>NC_137276.1:202685000-207685000 GCF_054371585.1 Giraffa tippelskirchi | reverse complement strand
GGAATGCACTTTTAAAAGTATAAAATTATCATCTATTTTTAAAATTTGATATACAAACATGGTACTCTCTTATTTTAATTTAAATTTATTTATTAGTAGGGCTTCCCTTGTGGCTCAGCTGGTGAAGAATCTGCCTGCAATGTGGGACACCTGGGTTCAATCCCTGGGTTGGGAAGATCCCCTGGAGAAGGGAAATGCTACCTACTCCAGTATTCTGGCCTGGAGAATTCCATGGACTGTATAGGGGTTGCAATATACTTGAATTAGATACATATACACATATATTTATTAGTTATGCATAGCTTACACTTTATGAATTTCTTTCCAATTTAATATTTGAAGCATATATTTTAATCAATTTTCTTTTTAATTTAGTTACATGAAAAAACATGTTTTCAAATTTAATAATGATGGTCAGCAATGTCACAGTTCAAATACCACAAAAAACAAAATTTCATCATTGAAAAATGATTCTTTGATTCTACATACAATTATTAAATAACTAACCCACTGATGATTAGAGCCCAACATGGTGATATCTAGCCACATAAATGCAAACATTTTAGATTAATTTTGAATGACCTAAGCTACTCATGTTTTTAATGAGTTAAAATCATTTCATGTGAAAAATTTCATAATTTAAGCTGGCAATATGATGTGAATGTTAAGAAAATGTAGGCAAATCCATGCTTAGGTTATGGTTATATAATATGAATATTTTAGGGAAGGAATATTCTAGATATTATGCTTTTTGAAACAGTGGCATAAAGAACTCATAGACAATGGTGAGGGGCTTCCCAGGTGGCGCTAGTGATAAAGAACCTGCCTGCCAGTGCAGGAGACATAAGAGAGTCTTGTTCTATCCCTGGGTCGGGAACATACCCTGGAGGAGGGCATGGCGATCCACTCCAGTATTTTTGCCTGCAGAATCCCATGGACAGAGGAGCCTGGCGGGCTATATTCCATAGAGTTGCAAAGAGTCTGAAGCAACTTAGCATGCTTGCACACAGACAATGGTGAATTGGGTGTTACAAAGTTTAGAACACTTTTCTTACAAAGAATGCAAAACAACAACAACAACAACAGAGACAGGTTAGCCTGGAAAATGGAGAATCGTATAACTTTTTGCAGAGTCATGTGAAAAGATGGAAAAAGATAGCCTGATATTTTAAAGAAAAAGGGAAGAGTTGCCCTAGATACTTTTTTCCTTTCCACCAAAAGGGGAAAAAAAGAATAAAGAAAGGAAAATAAAGCTTAGTTAAATTAATTGATGCCTTAAGCAAACTCTGATTTCAGATCGTTCAGACATAAATATGATGCCCTAATGACTATAGCTGTCTGAAAATCACATGTGTATCTTGTGAACATTGATATGTATTGTCACTAGATGTTTGAGGGAATCATGCATGGCTTCCTGCTAAGAAAGATGACCTCTATGTTCCCATTCACCGGTCAGATTATATCGTTATACAAAATGAAAACAGAATCTTGTTGACTATGCTGTTAAATCATTTCCAGAAGTATTCATTGTAGTGATCAGAAAACTGATAACAATTGAGCATTATATATTTTTTAAAATTCTCTCTTGAAGAATCTTCTCTAAATTGGCATGTTAGTTTCCTAATATAAACTATTAATATAGCATTTTGTTTTATCATTTATGCCATTAATTGTGATGGGAGATCCCCAAACTCCTAAAGGATGGTGACAAGTAACAAGACTCTGAAACAAATGTCTATGCTGCCAGAAGATTGGTTTGCCAGAATCCAAGAATCCCCAAGAATAGACAGGGAAACTCAGTGAGTCAGAGCAACCCAGCTAACAAATTGTACACTCACAGCATAGCATGGTAAACAGCATGGGAATGGGTGTGATAGCTTCATTTCTCCTGCCCTCAAGTCCCACAGGGTGGCACGACAGGGCCAGATGGGATGATAGAAAAGGAACCCAGGGCTAGAGCCTCAGCATCTTTTATAGAAAACAGAAAACATGTGATTTCCCTAGCCAGGGGAATCAATAGTGGAAAAGAGTTCTTCTTGGCCTTAGTTGCCTATATGACCTGCTGGAGGAACAGCTCAGAGTTAGTGGGGCAGCCCTGCTTTGTGTTTTGGCACACTTAGCAGGAACTTGCAAGAAGTGGGCTTCATGGTAAATTTTGTGTAAAAATTAATAGAAATTTTGAAAGCAATTTTCCTCAGGTTAAACACTTACTTCTAATTGGAGAGAAAAAAAAAAAGAATTGACTCTAGAGCCCTTTTTTCTGAATCCTCTGCAAAGTCCTTTTGATTTACTTTCTCAGGAGGAGCAGTACGTTTCCTTAAGACGTGTTGTAACTCAGTCTTCCCTGTGACTACACTGGGATATTTTCAAAAGCCTAACTAGCGAGAGAATCTAGCTTTCAGGCATCCAATTTATCATGCAAAATACACAATATACCTCCAAGACATTTTCTGAATGCCTGAATGTGAAAATCCAATTCTTTCAAATAAATACTAGTATCAGTTTCTTATATCTTTGTAGGTGTTTTAAAACCCATGTTTGAAAGATGATTCTAAAGCTATGGATCACATATAAGAAATGGACATCAACTGAGAGGGGCCCTGTGGAATGGAAACTAAATGAACACCTTGTAGTCTACAGAAGAACAGATTAAAACAAAATAAAACAGAACTCTGCATATTTGCAGGAGAAAGAGAAGTAATCCCAATTAATTGCAGAGATAAACAAAGTTCATAACTAATTAATGTGACAGAAGAAATAAGTGAGATTCTTTAATATCAGAAGACTAAGCTTGATTATTATTATTTTTTTGCAATAGCATTTTTTCTGTACCACAAAGAAGCATTTCTTGATGGTATAATTATCATGCCTGTATGAGTATATGAGCATTCAACTATGCTATTTTTACTTTTGCTCTTCTTGCAGTGTTATTTGGGAAGGTCTTAATACTTGGTTTTATAATAGGAATATAAGTGGAAAGGACATTTTTGCTTCCATTGTGCTTAAGCAAAAAAACATATTTTTGTAAATAATGTAATAATAATATTGACTTTTTTTGGAATTTCAGAATCTAAATATATTCTTTTTCTTGCAAACTTGTCAAAAATAAAAGACTGTCATTAAGGTAATTTGTGTAAATAAACTAAGGTCTGAGTTTCAATGGCCCATCCTTATAGAAATTCTATTTTGGTCGACTAGATCACATCGATTCATTTTGATATTACATATAAATGAAAATACCAGATGTCTTTAGCTTTGTCAGTGAAAAAGTAGTTTGGGCTTAACAAATGCTTCAGTGATGTCTATTTGGAAGCTTCATGACATGTTAAAGCAGTTGATGAGGTACAATTTGTTGTGGGGTCACATCTGATTGATGGTTTACTATCTACCACAGTCTCATCTGCTGTGATATTCTCATAATGAATGTTCATTGCTAGACAGTGTTAAATGTGCTCTATCTAAATCATTTGTTACTTATAACAAGTTTCAGTATATATGAATCAAATATTGTTTACAGTTGCCTTCAATAGGATTTATTATTTTGCACCTTTCTATCACTCTAAATGGAATAAATAAGATATAGGTTTTTGAGTATTTTGAGCCCATGGGTGGTAATGTACCAAGAATTCAGTCATAAAGTAAATCTAAACAGGTTATCTTGAAGAATAAAAATAAAAGTAGTTCGGTAACTATTTTCTCTGTTTCTAAGCATAGGAGTTGTTTATTTTATAGTATGTATTCTTGGGAAATTAATTACCATACAGGGCAATTTTAAAATATTTATCATTTATGAAAAATCATATGAGGGAAATTGCTTCCAGCTTTTAGGAATAAGTTATTTTTTATAGTAGCTACTCTACCAGCTTTTACTCGGAAACTTGTCTTTCAACCATAAGCTTCTATTTTTTATATGTTACCTCCCTTCGTTGATGCTAAGTCTAACCTTGATCCCATCTCATTTTCTTCCTTGAGGTCTTTCACCCCATTTGGCTCTTATTCTTTGTCACTTGGTTTTAACCCCATGATTGACATTCTCAGCCCACGATCAATGTTTATTGATATCCACACATCTCTGCATCAACCATTCCACATCAAGGTCCCTTCGTCAATCCCACATCCAGGGAAAATTAACATATATTTTTGTTGTATGTAAATAATACCTATGTTACTTAAAAGAATAGGGTATTTTCTGTCACTTATACATTTACCTAAAACTAAGAAAACTTTTGAGATTATTATAATCATGATAAAATTAAAAATCAGAAGCATAGATTTTGTATTTTGATTCATTCATTTCTAATGTGAAAGGAAAAACTGGAAGTCATCTCTGTGTTTCATGCATGAAGAAATTTTGAGATAAATGACTTCTTTGTCCCTTGCTTGAGGTCACATGACAAGGGACACATGGTTTCAGGCAGGTAAAGAGCCTGTGATAATACTGTTTAAGATGGATTTGCTTTATATTTCATACAAATTGTACATATAAAGGAAGGTGTTTTGTGATCCGAAATTTAAGACCATTCAACACCTGTTCATTTATTCTGAACAAAGCAGGAAAAATGGTGGATTCATGTCAATGTATGGCAAAACAAATACAATATTGTAAAGTTAAAAAATAGAAAATAAACTAATTAAAAAAAATAAATAAAAATCAGTATAAATTGCTCTAAAATTTTCATTTGATTAATAATATAAAATTTTGAGGGGAACATTATCAAAACTTTTAAATGTGTTTTCCCTCATATTTTTAAGACTGCTAAATTCTGTTTAATCACATTTCTATTCAGCCTCCTGGCATTTATCTCTTGCTCAGAACTTAAGAAATATCTTTCTCATTGTTTCTTTCTTTTTTTTTTTTTTTAAATCACAGACAGTATAATCTCAATGTGTAAAAACTACTTACTAATTTCTAAAACTGTTTCACATAAATTTGGTCTTTGAATAGAGACAAGGGTAAATCTTTACCTTCTAGCCAAGGAATATAATTTAGTACTTTCCACCTGTTTATGCCCCAAAGCATATAAATGCATGTTTTTCTTTGAAAATTCACTTAGCTCATTCCAGATGCTTTTTCTGTAATGGACAGAGTTAAACTTTACACTGGATATCAAAATAAGTTATGCAACAGACGAAAGTCCTGAGCAGAGTAAGAAATTTAGTGTTTCTGTTGTTGTCTTAGAGTGAATGGTTTTCCACCTTCAGTGCACATTCAAATCATTTGGAGGGTTTGGAAATATGGACTGCTGGACCCCACCCCCAGTTTCTGATTTAGTAGGTCTGGAGTGAGATCCATGAGTTTTCTTTACTAACAAATTTGAACATGCTGCTGATGCTATTGTTCTGGGGCCATATTTTTAAAACCAGTAGTTCATTGGAGGCGGCTTCCCTAGTGGCTCAGATGGTAAAGAATCTGCCTGCAATATGGCAGACACGGGTTCAATTCCTGGGTCAGGAAAATCCCCTGGAGAAGTGAATGGCTACCCAATGTAGTATTTTTGCCTGGAGAATTCCATGGACAGAGGAGTGTGGTGGCTACAGTCCATGGGTTTGCAAAGAATGGGACATGACTGAGCGACTGATGCACACACAGTACATTGGAGTTGGTGTCTGAAGTAAACCTTGTTTATAACCCTGATATTACCACATCACAGCCTTGTGATCTTGGATAGCTTTTATAAATCTCTGGAACCAGTGTTTCAAAGTTTGTAGAATGGGACCTATGGTACTTGCCTGAGAACGTGGTTGTGATCCTTGGCTGCTGCTGCTGCTAAGTCACTTCAGTCGTGTCCGACTCTGTGCGACTCCATAGATGGCAGCCCACCAGGCTCCTCTGTCCCTGGGATTCTCCAGGCAAGAATACTGGAGTGGGTTGCCATTTTCTTCTCCAATGCGTGCATGCATGCTAAGTTGCTTCAGTCGTGTCCAACTCTGTGCGACCCGATGGACAGCAGCCCACCAGGCTTCTCTGTCCACAGGATGCTCCAGGCAAGAATACTGGAGTGGGTTGCCATTTCCTTCTCCTGTGATCGTTTACCTACTGTATATATGATGCCAATAGTGGCACATAGCACATATTAGCTAGGTAGTGATTTTTAACTTTCATTTTTGCAGATGTGTTTCTGTGTAAATCATCATTCTTATGCTGAGTATATGAGCAAAAAAAAAAATTCATTGAGTTTTGATTGTCTAGCTTTCAGTAGAAGGAAAAAAAACTATTTAGTCATGTATGATGTATTCGATAAACATCATTGATTATTTCATATAGAGCAAATATTGCTCTAATTATTGTAATATAACAATGAAAAGACCTGGCCACAGATCTTGAGAATCTTTAAACCAGTTCACTAGTTCCTATAAAGAGTCGTTTATAATAGAAAGCATATAACCAGAATAACTTCTTTTATTACTTAGTGTGCATGCGTGCTCAGTCACTTCAGTTGTGTCCGACTCTTTGTGACCCTATGGACTGTAGCCCATCAGGTTTCTCTGTCCAGGCAAGAATACTGGCCTGGGTTGCCATGACCTCCTCCAGGGGATCTTCCCAACCCAGTCATGGAGCCCTGAGTCTCCTGCATTGCAGACAGATTGTTTACCACTAAACCACTAGCAAAGCCCCTTATTATTTAGTTTTCAGTCCAAACCTTATCTCAAAGAGGAATCCCTGTCCACTAACCATTCAATCTAAATAAGCCTGTTTCCATCACCCACATCCTTGTTTTTCTGGTCTAAATAAGCTATTGTATTCAGTCATCTGGATTATTTAAAATTGTATTTGTTTCCTCATTTGTACTTAACTGTGAGAAAGAAAGGGTCTGACCTCTTCTATTTATCATTTAATAGCAGCCCTCTGATATGTTTGAATGTAGAAGGTGGTCGATGTAGATTATTGCACAAATGAATGTATGAAAGTCTGTTTAGAGAAATCTGGTTAGGTTTCCTAAGACAGAAGCATTTGAACCAAGCACCCAAGGAGGAGAAAAGCAACTACAGTTGAGGAAAACACTAAGGGTTAGGGCATTGATTGGAAAATGTAAGAGCCTATATTAATGATCTATCAGCAGCCTGGTTCTTTGAGAAACACAAAGGGAAGTGGGAGCAAGAGTTACAGCAGCATTACAGGAAGGGTGTATCAACATCTAATCCGTGGAGGAAAATTGAAGAAAGAGGGGAAATGGTCAGTAGACATATTAGTAGCTTAGTGTAGCTATTAGTGTAGCTATTTCTAGTTGACAATTGTGAAACTAAATTAAATGTCTGAATATAGCATGTAGAAGTTCTCTTTGGTGACACTAGAGAAGTAGACTTTAATTCCACTGCAATATTAGGAAACTTAATGACATAATAAAGATGAGAGATACCCGAGAGACAAGGTAAAATATAATTTTAAAAGGCTAATTTTTCTAATTATGAAAATAATTCCGGCTCATTTTTATTTGGATTTATTTGGAATATTTAATTTAAAACATTCACATGTAAAAACATAATCGGTATTTTGGATACTTTACTTACATACAGTTTTCTGTGTGTTTTTACATTTGAGATGATGTTAGAAAATTAAATCCTGTGGTTTTGTTTAAATTATAATAAGATATTCTTATTTTCAAAGATATAATTTGTAATGGCCGCATGCTTCATTTTATGGGGACACTATACTTAATAGGGCTTCCCTAGTGGCTCAGACAATAAAGAATCTGCCTCCAATGCAGGAGGTACTTGGATTTGATCCCTGAGTTGGGAAGATCCCCTAGAGAAGGGAATGGCAACCCAATCCAGTATTCTTGCCTGGAGAATCCCACGGACAGAGGAGCCTGGTGGACTACAGTCCATGGGGTCACAAAGAGTCAGACATAACTGAGCGACTAACACTATACTTAATATCTTCCCCTTGAATACTTAGATAGAATAGGATATATGTATATTGTTAAGTTGGTAAGACATTCCTTGGTTGTGTGCAATATAGATCCTGAAAACAATAGCTGAATTAGGATACATATTCACATCTCTTCCATTAGAAATTTGAAGGAATAGTTGATGGTATTCTGAAAGCCACCACTGGTTCAGGTTCCTTCTGTGTCACTGATAACAATGATCTGGAATGTTGCCCTCATGGATTTGGTCCAAAATGGCCCATGATAATTCAAGATTATCATGGGTTTGAAGGAACTGGTTTCATGCAGAAATTTCTGTATACTTTCATTCATTTGTTGTAAGACATTCATATAACCATCCTACTAAGGGAAGTGGAGAAATGTAGTCTTCTTTTGGAGCTGGGAGTCAAGTGCTCAGATAAAATGCTGTCACAGCGCAATAATGACAGACTGGAGTGTGTTAGCTAAATGGCAGTTTCTGCTATGCATAGTCAAGTTTCTCATCCTCACAGTGATATTTGTCTCAAGAAGTCTTGTGGAAACCATTGTGTTTCAGGCATTTAAATGTGCTTTTGAAGAACACTATAATGGTCCAATTCAGAACATATCTGCTATTTTGTTTCAATGATATACTTTACAATATTTAGTTAAATATTTAATTCTTGATTTGTGAAAAGTGCAAAGAGAGACACAATATTTAAGAGAGAACTCTGGTCTATAGCATTGTTTAAATTATTTTAGGCCAGAATTCCTTTGAGTTTAGAGGCTTATTTTTAAATTAATAACAAAGATATGTTAATGTAGTTAAGTAGATTTCTTTGGCTCAGAACAATTAACATGAAATTAGGTATTTAACAGGATTTTTGTTCTGTCATCTACTAATATAAGTATATATTTAATTCCCAACTAGTTAAAATATAATTTAAAATCCTAAAATTAATGTTATGGATCATAGTTTATTAAATAGATTCTGAAAATAAATTAATGGATTATATTAAATAATAGTGAATGATAGATCTGCTTTTATATCTCACAAATTAGACAAGGTCCTACTAGAAGTAAAATATTTTTTATTCAATTTTTAAGTAGTATAGCTACAAATTGGAGAAAGTGAAAGAAAGTGAAAGTGAAGTCGCTCAGTTGTATCCGATTCTTTGCGACCCATGGACTGTAACCTACCAGGTTCCTCCATCCATGGGATTTTCCAGTCAAGAATACTGTAGTGGGTTGCCATTTGCTTCTCCAGGAGATCTTCCTGACCCAGGGATTGAAGCCATGTTCTCCTGCATTGTAAGCAGATGCTTTACCGTCTGAGCCAGAAGGGAACAGCAACTCACTCCAGTATTCTTGCCTGGAGAATTCCATGGACAGAGGAGCCTGGAGGGCTACAGTCCATGGGGTCACGAAGAGTCAGACACGACTGAGCGACTTTCACTCCCTCCCTCATTCATAGCTACAAATATGCATCTCCTTCATTGCATGTAGGTTCTTTACCACTGAGCCACCTGGGAAGCCCATTAAGTAATAGTACACAGCCTCTGTTTTCTGGGCCTTGGTGGAGAAAAAAAAAAAAAAAGATAAGGTTTTGTCTATCAAGCATATTTGTAGCTACACTATTTAAAAATTGTACAATGAATATTTTACTTCTAGTAGGATCTTGTCTAACTTTTGAGGTATAAAAGTGGATCTTTCTTTTTTTTTTAAGTGTTATTTATTTATTTATTTTTGGCTCTGCTGGATCTTCTTTGCTGTGCAGGATTTTCTCTAGCTGTGGCAAATGGGGGCTACTCTTTTGTGGCAGCACTGACTTCTCATTACAGTGGCTTCTCTTACTGCAGAGCATGGGTTCTAAGCATATGGGCTTCAGTAGTTGTGGCTCCTGGTCTCTAGATCACAGGTTCAATAGTTGTAGTGCAGGGGCTTAGCTGCTACACAGCAGTGTGGTCTTTCCAGACCAGGAACAGAACCTGTGTCTCCTGCATTGGCGAGCCGATTATTCACCAGTGAGCCACCAGAGAATCTCAGATATTTCATTTTATTAAGACCTTGTTTTTTTAAGAGCAATTTTAGCTTCATAGTCAAATTAAGAATTAAGTACAGAGATTTTTCATAAATCCCCTGCCCCCCACCACATGCATAGACTTCCCCATGATCAGTATCACCACCAAAATGGTACATTTGTTATAGTTGATGAACCTACATCGATTCATGATAATCACCCAAAGTCCATAGTTTACATTATAGTTCACTCTTGATGTTATACATTCTATGAGTTAGACAGATGCATAACGACGTGTATCCATAATACAGAATCATGGAGTATTTTCACCACTCTAAAAATCCCCTATGTTCCAGCTATTCGTCCCTCCATGACCTTGAACCCCTGTTAACCACTCAACCCCTGACAACCAGTGATCTGTTCACTGAACCTCTAGTTTTGCCTTTTCTAGAAACTCATTTGGTTGGGATCACACAGTTTGTAGCTTTTGGCTTCTTTCACGTAGTAATACACATTTAAGGTCTCTCCATGTCTTTTTGAATCTTTCATTTTTAAAACTTTGTTTTTTCAGGATATTAACCTCTGAAAGTATGGTCAATACGTGCCATTTTCCCTAATCAAACCTCTTTTGGCCCACCATATATTCTCAGTAACAGGTCGCAGAATCTCAAGTGAAACAGAGAAAAAATTCCTTCATGTACCAGGAAACATTTATGAGCTCTTCTTTGTTGTTACAACATGTGAAGATTTTTGGAATTATTTTGAACTCAATTTCTAGGTCCATAGAAGGTGTATAATAGATGGGCTGCTGCTGAAGATGAGGAAATTTATTAGATAGGAAGAGTTAATCTTTCTTTTGCTTAGAGGAAATCTAACTTTGATAACAAAACAAATATTTTATTTTCTCTTACTTGGTTATGGATTCTTGGGCATCACGCTAACTGTTTTGTGAAATCTCCTTTGCAATAGGAAAAAACTTGGGACCCACTGTATATATGTTAAGTCATGACCATAATGGTTACTATGCAGAGGAAGAAAGTAGAATCAAAAAAAGAGAAAAACTAAGTAAGAGAACTAGTAATAAAGAATGTGAAAGGTGGAGGTGAAGAACAAAATCCATACCTTATTTCATAAAAAAGCAATGCCATTTCAGATAGTTTGAATTCAATTTTCAATTAGGTATATAGAGAGAAACAATTCAAAATTTTAGTTTGATAAATTCACCCAAATATTAGTCTGCTGTCATTATTTACCAAGTATTGTTAAAACATACAAAGTTCAAAATAATTTAATAGTAAGATTTGAGAGAAAACTTAGCCACAGGAGATTTATTTTTTGACTTATTAAAATCTCAGTAGAACTAGAAGCAGTACTTTAATATCAGCAAAAGATGAACATGCAGTTCTGTGACTATATGTTACCTGCATTTTCCTCCCCACATTATCATAATGGTTTCCATTCATTCTGTGTTACTTCAGGAAGAAGATAAGACAAGGGAAGAAGGAAGCTTAATAGCTGTTTGTGGACATTTTGAGACCTTAAACACATGTAAATGAGATCACTCCTCAGCCCTGTATTAAGCTTCATCCCACCCAGTCAATGGAGTAGAGTGTGAATTCATGTCTTTTCCCTTACTGACATATGACTATTAACTTAGCAGACATCATCTCCTGCACTGCTTTCCATGCCTCTGCAATATAGAGTTTGGAAGTTCAACTTTATCTTCAAGTTCTTTCCTTTAGTTTCTTGCTCATGTAATGCCCACATTTGGGCTCCCCAGTGTTGCAGCAGTAAAGAATCTGCCTGCCAATGCAGGATATACAAGAGACGTGGGTTTGATCCCTGGGTAGAGAAGATTCCCTGGAGGAGGAAATGGCAACCCACTCCAGTGTTATTGCCTGGGAAATCCCATGGATGAGGAGCCTAGCAGGTTACAGTCTATGGGATCTCAGAGAGTCAGACTAGACTTAACAACTAAACAATAACAATAGCAATATTCTTTCAGCTCACTTAAATATAGCATTCAAACAGGGCTTTTTAGAATGTTTATAACATGAATACTATATTTCCAAATAGCATATTTGTTAATAAAAGTCGAGCATAATACAGATGACTCAGATTGTAGTTGCTTTTGCAAAGCAGCTACTTGGATGATAGATTAGATTTATTTTTATTTTATTTTATTTTTTTAATAGATTTATTTATTTTAGTTGGGGGTTAATTACTTTACAATACTGTAGTGGTTTTTGCCATACACTGACATGAATCAGCCATGGGTTTACATGTGTTCCCTATCCTGAACCCCCCTTCCACTTCCCTCCCCATCCCATCCCTCTGGGTCATCCCATTGCCCCAGCGCTGAGCATTTGTCTCCTGCATCGAACCTGGAATGGTGTTCTGTTTCACATATGATAATATACATGTTTCAATGCTTAAACTGGAGCCCATTATACAGAGTGAAGTAAGCCAGAAAGAAAAACACCAATACAGTATACTAATGAATATATATGGAATTTGAAAGATGGTAATGATAACCCTATATGCGAGACAGAATAAGAGACACAGATGCATAGAACAGTCTTATGGACTCTGAGGGAGAAGGTGATAGATTAGATTTAAATGATATGTTTTAATGTTTGCTAAAAATTTCCATTTTACCCACCAAATACATTTAGAATTTATGATACATGCTCTAATGAAATATTGGAAATAAAGTATATTTAAGCCATATACTGTTCCCAGAATTGTCACCTTTTCTGAACACATGAGATGGCATTGTGAAACAGTTTATTGATTGTATAGGAGTTCATCCTTCTCTTCAGTGAACTCTGAACTTAAGAAGACACTTAACCTCTATGTGTTGATTTCTTCATTCTTTTAATATATGTATAAAGTTTACTTATAATTGGTTATTTGCCTTGCGAATTGCAGTCTGTGTTACTGTTATTTTATCTAAAATTCCAATCCACTCCTAAACTCTAAAAGTATGTAAGACACACTATGTGTGATCCTACTTTTAACAGAAGCTTGATTTGGGCTCATATTATCTCCTTTTTTGAGCGTATATATTTGTTAACAGTCACAATAATATTATTAATACATGTTCGTACCTCTAAGGTTGTTAATGCATGAAAATTAAAAATTGTAATGTTTATGTATGTTGTTCATATTTAATGTATGTTTGTGCAGTTATTCAAGAAATGTCTTTCCTACTATTTATGATCTAGAAAAAATTGCCCAAATTTAGCATATAGATATTATCCATCTTTAATATGTGTTAAGTCACTTCAGTCATGTCCGATTCTTTGTGACCGCATGGACTGTAGCCCACCAGGCTCCTCTGTCCATGGGATTCTCCAGGCAAGAACACTGGAGCGGATTACCATTTCCCACTCCAATCTTTATTATAATCAATCATTGATTATTTAATGCTGCCAAAGTTCTTCTTGAAGCTATTGTATAAACAACTAGATGCAAATTCTAACAGAAGTCAACCGATTGCACAGAAAAAAGAAGAGAAAAACACTAAATTTGTGTATTGAAATGCAATTGTGTAGTAAAAAGCCAAGTAATTGCCCAATAATACCGACTGTTAATTTTGTTAGTTACAATATGGACATGATGAAAAATACAAAGCTGAATTCAAAACAATTGCACATCATTCTAATGAGAAGATCCATGCTGGCAAGCTGTCCTTTTGCTCTCTCTCTCAGCCTTCAGTCAAGATGATTTCATTTATCTTCCAAGTTACCGTAACCTTTCAGGATAGAACAATACTCAAACATTTCACCTCCTTGACCACATTCAAGAAAGCTTGTTTGTCTTGGGCATAATATTTTAGCCTATCTTCAGTGTCAGCCTATCACTCTAACTGATTTATTTCTAACCAGAATAATATGAGTATAAAAATATATGTAATGTGAAGTCTAAAATATTGAGGTGCTGAATGGATTTATACTGCTTTACAGTACATGTGATTTAGAGCTAATGGAGTATCTTGACATTTTATAAGCATTTAACTTTTAAAGAAATCACATCCTAGGTCACAAAGGATATTATGATTTTAAAATATTGTATAGCGTTCCACGTTTGGAAGGACATTGGTTTAATGTTTAGGAGAGCAGGCAGCTAGTCACTCATTGAAAGTGATTCTTACCTTTAGCAGATGGATAGAAAAGATGTCAATATTTCAAATAAAATGGGATTTTTAAAAAATTTCTAAAAAATGCATTGCTCATGTTCTAAATACTAAAGAAGCGACATCAGAGCTAATACATCCTATCACATTTATTAAAATATGTTAGTAATTAGCATAAAAACAGCTTAATAAAAAATACTTGAGGGCAAATCTACCATCTGAGAACTGTCAATAAAATAAAGGCAAAAAAAAATAAATTTATCTGGGTTGTGTTGTGTTTTTTAGGTGCTTTCTGTCCTCCTAAAGATCATTACCTATTCTTTGTCTGATATTGCCATGTTTTCTAAAGGTCAGAATTAGTATAAATTTAATTTATGTTCCCCTTCAATTAAACAAATTATTCATGATCTGAGGAAATTTATCATCAGATTTAACTTGTCAGAAACATTATCATAACAGTATTAGGTAGACTTGTAAGAAAAAAAAGCAATAATTTCATAATCTCAAGGAATCACCGGCTCGCATCACATACTAATATGCAAGGTCTCTGCTCCCTGCACTGATGTGGGTTCCTTCCCTCTATACCTCTCTTGACATCTACCTTGGGTCTAAACCATCCCACACTTTGTTTTTCGTTTGTTCTTTTTTTGTGTGCAGCACCAAAACTAAGATTCTTCTTCACTTTTTTTAGAGGGTTGTGAAAAATAAAAGAAATAATATGTGTTAGAGGCCTTATGTGTCTTGCAAAGCCTGTAATAATGACTACCTGTCTCTTTCTAAAAAAAATGCACTGATTCCTTCCCAGGTGCTTTGTCTTTATTGGATTATTTGCCTCAGGCCAGCTGACCTGAGCAGAGAAAAGATACCTTCAAAATTTACCAGAAGCTTCCATGGGCTTGCAGATTTTATCCATCCTTTTCACTAGTATTCTATTGTTTAGAACTCAGTTCCTTGGCCAGACCCAACAAAAAGGGAAATTAGTAGACACTAAAGACCAGCAGAAAGACGTATATAGAGAAATACAGAAGCAAAGAAAGGAAATTATTTAATTGGCTATAGTTTAAAGCCCAGTTGTCTGTTTGTAATTAGTAATCCTTTGTTGTTTTCACTGATAAGTCGTATCTGACTCTCTCATGACCCCATGGACTGTAGCCCACCTGACTCCTCTATCCATGGGATTTCCCAGGCAAGAATATTGGAGTGAGTTGCCATTTCATTCTGCAAGGGATCTTCCCAACCCAGGGTTGAACCCACGTCTCCTATATTGACAGGCGAGTTCTTTCCCACTGAGCCACCGAGGAAGCCTAAGTTGTTCTTAGTATTTTGAGTGTGTAAACTTGAGGTCTTCACAAGCCTTTGGTTTTGCTGTCTTAGATAGACCATCATGGCATTAGAACCATAATGGTCTAATGGCCTTCTTGTTTAATTATCTCCGCATTCTGTATTGATTCCCATGCTGCTGCTGCTGCTAAGTTGCTTCAGTCGTGTCCGACTCTGTGCAACCCTATAGACAGCAGCCCACCAGGCTCCCCCATCTCTGGGATTCTCCAGGCAAGAATACTGGAGTGGGTTGCCATTTCCTTCTCCAATGCATGAAAATGAAAAGTGAAGGTGAAGTCGCTCAGTCGTGTCTGACTCTTAGCGACCCCATGGACTGCAGCCTTCCAGGCTCCTCCGTCCATGGGATTTTCCAGGCAAGAGTACTGGAGTGGGGTGCCATTGCCTTCTCCGATTGATTCCCATGGGCTCCCCTCAAATGTTGTTATGCAGCCTATGAGGTTTTTTTTCAGGCCATGTCTGTCAGCATCACAGTCCCATCCCCCAAAACATCATGAACGAAGAAGGTTCTTACATTCTTACTTGTCTTGTAAGCTATCAAGTAAACCTGTTATATTTTAATGAATCCTGGCAGAAGTTATGTTTGTGACTTTTAGATCAGAGACAAAGACCTGTGTTACTCACAGCCCTGTAAATATCATGAAAATGTATATGTATACATCAATTTCCCTTGAACCTAGTTCCTACTGGAGTGACATAGATGGGCCCAAATGAATGATTACATGCACAGTGAGTGGTATTTCAGGAGAACTGTGAGCTTAGGGTAACTGAGTCTCATTCAAACACACACACACACACACACACACACACACACACATATATGTATTTAAAAGCATGCCTGCTCTTAGCTTTGGAAGGAAACAGGCAGTAAGCAAACACTTCCTTTGCACTGAAGAGAAATACTGTCTCCCTATTCTAAGGCTGTTTGGTCTATATATAGTCTATAAATATAGTCTAGAATAAAGGGCAGTTGGTGCCACACTGGCAAGACAGGTAAAAGTACAAGAGACTCAGAAAGAACTTTTTCTCTAATATTATTATCATTGGATTATATATTTTCAGAATCTGTCCAGCAATATACAAGTCTGTACTGGAGACACATTTAATATAAGTTATGGGTAGATTAACTAAAATCTATACTTGCTGTTTATGGGAGAAAACTGAAGTCATGATTTCTAGTATTGACAAAGTTGTTTCCCAAGCCAACTTTATGTCAGTACAGAATGATTAAATTTTATTAAAATTGATTTACATAGCTTTAACATGTAATTAGGTTTTTTGCCTTATAAATAGCCATAGTTCAGACTCAAATTTTATTGAATGGTATCCAAATGTCTCACAGATAAACATATATAAGTCTTTCTGAGTGACTATAATTTGTAATCAATTACTGGAAACTCCTCTAGTTCAGAATTCCAACTTGCAGATTTATTCAAGCTGGAATTCAGCTAAGGTTGCAAATCACTAGTTGTGGTATGGTAGACTGATTCAATAAAACTCTCACATACCACATGATCTATATGGGTGCTCACTATGCTAGAAGAAACAAAATGAAAACAACATATATGATATGTTGCTAGCATAATTCTTCCATTTTTCTTAGCTTTAAGTGATAAAAATGCTGGATGCTTTCATCAATAGCAGCATATTCCCAGCTGAGTACAAAGTGGAATTCAATGTTTGTCTGATAAATGAGTGACTGGCAGCACACAGGTGTTCACATGCACAAGTTGATTTGCAGGCAGGATGGTTTTCCCTGGTGGCTCAGAGGTAAAGAACCCACCTGCCAATTCAGGAGACACAGGTTTGATCCCTGGGTCAGGAAGATCCCCTGGAGAAGGGAATGGCAACCCACTCCAGTATTCTTGCCTGGGAAATCTCATGGTCAGAGGAGCCTGGTGGTCTACATGTCATGGGGTTGCAAAGAGTCGGACATGATTTAGCAACTAAACAATAACAATGGAGACCTTCTAGAATACAGTTTTGCACATGAGAACTTGCAGATTATACTGTAAACTGAGTGTCAGAGGGAAAGAGAGATGCTTTGGAAAACTAGGCATTGTGACCCCTGCTTAATCCCTCTTTAATTCACTGGAAAACATTGGCATGCTTTTTGTTGAAGAGCTATTTAAGTGGCAAAGCAAGACAGAGATCAGGAGATCATGGTATCATGTAATATTGGTATGGTGAGATCTCAGGGGCCTTTGGAAATGAAATGAATCCTTGAAGCTGCTGTGCCAACCATGGCAGTAGAGGATCTGTGGGAATGGATTTTTGTGTTAAACACAAATGAGAAAGCCCTTGAGGCCTCTAGAGATATTTGAGAAAGGCACAGGTTTGTATCATTCATTTTAGGAAAATGAGGATACAAAATCTTATTCATGACTTCAATTCAGATCTCATTGCTTCCGAAGGCTGCTTAAACCTGAGCAAATTTTGGTTTTTACTTCTTAACATTTTGATGTACTTTAAATATATTTTCAGAGTTGAGTTTTTTCCCCCATCCTTTTCTAGTTCTTCTCTTTCTTTTGTATAAGAATGTGTCAGTGAATTCTATTAATTTTAGCTATATATGTGAGTACATTGTTAAGCTTTTTTCAAAAAAAAGCAATTTCCTAGGTAAGCTTTTAAGATAATTATCTTGGAAGATAATTGATTTGTTTGACTTAAAACAATGGGCTATAAGACAATAGCCTTTTAAAAATTGATAGACTAATGTTCTAAATCACCTTTGCATCCAGGAGTGTTCAGAATTCAACTTTTTACAATAAAATTTGATTCACCAAATATTTGGAAATACAAATAAATCAGATAATAAATGGAGGTGTGATACAAATGTATAAAAGTAAGGAAGTGATTCTATCTGCTTAGAGTATCAAGTCTAAGGAAAGATTTTGTGAAGACCTTAAATATATAGATGAAATTCCACTCTTTTCAAAATCAGTAGATATTGTGGTCATCAAAACTTTTCAACCAAGGTAGTAATATTCTTTGAGCTGTGCTTTTGAAGATTAAAAGTATTTCCCAAAATCTGAAGTTCAGGTAGGAGGCACTTTTAGTAGACTCTGTGACATGTGGAGAACTGTTTTAGAAAATTCACTGTGACTTGGTTACTGATTAAAAAGAAGGAATGAAGGATGAAAGAAAGAGGAAAAAGTTCTTTCAAGGGTTAGGCTTAAAAATGTGGAACTGAAGGTAATTCAAGAAATGATGTGTTCAATCTGAGTTAAAGTGTCCATTGAGTAGTTACAAATGGGTTGAGAAAAATATTAGGTCAGTGAATTGGGAGATATCTAGATATGTTAATAGCAGTGACTATTCACAGTTGCTTATATTTTAGATCCTATGCAGGGAGTTTAATATATATTGCTATTTTTAATCATTTAATCCTAAGGTAGTAGGTATTTAGACAAGTATATGCTTGTATATTCAGATTCATATTTACATACTTATATATATATATGAAATTGATAATTTGTGATGCTAGATAATTTAACGAGCTTGCCTGATGGCTCAGAGGTAAAGTATCTGCCTGCAATGCGAAAGATATGGATTCGATCCTTGGGTCAAGAAGATCCCTTGGAGAAGAAAATGGCAATCCACTTCAGTATTCTTGCCTGGGAAATCCCATGGACAGAGGAGCCTGGGGAGATACAGTCCATGGAGTTGCAAAAAGAGTCAGATACAACTTAGTGAGTAAACAACAGCAATAACATATATATATAGACACACACACACACACACATACACAAAATTGATCATTTGTGAAGCTAAATAATTTAATAATCATGGGTCAGTTTTTTTTTAGACTTGGATTTCAATCTGTATGTGTATAACAGTGAAGCCTACATGTTCTTAATACTCAAGGTCTCCTATCTTTATGATAACAGCTTAAATTTTGAATGAAGCAGAAATCAGAGACAATGAGCAAGGTCTTGAAAAAAAAAAAAGAGAAAGGAATTTAAGGTACTAGGATGTGTGTGGTGAGGAGAAGCCCATGTGAATGAGGCCAAGACAGAAACTCAAGCAGGAATAAAGATGTCCTGTGAATCTCAGGAGATCCAAGCCTTCAGAGATGAAGCCCAGAGAAGACAGTTCTTTCTACTGCAAACCTTTTCTTCACTCTCTATAACCAGGCTCTCCAAAATGTGTGAGTACAAAGTGAGGTGCATGCATGTGTGTGTATGGATGTGTGTGTATCAAGATGGGCAGAGAATCATTTTTTAGCAAAGAAATATTTCCAATAAAGTTAACTGGTTGAATTACATCCAACTATTGTGGGTGCTAAAGTTTGCATTGGGTTCCCTAGACTTGATCAGATGAAGTGTTCTCAAAATCTTTTGCTGTAAAAATATATCTGAAGACTAAAATAAACCTAAGCCTTCCTAGTTTTCCGAAGAAAAAAAGAACTTTCAGAGACTGAAACCTTGCCCTCAGGTTAACACCAAAAATAATTCCTGGAGCCTAAGAGAACATCACAGAGAATGAATGGTAGTATTAGCGCAAAAAAAAAAAAAAGTTTTCGTGCATGTTTGCTTTTTGTACTTTAGTTTAAATAACTAATTCCTCAAAGTTTTATTCATGAAATTCTTTCGTACTTTTTTTTCTATAACTCTTTGTAATTCAATTTTATTTGCTTTAACATTTCTACTTCAAAGCATGGCTAACTCTAAGTTTGTATTGTCAGGTGTTTTATCATTTGAAATGTAAAAGTACTCCTTTTAGATACTCACTCTCTGTTCCCAAGTGATCTCTGTTTGTCTTTAATCTGCTCTCTCTCCTCTAGAAGGCAGCTCTATGGGGGGCCTAAAATGGATCAGATTTTGTCCTTACAGGCCAATTAGCTCATGCTTTGATCACACAAAAGGAGAAACTAAACATCAGCCTTGACCTTCTGGTAGCTACCCTCTTGGGACTTCTAAAAGAAGCTTTCTTTGGCTTCTTATTGTTCTTTAATAGTTTAGCAGTCTCTAATAGAAAGAATGTTAGTTCTCCCAACTCACTAATACCAACAAACTTTTTTAATCTACCACGAACATTTTTGCAAATATTAAAAAACACTCATTGTCAATAACTGTCACATGGATGCATTGGAGATAAGTCTAAGGTATTCCTTATATTTACATTTGGACACTGAGGTCAAGATTTTTTTCGGGTTGGGAGTTGTTGACTTTTAAATCACTTTCTGATTTTTGGATCCATGCACTATTGCTCCTTTGGCCTTCAAAATCATATCGAATGACATGTAGTCGACAGTTGCATAATATAGTGGTTAGAAATGTGGGCAAAGACTTTTTGTTGTCCAGGGCTGCCAGACAACTAGGAACTATTTAATATTTCACAGACAATCATTTATCAGGTTTTCTCCATTGAGGTTTGCAGATAACTTTTCCAAGTCAATCGTATTACGAGAATTTACCTTACATTTTACATCTTCCTGAAGGACCAAAGAAATTTGCGCTTTTACCCATCTCTTCACCTATGAGAAAGACAAGAATTTGTCTGATACATTCACAGAGTGACAACATGAAAGCAAAAGAAATTACTCAGTAAACTCCCTGTGAGTCTTCCTGTTACAACAGGGCCACTTTGCATCAATTTGAAATAAAAGCATAATGATACACTCCCTAATGTGAGGCTGATGCAGCCTGATCCATGCAAGCACAGCTTGAAGAAGGCTGTGGCAACATTGGAGCCAAAGGTTCATAGCTTTTTGTGGCTGAACACCTGCAGAGAAATACCATTTAAACAAAATAAAAAAAAAATGGATTATGTCTTTTTACGATTAGTAGTCCTTGCTGAGAATTAAATTTGTTTTCAGGAAAATAACTGGAAGACAGATTTTCCAAGTACCAATTCATAATCTAATATACATTATTCATTGCACTCACCTTCCTATCACCTTCCATATTTCTAAACTCTAAGGCATCGATTCTACTGTTTTGATCTCAAGATGTGTTAGTCAATGCTACCTTAGGTACTGAAGAAGAAACAGACAATGAAATTGTGACAAGAACATTTTTACTTTAGGGGAAATGATTATTGATTCTATTTACATTTCCTATAAAGTGTTTAAAAATTTTTTGTTGACTTTGTCATGTCGTGTGTGTGTGTATATAAGTGGGTGAGCATTCCCAGTTTTAATTATGAGAGATATATATCTACAAATTTAAAACTGGTTTGTAAATGTGATTCAATTATTCATAACAATAGAATTGTGTTCTTGAATTTGCCTGTTATGTTAAAATATGCTGTTCTTAACTGAAGTATTCAGAGTGATACTGTTCTGCTTAATTTATTTTACTAAAGATCATTTTATAATTTTCAAAGATTTGTTGATTTAAGATAAAACAACAGCAAAATAGTATCTCGGTGAGGTGATGGATGTCAACTAACCATTTTGTGATTATTCATATATGATTTGATATATATACATCAAATTATCATGCTGTGCATTTTAATCTTAAACAGTGTTAAATGTCAGTTGTATTTTTAAAAAGCTGGAAATAATGAAAAAATAATATCTAGGATTAGCATGGAAACTAAATGAGATATAGATTACAATATTTATCAGAGCTTTGGGGACATAGCAAATGCTTAATTCATGTGCCACTATTGCTATTAAACACAACATAGCAATACTACATAAGCAAATAAGATAAAAAAAAGTGTTGGTCATGTCCTACCCTGTCCTGGGCATATGGAATGGAACCAAGTAGAGAAGGCCCACACAAAAGTAGGTCATTAATTGTAGGAAAAGTCTAGGAAATCATTTATTAGGAAATCATTTTTGTAATAGAAAACTTCTGGATCTATACTTTTCCAAAAGAAAGCCTCAAATTCATACTGCATATAAAATAATCTAATGCTTAAAATAGTGTTTATGTCATGTCTGTGATAAGGTACAATTATGTGAGGATATTAAGTTAGACTCTTTCAACTGTTCAAGGATGGCAAATGAAGGAAGGTAGCACCAAAGAGCAATAAACTACCTACATGCTAACAGACTGCTGCCCTTGAGACTTCATACACTTGAAGAATCTACCCAGCCATTCTTCACTCACAATACTCTATACAGCCAATATCAGTCTATTTAAGAAGACTGACGAAAAAAGAAAATTGAGTGAACCTTGTCAAAGGACAGTAATTAGGAGAGTACCTTTCTTCCTGCCTAGAAGTGCTCTGTCAGTCTGGGGAGGAGGCATGCTGTCCCTGAAGAACTGCTCTTAGATTTTGCCTTACATAGGGAACAACTGACATCTGAATTAATATCTCAGATACATAGGTTAAGATTCAGAATTTGGCAAGACCTCACCATCATACCATCAGATATGCAGATGACACCACCCTTATGGCAGAAAGTGAAGAACTAAAGAGCCTCTTGATGAAAGTGAAAGAGGAGAGTGAAAAGGTTGGCTTAAAGCTCAACATTCAGAAAACTAAGATCATGACATCTAGTCCCATCACTTCATGGCAAATAGATGGGGAAACAGTGGAAACAGTGGCTGACTTTATTTTTGGGCTCCAAAATCACTGCAGATGGTGATTGCAGCCATGAAATTAAAAGACGCTTACTCCTTGGAAGGAAAGTTATGACCAACCTAGACAGCATATTAAAAAGCAGAGACATTACTTTGTCAACAAAGGTCCATCTAGTCAAGGCTATGATTTTTCCAGTAGTCATGTATGGATGTGAGAGTTGGACTATAAAGAAAGCTGAGTGCCGAAGAACTGATGCTTTTGAACTGTGGTGTTGGAGAAGACTCTTGAGAGTCCCTTGGACTGCAAGGAGATCCAACCAGTCTATCCTAAAGGAGATCAGTCCTGGGTGTTCATTGGAAGGACTGATGTTGAAGCTGAAACTCCAATATTTTGGCCACCTTATGCGAAGAGTTGACTCATTGGAAAAGACCCTGATGCTGGGAAAGATTGAGGGCAGGAGGAGAAGGGGACAACAGGGGGTGAGATGGTTGGATGTCATCACTGACTCAATGGACATGGGTTTGGGTGGACTCCAGGAGTTGGTGATTGACAGGGAGGCCTGGCATGCTGTGATTCATGGGGTCGCAAAGAATCAGACATGACTGAGTGACTGAACTGAACTGAACACCATCATACAAAGAGGAGAATTGGAGGCCTTCTATGAATGGAAAAAGAAAGAAAAATCATATACTTTTCTCTACGAGGGCCCCTTGCATCAAGAAAAGAGAAAGGAATGCTTAAAATAACTCCCAAAATATCATGCCCACAACCTTTGGAGAGCCTATTAGTACCAGGGTATACTAGACTAAATTAGAGAGGATGGTCATATCTGGCATCCACAGACAACCAGTTAGATACTATACCTGGCTCTTCATTTCTCTTCTCTGTTGTTACCTCTGGAGGAATTTGTCCACAAAGAAAGTATAGCAAGTTCAACTGTTCCTCTCTTCATGCAATTCCATCTAACTATACATGTGAATTGCTATGAAGTATGGATAGTGAAGACTTTGAATCATCTATATTATTGGGCAACATCATTTATTTAAAGTGTACAAAAACAAAATATATGGAATCTGGTGAAATGTCACCAAGAATGAAAAGGGGAATTTGTTACACCAAGATTAAAAGCAGTTTATGTCACAGTTTTGTGTTTATATTTCAAAAAGTTGAAATTCCTCAATAAACCAAGTACTCATGGCCTCTTTATCCAAATTTCTAGTTCCTCTGGGCTATTTTGATGATCTTATTGTACATGAGCTTTGTTCCATTTAAAATGTCAGAGAGCCAAGACTTAAACTGTGTATATCTCTATTCCTTGCAACCAAAAGTACCTAAATTAAACTTATGTAATATATATTTAAAAGATTTTCTTCAAAGAGTCATTCTAGATATGCTAACAATTATGGAAGTAAATATCAAAACAAAACCCCAAAAATTTATCAAAATGATAACAATCTGTACAGTTGATGGTGAAATTATGGATAATTTTTTTTTCATTTTCCTATCCCCACAAATTTTATACAAAATAGTAATAATCAGCATTAATTAAACATCTATTAAATGTGAGACACTATTCCAAGTACTTTACAGTTATTCATTCAACTCATCACAACAATCCTGAGACAGAAAAACATCATTAACCCTTATTTTGCAGATGAAGCAGCTGAGTCCTGGACAGATTAGGTGACATTTTCAAAAAAACACTAATAGTTAACAAAGTTTGAATTTTAACTTAAGAAGCATTACTTCAGAGGTATGAGCTTCAGATTTATTTAAGTGTGCCTGAGGCATTAAGCTACATTTATCTGGAAAGTATGTCAAGAACTGAGACGGTTCTAAGATTTCATCATACTTGACTAACAAGTTAGCCGTGCTACAATTTCACGGCAGAAGGCGTGAGTTCCTGGGTCAGAAAAACAGGACATTTTCTTACCCACAGTGATAGCATGAGGAAGGACATCACCATTTTTCTTGGGTCAGGTTTATTGAACCCCAATTTCCACAAGAGAGTAGGAAGAAATTCAGGGGACATCTGCACATTTGATGGATTGCTTTACAGAACAGAAATTTTGTGCTCACAATGGACAGTAAGTATACCTTACTCCAAAGGGAGCGACCATCTCTAATTTTAAAAGCTGTTTAAGTAAATATGCCCTTTGCAAAGGGAGAGACTATTTCTTTCTTCCAAGGCTGTTCACTATACAAACATTCTGAAAAGTTATTCTGAGACACCACCGGTGCCTGTCCTCAACGATGTGCACATAAATGCCAAACTGTGGAGGACTGTCTTCTAATAAAGTTTTGTACATTCCATAACGATGAGAATGTCATAAACATAATTACATTTTGGAGTGAAGTTAAAATTTTCTTAGGATTTTTCTGGCTAGTCACAACAAAAACAATTGTTTCGCTTTGTATCATATTCATACTGGGTATTTTATATCTGTGTTCCCCCATTGATATGTCACTTTTACTTTTCTTCAGATTTTCAACACAAGGAGACTATCCCATTCACCTTAATGGAGACTCAGACTTTGAATTTTGATGTAAATCCCCAATCATAACTGACATTTTCTTTGGTTGAGAAAGACTATTTTTTCATTATAAACTATGTGATATTTTATAATAAGACTTACACAAGCATTGTTGAGACTCAACTAGTTTTATGAATTCAAATTGACTTTCTCTCATTGTTCATTAATGTTCAGTATAAATGTTAATATTAAGATATGATATTTAGTGTAATCATTAATGATTTAAATTTGATACCATAGGGCCTTAGGGCTTCCCTGATGGCTGAAGCAGTAAAAGAATCCACCTGCCATGCAGGAGAAATGGGACATGTGTGTTCAATCCCTGGGTTGGGAAGATTCTCCTGGAGGAGGAAATGGCAACCCACTTCAGTATTCCTGCCTGGAGAATCCCATGGGCAGAGGAGCCTGATGGGCTACAGTCCATAGGGTCGCAGAGTGTCAGACACAACTAAGCACTCACGCATATATTGTACATGCGTGTCCATAATACATGCATTAATGCATTAATTATTTTTGTTGCAGATTACATTTTTATCAAGTATTTAAAATATGTTTAAATGTAAAAAGTGTTGAAAATAATGACTTACTGTCCAAAGTCAAAGCGAAATAAGACAAGACTTAAGTGAAGCAAGTAAGAATGCTGGTGAGATAGCGTTCATAAAAAGACTCTAGGAGGGGCACATGAGGCTATATCTTAGAACTATGAATGAAGTTGGTATATATTTTTAACTTCAGTATTCTATTATGAATCAGCAGTCATAACTGCTTATGATTACAAAGAACTTTTAACTTTATAGAGGATGTTACAAGAATTTTCCTTAATGATGTATATGGTGTAAGCACTCGTCTATACATAAAGAAATTGAAGCACAGAAGGTTTATATAATTGTATCAATATCACATGTGGCTGAATAGCAGCCATGAGATTCATCTCTCAAACATTTGAGAAAAGGAGACTAATACTAAAAAGCTTATATATGCATATATATAGCAGAACCCCTGATTTTTGGCTTTTAATGGTGTAGATAAACCATGATTGCCTATGTTTAAAACCTTTGCACATGACCTTACCAAAAGATAGTTTGCAAATAGAGTTGCTTTCTTTTTCCTAGTCCTAATTATACCAAAGTCTGGAGCTTAATAAAATAGTCTAACTGAACATAAAAGTTTAGGGAAATACTAATAGACCTTAGAGACTTTTGGATCAAGGGGTTCCCCAACTTAACTGAACATCAGAATCTCCTGATGAACTCTAACGATTATTGCTCTCTGGATATTTTGATTCACTGTATTTGGAATGGGGCTATAGAATTAGCTTTTTTTGTAAGTGGGGATTTTTACATTTGTAGTGATTCTGATGATTAGAAAGCATCTCCCCCAATATGGTACATTTAGGAACTGTATCCATTATCTAGCTCTGCTGTCTAATCTTTTGGTTAATTAGTGTGTAAATGGAGAAATCCGATATTTCAAAAGGTTCATGTTTCTATATTACGTCTTTATTGTTTACTGTGTTCTTATATATATATATATATATATATCTCAACCCATATACAAGTTTATAAATGTACACATTATTATTTTTTTTATTAGGAAGAGCTGACTCAGATCAGCTACTATTAAGCCTACTACTAGCTCTGTGATTTTGAGTAAATTTCTTAACCAATAAGGCTTTCAACTTTGTGAGTTTTAAAAAAGATGCTATTAACAGTCCCACAAATTTGTGGTAAAATTTATGTATGAAACTAACAGTCAAAGTGCTTGAAACATAGCTGATGTTCAAGAAAATGTAATGGTAATTTTATCATATCTATACTTCATCAAAAATACCATATTAATAATCAAACAAAAAATGTTCAAATAATTATTTTTTAAAATTCATAGCATCTCATTTATACTGAACTTTAACAGATATTATTATATTTGCCAAGGTAGTAAATGGAAGTATCTCAATACCTGTAGGCTAATTTTGCTCCTCAAGTTAAGGGGGAATAGTCTTACAAATACGTGCTTATCTCTTACACTGTATTTATAAGCCTGACCAGTCTCTGCAGATTTAGATACAGCTGACTTCCATCTTGAGCAAAAACGACCTTCGGCAGACTGCGAAAGTGGCAGTTACTATTATTAGGCGCAGAGTTCCTTGTTTTTGCTGGTATTCCTCCGTTACTATTTCCTCTCCTGGCTTGATCTCAGTCTGATGTGTTCTTCTAGTTTATTGAGGGATAGGACATTAGCTATAGATTAGATTAAGTTTTTGATAAAACAATTTGAAAACTTTTTTTGCTCATACTTGGGGTAGTTATGTAGAGCTGCTCATGAGATCTTTCCGTTTGAATAATATCGTAAATCAACTATACTCCAATACATTTTTTTTTTAAAAAGATCCTTCAGTTTGATATTAAATCCCCTATCCAAATGCGGGTGAAAATGAGTTGGGCTTTTTTCTTTCAGTCTACTACTTGCGACTATTGCCTTCCTAAAATGAAAAATTTTGTTTTAAAAACTTAGGTCTTTCTCTTGAGCTCATGAATGAGTGATGAAGTGGCCTTTATGTGCAATGTACTGTAGATTGCAGAAACAGCAACTTTGGTCCTTTATGAGACTGAATTTTACTACTGAGTTCCCCATAAATATCAAGTTATAAATAAACTGTGCCTCACAAGTGCTTCAACCGATTCCAGGCTGCTCTCTAATTGGCCTGCCACAGATGGCTATAACCAAATAACTAACAATTAGTTTACTCCATTGTTACAAATTTACACTGAAAATAGCAAGGCACATGTGGCTTTTGACAAGAGGTTTCAGAAGCAAGGTGTAGAACAACTTGGTAAATATTAAACAATATTGTAATTCAAAAACAGCCTGTTTCCTCTTTTGAAATACATTTCTAACAGTCACTGTCAGCAATGTGGTTATTTGTTAGACCCTGATGTTAGACGTGGATTTATATAAAAGCACATACATGCAAGCAAGGTTAAAACAGAAAATGCATGGGAAGTGTATTATACACTGTTGTACTGGATCCCCGTTTCACGCAGATGTTATAGGCAAGACTGTCCTGATATGATCTTTCTAAGTCATCTCAGTAACTAAATTCCCTAGAAGTGGAAGAGAAGAATAATCTTAAGTCATGTTCTATGCTTTGGTTTGATATTTTTTTAATTACAAGAAAGGTATTATAGATGCTAGGCATGAGTTACTAAAGAAATGAGAAACTTGAAAGAATTAAATAAATAATGTTTACATATGTAGAACCCATTTCTTCAGTCTGTGGGATGGAGAATAGTTCTGGTAAACCTGTAGAATATCTCCTTGTTTCTACATGAGTTTAATGAACTAAACTGCATACTCAGCCACATCTTCTCTGTTACCTATTGTTTCTCATACTTACTGGACCTGTGTTCTTCACCTACATAAACATTAAGGCAGATATCAATGGGCATTTCCCCTTCCTTTTCATTTGAAAAATGTATTTGTCAAACAGGGAAGTAAAGAGCAAAGATAATACTCTTTGAGTCAACGCCAACTTTTTAAACCTGTTCTACAAAAGCATAGCATTGTATTCATCAATGATCTTAGGAAGAGTCCTTTTAAGAAACTGCTTTTTAAAAAATTATTATTGTTAAAACTTAGAGAATTCTTTAAACACACTCCTAATTAACACCTAAATTCTTTCTTTTAGGCGAGACAGAGGCTTTTCTTGCATAACAATGTCTAGGGCATTTGCAAATCTCAGCTTGCTTCACATTTTTTAGAGGTTGCAATTCCTGTGACCAGAAATGAATGTGAAAGCAAATTTATTACAGTCTGAGAAGAGGAACAGTTAAACTAAAAATGATCTCTGATTGAGAATAACAACACTGGATGTCTGACATCTGTTTCCTTGGTTGTTTTAAAACTCAACAGAGACGAAGCATTTTAAATCATAATGAATAGCATACTCTCAATTCAAAGCATGTGATTATCAGAGATTCAGAAGCTTCTTTTTACAAGATAACTAATTTTTTAAATAGGCCACCATGAAAATGCTTGACAAAAAATGAGCAGTTCATATATGTTGAGATATGTCTTTAAATGTTTTGAATTCCAGCTGTTTCTTTCTCTGTTCTTAGTGAGGAGACTGTGTCACAATTCATTTGGGGGATGCTTCTATAGGATTTGAAACTATAACTTCCACTTCTGCTAGAGTAAGTCTTTTACCAAAACAAGTCTCTTTTGATAGTGTACTTTTGATTGATTAGAACATCATTATGTTTTTATAAATTATTATTAAAATGCTAATAGTGAAGTTAGTCATTACTATTTATGATTACTTAGAGCCCTCAGTTGCTTATTAGGCTGGCACAATAATTTATTACCACTTTGTTTGTGGGAAGTTATATATAAAATCAGCAATATATTAAATCCTAATTTCCATTCTAATATCAAGTGAAAAAAAAATCTTCTGAAGATGATGAATTTTTGGTGGCACCCATCACTGTCACACACTCTAGTAAAGTGATATTTTCAGAGAGGCTTTGAGAAATGGAATACAAAATACAAAGGAAAATCATTTTCTTCAGAGAAAAAACTGCTGGGTGTAATTAAGAGAAAAAATAACTTTAGCCGAGATGTCTGTTTACATGTCTGATATCTGCCATGAAGTTCTCATGGGATTTTTAGCAAATTACCAAACTATGATATGCTTCCATTTATTCATTTTTTAAAGTGTTTTATAAATCTAACCTTCCTACTTCACAGGACTGTTAGGAGCAAATGAGATATTTTGTTAGACATTTGAAAGTGTTGTACTGATTTCTGGTGTGTGTGAGGGTATGTGTATGTGTGTGTACACATAAAGGAGTGTGTGTTTGCTGGTGTTTGTTGTGTGTTTGATGGTGTTGGTGGCTAAGGATGTAACATGGTTTCTAACTTATTTGAATAAGCCATCCTACGTTGGAATATTAAAATTATAACTGGTACAACTTCTGAGCTTTAAAAAATGTGACAGACAATATACTAGGTGCATTCTATTCAGTATCAATAGATAATAGTGAAGGTTCAATTAGTTAACACAAGTAAGTTATATGTAAGTTTTAGTACTGGTAAGAGCTGAGTTCAGTCCTACAGTAGAGCACAGAGAACTGTGCTCAACATTATGTGGCAGGCTGGATGGGAGGGGAGTTCAGGGGAGAATGGATACCTGTATATGTATGGCTGAGTTCCTTTGCTGTCCACTTGAAACCAACACAACATTGTTGGTTGAATATACTCCAATATAAAATATTTTTTTTAAAGCTGAGTTCAGTAATGTTTGTTACTATATGATTTAATTATCAAATTAATGCTGTGAAATAGAGACTAAAATTATTCATTTGGCTGGGGAAACTAGAGCTAGAAAATCTTAAGGGAGTTGTCTGAGGTCGAGTTGTATGTATCAGGATAGGAACTATCTAGAACGTTAATGATTTTGTGTAAAGAATTTTTATTCAGAGTTTTGTCTGATTTTTACTATTAATATTTGGTGGTAACTGGAAACTAGAATTGCAATGAAGCATGGATGGAGTACAACTGTAAGTCAGATCGATTTGCCTCTGACATTAGGAGCATACTGACAGGAGAAGGATGTGTCCTTGCTTGGGATACAAAGTGCTGTGTGTTTTGTAGCGTATGGAGAAGTAAAATATAAGACTTTAAAAAGGCAAAGGGCGGAAACAGGATAAATGGAAGTGCACTGTTGTTTATAATGTATTCTAATAATTTTAAAGGTATATTTTGATAAATTGAAGATCTATTTTATGTTCTCTAAGACAGTACCTAAAAGATAACATAAGAGATACTAGATAAAATGCTAATAGAGGAGATAAAATATAAAACCACATGATACTTGATTAATCCAAAAAGTAACAGGAAAAGAGAAATAGGCAAAGAACATATGGAATAAATTTAAAAAATAAAGTGATAGACCTAAATATAATCATATAAATGATTACACTAAATGAAAATAGAATAAACACACCAATTGGTAGATAAATGCAGATTGGGTTAAAAAAAAACAAGACTCAGCTGGGTGCTATGTATAAGTAACAAAATTTAACTATAAATATATAAAGAGATTTAAGGAAAAAGTGAAAAATCTATATCATACAAAACTGAGTATAAGAAAACTGTTATAGCTATATGAATTTCAAATAAGATATATTTCAAGCAGAGTATCTATTACCAGAGATGAGTACATTTCATAATGGTAAAAGGATCAAATCAATTCTAAGTGTAATTGTACCTGATAACAGAATTTTAAATACATTAAGGAAAAGTTGATAGAAATAAGGAAGAAACAGACATATCCACAATCATAGTTGGGGAGTTTAACACATCTCTTCTAATAAATAGAACAGTAAACCAAAAAAAAAAAAAAAACTTGACTTTATTGGCATTTGCTTAGCACCCCATTGTACAACTGCAGAGTGCACAGTTTTCTTTTTAAATCACAGGAAGATTTGCCAAGATAGACTGTATTCTTAGCTATAAAATATGCCTCAATAAATTGCCACAAATTATATAGAATATGTCTAAACTTGATTATTATATTAGAAATAATATGGCTTCATAGTCATATTCTATTTTTAATTTATAATAATATTGAAACTAAAATCCTTGAGAATGAATTTAACAAAAATGGCAGCAAAAAATTAAAGAAATAAAAACTTATATGAGTGGTCATGGATTGGAAGAGTTAGTAGTGTTGAGTGTACTTTCTCCATAAATATATCTATAAATTCAACAGAACATCAATCAAAATTCTGGTAAAAGTTTTGAAATTAATAATCTATTCTAAAGTTTACTTGAAAAACAATTTTGAAAAAAGTAACATTTGGAAGACTTACACTAGCTGATTTCAAGATTGTAATAAAGCTACAGCAGTAAGAACAAGAAATAGATCAATGCAACAGATGCAGAGCTCAGAAATAGACCAATGCATATCTGGGTAATTAATTTTGACCAAGGCACAACGTCAATTCAGTGAGAGAAAGGAAAGTGTTTTTAACAAGTTATACTAGAAAAAGTAGATATCCATATAGAGATGTGAAACTTGACCCTACCTCACCCTTTGCACAAAAATAACTTTCATTTGCTCATGGATCTAAATTTAAAGGCTAACACCATAAAGCTTCTAGAAAAAAAAATGTGAAAATATGTAAATACTTAATCTTGGGATAGGGAAAGATTTCTTAGTAGAATTGAAAAATTTCTAATCATAAAACAAAAAATATATTAGGAGTTTATTAAAAAGTTTAAATTTATGCTTATCCAGAAATACATAAGCCGCATATTGAAGGAAAATATTACCAATATCTAAAAAAAAGTACACTTACAAATAAATTTTTTTTAAAAAAATTAAAGAAAGATTGAATAGCCCAATTGCGAGGGGCAGTTTGTGAGGGGGGCAATGAATAACTATGTGGAACAGGAATTTCACAAATAAAATGCAAGAATGGACAAGAAACATGAAAAAATGCTTAATCATCATTCATCACGAGGACAATGAAAGTTGAAGCCACAATGACATATTTTTCATCCACTGATAACTAAATGTAGGTTTGGGTGTGGAGCAACTAGAACGCTCGTACATTTCTGATGGGAAATGAAAAATGATGCAACCACCTTGGAGGACTCTTTGTAATATATTATGAATCAAATATACCATATGACTGAGTAAGTCTACTACTAGATATTTACCAAGGCAAACTGAAAGTATATGTTGATAGAAAGATTTATAAACAATGGTTAAAATGACTTTAGTCATGATAGTCCTTAACTAGGAACAGCCCAAAGAGCCATCAATAGGAGAATGAATGTTGAACAAACTGTGATGTCTTCTTATAATACAATACTCCTCAAGAATACAAAATAAATTAACTCCAGGAGTATGACAACAGGATAGATTAATTTCAAAACTATAATGTTAAACAAAAACAGAATTAAAGAGTATGTGCTGTACTGTTTCATTTATATGAATTTAAGAATAGGACAAAAAGTATGTGGTAATAGAAATCTGAACAATTAATGCCTTGAGGGAGATGGGTTGGCTGGAAGGCTGGAAGGTAGCATTCTCTAGAATGATTTTTTTTAAAGTTATCTATCATTTCTTACTTGTTGGGTACATGTATATAATTAGCAAAGCTCATTGAACTGAACATTTAAAGCAGTCTTCATTCATGGGAACGTAAATGTGTGTGTGCGTGCTCACTTAGTCATTTCCAACTCTTTGCAACCCCATAGACTGTAGTCTGCCAGGCTAACTCTGTCCATGGAATTTTTCAGGCAAGCATACTGGAGTGGGTTGCCGTTTCATACTCCAGGTGATCTTCCCCACTCAGGCACTGAACCCGGCTCTCCTACACTGCAATCAGACTCTTTCCCATCTGAGCCATCAGAGAGGCAGGAGTCTTTATCCATATATGACACAGTTGTGAATAAAGAAATCTCAGTGTGACCTACCAAAAAACCCAACTGAATTAGTAAGTGAATTTACTAAGGATTCAGGATGTAATATCATTAAACAAAAGCTATTCTTTTGTATATTCTGGTAAGATATAATTAGAAAATATGATTATTAAAGATACAATTTGAATAGATTAAAAAATTAGATTAGATCAAATAATTTACAAATTATATCTAATTTTTTTAAAAATACACAAAAGTTTAAAATGTACTTATCCACAAAGGAAACAATTGTGTCATCTGATACGAACAATTCTATCTTGAGGTGTTATTTTTTAAAATATTCTTTGTAGTTTATTTTTTCAACTGTCTAAACAAACAGTGTCATTTGTTTTTCTCATCTGTAGCTATAAAATAACCTGAATCTTAGATCTATCTTTAGATCTAATCTTTACTATCCCATTTGAAGCCCTCCAAATGGGATAGTAAAAGCCCATCTCCCCTAGAAACATAACCACACCTTTCCCTTTACTCATAACTATCTACTATGTCTACCTAAGAGGTTCCTTACTTGGGATTTTGCATGACTGTAACTCTAAGAATTTCCTTCCTTTTCTACCTACTCCAAAAAATGGACAAACTATTCTCTACATTAATTTGTTTCTTACCTGGTCTCTCATTCTCCCAGGTACTAAACTGTACAGTAACCTGAATTCTTCTTTCTGTTTACCTTCTCATCCCATGAATAGCTGGGAAATTTGTCCTCTCATCTGGTCTAGTAGTACCCGTTTTACTCTTTCATTATGATATATTTATGCCAATATTAACTTATTTTTCAGACTCATTCGCTTACTAGAGTGTGTGCTTCTACATGACAAGGGCATGTTCTCATTTATCTTTGTGCATAGAATTCATAAGAAATATATATTTTTATGCCTAATTATATCAGAAGTAGAACATATTATGAAAATCATCAATTCCAATTTAAATGGTAAATGTATAGCTTTCCTTTAGATTCAAATTATTGTTATCTGGAAAGAGACAAAAGGGCAATTTGCAATGAGTAATTCTTCAAAAACATGAAACTGTCCAGGTTCAGACAATAGGCTTTAGTATTTAGCTTATTTAAGATAAAAGTTGATGCTGTTTAAATATTGAATGAGCCCTTTTAGCTAAAAAGGATGTTTTAAAATTGAAAGAGACTTTCATCTTGAGATGTTATAAGGAATGAGTTTCATTTGTGCAAACATGTTTCTTACTATGAATTACGGGTACCTATTATGTTGTTTTGTATTGGGTATTTCTTATTATTCTAGTCCTAAATTCTGAAAGCACATTATAGTTCTTTGGTTTATAGCATAAGATGAAACATAAAAACTCAAAAGGTCTGGTATTTCACTGTTCATGTGATCCTCTTCCTCTTAATTTTCACAAAGGTAAGATGCTCCAAGAAGGCTTTATACTTATATTTCTCGGAAATGGATCCTTTTGTTCTAAGTAAGTTTCTATCATGAGAAAGATATATGTTTAGTATTAGTTATTTAATACTCTTCAGTGTTTATATAGTTCCTTTGATAACTCTCTTTGGTAGCTATCTTCATTTCTTATTTCCCAAGAATACTTTTAGTTTTTATTTTTTCCTTAAGTGTTGATAACTTTAAAGAAAATTTTAAAGAGGTTACGGTTTTCTTTGATGGAAGGATCTACTGCTCATACATCCTTTTTGATTACTCACCTGACTCTATTCAGAATATTTTTAAAAACACATTAAATTACATTTTAAGAGAATGTTGTGTAAAATGGTGTTTACTGTCAGTGTGTATTACAGAAATGCATAAAGATATTTCCTAAACTTTGGTTTCTTCTAAATATAGATAAATCCTATAGACACAGAGATTTTTCATTTCCTTCTAGTTTAGTTATGTTAACTGTGGCAACCACTTACTGAACATGCAACTTATGCCAGCATTACTTCAAGAATTTGTGTTTATTACATTTCAGTGTCCAAAATGTTCATTCGTAACATCTTATTAAAAACATGAATGAACTTTTTGGCCAAGCCAATATTATTCAAACTTCATAACAGTCATATAAGGTAAGTTTTATTGTGTCATCCAGAAATGGGAAGCTGAGATGTCAAGATTTTGAACAGACAGAAGTGGCCAAATCTGAAATTGAACTCAATTTTGAATTACTTCAAAGACTACCATCAACCATCGTCCATATACATTATATATGGGAAAATTTTCTGTTAATTACAGGTTCCTTCTCTATAAAATCTTTTCAAAATACTGATGAGGATAGGTTGGAATTTTAATGCTAATAAATCCTGATAATCTCTACCTTTCACAGATAAATTTATAGAGAGAAGGATCTCTATCACACAGATTATATCATAGATAGAAAGATTTCTATGTAAGTAATGAATTTATATTCAGTCTGAATGTGGCCTAGAAATATGTTCCATATTGTAAACTTAACTCCAGTTTCATGCCAGGGAAAATCATTAGGCTGTAGCTATCTGAGTTTGACTGAATTGGTTGAGAAGTTTGCTGTGGTTGATCCCCATCCATGACCACCATTATTCTGCATGAGGCTGGGTGTGTATAATTGGGATGGAGCTTATACATTCTGATACTGGTAGAGGAACTACTTTCCTCTCTGATGAGAAGCAGATCAATAATACTTCTGAAACTGACTCAGTCATATGATTGGCAATGGTTTGACTCCTTCTCTCTTTCAGTCTTAATGCAGGAGTGAGTGCATGCTCTGTCATAGCGAACTCTGCAACCCCAGGACTGTAGTCCCCCAGGCTCCTCTGTCCATGGAATTTTTCAGGAAATAATACTGAAGTGGGTTGCCGTTTCCTACTCCAGGGGATCTTTCTGATCCTGGGGTCAAACTCATGTCTCTTGGGTCTCCTGAACTGGCAGGCAGATTCTTTACCAATCAGCATCACCTAGGAAGGCCTTCAGGCTTAACATATGGGCCCAAATAGAGAAAACATAACAGAACCCTTTCTTTACTCCATTTTTCAGAAAAGTAACCCAACTCCCCATCATGAAATCAAGATTATTGTTGAGCAGTTTTATTTCAGGTATGGGGATGCTCTTGCCTGAAGAAAAAGAGAAAGGTAGGAAGTAATATATTAGAGAATCCTGGAGAAAATATTTGACTTTGTATTTGAAAGAGAAATATCTGTGTGCTGTAAGTAAAGGAAATATAAAGTTTTCTGTGACAAAGGGAAAGTCAGCTAATCTTAGGTAACATAAACATTCCTTTAAAAAAGAATGAGAGATTCTAGTTGTTTATCAATGTCATCTGTCCCTTTCTCTTTAAAGAAGTGATTTTTTTCTATTTCCAGGTTGACACTGTACTCAGCCTAAATGATCAGCTTCCTACATTTTTTGAAAGTATGCATAGCCACATTATCCAGTTTTGGCCAACAAGATATAGGTAGATTTATCATTGGTGAGTCTTCCTGCAAAATTTTTGAAAGGGAAAAGAATTAGCCTGAATATGCTTTCTGCCTTTTGCCCTTGGCCTTTCCCCTTTCTCTTGTATGGATGTACTGCTAGGAGATAGAGCAACCATCTTATGATCCTGAAGATAAATACCAAACTTTATGGAGAGTGAGGTTCAAAGTAAAAGGAAGACATTGTGAGGACATTGTGAAGCTTCTGTACAGATTGCACTGCTTCCTCTAAGACTTTTTTTGGGGAAAAAAAAATTTGTTTAAGTCACTGTTAGGCATTCTTCTGAGATATTTTGGGTTCAGTTCCAGACCTCCACATTCAAGTCAATATCACAATAAAGCAGATCACATGACTTTTTGGTTTCCCAATGTAGGTAGAAGTTAGGTTTACTATATATTGTAATCTATTAAGTGTGCAATAGCCTATGTCTAAAAAATGCAAATAACAATTAACGATACTTAATTGCTAAAAAGGGCTAACCCTCCTCTGAGCCTCCAGTGAGTTGAAGTAGTAGCATCAAAAAATCACTGATCACAGATTCCCATAACACATATAATAATAATGAAAAAGTTTGAAATATTGCAAGAATTACCAAAATGTGACACAGAGGCACAAAGTGCAAATACAGCTGGAAAAAAATGTTGCAACTAGACTTCCTTGACACAGGGATGTTCAAATCTTCAATTTATTAAAAAAAAAAAAACAAAAACACAGAATCTACAAAGAGCAATAAAATGAGGCATATATGTATAGAGCAGATGGCACAGTCTCAATAGATAGAAATAAGTGGTAACATCTTTTTCATGTACTATATTGATAGGTTGAGAACACTGTATTGTTTTAAAAAATACCATGGCTAGAATTCCTCTTGATCAAGGACCCTCAGAGACTGCAAATAGAACAAGCTAAAGTGAGTCCTGACAATGCGTTTGAGTGTTTTACCACACCAGTGAGCAGATGCAGCCAGATCTAATTACTCAAGCCTGGTTCTTGAGCAAGACTTCTCGTAGATTTCTGAAGGCCCCATGGGTACCACATGTGCTTTTCCAGCTTTAATGATTTTACAAATATTCAGCACAGTTTCAGTGGGACATTGATGAGAAAATAACAGAATCTTCTGCTGACCCCAATTTAGCTGTTTCTGTACCTAAGAGTTCTTTATTTGTGAAGGTTTAAATTGTTCTATAGGTGATGAAGGGTTTACCTGCTGTTTCAGCAGTAAAGAATCCACCTGCCAGTGCAGGAAATAGATTCGATCAGGAAGATTCCCTGGAGAAGGAAATAGCAACCTCAGTCCAATATTCTTGCCTGGAAAATCCCATAGACAGAAGAAACTGGTGAGCTCCTGCCCACAGGGTCACAAAGGGTCAGATACGACTTAGCCACTAAACAACAACAACAATAATAGGTAATGAAATTTTCATTGTATCTGTACCTCACAGCTGGAAATAAAATGTGAAGAAAATAAAGGAAGGCAGACTATATTTTCCTTAGAAAGCAAAAAACTTTGAAAATTACCCATAACCACAATTTAGAGAAATGTACCAAATTTAATAATTACTCAACTACATAATTAATTAAATAATCTAGTTCAGTCTCTGATTTCATACCAGAAATATGGCAAAAAGCACATAATCTATATGTACCTTAGCTAATAGAGGCCTGAATCCTAAAGTAATATCTTTATAAGAAATTTATCATTCTATCTTGTAACAAAAAACACCTACCCAAAGTATTATGTTTGCAAATAAGTGTAACATCAAAATGTAAACTCTTTTCATATAAAAAACCTGCCTTTCTTAATGATATTTAAGAAAGTGTAAAATGTGCAAATTGAAAGCCTACTGCTTTAAAAAAAAAAACAGTACTAGAATTTTTACTGTTTATCTGTCGACATTCTAATATATTTTAAATCACTCTTTTCTGCTTGCTAAAAATGCTTATTCTCTTTTAAAGTACTGGAACATATTATCTGTATAAATGTATGAAATAAGTTTAATGCAATAAGAAGCACACTATATATTAACTTAAGAAACTAGATATTAAAGACATCTTATTTTAATCATCATACTGATCATAATGTAATTGGTCATTAGAGTAATATAAACAGTATTTTATTAACCTGAAGTCCTGAGGCCCAGAAATCACTAATCGATTGTGTTAATTTAGGTAAGTTGAATACCTCAGAAGATTTCACTTTTCTCATTTGTAAAGAGAAAAAGTACACTTGTCTCTATTAATTGAAGAATATGTGTTAAAATTATTGCCTTGAAAATATTCTAGATCTAAAATTTTGCAAGTATTACCCAGCAATTATAGGTTGAAGAAATTATGGGGAGAAATTATGGACATCATTTTCGGGGTCTGGTCCATAGTCCTTGGAATAGCATAACCCAAGGATTACAATTTTCCCTCCTTTTAAGTTACTGCGATTGGAAAGATACAGTATCCACCAAACTGCGGTAAATCCCTTTTTGACTACCCTGAACTTTTGCATCTTTTTCCCAGATGTTGCTTCTAACTCTTCCAATAGATATTTATTGTGCCACTCATTATAATGTGTGCTGATACTTTCATGTCCTACTTGGGGTTAAATTATAAGGCAGGACATCTTTATTTGGATTTTTGTTAAATTCTGACCTTTCAATAGTAATTACGCTGAATAATATCTTTGACCAGGGGCTGGCAGATAGCTTCCCTGATAGCTCAATTGGTAAAGAATGTGCCTGCAATGCAGGAGACCCGGGTTTGTTTCATGGGTCAGGAAGATCTCCTGGAGAAGGGATAGGCTACCCACTCCAGTGTTCTTGGGCTTCCCTTGTGGCTCAGCTGGTAAAGAATCTGCCTGCGATGTGGGAGACCTGGGTTTTATCCCTGGGTTGGGAAGATCCCCTGAAGAAGGGAAAGGCTACCCACTCCAGTATTCTGGCCTAGAGAATTCCATGGACAGTATAGTCCATGGGGTTGCAAAGAGTCGGACACGACTGACTTTCACTTTCACTTTGGCCGATATGTTTGGAATCTGTGTGAACTGTCTTGTTCTGGTTACTGATAAATAGGTGAAGAAATAGTACAATGGATAGCACTCCATAAACTCTATAATAGCTTCTTCTCCTTTTTGTCACCTGCCAGCTCACAGGTATGTACACACACACATACACACACACAGAAGCAGTGTGAGGTCACCATTAAATTTATAGTTTTACTCCATGGCCTCATCTTGAACTCCAAGTACAATGGCTCTTTGCAGTTCATCACAAGAGAGACTAGAAGAAAGTGATGGATGAGTTGGCCTAAATCTATCACTACTGAATTGAAAACAATTCAAAAATTAAGGTGCTTAACCCATTAAACCAGTACTTTCATTATTCTGTCTAAAGGACGACATAACAGCATCTTCATCATCAATCATCATCATCATCATCATCATCTTGAGGTACTTAAGTATAATTGTAGATGAATTCAAGAACGGGTAGTTCTAATTTTGTATCATGCTGTGATATATTCTTCTCCTAGTTTCCAGGGTTCTAATAATGCCTACGTAACTGTGATAGATAGTGTTCTCCACCTGATCTTTCTCTTAAGTTTGGTGAATTCGCTTGTAAAAACCACTAGCCTGTATGTCTTAACAGAAAATCAATTACTCTTAATGATACAAATATTTGCTTAATAAGTCTCCTTAGGGAGCCAATATTAATCAAAGGCTCAGAATGATCTGTAATTAGCACATCAATTGTGCATGTGTTGGTGGATGATTCTAAAGTGCTTAAGGATTCTTGAAACACTTTATTATATTTTAAAATCTTTCTCCTGACACTTTATTTGAATTTCTTACCCCAATATCTCATTGTCTTTCCTCTGGACAGTGCCCCTAGCCTTCTAACTTCCACTTCAACCTTGGCCATGTACTGCTCAAAGTAACTTTTTTACAATATAAGTATAAATCAGGTCTCTCCTGCACAGAGGAGCCTGGCAGGCTACAATACATGGGGTCACAAGAGTCTGACATGACTTAGTGACTAAACCACCACCACTACCTCAGATTATACTTGCCCAGTATCTTTGCATCACACTAAAATAAAATTCTGAGTTTGATCCTTGCTTATGTTTTCTGAATCAATTCTTCCCATTATCTCCCTAACATTCACGGTTCCAGCCACAAATGTCTTCTTTATGCTTCAAGGTTTTTCTGTTCATGGGGATCTGCATGTGCCACTTGATCTGCTCATAATACTGCCCGATGATTCCTTGTCCTTTCAATTTAATCTAGTGACATTTCAGAAACCTCTCCTCTATTTCCTGAATCTGAAGTATTACCTACTTCAGCCGATGTCTCTCAACTATTTCCCCCTAGTTTTACTTCATTTGCAGTATTCATTGCTTTGTGAAATTTTCTTCATTGACTTATTTAATTATAACTGTAACCAAATTATATTATAAAACCAATCTAATCATAAGCAGTAACCAAACTTAAGAGAAAGATTAAGTGGAGAACACTATCTATCACAGTTACCTAGGCATCATCAGAACTCTGGAAACTAGGAGAACATAATACAGCGTGATGCAAAATTAGAACTACCCATTCTTGAATTCATCTTCAATGATACTTAAGTACCTCAAGATGATGGTGACGATGATTGATGATGAGGATGCTGTTATGTTATCCTTTAGACAGGATAATGTCTAAATTCTCTGTTGGAATATTCCCTTCTCCTGGGGTCTTCCCCACCCAGGGATCAAACCTGGTTTTCCTGCATTGCAGGCAGATTATTTCCCATCTGAGCCACAAGGGAAGTATAGTTATGCCCTGTCTCCCCCAATAGACATAAGCTTCATGAAAACAAGTACTTTTATTCAAAGCTATATTCCTAAATTCTGAAACAGTGACTGTCAAATAATAAGTAATACATGTATGTATGTGTATATATATATATAGCATATATAAAAGATAAATTGAAAAGTAAGTATTAGATAAAGTCCCTTTCTCATCTCACCTTTTCTAATTGACTTATAAGGCTATCATTCATAAGTTATTTTAAAATTTTACCTGGACTTTATTTGTTTTATTATTTTTGTTATAGTGAGAAATTTTATTAATGGGGATATCTGTTTATATATGAATAGAACTTTCCAGTCACTTCACAAAACTCTGGGGGAAAGTGAGGAAACAATGATGAATATTTTGAGGCCTGCATAGCATCTCTTTTCTCTGGGAATTTCTAAGCTTTTCTGGATTGCTGGCCTTAATGACACTTTGTCCTTTTAGAGTGTCTTTTTAAAGAAGTCTATCTTGTTTGCGTTCTAATAGGGAGTGCAACCTACCCCGTAGGCTGCAATTAGGGTGCATCTAATCTGATTCTAAAGAATCTCACCTTTTTTATTAATAATATAAATTCGCTTGGCTCTATTTTCACCCTCAAATTGTTTGCTGTTCCATTGTCAGCCTGAAAGTCTCACTTGTTGTTTCTTTTGTGAACCAACTCAAGGAGAGATTAAAGTAAGCCAGCTGAGGGACTTTGCAATAAGAAGCCACAACTCATACTAATTATTTTGGAACTGAAGCAAGTCACAGAGTCACAGGTGAACAGAGGGAAGAACCTGTGGTTTGGTTTCTGGGGACAGTACTCCCACTTGTACCTATGCTCAGAAGGAAACCTATCTTGGGCTCTGTGATGTTCTCTGACAGCTCATAAAAGAGGGCACCATATCCCTTTATTTATTTATAGACTTCTTTTATATTTTGACATGATAAAAACTGTGAGTCCTATGCAAGTGGTTGGATTTCTTTTCAGAGCATTGCAGGAAGAAAAATATTTGTCCTCCTTCCTCTGAACCTCTAATATGGGAACAATCATGTTTTGAAATTCTGTAAGAGATATGATGTAAGCTAATTGAGATTCAATTAGTACATCACATGCTTTTTGCTATGCAGAAGCTAACTGGGGATCTGTCTATTAGAAATTACTCATAAGCTGCATGAGAGCAAGATGAATAGTAATTTAGACCTTGAAAGACAAGCAAGACTATAAATGGAAGTAAAAGTGAAGCTAATGGAAGATCACCCAAGAACTTTTCAAAATTCCCTAATGAGAAATTCTAATTTTTATATTTGACATTAGGGCTTATGATAATGACGAGACCTCAAGATTTAAGTACAATTACATCCATAAAATGCATGGCAAATATCTTGAAAACTAGCTATTAAATTGAACCTTTGAGCTAGATTTGTCTCACTCTCTTATAATGGTTCATAACATGAGAAATTCTGGATTTACCTTTCTTTGTTATTAACAAGCAATATAATTCCATATTATATGTCTAATTATACATTACAGCCAAAGTGATCTTTTCAAAACCAAAGACAAAATGTCACTCCTCTGCTCAAAACATTGACATAGCTTCCCATCTTCCTGAATATTAATTATAGAGACCTTACCACAGTCTTTACCACCCACCCCTACTCTCTGCCTTGGCCACATTTCAGTCCTTCTCTTTGTTCTAGCAGCAGGTTCTATCTTTCTTTATGTTTCATAGCCATGCCATGTGGCCTCCCCAATTCCCAGACCCTTTAGCGTCTCTTTCCTTATCAGGAAATGTCTTTATTACTGATCCTTATAGCTCATACCTTCATCTCACTCTGCTCTGCTGGGGGCTCACCTGTTCTCTTAGGTAGTGAAGAATCTGCCTGCAAAGCAGGAGACCTGGGTTCCAACCCTGGGTGGGGGTAGATCCCCTGGAGGAGGAAATTAAAACCACTCCAGTTTCTTGCCTGGAGAATCCCATGCTCAGAGGAGCCTGGTGGGCTATAGTCTGTGGGGTCGCAAAGAGTCAGATATGACTGAGTGACTAACACACCTCCATGATTAAACCTTCCCTGATTAAACTCCCTAACAAAAAGCATTCTTCTTCCTCAGACTCAGACCCATCATTTCTGTATTTGTTCTGCTCTATTATACTTTGCACTTGAAACCTGTATTTTGTTTATTTTATTCTATATTTTTCCACTGAGGATGTAAGTTTCCTAAGGCCAAATAATTTGGAATTTTGTTCATGACTGTACCTCTATTACATATTGAAATTGTGAAAGTATTAGTCACTTAGCTGTGTCCGACTCTTTGTGACCCCATGGACAGTAACCCACCAGGCTCCTCTGTCCATGGAATTCTCCAGGCAAGAACACTGGAGTAAGAAGCCATTCCGTTTGCCGGGGGATCTTCCCAATATATTAGGCACTCAGTGAATACCTGTCCACTGAATGAAAGATATATGAGGCTTTACCATTGTGATTTATTTAAATCAGTTAATTGTGCATTCAGTAATGAAAGAGAACAGAGTAACAATTTTTACATGAATTATTACAGATTAGTCTTCATCTTATAATAGTGCTATTATTAAAATTACTTGCATAATATTATTTTGAAGAAACATCTATATGTCATTTAATCCCTTGAAATTAATTTTTTACTTTGTGAACAGCAAGTATTATGAAAAATTTTAGGTAATCATACACTAAAAATATTCTATATCTGATCTCTTACATAAAAATATTTCTTCAAATAGTAATTAATATTAGTTTCATTTTTTTAAGAACTTCCCTGTAGCTCATATGGTAAAGACTGCCTGCAATGCAGGAGAGAGACCTGGGTTCAATCCCTAGGTCGGGAAGATCCTCTGGAGAAGGGAATGGCTACCCACTCTAGTATTCTTGCCTGGAGAATCCCATGCTCAGAGGAGCCTGGTGGGCTACAGTCGATGGGGTCACAAAGAGTCAGACAAGACTGAGCAATTACCACCACCACCATTAGTTTTACTAAGCAGATAAATGATTATTAATAAAAAGAACAATTTATTTCAAGGTTGCTTTATATAGCATTACTTTTTCAGTATTTTTGTTGCTGTCCACGCAATGGAAATTGCAATTAAAAGCATATTTTATTGGAAACTTAAAAAAAAAATTAGTGAATAGGATTGTCCACACTAGTGTTAGCCAAATTAATGTGCATCCAACATTGAATTTAAGCAAAGTAGATATTGATACCACAAGCAATTTTATATGTCTCTTTTCTTTAAAATTTTAGTTCCCTAAACTGGTTCCTTTTAACATCAGAATAACTGTTGTTGATCTTTAGAAGACAGTTGCATGGATATTATTTGTTTTTCATTTATTGTATCTCATATGAAATAATCAGTTGACCTACCACCAGTTAAAATGCATAATTTTATAGTTCATTATAAAATTCTGAACAATTGTGGGCATGGATTATCTTATCTACCTATCTTGGTAATAATCATCTGTCTATGTAACTATTTGTCTATCAATAAATATTTATAAAACTCTTATCTGCACTTAATATACCTAAATTTCCCTCATCTGTGGTAGTGGAGAATTGGGGAAAACTTGAGGGAAAAGAAATATTTTCTTACTGCTTTTCTCCAAAATGTTTGCCAGCATTAGTGTATGAGTCCAAAACATTGCAGGATATTAGAGATAAGACTAACTCAATGGGGAAAATTCCATTTACTGCATCACTGTTTCCTGTGGTTTGTGTCTGAATTTACCACAGTGAAAATCTTCACATTCAACATTATTTAAGTTGTAAAACAATTGGTTGTTATAGTCTGCAGGAAACAGCACAAAATGAAAGAAAATAGACTGGCATGAACCTTTTATATAATCTATATTATTCAAGAGGCTCCAATTTCCATGAGGAAAAAAGTACCTAAATAACCTACCTTAAACATCAAATCTCTTATCAGGAATTTTTTTTTTCCTCCAACACGAGTGTTGTGTGAAAAATAAGCATCAGTTGGAAGCTGTAACCAGGTTTCAGTAAATTTTGTGCAACATTAGATTATCAATCGTTAGCTATCAGTCTGCTTGGAATATGTATTTTGCACAAAGGATAATATTTACTAATTTGTAGTGATATGTATTCATTATTCTTTATTAAGGAACACTCCTTAAAACAGATAATGAGTTTTCCAAACAGTGTAAATGTTGTAATCATTATTCTTTTTTTTTTTTTTTGGTGTCACATCTAAATATAATAAAGGTTAGTTGGCTTAAAACTCAACATTCAAAAAACTAAGATCATGGCATCTGGTCCCATCAGTTCATGGAAAATAGATAGGGAAACAGTGGAAACAGTGAGAGACTATTTTTTGGGGCTCCAAAATCACTGCAGATGGTGACTGCAACCATGAAGTTAAAAGATGCTTGCTCATTCGAAGAAAAGTTATGACCAACCTAGACAGCATATTAAAAAGCAGAGACATTACTTTGCCAACAAAAGTCTGACTAGTGAAGGCTATGGTTTTTCTAGTAATCATGTATGGATGTGAGGGTTGGACTATAAGAAAAGCTGAGCACCAACAAATTGATGCTTTTGAACTGTGGTGTTGGAGAAGACTCTTGAGAGTCCCTTGGACTGCAAGGAGATCCAACCAATCCATCCTAAAGGAAATCAGTCCTGCATATTCATTGAAAGAACTGATGCTAAAACAGTAATTCCAATACTTTGGCCACATGATGCAAAGAACTGACTCATTAGAAAAGACCCTGATGCTGGGAAAGTTTGAAGGCAGGAGAAGAAGAGGACGACAGAGGATGAGATGGTTGGAGGGCATCACTGACTCGATGGACACAACTCATGTTGGACAACTCCTCCGGGAGTTGGTGATGGATTGGGAAACCTGACATGCTGCAGTCCATGGGGTTTCAGACAGTTGGACATGATTGAGCAACTGAACTGAACTGAACTTTAAAATATTGTAATATGGTTGTATTTTACTAGTGAATGAAACAAAATCAAACCTTACAAAATTCTACTGTTTTCTCCCTAGGTGGCATATAAAGGTGTTCAGATAAATAATTGCCAAGAAAATAGTTGAGGGGTGTGTAGGATGTGCTTTTTGTAGTTGTTTACTTCTTCTTTATTGAATTTGATAATCCAGGTCATATGTGAAAATAGAGCAGTCTTTTTCAAAGTACGTATTCTAGGTTCTTACTGCTACACAACAAATTAACTGAAAATTTAGCAGCTTAAAACAAAAACTTTTTTCATGGTTGTGGGTCAAGAGTCATCTGAGTGATTCTACTCCACATGTCATTGACTAAGGTCAATAGTAGCAATTTGCAGCCTAGTGGGATGATGTCAAAGCATGAAGCAATTTCACACATATGTCTGATGCCTTTGCTGAAATGGCAAGAAAGTGAAACTGAACTGGACTAGTTGCCCATATCTATATTTGACCACTCCAGCATAATAACGTTAGGACGCTTGGAATTCTCATATGGCAACAAAATGGTTCTAGATAGACTGAGTCAAGGGACAGGAAGTGGGAGTTTTCTGTTTCTTAAGGTCAGATTCTTAAAAGGGCATAGGTTCTTTTTTCCATATTCTGTTCATTAAAAAAGTCCTTCAGATTCAAGGGAAAAGAATATAAGCTCTATTTCTTTCTTTAAGTTTTTTTCGATGGAGACCATTTTTCAAGTCTTCATTGAATTTGTTACAATTTTGTTTCTGTTTTATGTTTTTGGTGTTTTGGCCATGAGGCATGTGGGATCTTAGTTTCCTGACCAGGGAGTGAATCTGGATCCCCTGCATTGGAAGGCAAAGGCTCAACCACTGGACCACCAGGAAGGTTCCTAAGCCCTATTTTTTGATGGGAAAAATCCCATATCTCATTTTCAGTGTAATTTTTAATTTGTTGTATTTATAATGTTTATTTTCCTGCATCTTATGTGTCTGAATGTAAGTCAGAAATTCTAATTTATAATATCCTTTTGAAGGTATTTACGAGATGGAGAAAAGTTTTGTTATGTATAAAAGTCCTCTCTCAATGACTCTAAGACCTTGCTTCATCATTCTTATTCCCTTTCCCAAAGTAGTGTCAAAACTTTTATACTACCCTTCAACAAAAATGAAAACAAACAGATCATAATAAAATAAAAGACTCTTTCCTTGGTTCCATATCAGTCAATTATTATGTAATTTATCTGTTTCCTTACTTACAAATCAGTCACAAGCATATCACGTACACAGTGTTTCCACACCCATTGCTCTACCCACAGAAACTTGGCTTCTTTCTTATATGTTTTCCGGAAATTTTTCCCACTCTTTTCCATCAATGATGTTATAATCCAAAATGTCTGTCTCTTTGCTTTGGACACTGTTGATCTCTCTTTATATTTGAAAATTAGTCACTGACCTTCTGAGTTACCACAAACCCCTGGTTTTCTAAATTTCATGCTGTTTTCTTGAGACTCTTGCTTTTTCTATACTGTAGTCGTTCGTTCTGTCTAGAACTCCACCAGCGTGTCTGCTATTTTAAATTCTTATAGTCTCTCTGACTTCCCCGGTGGCTCAGAGGTTAAAGCATCTGCCTCCGATGCGGGAGACCTGGGTTCGATCCCTGGGTTGGGAAGATCCCCTGGAGAAGGAAATGGCAACCCACTCCAGTATTCTTGCCTGGAGAATCCCATGGACGGAGAAGCCTGGTAGGCTACAGTCCATGGGGTCGCAAAGAGTCGGACACGACTGAGCAACTTCACTTCACTTCACATAGTCTCTCTAGGTGATTTCATTTTTGTTCCAACTTGGAAATAGTCACTATGTATTGATGACTTATGTAGTCATATTTCTTTTTCAAACTTCTTGCCAGAACTTTAGCTCCAACATCCAAATACCAGTTAGGCATCTCTGAATTGATATCCTATGGTGGCTTCAAATTCTACATGTCTAACCTTGATCACCTTCCAATATTTATATATGTTTTTGGCAACATCAGAATTCATTAGCTCAATCATGTTATAAAACAAGATTTATCTCTGGCTGATCTCTCTTTATATGCCTTCCCAACCTTCCAGCCACTTACAGCCCTTAAGTAATCAGTCCTTTTGATTCAACCTATTATTAATAAGTATTTCCTATGTGTTAAAATTCTCCTTAGAAGCCCTCCCAACACTGTCTGACTTGAATAGGAATGATGCAATGCCTCCCGTTTGCTTCCTTATCAAGTCTTATGTGCACTCAGATACTAGAAAAAACCCTACAAACCTAACAATGATAATGACTACTGTGCTTCAAAAATTGTAATACAAAAGTAATTTGTATTCTGCGTGCTAAGTTGCTTCAGTTGTGTCCAACTCTTTGTGACAGTATGGACTGTAGCCCGCCAGGCTTCTCTCTCCATGGGATTCTCCAGGCATGAATTCTGGAGTGGGTTGTCATGCCCTCCCCCAGGGAATCGTCCCAACCCAGAGATTGAACCAGTGTGTCTTAAATCTCCTTCATTGGCATTAGTGCCACCTGGGAAACCAGGATCACAATAAATGTTTTTAATGAAATAGAGTATATTGGATTGGCTAAAAAGTTCATTAAAAAACTCAAATGAACATTTTGGTCAACCCAATAGTATATAGAAAATCACAAAGAGCTTTGCATTTAGTAGGAATTAGTTTATCACTTGACTGTTTCACATGTGCATGTGTACACACTGGATGACAATAAATATGATCTTCTAACCCTAGAGTTTATATACCCAGTCCACAGGATAATATATTGAGGTAGAAAAACATAATATAGAATTTCTATTTATTTTATCAAAAACATAAGAAATAACTTGAACTTGTCTGTATTAAATATACGGATCAGAACTGATGCCCCTCACTTACTCAGTACATCAGGTAGTTGAATTCTCATGACTACAAACTTCAAGGTGTTCAGAAGGAAGAATCGGTGAAGGGGTTGGAGATGATATCCTCATACTGTAAATACCTTTCAAGTTATGAGATTGCATCTGTACTTGGTTAAATAAATCCATGAATTATATTACCAGAGTTTTAAATAAATTAACCACTACAGTAGATCTGTGGCTTGTAAATCAACTATACTCCAATAAAAATTTTAAAGAATAGATCTGTGGCTTAAAAAATGGTTACAAACCAACCACAGAGAAGAGACATCTTTATGAGACAATAGAAAACACTGGAGCTATAGCTTTTATTCCTGCCAGGAGCTTTTCATCAGTAACACTACAAAGTAAAGATTATTACAATACTAAAAAAATTGCCCAAAATTATTGTGCCAAGGATAACCTTTTCTAGGGCAGCAGCAAAAACTGGATTGTGCATGAAGTTTCAAGAAACCGCTTCTATACCCCTTTAAGAATCATTTCAGTTGAAAAAAAATTCTCTAGTATTTATTATAATCAGGTACCACACTGGTTGTTGACTCATGTCACCTCCTTCCCAATTCCTCTCTGATAGGTTGGGGATTTTTTTTTTTTATAACTTTATAACCTCCCAGGATCCCCATGATAACCTTTGTGTGCTTTTCTTGTTACACTCACTTATAAAGAAGGAATCTGTCTTCCTCGTGAATACCATGGTATTTAATTAGCTTTATACACTCTGGCACAGATAGTTCCTGGCACAGAGTGGCCACACAGTAAATTTTGAATCCAAGCATATGAGTATGTGTTGCATGTGTGCATATGTATATAAATCCATGAAAGTAGCCAAGTTAATGCTTTGGTTTACTATTTAACTTGAGCACAAGGAATAGACATGCAAGAAGAACTTTGTTTCATTAAAATAAGGATGGTCTATTCCTATCTTTAACCTTCTTTGGGTATCATGTGTTTGTCCCAGGATATTCTGTGCACACAAAAATATGTAAAATTGAAAGGCTATTTACAATCTGTTATATACATAATTATATTGAGCCTTTGCACATAGTGTATTGACTGCACATTTGCTGATGTGAGAAAAAGCAAAACAAGAAACCCAGAAATTAGCTGCATATCAAATGTTTGCTTCAGTCTTTGCACATTGAATAAGATATATTTCAAGCTGATTTTTTTTTTTTTGCTGTGACTTCTGCAGGTTTATGTACAATATCAGCATCATCCAAAAACATATGTTAGGTTCATATCAATCTTCCTGTTTCCTGGGTGATTATTTGACCATATTAACTTTTATTTACCTTCAGAAACTAGAAGACTAAGCTCATTAAAAAATGTGCATTACTTATGTCAAGACATTAGGATTTCCTCAGGGTTTCTGTGAGTAAATAATCTAGAAACTAAGGAATAATAAATAAAAATCTATCTAATGGAGTGTGGATTCTGAGAGATGCGAAATTATGGTTAAAATAGGGTCACCCTACTAGATCGAGAAAGGTCTTTAGCTTATTACCTGATAACATGTAAAGTATACTGACATTAATTCTGTCTGTGTCTGTTATTTTTACTTGTATCGGGTTTAATTATATCATTAAAAAGCACATGACACTTAGTCTTTTGCCGTGCAAATAAGATAAAATGATTTGTCCTTTGTTAACTTATATTTTAAAAAACAATGTTGTCGCCTCCAAATAAGTGTATTTTCTACATGAGTTGAAGATTCTGTATATGCAGAGTCCAGTAATATTAGTGTCTCATTTTGCACATATTTTATGCAGATCTAAAAAGTTAAAAAGTTCCTAGAGTTCTCAGACTTACATCTTTCAACAGACATTGCTACCAGGATTGAATAATATGGACCTGGTAACCTGAGGCAGAAGTCAGTGTGAATTTCTGCAAACTGTGTTCAATATAGTTGCGATAAATGGGGAGAGTTACACTTTTGTTTACGAATAGTTTCCATGTGGTAATATATTAAATAATATCAAATAACCAAACTATAAGCTAATCACTGGAATCAAATAGTTTCCTAAATTACATTGACACGTATAAAATATGGGGCTTCCCTGGTGGCTCAGATGGTAAAGAATTTACCTGCAATGTGGGAGAGACCATGGTTCAGTCCCTGGGTTGGGAAGAGCCCCTGGAGAAAGAAATGGCAGCCCACTACGGTATTCTTGCCTGGAGAATTCCATGGACAGAAGAACCCGGCAGTAAGATTACTCGATAAAAAGAAATTCAAATATTAGGCATAAAATTAAATCTTTGTATAATCAAGCAAATTAGAGCCGCATATTTGTAGACTGTTAATCACTAAGTTCATTATAACTTAAGGGTGTGCTGAGACCAATACTTGCACATGTATTGTCATCATGACCCAAAGCCAGAGGTGGCAGGACTTAGTAATCCAGTGAGACAGTGGTTGAAGGCAGACAAAGCTAACCCCATCCACAATAACAATGCCTCTTCAAGCTTCCCCAGAATCACACCCAACACTAGATCATGAATCAGGAATACAGAGAAATTTTCTGAAGATCAGTGAGATCTCCTTAGACATGGTTGATTTCTTGAGGATATATGGACAGATGGAGGTATAGCCCTTAGTTTCATGTAGAACATCAGTATGAATTCAATTTTTTCACTAGAGAAACTGAAAAGAAGACAGAAAATTGCTTCATGTATTCTTTCAAAGTCATTCTTAATGTAAAACCATATAACTAAGAGAAACAATTTTATTCCTTGAGGATTGAAAGTGAAAGTTGATCAGTCATGTCCGGCCCTTTGTGACCCCTTGCACTATACAGTCCATGGAATTCTCCAGGCCAGAATACTGGAGTAGGTAGCTGTTCCCTTCTCCAGGGGATCTTTCCAACCCAGGAGTTGAATCCAGGTCTCCCACATTGCAGGCAGATTCTTTACCTGCTGAGCCACCAGGAAAACCCAAGAATACTGGAGTGGGTAGCCTATCCCTTCTCCAGGGATCTTCCTGACCCAAAAATCGAACTGGGGTCTCCTGCATTGCAGAAGGATTCTTTACCAGCTGAGCTACCAAATAAGCAGTTCCACTGACATGGCTTTGATTCTACCTTTATTGTAATTCAAGATAGCTGCATTACTGTTTTGAGAAAGATTTGGCTCTCTCCTCCTGCTGTTTGAACATAAAGAGTTCCCTTTCTTTGATTCTCAGAAAGGGTGGAACATTATCTGATTAAATTTCTTGTTATTCTAACCCCTTCATTAATTGAGAATCAGAGGGTACCAATTCAGCACACTACTTTTAAACAGAATACCAGTTTGGCTATTTTGACTTTATGGAAGTACGTAAATAAGAGGACATTTATATAAGTGCACAGTTGGTATAGATGACATTTCTAAGTTTTAGCACTTAAATGGTCCCCTCTGTTTGTCCCTATTATAGGACCTATTCTATTACCATGCTTGTTTATTTGAGTAAAAATTCCCCAAACATGATGAACACTTTGAAGCCAGGGGCTATGACTTGTTGTTCATTTTTGCAACTCTAGTTTATAAATCAATAACTGGCACAAAGTGGTGCTCAATAACTAAGTATTGAATATGAGTGAAAATTGCATCAGCAGAATGTTGATGCTCAGTAAACCTCCCCAAAATGTAATGCTTAAAACAATAATTATTAATGGTCATGAATCTGTGGATCATCTGAGCATTCTTATTTACCTGATCAGACTAAGATGATGCTATCTGGGCTCACTCATGCTTCTGGGGTCAGCTTTACACATGGGATGTGATTTCTAAAATAGCTTTATTCTCATGTCCAGTGTCTTCTTTTCTGTTAACATGACTAATGAGGGTGACTACACCACCATCTCTCTCACCATATCCCTCACCATCCAACATTCTAGTCAGAGGTTGTTCACGTTTCAGTTGATGGCAGGTATTCCAAGAATGTAATCAAAGTTGAAAGTCCTTAATGCATGTATGTGGAATCTAGAAAAATAGTAAGGATGGACCTAGTTCTAGAGAAGGAATAGAGATGCAGACATAGAGACAGATATGTGGACGTAGGAGGCAGAAGGGGAGGGTGGGATGAACTGGGAGATGAGGTTTGACATAAATACATTACCATGCATAAAAGAGATAGCTAATGGGAACCTTCAGTATAGCACAGGGAGCTCATCTTGGTGCTCTGTGATGACCTAGAGGGTGACATAGGGTTGGGCGGGAGGTCCAAGAGGGAGGAGATATATGTATATATATATATATATATGGCTGATTCATATAGCCAATTCATATAGCTGATTCAGGCTTTCCTGGTGATGCAGTGGTAGAGAATCCACCTGCAATGCAGGAGACTCAGGTTTGATCCCTAGGCTGGGAACATCCCCTGGAGAATCAATGGCTACCCACCCCACTCCAGTATTCTTGCATGGAGAATTCTATGAACAGTGGATAATGGCAGGCCACAGTCCATGTGTTCTCAAAGAGTTGGGCATGACTGAGGATTAAGATACATAATCATAGCTGATTCACATCATTGTACAGCCAAAACTAACACAACAATGTAAAGTAATTATACTAAAAAAAAAAAATTCCTATCAATTCATCTCAAAAAAAAAAAAAAATTGCAAGTGCTCCTAAGCCTAGGCTGGAGGTATTTCTGATTTGTTTATTTATTTGTTCAAAGTAAAATCACACACACAGAAAGCAAACTTGTTTTTAGTATAGGGGGAAAGAGATTCCCACCCTCTCACATTTTGATGGGAGGAGCTGCAAGCTATTGTGTTCACTTTTTAAGTTTACTGCAAATCATAAAACATTCAGGATGTCACAAGAGAGTAAGCCACTGTGGAAATCTGAAATCTCCTCCCTATAATGACAGCAGCAACCTCATTAACATCTTCTTTCTTTCTGCCTGGGATCTGAGTTCCCTTCAAAACCCACTTCTATGCTAATTATTAGTTTAACTCCCTGTAAAATGCTTTACTTTTTGTTATTGCTATTGTACAACCTCTTAGCCTCTGTCTACCTGGAGAGGCTAGATAGAATTGAAAATCTGAGCAAAAACATCTGTCCTGCTTATAGAAAGATGTTTTGAGAACAACTGGAAATTTCAGTGGCCTGGTGCAAGCCCAGATTTATGACTTATTTTCATTTTATTTTATGTCTTGATTCTACTCAGCCTTAAGAAGGCTGCAGTTCAGATAATAATAGCTCATTTCTGAAGTGGTTTCAACAAAAGAAAGCTTTGACCATTCTTTTAGCCCTCTTTTAATAGTGAGACTATCATAAGCTTTTTTTCTTCTTTTTTTAAGCAGGTGGTCTGTAGCATCAGGTGTTATAAGAACCCCTCAGGAGTTCACCAGCTACATTGGATAGAATCATTGAATTAGATGATATCTCTAAAGAAATATTGGGAATGCCATTAAAATAAAAACTAAGCACTGTAAGTGAGAACAAGAAATTCTAGGCAAGGCAGTTTTCAGATCTTAGTAAAACCATGGGATTAGTAAAAGGTCCTTTTAGAAATGCCTAACTTGCCTATAATTTTGCATTTGGCTTTGTTTCAGAAAGTTGTCTGTATTCACTAAGTTACTCACTGATGATATTCGAGTGGTTTTTATAGAAAATATTCAAAGATGAAAGTAGCCTCCAGACCAGGAAGAATGGATTTAAACAACAGCAAATGGATGAGTGTGACAACCTTCATGTCACACTGAAGGTCACAAGCTGCCCTTAAGTAATCTTGGGGACTTTCATGCATGCAGTCATATATTCATCTAATAAATGTTTATTGAGCACCTTCTATGTATCAAGCACTGAGGCAATTACAGAGAAGAATGAGGTACAACCTTATCCTCAAGAATTATACTGCCTAGAACAGAAAGCTTGCAAGTAAGTTGATAATAAGTTATGAAGTGGAAATAAATATAAAGTGCTCTGAGTACACAGGGAAAAATAACTAAATAATATTTGAAGAGCTGGAGGTGAGTTAACAGGGAAGATAACATAGAATATAGATCAAAACTGATAACTATTCATTATTCACAAGAGAAGCAGGATTCAGGGAGTGTGAGTGATACACCCATAGCACAAAAGTGGAATGTGATTTTTGTCTCTTTGAGAAATTAGAAGACAAGTCAGCTCTCAAAAGCATATGTTGTATTGTACTAGGAAGACAATAATGTTTTGAGGTATAATATTACTGAGTCAGAATTGTTGTTGTTGTTCGGTTGCCAAGTCATGTCCAACTCTTTGCGACCCTATGGACTGCAGCACACCAGGCTTCCCTGTCCATCACCCTCTTCCAGAGTTTGTCCAAGTTCATGCCCAATGCATTGGTGATGCTATCAAACCATCTCATCTTCTGTCAGAATTACCAGTGTTCAAATTCTTGTACCAGCATTATTATCCAGTATATCACACACTCTGCTTCTCCTGAGTCATATTTGAATGACTCATCTCCTATGTCCTTCATATGTACCTCGATATTAGTACTTTTCATACTGGATTGTATCTGTGATTATACTTGGCTTTAATCTTGAAAACAAGACTGTCTCTTATCATATTTATATCTGTTTCATCTGGAGCAGTACAATATATTTGTAATACTTGCCTAATGCTTTTTTCTTTATTTTCCTGTTACTTTAATTCTTCCCAATCTTAGTGTTAAACTACTTACCCACCCTTTTAGTAAGCCTATTTTATTGCTCCAAACTCTTAATAACCTCCATTGATACTTTTTTTTTTAATTGAAATATACTTGTTTTACAATGTTGTGTTAGTCTCTGCTGTACTAACGATAATCTCAAATATTATCTTAGGTCTAAATTGGTTTTTTAACCCAAATGAATTCAGCAAAAGCACTCAACCTCATGAATATACAGAAATGGCCAAGGATCCTAACACAGTGTCATCTGTATCAGGGTTTGTCAAAATATGAAGAGCCACTTAGGTGAGAATATAATGAGCCTCACTCAAGTTATCTGTTTGAAGAAACATGTTTGTGTTCCACTGTTCTTTTATTGTCCAAATGTATGTGCTTTTATTCAGCTAGGTGTAGAGTTTTATCTTGCCCCTTCTTCCAACTATCCAACTTTTAGAGTTGTGAAAATCTGCAAATCAGTGGCCTCTTAATATCCGGTAATGATGCATCAAATGTGCTATAATGGTCTGAACATTCAATCTAACAAAAATCTGTGTGCATAGTATTTGTGTCTAGATTCAAAAACAATATCTGTGGAATTACATGCAAGCATTCGATGAAAGGAATGGTCTTAAAATAACTCAGGAGAGGTCTTCCTGGTATCTATTTTAATTTCAACAATGGAATCCATAATGTGGACATAGACCCAGGTTGTATGACTGCATTCCGCTATTAATGGAATTGCTGCATGAGTGATTTAAGGCATATTTAAATGTCATGCTTTAGGCATTTTTGCCTTTTATCGACAAGAGAGATTACATGGTGGTTGTTCTTCAGAAGTTATTGCTTTCTGAGCAAGAGTGTTACACACAGGAAAAAAAGTATTGGGGTTCTGAAATGGTGAATTGCTATTCAGTATTACCTGAGGAATATTGATATGATCTGGAAGATTTGTTATATTGTAGGCATCCCCTCAGTCATTCTTTTTATCTTTGCTAATCTTCTGGCCTTCTTTCTTTCAGCTTTCTTTGAAGTTATTTTTATTTTCTCCTTTTTACACTCCAGTGGATGCTCTCCCAATGTGAGAAAAACTGAGGACCAAAGTTCATAACTGTTTACTATTCTCTTGTCTAACACACGCATGACAGAGTGTTATACTAAAAATATCTAGCAAACTGCTGGCATTTGTTTCTTCTGTAAGAAGAAAAGGTACTATTTGTATATGTATATTTTTTTCTAATGGAAATATGCTACTATTATGACTCAAAGAATCTCTGATAGTTCAACATGGTAGCACTTTTTCAGTTCATTATGTTATTACCAGTATCAGTTTGCTAGGATTTAACTCAGTGGCATGTAATTTGGTTCCTGGACACTAATGCACTTCTAGGAGCACATCTGTGACTGAGTGGTTGACTTTAAAGTCACCCTCTGTCACTCCATTTTTGTCAGTGCCTCTTTATTGGAGATACACCTAGAGAAAAGTCACAGACTGTGGCAGCTTGTAGCGTAATGTGAGATGCCTTCTAGGCATAAAATAAAAATATCAGAAACATGGTAAATTTTTTTAAAAACTTCTTTTTTTGTGATTACGTGAAAAGAATACTAGTCAGATAAACATTACAAAATAATGAAAAATAAAATCCTTTACTCAGAACTTTTGTGTACGTTTCTAAATCTGTATTTCAAAGGAAATCATTAAGTTGATCTCCACAATGGTAACAGATCAGGAAATAAATTAGTTGCTAGGGTGGCAGTTATTTCAAATGCTGTTAAGACTAGTTGATGTACCAAGGTGTAGGAACAGTATTAGAGAATTTATTGATGTACAGATTTCTTTCAAATGTGTTAATTTTTTAAAAATGTGAAATGTCATCATTAAAACCTAACATCAAATATCCATCCATTCACCCATTCATCTTATAAAATCATTCCAGGAGAGGTGAGATATATTACCAGACTTTAAGGAGCTCGGACTTGGGTAAGATGCACAAGCATACAAATAATTATATTGCAGAATATTTTATGCAGTAAGACAGGTTAGTTGTACAAAATGCTTTACCATCACAGGAAATGAAGCCACCAATTTTGCCTACGTCTATCAAGGAAGTTTTGACAGATAAATTCAATCTTCTGCTGGATTTCAAAGAAAGAGTATTATTTTACCAGACCAATAGTGATGGGAAGCATTTCAAGAAAGTGGAAACAGAATGTGGAAATGCATAATCATGAAACTGCTTTACATGTTTAGGAAAATTCTACCAACTTGGTAGTGCTGGAGCAAAGAAGTATATAAAAGTTTCCAGTAAATACCGTTAGAGGGAAGAAAAAAAATTAGATTGTGATCTCTTTGTATGCAACAGTAAGACTCTCATTATATTCTCTTGGCAATGTTGAGAAGTAATTTTATGCCTTTAACAAGACAATGAGAAAACCTAATGAAAGCAGTGAGCTTGTTGTTTAGTCACTAAGTCCTGCCCAACTCTTTTGCGACTCCATGGACTGTAACTTGCCAGGCTCCTCTGTCCACAGTATTTCCCAGGCAGGAATACTGGAGTGGGTTGCCGTGTCTTTCTCCAATCTGTGAGCAGACTGTGCTTATGATGGAGGGTGAAAGAGGCAGAGATAGGAGAAACCGAGCATGGGGCACACATTGTTTTAATAGTAGGCAAGAGAGATGTGACTTGAAATAAAGATGGAATTTGGGATACAAGAAGCAAAGAAGTAATTGGTATTATAGGTCACATGGCAAACATACAAGACAAATTTGAATTTGTAATAGAGAGATAGCTCAGTATAGGCTTGCTCAAAGCTTTCAAACTGAAAACAGTGTATTTAAATGAGAAGTTGATACTTACTTAAAATGTACACTTTTTTCTATAACCACATGAAAATATATTTAAAAAAAATTGTAAGACGAAAGAGTTGTATGGGTTTTTAAATGTAAACATCCTTAATTTTTAAAAACTATTTTAAATGCCCTTAAGTCCATTCCTGTTTCTTTACTGGTAAGTTCCTGGGTTGTTCTCATTGCATTTTTAATATATTCAACAAAATGATGCCATGAAGTGTTAGTCAAATCAGCCATTCACAATAACATCTCACTAAAACAACATCAAGGGGCTTCCCTGGTGGCTCAGTGGTAAAGAATCCACCTGCAATGCAGGAGACCTAGGTTCAATCCCTGGGTCAGGAAGATCCCCTGGAGAAGGGAATGGCAACTCACTCCGGTATTCTTACCTGGAGAATCCCATGGACAGAGGAGCCTGGTGGGCTACAGTCTGCTGCTGCTGATGCTGATGCTAAGTTGCTTTAGTCGTGTGTGACTCTGTGCAACCCCCTAGTCGGCAGCCCACCAGGCTCTGCCATCCCTGAGATTCTCCAGGCAAGAACACTGGAGTGGGTTGCCATTTCCTTCTCCAATGCATGAAAGTGAAAAGTGAAAGTGAAGTTGCTCAGTCGTGTCTGACTCTTCGCAACCCCACAGACTGCAGCCTACCAGGCTCCTCCGTCCATGGGATTTTCCAGGCAAGAGTACTGGAGTGGGTTGCCATTGCCTTCTCTGGGCTACAGTCTACTGGGTCTCAAAGAGTGAGACATGACTGAAACGATTTAGCATGCACACAAAACAACAATTAAGAGAAAAATTGTTAAGTCTGATAACTTGAAAATTCTATAATCTTATTTCAAAATAAAATTTGAAAAGCATATATAACTATTTGAAAGTAATTTCTTTTAAACATGAACTTTATACAATTTATTTTTAAAATACTTTGTTGTGGTTGTTTTGTTATTATTTTCTGTTACACATAAAAAGGCAGCAATATGAAGTAACGTTTCTAGTGATCCAGATTAATAGACTTTTGGAATATTAATAACACTTCAGCTATGATTTGCACTAATACAAACTTTAAAGTTTGTGTCTGAGTCTGAGTGAAAGTCTCTCAGACATGTCCAATTCTTTGTGACCCCATGGACTGTACAGTCTATGAAATTCTCCAGGCCAGAATACTGGATTGGGTAGCCTTTCCCTTCTCCAGGGGATCTTCCTAACCCAGGGATCAAACCCAGGTCTCCGGCATAGCGGGCATATTCTTTACCAACTGAACTATGAGGGAAGCCCAAAGTTTGTGTAGATTAATATAGCTTCATGTAGTTTGAAAAATATGTTTCTGATGTGTGTTCTTCAACTGACTTTTCATATTGAAGCTTCATTTTTTTCCTATGCCACACTTAATTGTCATTTCTTAAAATGAAATGCCTTCAATCATCCTGATCAGCATTACTTCAAGTATTTCTCTGTGTTGTAATTAATCTTGGATTAAAGACAGTTATTGCTATTAGCTTTTGTCTCATGTGTTCATTCTATTCTTCAGGTGACATTTTTGTTGTTGTTCATTTGTGTGACTTTCTTGATTCCTATTTCTCTTCTTTGAAGGTATATGTACCATCTTTATTATATCATTACTGGCACCAATGGAAAATAAAATAGTTGGCAGGTTTAATGCATACCCTGCACCTTGGTGGCCAATAAATTTTTGGTAGATTTTATTGAATGCAAGAGTTTACTTTAAGTCTAGCAGCTGAGTACTTTGAGGTCTAATTCCTAGAGGCTATTTAACTGTAACTCCACAGTGCTAATGTCTTTTAATGTCAATTAGATATTCACTTGTCTATAGAGTGAGAGATTTGGCACAGATTCACTCATTCATCTACTCTACAAATATTTATTGATCACCTAATATGAGAAAAAGTACTTGCAAAGTGCTAGCAAAGATGTATGGTGATGAATAACACTTGGTTCCTGATTTCAAGGAGCTTAAGAGTCCAAGGAGGAGAGTAGGATACATTTACAAAGTACCTCAATAGAAAATGGAAAGTGACAAATACTCATGAAATGCACGATCATGATTGTTTGGAATAAGGAAAAATTATTTCTAGAGATCCTAAAATGATTTATTTATACATCCCAGGCAATATTTTTGATTTTTTTGCTATACGTCAAGCAGTATTCTAAGCACGACAAACCACCATGATGAAAAAGTAAAGTCCTAGATCTCAAAGAATTTATACTCTGTTTGGAAAGACTAAAAATAATTAAGAAGACAAACAGTATAATTTCAGAATGTTTGAAATTTTACAAAGAAAAATGAACATTGACAGATAGTGACTGGGTGTTATAGAGGGCTGCTCTGATTTGATTGGACAGCCGAGGCCTCTCAAATGAAGTGTGTTTGAGTTAAGAAGTAGAGAATGAAAAAGAGGCATCTACTTAGAGACTGGAGCCAAAAATGGTCCCTACAGAGACCATCCAATGAGAATGAGCTCAGTCAGTTTCATTGCTCAACAAATGTCCAGTAGACACAGAGAACTGTCCACTAGAGATAAGTTTCAAAGGAAAGAGGAGTTAAAAATTTACATCAGGTTTAGGTGTTGGATTTTATTCTCATTAAAACAAGTAACCAACGAAAGTGCTCAAGCAAGAGATTAGATTAATGTTCATGAAAAAGTCAACCACTGAGCTGAGCCAGAAAAAGGCAGACTAAATTAATGCAGAGGAAATCAAGAGTTAGGGGAAAGGCCAACTTCAGAAAGAAGGGTAAATATAACAAGAATGCAGACTATTTATTGAAGGTTTATGATGTCCATTCCTTTAGTACTATTCCAACCATTTTGTCTATACTTATCATTCTCACAGCAATAAGGTAAGTGCTATTATTATTTTGCATTTAAAAATGAAGTCACAGAGAAGTTATTTTGCCTTGTGTCTTACTTCTGGTAAGAGCTAAAGCTGAAATTTTAACCTAGTTAAAAATCAAACAGGAGAGCCTACTGTCAAGCACAATGTTATGTTATGTCTCTAGTCCAGAAATATTTAGAACATATCGAGAACATATCTAGAGCTTTATCAATTTGATGATCTTCTGTGATTGTTGAACTCTGAAAGAAAGGTGAATGAAGAAAATACTAGTGAATATGGAATACTATAACAATTTAAGAATACTGATGAATGAGAATACTAATGAATAAAGAGGACGCTAATATAATGTCTGTATTGGACAGAATAGGAGAGAAAGCCAGGGAAAATGAAGAGTGGTAGGAAGAGAAAAAATAGGGGAGTTTTCTAGGCAGACAGGGCTTTGAACAAAAGTTGTATGCATGTGTTCTCAGTCATGTCTAACTCTTTGTGACCACATGGATTGTAGCCCACCAGGGTCCTCTGCCCATGTAACTTTGCAGGCAAGAATACTGGAGTGAGGTGCTATTTCTTCCTCCAAGGGCTCTTCCTGTCACAGGCATTGAACCCACATTTCGTGTGTCTCCTGCATTGTCAGGCTGATTCTTTACCACTCTGCCACCTGAGAAGCCCATGAGTAAAAGTTACATGACTAGAAAGACAACAGATCTAATGTGTGTCTTTCTTGTGGACTTCAAGAGTGGTTCTAGCTTGTCCTTGGGGTTTGGAGCATAGGGGAGGTTGATTCTTTCAATATAATTCAGGCTGAAGGAAAGCACAGAGGAAACATATACCACTGTGAGAGAGTATAGAGAATTTTGCTTTGAGACCAGGCAAACTTTAGCATCATTTTGAACTGAAGATCAAATAAAGAAGAATTTGAGTTTATAAGAAATTGAAGAAAAATAATTTGGCAATATTCTGAAAAATAGGAGAAGTGATGGGACAAATTGAGCTAGGAAAAATTTTATTTGGGAAAAAAAATGTTTTTGTTCTGATAAGAGAGAGGGCTAGAGAGAGAGAGAGAGAGAGAGAGAGAGAGAGAGTGAATGTTCAAGTATTATAAAGCCTCAGCTAACATGTATTGTTCTTACTCCTCCTAGGTATTAGTCTCTCATAGAAGTGGGACACAGAGCTTTGCCTATTCAACTCTGTCCTCCTCTATACAATTGTGCATAAACAATTGTGCATAAACAGATAATCTATTCAGTAGTGACTGCTTAAGCAAACATGTCCAACCTCCGAATGGCACACATAAATCAAAACAGGTTAATTTTCACTTTGATGAATATATTGCTGCTTTTGATATTGGTCAGAAGCTAGAGTCTATGATCATGTTATTTTCACTTTTAGCAATTCATTTTGGAACTGACTGACTTTTTATATGTTTTTCCTAGTAAATAGTGCTTAAATTACTCATCAATATTCTTTCAAAGAATGTACAAAGATTGATTTTTTTTTGCTTTTAATATGTGGTAAGAGACACAAATTATCTGGCATATCTGGCTTGCAGCAACTGCCAACAGTTCACATGGCTTTATGGTGGTCATAGGTCATTCATAAAAAAAGTAAGTTCCCCTGATTCTGTTGGAATAAACAGGATAAATCTCTGACAGTATGCGGTAAATGAGAAAAAAAATGACCCGAAAAGCAGGCAACTTTATTTGGTGAACTCTATGTAAGGTTTCACTAGAGACTTTGAATTTTCTAAGTGTCAGAGAAATTTCTCTTCAGCATATTCCCAGAGGACGGGGCAGTTTAAACTTAGACTTCACAGCGGCAGTGTCTGCCACAGAACAGGCAGATGTCAGAGCACGTGATGAGACAGGCCAGGCAGCATGCAGAAGAGCATCCCCGATAAAGCTCAGAGAGAGAAGAGATGATTTGTTTACAGTGGACAGATTATAAATACATCTGCCATGTTAATCAAGGGCACATAAATGCCTTCTCTGCCAACTGCATAGTCATTTCAACTGGGGTGAATGAATTACACCGAAAAAAATTTTTTTCAAGTAGTCTTCCTGTCATTGTTGCAAAAACTACCCTTGGGTGTTCATCACACGTAGGGATATGTTCATATATTTCAGATTTGGCCTTGTAGCAGGTTGTTTATTTTCAACAGATACTTTAGTCCAACTTTTATAGACAAGATAATTGGGTATATGTTCATATTCAGCCATCCCGAGCCTCTGAGCCAATGCTTCACTACTGGCTGCTGTCATGAGAAGCTTTCATGGAAGAAAAATCATCGAAATAAACCAATTTAAACTGTAAGATTTTGTATATCAGAGCAGGGGCCTATTAAGCTTTAAAAATCAGAATCCAAATTTTGCTGTTTTTATGTGTACAGCACTTCTGGTCCCTTTATAGTCCAGGCTACAGGCCAGACTCCAGGTCTGTATTATTCTGTTTGCAAAGTCTCTTTCTCTTTATTATAAAAATTTAATCAGTTTCAAATGTATGAAGATAGAAGATTTCATATATAAATGTTTCCCTATTCTTTCAAAAAATCTGCATGAATGGCAAAGTGGGCCCATATTTGGAATGGTGACATTTCACAGAAGCTGTCTAGCTTGACACAATCAAGCTGTGAATAGTTACTGAATAGTAAATTACCTTACCTAGCTGACCCTACAGGTGTTTGTGGTAGAGAGCCCTGGCTCATCTTCTTGACATCTACGAATTGTCTGACTGGTATGGAAAGCCCACCAGCAAGTGAAACATACAAAAATAGAATTTCCTTAAATACGTAATTATTAAAGTTGAGTACCCTTTTAAGGTTCCTGGGGTTGCTCACAGTCCAATCAGTATAATATTCTACCTTTTACACCCTGTCAAAATCTTTTTCTCATTCCCCTTATTCTCCCTTACACAGATTTTGATCTAAATATTTGTGTTGGTTTCTCTGTGTAGAAAGAGTAACAAAGACAGACTAATTTAAGGGAAGAGGTTTAGTTTATTAACATATATTAATCACCATATGACTTTTTCAATGTGACTGCTTATCCTTCTGTCTGTAGGTTTATATCTATCCAACATAAAGTTAAACATGTATCAGTTAAATGTGTGAGAATTTGGGGACTGAACAATCTGATTCCCACTACTCTGATATTTTTCACCCTTGATTTTCTATCCAAAGTGAGTCCATCTTTAAATTGAAGGTGAAATACTAATATAATTCAAAATAAAAGCCAAAACAAGTCATATAAAATACAATCTATATATATAGATATATAATATAGTATTATATATAATAAAATGCATGCTATATTTTTTAATATATGCATTTTATGTATCAGTGTATATTCATATATATTTCACTTCAGTTCAATTCAGTCGCTTGGTCATTTCCGACTCTTTGTGACCCTAAGGATTACAGCATGCCAGGCTTCCCTGACCGTCACCAACTCCTGGAGCCTGCTCAAACTGATGTCCATTGAGTCGGTGATGCCATCCAACCATCTCATCATCTATCATCCCCTTCTCCTCCTTCCTTCAGTCTTTCCCAGCATCAGGGTCTTTTCCAATGAGTCAGTTCTTTGCATCAGGTGGTCAGAGTATTGGAGCTTCAGCTTCAGCATCAGTTCTTCCAATGAATATTCAGGACTGATTTCTTTAGGACGGATTGGTTGGATCCCCTTGCTGTCCAAGGGAGTCTTCTCCAACACCACAGTTCAAAAGCATCAATTCTTTGGCACTCAGCTTTCTTTACAGTCCAATTCTCACATCCATACATGACTACTGGAAAAATCATAGCTTTGACTAGATGGACATTTATTGGCAAAGTAATGTCTCTGCTATAATATGTGGTCTAGGTTTGTCAAAGCTTTTCTTGCAAGGAGGAAGCGTCTTTTAATTTCATGGCTGCAATCACCATCTGCAGTGATTTTGGAGCCCCCCAAAATAAAGTCTGTCACTGTTTCCATTGTTTTCTTATCTATTTGCCATGAAGTGATGGGGTCAGATGCCATGATCTTAGTTTTCTGAATGTTGAGTTTTAAGCCAACTTTTTCACTCTCCTCTTTCACTTTCATCAAGAGGCTCTTTAGTTCTTTGCTTTCTGCCAAAAGGGTGGTGTCATCTGCATATCTGAGGTTATTGATATTTATCCTGGTAATCTTGATTGCAGGTTGTGCTTCATCCAGCCCAGTGTTTCTCATGATGTACTTTGCATATATGTTAAATAAACTGGGTGAAAATATATAGCCTTGACACACTCCTTTTCCTATTTGGAACCAGTCTGTTGTTCCATGTCCAGTTCTAACTGTTGCTTCCTGACCTGCATATAGATTTCTCAGGAGGCAGGTCAGGTGGTCTGGTATTCCCATCACTTGAATTTTCCAGTTTGTTGTGATCCACACAGTCCAAGGCTTTGGCATAGTCAATAAAGCAGAAGTAGATGTTTTTCTGGAACTCTCTTGCTTTTTCGATGATCCAACGAATGTTGGCAATTGTATCTCTGGTTCCTCTGCCTTCTCTAAATCCAGCTTGAACATCTGGAAGTTCATGGTTTATGTACTTTGGAAGCCTGGCTTGGAGAATTTTGAGCATCACTTTGCTAGCATGTGAGATGAGTGCGATTGTGCTGTAGTTTGAGCATTCTTTGGCATTGCCTTTCTTTGGAATTGGGATGAAAATTGACCTTTTCCAGTCCTGTGGCCACTGCTGAGTTTTCCAAATTTTCTGGCATATTGAGTGCAGCACTTTCACAGCATCATCTTTTAGGATTTGAAATAGCTCAAGTGGAATTCCCTCACCTCCACCAGCTTTGTTCATTCTGATGCTTCCTAAGGCTCACTTGACTTCGCATTCCAGCATGTTTGGTTCTACGTGAGTGATCACACCAAACATATATTTATTTAGATTGTTTTTACCTGTACTCAGAAGAACACAGGTTGTCTTACTAAAGCAAACCGGACATTCATATTGCTTCTCCTCTCCTCCTATTTCTTCCAAAGTGTGGATTTTTCATTAAGGCAATGGGAAATCATATTAAAAATCACAAGCAGGGGGATGAAATGGTTGTATCTTAAGCATAAAAAGATCAATCTCAAAACATTATCAATATTCTCTGGAGTGGCAGCAATTCAGGCATCAAGCCCAGTTAAGGGCATCTTACAGTACATATACTGAAGATCATGAGAAATGCTTTCTATTGCATGCTCACCTTTTCTGTACTTCCTGGACTATCAATCTGTGACTCTTCCCTTTGTCTCTTCACACTCTTGTCTTGTACCTGTAACTTTTAAAAATGAACTGTTTGAAATGTGTAAAGGAAAATTCTTATTATAAAGGATTATTGTCATGTAAAATTGTATAAATTCAGTGACTATGCAAATTTTACCAAATCTTATTTGCCCCCCCCTTTTTTTGCCCATTCTTTCAAACTTCTTTTGCTCCACTACAGCCTAATTGAACTATTTGTGATATTTAGAATGCGCCCTGTTTATTTTTTTTTCCTCCAGTTCCAGTTTTGTTTTTTCTTTCGGGAAAGTTCATGTTCATTGGTGATTGTGTTTTTTGACAGTTCTGCTCACTATTTTTATGTATTTGCCATCCATCCATCCATTTCATAAATGTTTTGTATTTTATGTCTGTGGTTATAATAAGTAATAACACATCATATACCATTTAAAATGTTTTCTTAAATGATGCTGTTTGCCTTAATGAACTTCTTAATATAAAGCTATAATTATTCTGGGTCTTATTTTAGTCTTTGGGATTTAAGAAAATAAACACAAACAAATTAACCTAAGTAAGAATATTTTCAAAACTTATGTGTGAAACTGTTATTGGCCTGAAGTTAGAAAATGGAAGGATCTTTAGTTACATACTACACACATTTCCTTCAGAGTTTGTATCCTTTAAATTATTTTGGGTGTACAGGTCAGTACATGCTATGCATGGTAAGCTGGTATTAAAATATGAGCAATAAAGACTTACTGACTGTGATATTAGCTGATATTTCAAATTAAGAATCTCCACAAGTAATAATTTTGGAAGAAATTTTTTAAAAAATGTAGAAGAGAAGTTATCTACTAGCATGCAATAACATGCTTTAAAGAAAAAATTCTTTATAACAGTAAAAATACAAAATATTCTAAGTCAATGACTAAGCTCTAGGTTAGCTTCAAGATGGGACTGTGAATTACATTCACCACTGTAAATTTTGAATGGAAGTAATTCCTTGGCTGTGAACAGGATACTTGAAAACAATAGAAGATATCATCTTAGACTATGATTTCTTTTTGAGATTCATTTTTTCCAGGTATGTTACTGCATGCACACTGTTCAGGCTATCTGTTCTGTACTTACAAATCTTATGTCCAGCATTAGAGATAAAAAGGAATCCATAACATTCTTTGCCCTTAATAAAAGGCATATATTATCCCCATATAAGATAAGTCTGTTTTCAGATTTGGTGGTTTGTATGACATACAAATTGAAGCAATGATACAACTTCTTATGAAGTAACTTGATAATTCATCTTTTCCATTTTCCTTTGTTATATACATCTATTTTAAAACTAAGTTTAATCAATTACATCTAGGCAGTGAGTTTTAATCTCTCAATTTATTTCACTTGAACATAAGATTCTAGAGTTAAGAAAATTATTTCTATGTTTCAGTTTGCAGCTAGGTAGCTGCATAGAAATAATTTTCTTAACTCTAGAATCTTATGTTCAAGTGAAATAAATTGAGAGATTAAAACTCACTGCCTAGATGTAATTGATTGTAGCTTATTGTCTTTGGTATTCTACTCTGAAAGCAAATTGCAGTCTTTCTTCACTCAGGCACCATCATGTACTGCAGAGTTAGGAAAGTTCATCCAAATTTCCATAGGATGGGACTTATAATAATTTTCTTGAATAACTATTTCATTTCAAATGTGATGTTCATATATTTATTTAGGCTACTATAATAACTACAATTGTAACTGTTCATTTATATTGAAAACATTCAAATGTTCCCTCCACCAAAAAAAAAAGTTGATTTAGGAACATTTCATTCAAATCCAGAAACTCTATCACCATAACAGCTCATATTATTTCATAATAATAAGGCTCTTTGATAATTTGACTATTCAAAATTACTGAAATTATAGTAAAATTTTAGTTAATATATAAGGTTTGTGTTGTGCTGTGCTTAGTTGCTCAATCATGTCTGACTCCTTGAGACCCCATGGTCTGTAGCCCACCAGGCTCCTCTGTCTCTGGAATTCTCCAGGCAAGAATACTGGAATGGGTTGCCATGCCCTCCTCCAGGGCGTCTTTGTAACCCAGTGATTGAACCCAAGTCTCCTGCATTGCAGGCAGATTCTTTACAGTCTGAGCCACCAGGAAAGCCCAAAATATAAGGTATTTCCATATGTATGTTTGTGTATATATTTTGAAACTGATTTATCACAAATTTTGTATGTTATGATTTACCTTAGGGAAAACAAGATATATGTTAAAGAGGTAATTTCTATTTCTTAATGCAAGATAATTATAGCTGTAATTTTTACTGCTATGCTAGGCAGTGCGTCTAAGATGAAACATTAAAATTCCATTAATGGAATCTTGGCTATGTTAGCTCACGTCAATTAAGTAATTAAGCCTGTAAACTTAAAGTTATATCCCTCACCTACCGTGTTCCTTTTCTACTGTATTCCCTCTCCTTGGCTTTCTACTCCTCTATAAGTCTTCTACTGAAGTAGGAACCCAGGTCTGTCTCGCTTCCTCTCTAAATGATTACCATTTACTTTTGACAAAATTCTTGTCTTGATCCTTCTTTTCATCCAACTTCTTCCATGTGCTACTGCTAAATTAATGCATTAGAAATATCATGTCTGAATTAAAATTTCTAAGGCCAGTATGTGTTCTGTATGATATTTAATACCTATACTCTAAAATCTGACAGAGAACACAGGCAGTGAGGTTTGTCTCTGAAATTAATTTTAGTTGTTATCTTGTTAATGTGGACCACACAGAAAAAATAAGGAGAATAAAATTTTTCTAAATTCAACTAACTAGTCCATGTAAATTCTTTAGCATGCTACCAAATAAACATCAAATAATTTATAATAGTTATAACAATACTATTAATATTAAATATTATTATCTTTTTGCATATTGATCCAGTTGTAGTTTCTCATTGTTAATGATGGACCAAATGTTTTCTAATGATTTAACAGGATGCACATGTCTGTCCATTGATTTCAATTCACAATAGTTTCTAATCCCAGTTGATGACTAATGGCTGCCTATTCTATTTTGTTGAAAATGATTTTGAGACTGAATCTGGATATTAGTGTGTTATGAGTTTAGTAATGTCTATAATGCACTAAGTCAATATGTATTCCACATATGTGATATACCTGTAGAAAATATATTTATTTAAAATGGAAAAGAAAAACATAAATTCATATACCATTTCTCTAGTTTGAAACAATTTTTTATATATCCATGTTTCTTCCAATTGAAAATTTCATAACATTTTTGCTTCATAGTTTGTTTGCTTTCTATCTAATAGAGAATTTTCTTATAAGAATAATAATAATAAAAATAGTGAAGAAAAATGTTTCTTTGAAAATAAACAAAAATTATAATTCTGCAACTCTATGGATCTCTTAGGAAGATAGTAGATTTCAAATTTATTTAAGCCCTGTAAGTAAATAAGCAATATATCTATATCTATATCTATATATGTATATATATCTGAGTACTTGTACTCAGAGCTAATTGTATTAGAGGTTTTATTTACAACAATATTTAATTTTGTCATAGATGATAATGAATATGTTTAATAAGATTTTTCTTTTCTGTATATACATATGCCTAATTATTAAGAATATCCTTGGCATTAATAATGTAAATTAGCAAGTTAGAAAATTGATTTATACTTTTGGCTGCATCATTGCAATTGCTTCAAAGGAAGTAGGATTTTTGGATGACAATCTCTTGAGTATACTCAATTTTGCTTTAGCTGTTTTTATTTTTTTCTATAGGTCTGTACTGTAGCACAGAAATTAGTTTTTGTTCATAAACAGTGAATAGTGAACTTTTGAAAGTCATGAATTATATACAGTATGGATACCTGTATAAGTTATTTTATTTTAAGGGAGATAGAATATATATTAATAACTCAATTAAAATCCTATTAAATTGATATACATATTATTTCTTCAAGTATTTTTTTAAAAACAGAAATTATGACTAAATATATATTGAACTGATTTCAAATGTCTGATAAAATATTAGCTCTCTTTGTACATTTTATTACAGGATTGTTTATCACTTCAAAGCTTGAGTAGCTTCTAGAAAACTATAAATGAAGCAACAAATGTCAGTTTTCTCTTATCATGAAACAATAAAGAGCAATAGCCACTTTATGTTTTGGAGAAGATAGGTAAACTCGAATTACTAGAACATTGGATTAAAATGTATGATAACCAGGTATAAGTTAAATCTATGAAGTTCAGTTTTTTATGTCAGTTGAGATAAAAATCATATCAAATAAGCTAAATTTTGATGACCTTTAGACAAAGTTGTCTTGCTTGAAGTAGCTTAGTGTAGTCATTGAACTGCTCCCTAAGTCTTGCTAAACTATTGGGAAGAATTATGCTTTAAGGCTGAATTCAGTTTAGTATAGAAACAGGGATCAGCTTAACTATACATTTTTTGGTACAAAATTTGGACGTGAAGATGTAGGTGCTTTAGGAAGCTTCCCTGAGCTGACAACTTAAATGGGGGCCTGTCAGGTGTCAAACAGGTGACAGTTATTGGTTTATACTAACAGTAAAATGCCAGGTTTCCTAGACCTCGAGTCTTATTGTGTATCAAAATCACCAGGGGAGCTTGTTAAAAATAAGATGTCCAGGCTCCATCCCAGACCTATTAAATAAGAATCTCCAGGAACAAAACCTAAGGACCTCTTATGGTTTAAGTAGACCTAGTGGTTTTGAAGTTGTATTAGAACTTCTGTAACTATAAGTTCCTCATTGAAGTAAGGCAGTATCTCTATGTTAGAAATAGTCATACTTAGGATGAATACGTTTATTTAAAAAAAGTATTTTTATAAACAAAGTTACAGCATAAAAAATTTGAAAATTACAGAGTATATGGTACCAAAATAATAAAGGGACAGTTTACAGAGGATGGGAGAGGGTTAAATAATCTTTGTGATAAGCTTTATTAGATTTTTGAAATCTTTGTAGCATCTTTGTTATGATGAGTTTTGATCTATCCTATTTGATATTTCATGTTTATTAGAGATAAAACTCTTTGAAGTAAGAGATATATATCTTTGTCTTAAAACTATGGAAGATTGGAGAGGAAGGGATAATGTGATTGGCTTAGTGAGAAAGTAATATGAGGGAGAAATGTCCCTGAAATTGCATGGCCTACAGAAGGAAACAGAGTGAAGCTAGATGAGCCAGCTCTGGATGGAGGAGCGTATCTGAGTCTTTAAGGCTCATGTTAGTTCCTCAGCATCAACTTTATTTTGTTATTTTGTTCACCTAGCAATATGGTGTCAGGTTTCACTTGTATTCTTATTATATAACAGGCAATTGTGAAATTTTGATCATATGTGTGAATTTCCTAACAGGGATACAAGTAGACAAGGGATGTATAAGAGAAGAAAAGTGGAAAATTAAAGCTATTTTAGTCTAGAAGCTTGATCTAAATTAATAATCTGTTCAATTATTATATTATTGCATGCAAGAGAATTTCAAGATATGTCACTAACATCTGGAAGTATATAATCTAGTTGAAAAGGCAAAATTTATACATGATACAATAATAAACTTTACCAGGCCATATTTAATTGCATCATTATGTTTGAAATGCAGATAAAAATGGAGGAATTCAGAGGTGAGATAAATCAATGAATGTCGCAGTAATTGGCAAGAGTCTCATTGTATTTAAATAAGTAAAATATGAATAGGCAGGAGTTTAGAGAGAGGTATTCAGATGAGAGGAACCATATGCACATGTGATGAAAATGAGACTAGTCCGAGTGTTGCCTAGTCTGAGCTCATACTGCTCACCTCACAGCCAATAACTTGAGAGATGAGTTGTTGAGGCAAGGAATAGTGACTTTATTGGGAAAGCCAGTAGACCAAGAAGATGGTGGACTGGTGTCCCCAAAACCCATCTTGCCAATGTTTGGATGCTAGTTTATTTAATAGAACAAAGATGGGGAGGTGAGGAGGTAAAATGAAAAAGATGGTAAGTTGTTACAAATATTTCCTAGTCCCTGCCAGACTCCTGAGAGGATACGTTAATTTCTTCTTTCTTGCAGCCATTCACAGGTGGGCCTGGTCAGGATGTTTCCTGTGAGCTAAAACAAAGGTATTTTTTAGCTTAACGCTCAGGTATGGGAGGTAGGATTCCTTCCCAGTGATGGGACATTATGTTTACTTTAAGCTATAGGGGATATCTATCTAGTGGAGAAGAAAATGGCAACCCACTCCAGTATTCTTGCCTAGAGAATCCCAGGGAGAGAGGAGCCTGGTGGGCTGCCGTCTATGGGGTCGCACAGAGTCAAACATGACTGAAGTGACTTAGCAGCAGCAGCAGCATCTAGTGATTAACTTGTAGCAAAAGCAATAGAATACAAAGTTTAAATTAAGAGAAATAGATGCAATATGGAGTCAAATTTGTTCTTCCCTATTATACAGTATGTTGTGGCTGATAAAGGGTGAGATTGTGTGAGCAAATATAAGTGGAAATTTTTTAGATGGTAAAGTCAACTCACACAAGATTGGGTACTAAAGTCATTAATATTAGATAGGGCAAAAATCTCTTATCATCAACATTGGCCTTAAAATCAATTAAATGACACACAAAGAACACCTTACATTGTTTTTAACATATAAGTCTATTAGAGTGTTTTGATTATGTAAATACACGGTGCATACAGTAGTACCCAGTCATATTGGGGACATAGAAAAAATATAACATTTAAAGTATATCATAGAGAGATAAAATGTAAATGAAAAAAAACAGATGCAAATGTTCTTACAACTTATTTTGTATTTGTTAAAGATATAAAGATGCAAACTGTCTTGAGAAGAGAAAGAAAGGAAATTAATGTATGTGTATATTATGTGCCAGATGCTTTGTTAGTTTCTCTATAAGTGGATCATCTATTCTTCATAATAGTACCTTAGAAAGAACTCTTGGAGAGGGGGGAATCATTATCATTATTTTATGCATAAGACTACATAACATTGCAAAGATTAAGTGGTTCGCCTAGTTGTTGAATTTGGGGTTGAAACTAAGGTTTCTAGAATTTCAGAATCCTGCTAAGCTATGACACTACATTCCTTTTCTATCACCAAGCAGAGCTTTCAACGTATTATTAAATGAAAGGCACCAGAGATTTCTGAACAATGTAATGGCATAATGATAATGCCTTTTAAAATGAGATCAGTAAAATAGGTCAGAGTGGAAAAAAGAAATGCAAAATGCCATATATGAAGTGATAAAACCCCCTTCTTGTAATAATAACAGTGAGTATTGGGAAGTATTTGGCTTTTCCAAGGAATACTGATAGACTGTCAAGTGAATCAGCTGATAACTTCTACTCTGAATCTCCCTGTTACTTGGTTGGCTTGCACAGTGAAACCCAGACCAGCAATCTTGGTCCTTGCAATAGCAAGGAAAAATTTGCAAACTACCACTTCAGGTCTAAGTGCAAAGCAAAGTTTATTAAAGCATAGATAAGCTATCAGAGGGAGAGTGAGCTGTTTCTGTGATGTGAAACCAGCCTCCTGTACAGGTTTAAGGGTGTTTATAAGGAGTTGTTCTGTAAGGAGGCTGGTGTGATCATGGGTGAGTGACAGGTCATGGGTGAGTGGCAGGGGATTGCTATTTGATTTGACTGTCTTGAGTTTTGTTAACAGCTCGTTGTTGTATATGCCCCTAACCTTTGTTCATGAACAGAAAGCCGTAGTGGGAGGCCAAAACCACCTTGATGGAAAAAAATCCAGTTTTCTGATCTTATTCTATTTATCCACCAGCTTATTTATTTCAGTATTTTCATTTTCTCTTAATTGATAGTAGAAGAGACTCAAGTTGTCTAGTGAGAATAAAATTTTAAATTATTGCGCAGTGATTGGTACACACAGCATCATCAGATCACAACCAGTGGTAGCAAAACTTGAGCAAGAATGAATTCACTTGAAAATTACCTTCATTCCATAACCTCAAGGGTGTGGGAAATGGTCAAATGGATTTTAGGTAAGTGTAGCACCATTTTCTATATAAAGGATCATTTACTATTAAAATAAAAAGGCACATGATTTAGCCAGCAAAATGAAGCTTATTCGAGATTAACAGTGGAATTCCAGTTTGGGATATGCGAACTATGGTGAACTATATATAAGCAAGTCTGGAAGACAAATGAGAGGAAGATTCTTTTAGGAGGAAGTTGGGAGGAGCTGTTTTGAAAGAAAGTTCATGAGAGGAGAGTGAGGGGTCTGTGTTTGGCTGAGTTGCAGTGATTTCTCATTGGCTGTCTTATTCCTGAACAAAAAGAAAATTGTGCTTCCTGCCAGAATATGTAAAGTGAGCTGCTAAAAGTAGTACATGCCTGAGAGCTCCCCTTTTGGGGCTTTCTGACCCCGTTTTGAACAAGGTTTTCCTTCCTTCATTTTCAAAGAATATACTTAATTTTGGAAGTATCATAGCAGTTATAAAAAACCAAGAACTTGAAAACAAACTTTCATTATCATGCTGCTGCTTACCTGATACTCATGGTACCTTAAGAGTTAACAAGAAATTTGTACTTGAAACACACACCAAAATACCTAAAATCAAATATAAAATTATATTGAAGCACTATCCCAGGATCTCTAGACACTTATTGAACTAGGAAAATCAGGCTAAATTTCAATACCTGTTTTCATTTCTGCCACAGAGATAGTGAAATTAATATTTGTAGATTCTCTCCTTCCTCAATGTGAAACGTATGAAAGTGCCCATTCATAAAAAAGGAAAGCCATCTAGAATGCAAAAAAGATCATTGGATGGAACAGAATATAAAAGTTCTAAGTACAGTTGGTTATCACCTTAGCTAACTGCAGAGAATTAAAATGGGTTTGGCAAAAATTGTATAATTAGCATGGAAGCTGAAATACGATTACTTCAAAGAAATCTACAGTATGGAGAAATTTCTTTAAAACAAGCTTTTTCTATTTGCTTAAAAAGTCTCTGATTATTTTTAGGACAATGTCTGAGATAATAAACTATTAAGTATTATGACAAGATATTGAAATGATTCATCATTACAAATTTGATTCATCTTTTTAAAGACAATATTAATCTTAGTGTGCAGTAAAAATATAACTTATTTTAAAACATATCTATTATATATTTGCTATTTGTGAAATCAAGTTTATTAGACTTATTTGTATTTACCATAATTGTAACTGAAAAGGAAAAGGAAAGGAAAGTGAAGTTGCTCAGTCATGTCTGACTCTTTGTGACCTCGTGGGACTGTAACTTACCAGGCTCCTCTGTTCATGGGCTTTTCCAGGCAAGAATAGTGGAGTGGATTGCCATTTCCTTCTCCAGGAGATCTTCCTGACCCAGGGATTGAACCTGGGTTTCCCGCATTGTAGGCAGATGCTTTACCATCTGAGCGACCAGGGAAGTCTTATTTGTATTTATCATAATTGTAACTGAAGCCCTATCAATTACTAAAATAAATTTTAAAAAATCAGTGATTTGTGATTCCCAAATATGAATCATACAAAACAGGTCTACCAGAAGTTTACAACCCTTGACTACCAGTTTTCTCCTCTGTTCAAGCATTTATTCATTGTGAAGGTAGACATACACAAGGGAGACATTAGTTATATACACTAATATCTCTGGTTCTCCTGTGGACACATGAGAGATTATACTTGCTCACCTTCTTGAGTTTTGGTATCACCATGAGGTTTGCACTGATCAATGAAAGGTGAACAGAGATATTTTTATGCTGGTCTCTTCTCCTCCACTACTAAAGTGGTCCTGTGACACCTCTTCCTGTAAAGTGCAAAGCTCAGTTATCACCAACAATTTGTGTGGTCTCATGGACCCATGGGCAGCTTTGCAGAAGCAAGAAATAAACCTTGATATTTTAAATCTTTCAAGACACTGAGTGTGGGGAATGTTGGTTATTGCAGTTAGTTTGAATGATATACTATTTTAGCTCTAATGACTATCCTAATTGAAGATACTAGGCCTTGAGCCCTTGAAAGTGAGTAAAGTCTATTTTAAAATCATTTTCCCATCCTCAACACCTAGCATATGCCCGCACTGTGGACAGTTATTGGTGAGTGAAAAAAAAATTGAATAAATGATATATTATAATACATGATATAGATTGACAGCTTCTTGAAAGACATGTATTTAGAAGGCAATGAAAGTGATACAAAATTAAATAAAGATAGCAATTAACAATAAGAGTTGAAATATATGGCTCTCTTACAAGTATCAGGTGCTATTCTACATGTCTCTTATACATTTCTGTATTTAATCCTCACAATACATTTATGATACAGATATCAACATTATCCATATTTGACATATGAAGAAATAAAATCAAATTTTTACCCAGGAACTAAGAATAAAAATATCATAAAAATACTCAACGTTATTATGAATCTATATACAATGAAAAAATTTGCCAGATCCTAATGTACTAGAATAAGTTGGAAGAATCTTTTAAATGTCTTCCTTTATACAACTTTAATAAAATAAGTAAAATAATTATACCCTAGAATATAAGGGAAATTTTTAAGAAATATTTATATGAATTCTTTGAAGACAGTACCACAATTTGATCACTATGTTGGGGTGGGGGAGGTTTCTTAGTTTTCAGATTAACGGTAAAAAGATACTCATGCTTTAGTAAAAAAAACCCTGGTGCCCTGAAAGGCAAAGAATACTGAGCTAAATGGATGTAATCTCTGACTTCAAATAACTCTTATGTGCTCAGAACAATTTTTATTTCTTTTCACTTGTGATTTTTCTTATTTATCCATGCTTGCCTAGACTTGTCAAGTGCATATTTATTTAAATCCTGACCTGGTCTTCGTTTTAATTACTTCTTCAGTTAAAGGTGTTGAATCACAGTTATCAGTCTCATGTCCCCAGTGGTAAATGCTGGGCTTCCATATGTTGATCTGCACTCTTAACTTGGCAATTCAGTAGAAGCTGATGCTTGAAGCCATTTCTGTAATTGTGTATTCAGGCATGGCAACTCTTTTGCCTTCTTGTTAAAATCACATATTCTCTTTTACTTGCATCCTTTTCAGATCCTATCACTACTGTAACAAATCACCATATACTTGGAGGCTTATTCAACACAAATTTATTATATTGCAATCCTGTAAATCACAACTCTGTTGCAGGTCTCGTCCAACCAAAATCTTGTTGTCAGCAGGTTATATTCCTTTTTGAAGGCTTTAGAGAAAAATCCATTTTCTGTTTATATGGATTTCTGGCACAATTCAATTCCTTAGGATTATAGGATCAAGTTCTCTTTATTAGTCATGGTTTTTCAGGCAAATAGAAACAATAGGAGATAAATAGATTAATTATTAGGGATTGGCTCCTGTGATCACAGAACTGAAAAGTATTTTCAAGCTGAAAGTCTGAGAAAGCTGATGGTGTAGTTACAGTCCAAACTCAAAGGCTTGAGAATCAGGGAAACCAATAGTATAAATCCTGGTCTTAATCAGAGTGCCCAAGTATCAGAAGTTCCAATGTTTAATGGTTAATGTCAAGAGAAGACGGATGTCCCACCTCAAGAACAGAGAGCAGATCTGTCAGTCCTCTGCTGTTTTTGCTCTATTTAGACACCCAAGGAATTGGATGACCTGCCTACATTGGTGAGCTCTATCTTCTTTACTCAGTCTACAGATTCAGATTCTAACCTTTTCCAGAAACAGTCACACAAACACCCAGGAAGAAAGTTTTACCAGGGGTTTGAGCATCCCTTAGTTCAGACATATTGACACATAAAATTAAGCATCCCTGTGTGGAGTTTTGAGCTGACTATAAACTGCAAGCTATTAGCTGCTTTTAGAGGCCCCCACATTCCTGGTCACTTCCCTACACCTTCAAATTCCAACATCAAGTCCTCTTCAATTTTTAATTCTCTGACCCATGTTTCTTCCAGCTTCTTCCACTTTAGAGTCAAGTGTGATTAGACTGAGCCCTCCAAGATAATCCATCTGTGATCACATCTACAAAGTCTCTCTTGCCATGTACAAGAATGCATTTATAGGTTGGGAGAATTTGTTGTAGATGTCTTTGGTAGGCCCTTATTCAGCCTATGAGAGCTAATGAGAGTTTATTTCTTAGAAGTGTTTAGACTTGAGAGCTTACATCAGATTGAAGAGTATCTCAAGAGGAGATCATTCAGCAGTGTTTTCAGATAGTGCTTTTCTGTTATTTATTATGTTGCCAATGAAAAATTTCTTTCCATTCTTTTCTGTACAAGTGGAAATTAGATCATAGCAGGGTGTCTCTTCAATTTTTAATTCAACAAAACCAGTATATTATAGATATTTGTAGTAATTGAAATGGAAAAATCATTTTGATATTATTATCAAATTCTATTTTAAAAAATTGTTGACAAGGAGAAACACTTAATTTTTCTTTTCTTCCAGAATACAAATTAGAGATAGAATTCTCAGAGCAGTTGCTAATTTCAGAAGAATTTCAGAAAGCTATTCCAGAGTGAAATGCCTGGGAACCTCTACATCTCCTGCAACTACAATTTTCACTCCATTGCATAGGGACTTATTTCAGGCTATTGCTTCAAGATGTGACTCAAAGACCATGATCCTCAGAACCTCCTGCAGACTTGGTTAAACGATACACAACTTCCTGGACCAGAGTCTTTGTTGCATGGTTCTTGTATGAATCAGGAGGTATCAGGTATCAGGTGATGGCAATGTATACTGACATTTGAGAGCTATGCCTTTCTCCTTTCATATATATATATACTTATTTTGAATATGAAATATTGCCATTATTTTGTTCTATGGGAATCTATATGCTATGTCATATTATTAAGGTTTATTCTCAATAAATAATGTGTTACACCAAATGAAAGATTTATTAGAAATGGTGGAAATACATCAGAAAATTTTAGATGACAAGATCTCTGACTAGGAGGAGTTGAAAGATCTGGGTTTAAATCCTGACTCTACCACTTCCTAGACATATATATATATATATATATATATATATAAAACCTCTGTTGACTTCAGGCAAGTAAATTTTAAAAACCATGGTCCCTTGTTTATGAATCAATTTGTTGAATGTTTAATCTGTGCTAAACAAGAGAATGCAGGAAATTCCATAAAGACCATATCAATTGGTTGGGAAAATCACACTCATATAAAAAAAAATTGGTTACATAAGAAATAACAATATGGGATCAACTTTGCATTTAGCATATATTATATAGTTTAAGTGTGATGAGGGGTTAAAGAAGGGTGAGATCACTGAGAATCTAGTGAATTTTTTTAGATACAGGGAAGTAAGCTTTGAGCCAAGTCTTGGAAGACATGTAGAGTTTGGATAATTGAGATGAAAGCAGTTAATGTGGAAGGATTACACAAAGCATAAGAAAATCCCAAGAAAAATCATAGAAAGGAGAAAATATCTTCATGTGGTCTTAATATAGTAATATCTCTGACCTAAAATGGAATGATTTGTAATTAAGTTTGAAACTTAGGGGAACCAAATACCACGTAACCTTGCAAACTAAGATGTTTAGGCTGAATCAGTTTGGTTAATAGTAGAAAACTATTTTATTTATAAATGTGGAAGCAATATAAAGGTATAGTCTTGGGCACACATGCTTTTTTAAGAGGAAAGAAGGAGGGATAAATTAGGAGTTTGAGATTAACAGATACATACTATCACACCACTATATATAAAATAGATAAACAGTAAGGACTTACTGTATAGAACAGGGAACTATATTCAATATTTTATAATAACCTATAATGGAAAAGAATCTAAAAATGAATTCATTTATAAGAAAGTCACTCAGTTATGTCTGACTCTTTACGACCCTATGGACTATACAGTCCAAGGAGTTCTCCAGGCCAGAATACTAGAGTGGGTAACTTTTCCCTTCTTCAGGGGATCTTCCCAATGCAGGGATTGAACCCAGGTCTCCCACATTGCAGGTGGATTCTTTACCAGCTAAGCCACCAGAGAAGCCCAAGAACACTGGTGTGGGTAGCCTTTATCTTCTCCATTGGATCTTCCTGACCCAGGAATTGAACCAGGGTCTCCTAAATTCCAGGTGGATTCTTTACCAGCTGAGCTGCTAGGGAAGCCCTACATATGTATGTATGTATTATAAAACTGAATCACTTTGCTGTACACCTAAAAGTAACACAATATTGTAAATCAGCTCTATGTCAATGTGAAAAAAGGATTGTTATAGAAATGCAGGCATAATGAGTCAAGAGAGAATGACTATCTCAGTACTTAATGGTAGAAGAAATTGAAGAAATGAGTTGAAGAATTAACGATGGCTTTAAAACTCCTAAAACAGAAAACTGAGAAAATTGGAAATGTTAGAAGACAACACAGAATTTGAATGGTTTGATTTTGAACATGCTAAATGTAATATAGTCAAACCAGTCAATCCTAAAGGAAATCAACCCTGAATATTAATTGAAAAGACTGATGCTGAAGCTGAAGCTCCAATATTTTGGCCACCTGATATGAAGAAACAACTGACCCTGAGGCTGAGAAAGATTGAGTGCAAGAGGAGAAGGAGGTGGTAGAGGATGAGATGGTTAGATAGCATCACTGGACTCTTTGGACATGAGTTTGAGCAGACTCCAAGAAATAGTGAAGGACAGGGAAGCCTGGTATGTTTCAGTTCATGGAGTTGCAAAGAGTTGAATATGACTTAATGACTCAGTTCAGTTCAGTTCAATTTAGTCCCTCAGTCGTGTCCGACTCTTTGCGACCCCATGAATCGCAGTATGCCAGGCCTCCCTGTCCATCACCAACTCCCAGAGTTTACCCAAACCCATGTTCATCGAGTTGGTGATGCCATCCAACCATCTCATCCTCTGTCATCCCCTTCTCCTCCTGCCCCCAATCCTTCCCAGCATTAGGGTCTTTTCCAATGAGTCAACTCTTTGCATGAGGTGGCTAAAGTATTGGAGCTTCAGCTCCAACATCAGTCCTTCCAATGAACACCCAGGACTGATCTCCTTTAGGATGGACTGGTTGGATCTTCTTGCAGTCCAAGGGACTTCCAAGAATCTTCTCCAACACCACAGTTCAAAAGCATCAATTCTTCGGCGCTCAGCTTTCTTCACCGTCCAACTCTCACATCCATACATGACCACTGGAAAAACCATAGCCTTGACTAGACTGACCTTTGTTGGTGAAGTAATGTCTCTGCTTTTCAATATACTATCTAGGTTGGTCATAACCTTCCTTCCAAGGAGTAAGCATCTTTTAATTTCATAGCTGCAATCACCATCTGCAGTGATTTTGGAGCCCCCAAAAATAAAGTCTGACACTGTTTCTTTCCACTGTTTCCCGATCTATTTCCCATGAAGTGATGGGACAAGATGCCATGATCTTAGTTTTCTGAATGTTGAGTTTTAAGCCAACTTTTTCGCTCTCCTCTTTCACTTTCATCAAGAGGCTCTTTAGTTCTTCTTCGCTTTCTGCCATAAGGGTGGTGTCATCTGCATATCTGAGGTTATTGATATTTCTCTAGCAATCTTGATTCCAGCTTGTGTTTCTTCCAGCCCAGCGTTTCTCATGATGTACTCTGCATATAAGTTAAATAAGCAGGGTGACAATATACAGCCTTGACGTACTCCTTTTCCTATTTGGAACAAGTCTGTTCTTCCATGTCCAGTTCTAACTGTTGCTTCCTGACCTACATACAGGTTTCTCAAGAGACAGGTCAGATGGTCTGGTATTCCCATCTCTTTCAGAATTTTCCACAGTTTATTGTTATCCACACAGTCAAAGGCTTTGGCGTAGTGACTAAACAGCCACAAAATATAAAATGCTAGTGATATATGAAGCATATTCTGTCTTTATTGAAGAATAATGGAATGCTCCCACATGTGATAAGGTACAATAGTCATTGGAGTAGAATTAAAAATGACTACACTTGACACCCTTCCTGGATCTTTCACTTTGGCAGGAATGGAGTAGGTAGTAATCAACTGCTGATAATGACAAATGTTAAAAGAAATGTAAGTGGTAAGATGAATGAAAGAGAAAATGACCTTTAGTAGGAGCTAATGAGGAAGGCCTCTTTGAGGAGGTGATAACTGGGTATAGATTTGAATAATGATGAGGAGTGAACCTTGAAAACATTCCAGACAGATGTTACTTAGCACTTAAAGGTTCTGATATGAGGACAAAGTTGCTTGTTCCAGGAAGATCAAAGTCAATGTGGCTGAAGGGTAGAGAGTACATGGTTAGAGATGAAGTCAGAGAGAGGCTGGGGTAAATAAATGTTTATTGTATTAGTACATGATTTATCTTAGACATATAAAATTTTGGAATGTACAAAGAATTGGAATGTAGTTTAGTTAAATTCCTTTATTTGGCAAATGAGGATTCTGAAGTTCAGATATCTAAGAAAAGCACACAAATCTACACTAAAATGTTGACTAAATTTCAAAGTGCTAGTAATCAGTCCACTGTTCTTATACTTTACAATGTCTTCTAACCTAAGTTCTTTGCTCAAAAGCAGCAGTCATTGCTTCATCTAGGTATCTGAAATGATCATTAGAATTGCAATTGTGAAGATTGGAAAACATGATTTTCTTGGCTCTAATTCTGTGTTCATCTTTTTCTATTTGCTTTTCTTCTTCCTACACTCTTTTAATGGCAAAAGCAACCTTGAAAAGGAAAGAACTCACAAGGGTAGCCTATGGGAAAGAAGATTGGGGGATTGGGGAAATCACTTTCCATTGCTTTGCCAGGTGGTGCATATGGGCAAATTATATCTGGAAACTGATCATGCCTTTTGAAAATTATTTGCTGGTATTTTTCTGTAATACGTTAAAGGTTCTTGGCATTCTTTGTATAATTATTGCATCTTGTATTTTCCCCTTAGTTATTTGTGTTTCTTCATATTGTATACCTTTAAAAATGGGTGTGACTAAATAGATCCCAGTATCTAGTAATAAATATTTCTGACACTGAAAAAATTACATAGGTTAGGAGTTATATTTACTATATATTTTCATAATTTTATTATGATTTTATTCATATACATCTGACTATATCAAATCCGAATGCTTATTCAGAACGTCTTCAGATCACAGCATTCTTTTTTCTTTTTTTTTTTTTCCAATTAGTACAACATAAAAAAGTAAAGATTTGCTGAACTGATGGAATCAATCATATCAATCAGCAAATAAGTTTTGCTAGACATTCTTACTGAAGTATGTTCTGAAAATTTTGATGCTACAAGAACCCTCTCTTTGATGATAACTAGTTTTTGGATGAGGTATTTTTTCTAAGTTCAGTCTGTACCAATAATTGAAAACATAAGTGAGAGTGGGAACTCTCTGTGTTATCTGTAGTAACTAGTATGGATAGCCCTAATTCTCATGGCTTAATGTTTTATTTTTTCCTTAAGAAAATGGTTCACAAACAAGTGACTTGAAAAGGGGTAGGAGAAAGGAAAAAACAAATTTTATAGAATTCTTGAAGGTGAGCCAGTGTGACACCCACCTTTTTCAATTAGGGCACTAAGTAAGTCTTCTAGAAAAGTGACTCATTCAAGGTTCCAAGAGTAAGTATAAAAATCCCACTATCCATGTTCTGATTCCTGGCTGAAGCTGCTTTTTTTAATACTACTAATACTAATAGTAATAATTGTTTGCACAAATTCTATTATGTCCAAATATGATTTTGTGAAAATATGGAAATTAAAGTATCTCTTTTTCGTAGGTCTCATTCAATTTTGACATTTTTTGCAAAGATTCCATTCTGTAGTTATGTTGTATGTCGTTGTTTATCAATTGCTAAATTGTGCAACTCTTTGAGATCCCATGTGTCGCAGCACACCAGGCGCCTCTGTCCTTCACTAAACCCCAGTTGACTCAAATTCATGTCCATTGTGTCAGTGATGCCATCCAACCATCACATCCTCTGCCACTGGCTTCTCCTTTGTGCCGTCAATCTTTCCCAGAAACAGGAAACAATAAGCTGGCTCTTTGCATCACGTGGCCAAGTATTGGAGCTTTAGCTTCAGCATTAGTTTTTCCAATGAATATTCAGAGTTGATTTCCTTTAGTATTGACTGGGTTGGTCTCCTTGCAGTCCAAGGAACTTTTAAGAGTTTTTCTCCAGCACCACAATTCGAAAGCATCAATTCTTCATTTGGTTGTATATTTGTATCCAAAAATGATTTCCTTAAAGACCATTCATCATGTATCCAACCTCTTAAATCTCCCCATGTCTTTTCATTGCACTTGTAATAAATTTTGCATTTGACCCTGGCCTACAGAACCCTGTGTAACCTTGCCAGCCCACATTCAGTACCTTCCTGTGATTTTGACCCACTTTTCCTCTTGGTTGTCATGTCTTAACCAAGTGTATGCCTGTTCTTCAGACACATCAATTGTGTTGTTTGCAGTAAGGGTTTTACATAAGATATTCCTTCCTCTTGGGTCATTTTTCCTTCCCCGATCTTTATTAACATGTTCAACTCATCATTGATCTCAGGTCTCAGTTTCATTTCAGCTAGAGAGAACTTCCTTCATTAACTAAAGTAACCTTCTTGTCACTCCTGACAAAACCCTGTCTTACTTCCCTAAATAGCAATTGCTACAATCTAAACCTTTCCTGTTAATGTATATATCTTTAAGGTATTTCTTTCTTTTTAAAATATTTTGTGTTGTTCAGTGAGAATGGGAAAGGGGACTGTTCCAGTTAGATTTGTCATTGTTCATCCCCCAAAGCCCAGAAAATTGTCCAGTACATTGGTAGTCCCCAGTCTTTTTGGCATCAGGGCCTGGTTTTATGGAAGACAATTTTCCCACAAACCAGGAGTGGGGGATCCTTTCAAGGTGATTCAAGTGCATTACATTTATTATGCACTTTATTTCTGTTATTATTACATCAGCTCCACCTCAGATCATCAGGCATTAGATGCCAGAGGTTGGGGACTCATGCAATAAATGATAAGAAACAAATCAATAGAGTGTGTTTAATCAAACTGAATAGTGGAAATAGCATAAATATAGAAGAAAATGCAATATAAATGCAATATAAATGTAACTAAGAGGCCCTTTTTACCACTATTACAAGACCTTTTAATGAGAGACAAGGAAGACAATAGGAAAAGTATTAAGGTGTCAGAATGAGGGAAATCAGGTGATTATGACCCCATTCAAAGAGTAGATGGGAAATTCATATACCAAATTTGAGAAGAAAAGTTATATGTTTTGTCCTTAGGAAAAATTTATATATATATATGTGTGTGTGTGTGTGTATGTGTGTGTGTGTGTACACACACATGGATGTGTTGCATTTTTTAGTGTTCTGAAATGGAACATGTGTTACATTTTATAATCAACATGGACTCTTAAAAAGGAAACCATGATGTAGAATATTAAGTGAAAGGACAAACATTTAGTCCTACAGTTAAAGTTATAACAAAAGGATATAATAAGCATACCATTGAAACTTTGAAACTCTATGTCAGTGTTTAATAGAGAACACTAGACTCAATGGAATCAACATTTTACTTAATTCAAACCTTGATATCAATCTCTCTTGATTAGTCTCCTACTGGTAATAGTTGGAAGGAATTGAGAAATGTGGACTCAGTTGGCATGGATCACAACATGGAGGTGGTTTTGTTTTTTTGCCATTGAATTCATGGACAGGATTCTATTTTATCTTTTCTCACCAGTTGCCTGTGTTTGCTCCAAATACAGATAGCTTCCAAAAGAATCAACTTATTTCAAGCCTACGAAACATCCTGTGGTTTTTGTTCAAGGGTAGTGAATAGATTCTTAATCACTTTAATTTAGCTTAGTATTAACCTTACAAAAATATTTGCTTTAACAAATCTTCAAACAGAAGACATTTAATCGAATCTATTTATTTCAGAGAGAGAAAACAAAATCAGAATGTAACTGGAAACCATGTTTCTGTATACATCAATATGCAAATATATTTCAGATGGAAGTTTATCATTATTAGTTGGAGGAAAGGCAATGATAAAACACATAAAAGTAGAGGATAGTTAAGAAACTTAGAGAAAATAAGATCAAAGAGATAACTGGATATTAATAATAACCTTCTCTCTTTCATCTTTATGTACATTAGGTGGTTACAGAATATTTTCCTCCTTGTGTTTTAAAATATACAGATATTTATTATTTAAAATATACAAATATTTACTAATTTGCTAAGATTTTTTCCTCTGAAATCATCAGCTCTTCATGCAATTTAGTAGTTTTAGATAACATTTGGGAGGTTGGAAGGATACAACATGAACTCTAATACACTAGCCTGTAGGAAATCCTGGTTTGAACACTAAGATACTCATATATGTTGAGTGAGAAGAGAGTTCTGTAGTCAAATGAATTTAGGAAATTAAATTTGACCCATATAAAATTTATTTTTTCTTGTAGATATTTTTGAAACTTGGCTATACGTTAAAAAATAAGCATACACTGAAAAATATGAGCATTTCTGAAGAACTATAAAACTTTATATCCACTTAAAGAATAAAAATATAGGTGTCAAAATGAATAATGAAAACTTCCAACTGAAAGTTTATGTCAAATGCTGGCAATGCGTCTTTACTGAAGCGTATTTTCCCCTTAGCTTTCATATCTACTATCAGAAGAATATCTTTAGGTTGGAAATGGCATCTTGCGTGGCAGCCCCATGGAGATAATGTTCTTCCTAAAAATTAATTTTTCTCATAACCAGACTTTTGTTTATGAGGTAACTTTTCATCATTGTATTTAATAGTAGTTTGAAGGGAGATTTATCAAACAATTTTCTACTCATCTATCAAAACAAAATCCTCCATATTGTAAGTTCCTATCTGATACAAGACTCACATAAAAGTAGTATATTTTAATGAGGAGGAACGGGTACAGTAGTTTAAAGCCTGGTCTCTGGGACAGATGACCTTGAATTTCAAACCCAGCTTCATCACTTTGTAAGCCATAATCTTGAACACATTACAAAACCCTTTGAACTTCAGTGTTCTTATTAGTAAAGGGATAGTAATAAGACTATTAAAAACAATAATTAAAGCAACAACAAACTTAGAATGATGCTGGAATAAGAATACGCCTGAAATAAATGAAACAAACAGTTATTTAATTATTTTTTTATTTCTTAGGTTTCAGTGAGGACATTTGGTAGAGTACAGATTTATTTCTAGCAAAAGTGCTCCTCCCCAAATATGTGTTCACTGCAATCTAGTTTAAAAATCCTCATTGTATATTAATTTCTGAGAGAAATCTGTTGCTTTGTTTACCCAAAGTGAAAAAGACTGGACAAAAGACAAAATTTGTGTTTTTGGATACATGTTTTGTCACTATTTAGACAAAATCATTATCTCAGTATATTTTTTTCTTGGGCTGCTCTCTTTCTAATAGAAATTTGGCAAAAACACAATGTTCCAGGAATTCTCTACTTTCTTCTTCCTCTGAAAGTCAATGAAACCCTGATGGTTTAGAATCGTATGCACACCATTGTTATTCTTTGTGATTAGGTGATTTATTTTGCTATTCATTGGATCTTTACACTGATCTGTGCTGTAGATGAAACACAACACAGAACAGAGTAGTATATATCAGTTCAGTTCAGTTCAGTTCAGTCGCTTAGTCGTGTCCGACTCTTTGTGACCCCATGAATTGCAGCACGCCAGGCCTCTCTGTCCATCACCAGCTCCCGGAGTCTACCCAAACCCATGTCCATCGAGTTGGTGATGCCATCCAACCATCTCATCCTCTGTCTTCCCTTCTCCTCCTGCCCCCAATCCTTCCCAGCATCAAGGTCTTTTCCAATAAGTCAACTCTTCGCATGAGGTGACCAAAGTATTGCAGTTTCAGCTTCAACATCAGTCCTTCCAATGAACACCCAGGACTGATCTCCTTTAGGATGGACTGGTTGGATCTCCTTGCAGTCCAAGGGACTCTCAACAGTCTTCTCCAACACCACAGTTCAAAAGCATCAATTCTTCAGCGCTCAGCTTTCTTCACTGTCCAACTCTCACATCCATACATGACCAGTGGGATAACCATAGCCTTGACTAGATGGACCTTTGTTGGCAGAGTAATGTCTCTGCTGTTCAATATGCTATCTAGGTTGGTCATAACCTTCCTTCCAAGGAGTAAGCGTCTTTTAATTTCATGGCTGCAATCACCATCTGCAGTGATTTTGGAGCCCCCAAAAATAAAGTCTGATACTGTTTCCACTTTTTCCCCATCTATTTGCCATGAAGTGATGGAACCAGATGCCACGATTTTAGTTTTCTGAATGTTGAGCTTTAAGCCAACTTTTTCACTCTCCTCTTTCACCTTCATCAAGAGGCTCTTTAGTTCTTCTTCGCTTTCTGCCATAAGGGTGGTGTCATCCGCATATCTGAGGTTATTGATATTTCTCCCGGCAATCTTGATTCCAGCTTGTGTTTCTTCCAGCCCAGCGTTTCTCATGATGTACTCTGCATATAAGTTAAATAAGCATGGTGACAATATACAGCCTAGACGTACTCCTTTTCCTATTTGGAACCAGTCTGTTGTTCCATGTCCAGTTCTAACTGTTGCTTCCTGACCTGCATATAGGTTTCTGAAGAGACAGGTCAGATGGTCTGGTATTTCCGTCTCTTTCAGAATTTTCCACACTTTATTGTGATGCAAACAGTCAAAGGCTTTGGCATAGTCAATAAAGCAGAAATAGATGTTTTTCTGGAACTCTCTTGCTTTTTCGATGATCCATCGGATGTTGGCATTATAACATCCACCATAAATTATTAACACTGTTCCATTCTGGGAATAGTCATTTGACTTTCAAAGGATATTGTTATGAAAGTCTCAAAAAACAGTGTTTTGTCTTATTTGTAAGAAAAAAAAACACAAAAAGTTGAGGGGAAGGAAGGTAGTATTTCCAGTCATCATATTTCCTTTAAGTGATCTTGATCATCTGCAAAATGTATTCATCAAGTCTTAGGCCATGTCATGCAGACCTTCAGCAGAATTCCAGCAACAACTGGAGGCCACTGATACTACTTTCTTATGTTTCAATTTTTCTGTTTTTTATATGTCCATACAAGTACTCCTAGTTCATTCCTAGCCTAATTTATTTATGTCCAATTATACAAAACAAAAGTGGTTTTGATTTTTGAAGAGAAAATTTTATTATATCAAAGTTTATTTTAAGCCAACATAGAAGCTATAGTAAATATAGACTCTTTTATCTGCAGTCTTTTAAAAAGTGAGTTTTTAGTTTCCTACTAACTAGTTCAGTAGAGAATGAAAGTCTGGAATAAACTCTAATTATCCTAACTGTAGTGATTTTACCAAGCATCTACTTATCATTGATATTTGAGTTAACCAATAATATGATTCTTAGATGTGGTATTTTATTTTAATCATACATAATTTTACTTTTTTTTATGTTAAGCCATTTGGTTTTATGGTGTTTGGGGGGAATATAATTGTGCTGAATGAGTCAATTCATGGTGTAAGCTGTTGATCTATGGAAATACTATACATAGTGAATGAAATGACTTGGGTTGACCCATATAGAGAAACCTATTTTTAAATGGAAATCAAGACAAATGATGAAAACCAAATTGAATACAATGCAGTTTACATGCTGATCCCAATTAAAATCTATTAGTTATGCAAGGAAATCAACCCTGACTATTGTTTGGAAGGACTGATGCTGAAGCTGAAGCTCCAATATTCTGGCCACCTGAAGCAAAGAGCTGAGTCATTGAAGAAGACCCTGATACTGGGAAAAATTGAAGGCAAAGGGAGAAGGGGGCAACAGAAGATGAGATGGTTAGACAGCATCACCGACTCAATGGACATGAATTTGAGCAAGCTCTGGGAAATAGTGAAAGACATAGGAGCCTGGTGTGCTGCAGTCCATGGGGTTGGAAAGAGTCAGATGTGGCTTAGTAACTGAACAACAACAACATACATTTTAAATTAAGCTAATATTTTTAATTGTAAGAATTCTAACATTTACTGCACTGACATGACTTGTCCAAACATGTCCATAGGCATTTTGGCAAGTGGCTCAAATGTTTGGACATGTTCTTCTTCATGTCTTGATCTTCACTTGTATCTGCTAAAGTAGCTGAAAACAAATTATCCTCATGCCACTGAGAAGACTGACTTCCCCTGAAACTTTCTTCTTTGATTTGCATCTTTCATTTAATTTTGAATTTAAACTTTGCTATTTATATAACTAAATTATTTTATCATCTAATTCTATTCTCTTTCATTTTTGAAATATACAATACCCTTGCCATTTTATAAACTTCCTTTATATTTAAAATAATTTTAATATAGCAATTACCTAGACTTCCCTGAGTTAAATCATTCTTACACCCTCAAAACAAAAATTATACTTATCCAAGAAAAAGCCAGATCTCATAGAAAGATTTTCTCTTTTTACCTAAACAAATATGAGTACTGTAGCATGACAGTGTTATGTCTGTTTCAGGTGGATCTGAATTTATTTTCATGAATGAACTTGCAGATTTATTCTGTAAAAATGATAACTCTGGTGTATATGAGAATATGCATGCATGCTAAATCACTTCAGTTGTGTCTGACTCTCTGTGACCCTATGGACTGTACCCCACCAGGCTCCTCTGTCCATGAGATTCTCCGGGCAAGAATACTGAAGTGGGTTGCCATGCCCTCCTCCTGGAGATCCTCCCAACTCATGGGTCGAACGCCTATCTCTTTGTCTCCTGCATTGGCAAACATGTTCTTCCTAGTGCCACCTGGGAAGTCCGTGAGACTATCAGTTCAGTTCAACCGCTCAGTCGTGTCTGACACTTTGCGATCCCATGAATCGTAGCATGCCAGGCCTCCCTGTCCTTCACCAACTCCCAGAGTTTACCCAAATCCATGTCCATCAAGTCGGTGATGCCATCCAACCATATCATCCTCTGTCATCCCCCTCTCCTCCTGCCCCCAATCCTTCCCAGCATTAGGGTCTTTTCCAGTGAGTCAACTCTTTGCATGAGGTGGCCAAAGTATTGGAGTTTCAGCTTCAACATCAGTCCTTCCAGTGAACATCCAGGACTGATCTCCTTTAGGATGGACTGGTTGGATCTCCTTGCAGTCCAAGGGACTCTCAAGAGTCTTCTCCAACACCACAGTTCAAAAGCATCAATTCTTCGGTGCTCAGCTTTCTTCACCGTCCAACTCTCACATCCATACATGACCACTGGAAAAACCATAGCCTTGACTAGACGGATCTTTGTTGGCAAAGTAATGTCTCTGCTTTTAAATATGCTATCTAGGTTGGTCATATGAGAATATACATGTCTCTAATGATACCAATATGTTATTGTCAGAAGTTTATAGCCACTTTTAGTCTAAAACCATTTGTAATTTTGTTATTGGATGAAATGTGTGAAATGTGATATTTCAGAACCAAAAAAAAAAAAAATGAATTTGCAAAAGGTACAGAATTTTAACCTTTTTGGGGGAAAATTTATGCTCATGGTTCAGTAACTCACAGTGAATATGGTAAATCCTCTATTTAAAAGAAGACAAACTGCAAAATTATCCTTTCAGTGCAGGGAATTTGGTGTTTTAACAAATAATGATAAGATTATCATGAATGAACAGTACTTGAGTGCATGATATTCTTGTGTTGAGTCATTCTTTTGGAGGCAAGTCCACTGGCCATGAGCAAAATTTGGCAGACTTTAAACCCCAGATGAGCCAAAATTATAAATATCTGATATGCTGAATTATAGGCATTCAAGTAACCATAAAGAACTTTGAAGTTCAGTATAATTCAACAGACATATCAAAGTTTCTGTCATGGCCAGGCAATGTATCAAGATGGTTAAAATTTTATTATTGGTCTCTAGAAGCAAGCAATCTAGCAATAGAGACACATATGTAAGCAGAAAGTAAATGTAATATATGCAGTAATAGCATATAAAATAAATAGAAATAGCCTAAATAATAAAATTATAGTAACAAAATATTTTTCCATTATGTGGGTTACAGAAAAGATTTCCCAGGCTTTCCTTTCCATATTATCCTTTTTTGAGTAAATGTTTAATCTTTTCTAAGTTTATCTCAATTACACCTTGTTGATGCCAGCTCTTTTATTTTTCTGTTATTTACTTCAGGCAAAATAACTTTAATAGGGAAGGCACATTTTCCCCCACTGCATTGGTTTACACATTTTAAACTTCCTCCCATACTTAAAAATCTCTTAAATAATCCCAATTATAAGGAGTATTTCTGATCTAACTTCAGGCAACATAAATGTATTTGGGCAAGTGACTTATAGGAAAGAGGAAGATTGCATAAGTCAAAAGTGGTTTACTGCAGAATTATCCTGCAGCCACAATATTGGCAAATACTATTGTATAGAACCTGTATTTGTTCTGGGTAATAGACGTGGATTTGTTATGGGTTTTCTTGGGGCCACAACAGTTGTGTTCTTTAAATCCAATAATAAGGGATCATTCCCTTTACCCTTCTCCAAAAGTATATTTATCCCATAAGAATATGTGCCTGAAATCATCTATCTTGGTCTTTTTGTCTCTATGCTAATAAATGAATATTTTTTTCTATCATAAAAAATTACTACAAAATCAGTACTCATGGTCCCCATTTTCAAAACTGTATATAACAAACTTTTGTTTACCACTAAAGTTAAGATCATTGAAATATGCCCATTGGACTGAATCTTCTAGAAGTTTCCAGACAAAAATTTTAAGACTGTCATGGAAAAATATAAGAGTTTAAGCCTAAAGCTTGGCAAATTTCATCGTCTCACTGTGAGAGAATATGGTTGATACTGAGGAGAGAATCTTGTCTCTCATCTGGATACATTTCTGGGACAGGGCTTCATGGTATCATGGCTGTTATGGGGTGAGAGGATGCTGAAGGTGGAAGAAGGGCTTCATAAAAGCAAGGCCTGAAATATATCTTTCTCTCTGCCCCTCCATCTGTCTGTCTCTCTCTCTGTCTTGCTCTTCTGTAAGTCTTTAGGGAAAAAACAAAACAAAATAGTACGCTTTGGTCTTAAGAATAAAAGTAACCAGACTCTCCCACCTTCCTCATATGTGGAATGCATCATGGTTGCAAGAGCACAGCGAGGGCTCCAGGGTAATTTTGACACTTTAAGTCTCCTTCTATTAGTAGTTTTTAGGCAGTAATTGGGATTTTGAACAAAAATGGCATCCAAAGTCTTGAGGGTGAATGAAGGGTAAGAGATATGCAGGAGACATGTACAACTCTCAGAAATCCCCAAAAGACTTTTAAAAAGACAAGATATCACAGTGACTTTGGATGTTTATGTTAATGTCACCCCACCGTTAATCTCAGATGGATATTTTTTAGTGACATAGGAAATAGATAAGAAATCACTAGTCTTGTACCTTTATCTCAAAAGCATTGGATTTTTTTTTTTAATCTTTATAGGGTCTATCAAATTGGAGAGACAAAACTTGAGCCAAAATGTTCTACTGAGGAGAAAGGAAAGAATTGCACATAAGTGGATTTCAAGTTTTACATGTTTATATATGTGTGTACATCAGGGTAGAAATTTAAAATGGCAGCGCAGCATTGCTAACTGATGAGGAGTTGACTGTTTTAGATTTTCCTATTACATATATCTGAATGAATTTGTAGACTGAAATCATTAACCTGTTATTTTTATGCCATTTTCATTAGAGTCTTACCCACTTTTAAAAAAATACAAATCAGGCAATAAAGAGTTACACAATTTTAATAAGTACCAACCATGGTCTGAATTTATCTTCAAGCTTCACAACTGAAATTGGAACTTTCCAGATCACATTAAATTAAATTGATTAATAATACATCATGTTAAAATGAATTTTTCATGGTTTGGGAGCTAATGTTCTCAATTATTTAGCAATGCAAAGTGTAGGCAACTCACACACAAACAGCATACAGGAGATGATCCGTGAACTTTCTCTTAAAACAAGATGATAAATGGCCTATTTTTCTATCATACTAAAGCCATATGTTAATTTTTTCTACTCTGAAAACATTTGCTCTCCAGGAAACCAAATCAGGACATGCACTGTGCTTACAAAATATAATACTAAACAACTTTTATAAAATTAAAAAAATTCTCAACCTGAATGTACATAACAGGAGAAAGTATAATTTAATAAACATGATAGGTATATTACCTCATGCCTTTTGAATTACATTTCCACAATTATTTCAGTCTCATCTTTCACTTTAATGGAAGTTTAAGTTTTTAATTTTAAGCATGTTTGACATTACTAGGTGATTCTATGCTTTAAGATTGATTTAAATTACATGTGTTTTGTGGCATTAAAAAATAAACAGTATGTTATTTACATTTTTAGCATTATATTCTTTGTAATTAACATTTACTTTAAAAAGTTTAAGTAGTTACGATAACAAATGGTAGATTCTTTCTGAGTGACAACTTTGCACTGCTCACTTTCACCATTGTTTCCAGAATCAAAGAAGCACTGGACTATTGATCTCTCCTCTAGGCAGGCGTTTAGACTTGGGTTTGATCCCTGGGTCAGGAATATCCCCTGGAGGAGGAAATGGCATCCCACCCCAGTATTCTTGCTTGGAAAATTCCATGGGCAGAGGAGGCTAATGAGCTACATAATCCATGGGGTCACAAATAGTTGGACACAACCAAGTGACTGGGCACACATACACACTAGACTAAGGCATCTGAATATACTGTTAATATCTCATTTTAATCCACCTTGTTGTCTACTCTACCAGCCTTCTCTTTTGCCTCCCTTTAGTTTGCTTTCATGAGAGTCACCATTTTGTGATAATGCATTTGAACGATCAATTCCTACAAAAATTGTGAGTGATAATATAAACCTTGCATTATATAAAGCTTATATTTCCAGCTTCCTTACATAACTGACAGATAAAATTGCATATATTTAAAGTGTACAACATGATGATTTCATTAATGTATACATTGTAAAATGATTACTACAATCAATGTAATTAACACATTCATCAGCTCACATAGTTACCTTCTTTTTCTCTCTGTGTGTGGTGAAAACACTCAATATCTCTACTCTCTTAACAAATTTCAAGTATACAATAGAGAATTATTTATGAGATCAATATGCTGTGATCTAATACATTACATTCTGAAAATGTATTCATCTTATAACTGAAATTTTGTACCCTTTGATGAATATCTCCCCATTTCTCCCACCTCTCAGCCTCTGGCAACCAGCATTCTATCTGTTTCCACAAGTTCAACATTGTCTTTCTTTCCCTTTTTGATTCCAAGTACAAGTGATGCCTTACAGTTTTTATCCTTCTCCCTTTTTTTTGTTTCACTTATAATGTCTTCCAAGTTCATCCATATTGTCACAATTGTTAGGCTTTCTTTCTTTTTTTTAAGATGACTATTATTCCATTGTGTATATATACTACACTTTTCTTTATCCATTTATCTGTGGACAAACATTAGGTTGTTTCTCTATCTTGGCTATTGTAAATAGTGTCTCAATGAGCATGAGAATGAAGATATTTCTTTGAGATACTGATTTCAGATCCTTCATATATATATATATATGTGTGTGTGTATATATATATATGTATACATATATATATACACACTCAGATATAGGATTACTAAATATTATGGATCATTGTGGTTTTTTTTGTTGTTGTTGAGGAAATTCCATACTGTTTTCCATACTGGCTGCACTAATTTACATTCCCATCAACAATGTACAAGGAACACTCTTCTTCACAGCCTCACCAACATTTCTTATCTCTTGTCATTTTGATAATGGCTATCCTAACATGTATGAAGTGATATATTATTGTGGTTTTGATTTACATTTCCCTGATGATTACTGATATCAAGCACATTTTCATGTATTTGTTAGTCATTTGTATATCTTCTTGGAAGAAATGTCTATCAGATTCTTTGTACATTATTAAGTAAGATCATTTCCCTTGTTACTGAGATTTATGAGTCCTTGTATATTTTAGTAATTAACACTACTTCAGATATACAGTGTGCAAATACTTTTGTCCATTCTCTAGGTTGCCATTATTTCATTGATTTGATTTTCTTTGCTCTACAATAGCTATAGTTCCACTTGTTTATTTTTGCTTTTGTTTGAGCATTTGGGATCATATTAAAAACAATCATTTCCATGACTTTTGTCAGGGAATATGTTCCTTACCTTTTCTTCTAGGAGTTTTATGATTTTAGGTATTAAATTTAAGTCACAAATCCATTTCCAGTTTATTTTTGTGAGTGGTGTGGCTTCCTTGGTAGCTCAGATGGTAAAGAATCCACCTGAAATGCAGGAGATCAGGGTTTGATCCCTGGGTTGGGAAGATCCCTGAAAAGGGAATGGCTACCCACGCCAGTGTTCTTGCCTGGAGAATCCCGTGGACAGAGGAGCCTGGCAGGCTATAGTCCATGGGTCACAAAGAGTCAGACATGACTGAGCAAGTAAGCAAAAGCGCATATAGTACAGTAATGCCATTTCATTATTTTGTATATAGATATCCAGTTTTCCCAACACTGTTTATTAAAGAGACTATCCATTCCCCATTGTGTATTCTTGGCACACTTGTCAAAGATTGTTTGATAATATGGGCAAAGTAGTTTGTTATATATACATAGGTTGATTTCTATGCTTCCTGTTCTGTTCCATTGGTTAAATGTATCTGTTTTTATCCCAACACTATACTGTTTTAATTACTGTAGCTTTGTAATAGTGTTTCAAACCTGAAGTGTTAACATCCAGCCTTGTTATTCTTTCTTAAGGTTACTTTGGGTATTTAGGATCTTTTGTGATTTCAGTACAAATTTAAGGACTTTTTTTTTTCTGCTTCTGTGATAAATTCCATTAGAATTTGAAAGGGATTGCATTGAATTTGTAGATTACTTTAGATAGTGTGGACATTTTAGCAATACTAATTATTCCAGTACAAGAACAGATATTTTTCCATTTGTTTGCATCTTCTGCAATTTCCTTCATCAGTGTCTTGTTGTTTTCAACATATATTTCTTTTACCTCCTTGTTTAAATTTATTCCTAAATACTATATTGTCTTTGATGCTATTACAAATGAAATTGATTTCTTGATTTCTCTTTCAAACTGTTTATTGTTAATGTGTAGAGATATAATTAATTTTCATGTATTAATTCTGTATCCTACAACTTAAAAGTCAATTTATTAGGTCTAACAGTTTTTTTGGGGGGAGCCTTTAAAGTTTTCTTTCTATGTATAATATCCTATCATCTATAATCAGAAACAATTTTATTCTTCTTTTCTGATTTGGAAGACTTACTTCTTTTTCCTGCCTCGTTTATCTAGCTAGGACTTCCACTATTATGTTGAATGGAAGTAGTGACAGTGGTATCATTTTCTTTTACCTGATCTTACAAGAAAACCTTTTAGCTTTTCACCATTGACTGTGATGTTAGTTGTGGGCTAGTTGTATATGGTCTTATTGTGTTGAGATATGTTTGTTCTGTACTTAAGTGGTGAAAGTTATTATCATGAAAGAGAAGGCAATGGCAACCCACTCCAGTACTCTTGCCTGGAAAATCCCATGGACAGAAGAGCATGGTAGGCTACAGTCCATGGGGTCTCGAAGAGTCGGACACGACTGAGTGACTTCACTTTCACTTTTCACTTTCGTGCATTGCAGAAGGAAATGGCAACCCACTCCAGTATTCTTGCCTGGAGAATCCCAGGGACGGAGGAGCCTGGTGGGCTGCCATCTACGGGGTCACACAGAGTCGGACATGACTGAAGCGACTTAGCAGCGGCAACAGCATTATCAAGAAAGAATGTTGAATTGTGTTAAATTCATCCTGCACCTATTGAGATGATCATATGATTTTTATACGTCATTCTGTTAATATAGTATATCATATTTATTGATTTTCATATATTGAAAAAAATACTTTTAGCTCAAGGATAAATCCAGTTTGAGCATGGTGTGTGATCCTATTAATGTTCTATTGAATTTGGTTTGCTGGTGTTTCGGTGAGGAGATTTGCATTGATATTCATCAGGGATATTGGTCTGTGGTATAATTTACTTGTAGTGTTCTTGTCTGGCTTTAGTATGGGTAATTTTGGCCTCATAGAATGAGTTTTAAAGTATTCCCTCATCTTCAGTTTTTTGGAAGATTTTGAGAATTGGCATTAATTCTTTAAATGTTCAATAGAATTTACTAGTGCAGCCATCGACCTGAACTTTTGTTAGAAAATTTTTGAATATTGATCACTGTCATTACTAGTTATAAACCTATTCAATTTTTTATTTCTTCATATCTCAGTTTTGGTAAGTTGTATGTTTCTTGGAATTTATCCATTTTTTCCCAGGCGATCCAGTTTGTTGGCATATAATTGTTTGTAATAGTCCCTTATGCTCCTTTGTATTTTGTATGGTATCACTTGTAATGTTTCTTCTTTCATTTTTGTTTTTATGTATACAGTACTATCTTGAAATGGCAAGCATAATGAAACATGATTAGATCATCATAAACTCTAAATACTCTTTTTACATTATCATTATAGATGGCAGGTCCAAACATGACTAGTGGATAAAAGCACTTTCTACTTAGAATGGATGTAGGATCACCGCAAAATGTTATAAAATATCATCATTAGAAAAGTGCCTTAAAAGTCAACTAACTCAATCAACTCATTGAGCAAATAAGGCAACTCTTACTTAAAAGAGTTTAGGTGCCCCAGGCCATATTATTAGCTGAAAGGCAGGCATAGAATAGAGACTCAGTGACTCCTTTCACACAGTGTATGAGAACGTTCAGAATGAGGGGGAATAAAAAAAGCAAACAAACAAAAGTTAAGTTTGACCAGGGTTTACTCTACTAGTTATAGAGTTAAAAGTGAAACAGACATCTCTTATCCCAATTTTATTATTCACTCCTCTTTCTTGGTGGCTCAGATGGTAAAGCATCTGCCAGCAATGTGGGAGACCCAGGTTCAATCCTCGGGTTGGGAAGATCCCTGGGAGAGGGAAATGGCAACCCACTCCAGTACTCTTGCCTAGAAAATTCCATGGGTGGAGGAGCCTGGTGGGCTACAGTCCATGGGGTTGCAAAGAGTCAGACATGACTGAGCAACTTCACTTTGAATACCTCTTCTAAAGGAATTTAACTAGCTAAGAAATTAAATTAAAAAAATTTCCTAAAGGAGTTGATAATACAAAGAGGAATGTATTCAAATCACAGTGAAAAGGATAGTTGTTGTAAATGCAAGTCCTAAGTGATCAGGAAGGACAGTTGTTGTAGACGCAAGTCCTAAGTGATCAGAATGTACTTGTACTACAGTACAAGTCATCACATTGAAAAGATGGGTCATAGACAATAGAAGTTCCAAGTAGAAGAAAACATCAGCATATCATGGACTGTCTGTCTGTAAATGCAAATTATGATGTTTGAATTTTAGATTTTATAGGTTATTTTTATCTGGACCATAAAGGTGGTATTTTCCTATAAGTCCCATTCAGTTCAGTTCAGTTCAGTCGCTCAGTCATGTCCGACTCTTTGCGACCCCATGAACTGCACCACGCCAGGCCTTCCTGTCCATCACCAACTCCCACAGCCTACCCAAACTCATGTCAGTGATGCCATCCCAACATCTGATCCTCTGTTATTCCCTTCTCCTCCTGCCCTCAATCTTTCCCAGCATCAGGGTCTTTTCAAAGGAGTCAGCTCTTCGCGTCAGGTGGCCAAAGTTTTGGAGTTTCAGCTTCAACATCAGTCCTTCCAATGAACACTCAGGACTGATCGCCTTTAAGATGGACTGGTTGGATCTCCTTGCAGTCCAAGGGACTCTCATGACTACTGGAAAAACCATAGCTTTGACTAGACTGACCTTTGCTGGCAATGTAATGCCTCTGCTTTTTAATATGCTGTCTAGGTTGGTCATAACTTTCCTTCCAAGGAGTAAACATCTTTTAATTTCATGGCTGCAGTCACCATCTGCAGTGATTTTGGAGCCCCCAAAAATAAAGTCAGCCACTCTTTCCACTGTTTCCCCATCTATTTGCTATGAAGTGATGGGACCGGATGCCATGATCTTACTGAGTGTTTTTCTGAATGTTGAGCTTTAAGACAACTTTTTCACTCTCTTCTTTCACTTTCATCAAGAGGCTCTTTAGTTCTTCTTCACTTTCTGCCAAAAGGGTGATGTCATCTGCATATCTGAGGTTATTGATATTTCTCCCAGCAATCTTGATTCCAACTTGTGCTTCATCCAGCCCAGCATTTCTCATGATGTACTCTGCATATAAGTTAAATAAATAAGCAGGGTTGTAATATACAGCCTTGACATACTCCTTTTTCTATTTGGAACCAGTCTGTTGTTCCATGTCCAGTTCTAACTGTTGCTTCCCGACCTGCATACAGATAAATTACAAAAAAACAAATTTCTTGCAAGAATATTTTATAACACATACCATACCAAAATGATCCTCAAACCAAACCCAGATATGTAGAAATGACTAAAAAAATGTTCAACTGAAAAATAATCAAATACCAATGAAATTGGCTTGCCAAAAAGTTTTTAAAAATTTAACTTGACCTGCAAAGAAAACAAGTGAAAGTGATTTGTGATTTTCCTCCTTACCTGAACTACTTTTCTATTCGGGGCAATCAAGATCTTCTAAATGAACTGTTCTGTGTATCACTTGTTTGCGCCACAAAGGAGACTATAAAAGTAGATCACACTGTGTTATAATGATAAGGATTTATTTTCTCTATTGAGGAAAAGTTGTACAATGTTATATATTTTTTTTCTCTGCAAGTAGAATACATGATGCTCTTAAGGTCAAATGCATCAGGGCGAGTTAGCCTCATATTTTATTAATAGTAATGCGAATCATGTAACTGCTGCTGCTGCTGCTGCTAAGTCGCTTCAGTCATGTCCGACTCTGTGCGACCCCAGAGACGGCAGCCCACCAGGCTCCACTGTTCCTGGGATTCTCCAGGCAAGAATACTGGAGTGGGTTGCCATTTCCTTCTCCAGTGCATGAAAAGTGAAAGTGAAGTCGCTCAGTTGTATCCGACTCTTAGCGAACCCATGGACTGTAGCCTACCAGGCTCCTCCGTCCATGAGATTTTCCAGGCAAGAGTACTGGAGTGGGATGCCATTGCCTTCTCCAATGATAAGGATTTATTTTCTCTATTGAGGAAAAGTTGTACAATGTTATATATTTTTTTTCTCTGAAAGTAGAATACATGATGCTCTTAAGGTCAAATGCATCAAGGCGAGTTAGCCTCATATTTTATTAATAGTAATGCGAATCATGTAACTAAATCCTGGCAAATTGTACTTAATAGCTACTCCCAATATTATATGATTATAGTTCATTTGATATTCGATGTAGACCAACTAATTCTAATGGGTTTTTGTTTAGTAACAGTCATATATGAGCAGGTTGATAGGCCTTTGCATTTAGAATCATGAAAAGATCATAATCAATGGTTAAGTTAACCATTCCTCTATAATCTTACCAGTAATGCTCAAGACCAAAAAAGGCCCCTGTTTTAGTATATTATTAAAAAACCAACTATTGACAGGTAAGATAAATACTTAAAATATTGTCTTTCTGAAGACTCCATTATTTTATTTGCAGGAATTTATCATAGATGACTATGTGATATCAGTCATTCATTACTTGGCCTTATTGAGAAATCTTTTGAATAGTACAATTCTTCTGTTACTAAGAATGTAATTTTTATCCATTGAATTTGAACTAATAAGAAAAGGACCAACTACATATAGAAGTAAAATTCTAATTTGATGTGCTTAAATATGATGTATTTAAATAATGTCAGCATAAATATACTTTGCATGTGATGTTAGCCTAAAATATTGAAAGCAAAACCTACTTTTTATTAAGTAGACTGGTCTAACACATTCATGACAATAATTAGTGCTAAAGATGGCTATATTCACTAACAGATAAACATGGACATATGCATATATACGTAATACATATAGAATAATTTTTATGATATTTTATATACATATTAAAATATTAATTTTAATATTTCCAGTTTAATAATTATTAATTCATTGTAAATAATACTTCTACCAATTGTATTTTTCTCTAAGAAATTCCAGTTACTCTCCCATTTAATAATTTTTCTATAGTAGAATTTCACATTTTTCTCCAACAGAGCACTATTAATTCTAATTGATAGAAATTGTTTCATTTTTTAAAGGGATGACTCAGAATTATTTTTATTTCTATAGAAAGCTGTCATTCTACTCTATATGCTTAAATATATAAAAGCTATCACCAGTGAGTAAGAATGTTTCATATATATATAGAATAAGGAACTGGCAAGAAATAGATTGTACTCGACCCCTGGAGCTGGTCAAGAAATCCATGCTGATATTTAATAGCTTTTATCAGCAGGAAAGTAATGAGATTATTTGGGCCATAACTAGTTTCACCTCAAAGCTGAGTGTAAAACATCTATTAAATTGTTGAATCTCTTCCAACTGAAGGGATAAATTGCAAATTAAAGAAAATACTGTAACCAATAAATTCAGCATTTATTTTCTTTAATCCTACCCATATCTGGGTATTTATTTATACCTTGATTTTATAAATAAATGATAATTTCCTACTGGGGATCCACCAGCCAGCAATGTTTGGATAGCAGTCTCTATTCTGTGGTGACTTGTGTGGTCATATAATTAGAGCTGCTGAGGACAGCCAAAAAGAAGATTCAACATGTCCACTGAATAGGTAATTTTTTTCTTTCTAGATTTCAAACAGACCATTTATTTCCAGTGATATCAGTCAGTCAGTTCAGTTGCTCAGTCATGTCCAACTCTTTGCGACCCCATGGACTGCAGCATGCCAGGCTTCCCTGTCCATCACCAACTCCCTGAGCTTGCTCAAACTCATGTCCATTGGGTCAGTAATGCCATCCAACCATCTCATCCTCTGTGATATCAGTTTTTGACTATTCTATTAAGTTTGCGTATAATGTGAAGCAGGAGAGTAGATATGGAGTGAAGGAACTATTTAAAGTGCTGATGAAATAGTTTTGCACATCATCATCAGATCTGGGACAAGATTATTATCTAAAATTTGATATTAATATGATGTGTATTTTTTTAAGTAGCAATGCTTTTCAATACTAGATACATCTTAGAATTACCTAAATAGCTGCTTTTTACAATTCAGATACCAATGTTTCATCCCCAGTAGATTCAGATCTAAGTTGGTTGGAGTGTGGATGATGTGAAGATTTTTCTCACTTAAAAACTTCACCAGTAATTTTGATGCTCACCATGGAGAAGACTGTAGTCAATACAATATTCCTATTATTGAGTATGAGAGTTTGAGATGACATGGTCCGAGGGGGTTTAGGCTTTACCAATAATAGAAAAAGAGATGTTCTTCAAAACAATGACTGTTCTTCAAAACAGTCAAAATTTTAAGACTGGTAATCTGTTTATGGGGCTTCTCTGGTGGCTCAGCGGAGTAGGAAATTGTAATTCACTCCAATATTCTTGCCTGGAAAATTTCATGGACAGAGGAGTCTGGCAGGCTACAGTCCATTGGGTCACAAAAGAGTTGGACACGACTGAGCACATGCACACACACAAAGTCTGGCTATGGAGCATTATTCTCAAAAATTGATGAGGGACTGGAGCAGATATTAATAGCCATGAATATCAATGTGTGCATGATTTTGCAATGAGAATCCTATTTAGTCCTCAGTTTTTACATTGTCTCTGCATATGATTACTGTGATCCTTCTGAAGTTTCCTTTTATCTTCCCTTTCCACCAGCTCTTCCTCTTCCTGTATCCTGTTCTTGCTTCTTGACATGTACATATTGACACCTAAAAGTTCCAGGTCATTTGTTTAATTACTTGTTGACATAATAGGCTAATATGTGTAACAATGGACTAGGAATGAAAGAAATAAATATTGCAGAACAGAAGCTTTATAGACACTTACTCTTCATTTTCTTCAAAGGTCCCTGCCTTTCCTAAATATTCAATTTTGTGATAGCTTCCTGTCAAAGGATTGACACCTTGGCTTCAGCCCCTTGTTTAATAAAGTTTAGATCTAAATTTAGACTCAAATTTAGATTGATAGTATGCCCGAAAGAAAATATGAATAAACTTAACTATTTCTATGTGAATAGGTAGACCCAGGTCTAGTGCAGGTCACTAGAGTCCTATATTAGACAGTGAATCAACTTCTCAACAAAGATTAAAAACTACTTGCATGTTAGATCTGAATTAACCTTTCAGGTCACAGGGGCACCATTTAGTAAATTGCATTGTCTCTTTGTAAATGAGATCAGGCTATAAAAGAGTTGTTTCATCTAACTTAGGAAATAAAGTTACTTATGTGCATTAGTCTAGGAATCAGAAACATGCCTAAAATCCTTAATAGCAAAGTGATGGTGTAGTTGATATAGAACTGATGCTTTTTCAATGCTTTGACACTGTGAAAATTTTTTTAAAAATAAAATAGGAGCAGATGGAAAATGAAAAAGTAGAAAAGATAATTTTAGCTAACCCATTCATGAAATCTGGTTTTGAAGGGGAGGAGATGTGGATGGTTAAGATAAGAGATCAAGGTCAGAAAAAAATATGGTTTCTTTGCAAACCAAAGACAACAATAAAATTATTATTTTTTTTTTTCTGAAGATTCATGATAGAAAGGAGAGAAGAAGCATAGTAGGATACCTAGGGGTGTGATAGGAGATAAAATTTCTCCCCTATGAGAAGGAATTTGTCCTTATGCAGTGGTCCATGCTTCCTTTTATCACAGGAGGGAAAGTGAAACCAATAGTGATAAATCCAGGTAAGTTTGTAAGTTTGACCACAGAGTGTGGGAGTTACCATCTAATTTCTTCTGTTGTTTGTTAAAAGTTCAGATGGTACTTTGCAAGTTTAAAGAAACAAGGGGGAGGATGATAAAGGTCCCATAAGAGAGCAAAAGGGAGGGCAGATAAGAAAAACAGAACTGCCAAGAATCACATCAACCTAGCTTGGGTGAGAGACCCTTAAGTTGTAGATCCACTAGAACTCAGTTAGGTGTTTCCCAGGAGAATTCATTAGCTAGGATGGCATTTAGCAAAGGCAAGTAGCTGGCTCTGCCTGATGAATGGGATTGACAGAAAACATGGGGAAAGAAAGTTGGTGCTATTTGTGTGAGAGGGGCTGGATTTAAGATGAATAGAGGAAAAATAGACAAAAGTAGGCTACTAGTGAAAACAAGAGTAAGTAGATGTGATGAATTTGAAAAGTAAAGGAGGGGAGAACCGAATGGGAAATTAAGGGACAAAAATTGATAAACCATCTGATTAAATGTTTTGTATTCAAAATTTTACAGAGAACTTCTCAGTGATGTTATAGTTTCAAGGTGGTGCGGGGAGGAGTAAGGGAGAACAACGGAGTGTGTGATAGTAAATAAACTGGTTGTGAGGTCAAGTTGCTGATAGGGTAGGGTTCATGGTTGCCTGTGCATGGAGATTTTGGTCACTGTGAGCCAGATATTAAAGTGTCCAGTTGACAAGAGCTTGTGTCCAAGAGTTCAGTGGTTGACAATGAGCCAGGTTATAAAGTTAGATCAAGTATATGTCATTAGCCTCAAAGGACCTGAGTTTTATTCAGTGATAGAAGTGCAGTGGTTTGTAAGCAGCATTCTCACATTAAGAGAGGGATCACCTACTTTTCTATTTTGAATGCATAAAGTGACAAATATTATTTCAAAATAATACAAGAAATGAACAAACTAAAATCTCTATCAAATGATCTTTAATGATTATTTTCAAGTTCATTGTTAATGGTAGGTACTTAAAAAGTGATTTTTGCCAGATGAGGAAAAACGCAGCCTCGTCTGACACTGTAGGATGATAGAGACGAATCAATCCAGTTTGGTATGATGGAGACAACCAGAGTGGGGGACCTTGACTATATCCAAAGGTCTCTCAGGAGGCCATGAATAGAACTCATGTGATTGTGATCTTGGATGAAAAAATATTACTTTTACTTTCATTATCCTAATACTTAGCATCATCTTCATTTATGAACATATGCAAAAAAAACACAGTAGTTAGCAATATCTCTGTATTTATCATCATGATACTTTTATATTGTCTTAATGATATACACAAACAATGTTATACATATAATATGTATAAGTCATATAAAATGAACAATTTTCATTCATGTTCATCAAGATTTTGAAATTGCAATGGTTATTATGCCTGCTAATAAGTCTCAATATTTAACATATTATTAACAAAGAACATACATTATTACATTAATTTATAAATATGAAAGTTGTATTTCAATAAAGTAAATATGCTTTGTGAAGTGGCCCAAAAATGTGCGCAGTACAGGCAACTGCACTAGAGCTTGATGATCTCAACATTTTAGCCACCCAGAATACTTTCTGGAAATGTTCTGGTTTCCCATCACAATCAGGCATGTCACTGATTTGACTTTTTTATAGTTCTAAATCAATAACACAACCTAGATCCTGCATAATCTTGGCCTCTCCTACCTCAACCAATTTATTCTCATCTTTCTTACACTCTATAACCCAACAATATGGGAGTCCTTTATAATACTTAATTGAGCCATATTTTTTTTTATTCTAGCTTTGGATATTTCTGCTTGCTGTTTAATTTGCCTAAAATGGAATATAAGCCTTTTATCTTGTCACCACCCTTTACCTAGTCAATGTGTATTTAGTTTTTGACTCTTTCAAGCTGAGTTAGATGCTCCACTTACAAAATACAAGCCTACATGAGACATATGTATACTAAAAAGATTTTTGTTTACCTGAATTCAAAGTTAATTGGAACCCTTTGCATTTTCACTTGTTAAATCTGGCAACTCTACCCACAGTATTTATATGCCATTTTAAAACAATTTCTCACTTGAAATTATCTGTCTTCTTGCTAATCTGAAGCTTCATGAGCCAGAGTACATGTCTGTGTGTGTGTGTGTGTGTGTGTGTGTGTGTGTGTGTGTGTGTGTGTGTGTGTGTGTGTGTGTGTGTGTGTGTGTGTGTGTGTTGTTTACCATGGTATCCCCAATGCCTGGAATAAAGATGCTAAGCATGTAACACATAAATTTAGGATGAATGGATGAATGAGCTATAGTCTGTGTTTAAAATATCTGTTTATGGTTCTGACTTTCCTAGATCCTCAAGGACAAAGACCTTCTTTGCAACCAAAATCAAAACCCAGTGTCTATAGTAGAGTACATATTCAAAAATGCTGCCTTGTTCTTCCCTCAAAAGCCATCAGTGCATGTGAAGGTTTTTTTTGGAAGGGGTTAAACCTACCTTATTTGAGACTTAAAAGGTGGAAATGAGGGAGAGAGAAGTTAATCAAATACCCATTTTAGGCCCAGTTTCCCTAGAAACATCGGTAATTTGGGTGAAATTAAAACATCAGGTTAACCTTTCTTTAAATCTTTTAGACAAAAAAGGAGGAATATGGAAAACATAAAAATTTCCAGATGGTAGTATTTATGCATGCAAATGAATGTTTACACTGTTGTCACAAAGGTGGGAAGGGTCTGAGTGCTTGTGAATGAAAAGAAGTGTGGGGAAATCAGGCTTCTGAAAAAGTTTGAAAAGCTCTCTTAAATGCAAGTTGGCAGAGTCTTGTAGTTCTTGCAGATATTCTGTCAATACTTGAATGGTACTACTTTGATAGCATCCATCCTAGAGTAGAAAAGATCAAAAGTGCCCTCTAGCTTTAAAATGATATGTACCTTAGGTGCCAACAGTATCCAATGGGGAAAAGATAGTCTTTTCAACAAATTGTATTGGGAAAACTGGATGTCCACATACAAATGGATAAAATTGGATGCTTATCTCACACTATGCACTCAAATGGATGAAATGCTTACAAGTAACACTTGAAGCTAAAACTCTTAGAATAAAACATAAGAAGAAAGCTTCATGACACCAGTCTTGACATCAGATCATTTATATGACACCAGAAGCACAAGCAACAAAAGCAAAAATAAACAAGTGGGATTATGATCAAACTAAAGAGCTTCTGCCCAACAAAAGAAAGAATCAACAGAGTGAAAAGGCAACCTACAGAATGGGAGAAAATGTTTGCAAATTATATATTTGAGAAGGGGTTAGATAGCAAAATATATAAGAAACTTCTACAACTTGGCAAAAAACAAATAACCTAATTGAAAAAAGAAAAAGGGACAGAGGACCTGAATAAATATTTCTCCAAAGACATGCAAATGGTCAATGGAGATTTGAAAAGATGCTCAGCATCATGAATCATCAGGGCAGTGAAAACCAAAATGGCAATGACCTCATACCTACCAGGATAGTTATTATATTATCAAAAAGCACAAAAAAGTGTTTTTGAAGATGTGGAGAAATTAGAACCCTTGCACACTATTGGTAGGAAAGCAAATTGGTGCAGCCATAATAAAAAACAGTATGAGGGCTCCTACAATAATTAAAAAAAAAAAATTGCCATATGATCCAGCAGTGTTACTTCTGGGAATATATCCAAGAAAAACAAAATCATTATCTGTAACCCCATTGGAACATTATTCACAAAAGCCAAGTTATGAAAACAACCTAAGTGTCTATCATGAAATGAATGTATAAAGAAAAAGTGATACATATCACACAGATGTCTTATACACCAGCCTAGTATTGATGGAAAAAATGTCTTAACTCTCAAGAGTCTACCAGGATGTAACAGAGATTGTGCTGGACCTAAAAGGGCCAGCAAACAGGGATGGAACATGTCTTAGTGTATACTGCCTGCGCAAATGACCAGAAGGAAGCAATGTACACATAGGTAAATGTCATCAAGCTGTGATGGCACACAAGATCAGATGATCTTTGTATGATGCTTAGATATTACAGTGTGTGTATGTTAGTTGTTTAGTTGTGTCCAACTCTTTGCAACCCCATAGACTGTAGCCCACCAGGCCCCCCCGACCAAGGGATTCTCCAGGCAAGAACACTCAAGCGGGTTGCCAGTTCCTTCTCCAAAAGGAACTATAGAAATAAAGAAAGTGAAGTTGCTCACTCATGTCTGATTCTTTGTGACCCCATGGACTGTAGCCTACAAGGGTCCTCCATCCATGGAATTTTCCAGGCAAGAGTACTGGAGTGGGTTGCCAGTTCCTTCTCCATAGATACTACAGAGCACAGATTAAATAACCACAGAATTTAGATACAACCTCAGGAAAAAGGGACAAGGGTCCCCAAATTAACTGAGATTAAGAAAAAGGAAATAGTATATCGTTTCCTCAAAAAACTAACATAGAACTTCTCTATGATTCAGCAGTCCTGCTTTTGGGTGCACATACAAAAAACTGAAATCAAGTTCTCAAAGAGGTATTAGCATGCCCATGTAAATTACAATTCATAATAACCAAGATGTGGCAAACAACCTAAGTGTCCATCAACAGATAAATGGGTAAAGAAAATGTACTATGTACACACAGTGGAATACTATTCAGACTTAGAAAGAAATTCTGCAACATGAAACAACTTGGATGAACCTTGAGGACATTAGACTAGGTGAAATAAGCATGTTTCCATTTATATGAGATATCAATACAGTCAAATTCATGGCATCAAAGAGTGGAATGGTGGTTGCCAGGGGCTAGGAGGAGAGGGAAATTATAGTTACTAATCAACAGGCATGAAGTTTCAGTTTAACAAGATAAATAGACTCTAGCTATTGGTAAAGCATGGTGTCTATAGTAAACAATAACATAGTATAAACTTAAAAAAATTTTAAAAGATAAATTTCAGGTTGTGTCCTGAAATGAAATTTTTAAAAAATCAAATTGCCCCAGATATGAAGTATATGCACAGTTACGGAATCTGAAGAAGAACCAGCAGAGAACATAGCCAGGGAATATTCAGAAAGTTGGAAAAATTACTGGGGAGTTGAAACTCTGTGGAAATATGGAAAGAACAGAGAAATCATCAACAGAGAGATTTTCCTGAAGAGTTCATAGATTATAAGGAAAAATGAGCACTGGAGATTAAAAAATAGGAACAATTTTTCTAATGGAGAGTTTCATTAGAGTACATTGTTGTAAAAGCAGACAATAATGAATTAAGGGAAACCACCCAGTGAAATCCAGAGAATTTTGGAATCTAAAAGATGAAAATATGAGAGTGGGAAGAAGATTAGATGATGAGGATGGTTATTATTATTTCTTTTGCTTTTCTTTTTAAAGATAAAATTGAATTTGCTTGTGGTTAGAGAAATAGGCTAGTAGATTTCAAAGTATGAGAAACTGAAAACTGTTAGGAACAAAAGAGAAAAGTGTGAAAGAAAACACCTGAGGAAATATGACAGAATGTTTGGTTATGGATTACAGCATCTTGATTTTGTAGAAGTAGAGAGAAATATCTTTGAAATTTCACTGAATAATAAAAGAATTCCTACCCAGTGATGTATGCCTCACACTGATGGTGTTAATACCAAAAGCAGCAGCTGAAAAGATATAAGAGGGGAACTTGAGCTCTATGGAGAAGACAGGCAAGATATGTCTAATTGCTCGTTTGACAACACACATTCATGCCCACATATACACACTAATATGTTACAGTGCCCTACCAATATGTATTTTCCCACTCCTTGATTGTTACTCTACACTCCCAGCCTATTCAAAATTGATCAGTAGCTTTAGCACACCATATGCAAATAACCTTAACATGAGTGCTCTACGTGGCTACCCTCTGTTATATGTGCTTTTTTGAATCAAGGACCATTTCCACCGGTAGATACTTTTATTCTGATATTTATTATTCATTCTGGTCAAAGATTTTTTTACCTTTAATGCCTAAAAATTTGTACAACTGACAGTGCTGGAAACCACAGGAGTGGGGGAAGGAAAATAATATTATACTAGATGTTAAAATGGTACATCTAAGATGGGGTGCTCTCAATGGTACAGTCAAGAAAAAGGATAGTGAACAGACAATCGAGGGTTGGTGTGTGTATTAAAATTGTGAAGCTTCCTTCAAATGTAAGGTCAGCAATGCAGAGTAACCAGGAATAGACCTGTGGTTGCAATACACACACATACACAGAGAGAGAGAGAGTAAGAGAGAGTGCGTGCTTGAGTCAAGTCATGATTTCAAGAGGCTTGAAGAAAATGAAAGAGCAGTTCCCAGTCATGATGTCAAGAGAGCATTCCTTTAGATTGCCATAAAAGAGAAAACATGTTATCAAATGCCATCCATATAATTGATACTCAATATTCAACAATACATTTTGCTGTTTCCATCAAATAGGAACAATGCTGTTGTGCATGGGTTTGTGCTCAGTTCCTCAGTTGTGTCTGCCTCTTTTGCAACCCCATAGATTGTAGCCTGCCAGGTTCCTCTGTTCCATGGAATATCCCAGGCAAGTATGGGATAATGGGTTGCCTATTCCTGATCCATGCAGTCCTGTTGTAGTTGTTGTTTAATTATTGCAATTATGTCATATATTTTGCAAAGTAATATGACATAAAAGATAAATTTTAAAATAAGTAAGGTTAAAAAACAACAAGCAGGTTTCCTATTCAGATTGCTTCCAAGAATCTGGCTTTTAGGTGAATATCTTAGCATGCTAAGTTGCTTCAACCGTGTTTGACATTTTGTGACCCTGAAGACTGTATATCCTGTCAGGTTCCTCTGTCCATGGGATTCTCCAAACAAGAATACTGGAGAGGGCTACCATTTCCTCCTCCAGGGGATCTTCTTGAACCAGGGATGGAACTCGTCTCTCCTGTGTCTCCTGCATTGCAGGGTGATTTTTAACTGCTGAGCCACTAGGGAAGCCCGAATATCTTAGCATGAACATTGCAATCAGTCACATTGATTAGTATGCATCACTTTTCCCCATTTCAGACATTGCAAGTGCAACCTTGAATGTGAATATTCTAATTATGTGTTAGAATTTTCAGGTGTTAAACACATGGATTGGAGAAGGAAATGGCAACCCACTCCAGTATTCTTGCCTGGAGAATCCCAGGGATGGGGGAGCCTGGTGGGCTGCCGTCTATGGGGTCGCACAGAGTCAGACACGACTGAAGCAGTTTAGCAAACATATGGATACTCTGCTATCGGGGAACTGAGTCTGCAGTATTTAACTTAAATTTATAGTTTATAATTATTTCAGTTCAGTTCAGTCACTCAGTCATGTCCAACTCTTTGTGACCCCATGAATCACAGCATGCCAGACTTCCCTGTCCATCACCAACTCCCAGAGTTTATCCAAACTCATGTCCATCGAGTCGGTGATGCCATCCAGTCATCTCATCCTCTGTTGTCCACTTCTCTTCCTGCCCTCAATCCTTCCCAGCATCAGGGTCTTTTCCAATGAGTCAACTCTTCGCATGAGGTGGCCAAAGTATTGGAGTTTCAGCTTCAACATAAGTCCTTCCAAGGGACTCTCAAGAGTCTTTTCCAGCACCAAGGTTCAAAAGCATCAATTCTTCAGCGCTCAGCTTTCTTCACAGTCCAACTCTCACATCCATACATGACTACTGGAAAAACCATAGCCTTGATGAGACAGACTTTTGTTGGCAAAGTAGTATCTGTGCCTTTTAATATGCTATCTAGGTTGGTCATAACTTTCCTTCCAAGGAGTAAGCGACTTTTCATTTCACGGCTGCAATCACCCTCTGCAGTGATTTTGGAGTCCAAAAAAATAAAGTCTGACACTGTTTCCACTCTTCCCTATCTATTTTCTGTGAAGTGATGGGACCGAATGCCATGATCTTAGTTTTCTGAATGTTGAGCTTTAAGCCAACTTTTTCACTCTCCTCTTTCACTTTCATCAAGAGGCTCTTTAGTTCTTCTTCGCTTTCTGCCATAAGGGTGGTGTCATCTGCATATCTGAGGTTATTGATATTTCTCCCGGCAACCTTGATTCCAGCTTGTGCTTCTACTAGCCCAGAATTTCTCATGATGTACTCTGCATATAAGTTAAATAAGCATGGTGACAATATATAGCCTTGACGTACTCCTTTTCCTATTTGGAACCAGTCTGTTATTCCATGTCCAGTTCTAACTGTTGCTTCCTGACCTACATACAGGTTTCTCAAGAGACAGATCAGGTGGTCTGGTATTCCCATCTGTTTCAGAATTTTCCACAGTTTATTGTGATCCACACAGTCAAAGGCTTTGGCATAGTCGGTAAAGCAGAAATAGATGTTTTTCTGGAACTCTCTTGCTTTTTCGATGATCCATTGGATGTTGGCAATTTGATCTCTGGTTCCTCTGCCTTTTCTAAAACCAGCTTGAACATCTGGAAGTTCACAGTTCACGTATTGCTGAAGCCTGGCTTGGAGAATTTTGAGCATTACTTTACTAGCATGTGAGATGAGTGCAATTGTGCGGTAGTTTGAGCATTCTTTGGCATTGCCTTTCTTTGGGATTGGAATGAAAACTGACCTTTTCCAGTCCTGTGGCCACTGCTGAGTTTTCCAAATTTGCTGGCATATTGAGTGCAGCACTTTCACAGCATCATCTTTCAGGATTTGAAATAGCTCAACTGGAATTCCATCACCTTTGCTAGCTTTGTTCGTAGTGATGCTTTCTAAGGCCTTCTTGACTTCACATTCCAGGATGGCTTTCTCTAGGTGAGTGACCACACGCTCGTGATTATCTGGGTCATGAAGATCTTTTTTGTACAGTTCTTCTGTGTATTCTTGCCACCTCTTCTTAATATCTTCAGATTCTGTTAGGTCCATACCATTTCTGTCCTTTATTGAGCCCATCTTTGCATGAAATGTTCCCTTGATATCTCTAATTTTCTTGAAGAGATCTCTAGTCTTTCCCATTCTATTGTTTTCCTTTATTTCTTTGCATTGATCACTGAGGAAGTCTTTTTTATCTCTCCTTGCTATTCTTTGGAACTCTGCGTTCAAATAGGAATATCTTTCCTTTTCTCCTTTGCTTTTCACTTCTCTTTTCCCAGCTATCTGTAAGGCCTCCTCAGACAGCCATTTTGCTTTTTTGCATTTCTTTTCCATGGGGATGATCTTGATCCCTGTCTCCTGTACAATGTCACGAACCTCTGTCCATAGCTCATCAGGCACTCTATCAGATCTGTTCCATTAAATCTATTTATCACTTCCACTGTTTAATCATAAGGGATTTGATTTAGGTCATACATGAATGGTCTAGTTGTTTTCCCCACTTTCTTCAATTTAAGTCTGAATTTGACAATAAGGAGTTCATAATCTGAGCCACAGTCAGCTCCCGCTCTTGTTTTTGCTGACTGTATACAGCTTCTCCATCTTTGGCTGCGAAGAATATAATCAATCTGATTTCGGTGTTGACCATCTGGTGATGTCCGTGTGTAGAGTCTTCTCTTGTGTTGTTGGAAGAGGGTGTTTGCTATGACCAGTGCATTCTCTTGGCAAAACTCTATTAGCCTTTGCCCTGCTTCATTCTGTACTCCAAGGCCAAATTTGCCTGTTACGTCAGATGTTTCTTAACTTCCTATTTTTGCATTCCAGTCCCCTATGATGAAAGGACATCTTTTTTGGGTGTTAGTTCTAAAAGCTTTTGTAGGTCTTCATAGAACCGTTCAGCTTGAGCTTCTTCAGCATTACTGGTCAGGGCATAGGCTTGGATTACCGTTATTTTGAATGGTTTGCCTTGTAAATGAACAGAGATCATTCTGTCATTTTTGATATCGCATCCAAGTACTGCATTTCAGACTCTTTTTTTGACCATGATGGCTACTCCATTTCTTCTAAGGGATTCCTGCCCACAGTAGTAGTTATAGTGGTCATCTGAGTTAAATTCACCCATTCCAGTCCATCTTCGTTCGCTGAATCCTAGAATGTCAACGTGCACTCTTGCCGTCTCCTGTCTGACCACTTTCAGTTTGCCTTGATTCATGGACCTAACATTCCAGGTTCCTATGCAATGTTGCTGTTCACAGCATTGGACCTTGCTTCTATCACCAGTCACATCCACAACTGGGTATTGTTTTTGCTTTCGCTCCATCCCTTCATTCTTTCTGGAGTTATTTCTCCATTGATCTCCAGTAGCATATCGGGCACCTATCGACCTGGGGAGTTCCTCTTTCAGTATCCTATCGTTTTGCCTTTTCATATTGTTCATGGGGTTCTCAAGGCAAGAATACTGAAGTGGTTTGCCATTCCCTTCTCCAGTGGACCACATTCTGTCAGACCTCTCTACCATGACCTGTCTTGAGTGGCCCCACACAGCATGGCTTAGTTCAGTTGAGTTAGACAAGGTTGTGGTCCTTGTGATCATATTAGCTAGTTTTCTGTGATTATGGTTTCAGTGTGTCTGCCCTCTGATGTTTAGCTAGTTGTGAAATGGGTGATTTTTTTCTCAGTTTATGTTTATGGTATGGCATAAGGAACCACGTGGTGTTTCTGCTTCAGTAGTCTGTGTCTGTTCAGCAGAAAATATTAATATATAGAAGACCTTATAAGTTCCATCTGCCCAAATACTTGGTCTCTCTACTTCACATAGGTTCCAGGCCTTCATCTTAAACAACTTTATAATGAATCCATCACATAAAAAGTCATTAAAAAGCATGATTTTCAACTCTGTGGATTCCTCAAAAAGAAAAAAAGGAACAGGAGATGGAATCATTATATTGCTTATTTTAATACTGTAGAAAAAATTGTTTGCGAAAATGATTTTAAAAGAACTTCTTAGGAATGCCAAAGGGGAGTTTTGGATTAATCTCTGACTAATTTAAAAAGATCACCAACACTTATTCATCAATTTCAGATGGTAGTGATAGTGTAGTTTTTAACTGAGATAAGGAGAGAAAACAAATGCTTTTTATTTTTTTTCCCATAGTTTCTTCACCTTTATTTAGGTAATGTAATTTAATGTATACATTAAACTGTTAAAAAAACACAGTGAATGGAATCACACCAAGGAAAATCTGCATGTTATTTTATTTCCACTAGAAAAATATTATCTATATAAAATTTGGTCCAGTTTCTTCTCCTTTCTCTCTGCCATTCAAATTTAAATGCTTTAATTTTATTCAAGTAAAAATCACATATCTGCCATAATAAAATACTTCACATCATTAAAGTAATGATTTAATTAAATTCTTGTTAAGAAATTAAATTATTTCTCAGGAATAGTAGCTCACCTTTCCTACATGTTATTTCCTTCTACTTTTTTTTTTTTTTTTTTTTTGTCTTTTCTCCATTGTATATTCTTGCCTCCTTTGTCGAAGATAAGGTGTCCATATGTGCGTGGGTTGATCTCTGGGCTTTCTATTTTGTTCCATTGATCTATATTTCTATCTTTGTGCCAGTACCATACTGTCTTGATGACTGTGGCTTTGTAGTAGAGCCTGAAGTCAGGCAGGTTGATTCCTCCAGTTCCATTCTTTTTTTTTTTTTTTTTTATAAATTTATTTATTTTAGTTGGGGGCTAATTACTTTACAATATTGTAATAGTTTTTGCCATACATTGACATGAATCAGCCATGGGTTTACATGTGTTCCCCTTCCTGGACCCCCCACCCACCTCCCTCCCCATCCCATCCTTCTGGATCATCCCATTGCCCCGGCCCTGAGCCCTTGTCACATGCATCGAACATGGAATGGTGTTCTGTTTCACATATGATAATATACATGTTTCAATGCTATTCTCCCAGAACGTCCCACCCTCACCTTCTCCCTCAGAGTCCATAAAATTGTTCCATGCATCTGTGTCTCTTATTCTGTCTCGCATATAGGGTTATCATTACCATCTTTCAAATTCCATATATATGCATTAGTATACTGTATTGTTGTTTTTCTTTCTGGCTTACTTCACTCTGTATAATGGGCTCCAGTTTCATCCATCTCAGTAGAACCGATTCAAATGTATTTTTTTAATGGCTGAGTAATATTCCATTGTGTATATGTACCACAGCTTCCTTATCCATTCGTCTGCTGATGGACATCTAGGTTGCTTCCATGTCCTGGCTATTGTAAACAGTGCTGCGATGAACATTGGGGTACACGCGTCTCTTTCAATTCTGGTTTCCTCGGTGTATATGCCCAGCAGTGGGATTGCTGGGTCATATGGCAGTTCTATTCCCAGTTTTTTAAGGAATCTCCACACTGTTCTCCATAGTGGCTGTACTAGTTTGCATTCCCACCAACAGTGTAAGAGGGTTCCCTTTTCTCCACACCCTCTCCAGCATTTATTGCTTGTAGACTTTTGGATAGCAGCCATTCTGACTGGTGTGAAATGATACCTCATTTCCTTCTACTTTTATTCTTCTGAGTTAACTAGGTAAGGCACGTCTGCTTTCCCATATCCAGCAATATAAGTGTTACAGAAGTGTAATTTATAACATTAGTAAATAGATTCATCATTAATCTTCAATTCATGTTCAGTTTCCCTTATATGGTATCTCCATAATATTTCCAGTTATTTCAACCTTACACTTTCCAACAAGGATTAAGCCATTAGTTTAAAAATACTATTAAATTTCCAGACTAAATAACACTTGGCCCACTTAGAGTGATGCTGTCGTGAGAGGTCCTTGCACAGCTATTTCTTAGATCTCAACACGGCCTCCTTTTGGAAAAGCAGCAACCTGGTAAGCAGCTCTTGCAGGAAAACTACTCTGGAAATAACAAATGCTTTTTAGATTTATTGTGAAAATGTTTCAGTACTTAAGGGTTGGGTTTTGCCCATCAAACTCTAATATTCTAACTCTGTTCTAACAGAGACACGGATAACAATACAATATTTTTCCTGTAAAGGCAAAATACAGTTTGTTGTTCCTAACAACAAATAAATTTCATAAAATTACCAATAAGTTAAAAATATTTGACTACTATTTTTTTTAATTTTATTAAAGTATAGTTGATTTAAAATGTTGTGTTAATTTCTTCTGTATAGCAGTGACTCAATTATGCATATATATTCTTTTTCATATTCTTTTCCATTATGATTTGTCACAGAATACTGGCTATAGCTCCCTGTGCTATACAATATGACCTTGTTTATCCATCCTATATATACTAGCTTGCCTCTGATAATTCCAAACTCCCATTTCTTCCCTATTGACTATTATTATTGGGCAAAAAAGATGTGAGTAGAACACTGAGGTTAATATTCTATTGAATTAAGCCAAATGATTGTGATAACGAGAGGATTGTCATTTACTAAAACTGGATGACTGGCCTTGCCTCCTCTGAACTGCCTATGGTGATTCTGCTGGTGATGTTGATCATATGACACCAGCCACTCTAGCTCTCACTTCAGACACCCAGGTGCCTTAAAATGATGTCTAAGATATATTTCTCCTCTGACTCCTTACCCAAAACCTCAAGACTGAAAGAGCCAATTTAAAATTCTGGTGCCTTATTGGATCAATGTAATAAATGAATTCTAAGTCACTTTTTTAACAAACATTTGTTGATGTCCAAATATATGCCTGTGTGCAAAGTCACTTCAGGTGTGTCCGAATCCTTGTGACCCTCTGGACCATAGCACAGCAAGCTCCTCTTCCATGGGATTCTCCAGGCAAGAATACTTCAGTGGGTTGCCATTTCCTTCTCCAGAGGATCTTTCCAGCCCAGGCATTGAACCTGCATCTCTTTAGTCTCCTGCGTTGGCAGGCGGGTTCCTTACCATTAGTACCACCTGGGAAGCTCTAGCATATGTTAGTTCTCATGGATTCAAAAATGAATAAGATGAAGATTTACCCTCCCAGAGTTCACAGTTAAATGGATATGTATACATCTGATCTTAACAACAATACAATGTGATATATGCTACATCCAAACTACAGATCTCAGCTTATAGGGGTAGATTATAGGAGTAGAGAAAAGAGAGCATCTGTCCTTGCCTGGTGGAGGAAATAAGAGACAGAGAACTAACATTTATGGAAAACATTATTAGGGTTGACATAAGGATGGAAATTATATTATAAATCAGTTAGAACAATTCCTGATACTATATAACAACCTGTTCAATAAATATAACTTTTATGGCTTTCAGAATACTTTCTAAATCTCTTCTTCTTGATTTTCCAGTTTGATATGATGAAAATAATCTGTAACAATTTGTCAGACTGTTACAGAAAACCTTCCAGAAGAACAATTTGCTTTTCCACAAAAGCAGTAATATTACAATCAAACGAAGTAGAACACATCACAAACTCTCTTGGTCCAATTTAAATTTAATGAACCCTTAGCTGAACTAAATGTCTCATCTCCATAAACTCAGAGGCACAAGGTTTACAGAAACTGCAGCTTCAACATTCTTCGACAGTAAATATGACTATAAATCAAGAGGTACATTTATTTTCTTCCAGGGTTCTGGTTTTATGCCATCTGCTCACATGGCATCTTGCCCATTTGGAGCAATGTCAGATTGTGTAGGATAGAGGTGTTACCTCTCTGCTCTGCTCCTGACTCAAGAATGAGGCTAGTACTTTGGGAGAGGGTTAATGTGACAAGAAGCTTCCCAGGTGGTGCTAGTGGTAAAGAACCTGCCTGCCAACGCAGGAGATGTAAGAGATGCAGGTTCTGCCCCTGGGTCAGGAAGATCTCCTGGAGGAAGACATATCAGTCCACTCCAGTATTCTTGCTTGGAGAATCCCATGGACAGAGGAGACTGGTGGCCTACATTCCATGGGGCTACAAAGAGTAGAACGCACAACTGAAGCGACTTAGCGTTCAGCATATACCTAAGATGAGGAGAGTGATCACAATGACAGCTTATACTGTTTCCTGGTTGATCAGATTCCTGGCTGATCTGCCCAAGGCACTGTGACAGTGAACCTTTCTTCAGGCACCAAAAGTATCTAATTAGTGACAAAAGTGAGGCAAAGTGGATGCTTAGTTTCAGGAGACATACAAATGTTCAGTTTGTCTCAAATACTCTCTGCATTCTTTTATGAGGATACACCCAAATACCCACCTTCTGACAGGTAGGTAATGCTACTTCCCCAAAGCCATAATGGGCTCTTACCTTTATTTGTTACTGTATCACATCAATGTGAAGTAAAGAGTGGTCTTCTAGGCAATATACATTGTGAAAAACACAAAGTCCTTGGTGTTCAAAACTATGTAAGAGCTGAATGCTGTCTTTTCAAGTATCTCACAGATTCCATCTGATTTTAAATTGATTCAGTACTTTCCACAATATTTCTGTTTTTGATCAGAAACCTATTTTTATTTTCTTCTATTTAGTTCAAACCCATGTTTAGATGTGTTGTAGGACTGTATTTTATTCCATATCAATATGTACCGATTTATTTAATTTCTAAGGACATTGAGGGGAAAAGTGTATATCCTTATGAGTCAAGCTTAAGGAAAATACACGACTAGCATACTTTGCTGACTTTATCCCCATATATAATTCATATATTTATTTTGCTGTTCTAAATACATTATTTGGCCTCTTTTCAATATACTATTCACCCTCAACTAAATTAGCACTAGGAATTACTACAAAAATTGTGTTTTAATAAAATACTATGATTTTATCCATTCTTCAATAGTTTCAACCACATAGTTGTGATTTTTAATTGTCCTTGGTTTTTTTATTTATAATTCTTTAAAATAAAAACTACATATTTAAGATATACAGCATGATGTTTTGACATACATATATATGGTGAAATAATTGGTGAACCTGTAGGACATTATGTTAATGAAATAAGTTATGAAATAAGCCAGATACAGAAAGAAAAATGCTAAATTATCTCACTTATATGTGAAATCTAATAAAACAGAAAACAGAGAGTAGAACAGTGGTTACAAGACTCACGGAGGTGGGGGAAATGGGAGATGTTGGTCAAAGAATACATAGTTGCAGTTACAATGGATGGATAAGTTTTAGAGATCTAATGTACAGCATGATGACTATAGTTATTAATATTATATTCTGTGACATCATAATTTTCTACTTAATAATCACCATTCTTCCTTAGGTTTGGGTAGTTTAACTGATCAAAAAGACATTCACTTTCACACCTACAGGCTTCCCTGGTGGCTCAGACAGTAAAGCCTCTGCCTGCAATTTGGGAGACCTGGGTTCATTTGCTGAAGGAAATGGCAATCCACTCCAGTACTCTTGCCTGGAAAATTCCATGGATGAAGGAGCCTGGTAAACTACAGTCCATGGAATCGCGAAGAGACATGACTGAGCAACTTCACTGGTTCACTGGTTCACACCTGTGCAGCAAACTTTGTCCTTCTTACATCTCTGAGCCATGCTGAAGACCTACTGCAAAATGCAATATGCAGCAGAATTCTCATATTATCAGATTCAAATTTCTTTTGTGAACTGCATCTGGATATTCATTCTGTGTATTCTTTCATCTGTTGCAGACCTACGATAGAGTAGGCACCCTATACCTAGACAAGTAATTCGATGATTACTTGTGCTTCACATTTGGGTCGGTTGGTTCTTATGGAATTATGTGAAAATGACTGATATTATAACTGAAAACAGTAATAACCGATATTGATTGAATATAAAGAAGAAGAAGCATGGCATAGTTATTCAGGGAAGAATAAAATCCATAGATACTAGAAATTTCTGACACTACTTGCTCAGTGACACTACTTCCTCGATTTTCTTAGAATTCAGTAGTAATTGTCACTTACCTCTTTCTAGGCTTAACCATGTGTCCTCAGCTTTTCACTTATATTACCTGACATACCTGAAAGTTCATAGCACTGGTACTTGAAGTGTCACAGATTTGATATTCTCAGATTCATTTTATAGGAAAGTCCACTAGCCTTCTCATTGTTCTTCTAATATTAAATTGATAATGTGATTTTAATTGGTCCATTTTATCCCTGTTAGAGCACATGTTCTATTTTGACATTCCATATACGTTCAATGATCAAAATCTGTCTAAAAATAGGGATTATAGTTATTAGCCTTTTCAATTCTAGGTACTTAGCACAGTGCCTAAAACACAGAGAATAAGTGCTCAATGATTGTTTGGCAAATAAATAAATTAGCCCAGCTGGAAAGTATATGTGTTTTGTTTAAAAAATAATGCTTAGGAAGCTTAAAAGCTTATATATGTGCATTTAAAATATTTATGTTTTTTACAGAATTCTTTGGGTTATTTTTTTTTACTAATGGAATGATAAAACTCTAATCTGTGAGCCAATTTTCTCAAAATAATACAACAACAGTCATCTAAGTTTCATTAAATAATACTGCTTACAATTATCTTATCAAGTGTTTGTTCCTTGAGTAGCTGAAGAGGTAGAAGAAGCAAGTTGCCTTATTTCTGAGAAACTTAAATATGTCAAAATCCTTTGAACATCACCGACTGTGCAGAAAAAGTTGATGAAAAGGTAAACCATTCTTTCAAGAAGTATACTGTTTAAATATACCTGCTTCTTTATAAAAGCATAACACAATGGCCTTCTATTTTTAAGCCAAACAACAAATAAGTTCCAAAGGAATTTTAAAAAAGATACCCAAACCTTAGTAATGAGATACTTCTGCAATATTTTTAGAAATTAACATTCATAGCAGGTTTAAAGTATTTTATAGTGACTAAAAGGTGGTCTTATAATATGAAGGAAGAGTTTTATGTGTTTAACACCAGATGAATCACAATTCAGTGAGGTTTTAAGCTTATGAGAAAAACATTACACCATGTAGTGTGGCTGTATAAGACATAGGTGAAATAGTAAATCTAAGAATCCCATATTTACGATGACACTTTGTAAACATTAATGTCAGTGGATTACGCTTAGTAGGGCAAAATAAAGTGATTAAGTATCCCCAAGATAGTCTTAAGTATAAGCAAGGAGAAACTTTAACCTGACAAAGAAATCTTTTGCAAGACAAAAATACCAGCAAATGGAAAAGAATGTTTTCATTGCCAAATAAGTCTTGTGTGACACCAAAGTGACAAATCAGGAAGATGCACTCGCAGGGGTCCCCAGGTTCCAGGCCGTGGAGCAGTACCTCCTGTCAGATCAATAGTCACGTTAGATCAGAAATAAAGTGCACAATAAATGTAATATCCTTGAATCATCCTGAAACCATCCCCTACCCCTGGTCCTTGGAAAATTTGTGTTCCATGAAATGGGTCCCTGGTGCCAAAAAAGATGAAGGACCACTGCTCTGCTGTCAAGTAAAAGAAATTTTGATCTGTTGGTTGTTTTTATTTTAAATAGCAAAACCATGTGAATGTGCTCATAAATTAATTGGTATATTAAAGAAGACTATAAGTGCATTTTATTTTATATAAAGGAAAGTTAGGTTTTGATATTTTAGGACATTGAAATGTGAAGGAGCAGAAACCCATCAGTATAAGAATTATAGCAATGAGTTTCAACACAGATGTTAGAAGAAGTTGCTAGTTAGAATCACTAGAAGTCCATTAACAAGCAAAGGGAATATGTTGTGTGTCAAAATGGTAATCATCAAAGTTGAGTGTGTTATTCATGCTATGTGAAGTTTAGACGTCATGGCTGGATGTCAGCATGTATAGAGTTACAGGGCTTTTTATTGAGACAAGACTAGAGGAATAGCTTAGATTTTGAATAAGTAGTGCAAATCCGGCATGATATTCAAATAGAAATAAAAACATCAGGAAACTGATTAGAATAACAAGATTTAGATCTGTAGTATAATTACAATTTTTTAAAAGTAGATGGAATTGTATTTAAGGATGTTCTCTTTGCTCTAGAGATTCATGGTCTTAAAGACATTAGTATGGACTATTCTGATTTTTTTAAAAAATCTATTTTCAAAGCAAATTTCCTGAACATATTAGTTATATTTTGCCACATAAGAAACTACTCCAAAACTCTGCTGGCTTGAAACAATTAATGTTTATTATCTCACACAATTTCTGAGAGTTAGTCACTTTAGAACCACTCAAGTGTGTGGTCAAGGTCTCTTAAGAGGTTGCAGCCATGCATAAGTGCAGTCATTAGAAGACTTGGCTAGGGCTGTACCATCTGTTTCTAAGGTAACTCATTCACATGGCTATGGACAGGAGACTTCAGTTTCTAACTGGCTGTTGGAAGGAGACTTTAGTACTCTGCCATGTGATCCTCTCTGTACAAGGCAGCTGGCTTCCCCCAGAACAGTTATCCATGAGAATGAAGCAGAAGCCATAATGTCTTGTAAAATTGCACCTCAGAAGCAATCTGTCATCACTGATGATGAGTCTACTGGTCACATCAGCTAACCTGCATATAAAATGTGGAAGAAATAATTGCTCAAATTCTGGAGTGTCTTTTCTTTCTTATTTCCTTTCTATCCTTCCCTTTCTTTTTAGTTTTTTCCTGCTTTTTTTCTCTGACCTCAAAGATGATCCCTATGTCCATTTTCTGGTGCTTGTGCATTTGTATAGATTCCACCCAAACACCAGAAAATAGGACACTGGGTGCCATCTTGGAAGTCAGAGAAAAAATAAATAAATAAATAAATTGGAAGGGAAGAAAGGATACTCCCAGATTTGGGCAATTACTTCTTCACATTTTAGAAACTAACATTTAGAAACCATCTACTGCTACTGCTAAGTCACCTCAGTCGTGTCTGACTCTGTGCGACCCCATAGATGGCAGCCCAGTAGGCTCCGCTATCCCTGGGATTCTCTAAGCAAGAATACTGGAGTGGGTTGCCATTTCCTTCTCCAATGCATGAAAGTGAAAAATGAAAGTGAAGTCGCTCAGTCGTGTCCAACTCTTAGCGACCCCATGGACTGCAGCCTACTAGGCTCCTCCATCCATGGGATTTTCCAGGCAAGAGTACTGGAGTGGTGTGCCATTGCCTTCTCCATAGAAACCATCTACATTATCTATTTTGAGATAATGTAGAAACCATCTACATTATCTCAAAATAAAATTTCATTTCTTAAATTTTGCCAAGTGCATTAGCAATTACTAAGATGGCTACAAATCTACTAGAGTTTTTATATTTAGCAAATAATCAATCAGAATGTTTTATTTTTAGCTGGACTTGTTGAAATATGAATATCTTTCAAAAGGAATGTTAAATCACAAGGTATTTATATGATATTTATATATTTGAATTATCACTAAGTGACAGTCTTGCATTTAGCAAATGAAAATGCAACATGTCCAGTTAAATATATGTTTCATATAAACCATACATATTATTTAGTTTAAGTACCTTCCATATAATAAACAAATTTGTTTATCTGAAATTTATATTTAACTGAATGTCCAGTGTTTTACCTGGCAGATTCCTTATCATCTGAGCCTCCAGGGAAACCCTTTACTTGATAGTTCAGTTCTGTTCAGCTTCTCAGTCATGTCTGACTCTTTGTGACCCCAAGGACTGTAGCACACCAGGCTTCCCTGTCCATCACCAACTCCTGGAGCTTGCTCAAACTCATATCCATTGAATTGGTGATGCCATCCAACCATCTCATCCTCTGTCGTTACCTTCTCCTCCTGCTTTCAATCTTTCCCAGCATCAGGGTCTTCCAATCGGTCAGTTCTTCACATCAGGTGGCCAAAGTATTGGAGTTTCAGCTTCAAAATCAGTTGTTCCAATGAATACTCAGGACTGATTTCCTTTAGGATTTACTGGTTGGATCTCCTGCAGTCCAAGGGACTCTCAATAGTCTTCTCCAACATCACAGTTCAAAAGCATCAATTCTCTGGCGCTCAGTTTTCTTTTATAGTCCAACTCTCCCATACATGACTACTGGAAAAAACATAGCTTTGACTAGACAGACCTTTGTTGGCTTTTTAATATGCTGTCTAGGTTGGTCATAGCTTTTCCTCCAAGGAGCAAGCATCTTTTAATTTCATCGCTACAATCACCATCTGCAGTGATTTTGGAGCCCCAAAATATAAAGTCTGTCACTGTTTCCATTGTTTCCCCATCTGTTTGCTATGAAGTGTTGGGACTGGATGCCATGATTTTAGTTTTATGAATGTTGAGTTTTAAGCCAACTTTTTCACTCTCCTCTTTCACTTTCATCAAGAGGCTCTTTAGTTCTTCTTTGCTTTACCTTAAATCACTCTCAAGGTACCTTTTGTTCAAAAGTAGTGAAGTTTAGGTGACATAAAGTCTTCCCTTTCACATGTTATTTTTGCTATAGAAACTTCTGTTTAAAATAAAATTGTGATGCCACTCTATTTAAAACAAAAAGAGTACATTAAGGAACTAACATCTCATTCATATTTGTTATCCATTAAGTGTGTATGTGTATATCCCAAAACTTGAGCAGAAGATATCTTGATAATTGAATAAACATGTATATGTTGTCATGTTTACTTGTAAGATTCTTGAGAATCATGTCTAGGAAGGTACATGATAGCCAAGCTTCCAATTCTAATTCCAGCTTTACAGTCGATTTTAGAGATTGTTTTGAACCAGTAATCTGACCACTTTAAAGGATATGTACATGCTAAGTTACTTCAGTTGTATCCAACTCTATGACCCTATGGAGTGTAGCCTGCCAGGCTCCTCTGTCCATGGGATTTCCCAGGCAAGAATATTGGAGCGGGTTGTTATTTCCTCCTCCAGGGGATCTTCCCAACCAGGGATCAAACCCACATCTCTTCTATCTCCTGCACTGGCAAACAAGTTCTTTACCACTAGCACCACCTGGAAAGACTATTAAAGGATGTAGAATTCTCTAAACCTTAAAGACATTATGACTACTTTAGAATTCTTATGCCTCTATCTCCTTTCCTTAAGATTTATTGGCTGATTTTTTCTTTTCATGCTCTTTCTTGCCTCGAATTTCTGCATCTCAGGATGAGAATCATGATGCCACTTCAAAATGATATAGAAGAAATCATGAATGACCACAGGATGCTTTGGGAGTATTATCCTTGAAAGTGCCCTGTCCATGGCCTTTGATGTAGTGGTCACTTCACTAATCTGGAACGTACATTTGATTCAGCCATCCCTTTCCACTGAAATCACATGTGGGGTGCTGTGACCAAGATAGGCAAGATGTAGAATCACTGATTGTAAGTTGCATGGCCAATTTATTTTTCTTTGCACACTGATCTAGCAATATACCCTTGAACCACAAATAGATATGTGAAATACCATCACAATTAGCATTTAAATAATCTACAGTTGGTTTCCTAAACGTGCAACTTAAAACTGAATTTGTGTAAGATAATGATTCAGTCTTTGCACAAGTCTATACGTCACTGGGCTTTGGAGTTTGGATCTCAAAATTTATTTGTAAGAGATGATAATACACTGAAGTTTTTGAAACTTCACTCAAAGGTGTTTTTTTTTTTTGTAAATATATGATTTGACATAAGATCATGCAGAGACTGTAGCTGGATTTAGTATTCCAAGGAAAAAACATTTTATGTAAGGCATTAAGAGATGCGGGTTCAATCCCTGGCTTGGGAAAATCCCCTAGAGGAAGGCGCGGCAACTCACTCCAGTATTCTTGCCTGGAGAATCCCATGGACAGAGGAGCCTGGCGGGCTGTAGTCCATGGGATCACAAAGAGTTGGACACTACTGAAGCGACTTAGCACGCAGGCACACACATGATTGATGTTAAGGAAGAGAAATGAAAACAGATTTGTATACCTCTTTCTAATGAGAGTTGGTTACCACTGGCTGGGTTTGAACAACAGGCGAAAACCAGTGTTAGTCTTTCAAGTGGTACTAAGCAGGGTGATTGATATTTAATGGGAAGGAAATCAACTGATGGCATAGAGGAAAGTTTTTTAAATAGTTTCAAACACTGTCCCCAGTCTTGTCAATTGTTTGAGAAATATTTTTGGTTCATTTAATTAAAATGTCACTTATGGATGTTAAAGCAAACCAAAAAATATTACTATTTTTCTGAATTCTGAACAAATAGACAACTGGTTGAATAAAATAAAAATTAGTATGTTTTTAAATTATTATATGCATTTGTGCCTTAAAGGTCCAGGAACTTCCTCCTATAATCAAAGAGGAAGCTTCTGCAATGTTCCACTTTTGTTTGTGCTCTACGTCCCATAACGGCCACAAATGAATAGTGGAAAAATAAAGCAAAGGCAAAAAGATGAAGTTGCTTCTAAAATATTGCCTTCTGCTTCTGAGTACTTGTCCTTTTTTGCATCATTATCAGTTATTTAATATTACCATCAACATCCCTGCCTGATGACTAGATAATGATGCAATCTAGCTCTTTCTGTGCCTTCAAACAAAGTGCCTGGGGAGGACATAGGACACTGCCACACTCTAAAATACAAGTGTCTCTCAACTGAGCTCAGATCTCTCAAGGATATAAGACCCACTGCAAAAGGTTAAATATATACAGTCCCAGGACTGGAACGACAAATTTTATATCTACTGAGAACCTAAAACTTTGTTGGATTTGCAAGATTTTGTGCAAGCCACAGCATTTATAAGACAGGCAATATGCTTTCTTGAGAAGAAATTTATATTCTCTGGTAAACACAGAACAGAGGTTTGTTAGGAGAGCCTATCCATTGAAAATTGTGTAAATACTGGCTACTTACATTTCATTTGCGATATGCCGTCCTGAACTGGGATTATAGCAATGAAGTGCTGGAAGGGCATTCTTTATAGAGTGAATAAACTCTAACTTCCACCATATTTAGAAAGTTATATGTGGAATATATTTATGATGTATATCAATTGATATGCAGCCTACTTTAGGACCATCTAGAATTTTCAATTTTTAAATGTTATCAGTTGACATGTGTGTATATATATATATAGATAGATAGATAGATAGATAGATAGATAGATATAGATATAGATATATAGATCTCAAGATTTACCTATACCAACATACAGATTTATAAACCTGTGAAATTTCTGTCCATTTCCTTCAGTGATACGCCTAATTTTTCAGTCATAGGCTAGGCAAGTTAAACAAATCAAATATGATTGTAATCAGAGAACACCTTAGAAGTAGGAATTTGTTTGGAAAGTTTAAATGCCAGATTGAGTCATTTTATGGGATTTAAGCACTAGGAATAATTAATGTTAAATCATTAACTTTCTACTTTAAAGTAGAAACATCTTCAACCATTTCTATTGTAATTTTTGGTTAAATGATCAACCGTGACAGTTAAATGTATACATTCAGGGATTCAACAAATTTTTAGAGTCTATCTGAAAACATACAAGATATGGAGACAAATGACCTAAATCCTGAAATCAAGCCATTCGACTCACGGAGGAAAAAAGACAAAAAAGATATTCTCAGAGCCATTAAAAGTGGTGGCTCATATGAATTTCTTTAAAATTATGTTGACTGCTTCAATATATTAGTTGCTTCTAACATTTCTTGGCCACGCAACTATGGTTATATGTTGCTGCAAATATATATATATATATATATGTCAACAGAGAAAGGATGAGTTTCTTTTTTAAGTTGTATTTCTAGAGAATAACTTTAAATAAATAGAGCATGTAACTAGCAGGACACACCATTAAGGTTTATTTATTCATTCATTCACTAATTGATTCAGTTCATATTTAGAGTGTTGACTATGTCTCAGGTTCCATGGTGACTCAAAAGAAACAAGGGTCCCTATTCCCATGGAATTTAAAACTAGTGGGGAGTCTGAAACAAATATAAAAAATTAATTTGATTCTGCCAGCAATTACAGAGTAGGCATACAAAGAGCTCTGAATCCCTAATGAAATGACACTAATACGGACTGGAAAGATAAATAGAAAGTCTAGCAATAACAGTGAATCAAAGAGCTAAGTGATATCCAGGTAGGGACAATGGCATGGAGAAACACGTCCTAGTCATAGAGGTTTCATACCAAGTAGAAAAAGATGACCAAAATAATGGAATTGCTTGTGTTCATTGAGGACAAGTACTCCTACAGAGTCTAGAAAAATTTAGGGCACATATGAGGCGCTCCAAGGTTTCCTATAGAGTAAAGAAATTGAAGAAATTAGAAAGCTATAGGTAATTACCCTTGGTCTGTTATTAACATCTGCCTGTCATGAATGATAAAACAGTTAGTTAAATTATATGCTAAGTATTAGATTCTCTCCTACCCCCTTCTTTTTTTAATGTTGTTGACTTATGGGGGTGAGATCTCACACACCCATGGTGGGTAGTTCATTGCACTGGTGTCCCCAGAGAACCTTGTCTTCTGGTTTCCATGTCTCCGTTGTCTGTTCTCCTTACATTTTGGCAGGTGGCTTTGACTCATAGAATGCGACAAGAGTGACTTTTTTTCTAGTTTCAGGCCTTAACCTTAACAAGAAGTGGCAGTTTCTACATTTGTGTTCTTAGAAGCCCTGAACTGTTATATAAGTTACCTGATTCTCCTGCTAGAGAGACCACATGGAGAGGGAAAGGATGGGAGATTCCATGAAGGAGACTGAGAAATACAGCAAGAGATGAGATCCCAGATATATAATCTCCATCAAGTCTAAAACCAAGATGTGAGTTTAGATACTTCCTTTGGAAGTGGACCCCAGGATGCAGTTCAGGAAATGAAGAAGCAGATTGAGGAAGAGAAGAAAGTTAAGGCTACTTTATTGAGCAAACACTGAGGGCAACTGAGGCACGATTGCTCTGCAAAGTCTGGGAGGTGGGGTAGAAAACATCTCCGAGTTACCAGCTCCAGGTGCAAAACTGGGTCATGTATCCACCAAATCCCCATCCATCATTGGTGGAAGGCTGCTCCCAGAAGCTCTAACTCTCTGGCACTTCTGCGGGTCAAGTATGCTCCTACATCAGAACAACACTTGCAGGCAGAGAGTCACAGGGGTTTAAAGTAAACAGCCTTTGAGATCTAGAGGTAAGCACTGACTGAATATAGCAGAGCTCCAGGTAGTCAGCCTCTGCCACAAAATATAAATTTCTCAGATATTTAGCAGCATTGTCTTAGCCTATTATTTCATCTCTAGCCTAACACCTAGCATGTACAGCATACTGTAAATATGGTTTTACATTTTGAATCTGATACTTGTGAAAGGCTTTGTGTAGTAGTCAGTGAACTCAGTGAATAGTGGGTAGTGAAACATGGTGTGATGGAAAAAGCATGTTTATTCTATCCTAAGAATACCAGTCAAGATGTCCTGACACAATTGAAAATTATGCCATTCATTTTTGCAAAACCAGTGTGCTTGGATGTTTTATTCAACATCCAGCTATATTTTGAATTGCTTGGGTGGAGAAAGGATAGAGGAGACTTTCTAAGAAATCTAGGGTATTGGGTGTTCTGCTCCCTTAGTAGAAATCCTCTGAGGAAGCCTCTGTGAATTCTACATGTCAGTACCTGAGCAACTTAAATGGAAATGGCAGACATTTAAGAGAAAATGTTTCCTAGTATCATTCAGAGCTTTTACAAAGGAACTGTTGCTCAAAACAATCTTCACTATTTGAAAGAAGAAAAAATCTCTTCATTCTTGAAAAGTTGTGTATCAAAACCAGAGGGCAGAAATGTAGTTTTAAGAAGAAGCAGATTGACAGTCCAAGAATTAAACACCTGCGGAACAAGGCTCATTTCAGCAGACAGCTATTAATATCTTTTGTCTTTATATTTGGGATATCCATATTTATCTCATCAGATATTTAAGAGGAAAAATGTATGTGCACCCTGAGTGAGAAATCAATGGAGCCAGTTTGTATCTGGATACAATTCTCCCCTTACTTCTTGGAACTAGATGAAAAAAAAAATGCAGCAAATTAAATATCAAGCTCATTTTCATGTTAATAATAAGAGGAATAACTCGAAACTTCTTGCCCTAGGCTGGATTGCCTAATATCTACTCATAGCTGCTAGGCTATTTGGTCTCTACAGCCTAACTTTCACTTCTAAATGGAAAACTTGAATTGTATCAGGATCTAAGTTCAGTTTATTAAATGTGGTATATTTAAGAGGACAGAGGAAGAGAGAGAAAAGAGGAAAAAAGACATTAGGGAAAATGGATGTGCCTTGGCAGTGTCCATAGGTAAAGAATCTTCCTGAAATTCAGGAGACACAGGAGACGCAGGTTTGATGCTTGGGTTGGGAAGATTTCCTGGAGGAGGAAATGGCAACCCATCCAGTATTCTTGCTGGGAAATCCCATGAACAGAGGAGCCTGGCAGGCTACAGCCCATAGGGTCACAAAGAGTGGGACAGGACTGAGCGACTAACACTTTCACTTTCACTCCCTATTTGCCTTTCAGGAGAAATGCAGTGAAAGAAATGGCCAAAAACCTTGTCTCACAGGGCAGAAGAACAGCAGGGAAGGGGTCTGCATAATTCATAAACCGAAAAAATGAACCATGCATACGTTTAGCAAGAACAGAGAATACCTTAGAACTCAGTTCACTTTTTATAGATGAACTGTAAATTTTGAAGAATTATGTGGCAGAATAACCTAGGGATACATCGTGTTCATCTCTGTGTCAAAACTACCCCAGTAACTTATCCTTGCCTCTCATAATTTAGTCAGGATGCTCTCTTGGATGTATCCTATAAATCTCTCCTGAGGCCTCTTCAGCTTTTACTAGTTTTTCTTTTCCCTACTGGAAAGAGAGCAGAGTTGAAAATTGTTCATCAGACATTGTTATTTTCTGTTACTTTATTGGGTTGGCTCTTTATTTTGTGGCTTGGCAGTACTATTTATGGAGTAAGTGTTATAGAAGTGTTAGTGCTGTCATTACTGCTGCTATTACTGCTTCTACTATTGAAAGTCATTTGAGTGTGTTTTAGAACTTCAGATAAAAACTCCTTAGGTCAACATGCTTCCCCCCTATTAAAAATGTCCTTTTCTATAAACAGTGCTTGGTCTACCGTGTAAAAGATAATCAGTTGTAAAAGGGAAAACACATTTTAAAGATCAACTTCAATGCAGTTTTTCTTCCTGGCAACCTGCATCAGAATCTGGTGAAGTATCCTTTAAAAAGGGGCTTCCCCAGTGGCTCAATGATAAAGAATCTACCTGCCAATACAGGAGAATGAGACGCGGATTCGATCCCTGGGTGGAAAAGATCCCCTGGAGGAGGGCACGGCAACCCACTACAGTATTCTTGCCTGGAGAATCTCATGGACTGAGGAGCTTGGTGGGCTACTGTTCATGGGATCACAAAGAGTCAGACATGACTGAAGCGACTTAGCATGCACCTTTTAAAAATGCTGCTTACCAGGAGTGACAAATAATTTGGACTCACATAAGGATTTACGTGGGCTTCTCTGATAGCTCAGTTGGTAAAGAATCTAACTGCAATGCAGGAGACCCAGGTTAGATCCCTTGGTTGGGAAGATCCCCTGGAGAAGACAATGACAATCAATTCCAGTTTTCTTGCCTGGAGAATCCCAAGGACAGAGGAGCCTGGCGGGCTACAGTCCATGGGGTGGCAAAGAGTCGGACACGACTGAGCAACTAACACACACACAGGAGCCACACCAGATTCACCTTATGAAAATCTCTGTGGTGTGGGATTCAGAAATCTTCACTGTAGATAAATTATTCAAGTATTTCCAATTCACTGGAAAATTTAAGGACTTCTGCTGGTCTTTTTACTAAGGGCCAGGCACATGACTTTGACCTTCCTTGATGAGACTTTTGGTGGAGTATTCGTATACACTAGATACGGTTGCGTCCGACTCTTTGCAACCCCATGGACTGCGGCCCATGACTGTAACCCACCAGGCTCCTCTCTCCATAGAATTTTCCAGGCAAGAATACTGAAATGGGTTGCCATTTCCTTCTCCAGGGGATCTTCCTGACTCAGGGATCAACTTCGCATCTCTTGCATCTTCTGCATTGGCAAGCAAGTTCTTTACCAATTGAGCCACCAGGGAAACCCTAGATATGGCCAAACATTTCTCCAAAACATATTTTATTCTGTTTATTATTATTTTTATTAAGCAGTTATCACATGTGTATTTTAGTATTGATAAATAATTAAAAAATTCTAAATCTCTAATGTGAAGACACAAAGGTAATTTGACATTATAGTTTCCTAAAGATTTATCTACACTTTTTATTCAGACATGCAATCATAATTATCCTGTAAGTTTTTTAAACCCCCTTTTTATTTGAAATTAAATAATGAATATTTTAAGTGTCGTTAAAGATATTTCCAGAATGATGTCATTTCTAAAAATTTTATGTCATTTCATCAAAGTTATATGCAGGCATATAATTAAAATTTTAATTGATTAAAATCAATTATATTGTTGGAGATTTTAGTTATTTAGAGATTCTTTAGAAATATTAAAATGTTGAATTAACACTCTGATCATATCCATTTACTTTGCAACTGTGAAAATATCATGATACAATCTTCATAATTCTGATAATATAGTCTTCACCATTTGCAATTATTATAGCAGACTCTAGATTGCTAGCAAAATAAGGTCTAAATTTTCTCTAAGTAGTCGATGACTATAATGAATAAATTTATTTCATAGTCCAAATACATTGCATATCATATTTTAAAATTAACTTTCTGAAAGTGTAATTGTTCACTGCACTGAACATGAAAAATAAATGAAAGACTCCAGTTGTCAAAATGTAATGGAAAAAAAATAGTTTTCACTTCAGATTGTAGTCATTTGAAACTGAGAAGGAAAATACAGCATAGAGAAACTTATCTTTAGTGAAAGTAGGAAAGGAAAGGAAAAGAAGATGAAGCACTTAGTAATACTCTGAGAGATTATGTATTTTTTCTTTTGTTTGAAGCCAAAGCAATCTTCAAAACATTTCCCTCTATTTTGTAAAAATGATTTCCCAAGCTGAAAGGATTTTGAAAGGAACTTTCAAGGTGAAACATTTTCCAGAAAATTCTCTTCCACATGAACAGTGTGCTAGCAAATTAAAGCTAACAAGAACGTTTGATGTGAATATGCTCTTAAAGGCAAGATATTTAGGATTATTGGAACCAACCAAAACTTTCTTTCAGTCGAAGATTATTCAACACTTACTCTGAGCTAGAGTTTAGTTCATTTATGTATTCCTCAAAATAACCTAAAAAGGTAAACTTAATTATCTCATTTTGCAGATGAGAAATTCTTCTAACCATCATAATTAAAATACCCAAAATTTGCAAGTAGTAAGTGATTGGATCACGAATGAATTACACTATGTTCCTATTCATTATTATCAACCTAGTTCCCAGAGCAAACAGCAGCTTTGATAGAATAGATACCATAAAAGGGATCTATTCTTAAAATAGCATTTTATAATTTGCAAAGAACAATGGAGATAAAAATTTTCATTGAAGTTCATCATTGAATGGTTTTTTCATAAACAGGAGAAGAATAATTTGACTTTTCCATTCATATAATAGAACAGTGATCTCAAAACTTACTGAACATGTTCCCTTATCAGTAAAAATGCTTTGAACTTGACAAATATATATTTAAAAATTTGTAAAAAATTATATACATGCTATAATAAATTATGTTTTTGTAAATTACATCTAAAAATTCAAAATTAAAGGAATCAAAGGTATGAATCATTTTGAAGTGCTTATTTCCCTCTCTCCTAAAAATCATTTTTCATGCTCCACTTTGCAAACTTCTAGGATATATTCACAAAAATCCTTCCAAACTGAAAGACTGACTTATTGTGGGTAAATGTAAAGAAACAGTTCACTCTTGAAATTTGTTACACTGTGTTTGTAAATCTAGAGAGTAATCTCTGAGGAGGGTGGTGGTTATACATGTGTATATCTTATAAAAAATTCTCCTAACCAGACTTAATTAAACTGCTTTGCTGTGTTTCTAGAACTTCTGAATGTTCTTGGCTAGTTGGAAACTCCTATATACAATCTCTGCAGGTTGAATAGTATACATACCAAAAGTCGGTTCTGTTTTTTTCTCCCAAAAACAGAGTTTAACTGTAGTGCATTAACATGTGATCAAATCTTCAGATTTTACCTCTGGATCAGCGAAACTAAAATAGAGAGCACCAGATATAGTACTTACTCATAATGAAGAGAGTCTTTGAATACCTGTTCAGCATCATTAGATTGTTCATAAAGGAGCCACTACTAAACATTTTAGAAAGGTTAAGTTTATTGCATATGCTGGATATTCACAACATGGTAAACGTTCCACCTGCTCACACTTGCTGCAGGCATAGAGATGGGAAAATGTTTCTGATCCTGGAATAAAGAAGCTATAAACAGTATCACACTGCATTAGGTACCAAAGGGAAGTTAAAAGTCTAATAATTGGAAGAGCCATTTATTGAAATAATCCTTGCTATCATGAATATTGCTTCTATTGTAATGGCCAGATAACAAAGACAGCCAAAATGGCAGACTGTTTAGGAAAAGATAAGTCCCTTTTCACATATTCAGAGTTCTGTGCTTTTGTTTTTCAGTGCTGCTAGAGGTGAGAGATTGGATAACCAAGCAGAAGTAGGTTTTAGAATTAAAAACCTGTCTCCATTTTGAATTAGATATTAAAACTGAAGTTCAAATGAATGATTGAAACACTGAAAAACTTCAGGAAACTGATGTTTCAAACAATTTAAACTTTTAATATAGTTTTGTAACATATTTAAAAGTGGTATTTGAGATTTAGGCCTTATAATTAACTTTTCTATAATAAAATTAGCCTAGTATTTTGACTGGAATTTTTTTGTTCTTAATATCTTCCCTGAATTTTTCAGTGAGCGATTTTAAATCTGACAGAAAAAACTAATGAAAATTTGAGCAAGTGGCTATATGATGACACAATTTAAGCTTCTAAAATTTGACTGTCATTCTTCATGCATTCTTTTTTGAGTTACACCATTAGTTAATGTGTGTTCAGTTCAGTTCAGTCGCTCAGTCATGTCTGACTCTTTGCGATCCCATGAGCTGCAGCACGCCAGGCCTCCCTGTCCAACACCAACTCCCGGAGCCCACCCAAACACATGTCCATTGAGTCAGTGATGCCATCCAACCATCTCATCCTCTGTCATCCCCTTCTCCTGCTGCCCTCAATCTTACCCAGCATTAGGGTCTTTTCAAATGAGTCAGCTCTTCACATCAGGTGGCCAAAGTACTGGAGTTTCAGGTTCAACATCAGTCTTTCCAATGAACACCCAGGACTTATCTCCTTTAGAATGGACTAGTTGGATCTCCTTGCTGTCCAAGGGACTCTCAAGAGTCTTCAACACCACAGTTCAAAAGCATCAATTCTTCAGTGCTCAGCTTTTTTATAGTCCAACTCTCACATCCATACATGACCACTGGAAAAACCATAGCCTTGACTAGATGGATCTTTGTTGGCAAAGTAATGTCTCTGCTTTTTAATATGCTATCTAGGTTGGTCACATCTTTCCTTCCAAGGAGTAAGTGTCTTTTAATTTCATTGCTGCAATCACCATCTACAGTGATTTTGGAGCCAAGAAAAATAAAGTCAGCCACTGTTGCCACTGTTTCCCCAACTATTTGCCATGAAGTGATGGGACTGGATACTGTGATCTTGGTTTTCTGAATGTTGAGTTTTAAGCCAACTGTTTCACTCTCCCCTTTCACTTTCATCAGGAAGTTCTTCAGTTCTTCTTGACTTTCTGCCATAAGGGTGGTGTCATGTGCGTATCTGAGGTTATTGATATTTCTCCCTGCAATCTTGATTCCAGCTTGTGCTTCCTCCAGCCCAGCACTTCTCATGATGTACTCTGCATATAAGTTAAATAAGCAGAGTGACAATATACAGCTTTGATGTACTCCTTTTCCTACTCGGAACCAATCTGTTATTCCATGTCCAGTTCTCACAGTTGCTTCCTGACCTGCATACAGGTTTTTCAAGAGGCAGGTCAGGTGGTCTGGTATTCCCATCTCTTTCAGAATTTTCCACAGTTGATTGTGATTCACACAGTCAAAGGCTTTGGCATAGTCAATAAAACAGAAATAGATGTTTTTCTTGAACTCTCTTGCTTTTTCGATGATCCAGCGGATGTTGGCAATTTGATCTCTGGTTAATTAATGCTAGTTAATGTGCGTAACCAGCATTAAACACTGAAAAATTAAATCATTCAGAAATACTTGCATTTGAAATGTATTTATTTTTCAGTGTTTGAAAAATAAAGACATTTCACAAAATATTACATGTCACAACATTTTCATTAGAAATAATATTTTTATGAATTTTAAAAATATCTGTTATATCACAATGTGCCAGATCATTCTGTGTCATAATTGTATGTACAATTTGAGTGACTTAAAACTGCCAAGGATAATTTACCTGTCATGCAATGTCCTCACTGGCTTCAAAGATGCCTTTCTAGTGAGATCATTCTCCACATTGTCACTCAGGATTCCAGGCTGCTTCAGGGGATCTCATAAACAGGGTGGATGAGTGGGAGAATAAAGAAAAGCTTTTCAGTGCCTTAGCCAGAGACTGTCATTTGTCACCTTCTCATACAATCCATTGGACTGGTCAAATGGTCTAATCACAAGGCCTCTTAGAGTTGCAAAGAGGATGAGAAATGAGGTCTTTCTTTGCCCATAAGGAGAGGGAAACAAATTTGATGAATACTAGCAATGTCTATTCACATGCGTGCAAACATGTTCTAACTTCTGGAATATACTACTTATTTTAATATAGCCTATAAAAAAAGAAACCTACATTGTGCATCTCTCCCACCAAATGCCACTCGTTCAACAACTGGGTAATGTATTTCTCATAAATTATATCAACTTAGCAATATTTATTTATTAGAAAATCACGAAAAAAAAAATACCATGACCTAAAGAAGACATCATTTGCCCCTTTCTTGGAAAAATTTTATATAGCTGTTCATTACTTTGCAAGAATATCCCGCACTTGCCATGTGTGAAATTTATAATGGTGGAAGATTTTATCAAACTATGACCTAAGGTATTATCCTTAAAATGAATTTGAAATTTTCTGGGCATAACCAGGAGCTATTTCTCTGCCAGCAGTGGCTCCAGGTAAATGGGAAATACTCGGGGCAATCTCTCACTCTGTAAAGAGTTTTCCAATTCTTTTAAGCACTTAGAGGCCAGGAAAAGACACTTTATAAATCAATAAGTTACTATAATGCCATAAGCCTTTGACCTGTCTGAATCATTAGACTCAATCTGCATTGCTTAAAAGTCAAAATAATAAGTGCAGAGAGGAAGAACCATTTATGACTCAGCAAATGCTTTCTTGTAGTCGATATGGTGTGAGAGTGAGTAGAGAGAAGACCAGAGGATGGTGAACAAGGTAGAAAGAAGTCTTTCAGCCGCAAGAAAAGCTTGTAATGTGATCAGTAAGAAAGAGGAGGTCTGTTTCAGTGTTTCCTTTGTGAACTCATATCTTCAAATTATTCCTCCTTCTTTCTGATAGATTAACTGTAACTGTTGATACAGTTAATCTATAAATGTTAAAGATCAAAGGTACTTAGAAGTTGTTGCTTTTTATTTTGTGACTGAATTCTGATGCAACTGAGAATATAAATCAAAGCCTCACAAAAATCGATCCAGCTAGACAGTCCCCTCAATTTCCCAGTCTCTGCTAGAAAAATATTTTGCTATTATACTATTAAACCCAAGGAAACTTCATTTTTTATTGTTTCTCTCTTCCTGCTTCTTTTTAAAATATCATACATTTAAATACATATTTTTAGTTGGTAAACCACCTGTCAACAACTTGTAGGTATTCAATTAAGTATGTTTTAATTCTGCAAAAGAAGTTCATGTCATTGTTCCCTCCAAAATAAACTTGTATTTTGTAACACATGCTTTAGTAGTCAGTATTCCCCAGTGGTGCAGTGGTAAAGAATCCACCTGCCAATGCAAGACACTGAGGAGACAGGATTTGATCCCTGGATCAGGAAGATCCCCTGGAGGAGGAAAATGGCAACCCACCCCAGTTTTCTTGCCTAGAAAATCCCACGGACAGAGAAGCCTGGAGGGCTACAGTCCCTGAGGTCAGAAAGAGTTGGGCACAACTGAGGGACAGAAGCATGCATGTACACACATTCAATATGGTAGCTAGCTGGTGATAGCTCATCCATTAAAACTTGATGCCTGAACAGAATGAATATATTATGACTAAAGTTCAGTATATGAATTGATTCTATTAATTTTCAAATAAGAAAAGCGAGGTGCAAAGAAATAAAGACTTTCATGTGAAGTCTCAGAGCTCATTGACTACCTTTCTACCTATAAAATGCAGACCCATTTCTCTTCATTTTATATACAAGTGTGTTTCTCCAAAGCTAAAACATGATGCAGAAGAGAGGTCTTTCAGTAAACTTGATTATCATTTTCCAATTATTAATTTATTTTTTCATCTAACCATTCATTCAAAAAACATTTATTGAGTATTTTTCAGGGAACTAATTCTGGGGATTCAGATGCTTTCAGTTCATTGTCATTGCTTTAAAAGCTCACATACTAACAGGAAGTGAAAACAACAACACTTATGTTGTGCTAATTGCAAAGTGGAAAATGATATGGATAACTTGTTACTTTTGCAAAGTTATTTGGCCAAGACTTGCTTTAAGCAAAAAAGAGAGTTTGGCAAATTGGAAAGAAGGGAAAGTTGTCTCTTGCCAGAAAAGCGTCATTAGGGCAGGTGGAGGGTGTTGTGATCAGAACATGTAGGAGACTGAGGCATCTATAGGACCTGGACTGAATGTAAACTTTGGCACTTGAAAGGTGGTTAGAGCTTTCGGTTGAAATAATATTGGAATACTAGTTTCATCCTTTACTGACTGCTGAATTTGAGCAACTACTTAACTTCTCTGATTTTCAATGTATTCCTTGTAAAATGGGATCATTCTGTCTGACACCAACAGGGCCTAGGCCGGGCCGGGACCCGGGGGCCGGAGGCGGCGGCCGAGAGGGCCTAGGCCGGGCCGGGGGCCAAAGCAAAAACCATACCCAACTGTGGATGTGACTGGTGACAGACGCAAAGTCCGATGCTGTAAAGAGCAATATTGCATAGGAACCTGGAATGTTAGGTCCATGAATCAAGGCAAATTGGAAGTGCTCAAACAGGAGATGGCAAGAGTGAATGTCGACATTCTAGGAATCAGCGAACTATGATGGACTGGAATGGGTGAATTTAACTCAGATGACCATTATATCTACTACTGTGGGCAAGAATCCCTTATAAGAAACAGAGTAGCCATCATGGTCAACAAAAGAGTCCGAAATGCAGTTCAACTGGATGGATGCAATCTCAAAAACGATAGAATGATCTCTGTTCGTTTCCAAGGCAAACCATTCAATATCACGGTAATCCAAGTCTATGCCCCAACCAGTAATGCTGAAGAAGCTGAAGTTGAACGATTCTATGAAGACCTACAAGACCTTTTAGAACTAACACCCAAAAAAGATGTCCTTTTCATTATAGGGGACTGGAATGCAAAAGTAGGAAGTCAAGAAACACCTGGCGTAACAGGCAAGTTTGGCCTTGGAGTACAGAAGGAAGCAGGGCAAAGGCTAATAGAGTTTTGCCACGAGAATGCACTGGTAATAGCAAACACCCTATTCCAACAACACAAGAGAAGACTCTACACGTGAACATCACCAGATGGTCAACACCGAAATCAGATTGATTATATTCTTTGCAGCCAAAGATGGAGAAGCTCTATACAGTCAGCAAAAACAAGACCGGGAGCAGACTGTGGCTCGGATCATGAACTGCTTATTGCCAAATTCAGACTTAAATTGAAGAAAGTAGGGAAAACCACTAGACCATTCAAGTATGACCTAGATCAAATCCCTTATGAGTATACAGTGGAAGTGACAAATAGATTTAAGGGTCTAGACCTGATAGACAGAGTGCCTGATGAACTATGGACAGAGGTTCGTGACATTGTACAGGAGACAGGGATCAAGAAAATCCCCATGGAAAAGAAATGCAAAAAGCAAAATGGCTGTCTGAGGAGGCCCTACAGATAGCTTGGAAGAGAAGAGAAGCGAAAAGCAAAGGAGAAAAGGAAAGATATTCCCATCTGAATGCAGAGTTCCAAAGAATAGCAAGGAGAGATAAGAAAGCCTTCCTCAGCGATCAGTGCAAAGAAATAGAGGAAAACAACAGATTGAGAAAGACTAGAGATCTCTTCAAGAAAATTAGAGATACCAAAGGAACATTTCATGCAAAGGTGGGCTCGATAAAGGACAGAAATGGTATGGACCTAACAGAAGCAGAAGATATTAAGAAGAGGTGGCAAGAATACACAGAAGAACTGTACAAAAAAGATCTTCACGACCCAGATAATCACGATGGTGTGATCACTCACCTAGAGCCAGACATCCTGGAATGTGAAGTCAAGTGGGCCTTAGAAAGCATCACTACGAACAAAGCTAGTGGATGTGATGGAATTCCAGTTGAGCTATTTCAAATCCTCAAAGGTGATGCTGTGAAAGTGCTGCACTCGATATGCCAGCAAATTTGGAAAACTCAGCAGTGGCCACAGGACTGGAAGAGGTCAGTCTTCGTTCCAATCCCAAAGAAAGGCAATGCCAAAGAATGCTCCAACTACCGCACCATTGCACTCATCTCACTTGCTAGTAAAGTAATGCTCAAAATTCTCCAAGCCAGGCTTCAGCAATACGTGAACCGTGAACTTCCAGATGTTCAAGCTGGTTTTAGAAAAGGCAGAGGAAACAGAGATCAAATTGCCAACATCTGCTGGATCATCGAAAAAGCAAGAGAGTTCCAGAAAAACATCTATTTCTGCTTTATTGACTATGCCAAAGCCTTTGACTGTGTGGATCACAATAAACTGTGGAAAATTCTGAAAGAGATGGGGATACCAGACCATCTGACCTGTCTCTTGAGAAACCTGTATGCAGGTCAGGAAGCAACAGTTAGAACTGGACATGGAATAACGGACTGGTTCCAAATAGGAAAAGGAGTCCGTCAAGGCTGTATATTGTCACCCTGCTTATTTAACTTATATGCAGAGTACATCATGAGAAATGCTGGGCTGGAAGAAACACAAGCTGGAATCAAGATTGCCGGGAGAAATATCAATAACCTCAGATATGCGGATGACACCACCCTTATGGCAGAAAGTGAAGAAGAACTAAAGAGCCTCTCGATGAAGGTGAAAGAGGAGAGTGAAAAAGTTGGCTTAAAGCTCAACATTCAGAAAACTAAGATCATGATGTCTGGTCCCATCACTTCATGGGAAATAGATGGGGAAACAGTGGAAACAGTGTCAGACTTTATTTTTGGGGGCTCCAAAATCACTGCTGATGGTGATTGCAGCCATGAAATTAAAAGATGCTTACTCCTTGGAAGGAAGGTTATGGCGAACCTAGATAGCATATTTAAAAGCAGAGACATTACTTTGCCAACAAAAGTCCGTCTAGTCAAGGCTGTGGTTTTTCCAGCGGTCATGGATGGATGTGAGAGTTGGACGGTGAAGAAAGCCGAGCGCCGCAGAATTGATGCTTCTGAACTGTGGTGTTGGAGGAGACTCTTGAGAGTCCCTTGGACTGCAAGGAGATCCAATCAATCCATCCTAAAAGAGATCAATCCTGGGTGTTCATTGGAAGGTCTGATGTTGAAGCTGAAGCTCCAATACTTTGGGCACCTCATGTGAAGGGTTGACTCATTGGAAAAGACTGTAATGCTGGGTAGGATTGGGGGCGGGAGGAGAAGGGGATGACAGAGGATGAGATGGTTGAATGGCATCACCGACTTGATGGACATGGGTTTGGGTAGACTGCGGGAGTTGGTGATGGACAGAGAGGCCTGGCGTGCTGCAATTCATGGGGTCGCAAGGAGTCAGACACGACTGAGCAACTGAAGTGAACTGAACTGTCTGAGAATCTGTCTACCATATATCTTAGACAAAATATAGCTAAAAGAATATATATATATAGTAGAATGTTAATAATTTGCATGGGAAAAAAGTTTATGGTCCAGTTAATTTAATTTACTCAAATTTTGACCTGAGTAAGCTAAATTTAAAAGTTTTCTTGACTGAATGATTTATTACAACCTTTAAGAAAGAGGTAAAGTAGATAATATTTCACTAATTTATTTCACCATGGAATATATTTATTATGGAATATCTCATGTCATCATTGTTTCTTAATAGTGAAAAATTTTGCTTTAGACATTTATTTCCATGCAGGCTTGTCACTTTCCACATTTGGAGCTAGAATTTGTCTGCTTCTGAGGAGCCAGGTACTTTACATATCTTATTTTATCTGAACACATATATAACAGTAGGCAGGGCAAAAATTCAACCATTCTAGGCCAGAGAAATATTTGGCTCTTATTCTTTTCATTTGTTTTTCATTTGTTGTCAGTTTTATCCATTCATTTTAATTTATAATTTTTATACTTTTTTATCTAAAATAAGCAGAATAATGTGTATTTTTATTTAGTCCTCATTCCAATTCTTGGGACCTTACATATAGTTACTAATTTAAAACATAATTATCACAATATATTTGTCTATTGGTCAAATTAGGCAAAGTTTGTTACCTTTCTCTTACAGTAATCCTGGTAAATATGCATCACTCTAATCCTAAAAGTAGATTTTAAATGCTTGCACATTTATTGACTAGTTCTCCTTGTCATTCACATTACTTTCAGAGGAAGGAAAAAAATCCAGAAACACACATATGGCAAACACATAGACAGGAGTGATCTGATTCTAATATGCTATTGTCCATGTCGACATAAATTTATTAGAGAAGTGAATATTGGTTTCTATTTGTCTGCATGTCGTGTCTGGCTGTGGTGTACATTGTGCCAATGCTATTTTGGATTGATTGCTGACAGCAGCATCATTCATTATGCATGTGAGAAATGAAGTCCCAGAGAAAGAATGTTTTTTTCAGTTTGACTCCATGAATATACAAAAAGGTTGGAATTTCTTTGTGGTGGTAATCAGACAATAAATGCCTCATTACCATGTTTAAACTACATACAAGTTATAAGCATTCGTATACCTGATAGTTACTGATAGTATACTGATAGTTAGCAATGTCTTCTTTTGAGGTTTAGCTGTGAGAAAATGTATGATTTGGAAAACAGCCTAGTACCTAGGAATAGGCATTCCAACTTTGCCAATTGCAGTGTTAGAATTATTTCACTATTAGTCTGGTGATGGAACAATGTTACATCTGCAAAGAAGTCAAAAAGATAAAAGAAGCACTAGAGTTTTGTGGTTGTTCAGGTTACTTCTAGTAAACTAAGGTAGAAATTTATTAAGACTCTATTGCTCAGTTCATGTTTCTTATTGTTCTAATTGCACCATCAATCACAGTCTGTTCCAGTTGTATATAGTATTGAATTATAACCACGGTTTAAAAATCAGATACTGCAAAGTGACTAAAGCAGCTAATCAACAAATGGAGAGAACAATGCATCAAAGATGAGATTTAAGTATCAGAAGATGCATGACTTCAGGGACTCAGTTCCATGGACCGGATGTCTTGAAGTATGTTAGTCATTCAGTCATGTCCAACTCTTTGCAACGCCACAGACTGCAGCCTACCAGGCTCCTCTATCCATGGAATTCTCCAGACAAGAATACTGGAGTGTGTTGCCATTTCCTTCTCCAGGGGATCTTCCTGACCCAGGGATCAAACCCGGGTCTCGTGCATTGTAGGCAGATGCTTTACCCTCGGAGCCACAAGGGAAGCCCCAGATGTCTTGAAACAATGTCTTTAATGAAAATAGTCAGTTTTCAGTTACCATTTAGCCTATGAATCACATTATGAAGGCACATTAAGTGTATTTCAAGTTGAGTGCATTTTCATATGGCTTTAAAGAAGGTTGTAATTTTGTTGAGTTTTGAACAAACTGAATAACCTTAAAATGGGATTGGGGCTCTACATCATTTTTGTGGAAAATAAATGAGTTTATCTTCTATTAGAGTTCAGCGTCTCTAAATATTTCTAAATTTATACCTAACTTTGTTATTATTATTCATGCATCAACAATTTCTCATGTTTCTTGTTATAGTTTATTTTCATTGTTGTTTGTTTGTGAGGTCTGGGACACTTTTCAGATGTATTTGGAGAAGGGAATGGCTGTCCATTTCAATATTCTTGCCTGGAGAATTCCATGGACAGAGGAGCCTGGTGGGCTACAGTTCATGTGGTCGCGAAGAGGTGGACATGACTGAGCGACTATCACTTCCACTTTTCAAATATATGAGGTTATGATGCAATATAAAGAAAAATGTTGTAAATATATATACCACTCAATATAGTGTAAACACAATTTTACCTAGTCTGTCTATCTCACTGTTACCTATGATGTGTATATATTTTAAATTTCAACAGTGTAATCATTATCAGAAAACAGAAAGATTTAGGACAAAGAAAAATATTAAAGAACATCTTACCATTTATGTGTCATTCAATTCATCCATCATTGTGTTGTTTAAAAGTATCTAATTTATATGCAACCCTTTTGAAGGCTGTGGTATAGTGACTTGCATCTTTTTTCCATATAAGTTATAGTAACTTATATAGAGTTTATCAGTCCTAACAGTCACATTATATTGCACTGAGTAGCAAATTAGTACTGCCTGCATTGGTATTAAATATCATTTATACAAAAAAGCAAATTTGTGCTAAATTTTATATAAAAGACCACTAAGGTAATAAGAATTTCATACACTCTATTGATCAAAGTTGGGAAGCTACAAACAGCCAACATTACTGGAATTCATCCTATGGTTAATAAATGAAGGATACTTAATAAAGTGTAAGGAAAAATATCACCATATGTCCACTTACTAGTTTTATTATGAAAGCCTTTCAGCAAATCACTGAGAATCCTATCAAAGGATTAAAAATTCAGTTTTATTATCTGTAACAGCATCCGTAACTTCTTCACATGTATAGTTTTGTTTAGCTAGTGAGCAAACAAAAAACTAGGGGTTGCATCAAACTGTTTTGTCACCTAGAAAGAGCTATGTAAATGCAAGAATATTAAAAATATTAAAATATTACTTTGCATTAAAAAAGAGAAAATTTAGAAAGGTTATGTGTTGGCCAATGTTCAAACTTATTTTTTGTGAGTAACAATACTTTGTAAGCAGTAAAACATCTACATTTATGAAAAACATTAAGACCTTTGTGCCAGTGGTGTAGGGGGTCATTTTCCCTAAGATTTAACTTACCAAAACCTATTGGAAATAAAGTAGGAAACCTAAATAAATCTGTAAATAGTAAAACATCAGAAAAACCTATTAATTTAGGTCAAGTATTTATATTGCCAAAGGAAAACTAAACATATTATCATGTCAAAATATATACAAATCTATGAATTTTGTAGTTAAGTTTTTCAGTAAAAATTCTTGTGAATGTAGGCTGGACTTACCCATCTCTTCTGATGGATAGAATATGGATAAGTGATGTGTTGTGACTCCCAATGGTAAGCTATTAAAAGGATAACTTCCTCCTGGTCCTCTTTCTCCATTGAATTGCTCATAGTAGAACAACTAAGCTGACATGTTACAAGAACATCACTTTGACAACAAATATCTGTATAGTCAAAGCTATGACTTTTCTAATAGTCATGTATGCATGTGAGAGCTAGGCCATAAAGAAGGCTAAGCACTAAAGAATTGATGCTTTCAAACTGTGGTGCTAGAGAGTTCTCTTGAGAATCCATTGGACAGCAAGGAGATCAAAACAGTCAATCCTAAAGGAAATCAACTCTGAATATTCATTGGAAGGACTGATGCTGAAGCTGAAGCTCCAATACTTTGGCTACCTGATGCAAAGAGCTGACTCATTGGAAAAGACACTGATGCTGGGGAAGATTGAGGGCAGTAGGAGAAGGGGATGACAGAGGATAATGTGGTTGAGTGGCATCATTGACTCAATGGACATGAGTTTGAGCAAGTTCTGGGAGATGGTAAAAGACAGGGAAGCCCGGAGTGCTGCAGTTCATAGGGTCGCAAAGAGTTAGACATGACTGAGCTACTGAACGAGAACAAGGATATTCAAGAATTCATGAGGAGTGACCCATGAATAGAAGTGAGCCATTCTAGAAAAAATGAGTATCAACTTGTGAGCCATGTAAGTGAGCCCCCTTGGAAGCACATCCTCTAGTCTATGGATGACTACAGCTTCAGCCAACAGCTTGACCTCAATGAGGACTGAAGCCAGAAACACACAACAAAGTCACTCCCAAGGTCCTGATCTGCACAAAATGTGAGAAATAATAAATGCTTATTGTTATTTTAAACCACTAAATTCTAGAGTAATCTGTAATGCAAACATAGATAAATAAAAACAACAGAAAAATAAAAGCATACTAGCTCTAGTGATTAACCTTTGACAGCTGAAGATTGATAAATAAAATGAACTATGAAATAGAATAGACAATCCAGAAACAAACTCACACAGCAATATAAACTTGATATACAGCAGAAGCATCACTACTGTAGAACAATAAGGAAAGAATTCAGAAAATCTGGTGGAAAAAATACAGGGTTTCTGTATTATATCATACATAAAGATATCTGGTGGCTTAAAGATTGAAAGGTCAAAAAGATGAAGCTTTAAAATTTTAGGAAAAAGTAAGAAAATTTCTTGCTGGGGATAAGGAAGAACTTCTTAGACAAGATGATATTTCTAAAAGTGTTTATTTGAGCTTTAAAATTATCTGAAAATGTTTCAGAATAATTTATTTTCAAATTATGTAAGTTCATAGAGTATTATAACCTGATAATGAAAATTTACCAGCTATTCTTTGAGAAAAAAGATTTGCCTAGATAAAGTGAAATTTGTAAAGTGAATAAATGTGTAATTGTTCTCCCATATCCCGAGTCTTTATATTTTTTTGTGTGTAATGATTCTTCTTGTGCCCTATGGTGTATTTATGCCCCTGCTAGTTGCTCAAGAGCCTTCTTGTTTAAAAATAACAAAGAGAATAACAGCAAAAACTCTTAAGTCAGCATTGAAAAGAGCCAAACTCAATCCCCTCAGATTTTTCCCTTCTTTATCTAATCCTCTTCCACTTCCCCTGCCACCAGAAACTTCAATCAAATCTAGACTCCTGAGTACAGACATCTTATCTGTCCTTTTTTATTAGTCTAGATGTGACCCAAATAGCTTTCTCTTTGTTTTCTTAGTTTAGCTGAAGCCACTTGGAATTTCCTAAAGTGATTTATCAATATTTAATCAATATTAGGGGAAATCAAGACTAGATTAATAAGTACATTGCCAAAGCATAATAATAAATATTTGAAAAATATCGATTTTACTTTCTAACATGATAAATATTAGGCTCCTGTGCAGTTCTGGCCTCAGACACTGTCCTAGGTCCTTTCTTTTCAATTCATAATTTGATGTGAAACAGTGTAGAACAGGGACACTCAATATATTTGCTGATATATTTACTCTACATGAAAACTCAGTACACACACTTACACATAAAGATATGTATATATACATGTAAATATACATGTATGTGTATGTATTTCTAAAAAAAATTCCAAAATAATATTGGGCCATTATGAGTAACACATTTAGATTTTTTAATGCTTCTCAAAATCTAGTATATTTATTTCTCATGATCCAATTTTGGATCACAGAGATCAATAATTTTATTTTCAATGAAATAGAATAAGATATAATACAAAAGAAAGTACCACAGTGCATCATAGGTAGTAAGAATAAATGTTTTTTTTTTCAGCTGTATTTTCTATGTATGTCTGAATATGTTCTATATTTATACTAATGTGATATAAATTGTATTGACTACTGCCTGTTATAGTAAGAGAAGTTTGAAAGCTACTAATAAAATTTCCCTCTAAAGAAATGTCTTTGCTTTTTTTCCTATAATGTTTATCTATAGTCCCATTCTTTGCCCCTCTTCTCTCTTTGGACAGCTGGCATTACTTAGCCCAAGAAAATAGGCTAATTACCATATAGTCAAGTCTATGGTCTTCCCAGCAGTCATGTACAGATGTGAGAGCTGGACAATAAAGAAGGCAGAGCACCAAAGAATTGATGCTTTTGAACTGTTGTGCTAGAGAAGCCTCTTGAGAGTCCCTTGGACAGCAAGGTGATCCAACCAGTCAATCCTAAAGGAAATCAACCCTGAATATTCATTGGAAGGACTGATGCTGAAGCTGAAGCTCTAATACTTTGGCCACCTGATGCGAAGAACTGATTCACTGGAAAAGATCCTGATGCTGGGAAAGATTGAAGGCAGAAGGAGAAGAGGGCAACAGAGGATGAGATGGTTGGATGGTGTCATAGATTGAGTGGACACAAACTTGGGCAAACTCCAGGAAATAGTGAAGGACAGGGAAGCATGGGGCACTGCGGTCCATGGGGTTGTGAAGAGTCAGACACCACTTGACAACTGAACAACAACAACAGGTTTGTTATTCAGGTTCACTATCTGCATGTAAATATCACCCATGCATATGTACAGTAACCTGCCAGTCAGAGCTACAAATGGGTCACCTCCATGTATGATGGCAGGAAAGCTGAGGCAGTAGCCAGGGATTTACTACCATGGGAAAGGCATGATCAAGGCTGCTCCAGCTGGGAAATCAATGAAAGCAAATGAGGCACACAGGAATAGGTAGGTTGAGTGGCAGGGCGGGACACATGATTTGGGTAGGATACTGTCCAGAACTGCTTGCATCCTTTCACGATATTGGAAACTTTTTATGAGAGCAAGTTATCTTCACTTCTTCCCTGAAAGGAGAGGGCAGTGTCAACTCCTAAAGGAAATGGTCATTTGTAATCTCTTAAAAAGACTTAAAGAGGGTTTGCAAAACAAGCTAGTATTTTCATTCTGAAGCTAGTCCTAGGTTTGTAATTAACATTCATCATCTCTTACTTCCGTAGTCCATTCCAGATTCTCCAAATCTTTTGCTAGAAGTTCTTGTGATATGGGTCCTATGCCTGGGGAAGGAGGGATACCCATGATCTAGACCTTATTACTGAGCAGTATGAGCCCTTAGTCACCTTTTCTTGTGCTTCCATTTGCTCGTGTACAATGACCACTGGGCACAAAAGCACCAAGGTATATACTTCAATACATTGCCAGGGACACAATCTTCCATACCCACATTATGAAACCACAACTAATGATCCTCATTCAATATAGCAACTCTTTTCTTTTTTTCTCTCAGTTTCTCATAAATGTTTAACATAAAACATCATCATCATTATAACATAAGTGGGCTGCCATGCCTTCCTCCAGTAGATCTTTCCAACCCCAAGGATCAAGCTCATGTTTCTTTACGTCTTCTGCATTGGCAGGCAGGCGGGTTCTTTACCACTAGCACCATGTGGGAAGCCTCATATATTGCAAAATGATTACCACAATAAGTGTAGTTAACATACATCATTTCATATAGTTAATTTTTGTTTCTTATGATGAGAACTTTAAAATCTACTCTCTTAGAAACTTTCAAATAAATTACTCTTTTCTTTCTCTGTTGATCTACTGACATGAGAGCCCAAAGTGCTAGGTAGTAGTTGCAATTTTTTCCTCAGTAGAATCTGTACTGGGGTTTCCCAGGTGACTTAGTGGGTGCAGAACCTGCCTGCCAATGCAGGAGAAGTAAGAGATGCAGCTTCAATCCCTCGGTCAGGAAGACCCCCTGGAGAAGGGTATGGCAACCGACTCCAGTATTCTTGCCTAGTGAATCCCATGGACAGAGGAGCCTGGCAGGCTATAGTCCATGGGGTTGCAAAGAGTTGGACACAACTGAGCAACTCACACACACACACACACACACACACACACACACACACATACAAACAAACAAACACACAGAATTTTACTATGACCTTTAGTGGAAACAACCCTCTAGTGTCCATCCAACTTACCTCTGTTGATTAAGTCACCAAAAATCATAGCTGTTTTGAGTACTTTCACAGTGATTAAATGGGGCAGAAGTGTTTGACTGGAGATGAATGAGAGAGAAAGGAAGCGGAAGAGAGAAAACAGGAGCTGGAAAGAGAAATAGGCATTGACAGAATAAGCACAAATGAGCCTTGTTCATATTTTAAATGCATTTCATAGTCTGGGGCCTATCACATGTCCCTATCTGATTACAAGGTATAGATTCAGATTTGCGACTGTCCCAAGTTTTAACAGGAATTCTTCTAATAGGAATACTTCCTTAAAAGAAGGCTAAAAGGTTTTGGCATTTGAAATTTCTTTGGCATCTAGAGGTTATTGATGTCATTCATATACATATTAGATCAGTAATAACATGAAGCTAGAGAAACATCAGAAAAGAATATGTCTACTCTCAAAGAAATGTGGCTGACCTGAAAACACTTCCCATCTTCCATCTTCAGTGTTTCTAAGGAATGAAACAAAACCACTTCAAAAACTATGCCCACTCTGCCAGATCCATAGATTTTTTTGATCTTTTCTTTTTTTGATCTTTTCTTGTTCTTAATTCTACTCTCAAGGATCACAATCACTCTAAGAACTGTCCACAACACACCCACAAAAATGCCTCCATTCAGCTTCTTCTCCACCTCAGTAGAGAGTCAGTTAGAATAAACTAAAAAAAAAAGAAAAAGAATTTTGGACTTAAGAATCCTAAATAACAATAAAATGAACTCCTCTACCCTTCCCCTTTGGGCCTCCCTGGTGGCTCAGTGGTAAAGAATCCAGCTGCCAATGCAGGAGATGTGGGTTTGATCCCTGGGTCCACAAGATCCCCTGGAGAAGGAAACAGCAGCCAACTCCAATATTCTTACCTGGGAAACACCATGAACAGAGGAGCCTGGCAAGCTGTGGTCCATGTGGTTGCAAGGAGTCAGATATGATTTAGTGACTAAAGGACAGCAATCATTCCCCTAGTGGAAATGAATTAACCATTGAAAACACAATTGCCTGATATTACCTCCTGGAAATGAGAAAAAAACTTATTTTCCAAGAATAAATTAAATAGGTATCCTAGTATAAGCAGGGAAATTAGTACACAACCACAAATAGACACAAATGTATACAGTATATATTGCAAATTTTTTTCGATAGTCAGCTTCAGAGCATCTGCACTTGCTATTTCTCTGTTTGGAATATTCTCAACAGGACATTTTCATGACTGTGTTCTTTAAATTCTTCAGATTTTCCAAACATTGCTCTTCAGGATATTATTCTTTGACTACCCTAAATAAATCATATCTTCCATCAATCTCTATACAATCTCAAGTATTATCCACTTTATAATCCTTATGAGTATCTAACCCTTCATTTACTCATTTGTTTATATGTTTATGCGCTAAAAGTCACTTCAATCATGTCGACTCTTTATGACCCTATGGACTGTAGCCCTCCAGACTCCTCTGTCCATGGGATTTCCCAGGTAAGAATACTGGAGTGGATTGCCATTTCCTCCTCCAGGAGATCTTCCCCATGCAGGGATCGAACCTGCATCTCTTATGTCTCCTGCATTGGCAGGCAGGCTCTTTACCACTAACACCACCTGGGAAACTTCTTATATGTTTATAGTTTCCCTCAAAAAAATATAAACTCATCAGGGAAATGTATTGTATCGGGTTGGTATGCAGTACATGAATCTCTAGTGCCTAGACTTGTTTTGGCATGCAGGAGAACTCAATAAATATTTAACACATGGAACATAATTTTTATAGTCTTTATTGGAACATGAGAACAAAAGATATTGAAAATATAGGGCACCTAAAAGGGTTGGTACCTGTTTTTATCAGTTGCTAGCTAGATTATCTTTAAATATATTTCTATATTGAAAGATGGTAACGATAACCCTATATGCGAGACAGAATAAGAGACACAGATGCATGGAACAATTTTATGGACTCTGAGGGAGAAGCATGTGCGATCTTAGTCCCCAGACCCGAATGGAACCCATGCCCCCTTCATTGGAAGTGTGGAGTCTTAACCAGTGGACCACCAAGAAAGTCCTCCAGAAATTTGTTTTATGAGTGTTTGTGCACTCAAAAAATGACAACATATTTTTCCTACTTCATAAATCCTGTAAAAATAAATCATTTTAGTTAACTAGAAAAAAAAAAAAAAAAAGAAAAGAAAAAGAAAAAAAAAAAAATAAATAAATATATTTCTAATAGGAGAATTTGTTACTCAAGATACATGTCAATGCGTATGTAAATATCAAGAGTTATATTAAAAAGTGCATTTCACATTTGATTAGTTGACTAATTATAGAAGAAATATGAATATTATCAAATATCCAGAAATAAAAATAGTTTACATTGGGATTTGAAGTCAATTATAGGATCTGGTGTGAGGTATTTATACCAACTTACCTCACACACCACTGTATTTTACTTTATCAAGTTCTTAATTTATCCCTTAGATATTGGATGATTATTTCATAAAAGTGCTAGGTGACAGGAGGAAATTATTTTAAATTGCAGCAGAAATTTTTAAATTGCAGCAAATCATTCACAAAGGGGATATTCTACATGTAGATAATTGAGAGTTGACTGAAGATAAATGCTTCTAATTTTGATGATGTCTTTGAGAAAGTAGCACTTATAATATTCATCAGGTTGAAGGACCTTCATTTTAATACAATTCCTGTATGCTATCGTATTATTCCAATCCATTTCACAGGAAAAGTATCCATTATTATAAAGATATATTGTTTGCATGGCTTGCTACATCACTGTCACGCGATTAACCTTCAAGTGTTATGAATACTGTTGCCAGACTAAGGGAGATTGAAATCAAAACATTTAATTATTTTTGTTATTTTTGGTGTATGAATTAGGGAGGGTATTTTAGTTTGACAAGAAAAGACAATAAAAAATCCACTTGCTTTTTTTTCTGAACACATTTTCTCCTTTTGCTGCTTAATTTTCTTCTCACCTCTATATTGTTAAAATATCTTAGATTTTAAAAATTATAGAAAATAGTCTCTAAAAAATTCTTGGAAAAATTTATATGTACAATACTCATACTAAACCATTGAATAGTTGTTACAATATGAAACTGTATTACTACATAGGACATCTGACATCTTTATCATGCTTAGACTGGTAACAAATTATATTCCCACCTAGCATTTATAATATTAATTCACATTTGTTGTCAGGATGAAGTACTGAAGCCTAGGATAGGGCATATCCATCATATCATTTTATACACTAAATTAATTATTAATTTAAGCCCTAACAATAGCTAAGGGCTTCCTTGGTGGCTCAGCAGTAAATAACCTGCCTGCCAATGCAGGAGACACAGGTTCAATCCCTGTGTCAGGAGATCCCCTAGAGAAGGAAATTGCAACCCACTCCAGTATTCTTGCTTGGAGAATTACATGAACAGAGGAGCCTGGTGGGCTACAGTCCATGGGTTGCAAAAGATTTGGACATGACTGAGTGACTAAACAGTAGCAACAGCAAACAATACCTATATTAAATCTATCACATGTGGTACATGTCACTTCCAGAATAAAATATCTTATCAATTAGAAAGTGCAAGGTTTCATGATGATCTGGTACATTATTCATTGTTTCATTCAGTAGAAGAATTGTATGCAATGCTGAATTTTTTAATGCTGCACAGGAATTGTTTTCAAAGAGAAAAAAATAATGTAAGTGAAAATATTGCACATATCACTTATTGCTCTTAGATGTTTTCTTCTGATAGTATTTTTATTTATATCACCTTATGGTGTTTTTCTCATATATGCTTCTACAGACTACTTTTTGATCTCCCACCATTTATTATTGGAAAGTTCTGATTGGCTTTCAACATACACCATTTCTGGAATGTGTGTCTTAGATATGCAGGTCTTTTACCAACAGTGAAATTTGTACACAGAGCTTTGGGGACCCTCTCTCATGACTGATCTTTAGATATATAAGGACCTTTTTCATTGCTCTATCAGTCATTCAATTCACAACACTGCACTCATATCATCATTCACTATCATGAAATAAAGTTTGCTTTAATATTAGGCATTATATATGTGGAGATATGAATTTGTTTCTGTTAACAAAACAAATAACCACTATGCTGAGATGTCATGATAACATTTTAAAAGATAAAAGGAAAAATAGTTATGAGCAAATTTCAGGCTAGGAGAAAAATAATATAAAATCCTATACAACTATGTATAATAAAAAGAACCAAAATGGGGAAATATATTCTTTATTATCATCTTCAGCAGTGTATAAAAATCAAGAGAGAACTTTGTTAGGTATACAAAACCTACATAACCATTTGCTTAACTAGGCCATTGGGTGGTGGATAGAAATGAAGAAGCACTTGACTTGTTTACTTTTTAAAAGTAACTTAATCATGCAGCCATTATTGATTGGTTTCCAATTATATTTGACAACTATATGTGATTATGATTTAAGAAAAATTACCTTATGTTGCTTGTATAAAATGTGCTCTGCACAGTAAAGTTTTAAAAGTAAAATATACAAAGATTGAGAGGTGGAATTCTCTAGGCCAGAATACTGGAGTGGGTAGCCCTTCCCTTCTCCAGGAGATCTTCCCAACCCAGGGATAGAACCCAGGTCTCCCACATTGCAGGCAGATTCTTTACCAGCAGAGCCACAATAGAAGCCCAAGAATACTCGCACAGGTAGCCTGTCCTTTCTCCAGTGGATCTTCCCAACCCAGGAATTGAACTGAGGTCTCCTGCATTGCAGGTGGTTTCTTTACCAACTGAACTAACAGGGAAGCCCTATCCGAAAATTAAATCAATATTTTCTCTGTTTCTTCTTGACCATTTATAAATATGCCAAATAATGAAATACACATTAATGAATGTGGCAGAGACAGTTGGTTCTCACCAATATTCTAGATGTCTCTTGATATTCCCAGTTTTCCCTTGTGGTGAGGTCTTTCCTTCACTTGTTGTTGTTCAGTCTCTTAGTCATGTCCCACTCTTTCGACCCCATAGACTGCAGCATACCAGGCTTCTCTGTCCTTCACTTGAGGTGCAGGTTTTTCCTGTCCCTTATTCAATTTCAACTATATAGATTAAAGCTATTCTATTTAGCCACTAAATGCTGGATTTCCTTAAGACTCTCTCCTGGGACTTTTTCTCTCACTGTACACTCTCTATTTGAGCTATCTTACAATACCACATAAAGCTTTCTGTCTTAGCCACATTTTCTTCTCTGTAATATTCAAATTCCTATTTAAGATTTCCTCTTTCTATCTAAAGGAAATCTAGACTCATCTTGTCCCAAAGAGAACACATCATTATCAGTTTAGTTCAGTTCAGTCGCTCAGTTGTGTCCGACTCTTTGCAACCCCATGGACTGCAGCATGTGAGGCCTCCCTGTCCATCACCAACTCCCAGAATTTACTCAAATTCATGTCCATTGAGTCGGTGATGCCATCCAACCATCTCATCTTCTGTTGTCCCCTTCTCTTGCCTTAAATCTTGCCCAGCACCAGAGGCTATTCAAATGAGTCAGCTCTTTGCATCAGGTGGCCAAATTATTGGAGTTTCAACTTCAGCATCAGTCCTTTCAATGAATATTCAGGACTGATTTCCTTTAGGATAGGCTGGTTGGGTCTCCTTGCAGTCCAAGAGACTCTCAAGGGTCTTCATCAACACCACAGTTCAAAGCATAAATTCTTTGGCGCTCAGCTTTCTTTATAGTCTATCTCTCACATCCTTACATGACTACTGGAAAAACCATAGCTTTGACTAGATGGACCTTCATTGGCAAAGTAATGTCTCTGCATTTTAATATGCTCTCTAGGTTGGTCATAATTTTTCCTCCAAGGAGTAAGCATCTTTTAATTTCATGGCTGGAGTCACCACCTGCATTGATTTTGGAGGCTCAAAAAATAAAGTCAGCCACTGTTTCCACTGTTTCCCCATCTATTTGCCATGAAGTGATGGAACCAGATGCCATGATCTTAGTTTTCTGAATGTTGAGCTTTAAGCCACCTTTTTCACTCTCCTCTTTCACTTTCATCAAGAGGCTCTTTAGTTCTTCTTCACTTTCTGCCATAAGGGTGGTTTCATCTGCATATCTGAGGCTATTGATATTTCTCCCAGCAATCTTGATTCCAGCTTGTGCTTCAAGCAGCCCAGTGTTTCTTATGATGTACTCTGCATATAAGTTAAATAAGCAGGGTGACAATGTACAGCCTTGACATACTCCTTTCCCAATTTGCAACCAGTCTGCTGTTCCATATCCAGTACTCACTATTGATTCTTTTTTTTTTTTCTGGAAGAACATATCATTTTATTAAAATATTTTGTAAAGTTTTCAAACTACATCAAAGTAATCACCCTTACAATCTCACAATTTATGCAACAAACTAACATATACTGATATCCATTTCAACATAAGGTGGTGAAAGAATATTGCAAAGAAAATATAGAATATATTTTGTGAACTCTTGGTTGACCACTAACTGAAATGTTTTAAACAGCTTTACTGATATATAATTCACACGCTGTAAAGTTTACCCAATTAAAGTGTACAATTCAATGGTCTTCAATAGATTTATAGGGTGGCCCAACCATCACAATTATTTTAGAACATTTTTTTCACTCTAATAAGGAACTTTTACTCATCAGCAGTCACTTGCCTTCCCTCCTCACTTCCCCTACCAACTCCCCATCCTAGACAATGGCTAATCTACTTTCTTTCTCTATAAATTTGCCTATTCTGAACATTTCATATAAAGCAGAATTGCAAAAGCTTACAGTAGCATAACCTCAGTTATGATATATCCAATTTCTTATTATAGATATCCACATATATCTCCACACTGAAGGAAGCTCACCTAAATGTTAAAGTTGATGGTCTTTGATCATTTCTACTAATGTTCATTTTCCTGATAATGTGTGTTCCTAATATTTTTCCTGATAATGTGTTAGTTCTCCATCAAAAATTTGTTTTTCTGAATTTTTTTTTTCACATTTTAAAAACTTCTTTATTTTGAGATCATTTTGGATTTACAGAAGAGTTGCATATACAGTGAGTTCCCATATACTCTTTACCAGCCTGTGTTTGTTAACATCTTACATAATTGTAGAACAATTACCAAAACTAAGTATTAAGCCTTAATTCAGTTAACTATTAACTGAATTACAAAATTCATTTGGACTTCACTCATTTCTCCATAAATATCTTTTTTCTTTTTTTTTCTATTCCAGGATCCAAGCAAGGATCATACATTTCATTTAGTCGTCACGTTTCCTTAGTATCGTCCAATCTGTGACAATACCTTAGTTTTGACCTGCATACAGATTCCTCAGGAGGCAGGTCAGGTGGTCTAGTATTTCACCCTCTTTAAGAATTTTCCACAGTTTGTTGTGATCCACACAGTCAAAGGCTTTGGCATAGTCAATGAAGCAGAAGTAGATGTTTTACTGGAACTCTCTTTCTTTTTTGATGATTCAGCAGATGTTGGCAATTTGATCTCTGGTTCCTCTGTCTTTTCTATAAGCAGCTTGAACATCTGGAAGTTCATGATTCATGCAAATTTGGAAAACTCAGCAGTGGCCACAGGACTGGAAAATGTCAGTTTTCATTCTAATCCCAAAGAAAGGCAATTGCAAAGAATGCTCAAACTACCGCACAATTGCACTCATCATTAAATTCCCCCACAAATGGCTTATCACCTTTTCTTCTGTTGCACATACTTGAAATCCAGGATTCATTTTTTGCTCACTTTTTACTTATCCCTATGTCCCACAAGCAAACCACCAATTTTTAAAAAACTATTACTTCAAAATGTATCTTAATATGTCTACTCTTAGTCTCCATCAACTTAGTTGAAGATAACAGCAATGGCAAGGATGAAACTGATAAAGATAATCTTGGCTGCTAACATTTATTGACTTATTGAGTACTAAATATATATCAGCTATTTTGAGGTTTGTCCTGTGATAACCTACTAGCAGGTATCCTCACATGATATATAGCCATTCTTCAGTTCACTCTCCACATTAGTGTAAGAATAATATTATTGAGAGAAAATATAGATATCATGCTGCTTTTCAGACCCACCTAATGAGTTCCAGATGCTATTTGAATAAATGCAAAGTCTGTTATATGGCTGGCAAGGCTTATACACTCTCACCTTTACTTATTTTCTTGAGCCTTGACTCATATATCACCCCTTCTCATCCTTTTCCATTAAGACTCATCTCTTATATTCTTTTAATTCCTTGAATGTGTAACTCATCCTTGAATTTATTGTTCATTTTGTGAATATAGAATGGCTGTTCCCACTGACTCAATTAACTGCTAATCATATTTGAGGTCTAAATAGTTATCTGTCAGCTCCTACTGTTCGTGACTAGATCTGGTCCCATATATATCTACTTGTTTCCTTTCTTTGATTCTAGTTACCTTGGTGTTTTAATGAAAATATGTGATTAATTTAATCTTCCCCCACTAGATTGTAAGATTCATGAGACCAGGAAGTTTAACTTTTATGTTCACCTTTTTCACAGTTAGAATTCAGTGCACATCTGCTGGATGAATGAATAAAAAAAGGAAGGAAGAAAAATGTGTATTCTTGCAAGTAAACTTGAACTCTTCACTTTTGCTTATCATTCTCTTCATACCCAAATGATGTCATGGTGTAAAGTCCAGTCCATTCCATTGTCTTAAGTTCAAGCCTTCATCATATTCATCTGAATTTCTACAATAACGGGTATCACTGCTTCTCAAGTTTTCCTCTGTTTTATAGTTCTTATCATAATTGGGGTAATTTTCCCAAAACCTGGTCCAAATTTTAAATCTTTAAGGGGATCCTATTTCAATTACCCAACGCTAGATAACAAACCTCCCTCAAACATAATAACTTAAATATTTATTATTGTCTCTCATGACAGTTCTTTCTTGGGATTCCTTACAGGGTTGCATTTACATATTGGTAAGGATTAAAAATCTGAAGTCTCCACTGGACTAAATACCCCAAGGTGCCGCACTCTATGACTCGCTTCTGTGGCAGGGAGCCCAGCTTGGGCTTTTGAATGTTATACATTAAAACACATACACACACAAACAATAAAAAAGGAGAGAGTCACTACATCAGTTCATTTTAAAGAGCAAGGCTGGTTAAGGAATATGAATACTGGGAAAGATGGTTCTTTCGAGGACCAAGTTTGGAGACTGCTACAATCTCCACAGCTTCACATAACAAGCATCAGTGGCACTTCATAATCTCTCAACCCTGCCTACACCTCTAGTCTTAGCCTTATCCTTACCCCACCCCCATTTGCTCATACTTACTCTTCAAAGAGTGAATTTAGTTCCCTGAATACAGCAAACATGCATTTTATGCCACGAAACCTTCTTATATGCTCTTTTCCAAGATGCTTTATGTTTGTTTTATATTTGCTAGTTTTATCTAACTTCTTCTTTAGAATACAAATAAAGAAGTTCTTTTCCTTTATGAGAAGCCTCTCTAACACTCCTCCAGATGTTTTATATTCCCATTGCAACTTTTGAGTTCTTGTACCTCAGATACTGTAATCAGTTAAACTTACTTAAAGGCATCAATCACCCATTAGCCAATTTTATAGGAAGAGGTCGTGTCAGGTAGTTGGGCAACTAATAAATTCTTGCAAAATGGATAAATAGAAGCATTTATTTTGCTCCTAGGCTGTGCACATTTCTAAGGCTACTTATGGTAAATTTAATTTTCAGTCTTTCCCAGTATATGCATCACTTCACTATGTGAGAATATTTCTCTTTCAAGTGGCTCAATAGTAGGCTTTGAATTGTACATAAGAAGCAAAGGAAAGCTTATAACTATCAGTAATATACTGCACTGGTTGCCTAACATGAAGATTACTCCATGTAATTCCAATAAATGTGCTCATAACTAAAGACTGGTTCTTCTCATGATTTTATGAACTTCATGCTTTTACATAAAAAATGGAAGTTTTATGTAATTTTAAAAATTCTTAAAGCAAATCTCTTTTTAATTTACATATGACAGCTCTCATAAAATTAATAATATCAAGTGTTCTGAAAGTATAATGCTTTTTTGTGATTTGATGCAGTGTTTGTATGTGTGTCTGGGTTTCCATAATTTTTTTTTTTTTAATAAATTTATTTATTTTAGTTGGGGGCTAATTACTTTACAATATTGTAATAGTTTTTGCCATACATTGACATGAATCAGCCATGGGTTTACATGTGTTCCCCTTCCTGGACCCCCCACCCACCTCCCTCCCCATCCCATCCTTCTGGCTCATCCCATTGCCCCGGCCCTGAGCCCTTGTCACATGCATCGAACATGGAATGGTGTTCTGTTTCACATATGATAATATACATGTTTCAATGCTATTCTCCCAGAACGTCCCACCCTCACCTTCTCCCTCAGAGTCCATAAAATTGTTCCATGCATCTGTGTCTCTTATTCTGTCTCGCATATAGGGTTATCGTTACCATCTTTCAAATTCCATATATATGCATTAGTATACTGTATTGTTGTTTTTCTTTCTGGCTTACTTCACTCTGTATAATGGGCTCCAGTTTCATCCATCTCAGTAGAACCGATTCAAATGTATTTTTTTTAATGGCTGAGTAATATTCCATTGTGTATATGTACCACAGCTTCCTTATCCATTCGTCTGCTGATGGACATCTAGGTTGCTTCCATGTCCTGGCTATTGTAAACAATAGCCAGGTTTCCATAATTTTGTGTGTGTGTATGTGTGTGTGAGTATTGCTTCTTCCATAAACCTGCCACATTTCCCACCATCAATTAAGTTATGTGAATATATATATATATATGTGTCACATATTCAGCAGAATTGGTAATGATTGCTTTCTATTTAATTTTTATTATAATAGGACAATTGGTAAAATATCCTCTTGATACAAATATTTTCATCAATTTAAGTTTCGTGTATTATTTTACTTCCAGAATTAGATAGTGGATTTATACATAATCATAATCTGAGAAACAGATGTGCAGATTTTTAAAATAAATTTGTTATAAGAAAGAATAACTAATATATATCTCATCCTGTTTGTATATCATATAAATAAATAAAAATTGGACTTTGACATTTCTGCAGCCACTAGATTGATTTTAATAATAGCATGAGTGAATTGCTTTAACAACTGTATTATTAAAGTAATTTTTGAATAAAATTTTTTTAATGTTTTACTCAGTTGAGAGAAAAATTAACTTGAAATGCTCAGATATGACTTTTTATCATATAATCTCTTCAAAATGCTTCAATTTAATTGATCTTATATGGAAAAACAAAAATCCTTGAAAGGCATCAGATTAAGGTCACAGGTCAGTGTTCAAGCAAAACAGAACTGAGCTACCAAATGATTTCCTGTTATTAAGCCGATAAATCAGAGCAATGTTGATAGATGTGAGCACTGGGACAGTATGTAAGTCTCATGAAAAAAAGTGCTGAACAGACAGAGGTGATCAATGCTGTCAGAGTCTTGAAAATAAAAATTTCAAAAAGGTCAGGGAAAGTATTGCAAAGGCTATCAGTGGTGTTTACATATCTAAAAATGCACTTTTCCTGTGATTAAATGTAAAAGAAGGCTTCCTATGGCTTCACAATAAGCAAAGCTGAAGAACTTTCAAAATGAATGCATCTTGTTTCCCTCCACATCCTGACTCCCACAGGCATCCAAAGTCAGTCCAGACCCCAAGTCTTTTTAAGTTGTCATTTTCTTCTCTGTGTAATTTAGCTTCTTGTCAGCTCCTCATATCCTGCTTCTGCCCACCCTCCAGGCCTTGTTCAAACTCTGCCTCTTTTGAGGTGTTACATTTGTGTTCTATTCAATAAAATACCACCTTTTTGACCCAATAAAATAATGCTTATTTAATGTGATCTAATTTACATTTCACTCTTAAATGCTCATCTAATTAACTTTTTAGCTTTCAATAAATACTCTCTGAATGTCTACCTTTTAGACTCAGTAATAAACAAATAGGATAGAATTCCTGCCTTCTGAAGATTTACATCTAGCAAGTGATTTAGAAGTTTTGGAGTCAGAATTCCCTTTGAGAGCATACTGGAACAATGGCAACTTTCCCCAGAAAAATTTACTCGCATAAAATTTAGCACAGAAATTTGTAGGATGCAATCATTATGATCATGAAAGGAGAGTCAAAGCATGCTCCCCAGGTAACATTTTTAATTCTGTTTTGTAAAAGTAATAAACTCTTTCCCAACTGAGCAAGTATTGAGTAGTTATCTAGGGGAATATAACAGTAAGCACAGGCAAAAGGAAGAAGTGAAAAGAAGAAGAAGTGTAAAAAAGAATGGGACATCAAGGAAACATTAAGATTTTTCATTAGGCAAGAGGGTGGTGTGAATGTAGGTTGCAGATACATGTTGGAACAAGATGGTTTATGTACTTGCTAACATGCCAGGCCTGTTTGGGGGAACAGATAACTCACCTTCCTAGGAGAATTACCATTTTTCTATACCATAAGGAGTTTTAACATGTTCTTCTTTCACATCTTTCACTAACTTTAAGCACCTCGTATGTAGTGCTTTGCAGATATTAAATATTGAACTGAGAGTTGACCAAGAAAGAATAGGAGAGGAGAGAGGGAGAAGGTTATTGAGTTAGTTGATCTGCAGAGTTCTGGAAAGGTTAAACAAAGAGATGATTGAATTATAAATAGTATTATACTAAGGCCAATTATGTGTAAGTATAGGCTATTTTATGGGTTTCCCTAGTGGCTCAGAGGGTAAAGCCTCTGCCTGCAATGCGGGAGACCTGGGTTTGATCCCTGGGTCAGGAATATCCCCTGGGGAAGGAAATGGCAACCACTCCAGTACTCTTGCCTAGAAAATTCCATGGTTGGAGGAGCCTGGTGGGCTATAGTCCATGGGGTCACAAAGTCGGACACGACTGAGCGACTTCACTTCACTTTATTTTTTTATAGGTTATTTTAAAGGATGATGGAAATAAAGAGAATTAGTTTCATGTCATTTTATAAGAAATACTGTAAGTGAAATTATCTTTCTTGTAACAGCAGTTTAGTTTTGTTGGAAATAAAATTATCAAGTATTCCTATAGGTCCTGAATTAATCCTGATTAAATGATATAATATTTTATACTAGTAAAATATAAAAAATATTTATACTAGTAAAATACAAAACATTTATGAAAATACTTATATTATAATTTCCTCTATAATATAATCATGACATAGGAAATATTTGTTTGGTCCAGTTGTCTAAGTTCCTACATATGTTAACTGTCACAGTAGCCATTTATTTCACAGATATTTATTGAGACAACTGAGATTCAAGCCCTATTCTAGGTTGTTAGAGAATAGCAATGACAAAGTCCCTCTTCTCAATGGAGCATATTAGAGAAGACGAACATATTGACAAGCAAGTAAATAAATAAATGTGTGTGATGATGAATGTTCTATAAAAATCAGAATGTATCAGTCAGGCATTGTCACACGTAAAAAAATGGTATGTCTCAATCACTAAAATCTCATCACTGCAGCCATAAGCATTTATTTGACCCAAAGACCTGGAGTCAGCTGGATATCAGTTGAGGTTTGATCTGAGTACTGCCAAGACTTCACTGGGCTCACTCATAGATCTCCTGATAGGAGGCTGATCAGACTGGGAGAGCTCAACTAAGACAGTTGAGCTTGGATGCCCCTATCTGCATTCTCTCACTCTCCTGTTAGGAGCAAGAGGCTACGGGCGTGTCCTTCACATGGTAATGTCAGACATACAAGAACTCAACCCATACGCGCAGAGCATTGAAAGTTCTACCTGAATCAGCCTAAATAAGTATAATGGCCAGAAATGGAGAATTCAGTTTACCCATGAGGATGGGGAAATGAGGAATGAATATAATTGAAAAATAGCTAATCTACTGTATCCCGTAAGGAAAAACAGCGAGTTATGAAGAATGTTAGTTCAATTAGGGTCGTCAGGACCATGTTCACTGGTAAGGCGACATGTGAACAGAGAAACAAGGTGAGAGAATAAGACACGGGAGTATCTGAGGGGGAAAGATGTCAAGCTGAGAGAACAGTCATGTTAACATCTCTAAAGTAGGGTCATGTGTGTCTCCTTCAGGTACAGCAAGAAAAAATATACATCTAGATTTCAATGAGTGTGGAGTAGAGAAAGAGGCAACAAGGCTTAGGAGAAATAGTAGCCTGCTCACACACAGTCACGTGAGGACACTGGATTTTATTCTGAATGAGATGAGCCACCATAAGGCATTTTGCGGGGAAAAAAGACTGCCATTATCTGGCTTACACTTAAAAAGGATCACCCAGGTTGAATACTAGAACAGAAGTAATCCTCTCAGAGGGGCAAGGAGAAACCATTGCACTTTATTCTTTAGTCATCTTTGCCTTATCTAAGGCTCTTCCTTCTTTAACTAATTCTTCACATCTTTCAAAACTATTTCTTGATTTTATTCTTACTCCTTTTCCCCCTAAATCTAGCCTAGAGATCTGGGGGCTTCCATGGTGGCTCAGTGGTAAAGAATCTGCCTGCCAGTGCAGGAGATGCAGTTTCCATCCCTGGGTCGGGAAGATCCCCTGGAGAAGGAAATGGCAACCCACTCCAGTATTCTTGCAGGGAAAATTCCATGGATAGAGGAGCTTGGTGGGCTACAGTCTATGGATTGCAAAAGACTCAGACATGACAGCGATTAAACAACAAGACAAGGCCTAGAGATTTGAGTATGGAAACAGTTGCTTGAAGTATTTCTTTCTTCCCTTGTATTTTGATAGTTGTGTTGCTGAAAGCTGAAGGGTAAAACACTTGCCTAATAGAACCACCTACCTTCCCCTCTTGTAATGTCTATTGAAACGGTTCTCTGTTTATTAGGAGGATTATGGCATTCATTCTTACTTGCTGGACAGATTATTGATTCGTGCTGTTTCTTAAAGAAATGTCGTAAAATTTAGCCATTGCTCTGTTCCTTCACCACCTCACTATTTATTTATCCCAGGGTGTCTGGGAGATGCTGTGGCGTTTTCTGTCACTATTGCTGTTAAGTTTGCAAGCACAAGCTTCAAAGAGACTACTTTCATTGGACAGAGGCTGACAGTGATGTTGAGTTACTTTAAAGTAATGCTTGGAAATGTATTGATATATCTAAGAGCTGGGTTCCTCATGGCATATTGCCAACGTACACTTTTTTTTTTAATTTCACTTTGTAATTTGAGTTCTATCAATCAGGATCCCCAAATACTCAAAGGCCTTCAATGGAGATGTTTCTTTTTTTTAATTTATTTTAATTGGAAGATAATTGCTTTACAATGTTACATTGGTTGCACTGTTGTATACAATATTGTGAATCAGCCATAAGTGTGCATATGTTCCCTCCGTCTTGAACCTCCCTCCCACCTCCTTCCCCATCTTACTCCTCTAGGATTTCACAGAGCACCAGGTTGAGCTCGCTGCATTATACAGCAATACTGCTGGGCATATACCCCGAGAAAACCATAATTTGAAAAGGCACATGTACCCCGATGTTCATTGCAGCACTATTTACAATAGCTGGACATAGAAGCAACCTAGATGTTCAAAGACAGTTGAATGGATAAAAAGTTGTGGTACATATATACAAAGGATACTACTCAGCCATTAAAAGGAATGCATTTGAATCAGTTGAACTAGAACCCAGATCCTATTATACAGAGTGAAATAAATCAGAAAAAGAAAACCAAATATCATATATTACTGCATATATATGTAATCTAGAAAAATGGTACTGATGAACCTATTTGCAGGGCAGGAATAGACATGCAGACATAGAGAACAGACTTAGGGATGCAGCGGGGGAAGAGGAGGGTGGCAAGAATTGAAAGAGTAGCATTGAAACATATACATTACCGACATACATTTTTATCACACTTAATATAATGGATACTCTTGAAAAACAAAATTTTTTATAACATTTCAGGAGGTAGAAAATCTCGAGGATATCCATCAAAGTTAATGCAAAAGAATGATGTACACTGGCATTGGAAAATTGGGGAGCACAAATGATGTCATTGATAGAACATGGACTCTGTGGTCCAGATGGTGCTGGGTTCAAATTTTGGCCTGACAACTTGCTAGTCATTTGACCTATGCAAGTAATCATGTCTGCTTCCCAGGGATGTCTTTGAAAGTAAAATAATGAATTGTGCACAGTAACTATCCTCTTATCTATTGTAAATAAGTTCTGAAAGAAGATAAATTCTTTTACTGATGATTCTGTATCTCAAATATTATTGTCTAGTACCTCTGTTTTTATTTTAAATGATGAGTAACATTTAGAATTTTTGGTTTAGTTAAGCCAATAGTCAAAAAATTAAGAAAAGTACATTTTCTCATTAATTTCTTACTTTGTGGTGAAAATAAGCACCACTCATCCCAAATTATTAAACAGGAGATAGTTAATCTTTTTTTTTTTTTTTGCAACAGATAGTTACAGTGCTGAAAAAGAATAAACCTAAAGTTTTATAACAAAATATACACTGTTGTATATGAAATCAAATTCTGTAAGGAAAGGTAAAATCACTAAAGAAAGTCTTCATATTCCTAGTCTCTCTGGTAGGTTATTTTAAAATCACCTTAACAACATGCCTATGTTTTCTTAATTTTTGAAAAAGTGCCAACTACTGTTAGTTTTTATTTTAAAACTGGTACCTTTCACCACTCAAATTTGTGAACAGTCTTCAAAGCTCCTAGGTTCCAATTCCCTTCCTTCCTGGTGACTGATTGCATTCAGTTTAATCAAATATCCCTGTTGTTGTGGTTACTTGTCTTACTACTGAAGAAATCCCCAAAGATTTTCAAAAACTTTTCCTCTGAAATCTACCCCTTTTCACATTATTTGGCGGAAACATGAAGAGAGACTTTATAAATATGTAATGCATCACCACCAGTCAGCAATTTTACAGTAAATATGATTTCTTCATTCAAAAGATTTGTATTGTATTCCCCCAATCAAATAAATTGTTGCTTGTTCTAGCAATGTATAGTGAATGATCCCTTAGAAATGATCATATAGGATTAGATATTAATTGTGCTAAATGTACATGAAAAAGTTATGTTCTCATATAAACTAAGATTTGCCTAACTCCACACACTTTAGCTAGAAAGTTTCTTTAAAACAGAGATACACCAGCTTTAATATCATGGTGTCTTCACAGCGGGTGAATGGACTCAGCATATATCAGAATGACCTTGTTCTCACCTACCATTGGGTGTGTCAGGCAATGCTTTCACATCTTAAGGAATTATTTTTTTAGGTTCACAATATAACATTTCCTTTAAAAAAATACCATGTGCAGAAGCAGCATCATTTCTTTAATGGTATTCATGAAGCTAAAGTTTAGTAGATGCTGGGAATTCTGTAATGTTACAAAATGGTTCATAAAATATTGCCATCTGCTATACCGAGCAGCAGTTCATTTTTACTAGTTTTAAAATGGCTGTGCTTTTATGAGTTTGGATTTTTGCCTAAGCTTCAAGTTCCCTCTGAAAGCTACTTCTGACCTCTGCCTGAGGAAATCTGAAAATCTGCTTTTCCTATCTTGCTTTTAAGCATCAGTGAGAAAATGTAAATGAACTAAATACATTGTGAGATTTTTTAACAGAAAAATCTCTCACATACTGCCTGCATGACTGGTTTTTCTTACAACATTTCCAGTTTATACTGGAATAACCACTTGTAAAAAAAATTGCCCAAAGTGCTAGTGCTGAAAACAAACATTTATAGAGTACTGTGCTGTCAGCAGAAGACAAAGGCTTTTATTGCAACTCAAGAAAAAAATTTGCAAAACTTGGACATGGACATTCCACACATAAAATGCAGGATGGAGTATAACCTTCAGAGCTAGAAATTATCTAATCCAACTGTTTGCTGAAGGATGGAAGTGAGACGCCGAGGGCTGTTTAGTAACTTGTCCATGGCCGAGGGCTGTTTAGTAACTTGTCCATGGTCTTACTTTTAGGTACAGACAGGATCCAACTTCAGAAAAAAAAATATTTTTTTTCTGTAAAAATCAAGTTTTAAAGGAATTTATCATATAGCAAAATTGTGATTCTATGTGCACGTGAATGCATGCTAAGTCACTTCAGTCATGTATGACTGTGCAACCTTATGGACTGTAGGCTGCCATGGGATTCTTCAGGCAAGAATACTGAAGTAGATTGCCGTGCCTTCCTCCAAGGGATCTTCCCAACCCAGAGATCAAACCTCTGTCTCTTACATCTCCTGCACTGGCAGGCAGGTTTTTTAGCGCTAGTGGTTACTTTCAGTTTTCAGGATGTTGGCTGAAACCATCAAATGAGTAAATAATCGATGAATGTATAGATTTTATTGGGCAGAGTCAAAGTAAAGAACATTAAGATAAAAAAGCAATTTAAATTAATGCATATATATGGAATATAGAAAACACTACTGATGAACTTATTTGCAGGGCAGAAATGGAGACACAGACGTAAGAGAACAAATTTGTGGACTCAGTAGAGGAAGGAGAGGGTGGGACAAATTAGAGAGTAGCATTGACATGTGTTGGAGAAGGCAATGGCACCCCACTCCAGTACTCTTGCCTGGAAAATCCCATGGATGGAGGAGCCTGGTAGGCTGCAGTCCATGGGGTTGCTAAGAGTCGGACACGACTGAGTGACTTCACTTTCACTTTTCCCTTTCATGCACTGGAGAAGGAAATGGCTACCTACTCCAGTATTCTTGCCTGGAGAATCCCAGGGATGGCGGAGCCTGGTGGGCTGCCGTCTATGGGGTCGCACAGAGTCAGACATGACTGAAGCGACTTAGCAGCAGCAGCAGCAGCATTGACATGTGTAAAATAGATAGCTAATGGGAAGCTGCTGTATAACACAGGGAGCCGAGCCTGGGGCCCTGTGATGCCCTAGAGGGGTGGAGCAATGGGAGGAAGGCTCAAAGTATACACGTATACTTAGGGTTTCCCAGGTGGAACTAGTGGTAAAGAACCCACCTGCCAATGCAAGAAACATGGGTTCAATCCCCTGGGGTCGAGAAGATATCCTGGAGAAAGGCATGGCAACCCACTGCAGTATTCTTGCCTGTAGAATCCCACAAACAGAGGAGCTTGGTGGGCTATGGTCCATAGCATCATAAGGAGTCAGACACAGCTGAAGCAAGCTAGCATCCATGCATTGCTGAATCACCTTGTTGTAAGGCAGAAACTAACACGGCATTGTGAAGCAATTAACATCCAATTAAACATTTTTAAAAAAGAAGAAAAGTAAAAAAATGGCAGAAGAGATGAAAGAGAACAAAGAGGAGAAAGCAAAAAGAGAAGGAGGTGAAGGAGGCATAGGGCAGGAGGCAACGGCAACAGCTCATAAGGCGAGACTCAAAATTATGAATTCTTCCAAATTGTGGCTGTCACATTCCATACAATTTTCAGCTTTTTCCTCTTCTATCCCTGAGTATCTATTTAATTGATTATGTGTTGATCTGCCTTTTCTCCCTTGCTCTCCTAGGCCTTCTCATATAAATTCTCAGATTATTCCCTTTAAGAAATGGCTTTACACCGCAGTATATTTTGAGGTTCAGCCTAGCTGACTGCCTCTGTATGCATGAGCTTTAGTTGTCCTCAGGTCTCATTGCTTTTCTCTTTCTCAGTTTCCTCATATGTACCTCTGATGGGAACACTATAATGTAATTACCCTAAACATGGGCTTCCCTTATCACATAGGGTATACTACTGTCACTTAATAAAAATATAAATATCCTATTGGAACATTTCCAGTAAGAACAGATGTTCAGGCAGATTTATTGGTTATCACAAGGGCCTTCTAACTTTAACATTTTTGATTGATGGAATCTGAAAACACATTATTTAAAATATAAATTTGATTTCTTTTCTATAAAATTATTAAATCTCCCAAGTAGCCCCAAAGCGATTTATTTTGTTCAGTTCTTTGTACCTAGATGACGCATCTGCAGTGATGACTGAATGTGTCCAAAGATAGGAGGGAGAGGGAAGACACACATCTCAACCACCGGACAGTTTTCACTTCATGTTGTCATTGTTTTTGAAATTGATGTTGACTCAGAAGCGTCTTTTTCGAATAGTGAGCATTCAAACCAAGTCTTGAGCATTAGTGTGTATTAGTTTAAGTAGATTGCTTTCTTCATTCCATATAAGTGAGATCACCTGCATTGAGTAAATGGAAATTGTAATTGCAATTTCAATTACAATTGAAAGGAAAGCAATGAGGAACTGGGTGAAGGAACAATGTGGAAATTGAATTTCCTCCAGGGAGTAGAAGGTCTGGATAGAGGCATCACTCCCTTGGAGGCTGAAAGCAGAAGAATCTATTCAGCAACTGAGACAGAAAGAGAAGACAGTAGCTCTGTCGTCATTTAATGTGCCTGACATTGTAGGACCTGATTGTAGACATGCATTGTACACACGTCTATATCTTTCTAGAATTTATTGGATGCTATATGAATAAACTAATAAATAAGTGAAGACAATATGAATGAATCAAAGGAGAGTTCAGTGTAGCTGTAGAAGAACAGTAGCTCTCAAAGTTTCCAACAGCATCACCTGGGGGCTTGTTAGAAATGCAAATTTTGGACCCTATCCCCACCCCTGATGCTGGGAAAGATTGAGGGAAGGAGGAGAAGGGGGCAACAGAGGATGAGATTGTTGGATGGCATCACCAACTCAATGGACATGAATTTGAGCAAACTCCAGGAGATGGTGAAGGACAGGGAAGCCTGGTGTGCTGCAGCCCATGGGGTTGCAAAGAGTCAGAAACTACTGAGCAAATGAACAGCAACAACATCCCAATTGTACTGAGACAGAAGCTCTGTGGGTGGAAGGGGCCCAGCACTGTGTTTCAACACGTCCCACAAATGATTCTGACATGGGTTCAAGTTGGAGAACCATTGAGAACCATTGAGAAAGTGTAAAAGTCGAGAGCATCACTACAGGCATGGGAATGACCGACCAGGAATATGGCAGTGGATAGATGGAGGAGGTGAAGTTAGGATGGCCTCATTCACACAGCATGAAGCTCTCCAAGAAAGTGAGTCTTTCTTTGTCCAGGCAGAGTACAGTTTCTGTTCTTATCAAATGAACCTTCAATGCCACCTTCTTGGGGACTCTTGAGATGTTCAAGTATAATAGCATCATTTTTGCTGCATATGAGGCTGACTCTGGTTGGGCATTTGGCTCTCACTGAATTTTCCAAGGCCTTCATGAGCTGTGTGCTCTAGTCATTTAAACATGTGTAACACAAAGTAAACCAGATGAGCACATGTCTGACATAACATGGGAGTTACCTAAAGCTAAATTGCTTTCATCAATCAGATTTATATTTAAAGCCTGCAGTCTTCAGCTAAATTTGGTGACCAAAGAAAGGAAGTCTTATTTATTTATACAATGGTACTTGTGTAAGAAGTACCAAATCTCAGAAACTGCCCAGGAAACCTCATGAAAGGCACAATTTTGAAGTTTTCCTGCTGGTGACCCTAATTAATAGCCAACACAGAATCACTCTTTACAGATATGCTTTCATTTCCTGTCATTTCTTCAAAGTAAAATAAATATTTTGCCTCATGGAAAAATTAAATATTTCCATTTTAGAAAAGCTGACAAAACTATGATTAATATCACCAATTACTAGGACATTAGAATGACCCTCAGAGAACTGTGTTTCCATGAATGTTAGAGTTTATCACAGCCATCCAGAACAGCCAGCATGATTTTGAGTTAGTTACTTTATTTTATGCAAATAACCACTAGTATTTTTCTAAGCTCTCACTTCTTTAACAAGGCAAGGTTTCAAATTACTATTAGAAAGAAAATTTGTCCCTTACAATTATACTGTACATCATAATTGCCCGTTCTTAATGCAATTTTCTTTTACTGACCACAGCTGTAGATTTTCCAAAAGGTTAGGTAACTGACTAATTCATTGCCAAGTACCTTATCTCTAGAGACTTAGGTTAAGAAATGTCATTTTGATTGTCTCCATGGCAAGTCATGTCATATATGAACAACTTTATCTCACTGTCTAATTTGACCCAATTTTCCATATTGCTTAATAAGCACATTACAGAGAATCACTGATCTATTATCCAAGGAATTATGAAGCTTATGGGTTATCTTCCATTGCACCTGCTTTAATCAGCGTATTGCCTTGGGTATTATGGTCACTTCATCCTTTAATAAAAGAATTGTTAATATCTTCATCTGCAATATCAAACCATTTGTAAAATTAGGTTAGCTGGATTTTATGTCAAATTTATCACAAACTCAGTTACTTAATGTGATGTTTTTAGGAACAATTCCAGTGTTTCCAACATCCTCAAATTAATATTTTCATTAAGCAAATGATCAGTATTCAAACTGGTAAATTTCATTTAAGGATGTAGACAGAAACGTGTTCTTAAGTTACTTTCATGCTGTATATCTGGGTCTGTTTTATTGGCTTTCATGTATCAAAAGTTATACATTTTTTTCTAAAATGCGTTTCAAAGGTAAGCATTGATAACTGAACTGAAGTAAAACTATACACTTTTACACTTTTGTAGTGATTACTTTTCTTAATTCCATAACCCCTCACCAGGCCAAAACATGGAAAAGTAGAAAGAATATCAGATATCACGCATAAGATTTAGTTCGAGCTTCAGCTCTGTCTCTTTCCAGCTACCTAATTGTGAGCAAGTCATTGTCTTACTCCATTTCCTATCTGTTCACTGTAAAATTGCAAAATAAGCCCTGTCTGTGATTATCAGCACATTTTCATACAGTTCATGGGGTTCTCATGGCAAGAATACTCGAGTGGTTTGCCATTCCCTCCTCCATTCACTCTGATTCTGGAAAAGATTAAATGCAAAAGGGGAAGAGGGGAGACAGGATGAGACAGTTAGGTAGCATCACTGACTCAATGGACATGAATCTGAGTAAACTCGGAGACAGTAAAGAAGAGGGGAGCCTATTGTACTGCAGTTCATGGGGTCACAAAAAATTGGACATGACTTTGCAACTGAACAACAACGAATGTTATCACCAGAGGTTGCAGGAGAATCAGGTGGCATAATGCATGTGAATCTGCTTTATGAACTTGAAGGTGTTATATAAATAGCTGTGGTTTTTTGCTGGGAAGGATTTGCAACCATAGGGAGTTATCAAGTGAATCAGATGATAATGCAATTGTTCTCTGAAGAAATAAATGTCCAAATTCTGGATCTTGTGCAGATGATTCTTAAAGTGATTCTGTAAGATTAGTTAATTTGGGTTGATGATCTTCCCCTTTCTAGGCTGATGATTTGTGCTATGCAAAAGATTTTTATTGTTCATATAGAAAGCTGAGGGGCATTGAGTTATGACAATTTTGAATTGCAGTGGTGACTTGGAACACATACCCTTTATGTAAGGGGAGTTAGGCCTTTGAGGTTTACTGCTCAGATTTTCTAACAAATATTTTTTAAAAAAATGTTTACTCAGAAAATCTCTGGTTATGTTATAATGAAAACTCATATATTTTTGAAATGTCTTATGATGACATTTGGCAAGGATCAGTGAAAGTCTTCTCAAATATTAGAAAAATCAAAATAAATGTGTGAGGGCAGATTCTAAAGGATGCTTTATTTTCCTGTTTTAGCAGTTTTCTGAATCTCAAAGTGAAAGTTGCTGTTTATTACTCTTAGAAAGGGAATGTATGGTCTTATAATTTCTTCATGCTATTGTATATCACTTTTGACAACAAAGCATTTATCTTGTGAACAGAAAATATGGGATCTATTTAGTGTATAATCCATGTCTCAAAAATGTTTATGTTTAAATTATAATGGTTACATAATACTAATTAAGCTAATTTATTTCACTTGAAAATTAGGAGGATACTTATGAAACATTGTCAAGTTTAATACATTAGGGTATCTCCAGATTTTAAAATCATTAATTCAAAAAAATAAGTAAAAGTAAAATTATTGGCAGATAATTGTACCACAATCTAAAACCTCAGACACAAGGAATAACATGAACTGTATCCCAAGAAATGTTGAAGAATTTCTAGCAAGAAATTAAAATGATGACAATGATAATTTCAAGAGATTATCATATACATACTGAAAACAACAAGAGTAGAGACTAATTGCAGAAGGGAATTAGAAGATGGCAAGCAATACTTGGGGATAGAGAAGATAACAAATGAAAGACATTTTTATAAGGTCATGTTCAGAGAGTGATTGAGTATGAAGACAGAGAGGGAGGAATCAGGAATGCTTTCAGTTTATTTTTGTGTATGGTGCTAAAGATTGTTCTAATTTCATTTTTTTACATGTAGCTGTCCAGTTTTCCAGCACCATTTATTGAAGAGACTGTCTCTCCTCTATTGTACTGTCTTACGTCCTTTGGAATGCGAGTTTTCCCAGAAAGTAATTATAACATACATAAGTCTGTGGCTTTTAAGAAAATATATGACTGGAGATTCATATTTGTAAGGATTAAGTATATGTTGTTAGAAATGAGAACTTGATACTGGATCAGCCTCAAAAATAAGAGTATAAAGGCTGATAAGAAATAAGTTTCAAGGAGAAAAAAATCTAACCTGAGTAAAGGAACCCACATAAAAGTTGAAGTTTTGGAAGACAGGATAGGAAAATGAGAGAGGAGGGTATACTTTGCTATTGGTCAAATGTTGCTATTGGGTAAAAATAAATAAATAAATAATGGTTGAGAAATTTCTGTTAAACGAAAAAATTGGATAGACTTTTTTGGTAGCCTTCGCAAGGATTTATTCCTGGCTTGATGTGGATACAAAAAAATGATGGATTGAGATATGACTGAGAGATGTGAAAATAGAACAAATATAGAGTAGAACAGATGGGGCAGAGACAGAGGAAAAAGTTTGGAAGGAAATTTAAGGTTGGGAGAATTCAGGTTTGATTCATTAATGGTATTTGAATTTGATTTTTTTTTCTTTTTGAGAAAGGGTTATGATTAGGGCTGAAGTGATTAATGGAAAAAATTGCTAGGGAGACAGAAAGAGATGAATTATAGGTGCATACTTTAGTCTCAGGAGGATAGATAGCCCTTCCATAAAAATAGGAAAGAAGAGAGGGAAAACATAGGAAGCAAAAAAGCAAAAAGATAGAGATGGAAGGAGAAAAAGAGGTGAGGGGTGCAGAGGGATTTGTTAGATAAGATCCTATGTTGGCTACAAAATCTTGAGTGAGCATGCACATACATGCACGTGTGTGTGTGTGTGTGTGAGAGAGAGAGAGAGAGAGAGAGAGATAGCGAGATGAAAGTTCATTTTCTAAAAATGAAAACTGTAAAGAAAGTCTATAGTTTTGTAATGTAGAAAGCAAACTGTAGGGAAATTATTCCCAGGAAACACTCTGGAATGTATAATTTACTAACTATTGGATGAATGAAACAGAAGAAGGATGAGGAAGAGAAAAGGGGGACATGAAAGAGAAGTGCGAGGGGCGATCAATATATTTTTCTACCTCATGATTCTGTAATTATTAATAGCATTTCGAACCTCTCTTCATACATTTATCAGATGCTCACTGAGTGCTGACTATATGCCAGGTATGTTTAGGGAGAGAAATATATACAAGGGAATATTACTCAGCCATAAAAAGAATGAAATAATGTAATTTGCAGGAACATATACGGACCTAGAGATTGTCCTACTGAGTAAAATAAGTCAGACAGAGAAAGAGAATATTATATTATACCCCTTACATGTGGAATCTAAGCAGAAATGATACAAATGAGCTAATTTATAAAACAACAGACTCATAGACTTAGAGAACAAATTTATGGTTACTGGGGGGATGGGTGGAGGAGGGATAGTTAGAGACCTTGGGACTGATACGTACACAGTGCTATATTTAAAGTGGATAACTAGCAAGGATCTATTGTATAGCACAGGGAATTCTGCTCAATGTTATGTGGCAGTCTGGATGGGAGGAGAGTTTGCAGGGAGAATGAATATGTGTATATGTTTGGCTGAGTCATTATACCGTGAACCTAAAACTGTCACAGCATTGTCAGTAGGCTATACTCCAATATACAATTAAAAGTTAAAAAAATAAAGAGACTTCTGATAGAGTGACACTGAGAAATCAGGAATAATATTTTGGTTTATGACTTGATAGTACAGTCATTTGCTGCAAAAGGAAATCCCAGCATAAGGAGAGATTCTCAAATTAAGTTTAAGTATGGTTGACATTTCAATAGTTTGAAATGTCTATTAGACACTCATGGGGACATATTAAGTGGGAAAGATAAGTTGTAATGATGAGTCTGAAATTTCCGGAAGAGTTAATCTTTTTATGCTGCTTTTCATTTCTCAGTAGCACTTACCACCATTTGATATATTCAGTTCAGTTCAGTGGCTCAGTCGTGTCTGACTCTTTGTGACCCCAAGGACTGCAGCATGTCAGGGTTTCCTGTCCATCACCAACTCACAGAGCTTGCTCAAACTCATATCCATCGAGTCAGTGATGCCATCCAACCATCTCATCCTCTATCATAATATTTGATATATTATGTATTTACATTTCATTTATTTATTAGCCATTTTATACACATACTGTATATAACAGGAGCTTAAAACTATAAGGAATTATTTTTAACTGCTATGTTCTCAGGAACTAGTACAGTACCTGACATTGTGAAAACGAAAGTCACTCAGTGGTGTCTGACTCTTTGCGACCCCATGGACTATACAGTTCATGGAATTCTCTAAGCCAGAATACTAGACTGGGCAACCTCTCCCTTCTCCAGGAGATCTTCCCAACCCAGGGATTGAACCCAGGTCTCCCATATTACAGGAAAATTCTTTACCAGCTGAGCCACAAGGGAAGCCCATTAAATATTTACTGAAAAAAAATGAATTTCAGGTTTCATAACTTTCTTTTGGGTTGTAGAATCCACACTGAAGACATTCTGTCATTTCTTTACACTGATTCTTTGAGGACTGAAGCCCTTTGGGCTATCTCTATGCAATGTATCAAGAGCCACATCAACTTTTATATCCTCTTAAAAGCATGCCAGGGCATGTGAATATCTTCAAAGTTGTCTAGGGATCATTAGTCAATACACATTATGCACCTGTTCAAATTCTAATTTCCTCACTCTTGAGAGCAATATCCTAGGAAAGAAGACAAGGGCTATTATCTCCCTTTCCTTCCATGTACTATCTTTGTCCTGTGGGTATTTTTTTCTAGTAATGAAAATTGTTTCTAGTAATGAAAACTTTTTTCTAGGAAAAAAAACACAACAGGTCCATGGCCTGGTCCTGGGCCATGGACCAGGGTACAACTGAATTATATGTAATTCTCTTTCTCAAAAATTTCCCTGTGTTTGAGCCCACTTACACTATTGGTGAGAATGTAAATTTGTGCAGTGCAGCTCCTGTGGGGGATAGTATGGAGGTTACCTAACAAACTAAAAATAGAATTATGATATGATCCAGCAATCTTACTCATGGGCATATATCCAGAGAAGATGAAAACTCTAATTCAAAAAGATACATGTACTCCAATGTTCATAGCAGCACAATTTACAATAATCAAGACATGGAAGCAACCTAAATGTCCATCAATAGAGGAATGAATAAAGGAGACGTAGTACATATATACAATGGAATATTACTCAGCCATAAAAAAAGAATTAAATAATGCCATTTGAAGTAACATGGATGGACCCAGAGATTATCATACTAAGTGAAGTAAGTCATCAGGTCTGAACTACACAAATAATTTCCCTTTAATTACATCTACAAAATCACTTTCATCAAGTAATGTAACATAAGTCTTAGGGTAATATTCCATTCTCTCCACAGCTATCATCCCTCCAGACAAGACAAATTAAACAAGGCATGTACACTAGAGGGTGGGTATCTTGAGGGTTACCTTATAATTCATTCTACCTCAGAGTCAAAGAGAAATTGTGTTTTATTAGGATAGAGGATGAAAAACAAGCATGTCAGGAATTTTCTTTTAAAAAAATCTTAGATATGATTTTTTTGAAATATATTGCTTTTAAAGTTAGAAGATCAACGTTGCTAAAGTCAATCATAGCCTCTGTTCTATCATATAATCTAGAAAGATTATTCTGACACAGGGATCAGAGCACAGTCCTCACTTTTCTTCCTTTGTTGATGAATCTGACAGTTGGAGAACCAGTATTGACTTCATATAAGGTTTCCCTGGTGGCTCAGTTGGTAAAGAAGCCACCTGCAATTCAGGAGACACAGGTTCAACCCTTGGGTTGGGAAGATCCCCTGGATAAGGGCATGGACACCACTAAATATTCTTGTCTGGAAAACGCCATGGACAGAGAAGCCTGTCAGGTTACAATCCATGGGGTCAGAATGAGTCAGATATGACTGAGTGATATGATATGATTTTATTGAAAAATACCACTTATAAAGTTAGAATATCAAGGTCACTCAAGTCAGTTGTGGCCTTTGTTTTATTATATCATCTAGAAAGATGATTTTGATTGTGGGAATTGTGGCACAGTCCTCACTTTTATTCTTCTGTTGATGAGTCTGACAGTTGGAGCACTAGTACTGACTTCTTACAATTTTATCTAAAATAGGAACTTGTCTCCTTAAGGTTTAGTGGTACCAAAAAAGAAAGAATGGTAACTGGTGAGTTTTACAAAGGAAAAAGTGCCTAGACTGTGTTCATTACTAAAATGAGATATTATCTGCCCTTATCTTAAAATCAGCCAGGATAAATAGAAGCCAGAACAAGAGAAGGTACTGGATCGGAGGTAAGATTCTAGCATTCTTATCCTCATGGCCTGAGTAAAGTGGACAATTTGGCAGAGTCTTAACCTCTCTGAGTTTGAATTTTTCTCATGTATGAAATTATAAACTTAAGCCACATTGTTATGTATTATCATTCAGTTATAAAGCATTATGATTTTGCGATTCCAAATGAATTAACTAGGTTTTCAAGGAAAAGTTTTTTGCAGACATTGTCATTACCCAAGACACAGCTCATGATGAATAAGGCAATTGTTTTATTTATAACTTTTAGCATGGTCATTTGAATTCAAATTTCTGAGATATTACTTTTAGCAAATAGAATTTTGTATTAAATTATAATTTTCCATTTCTACACATGTCAATCCAGATGAATTAAATTATAAAAACTGCCAAAAGTTTATAAAGATATGTTTCTAAATATAAAAGGTAATCTCCTAAATATTCTTTAATAAACATCTTAATATCTTGGTGGTGATTTAGTTGCTAAGTCGTGTCCAACTCTTGCGATCCCATGGACTGTAGCCTGCCAGGCTCCTCTGTCCATGGGCTTCTCCAAGTGAGAATACTGGAGTAGGTTGCCAGTTCCTTCTCCAGAAGATCTTCCTGACCCAGGAATTGAACCTGGCTCTCCTGCATTGCAGGCAGCTTCTTTACTGACTGAGCTATGAGAAAAGTCCTCTTAATATATCGTAATGAGATATTTTTGCACTATTCAATTATGATAAAATTATGCTTGAAGACAAGAAGCCAGTAACTCTAGAAACATTAATTTCAACAAGCATGTTTTCTAAAGGCTCTCAAAATGCACATTAGCACATGCCTCAAACTGAAATGAGTATTTCAAAAATAAAACAATCATATATTATTTGCCTTGCTCATCTGTGGTTATCCCAGGCTCCTGATTAAATATTTTCCCCCCTTTCCAAATACTCTCCTGATAGATTGAATACAAGCTTTTGCTTGAGTTAAACCTTCCATTTCTAGCATCGGAGATTTGTTTTCCTTAAAATGTTTCCTTCTTTTTTACCTTCCACTTCCTACTTTTTATGAAGAAAGAAATTATGTTTCTCTAATTTCTTAAGGCTGATAATGAATCTCCATCACTAAGGTTAAAGAAAATCAAGGTTGATGCTCATTCTTGTGGTAACAACCTAAGCCATTTTTCAGTGGGATTTCATGACAATATTGAATGAATTGCAGTCAAACACTTTTGGCAAAGTTAGCCACAGCATTAATAGTCCTCTCTCCTTGGCCCAATGGGACCCCAAGATTTTTTATTTCTATTTTTATCAGTCTATATTTGCTTTCCTGATCCTTAAAGGGTCTATTGTTATTAAGGTTTAAAAGCAAAAGCAATTGTCATTTACACAGATAAAAACATTTACATTTTGCCAGAAGAAAGCACTAAATTGAGCCCAAGAGGTATTTTGGAGTGCTTAAAATTTGTCAGGACTATAAGAAAAGAGGAAAATATATTCCTCCTAGACTAATATATCCCTATGTTAAAGTTATTCATGAAGAAAAATATACATTTTAGATAATGTTTTATTTAAACAAATGCAACTCCAATTTGAGGTAGTTCCAGAATGAAGGTCACAGAATGGAACTGTTAGATTGAAGTGAAGAAAGAGTTGGAAACAATGGCATTAGTGTGTGTGTCTCTTGGGTATCATGTGGTTTATGTTCCGTAGACTGTTTGGCTTTAAGGATTTTGAAACTTTAAGAATCAGTAGGTTAAAAGCAACAGAAAAGTAAAAGAACATTGACTAGAATAATTGCCCTAATTAAACTAGAAATATTGTAGAATTAATTCACTTGATCATTACTGAAGTTTAATCGAAATCATTATATGTACCATTAATGAATATTAATGTATGGTATATATCAGTCATATCAGCATGTGATCTCCCATATTCATGTCATTCCCTACCTTCCCCTCATCTTTTAAGTCAGCACTTTCCCCCACACACCCACACATTCCATATACAAAGCCAAAATGCTTAAAAATTAATATTAAGTTGGATGAGAGAGATTGATTTACCCAAAGGACTTGGAAATTACTGGAGAACTAGTTAGCTGACTTGCATTGGCAATATAAAATGAATTAGATAGAAAGAAATTCAGAAATATACTGCTTTGCATGGACTCATTTAAAGAACTCCTGGTATATGTAACATCAATCAGAAAGATATTCTGTGTTTTTTTAAATCCTTGTTTAGGTGTTATGCCCAAAGTTATATTGAAAAATTACTCGAGGGAATGTATTTATTACAGTCAACACTGCTTTCTTCTGAAATAAGAATCTTAACTTCCAGACAATGAAAATCTTATTTTTCTTCCCTGTTTTCTCTCATCACTGTCCGATGTGGCACTAAAGACTATGAATAAAATCAAATGAAAAAAGTCATCTAGTGTTGTGAGATGTTATTAGTACTTTTAAAATGTAGGCTTAAGGATAAATGTGGTCTCAATTTTTAGCCATATTAGGCTTTTTAATCTGTGCACTTTATCAATTTGGTTCTTGTATTAATTATTGTAAATAAATGAGAATTAACCACACTAATCAACATAATAGGATCTGGTGTATTAAATATATTGGATATAAACTGTTTTATGTGTTCACTTCTTTAGACCATGCATGTTCTTTCACAGACTTGCACTTGGTCCATTGAATTCTTAGGGTAGCAGTAAAAAAAAATTATTTTTAAGGTCATTTTTCACTTCGGGTCTCTAGGAAATTTACTGCACATGGTTTGTCTTACATGGCAAGATTGTCACAGACAAGAACTCTTGACATTTAGTTTACAAAAGAGCACAGAGAAAGAACAGAAAAATAATCATTCTGATTTTTTTATGTTTCTAAGTTTTGCTGTCATACAATCTTCATTCTTCCTGCATATTTATATCAATTTTCCTGTATAATTTAATCAGAACATTGGCTGTTTTCTCCTTAGAGTAAATAGAAGATCCCCATTCAACCAACTTGAATTTTCTGGCCAGTTGTCCAACTTTTACCACTAAAATGAACACATGAAATAGGAAACACATGAAATAGGAAATAACTGAATGACTTATTTATATTTTATAGTTATACCCATTTTAATATGTTGATAGTTAATGTTCATACATTTATAAGCACATAACCACACATTTATACTTATAGGCCTTTTAAAAATTTTAATGATTTAAATAACCCTCTGTAATTGTATATAATAATATTTTATAATTTGATTTTTAAGTTTTTATACTTTTCTATAATTTAATTAAAGCAAATAGTAAAATATAATGCTTTAGAGTAAGAGTGTTTGCATTCTTGGAAGGGATATCTACATTCAAAGTGGAAAATGGCAATAAAAGAGAATGGCATGTTTGGGGCATGTTTTTGCACATATGCATAGTATCATGACTGTCTCAATATTTACATGTGGGTAAAATCTATTTGACTGTTGCTGTCAACCATAGCACATTCCTCTTCTCTTGTTTCTTTGGATATTTTCTAGTTGTTAAGCTCACTCATCAACACAAGCATTCCTGACACTTGGTACTTGCTATTTTGTCACTGTCTCTCTGAAACAAACCTGTGATGTTAATATAGCCTAGCACCTAAATCCAAAACATAGAGACAAAATCAATTTAAGAAATGTATAATAAGAAAAATCCATCCAATGATATCTTCTTGAAGCCAGGATATCAACAGCTTTAGATCATTGCTCTGGTTTTATTTCCCCATATCCTATTCTTTTAGGAGGCTCTATCCTTTTCTAGGGACTTCCCTGGTAGCACAGACGGTAAAGCGTCTGCCTACAATGTGGAAGACCTGGGTTCAATCCCTGGGTCGGGAAGATCCTCTGGAGAAGGAAATGGCAACCCACTCCAGTACTCTTGCCTGGAAAATCCCATGGACGGAGGAGCCTGGTGGGCTACAGTCCAGGGGGGTCACAAAGAGTCGGACACGACTGAGCAATGTCACATCCTTTTCTAATAAATATTAAATATATACTAAATACATTATTGTTGTTTCATGTATGTTTCCTTGCTTTTTAAAATTCCACATTCTTTTTAAATTTTTATTTATTTATTTTATTTTATTTTGGCTTTGCTGGGTCTTCATTGCTGTGTGGGCTTTTCTCTACTTGCGGCTATCAGGGGCTACTTGCTAGTTGTGGCGCAAGGGCTTCTCATTGTGGTAGCTTCTCTTGTGGAGCACAGGCTCTATCTAGGATGCTCGGGCTTCAGTATTTGCAGCACTTGGGATCAGTAGTTGTGGCTCCTGGGTTCTAGAGCACAGGCTCAGTAGTTGTGGCACTTAGGTTTAACTGCTCTGCGATGTGTGGGATCTTCTAGGATCAGGGATCATGTGAGATTTTCCCAGAACAGGGATCAAACCTACGTCTCCTGCATTGGCAGGCAGATCCTTTACCATTGAGCCACCAAGGAAGCCCTCATATTCTCTATATTTACATCTTACATCATATGGATACCTTCAAGTTTTCTCTTTATGACACTCTCTTGCTGTATCTGCATCCATTTACTGACCCATATTCTTCTATAACCCCAAATAATGAAGTTGTTAAAGAGCACAAACTTCTGTCACTGGACCTAACACTCCTTCCAAAGTAAGTTTTCTTCTCTAAGCTGTAAGATACTAAATGGATTTCTTCTTTCCTTTCAATTTGGAAGCTCTTATGAAGAGTTAGAAAATATTTTTTAATTCTTCTCCTTTATATTTTAAAAAAATGTTGATGTCTTAAGTTTGCTCCACAAATAAAATAATTTAAAATATTGAGATACTAACACAAAATTTAAAGAAAATCGCCTTTTAACAGTACACCTACCAGACCAACAATTCCACTCCCCAAACAACGGAAAATAAGTGAAATACTTGTATATGAATTTTTTAGTAGCACTATTTGAAATAGCAAAAAGCTGGAAACAACCCAGATGTGTATCAATGGATAAATGGACAAAATGTGGTATATACATGCTGCTGCTGCTGCTGCTGCTGCTGCTGCTAAGTCACTTCAGTCGTGTCCGACTCTGTGCGACCCCATAGATGGCAGCCCACCAGGCTCCGCCGTCCCTGGGATTCTCCAGGCAAGAACACTGGAGTGGGTTGCCATTTCCTTCTCCAATGCGTGGAAGTGAAAAGTGAAAGTGAAGTCGCCCAGTCGTGTCTGACTCTTGGCGACCCCATGGACTGCAGCCTACCAGGCTCCTCCATCCATGGGATTTTCCAGGCAAGAGTACTGGAATGGGGTGCCATTGCCTTCTCCATATACATGCAATGCAGTATTATCCAGACATAAAAAGGAATGAGGTACTAATTCACACTACACAACATGGAAAAATTTCAAAAGCCTTATGCTTAGTGACATGCATGCTCAGTCATGTCCAACTCTGTGTGACCCTATGGATTATAGCCCACTCCCCACCCCCCAGGCTCCTCTGTTCATGAGATTCTCCAGGCAAGAATGTTGGAGTGGGTTGCCATGTCCTTTTCCAGGGGATCTTCCTCAACCAGGGATCAAATCTGCTTCTTTTGCGTCTCCTGCTTTTGTAGGTGGAGTCTTTACCACTAGCGCCACCTGGGAAGCCTTCTTAGTGATATGAAAAAGTGAAAGTGAAGTCGTTCAGTCGTGTCCGACTCTTTGTGACCCCATGGACTGTAGCCTACCAGGCTTCTCCATCCATGGGATTTTCCAGGCAAGAGTACTGGAGTGGGTTGCCATTTCCTTCTCCAATGCATGCATGCATGCTAAGTCACTTCAGTCGTGTCCGCCTCTGTGCGACCCTATGGACAGCATCCAACCAGGCTCCTCTGTCCAGGGGATTCTCTAGGCAAGAATACTGGAGTGGGTTGCCATTTCCTTCTCCTACTTACTGACAGCCAGGCCCAAAAGAACAGTTATTGTATGATTCAGTTTATATGAACTATCATTATAGTTGGATCCATAGAGATGGAAAACAGATTGGTGTTTGCCAGAAGCTACAATGGCATCACTGACTCATTGGAAATGAATTTGAGCAAACTCATGGGACATGGTGAAGGACAGGCAAGCCTGAGGCGCTGCAGTTCATGGGATCGCAAAGAGTTGGACATAACTTAGAGACTCAACAACAACAACAACAGAGGTTAGAAGGAGTAAGAAATGAGTCAAAGCTTAATGGGTACAGGATTTTCTTTTGAAATGAGAAATTATTGTAGAGTTTGATATAGATTTTGGCTTCTCAACATTGTGAATGTCCTAAATGCCACTTTGTGTCCTAAATTATACACTATAAATACATATTTAATTATGTTCTATAAATTTTACCTCACTTTGTTTAAAAAGAGAAAAAGTATTCTCACTTGTGTGTTTGAGGGTCAACGTTTGTACATAAAGACATAATAATAGCTTATGGAATCTTCTCTTTGGCAATGCCCTGAATTTGTCTGTATTTGATAGTACTTTGTCTTCATTCTTTTCTTTTTCTACCTTATTCCAGAGTTTATGACACAGGGAGAATGCAATAGCCTTCATTTGCTCTGGGTTATGTTTTATTGGTTAATTAATACCTGCTTTAAGTTGTTTAAGATATTTGAATGTGCCTGAGTTATGTATTAATGGAGTACTAAAACATGCCCTGTCATGTCTTAATGCTGCCAAACAGCCTCACATTCAATAAGTGAAAAGCGATTAAAACTTAAATGTTTTAGCAGTGAGGTACATACTAACTTAGATATGATTAAATGATTAATCATTTGCTCACTGACAATCATAAATCTGCATTCTTGTGTTCGATATTATTTTCTATAATATTGGATATCTTATTTAGGCTATAGACTTTTTTCTACTTCCTTTATATTGCAAGTACTGTTTTTTTCTTCTTAAGCATCATCAAACATATGGAAGAAACATATGGTCAACCAGTTATGCTATAAAAGTCCTTGAATATTGGGCGAAAATGATCACATAATGGGTTTTAGAGAAGGCCTCTTATATAGCCTGTAAAGGAGAACATTGATGTTATCCAAATACAAAATTTGAAATCCATGTGTGAAATCCAGTCCCTGTCTGGGTTTTACTTTTATATCAAGAATGTAGAAAAACTATGGACATTTATTAATTATCCATGGTTTTATGTTTCTATGAAATTACAGTGTTTCATGAAGTATGTGCCTATTAATATTTCATAATGAATTTGGTTAACAGCCATATTGTAAAGTCCAGGAAGTCAGCAAAGTAACATTTTATAATGGAAACACTTCCAAAACTGTCTTTGGGGTCTACATTTATACTTCTGGTAAAATGATACATGATACACAAACTATTTTACCTCATCAAACCCTCAGTTTTTTTCTTATCTATAAAAAGGGGAAGATATGCAGATCCAAGATTGTTGTAACAGTTACATAAATTCATATATAAAGTCTACCATACTGCCGCTTCTTGATCTCATAACCATAACCACTTCTCTATCCTTACCTAAAAAATCCCACTCTTCTTTCTTTAAATTCAAATGTAAATATAATTGCATTTAGGTTAAAAGTGAATAGTTTAACATAAAAAATACAGAACAATGTTAATTAATCTATAACACAGTATCAATGAAAAGCCCAGTAATTTTTTTTGAATCTTGATGACATCTGTAAATTTTGTATTGAAAAATTAAATAATGTGTGAGTGTCTCAGATTCTAGCCTCAGACCAATAATCTTCTCAATTCAACTTGAGTTTCTAGATGATTTCTTCTTATAGTAAAGTCTTTAAATACCTCCATATTTTAATGACTGCCAAATTTACCTCGGCTGTTCCCCAGACTCCTATCCAGCTACATGTTTGATTTCTCAATGTGGGTTAGTAATAGGCATCTCAGTGTTAATGTTGATATCTTGACTCCCTAGATCCATCCCAGTGGTCTCTCCTCTCAGTAAATGGCAACACCACTCATCTAGTTGCTAAGTCTCAAAACTTTAGAATCATTTTTTATTTCAATATTGCTTTTACAACCATTACCTGAAACACGAGGAAATCTTGTTGCCTACTTTCTAAATATGTCCAGAATCTGACTGCTGCTCACCAACTTCACTGTCACTGTGGCATCCCAAACCACCACCATTGTTTTGTGAGAGACTCCTGGCTTGTCTTTGAGCTTCCACTCTTGCCTCTCTCTGTGGTCTATTCATCACATAATAGCCAGAATGAACATTTTAATAGTTATGTCAGATCATACAAGTTATCACTCAAAACTCTATATAGCTTGTCACCATTCTTAAAAGAAACAGAAAATGTCCTTAAAAGGCCAAATAACCCATTGATGCTTCTTGATCTTATCTTTTCTCTCCCTAATTCACTGCACTTCAACCATAGTGGACACCATATGGTTGTTCTTCAAACACCACATGATATTCTTGCCTCAGGACATTTGTCCATAGTCTTTCTTTTGCTTGGAAAGACTTTCCTCAATATATTCTCAAAGATCACTCCTTACTTCTTTCACACTTTTGTTTAGATATCCCATCTTTCATATGAGGAATTCTATGACTACCTTTCCTAAAATGATGCTCCTTATCTCTCTTTTTAGTTAGTTTTATGTGTCAACTTGGCTAGGCTATGATGCCCAGTGGCTCGGTCAGGTGCCATTCTAGATGTTGTTGTGAAGGATATTTTGTAGATGTTATTAGCATTTATATAGTAGACTTTAAGTAAAGCCAATTACCCTTCATAATATAAGTGGGCTTTGTCTAATAAATTGAAGGCTTTAAGAGACAAGATTAAGGTCTCTCTAAGATGAAATTCTTCCTCAACTGTTTTCAGACTTAAAACCCCAAAATAAACTTTTGCCAGAACTTCCAGCCTGTTAATCTTCCTTGCAAATTTTCACTTGTCAGCACTCAAAATCAGATGAGCCATTTCCTTAAAATCTTTCTCTAAGAATATCTGTTTTGATATCGGTGTCAACAAAGATATAGGTTTATCTTATTGTTTCTGTTTCTCTGAAGAAACCTTACTAACAGACTGTTTATTCACTTATTGTCAGCCTCCTGAATTTGAAGATAAGCTCAAGAAGGAAGAAATATTCACTATCTTCACTGTTTTAACTCCAGTTCCTTTAAAGATCTTTGGCATATATATTGCTGTTCAGTTGCTAAGTCGTGTCCAACTCTCTGTGACCCTATGGACTGCAGCACTCCAGGATCCTCTGTCCTCTGCTGTCTCCTGGAGTTGGCTCCGTTTCACATCCATTGAGTCAGTGATGCTATCTAGCCCTCTCATCCTTTGCTGCCCCCTTCTCCTTTTGCTTTCAGTCTTTCCCAGCATCAGGGTCCTGTGTGTGTGTGTGACGAGGTGGGGGGGGGTATACAGACACACATACATACATGTGTATATGTCTGTTTATCACATTTTATTTATCCTACCATTTACAACCTGGACAAAACTGGAGGACATTATGCTAAGTGAGATAAGCCAGACAAAGAAAGACAAATACTGTGTGATCTCACATTGTAGAATATAAAAAAAAAAACATTGAATTCATAGAAACAGAGAATAGAATGGTGATTGCCAGGAGCTTGGAAGTGAGGGAAAAGGTGAGATATTGGTCACATAGTACAAACTTTCAGTTATAAGATGAATAGCTCTGGGAAGCTAATGTACAGCATGTTGATTACAGTTAATAATAATATCATATATACTAGAAATTTTCTTAGAGAGTGGATATAAAATGCTCTCACCACATACATAAAAAATAATGACTACGTGAGGTGATAGAAGTGTTAATTAACTTGATTATAGTAATCATCTCATAATATATACATATGTCAAATCCCATTGTACCCTTCATATCAACCTTTATCAACTACACCTCAGTAAAGCTGGAAAAATAATGAAATAATCAAATTGTTTTTAATAATAACTAAAATGCATTTGCAACCAACCGCACATCTGTTCCCCATTCCACATGCTAGTACATTAGGAAAATAAAGGGAGTTTGTCTCATTTTTGTGCATGGGCCTATATAAACCCCATTGACTTCTACTCACCCAGTTCTCTTTCCACCACTCACAGGGCTACATAGGCTTTACTTCTGCTGCATCCCTTGCAATTCCAAAATTAATCATCTTCTTGGCCTTATTGGAACATTGATGTTTAGAGGGTCACACAAGCTTTAGCTGATGTTTCCCTCCATTTCCCTCCAGCATAATGCTTTGTGTGGGCAATGCTATTTACTGAAAAGTAGGAGAAAACTGGTATAGGAAGAAAAACATTTAAATCTGGGTGATAAAAATGATTGTTCTTCAGTTCAGTACAGTTCAGTCACTCACTCGTGTCTGACTCTTTGATACCACATGAATCGCAGCACGCCAGGCCTCCCTGTCCATCACCAACTCCCTGAGTCCACCCAAACCCATGTCCATCGAGTCAGCGATGCCATCCAGCCATCTCATCCTCCTGCCCCCAATCTTTCCCAGCATCAGGGTCTTTTCAAATGAGTCAGCTCTTCACATCAGGTGGCCAAAGTATTGGAGTTTCAGCTTCAACATCAGTCTTTCCAATGAACACCTAGGACTGATATCCTTTAGGATCGACTGGTTGGATCTCCTTGCAGTCCAAGGGACTCTCAAGAGTCTTCTCCAACACCAAAGTTCAAAAGCATCAATTCTTCGGCTCTCAGCTTTCTTAGAATCCAAAGAAAATGATAATAGGGGATGAATAGCTATCCTTCATAGAAGTCCTCTTAGTAACACCTTCTATCCTAAACTTATATTTTCCATCCCAAAGTCCAAACTTCTACCCCTTCATCATCTGAAGAACACATCCCATTCCATACTCACAAAGATATATCACTTGCCTCTCAGCAGTACATTTCTCAGGTCCTAAGTTCTTCATTCTAGACAATCATTATGGAGAAGCCAGCAGCTGCAGGCTTTAACATCCCTTGAGACCTCTTCACCAGTTTTAAATAAATATATGCATTGTTCATTCCTTCAGCAACTATCTTCTTGTGTATAACTATTAGACAAATTGCTGAATGAAGGAGGTTAGAGTTAGTGAATATATCTGTGTTCATGCACCTATGCACTTCAACACCTGTTTCAAAGAGTATATTTCACACTACACTGAAGAGAAAAACAATTTTCTAAAATCAACATCATCTCCAAAATACCACCTTGGATCTACAAAGAAGACTTGAATTTCACATTGTTTTGCAGACTGTGAATTCTCTCTTGTTTGCTCTGGCTTCCAGTCTAGTCCAGGTGTCTATGGATACATAAATAAAACCTATTACCAGAGTCATAGCAACATAGACACAATGCTCTTGTCAAAGAACACAGACATTCTTACCTACTCAAGTGAGTGAAGTGAAGTCGCTCAGTCGTGTCTGACTCTTTGCGATCCCATGGACTGTAGACTACCAGGCTCCTCTGCCCATGGGGATTCTCCAGGCAAGAATACTGGAGTGGGTTTCCATTTCCTTCTCCAGGGGATCTTCCCAACCCAAGGGTTGAACCCGGGTCTCCCTCATTGCAGGCAGACGCTTTACCCTCTGAGCCACCAGGGAAGCCCTATCTACTCAAAGTCTTAACTAAAGGTTTGCAAACTCAGGGTTTGGTCTTGTTTTGTTTTCCTTTAATCTAGAAAAGAGAGCCAACCACCCATACCCTGGGGGAAAAAATTAAAAACAGGGAGTGAGAAAACAGTAAAAATAGTTAACTTTGCTGGAAAATATGGAAAGCTTTATATGTCTATATCAGGACAGGTGTAAGGGGATTTCTGAAGTGTCTAATTACCCTGGAGCCAATTGGGGAGGCATGCTGTAAAACAAAGTCAGCACCAGGATCCCTGCTTTTCTGTAATGTGTGAATTCCTCAGACAAGAGAGATGGGGCATATAGGGGTGGTGTGGGGTACAGGGAACCACATTAGTTGTGTTCTTCACAAAGGCAGTCACATTCATTTTGTGTGAGAGAATGACATCTCTGGCAAGCTCTGTACATGAATCAAAAATCTATGAGATAAAAGGTAATTTTTATTATATTAAAGTTAGTTTTGATAGATAAAGGTAGAGGTTGAATATGTTCATATGGTGATTGCATGGCTCAAAATTGTCTGATGTATCTTTCTCCTTAACTCTGAACAAGGAAAGAATAAAAGCAGTATGATATTTTTAATTAAAAGGTAGCCATCCAGGATAACTTTCCTTAAAAGAAATACTGTTTTTAAGAAGCTATGAATCATCCCTTGACTTGTGCTATAAACACCAGCTTCCAGTCTGTCTCAGAATTCTATCAGGCCTGGCTGGACACCATAGGGAGAGTGTGGAAGCATATTTGTCATGAAACCCATCCATAACTTATCCTGCAAAATATCAGAAAGGCTGGAAGTGAGTATCAAAAAGCTATTATCACACCTATTTGTAAATTGTTCACTCTACTTCTGTGTATCAGAATTAGTTTTTTATTTTACACTAGATCTTATCAGTTGGAAAGGTGAGTTCATTTTGGAAAGATGCATGTGAACTCTTTCTCTCAAAGTTTCAAAATTTGTGGAGGATCATTTATTTTGCTTACATTTGAGAAAAATATGGTCCCTACTGTTAGTCTTTTTAAAAAAGAATGGAGGACTCTGCCACATATAATAATTGGACACAAGTATTCAGTAAAGAGCCTGTCTACCAATGCAGAAAACCTAAGAGATGCGAGTTCGATCCTTGGGTTGGAACTATCCCCTGGCGAAGGAAATGGCAACTCACTCCAATATTCTTGCCTGGGAAATCCCATGGATAGAAGAGCCTGGCATGCTACGTCCACGGGGTCATACAGAGTCGGACATGACTGAAGCAACTTAGCATGCATGTATACATGCATTCCAACACCAATCAATTTCAGTAGATTATATTGTCCCAATCTACTGTTGTGGAAAGTGAAGGAGAGATGGAGTCAAAATCAGAAAGCATGTAATATCTAGGTGAATACAAATACTGTGCTAAATGTCTTCCAAGAGCTTTCATTCATTCATTCTCCTATTCAGCAAGTGATATTAAGTGTCCAGCATGCCAGGCATTGTTCTTAGCACATGGGACAGTAGTGGAAGAATAGCCCCAAGGCTAACACTGACAATCTTTTCATTTTAGTTCAAGTTACTCAGCTAATAAGTGGCAGAGCCAGAATTTGATCCCTGATCTGTCTAGAATTCAGGGTCTGTATGTTAATTCTTTTCTTTATCCCAAACAATATTCCTCTTAATGAACAGCGTATGTTTAATTATAAATGCTCAAATCTCTGAATTAAATATAGGGCTAATTTTTCTAATACTCTATGTTAACAAGTCTCCAAAGAGTACTGTACAGACATATATTCTCAAGGGAGTGAAAGTGGTTTCTGTCTATTACATTTACCCCTAGATTTTTTACACTTTAATTTTCATGAAGATAGAAGTGGCTTCTGAACAGTGTACATTGTTTGACTTATTGTGGTTTTATCTTTTGCAACTCCAAGGGAGAAGCTATTATTTTCATAATTTCTGGAAGAGATTAAAAAGAAACTTCAACTATTGTGGAATTAATTAGAAAGGTAGCCTTTACAATGACTCATTTGCCACTGAGAACACTTTTAAACTAGACTGTCATGATCTTCAATATAATTCAAAATAAGTATTGAAACATTTATAATAATAAATATAGTGTTTCTCAAAAGCATATATTCTACAGTGATCATTTTAAAATGTTCATGACATCAATTATGCTTTGTCATGATGAAATATATAATATATCAGACTTCATTAGGACAAAGCAGAGAGAGAGCCCCGAATCGTGAAAGTGAAGATGATTTTCTTCTGCCTTAATAGCTTTAATTGCAGGATACAATATGATACAGCTGCTCCTCTCTTCAAAGTTCCATTCCATTGTCTGTCTATAAGCTGTCACACCGTGCCTGCTGCTTGACGGTTATGTCACTTGATCCTGTTCCACCTGAACAAATTCATGGCAATATGTGCTGAATGTACCTTTTTTTGTACTAAAATATAAATTCCCTGTGCACTACTGAATTAGGACTATTTTAAGCTTATTGGTTTAAACTTATTTCCTATGACACATGTAATAAATTCTCTACCTGTATAAATAAAATGAAACAAATGTCCAGAATTGACATTTTGCTTGGGAAAAACCTGGAGATATGCTTTTTATATTTGAAAAATAGAAATGTTGTGATGACTTGAACAAGACAGCAGATTCTGTAAGCAGGTAACTATAAAGAAATACAAAATCTTTATTTGAGTGGTACATGGGATTTCTAAATAATGACAACAAAATGAATCAAACCAACCACTGAAAAATGGCAAAACTTCACCAGTGAAATATAAATGATTGATTTCAATACATTCTCTAACAGTCTATTTAAAAATTCTAGCTTTTAAATAATTCACTCAACCCGTTGAGTTTTTGTTACTTTCTTCTTTTCTATTCAAAAACATCATGAAAATCATTACTGTCTAGAACCAAAGTTAAGCTCAAATTTACTGTTTCTTGCAAAAAAATATGGTTATGATTTATCATGATGCATAAAAAGAACAGTTCTTTTTACATATCATCCTCTTTATCTGCTAACTTGACAAATTACGATGTTATAAATTATCAATAGAAAGTCATGAAAATGTGCATAGCATAAACATTTTGCTTTACATTGTTTTGCCATGGAAAACAACATTTGGCAGTTATTTATATTGTTCACTATACAGTTGTGCATTTGTAGGAGTGCACTAATCTGTGGCAGAAAAATAAACTATGACTTGATAAGAAACATAAATAAGAATTAATTTGGAATTCATCAGAGAGAGAGAGAGGCTATAAGGTAGAAAGCAGTGGCTAGCCCCTAATAATTCTGAAGAATTATGAGAGCCGTCAAACCAATCCACTCTCATTGGAAAGTGACAGTCCTGGCAGATTGAAATTGGGTAGGCATATTTTATCATCACTTCCGATTATCTCTTTCACTAAATGTTCATCAATAAGTTTAGAACATACTATGTAAATTGTGGAAACAGTTTGGTTAGTGCAGGCCTACCTTCTAACATAACTATTGATTATGGCCTTTATTTTAGGCCAACAGGAGATGTATTGCTTCACATTTCATCATTAACTCAGAAGACAGGAAACCACACATATTTTTTATGTTTGCAATTGACACTAAGGTTTATCTTTGTATGTGGTAAATGGGCAGAAATGGAGAAAAGAATAACTGATGATTTGGAGGTAGGGAAAGAGGAAATTGGAGACAAGAATCACTGGAAAAATAGTATGAGGAAAGAATCAAACATCAGTTTTGATAATGATCCTTTCTTTGATTATAACTACCGTAAACAGGATGATATTTAAATAAACTAATAAGCAAAGCACAATTGGTGATGTGGTCTTTCAGCAGGGTATAACACATATGAGATAGATTTTCTGGAAGAATCAGACAACAAAAGTCATCTGCTCTTCCTTCATGGTCACGCTGCTACCAACCACTTCTCAGTAATATGTATTAATAGCTTATGTGTGTGTGTGCATGCTCAGTTGTGTCCGACACTTTGTGACCTTATGGGCTGTAGCCCATGAGGCTTCTTGACCATAGAATTTTCCAGGCAAGAATAATTGGAGTGAGTTGCCATTTCCTACTCCAGGGGATCTTCCTGATCCAGGGATCGAACCCACGTGTCCTGAATTGGCAGGTGGATTCTTTACTACTGAGTCACCTGGGAAGCCCTGATGTAACTTTAACAAGGCTCTTAGAGGTAGTTTAACATTTTTCACTACAAAAGTTCCTGAATATCACACTTTAAAATGTTTCTGGTATGTGGTATGAGTTGAGTCATGTCCCCAAGTTCTAACCCTGATGCCTGTAAATGTGACTTTATTTGGAAATAAGGTCTTTGAGGATGTAATATGGTCAGGATGAGGTCATGATGGAGCAGGGTGGACCCTAAACCCAGTAAAGCTGGTGTCCTTATGAAAAGAGGAAAGACAGAAAGGACAACACCATGTGATGATAGAGACAGAGATTAGAGTTGCAATCTACAAACCAAGAAATGCCAAAGATTTTCAGCAACTGCTGTAAGCTAGAAAGAGGCAAGGAAGAATATCCTTCCGTAGAGCCTTCACAAAAAAAGCATAGCTTGCTAACACCTTGACCTCGTTCTTCTAGCCTCCAGCAGTGTGAGAGGATAAATTCTGTTGTACTAACCCACTGTATTTGTGATAATGTGTCACAGAAACCTTAGGAATCCACTACAGTATATCATCAATAAAAGAAAGGTCAATAAAAGTTATTTTCTGTCCAATGGATGTAAATGAATATTTACACTTGATATACTTATACATTTGTAGGTGACCTGTGGGGGCTGTCATAGTAAGTCACAGAAACAGACTTTCTGTTCTAAAGAAAAGCACTGATAAAGAAATAGTAATGGGCTGGATAGAGATACTGACTTCTGTGCACGTGAGCACATCGGTTCTTAATGATCATGGCTGTCATCTTGCTAAAATTAATCTTCCAAGGGTCTCTGTGTTGGTTAAAAAGCCTTTGCTGACTTCTTTTTGCTTACAAAAGGGTGACTCTCTATGCTTTAGCATGGCACACACGCGCTTTCCCAGTCTGACTTATTTCTAATATTCTAGTCTCATATTGTGTTGTGCTCAAGTGGCGTCTATATTCCAGCTGCACTGCGTTACGTAATTCTTCAATACATCTTGTACTTACTTGCCTTTGAATCTTAATTTGTGCTGTTTCTTCTTTTCTCTAGTAACTAAAACTCAATCCCAGTCATTCAAAGATAAACTCAAATGCAACTTTTCTTCATGAAGCCTCCCCCAGTTCTCTTCATTGTAATTTTTTCTATCACTATTCCCATCATACTTTGAAACTCCATTAGAGCATGTAATTCAATGCTCTTAATTTATAACTACTTTATGCATATTCTTACCTTAAGTTTTTTAGATAAGATGGTGTTTATTGTATTACTTTACAAACTCCTAAAAGTAAAATATACTGGCTATCTGAAAACTGGTAAACATGAAATATTTTTGTCCTACAAAAACCTGAAGAATTTGAAACACACATCACTGTTTGAGAAGGTTTGATCAGTAATTAATAAATGAGAGAGTGAATGAATGATTGAATGAGGAATTGATATAAAACTGAATGTGGTGGTAATTTACAATATGACCTAAAAATAAAGAATTGGATGTCTATTTTAATTTTTGGCAATATAATAAAAGTCATAATATTAAGGTTTGAAAGCTTAATTTTAAAGTAATATGAATTTCAATTAGAGTCTTTGATGTCAGGGAAATATTAATTTTCTAAAAAGAGTTTTACTTTGGACTAACTATGTTTATGTGACTCTTAGTACTTAATAAAAATGAGCAAATAATGACAAATCAGCATAAGTAAAGACCCTGATGCTGGGAAAGACTGAAGGCAGGAAAAGAAGGGGACAACAGAGGATGAGATAATTGGATGACATCAGCCACTCAATGGACATGAGTTCAAGAAAACTTCGGGAGATGGTGAAGGACAGGGAAGGCTGGTTGCTTCAGTCCAGTGGGTCACAGAGTCAGACGTGACTGAGCAACTGAACAACAGCAACAACAACATAAGTAAAAATTGTATAAAGTGCATAAATTAAATAGACAAGTGTTTTACATGAGAAGAAAGAACTATTTTATAGAAACAGAATCCTGTTTTCAGTTCCATGAAGATAATACTTTTTAGATGTCTGGAAAATCTAAATACAAATAACAGAATCAATGTGAGTTTTTTATAAAATTGAATTAGATTGTGTAAGTTTAGAATATTGCCCTAGCCATGTAACTCTTGATGCTTACTAAATATGAGCTTCTATGAGTTGTTCATAGAAATTATTAATAAAATATATGGTATTTGATGATTTTCAAAGAAAAATGTAATGTTTAGAGACAGAAAATGTTTAATTTATGAAATTGCTATAATTACCCTGATTTTACTAACACAGTGGGTTAGTGGCAGATTTCTAATTATGGTTACCTTGTCCGGTCTGGATTCTTCACCATGGAGACAAATGGCCCTTTTCTTAAAGGTAAGACGTATATATGAACAAGCTGTATTTTTTCTGTAAGGCTCATATTGAAGTCATATAAAAAGTCCGTATGGTGAACTGAGTTTTTGTTTTGTTTTATTTCTGTCCCTAATGAGATTTGTATCAGAAGGTGACCTTTTTGTTCTTAGAAGGAAAGTTGCCTTTGTAGATTAAGGGTAGGTTTTTTCAAAAAACAAAAGAGTTGCTGGGGGAGGGTAGGGGGGAGGTGGGCCAAAGTGCAAAATGGTATCATCTTAGGGATCCTTCTGTTTGAACATCTGACTTTCTATGGTGGAGAATTCTACTGTCTGGGAAATGAGATTCAATCGTACCCTTTCTGTTTTAAGGGTTTGCAGAAAATTTGTACCCACCCCTGATGCAGTGGGGATAGCAAGAGAGAAAGAGTGAGCAAGAGAAAGGCAGAGATTCAGTGGACTCCAGTCCTGGTTATGGCATCACTCCAAAATGGCAGCTTGACTTTGGATGATAACTGTTTATGGGTCCCAAATAAACAGTAGTATATAGTCTTGGCACTCCAAGCAAGAGGACACTTTGGCCAAAAGTTCACTGAGGAAAGGAGCTCATGCTTATTCAACAGCAGATGGTAGCATGTCTATATAGTACCTAAAGGGAGAATTAAGAACAAATGATTGAAAAATAGAAGAAATACTTAGTCTAAACTAAGGCACAATGCTTTCCAACAATGGCTGCTGTCCAGCAATGGAATGCACACTTCATGAAGCTGTGAACTCCCTATCACAAAAATAATTCTAGGAAAACCCAGGTAACTATCTATCACAAGCACATGTTTCGATTTCAGAATCCATTTTCAGCAAGTGTTTATTCAGTGCCTAATATGGGCTAACCCACATCTTAAGTGCTAAACTCATAGCCATGGACAAAGCAAAACACTGTCGTGAATATTATACTCTAGACAGAGAATAAGAAAACCAATGAACAGAAATAAACAGACATAATTGAGTGATAAGTGTTACAAGGGAAAATGAAGCAGGATGAAGGAATTAGGAAGGACAATCTGGGAAGATCAATTTTTCTGACAACTTGTGCAGTAACTAGTGGTAGATCATAACTCCTTCTAAACTATGATAAGAAATATGAAACTTGTATTAATAGAAATTGAAAACACATGGTGGGAGAGCAGACTCCATGATTTTTAACTTCTGTTTGAACTCTGTAGTCCAACTCTCCAGTTTTCAATTCTCAGACTTTGCCTCCGTAATATGAAAAAACAAATGGTCAAGTTATTTTGCATAATTTAAAATGAGAAAACTATCAAAATTAAAAATGGATCAAATATTTTAGTATATTTTTATATGACATGGAATGAATTGCTCTGTTATTTAATTTCCCACTGACTTTTTTAATTTGAAAAATGTTTTAAAAAAAGAGAGAGGTTATTGGAATAAATTTCATGTTCTCATTAGCCAGAATAAACAACAATCAAACTCTGCCAACCTTATTTCATCTGTAGCCCTTCCCACTTTTACTCCACCCCAGGTAACATTGAAACAATTACCAGACATCAGATCACTCCATCCTTAAAAACTTCAGAATGTAAAAACTTTTGAAACATAACATAATATCATCAGCTTTCCTAAAAATATTAACAACCATCTCTTAATCAAATGCTTAGTGTTCAAATTTCACCAAATATCTCCTAAATGTTTTATTAGAATTCATTTATTTGAATTAGTATCTTAAGGGGTTTTCTCACTGCATTATTTTGCAATGTTACAGTCTCTTTCAATTTATTTGTTATTCTTTTATTTTTTTTTAAATTTCAATTTATTATTGACAAAATTGTGTCCTTTGTCTTGTTATCCCCCACACTCTAGATTTTGACCTTTCTATCTTTATGGTTATCATCTATTTCTCTTTATCCTGTATTTTCTGTAATCTGGAAGTTATGCCTAGAGTTTGATCAGATTGAGTACAAATTTTAGGGGAACTGAGTCATAATTAAGACTCTCTCCTATGGACTTGTGCTCATCTGAACCTCTCCTCACCTTCTGAATCTTAACCTTTGCAAAAGATGCAATCCCAGACTGAAAATAAACTGGGAAAATTCAGAGAGCAGCTGAGAATTGCTCTTCACTCAGCTGGGTCTGCAAAAAAGCCCAGTAATTGTGCTTCATTAATGTCTTCATTATCACAACCAATATTCATTTGGAAAATGTTATCTGTATAATGGTCAAAATTAAACTGTTGAAGAAATGCGATCCTTGGCCTTTTAAACTCTTATTGAAAAATCACAGATGACTGTTGTTGATGCCTTTTGAGAGTCATGCTATTCTTTAATTCTGATTTATTTCTTCTGTAACCCTCCATAAACTTCTTCTGAATGTCAATTTTCCTTAAAATCTTACCTCCAACTCAGTTTCTCCACCATCAGATTGATATACAGACTATATTCTCCTTCATGAAGGGGATATTTTATAATTTTTTTGTTATTATTGAGAAAACACAGAGGATAAACAGGTGAATATTGAAATAGACTATTAACCTTCCTTTTTTCTATTTTCCTCCCTGGTTTTCAATAGCAACAGCTGACTAATGACAGCATATATTAGCCCTCTGTTTTTAGACATGTACAAGTCAAAATAGTTTTATTATTTTCCATTTTTTTCCTAAGAAGTGATAGGGATAAAAGCACATAAATTTGCCCTTTTCTCTCTCTTCACGTGATTGTTCATTTCTGTCTTATTTCAAAATTGCTCTTCCATTGTGCTATTTCTTTCTCCCTGACCTACTGTTTTAAAGTAATAAACACTTACTAATTGATCTACATTCTATGACATCCAACTATTTCTAATCTAGGATGTTCAAATAGGTAATTTCCCTTAATTTTTGGATAATTACAGTCCTTCTTTTAACTCAATTTTCAATTTGATTCCTTCATACCTTCCCCCTCTGTGACTCTGTATCCCTCAGCAATCTTTACAATTCAACAAAATTTCAGATGAAAGGGAAAAAATGAGGCTTAAGTTCACTTGTTTTGTTTCTATATTCTTGGGGCTATTTTGAATTAAAGAAGTCATGTGCTTATTATTTCATTCCTGAATATATTTCCTTTGCTTCCAATCACCAAACAAAGAAATAAAAACCCTGAACTATTTCTCTTTTAAAAAGACAAAGCTGTACACTGGGAGTTTTAAATGTATCCAACTAAATATGTATGCATTATTTTTGCTCTCTACTGTACATATTTTCACTTAAAACCTAAGCTTTTCTTTGCTCCTTTACTTAACAACCTCAAAAAAAATTTATTACATACCTATTCTGTGTCAGAAACTATATTATGTGTTAGGAATGCAAGTAAGAAAAAAGTTTTTCTTTTTTTTTATCATTAAATATGGTTGAACTCTACAAAGAGTTAACAAATGAACAGGCAACTACTTTCTGTCAAACATTCATTCCCATCTCTTTTGCAATGAACACAATTTGTTCCAACTGTCACTTGTAGAAAAACTAAAATGTCTTCAAAGGAACATGTGCAGTTTCTTGATTATTCATTTATGTCCGATTTGCTCTCAGATTCACTTACAGGTTTTAAATTGATCAGCGGTGTGTGGTACTGAGAACCACAAGGCACTAAAGAAAGTGAAAAGCCAAACATATGCAAAGCTGCTCCTGGAGTTTCCTCTGCAATATGTTTGAAACGTTACAAGATTACATACCTAAGAATCAGAATTGTATTCTGTGCAACTTAGAGAGAAGTGGTACTTTGCATTCTTGGTGTGGGCTGATAAATGTGTGCTTCATGGTGGGAACATATAACTGGGAGACTGTCAGCAACAGAGCTGTGAGAAGGGTTCTCTTGCAACTCTACCAGCCGCCCCCAGTGCTCTTTCCCCCTTTCCTACCTCCAAGCCCACTACCAGCCTTGCTCATACCAAAAATGAATCTACATGGGTGCAAGGAGTGAACATCTTCCTTCTTATGGCCTTCCCACAGTGTTCATAAATGTCCACAGAAATTGCATTAGTGAGTTTGAAGTTCAAAATGTGATCCAAAACACATTCTAATATTCAGTTGCAGATTTTCTTCCATTATTGGAGAGCCTGTAACAAAAAAGCAATATGACCCATTATAAGATTTTCCTCAGTGTGTCAGTGGACTGAGAACTTGGCTCTCATTCCCCTTTAAAATGTACCAGCATCTCTTCTGCACTGTTGTTTCTTTTTTCCTCCTCTCTTCCCGACAATTCCTGGTGAATGAATCTCCAGACTATCATAAAGTCGTAGAAAATTACAAGTAAAGACCTAAGAGATCACATTTTCCATTCCCTTTATTTCAGACATGGAACTGAGACTTGGTTCTCTGTAATTTAAAAGGTATTGTGACCTAAACACAGTGTTATAAGAAATATGAATGTGATTAGGAGGCGAGCTTCCAGACAGAATGATATTCTGGAATGGTCTGCAAGTGCTTGCAGGTAATTAGGCAGCTGGCATATTGCTTAATCTCCAAGTCAAGTTTGGGTTTTCTCTTCTTACTTTAAAGAGAAATATTCCTCTAAAGGGACTGTGGGTTTTTGACACAGTTAAAGAAATAGAGATGAGAATAAAGTACTCTTTTTTAGTGAGATTATGTATTTAACTTTAAAAATCACTTATCTGTGATGGTAACGATAACCCTATATGCGAGACAGAATAAGAGACACAGATGCATAGAACAATTTTATGGACTCTGAGGGAGAAGGTGAGCGTGGGACGTTCTGGGAGAATAGCATTGAAACATGTATATTATCATATGTGAAACAGAACACCATTCCATGTTCGATGCATGAGACAAGGGCTCAGGGCCGGGGCAATGGGATGACCCAGAGGGATGGGATGGGGAGGGAGGTGGGAGGGGGGTCCAGGAAGGGGAACACATGTAAACCCATGGCTGATTCATGCCAATGTATGGCAAAAACTATTACAATATTGTAAAGTAATTAGCCCCCAACTAAAATAAATAAATTTATAAAAAAAAAAACAAAATCACTTATCTACACTGCTCTCCAAAACGGGCACCCTATTCCCCTCACCATGGTCATGGTCATCCTTCTGAAAAAGACTTTGAAGCATAAAAGCATCAACAGTCACATATCTTGCCAAATACAGAATTAGGAATCAAACAGACTTTCCGGAATTGTTTTATACAATCTGCATATATGTTGCTTTCCTGCCATGACATACACCCTAAATGTTTGCCTGGAATGGGAAATAGTTTTAGAGAGATGAGAGAGGACTGTGTTCACCTTTTACATCTCATTAAAATAATCCTTAATATTATATTTTATGAACAGTTACTTTTGTCATTTTGGAAAGTCTTGGAGTTTATCTTCTTTATCATTTCAAGAAGAGTTCTCTATTTTAATTCTTTATTTTCTTTATCAGTCTTGAGGGAGAGAGGTCCTCTTTGTTTTTATATTTGGCAAAGAAATATCAACATGAGATTTAGAATATGTTGAAATCACTGTTAAATGGAATATATAGCACTGCATTAGTTAGATATTATCAGACAGGCTTCTGTAATAGACCAGTACCAATACCAGTATACAATGTACAATGTACCAATAATGTACCAGTAACAGTGGTACATAGAAGAATTTTGGAGGAAGCAATCCATAAGAGATATAGAAGTACCAGCATGTCACCTAGGTACTTCTGGTATGTCTGCTCCAAAATACCTGCTTGGGACTCATGATCTCTATATTCCTAAAAGATAGAAAGGTAGTAAAGATAAGGCATCAAGACAGGTGCTTCTCACAAGTAGGGTATGTAGAAGTGCCAAGTCGCTTCAGGTGTGTCTGATTCTGTGCAACCCCACGACTGCAGCCCGCCAGGCTCCTCTGTCCATGGGATTCTGCAGGCAAGAATGTGAGAGTGGGTTGCCATGCCCTTCTAGGGGATCTTCCCAATCCAGGGATCAAACCTGCATCTCTTGTGTCTCCCACATCTGCAGGCAGGTTCTTCACCACTAGTGCCACCTGGGAAGCCCTGGCACAAGAAGAGCAGGCCTCTCTAAGAAGTTTCCCTAGAAGTTCCACACATTTTTCATTCCTATATTATTGGTCAGAAAATTAGTTACATGGCAGCACCTGGCTGCAAGGCAAGTTGGGAACTGTGGTCTTTCATCTGTGATTGTATGATGATTGATATCTTCAAATTTCCTATTTGTTAATAAAAGGAAATATATTCTATGGCTGGGGTTTCAGTTCACATCGTCCCTAAAGGTTACTTTTAATATATAAGCAAATAATATTTGTCATTCTGTTTTCTTTGAATTCAAAAAGAGCAAATTCTCTTATAAAGTAAAATAAATAAATAAATTTAAATTCCCTAATGCACATAGCTAAACAAACACTGAACACTTAGTTACAATCTAAAGTCAGTCCTTGGCTACAGGGATGAAAGCTGAATTATCATCTATCCTTCTTTCAAAAATCTATAGTTTGGTGAAGAAGAAAGAGATATAATCTCGTTTTGTTAGACAATGTGGTTGTACAAAGAAGAAGGAAATGCCATGTAAATACAGAGTGGGCAGAGGAAGGTACTGGAAAAATTCCCCAGAGGCACTGAAATTTGATCTGGACTCAGACGGTTGAGATTTAGGATTTCCCTGTAAATCAAGAAGAGAACAAGACAGACAAAAGTAACAGATTTCCAAAACCTCTTTGCATATCTATTTATGATCAAAATGTGACAACGGTTCAATACTTGAAAATATGATGTGAGTGGATGGCCGAAAATACAAGGATCTAGATCAGGGTCATCAAACATCAGCCCATTGCCAAATCTGACCTGTAGCCTGTTTTGGAAGAATATAAAGTTTTATTGGAACACAGCCACGCCCATTGTTTACATATTGGTTGTGGCCCCTTTCATTCTACAACAGCAGACTTCAGTGGTTGCTTCCGAGATAGTACAGCCTACAAAGAGGAAACTATTTCCTGTTTGGCCTTCTGTAGAAAAAAGTTCGCTGGCTCCTGATCTTATTAAAATCATTTGCACAGCTATAAAGAATGATCTGATTGTTTCAAGAATGAATCAAAATGTAGATACAAAACCATCCCAAATTCCCTGGATGTAGCTGCAAAGCAAAGCAAGGTGGAAGGTTAAAAGTAAATATACTACAGTCAGGAGAGTTTAATAAACCTATCTTGGTATCTTAAAAGGAACGATTACCATTTTACTCCATCTAAAAATGCCAAATATCCTAGATTTTACCTTTCTCACTTTGATGTACCAAGGAATTTGCATATTATACTATTAAAAACTCAAAAATGACAATCATGGACTTTATACCCTGTAGTCATGTATGGATGTGAGAGTTGGACCATAAAGAATGCTGAGTGGCAAAGAATTGATACTTTTGAACTGTGGTGTTGGAGAAGACTCTTGAGAATGCCTAGGACTGGGAAGAGGTCAAACCAGTCAATCCGAAAGGAAATCAACCCTGAATATTCATTGGAAGGACTGATGCTGAAGCTGAAACTCCAATACTTTGGCCATCTGATGTGAAGAACTGACTCATTGGAATATACCCTGATGCCAGGAAAGATTGAGGCAGGAGGAGAAGGGGATGACAGAGGATGAGAAGGCTGGATAGCATCACCAACTCGATGGACATGAGTTTGAGCAAGCTCCGCGAGTTGGTGAAGGACAGGGAGGCCTGGCATACTGCATTCCATAGGGTTGCAAAGATTTGGACACGACTGAGTGACTGAACAATAAGTGCTATAAGAAAGAACTTCCGTGATGGCTCAGTGGTAAAGAATCTGCCTGCCAGTGCAGAGATTGGGGTTCTATCCCTGAGTAGAGAAGATCCCCTGGAGAAGGGAATGGATACCCACTCCAGTATTCTTGCCTGGAAAATTCCATGGACAAGGAGTCTGGTCTGGCAGGCTCCATGGAGTCCATGGGATTGCAAAGAGTCAGACACAACTGAGCAACTTTCACTTCACATTGATAAGGACAATACTCAGCACATAATAACTGGAGAAATGGTAGCCTAATATGTATATTTTCTTTTTTCCTTACCTTCTTTGCATTTCTCCTTGACACTGACTTTTAAAAAATCCCCTTTCTATGTTTGCAGATTTTATATAAAGCTATTACAAATATGGTAGAAACGCATTTTTTAATTTTGTTTGTATAGAGTTAGAAAAAATGATCAATATTTATAAGCCACTTGGCAATATAACTTCTTGTTGCTTTGACCCTGCCTTCATCTGCTTGTGGCCTTGAAATTAGCTGTTTTGACTGGAGTAATCAGTTTAGCATAAAAAAATTAGTCAACGTGATTTTCTTTTTCTTTTTCAAATTTTGTTTAACTCCTTATCTAAACTGCAACAATTAACCAGTATTGTCATAATGCAGACACAGCTCTAAAAATGGCATTTTGCATTGTAGATTATATGTAAAATAAGTTGCCCCCCCCCACCCGTATCCAGTATGTTTCTAGGTCTCTTCTCACCTCCAGCAGTTGGTATGTACCCAGGGTATGTAAAAGCATTTCAATATTGGCCCAAGTACAACATAAAGCAATTATAGAAGTAAATCTATTCTCTCCAGCGCATTTTGTGTATTCAAAAGCCAAATGGAGTTTTCCTTGAAATTATCCAATTTGGGGCATTATTTGCACCATTGCTTATTTGCTAACACAGTTATTGTCCCATGTATGTCTATTTGTCCATCACTTTCTATCTTATGTAAGAAAATATATCTGACCAAAAAGGGGAATCAAGCCTATATTTGTAAAAATTAAATTAATTTTAAAAGTGAAATTTAAAGTTAAAAATCTAATAAGTTTTTTTTTCCTGTTTGTTTATAAAGAGTTCTAAAATTATGGAAATTTTATGCAGCATTTTCAAGTGTAAGAGTAACAAGCAAAAAAGTCACTGTAATACCAACAACCTGAAAGAAATTATATATTTAGACATGAATTCATGGAGTATTGAACTAGGATTCTAGTGAATGTCCTAACTCCATTTAGCTGTGGTAATTCACCCACTTATATTATATTCACTGTACTACTTGTTGGCAAAAGATGAACTAGTGAATTGTAAAAAGTGATTCTCAAGTGGTGTATTTGTCCTGCCATGAACCACTGTTTCCTATTTTTATCCTGATACAAACTAAACTGAATAATTTCTAATAAAGACTAGAAGCCAGACCCCCATTACTTTCCATTCTCGGAGAAAGAAATAAAGATAACTCTAAACTGTGTCCGATTCTTGTGACCCCATGGACTGCAGCCTGCCAGGCTCCTCTGTCCATGGGATTCTCCAGGCAAGAATACTGGAGTGGGTCACCATTTCCTTCTCCAGGGGATCTTCCCAACCCAGGAATTGAACCCAGGTCTCCAGCATAGCAGGCAGAGTCTTTACCAACTGAGCTATGCAGGAAGCCCCCAAAAGTTTGTTTCAGCCGGGTTTTGAACCTGCGATCTTTCACGTGTGAGGCGAACATGATAATCACTACACTACAGAAAGAGGTCCATTCTGATCTCAGAAGACAGAAGTAAATCTAAGGGGCGAATCATAGATTATGTGGTTCTTCTTGCTTTCTTTCAGGCATCTACCATTTCCAGAGCCACATCTCAAGTTTCTGGGATCTAGCACATGGGATCAGCATAGTGACTTTCATCACTATGGTTTTCCAACTCTCCAACACATTGTCCATTCCTGTGTGGCTTCCACACTCTTATCATCTCACCCTTCTTTCTATCCTTGATGCTTTCACTAAGTTGTTTATTTTAAAATCTATTTCTTTCCTCATGAAGGGAGTGCGTCTATAGAGTAATCATCTGTTAGAGGGGTAAATAACCTTAGTGAGAAATACTGGCAATACTAAATAGAAAATACTGTATTTATCAGTAAAGAGGCTGAAAATATAAGGCAGACGATTATAATGATGACATCTAGTATGGCAGACAAAAAGAGGCAAATAGCAAAAGAAATATAATCAGTAGCAGAATTGTCTATCAGGAAGGAACAATTTGAAAAGCACTGACTCCACACCTATGAGTGAAAATGGGGAGAAAATTATAAGTGGATTTGCTGTGTGTATATGTGTGTGTCTATGTGTGTATCTTCAGATGGCAGAGAAAATACTAAGAATAATCTGAAGAGAATGAAAAGTTATGTCCAGGTCTTAACTAATAGATTTTAATTTTTAGAGAAATTTTAAAAATTAAAAACAAATTAGAAATTAGAAACAAAAAAAAGAAATTTCAGAAAATGATCATAAGAAATCACATGGATTTCTGCATAAGTTCTTTGTGTTTAGCTTGACTGGGCTGCAGGAGAGAGTGAGGATCTACATATATTAGAAAAACAGAGTATGCAAAGTATCCAGTATTTGGAAACATGTACTTAGGAGTAGCCATACAATTATTTTTCAAAGGAAACACAGATTAAACATCATAGAAGCTATCTTAACACTGTAAAAGTTCTGGGGCTGAAATGACAAGCTTCCAAGACAGATATCTGACATATGACCTATGGGTCATTTGAATCTAGATATATGGACAAAGTAGCAAGTCTGTTATAGATAATGATTTGAGGTGAGGATGACAGTTTATAAGTACCTAGATACCTGCCATAAGTATTTGGATTAACCTACAAATACCTATAATTTAGAGATTATCAGGCACTTTCCCATGGAATTAAATGATTTCAATTGGTTAGGACTGTCATTTACTTAAAATGAGTGAATTTTTCTTATCCTCCTGCTAGTTTACTTGGTTTATGATCCATTAAAACAATGGGTATATTGAAAATTGTAGGCTGTCACCTAATTGTTTTCATTATTTATGAAATGCCACTTGCTTCAGTTTTAAAATGGTCACATTCTGAAATGAGCCAGGCTTTCCAGCAGAAAACCTACAAACTTCTTATTTCTAACAAATTAGTAAATTCAGATGAATCAATAACTTGATTTCTACTACTCCAATTGAATTTAGTTAGAGATCTATGTATTGATAAATCAATTTATATTGAGGGAAACAAGAGAATTTGAGGAATAAACAAGGTTAGAAGACAAAGAGAGAAAAATATTTATTCAATAACAGATACCAAACTGTAAACCTGAACTGTCTTGTTTTTACAAATCTGTCTTTCTCTGCTAGACTATAAACCATTTAAGGGCAGTAAGATTATCTTACCCATTTTTATATGCCCACTACTTACACATAGAAGACATTCAGTAAATGAGGAAAAGAAAAAGAGAGGTTAGATAGATATTTGGGGTGTGGGGAGATAAAAATAGTTGAAATAGCCATTGTTAAAATTTTAAATTTTTCAATAGATGATAAGGCAGAGAAGAGTCTTCATGGTTTCATTTTCAGATATGTATCTTCTAAATCGTCCATAAAATATATCTTTAAATTCCCATAATATAAATTGGTGTCTGAAGTTTAATGAATGGACTCTTTAAAAGTGATTTAAATTAGGCTTAAGCACAAGAAAGTTAAGAATTGTTTCAAGTAAAAACACATATTCTATGTAAGTAATTCATCTCTTTTTCTTTTAAACTGAAAAAAATTATTTCAGGATCCTATTTTTCTGAATTACTCACACTGTTTCCCAACCCATGTGGGCAAATAGTACTGTTATATTAGAAAGGCACTTTAAAAAAGGGGGTGCTTAATTTCTCTTATCTCTTTTAGACAGACTGTAATTAGAATTAGCTAGGGCTTTACTTAATTTTGCAGGAGTTCTTGTGTACAGCCTTCATATCCTTAGTATAATTAACATTGTATCACTCCCATTAGTGTTTTTAAGCACTTAGATTGTGCCATAATGGTCACAGCTAAAGTTGCCATTACAGGGCAATTGCTATTTATTATGCTCATAAAGTAGACAATTTACCACAGCAGCAGGAGTGGGGGTGGAGAGGGAAGGGGGATGGAATATATATATATATACACACACACACACAATAGGGTTCCACTTACAAAACAGGAATAGACAGTAACATTAGTTACAGCACCTTTGGGCTGAAAGAGCTGTCTCAAAGTGATTCCATTCTTATTCTATCCAGTAGGCTGTCAGTAAATCTAAAAATGGATGACAAGCCATTGTTTTTTGTTTTTTTTTTTTTAAGCAAAGTTTTGATTAGCTGAGTTTTTAGCAGACTCATACCATGTTGGTGTTAGGACAAACCTACAGGATGATCAACTACAGTCCTCTCGTTTTATACATGAGACAATGGAGACAGGAGTTTAGGTGTCAATCTCAAGGTTGCAGAAGTATTAGTGGACCTAGGGTTAGAAGTCAGATTGTAAGAATTGCAGTTCGCATGGCCATTTTGCCAGACATTATTGAATAATTTACCATTAGATTTCCATTTCTTTTGTTTCTAGCAAATGATTGACACCACTTTGATTAGTTAGTTTCATTGACTGGCAAGGTGTGCTGAGACACATTAGTTGATTTCATAGCCAACCATGTCATATAGCTTTTGAAGAGGATTTATTTTTCCATGTTTGTTGATTTTGCATGGTTTAGTTGTTGTTTAGTTTTATTGTGCTTTTCAAGATTTCTTTTATTGGAGGCCATAGAATTATCCCTGATGCCATTAGTATTTGTCATTAAAAAGAGAAGAGTTCTATAAAATTTTAGTTTTTCAACTAATATTATATATTCAGCTTGTTTTTTCCTTGCTATAGGTTAATTTTCTCTCCTAGAACAGGGTGAGTGGAAGATATATTTTATTCAGTTGAATTGTTGGAAATCAACACAAACCATTTAAAGGAGTAAACAATTATCACTGAAATGAGAACAATTTAGTGGTCTTGCATGATTAATGTCCTACATAAATTCTTTATGACATTGAATTGAAAGATGATGTTATGAATGTATAATAGGAAGTTAACAGAATGTGTCACCTTTTGATTAGTTTTTGAGAGACAGGTTTTGCAATCAATGATTTTGCAATGGTCAGAAGCCTATAAAACTAGCACATTTGTTGCTTGTAAATTAAAATTGAGAAGACACAATGATATATGTCCTAAAATCAGCTGGAGAAAAATGCCTGGAAGAGGAGATATCTTTATGTTTTCTTCTGATAAATTTCAGTTGTATGTGTGTGTGGAGTTGTATTTTTCTCTTTCCTGTCATCATTGCTTTGGAAAGATTAATAGCAAAAATTATAATTTGGGGGTAATTATTTCTATTTGAGGAAAAATCTTGAAAAAATGCTATACTGCATATAATCCTGACAAAGGGCAGACTAGTATAAATACATAGAGACTTAAATAATAAGTATGTATTCTAAAATTGGACAAAAAGTAGATTATAGAATCTATCATGAAAGCTGAAAAAAATCAGTGATGCAAAAGATCTTGTAAAATATCTTATTAAGCTTTTATTTGTAGATGAGACACTGACATGGAGAGGAGTACAAAGAGTATTTTAAGGTAATACAATCCATTAGTAGCAATGTTCAGAGAAATGTCTGAATATTTTCATTTCTACCTTATTCTGCTGAGTTCCTAAATTATTATTTTCCATCTTCTGCTCCTTCATAACCCAAACCTTGCCTTCTTCATAATACTAATTAAGTCACTCAATAAATGAATTTTGAGTGCCTATTCTATGTCAGATACCAGTGTTCTAGACATTGGGAGAAAAGAAACTAATAAATGAGATGAAAATACTCACTATTATGACACATTTAGGAGGTGGGAGTAATTTATTAAAAAGTAAAATATATAGTATATTAATAAAGATAAATATTATTTAGAAAATGAAGGACAAAAGGGAGATGTATTTGCATTGTAGTTTTAAATGAGATGGTTAAGGAAAGATTCACAAAGCCTTTAGCAAAGACAGGTAGTAAGGGAGCCACACAGTTAGCTTGTGATGGAGCATTTCAGGCAGAAGGAATGGCCAGGCTTCCAGTCCTAAGGCAAGTGTGCCTGCTAAGTGTGGGGGATACTCTGTCCAGTTAGAAGGAGGGGAAAGAGAGGTTGCAGGTGAAATTGGGGTATGGGGAACAGAACCTTAAAGCTTTGCAACCAACCAAAAAGACCTTACCATTTACTTCCAGTGAGGTAGGAATTTATTTATTCATTTTAAACTCACCCAACAATATTTAGGGACTTCCTACTAGGTTCCAGAGGAGAAGGCAATGGCACCCCACTCCAGTACTCTTGCCTGGAAAATCCCATGGACGGAGGAGCCTGGTAGGCTGCAGTCCATGGGGTCGCTAAGAGTCGGACATGACTGAGCGACTTCACTTTCACTTTTCACTTTCACGCACTGGAGAAGGAAATGGCAACCCACTCCAGTGTTCTTGCCTGGAGAATCCCAGGGACGGGGGAGCCTGGTGGGCTGCCGTCTATGGAGTCGCACAGAGTCGGACACGACTGAGGTGACTTAGCAGCAACTAGGTTCCAGATATTGCTCAAGTCAAGGAAATATGTTGTAAATTCAAGACTTCAGCTTTTGTATTACATATATGCAATGGAATATTACTTAGTTGTTAAAAAAAATAGAATGATGCCATTTACAGCAACACAGGTAGACCTAGAGATTGTCATACTGAGTGACATAAGTCAGAGAGAGAAGGAAGAAAAAAATATCCTATGGCATGCCTTGTATGTGGAACATAAAAAGAAATGATACAGTGAACTTATTTACAAAACAGAAAAAAGACTCACAGACTTAGAGAACAAACTTACAGTTGCCAGGGTGGGGAAGGATCGGGGGAAGGGATAGTTAGGGAATTGGGAATCCACGTGTATATACTGCTGTATTTAAAATGGATAACCAACAAGGACCTACTGTATGGCACAAGGAACTCTGCTCAATGTTATCTGGCAGCCTGGAGGGGAGGGGAGTTTGGGGAAAAATGAACACATGAATATATGACTGAGTCCCTTTGCAGTCCACCTGAAACTATCACAACATTGTTAATCTGCTATACTCCAATACTAAGTAAAAAGTTAAAACAAAAAGACTTCAGCCTTCACTCTGAGATAAATGGGATATCATTAGAGACTTTTGAGCAGAGTTGTGACCTGATATGACTTAACCTTTAACAGAAGCCTGGTAAATAATGTTCTGCATGGAGTATGTATTAGAGCGATGAGAAGTCAAGCAGAAGGTCACAGTCAGGAAAAATTACAATAACACATAGAAGTATAATAGTAGCTTAGACCAAGTAGGTAAAATGGAAGGTGGTAGAAAGGGTTCAGATACTGAATATTTTGAATGTAGAGATAATAGACTCTTCTGATGATTACCTGGCAGATACTCTGTCATCTAGATTCTGCCCATGCCACATTTAGACCACAGATGACTAGGAAAACCATTCCAGGACCCTCTTTCTACCTAAAAATGCTGCATTCATATCTAACTCACTTGATCATCATAGTCACTTCCTGGTGTCATGTCCTGACTTCCCTCTTTCCCATCATAATTTGCTCTATAGTCAGCCTCCATAGAGTTCAGAAATCTGAAAACATCTTCTCAAAAGCACTTGGTTATTACGCATGAAAGCAATCCTTAGTTTGAGCACATGCAAAGCCCTGTTTATATAATTGGAGTTCATGTTCACTTTTTACTCAATCTCTATCCACTCTGCCTCCAGTGAAATAAATGTACAAGCTTCAAAGGGTAGCACGCATATAGTCACTCAGTCATGTCTGACTCTTTGTGGCTCCGTGGACTATGGCCTGCCAGACTCCTCTGTTCATGGAATTCTGCAGGCAAGAATACTGTTGTGAATTTCCATTTCCTACTCTAGGGTAACTTCCCGACACAAGGATTGAACCCATGTCCCTGGCATCTCCTGCATTCAAAGGCAGATTTTTTACCATTAGCACCATTAGCACTTCCTTGATAGCTCAGTTGGTAAGGAATCTGCCTGTAATGCAGGAGACGCTGGTTCAATTCTTGGGTTGGGAAGATCCGCTGGAAAGGGGATAGGCTACTCACTCCAGTATTCTGGCCTGGAGAATTCCATGGATTGTATATTCCGTGGGGTCACGAAGAGTCGGACATGGCTGAGCGACTTTCACTTTCACTTTTCAGTGCCACTTGGAAAGCCTTTCCTTTGGGAAATGATAATTGTTAAGAAATAAAATATACAGCAGATACTCTTCCAAAAAATATTGCTCTTCTGAAAGAATGAAGAGAGTCATGGAGCTGGCCTACAGAATTGTTGTAAAGTAGCTTCAGTCTTCCTTTTTACTTTTGTTTCCTTTTAGGGACACTGCCCTTCCCACCTGAAGAGACTCCATTTCCTTTGCTTGTATTCTTCACATCTATACTCTATACTTTCTTCATTAGAGAAGCTTATAAATTCATTTAGAAGAAGATAAGAACTAATTATTGAAGTAGGAAATTTTACCTCCCAGTAGAATTTGGTTCTTTGTAGCAAATAAAGTAATGAAACTTAGAAATTCTAATGAATACAAAATAGGTCGTTTTTGTTTGCTTTTTGCTCTGCCTTGGGCAAAATGAATTAGATCTATATCAATGGGGTTCTTAAACTTGAGACATTATAAAAATGATGGTCTATTGAGAATCAATGAAAGTTTATTCGAAAATGAGAACTATATTACATTTTGAACCAAATGCATATATAGCATACCATGGATATTTTAGAAGGAATTCTGATAGTAGCATTCTTCACTTCCTCTTACTATGGATCAGAGGCTTTGGTTTGAATTTCTCTTCTTTTAGATTCAGTGAATACTTTTTGGTGTATTCTACTATTCGTAGCCCATTCGAAGTCAAAATCTTTAGAAGATATAAATATTAAAAATATTATATTTTCCGTGTATATTTGTCACTACATTAATTTATAATATGATTCTAAGATATTACATAAAACTTACATTATGAAAAGGGTAAAACAACTGCTCTATAGCCTTTCTGATCTCCTTTCTTTGTTTTTTTGTTTTGTTTTGTTTGTGCTGTTTCATTTCTGGTATCCTAAGTATGTGCTCTTCTTGTCAACTGTATAATGCCACAATGATTCAATCAAGTTGTTGCATATTGCTTCAGGGTTTTTAGTTCTATTTGTTGAAAACTAAATTACTATTTTCTTAACTTTTGTATTTTCAAATACTTTTATTTAATGATAAATGCTAAAGTTACCATTCCCTGAAAGCATATTACACATTGGACTATAGATAACATTTTACTTCCATTATCATATTTAATTCTCTCACCTCTCAAAACAGGTTTATCATAATAGCCATTTTACAGATGATCAAACTGGGGACCAAAGAAGATAAGTACTTTGCCCAATATCATATGGCTAGTAAGTATCCAGGCAGTAGATAAACTTATTTAGCTTGGACAGTGGAACCCAAGTCCTTAGAAAATAAAAAATACTATTTCCTTCTAAAACACCACTTCCCCTGACCATGTATAAAGCAGACATGGCTGTGTCTAAACATTTGCTTTCCTGTTCATTACTTTCTTTCTCTCTGTAGGCCTTTTATTCTGTTCTCTTCTTTTCAGCTCATTGCTGAAATACTGAATTCACAGTCTTTTCCTCATCACTGAATGCTAAATTCATAATCTCTCCTTATGGCAAAAAATAAATAAATAAGTCATTACATGATTTCCAAATTAATTGAAAGCAAATGATTTCAAAGCACAGTCATTTGTGTCCCAGTTTAGTCATGATAGATCTCCCAAGCAGCCTTAAAAACATGGTATTTTAATTGTACAAGCTTGAGTTTGGAGGCGGCTGTCTTAATCAGCTCAGGCTGCTATTACAAAATACTATGTCTTGGGTGGCTTACCAGCCACAGAGGTTTGTTTGGCATTAGTTCTGGAGGCTGGAAGTCTGAGCTCACGGTGCCAGCATGGTGGGATTCTGGTGAGAACCCTTGTCTGGGCTGCAGGAGGCTTACTTCTTATGGTGTTTTCACATGATGACAAGGTTCCTCTTCTCACAAGGGCCCTGGTCTCATTCCTGAGGACACCCCTCTCAGGAGTGAATGACCCCAAAGACCCTGCCTACAAATACTACAACGTTGGTGATTAGATTTCAACATAGAATTTAAAGGGGGTGGCACAAACATTCAGTCCATAACAGTTGCTCAAACAAGTTGACCTTCATCTTCTAAGAGTGGAAAACCAGCATTTTTTTAAAATGTCATTGTAATTGTTTATACCTTAAATGATATAGACAATAGTATATATCTTAAATGGGATTCCCTGGTGGCTCAGATGGTAAGCATCTGCCCGCAGTTCAGGAGACCCGGGTTTGATCCCTGGGTTGGGAAGATCCCCTAGAGAAGGAAATGGCAACCCACTCCAGTACTCTTGCCTAGAAAATTCCATGGATGGAGGAACCTGGTGGGCTACAGTCCATGGGGTCGCAAAGAGTCGGACACAACTGAGCAACTTCACTAAATGGTACTTTGATCTGAAGAAAATAGTAAGAATTTATCACTAAGTCTTCTTAGTAATTTGTTAACTTTCTACCTCTGATAGACAATTTGTCTTATAAGTAAAATGTGCCATCGTGACCTTAACACTTTATAGTCTCTGTCAGTGTGACAGTTGATTTTCTTCTCTCCAAATTAGGCAATAATTCTAGGGACTCAAAGTAATTTTTGTGATGTGATTGACATGTGAAAAAGTTACATATCCCTTTCACTAAAAAAGATGCATATTATGAGCAAAGAGGCCTCTGTGCTCTGATAAAACTAAAAGGAAAAAACTACTACATTGATAATTCCAAGGAAGAAAGCCAATAAAAATTATTCCATCCCCATGAACTTCATTATAGACTTTGAGGTAGGGTCATTATTTATGTTAGATTCTTAGAATAAAGACAGAGTTGAAGTGATTTTTAAAATACAACATATAGTTGAGAAGATAAGAAGCTATTGAACATTTTAGATATGAGCTGAAAGAAAATAATCCATCCTATTCGTCTGAAAGATATCAAGTCACTTTCAACTTGTTTTAGAATACGTATTTTAAAGAAATATTCAAAACCTACTAAAAGAGGATTTCATCGGAGGAAAGTATTAAATAATGAATTTACATGCTTTTAAATTTATGCATGCCTTTAAATAAAATAATTTTTAAGGCATAAATCTCTCTAGCCTTTGCAGATGCCACAAAATTTAGACATGGGTGTAGAGATATGCCAACTTGTTGGGATGAGAAGATTAGATACAACGCATGCCAGCAGTATGAATTCAAGAGGATTTTTTGCATTTCTCTCTTGTACTTCTTTGAAGAGAACTTCCATCTCAAAATACGTGTGGTATTTAGAGTAAAATGAATTTTTTTAAAATGAGCTAAAATGAACTACTCTTTGTTCTTATAAAGTATGTTTTATTGAGAATGTGGAACAGGTCTTTAAGTCCAAGAATAAAATGTACCTACAGCTCCCCCAAGAGAGATGCATATCTTGGGAATAGTTTATTTCATACTTAGTAGATTAAAATAGGCTTCCCTGGTGGCTCAGATGGTAATGAATCTGCCTGCAATGCAGGAGACCCGGGTTCAATCCCTAGTTCAGGAAGAGCCACTGGAGAGGGAAATGGCAACTCACTCCAGTATTCTTGCCTGGAGAATTCCACAGACAGAAGAGTCTGGTGGGCTACATTCATGGGGTCACAAAGAGTCAGACACTACTGAACAACTGTCACATACAGATTAAAATACAGAAGTATATCATCCAGACATAAACAAAACTAAATCAAAGGGTTAGGAGGGGAAATCACACACACTTACACACACCCACACATACAAACACAACATATATTCATTCACCTGTGAGTGAGTGTTGTTGTTCAGTCACTCAGTTGTGTCCACTCTTTGTGACCCCATGGACTGCAGCATACCAGGTTTCGCTGTCCTTCACTATCTCTTGGAGTTTGCTCAAACTCATGTCCATTGAGTCGATGATGCCATCCAACCATCTCATCCTCTGTCATCCCCTTCTCCTCCTGCCTTCAATCTTTCCTGCTGCTGCTGCTGCTGCTAAGTCGCTTCAGTCGTGTCCGACTCTGTGCAACCCCATAGACGGCAGCCCACCAGGCTCCCCCGTCCCTGGGATTCTCCAGGCAAGAACAATGGAGTGGGTTGCCATTTCCTTCTCCAGTGCACGAAAGTGAAAAGTGAAAGTAAAGTCGCTCAGTCGTGTCCGACTCTTCGCGACCCCATGGACTGTAGCCTACCAGGCTCCATGGAATTTTCCAGACAAGAGTACTGGAGTGGGGTGCCATTGCCTTCTCCGCAATCTTTCCTAGCATCAGGGTATTTTCCAATGAGTTGGCTCTTCGCATCATTGGAGCTTCAGCATCAGTCCTTCCAATGAATATTCAGGATTGATTTCCTTTAGGATCAGCTGGTTTGAACTTCTCGCTGTCCAAGGGACTCTTAAGAGTCTTCCCCAGCACCACAGTTTGAAAGAATCAGTTCTTTGCTGCCCAGCCTTCTTTATGCTCCAACTCTCACATTCTTACACAACTACTGGAAAAACCATAGCTTTGACTACACAGACCATTGTTGGCAAAGTGATGTCTCTGCTTTGTAACATTCTGTCTAGGTTTGTCATCGCTTTTCTTCCAAGGAGCAAGTGTCTTTTAATTTCATGGCTACAGTCACCATCTGCAGTGATTTGGGAGCTCAAAAAAATAAAGTCTCTCACTCTTTCCATTGTTTCCCCATCTATTTGCCATGAAGTGATGGGACCAGATACCACTGATCTTAGTGTTTTGAATGCTGAGTTTTAAGCCAACTTTTTCACCCTCCCCTTTTACCTTCATCAAGAGAGAGGCTCTTTAGTTCCTCTTCACTTTCTGCCATATGGGTGGTGTCATCTGCCTATCTGAGGTTATTGATATTTCTCCCTGCAATCTTGATTCCAGCTTGTGCTTCATCCAGCCTGCCTAATATTTTGCATGATGTATTCTGTATTTAAGTTAAATTAGCAGGGTGACAATATACAGCCTTGACGTACTCCTTTCCCAATTTTGAGCCAGTGTATGTACATAGAAAAAGGAAAAGATTCTGGTTCACTTGTATACAAACTCACAGAAGAACAATTGCCTGTACTTCATTATCTTCCCTTCTCTTTTACATAGAAGCAGTTTCTCTAGTGTCTGATAAGATTACAATACACACAAATGCTGTTTCTAAAATTTTGCTTCATACTTTTTAAAATTAACAATATGAATCACCTGTACCACTCTTTAAGATTTTCATTCAATATATCTTTAAAGCAGACACCTATTATCATCACATACTATTCATAAATTGTTGTGATTAATTTGAAACAGAACATCTGTAAAACAAGGGCCACCCATGGAACTATGATTCATATTGGTATGAAAACCAATCTTTCACCTTTTAATAGCTACACTAGATCTAGTAGGGTGTCAGTGTGATAAAATTAAAAGAAACTGCATTTTTTTCATTCACAGATAGGAGGCCACAAAACTGAAGACTAAAGAAATCAAGTGACATTTCCACAGAATTTGTTTCCCTGACACAAAAATATTTAATTTGTACACTACTCATCCTATCCAAATAGTAAGTATAGAAATGTAGACATCCAAACCTTTTACAATAACCTAGAATTATCTGGTTCTGTTCCTTGTTCAGAATGTGAGGTAAAATAATTGTACTAGAAATAGCCTGTGAAAAAGTCTAAATATAAAGACAGACTAGTGGGTCAGACAGTAACTGCATTTACCTATCTTCATCCTTCTTTATTAAAGCTTTTTTACTTTCATATACCAGAAAGTTCACAGGATTAAAATTTAACCAACAAAAATTTCCTGACAGAGTTTCAGTTATCAGGCCAACGATCCAGAAGAGGATAAGAGAATTCTGTCTAGGTGAGAAAAGAGGAGCATTTGGTATAAGGCATTCAAGAAAATGCCCAATTGTAATAAAAAGCATCATAAAAATTGAATATTCCTGAGTAGATCTGTACCCAGTTTTTGGACACTGCTGGGGAGAGGCTAACCTTGAATTTCAGCCAAGATTTTTTAATATAGATATTTCCCTTTTAAATGATGCTCTAAGAATGCAGTCTAAGTTCTAATAGTACTTATTCACATAAAATGATATTCTGTAACAGAGTGAAGTAGACATAAAGTTCCAAAAAAATAAAGTTTTTTTTTTTGAAAGAAGTGGGATTCAAGTGGGAACTCCATGCCCTTAGAGGAGGGGAAGACTATGAATCAGGGAAGACCAAGAGGAATGACTTCTGATGTGACGACTACAGGGGATGAAGAGAGTTCCACGTGGCAGCTGAAACAAAGTCATGCCTTGTGAATGTGTAAAAAATATGATAGATAGTAAAGATGGAACTGAACTGAAGGAGGGGTGTTTGAACTTAATGCAGTAGGTAAAAAGGAGTCATTTTATTTTTTTGAATTCAGCAGTGGTATGGCACACAGGTAATCAGAATCTACTTACCTTATTCCAGCTCTTTTTGTTCATTTACAATTCTTGAACTATTTCTTACTATCAGATGACTTCCAATTCAGAAATACTGGGGTGCACAGGGAAAATGAAAAACCCCATAAAATTATGACTCAGAGACTGAACTAATTTTAATTCTTAAGATATATACCTCATACATGAAATTTTCTTTCAAGAGATGGTTAAACATTAAGCAGGGGGCTCAAAGTATGTCCAAGAAGTAGTCATCTTCCTTATTTTCTTTGAATGTTGAAATACAAAGAAGGACCTTGCAATCTACCACAATGAGTAGAAAAATAAGGAATTTCAAGATTTTGTTCAACTTTCCATTTAGCTTGATTTTAAAGATATATAATAAATATCAATGCTATTCATGGAATTCAGGTTCCAATTAAGTCTTGTTATTCATTCCTTCAATAAATAATTACTGAATAACTATTTATTATGTGTTGGCTAGATAAACATATAAAACATGCTCTCTTCAAGAGCTCAAAATCTAATACTGTTTAAATTAGTTTCCATTTAAGATCTTTCCCAGACATATGTGGGGATTTACGACACTGCTATGCTTTATCCTTCTCTGAATAAACTGATAAATGTTTTGAAATATCTTAATTCCCTGGCAGATCTTATCCTCAATATTAATGCTCCCACTTCTCCAAAACACATTAAATCCTTTAATTTGATGAAGAAATGAGTGTTTTATTTATTTATTCAATTATTTCACCCACCTGTGTGATGTCCTGATCTGTGCCAGGGAGGCCTTATGAAAGAGGTCAGCTTTATAAAGACAAGGCAGGGATCTGCCTTAGGAGAGTTCCAGCCTTCAATAAACAAAGAGGAAGGAGTAAGTCCAGGGAACCTCAGGTAATGTTAGATCCCATCAGCACTGTGGAGTATGTAGAAGAGACTTCCCAGGTGGAGAGGATTTCAGACCTGGGTGTAAGTAGTTGGGGAGAGTTTAAGGGATTGGCGGGGCTTCCCTGGGAGCTCAGCTGGTAAAGAATCTGACTGCAATGCAGGAGATCCCGGTTCCACTCCTGGGTTGGGAAGATCCGCTGGAGAAGGGATAGACTACCCACTCCAGTATTCTTGGACTTCCCTTGTGGCTCAGCTGGGAAAGAATCTGCCTGCAATGCAGGGAGGGTTCCATCCCTGTGTTGGGAAGATCCCCTGGAGAAGGGAAAGGCTACCCACTCCAGTATTCTGGCCCAAAGAATTCTATGGACTGTACAGCTCATGGGTCGCAAAGAATCAGACACTACTGAGTGACTTTCACTTTCAGCTGAGTCACTGAGGGTAAATAATTCAATCTGCTGTGATTGTTTCCTTTTTAGCAATATTACAGTGCCAGGGCAGCCATTAGATTAGTGAAAAGATATTAAGTTCTTAGAAGAGTGGCTGGTACACAGTAAAAACTCAGTTAACACTGGTTACTCAATTAGTTTAAAAACCTTTACTGCCACCCTTTAGTTACCTCAAGAAATTTCTTCCATTCCTGGTTCAGACATTTGCACATCAGTTCAGTTCAGCTGCTCAGTCATGTCTGACTCTTTGCGACCCCATGCACTGTGGTACACCAGGCTTCCCTGTCTATCACCAACTCCCAGAGCTTGCTCAGACTCATGTCTATAGAGTCACTGATGCCATCCAACCATCTTATCCTCTGTCGTCCTCTTCTCCTCCTGCCTTCAATATTTCCCAGCATCAAGGTCTTTTCTAATGAGTCAGTTCTTTGCATCAGGTAGTCAAAGTATTGGCGCTTCAGCATCAGCATTAGTCCTTTCAATAAATATTCAAGACTGATTTCCTTTGGTTGGATCACCTGGCAGTTCAAGGGACTCTCAATAATCTTCTCCAATACCAACATTTGCATATACAACTGTACAAGTCCATTTGTCTGAAGTTCATTGACAAGTGATGCATGGCATTCATATCCACACTTTGAGAAGATACAGGATCCAGGCCTACACTTATGTGGGAAATGTAATCAACAAACTGGATTTTTCTTTTCCATACTATGTTAAATAATAGTATTGATAGAACTTATCCATCTGTTATTTCTGTTCAATATTGCCATAACAGCAATATATGAAAAAAGAAACATTTCAAGTGGATACTTTGATGTCTTTCAGGGCACTTGGCTTTGTAAAATGATTGAGCAGATATGTATATCCTGAAATGCACATGGTTCACTGAGAAGTAAAATGAAATTTAGGGTCTCAGTTCAGTTCAGTTCAGTTGCTCAGTCATGTCCGACACTTTGTGACCCATGAACCGCAGCACGCCAGGCCTCCCTGTCCATCACCAGCTGCTGGAGTCAACCCAAACCCATGTCCATCTAGTCGATGATGCCATCCAACCATCTCATCCTCTGTCGTCCCCCTCTCCTCCTGCCCTCAATCTTTCCCAGCATCAGGGTCTTTTCAAATGAGTCAGCTCTTTGCATCAGGTGGCCAAAGTATTGGAGTTTCAGCTGCAACATCAGTCCTTCCAATGAACACCCAGGGCTGATCTCCTTTAGGATGGACTGGTTGGGTCTCTTTGCAGTCCAAGTGACTCTCAAGAGTCTTCTCCAACACCACAGTTCAAAAGCATCGATTCTTCGGCATCAGCTTTCTTTATAGTCCAACTCTCACATCCATACATGACCACTGGAAAAACCATAGCCTTGACTAGGCGGACGTTTGTTGACAAAGTAATGTCTCTGCTTTTTAATGTTCTGTCTAGGGTGGTCATAAATTTCCTTCCAAGGAGTAAGCATCTTTTAATTTCATTGCTGCAATTACCATCTGCAGTGATTTTGGAGCAAAGCTAGTGGAGGTGATGGAATTCCAGTTGAGCTATTTCAAATCCTGAAAGATGATGCTGTGAAAGTGCTACACTCAATATGCCAGCAAATATGGAAAACTCAGCAGTGGCCACAGGACTGGAAAAGGTCAGTTTTCATTCCAATCCCAAAGAAAGGCAATGCCAAAGAATGCTCAAACTACCACACAATTCCACTCATCTCACACGCTAGTAAAGTAATGCTTAAAATTCTCCAAGCTAGGCTTCAGCAATATGTGAACTGTGAACTTCCAGATGTTCAAGATGGATTTAGAAAAGGCAGAGGAACCAGAGATCAAATTGCCAACATCCAGTGGATCATCGAAAAAGAAAGAGAGTTCCATTAAAATATCTACCTCTACTTTATTGACTATGCCAAAGCCTTTGACTGTGGATCACAATAAACTGTGGAAAATTCTGAAAGAGATGGGCATACTAAATCACTTGACCTGCCTCTTGAGAAATCTGTATGCAGGTCAGGAAGCAACAATTAGAACTGGACATGGAACAACAGACTGGTTCCAAATAGGAAAAGGAGTATGTCAAGGCTGTATATTGTCACCCTGCTTATTTAACTTATATGCAGAGTACATCATAAGAAATGCTGGGCTGGAGGAAGCGCAAGCTGGAATCAAGATTGCCGGGAGAGATATCAATAACCTCAGATATGCAGATGACAACACCCTTATGGCAGAAAGTGAAGAAGAACTAAAGAGCCTCATGATGAAAGTGAAAGAGGAGAGTGAAAAAGTTGGCTTAAAGCTCAACATTCAGAAAACTAAGATCATGGCATCCGGTCCCATTACTTCATGGGAAATAGATGGGGAAACAGTGGAAACGGTGGTTAATTTTATTTTTCTGGGCTCCAAAATCACTGCAGATGGTGATTACAGCAATGAAATTTAAAAAATTTAAGATCTATTTTTATCTATATAGAACAAATAAAGACCTGACTTGATTGTGATTGTAGAAAATCTTAATGCTGCATACATGTTGTCAGCTAAGTTATCTCCTATGAGTTTTAGACAAAAGAAATTTTCATGTTTCTGTCAAAGTGATATACATTTTCACTTGAAAATGTGAAAGTTTTTTTAAGATAAGGCTTATAAGTAATTGCTGGTGAAACTAAAATGATTCTCCTTGAACCTTAAGAATTATGTGTGCTGTCTTCAATAGCCCTCCCGTTAATGGTTCTAACATTGTTAATTTTTTATGTCCTAATAGTGTTCAGTTATAGCCTTAACTTTGGCTCTAGTAAAATATATTCCTACAAAATATCTTTCTACTTTTGTAAATTAAAATTCATAGTAGAAAATGATTTCATTTATGCAAGGTTATGCTGAGTTCTCTTCTTGAGTATGTTCTGTATATTTTAATGACTCTTATTATACTTCTTTAAAAATATTTTATTATAAATATTTAATTCTTTAAAATGAACCACCTAGTTTTACCTACTAATATGTTAGGGATATATATACATATACTTAATTATTATCCAACTAAAATCCTTTGGATTAAGGCAAAATTCATTTTATTATAAAAGTCTCTTTCAAGTTTTGAAAGGGATTTAAAATACATATAATAGAGGGAGTTATTTTTGTTGTTACTGTTGTTCCTGATCTTTCACAAAGTCAAGTAAGGGACAGTGGCTAATTTCTTACTTATAGTCTTACTGTAAATGTAGTATAATATTTCAATTGAATGTATCTCCAGGTTTCATAGTAGAATAATTCTGAATTCTCAACAAAGCAGATTTTTCAAAAGTAATCCATCTTCAAAGTTACATGTAAAGAACATGAGTTGAAAAAAAACTTCTTTCTCCCACCAGAAATCTAGTTATTGACATTAATTCATTTCAGTTCAGTTGCTCAGTCATGTCCGACTCTTTGTGAGGCCCCACGGAATGCAGCAGGCCATGCCTTCCTGTCCATCACCAACTCCTGGAGTTTACTCAAACTCATTTCCATTGAGTCAGTGATGCCATCTAACCATCTCATCCTCTGTCGTCCACTTCTCCTCCCAACTTCAATCTTTCCTAGCATCAGGGTCTTTTCCAATGAGTCAGTTCTTCACATCAGGTGGGCAAATATTGGAGTTTCAGCTTCAGCATCAGTCCTTCCAATGAACACCCAGGACTGATCTCCTTTAGGATGGACTGGTTAGATCCCCTTGCAGTCCAAGGGACTCTCAAAAGTCTTCTCCAATACCATAGTTCAAAAGCACCAATTCTTTGGCACTCAGCTTTCTTTATAGTCCAACTCTCACATCCATGCATGACTACTGGAAAAACCATAGAATTGACTAGATGGGCCTTTGATGACAAAATAATGTCCTTGCTTTTTAATATGCTGTCTAGGTTGGTCATAACTTACCTTCCAAGGAGTAAACGTCTTTTAATTTCATAGCTACAGTCACCATCTGCAGTGATTTTGGAGCACAAAAAAATAAAGTCTGCCACTGTTTCCACTGTTTCCCCCTCTATCTACCATGAAGTGATGGGACCAGATGCCATGACCTTAGTTTTCTGAATGTTGAGTTTTAAGCCAACTTTTTCACTCTCCTCTATCACTTTCATAAAGAAGCTCTTTAGTTCTTCTTCGCTTTCTTTCATAAGGGTACTGTCATCTGCATATTTGAGGTTATTGATATTTCCCTGCAATCTTGATTCCAGTCCAGTGTTTCTCATGATGTACTCTGCACATGAGTTAAATAAGCAGGGTGACAATATACAGCCTTGACGAACTCCTTTTCCTATTTGGAACCAGTCTGTTATTCCATGTCTAGTTCTAACTGTTGCTTCTTGACCTGCATACAGATTTCTCAGGAGGCATGTCAGGTGGTCTGCTATTTCCATCTCTTGAAGAATTTTCCACAGTTTGTTGTGACCCACACAGTCCAAGGTGTTGGCATAGTCATTAAAGCAGAAGTAGATGTTTTTCTGGAATTCTGTCACTTTTTTGATGATCCAATGGATGTTGGCAATTTGATCTCAGGTTCCTCTGCCTTTTCTAAATCCAGCTTGAACATCTGGAAGTTCACGGTTCACATACTGTTGAAGCCTGGCTTGGAGAATTTTGACCATTACTTTGCTAGCATGTGAGATGAGTCCAGTCGTGTGTTAGTGTGAGCATTCTTTGGCATTGCCTTTCTTTGAGATTGGAATGAAAACTGACCTTTTCCAGTCATGTGGCCACTGCTGATTTTTCCAAATTTGTTGGCATATTGATTGCAGCACTTTCCCAACATCATCTTTTAGGAATTTGAAATAGTTCAACTGGAATTCCATCACTTCCACTAGCTTTGTTCATAGCGATGCTTCCTAAGGCCCACTCGACTTCACATTCCAGGATGTCTGGCTCTAGGTGAGTGAACAAAGCATCGTGGTTATCTGGGTCATTAAGATCTTTTCTGTATAGTTCTTCTGTGTATTCTTGCCACCTGTTCTTAATATCTTGTGCTTCTGTTAGGTCCACAGTCTTTCTATCCTTTATTGAGCTCATCTTTGCATGAAATGTTCCCTTGGTATCTCTAATATTCTTGAAGAGATCTCTAGTTATTCCCATTCTCTTGTTTTCCTCTATTTCTCTGCATTGATCACTGAGGAAGGCTTTCTTATCTCTCCTTTCTATTCTTTGGAACTCTGCATTCAAATGGAGATATCTTTCCTTTTCTCCTTTGCCTTTTACTTCTCTTCTTTTCACAGCTATTTGTAAGGCCTCCTCAGATAACCTTTTTGTTTTTTGCATTTCTTTTTCTTGGGTATCATCATGACCCCTGTCTCCTGTACCTTGTCAGGAACCTCCATCCATAGTTTTTCAAGAACTCTGTATATCAGATCTAATCCCTTGAATCTATTTCTCACTTCTACTGTATAATCATGAAGGATTTGATTTAGGTCATACTTGAATGGTCTAGTGGTTTTCCCTACTTTCTTCAATTTAAGTCTGAATTTGGCAATAAGGAGTTCATGATCTGAGCCACAGTCAGCTCCCAATCTTTTTTTTTTTTCTGACTGTATAGAGCTTCTCCATCTTTGCCTGCAAAGAATATAATATATCTGATTTTGTTGTTGACCATCTGATGAGATCCATGTGTGTTGTGGTCCTTTAATGGACCAGAACTTGGGGGTAGAGAGTCGACTGATAAGAAAGTAAAAGAAGGAAGAAAAGAGGCTGAGCCGCATGATGGGGACAGAGAGAGAGAGAGAAAGACACAGGGACCAGTGCTCTGATGGGACCAAGGTGTTTATGTAACATATTTTGGGCATATATAGACTCTCCTACAAGATAGCCCTTTTTAGCAGAGACAGGGATCAAAAATCTAACAAGTCATCTAGCAAGCCAGAGGCTAGAATCATTCTCAAGAAAGGGGGTTGTAAAAGTTACTTTACATATCAGAAAGGAGGAGAGTTGTAAATGGCTGCTGTTCACTGTGTGGAATTTCCATATGAATGAGACACATGAATTTCTATTATTCCTGAAAGCTGGCTTGCCAGTTCTCTGGCACCTGTATTCAGGTGCTGTTAAGGAACATAGAATTCATGCAAGACTGAAAACAGCACACAGGAAGCCTCCTGTTAAGTGTATCCTGACACATGTGTAGAGTCTTCTCTTGTGTTGCTGAAAGAGGGTGTTTGCTATGACCAGTGCATTCTATTAGCCTTTGCCCTGCTTCCTTCTGTACTCCAAGGCCGAATTTGCCTGTTACTTCAGGTATTTCTTGACTTCCTACTTTTGTATTCCAGTCCCCTGTAATGAAAAGGACATCTTTTTTGGGTGTTAGTTCTAGAAGGTCTTGCAGGTCTTCATACAACTATTCAACTTCAGCTTCTTCGGCATTACTGGTTGGGACATAGGCTTGGATTACTGTGATATTGAATGATTTGCCTTGGAAAGGAACATAGATCATTCTGTCGCTTTTGAGATTGCATCCAAGTACTGCATTTTGGATTCTTTTGTTGACTATGATGGATACTCCATTTCTTCTAAGGGATTCTTGCCCACAGTAGTAGACATAATGGTCATCTGAGTTAAATTCACCCATTCCAGTCCAGTTTAGTTCACTGATTCCTCACATGTCGACTTTCACTCTTTTCATCTCCTGTTTGACCACTTTCAATTTGCCTTTATTCTTGGACCTAATATTCCAGGTTCCTATGCAATATTGCTCTTTATAGCATTGGACCTTACTTCCATCACCAGTCATATCCACAACTGGGTGTTGTTTTTGCTTTGGCTCCGTCTCTTCATTCTTTCTGGAGTTATTTCTCCACTGATCTCCAGTAGCATATTGGGCATCTACCGACCTAGGGAGTACATCTTTCAGTTTCCTATCTTTTTGCCATTTCATACTGATCAGGGGGTTCTCAAGGCTAGAACACTGAAGTGGTTTGCCGTTCCCTTCTCCAGTGCAGCATGTTTTGTCAGAACTCTCCACCATGACCCGTCTGGTTTAGGTGGCCCTACACGGAGTGGCTTATTATGCAAATTTAATTCAGTGTAATTCGTCAAATGAAATGTATTTTGTCAAAAATCCAGAAATAGGCAACTAAAGCCACCAGATCAATAAATACTGTATAGTAAGAGTTTGGACTTCCTTAATGGTTTGGTGGTAAAGAATCTTCCTGCAATGCAGGAGACCCCAGTTCCATCCCTGTGTTGGGAAGATCCCCTGGAGGAGGTTAGGGCAACTCACGCCAGTATTCTTCCCTGGAGAATTCCCCAGAAGAGGAACCTGGTGGGCTACAGTCCATAGGGTTGCACAGAGTCAGACACAACTGAGGCTACTAAGCAGCAGCAGCAAGGTTTTAATGTATATATAAAAACAGTTCACAAACTTCCAAATTCAAAGACGGTTTTGAAGCTCAAGGACAAGAATTACATGTAGGCTTATAAAGTGAAAATGAGGAAGTTATTTACCTTTACAATGAATGATTGCTTGATTGGTTTTTACAATGGGAGTGTCCAGATGGCAGGTAATTGGTTAAAAGTGATGTTTCTCATACTATTTTTAAGAAGATCAGTTAGGTTTCTTTTATGATTATTAGAGGCTATTACCTAAGTTTCACTTACATTTATAAAATAAGCTAGATTTAGTTTTGCTTACATGGTTTAAATTGCCTTGTCTGCTTAGGATAACTCAAGTCCAGTCTCTATTTTTATTTAATTTCAAGAAGTTCAATGTAAAATAATTGTATTGTTTCCCATCATCGAGCAAAGCATAAGACCTAATGAATTCTTCTCTACTCACCCCATGATTTTTGACAATTTCACTTAGAGTAGGCAGTATTAATGGCTACCCAAGGATGTCTATATCCTAATCCTCAGAACCTGAGAATAAATAAGTTTACAAGGCAAAGAGAATTAAGACTGTAGATAGAATTAAGTTTGCTAATCAGTTGACTTTAAGAAGATTAGCCTAGGTTAAACCAGGTCAACCCCATACAATCAAAGGGGCCCCTAGTGCAAGGAAAAGAGGCAGAAGAGAGAAATATTGCAGCAGGAAAGGGCCAGTGCTCCTAGCTTATCTTCGAGGATGCAAGACTTGGGTCATGAGCCAAGGACAGTGGGTGGATGGCCTTTAGAATCTAGGAAAGACACGTAGGATTCTTTCTAGAGCCTCTGCCCACACCTTGTGACCCATTTGAACAGAACTGTAAAATAATATGTTTTTGTTTTAAGTTTCTAAGTTTTTGGTAATTTTTTATAGCAGCACTAGGAAATGAATATACTACAACCCTACATCACCACCATCTTAAGCACTTGACAGTAAATTAGTTTTATTTTTACCAAAGGAATTCTAACAATTTGGCTTTACTCTATACAGAAGTTTACATTCCTGTCTTTCGCATATTGCTCTGGGCCAAATCCAAACCACCAAAAGGTGATATTTCTATCTCAAGGGCTGGTCCCTTGGGCCAAGCAGCACTCAATTCACAATTTTGAAAATTAGCTACCCCATATTTAAGTAATCCAGCTCAGAAGCAGAAACCTAATTACTTAATTACTCTAGGGAATCTTCAAAATTCAATGCACAGAAGCAGTTACATTTATTTTCAGAAAATATTCTTCCTTTCTAATTTAGTTCTTACAGTTCAGCTACACATACTTTGATTTTTGATTTCATATTTTATTAAAATACACATAAAATATATTGTAAAATAAAGATGATATTTAATAGGAAATTCCATAATTTACTTGCACTAAAATTAAATGGTCTTCCACTTTGGGATTTTGTGAAATCTGATAGCATATTTATATCTCTTAGGTATAAATTTTCAAATAAGCTTTCAATTCTTACAAGTAAAGCACTATCTTAATTCAACAGACCTATGATGGAAATATGTAACTTTGCCCTAAAACTTATGTATTTTTATTTGTACACACTGCATGTTTTATAAAACAGGGCTTTTTTTTTGAACATGGATTTATGTCTGGGTGGGTAATTTTTTTTTTCATGTTCTGCTGACTATGGAAAATATTCCTAAAAAGAGAGAGAAAAAGAGCACTAAATTCATACCAAAATTTAAAGTTATAAGTGAAAAATTATCATTATCTCATGTTTTTAAACTGTAAATTATTCAGAACACATTCCACTGCATGAACTATGCTGGGTTACAAAAGGGCAATGATCAATAAGGTAGCTCGTTATCTGTAATACTTCCAATTACTCCTAATTACCCCTATGCTAGCACTGACAGTATGGTTTAACCAATGCACATTAAGAAAATTTGCTAACAGGATCTTGTTATCCTAATTTTTGCTGTGAAGTTTTATTAGAAAATCATGTTACTCATCTGAACTGCCACAACAGCAGCATCATCCCTAGGGTACTTTTTTTTTTTCATGTCAAGGTTAATTTAAAGTGATTTGCATAAGTACTACAGATGTTGCTATGGGGATAAGGACTGCATATCTTCTGTGATGGACATCATATGATTCCTGTTACAGTCCTGGTGAGATTGGATTATTTGTTTTAATGTCATGCAAAGCAAGTCACATGATAGAGATCAGTATCTTTTTAATAGCATTTCATATTCCTTAATCAATCACCTTTTCGCTTCTTCAAAATACTGTGTACATAAAAATCACTACCTTATTATTGGCCTAAGTAAATTCATCATGTTGTGTTTAGATGTTCAAAATATTTCTTTTAATTGGTATTGATTCTTCCATCTCCCAGGAGAAGAGAAATAGTAGTTAAAGGATAGTGGTTATTCACATTCAATTCATTCAACAAACATTCATTGAGAGTTTACTGTGGGCCTGGCACTTTCTATACGCTGAAAACAAAATGAAATTTGGTAGTCAATATTTATTCTGCTTTTTTTTTTTTTTTAATTTAATCTGGACACACATCGTGTTCACCCTTGTAAATGAAGTAAAATTTGGTAGAGGCCTGAGAGGCAGAATTTAGGGGTTGAAACACAGAAGCAGATTTTACCCTGCATTTGAGGGTTGGTAGAATAAGAACACTGAAGAACAGAGAAGACAGAGGATCTCAGACCTTGATCAGTGGTAGTGGTAAAGAGTGGGCATTTCTAAAGAAGAGAGAGTAATATATATTGAAATATTGAGAAATAAATATGAAAAGAAATATTCCATCATCTGTCATTTTTCTTTCTGGGAACTGGAGGGAAGTGTTTTGTTGTTTGTTTTTTAAGATTTTTTTTTTGATGCGGATCATTTTTAAAGTCTTTATTGAATTTTTTATGGTATTGCTTCCATTATTTTATATAAATATATATGTTGATTTTATGGCCACAAGGCATGTGGAATCTTGGCTCCTCAATCAGGGACTGAATCCACACCCTCTGCATTGGAAGGCAAAGTCTTAACCACTGGACTGTCAGGGAAGTTCCTGGAGGGAGGATTTTGTAAAGCTCAGTGAAAATCTCAAGGAGAAAGTAATACAGTTGAAGAGTAAAATGGAATAGGTAAGAGTTATTTCTCCCTACAGCCAAATTTAGGCTTCTGTGTACACTGAGAAATTGGAAATGGGGAAGTGGGAAGGATACCTCCAATGACAAAGGAAAGATGAGGAAAGTGTTTAAAGAAGGCCATTCAACTGCTACGAGATCTGACCATGGAAGCAGTGCCCACTCAAATCCATTATTTGTGTGATTCTTAATTTTCTAATGTGTAAAAAGACTATGGACTATGGACTATGGACTACTATATAAGATGGTATATAATTATCAAGGTAGCAATAGAGTCACTCAAGAGTGAATTTTTAAAAAAATTTTTTTTTAAAGTTTTACAGATGTCTATGACACTATTGGAGGAGGGCATGGCAACCCACTTGAGTATTCTTGCCTGGAGAATCCCCATTGACAGAGGAGCCTGGCAGGTTACAGTCGATGGGATCGCAGAGTGAGACATGACTGAGGGACTAAGCACAGCACAGCACATGGCACTATGAATCACTAAAATATCAAAATGTTTCCTAGAAAATTTTGTCATTTTCAAACTCAAGATTTTATTGAGGGTTGAGGTATGAGATGAACGTTAAAAATTGGAGCTTGACGCTTAAAATGGGATATTTAATAATGCCAAATTATTTATAAAATGCTGTTTTCATGTCATTTTTACTGGAACTTTTAAAAAATTTTTCATGAAATACAAATGTGCTCCAGTTCTTCAATTTCATGAGCCAATGTACCAAGTTCTTGAAACTTTTCTTCCAAAGTCTTTAATCATCCTCTCCCCTAGTCTTAGTCCTAAAATGCAGCTCACAGTAGCTATGGTGTAAAATTTTACTGCCTCTAGACATAATTATTAGAAATGCATTTCAATCCCATAACCTTTATAGAGATTTTTTTTTTTTTCCTGAAACAATGTCCAAAGTAACAGCAGGAAGGAAACCTTCAGCTCATCTCTGAAAAAATCTCCATTTTTCCCTTGAATTTTAAAATTAAATTATTTAATGATTGTAATCAAGTTGATCTTTCAATGTAACAAGTAGAGCAGGAAATACCCCTATACCTCAGACTATTTCATCGATATACATTTTATTCTAGCTTATCCTGTTTCCTTTGCATAATCCTTGATAAGTGGCTGTCAATAATGCACTGGAGCATCTTTAGTGATAGTGCATTCACTTCTTCCAGCAGCAGCCTATGTTCATTTTCCAACACATTCATTTAATAGGATTTCTTCCTTAGGTTTAATCAACATTTGCCCTTTTAAAACATTCCCCTGTTAGTCCTAGATACAGTCTATCTGTCTACCTGGCAGTTATTGAATATTTGAAAACACCCACTGAGTTCTACCATCAAATTCATGCTCCCAATTTGTAAAAACAATTTCATTTTCTCTTACACTCCAGATGTTTCTCTTCTCCTTCTTTCTTTTTATAGTTTAAGAATGTTTCCTGCCATCAAGTAGCTGACAATCTAACAGGATTTTTTAGATGTTTAATATAAATAAGATAATAAATATATAACTATCTTTATAAAGTTCTTGATGTAGTCTGCCTGAATAGTTTTGGTCTACTCATTGTATTTCAGTATTTTACTTTGTCTATCACAATATACATGTGTGCACGAAAAGTTGCTTCAGTAGTGTCTGATTCTTTGTGACCCCATGGACTGTAGCCTTCTGGGCCCCTCTGTCCATGGGATTCTCCAGGCAAGAATACTGGAGTGAGTTGACATTTCCTACTCCAAGGGATCTTCCCGACCCAGGGATCCAACCCGTGGTTCCTGTATCACCTGCACTGGAAGGAAGATTCTTTATGACTAGTGCCGCCTATAGTAATTGATAAAGTTTTATCATTTGTCTCCTTTACAAAACGAACATTGTAATCTCTCTTCAGATGCTAGTTCCTTCTCATATGTGACATGTATAATGCATACATTTCAGTAGTCACATATGGATGTGAGAGTTGGACTACAAAGAAAGCTGAGCACTGAACTATTGATGCTTTTGACTGTGGTGTTGGAGCAGACTCCTGAAAATCCTTTGTACTGCAAGAAGATCAAACCAGTCAATCCTAAAGGAAATCAGTCCTAAATATTCATTGGAAGGACTGATGCTGAAGCTGAAGCTCTAATATTTTGGCCACCTGATGCAAAAAACTGACTCATTGGAAAAGACCCTGATACTAGGAAAGATTGAAGGCAGGAGGAGAAGGGGACAACAGAGGATGAGATGGTTGGATGGCATCACCAACTCGATGGACATGAATTTGAGCAAGCTCCAGGAGCTGGTGATGGACAGGGAAGCCTGGTGTGCTGTAGTCCATGGGGTCCCACAGAGTTGGACATGACTGAGTGATTGAACTGAACTGATAATGCGTATAGTCTTTCAAGAATTTTTTCATTGCATACATGGGAAAAAACTTAAAAGTAATGACATATTTTCTGATAATATCTCCTAAATATTAAATTCAATTATTTATTATATTAGAATGTAATAAATAATTGATAAGTAATAATCCAGATTTGAAGTGGTGTATTATCTAGAATTCAGGAGGTAACAATATTTATTCAGACCCTTAAACTGATACTACTACGAACATAGAATGATTTGTATACGGGGTAATTAGCTTAAAGGAAGTAGCCAAGGACTATTGGGAGTGCCAAGTTTCAGCTTCAGCTTTCTTTTTTGGTATTTAATACACTACTAATTATTGAACAACTCATTTCTGCTTCATGCTCTGATAGAGAGTCAAAAAACAATAAGCTTCTCACAGACTTAGCAGTCTACTGAGAGCTGGGAGGGGGGAGCCCAGTTAAGTAAGCAATTATAATACAGTATGGTAACTATCATATTAATAAACTCTATTTTGAACCCATGTGGAATATATGACTCATATTTGAGTGGATCCCAGAGGCCCTGATATCCCAATCTAACCTGAAGGATGAAACAGAGAAAGGATTTTCAAGGTGCTAAAAATAGCTCCATTGGGTTCTATCTGGTTAGCTCTATTAATAAGTCTTAGTAATGAAAAGATGAGAGATTAGTCTAGAAACAAATCATGTCAGGTCTTGTAAAATATATTAGGTAGCTTTGGACTTTAAGAGCACTAGGAAATCATCAAAAGATGACTTGATTCTAGATGCCCTGAGTAGCAGGTGTGATGACTGGTCAGATAAGTAAATGGTAGAGTGGAGAACTGATGGGTTCAGTAGGAAAAATTGTATGTGAAAATGTACAGGACCTACTGAGGATCCCAAATGGAAAAGCCAAAATGCTAGGAGAAAACCCAGTATACGGACTGGAAGATGGAAGCCAAGGACAGGTGACTGTCAAGGAGACAGTAGCCCATACTGTCACATGTTACTTATATTGTAATAAGAATACAAAAGAGACCAATGAAGCTAATGATAAGAAGACTGTTGTGAGCTTGGATTTTCATTAGAGTGTTGGTGTAGAAGCAAGATATCTCTGAATTTAGAAAAGATACCCAGAATTTAAAACTCTATTAATTAGCTATTTGACATTGGCCAGAGTTGGGAAAAACTTAAGTCTTACTACTCTTATGTGAAATAATGTTCAAATCATTAATCACTCATTTAAAATTATGAGACATTTAAAATTATCAGAATAAATCCGTGACCTTCAGCAAGTTAGTCTGTAGATTTCTTTAAGAACTTCCTGCCACAGTATACCTGTGAGGTTATTTATAGTATTTATCATGATAGATCCAATGGAGGTGGTTGTATTAAATCTTACTGAACCTTTATAACTTCTTAAAATTTGTTTTTTTTTTCTTCGTTCCACATTTAAGCAGTGAAATGTGTATATCAGACTGGCAAGTAGTGTTTGATAAACTCATTATCATCGTGGCTGTGGGAAGCAGACACTGGAGTACAGTGAAGCAGTAAGACTTTCTTAGTGCAAGAACTTGACATGTTTAGTAAAGTTTGAATTATGCATATCAGGAGACCAGAAATTTTACTGCAAGGAATTTAACTTATGGAAAAATGTGGACAAACATTAAATTTTGGCATGATTTGTGATCACATATAAAAAAAAAATGCTACTAGCCTAGATATCTCGGAGAAGGCAATGGCATCCCACTCCAGTACTCTTGCCTGGAAAATCCCATGAATGGAGGAGCCTGGTAGGCTACAGTCCATGCGGTCACTAAGAGTCGGATATGACTGAGCGACTTCACTTTCACTTTCCCCTTTCATGCACTGGAGAAGGAAATGGCAACCCACTCCAATATTCTTGCCTGGAGAATCCCAGGGACGGTGGAGCCTGGTGGGCTGCCGTCTATGGGGTTGCACAGAGTCGGACACGACTGAAGCGACTTAGCAGCAGCAGCCTAGATATCTATTCAGAGGGTTGAGTCAAACAATGAAATATATTATAACTTGTTTAAAAGAAAGAGCAAGATCTATAGGCATAATATAGAGGAATGCTGAAGAAAATTGAAGTTAAAGAGCATGAGGAGTTTTTTTTTCACTTAAAAAATATGTATATGCACATATACCAGCAAGTATCAGGAAGGAATTCCTTAACAATAGTTATATATATCCAGGAGTAGATATGAGTTACCATGAAAAGCGAAAGTGTTAGTCACTCAGCTGTGTCCGACTCTTTGTGACCCCATGGACTGTACCCAGCCAGGCTCCTCTGTCCATGGAATTTTCCAGGCAAGAATACTGGAGTGGGTTGCCAATTCCTTCTCCAGGGGACCTTCTCGATCCAGGGATTGAACCCAGGTCTCCTGCATTGCAGGCAGGTTCTTTACTGCCTGAGCCACAGAAAGAACTCTGAGTTACCGTGGGGGGTTTTGATTTTCCTTAGGTGCTTTTTTATGCTTGTTTGTAGTTAAAACAAAACAAAATAAAACATGAGGATATATTATTTTTGCAATCATGAAAATAAAGATAAAAACTGAAGGTATATATCTGGCCACACATGCTTTTATTTAAACTCTGTAGTAATCTCTCACTGTTTCCTGATCCCTGTGTCCCACTTTGCTGCCCTATATTACAGGTGTGTGTCTACTGGCAAACAGCACTGTGTAAACTGCTTAGAGGCTGCCTCCTTATCTTCTCCTACTTTACAATATACCCCATTTTCCTTAAGCCCCATCATCCATCATTCACCTGAAATAAGACTGACAACTGTGTAGGGAAACTTCTTTTATAGAATGATAGGCTTTGAGTATTTAATTGATTTGATTTGATTTAAAAATGAACAGGACCTTGATCTTATGCAAGTCAATATCAAAAGGCACCATTTCTAAGTGTGTGCTCTGAATGGTTTAGCTGCTTCCTTGAGTTGCAATTCTATAGTGGGGAATCGGGGTGAAATCACATTAGTGAAGAAGGCATGTGTCTGGCAAGTTCCCAAGGCATGAGTATTTATGGCATGATGAACTGTGAATTTGATGTTGATTTACGCACACAACAAGCAGGTGGTTCAGATCTAATTTTGTTGCCTGCAAAAATGAGCTATTTTAAAATGTGTAAAATGTTTGTTTTGTAGAAAATCTTTAGCCAAAATGAACAATAAATAAATCAAGGTCAGTACAATTAGATTTTCTGTGAAATGGAGTAAACTCAATTGACATGGTATGAAATACATATTCTATTCTAGGAACTATGTAAACAATTTGGAGGATAGGATGACAAAGGCTTGCAACCTTTCCAGAGTACTTTTTAATAATGACATGTTAAGGGATCATATGAGGTTTGTAAAATAAAGGCATGGAGAGGAACCCAAGAACATGTACCTCACCCCCTCACTCCCCCCAAAGAAGAAGAGAAGAAGGAAATGAGGGAGGGAGGGAGGCAGGCAGGAAGGGAGGATGGAATAAAAGATGCTTTTCATTTCTGATTGTAAATGGCCAGAAATGAAAACATGGTCCTGTATGAAGTATACTTGATGTCAATTGGAATAAAATCTCAAATGTTTTGTGGAAAGTTAACATAAAAATCTTAAAATTCCTTAAAATGGCACAGTAAATTTCTCATTACTTAAATTAAAAAGTGGAGTTTCTATTGACAATTGTTTTTTTGCACCAAGGATACTATTAATATTTTTAAGGTAATTACCATTTCCGTTTGATCAAGGTAGCCAGTAACTTAAGAACAGTTTAATATCCTTAGACACTAGGATCTCCTATGAGAAATTTTTACCACTGTACTTAGTAGCACTTTTCCAAGCTCTAGATACTGATGAAGTAATTCATCTTCCATTTGCTTTCCCCTGGGGTAGGAAAAAAAAAATGAGAGGGCATATCAGTATGTAACCTTGTAACTCTTAACCTTCAGAAAGGAAAGAGGATTATATATTTGTACTCTGTTGGAGTGTTTAAAATATATATCTACATATAACTAGTACATTGTTCTGTATTAAAATATAAAAGGAGATTGGGGTGTTTTTATTGTTGATTTTTAAAGGGAATAAAGCCAAAACATACATATGTGATTCAGTGTACTAGAGTCAGTGACTATATCTCTATTTTGACAGTCAATACAAAAGCATATTATAAGCTGTCAGTAAAGAAAATTGGTCGTGTTAGATTTCAGACTTAGTTATATAATCAGGCATTTCTAATTGACCAGGTTTTTATATATGTAAATTTAGTTACTTCCATGCCTGGCATTATGATCCTGTATAAAAAAAATCTTTTCTTTTTATTCCAAAAGCTTTAGTTATCTCAAAAGGAAATTGCACAGGCAGTGGTTTTAGCATGTGGAGAATATGTACATATGTTGCTGCTGCTGCTGCTGCTGCTAAGTCACTTCAGTCGTGTCCGACTCTGTGAGACCCCATAGACGGCAGCCCACCAGGCTCCCCAGTCCCTGGGATTCTCCAGGCAAGAACACTGGAGTGGGCTGCCATTTCCTTCTCCAATGCATGAAAGTGAAAAGTGAAAGTGAAGTCGCTCAGTCGTGTCCAACTCTTCAGACCCCATGGACTGCAGCCTACCAGGCTCCTCCGTCCATGGGATTTTCCAGGCAAGAGTACTGGAGTGGGGTGCCATTGCCTTCTCCGGTACATATGTTACAGATCTATATTGTAATATGATGTGTACTAATTCACATAATTTTATTGCTATTATATATAATTCTTATTTTCCTCCAGTACATCATGTATAGGTAAATAAATGAAATTGTACAACAACCTAACACCTCATCATCCTTCCGAGTAGAAATCTTTTCTTCACCTTTTGTATCTTTGTTCTTCTCATAGCCATCTCTATAATTCTAGTCATTTCTGATTCTAAACAATATGCTATGCTTTTATTACTCTGTTATCTTTAAACTTTTTATTTCATGTACTAAAAGATGAGCATTTAGCTTATGTACACTTCCATTTCCTATCCAGTTTCACATAGTTATGTTAGTACTTTTGATCCTTCCACTTGGTATTACTAGCTCTAAATAATACAACAAAGACCCTATATTTCTGTCTGAAATTTTAACCAAGTATCTGAAATCACACATGATGTAGAATGCCACTGCTAGCACCCTATCACTCCATCTATCTCATAATCTCTTCTCCCAAACATTTCCAACTTCTGTAGTATATTCTTATTTTATATTTTCAAGGTTGATAATACCATCTAATCTATGGTAGTCATAATTAAGCTTGCAGTTATTGACTCAGAGTTTGAATCTAAATACTGGATTCTATCAAAATGCCTCTAGGGAGTTATAACCATTTAATTATTATCCTTGCAGAGCAAATAAGTGTACCAAGATTTTGCTTTATTCTCTCTGGGCTTAATACCATGATCCCTGTACCATTCAAAGGGCCCTAATGTAAATGTCAAATGCATTCTTTTCCTTATATATTGTTAGTTGCTTAAATCATGTCTCAATCCCTTTGGCCCCAAACTAGAATGGGATTTTTCTGGGAGGCTTTTGATTTTTAAGTTTGTAATTCATACCATTTTTCTTCAGTTCAGTTCAGTTCAGTCGCTCAGTCGTGTCCGACTCTCTGCGACCCCATGAATTGCAGCACGCCAGGCCTCTCTGTCCATCACCAACTCCCGCAGTCTACCCAAACCCATGTTCATCGAGTCGGTGATGCCATCCAACCATCTCATCCTCTGTCGTCCCCTTCTCCTCCCGCCCCCAATGCTACCCAGCTTTAGGGTCTTTTCCAATGAGTCAACCCTTCGCATGAGGTGGCCAAAATATTGGAGTTACAGCTTCAACATCAGACCTTCCAATGAACACCCAGGATTGATCTCTTTTAGGATGGATTGATTGGATCTCCTTGCAGTCCAAGGGACTCTCGAGAGTCTTCTCCAACAGCACAGTTCAAAAGCATCAATTCTGCGGCGCTCAGCTTTCTTCACCGTCCAACTCTCACATCCATACATGACCACTGGAAAAACCATAGCCTTGACTAGACGGACTTTTGTTGGCAAAGTAATGTCTCTGCTTTTAAATATGCTATCTAGGTTGGCCATAACCTTCCTTCCAAGGAGTAAGCGTCTTTTAATTTCATGGCTGCAGTCACCATCAGCACTTGAAGGGAAAAAAAAACATACTCCCCTTTTGCTTCTAATCTGATATCCTCCAGCTGAAACTAATACATGAATCCCTTTGAGTCAGTCTTAGATCTTGACTTCTCATTCTAATTTGAACTGATTGTATTCTAGACTTACTGCTCAGTGCTCCTTCTGTCATCTGGAAGTTTCTTTTTAAAGAATTCCTGCTTTAGTTCTATCATGTATTAACACCATGCCTTCTTCATTCTTGATTTTAAGCTTTATTCTGCTGGATTTTTTTAAATCTACTAGTTTACTTTGATTAAATATGGTGATTGAACTTCAAAGTTTCAAAATAGTTGGTACACTGATAAAGGAGAGGTAGATACAATTCAGACTAATTTCTGTCAAGTTAAAAACAATTATCATAAAACACCAAAAATGTGAGGAAATGGATCATCTTTTGCTATTTAAGATGATATATTCAAGATAAACCCAAGTAGTCATGTATGGATGTGAGAGTTGGACTGTGAAGAAAGCTGTATGCCGCAGAATTGATGCTTTTGAACTGTGGTGTTGGAGAAGACTCTTGAGAGTCCCTTGAACTGCAAGGGGATCCAACCAGTCCATCCTAAAGGAGATCAGCCCTGGGTGTTCATTGGAAGGACTGATGTTGCAGCTGAAACTCCAATACTTTGGCCACCTGATGCAAAGAGCTGGCTCATTGGAAAAGACCCTGATGCTGGGAAGGATTGGGGGCAGGAGGAGAAGGGGACAACAGAGGATGAGATGGCTGGATGGCATCACCAACTCGATGGACATGAGTTTGGATAAACTCGGGAAGTTTGTGATGGACAGGGAGGCCTTGAGTGCTGTGGTTCATGGGATCGCAAAGAGTCGGACACGACTGAGCGACTGAACTGAACTGAACTGAAGAAGGTCAATTCTTTCTGTTGTGATAGTTGCATTTTCTGGAATTCACATTCCCATGTGAACTGGCAGTGATAAATTGTTAATAGCTTCCCTAGTTCACTTCTCTTCTGACATTTCTCAGTGACTTCATCATAGTTTAAGAATAAAGAAATATAATTTATTCCAAGAAGCATGAAAATCTTCAAGTACTATTCAGGGAATTTCAAAATTACTTAACTTAGAAGAAAAAACATTTTGCCTGTGTTGTGAGGAAGAAAATGTCATAACAGTTATAAGCTGCTTCAAGCTATGGCAATACCAATTTTAAAATATTTTATGTTATAATAGCACAATGAATCATTAGGATAATGATGCCTCTTCTTTAAAAATAATTTCTTACAAGCACCATGAACTTTTTTTCTTTTTCTAAATACATTTTATATAAGATAAAGTTATATTTATAGTTTAAAATTTACACTTTTATTCTCCTCCAAGAAACTTTTCTTTCTAATGTGTTAAAGAATGGATTGCACCTCTTCCCATCATATTAAGGCTGAGGCTACCAAGGCTCTTCACTTTGGACAAGCAAGGCCTGCAGGTACATTATGGTAGACCCAGGAGGCACTTCAGCTCAGAGGGTACATTATTGTGATGTGGCTGGGATAAGACAAGAATTCAGAAAGTTAAATGAGAATGTGATTTACTTTCAAAATGCCCTGCCTTCTCTCTAACTCACTATCATTAGATGCAGTCCACCCTAATCCAAAGAAGGCAAGATTCTTACTCTACACACAAAACCTTGTCATTTTCCTCCATGCTATCCATTCACCTGAGAACCTTCATCTTTCAATCCTCACTTCCCTCTACTTTGCCAGACCTTCTCCATAACTTAGGATAACACACATCCCTTTTGGGAAACTTCCGAGAGTTCTGCTGGCATCTTCCTTTCATATATCTCAGTGACCTGGCAACATCTGTGCTTGTCATTTAAATCTATTAGAGTGTAAGTCTCTTGAGATGTAATGTCGTGCTTTATTTATCCTCTGAGCCCAATATCTCACTGACTATCTGGGCTATCTAGTCACAGAATAAATGCTGACAGGTCATATCATAGTGGAGGCAGACAGACCACATTTTCAATCACAGATTCACATGCACATTTGGCTTTTTCTTGGATTAGATATTTGACTTCTCTAAGGCTTTGTTTCTCCATCTTTAAACTGAGCATAATTCTACCTTCCATGTAGGAGTCTTAGTAAAATTGAGAGTAATATTTCCCATAATGTCAGAATTGTAGCAGATACTTGGTAATTGATAGCCATCGATATTATGATCAGAATGAATGAATGCACTCCCTGATGGTAGTCATAAATGTTTTAGGATTGCTTTGCCTTTCAAACTTCCTGCTGGTGTATCTTGTAAGGCACACAGATCTTTTTATCTTTTGTGTTTTCCTCATCCTCTCTGTTACAGAGATCAACAGAGTGTGGACTATCTCTCTGGTCAGATTTCTTTTTTTAGGCTCAGCTACCTCTCTCTGTTCAACTGTTCTTATTCTATTCTTACAGAGCAATTGGAGAATGAAAGTCACCATCCTCAATTTAATTCAGCAGATTTCTTTTGTCCTGTAGACTATACTTTCCACCATCCATATCGTCCAGCATATCACACCTGAAATGACATTTGCCTTATGTTTCTTTATACTTTTTTACTAAGAACGAGGTTTTAGACTAAAATGTTGTCTTAATTTTGTCTACATTCTATGTATATGATGAAATACATGTTTTCAACAAAAATCTTCAATTTGATGAATGTATGTTATTAATGGAGGATTTATTAGCACTGCGAGCAGAATTCATCTCTATTTTCTCCTTCTTTATGCCTCTCTCCTATCAAGTATTCTTCTACCTTTCTATTTGGACTTGAATCAATGGTTTCTTGGGTTAGACAATAAGAAAAGGAAGAAAACATTTGGCATGATCTTTCAAAGTTTGCCTAAAAGTCTTCCTGTATCTAAAGTGAAAGTCATTCCATCGTGTCCAACTCATCGCAACCCCATGGACTGTACAGTCCATGGAATTCTCCAGTCCAGAATACTGGAGTGAGTAGCCATTCCCTTCTCTGCGGGATCTTCCCAACCCAAGGATCAAACCCAAGTTTCCCATATTGCAGGTAGATTCTTTACCAGCTAAGCCACCAGGGAAGCCCTATATCTAAAGGATATTTTATCAAGCTGTGCTGAATAATTCGGAAAATTTGGAGAGGATACAGTCAATTAATAACCACATTTCTCTAAGGAAAACATAGAATTTAAGATCTGTCATCAGATCCTCTGCCCATCCCTTCTTTTATGAGTGAGATTTTCCTTGCTAATTTTATTAACAGTGCTGCTGAATACATTAATGGAATTTATGGGGCGATAACAATGATAATTTTGAGAGCACTACCTTTACCATGTTAAGGAACTCACAACTTCTGTTTGCTGCTTGTTCAGAACCTTTAAAATGCCTCTGCCAATGTTTTCAAAAGGACCAAGTGGGCTTTTTAAGATTATTATTATTCTTGTCTGTTCCTGAAAAAAATGCTTGTTGAATGCTAAACTGTGTTACTCTTGGGCTAGTTTTGATATGGGGATTCAAACTAATTATTTCCTCATATCCTTGTTATTTGCTTCTTAGTCTTCAATAGCTTATCAGATGTTGATATTATAGTTTGTGATATGCTTGGTATCAAATACCTCAGGACTCCTATCTTGACTGTAGATCAGCTTAAACTTTTGAACACAGCTAGTGTATTCCTGAGAGAATTATCAGTTTCTCCACATGACATAATATATATTATCATAAAAAAAAGAAAAAAAAATATGTATTATCATAATAAGAAAGTAAATGCTCAGTGTCTGCACTATTCATTACTGTATCTCAAGCAATGGCTTTTAAATTTAAGTATACTGCAGTAACAATATACAAAGATATTTTTAAATCCAGGTTATTAAAAAGACAGTTGTCTGTTTTCAAAAATGTTTGGAATGTAAATATCCAAAGGTATGCTATCATCTGAAAATTATGATATACGTATATTTATAAATTCTCATATTTTAAACACAGAGGAATTTGCTTTACGTCGTATATTTAAAGGATCTGAACTGAAGAAAAATTTTATTTATGAATACACAAAGAGTAATCTTGTTTGCCATGGACAGTTGGGCTCCATTTATGCATAGTTGATGGCAGCAATTTACCACCCTTCTCTTAGCCTGTAAAGACCCTGTAATTTTAACAAGGAAGACAACCACAGGTCTGTCAAAAGAATGTTGCCCTCACATTTTTATTCAAATTGTGTTTATGTGGTGCACAGGTCAGTCAGAGGGCAAGAAGTTAATCGTTCAGATTTTTGAATGCATGTTAATCTTTTCAAGCTCTGCAATGCCATGACCTTTCTAAAAGTTCCAAAATGGAACCTTTCTGGCCTGGAACTATTAACTCATCTCCCAGGCACACAGAGGTGGGAATATACCAGATTTAGTTACATAGTTCACATTTCTCCAGCCAGAGATGTCATTTTTACTATAAGCCTAAGTAGATGAAATTAGCAATAAATTATAGAACAGTGAAAAATACAGAAAAAGTGATAACCTTTCTTTATCTTCACAACATGAAAGTATCTATTTAATAGATCATGTTTTCTCACATGTTATTTTCAAAGAATGAAATATTGGCAGTGTGCTACTTTGTCTTTTACTCAGGCCTGAATATTTGCCTTGCAACTTCTTTTATGTGTATGTAGTAAAATGGATCACATATATAGGGTGATCATATACTGTGTTTCTGAGTTGGAGGATTTTGAGAATGAAAGGGAAAATGAGCTGCAAAATATTAAGTCAGGACCATCGGGGAAATCATGATCACCCCAGGTAAGTTGAGACATTTACTGACCCTGGCAATCAGCCACTGGAAGCCAAAATGGACTTGAAATTACCCAAATGTGGGAAGGTGGATGCGGAGACTCGACTCGACTACGCATTCACCCTCTTTGCTCTAATGAGATTCCGTTGCCTTAAGCTGTCTGAGAGTGGTGCAGAGAAAAATTTCACATTGGTTTCTGATATATTATTACACGTTCAATTCATGTAATTTGATATATTTGTGAAATAAATTGCTTTTCCATTTTTGTAGATCATAACGTTAATAGAAATAGTGTATTGATATAGGAAAATATTTCATACTAACTCAAAACTAAGATATGTCTGTATGCAGTTATTGGTATAATAAAAGCCACAGAATCCTGAAAATATTTGTTACTATTTATCCACAGCATAAATAGTAGCTCTAAAGTTCTGTGATTTTTGAATTTCAGTTTTATGGCATCAAGTTTAATAAAAGTGTCTATGTACTTAATCTGCAATGTAAGTAGATCACAGCATGTCCCCATTTCTCCTCCTTCTGGAGTTTACATACAAAAGAAAATTTGTGGATTTGCACTTAAAATCTTCAGGTGTTGGAAGCTAAATGGCCACACCTCCTAATACTATTACACTGAGGGTTGGAATCTCAATATATGAATCTGAGTGGGGATGCAAGCATTCAGTTCATAACTTTCTCCTAACGAAAAAAAGGAAATTGTTTTGCTGTTGTTTCTGGAAAATAAATAATGAAAGGTGTCTTTTGTCTGACTACATAGTGTTGATTCATATTAGTGTGTGTGTGCTCAGTCGTTCAGTTGTGTCTGACTCTTTGAGACCGTATAGACTGTAGCCAGCCAGGCTCCTCTGTCCATGGAATTTTCCAGAGAAGAATATTGGAGTGGGTAGCAATTCCCTACTCCAGGCGATCTTCCTGACCTATGGTTGGAACCAGAGTCTCTTACTTCTCCTGCATTGGCACACAGACCTTTACCACTAGCATCATCTGGGAATCCCATTGATTCATATTTAAGTACTCTCTGTGGTCTCACCTAGTGGGTAGTCAAATAGAGTGGAGGAGGAGTATTAACTATAACTTCAGACCATCCAGAAAAATGAATGGCAGTATCCACTTCCATAGTAGACACGTGACTATTGGTCTGTGTCTATCACCTGCTCCCCTGCCATTATCAACTGATTGAGAAAGTTTGATCACCATTTACACTGGGCTCTCTGTGACTACGAGTACACATGTAGGGAAAAATCTAAGTTTCTTTTGAAGAAAATAGATTTCTTTGTCTACCAAGTTTCTACAGAAGGCAATGAATTGCCTGGGGTGTTGGGGTGGAGCTTCCTAAAGACAGTGCCTTTTCTTATAAGTGTATCTTGTGCTTAGTTGCTCAGTCGTGTCCAACTCTTTGCGACCTCATGGACTATATAGTTCACCAGCCTCCTCTGTCCATGGAGATTCTCCAGGCAAGAATACTGGAGTGCCATGCCCTCCTCTAGGGGATCTTCCTGACCCAGGAATTGAACCACAGTCTCCTGCATTGCAGGTGGATTCTTTACTAGCTGAACTACCATGGAAGCCTTCCTGTAAGTGGATTCTGCATTGTGGCCAACTCAAGAGAATTTGACACTAGCAGACACAGTAGAAGGTCGGATACTAAGAGACTTTCCAAAACAATGAAGCAAAAAGTTCTGAAAACCAACAGTTTCCCCAGAAAACTTCCTAATCATGTGTGCAGAGAGTACCTATTATTTGCCCAATACAGAAGTGTAATTAACAGGGGGTTTCTAAAATTAGAATCACTTGGGCTCTAATGAGAGCACAGGCAGAGAAGCAGCATGAAGTTCAGTGTGCATTCCCAATTATACCTCTAGTACACCACTCGGTTCCAAGTACCTGCTGCCTGGGCCAGGGAATTCCTTAAGCTTCTTGCTCCTCAGGCTTGGCATAGAGTCTAGAGTCTCTGCTATCTCTTTTTCTATTGCTCAACACCCTCTATCTTGAGAAACTCTTAAGTCAGCCTAACCAGAACTAAAAATTCACTAAAGAATGTAGATCAGTTAAAAAAACTCATTTGCTTTTTACTGAGGCTAATTTTATTATAAAAGAAGTAAAGCCAGATAGAAAAGGCCAACACAAGTGGTTTTATTCATAAAATAGTCTTCTAATCATTAATGTTTACAAAATGCATTGCAAATATCACCGCAATGGAGGGAAGAAAGGAAGGAGGAAGGAAGGGAGAGATGGAGAAAATAAAGGAGAATGAAGGGGAGGGAGGAAGAAAGACGAAAAATGGGAAGAAAGCTCTGCATAATTTCAGTGTGATGATCAGACGAAACAACAGCCCAACTCTTCAGGAAGCTTTCAAAATATTTCACAGCAGCATACTGAGATTCCTCAGCAGGAAGTAAGTCACAGAGACACTAAAATGCAGCTACCTTAAAATAAATTTATTAAGCCATTTATATCTTTACCATAGGAGAGGAAATGTCTAAATCAACTACCTTTAGGGAAATATATTAAACTAATTTGTTTTAACACCAACACAGCAGGGAAAACCAAAATAAAGCTGTGGCTAGCAAATAAACAAGCCCCACGGTGGGAAAAGAACTTGAGACAAGGAAAAGGCAAAAACATGCTATCGTTAAAAAAAGAAGAAAAGTAGTGTTATCCTTGAAAATAGCTGCAGTTTTTATATTGTTTGAAAATTACATAACCGTGCTCTTAGGCAAAAATATTTATTCAGCATGTTGCTTTACTTACAAGCACTGTGTTCTGTGTCTGGGATTTTTGAACTCATATTCATCAATTTCCTTTAATAAGCTCTTCTCTTCATGCCATCTCATATTTTGCCCATGCTACACTTATCCTATTTTGGAAATGTATGTATACAAGTGTAATATCTCAGTTATTGTTAGGAAAGTATCTAAAGACATTTTTTCCCCTACTTAGCAATTGAAGCTGAATTCACAGTTGCATTTAGTGTTGACACTGAAAACTTCTGGAAAGGGAAGGGTCTCTTGTATATACGAGGCTGCATTAAAACTGTGTCAGAATCTATTGGCTTACATATATTTCAAACACATTTGGCCAATAGGAGTACACGCCTAATGCTAAACTACTAGAAAAACTTTTCCCCTAAAGTCTAAGTGGGTCACTTTCATTCACATCTGTGTTTTTCTTGTCTTCAATTTTCTCATGTTTCATTTTCAGGCATAGAAAAGAGTTCATATTACTGTTCTTAAATATGCTGTTTCTATTTATTTAGGAGAAATTCTGGTGGTATTTCCGGCATTCCACCTATCAAATCATTAGTGCAGAAGCAGGATTATTTTTTAACTTTATTAGATATATTGTAAATCATTTCCTTATCAGCCCTCTCTTTCTAATTATTCCTAATAATTTTGTTTTTGATTGGTCACCTGTTACAGTGTTTCTAAATATATGGACCCCTAGATGCTGTGTTCAACTAAATGGTGTTAATACATGCCAGGATTTTGGGGAGAAATCTGTAACTAACTAGGTTATCATCACATCATGTAGAAGTGGTCTCTATGCTTAGCGAGAATTTAGTGATTCTACATAATGCTGTTATAATGTATATGTAATATAGATGTCAGTTATTAAGTGGCTTGAGGTAGATGTAAATCCCCAAATGTGTGACAGCCTGATCTTAGTTCAGGCTGCTATAACAAACTACCTAGCCTCGCTTGCTCATAAACAATGAGATTTATTCTCCCAGTTTTGGCACTTCCGAGTGTGAGATCAGGATGCCAGCATGATTAAGTTCAGCTGAGGGCCTTCTCCCAAGTTGTGAACGGCCAACTTCTCAATGAGTGTTCACATGGTAGGAAGCTGAGAGAGAAAGTAAACCCTCTCCTGACTCTTATAAGGGCACTAACCCCATTCATAAGGACTCCACCCTCATGACCTCATCTAATTCTAATCACCTCCTGAAGACTCCACTTCCTACTACTATCACACTGTGGGGTAGGATTTCAACTAATGAATATGGAGGGAACACAACCATTCAGATCACAGCAGCCTATGTAATGACAGATTATTGCTTAGGTTTTCTCTACATGATAGATATTCATCTTTAATTTCTTACCTGATAAATTAAACACTGTGCTGTGTGTGTGCTGTGCTTATTCGCTCAGTTGTGTCTGACTCTTTGCAACCCCATGGACTGTAGATCTCCAGACTCCTCTGTCCATGGGATTCTCCAGGCAAGCATACTGGAGTGGGTTGCCATGGCCTCCTTCAGGGGATATTCCCAATCCAGGGATCGAACCCAGGTATCCCACATCACAGGTGGATTCTCTACCATCTGAGCCACCAGGGAAGAATGTTTTAGAGTTCAGAAATTTCTAGAGCCTAGAACTAATATGGAATGCATATTCAAGATATGATATAACATATGCATAATGTTCTACCGAGCACCTGATAATCAAACAGGATGTTCAGGAAAATGGCATTTGTTTGTAAAGTATAAAATATAATTACTATATGTAACTTCTGTCAGTTGAGGTAACCTTTTGTTACTGAATTAGTTTGGCTCAGGCTAGGTTTTTACACAAAGTCAATTATGTGGAAAATGATATCAGTTTTCAGAGATTTTGAATTTGGAGAATGTGGACAATCGATTGTGTACATTCACTAGCTCTGATGTACACGCCAGGAAAAAAGGATTACATATTAAATACTTGTGATTCAGTAATAGTTTAAGGAAATTTACCTTTATTATGTCATGCAGCCCTCAAATCAATCCTGAGATGCATGAGTCATTACATCTGAATAAGTTATTCATCTCAAAAGTGGAGACCCCCTTGAGAACCAAGTTCAAGTCCTAAATTCTTTTCATGTGCCATTTAAAGCTACCCCATGCCACTGAGAATACTTCCACTTGGTTATATTCCTTTTATATTTATTAAAGACCCAGAGCAGCATGAAGTGTCCAATAAATACTCACTAAATATCAATGTTCATCAACTAGCTACAACCATTAGGTAGTTCTGTGCTTTTATAGAGTCATTTATCCCTGTTTAGGCCCACAGGGTCAGTAAGCCAGTCTTTTGAACAATAAAGTTCTTAAAAGTATCAGTGTTCACAAACTGTTAATACAACTGAAGCATGCATAAAATGCAGAGGATAAGTCATATAAAAGAGCCTAATCCAGATATGCTTAAGTAAACTTATACGTAAACTTGACAGGACATACACACAAATAACAAATGACTTTTGTATATCTAGAGCCCTTTAAAATAAAGCAGTAATTAAAGATACTAACAATGAGGAAAACATATTAACTATATAAAGGATTTTTAAAAGTTTATGATTTTGAAATTCATTTGTTGACTTCTGACTTGTGCATTTTTAGTAAATTTTTACCTGGAATCTTGTATTTACTGCTTTTCACCTCAACTTTTCTATTCACTAAGCTTTTTTAGAGCTCCCTCTACTGTTCAAATATGATCATGCTCATTGAAAATTTACTAAGGAAGGTAATCGGATTTAGATACACACAACTTGCTGAAGATATATTTATAATCTGAGTAAGAAAACTATCTTCAGTCAAAAAGATGAATGCTCCTCTGTGTCAGTTTAAAGTCACCTGTATTATTATTAAGCAATGCTACTCAAATAATAAAAATTGATGTGTCGTAGAATATATAAATACATTTCAAAATTTTTATCTGTCCCCATTTTATCTGTGAATATCATAATTTCTTAATCAATCCATGTATGAGAAAAATGGCATAAAGAATATAATAAGAAATATTGTCAAGTTTACATAGTGTAAATGAAAGAAAGCTGAAAATATTGCTTCATAACTCTAGAAGGTGAGCAATATATCATGTTTGCATAAATGATGTAAAATTATGTAAGGTCTTTTCATCTTTAAAATGTTTGAATATTCACAACTTCTGATTAAGTTAAATAAATGTTAAATATTATCTAGAATTAGGAAAAAGAAACCCAGAAATACTAACACAGCATTAAATTAACCAAAGAAAATATTCTCAAAGCTCTTGGTCAAGTTAGATGTTATAAGACACAGTTTTCCCTATCAGAATTGACATAGTGAATGAGATTTACTACTTTTGAGGCAATGTGTAAATTTAAGAATGTTCCTTACTTAAAATGATATGTAAAATTTTGTTGATTGTGATTAAATCACAATCAGTAAAATGTGAAGAGTCATAAAATATCTTTTCAATAAAATACTAAGAATATCTATTGTAGTAAGATGCCAAGAAACAAAATGGTAATTCCGTGAGATAAAATTATCTCATGGTGTAAAACCTCAATTAAGATAATGCTGGTAGTTCATCAATTCAATAACTCAAAAGATGAAATACAATAAGATAAAGCTTCATTGTTAAGAATATACATTAGTTACATATTTCTCCAGTGAACTCATATTTAACATTACATAATTAATTAGTCAGGAAATGCCACAAAACTTTAAGTGAAATTATGTTAACCTGTAGAGAGAAAAAGTAACTTATAAATTATAGCTCCATTTTTGGTAATAGAAAAAAAATCTTTTTTGTCATATTGCAGAAATTTAGTGTTTTTTAAATCATCAGTGAGTCTCATTTATATACACTATAGGTTTCAAAATCCTAGAGATGGAGTTATATCCTCCAAAATAGAGTTATAGAAATGTTACAGACCTTAAGAAGTGCTATTGCAGACTCAATATTTGATAATATGTTTCCTATATATTCAATCAAAAGAAAAGAGAAGGATTTTGGATGTGTGCCAACTATTTATTTAACAAATGCTTATATAGTGCTTACTAGGTGCCAAATATTGCTTCAAACATTGTATAAATATACATACAAGCTTATTAAATCCTCATAACAGGTAAGTACACTTGTCCTCAATTCACAGATAAGGATATTAAAACAGGAAGAAGTTAAAAAAAAAACAAAAAACAACTCACAACTAGAAACTAGGAAAGCTGGTGTTTAAACTGGGATATTTAAATCAGAGTATGTGCTCTTAACTCCTCTTTAATGCTCACATCTCATTATCCCTTCCTGAGAAAAGGGGGGATTTTCATGAAATCATGAGGTTAGAATTAGATCAGAGTAAATTAGAGGATTTGGTCCTGGTGGTAACTGGAGGAAAGTAAGAATTGGATTATTTTTCATCCTCCACATTTTGGTCAAAACTCTACTTATTTACACAATGTGTTTAAATAATACCCAGAGAGGTTAATATGATGTCCTTTTTAAAAAAAAAAATTGAAGTATAGTAGTATTGAATGCAATGCGATGTGAGTTTCAGGTGTATAGCAAAGTAATTCGTACATGTATGTATATGAATGAATATATATATATTCTTTTTCAAATTATTTTTCCTTATAATTGTTACAAAATATTGAGTATATTTCCCTGTGCTACATAGTAAACTCTTGTTGGTTATCTATTTTAGGTATAATAGTGTGTACAAGTGAAAAGTGAAAGTGAAGTCTCTCAGCCATGTCTGACTCTTTGCTACCCCATGGACTGTAGTGTACCAGGCATCTCCGTCCATGGGGATTTGCAGGCTAGAATACTGGAGTGGGTTGCCATTTCCTTCTTCAGGGGATCTTCCCAACCCGGGGATCAAACCCAGGTCTCCTGCAATGCAGGCAGATGCTTTACCCTCTGAGCCACCAGAGAAATGTGTACATGTTCATCCCAAACTCCCAATTTATCCCCACCCACCCCCTTCCCCTTTGGTAACAGTGAGTTTGTTTTCTATGTCTGCGGGTCTATTTTGGTTTTGTATATAAGTTCATTGTATCATTTTTTTTTTAGATTTCAAATATAAGTAATATCATATATTTGTCTTTTTCTGTCTGACTTACTTCATTTAGTATGATAATCTCTAGGACCATTCATGTTGCTGAAGATGTAATTTTAGGATCAACATACAAGCAGTATCACATGATATTTGTTTTAAAAGTTGATAGGAGTCCTCTCTCACTACCTATTGGTATCCTCATGCAGAAGTAAATGCTTAGTATCTTTAAAGAGTGAATAAACCTCTAAAGGGGATTGCAAAATTTTGTGCATAAGCACAGATATGCAGGTTTTAGGAGAAGAACTACCATAACTTTCTTAGTCACAGATTAATATATGATCCCCAAATGGTTAAGAACAACAGAAAGCAAGTTTCAGCTCCTTCAGGGGAGATCGCAAGCAGCATCTCCCTGCCTTCTGTAGCTTTTGTCTGTCCTGTCTTCAGGACACTCTAAAGTGTGTTATTGAACAACACTACACAGTCTTAGAAGGCTGAATCCAGCTACTTTCCTGGGTCTTGAAACACTGACTCCCTCTCCCTCCCTTACTCCTTCCCATCTTGGTCTCTTCACTTGTGTAGTGGGAATCTATCCAACAATCTTACATTTTTGTTTTCTTTTTTTTGGATGGGGACTGTTTTGTTCAAGTATTGAATTAATTAGTTTAGCACTTAGATATTGCCCAGAACAGGATAAATATAAACTGTTAATCCTTTTTACATAGTTCGAAGCCTATGATTTTGAAATCAAATAAATCAGGATTTAAGAGTTCAGTTTTGTTTTGTTTTTTCCCGGTATCAGTCATGTAATTTGAGCTTTGCCAAATATCGCTAAGACTCAGTTTCCTTTACAAACTGAGTATGATAAAGCTATTTAACTGGGTGCGTGCTTGCTAAGTCATTTCAGTTGTAGCCTGCCAGGCTCCTCAGTCCATGGGATTCTCCAGGCAAGAATACTGGAGTGAATCACTATGTCCTCCTTCCAGAGATCAAACCCATGTCTCTTATGTCTCCTGCATTGGCAGGCAGGTTCTTTACCACTAGTGACACCTAGGAAGCCCAAGGGGGTACTGTTGACAAATCAGTTTAAAAAGTAGTGCCTTTTGGAAGTTTTATCAGAGCGTTGTCAAACTCCATCTGAGAGTCAGCTGGAGTCCTAGGGAATTGTGTGTTTGACTCACTATTGATTAGAGTTAGACTGTAAAGTTAGATGTTAACTTTTAGAAGATTGATCAGTAACACATACTTTCTGTCCACTGGAAAAGATAACCCTGAAGACTGCATGTATATTACCTTGTAGGATGTTAACCAACTTTGTATCTAATTTTGCTATATTACTCCTGAGACTGTTTTTACCCACTGATTTTATGTTAAGCAGCCTATTTTAACTTTGTATACTTTAATACAAACAGCCAATTAAGTGCTTTAAAAGTTGCTTGATAACTTAATTCCTGGGCACTTTTTGTAATAATCCACCACATGGGGATACTCTTGTTCTCTTCACACATAAAATGCCCCTTTTAAGCTTTTCTTCTTCTTGTTATCCCAACCATCCTCCTTGGCCTAGTTTTAAATAACTTCTGCTTTAGGAAGTCTTAACTAACAATGAAATCAGAAGTAACTGTGTCCCCATAGCATTTTCTTTGTCATTGAAATTAATCATGGTTATTGGTTGATGAACCTTGATGAACTGGAGAGTGTTTGAGAGCAGAGATGATGTTGTACTCATCATTTCATACACACCATCCCCACATTGTGCTTTTCCCTACCAAGTATAGAAAAATAAATATTTGCTTATTAGAATTAGGCATGAAAAGGAATGAAATGATTCAATTAAACATTCAAATAACAAAATCATTCAGATTGGGGGGATGCATGCTATAATAAAATCAGGGACTTAACAAACACAGAGAGTAAAAAAGTACAGAGGTTCTTTTACTATGCAATCATATAGACTTATAAAGCCCCAATTACTGACAGTAAAATAATAAGAAAGAGAACATAGAAAGTAAATTCCTTCTGGAGATTGTTCTCTTTACAGAGCCTACAATTTCTAATTGCATAAAAACTCAAAGCTGTTAGCAAGTCTGCTTTTATTACCTAAAAAGCATTCCCTTTATAGCATCACGTTATAGAATAATATAAAGAAATCATTTTAATATTGATTGCTTTATCTTTACTGACAGTGTAATATGTGATAAATCACATCCCTGATGCACACTATGTTTTTGTCTATAAAATTAAAACCTACCTCCTTTCTATCACAGAGAAACATTAGGAATATGAGCTGTGCTAAACCTCCTTGGCTTCAAGGAGAAATAAATTATATACACCTGTGTAATAGACTGTCTTCTGAAACTTTAATATGTATATGGATCTCCAGGGAATTTTGTTACAATGCAGATTCAAATTTAGTATGGAGATTCTGCATTTCTCATGAGCTCCCAGGTGCTGCCAATGCTACTGGTCCAAGGACCACAATTTGAGGAGCAAGGGGTTTAAAAAAAAATTTAATAACTGACTTCTTGGAAGTCAGATTTCTTCTAAATAATCTTTCAAAATTTGGAGTTGTAATTCTATAAACTTGTTGGAGGGGTAGAAAAATATCTTTCCATCTCTTTTTCAGTGAAAATGAAAGAAAAAGAATACTTATCTTACAGATATTAGCCCTTTTCCTGATATTTCATGAAAACCTTAAAAGTTCAACACTTTAAATTGATTTTATCTTTAGTTATTTTAATTTTTCTCATTTCTTTACATCTTCAATATGCAGTGTCATTTTAAATAGGAGAAAATCATTTTAAAATAGGAAATTCTTAGAGGTAAATCCCAATATTTGCTTCTCTCCTAATTCTATAAAATAATTTTCATCTAATTGAAAAATATCTCTAGTCAGTGAACAGTGCTTTATTATTCAGCATCAAAATGATGTGTGTAAGTTCCATAATGATATTAAAACAATTGACCATGTATTTTCATACTACCCTGTAATAACCATGGTAACTATACTGTTTTGACACCACCCTTATGGCAGAAAGCAAAGAAGAACTAAAGAGCCTCTTGGTGAAAGTGAAAGAGGAGAATGAAAAAGTTGTCTTATAACTCAACATTCAGAAAACTAAGATCATGGCATCTGGTCCCATCACTTCATGGCAAATAGATGGGGAAACAGTGGAAACAGTGGCAGACTTTATTTTGGGGGGGCTCCAAAATCACTGGAGATGGTGACTGCAGCCATGAAATTAAAAGACACTTACTCCTTGGAAGAAAAGTTATGACCAACCTAGACAGCATATTAAAAAGTAGAGACATTGCTTTGCCAACAAAGGTCCATCTAGTCAAGGTGATGGTTTTTCCAGTAGTCATGTATGGATGTGAGAGTTGGACTATAAAGAAAGAAGAGCACTGAATAATTGAACTGTGGTATTGGAGAAGACTCTTGAGAGTCCCTTGGACTGCAAGGAGATTCAACCAGTCCATCCTAAATGAAATCAGTCCTGAACATTCATTGAAAGGACTGATGCTGAAGCTGAAACTCCAATACTTTGGCCACCTGATGCTAAGAACTGACTCATTTGAAAAGACCCTGATGGTGAGAAAGATTGAAGGTGGGAGGAGAAGGGGACGACAGAGGATGAGATGGTTGAATGTCATCACCAACTCAGTGGACATGCTGCTGCTGCTAAGTTGCTTCAGTCGTGTCCGACTCTATGCGACCCCATAGATGGCAGCCCACCAGGCTCCCCCGTCCCTGGGATTCTCCAGGCAAGAACACTAGAGTGGGTTGCCATTTCCTTCTCCAATGCATGAAAGTGAAAAGTGAAGTCGCTCAGTCATGTCCGACTCTAGTGACCCCATGGACTGCAGCCTACCAGACTCCTCTGTCCATGGGATTTTCCAGGCAAGAGTATTGGAGTGGGGTGCCATGAGTTTGAGTAAACTCCGGGAGTTGGTGATGGACAGGGAGGCCTGGTGTGCTGCAGTCCATGGGGTCGCAAAGAGTTGGACACGACTGAGTGACTGAACTGAACTGAACAATATTATTTTGAAATGTTCAGATTGGGCAACAAGAAATTGTAAAATGATATTTTATTTGTGATAGATATCTTTGTTTCTCTGGAGGTAAAAGTATAATAAACAAGTAGTTTCTGAGGATGAGATGGTTAGATAGCATCAATGACTCAATGGACATGAATTTGAGCAAACTCCAGGAGATAGTGGAGGACAGGAAGGCCTGATGTGCTGCAGTCCAGGGGGTTAAAAAGAGTCAGACATAACTTAACCACTGAACAACAACAACAAACAAGGAGTTTAAAAGAAATCGCCCCCTCCTCAATCTTGGATGAACAACTGTAAGTTGCATTCCATAGAGAAGCAGACAATTCACTTTTATCTTTGTTTTTTAAAGTTAAAGAAATATTATTTTATGATCATATCTATAATTCATTTGTTCAACCCAAATGTTAGTATGCTAGAGGCAGTTATTTTAAAATTCATATTTTAACCTAGAAAATGTCAATCATATAGCAATCTCTGCAATAAACGCCTCAGTGCAATTATTGAGAAATTTTAATATAGTTGAGTTTTTAGATTTGGGGTGTGTGTGAGTATGTGTGTTCATGGAAGGATTTTAATAGAACCTTCTCATTTTACCTATAATATGCTACAGTTTTTTAATGAAATGTTTTCAAATCCTTAATGTAAGAAGCAGAAAAATTCATAATGCATTAAAATAAATGTATAAATGATAAGAATTTCAGGATAAAATGGAGTTTACATAAACACTTATGGGCATCTAACTAGAATTCTACCACTTAAGAATATGCCATATGTGTGTTAACCACAGAATCCTTCTTAATCCATGTGTGGATTATGTTTGAGTGGAAGAATTATTATAGTTGAAAATTACCTGGCATGATAAACATCACACTCCATGTTAATTCCTTTTTGAGTTACTATGTAAATTCAAATATAGCACTCAAATAATATGCAATAGCATGTATTAGCATAGCATGCACTGATAGGAACTCTTCTTAGAAGATTTGAGCTGCAAAAGTATCAGCCTCACTCACATCATTCATGTACTCCTTTACATGGAGGATTGATTTATGGATGATATAATACCCACTACTGGCAATTCTCAAATGCAAGACACTTGAGACTGTGACCCCATATAATCTTTAAATTCAGTCAGTTTGTTGTGTTTTAATCTAATTTTCTAGCTGTGCAAAGCCTTTTATTTTGTCACTGGACCACATATCATTGGTGTACTATTGGTATAATCAAAAATCAGGAAGGCTATACTTTACTGAGGTCCTAAAAGCTTTCAGAAACCAGTTGAGGTTTATTTAAAAAAAAAAAAAATCAGCATTAATTTTTTAAGTCTTATTTGTAAAAAAAGATTTGCAACCCTTAATCCTAACGTATTGTTTCTTGTGTTTACAGTTCACTTAAATTACTTTCAAATATATTCATTTATTAGCTTAATATTTAGTGACTGTGTGCTATGCTGTGTTCAGTTTCTTAGCTGTGTCCAACTCTTTGTGACCCCGTGGACTGTAGCCCATCAGGCTCCTCTGTCCATGGTCTTCTCCGGGAAAGAATACTGGAGTGGGTTGCCAAGCCCTCCTCGAGGGGATCTTCCAAACCCAGGGATCGAACGTGTGTGTGTCTCCTCTCTGTCCTGCATTGCAGGGAGATTCTTTACCATTGAGACACCTGGGAAGCCCTTTGGACTCTGTTAGATACTAGTTATATAATGAAAATTAAGATAGACAAAAAACCTTGTCATCACATGGCTCACAATCTAGGGGGTCTTATAGAACAGGAAACAAGCAAAATACCGCCGAGTCCCATATAAATCTTGGAGCTGGACAGTGCTGCTGAAGCACCAAGAGTACTTGAAGGGAAATGGCTGTCAGAGGTCTTCCGGAAAGGGATTTCTAAGCAGTAAACTGAAAAGAGTAATAGGATTAGGGGAAGAAATGGCAAATGGAGGCAGCTATTAATCCGAGCAGAGGAAACAGCAGATGCAGAGACCCAAGAACAAGAGGAATCAAGGTAGGGTTTGAGGAGAAGAAGAGGATACTGGTGAAATGCTAGGCAGGAAGTAGATTTATCCTAAGAGCAATTGAGGACCACTAAACGTCTTTAAACAGGGAAGATGCATAGTCAGCTTTGAGCTTTAAAGAGTACAACTGGCTTCAGGATAGAGGATGTCTTGAAAGGAGGCCTATAATGGCCACCAGCAGGACCCAGTGACCAGACCAAATCAATAGTCCATGGGGGCAAAAAGAGACACAACCGACCTTAGAGCAAAGTTAAAATTTCCCAAACTGTTTGTTTGCAAGATCATTTCCTCTTTTCTCTAGGTACATGTCTGCCCTCAGCAAGACCTTCTCCTTTCATTTCACCTACCCAAGTTTTTCTAATTTTTCTCCCCTTTTAAGGAACTCCAATATCTCCCTCTCACTGTTCATTCCTTCCTCCATCTCTCTTTATACAACTTGTATGTGCAAAGATGTGCAGAGACACTAATCAGGGTCTCAAAAATCATTTGCATGTACCAACTTTGACTTTTTCATGTTAAACTATTACTTCAATTCTGCCTTTGGGTTTTAATATTCATCTGTCAAATTATGGAATAAAAGCCTTTTTTTTCAAATAGTTGTAGCATCAGCAGAATGCTCACCTTGGATCCAAGGATTAGCCTGGGAGCAAGACATACTCTTTTTTTTTTCACTGCTTTTTATCTTGGTCCACAGTGGTATCTAGAATAGTCAGTTACTTGCCATTAGTTCTATTTGATTTGGCCAGAATTAATAACTGAGATAAAAGATCTAGGTGGGTCTGTGAGTTAAAATATTTAGGAGGAAGTAGAGATCAAAGCCCTAAATTAAATGTTGAAATAGTTCATATGATCTCACACAAAACACTCTACCTTTTAACTGTAAAAGGTATTACAAAGGAGAGTTGGTTTTATAAAGCAAAAGGGGACATACCTAGAGAGTCTCTGATTGTCAAGTGTTCTATTCTGATAGAAAGTATGGAGGCAGGGACAGAGTTTCTAATGGATCTTCTGGCACAGTTATCAGTCTAGTTGGTTGCAAAGGGGAGAAGGAAGTGATCTGGGGACATTTCAAAAGAATTGTTTAGTGTTCAGTTCCCTGAAACAGGGCTTCCCCGGTGGCTCAGCGGGTAAAGAATCTGCCTGCAATATAAGAGACACAGGAGATGCAGGTTGGATCCTTGGTCAGGAAGAACCCATGGAGGAGGAAGTGAAAACCCACTTCAGTATTCTTACCTGAAAAATCCCATGGACAAAGGAGCCTGGTGGGCTTCAGTCCAAAGGATGGAAAAGAGGTGGACAAAACTGAATGACTAAGCATGTATGCTGCCTAGAACAAGTGTGGATCACCGAGGTACTGTCTTGTGGCCAAGTGGTCCTTACTGAAGGAAGGGGTTGTCCTGTAAGAAGATTCAAGAAATGGGATCATCATTTGCTCTTAGTTTCTTAGGAAATTTTTTATTCTTTAGGCCTGATGTAATTCTCTAGAATTTCTGGTTTGTAGCTTATCACACTGAAGCAACCAAATATTCCTTCTTTCTTTGATTTTATTTCTTATGATTGAGTATTACTTTAATTTTTCTGAATGAATATCTTCAAAATTTCCATTTATTAGGGATTGAAACTTTTTTCTCCCATCTGTTTCTGTTCTTTATTCTGATTTAAACAGTAACATCAAAATGTAAGGATGGAGCAGTTTAAAATATCAAGAATGCCCATATACTTTTCCTTGGAATCTAGGGAATAACAGCTTATGCTGGCCTTATTCCAATCTATTTTGTGCCCCAAAAGAAGTTATGGGAATATACTTTTGAATAAAAATTCCCAATTTTAATTTTTCGGATTATATTATATAGAACACTAGAGTTATCTTTTTTCTTCTCTAAAATTCTTTTTTTTAAATTTTTTTATTAATTAAATTATTTTAGTTGGAAGCTAATTACTTTACAATATTGTAGTGGTTTTTGCCATACATTGATATGAATCAGCCATGGGTTTACAATTCTATAAAATTCTTTGATAATTATTCTTCAAAAGTAATTCACAGTAGCAAGGGAATTGGTAACTTTTACTTTTCTGAGACTATTACAGCATGTAAATCTTCAGTAATCTTGGAAGAAAGGAGGAAGGTTGGTATAGGAGGCATCCCAGGGAGATGGAAAGCAGTGTATTGCTAGCCTTCCTAACAAAATATTGGCATAATTCTCTCCCGAATGGATTATATTTTAAAGGCTTCATCTACGACCAGAGTATATAGTTAACAAATATCAGATGTACTTCTTGTACATTCATATATCTTTATATATTACTACATGGTATATTTTTATAACATAAAAACTATACCTCATTTTTAAAGAAATGAGTTAGTGATTTTAAGCAAAGATTGCTAGAAAAATTCTTTATCAGTAAAAAGAAGAGATTTGCTTTTCTTTCTAATTTCCTTCATCTTCCATATCCATCTTTACCATCTTCTTCATAGGAACTTCGTTTTTGTAAAATAGATTACATGACTTCACATTAGAAGCCAACATATTCTGCTGATCTGAGGCAAATTCTCAAAATTCAGCTTTTGTGTGTGTGCATTTCAGTGTTTACACTATCCTAGCAGGAACCCTCTCTATCAAAGAGCCAAGCATATTATTGCCTTTAATTAACACTGTTGAGTTGTTAGCATATCCAAAAGCACTTTCTACGGCTTTAAGCACACCTGAAATGTAGCCAGCAACACCACATAATCGCTTTTGTACTTTGTCAAATTTGAAGCAATTTAACACTTACCAGGGGTACTGAGGAAGACATCTGGAGTGAGGGTTTCAATTTCTAAAGTATGGTACTTGGATGGGGAAAGTAAAAACCACTAGAACTCATTTATGGAATCTTAAGCCTTGTCATAATCCATTTTGTTTCCCTCAAAAGAAAGGTTTGCTACCATTATTATCTGAAGATTTATTGAGTCACAGTTGATGAGATAATAATAAAAAAGTTCTAGCTCATTAAGACAATTCAAAATCCAACAAAGTGCAGGACCTCTGTCTAATAATATCCAATCCCTCCACATTCACTGTAGATCCTCTTTTCTCCTGCTGTCCCATGGATTTCATGAATTGTTTCCTCTCTCTTCCAAACTTTCAACTTTTTCTGTCCACCTGAGAAACAAATGTATTGCAGGACATGAAGAGCCAAAACTAGAGTGAGATTGTTTAAATCTTCACTTTGTCACTTACCAGCTTAAGACCTTGAACCAGTTCAACTTTCTGTGCTCCAGTTCTATAAATGTAAAATGCATGTATGCTAAGTCAATTCAGTCGTGTCTGACTCTGTGCAACCCTGTGGGCTGTAGCTCACCGGGTTCCTCTGTCTATGGGATTCTCCAGGTAAGAATACTGAAGTGGGTTGCCATACCTCCTCCAGGGGATTTTCTGCACCCAGAGATCAAACCCACACCTCTTGCACTGGCAGGCAGGTTCCATATCATTAGCACCACCTGGGAAGCCCCATAAATGTAAAATAGCATTAACTATTTCAGAGGATTGTCCTGGGTATGAAATAAATCTGTATGGGTAAACATCTAGAACCTTACTTTAATCCTGTTTCTACCTGGACCACTGCAATTACTTCCTCCCTTCTCTTCCTAATTCTGCTGCTTACTCCCTTGCGATCTTCCTCCACAAGAACTAATCTTTTAAAAATAGAAATGAAATCATATTACTTTACCTGTGCAAAATCCTTTCACCGGCTTCTTACTGTAGCCATAATAGATAAAAGAGAATATCTTCAACCATGGAATTTTTTTGTTCCCACTATACAAGCACATCCTACTTTTTTGTATCATATGATGATTTTAAAGTTGGAAGCTATGTTTCTTTATGCTTTTATTTTTATTTACTTCCTTTTCTCTTTAACTGTAAAGTACCATGAAGTCACAGAACATTTGTTCACTATAACTGTAGTGTTTCTAGCTGAATAACTATTTCTTGAGGGGATGAACAATTATTGAAAATACTTCCAGGACTATTTCCACAGAACTCTTATCAAGAATGTCATACTGCAAATATTATGGAAGAAAGCATAGAACTTTATATTATATTAATTATTTTGAAATTCTTTAAATTATGGGTTTCTTCATTTGAAGGAGAGATTTATGGCTGATTTATCTGCCTCTTAAGACCAGATGAAGGTCAGCTGGAGCTATATGTTTGAACTGTTCAGTTCAGTTCAGTCATTCAGTCATGTCCGACTCTTTGCAACCCCATGGACTGCAGCAAGCCAGGCTTCCCTGTCCATCACCAACTCTCGGAGCTTACTAAAACTCATGTCCATTGAGTCGGTTATGCCATCCAACCATCTCATCTTCTGTCGTCCCCTTCTCCTCCCACTTTCAATCTTTTCCATATCAGGGTCTTTTCCAATGAGTCAGTTCTTCCCATCAGGTGGCTAAAGTATTGGAGTTTCAGCTTCAGCATCAGTCCTTCCAATGAATATTCAGGACTGATTTCCTTTAGGATGGACTGGTTGAATCTCCTTGCAGTCCAAGGGACTCTCAAGACTCTTCTCCAACACCACAGTGCAAAAGCATAAATTCTTCGGCACTCAAAATTCTTTATAGTCCAACTCTCACATCCATACATGACTACTGGAAAAACCATAGCTTTGACTAGACAGACCTTTGTTGGCAACATAATGCCTCTGCTTTTTAAGAGGCTGTCTAAGTTGGTGATAACTTTTCTTCCAAGGAGCAAAGGTCTTTTAATTTCATGGCTGCAGTCACCATCTCCAGTGATTTTGGAGACCCCAAAAGTAAAGTCTGCCACTGTTTCCATTGTTTCCTCATCTATTTGCTATGAGGTGATGCGACCGGATGCCATGATCTTAGTTTTCTGAATGTTGAGCTTTAAGCCAACTTTTTCACTCTCTTCTTTCACTTTCATCAAGAGGCTCTTTAGTTCTTCTTCGCTTTCTGCCATAAGTGTGATATCATCTGCTTATCTGATGTTATTGATATTTCTCCGGCAATCTTGATTCCAGCTTGTGCTTTATACAGCCCACTGTTTCTCATGATGTATTCTGCACATAAGTTAAATAATCAGGGTAACAATATACAGCATTGATGTACTCCTTTCCCGATTTGGAACCAGCCTGTTGTTCCTTGTCCAGTTCTAACTGTTGCTTCTTGACCTGCATACAGATTTCTCAGGAGGCAAGTCAGGTGGTCTGGTATTCCCATCTCTTGAAGAATTTCCCACAGTTTGTTGTGATCCATACAGTCAAAGGCTTCAGCATAGTCAATAAAGCATAAGTAGATGTTTTTCTGGAACTCTGTAGAAACTGATAAAATAAAGCATAAGCTTTTATTGATCCTGCCAAGAAAATGTAAGATTTCAATTCAGTTCAGTCATTCAGTTGTGTCCGACTCTTTGTGACCCCATGAATCACAGCACGCCAGGCCTCCCTGTCCATCACCAACTCCCAGAGTTTTCCCAAACTCATGTCCATCGAGTCGGTGATGCCATCCAGCCATCTCATCCTCTGTTGTCCCCTTCTCCTCCTGCCCCCAATCCTTCCCAGCATTAGGGTCTTTTCCAATGAGTCAACTCTTCGCATGAGGTGGCTAAAGTATTGGAGTTTCAGCTTCAACATCAGTCCTTCCAATGACACCCAGGCTGATCTCCTTTAGGATGGACTGGTTGGATCTCTTTGCAATCCAATGGACTCTCAAGAGTCTTCTCCAACACCACAGTTCAAGAGCATCAGTTCTTCGGTGCTCAGCTTTCTTTATAGTCCAACTCTCACATCCATACATGACCACTGGAAAAATCATAGTCTTGACTAGATAGACCTTTGTTGACAAAGCAATGTCTCTGCTTTTTAATGTGCTGTCTAGGTTAGTCATAACTTTCCTTCCAAGGAGTAAGCGTCTTTTAATTTCATGGCTGCAATCACCATCTGCAGTGATTTTGGAGCCCCCAAAAATAAAGTCTGACATTGTTTCCACTGTTTCCCCATCTATTTCCCATGAAGTGATGGGACCAGATGCCATGATCTTAGTTTTCTGAATGTTGAGCTTTAAGCCAAATTTTTCACTCTCCTCTCTCACTTTCATTGAGAGGCTTTCAATTAAGTTACCAAAAAAACCCTATGTACCTGCTTTCTAGAATAGAAAATCATTAGCATCTACCTTAATCACCTGGTTTAAAGATGAAATTATATGTGGCATAAATAGTTGATGTGTGTGTGCTGTGCTTAGTTGCTCAGTCATGTCCAAATGTTTGCGACCCCGTGGACTGTAGCCCACCAGGCTCCTCTGTCCATGAGGATTTTCCAGGCAAGAATACTAGAGTGGGTTGCCATGCCCTCCTCCAGGGGATCTTCCCAACCCAGGGATTGAACCCAGGTCTCTCACATCACAGGCGGATTCTTTATGGTCTGAGCCAGCAGGGAAGCCCAACAGTTGATAGGTCCTGAAAAACAAACCTCATTACCTTTGTCAGTCAGAACCTGCTCACAGCCCTGATCTTGGGATCTCAGGGGTTACCTGCAGAGGCTCCCAACACACGGAGATGGATGCTGCAAAGCAGGCTGACTCCAGTATCCACCTAGCTCTTCTGCACTCTGCTTCTCAGAAGATTGATAGAAGACCACTCTCTGCGGCTGGTGTTGTGTCATTTTTGTCATCTACTTTGTTTTTATTTCAGTCTTATCAAAGTCCTCATTCAGATTATTATACTTTCAACTTTATAAGTACTTGTTTACTTAAGTCTAGTTACTGTTCCTTTTTTCTTTGGTCTTATTGTATCTTCATTTCTCCTTTTATTTTTCACTAATTATTTTTGTAGCTTATTTTCTGATCATACTATGAGATTGAGCTGCTAAGCTTCATTAGCTAAAGTGCCTGCCAAGTCACTTCAATTGTGTCCTACTCTTTTCGACCCTGTGGGCTGTACCCCGCCCAGGCTTCTCTGTCCACAGGATTCTCTAGGCAAGAGTACTGGAGTGGATTGCCTTGCCCTCTTCCAGAGGATCTTCCCAACCCAGGATTGAAATCACATATCTCTTATGTCTCTTGCATTGGCAGGCAGTCTCTTTACACCTGAGAAGCCCTCATTAAGCTAAAGTAATTCACCTCAAATATTTTACTCTCTTTTGAAGATAGTCTATTGTTATAAGGATATGACATGAAGGGAGTCAGTAATAAAGAACCATTTGGGAGAACAATTCAGTTATTTTTCCCTCCTATTTGCCCAACAACCACCCTTCTGGCCCTCAGAAGTAAATTCATCATTATAAGAAAGTAAAAGTCTTTTATTTTAAAATAGCAAGTGCTTCTAAACACACATTGTGGATGTGAAAATGGGAACCCAGATAGTGAGAAGGGAAGGTCCAGGAAATGAAACCAGTAGAGAATTAGCTATAGGAAATAATGTAGAAGAAAAAATGATTAGTTGGGTAGGATAAAAGCAGCTAAACCATTGTTTCAAATATTACATCAAGGAGTTTTACCTGGTTCATGCACAAAGCAGAGGTATCATATTCTTCCACTGATTAGCTGGAAGAATATGAAGAAGATCCATAAAAGATCAGTAAAAAAAAAAATACAAAATTTGCAAAGTTTCATCACATTTGCTATGACTTAAGATGTATAATGAAAGTGAAAGTGAAGTTGCTCATCCTGTCCAACTCTTTGTGGCCACATGAACTGTAGCCCACCAGGCTTTTCTGTCCATGGAATTTTCCAGGCAAGAATACTGCAAAAGAGGGTTGCCAGGCCCTCCTCCAGGAGATCTTCCCAACCCAGGGATCTAACCCTTGTCTCTTGCATCTGTTGCATTGGAAGGCCAATTCTTTACCACCAGAGCCACTTGGGAAGCCCCTCCTCTAGTTTTAATTGAAGTTAAAAGCTATTATAGTGATTGAGGTATAAGACGACTATGGCCTGGACTAGACTGATTGTACAGAAATGAGTTATGAAGAAGACATATATTTTGGTGATTGATGGCACATGAGAGGTCAAAGGTGACTCTCAGGTTGCTGGTCAAAGTGACCAGGAAAATGGTCACGCCATTGACCCTTTCTGAGGACACAATTAGCCTGGCTTTTATCCTTAACCCTTAATTAAATTGGTGGAGTTCTATAAAGAGAGAAATTATTGGTTCCATAAATCCAAAACCATTCCTCTCCTTTAAAAATAATTCTTCTTCAGTTACTCAGTAACACTGAACCTTCAAGTCAGACATCAGATTTTATGGTTTATTTATAGTAATGATATTTAAATGTCAGCTTTGGGCCAGTTAGTAATATTTATGAAAGGATATATATTCAAGGAGGAAGAACTGTACCAGTTTTCACAGGCAAATCCAATTTTTAAAAAACACTTTATGAAACAGAAGATTGTATGCAATGTATTTTTAATTGAAATATTTGACCATAAATGAAGTCTCACAGAGTTGGACACAGCTGAAGCGACTAAGAAGCAGCAACATACACATGGTTTATGATATCACTTGTAAATTTTTCAAAATCCTCTCTCCTCAAACACAAAAAGAGGAAAGGATAAATATACATAGAAAAGGGAAAAAAAAAAAAAACACCTAATATCTGACTAGAACAGTTTGCAAGATCCATTTGATCCACTTCAGAATATGGATATATTCAAGTGGATGCTTTCCAATTCATAATGTGAGATATTTGAGTCCTTATATAATGGTTTTATACTTTCGCTGATGTTTCCTAGCTGGCTTAGTTTTAAAGAATGCACCTGCAATGTAGGAGATGCAGGTTCAATCCCTGGGTCAGGAATATCCCCTGGAGAAGGAAATGGCAACCCACTCCAGTATTTTTCCTAGGAAATCCCATGTGACAGAAGAGGCTGGTGAACTACAGTCCACGTGGTTGAAAAAGAGCAGGCCATGACTTAGTTACTAAACAACTACTTTCTCTAACAAATGGTGGAAGTTATTACAGTATGAATCACAGTTAAGACACAGCATTGATGTAGTGTCAAGATTAACTGGTAGATAGTATGTTCAAAATCTGAGTAAACCACTCCAGATAACACAGACACTGTCTAGTAACTAACACTTGAATCTATTTTGAGATTTAGCAGCTGTAGATTACTATTTTATGACCACTTCTCACTATAGAGCCCCTTCTGTAGTGGACTTAGAACAGATTGTCCCTAAAATGTCAAGAACAGTTACAGCAATCTATTATAAAATTTTACCTTGGGACCTATTTTTTAAAAAAGAAAACCTGATTTGTTTACTAGAGCATAGAATTCAGCTACAGGAAAACATTTAAAAAGTTAAGTTTTGATCCCTACAGCATCAGAAAGCAGCAAATGAACATCAATATGCCCCTCTGTTAATGTGAGGATCACATGAATTTGAGAGCTCCTTGAGGATAGAAGCTGTAATATTTCTAACTGTGTATTTCTAGAGTTTGTCTCAGTGTCTGGCTCATGATAGATACTCGGTCAAGCAAATGAATCAGCAAATGAGGTTGCCAGCTCTGAGCATCAGCAGAAGAGGGACTGAAGAATATTGCATTGAAACTTCCCCAGAGTTTTATGTAGCTCTAATATCTGATATAAAGAGCACATTCACACACACACACACACACACACACACACACACACACTTACATAGACAGCTCCTAAACTATTCTACACTGTTCTTTTTAGAATTCACATTATCAACTACAGTGACCCCTTCTCAGGCGTTAAAATACTAGGCTTTACAGCATTTCATAATCTTTATTTTCCTAGACTCTCTCCTTTTGGGGTTTCCACAATTCAAATATCTGGCCAGCTTTCCTCTTTCTCATCAGATTCTCTTTCTTTCAATCTTCCTAATGGATGTTTGTTTCCTTAGTGTTTCCTACTCAACCTATTTCCCCTCTTCCTCTTAGTTTCTGCTGAGTGCTTATATGCTTATATGCACCTATGGTTCCTGTATCTACTCTATGCTCATTTGATGTTTTTAGCCCTAAACCTCCTCTAACCCGTTAGCTTTTATCTCTAACTGCACACTGAACCCGTATTCTATTCCATATCTAATTTCATATATACTTTACAGAATCATGATTTTTTTCTCTATTATCATCATCATCCAATAATGATCCCAAGTAAAATCCTAGGAATTACTTTAAAATAATTTCCTGTTCTTTATTCCTTCATTAAAAAAATAAAATACCTGAACACATTTCTTTACCGGAGATTTAGCTCTTGAATTCCTCCTGACTGTTTTCTTTAAAATGTCTTCTTCGCATGTCTTTAAGCTGACATTTGATGTGACTGTTGACTCAAGCCTTTGCCTATGTTAGTTTCTTCCCATTTTAATCCTTACTGCCTGTGGCTCCCAGAAGCACATCATATCACCCCCCTTCTTAAAATCCTCTAATGATGCATTATCCTCAGCAGGAAGAGGTATAAATGTGACATTGTATATGAGATGTGTATGATCTCAATGCAATATAGTTATACAAAAAAGTTCATCTATTAGAGGTCAAATTTTACTCCCACCCTCAGAATCCATATACTGAACTCATAACTCCCAGTATCTCAGAATGGAGATACTTGGAGATAAAGTCTTTAGAGAAGTAATAAAGTTAAAATAAGGGCATTGGGCTGGACCCTAATCCAACACGACTGGTGTGTTTATAAAAGGGAACTTTGGACACAGAGAAAGTATAGGGAAAAAAATGATGTAGAATGAGAGGGATAAGACAGGTATCTACTAGCCAAGGAGGGAGACCCTGAACAGATTTTTCCCTCACAGCCTTTGAAATACACCAGTTCTACTGAATCTTCATTCAGAATTCTAGCCTCCAGAACTGTGAGACAATAAACATCTGTTATTTAAGCCATCCAGTCTGTGGTGCTTTGTTATGGCAGTCCTAGAAAACCAAGATGACTCCCATTTTTACCACTGTCACATATACACATGCACATACCGTTAACCACACTGCCTTGCTAATAATATGCTGTCTGTACAGAAGCCTCAGGGGAAATTTCCAAACAGTCCTCCTGTAGGATTTTAGTCCTCAGGAATCTGAGAGACTGATGTTTTAACCATGAGCGAACACATTTCACATCATATCATAGAATGAAAACTACTTCATCAGAAAATCTTTTTTCTCATTAAACAGCAATGCCAATTGTAGTTTACCACTAGTAATTTGCAATACTAGGAATTACATCTATTAATTGTGCCATCTAGTAAAGAATCTGCCATCTAGTAAAGAAATCAGTAACAACAAAAAAAGCTATGGAAATAGTATTAGGTATTAGTAGCTAACAATCTCATGTTGCTTCTTACGGGTCAGATGCTCTTCCAAGCACGGATAGAATCACTGACCTTGCTGACCTCACTGATGTTTCTCTTCATGGACTGAGGTCATGTCTCTTCTGAGCAAGGAAGATGCTTCTAAGGATGGAAAATCATAAAAGCAGAAATTGAGGAAGATTCAGTTTTTCTGTGATGTGTTTAGTCCCCTGGAGAAAAAAATTAACGCAGCGATGTTCTTCAGGCATGTTGTAAATTTTGATTTTGGATTTCAATGTCACATTAACCTGATAAATGCAGATTTTGTTTTAGCACACTGCAAATTTTCTTAGACACAGTCACACTGTGAAGTTTTCCTCGAATCCAGTTGTTCTAGGAGTTTAGTAAGAAATAGAGTCATACTGGAGGGCTAGTTAAAAGAGACTCTTGGATACTGTTCCCAAATGTTCCGATTCACTACGTCTGGGGAAAGGGGAACCTGAATTTGCATGTTTAGGAAGTTCATAGATGCTGCTGCTACTGCTGATCCAGGGACCACATTTTGAGAGCCACTGATTGAAACGATAAGCATTAACTGAAAACTGGAATCCATGATCATCAATTAACAACTCTCTTATCTGACAAAATTCTCCAGAAGGTTGCCAAGTGGAAGAAACAACAGAGTATATGACTGATTATAAATGTTCAACCAGTTGGTAGTTTTAGAAAGACCACCAGGATCGTTTTTTTTTTCATTGTTTGTGCACATGTGGTTATTTATTTTTATTTCAGGACTATTTGACAGAATTTATCCTTAGTTGGGAAAATGCATGTGTGGTCTGTGTATACGTTATTATACGTGAGTGTGTGTATATTGAAAATAATTCTTAACAGCAATCTAATACATAAATTTGAAGCTCTAATGGAACATTCTTATTTCTAAATACATTTTTTGAGTAATTGAGGAAGATAAACAGCCTAATTATGTAAAGTTGTCCTCATGGTAGCAGACATGGATTTCTCAAAACTTTGTTACTCTCTGAGTCTCCCCCTAGTGTTCTTAACTGGATATGAAAAGTAACAGATACCAGTTTGCATTCCCAACAGTATAGGAGGCTTCGCTTTTCACCACACCCTCTACAGCATTTATTGTTTGTGGATTTTTTGGATGATGGTCATTTTGACTGGTGTGAGGCGATAATCTCATCGTAGTTTTGTTTTGCATTTCTTTAATAATTAGCAATATTGAATATCTTTTCATGTACCTCTTGACCATCTGTATGCCTTCTTTGGAGAAATGTCTATTTAGGTCTTCTGCCCATTTCTTGGTTGGGAGACTTAGAGAATGAGCTTATGATTATGAGGGGTGATGGAGAGGGATAGTTAGGGAGTTTGGAATTGACATGTGCCCACTACTATGTTTAAAATGGATAACCAACAAGGACCTACTGTATAGCACAGAGAGTTCTCCTTAAAATTATTTAACAACCTAAATGGGAAAAGTATTTGAAAAAGAATAGATGCGTGTGTATCTGATTCAGTTTGTTGTACTCTTGAGGCTAGCACAATATTGTAAATCAACTACACTCCAATATAAAATGAAGAAAAAACAGTAACAGATAAACTTCTTATATTTGATGTATTCAACAGTGAATTAGAAGTATATCAAAAGGATCCCCATGTTGCTTTAAGGCAGTACCAGTATTTTTGTAAGTGTTCAAGATAATTGCAAAATGAGAGTGGTGCTTAGAAAAAATTATTCTTTTACAAAACATAGAGTTTATGCATTTTAGGGCCTTCCCAAGTGGCGATAGAGCTAAAGAACACACCTGCCAATACAGGAGACATAAGAGACATGGGTTCAATCCCTGGATGAGGAAGGTCCCCTGGGGGAGGGCATGGTAACCCACTCCAGTATTCTTACCTGGAGAATCCCCATGGACAGAGGAGCCTGGTGGGCTACAGTCCATGGGGTCGCCAAAGATTTGGACATGACTTAATGACTAAACAACAAAGGACGGTTAAATTAAAAAGGTAAAAACAGGTAAATTAAGATTGTTTTTAACCCAATATTTTCAAAGTATTAAGATTATAGTGTATATTTTACACTTGCAGTCTTTCTCAATTTGGAGCAGCTACAGTTGAAGTGCTCCATAACCACACATGACCAGTGGCTACCATATTGGACAGCACAGTATTAGATCATATTTCCTCTTATGCATTTGCTTTAAAGGAAAAATTAAAGCAATTGTTATGGACTATGGGGTATTTTACTTTTAGCTTAAATTGCACTTGTTAAGACAGGAGCACCAATCCAAAAAATGACCCCAAATTGTAGAGTCTCTAACTTACTGACAAGAGAGCAACCTAGAAAATAAACTGGGAGGCTATTTCTCAGGTGGAGGAGGGACATGCATATTGACAAGCCTCACCCTGTGATTTCAGCCATCTTTGCTAGAGTTAGGTTTATGGTTTTGTAGAACTGAATGTCTGATTCCTTTTAAATTTCTGAGTTCAAATATAAAATACAATTGCTCCTTCATCTGCCACCAAACAAGGAAGGATGGTGAATAGACTTCTGTAAGCTTTTGCTGTTATTACACAAGTTGCCTCTATTTAAAATGGCTTCCCTTGAGTTCTACATCAATCTCATAACAACTATAACCATGTAAAACCATATTCTTTACTTCTTGACTTGTTTTTCTCCACTTATGTAAACCCCATGATATTAGAGACTTTCTTTCACTTTCCAATTTATTGCTCTATCCCTAATACATGTGCTGCCATGTGGTAGGTGCCCCATTGAATAAACAATAGATTTATTTAAACTGAGTGATTTCTTTCAACATCAGAAAATATTTTTCTTCAGGTATACCTTTTAAACACAATCTGTCTTTTACAGTCTTTATACATTCTCTTTTTTCATCTTTTCTTCTGGCCTTGTGTGATGGACAGTGTACAGGACACACAGTTGAGATAGTCATGTTTTTCTCTACTCAGGTCCCTTGGGAATTTCTACCTAATTCCATGTCTCAGCCAATATGTTTCTAACAGAGATGACCAACTTTACTTACCTCATAGAGTTGTTAGAATGACTATTTTCTATATATTATAATTTATAAAATTACCAGATTGGCCAAAAATTTGGGGTTTTTCCATTAAAATGTAGAGGTTTAAATACATTAAAAATTGCAAAGGCAACAATAGAAAACTTTAATTTGGATAAATATCACCCAAGAAGAGGAAAGGAAAATGGGAGTGAGAATAATACAAGTGCATTATGTCCCAGTTTTTCATCTCAAGGAATCAATATATATATAAAATGATAAATTTAATAAATTGTTGATAAATCAGGTTAGAAGTATAAGCATATCTTCTGAAATTCTAGGCTTTTACTATATTAGCTCAGCTGGTAAAGAATCCACCTGCAATTCAGGAGACCCCAATTTGATACCTGGATCGGAAAGATCCCCTGGAGAAGGGTTAGGCTTGCCACTCCAGTATCCTTGGGCTTCCCTGGTGACATAGATGGTAAAGACTCCACCTACAATGTGTTGAGCCCTGGGTTTGGAAGATCCCCTGGAGAAGGTAGCAGCTACCCACTCCAATATTCTGGCCTTGAGAATTCCATGGACTGTATGTTTCATGGGGTTGCAAAGAGTCAGACATGACTGAGCGACTTTCACTTTTTTTTTTTTCCTGAAATTCTAAAATCATCAGAATTAAAAAGGGATAAAAGAGTTAAAAGACAAAACGACTAGGATGTGTAACTGGGCATAAGGAGTAAATGGGGAAAACTTGCAATTCACTATTAAATACTGTTATTTCTTTATTCCCAGTGGTTTTTATTATGTTATTATGTTAGTCAGTGTTAGTCGCTTATTCGTGTCTGACTCTGCAACCCCATGGACTGTAGCCAGCCAGGCTCTTCTATCCATGGGAATTTCCCAGGCAAGAATATTGGTTGTGATTTCCTTCTCCAGTGAGTCTTCCTGACCCAGGGATTGAATCCAGATCTCCTGCATTGCAGGCAGATTCTTTACCTTCTGAGCTACCAGCCCTGGTATATTACTTTAATTAAATATATTTTAAAACAAAAAAAAAATGTAATGGAAAAATCCAAATGAACTTTTTGGCCAACTCAATACAAATGCTTCAAAATACCGTATGTGTGTGTGTGTAATCATGTACGAGTATTGGACAGAAAAGACTCTTCATCCTTTAAAGTATTCCCATCTGCATGGTCAACCTTGTTTCCAGATTATATATGATCTTTCCTGTCTCAAGAGAAAGATATATAACTTTCTATATGTATTATTCATTTGGAAACTTAACTATATGCAAATCTGCAACAGTCTGTGATTGTGTCATATATAGGTATAATTACCAATGTGGTAAAAAATCCCTGATGGGCATAATTCAGGGCTATGATGAAAGGAAGGATCTAATAAAATCCCATTTAATATATCTGTTTATATGTTTCAAATAGTCCTCTAACTTGTTCACTGTGATTCAGAATTTAATGTTCTCATCATTTTAATTTAAAGTCTTATAGAGGGCATATTAGGAAATAATAATTTTCATAGTTGATTCTACAATTTTATTTTTAAATTATAATTAAGTGTAAAGCTTCTTTGAAAATCATGGTAGAAAGAATATAAGAATAAAATATTTATCAAGGGAAATATTAATTTTTAATTCTGATTTTTAAAAAGTGTACTTTGGAAATTGTTACACATTATATTAAGATCAAATTATCTTGCCCAAAATATTTTATGTGATTATATATGCATGTAGCTTTAGATTAAAAACATACTTGACATTCTGTATCAATTAAATGGATGAAAATTGCTAATAACATATTTTTACTGTCCCCTAATTTGAAAGTGAATTTTATTTTATACAATATCTCTTAGAATATAAAAACTACATATATGGTTTTAGTGGTATTTCACCTTAAATTCATCAGAAAACATGAATGAAACTAACAGATCTTATAGCTCCAACTCTTTTGAGGTAAATTTAGTCTTTATAAATACATATTTTAAAACATTACAATATTCTCTCATGGCTAGATAATTTAAGACTAGTCTAAGAATCTTGTCCTAAGTACTTTGGAGCACTGCAGTAAATAAGTCTCTTAAACCATGTCCTCCATACACCCATCATTGGGAAAAGAACATAGTATTGCAATGGAAGAATTTATGATTTCCCTAGATATATAGAGCCATACTCCTATATTATCTAAATTTTGAGCCATTTTGCCTCAACTGTTCAGTTCTGAAAATGTTACAAAAAGATAACTCTTTAGTGTTAAATCCAAATCAGTATTAAATTAAAAATCAACACAGCCTAACCACTCGATAGTAGTCCAAAAACTGAAACATGACTCATTGCTAATCACAGTGATGACCAACATTCAGAAGTTGGTTTAAAAATTTAGTTGTGATGTATTTGAATAAAAAAAATTAAATCTGGCTAAAGAATTCTTTATCCTCCACATTTAGGTAGATGACAGACTCTCTGAAAAACAGCAGTAAAGGATATGTTCTGAATACTGAAAAATACATATATATTTTAAATTGATATTATAATATTACACACACATATACAGTTTAAAAAATGAGCTTCCCTTATAGCTAAATTGGTAAAGAATCTGGCTGCAATGCAGGAGACCCAGGTTCGATTCCTGTGTCGGAAAGATCCCCTGGAGAAGGAAATGGCAACCCACTCCAATATTCTTGCCTGGAGAATCCTATAAACAGAGGAGCGTGGCAGGCTACAGTCCACAGGGTCTCAAGAGTCAGACATGACTTAGCAACTAAACCAACCACCACATACAATAAAATACCATGAATATTGAGGAGAATTATACGAAAGTAGAAGTATTTGTGTTTTATAGATGGCTGATGTTTAACTTGTATGTGCCATTTAGCTTAGTAGAGAAAAGCAAAATAGTAAAGAGTTTATATTCTTACTCGTATATCAGATAAAAGCCAAAAACAAAAGTTGTCAGACAAATGTATGCTAATATTATTTTAACAAGTAATTGAACTTGAAATCAATCTCCCAACCATACTGATGCAAAATTCGGAATCCTTAACATTCTTTGTTGATATTAAATGCTGACATTTAGTATAGGTGCAGATTTTGACAAGACTAATAATACTATTTATACATGTAATTATTTAAATTACCCATACTCCCTCAGTTTAATTGTGTTCACTAAATTCGCATGCATAATTTATGACATCAATGCTGTCAACCATCAATCTACATTTCAGACAGCAACACATCAACTAAATGACAGGGTGAAATGTTTCAGTTGATTCCCAAAGGAACTTCAACTTTTGAGGACAGAAGTTTGTATCATATTTATGTATTAAAGAAGAATATATATTTGGTGAAATTTCCTTGAGACTCCTTCAAAAAATCACAGTTATGCTAATTCAAAGGGAAAAAAGCCCATAGAATAAAGACTGTTAATTTATTTTCTTTGTTCTTTTTATTGATATATAATTGACATATAATATTCTATTGGTTTCAAATGTAGAACATAATGAGATATATATATATATATAATACAAATAATATCCTCTGAAGAAGGAATGGCTACCAGTCCAATAGTCTTGCCTGGAGAATTCCATGGACAGAGGAGCTTGGCAGGCTTCAGTCTATGGGGTTGCAAAGCGTCAGACACACTAACACTTTCACTTTCACATATGTTGAAATGATCAATGCAATAAAATCTAATTAACATCCATCACTATGCAGTTATCCTTTCTGTTTCTATGATGAGAAAGAACCCTTATGATCCACTCTCCTAACAACTTTCAAATATATAATACAGTGTTATTAGATATAGTACACTACCTTATATCCCCAGGTCTTACTTATTTTATGATTGGAAATTTGTACCTTTACCCATTTGCCTACCCCCATCCCTTGTTTCTGACAACCACTAATTTCTTCTCTGTATCTATGAGTTCCTGATTTTGTTTTATTTTGGTTTGATTTTTGTTTTAGATTTTATACATAATGGAGATCATACGGTCTTCGTCTTTCTTTTTCTGACTTATTTTCTTAACATAATGTGCTCAAGGTCCATCTTTGCTGTCACAAATGACAAGATTCCCTTCTTTTTTATGCCTGAATAATATTCCAGTTTGTGTATGTATCTGTGTGTGTGTGTGTGTGTGTATCAGTTATTCTTTATCTGTTCAGTGGACACTTTGGTTGTTCCATGGTCTTGGCCATTATAAATAATGCTGCAGTGAACTTGGGGATGCAGATATTCTTTTCCAGTTGGTGGTATTGTTGTTTTCTTCTAATAAATACTCACAGAGTATTCATCTTTGTTTGTGTGGGCCAGCAACCACCCTGACAGTCCTGTATAGCTTATAGACACCTTCTCAAAATAATGTTTTAAAACATATATAATAAAATACCTTTAGGGAAAAAATTATGTTGAAATTATCAAAATTTTATGACATTAGCTATGTGGTATCAAGTACATGGAATTTGTTATTAACACATTAAATAGCAAGACATAGTGGCAGATCTTATAACATAAAATATTAAAATAATGGTGATCATAAAGAATATGTTGAGATAATTGCAACAATTGTAATATAATAGGAAAATATGATTTAAAAAAAGCCATAGATACTCCTAATAGTTCTTCAGCTTATTGTCCACTTTTATAGCAGTTAGTGAAATTAAAAATGATTTTTTCCCCTATCCAATGTCACAGACCTTCTGGATTCTATCTGAAAGCTCCTCAGATATTTGTAGACCCAAGGTTAACAATTCCTGCCATAGATTAAGCCTTGTATTTCCATCAGTCTATTTTGTCTTTCTTTAAGAATCAAGTTATTGATCTATTTATGGCAGAAATAAAATAAGCTATTGTGCATTTTTCAGTTTATACCAGGCAAAACAGTTGGGAATATTTTCTCTAACCAAATAATGTAGAAAGTATTTATATTTTAATGTAACTTTCCTTTAATTTTATTTTTACCATTTTAGCAAAGTATATGTGGATGCTACATGAACATGCTTTGGAAACTGAAACTGTTCTTGAATTCATAGTAGTAATCAAAATGTCATACCTTAAGAATTTAGCAATCTGAACAGTGTTACTCAGAGCTTTGTACTCTATGATATCCATGTTATACTGGCACCAGGGAAGCCCTTTCATACATGGAGAATGTAGTAAACAATTAATAGCTTAGGACATACTATTAAAAATAAGAAAACATCACATTTTTAAGGAACAGATTAAAACACAATGAAAATGAAAACTGAGGAAAAGAATATACCCATATACTTTATTTCCCTTCCCCTACTTCTCCTACATTAAACGAAAGCATGTTTTGTAAGATGGAATAGCAAATATGCCCTTCAAGTGTTGAATAAACTGTCAGGACACTCCAGTATAGGGTAGTCTTTCTAGTACAGCTAATTTGTACTAATTTTCACCAGTTCCCCATGAGGCTCAAGAGACCACATTTCCAGAAAGTGTAACAGAAAGATTGCCCTCATACATATTAACTATTCTGTTCATATTAAAGATTTGTTAAAGATGATCTCAACGTGACTTTAGAGATCAAATGTAATTCTCAGATGATAACTTTGAGATATGAACACAATCAGCATTACATCAAAAATTTTATCAAAATATCAGAAATATTCCTCCAGTTCTTGAAACCTGTATTAATTTTCTGTCACCATGTAGCAAATGGCCACAAAATCAAGGGCTTCAAACAGCACCCATTCAATACTCACAGTTCAGTAGCTCAGATCGAGTGCAGACTCGCAGAGTTTTGTACTCAAGCTGCCACACTCAAAATTTTCACCAGACAGACTTGTTTTGAAGATGTTGGGATAACTCCATTTCCGAAATCATTCAGGTAGTTGTCAGAATCCAGTTCCATGTGGTTATTGGGTGAGATCTATATTTTTTTCATGACTCTCAGCTAAGTAAGGAAAAAAGATGTTGAAATCATTTTATATACTCACTAATTCCATCAATTAAATAATGCCTTATACAGTTATCATTCCAAACATTATAAGTGCACTAGCAAACACACATTCACTGCTCTGAAAAGCAGGTTATTTTACAAATATATCACAATCATTAATAACAATAAGCAATAAACTCAATGCAGTCCATGGGGTCACAAAGAGTCAGACACAACTGAGTGACTAAACTGAACTGAGTGAAACAGATGACTATATTTCATCACACATTCATTGTGAAACCACCATGTGCCATTCACTGTGTTACATGCTGAAAACACACCTGAATGATTCAGTTCCTAATTTTTAATAAAACAAAGCCATGGCTGTTTACAGCAGATCATTATCAAACTAAACAATATATTTTATTTTTTTATGTAACATTAAGAATGTATGTAATCCCAGCTTTCTTTCCAAATCTGGTGTTTTTAATCATTGATAGATGGAGAGTAGCTAATGATCTGGAGAATATGAAAATATTCCAAGCATGCCTAAAAAATGAGACCATCAATTCAGATCCAAGGGCACTTCTCAAATATCTGCATTTAAGGTGCCAGGATCTTGATGGTGTCTCCAGGAAATTGGAAGAAGATTATATTTCCATCCTAAATAATCTGATCAGATAATTGAATGTTCCGTTAATCACCTTGAAATGGATGAGCCTAATATGCAAATTATATATGGCAAGAGCTAATGATCAGTGAGATAATTTACTAATCATTTTCAGAAATTAAATGGTTTCAAAATTTTTCAGAATTGAAACAATTATTTAGATGTTATGATGAATTAATGTACTTTATTGCCTGGTATTGTTGCAGAAACAATATTAAAGACTGTTTAAAGATATAAACGTGAATTGGAGAATTTAAGAGTAGAGCTTCTCTCTTTTAACTATTCTTGTATTTATGGCAGTTTAATATTTGTTTTGTTTTGTTTTTTTCTGAAGATGTTGTACCGAACATTTCAAATTATTTTTAAATGCATATATATAGTGGCAACTACTGTAATTTTAACGCACAAAAATAATAGGAGTAGAGCTCAAAGATTAAACTGCCTCATTTTTCATTAAAAAATAAACACATTTTTACAAAGAAAAGGAGTAATGCAAATATTGTTAAACGCATAGCCTATTACCATATAAGAGTGTTGTAAACATTTGATCAGAAATATAACAGGAATAGTTTCATCCTATTAAATCATTTCATCCTATTTCATTCCCCTGGAGAAGGAAATGGCAACCCACTCTAGTATTCTTGCCTGGGCTATCTCATGCAGAGATGAACCTGGCAGGCTACAGTCCCTGGGGTTGTAAAAAAGTCAGATGTGATTCAGCAACAACAGACGGACTGGACTGAATCATTTAAAGTAGGGATACTTAGGGCTTCCCTCATAGCTCAGTCGGTAAAGAATCTACCTGCAGTGCAGGAGACAAGTGTTCAATTCCTGGGTCGGGAAGATCCCCTGGAGAAGGAAATGGCAACCCATTCCAATATTCTTGCTGGAGAATCCCACAGACAGAGGAGCCTGGCAGGCTACAGTCCATGGGATAGTAAGAGTCAGATACAACTTAGAGACTAAACCACCACAACCAGGTGACAAGTAATTACATCCAGTAATTAAGAACATCCAGTGCAAGAATACTTGAGAATTTCCAGGTTTTCTTTCTCAGGAGTATAAGCCAAGATATTAAGAGACTCTTTTTCTAGGGTCACAGAGCTAGTTGAGAGAAGGATCAGATCAAAACCTGGTTTCTCTCTATACAGTGCCTTGCTTTCACTCTCAAAAAGTAAGCATTTGAACTAAATCCAGGAAACAACTTAGGACTGATGTTGAAATTACAAGCCATACTTTGGATCCCGGCTCTCATATACTTTCCGTGTTCTCAGGAAGGAAAAAGAAAGAGCAGTGATGATGGAAATAAACTAATGCTAATAAGGTGACAAATACATACTTGATCCTGTTTCTCAATCAGCTGTTCCATGTCTAGTTCTAACTGTTGCTTCTACCATACATTTTTCTCAGCAGACAGATAAGGTGGTCTGATAGTCCCATCTCCTTAAGAATTTTTCACATTTGTTGTTATCCACACAATTGAAAAGCCACATAGTCAAATTATTCATTCACATAATCAACCAAATAGAACTAGATGTTTTTCTGGAATTCCCTTGCTTTTTTCATGATTCAACAAATGTTGCCAATTTGCTCTCTGGTTCCTCTGCCTCTTTGAAACCCAGCTAGTACATATGGAAGTTCTCAGTTCACGTACTGCAGAAGCCTAGTTTGAAGGATTTTGAGCAAAACCATGCTAGCATGTGAAATGGGTGCAATTGTGTAGTAGTAGTTTGAACATTCTTTGGCATTACCTTTCTTTGGGATTGGAGTGAAAACTGACCTTTTCCAGTTCTGTGGCCATTGCTGTGTTTTCCAAATTTGCTGGCATATTGAGTGCAGCACTTTGACAGCAGCATCTTTTAGGATTTGAAGTAGCTCAGATGGAATTCCATCACTTACACTATCTTTGTTTATGGCAGTTCTTCTTAAGGCCCACTTGACTTCATACTCCAGGATGTCCATTTCTGGGTAAGTGATCACACCATCATGGTTATCTGGGGTCATTAAGACCTTTCTTGTATAGGTCTATGTATTCTTGCCATCTCTTCTGCTTCTGTTAGGTCCTTACCATTTCTGTCCTTTATCATGCTCACCTTTGCATGAAAATTTCCCTTGATATCTCCAATTTTCTTGAAGAGATCTCTAGTCTTTCCCATTCGATTGTTTTCCTCTAATTTTTTTGCATTATTCATTTAGAAGACCTTCTTATTTCTCCTTGCTATTCTCTGAAACTCTGCATTTAGTTGGTTATATCTTTCTCTTGCCTTTCTCTTCTTTCCTCAGTTATTTGTAAAGCCTCCTCAGACAGCCCCTTTGCCTTCTTGCATTTCTTTTTCTTTGGAGTGGTTTTGATCACTGCATCCTGTACAATGTTACAAACCTCTGTCCACAGTTCTTCAGGCACTCTGTCTACCAGATCTAATCCCTAGAATCTACTCGTCACCTTCACTGCATAATCACAAGGGATTTGATTTAGGTCATACCTGAATGGTCTAGTGGTTTTCCCTACTTTCTTCAATTTAAGTCTGAATTTGGCAATAAGGAGCTCATGACCTGAGCCACAGTCAGCTCCAGGTCTTGTTTTTGCTGACTGTGTAGAGCTTCTCTATCTTTGGCTGCAAACAGCATAATCAATCTGATTTTGGTATTGACCATCTGGTGATGTCCATGCGTAGAGTGGTCCCTTGGGTTGTTGGAAAAGGGTGTTTTCTATGACCAGCATGTTCTTCTTGACAAAATTCTGTTAACCTTTGTCCTGCTTCATTTTGTACTTCAAGGCCAAGCTTGCCTGTTATTCTAGGTATCTCTTTACTTCCTACTTTTGCATTTCAGTCCCCTATAATAAAAAGGATATCTTTTTTTTTGCTGTTAGTTCTATGAGTTATTGTGGGTCTTCATAGAACTGGTCAGTTTAAGTTTCTTTGGTCTCAGTTTTGGGAGCATAGACTTGGATTATTGTGATGCTGAATGGTTTGCCTTGGAAATGAACTGAGAATATTTGTATGGTAGTTTAGTCACTAAGTTGTGTGCCTGCCAGGCACCTCTGTCCATGGAATTTCCCAGGCAAGAATACTGGAATGTGTAGCCATTTCCTTCTCCAGGGGATTTTCCTGACTCAAGGAATGAACCCAGGTCTCCTGCATTGCAGGCAGATTCTTTACTGTCTGAGCCACCAGGGAAGCCCAATGTGCTTATATAAAATAGCAATTATATGTTATGTATATTATTGCACTTTCTTTTGTACAAGTATTAAGTTTTCACAAAATGTGTATTTGAGTCATAACATAAGGTAATAATATCCATTTTAAGATTTACATTCATACCTATGTGAGGGCAACCTCTGTATGCTTTCTGGTAGTAAGGGAGCTAAGAATGATAAAGAACAGATGATTTGATGACAACATTTAATGAAAGTATAAGATTATATATTTCCATTGTTAATAAAATTTCCACAAAAATGAATGATTTAAACTTGAACAACATTTATAGATTATACATGGAATAACCAGTATTTTTAGTTAAATAAAATTCATGTATCATACATATGGCCAAGACCACTGATATACAATTACTTGTCACACTATTTGTGCCATCTTGTGGGTGCAAGAATTTTAAATCAAGTCAACATAGAATGTTGTTGCAGGTATGGCACATTATTAGCCTGAAGGTATCCAAAGAAACACATTATACTGATATCGTTGCAAACTATATCCTTCAAGTTTGGACAATCCATTTAAAATTCAGTAATTCAATACCAACTCTTCCTCAATATGCATTTAAGCCATGTATTCCATTCATTTCTGAATGTTTAATACATAAAACCACAAACGTACTGTGTTCTGTAATTAAGAGAATGCAGCTCAGGTTGGTAATCAGCATTAACATTTTGGCTTCTGTAATATACACACAGCCTGCCTTCAAAACCAAATCATAGGCTCTGGCAGAGAATATAAATTTCTTGAAAGTGTTTAAGGGTAAAAGATGCAACATTTCAAGATTAAAAGGAGAAAACAGTAAGACCCTGATGCAATGAGTATATACGTAGAGAAGGCAACTATAAACGTAAGAATAAATACAAAATCTTGCATTTGTTTTTAATTTATCTCTTTTAAAATAGTATTGTTTTCTTATCCTTACAGTGTTCTATTATCAATAATCTTAGAAAAAATATAAATTCAAATGGGACAATCCTTAGAGTGTTATTGTTTAATTACTACCAATGGTACCAATATCCCTGTAAGAAATTTTATATATATATGTATGTAGATACATATGTAGATATATATGTAGTTAAACTCACCCGGAGAAGGAAATGGCAACCCACTCCAGTATTCCCACCTGGAGAATCCCATGGACAGAGGACCCTGGCAGGCTACAGTCCATGGGATGGCAAAGAGTCAGACCTGACTTAGCAACTAAACAACCACCATAGTTAAACTAATGATGAAGAGCAGCCCATTGAGAAACTAGGAAAGGCATTCAAGAATTCAATGAGAGGCACTTTGAGCTGTGAAAGAGTGGAGAAATTTGGCAGCAGATAGAACTGGCTCTGACATTTACTGATTAGACAAGTGTGAGATGAATCTTTCAACTCTCTGAGCCTTGGTTTCATCATTTGTAAAGCATAGTAATAATCACAAGCTGAGAAAACACAGATGCTTCTCAAAATACATTTTTCCCTCACTCCCATTGTAGGTTGACTTAACACACCAGGCAATCAATGACTGAGTTTGATGACAGAATCCTAGTGTCCCTTAGCCCTCCTAGATTAAATGCTCTATTTTAATAAAGAGAAGATACAACCCATTTTCCCACTCACTGTGATGGCCCATTTTAAAGATGTGTTTGCTTCATAACATGTCTGGAATTACATGTCTACAGAGGAATAAGGGCCCCGTCAGTGTCACTCTGGTACGGGTGGTCACTGTCACTCCTAACAAGCAATTTTTTATGAAATCTGTTTTTTCCTATAGCTTCTGCTCAAATTAAACAGGAACATATACAGCATATCTGGAAGCCCTTATACGCTGCACTGGAGGTCTTAGTCCAGATGATAATTAACAGTTGTTTACAAACAGGGAAACTTAGAGTTACCTGAGACATCACTGGTGGTCTCTCAGCACTAAGACAAGATTGATTTCCTGTGTGAAAGGCCAAAGTTTAATAACTGATTGATTTTACAAGTAGATGCTAAGTTCTGTGACTCATTTCATCTATCTAAATCTACTTCTTATGTTGTAAACTATTATTGCTAATTAATCAGTTGGTTGGTATGAATGTTGAAGGTGAAGAAGATAGGGCAGAAAGAAATTGTTGTATGATTATAACAGAAATAAAGACAGTTGGAATAAACCTGAGGAGATACAACTTTGCACTTAAAAAGCAATGTGAGGATATTGTGCTTGAGCAGTAGCATAACATATCCAATCAAGGCTTTCTTTTTATTAAACATGATACCTTAGTGCTCAGTGAATCAACTATAATCTTAAGACAACCAAGTGATAATCTTCTGTGTAAATAACTTTCTATATCAATTCCTATTAGTAAAGACATCAGAAATTTAATTCTATAATAAATATTTCAAAAAGAAGCATTTTAATCAGAGAATCTGGAGCAGCCTACTCCAGTTAACCTTTTTGCAGTTATGCTGTCCAAATGCTGAACAGTTTCAGTACTTGCACTTGGGAGTATGTTTTAGAGAAACATTGCCTTTCCATCTCCACATTACTATAGAGATTATGAAATCAGTGCAGCACTGAATAGTAAGAGAACTGACCAGCTTACTGAATGAGTGAAAAGTAAAAGTGTTAGTCACTCGGCTGTGTCCAACTCTTTGCAAACCTATGGACTGTAGCCCTCCAGACTCCTCTATCCATGGAATTCTCCAGGCAAGAATACTGGAATGAGTAGCCATTCATTCCCTTCTCCAGGGGATGGAACCCAAGTCTCCCGCATTACAGGCAGATTCTCTACCATCTGAGCCACTAGAGGTAGATAGTTGAATCTTGAAAACCATAGACCAAGAAAGGCTTAGCGACTCTTAGCGACCCCATGGACTGTAGCCTACCAGGCTCCTCTGTCCATGGGATTTTCCAGGCAAGAGTACTGGAGTCGGGTGCCATTGCCTTCTCTGCTAAACTCTTATATATGCTTCTAAATCCACGGTATAGGCCTCTTGTGCACGTGTACGTGCTAAGTTGCTTCAGTTGTGTCTGACTATGTGACCCTATGGACTGTAGCCTGCCAGGCTCCTCTGTCCATGGGATTCTCCAGGCAAGAATACTGGAGTGGGTTGCCATGTACTCTGACAGGGGATCTTCCTGACCCAGGGATTGAACCCTAATTTAATCCTTAGAAAAACTATAAACCATCAAATAGTTGGCTTTGCATTTGCACAAGCATAAGTTGAATAGAAGAGGTCATCATGGACTCAGGAAAAAAAAAAAGCTAACTGGCAAGATTCCCAAGGCTAGGAAATCAGTGTAATTCCATGTTTCTCTGCATTTGCACTTCAGCAAATCACCCTACATATCACGTTGCAATCGTGTAAGCCGGATGGAAATATATGTGAGCTAAGTCACTTCAATTATGTCTGACTCTTTGCCACCCTATGGACTGTAGTACTCCAGGCTCCTCTGTCCATGTGATTCTCCAGTCAAGAATGCTGGAGTGGGTTGCCATTCCCTTCTCCAGGAGATCTTCCTGACCCAAGGATTGAACCCACGTCTCTCACGTCTCATGCATTGGTAAGTGGGTTCTTTACCGCTAGCGCCACCTGGGAAGTCCCTGGAAATATATAGACTGCTTTAAATATCCAAGTAGATTTAAAATTTTTTAAATGACCTGTGCATTTTCAATAGTGGAGTTAATGTTTCCAAATTATTTATATACAGTGGTTGTAAGTACTCTATTTTTATCTTCCTTAACATTTTTTAAGTCAAAGTTTCAGATGACAATGAAGATTGAGATAAAATGTGTAGATTAAGCACATTCTTAGAGCATAACTTTCAGTGCAAAATTAGGATTCAAATAAGCCCAGGACTGCATGGTTCTGATAGGTTCTTTATAACTAGATTTTAAATATCTTGGTCAGAGGAATCAAGGATCAAAATCAAGATGAAACTGAGCTGGAAATAATTCAAACCATTTCACAGAAGTGTCAAAGTGATTAGTCGCATGAAAAGCCCCAGAAATTTTTGTTGTATACAAGTTGTGCATGAGCAAACAGTATAATTTGGATGTTCTAATATGCAGAAGTCTTCCACAGGAGAGTCCTATGGGAAGATCAGAATACCACACATTAAGAGTTAAGACTAAAGTAATCAACTGCCTAGAAAAGGAACCTGGGATAAGGAGAGGTTTGTAAATCACAGAAACAGCTGAGGAAATTTAGAATATTTAGCACAGGGAATTGAAGAATGATGGGAAATATGCTGATTATCTGCAAGTATTTAAAGAACTATTATATTTATGTGGAAATCGATGTTTTTTGTCTTTTGGGGGGGGAGAGGCAGCTAGCAGAGAATACAAATAGAAAGATTTAGCTTGGTTCACTAGGAAGAACTTTATCTTAATTAGGACTGTCTAGCAATAGATTGGAGGCTTTGTATTAAGCAAGATCATTGTCTTTCAAGGACACTGTAGACAGGATTCCATTATTTGGAGGGAAGTTAGGCTAGATATCTTCTAAGGTTCTTTCCAACACAATCATTTACTCACTAGGATATATCGTATACAATAAGTTTTCCTGAAAAGAGGGGCGTCCATTCTATAGGAGAAATGAAAGGGTTTCTTCACTTTTTTTAAAACAATAATCTTTTTCCTATGTATAACCTAGGTTAGAACAATTGCTTTATTATGTTGTGAAAACTCATTTTGCCCTAAATCTACTGAACTACCACATGCCCTGGTACACTAGGGATGAATTTTTAGAAACTAGAATTCAAGCAGTAAACACACTGTAATATCATTCTCAAAACTATGATCAGTCCAGACTGAAACACTCCAATGATTAATGGAGTAACATTTTTTATGGTGTGTGTTGTCTCCACGATATTTGCTATAAAACATCTAACATTCTACTGAAGATTTCTAAGCTCTGTGGAATAGAAATAGATTGATAGCATCTTCAGTCTCTTGATAAAAGAAGGGCAACCTAAATGTAATTATTTCAAAAGTCTCTGGGGAAAAGAGAGATATGTCTCAAATGGCACATTATCTAAAATAAAGTCAGACATACCTTGGGGAAAGCAATAGTGACTCCTTTTACAGTAATAATAACTTGTTCTCAGTTTTGTTTCTGCATCTGTCTTGATGTTTCTTCTCTTTTATTTGTTTATTTTTTTTTAGCTAAAAATAAAATTATAAAATTAAAGACAGGAAAGGGAGGGAGAAAAGAAGAGCACAATGAGGAGATTAAACCATGCTTACTCTCAAGTTTCATGTTATAATATCTACCAAGTTTGAACAGATCCCTTTATGTTATACAGGGCTCTTCTATATAGTAAAGAAAATAAATATTAACTTTCAGTTGGAATTATTATGATGCATGTTGTATGTTCTTAGTTATTTTCAATATATTTTCCACATGATGCTAAATGTGGAATAAATATAGCTTCATTTAAGTATGATTAAAAACCAAGCCAATCACTGATAATTTAGAAGTTCTGTGAATTTATATCCCTTGACACTTTTAATGTGATCTATTAATGCTTAACTTTCAAAAGGAATATTTCTGGGATATCTGCCCCAATATTTTGTTTAGTGTATTATCATAACAATTTACTTTGTCTTACAAAATTTTGACAATAATATTTGATGAGAAAATAGCAATTCATTCATAAGGTTTTATTCCATGATTGCACAAAATAGTCATTTCTAAAGTTGAAATATGTTTCTCTAGATGTGCATTATTCTTCAAGGAAAGTGTGACCCATTCAGAATATTTCTCTGATTCATGTTTTATCCCATGCAGTACCCTGGTGGGATGATCTCTATTATTTCAACTTCTGTCCACCACTCTGTAGACAATTTCTTGAGCTTTTAACACTTACAGAACTTATTTCCTAGAATTGATGAATGATATTGCTAAACACCCAGTGAATGCTGAAAGTCATCTTGACATCTCCCTCTCCCTCACCAGGTCTAAAACTTTTGTGATGAACAAATATTAATGCTATCTTCTAAAAATCATTTTAAATCTATTCTCTTTCCATCCACACAGGCCAGCACGGCCCTGACTCAACATTTCTGACTAAGATTATAAACCTATTCCTCTAACTGGGTTTCTTGCTTCCAGCTATTCCTGCTCCTTCAAACGCTTTACAAATCCAGTAGAGCTATCAGAGTGTTTCTCTTTAAAGAGAAAGTCCCTGTTTACAAATCCTCCATAGGGTTCTACAAACTTCTGGATAAAATTCAAAGACCTTAAAAAAAAGTATCAAAGCTATTTCATAATCCAATTTCTGTGTACTTCTGTTGCCGAAACTCAGTCTCTGTAACACAGGTGCCAGATTAAATCTCAGACACAGAGTTTTGAGTGAAACAGAAATAGCTTTTTCACTTTGCCAGGCAAAGGGGGCCACAGTAAGCTAATTCCCTCAAGTCTGTGTGTCTCACCCTGGGGTTGGGAATGAGAAGTTTTATAGTAACGATTCAAGGAGCAAAGCATGATCAGCTTATGGACATTCTTCTGGTTGGTTGTTGGTGAGATAATTGGGAGTCAGCATCATCCACCTTCTGGTTCCAACCACTTTAGGGTCTGTGTTCTTGCTGTCAACAGCTTTCATCAGAAGGGGGGTCTGCTTTTTGTAGAATCAACTTAGGAATCTCTGCCAGGCCTTAATCACTATCTTTTAAGAACTGTCTTTAGTGTTCTGCTATATAATTTGAAAGTAAGTGCCAGATTTATGGTCTAAATTGTTACCAGTTCCCCAGCCCAGCAGCTATTCTTTGTTTCTCCATCTTCATATTCCCCAATCACCAACTCTTTTTTTTTTTTTAAATAATTTTACTTATTTATATCTTTTGGCTACACTGGATCTTCATTGCTTTGCATGGGCTTTCTCTAGTTGCAAGCAGGGGCTATTCTTCATTGCAGTGGCAGGCTTCTCATTAAGGTGGCTTCCCTTGTTGCAGAGCATGGGCTCTAGGCACATGGTCTTCAGTGGTTGCAGCACATGGGCTTAGTAGTTGTGGATCCCAGGCTCTAGGTCTTGGGCTCAATAGTTGTGGTGCACAGGCTTCGCTGCTCCGAGGCGTGTGGAATCTTCCCAGACCAGAGATCAAACTTGTGTCCCCTGCATTGGCAGGTGGATTCTTCTCCACTGTGCTACCAGAAAAGTCCCAATCATTAACCCTTGAGTCAACCTTTTTCTTCAAAACACAAGGACAGAGTTTCACTTCCTCAATCTACTGTCTTATCACTTTTCCATATGGTGCTGTGCTCAACATAAAAATCTGCAATTAATATCATCCACCGGAGAAGGCAATGGCACCCCACTCCAGTGCTCTTGCCAGGAAAATCCCATGGACGGAGGAGTCTGGTAGGCTACAGTCCATGGGGTCGCTAAGAGTCGGACACGACTGAGCGACTTCACTTTCACCTTTCCCTTTAATGCAATGGAGAAGGAAATGGCAACCCACTCCAGTATTCTTGCCTGGAGAATCCCAGGAACGGCGGAGCCTGGTGGGCTGCCATCTATGGGGTCGCACAGAGTCAGACACGACTGAAGCGACTTAGCAGCAATATCATCCATTCTCACCCCTTTTTGACATGAACAATGATTCTTTGTCCTCTTGAACTGTCGTAGCACTCTACCAACCTTTCCTATACCTTGTGTAGTGGGAGAACAGGATTGTGGAAGACTGGGGCTTAGCTAAAACTTCAGACTGAGTATGGAATAAAAGAATGGGAAATAACATAGTGGAAGAGTATTCAGTTTTGCTGATCTCTGCTGCCTCATCTCTAGCCACATACACACCTATCCCATACTCAAACCCTTTATCTATAGCCCAGTTGGTGTGGTTTTGCCTTCCAGTGGACATCTGATAAAGTATGGAGTCATTTTTTTTTTTTTTTTTTTTTGTCACAACTTGGAGATGAGCGTGCTACTGTCATCTAGTGGGTAAAGGACACGGATGCAGGTAAACATCCTAAATGCACAGGACCGAGTGTGGCTCGCTCCTTCTTTGTTGCAGTCATTTGCAAATGTTTCTGTGTATATAAAACTCCCTTCCTCCCTCTTTCTCTCTTTCTTCTTTCTCTTCTATTCTCTCTCCTTCCTCCCCTCAGTCCCACCCTCAAGGTTTTATGGTGAAATAACTACTAATTCTTAGTTCTGATCATCTCACACTAAATATTACTCTCTTTAGGAAACCTATTATAATCCTTTCCTCTCTGTATTGTGTCTTTGATAATATGCTCCCATAACACCCACTTCCTCCCACAATTCCATACTTGTTATAAACATTTTTAATTGTGGATACCTGTTTAATTGTTTTCATGGCTGAAAAGAAAGATCCCTAAGGACAGAAACCAAATCTATAATTTCATTATAGAACAATCCTGTTCATTATGGTATGTCCTGTGTTCAGAGCATGCTTTTGTAGGGAGTGATGAAGGGAGGAAAAGATAGGCGTAGAGTACCAAATTCATATACGTTATTAATAGTTTCACCTCTTTAAAGAATTTGCTCAGTTTAAGAAGGAAGTGCCTTATAAAGTTAAGAGAAAGGTGAAAATAATACTTTAAATATCTCTGCAGTTAGTTACATTATAAAATGGGATTCATGTTTCTATTCAAGATGTATATATTAATTAATTTTTATAAGAATTGAAGAATATTATTAGTTTATTGGATTCCTCACAGTACCCTTAATAGCTTTTTCATGGAAAGTTCCATTGGGGAATGGCATATAGCAAATGGGTGCAGGGCAGATATAAAAACTAAGCCTGTACAATAGTTTGTGAGAATTCTGGCCATCTCTCTAATACTAAATTTAGTTCATCTTGCATTAAGACCTGGGAAGACTGTCACAGATTGTCTTAAGACTACCTCAACAAATACCTCTTACTAGAATGCAGGATAAATAAGCTTAACAGCATGAGTTCAGAAAGATTACATATAAAAAATACATTCTTTACTTCATAAGAGACTTAAAAAATGTGGAATTTTGGTCCATTCTTTAATAATTGATCTAAATCGAAGTATCTCAGGCCACCTACCTTGACCTCAAAAGTGTGAGCCTTAGAAATAATGTGAAATTGAGCACTGAAAAGGCCTTTTCACGTAATACAAGATGATAATGTGTTTTTAGATAAAGAAACAAAATGAGAGAACTTGTGAGTATCTCTCATTGTCCTTGTTACCATTATCAGTTGCTTCTGTCAGTGCAATATGCTGAGCACTAAATAGAAGTCAAAACCATTGTCCTTTGTGAGAGTTTTTTTTTTTTTTTTTAAGTTTTTTTGGTTTTTGAAATACAGGCACAGAAATCAAATTATCATGTTTGCCCACTCTTTCTGCCCTGGAAGTTAGGCATATTTATTAGCTACAATACAGCGTTTTAAGCTGGCATTTGGATCATTTCAATAACTAATGTTTGTTTTATCAACAATAGTTTAATTTGACATGCTGCATAATGCATCTGCAATAACAGTGCCATGTTTGATGGATAAATGCCTAGAAAAAAAATTCAAATTGGCTAATAAATAAAATTGAATTTTGAGACCCCATTTATTTTAAGGAAACTTGTCATGGGTTATTAACTGTACTCAATAATGGCTTGTTTATGTCTGTGCATAAGTAATTTGAAACAAATCGGGGTGACATAGTTAGAAACTGTCATACTTCACTTACTGCTGTCTTTCCCAGCTCCTCACCACCCAACTCGCTAATTTTCAGAAATATTTTCTACTTGTTAACAAGGTTCTGAACAAAATTTAACTAAATTTCCATACATTTAACATAAAACTGTTTTTTAAACATTCAGAAATTCTGAATGGAATTAACCTAAAATTCTGACTCTAGATAGATGTTTCTTTGATTTCTCCACATATTACAATTAACTGAGAGGTTTTTTTGTTTTTTTTTCTTTTAAGGCTGATGCCTTGTTTCTCATTCCTAGAGATTCTGAGTCAGTTGGTCTAGGGTGACATTTTTGCTTTTTAGAAAAATCAGTTGAAGTTTTTAATTTTGTTTTAAACTTCTTAAGCATATATGGAGAGCCAAGATTGAGAACTCCAGCTGTAACACAGAGTTCTGGTTACTAACACACATTAATGTATTAGTCTTAGCTGGTCAGTGAGATCAAATTGTTTAATATTAAAAATTGTCCATTTAAGTTTTTGGACTGCCTTTTGAACTTGCAGTTCGAAGTGCCCAGGGAATATCCAAGACAGCCTTTGTTCTCAATAAATTTACATAAGGGAGTCCAAATGACAATATAGAAAGGCAAAGTAAGATATTGTTGGAAGAGAGGTGTAAACAAAGGCTTTGTGAGATCTTGTCTGTGATGGACAAGGACCAAAAAAAATTTTTTTTGAGTAGGTAGAATGTAATTAACCTTGTCAATAAATGTGGATGCATGTTTTAACCTTGTTATTGCCTTTGATATCCCATAATCTTCTAATAATTAACTGAACCAAACATTTTTACTTTACTAACAGTAAAAACAGTCTAATGTATTTGCATTTTTCTTTTAGTGTGGAAACAGGTTTATATATGTTGTCATTTTTGAGACTTATAACATATGGGCTATATAATACAGTGTTCTTATTTTTGGATGAGGAAACAGGCTCAGATTGTAAATCAGTTGCCCAATTTACAAAACTAACAATTGAGATTGTTAGGTCTCAGATGAATCCTCCTGAGTTTTATATAGTTCAGACCTTTTTTTAATCACCCTGTTTGAAGTTAAGAAGTTGCTGACCTTAGGCTAGAGGCCAGATCTCTTAACACTGAGTCCCTTTCTTCAGATATACTATGACACATAAACATTTAATAAACCATATATTCAACAACTGTAGCTCAAAATCTCTTAAAAATTAACTTTTCAAAAGACAATTGGAAATTGACATCCTAATATATTTTTTTAAATGGTACCAAAAAATGCACTACTTTACTGATTTTCCCCAAATGTAATCTTTCTTCTTTCTCTGCAGTCATACTTAATATCTGCAACTTGGGAAATTACCAAAGTCAAACCAGTTTAGAAGCTATAAAAAGTCAGGTGTGGACTGTCTGCTTTATAATACTTCTTTTCTGTCCTACAGGTAGAAACATCTTACATGCTTTATCATGAGTCATTGCAATCTCTATATAAATAGTTAACGGTGCACAGAATATTTAAGTTTTGATTTTTAGAACTTTCTGGAAAGCTTTCTTCCAAATAGTTTTGATCTACAGTTGATTGGATTCGCAGACACAGAACCCGCTGGTCAACTGTATATGATTAAAGATTGATGGATAGGTCTATAGACCACAGAAGAGGTGTGGAAAATTGAGCCTAAAAGACACCTTAAAAAACTTCCTGGAGGAATGGTTTTATATTGGTTTCATTCTTAATAAGGACTCACAACCCAGAGACTGTCAAGATAAGCTGTTTGTCACCCATTTCACTTATACTAACAGTTTGACCTTGAGCATGATACTAACCTAAAGTAAGAGCAGGAATAGTATTGATAGAATAAAAGTACTACTTATGTTTGAATTGAATTGAAAGTCGTTCAATCATGTCCGACTCTTTGCAACCCCATGGACTATACAGTCCATGGAATTCTCCAGGCCAGAACACTGGAATGGGTAGCCTATCCCTTCTCCAGCTAATCTTTCCAACCCAGGAATTGAATCAGGATATCCTGCATTGCAGACAGCTTCTTTATCAACTGAGTAATCAGGGAAGCCCTTCATAAATTCTCAGGAAGTAGCTGCTATTTTTTTACTATTATTACACATTATAATAAAGCTTAATTATTTGCAGTGATTTTCACAAACACTATTTTATTAATTGAGGTATTGTGACATCATTATATAAAGAAAATGGAAAATAAAAAATCAGGAAATAAAGACTTGGATATATTTACATAAAAATAATTACCTCGTCTCTCTTTACACTATAAAATATATGGCTGCTAACATTTCTGACAGCTTTTAATATTTTAATATCTTATTGTTCATGTGCACTTGATAACTCCTAAGACATAATGCTCCAATGGGGATAAAATAAGTGTTTTGCCATATATATACATATATATATATATGTGTGTGTGTATATATGTATATTCCTTTAAAATAACTACTATCACTTAACCTAAGTACTTATCTTTATGTATTGGGTCCTGGCACTCATACTATATTATATTTAAATTGACTGACCCTAATAAAAAAAAAATGGCAACCCACTTCAGTATTCTTGCCTGGAAAATTCCATGGACAGAGGAGGCTGGTGGGCTACATTCCAAGTGGTCACAAGAGTCGGATACAACTTAGCGAATAAACTACCACCACAATAAAAAGTAAAGATATGAATGCTTTCATTAGATGACTTTTCCAGTGTAAGTAAAGTTCTAAATACTTTGGCATAAAAATAGCATTAATTTGTTTTTACCTCTACTATGCTACTATATTAATTGAAGAGGGTGATGGGAAAACTTACAAGAAAAACTATAGTATGTTCAACCCCGGGAGTGCTTCAGCACAGTCATTCCCTTAACATCTGTTCCACTGCAAAAGAAACATTTTCAAAGGCCACTTGGAGAGTCAGTGATCACACACCCCCAAGCATCTATGTTAAAAAAGAAAGTGAGAGAAAAGACAAAATAAAAATCCACCTCTAGTCTTTCAGACTACTATGTATCGTAATGAATTGCCATGGGGTGATTTCCCTTCTCCTTGTGTTGTGAATTTAAAAAAGAGATATTGGGTGTGTGTTTTGCTCCCTGTTTTCCAATTTGAAGGAGCCACCAGTTGAGCTCATTCATGAGTGCTATACTATCTGGAGTATATTCTCGATAGAGGAGGGATATTAAAGTTATTGTCTCATTCCAGCATATCATCGTTATAAAATAACACACACCATTAGAGAGAGGCTTGGTGAAGGACATCATCATTATGTATTAGCACACACCATTAGACAGGAGCTTCAACTGCAGATCCTATTGGGGAGGATATATTCATAACATCCTGGCCCTCCTGGGTAACATAACTCAAAACTATTAAATCATTCAGCTGAGGTGAACTCAGACCCCATGATTGGCACCCAACGGCACTTTGAGCTCTCCGTGCTTATATTTACTCTGTGAGAAACAGTTCTCTTTTCTGATTCAGATAGAAGTCCTAATAAAGCTCCCTAGGAATTTTATCTTACTTCAGCTTAGGCAAAACTCATACGAATTAAATAATAATAAAAATAATTATAATTTTCAGTGATACTCAACTTAAGATGTCCAAATATAAACCATTTGGAGTTGGTTTGCAGAAATTGAACATTTGGATACTTTTGTGCATAACGTTTCCACCAGTACATAGGGTGGATTATCAGTGAAGCTGAGCGAACTTATCTAAATGAAGATAAAGAGATAACACCATGTTTTATTTTAAAATCTTAACCGAGGGTAATGTCAAAGTGATGTTTCTTTGTCCTACCAAATGTCAGAATTATTTGTGTATGATATGACTAAATGCCATTTGTCCAGGAGGATTCATTTAATGTGCTGTTTATTCTCATGAAACATTAATGTATACTATGGATATTTGCCTGTGAAAAGGAAGAGCGACAAATCTTGCACTTCTCAAATGAAAATTAATCTTGAATGAGTTTAACTTGCATCATTTGCATTTTCTATGGATAATGAAAACCCATTTGTAAATAAAAGGCTTATTGCAAAACAAAAAAGAGTGTGTTTGAAGATAAAACTCTCATTTGAACCCTAGTCTGGGAGTTTGTAGTTGTTGTGATCTACATGGCTGAGGATATTTCAGCTCCTAAGCCAGTATAGGAATATAAAAGTGAGAATAAAGCTGACCAAAAGCATCACTTAATTCTCTAATACAAATTTTTATTTGTTCCATATTAATCTTTTTTTTAATGACTACTGATAGCTGCATCAGTAGATACAAAGTTGTAAAATGAAACATATCTACATATATATTTGTATAAATACTTATATACGTTATGACTATTGGCAAATTTATGGCTTGTCAATTAGCCTATAAATACCAAAGCTTAAAGACCAGTTCTGCAGCTGCTGCTAAATCGCTTCAGTCGTGTCCGACTCTTAGCGACCCCATGGTCTGCAGCCTACCAGGCTCCTCCGTCCATGGGATTTTCCAGGCAAGAGTACTGGAGTGGGTGCCATTGCCTTCTCCTAAAGACCAGTTCTAATCCTATATTATGCATAGAAAATAACAAAATACTGGTCCTGAGTGTGTACTAAGTTTAAGAATATAATAGTCCTTGTAGCTCAGCTGGTTAAGAATCTGCCTGCAATGAGGAGACCTTGGTTCAATTTCTGGGACTGGAAGTTCCCCTGGAGAAGGTATAGGCTCTCCAGTCCAGTATTCTTGGGCTTCCCTGGTGGCTCAGATGGTAAAGAATCCACCTGCAATGAAGGAGACCTGGGTTCGATCCCTGGGCTTGAAAGATCTCTTAGAGGAGGGTGTGGCAACCCATTCCAGTATTCTTGCCTAGAGAATCCCCGTGGACAGAGAAGCCTGGTGGGCTACAGTCCATGGGGTCACAAAGAGTCAGACACAACAGCACAACTAAGCACAGCACAATACAGCGTGAAGAATGGTGTCTAGTTCAAGTGGTTCCAAGTAACTGTGGATGTGTTTAAACCCTATTACATATTAAGGGCTTTTCAGTGGCTAGGAACTAAAGGATAGATTGCTTGAATTCATATCCTAACTTCAACACAGAGTAAATATGGAATGTTGGACAATTTTTTGAACCTTTCTGAGCCCCAAGTTCCTCATCTCTATGACTTTGTATGACTTGCTATGAAGTTTAAAAATTCAATATTTGCAAGGCACTTAGTGCCTAAAAATAGGTGCCATGTAAGTATTATCACAGTTACTAGTTTTCATTCTGAGAGATTTTCAAAGTAAAATCATTATAAATATACTTTATAAATTGTTTTATTAATTCAGAATGTACATAGAGAAATAACTCCATAATTTGACCATAAAACATTGAAATACAAAACAAAGCTGCTAATTATGGTGAAATGCCTGTCAAATATTAATCATACAAATATACCTGTTGACATCATTACAGGCTGTGTCTTCCACACATAATTCCTTTCTTCTGATGCAATCCCCCTTTCATTTCTTCCTTACTATTCTACACATTCAAACCATTCATCTTTAAAGAACTGCTACCGATCATTTCCTTTATCCTCTGATCTTGCTTCTTTCCCCATGGAGAAAAGAGAGATCCTTTAATAAGATCTATCAACCTTCCTGTCCACTGTCACACATCACTCAAAAAGCCAAGGATCCAGAGAGCATAGCATTCAAGATTCTTCACTATCTGACCCAAGTCTATCTTTCTGGATTCATTCCCCATCCTTTCCTTAATGCCACCTCAGCTCTGGCCATTGACCACTAACCATTCCCAAAATGTGTCTCTTTCAAACCTCTGAGAACTTTGCATATAATGTTCCTTTGCCTAGAATCTCTATCTTTTCTACCTGCCAAGCTTCTATGTAAGCTATATGGCTCCTGTTACCAGAAGACTGTGCTAGGAGACTGCATGTGTTCCAGGCACCTGTCAGTAAAGGAAATCCTACCATCAATGCCCAGGCAGGTGCTGAGGTCCTGACACCTTGTGACAGGCTCCTCTGAAGCTGAGAGCCCACGCCTCCCCTCCTTTCCCCCTTCAGCCCCACTGTGACATGCTGCCATGCTCCACAGACCTTGCCATCTCACCGTTCCTTTCTCATTCCTCTGATACTGTTCACTCTCTTCACTGAAAAACCAGCGAAGCATCAATCCATGTACTGTCTGAAATCCTTCAGGCATAAAATAGAGTTATAGCCTTTTCTACTGTACTGATTCTTACACTTGCAATTGAATAACAAAAATTCTGGCTTAAACACTTTTTCAATATGGGTATTGATTAGAACATTTTTATACATATAGTTGAGCATACAGAGGGATGCAAATTGCTAAAGAGAAACTATAGAAACATCTTACTTTGAGGTGAGAACAAAAGAGAGATCTTACAATATGCTTGATTTTGTTTTTGTCTGCTAAGGTGTTGGTGCACTAGATGAGTTTTAGAGTTTCAATGAGCTTCATTGGTTCTAGTTAGAGTAACCTTGGTAGAAATAGATATTATTACTCTGCAAATCATGGCTAAATTGCTGTTAAATAATTTGCATTCAGTTACATTGTTTATGTCATAGTACAGACAAAAACATTTAGGTCCGAGTCTCAAGTATTTATTAATATACACCAGTAATTTCGAACTCTCATAAAGATTTACATGGACTTCCCTGGTATCTCAGATGGTAAAGAATCTACCTACATTGCAAGAGACCCGGGCTCAACCCCTGGGTTGGGAAGATCCCCTGGAGAATGGAATGGCTACCCACTCCAATAGGCTTGCCAGGAAAATCCCATGGATAGAGGAGCCTGGTGGGTCACAGTCCATGCAGTCGCAAACAGTCATATGCAATGAGCGACTAACACTTTTCAAGGATTTACACATTTTGCCTGCCTGATATATTTTGTCCAATCTATGCTTTGAAATATCTTTCTAGGTAATTATATATGACATGCTTTTCAGCCTCAGACAGAAAGGATTATATGTGTATATCTTGACCAAATGTTATTCTGAAATCTATAACTATATAAGCACAAGATACCATCTTGTACCTAATAGATGCCAGCTGCTTTAAAATGTATTGTTTGATTTAATTATCTCAGTTCTGAAAAGAAGATATAATTATCCCCATTTTATGGAAGGGGAAAGTGAAGTAAAAGCAGTTAAGGGAACTTTCAAGATCATACAGTAGGGCTGGATGATTCTGAAATTCTTCCTCTGTCCACAATGACAGAGCATCTCATTAATTTCTAGTAATTAATTTCTCTTAATTTCTAGTAAGTGTACATTTACTACAGCTAATATTTTTATTTACTCAGTCAGCACTTGTCTATTGAACATTTACCCAGGACTGTGTAATGAGCTCTTGACTATACAAAAATCATATGACTTGGGCTTTCTCCATTAAAGAAAAAAATGATGTATTCTCACCTGATTGCAAGGAAATCAAGACAGTCAATCCTAAAGGAAATCAACTCTGAATATTCATTGGAAGGACTGATGCTGAAGCTTCAATACTTTGGCCATCTGATGAGAAGAGCTGACTCATTGGAAAAGACCCTGATACTGAGAAAGATTGAAGGCAGGAGAAGAAGGGGACGACCGAGGACAAGACGGCTAGATGGCATCACCGACTCAATGGACATGAGTGTGAGCAAGCTCCAGAAGGTGGTGAAGGACAGTCCTCCCTGTGCTGCAGTCCATGGGGTCGCAGTCAGACATGACTAAGCGACTGAACACTACAAAATTCTCATGAAAAGGACTATAGATGTAGTTATAGAAAAAAGAGTTGCTAATTTATTCATTTAAACCATTATTTGAAACTGTTTTATAAGATTTGATTGTACGTGTTATAAACTTTAATAAGCAATATAAGATATAAAGATTACTTATATACATCCTACATTTATTCATTTCAATTTAGAGTAAGAACAGCATCTGGCAAGGAGTGCTTGTTTTCTCAACTGGCTCCCTTCCAGGTCAAAACCATATACAGGTGTCTCCTTGGTAGCACATAGATGAACCTCAGCCTCCAAGGTGTCAGGAAAGCCAGGTTCTCTTCCTCCTTCTTAACTCATAAACCTAGAAATTCCCCAACCATAGATAGGGTATTTCAAAAGTGCTGACTACCCAGAAGCCATCACAAATATCCACTAGACATAAAACTGTAGTGTCTGGAAGATAAATTTTAAAAGATATTTGTTTACTAGTTCAATCACTAAGAAAAATAAATAATGTAAAGTGGAACATTTTTCAAGTTTACTAATGCAATACTAAATCATTTCTAATACTATAGCTTCTAATCATCAGTTTTTATTTATCTTCTCTCATCATAATCCACTTAATGAAGTTGCCTTAATCCATCTCCTTGCTTCATTTCTTTTCAAGTAAAATTATATAACTTGATCTATTAATTCTGGATATACTAATTTGTCTACATGATAGAAAAACAGCTGGTTGTAAAACACTAATTTTAATCAAACTCCTCATTATATAATGAAATTTTATTTTTATTAAGAGAAGAAAACTTTCAAATGGCTCTTTGTGTAGAAACTGCCGATTCCCTTATTTTATCATTATTTTTATACTGCCTTCCTTTTTTGAAATCTGTATTTTGAAATATTTATATAAAGAGAATATGAAATGTACTCATTTGATAGCTTGTTAAGATATTAAGTGTGGTTCTGTTCTAAGCCAGGGAGTTACTGTGGTAAACAAACCCGGAAATCCCTCTTCTCATGGAACATTCACAGAGTATGGGAGACAAGAAATAAGCAAATAATAGAGAAAAATAACTTGAGTCAGTAAGTGCGATGAGGAAAAAATTAAGTGTAAAGAAATTATGAAAATGCAGTAAGAGGAAGATTCAAATTGAGTCCTCCCAAAATCGAGTTCCCTTACTCCTTATTGGTGGCTCAGACAGTAGAGAATCCATCTGCAGTGCGGGAGACCTGGATTAGATCCTTGGGTCGGGAAGATTCCCTGGAGAAAGGAATGACAACTCCCTCCAGTAGTCTTGCCTGGAGAATCCCATGGACATAGGAGCCTGGCAGGCTACAGTCCATGGAGTGGCAAAGAGACAGACAACTGAGCAACTAACACTTTCACTTTTCAAAATCGAGTTCCTTTACTGAGTTTATGACTAATCTCTCTATAAAAAAAATTATTCCCTTTCTTATTCCCTCTGACCTCAATCCAGTGCTAAATGAACACTCATCAACCAGAGTCAGATGACTGAAATTGCTGTTGCCTGGATAATATCATTAATGTACTAAAATTGCCATTATAGATATTATCATTAGTTTACAGATTCAGCTGGTTTTTCCAGGGAAAGATAAGCTAACAGACCCCCAGCCATGGTTCACCTGGCCTGATAATGTAAATGAGAGGCCTCCTAACTTCTGAAAGTATGATTAAGAAATGTCACAAGACAGTTGTTATTCTCGAGCTCTTTGCTTTTTCTCTTTAAAAAAGCCCTAACTCAAAGATCAAGTTAGAATGGATCTGAGGCTGGTCTCCCACTGGCTTGCTTGGCGCCATGCAGTGAGCACTGTACTTTCATGCACCACAAGCCTGCATCACTAGACTGGCTTTTCTGTGTGTGCATCGGGCAAGCAAACCTGAGTTGGGTTCAGTAACAGAAGAAGTTGTAAATCGAGTGGTAAGGAAAAGCCTCATTAATGAGGTGACATTTGAGCAGAAGCTGAAAGTGGTAAAGGAGGGAGTTTGTGGATAACTAAGGAAAAGAGTCTCCTGGCAGAGCAAAGGCTCTGAAGCGTTGATATACTTGACACATCTGAGGAGCAGCAAGGAAGTCAGGATGACAGAATAAATAAAGGAGATATTCTTTATAGGATCTCTGCTAATGTAAGGAGGTGTGGTTGAGATAATATAGGATTTTGTTGCTGCTGCTGCTGTTGCTGCTGCTAAGTTGCTTCAGTCCTGTCCTACTCTTAGCGACCCCATGGACTGCAGCCTACTGGGCTCCTCCGTCCATGGGATTTTCCAGGCAAGAGTACTGGAGTGGGATGCCATTGCCTTCTCCGAGGACTTTGTTAGCTGGTATAAAAGCCTTGGTCCTTACTTAGAGTGCAATGGGAAGTCACTAGGGGGAAAATATGATTCTTTTGGAAGGGTCCATCTGTCTTTTCTATATTAAATTAAAAAAAAAAACTGAGAGGAAAGGGCAAATATCAAGGCAGGCTATTGATCCAGTGAAATGATCCAGTTGAAAGATGGAGTTTGTGAGAAATACCTCAAATCACATGTATTTTCATATACAGTCAGCATAGCTTGATGGTAGGTCTGGAGATTAGAAAAAAAAAAAAAAAAGAAAGAAAAAATTTAAGAATGGGATGAACAAGGAGCTCAGCTTGGTGCTCTGTGGTGACCTAGAGGGGTGGAATGGGGCAGTTCGAGGGAGGTTCAGGAGGGAGGAGATATATGTATATATGTGGCAGATTCACATTGTTATACAGTAGAAATTAGCACAACATTATAAAGCTATTATACTCAAAAAAAAAAAAAAAGAAGAAAAAGAAGAATGAGATTCCAAGGTTTCTGTTTTGAGTAACTATAAGGATGGTGTCACCATTTACTGAAATGGAGAACACTGTCAGAAGAGTAGTTTTGAGGGAGAAAGTCAGGGGTCAGTATTACATGTGTTAAGTTTGAAGTGAAGATGTGAGAGGAAAGTTGGATGTAAAAATTTGGAGATCTGGGGAGAGATGCGGGCTAGAAATATGACCTGGGGAGTCTCAAATGTAAAGGGGATGTCTAGAAGCTGAGCCTGGATGCAATCACCTAGTGAGTGAGGGTAGACAGCAAAGCATAGAGTCCGGGAGATGAGTTCTAGATTAAGAAAAGGAAGTGGTATCAACAAAGAAGGAAGCAAAAAAGCACAAAAAGAAAGAAAGAAACAGGAGACAGAAGAAAGCATTTCATGGAGAGAGTGGACAAACATGTCCAATGCGGCTACAAGGTCAAATGACACAAACACATAGCGTGTATGGTTTAAGTAAGGATAATAATAACGCCAACATATCTATCCATCATCTAGCTCAGAAGACAGTGCATTCTCTTTCATAACTTATTTTCACCTAGACTCCTAATATACTTCTATTTCAAGGATTGGAAAGGGCTCAAAAATTTTAGAGGTACTTGGTGTATTTCTCATTTTATCAGTCTACAGGTTATTACCTTGTCCAAATTTTAAAACGCATAGGTAAGCACAGTTTGCTTGTTACCTCTTTCATCTTCCTTAGTTTGCATTCCTCTCTCGAACCTACTGACTAAGGGGTTTAACTTGAGCTCCTCTACACTGTAACCTAACCCTCTCTGCATTTAGGTGCCAGTTGCTAAGCTGCTAAGTCACTTCAGTCGTGTCCGACTCTGTGCGACCCCAAAGATGGCAGCCCACCAGGCTCCGCCGTCCCTGGGATTCTCCAGGCAAGAATACTGGAGTGGGTTGCCATTTCCTTCTCCAATGCATGAAAGGGAAAAGTGAAAGTGAAGTCGCTCAGTCGTGTCCGACTCTTAGCGACCTCATGGACTGTAGCCTACCAGGCTCCTCCATCCATGGGATTTTCCAGGCAAGAGTACTGGAGTGGGGTTAGGTGCCAGTTATTGAAATACAAAATCTTCACTTGAGCTCTGCAGCTCACCTCAAAGAGCAAATCTAAATGGATTGTGTCTAACAGTTCCAGAGAGAGTGAGAGAGTCCCACATATTCAGGATGCAAAGGATAAAGAGAACTGCTTAGCTATGCCCCCAGATAGGCGTATTATTCAAGAATGAAAGCTACTGGCTTTAGCATGCAGATGACGGCTGCTCAGAAATTTCTCACATCAACTGTCATATCCTAGCAGTTCAAATTTATAAGAAGATGAAACAACTCTCTAATCCCTTAAACTGCTAATACATAGCTAAGAATCCTTGTGCATAACTAATACAATTTACATTTTCTAAGCTTCAATTTCCTTGACGGATTGTTTTATTTGATTAAAAAAAATGATAGGAAAGACCTATGTTAAGGTGTCATAAATACTGAAGGACTCTATTTGGAGGGAAGAGAAATGTAAGAGGAGTGTGGTGTGTAAATGAAGTACATCTCAGGGAATGCTTTCCTGTTTGCTTGTATTAATTATTTCTGCAGTGGGAGTGAGGCAAATGTGTCTCTGAACGTGAAATTAATCCTTGTGTGGTTTAAGGGATATTTTGCCTTGTTTAATATTCTTTTCTGATGTGTGTGAGTTTTGGCTGTAAATCCTGAAACTAAGTCTAGAAACATAAATGGATACCAAAAAAATGGCAGAAATGATTGATGACTACAAATTAGTTTCTTTGAATATATTATGGCAGTGGTAGTTTTAAGTCTTTTGGGACAGAAAGAAAGATACTATACAGTATGTGAGTTAATGTAAGTTTGAAGAAATAAAGCTTTTTGTTTTAAACTTAACCTGAAATGATTTCCAAATCTTAAATGAGTCAGATAAAATAAGTGTGCCTCTTCTATTTGATATGTAATCCTTTTATTCACTAGGGTTATCTTTTTGTGGTTTTCTAGTTCCCTGCTACACTTTCACTTTTCATTTGCATGCATTGGAGAAGGAAATGGCAACCCACTCCAGTGTTCTTGCCTGGAAAATCCCAGGGACGGGGGAGCCTGGTGGGGTGCCGTCTGTGGGGTCGCACAGAGTTGGACACGACTGAAGTGACTTAGCAGCAGCTAGTCCTTGCTGATTGTTAAGATGAAAATATTCACTTTTTTCAATTCAGTTTTTAAAAACAAATCAAGGTCTTATCAACTATGTCATTTTATACCTCTTGAAAAGAAAATACTTCTTCACTACTGATCTAAAAAGTTTTATTACTTTTATCTAAGGTGTTTTGCTATTTAAACAATTGTGAAAATCTAGTCAAAAGTTACTGCCTTTTCAGATGGAATGCTTATATTTTATTTGCTCACATCCAGAAATATCTAATGTTTTCCTTTTAGTTTTCCAATGTGTAATTCACAGCATTCCCTCTATAAACAAAAACAGGGGAATGTATATTTCAGGAGTTTTTGAAATGCGGTTAGTTACAAAATCAACAATCCCAATATAAGCTACTAAAGTAGGAGAATCTTTCATTCTAGAATGTACTGGTACTCATCACGCCAAAATTGCTGAATGTGTACAAAGTAAAGTGGATTTTGCAGAATGGGTTATGTAACAGCACTGACTATAATTACCTCATCAGAAGTCCCCTGAAATGAATATCTCCCACTTGGAAGAGTTGGAACTAGATGAAACTAATTCCTAGTAACTAGCATATCTGATTGTGCCCTATAACATAGGTGGTTACCAAAAAAAATCACTGGGATAGAGGAGGATTTGAGGTTAACTCCACCCAAAATCCACATTATCTTTCTTTAAATATAGTAACAAAATTTTTGTACTATACACAGCTGATGTTCTCTTTGCTGCTTCTGCTGCTAAGTCACTTCAGTCGTGCCCGACTCTCTGCGACCCCATAGACGGAAGCCCACTAGACTCCCCCGTCCCTGGGATTCTCCAGGGAAGAACACTGGAGTGGGTTGCCATTTCCTTCTCCAATGCACGAAAGTGAAAAGTGAAAAGTGAAAGAGAAGTCGCTCAATCGTATCCGACTCTTAGCGACCCCATGGACTGCAGCTACCAGGCTCCTCCGTCCATGGAATTTGCCAGGCAAGAGTACTGGAGTGGGTTGCCATTGCCTTCTCCAGATGTTCTCTTTAGCCTTTGGTAAAATGTGAATAGATACATCTTCCCAGAATACATACATTATCAACAAACTTCTGTGCAAATATACCTGAAAGTTGGCATTGTCATATTAGCATGCTTGATGTGTCCCCATTTTGTGTTTTCTCATCTTTCTCCATTTTTTTTTGACAGAGTCAGGTGGCACCAATTCCCTGAGCACCTGAGCAGTTGTTTCTGTCACTGCCGCCTCTTTTGTCTCTTTTCTCTATATCCTTCCTTCTTCTAATACTGGAGAGAGACTTTGATCCAAGCCACCTGAATAGTAAACAGAGAAATTGACAACAATGAGAAAGTTGGAGGTGCTGGCAAAAAATTACTTCAGTTATAGGATAAATGTATTTTAAAAAATAAGTAACTTTAGAAAAACACAGGATCTGAGAGCAGGGAAATTATTGGTAGCTAGATCTGCATCTCACTACAGATTCCTTAAACCATGTCTATTCTAAAACTCTATCCTAAAATTAAATTTAGTGACTTCTTACATCAAGAGACAAATGAGAAACATAAATCTAAAGCACAGTTTTTAAGATATTATGCTGAATTTAAATACTGAGTTTAAACACAGAGACTACAATCCAGAGAATGTGTGTATAAATGCATAGATTTTGCAGGATCTTCAGCAGTTAGTGGGTTCTCGTCTGTTTTTAATATCTAAACTTTTTTTAATTTCCAGAATTTCTAGAAAATAAGGTGAAATAATACATATAGTTGATTAAAATATGTGCTCTAATACATTTTATTATTCTTGATGGAGATGGCACATCTTATTTCAACTCTATTCAATGGAATACTATTAGTTATTAAAATAAATCTCTTTCAGAATCCAAGTACCAAAACAATAGTTTATACATTGATGCTCATCTTAGGACAGAAACAAACCACAAATTTTAGAAAAAAATATCTTGTCATATTTTGTTAGCATTAAAATGCACAAGTGTGAAAGTGAAAGTGTTAGTCGCTCAGTCATGTCTGACTGTTTGCAACCCAATGAACTATAGCTTTCCAGGCTCCTCTGTCATGGAATTCTCCATTCAAGAATACTGGAGTGGGTTGCCATTTCCTTCTCCAGGGGATGTTTCCAACCCAGAGATCGAACCTGGTCTCTTGCATTGCGGGCAGACTCTTTACCATCTGAGCCACCAGGGAAGTCCTTAAAATGCACAAGCCACTGGTAGAGTTTAACTTGTTTTGACAGTAGCAACAGAGTGACCATTTCTAATTTATGAGGAAAAAGAGCAAGTATGCTGAATCCCAAGGGCATAAGGCAAGACAGGGATTTGGTGTCGGAGGTAGGACCAAAGGGATGCTCTCCAAGGTCTGAATGTGAGTACGGCTGCTGCTGCTGCTGCTAAGTCGCTTCAGTCGTGTCCGACTCTGTGCGACCCCATAGACAGCAGCCCACCAGGCTCCGCCGTCTCTGGGATTCTCCAGGCAAGAACGCTGGAGTGGGTTGCCATTTCCTTCTCCAGTGCTTGAAAGGGAAAAGTGAAAGTGAAGTCACTCAGTCGTGTCCATCTCTTAGCGACCCCATGGACTGTAGCCTACCAGGCTCCTCCATCCATGGGATTTTCCAGGCAAGAGTACTGGAGTGGGGTGCCATTGCCTTCTCTGGAATGTGAGTACTAGAGAAGCAGAACATAAACCCCCGTTGTAAACAAAAGACAAGATCATAAAAATGAATCTCACCGAATTCAGGAGGATGTTGGAAAGAGTGTTATAAAGAAGGAAAGGAATCAGTCCTGTGCATAGATTTGGAATGTGAGTGAGATGTCAAAGATCCCTTCTTATTGGCTGCTGGCAACATGGTATAGGGAAAAACCAATTATCACTAATGTTGACTTCTCATCCAATTTGTGCTAAGGACTGGATGTTTTGTCCCTTCAAAATTCATATGTTGAAACCTAATGCCCAATGTGAAAATATTAGGAGGTGGGGCCTTTGGAAGATGATTAGTTCATGAGGATGGAGCCCTTGTGAGTAAGATTAGTGCACTTATATAAGAGAAAACACAGAGCTCACCGGCCCCTTCTGCTATAGGAGATACAGCAACAAGATGGCCATCTAGGAGAACTGGGTCCTCACCAGACATTGAATCTGCAGACTCCATGATCTTGGACTTCCCCACCTCCAATGCTGTGAGAAATAAATATTTGGTCTTCATAAGATACCTAGTTTCTAGTATTTTTGTTAGAGCAGCCTTAGTGGACTAAGACAATTGGTAAGTAGTCTCACTTCCCTGGTCCACCCAAGGGGAGCAAATGAGTCAACTGTACTATCAGATCATGAGTTATATGTTCTTCTTTCTATTGTGTGAGTGTGTGCTTGTGTCAAGATGTTAGAATTGAGAAATAACTGTTAGCTAGTCAGCCAGCTACAACAGAAAGAATGTTAACCCTGTATTATTAAGATTCGGGCTAAAACATTAAGGCATTTGTGAAGTGATATAATAATACAGAAATACTTCCAAAAATTGCCACACAAAAAATTCCTTCACTGACACATTTATTCATTCATTCATTCATTTGACACATTTCTAATTGTGACCGTATCTGTGCCATGTTGGCACACCCCCTTTATCTGTCCTAAAAACTGGAATCTTTCCACATGCTTAGCAAAGAAAAGTTAGACTGTGAGCTATAAACATGAATTGTCACTAAGCTGCAGTGTGGCATTGGAGGAGTCACTTAAACTCAGTAAAATTCTATAATGTCCTCATATGTAAATGAGATTATACGTAAGTCCTGGTTGAGCACTTGACAAATATATCCTGGGAAGGAAATGACAGATTCAGTTCCTTTGTCACCTCCAAGCTATCACATACTGTGTTTGCATTTGTGCATTAACCTGTTCAAGTACATCTAGGAAGTGCCTGGGGCCTTACTTGTTTATTCATTTCTTTGGCATTTTGCAAGTTTAATGAATAGTGACTAAAGATGATTGCATCACTGTGAGAGAAGTGAGAGCAGAATCCATACCAAATGCCGTAGAAACATGAAACAGAATTTGAAAAATAATAGTGACTCTTCAAAATAAATGAAAATTAGAAGTTGGAAATATTATACCAAGAACAGAGCAATACTCTCACATAAATAGTGTCACTATGAGATTCACATCACTCAGAGACCATTTTAGCTTAAATAGTGCATTAACCAGAAATGAAATCATGAGGGTAGATTTTTCAGGAATACATTTCAGCAACATACCTGTAATATGTACTAAAAATGTGTCCAGTAAAGTCATAATACATGGTTGTCTGATTTTTGGAGGTAAAATTAACCAACATATTTGGATGACCCAACTCTTCATCTGTTATGCTAAATTGCAGGAAGAGCCATTGCTGTCCTCATAACAATGCAATGAAAAATGTGTTAATCAAGTCTCTAGTTGAATAGACTGTGGAGATACATTTTTATTCAGCTTGCTGAAAGGACAAAGAAATATGCATTATGGCACTGCACCTTTCAGATGAATATTACTTGCTTAAGGCCATGGGGTATGATGCTGCAAGGTGTTTATAAGATTGCTGTAATTTTAATTAAGCCCAGGAGAACTTCCAGATGTTCAAGCTGGATTTAGAAAAGGCAGAGGAACCAGAGATCAAATTGCCATCATCTGTTGGATCATAGAAAAAGCAAGAGAAATCCAGAAAAACATCTACTTCTGCTTCATTGATTACCCTAAAGCCTTTGACTGTGTGGATCACAACAAACTGTGGAAAATTCTTAAAGAGATGGGTATACCAGACCACCTTACTTGCCTCCTGAGAAATCTGTATACAGGTCAAGAAGCAACTGTTAGATCCAGACATGAAACAACAGACTGGCTCCAAATTGGTAAAGGAAATGTATGTATGTTCAAGGCTGTATGTTGTCACCCTGCTTATTTAACTTATATGCAGAGTACATCATGCGAAATGCTAGGCTGGATGAAGCACGAGCTGGAATCAAGATTGCCGGGAGAAATATCAATAACCTCAGATATGCAGATGACACCATCCTTATGTCAGAAAGTAAAGATGAACTAAAGAGGCTCTTGATGAAGGTGAACAAGAAGAGTGAAAAAGCTGGCTTAAAACTCAACATTCAAAAAACAAAGATCAGGCATCCAGTCCTATCACTTCATGGCAAATAGATGCGCAAACAATGGAAACAGCGACAGACTATTTTCTTGGGCTCCTAAATCACTGCAGACAGTGACTGCAGCCATGAAAGTAAAAAATGCTCCTTGGAAGAAAAGCTATGACAAACATAGACAGTGTATTTTAAAGCAAAGACATTACTTTGGCGACAAAGGTCCATCTAGTCAAAGCTATGGTTTTTCCAGTAGTCATGTATAGATGTGAGAGTTGGGCCATAAAAAAGGCTGAGCACTGAAAAATTGATCCTTTTGAACTGTGGTGTTGGAGAAGACTCTTGAGAGTCCCTTGGACTGCAAGGAAATCAAACCAGACAATCCTAAAGGAAATCAGTCCTGAATATTCATTGGAAGGGCTGATACTGAAGCTGAAGTTCCAATACTTTGGCCACCTGATGTGAAGAACCAACTCATTTGAAAAGACCCTGATGCTGGGAAAGATTAAGGACAGGATGGAGGACAAGGGGATGACAGAGGATAAGATGGTTGGATAGCATCACTGACTCAATGGACATTAATTTGGGCAAACCCCGGGATGTGGTGAAGGACAGGGAAGCCTGGTGTACTGCAGTCCATGGGGTCACAAAGTATCAGACACAACTGAGCGACTGAACAACAACAGTGCCTTCTCAAGATGGGAATTGCAATGGGAACATTTCTTAAAACTAGTCAGAACAAAGTATTTTAAATGTGTCAATTCTAGTTACCAGTTTTAAAAGTATTTATCATAGCAAAAGAAAGATGATTTTTTAGAACAGGCTATAAAATACATGTAATAAAAACATGATGAATAAACAAGTAAGAATATATTTGTTTTTATTACCATGTATTTTATAGCCTGTTCTAAAAATCATCAGGAAGAATTGGACAGTACTGAGCAACTGAACTGAACTGAACTCTATATGTGAAACCAGACCTACAGGTGCTTTAGAACCCGTATCTGGTAGGTTCAGAAGACCTTCAGATAGTGATATTTTTATGAGTGGGTTGTGAGTCAGGGCCAAAAGAATCTTTTTGTTGTTTGTTTGGGGCAAAAAGTGGAGCAGAAATGAAATGGCCATTAGGAATGTCTGACATTCACAAAAAGACAAAGGCAACAGCAGGAATAAAGAGAAGGGGAAAAGCAGATGAGGAACATGACTGACCTTAGAGAGTTTTGAAGGATCCCTTTTGAGACCACTAACCAAGCAAGCTAAATGTGATAAGGGAACATGGCCTGACTGCATCTCTGGAGATGATTTACTAAGCATGAGACGTAACTGGAGAAATGGTCTAGACCACATCATGCCCTCAGTGTTTTACATGGGTTAATTTCTTTAACATTCACAACAACTTCATGAATTAGATACAATTGTTATCTATCCTTTATTGTTGAGGAAGGAGGCAGGGAATGCTTAAGAAATTGGATCAAAGACAACCAACTGGTCAATAGCAGAGCTGAGACTTATGTCCACAGGGGTTGCTCTTATCCACGATGCTACACTGACCTCTAACAAACATCAGTGAGTAAGAATCAACACAGATGGCATGTATGCATGCTAAGTCACTTCCGTCAGATCTGAATCTTTGTGACCCTATGGGCTATAGCCCTTCAGGTTCCCCGTGGGATTCTCTGGGCAAGAATACTGGAGTGGGGTTGCCATGCCTTGCTCCAGGTGGATCTTCCCAACTTAGGGTTCAAACCCTCATCTCTTACGTTTTCGGCATTGGCATGCACAATGCCTGCAATTACATATATTTGTGCAGAATATTGGCCTTACAAAATCATTTTCATGTAAGATTCATTAATTGAAGTGATAATGTAAAAAGAGCTCACTATTGGCTTGCTAGGGCTGCCATAACAAAATATCACAGACTGGGTGACTTTATCAGCAGAATTTTTTTTCTCATTTTTCTGGATGCTAGAAGTCCAAGATCTATATGTTTGGCAGGTTGGAGTTCTGCTCAGGCCTCTCTCCTTAGCTTGCACTGTGTCCTTGCTGTGTCCTCACATGGTCTTTCCTCTGTCTGCATTCATCCCTCATGTCTCTCTGGGTCCAAGTCTCCTCTTCTTATAAGCACACCAGCTAAATCGGTGAGAGCCCACCCTAGTGGCCTCATTTGGACTTAATCACTTCTTTGAAGGCTTTGCATCCATGTACAGTCATCTTTGGACATACAGGGTATTAGGGCTTCAACACACAAATTTTGGGAGAACACACTTCAGCCTGTAACAAAACCCCAAACTTAGGGTTGTGATTGGAGTTCTCGTTCTAGTTTTGCCACTGTGTGACTGTAGGAAGGTCACTTCCTGTCTGCTAAATGCTCTAGCTGCCTGGTTCTTGATTTTCTGAGTGTATCTTCAGCTTCTCTACTTCTGTAAACCACCTTATCATCTTCACACATCATGTAAGTTGGATGAAATGGTGGTTGTTGTTATTGTTTTCTGATCTAAATTAGCTAGCAATTTGTTGAATACAACTCAAAGACTTCTAAATAGGATGTTTCCTTTTGTTCATGGCTTTGCTAGACCTTTGACATACTCTGGTCTCTCTAGTCTTAAAATGCAGCTAATAATGACTATGTTATATGGCTACCTTGAGAATATAAAGAGCATAGTGTCTGTGAAGTAGCAGTTATTTAAGAAATGTTCATCTTTTTCTTCCCCTTCAGTCCAATCAGTTTTCATGCTTACTTTTCTCTTGCCTTTGACCTTCCCAACTCTACTTCCACTATGTGTCTCATGTATTCTTGATCAATCATCATAAAAGTCACATAGATCGACATCTGTCTGCGGTGGGATTGAAGTTTTTAAAAATTCAGATCTAAGTGCATGGAGCACTTAGATCACAAGTTCATAAGCAAAGGGATACATGATTCACCTTGACTTTCAACTACTAAAATTTCAAAATTTAACAGAATTGTCTTTTGTATTAAACCTCCAAGCTTGCATAGGCCACTGACTCTGAGTTGGAAAAATTCTCTAACAGAGAGCTGCAGAGGCAAAGGCTCAGGGCCATCCTGGATGACACAAGGGTGTGCAGTGAGCAAAATATTTGTCTACTGCTAGTCTGATTCTGCTAAAAACGAACATAACATTCTTTGTTTGTTTTGTTTTTTGGGGGTAATTTCTTTAATTTTTATTAGAATATAATTGCTTTATAAAATTGTGTTAGTTTCTGCTACACAACAACATGAACCAACCATACGTGCACATGTATCCCCTCCCTCTTGAGCCTCCCTTTCAACCCCCCACCATCCCACCCCTCTAGGTCATCACAGAGCACCAGGTTGAGCTTTCTGTGCAATACAGCAACTTCTCAATAGCTATTTCACACAATTATGTTTTTATGTTGATAATTTAGAGGAGATGTACTTTAGACAATTATTCACTTAATTATTTGGACATATTTTATAAAATTAATAGTCATATGATACTTTAGGATAAAATGACTGTATATAGTTTCCTGTATTTATTTGTATCATTTATCCTCATTTTCTCCTGCTAAAATGTTTGTTGTTGAACCCGCCTACCAATGCAGGAGACATAAGAGCTGAGGGTTTGATCCCTGGGTCGGGAAGATCCCCAGGAGGAAGGCATGGCAACCCACTCTGGTATTTCTTGCCTGGAGAATCTGATAGACAGAGGAGCCTGGTGGGCTACAGTCCATAGGGTCGCAAAGAGTCAGACGCGACTCAAGCGACTTAGCAGACATGCATGCCAAGACATAGACAAAACGCCTTTGCAACTGTGTGAGATGAATGGGGAGTTTTAGTCTGTGTATGGCTATTCAGCCTGCAAAAAATTTTTTGGAACCAGGCAGAAATTCTATATGCTGTGTTCACCACAGCAGCAAGGCCAGCACAGGGAGGAGCCCCAAGTGACTGCAAGCCCAAAGGTGACCAGCAGGAGGCAGCCTCTAGCAAGAGCTAAACCCTGGGGCTTTGAGGAGCCCTAGAAGTTTCAAACCTGAACTAACCTGACCTGGATTTAGAGGAAGACAAAGGAACTTGGATGCTTATACTCTACGAAAACCAAACTTTTCAAAGGCTTTGTAAACTTGTGTTTCTTTTTTTTTTTTCCTTCTTTTTAATAGAGCCCTAGAAATAAAACCACAAAACAACATGCTTGGGGAAACACCTGCTTATATTGTCACCAAGAGACTGGAACAGATGAGGTAGCCTATGGGATTGGAGAGGGGGAGAAAAGTGGGGAGATATACTTTTTCTTTAAATTTTATAATTCAGTATAATTTTCCCCACATATATGCATTTATTTTTTTAAATTTAAAAAATAAAAGTCTACTCTTCTGTGCATAAACACTATCTTATATAATGCAGTAAAACATGAGTTTTTCAATTCTAGAAGAGAGTCATTGAGTCATAGGTAGAAAATAATTGGTTATCATACAAACTGGAAGATCCCCTGGAGAAGGGAATGGCTTCCCATTCCAGTATCCTTGCCTGGAGAATTCCGTGGTTGAAGGAGCCTGCAGACCATGGATCCACAAAGAGTTGGACATGACTGAGCAACTAACATGCACACATACTATGTATTAACATGATTTCAGAAAACTTTTATATTTTGCTTCAGAATAAGACTAACCTAGAAAAGCCTAAGTATTCAACCTAAAAGTGAAAGCCGCTAAAATAAAAAAACACATGATTCATAATCAAGCAGGTTTATGTAGAATTTTTGATAGGGTTGCTGGATGCACTATTGAGTATTTGTATAATGTTATGGAGATATGGTGAGTAATTGGAAAAGATATAATTTAACCAAAGAGTGCTGACAGTTTATATCTTCTTATAATGTGAAGTATCATAACCAAATTACCTTTTGTTTAAAAACTTGCCATTTATTTTCTGGAGTGTTTGGAAGTTGGATGACATTGTCATGTAAATGATTCAGTCTTAAGTTTTCAACTTTGTTCAATGAATCTTGCCTAAGTAATCTTCTGATATTTTTACCCAATCATAGGAGGCCCCACATAAATGCATTTGAATGCTTTTGTGACTGTGTGAAATGAATTGCTAATGATTCATGAGACAGTCCTATCATTAGCCTTGATAAGATGGTAATTCGATTACATGCTGGTGCTGTTGCTCATTCCATTTTTTGATATTAATATTTAAAATATTAAAAGGGCAAAATAATTCCAAAGAAAGAATTGGTCAGTATTTCAAAGGAATATGTTACTTCACAATTCCTATTAACTCTAGCTCTGAAATACCAGTTATGCTTTTTTCTCTTTGTAGCATAGTAAGGAAAGCAATGGAAAATATTTACCACTGAATAAAAATAATTAGATCAGATTTGCATTAATTTTATTTCCAATTATGAGATAAGACTATTATTTGTCAGAAAAATTGAAATCATTGTTTAAAAAGTGTTTGTCGACATTTTGTAGGAAATAACATAGACTCTAAAATCATTCAGAACAGTTACACTGTTGCCATCTTTAAGAAAATCCAAGGAAGGTGTGTGGGGGGGTGTTCAGGATGAGGAACACATGTACACCGGTGGCGGAGCCATGTCAATGTATGACAAAACCACTACAATATTGTAAAGTAATTAGCCTCCAATTAAAATAAATAAATTTATATTAAAAAAAAAAGAAAATCCAAAATGGCAAATGCAAGCACTTCTTTAATTTATTATCACCCTAAAGAACTTTCCTATTATCACCTTTAAATTGGTTAGGTTTGGTTTTTATTCTTACTATGTAAACAAGAATAACATGATCAGTTTTGTTCATTTTTGTATTTCAGCTTCAGGATTTGGCTAACTCTTTGGTTTCTTTTCTTTAGACTTGAAAATAGATACTAAGCAACAGTATTTGTTTCTCACATTCTCTCCCCAAATTATTAAGCACCCCAGAATGATCCAAATAATATAATACATAGGATCCTTACCTTTTCTTCTTGTCTTCAAAGTGAATACATCATCAACACTTCTACTATTTAGAAGATTCCAACTATCTGTGTATTCCTCATGGATTCACATGGAGGCTGAAGAAAGCATTGCTCATTTGTTCCACACTGGATTTGCCAAAGTATCCCACTTAAAGCAAAACTAATATACTTACATGTAAATTTAGAAAGCAAATTATTAATATGCCATAAGTTCTCAATTGGAATTTTCTGTTGACTCAGAAGGTAAAGAATCTGCATACAATGTAAGAGACCCAGGTTCAATCCCTGGGTTGGGAGGATCCCCTGGAGAAAGGAATAGCTACCCCCTCCAGAGAAGGCAATGGTAACCCACTCCAACCCACTCTTGCCTGGAAAATCCCATGGACGGAGGAGCCTGGTAGGCTGCAGTCCATGGGGTCGCTAAGAGTTGGACACAACTGAACGGCTTCACTTTCACTTTTCACTTTCATGCATTGGAGAAGGAAATGACAACCCATTCCAATGTCTTGCCTGGAGAATCCCAGGGATGGGGGAGCCTGGTGGGCTGTCGTCTGTGGGGTCGCACAGTGTTGGACATGACTGAAGCGACTTAGCAGCAGCAGCAGCAACAGCCGGTATTCTTGCCTGAAGAATTCCATGGACAGAGGATCCTGAGTGGGCTACATTGCATAGGGTTGCAAAGAGTTGGACAAGGATGAAGCGATTTAGCACACAGCAGTGAACATACCTAACACCCAGATCTTGGTTTCTAAATATTATTCCCTAGTGAAAGGAACCAGGGCTCCTTAGATTAGTGACTGAGTCCAGGACTGGGGCAGAAAAATGCAAAATAAGCTTGGAACATTTGAGTAGTACCAGAAAATTTTAAAATGTTCAAAAATAAAACATCATCATGTCAAAAGACAGAAGAACAAAGATGAATGAACTCCAATGGCCAAAGCCAAGGGAATTTGAGCAGCAAAATAAATGGTAATACTATAAATATCCACAAGTCTAATATAAATTGATAATTAAAAAATATACAAACACACAATGGGCAACTCTCCTCTATAGAATATTCCAATTAATAAATATAGAAGACAGGGCTTCAGGGTAGCTCAGCTGGTAAGGAATCCACCTGCAATGCAGGAGACCCCAGTTCAATTCCTGGTTGGGAAGTTCCCCTGGAGAAGGGATGGGCTACCCACTTCAGTATTCTTGGGCTTCCCTAGTGGCTCAGATGGTAAAGAATCCACCTGCAATGCGAGAGACCTGGGTTCCATCCCTGGGTTGGGAATGTCCCATGGAGGAGGGCAAGGCAGCCCACTCCAGTATTCTTGCCTGGAGAATCCCCCTGATGGGCTACAGCCCCTAGGGTTACAAAGAGTCAGGGACAACTGAGCAACTAAGCACATACACACAGAAGACAAAGATTTAAAATCACCCTTAGATAAAAACCACAGTAATTATTGTTGCAGGCAAAATTCACTGATAAATGATAAAATCAGTAAGGTGAAACGTTGAAGAGAAACAGTTGCATAGTTTCAAAATAACCTCCAAGATATTCATCTATTACAAAGTGAATAAAAGTAGCTTTATAGTAAGGAAAACCGATAGATACCACCATAACCTAGTGGTCTCTTTAGAAAAGACCCTGATGCTGGGAAAGACTGAAGGCAGGAGGAGAAAGGGACGACAGGATGAGATGGTTGGATGGCATCACTGTCTCAATGGACATGAGTTTGAGCAAGCTCAGAGAGATGGTGAAGGACAGGAAAGCCTGGTGTGCTGCAGTCCATGGGGTCAGACATGACCGAATGACTGGACAACAACAAGGTTAACATGAGGACTACTAAGTCATGGTGACATATGCCCGGAGAAGGACACAGTATCGCTTCTGTAGTGTTCTTATAAAAATGCATAAACTCAATATAATCATTAGAGAATATCAGGTGAAGTCACATTTAAACATAAACCTTGGACTAATTTATCAACTCTATTCAAAAGGACCAAGGTTATGAAAGACAAGGGAAGACTGAGGAACTATCTCAGTTTGGAGGAAGACTAAAGAGATATAAGAATAATATACAATGTAGGATCCTGAGTTTGAGCCTAGAGTAGAAAAACTGGGGGAAAATAAGTGATCATCTAATAAGATCTCTAGTTAATAGTATTATAGAAATTTTAACTTTCTGACTTTGAAAACTATGCTATGATTATATAAGTTTTTAACATTATAGGAAGCTGATGTAAGGTTACATGAACTCTCTGAACATTTTTGTAATTTTCTCTTAAGTCTAAACTTTTTTCCAATAAAAAATTTAAAAAATTGTTTCATTCCTCTAGCCACACTATGAGAAACATATTATTACTATCCTCATTTTACAAACGGAGAAGGCAATGGCACCCCACTCCAGTACTCTTGCCTGGAAAATCCCATGGACGGAGGAGCCTGGTAGGCTGCAGCCCATGGGGTCGCTAAGAGTCGGACATGACTGAGCGACTTCAGTTTCACTTTTCCCTTTCATGCGCTGGAGAAGGAAATGGCAACCCACTCCAGTATTCTTGCCTGGAGAATCCCAGGGACGGCGGAACCTGGTGGGCTTCCGTCTATGGGGTCGCACAGAGTCGGACACGACTGAGCGACTTAGCAGCAGCAGCAGCATTTTACAAAGGAAGGAACTGAATATCAGAGAGATTGATAAAGTTGCCCCCAAATCCCCAAGTTAGAAAACTACATAGCCAAATAAGTTTGAGATCTTAACCGCTATGATTTTATGTGGTCTGAGGCTCAGCTAATTCAGAAATATTTATATTTGCCCTTAATTTTGCTTTGATATTTGTAGCCTGGTGGGTTACAGTCCACGGGGTCGCAAAGAGTTGGAGACAACTTAGCGACTTCACTTTCACTTTCAAGGTCCTATGTGCTAAGATGCTTCAGCTCTGTCTGATTCTTTGCGACCCTGTGAACTGTAGCCAACCAAGCTCCTCTGTCAATGGGATTCTCCAGGCAAGAATACTGGAGTGGGTCACTATGACCTCCTCCAGGGGGTCTTCCTGACCCAGGGATTGAACCCACTTATCTTACATCTCCTGCATTGGCAGGCAGGTTCTTTACCACTAGCACCACCTGGAAAGCCCTAGGGTGCTACAATATTATGTAAAACATAACCCTGGAAAAAGAAATCCTATTTTACAATGCTGAGTGGTAAGTGATGTAGGGAAACTTTATTCTCTTGCAGTGATTTTCATTTTCAACCAAATGTCAAACAGTGAACTATTAGGTGGAATCTTACAGAATAACTAAATGGGAATATTGGCATTCAAAGATGAAAATGCATCCATAAGGCTTTTATGCTTCATTACTTTAAATAATCATTAACAGTAAACTATATAATGACAGACAGTTACTAATGCAATAAAGTTGCTAAAGTGAGATGAAAAATTGCAAATAATGTATTTTATTACAGTCAAAGAAGGCTTTAGGTGGCTGTACTCTGGTTCTGAATATGTTATAGAGAATTAGGAGTTTGGGACTCTGTATGAAAGAGGTCATTTTTATTATTGGAAAATAGTTTTTTAAGCTGCTAATTCTTTTGAGGAATGCAAGAAACTGAAATACTTCAGTCACATATGATCAACAATCAGAAACAGCCTAAGTGGGAAAAAAAAAAAGTATTATGTGATTTTGCTGCTGTTAAGTATTGTTTGTAATTAGAATGCAAAGTTGATAGTGTATAAAAATTCAGCCAAAAGAACAATAACTTTTTATTAAATTACAAACTGTATAAATGTGAATTATGTGCAAGGACACTATGATAGTTACAAAATAAAATGGGATTTATGTTAAATGAGGCAGGAATATCTCCCATATAACAAATATTTAAACTGGAATGAAATAAATATTTTTTTTATAAAATGAGGTTCAAAAAATTAAAAGTAGTCTCATTCTGGAAGCATATATTTAACAAATATTTAATCTTCTGTGATATTTATAAATTTGACTGTTGAAAAACACTGAAGTAAAAAAAGTGTCCATAATACATACTAAAGTCAAACCAGGAAGAATATGGATATATAAAAACATTTTTGTATTATTATTTTGTTTTGTTATAGCATGATACATAATTTATGGCTACCACTACTTTCTTTTCTTTAAACACACAGTAGGAAAATACTGTCTGGATACAGTTAAGTCTTCCTGAAAAATACTTGTATCGAAAGCTTTTCCATTTAATGGTTAAAAAAAAAGTAAATAGGATTTATGTCTGTCCTGGGCCCAATTAAACTTCCATTCAAACTTGTCCTGACCAGAAAATAAATTGCCTATGGATTCTGAATAAGGGTTTTTACACACTTGGAGAAAAAAAAAGTACGTCTGTGGAGAACTATGATTTATGAAAGTATTGATTTCTTTGTTAAATAATGAATTAGATGTCCTACCACAATATTATTTATCAAACTTTTTTGTCATATAATTAAATTGTCACATAATGGATTGTGCTCATATAGATTCATTAAATATTAAAAACTACATGTGACACTACTCACCTTATCTTTGGCTAACAACACATTTCCTCTGTTCTTTCCCATTAAGGTCAATAATGGCAGCCATGATCCTTACTACTAAAGCTTGTAGTCCATGCGGATCAAGGCTACAGAGCCCATGAGCACATTCCTTTAGCTCAGCATGACTGAAGTTATCCACATACCAAGCACAGCTGGCACAAGAACCATTCAAGACAATCTGACAAGTGAGGTTGAGGGGGAAAATTACCTATACACAATACATGGTGGACATACTAAAATTAGATTTGCGTTTTACCAGCTCCACCCATCTTGATCATTTTTTATTTTTCCCTGAAATCTCTGCTGCAGCCCTCTGTTGCCCTGAGCCCTTTGGGTTTTTCTACATTTGCCTAGCCCTCCTGTTATATCAACTATAGGCACCCACAAAATGTCACCAGCTGCAAAAATGCATTTCTGCATCCCCCTGATTACTAACCTGTATTCCCACATGAACTGACTTTCCCCTAGGACTAACTTGAAGCCTTCAACATAATTAATACTTTTGGTAGCCACATAATCCATCTTCACCCTCTCCCACTCCACAAATACAATGGATTCTTGTTTCTCTACACTTTTCATTCAAGAGCTGACATTATTTTGGAACTGAATTCTTATATCCTATATCCCATTAACCACATCCATAGCTTTACTGAGTTTTACATGGACTGGGAGATGCTGGTGTAGTTAATAATATTAAAAGCTTACTTTAATTGTGTGCTTACTATGTGTCAGGCATTATGCTAAACATTTTATGTAAAGGATTTTAGTTAATTATTATGACAACCCTATGAAATGGGTACTCAGTATTGTCTTATTTTATTTATGAGGAAACTGCAGATTAAAGAGATTTAATAATATCCCAAGGTTGCAGTCCCAGAAAATAGCAGCAGCAATTCAATAATCAAATATGTCTGACTTCAAAATCTATGTTCCAGTCTCTCTGCATGATTGCTTCTCACTGAACAAGTGAAAATAAAAATCAAAGACCACAGGCAATTCTTATTCTGAAATCTCTGTAATGAGTTGGTAATTTATTTTAAAAATCCAATAGTTGTATGATCATGAATGATGTCTGCTGCTATTTTAAAATATAAAATCTGCCCCTTTTATTAAAGAATATGAGGGATTTCAAAGCATTCGTATTTCTCATACTTCCCCTCCAAATCCTAAACTTTTTTTTATCATAGGTGAGTTGGAAACGGAGGTAAAAACATAATCATCCAAAGGACATAGAATGCAGAAACTTCAGTGTCTTAGGTCCAGTTGAAATTGCAGCCCTCTCCTAAGAGCCTTTTCTTCAGATAACTCAAAAGATTCAAAAGATGCCAACAATTAAAAAAAAAAAAGGCCCTTTTAGGATTTAAGCATGAGTGAGACAGTCCTTACCTTTATGAATTTTTTCACTCAACATGAAAATGGATGTAACTGTTTTAAGTAAGGTAATATAATAACTCCCAGTCTAATAAGCATGGTGGGGGGTGAGGAGCAGGGAAGAGAGGGGGAAAAATATCTATCATCTGGGGATTTCAGGAGAGGCTTCATGGAAGAAGCAGAAGTAGAGAATTTCAGACAGATGCTGAAGAACAAGGACAGTTAAAAGCATTCAATACATTTGCAGATTAAACAAATGAGCAAAAGAATGAAGAAATTTAACTAGAGGAGGTAAAGAGAGAGGAATTCATGATGGAGAAGAACTTAAAGAAGTTCATAGAAACAGAGAAAGATTTAGAATTTCATTCAGTAATGACAACAGTATTGATTTTTATTCGTTCCAGCATTTAATCACAAATCATGTGTTTTATACTCAGAACTACATGGTATGGGAAAAAATGAACAGAAAAAAACAGCGTGCATTTAGTCACAGATCATGTATTTTTTACCCAGAACTGTAAATGGTATAGGGAGAAAAAGAACAAGAAAAAACACTGTGTACTGACTGCATTTGCAGTAGTTTGATGTGAAGAGGATTCAATGGTCAGGAGTAGACAAAGTAAGTTCAGTCTGAGTCACAAAGGATCTAGAATGCTAGGCTAAGGGCTTTGGACTTAATAGAAACTGGGATCCTTTGAATACTTTAAGGAGAAGAGTGGTATGACCCAGTTAAAGTCAGTTTGCCTAGATTTGTATATGAGATTAAGGGGGAGCTATAAAACAGGAAGTTTTTATGGATAGAGAGTTGCCCTTACAGCCCTGGGGAAACCTGCATTGCTGAGCCAGAAATGAAAAGTCTAAGTGGATAGCATTTCTTATCTCTGGAATAGCAAATACAAAGGAGGCCAATATTAATGAGGAAAGAAGATGCTAAAATGAAGGTTACTGAGCGTGTGTTGGAGAAGATTCTTGAGAGTACTTTGGACTGCAAGGAGATCCAACCAGTCCATCCTAAAGGAAATCAGTCCTGAATATTCATTGGAAGGACTGATGCTGAAGCTGAAACTCCAATACTTTGGCTGACTCGTTAGAAAAGACCCTGATACTGGGAAAGATTGAAGGAAGGAGGAGAAGGGGAAGATGGAGGATGAAATGGTTGGATGGCATCACCGACTCAATGGACATGAGTTTGAGTAAACTCAGGGAGTTGGTGATGGACAGGGAGGCCTGGTCTACTGCAGGCCATGGGGTCGCAGAGAGTCGGACATGACTAAGCAACTGAACTGACTGACTGAACTGAAGGTTTGTAGAAATTTCAGATTTTCTGAGGTTATAATATAGATGGTTCACTGGTTGGTATAGCTTATGATTAAAGCACAGGCTATGAGTCAAACAATCAGTTTAAGAGTCTTATCACCTCTGTTTACTAGCTTGAGGACCGTATATTAATGAATTACTTAATTTTTGTAAGCCTCAATTCTCTCACGTATAAAATGTGCATAGCCAATACCATCTACCTCTTGGTAATAGTTCAAGGATTAAAGATGATTATGCAAGTAAAGAACTTATCACAATTCCTGGCATAGAGTAAATGCTGAATAAATAGTCAAGTGTTTCATGATATGCTTCCCAGGTGGTCCTGTTGGTAAAGAACCCGCTGCCAATGCAGAAGACTTAAAGACTCAGATTGATCCCTGGGTCAGGAAGATTCCCTGGAGGAGGGCATGGCAACCCATTCCTGTATTCTTGCCTAGAGAATCCCATGGACAGAGGAGCCTGGTGAGCTACAGTCCATGGGATCACAAAGAGTCAGACACAATTGAAGAAACTTACCACTCACACTCGTTCCATGATGCACATGCAGACATGGCCATATGAACTCAGTAGTTTTGTCGACTTCTTCATTACTGCCAAGGGGCCATTCTAAAACCTATGCATTGACTGCAGACATGGTTGTACAAGTCAGGGTCCAATTAGGATACAATAATCTCAGCAATTATTTGAACAGAGAGACTTTGATATATATAGCTGTTTATTGGATATAAAGTTGTAGGCCTGGTAACTTAAAAGATAGGGAAGAATTCTGTTACTATGGAGTTAGCAATTCAGCAAGTCATTACCACCCCTATGGCTGGGGGAAGAAAGAGAAGAGGCCAAATTTTATTAACACTTGGAAGGCTGGAAAATTTGGAGAAAGTGTGCTGCTTGCCTTTTTCTGGTGTCTCTTGACAGTCTTATGGGACTGGAACCCAGACCTCCGAGGAGGGTAACCTACAAGGCTGCTGACAGTGTTTCTGAGGGGGAACCATGATGTAGTTAGCTCTGCAAGAGAAGCAGAAAAATGCAAACTGGACTCAGCTGCTGAAACGGCAGAGAACTGCCACTGGTCAGGTTAAGTTCCCAAGAACTGTAAGTAACAAAGCCTTTACTCCTCAAGCTTTCTAGTCTCCCACTAGTGCCACTTATTGGCAGAACTTAACAGAGAGCTGTGGGCAAAATAGAAAGGAAGCCAACAGAGTTGTAATTCCAACATCTCACAGCAGAGTACAAAAAAAGTTGAGGGGCAATAGCTTACACAGTGGAATACAATATTTTTGAAAATGGATAACATTTAAAAATATACCCAAATCACCTTCTCAACTAATTACAGGATTTGGAATGAATTTTAATATGATTAAGGCTATGATGGTAGAGTTAAACATGATGGTGGACTTTACTGTATTTTTCTTTGATGGGTGAGATAGGCAAGTGATTTGAGGAATTGGGGAATTTGGGGAATCCTGTGTGGGAAGAGAGGAGGTAGGGAAGGGGATGAGGCAGGTAATATTGGGAGATGTATGGCAATTGCTATAGGGTGAAAACTGGGGTAAAGAAAGTTCAGGTAAAAGTTATAATTAGGGATTTTTCTGTGAAGTATGAAGTAAGTGTGGAGTAAAAAGAAAAATGTTCAGAGATATTTATAGAATTACATTTCTGAATATGTATTTATTTATGTACTTACTTAGCATAAAGGAGGTCTCCAGGTTCTAGCAAAATCAGCCAGAAAAGGCACAGTTATGTGAGAATTAAATACATTTATGTTAAAAATATAAAGTTAATGAGGTTAATGGATTTTCAAATTTTTATTATGTTAGCATGATTTTGGGGTATTGGGGATACTGGTGTAATTCATTGCTTATATCTATGAACATTGTTATCTCTAAAATTGCCATTTTTACTTAAAAAACTGAAAACCAAAATAAACATATGCAATTCAAATTAGATGAAAATTTGGAACCATGTTAAACACTGAAAACAAAGTTTTAAAAGCCTCTAATATTATTTTGAGTCAATAATCAAATAAAATTTAAAAAATAAAAATCAAATATTAAGGGGTAGATATTTTGAATGCTTAAAATAGAATGAAATATAGAAAATTACATTAAATTTTAGGATATTAGAGATAAATAACTAAATAGAATGCACGATTCCTGATTCAATATTGAATCAGACAAAGAAGATGAAATATTATGAAGATATTTAGCAAAGCCTGAATGTGGGTTGTATATTAAATAATGCTGTAATACCAATACTAAATATTCTGAATGTGATAATTACATTATAGTTTATAGGAAAAGGCAGCCATGTTCAGGGTAACAAAAACAAATATTAACAGATGAATAACAAATGTAAACAAATTGGTGAAATGCTTATGGATATTCATTGTGTTTGTGTATTCATTGAAACTTTCCTGTGGCCCTGAAATTTTTCCAAATAAAAAGTTAAGGAATAAGTAAAATAAAAACTATACTTAAAGAGTAGATGATAAAGAATTTGCCTGTAATGCAAGAGACCCAGCTTCGATACCTGGGTCCTGAATACGCCCTCAAGAAGGGAATGGCAACCCACTCTAGTATTCTTGCCTGGAGAATTCCATGGACAGATGAGCCTGAAGGGCTACAGTCCATGAAATTGCAAAGAGTTGGACAGGACTGAGTGACTCACACACACACACACACACACACACACTACACTTAAAGAGTAGTTAAAGGCATTAAAGAAAATGCAAATAGAACAATTCTCATTATCATTTATTATTGCCTTTTATAAAATCGTATGTTAAAAGTTAAAATTTTTATTTGTAAAATTAAGGTTTATATTCTTATTAATTCCATCTTAGTTGTAAAATAAGGATGTTGGTATACAAAATCTTTTATGCTGATTCTAACCGATGTTTTGACATCTTCTATTAACTTACAATGTAATACATCAGGAAATCAGATCTCTTCCAAATCTTGACTTGATTTTAAATACAACCTAGTAGGTAGGTGATTCAAATGTCTAGTATTCTCACTGTTTTAACCAGGAAGTAATTTTGGAAGCAGAGCAATGTGGATACATTGAGAAAATATATTTTAGGGAGCTTATTTATTTTGTTGATTGGTTTGGGGGCAATTCAAACAATTTTTCTAGTTTTTCAATTATTCCACTGTACACTGGTCATACTGAGAAACTACATCTTCTTTGACTACTAGAATGCCATTTTGTCCTATGCTTTGATACTTCACAGATCTCTACTACAGTGGTTTAAGAATAAAACTGATTTTTTCTATCATCTAAAGAATTATATGGAAAAATGCCGCTCTAAACATAAACACAAAAGAAGGTGATGTTCCTGTTAGAAGAATCTAAGTGCAATATTTCACACTGCTAAAACAATTATCTGATTTATAATTTAACTTAAGCTTCACTCAAACTTTTCTAAAATAATAGCAATAATAATAATGGCAAGTGTGGTATAAATTCCTACAAATCAAAGTTAGAAAGTTGAAATGTATTCTTCGCGCAAAAAATAACAAAAATAATTTAGTTGTGAAGGGAGTGACAATTTTGTCTAATATTTCACTAATTGTTGAAGTATTTATATAAAGATATGTTTGAAATATAAGTTACTTGAGAAGTACTAATATGTTATCTAACGTTAAATTGATGACCATCGTTTGAAAATTATTTTTGAAATATTTATATGAAAATAAATCTGTTGGTAGTGTATAGGTCTCAGAGTCAGGAGTCTCATTTTTTAGTGGGAAAAGAAAGAGGAAAAATGATATTAAAAATAAATAAAATATTGCTCAGATAATATCACATTAACAAGCTCTTTAAAATCCATTCAAATAATATCAAGAATGAAAACAGATTGCGGGTTTTCTGAGTCAGATTAGAAAACCCTCAATCAAGACTGGGAGTTGATTGTAGAACAGACCGTGGAATCCTTATTGCCAAATTCAAAATTAAATTGAAGAAAGTGGGAAAACCACTAGACCATTCAGGTATGACCTAAATCAAATCCCTTACGATTATACAGTGGAAGTGACAAGTAGATTCAAGGGATTAGATCTGTTAGAGTACCTGAAGAACTATGGGTGGAGGTTCATGACATTGTACAGGAGGCAGAGATCAAGAACATCTCCAAGACAAAGAAATGCAAAAAGGCAAAATGGTCTGAGGAGGCCTCACAAATAGCTATGAATAGAAGAAAAGCAAAAGGCAAAGGAGAAAAGGAAAGATATACCCATTTGAATGCAGAGTTCCAAAGAAGAGCAAGGAGAGATAAGAAAGCCTTCCTCAGTGATCAGTGCAAAGAAATAGAGGAAAACAATAGAATGGGAAAGACTAGAGATCTCTTCAAGAAAATTAGAGATACCAAAGGAATATCTCATGCAAAAATGGGCACAATAAAGGACAGAAATCTTAGGGACCTAACAGAAACAGAAGATATTAAGAAGAGGTGGCAAGAATACACAGAGGAACTATACAAAAAAGATCTTCACAACCCAGATAATTACGATGGTGTGATCACTCACCTAGAGCCAGGCATCCTGGAATACGAAGTCAAGTGGGCCTTAGGAAGCATCACTATGAACAAAGTTAGTGGAGGTGATGGATTCCAGTTGAGCTATTTCAAATCAGAAAAGATGATGCTGTGAAAGTGCTGCACTCAATATGTCAGCAAATTTGGAAAACTCTGCAGTGGCCACAGGACTGGAAAAGGTCACTTTTCATTCTAATCCCAAAGAAAAGCAATGCCAAAAAATGTTCAAACTACCCCACAATTGCACTCGTCTCACACGCTAGCAAAGTAATGGTCAAAATTCTCCAAGACAGGCTTCTGTTGTATGTGAATCGTGAACTGTTGTATGTGAACCGTGAACTTCTGTTGTTCAAGCTGGATTTAGAAAAGGCAGAGAAACCAGAGATCAAATTGCCAACATCCATTGGATCATCGAAAAAGCAAGAGAGTTCCAGAAAAACATCTACGTCTGGTTTATTACTATGCCAAATCCTTTGACTGTATGGACCACAACAAACTGTGGAAAATTGTAAAAGAAATGGGAATACCTGACCACCTGACCTGCCTCCTAAGAAATCTATATGCAGATCAAGAAGCAACAGTGAGCACTGGACATGGAAGAGCAGATTGGTTCCAAATAGGGAAAGGAGTACGTCAAGGCCTGCTTATTTAACTTATATGCAGAGTACATCATGAGAAACGCTGGGCTAGAAGAAGCACAAGCTGGAATCAAGATTGCCGGGAGAAATATCAATAACCTCAGATATGCAGATGACACCACCCTTATGGCAGAAAGTAAAGAAGAACTGAAGAACTTCCTGATGAAAGTGAAAGAGGAGAGTGAAAAAGTTGGCTTACAACTCAATATTCAGATAACTAAGATCATGGCATCTGGTCCCATCACTTCATGGCAAATAGATGAGGAAACAGTGGAAAAAGTGACTGTATTTTTTTTTGTCTCCAAAATCACTGCATATGGTGACTGCACCCATGAAATTAAACGACTCTTGCTCCTTGGAAGAAAAGCTATGACCAGTGTAGGCAGCATATTAAAAAGCAGAGACAGCTATGACCAGTGTAGGCAGCATATTAAAAAGCAGAGACATTATTTTGCCAACAAAGGTCTGTCAAATCAAAGCTATGGTTTTTTCAATAGTCATCTGTGGCTGTGAGAGTTGGACTATAAGGAAAGCTGAGAGCCGAGGAATTGATGCTTTTGAATCGTGGTGTTGGAAAAGACTCGAGAATTCCTTGGTCTGCAAGGAGATCCAACCAGTCCATCCTAAACAAAATCAGTCCTGAATATTCGTTGGAAGAACTGATGCTGAAGCTGAAACTCCAATACTTTGGCCACCTGATGCGAAGAGCTGACTCATTGGAAAAGACCCTGATGCTGGGAAAGATTGAAGGTGGGAGAAGGGAATGACAGAGGATGAGATGGTTGGATGGCATCACTGACTCAATGGACATGAGTTTGAGTGGGCTCCGGGAGTTGGTGTTGGACAGGGAGGCCTGGCATGCTGCAGTCCATGGGGTCACAAACCGTCAGACACAACTGAGCCACTGAACTGAACTTATCAGATTATATGTTCCTTTGTTCCCTTTCAAGTATTTATAATTTAAAACATTAATCTTCATTTGAGAGAATAAAACATCCTTTAGGTTGTTGTATTGTATTTAAACTAACATGCACATAAATGTACATTTTCCATTATATTTCACTCTCCTTATCCGTCCATCCCTTTCCACATAGCCTCCTTCCTAGAGAAATGTAAACCTTCTCAAAAGGAAAATGAGTTTTCTTTTTTTTAAAGCATGCTAGGAAAATAAGGGCTTGGAAGAGGAATGCAAAAGTCCATGAAAAACTGGGGCCAAAAAATCTTATTAAAAATACATGTTAGCTATGAAGTTTACTGGTGCAATAACCACCTGTTTGTGCCTCACTCAGTTTAAAGATAGAACATTGCATCATTTTTGAACCACTAGTATACCTACTCTTGACTCATTCCCTTACTTCTCCTCAGACCTAACTCCTGAACTATTTTCTGTTCATGACTCTCTCTCTTTGATTTATAATTTTACAATATGTGTTGGTACTCCTACAAACTGAGGCTTTTTAGAATTGAGTGTTTACCAGGAACTACATTTTCTTTCTGCTTTCTTTTTTAAAGGGAAGATGTTCTGTTCCTATTGAAGTGATCCCAAGCTCTGTTAGCTGAGAATTAACAGGTTGAAGTACCTGACAGTTTTGCAACGTGAAGGTACAAGCAGGTAGCAGTTATTTCCAAGCCATCACATTTTTCTCAGAAAAATTCTATTTTTACCACAAACATACAGGCATGGGGCTCAGAGTGGTGGTTTCAAACTGTGTCTAAGCAGAATTCTGGAATAGAAATAACCACCCAAATTGCAAGCATTTTTTCAGGCTCTACAGATGCTAAGAAATAGCATGGCATGATCAATTGGAGTAATATTGTTTTTGGAGTAGTTAGATTATTTTGAATTTCAAGAAAATACAGGAAAAGATTAAGCCTTAAGACTTTAATAGTGCCTAAAGTGTAGTAAAAACATATGCATTAACTTGATCATAAATTTAGCTGTTAAAAGGCTTTTGTTACACAAAATTAATTTGTAGTTGTCTGTATATTTCCACCCTTACAAATTCTAAATCAATTTTATTAGTCAGAACTCTTAATTCACTTGTAAGAGTCAGAAATCCATCTTGCATGGCTTAAGTGTTTAAGGAAGAGGAAGAGTTGAATGTTCACATAATTAACGGTCTAAAAGTATGATGATTTCAACCATAAATGCATAGTCAGGCACTGAAAACACTGGGAAACCATCTCTCTCCATCTGTCAGCTCAACATCTCTGTCATGTCATCTTTATGAAGAATTTTTTCATAGGGTGGCAACAGTAGCCCCACAAAAGCTCCAGGATTCCTGTTCTAAGCTCCTGAAGGAAAGAACTCGACTTTCTCAATGAAAGTGAAATTGAAGTCGCTCGGTTGTGTCCAACTCTTTTCGACCCCACGGACTATACAGTTCATGGAATTCTCCAGGCCAGAATACTGGATTGGGTAGCCATTCCCTTCTCCAGGGGATCTTCCCAACCCACTAATTGGAGGCTCCCTTTTGGTGGAATGTGCATCCTTGAACCAGTGTAGTCACAAGGTGCTCAGTTTGGCTCAGTCAGGCTCACGTGCCCACTTACTAACAGAATGCAAGTCTCAGGACAGTAGGATCTTAATCTTACATAATTTTGTATACTCACAGGTTAGTATAAATGAAAGTTACTTAATTTGTGTTTATTGAGTCAATCATCTTCATTCTTTAGGTCTTAGTTTCCACCACATTAAATGAAGAGATATGACTAGCAACTCAATGTGTATTTAGAGTGGTCCCCAGGTCATAATTATGTACTTTCATTGTTCAAATCCAACATTTTTTTTAAGGTATTGAAAAATTACAAGGAGAAAGTAAAAAATGAATTGCATGATTAAAGATTTAAAGCTAGTTACACTAGAAGAAATATGCATGAAAATATTTTTCTGTCTCTTTATTAATTCCTTATGCCTTCCCATTTTTAATGACATTGCTCTTCACATCAAGATACCTTTCTTTTTATGTGGTTTCTAGCTACCCTGTGACCACCTAGAAATGCCTTGGTCCAGTTCTACACATTCTCAACTTTTTCCTTCCCTCAGGTTCTTAACTTTTTATCTCTTGCCAGGTAGTGGTAAAGAACTCACCTGCCAACGCAGGAGACATAAGCTATGCAGGTTTGATCCCTGGGTCGGGAAGATCCCCTGGAGAAGGAAATGGCAACCCACTCCAGTATTCTTGCCAGGGAAATTCCATGGACAAGGGAGCCTAGAGGGCTACAGTCCATGGAGTCCCAAATAATCGGACACAACTGAAGCAACTTAGCACATCGTTTAATCTTAACCAAACACCTTCCCTTCTCTCTTAGGTAGAGTTAATGACAGCCTTCTCTGGAGAAAATGTTTCTACTGCCTTTGTTTTACCGAGATGATGTTGCTCCCTGCAGGAATTCTCATTACCCAGCAGCATGGAAATTTTGTGCAGCAGTGAAAAATTATGGGTCTAGATTGGACCTCAAAGCAGCTCATTTCCAATAATTTGGCTATTAGTAAAACACTGTGCTCTCATTAGGAGACCATGCATGCCTTCTCAGTCACTCAATTGTGTCCCACTTTTTATCACTCCATGGACCATAGCCTGTCAGGCTCCTCTGTCCATGGGATTCTCCAGGCAAGAATACTGGAGTGGGTAGCCATTCCCTTCTCCAGGGGATCTTCTCGACCCAGGGATAGAACCCAGGTCTCCTGCATTGGCAGGTGGATTCTTTACCACTGAGCCACCTGGGAAGCCTAGGAGACAATATGCTAACTCAAATTTACCAACCAGTCATGGTTTTACCTGCCTCTGACCAGTTTCAGCTACTGCTATCAGAAGTAGTAGCTATACCCACAAATGAGGTGGATAATTAAAATTATATTCAAATATTATCTGAAAATTATTATGTACTAGCATCTTGCTAAAGATTTTGTGTTATAATTGTTTATGATAAGATGGTTAGTAAGCATTATCAATAGTACCTTAAAGATGCATCTAAGATCTATTAGGATGTTACACAATTTACCTGAGTTTACTTGGCCATAACGAGAAAGCTGAATTCATTTGAACCCAGCTTTCTGGTTGGCGATCCTATGCTCTTTGTCTTTGTCCTGTACTGTTTACCTTCAATTCAGATGAGTTTTCTTTTTAATTACATTTTTGAATGTAATATTTTATACATACAAAAGATGTGTTAAATTCAGTTGAGTACTATACAATGTTTTTGTTGTTATTGTGGTCGTTTAGCTCTAAGTTGTGTTCAACTCTTTTGCAACCCCATGGCCTATATAGCTCACCAGGCTCCTCTGTCCATGAAATTCTCCAGGCAAAATACTGGAGTGGGTTGCCATTCCCTTCTCCAAGGGATTTTCCTGGGATTGAACCCACATCTCCTGCTTGGCAGGCAGATTCTTTACCACTGAACCACCAGGGAAGCCCTGTCATATAAGTTACTTATGCCTATAATTATATCTTTACTTTTAAACCTTTATGGTTTTAGTGATTTTTTGTTACTTTTAAGAAGTGAACTTTTCTGCAAACCTTAAAATTTAGAGGTACAAATCTCAGACAATTAGCTGTGTCAGCATCCTGGAAAATATAGCTTAAAGTAATGGTTTTGGTAGAAAAACATGCCCTAGGCATAAAATTCTACTAAAATACTCAGTGATGCTTGTAGTGCCACTCACAGAATAGTGAGGGGTTCTGGACTTTTGTTTCTTTTTAAGTTCTCTCACCGTTCCTCCTGGTTTTCTGTATTATTCTGCATATTAGACCTATAAAGTAGCTCCATCTTTGTAATAACATTGATTAACAGGTATTCTGATTTTTCATGTTACTATAAGTTTTGTAGGGTGCCTTGAGAGACTTCATTTCAGAAGCCAATAGCCAGAATAAACAATGATTCTAATGACACAATTTTTGTTTTGGTTTTGTTTTACATAAAACACCAATAACATCAGACTTATAATTCCACATACCCTAGTCCCATGTCTTAGGACAGTATTATTATAGAACATCACTTATTTGTACTATGTCTGAATTAGGTAAATCATAAAACATATATATTCTATTCTCTTTTCTTATGGTAATAGTGTTATGGGAATGCTCACATGCCTATAATTAAATAATAATTTTATTATACTCTTGTTGCAAGGGTGAAATACCAACATTATTTTTCAGTTGCTGTTTTCTTTTTGCTAAATTTTTGAAAATATAATTCTGGGCATATTTTTCAAATTTTCATTTTACTGCATAGAGTCATGAGAATGATGGAGTTATATTTTTAAACATAAAAACTTGTTTTGTTTAAACATTGGTGAACAATTCTTCTGTTAGCCAGTTTTTTTAATCACTCACAACAAACGCAAATAATAAGACTGGCCATTTATAAATTTTTACTTCCTAAGATGAATGGTGTAAACTTAAATTGCTGATTCTTATATCTTTTTTTGCTGCTTTTTTTCTATTGTATACAGAGTTCATTGGCAAAACTGCACATTTCATAATTAACTATAAAAACTGAGGAGTTCACACAGATATGCTAATAACTCCATTAAACTTCTCCCTTTATATGTAAATTCAAGCCCAGATGTTGCATCATTTGCAAATCTTGCAATTAAAGCATTTTATAACTTCAGTTATGCAAAGGGGCACCAGACTGGAAAATGGGTAAAATTGCTTGGCTAGGACATTACCATGGCAACCCACTGACCTCCATTCAATTAGTTACCAGCAAAGATTCAGCTATTAATTATAATGGTCAAAAGTGGATATCATCTGGCTCTCCTCTTACCTTTTTAATATGGACATTTTTCACTCACCATAAATCTTTGACTTTTAGAGGCAGGCTCCCAAACTGAAGCATTAAAACTGATATAGCTTAAGTACTGATGGAAGTGAGGGTCAAGAAAGGAATCTCATTTATCAGCCATATTCAGGATAGTTCTCCAACTTTCTGTAATCTAAGCACTCTGTCAGACAAGCTTCAAAGTGAATATTCATTACTACTCATTTTTCTCATTGAACTTTTTGCATTCTGTGTGTCAGCAATTACCTCTCACTTTAGAACGCCTTCCTTAATTAGGGCCACAGTCACCACCAGGGAGCCTCTGAAATAGATGCCCTATTTTTGGTTTAGCTTTACATTTTCCAGCAAAAAAAAAAAAAGTTAATATTTTCTTGGCAAAATATAAAAGAAGTGTTTTGAGTTAATTACAGAAGTACTTAATAAATGATGAAAAAAATTCTATTTGCATTAGTGCAGGCTTAAACATAAGAATCTTGTGTTTGATGAAGTTAAAATATACTATACTTACAGAACTTTTTTTTCTTTTCTTTTCTTTTTTAAATTGGCGTATAATTGCTTTACAATGTGTTAGTTTCTGCCATACAAGTAAGCGAACCAACTCTGCATTGACCTAGATGGGTGGGATGGGGTGTGTGAGAGGGAGGTCCAAAAAGGAGGGCATATATATATACACATAAAGCAGAACATGTTTTAATCACTGTATCCACAATCATAAAATAACAAATACTCTTTAGACTTGCCAAAACATGGTGATCAGCCAGTGCCATACATCTGCACTGCACTAGTCACTGCTTCTTCATTCAACAAATATCTGCTGGACACCTACTGTGTATAAGACAGTGTTGAGTGTGATAGGGGTACAGTGATGTCCAAGCATGACAAGATTCCACAATATTGTAAAGTAATTATCCTTCTCTATTTTAAGGAAATAGAAAATCACATAATAAGGAACTCTTTGCAACCCTGTGGACTATATTGTCCGTGGGATTCTCTAGGCCAGAATGCTGGAGTGGGTAGCCTTTCCCTTCTCCAGGGGATCTTCCCAACCCAGGGATCAAACCCAGATCTCCCACATTGCAGGTGGGTTCTTTGCCAGCTGAGCCACAAAGGAAGACCAAGAATACTGGAATGGGTAGCCTATCCCTTCTCCAAGGTATCTTCCTGACCCAGGAATCAAACTGGGGTCTCCTGCATTGCAGGCAGATTCTTTACCAACTGAGCTATCAGGGAAGCCCAAATAATAAGGGAAGTATCAGTTACTAAGAAGTGCTATGCAAGGATTAAAACATAACAAAAGAACTACCATCAATCCATTTTGGATAGTTGCAAAATAGTGTTAGTAGTACATATGGAGATAAGTGTACATATTCAGAAATTTTTTTGTTTTGAAAATAGGTGTTTTTTTAATAAAAATAAATTTAAAGTTAAAATAAAAGTAAATTTACCTTAATATTCACTGAATTTCAGAAGAGATGCATGAATGAGTATATTGGACAGTTCTGGTAAATAATTCCTTTGGTTAAAGTTGAAAAGCAAGATTTTTGACAGTTTTTTACTTTTTAAATAATGATTAGTATGGTTATGAACATTCCTGATGTACACATGAAAAAATTTCTTATGTTAATATTTCCAGGAGTAGAATTACTAAGTTTTACCATAGGGAATACTCAAAAATTCAACAGGAGAGTGAGACAATCAATTATAGTAGAGTCCACCATGAAATATACAGCCAAAAGGTCAGTTTTCATTCCAATCCCAAAGAAAGGCAATGCCAAAGAATGCTAAGACTACCACACAATTGCACTCATCTCACATGCTAGTAAAGTAATGCTTAAAATTCTCCAAGCCAGGCTTCACCAATATGTGAACCGTGAACTTCCAGATGTTCAAGCTGGTTTTAGAAAAAGCAGAGGAACCAGAGATCAAATTGCCAACATCCAATGGATCATCAAAAAAGCAAGAGAGTACCAGAAAAACATCTATTTCTGCTTTATTGACTATGCCAAAGCCTTTGACTGTGTGGATCACAATAAACTGGAAAATTCTGAAAGAGATGGGAATACCAGACCACCTGACCTGCCTCTTGACAAATCTGTATGCAGGTCAGGAAGCAACAGTTAGAAATAGACATGGAATAACAGACTGGTTCCAAATACGAAAGGGAGTACATCATGGCTGTATATGGTCACCCTGCTTATTTAACTTATATGCAAAGTACATCATGAGAAACGCTGGGCTGGATGAATCACCAGCTGGAACTGAGATTGCTGGGAGAAATATCAATAACCTCAGATATGCAGATGACACCACCCTTATGGCAGAAAGTGAAGAAGAACTAAAGAGCCTCTTGATGAACGCGAAAGAGGAGAGTGAAAAAGTTGGCTTAAAGCTCAACATTCAGAAAACTAAGATCATGGCATCCAGTCCCATCACTTCATGGCAGATAGATGGGGAAACAGTGGAAACAGTGGCTGACTTTATTTTTCTGGGCTCCAAAATCACTGCAGATGGTGATCGCAGCCATGAAATTAAAAGACACTTACTCCTTGGGAGGAAAGTTATGACCGACCTAGACAGCATATTAAAAAGCAGAGACATTACTTTGCCAACAAAGGTCCGTCTAGTCAAGGCTATGGTTTTTCCAGTGGTCATGTATGGATGTGAGAGTTGGACTATAAAGAAAGCTGAGTGCTGAAGAATTGAGGCTTTTGAACTGTGTTGTTGAAGAAGACTCTTGAGAGTCCCTTGGACTGCAAGGAGATACAGTCAGTCCATCCTAAGGGAGATCAGTCCTGGGTGTTCATTGGAAGGACTGATGTTGAAGCTGAGCCCCCAGTACTTTGGCCACCTGATGTGAAGAGCTGACTCATTGGAAAAGACCCTGATGCTGCGAACGATTGAGGGCAGGAGGAGAAGGGGACGACAGAGGATGAGATGGCTGGATGGCATCACTGACTCAGTGGACACAGATTTGGGTGGACTCAGGGAGTTGGTGGTGGACAGGGAGGCCTGACGTGCTGCGGTTCATGGGGTCACAAAGAGTTGGACACAACTGAGCGACTGAACTGAACTGAACTGAACTGATATGAGAACTGGAATATTTCCAGCCATATCCCAGTAAAGTAGTATATCACAGACATCAGAGGTTCCAGCCCTCCAATGTGAGTTCCTAAGTCTTATGGGCACTCAGGAAGGAGAAGAATACTTGCTACCTAGCAGCCATCAGGCCTGCAGCCACTCCGTAGAGTGAACCCCACGGGAGTACAGGATGTGAGAGAAACACTAGATTCTGGCCCAGGAAAGCTGAGGTGCATATGGAAAAGAATGATTTCAGTGACCCTAGACTCTTGCATCTTCCCATACATAGAAAATGGCTAAATTTCTTAACTTGAGTTATCTGATTTTAATTAACAATAATCTCTTGATGTTCAGACTACCTGCCCTTTGTTGCAATATTTCTATATAACCTGGCTCCTCCGCTGACCTCCTCAAAGCAGTTCTCTTGGGGTCATATGAGATACTGTCTCCTGGGCTTGGGACTTCCCTGTTGGCTCAGCGGTGAGAATCCGAGCACAATGCAGGAGCCACAGGAAACATGGGTTCAATCCCTGGGTCAGGAATATTCCCTGGAGGAGGGAATGGCAACTCACTCTAGTATTCTTGCCTGAAAAACCCCCATGGACAGAGGAGCCTGGCAGGCCACAGTCCATATGGCCACAAAGAGTTGGACATGACTGAAGTGACTTAGCATGCACGCACTCCTCGGCTTGAAGTCCTAACAATTCCCACTGAACAAAACATAATTTTCAGTTTTTTTAAGTCGACGCATGAAAATGTATAAATTGTAAATCACAAATAATCAATATCATCTTAATGCAATATTGAATGAAAAAATGAGGACCTATAAAACTACAAGCGAGTTTTCATAAATATATACATATTTTTTAGAAAACCACAGATTATGTTGGAATACCTATATAGGCAATAAATGTAGATTTTTTTTTCCTTCAAGAAAAAAATGACAATTTTAAAATTTAGAACTTTAGTTACTTCAGTTGGAGGAAACAAATGAGGGAGAGGAGAGAGCACACAGATCTATGTAAGTTTTTGGTTATCCAGCTTTTGACTTAGGATATGGGCTCATTGCTATTCATTATATTTTTTGAAGCTGGTGAAAGAAAAACAAAGAGAGGAAAAAAAGGAAGAGTACGGGGAGGAAGCAAGGGTCACTGACTCTCCTAAGTTGGTCCCCAACAAGAGTTCCCCTGCTAGTTTCACTCTAGCCAATAAAATGAGACCAAGTTTGGTTCAGAAGGAAAGGAAAGCTTTGTTCTCTGATCAAAGAATAGAGAGGTTTGAATTTGTGCTCTAGAACACATACTCGTTTTATAAAAATCAGGGAAAACTTTATCATCAGTGGGGAAAAGTGAGGGTGGAGCTCTTGCCGGGCAAGCATGGCTGTGCTACTCAGGCTCCAGCTCGCAACACAGGGCAGGCCCAGCAACTCTGCATACGGCCCACCACCACCATCTTGAATTGCCAATTTGTGTGCAGCTCCTGCTCACAGTCTCCACCTGAGTTTACAGTATGTCAAGCACAAGTCAACACAACCTTTTCCCTTGTGGAACTCTGGTTTGAAGGGCCTGGTGCGAGGCCTCTGCACACAGCACTCTATGAGCATGTGAGACTAGACTAAGCACCAAACAGATGATCAGACTTTATTACCCAGATTCTATTTTTATTTCCCAGGAATTGATAATGGGTTTTAATAGTGACAAAAAGAAGGAAAGAAGAAAGGGAGGGAGGGAGGAAAGGAAGGAACTGGGTCATTGATCAATGATAATGAGTCATGAACCAAAAATTATGTTTAAAATAATTATTTGAACATTTCTTTTAAACTATGAAAAAACTTTTCTTGTATGACACCATTACATTTTTACACAAAAGCCTTGCTTTTAAGAAAGAACAGAATAATTTCTTAGATATCTTCATTTTAATGTCAGCATACTGTTCTCATGTTAGAGGTAAGATTTTTTGTTGTGTTTCTTTTAATATATGGTGATTTTTATTAAATGTATCATGCCCTCAGCTCGATTTTAAGTGTTTTAAGTAAAAGCAGCTACCAACAAGCAGTGCAATCTAATAAAATTTGTGTAATGCCCTGACTGTGGCAGTTTTATCAAGAAATGTTTGTGACTCTAAGTTCAAATCCTAGCTCTGTGTCCTTGGTTCACCTCACTGGCTTTGCATCACTGGCAGTAGCCAAAATTCCATAGTAGCTGTCAGTAGATAAAAATTCCATGCTTGTTTTTAAGGGTCAAAGTTGGTTAAAACTGACATAAAAACATTTGATATTTTATCTTCCCATCATCCTTTATTCTCTAAAATGCACTCAGAATTCTTAGATTCTACAGGTCAAAAAATACTACACATAGCACTGCTAACCTCTTCTCTCAACACGTACGTTACCTTCACTTATTTTGAAGATATCACTTAGTATAAAGATCAGTTAAAATTGGCCAAAAACTGAAGCCATCTTTACAAAATTGACCACAAGCAGCCACTGGTGACAGCAAATGATTGTACAGAATCAAATCAAAAGAGTTGCCTGCTTCCTAGGCAATTGTAAGGATTATTACCCACTTAAAAAAAGTTTTTAGGGACTTCAACGAAAGTTTATTACTCGTCATTTCTCTCACTGAAAACTTCAGATCTCTGAGACATTTTGTCAGTCTTGAACTTGCAGAGGCTGCTCTTATGTTTGAGAGTGATCATGAAATCACCAGTGTCTGTAGTACACAGGGATTGTCATTTAAACCCTTCTTACTTTATTATTTTAAATATTTCTTGACTCTGATTTTATGTAAAATTAAAACCCAGAAGCATTTTGATCTCTCTGCTTGGTCTTTACATGGCTCTTTCTTTGGGAAAGCCACAATTCAAATGCTAATTAAATCTCTAAGCATCACCTTGCTTAATTTTCCTTTTTCTTCTCTTTGTATGTCCTATTTTAGATTCCTCTTTCCTTCACTGTACTTTTCACCAGGTCACTTCTATGTGTCTTTATTTTCCTTTTTTAAACTGTTTTATTTTTCTGATTTTTAAAATAATAAAAATGCTTCTTAAAATTCATATATTATAGAAAGCCTTTTAAAAAGTGCACATTTCCTGTAATCCCAGTACCCAGAAAGAGACACTGTGAACTCTTTTGCATGTGTTCTTCCAAATGTTTTTAATCTATGACTATAATTACAGGCTATATTGCTATTATCATAACAATAATTAATCATGCTTTACAGTGTTGAAACTTTTCAACTTAACAGTGTACCTTGAATTATATTTTTCCAAGTCAGAATATAAAAATTTATCTCATTCATTTAAAAGTTGAATAATGTCTGATTGAATAACTGTTGAGTTATTTATTTTAATCAATCCTTTGTCAATAGTTATTATGCTCTCAAAAGGAAAGTTGCCCTGACTGCAAATTTCCATAAGATAAATTCATAGGTGGTGCATCTGAGCTAGGTATCAGTAGAAAAAAACTAGATTTGAGGAACCAGTCAAAAGCTCCATTTGGGAAAAACTAGTGCTACTTTAGGGCTTCCCTGGTTGCTCAAATGGTAAAGCGTCTGCCCGCAATAGACCCAGGATTGATCCCTGGGTTGGGAAGATCCCCTGGAGAAGGAAATGGCAATCCACTTCAGTATTCAGTATTTCCAAGCCGGGAAAATCCCATGGACAGAGGACCCTGATAGGCTACAGTCCATGGGGTCACAAAGAATCGGACATGACTGAGTGACTTTACTTTCTTTCTTTCTTTCTTTCTTTAGTGCTACTTTAGTTCTTTTAGATAAATTTAAGGATGGCATCAAGTATAGAATTCCACTTGAATATTCCATTCTGGGGCTCAGAGAAATGATTTAGTTTTAAGGTATACATTTCAGATAATCTATGTCAAGCTATTTTATTAAAATGCTATTTGTCTCTGATAAATTTTCCAAGGAGGGTGTGTGTGTGATCAACACGTGTGTGAACACATGTTTGTGTGTATTTATATATATATATATATACTTATATTTTGCATATGTATATATTAGATACATAATCCATGTATAATATGAAAACATAATCCACCACAGAACTCTGCATATATACATAAATATATATATATAACATGTTCAGGATGCCATATTGCTCTGTAAACTGTTGGCCAGTGAAAATTGTCTCATTCCATCCATACTGTAAATTTTTTCAGCTAATGGCACTTGGTAGCATTGTCTTGAATTACCATTCTTTGCGTTTTCACTAGGCTGTAGCTTCTCTTGTTGCCATTTTCTCTGTGTTGTGGCAATCAGTTTTTCCACATAATGACTAATTAGGATGGATGAGTCCTAGAGTGGAAACCAATATATATTTTAAAAGGAAGCCTGATATGTAGATTTTAAAATGCAAGTTTAAGAATATTCAGGAAATGCTTCTTTTGAGATTTGGCTGACGAAACAATAGCTTGTTAGGACTAATGGAGTAATTTGACATTAAGAGGTCAAAATAAATCTATAATCAATGTTGCCACCCATTGAGGGTTAATCAACAAATATAAGAGTGGGAGCTGGGGGAGGGGAAACTATGGCCAGGGGTATATCCTGTCTTTAGAGGATTTAAGGAAAATGGAGGAGCCATTGTTAACATACAATGCTAGAAAAACTTCCTCTATCTTTATGCTTTAAGGACCCTCCAGAAAACTGAGTAGCAGGTATAGTCTTATTTCTAAACCTGCCTTGTGAATTGAAGATCTGGGCATGGATTCAGTCTTCAAGTATAGTCTAAAGACCAGTGTTGGTTGGAGAACTTTGTTACTGGTCAACAATGAAATAATACAAAGACTGAATAACCCTAAGAAAAGCTTAAAGCAGTTTCACAGTTATTTTCTGTTTGTAGAATCAATAAACATAATTTAAAAATGGATATGTGCTTTGCCTTTGAATTTTTAATTTTGTTTTAGAGCAATAGCTTTCAGTGTATTTTATTAAAATCATCTGAAAATGATTAGAAATTGTTTTAAAAAATAAAGCATCTATTCCTTCACCACTGATATTATAAGAAGTACTAGAGATGACCCAGGGGAAGTATGCATAAACTACAGTGAATTAAAAGATTAAGATCAAAACTATAATTCTCAAGTGAACACTCAGATTTCTTGAGAGTTAAGAGCAGAAATCAAGATCACTCTTGCTGTGAAATGATGTATGAAAAGATATATAAAAATATGCTCCTGGTCACATAACCAAGGAATGGTCTATGCCCTCATTTAGAGCCACTTTCCAAGGGGCACTGCTATAATTGCTGTACCAAACAGAAACATTAATTAAATGTTTTAAAGCAAGACCTAAAGAAGCTGTTACCCACTCAAATGTATTGTCAATAAATCATTTTTATTTAGCTCTTTCTACTGATTACGTGGAAATCATTTCCAGTGTTGTAGTCAATTTTAAAACATTAAGAGCTTAGTTGTTGAATTCACCCTGAATAATACTGAGCCATTACATGGTATTGGCTAATGATTTGGCAAATTTAATTACATAAACAAAAGCTAGTTTGACATTTTGATGCTTAGAAAGAATCTACAGCTATTGAATATTGAATCTTTATGGACATATTCATTTTAAGCACTTAATTTTTCTCAATTAAAGTTTTCTCTTGCATAGATATCTTAGTGACAAATGAGGATGTATAATTTCTTTTCTTAAAAAATACTAAAATATGAAAAGTGTATAGAAGCACCTCTATAGGGTCTAAGCTATAGAAAAATTTTCAATTAAAGTAATGAGAAATTAATGATTGATTAGCCATAGAAACAACCACTTTTAAATGGATAGGTAGATTTCTTTCAATTGTATTAACCTTGCCATAGAGATTATTAATTTCACTCACGGGTTAATTGAACCTGTCTGGTTAGTGTAAACGGACTTGGAGAAAATTCTCTGAAGTGGTTACCGTGTTTCATACAGTTTCTGGAAATTTTTTGCTCTGAAGGAGCCAAATTAGAAAGTTAGTGTGTGAAATATTAGGTCATCTGAAAAATCTTCAGTAGGAGACCGAGAAGTAGTCCAAATTCACCAGATAGCTCCAGACACAACATAATGTCCACAAAGTACACATTCGGACAGCTCTGCTTAGAACCAGAGTAATTTTGCTAACAAGCCAACTAACCGTGTCACCACAGAGTGGCTCATTAGTTCTCTTCTTTTTTCTTCTTTTTTCTTCCTCTATTGACCACCCACTTTTGGAGGCACTGCGGTTTCAGAGATAGCTGGGATATATCCTCACCCTTAAGAAACTCAGATTTTTCCAGAATATAAAAATAAACTCAGTCCAAGGGGAATGATAGGGTGTTGCTAATGGAAGTAAGTGAGAACTCTCAACCCAGTTTCAAAAAGCTGCAGAGATTTTCCCTGTGAATATAATGGTCTGTCTAGACTTAGGTCAAGCATTAGCAAAGTAAAAAGATCAAGGGAAAAAGAGAAGTGCAGTGGATGGAAGAAAAGTCACACCAGGAACAAGGAACACTGTGAACAGAGTCAATGAGGCAGGAAAGAGAAATCTGCTGTTTATGTAGTTGAATCATCAAGTATGAGGCATGGAGTGAGCAGAAGTGAGTCCAGAGAGGTCAGGGAGGAAGGATATGAGATGTCTTATGTTGGGTTGAAGAGACTGGGTTCAATTCCACAGATGAAGAGGAAACTGCAGAATTTAAAGCACCTGGGTGGAGGGTTCAGATTTGCGGTTTATGTAAAGCATTATAGCAGCCATGGAGATTTTAGAGGAAATGAGCCAGGGGAGTGTGGTTAGTAGATTATGTACAGAATGATCAAGACCTCAACCATGAATGTGCATCAGTTGCTGTCTTAGGTTAGACTCCTATAACAGAATAGCAAAGACTGAGTGGCTTATAAGCAACAAAAACTTACTTCTCACAGTTGTGGAGGCTGAAAAGTCCAAGATCAAGTTCCCAGCAGATTCAGTGCCTGGTGAAGGTCCAATTCCTGGTTCATAGCCAGCTTCTTGCTATCTTTTTGTTGTGTTTGCACACAGTGGAAGGGGCAAGAGAACTCTCTGGGCTCTTCTATAAGTGCACTAATCCTATTTGTGAGAGATCTACACTGATGACCTAAACACCTCCCTAAGGCCCTACCTCCTAATAGCATCACATTTGAAGTTAGAATCTGACTATATGAATTTTAGAAAGGGCACAAGCATTTAATTCATAACAGTGATGAAGTGCAATGCCTAAAAAATATTTAAGACATAAAATGTGTAAGATGTGGGAGGTAAGAAAAGGGAAGGGATCATGGATGGCTCCAAATTTTTGCCTAGGCAGCTGTTTGAGTATTGGCACCACCAATAGAGAAAATATTCAGGAAGAGAAGTAAGGTTTAGGGAAGAAGAATCTGAGCTCACATTTAGGCAGGCTGAGCTGGCAGAGCCTGTGTAATATCCAGGTGGAATGTGTAGTTCAGGAAAGAGCTCTGGGCTGTGGGATTTTGTTGTCTTTAGCAGGTAGCTGCTAATTGAAGTCATGATAGTAGATGAGGCTGCCTGGGGAGCAGTAAAAGGGAGAAGTGAGGTGTATCATAGTCTTCAGCAGGTCTTTCCAAAGATTATTTATCATTTCAGTAGTCCTCCCTTACTCGTTTTATCTTAACCAACAAATGTCTGTGATGCATCTATACAAAGGGCTCCTGGCTTCACCTCAGTGGCTATAAATAAAGACAGATAATTGACTGATCATAGCCCATAGCTGAATAAATAAACACGAGAAAAAATCTTTATGGATGCAGAAATAAAATTGCCATTAATTCTGACTCTAGTTGGAAGAAGTGAGGGCAGTTCTCCAAGAAGAAGTGAAATTTGAGCTAAGACGTGAAGAATACTTATGACTTAATTATAGAGCAAGCCAAAGACTTTAGATGTTGAGGTGAGAGAGTTTGAAAGCAAATACCTTTAGCTGTTAAAGGCCTGGAACTGACGATTGTTGCTGAGATAGCATTGAAGAAAGTAACATAAAACTGGGAGAGCTGTACCAAATGATAGAACATTTTATTTTCATGTAAGAGAGACAAGATTTTATTTTGTAAGCCATGCTTTATGGGGAAATTTTTGAACAGTGTGGGGCATGACCAGAATTGTACCTTGCAAAAATTAAACAGGCAACCTTGTATAAAAGGGATTGGCAGAAATCAAAAAAGCTATCATGTCTAGTCTGTCTGATTTGAGAAATGATGAAGGTCTGATTGTGGGTGGAAATGGACTGGAGAGTAAAGATGCAAGACTTTTGGGAAGAAGATCTTGAAAGTGTTTGTACAGATTCAAGGTAAGGGAAGCAAAAATACGTTCCTGGTTGAGAACAGGAATGATCATGTGACCACTCGCTGAGCTCATGTATAAAAAGAAGAAACCCTGTTGATGGGAAGCTATAATGATGTCACATTTGAAAATACTTATATGAAAAGAGGGTGAGACATCCATGGGGACATGTCTAGAGGGTATTTGGAATTTGAATCTGGAGACTGAGGTAAAGGTTGAGGGTATAGATAAATCTGTGAAGCTTATCTTAACTAGGTGCTTTGTTGAAGCCTTCAGATCACTTATGAGTAGATAAAAAAAAAAGATACATTAATTTTCTGTATCCTCCACTAAATAAAACTTTCCCTAGGGCAAAGAATGAGTCTTAAGTATCTTTGAACTTACCCGTTCTCACCAATCATGCTTCTCTTCATTCTGAACATCAATAAGCTCAATGAGTGTTTAATTAGTTGAGTTAAACATGGAATAAAATAAAATATATTAATAATTAAAGATAGGCAAGAACAAAATGGGCTTCCCTTGTAGCTCAGTCTGTAAAGAACCTGCCTGCAATGCAGGAGACCTGGGTTCAGTTCCTGGGCTGGGAAGATCCCCTGGAGAAGGAAATGGCAACCCACTCCAGTATTCTTGTCTGGAGATCTCCATGGACAGAGGAGCCTGGCAGGGTACAGTCTATGGGGTTGCAAGTAGTCAGACACAACTGGAGCAACTTAGCACTCAAGGACAAAAAATCTGGTGAATAAATAGTGACATTTAAGGCACCATTGAAGAAGTCAGAGCCAACATTACACTGAGATGTAGCCAGGTGAGGAGAAGCAGGAGAGAGTTCTTTAAAGAAAAATGATGAACAGAGTCAAATGCTGCAGTAATGAACTGACTGAGGACCAGAAAGAGGTATTGCTGTGGATATGTTGATTAGACATTCACAAACGACATCTGATAAAGCCATTTTTTGTGTGCTTATGGGAGCTGAAGCTGAATCCCAGCTGAACAGTATGTGAAAAGGAAATAGAAATTATATATAAGCTCCACACTTTCCCCCTATTTTCTTTTCCTTTCTTATTCCTATATTGCTGATTCTTTTTTTGTCTCACAGATTCTGCCATACCCTACCCAAATGCCAATAGCACAGATGTGTTGGGGCAATAGTGAAACAATACCAGTAAATATATTCAGTGTACACTGTTTTCAAGGTTTAAGAATAGACCTTAACTTCATATCCCATCCTCTGGTAAGAAAGTTACTCAATGCCTTTGGATCTTGATGTTACTTACAATTACAAAGACTATGAGTTTAAGCCATAAAATTTTTTCATGGCACATCAGTCAATATCATTTATAACTCATCTTTATCCCCAGACACCAAAACCCTTAAGTAGTACATTTTAAAACTAACTACATTTCATTTATCAAATAAGTATATACAAATATATATACTCATTTCACAAAGTGAATCCAATTCTGTTTTCCCTTCCTACTGCTATAAATACTATGTGAGTGTTTAGTCATGCAATTGTGTCTGACTCTTTGCGACACCATGGACTGTAGCCCACCAGGCTCCTCTGTCCATGAGATTTTCCAGGCAAGAATACTGGAGTGGGTTGCCATTTCCTCCTCCAAGGGATCTTCCCAACCCAAGGATTAAACCTGCATCTCCTGTATCTCCTGCATTGAAGGCAGTTTCTCTACCTGCTGAGCCATTGCATCAGCAGGTAAATACCATAAATATAGCTATCTTAAATATTTTTAAATGGTTAGGAAAATGAATAAACTGTTAAGATTTTTATTCTAGAATAGCAGTATGTATGCGTGTATATATATATATGTATAAAACTTGAAAGTATCTGAGTTAATTGTTTATATGTTTAGTACATAAGAGTTACAATGCTTCTGTATATCTGGTTATGTAATTTGACTATGCACTGGAGTTTTCATTGATGACCAAATTTTAATCAAGCAGTTTAGAAATTATCATTAAAAGAGATTAGTTCTCTAAATCCAAATGTCCTGGCTGATGATATTCATTTCAAATATAACTTCCAAAATATTATCAAAATAACTTAGCATGGGTTCATGTTTAATTATACTGCAGAAAGAAAAATAGTTGACTTGGATTGTGTGAGCAAAAACAGGAACTTCCTAGTATGGAGGAAGATGTCCTGAATACAAGTTAAATGAAAGCACTAACAGTGGAATATTTTTAATTAATTCTGATCCTGTGTTTCGTAAGGTTCAAAGTATATATTGAAAAGTGAAAAAAGTTAGTCAAACTAGTTATTTGATATCTAACATCTCTTTCTACTATTGAAGCCAAATTGGCTTTTAAATATATTTCAATAATTTTTTGCCTGAAAAATTTAATCAAGCCTCTTTGCTTCTTATTTGTTTTATTATCAACACATAAACACACTTTTTGAAAATTAATTCTGTTATTGATTTTATTTTTGAATCTTGTTGATGTGTTCAAAAAATAACTAATAATGATTTAGAAAGTCTTTATTTGCAGAAGTGACAGAATTTCATCAATAGTTTATTGGTCTTTCTCTGATAATATTTCTATTTTGTGGACATGGCATATATAACATTTCAGAATGCAAGTAACTAAGATGAAATGACACATATTTGCATATGTTGGACAGAGCAAACTTTCACAAGGATGTTTATTATGGTTACATGATTTTATTGAGAAACAGAAAAGGTGTAGAAAAGTATGCTTTTTTTGTAGCATAAAATGTCCCAGGGGAGCAGTTGCAGGTAAGGGCAATTAGATTTTAAAGTGGTGTGAAGAGAATAGCTCTAACTCAAAGTGACTTTTCAGATTAGTTATTGATAGATGACTATGGAAAGCCTAAGAACTGATGACAAATTGCTAATCATCTTAGAATACAATTTAACTGAAATATTAAACACATATAAGCAAGATTTCCAAAAGCAATCAGCTGCTTTTTCTCTCACTGTAAAAAACAGTATTGGAAGCAAAATCAAATTAAATAATATTTGCTGAAAATAGAGAGGAGATTTGGGTTTCTTCATTAATTTCTGTACACCAGGCTCCTGTTTCTTTACTAACTCCATAAGCAATAATGTTAAAAAGAAACAAACAAAAAAAAACATGTATTCAAAAGACATGAAACTAAAACTTTAAATAAGAAGGTCAATGTTAATATTAGGCAGAACAAAATTAATTGGATACATTTTGATTGAACATGTAATGATTAGTGTGCTTCAGAGTAATCAGGCATAAATGATAAGCACTTTTGTAAATGTTTGCTTACTATTATTATTTTTCTTACTTTAGTGGTATGTTTTGCTGTGATCTGACATTTTTGCTCATATATACTCCACACAGTTTTTTTTTCAACTGTGTATTCCTTATTACATGATACATAAAATGGTTTTTTATACCTTATAAAGAATATAAAATATTAAACATGTCATGAGATAGAATAAAAAGAACTATAATTATCATTGATTTTGTAACACAATTTAATAAAAATAGGCTTTTACAGATTATTGAACAAGGCACAGCAAGTCTGAAAAAATATCCTATAAAATCTTTATATATGGATTTTGTCCAATGTATCTCTCAAAGTTTTGTAATCCCCCAAAGCGTTTTATTTCCATTAAAAAAAAAAGAATTTTAAAAATAAATTGTACAACTCTATTTCTTGGGCTGTTAAGAATTTGAAAAATTCTGACATGGGCCAAAAACTCTTCTCCTATGGACTAAACAATATTGTTAATCAGTGTGGAAACTGAAGGCTCAAATACCTGAAGAGGCCAAGCAGGAAACTTAAATATGCAAAGCTCCTGGTAGAAGATGACCTGAGCAGTAGAATCTGATGGATGTGGAGAATTTAGGTGCCAACTAGAGACATTCAATATAAAATGTGAAAAGGCAGGAGGTGAGCCAAAGAAAATCCCTGTGCAACTGTCTGAGCACAAAGCTGAGACTTTTTTGACTTCGTGCAGTAAACACTATGCCTCAGTCTAGCCCCAAGTAACACAAACTTTAATGAAGATTTATTTGGTCTACCAAGGAAAATCTCCTAGGTAGACAGGGGCATAGATTTCAAAATACTCCCACGATTAGGATAAGGTTTGTTTGTTAAAACAAATTAGATTCTAACTAGCTTGGAGCTTCCAAAATCAAAGAAAAAACCAAACCAGTAAGCAGTTAGCATTGTTATGATAGTAATAATTAGCTTTGTCTGACCATCTGTGGTTTATTTCTGAGGACTTTAAAGTGGTAGTTTGAGAACAAAGTGAAAAAGCAGGTAGCTGATGTTGGGAGGGTCTTTCCTTTTCTTCTCTGAGGGTAGAGACTGGCCAGGAAGAAGAAACCTGGAAATCCTACCCTGAGATATAGAGTGTAAGGAACTTCAGGAGGCAACTTGGACACAGATCTGGGCTGGCTTGTTCCACTGCTGCTCCAATTACGTCTCCTTCCTCTCCCCATGAGAAGTGATAAATACTTTCTTCTCCCAAGTACCATTTCAGCTTGGTTTTAAGAAATTGATGGCCCTCATCTGCAGGGTCCCATAGTTCTCCTTAGGACTGTGTAACAGCAATGTGATGTATGCTGAATGTTATAACCACTACTGTTAGGAGCTGAATTACCCTTACTATCACTGTTCGCAATATTTATGAATTTAATTAAATCTTTATTTTTATCAGTACATTAACTTCTCAAGTTTTCTTCTCAGCACACATTTTATTATCATATCCTGTGGATCCTAATTTGAAATAGAGCCTTTAATTAAAAGAGATTTGCTCTCTCACACTACTCAATATATAATAATAATCTCTGAAATTTGCTGCTTATAATCGTGTTTTTCCCATGATTGTGCATATACTAATTTCTATTAGTATAATTAAGGTTGACTATAATGAATAAGCTGTCTTATGTGAGCTAAAATGTGGAAGTTACATATTTTATGATTCTTATATACATTCAATAATTGTCATTTGTCTGCATTTGTACAAAACATCTTGTACAGTTTTAAGAAAAATATATGTACGTAAAGAAATAGTTTATAAAGACCTTCATAAAACTTGCATGTAAGTTAGTTTTAATTAATATTACCATTTTACTTTGCTATGCATTTTAGCTTTCATACATTTCATAAATTTCTGTATTTTTAATATGTTTTTATTTAATAAAGAGGACATGATTTCTCTAGTAGTTCTTTAAAAATATTTCTACAGTAGTTTTTGCCACAAAAAAAGTCAAATTATTTGACCTTTGACATCTCATGAGTTTATGAAGAATGAGGGATCAAACAGCTTTTGTATGGCTGCCAGAAATGTCACCTATATTTAATATACGACATAAGAGTCAGTCAGCAAGTGTTAAAGCAGGGCTTAAACCCAATGCTCTCAGGCTCCATTCACTCTGCTTTCTACCCCTTGGGCAAATCTATATCTCTAATTCACATTGATGTATTATATACTGTAAGGGGTATGTAGAAGTGACTAGTCCTGTCTTGCTCACCACTGTGTAACTGGAGCCTTCTACAGTATCACAATGAATGAATAAAAATACTTCACTATAAAGAGGATATACATTTATAGTATTTAGAAAATGGTTGTTTTACACTTCTACTTATAAATTAATTTTATTCTTAAATTCTCATATTCAGTCCATAGAGATGCTTTTTTGGTTGTTGTTGTGCTATTACTGTCAAAAATTGGCCATTTTATATGCTTGACTTTGCTGAAATTGAATGATTTGTTTTAGATGATTTTTTTTTTTTTTTTAGTCTACTGTTTAGGTGTATTCTAGATGCTGGAATAAAGTCACAGAAAAGATAACACATTTTTCTAGTTCTCAGTTTATACACTTGTTGGAGAAATTCAGTTCGTTCAGTTTAGTTGCTCAGTTGTGTCCGACTCGATGAGACAACATGGACTGCAGCACACCAGGCTTCCCTGTCCATCACCAACTCCTGAAGCTTACTCAAACCCATGTCCATCGAGTCAGTGATGCCATCCAACCATCTCATCTTCTGTCATTCCCTTCTTCTCCTGCCTTCAATCTTTCCCAACATCAGGGTCTTTTCCAATGAGTCAGTCCTTTGCATCAGGTGGCCAAAGTATTGGAGTTTCAGCTTCAACATCAGTCCTTCCAATGAATATTCAGGACTGATATCCTTTAGGATTAACTGGTTGGATCTCCTTGCAGTCCAAGGGACTCTCAAGAGTCTTCTCCAACACCACAGTTCAAAAGCATCAATTCTTCAGTGCTCGGCTTTCTTTATGGCCCAACTCTCATATCCATACATGACTACTGGAAAAACTATAGCTTTGAATAGACAAACCTTTGTTGACAAAGTAATGTTTCTGCTTTTCAATATGCTGTCTAGGTTGGTCATACTATTCATGGGGTTCTCAAGGCAAGAATACTGAAGTGGTTTGCCATTCCCTTCTCCAGTGGACCACATTCTGTCAGACCTCTCCACCATGACCCGTCCATCTTGGGTGGCCCGACGGGGCATGGCTTAATTTCATTGAGTTAGACAAGGCTGTGGGCCGTGTGATCAGATTGGCTAGTTGTCTGTGATTGTGGTTTCAGTCTGTCTGCCCTCTGATGCCCTCTCTCAGTGCCTAAGGTCTTACTTGGTTTTCTCTTACCTTGGATGTGGGGTATCTCTTCACGGTTGTTCCAGCAAAGTGCAGCAGCTGCTCCTTACCTTGGATCTTGATTCCAGCTTGTGCTTCCTCCAGCCCAGCGTTTCTCATGATGTACTCTGCATATAAGTTAAATAACCAGGGTGACAATATACAGCCTTGATGTACTCCGTTTCCTATTTGGAACCAGTCTGTTGTTACATGTCCAGTTCTAACTGTTGCTTCTTGACCTGTATACAGATTTCTCAAGAGGCAGGTCACATGGTCTGCTATTCCCTTCTCTTTAAGAATTTTCCACAGTTTGTTTTGGTCCACACAGTCACATACACAGTTTGGCATAGTCAATAAAGCAGAAATAGATGTTTTTCTGGAACTCTCTCGCTTTTTTGATGATCCATCGGATGTTGGCAATCTGATCTCTGGTTCCTCTGTCTTTTTTAAATCCTTCTTGAACATCTGGAAGTTCGCAGTTCACGTACTGTTGAAGCCTGGTTTGGAGAATTTTGAGCATTACTTTGCTAGCGTGTGAGATGAGTGCAATTGTGCAGTAGTCTTAGCATTCTTTGGCATTGCCTTTCTTTGCGATTGGAATGAAAACTGACCTTTTCCAGTCCTGTGGCCACTGCTGAGTTTTCCAAATTTGCTGACATATTGAGTGCAACACTTTCACTGCATCGTCTTTTAGGATTTGAAACGGCTCAACTGGAATTCTGTCACCTCCACTAGCTTTGTTCATAGTGATGCTTCCTAAGGCCCACTTGACTTCACATTCAAGGATGTCTGGGTCTAGGTGAGTGATCACACCATCATGATTATCTTGGTCATAAAGATCTTTTTTGTATAGTTCTTCTGTATTCTTCCCACCTCTTCTTAATATCTTCTGCTTCTGTTAGGTCCATACCATCCCTGTCCTTTACAGATTAATTAAAACTTAAGAAATGCTCTAATGCATTAAATAATTATGTAGTTGATCTATCTTGTTAAAAGTGAAAGTCGCTCAGTCGTCTCCAACTCTTTGAGACTCCATAAACTATACAGTCCATGGAATTCTCCAGGCCTGTATACTGGAGTGGGTAACCTTTCCCTTCTCCAGGGGATCTTCCCAACCCAGGGATTAAACCCAGGTCTCCTGCATTGCAGGTGGAATCTTACAGTAGTCAAGTAAATCATGAATAATAAGTGGAACACTCTAATTGAAGAGCTTTAGTTATAAGATTAGTCCACTACAGCAATCTCCTGAAAAATAAGTAGGAAATGTTAGTTTATGCACATATCTATTTAGAACTTTTTTTTCCCCTTCATGGGATCCAGGGTATTTAATAGCTGGTGCTATCAAAGAGAACATTGTTTGCCTTCTTCCCTGTGGAATATAAAATTTAAACTGAAACTCACCTCTTATTTGATATTTAAGCATGAGTCAAAATGTGTGCTGATTTGAAAAGCTCTTCACTTCACTGGGATGTGTTTTAACATTTCCATTGTCATTTGAACAGCATGCCTCACACAATACTTCTCAGGAAATCCACTTGTGATATAAATCTGAAAATTCTCGGCATTTATTCTCATAAGGTGCTTTCTTGCAATTTTAAAATTACTCTGTCGTTGAAAATTTCTTTCAAGAAAGAAAATCAATTGAGGCTTCATCAACTCATTGAACAAGTGAATCTGATCTACGCCGGTTGGGCCTCCCAGTACCCTCCTCCATATATGTGGCTCAAGCTCCGTAACTGTCAGTGTTGATGTGTCTTTTCTAAGGAAAAGTTCACAGATTGTCTCAGAAAAGCCGTCTAATTTCTCTAAGGGCTTCAAGGTTGGATATTAGACTTTGAAAGCTCTCTAGAAAAAATATTGGGATATTGTAGTCTCTCAGTTAATCACATAGTTCATCTCACCCCTCTATTTTGCACCTACAATCTCTTTGATGAAGTTTTGTCAGAGAATAAACTGCAAATCAGAGAGAGAGTAAGGTTGGGTACCTGAGATTCTAGTTGCTTTTTTTCTTTTTTTAAAACTTTTTATTTTATATTGGATATAGCCTATTAACAGTGTTGTGATAGTTTCAGGTGGGCAGCAAAGGGATTCTCCCTTTGAGAACAATGATTTTGCTGCTAGAAAAATTCACATGAACAGAGAGTTTTGTATTTAACTGCAGGTAATTAATGTACATTCTGGGGTCCAGATCATACAAGGGCTTCCAAATTAACCCTAGTTTAGAGTCTTCTATACTCCAAGCCTACCTACTGGGGGTTAGCTTTGGCAAACTTGGACAGATATCAGTATGACAGTGTGTCCTACAGAGTTTGGATCAACACCAGGGCTTATTCAGACCATACTCTACAAAACTACTGAGAACAAACGTTTGTGAAACAACCTAGCTTCAAGTAAAATGAGACCTCTTTCTTTTCAAAGTCTCAGAATTAAAATACCTCAAGAGAAATTTTTTCTTAATATTGTAAAGTACAAAAATCTTGGGGGAGATATAAATTCATGCTTGTTTCTACATTTACTGGAGGCAATTTTCTACAATTCTGGTTGAAGGAGTCGTTAAGTCCATTGACTTACGGCTTGAAAATATGGTAAGATTTGTTTTTAGTTGTTTCAAAATTATTGCTTTAAAAGGTACCTTTGCCATTGCATGGATATAGAAAATTTGTTTACACATTAATACATTTGCAACATGAAGTATGCTGTTAAGTTTTTAAAAGGGCAATTTAGAAAGCAAAAACGTAGATTGTAATTATGTTGTTCTAGTTGCTAAGTCATTTCCGAATTTTTTGCAACCTTATGAACTGTATGTAAACTACCAGGTTCCTCTGTCTATGGAATTTCTCTGACAGGAATACTGGAGTGGGTTGCCATTTCCTTCTCAAGAGGATTTTCCTGACTTATGGATTGAACCTGTGTCTCCTGCATTGGCAGGCAGATTCTCTACCGCTGAACCACCAGGGAAGATCCTTTTTTTTTTTCCCTTTGACTAAAAAATTATGTGAACAAAGTCTATCTTGGCAGGTCGAATTGCAGATATTTGTCTTTTTCTCTTTCTGTCTCATGTGTGTGTGAGTGTGTGTGTGTGTGAGTGTGTGTGTGTGTGTGTGAGTGTGTGTGTGTGTTTCTAAGATGAACTAAAAGCAACCTAGATATATTCACACTCTCAAGATTTCAACCTTGGTCATTACTCTTTCGTTTAATACCCATGTAGCAACATCCTGACTTATCTCATGCTTCAAGGGTTCTGCTTACCCTGTATTTTGAGAAGATTTGAAGATGGCTGACATGTTGCATTTTGGTGGCCTTTTTTCACCTCCGCCAATCTCTGGCTCAGGGCCACTTCCAGCTTCTTCTGGGTCACTTTTCCTGTCATCTTGGCTTTCTTTTTTGGGTTTATGCCCATCACCCCATATCAAGATTGGTACCACTTTACCCAGACTAAATAGAGAAGATGCTTCCTGACTTCATCACACCACAGATTAATTTTACTATATTATTAAACAAAATGTGAGTGACCTGAAATAGCAGAAAGAAACTATAATATTGAAAAGAAAATTTAAAACTGTATGTAACTATTCCTAGGTTTATTAGATGCTTTCTCCCTCAGAGTTTGTTTTTTCAGTGTTTACAGGATATAGCTTAACAATCCTTAATGGGTATCATTGATCATGTACCATGATAGTGTACACAGAGGAAATCCAGACCCCTAATATTCTCCTGGTCTTAGAAAAAGTGATTCAGTTTCCATTTCTGTAAAATGGGAATAATAAATGGAGTTAAGTGGAATAATGAACATGAGGTTTTCTTTTGTTTAATGGTATAAATCATGTACCCAGCATGAAGTAAGCTCTGATTGTTTGCCATTTGCTTTTCTTACCAGAATGATTATTGTTGTTCTTCTCATAACCAGGCTAGCTCTAGTCAAATATGGAATTTTTTCAACACCTCTACTTACTAAGTGTAATTAACTCCGTTTGACAGATGGGATAAGAACGGCCAAGGGTCATCAGGATTGTATACGGTGATTCAAAACTTTAAGTCTTTTTGACTCCAAAACCTTTGACTTTTCCTCTACATGGTACTTTCAGCTTTACTGTTTCCTTAAATAGAACTATCATTGCTAAATTATTGAATCTTTCCATTTTGTTTTGAAGAAATGTTATTGGTCAATTAAATTATCTGTAAAGAAATAAAAACTCATCGTAAATTACCTCTGACTAATAAAACTAAGGTATTTATTTTTATCTTATTTTATAACATTTATATTAATTTCTATACTTTGTTTATAATTAACTCTCCTTTTTTAAATCTCTAATCTGAGTTACACTGAACTATTTTATATGCTAAAATCTTAAATGGTAGATAAAGCTGGGTCTATGTTTCTGAATAGTTACATAAATTTGAAGCTGCATATAAAATACTTTATGCTTCTTTCTAAAATCTATAAACCTAAATTTGGAAGGATACAGCTATTTTACTATGGAAGCTTATTCTGCTTCTTTAGCCTGCAATTTGAATACTTTATTTTAAAAGCTGTTAACAAAAATAACACGTTAGTCCACTTGGTGGGGTAGGAGACACTGAAATCCAGTTAGAGATTTGCTGCTTTAGATACAATGTAATTATGTGGTGAAAGTCTTTTTGTCCTTTCATTTTATCCTAACTTGTGCCTTGCAAAATTAGCAATTCCACATAAGAAAGTTGTGGTAATTATTTTCTTAAAATTGTCAGAATGTGTGCTAATCTGGGGATAGTTATCTTTATTCCTTCTTTGCCTTATTACAGGTTTAAATTAAGCTGAGGTTTCTTTAGTGTTATTTTTTCAGAGCCACTGGGATTAGAGATGATGGATTTTGTGGTGCTCTGAGTATAGTTAAGCTCTTGTCAACATAAGTATAAAATTATTGCTGTGTGCAGTTGGTATGTTTTCGAAGGTAATTAAAGCTAAACATTGTGCAGAGAAAGATGATTAGAAATCTTCAATTCACAAAGAAATCCAGCTTTGCTTTGACACCTAAAACCTCACATTCTTTCTGTTTAAAAAAAAAAACAACAAACTTATACTACAGAACTTATAGAAAATTCTCTGTGCTGATTTCAAAATCAACCCAAATACTGAATTATTTTTTGTAAAATGTGTGATTCTTACCCCTGACAGTCTAAGCACTATCTGAATATTTTAGAACCTTATTTGTTCATTTCATATTCCTACTTTAGTTATAGAACAGTCTTATATACTTTTGATAGGGATATATTTAAAAAACAAACAGAAAATGACAGACTTAATTACCTATTTGTTATTTTTTTCTTTTTTTATAAAGCTATCCACTTAAAATTTACATTTTTTTTTAATGCTGACATCACCATTTTATTAGGGATATGAATGTTGATAAAATGCAGGAGAAAGTAGATTAATGCCAAAAGCTAACATACTTGGTGTAAATGGTAATTTGGGTTGCTTCTGGCTTCTCCTTTTCATCTTTCCACATAAAATATTCTCATTCTTTTGTGTGATATAGTTTCTTTATGTTTGTATTTTCTTAGTAATTTTGCTTTTAAAATCCTAAGAAAGTTAAAAATATGGCTGTCAAAATTATAAATTAAATGTAAGTAACTCATCCTCATTTAATACAATAGATATTATGCTTTAAATAAACTGGATTATTATTATCTAAAACTCTTCAAGTGATAATATTGATATCAGAAAAGATAATGAATCTAAAGTCAAATTTTAATAAAAGGTGATTTTTTATTGGAAAATTAGAAAACCCAACACTATAAACCCAGCACTGTTGGTTGAGTACATTTGAGAGAAAAAAACAAATATGTTGATGAAAGATAAAGAGAAATAGAGGCAAGATAATAATAATGCCAGGGTGCTTATCATACAACATCTGTTAAGCACTTTTCACATATCAACTGCTTATATCCTCTCAACAACCTTATGAAGTACATAGCTATTATTCTATTCATTTTACATATTAGAAAATTGAGGCTCAGGGATGTTTTTGAGCTTGCCCAAGGTTAGTTAGCAGTTAGCTGAGTTTGACTTAATAACCCTGTTTGGGGTCAGGTGATCAATGAAAACTATTCACCAGAATGAACATTTAAACTGAGACATAAAGGAAAAGAGGGAACTAGCCACATGAAGGACTTGGGGAATGAAAGAACACCCAAGAGAAATAACTTGTGCAAGAACACTGGAACAGACAAGAGTGTGGAGGTCTGAATAATGGAAAGAGGTTGCCTGTAGCTGGAAGGGCATGAGTCTGGGAGAGAATGGTGTAAGAAGAGGTTAGAGATACATGCAAAGGCTAGATTATTTAGAGCCTGTAGTCTAAATAATGGATGTTGAGAATGGATATTTTTTTGAAGTACAATCAAAAGTCATGCAGCCTTGAGTGAAATGATTTGATTGACATTTAAAGAATACATTTGCTAAGGGTAAAGATGGGATGGCAAATTAGGAAAAGTGAAAGCGTTAGTCACTCAGTCATATCCGACTCTTTGCGAACTCATGGACTCTAGCCCACCAGGCTTCTCTGTCCATGCAATTCTCAAGGCAAGAACACTGGAGTGGGTAGCTAGTCCCTTCTCCAGGGGATCTTCCCAACCCAGGGATCAAAGCCTGGTCTGCTACATTGCAGGCAGATTCTTTACAGCCTGAGCCACCAGGGAAGCCCCAATTCCACATGTGAAAAAAGAGGTAGTACCAGTGATAAAGGACAAATTCAAAAAATATTTTGTAGGTGGAATCTACATAAGTTGTAGATGAATTTGAAAGAGGATGAAAGTGGAGAAGAAAAGGAAGAAATCAAGAATGACAATTATAAAATTGATGAACCTACATTGAAATGTCATTGTCACCCAAAATCCAGAGTTTACATTAGGGTTCACTCTATGTGCTGTACATATGACAAACAGAGTGAACTCTAATGTGAACTCTGGATTTGGGGTGACAGATATATTTCAGTGTAGGTTAATCAATTGTTAGTGAACTACCACTCTGGGTAGGGTTGTTGATAATGGGGGAACCTGTACCTGTGTGAGAGCCATAAAAACTCAGTATCTTTCACTTAGTTTTGCTGTGAACCTAAATCTCCTCTAAAACTTAAAGCCTATTAAAATGTTTTAAAATAAGAAAGAATGAAAAAATTTTGGATTGAGTAACTCAGTTGAAAATGATGTCATTAGCTGAGATGAGGAAAGCTGGAGAGGGTAAGAGTTGTAACAAGAAAAAAAAAAGAAGTGCTCCATTATTGTCAAGTTAGGTTGGAGCTATCCATCGGACATGCAGGAGAACACGTCAAACAAGCAATTGCATAGGTAGACAAGGAGCTCAGCAGAAAGATCTGAGCTGAGGATCTAAATTTGGGACTTGTTATCATAAAGGAGGGCTTTGAATGATAAGATATAAGATTAGTGAGGCAGATAAATCTTATAAAGAACAGAGGAAGGCCCAAATCTGAGTCTTGAAGAAACTCCTACCTCATGATTTTACATAAATCATCCAAACAAATATTTCATACAAATTAGGTTAAGTCATATATTTTACAAGGAAAATGAGCAGCAGAAAGATTGTGGTATCCTGAGGCATATTTAAAAATCTTAAACAAGAAAACATGATTACCAAGGACAATTGAATTAGGGTAAAATAATATTTCTATAATTTAATTAGTTTAAAAAAACCCAAGAAACATATTGAAAAATTGGAATCAACCCATACTTAATCAAAAAACATTTCAGTTTAATATTACAAATAACTCCTTGGTTTTTATAGCCTGCTGATTTTTTTCTATAGATGGCAAGCTGTTTAAAATTCCAATTGCTTTGGTATAATATGATTCTGTTTAATATAGATTTTGATGATAAAATTATTTTTAAGAATTACCCCCCCAAACTGGAAAACACACATGCACATATCATCTGGTGTCTATCAAGCATTAGGTTATAATTATTTCTCCAAATTCATTACTTTGTGTTTCTCTAGTTGATTACAAATGCTTCATTTATGTACATATTCTATAATTTCATGTGACTAAGATTTCTGAGACATACTTTTGAAATAGTTTTTTAAGTCTTTATGCATTTATTTGAGTTCGAAAAAAGGGGAAAAAGATTAAATGTGGGCTAAAGTCTCTAGCAGTTTTGAGAGCCTCTTTTCATGAATATGCTAACATTTGATCTGTTTCTTTGGGTACTTACATTAAACAGTGAAATTCTATAGCACTCTGAATATAGAATTAGGCAATAAATGAATCTGAAAAAAATTTAATTTTTAAGTATTTTTCTCATTAAAACAATAAATCTTATTGATTCTAGTTGTTTCAAGAATTTATATTCTAAATAGCCAAGAAAATCAGAATTCTTCTCCAAAAGGCTGTTTAGAGCTTATGTGCTTACTTGAAGTGATTGGAAGGAATGTATTTTAGGATATCACTAGATCTAGCTCCAGAAAGAGTTATAATTAGCAGAAGGAAAAATGAATCTATTGATTAACAAACAAACATTATATTGTGGAGTTTCATGCTGTAAAAGTACTCAGCCCATTTTCTGCCTTCCTTCTTCCTTATTCTCTTTTGATTCCCTGCCACCTCTAGTTTGGAAGTTATAGGACATTGTCAGAGATTCAAGAAAAGCTGTTAAATGAAGAAAATGTAAAGGTCTTTGACAAGAAAACATCTTTAGTGTTCAAAGCTGAGAGTAATTTATAGCAATCTGATTCAGCCAAATATACAGAATACATTAACTTACTAAAAGCCCAAAGGGGAATAGGGGATGTTGAAAAGAGAGAAAGGGCCATAAAAACTGTTTTGTAATTGGTAAGTATTAGTGGGAGAGACAAAAGTTGTACACTACTTAATTCCTTACTTTATTTGAACTCTGCTTTAATTCCGTATTAACTTGGCATTAAAGTAAGGGCTTACATAAGCAATATATAAAGGTTCTGTCATGAAGCAAAGAATAGAACTCCATTATAATTCCAGGAATATTCTTGACTAAATCTATATATTCCATTATTCTACTATCCAAAAAGAAGTAAAATAGAAATATTTTCTTAAAGCTGTGCCCTCACATTGACAGAACTGATGGCATAAATATACAAAATTTTTAGTCGTTTTAAAAGCCTGTCGCTTTTAATCAGTGTCACACACATCTATCTTTCTTTACTCTTTGCCATGTTTTCAGGTAAAGGAAATTACTTGTATGTGTATTTATTTTAAATACAACTTGATTAAAAGAGAATTAAAAACCTCAGGCCAAATTTTTTATAGTATTTTAAATAAATTGTAACATTTGCACTACAAATGCAGACTCCCCACCCGCACATGGAAAGCAGAAAATGTTCCCACACTCCTAGAAGGAAAAATCTCCACATAGGACATTTTTCCAATAAAAGTTGTATAGAACAATCAGAAGAGTTAATTGGTAAAACCATAACTAATTCTTGAAACCAGAGACCACCCAGCCACAAAACTATTCATGGTTTTTTGTTTTGGTTTTTGCCAGTAATTTTAGCTTTATGAGTACCAAAAAGTATCTGACAAAGGAAGACATGTCCTAAGGGTTTTGAAACACAATGGGTACCCAAGAAAAAGGAATTTTGATGTGTTTCAAATTATTGTAAGCTCAAAATTTAAGATACAAATATTCTTAGTAAAACAGAGAAGTTGAGAACTATTGGAAATTTTCTCTCTGATAAAATAAGAGAAACAGTCAGAAGTTTGCAAAGTAAGAAAAACATGGTAATGAATCAGATTTCTGATTTACAAAAGTGCAAACACATCATTGGCTTCTGATGATTTGCTTATATCTTCCTCTCTTGTAGTCTTATTTGGTGGATTTTATTTTTTCCCTGTTTTTTAAAAAACTTTTTAGTTCAAGTTTAGGCATTCACTTGGTAACAAAATTTGGGTAAACAAAGCTAGTTCTTTGTCATAAAAAGAAGTCACTCAAGCTTATCCTCAAAAATAGAAAGTTTTTACTGTTTTAACTTGTAGCTGGAACCTGGATATTTCTTTTACAATAAATCCTTGAACAAGGTAAATAAATACTCATGTAGATTACTAATGAATCATGAAGGAAGCATTATTTTATTTAAACGGCTTGCTGCTGCTGCTGCTGCTAAGTCGTGTCAGTCGTGTCCGACTCTGTGCGACCCCATAGACGGCAGCCCACCAGGCTCCCCCGTCCCTGGGATTCTCCGGGCAAGAGTACTGGAGTGAGTTGCCATTTCCTTCTCCAGGGCATGAAAGTGAAAAGTGAAAGTGGAGTCGCTCAGTCGTGTCCGACTCAGTGACCCCATGGACTGCAGCCCGCCAGGCTCCTCCGTTCATGGGATTTTCCAGGCAAGAGTACTTAAATGGCTTAGACAGACACAATTTGTAACTTAGAATTTGTCTTTCCTGGTTTGCAAGTTTTAACAGGGAATACCCATCCTTTTGTTGATGGGTATTGCTTAACCGGTATTGCTGAACACAGGGTAGACAAATGGCCTTGAATGAGTAAGCAGATTAATGAAAAACTAGAACTACAATGACCCTTCCCCATCCTCTACAGAAGTCTGAGTTTTCATTTTCTTATCTCTAAAAGCATGTGATAGTGATCCAATTGTGGGGGGAAAGACCATCCCTTTGATCTTCGGTTAAGTGAGAAGATACAGTTGTATCCTACTTGAATCAATAAAAGATTTCCTATTAGATTTCTGGTTGAATCAATCAGCTTGCGGGAGGTGGGGAGGGGTGGAATTAACAGTTAAGGTCTTACAGTGACTTTAAAGCCCACTAGTACTCCAACATATTTTTCAAAATAATCTTTGGTATTTCGGGCCTTAGAAAACTCAAGGTTTGGTGTTAGTCTTAAAATTTCTAGTCTATTTTATCCATAAAGAAAAGTAAGCTTGCTTACTGGATAAACTTAATCAGATAATATTACTTAAAATCAATTCATGAAAAAGTAAAATACAACATATCTAGAGCTCCCAAGACTGATGGTCCTGATAGTTCCTAGCTCCAGATCCTGCTCTGAGAATCTTACATAAGCTAAATATCCTCTCCTTCTACCAAAAATTTGCTTACATTTTCAATGTCTTCCTACATTTCATAAAGTTTACAAAGAAACTTCCAAAACTCCATTTATTCTAGAAATCATATTGGTATTTGAATAGGGCTTCCTGGTAGCTCAGATGGTAAAGAAACTGCAATGTAGGAGACCTGGGTTCAGTTGCTGGGTTGGGAAGATTCCCTGGAGAAGGGAATAGCTACCCAGTCCAGTATTCTTGCCTGGAGAATCCCCATGGACAGAGGAGCTTGACAAGCTACAGTCATTGGGGCTACAAAGAGTTAGACATGACTGACATTTGAACACTTATTATTTAAAAAGGGAAGAAATACATCAAAAATTATTTTACAATAAACACTGTAATCATAGGTGACCGGAATGCAAAAGTAGGAAGTCAAGAGATACCTGGAATAACAAGCAAGTTTTGGCATTGGAATACAAAATGAAGCAGGGCAAAGGCTATTAGAGTTTTGCCAAGAGAACACACTAGTCATAGCAAACACCCTCTTCCAACAACACAAGAGAAAACTGTACACATGGACATCACCAGATGGTCAATACAGAAATCAGATTGATTATATTCTTTGCAGCCAAAGATGGAGATTTATACAGTCAGCAAAAACAAGACCAGGAGCTGACTGTCGCTCAGATTTGAGCTCCTTATTGCAAAATTCAGACTTAAATTGAGGAAAGCAGGGAAAACCACTAGACCATTTAAGTATGACCTAAATCAAAACCCTTATGATTATACAGTGGAAGTGAGAAATAGATTCAAGGGATTAGATGTGATAGACAGAGTGCCTGAAAATTATGGATGGAGATTTCTAACACCGTACAGGAGGTGGTAATCAAAGTCATCCCTAAGAATAAGAAATGCAAAAATTCAAAATGTTTATCTGAGGAGGCCTTACAGATAGCTGAGAAAAGAAGAGAAGAGAAAGGCAAAGGAGAAAAGGAAAGATATACCCATCTGAAAGTAGAGTTCCTAAGAATAGCAAGGAGAGATAAGAAAACCTTCTTCACTGACCAGTGCAAAGAAACAGAGGAAAACAATAGAATGGGAAAGACTAGAGATCTCTTCAAGAAAATGAGAGATACCAAGGGAACATCTCAGGCAAATATGGGCACAATAAAGGACAGAAATGGTATGGCCCTAACAAAAGCAGAAGATATTAAGAAAAGGTGGCAAGAATACACAAAAGAACTATGCAAGAAAGATCTTAAAGATCCAGATAACCATGATGGTGTGATCATTCACCTAGAGCCAGACATACTGGAGTGCAAAGTCAAGTGGGCCTTAGGAAGCATCATTACAAAGCTGGTGAAGGTGATGGAATTCCAGCTGAACTATTTCAAATCCTAAAAGATCTTGCTGTGAAAGTGCTTCACTCAATATGCCAGCAAATTTTGAAAATTCAATAGTGGCCACAGAACTGGAAAAGGTCAATTTTCATGCCAATCCCCAAAAAAGGCAAATGCCAAAGAATGCTCAAACTACCATACAATTGCACTTATCTCACATACTAGCAAAGTAATGCAAAAAATTATCCGAGCAAAGCTTCAACAGTACATGAACTGAGAACTTCCAGATATTCAAGCTGGATTTGGAAAAGTCAGAGGAACCAGGGATAAAATTGCCAACATCTGTTGGACCCTTGAAAAAAGCAAGAGAATTCTGGAAAAACATCTACTTCTGCTTCATTGACTACTCTAAAGCCTTTGACTGTGTGGATCACAACAAACTGTGGGAAATTCTTAAAGAGATGGGAATACCAGACCACCTTACCTGCCTCCTGAGAAAACTGTATGCAGCTCAAGAAGCAACAGTTAGAACCAAACATGGAACAATGAACTGGTTCCAAATTGGGAAGGAGTATATCAAAGCTGCATATTGTCACCTTCCTATTTAGCTTATATTCAGAGTTCAGTTCAGCCTTTCAGTCGTGTCCGACTCTTTGTGACCCCATGGACTGCAGCACAGCAGGCTTCCCTGTCTGTCAAAAACTACTGGAGCTTTCTCAAGCTCATGTCCATCAACTCAGTGATGCCATCCCATCATCTCATTCTCTGTCGTCCCCTTCTCCCCCTGCCTTCAATTTTTCCCAGCATCGGGGTCTTTTCAAATGAGACAGTTCTTCATATCAGGTGGCCAAAGTATTGGAGTTTCAGCATCAGTCCTTAGGACTGATTTCTTTTAGAATTGACTGGTTTGGTCTCCTTGCAGTCCAGGGGACTCTCAGGAGTCTTCTCCAGCACCACAGTTCGAAAGCATCAATTCTTCAGTGCTCAGCTTTCTTTACGGTCCAACTCTCACATCCATACAGGACTATTGGAAAAACCATAGTTTTGACTATATGGATCTTTGTTGGTAAAGTAAGGTCTCTGCTTTTTAATATGCTGTCTAGGTTGTTCACAGCCTTTCTTCCAAGGAGAGCGTCTTTTAATGACAGTGTTTTTTGTATACATTCATAACATAATCTAAATTTTTCAATATACGTTTACCTGGGCATCATAGCACAAAGATTAAAACCACAGGCTCTACAGCCAGACTAACTGGGGTCAAATTCCTTCTAGTCATGTGATACTTGGCAAATATTTTAACTTTACTATGCCCCCATTTCCTCATACACAAAATGAATATAATCTCATGTGAGGAGTAAATGAATTAATTCATACAGAGAGCTTAGAATAATATCTCATATATAGTTTATATTCAATAAATATGTATTATTATTATGATTTGCCAGCCTCAGCACCAGTAAAAAAAATAACTAAATATTCCCTAGGCTTTAGGGACAGTCATGCATAAAAAAAAAAAAAAAAAGATTAAATTTACCAAAATGGGCATTTAAAAAACTCAACAAATAGAATTTGGAAAATAGATCTAAAAGCCTCAAAAAAGGTATCATTACTTAATGAAGTAGATCAATAATATATTCATAGTAATATGAAATCATCTAGAATATGTTGAATCTTATTCCTCTTGATCACCTTTAAGAAGCAGGAAATTATAACAAGATAATATTTGACTGTGTTAATTGTAATTTATTAAAATTAGTAATTTTTAAAGGTTTAGTTTTCTGAAAAGAAGCACCATGAAATGCCAGAAATCAATTCCAGCAAGATGAAGGGTCGTTGTATTCTTATCACCAATATTTAAGGCAAAGGAGAGTCAGGAGTTCTTTAAAATGGAATATTCTAAATTTCCTTAAACACTACAGTTTTTAAAGTGATATTTTTGACTATGGGCTTATATATATATTTGATTTATGCCAACTTCCATGAAGATATGTATTTAATCTCTACTAAATGAATGCTAAAATGTTAAGATTATAGTTCTTTTTATCCTTTGTAGCATTTAAATATTTCATGAAGAAGGTTACAGGAGAACTGTATCAATGGCTCTGAAAATCAAATAACCCCACAGAAAGGTATTAATCACATGAAGGGAACATACTGTGGAGCAGTTTATGGTGGATCCACATTTTCACTTGTGGATGTGGATCCGCATTTTTTTACTTGGTAAACAAGTATCTCCCACAGCACCCATTAAGGAAAAGGCAGTGCAGGCTCCAGGAAATGACAGAAAGTTCAGTGTGACAGAATTATGGGGGAGAATTAATTATAAATGCACTATGGCTGAGACTGTTCTTAGAAAAGATTTTTATAAGTCACACAGGTGATACAAAGGATATCAGATCTGAATCAGGAGATGGTAACAATAAGAAGTTAAGAAACTAACCAAGAAAGTGTGGTATTATATTTGGTGTTTCAGAAGGTTCTGGACATCAAGATAACTATTGAAAATATTTAGTAATTGGCATCAAATTTTGAAATAACTATTAGTAGGGGGAAAAAGCTAGGAAACTGCAATAGTGTCTGTTACAGACTAGAAGCAGAGCTCTGTGTGTGTGTGTGTGTCCTTGTATACACACATATGTACACAATAAGCCAAGAATACGGCAATCCTAGTCCTTTGAAGTTATTTATTAAATAAAATAATTTGAATACAAATCCAAGTCATCATTTTCATGTGAATGAGTTATTTAACATTTTGTAATCATCTTTCTCATTTTTTCTTGAACAAATTCACATGCTCTTTACACAATTTGGAATTGTAACTGATTTCATATTCTCCCTCTCTCCAGTATCTCTCTCTCTCTCCATTTCTTTCTTTCCCTTTCCCCTTCTCCTTTTAAAAAATGACATTCAAAAAAAGTCAGTGTATTAACTATATATATATCTTTTTGTCTGTTGCACACACATATGATTTTCAACTTTCAAGCACAAAATGTAATCACATGATATATAAATAATAACATGGTTTTAAGTTAAGATATTCCAGTGATGCTGAAGCTGAAGCTGCAAAACTTCAGCCACCTGATGCAAAGAGCTGACTTATTGGAAACGACCCTTATGCTGGGAAAAACTGAAGGCAGGCAGAAAAGTTGGTGACAGAAGATGAAATGGTTAGATAGAATCACTGACTCAATGGACATAAATTTAGGCAAACTCTGAGAGACAGGGAAGGACAGGAAAGCCTGGTGAGCTGCAGTCCATGGCGTCGCGAAGAGTAGGACACCACTTAGCAACTGAACAACAACAGCAGCTTTCCTATGGTGTATCTTTTCTAAAAATCAAATAATTGTAAACTAATGCATAATTTGAAATGTTTGTATTTCTTCCTAAAGAATTATAGTTAGTTGTAATTACTATTCCCCCACTACCTATATACAGCTTTGAATTGCTAATCTGATATCTTATTGACAAATTCAATTATATTATACACAATATATTCATTCATGCATTTATTCATTCATTTTTAGATTCACATAATAAATGTTTTTTAACCACTTACTCTGTAATCAGCACTGTACCAGTCAATTAATCTTGATGCCTGCTTTCATGGAGCTTAAAATTTATCAGGAAAAACAGACAATTGCAGTGTAATGCATGAGGGATCAAGTAATTAAAATATAGCTTGGATTTCTCCAGCCTTCCTCTGCTTGCAAACTTCCGCTTCTCCTGTCCGCACACACAAAAAAGTAAGAAACACAATTCAACAGCCAAGAGACTAAAAGAATAACATAAGTCTTTACTGCAACCTTCCTTAAAAGAACAAATAAGTAGGGGTTATATAGTTATTATACAGAAAGCTTCCCATTAGATTTGTCTAAGCATCTCTCCTTTCCTTCAGATTTTTTCACACTTTTAGCAGTTATTAATATCCTCTGCTCCTCTTTAGATAGCCAGTCTCCTCCTCCCTTTGTGTTTAATCAGTTCCCTACTACAATCTTCTTCCAATTTCTGTACTTCCCTTGCACTTTTCTCATGTTTCCCAACAGATAACACAACTTTTCTTTGAAAGAGTATTTCATCTTCCATTTTACTGCCTGTCTGTTGAGAATTAACCTTGTTAGTGAAATCTCTTACCACCTTAGGTGGGCAAAATATTGTGTCATAAGAATACATTGTACAGTACCAAACACATACCTGAAACTTGAAGGATACATAAAGAATAGGAAGGAATTATCAGGAACATTTTCTGATCAAATGAAGCATCTTGTAAGAATAACAGAGAAAGAGACCATGACTCAATGTGGACATGGAATGGTAAGAAGATGCTCAATCATGAAGTACCTTTTGAACCATATTAAGAAGTCTTACCTGATCATGTTTGCATTTTATATTTATTTATGTTATTATTTAATCATGGCCTATATTCCCATCTAGATGGAAGTAGCTATGCAGCAGAACCCTTGACTGTTGTTTTTTTTTTTTTCACTATTATGCTCTTAGTACCTAATGGCCTCTGAAACCCAGAATTGCTCAATAAATATTGATTTGGTAAATGAAGAGTTAATAGTAGATTTAAGCTCTAAATATAGTTATGAAAACAGTAAATTTATCCAGCTTTGAGACATCCCAGGTAGATGTCAGAATGCGACACGGGAGTCTAGTTCATTGTGAGGAAAATAGATAAAATAATTAGGTAATTTACATTAGAATGGGACAAAGAATATGTGGAGGCTGAAAATAAAAATAAACTGACAGAGCAGTTGAAGTCCTTAGTAAGTTTTCAGCAGAAGAATATTGAGAAAAGAAGGGAAATAGAGCTAGAGAGTAAAGAGGCTTTGACGAGAGGATGGATGGATGGATGGATGTAAAAACAATGATTCATATTGAAGCAGCTCTGGATGATGTTGATAAAATCCAAGGCATAGATGTAGGCTTGGATGGCTCATGTGAACTGTATGTCTTTGGAGATCCTGAGGCCCATGAAGAGAGAACAGAGTGACGTCAGGTTGATAGCAGGATCTGGGTGAAAGAGTTGTGAGTTATACACCAAGGAGGTCCTTACAGGAAAATGAGGAGGCAGCTAAAGGGAAACAGAGCAAGATTATAGTGTGGAAGTAACAACAGCAACAAAAAACTGGCCAACTTCTACACCTGAGGTGTAAGGATTCTAGAGACAAACAGTGGCTGAGAAGACTGTAAAACTGATACCTTCAGGCAGGAGAATAGTTACACGTAAGTCATGGAGATGATGGACAAGTTCAGAGAAGTAGCTGAGATGATGGGAGAGTTTGTTGAGCCTTGTGCCAAGAGATATAATTAAAAAGTTGGGGAAGAAGGAGAGAGTAGCAATCAGCAGAGGAAGAAGAGAGAATAAGAGCAAATGAGAAACCCGACGATTTGGGCATTGACCAGAAATAACAGGGTTGAGAAACATGGAGTTAGCTGGCTACTCCGACTGAATAATGAAGATAGGAAGTGCAGCAGGTGCTTCCATCTCGCAGAACATTGCTTACCTTGGCCATAGTCACTTCCAAAAAATTCCTAGGATTATTACTGGTCCTTCTGGAAGGATTTGGGTGGATTGAGTGAACTCCAGCAACTCCTACCACAAAACTTCTCCAGTGTGATCACAGGTCTGGCATATGTATGCTGAACCAGACTGACCCTCCAAGGCATGGTCTATTGCTGCCAAGGACAGAAGTCAAAACAGCCTGAAGAATCATGCTTTCTACTCACTATAAATACTTGCCAGTTCTCGCAAAAGAACTGCTTGTGAGACCAGTCATGAGACCGTGGTTCGACATGACACACTTCACAATATTAACAGACCTTTGGACTGATCAGTTTACTAGTTTTTGTTATAATTGCATCTTTCAGGCAGATCAGCCATCTGAGTGAGCTTGACAAAGGCCATCTCTTCCAGTGGTTAGGCATTTGGGAATCCATGTTTCCAGAAGGAAGCATGTCAGGCCAATGGTCCAAATGTTGAGGATAAACAAGTGGAATTTTCTGGAATCTATGATTTGAGTCATTGACAGGTATTTTCATATACATTCTCTCTGATAGAGAAAGATTATGGAGGGTTTTCAACTTGCCAACAATTTCTGTATGTTAATGCAATTTGTATGGATATTTTCCAAAGTATTTATCTGAAGAGAAAGGCTTATTATTGCCTAGAAAATAGTGCTTTTTCCTAAGGCCTCACTTTTGTGGATCACACATTGCTATCCTTCTACTATGCTTGCTCACCACTGAATATTACCATGATGAATTAAATGGGTGTTTTTCTTTATTCTAAATCAGTGCCAGAGATCAAAAGGCTGCTAAAAATCCTTTCCACAAGAGTGCCTCCCAGAAAAGGAGGAATTATAGTTATTCTCGCCAACAGATACATTCTGCTGTACTCTATCTATCATTTTCTACGATCCAATAACTTGAAACTGGGCCAAGCTAATTAGCTAGTTCAGTGACTGAGTCCAAATAAGCCCAAAGAGGTCACCCTCTTCATACTCAAGTCCAACTTTATCACTTTTCTCACCAATCAGAAAGTGGCATAAAGTTTCCCAACAACTAACTCAATATATTATCTTCATGTAGATACTTCACAGTTTTTTTTAAAGGATTTTTATCATTTGTTTTATTCAGGAACATCATAAGTATTCCTACTCTGTAAAGAAAAGGACATCGGTTAGCTATTTCATTTTAAAATTTGCTTTTATCAACTTGGTAAATGTAAGTGAGCTTCTAATCTGTGTAAGGCACATAGCGCTTGGGGAAATTGCCCTTTAATGAAGCAGAATAATTTATAATTTCCTCCTTTCTTATTAGGAACATTGCCAGGATTGGCCTTTTACAATTAGCATGAGAATTCTTTGATTTTTATCTTTTCTTAATAATTTTTTTTTAAATGGGGGCAAGTCAAATACATATCAAGACCCTTTGCCTTGAGTTTTTCTTCTGGCACAAGTTATAAACCACCAAACCTCTGCAACGATGAATTGTTTATCTCTGTGGAGAACCCAGTGTTCTGATGTTAGTGGGGAAGTAGTGTATTGAGGAGGTAATGATACTCCACGACTCAGAACCCTAGACCTGTTTTTTAATACTTGTCTGTCATCTCTGTCAGGTAAATAGATCAAAATTTTTTTGGTTGTCTGCTTATTTGCAGACATTTTCATACTTAACTGTATTTCTTTTTTTTTTTTTTCAGTAATTTCATGCTTTCTACATGCTAACAACTCCTTCCTGCCTAGGTAGTCCACAGTCCAGAGTTTGAGAGCTATAGTTATGTAATTCAGTGGTAGCTCAGCTAGTAAAGAATCCGCCTGCAATGTAGGAGAACCCGGTTCAATTCCTGGGTTGGGAAAATGCCCTGAAGAAGGGAACGACTACCCACTACATTATTCTGGCCTGGAGAATTCCATGGACTATATAGTCCATGGGGTGGCAAAGAGTTGGACATGACTGAGCAACTTGCACACATGAAACAGATAAATGTCCCTTAGAATTTCTTATTAAATTGCTTCCTAATGGTTTCTCACATCTTTAATTCTGATCCAATGTCTTGACTTAGATCTATGACTCAGGTATTAATGGCTTTGGTAGAAAAATAGTAACCTGTCTCACTTTCCATAAATTGTAGTGGAGACCTTTTGTTCTAGACATTTACATTTTAGAGATTTTAAACTATTACTAGTAAGCAGTGAAGATCCAATATTTGTTTATTCCTGCTTTTCCCTTTGTTCATCCTAGTTACTCCAACACATCTTCTGTCAAACTAAACACACTTTGAAATGGATTGCTATCTTTAATGAGTCTTTAGAAATCATTAACACCTGCCCTTAACTGAGTCAGTGCACCTAGCCACCTTCTGGAGTTTTTGATAAAAGGAAGCATTATATTCTATTTGTCTTGTTTGAACTTGTTGCCCTTACCTGTATCTCTACTATGATGTGAAGTGACGGAATAAAATGACTTCTTGTTTGTGTATCTCAGAGCAATGCGAGGGATCTTCCAATTAAAGTCAACATTGCCTGTTGTAATTTACACCTATTGACATGGTAACAGCTAACTCAAGAGCATTGCCTGTCAATTTCCACTTTAGCCACATTTTCAATTGTCACAAGGGAGAAAGCACAATTCTTAATTGCCTTTCTCCTGCTTTATTAATATGTTCTTCCACAGGGCTGCTACACATTTTATATCTAGATGTGTGAAGTAATTTTTTTCTGTTTTCTTCTAAGCATTGTTTTCTGATTTTTCTTTATGTTGATAAAGCAACTGCAGCTAGAAAAAGTAGATTGGTATTAAAGATAGTAAAAAGCAAACTACTGAGTATATGTAAAGTTTTGCTAATTTTAGGACAGCAATACTAGATAGAGGTATGGAATAAATTATCTGTTAATGATAAGCTTATTTCAAGAAAATAAATGCAATTATATTATTAAAACTTCTCAGGTAACCATTTTTATGTAGATGGTAAGGTATAGCTTACCATCGACTTGGACATGAATTTGAGCAAACTCTGGGCAATAGTGGAGAGCAGAGGAAACTTGTGTGCAGCAGTCCATGGGATTGCAGAGTCAGACACAACTTATAAACGGAACAACAACAACACAGCTATGATTAGAATGTCATGTAATCTATAAAGGGCTATGTGTTTATTAGACAGAATAAATACACTGTAAATTCACCCTTGGGATTCCCTGGTAGCTCAAATGGTAAAGAGTCTGCCTGCAATGCAGGAGGCCTGGGTTTGATCTCTGGGAAGATCCCTTGGAGAAGGAAATGGCAACCCACTCCAATATTCTTGCCTAGACAATCCCATGGACAGAGAAGCCTGGCTGGCTACAGTCCAAGGGGTCACAAAGAGCTGGACATGCCTGAGTGACTTCACTTTCACTTTCATATTCACACTCATCCATATAAATGTCACAGACAGAGTGCATTGTTAGCATTGTCCTTGCCAGACCTGTCAAATACATTCAAGTGCATAACAGAGCTGCAGAAGAACAGCAAAATGTTTGGCATTTTGACCGAGTCAGTTTTGTGAATGGTGACAATGGAGCAGAAGTCCTGAGCTCCTGGGCTACGGGCTATGGGCTATGAGCTGAAAATGAAAATCAACATTGACCATTGACAAAGTGTCTTATTGACAAGTTCCCTGCAAAGTGTTAATGAGTTAATGTGGCACTGTTCAGATAAATGTTAAACAGCAGAATGAAGAGAGTGATACTCAAGTGTTGGTAACTGGCTATGAGGAAGTTGGAGACACTCTTTTTTAGCGTGAAAGTCGCTCAGTTGTGTCTGACTCTTTGTGACCCCATGGACTGTAGCCTGCCAGGCTCCTCTGTCCATGGAATTCTCCAGGCAAGAATACTGGTGTGAGTAGCTATTCACTTCTCCAGGAGATCTTCCCAACCTAGGGATCGAACCCAGGTCTCCCGCATTGCAGGCGGATTCTTTACTGTCTGAGCCACCAGGGAAGCTTGCTAATTTGTAAGGGAAGCCCGCTAATTTGTAGCCAGGTACACTGTACAGTGTACACACTGTAATTTGTAGTCTTTGCCTATTTCCAAGGCCAATTTCAAGTTTCCAAACTGATGGTGCAAGAAGTAGAACTGGGAAAGATGTGCGCATTCTCACCTCGTGAGCTGGTTCCACTGGTGTTTATTTTTCCCCAAAATGAAGTAACCATTATGAACCCTGGTTGAGAGTTTTGTGTTGAAGTGCACTGATACCATTAAATCTGTCCTATAAGCCTTGACAGATTTATGATGTTTCCAAGATCTATCTGGAGTACTTATGTGAAGACCACTCGAAACTATTTTTAACCCTGGTAGAAAACCATTTATTATCTCTCAATATGCTTCAGATTTTATGCCTCTTTTTAGCTCCCCCTGAAATAAAAACGAAACCAAACCAACCAACCAAATAACACTACTTGGTTTTGTTTTGTTTTTTTGGGCAATCAATGGATGCATTTTAAAAGAAATTGTCTATATTTTGTATTTAAAATTAAATACAGTTTATTCTATATTTTCATAACTATTTTATGTTCAGTGTTTGCTCCATTCTAGAAAGTAATTGTCAACTTTCCCAAAAATGAACAGATTTTATCTCTTTATTGAAAATTAAAGAAATAAGATCCTCAGGACATCTTTTTGAGTTCTCATAAAACACAGGAGAGATCTACAGAAATTTAACCACAAATACAGTTGTAATCTATATTTGCTAAACACTTATTTACTGGACTGTGGATTTGAGCCACACTGAAAAGAAATACAAAGACTTTAACAATTGGTATTATCAGATGTCAGGTTAATCTTAATTGTGTGTATTGAGATCTTTTCAAACCTTTCAGCAGTAGCAGCTATGGTACTTCCTTTATCTAGATCTACTATTTATCCATCTTGTTGAATAAACAAAATTTGCATGGCAAATCTGAGAAGAGTGCTTTAAACTTCAGTTATCTTTTGCTAAGGGGTGAGTTTATGGCAAGAGAAGTCTCATAAACTCCTATCAGACTTCTCCAGGCCTTTGCCATAACAAGACTTTTTTCTCTTTATTTGGACTTTCTGATATCCAGATTCCTTTTAGTCCCCATCAAAGCAGATGTGTGTGTGTGTGTGTGTCTGTACTAAAGATCTCATATTGATATTAAATCTCCCTCTAGCCTTTGCCTTTGTTTTATATCAGTGCCCAGACCAAGGCAGTGTAATCTGAATAATGTAGTTTTCTTTTTTTGTCCCATCTGTTCCATCTTCAAATGTTTAAATGTGCTTCCAGCTTCCTTTTAATAACACATAACCATTAACACAATGCACATTATTTTATAGCCCTGAACCACTGAAGCCTTTTCAAGGCAAGTCTTTGCAAGGTGGTGTTGCTCACTTACTAAGGCCAGAGTTCATTTTCTGTATCTTTGTAGCAAATACCCACCTCTTCCCTCTGTTTCCACTTTGATTGTTTTATATCTAACTCTGTGCTTGAAGATGTGCTGAGCTCTGTCATGGATTTCTCCACATGAAAGCCTACTGGGCTGTGGGACAGACAACACTGTGGATATTGCTTCCAAGTTAATGCTTCTTATTGAGACACAGAGCTCAGTAAATGTCACTTTGGGTTTCCTGTTCCTTTTGGATGAATCATATTTTGGAGAATAAGAAGAGAAAAAGCAAAAAGTATGTGCACCTTGAGCACTGTCAAAGCTAGGTCTATAAATGCTTTCAACAAAGAAGTTATTCTTGAGAGAAGGATGTAATAATGCCCACTCCCTTTTCCAACATCACTATTCTATTCTTTTTCCCTAAATTTCCTTTCTCCCTATTCTTTTTGTCATTTTACTTTTGAAAAAGTGAAAGTGTTAGTTGCTCAGTCATGTCCTACTCTTTGTGACCCCATAGAATGTAGCCTGCCAGGCTCCTGTGTCCATAGAATCTTCCAGGAAAGAATACTAGAGTGGATTGCCATTTCCTACTATAGGTGATCTTCCCAACTCAGGGATTGAGCCCAGGTTTCCTGCATTGCAGGCAGATTCTTTACCATCTGAGCCACCAGAGAAGCCCTCATTTTACTTTGTCCATTACAAATTCTTTCCCTTTTCTTATCTTCATTAATATTGTTTTCCAGGCTTTAATGTACACTTTCAACTCTATTTGAAGTTATTGTTGTTATATAATCTAATTTTTTATTATCCAAGTAAAGAAAACTGTCTTCTCTTAAGATTTGTTAACTCACCTCTTTCTCCTCTTCCTTTAACTTTACTCTTTAACCACAAGCTTCCTTTCTTTTTCTAAACTTTATGCAATAACCAGCTGAAAAACTGTCCAGAGAGTTATAAATATATCTGTTGGGAAAGAAAAAATTTAACAGTGTACTCATCTGCTTTTTCTCCTAACCTCAGGAAAACTCTCCGCAGGCAGCCTGGGCTCCAGCACTCCTGATGACCTCATTTCAATGATGTAAAAATACACAGTGTAGCATCCCCTAAGACACCCATGTCCCCCTAGCATGCACATGGGAAACTGGCTCCTTCAAGGTCATTCTTGACCAACTTCTTGAATGAAATGTTGCCTTTGGTGACGTGATATGATAAAAGGCTAATCTTATCTCTGCCAAAACACTCACAATTTTAGACTGTGCCCTATCCATAATATTATCTTTCCATAGTTATTCATTCACTCAATGAATGGCACTGTGCTGGACATTTACATTTGAAATAATATTGTGTCATTTTTCTCAATTATAATGCATAGGAAAGTATTATATAGTATAAAAAGAGCCATGTTATAAATTGTAAAGGAAACCAGTAAGAAGGATACCTAGAGGCCAGGAGGCAAGGCATATGATCCAATAGAATGAATGTTATACTTAGGTCTTCCATAACAGCAAAGACTAAAAAATGGCTGCTTTTTGCAAAAGAAATGCCATAGCTAGGGATAAACCATATTAATATGTTGATGCTTGCAAAGTTTTTTAGGTTTGAGATATTTGTTGAATCGATGAATGCAACCTATTAATTGTTCCATTTAGTTTATGAGAATAATCAAAAGTAATTTTGTCATCTGTCTTATCCTGAGAATGCAACAAGCATTTAATTCTAGTATACATTGGTATATTATTGGCTTTTCAAAGTTGAGTATATGAAAAGTTACAGTCAGATTGTGTGTTTTGACTCCTGTAAAAGAAGTCGAAAGCAATCTAATTTGATTATTAGCATTGTGCTTTAGGTGATTGGGCGCCACTTGATCAGGAAAGAGGAATTAAGTTGATTTGACAGCTCTCCAATTTTGCTTTTACAGTTATTGATTCATTGAATCCAGGATTTTCTATTCAAGGCTTGCTCTTGAAAAAGTCAGTGATGGGCACATGTAGACTAATCACATTTCATTGTCCATTTTCTGTGGGTAATGATAAATTTCACTACTCAGGTCAATTTTGGTCCAATTTCCTCTAATAGAATTCAACCTAAGGACCATCAGATTAAAAGCAGTCTCTTTCATAAGACATATTAAAAGGGGGAAATGAACTAGAGGCATTTTGTCTTGTAATTTTGGTTTAGATGATATTTGAGGTTTACTATCAAAATAAGCAGGACTTAGGATGATGTGTGGGAGTCTAAGGGGAAAAAAGATTATTTTCATGATTAATTAGAGAATTTGTTCAGAGAACCATGTGTATTTAGAAACTGAAAATATTTTAGATACCAAAAAAGTTAGTCTCCATTTCTCAGACAAAAGATCAAAGTCATATGGACCAGAGTACGAAAGGCAATTTTTTCTGGGACAATCTCTATATATCTTGTTGATTTATCATGCAGAGTACCTCAGCTTAATACTGCACTAGTAAATGAATGGTATATATTTTTCTGGAATGTATGACCACATATTGAAATATTTTATATATTTAAATGGGAACTTACAGTTAGCTTTTCAATGCTTGTATTTTTCATGTCTTTGTCCATCCAATTAACAAATTAGAAACATAATTGTTTGCCAAAATGCACAGTGAATTGCTTTAGAGGGTTAATATTGTGCATGTATCCAGAAGCCAATTATGTTTGTAGGATTTGGAGATTGTGATGAACTGGACTCAGATTGATGTATGCAATTAAAATCTTTCTAACCTTTGTGTCAAGAGAATTGTTTAAGTATTGAAGAGTTAATGCTGGGAAATGAGTTTCATTTAATGCACATAATTCCAGTGCCTTGGAAACACAGGGGGGAAAATTAACTAAATATCATATACAAGAAAAAAACACTTATTCTGAAATGTTGTTTATTTTATTGATTTATGTGAGAAAGAGAAGGAGAATTAGGAATTATCATCTACTCTGAACAGAGGTATGACATAGCATGCTGATAGATATTGGATTAAAGTTTTGGCAAAAAACACAATGCATGTTAAAGAAATTAAAAATAATAATAATAAAGATGTGGGTCTATTCCAAGATTGGTTAGGTGAAAAAGAGTCAAGGGAAGGAATAAGGGAAGAAAGAGGAGAAAAAAATAAGAAATGAATGTGAGACTCAAAAACTATTAGGGTAGAGGAGATGAGATGGAGGATCAGATACTAGGATTTTAGATATTTGAACACAAAGCTTCAGGATGTTAGTATCATTGAAATGATAATTAGATTATTCAGTTTAAAACTCTTCAGTATTCTTGCCTTGAGAACCCCATGAACAGTATGAAAAGGCAAAAAGACAGGACACTGAAAGATGAACTCCCCAGGTCGGTAGATGCCCAATATGCTACAGGAGATCAGTGGAGAAATAACTTCAGAAAGAACAAAGAGATGGAGCCAAAGCAAAAACAATACCCAGTTGTGGATGTGACTGGTGATGGAAGCAAGGTCCAGTGCTGTAAAGAGCAATATTGCATAGGAACCTGGAATGTTAGGTCCATGAATCAAGGCAAATTGAAAGTGGTCAAACAGGAGATGGCAAGAGTGAACGTCGACATTTTAGGAATCAGTGAACTAAAATGGACTGGAATGGGTGAATTTAACTCTGATGACCATTGTATCTACTACCGTGGGCAAGAATACCTTAGAAGAAATGAAGTATCCATCATAGTCAATGAAAGAGTCCAAAATGCAGTACTTGGATACAATCTCAAAAATGACAGAATGATCTGTGTTTGTTTCCAAGGCAAACCATTCAGTATCACAGTAATACAAGTCTAGGCCCCAACCAGTAATGCTGAAGAAGCTGAAGCTGAACAGTTCTCTGAAGACCTATAAGACCTTCTAGAACTAACACCCAAAAAAGATGTCCTTTTCATTACAGGGGACTGAAATGCAAAGTAGGAAGTCAAGAAACACCTGGAGTCACAGACAAATTTGGCCTTGGAGTACAGAACGAAGCAGGACAAAGGCTATGAGAGTTTTGCCAAGAGAATGCACTGGTCATAGCAACCACCCTCTTCCAACAACATAAGAGAAGACTCTACACATGGACATCAGCAGATGCCCAACTCTGAAATCAGATTGATTATATTCTTTGCAGCCAAAGATGAGAAGCTTTATACAGTCAGCAAAAACAAGACTGTGGCTCAGATCATGAACTCCTTACTGCCAAATTCAGACTTAAATTGAAGGAAGTAGGGAAAACCACTAGACCATTCAGGTATGACCTAAATCAAATCCCTAATGATTATACAGTGGAAGTGAGAATAGATTTAAGGGACTAGATCTGATAGACAGAGTGCCTGATGAACTATGGATGTAGGTTCAGGACATTATAGAGGAGACTGAGATCAAGATCATCCCCAAAAAAAGAAATGCCAAAAAAGCAAAATGGCTGTCTGAGGAGGCCTTACAAATAGCTGTGAAAAGAAGAACAGCAAAAAGCAAAAGAAAACAGGAAAGATATACCCATTTGAATGCAGAGTTCCAAAGAATAGCAAGGAGAGATAAGAAAGCCTTCCTCAGTGATCAGTGCAAAGAAATAGAGAAAACAATAGACTGGGAAAGACCAGAAGTCTCTTCAAGAAAATTAGAAATACCAAGGGAACATTTCCTGCAAAGAAGAGCTCAATAAAGGACAGAAATGGTATGGACCTAACAGAAGCAGAAGATATTAAGAAGAGGTGGCAAGAATACACAGAACAACTGTACAAGAAGGACTTTCACGACCCAGATAATCACGATGGTGTGATCACTTACTTAGAGCCAGGCATCCTGGAATGTGAAGTCAAGTGGGCCTCAGGAACATCACTACAAACAAAGCTAGTGGAGGTGATGGAATTCCAGTTGAGTTATTTCAAATCCTAAAAGATGATTCTGTGAAAGTGCTGCACTCAATATGCCATCAAATTTGGAAAACTCAACAGTGGCCACAGGACTGGAAAAGGTCAGTTTTCATTCCAATCCCAAAGAAAGGCAATGCCAAAGAATGCTCAAACTTCCACACAATTGCACTCATCTCACACACTAGTAAAGTAATGCTCAAAATTTTCCAAACCAGACTTAAACAATATGTGAACTGTGAAATTCCAGATGTTCAAGCTGAATTTAGAAAAGGCAGTGGAACCAGAGATCAAATTGCCAACATCTGCTGGATCATTGAAAAAGCAAGAGAGTTCCAGTAAAACATGTACGTCTGCTTTATTGACTATGCCAAAGCCTTTGACTGTGTGGATCAAAATAAACTGGAAAATTCCGAAAGAGATGGGAATACCAGACCACCTGACCTGCCTCTTGAGAAATCTGTATGCAGGTCAGGAAGCAACAGTTAGAACTGGACATGGAACAACAGACTGGTTCCAAATATGAAAGGGAGTACGTCAAGGCTGTATTTTGTCACCGTGCTTATTTAACTTGTATGCAGAGTACATCATGAGAAACACTGGGCTGGAAGAAGCACAGGCTGGAATCGAGATTGCCGGGAGAAATATCAGTAACCTCAGATATGCAGATGACACCACCCTTATGGCAGAAAATGAAGAAGAACTAAAGAGCCTCTTGATGAAAGTGAAAGAGGAGAGTGAAGAAGTTGCCTTAATGCTCAACATTCAGAAAACAAAGATCATGGCATCCAGTCCCAGCACTTCATGGCAAATAGATGGAGAAACAGTGGAAACAGTGGCAGGGTTTATTTTTGGGGTGCTCCCAAATCACTGCAGATGGTGACTGCAGCCATGAAATAAAAAGACGTTTACTCCTTGGAAGAAAAGTTATGACCAACCTAGGCAGCATATTAAAACGCAGAGACATTACTTTGCCAACAAAGGTTTGTCTAGTCAAAGCTATGGTTTTTCCAGTGGTCATGTATGGATGTGAGAGTTGGACTATAAAGAGCTGAGCACCAAAGAATTGATGCTTTTGAACTGTGGTGTTGGAGAAGACTCTTGAGAGTCCCTTGGACTGATGGAGATCCAACTAGTGCATCCTAAAGGAAATCAGTCCTGAATATTCATTGGAAGGACTGAAGTTGAAGCTGAAACTCCAATACTTTGGCCACCTGATGTGAAGAGCTGACTCATTGGAAAAGGTCCTGTGGCTGGGAAAGATTGAATGCGGGAGGAGAAGGGGACAACAGAGGGTGAGATTATTGGATGGCATCATGACTCAATGGACATGAGTTTGAGTAAACTCTGGGAGTTGATGATGGACAGGGAGGCCTGGAGTGTTGCAGTCCATGGGGCCACAAAGAGTTGGACACGACTGAGTGACTGAACTGAACTGAACTGAATTAGTTTATTCAATACTTGGTGCTCCTCACTTGCTCCTTTAAACTCCCCTGGTGGATCAGGTGGTAAAGAAGCTGCCTGCCACCAGGAGACACAAGAGACAGGGGTCCAATCTCTGGTTTGTTAAGATCCCCTGAAGAAGAAAATGGCAACCCACCCCAGTATTCTTGTCTGGGAAATCCCTTTAACAGAGGAGCCTGGCTGACTTCAGTCCATGGGATTTGGTCTCAAAAAGAGTCAGACATGAGTGAGCACATGAGCACACACACACACATGCCTATAAAAGGGATAGTTTCTTTATGCACTGAACAGAGCAAAGACAAGTTCAAGTTCACATGAAAATCAAAAAAGGATCAACTCTAGTCAGAGGTCCTCTTCAACACTTTCTACCTCCCAAATAATTTATAAATAGAATTCTGCTAGTGTTTGTGTTGAAAATTCTTGCAAGATATATTCTGTAAGATTTCCTGAAATTAATATAGACAGCCCTTACTTTGCTAGATGGTATAGAACTGTAAAATTGATCAAGCAAACTGAAATTGGGCAGAAATCTTAATCAATGAGAAAAATTAAGATTGCTCCATGACCTTTAAATTTTGGAGTCAAAACATTAAAGATTCTCTTACCTGTTGGTAATTTCCCTTTTTGTCTGTTATAAACCAATAGGGAAATTAAAAAGAATAAATAAAATACATTTATTTAGCATACTGTAATTTAAGACATCAAAAACATGGAGAATTAAAGTGTTTTATTTATTTGTGAAAACATTAATATAGGTCTTGCCTTCCTGTTACATAAGTTATGCTATGGAATGGGCATGTTTTCTATGCCTTTTAAATGATCATACTCCTTTCTAAGTTTGGATCAACTTCTGACAATTTATTTTTTGTGCTTTCAGTGTAATGAAATATCTGTGAGAGTTCCTTTAATGTGGAATATTTTGCCAACATCACTTCCTATGGGACATCTTCAACATTTTCTTTATAACCATGTTTCTTATTTATGTCAGCAAGTTTGCTTTCACTAGGTACCTTTGGCTGTATATTGAGGAGGGTAACTGTGTTGACAATCACACAGATAGCTTTTCCTTCTAAAATTCCATTAATGCTTGATTTGAGTTTCACTTCCAGCATCATCACCTTCCACTTCTTCACTATACATTGAGTTTCTAATTTAATTTTACTGTGGTAAAAATACAACATGAGATTTAAGTTTTTAGTGTTTATTATTGTACAATGTTGTAGAGCAGAGCTCTAGAATTTATTCATCCTGTGTAACTGAAACTTCATCCTCATTGAACAATTTCCCTTTTTCTCTCTTCACATCCCCTGGTAAACACCATTGTTTTTTGCTTCCTTTATGAGTTTCACTACTTTAGACACATATATAAGTGGAATCATGCAGTGTTTCTGTGATTGGCTTATTACACTCAGTATAATTTCCTCAAGATTCATCCATGTTATTGCATATTGCGTAATTTCCTTCATTTTTAAGGGCTGGATAGTATTTCCTGTTTTGTTTATATGCCACATTTTTTTGTCTATTCACCTGTCAAAGAACCTTTAGGTTGTTTCTACGTTTTGGCTATTGTGAACAATTCACCTATGAACACAGAAGTCTTAACAGCTCTTTGAGAGCCTGATTTCAATTCTTTCATATAAATACTTACAGGTGAGACTGCTGGATCATATAGTAGTTCTACTTTTAATTTTTGAGGGATTTCTACACTTTTTTCTATTGCAGTCACATTATTTTGTGTTTCCACCAACAGTCAGCAAGGGTCCGATTTTTCCACATCCTTGTCAACATTTGTTATCTTTTGTTTTCTTGATAATAAACATCCTGATAGGTGTGAGGTGATTTTTGTTGACTAAATTTCTCTGTCAATTATCCATTTTTTGTAAAATGGCTCCTGGATTTATCACTGGGAGACAAGTATTCAACACAGCAAGCTAGCTATATATGAATGTAATAACAAGTACGCAATGACCAATCGCAGACAGACGTTGGAGGAAGTGACATAAATTGTTATTTATCATGATGCACGTCTTTTGTTTATGTAGTGACTTGTGAGCAGAGTTAATAGTGAAGCTTGCACTTTATGAAGTTACAGTAATTTACCATGTAAACTGAAACTTGAACTGTTTAGTCGGGGGACTGTATTTATTTAACTAAACTGTGATAAATCTATACATCTCAGAAATATGTCCAGTAAGGACTGCCTGTACATAGAAGACCACTTGAAATGTTAGCTATAGAATTCTAGTTTATCTTTTTATTAATCAGAGGCCACAAAATATTGGATTTTCAAATGTTGATGACTTGAGCTACTATGAGAAAATTGACTAATGTATGGTAAAATTGACTAATCTATGGTAACTTATTTGTCTTTTGTTGGTGATGTCAATTGAGAAACTGTATAACAAGCTTCAGAAAACAGTAAATCTTCTGGTCAGATCATTAATGAGAGTCTTCTATCAATCATGGAATTTTATAGCTTGAAAGGACCTTTGAAATAATCACATTTCATTTAACAGCTGAGTAAGCCCCTTTTTTGAAGGGTTCTGAGTATTGTCCATGGTTATAGTCTAGTTAGATGTACAACAGGAACATATTTGACCTCTCCAACCTGTTTTTCACAAGCTTGAATGTCAATTATTAAAGAAAAATTTTCAAATATATTTTCAGGAATAAGAGAATGTAATGTCAGAGAGTAAAGTGAATAATTGCATTGCATTATTTTTAAAATATTATTTCTACCAGACTTCTACAGATACAGGTGCTTTTGTTTTATAATATTAGCCCTAAAAAACTCAAATAATTAATGCATCTCAATTTTTAAATTATATATATATACATAATTATATATATACATATATAATATATACACATACATGAACACAAAGGCTTCCCAGGTGGCTCAGTGGTAAAAAATTCACCTGTAATGTGGGAAATGTGGTTTCAATCCCTGGAGGATGAAACCCAGGATGATCCCTGGAGAAGGAAATGGCAACCCACTCCAGTATTCTTTTTTTCTTTTTGATTTATTTTTTTTATTGAAGAATATTCTTGCCTGAAAAAATCCCATGGACAGAGGAGCCTGGCAGGCTACAGTCCATGGGGTCACAAAAGAGTCAGACACAACTTAGTGACTAAACAACAACAATGAACACAAAAGTAGACTTTCAGCACAAAATCAAGCCCTCTAAAATATGTAATGGGGTTTTACATGGGTACCATAAAAATTCCACTGAAAAAAATATTTTGTTGGATAACAACAATTGAACTAATATAGTTCTGAATAAGTTGATGGTAGCCCTTGTAGCCCAGTTGGGAAAGAATGTGCCTGCAGTGCAGGAGACCTGGGTTTGATTCCTGGATGAGGAAGATCCCCTTGGAAAAGGAAATGGCAACCCACTCCAGTATTCTTGCCTGAAGAATTCCATGCACAGAGGAGCCTGACAGGCTACAGTCCATGGGGTCATAACAGTTGGACACGACTTAGTGACTAAACCATCACCATTGACAGTAGCTGTCTACAAGCCAGGAGGTGGACCCTCACTGAGAACCTATTCTATTGGCACCTTGATCTTGTGGTTTCTGACCTCCATAACTATTGTTTAAACTACCCAGTCTGTGACAGTTTGCTATAGTAGCTTGAGCTAAGACCAGTGTGAAAGTACTAAACTTCTATTTGCATTATCTAATTTTTTTCTGATCTCCTTACATATAAAGTGGACCACACAAGAGCCTGCTATGGTTGTTAAGTTTCCTTGTTGTGACAGCCCAAGTCCATTTATGTCAAATATCTTTTGGTGATAAGGGGGACAAGCTCACTTAGGCTACCTGAAATCATGGTTGGGAGGAAGGATTGATTATTGTAAGAATGTTGGAGGTGTGATAGAATCCTTAAGAAATTAAGTGCAACAAGCTTGCAGCAAACTTCACTTTGGCAAGGTTTCTAGAATCCTTCTTGCTTGGAATAAAGTAGATCAACTTCACTCAACATGTTGTATCTATCAACATAGAGAGTCTCAAACAGAGACTAATTTATTGAGATGCAATAGTTATAAGAGAAGGGACCATGTATCACTGCCCCTTCCTTTTCTTCCTCCTGACACAGGTTCAGTGATAAGACACCTTCTCCAGCTAGAGCTCTGCATGCTTATGTGCACTCTGGAAGCCAGAACAGGGGATGAGTTGGTATGAGGTCTTCTAGAATCTATGTAGATAACTAACTATTCTGGATTGTCCCTTTTATTCTTGTGCTGTGCTGTGCTTAGTTGCTCAGTCATGTGCAACTGTTTGTGACCCCATGGAGTGTAGCCTTCCAGGATCCCCTATCCATGGGGATTCTCCAGGCAAGAATACTGGAGTGGGTTGCCATGCACTCCTCCAGGGTATCTTCCCAAACCAGGGATCAAACCCAGGACTCCCACATTGCAGGAGGATTCTTTACTGTCCGAGCCACCAGGGAAGATGCCAAAAACTAGAAGAATCTTGTGCCTCCAACTAGTTCCAAACCATAATCCTATATAGGCATAAAACTTTACAATAACAAGCCTTTTTCTTTGCATCAAATATGGATAGTTCCCATCAAGGACCTTGTGTTTAGCACATGGAACTCTGCTCAATGTTATGTGGCAGCCTGGATGGGAGGATGAGTTTGGGGGAGAATGGACACATGTGTATATATGACTGAGTCACTTCACTGTTCATCTGAAACTACCACAACATTGATAATCAGCTATACCTCAATACAAAATAAAAAGTTTGAAAAATGTGAGTAGTTCCTTCTTAGGTCATTTAATTAATCCTCTAACCAAGGGGCCTGTGAACTTTTTCTGCATGAAGGCAGACAGTAAATATTTCAGGTTTTGCATGAAATATGGTCTTTATGGCAACTGCTCAACTTTGCCCTTGTAGCGAAAAAAGCAGCCATAGACAGTATAGAAGTAAATGAGTGTGGCTGTGTTCAAGTAAAACTTAACAGATAAGGCTGGATTTGGCACATAGGCATAGTTGGCCTACTCCTGATCTAACCCAGTACATCTGTGTAGGTTCTCTTAATTCTATGATAAATCCTCCCTAGCTGCTCATATTTGAAAAGGCAATACCCTGAATGCCTGAATACTACAATAGCTAATAAACTAATGAACTATAAATAACTCACGAACTCCACTTAGTTTATGCTTACATTTCTTGCTGAAAAAAAAAAAAGGGTTCCAAAGACAAAAAGAGTACACAAAGTGAGGTCTACTTAGAGGGGTACACATCTTAAATTTACCCTATGCTGTAACACAGTGCACACATTCAAGAACGAAGGGGATGTGAGTAGTATCAAATAATACAAGTGTCAAAGAAGATGAGGAATTTTAAAAGGTCATTGGATTTGGCAATTAGGAGGCCATTGGTAACCTTAAAGAAAGCAGTTTTGATAGAATTGTTGAGGCAGAAACTAAAACACAAAATATTTAGACCTTATAATAATGAGATGTAGAAGATCTTCTCATAATAAACACAAGCACACAAATGCACACAACCCCAATATTATCTTTATTTAAACACATTTACAGAATAATTTTAAACCAGTTTAAATAAATGTATTATCAAAGTAGGTTTGCTTGCAGCATGCTATTTTTTCTGTGTGCATACACATACTGATTAAATTCCCTATGCCACACTTGAATTTAAAGCTATGACCTGTGATCTCAAATTGACTTCCTGACAATAATGATTAGAGTGGTGGGTGAGCTGCACAAATTTACTGATAATCTCTGCAGCAAAGTCAATGACTCTTTCCCAAAGAGACAATCAGTTATTTTAAAACAGCAACAAACAAATAAACAAAAAAACAGACTCCCAGTGACATACTTTCTTAATCCACTTCATTTTCTAGTCACAGATGTAAATATATGGCAAATTTTTGTTTTCATGACACTTGGCATTTGATTTTGAGTATCATGAAAACCACCTCAAGATAGATAAATAAATGATATTACCTTGATTTCTACTTTATATGGAAACAAAATAGAATTTTTAATTTGAATACGGGACTATAAATAATTTTAAAGAAAGAAATATGTGTCATTTTAATATTGTTTATAATTCTTTTGTTTTAGTGATTATTTAAGTCTTTGGTGTTATTGAAGCCAATTTGACTACTTTATCTAGAAGGTAGTTTTCTTATTTCTGCCACCCAAAATTCAAAAGTAAAAATATCTGATTTTGACTTTTGAGGTGGAGTAGGAATTATTATGTCTTTACCTCTTCCTGCTCATCTTGATTGCTCTCCAACTCTCTGAATCTCCATTTTAGCTCAAAAACTAGAATGTCACATGTTTGATGGATTTCTGTTTTCTGAGTTTTATAAAGAAATTTAACATAAATTCGATATGTTTCCATAATAAATTTAATATAAACTTTGGTTTTCTATGGGAAAAGATATGATAGGCTATAAAGATAAATGATGCCTATTTTATTTTTATTTGGAGACATTGTAGAATAGTTCCAAGGAATTAAATTGCCCCTGAATATTTGTTATTTATATCCTTTTGTTGTGTCAATATCGTGGGAAACACAAAAGTAACTTGTGACTCAAAGATTGATAGATGACAGCTTCTATTATTTTGTAACTCACATTTATGGGGCAACAAATAAACCAATGTGATAAATTTATTGTTAGAGCTATGAATATGTAGCTATGAAAGAATAGAGGGAGCTTTGATTTGCTCAATTTAAGAATTTTCTAATATCTAGGTTTATCTATATTACCCTGAATGTAAAATGATGTTTCTATATCAAACACAGACTACCTCTCTAAATCCCAGTCCCCCATCTGAGGCAGAGAGATGAGAGCCATTTGGTTATGCCTGTGTGTACAAAGGGAAGGGATTTATACCACAGGAGAAGAACTCCAAAATTATGAATCCTGAAGTTGAAATGGAAACTGCTACACAGCTCCCACCCTCCTCTCTTGAGAGAGGGCAAGAAACCTATCTCTCCAAAATTTTACAAGTTTTAAATGTAATATAAACTTGACTTTGAAATGTAAGTGTATATCTACTCAGTTTCATTCCTCTTTGAAATGGAAACACATAGCCCTAGGGAGATAAATTTTTATGGATCTCTAAACATGTTTATCTATCCAATCATCCATTAACTTTCAAAGGCATGTACTTTAACTGAGGTCCCAGTTTACCTGCTCAAAATACCCTAAGCAGAGAGAAACACACAAATATTTTCTCTATAGTTTCACACAGTTGAGGAAATATTCTCTTGTAGAGATATGGGTTCAATCCCTGGATCAGGAAGATCCCTGGAGGAGAGCATGGCAACTCACCCCAGTATTCTTGCTTGGAGAATCCCATGGACAAGGAACCCGGTAGGCTGCAGTCCATGGGTCACAAAAAGTAGGTCACGACTGAAATGACTTAGCATGCAAGTGTGCATCTCTTCTACAGGTGACATAAGAGTCCAGACTGTTGGATCTATGAGTTCACTACACAAAAGGGGAAAGGCATTCCTGGCAAAGGGAAGAGAAGCACAATTATTGGGAGATAAGACAAAGCATGATGAAATTCACATCCAGTGTTTGATAGCTGTTATTTCTAAGAAATGGAAGGTGAAGACGAATTCAGTGTTTAAGGATATCGTGCCAAATTTACTCTATTTAGTTGAATTATTCATGTCAAAAATACCTTCATAAATTATCTGTATAATAAGCTTCAAGTAAGGAAAGCCACCGAAATGTCGTTTAGGAAGCATGTCATTCGATCAGCTGTTTGGTAAAAATATTGCAAAACAAAAAACCAATCATGGATCACAAGAATTTGCAGGCCTAGTAATTCTAGTAAGAATTTGCATACCTGGTAATTTGAACTTCATTCTATAGGTACAGAGATTTCCCCTTAAAGTTTTCAAAAAGGGGATGCTGTGATTTTATTCAAGTTTTTGAAGGGGTACTATGACATAGTAAGTTTTAATGTAGGAAGATAAGGAGATTTGAAACAAGGGACAAATCTGGAGTTTCAGAAGTCAACCGGAGGATTCAGAGGGTAGCAGAAGGAATGGAGAGAGATGAGCTAGATCAGATCATTGGGCCTTTTGAATGATGGGTTATGAGAATTATAGGGCCAGTGAGAATTGGGATGACTTCTGGATTTCTCATTTGGGTAGTTGGGTGGATGATGGTGCCATGAGTTCAAAAGGGAAATACATACATCTTGGTTTTGATTTTGAGAGGTGAGGGTAATGGATTTATTTTTATATCCTAAATTTGAAATGTCTATGAAATATCTTTGTAGAAATGCTTACTAATACCTTGAAAAGATAGGCATAAAAGAGTAATTTAGAATTAGATATGCATAGGGACTTCCAGTGGTTAAGATTCCACACTTTGAATGCAGAAGATGTGGTTCGATCCCTGGTTGGGGAACTAAGATCCAGTATTCCATGGGGCGTGGCCAAAATATATGTGTGATATGTGTGTGTGTGTGTGTGTGAGAGAGAGAGTATATAAAAGTTACATTAAATTTAGATATGCATTTTTCTAGGGAGAATCAAGAGAGAGATAGAAAATAAATATAAGAACACAAATGTATGTTACACAAAACTTAAGCACTTTTAGGTAATTTATTAATAATCACCAATCATTTATCAATAATCATTAATCAATAATCTCTTATTGGGCTTTATTAGGCTTTCAAAATTATAGAAATTAAAAGATATTGATGGTTTTGGTCTTTAAATGGTTGAATGATCCACAGGAAACTGAATATTTATATCACTACTCTCATGGCTTCTTCAAGTTTGATGACTTTCTCTGTATTTCAGATTATCTGTCGCTTAAAAATACACACATTTAGGCAGATAAACATAGAAAAGGTGACTAGGCTCACTAGCTGGAAATATAAAATTTAAAACAATAAGTTATCATTTCTACACATCAAAATTCAGCATCTATTTCACAGCAGGTGGTGTGCAAGGAAGGTAAAAGTGTAACAGAGCAGGAAGCCGGACAGGTCAAATATCCACTACAGGTGCTGGGCAAGAGTCAGATTTCATCCTGCACTTTGCTTTTTTTCACCCATCTTGAAACCACTTTTCTCTCTCTGGAGGCTTTTTCTGCCTCAGTCTTGGACACTTTGGAAACTGCTATGGGCTTCCCTGGTGGCTTAGACAGTAAAACGTCTGCCCGCAATGCGGGACACCTGGGTTCAATCCCAGGGTTGGAAAGATCCCCTGGAGAAGGAAATGGCAACCCACTCCAGTACTCTTGCCTGGAAAATCCCATGGAAGGAAGAGCCTGGTAGGTTGCAGTCCATGGGGTCGCAGAGAGTCGGACACGACTGAGCAACTTCACTTTCACCCTTCAGTGATTATTACTAGATTTTACTTAGATGTAACTTCTTCCAGGTTTCATTTCTCCAAGAAATACACAGGTCTCTTTTTCTTTTTCTGGCATAGTATCTTGTTCATATTTCCATCACTACATTAATTGCATTAAGTATTTCTTAATTTCTATGCTTCCTGCAAGGAATGGGGATTCTAGAGAATGGGGATTTTGCTCTATTAACTTATAGCACTTACCACACTCCTCAAAATAATATAGACCTTAAATAATATTTGCTGATTGACTATATGAATGGAAAAAAAAACACTTTTATTTTTGCCTCTCATAGCCCAATCATTCTAATAAGTTTTTGATTGCTGCATGATAATGATTTATAGAAAAAATAGTAAATGTGAGTCCAAATCAAGGTGTTTGTCCCTATAATATTAGGTACAAAATTTTAAATCCAATATGCATTACAATGAAACATTTTACCATTTTATTATTTTTTCTAGAACTTCTAGGATAAAAGTAAAATTAAGAGTATATTTTCCTATTATTCTGAATCATGATTATTGTTGAAGGAAAATTGTGAGGTTCAAGAGGAGACAGGAGAGAAGAAAATGTAAGAAGTAGAAAAGCCAGAAAAGGGAAGTGATAGCCATCATGAATAAAGGAGCCCAAGTTCCTGTGTTTTGATCACGGGTTCACTTCCTTTCCAGACTGAAGTTCTCAGAAGACCTTTACAAAAAGCAAATCAACAGACAGGAATGAGATGAGTGGTTCACTGTGACTTCTAGGTGCTCTTCTCACCGGGGATTTTTTAGTTAAGAAAATTGATAGTGTCTTTATCTTCTACAGTGCTGTGGCCCAGAACCTGATCCTACATTTAAATAATGACATTCACTCTATTTTTGAAGGAGAGTAAAACTTCATTGAAATAGCTGTCAAATAGTTTAGTCATCACAGAACTCTTTTTCTTTCTTCCTTTCTTTCTTTACCTAATGTAGCTTCCTTTCTTATATTTGAACAAAGTTATTTTAGTTAAGATTAGCAGTTTTTAAGGTAACTTTCACATTAAAATCTATCACAGTAACTTATTTTTAAAAAGTGATCTTTGGAACCTTGTCCACAGGATGTTCCCTAACACTGTTACTTATTCTCAGATTTAAAAGGAATATAAGTTTATTAAAAGTTCTGACAACCCTGGAATAATAAAACTTAATAAGCTCTTCAAAAAATAAATGTGATAAGTAGTTTTTTAAAAACATAGATTTTCCAAAATTAATTGCCTTGGAGATATTTGTTAGCATCACATCTGTAAACATCTTATGTAATGAGTAATCTGTCTAATAAGCCTTGGGAAAGTGTTCTTTTACAATGCATGGAGAAAAACTTTCCTGCAATTTTGACTTCCTAATGAAGAGCTTCAAATCTTTATGCCTTTTTAAACTTGCTTATTTTAAGGTTGCTTCTGATAATCAGATAATGATATAATTACACTTCTTTGAAATAAATCACATGCTTTTATTCTAGTTTTAATCAGTGATTCCCATACAATAATCCCTCTATACATTTAAAAAGATTTTTTGTTGTTTTTCTAAGATTTCAGCTTGATTATTTAGTTATGTCTTCCTCTACTGGCAGAGCTTCCATGTCTATATTAATGAGATATTTTCAACAAATTGTTTGCATGTGCTTTAACATTCAAATGAATGCTAACTGTGGTTTGGTCAAAAATGAATAATTCATTAAACAAAACAAAACAAAAACATTTGCTTTTGACCAATTAGTTATCTGGGGATTAGTCCAGTGACTATTAAATGTCAATATTTCCTAAGAAAAGCTAGTAAGTTTTCAATGTGTTACCTGTTTGAACAAAGAAAATTACCATTTTTCCTCTTCTTTTTTCTACTTCCAACCAATTGTTAGTCTTTAGTTGCCATCTTTATTCAAAATTATGCTCATGTTTTAAAATGCCCTCCAAAATTGGAGGTAAATTGAGTTCTCAGTCATACCTAAGGGGAATAGAGGAATTCCAATACAGTACCTAACTATGACAAGATAACACAAATTAAAAGTTAAGACACTAGGTTCATTTAATTGAATTAAATCAGGATATTTCCTAACTAATAATAGGTTTAGAACAGTGAATTTTTAAAGTAAAAATCTAAGACTTCAGAAAAAAAATGGAAAACTATACTTTGAAAAATTTTGACCGATTCATGTTGTATGGCAAAAAAACCGTCACAATATTGTAAAATAATTATCCTCCAATTAAAATTAATTAATTGAAAAAAATTATGAGAAACTGTACAGATAGTATATTAGGAAAAGGGGTAGTCTGCTTAAAGGAGTGGAGTCTTTTGGTATTGACTTTTGTTTTTTTTCCGAATATGGAAAATTACCTCACGTATAACTCAACAATATTCCCAAATTAGATAGGAAATTTTGCCCATGAGCTATTTATATCTTTTCTTTTTTAGTAACTAAATAAGCCTTGAATATAATGAGCTTTCAAAAGTGTTGTTGCTGCTGCTGCTGCTCATTGTGAAGGAATGAGATATGGTCTTCGCTACTGGAGATAATTTTTCAAAGCATGTGGAAAACTAGACTTAGTCACAATTCAGACATGGAATGATGGATTCTATGTAAAAGTAGCATTATGAAAATTGGTCTGAACCCATTAAGCAACAAGCAAACTTTTGATATTTGAGCTGAAGAGGAAGATTTAAACGAATTCCATTTGGTGAGAGGAATTCTGAGAGTGTGTGGCAGAGGAAGCCAACCAGAACATACATGTGTGGAATGGCATGTATCCAGCTAATACTCCTTTTTCACAAGGCAGAGAACTTAACAGACTGTAACAGGACAGTGCAGGACAGTCCCTTGTTGGAGACCCGCATTACTCAAAGTTTAGAGTAGTTTCTGATAGAGTCAGCACGGTACAGTTTTCTACAATAAACACTAGACTGAAGTGGGATATAAATATACATTAAAATAGTACTCTATTCTATTGACATGACACTGACTTTGGGAACTTTTTAATACAGATTTTTCATGCAACAAACCAGCATCTGATATGAAATATAGAGATTGATGTTTCTGCCAAAGAGTCTATTAACTGTATTCAAGCCTTTAGCTTGTTCTTTTCAGTGTCTAATGAGTATTTATTGGGCAAAAAAAAAGAGAAATTAACTCTTCATCTTGTAGACCTTGCAGTAGGTGACCCCAAATTCATAAATATTATAGCTTTCTTTCTGATACCAGTGTAGAAATATTTTAAGATTTTGATCTATTTATTTTAAATGATGGAATGCAATGTCATTTTGTATTTATACAATTGTTAGGGATAAAATATATTTTCCAATGTACAGTTAGGCATAGACAAAGAGAAAGTCCTTTTCCATCTACTAAATGATTAGAAACCCAGGCCCAGATTAGTAAGTGTTCCCATAGGATTTTACTTGAATCCCTGCAAGCAACTGAAAGCAGAAATTCTAAGAAGAAAGTCACTAATCTTCCAGGCAGCATATGCTATGCTTTTGTTAAAAACACCACCAACAGCAACAACAAAAACCCTTTTAAGCTTATCGTTAAATACACAGGCAATAAAGATGGACTTAGTAGAATTGTAAGAGATGAAAGATGGAAGTCTCAAAGGAGGACCTCTTTCTGGTACTTGCTCAGTAACATGGACAGTTTAGTATTTGACCGATCTCACATTTCCTGTGGTTTCTATTGCATCACTTAGACCTATTGCATTTGAACCAGAATCTTGGCCATGGTCGGTAATGTGAGGATGTTAAATGTGTGTTTTATGGAAAGTACTCTATGCTGTGTTGTGCATTGTAATAAGCTACTAAAGACCAGAACCACGAGAACCGAAGAAACCAAAATCTATAATTATTGGCACTTGTGGGAATTGTTCCAATAACATTGAGTCATTTTAATCCATTTTCTTTCTTTATGGTCCTTAACAAAAAATGAATATATACAGAGGGCTCCAATCCACAGCCCCCTTTTATTCTCTCTTATTAGAGAACATAAACCAAATCTATGACTTACCTCATATATAAATTTTATTTTAACATATAGCACAGGAGACATAGACGTTCACAAATTTTGTCAAGTTCTGTCTTTAAAGGAAGTTTAAGGTTGGCTTTGTCTGCAAAACAGTTGTATGTTGACTCTTGCTTGGAAGCTTTGTTTTAAAATATTTTATCAGAATTATGTTCTTATAAAGGAATAAGTTTATAAACTTGTAAATTTATAGTTTGTAAACAATACTTTAATGACAGAATTTGTCATACTCAAATTATGCATCTGGGGGACTTACTTTATTCTGGTTTATCAAGCCAGAATAAAGTAAAAATATTTAATTTTACATATGAAATATGGCCATAAAGAAATGCAGTTTATTTATTTCATTGACATTGGTGTATTGTCAATGTAGATGCATTAATGATAACTTCATTCAAGTGACCCTGCTTTAGATACTGTTGTGGTGTCTCTTTCTTTGAATTGTATTTAAATCTAGTTTATTAACTGCATGAAAATTGGCATTATTGCCTTAGTGAATACTTGAACTTTACTCTTCAAAAAGAAAAAAATATATATCTCAGGTTATCCATCCATCTGTTTATTTATTTTTATTTTTAACAGTTTTTTACAGATAAATACATTTTCAAACACCATTTGATATATTTTAAAAAAGGCTCTGTTATAGAAATTGGAGATATTCCACATGAGATTATTCAAAAGTATCTTGCTGTAGATTTTTAAGAAAATGGTAGCTTAAATGAGTCTAGATAAAAGTTGCTTAAGTCAGAGAAAAAATACAACCTAAAGTGTTAAAGCAAGAAACAAAATTAACAAATAAATAAATCATCCCTTGTTTACACTTCAAACAACAAACAAACTGGTTGTTTACCTAGCAAGTTGAGTCTTGTCTACAAGCCACTAATGACCATTAAACATGACACAGTTAAGCAATGGTGTGGAATTTGTTTTTGTCCCTGAGTTCCATGACTGAGTGCAGATGTTACCTATGCTTAAATTTGCCTGTAGGGAATCTTTGAAGTGCTTAATGGAATATAAGCTTCACATTAACTGTCCCACATTAACTGACCATAACAAATTCTTGTGAGTAACTAGCATCCTCCATTTGTAAGTCGTGTCTACTCTCATGAAAATGTACCATCACATTGTAGTTTATTTCAAGGATGTTATACATGGAAATTTTTTATCATTTTAGAGATTGCCCCCAAGTACTGCATTTTGAACTCTTTTGTTGGCTACTTCATTTTTTCTAAGGGATTCTTGCCCACATAGTAGATGCAATGGTCATCTGAATTAAACTGGCCCATTCCTTACCATTTCAGTTCACTGATTCCTAAAATGTTGATATTCACTCTTGCCATCTCCCACTTGACCACTTCCAATTAACCTTGATTCATGGACCTAACATTCCAAGTTCCTATGCAATATTGTTCTTTACAGCATCAGATTTTGCTTTCAATACCAGAAACATCTACAACTGAGTGTTGTTCCTGCTTTGGCCCAATTGTTTCATCTTTTCTGGAGCTGTTAGTAATTGCCTTCTGCTCTTCCCCAGTAGCATATTGGACAGCTTCCAACTGGGCAGGGGTTCATCTTCCAATGTCACATCTTTTTGCTTTTTAATATTGTTCATATTCATTGGGTTCTCACAGCAAGAATACTGGAATGGTTTGCTATTCCCTCCTTCAGTGGACCATGTTTTGTCAGAACTCTTCAGTATGACCTGTTTGTCTTGGTTGTCCTACATGGCATCTGATCCCACCACTTCACAGAAAATAGAAGGAGAAAAAGTGGAAGCAGTGACAGATTTTATTTTCTTGGGCTCCAAAATCACTGCAGACAGTAACTGCAGCAATGAAATTCAGACGCTCACTCCTTGGAAGGAAAGCTATGACAAACCTAGACAATGTATTAAAAAGAAAACACACTCACTTTGCCAACAAAGGTCCATCTAGTCAAAGCCATGGTTTTTCCAGTAGTCATGTATGGATGTGAGAGTTGGGCCATGAGGAAGAATGAGTGCCAAAGAATTGATGCTCTTGAATTGTGGCACTGGAGAAGACTCTTGAGAGTCCCTTGGACAGCAAGGAGGCCAAATCAGTCAATCCTAAAGGAAATCAACCCTGAATATTTTTTGGAAGGACTGATGCTGAAGCTGAAGCTCCAAAACTTTGGGCACCTGATGTGAAGAGCTGACTCACTGGAAAAGACCCTGACACTGGGAAGAATTGAAGGCAAGAGGTGAAGAGGGCAGCAGAGGATGAGATGGTTAGATAACATCACTGACTCAATGGACATGAATCTGAGCAAATTCCAGGAGGTAGTGAAGGACAGGGAAGCCTGGAGTGCTGCAGTCCACAGCATCAGAAAAGGTCAGAGATGACTTAGTGACTGAGCAACGGCAACATACATGCAATTACTGCTACATTTGGCATCATATCCATCCATTTTCTATTGCATTTGTGCTTAAAAGTTTAAAAGGTGGGTGTAAAGTCATTCAACTTTGTAGCTATGAAGGTGATGTCTGACATAAGTTTTATAGCCACAGAGAAGATTGATGAACATGATATAGTGTATTTTTTTTCATTTCTAACTTTATATTACTTGCACAAAGAACCTGTCCACCATTTCTTCATAAAGGTAGCTTGACTAAAATACCCACAATTGATTTAATTTGTAATAGATAATGTAAAAATGACTCATATATTTTATCATGAAGCATCAGTGAATTTGGTGCATTAGGTAGGTGATTGAACTAGATACATCAATTTTATTTTAGAAAAGGAAATGTGATCAAAAGGTAAGAGCTTTGATATTCTTCCATAAACCATGAACTGACTCTAAAGCAAGCTTTCAAAAATAATCTTGGTAACTGGCAGTCAGAGGAATCAAAACCTTCTTCTGATGTAAAGAGCTTTACTGGGTGTGCAAGCCTTATTTGGCCACAATTAACAGTCTTTGACAGTAACTCAGAGGATTACAAAACCACTTTTAATCCCCTAAATGATTTTAAAATGGAAATTTCTTAGATACTGTTAATAAAAAACATTTGATAGTCCATATATATATATTTATTTATTTATTTATTTCTGACCACCAATATTTAAATTGCAACTGATAAAAGCATAAAATCCATTAGTAACATGGCTGTAATCTTATCCTATTGGTTTTACAACCATTACATAACCTGCCCAAACTTGTTGGTAGTTCACCATTCCCTAAAGAAATGTGTGAATGAATGGTGTTTGTAAATGTCAATGATAAACAGGATTATCTCTATAACAATTTTATTTGGAAATATTCATTGACAACAGAGCTCTACTAAAGAATTTTTATGACATCCATCAAATTTTCACCGAGAACCGATATAAGCTTAAGCCTAAGAGTTATATAAGAACTTTTATCCCTACCATTATAGCTCAGGTTATATAATGCTAATACAGTTAATAAGCTAGAATTATTGCCATCCTGCTTCATAAATGTTATGCATACACCAGCTTGAACTTAAATCTCAGTATTCAGGATAGCAATAGCTTCATCAAATCCTGCTCCTTTTGCCAATGTTATTTTGATACTTTCCCCAAATAACTGTAATCACCCTTCCTTTAGCTGAAAGACACAGAATTTTTCTGAATTTTCATCTTGGAACAGTTTACTAAGGGAAAACTTACCATGAATGGGCTTAAAGATCTTAGACTTAAGCCTAAAAGTCATTAAATTAAGAAAGCCTCTCTGTGATTATAAATAGTCATGGGGCATTAAAGATATAAGTCTGAAGAGCTCTCATCATTTCAGGAAGTATCACAGGAATATTTCCTTTGAGGCTTTAATTTGTGAGCAATGCTATTCATGGGTAGAGGTATTGAGCCTCCACATTTACTGTTAGATAAACGTAGGTGGAAAGAATGTACTTGCAGTACAAAGGTCACATAAGAAGGACTTTATTCACCTGAAAATTCAAAATCACTGCCTAGAACATTTTAGTCACTTTTATTATAAAACATTTATTGGGAATTTTCCTGGACATGTGTCCCTTCAAGTGACACAAAATATAATACTCAATTCAATACAGAAACATTCAACAAAGCATGAACAAATTTTCCAGGCTTTGGGTCTTTTTGCTTCATTACATTATCCATTACTCCTTTAGCTTTTTAAAAAATCATTTATGCATTCTCTACATGCATCACAGAGGATATTTTAGTGTGGTCCATACTTTTTAAATTTTAGGGAAGTAACATTAAAGTAGATTTTTGTAAAGGTTGCTAAGGTTTTGTTAAGCATATATTTGGTTTACTTGCAATGGGAACTGCACTTTAAAACTTAATGGAAAATGTGAATTCATTGCTAACATAGATAAATATAATCTGACATAGAAGGAATGATTTATTTAAACATTTCAACAGCTATTTTTATCAATTATTTAGACATAATGATATTATACCACTTTATATGACAATCTTAAAATATTAGTTACATAAAGTGTTTGATTGGAGAAGGAAATGGCAACCCACTCCAGTATTCTTGCCTGGAGAATCCCATGGACAGAGGAGCCTGGTGGGCTGCCGTCTATGGGGTCACACAGAGTCGGACACGACTGAAGCAACTTAGCAGCAGCAGCAACAGCAGCAGCAGCAAAGTGTTTGATATTTTTTAATTTTAATTTATTTTTAATTAAATTTAAATTTTAAATTAATTCAAATTTTAACTTACTTAATTGTAATTAAATTTTCCTGTTTCAAAAAATATTTTTATTTTCTTTGGATTAATATCTGTATATTTTAAAGTAAAAATAATCCTCATGAAGTATAGCTAATGAATTCATCCTGAATTGCATCATTAACACAGTTTTCTTGCTACAAATCTGCCAATAAAAATGTAAAAGTTCTGCTAGAAAAAAATGATTTCTTGAAAACTTAATTATCACTTTAACTGAGATCTTATCAAATAGGTCTCCACATAAGAGAATAGGGCACCAACAAATAACTTTAGCAGAGTTAGTAGAGAAACGTTTGCCTTCCTTTGTTCATGTAGAAAAGTCTGAGCAGCTTCTGCATCTGCTTGAAGTTTCAGAGGCATCTATTTCCCTGAAGGAAACAAAATGATAAAAAGTAAAGCTGGAAGAAGTCTTACTTTTGCTACAGATCATTACAAATTGCTACAGTTCTTCCATGCCTCTCAAGTTTGTCATAGTTAGGACCAAAGCAAAACAGTATGCCTATGTTTAATATTTTACTCTATTTTTTTTTTGAAAAGAGGCTATAAATTTGGGTTACATAAAAATAAAATCCATTTTTAGGGTCAGAACTAGTCACTGAGGCTAAAGAATATGGTAAGAGTAATTCACCCTTTTAATTAAGGGTGGTTTAGGAGACTTGTGAATTGCAGCTCTCTCTTGTAAAGTCTGCCAACAAAGGTTAATGTTAAAAATATTGAAATGTATAATTTTCTTTGGAGGCATTTGTTCAGCAACAATATTTTCTTAGCACAATAATCAAATTCTAATATGGAAGTTAGTTACTAATTTTCTTTTCTCCATTATGTCACAAAAATATCCCAAGTTGTGTATCAAAAAGTTTTGTTTTTTTTTAAGTATATTTAATTTGACAAAGCCCAGGATTTTCAAAACTCTGGCATAAATCATAGAACATTCTGAATCCTTCAACATAAGTCAAGATGCTTATTTGCAATTAGCCAGGAGAGCTCAAAGCTTCCATTTTGTGCAAATTATCACCTTTCAAAATAATAATCAACCTAGATTCTCAAGTTTACTTGCTGTCCCAAATCAAAAATATCTATATTTCAAAAGCAAAGTTAAAAGTATCATTTTTTTACAAAGTTTCCCAACTTCTACATAAAACATTTTCCTTCACTTTTGAAGTATTCATATTTAATACATCACCTGGGCTTCTGTAATAAGAGAAATAAACATATTTCAATTTGCCTTTCATCTATTGTTTCTCATTAATTATAAAGTAGCATATTTCTGATGAGTCTTTTGACTCTTCAGTTTTATTACCTTCATAATATAATGCAAAGAACTGTCATTATGATATAGTTTTCTTCAGAAATGGTTTTCAATTTATTAAGTTCTTTATACCACATATCTCTGAAACTGATTACTTCCTACATTATTTACTCGTTTATTTCATCTTCTTTTGACCAACCCTTATTCTGTTGTGCTGCTTTTTGTCTTTCATCTTCAAAGTCCCATTTCCGTCTAAAGTTAGTTGCTGGTGTAAACTTCAAATGCAGAGCTTAGGTTTTAAAAAAATTCCAGCTGAAGTTTATCATTCCTGAAAATGTACAGCTGTTTCTACCACATTTATTCTTTTTATTGTCACCATCATAAGACTGAAGGCTAGAAGCAGGCTGCTTTCATTTCAATCGTGCTAACAATTATGGGAAATCAGGCTTTGATCTTTGAGAAGAAGATCTGGGACACCCAGTGTGTTACAATTGGCTTTGGAGGTTTATTTTACAAGAAACTTGCAGTTGTGTTCCAGAAAGTGTCTTATATTCATTAGTAAAGGGCAAAGAAAGGATATGCAGTCATTCTATGAATGAGAATTCAGCATTCTCCTGACTTTACTTGCTTCTTCATCCAGCCTAGATTCAATTACCCAACATTTTAACAAATTTAAACAGCACTCTTGACCCCGATTGTTTACTTATTGTTTCAACCACATATGTTCAACAACTCAAACCTCTGATTAATCCAATTCTTGTCATCTTGAGTCCTACATCCAGTCATCTGAAGATGACTGGGAAACATTTCTCCAACACATCAGATTACTTCCATTGTCATATTTGTGACTATCTTACTATTCCATTCAAATTACTGCATAGATATTTAAGATGACACAAACTGATGGAAAGATAAACCATGTTTTTGGATTAAAAGAATCAATATAGTCAAAATGACTATACGACCCAAGGCAATCTACAAATTTAGTGCAATCCCTATCAAATTACCAATGGTATTTTTCACAGAACTAGAACAAAAAACTCTTAAATTTGTATGGATATACAAAAGACCCCCAAATAGTCAAAGCAATCTTGAGAAAGAAAAACAGAGCTGGAAGAATCAGGCTTCCTGACTTCAGACTATACTACAAAGCTAGAGCAATAAAAACAGATTGGTGCTGGCACATAAAGCAGAAACATAGATGAATGGAACAAGACAGAAAGCCCAGAAATAAACCAATACACCTATGGTCAACTAATCTGTTACAAAGGAAACAAGAATATACAATGAAGATAAGACAGTCTCTTCAATAAGTGGTGCTAGGAAAACTGGGCAGCTATGTGAAAAGAATGAAATTAGAACAGTCTTTAATACCATACAGAAAAATAAACTCAGATTGGATTAAAGACATAAATGTCAGACTGGATACTATCAAACTCCTAGAGGAAAACACAGGCAGAATGCTCTTTGACATAAATTGTAGCAATATCTTTTGGATCTGTCTCCTAGAGTAATAAATAAAGATAAAAATAAATGGGAACAAATTAAACTTAAAACTTTCTGCATATCAAAGGAAACCATAAACTAAACAAAAAGACAATTTACAGAATGGCAGAAAATGCGACACACAAAGGATTAACCCCCCAAAAGTACAAAGAGTTCATAAGACTCAGGGCTTCCTGAGTAGCTTGGTGGTAAAGAATTTGCCTGCCAATGCAGGAAATGCAGTTCAGTCCCTGGGTTGGGAAGATCCCCTTGAGGAGGAAAAGGCCACCCACTCCAGTATTCTTGTGGACAGACAGAGGGCCTGCCAGGCTACAGTCCATTGGGTCGCAAAGAGTCAGTTGGACGTGACTAAACCACTGAGCACACATGCATACAGCTAAATATCAGAAAACAAAGAATACGATCAAAAAATAGGCAGAAATTCTAAACAGACATCTCTCCAAAGAAGACATACAGATGGCCAAAAGGTATATGAAAAGTTGCTCAACATCACTGATTATTGATAAGTCACTGCAGTCATGTCCAACTCTTTGTGACCCAAGGATTGTAGCCTGCCAAGATCCTCTGTCCATGGGATTGTCCAAGGAAGAATGCAGGAGTGAGTTGCCTTTTCCTTCTCCAGAGCATCTTCCCAACCCAGGGATTCAACCTGGGTCTCCTGCATTGCAGGCAGATTCCCACTAATTATTCAGTTCAGTTCAGTTCAGTTGCTCAGTTGTGTCTGGCTCTTTGTGACCCCATGAATCGCAGCACGCCAGGCCTCCCTGTCCATCACCAACTCCTGGAGTTTACCCAAACTCATGTCCATTGAGTCGGTGATGCCATCCAGCCATCTCATCCTCTGTCGTCCCCTTCTCCTCCTGCCCCCAATCCTTCCCAGCATCAGGGTCTTTTCCAATGAGTCAACTCTTTGCATGAGGTGGCCAAAGTATTGGAGTTTCAGTTTCAACATCAGTCCTTCCAATGAACACCCAGGACTGATCTCCTTTAGGATGGACTGGATGGATCTTCTTGCAGTCCAAGGGACTCTCAAGAGTCTTCTCCAACACCACAATTCAAAAGCATCAATTCTTTGGCACTCAGCTTTCTTCACCGTCCAACTCTCACATCCACTAATTATTAGAGAGGTGCAAATCAAAACTACAGTGAGATATCACCATCTTGTATGTTAGGGTTAGTTGCCTAGTCATATCTGACACTTTGAAATCCCATGGACTGTTGGCCACCAGGTTCCTCAATCCATGGAATTCTCCGGGCAAGAAAACTGGAATGGGTTGCCATTTCCATTTCCAGGGGATCTTCCCAAGCCAGGGATTGAACCTGGCTCTCCTGCATTTCAGATAGATTCTTTACCTTCTGAGATACCAAGTAGATGGCTATTCTGACATTATCAAAAAGTCTGCAAATAACAAATGCTAGAGAGGGTGTGGAGTAAGAGGAACCCTCCTACACTATTATTGAGAATGTAAATTAGTACAGCCATTATGGAAAAAAGTATGGAGATTCCTTTAAAAATTAAAAATAGAGTTACCATTTGATCCTGCGATCCCATTCCCGGCTATATATCCAGACAAAACCTTTGAATAGATATATACACCCCAGTGTTCTTAGCAGCACTATTTAGAATAGCCAAGACATGGAAGCAACCTAAATATCCATTGCCAGATAAATGGATAAAGAAGATGTGGAGTGTGTGTGTATTTTCTTGGTATATGACTGTCTCTTCTCCCTCTCCAACTTGCTCCCTGCAAATTGTCTTTTTATCATTCTTCAGATATGTGTTAAAAAAAAATAGATCCTCTGTAGAGCCACCCTGTTTTCTCTGTACCTTAAATTCCTCTTTCCCCTGTCTTCACTTTTCTGACTTTATAATCTTATCTTACGACTTTGTTAAAATTTATTAACTGGAATATAGGGCACTGGATGGTAAATTTATTCAACAAAAGACCAACAAAGGAGGAATTGAAATAGAGAAGGTCCTAAGGAAGTACTTGGCACACCTCAAAGGGCTATTTTCAGATGTCAAGTTATGGTGCAGTCAAAGTGACAGCATCTGGTGTACTTGCTTTTATTAGCATCTGCAGGTAGAGTGTTTGGGGTTCCTAGGCTAGGGTCAGATTGGTCAATCTAAAACAAAAGAGCAAGATGTTGTCAAGTCCCTTGGGAGTCTTATCCAAGGGCTGTGTAAGGCATACAGGTGATGGGAGGGAAGAGAGAATGTTGATCACAAGGGCTGTTGGGGAAATCCTATCAGGTTCCTGCATTTGCCTGTCACTCTGTGGCTTTTGGGCTTCCCTGATCACTCAGTTGATAAAGAATCTGCCTGCAGTGCAGAAGACCCCAGTTCGATTCCTGGGTTGGGAAGATCTGCTGCAGAAGGGATAGGCTACCCACTCCAGTATTCTTGGGCTTCCCTTGTGGCTCAGCTGGTAAAGAATCCACCCACAATGCAGGAGACCTGGGTTTGATCCCTGGGTTAGGAAGATCCCCTGGAGAAGGGAAAGTATTCTGGCATGGAGAATTCCATGGACTGTATAGTCCATGGGGTCACAAAGAGTCAGACACAACTGAGCAACTTTCACTTTCACTTTCTGTAGCTTTTATTTAAGAAATACTCTTGTATGAGGAGTCTGGTGTCAGTTTAAGTTCTCTGTTGGACACTTGGTCACTACCATGGACTAGTTACCTAAACACTCTGCTGCTGCTGCTAAGTCTCTTCAGTCGTGTCCGACTCTGTGCGACCCCATAGACGGCAGCCCAGCAGGCTCCCCCGTCCCTGGGATTCTCCAGGCAAGAACACTGGAGTGGCTTGCCATTTCTTTCTCCAATGCATGAGAGTGAAAAGTGAAAGTGAAGTCGCTCAGTCGCTTCCGACTCTTAGCGACCCCATGGACTGCAGCCTACCAGGCTCCTCCGTCCATGGGAGTTTCCAGGCAAGAGTACTGGAGTGGGGTGCCATTGCCTTCTCCGACCTAAACATTCTACACCTTATATTTTTGTTGATACTGCATTTTAGTTATTTATAAATCTCTGCTACCCCCAGTATGTGTGTAGGCTTCCTAAGAGTGGTTTCCACCTCTGTTTCAAATGCAGGAGACTCATTCTCATTGGCTATCCATACATATGTGACAAATAAATAAAAGAGTGAAGGAATGAATGAATAAATGAATGAATTCTAGAACCAAAGAAAAATGTTTTCCAGTTCATAGGCAAAAGGTGTCTCTTGCAGAAGCAGAAAAGAGGCTTATGTAATTTTTAGGCCCTTTGATTTTGAGGGTAGTAAAAGATGTTCAGATATGGGTTATTACAAAATGAATTATTTATGCTTGGCACGCGTAAACTGGAACAGATATTCCCAATGATTGAGTCATTTCATTCTTTGAGTGTGTCTTTGGTCTATGTTAAATTTAAAAGCTGAAATGTCAGAACTGGATTTTTTATATATTACATGTACATGTATTCATAGTCTCAAAGAATATGAAACGGCTGTATTTTTATCATTGAAAAAGCTATGCTATATATTTCTACATATATATGCACTATATATTTCTACATTTCTGATGTTTTAGCTGCTAGACTCTGAGAAAAAGTTACTGAAATCAGAAGATCTGAATTCTGATCTAGTTAGTCCTGAAGCTACAACTTAATATTAAAATGACTTTAAGTAAGAAAATATAAGGGACACAAAAGGATGAGAAAGAAACAAGGAGCGAAAATTATAAAAATGGAAATATTTAAAATGTATTGATTTCTGATCTGCTGCTATAAATTCCTATTATTCATATTTATTTGGCTAGTTTATTTTAATTAGTGTACTTTCACTAATTTTCATTCATTTAACAAATATTTATTGATCCCTAACATATTGGACTCTTAGGGTGTGAAGAATAAAAGAATGAAGGGCACAGGACCTATTGCTGGAGACTGATACTAAAACAAATCTGCCTAATTGTGGACATGTGCTGTTAATACCCAAGATATATTATGCAACATAATCAGTTTTATGTATAAAAATAGATAATATGAAAAACAGGATATATATATAGCATATAGTTATCTTTCCTTTCCCCTACTAGCGAGTAATTGTGTTCTATTACTGCACCAAATTTAGTATTCCCAATGATTGTTACATTTCATGTTTTGGAAAATAAGCAATACTTTGGTTTATGGTTAATTTTAAAACTGAGTAATAAGTGTATTGAGTTTCCTGAACATTAATCATATCTTTTCCTAAAGTTAGTCCTTATAATACTGGATGTGATTGCAAACTCTATTTGTAGAGCCCTGTTTATTTATTAGTTTCAGAATCATAAAGTTGAGGTTTTATTTTGCTGTATCTTTTTTATTTAATGCTGTCAGTTCCATAAAGCACAGTTTTCACTGGAAACTATAATACTAGAAATTCATATATTTCAATTATGTCTCCCTGTAGGCCAGTAATTATTGGAAAAACAGTTAACTGGTTTTATGGTCAACCTTTGTCTAGAAGTTCATCCCTATGACCCACAATTGTTTCTCACTATCTTTAAAATGTGAATGCAAAGTAGAAATGGTAACTCAGCAGTAAAATATGCTTATACAAAATTCATTATTTACTTGTAAAAAGTGTGCCAGAAGGCATTTTAGCAAAAACATTTCCCCTTGCATTAAAAAATGGAAATTGCTTTTGCCTGTAGGGTAGCATTGTTAAAAGTATCCCATTCACTACATGATAACATGTCCTTTTTTAGTTTCCTTTATTTTTTTTCTTCTTTCTCCCTTTTCCTTTTTATCTTTGGTACTTAGAACATTTTCTTATCACTCTTAGTAAATGTTGACTTTGCTAGTGATTCAGTGATGATTTCTGTCTTGCTTATCAGTTTTGACCCTGCTCTGCTAAAATCATTACATTCTCTTTCAGGGATTTGTTTATCACTTTGTTTATTATCCAGAGGTGTTTTCAGTTCCAAATAAACAGATTGAACTCTATAAATGCATTCTGACTATTATACCTGAGTAGCTATCTTTTTCAACTGAAATAAGCAAAACACTTACCAAGGTTTCCTGATTGTTCTCAGATGAAGCCAAATTCTAGATTGTAGTGATAAAAATTATCCTTGGAATTCACCATGAAATCAAAATGGAAGTACTTTCTTCCCTTTTTTGATAACTCATTGGTCTAATAGTTACAGTTTATTAAAACAAAACTGTCCTGTAACCATACGGCAGCTGAGGTTTAATATATATATATATTTATGACTATTGTAAGACTATACTATGAAATAATGAAATATTGAAAAGAACAAGAATGTTTGGTGTATATTGAGATTTATTTTCAGTGTTCATATTTATGTTTAAATGTTCTAAAGGTACTATTCTGAGTGCACAAGTATTTCTAAGACAGTATATTCTTGAGAGGTTTTAGCCTAGTATCTGATTATTTTCATAGTCTGGATATATAAAACAAATATTTGAAAGGCATCAACGTTAGTCCTTAGTAAAAACAAAAATTACTAAATATGAATAAATTGAGGTATAAATCAAAATATTCTCATGTCAGTTTGAATACTCATGAATGTAATTTAATGAAAACACCTAGATTTCCTTTGCTATTAATATTTCAATGAAAGATAGGAGATCCCTGAGAAATACAATGTGATATGAGTTTCTTGGGCATGGAAAAGTGGGCAGGAGGAGGGAATGAAATGGAATGTGGGATACTGAAGAGTAAGAAATAGGAGTTATGTTGAGACGGCAATGATCTGGGCAGGTAGATAGAAGTCAACACCTGCCCTGGGGGCATGAATCCTCAACAATGAGTAACAGGTTTTCTGCTGCTATATATTTGGGATTCTGTGTCCAGTTTACTGGAAGATTTTCTTAATTCATGAACACCAAGGAAAGTCACTGAGTGCCAGGGAACTCCTTTCGTTGTTGCATGATTCTAAGAATCCTTGAAAGACAAGTTTTCTCAGGGGAAAATATGCTTCTCTCCCCAAAAATCATGATTATCATTGTGACCTTACTCTGATTTTCTACTTCAAACCCTCAGTTCTAGGCTACAACACAATTTTTTTTGAAGTCCTTTCTCAGTGATAACTTGGAGTAATACAGTGTTAATTAATATAAGTGTTCACTGTTGCCTAGCATTGAATGATCAGGTTGGGGGAATTTTTCTGCTGAAGAGAATAGTAACTTTCTTGCTCTATATTTAGTTCTGCTTCTTCAGGGTTGGAAAGCCCAGGAGTATAGGAAGAGCCCTGAAATCTAGTGTCACCTCACTATTGACTAGGCAGAGAACATAAAACAAAACACCACTTTCTGATATTCATACAATTCCCTCTAATCTTTTATGGAAAACTGTTAGGAGAGAAGAATGGGTGATGTCTTATGAGTTCATGGGGATTTGGTATCAAGGAGAGCATGTGGAGTTAGGTGGAGACTTCATGGATAATGTAACATATGGATGGTTGAAGCTTGAGTATAATTTATTCATTTATTTGACAAATATGTATTGATCATCTGCTATTAACTAATATTACAACAGAAATGAGGAAATGCAACAAATTGCCCCACAGGAAAGCATGATTCCTTATTTTCAGAGTCCTATCTATCAGATAAGATTACATTACCTGGAAATCATAATATGTTATTTTAAATACTGTGATAAAAGTATATGCTCAGTGGAAACTGGGAGAAAGAAATGGTTTACTGTAATGGGGAGAATCTGAAACAGCTTCAATGAGAGATGTATAAAAATATTTTTGGAGAATGAGTAGTAATTTTACAACTAATGGAGGAACAGTTTGACAGAAAAAAAGAAAGAATATGTGCAAGTCTTAGAAAAGTGAAGATTGATACATAGTTTGATGTGTCCTAAGTTAGGGCTGGAAAGATAACTTAAAGCAGATTGCAAAGTCTCCTTATACTGTGATAAGGACTATGGATTTATTCTGAAGTCTCTGGGGGAATCATTGCAGATTTATAACTAGGGAAGAACGGAAATGAGTTTTATAAAAATAACAGTCGGTGATGGGAGCAGGAGATGCGAACTAGAGCTGACTGACTAACTGGGAAATTGATCAATTCTTGACATACCTGCTTTCCAATAGATTTTTTTATATTCTTCAGGGAAGGAACCCTATTTTATTGAAGTTTTTATTCCCTAAATAATGCTTGCTATATGAAGGCCCTTATTTTTCATAGTTATGGAAGGAAGACAAGAAGGGAGGAAGAAAGTCTTTAGTAAGTGATGAAGTGGTGTGACGAGTGATGATAAGGACTGAAATGATGTATTAGCTGTAAGATGGCCAGAAAAGACAGATTGGAAATGGACTGGCAATTTAATTTAGCAAACAGATTTTACTTCTGTACATATGGCCAATGAATATCTTTTGCTTTATTTCCTAATCGCACTGGCACATGATCTCTGAGATTTATGGCAAGTATGCACAAAGCTGATTTTGCAAAGCAGATCATATAAATTGTGTATTTTTTCCTCATGGCTTTGAAGACAGTTTTGATACCAGGCACGTTGATGATGTCGCAGATAACTGAGGAGAAAAAGTTTCCCAGAGAACTAGAGGCATATTTTGACTCTATTTTCTGCAGTAAAATCTATAAGAAAATACCCAGAAGGCTTATTTCTACAAGGAAAAGACAGATAGTCACTGGTTAAGAGGTGATAATATATAAAATATCTATTTTAACCTGGAAGAAGTTCTGTGAAGACTGGTTAAATCCTGGCTTATGTGCCCACCCAGAGGGAAGAACAGTAGAGAAATTCACATTTCCCTAGATTTCAAAAGTCTGTGGATATAAACAAATGAAGTTACATCAGTTGTATAAATTCAAATGTGCTAGTCCATATAGCTGCCTTTTCCTTGACATCTGTTCATGCTTTTCTATGAATTCCTAGAGAAACATTGTACATACTGTATGTTAACTATTAAAAAGTAGCGTTACCAAAATACATTTTTCCTGAAGCCAATCCAATAGAAAAACTAGTTCACTAATATTTCTAAATTTTCCAATTTATGATTAGCAATCATTTTAAATCAAATAAAGCAATTATGACAGACCTGTTAGAATCAGTCTATGTGAGCTAACTCATTTTATCTTCACAACGCTACTTCTATCACTGTTTTACAAATGAGCTTTGGTAACATGTCCAAGCCACTCAGCTATACTGTAACTGGTTTTAAAGTCTCAGAATATTTAATATTTGTCAATATCAGTAAAAAAAAAAAGGTGGGGGAGGGGCTTCCCCACCTGCCAAGCAAGAGACGTGTGTTCAATCCCTGGGTAGGGAAGATCCCCTGGAGAAGGAAATGGCACCCACTCTAGTATTCTTGCCTGGGAAATCCCAAGGATATAGGAGCCTGTGGGCCACAGTGCATGGGATCACAAAAGAATTGGACATGATTGAGTGGCTAAATCACCACAAATGTAAAAAAACCAATATTTCATTCAGGAATTTTTGCATTTATAGTCTGTTTGCTCACATTTTAGAATTTTTTAGAATTTTTTGCAAATTTCTCAAGTAACCTGTTAACATTTGGGATTTTTTTCATCAGTAACAAAAGTCAAATATTTCTATTAAAAAGGACAGCCATATAACTTATCTTCCAAGCTAGGGATTTTTTTTTTTTCTAATAAAAAGGGACACCATTAATAATTGTCCAAAGAAAAAGAAAGTGAAAGTTGCTCAGTCGTGTCTGACTTTTTGCGATCCCGTGGACTATACCGTCCATGGAATTCTCCAGGCCAAAATACCGGAGTGGGTAACCTTTCCCTTCTCCAGGGGATCTTCCCAACTCAGGGATCGAACCCAGGTCTCCCTCATTGTGGGAGGATTCTTTATCAGCTGAGCCGCAAGGGAAGCCTAAGAATACTGGAGTGGGTAGCCTATCCCTTCTCCAGCAGATCTTCCTGACCCAGGAAGCAAACCCCGGTTTACTGCATTGCAGGCACATTCTTTACCAACTGAGCTATCAGGGAAGCCCTTGTCCAAAGAAAACAGGTTTAAACTCGGACCCTACGAAGCAAATTGGGCTGTTTGGCCCACTTGTTATAAAAACTGTTTAACCTATTACATTGAAACTCTTACATTTTACCATCAGAGCTTTTAAAGGTGTAAACCTGCAATTCATAAATTTGGTGATGTTCCTTTGGAAAACTGATCATTTGATGAAACTATTTGCAGAAGATTCATTTTTCTGTCTTCACAGGGCTCAGATCTAGATCAAAGAATCTAGTCAAGAACTTTTTCAGGAGTCCCTCTCAAAATGACACCTTGCCAGCTGACCAACTCCATGGGGAGTTTTGTCTTTGTCACCCCTCCCTACTTCCAGATGGGGCTTCCCAGGTGGTCAGTGGTAAAGAATCTGCCTGCCAATGCAGAAGGCACAAGAGACTCAGGTTCCATTTCTGGTTTGAGAAGATCCCCTGAAGAAGGAAATGGCAACCCACTCCAGTATTCTTGCCTAGAAAATCCAATGGACAGTGGAGTGTGACAGGCTACAGTCAGCAACTGAGTATGCACACACATGATTTAATCTAGTTTATTTTGAACTTGAAGAATACAGTTTTCATATTGAATCCATGAATTATTTCTGTAAAGTCTAAGATAAAATCATTATTGTTTACTACTGTTCTCAGTAAGAATTTAAAACGTACTGTTTAAATAAAGTATTTTTCTATACTGCCAACAGTAAATGGTAATCTAAAATATGTGAAGCAGAAAGGAATGGTAATATATCATTGTTATAGCATACTCCATCCTGTTTTTATGTGCATTCACAAGATGTGCATACACAAAGTCTTTCTAAGAAGCAGGCTCTGAAAGGTTGTTGAGAATGACAAAGGATGAAGCCTAATATAGATTTAAAAATTTGATTTTAGAATTAAATGTTTTTACATGCAATAATTATAACCATATTTTGCATACTAGAAACTAATACATCCCGGTCATCTCTCCGGGAGGGATGGGATGGGGAGGGAGGTGGGAGGGGGGTTCTGGAAGGGGAACACATGTACACCCATGGTGGACTCTTGTCAATGTATGGCAAAACAAATACAATATTGTAAAGTTAAAAAATAGATAAATAAACTAATTTAAAATGTCAAAAAAAAAGAAACTAATACAGTGGCTTATATTCTCTTTGAAACATAACTAATTCATTTCAAGATAAAATTTATCAGATATTGTTTATATCTGTATTATTTTGTAGTGAGAAGGAAGTTCACATTATTTTTATCATCTAGAACAGAGATATCAATGTTGACCTTTTCATTATTCACTATTTTTTTTCCTGATAATTCCTGTTGTGGTTTCTATTGTAGACATTTCCCAATGTTCAAAAGACTTTTTCTCAAATCTATTTGCAAGTTATTTTCTGAGACTTAAATCCACTACATTATATGAAACATGCAAAGAATTCACATGTTAAGTGGTGACTGAGATTTCTGACCTGTTCAAAAAGGTCTATTTAGCCTAAAATCCTATAATAACCTGTGTTCGTGCTTAATTGCTGAGCCATGTATGACTCTGCGACCCTTTGGACTGTAGCCTGCCAGGCTCCTCTGTCCATGGGATTATCCAGGCAAGAATAGTGGAGTAGGTTGTCATTTCTTCCTCCAGGGAATCTTCCTTACCCAGGGATCAAACCTGTGTCTCCTATGTCTCCTGCATTGCAGGTGGATTCTTTACCCACTGAGCCATTGAAGAAGCCCATATAATCACCTAAATATTCATAAATGTCGATAATAATTTGACTTGAATCCAAGCTACCTTGGACTCTATTTTTCCTTAGCTATACGTCTGCAAGTTTTCTCTTCTTATCTCCCAGCAAAGTGGAAGGAAGTGTGGGAAGCAACAGAACTTCACCTTGAACCACTCTGGAGAGGTTGTCCTGTGGAAGTTAGATCAACAGTTCTGCAAGGGTGAAACCAATCTATTTTACCATTAGTTCAAGATATAAATAGACTGCTAAATAAAGCAATAATCATGTGAGAGATGCTTACTGATGAAATGTATAAATTACCTGCCTAATCTAGGGCAATTCAGTATTCTACCAACAATGAAAATAATAAAAAATATGAAAGATAAGGACTCATTAGGCTTATGTTCTTCGTGAGAGACACAAATAAGTGTTTACAGCTGTGGGATGTCGTTGAAAGTCTGAGATGTTCAGAGCTTCTCAACCTCAACAGTACAGATCCTTGGGATCAGATAATGTTTTTGTGGTGGGAGGCTGGAATGTTTAGCAGCATTTCAGGAATGTTTAGCAGCATGCCTGCTCTCTGTCCACTAGATGCCAATAGTAGCACATACCCTCCAGATTTGACAACCAAAAATGCCTCCAGACATTGCCAGCTGTCCCCTGGGGAAGGTAAGCAAAATTGTCCCCAATAAGAGCCACCAGGCTAGATGAGGAGAGAAAATCGGTCTTTGTATATAGTTATATAGAAGTCACTGATGACCTTGATAAACACAACTTGAAAAGGAGTGCTGAAAATAAATTTTAGAATGATGGGAATGAGTGAATGAGAAGGGAAAAAAAATGGAGACAACTCTGGAGAAGTGTTATCTGTGAAGAGGAAGAAAAAAGTGATACAAAAGCTAGTAGTGGGTGTTGCGTCAAGCTAGGCTCTTTTGGTTATTTCTGTTTATTTCTTGATTGTTTTCTCTTTTTAATAAATGAGAGGTGCTACTGCATTTATTTCACCCAAATACTACACATTTGTAAGTATTTTGGTGAAATTCAGTAGGGTGGGAAAAGTTGGAACAGAAGAATGTAAGTTGGAACAGAAGAATGTAACAATCCCTGAAGAGGAGAATTCAGCCTGAAAGTAGAATTGACTTGATAAGATGTTGATACTTTTATAGCAGAGCATAGAGATTTAGCAGAAGTATAGCATTGGTGGGGCTTCCTGGGTGGCTCAGCAGTAAAGAAACAGCCTGCTATGCAGGAGCCACAAGAGGCACAGGTTCAATCACTGGGTGAGGAAGATTCCTGGAGAAGGGAATGGCAACCCACCCACTATTCTTGCCTGGAGAATCCTATGGACAGAGGAGCCCCGTGGGCTATAGTCCACACGGTTGCAAAGAGTCAGACACCACTGAAGTGACTTAGCACGCACACATAACATTGGTGATGCATTTTCTTATTGAGGTAGAGAGCAAAGTTATCCACTGAAAAGAAAAAAAAAAAAAAAGACAAGTGTAGGCTGTGGAAGTAATAAAAGCAGAGTTCAACTTACTATGCATCAAAAATGGATAAGGTCCAGAAATTCTCTGTCACTCTCTGACATTGATCTTGAACTAGTATCTTAAATAAAACATACTCCTAATTCTAAGTTTTATTGCTAGAAAAATACACTTTCTGTAAAATTAATTACAATTCCCATTAAATGTTTTTCTAATAAAACAATTTTTATTAGTTATGTTTTTGTAGCAAATAAAAAAATAAGTCTTCCACTTCAAAATTAAGGGAAAATACATTTTTTAGATCTTTTTGCATTTACAACACTACATTCCAAATAGCAATAATATAGGGAAAATTATTGTTAAGGAACAACTTTATCATGAAATCAATATAGTCTCTGACTTGGAATCAATTGGCTTAGAGTTTTAAATGGCTTTATTGATTTGAATCATAAAAGATACAAAAGAGGATACATTTGTACAAGTTCAATAACATAAAAAGGAGAAAATATCTCCATGAGGAAAATTTAAGCTTAACGTGTAGATGACTACAGGAATTTGGGAACAAAGTAAACTATTTCCTATTCCATCACAAACTTAGAAGAAACCTGCTGTCTATTTGTGATCTTATCCTCTTTTCTGACCTAGATATTCTACATAAGATATATACCAGATATATATTTACTCTTTAGAAAGTAGTAACTCACCCCAGAGAAATGAACATAAATTGAGAAAATGTTGACTTTGACCTTCATTTTAAAAGCTTGACCGATGCTTTGATTTCATCTTTAGTTGGTTTATTTTCTGACCTGGAAGAGTAAAACATATTTAGATTTATAAAAAGTTCTGACTTTCATGACTAATGGACGTTAATTGCTATGACAGTGACATTTTGTATCTTACCCATATTTCTGTGTTACTTTTAATAGGAAAATCTTTGAGAACTAAATTACCAGGGTTTTTAGAAAACCTAAAACACACTGCTTTGTAAAAATACCAAATTATTACTAACATAAAGCTTCATATAAATCACAGGAAATTCTAAGACCTTTTTATAAATTTCTTTGAAATACATTTTACTTTAATAAATTTGGCTTTTTAAAAAAGGTAATTAAGTAGTTACATGCACAAAAATGGTTATCCTGTTTGGGGTGTTTATAGAATCATTACTTTACCAATATTCTTGCTTATTTTGGCTATTCTAAAGAAGTATTGAAAAACCAGTGGATTCCTTCTGATAACATATTATAAATGCTCTGGTGTTCTATTATAATCCTTTCTAACTGGTTCCACTGAGCCCATTCTTCTCTGTAGGCCATTCTTAATCTCATTACTTAGGTGGGGACTCAGTTTATAGGACGAAGAAGGCAATGGCACCCCACTCCAGTACTCTTTTGCCTGGAAAATCCCATGGATGGAGGAGCCTGGCAGGCTTCAGTCCATGGGGTCGCTAAGAGTCGGACACAACTGAGTGACTTCACTTTCACTTTTCACTTTCATGCACTGGAGAAGGAAATGGCAACCGACTCCAGTGTTCTTGCCTGGAGAGTCCCAGGGACGGCGGAGCCTGGTGGGCTGCCGTCTATGGGGTCGCACAGAGTTGGACACGACTGAAGTGACTTAGCAGCAGCAGCAGCAGCAGCAGCAGCAGTTTATAGGAAATACCTAAACTGCACTTTGGTCTCTGCCAGAAACACCTTGTTTATCTACTGCTTCCAAATGTGTTTAGCTCAACTTCAGGGAGAAATGTTCGATTTTTTAAGTTATTTTAAAAATAAGATAAATAAAGCCTGTTCAACTAGATGATTAATAATTAATGAAAAGCAGCTAGTGGGACTTCCAAAATTTTTAATTTTGTATATCCAGATTTTAAATGTTGATCTGCCTAATCTTCAGTTTATTGAGGTAGCCAGACAAATGTCTTTGACAATAAGTAAGGATTTCCTTCCTAGTAAATTGCCTAATATTTTCCACAACAGAACTAATCCAAGAATCACATTTTATTGATTCATAAGAGCATAGACTTTTCTCTAAAGTTTTTAAAAATGTAATCCATTAAAAATTTAATTCACTGTCAAGTATCAAGATTAAAATAAAAGACGTTATAGTGATTTTTAAAGGAAGTGGTTGGGAATTTAAGAATTCCAAGTTAGAATGACATTGTGTTTCTTGTTCTTTTCTTCTGAATGTCCAAATTTCGTTCTTCAGGGCATTGAGAGGTAAGCAGCATTCTTTTAATGCATCAGTATAGTAGGGTAAGGCCTATATAATAGTCACAAATACAGTTATCTGTGAATGGTGGCTTATGTATTAGAATTTGATGTTACCTTTCATAATTGATGTAGTTTATTTTTGGTAAAATATTCATTTTTATCAGTTTATTCTTGAATCAGGCACCAGATAGAGTTTAAGTGAATAACTAATTTCATTACATACGGAAATTTAATGCTTTCATGACAGTAGATGCAGGTCAATCTTTTTAGATTCCTGACAGTGATCAAATTCTTCAGGCAAAAATAGATCAACAGAGATGCTGTGTACAGAGATGTAGATGTTCTGTGTATTTCACCCAAGAAAGATACTCCATAGAACTTCATTATACACTTCATTTTTGTACAGTTCTCTATGCAAAATGAAGGGCTAATTGATGGTCAGATGTCAGTCAGTTAAACTTTGAATTCTTAAAATTTAGGCAAGTCAATGTTTCATGGTAAAAACTATCTTTGTTCTACCAGAATAAAATAGAGTCATTAAAAAAAAAACTATCTGAAGATACAGGGCAAGGAAATTTATAAACACACACATAATGAAAATACAAAGGCTGAAAGGATGATGTAAAGAAATGTTCTCAGGGTTCCTATGAACTAATATTATATTTAGTGCATAGAAGAGACCATATTTCTCTTAGCTCACCCCAAATAAAGATTACCATGCCCTCCTCCAGGGGGTCTTCCCCACCCAGGGATCAAACCTGCAACTCTTATGTCTCTCCTGCTTTGGTAGGTGGGTTCTTTACCACTAGCACCACCTAGGAAGCCCAAAAGATTAAAAAGATGAGTGAAAATGTCTGTGTTGGGGTTGTTGTTGTTGCTCAGTTGCTCAGTTGTGTCTGACTCTTTGTGACCCTATGGACTGCAGAACAACAGGCTTCCCTGTCCTTCACTCTCTCCCAGAGGAGTTTGATCAAACCCATGTCCCTTGAGTCGGTGATGCCATCCAACCAACTCATCCTCTGTCGTCCCCTTCTTCTCCTGCCTTCAGTCTTTCCCAGCATCAGGGTCTTTTCCAGTGGGTCGGATCTTTGCATCAGGTGGCCAAAGTACTGGAGGTTCAGCTTCAGCATCAGTCCTTCCATGAGTATTCATGGTTGATTTCCTTTAGGATTGACTGGTTTGCTCTCCTTGCAGTTCAAGAGTCTTCTCCAACACCACAGTTCAAATGCATCAATTCTTCAGCACTAAGTCTTCTTTATGGTCCAACTCTCACATCCACACATGACTACTGGAAAAACCATAGCCTTGACTATAAGGACCTTTGTCAGCAAAGTGATGTCTCTGCATTTTTATATGCCGTCTATGTTTGTGCTGAGATGACTAGTTGTAACTCTAAGACTGATTTCATGTAAGCCTTTGGAAACCAGTTAGCTTTTTTTTTTTTTTTTTGCTTTTTTTGTTTTGTTTTTAATTTATTTATTTATCTATTTTTTACTTTACAATATTGTATTAGTTTTGCCATAAAGTGACATGAATCTGCCATGGGTGTACATGTGTTCCCCTTCCAGAACCCCCCTCCCACCTCGCTCCCCATCCCATCCCTCTGGGTCATCCCAGTGCACCAGCCCTGAGAACCCTGTATCATGCATCGAACCTGGACTGGCAATTCATTTCACATATGCTAATTTACATGCTTCAATGCCATTCTCCCATATCATCCTGCCCTTGCCCTCTCCCATAGAGTCCAAAAGACTGTTCTATACATCTGTGTCCCTTTTGCTGTCTTGCATACAGGGTTATCCTTACCAATTTACTAAATTCCATATATATGCATTAGTATACTGTACTGGTGTTTTTCTTTCTGGCTTACATCACTCTGTATAATAGGCTCCAGTTTCATCCACCTCATTAGAATTGATTCAAATGTATTCTTTTTAATGGCTGAGTAATATTCCATCGTGTATATGTACCACATCTTCTTTATCCATTCATCTGTTGATGAGCATCTAGACTGCTTCCATCTCCTGGCTATTATAAACAGTGCTGCGGTGAACATTGGGGTACACGTGTCTCTTTTAAATCTGGTTTCCTCAGTGTGTATGCCCAGCAGTGGGATTGCTGGGTCATATGGCAGTTCTATTTCCAGTTTTTTGAGGAATCTCCACACTGTTCTCCATAGTGGCTGTACTAGTTTGCATTCCCACCAACAGTGTAACAGTTAGCTTTTTATAAGAACATTACATCACATTAGGGTTACTTGATTTTGTTATTATTCCATGTTTAAGGCTGAATAAGAATTTAAATTCAGCAATTTTTATTTATTAAAAAAGAATTTGTTTTGGAAAACACACACATGCACACAGAAAATCAATATCCTCATTCATTATATAACAAAAGTATTTTAACTCCTTAAATAACCTTGTGATGATTCCCAAAGGATAAGGCTATATACTGATTAAATATTAATAAAATAAGCTCTCTGGCCAAAAATATTATGCTGAGATATTAGCAAAATACTATGCACATTTATTACATACTATTTTAGGTGCCAGGTTAGTATTTTCTGACAGACTCTCTTTGGCATCATCAGATGGCTGCCAGGACCAACCAGAACAATATAATCTAGGTCATGTATAAGGCCAAACAATTTTCCCCTCAAACTTAGAGCACAAGTCCTATACTTCTGTTGATTGGATAATCTTAAATTAAGTACCAATCTTCCAGCCAATCACTTGAGCTATAACTCAGAATTTCACGGTGCTGTGTGTGTGTGTGTGTGCTTAGTTGCTCAGTCATGTCTGACTCTTTATGACCCTATGGACTGCAGCCCACCAGACTCCTCTGACCATGGGATTTTTCAGGCAACAATACTGGAGTAGATAATCATTCCCTTCTCCAGGGGATCTTCCCAACCCAGGTATAGAACTCAAGTCTCCTGTATCACAGGCAGATTCTTTACCACCTGAGTCACCAGGGTAGCCCACTAATTAGGTTAGACCCAAATCAGTAGTGAAATAAAATTTTAATGAAATAAAAATTGAGTAGATGCTCATAAATGGGAGAATACATCAGATCAATTAAGAGTATTATGTGTATTTTACTGGTGAACAACTACGAATAGTATTTGAAAATAAAAAAGTTTTCCTCTGACAAAAGAACTTTTATTCAACTTTATGAGAATCATGTGAACATAAAACAGTGTAATGAAACAAAAGAATTCGGTGGTGAACAGAGAAGAATTTGATTAGATTTTTAAAGAAATATTGTCATTTTGAGACTTTTATTCTCTTTCATGATCCACTTTTTTCTCATATGCTATGTAAGTCTAGTACTTATATTGCTTGAACCATCATAGAAATTCAATAAATTCTGAATTATTAAATATAAATTGATGGCAGAAAGTCTGTATAGTAACAAGTTGAGTTTTAATATAACCTTTTAAAAATTCAATTAAAAAGTCAAACTCAAATAAATATTTAAAAGGGAATAATTGGTTGTCCTACTTTTTTCCCTCAAAGAAGGATGATTTTTTAGCTTGAATAAAATTTGTGCTGTGAAAAACATGCATATGTTCATTTTGGCCTAATCAGAGAGTGCTACTTTTTTCCTTCCCTCAAAGTATGCAGGTTTATACATGATTTATTGTGAACTTACTTTTAGTTTTCCCTGCAGAAGACAAAGGACTTAGAGTAGTGACCTTTTCTAATTTTATGAGTGTTCTGTAAAATAGTCCCTTGCTTTTCAAATTACATTAAAAATCAAAAGTCCGCAGTAACTTTGAAAAGACTTACTTTTCCTTAATTAAATTATTTCAGGATGTATCTCTTTGCTATTAATCTTATATGTATTCTAACAAGAGGAAAAATAAGTATATACCATTCCATTCTCTCCCTCCCTCTCCCTCTTCTCTGGATATAGATTCTTCTTTATGAATACATAGAAGGATCCCTCAATTGATATAGATAGATAAACATTATAAAAATTAGTCACTGAAAATCGAAGGTTATTATCTCTATCTTTTTCTCGCCAGGTTTCCTAGGACTAACTTTATCCCAAGTTCTTTGATATCAATAGTTAGCATACTTTTCAGTATTACACTTCTTCAGCTATTACATATGAACTATAAAAGACACATTGTGAGATAGATAGAAAAAAATTTTAATAATAAAAGACACATTGTAATAAGATTCAAAGCTAGAGTTTTATTCTAGGTCATTCTAGAATTGCATTGTTATGGATTTTGCCATGTTTTTCCTTCCTAGAGGGAAGGAAAAGGAGCAATGTGTGTGTGGGTGTATTTGCTTAGATTTGGTAAAAAAAAAAAAAAAAAGCAATAAAAATCAAAGTGGCCCCATTTTCACTTAGAATATTTCTTACCTCAACTCCTGAAGTAACTTTCTTTTTGTGCTGAAGCCAGGAGATTGTACATGGCAGTTCTTTCATATGTGTGAGTACAACTATTACATTTTCTTTAGTCCTTCATTGCATTTTCTGCAGATTCCCTCATCATTTCTGAGGAACTCTCCTGTAGCCACACTGAAATCTGTGTCAGGTGCTGCTTAAAACGTGCTTTTTTAAAAAATCTAGGAATACATGTAGAAACAGATACTACCTGTTCCATTTATTTGAAGAATGAAATAATTTACAAAACAGTGTAAGAGGTAATTTCATTTGGTAGACTTAAGTGACTCTGAAGGAATTTATGGCAATTTTCTTAGTAAGTCTATTGTTCATGGAGCTTCCCAGGTGGCTCAGTGGTAAAGAATCCTTCTGCTAATGCAGAAGACACAGAGACGTGGGTTTGATCCCTGGGTCTGGAAAATCCCCTGGAGTAGGAAATGGCAACCCACACCAGTCTTCTTGCCTAGAAAACTCCATGGACAGAGGAGCCTGTGGGGGAGCTACAGTCCATGGGGTCACATAGAGTAGGACACGGCTGAGCATGCACACATGCTGTTGTTCATAATAATGGCATTGTTTGAGTATGTGTAGTGTTTGAAAGGCAACATCTCTGTCATTCATAGAGGTTTTGAAGTACTTTTTAATTGTAATATATTAAGACTCAGGTTTGACCCAAGAAAATGGAGGGAATTTGTGTTAATGTTATGACTTAGAGACATCTACTTTTATACTTTGTCATGAATAAGTGAATAAAACTACATTTGAATGGTGGTTGATTACATTCAAAAATTAAAATATAGTTAATTTTAAATAAAGCAATCAGGGATTTTATTGCTTTGAATATATCTCTTTATAATTGATCTCTGCTATTATAATTTTACTATCAGGGAGCTTTTCTAAAACATGACTAAAACCTAACACATGTTTAAGTACAATAGAAAAAAACTTCAGTCCTTGTAAATATCCTGTGTAAAAAGCTTGTCAATATGCATTTTTATAATAGTTGAATTCACACAAGTAGAATGCTCAAACATCTTTGTATCTACTTTGAATAATTTAAACATGTATTTTCCCTCTGAAATTTATTTGTGGGTTTAATTTAACCCAGGTGTAAATTTACTTTAATATTTGGTTTTTGGAAGTGAAAGTGAAAGTTGCTGAGTCGTGTCTGACTCTTTGTGACCCCATGGACTATACACTCCATGGAATTCTCCAGGCCTTTCCCTTCTCCAGGGGATCTTCCCAACCCAGGGATTGAACCCAGGTCTCCAGCATTGCAGGCGGATTCTTTACCAGCTGAGCTACCAGGAGGGAAGAACAAAAAGCATTTTTATGGATTTAGGGGTTTGCTTTGAAAATTCTACCCCCTATGATAACAGGGCTTGCCTTGTGGCTCAGATGGTCCATCTAGTCAAGGCTATGGTTTTTCCAGTAGTCATGTATTGATGTGAGAGTTGGATGGTGAAGAAAGCTGAGCACCAAAGAATTGATGCTTTTGAACGGTGGTGTTGAAGAAGACTCTTGAGAGTCCCTTGGACTGCAAGGAGATCCAACCAGTCCATCCTAAAGGAGATCAGTCCTGGGTGTTCATTGGAAGGACTGATGTTGAAGCTGAAACTCCAGTACTTTGGCAACCTGATGGGAAGAGCTGACTCTTTGGAAAAGACCCTGATGATGGGAAGGATTGGGAGCAGGAGGAGAAGGGGACAACAGAGGGTGAGATGGCTGGATGGCATCACCACCTTGATGGACCAGGGTTTGGGTAAACTCTGGGAGTTGGTGATGGACAGGGAGGCCTGGTGTGCTGTGATTCATGGGGTCACAAAGAATCAGACACGATTGAGCAACTGAACTGAACTGACTGATGAAAACAGGAGAACTAATGTCTGCTGTTGCTCTAATTCAGTCCCTAAGTTGTGTTTGACTCTTTGCAACCCCACAGACAATAAATAACCTGTCAGGATCCATTGTCCATGGGATTTCCCAGGCAAGAATGCTGGCATGGGTTGCCATTTGCTTCTCCAGCGGATCTTCCCAATCCAGGGATCGAACCCATGTCTCCTGAATTGTAGGTGGTCTCTTACATTGTAAGCACATTCTTTACCTCTGAGCTACCAGGGAAGCCCATCAATATCTATAAGATGTCGTTAATTCTGTCTAAACATGTTGCTATGGGGCCATAAAATAGCTTATCAATCTCCTATTTATCACATTTTTAAAATTTCCTAAACCTGATGATACCTTTCAATCCATATAAATTTAATGTAGCAGCATATTTACCCTAAATATTTGTTAGTAAATTAACAGAGGTCCCAAAATTAAAGGTCAGGATATTGGTTTGTTGTTTCCTCCCCACTTTAGTGGCTTGACTGATAAATAATGTGCATTAATATATTATTTGTATAAAAATAAAGAAGCTGAAAATGATAGAAGAAAATATAAATGCTAATTAATATTATATTATATTGATAGAAGTTATTTCTAAGTCTAAAATTAAAGAATTTCAAAGGAAAATATTACTATGCCTCCTACATAAGAAAGCATCTGAAAAAATTTTAAAGACTGTATATTTATTTGTAATACATATAACAAGCTTGATGTATAAAAAGTTTTAAAGATCAATTAAAATATGAATAAAATGTTTAAAGTAACACCAAAAGGCTAACCATAAATATAATTGGTAATATGGAAATAATTCAATCTCACTAGAAATCAAAAATGATTAAATCAAAACAAGTATGTATACTTTCAGCTGTTTTTAAATTTATTATGATATCTATTTAAATTTGTTATCTTATTTTTAAATATTTCATCCAGTGTTAATAAAGTATGGGGAATCATACAGTGAGAATATAAATTATTACAATTTTAAAGGATAATTTTAAAATATACATAGATGTGTTTAAAATTTCTTTTGACCCAGTTCAGTTCAGTTCAGTTCAGTCGCTCAGTCGTGTCCGACTCTCTGCGACCCCATGAATTGCAGCACGCCAGGCCTCCCTGTCCATCACCAACTCCCGGAGTCTACCCAAACCCGTGTTCATCGAGTCGGTGATGCCATCCAACCATCTCATCCTCTGTCGTCCCCTTCTCCTCCCGCCCCCAATCCTACCCAGCATTAGGGTCTTTTCCAATGACTCAACCCTTCGCATGAGGTGGCCAAAGTATTGGAGCTTCAGCTTCAACATCAGACCTTCCAATGAACACCCAGGATTGATCTCTTTTAGGATGGATTGATTGGATCTCCTTGCAGTCCAAGGGACTCTCAAGAGTCTTCTCCAACACCACAGTTCAAAAGCATCAATTCTTCGGTGCTCAGCTTTCTTCACTGTCCAATTCTCACATCCATACATGACCACTGGAAAAACCATAGTCTTGACTAGACGGACTTTTGTTGGCTAAGTAACGTCTCTGCTTTTAAACATGCTATCTAGGTTGGCCATAACCTTCCTTCCAAGGAGTAAGCGTCTTTTAATTTCATGGCTTTTGACCCAGTAATTCCAATTATAGTAATTTATTTTAAGAAGCATAATTCCATGATGGCTCAGAAGGTATAGAATCCTCCTGCAATGCAGGAGACCTGGGTTAGATCCCAAGTTCAGGAAGATCCCCTGGAGAAGGGAATGGCAACCCACTCCTGTATTCTTGCCTGTGAATGAACAGAGGAGCCTGGTGGGCTACAGATCATGGGGTCACAGAGTCAGACATGACTCAGCAACTAACACTTTCACTTTTTTTCAATCACAGATAAACCTATATATATCTTTTAAGATATTCATCACATTGTGATTTATAACCTTGGGGGGGAAAAGTTTAAAAATCTAAAGTTCAATTGCATAATTCAGGTTAAATACATTTTAACTTATCATTCTCACAGTAAAATATTTATGTTTCTTTAAACTAGTACAAGTATTATTTTACAAATACTGTATGGTATCACATATATGTGGTATCTAAAGTAAAGCAAAGTAATGAATATAACAAGAAGTAATAATAATAAAATTATAGTTTAGAATATTTAATGATGTATACTGTATAGTATTATTAAATGAAAACTGTATACAAAATATATAGTATGGTACAATGTTTCAAAATTATGTGTATATACAGAGATTCCAAAGACTGAAAAATTGCAAACTATGTTAATATGTATAAACTTTACATGTTTCAATTGTGTATTTTTATTTCTAAAATAATCATGTATTATTTGAAACAGCAATTTAAAAAAATCAGTGAAGCTATTCTGTGATATTGTGACACTTTAGTGGTGGATGCAGGTTAGCATAAATTTGTCTAAACTCTTATTATGTATACCCCCAAGCATAAGCTATAGACTCTGGGTGATTATAATGTGTTGTTAATGTGGGTTCATCAATTGTTAACATGTGTACCACTCTGATGGGGGATGTTGATAATGGAGGAGGCTATGCAAATAGCTTCCCTGATAGCTCAGTTGGTAAAGAATCCACCTGCAATGCAGGAGACTGGGTTCCATGGACTGTATAATCCATGGGGTCGCAAAGAGTCGGACACTACTGAGCAACTTTCACTTTCACTTTTTTCATGCATATAGCAGGGCTTCCCAAATGGCACAGTGGTAAAGAATCTGCTTGCCAAGCAGGGGACTCAGGTTCAATCTCTTAGTCAGGGAAAATCCCCTGGAAAAAGAAATGGCAATCAACTCCAGTATTCCTGCCTGGGAAATTCCATGGACAGAGGAGCCTGGTGGCCTACACTTCATGTGGTTGCAAAGAATCGGACATGACTTAGCAACTGAGAACACACACATGCATACAGCAGGGTACAGGAATATATGGGTAATCTGTTCAATTTTGCTGAGACTCTAAAACTCCTTTTTAAAGATAATCTAGTTTAAGAGAAAGAAAAATAGAAATGTTTATTTTCTTTTCTAATTGGGTACATACAGCTACAATACAATCATACCTTAGAGTCAGTTCAACTTACAGCCTAAATAGATGAAACTTAATGTGATTATTCTTTTTTTTAAATAGAAGTATATTTGATTTATAATATTGTGTGAGTTTCTGGTTCACAGCAAAAGGATTTAGTTGTAGATAGATATATATAGTCCCCTATTCAAGGAAGTAGAATCTTGTATTTATCCATTCTATATATGTTTACATCTACCCATCCCAAACTCCCAATTCAACCCTTCCTGGATGCCCTCCCCTAAAATATAAATGTGATTACAGTATTCCTAACCAGCAGTGTGCATTTTACTGAAGAGTCATGAAGTTAATTTCTTTTAGAACTAAACTGAATGGAATAAGAATCAATTAAAAATATTGGAATACTTTTCTTGCTATTCCTGTCCTCAGGTGCTCAGAGTTTATTGGGTGAGTTAATTGTACCATCACAAATTCTTACTTGAGTAGAATTTATCAAGAAAGGATGGAGAATATGGATATCCTTGGCCAAAGGACCAGTATGAGCAAAGTCGTGAAGATTGAAATAAAATAAAAGGATACATATTCCCTGTTAGGTGTTCAAATTTTGATAGCCGGGCAGAGGCCAAACCATGTGCCTTGAAAAGATGACTGAACTTTATTCTGTGGGTGATTGATGGTCACTTGATAAGAGCTTGTTGGGGAAGGCTCAAGATGGCACAGTCCTGGGGATGGAGCCACAAGTCATCTGTGATACATGTTTTCCTCTGGATCACTCTTGAATGTCCTGAAATACCTAAGGGTAAAGAGGTGTTAGGTGTTAGGGATGAATGCACACTTAGTGCTCAGCCTTAAAGAATTAGAAATGTGTTACACAGAGTGTTCCTCAAAGAGATAAATTCACCATATCTCGCCAGGTTTGAGATGAAAAGTTTCAGTTTCCATGTCACTGAAAATTTTGATGAATTAGAAGAAGTTAAATGTATTTCCCTACAAAAGGATATATCAAAGAGTTTAATATACTAATTTGCATTCTGAAACTAATTTGCATTCTGGAACATACCAAGAGAACATGGTATGTAGAATATTTTTTAACCCTCTAAGTCGCTGTGTTGTGTCGCTTATGTGCTTAGTAGTGTCTGACTCTTGCAACCCCATGGACTACAGCCTGCCAGGCTCCTCTGTCCATGGGATTTCCCAGACAGAACAAATAGACTCTTTCTCTTTTCTCTGTCTCTTGCACATTAAAACTATAGCATTTTATATACAAAATTGTGTGCCTTCTTCTAAATTTAAAAATACACTTTAAAGATTGGAGGCTTCCCAGGTGGCCCTAGTTATAAAGAACCTGCCTGCCAATGCAGAACACTGGGGTGGTTTGCCATTTCCTTCTCCAGGGGATCTTCCTGACACAAGGATCTAACCCGATTCTCTTGCATCTCCTGCATTGGCAGGCAGATTCTTTTACCATTGTGCTACCTGGGAAGCCCTCTAACACTATAGACCCTATTTATTTATTTATTTATTTTTCTTTTGGAACTTTAGAAATCATGATTTGTTAGATATTCCTTCCATAGGGTTCAAAGCATTTGCATCATCCAACTGCAATCTACAAATTGCCTCTTTTTTATAGCATAGAAATATGATACCATGGAACACACTTTGCAAAACACTTCGAATGCAGAAATAAGGACATTTTGAAAATCCAGTGTTAGTCAATGAAGAATTTGTAATGGCATCAAATTAAACAAATACACTTATGTTTATGGTTTGGTTATTAATTCAAAAGAGTTAAGCAAACATCTATAATTTTTTTAATTAGTTTATTTATCTATTTTTTAACTTTACAATATTGTATTTGTTTTGCCATACATTGACATGAATCCACCATGGGTGAACATGTTTTCCCCTTCCAGAACCCCCTTCCCACCTCCCTCTCTATCCCATCCCTCTGGGTCATCCCGGTGCACCAGCCCCGAGCACCCTGTATCATGCATCAAACATGGACTGGCGATTCATTTCACATATGATAATTAAAAAAGCAGATGTGACAGGTATTTTCACATAAACCATCTTGGATTTTTATTGGAATATAACCCAGAGACTTCGGTGGATGGAGAATTACTATTCTGGAATCAGGTTCAACATATTTTGGAGGACAAATCAAGGGAAGACAGGAAAAATATAAATTTCAGAATTATTTAAGTTTGTTATAATTGTTTTTTATATTATTTTCCCCATTACCTCCAAGAAAAAAATGGTAGTGAGAGCAGGAAGGAATATAGTTTTTAAATATTTTAAATTAACTTTTATATATCCTGTTTCATTTATAGAGCCATAATTAGAAGCTTATGTTTTATTCTATTTTTTAATATGACTTTATTAAGCATTTAAAAACAGTGATTTAGTGAAGTGTGAATCTAGTCAAGTTATACTTTTAGTTCAAACTACAAATATATACCCACAATAATGTTTCTTTAGTTTTCCTTTTATTATTTGTGAGTTTGGGGGATTCAGGGGTGCTGCTGTGGGCAAAATCTGAGTGGTCATTTGGGATGACCCTGAGGGATGGGATGGGGGAGGGATGTGGGAGGGGAGTTCAGGATGGGGGATACATGTACACTCATGGCTGATTCATGTCAATGTATGGCAAAAACCACTACAATACTGTAATTAGCCTCCAATTAAAATAAATAAATTAATAAAAAATGATTGCTTCAAAGGGAAAAGAAAAAGCCTTTCAGATGTATATATTTCTTAATTTATATGTTATTTATAGCAAACACTGCAGGTCACGTATTGAAAAAGTGTCAAAGAAGAGATCATGTGTTGTTGAAAAATAAAGAACTCGCCAGTATCTTTTATTCTCATTGCAGCTTCTTTTCTCATTAAATTTTTCCATGACTCAATTATATGACAGTAACCAGCAGGGGCTGCTCTTAGCATTACAGGCAAGCTAATTTTCTCTCTACTCAAGTTAATTTTTGTGCTTGTTCTGAATATAACCGAAACACATTTAGCTCCTTGAACATTTTATAGTAAAACTACTGGCCTATTCTTTTCTGGACTATTGGGTTTTTTTTGTTTGTTTATTTGCCATTATACTTTGTTTTTAAGCTTCTTCTAAATGAGGGCCATAAAAATTAATGAAAATAGTACCATTTCTTACAAATCTTTGTAATTTTTTAATTGGTATATGTATAAAAAATGAAAGACTAATTAGGGAAGATGTGTTCAAAAGATAAACTATAGATTTTTAATAAAAATAGCAGGAAGGAGAACAAAAATATGTTTCTACTAATAGTTGTGATTTCAAATAGAAGCTGGCTTTACTTAGGGTGTGTGTGTGTGCTGAGTCGCTAAGTCATGTCCAACTCTTTGTGATCCCATGGACTGTAGACCTCTGGGCTCCTCTGTCCAGGGGATTTTTCCAGGCAAGAATACTGGAGTGAGTTGCTATTTCCTCCTCCAGGGAATCTTCCCAACCCAGATATTGAATCCCGCATCTCCTGTGTACCCTGCACTGTGAGGCAAAGTCTTTACCACTGCTCCACCTAGGAAGCCAGTCCACAATAATACACAAAGCAAATTTAGTCTTGTCATTTTTGTTTTTTTAAAGTTTCCAGGTCATTGGAGAAATTATAATATGATGGTTCCCTCAAATGGCTTTTGAACGTGTACTTGGAGAGACATAATCTCTGTGTATTAGTATTTGGACAGAAACGGTGTTATTTGTCAAAGGGTAACTGCACCATATTCATTAAAACTGCTACACTGCAGGTAAGGGGAGTGTAACTCTTTCACAGTTTCTAAATTGCACTGTGGTTTCCCTAGTCCTGCTGCTCTTCTGTGTTTTATTTATGTCCTAGCTTTCTTGGAGAAGCTCCAAATAGTTGAATAAATCATTTGTCTTATGATGTCTAAGTATCATAACTAAGGAAATCTGATAACTAGTGATAATGCTGCTGCTTTTATTATTTCCAATTAAGAAACATACTGCTGATCAGATGCTATTAAGACTCTCCAAGTGCCCAAATCATATTTTTGGATAAGACCTCCCTTCTAATAACTCACTCATAGACACCTCAAGGTTATTGCTAATAGCATGTCTGAGATTGTCAAATTTGAGACTCAGCACTAATTAGGGAACTTGGTACTTTGTCATTACACATGTGCATTTGGGTATATCTTGGGACACTCTTGTGTGATTAGGTGAGAAGTGATGGGGAAGAATTACAAGGTAAGTTTAGGGGTTTTAAAATCTAATGGAGAAAATTTTGAGCATGGATGTATACAGTCTGAATTCTACATGAGAAAGTACCTTTATGGAGAAGGCAATGGCACCCTACTCCAGTACTCTTGCCTGGAAAATCCCATGGGTGGAGGAGCCTGGTAGGCTGCAGACCCATGGGGTCGCTAGGAGTCGGACATGACTGAGTGACTTCACTTTCACTTTTCCCTTTCATGCACTGGAGAAGGAAATGGCAACCCACTCCAGTATTCTGGCCTGGAGAATCCCAGGGACGGCGGAGCCTGGTGGGCTGCTGTCTATGGGGTCGCACAGAGTCGGACACGACTGAAGCGACTTAGCAGTTAGCAAGTACCTTTAGATGAAAAAACCACAAATGCTTTCAAGTATTCTTATTACATAAAATTTATCTGTAGTCTCTCTGTACATTATAAACTTTTTATAGTCAAATTTTATGAGGAAATTAAACAAATTTTATGATTAGTTTTATGTTTCTTGGAAATTGACAATTGGTCTTTTCCTTTTATATTAAGATTATTGATTACATGAATCGTTCAATAAAATAAATTCTAAGAAATATCAAAATCTATTTATTTTGGTGTCAAGTATCTATTCATTTATTCACTGCATACTTATTAAACAGTTTCCATGGGACAGACACTTTCTAGGTTCTAGAAGTGCTCATTCAAAAAAGACTCGTTCTTTACCTTTGAGGAGTTTATCAGTTCTTGTGTTATTCTGGACTCAATAAGTATGTAATAGCAGTGTCCAGCTAAGAGACAACCACCCTAGAATAAAAGTTAGTAACCATAGGTCCTTGGGGATTTATGTCATAAGCTCATTTTAGAACTTTATCCTGAGAAAAAGGCATGTATGAAGATTTGTGCTAACAATATTCAGATTAATAGAAAGACAGAGATATTTGAAGCATCAGTAAAATGGTATTAGAAAACTAGCTAGACTTCAAGATGTAGCCCTACCTCAACACTGGATCCTGCCCTGATTCTTCTCTCATCTCATCTTCTCTAGGGCCAAATATTACTCTTTCTCATGCTCCTACCCAACTTCTTTGTTATAAGCCAGTTTATGGATTATATCTCTTTTCAACTCTAAGTGACACTTTTAGAATGATGATTTGTACATAAGTCTTCAAAGAGTAATTGAGTAAATCAATTATTTTGATTCCATTTTGTCCATCTGGGTTACTATTTCTACTTTATCTGAGGGAAAGTCAGTTTTTCCTCTTTGAATTTGCTTGGATTAGATCTGAAGATCTCTAAATTTGCTAATATAGTGAAAGTGAAAGTCACTCAGTCTTGTCCAACTCATTGTGACCCCATGGACTGTACAGTCCATGGAATTCTCCAGGCCAGAATACTGGAGTGAGTAGCCTATCCCTTCTCAGCGGATCTTCCTGAACTAGGAATCAAACCAGGGTCTCCTGCATCGCAGGCGGGTTCTTTACCAATTGAACTATGAGGGAAGTCCTTGCTAATTAATACAAAGACTTCCTAATTCAACCATTGTCCCTTTTTTTGGACAAATGATCAGCACAAGGGGAGACTAAAGACATTTGGATCTGATCACATTGATTTCCAGAGACCTTTGAGATTATGGTTACTATACTACACCTTCAAGTTATTGCAATTATTTATATTTTCATGGCACTTTGAATGTTGCCAGACATTTTAAGATCACTTTTTTTTTTCTTTCCATGCTGTGCACAACAGCCCAGTGAGGAAAATAGGTAAGAAAATGGAGTAGAGACAGAGATGTTAAGTTTAATTCAAGTTCACAAAGAAGATATTAGGTCTTACAGTCCAAATCCTGTGTACACGGGCTCACAGTCTGTAAAAAGCAATATCATGAGATCCAAAGTTATAGAACTCTTGACTTGTTCACCAGAAATAAAGGTAGGAACACTGTAAGTGGAAGGGAAAGATGATTATGTATGACTTGAGATCCCTAATCACATTAGTCCTCTTCCACGTTTGAGTTATATGGAATTTGTATGGTCACCAAAGAAAAGAAAGAGGGGGTTGGGTTGATATGTCTGCTGCTTGCAGGTAGGGTTTAGTCACCCTGGCCTTACTTGAGGGGCTTCCGAGGGGGCGCTAGTGGTGGAGAATCTGCCTGCCAATGGAGGAGGCCTAATAGACACAGGTTCAATCCCTGGGTCAGGAAGATCCCCTGGAGGAGGGCATGGCAACCCCCTCCAATATTCTTGCCTTCTTGCCTAGAGAATCCCATGGACAGAGGAGCCTGTCAGGGTGCGGTCCATAGGGTGGCACAGAATTGGACACAGCTGAAGAGGCTTAGCACGCACCCATGCACGGTCTTATTTGAACTTTTGGGAAATGTCACAATGTAATGAGAATCACCAGTCTTGACCTTATAACTACAGCACCTCTGGTAGATGAAGAGTTGATCACTTATAGAAAAGTAGTCTATGTTATTTAACACCATCTAGCACATTTCTTTGTGTGTAAAATAAATCATCCTCTTTTTTATCTTTCTGAAACAGTAAAAGGAGTGAGTCAATTGTTGGGAGAGGGAACAAGAAAATAAACACAATAAATGACACATACTTACACAAATGAGTTTTAAATTCTCATCCAAAGAGAGATAATCAAGCTTTCTAAGCCATACAGAGATTTCACTCAACAGGCCAGGATAGGAAGGGTTTAAAATAGATGTGATTAACCAGTATCTCTAGGGAAGTTGTGAGTCCTATACACAGGAACAAAATTTTCTCCTAAAGACACAATTTGTTGTTGTTGTTGTTTTTAACACTACTTTTAAGGGAGAACCAGAATTAAAAAGGCAGACTTAGAGAAGGATGATCTCTCCTACACTAATACTTGAATTCTCTTTGTCCATTTATCCCCTTCCTCCATCTACTTTTCCTGACAAATTAGCCTAACTCCTCATTTCTCCAGTATTATCTTGTCACATTCACTAGAAACCCTCATCTAACAATACTACCCTTGGCCACCCAATTAAGCCATTTCTGTCAAACTTAATTGTCTTCTATTTACTTCCCTATTTGTCTCTTGTAAGTTTTCTAGAGGGCATTGTGTCTTCAGCATTTGTTATTTTGCCTGACCTAGATTAATTGTTCAAAAGATAATTGTTAAAATAATAATGATACAATATTCTAGTATTTTTCTAAAGGCAGACTAGAAACAGAGCCTTAAAACTTAATTTGTTACAAAAGCAAATTAATGAATATTTGAATTCACCATTGTCAAGAGGCATAAAATTAATATTAACAAAGAAAAGTACATAATTTTTTCAATGGGAAAAATGGTAATATCCATCCCTGCAATACTCTTATCATTTAATGCCTCTGTTAGTCACTAAATCGTGTCAGACTCTTTTTGAGACCCCATGTAGATCCCACTGTAACCTGCCAGGCTCCTTGGCCCTTGGGATTTCCCAGGCAAGAATATTGGAGTGGGTTGCCATTTCCTACTCCATTAATGCCTCTACTTGAAAGTGATTATCAAGGATGTTTTCTGTTGAACAAAGATGTTGGGAAGAGACATTTAGGACTAGATGTACAAGACTTGCCTGACTTTGTATTGAAACAAAGGAGTTTTCCTTGGGGTAAAGGAAATTGACTATTAAGGTGAAAGCTCTGGTTCCACTTAGCCTCATGGACAGACTGTGAAGCTTGCAAAAGATACACTCAGGTTTTTTTCTTGACCATCGAATCTCTCATTCACCCTTATAATTCTCTTTGAGGAAGTGCCTTGACAATCTCTAGCAGTTTGAAATATCAAGTAATGTTCTTGATCCTCCAAAAATTCCCTAAGAAGCTGAAACTTTCCTGCCTATTTCTTGAGGATTACACGAACTGCCACCTTCTCATTAGTTGCACTCTCCATTCAGAAAATGAAACCTCCCTGATGAAAGCTGATACACAGATATTTGATTGATACCTGTCTTAACACAATACAGCATCACATCTGTTGGCAGTTGGCTTTATTGTCCACTGATGTCTATATTCAATTTTTAATAAATGAAGATCATACATTAAGAAATTGTCCTTGGAAAGACTTTGAACATAAGAATACGTGTTCTTTGTTTCTGTTAAACAAAGGACACTAATGAAATGCAGTAGTGTGTGTGACTTTCAAGAAAGATATATATCTGTCCTCCTTAAAACACACACACACACACCCACACACACACAACTTCTGTCCCTGCATTTTGCAGTATGTATTAAGGACAGACAGAAGGGGGAAAGAAAATGTGAAAATGAAGGCATCTATCAGAGTGATATGGCCACAAGCCAAGGAATACCAGTAGCCATAGGAAACTAATAAATATTCAAGATCATTGCCCCCACAAAAAAAAGGACAAAACACGTATATTGCTCTAAAATGGATGCCGCAATGGCTTGGTATCCCTTGATCTATCCTTTGTATAAGTAAATTATCAACTGAAGAAATATAACTCAAAACTATATCAATATTCTTTCAGGTCTTAATCATGTTAAAACTAGACGAAATCTTAAAAAATGAGTCAAATTTTCCCATCCTGCAAATAAAGAAATTGAAGAACAAATAAGCCGAGTGACTTGCCAAAGTCAAGGCTAGTAAATAGAAAAGTTAATACTAGGAGTCATCTTCTAGTTTTTTGGTCCTATGTTTTTTCTATTGATGCCTTTTTTCCCCTCCAGTCTACACTAAACATTACCCAGTCTCTAAAATATGATCAAGTGTATAGCTCTTTATTCAGTGACCTAATTTGGTTAAATATCAAAATTTAAAGAATAAAGAACTCAAATTTTTTTACAACAATTTTAATGTTTTGCCCCTTTACCACTGTTGCTCTTTACTTATGAATTACTACTATGATGTGGATTATTTTTGAAGTGTGCCTGTAAAATTCAAGAGTGCTAGACTTGTGCTGTGTCTAGTCACTCAATCATGCCCAACTCTTTGTGACCCTATGGATCGTGTCACACCAGGCTCTTCTGTCTATGGTGATTCTCCAGGCAAGAATACTGGAGTGGGTTGCCATGCCCTCCTCTGGGGGATCTTCCCAACCCAGGAATCAATCCCAGGTCTCCCACATTGCAGGCGGATTCTTTAGTGACTGAGCCACCAGGGAAGCCCAGGCTAGACTTAAGAACACTTTAATACATATTTGAGGTTGGCAATTTAATATACAATAAAAATGATAGAGGCAGTTGTGAGTTTGTCTATAAAAACATCTACATATGATACAGTATCTAGCACATAGTTGAAGTTCTGTAACACTCTGTTAAATGAATGTATTCATTAAGTGGGTGCAGAATCATGAAAAACAATCATGTATTCAAAACCAAACCATGAGCAGGAAGTGGAGTTTCTGAAATGCCTGTCTCCTGGGACCAAGGGTTTCTACAGAATATTTTTATATTTGGGTTTTTTTGTGTATGAGACATAGCATGAAGTACTGAAAAGTGATTAGCTAGCTTGGAAGTTAGAAACTTGGATTTCAGTCTGTTTTTGTTATAATTACCTGGAGAGGTTGCCTCTCTTTCTCGGGCCATAACTTTGTAAAATATAAATAAAGAATTTGGAATCAATGTGATTAATGTTGTGAAAAGAAATTCTTTTCTCAACAATGGTTGCATAATTCTCCTTACCTAGCCCCTGTGTTAGTTTGCTATAGGTGTGCATAATGAAGTACCACATCTTAAGTTTCAGCTTTTCTACCTTCAAGCTGTGTGATCTTGAATATGTCAGTTCCTCTCTTTAGGCCTCTGAGTTCTAATCCATAACATGGTCAAGTGGAACCAGATTACCTTTCGAGTCCAATCCAACTCTGACATGTGGAAGAAAGAAAATAAATGAATACAGGCTCCAAGGAAGTGATAGATAAAGCAAAATGGTGAAAAGTCCATAGTAGAATAAAATAAACTAACTTGTGGTATTCAAACAAAGATATTATTTCCTTTAATGATTTGAGCTGGGGAATATGATTCTAACAATAAACCACTATTGAAGCTGTAGGTTTTAAATGACTTTTAAAAAATTTTAAACACTTATGAGTATACTAAAATAGACTCTTTCCAAATTACTGAAAATATTATCTGCTCTTTCCCCTTGTAAAATATTTTTTTAGTTCCTGCAGGCAAATTTAGCCTCTAAATTTTTTTAAATAGGCACACCGTGGTTAAAAATAATTATATGGCTTTAAAAGAAATGTGGGTTTTAAAAGAAAGAACAACAAAATGCCAAGAACATTTCTATAGCCAACTTCATGCTTTGCCTGCTTCAGGAAAAGACTAGTAAAAAACAGGTGTCACTAATCACCATGCAATCTGGGGTCTCCAGTCTGAGGTGGAAAGAACCTCAACCAGCTGCTTTCTCCTCTGATTGAAAATTCTTTCATATTAAACTCTTAACCTTTTGCTCTTATACTCTCATATGTTTTGTACTTTTTTTTTTCTTTATGGGCTTGGGGAAATGAACGGATTAGCAGTGTCTTACCTCTGAGTCAGTAAGTTAATTAAAGAGTGTGTATATAAAATGAAATAATGAATTATTTAGCTGATAACAAACATGATATAAAATTCCATTTATTGGGTGGTCAACTCAATTTTATTAGTTTTAGAATTATATAAATCATTTTAACGCAATGCAGAAATATTTAGCATTTATAGTTTTATTTTTCATGTGGCTTGTTTGTTGTTCTACAGCCGTTTGTATTTTGTTTTTCTCTTTACGGAATGTTCTAAATATCTGATTGAAATGATACAGTTTGATTAAGAAGGAAATGATATAGCTAGTGAATCAGAAACACATAAAATGCTGAAGGATTCCTGTATTTTTCCTTTCCCCTTTTCCCTAACCTGGGACAGTCTATGACCCTTTTAAGAGTATCCTTTTCCAACTTAACTCATTATAATGGATCACTCTAACTAGGGAGCAATTTGTTAAACACAAGTAGCACTGGATAAAACTTCCTAATCTTTATTTGGCATGCTTCCTCCAGAAGGAAAAAAAAAAAACAAAACTCTAAGGTGTACACATGCATGTCTGTGTGCATGCTAAGTCACTTTAGTCATCTCCGACTCTTTGCAACCTCATGGTCTATAGCTTGCCAGCCTCCTCTGTCCATGGAATTCTCCAAGCAAGGATATTGGAGTGGGTTGTCTTGCCCTCCTCCAGGGGATCGAACCTGCATTTCTTATGCCTCCTGCATTGCACACAGGTTCTTTACCACTAGCACTACCTGGGGAGACCTCTAAGGTGTATACAGTTACTTAATTAAGCTTTAACAAAAGCGCTCCTAAGTGAGTTTAGGTTAGTCTCAGTTCTGTTTCTCTGCTTCACCAATTCAATTTTATCAGCATCTATCACTCCTCTGAGTACAGGATGACCATACTTTCAGATTTTCCCAGGACAGTCCCTGTTTCAGCCTGCTGCTCTGCTGTCTGACGATTATTCCCTTTCACTCTCAAAAGTGTCCTGGTTTGCAAAGTAAATTATGTGGTTCCTTTATCACCAGGCATATACTCTATAGGCCTTCTGCAAAATTATCCCTAGCTAACTTTAAAATGGGGAAATTCTCTACCATTGTGTTCAAATTTGAATATTTCAGAATATGCTGTCTTTTACCCTCTAAACTAGATCTTATGATGTTATTATGTAACCACTGAGTAATAAGGTGTAATATTGTATTATCACTTCTCCTTATTGAAAGGGGTATCCTTAAGAGATTTACAGAAATGCAAAGCTGGCTGACTTTCTGAAAATGCAAGCACATTCTTGTTAAAGTTGGACTTTTTATAATGCAATAAGCAGAGCAAGATAGAACATAGCTAGAATATAGTCTGACTGAGTTCTTATCTTGGGCAAATTTAACTTCTTTAAGCCTCCATTTTTCTTCTATAATTTGAGGATGATGTTTTTCTGAATGATGATTGTAACAGTTAAGGCATTATGTATTAAGTGTTCAGAACTATGCCTTGGTCATAACCAATGTAGAAAACATGGTGCATGCATGTGTGTGTGTGTGATCTCAGTCGTGTGCAACTCTTTGTGACCTCATGGACTGTAGCCCTCCAGGCTCCTCTGTCCTGGATTTTTCAGGCAAGTATACTGGAGAATACTTCACGTGAACCATGAACTTCCAGATATCCAAGCTGGTTTTAGAAAAGGCAGAGGAACCAGAGATCAAATTGCCAACATCCGTTGGATCACCAAAAAAGCAAGAGAGTTCCAGAAAAAAAAATCTATTTCTGCTTTATTGACTATGCCAAAGCCTTTGACTGTGTGGATCACAAAAACTGTGGAAAATTCTGAAAGAGATGAGAATAACAGACCACCTGATCTGCTTCTTGAAAAACCTGTGTGCAGGTCAGGAAGCAACAGTTAGAACTGGACATGGAACAACAGACTGGTTCCAAATAGGAAAAGGAGTACGTCAAGGCTGCATATTGTCACCCTGCTTATTTAACTTATAGGTAGAGTACATCATGAGAAATGCTGGGATGGATGAAGCACAAGCTGGAATCAAGATTGCCAGGAGAAATATCAATAACCTCAGATATGCAGATGACACCACCCTTACGGCAGAAAGTGAAGAGGAACTAAAAAGCCACTTGATGAAAGTGAGAGAGAAAGGTGGAAAAGTTGGCTTAAAACTCAACATTCAGAAAACTAAGATCATGGCATCTGGTCCCATCACTTCATGGGAAATAGATGGAGAAACAGTGGAAACAGTGTCAGACTTTATTTTTTGGGCTCCAAAATCGCAGCAGATGGTGATTGCAGCCATAAAATTAAAAGACACTTACTCCTTGGAAGGAAGGTTATGACCAACCTAGATAGCATATTTAAAAGCAGAGACATTACTTTGCCAACAAAGGTCCGTCTAGTTAAGGCTATGGTTTTTCCATTGGTCATGTATGGATGTGAGAGTTGGACAGTGAAGAAAGCTGAACCCCAAAGAATTGATGTTTTTGAACTGTGGTGTTGGAGAAGACTCTTGAGAGTCCCTTTGACTACAAGGAGATCTAACCAGTCCATCCTAAAGAGATCAGTCCTGGATGTTCATTGGAAGGACTGATGTTGAAGCTGAAACTCCAGTACTTTGGCCACCTGAAGCCAAGAGTTGACTCATTGGAAAAGACCCTGATGCTGGGAAGGATTGGGGGCAGGAGGAGAAGGGGACGACAGAGGATGAGATGGCTGGATGGCATCACCAACTCAATGGACATGAGTTTGGGTGGACTCAGGGAGTTGGTGATGGACAGGGAGGCCTGGCGTGCTGTGGTTCATGGGGTCACAAAGAGTTGGACACAACTGAGCGACTGAACTGAACTGATATTGGAGTAAGTTGCCATTTCTCCTCCAAAGAATCTTCCCAACCCAGGTATCGAACCCACATCTCTTTTGTCTCTTACCTTGACAGGCAGGTTCTTTACCACTGAGCCACCTGGGAAGTCCCCAGAAAACATGATAGCAACTATAATTATCATTTTTTATTGGATAAGATCACTGGACACTTATGGGTATTAATGGAGTAAAAGAGTTTCTTTTTCATCTTCAAGAAAAAATACTCCAAACCTTGTAGTTTGGTAGAGTTCAATACAAGTTGAACTTTGTAATATGGTTGACTCTATTTGATTCCAGAGATTAGTATTCAGTTCAGATGTTTAAAAATATGGATTTTAAGCACTTAAGCAATTAGAACTAATGATGGAACAAAAAACCTCAATTATCTTTTAAAGCGATTATCCTTTACATAATTACTTTGCTTATGATGAATTTGAGCAAATTTAAAATGAACAATACACTGGAAGAATCAGCTTGTAAAACAACTTAAAAATATATCTTTGATTTGTCGAGTAACAAATTTTTGTCCTCAGCGATAGAAAAAAATCCCAATATTTTAAGAAAGAATTGTTGATTTAATAAATATATAATTCAAAATCCCTTTTATAAGTCAAACACTTATCTCATAAAATAAAGCAATCATATGTTCTTTAATTACTTCTGTTCTTTTTCTACAACAAGAATTCCATTTTTTATTTGTACCTTTAACATAATCAAGCTGTTCTGAGAGGCAACTTATGTTGAAAATATGTTCCAGATTTACACTGATGCTTAGTATGAACTGCAAAGAGCCATCTTTTGGTCAAATCACACATTACGCAATGTGTCCAAGTTTGAATTGAAAACGGGGGTCACCATGGAGGAACATTTTTTCAGTTTTTAATAGGAAAGTGTGACTTCAAATCCTTGCCTCCCCTGTGATTTTGAAAATTTGATACTTCTCTGCATTTCAGCATCCTCAATATCCTGTTTTTTAATGCCTCTTACGTTAAAGCACACACTCCTTTCTGGAGGTTGTACTGGACTTAATTGCAATGTTCAGCATCAAGAAAAAAATGATGCAAAATGTGTTCCCAGAGTCACCCACAGAATCATGCTATTTTCATTTCTATTCCAATAATGACAAAGTGTGGTGTGCTCCCAACCTCACTCCCTGATGTATTTTTAAATTGCATGGTTTGTGATGCCTGCTTTAAGTTCTAGATGTAATAAAGTAGGATAATTTGGTAAATTAATTAAAATGAGTAAATTCACTATTCAAAGTGAGTTAACATTCATATAGCAGTTAACTATCCTAGTCTTTCTTAAACAAAGCCAGTAACAGGTAAAAATTATCCTCCTTCAAAGACAATCGAAAATGCTATCTTTAATGCATGAATATTCTTAACATCAATTATACACTAAAAGGTTTTGTCATACCTGTTGATTTTAAGTTATTACAAAGTTGACAAGTTGAAAGCATTTGTCTAATGATGCCAACTATTCATTCTGTCTGCTTTACAGAGATGTTGTGAGACTCAAAGTGAAATAATGTGTGGAAAATTACTTTGTATGATAAAGTGATATATGTAAAGTTGGTCCACTCAATTAATATTAATATTGAATGCATACAATGTGTTAGCCACTGTCTTAGGCACTTAACAGAAATCTGCAACAACTTCTAACTATCCAGTATTTAATTCAAATTCAACTGTAAAGATATGGATATCTTTGAACCTTCACTTTCCCTTTTCACTTTCATACATTGGAGAAGGAAATGGCAACCCACTCCAGTGTTCTTGCCTGGAGAATCCCAGGGACGGGGGAGCCTGGTGGACTGCCGTCTATGGGGTCGCACAGAGTCGGACACGACTGAAGCGATTTAGCAGCAGCAGCATTAATATACAAGAATTGCTACTCCTTCTTGACTATTTATTCAATCCCCTCCATTTGAAATATTTCTCACCTTTATTCCTTGATGTGTTTTCCTCCTGCTCAAGGTTTGGTTCATGCTCTTTGAAACAACTTATGAACATAAATGCAGGGACTTCCCCGCTGGTCCAGTGGTTAAGACCTTGCCTGCCAATACAGAGGGTGTAAGTTTGATCCCTGGTCAAGGAACTAAGATCCCACATGCCTCACAGTCAATAAATTAAAACATGAAAAAAAAACAGAAACAATATTGTAACAAATTCAATAAAGATTTTAAAAGTGATCCACATCAATAAAATCTTTAAAAACAAAGAAAATAAATGCAAAGTCTTCTGCCACAGTTTTCAGTTATCCTCAGCTTGCAGTGCCCTGTCTCCACAATCTGTGCTTCCTAGATTTTAATGTCCATAGGAATTACCTAAAAATCTGATTAAATGGTGGATTCTGCTTCAGTGGGATGTGAGATTCTGCATTACTAACAAGTTCCCATCTGATGCCCATGCTTTGCTCTAAAGATCACACTTTGGGAAACAAACCTCCATCAGGTTGAGACTGAAGATTGGTTCCCCTCTCGGCCTGTGAAATTATTTCCCTGCATCCCATTTATTTTCAACAGACATTATTCTTATAAATAATTAAATCTGTGAGCTGTAAACAGCATCCTGCATATTTATCCCACTTTAACACTTGCCATGTGCAGAAAATGTTAACCACAAAGGATCTTTGTTTTATACCTGATCTGGGAAACTCACACTCACTTTAATTAACTAGTTCACATGCAGTAAAATCTCCGGAGCCAGGTGACTTGAGTTCCATGTGTTTTGTCTCTGGAGAATCAAAATGTGCAACCATTCTCCCTGTGTCTTTGTCTGACTTGATTACTATATATAATGCAAATACTGGACAATCCCAACATAACCCAACATATGCCATGGCAAAGTTAAAGTCAACAACTGACTTCCATCTAGTTCCATTTCTGTTGGCCTTTATCTTAAGCATCCACGGTTTGTTTCATATGCTTCCTCTCTGCTCCAAATTCTATGTGTAACTTTATGCAGTTTTGACTACATTGAAATATTTTAATTGCACTGTTTCCACTGTTTGAAAATATCACCACACAAATGTTATAATAATAACTTCTGCTTTTAAGTTGTTTTGGTTACATCATTAATGTTGAATGATTAGTATATATTAATCATATAAATGTTTACATACAGACTCCTGATCCTGATAGAAAAGGCTTCAACATCTGGCTCTTAATTTTCCAGACTCATCTTCTTTAACCACATATATATCTTATATGATAGCCTTAAAATTGTAACTAGACTTTTTGAATTTAACTTTTCTCTAATGTATGTGCTGGAATACCATGTCTCCCTGAATACCAGGGAGAGGCCTGGCCACCTTGTTGGTCAAGGACCCCTCCAGATACTCCTCTAACCTCAATTTCCTGCAGCCATTTCTTTAACCTCCTGTTTGGTAAAGTCCTTCCATAGCCAATCCTGTACATAATTCTGTTTTAGCAACCTAGCAACATTTTCTTCAACTCTATTATTACTATTTGCCTTTCCTAATAGACTTGAGGGCAGTAATTATCTTTAATAGTTGTACTTCCAGTACCTAGGTTTGGGACTCTCACATAGCACTACTCGATTATATTTTGCTGATTTTTAAATGAATGATATGTAGCTAAATTTTAAATATTTCATATATGATACTTTTCTTATTTCCAAGTCCAGTGTAGTTCTAGCATGAAAATTATATATCTGGCTGTCTCTGAAAGCATAGGGAAATGTTTAAAGTTTCTCAGAAGGAACAACAGGATGTAATAAATAGGGTATGCCAGAGCCAGATTGAATGCAGATTATAGTGTGGTTTTTTTTTAATGGTTTTTTGTTGTTGTTGTTTGAATGATTGTAACTTCTTTGACATTCCTACCTTTGAAATTAAGAAATCCAGTTACCTACACCTTCATGGTAGAAGTCTCCAGTCAAAAGCTCCCAGGTGAGCTTCAAGTTCTAGGCAAGAGCCAGCATTACCTGACGTCCAAGTTATAGGACACCTCAGAAGTCCAGTTTTTGTAAAATTCAGATGACTGCAGCCATCCACCAGCATGAGATTACAACAGCCCAAGAGATTCCAAGAGCAAATGACCCAGCGAAGTTCTTCTCCAATTCCTGACCCACAAAATACGGAGCAAAACAAAATTGTTTTAAGTCACTCAATTTTCAATAATTTATTTACATGACAACTGTAAATTGAACCATCATTGGTCACAACCAGAGCCCTGGACCCTTCTCTATCTGTATGCCTCCAGAAAAGTCACTCTTCCTCTTTAGGTGTTAGTTAGTCTTGCTAGTTATCAACTGCTGCTGTTGCTGCTAAGTCGCTTCAGTTGTGTCCGACTCTGTGCGACCCCATAGACGGCAGCCCACCAGGCGCCTCCGTCCCTGGGATTCTCCAGGCAAGAATACTGGAATGGGTTGCCATTCCAAAAACCTTTTTCTACAGTATCATGTTTCTAAATTCACAGACAAAATGGCTATCATTATTATCTTGTCAACTGTGGCCAAGAGTATCAGGGATAGGGTTTTGCCATATAAGAATTTGAACACAAACAAGCCGTACTCCAGCTTCTGTTTAGCCAAAGGAAATTCTGACCTACATATTTGCATACACCCTACCTCTTTTTTTTAATGAATGAGTTACTGATTTTGTTTTTTAAAATAATTTTATTTTGTTTTATTTTACTCATTTTATTTATTGGCTGCACTGCACAGCATGTGGGATCTTAGTTCCATGACCAGGGACTGAACCCACGTTCCCTGCATGGAGTTTTAACCACTGAGCCATCAGGGAAGTCCCATATACTCGTACCTCTAATTCATTTCACCTATAAGTGAGAATTACTAGTTCAATAGATGATCTCCAAAATTTGATCTAGCTCTATGATTCCAAGATTCTATAATCATCTAATAATCTTTCCATTTTAATCTATGAATTTCAAGTAAGAAGTAGCATTGTGAGCATAGAGTATAGCTTTTTTTAAAAATAGAGTATTGTTGTAAAGATGGGGAAGAAAAATCACCAGAAGAAAATGAAAGCAATGACTTTCTTAAGGAATAAAAATACAAGCAATGATATAAAACATCATCGCAGATAAGTGAGCAAGGCAAAGCGGTGACATATTGCCCAGTTGTTATTTTTATAATCAGAAACATGACACACATTCTCCTGCTTTGGACAATGTGCTTGCCAAAACTCCTGAACAATCTCGATTTTAACGGTATCCTCAATAGATAGCTTCCTTAAAAATAAAGTGGGAGTGGAGGTGCAGTAATTTCTAAATAGGCTAAGCTCTCATTGGGATAAATGGATAATGGAACAATAGCTAACGATTTACCATAAATCATTGTTCATATTTGCCATTGCTCTCTGGTGGGTAATTGAGCACTGTGAGGACAGAGCTAGGACAACAGAACTGTAAACAATGTATCTTAGCTCTAATATCGACTTGCTGAATGACAATAGGAGAGCGAATGTGCTTACATAACTTGAGAAATGGAAGAATGTCTACAAGGGGAACATACCATTCACATTGTTTATAAAATTTATAAAGAGATTGATGAATCAATACACAGAAAAGAGATGATTTACCTATTGATAGATATAGAACAATTAATCTTATTAACTGAAACTCAAAAAAAAAAGTGACCTAAAGACACCTAAAATAGTTGGCATTATTAGAAGTCTGCTTTCAGCTTATTTTCTTTATATTAACTCTTATCAATCAACAAGTATGACAAAAAACCTTTTAATTAAATGATTGAAGTTCAGGATATTCGTGCATTAAGAATGATGTTTTCAGTTATCTTCTAAGAATGGATGGCTTTTATACTTTATTGCCTTTATTATTTAAAAAAAACCTTAAATATGTAAATCCTATGTAATATTTATTATAATTTATAGATTAGTGGGATTAGCCACTGAAGATCCATAAAATAATTAGTAAGCAATTAATTTATCTAATCATATATCTTCTTCCAAGAACGATTTAAAGTAGGCATCATGAACATTGTAATTTATAACATATGGATGAATAGATTAATAACATATTAAACATTATAAGTAAATAGAAATGGAAATAAAATTTTGTTTTAAAGACACAAAGAAAAAAATAAATAAATAAAGACACAAAGAATAAACTTATCCTGTATTTTATATTCTTCCATGTACTACTTTAGACCAGATTAGCCCAGAAAAACTTCCAAAAAAATTGCATGCAAAGTTGCCTTTTATAAAACATTTTTCAGTCTGTATTGCTGGGTTTTGTTTGGCATTTCTGTTTTTTCTCTGTTGGTTGTTCTTTCTGAATTTAAATTTTTATTGATCTAGTATTGAAGCAATATATCATATTGGCATGTATGAATGATGAACATAAAAGAAGTGTATCTCATAGGTATTTTAGCCTCCACTTCGATACGTACATATGTCCACTCGTATATACAAAATGTTATTGAAGTGTTCACATTATTAGATAATAGTAATAATATATTAATCCTCAGTTATTACTTTGTGCACATTAGTTCTAGATGAATGGGAAATCTAGTTTTGGATCTTTTTAACTGCAGAAAGGCAAAAGGGACAGTATTTATGGTAGCAAATAAAGAAATATCTATTTAAACTGGTATACTAATAGAATATTAAATTTGCTTTTATCCCATCAGAACTGATACAGTAGATAATGATAACTTCTTATAGCAACCCAAAAAGTGTTCTATAAATATCAGTATATTTATCAGTCTGTCAGTATTCTACAGTAAGTTAGAAAGGAACACATAGATGGAGTAATCTTGAAAAATGCAGATAAAGTAATGTGTGTATTTCTTGTAAATTGCAGACCTCAGACATGTGATATATTAATCTGCACTGTGCCTTTTTCAGACTGCCCCAAACTTAGTTTGTTCAGTGAACTCTTTTATCTGACCTTTGTGAAGTCAGCGTTCTGCAAAGCACAATTTGGGATAATCTGCTTTATGAAGCATTTTCTAATCAAACGATCTTATTCTCTCATACTGTCACTAACAAATGGATCTCACTTTTTTTCAGTATCTCTAGAGTTTCACTGTCTTGTTTTCCTTTCTTGATTTAAATCAAGTTGAAGTTGACTTTTAATCTTTTCTTTGTTGTAGAAGTATTTAATTAGATAAAGTTACTGAAATTTTAGTATATTTCATTGGTAAATCACAGAGAAATATATTATGAAACTATAGACTATGCAGTATGTAGTAAAAAAATCACTTTATATTTGAGGTGAAAAGTTATCTAAATAAGTGACTCGTCAAAATTTAATAAAATGAAAATTTAATTGAAATTAATAATCTTGTTAAAGTATAGGCTAGTTTGCTTATTTCTCAGGCCAGCAAGGTTATGCTCAAAATTCTTCAAGCTAGGCTTCAGCAGTAGCTGAAGTAGTTCAACTGAGAACTTCCAGATGTAATGCTGGGTTTAGAAAAGGCAGAGGGACCAAAGATCAAATTGGTAACATTCATTGCATTATGGAGAGAGCAAGGGGATTCCAGAAAAATATCGACTTCTGCTTCATTGCCTATACAGAAGACTTTGACAGTGGGGATCACAACAAACTGGAAAATTCTTAAAGAGATGATAGTACTGGATCACCTTACCTGTCTCCTGAGAAACCTGTGTGTAGGTTGAGAAGCAACAGTTAGAACTGGACATAGAGCAACTAACAGGTTCAAAACTGGGAAAGGAATATGTCAAGACTGTGTATGGTTACCCTGCTTACTTAACTTCCACACAGAGTATATCATGCAAAATGCAGGCTGGATGACTCACAAACTGGAATCAGGATTGCTGGGAGAAACATCAACAACCACAGATATACAGATGAAAACACCCTTATGGCAGAAATTGAAAAGGACTAAAGAACCCCTTGATGAAGGTAAAAGAGGAGAGTGAAAAAGCTGGCTTAAAATTCAACATTTAAAAAGCTGAGACCATGGCATCTGGTCCCATCACTTCATGACAAATAGAAGGGGGAAAAGTGGAAGTGGAGACAGGTTTTCTTTTCTTGGTTTCCAAAATCACTGTGGAATGTGACTGCAACCATGAAATTCAAAGACACTTGCTCCTTGGAAGGAAAGCCATGACAAACATAGACAGTGTATTAAAAAGCTGAGATATTGCTTGGCAACAAAGCCTATATAGTCAAAATTATGGTTTTTCCAAATGTACAGATGTGGAAGTGGGACCATAAAGATGCTGAGCACCAAATACCTGATGCTTTTGAATTGTGGTGCTGTAAAAGACCCTTGAGAGTCCGTTGGACTGCAAGGAGATCAAACCAGTCCATTCTAAAGGAAATCAGTCCTGAATATTCATTGGAAGGACTGATGCTGAAGCTGCAACTCCAATACTTTGGCCACCTAATGTGAAGAACCAACTCATTGGAAAAGACCCTGATGCTGGAAGAGATTGAAGATAAAAGGAGAAAGGGGTGCCAGATATTGACATGGTTAGATAGCATCACCTACTCAATGGACATGAATTGGCACAAACTCTGGGAAATAGTGGAGGAGAGATGAGCCTGGCATGCTACAGTCCTCGTAATTGCAAAAAGTTGGATGCTACTTAGCAACTGAACAACAACAAACCAGTTAACACAATTGGTCTCATAAATCTAAGTAATTGTTTTAAATATAATAATTTATCTTCTTTTTTTAAAAGCATCTATGAAATGATTTTTATTTCAATATTTAGCAACACACACAGACACCCATAGATAGTCATTTGTTTTTGATGGCTAAACAAATCTGTACATATAGATCAGATTAAGGAAGTTTCCTACATAGTAACTCTTCATGTATTTGAAGATTATAAAATAATACAGTTTGTTCATTTTTATCAAGTTCATCAGTTGTTCATAATTTTTTAGATTCAGTGGGAAAGTATCAGCAGAAACATATTTAATGAAAAGCACATCATAGCATTTTGCCCCCTAACTGACTTTCCACCATTGCCATAGAGACTCAGCAAAACTCATAGCAACACTACAACTAAAAATTAAACTTAGGTTGACTGGCCCAGTTGTTCACCTTGGTCTAGTACATGTGATGGTCAAAGTCTAGCTAGATCTATTTATATTCAGTGAAATGTAAGTGAAAAACCAACATATGTAACATTTTTTTCCCATTTCATACACTTACAAATCACTTGGGAATTTGGTCAAAACTCAGATCTTGATTCAGTAGATCTGGAGTAGGACCTGGGAGGCTAGATTTCTAACTTATGTCCAAATGATGCTGATGATGCTGATGACAATCTGGTTGGTCAGCTGTACAACTCAGGGCTCTATCAATGACCTACATTGATGTGTTCTGTAAATATGGTTTATCATTTATTATTTTCTGTTTGTTTTGTTTCTTTTGTTTTAAATATTTATTTATCTGGCTACACTGAATCTTAGTTGTGGCATGTAGTATCTCTGATTTTCATTGCAACATGCCAGATCTTTTTAAGTTACAGCATCTAAACTCAGTTACGGCGTGTGGGATCTAGTTCCCTAGTGGCTAAGACTCTGTGTTCCCATTGCTGGGGCCCCGGATTCAATCCCTGATCAGGGAACTAGTGTATGTTCTCATTTATTGTATGTGAACATTTATTGTTTACCTGTAAATCATAATTCAGAACAAAGTCTCAATAAAACTACAATGAGAGGCAAAGAGACAATGGCCATTTCTTAATTAGCAATCATTTATTGGTATGCTTGAAATCTATTTTTAACATTCACATTGTATTTTTCCAAATGTAGTCCTCACAATGAGCTCTTAATCTGTAATTCTTTTGTATATTCTTTTACTATATAGTCCAGGCCCTGTTAAAGTTCATCCCTGATGTTTCATTGTACAGCTGGGTAGGTAAATTATTTTCCCACACAGGGACATATTCTTTTATTTAAAGTAATCTGGCTTTAGAAAAGATCTGCTTCATTACTTGTCATTTTTGCATGGTTTAATTTAGTGTCTAGATATCCAACATTCTTCTCTCCATTCCTACCATCTCTATTAAGTGACCACTTTCCATTTTTTAATAAATACTGGAAGCTTCCAAGGAAGATGATTGTCTTTTTTAAAAATATATTTTTCACTTACTGTCAGCTTTCTATTGTATTCACAACTAATTTTAATAAGATATTATCTAAGTGTAGCAGATTTTTAAAATGATGATCATACTGTATTTTACTTCATTACTTTTGACTGAATATTATTCCAGAAACTAACTAAAACAGTTATAATTCTAGAATAAAATATTAACTGATATTGCCAATTCACAGTGTTTTATTAAGTAGATGTAAAATTCAAATAGCTTGGGCGTATAAACTAGGATTACATTATGTATCTACTTGCCTAACTTGTGCTCATATTTCCCCTCTACCTTGCTCCCTCTTTTTCTCTTCATTTCTCACTTGAAATATTCTATTTATTATACAGATGGAAAATATAACCTCTCATCATAATGTTGCCCTTTTTTTCCTAGATGATGATGATGATTAATCAATTACGAGTTTATGAAAAAGAAACACCTGGCACACTTCCATAAACAAATAGATTTCCTGTGGTTTTCAGAACAGCTGAGGGTATTTCTAAGGGTCAGGAGCCTCTGTGAGTAATGCTCTCTTCACAGTTTGACTTCCCCACAAGCCTGATTCTCATAAATATGCACCCTTACACCCAAAACACAAGTATTTATTTATTCATTTATTTAGCAGGCACATGTTGCAAACACTACAGAGGAACAAAGAAAGTAAAGGAGAGAGGGGAAGGATTAAAACACAAGGGTACACACTGCTGTATTTAAAATGGATAACCCACAAGGTCCTGCTGTATAGCACAGGGAACTCTGCTCAGTGTTATCTGGCAGCCTGGATGGGAGGGGAGTTTGGGGGCAAATAGAGACATGTACATGTATGGAGGAGTCCCTCTGCTGTCCACCTGAAACTATCATAGCATTGTTAATCCGCTATACTCCAATATAAGAAAAAAAATATTTAAACAGTCTTGACAAAGTCATCTTTCTAAAATTGTATTTTTTTTTCAAATAACCATAAGTATGAGCCAGAGAAAATAGAAATAGATATGATACAAGTAAGAGACAGCTTAATGCCTCCACCTCAGCTGATTTTGTCTTACCAATTGTGGCCATCTGTGTTGGAAACAGGGCATCAATTAAATAAGTATACTGCTCTATCTCCTTCACCTGCTCTTTGAAACCTTCATTCTTGCCCTTAACTATACTTCTCTAGAAAATTCTACTGGTAGTTTTCACATCCAAGGGGGAAAATGTTAAATTTATGATAGTGTGATGTTTTCTTCCTTTTAATACCTTCTATATATTTTTAAATCTTTTGCCTTAAATGCAAATTTTTTTAAAAGGTAAAGTCCTAGAGCATTGCTACCCAGACCTCTAAGTCTGTGTGTTCAGCAGAATAGCTACTAATCACATGTCCAAATTGAGATGCGCTGTTGTTATAAAATACAACTGGGTTTTAATGATTTAGAACACATGGAAGAATGAGAAATATATTAACAATTTTTCAGATTGATTGCATGTTGAAATGATATTTTGGATATATTGGGTTAAGTAAGATATACTATTAACATTAGTTTCCCCTGTTTCTTTTTCCTGTTTTTAGTGTGGTACTAGAAACTTTAAAACTACATTTGTGTCTCACGTGGTATTTCTTTTGGAGAATACTGATATAAGGTTTTATTCTTTTATTCTGCACTGCACAATACTATTTTCTCATTTTGGTTATGTCATTCCCAATCAATCTGAATCCTAAAAAAAACTCTAAACATGGTTAAAAACTCACAATAAAGATCATTTCCTCCAAACTATATATTAAAGTCAAACTCAAAGTTAACATCTATTTTTTTTGTAGCATTTAACTATCACATATTATTCAAATTTAGAAAAGTGAATTTTCATCCTAGGCCTAAACAGTAATCAAGAACATTGTGTAAAATGACTATACATTTTGAAAATAAGTTTACAATTGAGAGGGAAAAGTATTATGGAAAAAAATTTAAATACTAAAGTTGCTATTTTTAAACAAGGCATTTTCTAATTTATTTTATAGGTAAGTATTTTATCATTCCTTTTAAAATGCTTAGTATAACACTAGTTCTTACTCTTTTACTTTGAAAAACTTTTTAAGCCCTGATTTTTACATTACAGTAGAAATGTTGAAAACACAACATATTAATACATGCCCTAATCATAGCAGAGTGAGGAGCTATTCCAACATGATTTAGTAAACAACAGAAATCAGCATAAGGCAAATCTGCTCTGGGCCCTCTCCAAGGGTATACAGTGAGAGAGCAAAATTGCTTCATATAATGTGGGCTTTCTTTATAAAGTAGTCTTATTCCATAATTTTAAAATGTCTTTGTATTGAGCTTGAAATGTTTCTTTCCAGGATCCATAAGAGTCATATCTAAGGAGGTACTTTGACAAGGGCAGGGTGCTTTTCAAGATTTTTTTTGTTTGTTTTTATTAGTCACTAAACAATCTACCACACATTTGCACAGGCTAGCAAAGTAATGCTCAAAATTCTCCAAGCCAGGCTTCAACAGTACATGAGCTGTGAACTTCCAGATGTTCAAGCTGGATTTAGAAAAGGCAGAGGAACCAGAGAACAAATTGTCAACACCCGTTAGATCATCAAAAAAGTAAGAGAGTTCAGGAAAAACATCTATTCCTGCTTTATTGACTATACCAAAGCCTTTGACTGTATGGATCAAAACAAGTTGTGGAAAATTCTTCAAGAGATGGGAAGACCAAACCACCTGACCTGCCTCCTGAGAAATCTGTATGCAGGTCAAGAAGCAACAGTTAGAACTGGACATGGAACAACAGACTGGTTCCAAATCGGGAAAGGAGTACATCAAGGCTATATATTGTCACCCTGCTTATTTAACTTATATGCAGAGTACATCATGAGAAATGCTGGACTGGATGAAGCACAAGCTAGAATCAAGATTTCCGGGAGAGATATCAATAACCTCAGATATGCAGATGACACCACACTTACGGCAGAAAACAAAGAACTAAAGAGCCTCTTGATGAAAGTGAAAGAAGAGAGTGAAAAAGTTGGCTTAAAACTCAACATTCAGAAAATTAAGATCATGGCATCTGGTCCCATCTATTCATAGCAAATAGATGGGGAAACAGAGGAAACAGTGAGACACTTTATTTTGGGAGGCTCCAAAATCACTGAGGAGAAGGAAATGACAACCCACTCCAGTATTCTTGCCTGGAGAATCCCATGGACAGAGGAGCCTGGTGGGCTACAGTGCATGGGTTCGCACAGAGCCAGACACGACTGAGCGACCAACACAAAATCACTGCAGATGGTGACTGCAGCCATGAAATTAAAAGACCCTTGCTCCTTGGAAAAAAAAAATCTATGGCCAACCTAGACAGCTTATTAAAAGCAGACATCACTTTGCCAGCAAAGGTCCATCTAGTCGAGGCTATGGTTTTCCAGTAATCATGTATGAATGTGGGAGCTGGACTATAAAGGAAGCTGCTACTGCTAAGTCACCTCAGTCGTGTCCGACTCTGTGCGACCCCATAGATAGCAGCCCAGCACGATCCGCCATCCCTGGGATTCTCCAGGCAAGAACACTGGAGTGGGTTATAAAGGAAGCTGAGCGCTGAAGAATTAATGCTTTTGAACTGTGGTGTTGGAGAAGACTCTTGAGAGTCCCTTGACTGTAAGGAGATCCAACTAGTCCATGCAAGAGGAAATCAGTCCTGAATATTCATTGGAAGGGCTGATGCTAAAACTCCAATACTTTGGCCACCTGATGCGAAGAACTGACTCAATGGAAAAGACCCTGATGCTGGGAAAGATTGAGGGCAGGAGGAGAAGGAGACGACAGAGGATGAGATTGTTGGATGGCATGACCGACTCAATGGACATGAGTTTGAGTAAACTCTGGGAGTTGGTAATCGACAGGGAGGCCTCGCATGCTGTAGTCCATGGGGTCGCAAAGAGTCAGAAATGACTGAGCGACTGAACTGAACTGAACTGAAACAATCATAAAGAGTAAGACAAACATAAATATATATATATATATATATATATATATACACACACACACCGGCACACACACACATTTTAAAAATATCTTAGGTAAAATTTTCCATGATTAGTATAGTACTCCCACCACCAATACCATACCCCATCATTTTTAAGTTCTCTTGCAGGATTCACATTAAGGAAGTAGATCTGCATTTTTCTAATTTTTGTTAAGATTTGTCTTAGGTTCATTTTGTTATTAGTGAACTACTGATCTAGCAGAGAAGTGAAGTGAGCACAGAGAGGTGCTTTTAAGGGGTGCTATAATTATCATATCATAGTGAATTGCCAGAGTGGACTATTTCTGAATCATCTCAATGATCGGTACCGGTTCCAGAGTATTCAACTGGTTTCCATTTTCATTAGTGAGACTACCCTTTAGAGTCAGTGATATGTACTTACATCAACAACTGATTAAGATCTCACATGCTGTGGGGTGCAGTCAAAAATAGAGGTAGAGTTGCCACATTATTCAGCAATTCTACACCTACGTATCACCGGAGGGAAATGAAAACTTGTATCTACACGAAAACGTGTACACAAATATTCATAGCAGCTTTATTTATAATAGCTAAAAATGGAAACAATCCAAATATCCATGTACTAATAAATGAATAATCTAAATGAGTTATAGTCTTTAAAGAAAAGCAACTGACCCAAAGAAATCTGAATTACTGCGGTAATGGGATGAAGCTAAAATTTCTGTGTGTAGTCTGTTTCATAACAGTTCTAAAGTCTTTAGAATAGGCTGAAATCTGGAAGGACTGTGATGATGAAAGCCTTCAATTCTGATAAAAATCATAATAAATACTTTAATCATTGAAAATTGAGGCAAAAAATTTTCAGAGACAACATACATATGAGAAATCACATATATGCATGATAACTGCACTGTTTTCATGTAATGAGAAATGGAATCTGATGAATGAAATGTCATGGTCAAACTCCTTTAATCAATAGTACAGTGCAACATTATTCATACCATGATTATATCTGTCTTTAAAATTTATTTTACTGTAAAGCAAGCTATTATTCTTTTCTTTTAAAATTGTACCTCTGATTAGATTATTGAAATGTTATATTTATTCTTTTTTTTATTTTTAGAAATGAAATTGTGACTTCAGAAACTACTTTCTTCTTAGAAACTTCCAAGACTAGATCAATCAGCCATGCTAGACAGATAGACAGATGTATTTTATTCTTTCTTTATGTTCGTTAGCCTTTATCTGAACTTAATGATGAGATTTCCATATGTATATGCCTTAGATTTCTGCTTTGGTCTTCACTGCTTTTTCATTAATATATGCCATTCTTGAGTCATTATTTGGATCTTATTATCTGTAAAGGGCTTAAAATTTAAGGTCTTTTTAAGATTAATGTTTTTCTTTAATCCTGTAACACATTAAACTTTCATCTTTGAAACAAGCATTGCTAGATAAATACACATACCTATATATCCATATTGGTCTAGCATGATGTTCTTATATGTATCGTATATGAAGTCTTAGTAGGATATTTTTAGCTTACTGAGATTAGATTTTGACTGTCTAAGGAAGCAAAGATGTATTAAGAGCAATCAATAAAGAATAGGTGAAAAAAGCTTACAAAATAATCTTGGGCAAAATACAAAGATACTGGATTTCTTTTGTCTTAAAACAAGTCAAAGATGGGGATCGTAATAACATCAGTAATGAATTACCAATTGAGGCATTGAAGGTGTGAGGTTTTCTCCATTGGACATTTTAAATGAAAAGTAGGAACAAATATTGATTGCTTTTTCTTGGCTCATACAAATGTGCTCAGTTTTAGAAATATGTGACTGATGTAGCTGTTCTTTCTGTGAGATTTTGAGGCATTGAATAATTGAGAAAGCTGTAAATACTTTCAGATGCTAAAAGAGAAACACAATTCAGATTTTTATATTTTCTTTGAAATGAATGAAACTTCATCCAATGGATATACAATATAACTTATTTTGTAATTCTGGAATTCGTGAGTCAATGTTGTATCTTCAAGGTATGTGTGAATAACCAATTAAAATATTAAGCTAACACTAATGCTCTAATTTGCAAAATCTGATTCCTGGGTCCTGGCATAACAACTAAATGATTGTTTCTTCCACTTTTAATTATAAAAATGACTTTATAATTATAGATTATGAGAGGTGGGAGAAAGATTCCATCTGGGAACCTCCTTATTTGTTTGAAAGACAAATTGTTCTACGCATAAAAAATTTTATATCCTGCTTTAATTCACAGTATATCTTAGTTTAAATCTTTCTATTTTGGGGTAAATCACATTATTAAGAGAGAAGATGTGGTATCGATCATGATTTTTATTAATTCCTTTAATTTGTGATTGTAACCCCTTTAACAAGCAGGCCATAAGAGTGCCATATACCTTCAGTGAGTAGGAGTAAGGAAGAGGAGACAGATGGTCAACCTCAGTGGTGAATAGAAAGTAGGCTTTATTTTTGGTTTTGATTGGAAAGAGCCTCAAAAAACAGTATTTTCAGTGGCTGCTAAAGCTTCATTTTTTTTTCCATTCAGTGCAAAATTAAGGAAACTTGGAAATTAGAATATCCTTTTTTCTGAGAAGCAGTAATTGTAAAAATGAATATCTCCTTTCATATGAATCAAAAACTTTATGAAACAATTGAAAGAGATGTTGGTACAAAGCTGGCATGTAGATTCAAAATTCAAGATAGCATGTAATTCATCCAAAGGAGTTTTGGGACAAATTGAATTCACTTTGGTCTTGCTTTATAATCAAGGTTAAACTTATGGAAAAATGGAATTGATATTGAATATCTAAAATAAAATATAAAAAGATCCAAAGTTTCTTAAAAACATCTTTCTCTAAAATGAAAAAATAATCTAAATCTTCTTATGGTTATTAAATTAGGAAACAAATTTTAACCTGTCTATAGGAAACTATGTCATTCTGTTTCATATCTACTACCTAAACTTGCATAAATGAAAACAGAATAGTCTTTATTGTCTTATCCAGGTTTATTAATGTTCTGCTTCTTGTGAAACTTACATATACTTATCTGTTCATAAAATCTTCAAGAAACGTTTATTTTTAAGCCCTTCAAAATATTTCCCCCTAAATTTGCAGAATATAGCATATAAATTATAGGTAAGCTTGTAGCTTCGATTTTTGAAACAGCTACTAGATATTAAACTTATAAGAAATTTAAGTAACTGACAAAACTTTGGTATACAGAAGACAATGCGAAGTGAAATTTAAAATTAATTTTTTATATACGTCAGTCTTTTGTTGTTTATTGTTGGTGACTTACTGTATTTAGTGGTAGATAAGTTGGTTTTAAAAGAGCTGCACAGAAAATACTAAATATAAAACTTATTCATATCCTTGATCTATTTTTTAGAATCAATTGAACTTAATTTCATCCATAAAATTAACATCTTTTCAGAAAGGCATATTGATGAAAATATTGATCTTTTGACAAAATCCTTTTCATGGAGTTCATTGATGCTATTTAATTGTTCAGTCATATTAACTAGATCTTCGAATTATTTTATGTAGCTTAAGAATGTAAGCTAAACGAAATATAAGAATGAAATAGAATTTCTAGTTATCACTATAATGTATCAAACAGATAAATGTATTTATCTCCTAAACACCTAGAAAACAAGGATATAGTATGTATTATCTACTTATGCATTTAAGATTGTCTTATACTGTAGCTCTTCTCTACTATCCCAACCCATATTATCTCTGCCTTTCGTGAACATTTACCCTCCATTATTGTATAATTCATGTAATTCAATTTAATATTTAGTGTAAGCTCTTTTTATATCCCTTTATCCAGAAGAATATCTCTCAGCCTTAACAAAACATACATTTCAAGAATCTGACTAAAGCTATGGATCATCACCTCCAAAGAAAAGCATGGATGGACACTAACACAGATATTCACAATTTTGAACTCTCTACATTTATAAACTATCTTGAAGAAACTTCTCTTGATTGAAGCCATAATAATTGTATACTAATGTTAGTCTCAACTACTAATATAAAGCCTTACATAACAGTGTGTTTTCAGATAATGCTTGATGACTGATTGAATAATAAAAAGTAAGCCTGTGGCAGTAAAATATACATATGAAGCAATCACTTTATCCATGTGTTTACTTAAAAACCTCTCACAAACTAAAATTTACTTATAATAGATTATAATTGTGATTGTCTTCTATATATATGTATCATTTTTCATTATCAAGCCAAGTATTATTTTTTAATTGACAAGCGAAGCTAAAATTGGTTCTAACCATCAAAAATAAATAAGCAAACTAAATAAATCTAGTGATACCCACTAGAAAGAGTCCAGAGTACTTCATACCCTTTGGGAGCAGATAAAAATATGCCATTCCCCATTTTCATAGTTCATTCTCCATGTGAGTAAATGGTCTATTTGTCATCAAATAGTGATGATGATGCTTTACATATAGTGTGTATATAATAAGTATTATTTACTGATGAAAAAAGGGGCTATGAAAGTATACAATGAATTATTAGTATGTGGGATCTGTGAAGGAGCAGGTGTGGCAGAGGTATAAATCTCAAGCACAGTAATATTAAATTTGTCTATACTGCTACTTCGAACAGTTCCGGTGACCCTGGTGAAACTTTCATTTTCAATGACAGATTACAATATTATCATAAAATTATAACCCATAGGGCAAACTCCTTAACTGCCTTTTACTAGCTACCTTTCCCTGTGGATTTAAGTTCTCTGTTAATACATTACATAGTAACTCTTGTTCTGAATATTCTGTTAAAAGTGAGTAGCTTCCTCAATGCTAGAAAACCACACTAGCATTCCTTTAGTTCTGCAATGTAGTCCTTAATTTGAAATGAAGTTTGATTGTTTTAACTCCAAAACATAAAGGAGCCTGCACTACATCAGGACCCTTAATGGAAACTAATGGAATTTTTGGCATAAAATACTAGAATTAATTAGATCCAGCAATGCACACTATTTAACTGCTAGCCTGCCATTTTACACTGATTTGAAGCCATACATACTTAACAAAAGACATTGGGTTGATTTCACAAAGGACTTGAACACTCTTTTCACATTCACTGCGTAAGTTATTATCCACTGTGAAAAGATTATTGACTTTTTTAAGGCGATATTATGGAGAGAAATGATTGCTACTAGGATGACTGGTAGAATTATGTATGAAATAAGTAACAACTCTAATTCCTCATCTGCTGAATAAATGAGTTTAATTTTAAAATACTAGTTAGTGCATAAGAGATTTCTGCTGAATTGAGCAGAATTATCAAAGCTGGGTTTAAAACGTAGTGGACACTGAAAGTGAAGTATAAAACAAAACCTTTGCCTGTTCGATGGTTATATATCCCAGATTGTTAGTGATGTTTCTTGATTATATTTCTTCCTGAAATTACATGCATATGTGTTGTCCTAGATTTATACTAATAGAGTGTAGAGAATGCCCATGCCTTTCATTCTTATATAAAGAGTCAATCCTACTCACTGATAATTGGTGGTAGTTTAGTTATCCAGACGAAAAGATCATGTAAATATAAGTAAAGATTCTAAAAGGTTCTTGTGTATTTGCCCCCTAGTGCTTCTTTCCCATTATTGTGATTTTCTGTAACAGTGTACTTCAGTCATGCATGATCATTATAAATACTTGAAAAACTTGTTATAAAATACAGATGCACATCATGATCAGTGACCAACCCATTACTTCTTTGAAAGCCTGTTAGTGATTGTTTACTGCATACCTGGGATTCGGTGTGCACACAGAGAGCCAACAGCAACCTGTATTTGCACTGACATCTTATCTCCCAGTGATATCCTATGGCACTTGCAAAAATGGATAATTGAAAGAGGGAATTGACTGACAGAGATGAAACCACAGCAGAAGAATGAAAGGTGATAACACTGGAAGTGAAACAAATTAAGTGGAAATGAAATTATAGAAGAAATAGTTCACCCTGGGAATGGTTACACTGTCACCATTCAAGAGATACAAGATATACAACTGGAGGAACTTAGAAGGTGAACTTATCAACATAAATTAGGAAAAAGTTTGTGACGAAAAGGATGACTATGTCCCAGAGGGAGCGCTCTGACAAAAGACTTGACATTAAAGGAATTCTCAGAGATATTTCAGGACACTGAATTTGTGAAAGGTAAAATGTTGGAAGCCTGTATTAACTTAGTAAGGAGGATACAATTCATTAAGACACAGCAAAGATACTCCATATCATATGTTATATGATGAGAAAAAGGCAACTACTGTTCAAACTCTTCCTGATACGTATTTTTTAACGAACAAATAATATACTTCCATTCTTGATGTTTCCAAAATTTCAAATCAGTTTTAAATAAAATTTACTTTTATTTTTATTTTCCTACATATTTATAACTGAGAGTAAGAGAAGTTTTAACACTTGACTGAGATTTGGCAGCTACTGAAATATCATAATTTTTCTCATTAATATTATAATTTCTTTGCATGGTTTTAGCTTGCACAGTCCTGCACTAACATGCAAAGTGAAGATTGCCTGTATCTGATTAACAATAGTTTATTAACTAAATAGGTAAATGAATGACAAAATATCTGGGAGAGAATATTATTGGTACTATCTTTAAGTATGTCTTAAATCACCCTGAAGTCAACCATCTACTCCAACTTCAGGCTAGCATTCTATAAATAATAAACATAGCTCCCATTTACCTCTTCCATGTTGTAATATTTCTCTGCTCTAGACATCATGTCCTCTTTTCATCTCCTCACAGTCCATACACCTTTTCCCTACATGCTCCTGCCTATGCTTTTGTATCTCTCTTTGTCCACCTGCTTACTCCTCTTCGCTTTCAGATAGCAGCTGAGGTCTCTTCCTTAATGAAGCTTTCAGGATGTGTCTATGTCAACCCCTTTCCTTTTATAGCCTCACTTAGAATTTTTACTTATACTTCCATTTACAATTGTTATTGCAGTTACAATTTAACATTTAATAAAATAATCATTTCACGAATGCCTGTCTTAGCCACTCTGCTTAGGTTTATTTGTGGCAAGTTTCATTTCTAATATGCAAAGTAGGTGTTCAGTAAATTGTGTTGATTTTAAAAAGTCAGTGTACGTGGAGGCAATATTACCTTCTCTCCAAAATATTTTTAAAAATTTATTTTCAATTAAAGCAATATTGCTTTACAATATTGTGTTGGTTTCTACCATACACCAACATGCATCAGTAATAAATATACATATGTCCCCTTCCCTCTTGAACCTCCCTCCCACCTCACACCCCATCCCACCCCTCTTATCTTGGCTAACTAGTAATTCTAAGAGTCAAGTACTTTTAGCTGAGAAAAGAACCTTATGAATTACATTGCGCAAATGTTCATGTCATTTAGGAATTACTTATACCCAACTAATGGTTATTATTAAGTCAGTGTTAATGAGTACTTGACTATGCATGATTTTTCTTCTTAGCTCTTACAGTGGCTGGATTTTGCTAATTAAATATAGGGACATTTGAGGGTGTAAAAATGAAAATATTAGCAAGTAAAGGAAGAGAGGGGATTGAAAAATGCAGAGAACACACACACACAAGATTGCACATAGCAAATGCAATAGATTAACATTTGTTATTTTCCCTAATTCTCAAGAACTGCATTTGAAACTTCACAAAATATTTTTTTTTAACATTTATCCTGTTGCATAGGTAATTTCCTCAATTTACTTTTTTAGCAAATAGGATTTAGAGAGATCCCCTGCAGGAGGACATGGCAGAACTCCATGGACAGAGGAGCCTGGTGGTGTACAGTGCATAGGGTCACAAAGAGTCAGACATGACTGAAGTGACTTAGCACACAGGAAAGCATAGCATGAGGCTATTAATTCCTTTGTGAAAGATTTGAATCCAGGTCTGACTGGCTCCATAATCCATGCCCTATCTATCATTCCAAGCTGAGTCCTAAAGGAAAGGTGCCACAGTGTTAGTCTGTGGCACCATAGAGAAGTTTTCTTCACTGGCACATATTCTTTTCTTTATCCTCTTTATTTTTGGTTAATTTTAGTTTTAATTCCTTTTAAAGCTCCTGTCTTTTATTACTGTTTTAATCTCAACAGAAAATTAAAACCCAGCTTCAAATTTGGCATGGCATTGTATACTAAGTGGCCTGTATTTTCACTGTTTACATGCTGGGAAATCTCAGGCTCTGAAAACCAATCAGCTAGAGGCTTCACTAAACTAGGACTGTCTTATTAAACTGTTAAGAAAACTTGGTTCAAGTTCATCAGTGAGCATGTTGTCCTAAAGCACAGTATTACACTAATAACTCATTGAATAGTACACATACCAAGGATAAATACATTTTATTTGTGTATTAAATCATACATGTCTGGTGCTCATGACATGGCAATGAACAGTTTGATGGTGATTGTTTTTTAAAAGAAATATGAATATAATTAAATTAGCATAAATCAATACTTAATTCATATTGCATATTGTTCTAGTAGTTGAAGTAACCTAAACTCAGAGCCAACTATTTGAGAGAGAAAGAAAAATTGTATTTTGGCAGTCTATCTGCACAAAGCATCGTATCTTCTATCAAAAACACCATACCCTCTCACCATCAAAAATGTCCTCTGGTGACAAGTAAACCAATCCTACTTGCCTACTGATTTAGAGTAGGGTAAAATGTCCCTCTCACAAAGACTTACATATACACATACACACACACACACACACTCACAAATTCCTGGACTTCAGATCCTGTTGTGAGATCAACAAAATCTGTAACTGTTCCTTAAGTCCTCTTTCTATAGCAATAATGGTATTTGTACCTCTGTCATAAGATTCTTGCAAGGATTAATGGACATGATATATATAAAGAGCTTAGCCCGGGTCTACAACTAAAGAAGTACTCAGGAAACACAAATATTTGATATTTACTGCTTCTGCTGCTGCTAAGTCACTTCAATCGTGTCCGACTCTGTGCGACCCCGTAGACAGCAGCCCACCAGTCTCCCCAGTCCCTGGGATTCTCCAGGCAAGAACACTGGAGTGGGTTGCCATTTCCTCCTCCAATGCATGAAAGTGAAAAGTGAAAGAGAAGTTGCTCAGTCATGTCCAACTCTTAGCAACACTCTGGACTGCAGCCCACCAGGCTCCTCCATCCATGGGATTTTCCAGGCAAGAATTCTGGAGTGGGTCGCCATTGCCTTCTCCTAATATTTACTGAGATGTTGCTATGTCTCTTCTCCTATGTATGTCTTCTCATTTACAGGACACTACTAGCTCATTGTTTCTAGATGTTTCCTGTTAGTCTGAACAATTGGCTTTAACGGAAACAGTTGGCCAAAATGTCTGCTACAAAGTGGATATTTCAAGATGATGAGACCTGGGCATTTGATGAGTGTCGGAACATGATGTTAATTGGGCAGAATCTTTTGATGATGTATAATTATGCATTTTAAGTGACCACAAATAGATTGATGCTACATATTGATGAAAGCTATATGTGGAAGCATTATGCCTAATCTTATAAGGTTGTTGGTCTTCATGTCTAAATAAATATGGATCTCTTACAAGAAGCTTCATAAATAATTTTTGCGCTACCATTTTACTTTCATGAGAGTCAAGTTTAGATAATGTATGGAGAATGAGGAAACCACCCAGTTGAATTACAATCAGTGAGTCTTGATCAAGTTTTTGCTCTAACATTTACCTTTTTAACCTTGCAGATATATATATATATATATATATATGTATGTATGTATATATAATATATATATGTATAGAGCTGGAAAACCCATATGTTTTATCTTAACTATGTTATTTTACAACTTAACTCTGTCCATTTATTTTTCATAGTTTTCCAGGAAACAAATCTTTCAAGATTTTAGTCTCCCATCTAATGTACATTTTTCCACTTTGTCTCTAATCAATGTATACATAAGGACTGAGATCTATTCTACCCTATTTGAATAGGAAAATACTAAATTGTCCTAAAGTTTTAATGATGCCTTAGGCCAAGAGTAGACAAACTTTTTCTGTAAAAGGCCAGATTGTAATTATTTAGGTTTTGTGGGCCATATGGTCTCTGTCACAATTACTAGACTCTACTATTGTGGCATGACAGCAGTCATAGACAACATATAAATAAATGGATGTAACGGTGTCCTAGTAAAATTTTACTTATGGATGCTAAAATTTGAATTTTCTGTAATTTTCACACACCACAAAACAGCATTCTGGTTTGAATTTTTGCAGCCATTTTAAATTTAAAATAAGCTTTTTAGCTTGTAGACAACACAAAAACAGACAGCTGTCTGGGTTTGGCCTGTGGGCTATAGTTGGCCAAACTCTACTGTAGCATCATTGGTTATTTTTTCCAGAGTGTAAGGTTTAAGTTTGTTTCATCAGCCACCAAAACCTCATTGAGGAATGAAGTACTACACAACCTCAAATGATGAAGTGAATGTGATTTCCTGCAGTCTGATTGCAATTTTACCTTTTGATATCCACAAATATTTTAAATATATTTCATTCAATTTAGAGTTGGCCCTTGAACAACAGGGGTTTGAACTGTGTGTGTCCACTCATACATGGATTGTTTTCAATAGTAAATTCTATAATACTACCTGATCTGCTGTTGGTTGAATCTTCAGATGCAGAACCACAGATATGGAGGAGCTGTATATATGGAGCACTGACAGTAACTTATACTCTGATTTTTGTTGGTACTTCCAGCACACACATTGTTCAAGTTCAACTGTATGTTCAAAAATGGTAAATGGGATACACATTTTCACTCTCAGAAATGATAAATCTAGCGGCTCACATACCAGCCAACAGGGATTAAGCCAGAGATTTAGTTAATGTATGAAACAAATATACTTTAAAAGTCCAAAAAAGTCCCCAAATCCCAAAGTATTTAGGTCTACAACACGTGTCAGATAACAAGAACAACTGGTATATATTTGGCTGTTTATGTTGTCAGCAAAGTATTTTCACAAACCATATGCCATTTGCTTTCCACAGCAAGCCGTCTTGATATTAGTATTGCATATATATAGCAGGAACGTAAGTAAGCACCCAGAAAGCAAGTCTCAGTTGCAATAAAAATAAACCTAATGTTGACAACAACTTCGAACAAACTTGACAAAGTGCACGCTTCTGTTTTAAACTGGTCCAAATAGAGGCCAGAATTAAAGGAAGAGGACTTTCTTCCATCTCACCAACCTTCCCTCCTTATTTACAGAAGATTCCCATTCTATTGTCATTAAAACAAAAGGGAAAGAATAAAAAAGGGAAGTGTTGGTGAAAAACAAAAAAAGGAACTCATATCTATTGAGTGCCTAGAGGATGCCAAGCAAGTAATAATACTAACAATAAAAATAGACTTAGGACAGAATACTTGAGAGTAAAGGAAAGGATGTTTTCAGCGCTCTGACTGCATTTGACACAACATATACCCATAAATACCACCCCTCCTGATTCCACCTAAAATGGTATAGAGTGCGAGCTGAGCATGCCCTCCTTTACCCTTACGATAACAAGTGTATTATTTAAAGTTATTTTTATCTCTCTTAACAAATCTATTATAACTGTTCACCAGTGGGACTTCCCAGATGGCGCTAGTGGTAAAGAACCCACCTGCCAATGCAGGAGACATAAGAGATTCAGGTTCAACCCCTGAGTTGGGAAGATCCCCTTGAGGAGGACACAGCAACCCACTCCAGTATTCTGGACTGGAGAATCCCATGGACAGAGGAGCCTGGTGGACTACAGTCCACGGGGTCCCAAAGAGTCAGGTATGACTGAGCAACAAAGCAAAGCACAGCACAGCGGCAGCCCGCATCCACCAGTGGGGGAAACTGAGACTCAGGGAAGTTAATTTGTCCAATATCATATATTTAATAGCGTCAGAGACAGGACTTGGACTAGAACAGAGCCTGCTGTCTTCTAATACCAATTTAGTATTACTTTGATAACAAAAAATTAGAATATGAAATTGCAGCGACTTGACTTGCAGGTTATTTCTTTACATTAAATCCACTTCAGGCATAATTTTATAATAACAACAGAAATCATATAGCATATCTCTAAAGTGAAATATGTTTTAGTATTCTTTATCTGAGCTTCTTAGGGAGAAAAATATCTATTATTGGGGACACAAAAGCATCCATTAATATCTCCATAGCAGGAGCTTTGAGACAGCACAGTTCAGTGAGTCTTTTTCCTCTGGCAAGCTAGGGGACCTAAGAGAAAGTTTAACCACGATAATCAAAAGAAACTGAGTTGAACACTGATCCTTTTATAGCACATGATTAGTACAGGTGGACCTTTCTCCATGTTCAATGACTGTTGGTAATCCTTAAATAATCAGGCAGCTGCTAGATAGCAAGAAAATGTCAAGTCGAACACCTGGGTGTTAAACATTTATACATGCTTGTAGGCCACTTTTGATCTATCTGCCCAACATGCCAAATGTCAGTGGCTTCACATAGGTTAGGAGGAAAGCTCCTCATTAGAGCATGGCTAGAGTTTGCTTGGCATCAAAAGGCACAAAGAGTCATGGACCCTTAGATGCAAGACATTCATTTCTCTATGCACTCAGCTTGCCGGTAGTTTTGAATAGCCCAGGTCCTCTATTGTCTATATGTCTATAAATTACTCTTTTCTCTTTAGAAAGAACATGGAAATGGCTTCTTCTTTTTTTTTTTTTTTTTTTTTGCAAGCAGGACAATATAAATTACTGTTTAATGATCTAGGATGCCATTATATGAAGGAGCAGACTGCACTGGCAACTCCAAATTACACTTGGAGTCCTTCAAGAAGTTAATGGCTGGTGGCTACAAGCTGTCTACAGGGGTAATCAACACAAGATAAGGCAGCATCCCTGGCTCACAGGATGTTGTGCAGACAGTGGCATGCTGTCTGATTGCCTTCCCTAACCTTCTGCTCAGCTCTGTTCCCCTTGCTATTGTACTGCACATGCAGTAATTAGTTTGCGAAGGGCTTGGGGAAAAAACAGACTTACAAGTGAACTCATTTTCTTTTTTACAAAGAAGCTGCCCGAGTTCATAAGCTGTGGCGAGTGCCTTACTAAAATCAATGTAGAGTGTATAAGTGAAAAAGGACAAAGAGCATAACACAGAACGAAACTTGATTTTTCCATCCAATTTAGAGGACAGCAAATGTGATTTAAGAAATAGAATGTCAAGAAAAAGGAATGCCATGTATTAAGTCAAGGGCGGGCCCACACACAAAAAATAGCAAGTCCATGGAGAATCTTTTGATTCCACCGTAGCTCCCATGTAACACAACTCTCCTAGCTATATAAATTGAAAATGTAATTCACAACACAGCCTACATAGTAAATAACTCATCTAGCTACATATAAACTATTGATATTTCTGTATTTTCTATGACTATAAAAAAGGTAAAACTAAGATGGAATCTTTATGTTATTAACTGGTTATAACTTATGGTTTAAAAAAATATATTGATGTACGAATTCAACTAGAATTAGGAACTGACCTCAAACTGCAGAATCAAAATACCCACCCATTCTGAAGATTAATATAGCTTGGTGTATAAAGATGATGATGGCTCCTTAAGAGATAGCTTCCCCTAAATCTCATCAGTATGCTGCAGCTGTTCTTGGTAACTAAGATTTCCAATAAGACAGGAAATGGCCAATACTGAATTTTGAGACTAGCACAGGAATTTGCTACGAAGCCGAAAAAATTTATGGGGGGTTGCAATGTACATTTTTAGGTCCTAATAATATGCAGTGATGTCCCAAACACTACTGCTATGACATTGACTTTCTGGTGGTGTGGTTTAGTCGCTAAGTTGTATCTAACTCTTGCAACCCCATGGACTACAGCCTGCCAGGTTCCTCTGTCCATGGGATTCTCCAGGCAAGAATACTGGAGTGGGTTGCCATTTCCTTCTCCAGGCGATCTTCCCCACCCAGGAATCGAATGCTGGTTTCCTGCATTGCAGGCAGATTCTTTATCAACTGAGCTATGAGGGAACAGCAGTGCTAATTTAACAACATTTATTTCTAATGTTTGAGTGAAATGTTTCCAAAAGCAGTAAAAACATCAATTCTCAGCAAATTCCTCCTCGCTTTCCTGTTCCTACTCTGAATCTGTTGGTCCTCTATACACTTGGGTTACAAATCTTGATGGCATCATTTTTTACCAGAACATAGTTAAGAGAGCTGGTTCTTGATAAATTGACTTGTATGTGTTGTATATTTAGAAAGAGCTCCTTATTCAATCTTTTTTTCTAGTCAATCTGGTTATATCTATATGTAAAGTAAAATTTCATCATCGATGAGCACTTTCTACGTAGAAGTCATGGTGATATTTGAATATATGTAGATGTAGTCATCGGAGAAGGCAATGGCACCCCACTCCAGTACTCTTGCCTGGAAAATCCCATGGACAGAGGAGCCTGGTAGGCTATAGTCCATGGGGTCGCTAGGAGTCAGACACGACTGAGCGATTTCACTTTCACTTTTCCCTTTCATGCACTGGAGAAGGAAATGGCAACCCACTCCAGTATTCTTGCCTGGCGAATCCTAGGGATGGGGGAGCCTGGTGGGCTGCCGTCTGTGGGGTCGCACAGAGTTGGACACGACTGAAGTGACTTAGCAGTAGCAGATGTAGTCACAGACTGATTAGCTAACTAGCATAAGGGAAAGGTGATTTTCATTTACTGTTCTAAAACAAATCTGTACCTGCATGGTGAGTTATGGTTTATTATGAACTTTCTATGCTGTGACATACACACAATAAAAATATTAGAGATAAATATTAAAAATGTAGTAACATGTCTTTACATACTTTTTGCAGGTGATGAATATGGGAGTAGCCTAGTTGGGTGATTCTGGCTAAAAGATATTGTAATCAAGCTGTAGGTCATGGCCATACCCTGAAAATATTATTATTTCTTAGTATTATTTTGTTAAAAGTGAGAAGATAAAATAAGGAATAAATTGACAGGTAATTATTTATATAAGAATAGATAAATAAATACACTCATTTTAAAATATATGTCAAATTTAAGTCAAATCAAATTTGCAAATGTCCTGTTTTTACCTTTCTTTAAAATATCCTTTGTTTATAAGGCTATAAGTTCAATTAAGCCTTTCAAGCTAAAACTATTATATATATTATATACTAAGCTAAAAACATAATGTGTATAATGTAATATATATATAATATATATAATATAATATAATATAACATTATATTATTCCCAAATTAAATTGACCACTATTTAAAAATAATAACGTTGTAAATAGATATGTAGACAATAAAATCAAAACCAAACTGTTCATTACTGAATTCAAGCTATTTCTTAATGGTAGTTTTAAATAATAGATTAAAATATATAACATACAAAAAAAAAATGTAATCTTATGGAAAATAGTACCAGGTTCTTTCTAGTCCTAACAGTTACTACTTGGGTAACTTTGGACAAGTCATATTTATTTAGTTCCTTTTTTAGTTAAATGGGAATAATAGCAATATCACCTACCTAAAAGAGTTATTATAGTATTACTTGAGATAAACCATGTAAATGTACAAAAAAGGCTCATCAAATGATAGGTCCTCTTACTAGCATCATAATCTCTCATTACCATTATTATTATTTGAGTAGTGAAGGGCAACAGCTCACCTTCCCATAATGTGATTAAAAAACTTCCCAGAAATGTACTTTGCAGAGTAGTTTAAATGATGAGAGATGTGGATTACACCAAAGAACTAGTACTGTAACTGTTTATGTTTAAAATATAATTAAAGTGTTTGAAACCAGGGATTGTACTGTTCTCCTTAAAGGGAAGAAAAAAAAACTACCTGGTAAAAATAAGTTTTTCAAACAAAATGTTCAAATAAAAATTGTAAAAGATGAGTAACTGAATTAGAGCTAGTTTCTAAAATAAGACTTAATAATGAAAGTAACGTAAGTGTTCAGAACTCTTATGTGTCATCAGCTCAGTTCAGTTCAGTCGCTCAGTCACATCGGATTCGTTGAGACCCTATGGACTGCAGCACACCAGGCCTCCCTGTCCATCATGAACTCCCGGAGTTTACCCAAACTTCTGTCCATTGAGTCGGTGATGCCATCCAGCCATCTCATCCTCTGTTGTCCCCTTCTCCTCCTGCCCTCAATCTTTCCCAGCATTAGGGTCTTTTCCAATGAGTCAGTTCTTCTCATCAGGTGGCCAAAGTATTGGAGCTTCAGCCTCAACATCAGTTCTTCCAATGAATATTCAGGACTGATTTCCTTTAGGATGGACTGGTTGGATCTCCTTGCAGTCCAAGGGACTCTCAAGAGTCTTCTCCAACACCACAGTTCAAAAGCATCAATTCTTCAGCGCTCAGCTTTCTTTATAGTCCAACTCTCACATCCATACATGACCACTGGAAAAACCATAGCCTTGACTAGATGGACCTTTGTTGGCAAAGTAATGTCTCTGCTTTTTAATATGCTGTCTAGGTTGGTCATAACTTTCCTTCCATGGAGTAGGTGGACCTTTGTTGGCAAAGTAATGTCTCTGCGTTTTAATATGCTGTCTAGGTTGGTCATAACTTTCCTTCCATGGAGTAAGCATCTTTTAATTTCATGGCTGCAGTCACCATGTGTCATAAAATCCTTTAAAATGTTAAGAGGGTATATCAGGTACTTGAGATTGTTTACTTACATATTTAAATTTTCTTAAATTCCATTCTTTTGAATATTTTCATTTTCCCATCAAAAATTTAAATATATAAAGGCAACGTAACACTAAATAAATATAAAACTAGAGACAAAAACATAATCCCATTTTCCTATCTCTAAAATTTCTGATGTTTATAAAATTATGTCCAAAAATCTGGGTTGTAGATTATTCTCTTTCATTACTTTAAGTATGTCCTGCCATTCCCTTCTAGCCTGAAGGGTTTCTATTGAAAGATCAGCTGTTATCCTTATGGGGATCCCAAAATATGCCCATATGTAAAAATTTACATTCCTCTAAGTATAAATTTTTATTTATTCTAATTTCTTTTAATTTTTAAATTATAAGTAACACATAAAATGTAACTAGAGATAAAATTTCTAGAAATACTAACTCAACAGTAACCATTATTAATATTTTGTTATTTATCTTTCTAGCCCCTTTATCATTTCATCCCATCAATAGGATGATGGCAATAAGGAATACCCAATCCCAATATCCACATTTCCAATAGGAAGAACAGCAATGGTATTAGCTTGGGTCACATGCTATCATTTAGGTATGGGGTTTGGAGAGGAAGAGATAAAAAATAGATGAGAACATTCCAGAAAAATTCTTAAAATGACTAAGGGAGTGATGAAGGAACTGCTTCCAAAGGAAAGTGTTCCAGGAAATTGAAAACATAGTAGCTGTCAAATATAGTGAGTACTCTATGTAAGTAATATCATGGTAGTACATTCTCGACAATGCCTCCATTCTACTAATTCCTCAGCTTCTACAAGATCACTCTTCTTCGTGTTTTACCACCAAATCTTGCCTCCATTTTTTCATCTCTTTCTAATCTACCTTTATCATTTAAGGATCCACAGAAACAGTCCAAGGAATACATAATGTCCAAACTCTGTCCGATGATGTTGTTGTTGTTTTAGTTGCTAAGTTGTGGCCGACTCTTGCCACACTGTGGACTGTAGCCTGCCTGGCTCCTCTGTCCATGGAATTTTCCAGACAAGAATACTGGAGCAGGTTGCCATTTCTTGCTGCAGGGCATCTTCCTGACCTAAGGATTGAACCCACATCTCTTGAGACTTCTGCATTGGCAGGCAGACTCTTTACTACTAGCACGACCTGGGAAGCCCATGTTCTGGGTTTCTAATTTGTATTCTACCTGATCACTTCGCAGAGTTTTATATTATTATACACCTATTATTATCTTTGTTCTTTAATGTATTCTCTTTATTTGCTTCAGAGATACTTCTCTCTTCTGGTTCTGTCTCTCCCTGGGTTAGGTCTCCTTTTTGGCTCTAATAACTTGAATGACCTTGAAATCTTGTAATGAAGTTTAAACAGGATGAGAGTTTAAAAAGAAAACATTTTTAATTAAAATATATTATAGAGAAATGTGCACAAGTCATATCTGTGCAGTTTGATAATTTTTCATAAAACATGTCTGTATCATTAGCATAGAGATGAAGTATTACCTCCATCCCTGAAGCACTAATCATTGACCGTTCCAGTCATTGCAAATCCCTAAAAGTTCACACATTCATGACGTCTAATCCATAGATTACTTCTACATTCTTTTGTATTTCATATTTGAAAAATCATATTTAGCTTCTTTTGCTCAATTTATAGTGTGTGTGAGATTCATTCATGTTGCATATTGTAGTTCATTTATTCTCATTGCTATATGACTTTCCTTTGTATGAATGTATTATAGTTTAATTGAAGTGTAGTTGATTTACAATATTGTATCAGTTTTGGTGTACACCTTAGTGATTCAGTATTTTTGCAGATTATGTTTTATTATAGGCTATTACAAGGGTGTAATTCCCTGTGCTATATAGTATGTCTTTGTTGCTTATCTATTTTATATATAATAGTTCGTATCTGTTAATTCCATACCACACACTTGTCTCTCCTCCCTTCCCTCTTTCCTTTGGTAACAAGTTTGCTCTCTCTATCAGTGAAGCTGTTTCTATTTTGTGTATGTATTCATTTGTATTACTTTTTAGATTCCACATATAAGTGATATATAATCTTTGTCTTTCTCTGACTTATTTCACTAAGCATAATATCTTCTAGGTCAATCAATGTTGTTACAAATGGCATTATTTCATTTTATTTTATGGCTGAGTAGTATTCCATTGTGTATATGTGTATATACATGTATATCTCATCTTCTTTATCTATTCCTCTGTTGATGGGCACTTAGGTTTCTTCCATGTCTTTGCTATTATACATAATGCTGCTATTAAAGTACATGTATCTTTTCAAATTAATGTTTTTGTTTTTGTTTCTTCCATGTACATATGCACAGGAGCAGTAGTTTAGGGTCATATAGTAATTCTGTTTTTAGGTCTTTAAGGAATCTCCATACTGTTTTTCATAGTGGCTACATTTACATTCCCATCACTAGTGTACCAGGGTTTCTTTTCCCCCATATCCTCCTCAACATTTGTTATTTGTAGATTTTTGATGATATCAGTTATGACAGATGTGGAATGAAACCTCATTGTGGTTGATTTGCATTTCTCTAACAGTGATGCTGAGCATCATCTCGTGTGCCTGTTAAGCATCTGTATGTCTTCTTTGGAAAAAATATCTACTCAAGTCTTCTTCCCAGTTTTCGGTTGGAATTTTTCTATACTGAGTTGTTTGAGCTGTTTATATATTTTGGATCCATGCATGTGTGCTCAGTAATATCTGACTCTTTGTGACCCCATGGGCTGTAGCCCTAAAGGCTCCTCGGTCATGGAATTTTCCAGGCAAGAATATTGGAATGAGTTGCCATTTCCTACTCCAGGGCATCTTCCCAACTCAGGGAATGAACATGCCTCTTCTGTGTCTCCTTAATTAACAGGCAAATTCTTTATCACTATCCCACCAGGGAAGTCAAAATTTGCAAATATTTTCTCCCATTCTACAAGTTGTATTTTCATTTCATCGATGGTTTCCTTTGCTATACAAAAGCTTTTAAGTTTAATTAGGTTCCATTTTTTATTTTTGCTTTTATTTCTTTTGCCTTAGTAGACTGATCCAGGAAAATATTGCTACAATTTAGGTTAAAGGGTGTTCTGCCTATGTTCTCTTCCACAAGTTTTATATTTTCAGTTCTTACATTTAGGTATTTATCCTATTTTGCATTTGTATTTGTATATGATGTGAGGAACTTTTCAATCTTACTGTTTCACAGGTGACTGTTCAGTTTTCCAAGAACCATTGTTGAAAATATTGTCTTTTTTCCATTGTATGAATATACTATATTTTATTATCCAATTTTTTTCTGTTGGTGGATATCTGTATTGCTTCTTGTTTTTCACTTTTGTAAATTATGCTACTGTGAGATATTTATTAATTAAAATCATACATAAAAATTTTTAAACAGCACTTTAGCATTCAACTTTTATCATTTGCCAATCTCTCTTCCCTTACAATTGAGGCAAATAGAAAAATATTAAACAATTGTAGTATTTTGTAGGAACATATTTTATTTTATTTATATAAATTCTAGTAATTTTAACCTTCTAATTTAACAGTAATAGATTTGATTCTAAACAAACTAGTCAGAGTAGACTTTAAAGTCATATTTTTCAACTTAAATTTTATGTTAAATTTGAAATACTTGGATTTTGGTAATAATCACTCTTCAGTTAGTTTTGTAAGTGGCAAAAATGAAGGCTATTGAACTTTCCTAGGATTTCTAAACTTAAGGTAAATTCCTATAAATATACTGTATCATAAAGTTATATATTCAGTACTTTGAAATTTAGGATAAAACTATAGATGGGTTATTATCATTAAAATGGTTTTCTATATCTGAACGATCTATATTATTCATTTCTATATATCATGTTCTGATTGTGTTTTAAGCCATTTTTTGACCCTACAGCAAATGAGTTTCATTAAAATTTATTACAACTTTATTAAATATGAGTAGCAATATAAAATATATCCAGACTAAATCACTCATGGCAGTCCAATGCCAATCTACTTAAAATAAAACTAATGTCCTTATGCTAACTTACCAGCCCTTCTAGTGAATTTATTTTCACTAAGATTTCTATTCTGGCTAACTAATCAGCTCTGGTAAAGCTAATCATTTTTCCAAGACACAATTTCCTTATTTGTAAAATAGAAAAAGCAACTAGCTCTCAGGATTATTTGCAAGCATTTTTCCAATAGTCTAATAAAAATATATGATAGGAATATTTATTCTGAGTATGTACTATTTTATTTTGCAAATCTCTGTGTTAAAATCTACCATTCTTAAAATACCTGACCTTCCAGAATATTGGGGCTCATAATGGTGTGGTCAAAACCACAACAGATACTACCTTCAGAATTGTTTCTTTTGATTTTAATAATATTTTTTTCTTGGGGATGACAAGTGCTGGTGGTAAAGCAAATGCCCTTAATAGTGATTTGGACACTATTTATGTTAGCTTAGTAAATATTTAGGCATCTGCCACATGGGTGAAGGACAAGGACAAATTATATCTGAGGCCAGTAGAGAAGCAGAACACAGATGTCTACGATTTATGGAAAGTTATCTGGGCAACAGTTTTCTGTGCTGTTTACAGAGAATAAACTTCAAGACCATGGAAAAATACTCAAATTTAGAGGTATTTTTAAAATCTCATTTCACAAATAAGGGCATAGAGTATTCTACTAAAGTTAATTTTATAATATCTTGAAAGTGGAAGAAAGTGAAAGTGTTTGTCACTCAATGGTGTCTGACTCTTTGCGACCCCGCAGACTGTAGCCCATCCATGGACTTCTCCAGGCAAGAATACTGGAGTGGTTTGCTCTTTCCTCCTCCAGAGGGTCTTCCAAACCCAGAGATCGAACTTGGGTCTTCTTTATTGCAGGCAGATTCTTTACCAACTGAGCCATCAGGGGAGGGCAAATATCTTAAAAGATACAACTAAACAATAATAAATATTAGTAATATTTGTATAAATTTTCACCTACTTGATAAAAGAGATACTGTAGTAACAGTTGAGTTCTGTTTATTTGGGAAGAATTCCCAATAGGGAATAGGAGCTATTAGGAGCTAGTAGGAGCTATATAGGAGCTATTAATAGGAAAGCTAATAGGAGGCTATTAGCTTTCATCTGATTAAGTTGAGCACATTTTCTGGAGCAAGGAGATTCCACAGATAGGAAAATATCTCTTCTTTTTCTTTCTACTTAACCAAGACAAAGAAAGAGAAGGAGAAAAGGAAGGGTGGTTGGAGGGAGAGAAGAGAGGAGGGAGGAGAAACACAAAACAAACAAAAAACCTTATCCTTTTATACTTTTCATAAATTATTGTAGTTTTGCTTTGTATTCTAGGTTTACTTAATTATTAAATGTTGTGTGTGTGTTCCCAAATATTAAATACATATCTGTCCAGTGCCATATTTCTATATCTTTATAGGTTTTTCTTTAACCTGAACACCTAAAACAAATTTATAAATGCTTTTAAGAACTTTCAGAAGAAGTTAATGACTAGAAAGACTATGACAAGTAGAGAAGATAGTCATTTCCGCTAAGTCATATAAGAGAATCATCCTTAATATTGACAAAGGACAAATTTAAGGGAGCTAGATAGGAAGCTGTAGAAAAATTATGTATTCACTTGAAGTGTGGATTTTACATTAAATTTATATGGGTGGTCAAGCAGAGTGATAAACTGACATATGGGGGCACATTCTAGGAATAAGGAAATGTCCTAGTCTCTTTATTCATTCAGGAAACATTTACTAAGCTCCTATCTTGTATGGATGCAGAGGTAAACAAGAGTGGTGGTGACATATTCTTGGGGAGACATTAAAAATAAACAAATGAGAGAATGATGAGTGCTCAGAGCTGTGTGGCTAATGTCAAGGGACTGCACAGGAGGTGGGCTTATGTGGTACTAAGGTGGGTGCTCAGGAGAAGCATCTCAGAAGGGACAATTTGAGTTTAGACCTAAATCTCAGGAGAGATTCACCCATGTGAAGACCAGTATTTAAAAGAAGCATTCTTGTCAGTGGGAACTGTAAGCACAAAGGGCTTCAGATAGAACTGAACGTGGTATGTATATGGTACCAAAAGAAGGCCAGTCCTGACAGCAGCCTATGTCTAACAATGAAGTGAAGTGAAGTGAAGTCGCTCAGTCGTGTCCGACTCTTTGCGACCCCAAGGACTGTAGCCTGCTAGGCTCCTCCGTCTATGGGATTCTCCAGGCAAGAATACTGGAGTGGGTTGACATTTCCTTCTCCAGGGGATCTTACTGACACAGGGATCGAACCCGGATTTCCCGCACTGTCAAACAATTAGAGGTACTCAAACTGAGAAATGATGTCATCAATAACTTGACAGGGTTTTATATTAACAGTAGTAGCAGCTAATATCTGTTGAGGATTTTGTGCCTTGAGGTCAAACTTTTTGTATAAATTACTTTGAAAAACAACTACACGATGACGTTAAAGTTCAGGTTTTGAGGGCAGACAGCCCTTGGATTTGAGTACTGGTTCTGACAATTATTGGCTTTGCTTTGTAATGATGATTAGATTTCTTAATCTCTCTTCGTGTTTTCTATCCTTTCTTTAGGATGGGGATAATAATACTGCCTACCTCCTATGGTTGTTCTGAGGATTAAAGAAACATAAAAATAGCTAGCATTTTCAGAATACTTACTATGAGCTCACACTTTAATAAGAATTCATTTAACTCTGCCAGGAATAATCCTCATTAGTCTACTGTCAGAGCATATGCTCTTTTTAATAAACAGACTATAAAGCCTATATGAATTCTTTATATGTGCTCACTAGCAAAGTACTACAGGGGAAGAACATTAAAATATTATAAGACCTGATTCCCTACAATGAGGATCAATGATGATAAATACTACATTCTGGTTATAGTCTTTGAGGAGATAATCCCAAAATATTGTGAACATTTTGAGAGCTGGAACTGTAGTCAATTCATGTTCAAAACCTCATATTATAGTATGCAACACACAGTAGGCTCATAATAAATGATCATTGAATGAGAAAATAAACTTTAGAATTTAGAAGCTTTAGTTTAACTGACTTCTTTCTTCTTTTATCTCTGTCAATATAAACGTCTTTCCTTTGCACTTTCATTTTTGTTGTTTCTGCTCCACTTCACCTTTGATTATTTTTTCCCACTACATGTTTCACTGAACACTTCTACAGCTGGGAATATCTACCTTTCTTTTTAAAGCCTCTGGTTTTACTTCTTCCCTTGAGTGCCTTCTTTATATTATTTTAAGTATATCCTGCCACCAGGACATCTTGAAAAGAGAGCTAAGCATCTTTTTTTCCAACCATTGCTTTACTTTGATTTATTTTTGCTATATATATATGTATATGTCTGTGTGTGTGTGTGTGTACATTTCATAGCTTTTGAAATAGTAATTTTAGTTATTATTATAACATGATCAAAATTATATAAACCTCTATTATTTCTTGCTCATGAAATTTAATTCTACTGGCCTACTTTCGTGTGTGTGTGTGTGTGTATAAGTGTGTTCCAAGCTGTTGGCAGTTATATCTAAATAAGCATCCTTCAGGTCTTCCGGACTGAATCTAAATATTTGGCCCGTGGGGTCATTTTCTGTTCTTTCCAATCCTGTCTTTGTTTCCTGAGACATAGTGGAAAACCTGCCCTAACAGACACATCTTTTGGTATGCTGGAATGTGTAAGCAGGTTAAATAGCTTTTCTCTTTCATACATCTTTAGAGATGGTGGGATGTTTTAAAAGTCTAATATTTCTCAATTCATTTCTTGGTCAAACATCTTCAGACTTGGGTCTTGCACATGTCCAAACATAGCCACTGTTGTTCTAAATTGAAGTTCCTCTCTGTGTATCTTTTCCATTTACAGGCCAAAGAACCCTAGTCCCTCCCTTGATGTGAAATCAATTTCCTTCTGTATATTGAGGCTTGTTTCCTTTGTACTAAGATTACATCTAGTCTTCTTCCTCTGTCTGTGTCCTTAATGCATTACATGGTTCTGCTTGAAGGTCTGGTTTCTCTGTATCTGAGTGATTTTAATTAGTCTTTGAAGTTTCTTTTGAAATCCTTCTTCTCTTTGCCTTATATTATTTACTGTCTATAATTTCCCTTATCTCAATCTCTCTGTCAAATTCTTCTATATTATTATTTCTTCTGGAATTTTAATTCCAATTATCAGGGTATTGTCTGCTTATTTTCTGTGTGCCCACACATGTGGGTACTTGTGTATGTGTGCATGTGTGTGTGGGTACACACAAACACACACAAATATATTTTCCCCTATTAAAATTCTTCTCTACCTTCCTCTTGAACACCAGGTGGAACAGAAATGAGTCCCTATTCTTGCACTAGGGTTCAAGATATCTAGATGAGTAAAAAAATATTCTCTAAACAGTGAGGTAAATTCTGTGACATGGAAATCCATAAGAGAAGTATATTTTAGCCAGCTCTTCCCTTTCGAGTTTTTGAAAATAAGATTTCTTGGTTTTTGCTTTAAAACAGAATAGGAGTTTGTCAGAAAACATGTATAAAAATGAAATATTTTAGAAATTATGAATTTAAAAGCAGCTACATCTCCCGAAAAAATGCACCTCAACCTCTCAGAGATGCCAGCTAAAATGGTTGGCATATTCGCCCTTTAAAAGTACACAATAGGAAAATGTAAATAAACAAAATCATATGCTAGATGTCCTGACAGCATTTAGTGCTCATTAGAAGAGCTTTATAGCATAGGGAGCTATCCTCAACACACTAATATCCTATATGGGACACGAATCTGAAAAAGAATAGATAGTATGATTATGTATAACTAAATAACTTTTCTGTGATTTAGCATATTATGCCGGAGAAAGCAATGGCACCCCACTCCAGTACTCTTGCCTGGAAAATCCCATGGACGGAGGAGCCTGGTAGGCTGCAGTCCATGGGGTCGCTAAGAGTCGGACACGACTGAGCAACTTCACTTTCACTTTTCACTTTCATGCATTGGAGAAGGAAATGGCAACCCACTCCGGTGTTCTTGCCTGGAGAATCCCAGGGACAGCGGAGCCTGGTGGGCTGCCGTCTATGGGGTCGCACAGAGTCGGACACGACTGAGGCAACTCAGCAGCAGCAGCGTATTATGCTGAAACTAATACAACATTGTAAATTAAATATACTCCAATATAAAATTTTTAAAAATTTTAAATGCACATTATAAAAGAAGAGTTTCAGTCTACCATAAAGAAAGTTATGGTAAGATATCCTATTTATCCTATGAAAGATAAACTTCTGGTACTAAATAATAGATTTTTGTTTTGTGTGTGTGTGTGTGTGTGTGTGTGTGTGTGTGTGTATGTATCCCTGATAGCTCTCTTGGTAAAGAATCCACCTGCATTGCAGGAGGCACAGGAGATAGAAGTTTGATCCTTGAGTAGGGAAGATCCCCTGGAGGAGTAAATGGCCACCCACTCCAGCATTTCTTGCTGAAAAATCCCATGCACAGAAGAGCCTGGTGGACTACAGTCCAAAGGGTCACAAAGAGTCAGACATAACTGAGAGACTGAGCAGCAGCATGTGTATATATACACACATATGTAACATTTATGTACGTAAATTTTACATATTATATTTGCCATACTTCCTATATTTATTATATATTTTATATAGCTATATATTAACATAACATTTACATACTATACATATATGTGGTTGGATTGCATCACTGACTTGACGGACATGAGTTTGAGCAAGCTCCGAGAGTTGGTGATAGACAGGGAAGCCTGGCGTGCTGCAGACCATGGGGTTGCAAAGAATCGGACACAACTGAGTGACTTAACTGAACTACCTATTTCAGGTAATAAATTTGTGATTTGTGCAGATGATGAGAAAGCATATTATTAGCTCTCTTGCCTCAGTATCACACTTTGGATTCAAATTGTGAGCTCTGCAGTTACAATTGAATAGTTACTGACATGATTTGTGGATGAACTTTTATGATGAATTTATGAGAAATCTGAATAAGTATAATGAAGCTACATCTCTCTACATTAAAATTGTTGGAGAAGGCTTTTAAACTTCTGGTACAAAGGAATTGCACTAACTTAATTATTGAATTTTAAAATATTAGTCTTGTATATGGTGTTCATTGTATATATGTTGCATTTATATTGTGATTTATATTTATTATCGAATAATATATCTGAGTTGTTTGCTGGAGATTATTTAGTAAACTATTTTTTCCCTTGGAATGCCAAGAATGAAATCCTTTATATCAAACTGAACTTGCAGATTTTTGCTTGTAATAGAAGGTGCAGTTGAGGTTCTTGCAACAAATTAGTCTCAGCTTTGGTCTTTTTATTTCCTACTGTGTTCATCCTTGAAAATAACCTATATAAGCTTCCTTTTTAAAATGCTTATTTTCCATTTAATGAAAATTTTCAGATCTCTTCATTTATTGACAGGCTATGATGTGGAAGAAACCCTACAGATATGTTCACTGATAAGAACGCCTACTAATGGATTTTATTTGCCACCTTCTTTGAAATTAATTAGAAATTGAAAATTCCTTCATCATCTTTTGGATCTAACCATTTATTTAGCTCCTGATAATAATTTTTATAGAGAAATTAGAGTGAGTTCTATGTGTATTTATCCTCTTTTAAATAACATCATAATGAAGAATGTTAATAACAGGTAGTGTATTTTTAATCTTGTAAAGATGTATGCATTCTTTTTTTTAAATCTGACATGTTTTAAAGTGACATAATGAAAGAGCACTAATTATATGTATTCCAAAGAGGTGTTGGTTGTTTTTAAACAAATGAATATATGAAAAATATCTAAATATCTGAGCAGATAAGCTATGATGAGTTTCTGATCACCAAAAACACACTTTTACAAAATTATTCTCTTGTAAAAATTTACCACAATTAATATCGAAAGAATTTAATTATTATTTTGCAGACTGTTTAATTACCTGACCAAAAATAATAACTAGGTGGTTAAGCCACCAAAGTCAAAACGTTACAAGCTACTGTCCATAGAAAATGAATAAAATGCAAAGAATTACATTCAAAATTATAATCTAAATCATTAGAAATATAATTTATTTGAATAAAACTTTGAAGGATACGATATGCTGGATATATAACACTACCTACATTTATAATACAAAAAACAATATCCAATTTTTTATTTTTATTCAGTCCAAGGATTTTTGTTGCATTACTTGGTCAACACTGGCCTCAATCTGAGAATGCACTGCAATGAGCTCTGGTTCTTGGTCTTCACTCCAGATGAGGTCATAATATGCATAGTCATAATTTAAATGACTATAAGTTAGCATGAGGTTAATTATATCTTTATGAATTCAATACTAAATAAGTGATACTGATAGTAAGTATTATGAATTTATTCAGCAAATGCTTTTTGAGCTCCTCCTCTGTGCCAGGCACTATTTTAAGTGGTAAGGATACCCTAGTGAATCAAACGTAAACATCCCTCTCTTTATGAGCCTTATGAGGAGAAGAAAATCAATGAAAAAGGTAAACATGTAAAATATACATTTGTTTAATGGTAGCAAGTGTTCCTGATTTCATGGTAGAAAAAGATTACTAAGCTTTAAACTAACACAAAAAATTAATCAGAATTTTAAAGAATGAAGAGAATAATTCTAGCACGAATGATTAAGAACGTCTAAGGAGGGCAATGGAAAGTGATATGTGTGGGTATTAGACTGGTACATACAGAGGACAGTAAATAGGTGACAGTGATGGGAGACATTTGTGTTAGAAAGGAATGAGGAATGAGGCTGGCTATAGACATTAGAGCCAAAGAGGCCATGTATGGTCTTTGTATTGTGAGTGATCAGGGAATGAACAAAATCGTGAAGAGTGGGTTGGGAATACATTAATATGGAAGTGCTGGTACAGGGAGGCAGCTGTGTTTTGGTGAAGGAGCACTGATCTCAGTCATATGACCCAAGGGGAATTCTGGTTTTCCCAATTATCACCTTATAAGTGTAGACACACTAACCCCTTTAAAGAATTATTTGTTTACAGAGAGTAAAACATTTGTTCCAATGAGTTAATGAATGAATGGAATGCATTGTTTGTTTGCTATGTGCTTATTAAATGACCACATATTTAATGGCTTAAAGCAGTATCTGTTTATTATCTTGAACCTCATTTGTGACCATGTTTTTTGGACTCTACTTTTGATTGTTATTCTTGCTGGTTTCTTAAAATTTGGAGAGAAAAAAAAATTCTTTTTACATCACCTTATATCCTTTTTGGAACAGAGTAAGGATGAAGGGAAGAAAATAGGAGAAAACAATTCAATTAAATAAAGAAGAGGAAAGGAATGGGAGGATAGAAAATAGACATCAGTAGTAGTTGGGCTGGTTCTTGATGTTATGTCAGTGGGGAAGTAACATCAAGATCATGGAGAATATAATGAAAATAGGGAGATATGTATTTGAGGAATATTACTGTGAAAGAATCAAAATAAAGTGAAAATTGCCAACGCATTTTGACTGGCAGGATTTAGAGTTTGTAATATCAGGACATTTTTAAGATGACTCCGAAAGCCTGGGTGAATGGAAGAATGAGGATATTGTTTTTGTTCAGTTGTTAAGTTGTGTCTGACTCTTTGTGACCCCATGGACTGTAGCCCACCAGGCTGCTCTGTCCATGGAATTCTACAGGCAAGAATACTGGAGTGGGTTGCTATTTCCTTTTGCAGGGGATCTTCCTGATGCAGGGATTGAACCTGGGTCTCCTGCACTGCAGTCAGATTCTTTACAGTCTAAATTAAAGATTTATCAAAACAAAAAGGATGAAGGGAAAGATGGCTAGCTTTAATCATCATGTGACATTACATTGGAGAGTAAAGGAATATACAAAATTCTATCAAAATATCATTCCTTTAAAGTTAAGAGAAAGACTGGGAAAGATTGAGGGCAGGAGGAGAAGGGGGCAACAGAGGATTAAATGTTTGGATGACATCATCAACTCAGTGGATCCGAGTTTGAGCAAACTCTGGGTGATAGTGAAGGACAGGGAAGCCTGGTGCCCAGCAGTCCATGGGGTTATAAAGAATTGGACACAACTGAGCGAGAGAACAACAACAAGAGATAAGGGAGGTATTCAGTGACCCTAAGGAAGGTCACACAAACAGTCAGGGCACAAGATTTCAGTCCAGTATTTTAAATTATTTATTTTCTATAATGAACTTTATCAGACCATGGTTACTATCCAATACTGAATTTTGTGTGAAAGAAGAATATCTAATAAATGTAACAAATAATGAAAATATAAAGACAACAGAAGACATTTGGGAAGGAAGCTGCACTAGTGGAAAAGATTTGGGTGTTGTTAGGTGGAGATAAAGTGTGTATCAAACGAGATCTCCAAGAGAAAACAATAAGGAGCTTAAGATGAAGCAGGGGAAATATTCATATTTCAGAGGTAGAAAGAGGAAGAATAACAATCACAACCACAATTTAAAGAGGCTAAAGACGATTGCCTGTAGGGACTTCCCTGTAGCTCAGATGGTAAAGAATCTGCCTCCAATACAGGAGACCCGGCCTGCAAGGCAGGAGACCAGGGTTTGGTTCCTGGGTCCGGAAGATTCTCTGGAGAAGGAAATGGCAACCCACTCCAGTATTCTTGCTTGCAGAATCCCATGGACAGAAGAGCCTGGTGGTCTACAGTCCGTGGGGTCACAAAGAGTCAGACATGACTGAGCCACTAACATTACAACTACAACGAAAGACTATTGCATATTACCTGAACATTTAACAGGGAGTTTTTAAGTACAGTGTTTAATGGAATTTTACCCCAGAATGGTGAAAACTTTGCCTGAGGACAAAAATAACCTAATTTAGCTTTTTTAGAATTTTATTTCATAAGTTTATTAAGAGACTAGCATTCTGAAGTTAAAGGAGATATTAAGAAATAAAGCATTACTATTTGAAGAAGACAGAGCAATTCCTTCTAAGACTAAACTATTTAATGACAGTTTGTGAGATGAAGATAATTTGGTTGTTTATTAATAAGATGCAAGTTACTTCCCTAATGAACCATTTTAATCAGTGATCTATCAGTCAATCAGTGTTAATCAGCGCTTCATTACTAAATAAGGACTTCATGATGAGGTGGACAAACCCATAGTGTTGCATGACTAATAAGTAGACATCATTTTTCTTCACATGTTTTTCATTAACCTGAATTCTGTAATATTCAAAGTTTAGGGGAAAGACCACCCTTAGGTTAACATAGTCCAGTGGTTTCAAGAGAGGAGCCCAGCATTTGTGATCAGATGTTTCTGAGATGTACCTAGTCATTGGAAAGTGTGCAGCTTCTCCAAGTATAAGAGCTTGGGGAAAATAGTGGTATTGTTTATTTTAGGTAAAAAGAATAGTCACAGAGAAATTTTTCTTTTGTGTTTGTTCTTGCTCCATTTTCTTACCAATGAAGTAATACTGCTTTGTGTAAGATTTTAAAACTGATGAGATTCTGGAATGTTGAGATAAAATCAAAGAGCTCTAGGAAAGTAATCCTTCAGCCATTTTCTTTGCTTGTCAGAACATGTCTGGAAAATTGAATTTGGATTTGAGCATCCTATTATAAATATTGCTTAGTTTACATCTTATCTAGATTCCTTGTGACTTGCCCTCATTGCAAATTTTGGTGAATTTTTACCCTATAGACACTGTCAGCTCCAGGACCCAGATTTTTCAGATCAAATACAAATGTTTGTTGCATCAAGAAAGGATTGAGAGGAAGATTGTGCTGCAATATTAAAACTTTGTCACTTTATCTGTTCTCCAGATTGTTTGCCTGGCTTTTTGTACAGTTTCTTGTGCTTCATTGCTTTTTGGTTGGGGGATCAAGATATTATTCAAAGGATTTTTTTTTCTAAGCTGTCCAATTTATCTTACGTTAAATATTTTGCAACATTTTTGTTGTAGATCTTAACCTCTACATTTTTAATTGAGGTAAAACTGACATATAACATTATATTGGTTACAGGTATACACATAATAATTTGATGCTTGTGTATATTGTGAAATAATCATCACAATAAGTCTAGTTAACCTTCATCACCATACAAACAAAATTTTTGTTTTCTTGTGATGAGAACATTTAAGATCTACTCTCTCAGCAACTTTCAAATATGCAATGCAGTATTTTTAGGTGTAGTAACTGGAATGTTGTACCTTTCAATCTCTTCACTCATTTTCCCCACTCCCCATCATATTAGGCTTCTGGCAACCACCAATCTGTTCTCTGTATCTATGAGCTTGAGTTGCTGTTGTTATTTTTGTTGTTGTTGTTGTTTTTTCTGAGATATAACATCTAAGGGTGAGAACATAGTTTTTGTCCCTCTCAGCTTATCTCACTTAGCATGATGTCCTCTCTCCATTTCTATTGTCACAAATGGCAAGATTTCTATCCTTTTTATGTCTGAATAACATTCTGTTACATGTGTGTGCATATACACACGCATACACACACCCACCACATCTTCTTTAAACATTCATTCATCAGTGTATACTTAAATTGTTTCCATATCATGGCTATTGTAAATAATGCTGCAGTGAACATAGCAGCATTATTAACAATACATCCTTTTGAGCCAGTGTCTTTATTTATTTCAGATAAATACCCAGAAGTGAAATCGATGAATTATAGCTCTGCTTTTAATTTGGAGGGAACCTCCATACTGTTTTCCACAGTGGCTACAACAGTTTTCATTTACACTAACAGTGCATGAGGGTTCATTTTCTCCACATTTTCACCATTTGTTATGTCATCTCTTGATAATAACCATTCTAACAGGTATGAAGTGATGTCTCATTGAAGGTTTGATTTGCGTTTCTCTGATGATTAGTGATGTGGAACATCTTGTCATGTACCTGCTGGCCATCTATATTTCTTCTTTGGAAAAATGTCTATTTAGACCTTCTGTCCATACGTTAACCTGATTTTTTTTATTTTTGCTATTGAACTTTATTAATTTTTCATATATTTTGGATATTAACTCCCTATCATATAAATGATTTGCATTATTTTCTCCCATTCAGTAGATTGCCTTTTCATTTTGTTAATAGTTTTATTTGCTCTTCAGAGTTCTTTAGTTTCAAATAGTTGCACTGATTTGTTTTTTGCTTTTGTTGCCTTTGTTTTTGGTGTCAGATCCAAAAAATCATGACCAAGACTGATGTCAAGGAGCTTCTAAGGGTCTGTCTTCTTCTAAGGGTCTTATGGTCTCAAGTTTATAACATTCTTATTATACTGAAACAAATAGAGACATTACAAACTAAAATTTTAAAATTATATAAATTACAATGTTAAAAGATCGCATAGAGAAATTACTTTTGCAGCATATCATTTCATGCCCAAACATCTTGAGTGTTTGAGCATTTCAACTCTATGTTATCAAGATTTCCAGATCTGAAGAAGATGGATCTTGTGGGGGATTAGAATGAAGGATTATACTGAATTCCAAAAAAAAAATCTTGAAATTAAAAAAACAAAATAAAGTTTAGCAGAGAAGAATTAATTACTTGTGATTTTTTTCTACCTTTATATATGAGAGAATCAGTTGTTTATTATTGAGCTGTTTGTTGGGCTTCCCTGGTGGCTCAGATGGTAAAGCATCTGCCTGCAATGCAGGAGACTCGGGTTCAGTCCCTGCATTGGCATTGTTTATTTTAAGCTGTTTATCTTCTCTCTCTCCAAAAATATTCAATTCCCATAGACACTATCAGTTCTCAAATGAAGATATTTGTAATTAAAATAAGAAAGTAGAGCTTTCTAGAATATATTCATAAAATATCAATAAGGATTGATATTTAATACGTACTTTTTAAAACATAAGAAAGGCATCTATAAAACATGTAGAACAAAATTAGTAAAAGAGGAAAGCTTTTCACAAATATTGCTAGTGGCATAATAATGATAAGAAATCCAATTAAATATAATTTTTCCACAATAAAAGTATCCTAGCATATTAAGACTTCTTTTTGAAAATACTATTATATATACTACACACACACACACACACACACACACACACACACACACACACACACACACACAAACAAAACATTTGTTTAGGAGATTTCTCAAAGAGAAGAATGAATAAATAAATATATCTCATTGTTTGTACTGGCACTCTTACTGGACAAACTTTAAAACTTGGAAAAATATTGAACCAATTTTTATCAGGAAATTTGAATTAGCATAGCACACAGGCTCTTTTAAGCATAGTTACAGCTCATTGAGAAAATTGTGCCTGCAGCTCCCCTCCCTAAGCACATATACATATGCAAGACCAAAATTATTTTGTTTTAAGATATTTCTGATGTTTAAATAGCATTATTTTTTTGAAAAATTAACCTTGATTGACCTGTAGCCAAAAAAAACACACTAAAATTAAAGTACCACAAAAATTTATTAATCTGTAAGATAATATAAGCCTTAGAACATGTTTTTCTGTTTGTATTGGTTCTATTAAATGTAATCATCAGATAATTTTTATGCAATTGCTTTGTCCATCATTTTTTTATTGAAACATTTTAAAAACTTTATTTAAAAATAATTTTCTTTATGAACAGCAATATCTTCCTCCATTGTTAAAAGGCTTTTTCCTTTAAGAAAACTTAAAATGACTCAGTTCAGTTCAGTTTAGTCGCTCAGTCGTGTCCGACTGTTTGCGACCCCATGAATCGCAGCATGCCAGGCCTCCCTGTCCATCACCAAGAGGGACAAATAATGCTTTAACTTAAAATTAGTTTGTAGTTATTTACTGTTCTTGTACATAACTATTTCCAAACTTGTGAAGTTAATGTTATTTTTAAAAGAATGTAAATATTAAATAATTCCTTTCTCAGTGTTAGAATAGCCCAGTATCTATGTTCATTTTGACTGATCTGCCACTCTCAAGAGAAATTCAACTTTATACATATAAATGTATTTCTCAGGGTCTCAGTTTTTGGTATTATCTGTATAAGAGATAATGAAAGATGAAAATTAAGGAATATATTGTGTTCCTGATGAACAGTCTGCTTCTACTCATAAGAATAGTGAAGTATAACATCGCATTTCAAAGATAAGTAAGAACTAGAAAATTATATTAATCTTCCCAGTGAATCATTTTTAAGTGATCACATAATGGGAACATGAGCAAAATATAAGAAAGTCATTCCCAAAAGAATCACAAATGCTTGGTGAATAAAATAATGTCCACAGCTCAGTTCAGTTCAGTTCAGTTGCTCAGTCGAGTCTGACTCTTTGCGACCCCATGAACCACAGCACGCCAGGCCTCCCTGTCCATCACCAACTATCTAAGTGAGTCCACCCAAAGCCATGTCCATCGAGTCAGTGATGCCATCCAGCCATCTCATCCTCTGCCGTCCCCTTCTCCTCATGCCCTCAATCTTTCCCAGCATCAGGGTCTTTTCCAATGAGTCAGCTCTTCACATCAGGTGGCCAAAGTATTGGAGTTTCAGCTTCAACATCAGTCCTTCCAGTGAACAACCAGGGCTGATCTCCTTTAGGATGGACTGGTTGGATTGCATTACAGTCCAAGGGACTCTCAAGAGTCTTCTCCAACACCACAGTTCAAAAGCATCAATTCTTCGGAACTCAGGTTTCTTCACAGTCCAACTCTCACATCCATACATGACTACTGGAAAAACCATAGCCTTGACTAGATGGACTTTTTTTGGCAAAGTAATGTCTCTGCTTTTTAATGTGCTGTCTAGGTTGGTCATAATTTTCCTGCCAAGGAGTGTCTTTTAATTTCATGGCTGCAGTCACCATCTGCAGTGATTTCGCAGCCCCCAAAATAAAGTCAGCCACTGTTTCCCCATCTTTCTGCCATGAAGTGATGGGACCGGATGCCATGATCTTAGTTTTCTGAATGTTAAGCTTTAAGCCAACTTTTTCACTCTCCTCTTTCACTTTCATCAAGAGGCTCTTTAGTTCTTCTCCACTTTCTGCCATAATGGTGGTATCATCTGCATATCTGAGGTTATTGATATTTTTCCCGGCAATCTTGATTCCAGACTGTGCTTCCTCCAGCCCAGCATTTCTCATGATGTACTCTACATATAAGTTAAACAGGGTGACAATATACAGCCTTGATGTACTCCTTTTTCTATTTGGAGCCTGTCTGTTGTTCCATGTCCACTTGTAACTGTTGCTTCCTGACCTGCATACAGGTTTCTCAAGAGGCAGGTCAGGTGGTCTGGTATTTCTATCTCTTTCAGAATTTTCCACAGTTTATTGTGATCCACACAAAGGCTTTGGCATAGTCAATAAAGCAGAAGTAGATTTTTTTCTGATACTCTCTTGCTTTTTTGATGATCCATCAGATGTTGGCAATTTGATCTCTGGTTCCTCTGCCTTTTCTAAAACCAGCTTGAACATCTGGAAGTTCACGGTTCACGTATTGCTGAAGCCTGGCTTGGAGAATTTTAAGCATTACTTTACTAGCATGTGAGATGAGTGCAATTGTGTGGTAGTTTGAGCATTCTTTGGCATTGCCTTTCTTTGGGATTGGAATGAAACCTGACCTTTTCCAGTCCTGTGGCCACTGCTGAGTTTTCCATATTTGCTGGTATATTGAGTGCAGCACTTTCACAGCATCATCTTTCAGGATTTGAAATAGCTCAACTGGAATTCCATCACCTCCACCAGCTTTGTTCATCGTGATGCTTCCTAAGGCCGACTTGACTTCACATTTCAGGATGTCTGGCTCTAGGTGAGTGATCACACCATCGTGATTGCCCACACTCATTAGTAATAAGAAAAATAAACATAAAAATATATCCATGCTAAATTGTCTAATTAGAAACAAACTCTTATTCTAGTTAGCATATGAGAAAACAAGCATTCTCAAGCAATACTGATAAAAATATAAATTCATTTAAGTAAAGTTTCTTTCTGCTCCAACTCTGAGCAAGGCACACATTAATACAAAGGCAATATGACTATGGAAATGGAGTAGGTTATGAATTCTGGTTGTATTCAGAGATGATGCAAAGAAAATACAATAGACATGAGTGGAAGAGAAGGCCTGAAGGAAACTAGGAGTTTGAAGGATGTAACAGTAGTCAAAGCTATGGGTTTTCCAGTAGTCATGTAGGGATGTGAGAGTTGGAGCACAGAGAAGGCTGAGCACCGAAGAATTGATGATTTTGAACTGTGGTGTTGGAGAAGACTCTTGTGAGTCCCTTGGAGAGCAAGGAGATCAAACTAGTCAATCCTAAAGGAAATCAGTCCTGAATATTCATCAGAAGGACTTATGCTGAAGTTGAAGCTCCCATACTTTGGCCACCTCATGTGAACAGCTGACTCATTTGGAAAAACCCTGATGCTGGGAAAGATTGAAGGCAGGAGAAGAAGGGGATGACAGAAGATAAGATGGTTGGATGGCATCACCAGTTCAATGGACATAAGTTTGAGCAAGCTCTGGGAGATAGTGAAGGACGGGGAAGCCTGGCGTGCTGCAGTCCATGGGGTCACAAAGAGTCGGACATGACTAAGTGACTAAACAAAAACAAAAACAACCCTCCCCACCTCTCCACTTTTTTGTCTGTACCACCTAAAAGAATAGAAACCTTGGTAGCTGTCATCATGAAGGGTAAATATAATGCGTGTCAGTCTATCCATTGTATTGGAAACATCCATTTCCATGATGATTTATGATGAAAGTGAAAGTGAAGTCGCTCAGTCATGTCCGACTCTCTGCGACCCCGTGGACTGTAGCCTACCAGGCTCCTCCGTCTGTGGGGTTCTCCAGGCAAGAATACATCCCAAAATGATAAAATGGGTTGCCATTTCCTTCTCCAGGGGACCTTCCCGACCCAGGGATCAAACCCGGGTCTCCCGTATTGCAGGCAGACACTTTACCCTCTGGGCCACCAGGAAATAATAGGAAGCAGCTAAACTTTGTTTGGGCAAAATAAATACTTTCTTTTAATTAAATTCGTTCGAGAAATAGAATATATAAAAAGATAACAATTATTTCCCATCAATCAATTAAATATTTATTGTGCAAAACATACACTTAGGATGTCTACATATTTTAGAATGAATTTCCCTCTAAGAGACAAGTTTTAAAACCATGTAATTCAAAAACTAAGGAAGCACTTTAGATATTTCACTTGGTAACTGTCCTCACAATTTCAAAATATGCCAAAAGAAATAATTGAAGTGAAGTGTTAGTCGCTCAGTCGGACTCTTTGGGGACCACGGACTGTAACGCACTAGGCTCCTCTATCCGTGGGCTTCTCCAGGTAAAAGTACTGGAGTAGGTAGCCATTCCCTTCTCCAGGGGAGCTTCCTGATCCACGGATTGAATCTAGGTCTCCTGCATTTCAGGCAGATTCTTTACTGTCAAAGTCAAGAGGGAAGCCCAAAAGGGATAAAAGATGAAAGTAAAATGAAAGAAAATTCTGGAAAATATATGAATTTTGTAATAAAAGAGTTTACTATTTTCTGAACAAGACCACCAAGCAACAATGAAAGATGAAAAGCTTCATTTGCTGAGAATCTGCTAGTGTTGAGGATTCACAGAGGAAAACACATGATGCCTATGCTTGGGGAGTTTATAGTCATGCTTTCTCTTCACTTTTGATTTTCTTTTTCTAAAGTTTTTATTTATTTATTTTTTTAATTTATTTTAACTGGAGGCTAATTACTTTACAATATTGTGGTGGTTTTTGCCATTCAAATGTGAATTGAAATAAAGAACAGAAAAACAGCCTCCTTACTGGATTCTTCTCATTTGATAGGGAAGCCAGGTTACTGATCCTATTGCCTACATAAATATTTATGTTGAAGATTTTTGTCTAAAATATTTAGTATCTAACCTTTTATAAAGGAACCAGCAGGATGTTTTTAAACTTAAAATATGTTAACAGTCAACAAAGAATAAGATAAGAATACCTCCTCTTCTCTAGAAGATACTTTGTAAAGTCATCAACATTTATCTCTGTGGAATTTATAAAGTTATGGTAAATATTCATTAAGCTCATCAAGAAGAACTATTTTAAACTTAAATTTGCACAAATATTTAAATGTTTGTGACCTCTCCCCAGTCAAAAGCAATAAATGATATCTAGAAAAATTAAAAATGTCAATAAAATCAATGATGACAAACTTCTATTAAAAATATTAAAAGTGAATCAATAACATCCCAAATGATAAACATCCCCAAATGATAAAATTTTGCACCATTTTGTGTACATTTTGAAAACTGTAGTCACACGAAACTTTTTTCTTCTTTTACTTCTTTTTATTCTCTTTTTCTTTTTCTATTTTAAACACAGTTGTTCTGTAAGGGATAAGATGGTCTGTCTTCTTGGAAGTTAAATTACATGTCAAACATTTCAGAGTTTAGGAAGCAGCTAATAAGGGTGTAATATTAAAATGTCAAACATGTACCTACCATTTTCTTCCTCTTCCTGACTCTGAAACCCTCTGGTAACAACTATAATGATTTGTTTAGGCTTCAGCCTATTGTTCCTTTTCATCACTCATATTTAGTAATTACTTTCTCCCCAAGGCTGCACTTTTCTTGAGGAAAGTAAAATTCCAAAGTGGTGTTCAGTCTTGAATTAAATTCTGCTTGTATGACAGCGAAGAAATGTTAGGGGAGTGAATTCAATGGCTTGTACTTTCCCATTTATTTCCATCTCTACAAAGACTCTTACAAAATACTTAAGCATGCTTTTCTGTTGGGGAGGACTTTTCCTTAGAAAGCTATCTGATTAATTGTCTCTGGATAACATCAGAGAGGATTTTAAACTGCCTGATATGTGTTATCCTCTTGGTTACTCAAATAGGGAGTGAGAAGAGAGAAGGAAAAGATTTGTGCAAGTGCTGAATAATTGAAAACAAGGTCCCTAATGCAGTGACAGGACACTGGTGTGTGAAGACCAAATGTAGACTGAGAATTTTGTTATCAGTGAAACTCTAAAGAAGAATGTAATATGATGCAATATGTTTATTAAAACACATTCTTTCCAATTCTTGTTAATGTTGAAAGTGAGCTTACATGACAGATTTTAGTGTCTTGTGGTGTTCAGTTGAATGAGTACAGAATTCTCATCAGGAAATGCTCCATGAATAAGTCTGATCATAGAGTGAGCTAAAGATTATAACAATGACCATAATTGTTTTGCTATTGTTTTTAAGTGCAAGGTCAGTCTAACATGTGAGATAGCTATGACATTAGCAACACTTTTGATATGGTGTTTATCATGCTCAAGTGCATGCGGTTTATTCTAATGTCAACCATTAGCCTATTAAAAATAACACGGAGCTATTGGCAATACTTGGAGTCTTCAAGTACATAAACAAGGAATGAGTCAAAGACTCAAATGGTTGCTATATTATCCATTAATTAAGCTGGTAAAAACTATGTTTCATTGTAGGGCATGTACTATATAACATTAAGGATGTTTGTGTTTCTCAAGGCATCATTCTTGATACAAAAATAAACTGGGAGCTGTGACTCCAAACCAGAGAAAGAAATTATTTAAGAAGTGATAGAGAAAAATGGTCCGGTATTGACTCATCAACCTCAAACTGTCTGTCTTATATTTTCTCTTTAAAAGCCCAGGAAAATATTGATACATAACTTATTTCACTGAATTAGATCTTTATTATTATCTGAATATATGTTTAAGTACCTGTTATAGGCAAGCCGAGCTTCCCTGGTGGCTCAGGTGGTAAAGAATCCATGTGCAATGCAGGAGACCTGGGTTCAACCTACCTGATCTGGAAGATCCCCTGGAAAAGGGAGTGGCTATCCACTGCAGTATTCTTGCCTGGAGGATTCCATGGAGCCTGGCAGGGTACAGTCCATGGAGTCGCAGAGTCTGAAACGACTGAGTAACTAACACTAGTATAGGCAAGGCACTAGAGAGTTAGATCAAAATTAGCTAAACACAGTCACACAGAAAAATAAGTCACAGTGAATTCACAAAGGAGAAGTGGAGAGTAGTGTGAGTGTTTAATACGGTACTTAACCTAGTCAGAGGGTCAGGGAGGGCATCTTTGTCCAAATGATATTTAACTTGAGATCTGAAACACAAGTAAGAGTTAGCAGAGAAAAGAAGGAAGCAGGGATTAGGTACAATAGGCCATGAAGAATTCTGCTATTCCTTTGAATGCATTCTTCTAGACAAATATTGTCTCCCTGATCCCTTGCTGTACTGAATCTTCCTTAACACTACTAGGCTTTCTCTGAAAGTTGTACTTATTGATTTCAGTGATGTCCTGCAAGGTGTCACACCCTCTGGAAACCTATTTCTTCATCCCCAGCCACTGAAACATCACTAAAAATGTGCAGCCTTAGGAAGGGAATGGAAAGCATTATCAAGATCTCTAAAAAACTAACCATAGAGAAACAAGGCAGGCTTTGGTTGAGAGCCTTTTATGCTGGGACTTAGGGGAGTTTGTTTAAACCTCCAGGCTAGTAGATGAAGGTCTATAGTAGAGAAAATGTTAATATATCTTATCTGATCATTTTTATGAATAAGCTCTCATATATTAAAAAACGATCCAATTTTTTTTGCTTTTGCAGTTTAAAGTATATTCAGAGCAATAACCAACACTCTGCTGAAATTATTGTTTAGCAACTTCAACTAGGACCTGTGTGATATGCGTCTACATTAGGAGAATGGGGATAAAATTTGGCTTTCATTCAGTAGAAATTTTTAAGCAAGTCAATCTCTATCCTGTCTGTCTGATGACTATTTTTCTGTATGTTCTAATCAAAGACATAACTCACTTTCACTCAAACAAAATGCTCCACCAGGTAAATCATGACTGACAGCCTGGCTTGAGTTCAGTCCTGGTTCAATATCACCCTGCTAACTTGTCAGTTATTGGAGAAGCCCTGTTGATCGATTTGTTTCTTGTACACATTATTTTGATCCACAGTGATTTTAAGCATCAGAATTTCAAGTACAATTATATTCTGTCTAAATCACCACCTCTAGCATTTTCAATCACTCACTCCTTTCATTTTCACACACATTAGCATGTATATTTCTTATCATAAGACAGGAATTTACTTATAAAACTTTTTCTGGCATGATACTAGTTTCAGTATGAAAAATGTCCTTATGTAGACAAAAATCCATTACAGATAAAGTATTGAAAACCTGTTTTCCTCTTTCAATAGGGATTAAATAATTAAGATATAACACATAATCTTGTATTCTGTGATCATATGAAATTTATGGCCATCATGGTAGGGCCATAATAAAGAGGAAGGATAATATTGTTACATATAGAGTTTTCCTTTAAAATCTAAAAACAGAAAGCTTTAGTTATGGTCAAATGAATTACACAAAATGATAATAATTGCTTGGTCCAAGCTAGTTTATATCAGAAAATTCCAATGGGAAGTAGATAAAATTCCCTCCACTAATATATGTTAATGTACTTCCCAGGTGGTGCTAGTGGTAAAGAACCCACCTGAGTTCAATCCCTCGGTCTGGAAGATCCCCTGGAAGAGGGCATGGCAACCCACTCCAGTATTCTTGCCTGGAGAATCCCCACGGACAGAGGAGCCTGGTGGGCTACAGTCCATGGGGTCACAAAGAATCGGATACAACTGAGCACAAGCATGCGCGCAATGTACTTTAAAAGTAGGGTTTCCTGAGGGGGACTGAGGTATGGGAGTCTGAAAATATGCAGCTATTGTTACAAAATGTGGTGTAGTATGGATTATTGTGTATCTGTTCTGTTACAAATCATTACCGCCGGTTAGCTCCATTGGAAATAATATCATAAATTTCCTACCAACTAATGATGTTTTTTATTTTAAAATTATAATTAAATTATAACAATATATTGATATGGAAAGCATAAATGATGTTTGACTTACAGAAATGAACACCTGGAAATTGATAAGAAAATTTTTCTTAAGGTCACAGAAATCACGGAAATCATTCAATTAGTTATTTGAAACTTTTTGTTCCAATTTTTAAAATTCAGGAAATATTCCTCAGTGTATTGTAAACAACCTAAATAGCAAACACTACTATATAGTTAAGTGATTTAGTATTATTTTGTTTTGCTCTTACACGTGAGGCAGAACATAGAGCTAGAATAAAAGTGACTGTTTCTTTTTAATGATTTCATTAAATAAATGTCTTTTATCATTTCATCAGGTTTATGGATTTTATATTTCCTTTACATGGCTCAACAATGCAAATATTGGGTTTGTAGATAAGAATTCAATTAGCATTTCAAAGAGGTTGAATTAATTCCCTCTCAGAGACACTAGCTGTTATTTCAGTCTTTAAAGTAAAACTCAATTCTATAGTACAAAACAATTTTTAAATCTTACCAGTATCCTTGTTCATTGAAAAGCAGTACTGATTTTTTTGAAGTGTAGTTTTTGAACTAAAGTCTCTCAATTATTTTTAAAATATTTTTGTCTTTCTTAAAATGTTGTTATGAGGGATCTTTGAGTTAATATATGTGAAGTACTTTGGATTATGCCTGATGTATAATAAGTGCTCTATAAATATAAGAATAGATCATAAAATACTCAAATTCACATGAATCATTATTGTCTCATAGTGGTCCTCAACCTTTTTGGCGCCAGGGATCAGTTTCATGGAAGAAATGGGGTAAGGCGGATGGTTTCAGGATGACTCAAGCACATTATGTTTATTGTGCACTCTACTTCTATTATTGTTACAGCAGCTCCAATTCAGATCATCAGGCATTAGATCCTGGAGGTTTGCAACACTTGGTCTATAGTATTACTGTTTATATGATTCCAAAATTATTGCCGGAAATGAGTGGCATAACAAGGAGTAAGGACAATAGAAGTGTTCTGTCCCAGGTGCCTTCAATATTGGGTACTCTACAAATGGGATGTTGTTGTTGTTGAGTCACTCAGTCATGTCAAACCCTTTGCTACCTGATGGACCACAGACCACCAGGATCCTCTGTCCATGGGGTTCTCTAGGCAAGAATATTGGAGTAGGTTGGCATTTCCTTCTCCAGGGGATCTTCCTAACCTATGAATTAAAACTGTGTCTCTCGCATTGGCAGGCAAATTCTTTACCACTGAGCCACCTGGGAAGCCCAAAGATGGGATAGGATATAGATTTAAAGCTGTAATAAAACTGATTAAAAGTTGGTCAGCCTTTTAACTGTAACTCTGTGAAGGCAATTCTAAACAATGTCAGTGAAAAAATATTCCCCTCTGCCAGGGTCAACCACTCCCACAGCCCTACACTGTTTGGTATGCAGCTACAGAGACTGATAATGAAAGGGCAAATATTTTTGACTTCTTAAGGGATAAAACTCTAGTTGTAAGTTGTAAACTTTCATTCTCTTAATGTGACATTGAGAGAACTTCTGAGTTCTATTTTTTAGTTCATGTGCTATTGACGTGTGGAATGCAAAATAAAAATTAGTAACAAGAACAATAACTAACATATATTGAGCACTTACTATTTCTGGAGAAGGAGATGGCAACCCACTCTGGTACTCTTGCTTGGAAAAATCCCATGGACAGGGAAGCCTGGTAAGCTACAGTCGATGGGATCGCAAAGAGTCGGACATGACTGAGTGACTTCACTTCATTTACTATTTCTAAGCTGTATTCCATGCACTTTATATAGCTAAACTTTCTTCATCTTCACACCTATTATCCCCAGTTTACAGAAAATAAATCCTTTTTATGAATAATCATTTTCATTGATGAAGCATAATAAATAGTATAAGAATAGAATAATGTGTTATACAAAGGTAAAATTGTGGTAGAATATGGGTTAAAGAAAAAAGAAATGAGAGTGGATTGGAAAGTCGAAAGAAGGAACCTCTTCAAATATTCATGGGCCCCTAAAGATTAAGGATACAATGTAGATTTCCTATCTTCTTAACTTCCATTCTTCTTTACTCCTTTCATTTCTGTATTTCTTTGTCTTTTCTTTATTTCTCATCCACCTTCAGGAAAGCAGTTGTATTCCTTCTTAGACTAAACAAAGGCAGAAAAAGAAGTATTTCTTTTTTTAGTTCTGCACTGATCCTATGAAGTTATGAGTGCTCAGTCACTCAGTTGTGTCTCTTTATGACCCTATGGACTGTACTCTGCAAGACTCCTCTGTCCGGAATTTTTTAGGTAAGAATGCTAGAGTATTTCCTCCTCCAGGGGATCTTCCTGATCCAGGGATCGAACCTGTGTCTCCTACATCTCCTGCATTGTAGACAGATTTTTTACCTGCTGAGCTATTAGAGAACAGTGGTTAAATAAGAACTTACAACCTGCAAGAACCTGGACAAGTTACCTGCTTTTTCTGTTCCTATCTTAAATGTCTTCATCTATAAACTAGGAAGAAAAATAAACATATGTATGCATCTAGCCATTGCAAAATTTTGAATATATTTAGGCTAAATTGTCCCTTTTTTGATAAGTGGAAGCCTTTTCAAATTGGTTTCTTTTGACAAATCACTAGTAATATTTGATGGCATTCTTGCTTTCTGGATGTCATCAAGTTCCAGGCTCATCTTTTATATTTCTTGACCTACACAAGGAATCCATTAATCACAGGATGCTATTTCCTTTTATTGATAGTTCAGAATAAAAGTTAAAACAGTGAGCTTTTTAATATTGTCTTTGTTTAGAGCATTGGTTTATACCTGAAAGTTGCAAAGATGTTCAATTTCATAGAACTTATATTCTGATGAGATTAAAATTAAATACAAAAAAATCCTATGATAGAAGTAAATGCATATCTTAAGCATTCTAGACAGCATGGATTTCATTTCAGAACTGATACTTGGTCTTGTGACTTTCTCAGAAAATAATTGTGTTCATAGCTACAAAAATAGAGTTTACTTCAAATTAATCTGGTCAAAAAAGTGTTGTGAGATGAGATGATTTTTGGAGGGTGGGACGTATTAGAAATTGATGCAATAGAAAGAGTGAAAATATTTCAGGCTTATAGAATGACAGATCAAGATGATGTTCTAGAGATTGGAAAGATTTTGGGGGGGTTGAAAAGTCATTTGACTATGGAAATAAGAGAATGATAGTTGAATATTTATGAACAAGTAAAATTAGATAACATCTATGTTGGATAGATGTGTAAGACACAGGAACAATGGAGAATTTCCTGATGGGCAGTTCTGTTAGGGTAAACTAAGCTGCCATGACAGAGACCCTAAATTAAAATGGCTTAAAATTGTTATAACAAAGAGACTCTAAATTACAGTGGCTTAAACTATTTCCTCCCGTGAAACAGATTTGAGATGAGTGGTCCAGTTTTGTGGGGCATCTCTGCTTTTCACAGTCAACCAGGAACCAGATTCCTTCTAAATTGTTGTTCTACCATCCTTTGGGATTCCCGCATGCCTCAGTCGGTAAAGAATCTGCCTGCAATGCAGAAGACACAGGAGACACGGATTCGATTCCTGGGTCAGGAAGATCCCCTGGAGGAGGAAAGGGCAATCCACTCCAGAATTCTTGCCTGAGAAGTCCCATGGACAGAGAAGCCCGTACAGCTACAGTCCAAAGGGTCACAAGGAGTCAGACACGACTGAGTGACTAAGCACAAGCATACCATCCTTTAGAGCAATGTTGTCATCTGCATGGTCAAAGCCGTCACTTTACATCTAGGTTTCAACCAGAAAGGAAGAAAAGAATGTAGTAGAGACATTCATGATCTTTCGAGTCCCCAAGAAGAATGTGGCATCGGTTACTTCCACTCGTACTCTATTGGTGAGAACTTGGTGAAATGGCCATACACAACTTCAAGGCAGCAGATAAATGTCAACAGACTGGGAAGTCAGTGTCTGGCTATAATTCTGTAAATATCAAAGAGGTGGATGGCAGATTTTAGCAAAAAGCTAATCGTTTTCTGCCATACTCACCTTTTCTTTTCGACACCTCCGTAATTTGTGTTTTCAACTTTCCAAACTAATAAAGTAATAAACTTTCAGTTGCTTTGTGTGTTTCTTTAATTAATATCTCTCTTCATCTTCTTTCCTAAATACTTTAACTGTGTCACTTGGAGTCCAATCAGGAGACAGAATATACACCAGTAGTTTGAACATGGAAATTTTAATATTATTATTAACTACTATCAGGATATTAACCACTAAGAGCTAAAGGTAACTCCAATGAATAAAGAATTAGCAAATATAGAGTCAGCTACTATCCCTAGGGGGGCAGAAAAGATCCAAGATAGAAATAAGCACAGAAGAGCCCCTACTCCCTACCCTGTCCCCCAAAGCTGAGATTCAGACATTGCTGGAGAGGGTGTGACAATAACCCCTGGATGTTAGAGTTTGTCGAGCTGATGCAGACCAGAGATAGCTAGCATGAAGCCATCTGCCCAGCTCCTACTAAGACTGTCTGGGGAAATACCAAATCAAGAACCTGCAAAACTCGCTAGGCAGCTTCCCTTGGGAATGCTGCTGAGGCTTGCTGAAACATGAATACCATTAGATGTCCTCTCCTGCGGTGGTGGTTGTTCACTAGGAGAAATAATAATAAATTGCACCTGAAGCAAAAAACCCCCTCCTCCTGCCTCTTCCTATACAAAGGTCCTCTCAACACCTTCTGCCACAAAGGCTGACCATTCTCCCAGCTGCCAAAGGAACTGTGTTTACAGGATCCAGCTCCACTATTATGAAAATGTGAAAGTGTTATTCACTCAGTGATTTCTGACTCTTTGCAACCCATGGACTGTAGCCTGCCAGGCTCCTCTGTCCGTGGGGTTTTCCAGGCAAGAATACTGGAATGGGTAGTCATTCCTTTCTCCAGGGGATCTTCCCAACCCAGGGCTTGAATCTGTGTCTCCTGCATTGCAGGCAGATTCTTTACCATCGGAGCAACCAGGGCAGCCCCCACTATTATGAAACAGGGCAAAGAAAGGAGAATTTGAAGCTGGAAAACAACAAACTGATGACTGGCCCAGTGGCCATGACATAAAATTGTTGTATTATTTCCTTACTGTTTTATGACAATAAAGTTCCCATTTAAGAACCGAATGAGATGGAAAATGTCATTGTCTATCAACAGCATACCAGGGTTCCCTTGTCTCCACATCATCTCCAATATTTGGTATTTCTTGTGTTTTCTTAATAGCCATTCTAACATGTGTGAGGAGATTTCTCATTGTGGTTGTGATTTTCATTTCCTAACAATTAGTGATGTTGAGCATCTTTTCATGTAACTATTGGGATTTCCTGGTGGCTCAGATGGTAAAGTGTCTGCCTGCAATGTGGGAGATCCGGGTTCAATTCCTCAGTCGGGAAGATCCCCTGGAGAAGGAAATGGCAACCCACTCCAGTAGTCTTGCCTAGAAAATTCCATGGATGGAGGAGCCTGGTGGGCTACAGTCCATGGGGTTGCAAAGAGTCGGACACGACTGAGCAACTTCATTGGCCACCTGGATGTCCTCTTTGGAAAAGTGTCTGTTTGGATCTTTGCCCATTTTTCAAATCACGTTGCTTGTTTTTGTTGTTGTTGAGTTATAGCAGTTCTTCATGCATTTTGGATATTAACCAAACTGCATATATGATTTTCAAACATTTTCTACCATTCAGTAAGTTGCCTTCTTATTTTGAGAACAGTTTCCTTTGCTGTGCAGAGGCAATATAAACAACAAAGACTCTCCAAAAAAATGAAGGTTGTTTTCAATTCATGGATAATATTCCATCTTCAAACTTCCCCTCCGATTTCTCCCTGAGTTGTAATGACCTGTAACAAATTCCTCACCACCAGGTACAGGAACCATGAAGGAAAATTTCCTCAATTGGCTGAATAATGATGGAAGTCCAACTTCATATAGTCTTGACTAAAAAAAAAAAAACAAAAAACTTAGGGTTAATGTTTTCCTATTTTCACACAAGGCAGTGTCTGTTTCATAGGATTGCTTGTGACCATCTCCTCAATGACCCTGTCATTATCAGTGTGAGTAGTGAGAAAACAAACACCAAAGCTGCAGATGTGTTTCTAGAGCCATCTGGCTTCTTTGGAAGGTAATTTACTACCTAAAAATAATCACATGCATATGGCCTCCCCCCTCCCTTACCGTAACATATTCCTAAAACTGTTAACATTCGTTCCATTAGGTTTACAAAAAAAAAAAAAAAAGCATTTCTCCCATTTATACTGTCCTTTTGTTAATATTCATATGTGGTATCTGAGGAAAAGCAGCAGTTCTCACACATCCGGGGAAGCAGGAAAAAAATCTGTTGATGAGATTTTTTTAAAATCAAAAGTGTTCTCTTAGGCACATTCAATCAGTGAGTTTGTGTTTTTTCTTTTAAGTAGCTGTAATAGTGTCATATTTTGAAGTAGCAATTTAGACTTTGATTCCAAACTAATTTCTTCCTATGCAGAGTACTGAAAGGTAGATTTCCAATAGACTATGATCATCTTCGAAAATTTCAGGCTGTGTGTAGCCCAGCCAGCCCTGGAAATTTGAGTTATTTGAGCATGATACTAACAACTACCACGAAGGTAGAATACTGTAAGGCATACCTTGCTGCTGTTGCTGCTGCTAAGTCGCTTCAGTCGTGTCCGACTCTTAGCGACCCCATGGACTGTAGCCTACCAGGCTCCTCCGTCCATGGGATTTTCCAGGCAAGAGTACTGGAGTGGGGTGCCATTGCCTTCTCCGAAGGCATACGTTAGGCCCTTAAATATCATCCTTTTGTTATTTGGTTGAATAACAATGAAGAGAGTTTAAGGTGTGAGTGAAATGCTGTCCACTGCTTCAGTGATAGGATTTCAGTAGCCATACTAGATTTCCGCCCGGTAATCAGAGAACGGGGTAATTTATTATCATGTCATAACATTTTTATACTATGAAATGTTGATGGCAAATGTGGAGGTAATTCCCATGCATATCAGCTGAGTGGTCTTCAGCTTGAGTGGTGTGACCCATAATAATATGGGCGTGCTTCATAAGACTGGACATATTGAGGACCACCCATGAATAAGGTTCTGCTATTGTATAGTTTCATTCTTGACTCTCTTAAGATTGAAGATATGACACTTTAAGCACCTAGCATATTGCCTGTATTCCAGAATATAAGCTAGTTCTCTGTTAGTAAAATTGGTTTAAAAAGGAAACTATTGATTTTGTGCTAGTCCCCATAATTTTACCTGACTTACTTATATCCTAAATTATAAAGATGATGCTCTTTAACGTCTTTAGCTTGTCAAAGTATTTTCAAATAGCGTAGAAGTAAGAGCGAAGTGGAGAAACAGCTGTCCCTTGTTATTTTGTTTCCTGAATACAAATAGTCTTAAATTGCTGTAAATGGAGAGGCTGGAATGAATTCAAACACCGCTTGTTTAAATACACTCAGCCTGATATTTGTGTGTTGGAACCTTTGGAGGGGGCAGTGCTAGAAAATGCTCCACATTAACTTGTCACACATGACAATATACGGTTATGGCTTCTCTTTTGTTTGTTAGGTAGAGTTGCTTTGGTATCATTCCGAAAGTTTTGTGACAGTAAATCACAAGAGATTTGAGCTAAGATATCTGAACAGCAGCATTAACTCCTGGGACATTTGGTGTGATTTTAATTTTAACTCTTCTTAGGAAAAGCAAAAGCCTTTTTGGACTTAACTGAGTTCAGGTGGGTATTTGGGATTTTTATGGTATGTCAGGAGTGAACGGATGTATCGAGTCTTTGCTTTTCCCTTCTGGCTTCTGATGGCTTGCCGTTTGAGAAGTTCGTCTATATGTAAAAGGCCAAAGGAAAGTGATTTGTTTGTTTTCCCTCCATAACCTGTTCCTTTAAGGAAAGCCCTACTCCCAAGATATTCTTAAACAGAGCTCAGTCCAACAGCTTTATTGACTATGTGGGATCTGAAAGCCTGTTTAATGAATTCTTTCTTCTATATTTGAGGAAACAGCAGCATCAAACATCAAACATTTAAGGAACTTGACAAGGTCACATTTACTGGCACAGTCATAAATAACTTCTTGGTGTTCAGACTCACGGTCCAGTAGTTTTATCACAAATACATTTTCACAGTCAGTTTGAGGATTCTTTCTGGCTAGGGTGCATACTCTGAAGAGTATCCTCTAGATTCATTATTGCACTATTGTATAATATTGCAGATTATTTTCCTGTTTGTCTCTCCCCAAAACTCACTGCTTACCTTGTGATGTGGAAGTTTTAGGGGGAAAGTTGCTATGGTTAGCATTTTGTAATTAAAACTGCCATGATTTGCGGACCTCACAGGTTAGTGAAAAACAATAAAGTGACAGTACCAACCAAGCAGAAAAGAAGTAAAAGATTGAGGACTATTGAGAAATTAGGCTTGTTTATTGGAGAAAATAATACCAAGTGGTGAGTAAAAGGTCTTAACATCAAGAGTTGTAAACAGAAGATAAGAACCAGTAGTTCTTTCTGCCTACCATAGATCTAGAAATAAAATTATATCAGTAGACACGGTCAAGGACCATAGTTAAAGAAACAACCTACAGGCAATATTGAGAGACCTGAGTTCATGTCTTGGCCTTCCTTTGTGTCTTTTGATAAACTGGTAAAACTCTGTGAGTCTCAGTTTTTACTTTACTGTGTAACTGTGAGGATGAAATAAAATAATGTGAAAGTCCCTATCTAGAACAAGGCTTGCACCAGGGTGGTCAGTAAAAAATTTCTGTTTTTATTTCATTTATGTATTATTTATATTATATAATTATAACATGAAATATATAAATATTAAATTAATGTACCATTTAACTAATCTAATAATATTTAATTTGTATTATTCTCCAACATAGACACTGTCTATGTAAAATTATATATATATATAATTACAAACATATATGTATATATAATTCTTTTTGTTTGCATTTAACCCAAACTTAATACTCATATGGGAAGAGAACAAACTTTTAAGAAAACTTATTAATGAGAAAAACTGAGTAGAGCATAAGGTGTGTATTAGTGGAAAAGTACACAGCATTTGACTGTGTAGATCACAACAAACTGTGGAAAATTCTTAAAGAGACGGGAAAGCAGACCACCTTACCTGCTTCCTGAAAAACCTGTATGTAGGTCAAGAAGCAACAGTTGGAACCAGACATGGAACCATGGACTGGTTCAAAATTGGGAAAAGAGTACATCAAAGCTGTATATTGTCACCCTGCTTATTTAACTTATATGCAGAGTTCATCATGAGAAATGCTGGGCTGGATGAAGCACAAGCTGGAATCAAGATTGCCAGGAGAAATACCAATAACCTCAGATATGGCAGAAAGCAAAGAGGAAGTAAAAAGCCTCTTGATGCAAGTGAAAGAGGAAAGTGAAAAAGCTGGCTTAAAATTCAACATTCAAAAAACGAAGATCTAGTCTAGTCCTATCTAGTCCCATCACTTCATGGCAAATAGCTGGGGAAACAATGGAAACAGTGAGAGACTTTATTTTCTTGGTCTCTAAAATCACTGCAGATGGTGACTTCAGTCATGAAATGAAAAGACACTTGCTCCTTGGAAGAAAAGCTATGAGCAGTCTATGCAGCATATTAAAAAGCAGAGACATTACTTTACTGACAAAGGTCTGACTAGTCAAAGCTGTGGTTTTTCCAGTAGTCATGTATGGATGTGAGATTTGGACCATAAAGAAAGCTGAGTGCCGAAGAACTGATGCTTTTGAACTTTGGTATTGGAGAAGAGTCTCGGGAGTCCCATGGGCTGCAAGAAGATCAAACCAGTCCATCCTAAAGGAAATCAGTCCTGAATATTCATTGGAAGGACTGATGCTGAAGCTGAAATTCCAATACTTTGGCCACCTGATGTGAAGAACTGACTCATTGGAAAAGATACTGATGCTGGGAAAGATTGAGGGCAGGAAGAGAAGGGGATAACAGAGGATGAGATGGTTGGATGGCATCACCAACTCGATGGACATGAGTTTGAGCAAGCTCTGGGAGTTGGTGATAGACAGGGAAGCCTGGCGTGCTACAGTCCATGAGGTCACAAGGAGTCAGACACAACTGAGTGGCTGAACTGAATGAACAAAAATGAGTAGAGCATAAGATGTGTATTAGTGAAAAGCATGACTTGTTTGAATATTCGTTCATAAATTAGATTCTTAGAAGCACTCTCTCATTATTAAGTAATAATTTACTAGGCTGTTTTAAATATCATCAAATTTTCACTTTCACAATAAAAATCCACATTATAGGGATATCTGTTTCCCTATAACTGACATTGATCACCATGTTAGTCTTATCATCTCTTATTCTTTGTGTAACTCATGATCCTTTTGTAGTCTGACAGCTTTCCCAATAAAACTCACATTGCCATCCCTGTCAAAAGTAGCAGGAAGTTTTTTACCCCATCTTGTAGAGAAAAAAATCATCTTTTCTCTTCACAATCCACTATCCTTTAGCCACTTTGTTTTGTTTTTCTCTTGTTTATATTCAATCTTATTTTCGTTTCCCTAAAATCATTTAATACTTCAGCAGCCTCACCTTCTGTTTCCTCTTAGACTGAAAAACAACCTGATTCCTCTCTATTCCAGTCAAGACCCTCTCTTACTTCTACCATCTCTAAATTACCCACCCTTTTGTTTTCTTCCTCTAACCTACAAAACTCATAGTCTATGTTCGCAGTTTCTTCTTCTTCACCTGTAATAGGCAACAAGCTCTCATTTTCTCTCAGAACAGTGCTCAAATTTTTCCTCTCAAAAATGCTACTTATTGTTAAACTCAGTTGTGTCTTTTCAGACTTTATTTGGTTGCTCTTCCTGCAGCGTTTAATGGCATCTCTCTCTTCTGTCTTCAAAGTTCTCTTTCACATGACTCTCCCTATACTTTTTCCCTCATAGCTCAGTAGGTAAAGAATCTACCTGCAATGCAGGAGATCTGGGCTCAATTCCTGGGTCAGGAAGATCACCTGGAGAAGGAACTGGCAACCCACTCCAGTATTCTTGCCTGGAGAATCCCATGGACAAAGGAGCCTGGCAGGCTACAGTCCATGGGGTTGCACGAGTCGGACACGACTTAGTGACTAAACCACCATATTTTTTCTTCATTCTCCTCTTATCTTGGTTATCTCCTCCTATCTTGGTTCCCTCTCAGATTTGTTATGCTTCAGTTCACCAGCCCTTAGATACTATGTTTTCTAAGGAAACATCCTCAGTCATTTTTGTTTTCTGTTATAATGAGGACCATTACAAATATCATTTCTCCATTCCTGACCCCTCATTTCTGATGTCTCAGCCTAGAATTTTCAGTGGTTTCCAGAACACAGTTTCCAGTTTTCTACAACTCAATCTGTTTTCTTACAAGTGGTGTTTCTTCAGTACAGCCTTCCCTGGGCATCCATGGACTATTGGTTCTGAGACCCCCGTGGATACCAAAATTCACAGATGCTCAAGTCTCTTTTGTAAAATAAAATAGTATTTGCATATAATCTATACATATCCTCCTATATACTTTAAGTCATGTCTAGGTTAATAGTGAGGCTTCCCACGTGGCTCATGGGTAAAGAATCTGCCTGCCAATGCAGATGTGGGTTCGATCCCTGGGTCAGGAAGATAACCTGGAGAAGGAGATGGCAACCCACTCCAGTATTCTTGCCTGGAGAATTCCATGGACAGAAGAACCTGGTGGGCTACAGTCCATGGGTTTGCAAAGAGTTGGACATGACTTAGCAACTGAGCATGCACAGATTACTTGTAATGCCTGATACAATGTAAATGCTATGTAGGTCAATATAAACACAATATAAATGTTAGGCAAATAGTTGCTCATGTATGACAACTTCAAGTTTTCCTTTTTGAAGCTTTTTTGGAATTTTTAAAATATTGTCAATCAGCAGTTGGTTGAATCGAAGGATGCAGAACCTGGGGGTAAGCAGAGGGCCTACTATATTCACTTTCTTGATTACTCAAAGAAATATCTGCATATATGTGAACCTTGATCATTAACATTCATTTTTCCCAGCTGAGGGAAAACTGACTAGCTTTTATCAGTTCTATCAGTCTTACCTCAGAATATCTATCACACATGTTCCCTGGACTCTTTTTTTGCTGATATTCTTCAAATTACTTTGTGAAAGATTCCCCCTTTTCTAGTTATTTATTTATTTCTTTTCTAATCCTGCTTTCACAACTCCAATAAAATATCCTCTCCAGAAAAAAATCTAATATTGTCCCCTAATCAATAAACATTTGTTTGCTACATACTGCTTAGATGAGAAAATGAAATATTTTTAGCATTTCCCGCTATCTGAACTTTGCCATATTCCAACTCTTTCAGGCATTTCAAGAATTTTCTCTCCTTCATGACTTTGCTTATATTGTTTCCTTTTTCCATCTATTTATTCTACTCATATTTCAAAACCACAGGCCAAAATCGTATCCTCATATACCATAATTAGGATTATTTACATTATCTTATAGTCATTCTTCTTCTTAGAATTCACCACAATGCATTTGGATATTTGCCAATAGATATTGACCCCAGTTACTACATGGCATGACAAAATAACACCTAGAGATATCGTATATATCTAGAACAGTCCTCTCCTGGGTCAAAAATATACTGGAAAGTTAGTAAGAATTGTTGGAGAGGGACTTGTTTACTTTATTTTTAAATCATGAGTTTTCTCTCCATGTATTTATGGATATAATAAAATAAATATGTTCAAATAAAAACATGATGTTTTATAATATGATATGTCCAATTATCTATTTAAAGATCTTTGAAATCACTTTCTGGTTTTAATAAATCTACAAGACAGGCTTAGCACATAAACAGTATTGATTATTGTGAAAAATCTGCTAGAATATCTAAAGGCATAAATTTATATAGGGTTATATTTTTTAGGCAGAGATTACATGAAGTGTTTCTTTAAAGTGAAAAAAAATAAAGCCTAGTTGTTAAGTTCCTTTAAAATTACCTATAATACTAAATGGGCTTCTCAAGTGGCTCAGTGGGTAAAGAATCCACCTGCAATGCAGGAGACACACAGGACACAGGTTCAATCCCTGGGTAGTGGGGCATGTCAACCCACTCCAGTATAATATTAAATGCATCCACCTTTCCCCAAGACTCAACTTATTATAGGAAACATTGCAACCACTTGTGATTATTCACATTTATAAGTTTGTGTTACCTATTTTCGATCACTTGTTTCACTCAGTAGCACATATTTCTATATGAGATAAAGCATATTAATGTCTTCTCCCCCAACACATGAGAAAAGAACTGACACCTGCCTGCACCCATTTTATCCTCCTCTGCCTGCCTGGACCATCATGGCAGCAAAAGTTGTCCCTCCTCCTGTCAGAAGCAAATCCCAGGTAAAGGACTTAGATGTAAAGGAAACCAGAATATTGTCTTGAACTATAGATAGTACTCTTGCCTGGAAAATCCCATGGACGGAGGAGCCTGGTAGACTGCAGTCCATTGGGTCGCTAGGAGTCGGACACGACTGAGCAACTTCACTCTCACTTTTCACTATCATGCATTGGAGAAGGAAATGGCAACCCACTCCAGTATTCTTGCCTGGAGAATCCCAGGGACAGAGGAGCGTGGTGGGCTTCCATCTGTGGGGTCGCACAGAGTCAGACACGACTGAAGCGACTTAGCAGCAGCAGCAGCAGCATAGACACTTTGGGGCTTCCAAGGTAGCTCATATGGTAAAAAATCTGCCTGCAGTGCAGGAGACCTGGGTTTGATCTCTGGGTCAGGAAGATCCCCTGGAGAAGGAGATGGCAACTGATTCCAGTACTCCTGCCTGGAGAATTCCATGGACAGAGAAGACTTGCAGGCTACAGTCCATGGGGTGGCAAAGAGTCAGACACGATTCAGTGACTACCACAACGTCTTCTCATATTATTCTCTTAAACCATCACAAACAAGAACAGTTGTTAGGATGTTTTGAGTTATATTTAGTAGAAATTCCAACATAAATTGCCTTAAACTTCTTAGAAGACTTTTTGGATCATATACCTAAAAAGGAAAGTATTCATGTTGGCAAAATTACTAATATTTGTGCTAAATGGGTCAAGTTGGAACCAGTTTTGTGGCCAGGGGAATACCAGTTCTGACTGTTTTAAGCCAGGATTACTAGGATTTACCAGAATAGAAAAGAATACTTGTTTAAACCAATCAAAGCAATTGATGAAATAGAGGGAGAAGGGAGAAATCAATCTGTTCCAAATTACAGGATTGCTACACGTGGTGGAAGGGTGAAATTGATAAAATGAGTGTTGAGTAGACAAGTACAATTACCACAAATAAGATTAATTAATAACTTTGACTTCATTAATGTCTTCACTTTGCAATATTCCACATAAGACTGTGGAGAAATTTAACACAAATCAATGAATTAATTAAAGTACTTCCATGTTATATCCAAAGAAAGTGAAGACTTATTGAACTAATTTTCAATTTAATGTGTCTCTAAATAAGCATAGAATTTGAGGACTATTGAATATTATGCCAGACTATTTCCTGCTCTCTATTAAAATCAATATGAAGCTATAGCACACTTATTAATGACACTGATTACAGAATTTATATAAGCCTTGGTCTTTGCCCTCAAGGAATTAACAACTTTGGTTGTGAAGACAACACCTAAACACATAAAATAGTTGAGGGATGACACTATTTAATCTATCATAAAATACAATAGAGAATAGAATCATCAGATAAACGCTCCCCCAATAAAGGGAAGTATTTTTATTGGCGAGAAGTAATGCAATAGACTTCTAGAAGTAGTTTGGAATTGAGATGACTCTGGAAGGATAGCATTATTTGGATAAGTAGGAAAAGGTAGAAAAACTCATTGAAGGTAAAGAAAACAAGTAAATGCAAAAGGTTTTGAAAAGCATTCATTTGGAAGATGTGAGTGTGTGTAGGAGTTTGGGGAGCTTGAATCAGGTAGGTTGCAAAGAACAAGAAAGAGTGTCTGCACTGAGAAACAGATCTTTAAGATTAACATTAGACAGCATTTTGTAGTTTAAAGGGAGAATAGATTATACCTAAAATTCTAGCCTAAGGACAGGTTTCAGAAAAATTGGTAAGTCTTTATCTGAGGGGAAACATGATCAAGGCAGTAGTCTTAGAAATGTATCTCTTAGACATACAAATTCATACAGTGAAAGCAAAATGATTAAGGTTCAGTTTTGGGGAGAAAGTACATGTATCATAAATCCAATGTGACAGGAAAGAGTAAATGCAAGTGTCTTAGCAAAAATCAGTTTCAGGTCAAGAAGCACAGAAATGAGATTAGGACCTTTCAACTCTTACAAGGTATGGGCCTTGAACAAGTAAATTTACTTCATTTAATTTCCCTAATTTATAAAAGGAAAGAGGTGGATTTCGAAGCCTTATTGGATCTGACTAAGCAGTCTGCAGATAGAAAATATGTCAATAAAATAATTTCCTTTATCCTCCTCTTTTGCTCACTCTGAAATGGGTGACAAAGGTTGTCGGGATCACACATGTATCCAAGAAAAGAAAATATTAGCATGTAGTAATATATGATTACCAACAGATGTCAGATATTTCAGCAAAAGTGCAACATTTTGAGAGAAATTAAAATTTTTTCAGAGTGTTTTGTCTAAGAATTATGAAAAATGAACTATATAAAAGGCATATGTTATATGGAAACATGAGCATGTAAGAGAAGCCTATAATTTTAGTTGAATTTTGGTTGGTGTTGTATGGTTATATTTAATAGATATGTCAGCTATCGTGACATGATAGTAGGAAATACCAAAAGTGATTTCACAAATAAATTTATGTGTACCCCATAACTGCATATAAACACTTGCTCTCAAATACTAATTTACTGTCTCTCTTCCCACCTCTTATCCAGTTCTTCCTTTCCCCTCCCATCTTCCCCCTCCTCCCTCCCTCCCTTCCTCTTCTCTCTCTTGCACAATTACAAATGCACACAAAGACACATCCACTCTCAAGGAAACCTAAGTTTCAATTCTACTTCTTTCATTTAGTTGAATATAATTGAAAGTACCTACCTTGTTCTTGGCTGGCTAGATTTAGGTCCACAAAGATAATGGCATTGTTCCATTGTTCCTGCTGTCTTCTTGATAGTAGAGATATTCAAATATCCACTGTTTTTTTTTTTTTTTTGGTAATAGAATTTATCTAGATTCTGAATTTAATCTACATTGTTTACACTATGACCCTCCTTAATGAGAAAGTATGTATGAATATGGGCCTCCCTGGTGGCTCAGATGGTAAAGAATCCGCCTGCAATGCTGGAGACCTGAGTTCAATCCCTGGGTTAGGAAGATCCCCTGGAGGAGGGCATGGCAACGCACTCCATTATTCTTGCCTGAAGAATCCCCATGGACAGAGGGACCTGGCAGGCTACAGTCCATGAGGTCGCAAAGAGTTGGACACAACTGACTAAGTTCAGCACACATGTTCAGTTCAGTCGCTCAGTCGTGTCCGACTCTTTGTGACCCCATGAATCACAGCACGCCAGGCCTCCCTGTCCATCACCAACTCCCGCAGTTTACCCAAACCCATGTCCATTGAGTCGGTGATGCCATCCAACCATCTCATCCTCTGTCGTCCCCTTCTCCTCCTGCCCTCAATCTTTCCCAGCATCAGGGTCTTTTCCAATGAGTCAGTTCTTCACATGAGGTGGCCAAAGTATTGGAGTTTCAGCTACAACATCAGTCCTTCCAATGAACACCCAGGACTGATCTCCTTTAGGATGGACTGGTTGGATCTCCTTGCAGTCCAAGGGGCTCTCAAGAGTCTTCTCCAACTCCACAGTTCAAAAGCATCAATTCTTCGGCACTCAGCTTTCTTCACAGTCCAGCTCTCACATCCATACATGACCACTGTAAATATGTATATATATATATTTATATATGCGTACACATATCTCTTCATTGACCAAACCAACCCATTCTTCAAATTCTTCAGGCAATCCAAACTGTTAGATGCATATAAACATTTGTTTAGATTTGTTGTGGCTGTTTTTTTTTTTAATTAGTTTACTTATCTATTTTTTAACTTTACAATATTGTATTTGTTTTGCCATACATTGACATTAATCCACCATGGGTGTTAAATGGTTCTTATAAAACAAAAATTTGAAAATAACTTTCAACATCTATTAGAAAAGTTCAATTGTCTATGCTTTCACCATTATACAAAAGCAAAGCAAATATCTTATAAACAATAAGAAGCAATTTTACAATGGTTGTCAATATACAATGCAAACTTCTTGGCATAAATGAATACCCAATAAGCATATGATTGAGTTGAGCGCAAAAAACAAAATACAAGTTACATTTCCTTGATAGTAAAGAGTCCTTTTTTCTAAATGTTTAAAACGAAATTACAATGAAAACTGAGAATTTCTATGATGAGAAACATAAAGATAATTTTGAAAAGTTTTTTATTAATATGGAAGTACTGCCAATGCTTAAATAGAACTTTTTTCATATTATATTCTTTATAATGCATAAGTAATCATTTTTTATAATAAAGATAAGCTTCTATTCAGGAGGAGAGGGGGACGACAGAAGATGAGATGGCTGAATGGCATCACCAACTTGATGGACATGAGTTTGGGTAAACTCCAGAAGTTGGTGATGGACAGGGAGGCCTGGTGTGCTGCTATTCATGGGGTCGCAAAGAGTCGGACATGACTGAAAGACTGAACTGAACTGAACTCAATGTGTATAGACACAAAATATATGTATATATTTATACAAATATAATATATTAATTATAAGCACTTACTAACAGATATACACACAAAATCACACACAGAAGTACATATTTTTTTTTAATGCAGAAATGATCACATATATATGTTTAATTTGATATGAACCACAGTGCCTCTTAGTTATACTTCTCCTGGGATAATATATTTTGCATTCAACACATTAATTTGTTCTCATTTGTTCTGAACTACATTCAAGACAGGATTTTCCTATTATCAACATTTACTTAAATATGTTGATAAAATTTTCCAACATAACTCTCTGCTGTTTCTACTTTGAGCCATGATTGATTTAGCATACTCTATGTTTAATATTATTATTACTGTTGGCTCATTTGATAGAAAATCGCAGACAACATATCTTCTTACTCTAAATAATCCAATATTTATTTCCTGAGAATAAATACAATCACTTCTTCATAGTTCAGAATGTTTCAATTTTATGCCACAGTATCTAATGTACAGTCCATATCCAGGTCTCACTAATAATATACGTTATGGCCTTTTTTGCTTGCCTCCTGTTGTTTTCTTAATTTGGAGCATATCCCCAAAATATATATGTAGTGATCTTAAAGCTAAAGAGGCAATACTTTTTCACCTAATGAAACATTTAAGTAGCTTATACAGTATTCAAGAAATATCTTAGCTGAAGTCTACTTTTCAAGATTTGGCGTTAAGATGACATGTACTTCGTAGGGTAGAAAAAAAATCTAACATTTAAGTAGTTAGGATATGTTCTGAAAAGCAAGAGTTCCAGTGGGAGTCTTTTAGAGCATCTGACAATGAACCTGCCTTGGAGTTTTACAAGCAGTCAGTCCTTTTAACTCTTTTCAAAATAAAATTATATAGGTGAACACATAAACTAAGTTATTCTACAATCATTAGGAGCAACTTTAAATTACCATGTATATATTTTAAAGTTTCCTCTGCTGACCTGTATCCAGAAACTGCAACAATGCCATTTTAGTACTGTTCAGTGTTAGGGCTCTGGAGGAAGAATTATTTTTAACTCTTAGTTTACACATACATTGCAGAGCATAGGAAAGTACTCACTCAAAGTGTGACTTTCCAAAATGTGTATGTGTATCAGTCACTCATTCATATCTGACTGTTTGCAACACCATGGACTGTAGCCTGCCAGGCTCCTCTGCCTATGGAATTCTCCAGGCAAGAATACTGAAGTTGGTTGCTATTTCTTTCTCCAGGGGATATTTCCAACCCAGGGATTGAACCTGGGTCTCTGGCATCGCAGGCAGATTCTTTACCATCTAAGCCACCAGAGAAAAATAGACAAAGGAAAAAATATCACAATAAGAATTCTCCAAAAGCAAAGTGGAATTAAATATTGAGAACTAAATGCTAATTCAATAAAAATGATCTAATGAAACAATATGCTAAACACTATAGGAAGTCAGTGAGGTATGTTTTGGACCCAACCATGATGGTGAAAGAAGGCATGCAGAAAAATATAACTGATTATTTGAGTACTAATAACAGTACTCACAAATCTTAATGAATGTTAGCACTAAACAATAAAATTGTTCTGAAATCTGATCAGAGATCCCATCATGGGTTTATTGTTGAAAAACAGCCCTATAAAGGACTTGCAGAATTGATTTGGACTTTGAAAATACATAATATTAAAAGGGAAAAAGAAGAAGCTTGGAAAGGACATATACTGGGTATTCCTTTCAGGGAGGTGAAGCTAGATTAAACACACACACACACACTCACACACAAGCACACATAAATAAATTAGTCCATTTCAGGTAAAGCATTTGTTCGGCTAAAATTAGCAATGTTGGAGAGTAGAACTGAGCCAGATTCTCAGTGATTGATATTTCAATTCTTCAACCAATCATACTCAGGAAAAAAAAATTTAAGTAGAAGAGTGTTATCATGCACAGTTTCTGAGTTACAAACAGAACTTTTTGATTAAAGTTTTTTGATTAAAGTTTTTTGATTAAAGTCTTGCTAAACACAAGCAAAAGAAAATATCATAATTATAGTTAGAACTCAAATATTGCAAGGAATTTAGGGAAAAAAGTGGCAGAATTTGGGTTCCCCCAGAAAAAGGAGGACTAAGAATTGTAGGAGATAGCTTGTAATAAATGTGTTTGTATGACCTTCCCTCAAGACTCTAAGTCTCTGAAGGGACTATCTGATGGAAAAAATAAAGATCACAAATCCACTCCATGAATATCTGAGTAGTGACTAGAAGTCTCTTACGGTAGGAAAAAGAATATGCCTGCATTTCAACAGTACTAAGTCTTTACACAGTAAGGCAGAGTGAATTCTCCAGACAGAAACAGGAGTGCAGATAGGAACAAAGATGAGGGGATGTGTACCAGGTGTCCAAAAACAAAAAAAGAAAATATCCACAGTCTTAAGGAAAACCATGTTCAGGGAACTAAAGTTTTGTAGCACTGTGCAAGAACCGTTGGATCAGGAAGCATCAGACGGAAACAATTACAGACATACTATGCCATGTATGTGGTAATAATGCCCTGGATCCAAGGACACATGGGACTCCAGGTGACTGACACAGCTCCTGATTTCCATACACAAATTTCTAGCACATCCCTTCGTATCTCAACAGGATTCCTCTGCATTTTTTCAGTGCCCATAATTTTTGATCTTTGTAATTTATACAAGCTAAAACCACAAGCATAAAAGAGGAAGCAAGATGTAATATATGGAATGCCTATTTTTAGAGACAACTCTGCACTAAACTGGCATGGAATTTGTTTGGGTGAGGGTGGGTAATTTTGAGAGAGAGGAAGAGAACATTAACAATTCCAATTTCTGAAATCCATCTTCTCTTTTTACTGTACATGTAATAAATCCAATTTCATCAGCCAGAAAAGTGCTAATAAAAGATAAATGGTGGCTTTGTAAAAGGCCTGACTATTAAGAACATAGAAAGGGCCACTGGTGTGTGTTTTTTTTTTTTTCATGCCACTTTATTCAGTACAAATGAGAGAAGGGAGGATTTATTAGACATTTCTAAAATACTCAAGAAGGATGGACATATTTCACACATAAATCTAAAAATATTTTCTTAAGGAGAATTAGAAGTACAGTTTAATAGAAATGAGTGTCTGGCAGCTAGCTGAAGCAGAAATTGTCTATCTGCTGCAGCTGATGCCTATCAGACTGCAAGGCACAGTGTTGTACCAGCTGAAGTCTGTCAACAAGGAGACCAGCATAAGGGCAACATGATAGTCAAAACAGGATGAAACCACAGTCTAAACAAGATGACATGAGCATTTGTGCAATTAACAGCATCAGCAAAAGGAAAGTTGTGTTTGGAGTATTCTGCCAGGAACCAAAAAAAAGGCAGAATGCTTATTTTGCCACAATAGTGTTATGTTATATCTGGCTAGATAAAATTAATGGCTTGATGGAAAACACTGCATAGACAGGAGTAAAGCATAAAATGGAAGCTGATAACAGAGTCATAAGATGGAAAACCTTACCATGCTCTTGTTACTGTAAGCAAAGACCACCTTGAAAATACTATTCACTAGATTACTGATCTGTATAGTGATGGCTATGGACAGAAACTCTGGGTGTGTGTTTGTGTTAATCATTCAGTCACATCTGACTCTGCAACCACATGGCCTGTAGCCTGTAAGGCTCCTCTGTCCATGAAATTCTCCAGGCAAGAATACTGCAGTGGGTTGCCATTCCCTTCTCCAGGGAATTTTCCCGACCCAGGGATCAAACCCAAGTCTCCTGGACTGTGGGCAGATTCTTCACTGTCTGAGCCACCTGAGAAGCCCGAGAACATATCAGTTCAGTTCAATTCAGTTGCTCAGTTGTGTCTGACTCTTTGCGACCCCACGGACTTCAGCATGCCAGACTTTCCTGTCCAACACCAGCTCACGGAGCTTACTCACACTCATGTCCATCGAGTCGGTGATGCCATCCATCCATCTCATCTTCTGTCATCCCCTTCTCCTCCTGCCCTCAAACTTTGCCAGCATCAGGGTCTTTTCCAATGAGTCAGTTCTTGGCATCAGGTGGCCAAAATATTGGAGTTTCAGCTTCAGCATCAGTCCTTCCAATGAATATTCAGGACTGATTTCCTTTACGATGGGCTGGTTGGATCTCCTTGCAGTCCAAGGACCATTCTCTTCTCCAACACCACAGTTCAAAAGCATCAATTCTTCAGTGCTCAGCTTTCTTTATACTCCATCTCTCACATCCATACATGACCACTGGAAAAACCGTAGCCTTGACTAGATGGACCTTTGTTGGCAAAGTAATGTCTCTGCTTTTTAATATGTTGTGTAGGTTGGTCATTGCTTTTCTTCCAAGGAGCAAGCATCTTTTAATTTCATGGCTGCAGTCACCATCTGCAGTGATTTTAGAGCCCAAGAAAATCAAGTCTCTCACTGTTTCCATTGTTTCCCCATCTATTTGCCATGAAGTGATGGGACTGGATGCCATGATCTTAGTTTTCTGAATGTTGAATTTTAAGTCAACTTTTTCACTCTCCTCTTTCACTTTCATCAAGAGGCTCTTTAGTTCTTCTTCACTTTCTGCCATAAGGATAGTGTCATCTGCATATCTGAGGTTATTGATATTTCTCCCAGTAATCTTAACTCCAGCTTCTTCTTCATCCAGCCTGGCATTTTGCATGCATGATGATATAAGTTAAATAAGCAGGGTGACAATATACAGCCTTGATGTACTCCTTTCCTGATTTGCAACCAGTCTGTTTTTCCATGTCCAGTTCTAACTGTTTCTTCTTGACCGGCATACAGATTTCTCAGGAGGCAGGTCAGGTGGTCTGGTATTCTCGTCTCTTGAAGAATTTTCCACAGTTTGTTGTGATATGCACAGTCAAATGCTTTGGCATAGTTAATAAAGCAGAAGTAGATGTTTTTCTGGAGCTCTTGTGTTTTCGATGACCCAACAGGTGTGGGCGTTTTGAGCTCTGGCTCCTCTGCCTTTTCTTTTCTTTTTTAAAAAATTAATTTATTTATTTTAATCGGAGGCTAAATACTTTACAATATCGTGGTGGTTTTTGCCATACATTGGTATGAGTCAGCCATGGGTGTACATGTGTCCCCCCTCCACCACCCTCCCCACCCCAGCCCTCAGGGTTGACCCAGTGCACCTTCTTAGACTGGTGATCTATTTCACATATGGTAATATCCTCTGCCCTTTCTAAATCCAGGTTGAACATCTGGAAGTTCATAGTTCACATACTGTTGAAGACTGGCTTGAAGAATTTTGAGCATTACTTTGCTAGCTTGTGAGATGAGTGCAACTGTGCGATTAACACCACCATAGAGCTGCCAGAACTTATACAGGACCAGGGAAACAGACCCTCAGAGGGCACAAACAATACCTTGTATGCACCAGGACCCAGGAGAAAGATGCAATGACCCACTAAAGACGGACTCAGACTTTCCTGTGAGTGTCCAGGAGTCTCCAGCAGAGGCATGGGTCAATGTTGGCCTGCTGCAGGGTTGGAGGCACTGAGTGAGGAGGTGCGTGCATGGTGCCTTTTGAAGGAGGTCACCATTATCTTCATTACCTCCACCATAGTTTAGCCTCAGGTCAAACAACAGGGAGGGAACACAGCCATGCCCATCACATAATATTGGATTAAAGATTTACTGAGCATGGTCCCGCCCATCAGAACAAGACCCAGTTTCCCCCTTAGTCAATCTCTCCCATCAGGAAGCTTCCATAAGCCTCTTATCTTTCTCCATCAGAGGGCAGACAGAATGAAAACCACAATCACAGAAAACTAACCAAACTGATCACATGGACCACAGCCTTGTCTAACTCAATAAAACTATGAGCCATGCCATGTAGGGCCACCCAAGACGGACGGGTCATGATGGAGAGTTCTGACAAAACGTGGTCCTCTGGATAGGGGAATGGCAAACCACTTCAGTATTCTTGCCTTGAGAACCCCATGAACAGTATGAAAAGGCAAAAAGATAGGACACTAAAAGATGAACTCCCTATATCAGTAGGTGCCCACTATGCTACAGGAGATCAGTGGAGAAATAACTTCAGAGAGAATAAAGAGATGAAGCCAAAGCAAAAACAACACCCAGTTGTGGATATGACTGGTGATGGAAGTAAAGTCCGATGCTGTAAAGAACAATATTGCATAGGAATCTGGAATGTTAGATCCATGAATCAAGGCAAATTGGAAGTGGTCATAGAGGAGATGGCAAAAGTGAACATCAACATTTTAGGAATCAGCAAACTAAAATGGACTGGAATGGGTAAATGTAATTCAGATGACCATTATGTCTACTACTTGGGCAAGAATCCCTTAGAAGAAGTGGAGTAACCATCATAGTCAACAAAAGAGTCTGAAATGCAGTACTTGGATGCAATCTCAAACATGACAGAATGATCTCTGTTCATTTCCAAGGCAAACCATTCAATATCATGGCAATCCAAGTCTATGCCCCAACCAGTAATGCCCAAGAAGTTGAAGTTGAATGATTCTATGAAGACCTACAAGACCTTCTAGAACTAACACCCAAAAAAGATGTCCTTTTCATTATAGGTGACTGGAATGCAAAAGTAGGATGTCAAGAGATACCTGAATTAACAGGCAAGTTTGGCCAAGGAGTACAAAATAAAGCAGGTCAAAGGCTAACAGAGTTTTGCCAAGGGAATGCACTGGTCATAGCAAACACCCTCTTCCAACAACACAAGGGAAGACTCTACACATGGACATCACCAGATAGTCAGTACCAAAATCAGATTGATTATATTCTTTGCAGCCAAAGATGGAGAAGCTCTATACAGCCAGCAAAAACAAGACCAGGAGCTGACTGTGGCTCAGATCGTGAACTCTTTATTAACAAATGCAGACTTAAATTGAAGAAAGTAGGGAAAACCACTAGACCATTCAGGTATGACCTAAATCAAATTCCTTATGATTATATAGTGGAATTGACAAATAGATTCAAGGGAGTATATCTGATAGACAGAGTGCCTGATGAACTATGGACTGAGGTTGGTGACATTGTACAGAAGACAAAGATTAAGACCATCTCCAAGAAAAAGAAATGTGAAAAGGCAAAATGGTTTTCTGAGGAGACCTTACAAATAGCTGAGAAAAGAAGAGAGGCTAAAGGCAAAGGAGAAAAGAAAAGATAAACCCATTTGAATGCAGAGTTTCAAAGAATAGCAAGGAGAAATTAGAAAGCCTTCCTCAGTGATGAATGCAAAGAATTAGAAGAAAATAACAGAATGGGAATGACTAAAAATCTCTTCAAGAAAATTAGAGATACCAAAGGAACATTTCATGCAAAGATAGGCTCGATAAAGGACAGAAATTGTATGGACCTAACAGAAGCAGAAGATATTAAGAAGAGGTGTCAAGAATACACAGAACAACTATACAAAAAGTATCTTCATGACCCAGATAACCACGGTGGTGTGATCACTGACCTAGAACCAGACATCCTGGAATGTGAAGTCAAGTGTGCCTTAGGAAGCATCACTATGAACAAAGCTAGTGGAGGTGATGAATTCCAGTTGAGCTAGTTCAAATCCTAAAAGATGCTGCTGCTAAAGTGCTGCACTCAACATGCCAGAAAATTTGGAAAACTGAGCAGTGGCCACAGGACTGGAAAAGGTCAGTTTTCATTCCAATCCCAAAGAAAGGCAATGCCAAAGAATGTTCGAGAGAGTGCATATTTCTTGCTAACTCTGTGCCAAGCCTTATGTTGGCTTTTCAATAGTCATTTTTGGTACAATTTTTAAAGTGTGTGTCGTCTACATTATTAATCCTACCTGACAGATGACAACACTCAGTGGACACAATTTTGTACATCACTGTAGTGGACGACCAGGAATTGTGAACTTAGAAACTCCAAGCTTAAATACCAGTTCTGCAGTTAATAAACTCTAGGAACTTTTAGCAAACCACTTTATTTTTCTAGACTTGATTATTCTTAAGTAATATATAAACTTCAAAAAAAATAAAATAAACCAGATATATACCAGGATTGAATGATATTATTGTTTTTCATACAATACTTCACATGCATAAATGTATTCCATAAATGGTGGAATCTATATTATTATTGTTATTAGGAGTAATATGCTGAAAGGTGTTTTATAAGTATTTTCTCATTTATACAATGTTGGCAGAAAACTGAGATCATTAAGAGTACTAATATTTTATGTTAGTATTTGTAGATTGGCAACCAACCATGGGCAGACACAGTGCTAAAGATCTTCTGTGCATTAGCTCACTGCATTGTCCCACCTCTATTTGTTGTTGTTGCTTAGTCTCTAAGTTGTGTCCAACTTTTTACGACCCCATGGACTGTAGCCTGCCAGGATCCTCTGTCCGATGGATTTCCCAGCCAAGAACATTGGACTGGGTTGCCGTTTCCTCATCCAGGGAATCTTCCTGACCCAGGAATCGAACCCACATCTCCTGCTTGACAGGTGGATTCTTTACCACTGAGCCATCTGGGAAGTGCCGCCACCACCCGCACACCAGCCCTATATGTATGAGTTATTAGCTCCATTTAATCACTCAAGGGGTAGAGGTTCACAGAGGTTTTGATAACACAGGTACTAATCCTACTCTGGGCTTCCCTGATAGCTCAGATGGTAAAAAATCTGTCTGCAATGCAGGAGACCCCAGTTCAGTCCCAGGGTCTGGAAGATCCCCTGGAGAAGGGAATGGCAACCCACTCTAGTATTCTTACCTAGAGAATTCCATGGACAGACCATGGTGTCGCAAAGAGTCAGGCATGACTGAGAGATTAACATTAAGTCTAACCTTACTTCAGAGCTTCTCTTTCTCCAACCCAATGCTCATTCAACTAATTCATCCTTTCCATGAATGTAAAGATAACAAATATAAATAGTATTGTTTTCTATGAATCTCACAAGCAGAAAGTGAGTCAATCTTTATGGCATTTCCATTTGTGTCATATAGAAATATCTTACAATTAGTTGCATTTGTTTTTATGTGCCATCAGACACAACCTTAGCTCACAATTTTGTGTTTAATGATGATTCATTAACTATGTTTTAAAAATATACAGTATTTATTAATATCAGATACTGTTCAAAATCTACTTCTAGGTTAAGATTTGAGAGGTACCATATGATTCAAAATAGAGTATCAGTGCATCTATAGTGCATTACAATTCTGGTATAGTAAATATTTTATGAGTATTAACAAGAAATTTAAAGCTTTACTGCCTCTTGATAGGAATACAGGAGCATTGACCTCTGTGGATGATGCCATTTTCCTTAGCTCAGATTCCTTAGCTACTTCTTGAGGCCAGAACCATAATTCCCACCGTGTTATATTTGTATTCTTTTGAGCTATTCATATTTGCAGGATTTTATCAAAAAAAAAAAAAATAGAACTTTTTCATAGTTCAAAGATTTGGTGAACATAGCTGCTATTTTAGAGCAGAATGGACAACATCTGGCAGTTTATTAGAAATGCAGAATCTGGGGCCCCATTCCAGACCTGCTGAATTAAAAATCTGCATTTTTACAAGGTCTCTGAGTGGTTTCTCTGTGTTGTTGTTTCAGTTGCTAAGTCATGTCTGACTCTTTGTGACTGCATGAACTGCAGCACACCAGGCTTCCCTCTCCTTCACCATCTCCCAGAGTTTTCTCAGATTCATGTCCATAAAGTCTATATGTTAAGGTTTTAAGATGCATTGTTCTAGAAAGCACAATCAATAAAAAGTTGTGGTTTTGATGGACATGTCTTTCATACATGGTGACAATAGAAGAGTTAGGTTACGTTGATCTTATATCAAGAGGACTAGAATTGCAAGAGGAGAAAAGAAGAAAGAGCTGGCATTCTTTCAAGTGAAAAAAAATGAGGTGGAATTGTTGAATGCCATCATCATTAAATATGCGTGTTCTAAATGTTAATGAGTTTAGGTTATTTTAGAGATTTAGTGATGTTGATCTTTTTATAATCATTCAAGTTCTTTGTTGCTAAGGGACTTTGGCATCAGATTTTGTGTTTCTCCAACACTTACATGTTTAAATAAACAGCATGTTTATTTAGGGTTAAAATGGTTCATGCAACATTGTTTACAATTGAGCAAATATGAGTTTGTTTTGATGCAACTGTTAAAAATGATAGTATAATCTACTGGGAATATGATATGGTTTTCCAATCTTCCTGAACAGATTTCACATTACCAGTCAATCTTAATGTAATCTTAATGTAAATCTTAATGTAATCTTAATGTAAAATTTCCTGAATCAGTGAGAATTTTGCACCAAAAAATTAGAATATATAGTAAGATCTATGTATGTAGTAAACTACATATGCAAATTAAGCTACTTAATCAGGAGATATGGTTTCTCACATCAAGGTTAGTGGTTTCAGATCAAGGAACACTTGATCTGAAGTGAAAATCATTTTTGTAAGAAAAATGCTTCAATTATTTTTTTTTTTAACATTATAACATACTTAAGCCCCTACTTTTTCCTTAGTGGTTTCCCTCTGAACCTCATTTTTCCCTGGACCCCACCACAACTTCGTCTGATGAGTGTTATGGAAATAGATAGTTGGGACTTCATTTGCATATACTTTACAAGTTGTCATCTGTGAGTACAGGTTTCTAGATTCCTGTCTCAGCTCTCAAACCAGAAGTTTGCCTCCCTTGCTATTATCTCCTTCTGCCTAAGAATAAAGGAGAAATTAAAAAAAAAAAACAACTAAATTTTTAAGCACTAGCAAAATAAAGATTTATTTACTGCAGTAGAAAAATCAAGAGTAGTGAAGTCAAGCTAATAAAACAATGAATTGGGGATAGAAAACAAAAAAGAAGGAAAGAAAAGACCTACTATTAAATTAGGAAGGCCTTCTGAAAGATCTTTTAAACAGTATACAAACTGTTTTTGGCCTGGACTTTATCTAGTCTTGTGGTGGTTTAGTTGCTAAGTTGTATCCAACTCTTAGAATCCCATGGACTGTAGCCTGCCAGGCTCCTCTGTTTATAGGATTTTCCAGGCAAGAATACTGGAGTGAGTTGCCTTTTCCTTCTCTGGAGGATTTTCCCATCCCAGGATTAAACCTGTGCCTCCTGCATTGGCAGGTGGCTTCTTTTCCAACTGAGCCACCGGGGAAATCATATCTAGTCTTAGATGAAAATGTAGTCATATCTTTTTTTTTCTTTTGAAACATATAAAATTAAATATTTCATAGCTTGCCAGAATCTAATAACCTTGGCTTTATAAAAGTTAAATCTTCAATACTACAGTTAGCAGAATACAACTTCTAGATTAATTAGCACTTTAGAAATGCTTTAGTTCCCATTTGTGTTCTAAAAAGATTGGAATTATTATATTTTGGCTAAAAAATTAAAATTTCAACTGCAATTTGGTATCTTCTAATAGAAAATATTACCTAAGTCCTTTAAATTTTTAAGCCCTTCAAAAATCCTGTAAAGTGTGGATAAAATATCTATAATTTGAGAGAAATTATTTTCAAAAGCCAACACCAGTATAGTGATTTAAAATTCACTATGCATTTTTACACAAATTGACCCATCTATCACATGAGATTCAGAGATTCAGCATGGTTCGACCCAAGATCTCAGAGTTACTAAGTTTGGATCTTGAATTCAAAACAAGTCTTCTGCCCCAAATCTCTTGTCCACGGTGCCATAATGTTATTACTTCATTCAAGTAACCAAGTCTCCTGTTTCCTTTAAACCTTGCAGTACATTGTGTACCCATATTTGAGTTTTTAATCCCTTTCTCTGTGGTGCTTCAGATTTTCTTTAATCATTTTTATGCATAGACAATTTTTCCTCACTTTCCTACTTTTTAATTTTTTTTCAGTCAACACAATAACCTTTATTTGTTCTTCTTGAATTTCATCATAATTAATTCTGAAAACTTGTGGAATTTCCTAAAGTTAGTTTATATTCTCATTCTTTCCCTCTGAAGTGCTTAAGATGTCACTCTCAGTAACTTACCTGCAAAATTAATGATTATGTTCACAAGTCAATCATCAAAGTCACTGATTAAAATGCTCAACGATAGGTCTGGGACCAACCATTGTGGAACATTACTTATGTCACCTGAACTTGGCAATGACCCATCAAAACAACTCATTGACTATAATCCTATTGCTCTGTGCTGTAACTTAATGGTGGTTGAAACAAGACAATATATCTCAATTTATTGATGACTTTTGGCATGTGCTACAGAACCAAAACCTTTATGAAATAAAACTGTATTGGATCTACTGCTTTCCCTCAATTAGTCATGTCTGTCATTCTATCAGAGATGCAACTGATCATAAAGGATATGTATATCTTACTGGGAATCAACAAAGTAATTATTCTTCCACACTGAAAATTAACAGAATAGTTACTCTTTGTACATATACTAGTCACTGAAAGAAATATTTTACATAGATCTTCATAGCTTATTGAAATAAATATCATATTCTGCTAAATTTCACTAAGTAAATTTATATTAATTAAATTATGTTCATAATGTACATTTTGCAAACTTCTTAACATGTTTGTGTGTGTGTGTGTGTCTGTCTGTTAGTCGTTCAGTCATGTCCTACTCTTTGTGACCCAATGGACTGTAGCCTACCAGGCTCCTCTATCATGGAATTCTCCAGGCAAGAATACTGGAGTGGGTAGGTGTTCCCTTTTCCAAGGGATCTTCCTGACAGAGGGATTGAATTGCAAACTTCTTAACATGTTTGTGTGTGTGTGTGTGTCTGTCTGTTAGTCGTTCAGTCATGTCCTACTCTTTGTGACCCAATGGACTGTAGCCTACCAGGCTCCTCTATCATGGAATTCTCCAGGCAAGAATACTGGAGTGGGTAGGTGTTCCCTTTTCCAAGGGATCTTCCTGACAGAGGGATTGAATCCAGATCGCCTGCATTGCATGCAGATTCTACATATAAACACATATGAATACATGCACATGTGTGTGTATAAAACTAGTGATACTAAAAGTCATAGAATGGAAATATTTTGGGGGCCAGTTATCATTTGGCTTTAGTCTTAGGTTCTTTGGGTTGTTTGAGGGCAGATGATGTAGGAAGCTTTAGCTTATGAGCTTTATTTATTGCTGGAGAATATTGTGAGGCTGCTAGATATGTGGTAGACAAATGTTAGTTTTATAAAATGATATCTACATATGATTTGCCTGGTAGGCATGTATTTTGTGTAACTTCCCTGGTGGCTCAGATGGTAAAGCGTCTGCCTACAATGTGGGAGACCCAGGTTCAATCCCTGGGTCGGGAAGATCTCCTGGAGAAGGAAATGGCAACCCACTCCAATATTCTTGCCTGGAAAATCCCATGGTGGGCTACAGTCCATGGGGTTGGAAAGAGTCGGGCACGACTGAGCGACTTCACTTTCACTTTCTTTACCATCTGAGGCACCAGGGAAGCTCCTTCATATGTTTAGAAATCTAAAAAACTGAAAGGTGAGCGAACATTCTGTATTTCTACTTTTGTATGTCTAAATGATAGTTTAAAGAGTCAATACTTCTATTTACTATTAACACTGGTACCTTGTTATTCTCAATACTCATTACAGTTTTCTGTGTTGGAAGTGGTTTTGGAAAAACTGTTCTCTATGTTTGTACCTATTTACTGGCTCTTGTGAGAGCACGTAAGCTAAAATAGCCTACATGCTAAGAGTCACTGAACTATTCATAGTTCCTTATTCTTTTTTAAATCATTTTAATTCAAAAGTTCAAAAGTAGTTTTCTACATGTTCACTTGTCAATATACTCGCTGACAGAGTCAATCTACATGACACTCTCAGTGATCACTGCAGTCTGCCTTTTGACCAATACCACTCTGTTTCTGTAATTCAGTTCACATGCCAGCTGACCTTGTGATTCACATCTTTCCTAGAACTTGATTAAATAATTGAACAACACTCAACTTATTCACTCTCAGTGGCCCCTCAAGCCGAAAATGTCAATAATAATTGTCCTTTACAAAAACAAATTCATGGTTAATTTACAGCTATTGGTTGATCTGCTTTGTTAAATATGCCAAACATGCACTTAACTGACCTTCTTGCATGACTTGCTACTGTCCAAGAGTTTAGTTTTTTCTCATGTATCAATCTTCTTATTAAAAGAAGAGGTAACATAAAATACACTGTTCCTCTCACATTTTTAGTTGTTTCTCACTTCTAATAACATAAATATTGTCAATAACTTACTAGAAATAATTACATTAGGGATAATGATATCTGATAGCACTTGAAAATAAATTAATATTTTTCAAATAAGTTGAAACATTATTTAGTATAGTTTGAAGGACATGGGGCAGTGTTAATCCCAGGGTCCAAATCAGCTATCAGAACAGCAGTTAATCAGGCCAATTTTAAATCTAGTATTCATTTTATCTCTAGAAGAGTCCTCATTTTTGTTCATTATCAAACTACATGTGTTACCAGGATTATCAAGATGAGTGCAATGTACTAGAAACTAATGGAAGATTCAGAAAGATTACAGAGTTTATTAGTTTTACTGAGTGACAACCGGGAAGGAGACCACATACTTGTGGCTACATTTTCTCTGTAGAAAAGTAACTGAAAAAACTTTTCTTATGAGAAATCTACTTAAGTGAATACAGATAAGGAAACCAGAAATTTAGATAATTTGATAAATCCTCAGCCAAGACATCACCAGATGGTCAATACTGAAATCATATTGATTATATTCTTTGCAACCAAAGATGGAGAACCTCTCTAAAGTCAACAAAAACAGACTGGGAGCTGACTGCAGATCGGATCATGAACTCCTTATTGCCAAATGCAGACTTAAATTGAAGAAAGTAGTGACAACCACTAGACCATTCAGATATGACCTAAATCAAATCCCTTATGATTATACAATGGAAGTGACAAATAGATTCAAGGGATTAGATTTGATAGACAGAGTGCTTGAAGAACTATGTATGAAGGTTCATAACATTGTACAGGAGAAGGTGATTAAAATCATTCCCAAGAAAAAGGGATTCAAAAAGGTAAAATGGTTGTCTAAGGAAGCCTTACAAATAGCTAAGAAAAAAAGAGAGGCTAAAGGAAAGGGGAAAAGAAAAAGATATCCCCACCTGACTGTATAGTTCCAGAGAATAGCAAGGAGAGAAAAGAGAGCTTCCCGAGAAGTCAGATTTGATATCTATCCCTGCAGTTCAAGAAAGGCAATGCCAAAGAATGCTCAAACTACCTCACAATTGCACTCATTGACATGCTAATGCAAAGTAATGCTCAAAATCCTCCAGGCTAGGCTTCAACATTACATGAACCAAGAACTTGCAGATGTTCAAACTGGATTTAGAAAAGTCAGAGGAACCAGAGAACAAATTGCCAACATCTGTTGGATCATAGAAAAAGCAAGAGAATTCCATAAAAGCATCTATTTCTGCTTCATTGACTATGCAAAAATCTTTGACTGTATGGATTACAACAAATTGTGGAAAATTCTGAAAGAGATGGGAATACCAGACCACTGTACCTGCCTCCTGAGAAATCTGTATGCAGGTCAAGAAGCTCCACACTTCACCTGTCATCTGCCTTATGTCCCTTAAAAACTGGAAAAAAGTATTTTGTTGAAAGCTTTGTTATCCAAAATAGATGTTATGGAATAGTCTTTCCCATAATACCTTATGAATATGAATTTCTTGCTTCGTGTTTCTTCATTTGCTAATTAAGGAGAAAGCATATTTTGACCAGATATTAAATAAAGTGCTGAATCTAAGACCCTGAGCCATTTAAACCTAAATTTTTACCCCTTAATAGCAGAGGCTCTGCTGTTATCTTTGTCTAAGAAGGATCTCTGCAAGTTCTAGATGTGTGGCAATTATGTTGATTAGCCTAAAGGAGTGTTACTGAGATCATGATGTCATCTCAAGGGTAATAGATGCTTGAGGGTTGTTGAATATTTAATTTGTCAGAAGAGGTCAAAGGAAAGAGATGTTATGCTATTTTTCAAATATTTTAAGAGAGAGAAAATGAGAAGCTCAAACAAACCCATGAAAATAACTGATGTAAATCTCCAAATACAAAACCCCAATTTGAATTAACAGTGATATTATGTTAAAAAAGAATACATCTATGGAGTGATAAAATGACTTTCATTATTTTTTAGCAACTTCAAAATTTACAATAATAAATCTTCCACATGTTCTGCTTTTGTGTGCTTAACGGTTAGACTTGTATTCACTATTATTTTAAAATAGGGTGGTGATTATTATAAATATAATACTAAAAGAAAATCTATATATATGTAATAGAAACACTGTCATAGTTGTTGATACATAAACAACTGAGAGTAATTATTAAGGAATTTTGTGTTTTCCAAGTAGTTTCTTAGTGACTACTCTTTTAGGTAATACTGCTTATTTTTGAAGTGATAGATATTGAGATTTTTATCTTAAAATAACATCAGGCCTCATCACATCCTTGGAATTAGTATCAAGTAAATTTTTTAATGGCAAAAAAATCCACATTGTTACTATTTCATTCTTGAAATATAAAACTTTTTTAGTATTTAATTTATTTTTTCCCTTTGGCTAACAGTTTTAAAAAACACTTCCACAATGATGGAAATGCTGCCAGGATACAAAATGACTAAAAAAGGAATTGGTGAGCTGGCCACTTGTGACTCTAAATGTATTGTTTTTCAAGATTTACTCAGGTTTAGATTGTAATCACAAATTTCAATCTAACACATTGTATTTGATTTAAAGTCTTGTTCAAAGTGATTGCCTGATTGAAGGATGAATGATACATAACTTCCACATTTATGTCATTATTAAAATAAATCGTTGTTATTTACAAAACAGACACACAGACTTAGAAAAGAACTTAAGACCTCCCATTGCCATTGGGGGAGGAGGAGGGGAAGGGATTGTTGTTGTTCAGTCCCTTAGTCATGTCAGACTCTTTGCTACCCCATGGACTGCAGCACGCCAGGCTTCCCTGGCCTTCACTACCTCCTGGAGTTTGCTCAAACTCAAGTTCCATTGAGTCAATGATGCCATCCAACCGTCTCATCCTCTGTTGCCCCCTTCTCCTCTTGCCCTCATTCTTTCCCAGCATCAGGGTGTTTTCCAATGAGTCTCCTATTCTCATCAGATGGCCAAGGTACTGGAGTTTCAGCTTCAGCATCAGTTCTTCCAATGACTATTCAGAGTTGATTTCCTTTAGGATTGACTGATTTGATCTTTCTGTCCAAGAGACACTTGAGAGTCTTCTCCAACACCACAGTTCAAAGCAACGATTCTTTGGCTCTCAGTCTTCCTTATGATCCAAATCTCACATCTGTCCATCACTGCTGTATTTAAAATGGATAACCAAAGAGAATCTACTCTATAGCACATGGAATTCTGCTCAACGTTATATGTGGGCCTGGATGGCAGGAGAGTTTTGGGGAGAATTGACACGTGTATGTGTATGGTTGAGTTGCTCTACTGTGCACCTGAAACTATTACAACACTGTTAATTGGCTATACCACAATATAAGATGAAAAGTTTTTAAAAAAATTTTTAAATAAAGAAAAAAATAAGAAATTGTTATCTGAAGATTCATGGAACATTAAGCATCCATGGATAATGGCCTTGGACTACATGTAATAAATCAGTCCCCTGGATTTATTGCATATTTGTGGGTGTGTGGATGTGTGCAATTTGGGGAGGAGAGGGCCCATAACATTAACCAAGTCAAAAAAGTATAGCATTACTATAAAATTGTAACATATAAAAGTAGCTGATTGGATAAAAACTCAAATAATAAAAGCCTACTATAAGAATAGTCCCTAACTATACCTAGTACACAGCACTTGAACATTTAGGATATGATTATTTATTCTATGTATGCATCGACTCATACTGCATAATGTGGTATAGTTGGCAATGAATTTTTTGTGATTAAAATTTATTTTTTAAATATATTTACTCAGTACATGATAATGCATAGAGAATTAGAATGAGGTGTATTCCCACCCTAGTCACCTATAGAGGGAGAATCACTATTTACAGATTCTTCTGTATCCTTCTGGATGGATGAATAGATACATGAACAAACAGAAAAATAAATTCTCTTTTCTCTGTCTCTCTCACATTAACACTATAGCATATTCTATACAGAATTTTGTGCATTGTTTTTTTTTTTTAATTTAAAAATATTCTTAAAAGTTTAGTCCACATAAGTAACTATATAACTACTTCATTCTTTTAACATCTACAAGTAATCCATTGTATGGGTGAACCAGGATTTATTTAGCCTGTCCTCTGTTAACAGGCATTTAGATTGCTGTCAGTCATTTGCTACTATAACTCTGATGCAATAAATTCTTTTGAATGTGGTAAACTTTTATAGATTCAATGCCTAGAAGTGGAATTACTGGCTTAACAAGTGTATATGTTTAATTTTCATATATTAGGTGAATTATTCCCCATAAAAACGTTAGCAAATTTTCTGCCATAGACAACACTAATTTACACTTCCACCAACAATTAATGAGTGAGATAAATGCAAACTTTTGAGAACTCAGCACCATTCAGTTTGATTTTGTCAACTAAACCCAGTAACTTGACTATAGAGTTTTCTTGTTTAACTTCTTGGTATAATTCAGGAACAGCAGCTGGGGCCTTCTTGTTTCACATCTCTACAATTCTGTTCAAATGCCTCTTCTTATAGAAAAATACAGTGATTGCTTTGCCAAATAATTCAGTTGAAATCTTATGATCTTTGTGTAAAATACAACCCCAATTCTTGGCCTCATAGTTCCATTACTATTTTATTCAATTAATTAACATAGCAATGTCCATTAGTATTACCTCTGTGTTTATTTAAACTATAAAAAAGATCCACATACCTTTTTAAAAGATTGTATCAAAGATACCTAAAAGGTAAACTAAAAAATACCTGAAACAAATAAGAACAGAATTGGTATGAGAATAATAAAATATTCAAAGGGCAGTTATTATTGCTTCTATGTGTCCTTTTCTTGCCTATAAATGAAAATACTGAATTGCTTCAGGAAATCTTCTGTTTTTGGAGCATTTCAACCCAGGTAGTAAACAGGAAGCACTAAAAATGCTCATGAAAACTGTGTTTCACAAATTAATGGAAATTCACACATGGTTAAATAAGTAACCTAACATGCCTAAGCAAATATTTTATGCAATTTCTCATTACTCAACCTTCCAAACAAATTCATAGAAGTAGTTTGTTATCATCCATTTAAATTATACCCTCAAATTTAATCAAATCTTTTCTTTAGGGCAAAATAGTCCAATATGTGTGGATGTTGATGTAAATGGTGCTGAAGGAATGGGGCAGACGGTTAAAGTACAACTCAGACTGTTAATGAGTGTCTTTACACATAGCTATTCCATGACAAGTTGATAGATGTTTGGTTTCACTGTCCTCCATAAACCATAGGAGATGGTGCTGATTGTAGATTCTGAGTTCAAATCTTAGACCTTTGCAATCTGCATGTACAAAACAAATGCTTTCACAATATAAAAGAAATAGGTCTCTTTTGATAAGATTGCATAATTCCAAGATCAGCTTCCATCTGTGTATATATTTTTTTCTTTTAGCTTATGTTAATGGCTTTATTTGGCAACTTAATGTTTTCCTTTTCCTCCTAACAGCAGGTGAAAGAATTCATAAATCTGCCATGAACAGTTGCCAATGAATATTCATATCTGGAATGTCTGATTGCAGCAGTTTGACATTTTTATTCATTTTCCATCAAGAAAAAGAAATGCTTTGTTTCTTAATTCTAAATACATTCTAATCGGCTTCAGCACATTATACCACTGGTTAAATTATTATAATTGTCCATGTCAAACAATTAGTTTATAAAATAAGAATATTTGTTATGATGTAGAAAAGCAATGTAACTAAGAAAAATCTCACACACTCACTGAAAACAATATATCATTTTGCTTTATTAGATAATTTATTTTAAAAAGTTATCGACAGTGAGTACCTTCATTTTTTGTCCTAATATATCATCCATGGTGTGTGCATGCTAAGTCGCTTTAGTCATGTCCAGTTTTTTGTGACACTATGGACTGTAACCTGCCAGGCTCCTCTATCCATTGGATTCTCCAGGCAAGGATACTGGAGTAACTTGCCATGCCCTGCTCCAGAGCATCTTCCCAATGCAGGGATCGAACCCACGTCTCCTGTGACTCCTGCATTACTGGTAGATTCTTTACTGCTGAGCTACCAGGGAAGCCCATTATCTATGTTATATGCTGATATTCCTTACTGAATGAGTTGATAGAGTCTCTGGTGAAATGAGTCCCATGAACAGACAACATGAGCTTAATGGGATATGTATTCTATGGATCATTATTATATAAACAAGAAGACTTGGTTCAACCAGAGGCAACTCAGGATTGGTACAATTTTAGCGGATATTTGTCATTATCTACAAAGGTGGCCTTGGTGGTAAAGAACCCGCCTGCCAGTGCAGGAGATATAAGAGATGTGGGTTCAATCCCTGGGTCAGGGAAGATCCCCTGGAGGAGGGCATGGCAACCCACTCTGGTATTCTTGCCTGGAGAATCCCATGGACAGAGGAGCCTGGCAGGCTATAGTCCATGGCATTGTGCAGAGTTGGACACAACTGAAGTGACTTGGCACACACACAACCCCAAAGTCAAGACATTATAGCAGCAAAATTAAATTTTTGATTAACTAAAATCTGTCTTTAGATTGTTCTGCCTTTAGGTTGACCCTTCACTACAATCCTTCTTAAGATATATAAGAATAATTTGGAAAGCTTACCAAACTATAGATTTCTGGGCTGTAGTCCAGGTTATTCTTAATTGGTATATCTGTGGTATGCCCAATAATTTTTATTTCTAACAAGTTCCTAAGTAGTGACGATGCTATTCTGTCACACTATATGTAAATATTTTATAGTGTTGGCTATCTTTGGTCTTCTATAAAATATACACAAATCTTCCAGAAAAACAAACAAACAAAAAGCAGCAAATCTTTCAGAAGCCTGTAATGCAAGCAAAGAGCAGAAATTATGTGCAGGGAGGAGGATTCGGAACAACATACGCATTGAGTAGTCCAACACAGCAAATGTTTTTCCTAATCCCTGTTCTGTATTGTATACTTGCATATGGTGTATTTTATACGTAAGGAGTTAGAAACTAAGTAAGAATTTAGTTTTTTAATCCTTTATGAAGTAGAGTCTACATTTCCCACCTTTTATTGAAAAATGAACTATAATGTGACAGTATAGTAATGTATCCCTAATCTTAATTATTTGTAAATAAACACTGGAGAAAACTATCTAAAAGATTAGAAAGCCATGGGAATTAGAGGACATTTCCTCAATTTGTTATTGAACTCAAAGGGTTTGTTTTTATTTGCAGTTTATGAAATGCTGATCTCTGATTTTACAAAGTAGGCATATATTTTCTTGAAATACTTTTTATTTTAAACATCTTCATCATCAAAAACAATTTTATTGGACTACAGGGTTTCAGCAGTGATGGTAAAGGAAGTGTGTGGTGGTGGTAGCTGTTTTTAAGCAGTAACTGTTTTCTCAAGACTTTATGAGAGACCCAAACTCCCTAATTTGTTTTTTTCTACTTCGCTCTCATTCCCTTCCAAGCATTTTCAACTTTGCTGCCAGGCATCTTTCTAAAACACAAATATGATCATGCAACTCATTATCTTAATTAAAATCTTTCAACAGCTTCACACTGCTTTCAGCATAAAATGAACATTTCTTAGGTTTGCATACAAGACCCTTTATAATCTGATCCCAGCCTACCTGTTTAGTTTTATAGCTAAATCTTTTAATTCTTCCATTAAAAACAACTTAGGAGTCTTTAAATATACTATGTGTTCTCAAGCCACTAAACCGGTGCCTAAAATATCTTCATTCTGTGTCTTTTACACCTTATTCTCCTTGTCTTTTAAGACTCACCTCATTTTTTCACTTCTTTTGAAATGTTCCTTTGTGGTCCCTGTTAGGTCCTTCTTCTCAAAATTCCCATACTTTTAGCATACCACTTAGATACTTCTAATATAGACTAGGGACACTGTGCATTTGCCTAACTGTAAGCCTTAAACTCTTGGAAAATAGGAACTGTGCCATCTATATTTATATCATGGAGCCAACATATAACAGCAACTCATAATGTCTGATGCTGAAGCTCCAATACTTTGGCCACCTGATGTGAAGCACCACATCATTGGAAAAGACTCTGATGCAGCGAAGGATTGAAGGCAAAATGAGCAGAGGGCAACAGAGGATGAGATGATTTGATAGCATCATGAACTCAAAAGGCATGAATTTGAGCAGATTCAGGGAGATAGTGAAGTACAGAGGAGCATACAACAGCAACTGTAAATTGCTTTAAAAATTTTGTACTAATCATATCATGAGTAATGAGAAGTCAGATTTGATATCTAAAGCAAAATCGTAGAGGATATACTAAGCCAGAGAAGTTTGATTTTTAACATAATTAGTAGAGAACTAGGATCACATTTTGAATTGGAAAGTGACACAATGCAAATAGTGATTCAGGAAAACTAGGAGAGTGTATTTAAGCTGTTAAAATAGTTCAGATGTGGGATGAGGATAGATACATTTTTGTGATGTTAATGTTGGTGAAGCAGTGAGGGATATGTTTTATGCAGAGCTTGATAAACTCAGGATTTCTGTCCTAGATGATAAAAAGTATGACAGCAATACTTTGGAAATAGAGTGCTAAGAAGGAGAGCTATTATTTCATGGAGGATGCTGGAGTTTTGTAGAAATCATGTTTACATAGAGGTCAATGGGAAGTCATAAAAAGCTGGAAGCAATTAAAAGTGAAATTCCATGGTGCAAATGAGATCCTAAGGCCCAAATTCTGAAAATGGGCATCAGGTGGGTGGTCGACTCTATGAACCTTGAACATCCTCTTTGTCAGAGAGAGAGCAAAAAGAGAAGTCCAAAAGCGAGGAGTTCTGACAGAATAGAAAAGAGATGCTGACCAAAGAATATGTGATTTTCAAGAGAGGAAATTTCCATATCATCAGCACAGGTATTCCAACCCAAGTAGAGTAGCTACATCTGCACCTTCTGATGATTCCTGCCTCCCTACAGCTCTGCTCCCTCCCTCCTAGATCAGTTACTTTTTCCCTTGATGCCTCTTAGCTTATCTCTCTCCACCCTTCTGACTGCCTTCCCGCCTTGCATATTTCTTTATGTCTCTCCAGAGAGCCCCACCATGGGGGTCCGTGAGGATGTGGTGAGACCACATGGCAAAAGCAGAAAGATTTCCCATAACTGAAAAGAAATTTCCCCAGCCACAACCTCCGGCAACATCTTTTTCCCACCCCGCTGGTGGTGGCCACACATCTCTCAATTCTGCTGGGTAGCATATGGCAGTTAACCATTCTCTGTCCAGCAAAGTCATGATCCCCTAGACCACTTCCTTTGTTCACAGTGCTGCTTTGCTGTTTAAAATTAAGTGTGACTCATTGAAACCTCCCCCTCCCAAAAAAAAAGATGTGACTTTTTGCAGCAAGTCCACCTCTAACCCACACAGAGATACTTGGGCATGGGTGCTGTTCAGCATCTCTTGTTGCTGTTATTATCTTCGATTACAGCTACTATTTCCTGATTATCAAAAGAATTGCTTTGTGTAGTGATTTGTATTATGAAGTAATGTCAGATAAATCTAGGTCGATCCTTGAGCAAGTTTTGGCTCAAAGTGTAATTGTCCTTATTTTACAAATGAAGAGATCAAGATTCAGAAAGGCTGCATGATTTGCTCAAAGACACTGCATAGATGTGGCAGAGCTGACCCCGGGCTGGGACTATTCCCATTACAACAAATGGTGACTTTCAGTTTATTCGTATTTCTCTTGATAGTGATAAATTCATGAAATATACTTTTTCCTCGAAGCCTTTTTATTTCAGTTTTTCATAAAAAAGTATACGCTTCAGTAGGACCATTTTTCAAACAGGAAAATTGAGATATCATAATTCTAAAGAAAATGAGGTTGGCCAATGATTTTGTGGCAGAGCTAATATTAGCACCCTAGCTTTTAAATAATTATCCTCATGCTGTTTTATGATGGACACTCTCCTCTGGGTCCTTTTGGGTTTTGTTTCTTTTCTTTGCTCTCAGAAGATACATACAGCATTACTTTCAGGTATCCTGAATTTTATACTACAGGTTTTCTGAATTTTATACTATCTTCTACTAACCACGAGGACATTGACATCCATGTGCTTGAGGCTAATCCATGACCTACTGATGGCATTCCATATTTTCTTGCAACTCGCCCATTAGCTTTTCATTTTCCTTCTGCAATTTTGCACAGTCCACCTACTGAGCTCTTCACTACACAGGATAAACCACAGTTGCCTCTTCTGTCTAACAAGGACCAAAAAAAAAAAAAAAAATCCCTTTGTCATAAGTTTCTTCTCAGACTCTCACATTTAATACACAGATGAATAATATGCCCTTTCTCTCCATTTTCTCATCTGCCCTTCACTTCTTAAAAACTGCACTTATTATGTTTGTATGTGTTAAAAGAAGGTATAGACTCTCTTTTCAGCCCACAGCATCCATATCAAACTGTGACTCACCATTTCACTAAGGGAGTCTCCACCAAGTCACTGGTGATGTCCAATATTTCTAATCAATCAACTCTACTGGGCCCTCTTCCCTGACATCTCTTAACATTAATAATAGCCAATAATGCCATCATTTTCAAACCCTCAGCCTTTCTCTGCCATGATGCCATTCTGAGTTTTTTATAACACTTTGAATTTCTCCACCTATTTTGAGGAAGTAGGATTGAATAATAAAGAGTAAAGGCAATGGAGCCAGATCACAGGACAAAACCACCAAGAGTGTAATAGTGTGTGAACTTATTTAACTTCTTTATGCCAGTTTCCTTCATTTTTAAATTATTTTTATTGAGGTACAATTGACATATATCATTATATTATTTTTAGGCTTACAACATAATGATTCAGTATACTGTGAAATGATCACTGCAATAGGTCTAGTTAACAGCCACCATACCTAGTTACAAATCAACTTTTTTTCTTGTGATGAGGACTTTTGATTTACTCATCTTTTTGAATTTATTTTTAATTGGAGTATAATTCCTTTACAATGTTGTGTCAGTTTCTGCTCTACAACAGTGTGAATCAGTTGTAAGTATACATATACTCCTTCCCTCTTGAGCATCCCTGACTCCATCCCAACACTCTAGATCATCACAGACCACAGAGCTGGGCTCCCTGTGTTATATAGCAGCTTCTCACTAGCTATCTGTGCTACACATGGCAGTTTATGTATCTGTCAATGTATTCTCTCAGTTTGTCCTCTCCTTCCCCATTGTGTCCACAAGGGCCAATTTCCTCTAAAATAGGTATAGAAATAGTACCTATCTTGTGAGTTCCATAGTATCTTAGAGGATTGTTTTGAGAATTAAATATGTTAATACATGAAAAATATGATGACAATGGCTGACACATAATAGTTGCTTAGTGAATTATTGTGTTACTGCTAATTGCTACCATCCACCACCACCATTACCACTCCTATCACTCCTCTTCCTCCGTCTCTTTTCTTTCCCTACCAGTCTAGGTATTGATGCTCCATATAGTTCTTTTCTCAGATCCCTTATCTCCTCTGAGTGCTTTGGAAGGTCCATCATATCTGTCAAGTCTTCACTTCATCACATATATTTTTATGCCTCTCAAATCATGCTAACATGAATTCCAGGACAATATACTTAACCACCTCAGTTCAGTTCAGTTTAGTCACTTAATCTTGATAAACTCATTGTGACCCCATGGACTGCAGGACACCAGGCTTCCCTGTCCATCACCAACTCCTGCAACTCGCTCAAACTCATGTCCATTATGTCGGTGATGCCATCCAACCATCTCATCTTCTGTCATCCCCTTCTCCTCCTGCCTTCAATCTTTCCCAACATCAGGTTTTTCTAATGAGTCAGCTCTTTGCAGCAGGTGGCCAAAGCATTGGAATTTCAGCTTCAGTATCAGTCCTTCCAGTGAATATTCAGGACTGATTTCCTTTAGGATGGACTGGTTTGATCTCCTTTCAGTCCAAGGGACTCTCAAGAGTTTTACCCAACACCACAGTTCAAGAGCATCAGTTCTTTGATGCTCAGCTTTCTTTATGTTCCAACTCTCAGATCCATACATGACTACTAGAAAAACCATAGCTTAGACTAGACTGACTTCTGTCGGCAAAGTAATGTCTCTGCTTTTTAGTATGCTGTCTAGGTTGGTCATGATTTTTCTTCCAAGGAGCAAGTGTCTTTTCATTTCATGGCTGCAGTCACTGTCTACAGTGATTTTGGAGCCCAAGAAACTAAAGTCTGTCACTGTTTCCATTATTTCCCCATCGATTTTCATAAAGTGATGGGACCAGATGCCATGATCTTAGTTGTTTTGAATGTTGAGCTTTAAGTCAGCTTTTTCACTCTCCTCTTTCACTCTCTTCAAGAGGCTCTCTAGTTCTTCTTGGCTTTCTGCCTTAGGGTGATGTCATCTGCATATCTGACATTGCTGATATCTCCCCTGGCAATCTTGATTCCAGCTTGTGCTTCATCCAGCTCAGCATTTTGCATAATGTACTCTGCATAAAGTTAAATAAGTAGCGTGACAATATACAGCCTTCAGGTACTCCTTTCCCAATTTGGACCAGTCCAATGTTCCATGTCCAGTTCTAGCAGTTGCTTCTTGACCCTCATACAGGTTTCTCAGGAGGCAGGTAAGGGAGTCCAGTATTCCCATCTTTTTAAGAATTTTCCACAGTTTGTTGTTGTCCACACAGTCAAAGGCTTTGTCATAGTCAATAAAGAAGAAAAAGAAGTTTTTCTGGAACTCTCTTGTTTTTTCAGTGATCCAACGAATGTTGGCAATTTAATTTCTGATTCCTCTCCCTTTTCTAAATCCAGCTTGAACATCTGGAATATCTCGGTTCACGTACTGTTGAAACCTAGCTTGGAGAATTTTGAGCATTACTTTGCTAGCGTGTGAAATGCATGCAATTGTGTGGTAGTTTGAACCTTCTTTGTCATTGCCCTTCTTTGGGATTGGAATGAAAACTGACCTTTTCCAGTCCTGTGGCCACTGCTGAGTTTTCCAAATTTGCTGGCATATTGAGTGCCAGCAAATTTGGCACTTACCAAATTTAACTACCTTACCAAAGTTAACTACCTACCGGACAACTTTTTTTGATGTTCCTCTGGTATTTTAAAATCAAAATTTCTAAATGTATCAGTATCTTCTCTCAATACATGATTTTTCATTGACTTTTTAAATTAGTTAATTCCAAACCAGAAATTTAAACTTACTTTTTCTCTTCCTTCCACCTCTGATTCCCACATCATTAGAACAAGCCTTTTTTAGTTGTAACAGAGACTTCTAGTAGGAATAGCTTAAATATGATCATTTATTTTGTTTTATTTACATCCCCAGACAGTCAGGCTCTTGTAATTCACTGCTCTTCATATATAGAATTCTAGCAATCATGCCTGTAGTTCTGGCAGCAGTTAAAAGGAAGAATTTTTTTTTAAAGAAGCATACCCTCTAACTTATAGGTAGGAATTGTTCCTTAAAGCTGCTACACAATATAGCATCCCATATCCCAGGACTTAGTCACATAGTTACTCTCTTTGTAACTATGAGACTAGGAAATGATGTCTAAGACTAGGAAAGAGACACGAAGAGACTAGGAAATGATGTCTTTATTCTGAATAGCCTTGTTCTCATCTAAATTTCAATAGAGAAATAGACATTAATACTTTCATTTTTTAATTTTAAGCTTTATAAGGAAGTAGAGTTGAGAGATAAAATGATTAGAAATTTAAAGTGCGTATCATAATAATATTTATAGGCCATTAAAGGATTCCTCTTAAATGAGTTGATCGACTAAATGGTTGATTAACAAATCAATCACCTCACATTTTTTGGCAATTTGATGAATGGCCTCTAGTATCTATTATTTTATAAATTAGAATCCAACAGTTTCCCATCATTTGCTTTTTTGCTATCATCATTGCCACTGCCCTAGTTTACTGTCATCATTACAAAAAAACCTAATGCTATGAATATTAGCCTTCACATCGATGATCAAGTCAGCTTTCTAGAACACAAACTTGATCATTTAACTTTTCACCTCAAAGTTTTTCCTTAACTGCCCCAAACTATAACATCTGCATTTTTTTTGTTGTTAAAATGGGCAAACATTGCTCTCTGTAAAGCAAATCAACCTAATTATATAATGTTAGTTCCCCAAAGTCTTTGTACCTTGTCCTTCAGTCACATCAAATTATTTTCAGTCTCTTATTTTGTTGTTCATTTACTTGTCTTTGTGGATTTGTATATGGTGTTCTTTTCCATGAAATATTTTCTCTCTTCTTTCAATCTTTTGAATATCTATATATCCTTCAAGGTCCAACTCAGATGGTGTTCTTATTAATGTTTTAAATCAGATTGAGTTTTCTACTTGCAACATCATACACCTATAGATCTTTGTCTTGAATACATTACACATTCTAGTGTAGAACTTGCTACTGCTGCTGCTGCTAAGTCGCTTCAACCATGTCTGACTCTTAACGACCCCATGGACTCCAGCCTACCAGGCTCCTCTATCCATGGGATTTTCCAGGCAAGAGTACTGGAGTGGGGTGCCATTGCCTTCTCCATGTAGAACTTATTCTTTGGCTTATAAGAATAATTTTATATATCTGTTTTCCCACTTAGACTGTGAATTCCATGGGACATAAGTTTATCTGCCATACTAGTACAAAATTTTAGGTACTCAGTAAAGGTTTCATGAATTGCTAAATATATGAAATTAACCATGTTAGCATATACAGTAATTATTAGAAGAATGTATGTCAAGACTGTAGGCGCTGAGAGAGGGCATCAGAGGGCAGACAGAGTGAAACCACACTCACATAAAACAAGTCAATCTGATCACATGGGCCACAGCCTTGTCTAACTCAATGAAACTAAGCCATGCCATGTGGGACCACCTAAGATGGACAGGTCAGGGTGGAGAGGTCTGACAGAATGTGGTCCACTGGAGAAGGGCATGGCAAACCACTTCAGTATTAGTGCCTTGAGAACCCCATTAACAGTATGAAAAGGCAAAAAGATAGAACACTGAAAGATGAACTCCCCAGGTTGGTAGGTGCCCAATATGCTATGGGAGATCAGTGGAGAAATAACCCCAGAGAGAATGAAGGGATAGTGCCAAAGCAAAAACAATACCCAGTTGTGGATGTGACTGGGATAGAAGCAAAGTCCAGTACTGTAAAGAGCAATATTGCATAGGAACCTGGAATGTTAGGTCCATGAATCAAGATAAATTGGAAGTGGTCAAAGGGGAGATGACAAGAGTGACCATCGACATTTTAGGAATCAGTGAACTAAAATGGACTGGAATGGGTGAATTTAACTCAGATGACCATTATATCTACTTCTGTGGGCAGGAATCCCTTAGAAGAAGTGGAGTAGCCATCATAGTCAACAAAAGAGTCTGAAATGCAGTACTTGGATGCAATTTCAAAAACAACAGAATGATCTCTGTTCATTTCCAAGGCAAACAATTCAATATCACAGTAATCCAAGTCTATGCCCCGACCAGAAATGCCTAAGAAGTTGAAGTTGAACTATTCTATGAAGAACTACAAGAAAAAGGTGTCCTTTTCATTTTAGGGGACTGGAATACAAAAGTAGGAAATCAAGAAACACCTGGCGTAACAGGCAAATTTGGCCTTGGAGTACAGAATGAAGAAGGGCAAAGGCTAATAGAGTTTTGCCAGGAGAATACACTGGTCATAGCAAACACCCTCTTCCAACAACACAAGAGAAGACTCTTCACATGGAAATCACCAGATGGCCAACACTGAAATCAGATTGATTATAGGCTTTGCAGCCAAAGATGTAGAAGCTCTATATAGTCAGCAAAAACAAGACATGGAGTTGCCTATGGCTCAGATCATGAACTCCTTATTGCCAAATTCAGACTTAAATTGAAGAAAGTGGGAAAAACCATAGACCAATCAGGTATGACTTAAATCATATACCGTATGATTATACAGTGGAAATGAGAAATAGATTTAAGAGACTAGATCCAGTAGACAGAGTGCCTGATGAACTATGGACGGAGGTCCGTGACACTGTACAGGGGACAGGGATCAAGACCATCCCCATGGAAAAGAAATGGAAAGAAGCAAAATGGTTGTCTGAGGAGGCCTTAAAAATAGCTGGGAAAAGAAGAGAAGTGAAAAGCAAAGGAGAAAAGGAAAGATATACCCGTTTGAATGCAGAGTTCCAAAGAATAGCAAGGAGAGATAAGAAAGCCTTCCTCAGAGATCAATGCAAAGAAAAAGAGGAAAACAATAGAATGGGAAAGACTAGAGAGCTCTTCAAGAAAATTAGAGATACCTAGGGAACATTTCATGCAAAGATGGGCTCAATAAAGGACAGAAATGGTATGGACCTAACAGAAGCAGAAGATATTAAGAAGAGGTGACAAGAATACACAGAAAAACTATACAAAAAAGATCTTCATGACCCAGATCATCATTATAGTGTGATCACTCACCTATAACCAGACATCCTGGAATGTGAAGTCAAGTGGGCCTTAGAAAGCGTCACTACGAACAAAGCTAGTGGAGGTGATGGAATTCCAGTTGAGCTATTTCAAATCCTCAAAGGTGATGCTGTGAAAGTGCTGCCTTCAATATGCCAGCATATTTGGAAAATTCAGCATTGGCCACAGGACTGGAAAAGGTCAGTTTTCATTCCCATCCCAAAGAAAGGCAATTCCAAAGAATGCTCAAACGACTGCACAATTTCACTCATCTCACACGCTAGTAAAGTAATGCTCAAAATTCTCCAAGCCAGGATTCAGCAATGTGTGAAGCATGAAATTCCAATGTTTAAGCTGGTTTTAGAAAAGGCTGAGGAACCAGAGATCAAATTGCCAACATATACTGGATCATTGAAAAAGCAAGAGTTCCAGGAAAACATCTATTTCTGCTTTATTGACTATGCCAAAGCCTTTGACTGTGTGGATCACAATAAACTATGGAAAGTTCTTCAAGAGATGGGAATACCAGACCACCTGACCTGCCTCTTGAGAAACCTGTATGCAGGTCAGGAAGCAACAGTTAGAACTGGACATGGAACAACAGACTGGTTCCAAATAGGAAATGGAGTACATCAAGGCTGTATATTGTCACCCTGCTTATGTAACTTATATGCAGAGTACCTCATGAGAAACACTGGGCTGGAAGAAGCACAACATGGAGTCAAGATTAGCAGGAGAAGTATCAGTAACCTCACATATGTAGATGACACCACCCTTATGGCAGAAAGTGAAGAAGAACTAAAGAGCCTCTTGATGAAATTGAAAGAGGAGGGTGAAAAATTTGACTTAAAGCTCAACATTCAGAAAACTAAGATCATGGCATCTGGCCCCATCACTTCATGAAAAATAGATGGGGAAACAGTGGCTGACCTTATTTTGGGGGCTCCAGAATCACTGCTGATGGTGATTGTAGCCATGAAATTAAAAGATACGTGCTCCTTGGAAGAAACGTTATGACCAACCTACACAGCATATTAAAAAGCAGAGACATTGCTTTGTCAACAAAGGTCCATCTAGTCAAGGCTCTTGCTTTTCCAGTAGTCATGTATGGATGTGAGAGTTGAACTATAAAGAAAGCTGAGCACTGAAGAATTGATGCTTTTGAACTGTGGTGTTGGAGAAGACTCTTTGAAGACTGGACTGCAAGGAGATCCAACCAGTCCATCCTGAAGGAAATCAGTTCTGAGTGTTCATTGGGAGGACTGATGTTGAAGCTGAAACTCCAATACTTTGGCCACCTGATGAGAAGAACTGACATTGGAAAAGACCCTGATGCTGGGAAAGATTGAAAGGGGGAGAAGGGGATGACAGAGGATGAGATGGTTATATGGCATCACCGACTCAATGGACATGAGTTTGGGAAAACTCCGGGAGTAAGGTGATGGACAGGGAGGTCTGGCGTGCTGCGGTTCATGGGGTTGCAAAGAGTCGGATATGACTGAGCGACTGAACTGAAGTGATGATGTCAGGACTGTAATGACAACCACCTCTATTAAAACATTTCAAGCAATAAAAACACTAAACATTATAGCTTATTTATCTAAATCTGTACTTGAAGAATATGAATTACCTTTTACTAAATAATTATCTTTTGTTGATCAAGATTTTTGTTCTATGAATAAAAATAATGCTAAAGAGACAGGGAATTACACTGTCATGAAAAGTAAATTTTTCTAGTACATAAGAGTGCCATATCATATTTCCAAGTGAGCAAGCATTTCCCAGGAGACAATACGTTCTCTGGTCCAGTAATTCACTATATGTCATTTTATTGAGTTGTACAAAGATTTTTGCAGAGTGATCTCTCATACTTAATAGTATCTGGGCCATAGATTTTAAAAATTATAGATATTTAAGATATATCAGGGAACTCTATTATTCACCATATGTTTTATTTGATGTTTATATATCTGTGTGGGTTTTTTTTTTTTTTTCAGTTTACAACTGATTGTTGTTTTATAATATTGGGAATATATTCCTTGGTTTATATTTTCAGTAAAGTGTTCCTCTCTATATGAAAGAAAGTGGATTGAATAATTTTCCCTTCAATCATTTTGTTCTGGAATATCAGTTAAGGTACCAAATTTCCTTCACCTTATCCTGATGAATAGGAAAATTATTCCACAGACATCACAGAACTAATCACAAGAATCTCTTAGTCTCTGCATTTCATGTCTCATGATCAGTTTTTTTCCATCCATTAGGTCTCTAGGGTAGAATTGTCAGAAACTCAAGTTGACATCATAGCATTTCTTACTCCCAGCATGTGCCTTTATTTTGGCATTCATCAAAAACTTTGTCACTGTACATCTATAAGTACATGCCGGTCTTTAGGTTTGAGGATCAATTTGCCATAAATAAAGAGGAGCAGCTTATCTGTACCTTGATAGCAATTTGTGCTTGGGTTTGAAGTCTGCAGCCAAAAAATAATGTTTGTTTGTTGCCTAATAATTAGTTGAATAGGTTATCCACTGATATATATTTGGGAATATAAACAATCTTTATAATAATATAAATATTAGATTAATATAAAGATTAATATTAATTTATAATAATATAAACAATCTTTATAATGAAGAACTACTTTCCATCTGAGTTGTTAAAATGACCTAAGAGTAGATGTGTGCTAAAATAACTAAAAATGGCAAGTGACACAACATGGAACTAGTCTTTGCAGTTTTTGAATGTCAGAACAAAATTTTAATAATGTACAATATAAGTTGTCTAATGAATTTAGCTTAGCTAAATTGAAAGCACCGTTAGAATGGCAGAGAGTCAGAATTTAAATTATTGAGCAATGGAGCTGTCATTAAAAATATCAAGTATTAAGTTTATTTTCCCTAGGGACATCTTACAGAATATTCTAGTTCCACCTTGTGCTTTTTATTTTCTTTTTTAATATATGAAAAAAGTATAGGCAAGCATATCACCTACATTGTTGTTTGCAATTTTGTTTTCTTTTGTTTTATGTTTCGAGGCAAAACTTTTGTATAATACAATTAAAATAAATTACTAGAAAAATAAAAAGACAAAGTCATATATACTAAAACCATCAATTCTTAAAATGAGGATTAGACTCAATAGTACCACACAGCTGTCAAATTTCTATCAAAGCTTACTCTCAAGTTCTGTACTTAATATGCTGTCGACTGGCAACACGCATTTTGTGGATTAGCACTGGTCCAAAGACCACATTGAAGAACTGCTTTACACTATCACAATGTGCCAAATTGACTTTGAGCCAATCTTCTATGTTCTACTGTAGTCTAGGTTATTTAAAAGTGTAGATCATTTCTCCAAGATTATAACCAGATTTGTTACACTAACTTCACTGTTATTCCAGATTACCATATTGAGGTCACTGATGTTTTTGTCACTAATATTAATCAACCTGGCCCATAGTAGATACACAAATTTTTTTTTTTTTGATTACAGGTATTGAATGAATTTTAAAAGCTCTAAGGAATATCCTGCTATACCCACAAAGATTATCTTAAATGGGACTGATCTAATTCATTCCTCTTCAAATGCTGTATTACATGAGTTAAGAGGCATTTTATTCCTGCAGGTAGAATTTTAGAATCAATTATAGCTACCTTGTATTTTAGTAGGTACTTCAGCATGATTATATTAATTTAAACATAAAAATCAGGCTACTTATGCAGGAGTTGAAGTATGAAAGAGTTTCTCAATGGGCTCCTTATTTTAAGCCTTACCCATCAAATTACAGTGTAATTGCTTTTATTTGATCTTTTCTTATCTAAAAACTGACTTGGGGGTACATGTTTCACTCCATTTACTTTGATCAAAGAAAGAGAAGTCCATGAGTTTTTCAAAGAACTTCCAGATTTGAAGTGGCAAAAATATTCTATCTATTTTTACTACTCCATATGGACAAGTAATTTCTACAGCTTTTTTAAAAAAGGAAGAAAAGAAGAAAAAAAGAAAAGGATGTACATAGTGTTTAACTTTGCGATAAAGTTATTTAATTTCATATTTTGAAGGTAAAGCATCACATTTTGGAGAACATTGCTTATATGTGCCATGATTCTGTTATTATCAATTACATAAAGTTTCTTCCTTAACACTTACTCTGTTTAAATATTATTTTGATGGCTCGGACGGTAAAGCGTCTGCCTACAACGCAGGAGACCCGGGAGGAAATGGCACCCCACTCCAGTATCCTTGCCTGGAAAATCCCATGGATGGAGGAGCCTGGTGGGCTACAGTCCAAGGGGTCGCAAAGAGTCGGACATGACTGAGCAACTTCACTTTCCCTTTCACTTTCACCTAATCTTTTATTCCAAGATGATGATGGTCATGACGGTGATGGTTGCAAAACTTGAATTATATGCCAGAAGGTTGGTTTTATTAATTTACATTAAAGGAAAACTAATCCATTTGGGGATAAAGAATGATCAATTTAATGCTATCCAAGACTCCAAGTTTACAGAAATACTTGTTGTCTTTCCTTGTTAATCATTTGAGTTTCTCTCTGTATCTCTTCTTTCCATTTAATTCTAAAATAGTATTTTAAATTTTTAAATCTTAAAACACAGCATGCTATGAATTTTTTCTGCTATAAATCTGATATTTTATTTAATTTGAGTATTTTATTTTATTTTTGGCAAGTAAGAAACAAATGGAAAATGAAGATAATTGTTTATACATAATCAGGTTAAATAACAGAAAAAGAAGATCATTTTCACAACCCACACTAGCTGTAAGTAGATGCACCTGCATATCTCAACTGCTACTTCCTAGCGAGCTAAGATTTTCTCAAGGGCCTGCTCTTCCTCATTTAATGAACTGTATGTTAATTGTTCAGCCATTTCTAGTGACTTACCAAGGTTAAGTCACTAAGTGACTTGGGATACATAATGTACTGTCTCACGGTCAGATAGGAGCTACATTCTAACTGAAAAGCACGACCACCACTTATTTTTAAACAAGGAAAGGAGGGGGGCACTGATTTTGTTCAACAGACATTCATTAAATGTTTGTATGTTGGAGAGTATTAACCTAGCCTAGATTACTGTTATTTTGTAAGACAGGAGGAAATGGTATAAAATGGACTATTGGCTTGACCTCTGTTCTCCAGGGAAGTCTTGTTCAGTGAAAAACTTGTTATTTGGGCTGTCATAAGGCATCCATTTCTTATTTTAGTGAAGAATATAGGTTAATCAGACATTTATACATAATACAGGCACTTTTCTCACTCTCATGCAACTGGTTGCCTACGTGCAGAAACCATCTTGGGGACGAGAGCATTTTATGGGAAGTTTATGTATGTTGTAGGATGTTGTGCATTCATTTTGCTTATTTTGCTTTCCTTGTATTTGTTTTAGCTTGGATTTAACAAAAATTTATCCCATAGAAGTTGACTTTTAAAGACCATTATCATTGAAGCTCAATTTTGATGTCATTTTTATTCAGTATTGTGGTGTTCAATAATACAGGAAGACAACCAAGAGAGACTTGAGTATCCATTTTCTTTCTTTTAAATAGAAAATATTAGCATCAGTTTCCAATGGAATGCATTAGCAGTTTCATTCTCCCATTTAAACTGCTTCAAAGTAGAAAGGAATTCTATAAATAAGTGCTTACTCAGGAAAAAGCACATGCTCATTCTGTCCTGGAAAATGCTTACATTTTATTGGGAAATTTTAACTGATTGCTTGAGAAAGGGAAAAGTGAAAGTGCTGCCAAGAACCCAGCACATTGTTTTTTTCCACAGTTTTAGATATCATAACAAGGCTGTCAGTAATATTTGAAGCAAACGATCAAAATATCACTATAGCCAAACTAGACAGCATTTTAAAGAGCAGAGACATTACTTTGCCAACAAAGTTCCATCTAGTCAAAGCTATGGTTTTTCCAGTAGTCATTTAGGGATGTAAAAGTTGAACTATAAAGAGAGCTGAGGGCAGAAGAATTGATGCTTTTGAACTGTGGTGTTGGAAAAGACTCTTGAGAGTCCCTTGGACTTCAAGGAGATCCAACCAGTCCAACCTAAAGGAAATCAGCCCTGAATATTCATTGGAAGGACTGATGCTGAAGCTGAAACTCCAATACTTTGGCCACCTAATACGAAGAGCTGACTCATTGGAAAAGACCCTGATGCTGGGAAAGCTTGAAGACAGGAGGAGAAGAGGACTGGAAAAGGTCAGTTTTCATTTCAATCCCAAAGAAAGACAGAGGATGAGATGGTCGGATGCCATCACCAATGAGTTTGAGCAAACTCTGGGAGTTGGTGATGGACAGGGAAGCCTGATGTACTGCAGTCCATGGGGTCACAAAGAGTCAGACATGACTGAGCGACTGAATAGAACTGAACTGAACAGAATATCAGCTATATACTCCATTCCAGGGACTCTACTTTCTGCCCCAGTCACCATCCAAAGGTTTATGCTTTCTCATGATCTTAGAGGTTTGGCAATGTCATCCTCTCCCTGCACATATAAGTGATTTTAAATGATCGTATGATATATGTTCAGTTCCATTTTAGGAATGTCCTACGCAGATAATACTATAGGATTTTTTTTTTTTTTTTTAGGCAGTGGGTATAAATGCAGATGTGCTTCCCTAGTGGCTCAGTGGCAAATAATCTACCTGCAGGAGACTAAGGTTCAATTCCTGGGTTGGGACGATCCCCTTGAGAAGGAGCTGGTTACCAACTCCAGTGTTTTGAGAATTCCATGGACAGAGGAATCTGGTGGGCTACAGTCCATGGTGTTGCAAAGAGTTGCAAACAACTGAGTGACTGAGCACACACACATAAATATAGATACAACAAATACACAGACATGGTAAAACAAATGCATGCACATATCAATTTTGTAAGTTATTATTATATATTTTATTCAACAAGGATTATTTTTGGCAACCTCCCTAATTTCTGAATTTTTGCTTCTCCTAAATATCTGTGGTTCTTCTTGAGTTTCAGATTATAAATTTATTACCTGTGTAAGCAATGACTATGCTCTTCTAAATACTTTTTTCTCTTCCTCTCATCTTCCATTTGTTCTTTTTTAGCATGTTTGTCTTAATTCACTCCCCCTTAATGAAAAGAGCTGACCACAAATTCTCTTTGGAGATGGAATTTTCCTTCTCATGTACATATTTGTTATATTAGTTAATACATTAATCTCTGTATTATCTCTTAAGATAATAAATAATAACTTTCAATCTTTAAGGTAGGACAAATTACTCTGGTAAATTTCTGATAGCATTATATGAAAATATATCAGACAGTTATCAGATGACATTCAAAATTGCTTCTATTGTTTAAATCATTACATAAATTGAATATAAAATTCTCAGCTAAAAATCTCAATAAGAAATCACTAGCACCAGAGTCTGCTTTACAACAATAAATGGTGCAATACAGGAATAAAAGGAAAGTATACAAAAAGCCTTTAAATATCATATTATGATTATGAAGCATCTAAAATCACTCTTTGCTTTCTCAACACAGAAAGGTAAGAACTAAAAAAGAACTTCAGAAGAATAGCACGTATCATGCTAATGTGTATTTCCTCTCTTAGATGTATCACTAAACAGTATTAGGAATAATTATCTCTTTCAGTAATATTATGCCTTTGTGAAAACTTTCCATTTTAGCCAGAGTATTTTCATTCAGAATAGATAGATAGATAGATAGATAGATAGATAGATAGATAGATAGATCGATCTCAAAAGGAGTCAAAGAGATCATAATATTTAATATATTGCACAGATAATAATATCTGTGCAAGGGTGTTTTTTTTTTTTAACTTCCTCAGTGCTTTATTTTCTTAACTCATTTAATCCTCTCCAAGCCCTTGTTGTTGTTGTTCAGTCACTAAGTCATGTCTGACTGCTTGCAACTGCATGAACTACAGCATGCCAGGCTTCCCTGTCCTTCACTATCTCCCTGAGTTTGCTCAAACTCATATCCACTGAGTCAGTGATGGTATCCAACCATCTCATCCTCAGTCGTCCCCTCCTTCTCCTCCTGCCTTCAATCTTTCCCAGCATCAGTGTCTTTTCCAATGAGTCTCCTTTTTGCATCAGGTGGCCAATGTGTTGGAGCTTCAGCTTCAACATCTTTCCTTCCAATGAATATTCAGGGTCGATTTCCTTTAGAACAAACTGGTTTGATCTCCTTGCAGTCCAACGGACTCTCAAGAGTTTTCTTCAGCACCACAGCATAATTCTGTTTTTATAGATAAAGAGCTGAGGCACAGAGGGCTCATATACTTTATTGAAAGTGACATAAGTGATAGAATGAGGAGTCAAAACCAGCTGCTCAACCACCGTGTACACTTTCTGTTAATGAAGACATGGATCTGAACAGTTTGTTTTTTTTTTTTTAACAATGAATCTTTATAGCATTTGGGGAATATTTTGTGTGACCAGTAGATATTGGCCTTTCTTAACATCATGAATTTTATCATTGAAATTGAGAATATCAGAGTTGAAATAATCCATAAAAATATCTATGCCATTGCCTTCATTCATATTGAAAAAAAGAGTCCCTCTGGAATCAAATTTGTCACTCGCTATTTATATCTATTGACCATGCACTGGGAGTAAAGAAGGGCAATGAAATTTTAGTGGATTGATTTCAATTTGATAGGTTTTAATTTAGAGGTGTCCTTTAACAATTTTTATTCTGTTCCTTCCTTTCAGTCTTCATGCTCAATACCCAGTAATTATGATACGTTTAAGATTTTCTCCCAACTTATTAAACCCTCAGAGGCATTAAAAATCCCTCAAATATCACATAACCTACCCAGTCTCCTAGGACCTGTTGAGTTAGGGCAAACCTAAAAAGAGCTTCAATCTCCCACTTTGATTAGGATTTTGGTCTCCTGATCCCAGGCTGGAGAAATGTGGTCTGATAGCCCACACATCCCCAAGCAATATGGGTTTCTGCTAAAATTTGCAAATGCCAGCAGCTTTGTCAATCCTGTGAGTTGAACAAATATTTGGCTTCTTGTAACATTCCCAGAAACAAAGAGGTGAGTTTAGCCTTTTAGTATAGAGATTAGGGACAAAAATAGTCCTAAAGTGTGCCTATAAGTTATCTATTTTTAAAAAATCTAGTTGTTTAAAACTTTTTAGAGACATTTACAGAGACATGTGTTGAAAAACATTATCTAATATGCATACGCAGGAGAATGTTTAGCAAGAGAAAAGATTTTAAGGGTATTACTGATGATTGTAACAGGTACTAATACATACAATTATGGGAGGAAAGATACCGGTTTTCAATGGACACAAAATGGAAAGTTAAATGATGTTTTATTTTACTGAAATTCTTTGGAACTGAGCAAATGCAGAGAGTTTGTGCAAGTTAAGCTGAGAGTAGTATTTTAAGTAATGTCACTGAATTAAGAGCACATACCACTTTCCCATTCTCGTTTAGACAGAAATTTCTCTAGGTCTAAAATATGATATGAAATAGGAGATAAAACTGTTTGTATACCCAGCAAGACACAGTAGAGAAATAAACAAAAAGACCAAACATATTCTTTAAATATCATATCATTTAATACTATTATGAAAAAATCTAAAGTCAAGCATTGGTTTTAGCAACACAGAGTAGCAAGAATTCCAAAAGATTTTGTCGGAAGAATAAATTGTACTTGCTAATATCAATTTTCTTCTTTGGTGCATCACTGAATAATATTATTTTCCATATCAGTAATACTACAACTAAATAGCAACAGCAATAATGTGCAAATGACTAACTTCTTTGTATATATCACCCCACAAGTAGATTTTTAACCTTAGCATTATTCACACACCTGGCTTTCATCAGAATCATCTGGGAGTATGTTTTAAATGATAAATTCACAACCCACCTCCAGAGACTGGTGCAATAGACATAATATGGACCTTAGGAATTTCTGTCTTCCAGAGGAGTCTTCTGTTGAACAACCAAGCAGTAGACTGTATATTTAGAAATATGTATTCAGATGATCTTCCAATTTCTTAGGAAGACAAGATTTCCATGAGTTATATTACCTTAACTTCAAAAATTGTCTCTACTGTACATTCAGGGGAGTTTTCTACACTAGGCTACAGTTTCTCTCTAGTCTCTGAACTCTGAGCATGTCACATTCATTCCTGTAACACAAGGCCTAGGAAAGTATCTGGCATTCAGTAAATATTAATTTAACAAATCAGATATACCAACACATCAACACAAGTTCTTACATTAAGTAAATAGAAAGACATAAGTAAAACACTTTATGTAACAGAAAATGAATCTTGCCTAGTTTGCAAAATGTCAGTTATCTCAAGAATAAGGCAAAATGGCACAAGATACACTAGCTCTTAAATGTCCATTGTTGTTGCTGTTGTTGAATTGCTAAGTTATGTCTGATTTTCTTGTGACCCTATGGACTATAACCCAGCAGGCTTCTCTGTCCCTGGGATTTCCCAGGCAAGAATCCTGGAGTGGGTTGCTATTTCCTTCTCCAGGGGATCTTCCTTACCCAAGGATAGAACCTGCATCTGTCTCCTTCATTGCAGGCAGTCTCCTGCATCGGCAGGCAAGTACTTCATCACTGAGCCAACAGGGAGGCCCTAAATGTCCATATGCTGAGTTAAAATCATTAGCTTACTTATAATCCAGCTTCTGTCTCCTATATCTTGTCACATCCTCCAGTCACCTACATTTTCAATTAGTGCCCCTTTTTCTTTTCTGTTTTAAAGACATAATATAAAAGTTTCATTTCTTTTGGCATTGAAATGAAAAAACATTAAAGGAACTCTGCCAATTGCTCCTTTGCCCAACACATCTAGAAATAAAATTGAGTTATAAACTATATTTATTTAGTTTTCATTTGATTGAGCATAGGAATTACAACAGTAACTAGGGGAATGTTTATAGAGTAGATAGAATAATAAACATTTCTAAATAACTAATTTATACCATCAAGCTATGCAGTCTTATATTCATAGAGACAAGCAACAATGGTGAAGACTACATTTATTCAATAGTTTTGGGGTTTGAAATGATATATGACTTAGTGACTATTTTTGTTTTGTGGCATTTGGTGATCTGTTCTCCTCTCGAATTGGGAATGTTTTCTCTAAAATCTTTCTCTAAAATAGTGACTGAGGGGTCATCAGCCACTATTTTGAATTCTCTAAATAGCTATCCTTTTATTTATTTAGTTAGTTAGTTAGTTTAGTTTCCTTTTTAATTCCTCTGTAGAGTCTTATCTAACTTACTTCAGGATTCAGTCTTTGAAAAATATCTATTTCGCTAAAAATTCAAGCAATCACTGACTCACTTCAGGAAACGATTGCTAGTGTCTATGAAGTTAAAGCACATTTTCAGAAAAATGAAGGAAATTAGTTGGGAGCTGAGAAACATGTCTGTGATCATTGCCCATTATCTGGAGATTTGTGATTATGAATGGAAGCCAACTTGTTTCACGGGAAGACTGTGTCTGGCTAACTGTGACAACAGTGGACCTGAAAGGGACTAGCTTTTGGTTACATCAAAATTGAGCTGACCACGGATATAATTAGCATTGAAGGGCCGTGGCTGCAGATGGCTGTAGGGATGTAAACCTGGCAGAAATAATGACAGGGCTGCAACTCAGCAGTAAGTCTTCCCAGTTTTTCAAAATTTTTTCTTTCATTCTTTTTTAAATGAAAGCTCTAAACTTGGAAAATTGTGACACCTGGAAATTTGTCAAAATATCACTGAAATATTAATCAAGGCACCAACAGAAAATAATAGCTTTTGATTTTTTTGTATCCTGCAAAAATCTCTCTTAAATTTTAGGAATAATCTGAAAAATGGTATTTATAAATTGAGCACTAAACTCTGCCCAATGAAAATATTCCTGTGATTTTTTTCTTTCTGATATATCTTGTAGACCAGAAGACAATGCATTCTTACTGGAAATACTTAAAATATGACTAAAATAGAAGTAGTAACCTGAAAAATCTAATACAGAAGCAAATTAGACTTGGAGAGAACTACAAAAATATAGAAAATAGAATGAAATTACAAATTATTCATAACTCTAACACTCAGAAAAAATTTCATTTCTTGAATTTATATTTATAGATTAAGAACATTTTATTTTCATTTTAACTTTTATGTTAAGGAACTCCACATATTAGCAAGATACACGTAAACTGCTCAAGATCCACAATTTTAAAATTGTTTATTGAAAATATTTATTTTCAAATAATTTATTATATTCCAAAAACATATTTTAATAGTCAACTTCTGAGTTTATGAACTTTAAAATCAATCTGTGGAAACTTTGGTGAGAAATAAATTCTGTGGTATCAGGAAATTTTTCCATATGTTTGCTCTAACATTTAAATTAGAATTAAAGTGCATTTTTAACACCAAGTTTGCTTGCATTAAAAATATTCATGCTTGTAGATCTAAGTTTGGAATTACATACACCTCAATTTTTGTAAAATAAAGAGTTTACTGCAAGGACTTCCTACATGCTTTCTTTTATTGCTTTTCTTTATATCTGTCAAGATTATATATATATATATATATATATATATATATACACACACACACACAGACCAAAATCATTAGTGTTCCCGGCTAGCAAAAAGAATCACATTCATTATATCAAAGTGAACAACAGCAACATGAAGTCCTAAATATTCGTAGATGTTGACAATATCAGGAATGTATAATATAAAAGTAGTATTCTGCTCTGTCCATTCAAAAAGTTCATATGAATTTTGAACTTTAAATATCTTTTACAAGAAAAACAAATCTTATATGTTTAACTCTTCCTTAACTAAAAAATAGACAAAAACTTCTTACTGTTCAGAAGCATGTTAAACTACGATTACTTTTAGTGCACATTAAATGTTACAAAGGTTAATAAATGTCACATTACAATGGATCAGTCAATATTTAAGCCTCTTCTAAGGCAAAGTTCACATGCTCTAGGGCAAGGGAAAAGCTTCATAAATATTTTAATTATTTCAGGTCTGGAAGAAAGGTATATTGAATAACTTAGAAATTAGAAAGTAAATCAGAAATTTACTGATAAGTTAGAAAAGAAATAAATTAGAAAGTAAATCATAGAAATTATTTTATTTTTATGTATTGTCTGGTTTCATTACAGACTGCTGAGAACATTCAGTATTTTAAAAACAATAAATTCCCTTCTATAATCAGCAAAAAAAAAAAAACTTTCATATGAATTTCCAATTTCTTTTGTAAAATATTCTTCAAATTCGGAGATGAACTGAACAATTTGCTTTCTGGACACTTGAGGCACATCTCACTTCCAAAGAGTACCTTGTATTGCCAGTTGCAGAAATGGAAATAATCAAAACAACAGGAGCAGCAACACACATTTTGAATATATGCTTTGTCCTGAAAGCTCTCTGACAAGATTTGTTCATTTGACAGAAAACCTGTCAATGTGAGGAAAGGGTCTCTATTGGTTCATCTTTCCAATTACCAGAGACAGACCAGGTATTCTGAAATTTACCACCCAGAAAGAAAAGGCTTTGGTCACCTCCTAATTTGATTACTGACCCTGATGGCCTCGAAATAGAGAATGGCACTAGCTAAGATAAATAGAATGGAGAAAGAGTCAAACAGAAGCATGATAGAAGTAAGCCAAAAAAATGGTCCTTTCCTGAGACCCCCGAGGTAGAGAGGAGAGCAGGAGAGTGGGCCAGCCACTGTTGATTGACTGAGGAGATAAGTCACTCTGGGAAATTGAGTAAAGGAATTTAAGTGCCATTAGGTTAAACAAAGGCTTTGGGTTAAAGACTTGATGTAAAAGTCAGTTGTTTGTTTTCAGACCAATAAAAGAAAAAGTACCTTTGACTTCTAAGAACAATTAACTTTGTTTCTGTCAGCCCATACTTCATCTCACCCATTAAGAATCTTCCAAAACCAAACTGGGACACATCATTTCATTCTCAAGCTATCATCGAGCTTCTTGAATCTTTCTTTTTTCCTTTCAGTTAATTATTCATTATTGTCCAGGAATCTTACTAAGAAATCCTGAGGGTGCTCCTGATTTTTTCTCAAACTACTTTATAAAAAGTTCCAGGTGTTGGGTTGGCATGGTTTTATTTTAAATCAGATGGTTGAAGCCAAGAGGGTCTTTATACTCTGATTCTCAAGCCAGTGGAAACACCATGTTGCCTCCACTTCCTCTACAGCCCATCACAAAAGTTCATATACAAGGGGTGGGGGGGGGGAAGACATGGGGGAGAACAAAATGGTAATTATTTGAAAATGCAGTTTTAATGCACTTATTTTCCCATAATCCAAGCGACCATATTTAAAGTTTGTTAAAATTTAAACAGAAGATGAATGGGGAAAGCCTTAAAGGAGACATGAGATTAGGAAAGAAAATTTGAGATGATGAGATGATGATCCTGTTTAATTCCTTCAGGGTCAATAGAAGAAGGCGGCATATGGTTCAGCCAGGTGAAGTGACTTGCTGGTAACCCAGTTAGTCAATGACAAACCTAAGACAAGAACACAGATCATCTGACCCAGTGGGAACACTTGATTGAGATAGTACATATGTAACAGAATTCATTCTTTCTGTGATTTGCATGCTTAATGATTTAAACATGAGCATCCTTTCCTTGCTATGCATAGTGTATTAACTTCCTATTGCTGGTATAACACAATATTGCAAATTTAGTGGTTTCAGTTCGGTTCAGTTCAGTTCAGTCGCTCAGTCATGTCTGACTCCTTATAACCCCATGGACTGCAGCTGCAGGGACAAGCTTCCCTGTCATCACCAACTCCCAGACCTTGCTCAAACGCATGTCAGTCAAGTCAGTGATGCCGTTGAACCATTTCATCCTCTGTCGTCCCCTTCTCCTCCTGCCTTCAATCTTTCCCAGCATCAGGATCTTTTCCAATGAGTCATTTCTTCACATTAGGTGGCCAAAGTATTGGAGTTTCAGCTTCAGCAACAGTCGTCCCAGTGAATATTCAGGAGTGATCTCCTTTAGGATAGACTGGTTTGATCTCTTTGCTGTTCAAGGGACTCTCAAGAGTCTTTTCCAACATGACAGTTCAAAAGCATCAATTCCTCGGCACTCAGATTTCTTTATGATCCAACTCACATCCATACATGACTACTGGAAAAACCATAGCTTTGACTAGAAGGACCTTTGTCAGCAAAGTAATGTCTCTGCTTTGCAATCCTTTGGGCTCTAGCCTGCCAAGTTCCTCTGTCCATGGGATTCTTCAGGCAAGAATACTGGAGTGGATTGCCATTTCCTCCTTCAGGGTATCTTTCTGACCCAGGGATCAAATCCCTGTCTCCTGCATTGCTGGAAGTTTCTTTACCTGCTGAGCTGTCGGGGAGGCCCTTTTCCCAGATATTGTTATTTCAGAAAATACTCAGACTCAGAAGAAAAAAAAATTCAAAACCCTAAGAGGGTATGTTATATTTTCTATAAATTAAAAGTCAAATACCCAAACTTGAATATTTTCATGTTTTTCAAGACATACAAATGCACAACTATTTTATACAAGAACATGTAACATAAAATAATATAATTTTAATAGTACTTGAAAATCAGAGCTTCTAATAGCAGTAGCATAGGCCAGGAAATGTAATATTGAAGTTCTTCTGCACGGACTAACTTATTATAGCTTAAAGGTTGTTCTCAGAAATATTCTGGCTCTGGTCAAAGGATAGTAGGATTAATTATATGCAAACAATACACACATAAATTCATTTTTTCTTAAGTAAAATATGTTAGGCCTGCAAACAAGCCTAATTCATTTTGTATTCTGTTCTCAAGGTACTATAAAAGTTCTAGAACACTGAGCAGTCAAGAGGGAAAGAAAACAAATATTTTAGAACATGAAGCTGGAGGAGGAAAGGAGATAAATAGAAACCTAGTCATTGCTATACAAACCTAGAGCCTTTTGACTCGTGTGAAGTAACTTATGAGACAGATTTTGTTTTTGCTTTTGTTTTAAGCACTCTTCTCTACTCCGTATCTTCAAAAGTGCTAGGAGTTAACAATAGATACTCTATAAATATCTGATGTCTTAGCTTCAGCTGCCATAACAAAATTCCATAGATGGTGTGGCTTAAAGAATAAAAATTTGTTTTGTTATAGTTATGAAGGCTGAGAATCCGAGATCAGAGTTCCAGCATAGTCAGTGTCAGGAGAAAACTCTCTTGCTGGCTTGCAGATGGCCATCTTTGCCTGTGTGCTTATATGGTCTTTCCTTGATGTGTACACATGAGGAGAGAGCATGATCTTTCTCTTCCTCTCCTTAAATGGCCACTAATCCTATTGGATTAAGACCTTACCCTTATGACCTCGTTTCACCTTAATTACCTCTTTAAAGCCCTCTGTCCAAAGTCAGTCACACTGCAGGCTAGGGCTTCAACATGGATTTCGGATGTGAATTCAGTCCATTGTGTTCCACCCCAAACCCCCCAAATTCCCCAAATTCATGTCCTTCTCACACCCAAAACACATTCTAACCTAACAGTCCCACAAATCTTAACTCACTTCAGCATCAATTCTAAAATATGAAGTCTCACCAAAATATCTAAGTCAGATATGAATGAGACCAGAGGTAGGATTCATTCTGAGACAAAATTTCTCTTCAGCTGTAAACCAGTGAAACCAGACATGTGATTACCTCCCAACACAATGATGGGAAAGGCATATTTTGATAATTCCAGTCAAAAAGGGTTAAATCAGAAGGGAGAAAGAAGTGACAAGTCTCCAGCAGGTCCAAGAACTAGCAAGGCAATTTCTGTTAGATCTTCAGGCTCAGGAATAATCTTCTTTGGCTACATACTTTGCCCTCCAGACCCACTATGGCTGCAGCATCACACACACAGACACACACACACACCATTCTAGGTTTGGGTCTCATTCTTACAGCTCTGCTATGGTGGGGTTCATGCCCTAAGGCAGAGGCTGGTAGGTCTGGCCTATTGAAACCAAAGAGATGCCTTGATGATCTCTGAATCACCTTCAGGGTCATTTCCCCCTCATATTTAAGAATAGAGCACTTTCACAGCCCAATAGGTCTGTTGTTTTGTCCTGTCAAATGTTCCAACAATCATCCTTCATTTTGTCCTACCTAGTCCAAACTTTATCAAGTATAATCTTATAAGCTTTTATCAAGCACTCGTCCAGCCATATCCTTGTTGGTTTCTTCACAACATGCTTTCTAGTTCTTTTCGGTGATATGGGTCAACTAAGTATTTTCCAAATCTTCAAGTTTCAGTTCCTTTCTGCTTAATAATTATTTCTCAATTCACTTCTCTCCTTTCATATTTCACCATAAACAACTATCAGGAACCAAGCTGCTGTTTCGATATTTTGCTGAAAAATCTCCTCAGCTAAATATTCAGTTTCACAACTTGAAATTCTACCTTTCACAATAATACAACACAATTCAGTGAAGTTCTTTGTCATTTTGTAACATGGGTCACCTTTCCTCCAGTTTCCAATGTTTCTCATTCCTTGGCTTCCCAGGTGGCACAGTGGTAAAAAATCTGTCTGCCAATGCTAGAGAAGCCAGAAGTGTGGGTTCATCCCCTGGGTAAGGAAGATCCCATGGAGATGGAAATGGCAACCCACTCCAGTATTTTCGCCTGGAAAATCCCATGGACAGGGGCGTCTGACAGGCTACAGACCATGGGGTCACAAAGTTTCGGACACAACTGAGCATGCACGCATTCTCATTTCAGTCTGAGATCTTATCAGAATTATCCTTTATGTATATACTTCTAGCCTGAACCTCAAAATCCATCAATTCTGTACCCATTGCCCAGTTCTAAAGCTGCTTCCACATTTTCAGATTTTTGTTACAGTGGTACCTCCCTTCTCAATACCAAAATCTGACTTTGTACAGACTCCTGTAGGGAGAAGAAAATTTCCTGTGGCCTTTTAGGTCTTTTTTTCCTCTCTTCTTTTTTGGCCTAATAATTAAATTGACATAAAACAGATCAACAGGAGAAAACTGTCCAATTTTATTTTTGTACATACTGGAACACCAAAGATATGAGACTCAAAGAAGTGACCAGAGCAGGTATCTCTTATGCTTTTTAAACAAACAATTTTTTTGAAGATTCAACAAAAAAAAGCGGTTTTTTGCTTGGGATAGTAAAGTAATAAAGTTTGTTTATATGGCCTTGAATACCCTATCTCTGGCAATAAAATGCCTCCCATCCTCCTGGCATGAGGAGGACACCTTCAGATGAGAAATTTATTTCCTGCTTTCAGGAGGACAAAGAAGGGTCAGCGTGTTCTTCTTGCACTAGCCATTTCTCAAGTAACTTTAATTCAAAATACTCAATATGTCAAAGTGGTGTATTTTGGGGTAGCCTGCCCTGAACCCTATCACTGACATATCAAAATACCACAAACTGGGTAACTTAAACAACAGAAATTTATTTTCTTACGCTTCTAGAGGCTGAAAGTCCAAGATCAGAGTACAGCATAGGTGGTTTCTAGTGAGAACTCCCTTTCTACTTGAAAACCTTTTTAATGTATTCACATACCCTTTCCTTCCTGTATGTCAATGGACAGAGAAAGGTCTTTTATCTTTCTCTTTTTAGAAGGCCACCAATCCTGGCAGCTTAGAATCTCACACTCACGATGTTGCTTAACCTTTATGAACTCCCTAAAGCTCAGTCTCCAAAGACAGTCACATTGGAGATGAGAGTTTTAATATATGAAGTTTGTGGTGGTAATTTAGTCAGTAAGGCCTGTCCGATTCCTGAGACCCCATGGACTGTAGCCTACCAGTCTCCTCTGTCCATGGGATTTTCCAGGCAAGGATACTGGAGTGGGTTGCCATTTCCTTCTCCAGAGGATCTTTCCCACCCAGGGATCAAACCCTCATCTCCTACATTACAGGTTGTCGGCCATATTGGCAGGCAGGTTCTTTACTGATTCGATTCAGTTCAGAGCATTCCACCATTATGAATCACGGAACACTATATACATTCCCTTATTTTGGGAGACTTCAAGAAAATTTTTAGGAGATGGATACAGAATTAAGTGAAAGTAACTTTCCAACTCTGTGTATTCAGTCGCTTCAGTTGTGTCTGACTCTTTGCATCTCTGTGGACCACTAGTCTCTTCTACCCTTGGGATTCCCCAGGCAAGAATACTGGAGTGGGTTGCTATTTTTTCACTCAGGGGATCTTCCTGACCCAGGGATTCATGTCTCCTTCACTGGCATGCAGATTCTTTACCACTGAGCCACTTAAGCAACTGCTCCTAAAGAAAATAAGATAAAAATTGGCACAAAGGAGATTGATTTATTTATTATCACCACTTTATCAATGGCTATTTGAAAGAAAAGCAAAGATAAAGCAAAATGCCGTTAAAATTTATTCATTAATTCTGATGTTATATTATTGGCTTACAATGGAAAGGATTTAGGATCTTTTAGAATATTTCCTATGGAAATAAATGTAAAATAAAAGAAATATGAGCTGATCTTTGTTTTATATTCAATAACATTTAAAGCGTTGCTGGAATGTAACGCCAAATAACAAAATATGAGCTATGACAAATATTAAAAACACTTATTCTGTGGGGAGAAGAAACCTCTCATAATTGGGGAAGGGGTTTTAGGACTTCATCCTGCACATAAGCATTCTGTGCTTATTCAGATACCCACAGATACTATAAAAATAGAAATAAGGCTGAAAAATATGATTATGGCTTCAAAAAATTTTTAAAGAATTAAGATATTGAGCTGGAATAACAAAAATGTAAGGGGGGGTAACTGAAAAATATTCTTAAATATAAAGCTGATTTATTTTAAATTTAAATTTAAATTGAACCAAGCCACAAGATTTATTCAGCAAAAGATCCATCAGGTAATCCCTCTGATTCTACTTTTATGTAAACTCCTATTGTGCTATTGAATTTCCATGCCAGTTTGAACTGACTCTTTTATGCTGAAAGGGCAGTCAAAGGAAATGTGCAGAAGAGAGGAAACAAACCATGTGTTCATTTTTAAACCAGTACAGGCACACCTCATTTTACTGTGCTTCCCAGATATTGTTTTTTTAATAAATTGATGATCTTTGGCAACGCTGTGTCCAGTAAGTCTATCAGCACCATTTTTCACACAGCATTTCCTCACTTTGTGTCTCTGTGTCACATTTCAGCATTTCCCACAGTATTTCAGGCTTTTTCATGTTATTATGTTTGCTATGTTAATCTCTGATCAGTAATCTTTAATTTACTATCGTAATTGTTTTCGAGCACTGCAAATCGTGCTTGTATAAGATGGTGAATTTAAACAATAAATGTTTGTGTTTTGACTGCTCTGCCTAGCAGCCGTTCCCCTGTTTCTACAGCTCTTCTTGGTTGTCCCTATTTCCTTAGATATAATATTGAAATTAGGCCAATTAATAATCCTACAATGACCTCTAAGTGTTCAAGTGAAAGTAAGAGTCACCGTCTTACCCAGCCAAACATTTCGTTCAACCAAAGCCTAATCCAGAGCAAGGTCCTAACTCTTTTCCATTCTACACAGGCTGAGAGAGGTGAGAAGGAGCAGAAGAAAAGTTTAAAGATAACAGAGGTTTGTTCGTGAGGTGTAAGGAAAGAAGCCATCACCATAACCTAAACATGCAAGGTGAAACAGCAAGTGCTGATGTAGAAGCTGCAACAAGTTACCTAGTTCTAGCAAAGATGCTTAATGAAGGTAGTTGCACTGAACAACAGATTTTCAATGTAGATGAAACAGTTTTATATTGGAAGTATTTGCCATGGAGGACTTCAAATGCTAAAAAGGAGAAGTCAATGCCTAGCCTCCAGGCTTCAAAGGACAGGCTGACTCCCTTGGTAGGGGTTAATGCAGCTGGTGACCTGAAGTTGAAGCCATGCTCACTTATCATTCCAGAAATTCTAGAGCTCTTAAGAATTATGCTAAATCTCTTCTGCCAGTGCTCTATAAATGGAACAACAAAGGCTGGATGACAGCACATCTGTTTACAACATGGTTTACTGAATATTTTAAGCCCACTGTTGGGCTGTATTGCTCAGAAGAAAAATATACCTTTCAAAATACAAGTGCTCATTGACAAGGCACCTGATCACCTCAGAGTTCTGATGGAAATGTACAACAAAATTAATGTTGTTTTCATGCCTATTAACACAACATCCATTCTTCAGCCCATGGATCAAGGAATAATTTTGATTTTTCAAGTCTTATTAAGTCTTATATATAAGACTACAGCTACCGTAGATATTCATCCTCTGATGGATCTGGGCAAAACAATTGAAAACCTTCTGAAAAGGATTCACCATTCTAGACACCATTAAAAACATTCAGGATACATGGGAAGTGATCCAAAGGTCAACATCAACAGGAGTTTTTAAGAAGTTGATTCCAGCCCTCACAGATGACTTGGAGGGGTCAAGATTTTAGAGGAGAAAATAACTCCAGATGTGGTGGAAATAAGAGAACTAGATTTAGCAGTATTTTGAAGATGTGACACATGCTGCAATCTTGTTTTGAATCTTCAATAAATGAGTTGCTTCTTAGGTATAAGAAAAGAGAGTGGCTTCTTGAGCTGGAATCTACTTCTGGTAAAGATGATGTAAAGATTGCTGAAATGACAACAAAGGATTTAGAACATTACATAATGTTAGTTTATAAAACAGCAACAGGATTTGAGAACATTGACTCCAATTTTGAAAGAAGATCTAGCGGAGATAAAATGCTATCAAATAGCATTGTATGCCTCAGGAAAATTATTCATGAAAGGAAGCCATTCTATGCAGCAAACTTCATTACTGGCTCTTTTTAAGAACCTATCACAGCCACCTCAATCTTCAGCAACCACGACCTGATCAGTCAACAGCCATCAAAATTGGCAAAACCTTCCACAAGTAAAAAGATTGACTCCTGAAGGCTCAGATGATGGTTAGCATATTTTAGCAATAAAGTACTTTTTAATTAAGGCATATACTTTTTCAGACATAATTCTATTGCACATGATAGACTACCATGTAGGGTAAACAATTTTTATATGCACTAGGAAATAAAAGAATTCATATGACTTTATTCATTCTGATACTCACTTTATAAAAATGGTATGAAACCAAATCCACAGTATTTTTGATGTGTATATCTGTGTCTATGTGGTGACTTCAACAGTGCTTCTAAAACTTTAATGTGTGTTTGGATCACCTAAAATCTAAAGTGAAACTTCTGATTTAATAGGTCTGAGGTAAAACTCTAATAATTTGCATTTTAACCAGTTCCCAAGTGAGTGCCTGGGTGTATGAAAGTGCTAGCGAATAGATGACAGTGGGAAAAATCTAAACAATCCCAGGAAGTTTAACAAATTCCTTGGAAGAAATAAGAAGAGGAAAAAAAATCAAATTTAAACAACAACAAAACGATGTAGCAATAGAATAAACCCAGCGAACAGAATACATCTCTAAAGGTCTCTGAAGTCATTTCAGATCTAGAAGTTAAAGGCTGATGAACACATTCAAGAAGCCAGAGCTGTGGTAATAGAACAAAACTGATATGGATTGTATTTGAGGGGAGATGTTCTGAAGCTGTCGCTTAATAATGATGATTCTATGATACTAATAATGAAGCTAATATTTTATAGCACCTTTACTGGCTACAGTGTTTTTTCATAGTTAACTAAGATTATAATTAACAGAAATCTGAACCATTGTGTTCTAAACTGTTTAACATCTGCCCCGTGAACAAAGGATAATACTAGTAAAAAGGGAAAGCAAAAACAAATTGAAAATGGGATATGATACCTTTCATATTTGACCAAGTAAATTTTGCTGTAGGATATAAATGTATTGGGATTCTGATGCAAATTATTCATTATAAGACAAAGAAAAATAATAGAAGTAGTTCTCAAAGTAATGATTTAAGGCTTGAATTTAACATGTTTTCCAGGGGCCTTTATGACTATACATAATTCATGAATCTGTATTTCTGTAATGTTTGAGATTTTTTTCCCCTGGAAGTGTTTTTTAATGATTAGGTCACATGGCCAGAACAATCCTTTAATGTCTCTCTTTTTCCTGGTTTATCATTTTTCCATTTTGCTTAGGAATACATTAGCCTTTGCTACATACTCTCAAAACATCTACTTTTGCAATCAGCTTTGAACAGAAAATGAACAGTGGGATCTAATTGAACATTATGTATTTAAGATAGCTAAAATGAACATAATTTGGAAATGTGAAATGCCTATATATACACATAATAAAGATTAAAAGATGATCAGCACTAAATAGAAGAATGTATGCCAACTGAACATATTTTGATGTGTACCAAAAGTACTTATCAGATATAGAAAAATTTTGCTGTGCCGAAATGATTAAATGTTTCTATCTGAAAATGGAAGCAGTTTCACACTTTAAAAATTAGACCATTTTTGCTTATAGTTTACTCAACGTGTTAGTATGGCTGGTAATTTGGAAAAAAATAGGTTTTTGGAGGCTTTCATTTAAAAAATTCTCAAAATTTAGACATAAATTCCATGTCAGTGGTCTTTGTTTTGCCTAGCAAATCATCACTACTGGTTATCATACCTGATCCTGAGAGCTTCAAATTATTTGATACTCACTTGGTAAATGAAGGAAAACAATCATTCCTGATTACATTGAATGAAACATCTATGAGTACAGTGAATTTAAAAGATGCAGAACAAACTAAATGTAAGTATTTTCATGCATCCTTAAAAGTTTGGGCTTGATGACTTTTTATTAATACAGACCTTTTTTAAATGGGGATTTGGAAAGAAGCTTATTTTGTTTATTGCTCAACCTTTCCTCCTGGGAGAGTTTCCCTATATTAATTGATTCTGTGCTCAGATGCTGCTAATTATTAACCTGCAGGTGCCTCTAATCACTGTGTCTTCCAGCAGAGTTTTGTTTGAGGGCCATTAGCTGTTATGCTTAATTACAACACACTGTACCTAGTTTTGTGTACTGTTTGATCTTTCAGATGGCTTCCCAGACCTCTGAAAACAGTCATTGACAGTCATTTTCTACAATTAACCACAGTGCCCTGTATCTCTTTCTCTGTTATTAAATTGGATCAGAGTGTATAGAATTATACAAGAGCTAATTCTTAAAACTTAAGAGACTAAGCCCTAGGATATGCCCAATGATCCTTAGTTTCTAGGATATTCAAACCAAAGATGGAAATTTATTGCTATATTTAAAAATCTGAAATCTGACATATATATATAAATGTGTGCAGTCACTGAATCTTCAAATGTTCCAGGTTCTTAGAGATACTCTAGTTCTTGCTCTTTAATGAGAAAAGCATAAGTGTGATAGACTTCAGCCTGAAGGAGACTTCTCTATTTCTGAACCTCACCTGCTACCTTTCACTCTTTGATCATATGCTTCTCATATGCCATTTTCAAAAGTTTCAGGAATATATCAAGTTAGAGTAATTGGACCAAAGTCAATGGTAGAACATACTCCTTCTGCAAAATTATTCTAGAACTACAACTATGTATCTTCTATCTAAAATCGAAATTGTATATTGAATAAAAATCAACAAGCAAATAAAGATGTTCATAGGTCAATAGTTTGCTCCTACTCAGAGTGCTTATTTGGATCTCTGAATATGTCTTTTGACCCAGACGTGGCATCTAAATGGGGCACTATAATTATGGCCCTGATTGTGGCAGAAAGCATAAAGGCAAGGCCCGATTTGTGATCAGATGTAACTCTGTCTGCTGGTTTCCATGCCCGCCCTCATAATTACTATTTGGTTTGAGTTAGCAGCATTACCAGGGCATTTGTTGTGCGGTAGGTTGACTTTCTTTGTGGGTGATATTTATTTTATTTTGTTTTTGATTTGTGAGCTGTAGGTTAGGGTTTGTTATAGCTGTTGCTGTTAGAATCATGGTTTTATAAGCAAAGTAAATCAGAAAGACAAAGACATATCCCATATGATATTACTTACATGTGATATCTAAAATACAACACAAATGAACATATCTATGAAATGGAAACAGACGCACGGACATAGCGAACAGATTTGTGGTTGCCACGGGGAGGAGGGGTGGGAAGCGAAGGATTGGGAGTTTGGGATTAACAGATGAAAATTAGTACATACAGGAGGGGTAAACAACAAGATCCTGCACTAGAGTATAGGGAACTATATTCAATATCCTATGATAAACCATAATGAAAAAGAATATATTGGGGGATAGGAAGGAGATTCAAGAGGGAGGGGATCTATGTACACAGCTGATTCACTTCATTGTACAGCAGAGACTAATCAAACATTGTAAAGCAATTATACTCCAATAAAAAAGAGAATATATATGTGTATATATACATATATGTATATAACTGAGTCACTTTGCTGTAAAACAAAAATTAACACAACATTGTAAATCAACTATAATGCAATAAATTTTTTAAAAATTAATTATAATTTTAACAACACAAATTCTTGTAGAGGTGAAATAAGTTTGTTGGTAGTTGGTCACATTGAAAATCAGAATTATCATAATCTGTGAGGCTACATAGCTTCATTTACCTACCTGGGTTTTACTTTTTGATATAAAGTTAGTCTTTAGTACATTTGGAAATACAATATCATCACCCCTCTCACAAATAACTCATTTTTCCCTCAGCAATCCCCTCCACTTTGACCACAGCCAACCACCCTATGTTTCACACAGAGTACCAAAATAGCTTTTAAAAACACTTTGCATTTGTTTTCTTTGAAAATAACATTAGTATTTTTAGCACTTTCAGCATCTGTTACCTGTAGCATGCTATGTAAATAAATACCTTCAAGTATCAAAAAATAAATTTAGCAAAAATAGACAGTTCTGATAATTTAAAAATAGAGTATGATTATATGATTTTCAAAATTTATCAAGGTCTTTCTGTCAAAATAAGTTATTTGTTTTAATTTATTCACAATTTTTTTACTGCATTTATTAATTGTTAAATTTTTCTGCCACCTATGAACTTGAAAGAAATTTATTCTTTCTCTGCTAGAAAACTGAAATCATATTACATTGGAAACTCAACTCTTGCATAGGCACTCTAGGTCACTCTGCCAGGGCAGGAGAATTAGGAAGATGAATAACTCTTCAACATGGTACTTTAAACAGGGTGGGATTCACAGTCTTAATTGGTTTCCAATATCAATTTGTTATGTCCGTGTTAGGGAAACTCATATCTCTAAAAGGATATTAACCTGGAGTTCTGCCTACAGGAAGGAAAATGACCTCTTTGGCTTACATGATCCCAAACAAAACTATTATCATCACCCATTTGATTACTTATTTTAGGGTTGCTCTAAATTTTGTAAAGCATTTATCATACACATTATAACAATTTCAAAGGTAACTTAATTACTCTTCCTAAAATACTTGCCTAGAATCACAAAAGATCATGTGTATAATTTAGCATATGTATAATTTACTTCATAATATATATAAATATAAATGACTGAATAAAAACTATTATTGAAGATTTCTTATATATTTTAATATATTAAATAAGTTTGCAACACCAAATTCATTACTTAATGAACTTGCAAGAGGAAAACTTTTAGAAGTATGTAAGAAATCTTTAATTATCACTGAAATATATTTCTAATCACTTTACACCACTATCATGTTCACATTTTTTGATTTATATAAATGATCCTAAACTTTGTAGTCATTAGCAAAGGCCTTTAATATGCTAGGAAAACAATCTACAGACTTGTTATCTCAGTTCTTTATTCTAATCTTCCTGAATAATGAGGCGACTTCAGGATATTAATAGTATCATTTTCTGGTTTTTATCCTGAACAGAGGCATATGATAGAAACCATTTATCTCAAACCAATTTAGTATCACACTGTAGAAGACAGTAAATGGAAGAAGTCTTGTATTATGATTTATTTCATGCCATATGATCTAAGGTTGCTAACTATCCATTTACTTTATCTCATGTCCAATACTAGATTGCCTAATTAAATTCTGATGTCCAGGGAGTAGCTATTATCAAGCCAATGGTTTCCTCAGTTTGTTAAAAAAAAAAATAGTGCGGAGTTTGTGATGAAACTTGGTGTTCAACAATGTTCTCTTTCAAGATCCCATTAGATAATTTTTCTTAAGAGAGCCCTGGATTCCGTTATTCAATTGGAGCTATATTCAGGCTATGGAGCAATGCAATGGGAAAAATTCATCTCTAGAGCTAGACACCAACTTATTTTAAATGGCCCACTATATATTGTCTTTTGTTATCTTTAGCACATCCATATTAGTTAATAAAGATTTATCAATGCCCTGGGTGAGCAGTCTAGGGGATTTCATTATCTCCTCAAGCTTAGTATGGACATAAACAATATTATGAATCATCTAAGCAGCACATCTTTTTTAATGATAGATAAAAACCTTCTTATTAGGAATGAAGTTTAAATTCATCATTATTCTGTTTTATAACATAACAATTACAAATGCAGAGTAAGTACAAATTATCCTCATTGTCAGTTAATGAAATTTAATCTAATCTAATATATTTTGAAAGAGTTGACAAGATTTTATGTGGAAGAAACCTAAACTTTAAAAATTTTGGTTATAATCTTCAAACATTTTTTGAGAACCAGTATCATCTAAACAGTGTTGGACATTAGGGATACTCAGACAAAAGAATCCCTGTTTTCTCTCACCTTCTAGTAGAGGGGATGGCTCTGGAGAAAACCAACTACAGTGCTATTACAGCTGTAGAGAAAAGAAGCAGAGAAGCTTTTCCAGGGGGACAACTGGTATGTCAAGTAAGGATTTACCAAGCAGGGTTCCCCTAGAACCATGACTGCTGTTAGCTTCGGTTCTCACCTTCGTGATCCAGGAACAAGTTGTCTTCAGCTAAAAGATCAAATCAATGGAATGGATTTTTACTAAGCAAATTACAAGAAACATAGAGCTGTTGCATTTTTTTGATGTTATTATTCATAATACTTTTCTATTATATTCTATTTAATCTTTCCTAGTTTTAATTCTAACCTTAGCGACTACCTAAGAAGACAAAACATTATATCCAAATGGGAGCTGTAGGGAATGCCTCACTGTTGCATGTCCTCAAATAGAAATGATAAATATGCTAAAGTGCCTGCCAATGGCATAAAGCAAGTGAAATAAAAGCACAGAGAAGAGATGGCCAATCTTTTTCAGAAGATCTGGATCAGTGGAGTTGAGTCACTCACCTAATATAACTCTATTAAATAAACAATGGATACAAGTAAACCTGAAACTAAACAGCAAAAATGATAGGAGAAATATGTGACTGATTATAAGGCTTTCTTGAGACATGGAGCCACACAGAGAAAACTGACTACCCAATACCAAGACTTACTGAATGTCTTTTGGTTTGTATAGACTATATATATATATATTTGTTGTTGTTGTTGTTGTTGAGTCTCCCAGTCATGTCCAACTCTTTTTGACTCCATGGACTGCAGCACACCAGGCTTCCCTGTCCCTCACCATTTCCCAGAGTTTACCCAAGTTCCCAAGTTCATTGCACCAAAGATGCCATCCAGCCATCTCACCCTGCCAGCTTGCATGTGTGTGTGCTTAGTTGCTTAGTCATGTCTGTCTCTTTGCAACCCCATGGACTGTCTGGTAGGACACTATCAGGCTCCTCTGTCCACGATATTCTCCAGGCAAGTATACTGGAGTGAGTAGCCATTCCCTTCTCCAGGGATCTTCCCAACCCAGAGATCAAACTCAGATCTCCTGTATTGCAGGCAGATTCTTCACCATCTGAGCCACCAGGGAAGTTATGTATATACCTATATATACACACATATATATACACATACATATATACATATACATACACATATATACATACTTATAGGTGTATGTATTTAATACTGTTCTTAGTGGGTGATTTGAATAATATTCATGGGTAATTCAATTTTTACCTTAAAAAGGGACTTAAGATCTTAAATTTGAGTACAATTCAATATACAATATCATCTTTAGAGAAAAGGTGACTTTTGAATTAAACCTGGGGGATTCTTGAAATTTTGTTGGGTCAAAAAGGCCAAATCAGATTGATGAAGTACATTTTTACCAAACAAATATAAAAAGGTTTATCTAGGGGTATAGGATTTCAAAGGTTAAACTATACAAAAATAAGGCTATTATACAAATCACCATAATTTATTAATATTAGAGTTATTAAGTGAATCAGATCACTATTCCTAGTCAAACTATCCCAGAATGTGTATTTATCTAAAAATATCAGTGTTCACACACTTGTACACTCACTGTCTATAATTAGCCCATGACAAAAGTACAACTCAAATTGGGGACTGTATGTAAGCCACCCTTGAGTGCTAAGTCCAGAGAAGACAGAATAAAGTGGCTGGTACATGTGAACTGCATCAGATACTTTCTTAGTGCCATCTCAGGACCTCTTAGCATGATTTCCCTGAAGCCGTTGAACACTATGTCATTCCAGATACTGTGCCTATTGACTTTGCATTACCAACATGACTGCATGTTGCTTACACCCACATGGCACATTTATCCTTCCTCCCTGATGCTTTCTTATTGCTTCTGAGACTGGAGATATCATGGGACACATTAGTAATGCTTGTATGCAACCTAGAAGTATATGTGTTTGGTTTGGAGGAGCGTGTGTTAATAGCCCATGAAGCAAACCTGTGAAATAGGAATAAAAATGGAAAATGACAGATGCATTTTTCTGCTTTCTTTACCCCGAGGTAGATTAAGATGCAGTGATTCATGCTACGTCTTAAAAATGGCAAAGTTATGCTTGATACAAAGTATAAGGAGATTGGCAATGTGCCTCCAGGTTTTGGCTCTTCCCCCCTTCCTCCCTGGGACTTCCTTGGAAGAGCAGTTCCTAATATAGTATTGGAAGTATTATTAATATGTAAGTACAGTACTTAAGTATTGCACATAAGTTTTTGTGTGATTCTATGACTTAAAGGGGAAGAGAATAATCTATCACAAAAAATTTTTATATAGGCCCTGTAGGTTATGGGTCCTTTTTAATTAAACAGTAAAGGTTTTGGAAAACCAATAGTAAATGCTTCTTCAAAACTATTTGTATTAAGTTTTAAGGGGTAAACTTTAAGCAGACCTTGGCCTTCTCTCTCTTAAAAAAGAAAAAAGAAAAAAAGCAGATACAAAAGCAAAATTCCTGGTCCTAATCACAATGAAGAATAGTAAGCCTTGTCTCTGAAGTCATGGTCTTATATCTGGAGCACAGTCCCCTGGTCACTTGAGAAGTATGGAATGTCAATACTTTCTCTTCGTACTTCTATACAAAGCATACGGATAAGTGTTATCTCAAAGAACACCCCCTAAGAGTTTTTCTATTCAAATTTCATATTTCTCATGCCTTTCCAATTCAGTTTCTCTTGGGAAGTCAATACTTTTAACTGTGCCCCCTCTTCTTAAAACTCTCAACTTTTGATTTTTGTATGCTTCTGAATAGTCAGAGGAGACTGGCGGGCTTCAGTCCATAAGGTTGCAAAGAGTCGGACGTGACTTAAGTGACTTAGCATGCACACACGAATAGACAGCTTGGCGTTTCTATTTCCTTTTGTCTCCTAACATTGATATATTTAAATACTCAGTTATTCAGTTTCTTCTTCCTACACTTACTTCCATTTAAATGTCCAGCCAATCATGTGGCTCTAATATCTACAACTTTTAGCCTGAAGGTTGCAATACACTCTCAATAGTCATGCATTACCAATTGCTTGTACAATTTAGACTTTTCATGCTTTGATATTCCTCTGAATTTACAAGCCCATTATCATTTTTATTTTATATAACCCAAGTTTTATTTAGCTCCCAAATGTAATATCTTTGTTACTATTCTCTGTATTTTCTATGAAAGGCACACTGTGTTTTTCTGGTTACTCAGTTTCTTTCCAGTTCTATTCAATCCAATTCTCAACATATCTTTTAGACATACACTTTCTTTTCCATGATCACTTAAATGACTCTAGTCCAGAACATCATTACATCATTGCTGACTGTTAGAATAGATTTCTAAACACTGTGCCATCTAATCAGTTCATCACGCTATGGTTGGACTGAAATGTGGAGTTAGTCTGTCATTCTGTTTGAGAGATGATAATAGTTTTCCATGTATCATCCATTTTTTTCTGCCTAACTTTCAAAAATATAATTAATGCATTTAAATGAACTTTTAAATATTCATATATAAATTTGTTCAAAATACATGTGACAAATCAGGTGCTTGTGGCTAGCGCATTTCTTTTCCCATGGAGACTCTTATAATCTCACAAGTAGAAAGGGATATTAAAAATATAATTGCACTAGAGTAGATTAAAAGCTGTCCACCTTAGGTGGCTCAGTGATTAAAAATCTGCCTGTGAATGCACGAGACACAGGTTCGATCTCTGGGTTGAGTAAATCCCCTAGAGAAGGAAATGGCAACCCACTCCAGTATTTTTGCTTGGGAAATCGTATAGACAGAAGACACTAGAGGGCTACAGTCCATGGGATCACAGAAGTGTCAGACATGGCTTAGTGACTAAACAACAAACAACCTTAGGTGTCTGCTGTTTAAGGCTTAAGGCAGAAGAGAGTTAGAGAATTAAGACACTGTCTTAAGGAAAGCTTCATTTCACCAAATATAAAAGGTGAATAGAAATTATCAAGTACAGGGAAGTGAAGAACTGGGGAGTGATACTAACAAAATGTGTAGAAGCCAGGAGAGAGCAGGTGAATTCCTAAAACTAAAATGTAATATGGACAAACCATAAAGAGATAGGTGAGGATATGCTGGAAGGTGAGACGAGAGAAGAAGTAAAGCACTGGGCATGGTTCATCTGACATGGTGGCCCCAACTATATGTAGCTACTTAAATGTAAACTAACTAAAATATTTCATTCCTCAGTCACACTTAAGAAGCACTCAACATGTGGCTAGTAGCCACCATATTGAACAGAGCAGAAATATCATAGGAAGTTTTACTGGGTAATATTAGACTAGATCTTGGAAAGGTGTATTAAGGTTTGCTCAAGGAGCAACTATCTGGAATGCCTGACAGGTCTTAAGTAGTAGAGCTTCTTTTAAAATTACCTATTTAAAGAGAAAGATATGACATTTTATTTTCTTTGATGTGCACTTTTTGAGTACTAGTGAGGTTGTTCTGCCTTTGCTTCAGGGAGCAATTTTTTTTTAAAGATTGATGTAGTAAGAAAAGCACTGGACTATGTTTCAATCTAAACATTAACCATGTGATTGTAGGGAATCACCTGGCTTCATAGCTTCTCTGTTTCCTTTCCATTTCCATACAGAGAAATGAATATCATATTTTTCTTATATGTGGAATCTAAAAAATATGGTACAAATGAGCTTATTTATAAAATAGAAATGGAGTCACAGATGTAGAAAAGAAATTCATGGTTACCAAGGGGAAGTGAGAGGATGCAGAAGGGATGAAGTGGGAGATTAAAACTGACTTATTCACATTACCGGGCTTCCCAGGTGGCTCAATGGTAAAGAATCTGCTTATAATGCAGGAGTCGCAGGAGATGCCAGATTGATCTCTGGGCCAGGAAGATCCCCTGGATGCAACCCACTCCAGTATTCTTGCCTGGAGAATCCCACGGACAGAGGAACTTGGCAGGCGACAGTCCATATGATCACAAAGAGTCAGACATGAGTAAGTGACTTAGCAAGCACACAGGCATACACACTACTATGTATAAAATAGATAACTGATAAATACCTACTGTATAACAGAGGGAACTCTAGTCAGTACTCTGTAATAATCTACATGGGAATAGAATCTGAAAAAGAATGGATATATGTATCAGGTCAGTTCAGTCACTCAGTCGTGTCTGACACTTTGTGACCCCTTGGACTGCAGCACACCAGGCTTCCCCATCCATCACCAACTCTCAGAGCTCGCTCAAACTCATGTCCATCGAGTCGGTGATGCCCTCAAAACAACTCATCTTCTGTCGTCCCCTTCTCCTCCTGCCTTCAATCTTTCCCAGCATCAGGGGCTTTTCCAATGAGTCAGTTATTTACATCAGGAAGCCAAAGTATTAGACTTTCAACTTCAGCATCAGTCCTTCCAAGGAATACTCAGGACTAATTTCCTTTAGGATAGATTGGTTGGATTTCCTTGCAGTCCAAGGGACTCGCAAGAGTCTTCTCCAACACGACAGTTCAAAAGCATCAATTCTTTGGCGCTCAGATTTCTTTATGATCCAACTCTCACATCCATATGTGACTACTAGAAAAACCATAGCTTTGAGTAGACAGACTTTCGTTAGCAAAGTAAAGTCTCTGCTTTTTAATACGCTGTCAAGGCTGGTCATAGTGTTTCTTCCAAGAAGTAAGCATCTTTTAATTTCATGGCTGCAGTCACCATCTGTAGTAGTTTGGGAGCCCAAGAAAATAAAGTCTGTCACTGTTTCCATTGCTTCCCCATCTATTTGCCATGAAGTGATGGGACCAGCTGCCATGATCTTAGTTTTTTAAATGTTGAGCTTTAAACCAGCTTTTCACTCTCCTCTTTCACTTTCATCAGGAGGCTCTTCAGTTCCTCTTTACTTTCTGCCATAAGAGTGGTGTCATCTGCATATCTGAAGTTATTCATATTTCTCCTGGCAAATTTGATTCCAGCTTGTGCTTCATCCAGCCCAGCATTTCTCATGATGTACTCTGCCTATAAGTTAAATAAACAGGGTGACAATATACAGCCTTGACATACTCCTTTCCCAATTTGCAACCAGTCCATTGTTCCATGTCTGGTTCTAACTGTTGCTTCTTGACCTGCATACAGATTTCTCGAGAAGCAGGTAAGACTCTCTGGTATTCCCATCTCTTGAAGAACTTTCCAGAGTTTGTTTTGATCCACACAGTCAAAGGCTTATATGATATACATATATATATATGTATATCATATAGTCAAAGGATGTATGTATACATATACATATAACTGACTCACTTTGCTATACACATGAAATTAACATTACATTGTAATTCAACTCTACAGCAATAAAAATTAATAGTAAATAGTAAATAAAAGCATTAAACTGCCATGCTCTCTTGTTCTTACCTTTAGGTAATAATTTAAAATAAATTCTTAAAATGAATTTTTAAATAGGTTAGAACATCTTTTTCAAAGCAGCCTCAACTGAGCCCTAAGGTGCAATGGGGGTGTGTCAGGAGCAGCAGAGTGGCTCGTGGTGGTGGGGGTGGGGTAATCTTCACCCTCTGCCTTCTCCACCCAATCCACACTTCAGTTAAAGAAGTTTGGGTTATTACATTGAGATTTCAATTATTGCTGTATTAAAAGCTCTTCTGCTACTAAAACCAATGAACCTAGTTCTCTCCGAAATCTTTTCTGAGATACTCTGGTTGAAGAAAACCTGGATTTCAGCTCCAATATTCCCCTGCAGTCAAATTATGGATTAACTCAAGTGCATGCTTTCTATCTGGTACATTTTTTTGTCAAATCTCAGGAAGCCATATTAGCCATATAATCTCAAACTGAGAGTCACATCATATTCGCATTCTATTACCATCTGCATAACATGCAGCTAGTAAGTAGTTTGAGGGATAAAGTATATTACCTAAGGGTTAGATCAAATCCTGAGTGTTGGAAGAGTTAACAAACAACTATATCTAAATCCTGTATATCTATATCTAAAACCTGTAACTATATATTTATATTCATCTGACACTGGGAAATTCAAAATACTTTGGTGACTTTACCAACATTCAAATCAAAATAGTATAGTTACTAGACAGTAAGATCCCAAACAGAAGCTTTTTTTAGGTAAATCTAGTTAAGTAGTATTATGGTGAACATCAGCAGAACCAGAAGTAATACTTATTTTCTAATATGCTAATCATAAAATGGGTATGAAAATGCAATTAAAATAAACATGAATATGAATTAGATAAATTTTATAGCAATTTCAAACAAACTAAAACATATACCTCATCAGGCTTATAACTGAAGCAATATATGGAAATAATTGTGTTATCCAGGTTTTGTTTCCCATATGACATGGTGGTTTTACAGTTTATAAATCACCACCTACACATCATTCTAAGAAAATGCCTTTGATTATCTCACGCCACTGGAGGACTTTGGCTCCAGGTTTTAATCAGTGCCAGCAAGAGTTAAGAAAACTGATTTATTGGCTCATTTTCTGCTGCGACTGTTCACATTTGTGTAATGTTTAAACTCCTCTAATCTCTGTGAAGCCTCTTTAGTTCTGACTTCCTCCAGAAAATATTATCTGTTGAGGACTAATAACCTTTAACATAAAAGCCAATTTTTCCTGGATCTTGTAATCCCCTCAAAAGTTGGCAGATTGTTTGGTCAGAACTTTGAGAAAGTTCTTCATCATTTTTATTCATTATTCACACTGTTTATACACCACAGAGGCTCCTCTGTTGGAGCCAGGCCTACACAACTTCCTATGAACTTCTCCAAATCCTAGCTGTGCCCCCAAGGTTTGACTGATGATAGGTGTTGAGAAGCTGATTCATATTTATAGTAAGAGAAGCCTTTACTTACTGAGCCAAAGTGCTGACTGAGATTGAATGGACTCACTTGCTCAGTGTAGCACTGTGGCTGGTTTTTTCAATCTTGGTATTTGATCTCAAAAGAACTCATAGGAAAGAGATTTGAAATGTAAGCTTTGAAATATAAGCTTTTTTTTTTTTTTTTTTTTTAGATTTGTAGCTTGTTACAGTACAGAATTGTAATGAAATGGATATCAAGAAATATATGGGAGAGATCTACCTGGGATATAAACAAAAATCATAGATCAGGATAATTAAGGACCCCTATAATTGAATAGTAACTTTCATATACTAGGAAGTAGCAAGTACAAAATGAAAAAAATCACTATAAAATAGGCTGATGAAGTACAATGAAAACTTAATATTTTAAAGTCAGCTTATTAACACATGGAAACAAAATCAATAACTCCCTTTAATAGTGGTGCTGTTATAAGAATAGTAGTTCTAGTCATGCAACAAATATTTATTGAATATAGCCTGCTTCCCTGGTAGCTCAGGTGGTAAAGAACCCACCTACCAGTGCAGGAGGCTCAAGAGACTCAGGCTCGCTCTCTGGCTGGGGAAGAACCCTTGGAGAAGGAAATGGAAACATACTTCAATGTTCTTTCCCAGAAAATTCCATGGACAGGAGGAGCCTGGAGGGCTACTGTCCATGGGGTCGCAAAGAATTGGACACAACTGAGTGTACATACACACACACACACAATGGGAAAAGAATTTTAAAAAGAAATGGGAAAGAGGGTGATCAGAGTGAAGGCTTAGGATTTTGTTTTGTTCTGTTTTTCAATTTTAGATAGGATGGTCAGGGAGTGTGTCTGCCCAAGGATGACATTTGAAGAAAGAGACAAAGGAGGCGAGGGAGCAAACTTAGGGCTCCAAACAGAGGGAATGACAAATCCCAGGTGCCTGAGAAAGAAGTGGAAGTGGAGGAGGAGAAGAGAAGTAACAAAGGACTAAACAAAAAAAGGGGCGGGGCATTTAGGCCACTGTAAGGGCTTTGCTTTTACTCTGCCGATAATAGAAAGTCATTTAAGGATTCCGAGCCAAAAATAGCATCATCTGAATTTCTGTTTAACAGGATCACTCTGCATTGGGTACAGACTAGAGGGAACCGAGGGACACAATAGACAGACCAGTTAGGAAGATATGTAAGAATCCATGAGAAAAATCATTGTGGGTTACTGTACCAAGAAATGTATACACAGCTTAATTCTAACTACAGTCCAATAAAGATAGATACTATTGTCAACCATTTTTGTTAAGTATTTCGAGGCTCAGAAGATTGAAATCAACAAATGTGCTTAGTATATTGTACAATCAGGATTTGAAGCCAGTTTTATTCTGTTTCCAGAGTCTACATGAGTTATCACTACAATTTACTGCCTAACATCAGGTGAAAACCACGACTAGATTAAGTAATTTTAAGGTGGGAATAACAATGGGTGTTTTGCTCCCACTGCAAGTGTGTCTTAAGACAAGTGTGTCATCGTTTGTTCTAGAGTAGCCTTTCCCAAAGTTTAATAAGGTTTGAAAATACGTTAGGATGATATTTCTAGTTATTTCATATTTATTTTTGTTGCTATAGCAAGCTAAATATTTTTCTATCATATTTTATCTTATTTTCACAGGGTCAGTAGCTCAGTTGGTAAAGAATCTGCCTGCAATGCAGGAGACCCGGGTTCAATCCCTGGGTCAGGACAATCCCCTGGAGAAGGAAATGGCAACCCACTCCAGAATTCTTGCCTGGAAAATTCTATGGATAGAGGAGCTTGGCGTGCTACAGTCCATGGGGTCACAAGAGTCGGACACAACTTAAGCGACTAAACCACCAACAGTACCTTTTCTATACTGTTGCTATAACTCTGCTGCTTACTGGGTGTTCCAGTTTCCATAAAATACTTTTGTTAATTATTTTGTGTTATCTAAGCAGATGCAACAACAATGACAGAATGATAATGTTGTGTCTTTTTTTTACCATGTGGCATCCTTATTTATTCCTTGCTTGTGTACTGGTAAGTCAGTGACCATAGCATCCTTATCTCATTGCTCACTTTAATGGTATATTTGTAATACTTTACTATTAAGTATGATGTTTGTTGAAGTTTTTTGGTGTATACTCTTTATCAAGTCAAGGCAACCCTGTTTCATACTTGCTAAGCAATTCTGAATGTGTTTTGAATGCTATCAAATGCTTTTCTGGCATCAAAGTCTCAAAGTTTATTTTTTCACTTTTTACTTATTGTAGCTGATGAAATTAATATAATTCCAAATATTTAGCCACCTTTGTGTTTCTCATTGTGTATATATATACTTCCTATTTCTGAATTTTCTTTGCATTTTTTTGTTTAGACCTTTATACCTATCATAATTCACACAAGTAATCTTCCTAACAATGAACATTAGATTTCCTTTGTGCCAGTATTTTCTGGGTTTGTTGTTAAGAATATACTACTTTATAGAAGTAAGTTGAGGAGATTTCTGTTATTTCTCCATGTCTTGAATCAGCTTAAATAACTTAGGAATCATTAGGTTTGATTTTTAATAAAAGTCAGTATAAAGCCATTAGAACATAATATCTTTTAGGAGTGAATATCTGACTGCTTCTTAGTGTTTTCTATGATTGTAGATCTGTTGGATCTTTCACCTCTTCTTGAGTTGATATGCATATTAAAATGTGGGAATGACAGAAGTGGTGTTGGAGGGGGAGAGAGTATTTGAGTAAACTCTAGTTGATAGTTTCAAGACACAAAAGAGAAAGGACCCAGAATGACAAAAACAACTGTTGGTAGATGGCTGGATTTAATGGCACAAGCTTCATGAAACTAAACAAAACTGGGGAGAGAAGAGAAATAATTGTCCAGATGTCACTGAGGAAGAAGGAAGGAAGAAGCATCTAAAGCATATTGAGCTCAATGAAGAAGTTTGTGGGAGACAAAGTTTCCTCCACTTAATAGGGTATCAGCAGAAGCAGTATTCTCACCAGAAATAGCTATTTTAGTTCTATAACATTTAGGAAAGAAGCTGATAATCCTGAAGGCGATTGGTGATGGGGGCACGTGAATTCCAGAACATGCTTTAGAAGTGTCTGTGGGTCCAGAGAAGTGAAGGGCTGGATGAATTCAGAGGCTGCATGCAAGACTGAAAGTCTCTCTACTGAAAGATGCCCTGAGAGCTGAGTTTCTGGTGACATTGATGGGATTAGATCTGATAGATTTTTAGGAAGAGTGTGAATGTGATAATGAAGCTAGAGGTATTGGCATTTTATGGAGAGCTGGGAAATGTTTTGCAGGAACCTGCAGAATTCTGCATCAGTCTCTGGTTCAGTCCCCCAGTCCCTGTGTGGAGACCATGAAGGGAGGAATAGCAACAGTACGCAAAGATCCGGGGTCCTGGGCAACCTCACCAAGAGCATTTCTGGCTGTCTTAAATCTCTGTGATCCTGACTTTCTACAAACTCGAGGCATCCACCACTGAAGAGTTCTGGTTTCTGGACTATGACTCCCAGTTATTATGACCTTTTGACCCTTCTCCCCTATAGTCATCACCATAATCTCAAATCAAGCACTCTACTCTTAGCTGTCATTTTCTATCTGTCCTATTTACTCCATCTAGTGCTCAGATGCCAACAAAAATTCCAAGTCTTTCAGACTGTCAGTTCATTGTCTTGACACTCCAAAATGCCTTCAATTCTGTCCTTACTTAACTGAAATTTCCTGCTCTAACAAAATAATTAATTTCTCAAATACATCCTCTTCTGTTTTGCCATGTTTCCCTTCCTCTGCCCTGTTCATCTGGCAGAAACACAACTCATGTTAAATTCCTCTCTTACTCTTCACTTGTATAGTTGTAGAGAAACACATAATCAGACTGGCTTTACTTATTTTAGGTTCATGACCAATGACCTTCAATGGAGCCAGAAACTCCTCCTTCATTGCTCGAGTCAATTCATTTTCTCTCTTTATGAGATGAATATTTCAAACCTTTCTGACTCTTCTCAAACTACAAAACATCCTCTCCCCTCCTTTGCAAAGCTGGTTAATTCATTTTGCTTGTAAATTGAGGAGATTAAATATAAGCAATTAAAAAGAATTTCCAACAGCTCTTCAACCTACATCCCTCTTTACCTGTACACTGTGACCAACCTCCTACCTCAGAAGGTAACTATTCTAGGTTCTGCCTAAATCAGCTCCTCCAGTTGAAACACTAGATGCTATGCCATCCCTAGATATATCTGACAGTTTTATTAATAAGTAAAATTAAATTTGTGGCTGCCTTTTTTTAAAATACACACTGTCTTTTCAGTTATTTTTGCAATGTAATTATTGTCACTTTAGTATGACCAGACACTTGCATGTATGAATTCGTTTAATTCATTTCTCCATCATTAGAGAGGAGCAGGATGATCAGGGTAACCTTGAAGATCAGTCAATTCAGTCACTCAGTCATGTGCTACTCTTTGCGACCCAATGGACTGCAGCATGCCAGGGTACCCTGTCCATCATCAACTTCTGGAGCTTACTCAAATTCATGTCCATCAAAGCAGTGATGCCATCCAACCATCTCACCCTCTGTCATCCCCTTCTTTCCCACCTTCAATCTCTCCCAACATCAGAGTCTTTTCCAGTGAATCAGTTCTTTGCATCACGTGGCCAAGTATTGGAGCTCAGTATCAGTCCTTCCAGTGAATATTCAGGACTGATCTCCTTTAGGATAGGACTGGTTGGATCTCCTTGCAGTCCAAGAGACTCTCAAGAGTCTTCAACACCACAGTTCAAAAGCATCAATACTTTGGTGCTCAACTTTCTTTATAGTCCAACTTTCACATCCATACATGACCACTGGAAAAAACATAGCCTTGACTAGACGGACTTTTGTCGACAAAGTAACGTCTCTGCTTTTTAATATAATGTCTAAGTTGGTCATAACTTTTCTTCCAAGGAGCAAATGTCTTTTAATTCCGTGGCTGCAGTCACAATCTGCAGTGATTTTGGAGCCCAAAAAATAGTCTCTCACTGTTTACATTGTTTTCCCATCTATTTACCATAAAGTGATGGGACCAGATGCCATGATCTTAGTTTGCTGAATGTTGAATTTTAAGCCAACTTTTTCACTCTCCTCTTTCACTTTCATCAAGAGGCTCTTTAGTTCTTCCTCACTTTCTGCCATATGGGTGGTGTCATCTGCATATCTGAGGTTATTGATATTTCTCCCAGTAATCTTGACTCTAGCTTGTGTTTCATCCAGCCCAGCATTTTGCATGAAGTACTCTGAATATAAATTAAATAAGCAGGGTGGCAATATACAGCCTTGATGTTCTCCTCTCCTGGTTTGGAACCAGTCTGTTGTTCCATGTCCAGTTCTAACTGTTGCTTCTTGACCTGCTACAGATTTCTCAGGAGACAGGTAAGGTGGTCTGGTATTCCGATCTCTTGAAGAATTTTACACAGTTCGTTGTGATCCACACAGTCAAAGGGATGAAGTAGATGTTAGTCAATCAATGTTCAATAAAGACATCGCATCTAGTGTTTCAATTGGAGGAGATGATTTAGGCAGAACCCAGAGTAGTCAATAAAGCAAGAGTTGATGTTTTTCTGGAACTCTCTTGCTTTTTCAATGATCCAATGGATATTGGCAATTTGATCTCTGGTTCCTCTGCCTTTTCTAAATCCACCCTGAACATCTGGAATTTCATGGTTCACGTACTATTGAAGCCTGACTTGGAGAATTTTGAGCATTAATTTGCTAGTGTGTGAGATGTGTGCAATTGTGCAGTAGTTTGAACATTCCTTGGCATTGCCTTTCTTTGGAATTGAAATGAAAATTAACCTTTTCCAGTCCTGTGGCCACTGCTGAGTTTTCCAATTTTGCTGGCATAGTGAATGCAGCACTTTCACAGCATCATCTTTTAGGATTTGAAATAGCTCAACTGGAATTCCATCACCTCCACTAGCTTTGTTCGTCGTGAACAAAGGCTTTCCTAAGGCCCGCTTGACTTCTCACTCCAGGATGTCTGGCTCTAGGTGAGTCATCACACCATCATGGTTATCTAGGTCATGAAGATCTTTTTTGTATAGTTCTGTGTATTCTTGCCACCTCTTTTTGAAGAAAGTAGGGAAAACCAATAGACCATTCAGGTATGACCTAAATCAAATCCCTTACGATTATACAGTGGATGTGACAAATAGATTCAAGGTATTCGATCTGATAGACTGAGTGCCTGAAGAACTATGGACAAAGGTTCACGACATTGTACAGGAGGCAGTGATCAAGACCATCCCCAAGAAAAAAGAAATGCAAAAGGGCAAAGTGGTTGTCTGAGGAGGTCTTACAAATAGCTGTGAAAAGAAGACAATTGAAAGGCAAAGGAGAAAAGAAAAGATATACCCACTTGAATACAGAGTTCCAAAGAATAGCAAGGAGAGATAAGAAAGCCTTCCTCAGTGATCAATGCAAAGAAATAGAGGAAAATTATAGAATGAGAAAGCCTAGAGATCTCTTCATGAGATAAGATGGGAACAATAAAAGACAGAAACCTTGAAGATAGAAAAGAAGAAATCCTTCAAAATCCTAATAATGTCGAACTGAATATACCAGGCTGACTATTTCAACTAGTTGATTTTGTTTTTATAAGCAAAAATTAAGTAATTATCCCAGTATATGAACTTGTAAGTTTATAAAAGGCTCTTTCTAACTGATATGAATAAGTTCAATTTTTCAATTTAGGTATTAGTAAAGAATTCCTGTGAGCAGTGCTTTTTCTTTTAGAGGTGTTACTATACTTTGATACTTGGGTAAGACTGTCCATTGTCTTTCAGGAGACAAATCCTATTCTCCTCTTTCACTAAAATTATTACCATTACTTGCATGACAACTTGTTAATTCAATGCATTTCAGATTCCATTAGGCTTTTGGTATACAAATATAGTCTTGACATGTTTTGGTATTTCAAAATTTCATCTCTATGGATCAAAAATGTGATAACTGAATTACTTAGCAAATTGATATTGTTGTAGACCAGGCTACTGTCTTCTTAAACTGATAACTGTCTGTTTGAATCATAGATGCCTGTGATTCAGTGTATCTTACTATCTGGATGGATATGTCAAAATATACAAGAATGTTATTGTTCTGATGTATTTCTGTAGCTAATGTTATCTCCAATTATTTATTATATAATTTTCTTTCAATTAAATAATGATGGCACCATGTCTTTAAAAAACAGATCTATTTAATACTTTTGGAATGCCATTGGCCATGTTGTCTTATGAAAGAGACCTCTTAGAATGAAATATTTTATGATTTGTGCTGAAGTAGTTATAGTAAATTATCATAGCTAGCTCACATTTGAATAGCTTTAGTCCTCCAAGTTGAGAACTAACTAAAATGTTCTAGTCAATTTTAATCTTGCTCACAGACCGAAAACTTATTTTCTCAGTATATCAGAGTCAAAGTTTCTGGAGAAAAGATGCTCATCTAACTCTAGTCACTTCATTTTTTTTTTTTTTCTGAATCATTTGACAAGGTTGACTTAATCCAACTGAATTAAGTCAGAGAAACCTAATTCTTTCAGTTCATCCAAAACAGAATTGCATTTGTGTGGAAGAATCAGGGTAGTTTTCTTTTACTTAATTTAGTTTTGGTTTTTGTCATTCTAGAATTATATTAAAAAGCATTATGTTCATTCTTCTCATAATGAGCATGCTAGTAAAAATTAAGACTCTAAAAGCAAAAAAAAACAAAAACAAAAACAAGAATAGACTTTTAGCTCCACGTTGAAGTATTCCTGCCATGGAAAACTATTTTTTATCATTCGTTCTTTTTTTTCTATTTCCCATACATCATCATCATTTTGATGTTTCTTCTCTTTCATCTATTCTCTTCTTGAAGTATTTTAATGAGCAATTAAATTAAAATTTTCTAAACATAAAAGTAAATTCATTAAGCAAACCTCTCAAGTAAATAAATATGTTTTATTGGTAGTATGAAAAATATCCAGTTTATATTTTCCCCTAATCAAAATGCACTGTACCTACATCATTATAGTGAAAGTGAAAGTCGCTCAGTCATGTCTGAAACTTTGTAACCCCATGGACTATACAGTCCATAGAATTGTCTAGGCCAGAATACTGGAGTGGTTAGCCTTTCCCTTCTCCAGGGGATTTTCCCAACCCAGGGATCGAACCCAGGTGTCCTGCATTGCAGGTGGATTCTTTACCAGCTGAGCCACAAAGGAAGCCCAAGAATTCTGGAGTGGGTAGCCTATCCCTTCTCCAGCATATCTTCCCGACCCAGGAATCAAACAGGAATCAAACCCAGTGTCTTCTGCATTGCAGGCGGATTCTTTACCAACTGACCTATCAAGGAAGCCCAACATCATTATAAATATTTGGCTAATTTGAAATTTGTGATATTTCAGAGGGTACGGAAGTGTATGTTTGGTGCCAAAAGCATATATTTATTGCATTTACAGTTATTCCAAGTAAATTACAATGTTTTCCTTATTCATTAACTTTTATAGAGCATATATTTTTATAGCAGAGTGTTATGTAATTTCTTTAGTGATTATAAGATGTATCTAATTAGGACTTACTATATGTGTATATGGCCTTTGCTTGTGGCTCAGATGGTAAAGAATCTGCTGCAGTGCAGGAGACCCAGTTTCAATCCCTGGGTCAGGAAGATCCCCTGGAGAAGGGCAGGCTACCCACTCCAGTATTCTTGGCTGGAGAATTCCATGGACAGAGGAGCCTGGCAGGCTGCAATCCATGGGATCACAGAGTCGGACACGACTGGGCAACTAACACTTTCACTTTTTTTTAATATGTTTATATATAATGATAGTGTTTAAAAAAAAAAAAAACTTTGAGAACAATAGTAGGAATCTTCAGAAAAGGAAAAATCACTTTCCTTTGGGTTCTTAAAAACTCAAGTTCTTGGGAGTCTGCAATATTAAGCTTAGAATAGCTACAATAACTTCAGAAGATAGTTGACATTATAGAGCACTTGAGATTAGGTTTTTACATTCCTGCTCAGGAAGAGTTTTCATTTATTCAAGTTTGGTTGTTTTGTGTGTATTTTATTTCCTGATTTGGAATAAGATGCTATTAAGTACATACATTTGGGTAGCTCAAATTCCCCCCAGGCATAGGTATTTCTCATTTTGGCAAAATTGCACTTCTAGCTGGCTTGACATATTGCACTTGGGAACAAAAAGAATCTTTGCTTTTCCTCCTGGGACATCTTGACTTGCCTTCTAATCCATCATAACCATATAGGGAGGCCTCACCTCTGGTTGGAATCCTGTACTTGACCCACCACCGGGAGGTCAGTGCTTTAATTGCAACGTCGCTGCCAATTTAGTATATTTAACGAATGAACTGGTGCCTCTATCTCTAGAAGACAGGTCCATTCCTAACATTTCACCCACTTCGAACTATTAGTCTCTACTGTAAACATTATTTATGCTGTCAATTTCTAAGTAAGACGTCAATATTTCTTCTTTGAGAATTCTGTTATATCATTTAATATTGTCTATCTTTAAAAGTAAAAAAAAAAACTACTGTAACTAACAACAAAACTGAACAAAATGATCTTTCCAATCAGAATAGTAAAAGCAGTTTCAACTTTAAAATTTTCTAGGACTTGAACCCAATGATTTTGATGATAAATACTTGAGAATAATCGGAATTTTTTTTTTTAACTTTTAGGGAAATTCTGGATACATCTAAAATATTTCTTAAGCTTTAAATTTTGAAATATGTAGATGCCATATCTTGATCTCTTTCTGTAAGTCACTATATTATTGATGAGTGAGGCAGGAGTGCTAAATTACCCTTAAGTCTCAGTCCATGGGCTTCCCTGGTGGCTCAGACGGTAAAGCGTCTGTCTGCAATGCTGGAGACCCGGGTTCGATCCCTGGGTTGGGAAGATCCCCTGGAGAAGGAAATGGCACCCCACTCCAGTACTCTTGCCTGGAAAATCCCATGGACAGAGGAGCCTGGTAGGCTACAGTCCATTGGGTCGCAAAGAGTCGGACACGACTGAGCTACTTTACTCAGTCCACAGTGTGGATGGCTGTCACTGTGATATGTGAAAACTAAGCATTCTACCCCTAGAGTCCTTTCAGGTCTTTTAGTTATAGATGGGTCTAAAAACAAGATGGACAAAGTGTCCAAAATCCAAGAACCTAGTTTGAATATGATACATGAACCATATGCAAAGCAATTTTCATTTTCACTTCATATTTATGATGGATCTATCAGTAGTTGGAATAGGATTGAAATTTAGATACACATTACAAATGCTAATTTTATTCTTGTGTAACTGCATAACAACATCAGGAAACAGCTGCCCTCACAAAAATGCTGGCTCTAACTTACACTAAAGAGAGTTTCAGCAATTTTGCAAAACTTTGGAACATCCCAGTGCATTTTTGGATGATTTGCATGAGGCCTGGAAAATTTATCCATGAAAATGTCTAAGGCACAGGAGGCTCATCTTCTCAAAAGATCAAAACAGAGGGTATGATACTGACTTCAATACTAAGCACATAGAAAAAGCATGCCCTGCTACAGTTGCAGATGTCCATATAAAGTGCAGACACAGTAAGTCAACCTACATCACTTGATGCTGGAGAGAATCACAGTACTAGTTAGAGAGTCCTGAAGATCAAATGGACACTATCGATGTGTAAATTTCCCTTTGTGAAGGCATGTCCTAGTGACCTGATTAAAATAATTGTTCAAGGACAAAATAGCCTCCATTTTTTTCAAGAATTGGCTTTGAAATATAGAGTTTATATGTTGTTGAATAAATTAGTAGGTATTAACATGGAAGCTCTCTCTTCAGTTGGATGTCCAATGGAGGAATCCAATCTTGACAATGTGCTTGTGTGTTCAATCATGACTGACTCTTTGCAATCCCATGTACTGCGGCCTGTCAGATTCCTCTGTCTATGGAATTTTCCAGACAGGAATACTGGAGTGAATTGCCTTTTCCTCCTCCAAGGGATCTTCCCAACCCAGGGATCGAACCCACATCTACTGCATCTCCTGCACTGGCAGGCAGATTCTTTTACCACTGGGAAGCCCAATATTGACAACATGTTGTCTTATCTAAGTTAATTGAATGATTGATGATAAACCACAAGAAAGTTGCTTGTAACTGACTCACCATTTATAAAAATGTTCAGTACAGTTATTTATACTTTTGTAGTTATTTTACCCAGTTTTCAGAGTTAGGGTGTCACATCAGCATAGTCTTGATGATGTGAGAGCTTCCTTATCACTAAAGGGTCTGAGTAGAAATGTGGTCATTGTCTCTCAAAAAGGATATGAAGGTTGGCTCTTTTCTTCCATGGAATTAGCAGCAACATATACATATTGCTGAGCCTTTGATGTATTTTATTATTTAATTTAAATTATTGTATCTAATGGAGAGAACATAGGATAAAAGACTCCTGTAAAGTATATCCTGTTATATAAGAGTACATTTTTAAAGTGTGCTTTTATAATTTGAACTGTCTTTATACTTTCAGTATATTTTTAACATAAGTGAAGTGAGGTGAAATGAAGTCGCTCAGTCGTGTCCGACTCTTTGTGACCCCGTGGACTGTAGCCCACCAGGCTCCTCCGTCCATGGGATTCTCCAGGCAAGAATACTGGAGTGGGTTGCCATTTCCTTCTCCAGGGGATCTTCCTGACCCAGGGATCAAACTGAGGTCTCTCGCATTGCAGGCAGACGCTTTAACCTCTGAGCCACCAGGGAATCAAGATTAATTAAACCATATAAATCATCTTGAAATGTAAAACAAATAACAATACCTATAGATCTGATTCCAAAAATTCATCTTAAGTAAATATCAAATTATAATTGTAAAGCAAATATGCTTATGAAGGTACTCTGAATTTATAGGTAATACTGGTGTAAATTTAATATACATTATGTCAAATTCATTTTATACATATATATAATTGCTATTTTATCTACACACATTGTGCAATATGGGCTAAGGTCTTATATTTGGTATTCATAATCTTGTTTTGCCATTTTTTACTAATAAACATTAACAATTCCCAGCTTAGGTTTCAGTTCAGTTCAGTTGCTCAGTCGTGTCCGACTCTTTGGGACCCCATGGATTGCAGCACGCCAGGCCTCTCTGTCCATCACCAACTCCCGGAGTCTACCCAAACCCATGTCCATCAAGTCAGTGATGCCATCCAACCATCTCATCCTCTGTCGTCCCCTTCTCCTCCTGCCCCCAAGACAAAAATATAAATGCATGTCAACAGACCCTCTCCTCTGCCTTAAATTCAGTTTTAGGGGAAATTTACTTAGTTTTAATCCCTTCAGTTATTCTCCCTATGTTTATTTGAGTACAGCAAAGTTTCCTCCAGCAGTATGTATAATGGTGAAGAGAATTGTTACATTAACATAAATGTCTCTTTGTATCTAGGGTCATCTCAAGATCTTTAGTAATATAAATATTTCTTAGAAATACGTGTTCTACCATATACTGTATACAAAGGGAAACTACAGTATTTCTAGCTGGCATTTATTACATTCCAATTACGGGAAGAGGCATGGATTCCAAGCCAAGAACAGAGGACATTCAAGAACAGAGCCTGCTATCCATGTGTTTATCAGGAGAGAAGAATGGGTCATGTGATAACTCTAAGAAGTGAAAGAAGGGTAATTGGACACCGACTGCATGTGTTTCCAAGATCACCAGTGACAGATGCAGGATATACTCAACCATTCCTCTGCTTTCCTCAAAGAAAAATCTCTTTTTTATAGCCAATCTAGTGTAGCACTATTATTAAAGCCAGATTTTTTTTCAAAGGGGGAGGGAAAAGTTTTGATAGAGCTCTTGATCTGGCATTTAATGGTCTGTTCACAATTTTTTTTTTCCTCAACTGTTATCTTTAAAAAAAAAATAGGGTACTTAAAAAAGCAAAGACCTTATCTAGTTCCTAGGTAAAAATCACGCACGTTCTTATACTTGGAGAAATATATTAGTGAATAAAATACCATAGTATAATAACTACCATAAAAATGTATTTGGATTTAAATGCTTCACACCTAAAATCTGAAAATTAATTTCTCTTGCATTTATGTTTTATTTCATGATCTGAGCCACAGTCAGCTCCTGGTCTTATTTTTGCTGACTGTACAGAGCTTCTCCATCATTGGCTGCAAAGAATACAATCAATCTGATTTTTGTATTGTCTGTCTGGTGATGTCCACGTGTAGAGTCATCTCTTGTGTTCTTGAAAGAGGGTGTTTGCTATGACCAGTGCGTTCTCTTGGTCAAACTTGGTTAGTCTTTGACCTGCTTCGTTTTGTACTCCAACGCCAAATTTGCCTGTTAATCCAGGTGTTTCTTGACTTCCTACTTTTGTATTCCAGTCACTTATAATGAAAAGGACATCTTTTGGGGGTGTTAGTTCTAGAAGGTCTTGTAGGTCTTCATAGGATCGTTCAACTTCAAGTTCTTGGGCATTACTGGTCAGGGCATAACATTTTGAAATTATACTTTTTAAATTAGTTTCTTTGATATCCATTTTCTTTCCATAGAAAGGATGATCCTTTAATTTTCAAGCATATGACCTTGACATCTACATAGATTTATTTGACATAGGTACCATTTCTTCATTTATTCATCAAGCATTTTTTTGAGCACCTGTTGAGTATGAGACATTGTTCATGGTGAATTTCTTAAAAAAAAAAAAACCCTCACCGTTGTCAAGCTTGCATTCTCTTCTCGTCTTCTTTTTGGGGTGGGGATAATTTCACATCTTATTGCTGTTTGGTCACATGAAGTGCTTTAAAATTAGATGAATATTAATGATTATAATTACATACCATATATATTATATCTGTTATAATATGTTTTGATGTGTCTATGAAATTAATCAATAAACAATCAATAATTAGAATAGAAAAGAGTTTTGTTTGAGCCAAACCAAGGACTGGACCAGGAACCCCCTTCCCAGATTACTCTCAGAAACTGCTTCAGAGAAGTTGTATAATCCATACAGTTTTATATCTTATGAGAACCAAAAACATTAAACCAGTCAGGGCATCATGTCTCCAGGTTTCAGAAAACAAAACAAAACATTCCACCATGTAGACAGAAAGTCAGCTTGTCCTTGACACATGCAAAGCGAGTCTTGTCATCAGAGGAGGACCAACATTGGTATCATAGGGAGAGGCATTTAATCTTTATTTTTAAGATACACAATCCTTTTCAGTTTTCAGTTTCAGTTGAGTCACTCAGTCATGTCTGACTCTTTGTTACCCCATGAACCGCAGCACACCAGGCTTCCCTGTCCATCACCAACTCCCAGAGTCCACCCAAACCCATCTCCATTGAGTCGATGATGCCATCCACCACCTCATCCTCTGTCGTCCCCTTCTCCTCTTGCCCTCAATCTTTACCAGGATCGGGGTCTTTTCAAATATGTCAGCTCTTCGCATCAGGTGGCTGAAGTATTGGAATTTCAGCTTCAGCATCAGTCCTTCCAATGAATATTCGGGACTGATTTCCTTTAGGATGGACTGGTTAGATCTCCTTGCAGCCCAAGGGACTCTCAAGAGTCTTCTCCAACACCACAGTTCAAAAGCATCAATTCTGCGGCGCTCAGCTTTCTTCACCGTCCAACTTTCACATCCATACATGACCACTGGAAACACCATAGCCTTGACTAGATGGACTTCTGTTGGCAAAGTAATGTCTCTGCTTTTAAATATGCTATCTAGGTTGGCCATAACTTTCCTTCCAAGGAGTAAGCGTCTTTTAATTTCACGGCTGCAATCACCATCAGCAGTGATTTTGGAGCCCCCCAAAATAAAGTCTGACACTGTTTCCACTGTTTCCCCATCTATTTCCCATGAAGTGATGGGACCAGATGCCATGATCTTAGTTTTCTGAACGTTGAGCTTTAAGCCAACTTTTTCACTCTCCTCTTTCACTTTCATCAAGAGGCTCCTTAGTTCTTCTTTACTTTCTGCCATAAGGGTGGTGTCATCTGCATATCTGAGGTTACTGATATTTCTCCCAGCAATCTTTATTCCAGCTTGTGTTTCTTCCAGCCCAGCGTTTCTGATGATGTACTCTGCATATAAGTTAAATAAGCAGGGTGACAATATACAGCCTTGTTGTACTCCTTTTCCTATTTGGAACCAGTCTGTTGTTCCACATTCAGTTCTAACTGTTGCTTCCTGACCTGCATACAGGTTTCTCAAGAGACAGGTCAGATGGTCTGGTATTCCCATCTCTTGAAGAATTTTCCACAGTTTATTGTGATCCACACAATCAAAGGCTTTGGCATAGTCAATAAAGCAGAAATAGATGTTCTCTTGCTTTTTCGAAACTGGCTAAAAATATAAAAAACTTAAGTTAACTCACGTGTAATCCCAAACGACTTCCCTGTGTCTCAGTATATGAAAATTTATTTGATCAGAAACATCAGGGATTATACCTATGGTACAATACTAATGGCAGATTTCATGGCCTTCTGCCATGGAAATGGATCATTTTCCAAAAGTTTGCCTGACTTATTTTGAATTTGACTATAATCTTAGATCTAGCCCTTTAAATCTATTTCTCACTTCTACTGTAGAGTCATAAAGGATTTGATTTAAGTCATACCGGAATGGTCTAGTGGTTTTCTCCACTTTCTTCAATTTCAGTCTGAATTTGGCAGTAAGGAGCTCATGATCTGAGCCACAGTCAGCTCCTGGTTTTGTTTTGCTGACTGTGTAGAGCTTCTCCATCTTTGGCTGCAAAGAATATAATCAATCTGATTTCAATGTTGATCATCTGGTGATGTCCACGTGTAGAGTCTTCTCTTGTGTTGTTGGAAGAGGGTGTTTGCTATGACCAGTGTATTCTCTTGGCAAAACTCTAATAGCCTTTGCCCTGCTTCATTCTGTACTCCAAGGACAAATTTGCCTGTTATTCCAGGTGTTTCTTGATTTCATACTTTTGCATTCCAGTCCCCTATAATGAAAAGGACATCTTTTGTGGGTGTTAGTTCTAGAGAGTCTTATAGGTCTTCATAGAACTGTTCAACTTCAGCTTCTTTGGCATTACTGCTTGGGGCATAGACTTGGATTACTGTGATATTGAATGGTTTGCCTTGAAAACGAACAGAGATCATTCTGTGGTTTTTGAGATTGCATTGAAGTACTGCATTTCGGACTCTTTTGTTGACTATGATGGCTACTCCACTTCTTCTAAGTGTTCCTGCTCACAGTAGTAGATATAATGGTCATCTGAGTTAAATGCACCCATTCCATTCCATCTTAGTTCACTGATTCCTAGAATGTCGACATTCACTCTTGTCATCTCCTGTTTGACTACTTCCGATTTGCCCTGATTCATGGACCTAACATTTCAGGTTCCTATGCAATATTGCTCTTTACAGCATCGAATCTTGCTTCTATCACCAGTTTCATTCACAACTGGGTGTTGTTTTTGCTTTGGCTCCATCCCTTCATTCTCTCTGGAGAGAGAGAAGCAGTAGCATGTTGGGCACCTACTGACCTGGGAAGTTCATCTTTCAGTGTCCTATCTTTTTGCCTTTTCATACTGTTCATGGGGTTCTCAAGGCAAGAATACTGAAGTGGTTTGTCATTCCCTTCTCAGAGTGGACCACATTCTGTCAGACCTCTGCACCATGACCCGTCTGTCTTGGGTGGCCCCACACGGCATGGCTTAGTTTCATTGAGTTAGACAAGGCTGTGGTCCATGTGATCAGATTGGCTAGTTGTTCGTGACTGTAGTTTCAGCCTGTCTGCCCCTTGATCCCCTCTCTCAGTGCCCACAATCTTACCTGGGTTTCTCTTACCTTGGATGCGGGGTCTCTCGTCACGGCTGCTCCAACAAATCGCAGCCACCACCCCTTACCTCAGACTGGCGGTAGCTCCTCTCGGCCGCTGCCCCTGACCTCGGGCACTGGGTAGCTCCTCTCCGCCGCCGCCCCTGACTTCTGGCGTGGGGTAGCTCAGCTCGGCCATGCTCAGTGCACTGCCGCAGCCGCTGCGCTCAAAAAAAAAAAAAAAGCAAAAAAGCAAAATGGCTGTCTGAGGAGGCTGTACAAATAGTTGTGAAAAGACAGGAAGTGAAAAGCAAAGGAGAAAAGGAAAGATATACCCATTTGAATGCAGAGTTCCAAAGAATAGCAAGGAGAGATAAGACAGCCTTCCTCAGAGATCAATGCAAAGAAATAGAGGAAAACAATAGAATGGGAAAGACTAGAGATCTTTTTAAGAAAATTAGAGATACCAGTGGAGAAGGCAATGGCACCCCACTCCAGTACTCTTGCCTGGCAAATCCCATGGATGGAGGAGCTTGTAGGCTACAGTCCATGGGGTCCCTAAGAGTCGGCCACGACTGAGAGACTTCACTTTCACTTTTCCCTTTCATGCACTGGAGAAGGAAATGGCAATCCACTCCAGTATTGTTGCCTGGAGAATCCCAGGGACGGCGGAGCCTTGATGGGCTGCCATCTATGGGGTCGCACAGAGTCGGACACTACTGAAGCGACTTAGCAGCAGCAGCAGCAGAGATACCAATGGCACCCCACTCCAGTACTCTTGCCTGGAAATTCCCATGGACAGAGGAGCCTGGTAGGCTGCAGTCCATGGCGTGGCTAAGTGTCAGACACGACTGAGCGACTTCACTTTCACTTTTCACTTTCAGGCATTGGAGAAGGAAATGGCAACCCACTCCAGTGTTCTTGCCTGGAGAATCCCAGGGACGGGGGAGCCTGGTGGGCTGCTGTCTATGGGGTCGCACAGAGTTGGACACGACTGAAGCAACTTAGCAGCAGCAGCAGAGATACTAAGGGAACATTTCATGCAAAGATGGGCTCAATAAAGGACAGAAATGGTAGGGACCTAAGAGAAGCAGAAGATATTAAAAAGAGGTGGCAAGAATACACAGAAGAATTATACAAAAAAGTTCACTACCCAGACAATCACGACGGTGTGATCACTCACCTAGAGCCAGACATCCTGGAATGCAAAGTCAAGTGGGCTTTAGGAAGCATCATTACAAACAAAGCTAGCGGAGGTGATGGAGTTCCAGTTGAGCTATTTCAAATCCTAAACGATGACGCTATGAAAGTGCTGCACTCAATATGCCAACAAATATGGAAAACTCAGCAGTTGCCACAGGACTGGAAAAGGTCAGTTTTCATTCCAATCCCAAGGAAAGGCAATGCCAAAGAATGCTCAAACTACCGCACAATTGCACTCATCTCACACGCTAGTAAGGTACTGCTTAAAATTCTCCAAGCCAGGCTTCAGCAATACGTGAACCATGAACTTCCAGATGTTCAAGCTGGTTTTAGGAAAGGCAGAGGAACCAGAGATCAAACTGCCAACACATGATGGAGCATCGCAAAAGCAAGAGAGTTCCAGAAAAACATCTATTTCTGCTTCATTGACTATTCCAAAGCCTTTGTCTGTATGGATCACAATAAATTGTGGAAAATTCTGAAAGAGAGGGAATAGCAGACCACCTGACCTGCCTCTTGAGAAACCTGTATGCAGGTCAGGAAGCAACAGTTAGAACTGGACATGGAACAACAGACTGGTTCTAAATAGGAAAAGGAGTACATCAAGGCTGTATATTGTCACCTTGCTTATTTAGCTTATATGCAGAGTACATCATGAGAAATGCTGGGCTGGAAGAAGCACAAGCTGGAGTCAAGGTTGCCAGGAGAAATGTCAGTAACCTCCGATATGCAGATGACACCACCCTTATGGCAGAAAGTGAAGAAGACCTAAACAGCCTCTTGATTAAAATGAAAGAGGAGAGTGAAAAAGTTGGCTTAAAGCTCAACATTCAGAAAACTAAGATCATGGCATCCAGTCCCATCACTTCATGGCAGATAGGTGGGGAAACAGTGGCTGACTTTATTTTTCTGGACTCCAAAATCACTGCAGATTGTGACTGCAGCCATGAAATTAAAAGACGCTTACTCCTAGGAAGGAAAGTTATGACCCACCTGGACAGCATATTAAAAAGAGAGACATTACTTTGCCAACAAATATATGGCTAGTCAAGGCTATGGTTTTTCCAGTGGTCGTGTATGGATGTGAGAGTTGGACTATAAAGAAAGCTGAGGGCCGAAGAATTGATGCCTTTGAACTTTGGTGTCGGAGAACTCTTGAGAGTCCCTTGGACTGCAGGGAGATCCAACCAGTCCATCCTAATGGAGATCAGTCCTGGGTGTTCATTGGAAGGACTGATGTTGAAGCTGAAATTCCAATACTTTGGCTACCTGATTCGAAGAGCTGACTCATTGGAAAAGACCCTGATGCTGGGAAAGATTGAGGGCAGGAGGAGAAGGGGACAACAGAGGATGAGATGGCTGGATGGCATCACTGACTCGATGGACATGGGTTTGGGTGGACTTAGGGAGTTAGTGATGGACAGGGAGGCCTGGCATGCTGAGGTTCATTGGATAGCAGAGTCAGATACGACTGAGCGACTGAAATGAACTGAACTGAAGTGCTAATCTTAGATTGCTGGGAGAAGACCTTTCTATCACAATTGATTAGAAGGTGTGTCTCTTAAACGGGCTTCCCAGGTGGCTCAGTTTTGTAGAATCCATCTGTCAAGAAGGTGACATGGGTTCGATCCCTGGAGGGATCCCTCGTCAGGAAGATCAAGGGATTCCCTCATTGGGAAGTGCCCTTGTAGAAGGAAATGGCAACCCACTCCAGCATTCTTTCCTGGGAAATCCCATGAACAGATGAGCCTGGTGGGTTACAGTCCAGGGGTTGGAAAAGAGTTGGACAGGACTCAGCAACCAAACGACAACCGTGTCGGTTAAGATGGTGTCACAATGTGATAATGTGCATATTAAGAAAGTTGGGCCAACTCATTAAAAGTATTTTCAGTATAAAAAGATTCTGCATTGCATTTTCTCAAGACTCTGGAAGATTTTTTTTTTCCCCATAGCCTTTGACAAGAGTTAGAAACAATTAATATAACGATTTTAAAACTCCCATAGGGAAATAGCATATCAGCTAAGGCTAAAATTCGGGACCAATGCTGCTAGCCTATACGTGAAAACAAAACAACACATTACAAGAGAGGCTGCTGTTGATTATTAAGAAATAAACATTCCTGTGGTTCATTTGAAGGCAAATCTGTAGTAGTCAACAGAGAATACATGTGACCACATCTGAGGGTTGGAATTTTCAAGTTCCTGTGTGCAATGAGAAAATGAGTGCCACAGCAATGCAGATGAAGAAAAGATGGTGTTGAATGGTTTCCTTCCCATCTGGTGTTTCACAGCAGCTATGCTCACAGTTACTCTTAAAGGAAAATAGAACGAAAGGAAAAAGTACCTTCACAGTGTCGTGTTGTTTAGGCTGAATACTCTAAGCCAAATTATTACTTAGGAATAAATTAAATATTGAATAACCCAGAGTCCAAACACAAATTAGATATGCTCGAGGGAAATGTCTCGCTACAATGATAGCCTGAGTTAATTCTACTTGCCTGGAAGCAAGAAGCTAGTGCTACCAGTCCCAGGAATGAGGGTTAATATGTATTTTGCCATTTCCACCCTGTATTAAATTGCAACAACCCCAGTATTCTCTACCACTCCCCCTAATTTATTTTTATCTATGAATGTATTACCAAATAACACATTATATATTTAACTTTTTATTTTTGTTTATGTTATTTCTCTGGCAGTGGAATATAAGCTTCACAAGGGGATGGATTTTGAAATACTTTGTTTCATTTTAAATCCCTGGCTCATAGTAGGTACCCAATATATATCTTGGAAAGAAATAATTTATTAATCTTATAAATTTAAATATGATACAGGGGTTATGATAGCTAATGCAACAAATATTTTTTCCAGACACATTCTGAAAAACAAAGACTGTTCTGAGTCCTAAAAAGAGATTTGTTAATTAATTCACTCTTCTTTTACCCAGATGCTTGAGAAATATAACTGTTTTAAGATATTTTAATATAATTTAATATTTTAAGAAATATGTTCACATATGTATTTTACATACATTCATACAACATTTGATCACATGTAAAGTTTTTAGTAATGTATTTCTTCTTTTCTACTTAGTTTGGCTCAATAGAAAACTTTTTCTTACTCTTCCCTCCTCCCTCCCACCACAAGCACCTGTAATCATAAAATTCTTCATAATAATAAAATTCTTCCCAAATAATCATAATCATAATATTCTTCCCAAAACACAGGATAATTGTAAAATTCTTCCCAAGACACAGGATAATTTATATGGAGAAGAATCATGTACTTTTTATTATATTTCAAGTTTTTTTTAAGGATTAACTTTTAAATGCATTTGATATATGCCTCTGCTGCTAAGTCCTTCAGTCATGTCCAACTGTTTGCAACCCCATGGACTGTAGCCCACCAGGCTCCTCTGTCCATGGGATTCTCCAGGCAAGAATCCTAGAGTGGGTTTCCATGCCTTTTCCAGGGGATCTTCCCAACTCAGGGAGTAAACCCACATCTCTTATGTCTTCTGGATTGGCAGGCAGGTTCTTTACCACTAGCATCACCTGGGAAGCCCATATTTTGTGCTAGGATAAACTTATCATTCAATAATGGAATTATAGAATTTAAAGGAATTATTCATCAAATAGAGACTACAACAAGAGGTTGTGGGGTTTGTGAGCTATGGTAAAAGCAATTCTTCACATTTGCTTCAATGCATTTTCTCATAGTAATATTGCTATTAATAAATATAGCAATTGCGTTTATAGGTAAGCTGACAGAACCTATTGAAGCAAGATTTTATTGAGATATTTTACTCTCTTAATAAGATTTTAGACTTAAAATCTATCAAAAGGAATGATTCTGTAAAAGGTTATGTTTTGCAGTTGTTTTTTCCCAGTTGGTATACCAACCTCGTATCTCTTGAGTCATAGATCTGCGCAGTTCCACACTTTTCTCACTTCCTCCACGAACTGTCAAGTGAGCTTGTCGATTCTCCTTCCATTATCTCAGAAGGTCTTCAGTTAAGAACTGGCTTCTGTAGTCCTTTTCGTCTAAGGATATATCTTAGTTTCTTCCTGAATCTTTGATATGCTTGTTCTTCTCCCTGCATTTACCCTGTGAGTGTGAGCCTTCAAGGCAGAGAAAAATCTCAAGCTTTGTATCCCCAAGAACAGTATCTTTGCCCAGTTTGAGTTTGTGACTGAATTTCTTCTGCCACCAACTGTTATTTTTGCCTTGTGTTTCTCTTGCCCACGGCTAACTCTGGTAGTAGTATTCTTTATATCTCTTTACCTTATCTTCCAAGTGTGTTCTTTGAGAGTTTTGAAACATTGCTTCTGTAAGTAATGAAAAATGTGTTTTTTAGAAACATGCAAGCTACTTCCAAATCTTTCTCTTTTTTAAATAACATAAATATCACTGAAGGAAAGATTGAATTGCATAGTGTCACTTAACTCTAGATTATCCTAGAGAATACTTGCAAAGATGGGTGAGATAAATGGAGGGGGAACGCACTAAGGAGACCAATGTTGCACCCCAGCTGCTGCGTAGGACAACAGAGATGGGAGCCATGATTTTCCTCTGTGCTCTTCAGTTGCTCCATCTCAGGCCCTACACACTGGAAAAGGAAGGTGTTTTAGGTTATGATAAAGTAAGAGTAATGAGAAGAGAAAGAGTGAGACAGCTGTGTACTGGTGGCCCGTGAAAGACAAGAAGTAGAAGAATGCCGTGTAAAACTAGTGTAGAGTTAGAGTTTCATAAGCTGACACTTAAATATACAATATGCATTTTTAACATTTCCATTTTCAAGTCTCAGATTATCTTGAAAATAGTAGTCAGTTCTCACTACTCCAAAAAATAAAATCCTACCTTATTGCAAAAGTTCAGAAGGATCACAACCAACCTAGAAGAGGAGCTGTGACCCAAATCCATGTTTCCAGATTCCTACTTCAGTGTCTTTTTGTTACTGGTTCCTGTGGTTGATTTCCTAATTAAAAACTGTATCTGTCATCCTTTTCACCAGCATACTACCATTGCTGAAAAAACTAAGATTCATATGTAAAAACCCAAGATGTAACTTGAAAATCTTTTGTCTGTTCTAAACAGAAGTTGCTATGGATGCTCTACATGCTTCCTGTTTAGAGTTTTTATTCAGCCATCATTTATGTGCTCAGAAAAACCAGAATGTTGTCCTTAGGCGCTCACGGAAATATCTGTCAATATCAATGCAGTAAACACCCGATCCTACATCTCCCAAATTTAGATCCTGGAGTTAACTCAATTTTTCAACTCTTAATAGCTTTATTTTTCTCATCAAGTCATAGTTTTGAAGACAAGTATGAAGAAAGATTGATAGCTACCGATAAAAGCTAGCATTTTTTTTTTCCTTTCCATGGCTGGCATTTGTTACAGCAGTCAGGCAGAAAATGAACTGCTTCTTTAAATTCAAAGCGAGTATGTGATGAGATTGTATGAGATTTTAAAACATGCATAATGGTGGCTTGTTTATTATTGTAATTCACCGATAATTAGAAAGAGTTGTTTAGTAATTCTCATGTCAAAAACTAACATAAGTAACTCATTTTTGCCTTGGAAGATTTTTCTTTTGGGGAATAAAATTTTAACACTGGAAATAAACATTTACCTTTGATAATGTATTTGCATAAAATTATATAATTTGATTTAAATATTTATGTATGTTTTATAATCATGTATGAGATAGACTGTATTACCTATACATAACTCAATGCAATATGCATAGATGTTGGGCATATCTATATGTATTTCACTAAATATAATTTTAACAAAAGACTATGAAGGCAATAGAGATTTCAAAAGAACTTCTTAATTCATTAGGTTATTTAGCTGCACACACATTGCTGACAATCCATTGAATTGATCTGATCATGATGTTGATTATTATATTTTTTTAAAACTTGATGTGCAATGCATACATTTAAATATATACATAAATTACTCATTTATGTGTTCCTCATAATAACCCTATGTGATAAATACTATCATTGTCACCCAGTTTATAGGGGATGAAGCTATGTCACAGAGAAGTGAAGTGAGTTATTGACTCAGGGCGCAGAGAGTAAATAGCCTTGTTGGAGTTAGAACCTTGGCAGTCTGAGCACCAGGGTCTGTATTCTTATCCATGTTGCTACACATTCTCTGTTAATATAATTATTTAAATGTTCATCCCTTTTCCTTCCCTTCTCCAGGGGATCTTTCTGACCCAGGGAAGGGATTACTATGCAATAATAGTAGTGTCAGACACTCAGTCATGTCCAATTCTTTGTGACCCCATGAACTGTAGCCCACCAGGCTCCTCTATCCATGGGATTCTCCAGGCAAGAATACTGGAGTAGATTGCCATGCCCTTTTCCAGAGGATCTTCCCGACCCAGGGATCGAACCCGAGTCTCGTGCATTGCAGGCAGATTCTTTACCGTCTGAGCTACAGGGAAGCACCAATAGACTTAACTATATCCTCTCATCTCTATACTGATATCTCCCAGTTTGACTACAAGTGTATTAAATGATTCGTTTTGAGTTTGTAAGTCTATTTGTTTAAGATCCCATTAGACTTCAGAGTAATTTAGTTTTTATAGAAATGTTAGTGTTTAAATTAATTTTATGTCTTTAATACTTGAGGATGATAGTTGCCCTCAGTAGAGCAAATATTTTGACTGCTACTATATAGTGAATTTGAATTTCTGTACTTTTAAACTTTACTCAACCTTTGTTCCTACTCTCTCTCTTTCAATCTCTCAGTTTGTAACCAACAGCAAGAATGTTTAACCAAGTTAACAAGGATAAGAGATCCATTCTTCCACCACCAATAAATAATAGGGATAAAATAAAAATTATTGACTTCTCAAATATTAATTTAATAATGTAATAATGTTCCAAGGGCCTACTATGTGCCAAGGAGTCCATTAGGTACTGAATGTAAGAGTGAGGGGCAAAAATTTGCAGCATATTAGGGAATATAGTCAATAATTGAATGGCTAAAGGAAATGACCCTCACAGATGCTGGTACATGGACTTTCTATTTTAATACTGTATTTCAAATAAATCAAAAGCCATAGACAAATTGTCAACCCTGAAAACTTATATGTATATATATATATATATATATATTTATTTATTGATTGATTGATTGATTGATTGAGAGCAGGAGGGGGCTTCCCTGATAATTCCGTTGGTAAAGAATCCACCTGCAATGCAGAAGACCCTGGTTTGATTCCTGGATCAGAAAGATCCACTGCAGAAGGGATAGGCTACCTACTCCAGTATTCCTGAGCTTCCCTTGTGGAAGAATCTGCCTGAAATGTGGGAGACCTGGAGAAGGGAAAGGCTACCCACTCCAGAATTCTGGCCTGGAGAATTCCATGGGCTTCAGAGTCTGTGGGGTCATGAAGAGTCGGACATGACTGAACGACTTTCACTTCACTTTTTTCACTTATTGAGGGCAAGAGGAGAAGGGGGCAACAGAATGAATGGTTGGATGGCCTCGCTGACTCAATGGACATGTGTTGGAGCAAACTCTGGGAGAGTGTGAATGACAGAGAAGCCTGGCATACTGAAGTCATGGGGTCACAAAGAGTCAGATATGACTTAGTGACTGAACAACAGCAACATAAATATTATATATATATATATATATATATATACATATGTGCATATCTTTGTAACATTAATTCCTTTCTGTCCTTTTGACATAGGTGAATATTCATGTGAAAAATCAGCATTGAAATTTTAATCTCCAGCTCCAAATTGGCAGTCCAGACATTCTGGTATTCTAGTGTTACTTCTTAAACCTAATGTAGTTCACCTACAAAGACGCAATATCAGCATAGGTACAGATATATCAGTCACTGGTCTGACACCACCATTTAGGAAAAAGGCAGATGATTGGTTTGATTAAATGTCAGAGTAGAATTATTCTCACACCCACAGCCATGTCAGATGTGTCAACATCCTTCACCCTGTCTTTCTTCTTGTGGTACTTAACACCTAAAACTGTGCATTAAGCAATTTACTTAGATAATCCTTTTATGAACAGTTGCTACTCAAGAGGCACAGAGAAGTCACTAGTAGAGGTGAAAGGTTACTTTGGGGAAAATAAGACTAGATAAATCATAAACACAAGTGAATAGTATAAGTAAAGTTTCTCCTTAGGAGAGTTAGTTATTCTATTCTTCCTGTTTCATATACAAGTGTTCAGGAGAAACTGTTTTCCTTGAAAAGGTGAGGGGAAATTATACCTTCCAAAGGGGCTTCCCTGGTGGCTCAGGAGTAAAGAATCTGCCTGCAATGCAGGAGCCACAGGAGAAGTGGGTTCAATCCTTGGGTCAGGAAGATCCCCTGGAGGAGGGCATGGCAACCCACTCCAGTATTCTTGATAGAGAATCCATGGATAGAGGAGCCTGGTGGGCTACAGTCCATAGGGTCGCAAAGAGTAGGACATGACTGAAGCAACTTAGCATGCATGAAGGCATATCTTCCAAATCAGCCAATGTTTCAATGAATGACTTGGGACATACTATCAAGATAATTGTTTTATTCCTTCAGTTTGATAAAGCTAAGATTCTGTGCAGCCTTATTCATCTTCAACATTTTTTTCTAGTTTGATTTTTAAAATTTTGAATTTGGAAACATAATGGGCTACTTTACCCCCAAATTTTTGCAATATTGACCTTGGATAGTCTTATCTAAAAAGACAGAAATGAATTCAACAAGATTTTCATTTATTAATTCACATGCAGAGTGACAGTAATATTCTGGGACAATGAAAATGAAGGTATAAAGATCACTGGAATCTGACTTCAGCTAAATTTGGTTTCACTGCAACATCCTTCTCTATTCAGTGATCTTTAAATGGATTCATTTTTACATTGACACTTTAATCTAGCATCTTTTGGAATCCTTTCAATATCTGAGTTTTATTATTCAAAATGATTGTTCTCTAATTCTAGATTATTAAACTCAAAATTTAAGGCAAATTGCACAGCACATAAAACCTCATTTTGTCTTTCCAAGATTGTAGAAGTAAAAAGTGAAGGAAAAAAGTCTGGTTTTCACATATTCCTCTCTTGGTCATACAATTTACTTGGAAAGCAGAATGCTGTGAGGAAAGGAGCCTTGGACTTGAAATGAGGAAATGGGCAGTGGTCCCAGTTTTCCTCTCAAAGGTTGTGCTAAGTTAAGCAAGTTTCTTAACTTCTCCAAGCTTCTTTTCTTCCTATTGTTTTTGAAGTCCTAAAATCGATATGAAATTGTTTATTGAACAATGATACAAAATGACTATTAGTAGTAATATGTACATAAGGGTATCTCAGAGTGGTTGTTATAAACTTTTCTCATCTTGTATGCCCATCAGTTTTCTAAAAGGAGTGTTACTTCATGGCCCTATTTAAAGTGTTTGGATCATCTAGTCTAGTTGGGACACTGCTCTAAAAATCTGTGGCATTTCTTAACTGATTAGCTGGTACAAAAACTATTAAGAATAAAGAAACTGTTACAATCTCAACACCTTGCAGATGAGTCCTTTGAATTTTGATAAACATGAAGTTATGTAAGTATTTTTTTCCTTTATGCATTTATGAAATGAGAAAGCAGGGAATATTTGGCTTGAATGGCTATGAAAATGGAAGCTTTTAGAAATCATACACATTGTGACCATACACATTATTTAATGTTTATAGTGAATGAATATATATCACAGAACATTGATCACTAAAAGTATTTTCATGGTGTTCCCTCTTTAGAAGGGACAGTATCATATATTTTCTTCACAAAAAGGTTGTTGAGGGAACAGTTATATTTTAATTGTTTCATAATACTTTAAGTATTCTTCTTAAATACTCTCCACAAAATTGTCCTCTAAATGATTCTGAGAAAACTACATGATTTTAATAATGTATATGTTGGTGATCATTTGGAAAGGCTATATAATGTATCTTCTGAGATACACAAATGGTAGAGATTAGTTTAGAAATACTAAGCATAAACTTATTTTAAGAAATGCTAAAAAGTATAGGACTTGCTGCTGATTTCAATTTCAAGATCAAGAACAGAGTTGTGGCATATAACAAGATCCTTTCTGAAGAAATGGAAATGACTGTCAACAAGTGATGTGATATTTGTCCCTGCTGCTGCTGCTGCTAAGTCACTTCAGTCGAGTCCAACTCTGTGCGACCCCATAGACGGCAGCCCACCAGGCTCCTCCCTCCCTGGGATTCTCCAGGCAAGAACACTGGAGTGGGTTGCCATTTCCTTCTCCAATGCATGAAAGTGAAAAGTGAAAGCAAAGGCACTCAGCCGTGTCCAACTATTTGTGACCCCATGGACTGCAGCCTACCAGGCTCCTCCGTCCATGGGAGTTTCCAGGCAAGAGTACTGGAGTGGGGTGCCATTGTCTTCTGCGATTTGTCCCTGACACACATCTTATTGATCTGATGTAATCTTTTCTTTCTATCTTATAAAGATGTATTTTAGTCTCGTAAAACATATTGCCACTTGGTGTCTGCAAAGCAACGGAAAAACTTTTCCTGAGTAATTATTTTACTCTCTTAAAATCATGATAAAAGTACTGCAGTGGATTTAAACCAAAAAACACAAGAAAATTGAGTTTATCTTATTCAAGGAACAAGAAATAGGTTAGAATTCAGGCAGGGGGATCTAATAATGATTAAGTGGGGGAGGGGGAGAATGAAGCTTACAAGAATAGAATATATTAGGAAATCTATTGTTTAATAGAAAGGGTTACTTTCAAATTTCCCAGTTTGTTAAGTAAATCCACAAAATTAAAACTTAGTGAAATTTGTCAGCAGTGCCTATAACTACAGATGTTCTTTAAAAATTGCAGTTCTCCTGGATCCTCAAAATATGTGCTATTACTGTTTCCAAATTTGAAAGAAAGTTTGTTTTTTTTTAAATCTCCAAAGTCATATGTCTATGGCCATACCACCCTGAATGCAGCCAATCTTGTCTGACCTCAGAAGTTAAGCAAGTTTTGGCCTGGTTGGTACTTGTATGGGAGACCTCCTGGAAATACCAGGTGCTTTGGGCTTCCCAGGTGGTGCTAGTGGTAAACAATCTGTCTGCCAATGCAGGAGACATATGAGAAGTGGATTCGGTCCCTAGGTTGGGAAGATCCCCTGGAGAAGGAAATGGCAACTCACTCCAGTATTCTTGCCTGGAGAATCCCATGGACAGAGGAGCCTGAAACGGGCTACAGTCCATAGGGTTTCACAGAGTTGGATGCGAGTGAAGTGACAACATGTGTGCAAAGTCATTTATGAATTATTTAAATAGGAAATATCTTGACCAACAATGTATACAATGTACATATGAAAATGTTCTGTCAGTCTTCAAAAAAAGGTGAAAAAAAAAATCTAAAAACTCTTCTGATTAATCTAAAACGACCTCAAGCACAGGTAAAATTTGCCATGAAATGTCAAGATTTTAAAGCCAAAAACCAATTCTGTAAGTATATCAGATAAGATATTAAACATTAGACACAAGACAAATTTCTTATGCTGATTGAGTCATGAGCTTTGTGACTTGAGCAAATTACTTCTCTACAATTGCCTTCTCTGTGTTGAGAAATACCTGTTAGATGATGCCCAAATTTCTTAAATTATTAGAGAGTTCCTGACTCATTGGAAAAGACCCTGATGCTGGGAAAGATTGAGGGCAGGAGGAGAAGGGGGCGACAAAGGATGGTTGGATAGTATCATGGACATGAGTTTGAGCAAACTCCTGGAGAAAGTAAAGGACAGGGAATCCTGGCGTACTGCAGTCCATGGGGTCACAAAGAGTCACACAGTTTAGCGATTGAACAACAACATAATATAAAAGCTCCTATCCCAAAATCACAACTGAAAGTTTTTAGTTCTAGTAATACAATAAGGCTTATCTTCAGAAATAAGAAACAAAAGAAAATTATATTTATTTCTTTCCTGAAGTAATGATTCTCTTTCTCATAATTTTCTTGAAATAATAAAAAATTACAGGGCAAGATAAATTGTCCAAGAATATCTAGAAAGGATCATAAGTTGTTTAGAAAGCTAAAATTCCATTTGGTAGATAAAATAATTTATAAACTTGTCCACTGTACCCATACACAATAATCAGCAGCCAATTAACTTCCTAGATGCTCTTATAATTCTCAATCAATAAGAGCTGATTGCTTTATTTTCCAATTAATGATTCTCCTATTAATGACCCAAATGCAACTTCAAAAAGAAGTGAAAATTATCACATCAGAAACAACCCCATAATCATTTCATAAGAGGATAATTTATAGATAAAGTTTCATTTTGACTGAACTGAAGCTAATTAGGCAGTCTATATTCAACTTTAGTCAATGAAGCCTTTTAAACAAAGATTTTTTTTTTAATTGGGAAAAGGGAATTATTATGATGAATTACTACTTTCACTCTTTACTCTGAGATTTCTCAGTTGAAATAGAGAAATACAATGATATAATCCAGAGCCCAGAGAGCTGAGAATACATTCTTTGTACAGAGGGAGTTTAAAAAAATAAGTCCTATATGTCCAAAGGGCACACAGATAACTTCTGAGTAACTCAAACATAAACAGGAAAGAAATCTGATAGAAAATCTTGGTGGTAGTCCAAAGCAGTTCTAATTACTGCCACTCTTTGTGAAAAATTTTGAATTAATAGGATGGGAGGACAAAGGAAAAGGCAAAGCATGATGAACCTTCCAACTTTATAATCTGAAACCTTGACCCTCTTTCAGAGTGGGCCTTTCCCCATGAAACTGCCTGAGTTGATGGATGAATGAGTATTTCATGTGGTGGGAGAGGCCTTAAAGAGACATTTCTCTGGTTGTTTTACCTGTGTGAAACATCATCATTATGGAGGGAGTCAGGCTCTCCCCCGAATGAAAGTACCAAGACATTGTAAGGGCATATATTTATTTGAGTAACAAGTTATTTGGGTCTGTTATTTAGCATCAATTAGGGTCATGTTTCCACTGCACTATGTGTGTCTATTTTATGTATGAACACTTCTTTAATCATTATTTCTATGTATTATCAGTACTCCAATAAACTCAAGATATCTGTGATTGAATACCATATAGTCATTTTTTATTACAAAATAGTTAGAATCTTTGATAAGATTTTTTTTCAACATTAAATCTGGTGAATAAATAAATCAATACACCATGTGTCTTTAACAGATTGATTTTATTCTGCCCAGAAATACTGTGGTAGTTACATCAATTCAGCAGCTTATTTCTTGGGCCACTGCTGGACTGTTCTAAGCTTTCTCACTGATGAATAGTGCTCTGAAGATTAGTAAATATGTAACAGGTTGAAATCCAATAGGGTTTCTGATGTAATTTTGTGAATGAAAATAATGGTTTGGAAGGGAAAATTTTTACCAAAGCATTTTGTGTTGGGAGTATGTGTATTCATAGGAACTTCTTAAATTTGTATATTCATGGAAATTACTAAAATGTATCCTCAGTTGCATGGAGGATGACACATAGGTTAACACCTCACTGCCAATTCCAATATCATCAGTATTAAAGGATCCGCCTGCAATGTGGGAGACCTGGGTTCCATCCCTGGGTTGGGAAGATCCCCTGGAGAAGGGAAAGGCTACCCAATCCAGTATTCTGGCCTGGAGAATTCCATGGACTGTATAGTCCATAGGGCTGCAAAGAGTCGGACACGACTAAATGACTTTCATGTCTCGTCATATCCTCATGAATTTACCACCAAGAGTAAAATCCTTCTACACTAACTTTTTAGAAATAAAATGCAAGGATGGAACATAAACTCAGAAATTTCCTACTCAAATATACATAAGAAAGAGTAGCAGAGAAAAAGGAAAACTTAGTCTCTGTTTAGCATATTAGCATTCAGTAGCCTGGCATGCTGCAGTCCACGGGGTCGCAAAGAGTTGGACACGACTGAGCAACTGAACTGAACTGAACTGAACACATTATCTCATTTGTCTTAACATCATGAATAACTGTGACCTATTCTATGACAACATCACGAGTGCTCACTTTTCTGAAGAACCATGAGGAAAATAATTCTTAGTTTTTGGTGCCAAGAAAATATGCATCACTTATAGTACATTTTGTACCAAACTTTTGGTCAATCTTGTATCTTTCTCTTTTAGAGTTGGTTGGATGAGCCTGAGGCAGGGATTGAAACAAATTTATACAATTGTACAGGACATTTTGGTATACATTTCAATATGCTGCTGTTATACTGACTATATCAAGATCAAGAAGAAAAAGCTGATGTTGCATTCTTATTAAAGTCAGTTTTCTCAGTTTGGTTATAGAGCAAGCAGGCAGGTGCACATGTTGGAAGAAGTGAAAGCAAAGAGTAAGGATTTCAACAGATGAAAAATCAGAGGAGTTGTCTTAAGAGGGAGGCGGGAACAGTGTCACATTCTCAATGAGGAAAGGTCTTTCTTGGGTTCAGTGGGGTTGACTACTGCCAAACTTGTGCATGCGTGCTAAGTTGCTTCAGTCATGCCTGATGTTTTGTGACCCCATGGACTAGTGGAGCCTGCCAGTTTCCTCTGTCCATGGGATTCTCCAGGCAAGAACACTGGAGTGGGTAGCCATTTCCTTCTCTAGGAGATCTTCCCAACCCAGGGATCAAATCCACGTCTCCTGTGTCTCCTGCATTGCAGGTGGATTTTTTACTGCTGAGCTTCTGGGAAAGCCCCAAACTTGAGGTAACTATAAACAGGGACAGAAACCTAGTTTCTCTAAAATTCAATATAATTTTCCAGACAATATTTCCCTCACCTCTTTTAAGTTTCCTATTTGAAATTCTCTTATGTAATTCTCTTATTCTTTCATAGTATTCATCATCGATTTGTAACTTTATTTTTATCTATTTATTGTTGGTCTCACACACCAGACTAAGGGTTCCAAGATAGCAGGGATACACCACTTTATCCCCAGGGCTTAGTCTTGTCTAGCAAATAATCTTAAATACATGTTTTAAATGTGTGAATGATGTGTCTTCTATGTACTGAGAAACCCACTAAGAAAACTTAAAGACAGAACATGAAATTATTCCAGTCTTGGTACTGTTATGGGTAACAGCTTAAAGAATGAAAAGAATCACTTTACTGACAGAGCTCATAACTTCTTTGTCCTTTCCTACTTAAAGTAAGACTATTGTCTTTGTCCATTTGGGCTGCTATAATAAAAATGCCATAGATTGAATAGCTTAAAAAACAAGCATGTATTTCTCACTGTTATGGAGATTGGATGTCCAAGATCAAAGCACCAGCCAATCAATTGTCTTCCTACTTTGCATACAGCCATCTTCTCCATTGTATCCAGAAATGGTGGAGAACAGAGAGAGGAAGAAACTCTATCATGTCTCTTTTTATAAGGGCACTAATCTCTTTCATGAGAGCTCCACCCTCATGACCTAATTACTTGCCAGTACCTCCTGATATGGGCTTCCCTGGTGGCTCAGATGGTAAAGCATCTGCCCGCAATGTAGGAGACCCAGGTTCAATTCCTGGGTCTGGAAAATCTCCTGGAGAAGGAAATGGCAACCCATTCAGGTACTCTTGCCTGGAAAATTCCATGGACGGAGGGGCCTGGTAAGCTACAGTCCATGGGGTCGCAAAGAGTTGGACAGGACTGAGCGACTTCACTTTCACTTTCACCTCCTGATACCATCACAGTGAGGGTGAAGATTTCAGAATATGACTTTTAGGGGAACATAAACTTTCACTCCATAACAGTTTTAGAATAATTTGTAGATTGTTACAGTTGCTGGTAGTTCTTTTGAATAAAGACAAGGCAGTTTTAATACACTCATCTTTCACTTGACCTGTTGATATGAATTACACAGATAAATGCAAAAAATTTAATGAGACATGCTCTTGCAGCAATCTTAACTGTGGTTAATGAAGCCTGAAAAAAGAAAATTAAATTGTTAGAAAGTGGAAATAAAGGACTTTATAGTCAGATGCATTTTTTTATATTAAATATTGTTTTGTGAACCTGATTATAACTTAAAAATACATGTGAAAGAGATTTTTATATGGACATGCATGCATGTTCAGTTGCATCTGACTCTGCAACCCCATGCACTATCATCCATCAGGATCCTCTGTTCGTGGGATTTTTCAGGCAAGAATACTGGAGTGGGTTGCTATATCCTACTCCAGGGGATCTTCCTGACCTAGGAATTGAAGCTGCATCTCCTGTGTCTCCTGCTTTGGCAGGTGGATTCTTTACCACTGTGACACCTGGGAAGCCCTTTTATACAGACGTTTGAAATATAAAAGAACAGATAATCAAACACCATAGCATCTTTTTCTGAAGACAGTTCACCAAGAAAATGTGTAAACAATCCTAAGGAATTCTTTGAATTCACACAGGATAGTGAGACCAAGAGGTCGTGCCTCCCACACTGTTATTATGATGCACTACATACTTTTTTTTTTTCGGTTAGTAGAGGTTTATAATAATGAAAGTGTTGATCCATTTGAGGAACAGATAGATGATGGCTTAATTTTCTAGTTATTTGTTGGGTCACCCTCTCCTGAAGACAGCGCATTGACTAGAAAGGCACATATGCTTTAACTTGACAAGGGACCTTTAATTTTAGTGTCTCTTTAAGGCACTCATTGGTAATGATCAACTAAGGGACACTGGGATCCATGGACAGAATGGTATCCATACCCAGAGGGAAGAAAACTGCAGCTTTGCATTAGTGCTATAATGCTTCTGCTTCATTTTTATGTTCTACGTATGGTAATCAAGAGTCTCATTAAAGTAAAGAATGAAGTCTGGTAGTCTGTTGCTTATTATGCACTTGCATCATTGCTATTTGCTTTTTCAGTAATGGTGATTTCATTTCTGTCAAGAATTATAGACTTTTCCAAGGAAACTCTTACCTTGAGAAGATTCAGAAATTGCAGTACCTTCAGGCAACACTTAACATGGATACAAAAAGAAATGAGGTTCTTACTGACAAGAAAAATGATTGATAAGTATATGCTGAAGAAATCGTGAAAACATTAGTAAACCCAAGAAAACTATTCAGTGGAATCAGCTCTATGTAAATGAATACCAACATTTGCATATTTCCTTTTCTTTCTTCATACATTAAGAGGCCCCAGGTGGTGCTGAAACAAGAGTGCAGTTTGTTTTGGGATTCTGTAACAATTTGTGTCTTTTGCTCATTCACTAGCTGTGTCAAATATGGTGCATGATAGCTGGTGGGATCTTCTCATTGAAGATAACATTTTCTTTTAAAATCTGGTTCTTGATAGTCATGTAAGTGGAAAATAACTTATGACCTAGAAAACCATGATTTAGATCTTAAACCCAGAGTCTTACTCTAAGAAAAAATATGGTTCCTTATTGCTGTAGAAAACCTAACCAGGTACAAAGAAAGTGGTATTATCAGTGAAAACCAAAGCACTGGAAAAGGAGAGAAAAAAAGGATCACAGGAAGAAGATATTACTATGTTATCTTTTCTAAATATTAAGATAAACAGAAATGAAAACTTCTCAACTGTTCATTTTAAGAAAATTGGCCATACAAGACTGTAATTAGGATGTTTACATAATGTGTAGATCCCTTTGAAAAATGAGAATGTGGAGACCCTTGTTCAAAAAGCAGGGGGAAAAAGTACAGTTAAAGGTACTAAGATATGAAGCTATTTCTTTTAAAATATTTTATTACTTATAAAACACAATGGAATAACATGTGAGTATTAACTTACAAATAGTAAAAAATAATATTTTGGTATCATAATTTTATAAAATACAGTAACCATTAATTAATATGATAGCAATTGATCATAAGCTAGCCCTGGCTCATTTTCTATAAATTTATTTACTAAGTCATCAAAATTTATATTTTTAACAATTTCATTTTCAATCAACATAATTACAAATGATGTCAGTTATGCTAGGCAGATGTTTGACAGCAAACAATTTAGATATTTTTAAAGTTAGAAGTGTCATTATGATGACACGACTAAAGCTATTAAGAATATTTTAAAGATGGACAATATTGGCACACATTTTTTTATAAATTATTTCAAAGTTTTAGTTCATATGGAGCCGTTGATTCACAAGGAAAACTTTTCCTAAAAAGATTTATCTTTTTATACAAATCAATTTCATATTAGCCTGAATTTAATTTTAAAAGTAAATTTATATAATAGCCTTTTTATGTTTTCTCTGAAATTTCCTTTAGCTTATATAGCAATAAACCAAAAATGACTTTAGGATTTTTGAATAATTTAAAGCACTTGCTTATGCATTCTATCACTATATCTTTAACTAAAAGGAAAAAATTTAATTGTCTTTATCCTTAATAATTGATTCACCAAAAACTGCATATTGTAATCCAGTTTGCACAGATCAAATTATCTTTACATTTAATTTATATTTTTAGCCTATGGCTACTTACTTTGCAATGTTGCAGCACCTTTCAAAAGTAGAACCTGAACTCTAAAAAGTTCCAATAACTCCATGATATGCCTTATTGCAACGTCAAGTGTATGCATTTATTTTGTTATGATGTACTGACAAAGTTTACTGCCTGAGCAGTTATCTTTTCTAAATGTTAGTTCAGTTCAGTTCAGTTGCACAGTCGTGTCCAACTCTTTAGGACCCCATGGACTGCAGCACACCAGGCCTCTCTGTCCATCACCAACTCCCAGAATTTACTCAAACTCATGTCCAGTGAGTCGGTGATGCCACCCAACCATCTCATCCTCTGTCATCCCCTTCTCCTCTCGCCTCTAGTCTTTCCCAGCATCAGGGTCTTTTCCAATGAGTCAGCTCTTCGCCTCAAGTGGCCAAAGTATTGGAGTTTCAGCTTCAGCATCAGTCCCTCCAAAGAATATTCAGGACTGATTTCCTTTAAGATGAATTGGTTGGATCTCCTTGCAGTCCAAGGGACTCTCGAGAGTCTTCTCCAACACCTCAGTTCAAAAGCACCAATTCTTCAGTGCTCAGTTTTCTTTACAGTCCAACTCTCACATCCGTACATGACTGCTGGAAAAACCATAGCCTTGACTAGACAGACATTTGTTGGCAAAGTAATGTCCCTGCTTTTTAAAATGCTGTCTAGGAATCATGAATTATTCCATGAGCTTCCCAGGTGGTACCAATGGTAAAGAATCCTCCTGCCAATTCAAGAGACGCAGGAGATGCAGTTTCGATCCCTGGATCAAGAAGATCCCCTGGAGTAAGAAATGGCAACCCACACCAGTATTCTTGCAGGGATAATCCCTTGGATAGAGAAGCTCAGTGGGCTACAGTCCATGAGGATGCAGAGTCAGACATGACTGCGTGACTAAACACACACACACATATGCAATTTTCATCCTTCTGTGACTGACCTACTTCACTTAGCATAATATCCTTATTTCATCCAGGTTGTTGCAAATGGAAGAATTTTCTTTTCAAGGATATAATATCTATATCTGTACCACATTTTCTTTATCCACTCATATGTTGATGGACATAGGATTCTTTACATATCTTGGCTATAAAACATGGTACCTATAGTTAACAATATGGTATTGTGCACTTTAGAATATATTAAGAAGCTAAATCTCATATTGTGTCCTTACCACAAGACATAAACACACACACACACTCACCCAAAAACATAAGGAAATTTTTGGAGGTAATGGGTATGTTTAGTAGCTTGATTGTAATAATAATATCACAGGTATATGGGTGTGCCAAAACATTTCATGGTATAAACATTAAATGTGCATGATGTTTTGTATATCAGTTATACTTCAAAAAAGCTTAAAAAAGAAAGAAATAGCATGTTTATTAGAAAATGACATTGAAGGAACCAAAACTCACTTCTTCAAACTTATTCATGAGCAGAATGATGTCATCACTTTTGACATTCTCAAAAGAAGCTAGTTTAAAATAATATTACTAATAAATATGCTGTCATCATTTACAACATATTTCATCTAGGAAAGAAATATAGCGTTAGCCCTTTTTATATTTTTGGCCCATATAAATAACTAGCTTCTCTTGTGCACAGAATTGGGGTTTAAAGTTCACCTTTCCTGTTCTCAGTTTAATATTTTACTGTTTGGTTCTTTCTATAAGCCTTAAGTAATCCTTAAATTCATAACATATAGTAAGTTACAAAATTGTCCATTTGGTTCTGTGGCTACTGCACTAAGCTAGTGATTTTGAAGTTTGAATCAGTGTCTGAAATGTTTAGTCTTTCAAAGCTGTATCTTGACGTACACACATTACATATGAAAGAATTATGATCTTTAATACTAATATGAATTGTGTTTGTAAAGTTTGCATATTGCTATATTCAAAATCAGTATCAATTAACTGAAACTACTAGATTCATTGCAAAGAGGGTGTGAAGTGATACAAAATATATTTCCAAACCAGTACTCAAGTTAAGCTTTGATTATAAAAGAGTTAGACAAATTTAAATAAAATATGTTTTAAATAAAAATTCAGTACATAAAATGAAAGCTTAAACACAGCAATGGTTTTAATAAAGGCTCATTTAAAACTATGATTCTTGGCAAGCATAACCATTACTACGTTAAACTATAAAATCTACATATTCACAGGGCAAACAGTATTCTCTTTGTTAAGCCAGAGAATTAAAAAAAAAAAAAAAACTATTTCAAGCTACACTAATAAATTTTTAGTGTGTCCTTTCAAGTATCTTGCCAAAACATTAGACAGGTTTAAGGGGAATGCTTGGCTGAAAATTGATCCATAATAAATTGATTGATGTCATCACTTGACTATGTGCCTTCTATGGTCTATGATTTAGGATGTAGTACAGTTGGATATGTATTTGACCCATCAAGAATTTCTCCTGTGAATTGTTTAATTATAAAAAGTAAATGGAAAAAAAGTAAATGAGAAATATCCATTGTACCCAAGTTTTGTTATGTACAACTTCAAATATTCATAATGATAATTTTAAAAGCATTGAATACTTTTTATAGGCCAAGAACTATTCTTGGTACTTGAGATACTTCCGTGAACAATAACAATTCAATCACAAGACTCTCATGTTGCTTCCGTGGTTCTGAAAGAAGCTAGAATCACATCTGACTTTCTGGAACTATATGCACTGGGGTAATTATCCAAAGTTTTTGTCTTAAAATGTGTTGAGATGTTGAATATGTATACACTAGAAGAATCATAAAATATCATGGTTTCCTACAAAGCAGAGTTAAAGTACAAAATACTTTTCTATGAACAGATATAAACATATGTAAAATGGAATCAGAAAAAAAATTATTTATTACAAAAGTAAAATGTGCAAGGTACTATGGTGGGAACTGGGAAGTATAAAGTAGAATGAGACATAGTCCTGCACTTAGTTCAAAATCCACTCTCCTAACTCAATGCTTTAAGAACTCAGAGAGGAAATACTAATCATAGCTTTAGGCCATCTTGGCAAAAGTAAAACTGAGACCCAGTCCAAAGCATTCAACAGAAAGAAACTCCCACCTTTGTTCGGGTGAGAAGGATGTAGGATTTTAAGAAGGGAATTGCCGTATTTCAGGAAGGAAAATAGTGGGTCAGGAAGACCTCCCACCTCCCTTGGAATGAGAAGTGAAGACCTATTTTGTCCACCCCAGCCTGCTGGGAATAGGAGGTACCGTTTGTCTCAACATCACACTGAGCTTGAGGGGCAGAAGCTGGGGTTCCTTTCTCATTACTTTTTCCATGCCCCTGTTCTCAATGGACAGGCTTTCGAGCCAGGAGCCTTCCAGAGACCCAAGAGTCATTGTAAAGACCTCCCTGCTCAACACAGAGCTTTTGTACAATGCTCAACATTGAGATACCACTGTTTCATTTAGTCACTGAGACTAGGCTTTCTAACTTTCCTGACAGAGTGCAAAAGTACATGTTCTCAGTCTTCTCATGATCAGGAATACATTTTTATCCCCTGTAAAGGTAACTCAGTAAAATAAAACTTGTTTCCTGAAGAACACAGTAACAGTGGAGGCGTTTACATTCATTTCTTTTTCTGGCTGTTGCACACTTGCTTCTGGCATAAAGGTCAGAGTATGCAGGCTCCATTCTTGCTGGTGCCCCCAGAATTTGTATCTTCATCCAGGTATAAAGAGGCTGCTATGACAGAAAAGACAAAGCTTCACTCCCTCAGAGCTAGCAAAAATATGAATAATTGCTGGAGGCCCAGAGGGAATGGCTCCCTGCCATTTAGCTTCTGAACACCATTATTGTCCTTTCTAAAAATAGATGATAATGTTCCCTAGTAATGGTCTACTTTGGAAAGTCAATCTCTATGTTTTAAATTTTGCTATGGTTTGCTTTAGAAAGATAAACATGCATGTAAACAGACACATAGAATAACTAGAAATATGGTATATCCAAAATGGCATACGGGTACAGTGTGAATAATTCATATATATATTATCATAAGTAATAATATATAGACCTTATTTCATCAAATAGGATCCATCCAAACTCAGTGACCTGAAGGAAATGATCATACTGAGAAGAGGTAAATGCTAATAGCTCTAGCCCCTTTTTTGGCTTTCAGTCAGAGTTCTTCTGGCTCATTTGCCCAGCTGATTGGCCAGGAATGAGTGAAAAGAGCAAGTAACCACTGGAAATCTTTCTGTTCTGCAAAGTGTCATTGGTATATCAGAAAGATTAATTGCAGAAGCATTGTGTCCTGTCTACGACTGTGCCAACAGCCTGAGACTAAGCAGCTGTGCTTCTAAAGCACACTGAAAGGACTTCTGGCAGCCTGACCCTTCCTCCTGTGCTTCTCCAAGTTCAAGTGTAAAAGATGAGTAAAGAAACACAACCACATGAAAAAACAAAAAATGTGAACATGAGTTTGTATGACCTTCTTAGCACACTGCTCAGAAACCAAAACTGAGGTAATTAGAATATTATAGAACAGGATTGTATTTGACTTTGGAAAGACATTTATTACTGTCACTTATATTCAATCTTCTTTTTCTATGTCTAATGGATAAAACATTTAAAAATTTGAACAAAGGTTTGCAGACCTTCAAGTTATAATTTCACCTAAAAATGATTTTATCATATAAACTATAATCGACATATCTATTTCTGTCCCTTAACATTCTATTAGGTATTGTAGTTGTTTCAGTTCAGTTTAGTTCAGTTGCTCAGGCATGTCTGACTCTTTGCTACCCCACGGACTGCAGCTCACCAGGCTTCCCTGTCCATCACCAACTCCCAAAGCTTGCTCAAACTCGTGTCCATTGAGTCGGTGATGCCATCCAACCATCTTACTCTGTTGTACCCTTCTCCTCCCGCCTTCAATCTTTCCCAGCATCTTTCCCAAGGTCTTTTCCAATGAGTCAGTTCTTTGCATCAGGTGGCCAAAGTATTGGAGTTTCAGCTTGCAGGTATTGCAGTTGTTTATGTACCTATATTTCATTTTTACAAACTAAAACTACCTAATACAGAATCCACATGTAATTCATTTTAGTATTTTCTCAGTGCATATGGACCTACCCTTTGTACAAACTCAGTGAATCATTGAGACATCACTGTACTTGTATTCAGGGACTTTGGATTTAAAGTGCCATAAATGGAGATCCCAATTCAGCCACCTGACAGTTGTGTCTCCTCTGACACTTTCTCTCTCGTTTCTTCACCTGCAAAATGAATAACTCATATTCATTTGTGTGTGCTCAGTTGTGTCCAACTCTTTGTTACCCCGTAGACTGTAGCCTGCCAAGCTCCTCTGTCCTTGGAATTTTCCATGCAAGAATGCTGGAGAGGGTTGCTATTTCCTCCTCCAAGGAGTCCTCCTGACCCAGGGATTGAACCCGCATCTCCTGCATTGGCAGGTGGATTCTTTACCACTGCACCATCTGGGGAGCACAGGAATAAATCATATCTAGAAGCACTGAATGGCATCATCTACTCAATGGACATGAGCTTGGACAAATTCTGGGAGATAGTGAAGGACAAGGAACCCTGGCATGCTGCAATCCATGGGGTTGCACAGAGTCAGACAAGACTTAGTGACTGAACAAGAACATAAAGCATTAAATTGATGAAATGAGTTTATACATGTGAAATGCAAAATGTAGTGACTCACACTTTAAAAAAAAAGTCTGGTTCACTTCTCCTCTTCCAAACTTCAGTCAACACTTGGTGGATAAATATAAAAATGACTATGAAGGCCTTACAGGTTCTGATTTGTCCTTGGATTACTTTATAATATATATATATTTGCCTAAAAAAGAGCCTACCATGGATGTTATAGCATTGGAAAAGATTTCTGCAAAAAACATTTGAATTTGAGTAAAAATATAAATATTTATTAAATCCAATCCTGCTAAAATATCAGAATATTAAATACCTTCAATATCAAGCGTACATGCTCAGTGACTCAGTCGTGTCCAACTCTTTGCAACCCTCTGGACTCCTCTGTCCATGGGATTCTCCAGGCAAGGATACTGGAGTGGGTTGCCATGCCCTCCTCCAGGGGATCTTCTCGACCCAAGGATCAAAGGCACCTCTCTTGTGGCCCCTGAACTCCAGGTGGATTTTCTACCACTGAGCTACTAAGGGAAGCCCAGAAGTAACTATAATTCACTGAAAACAGTAGAATATGGTTTTCATATTCACAATGCGCTCCTCGCATTCAGATGTGCTCTTAAACCTGTGATCCAGGAGAGGGAAGGCAGATTAGCAAGGGATGCTTGAGTGCTACACGAGCCAGAACAAGTCAAATCCTATGAAACAAAGCCACTTAGGAAAGAGAACTAACTGAAATTTCAAAGTTCTCTTGACTGACACCTGTATCACCAGATTATAGTATGGATCGTCTTTGATTTATGACGGAGTTTCATCTAAACCACTTATGTTGAAAATAACTTAAGTGGAAACTGGATTTAATACACCTAAACTATGGAGCAATGTATGTTAGTCTAGCCTACCTTAAATGTGCTCAGAATACTTACATTAGCCTAAGTTGAGCAAAACTATCTAACACAAAGTCTATACTTTAATAAAGTATTCAATATCCCATGTACTTTATTGAATATCATACTGAAAGTGAAAAACCGAATGGCTATATGGGTACAGAATGGCTTTAAGTGTGTGAATTGTTTAACCTATTGATCAAGAGTAAACTGGTAATTGTATCTCACTGTCACTGGTCAGCATCACAAGAAAGAATCATTCCGCAAATCACCAGCCAAGGAAAAGACCAAAATTTAAAGTACAGTTTTTACTGTATGCATATTACTTTTGCACCATGGTAAAGCCAAAAAATTCTAAGTTAAACCATCACATGTTGAGGACCATCTGTAAATTTGTTCATTTATTCAAAAAATATTGAATGACTAACAACTACGTTTGGGCTTTCCTGGTGGCTCAGCGGTAAAGAATCCATCTGCAATGCAGGAGACCAGGGTTCGATCCCTGGGTCAGGAAGATCCCCTGGATAAGGAAATGGCAACTCATTGTAGTATTATTGATGGTCTCAGAAATCCCATGGACAGGGGAGCTTGGTGGGCTATAGTCCATGGGATCGCAAAAGAATCAGGCACGACTTAGCAACTAAACAACAACAATGACTATGTTCACTAGACTCATAGGGATAAAACAGACTACAGAAAGCCTATATTCCTCTGGATAAAGAAAAGACCAAACTTTCCTTCAGAGATGGGCCAGTGGAGGCCCATAAGACAGACAGCAACGTGTTTATCTTAAATGGCTGTGCACTCCTTCTCCTGTTGTGATTGTTATAAAAATTGACATGCTACCAATTGGTTGTGGGACAGTATCTTTTGATTTCTATCCCAATTAAATCTGGTGACATTAATTTTAACTCATATCTGAGAATTTAATGCTTTTCCAGTTTGATTCAAATTGTTTTCCTCTTTCCAGAGTCCTGAAGTTGCTGTCTCGGAGAACTATGACTATCTAAATGATATGAAATTCATAGTCCAATTTATCTGTTTTTCTTGGACTCCTGTTTTGAATTTCCTCTAGTTACATTAAAATTTTAATTTCTTGCTCAGCATGGAGATGCTTAAACAGAGACATTAGCATAAAAAGATAGTAACATTTTGGCAGTGTATGAAGAATCAGAGATAACCAATTCCAGAAGCTAATTATGGAAATGTCTTCTTAGAAACTTTCCGCTGAAAACAAGACACCCTAGTCATCAAGAGCTACACATCTCTCTGGGTCTTTTGGAGATTTATAAATTTGCTCAATTTTCTTTCAGAAAAGTCATCAGGATAATGCATTTGAAGTATCTATGGAAGTAAACTGTCACTAATAGCTTCACTGTTTTGTTTTATAATTAATTTCACTGAAGTGAATGTGTACATCCTAGTCTTAATGATGGATTGTCAACAGATGGTAGTAAGTAAAGAGAGAATCTGAGTAGTTTCTTTAGAGATAGGACTAAATCCTGTAATTGATAACACAGGAGATTTGATTAGTTTGAAATTACCAACAGTGTGAACTGAGCTAAAGATCCACAGAGGGCCAGTTGAAGAACTCATTAGGAGTAACTACCTCAAATAATCGTTGAGGACAATTCAACTCAAAGAAACACTCTTGTAATCTCTTCCCTAGCTCATTTCACTTAAAAACCAAAGGAGATGAATCATTTTTCAAATATTTAAAGCCCAGAAGCATGTAAAGGAAAAAGTAATTCTTTTTATACAAAAAAAAAAGCTATTCTAATAAAATTTGTTGTTACCCAGCCTCCAATTAGATTAGACCTTTGCTGAACTTAAGAAATTACTGAGAACGCAGCAGTATTGATGGGAGCATTTCTGGGTTGGTGTTTCTACTTTTTGAAGAATTTTTCTAACATCATGCAGAACAGCATTTAATAGATAAGTAATTGTCATTTCATCCAAGTGAATAAACTTTAATATATTCACAGGAATAGCAGTATCAAATACATCTCCATAATGTTGAGATATTATCTCTGCTCCCCTAAAGAAACAACCTTTTGGCCCAAAAAAGTTTTCTGAATAAATTCTTCCAAATTTCTAAGAACTTTAAGAATTCTTTCTAAGAATTTTAAGATAATCCCTATACAATACAAATTGTGCTAAACTATACATAGTTTTCTTCCAATTTTCGCAACAACATAACAATGAACACATTTGTACATAAATCATTGACATCTCTGATTATTTTCTAATAGTAATTCCTAGAATTAGAGTTATAAACAAAGTCTTAAATATTTTTTTAAGTTTCTTTGCATATTGCCAAGTTGCTGTGTGGGAGGGAAATACCATTTTATATAAACAGTGCGTAAGAATGCTTTTATTCATCAAAGCCTCTTTAACTTTGCCAATAAACAAAGAGTATAGCTTATTTTTTTAAATAAACATTTCTCCAAAAGTATATAGAAATATGGAAACAGATGTATTAAAAATTACAGTGATCCTCTCTGGGTTATGAAATTGCATGAATTTTTATTTTCATTCTGTTTTTGAATCTTCTGAGGAAACAAACTCATTATATACTTCAATCTTTCCCTACACAACCATCTCTCCCACCACCACCCTCATATGGTTTTTCAACTTAATTTTGCTATTTATGTTATTAAACGACCATACACTCACTACCTTGAGGTAGTTTATCATTGAATTTTGTCTTCTATCATTTGTACGTCTGTTATCATCAAATTCTCTTATTTTTCACTTCACACTATCTGGTTTCCTTTCAAAGACTCTCTCCCATCTAAGCTTGAGTCCATTTCTAACATAGTGATTCTCTTTATTTTAATTTTGGACTATTAAAATCTTAACTAGTCTTTGTGACTCTGATCTTTTTCTTGCATAATCTATTACTATGTTGGACTAGTTTTCCAAACAATGCTTTGATCACCTCATTAACTCTTAAAAACCCATAATAAGTCACTATTACTGAATTCCCACTCAGGCTTAAACTGGCTTTTTACCTAGACAGAAAAAAAACAAAACAAAAAAAAAAACCTTACTTTTTTTTCAGTTATTTTTCCTAACAGAAGCCTACTTTGTGGTCTTATGAAATCACATAATCAGTAATTAATGTAATTACTATTAAATATTTGCCTGTTTATTTAAGATTTTTGCATGTTTATGCTGTATCTGCCCATATAAAATAAAATGCTAAAAAGCAGCATTTTTATATTTCCATAGAACCTAAGTCTTTACCTTAAACATCATGCAAATAATCATTAGTTTAGTAAATTATCATTTTAAATGAAGACAATTTTGTTACAGAAGTTAAAAACATTGAGTTTTTCTTCATTTTATTGTGCTAAAGTTAACATATGACATTTGTCCAAGGTGCACAATACATTATTTCGTATATATACATAAATGTGTATGTATATATATATATATATATATATATATAAAGAAGTGATTACCATAAGTTTAGTTAACACAATCATCTCGTATAGTTACAATTTTTTTTCTTGTGATGAGAATTTTTAAGATATAAGAGATTTTGTATTGTGTTACATTTCTATAAACTGAAAGTATAAGATAATTGTTAAGAACATGAGAAGTTGTAGTGCCATGCTAAGGAATCTGTCTACTTCAAAAACTCAGCTCTAAAAGTTAAGTTCCATATTTTTGCCTCTATGCATCAGTTCTTACTGAATTTGACCCAAGATTGACATAGATATTTTGTCTCTCAAATTTATCTCATTGAATTTTGTTGACCTCTTGTAAGATTTTCTTAATACCAGTTCCTAATCATATTTCATGGGTTTGGGTGGACTCCGGGAGTTGGCGATGGACAGGGAGGCCTGGCGTGCTGCGATTCATGGGATCACAAAGAGTCGGACACGACTGAGCGACTGAACTGAACTGAATCATATTTCTTTACTTTGCTGCTACTTTACAACGAATACCTCTAGTTCTACCCCCTCCTTTAAGTCAATCAGCTGTCTTTGGGCTTTTTCTATACTTTCTCAACACATAACAAAAACCGAGTATTTGTATAAAATGTCTCAATTTCCACATCATCTACATTTCTAAAGTCACGCTTTTGTACATTATCTATTTACAACCCAATCTCTTTTTGCATGTCAATTTTAGAAAGTTAGACTTCATTTGTTGTGTTCACCTTACTCTTCTATTTCAATAATGTAAATATATTGATCAAGTAGCAATAAGTGTTTATGTATGTTTTTAAAAAAATTATATATAATGCGCTGGTTTGTTTACTTAGCAGAAGATACTGGGCTTACTGGAAAAGTAAATGTGCAGATATTAATAATAAGAAATAATTTCTTATCCAATAGCAAGGCATATTTTCCCTGTGGTAGGCAGAATAACTGCCCCTTGAAGATGTCCATGCCCAAATCCCCAGAACTTGTGAATGAGTTAGTTTACATGGCAAAGAAGAATTAAGGATGCAGAAGAAACTGAGGTTGCCAGTCAGCTGATTTTTCAATAAGAAGATTATTCTAGATAATCCAGGCGGGCCCAATGCAATCTCTATGGTATTTATAAGAGGAAGGGAAGCAGAAGTGAGAGTGGGAGGTGCAACAATGGTAGAAAAGTCAGAGAGATGCAACGCTGAATGCATTGAAGACAAAGGGACCATAAGCCAAGGAATGTGAGTGACCTCTTAAAACTACAAAAGGCAAGAGGACACATCTTCCTCTGGAGCCTCTAAAAAGAAACGCTGCCCTGTTAACACCTTGAATTTAGCCCACTAGCCTTGTGTCAGACTTCTGACCAACAGAACTATAATATATAAAGTTTGCGGAGTTTTTAAGATTACTGCTGCTGCTAAATTTCTTCAGTCGAGTCCGACTCTGCGCGACCCCATAGACGGCAGCCCACCAGGCTCCCCCATCCCTGGGATTCTCCAGGCAAGAACACTGGAGTGGGTTGCCATTTCCTTCTCCAATGCGTGAAAGTGAAGTCGCTCAGTCGTGTCCGACTCTTAGTGACCCCATGGACTGCAACCTACCAGGTTCTTCCTTCCATGGGATTTTCCAGGCAAGAGTACTGGAGTGGGTTGCCATTGCCTTCTCCTTTTAAAGGGTTTGTGATAAATTTTTATAGCCTCAATAAAAAACTAATATATAACATCCTTTCAATTCCTGTCCAAAGCATTTTGACATATTAGACAACCTTGTCCAAAATCCTCAGCAAATGTCTAAAGGAAACTTCTCTGCCCCCAGTTACTCAATTGGACATGAATTTGAGCAAACTCTGGGAGATAGTGGAAGACAGGGGGGCCTGGCAAGCTACAGTCCCTGGAGTTGCAAAGAGGTGAACCTGACTTAGGACTGAACAGCAACCTGTTGTCTGAATCTATCCTTTTAATTTCTCAGGGGTCTCAACAATTCTACCAAATCAGACTTTCTTCACAAGACTTCCTGGGCACCTCTTCTGGTTTTCTTCCTCTCGATCAACCACTCCCTCTCATTCTCTTTTGCTAGTCTCCCCTCCAACTCCGAACAGTGTCCCAGGGGAGTCTTTGGGCCTCTTATCTTTCAATCTTCTCTCACCTCCTTAGGGAACTCATCTGGGCTACTTGCTTTATATCCATTCAGTATTCTGATTATTTACGCCTAATGAGGCCAGATTTCTTCCTCAGTTACACCTCTGAATTGTTAACAGTGATTCAGTATCTCACATGGATGTCCCATGGGCATCTCAAGCATAAAATATTCAAAACTGAGCTACTGATTTCTGCCTTGTCACCATCTTAGTAAGGAGGGACTCCATTCTTCCAGGTTCTCAGGCCAGAAACCTTGGAGTCATTCTCTGTTCCTTTTATGAACAATAACCTGTTCTGTCAGCACTCTCTTCAGCATATATCCAGAATGCAATCACTTTTCATAACGTCCACCACTATTAATGTGGTCTAAGCCACAGTCATCTCTCTCCTCAGTCCTTACTATAGCTCCCCAATGATTTTCCACACTTCCACCATTGCCCCCAGTGTCCTTTAAAATAGATAACCCCAGAAAACATAACTAAAGAGATGAGGCACTCTTCCGAACACTACAGGGACTGCAGGTTTCACTCAGAGTAAAAGTTAAACCCTTAGTAAGTGCTGTCCTTTCCATTCTCCTTGGCTTTCTAACATCATCTCTTATTCGTCTTCCTCTCACTTTCTTTACCTCAGCCTATTTGCTGTTCTTTACATGTGTCAGACGTGCTCCCGTCTCAGGGAGTATTCCTGCGTGAAATACTCCTCACTTTTCTGTGTGCATGGCTCTCTCTCTCTTCCCTCAAACTTTTTCTCAAATGTATCTTTAAAGTCTTTAACTGACCACCATTTACAAAATCATCACCTTTGCTCCCAAAAACTTCCTATCTGCCTCACCTGCTTGCTTTTTTAAAATTTTTACTAACATCTTATATTCTGCTTAATTATCAAGCTTATAGTCTCCCCACCACACACACACTTGAATGTAAGCTCTATGAGTGTTGGGACTTTAATCTGTCTTTTTCTCTGCTGTATTCACAGTATTGAGAATGAATAGCACCTGGCAAAAAAAAGTAGGGGCTTCATGAGTGAATGAATAAAACCAAGGGCAAGGACTGTATAAATGAACTAAGAGGAGGAAACTTTCCTGTTACTGTCTTACAGAGCTCAGGTATTTCTAGTTTTCCTGCCACTTTATTTTTTAGTTAAAGTTTGAATGATATTTAAAATTAAATTTCACTGATTTATTCATAGTTCAAAGGTGTTATTTTTTTTAAAAAAAGAAAACCTTAGTTTTAAACCCATTAAGGTAACATTTTAGAATACCAAAATGAACTAAAATCAATTTGCATTTTTATGTTTAAAAATCTACGCCATGTTCTCAGTTTAATTTGTACTTTATTTAGAAAGTAAAATAGTGAAAACTACTAGTTTTCATTTGATTTCAATTCAACATACATTTGCTGCAGGTCAAATGTGTACCTTTTTCCCACCCAAGAAAACACATAAATTTTTTTTATTCTTTTATTAACTTACATAATTTAGTTAAATATTTGTATTACATTTTAAAATATTATACCACATATATTTATATGCTTTATAAAGCACACATATGCACACACATGCACATATACTAGAACATTTAAACTGATTACTTTGTCAGTGTCATCAGCAATATTTTCAAAAGTTTTATTAGCTTAATACTCTATTTACAAGGATGTTAAACACATATTTTAAGCTACACATAAATGCCGAGATCCCCACTGAGAATCATCATGCAAAAGTTTTTATGTGGTTTATAGGGTTGTAACAACTCTCAACACCAAATTGTTTTTTCAACTGTTTCTCAAGACTTCTAAACATAGAATACAAATAAAAAATGTAAAGCATGTAAAAAATATGAAGTGTAGTAATAATCTTGCTTTGGAATCTGTATGCTACCAGAAGACATAAAAAGGAATATAAAATTTTATCATAAAGAAAAAATAAAAGACTGAAAAATATTTCATACATTTAATATGTCCAATAAATAGCTCATCATCTTCATAATAATTTAAAATGAACATTAAGTCCTATACAATGAGAAATTGCCCAAGATTAAAAAACATTGTATTAGCACAAAAGGAAAAGATCCTATCTCCTATATTTCTACACATATATTTAGGACACACACACATCCCTGAAAGCATAAAGTCTATGTTGCAACTGTAATCCCTGGTGTATTATGTAATGCCTCCAATCTTCCCATGTTGTTGCTATTTTCTTTTCCTCTTCACTTGAAATACAAACAATCTTCTGGCCAAAAATAAAGCAACTTATTTCTGATTATTGCACAAAAGTATACACCCAAAGGATGTCAATTCAAAAGAAAACTTTCGCATTAAGATTTCTTATTTAAGAGAACTACCTAAACAAAACTTGCCAAACTTTCAATTAAGTCAGTACTTAGATGTCATACTTCGAAGAAGACATGGAAAGATTAACATTTAATTTTCAACATAAAATGAAACTTAGGCATATTCTTAAAACAATCTTCCAAGTTCCCCAAATACTGAATTCCACCTACTCTCAAATGTTCATAGAAAGAGGATACTTAGATAAAGATAATGAACTCACCCCCCTGAAAAATCTATTATCCTTTCTATTCTAGGCTACATCAAGAGTGATCCTGGACAAATATATTTTTTAAGTGTTTCAGGATATATGTATCGTGTTAGAATAAGGATATTTAATCCTATACACTGAAACGATGTTTGAGAAAGTGAATAGGAAGTGAAATGTAAAATGATAGTTATTAAAATAGAAAATGATAAGTAGTCAAGAATGTCATAGTATTAACCTAACCATGAAGTATGTTATAATTCTTCCTCAATTCTCATTGATTTCTTTATATTCTGTATATATTACAGCCCCCAAAGTACAATTTAAAACAGGAAATTGTTCTACTTATTGTTTGTGACTTTCTATCACAGCAAATTTGCTGCTCATCTTGTCATCTCAGATACTGACTTGTTTTCCTTAAATAAACTAGATCCAATAACTTCAGCACTTTTTAGAGTTTGATTGTTTGTCTTTTGGAAAAGCAATGCCCTACAGAAAACTTCATAGTGTTATATACATAATTTGCTGTCAATTGTTTTAATGATGAGCACTGGAGTCAAAACTATGAATAAAACACCTTTGATCAAAACAAAATATATGAATAACACTGCAATTGACTGATTGTCATTGTGATTGTGCTTTGACTTTGATTAAATTTCAGAAGTCGACTTTGTAACAATGATTTAAAACTTGGCTAAAAGGCCTTTCCCCCTCTAAGTTTGGATTGTTGAACTCGTACATTATGTATTTCCTTTAATGACCCACGTAGCCAAGAAATGGCACTTTAAATTGATGAGGGTTATATATTCATATGTAGAACAAATTAGTTTAAGGACAAATGAAGAATAGTTGTGCGGTTGAGTTACCATGAACTGTTACAATTATAGTGATTATAAGAACCACAATCTAATACCTTCCAGACATCAGTTATCATTACGTGTGTCTCTATCATAAAACACAATCTCATCTGTCCTAAAAATATTTTATTACAGAAACATTACCTATATAAAAAATATATCAAATGCTGCCAGTATTTCCATGTCAATTGCTAGTTTCAGAAGTTTAATATTCAGTAGCATAAAAGTTTCCCTAACACATATCTAGGATTACAATCCAGCCACTGAAAAGCTTTTGTGTCCTAGAAACTTTGTTTTGAGAAAGATTATTGAGCACAATGACAATTTCATTCACAGCCAACGTAAATTGCTGCCTCATTGCCATATAGTCATACTCCTAGAAACTGACCTGTGTATGGCATGAGATAAAAGTAAAAAAAAAACTCACACATTAACCCATCTTTAAAACAAGTATGGAATAACAATTTTATAGATTGTAAGGTCCCAAATCAGAAAATGTTTGTTTTAAAATGTGATGATTACATTTTGCTGTTTATAAATTTTAGAATATCAGACTTTTGTGATATTTACGACTTGTTTGATTTAAAAAACAAAGGCATGAATAAAATGTTAAATAGTGTCCTAATGACATAGAGAAAATATTTTAACTTCAATTTGGAAGTTACAGAAGGATTACAAAGTATTGTTTCACTAATGAAATTTTCTGTAATGCCAAGATTGTAGGAATTATCAGCAGAGTTTTATTTTTCACAAACATAAAATGAAGATCTGGACCCTTTGGATTCAGAACATGTAACATTTTAATCTTATTTTAAAATAATTTTATACTTACAAAAATTTGGCAAAATATAGTACCCACTGTTCTTTTACTCCCCCATCTACTTTTGCCTATTGCTCTAATTACCTATAATTAACAATAATACAATACTATTAACAAACCTAGAGATCCAATTTAAATCTTGCCAATTCTCCTGCTAATGTTCATTTTCTGACCCAGTATCCAATCTAGGACATTACATTGCAGTTAGGTCTCATGTCTTCGTGTGTGTACATGCTCAGTCCCTCAGTCATGTCCGACTCTCTGTGGCCCTGTGAACGGTAGCCTGCCAGGTTCCTCTATCTATGGAGTCTTCCAGGAAAGAATACTGTAGTGGGTTGCCATTTCCTACTCCAGGAGACCTTCCTGACCCAGGATTCAAACCCATGTCTCTTGCATCTCCTGCACTGGCAGGCAGATTCTTTACCACTAGTGGAACTTGGGAAGCCCTTATGTCTTCTTAGTCTCCAACAGTTGCACAATCTTTCTCTTTGATTTTTTTTTTTTCAGTCTTTATCTTTCATAACCTTGTCATTTTTGAGAGTACTGGCCAATTTTTTTTAAAAGATTCTTCTCTTATCCAAGTCTGGGCTCCTCTGAAATTTCCTCATGATTGAACTGAGGTACTGCATTTAGCAAGAATATCACAAAAGTGATTTTGTGCCCCTCTCATCACATGATATTACAAGGCATATGATATCCATTTGGAAAAAGAAGGGAGGTGGAGGTAGAAACTCTAGATACAAAACACACAGATGACTTTATACCCTCATTTAAAAAAGTAGATATATTTTTTAGAACAAAAATCTAAGTTCAGTAAGTCATGGATATGTCACAACTTTCCAATTTAATGTGAGCATCCATATCATAGAAGTGTCATTTTTTATATGTCCTCCTCTGACCTTGATTTGTGTATTTATTATTATATCTAAAATATCCATGTAGCCTCTAATTGCATGTCACTCTTGAAGCTGCAGGGTTAAATATAAATTATATTTGAAATCGAAAATCATTTTAAATGTCTAAGGATTTCATATGTCTCAACTTCAAGGCAGAAAATTAAAGTAGTACTGGGGATGGTGTTGTTTCTCCAAGTCAGAGAAGGTGTGAGCTGAAGGATTTAAGAGGTATTGAAAGTAAGGACAGTTAAGCTAACTTTTTGCTGGAGCCAACACATGACAATTAGCTCCATCACACTGACCTTTTATTTATAAATGCACATATCTATTAAACATAAATGATACCAGTTATGAAATTAGGATTATTCTTGCAATACTGGTTGACAAAATAGTTTTAAAGAATTCATTTTAATCACAACAGCTGTGTTCTTTTTAGGCTATATAGCAATTACATTTTGGTATTTAACTCAACTTTACTCTTTCTTTAAACTTAGTCCTTTTTGTCTTAATGTAGCATCTTGTTTATATATATCCTTCACTCCATAGGAGTGTATTTGATCCTGAGCTTTTTGTCTGAAACATTTATTCCAAGACAATCACTGAGGTTGCTAGGGAGTTTGCTAAAGAGTATTAAAGTCATGATTAGCATCTAGATTGATTAGACAGCCCTATGTAGTGTTCACTGACACCATAAACTGGTATTCGTGTTGATTTATCTCTCCTATGGGCTTCCTTGGTGGCTCAGTGGTAAAGAATCCACCTGCCAGTGCAGGAGATGCGAGTTTGACCTCTGGGTCGAGAAGATTCCCTTGGAGAAGAAAATGGCAATCCACTCCAGTATTCTTGCCTGGAAAATCCCACAGACCGAGGAGCCTGGTGGCTCCATGGTATCTGTACTTCTGTACAGTCCATGGGGTTGCAAAAGAGTTGGACACAACTTAGCAACTACACATCAATAATCCCTCCTTATCCTCAACCCACCTACATTGATGGATCTTCAAAAGTGTAAGTGAGGAACTCCTTTCTTACCTCACCAGCTAATATTTATAATACAAGTTGGTGGCAGTTAAAACATACAGCTGTCCATGTAAGAACTAGATAATTTCTCCATTACATAATCATATCTACCTGATTCAAATGTTTACCATACCCATGCCAGATCTATGGCAGATAATATTACCTGCCACATTTAAATTACCTGTTAATTTAAATGTTATGAGAAAAACTATATAGAACAGTGAAAAGATCAAAACATAAATAAAACATATTGCCTAATCTGCCACCATAAAAATTTACTTGAGTCACATCAAAGTATATCCTTGTAGTTGTCCACCCATGCGTTTTTAAATCATAGGTACAATCATAGTCTATTATAATCTTGTATTCTGTTCTTTGATTTATTTATTGTATTTTCTATTTGAAAAAAAAACAAACTCAAATCATCTCAAGTAAAATGTTAGGGTGGTCCTGTATCCTGTTGTCAGCATGTAAATACAGATCCCACAGGTGGAAAGCACTGACAGACCTCATAAAACAAGCACCTGGAAGTTAGCCAGCAATCAAGGAAGGCATCTGGGTAACTTCTCTTTTCTTGAGGCCACATACTCTTTCCTATGTCAGTATCTACTCTTTTATTGATAAGCTTCCCTCCTCACTTGATTTACTCTGGTTGACCTCTTCAAGATACAGCCCTACAAGGACCACCAATCTACACTTTGCTCCTCTCACGTGATCTTCTCATCTTTGAATTTTCACACTTCTAGACATTGGTAGATGGTCAGTTCATAGAAGTGACAACATATATACCACAGGTGGCTGGCCAGCTAATCCTCCAGTTCTTTTTCTAACAAATGTTGGCCACATGTAGCTCAAAAAAGAGTCACCTCTCTGCACAAAACAAGCAAACAAAAAGTCCAGTGTTTTACTCTTTCTCTGAGTAGAAGTCAATGTACAGGATAGTTTAAGCCAGAAGGGGAGGTGGCTAAGGCAGAAAACTGAAAGATGGTACGGTATGGATTTAGTATAGTGAGTTAACTGTGCATGGTTCTGTTTTAGATGTTTTACGATAATAAAAATGAAGGAAAAGAAATGCCCTTAGTGTACTAATTAGGTTTTCAAAATATGTTTATTTTTCCACTAACTTTTCTTGAGGTTATTTAGATATTTCTTGATAAATCTTCATAGCATCATATGTGAAAGCAAATGTTTTTTCTGTGATTTGCTGCAATGAATTGTCAGAATCTTAGTTTTTAACATTGGTAAAACTTGTAATGGGTGAAAAATTCTAAGAAGATAATGAATACCAGTGATGTGCCATATAAATCATTTCTTGTGAAATTATTTTTTTATCCTCCAAAAATCTAAAGACTCATGAACACACCGCAGAGTGCTCAAAATCCCCACTTTTGAACCTTTATACAGAACAAGTTGCACCCCAATCAGTTCTGCAGTTGACTGAATCTGTTACTGGGACTAATTTGAACACTGTATAAGTTTCTAGACTGGTTTGTATATCAGCATTTAAATTGATCAAGGGGCTGGCATGAGGGATGGAGCAATAAGAAATTATGAAATTGCCAAACACCAGAACTGTAGACTTTAAAAGGCTATTCAGCAAAATGGAGAATTAAATCGATTTTAATGTAATTGTTATTCTCAAACATTTTCTCAATACAGGGCCGACAATGATTTGGTCAAGTCAGGGCACTATTATAGTTCTCAATGAAACAAAAACTCCATTTGTCTGCATGTTTCACTGAAATTACTGGATGTATTTTACCAAAAGATTTTTTTTCTTGCATTGTATGCAATTTAGTAGGATAAACCTTTCTTTGTTATTCAAAGAAAGACTTTCGTTCATCCCAAGATTACTACAATGCCCATCAATCTGCAGAGTTCTCCTCAGATTTGAAAGGGGCTTGAACACCTTCAATAACATTCACGCAAAATAGACATAGGTTTATATTCAGCGGATCTCACTAGGGTCTTGTTTTCTTTTTCACTCTTCACCCAGGTGACCCCCATCATGCCAATGGCTTTAAATCCATCTGTAGGCTGATGATGCCCAAATTTGCAATTTTCATCCAAACTACTTTTCTGAGTTTCCATTTCATATAAACAACTCCCTGCTTGACTTTTGCACTTGAATTTTTCAAAGAGACCTTCAATGTAACATATTCTTCTGATTTTTCCCCCAAATATTTTCATCCTTAACTCTTTTATTTCTAAGCAGATGATACTTGTCAACAAAAATTCCACTAATGATCAAATTTCCCAGTGGCTCAGTGGTAAATAATCCGCCTGCAATGCAGGAGGTACAGGCAGGAGATATGGGTTCAATGCCTGAGTTGGGAAAATCACCTGGAGAAAGGAAATGGCAAACCCACTCCAGTATTCCTGTCTGGATATTCCCAATTCCTAGGGTGACAAAAGAGTTGAATATGACTGGGCAACTAAACAAAAACAACAAAGAAAAAAATAAAAGCAAATTTTATTTGAGCCAAACTGAGGATTACAACCCCAGAAGTATATTCTCAGAAAGCTCTGAGAACTGTTCCACCTTTTAGAAGTTGAAGGTACAGTCATATACATTTTCTGAAACAAAAGCTCACATAAAATGACATAGTAGTATTTTGCATAAAGTTCACCTAGAATACATAGTAAGCACATCCAAAGCCATCAGTAAGTCACCATGACCCCTACAGAGCTGAAAAAGAACACCATCTTTTAAGAAGGCACATTACTAGCATTAGAAGAAAGGAAAAATTGATCTTTATGGTTGAGCCAGCAACTCCCATCTTTGAGGAACTCTGGTTACTGTATGATGCAAAAGTACACTATACATTTGAGATGGAGGAGGCCCCAAAACACACACACACACAGAATTTCATGTTTAATTTTTTTCTTGTCCTGCCTTAAAACATAGATTCGATTTCATCATATCTTCAACCATGCTTTCTCCAAAGTCCAAAGCTTAGGAGTCATCTTCAAAATGTCTCTTACTCCAATCAGTATATGCTGTCGATGCATCCTCCGAACTATATTTCAACTGAACATATTTTTCTTAATATATTTTATCACCACCCTTCTTCAAGTCACGGGTCTCCTGGTGGCTCAGATGGTAAAGAATTTGCCTGCAGATTCAGTCCTAGGGTTATGAAGATCCCCTGGAGAAGGGAACAGCTACCCACTCCAGTATTCTTGCCTGGAGAATTCCATGGATAGAGAAGCTTGGCAGGCCTTACCCCATGAGATCACAGAGAGTCAGACATGACTGAGTGAATAACACTTTCTTCAAGTCAGTATCCGGAGAAGGCAATGGCAATCCACTCCAGTACTCTTGTCTGGAAAATCCCATGGACGGAGGAGCCTGGTAGGCTGCAGTCCATGGGGTCGCTAAGAGTCGGACACGACTGAGCAACTTCACTTTCACTTTTCCCTTTCATGCATTGGAGAAGGAAATGGCAACCCACTTCAGTGTTCTTGCCTGGAGAATCCTAGGGACGGGGAAGCCTGGTGGGCTGCCGTCTATGGGGTCGCACAGAGTCGGACACAACTGAAGCGACTTAGCAGCAGCAGCAGCAAGTCAGTATCACATCACAGTTTATTTGGCCTGTTTGCTTCCATTCTTGTCCCCTTTTTACTACTTTGTCTTCCAAATCAAAAAAGGGAGAATTTTTCAAATAACTTATTAGGTTAGTCCAACGTTTTAAGTAATTTTAAAAGTTTTATGTTACTAATTTGTATTAAATATTTAGAATGTACATGGCCATAATATACATTCTTCAGCCAGACTCACAGGGTCCTTCATGATCTGACTTCTACCTTTCTCTCCAGAACAATAGTATGCCCCTTTCTCCCAAGTTCTCAAGGTTTCAGCTCCACTGGCCACCTTTTAAAACCTTAATTAAGCCAAGTTCTTTTAAAGCTAAGTTGTCATACATGATGTTCCTATTAGTTGAATGGCTCCTTCTCCTTTACCTAGCTAAGTCTCAAAGTGTTTTGTAATCTGCAGTGACAGAAATAATAATCTCTTAAACTAGTAATCTTCTATAACCGAGTTGGTCTCCTGGACATTTGCCAGGGTCTTAGCCCAGGCCTAGGGTCCTTATCTTGCAAGGGGAAGTTCTTTTTCTACTTAGATTGGCACTTCATGCTCATTCTCATTACTGTCCGATTCTGTGATCCCATGGACTGTAGCCCACCAGGCCCTTCTGTCCAAGGGACTTTCCAGGCAAGAGTACTGGAGTGAGTTGCCATTTTCTCCTCCAGGGGATGTTCCCAACACAGGGATCGAATCCATATCTCCTGTGTCTACTGCAGTGGCAGGCAGATCTTTATCCCTAGCACCACCTTGGATGATCCAGATATAATCTATAGGTAATTAGTAAAAATGTATAAGTGAATGATATTATTATTATTAAAAATTACCTAAAAAAACCATGATAAAATACATCCCCTCAAGAGAGGTGGGTTCTATGAATGGGTAGGGAAGATTCCCCTGGAGTAGGAAATGGCAACCCACTCTAGTATTGTTGCCTGGAGAATTCCATGGACAGAGGAGGCTGGTGGGCTCTAGTCCATAGGGTCACAAAGAGTCAGACAGGACTGAGTGCTGGACACACACACACACACCTTTTTTACTCGACTTATTTATAATAAAATCATATTTCAATTACCTAGAAAGATCCTGGTACCTATTTTATTTCTGAAAATTGTACCATCATTGTAATATGAAAGAAATTCATGCACATGCAAGTTACTCAGATAATTATGTAGAAAATTATAATTATTTATAAATTGGAAATTAAAGCTTTTTAGCAGTTTTTACTTTAAACATTTCCTTGTTGAGACTCATTGATTTGTTTTTCTTTTCACCTTTCACCCTAGCAAGTCTAAGTTTGACATTTTTATCACCCCAGTGGAATGCCTGGTTTTCATTTGCAAAGCACACCTCACCTTTACAAGTAAAACCCCATTTCACTTTTACAAGTGAAACACCATGGGTTGAGCAGCATATACAAACCTAATGACCAGCTTGGCTTTATTGTTCTGACTCCCCTTTCCCACAGACTGGGAATTCTCTTAAGATGAAAGTGTTACATAAATGGAATTTGTTTCAGTTTAGAAGCAGAAGGCTTTCCACTGAATTAGCTTCTGTTTCTTTGTATGGGAAGCACCACTGATGTTTAAACAATGTTGGCCTCATGTATCAGCATGCTCCTGACTGCTGTTTGTGGAAGTGAAGAGGCTCATGTGTACCTCTACATGCAATTCCATTGCTTACATACACCCATCTTCTCAACTCCAGGAGATGTACAAAATAGAAACATATCAATGTAGCTCAGGGTAAACACTGGTCTCTGGGAGTCCAGAAATCCATATTCAGTGCTGGATCCAGCTCCAGTTCCTTCTTTGGCATTGAAAAGTTCTCTTAATTCTGCATTTCAACCCCCTCATCTATACAATATGAAGTCGACTGGACAACTCTTTCAACTCTCTGTTACTCCAGTTTTCCATCTTCTAACTGAAAAAAACAATAACAACATTGAAATATTACATTTCATTTTATTAGCCAAACTGTGACTAGAAGGTCAGACTCCTTTTCATTTACACTCCTAAGATATATATACCTTGGTAATCATACATATTTTTGTGACTTTATTTTATTCTTACCAATCAAAGCTATTTTGTAGGCACATAGACTTTAAAACAATGCTCCCCCTTCAATGTATGCCTAACCTCATGTGAGTTCTTCAGCTGTGTGTAGAAAGGTGTGTGTGTGTGTGTCCAGCACTCAGTCCTGTCTGACTCTTTGTGACCCTATGGACTAGAGCCCGCCAGCCTCCTCTGTCCATGGAATTCTCCAGGCAACAATACTAGAGTGGGTTGCCATTTCCTACTCCAGGGGAATCTTCCCTACCCATTCATAGAACCCACCTCTCTTGAGGGGATGTATTTTATCATGTTGGCAATAAAATGTGCTTTCAAATTTATTTTGGCATTTTTTTCGGTAGATTGACTTTGAGTTGGTCCTTTCTAGGAAATCTGTATCGTGGCCTATTGAGACAGCTACCTCAGCAGACTGGTATTTGTGCTTGGGAAATTCCCTTCCATGGTCCTCTGACCTACTTTATCTTGAGGTTGCATACCACTCATTGCTATCTATGTTAGTAGCTGTGTCTGCAGACCTGACAAGAACGTTTATAAACCTTTCTTGTTTATTAAGGTTGTCATTCGACTATAATTGTTCTTGGATTTCCAACCTGCTCTTTGTGATCCCAAACATCCCAGAGTTTGGAATGTTGAAAAAGATCTTTAAGGAAGTCAGAAAAATACATGCTAAGTCTGTAAAACTTATGGGAAAGTAGCACTTAAAACTACTGCCACTTTATACGTGAATCAATTACCAAACTAGAAAATCATGCCCATATTTTATAACTAGGTTTTGCACAATACATTTTGATAACTAAAACCATACTCACATTTAAATTATAGTTACTCTAAGAAGCAAAAAGAGAGAAGCTATCTTTTATATCAGTACTTTTTTCTACCTGGTTCCTTAAGAAGTTAGAATTTTTTACTAAGATTTAGTTTAGCTTTTTTGTTTTTCTTTCATCCTTACAATATGCATTGTGCTACAGTGTGTTGAATGCTGTTAGTTGATATTATGCTGTGGTATTATTTCCTTAAAAGCACACACAGGACAGGTAGTATAGTTCCTACTTTACAAATGAGGAGTAAACTGAAGCTATGGTAACACAGCTAATAAATTGAGAGACAATAATTCAAGCTGCTCTTAGTCATCCATTCGAAGATTTTTATTTTTTGTTTAAACAATAATATAGACTAATGGCAGAAGTACTTTGGTAAATTTATAGAAAGTCACAATGATTATTTTTAAATGCATAGTTTTAAATTTTACAATGCATGTAACTGGAGTTAACCTAGAAATTAAAGACATTTTTCAATAAAAAGTATGTTTATGTTAAACTCCCAGTTGTCCTATTATAAATATTTTTACAGTCAGTCAGTCATTTAAAAAAATAATTATTTTCTAAGTACCTTGTATACACACTAGAGTCCTATTTTACTTTATTTAGCAAGTATATTTTTATAGATAGTGGAAAGACAAATTTAGCCCTGCACTGAGTGAATTATCATAAATTTTAAAAGTACAAATGAGCAAGGTTAATTACACTAGAAACAAATAAAATAAATTGCATTCTTTAATTAACAAAAGGAAACACTTGGTATTTTTAAATAATAAAGTTTTCTCAAACAACACTGACCTCACTCTAGCAGAACAAATGACATACATTTTTTACAGTTATGCAAAAATAAGCAACTGATATTTTTATAAATCCATAGATATTATAGTTCTAAATTAAGTCTTGAAAGATTTTAGCCATTAATATTTAAAGCATGTTGTTGTGTTGGTTTTGTTGTCCCCTTTCTCACATTGTTCCGAAAATCCAGTGAATAGGATATTCTCATGAGAGCAAAAAATCAGAGATATGAAGCAAATGTTTTTAATGAATGGATAAAGATTATGCATTTCTATAATAGAAATTATTTTCTGATGGTTGACTACATCTAACAAATTCCTGAACTTAAAATTATGCAATCATAAAAGCTGATATGAGTATTGCAATGCAATGTGAGCTGATGGACAGATTAAATATGGCTACATATTCTTTAACACTTTTTGTATCAGGAAATGAAGGTCAATGTCTCCTCTTGAACCTGTGTAGATGCTGTGATGATTTTTGACAATAGAATATGGTGGCAGTGCTAATGTGCCAGTTTATGGGCCCAGGCCTAAAGAAATCAGAACTATTTTACACATAATAAGCATTCAGTGAATGTTAATCATTAATTTTATTATTGAATTTGTTATCACTATGAGTGAGTGAGTGTTAGTTGCTCAGTCATGTCTGATTCTTTGCATCCCCATTGACTGTAGCCCACCAGGATCCTCTGTCCATGGGGATTCTCCAGACAAGAATACTGGAGTGGGTTGCCATTCCCTTCTCCAGGGGATCTTCCTGACACAGGGATACAATCCCAGTCTCCTGCATTACAGGCAGATTATTTACCTTACTGAGCCACCAGAGAAGCACTATACATAATAAAAAATTAAAAAACAAAAAAACTGAAGAATGAGCTTATTATCTTTTTAGTGCTTCAGTTGAGTTCAATTCAGTTCAGTCGCTTAGTCATGTCCAACTCTTTGCGACCCCATGGACTGCAGCACTCCAGGCTTCCCTGTCCATCACTAACTCCCAGAGTTAGTCAAACTCATGTCCATTGAGTCAGTGATGCCGTATAACCATCTCATCCTCTGTCATCCCCTTCTCCTCCTGCCTTCAATCTTTCCCAACATCAGGGTCTTTTCCAAAGAGTCAGCTCTTTGCATCAGTTGGCCAAAGTATTGGAGTTTCAGCTTCAGCATCAGTCCTTTCAATGAATATTCAGGACTGATTTCCTTTAAGATGGACTGGTTGGATCTCCTTGCACTCTAAGGGACTCTCAAGAGTCTTCTCCAACACCACAGTTCAAAAGTATCAATTCTTCAGCGCTCAGCTTTCTTCACTGTCCAACTCTCACATCCATACATGACTACTGGAAAAACCATAGCCTTGACTAGACAGACCTTTGTTGGCAAAGTAATGTCTCTGCTTTTCAATATGCTGTCTAGGTTGGTCATAACTTTTCTTCCAAAAGTAAGCATATTTTAATTTCATGGATGAAGTCACCATCTGCAGTGATTTTGGAGCCCCCCAAAATAAATTGTGCCATTGTTTCCACTATTTCCCCATCTATTTACCATGAAGTGATGGGACCACATGCCACGATCTTAGTTTTCTGAATGTTGAGCTTTAAGCCAACTTTTTCACTTTCTTCTTTCACTTTCCTCAAGAGACTCTTTAGTTCTTCCTTGCTTTCTGCCATAAGTGTGGTGTCACCTGCATATCTGAGGTTATTGATATTTCTCCTGGCAATCTTGATTCCAGCTTGTGCTTCATCCAGCCCATGGTTTCTCATGGTGTACTCTGCATATAAGTTAAATAAGCAGGGTGACAATATACAGCCTTGACGTACTCCTTTCCCTTTTATATGAAACCAGTCTGTTGTTCCATGTCCAGTTTTAACTGTCGCTTCTTGACCTGCATACAGATTTCTCAAGAGGCAGGTCAGGTGGTCTTGCATTCCCATCTATTTCAGAATTTTCCACAGTTTATTGTGATCCATACAGTCAAAGGCTTTGGCATAGTCAATAAAGCAGAAGTAAAGTGAAGTGAAGTCGCTCAGTCATGCCAACTCTTTGAGACCCCATGGACTGTAGCCTACCAGGATCCTCAGTCCATGGGATTTTCCAAGCAAGAGTACTGGAGTGGGTTGCCATTTCCTTCTCCAGGGGATCATCCTGACCCAGGGATCGAACCCTGGTCTTCCGCATTGTAGGCAGACGCTTTACTGTTTGAGCTACCAGGGAAGCTCCAATAAAACAGACATAGATGTTTTTCTGGAACTCTCTTGCTTTTTCGGTGATCCAGTGGATGCTGGCAATTTGAATTCTGGCAATTGTTTAGTCGCTCAGTCATGTTCGACTCTTTTTTTAATGACCCCAGGGTCTGTAGACTGCCAGGCTCCTCTGTCCACCAGCTTTCCCAGGCAAGGATACTGGAGCAGGTTGCCATTTCCTTCTCCAGGCAGTCTTCCTGTCCCAGGGATCCAACCCGTGTCTCTGAACATTGGCAGGCAGATTCTTTACCACTGAGCCACCCGGAAGGCCCCCTAGTTCCTCTTACTCCATTTTAAATAGAGACAGAATTTGAAAACTATTATTCTTATCAATCAAAAATCACCATATGATAAAAAAATTCTGTTATCTTTTGTAGGTTTACTGATGTACTTCACTCCTTTTTCACAAATCTAGAAAAAATAGTATTTATATTAGTATTATGTGTGTACCTGCTAAGTCACTTGAGTCACGTCTGACTCTTTACGACTGTAACCTGCCAAGCTCCTCTGCCCATGGGACTCTCCAGGCATGAATACTTGAGTGGGTGTGGGTTGCCATGACTCCCTCCAGGGGATCTTCCCAGCTCAGGGATTGAACGTGTTTCTCTTATGTCTCCTGCATTGGTAGGCAAGTTCTTTACCACTGGCACTACCTGGGAAGCCCATTAGGATCATAGTGCAAGAATAATCTGTTCAGAAGAAATATTACAATGTATTTAGTCCATTTGTTTAACACTTGAATTCTTTCTACAAGAACATATTTAAGCAGCCTTCTGTATGATACCTCTAGAGATTAGAAAATTATTCATTTCTGAGGAAGTCCATTCTTTTATAGAATAGCCTTGACAGAACAAAATATTTTCTTTATATTTCAGTAAAATCTATAGTTCATTTTTCCTTGAACTACTGTCTATTAAGATTCAGAATAAAACATAAGTGTTCCAATACATGATAGCATTTATAATTATTTAAGGCAAGTTTTATTTTCCCAAAGTTGTGTCTTCTTGTAGCTAACAGTTTTAATAGTTTTAAATTTCTCTGATCAATTGCATATGATATAGTTTTGTCCTCTGTCACCATTCTCATCTGAAAGCAATACTTTTTAGTACAAATCCTATCATTTTTTCTTTCTTTTGCTGGAGTTTTTAACCTCAAAGTTTAGAAATTTTATAGTCAATGTTGCTTTTTATTTTCCCATATGTTTTATAATATCTGTGCTCATTATTATTTACTGCAACTTAGAACTTCCTTATGGGGTAATTTTCCTTTATTTTTGAGGAACATTTCTAGCATTTCTTTCCCTGACAGTCTAGTAGTGGTCAACACTCAGCACTTACTCACGTTGGTGTATATTTCTTCATGTGTTTTGCAATTTGAGGTTTCGTGTGCTGTGTTTTATCAGAATTCTTCAAGGTCTATGTTGAAGGGGTGTTTTTCCAGAGAATTCGATTTTTTCCCCCACAGCTCTACAGTATCTTCTCCAAACCACCACTAAAAATGAAGACAACTTTCAATTAATTTATTGATTTGAAGCTTCTGGATAAAGCAGGAAGAGTATATTTGGACTCCAAACTAGATGAAAGGCAGGAATATAATTACAATTTCTCAAGAGAGCCTCACTTTTAAGGTGAGGCTGAGTCTGAAAAGCTTCCCACTTGTTTCCATTTGTTAACAGGTGGACTTTGCTTCTAATGTATTTTTAACTGAAGATATAGCCCTTCAAAGGTCCTGACTTTAATGGAATCAACTTGTTTACCTGTGGGGCCCAGTACTTTGCATCTTGTCCCCAAGATGGTCGATAAAATGTGACACTTGAGGGCTCTGTGGTTGTTAAACATTCACCAGGCAGCTGTAACTCCCATGAAGAGATCTGTAGTCACCTCTCTTGCTGCTACTTTGTTTTTGGTTTTCGGAGACTTCCTTTTCTATCTTATAAGCATTTTAAAATCATGATTATATTATTTTAGTGGGTATTTCCAAAGTTTTATACTGGGAAAGTTTTTCAGGTTTGTTAGGTCCAAAATGGGCTTCCCAGGTGGGGGTAGTTGTAAAGAACCTGCCTGCTAATGCAAGAGACCTAAGAGACATGGGTCCGATCCCTTGGTTGGGAAGATTCCCTGGAGGTGGGCATGGTGACCCACTCCAGTAATCTTGCCTGGAGAATCCAATGGACAGAGGAGTCTGGTGGGTCACAGTCCATAGGGTTACAAAGACTCAGACACGACTGAAGCGACTTAGCACGCACACAGACACGCAGTTCCAAAACACGACCCTATCTTCCAAAAATTCGTCCACTTGGAGATACGCTCACTGTGACAAAGATGAAATACCATGTGGTATTTAACTGAGAACTATATGTTGTTTAACAATAATTACAAAGCTCAATTGCAGCCATTTTACCAATTTACAAATCACTTGTCTTTACAATAAGCTTATATTTCTTCATATTGTCCCAGGTATAAACAAATAGTTTTGATGTTTAAATAGATTAAGTGTAAAGTCAGGATTCTTTTAGTTTTAGTGGTATAAATCCAAGTCAAAGTATTAATATCTTTAGCCAGAAACAAGACATTTTTTTAAGTCTGATAGTTAAAATAGCAAATTTCAGATGCCCTAATGTCATAAAAATTTTCTTCATCTCTCAGATCTCCTTTTCTCATATTGGTTTCACATTTTTCCCCTCAAATTTGGTGGAATGATAACCATCTAACTCTCATAAATTTGCTGTGGTAGATGTAGATATTTTCTAATAACTCCAGGAAAAGACAAAAATCCCATGTAGCACTGTGTTTTGTTTGGGTAAAATGTGAATCACTGAATCCAGGGACAGGGTTGGCCCTATCAAAATAACATGAATTAAAAGACGAGGCAGGGAAGACTCCCAAAATAAGAGTTGAAATTGTTACTACAATAAGGAATACTGTGCTAGCAAAATCAACAGTTTCCACTAAACTGTGTGCCCTCTTTTTAAATTCCAACTGTCTAAAAACATTGCAAAGAAAAAAAGATTATCCCAAAAAATACTTTTTCTTGTGAATCTTTGCTTTCTCAATAAATTCATAAACCATGTCAGTATGATTAGCTGAATTTATATTCTTCGGCTTTATAAAACTACAGTGACATTTTTGATATCCTTCTTTTTGTCATGAACTATTCAAAATCCCTCAAATTGTTTAGTGGTCATCTTTTCAATATCCTTGCAATTCATAGAGGATGGTGAGCTTTAGCGAATTTATACTTGTGGAGGCCTTTATAATTTCCTAACTTTGGGGAGATTAAAATCCCAAATCAATTAAAACATCAATAATCAATTAAAATTTCAATAATCAATAGAAATATCAATAATAAATCAATGAAAATCAATATTAAAATATCAATATTTAAAAATCAATTCAGTTCAGTTCAGTCGCTCAATCGTGTCCAACTCTTTGTGACCCCAAGGACTGCAGCACACCAGGCCTCCCTATCCATCATCAACTCCCAGAGTTTACTCAATTCATGTCCATTGAGTTGGTAATGCCATCCAACCATCTCATCCTCCATCATCCACTTCTCCTCCAACATTCAATCTTTCCCAGCATCAGGGGCTTTTCAAATGAGTCAGTTCTTCGCATCAGGTGGCCAAAGTATTGGAGTTTCAGCTTCAACATCAGTCCTTCCAGTGGATATTCAAGATTGATTTCCTTTAGGATGGACTGGTTGGATCTCCTTGCAGTCCAAGGGACTCTCAAGAGTCTTCTCCAACACCACAGTTCAAAAGCATCAATTCTTTAGCACTCAGGTTTCTTTACAGTCCAACTCTCACATCCATACTTGACTACTGGAAAAACCATAACCTTGACTAGATGGAACTTTGTTGGCAAAATAATGTCTCTGCTTTTTAATATGCTATCTAGGTTGGTCATAACTTTTCTTCCAAGGAGCAAGCATCTTTTAATTTCATGGCTGCAGTCACAATCTGCAGTGATTTTGGAGCCCCCCAAAATAAAGTCTCTCACTGTTCCACTTTTTCCCCATCTATTTGCCATGAAGTGATGGGGCCAGATGCCATGATCTTAGTTTTCTGAATTTGAGTTTTAAGCCAACTTTTTCACTCTCCTCTTTCAACCTTCATCAAGAGGCTCTTTAGTTCTTCTTCACTTTCTGCCATAAGGGTGGTGGTCATCTGCATATCTGCGGTTACTGATATTTCTCCTGGAAACCTTGATTCCAGCTTGTGCTTCATCCACGTCAGCATTTCTCATGATGTACTCTGCATATAAGTTAAATAAGAGAGTGACAATATACAGCCTTGAATTTCTCCTCTCCTGGTTTGGAACCAGTCTGTTGTTCCGTGGTCAGTTCTAACTGTTGCTTCTTTACCACATACAGATTTCTCAAGAGGCAGTCAGGTGGTCTGGTATTCCCATCTCTTAAAGAATTTTCTACAGTTTTTGGTGATCCACATAATCACAGGTTTCGGCATAGTCAATACAACAGGAGTAGATGTTTTACTGGAACTCTCTTGCTTTTTCTATGATCCAATGGATATTGGCAATTTGATCTCTGATTCCTCTGCCTTTTCTAAATCCAGCTTGAACATCTGGTAGTTCATGGTTCGCATATTGTTGAAGCCTGGCTTGGAGAATTTTGAGCATTACTTTACTAGCATGTGAGATGAGTGCAATTAAGTGATAGTTTGAGCATTCTTTGTCATCACCTTTCTTTGGGATTGGAATGAAAACTGACCTTTTCCAGTCCTGTGGCCACTGCTGAGTTTTCCAAATTTGCTGACATATTGAGTTCAGCACTTTCACAGCATCCTCTTTTAAGATTTGAAATAGCTCAACTGGAACCCCATCACCTCCGCTAGCTTTGTTTGTAGTGATGCTTCCTAAGGCCCACTTGACTTTGCATTCCAGGATGTCTGGCTCTAGGTGAATGATCACACCATCATGGTGATCTGGGTCATGATGATCTTTTTTGTATAGTTCTTCTGTGTATTCTTGCCACCTCTTCTTAATATCTTCTGCTTCTGTTAGGTCCATATCATTTCTGTCCTTTATTGTGCCCATCTTTGCATGAAATGCTCCCTTGGTATCTCTAATTTTCTTGAAGAGATCTCTAGTCTTTCCCATTCTGTTGTTTTCCTCTATTTCTTTGCATTGATCACTGAGGAAGGCTTTCTTATCTCTCTTTGCTATTCTTTGGAACTCTGGATTCAAATGCGTATATCTTTCCTTTTCTCCTTTGCCTTTCACTTCTCTTCTTTTCACAGCTATTTGTAAGTCCACCTCAGACAACCATTTTGCCTTTTTGCATTTCTTTTTCTTGGGAATGGTCTTGATCCCTGTCTCCTGTACAGTCACAAACCTCCATTTTTCTTCTATAGTGTTAAGTTTGAAGATTATGACCTTTGACAGATTTAAAAAAGCAGCAATTGAGGAATTCCCCATCCACATGGCTCCCATTCAAAGAGAAAGTTTTCCTGTTTTTTTTCTTTCTCTATCAGAATCTAATTAATCTTCCCATTGCTTAGTCTTTGTTAGCATTAATTCTCACTTGACTAACATACATGAAATCTTCATTTTCTAAAATAGTGAATCTCATTCTAAAGCTATGTGTGATGGAAAGACTTCAAAATTTTTATTATTATCATTTATTTCCTATACATCACGGATTTTGTAAGATACATTAAAAGTGAATTATTTAAAAAATGGTTATATACTGGGAAGTCATAGTCATTTCAGTTGCTATGAAGACTTCTGAAACATTTACTTTGAATCCCATACTGATCCCATTATGGCAGTGGTTTATAGAGCACATTTTGGAAAACAACAATCTAGGGTTTGCATTTCACTGCCCAACTGATCATCTCATGTTAAATCAAGTCTGAGATATTCTTTGTTTCTTTGTCACTTGCTTAAGTATACGAGTTATACATAAATCTGCTGAATCACAATATTATTATCATCAAGGTAAGACAGTCAAGAACTTGTCAGCTTTTATAGGTATCTAGAAAGTTAAGACCACCATCAATAGTATACTTGTCCTCAGTTCTCTACTGTGATCTGAACCTGAATTCCATAACCCAATTCTTCTCCTGTATTAAGCATTACAGTTTATTCCTACAACTTGTATTCTCTTTCTAATGCATCTCAACTCTTTTTTGGGAACTAACATTCTGGTTATATCATCTTTCATCCTATCTGATTTTATGTATTTATTTTAAAATTCAATTATCCCATTCCAGCCATTCAACACCATCTATGGAATTCTCCAGACAGGAATACTTGAGTGGGTAGGTAGTCATTTTCTTCTCCAGAGGATTTTCCCACCCCAAGGGTTGAACCAAGATCTCCTGCATTTCAGGTACAGTCTTTGCTGTCTGAGCCACCAGGGAAGACCATGTGTGTATTTAAGTAGGCATTTATATGAAGATGGGGAAAAGAGAGGTAAAAACACCATTTTTAATTCCTTTCTGGACTCTTTAAAGTGATACATTATTTATATTTCCTTATCACTGTGCTTGTTATGGACACAACGTAATGACTGAACAACAACAAAATGCTTGCTACTCCCCATAGAACAGAAAGAATTGTACTACATAAGTGTGTTTTCTTTGTTCTTTCTTGGTTAATTAAAAGTTTCTTATTAAAATCAGTAACCTTTTAAAACAACATATTCTTCTACTTCTCCGTGAGATTTGTGCCATTCCTAAGCTAATATAAAGTATATTGAAAACTGTCCCCATTTTTATTTTTCACATGGCCAATAACTATACCCACAAATCTTTTTTTCTTATTTCCAAAGGCCCAAATAGTACATATAATTAGCTATTTTTACCATGAAACTCTCTCAAGTTCTCCAATTATCTCATCAATTATTCACTGGCAGCTTTTCACCAACTTTGTTCTGCAAAATACAAAATGCATTCTTTAGTACACATGATCCATAATTATATCACCTTAATAGATTATATCTGGAGCTTATTTTGTCAAATAACGTATCCCTCTGAATCAGCATGAGTCAATAGTAGGTGAGATTAATGAATTTCAGCTAGGCCTCCAATCAGATAGTAGGTATATTGCAAGCCTACGTTATGATTGACCATGTATACTAGTATTTTTAAGTCATCTCATACAATAGTTAATTATCAATGGACATAAATAATTTCTGCATCAAGGCATGGCAAAAAAAACTCTCCTATTATAAGTTACTTTTATATCTCACCTGTGAAATAAACTTTTGTAGAGTCAATTATTATTATCACATATGCCATAATTTTTTTATCCATACACTTAGTATACGTTTACATATATATTTATGTATAAACTATTCAGGAGTTATGTTTATAATAATAAATAATACAACATATAAGCTACATTTGTTTCTCTCCTTGTATGTTTAACAGGGAGAATTTAATTACTTTCAGAGTCTATTTTAAAATGTACAGATGTCAGGTTTTTTATTTATTGACTAAAATTTGCACACATTATGTAAACCTCTGCCAATCAGTAGTTAGTAATTCTAGCATTTTAATGCAATCAAACACCAGGGATTTTTGACACTATTCATCACAAAACCTGGAGAAAATTTTGCCACTCTGTACCATTCTGACAAAAATCATGACAATGTACTAATGCTGAAATTTAACAATTTCTAGAGAGAAAAATCAACTAGAAATGGTATCCAGGCTTTTAAAAGTTGCTTCTGAATTAGCATCTCTTCATCTTTGAAAAAAATACATTTTACTATAATAGACAAGTTAGTGGAAGATTGATGCTGCTAACTTCAGCTGTCTGCTGCTTAGAAACGCCACCCAGCTTTAAAGTCACAGAAAAACTTTTGGTAAGTATGCATTTTAGTTTGAAACAAGCAGATATGATTATTACCATCAAGAAAAGTGGATGCAAGCATTTAGATGTAACAGTTTAATCAACGAGTAAGCATTTAATATGACAAGAAAAGGGCAGAGACGCCATAAGTATCATAGTGTTCCTCAGCTACTTTAGGAAGAAAACAGGACTTTCAGACATGTAACTGAAACTTATTTTATCCTGAATGACAAGGATGGGCCTAAAAAGCTGCAAATCTATTCTATATACTCAAGGACACCAGTGTCTTGCTGATACTCGTATAATTCAATAAAATGCTTCCAATTCATCAACAAGCACTCTCCCCTGATAGAATGTTGAATTTCACTTTGGAGATGAATGCTTACAGCAAAATGGTCCTTTCAATCTGTATTTCTGGTTGAGTAAGTATAAGACATATCAAACATCATTTTGTATCATTATGTTTGGTAGGGAGTATGGTTAGAAGTGAGGAGACAGAGGCCAAGAAGCACACACAACGACACACACAGGCACATACACAGGCATAAACACCCCTCCATCTCTCATATGGTAATCTCAGTAGATCAACGTAAAAGGCCATATTCTCCTTTCTTAATCCGCATGTGTATATGTGTGCTACCACTTACATTTAAAGGCTGGCAACTTCTATTTCACCAGGGTAAGTCTGTACTCAATGCTCCTGTGCTAGAAGGAATTTTTAAAAGCCATATAGCTATAGTCTTAACCTTGACTGTCTTTCATGCTCAAATATCTATTCGGTTATATGTGCTGAGTGACTTACAACAAAGTGAGAGAAAATTCAGTGACTTGACATTTACAAGTCCCAACTGATTCATTTATTTATTCAACAGAGTAAATATTTAGGCAGTAGAATTAAATTGGAAAATGTTTATCAAGTTTGAAACCACCTTTCTTTCAATATATAAAACATAAACCCAGGGGCCTAGGCCTAGGGAAATTTGCCTATGAATGTGCCCTACAGAGAAGGGCACATTTAAATGTCCCAGTGGGTTTTCATCGGCCACAAGTTTGTTTTGAAAACTTGTCGTTTTTTAGGATAGTGCTATGTGAAACAACACATAATAAACTGTAATTTATATGCAGCTACATTTTATTAATCATTTGTGTAATTTTACAATGCATGAAGTCCTCTGCATATATTTTCTCATTCTATTTCAGTCCAAAGATCTAGTGTTGTTAATTGCCACACCTGAAGGGTATGTTCATACAATTCTCTCATTACGTGTAACACCATAGCTGTGTCTACCCACTAGGGAAATGAGCTAAAAAATGCTATGACCTAACCAGAAAACAGAATCTTACAAAACATGTCTCAGCACAAAAATCATGATGAAAATAAACAAAGGCTTTAGGTCTCTACCTATAACAACATTGTATGGATAAGCTAACCAAAGAATATTTTCCAAAGTTTCCACTGGTTCTCAAAATGATTTGACTGTCATTAAAGCAATAAAGGCAATAACATTATGCAAATGACCTTTAAAATCTAAGAATATAATGATGTTACATTTTCATGATAGACAAAATAATTACAAGCCTAGGCCTTTCCTTTGAAATCAGAAAGCATATAACAGCAATTTCCATGGATACACTTCAGGAAAAAAAAAATTATATATGTACAACTTAAAACTTACAATTTTAACCATTTGTACATGTACAACTCAGTGGCATTAACTACATTCATGATGTTGTGCACCCATCATCACTATCTATTTCCAGAGGTTTTCTGCACCCCAAACAAACTCTATACCCGTTAAGCAATAGCTCCTCATTCTTCAACCCTAGAACCACTGAATTCTTCAACCCCAGAACTACTGTGCTCCAGGAGAATGCAAAAGGATTTGCATTCTTAATACCACCAAAGAGTCTTATGATTGACGAAATTTGGGAAACAAGGAAGGGTTGTGAGATGCTGATCCAAGCTAGTCTTAACAATTAGGGTTTTATAATCCCTATGTTACAGATTTAAAACCTGAGATTTCAAAATATTTGACTATTGTGTCCTGAAAATAGAGGATCTAAGTCTTTGTTTGAAATCCTGTGTTTAAGCATAGATATGGTTAGCACTTGAATTTATTTATTTATTTATTTATTTATTTAGTTGGGGGCTAATTACTTTACAATATTGTAATAGTTTTTGCCATACATTGACATGAATCAGCCATGGGTTTACATGTGTTCCCCTTCCTGGACCCCCCACCCACCTCCCTCCCCATCCCATCCCTCTGGGTCTTCCCATTGCCCCGGCCCTGAGCCCTTGTCTCATTCATCGAACATGGAATGGTGTTCTGTTTCACATATTATAATATACATGTTTCAATGCTATTCTCCCAGAACGTCCCACCCTCACCTTCTCCCTCAGAGTCCATAAAATTGTTCTATGCATCTGTGTCTCTTATTCTGTCTCGCATATAGGGTTATCGTTGCCATCTTTCAAATTCCATATATATGCATTATATATGCACTTGAATTTAAACGGGATTCCCTGGTGGCTCAGATGGTAAAGCATCTGCCTGCAATGGATCACTGGGTCGGGAAGATCCCCTGGAGAAGGAAATGGCAACCCACTCCAGTACTCGTGCCTAGAAAATTCCATGGATGGAGGAGCCTGGTGGGCTACAGTCCATGGGGTCACAAAGAGTCAGACATGACTGAGTGACTTCACTTTGAATTTAAATACTGCATCTCCTTGCAAAATGATATTTTTTGTGATGAAACTATTGAAATGTTTTAGTCTATTATTGTTTTTTTTTTGTTTGTTTGTTTCCAGTGCTAGAAACAAAAATGTATTTACACCAGATAAATGATAGAATACTATTTCAATATTTTAATTTTTTTATGCTTATTATGTCCATTTTGCTTTCAGTATTCTCTTGTTCATGAAAGAAAACCTGATATAGTTCTGCTACAAAAATTTTTCTTATGACTCGCATTCCCTGCTTGCCACTTATAAACATTATGTTTCCAATATTAAAGATGATTTAACATTAGAGTACCTCTTAAAGTCTTTTACTAGAATGTAGACTGTTTCTATTATATTTAGATAACATTGTCAACATTTCCAACTAATTCATAAAGTATCGATAGTAGCTAATGTAGACAGGATTCTACTGCCTTTGATATAGTCAACTATTTTGATTAAGAAAGTAATAAAATTTAATTCTGGATGAACTCAAATGAGCCTACAGACATTGTGTTCATGAACACAAATTAGAAGGAAAAATGAAGTTTATTTACTTGGAAGTCCTCTGTGGAGCATCGAAAGGCACATGAAGGAGCCTTTCCCCTTTCCATTTCTCCTTCCGCTCTCCTCTGTCCTTTCTTTCTTTCTTCCTGAGAACTTTCCTTCACAAGTAAGATTATGGATGGAATGCTGTCCTTTAGAATACAAAATAAGACCCAAAATAATAAACATTAATTTTTTTTATTGCAAGGAATTAAATATTCCAAAATAAGAGCTTCCTTGCTATCCCGCTATCATTGTGTGCTAAGATCTTAAAACAGTCATCTCAATTTGCCTTATCTACTGAATGAACAATGGTGGCCTGCGGTCCGAATTACAATCAGTTTTCTAAGTATTTGCTTCCCACCTCATATTAAAACAAAAGATGCCTCTTCAGAACCTAGTTTGTGATTTTTCTTTGTCTATTCTTCCTCCCTCAGCTCAGGATTAGGCATCCAACTGCACTGAGTATACACACTTACAATCCCAATTCAACGCTGCACCTCTGCTGTAGCAATTCAACCTGGAATTATATCAGCTTCACTTCACCAATTTCTAGACTTGCCTTGCTTGTGGAATCCCAACTGCCTCAGAATTTTAAGAAGGGCATATTTTAACACAACTTTCTGAAGTTACATTTTATCACAGCCTTACCATGAACCCTTCAACATTTGTCCATACATAGCTTATGCAAATGGAAGGATTGTTAAAGTATGTGTTCAGTTTAGTGCTGGTTCATGTTACAATTGAGTGATCAGGTTTATCCACATGGTCATGTGATGAAACTAAATACAAGGGCAATGCAAGAGGTTACAACAACCTCCTTTTCTGTGTATTACATATTCACATTTGTTTTCTGGAAGTAGTTAGGGATAAAATGTTTACCTTTTCACTACCTTTTCAATTACTGGCACAATTGATAGTCTCCTTTCCTTTAATAAAATTCCCTCCCCAACTCTTTTCTCAGGTCAGATTTTAACAGTTATCTCCATAGCAACATTTCTATCTAATAGAAATATACATCTTCTGAATGGCTAGCAATACAACATTAACTGTTAGAACATAACATTTTTCATGTTGAAAACATCTGGAATTCACAACCAGTCAAAGAGTATAAAATGTCTTTGGCTCTTTAATAGTCATCCAAGGTTGAGTTTGCTTGCTTTATTAGAATTCATTTACAAACAACTCTTATTAATCAGCAATGTAGTATAATAAAACTAAGCTTAATTTCAACATCAAAAAAAAGTTTTAATTCACAAGTAAAGTTGCTTAGAAAGACTCCAATCATCGTTTGTGGAAAAGAGTTTATGGCAGATTTGGGCTGTATTACCAACCTATTACTAGTACAATAATATCTCTATTTACTGGCTGATTATGTCCTCTGGCAAAATTCGGAACTGTCTGCTACTCTGGTGCAAACTAATCAGTTTTCAAAATTAGTTATTGATCTCATACCCATTATGGTGGACCAATTTAGTGGCTGGTTCATTGAGTACTAAAGTGACAGCATTTGTGTGAGTGGCAGAGAAGTCACAGCAAATATAGTGTCCAAAGAGAGTGCTTAAAGGTAGTTTTCTGTTTCACGGAACTGATAATACAAATATTCAAGGATGCTGCCTTTCTCTCACTAGAGATTAATGATAGGTACCTCCCAATCACATGACTGTAAGATTTTCATATATACATTTGCCATTAATATCCTGACTTTAAATAAGTAATGGATGATAAATCACTAAAAGCATCCTTACTTAAAATGTTTCCTTCTGATCCTTCAAAATTAATTTTTACCTGAATTTATGTAAAGGTGAATAAAGGGAGTGTTTACTAATTAGTATAATGTGACTCTTTGCTAATAAGCTTATGATGAAAAATGCTAGAAAGAGTAAACCAGAAATAATGAGTTCAAAATACACTTCATATTACTCATAATTTAATGATTCTTTTTGTTTCATTAACTTTTTATATATTTCTTTAACATAATTTCTTAGTGATTTGCTTTCTATACCTTGTCTTAGAGACAAAGTCTTAGAGAACTGAGTTATGACAGTTTTCTGAATATCGCAGAGAAGCAGAATTATGAACTAAGTAACTTGGTTGCCTACATAGAAGAAAAATCTTTCAAAAATTGTCCTAAGTTTTCTCATCAGTTTGACATTCCTAAGGAGAGGTTAATCTTTGATGCAAAATTGACATGCAAAACCCCACATGAGATTCACTTATTTTTAGTGATAATTATTATAAAAAACACATTCTATATAAATACTCACACAATGACCATGGAAATGGTTACAGTAGAAAATATTTTTATATCTCCTGGTGATGTGGTTTGGTAAACATTTTTTAAACACTTGACTTTTCTCAGTCCTCTTATAGATGTATCTGTTTCTATTTGTATGTATAGCATGTGAATTTAAAATACAATTTTCAATAATTGTTTTAATTTAAAATATATTTAAAATTTCCACATTTAAAGTCATTTTTGAGGTCTCTAGTTTCAAGAGTTTAGATTATTTTAAGTGAGAAAAAGAAAAAAAATGTTTAAATATATACTGGAGGTGAAACCTCACACCCTACTGAAATCAACCTTAAATAAAGTTCTTGTGAATGATGAAGGTGTGAACAGCTCTCTAAGGAGTTAAGGTGATACAAACTCTGTGGTTTTTATGTTGCCACAGAATTCCATAATTTAAGAAATCCACTTACATTCTTTTATTATAATGACCTTTTAATACCTAAAAAAATCTAATACTGTTTACATTGTAAAAATAAAAAGAAAATAATACTAGAGGCAAGAGAAGGTAACTAAGAAAACAATGTGGTAAGTGGTAAACTTTTTCAGACTTTCATGTTATTAAAATCTAAACTCCTTCTACACGATAAAACGGATATCACATCTCAAACAATCAGTAGTTTCTCTAAGATAGCAATTTGAACATCCAATGGCTAATTGCATCTGAACACTTTTATGTATCGTTGGCACTGGACACAGTTAACAGATCTAATAACGAGTGAAATTTTAAGTTGGACTAATGTTGGGGTCCATTTTTTTTAACTTAAATTAAAAAAACAATTTTTTTACAATGTTGTGTTGGTTGCTGCCATACAACACAAATCAGCCATAATTGAACATACATGCCCGCTCTCCCTAGCCTCTCTCCCCTCCCCCGATCCCATTCCTCCAGGATATCACAGAGCACCACACTGGGCTCTCTATGCTGCACAGCAACTTTTTAGGTAGATAATTTCTTTAGAACTCGGTGCCTTCGCAGGTAGCACTACGGGTAAGGAAACTGCCTGCCAATGCAGGAGACATACGAGATGCATGTTCGATCTGTGGGTCAGGAAGATCCCCTGAAAAGGGCATAGCGACCCGCTTCAGTATTCTTGCCTGGAGAATCACATGAACAGAGAAGCCTGGTGGGCTATAGTCCACGGGGTCACAAAGAATCAGGCAGGACTGAAGCGACAGCACTCACCCACGCACTGTTTTAACCCTGGAGAATCATCAAAACATGCTCTGAAGTTTGTTAAAAGATAAAGACTGAATCAGAATTTTCATGGCTAGTTCTAAACATTTGTATTTTATAAGCTAATGGACTACAGAGAAAAACAACCAGTTTAGATTTATATACATACATATATATATGATGGCTAAGGAACCCATATCACAATTTTTCATTTTTTTTTCAGGCATGCTTCACAGAAACTTTTTGGTGCCTAGATCCGGATATCACTGTTTAATCTGCCAGATGTCAATTTACAAGTTAACGAAGCGAGTTGTTGTGTTTTTCCTCACATTAATCTAGGAAGATAAAGGATAAAAGAAGAACATTGTTTTAAACATTAACATTTGTATATTGGGGTCAAAACAAAATGTTCTGGCTCCTTTAACACAGATTATTCAGAACTAGCCCTGAAACTTATATTTGCACTAATAGGATCATAAAATGTGTAAAAACATGGTTTTATGAGCATGGTTATTTAGATCAATTGTCTTAGTTTATATGTTTCATCTTCAAAACATTTGGTTTAATCAATTTTACACTTTCAACTAACCATTTTAGAAAGTTCTTATATACAATAAATACAGAAATAATTTTAAATAAAAATTTCAAAAGTCTCATAGATTAAAAGCTTATCTTTTACCCCTAAAGGAACTTAGAATTGATGAAGCTCTGTGACCATATAGAGTAATTCTAAAAAAGAAATTTCTATGGAATACAAACTTCTTCTCTAGACCCTTTTGTATTTAGATATCTCATAGAGAATTTGGAAAATTTGATCATTGAAATTTTAATCTCTATTCCCATATTTTGTTGTTGTGCAGTTGCTAAGTTGTGTAAGACTCTTTGCAATTCCATGGACTGCATCATGCCAGGCTCCTCTGACTTCCACTGTCTCCTGGAGTTTGCTCAAATTCATGTCCATTGAGTCAGTGATGCTATCTAACTATCACATCCTCTGCCATACCCTTCTTCTCTTGCCTTCAATCTTTCCCAGCCTCAGGGTCTTTTCTAATAATGGGCTCTTTGCATCACGTGATCAAAGTATTGGTGCTTCAGCTTCAACATCAGTACTTCCTATGAATATTCAGGATTTATTTCCTTTAGGACTGACTGGTTTGATCTCCTTGCAGTCCAAGCGATTCTCAAGAGTCTTCAGTATCACAATTCAAAAGCATCAGTTCTTCTGTGCTGAGTCTTCTTTATACATGACTCTGAAAAAAACATACACATTATACATTCATGCATGACTCTGGAAAAACCATAGCTTTCACTACATGGACATTTGTTGGCAAAGTGATGTCTCTGCTTTTTGTTGCACTGTCTAGGTTTGTCATAACTTTCTTCCCAAAGAGCAGGCATCTTTTCATTTCTTGGCTGCCACAGTGATTTTAGAGCCCAAGAAAATAAAAACTGTCACCGTTTCCTCTTTTTCCACTTCTGTTCACCATAAAGTATGGGACCAGATGCCATACTCTTTGTTTGTTAAATGTTGAGTTTTAAGCCAGCTTTTTCACTCTCCCCTTTTACACTTATCAAGAAGCTCTTTAGTTCTTCTTCATTATCTGCCATTAGAGTAGCATCGTATCATCTGAGGTTGTTGATATTTCTCCCAGCAATTTTGATTTCTGCTTATGATTCACCCAACCAGACATTTCATATAGTGCCAGAACTCTTCACTATGATCTGTCTGTCTTAGGTGGCCCTGCATGGCATGGCTCATAGTTTCACTGAGTCACACAAACCCCTTTGCCACAACAAGATTTTGATCCATGAAGGAGATTCCCATATTAGTAATTCTTAAACGGTTACAAACAATATAGCAGCAGATTGTATAGTAACAGGCATGAATAAAAACTACCCCAATAATTTTTATTCTGTTCATATTTGCTTTTCTAAGTAGTCCCTAGAGATAAATCCTTGTAAATCAAAAAACAAAACCAAAAATCCCCCCTGCTTTATCAAAGTGCTACAAAAAGTTATAAATAGTTGGGCTTAAAAACTGGAAAATTAAAATTTTAAGCAAAGAAATTATTAAAAAAAAAAAAACACAGCCAAAAGGAAGAAAAAGTCAGCATGGGTTTTGAATTTTCTCACATTTATTTTATTCTCTCCCTGCCTCCACAACCAAATGAACTTAATACTGAGACAGAGGACTAGTCCTTCACTCACAGGAAAAAAGGATATAGAAAGAAAATATGCTTTCAACTTGAAAGGTGGATTTCAGATTAGAGAATTTACCCCATAAACCAACAGGTTAAATAGTGAAGAATAACATTGAAGAAGGTTGTGAATATTCTTTGGAAAAATTTTGAGAATCCAGGAATTTTTTTCATATGTGTGATCATTAAGGAAAAAATGGGTAGTACTGGGATTGGCATCACATTGGTTTTAATTCCCATTAAATTTAAATGATTTACCAAGTTATTTGATGACCTTTTTAATTTCACCCACCTCATTCAGATCAGTTCAGTCTCTCAGTCATGTCCAAATCTTTGCAACCACATAGACTGCAGCACGCCAGGCTTCCCTGTCCATCACCATCTCCATCAGCTTGCTCAAATTCATGTCCATCGTGTCGGTGATGCCATCCAACCATCTCATCTCCTGTTGTCCGCTTTGTCTCCTGCCTTCAATCTTTCTCAGCATCAGAGTCTTTTCTAATTAGTCAGTTCTTTGCATCAGGTGGCCAGAGTATTAGAGTTTCAGCTTCAAATTCAGTCAGTCCTTCCAATGAACACCCAGGACTGATCTCCTTTAGGATGGACTGGTTGGATCTTCTTGCAGTCCAAGGGACTCTGAAGAGTCTTCTCCAACATCACAGTTCAAGCATCAATTCTTCGGCGCTCAGCTTTCTTTATGGCCGAACTCTCACATCCATATATGACTACTGGGAAAAACATAGCTTTGACTAGATGGACCTTTGTTGGTAAAGTAATGTCTCTGTTTTTTACTATGCTGTCTAAGTTGGTCTTAGCTTTTCTTCCAAGGAGCAGGCGTCTTTTAATTTCGTGGCTGCAGTCACCACTTGCAGTGATTTTGGAGCCCAAGAAACTAAAGTTTCTGTGTTTCCATTTTTTCCCCATCTATTTGCTATGAAGTGATGAGACTGGATGCCATGATGTTAGTTTTTTGAATGTTGAGTTTTAAGCTAACATTTTCACTCTTCTCTTTCACTTTAGTCATCCACCTCATAATACCCTGAAAATATATCATTTGCATTGCCCTAGTTATCATCTAAGTAAGATTTTAAGGTTTGATGAGATGACTGACATAGCTGTTTGTTCTCTCAGAGTCTTTATTCCTCGCTGTATAAGAGCACGTGCATGCATGCTCAGTTGCTTTGCTGAGTCCCGCCCGACTCTTTGTGACCCCGTGGACTGTAACCCCCAGGCTATTCTGGCCATTGGGTTCTCCAGGCATGAATACTGGAGTGAGTTGCCATTTCCCCCTCCAGAGGATCTTTCTGACCCAGGCATTGAACCCATGTCACCTGTTTGGCAGGCAGGTTCTTTACCATTGAGCCACCTGGGAAAATCAGTACAATAGCACAGGTTCCAGTATTTCCATTTTGTTTCTGTTTTTTTTTTTTTTTTGGTGCTCTAGGAATTGACACAACAGTGAATATGACCTAAATTGATGGGCAACAAGTTGTTCAGACTTATTATCATTAACTTATTGTTCATAATTTCTAAGCTGTAATAACCTAGAAATCAACTAGTTACTAGTTTTCCTCTTTAATGACTTGAAATATTTCCATGGGCCACTTGTAAATAATTATTATTATGATATCACATCTAAATATCTTTGATTTCCCAAATGGTTCTTAAGCTCCTTTATTTTGGTATTTCCAAAATAGCTTCTACTGTTATGCATAGCACAAGAGTCACATGAGCAAATGGATGCAAGGAGTAAACACAATCACTGTGTCAGCAAAAGACACAAGCTGACAGTGAGTCTGAATGAGTTGGGTGGACCAGGAAGGGAAAGGTGAATTGATTGCTTATTAGGCTGCTCAACCATCTTCTGAATTACAGTGGAGGTGTCCCTCAGACCCTCTGCCAGACCAATCCAGACAATTTGAATATTGCTGCCATAGGTAGAGATGATCCACACTCTCACAAGCTGATTTCCAGTATACAAACAGGGCAAGGTATGCCTCTAAGCTACACCTTGAGATCAGTTGCCTAACCCTTCCTGATCTTACCTTAGTGTTTGCATCGGTTCCATAGACACCCACAAATATTCCAGCTCTTATTCCTCAGTCATTTCATAGCTATACCACAGAGCCAATTCCCTACCAAGGGGCAATTCCTTTACTTCTATGGGGAAAAAAATTTGGAGCAGCTTCAGAAGCCAGATCATTCATTTACTACTTAATAGCTGTGTCAGTTCAGTTCCGTTCAGTCAGTCGGTCATGTCCGACTCTTTGCCACCCCGTGGACTGTAGCCTACCAGGCTCCTCAGTCCATGGGATTTTCCAGGCAAGAATACTAGAGTGGGTTGCCATTTCCTTCTCCAGGACATCTTCCTGATCCAGGGATTGAACCCGGGTCTCCTGCACTGTAGGCAGACGCTTTACCATCTGAGCTACCAGGGAAACCAACTCCCAGAGTTTACCCAAACTCATGTCCATCGAGTTGGTGATGGCATCCAGCCATCTCATTCTCTGTCGTCCCCTTCTCCTCCTGCCCCCAATCCTTCCCAGCATCAGGGTCTTTTCCAATGAGTCAACTCTTTGCATGAGGTGGCCAAGGTATTGGAGTTTCAGCTTCAACATCAGTCCTTCCAATGAACACCCAGAACTGATCTCCTTTAGGATGGACAGTTTGGATCTCCTTTCAGTCCAAGGGACTCTCAAGAGTCTTCTCCAACACCACAGTTCAAAAGCATCAATTCTTCGGCACTCAGCTTTTTTCACTGTCCAAATCTCACATCCATACATGACCACTGGAAAAACCATAGCCTTGACTAGACGGACCTTTGTTGGCAGAGTAATGTCTCTGCTTTTCAATATGCTATCTAGGTTGGTCATAACTTTCCTTCCAAGGAGTAAGCGTCTTTTAATTTCATGGCTGCAATCACCATCTGCAGTGATTTTGGAACCCAAAAAAATAAAGTCTGACACTGTTTCCACTGTTTCCCCATCTATTTCCCATGAAGTCTTAGGCAAATTCTCAGCGTTTGCTCTTTCACATCTATAAAAGGTGAAAACTAATACTTTGCTGTTTTAAGAATTAGAGATGTCTGCAAAGAAATTTCCATGATGTCATTATTTAAAAGGTAGTTGCTATACCATTATTATTTTAATATTTATTATTCTTTTAGGCTTCCCTCGTACCTCAGTCAGTAAAGAATCTGCCTGCAGTGTAGGAGACCCAGGTTCGATTCATGGGTTGGGAAGATCCCCTGGTTAAGGAAATGGCAACCCACTCCAGTATTCTGGCTTGGAGAATTCCGTGGGAAAAGGAGGCTGGTGGGTTATGGTCCATGGGGCCCCAAAAGAGTTGGACATGACTTAGAGACTAAACTACCACCATCATTATTCTTTTGTGGCCATTGATGAAGAACTATCCATATTTATAAGTTTTTCCTACTTGCCTTTTTTTTACATTTATTTGACCAAGCATAGTTTTTATTTGACTCATAAAGATGACTTAAAATGCAGACACTCATGGTTTATTCACACAAAGCTATAAATGATACATATATAATATTTATTGAGCCGCTAACATGTTCCAGGCACTGTGCTCAGACTTTTACCTGTGTTATTTCATTTTTTTCCCATTTACAGTGAGAAACTGAGTCATAGGATAGTTAAGTATGATTTTCAAGGTCATAAGCCAGTAAGTGGCAGAGCAGAAGCTTGAGACCAAGTATAATTTAAATCTGTCTACCAAAATGCCTCTTTGTGTCTGATGTTTGAGTCATAAAAATAGCAAATGCAGAACTGATGAATGGAAGCATAACAAATGAAAGAGGTTATGGTTTAGTAGGTGAGAGCTTAATCATTGCTATTAGACTGGGTTCAAATCCCAAATTTTCACTTTCTGTCTGCATGACTTCAAGCTAGTCCTTTTGTGCTGTGCTTAGCTGCTCAGTTGTGCCCAGCTCTTCGTGACCCCATGGACTGTAGCCCGCCAGCTCCTCTGTCCATGGTGTTCTCCAGGCAAGAATAGTGGAATGGGTTGCCATTTTCTCCTCCAGGGGATCTTCCTGACCCAGGAATTGAACCCAGGTCTCCTGCATTGCAGGCAGTTTCTTTACCGTCTGAGCCACGAGGAAAGCCTTACATGATTTCAAGCTAGTCCTTTAACTGCACCTTCCCCCGCCCCCCCATCAATCTGTGCCTCCATGTCGGGACTCCTGTGAGGCTTCAACGAAATAAAATATCCTGGACACAGTAAACATTCAAACAATATTGAGTACATTTATCATGAGTCCAAAAAAGAGGCGGTTTAATGTGTAGAGGAAATATTTCATCTACGCATCACAATTTGGCTTGTGACATCTTGTTATTAAGGCTTTGCATTAAGTTCAGTGTTCAGCCAACACATTCATATAGCAAAGAGTGAATATGTTACATTAAATCTACCATTTGTTAAGCATCTATCAGAGATTGATAGATTGTAGATCAATTTTGTAGCTATGTCTTATATTTATGAAGTCTCTATCATCATTGAGTATAACTATATATTCCAATAACCACCTACAAGTTTTTAATTTGAACATATATGAATAACATATATTGTTAACATACATTAACACATTATGGAGCTCTCATAATGATCTAATCAACATGCCCTTTTAGGGAATTTACACAAATATAACATTCATAAAACCAATAGCTAAGTTATTGTTTCTCATTATTGTGAGTTACACACACACACACACAAACATATATATATGAAATTCAAGTAACAAAATAGCTGATATTCTAGTTAAATGTCAGTGATTATGGCATTGATTCAAAGTTTTTAATGTGTTTCCTTGAAGTGTCTTATAAGTTGTACTTGTTCTACTAGCATCTAGTGAAGGTTATATCTTGAATATTTCAATTGTTAAAATTAAGGCCAGTATACTATTATATGCAAGTTTGCATCAGGTTTGCATCGTTTGCCAGACAACCATCATAAATATTATAATTTCATCAATGATTGATGGATACTGCCAGCTAAATATGTGATATTCTCTGTTGTTATGCAGGTTATTCTTTTTACAATACGGTTTATATTTTAGAATGTTGTTTCAGTGGCTTACATTTTTCAGAAATTGATATTTCCCATTTAATCCTTTTTAAAAGTTAATTTAGTGACAGCTGTGTAACTGTGTAATCAGTCTCAGTTTTATTCTCTTCAGCATGGATAGCTTTTCATTAATTTATGTTTTAATCTAGGTAAGTGTGTCTTGATACTACAGCACTTGGAGACTTAACATTTATTAAATAAAGACTTAAAGCGAGTGAAAATCATTTCTGTTAACTGTTTGTAAGTTGGGACTATCAACTGGTTCGATGAGCTTTGAAAATAAGTGAAAATAGCAGAATTCAATAAAGTGGCTAGGATATTTGACCTTACCTATTGCAGATTTTAGAATCAATACATAAACATGTTAATATAGAAAAATGTTAAAGTATTCCTTATGGGAAATAATGAAACTTTAATATTTAATGACTAATTGAAATACCAGGCCCCTTTTGTGTAACTGTGGCTTCTCTCATTATCGTAAACCAGAAATTGAACTGGACAGCAAGACACATAGAAAGTCTTTGAGAGACTGATCTTCCTTGCAAGAGACACTCTAAGCTCCAGTAAATTGTTCCAATAACCTAATTTTATTATTTTAGAGAATCTGATGTACTCTGTCTTTAAGTACTAAAGAGCCACAAAACCCAAGACAGTACATTTGCTGAATCATATATCAAACTGAGAGGAGATTTGTTAAAAATATTCTTTTGAAGAATATATTCAGCCTCAATTGTATATCCTCAGCTGGCCACATGCTGGGTTTCTCTCTTGATTTCTACCCTTTTAGCTTTCCCTTTGTGTCTTCTTCCTAGTTATAAAGAGAGCATTTCAGCCTCTGATAATGACTTGCAAGCTTTATTATAAATTATTGTGGGCTTTGGAGATATGTAACAAAGAGGACTGTTATTTCTTAAGCTGTGATAGAGCGAATCATATCAGAAGGGCTTTGTGTGTCTATGTGTGTCTGTGTGTATGTGTCTGTGTGTGAGTTTGGTAGTTTTAGAATATTCTGAAGCAGACAATTTTTTTTCTTTGACAATAACTGTATCATTAATTTTTAAGAATACAATTACAGCAAGTGCTACAAGAGTACCTTGCAAATCTCTCCAAAGGGACAAGATAAAGCCAACATAGTTCAAAAGTTCAGGATTCAATGCTTCAAAGGGTAAGCCTGGAAAAAAAGGAAATTCCTCTGGGACCACTATCATTTTCTTACATTCCCACCAATGCTTTGCTGGTTTGTTCTAAAGAACCATTCTCCACAGACCCCTCATTACGATTTTTGCTGTGACTGGCCACAGTCACTTAAAACTTGCTATAAAAGACAAGGTATTTATCCACGTTGTCATTTTGCTTCTCTGGGGCCAGAGGATTAATCACTTTCTCAAGGGCCTAACTCTACCATTTCCTTTACTTTTGGGAAAGGAGATTTTCAGAAAATGCCACTGTATGACCACAACTTATTCTTTAAAAAGAAATGCAATATATCATTTAAAGAAAGAAAATTACCAGGAGCTAATTTTAGCCAGAATTCAGTTATTTAATTCATATTTGAGAAGTGAGCTCACTTCATCGTCAGATCAGAACTAGAAGTACCCTTCTAAACATGAAGAAAAACTAAAGTCTTCATACGAGCGAACCCTGTGGCCTGGCTGGGTGATAAGCATTTGGTCGGCTTCCATTTTTCACCAGCTTAAATCTACAAGCTGGAAGAGGGCTAAATGGAAAGTGGCAGAAGAGTCTTTCCAGGAAACAAAGCTGGTTAGACGCATAAGGACTGTGCCTGGTTCAGGCCATGAATCAATGTAGTAAATTTAGTATTCATGTTTTAAAAAGATCAGCTAGAATGTTTAATAAACCAATAAGATTTTACTGAAATATACAAATGTCTAAGAATATTTAGGATTAGATAATTTCTAAAGAGCTTCCTCAGTGGTTCGGTGGTAAAGAATCCACTTACAAATGCAGGAGGGAGAAGGCAATGGCACCCCACTCCAGTACTCTTGCCTGGAAAATCCCATGGATGGAGGAGCCTGGTAGGCTACGGTCCATGGGGGCGCTAAGAGTCAGATACTACTGAGCAACTTCACTTTCACTTTTCCCTTTCATGCACTGGAGAAGGAAATGGCAACCCACTCCAGTATTCTTGCCTGGAGAATCCCAGGGATGGCAGAGCCTGGTGGGCTGCCATCTATGGGGTCGCACAGAGTCGGACACGACTGAAGCAACTTGGACAATGCAGGAAATGCTGAGGTGTGGATTCAATACCTGGGTCAGGAAGATCCCCTGGAGGAGGACATGGCAACCCACTGCAGTAATCTTGACCAGAAAAATGCCCATGGGGTTGCAAAAGAGTTGGACACGACTGAGCAAAACAATTTCTAAAGAAGGAATTCATGTAAAGATTATTAATGCACACATGTGTTGGTATCCTTAGATTTAGGATATTATTTTTATTGAGTCCCTTCCATTAACCACATAATGTCACAAAAATTAATCATTACTTTTCATAGAAAGTGTAATATATGTTACTGCCATTTCCATTTTATGAACAAGATAAACTGAGTCAGAAAAGAAATAAAAAACTTTGGCTGATGTTACATATTTAATTTGTGACCCAGGATTGAAGCTGTCATCTGCCTTTTTCTCAATCTGCACTTTTCTCATTTCACTATGAAGTTCTGCCTTTGACATATATATAAATTAATGTCTATTCACTTATTTGTTTATAGTTACTTATAGTAATATCACTTACTACTCAAGAAACATTACATTTGAGGAAACTATTTTCTATGCCCTTAAATAATTACAAAGGGGCTATTTCATTTCAAATTTAATCTTTTATGATTAATTGCCCATTATTTTCTCTTGAATCAGTTCAGTTCAGTCGCTCAGTCGAGTCCGACTCTTTGCAACCCCATGAATCGCAGCATGCTAGGCCTCCCTGTCCATCACCAGCTCCTGGAGTCTACCCAAACCCATGTCCATTGAGTTGGTGATGCCATCCAGCCATCTCATCCTCTGTCGTCCCCTTCTCCTCCTGCCCCCAATCCTTCCCAGCATTAGGGTCTTTTCCAGTGAGTCAACTCTTCGCATGAGGTGGCCAAAGCACTGGAGTTTCACCTTCAACATCAGTCTTTCCAATGAACACCCAGGATTGATCTCCTTTAGGATGGACTGGTTGGATCTTCTTGCAGTCCAAGGGACTCTCAAGAGTCTTCTCCAACACCACAGTTCAAAAGCATCAATTCTTTGGAGCTCAGCTTTCTTCATCGTCCAACTCTCACATCCATACATGACCACTGGAAAAACCATAGCCTTGACTAGACGGATCTTAGTTGGCAGAGTAATATCTCTGCTTTTCAATATGCTGTCTAGGTTGGTCATAACCTTCCTTCCAAGGAGTAAGTGTCTTTTAATTTCATGGCTGCAATCACCATCAGCAGTGATTTTGGAGCCCCCAAAAATAAAGTCTGACACTGTTTGCACTGTTTCCCCATCTATTTCCCATGAAGTGATGGGACCAGATGCCATAATCTTAGTTTTCTGAATGTTGAGCTTTAAGCCAACTTTTTCACTCTCTTCTTTCACTTTCATCAAGAGGCTCTTTAGTTCTTCTTCGCTTTCTGCCATAAGGGTGGTGTCATCTGCATATCTGCAGTTATTGATATTTCTCCCGGCAATCTTGATTCCAGCTTGTGCTTCTTCCAGCCCAGCATTTCTGATGATGTACTCTGCCTATAAGTTAAATAAGCAGGGTGACAATATACAGCCTTGACATACTCCTTTTCCTATTTGGAACCAATCTGTTGTTCCATGTCCAGTTCTAACTGTTGCTTCCTGATCTGCATACAGGTTTCTCAAGAGACAGGTCAGATGGTCTGGTATTCCCATCTCTTTCAGAATTTTCCACAGTTTATTGTGATCCACACAGTCAAAGACTTTGGCATAGTCAATAAAGCAGAAGTAGATGTTTTTCTGAAACTCTCTTGCTTTTTCAATGATACAGCAGATGTTGGCAATTTGATCTCTGGTTCCTCTGCCTTTTCTAAAACCAGCTTGGGCATCAGGAAGTTCACGGTTCACGTATTGCTGAAGCCTGGCTTGGAGAAATTTGAGCATTACTTTACTAGCATGTGAGATGAGTGCAATTATGTGGTAGTTTGAGCATTCTTTGTCATCGCCTTTCTTTGGGATTGGAATGAAAACTGACCTTTTCCAGTCCCGTGGCCACTGCTGAGTTTTCCAGATTTGCTGGCTTATTGAGTGCAGCACTTTCACAGCATCATCTTTCAGGATTTGAAATATCTCAACTGGAATTCCATCACCTCCACTAGCTTTGTTCGTAGTGATGCTTTCTAAGGCCCACTTGACTTCACATTCCAGGATGTCTGGCTCTAGGTGAGTGATCACACCATTGTGGTTATCAGGGTGACAGGCATGAATGTGTTGCTTCCATTAATACTGTGATGATTATAATAGGATTAAAGTCCTCCTATTAAAAAGAAAAATCCTTCTATAAAAGAAAAATATACTGAATATTCCAGAATTTTTAAATCCAAATATATTAAATCTGTGAAAGATTCCATTGCTTAACATCTATGTAAATTGAACTTATATACCCAGGCTTTTGAACAATTTGGGCACAGTTGAATTAATATCAGTTAGATTTTATATGCGGAGAAGGAAATGGCAACACACTCCAGTACTCTTGCCTGGAAAATTCCATGGATGGAGGAGCCTGGTAGGCTGCAGTCCATGGGGTCGCTAAGAGTCGGACACGACTGAATGACTTCACTTTCACTTTTCACTTTCATGCATTGAAGAAGCAAATGGCAACCCACTCCAGTGTTCCTGCCTGGAGAATCCCAGGGATGGGGGAGCCTGGTGGACTGCCATCTTTGGGGTCGCACAGAGTCGGACACGACTGAAGCGACTTAGCAGCAGCAGCAGCAGATTTTATATGTAGAGTAATGCATTAAAATGTGAAGGGTAAACATATATGTTTGGCAGGTGTGAGTATCTCCATGTTCCCTATTAACAGTGAAAAATATAAAAGACCACACACTGAGTATATCACTTTTTCTTATCCAAAGAGTGTTTCTTCATATATGTATTATTTGCTTTAGATTGATAGACACATGATAGAGAGCATAAATGAAAATCATTATGTTTATGTTTTTGCATATGGTTTATAATTCAAACCACATATGCTTTTGGAGACATTATTAAGAGAAATTAAGAGATAAAAGATTCTAAGAACTTATTTTCTTCTTTCAACTTAACACATGGTTGTACACTAGACCCTCAGCAATAAAGGGGAGCCATGTGGCAGAAGGTGCAGAGATGAACAGGATCTAACCTGGCAATTCAATCATGAGGCTGATTAACTGGTTCTAATAATATACTTACTGAATTTTTTATCATATCTAAATGCAAGCTCTGACAATTTCACTGTTAAGCATCTGATACCCAAACTTTCCAAATAACCTTACCAGAGACTATATTTCTATCCTTTTTCTCTTTTGCTCAAGAGCCCCAGAAGAATCATGGCTAACACATTAACAAACGCTTGTAAGGGAAATTGTTGGAGGAACTGTATTTCTTACTCAATGAGCTGTAAAACAAAAACTTGATAAGTTTCCGGAGTCTTCACAGAAATCTCACTTGCTTCATTGGGCCCCTATTCTACAAAGTTTCCTGTGTTTGAAAACGGACCACATTTCACTACCTGCCATTCAAGAAAAATCTTTATCTGGATTGATTTCCTTTGTGGAAATTGGTTGTTGAAAACACATTTTTTTAAAGATCTCCTCAATAACTGGAAAACTACTTTGGTTTGTCAGTTGTTGCTGATTTTTTTATTATAATATATAGAAAAGTGTTAGTTATATTTTATTGGTAATATAGAGCATGATTCTTTGTACACATTTATGAATGCATGTGTATACGTGTGTATATATTAAGGTCATAAATGTAAGTGATGTTGTCTTATATTAATGATGACTAACAGCAAAAAATCATCAACTGGTAAAAAAACTAATACTTCTGTTTTTTACTTTTTCTTATCCTAAAAGTTTTATTAATATCTATTTAGTTATTTAATATAGAAGCTGTGTTTGTATTTCACAAGTTACATAACACATACTCAACTCCCATAACCTTGGCCTATAGACTTGAGGGGCCTTTGTAAATAGAGCTTATTTGTTTCATCTTCAGAAGATAAGGTGAGACCCAAGTTCAGCTGTGTTGAAACCTAAAGTTTGCATTTCTCAAGCTTGGACTTCCTTTCTCCCTTTATTTTTCCAGTTGTACTTAACCTCTGCCTAGTCCTAGTGGAAAAATCTTGAACCAAGTCCTAGCAACTTAATGGGCAACATGGGTCAATACTCCATTGAAAATCATGCTTAATCTACTACCTGCCTTAGGTGATTATCTATATATGTTTTGCTAGCAGAGCAGGTTGCTCTGAGAGAGGAAAACCATTAAAATGCTTTGAAAAATCAACAGTCATTAAAATAAGAAGTCAGTATATATAACATTATATTAATAAGAATACCACAAAAGTAATAATTATATTCAGAATATTATTCAATGTAATAATTAATGTATAGCCCAAAGCCATACCCTCTACTATAAAGGAAAAAAAATCATCATATCTTATACCTTATCAATAATATCACCTTTATATTTCACAGACACCATACTCCAACATGTCACAAATAATCAACATCTCATCTATTAACTATAGATAAAACCATAGGCATGGCATGACTTTTTCTGAACTCCAAATTTCAGTGTAATAATGAAGACTTACTAAGTTTGAACCATGAATGAGATCTTGTGCTAGGAATAAAAAGAGTAAGATAATAAAAGTTGAATTAGACATTGTCCTCACCTCAACTCTATCCAAAAGGGCTCCCAGGCTAGCTCAAAATGCAAGAGACAATATCATCTTGTAAAGAACTTTCACTGCATCTGTTCAGCTGCAGCTCTGAGTAGATAGCAGGGAGGAGGGTATGATAAAATTGAGGAGTAAGGATATGCCAAAATTGCCCTATGAATTTAGAATACTGTTTTTGTTCAGTCACTAGGTCATGTCTGACTCTTTGTGATCCCATGGACTGCAGCACTGTAGACTTCCCTGTCCTTCACTATCTCCCAGAGTTTGCTCAAATTCATGTCCATTGATTGGGTAATGCTATCCAATTATCTCATCTTCTGTCACCTCCTTCTCTTTTTGCCTTCAGTCTTTCCCAGCATCAAGGTCTTTTCCAATGAATCGTCTCTTCGCATCAAGTGACCAAAGTATTGGAGTATGTGAATTTAGAATAGGTTATGCCAATACAAGAAATATTAAGGTTCTCTTGATCAGATAAGAGACAAATATTAATAACATCCAGTAACATTTTTCTCTTTTTAATTTTGATGATTCTATTAACAGATTGCATAATTTTTATTTCTAGAAGAGTCCTGCATAGATTAACCTTTTTATAATCATGAGCAAAAGGAATATTTTATCTAATTTTAATTATTTGAAAGATAATAATTCACAGCAATATTGAAGAGGAAAATAAACTGTAATAAATTGTCTCTTTTAACATAATTAAAACTGGAGGCAAACATTTTTTAACTACTTTTTAAACCTTTCAATCCTTTCCTTTTATTTTTTTTTTAATTCTATCTATTACTTGGGAAAGGAAAATGGTTTGGTGGACAGTTGGCCAGAAACTGTCATAATCTTGTAAAGTCCCATGGATTCACTAATTTAATCTTCACAAAATAGGTGTTATTTTAAACTTGGGCTTACAGATGAAGAAAGAAACTTGTCCAGGGTCTATTACCTAGTAAGTGGAGGAACTGGAAGAATTGTAATACCAGTGATCTGGTTACTGAGCTCCTGTTTCTCAAAGGCTTTGTAGTTTATTTTTACTTATTCTTCTCTGACAGGTCCTCTTGTAGTGTCCCAGGAGACACCTCAATATTGGATTTGCTTTTTATGAGCTTCATTGTAAATTTTAGTTTCTAAATCCCTACAAAGTCTATTGATGGAAATGTGCTTATTTTACTTAGTCTTTGGAACCATCTATTCTTAGACATATTTTTGGCCTCTCTTCCTCACCTATTGGTGGCCCTTCAAGTGTTTTGTGGGATGGTAATAGTCTGTTTCAGTTAGCTAAATAATAACATTCAAAAAGCAAAAATAGTGCATAGCTTAAAGGCAGCTAAGATGTGTTTTCATTTTCCCATCTTCCATAATGGTCCAGCTTCACTCTGTAGGAGGAATCCTGTTTAATTTCTTATAATAACAGTACTTTACAAGAAACAACAAGATGCTTCAAGGGCAGGCACGTTTTTAAGTTTATCTATTTGTTTGGCCACACCATGATGTAACTTGCAGGACCTTTGGTTCTCTGACCAGGAATTGAACCTGGATCCTGACAATGGAAGTGCCAAGTCCTAACCATGAATCACCAAGGAATTCCCCAGACATACCTTAATATGAATTGGTATCTTAATTATGTAACACATAGATGCAAAACAGTAACATATATGTGGAAAATACATGGTTCATTGGTTGAGAGTCAGTGCTGTGCATATGTGTTCTTGGGTCTATGCAACAATTCTCAGCACTCCTCCTCAGACAACATGTCATGAATGACTGATACAGACCACTGTTAATCCATGTCTTTTTATCCTGTTGTCTTTGTTTTACATTTCATGTAACAGTTGTTTCCTCTATTTTCCCCAAGCTTTCTTTCCTAATTTACTCTTGGAGAAAATTATTACTTGGCCTCAAAAAGTCTTCTGATTTATTTTAAATGTCCTTTAATTTAATCACATTTTATCACTGTAATTGTCAAAACATCAGTAGTCTTTAAATTCAATCATATTTTAAATTAAATTTGTTCTCTTACCATTTAAAACATTAGTGTTTCCAAACCGTATGTCTCCAAAACTCTCTTTACAGACATGTTTTAAATTACATACTTGCATTGATGATGCAAATGAAGGCACGATTTGACTGTGATATAGATGCAAGTTGAACTCAAATGTGATAGATTAGTGACTATCTTAAACTGGACAAGTAAGAAGTAGGCACAGAGTGTCTTGTCTATCACTGAATTTAAGCTCTTAGACTTTTATCAGGGTCAAAGTATAGTATTTTCCATGGTGTTTTGATTAGAAATTCAGATAGAATTTAACTGGCAATGTGTCAGATATTTAACTAAAGAATCACTTCATAAAATTTGAAAGAACAGAGCAGAAATTTTAAAATTCAACTAGTCAGTTTGACAGATAACATGCAGAACAGATATTATGTAGGTAGATGAAACATGGAACTATACTGAACTGAGGACTACCTACATGATATTTGAGAGTTTATCTACCAATATCCTATAATGATGGATCATTATTATTTTACAAAAATATAAAAAACACTTTACGGATTAAATAACATTTTCACATAAGCATATAGATGTACATTTCATCCACTAACATAATTTTTGTTTGTTAGTTTTCTTGGTTTAATCATTTTATGCGAAGTGTGGAACTTTCTCTAAATCGTGAAAATGACATGGCAATGTCTGGTGTTTTCCATTTAATCTTTAAGTTTTTAGTATGTCCGCTGAAAATATTACCCAGAATGGCTGGTAAGCAAGTTCACATATAACATGAATGGTAACATTTTTTAACAATTAGTAACCTTATGTATACAACAGAACAACAGAACACCCCCGACCCACTGCCCCTGGCCCGGAGCAGGAATCATGTAGGGTCTCTATATTAACTTTCACTGAGTCACAGGTCCTTTCTCACCTTGCAAGCTGTTTAATGAACGATTCATCTGAAAATATGGGCGAATGTTTAGAGAGTTAATACATGAAAGTAAACCAAAATATGTTTAGTTTAATAAATACTGTTGCTAAGAGGAATTTCACACCAGACTATGCAAAATATGTGGACGTCATGTTGAACCTGAATGAAAAGTGATTAGTGGCTTTACCTTACGGTATTGTTGAAAACCAAATTATACCAAATAATTCAATCAGAATATAAATTCAATGTTCACCTTTGCTACTGAATAACACAGTTGCTTTTCCAGATAGCTTCATTTGCTATTCATTTTGGAAATGACATTCCTAGGTGAATGCTTCTATGCAAACTTGAAAGTGAAGCCAAATACCAGAAGGGGGAGTAAGCAGTGCAGGAATAAATAAGGGTTAAACTATCCTAGTCAATCTCACACAAAGAAGCCCTATGTAAAGCAACAATTTTGGCAAGTAGCCATATAGATATTTAGTTTCCTCACCAGTTTTAAGTGCACTGTCCGTTATGGATTGCTTTATAACAAACATTTTAAATGAAAACTTTACGGGGAGAAAGTGATTCAGTGAGGAGTCAGAGTGAACATATGATTTCTGAAAATTCTAATTGATCTTGTGGGAGGGTAGATAGTTAAATTTTTAATAATGTCTAAAAAGGTTACAAATAAATTGTAGAAAATTAGAGTATTTTTTCTGTATTTATTGGTGTGAATAATAAAATGATTTTATAGAAAGCTGTATAAACTTGCTGCTGATGCAAAAAAAAAATTTGTAATGGATTGTAAAGTATTTTTTAAGACTATTTAGAATTGAAGATAGTACTCAACAAGCAGCAAACTTTGTTTCACTTAAAAAGCAAGACAACCTACCTCATATTTCTTTAAAATTCATTATTAAACTTCTAATGAAGGGAAAACTATAACATGACTAGATTTTCACCAAGCATTGTAGAATCTTCTACATTGCCAAATACTGCAGTTAAATTGATTCATATACATAGCATGCCTTGTTTGATGTGAAGTGTTTGCCACATAGAACTAGGACCAAACTTATTATCTTTCTAAAGATAGTACTTCATAAATATTGGGAAAAAAATCTGTAAATTTCAGATAATAATAATATATCCTCATCAGAGAATAAATACATGTACAGTAATGAATATGTTGAACAAAGACCAGATTATATTTCTAAGTTATCCTAGCAAATTCTTCAGTGAATTCTTAAATGTATTTCTTGCATCCACTCAAAGCCCAAGGTTCCAAGACCCAGCATTCTTCCATTTGAATATGAACTTACAAGTTTGATTTGTGCATGGTCCTAAAAATATTCTTGGTGATTCCTATGGTTAATTTTCAAGCTATGTTAAAAAATTAATAGCACTGGGAAAGTGATTAAAAATCCAAACCTAAATAAAGCAGGTGACTTAGCTCTGGATAGTAAGAGTACACCTTCAAGACCCTGGTTTAGGTCTCTAGTTTACATTATAAGCCTATTTTGGGGGTGGAGATGGATAATGCGTAATTGAAATGTAATAAAAGTTACTTTAAGCTTCAGATTTATAGTCAGTCTCAGAATGAATAACTTATTTTACATGAAACAAAGCACTTTTTTACCTATATTTTCCTGTCAAAATACATATTGACATCTATTTTATTTGGAAGAAAGAATATCAAGAGTGCTCTTAACGACCTGAGGTCTATAGGAATGTACTTGAGTGTCTTTTAAAAATAAATAAATGCTATGGATTCTTCTAAGTAACTCAGTTTAGCTCTCTGTTGCCAGGTGGAAATGATATTGCTCACAAAATCAAAATGAATATCCAGAGAAATCAATATTTTTCAGACTTTAAAAATGAAAATAACATTATAGAGAATATTATCAAGGTTCTGAAAAAAAGGAGTTGCCCATGCCTTAAAAACAAAAAAACAAAAAAAACGATAACAAGATGCTTGACTAATTTTGAGAAGAAGAACTGTTGGCTTATAATCAATAATGGAAAAAAAGTATGTTTTCACCCTACTGAGGTTCCCCACACAAATATGCCAAATATGCCCTCACGATTTTTAAAGGAAATTACCCAAGTAAAAGCTTTGAATGGTATTTCAGAGTTCTGAGGTCTCTTTTAAGTTTCTGTTTTATTTTGATTTTTTTTTCACTATACTGGAAAAGTGAACAACTTCTTCTAGTTAATTTTTTTTACATAAACACGCACACATGTTTTAAGGTCTTCATCTTCTCATGTATTTTGTTTATTTATTTACCTAATTTTTTTTTTTATTGAGTGAAAACTCACTGCTTTCTAGTTTGAGGAGATTCCTGAAAACAAGGCTTGGAAACTAAGGTCGAGGACTAAATAGGAATAGGTCATAGCCATGGACAAATAAAGGATCTCCTATTCCAAAACCTGTCATAGAAATAGAGTAGAAAATTTGTTTCTGCTGAGTTGTTCTCTCAGGTTACAAAGGAAGTAAAATGCAATATTTAGAGATGATGCTGAAGGACAGACATCTGGCCCCATACTCTTAGAAATAACTTACTTTGTTTCATGAGAAGGTGGTAAAGCTCAAGAAAGATCACATATAAAGCTTTGCACATGAAAGGATTTTTTTCCCCCATTGCTAGTTCTTGGCTGCCGTTTGGTTTTCAAAGTTGCTCTATGTGATGTAGCCTGAGCTTGGCCATGGGTGGTTAAACCACATTAGCCTCTGCAATCAAGAGGTAGAAATAGCACTGCCTATCTCTCCTCAGCCTACTGATCCATGCTGGCTTTCTAAGTCTATAAAAAAATATTAATAGTTCAAGATTATAACTTAGAAATCATCATCTACTTTATGAAAGTAAGTCTGGGTGCTGAATAGAAGGAAATTGGAAAATGAACTTTTTTATTCTCATTTATGCTAGGAGATTCAAAATAGAATACTACTGCTCATGTTAATGCGATATCATAAATGACAGAAAACATTTTGTTCAATCAAAGTGGAAAATGAAATACTTCTTCTCCCAACAGCCAAACTGAAAAACAGTATTGAGGTTTCTCAAAAAACTAAAAATAGAACTACCATATTACCCAGCAACTCCACCCCGGCTATATATCCAAAAATCAAACAATGAATTTGTAAAGATACATGCACCCCAGTGTCCATAGCAGCATTATTTACAATGGCCAAGGCATGGAAGCAACCTGTCAATCAACTAATGAATGAATAAAGAAGATGTGGAATATATGGATACAATGGAATACTACTCAGTCATAAAAAGAACAAAATTTTAACATATGCAGCAACATGGATGGACTTGGAGGACATTATGCTAAAGTGAAATAAGTCAGAAAAAAACAAATACCATAAGATTTCAAGTATATGTGGAATCTAAAGAATACAACAAACTAATGAAGATAACAAAAAAGAAAGAGACTTATAGATACAGAGAAAAAGCTAGTGGGGAGTGGGGAGTATAGGGATGAGAGACAGAGAGATACAAACTATTGGATATAAGATAAGCTACAAGGATGTATTGTACAACATGAGGAATATAACCAATATTTTGTAATAATTGTAAGTGGAATGTGACCTTTAACAATTACATAAATGTTAAAAAAATTAAATAAATTTATTTAAAATTTTAAAAATTAACATCAATAAATAACTTGAACCAGGCACTTTTGGAAGTGGATTTAACAATGTCATTAAAGTCCTTCTTTTTTCTTTACAACAACTTTGAGATATAATTCACATACCATAAAATCCACCAATTTAAAGGGTACAATTCAGTTTCTTTTTAGTATATTCACAGAGCAGTGCAAATGTCACCCCAATCAATTTTAGATTATTTTCATTACAACATCCCCCCCAATCCACTCTTTCCCCAGCCCTGAGTGACCATTAATCTACTTTCTCAAAATATATACATTTGCTTAGTCTAAGGCATTTCAGGATTCACATAATATGCTATCCTTTATGACTGGATTCTTTCACTTAGAGTAATTTTTCTGGAGTCATCCATGCTGTAACACAATCAATATTTCTTTTTTTTTTTTTTTTTTTGCATAATACAATAATATCCTTTTGTACAGATATACCACATTTTGTAAATCTAGTCACTAGTTTATGGGCATTTGGGTTGTTTTCAGGGCTTCCCAGGTGGCTCAGTGGTAAAGAATCTGCCTGCCAATGCAGAAGATGTAGGAGAGAAGCAGGTTGCATCCCTGGGCTGGGAAGATCCTCTGGAGTAGGAAATGGCAACCCACTCCAGTATTCTTGCCTGGAAAATCCCATAGACAAAGGAACCTGGTGGGCTACAGTCCACAGAGTGGTAAAGAATCAGACACAACTGAGCGACTGAATATACACACATAAGGGTTGTTTCCACATTTTAGCTATTACAAAAATTACTTCTATGGATATTATGGTAAGTTAGAATTGCTGGGTCAAACGATGACTCTGTGTTTAATCTTTTGAGAAACGATTAAACTCTTTTCCAACATGGCTACACCACTTTACATTTTTACCCTCTGTGTATGAGGATTCCAAATTCTTCAGATCGTCAACCACAGTTTTATTATAGCCGTCCCTGTCGGCATGAAGTGGTGTCTCCTTAGGGTTTTCATTTGTATTCATAACCACTCCTGATGGTTAGGATGTTGAATATCTTTTCATGTGCTTATTGGTCATTTGTTTATATTCCTTGAAGATATATCTATTCTGGCCCTCTGCACATTTCATAACTGGGTGTTCTGATTTTTATTAATAATATAATATCCTCTTACATTTGAGATATGTCTCATAGATTTATGATTTACAAAAAAATTTCTCCCATCCTGTGTGTTGTCTCTTCATTTTTCTGAAGATGTCCTTTAAGGTACAAAGATTTTAATTTTGATAGAGATCAGTTTATATATTTTTTATTATTATTGCTTTTGGTTTGGGATCATATCTAATAAACTATCAAACCCAAGATCACTAAAATTTACCCTTATGTTTTCTCTCTATATTTTATCTTTTATGTTTAGGTCTTTGATCCATTTCAAGTTAGTTTTTGTATATGGTATGAAGTAAATGAAGTAAATATTCAATTTTGTTTCTTTGCATATTGACTACAAGTTGTTCTAGCATCATTTGTTAAAAGTCTTTTCCAATTAAGTAGCATTACACTATTATTGAAAATCAATTTATTGCAGATGTAAATGTTCTCTGTACTCTCAGATATTTTCCATTTATCTATATGTTTATTTTAATGCTAGTAATACATTCTTTTTTGCTATGATCCCATCATTTTTCCTGATTTATTGAGAAATAATTTGCTTCTAACATTGTATAAGTTTAAGGTATATAACATGATGATTTGATATACATGTATATATATATTGTTATATGATTGCCACAATAAGCTTAATGAACACATTCATCACCTCACATAATTACATTTTTGTGTGTGTGATATGAACACAGAAAAGATGTTGTGCTACCCTCTCAGCAACTTTCAAGCACATAGTACAATATTTTTAACTGTAATCCCCATGTTGTATTAATATATTAGATTCCCAGAACTGATTCATCTCCTAACTGGAAATGTGTACCCTTTGACCAACATCTCCGCATTTCCTCCACTCCTACCCTTGAAAACGACCATTCCATTCTGTTTTTATGAGTTTGACTCTTTTAGATTGCCCATATATATATGATAACATAGTGTAGACAGTATTCGCCCTCTTTGTCAGACTTATTTCTCTTAACATAATGGGCTCAAGGTCTACTCATGTTTTTGCAAATGGCAGAAGTTGCACCAACTTACATTCTGTTGGCTCAGACAGTAAAAAATCTGCCTTCAATGCGGAAGACCTGGGTTCATTCCCTAGGTTGAAAAGATCCCTGGAGGAAGGCATGACAACACACTCCAGTATTCTTGCCTATAGAATCCCCATGGACAGAGGTGCCTGGCAGACTACAGTGCATGGAGTCTCAAAAGAGTCGGACACAACTGAGAAACTAGGCACACAGCACGTTCCCTTCAACAGGGCACAAGGGTTCCCTTTCCTCCACATCCTCAACAGCACTTATCATTTATCTTTTTGACAACAGCTATTTTAGCCTGTATGAAGTAATATCTCACTGTAGTTTCAAATCCCTGATGATGAGGTGATGTTGACTACCTTTTCATTTACTTGGGCATTGTATGTCTTCTGGAAACTATCTGTTACATCTTCTGTGATACAAAAGTACACTGTCTTAATTAGTGTAAATTTGTAGTAAGTTTTGTCATTGGCAAGTGTGTCTACAACTTTTTCTTTTTCAGGAATGTTTGGCTATCCTGGGTGCTTTGATTCTCCATATGATTTTAAGATATGTTTGTCAAATTTTACTAAAGTACATTTTTTTTCCTAAGTAAACACATACTATGAAATAAAACGAAACAAACTGTGAGGAAACTTGTTAATTTACATGTATTTATTTTGTGATTGTACATAGATAATATCAAATATAATTTGTAGAGGGCTTCCCAGGTGGCGTTAGTGGTAAAGAACCTTCCTGCCAATGCAGGAAACATAATGAGACACAAGTTCAATCCCTCAGTTGGGAAGATCTCCTGGAGGAGGGCATGGCCACTCACTCCAGTATACTTGCCTGGAGAATCCCATGGACAGAGGAGCCTGGTGTGCTGCAATTCATAGGGTCACATAGAGTCAGACACGACTGAAATGACTTAGTGCACACACATCATTTTTAGATATGACTTTTCTGTGCAGTGTTAAAATATAACAGAAATTGTATTGCTAATGGCATTTTTACTAAGAATACCAACAAGTGAATCTATATTTTCTTCCATTTCATAATGCTGCATTAGAAGGATCTCTAAATATTAATGCTCATTAGAATTCTTATTTATTCATTTAATAAAATCATATCCAAGCAACAAAATATCCAGATTTAGTATTTCTTAAGTAATTTAAGAAAACTTAGCATTGCTGTTTATCTCAATTTAGTACTTATGAAATGTAGATATTTAACATTTACAAAAGAGAATAAGAATCAGTAGATCAACAATTTACAAATTTCTCAAGAATTTGAAAGGTATATGCTACATTTTTTAGACAACAAATGATTTAGTACATACACTTATCTAAAGAAAACATAGATATAAACTCAAAAGTGTATTATGCCTATTGAAAATGCATGCATGAATTTTATTGATAATGTCCATGTTGATTTCTCTGATGCTTTTTTTCACCAAATATTACAGTCTGACTTTATGTGAGAAGAAATGCCCAGAATAGCTACTTGGCCAAGAATACTGATTAAATAGATTTGACCGGATTTAATTTAAAGAGTTTTTAATATTTATTGAGCACTTATTATGTAGTACACAGCAAAGAATGTGACTTCCAACTCATGATCACATTCATGTAATTCAATCTATCTAAATAAAAATATGTCCCCCTTTTTTCTTAAATAAGTAAACTGAGTTCCTATAAGTTAAAGTGACTTGGCCAAGATCAGCCAGTGGTAGAGAGGGGATTCATTCTCAGCTGGTAAGACTCTAAGTCTGGGTTTCTTTACATTTATCATCTTGTCTCTTCTCTAATTCCTCTCTCTTAACTTAAACTATCAGGCTAAACTTACACCAGATATTCTGACTCCCTACCTATTGGAATTCAGCCTTCTTCAACAACCCAATATAAGAGGAGATCAAGCCATTTAAAAACAAAGAGTTTAAGACAGTTTAGAATAAATACAAAAGAAGCAAAGTCAGATTCATTACCTCCACTTAGCTTACAGTTCTTCCAGGATCCAGCCACAGGAATATCTATATTCTGTCAAGACTCAAAAGTGTAGTTTGGTTCCAGAGAAGAGAGACACTTTTACTATAATCCAAGGATGGTTTGGACCCTTTTGCTTTGTTAACCATTCTGCTAGAAAAAAAATTGTTTGAAAATGCATGGAATGGTTGTGAGAAGGGAAGGACATAAAAGCAAGAATGATACAAAGAAAAGAATATATGAAAAGAAGGTAGAATTCTAGCTCACAATGAATAGATTATATTGGGATCGGGATGATACCAGAAAAATAAGAAAATAAAATTGATGAGGTGGATTAACAGAGTAATAGAAAGAAGGCACAAAAAAAAGGAGCAGTAAGTAAATTATCTTATATTATTATAATTTAAAATGAAATTTATTTAACACAATGACATGCATTCTTTCATTTCTGATTTTTCAATTTCACACAAAAATACTTATGTATATGCTAGAAAGAGTTTACTGTAATATTATATATAACACCTCCAAAATAAGACTTTCTGAATTATTAACCTAGATAGAATTAATTTAAATTAAATAATAATACAATTAATAATTAATATAGAAATATGTGAATGTTTTGTTTATATTGGAACATATCTTTCTATGGCTTTGATTTCTTTTTAAGTTCACAAAGTTGAAGAAAGCCTAGTACACTGAATTTATTGGGCTCAGCATTTTCCATTTTAAACTTCTAGTGAACAGTAATAATTAATCAGAATTTTATTAAACATTGAATATCATCTAAAATATATATATCATCGAAACTATATAGTCAAGCCCTCTAGAGAGCTTGACTATGTACAAAAAACATGCTTTTAGTCATTTGTTATATCAAATGACTTTAAAATATCTGAGGAAAATATTGACTAGGAAAATTGTAAAATGAAGGTAATTTATACTTACATAGAAATTAGAACAGTTCATTTCTCTCTAGGGGGATGTAATCAATTTAGTAATTATTGCTAGTAATAGCTAATGTCCTTCAGAACTTTTTCCATTGGATATTCAACTTGAACTCAACAGGTGGGATATAACTCAAGTAGAAATGAAAGAACAAAGTGGAACTCTTGGTTATATATAGTTTCAACAATAACATATACGATGCCAGTATTTCCTGAGGATTAATGATCAACTGGAAGAGCTTGTGGTCCTAGGGCCATTAACTCCGTGTGGTCATTAATTCTGTCTGAAATATCTTACCAACAAGGACATTTGTAACAATTACTTCCCCTCTCTTAATACAATTTTTGGGCAGAACATTTTAAACCTTTTCATTTTTTGAAGATGCACTTTTGCTATATACTGACCATGAAAAAATATCAGTGACTTTATGATAAGCATTTGAAGCAGATTCAGATTGTGATATTTCATGTGCCTGTATATTTTGGCATTGTTTTCTTTCCTTTAATTCCACAACGGCAAAGATATATTGTATCTTCATGAATCAAATGGCTCCAAGTAATTTAAAGCCAAAGAACCTATTTAAATGGTTTTCTGTATAGAATGCATTGGCCAATGATGAAATTTATAAAAATCTAACTTACAGAATGTAGAGAATTTATCTTCAGGGCTATTTCCTATAGATTAAACTTCTGAGGAATTGCCACTGCTTTAAAAATTCATGTTATTCCTTTCAAGACTCAGGTCAAATTCATGGTAGTTTCTGGTACATTGCTTTATTTGGATTTTGTCAGGCTTGATTCTGACCAAAAATATTTTTTCAGTTATTTAATAACAGAAAACAGTACCTAATTTCCTGTGACTCATTTCCATAATGCTCATGAAAGTACTAATGTTCTGCTATAAATTAAATTTCTTAATTCTCAGAGATAAGAAAATTATTTTTAGTCATTACTAATATAACAAAAGAATATTACAATTCTTTACAAAAGAGATGTTATTTAAATAATTTTGTAAATTTAATGCACATGTCTGTGAACATATCAGTCATCATTAATAGAAAAATATAATATTAAAAAGCATATAATTATATTGAGCTATGCTATGTGCATTTAGAATGAAATTCAGTATGTTATTAGTAATTTTTATATTACATATGTATAGATAACTAACTTCTATCTTTAATTGATGCATATTATTGAAACCAACAGAGAATATAATACGTAAACTCCTAGTTGAGAGAAGATGCAAAAGTAACTATAGAGATCATGCCAAATTAAAGTAGAATGAATCCCTCACTGGCTAAAATGAACACGATGTTATAGACAACTGATGAGGCATCTTATTGACAATAAAGGTGCCTACAGCATGCATGTTAGATTAGAGCTAACCTAATGGGAGGATGCAGGACGTTTGAAATGCAGTAATAGAAGCAGGCCCTAATCTCTGTCATGATACTCCATGTCACCACTACTTGAAATTCCACTGGGCAATATTAATTCAAGCAGAGGTCTGAGCTACCAATAAATGAGGCAAATTGAGTCAATTACTAATTTCATGCTTTTCTGATTTGGAGTTTAGCTAGATAATATCTGCAATATAATACACTGCCCTCCAGAGAGCTTGACTATGTACAGAGAACATGCTTTTACAGACCTATTGGCTCTATTCCTTTTGTTTAAGTTCCACCCTGCTGAGACGATGGGGGATGGGCAGAGAAGGGAGGCTGTTAGGCCACAAGATTATTTTCCTTCTCAGTGCTATAGTCTATATGTGACTTCCCTTTGATTGAAATGTTCATCAGGGTTTATAGCTGAATTCGTTGCCTTCTAGCAGTATTTACTTGGCCCTGTTTCTCTTTTGGCAAAAGTCACAAAAGATGAGGCAAAACCTATGTATTAATGTATTGCACTGGGATAATGCAAGGGATTTTATGCCATAAAGATGTCATGCACTTAAAAAATTACTTTGATCTTTTAGTTTCTCAAAAAGTCAGTTTTACTCAGTGTTCAAATTGGTAATTCTAAATTCATCTCTTCTGTACCCCACTCCTAAAATGATAAACCAGTTTGTACATATTCTTTGTGTCACTGTTGATCACCAAGTTAATCTGTGCATAAATAGGTATCTCCCTGAGACTAGTTTAAGTTGAAGTTCCCCCACATACGTATTTAATATACAGAAAATTTCTCCCATGGCAAATATCTAATGAATTAAAAGTGTGTTTATTAATATTTGCAAGTTTTAACTCTGCCACATGTTGAAAATGCAGAATCAAAAACATAGAATTATTAATCTATGAAGATCATTTGTCAGAATATATGCTTTTATTTTTAGAAAGTATACAAATCTTACTTTAAAAATGCATGTATATAGACTATACTTTATTTGTCTAAAAGGTAATTACAAGACAAACTAAAATTTTATGCAGTGTATTTATTGATAGGATCATTATAGCATTGCTCATCTTAATTCCTGTTAGAAAAGCAGACTTTTGAAATAATCATATGAAGCGCTCATTTGTATCAAATCCAAAGGTACAGCTATTAAACCTGTTTTTTTTCCAGTTTCACCAAGGACCAAATAAAAATATAGTTTAAATCAACTCTTTCCATCTGTGGTTAACCTGATTAGGAAGAGGTCAGCAGGGGAATGGATGGTTGCCAAAAATCCTCTTTGGCCACGTCCCCACCACCAAACTGAAGTAGTAAATTGAGAATTGAGTCAATTATGCGAATAAGTCAGACTAAAAAGCACTTTCAAAAGAACTCTATCAATAATTTACCTAAATTGTGTTGTGGGAGTTTGGGTCATGATCAAGGTCAGAAACCTAGAAAACAATAGAATATTCTTGCTCTCTTTCTCCTTCTTCCTTCCCCTCTTCCTTCCCTCCTTCTCCCTACCTCCCTCCTTCCTTCCTCCCCTCCTTCCTCACTCCCTCCCTCTTCTCCTTCCTTCCTTCTTCCTTCTCTTCTTCCTCTTTTTCTTCCTTCTGTCTTTTCCCTTAAGTTATCTTGATAAGCATCTTTATTTTCTACTTCATTCTGCCGGTGTGGGCCTTCCAATACCCTGTTACTCCCAGTGCGATAATTTTCTTTGTTGCATTAGACCTGAGATATGTAAACTTCTAATTCTTTGTTCCGGAGAAGGCAATGGCACCGCGGAGCCTGGTGGGCTGCCGTCTATGGGGTCGCACAGAGTCGGACACGACTGAAGCGACTTAGCAGCAGCAGCAGCAATTCTTTGTTCTAACTGACAACAAAGCCTAAAACAACTTCCTCTCTGAACTACAGTTTGTGCTCTGTGATCAAGGAGTGAATAGAGAGTGAAACTGAGCCTCACATACATTTGAACAGATTTTGTCTAGAAAAGAAATGGTTATCTCCAGTTGTGTCAGGATGCTACTCATTTAAAGACCTGTTCCGCTGAGAAGCTTTCCCCACTGCGTTATTTAGAAAATGAATGTATCTAGCTTAAGATATTATGCCATAAGTCAGGATTCCTAGAAGATGTATTAATGCTGTCTCTTCACATTTATTAGCTCCCTAAAGTCCTTATGAGTAACATGATAATTAAGCACTCACTGAAAACCAATACTTTTCCATTCTTACTTTCACTGACCACCAAAAAAAAAATAGTTTAACAACAAAAAAGAAAAGTCATTTAATGTGAAACTGCTAAAATACTAAGAAAATAAGTTGCATAGAGTGGATAATAATAAGTGGGTTTTTTTGAGGACCTATATAAACTGGTCATCTTTTAAGCACTTTACCTGAGATATTATGTTCATTTTATGGATTAGGAAACTGAGGCACAAAAACGTTATGTAAACTGATCAATGAAACAAAGTAACTTTTGAATCTGTACAGGTTGAATCCACTCTTAATCACTCTTTTATGATCTAGTAAATATAAATGTGTGTTAGTCACTCAATCATGTCTGTCTCTTTGCAACCTCATGGACTGTAGCCCACCAGTCTCCTCTGTCCATGGGATTCTCTGGGCAAGAACACTGGAGTGGGTTGCCATTCCCTTCTCCAGGATATCTTCCTGTCCCGGGAATTGAATCCAGGTCTCCTACATTGCGGGTGGATTCTTTACTTTCTGAGCTATCAGGGAAGCCCAGTAAATACAAACAACGTATAATATGGTAAGACTAAAAAACCAATTTCTCTTTCCCATTATTGTTTTTATAAAGTAGTGATTTTGTTTTAAAGTTGACCCATATTTTAAGAAACATTTGGGCTGAAATGTTTGCTATTAAAATGACACTTTTTTAGAATAACATTTGAAAAGAAAAAGTGTGTTACCCTACTAAAACAAAACAATTTAAATTTTTAAATTATTCCTGTTGGGAGAATGTTTCCTCTTATACACTCTGATTTTCCGCCTTACTACCATCCCAATATTTTAATAAGACTTGGCATCTCGTACTGAAACAGTGGTAGAAGCAAGCTTGTGGAGAAAAATCTGGCAGGATATTCGGGACAAAGCATTTCAGGGAGTTATAATGGTAGAGGAGATAAAATTTACTTACATAGTGTGTGTGTTTGTGGACATATACACATAGGCATGGGGCCATGCATGAACAAGGAAAGACTTGTGTTTCTTTTACACCTAACAGATTTGTTATTCATCTTTCTTCCACCTGAATCCTATTATTAGCTTTAAACCTATGGATTTAAATCAATGAATGGTTTGAGTGTGTACTTTTTTCTTTTGAGATCTAACAGATCTCAAAATGGTAACACTATTTTTTTCCTTCCCAACCCCAGTAATTTGTTTTATAAGATTTAATGTAAAAAGAATTTAGTTTTAATTTCCCTTCTCTCCCCCTACTTAGTTAAAAAATAAAATAAAATGTAAAAATGTAATAAGGAAGCTTGTTGCTGTTGTTAAATTGCTAAGTTGTATCCGACTTAGGATGACTATTTCCAACTCTATCAGATTCATCTTGAGTTAGTTTCTTCTTCACCTCTCTTAAAATTACCATTCTGAAAGTCTTAACCAGAAGGTTTTCTTTCTTCAATATGATCAGGTAGCTCTCTTGACCATAGATTTCCAGTTAGGATATATGAGTGCAAGAATATGCTCTATGTGAAAAATCGTTAATAATGGAAACACAGAACTTTTGAAATCACAGTTTTATCTATGTTTAAAATTTGTTATAAATGTAACAATTTAGGAAATCAGCATATTAAAATGAATAAATACTAACTCCACCCAGCACTGACAATTTTTAAAACATGATATTCATCATATAACTCAAAGCTATTAACATTGCCAAAGAATAGCAATTGAAACTTATGTTTATTTAGTCCTATGGGAGATGATGGCTGCCAGTTAATTCAAACCATTGTGTAATATGCTGCATTGAAACCTTCTAAATCATATAAGTAATTAATCTATATGCAATATCATCCCATAGTATGCATTGTTTTCTAGTTTTCACTTTCTGCGTGCAGTTTGAAGTCATCAATAGCAATTACAATGAAATGTAGCTCATATTTTTACAACCACTGTGAGCTAGAATCTCTGTATTTGTTCAAGGAAGCTGTATAAATCATGGTTCCACAATGTTGTTTTGTTTTGTTTTATCATGGGATTTATTGTTCTGAGGATTTGGAAGAGGCAATAATTGGCAACCCAAGGTAAAGAAAAATAATTTTCTTTACCACAGAAAATATAAAGGCCGAATATTGGATTAACATACAATGCTTTTTGTGTATTAATATGCAGAGCATGAATATCCTGACATTTATTGATTGCAATAAGAAACCAAGTGAATAGATCGTTAGCAGGAGTTAGAAAGGCTTTAACTATCAGTGAATACAGAGTATGGCAGAGTTCAAAAAGCTCTGAATTTGTGTTTTTCATTCCAGTAAGGCTAATGACCCCAGCCTGGAGGACATATATCCTCAAAAGCAGGGTTATTTGAAAGCTTTTAATCAGATACTCACTCTGCTGTACACATGGAAAATTTATCAATTTAAAGGGGTTGCCCCTTATAAATTTCCATGACCAATCAGAACTTCCAGGTCTTCTATACCGATACTTGTTTTTATTATGAGTGTGAAATTTATGCCACTGAGACCATAGACCTTCCTGTCCCAAGAAAAATTACTTAGTATCCAACAATGTAAGCAAATAGTTAGAATGTAAGCAAAACTGTTAGAATAGTTTCACCCTCCCATAGAATTATTCATTCTCTGGCAAAAGTAAGTCAGGTAAGGGTCATATAGGTGAGAGAATGCAGGGAACTAGTGGTATGAATATATTTGCACTCTCAAAATCCTTATCTCCAATACTCTTGCATATCCTATCAACCATTGTATATCCACATATAAGCAAATTCATATATTTTTTAACTTTAAAAACTGTGAACGAGTTTAAAGCTTTTGTTGTCGCTGTTAGTCACTAAGTCCTATCTGACTCTTTTGCGACCCCACAGACTCTAGCCTGCCAGATTTCCCAGGCAAGAATACTGGAGTGACTCGCCATTTCCTTCTCCAAATGTAAAGCTCTGCTCTCTTAAATGACAGATTACACATCACCATTGCTAAGACACATCAGTGAAGAAGACATAACACCATTCTGGTAAAAATAGCAGTGGATTATTAAATATCACACATTCTGAGACACATGGTGAGAAAATACAATGTGTTTGGACCAAATTTTCGTGAGAGAGAATAGTATGAAATCTTGGCAAAAACATCAATTTTTTTCCTAAAAATATGGGGAAAAGTTTTTTTCATACACAATGCTCAATATCCCTGTTGCTGAATAAATCTTTAACTTTAGAAATAATATAGTGTACAGGTCTGGTGTTCAGTTTTTAAAGAGAACAATTTTCTGCTGTGATTATTCTAAAAAATAAGAACTCACATCTTATTTTGGCTAGAAAAAAAATTATTTTTTTGAGAAAAATCAGAGTATTCCCTTGATTTCAAAATTTCTGACTTATGATCTCCTGTTCATCAGTTTTCATTCTACCTTTCATTCTACCTCCTTCTAAAAAGGGCTACCAATATCTTTTCAATGTTAAGTACTATTATTTTTAAATAATATTAGCTAAAATTAACAATGCAAACTCTTCACACCCCTGTCTTAAAAATGAAGGAATAAAGATTGTGAAAAGAAAAGAAAGTTATTTGCACAGTCGTGTCCAACTCTGCGATCCCACGGACTGTAGCCTGCCAGGCTCCTCTGTCCATAGAATTCTCCAGGCAAGAGTACTGGAGTGGATTGCCATTTCCTTCTCCAAAATATTGTGAAATTAAAGGTTATCTTCAAGGAAAAAAATCACATATAAATAAACTTTTTTTTAAGACAACTCTGTCTTAAAAATGAAAGAATAAAAATTGTGAAAGTCAAGATTATATTCAAGGAAATGAACCTAAAAGTCACATACAAAATAAACTTTTATTTATTCTAGTTAACGGCCCAAAAATTTCTTCACTCACATTAGCTCTTTCTTTTTTAACATTATTTTGAAACAGTGCTTGAATTCTTTCAACTAAAGTTTAGTTTGGTTAATGACCTCTTAAAAAAAAATGCAAATCTTTCTCTTGATTCTAGTTAAAGGCTTCAGTCATTTATACCTCAGTGTGAATTGGTTTAATTAGCAATTTCCCATCCTAATTGCTCTGTTTAAAGAGGAAGAGAAAAGAGAGGTAAGTTATATGCCAGTTTGATGAGTAGGGCTTCTGAGACTTCTCAGGGCTCCAAAGTAAGGGGAAAACTTTAAATTTAATAAAAGCTGATAAAGGCACTTCAAATACAATCTATGTATATCTTGAAATGTTAACACTGGGGAACCCTGTAGAAGAAAAGGGAAAAAAAATATTTTCTTGGTGCTCTGTACGCCCACTAACTATCAGAACTTGCAACTTAGACTTGTTCCATTTGAGTATAATTTATCTATGTTAACTTGGCCTGAGCGATTCATGAGGTCGCAAAGAGTCGGATACAACTGAGCGACTGAACTGAACTGAACTGAGTGATCAAATAGGATTTTGTGTTTTGGTCTGAGAACCTAATCATTTCTAATGTTGTTTCTATGGAAAAGCACATTTGGAGTTCCCAAACAAAACTTTAAATATGAATGCATTGTGTAATTTGGAAATTGCTTTTATTGGTCATTCTTTTCTTTCATAATTGTGATTGACTCTAAAATGATTGCAAAGAGCAAAGAGGATAATAACAATGCGATAATGAAAAATTGTAATAACTTCCCTGAAATTCTGATGTGAAGCCTAGTTAGTAACTAAATCAAAATAGCCAGTAAGAAATTGTTTAGTATATCTTTTAGCAAATCCTTATCAAAGGTGGCTTACATTTTAGGTAGTGTGCAAGGCTCTGTAAGATACAACACTAAGAAATAGGTAATTCGGTGCCTACCCTTAGAGATATACTCTTACGAAATTGTATCCTCAGTTTTCCCAGAGAAACTCATGTTAATAGATTGTCCTTATGCTCCAACAAGCCACAGAAATGGGCAAGTAATTTCTACATTTCATCACTACCTAAGTAAAGTGTTACAGTGAGCAGTATAATAAAAACATACATAACCTTATGCTAATCAATGACTCTCATTTAAAAAAAAAACTTGAAAATGTTGCTGGCAAATCTATCCCAGATGTTAATATTGGTAAAGCTTTAATTAAATCAGAATTAGTGATACTCTGAGCGTAAGCTCGAAGTTTACTTTTACACTAGATATAAATAAATTGAGCCAAATTAGTAATCAAAATCATTGTTTACAGTACTTGAAGGAGGTCCCATAAGATACATTTCACCACATTCTGAATTTCCATGTACATTTGAAAACAATTTGCTATCAGTCATTGTTAATTCAGATTCACAGTAGATTTTTATTGAGTATTTTCGCATTAAACTTTGACAGATCACAAAAGAGATTTTAACAAAGTAATCTAGACCCTCCTAATTTTATTTTACTAATCTTGCAGAACTATTCTCTTTTGGTGGTGTCTTGGCCTGATGTTACTGTATGATTGAAAAAAGCCCCACCAACAGCTTCTACCATCATCATTATCAGATACACAGTCTAATATTGGAGAACCAAATGTGCCTGCCCACTATTACAGATGTTCTTATTGCTTTTTTTGTGCTTCTTAAATTAAGATTGTATTTTTAAAGCAGCTTTGTGTGTGTGCTCAGTCACTCAGTCATGCTCACGTCTTTGTGACCCTATGAACTGCAGTCAACCGGGGATCCTCCCAGCAAGAATACTGGAGTGGGTTGCCACTTCCTCCTCCAGGAGCTCTTCTCCATCCAGGGATCAAACCTGTGTCTCCTGCATCTCCTTGCATTGGCAAGTGGTTCTTTACCACTGACCCACCTAGGAAGCCCCTTAAAGTAGCTTTAGGACCATGGAAAAATTAAGGTGAAGGTAAAGAGATTTCCCATATATTCCCTGCCACACACATGCATAGCCTTCCCCATTTTTATTGTCTTTTTGTGAATAAGTCAATAAGATGAGTAAAAATAAATATGAAGATAAAATATGTGTGTACAACTTGTTTAGTTTTACACTAAAACTTATTTAGTTTTACATCCAGCCACCTCATCCTCTGACACCCTCTTCTCCTTCTGCCCTCAATCCTTCCCAGTATCAGGGACTTTTCCAATGAGTCAGCTGTTCCCATCAGATAACCAAAATACTGGAGCTTCAGCAAAGAGTATTCCAAAGAGTAGTCCAAAGAGTATTCAGGGTTGCTTTCCCTTAAGATATCTACATATCTGAGGTTATTGACATTTCTCCCAGCAATCATGATTCCAGCTTGTGCCATTCTGCTTATTTAGACATAAATACTTATGCATTTTGAAATTTCATAATTACATCTACTCATGTTTTTGGAGAAATTTTTGTTTAGTAGTATAAAATTTTTTTAATTAATACTGTTTTTAAGTATACATGAAAAAGACATTTTTCATATCCATCTTTCACTTTAAAAATGCGAATACTTTTAATATATGTGAATGTGTATGTTGAGGAACCTCAAACATTTGATGTGACAGTAAAGTCAATAATTTTATACTTCATTATAAATTTTTATTTCTTTTATTATTGTATTTTCCTGCTAAAAGGATATTGCTTCTTGAATATAGTGTGCCCCTTTGCAGTTTCTCATTATCCAAGAATTAGTCAGGGCTTATTCACATTTTAGTGCCAAGTTCCAAGAGGGAGCATAGAAGAATGTAAGGCCTGTTGAATCCTGGGCTTAGAAGTACACAATCACTTCCATGACATTCATTGGTCAAAGCAACCATGGAGATCTAACAATCTTTAATGTGTTTACTAATTGAGAACATGCTCACTCTATATATCCCTAAATCTAAGGGTTAAGGGTTTTCTAATATCTTAGAGCACATGAAGACAGTTCCAATGATCTTCCAAGATTAGAGATATGTTTTCTGATAACAACGTAATTATAATAGAACAAATGAAAATGTATGATTTGGGCTTTTGATGTCTCAGTTCTGTGTAATCTATCACTGGTAGGGGTTATTGGTTAATTTTTGCTGCCTAACTATTGATAACTAAATTTAATGGCTCAAAAAATAATCATTTTATTTTGTTCATAATTCCATAGATGACCAATTTGAAACAACTTCAACTGGTGGTTATTCTGAACTAGGCAGGCCTAACTCATGCACTGCAGGCAGCTGCATTATAGGCTGAGAAGTGGCCTAAAATGGATGCAAATGGGAGGGCTTATCTGTTCATCAAGGAGGCTAATCAGGGCTTATATACACTTCAGGTTTCTAAGAGGGAGCACAAAATAATGTAAGGCATCTTGAGTCCTAAGATCAGGATGGTTTCAGCATCAATTCTCCTACAGTACACAATGCTGTTGGTCAAAGCAAGTCACAGGACCAGCTCAGATGCAACGAGTAAGGAATTTCCATCTTTTTATGCAAGATTCTACAAGGAATTGTGGTCAGTTTTACAGTCTGGCACAGAAACATGTATTATTCTGGCCTGTGTATATGGGAGTTTGAGAGCTGCTTATTTTGAGAGGACAAGTTGATTAATACTTATATTCATGTATGGTAAATAATGAAGATAAGGACATAGGGGAAGAAAGGACAGAAAGAAGGAAAGAAGGGAGGGAGGGAGGGAAAGAAAGGAAGAAGGAGGAGGAGAAGGAAGAAGGGAAGGAGAGAAAGGAAGAAGGAGGAGGAGAAGGAAGAAGGGAGGGAGGGAGGAAGGTAAAGAAAAGAAAAGACTGAATGGCTCAGCTTGATTCTATAAAACATTAACCCAGAGAGAGAGCAAGAGCAAGAGAAAGAGAAACTGATGATTCTTTTCAAGAAATCTCTACTGACAATGTGAAGACAAAGGCCATAGTCTCAGATAATATTAACAACAATGCTTAAATATGTATATTACTTTATAGAATTTTACAAGAAACTTCAAAATCCTATTCAATCCTCATCCTCATATGACAAAACTAATATACATATAATCTTCACAATAATCAGTGGGACAAAGTATTATACACAATTTATAGGTATAGGCTCATATATACTGTTCAGTTCAGTTCAGTCATTCAGTCGTGTCTGACACTTTGCAACCCCATGAACTGCAGCACGCCAGGCCTCCCTGTCCATCACCAACTCCCTGAGTCCACCCGTACCCATGTCCACTGAGTCGGTGATGCCATCCAACCATCTCATCTTCTTCGTCCCCTTCTCCTCCTGCCCTCAGTCTTTCACAGCATCAGGGTCTTTTCAAATGAGTCAGCTCTTTGCATCAGGTGGCCAAAGTATTGGAGTTTCAGCTTCAACATCAGTCCTTCCAATGAACACCCAGGACTGAGCTCCTTTAGGATGGACTGGTTGGATATCCTTGCAGTCCAAGGGACTCTCAAGAGTCTTCTCCAACACCACAGTCCAAAAGCATCAATTCTTCGGTGCTCGGCTTTCTTTATAGTCCAACTCTCACATCCATACATGACCACTGGAAAAACCATAGCCTTGACTAGACGGACCTTTGTTGACAAAGTGATGTCTCTGCTTTTTAACATGCTGTCTAGGTTGGTCATAACTTTCATTCCAAGGAGTAAGCGTCTTTTAATTTCATGGCTGCAATCACCATCTGCAGTGATTTTGGAGCCCATACATACTGTGCAGAGTAGTTTTTTTTTTAATATAGTGGTATTTACTTTTCAAGAAAAAGTTATACAGCTAATCAAGTATAAAACTCTTCACAACTTGGTACTCTTAAGGGAGTTCACAACTAGCATATGACTAATTTTACCACCCAGGAGACTTTGGTGATTAATGAAGGCAAAATGTTGCCAGTTTTCTGGAAGGACTGAATTGAATGCATCTTCTCACACACACTGCAGAATGATTTGCCAAGTATACTGAGGATGTAAGTCTGATAGTATGGAACATTTTTATTTGTTTAATAAAATGGTTTTTAAAGGAACTTAATAAACATCTATTTATTGAAGCAGTCCCAGCAAGACTTCAACTTGTACGTATTTCATTAGCTTTTAGCTCAAATTAATATTTACATTCAAAATCAATAAAACTGTATTAAAGTTAATGCTGGCCTTCCTCCAAACGAGTCCTAATCCACCAGGTTTTCTGTGTTTAGGCTTATTGCTTAGAGTCATGATGTTGCATCTAGGGTATATTTTAAACCGTCTACTGATGGAAAGGAGAAGATTTTTTGCTGTAAAATAGGTAATGATCCCAAATGCCCATTTATTTGTTGTGAAATGTACTATTGTTTTCTCCACTTAGACCTGGGATCAGCACTGTCACCTACAGCCTGGGCAGCTCTGCATCTGAGCTGTCTGAGTTGTTGTTGATTACTCTCTTCAGTCGTGTCCAGTTCTTTGCAACCCGTGAACTGTAGCCTGCCAGTTTCCTCTGTCCATGAGTTTCTCTAGGCAGGAATACTGGAGTGGGTTGTCATTGCCTTCTCCAGAGGATCTTCCAGACACAGGCATCAAATCCACATCTCCTGCATTGGCGGGGGGATTCTTTATCACTGAGCCACCTGGGAAGCCCAAGCTGTGTGAGTAGAAGGTGTACTCCATATTATCTCAAATAAAGGCCATAATCCTCTTGTAGATAACTGAGGGTACTCTAAGATTCTTACCCCAGATAACAGTGCCCTTTAACTTAAAGCAAAAATTGTCCAATGTGTCCACTGTTATTGACGTGTCCTTTTTAGTCTGTGTCTTTACAACTCAGCAGACCCAGTGTTCTTATTGAATGATCCCTTGTTAAAATAACATTAGGTCATTTAGAAATGTCACTCTTGTTTTACCCCCTGGAGAAACTGCACTCTAGTACATGGTATTCCCTCTAGTAATAATTATAGGAATTCCAATTCTTGACTAAAAAGAGAAAAGACCCACATTTGAGCAAGAAATGTGGGTCAAGATTGATAACATACATGAGAAGCCCCTAGGATTTGTATAAAATACATTTTTTAAGAGTTGTGTGCTTTCTGCCAGGGTTAAGGCTCCTAAAGCAGGACTTACATCACAGTCTTGAGCGGCAGCATTTTAAGTATGTGTTTCCAATTCACTATGGAAACATATTTACCTAGGTGTTCTCTATTTCATGTATTTTCTTTTTGACTTGGTAAACTTGATGATACAGATACATTTTACTGCTTTTATGTCCTCCATGCAACTAACAAAATACATGATAAACTTAACATAAACTTCCTGGTGAAGTTCTGGCAATTTATTCTCTATGCTGCTGCTGCTGCTGCTAAGTCGCTTCAGTCGTGTCCGACTCTGTGCGACCCCATAGACGGCAGCCCACCAGGCTCCCCCATCCCTGGGATTCTCCAGGCAAGAACACTGGAGTGGGTTGCCATTTCCTTCTCCAATGCATGAAAGGGAAAAGTGAAAGTGAAGTCGCTCAGTCGTGTCCGACTCTTAGCGACCCCATGGACTGCAGCCTACCAGGCTCCTCCGCCCATGGGATTTTCCAGGCAGGAGTACTGGAGTGGGTGCCATTGCCTTCTCCGTCCCAGGTAGAAGTGTAGCATAGAGCAGGAATACAATAAGTCTGGAAATGCTGGGGATTAACATTTGATGGGATGAGATGGCCTGATTAATGTCCACTTAGAGAGAGAGAGAGAGATATCAATGCTTGATTGTAACTAAAACTATTACCCTAGACCTTTAAGAACTCTTGCATTAGAAAGAGACCATGGAGGAAGGGTGATTTCTCACGTGAATCATGGTCAGATGGAGATGACTCAAAGTCAGTGGGAGTGGATGACTCCCCTCCACCTGTATTGCATATGCATGATTCAAATGTGTTCCTGGAGGTCACTGAAGGTCTTTTCATTCTAAGAAATTGTTAAAAAGTCAAATATTAAATGTCTAGGACCAGCTAAAAACACACATACCTCCAGAATTTTCCTTTGCCAGCCTCCCAGTTTGAACAGCTTTTCCCCTATTTCTCTACTTAGTCAAAGTCCTGCCTCTCCAGTTTTGTTCTGTATAAGCTAAGCCTTTGCTAGTAATTTCAGGCCACAATGCTTCATCTTCTGAATGCTTTCATTATTTATGTTTGCAAACAATCATTGAAAATATATTTATGTGTAGCTGATATTTTGGGGCAAATTTTTCCCTAGGTGTGGCCTCTTCAAATATCTGAAAACTCTTGAACCAGATGTTTGGGGAAAGGGAGGGATAAATAGTCTGTGTGCAAAGGAATTTTAGGACAATTTAAATATTCTATATTCAATAAAATTATAGAGAATACATGTCATGATAAATAATGATAATGGATCATAGAGAATACTTATCATGATACATTTGTCAAATACATAGAATGTTCAACACCAAGAGTGAACCCTAATATAAGCTATGGACTTGGGATGAAAAAAAAAATAAGCACTTCTTAAAGAAGGGCTCATGTTTAATATGCACATATCTTGTATGTTTTTATATGCACAGTTCCTAAACCAGAACTTTGAAAATAGCAGGCAGTTGATAAACATTTGTTAATGATAATACTGATCTTTTGGGGAAATGTATCTTCAATGTAAGGAAGCAGAATGGGAGATCAAAACAACATATACAAAATAATATGAAAATAAAGTAAAAAAATAACTTTCATATCTAAAATGCTTTTTAGTTTAAACAAATATTTCCAGACTCTCTCACATTTGTTAAAACATTAGTAATATCTGAATAATGAATTGCTTTTAAAACAGAGATTGTTCTAACTCAACATGATATGCCATGGGTGTTAGTACATCCACGTTAGCATCATATGTTTAAAATGAAAACCTAAGTTTGGTAAGTTTACTCAACAGGCATTGTTTGTGTGCTTGCTAACATTCTAGAAATACACACAAAGTCTCAAACAGAGAGTGTTGACTTTACCTAAGAACAAAGAAACAACCAACAACACAGCCCACTTCTTTTTCCTCCAAAAATTATGTTCCATAAGTGAAACCAGATACTGCTTTGAGCAAAAGTAGGGCAAGAACTGAGCTATTACTTTAGAACAGACTCATTTTCAAGAAGAAATCCAAATTGGAATGTCGGCTAATGCCAGTAGTAACAGAGTTTTGGCTACAAAACAATCAGTTTACGGACTTATTAACAGTTCATAAAATGTATGGCATTTTTCTGATTCTTGTCACTGGTAAACATATGCTCTGAATTTGCAACAGACTGAAGCACCATCCTATAAATATTAAAAATGTTTGTGAGCATCACAATGGAAATATCTCAAACCACAGTAGAAACATAATTCTTATTCAAAGAGGTGCGGATCTTTTCAGATATGATCAATGATGGATTACACTGCCAGCATTCGTGGGTGGGGGGGGGGTGTTGGAAGGGGACTTTTGAATGGGGATTTCCCAGGTTTTCTAAAGAAGAAAAATGACAACTTCTCTATCTCATAGGGATATGTTAAATACCATCCTGTTCCAAATATGTGATTGTTCTAGACCAGAATTCTAAACTGGCTAGAGTTCCAAGATTCTTCATATGTGGAAAAAGTTATTCTCTTAAAAGCAAACTCAAGTAATAATGTCACTATGAACATCTTTCTAATCCTAAATGAGGTTAACAGTTTTAGAACTATAAAGTTGCTTTTGTCTTTTTGCTCCCAAAATATTTGTTCTAATATTTTGTAGCACACATGTGGTTAACCATCTGTCTGTTTAGAGCATGAGCTACTCAGTAGGGAATCCTGTCTTCTTCTCTCTGTGTCCTCTACTTACCTTATTGATCTTCACATGGCATCTAACACAATGTGCTCAGTCGTGTGAGACTCTTTGCAACCCCATGGACTGTAGCCCTCCAGGTTCCTCTGTCCATGGAATTTTCCAAACAAGAATACTGGATGGGTAGCCATTTCCTTCTCCAGGGGATCATCCACATCCAGGAATCAAACTCAGGTCTCCTGCATTGCAGGAGGATTGTTTACCACTGAGCCACCAGAGAAGCATCTAACACCATGCCTAGTTCCAAACTAAACATCAGTGTGTACTACTTAAACAAATGTAAGCATTTTCAAACCTACTATATCATTGGAGAGAGTATGGTAAATATATTTGTAGAAATAGACATCCTATTCTAACTGTTGTGCATGAGTATACCTTTTAACATGAATTTTACCTTTCAACCACACTAAAGTATGGTTCTTAAATTTCTTAACGTTGAAGTTAATGTTTTATTTGTCCTTAGATTACGACTTTCAAGCTCTTAGAAAGACCGTTATATTCCATATTGGGACTTAAGAAATTAACTCTAAATTGTTAATGTAATTATTATTTACATTAATTCACACATCATATAAAATGTTTCTTTCCCTCATATTTTCTTAAAACTTCATATCCTCAAAATATAAATCCTAGTGGTTCTCTTATTAAATACATAAATTATATCAATAATGCATTGTTGTTGTTATTGTTCAGTTGCTCAGTAATACTTGACTCTTTGAGGCCCCATGAATTACAGCATGCCAGGCTTCACTATCTCCTGGAGTTTGCTGAAACTCGTGTCCATTGAGTCAGTGATGCCATCCAACCATCTCATCCTCTGTTGTTCCCTTCTCCTCTTACCCTCAATCTTTCCCAGCATCAGGGTCTTTTCCAATGAGTTGGTTCTTTGTGTAAAGTGGCCAAAGTGTTGGAGCTTCAACTTCAACATTGGTCCTTTCAATGAATATCCAAGGTTGATATATTATTCATATTAAAATGATTGTTGTATTCTAGCAGCTATTTTATAGTCAAAGATGATTATTTGAAATTCTAAAATTCTGGTCTATACTAAAGTATCTCAGAGTAGTCAAAAGTCCAATTAATACTAGAAAAATACTAGAATTTTAAGACAGTCATGATTCTTCCTGGAACATAGTAGTAACATTTTTATTTACTGAGAAGACCTAACAGATAAATATAAGAATTCATTTCAGCTTTGAACTTTCTAGTTTTGTCTAAACACTGGCAAAGGATTTCAATTTGTGTTTTAGTTTTCAATGATATCTTTTTGTCTCAGACTTTAAGTCCAGGCTGCAGATAATTATTAATTTAGTTGCTGTTTATGTTACCTTTTTATGTTTTTCTTTTTGATCTGGCACACCCTCGAAAGCCAGAGAAAAAGTACAATAATATTTACTTAGTACAGGTCCAGGACACATATGAAAGGAGGAGGGAAATACCTGCTCAAACATTCATCAAAGCATTTTGACGATAGGCCACATGTCCAGTCATACACTGTAATTAAAGTATAAGAATAGAACCTCGTAAGAATCTTTTATTTGTATAACCACAAGGGAAAATAAAAGGAAAAACAAGCTATCATTTTGAGTATATTGACTACATTATGCTCCACTTTTTATCTTCTTCAGAGTGTCTAATATTTTTATCAACAAATCTGTGAATATGGTAGATGCTTCATAAATGTTCTTTGTTCTATAGCATCTTTATAGCTCCTTATCTTGCTTGGAAGTAATAACCCCCATAAAATAAGAATTAGCACATCACTTTTAGAGTTCCAGAAATACATCAATCCCATGATAACTTACTGTATCTACTGCCGGAGAAAAGACAGAACCAAGAGATGTTCATATTCAGGAGTAATTCAGAAGGGTAATATAATGAGAAATTTCTTTCAGGGGAAAACTCTAATGATGTTGTATAACTCATAGTGCTATGAGGATAAATAAGACGATACTTGCCAAACAGTTAGGGAAAAAGTACATTGTACATACTAAATACTCAACAAGAGGAACAATTATCATCACCATCATTCATTGTTCCTTTTCAAGCTACTTCTCTACCCAGTGAGACTGAATACAGGGCAGGCTTTCTGAAGATGGAGATTCTTTAATCAGATCTAGCGGAGCTTGCCTGGAAAATACATCTTTTCTCAGCCTAGAATTTATCCAGTCGGCTGGTCCACTAGCCCCTCATTGTGAACTTGGCCACCTCAAAATACACAGCCAAACCTAAAAATGTGTTCTTATATAGAAGTTAATGCTCACTTCTTTCATTGTGTTTCTGTTGATAAATCAGTATTTTAAAAAGCTTTGAAAATTTTAAACTCTTATCCGTGTCAAAGATACTTAACTTTGAGATATTTATAATAAGGTCCTCTGTAATGAACTCTGGGCACTTTAAAAATGTGCATCAATAACAGTTATTTTGTTGTCATCATAAGTGTTTTAGAAACCTCAGGATTTAATGGCTATTGGCATTAATAAAAACTTCATAGCTCTTTGAGTTGGCTTCTCAAATATAGGAAAAACTTTGTGGTTTGTAATTCTGCCAATGGTATAAAAAAAAGAGGAAAAAGATATAAAGAAAATCTATAGGCAACAATACTTTCAGCTTTTATTTCTTTGTTCCTTGCTGGGAACTGGTTGAGTAATAGTTTAGAATTGACAGTAAAAGGAGACATTGTAATTGAAGTTACACCTACTTCCACATTTTACTCCCTTAGAGACTAGGAACCCCTGTTAGGTCAATCACTTGCCAGGAGCAACACGGCATCCGTAGTATTTCTAACTTAGTTAGAGAATAAGTTAGAGAATCTAAACCAAATGTCTGAATTCAGTTGAAAGCTGTTTATCATCAAAGTTCTCATTCATGCTTTTGGGGCCAGACTGATAATTGAGAGAATTATGGCAGAGCCAGAAGGAAGCCCCATTTATAGGTTTTTACCTTCAGTAAAAATTTTTGGTACTGATATTTGTTCCTTCAGATATTTTGCAAATGCTTATGTCAAGTGATATGATAGTGATGACATGAACTTTTCTTTTTATAAACTTCATTTCTCTCAGCAGCTATACCAGCCTTCTCTCCGTGCAATTCCTATCTTGTACATTCCAGAGGCAACATTCCCCCCAATATCATGTCTTTTCCATAGACTTTTCCCACTGACGACAACTTCTTCCCACTTCTCAGATGTTTTCACACCTCTATCCATTCAAATGACACCATCACTAGGAAGCATTTCCTAATTCTCATGGCCAAATGCCCTTCTTTGGTGCCTGACACTGCATTTTAAGTATCTGATAACATAGTACTCTTCCAACCTCTTCAGGAGCTTCTTGAAGGCACAGCCCATGTCTTTGTTGCATTCATAGTGACAACACCAAGCACAGTTTCTAGAACAGATTAAACACTCCCCATTATCTTAAATGGGCTTCCCAGGTGGCTCATTGGTAGAGAATCCACCTGCCAATGCAGGAAACATGGGTTCAATCCCTGGGCCAGGAAGATCCCCTGGAGAAGGAAAGGGCAACCCACTCCAGTATCCTTGCCTGTAAAATCCCATGGATAGAGGAGCCTGGCTGTCTACAGTCTATGGGGTCACGAAAGAGTCAGATGCAACTTAGCGACTAAACAGCAACAATTATCCTAAATGACAGTAGTGTATTATTTGAGTGGCATATAATTTCTTATTTTTATTATTCAGTGTATTTTATGAGTAACATAGGCATATGCTGAAGAGGAAGGACAAACTAATATCATTTCCAGTCCAAAAAGAACTTTATATTTTGATAATGTTGATGAGCAGTTGGAAAGGAAAATAGTTTTGTTGAAAATATTGGTACAAATATATATATGCTTTGTGAGAACTAATAAAAGTACATTTTATAGAGTAAAGGAGACTAAATAAGAATGACATAAATAACAGCAGAAGGCTAAAAGGAGTCAAGCCTAGTAACAAATGTATTTTGAGGATGATGTTGTTGATTCTATCAGTATAGCAGATTATTAATAGTTTAGGAAACTTGACCAAGAATGTGACTTTGGTTTCTGTAGCTGTCCTATCCTCAGAGTTTTTTAAGAAGATTAGTCCACAAAAAAAAAAAGACCCATTTTTCTTCTAATTGGGACCTTGTTGGCACCAGAACTTGACACTCTCCACAATGATTCTGTTTCTTTGTCAAAGAATTCATTGGTTTTCTCAATTTTTATTTTTTAATAAATTTATTATTAGACTAAGTGATTTCTTAGAGAACTTGACTTAGTGATAACCTTTGTTGATTAAAAAAATACACTATATTGGGAATGCCCCAGTGGTCCAGTGGTTAGGACTCTATGCTTTCACTGCTCAGGGTCCAGGCTGGGGAACTGAGATTCCACAGGCCACATGGAGTGTCCAATTAAAAAAAAAACAAAATGCACACCTGAGAGTTGTGAGTTGTTTTATTTGGGTCAAAATGAGAACTATAGCCCAGGAGACAGTATTTCAGATAGCTCTCAGAAACTGCTCCAAAGAGCCTGGGAGGAAAGTCAGTATATATGTGATTTCAGTGAAGGGGTACATGCAGTCAAACACATATTTTGGCAGAAGCTTGCTGTTAGTTGGGTTTCCCGGTGGCTCAGATGGTAAAGAATCTACCTTCAATGCAGGAAACCTGGATTCGATCCCTAGGTTGGGAAGATCCCATGGAGAAGGGAATGGCTACCCACTCTAGTATTCTTGCCTGGAGAATTCCATTGACAGAGGAGCCTGGCAGGTTACAGTCTATGGGGGTGCAAAGAAGTCAGATATGACTGAGTGACTATCACTGTTACTAGTCATGGGGAGCTGATGTCACTGTTAATGATTTTAGTGCCTTTCTAGATATAAGGAGATGCAAGAATTGGGCTCATAAAATCTGAAAATATCTATCTAAACCCCATTCTGCCAGGTTTTCCCAGAACACAGAGTGCCTCACACCTGATCTCCATCCTGAACATTTTTCAGGATGAGTTGAAGGTCAGCAGCCGCAGTAGCTAATGACTTAATCCTTGTAGAGGCAGACAGCAAGTGCCAATTTTTCATTGGCACCTTCTGCTATACTGTACGTAAGAAAAGAGGAATAGTTTCAATTGGTCTGTAAATATATTTGCTTGCAAACCTTTCTCAGGTTCTATAAACTATCAGTTAATCTTTACCAGACAAATGAAGACAGTCGCTCTCCAGTAACCCAGAGGTGAACAATTTAAGCAGCTTGTTAGCAGCTATTGCTGAAGATCAGCCAAGAACATTGCTAGGCATCGATGTTATAGTAATTAACAAAACAGACAAAATCAGGCCCATGATCTCTAAGTATATGAACTGTAGGAAAGCCTATTCTGGAAAACAATGACGACAGAACAACACAAACTTTAGAAATTTCCCCATGGTTTTAGAGAAGTGTTTGTTGCACCTCAGGCAGTATATCTTGTCCCAGTTTCAAAAGGTGGGCATTGATAGTTGGATTCGGCAGTGGTAAGGGAGTGCATCAGTTTAAGAGGAAAAAGATCACCAAAATAACTACTGCCCACCCTAAAGACTGTAAACCAAGAGGGTTAATTTAACATAATCATTCTGGCCCTCCTTTAAATAATGTTAGGAAGCTCCTTTTAGATGCAAATATAGTCTGAGACTGCTATGAGAATTAAAGTATGGTTATAAAAGAATTAGTTCAGATGTTTTCTGTTTTTGATGAAAACAACTTACCGGAAACTATGGTTCACAGGAAAGTGATCTCTAGAAGAGTTCAGGTGTGCCATGGAGAGTCCACTATTAATGGAGAGGATCTCCTCTCCTGACTCTTATGCTGCTTAAGATTTACTATATTTTGAGATAAAACCATTATCCAAACAGGACTATGGAATTAATAAGGATATAGAATTCTAAGTTAGACAAATGTATATAAATATATATATATATATAAATATATACTGGCCAAATGTTGTTGATGGAAATTTAATATAATAAAATGTGGGGACTTTCTTGGTGGTCTAGTAATTAAGACTTTGACTTCCAGTGCAGGGGGTAAGGGTTCTAGCGATCCCTGGTTGGAGAGCTCTAAATCCCACATACCTCACGACCAAAAAATCAGAACATAAACAGCAGAACCAATATAATAACAAATTCAATAAAGACTTTAAAAATAGTCCACGTTAAAAAAAATCTTTGAAAAAATAATAGTAATAATAAAGTGTGGGGAGAGGTCCGAGAGAAATGTATAATTTAAAAATCTCCCTGAATAGTTCTGATGTGTATCCAAGTTTGAAGAAAACTAAAACAAAAGTAAGGAAAATAGGAGAGATGCTATAGCAACCTAGGAGAAGGAAATGGCAACCCACTCCAATACTCTTGCCTGGAGAATTCCGTGGACAGAGGAGCCTGGCGGGCTGCTGTCCTTGGGGTCACACAGAGTCAGATACGACTGAAACAACTTAGCAGCAGCAGCAGCAGCATAGCAACCTAAAGCTTTTAAAATTATATTAGAAAAATACCTGTGAAAGTGACAAGAGGAAACCAGGAAGAGGAACATGCAATGTGACAGAGGAGAAAAAAACTACAGATGAATTAATTTAGGTTCAAATAATATGAGTTTTCTACTTATTGACTGTAATTAAGTACCAGTATCTGATTTCTCAGAGTCTCAGTTTCTTTTCTGTAAAATGTACATAAATATAACTTTTTGATAGGACTGGTAAAAATATTCCACAGGGTAATGTTTAAAAATGTAACTTATAAATAATAAACACTCTTAAAATATGTATAATCATTGCTCTTCACTGACAGAAAAAATGAAATTTAGAGCAATGACTTTGGAAGTCTAAATCCTAGGCATTAGAGAATAAAAACTGTAGAGGAGGAATAAAAGTTTCTATGAACATCATAAAAATGAACAAAGGTATAAGTGGTAAAAATATGTGATACAATTATAAATACCAAAGTATTAATATATTATAAATTGTAGCTAATAATTGCTCACATTTATTACTTTAAAAAACATTCAAAAAGGTAATATAACTTGCTTAGGAATAATGAAGAAAATACTTGAAGGTTAAGTAAAAGGTCAGAGGAATTTTATACCTTAATCTATTAAAGCTTTAACACAATTATCATAAGAAAAATAGACATAAATTAATTCAAAATCCAAAAATAGAAACTATAATTTCTTTAACCAACAAGGAAAGGCCTTATAAGAGAACAAAATATATAGCCATTGGCTAGAAGAGATGCGATCCCATGAACTATATAGTCCATGGAATTCTTCAGGCTAGAATACTGGATTAAGTAGCCATTCCCTTCTCCATGGGATCTTCCCAACCCAGGGATCAACCCAGGTCTCCTACAGATTCTTGCAGGCAGATTCTTTACCAGCTGAGCCACCAGGGAAGCCCCATGTTGTTGAAAGTGGAGATTATTTCCTTCCAAATGATACTTGAAAACCTGGGATATGGAAATATACATACTCCAACTCAAATCTTTTGTTAGAAAAGGAATGTGATTTCAGGGACTTCCCTGGCAGTCCAATGGTTTAGACTCCACCTTCCAACCCAGAGGGCAATGATTTGATCACTCAGAGAATTAAGATCTCACATGCCGCAGAGCATGGCCAAAAAAAAAAAGTAATTTTATGACGTTGATATTTTATATAATCATGTTATATAAAATAAATATTTATTAAATTTAAGTGACAGTAATTTATTAAATTGAGGTGATAGTAATTATGAGTTCACAAAAATTGAATCTGTTTTCACATTTTTTAAACATTTATTAAATGCATTTTCTTCTGTTTTTCCCACCAAACCTTCAAAATTGAGATTTTACTAAAGATTTTTCTGCAACTTGCCTTTTTAAAAAGTGTCTTCAAAATATTTTCACGTCAGTTGTGTAAATCGACTATATTTTTTTTAAGTAGGTGCATAGTATTCCATGGGCTTCCCTGGTGGCTCGGGGGTAAAGAACCCAACTGCAATGCCTGGAGAATCCCATGGACTGAAGAGCCTGGAGGGCTATATTCCATGGGGTGGCAAAGAGCTGGACACAACTAAAGCCACTGGGCACATATAGTATTCCGTGCTGGGTATATATCATCATTTACCTTTTCTTTACCTCTGTGTTTTAAGTTTGATCCAATTTTCTGTATTGCAAAAAAAAAAAAAAATCCCTTAACATCTTTGTAGTATCTTTAAGTATATCTGTGAGATACTTTTCTGTAAGATACATTCCTAGAAGGGAAACCACTGGGTCTGAGCATAAACATGTTTTTCTTTACAATTTTAGTCAATTCTAAAATTACTTTCCAAATGGGTTTTGCGAACTTACATTAGAATGTTTATATTTACCAGCTAAAGAATTATCCAAAGCTTTACTATTATTTTTAAATAATTTTGTTTATTTACTTATTCATTTGTTTTTAGCTGTGCTGAGTCTTCATTTCTGCGCGGGCTTTTCTCTAGTTGCAGCGAGAACAGGCTACTCTATAGTAGCAGGGCAAGGGCTTCTCATTGCAGTGGCTTCTCTTGTTGTGGTGCACAGGCTCTAGGGCACTCAGGCTTCAGTAGTTGTGGCATGTGGGCTCAGCAGTTGTAGCTTCCAGTCTCTACAGCAGAGGCTCAACCATTGTGGTATACGGATTTAGCTGTTCTGTGACATGTGGGATCTTCCCAGATCAGGGATTGAAACTGTGTCTAAACATTCTTTATGCTGAGTCACCAGGGAAGTCCTGCAAACATTATTATTTTAAGTGGATTTAAACATTACATGATTTAATCCAATCTGATATATATTATTATCAGATTATATGGTTTAATACTAAAATTACATACTTTAAAATTTTTCATGTCTTATTTTACTTTTTTTCCCATCAGGACCTATCAGAAAGACCCAGTTCAAGCAAGTCCTTGATGCTTCTAGCACACTTTATCAAAATTAGAGCATCATTTTGTTTTAAGAACATTAGAATGATTTTTTTCCCACAAAGTAAAAGTAGTAGGAAAGTTTAGTTTCTTGAATTTGAAATCTAAAACAACTAAAAATCCAAATTAAGTTAAATATGGCCTTCACACAATTGGTGTTACAAAAGAATCAACTGAAAGTATAAGTATAGGAAATGAGTGTTCTATATAAAATTTGATTTTCTAAGTCAAATCATTTGTAGCATCCATGTATGACTACTCTAATGGTTGCAGGCATGTGTGTAATTGATGTATATTGCAAAGGGATTATAATAAGGGTAGTAAAATGTACATGATTTGTGACTAGGCAGGGTGAGGGAGAATTATATGTCAATGCTAACTCCAAATTTCTTTCTTTTTTTTTCTCATTTTATGTATTCTTGCATAAGCAAAATTTCTTTCTTTTGTAATCGTGAGTCTATTGATTGAGACACACAAAAAAGGAGAATATATATGATTGAGAATTTAGCGCTTTAAATCTGATAAGATGATGAATCATAAAAACAGATAACTCAGTGCTTGTTTAGAAACAGTTGTTAATGGTTATTACCAAAGATGAGCCAAGAACATGTCTAAACACTGAAGTTATAGTAATTAATAAAACAGATGCAATCTCTGCCCATGATCTCTAAGGATATAAACTGTAGGAAAGCATATCTGGAAAATAATAACAACAGAATAGCTTAAGCAACATAAACCATAGAAAGTTGCTCATGGATTTAGAAAAACACTTTGTTGCTTTTCGTTTTTCAGTCTATCAGATCTAGGCTAGAGATATAAAATTGGAAAATAGTCATCAAGATAGAGTTATAAATATGAGTCTTGTTTCAGATTTGTGTGAAATTACCCAGAAGAAAATAGAATAAAGACAGGAAATTTAAAGGTCCTGAATGGGGAAGTTTCAAAAAAGTGTTTTTTTTTCTTGTTTTATTCACTACTTTATTCCTAGCACCTGGAATTATGTATATGTAACACAGTGTAGAAATTCAATAAATACATTTTAAGTAGATGTGTAGACTAGTGTTCATTTACTTTTATCCTTTTCTTTGGATGTTATAAAAAGTTATGATAAATACATTATAATAAAATCAGCAGTAGGGACAGGGAAGCATGTTGCTATGTGGTCAATTCTCTCCTTCCAGAGATGATAAATTAACACCTACTTAAATAAAGTAGGACTAAGCCAGATAATCTGTTTAAAGTAACTAGCCTAGAAACTGATTCATAATAAGCACAGTAATATCTATTGCTACTATTATTAATGTTAAGCTGTGAACTGAGAATTCAGAGTTTGTGAAATTTCATCCTTTTTCTGCCAATAATTTTACTCAAATACTGAAAAAATTCATTAAGGGTTTAAACTGATTTTTCCCTTTGAGTAAATCACTATTAATCAAAATAACTTATTTAAATTTAAAGTAAAAAATTTTTAACAGTAAATCAAACCTAATTTTCAAAAAATTAAAAATAAAATGCTTTTTGTATTCTTGATAATTCTCATTTCTTTTATGTATAAGAATTGTGTTTGCAATACTAAACTATTTCAGAAATGATGACTTTTTAAAAATTTTATTAAAGTGTATTTCATTTACAATGTTAAATTCTGCAATACAGCAAAGTGATTCAGTTATACATAAGTATATATCTTCTTTTACATATTATTTTTCATTATGATTCATCACAGGATATTGAATACTGTATAGTTCTCTATGCTATACAGTAGGACCTTGTTGTTTACCCATCCTATATAATAGTTTGTATCTGCTAATTGCAAACTTGCTATCCTTCCCTTTCTCTTGGCAGCCACAAGTCTGTTCACTATATCTGTGAGTCTGAAGAAACAATGTTTAAATATAGCATGATGGTAATGACATTTGGTCTCAAATGGTCTTCACAATTTGGTTGTTGTTTCACTAACAAACTGAAACGATAAAATCCTTACGAAAAGATGTATTTTAAAATTACACACCATAACCAAACAATTACTGATTTCTTAAAAAAGCAGGCTTATAACAAAGTCAGGTCTTGGTTTACAGATATATTAATTCAGCTTTTAAATTTAATTGGTATTAGTTCAGAACCCAATTAATTTGATTGCCATAAATTGTTTATGCAAGCATAATCAGAAAGCTTACTGAGGGATGAGTTTTTAGACTTGATTCTATATTGTTTTCATTAAACTTGCTTGATTTCAGACACAGGAAGTAAGGAAGTTTGATCATTCATAAGTCATATAAATTGTAATTATTTTAAAAAAATTGAAATACACATAGAGGGATGAGCTTCAGCAAATGAGCAGAATCTGTTCTTGTTATCGCTGTTGTTGTTGAGTCACTCAGTCATGTCCCACTTTTTGTGAACCCATGTACTGCAGCAAGGCATGCTTCCTTGTCCTTCACTTTTCCTGGAGTTTGCTCAAACTCCTCTTGCCCTCAATCTTCTCACCATCAGGGTCTTTTCCAATGAGTTGGCTCTTTGCATCAGGTGGCCAAAGTACTGGAGCTTCAGCTTCAGCATCTGTCCTTCCAATGAATATTCAGGGTTGATTTCCTTTAAAATTGACTGTTTTGATCTCCTTGCAGTCCAAGAGACTCGAAAGAGTCTTCTCCAACACCACAGTTTGATAGCATTAATTCTTCAGCACTCAGCCTTCTTTATGATCCAACTTTCACATCTGTACATGACTATTGGAAAAACCATAGCTTTAGCTAGATGGACCTTTGTCAGTAAAGTTATGTATCTGCTTTTTAATATGCTGTCTAGGTTTGTTGTAGCTTTTCTTCCAAGGAGCAACTGTCTTTTAATTTCATGGCTACAGTCACCATCTACAGTGATATTTGGAGCCCAAGAAAATAAATTCTGTCACTGTTTCAACTGTTTTCCCATCTATTTGCCATGAAATGATGGGACCTGGTGCCATGATTTTAGTTTTTCGAATGTTGAGTTTTAAGCCAACTTTTTCACTCTCCTCTTTCAACCTTCATCAAGAGCCTCTTTAGTTCCTCTTCTCTTTCTGCCACAAGGGTGGTGTCATCTGCTAATCTGAGGTTATTGACATTTCTCCCTGCAATCCTGATTCCAGCTTGTGCTTCATCCCAGCCGGGCATTTCTCGTGATGTACTCTGCATATAAGGTAAATAAGCAGGGTGACAATATACAGCCTTGAAGTACTTTTTTCCCCAATTTTGTATGACAGAATGATCTCCATTCATTTCCAAGGCAAACCACTCAACATCACAGTAGTCCAAGTCTATGCTCCAACCACTAGTGCCAAAGAAGCTGAAGTTGAATGGTTCTTATTATTGCTCCTACCAGTAATATACACCAGTATGTTCTTTAGCCTAGACTACTATATAGTTTTATAACTTGATTTCTGCTTTTCCTCACAAAGGAAGATTAGCCAGAGCAATCCTTTAAATTACTCAAGTTATATCACAACTCTCCTTCTTAAAACTTCCAAAGACATCTCACTTCTATAATGAAAGAAACACTCTTCACAGTAAATCATAATTCCTTGCCTGAGCAGACCGCATCTTGCCAATCCCATCTCAGCTTTCCTAACATACTGGCTCCTTCTTGGTCCTTTGTTTTCTTCCTTGAATACACCAAACCTGTTCCACTCTCAGGACCTTTACATTTGCTGTCTCTTTTTCCTGAGATGTTCCTCTTCAGAATATCCCATGACTGGCTCCTCTCAGTTTTTGTGTATTTTACTTTCCTTGAACCCTTAACTAAAACAACACCACTTACACTCATGCCCCTGTTACTCTTTTTCCTTCCAGTTGCACTATTTTCTTTACAAAATCTAGCACCTAATATCTTTCTTTCTCTCTGCACTTGTTTACATACAGAATTAAATCCCCATGAACGTAAGAATATCGTCTGTTTTGTTCACTGTTGTATTTTCAGTACCTCCCACAGAATGTTACCCATAGTAGGTACTCAATAAATATTTGTCAAAAAATGAATGGCTATTATTACATGCAAACCAAAATAGGTATCATATCAGTAGCATCAAAAGGATTTGTTCCCTGTGGTGGGTATTTTCTTCCTTTCTCTTCAAAATCCACCAGGCTTCACCCTGCTCTGTGTCCAAGGAGACTGACCATTTGGACAAGTCAGCAGCTTAAAATACTTGGGTTTGGCCAACATGGGTAGTTGCAAGTGATTTTAAAGCAGAAAAAGGTGTACTTGGGAATTTTTTTTTACCAGACTCTCTTCCCACCATATTAATCTGAGTTGGTGCATCCCTCTAGCCCTTTACAAAAGGCCACACTCCTATCAAATGGAAACCTTTATACAGATTCTTTTTTTCAGACTTAGGAATTGTAACAGCTCCTCCTTGTGATTAGACCTAGGGCAATTTTCCTTAAACTTTGCCTTAACTTACATAAATACTACCTTTACTAGACTCAAAATATCAGAGTGTGCTGTTTCTTGCTAAAAACTTTCTTTTGAAATTTCAATTAAAAGAATTTTTACCAAATTTCAAAAATAATAGATAGATTCATCCCTTGTTTGCATGGTATAAAAACAAGAAATATGAGCACTCAATTTAAAGAAACCTAATGTAGGCTTGAAATTTCCTTTTTAATATATTCTTCTCCATAAGAAAATATCAGTTCAGGTCAGTTCAGTTGCTCAGTTGTGTCAGACTCTTTGCGACCTCATGGACTGCAGCACACCGGGCCTCTCTGTCCATCATCAACTCCCGGAGTTTACTCAAACTCATGTCCATTGAGTCAGTGATGCCATCCAACAGTCTCATCCTCTATCATCCCCTCTCCTCCCACCTTCGATCTTTTCCAGCATCAGGGTCTTTTCAAATGAGTCAGCTCTTCGCATCAGATGGCCAAAGTATTGGAGTTTCAGTTTCAACATCAGTCCTTCAAATGAATATTCAGGACTGATTTCCTTAGGCTTTACTGGTTGGATCTCCTAGAGTCCAAGGGATTCTCAAGAATCTTCTCCAACACCACAGTTTAAAAGCATCAGTTCATTGGTGCTCAGCTTTCTTTATAGTCCAACTCTCACATCCATACATGACTACTGGAAAAACTATAGCCTTGACTACATGGACCTTTGTTGGCAAAGTAACGTCTCTGCTTTTTAATATGTTGTCTAGGTTGGACATAACGTTTCTCCCAAGGAGTAAGCATTTTTTAATTTCTTTTTTTTAATTTATATATTTTAATTGGAGGCTAATTACTTTAAAATATTGTGGTGGTTCTTGCGATACATTCACATGAATCAGCCATGGGTGGACATGTGTTCCTCATCCTGAATCCTCTCCCACTTCCCTTCCTAGCCCATCCCTCAGGGTCATCCCAGTGCACCAGCCCTGAGCACACTGTCTCATGCATCAAACCTAGACTGGCGATCTATTTCACATACGGTAATATACATGTTTCAATGCTATTCTCTCAATCATCCCACTCTCGCCTTCTCCCACAGAGTCCAAAAGTCTGTTCTTTACATCTGTGCCTCTTTTGCTGTCTCATATATAGATCGTTATCATCTTTCTAAATTCCATATAGTATTGGTGTTTTTCTTTCTGAATTACTTCGCTCTGTATAATAGGCTCCAGTTTCACCCACCTCATTAAACTGATTCAAATGCATTCTTTTTAATAGCTGAGTAATATTCCATTGTGTATATGTACCACAGCTTTCTTATCCATTCATCTGCCAATGGACATCTAGGTTGCTTCCATGTCCTGGCTATTGTAAACAGTGCTGCTATGAACATTGGGGTACACGTGCCTCTTTCTATTCTGGTTTCTTTGGTGTATATGCCCAACAGTGGGATTCCTGGGTCGTATGGCAGTTATATTTCCAATTTTTTAAGGAATCTCCACAATCTTCTCCATAGTGGCTGTACTAGTTTGCATTCCCACCACCAGTGTTAGAGGGTTCCTTTTTCTCTTCACCCTCTCCAGCATTTATTGTTTGTACACTTTTTGATAGCAGCCATTCTGACTGGTGTGATATGGTACCTCATTGTGGTTTTGATTTGCATTTCTCTGATAATGAATGATTTTGAGCATCTTTTCATGTGTTTGTTAGCCATCTGTATGTCTTCTTTTGAGAAATGTCTGTTTAGTTCTTTAGCCCATTTTTGGATTGGGTAGCTTATTTTCCTGGAATTGAGCTGCAGAAGTTGCTTGTATATTTTTGAGATTAATTCTTTGTCAGTTGCTTCATTTGCTATTATTTTCTCCCATTCTGAAGGCTGTCTTTTCACCTTGCTTATAGGTTCCTTCATTGTCCAAAAGCTTTTAAGTTTAATTAGGCCCCATTTGTTTATTTTTGCTTTTATTTCCATTACTCCAGGAGGTGGGTCATAGAGGATCCAGCTATGATTTATGTCAGAAAGTGTTTTGCCTATGTTTTCTTCTAGCATTTTTAGAGTTTCTGGTCTTACATTTAGATCTTTAATCCATTTTGAGTTTATTTTTGTGTGTGGTGTTAGAAAGCATTCTAGTTTCATTCTTTTACAAGTGGTTGACCAGCTTTCCCTGCACCACTTGTTAAAGAGATTGTCTTTTCTCCATTGTATATTCTTGCCTCCTTTGTCAAAGATAAAGTATCCATAGATGAGTGGATTTATCTCTGGGCTTTCTATTTTGTTCCATTGTCTTTGTACCAGTACCATACTGTATTGATGACTGTAGCTTTGTAGTATACCCTGAAGTCAGGCAGGTTGATTGCTCCAGTTCCATTTTTCTTTCTCAAGATTGCATTGGCTATTTGAGGTTTTATGCATTTCCATACAAATTGTGAAATTATTTGTTCGAGTTCTTTGAAAAAAACCGTTGGTAGCTTGATAGGGAATGTGTTGAATCTATAGATTGCTTTGGGTAGTATACTCATTTTATTATATTGATTCTTCTGATCCATGAACATGGTATATTTCTCCATCTATTGGTGTCATCTTTGATATCTTTCATTAGTGATTTATAGTTTCTATATATAGGTATTTTGGTTCTTTCAGTTCAGTTCAGTCGCTCAGTTGTGTCCGACTCGTTGCGACCCCATGAACTGCGGCACATCAGGCCTCCCTGTCCATCACCAACTCCCAGAGTTTACTCAAAATCATGTCCATCGACTCAGGGATGCCATCTAGCCATTGCATCCTCTGTTGTCCTCTTTTCCTCCTCCCCACAATCCTTCCCAGCATCAGGGTCTTTTCCAATGAGTCAACTCTTCGCATGAGGTGGCCAAAGCATTGGAGTTTCACCTTCAACATCAGTCCTTCCAATGAACACCCAGGACTAATCTCCTTTAGGATGGACTGGTTGTATCTCCTTGCTGTCCAAGGGACTCTCAAGAGTCTTCTCTAACACCACAGCTCAAAAGCATCAATTCTTTGGAGATCAGCTTTCTTCACAGTCCAACTCTCACATCCTTACATGACTACTGGAAAAACCATAGCCTTGACTAGACGAACCTTTGTTGGCAAAGTAATGTCTCTGCTTTTAAATATGCTATCCAGGTTGGTCATAACCTTCCTTCCAAGAAGTAAGTGTCTTTTAATTTCATGGCTGCAATCACCATCAGCAGTGACTTTGGAGCCCAAAAAAATAAAGTCTGATACTGTTTCCACTGTTTCCCCATCTATTTCCCATGAAGTGATGGAACCAGATGCCATGATCTTAGTTTTCGGAATGTTGAGCTTTAAGCCAACTTTTTCACTCCCTCTTTCACCTTCATCAAGAGGCTCTTTAGTTCTTCTTCACTTTCTGCCATAAGGGTGGTGTCATCTGCGTATCTGAGGTTATTGATATTTCTCCTGGCAATCTTGATTCCAGCTTGTGCTTCCTCCAGCCCAGCGTTTCTCATGATGTACTCTGCATATAATTTAAATAAGCAGGGTGACAATATACAGCCTTCACGTACTCCTTTTCCTATTTGGAACCAGTCTGTTGGTCCATGTCCAGTTCTAACTGTTGCTTCCTGACCTGCATACAGGTTTCTCAAGAGGCAGGTCAGGTGGTCTGGTATTCCCATCTGTTTCAGAATTTTCGACAGATTATTGTGATCCAAACAGTCAAAGGCTTTGGCATAGTCAATAAAGCAGAAATAGATGTTTTCTGGAACTCTCTTGCTTTTTCGATGATCCACCAGATGTTGGCAATTTGATCTCTGGTTCCTCTGTCTTTTCTAAAACCAGCTTGAACTTCGGGAAGTCCACGGTTCACGTATTGCTGAAGCCTGGCTTGGAGAATTTTGAGCATTACTTTACTAGCGTGTGAGATGACTGCAATTGTGCAGTAGTCTGAGCATTCTTTGGCATTGCCTTTCTTTGGGATTGGAATGAAAACTGACCTTTCCCAGTCCTATGGCCACTGCTGAGTTTTCCAAATTTGCTGGCATACTAAATGTAGCACTTTCACAGCATCATCTTTCAGGATTTGAAATAGCTCAACTGGAATTCTATCACCTCCACTAGCTTTGTTCGTAGTGATGTTTTCTAAGGCCCACTTGACTTCACATTCCAGGATGTCTGGCTCTAGGTGAGGGATCACACCATCGTGATTATCTGAGTCATGAAAATCTTCTTTGTACAGTTCTTCTGTGTATTCTTGCCACCTCTTCTTAATATCCTCTGCTTCTGTTAGGTCCATACCATTTCTGCCCTTTATCAAGCCCATCTTTGCATGAAATGTTCCCTTGGTATCTCTAATTTTATTGAAGAAATCTTCAGTCTTTCCCATTCTGTTGTTTTCCTCTATTTCTTTGCATTGATCACTGAAGAAGGCTTTCTTATCTCTCCTTGCTATTCTTTGGAACTCTGCATTCAAATGGGAATATCTTTCCTTTTCTCCTTTGCTTTTCACTTCTCTTCTTTTCACAGCTATTTGTAAGGCCTCCTCAGACAGTCATTTTGCTTTTTTGCATTTCTTTTCCATGGGGATGGTCTTGATCCCTGTCTCCTGTACAATGTCAGGAACCTCTGTCCATGGTTCATGAGGCACTCTGTCTATCAGATATAGTCCCTTAAATTGATTTTTCACTTCCACTGTATAATCATAAAGGATTTAATTTAGGTCGTACCTGAATGATCTAGTGGTTTTCCCTACTTGCTTCAATTTAAGTCTGAATCTGGCAATAAGGGGTTCATGATCTGAGCCACAGTCAGCTCCATGTCTTGTTTTTGCTGACTGTATAGAGCTTCTCCATCTTTGGCTGCAAAGAATATAATCAGTCTGATTTCGGTGTTGACCATCTGTTGATGTTCATGTGTAGAGTCTTCTCTTGTGTTGTTGGAAGAAGGTGTGTGCTATGACCAGTGCATTCTCTTGGCAGAACTCTATTAGCCTTTGCGCTGCTTCATTCTGTACTCCAAGGCCAAATTTGCCTGTTACTCCAGGTGTTTCTTGACTTTCTACTTTTGCATCCCAGTCTCCTATAATGAAAAGGATATCTTTTTTGGGTGTTAGTTCTAGAAGGTATTGTAGCTCTTCAAAGAACTGTTCGACTTCAGCTCCTTCAGCGTTACTGTTCGGGGCATAGACTTGTATTACCGTGATATTGAATGGTTTGCCTTGGAAATGAACAGAGATCATTCTGTCCTTTTTGAAATTGCATCCAAGTACTTCATTTTGGACTCTTTTTTTGACTATGATGGCTACTCCATTTCTTCTAAGGGATTTCTGCCCACAGTAGTAGATATAATGGTCATCTGAGTTAAATTCACCCATTCCAGTCCATTTTAGTTTGCTGACATTTAAAATGTTGATCTTCACTCTTGCCATCTCCTGTTTGACCACTTCCAATGTGTGTGTAAGAATGAACATATATGTATATAAATATATATATATATATTATACATTCTTATATAAGAATTTTCTTATCACATGATCATGTGAAGGATACATGAGTATGTGAAATATTTTACTTTATATTTATGTTTATCACAATATAAATAAATTTGAAACCTCAGGAATACGTACAATTTACATTGTGGTTTTCTGTACCCCAGTGTCTACTACTGCATATCTTATAATTACTCATGGTCTATTTGAGATATATGATATCAGAGCAAAGAGATAACAAGAAATGGAACTTTGCAAGTTCATTTTTGGGATTTTTACCTCTTTTGTTGACTTTCTAAGGCCTCGTTAAGCTTCCTGCATGAAAATTGTCTCCTCTGATATCAAGCTCATGTTAACAAACAACAAACTTTAAATGTTTCCAAGACATTATCAAGCAAACTTGAAAAACATATGAATTTAGTCCCCTGAAAATAATATATCTCCTTTGTTGTAACTTTAAGAGTCATCTCATAATAGGAATTTCAGGTATATTGGTGGATTGAAAGATGACAATTTGGCGAGAAGCTTTTACTCTCAATATTAATTGTAAGGAAGCTTATAAATCAATGATTGCCAAATTTTGCTGATTACCAGAATTATCTGATAAACTTTTAAAAATATAGGTTCTCCCTATGAGCCCAGAAATACTAATACTAATGAACTCAGGGAATTCTAGTACTTTGATGCTGGGAAAGATTGAGGGCAGGAGAAGAAGGGGATGACAGAGGATGAGATGGTTGGATGGCATCACTGACTCAATGGACTTGAGTTTGAGCAAACTCCAGGAGACAATGAAGGACAGGGAAGTCTGGCATGCTGCAGTTCTTGGGGTCACAAAGAGTCGGACATGATTTATTGACTGAACAACAACAATAAATGCCCAGGAGTTGGCTTGGTAATCTTTATTTTAATCAATCCAGGTTCTTCTATAGATTACTTTTTGTGGCATCTTCCTAAATCCAGTTCAGCTCTTTGCATGAACACATTTCTATTAATTTCACTTTTTGCATTTGCAGATTTCTGTTACTACCTGTTTCAGTTTCTTGAACAGCACCACCACTTTTTAAAAGAAGTGTTTCTAGTTTGATTTCATGTGTTAAAGAGTAAGTTAGAAAGTACAGTTGACTGAGGCTATATTCATTTAAGGAAAAGAAATACACATTTCTGCAAATATTCTCTTATCTTTAAGCATTAGCCAATATTAGTATCTTAATACAATTTGCAATCACTAGGCTTCACATCACTAATCTAATAAGAATTGAAATATTTCTAAAGGAAAGTAGAAAAATAATGATAAAATAAATTCGATTATAGGTGCACCTTAATTTATAAGATAGATGTGTTTCTGAAAGATTGGCTGTCGAGGTAATTTCTACTAACTAAATTATATTTTCTCATTGACTTGGGCTTATAATTGCAAAGGCATGATTCTTAGAGTGGGGTGCAAAGGGGAATGTGGTGTTGAGGCTGAAAGGGTAAAAAAATCATTTTAATGTAAAATTATTTTTGAAATTATATATTTAAACATAAATTATAGCTGTTTTGCAATATAATATTTAAACTGAGCAAGTAATACTGCACCTCAATCCCATGCAATTAAAGCTCTAGAAGAATATGAAAGCTATGAGGAGAAGCAGACTAGATAATGCATTTTGTCGCTTCCTTACTGTAGAGTAAATCTATTATCTCTGTATCCCTAGCAAGTATGAACTTTTTAAAGACCCTAAACTTAAATTGTAAATAACACTGATGCCTCAGTCATATTTGTGGACTATGAGATGCAAGACTATGAGTTATAGTTATGATAATATTTACTTACATTCTATGAGATAGAGACTATATCTCCTCAATCTGAAAAGCTGAATTTTTTATGCCTTTCCAGTAGCCTAGAACATTTTGTAATATAATTTACCCAAGTTTAGTATTTTGAAAAACATGAATTTCTTTATGGTTAATTTCCTTTCAGTGAGGTCTGCCCAAATACTTGATGTGTAATTAAAGTTGTGTGAAATCTCATTTTCTTTATTTTTGAGCCTCATTTTTAGAGGGGATGAACATTTGGTCTGACAGACTCTGAACTTCTAAAGTTTTATAAAGGCTGCTAAATTGCCCCTGTCTCTCATTCAGCATTCCCCATACAACCACCTAATGGATTACTTTTTCATTTGACGTTCTTCCTTCCCAAGCAACTTAGGTAATTTGTCCAGGGGAAGACCCTGCTAAAACTCTGATTCAGCTCACAATGGCAGACAATGGAATTCAGCCCCTTGCCAGCTGTGCTTGAATAGGGAGCTGATGGAGATAGTCACAAGGTGAACTGCCTAGGAGGACCAGACCCGAAATGAGGATACAGTCCTGTGACAGAGATCCCAGCAGTTTTCACACTCACTTTCTGAGATGTGAGACCCCTGCGAACGTGACATTGGGTAAGAAATTTTCAACATCAGTCTCCTCCAGCTCTATTTAAATCGTGGAGTAGCCAGTTCAATGGACATGTGAGGTGCTGCATCAGCCAAGACCTGATTTTGTTAAAGGAGCGAACAATGAGGAGCAGCTGGAGACTGGGGGTGGTCAAAGACCACCTAAGTTTTACTCTGTTGTCACAGAGAAGCAAAGGAGTTGTGGGTTCATGGTGGCCATTAGAAAGGGGAGATGGGTGGGGGAAGCCTAAATGAACAAGTAAGCCTTATGTGGCCTTTGCATTCCTGTTTTCTTAGACTTTTGATGAGTAATTAATCTTTCACCTTATTCCTTATATTTCTATTATTAACTATTTAACTTTTATGTTATCAAAATCGTAATCATAAATATCTATTGAATTCTAACAAACGTACCTTTAAAGATAGATATTTGCTCTCTAAATTGTATTATTCCTACATATTAAAAGTTCAACTTTGAAAAAGTCTCTTAAAAAAGTATTCATTTAAGAAAAAAAAGGAAACATATTTCTAGGTAGTATTTCAGGAGAAATCTTGTCATTTTCCTCCAGTGCAGCTCATCATAAAAGCTCTAAGGAAATAGTGTTTAAAATCAATTAACCAAGAAGGCCAAAATCAATTTAACAAGAGTTAGCTAATGTTATACTAAAGCAAACTCTCTTTTCTTTAAACATGATTAATATCATTTAGGGGTTGTTATTAGTGGTGTCACTTCTAAAAGTGTGACCAATGTGTAATGAAAGCGCCTTTATATACACGTACGGGATTTATGGGAAGCACAGAAATTTAATGTGGTATTAGTGATTACATCTTTTCCTTGCCTTTGATATTTTAAGAGAACACTCCACTTTTACTCTGTCTCCTTGGAATGTCTCCCAAAAGGTCACTGAAGGGTCAAGAAATACTTAACCTATAACCACCCAGGATTAAAACAACTCTATGCAAATTATATTCTAGGATGACATTTAACAATGTTGATATTAAGTAGAATCATAAAAAAGCAATGGATTTTAGAGTAAGAAGGAGCTAAACAATATAGGCCAGTAATTTTCAAATGATTTTTAACAACATATTTCTTATAAGAGCCCCCAAATATACAAATGCTTAGAATTATACCTTGCTGTGGCTGAAGGGATGTATTATCTAAACTGAGCCTACTGGGTTTTTCCAACATCACAACTCTCAACTCACAGCCCAAAGACCATGGTTTGAAAACCATACAGTGATTTCTTAACATAGCAAGAAACTAAAACTGAATGTGTTAAATGCCTTGTCTATGTCAGCACTGTGGATTCACACATTTGAAATATAGCCTGATCCATATCTTACATTAATTCTATGATTTTTTAATTTATATATGTTACCTCTCACTGTCCATGTTTTAATATGTTGTTTTTACCCAGAGAGTTTTATACTTTATATTAATTTGCTTTGTCAGATCATGGTGCTACTGCAAATTGGATCCACACATAAATCTGTGTTTCTTCTTTAAACAAAACAAACTGAAAATGCTCCACTGTTATTTGTCAGTAGCACACTTTTCACCATCATGTAAGACTCCCAGCCACCAAAAACTACATATTTATCTTTGTTAAGTTCAGTTCCTGGTAGTAGCAATATTAATACCAACAGACACCAAGGAACTGAGCTAGTATCTTCATATACATTAGGTTGGGCTTCCTAGGTGGCTCAGTGAATCAAGACTCTGCCTGCAATGCAGGAGATGCTGGAGACTCGGGGGCTCAACCCCTGGGCCGGGAAGATCCCCTGGAGGAGGGTATGGCAACCCACTCCAGTATTCTTGCCTGGAAAATCCCATAGACAGAGGAGCCTGGCAAGCTAGAGTCCATGGGTCACAAAGAGTCGGACATGACTGAAGTGACTGAGCATAGCAGCACAGCACACAAACTTTAAGTTGAATCACATGAAATCACCAATATTCGGACATTTTAATCTACAAAAGCATGTTCCTGTGACTTAACCTAATACAGCCTGTAATACTTCCAATAGCCTTGTAATGTAACCTTTATCCCCATTCTCCAGGTGAGGAAGCTGAAGTTCACAGAGCAGCCCTTTACCCAAGGCCACACTGCCAGGAGTATTAGAGCGGGGGCTGGGCATACACAGCTCTCCAAATCTCAAACCCTCTTGCAGGAAGCTGCTTAATATGCTCAGGCCATACGGATGTATAAAGAGAGCAAGTTTGTTCAAAGCATAACTTAGTTCAGTGGGTTTCTGAAAGTGGGAAACATTAATCATGTAGAATATATTTCTTTATCAACTAAGCTAAGCTTCATATATTATAATAATATTTACTAAAATTGTGATGAACTGTCAGTAGTACAGATTATCTTTTTGGCTACCTCTTAAGCTCATAGCTACATCAATCAGCTGTCAATCTCATTTAATTTACTCTAGCTCTTATGAACAGTATTTCTTCATCTTATTATCAGACCAGATCTTTATTTTGTCTAGGAAGTAGAACTAAAATAATAACATATTAGATCAAAAAACTACAAAGCAAGGCTATTAAAATGGGAAAATGTTGCCTTAGAATTTGTATATAATTTCAGAAACTGTTAGGTGGAAAAATAATCAGACTTTGTGTCCAAGAACTTTCATCTCTTAAATTTGAAGGAAATGGGTTAAAAACAAAAAACCACAATGGAAACTGCTCTACTGTAAAAGGATGACAAAGTAAATAGATGGTGGAAGTGATGCTGATTTATGGAAAGATTATTTGACATCTCAGAAATAGCATCAAATGGCTACTAAGACGGATCCAAGAAATTAAAGTATATATGAAGTATCAGAATGACCATGGCATGGTTTTCTCTCACAATCATTCCAGAATATTAGTTCAGGGAAAGTACTCATGCTGCATAAGCTGAAAATAATTGAAAATTTTTTAACATTTATAACATTTTGATCTCTCCTTAGAAAAAGGCTTTTAGGCTCTGGTAAAATTATTTACTTAAAAAGAAAAGGCAACACTGTAAATGAGAAACATCAGAAAAAAACATAAATGCTTGAAGTTTCTCACATTATTTGTTACATTTGTTGCATGCTCTTATATAATTACTTTTGTTGGACATATATCTAAATAGCCCAATGTTATTTTAAATAGATGCTATGATTCACTCATTTTTTTGAAAAATAATTTTTTTCAATTTCTTCTCAATTTGCACTCTAACTGAAAATCACAACTATGATACTATAGACATAATTCATTTCTAACAGTTTGTTTTTATTTTAAATTTTATTTAATTTTTATATAATTTTATTTATAAATAAAATATTTATTTATAAATTAAATAAAATTTTATATACATTTTATATAATTTTTATTTAATTTTTATATAAATTTTATTTAATTTTATTAATAGAACATGGATAAACTAGATCCAACTTTTTTTCCTATGGAAAAGATTTTGAACAAGATGTATGTGATAAGGGAAACCTCTTCTCAGTTTTATTGTTGTTATTCAGTTGCTAAGTCATGTCCAAGTTTTTGCAACCCCATGGTCTGCAGCATGCCAGGTTCCCCTGTCCTTCACTATCTCCTGGAGTTTGCTCAAATTCATATCCACTAAGTTGATGATGCCATCCACCCATTTCATCCTCTGTCACCCTCTTCTCCTGCCTTCAATCTTTCCCAGCATCAGGGTCTTTTCCAGTGAGTCAGCTCTTCCCATCAGGTGGCCAAAGTACTGGAGCTTCAGCTTCAGCATCAGTCCTTCCAATGAATATTCAGGGTTGATTTCCTTTAAAATTGACTGGTTTGATCTCCTTACTGTCCAAGGCACTCTTAGGAGTCTTCTTCAACACCACAGTTTGAGAGCATCAATTCTTCAGTGCTCAGCCTTCTTTACTGTCCAACTCTCACCTGTATTTGACTACTGGAAACACCATAGCTTTGACTATATGCACCTTTGTCAGCAAAGTGATGTCTCTGCTCTTTAACATGCTGTTTAAGTTTGTCATATCTTTTCTTCCAAGGAGCAAGTATCTTAATTCCATGGCTGCAGTCACCATCCATGGTGATTTTGGAGCCCAAGAAAATAAAGTCTGTCATTCTTTCCATTGTTTCACCATCTATTTGCCATGACAGGATGCCATGATCTTCATTTTTTGAATGTTGAGTTTTAAGCCAGCTTTTTCACTCTCTCTTTCAGCATCATCAAGAGGCTGTTTAGTTCCTCTTCACTTTCTGTCATTAGGATGGTGCCATCTGCATATCCGAGGTTATTGATATTTCTCCCGGCAATCTTGATTCCAGCTTGAGCTTCATCAAGTCTGGCATTTCACATGATATACTCTGCATATAAGTTAAGTAAGTAGGTTGACAATATACAGCCTTGTTGTACTCCTTTCCCAATTTTAAAGAGTCGTTGTTCCATGTTCTGTTCTACTGTTGCTTCTTAACCAGCATACACGTTTCTCTGGAGGTAGGTAAGGTGGTTTGGTATTCCTGTCTCTTTAAGAATTTTCCACAGTTTGTTATGATCTACACAGTCAAAGGCTTTAACATAATCAATGAAGCAGAAGTAGATGTTTTTCTGCAACTCCCTTGCTTTTGCAATGATCCAATGAATTGTGGCAATTAGATCCCTGATTCCTCTGACTTTTCTAAATCCAGTTTGAATATCTGGAAATTCTTGCTTCACGTATTGCTGAAGCCTATCTTGAAGGATTTTGAGCATTACCTTGCTTGCATATGAAATGAGTGCAATTTAGAACAACATCTTAAATATATTCTATTACCATTATGTATAAACTCGACATAGAGATTTTTTTAAAAAATTAATAGGATGTAAGCAAAATCTGACTGCATCTCTTGTCGCCAAACAGTTGTCGGAGTTGATTACATCTCTCTGGATTATCAAGAAAAAGCAGCCCCACCTGTCTCTCATCCAGGGGCATCCTTCCCCATGTGGGTGATGGGCCAATAAGGACATCCTTCCAAAACAGAGCATTTTTCTTCTATCAGTGATCACATACCAGTGGCCAATTTTTAGCACCTCAAAGAGCTTAGGATAAATTTCAAATGAAACCCCCCAAAATAAGTATTAAAAAGCAGAAAGAATTTTCTCTGGCTGAAGACTGCAGAAAGTTCTTCATGAACAAATGTGCCTTGAAGGGAATGGAAAGGAGAAAGTAAATAGAAAAGAAAGGAAACTGCAGAAAAGGAAATGTCACATGGGATGAAATAGAGACAGGAAGGCCCAAACAGACCCTGCACTTTGAGGAGTTTCTTTCACTGAAAATGATTTTTGAGTGACCTTTTCATCTGTGAGTATTTGTAACTTTGGTGAGAAGTCTTTTGCTTCAACATTCTGTAGAAAACTTTGAAAAACAAGACTAAAGAGACTGGTTGGTTTCTTCAGAATGATGATTTTACATTACCTCTTGAGGTTTAAGACTTTGGGTCCTAGATTCAGACACATTTGAATTTGAACCACAACTTTACCACTTCTAGGTTGTTAATTTGGTAAAGAGTGTGTCTGATTCTGTGACCCCATGAGCCCAACAGCCTCCTCTGTCCATGGGGATTCTCTAGGCAAGAATACTAGACTGAGTGGCAATGCCCTTCTCCAGGGGATCTTTCCAACCCAGGGATCAAACCCATATATCTTACATCTCCTGCACTGGCAGGCAGATTCTTTACCACTAGTGCCGCCTGGGAAGCCCTTGGTAAAAGGAAAGTGAAAGTGAAAGTTGCTTAGTCCTGTCCAACTCTTTGTGACCACATGAACTATAGACTTCATGGAATACTCTAGGCCAGAATAATGGAGTGGGTAGTCTTCCCCTTCTCCAGGGGATCTTCCCAACCAGGGATCAAACCCAGGTCTCCTGCATTGCAGATGGATTCTTTACCAGCTGAGCCACCAGAGAATGCCTGGTAAAGGGAATATAGGGTAATTTGAGAACCAAGTGGGGACTTGGAAATGGGAATCCAAAAGATCATCACCAAGTTCATGTATAGAAACTGTTCTGCAGAGCAAACATAAAGCACAATCACTGATTCTGGTCATTATCATTTTCAATATACTGTTAAAACTATTAAGAAGGAACTTGCTGCTTTTAAACAGTAATGACAGGGAAAATTACAAAATGAAAATTGAATAGGTTTCGGTAAAAATAATTTAGATATTCACCTCACTCTATACTAAAATAGAAAATACATCTTAATTCTTATAGTTAAATGTAAAAATAAAACCACAAAGAAAGCAATAAAAAACTGAGAACTGAATAATTTATCAAATATCTAGATGAGGAGAATTTTCTATATATAAAAGCATTAGTGAAATAGACACGCTTATTCATGGCTGGTGAGAGTGTAAATGTTTTTGTTTTACTCAGAAACATTTTGGCAATGCATATTAATAACCTTAAAAATGTTCATGTCCTTTGAGTCAGTAATAGTGATAATGATAGTGAAGTCACTCAGTTGTGTCCGACTCTTTGTGACCCCATAGACTGTAGGCTGCCAGGCTCCTCGGACTGTAGGATTTTCTAGGCAAGAATACTGGAGTGGGTTGCCATTTCCTTCTCCAGGGGATCTTCCTGACCCAGGGATCAAACCCAGGTCTCCTACATTGCAGGCAGACTCTTTACCATCTAAGCTACCAGGGAAACCAGTATTTAAGCAAACATTTATATTGTAATGAAGAAATGAAAAATGCACACAATGGCTTTTAGAAAAATATGTTCAAGTCAGTGTTGTTCATAAAAGGAAACAAAGAATATTATGTAATATGTCCAGAAAAATTCTGGAAATAAACTAAATATCCAATAATAAAAGAATATTAAATAAATGTGATATATCCAAACTATATAACGTCACAAACTGTATAAAATGTTTATAAGTTTAATGACACAGGAAACTTTTTTTTCAACACTAACAATTTTTCAACACTAAGTTGAAGAAAAGTAGGATACAGAATCATCAATATCAAGTACAAAGCAATATGTGGGAAAAATGGAAATACATGTACAAAGTGTTTTTGTGTGGTGAGTTTTGAATGGTGAGTTCACCAATTCACGAGTTGTAGAATTTTTTCTGTATATATTTTAGTATTTGAAGTGAAGTGAAGTGAAAGTCACTCAGTCGTGTCCGACTCTTTGCGACCTCATGGACTGTACAGTCCATGGAATTCTCCAGGCCAGAATACTGGAGTCGGTAGCCTTTCCCCTTCTCCAGGGGATCATCCCAAACCAGGGATCAAACCCAGGTCTCCAGCATTGCAGGTGGATTCTTTACTAGCTGAGTATTTGAACATTATCTATAATAAATAACCAGTGTATGAACTACTTTAAAAACACAACATGCAAATTAATATTTTCAATCATGGCGAACTATAAAATATACCATGAAATGAAGTCATTTTGGTTTTACCATTTTAAAATGTACTCTTTTAGCCATTAAAATATACTCTTCAGTGAAGTAAGTACATTCATGTTGTACAACTATCATCAATCACCACCCATCTCCACAACTTTTTTTTCATTTCCAAAACTGAAACATTATACCCATTAAATAATAACCCAATCTCCCTTTTCCTTAGGCCCTGGCAACAACTATCCAGCTTTCTGTCTTCATGATTCTGATTACTCTAGGAACCTTATATAGTAGAATCTAACAGCATTTTTCCTTTTCTGTCTAGCCTGATAATTAATATTTTTGAAAACCATTTTTTTCCTCTCCAGGAATGTACTAGAAAGCAAATCAAATAGTGGATAAAGAAATAAAATCATAAAAAGTTCCAACAGGCTCCAAAACATTGTAAAATGGTTGAGATATATTACATTTGGATTAAAAAAAAATGTAGTGACGTAAAATAATTTAAATAATCATTTGCATGTCAAAGGTTTTAGTATTTTTAGAGTTCAAAGAATTTAAACACTGTTCAAAGGATACAATGTCTTAGGGGAGAGGAATGAAAAGAAAACTAATGACCCACTTATCAACATAGAATTATTTTGAAATACTTCTTTCAAACATAAACTAGACAGAAAAAAAAATGAAAAACTGCTTTTACTCATGAAATTCTCATGCAAAGTACTGATTTTTATTTTAATGTGTCAATGGCCTATAATATCTACAGGTCAGCTCTGCATAGAGGGGGTACACAAACTGACATGGATTCATTAGTTGTCGTAAGTTCTCAACACTGCTACGAAATACAGTTCTGTTAGTGAGCTCAATGTGTTAAACTTCTCAATTTAGATGAGGCTAAAAATGGCGTGACTATTGCAGCACAGATGAATTATGACCTCAGAAATCTTTAAGAGGGGATCCGATGGAAACGCACACAGGATGAGGAAATTTGAGTCCCAGGGACATCCTTGTATGTTCGTTGTTCTGAACACCGGTTTCAGTGCAGAGACTGGTGTGGCCATAAGTGAAACTGTGTGGAAAGTGAGATAGTGAAATGGGCAGCTTGAGGAACTGATGCAGAGGAAGAAGGATCAGTAAAACAGTAATATCAGCTGCAAAAAGAAACTGTGTAGACCATTAACATAAACACATACAATACTCTGATCCAGTGTTTAGAAGAGCGATATACTTAAAAGCTGTAGTTGAATCTGTAGTGTACCGAGAGAAACTAAGGGATAGAAATGCTGAACTTTGCATTGACAGATAACTAACAAAGGTTGGAGCTGCTGAGACTCTGTGCATACCAGTTGTTATAGATTTTATTTTGAATAATAATAATGCAAAAGAGGGAAAAGAAACTTGAAACTGGCTTTTATAAGATGAATCTTGGTATCACCATTTAATCATGATGTACTATCAAATATACCATAAAACAAAGTCATTATGGTTATCACCAGAAGCATTTTCTTATGGTAACTATGGGTTTGAAATGTATGTATTTCTTTTGAATTTGTGAGTTTATACCATATCAGAAGAGGAAAATAGATGATTTGAGATATCTGAATACAATGAAGTGAGGACATTGAAGCATTAGTGAACTGACCACTAGTTTGACCTTTTCCTATTTTATTTTGTCTTTTTTTTTCTTGGAGTTTTTTGAAAAGACAGAAGGTCTGTCCTTTGACAATAAATTAATTTAGTGTGCTTTCCTTAAAAAGCAGGAGACTGGGTGGCTAACTCCTCCCTTTAGAATGTGTGATGGTGATGTGGAAAGGAAGTGGTCACAAATGCCTAACACAAAATATTTAACTACAATAAAAAATATTTTTCAATTCTTAACGTCAGATATTTTAGGTCAATTAATGTCATTTGCATTCCAACTGTTAGTTGTTATTTTGAACTTTACAAATGACTGTTTAAACCTACCATCAGCTCATAAGACTCCTTCAAAATTGTTTTCTTTCTTTTTAGGATTCTGTTATCATGTTGTGCCTTGGAAACAAAAGATAATCAAACATGTCCCAAGTGACTTCAATCATTAAATTTGTGGAAGCTTTCCAGTTTGCCTGGTGTAACAAATTCAAATATAAATTTATTGCTGAGGGCAAAATCAAAGTAATGTCCTGCAGTGACTTGGAAATTTAGTTAACATGGTAACTAACAAAAGTTTCTGAAAGAATACACAAATTACTCCCAACTGAACATAAAAGGGGATGACATAAGGTTAGACAAAAGATTCATGATTTAAGTGAATTTCTTTTGAAATGCAAACAACCTTAAAAGTCTTTAGAGCTCTCTTAGGAAAAAATCTCCTGGGTGGTATCATTTGTGTTAAGGGGGTCTTAGCTTGGGCTGGTGGGGTGCTAATGTAAAGTATTGCAGTCTTGGTGTTTGGAGATTGACATGTGGAACTCCCTGCAGCACTTACTGAAGATGCCCACATAAATCTCTGCCTTACTCCCTGAGAGGCCTTTTCCTTGTTGCTGCTTTTAGCTCAATGCTTTACACAGTTTTATTGTTTAAGATGTATCTGATGAGGAAAGAGTCTCAGCACTATCTACAGGCAGACACAATTCTACCATGAGCACCTCAAGGTTTCCATATATTTATTTTCATGTTGAGGTTTGACAGAAAACAACAAAATTCTGTAAAGCAATTATCCCTCAATTAAAAAATAAATAATTTTTTAAAAAAGCAAAAAAAAAAACCCCATAAAAAACAATTATGTTCTTGTTTAATAATAGACAAGAGTGAATGGAAGATTCAAAAAAATAGAAGATTTAAAAAAATAATAATGATAAAATGGGAAAAAAAATTGCCTTCACTGGGTTGCCTCAACCCATCAAATCAGTAGTCAAAACTAATGTTCATCATAGTAAGCTATCCAAATGACTTTTGGGCTTCCCTGGTGGCTCAGCAGTAAAAGAGAGACATAAGAGAGGAGAGTTTGATCCCCGGGTTGGGAAGATCCCCTGGAGGAGGGCATGGCAACCCACTCCAGTATTCTTGCCTGGAGAATCCCATGGACAAAGAAGCCTGGCGGGCTACGGTCTATAGCATCACAGAGTTGGACACAATAAGGGACTGAGAAGCAGCAGCTAAATGACTTTAAAAAGTCTATACGCTCATATGCTTGTTTTTTTTTTTTTTTTTCTATTTACTTTTATGTCTTTGTGTGTAGGGGTAGTTTGAAGTTTTTATTTTGTATTGGGGTATGGCCAATTAACAATGTTGTGGTAGTTTCAGGTGAACAGCGAAGGGATTCAGCTGATGCATATACATGTATCCACTCTTCCCAAAATTCCCTCCAATCCAGGCTGCCATATAACATTGAGCAGTTACCTGTGTTATATGGTAGGTCCTTGTTGCTTATCCATTTTAAATATAGCAATGTGTACATGTCCATCCCAAACTTCCTAACTATGCCTTCCAGCGAGCAAGTTCATTCTGAAAGTGTGTGAGTCTTATGTGCTTGATTTTAAATCTCTGCCTTTTGTTTTAATCATGAGAGCCTACTGTAGTTTCCTTCAGTCCAATACATTTTCAATAATAAAACTTCATGAAATCCCTTCAGACCACTTCACATCCAGGAATAAACTTTGATCTTTATGATATCCATATCTGTATCATTATAAGCTGTGTTATATCAGATATTCTAGTCTCCTTTTTTTATTTCAATAGGTGGTGATATTAGCATAAGGCAGGTACTTTATACATATGTAATGTAACAGAAATAAACCAGCTACCAGGAATGGCCATAATTTTCCAGGCTACACTTAACCCTGAAGAACAACTGCTAACATCCTAACACCTTCACATAAATACAAGCATGATGGATTAAACCAGGTGTGCCAAAGAAAGACTATCAAAATAAACACCACTTCATATCACAGCTTTCAAAGTGACTTTGTGTCACAGAATCTGAAACTTGAGGCAATGATTCTTGATCTTTTACAAAGGACTCAGATCTGATTATTGCTACAAGAGCTGAAACCCATGCTTTCTACATGAGCAAAGTAAGTAATAGAATGTCTGCTCCTAGCAGGACTAAGTCTTTAGAAGTCACTCATCCAACCCTTTCACTTTACAGATGAAGGAACAAAAATTCAGAAAGGCATTGTGTGTTTATGAGACAGACATTCCTGTTTTAGGCTGGCAGATAACAGCACTCAAAAAATTTTGTCGAGTGAATAGAATAAATAAATCCTTTTTTCCTCCAATTGTCTTTATTTCAACTAGTGTACCTTGTGACATCTAAGAGAACTATTAAGAAATAGGTGTGGGCATTTTGACTAAGACGATATATTCTGGGGTTTGTCTTGATGCAAAAGTTACTACTATAAAGCAACAGCTTTTTAAGGGAGAAATTAATGGATTTATAACTAGAAGAATAGAGTCATACTCTACTTATCAAACATTTAAATAAAAAAGCAAATTACATCAGCAGTGAAAAGTCATGTAGCTCAAACATCAATTCTAATTTAAAAGCACTTCTGGAGAAAAGGCAAAATGTAATTGTATTTCTCAGTTGAGGCAATACTATTTTAAGGAAAATTAATATAGAAGTCTGACAAACAATAATGTTAACAAATCCCTTTATGTCTTTTAATGACAATAGTGATGAAAACATCATATTTCAAAAAGAAATCTCAGTCTAACGGAAACAGGCAGGAAGAATCCCTCCGAAGTCCCTAATGCAGTTAGGTCTCTTGACAGGCTGATGGACCAAGCACTCAGAAAGGGACATCTCCAGGAGGCTGGCACTGTGACTGTTAGAAGAGCTGATACTAAATTGCTCAACACCACTTCCAAAGCTCATGCAAAAGCATACAGAAACATTTCCTGTTTGGACATCCAAGAGAGCATATATACAATGGAATAGTATTCAGCTATAAAAAAGGAATAAAATCACTTTTGCTGCTATATACCATGAGAGCATACATAGCAGCAAAAGTGATTTAATTCCTTTTTACGGCTGAATAATATTCATTGTATATATGTACCACATTTTTATCCATTCATCTATAGATGGACAGTTGGGTTGCTTCCATGTCCTGATTATTGTAAATAGTGCTGCAATGAACACTGGGGTAAGTGTATCTTTTTGAATTATGATTTTCTCAGGGTTTGTGCCCACTAGTGGGATTGCTAGGTCATGCTCACTTGCTCCTTTGTGTCTGACTCTTTGTGACCCCCATGGACTGTAGCCCACCAGGCTCCTCTGTCCATGGGATTTTCCAGGCAAGAATACTGGAATGGATTCTGTTTCTTTCTCCAGGGGAATCTAGGTCATATGGTAGTTCTATTTTTATTTTTTTAAGGAAACTCCATACTCTTCTCTGTAATGGCTCTATCAACTTACATTCATGGGGCGTGGAGGGGGATGGGATGTATTGAGAGATTGGGATTGACATTTAAATACTATTTTGTTCAAAATAGCTAGTGGGAACCTGCTGTATAGCACAGGGGGCCCAGCTCGTTGTTCTGTGATGACCTAGATGGGTGGGATGAGGGGTGAGGGTGGGAGGGAGGCTCAAGAAGGAGACAATATATGTCTACATATAGCTTAGGTATACATATAGCTTATTCACTTTGCTGTACAGCAGAAACTAACACAACATTGTAAAACAATGATACCTCAATTTAAAATAATCTGGACAAAAATGTAAAACCAAATTGTGAGTAGGAAATTGCTACATGCACTGGCTAAGCTGCTCTAACTCTTTCAAGGTCATATGAAAGATTGCTAAAAACAATCTTTGTCATGTTTATGACAGCACGGTACTTTATTAAACTACAGCAGTTAGCATAGCCTTGAGTGCTAGCTTAAGGACCAAACAGGGTCAAATTCAGAACTCTAGGAAGAGTGTTAGTCAACCAGTACTCTCTAACCTACTTTGCTTATTTAATTAAGTGGAGGGAAACATTAGAGCTTAGCTGGCACCAAAGTTCTGTGGTGTGAGCTGAGGCTGCTTCCCAGTTTTCTTTGAAGACAAATGTCAAGTGGGTAGAAAGAAATCAGAAAGAATATTTGATAAGAGCTGCAAAGCAAAATTAGAAGCCCAAAGAATATCAAATCACATGACTTTCTCCAGCTGTTGTTTTTCAGTTTATCAAAAGCTCTTCTGTCCTTTCTCACCCTCCTGCTTTTCTGTCCTCCCATCTTTGTTTTCCTTTTCATTTCCTTACTGCTTTTCATAACTGATTGAGGCAAGTAAACAAGGAACTACTCTTGAAATCCCCTAGTTCGCTAATTGCCAATGCTTTCTCAAGAGAAAAATGTTTGGCACACCCTCTCTATAGCCAGAAAGCAATGGAGTGACATTAAATTAGTTAACACAGTTCAGTAGAAATGAAGTGGACTCTGATGTCAATCAGGTTTCAGCACTTCTATTTAATTTTGTACTCTTTTAGCCAAGTTACTTAACGTCTCAGAGTCTTAATTTTTGTTGTTCATAATGAACACTCTTTTCTTTGTCTCTGATATAAGTTCTCCAAGAACTTTACAAAACCATCTGACATTTCTTGTCTACTTTATTGTGATTCTACACATCTGAGGCTTCTCACTTACCTGTAACTCTGGCTCCATGCTACCATCCATGGGATTTGATATTTGGGGAGTGATTTCTTCCCTTTCAAAATCTTCTAATATCTAACTGCTCTATTTTCTTACTTTGGTGTCTATATTTGATAATTGCTTTTTCTTCCTGGGCTTCCCTCATAGCTCAGGTGGTAAAGAATCCACCTGCAATGCAGGAGACCCAAGTTCAATTGCTGGGGCAGGAAGATCCCCTGGAGAAGGGAAAGGGTACCTACTCCAGTATTCTTGGGCTTCCCTGGTGGCTCAGCTGGTAAAGAATCCGCCTGCAATGTGAGAGTCCTAGGTTCGATCCCTGGGTTGGGAAGATCCCCTAGAGACATGAGAAGCTACCCACTCCAGCATTCCGACCTGGAGAATTCCATGAACTGTATAGGCCGTGGGGTCGCAACTCAGATGCGGCCATTACTGAGTGACTTTCACTTTCACTTTTTCTTTCTAGCACCCCCTTTCACATTGAGGTTTTGGTGCAATACATAGGAGTGAGCATAGTGCAAAGTATCACTGATTAATAACATGTATGTTTGTGAATTTGGTTCAGATACTCGTCTTGATATCATGGATGTTTCTCTGTATGAATATAGCATGTGATCTGTTTTGATCTTTGTTAGGATATTGTTTTATTGGAAGTTAGTACACTGTACACTGATGAGATCGTGTTCCTTCAACTTGATGTAAGGGGCCCAAGCATGTGTGTGTGTATTCATGTTTGTGTGTGTGTTGCTACTTACTAGTGATTATGGTGATTGCCTGTCTTCTGTTGGGGCTCAAGTACAAATGAAAAAATTGCCAAAAATTTTGTTTCATAATCTTGAGAGTTTCTAAGTTTTAGAGAGTATTTTGTTTCTTGGATCTAAAAAACAAAAAAATTGAATACAAAAGAAAACTAGTGTGGGAAATGGACTAGTGACAGAAAAAAATGAGACTTGATTCATTCTTTTATTTATTTTAAAACAGAAAAGCTGTAAAAAGATCAGAGTTAAGCCTTCCCTGTAAGAGCACATCAAACAAATCAACAGAGGAAACAACTTAAGTCTTCTATTTACTGCCATGGGCAGTTGTATAAATCTGGTTCTAGCATAACCTTTGCTACATTTTGGAAGAGGCATTCTGTAATAACCATCAATAAAACCGGGACTGAATATTTTTATCTAATGTTTTACATAGAGACTATAGCTATTTAGTATTTCTTCTAACATTTTTTGGTTATTTTAAATTTTGATATGATTTCAACTATTTAAAGATTTTTAAATGGGCTAATATGTATATAATTAATTTTAAGTCATAAATTCCTGGTAGTTGTAATAACAATTAACAAAAGACAATACCTAAATTCTAAAATTCTTACTTAAATTAATATATTAAAAAAAATAATTTATGAGTAAGATAACTGCTGGGAAGGATTAGGGGCAGGAGGAGAAGGGGACGAAAGAGGATGAGATGGCTGGATGGCATCACCAACTTGATGGACATGGGTTTGGGTAGACTCCGGGAGTTGGTGATGGACAGGGAGGCCTGGCATGCTGCGGTTCATGGGGTCGCAAAGAGTCGGACACGACTGAGCGACTGGACTGAACTTAACTGAAAAAAGATAATTTATGAGTAAGATAAGGTATCTACTATTAATTTAAAGTGGCTTCCTATCCTTGAGATATATAATGAGATTATGATAGTTGATCTTAAAGTTACCATTCAAATCTGAAATTCTGAAATGAATCATTTAAAGTAAACTTTAAATTAAAATATTTCTCTCTTTTGTCTTCTCTGTGTTAGATACATATGTGTCTATTTGAGTAAATATATATATATATGACAAACTGTTGATTTAAGTAGATTTAGAATGTGTATTATTTCCCACGATTTCTACTAATCTGTCATTCATCTACTTGGTTTTTAACAAATAAAAAGTTATTTTCTCATATTTAGTTTATTAAAATTGTAATGACTATATTAATTTCTTAGGGCTACCGTAAGTACCACAAACTCATACAACAGAAATTTATTTTCTTACAGTTCCTGAGGCTAGAAAATCAGATCCATGCTCTGATGGCTCTAGGGAAGAACCCTTTTCTGACTTCTTTCAAAGTCTGGTGGCTCCAGGCATTCCTTGGTGTAGAGCAGTATTACTCCAATCTCTACCTTTGTCTTCACAAAGCTATTATCTTCTCCCATGTCTGTCTTCAAATTTCCCTCTTCTTTTAAGGACACTAGTCATTGGATTAGGAGCCATTCTAATGCTGTATAAATTCATATTAGCTTGATTAAATTTGCAAAGACCCTATTTCCAAACAAGGGCACATTCTGAGGTTCTGGGCAGACACAACTCAACCCAGTACCCAAACATACAATAATACTTGCAATAACCTATATTGTCATAATGAATTTAATTCCTCCCGAAAGCAAGGAAGTCTGCAGGTGGTAGATATGTGGGATGGTGAACAGAGCTGATCAACAAATATTTCCAGCTTCTTCTGATCCATGAAGAGGGAGTAGGGTGGATGTGGTATCTTGCTTTGGCAACTAGATATAAGTAATAGTATAATTTATTTTCAGCCGAGGAATTTAACAGCTATATTCTGCCTTTCCATTTGTTCAGAAAGTGAGTGCTCCAGCAACCTAGATCCTAGAATGAGGATGATGGAGAGCAAAGTCTCCAATAGACTCATAATATATCAGGAAATAACCCTTGTTGCTTAAGACTTGGGAATCATTTGTATTTGTAGAATATGCATCCTCAATGGCAGTAAGTGAAACTGGTTTCGGTTTGGGGGCGGCAAACTAAATCTTATTCTTTTAATGCATAAAGTACATACATACATAGAGCTTCCCTGCTGGCTCAGAAGGTAAAGAATATGCCTGCAATGTGGGAGACTTGGGTTTGACCCCTGGGTCAGGAAGATCCCCCAGAGAAGGGAATGGCTACCCACACCAGTATTCTTGCCTGAAGAATCCCATGGACAGAGGAGCTTGCTGGGCTATAGTCCATGGGGTCACAAAGAGATGGACATGGCTAAGTGATTAATACTTCCACTTTCACATACATACACACGCATACAGTGCATAAACATAAGTACAGTATCTTTTATTAAATTCCATGGGGAGATGATTAGGACAAAAAAATACCTGAAAATTCATCTTAGAAAATTAACAGCAAAAAAAAAAGATTGAGAAATTCTACCATAGGGAAGCCTATTCTATCTTGGATAATACCACAGGCTTTGTTAAACTGGCATATGAGTCTCAGCTTCAAAGAATGTTTTCATACTTTTCATCAGTTTGAGTTTTCATTAATCTGAACTGAGGGGCTAAAAATAATATCACCTTTATATGCTTTGTGATAATTAAATGACAGTCAATATAAAAGACTTCTTGCAGTGCTTGCCACAGTTTCTAAAAGTTAGAAAATAAATACCACATTTCCATTTAAACTTTAGGCAATATTCAAAGTAGCTGATTATATTTTTCAGAATCGTTTTAGTGCTAAAACAAAGAATATAAATACTTCAATAGTTTAGTAACTTTAATAATAATTATGTTATTTATTGTTCAACTCAGTGTGCAAAGCATTTCGGAGAGAGTATGATCATTCATTCTACATACATATTCTGGGATCCATCTATCCCAACAGGTGGGTTGGTGTTTTCCACAGGGTTTGGCCATTCAATGAATGACTGAAAAAAGAGTCTGGGGTGGTACAGAAAGTACATTAGAGGCCAGTCCCAGATGTGCTTGCATTTCATTGGCTACATCTCAGTTACATGATATCAACTTACAAGACAGCTGGAAAGTTTAACCAAACTCTTTGTGAAAGAAGAAAAGAAGATGATTCTAGGTTAACATACAGCATCCTCTCTGCCACCATGATGGAGATTCAATAGTACATTCCAGCACCATAAGTGTTGGAAACCAGTTAAGATGTACACTGTACCAAGTTCTTTAGAACCATCATTCATATACCCTTCTGAGTATTTTAATTTCTGTTTTATGGCTGAGATGATTGTTAAGGTCACACTGTAAGTTGGCTAACCAAGATCAGAATCTAGATCTACTTGTTTCAGAGCTCTAACTCTAAGCCAGCATGCTCTAAAACTTCCCCAATCAGGTGCTCATTCATCATTCCTTCTTCTCCCAGGGATAATGGAATAGAAATGCTACTCCACAGTCAGATTGGAGAAGACCAAAATTTCCCCAATGATGAGTGAAAGGTTTACTTAAAAATATTGTAAAAATCTCTGGAAATATTAAAGTAAAATATTTTTGTATCATTTTTGATAATTAAACATGATTCAGAACCAAAGCTGGAAAATAGACTACCAATATCCCTATAAATGTTGTTCCAGCTTTGTGACAGAATGTATTTTTAATGTGTGTTTTTGGTGGGAAGTAGAGAAGCAAGGAACAAAATAATAGCTAAGTAATAACTTGAATTTAAGGCTGATGTAGAGACAAGCTAAAAAGTAACCCTCAGTGCTCATCATACTATATAATTTTCATTGACCCTGTCTATATCAATCAATGCCTCAAACTGTCATGCTTGCCAGAAAAGGGAAGGATTGTAGATAAGTGGTCTTTTAAAAATGAAAAATTAAAGAACAGAAATTTGGCGTAACACTTCTCTTATTGCTAAAAATTATTTTAAGTTACTTTTCAGTTATTCAATATATCTTAGATACAATGTAAACTTATTAAAATTGTATATTCCTACTAAGTATAAAGAACTAGTCATTGAAAATACATTAAAAATTGAAACAAGCCAATGTGATATGAGGACCATACCATTTGTATGAAATTATCAAAAACTACAGTAGCATTTTTCAATCTTAATGATTTGATTTTTGGATCCCTCTACATTAATATTAGTATATAATAGAAAAACCAAAATTACTCAGAAAACAAAAATCACTTACATCTATCTTGCTTTTTAGTAAATGATTAATCAGTAGAAACTGCTTGAGAGAATTTTCATCTAAATTGAAATATTTTGATATGAAATACTTTATATGTCATATTATTCCTTCATCTGTAGGTTTGTTTCTAAATATGGACCTTGACGATTTTTCTAGATATTTCACTTTAGTAAGACAAAGTGTCTTACATCTCTCATTTTTTTAAGTAAAATTATATTACCTACACTCCCTGCCGGTATTGAATAACTAAAAACAGTGTTTGTTGTAAAAGGACTTCAAGAACGCTATAGGTGGTCAGAAGTTATTTTATCAGGCAGAAATAAGATAATTTGGATATTGGAAGAAAATCAGAATCTGCTCCCAAACAGATTAGTTCTTCTGTATGACAGAATCTTTGGCAGTTCAACCGGATTACATGTGCCCTTGGATTAATTCCATGATATTATTGTAAGAAACAATAAGCAACTTCTTTTGAATTTGAACAATTCATTAGTAAATAGTCTAAAAGACAACTCAGTGAGCCAATATAACTAAAAATTTTGGAACTGTAGGTATGATGAATCTTTTCCTAAATCTTTGACAATTCTTTATTCTTAAGAACAACAAAAATTCTGTTTTGGATTAAAAAAAAAAAAAAAAAAAACCTTATTAGGATTACAGTTATGTGATGCTAAAATTCAATTGCACAAAACGCCCAGATTGGAGCAGATGGACTTGAAATAGTTTGGCAAAAAATCAAAGGGATTTTCCTTGGGTTCATGATGTTGTGGTGCAAAAATAGCAAAAAGTTTATTATTTAACATCACTGAAATTAGACTGTATACTAAAATTAGCACTTGAGAGCTTTAAATAGAGATGATAAAATAAGGAGCTGAAAAAGACTATGTAGGGATAAGAAGCCTAGCCTGTCATGATCAGAGGCCACATAGATAGAGGGTCACCTGTAAATAATTTACAACTTTGTGAGATTGACAATTTTACTTATTTTAAAAACACTTTCCTAATCTAGATGAGAGGTTATCTTCCCCACCAGAGAGCTACTTTTAAATGTATGGCCAAAGTTGTGATTTCATAGATTACTTATACAGAGGGAGGGGGAAAGGAACAACCTCAGAATGAGGTCTACTGACACTAAGGAGATAAAACTTCATCAGGGGACTCTGAGATAACTTTGTGCTCAGATGCTCAGTTGTATCCAACTCTTTGCAACCCCATGCAGTGTAGCCCACCAGGCTCCTCTGTCCATGGGATTTCCCAGGCAAGAATATTGGAGTGAGTTGCATTTCCTTCTCTAGGGGATCTTCCTGACCCAGGGACTGAACCTGTGTCTCCTGCATCTCATGCACTGCCAGGTGGATTCTTTACCACTGTGCCATTGTGTGTTTTCAAAAGTCTAAATTTTAAGGTATACATACTTGGATAAATTATGCTTCGATATTATTTATTACTTTCTACAGTATTTTATTTAATCAAGAGCTAGGTAGTGTTTGAAAGCATCAGTGAAGTTTTCAATCAAGATAGAAAATGATTTTCCAAATCGATTTTAATTCTAAAACAAGATAAATTCTTCCTGATGATGAATGATGGTATTTGGTAGAAAATACTTTGGTTTTGTGAAATATTGCTACATTTCAGTCATTTAAATCTCATATCTTTAAAAACTCCATGTCATGTAGTAAAAGTACTAATCATGGATAGATACACAGAGAGGCAGACTGATTACATACAGTGAGGTATGAGTGAATATTGAAAATGAATTGATTGAAACAGGATACTTAGAACATATTTCAGAAGAACAATATGCAATTTATCTTGGCTCCTTCAAATCATTTTGAAACGAGTTGGAGTGCAACAAAAAAAATAAAGAACACAAGAGCAAATGAATCATTCTTCTCTGATCTGGATTTTTAAGGCTTCACTTATTTTAATTGTCCTATGTCCTTTTGTAGACAGTAACCTATACATTTCATATAAATGTGGTGTTTCTGCATAGTATGCTAAGACAATCTTATTTTACAAAGAAAAATTTCAAACTGAACTGATAAGGAATGGTCTTTTGGCTGTAAAAGGATTCTTCAATTTTGGAAACAGAAATTGATTATGTATTTGTTTGTTTAGTGTACCCAATCTTACATTAATCAATCAAAGCAATTTATTAAAGTGTTACAATGTTTTTGCAATGTGGAAGATGTTTTAAAAATATTTAGGAGCATAGATTTTATAGAGATCAGGATTCAAAGGAAGATTGCCCTTTTTATTAATTCGGGTTAGATATCTAAATTTCAGTGTACAGTTTGCTCATCTGTACAATGGGAGTAATGACCACATAAGGTTCCCATAGGCCTTAAATGATTTAATGAATGTTTAAAAACAAGAACAATTCTTGGCAAGTTATAGCAAGTGCTTACCACATTGTAGTAGATATTAAAATTATTAGCATGGATCAGTTTGCCTATGTTTACAAACTCTCAACGATAATGAGGACATGTTGAAAAGAGTAAAAAAATTAGTTTGGGGTTTTTCAAATTATACCACATCCTTTGGGACTCTGATATGGAAAACAAATATTTAATATTTTATATCTTATACTGTGCAGATTTCCTTCAGATGAGTATTTTATGGTTCTCCAGGAATGCCAAATCAAAAATGCAATCACAAAAAAGTCCATTTGATCACTTTACTGCAATTAGGGTTAATTGCAGCCTCTTATACATAGATTTCTTCGGATATATTAAAATATATCTTTACCTGGCAGGCACGTTTTGAGCACCTAATAATATGATTCCAAGTTTTACATAAAAGGAGCCTAGATTTCCACATATATTTCTCTATTCAGCTGCTTGTTTAGAGAATAAAAAAGAGAAAAAACAATTGATATTTGGAAATATATTGAAGCCAAGTACCCATTTAAAATTCTGTATCTTAAACCTTCCAATTTGGTGGTGGGGTGCTTCACTGTTCTAAGCTATTTATGGCTTTGTGTTAACGAAAACCTAATTTTTTTTTAATGTTAAACACTGCTAAAATTGAATTTCCAACATCTACTATAAAGTTTAGGTTTTAAAAATTTTCCTTTCAGAAAAACAGTGAGAAATCCATTTCTTCCATAGACAATGCTCACTAAAAATGTGTTAAATTTAATAGAAATGTGAAAGTGAAAGTCGCTCCCTCGTGTCCGACTCTTTGTGACCCCATGGACTATACAGTCCATTGAATTCTCCAGGCCAGAATACTGGAGTGAGTAGCCGGAAAGGGGGATCTTCCCAACCCAGGGATTGAATCCAGGTCTCCTGCACTGCAGGCAGATTCTTTACTAACTGAGCCACAAGGGAAGCCCAACAAAACTGGAGTGGGTAGCTTATCCCTTCCCCAGGTGGATTCTTTACCAACTGAGCTATCAGGGAAGCCCTATTAGGAATGTAAACTTTTGTCTAATACAGATCTTATCAAACTTTTCAGAAAGTGATGACTCTGTTCCTTTTGGATTTATTTTTGTCCATATGACATTTTTGTCTGTAGAATGTGTGAGTTTTGGTCATAATCTTGAACCATCACTTGGTATGAGATTCTTGAATCTCATATAAAAATGACCAGTTCATCAGTTTTCCTTGGTCACATTTTGTATCAAATGAGATACTGACAAAGTATTCTTTTAAGCATCATTTATGAACTTACCTTCAAGAAAAATCACAATACATAGACCCTTCTCCCCCAAACTCCTTTGCTACAGATATTATAAGATTTAGGGCAAGAGGAGAAGGGGCAACAGAGGGTGAGATGGTTGGATGGCATCACTGACTCAATGGACATGAGTTTGAGCAAGCTCCGGGAGATGGTGAAGAACAGGGAAGCCTGGCGTGCTGCAGTCCATGGGGTTGCAAAGAGTTGGACATGACTTAGCAACTGAACAACAACAGACATTATTACATCATGAAGGTCGTGTATTGCAAAAAGGCAAAAAGATGCTACTGGATTGAAACCAGTGGTGTGCCCCGTCACTTTATTAGGAAAAGTATGAATGCAAAACGATGATACTTGGGGAACTCCCCTGGCAGTTCAGTGGTTAAGACCTGAACTTCTACTTAGAGAGCTGGGGTTCCATTTCTGGTCAGTGAACTGAGATCCTGCATGCCATAAGGCACGCCCCCTCCCCAAATCATTAAATTACTTTAAAAATGATGATGCTTAGTCCAGAATACCAAATAAATATAACCAAAGGAACGTCTCTTAAATAAACCTTTTCTTTGTATGAGGTCATTTGTCATACTCTACACAAGGACAACTTTCTGTGAGATATGAGTTAACACTTTTCTGTCCCAGAGAACATTCTCTTTCAGCCTACTCTCCTGCAGCTTCCCCCACACACCTTTCTGCCTGAGAGTGATTTTATAGATCACCTAAGGAAAGGCATTTGCAGATGACGAGTCTAACCAATATGAAGTTAAATCTATTTTTTGCCCTCCAAATGAATAGCCAGGATAAAACTGTTCTAGAGGAAATGCCCAATATCTTCCTTTCTGAGATCTATGTTAAAATTAAAGAGCTTTTAAGTCTATATGATTTGTTAATTTCTGCCTTATTATTAAGGAGTCTTTTACTTTCAGAATATTTTTTATTGTGTCCATGTAAGCAAATTTGATTTGGGCTTCCCTGGTGGCTCAGTGGTAATACATGCAAAGCAAGAGAGGTGTGCAGGAGACAAGGATTTGACCCCTAGGTTGGGAAGATCCCCTGGAAAGGAAGTGGCAATTCACTCCAGTATTCTTGCCTGGAGAATCCCATGGACAGAGGAGCCTGGCAGGCTACTGTACATGGAATTGCAAGAGTTAGATTTAGCAACTAAACAATAACAGAAAGGAAATTTGACTCCTTTCTGATAGAGACTGGGGATGGGTGGTGGTACATTATTTGGAGGAATGAAGTAAACTTTTTAATTCCTGACTTTAAATCTAGTCAGAATGTTTAAAATGAAAAATTTAAAGTTATCAATTATTTGGAAATATTAAGGATAGATAAGAGAAATATTAATCCAATGAATTTTGAGGATTCCCATGACCATACCATTTAAGTTAGACTTGGCCCTTTGGGGAAAAATAAAGCATGTGAACTTGTCTAGTTTTCCTCTCCCATCCCCCTCTTTTTTTCATAGAGAGGTAAAAGAATAATACATTCAGAATCATTACTGTAAGAACTCAAGTGATTTAACTTCAGCACACTAATGCACTTTTTTTTAAAAAGCAACTAAATAATGTATATCAAAAGTGTGCTGAAATTACTCTTAATGCTTCACAAGAAAAGTGGCTTGTTTTATTCTTTTGCAAGACTATTTCATTACCATAATTTTCAAGCATGCAGAGATGCCATAAAAACTCTCCAAATTACTTGAGTGTCACTGGTCATCTTTTTGAAACACATAATTTCACATCCATAATAGGCAAGGTAGAGCTAAACTGAGTGGCAAAACCAAAATGTACCACCAAACAAAGGCTCTTCAAACTGCTTCACAAGGCCACAGACAGAAAGAATCTTTTCTAATGTTTTCCAGTAGAGGGAACTAAAGATTCACCATCCAGCTTTTAACTCGACTCGGGAACCTGCGTGAGTTCGTATAACCCGTCTTGTAATCATCCGAACAAGCATCAAACAGCTTACCAGCGAGCCTCTGATCACACGTGGGCCGGCCCACACGGCCACACCGGCGGCTCGGCAGACACTAGGGCCTCTTTGATCTAACGTGGCGTGCCTTAATCATTCCGGTCCTGAATGGCATTCACTTGGTGGGTTCTACCTCAATTTTCAGGATTTTCTCATCTCTGAGCTGGAATTCGGCTGTTTTGGGGCTTCCTTAGCTCAGTAGGGTTTTCAGCTTTCCCTGATACTGTATTTTCCGAATTTCCTTTTAGAGGTACTAGTCTCTGGAGGGTGAGGACTTCGGGTATCGCCCCCCCGTCCCCCTGATCCCCTCTCTTCTCTCCATCCCAGGCGTTTTCTGCTGAACTCCCTAGCATCCCACCCATCCCACGTCAAACTCCTCTTTGAGGGGTCATAAAGCAACTGAGTAAGAAACAGAACTGGGGATATCACCCTTCCCCCTCCCCCGGGGATTCCTCAGGGGGTCGTAGATCTTTGCTACAACAGGTCAGGAGAGGCTAGAGATTGCTGTGCGACCCCCCACCCGCCCCACACCCTGTTTCTTTCTCGCGCCTTTTTAACGGTGGAGAGAGCACCCCCACTCAACCTTTCCGCTCCAAAAGGTGGTTATATTGTCACCTTTTCTTTCCTCCCTCCCGCTCAGCTTCTCTTCGGGCTAAAAGGTGAACAGGGAATGTTTGTGTGATTTTAACGGGTAATGAGGCTGCGCCCTAGGTACGGGAGGATGATCTTTTTCCAGAAAGCGCGTGCATCTCCGACAGACTGGAGGGATGAATAATTAGGAAGCGCTTCCATGAAATCACTCACCGAGAAAATTACCTGCCCATTAAACGGGACGCGGCGAGGAGCAGGAGGCTAGAGCCCACCTATCCCCTCCCGAGGCGGGAAGGAGTGGGGGACGGGGCGGCGCAGGGAAAGGGAAGGAGTGGACCGGTGGCCTCGGCTCCGAATTTGTTAATTTCCGTCCCACTAGGACTCTGGGCTTTCCAGCTCCCCCTGCCCCCTTTGCCCAGCGGGCGGCCGTCCCTCTGTGCGGGCGGGTGGCGGAGTGTGGAGGTGCAGGCTCGGTGAACCCCCTCATCACCCGCGCCCCCTCCCCTCCCCCGGGCAGACTCCAAACAGCTTTCATTCCTCCCCTCCCCTCCCGCCTCCTCGCCTTCCCTCCTCTAAGTGCTTCCACCCGCGGCAGCTGCAGGAGGAGGCGGACGCTCTGCTGCGAAGCCGCGGGAGCCGCGGAGGCCGGACCAGGGGGACTGGCGGCTGGAGCCCGGCGGGCGGCTGGACCGCGCGCTCGCTCCCTCGTTCTCCCGCGCCTGGGCTCCGGGGCTCACCCGCCCGGCTCGGCTCCCGCCCGCCGCCGCCCGGGCTCGCGGGCGCTCGGAGGCGGCACCGCGGGGGGTGGCCGCAGCCGCAGCCCTGCCCCTCCCCTCCCTCCCTGCTTCCTCCCCTTTCTCCCCGCCGCCCCACCACGTAGGAGTTCGGATTCTCCACCCGACTGGTCCCGATTTCCCTTTGCCTCTCTTTTGGAAACGCGAGAGGTGGAGGGAGGTAACGAGGTGGCGGAGGAGAGGCTGGCCAAGTCTGCCCGCCTGCAAAGTGGTTCTCTGACACATCCTTATTATGGAAGTTAAGTGAAAAAACTCGGGACGTGGAGCGGCTACCGAGACGGACACCGGGGGAAAGGGAACCAGTGGGCAGGCCAATGTTTTTTTTCGGCAGCGCGCTGGCAAGTTTGTGGAACACTTTCTAGGAATTAGGTCTTTTTCCTCCCTCCGACCCCCCTTCACTTCTTGACTTCTGAAGAAAGAACTTGGCTTTGGATTGCCATGGAGCCTGAGGAGAGAGGGTTAGACACACTTGAATAACCCCTCCGGCTGGGCTGAATTCGTGGGAATTTAGGAAGCCAGAGTGTGGAAATACAGCAGCCTTTGGCGCGCCCTCGGTTAATTTGGATGGATCCAAATGTGCGCCCTTCAACACCTCGCCACTCTCCCCTTCTGATCTTGCCATTTGCTCTTCTCGACCTTAAATAGCAGCTAGGAAGAGAGTCTAAACTTTGGACCTACCTCTTTTTTTGATACTTATTTTTGTACTTTTTGCTCTCTGGGATTGGTTTCTTAAGCAATCTGGATCCTTTTTAATATGTCAAAATGAGTCGGCTGATGTTTACACAACTACTGCTCTGTGGATTTTTGTATGTTCGGGTTGATGGTAAGTTAAAATGCTTTTATCTTGTTCCTCACCCTCCAGAAACATTTCTCTCTGAGTCGGATGCGGGCTGTAAATAAAAATGACATTATATCTCTCGGTCCCTTTTGGCCAGGCATGGGAGCTTTGGGGGAGCAGAGGTTTTAAGTCTTTTGTTTCTAAACTGCTGCAAATGGAACGTGTTAGGACTCATCTACTGTTGTAATTAATTAATTAAGGAGTTGGGTAATAAATGATGGGCTCTCAGTTTTGTTAGAAAAAAGAAATATGAAAGTAAGTCTCTTTAACCAGTCTAATAGTCTTGGGCTTGCTCTCCCTTTGGGGTTGGTTTGTTCTTCTATCTGAACTTTGGCTTAGAGATTCTTAGTAAGTCATAGACACCCCATGAAGGTTCAGTGGGTTAGGAATTTGAGATACAGGTAACTTGAATCAATGTATATCACCTGTGTGTTGGTGAATGTTCTCCTAGGGGGATAGCAGAATGAAGATTTAGATCATAGGGAGAAAACTGTCAAAAGTAAGACTGGGCGAGGCTCCAGGAAGGGGGAAGCAGAAGCTGTGGGCTGGCCCTGGGGCTCAGAACACTCAAATCAGTCCCCTGTGGCAAACACAATGGGGATCTGAAACAGGTGCTTAGGTGTCTCCCTCTAGGTTGAGTCAGTCTGTCAAGCAGACAGCATTCTCTCGCTGCTTCTCCTGTCTTTTGTTCGGATTTGGTTTCCTGGGATAGTTGCACAGGATGTCAGCTTCCTGTGGGAGGATTGCAAAATCCTTTTTCGTAGCTCTTTTGAATGACGGGTGGAAGTAATCATTAAGGCGCTTTTTCTGTTTGTTCTAAAGGACAATGTCAAAGAGCATTTGGTATTCACCTTCTAGTGACTTTAATTTTCACATTGCTGGACAGAATTGGTCTAAAAGAGATTAGAGCATGATATTTTTTGCCTGCCTGTGTGGATTGTCATACTTTAGATTTTTAATGACTGTACATATAAAAAATCTGAGATATATTAGCCCAGATACTTGAGCCATCATAGTAGCTTGTTGCTACATCAACTTTCTTCCAGAATTTGCATGGTTGACGAAGTCATTATTTGGAACACTGCCTATTTTTGCTGGCCTGTAGGAGCTAACTTTGTTCTGGCAGCTGCTGCTGCTGTCCAGAGCACGATGTATCAGACTCAAAAAGGAAGCCTTTCTGTAAACATAAGGCAATACAGATGAGTTTGCCTACTGTCAAGTGGCTGTTTTCAATCCTGGACTATAGGAGTACCTATGCCCCCCAGCGATAGTAGGCAAGGCATTCATGTGGACACACTGCTTGCCTTTTTTTTTTTCTTTTTTCCCTTCTAAGTTGTAGATGCATAGGAATGAATCACTTTGGGTTATACCATGATAATATCTATAATCATATCTAATCATTCACCAGACATTTTCTTCAATACATTTACCTTTGTAGTACATTTACATGACCGGAACAAAAAGGTTTATGGATTTGTCCCAGGTGTCTTGATTATCATCATAAGTAGACTTTGATATAACTTTTTGGATAATATATCCTCAAAAGCCTGAATTTGTATATTTCAATACCAGAAATACATGTATAAACCATATATTAGACTACAGAATTATCACCCAGTTTTTTTTTTTGAGTCATTGTGTAGCTAGGAGGAATACAATTAAATTGCTCAGTGGAAGTGACAGAGGGAATCAGAAGAGCTTGGTGTTACAGAATGTAATTAATGTACCGGAGTGTTTGGAGATATATGAAACAAATGCAATTAACCAGTTTGCTGGAACAGCAGTAGCAAGATATCATTTCTCCCCTCCCCACCCTCCCTACTGTCCTAGCCCCCACCCTATTCCTCTCTCCCTTATTTCCTTCCTTCTTCCGCCCACCTTGTCCCTGCAGCCCCATACATACACCTAGGACCTTTGTTCTGACTTAATATTATAGATTACAGGGGGTGGTTTGTGTTTGGGCCATAATTGTGCAGCAAAATTCATGATAATGTAGTGAAAAATGCCCAGGGTGGAGGAGCTGAAAAGGTAATAGTAAATTGTTGTATGTGTGAAACTAGTTTTTCTATTTAGCATCTACTATGTCCAAAGCAGTGGAAACTGTGGACACTTATTGAATTAGTACATAAGTCATACATTTGACATTGGATTGCCTTTGATTTACTCTCGAATGATGACAGCCCCTCCATGGGGATTGTTGAAAATTTGGGATGTAGACAACACTGCCCTCTAGGCTGTTTCAGCACACTGGGATTGCATGTTCACATGTATAATGAGGGGGTTGGTTTGTAGGATCTCTAAGCTTTCTGACTTTTCCAGGGCTCTATGATTTCTGTTTACTTATTATCCTTCTCAGAAGCATGTGCTTATTCTCTCCATGAATTTCAAATTTAGAGAAGCTTGTACCATTTCAAAGATATACTGACTTTCCTTGTGGTAGACACAGAAATTAATTTTATTCAGTGACAAATGATACATAGATTTGCATTGAAATTTGCTTGGTGGGTTATTTATATGTACATTTTTATGGTATATGAAAAATGTTAGACTTTTGCATCCTCATGGAAGTTATGTGCAAATATTATGATTTTTCCGTATCTTCTGTCTGTAGGAACCCACAGAGAATAAAAATTAAGTTAGTTGAGAACTACAGACAAACTTTTATATTGGGATGTAAATAAAGACTGTGTCATTTGATACAGATTAATTACCCAGATGCAGATTTTTCTTTTGCTGTTATGTATGTGAATATGTATTGAGTTTAGCCTTTGTTCTCCAGATTTTCTGTATTTTTAAATACAGAAATATGGTTTTGTAATTGTTTACAGGGAACTAATAGGAACCATCACAGGACTGTTTGATTACATCCATATTTCATACATTGTGTCAATTTGATAATTTTTGAGTACTGGTGAAAATTATGTTTTTAAAATAAAAATAGTTTCTTGTCCTTAACTATTCTAAAATGAAAATGGCACATGTGATATTTGGGGAGATAAAGATGATCTGTGTGTGTCATGCAGATGTATAATCTCATATAGGTTTATGCATTTTGCTAAAGTGCTTCTTTCAGTAATGGGCTCATTATCCTAGCCATATGTAGTCCATTTCAGTACTTAAATTGCCTATAAGTAACCTGAAATTTCTTCGTGCAACTATGCACTAATATCATGTTTGAATTGGCTTTGTTTGAATAACCTTTGATTCTAGACAACATGTGGACCATAAACCAAAAGGTTTTCTTAAAACATAGAAAAAAAGAGAATCGCAAAGGAAAAAAGGTCATGATTATACAAAAAGAACAATTCTAGCCATGACATCCTTGAGCAACCTGTATAAAATAGCATCCTTGCTAATAAAAATCTGGGTGTCCAAGGACATTACTTCCATTTGGGTACAAATATAGTAATGAAAGGAGCTTCTATATGTAGGATGTGTGTGTCCAGTTAACATCTGCTTCAACAGTTCATGCAGTCTATAAGAGATATTTATTTACTTCCTTTGTGCAATTTGGTTTATGAAGAGTTAGAAGAAAACATTTTCTTTTACTTACTTCATCTCCTAGTTCTCCACTTTCTCTTGCTCCTCTTGTTTCCCTCCATCAGTTCCTCCTCCTTCACTTCTTCCTTCCCCTCCTCCTCCTTTTTTGGACCCAGTGGAAGGAATCATAGAAACATTTGAAGAATAAGGAAAATAGGTGATAGTGTTTCTTGGATAACAATTTAGAAAATCTGCATTTAAAGGAGGTTATGTTAATAATATTTTAACTTTGCACATACCCAGTTGGGACCTTGACATCATTTTTCTTTTACCGTCCTGTATAGCTTTATGCAAACTTATGTAGTTCTTTTTCCGGTTTTGGCAGACAGAAGTATACAGCTATGAGTTCAACCAGAAAGTTATAGAGTGCTATTTTATATATTTGTCTTCAAAGAAGAGTGTTGTTATGTTTCTTACAGTGTTTCCAGGTATAGACCTATTAACCTAAATCAAATACATTGATATTGATAATTATTTTCTTCTTTTAAATTATTGAATAAAGCATGAATGGATGATGACAAAATATTTTACGGGAAAATTTCCATAAACTCTTACAATGTTTCAGCATAGTAGAAATCTTAATATAGTATCTAAAGTGTCTTGTGTATATGCTTATGCGTGCATGCTCAGTCATGTCTGACTCCTTGTGACCCCATGGATTGGAGAGCAGCAGGATCATCTCTGCATGGAATTTTCCAGGCAAGAATACTGGAATGGGTTGTCATTTTCCACTCCAGGGGATCTTCCTTATGCAGGGATTGAACCTGCATCTCCTTCATTTATAGGTGGATTCTTAACCACTGAAACACCTCGGAAGCCAGAAGTGTAGCATATTCAACCCCCAAAGTTCAGTTCAGTTCAGTTGCTCAATCATGTCCGACTCTTTGCGACCCCATGAATTGCAGCACGCCAGGCCTCTCTGTCCATCACCAACTCCCGGAGTCTACCCAAACCCATGTCCATCGAGTTGGTGATGCCATCCAACCACCTCATCCTCTGTTGTCCCCTTCTCCTCCTGCCCCCAATCCTACCCAACATTAGGGTCTTTTCCAATGAGTCAACTCTTCGCATGAGGTGGCCAAAGTATTGGAGTTTCAGCTTCAACATCAGTCCTTCTAATGAACACCCAGGGTTGATCTCCTTTAGGATGGATTGATTGGATCTCCTTGCAGTCCAAGGGACTCTCAAGAGTCTTCTCCAACACCACAGCTCAAAAGCATCAGTTCTGCAGCACTCAGCTTTCTTCACTGTCCAACTCTCAAAACCTGTCTTAAACTCAAAACAATATTCACATAATCTATAATTCAATCCTTAGTGTTTTTTTTCTTTTGCTCTGTTTGCACCTAATACTTAGTATCATTAATTTGGTTACATAGGTTTTAAATCCTTTTTGCTGATACTTCTCAAATTTCCCTTATTGTGTGTGGGAAGAATATTGGTTCCATGAGACTAGAACTTGGCTCTTCTGTATACCTTTGTATCTCCAGTGTCAATACATTACTTGACATATCCAGCTGACTACATGACATCTTTGCTTAGTATCTAATAAGAATACATCAAACTCGAATGGTAACTAATTTGTTGGGCTGATCACTTTCCAGTGTATATAAATAGTGAATCATTGTATTGTACACCTGAAACTAATATAATGGCATATAGCAATTATACCTCAATAAAATAATTTAAAAAATGAATATATCAAATTCAAGCCCAGGATAGAATTTACTCCTCTTTCCAGTCATCTCCAGCTCAGTAAATAGCATCGCCATTCACAGAGGTTTTTGTGATCCAAAACTAGAAATCATTTTTGATTTGTTCTCATAGCCCATATCCAACTTATTAGTAAATCCCTTGGAATATATAGCCTGATACCTACAATTTTATGTGTGTATTTGTGATTTTTCTCCAACATTTTGATATAAGCATTTTCAAATATATAACAAAGCTGAAAGATGGTACAGTGAACACTTACATTCCCACCTAGTGTCTACCACTATTTTGCTGTACTTGGTTACCACGTATTTCTCCATTCTTGTATGCATCCATTAATTCATCTTACTGTTTTGATTGCATTTTCAAATGATTAGATTCCAGATGTTTCTTACTAATTCAACTACCACCATCCTGGTCAAAACCTGGACTATTGGGGTAGCCTGATAAATGGTCATCCTGCCTCCATGCCTGTTCTTCTTATCCCCACGTCTTTCCCCTATGCAGTTAGTTCTTCACCTGGTAGCCACAGAGACCTTTTCAAAGCATGTAAATAAGATGATGGAGGCTCATTGCTCAGAAGCTTTTAATGGCTTCCACTGAGAACTCTTTACAATAGTATACAGGACTGTTCAAACTCAGGACCCTCCCTGCCTTTCTGACCTCGTCTCTTCACACTCCCTGCTGGAACCTAGGTTTAGACTTGTGTTTTTGGTGTTTTATTCCTGACTCAGGGCTTTTGCATTTGTTCTTTCTTCTGCCTGAAATATGCTTCCTTAGATCTTTGCATGATTGAGTCTTTCAGTTGATTTAGTGAATCCCTATCCTTTATCAGGTTTCCCTGGTTGCTCAGATGGTAAAGAATCTGCCTGCAGTGCAGGAGACCTGGGTTCCATCCCTGGGTCAGGAATATGCCCTGTAGAAGGTATGGTACCCACCCCAGTATGTTTACCTGAAGAAATTCATGAATAGAAGAGCATGATGGGCTACAATCCATGGGGTTGCAAAGAGTCTGACATGACTGAGTGACTAACAGTTTCACTTTACACTTTATCTATTATCACCTCTTCATGTATGTACATGGACTACCTTATCTAAAATTGCTTTCCTTAAAACACTATTGGGCTACCCTCTTACCTATCTTAGTTTCATTCTTAGCTCTTATCACATCCTTGAAGTGTGTGTATGTGTGTGTGTGTATGTCTGTGTGCATGCTCACACATGCATTTGTATAAACAACCTTGAAGGGACTTACATTTTACCATACTTGCAAGCTAAGAAGTTAGACTGCTACAACTTTCTGAATGCAGGCAAAGCACATGAATATCCTGAGATCCAGATGGTGGCTTTTGTTAGTCACCCCGCACCAAGCAGCATGACTTCATGTTTGCATAGATTTACCTTTCCCTTGAAAACCCTTAGGGACAATGCCATGGGGCCCAGGTAGATGATGCACAGAAAATGGATTGGCCCCACAGCTGAGGAGCGCTGAGCATGGGAACCAGAATATTTTAGAATGGGCCATAAGGAAATCTGCCTAACTTTTGGCCTGGAGGGAAGCTTTGTCATGACTCTATTAGACAGTAGACAAAGCTGCTTTCTGTTCTCAAGGGAGATCACCTACACTTTAGAAGATTTTTGCTGTATGCATATGTTAGTGTGTTTAGTGTCTGCCGCTTCCACTGAGCTTCTAGGGCATGGACTTAGCTTTGTCTCTTATGTTTGCCTGTGTTCCTCCTTTACCTGGAGCACAAGAGGACACATTCAGTTAGATTCAATTATTTGTTGAATCAATGAAAAGGTACTTATGGAGTGCTTTTGCAATGTTTATTTTCATGCCCTAGCCAACACATGAAATATTTACCATTTGAACTAGGTTTATTTGTTTATTTGAGGGTGTATATTTCTATGTATCTCTCTCATTCTGTCTCTCTAGAGACAGAGTTATCAAACATGCATATTTTGACATTAATGGCATCATGATTTTGGATGAAATTTAATATTCCGCTTTTCACCTGACAGGATATATAGAATTTACAGTTTTCTTTGATTTTCTATCATGGTGGCTTACATGGTTACTCTGAATCCCCATACTAACCCTGCTGTGTGTTTTAGCACACTGTTGAGTTGTACGTATATTTTGACAAGGCACTCCTTCAAATTATTCTAACGTTCCTATTGGGACCACACACGCTCTCATCTGACCAAGGAACGTTGACTGATTTTGATGATATCTGGCCCCAAAATTGAGAATTTTCTTCATATTTAGGTCAACTTTTTATTTAAGCACTTAAAAACAGCAACAAAAAGATTAGTTCAGGGATAGAATTCAAAAGAATACCCCAGTTATATAGCTCTCAAATTGAAAAAGAAGAGGAAGATTAAAATATCTGCAGCAATTAGTATTATCCTACCCTGCCTACTGTTGTAATCATAGTGCTAGAGCTTTGTTTACCATCACTAATACTAACTGAGATAAACTGGGTTGCCATTTCCTGTTCCAGGGGAATCTTCCTTACCCAAGGGTGTACAATCTAATTTTGGAACTTTTTTGTTATCCAAGAAAAGAAGCTCTGTATCCTGCTTCTTATCTACCACCCCTCTCCCAGCGCTAGGAAGAAATTAGTCTTTCTGTCTCTATTGATTTGTCTATTTGGGGAATTACATGTAAATAGAATTGTATAATATAGGATCTTTTGTGACTGGTTTCTTTCCCTTCATCTTATGTTTTCAAGGGTCATCTATGCTGTATATCAGGACTTCATTCTTTTTTATTGCTGAATAGTATTCTATATCCTTTATCTTTTGAATTATTAGTTCATGGACATTGGTTATTTCCATTTTGGGAATAAAGATTTGTTATAAAGATTGTTGCTGTGAACATTTGTGTATTAATCTTTGTGTGCACACATGCTTTCATTTCACTTGTGTGTATACCTGGAGTGGAATTGCTGGGTCATATGAAAATTCTATGTTTAACCTTTTGAGGAACTGCAGGACTGTTTTCCACAGCAGCTATACAATTTTATGTTGCCACTGGCCATATATGAGGTACATATATTCTTTTAGTTCACTCACAGAAAGAAAATGTTGAATGGCCTTTACAACCTAGATGTGAGGTTTGTAGTGAAACAATTTTATATGATAATATGCTTTAAATTCCCAACAGTCCTAATTTCTAATCCCTTCAGTGATTGTCTTCTTCTGTTGCTCTGTAAAGTTTTATAAGTGAAATTAACCCAAATTGAACTTGTCACTTTCAGCAGTGACTTCAGCAATAATAAATGTAAATCACAGTATGATGACATCTCAAAGCTAGATGAAGTTTTTGCAGTTATGCGCTACAACTCTTTCATTGGATGGAGAACTAAAGTGCAGAGTTTTTATGTACCTTGTCACAAGGCTACTGATGCTTAGTGGTAAAGCTGAAGCTAGAGTCCAGGGACATTTTTTATCACTATACTTTTCTTGAAAGATTCTTTCCAGCTTCTCAACTCTGGAATTCCTTAACAAGAGTTCCAGGGTCTTCTAAGTAAAATTGACCAGCTGTTTTCTAAACATGTCAACAAGGGAGTTAGCTTAAGATACCTTGAGGTTTTTCATTAGATTCAGCATGAGCTTTCTTAGCACCTGTTTATAAACAAAGCGCCTTACTGAGGACATTGTGAGGAGCATAATGAAGTTAAGTAGTTCCCACCTTCAAGGAGGTAACTCTTTAGTAGAGAAGGTAACAAACATTCAAGTTGTTAAAACAAAAGTAGTATCTGGTAATTAGGGGCAGGGGACAGTTGAAGAAACACACAGCATACCCTGGGAACCCAGGGAAAGAATAGATGATTTCCAGCTGTGGGAAGTGTCCACACCAAATGGGTCCCTTAACATGGGTTTTAGAGGAATAGTGGAGTTTTAATAGATGGAAAGATTGAAAATTGCATTCCAACAAAAGGAATACCAGAAGGAATGGCATGGAGATGACAAAGGTGTTCTAGCGCAAAGGCATGGAGTCTAGTTTAAGTATAACATAGTTTCTAGAAGATGAGAGGTTAGCTAGCATCACTGACTCAATGGACATGAATTTGAGCAAACTCTGTGAGTTAGTGAGGGACAGAGGAGCCTGCCATGCTGCAGTCCATGGGGTTGCAAAGAGTCGGGCATGACTTAGCAACTGAACGAAGTTTGTCCAGAAGGGAAGAAGTGTAACATGATTACTGAAACACAGTTGACAAACAGTACTGATTGACAGCAAACTAATTTAACCATTCTTAGTGTCCTTATCTTTAAAATTGACATGGTAAAATTGTCTTCTCAAACAGTTGATATGAGGAATAGGTGAATATATATATATATACACACACACACACATATGTATATGGAACATATATATGTATATACATGTTATATATGAAATTAGATGTGTAGATATGTATATATCTGTATGTTACATAGATACCATATATATAGAAATTATATTAGAAGTTTTTTTGAACAGTGGCTGTTAATTAATAAATCCCAATTAAGTGTTACTTGTTATTTTTATTAGTAGTAGTATTTTTATTGTTGTTATTTTCTTCCTAGTATGGAGCAGAAGTAAATTTACAAGGACCATTTCTATCAGGCTAATTATGAGCTATATTTGAGATGTGTTTCACAATGATTTTCATATAACTTTTCAAGCATTAGTCTTCAGGTGACTGAATAAAAACTCTAGTTGCCTCTTCAGGGTACTCATCTGAGGCCACATCTATGCATATGTGACAAACGTGCTATGACATGTGTGTTTCCATTGCATCATGTGCTAATCATAGAGCAAATAGTATTCCCTAGTGGTGTTATGAATGAAAGGAATAAACAAGAGAGGCATGCTACAAATAAAAATTTGTAACAAGCAGAACAAGCTTATAAAACCCTGCATTTTGGTTCATGTTGACTGATTTATGTTTTATCCAGAATAATTTTCCCTTGGTGCTTTTAATATAAAGTACCATGAGGATAAATATTGTAGGAGACAAAGCTTACTGGGTTTGAAGTAAATATTCCTAGTACAAAATTGTTGTTGTTTTTTTAATTAACCTTCAGTCTCCACTCAAGATTTGATTTCCTAAGTAGCCTAGTTATCCTTTTCCGTCCAGTATAGCCATCATTGATCTTGATATTTTTTATAATTATTCATTAATCAGATTTGCATATTGAGCGGCTCTGTAAATTAAGGATAACCTGAACAAAGCAATATCATTGCTGTTGTGGAAGGGATACACCAGGGGTGTCTGGAAGCAGTGTACTCGAGTGTAAACGTTGCTACTAATTAATTGTATGACTTTAGATTCCTATAAAAATAGTATTTGGGTCCTCTCTAGTGTCTCACTTAGTCTTACATTCTGTTATTGCAAACCATTTAATTAAATGCTCTATCACTTGCATTATGTTTGAGTACGATTAAAGGGGAAAATTTAGCCTGGAAAAAAGTTATACCAAGCCATAAATGTCCATCTTTGAAAATAATCACGACTTATTGCTCAATCTGCATGGGGGCTGTATTTTGATGTGGGCTTAATGATGGTAATATAGATGATAGTCCACGAAGGTCCAAATACACTAGTCTTAGAATTCATGTCTACTTTCGTTCATTAATGACCAGTGGTACTTACTGTTTCTTTATGAATAAATGGTATTAAAAACTTTAATGCTAAAAAATAAAATAGTCTTAAACCAGTGAACTTATTACTTTATAGGCACTATAACTAGAACCATCTGTGACAGGGCAGTTTTAGCTCAGGTGGAGAGAGTTTATTTAGCTCAGCACTTTTTAATTTCTGTTGTAGGACTGATGTGGGATATCTTCCCCTAGTTTTTGCTCCCAATCCTTTTCAGAAATGAGCTGGAGAACATGGAATACAACTCTACACTTTCATTACACTGCTTTTCAAGTTTAAACTTGAAGAAACAGGAAGCCATTTGGAATTTAAAGAATTTGTCTGAAACTTGTACAACAGTTATAACCAATTACAGTGTTCCTAAGTATGATCAAAAAAACAAGAACTTTTGACTTTCAAGAAATTAAGTCGAGGTTCTCTTTATAAAGAAAAGGTTATAAGTTTTCTAAATCAATGTTATAGTCATGCTTTAACAGTATATAGTTCCAAATACTAGCGAATGCTGGAATATGGTACACTAATTTGGTAAGGTTACATCTGATAATTATAAAACATAGTTTCCAGGGTTACAGCAAATTAAGGAAAGTCAGGATGAACCTAGCAATAAGCATTCTAAATTGTGTTTTGTGCCTCTGTCATCTCCTGCATTGGCAGGCAGGTTGTTTACCACTAGAACCACCTGGGACGCCCCTTTTATTTTAAAGTGAGCTTTAATGTATTGTCAAATAATAGTTACAGTTATTGAAAGCTGAGTTAACTTCTGTTAAAACTATAGTCAGCATTTCAGCTTCCCCAACCTTAAATATGCAATAACTTGTCCATTCTAAAACACTTTTGCACGTCAGCAACTAAAGCAATCAAGCCATCACCCAAATGCCAATTATGGGAATACTTCCCTAAAGGGATCATTGATGAGATACTGAGTAAGAAGAATGTAACCTTTCAAAAAAAAAGCGCCCCATAACTTAACATTCCTTCTCATTTTTTACATTCAAAATGGACTGTAAAGAACTGGAACATTGAATTTGATGGTTTAAGAATAATTCCTAGATGCAATGATAATCTCCATAGTTAAAAACTAACAGTGAAAAAGTATGTCCATGGTACCTGAGCCCTGTACTCACAAATCTTCAAGCTGTCATTCAGTTGAGGTTTGCAGCCTTTTTTTCTTCTCACAGATGCTATTTAATAATCTTATCGGAGAAAAAGTGCTAAATTCAACTGAAGAGCTCCTCACTGGCTATCCTGAATACACATAGATGATTTTGTAGCTAAGTATGTTTTTAAGTGTTTCAGTCTGCTTTTGTGATTTGAAAGCCTGGGTAATATCACCTTGTAACACAAAATGAAAGAAAAAAGAATGGGAAAAATATGTACAACATGTGGGTGTAGATTTTGGGCAAAGATAACTCTTATTCCCCCACCCCATACACACATGGTTTAAGATATGAATAAACTTCATGGTTGTTCGTTTGTAGCCTGCCTTCTACTCACAGTCCAACAGACAACTTTTTATTTTATGAAGAACATTTCCTGGGCTATGAATTATTATTGTATTTTTCTGTTAAAGCTGTAACACCTGTAGTGTTCATCAGTTGGATCTTATGAAACTTATCCAGATTTTTGAGCTGCTCCATAAAAGCATCTCATTACATTAAATTAAAATTCCAAGTTTGTTTAACTTTTCAGAAAGTGATTTTTATTTTTTTACACAGCAGCTAACCATGGCTTGTGAATAAGACTAGGCAATTGCTTTTATAGTCTTTCTCAAGATGAAATTCTAAGGTTTCTGAACTTAGCGTGCTATAGGAGTGACTTTTGTATTTGAAGTAGTCCAGGAGGTGCAGATATACCTGGGAGAGGCGGTCTCTATGAACAGTAAGGGATGAGGGGGTGTTGGAAAAGTGAAAAACAGAACATTTGAATGGAATGAATTGTACCAGCATTGGAAACTCTAGTATATAGCAAGTGGACAAGCTGATATTTAGTTCTTTGGGTTGTTAACATTCACATAAAACAGAATCATTTAACATTTACTGAATCCTTTTTGATAATCAATTTGGGATCAAATGCAAAAGAACATGTGTCTGGCTTTGTATGACCCCAGATTCTTCCATTTTCCCTTTGAGCAGATGACATGCCTTCTTTGCTGACTGATATTGGTTGCTAGGAGAAGTGCACTGGTCTGGTCCCCTCTTATCCAGCAGTAAAACTAAAGAGTGTATTGAGTAAGAGAAAGAGAGGCGGAACACGGTACAGGCCATGAATCATGACTTGTCTCCAATATGTCCACTTTGCTCCCATTTTTTTTCCCTTTAAAAACTTTTGTTTTTACCAGTGATGCTTTCTTTCAGCTGCTATCTATAATCCTTTTGGAGCCTGAGGGAAAGAGGGCTGCTGAAGGGAGGCTGTCTGCTAAGAGTCCACTCAGAGGCATAATAAAAGCCTTGAGAGTTATTCATGGGGCCACATTAGTGAGAATGTCCTGCCCAGTGAATAGCATCAGTCAGCTGCTTTTGAAATCGAGTGATTAATACCTTCTGTTTTTAATGGGGGGAAAAGGCAGACAAGAAAGGTCTTCATACTACTTTGGCTCTTTTGCAAATTAGATCTTATACATTGTCAACGCTTTTGAAAAAGAAGTTGCTAAATTTTCAATACCTGCAGTAGTCTTTAAAAGAAATAGTGTTTCATGAACTGTTAATTGTGGCTACTGTCAGATACAACTGAAATGGTAAAATGTCCCAAATGAACAATTATATATATTTAAAAAAAAAAGCAGGTAGCCATTCTTACATTTTGGCAATGTATTGTGATGACCATCAAACTAAAAACATGATATTAAGTGATTATATTCAAAATGTTGTCTATGCTGATCCTATTTCACAGCATCCAGATCACATTTTTGTTTGTTTGATAAAGAAACTAATTACAATGCTCTTGAGATTTCAGAGAACCATCTAATGAGAAGGTGTGAAGGGTGGCAGGTGTTTGTTTCCCATGAGCACTTGGATATAAGGGATAGTTTGTGATTTACAAAAAAGTTGTTTTATATATATTATATATATATATGTATATATATATGTGCCAGATTAGCATACGGGATTTGGGATGTTGTCACTGTAAGCCATTCCTGTTACCTCTCTTTAATACCTCTCTTTTGATTGCATTGGGTACATGAAATGGCTCAAATAAAATTGCTTAGCGTTTAGGAAGCTTGCCAATCATCTGAGGTGTGTAGATAGAAAAGCTTCCAGTTTTGGTGGCCTGTGGAGGCAACTAGAAAATGTAAAATGATGCTTATTCATACTATTTTCAGCAGGATTCTAATGTTATCCAGCTGTTATTATTTAGGTGGCAGTTTAAGCCAAGCCTCAGTGTTACTTTAAAATGATTCTCATTCTTCTACTCATTTTACATTTTAAGTTTATTTTTGATGTAGCAGCCTAGTCTGGCTCTTCATTATCTACTCATGGTCAATTAAAAAAAAGAAAACAAAACAAAAAAAAAAACTTTACTGTAGCTTGAATATGAGAACAAACATTTGAAGAACTCTGCATGATGCTTCCTATAAACTGTTTTTCACCCTGTGGAAATGAAATATCTTGTTAAGAGGTGGTAATACCCAAGAGCAATCAGAGATGGAATTGTAACGATTTGGTGGGTGATGTCTAGAGATCAGCTTCGAGTGAGGTCTCATTTAACATCTTTATTAGTGATGTAATGAAGAGAACAAAACGATAAAGAAATTTACATATTTCAACATTAGAACGCAATCAGGAACTTTTTCCCCAACTAACTATCCATAGGCCCTAATGAACATAGAAGTGACTTCGAAAACTTTAGATATCAAGTTAGCAGATTATGAACTGCTTTATTATGAACTGCCTTGTTTGGGATATACATGTAAAGCAATTCTTCAGGGAAATAATCAGAAATCTAGGTATCTAGCTAGAGAGAGAAGCCAGCAAAGTAATAAAAGTGAAAGGGCCCAGGGGATAAAGATGGAGTAGCGGCAAGGAGAAAATGCGATTCACATTAGGAGTATAATGTCCCAGTTTTAAAGGTCAGGAGATTATAGTGCCCATTTAGGGAGCATTGCATCACTGACAGTGGAGATTCTCTTTCAATGACAGTGGCTTAAGTGCAGTTGAAATACTTCTTTCATTTTGTAATTCATTGCCAGAATGCAAGAATGGGAGAGAGATTTTGGCAGAATAGAAGTAGGAGTGAGTAAAGACAGATTCTTTTGGAAGGTATCTGTCCACTGAAAAGCAGAGAAGGATGTACTTGGTGTCTCTGTATATCCTGACCTGTACAGAGGAGAAACAACATCGTGATGGATCCTATTAGACATTTTCAAATATTGAGAGAAAGGATTGGCGGTATGTAACCATGTTTAAAATATTTCACCAGTCACTTTTCAGAGCTAAATCAGAAAAACTTGAAAGCTATGAGTTATACTCAGGGGTGAGATACTCATATTTTAAAATTGTGTTGATTTAAATGATAGGAGATGGTAAAAGCAAAGTTGCAGTTTTCTAAAGGAAAGGTAATAATGAGTCCACTATGTAAATAGACAAGAATTGTAATCAGACTCATTGACTGAACAGGATCCAGAACATAATACTCTTTAACTACTTTCAAAATTAATGAGGTCTTATTAGACATGCACAGACATCCTGGAATGTGAAGTCAAGTGGGCCTTAGAAAGCATCACTACGAACAAAGCTAGTGGAGGTGATGGAATTCCAGTTGAGCTATTTCAAATCCTGAAAGATGATGCTGTGAAAGTTCTGCACTCAATATGCCAGCAAATTTGGAAAACTCAGCAGTGGCCACAGGACTGGAAAAGGTCAGTTTTCGTTCCAATCCCAAAGAAAGGCAATGCCAAAGAATGCTCAAACTACCGCACAATTGCACTCATCTCACACGCTAGTAAAGTAATGCTCAAAATTCTCCAACCCAAGCTTCAGCAATATGTGAACCGTGAACTTCCAGATGTTCAAGCTGGTTTTAGAAAAGGCAGAGGAACCAAAGATCAAATTGCTAATATCCGCTGGATCATCGAAAAAGCAAGAGATTTCCAGAAAAACATCAATTTCTGTTTTATTGACTATGCCAAAGCCTTTGACTGTGTGGATCACAATAAACTGTGGAAAATTCTGAAAGAGATGGGAATACCAGACCATCTGACCTGTCTCTTGAGAAACCTGTATGCAGGTCAGGAAGCAACAGTTAGAACTGGACATGGAACAACAGACTGGTTCCAAATAGGAAAAGGAGTACGTCAAGGCTGTATATTGTCACCCTGCTTATTTAACTTCTATGCAGAGTACATCATGAGAAACCCTGGGCTGGAAGAAACACAAGCTGGAATCAAGATTGCTGGGAGAAATATCAATAACCTCAGATATGCAGATGACACCACCCTTATGGCAGAAAGTGAAGAGGAACTAAAGAGCCTCTTTATGAAAGTGAAAGAGGAAGGTGAAAAAGTTGGCTTAAAGCTCAACGTTCAGAAAAATGAGATCATGGCATCTGGTCCCATCACTTCATGGGAAGTAGATGGGGAAACAGTGGAAACAGTGTCAGACTTTATTTTTTTGGGCTCCAAAATCACTGCTGATGGTGATTGCAGCCATGAAATTAAAAGATGCTTACTCCTTGGAAGGAAGGTTATGGCCCACCTAGATAGCATATTTAAAAGCAGAGACATTACTTTGCCAAAAAAAGTCCGTCTAGTCAAGGCTATGGTTTTTCCAGTGGTCATGTATGGATGTGAGAGTTGGACGGTGAAGAAAGCTGAGCGCTGCAGAATTGATGGTTTTGAACTGTGGTGTTGGAGAAGACTCTTGAGAGTCCCTTGGACTGTAAGGAGATCCAATCAATCCATTCTAAAGGAGATCAATCCTGGATGTTCATTGGAAGGACTGATGTTGAGGCTGAAACTCCAATACTTTGGCCACCTCATGCGAAGAGTTGACTCATTGGAAAAGACCCTAATGCTGGGTAGGATTGGGGGCGGGAGGAGAAGGGGACGACAGAGGATGAGATGGTTGGATGGCATCACTGACTCGATGGACATGGGTTTGGGTAGACTCTGGGAGTTGGTGATGGACAGAGAGGCCTGGCATGCTGCAGTTCATGGGGTCGCAAAGAGTTGAACACGACTGAGCGACTGAAGTGAACTGAACTTTGGGGTTACACCGTTTAAGAGAAATGTGAACATTTGATAGTCTCTGTCGTGTGTGTGTGCCTGCTAAGTCTCTTTAGTCATGTCCGACTCTGCACAACCCCATGGACTGTAGCCCACCAGGCTCCTCTGTCAATGGGATTCTTCAGGCAAGAATACTGGAGTGGGTTGCCATGCCCTTCTCCAGGGGATCTTCCCAACCCAGGAGTCGAACCTGCATCTCCTATGTCTCCTGCATTGGCACACAGGTTCTTTACCACTAGTGCCACCTGGGAAGCCCTTCTCTTCTGTAAAGAGCTGCAAAATGATAACAGGAGTGGAAAATATTATTTAAGATTGGCCTCACGAGTTGTCATTCTTTTTTTGTGCTTTTCTTCTGGTCCCATTATTTTGAATAAATTATTATGAGGGGGCAGAACAACATTATGTTATTGGATTTAAAAAGCATCTTTCTTAAAAAATCATCTTTCTTAGTTTCAGACATTTTTAGTTGTTTGATAGCCATCACATACAGGCTAATACCTCGACTTTGGTTATTATTTTATATCATTAATGATAAGCCCTAGAGAACAGAAAGAATGCAGAGCTGAATGCTAATGCTGATCAGCACCATCCTGTTCTTATAGTCTCCTGGTACCTGTGTTAGGAAAAGGAGCATAATAGTGTGAATGGGGTACTTTAGAACTTCAAGAGCTAGGTAATAACTGTTTCTCACTTTGCTGGCCATAAATCTTCCTCTGCCTTTGTAGGGAGAAAGTATGTAAATGAATGGCAGAGTTTTGTTCCAATAAAATTTTATTGATGGACACATATTACATTTTTTAATATTTTTTCCATTTTGCTAAATAACATATTCTTTTGACTTTTTTTTCCTATGACTTAGAAATGAAAAAAATAATCTCCCACATTATCACAGCAAAACCAGGGGTTGGCCAGTGTTTCCCTGAGCATGTGACTTGGTGCAGGATATGAGCTATCCCTTTTTTCATTAGAGGAGCAGAAGAAAAGGTGATGTTTTGGGGCAAGAGGCAGATGGAGGTAGAAGATGAACACCCTGCCCATATTATTTCTCCATCCTCATCACTCTTCATCCATTCTTTCAGCAAATGTTTGAATTGTGCCTGCTATGGGCAGTGAATTGAGCTCTTTAGATTCCACACCGTCTTAAATATTGTCACTGCTCTCAACTCCTGCTGCAGTTGAGGTATTTGTACAGTGTGCTGAGAGCCTGCCAGGCTGCCTGGAGCCTTCAGAGAAAGCTTCCTTATTGATTCTCCCAAATCCTTCCCCAACAAGAGTGATCCTGTCTGGTGTTGCTCGTGCCAGTAGTTCAGCTGAGAAGCAATGGAAAACTTCATTCATTTTTTTAAAATTTATTTTTAATTGGAGGATAATTGCTTTAAATGATGTGTTGGTTTCTGTCATACAGCAGCATGAATCAGCCTTAAGTATACAAGAGAGGGGCTTCTCAGATGGCGCTAGTGGTAAACAACTCATCTGCCAGTGCAGGAGATGCAAGAGATGTGGGCTCAATCCCTGGGTTGGGAAGATCCCCTGGAGTAGGAAATGGGAACCCACTCTAGTATTCTTGCTTGGGAAAAGCCCATTGGCAGAGGAGACTGGTGGTCTACAAGTCCATAGGGTCACAGAATTGGACATGGCTGAGCACACATATACACATTTACATCTTAGTCCATTTTACATTTGCTGAACTGTGCAAAGTAGGGCTCAATGTTAGATGAATTAAATTTGTCTTTTATGGACAGTTTTTGATGCAGAAGCCAATAGAGTTTATGCCACCCCACCGCAAATATTTTCAAGAATCAAACTTCCTCTTGATATCAAGGATCTAGCTTTCATCTAGTAAAAGGAAAGTATAGCATGGAGTGGAGCAAGCCTGAACAGAGGCTCTTCACACTAAATATAGTCCCTGTACCAGTTTGATAGTAAACTACTTGGCTGGGTGATAAAGGTTAGGAGATTTTATAAGGGAAATTCTCTTCTTGTCATACAATTATATGCTGGCTCCTTTCCCTCGTCCATAGAATTCTCTGTATTTGTTATTTCTGATATAAGAGAGTGGTAGAAATAGATAGAATGGATCCCATATCTCAGTAATTTGAAAGTGAAAAATAAGATGGACAGTGAGGTGATGAAGGGCAATTCCTAGAGTTTAATAATTAACTTTATTTTGTCAATTTTATATTACTGGCATGCTGTGGGACCATATCATAGCTAACATTTGAAAGCAAATGGGCCTTGTGCCATAACATCTGCAACCAGTGATTGAGAAGAGGCTAACTTTATACAACTTCATCAGTATATATGTGTTTTACATCTACATATCTATATCTATTATTGCTTAAAGTGTAGTATACCAATAATGAAATATGAGTTCAAATAATTGAATGTCTACATGTTAAACTTGGAGTTATGGTACAGGATAGAGTGGCATTCATTTGTATTTAGGAATAACAGATACAAAAAAGTATTTTCTTGGATCTCACCCTTGGATGATTGTATGCTATTTTTATAGTATGATTTTTTATTTTAAAGATTTTTTCTCTTTGGTCCAATTCCACAGCCTCTTTCCATTAACATCAAACACTTTTGCATGTAGTATTCATCATGCTGTCACACAGAGCATATAATATTGAAAAGGATGCTCCTGGTATTAGAGGTCTCTGCATAAAATTCATTTTCCTGGCTTTGTTATTAAGCCAGTAAATTGCATATTGTATTGATGAAGGGACTTTCATTCTTATAATAGCCTGTGAACTCAGGAGGGACTAGTTTGCTGACAAGGCATATATAAATGACTGGAACTATAGAAAGTCTCATAATGAATCTAGAATAGAAATATAGTTGCTTGTAAAGAAAATTCAGTAGACTCACTTGGGGCATATATAAATGACTAGAACTATAGAAGTTCTCATAATGAATCTGGAATAGAAATACAGATGCTGCAAAAGAAAATACACTATGCTCATTCTCCTTTATCTCCTCTTTGTTGTCGTCTCCTAACATCCTATCATGATATTTCTATCCATGTAAGGGTTATAGAGAGTTTGAGAAATATACATATATATTTGGAGAACTCATTTAAGTACAGCATTTTACATAAAAACTAATATAAATTGGATTGAACTGTAACTTGTGTAATATAAATTTAACCAAACTACATTTTTATACCCCGAGGAACTAATCAAAACTAGTGGGATAGCTTTATTACACCCAATCCCAGTCAATTTATTTCTGTAAATCTATATAATTGCCAGATCATGTTTTACCTTTCCCCCTCTAATTTCAAGCTTTAAAAGTAGGATCAAGTTAACCAAAAGAATGTTTATGAGGTGAATTTGGTTTGGCAAAATGGTGATTGTTATAACACAGCCATTTTAGTAGCATGAATGCATTAAGTTAAAAAGGTAAATAGAGTCATTACACTGTTCTTTACTTATAAATGAGTTCACAGTGCTAATAATATCTTTTGGGAGAGGATTTAGGACATATTTGGTAGGTATTTACCTAACAATAAAAGGAAAGTTTCCTTCCATGAGAAAACATTAGATCACAGGAAGGCCAGAAATATTTGAGTCACAACTTTGTGAAGCTACACTAGGTCTAAACAAGTTCTAGCAAGATAAAGTCCTCAGAATAATAAAGAGAATGGCCACAAAGATCTATTACTGTTTCCCAGATCGTTCCTGTAATGTAGCTGAGACTCTCTTTGATGAAGTCATCCTTTCTCTATTCATTTGTGTAAAACCCATTCTCCCCCTTCCTTTTTTCAAGGGAGATGGTGTTTAATAAATTTGGCAGGGCTTATAAAGATCTAATTTTCTTTGATTTGAGAATCACTTGGATTAGGCAATAAAAATAAAGATGTAAATTTGTAAGTGAAAATTTTTCTAGTTTACTGTTAGTATCTTAACTCAAGATGTGCTTTTATTTATCAGAAGACTTGAGAACTGTGTAACATTTTATTTTTGATTATGAGAAACTAGCAACCTCTCATTTCTTGAAATTATGTAGGCAATTTGAAACATTAAAGACTGGGAAATATTGGGAACTGAGCATTTAGGAAAAAACTATGTAGTACTTTTGTGTAGTGTAATTTTCACAGCTCTAAATATATAGGTAACTCAAGGCTTAGGTAAAAGACATACAATTTTTTGGCAATTGCATTAAGGACTGTAGATTCAATAATATAAATGATTTTTTTCAAATTTATTGCTTAATGTTTCTAACATGAAATATAAAATGGTTGAATTGAAGCCATAGCCATAATCATAATCCAGAACCCATGCAATGTGTTTTGTAGATCAAGGAATATACATGTACATGTATATGTGTCATATATGTATGTATAAATGCATATATGTGCACACATATACACAAAAATGCATGTACATGTACATATACATACATACTTACAATGTAGTTAAAAATTTATACAACCAGGTTGAAAGGCTTTAGCACTTTTATCCTTTTTTATTAACAGTCATGTGAGTTAGTTACTAGCATGCATACCATCTTTTCTTATTATAGTTTTTCTGTTTAATATGAACTCGGATCAGGATTACAGTTGAATTTTTTCATTATGTATATGTGTATATGTGTATGTGTGTGTGTCTGTGTTGTTTTTACCATCAGAAAAAGGAATACTTACATGTCTTGCTAATTTGCTACAGTATTAAGAAAATTCCATTACAATATTAGGAGTAAAAATTGTCTTTAATGTCTTTTATTAAGCTTTCAAATATCATGTGAATAGAATAAGTGAATAAAAACCTTTGGGCATAGATGCTTTTAGCTTAATAGCAAACTAGCTTTATTCAGTTGCCTCGAGGCAAAATTCATGAAAATTAAAACTTCAATACTTTAATATTCAGTTACTTGAAAGTTCCAACCAAATCTAAGTAATATCCACAATAACCTTGTTATTGTAATTTAAAAGACAAAGATGATTGTATGCTACCTGGAACATCCTGTTCTCTGTTCCATAGCATCCCTAAGAATGCCTTTGTGACTCCTCTTAGGGCTAGTGAATATCTATTTTTAGAATTCTTGAAAAAGTAAAGGAGAGAACAGATCTGTGGACGGAATATGGCACCAAGGGTGTGTGTGTGTGTGTGTGTGTGTGTGTGTGTGTGTGTGTGTGTTAGTAGCTTACTCAAGGGTGTGTGTGTGTGTGTGTGTGTTAGTAGCTTACTCAAGGGTGTGCGGGTGTGTGTGTGTGTGTGTGTTAGTAGCTTACTGGTGTCCGAGTCTTTGCGACTCCATGGACTGCAGCCTGACAGGCTCTTCTGTCCATGGAATTCTCCAGTCAAGAATACTGGAGTGGGCTGCCATTTCCTTCTGCAGGGGATCTTCCTGACCCAGGCATCAAACCCCAGTCTCCTGCTTTGCAGGCAGATTCCTTACCATCTGAGCTATAGGGAAGTCCCTTGGCACCAAGGGATGAATTGTTATTTTAAAAAAAATTCATCTTAGCTATTTCCAAGTACAATTATTATTAATTACTATGACTATTATTATTAGATGGTAGCACAGATGCACATTATTCATTAGTTCTTTCAAAAAATATTTACTATGCATCTGCATTATGCTAGGTACTTGTAATAGTGTGCTGAGCTTTCAGTTTAGTCGGAAAGATAGATAATAATCACATTGCATATGGTTGTACTTATAATTGACTTTAAGTATTATAAAGACAAAAAGTGTAGAATGTTTTGCATAGACTAAAAAATCTACAAATAATAGTTATGCTGAGGCCTGTGGATTGGAGATAGTCACGTGAGAAGTAGTATCTGGGAAGAGCATTTCAGACTGAGAGAAGGTCCTGAAGAGAGTCGGGGTTGGTGGGGGGGACTTGTCATCACTGAAAATCTAGAAGAACAGTAGAGGGGGAATTTGTGAGCCAAGAAAAGGTAGAAGAAGTCTAGGCTGGATAGTGCAGATTATATAGGTGAGGATTCTAAACTTTATCCCAGGACAGCGAGAAGACATTGGAGGTTTCATTTTCTCCTAGGGAAATTTCCAGGCTAATAGAAGAGATCCAGTGGTAAATCTGAATACTGTAGAATGTAGTTAGTTGTTAGCTGTGGTTTGCTGTTAGCTGAGATGGCCTCAGGAGGCTATGAAAGCATATTGGACTAAAACCGTTCTTGGTGAAGAGAGGGGTGGTGAGGAAAGAATTCTGAAGGGAATACCTTGGGCTGAGTCCAGAATGTGTACTAAGTAGCTTCAGTTGTGTCTGACTATTTGTGACCTAATGGACTATGGTCTGTATCCCGCCAGGCTCCTCTGTCCATCAGATTCTCCCGGCAAAAATATTGGAGTTGGTTGCCATGCCCTCCTCCAGGAGATCTTCCTGACCCAGGGATGGAATCTATGTCTCTTGTGTCTCCTGCATTAGCACATGGGTTCTTCACTACTGGTGCCACCTGGAAAGCCTTTAATAAGAGTTAGCTAGAAGCATTGCCCAGTCCTCACCCCAGACCAATTACATTAAAAAGGCTAGGAGAGAAGCCTGGGTGTCTGTTTTCTAAAAGCTCTCTTATGATTCTGGACCATTCAGGGTGGACAGTGAGAACTTGGTAAGGAATAATGCAGGGAGATGTTGCCAAGGAATTGGAAGTCAGTTGGTAAGACTCGAGCAAAGTAGATGATGAAGGGCAAAGTTAGAGATATATCTAGGATTTTGTCCAAAATAATGAAATAAATATATAAATGAGTTTCAAACATATTCTGCAATGAGGGAAGCAAATAATGATAGACAGGATTTACTATCCCGTCAACTCCCATAATTCTTCATCTCCATGGATTACATCTTATTTTACTTGAATTGTAATAATTTATGTATAAGCTTTATGAATCACACTTATGTTAGGCAACTTCATGTCAGCAGCTGTTTCTTCGTGACTTGCTATGCTTCTTGTGAGTAGGAGAGAACCGTACACTTAAAAAGTGTTCAATAAATATTTGCTGAGTTAAAATGGCCCACTTCATTCAAGTCTTCTTTGTCCTTACTTGTAGCAACAGCAAAAGCTACTTTTTTCTCTTGGTTTTGCAGAATTCATCAATTGTGTGTGTGAATTAAAGATATCTATTCATCACTTACTGAATATACTCTTATTTATGTATTCTGAATTTGATTGGGCTATCCCCTATCTATATGTGTGTGATTAAATCCAATTTCTCATTTAAGGATATTCATAATATACACTTTATATTGTAATTGTTAGTTTACTTACCTGGATGGAAGGGAAAACCTATTTTCTTTACATTAATTTGAAATCCTGTTAAAAAATTAATGTGCTTATATTACTGTTGTTAACTTTCTTATGTCATAAAATCTTCACATATTATGTTTCATTTTTTCATGAATTTTCATGGTTTTTTCTGTAAGAAGTTGATTTTACTCTGAAAATTACCTTAAGGGAATTCCCTGGCAGTCCAGTGGTTAGGACTCTGTGCTTTCACTACTGAGGGCCCGCAGTTCAATCTGTTAGGGAAACTAAACTCCCACATGCCCTGTAGCATGGCCAAAAGAAAAAAAAAAATTACCTTAAAAGGAGAATATGTTAAATTATGTCAGCTTATCCCTTTTAAAGAAAGAAGATTAAAGTATAAAGACTAGTTTATGAGAGTTTGTAAGACAAAATTTAAAAATATGAAAAATTTTTAGTAAAAACCTTTTGTATAAATTGTAATTTTATCCTATACATACTTGAATAAAGTTAGTAGGTGAATACTAATGATATTTCAAAATATAATAAAAGCATATTCTATTTCTGAGTAAAATGTGCAGAAGTTTGTACAGTTTAAAAATTTGTGTTATTTTAAATACTTGAATCAGTAATACCACAATTTATATACTAATGATTTGTGCTTTTTCACTCAAATATTTTGGTTCTGTTTCCTGAGGAAAAAGTAAGGGTGAATTATCTTATATGATAAAATTTTTTTAGTAATGATTGTTTGATGTTCTCATTTCCCATTTTTCCCTAAGTTTGATGCCCACCAGGAGGATATGGAAGTCTTGATAGCATTAATGTTTCAGGCAAGAAATAGTTTTCTAGAAAGTGAGCAGAATTATGTATTTCCCAGATTTGGGAGGCAGGGGTACTCACAAAGTATTTTTATTCAGTGATTTAAATGCTGAAGGTGAGTCCAGCTTAGTTAGTCAAGTACACTACATTAATTTAGGAAAAAAAGAACATTTGCAAGAACTGCATATAAAATAATAACAATAATGTTTCAGAATATTATCCTAGTCTTTCCCTAAGGAGCTTCAAGCACTTGGATATTATCTCATTAATTCCCAGGAACTCTCTGGGAAAGAGTATGGCAATAAATCACATGTTGAAGAGAAGATGATTTAAATTGGATACTTAGAAACAGTTGGATTTAGTTAGATTTTTGGTACATATAGATCAACAAAATTTGCAGCTTCTTTTTATGGATATACACTTCCTTTTTATAACTAGAAGACCTGAATGATCAAACAAAAACTTTCTTTAAGATTAATTGTGAAAAACAGCTAGCTCATTGTTTCCCTTTGTATTTTCATTTAAACCCAATTACCTGTCGTTCCTATGACCTATTTTTGAAATTCCATTAAAGTCAGCGAGTAACAAGATTCTCAGCAATCTTTAGTCAGGTGTCATTTGACTATCGGTGATCAAGATTGAGAGCACATTAAATGGGGAGTTTAAATCAATGGCCATCATCCATACTATTGATTAAACACTTTATTACCTTAGTAATGACCCAAATTTTAAACATTTCTTAGAATTAATTTTAAGAAACATTTAAAATAATAAAATAATGTCATTGTTTGCATAATTAATTGAAAAATTAATGGAATGTGAAGGTAAATATATATGTTTCTCTTTAGAAGTAGTGCCTTGTGCACTATAGGATATACAGATGACCTTTCCACTCTGAGGTCAGAGTTCAAATTAAGCCTTGGGTCCTAAGTAAATTGAGATGAATGGCTTGGCCTGTGTCCCTTGTGTAAAATAGTCCATATCACAAAATCACCATACATCTGTTTTTGCAAAATTGGCATAATTGGCATTCTCCTAAGATTTTGTTGGCAATGAAGCTGAAGCTATTTCTTACTACAAAGGAAGATTCTTGTATAGATCATGGACTTATTTATAGTGTTTGTAAAAATGACCTGGAATAGGTCTGTTCTTTTTGTGAGAAAGGATAATTATGTCCCATCATCATCAATTTGATAATTGATAATAGCACAATAGCAGTTTAATACATTTACTAAGATGGGAACTCCTAAGGGAAATGGCATGATAAAAAACTGAAATAATTTTTAAGAGGACACCTTCTTGATTTTACTAGTAGTTTTATAACTATCTTCACTCATATTGAGAAAAATAAAGATTTTTTTTTTATATTTTAATGAAATAGAAATAGCTGGAAGTTTATTTCTATTTAATATAAACTTTAAAATTTAAATGCATAGCTATGATATTAGATGTCAAAAGGACTATTTGGCAATAGTATTTCTGACAGTACTAACTGCAGACCAAAAAAAATGGTTTCAAAATCAGCTCTTTGTTCCATAGGTTCCTCTGTTAATAATCTATATAATTTCTCAAAAATTTAAGTCAATTTGAAAAAATAACCTTAGCCAGAAAAAACTATGTCAGAAAGCTGTTTGTATATGCTTTCACCCTGTAAATTATACAGTAATGTACATACAATAAAATAAAGGGCTAAGAATGGGGAAAATAAGTTTATGTATAGAGATGAATGTGCTTCCCAGGTGACTCGAGTAGTAAAGAACCCGCCTGCCAATGAAGTAGATGTAAAGAGACACTGGTTTGATCTCTGGCTGGGGAAGATCACCTGGAGAAGGGAATGGCTACCCTCTGCATTATTTTTGCCTGGAGAATCCCATGGACAGAGGAGGCTGATGGGCTACAGTCCATAGGGTCCCAAAGAGTCAGACACAACCGAAGCAACTTAGCTTGCATGCACATAGAGATGAATACATTAATGTTAAAGAGATCCATATTCAATTATATAACTGATCTAGATTTTTGAGGGAGGATGATTGTTTTTATTTTTTAATAGTTTTTGATAGTACAATCAAGAAATCTAAAGAATTTTTAAGGAATGGTTACTTAGTGCTGAGAATTGGAAGATTGTATTACAACATAGAACAGTTACCCCCATTATTTACTCAAAATAAATCTCTGGTAGCCTTGAAGTAAATTTTAAAATTAACACTCATGTTTGGGTCAGCAAATTTTAATCTCTTCATTTGCTTTTGGATTCAGTATTGTTTTGAGAAAAAGAAACTTTTCCTTCCTCCCCCACTCTCACAACACATACACACCCATACATACATACTCCCAAACAAAACCACAAAACAGTTTGTAGTTGTTGATAGTTTAGCAGTTTTTCAAATGATTTCAAGAACTGTCTGTACTTCATTATTAGTGACCACCAAGGTTATCATTCCCTTTGCAAATCCTACTGACTGAAGCCAGAGTGCCTTCAAATGTACACAACTCATAGGGTCTTTCCCAGTGTGGTGGGCATTAGTGCTCCTGTGAGTTGAATGTTATACTGAACAAGTCTCAGTTCTACTCTCTCAAACTTTTTTTGGCTAATTGTTCTCAGTATTTTCATTATTATCTTTATTTGACAAAAGTTAATCCATAGGACAGCTGTGAATACAAAAAAGGAGGAATTTTATCCATATATGCCAAATTAAAAAGAATTGGAAAAAGAAAGAAGGAACAAAAATAAAAAAGAGAATTGGCTTATGTATATCTAAACAGCTTTTGAGTTGAATATGAACAGCAGACTCAAAAAATTGGGGAAGACGTGATGGAATTTGTGTGAGAATATTAACTAAGATAATACGTGAAAACAACTAGTGCGGTGGTGCTTGGCATAGACCCAGTGCTGAACTGAGTATTTGTTCCTTCTTTTCATTAATTATTTGATGAACGGCATCTGTTCCATACTGACATATTATCATGAGCTTTAGAGGATACAGACCTTTAGTAGAAAGTAAGTAAGAAAATCAAGACTGCTGTTGGTATGAAATTCCTAGGAATTAATCCTACATGTCATGTTTCCATTCACAGTTACCAGAGTAGCTCAGTTTTTAAAGAGGATGTAGAGGATGCTTCAAAACTTTTATTCTTTTTCATTTTACCAATGACGACTTCATATATTGATTTTTAAAATTGTCAATATTCTTACGTGGTAGACTACTTTAAGATCTTTTCTTCAACTCTAAACACCCATGTCTAAATCTCTGTTCTGTTTTTCTTTGTGTTTTTTTTTTTCCTTTTTTTCTTTTTTTGTTCTTGGCACTATTTTAGATGTTCTCAAAATAATTACAAGTGTATATTTGCAGAAATGTCCAAAAAGACACCATTAGCCTTTGTTGTTGTTTGAAAGTCATAATTTGAGGGAAAGGGCTGTCTTATTTTTGTAGTTCCATTTCCTTCTCACCACTGGGAATGCACAGGCTTCTTGGTTGATATTTATGCTGAGGGTGTGAACCTTAATTTGATAGGAGAAAACATATTTTTGTGATGAGAGAAAGCTTTCAGTCTTATGTGTTGGAAACAAAGAATAAAATTAAGACTGTATTTGCAAAGATGTTTCCTTCAGCTGTGGCATCAGTTCCCAAGGGAAGCAACAGAGGCCATTTTGTTTTTACCTTTTAAAATGAGAATAAACAAATCACCCTATTGAGAATAATCATTGTTTAGATGAACATTGTATAGAATAAAGCATAATCATTTTTTCCCATTGCTGATATCCCAAACCTCCTACCAACCAGTCATTTAACAGTACCATTTAATTTTCATTTTAAAGAAAAAAAAGTATCTTAAAAATAGAATTCAAAAACATTATTCATTTGTAGGAGAGGATTGATGGCATCGTAATAGCACAAGAGAAAGTGGAATTGAAAGGATACCATGTTGTAGCTCAGTTGGTAAAGAATCTGCCTGTAATGCAGGAGACCTGGGTTCGATCCCTGGGTTCAATCTCTGGGTTGGGAAGATACCCTGGAGAAGGAAATGTCAAGCCACTCCAGTATCCTTGCCTGGAAAATCTCTTGGACAGAGGAGCCTGGTGGGCTGCAGTCCAGGGAGTTGCAAAGAGTCAGGCACAACTGAGCGACTAACACTTACATGTGAGTAAAGACTGTGGTGATTTTGTGAACATTGAATTCAATGCACTTCCACAGTACGGCAGCCTACTTTCACGTGCTGTTGTTTTCCTAGGCTTCCTTACAGAACACATGATCTGAAATAGAGGTGGACCCCATGCAGTCAGTGGGCCGATTCAGCCTGCCACCTGTTTTTGTGGAACCCTCAAACTGTTGTAATTATTTATTTTTATTTTTTTTTACATTTTGAAATGTGCTGTGCTTAGTCGCTCAGTCGTGTCTGACTCTGTGACATTTGAAATAGTTGAATAAAAAATCAAGAGTAGAATAGTGTTTCCTGATAGGTGAACATTTTACTCAATCTGATTTTCTTGTCCACAAATAAAGTTGCACTAGAACCTGCCTGTGCTCATTTATTCACACGGCAGTGTTCCCGGTACAGAGGCAGAGAGAGTTAAGTCCCTGTGACAGACAGGGTGTGATACACAAACCGTAAAATATGAAGTGTATTTCTCTAAAAAGTTGGCTGATTTTTGACTTAAAAGGGATGATCCTTGTGCTCTAAAGTGTGTTCTTAGACCGTATACGAAAGTGCAAAATTTTAAGGCAGAAATAAACAAACTGGAATTCATGTAAGGAGATCACTTAGAAGACAGGAGGAGGGCTAAGATGGATTTTGAAACATGACATGAGAAACAGTTGAAAGAATGATGATGCTTTGCCAGAAAAAGCTGTTGATTTGGATCACAGTCATCTTTAAATATTTGCTATCACATGGGAAAATGATTCGTCTCATTATATTTAACACAAGAGGTTAAAGCTGACGTTAGAGGCTTTACTGGTGGGTGGCTTTACTAGTGGGAGTGGTAGTTGGGAGTTTTGCTGAAAGGTGTGTTGATTCAGTGTTGGGAAAAAAAGAATATACTAATAAAATTATATTGTTTTAATGGGATTTTTTTTTTTCTTATGGATCAGTGACTTTTAGTACTTCTGATTATTCAGCCATAGGTCAATCCCTTGACCATAGGTTAATCCCTTGGTCAAAATGTCTGGAAGAGGTTAGATTGAATGACTTTCTTATTTTCCCATTAATTAATATAGCAAATATGCATTGAAACCTCCTTTGTTTCACTCTTTCAAGCACTGAAATTAGAGTGTAAGCGGCACAGACAAGGCCTGCTCTTTTAGACCTGACAGACTAGAGTCCTTGAGGCAGAGAGAGCATCAGTTGTTAGATAATTTATAAGGGACAAATTGGTGTTTTGAGGCTGCAGTATAGTATTATGGCTGTACCAGGCAGGCCAGACATTCTTGGGTAGAGTCATCAGGAGAAGTCTTATTAGGAGGAAATGTTTGAGCCAAGGCCTATATAAAGGCCAACCTTGCAAAGATCTGCAGGAAAAGCGTTCCAGGAGAGGTCAGGGCCTGTGCAAAACCCCTAATGTAGAAAATAACTTGTGTTAAGGAACCAGAGTGGAAACTGGTGTGTTAGCTCTCTGACTGACAAATAACAGAAACTTCCTGGCTCTGCAAATTATAGAAATTTTGGCCTTTGATAGTAGCATGGATACAATGTCTGGGAAACAATCAAATAAATGAAATTTATTGTCTCATAGTTCTAGAGGCCAGAAGTCCAGAATCAAGATTTAGGAAGGCTCTTGATATGGATTGAATTGTGACCTCTAAAGGAGATTGATCAAAATTCTGAGTCTCAGTACCTTAGAATGTGATCTTTTTTTGAAAATAGTGTCTTTACAGAGATAGTTAAAATGAGGTCACTAAGGTGGCTTTGGTCCAAGGACAATATGACTAATGTCTTTATAAAAGGGGGGTGGGGTGGTTTGGACAGAGAGATACAGAGAGAGTCCACATAAGGATGAAGGCTGAGATTGGAGTCATTTACAAGCCAAGGAAAGCCAAAGATTGCCAGCCAACCACCAGAAGCTAGGAGAGAGGGCAGGAACAGATTCTTCTTTTTAGAGTCTGCAGAAGGAATCAATCCTTCGGACATCTTGGATTTGGACTTTTAGCCTCCAGAATTATGAGATAATATATTTCTGTTTTTTAAGCCACCCCGTTAGTGATACTTTGTTATGACTGCCCAAGGAAACTAGTACACATTTCTTGCCTCTTCCAGCTTCTGATGGCCCCACGTATTTCTTGGTTTATAGTGGCATAACTCCAGTCTCTGTCTCCATCTTTGCATGGACTTCTCCTTTGGATCTCTCTGTCTTTTTCTATCTTTTCTAAGGACATTCTCATTGGGTTTAAAGATCATATCTCCACCCTTACCTTAATTACTTCTGCAGAGACCCTATTTCCAAATAAAGTCACATCTTGAGATTCTGGGTGCCCTGAATTTGGGAGAACACTATTCACCTCACAGCTGACATGCCTAGAGAATTGTCAGCAAAGAGAAAAGGTTGATCCAAAAAGAAGGTAGAGAAGACAAGGGATATGATGTGCAGGATATTGTACATCCTGGCGAGGAGTTTAGATTTTATTTTAAACATAAAGAAAATCTCTTGGATGGTTTTAAGCACAGAGGTAGAACGATATATTTGAGTTTGTAGAGAGGTATCTTTAATTGTTGTGTAGAGGATGGGCTGTAATGGGACAGGAGTGAAAGCAAGGAGAATCGTGTTTGGCCCTTGTGGAGAGGGGTCCCAGGTGCAGAGCACAGATGGAAGGAGGTGGAGCGGAGTTTGAAAGACTTGCTGGTGGAATGGATATAAACCAAAATGTTCATGAGTGATGTGATACAGAGTGGGGAGAAATCATGGGATGATTTTCATATTGTTTGCTTGCTTATTTAACTTTATTTATTTATTGGAGTATAATTGCTTTACAATGTTGCGTTAGTTTCTGCTGTACAACCGAGTGAATCAGCACTACGTATACATATATTCCCTCTCTGTAGAGCCTCCTTCCCGCCACACTATCCCACCCCTCTAGGTAATAACAGAACTTCGAGCCGAGCTCCCTGTGCTATACAGTAGCTTCCCATGGCTTTTTTTTTTTTTTAAATAATACTGACAGTGAAAGTGAAAGTCGCTCAGTCATGTATGACTGTTTGCGACCCCATGGACTATACAGTCTATGGAATTCTCTAGGCCAGAATCCTGGAGAGGGTAACCTTTCCTTTCTCCAGGGGATCTTCCCAACCCAGGGATCTAACCCAGGTCTCCCGCATTGCGGACGGATTCTTTACCAGCTGGACCACAAGGGAAGCCGAGAATAATGGAGTGGGTAGCCTATCCCTTCACCAGTAGATCTTCCTTACCCAGGAGTTGAACTCGGTCTCCTGCATTGAGGTGGATGCTCTACCAGCTGAGCTATCAGGGAAAGAATCTACCTGCAATGCAGGAGACCTGAGTTCGATCCCTGGGTTAGGAAGATCCCCTGGAGAAGGGAACAGCTACGCACTCCAGTATTCTGGCCTGGAGAATCCCATGGATCATTCCATTGGGTCACAAAGAGTCGGACCCGACTGGGCGACTTTCACTTTATAGCTGCTTTACAATGTTGTATTGGTTTCTGCTGTATAGCGAAGTGAATCAGCTATTTGTATACATATATTAATAATACTAGCAGACTATAAATCTTTTGAAAGCCCCAGAAGGTTATAATGTGAAAAGAAAGTCTCCCACCTAGTTGTTTCTCCCAGTCTCTACTCATAGGGCAAATGCAAATTTTTTAAAAAAAATTATTTACTTTAATTGAAGATAACTTCTTTACGATATTGTGATTGTTTTTGCTATACAGCAACATGAGTTAACCATGGGTATACCTGTGTCCTCCACTCTGAACCCCCTCCCCCCTCCCTCCACACCCTATCCCCCTCTACATTCTTCTGAGGAGATATTCTATGTAGAATCCTCTCTTTCTAAGATGAAATATATCTCCTTCTCAATTAGAGTTATTCTTTTTCTGTAAAATCCAGTTAATGAGCAAGTTTCCAGACCAGAAAACTTACATTTTAAAAACAGCTGTTCTTTCAGTAAAAAAAAAAAGTATGTCAGTAAATTCTAAAATAAGATGAGATTTAAATGAAAGCAATAGTTTTAGTATAAATGTCCCTTTTGATTTTTCTATAATGAATGTATTATGAAGTTACCCAAGACTTCATAGCCTAAGCTTTTGCCTAGAAATAAGAAAAGCACCACCTTCCCCACTTAGAAAAATCATAAATGAGGAATGAAATGGATTCTCTCTTCCATTCTTTCTCCTCTCACTCCTTTGAAATGAGTGACCAAAGTGTTAGAAAGCATGGTCATTAAACAACTTCCCCAAGGGACAGGGGAGTCCCTGGCAAAGTCCATCTGAGATGAAGCCTGAAGTTGGTGGTATGTGTAGGTGTTCCCTTCTGTGTAGACTGCTGTCTTCCTGCTTGTTCCAGGGTGTTTCTAGCTCTTGTGATTAGGGAATCCTCAGGTTCCTGAAACAAAAGCACCAAACGTGAGAATTTCCTTGCTACCTGAAGCTGAGCCATGCCCTGCTGATTTTGTCTCCTATATAAATAATGAATCTGCTCACTTCTCTCCATCCTCACATGTCACTCTCATTTCTTATCGAGGTTATTCCAAGAGCTTCCTGGACTCTTCTTAGAGAAGGCAGGGTGGTTTTTGAAAATGTGAATCAGATGAGAGCTTCTGAGATGTTGCAAATATCTCTATGGTTTCTGTTGCACTTATGGTAGGATTGTAATCTTTGATATGACCTTATAATTTCCTCCATAATCTTAGTCTCACTACCTACTTTTTAGACTTTATTCCACTACTCTCTTCTTTCCCATATATTCTAGCTACATGGATGTTATTTCAGTTTCTAGAACATTCTAGGGTCTTTCCCATTTAAGAGACTGCCTATGTTGGATATTCTGCCAGGTGTGTTCTTTTCCAGTTCCTTCTTTGGGTAACTCAACTTATCTTTCAAGACTGTGCTTGAGTCACTTAGAGAAGACTTTCTTGCTCAATAATCCAAACTACTTCTTTTTGCTATATCTTTCTGTACAGCATTATCCACAATTTAAAAAAAATGTTTATATACTATATAGTTATATACCAGATATCAATCTCTGCATGTCTCTGCTTTGTTCATTAGTATATGCCCAGTGTTGGCTGGTAGTAAGTACTCACATATGTATTTGTGAATGAACGTATTTTATATTTAACATATAGTAGAGATTATAAACATTCATCATCCCTGAAGTTTGTGTTCTTTGAGTCTGTGTCCCATATTAATTTGTTTTTGTTTAAATCCAGGATTGCATTTATATTATTTACTATAAATATAACCATGAAGTTTACTTTTTTTCACAGAAGGACTTTAAGGCCATTATGATTTAATTCAGAGCAATGATTACTAGAAGTCAAAAGGGAAATCACTTAAAACACACAAATAGGAAATGAATCAGCTAAGCCTTTATTATTTTGCAGTATTGCAGCTTTTGAGCTATTTTTGTAGGTAGCTTTTGAGGAAAATGCTTAATAGATTTTAAAACAGTTGCTCTTTAAAAATTATAGCAAACGAGTATTTAATCCAAAAGGGGTTAATAAATTGCTCAAGGGAAAAGAATTGTAATTACATTTAATCACTGTCATTAAAAATATTCTTTAACAGGTTGAATGCTTTTAACTCAGCATTCTGAATACCAGGTAAACATTGAGCATTATTTTTCTAATGTTTACTTTGCCGTAAGATGTGAGCAGAGAGGAACACGTTTATATTTGCTAAGAGAAAAAAAGGCATGCTGTTTCTGAAATCACCTGTATGTAGGGTGAAGTAATATGAGAGGGAATATGCCTTATAATTGTTTGAAATTCACTGAAAAGATTGCTTTTCTGTACAAAGGAGGAGAAAAGCTTGTAAGAAGCACATTACAGAAAACAAAGATCAATGGGACAATATGATTAATTTGGAGTTAAAGTAAGGAAGGTCTCTCATTTGTCACCCAGTGCCAATTTGCAGTAAACCTTAGCATTTCATCAAAGGGTTGCTTGTGAACTACTTTAAAGCAATCAACTTTCCTGGAACTGGAACCTAGGGCCTTCTTGAGTCTTCTTTGAGAGTACAAAGTCTCCGTGATTAATCTTCTCTTCTGTCAACATGAATATTAAGTGATTTCCTCCCTGGTGCATTATTAAGTTGTCTTATTTAATGCTGCTTTCTGAGGACTACACAGCTTGACCCTCACACTGAGGGTGAACAGATAGAATTGTTCTATAGGCGTGGTGTTCTCCTTAAATGTGAAATTATGCAGATTCATGTGGTTTTATGCCTAGTTGGAGATTATGCCCTGCAAATATACACAAAGAAAAGGAATAAATGAAGCTTGTTAACTAGATCTTACATTTCATCTTAAAAAGTGGCTTTCTTGATAGCCACTTGTGATATATATATTGCTAAATATGAAAGTGTGTGACATTTACATTACAAATTAAAATCCTATGTAGTACAAATGAATGCATTCTCATGAAACAGGTAATGTTAATATTACCCTTTATCACTATCACTGTGAACATTGAGGAATTGTAAATGCAGATTCAAATTTAGATGTGGAATAAATATTCACTCTTGCTCTCTCCTTTTTTTAAAAATAAATGTTAATATGTGCTGTGACTGCATTTTCTGTTCTCCATTGAAGACTACCTCTAATGTGTCACAGTATCATTTTAACTTACATTCTTTCATCTTTCTTTTCTCTAAGATTCAGTTTTAAAATATACCCCCTTCCACCTGTACAGTAATTCTAGGACATAAAATAAGAAGTTAGGAACAGATGATTTTTTATGTGTCTTGTTTCCTTGCAAATATTTACTAAGGCAATTAGTTCCATGCCTGAGATGGTCTTTGTATTTATTATATTTTGAACAAATCAAGTCATACTCTTTTTTAACACGTTAGGGTGTTTATTAGTTCAGCTGTTATGCTGACAGATGGTTCCTTTAGGATAGAAGAAGAACTAATACAGAGCTAGTTCAATTAAAAAAAAAAAGTCACGCCCAAGGTGAGTTCATGACTTTGTGTTTCTTTCTAGTTTTTAGAGTAAATCTTCCTAGAGAAAGCATCTCCTTTATTGTTTTTTGTTCCTGCTGTGAAGTGTATTAGTCACTGGAACTTTATCTGTAAATACATAAATGATGAAAGGGTGAATGAATTCAATCCTTTGAAGAAATAATGTTATTTCAGCAAAGCATAAATGTCCCTAAGGGCAGGGTGAGATGATAGTGTAGTAGTCTTTTCCACCAAGGAAAGTATTCTTTCCTGAGTATTTAAAGTGCTGTATTTTTCTTTACCCATTCTTGAGAGGAAAGATCCAACTTTGTATTTTCACTATTTTCAAATAAAGGTTTCTGTTATGTTCATGTCACATCATTTAAACTTTCATAGTGGAAAATTGAGTACATTAACAAAACAGTTGTTATGACTTATGAAAAATTGATCATATGTAGAAAGGGAGAAGTCACTTTGCTTGTGGTCAGTATAAATATACACAAATGAGTACACATAAAGGCGTCTCTTTATACGTGAACATTATACTTATATGTTAGCATTCTTTATTAGCATTTTAGAAAGACAAACCAGTTTTATTAGCAGTCATATCTTTCCTTTACTCCTGGGATACCTGGGTTCTATCTCTGGGTTGGGAAGATCCCCTGGAAAAGGAAATGGCAACCCACTCCAGTATTCTTGCCTGGAGAACTCCATGGACAGAGGAGCCTGGTGAGTTACCATCCGTGGAGTCACAAAGAGTCAGATATGACTGAGTGACCTTTTACACTATATCTTTTCTTCCTAATTTCAACTGAGAATTTGGGGGTTTTAGCTGTATCTGAGGCGAAGACAATGGCAACCCACTCCAGTACTCTTGCCTGGAAAATCCCATGGACAGAGTAGTCTTGTAGGCTGAAGTCCATGGGATCGCTAGGAGTCGGACATGACTAGGCGACTTCACTTTCACTTTTCACTTTCATGCATTGGAGAAGGAAATGGCAACCCACTCCAGTATTCTTGCCTGGAGAATCCCCTTGCCAGGGACAGGGGAGCCTGGTGGGCTGCTGTCTATGGGGTCGCACAGGGTCGGACACAACTGAAGTGACTTAGCAGTAGCAGCAGCTGTATCTGATGGTACAGTATGTGGAATGCCATGCAGTTGCCCTTCAGTATCCATGGGAGATTGGTCCAGGACCCCTGTGGATACCAAAATCTGGGAATGCTCAGATTTATAAAATGGCATAGTGCAGGCAACCATCTATATCCACAGGTTCTGGATCCATGGATTCAGTCAGCTATGGATTGCCCCACAGATGGGAAGTGGATGCCTGTATCAGTTCAGTTCAGTTCAGTTGCTCAGTTGTGTCCGACTCTTTGCGACCCCATGAATCGCAGCACGCCAGGCCTCCCTATATAGATACAGCAATACCTCAGATGAACATACTGATAAATTTTACTAATAAAAGAAATTGGGAAAACCAATAAGATTTTAAAGTAAGGCTTTCCCTCTCTTACCAAGCTTGGTAGGATTTTGAGATGATTTGGGATGCCTGTCTTTATATTTGTTAAAAACTTAGAGGTCAGTAGTGAAGGAGTACCTTAAGATAGTTGCTGTGTCCGGGATGGGCCTTACTCTCCTTCAATAAGTAAATTCCTCATGAAAATAACTAACAGAAAAAAGTAACTTTTTTTTACATTTTTATGTTAACTTTTATACCAAACTATGGTGGGTATGTTTCCTGTAGGAGGGATGCTTTAATTATGTACTGTTATTTCTTCTGGCACACTAATGGGACTTAAAAATTACTGTTCTTTGCTGAGGTCAGGAAATAGTAATGGCTTGAAAACAGTTTGAAAAGCTCAAGCATATTTTGCTATCTTGCAGTTTTACTTAGAAGGAATTATTTTTTCCCATAATTTTCCTTTTTGACTGCATAACGTAATGTATAAATTCTGTATTTTTTTTCTCCTACACTGTGGTACTGATTTTATTGTGCTTTCTGTTGCTTACTGCTTTGTCTTATTAACACATTTTAACTTTTTAGGGATTAAAGTAAACTGGTTCTTAAAAACAGCACCTAATTTAAATGTTTTAAACTTACTTGGCAGAAGGGATATGTTTTAACACATATGGCACAAAAACGTCTGACAACAATTTCTGTTTCTGAATCTTTTTACTTAAAGTTTGCTTTTTTAAGTGATAGAGATTTTAAAAGGTAAAGAAAACAAAACTGGGGAGAAGACAGATGATCTGTCTTCTCTTATTAAACTATATTTTACCAACCACCTATAAATAATTTCAAGGGGGAACTGTATGAAATCTTTAAGAATGATTACCTTAAAATTAAGTAAAGATTTTCAAATAAATATTAATTATATTTTCTAATATAAATAATATAGCAATTTGCATCACATACAACTTGCTATCATGCACAGATAAATCTAATGAGGCATTAACAATTTGCCTCAATTAAAACTATAGAATTGGCATTTATGGAAAATTTTGAATTTTGAATGTGCTTATTCTCCAAAATAGAACTCAAAATTCTGAGCTTTCAGTTTTGCCTTAAAGATTTCAGCAAACTAATACTGATGAGTATAAATTTTATAATGAACTGTGTAGGGGAGGACAAATATCTTTTCCCCCTACCCTTCAAGTTTTTGGTTTTTTTTTTTTTGCCTAAAGTTCCTGTAATAAAACACAGATTAACAAGAGAAAAGGATATACATTTATTTAACATGAGTTTTACATGACACAGGGGACTTCATAAGGAAATGAAAACCTAAAAAGTGGTTAGACCTAAGTGTTTTTATACTTGGTTTGATGAAGAATGGAGAGTCTTAGGAAAATGTGATAGGACAAAGGGTATGAGGGAAGTGTAGTAGGAGTCTTGGGAGCTAAAAATGCTCCTTTCGTCCAGATATGGGGGGGCACCTGTCAGATGAAGGTCTTACGACTTTCAGGGAAGTCTCACAAAACCCTTCTTGTACCTACCATTCCTCAAAATCCTTTAGATTGAAAAATTCAGTATGCCAGGGTGCCCTCTTTGGCATGTTTAAACTCTATTAAAAATTTAAAACTGATGATGCTAAAGTTTTTAAGGAAAGGATTTGATGATTAGGTGCTTCATACATGGTGCTGAAATAGCTCACTTAAACAAACCTTGCTTCTTTCTTGATAAATGTACTGTCTGCTAAAATCTTGGGCAAAAAATGCACAATGATGCAGCACATTTAAGATACATATTCTTGTCTTTTGAAAAATAGGACACAAAATTTTCTATTATGTATTCATAATCCTGAGTTCTGTGGATATGAATCTACAGAAAGTATTTAAATTCTTGGATTTCTTACCTATAAAACAGGTATAATTATACAAAGATCATACTGAGAATGAAATAAAATAGTCTTTGTAAAGCATCTCCTGCAAAGATTTGGCAAAGTGCAGCTATAGTGATAATTTTTTGTTATTGTTTATTAGAATTATTGAAAATGAGCTAATGATTGTTACAGATGCACACATACCAGGGTACTGTGCTAGGCTCCAAAAATACTAAGTTAAAACCTGCAGCAGAAATAAGATTTATATAAATAACTAAAATGATAGATTAACAGTAGGTAAAATACTTCCTGTACTCTTGTATGCAAGTTGCTGGCAAGCCTGGTCAATTATGGATTCCATTTCGGTGAATGATGGCTGGGGAGGGATTTGGCACTGAGAGGTCATTGGTAAAATGTTAGAGAAGAAATGACTGAACTCAGCTTGGACTGTGGTAGTATGGAGGAAGATGAGACTGTTGTCCTTCATCAACTGGACTTTCCATTTTTCTTTAAATTTTCAAGATTTTTTCCTTCAGAGTAGCATCTGCAATCCTTCTTGGTTATTCTATAATACATATATGTGTGTGTATGTATGCATGCTGCGTGCTGAGTCACTTCAGTCGTGTCCAACTCTGCGACCCCATGGACTGTAGCTCTCCAGGCTTCTCTGTCCATGGTACGTCCCAGGCAAGAATACTGAAGTGGGTTGCCATACCCTCCCCCAGGGGATCTTCCTGACCCAGGAATCAAACCCACAGTATCTCCTGCATCACAGGCAGATTCTTTACCACTGAGCCACAGGGGAAGCCTGTGTGTGTCTATGGGTATGTGTGTGTGTGTGTGTGTATATATATATATAGAGAGAGAGAGAGAGAGAGAGAGAAAGAGTGTATACATATATATCAAGTATATATAAAAATAAATATATATATATATATGTATTTGTTATTTTTGTTTAGTCACTAAATTGTATCCATCTGTTTTGTGACCTCATGGACTGTATGTAATCTGCCAGGCTCCTCTGTCCATGGGATTATATATATATGTTATATATATATTAGTAATAATATCTCCCTTATAATCCCATGATAGTGGTCACGATGCCGCCACCCCATCCCCTGTCCCTCCAACAGTGCAGTCTCCAGGGGCCCCTCCAGTCGGAGACTTGGGCTCTGTGCCCCCCAGAACTGACCGCCAGCCACTAAAGCTTCCACATGGCCATGGCCAACCCCAATGGTAAAATGTCTGCCTGCAATACAGAAGACCCAGGTTTGATCCCTGGGTCGGGAAGATCCCCTGGAGAAGGAAATGACAACCCACTCCAGTACTCTTGCCTGGAAAATCCTATGGACGGAGGAGCCTGGTAGGCTACAGTCTCTGAGGTCACAAAGAGTCAGACATGACTGAGCAACTTCACTTCACTTCGCTTCATTGTTATTATTATTATCCATCAAAGGCAATTCTAAGCCTTACCATAGGTAGTCTTTGAATATACAAGTGGCTCAGCCAAGTATAGAATCATTCCCTCTATGTTCTGGAATCGCTACCCATTTTTATCTTTACTTTCTTTTTGAGGCCAGGATAATGAAAGTTGGTTTTTGGTTATTACTTTTACATTTCTAAGTCAGTTATGTGAGCATCAGCATTCAAGGAAGCACATGACATGTCTGCTCCCGATATTTTACTGCCCAGAGGGGAAAAAGGGTTTAATTAAATTGCCAGGACCCAAGACTCTGAACTCCCTGAGGGTGGTACTCCCTTCCTCTAGCACAATGGTTGGCACATAGTATACAGTAAGTACTTGTTTCAGTAATTAATAAGATTACTGATACCATTGAGGTTACTGTTTTCATATGGAAGTCAATTAAAAGTATAATAATAACCAAGTTTTCTTTCCACTCTCTTGTTGTTGTTCAGTCCCTCAGTTGTGTCTGACTCTTTGTGACCCCATGGACTGCAGCATGCCAGGTTTCCCTGTCCTTCACCATCTCCTGGAATTTGCTCAAACTCATGTTCATTGAGTCGGTGATGCCATCCACTGACACCTCCAGCCTTCAGTCTTTCCACTCTATAGATAGAACTCACTGCAGCACTTGAAATAGTTATATTCTTACAACTGAGTTTGCCTCTATTATTGAAAAGAAGAATGCAATTGAGAAAACAAACATGATTCTCTAGGTACTGAGCTATTAATGCACCTCTAGATTCATTTGAGAAATTGTGATACAAAGACAAATTTGTTAGCTTTTATCCTTTAGCTGACATTTATGTTTTCATGAGGTACTTTTTCTAGCTGCTCTTCTAGACATGTTACATATATTAATTCATCTCTTTTCTCATAACATGAGGTAGGAGGGATTATCATCACTGTTTTACATTGAAGTACCTAAAGTCTAAGTCTGAATCTCAAATTTGAGTCCAGAGTCCATGTTTTTAAATGGCCTTGCTCTGGGATCTTGCATTTATTGATATGGTGTCTTAGAATTCAAAAATTGTCCGTTACGTGAATCGATCTCATTTCATCCTCACCACAATGTGTCAAAAGCCGACATAAATTTCAGTCCATTTTGCAGATGAAACACCTGAGGCTTAGAGCAGCGAGCCTGAGATTGAGTGGGGTCCAGAAGTGTTTGGTTTTATTGACTGTTGTGTGTCCCCTAGTGTCTTCATGCTGAGATCGTAGGATGGATCAGTGTCTCTCACTGTGCCCCCATTTCAACAGTCCTGCCCGTTTCCCAGAAGATCCAGTGCTGTACCCTCTGACTTCTCCAACTGGGTTTCTCTGGTTATTTTGAACACTCAGTGACCCAGCCACCTAGAAGCCTTGCCTGGTATATCTTGCTCTGGTCAGAATTGTAGAAATGGGTTCTATATTCATTGTATAATCCAACTCTTTATGCTTTATATTATGCTTTATGAAGGTATTTTCATGTTTTTCTGTTTCATAAGTAATGTGAATGAGACTGATTTATTAAGAATTCTTAAAAAATAGAATTTTTCACTCAAAAATTATGTTTTAGATTTAATGATTTTCTAGGCTAATTTTTCAAGTTTTTCCAGCAGCAAGTCTTCCTGAGGCTAAATCCTTATGTGGGCACATTGAACAGTTAAGTATTTCTATTAATCATATCTTGAAAATTGAAATACTTGATATACTTGAAAACGTATTTTAAAATATTATTAAGACATGCTGGTTTTGTAAGTATAAATTAATGAAACCAAGTTGCCTATGATAATCAGTTCCACTTCAAGATATTTCAGTATAGTGTTTGTCCTTAGGTCTTGGGTCCTTTTATTTATTTACATTCTTGTTACTAACTGTATCTCCAGAATGATATTTATTCCACAGGTAGTGCTGTCCAACTTGCTCATAGGGGAATGTTTAATCTGTGGCATTAATTATGGATCACAGTGGAACTTCCTTGGGAGTTAAAGTCAATGGTAGCCAGGGGCTGTGTTGTTTATATCACATATGCGCCAGTGAATAAATTAGTGCATAGTTCCAAAATTCAGAAGCTTATTTTAAGAACATGTTTGTCAACCAGAGCTAGGTCTCAGAATGACTTTGTGATGACGGGACAAAACTCCTCATCCCATACCCTGCAGAGGGTAGGTAGCTTTTTAGACCATGCGGTGTTAAATCAGATCTTCCCCTATGTTTGTTAACCTAAACAGAAGACATATTGAGTTGTAAAGCGTATTTGAGAAATAAGCATATTTTGCTCACTTCCTGGAGTTTGCTTCTCTTGGCTTTTGTGTCCAGGGCTTCTTCCCAAGCAGTGTTATGCAAATGAACCAATTAATGACATATCAAATGGTCTTCTTACCTCACAGAGTTCATAACTGGAAGGGCAACAGCGTAAGTCACGTACCTATTCAGCAGATTCTATAGGCCACTGCGAGGGTCTGATTAGCTTGACTGTGGAAGACAATCACAGAGGCATCTGCTCGGTTAATTTTGAGAGAAAATTTACCAGATGGAGGCTGAAGATTTAAGTGATTAGAAGGTAGTAGATTGGAATACAAATTGGATTAAAAGAAATTAGATTGATATAAATCGAATTGAGTCACAACAGTTTGTGTTGTTCGTACCAAGGGGCAGTGGATTATGGGAGAAGCAGATGCTCCAATGAGATAGGAATTAATGTGGCTTTGACAGTCCATCTGCGAAGGTCTGAATATCGAGTACATCCCTAATCTCTCTCTCCATTTATCAATGCCATAATGTTAATTAGTACTTCATTCATTAAGTTACTTACAGAAGAAAAAATCTCACGCCTGTCCCCTCTCTGCTTGAGAATTTGTTATTTTGCCAAGAATTGGAAAGCTCTCTTCAGCTGAGCTAGCTACAGTTGACTCTGAGGGTAGACCTGTGTCCTTTTCCTCATGCATACAACTAACTGCCTTTGGCAGGAGTGCAGTAAGCTTGAAAATCTTTGCTCATATATCTCTCTTCATAAAACATAGTTATTTGAAGTTCTGCGTTAATGGCTAGGCATGGCTCCACTAAAAATGAGTGACTATATTAATTTGATAATAAAATTATATATATTTTATATTTGGTTTTTATAAGATATTCATTGGAGTTTTTTTTTTTAAATGACTCAAATATTTGGCGTTAATGTTGAGTGGCAGATTCCTTCTTGAAAGGAAGAATCAGAAAAATCTTGTTCCCATAATTCTGTGATTGTGTTTATTACCCATATATGTGTGTTTTTGTGTGTACGTGTGTGTGTGATGTCTATGTGCTAGTTTATGGGAAATTTCAAGTTATTGACATTGTTGTACATTTTGGTGCATCGTATTTGAGCCTAATCAAAAGAAAAAAGCTGAATGAAATGAAATTAAAAGAAACACATCATTTTAAATGCCTTTGCTTATATTGGAAGTATGACTCTGTCAAATCCAAGGTGTACTGACATGGGAACCTCATTATTACACCATTGGCCGTAGCAATGAAACTCAGCATAAGGCAGTTCAGACTTGGATCCTGTCCAAGGGAACAGAGCCAGTGGAGATCTGAAGGTGATCTCACCTCTCAGGCAGCCCAAGGGTGTGGACTTTAAGGACAGCCATGCAGAAATGCCCCTGTGTATTCATAATAATCAGGCAAATACAACTTCTAGAGACTAAAGCAATGAGAAGGGCAAAAATGGAACATCAAATCCTGTGATGCAAGCAGCCTATCATTAAAGGTTGTGCCAAGTCATTCAGAAATAATCATAGTACGGGCAAATGTGGGCTGTCTGCCAGTGCACAAACATGAAGAATTTCTATTTTTACAGGGGGGAAGGCAGTGGCTTATGCAAAAGTGTGGTAAATATTTGAAATTTTTGACATTTTGAAGAAAATTCTGTGTGCAGTGATCTTCAGACAGTGTTCTTAGTGTAGGAATAAGATATATACATGGATATGTGTGTGTATGTTATAGAAATATCATATATATATATATATATGGTATATATGGGCTTCCCCAGTGGCTCAGTGATTAGGAATATACCTGCAATGCAGAAGACCGAGGTTCAATCCTTGGGTCAGGAAGATCCCCTGGAGGAGGGCATGGCAACCCACTCCAGTATTCTTGCCTGGAGAACCCAATGGGCAGAGGAGCCTGGCAGGCTTACAGTCCATAGGGTCACAAAGTGTTGAATATGACTGAAGTGACTGAGCATGCACGCATGCACGCATGATATATATCTCCTATGTATTTCCTATTCATATGATATATTAATATATCAGCCTGGCCACTCCTCACTCAGGCTGACCTGGGACTTCGCCTCAGTCCTTACTGGATGCCAATACTAAGATAGCTTTCTTAGTCACTATAAATATTGCCTAATAAGGTGATGCTCCTATTTTTTACTAAGAAATAATCTGCTCTCTAGGAGCTAAAACTAAACATGAGGTCTGTCTAAATCCAGAGTCTTAGCACTATCTGCTTAGGTCCTATGTGTAAATACTGTTTGTGGCCCATTTTTCTAATTGTATAATATATCCATCGAGACAGTTTAATTATATGAAAGAGTGTATCAAGCTAGATTCCAGCAAAATTTTGAGGAGTGAAAAAAAGCTAGCATATCAGCTGGCAAGATGTACAATGTGAAGCAGAGTTTCTCATTGTAGTAAAGAGCAACCCCCCAAATCTATCTTTTGTTATAAGAGTGATTAAATGCCACCTAAAAATAATTTAGTATCCAGGGGTCAGTCCCTTGTTCTGGTTTTGACACTTCAGTTTTCAACCTAATTATAAATTGTCTAATTGGTGGCGGTTGTCTTATTAAGCACCGTCAGTACATCAAGGCGGTGCTCATTGAGCCTAGCAAAGTCAGACATGGTGTTCTTATTCATGCCTTTGTTTCCCTAACTGATCATTGGGTGTTTAATACCTTGTTGAGCCCAGTGAGGATAATTACAGAAATCGCGTGGTTGTAATCTAATGACAACAGATATACAACCTCCTTATTTCCTAATTGTTGATAGACTTTACACAGTGGGTGTATTTTCACTGTGAATTGTGTTTCATTGTTTCTATGCATTTGAGTTCAAATTCCACGTAGTAGACATATAAATACTGAGGTTGATGAAGGCCTATTAACTACATTGAAGCTACTATACTCTTTTTTTTTTTTCTTAGTTTTTGCTAATTATCTCACAAGGAATGCTTAGAAATTAAATTAAGGCCCTTAGTCACTAGGTGGTATTTCATTATTTTATATTTAAAGGTACTCATGAGCAAAATAGAAAAAAAAAAAAATCAGCTTATCAGTGCCTACATCATCATTTCAGGATTCATATGAGGAAGATGTCCCATAGGGCTGATTTCAGTGTGGGCAGTTTAGATGCTTTTATCAGGTATAAGCTACCTCGATAAGTAAGAGTTTTGCACCTCACTTTTTCCCCTGCAGTCAATATATTTTTTTCAAATTTGCAGTGAACTCAGAAAATGGAGAGACACAGCCAAGTTTTAATTCAGTAAGTATGTTCTGGCACCTCTGACTCTAAATCAGTGTTGCAAAGACACTGCAGTAGCATGCGTAAATGGTGTCCAAATAAATGCCCAGCTTTGCCATGATGGTTCAGAATTTTGTGCTTCATCATAAAACTCACAAGGCAATTTGCTTAATCCTGTCTGCATAAGTTGGACTTAGGAAAGTGCAATTTGTAATTCAGCTGGCTGAATAAATGGATTTCTAGTGGCCAAGGGAATGAGAAGAATTTAGAGCAATCTGTGAAAGTCTGAGAAAATTTACTTGGCTAACCTACTTCTTTGTTTGTGTAAAAGAAAGTTATATCTAGCTCTCTGAAATCCAAATATATTTTCCTAGGTATAGAGTGATGAGGGAGAAGCATAGGAAAATGCTTGGAACTGAGAAATTATAAGGCGTTTGCAATACTAGTGGTGTGAAATTGAGTCTAGAGAGGGACAGAGGTGAGCAGCAGATATAAAGTGAGAGAAAAGAAGGAGGGATTCACAGGAATCTGTGCCTAAGTGGCCATGGAAGAAATTGAGGGGTTAAACCTTGAAACTAAGATTTTTAGTATTGGGGACCTGAAAAAAGATAGGGTTATGTGGTGGAGGAGAAAGGGATGAGGTATGTGATAGGAGACAGGCTAAGGGTCCAGTTTGAGAGCTGCAGAGTTTGAGGTTATGAATGAGCATTAAAGCAGGCCCCTGAACCAAGCCTAGAGCTTTCCTTACCTGGAGGTGCTACACTAGAGATTTGGTTCTTGTCGTCATAGAAACCTGAGGCTATGAGAGGGAATGAGTTCCCCATAGAGACCACTGGAGACAAGAGCCAGGTCTGCAGCACCTTTATTGTTATTCAGCCGCTGAGTCATATCTCACTCTGCTACCCCATGGACTGCACAGGCCAGGCTCCCCTGTCTTTCACTATCTCCTGGAGTTTGCTCAGACTCATGTCCATTGAGTCAGTGATGCCATCCAACCATCTCATCTTCTGTCATCCCCTTCTCCTCCCGCCTTCAATCTTTCCCAGCATCAGGGTCTTTTCCAATGAGTTGCTCTTCGCATCAGGTGGCCAAAGTATTGGAGCCTCAATTTCAGCACCAGTCCTTCCAATGAATATTCAGGGTTGTTTTCCTTTAGGATTGACTGGTATATTCTCCTTGCTGTCCAAGGGATTCTCAGGAGTCTTCTCCAGCACCACAATTTAAAAGCATCAGTCTGTATCAAAGCATCTCACATGAAAGAATGGGAGAGTTGGACTGTAAAGAAGGCTGAGCGCTACAGCACCTTAGGAGGCCTTAATGATTGAGACAGAAATGATTTGACTCACTTCAGATTTCTAGTGTGATTGTTTACATATAAGTCAAAGATTGTTTTTCTCTGTACCGATAGACATTTATAACAAAAGTAATCGGTAACAGCGTTCTTTTTTTTTTTTAAATGTCAGCAGCAGTTTGTCCATCTCTTACACAAAGGACTCCAATATGTTTATTATTGCCTCTTTTGACAGTAGCATACCTACATTGAATATTAAGCAAACATCATCATACTCTTTTCAAAATTCACACACCTTTCATTTTCTTCCCGATTTTCAGTTGCTTGTTGTTTATAAATCCAACTTGTCAGAGTGTGATGTATTGAGTACTTGACTATAAAACCAACTTCCTACATTAAAAAATAACCAAGTTATCTAAACTATTGTTATTCTTGTCTTTCACAATTACTATAACTCTATACTTTCTTATTCCTCTGCCTGTCAGCATTTTCTTTCCCTTCCACATAATCCAGAATAATTCTTTGTGTTCCACTCCTTTTACCTTGTGACAAGAAAGCATTGCATTTTGAGAGTGGCTGGATGGAGGTTAATTCCATGTCCTCATGGTAATAACCTGGGAAAACCTGGGGATGATAGGTTTCATTTGATCTCTCATCTGATAAGGCTTCAAAGTAAATGAACTGAGTGGAAAATAATATTTTTCATAAGTTTTCAAGGAACTGCAGACATTTTTTGAGAGATCCCAGCAACTGAGTCTCTGATGTATTTTTGTGGAACATAATTCAAGTAGAAAAGGATCATTTTAAAACATCTACAGCACTCCCATTTGCTGCTTTTCTCCATTCAGCAGAAAACAAGCTAGTTTTTCTCTATGCATACAAACTCTTTTAAATGCAAACCACACTCAGTATTTCTGTTGCAGCAATGATGTTATCTGGTGATCATTTGGCTCTGAAACAAGATATCCCTTGAAAGGAAATATAGAGTTTTATTAAATAACTCACTTTTTAAAAGGCATCAACAGATAACATAAATAGACAAAAATTAAGAGAAAGTAGATTCCTAAATGAAAAGTATCCTCACAATTAAGGTAACTCATATTCTTTATCAGCTAGGCTAAAACTCCTCTCGTTTTCAGTCTAAATTTAACCAATTGTATGCCTTACAAAGAGAAGTCATATCAAACCATTATGATTTACTAAATCAAACTTTTTTTCTTAAAGAGGGACTAATTTAGGTTTACATTTGTTTTTTGTTACTTTAATGCTGCGCATAAAGTGAGGGACAAAATACCAACTTTGAAATTTTTTGAGAGTATGCTAATGATTTGAAAACAGATTTAATTCCAAGCCTAAGAGCTATATGCAACTGAATAAGCGTGGCCTCTTTTTCAACCTATTCTGGATCAGAATCTTGTCCAGGGTGTTTTTAGTGGAGTAAACACGTCAGAAGTGTATTTAGATGCCTCTTTTGCAAATACCTCCAAAGAAATGTGATGCTGTCACTTCCATTCAGTTTGGTAAACTGTGAAAGCTCATTCACTCTGAGCTTGAGCATCAGAGACAAAGCAATGAGTATAAGTTATATTCAGATACCTTTACAAACCTCTTTTACTCTTCAAGGTATTGGCTTCAGGAAAAAAAAAAAAATTCCAACATGACATTGTGTGGCAGTAAGAAAAACTAAATACAATATGGCTGTTCTCACTATGCAAGAAACAATCTTTAATCTTTGACTTTTTTTTTCCTTTTTAATTGCAAGAGACCTTGCCCTTATTTTAAAGATACACAATGTCAGGAAAACTGTAATCTAGAGACTTCAAGGAAGAAATATATTGCTTTAAAAAGGAGAAGGTGGTTTTGTTATCATCACTGCCTTAAACTAAGTGTGTGTGTGAAAGTCGCTCAGTTGTGTTGGACTCGGCAGTGCTTTGCAACCCCATGGACTTTACAGTCCATGGAATTCTCGGGGCCAGAATACTGGAGTGGATAGCAGTTCCCTTCTCCAGGGGATCTTCCCAACCTAGGGATTGAACCCAGGTCTCCCACATTGCAGGCAGATTCTTTACTATTTAAGCCACCAGGGAAGCCCTTAAACTAGGCAAAAGTTAATTTCAAGATAGTGTTCTGGTAATACTTCTGTTTGTCATTTAATTTAAATCGTGTATTGTTTCCTCAAAACATTCTTTTGATAGTGCTTATTTCTTATTAAATTTATAATGGAAAAGTAGCCAAAAGATAGATTCTTCCCATGTAATAATCATGTAATGGTTTCAAGATTAACATATAGAAAAGGTATCAGTATTGGTATAACCTATTTCAATAAAATAGACACAAAGAATTGTTAAATATTGATATTTGATTACATTCCAATGAATATAATTTACAGGTAATTTCTTCAGCATGCCTAGACAGTGATGCCTGTACTAAAGTCCCCCTCATCCAATTTGTCATGAAACACAGTAGAAGCAGTCTTTAGTTGTTACGGAGTTTTTCTATCAAAATCTAGCTACCTATAGCTCCACTGATATAATGGCTAAAGTGATACAGTCATACATTTATATAAAATGTTGATTGAGCACCAAATATTTTCATCTTTGGAGCTTGATAGAGTATGTGACAAATCTAAGGTGCAGAGTTGTTGAAAACATGTAGGCTTCAGGGAAATATAGGTAAGGTATATTATTCAGCATGACCTTTGGTTTGATTGAACTTTGACCTTGCATTGTTTACAAATTACTCTGCATTTCACTTCCCTGATAGCTCAATTGGTAAAGAATCTGCCTGCAATGCAGGAGACCCCAGTTCAATCACTGGGTTGGGAAGATCCCCTGGAGAAGGGAAAGGCTACCCACTCCAGTAGTCTGGCCTGGAGAATTTCATGGATTGTGTAGTCCATGGGGTTGCAAAGAGTCAGATACAACTGAGTGACGTCACTTCACTTTGACTTGTGGGTAATAACAGGCAGTAGTATAAAAGTCATAATAGAGAGATAAGCAGAAGCTGTTTTTTGAATGACTTACTATTGCATGAAAAATGACTTACTCTTGCATCTGTCTTGTACATGGTAGTCTTTGGCTTTGTGTGGTCACAGATTCCTGTGAGTATAGTGATAGACATTATATAATAAAACAAGTATACACTGTAGTAACATTAATATTAGTGAACATTCACTGAGTGCTTACCATGTGCTTAGCACACTGAAAAATCTCACGTAGTGATCATAACAAAATTAGGTCAGTACTGCAGTGTTTCATAGATAGGGAAACCAAGGTGTGCAGAGGGTAAGAGACTTGCCTGGTTTTATACTCCTATTTTGCCTTTGGATAAGAGCAATTGCAAGTTAGACTCCTTTTAAAGATAGAGAATCTATATTAATTGTAGAAGTTATGCTTTATTATTTCTTAAACACATACATACATGTAAACAAAATTTTGCCCCCAATATCTGAGGTGTCATCCTCCATTCCATATTTTACTTCTATTCCACATAAGGCAATCCATGTTTTAAGAACCATATTTTAAAAAGATAATGGTGTAGTGCAATGAGATTCATATATTAGGCCAACTTCTTCGGTAGTCAGATGGCAATTAGAAGTGAACAAGTCTAAAATCAGTCATTGTGTATATGATTTTGAGATGATACAGCTAATATATATGACATTATGTATTACGACAGTTGTAATTTTGGGGGTAATGATTTAGCATTATTCTTTAAAGAAAATTTCTGGATTGTATTAACATTCTCTAATCTGTTTAAAAAATCCTTAGTAAACTATCAAGTAAATGAACTTTACAATTGTAACTATGGTTATTGAACATCAATTTAACTTTAAAATAAAATAGTTCAGATATGAGGAAACTATGTCGAGTTTTAGGCAAATTTATCAGAAACTAAATATTTAACAAAGCTTTGCACAGGTGTAAAAATATCAGTGCTGGTAGGAATGGTATTTGTGAGAGTGACACTGGGACCTTTGGCTCTGCATTTGCTAAGATGAATGCTCCTGCTACCAAATTTTCAGAAGTGCTTAGGAAATAGAATAGAAGGCCAGAATGTTACTAGTCTATTAGGAGTTTATGTAAGTAGAATGCCTTTCTCTGGAAACCCATTCATGTTCTCCACCAAATAAATACCGATGGTCTCTAGAAAATTAAACATTTTTAAACAGTTCAGTGAGGTTGGAGATTGTTTCATTGCATCATCTTTTGTAAAGCCAAATGCAACTTTAAACCACATGAAAATATTATAAATATGACAGTAAGAAGCTAAATTTCAAAGATATCTTCCTGACATATTGTTTTTATCACTATAAGGCAAATCTGCATAACCCATGGAAACCTCTGATTTGATGGCAAATCACTCTTTAAAGAATGCCTTCAACCATGGGAAGACGTAACAAATTGATTTGAAATAGTTTTGGATGAATGTCCAGGTTAATACGTTGTCTCCTCACTGAATTGTTGGAAAATGAATTTATAAAGTAGGAAATTATTTTTTTTTTTATTATTTCTCAGGAGGAAATCATTACTATATAAGCTTACTGGAAACTTAGAGACTTGTGGTTTCAAAATTTCTCTTCAGTTTTATAAAGGTATTCTCATGTATTTAACCTCTGCTTTTGATTGCTTTCTGCTCTTGTTTCTAATTTAGCCAAACTAGTCCTGCCTTCCCTCTGGTTTTTGGTCATTTGGGCCCACCTGCTCACAAGAGGTCAGCGGCTCAGTGCACTGGATGTAGGCAGCCAGAAAATGAAATATTACAATAAGAAATTAAAACCTTTGTAAATAAGACACTGAATAGCATGAGGTGGTAAAGAAGAGGGGATACATGTCCCACTTTGAATATTTTCAGTAATCTCTTCTAAGAATACAGAAAAACCTGAAATACAGTTGTGAAATTCAGAGAAAACATTTTATGAAGTTAGCCTTAATTACCGTATGCTGAAGTAGCAAATATTCACACTGAATAAGGAAGGAAATTTTATTTGTATTTATTTATTTATTTTTAGGAAATTTTAAATATCTTTGACTAAGTTTATATTTTAAATAATTGATGGGCAATTTACTTGTAAGATAAGTATCTATGCTTTGCCAGTTGGTCTTTGGTTTAAATGATTTATAGCACTGTGTATTTATTGGCAATGTAAATAAATTTAACAGAAATTTAAGAGGAAATGCCAGATGTTACATGAACTGCTTTTTAAATGTAAGCTTTTAAATTATTGATAACCTTTGGAGGGTGCTCTAAGAAAGTATTTTGACACCCATTGCTTTTTGATAGTGGACATAACACCTATGACGGGCAAACCTTTCCAATCTCTACTTATATTAAAAGTGTGAACGTTAATCTATAGTGTATATCTTTAAAAATGTGCTCTATGGTAGTAAATTTAAATTGCTACCTATTATCTTTTCTTATGGGTATGTCCATTATGATGTGACAGCCATAAAGAATGTAATCATGTTATAAAACAATGAACTTGTCACAATTTGCTCTTCTAGTTGCCTCAGTTTTGGGGTGAAGAAATGGTACCATAAGGAAATTTAGGTAACTTGCTTAAGGTCACATCCCTAATGACACAATGGCAAGGAAAAAAAAAAAGTGAAGCAAACTAAAACAAATTAAAAAAACCCAATAACAGAAATCTAGTACTTAAGACTTTATTTTATTTATTAAAAAATATTTATTTATTTATTTGGCCATGCTGGGTTTTAGTTGTGGCATATGGAATCTTTAGTTGTGAAATGCGGGATCTAGTTCCCTGACCAGGTATGGAACCCAGACCCTCTGCATTGGGAGCATGGAATCTTAGCCACTGGACCATCAGGGAAATGCTGAGACTTTTTATTTTAGACTTTTATACCTTTTTCTATTTTTTAAAATTTATTTTTAATTGGAGGATAATTGCTTTACAATGTTGTGTGGGTTCCTGCCATACGATAGCATGAATCAGCCTCGAGTATACATATAGCCCCTCCCTCTTGAACCTCCCTGCCACCCTCCCCACCCCACCTCTCTAGGTTGTCACGGAGCACTGGATTGAGCCCCTTGTGTTCTACAGCAACTTCCACTAGCTATTTGTTTTACATACGGTAATGTATATATTCAATGCTACTCTCTCCATTTGTCCCATCCTCTCTTTCCCCTGCTGTGGCCACAAGTCTGTTCTCTCTGTCTTTGTCTATTTCTGCCCTGCAAATAGGATCACTGGTACCATTTTTCTAGATTCCATGTATATGTGTTAATACGCAGTATTTTTTTTTCTCTTTCTGACTTACTTCACTCTGTGTAACGGGCTCCAGGTTCATCCACTGACTCAAATTCATTCTTTTTTATGGCTGAGTAATATTCCATTGTTTATATGTATCATATCTTCTTTATCCATTTATATGTCTATGGACATTTAGGTTGCTTCCATGTCCTGGCTGTTGTAAATAGTGCTGCAGTGAACATTGGGGTATGTGTGTCTTTTTGAGTTATGGTTTTCACAAGGCTTATGGTCAGTAGTGGGATGGATGGGTCATATGGTAGTTTTATTTCTAGTTTTTAAGGAATCTCCATACTGTTCTCCATAGCGGCTGTATCAGTTTACATCTCCTCCAACAGTGCAAGAGGGTTCCCTTTTGTCCACATCCTCTCCAGCAGTTCTTGTTTGTAGATTTTTTGATGGTGGCCATTCTCACTAGTATGGGGTGATATTTCATTGTAGACTTTCTATTTTAGACTTATCCAAAATATGGGAAGAAGGAGGAGTGATAGAGAAGAAATACAAAGCGTGGACTCAGAGCTGAGGCAAAGTATTCTAGTCTCAGGTTTGGGGAAAGAAACTTCAATTGTTGTTTCTGTATTTTTTCCCTCCTTCTCAACTGTAGAATGGGGTTTTGGACAAGAGGGTCTCTGGTAGCTCAGTGTTTCACCTAGTTGAACCTGGAAGACTGGGTATGTGGGGATGATACTAGATACCATACTGTACAACTGAAACTTTCAGGGTTAAGGCTGCTAAATTTGAGATTAAATTGTCTCCAGTCTTTGTCAATTCCCTTTCATACCCTTGGCCCTTTAGTTTTATGACATTAAAAGCCATTTAGAATTTTTGTAATAAGTAGTATTTATCGGTCTCAATTTAATGTTGATATCTTTTCTAGTTTAACCTTTTTTTTTTTTTAACATTGCTGTGCTTCCAGAAGAAACAAGAATTTTATGTCTTTAGTTCATTGCCAAATTAGATCATCTCCTGAGAAAGTCTTAATAAGGTTCAAATGGATAAAAAAGTCTTTGTGTTTTCCAAACATAAGCTTTCTCACCACATCTTATCACATCATAGGAAAAAGAGTTTTTTATATCCCTTTTGTATTTCCCCTCTCTTACAGGGGAAGTATACTGGAACTTTATCATCAAGAAAAATTCAAGGACAGTAAAGTTCTAAGTACAGACTTGATTAGCTCACTGATCAATGTGGATAGCATTAGTAATGGTACTGAGATATGTTTCTTTCTGTGGAGAAAATTTTGAATGGGGTTTATTTTGGTAAAATGGAAACCAGTAACAGCTTTAATCCTTTTGAAATCTAGTGTAAAGTGATCAGCCTGGTCTAGCTAAAATTTACCATGCGGAAAAAATTAACATAAGAGCGACCTCAGAAAAGAGATACTTGTCAATGTGATTCATTTTAAGGGACATGTTTTGGAAAGAATATCTGTACTAGTTTACAGAAGAGAAATGTAAGATACACTGGATGCTTACTAAATCTGTATGTGTGATTTCTTTTTATCATCTAAACCAAATTGTGAGACGTTGGTCATTTGATTTGTATCTGGTAAAAGTGAGGCATAAATATTTGCTGGTCAATAATCCATTCCTTTAATCCTACCACACCACCTCTTTTTTGTAATGGGTCATCCAAGCTTCACTTTTTCTTGTTGTACTATGTACCTCTCAAACTGGTGGGGGGATACCTTTAGGAAGTATCTCTGGTCACATGCAGAACTAGAGTAATCATAGAAAAATCTTGTCACCTTATTTTACTATTTTTTTTTTAAAATAGTTTGTTAAAACATACTTTTATGCAAGTAAAAATGTTAGTCACTCAGTCGTGTCTGACTCCTTGAGTCCCTATGGACTCTAGCCCACCAAGCTGTTCTGTCCGTGTGATTCTCCAGGCAAGGATACTGGAGTGGGTAGCCATTTCCTTCTCCAGGGGATCTTCTCAACCAATGGATCAAACCCGGCTCTCCTGCATTGCAGGAGAATTCTTTACCATCTGAGGCACAGCTGCCACACATTATAATATATGTTTTTAAGAAAAATAGCCACTGCGCAGAAATTTTATTGGAGGGAAAGTTCAGAGAAGTTTGAAAAGTGTTGCTTGAATAGATAGAGCTATTGAGTATATGAATGAAGAGTAAAGCTTAGAGCCAAGAAATATTATATTCCAATTGAATAAGGAGGCAGAAGCAGTTTACTTTCAAATACAAGAAATGGAATCCAAAGTGTTCTAAGTGCGTTGTCCTCCTCTATTTTATTATATAATTGAAATCACTTCTGAAGACATAGTTCTATAGCACTCACTGCAAATGAGTGGTTTTTGACTAAATAAAATTAATTTTAAATATATTCATGAATTAATGATTTTTTACTTCACCTCTAATTCTTCAAAGTTTAAAGTGCTAATAAACTTTTTTTTTTTTTTGCTAAATATTTTACTAAAATCATTGCAAAATCATTGTTTGAGAGTCTCTGAGAAGCAGAAATAATCCATTATGTAAATTTGACTGCTTAGAAGATTATTCAAAGATGTATGTTCGTTCAGCTTACTAATTTGATATTTCTGTGGAGTACTTGCATCTAGCTAGGTCTAAGTGCATGCACTTCTCCTAGTAGGTGTGCTATAACTGCAGCTTCTCGGACCCTTCCACTTGTAGCTCCTGGTGCATTCTGCTCACTGTAGAGACCAAGAATCTCCATTTTAAAGAGATATCCCAGGTGATTTTGATGCCAATAGTCTGAGAATCACGCTTTGAAAAAACAAGATGTTCTCTGGCTATATTGCCACTGTGCTCAGGCTCAGTCGCTCAGTTGTGTTGGACTCTTTGCAACCCCGTAGACTGCAGCCCACCAGGCTCCTCTCTCTGTGGGATTTCCCAGGCAAGAACACTGGAAGGGGGTGCCATTTCCTTCTCCAGGGGATCTTCCCAACCCAGGGATTGAACCCACATTTTCTGCATTGGCAGGCGGATTCTTTACCACTGCACCACCTGGGAAGTCCTTATATTGCCACTAGAGTCATTTATTTGACTCATTTTATTAAAATAAGTTTTAGAAGGGGTTTCACAATTAGTCACTTTGTCATGTGTGTGCTTCACTTAAACTTCAGCATTTTCAAAAGCCTAATACATTTTAGATGAAAGGCCTGGAGTTCTAACTCTGCCTCTACCAGCTATTCAGTTATGGACAAGTCACTTTACTATTGTATAGCTTGCTTGCTTATATGGTAAAAATAAACATTTGGACATTCACCTATAGTGCCCTGTGACTCATTTTCTGTGTCTTTATAATAGTTAAGAACATTTGAATACAAATTAAAACTTGACTATTTTATTGCACAATTCATAACTGAGATCTAAAATGATGTTCAGACTTGCTGTTAACTGCAAACAAAGTTAGAATTGCAGATAATGATTCTGATACAGTGCTTAGTTTGTCTGACCAATAGAGATCCTGAATATTTCCCATGACATGAGCAAAGTGTTTTTTTCCTCTGTTGAAGTCTTTTTTTTTTTTTTCAAGTGAAATCTGGAGAAAACAGTTCTATGTTCCTGTGTAAAAAATAAACTAGAGTTATTATTGGAAATTAGGAAACAGGTGCTCTAGAGCGGGATTGGTAAGCTTTTTCTGCAAAGAATCAGATCGCAATATTTCAAGCTTTGTAGCCAGTATATGGTCTCTTCCTTTACCTTCTGCTTCTTTTTTCTTTGTTCCTCCTCTTCTTTTTTTTTTTTTGTAGCCAGTATATGGTCTCTTCCTTTACCTTCTGCTTCTTTTTTCTTTGTTCCTCCTCTTCTTTTTTTTTTTTTTTTTAAGCAACAGGTAAAACATATTAATCATCCTTAGCTCAAGACCATATTAAAACTGTTTAGAGAAGTGCTTTACTTGTTAAAACGTAGATTCTGATGCTCTGGGTCTGGGGTTAGGCTGGGGATCCTGTGTTTCTGAAATGCCCTTGGATATCAAAGCTTTAGAGGCTAATAGCATTTCATGTAATGAAGAGCCCCCTCTACTGTTCAGCTTTTAATTCCCAGTGACTAGCTGACAACTCCGCTATTTTTGTTTTCGTATTTTAAACAAATAATGGGGTTGTTTTGGTCATAGTACTTTAGTGATTCTTCATAATTTTAAAGCCTCAGACCTCTCTGAAAATTTAGTGAATGCTGTTGTCCCACTAGCCACCTCTCCCTCCTGCCCACAAAAAAATACCCGTTTTTATGCACAATTTCAAAAGAATTCACAGACCTATCTAAGGCTTATTCATCTTACAGGTCACTTCTATAGTTGTGTAATGTCTGAATTTAAGAGAATTCAAAGTTAATTCCCTCACTTTTAATAACATCTTAAAATTTACATTGAAACTGTTTTTACATGGGCTTCCCTGGTTGCTCAGTGGTAAACAGTCTGACAATGCAGGAAATGCAGGTTTAGATCCTTGGGTTGGGAAGATCTCCTGGAGAAGGAAATGCAACCCACAATATTCTTGCCTGGGAAATCCCATGGACAGAGGAGCCTGGGGGGCTACAGTCCACGGGGTCGCAAAAGAATCAGGTCTCAACTGAGTGACTAAACCACAGCAATGTTTTTGCATATTTCCAATTCTGTCTATCTATCTACCTGCTTAAATGTCTATTGATCACCTGTCTGACTTTTAAGACCTTTTGCTTTTATTTTATGCCCTATTGGTCATTGCTGGCCTGGTGATTACATTAAAAAAGTAAAACTGTAAATGAGGAAAATAACCCAACTGTTGGTCAGAGTGAACCTGAATTGTTACAATGCCTTGTATTAAATTTTCTCACAGTGTCTCTATGTATGACTTTTTAAAAACTACTTTATTGAGATACTATCCATACATACTTTACTCATTTAAAGCATACAATATAATAGTTTTTATTATTTTCATGGACTTTTCCAACCATCACCATTATCAGTTTTAGAATATTTTCATCACTCCCCAAAGATTCTCCAGTCCCCCTTCACCTCTCGTCCCTGTTTCCTACCCTGCTGCTAAGTCGCTTCAGTCATGTCTGACACTTTGCAGTAGACTTTCAGACTCCTCTGTCCATGGGATTCTCCAGGCAAGAATACTAGAGTGGATTGCCATGCCCTCCTCCAGAGGATTTTCCTAACCCAGGGATCGAACCTGCATCTCTTAGTTCTCTTGCAATTGGCAGGCTGGTTCTTTACCACTAGCACCATCTGGCAAGCCGTTAGGGTCTTAGTACTTAGACAATATATAACCTTCTTTATTATTGTGATTCGGGATGTGATTCCCTGTCCGTTTTTAAATGCTTTGAGTCTCTGTTGTTCCTTTTTTTAAAAAAAAAAATTTGTCCTGTGCACTGTAAATTACTCTTGCTTTAAATACCTAGATCTTGTACTATGTAAGTTCCTTGTAGAATCTGATGAGATAAAAAAGTGGTAATCAGCAACCTTTAAAAGTTAATCCTCCTCAGAAAAGGAAAGGTTTGTTCACTACCAAATTAAATTCCCTTTATTAAATTAAAATACAAATTTCAAATTAATGTTGAAAGTAAACTGGAATAACATTGATGAGTAAATATTACTTTTGTTTATTGAGAAGAAATTGCTAATATTAGGTGATTGGTTTGAAAATTGTAAGAGATAACTTTTAAAAGCTCATATCTAGATTATAATTACATCTCCAGACAGATTTCTCTTAGCCTTTCCTTTAGAATTATTTGCATCAGCTGGTGGTGCAGCAGCTGGTGGAAACTTTCCACAAATAATGACTTTTGACGCTTTATAAATTAAAATATTCAAAACAATACATTATGCAAAATTTTCATCTTAAAATACCAAACAGGTCCTTCTCTTCCTATTTCTTCTAACTTTTAATGGCCTCGCTTTCACTGTAGTCAAAGGAAGGATATTGGTACCTGTCACTCTTTCTTACCATATGGAATACCAAATTCTGTCAAGTGTTTATTTTATGATGTACCTTATATTTTCCTCCTTTTTTCTACAGTAAGTGTTGTTTCTAAATGTCGGGTTCTTTTTTATTGTTCTTTGGAATATTGAGGTAACCCTCACCTGTCTTTTTGCCTCCCTAATTAAAGAATCTTTCTAATACACAGTTGGTCATGTCACTGCCTCCTCGAAATCAGTGAGCCATATAGAATAAAATCACATTCCATATCATGTTATTTTAAGCCCTGTTGTCTTTGGCCATATGACCGCCTTTCACCCTCACCTTCCATGTTAACTTCCTCTCTGATTATGAAATGTATCATGCATGTACTGTCATTTCTCTGTCCTTTTGCTCTTGCTGTTTCTTCAGTATGAATGTCTTTCTCCTTCTGTTGACATACTATTTTCATTCTTCACAACCCAATTTATTTTTTATTTTTGGTATTTATTTTTATTGGAGTATATAGTTGCTTTACATTGGTATGTCAGTTTCTGCAATACAGCAAAGTGAGTCATGTATACATATACATATATCCCCTCTTTTTTGGATTTCCTTTCTATTTAAGTCACCACAGAACACAGATTAGAGTTCCCTATGCTATACAGTAGGTTCTTGTTAGTAATCTGTTAATAGTAGTGTATTGATGTCAATTCCAATCTCCCAATTCAACCCCGCCCTTTCCCTCTTGGTATTCATGCGTTTGTTTTGTACATCTTTGTCTCTCTTTCTGCTTTTCAAATAAGATCATCTGTACCATTTTTCTAGATTCCACATATATATGTTAATATATGATATTTGTTTTTCTCTTTCTGACTTGCTTCACTCTGTATGACAGTCTTTAGGTCCATCCACTTCTCTGCCAGTGACATAGTTTCATTCTTTTTTGTGACTGAGTAATATTCTTTTGTATATATGTGCCATATCTTCTTTATCCATTCCTCTGCTGATGGACATTTAGGTTGCTTCCATGTACATAGTGTTGGAATGAACATTGAGGTACATGTATATTTTTAAATTAATGTTTTCTCTGGGTATATGTCTAGGCATGGGATTGCTGGGTCATACTGGTTCTGCTTTTAGTTTTGGAGGAACTTTCACACTTCTCCATAGTGGCTATATCAGTTTACATTCCCACCATCTCTGTAAGAGATTTCCCTTTTCTCCACACCCACTTCAGCATTTATTGTTTGTAGATATTTTGATGATGGCCATTCTGATTGATGTGAGGTGATATCTCATTGTAATTTTGATTTGCATTTCTCTAGTAATTAGTGATGTTGAACAGCTTTTCATGTATTTATTGGCCATCTGTTTATCTTCTTTGGAAAAATGTCTATATAGGGCTCCTGCCCATTTTTCTGGAGAAGGAAATGGCAACCCACTCCAGTTTTCTTGCCTGGAAAACCCCATGGATGGAGGAGCCTGGCAGGCTACAGTCCATAGGGTCAAAATTGTTTTTTGATATTGAGGTACATGAACTGTTTCTATATTGGGGAGATTAATCCCTTGTCAGTTGCTTCATTTGTACATATTTTCTCCCATCCTGTGGGTTGTCTTTACAACCCAATTTGAATGCTACCTTTTTGGGGGGGAAACCTCTTACTATGGTCTAGTTAAATTTGAAATTACTTTTCCAGATCTTTTCCTATAATGCATTTCTTGGACTGCCATGCAACACTTATTTCAGCATAGTAATTTAACTTGAGTTCCTCAGTCAGAGATACCTAGGGTCAAATCCTGCCTCTACTGCTTACTTCTTCCACAGTTGTGGGCAGTTTATGTCATTAAACTTGTTCCTCATCTGTTGAATGCAGTTAGTTATGTTTGTATATAATGTTCTGGTCTTTTATTGTGTTGGCTCTGATAGCACAATGCCAGCGAGATAAATGGTTTCTATGTGTGTATTCTAGGTACTTGCCCACTTGACTTTCTCCTTCAGTAAATAGTAAGCCCTTTGAGGACAGGAAATTAACCTGACTCATCTTAGCATCCTTTCCATTTCACTGGTTCCAAAAGAAAATTTCATGCTGTCTTTACTTTTGTTTGGAATGACTCATGGAACATGTTAAACCTAACTCATTAGAATTAAAGTATTAATTTATTGTTATATTGTCTTGTTCCACAAGGAACTTGGGGTGATTTATGAGATGCATAAAGAAAAAAAGACTGAAACATAAATAAAATGGTAATAAGCGTATTTTGAATGATTGGATAATTTCATCAATGTGAACCCAAGTGAAACAAAATATATAGATAAGGAAATATTAAAGCTTGTCTTCGTTTTATCACGTTTTGTAGGATCTCGTCTTCGCCAGGAAGACTTTCCCCCGAGGATCGTGGAGCACCCTTCCGATGTCATTGTCTCTAAGGGAGAACCCACTACTTTGAACTGTAAGGCCGAGGGCCGGCCAACGCCCACCATTGAGTGGTACAAGGATGGTGAGCGGGTGGAGACTGACAAGGATGATCCCCGGTCCCATAGGATGCTTCTGCCCAGCGGATCCTTATTCTTCCTGCGCATTGTGCATGGGCGCAGAAGTAAACCTGATGAAGGAAGCTATGTGTGTGTTGCAAGGAACTATCTTGGTGAAGCAGTGAGTCGAAATGCATCTCTGGAAGTGGCATGTAAGTAAACTTAATGAATCTCATAAATGGCATGCACTTTGATTTATTTATAGTAAGCTTTGATTTGTTCCCATGGATGCTTAATACCTAAAGAATAGAAGTCAACACTTTGCCTAATTTTACTGTACCTTCTCCAGAGAAAGCTCATCAAAATAATGTATAGCCAAGGTGTTGCAATAGAATTATTTATTGAGCTGGCCAAAAGTTTGTTTGGATTTTTCCATTATAGCATACAGAAACCTGAACAAATTTTTGGCCATCCCAATATATTGAAAGAGTGTGAGTATTATATTATTATATTAAAGCAAGGTGGCAGTGATGCTGATCATATTTTAAATTTAAATTTTTAATGAGAGATATAATCAAGTATTACAATTGGCAGTGTTAAAGAATTTTTGTGTAACATGGCATCAAATATGAGGCATAAATTCATTATTGTACCTATTTCTGTTCTATTTTCATGTACCTATTTTAATATGTTTATACATATTATTTCTTATATCTAATTTTTATTGGGCAGCTTTAAAACAAATATACTCTTTAGGTTATATTAACTCTTTTGCTTCCAGAGTAAATTCAGAGATCATTACCCAAGGCATGTAGGAGGAAATATACCAACAAAAGCAATTATATTTTTTTTATAAAAAATGCATTAGAGAAGAGAAGTGATTTCTGTTTATAGTCAAAATGTTCATATACAGGAAGATCTTGCTTAGATTTTATAATCAGTAATAGCTAATGATTTATCCTGCCTTTGACACTTAAGATTATATTTATTTATTAATTATGTAGCCCAAATAGCACTAGTAAATCAATATATCAAGACTTTGCATCTGTTTGACCATTGACTCCATACCTTTATTTTTTGAATGGTTTTCCAGAACAAATTTCAAAATACATTAGATTTGTTTTTTGGTTTATAAGTGAGGATTTGGTGTCACAATTAAAACAGCATCATATAATTTTGGATTCTCTATTTTGAATAAATAGTTTATCAAGAATTATTTGTGAATAAGATGGCAGTAATTGAGTTTTAAAAAATGTTGTGCTTTCAACTTTTTGCATGTACCAATACATGTTCATAGATAAGATAACTGAAATATTTCAGAATGCATGAGTCTTTTTTTTTTTTTTTTACATAGCTGGAATGGGGGTTCTGGATATAATATTTCACGGGCTCATGTCTACAATTAACTGAGACTATACTCACAGGTTATATGCTATCACATGATTATAGAACTTGTATAAATGTGTATTGAAATACTCAACAATATATCATTATCTTTATATATGAAAGCATCTTTTAGTAAACAAAATCATACGATTTCTTATTCAGCTGTCTCAATGAAAGTTTTTCCTCTTAAGCATCCAGTATTTAGATTTATGGTTTGTACTAGGAAATCTGGAACCTGCTCCATGCTTGAAATGTGTAAGTCCAATAGGAAAACACTACAGGAATTCTAAAACCCTAATTTATTCTGTGAAGTACTTGTACTTTGAGATATAAGCATTAGAACTTTTGCTAGCAATGCCATTTTGGACCAGATCAGGTCAGATCCCTCGATCGGATCCTTTCCCAGAAGGAAATTGTAACCCACTCCAGTATTCTTGCCTGTGAAATCTCCTGGTGGGTTATAGGCCATTGCAAAAAAGTCGGACACAACTTAGCTACTAAAACAACAACAACAAGCTAAGTAATTTCATTTTTATAGCTTTCTTTTAAAAGCAGTTAGTTTAAATGCAGTTTAGTGAGATATAATATATATACCCCAAACCTCAAGAAAGCAAATACTCCTAACTGCCTATTTTTGTTTTGAATTATCTTATTTCTGGAACATTTCAAACATATCAAAATATTTCAATGTCAATTCTATTGACTTTTTTCCCCACAGGATCCCTTTATAATAAATGTAACAGGCATTATTTTTTTCCTTTTATAAATAGAATGAAACCCCTGATGGTTGAGTGACCAAGACTCACACCCTAGGTTAATGGGGAATTCAGGATCAGGACATGTTTGTTCTAATTTTCAGTTTTAGAGAATTATGCCATATTTGAAAAAACAGTCAAATGAAATCTGGCTCATTTTATGTAAAAAAATAAAGTTTTAATTAAAAGTTTTCTTTTATCTACTCAATAGCAAATAATGTTTTTTACTTTTTAAATTGAAGTATAGTTGATTTGCAATATTATAGCCGTTTCAGGTGTGCAACATAGTGATTTACAATTTTTAAAGGTTAAATTTCACTTATAGTTGTTATAAAATACGGGCTATAATCCCTGTGTTGTAAATAAGCTAACAGGCTATTTGCTTATTTATTTTAAGCAAATATCCTGTTAGAATGTTAGCTGTTTTATTTATTTATTTATTATTTGCTATAGTTATAGCAAATAACTATATGTTTAATCCTTAACTAACTTTCTTCTTAATATTAAATTTTATCTAAATCAGCCAGTCACTTTTTTGTTGGACAGCTATAAACTTGTTTTATTTTCTGCGCCTTATCTCTCTTAAAATTACTTCTAACACACATGTACCTTGCACTTTTATTTAACTGAAAGGATTCCTCTCTTTCCTAGTTGCATCATTAATAATGAGTCAAACTGTTTGAGAAGGAAAATTTTAAACCATGATGTTTTTTTTTTCATGTAATGTGGAAGTAGCATTTTTCTTTATTTTTTAAATCAGTAAGCTTTGAGGCATGCTAAAAAATGCTTCTGACTTAGAGAGGAAAACAAGACGGGTTCTAAATTGGATTCAGCTGGTGAATGAAATTCTTTCTTCTAATGCCCTGTCAACAGTTCATGTCATTTGAGGCAACACGAGATCAAATAATATCCATTTATATGCTGCTCATCCTTTTCACATTAGCTCATCAGTATTCTTCCTTTCCTCGTGTGTTTCATAAAATGTGTTAATATGGAAATCTAGGTCAAAGCATTGTGATTTGTCAGTACTATTGATAACCAAGGTATATTTTTATAAAATGATAGGAACCACCATGGGTCATATAAATGTCTGACCTTCATATTTTAGGATACAACATAATTGCTCAATTATGGCACATCTATTTATAAGTCTGTTAAAGGAAAGAATGGAAGCCTTAAAACACTATGTGTTTGGAGAACTGAAGGTAGCTTGATATGAGGTTGGTGGACAGCATAAGTTAGATAGTCATGTGGTAAATCATAAAATCTAGACTTTTTGCTATGTAAAAGGAGAATGTTAGAAAGAAAATTGAAGATTAGGTTAAAGTGATGAAGATTGAAGTCAGAGTAGAGTTAGAAGCTATAAAATCATTCAGAGAAAAGTATATGTTAGATTTTAAATTGTATGAAACAGTGAGGGTTGAAAGAAGGAAATAGTTTGAGTCATATCTACAAACTATGTCACTTTGTGGTTGTTTTGGGAGATAAAGATAATTCTCAGATGTTTTTGGTGGAGTGACTAGGTGTATTATGATACCTACCATACAAAGGGATGGCAGATACAGGAGAAATAACTCTAGTGGGAATAGGAGAGTGCAGTCAGTGTGGTTGCATTGTTTGACATACCAGTGAAATAATAGCAAGGTAAAAATATGTCATGTTCCATTAAGAAAAGAGCTCCTGGAATTGAGAGGTCTTTCCCAGATGGAAGTTGAAGCCATGGGAATAGATAGGCGTAGATGTGAATGCTCAGGCAAGCTCTTTGTAGGGAGTGGTTGATAGGACCTGAGATCACTTCCGTTGTTTGGAACCCTAACATTTAATGGCAGGCAAAGGAAAGGATTCTAGTGCAGGAGGCTCAGAGAAGGTATTGAGGTGATAGAATATAAGGAATGGAGTGACCAAAAAAATAAGCAAATAATTTTAAGATAGAGAAGTATTTGACAACGCAAATGCTACAGGGTGTTCTAATTCAAAGTATCTGTGGGCTCCAGGGATGGAAAGAAAGTACAGCAGCTGAAGAACGAGTAGGTGGTGAAGTTGGAGTGGCACATGACAAGTGCCTGTTCTTTCAGGAATTCAGCTCTGAATTGGGTATGAAGGAACCACAGCAGGGCATTCCAACTTCTCCACTATTACCATTTGTGATGGGGTAATTCTCTGTTGTAGGGGCTCTGCTGTGCATCATAGAATGTGTAGCAGCATCTCTGGTCTTGACTGAGGAGTTGCCAGTAGGACCCCTGCAACTCAAGTTGTGGGCTTCCCTGGTTCTCAGTGGTAAAGAATCCACCTGTCAATGCAGGGGACATGAATTCAATCCCTGGCAAGTTCCCCTGGAAAAGGAACTGGTGACCCACTCTAGTATTCTTTCCTGGGAAATCCCATGGACAGGGGAGCCTGGCAGGCTACAGTCATTGCAAAAGAGTTAAGACACAACCTAGCGACTAAACAACAACAACTCAAGTCATGACAACGAAATCTATCTCCAGGTTCTGTCAAATGTCCTCCTGATGGGGCGGGAGCTGGGGAGAGGGTCAAAATCAGTTGAGAATTGATTTAGGTATATATAAGGTACTCAAGAATATATGGATAAGTAGCAAACAAACTTATAAATTTTATTGTGAAATAATTGTTGATAAAAAATCTGAAATTTTTGATTCTGCTTCATCTTGATTTTCATTTCAAATTTCAAGTCTTGCTTCCTGTTGTCATATGAAGTGTGCAGTTTTATTGATAACCATCTGTCTTAACTGATTGTATGGAAGTTAGCCTATTTTTTTTTTATCATACTGTATTTATTCTCTCTTGTTTTTTCTTAAATACATAGTTCGGTTTATGAAAGGGAACAATATAATGCAGGAAAAAGCTATTTAGAACTTATCATTGCAGTGGAGATTTGAATTACTTTGCTCATATTTGTTTTTTTCCCTTCTTGCTTTGGAAAAAAAGAGCAAGCCAGAAAGTACTTGTTAAATCACTTGAACTCAAAGAAGGCTTTTAGCCAAGAAAAAAAAAGTGATTTTTACATATTTAGAAAACAGAATTGCAGGGTCTACAACCAAGTCACTTGGCACTGAAGAATTTAATACATAGTTTTCCGATGGGACCACCAAGAGAGCTGAGGGATAACTGGTTCAGATAGAGTTTCAGTTGGAACTCCGATGCTCCCTGTGTTTAGAACAGAAGGAGCACGCTGGTCCTCACACAGATTGAGGCTGACTCTGATGCAGCCTGAGTCAGTGGCAGCCCCTAGAGATGGCAGCTGTAGCCCCAGGTGGTAAATATATGACAGCAGCTTGATCTATCGACCAGGGTAAGACGGGGTTCTGGCCTAAATGAAAATTCATGAAAAATTGATGAAGTCCCCAGATTATTTTTTCCGTTTCCTTTTCTTTGCACTGAGCCAGTGCAGAGAGGGGAGATTAAATGAGGTGCTGAATGCTTTAGTGGCAAGAAGGTTGTGGTTCAAAGGTCAGGGGTCACTTAGAAACCGATCTTTTTTTTCCCCCTTACTTATAAAGCAAAACTAAAACATAAGAACTTTTCAGATTAGCTACAATTTACCTTTACTTTGATAAAATTAAAAAAAATAGCTAAATGTTTGACAGTTGGCTTTTGATGCAACTACAAAAGGGAACAGATGTGGTTCATAATTCAATTGGGGAGCTAGAAATAGATGGAATTCCATGACTGTGGGGTGATTTATTTCTCTTCTTTCATTTTTTTCTTTTCTTTCTTTTCCATTTTTTGTTTCCATGTATGAAGACTCATGCCTCAAGAAAGTCATTTAGAGAAGGAAAAGGTCTTGCATTATTTATAAGTCACATATTGCTAGAAGAGCAGAGCTATGGAACACTCTACAAACATAATGATCCTGTTTGCTTTAACCCCAAAACTAAATTGATGTTTTATCTGTACAAGAAAGTAAGGTTATAGAAGTAGACTGACTTTAGTAACAGAGATCACAGGTGGCATTAAAAATGAACACAGTGTGAATTGTTTCATTGATATTTCCTAGTAAATGTGTATTTTTTTTTCCTTTTTCTTTTCTTTACTTTTAGCTGTAAATGAATGTTATCCAGGCAAAATACCTCTATGCTCCAAAAACACATGAAATAAATTGAGAAAAAGACTGAGCCATGGAGAACTTTTTTAAAAAATAATATTTTATTGAGATATGTTGTTGTTCAGTCACTAACTCATGTTTGACTCTTTGCGACCCCATGGACTGCAGCATGCTAGGCTTCCTTGTCCTTCACTGTCTCCCCAAGTTTGCTCAAATTCATGTCCATTGAGTCAGTGATTCTATCCATCTCATGCTCTACTGCCAGTTCACATATTATTTGCCCATTTAAAATATACAATTTAATGTTTTTTTGTGTATTCACTGGGTTGGGCAACCAATACCACAATCTAATTTGAACAGTTTTGTCACTTCTAAAGGAAACTCTATACCCATTAGCAGCCACTTCTCATACTCCTGGATCCCTTCTGCAGTATCCCTAAGCAAACACTGATCCACTATCTGTCTTTATATGTTTGCCTGCTCTGTGCATGTCATGTAAATGAAATCACACAGTATATGGTCTTTTTTTACTAGCTTCTTTTCCTTAGTATAATGTGTTCAATGATCATCTTGGTTGTAGGATAAATCAGTACTTTATTTCCTTATATTGTTGAATAATATTCTATTGTGTGAATATATCACATTTTTCCATTCACTCATACATTGATGGGAATTTGGGTTTCCACTTTTTGTCTATTATGAAAAATACTGCTATGAATATTCTTGCAAGTTTTTGTGTGACCTATGGTTTCATTTGGGGATTCTCTTGGGTGTGTATCTAAGAGTGGAATTGATTAGTCATATGGTGACTTAACTTTTTGAAGGACTTATATGTAACTTTTCAGTATAGATGAAACAATATTTAGTAGTGTTATTGAATTCAATGTACCTAGCTCCCTTCTTTGTATAAAACATAGCTATAAAACATTGTCAGTATTTGATGAAATACTATTGACTGGCTGGCATGTTATACTTCCTTGTACATGTCCATATTTTAATATATTATTTAATTAATTAAAATATAAACTAATTAATTATGTGAAGCCACTGAGTGGTCATGAAGTTTCTGTTTTTTCTTTGACCTAGTTATTTAATTCAAGTAGGTATGAATTGATGAAATAAATTCTGAAATCACTTCCCTTTGTGAAACTTCTTACCAGACCATGTTGATTTTGGCCCCAGTTAAGTTGAATAATCTTGCTGTTTGAATCTTACTTCACTTTCTCCCACTTTTTTATATGTCATGAAAGAGGAGAATATTCTGGCTTCTTAGGAGATGACATTATCTTTCCTAAGAATAACTGACATAATCTTTCCTGTTCCCATGTTATTTTTCCTTCTAAAAATCTGAAGAGTCTATGTTTTTTTAATTTACTAGGAAGGTTTAGAATAAGAAATTAATGGTAATTGCAATAAAAGTTGATTAAGTAATTCCAGGAGTAGGAAACCAATGTACTGCTCTCATGACACAGCTTTACTAAAACAAGCAAACCTTTCTATTTAAATGTATAGGAAGAAACTAGTCAATTGAAACTGATTTTCATAACCCCAAGAAAAATAGAGGAGCCACTGGCATTTTCATGATCACTTTATTTATATGAGTTAGTTGCTCAGTAGTGTCTGACTTTTTGCAACCCCATGGACTGTAGCCCACTAGACTCCTCTGTCCATAAATTCTCCAGGCAAGAATTACTGGAGTTGGTTGCCATTTCCTCCTCCACGGGAATCTTTCTGACCCAGGGATCAAACCTGGGTCTCCTGCATTGCTGGCATATTCTTCACAGTGAGTCACCAGGGAAGCTCCTATTTCTACAGATTTCAACAGAGAATGAAGAGATTTCGTGGGGAGGGTATACAGACAACCACCGAAAACTACTCATACCTTAACATACTTGGTCTGTGTTATGAACTAAATAGTGGCCCCCTAATTCACATATTGAAGCTCTGCTGCTGCTGCTGCTGCTGCTAAGTTGCTTCAGTCGTGTCCGACTCTGTGCGACCCCATAGACGGCAGCCCACCAGGCTCCGCCGTCCCTGGGATTCTCCAGGCAAGAATACTGGAGTGGGTTGCCATTTACTTCTCCAGTGCATGAAAGGGAAAAGTGAAAGTGAAGTCGCTCAGTCGTCCGACTCTTAGCGACCCCATGGACTGTAGCCTACCAGGCTCCTCCGTCCATGGGATTTTCCAGGCAAGAGTACTGGAGTGGGGTGCCATTGCCTTCTCCGTATTGAAGCTCTAATTTCCACTAATTCCTAGTACCTCAGATTATGACTGTGTTGGGAGATTGAGTCTTTAAAGGGATAAATTAAAATATAGCAGTTAGGGTGGGTCCTAACCTGTTCTAACTGGTGGTCTTATAAGAAGAGGAGGTTTAGACACATAGACACCAAAGATGCCTGTGCACAGAAGGAAGACCATATGAGAACACAATCAGAAGGTGGTCACAGTTCTCAAGGAAGAAGAAACTCAAACCGCCAACACCTTTATCTTAGGCTTTTAGCTTCCAGAACTCTGAGAAAATAAATTTCTGCTTTTAGTCACAGGCACTATGGTATTTTGTGATGGCAACCCTAGCAATCTAATAGAGGCCATTTATCTTATAGCAAGCTTAATTACTAGTAAGAGACCATATTAAGAAAAAATAATGATAAAAATCAAAATATTGTTTGTGCTCTGCAGATCTCATACTGCCTTGTATTCACAGTGTTGGTCCAAGAGGCTGTTGTAAAAGAAATTTGTAAACTCATTTGACAGTATTATAAGGCAAGAATGCATAGACATAGAGAAATCAATCTAAAATGTCTTTAACTAGAAACAAAAGACAATAGCAAATGTTACGGCATTTTTTCAGTATTAGAGAATAATGTTAGAAGGTATATGTGTGTGCCATGCACACATCTATGTTATTTGGGCTGTTTTGTCTTGTAGCTTTTAATTTTGTAATTCTCCATCAAATTATTTGATCTAAAGTTCTCTTATTTAATCTTTACAAATGAAGTGTGAAATTTCTATGCCTGGAGTATGTGTTTGAACTTATGAACTACTCAGATGGTGTAATGCTCTATTTTGATATCAGGTTTCTGTTGATTGAATTAACTGTATTCAACCCTTCTCCCTTTACAAGTCTCAAGTTGCTATTCACTCAAATTAGCTTGAATTAATTCTGATTCCAAGAAAGCACACAAAGAAAAGAGAAATTTTGATATCCTCTTCAAAAGATTGTTTCCAAAACCAATTTAATCCTGAGCTCTGTAAACATGTAAATCCTATCCATGGAATGACAGTCCAAAATATTTATAGTGATACTAAGGTATATTAAGACAAAGATCTGTTGAATCCAGCTCTTGTTTTCAATCTCAGAATTTTTTTTTTTTAGGTAAATGTAAGAAATGTCTAACTCACTCCAGTATTCTTGCCTGGAGAATCCCAAGGACAGCGGAGCCTGGCAGGCTATATATAGTTCATAGGGTCTCAAGAGTCAGACATGACTGAAAACCCTTAGCACATACGCATGCGCAAGAGTTGCCTATTTAAGGTTTGGAGGATTTCCCACCTATAAACCTTCAATTTATTCGATTTCAAGTGGTTTGTAAATATAAGTCGATTCTACTGAAAAGGTATATAGGTTGACGCGGTAGTTCGGAAACATAATTTTGTACAGCAACTTGTATGCTTTTTTGCTCAAGATATGTGTTTCATCAGAATGACAGGTTTCCAATTTTTATTCTTTATATTGAATTTGTTTCTGATAATTATAATACCCATCATTCAATTCTGAAGCAGCTCCCACAAGGTTTCTATAATTACATAAAAAGGTTGCACTTTTTCCATGCATAACTCGGTATATATGTTAAACTCTTTAGAGAAGTACAGAAATAAAAACAGCAGGTGACATTTTTTCAACTCTGGAAATTTCTTTTTTGGAGAATTTGGTCACAGCCTGTGACTTAACTTTAGATGAGATGTTCCATTGTAATATCAACATATTTTTTTCCACTCTAAATCATTGGAACTGGTTTCCCTCTTAGGAGATTTTCAAATACAAAAATAATATTTTCAACCACTTCTTTCTTAATTAGGAGGTACTCATACATTTTTGTCAATAGGGTATGTATTTTATAAGAATTAATCTAGGAAAATAATATTGGGCCCCTGTTTAGGATTTCTATGAACTCTCTGAAGTTCCCTAGTACTAACTTTCTGGGACTGCTCAGACATCAATAGTGTCTCTGACCCTTGCAGAAAAGTCAAGCAAGGATTATAAGAGAGGTGGGTGCTTTGATTATATGACAGACAGATGTTGAGAATCTAGACTTGTGTATGTTTATTTTATTTTGCTTTTTTGCATTTGCAGAAATTCTACCACCCAGAATAACCCATGGTTACTTACTGGATAGACTAAGCCTGTTAAAAAATTGATCCTCCCAAAGGCCGCAAGCAAGTATGTCATCCCAGGTTATAGGCAGGAAGAAAAGTCTACTTGGCCCAAGTCATTGGCCCATTGAGTAGCATCACAAGTAGGGCCTAGAATTCTTGTTGTTGTTGTTCAGTTGCTAAGTCATGTCCAACTCTTTGCAATCCCATGGACTGCAGCACACCAGGCTCTTCTGTCCTTCACTATCTGCCAGTTTGCTCAAATTCATATCCATTCCGTTAGTGATACTATCTGACCATCTCATTCTCTGATGCTCCCTTCTCCTCTTGCTGTAAACCTTTCCCAGCATCAGGGTCTTTTCTAATGAGTCAGCTCTTCACATGATGTGGTCAGAGTATTGGAACTTCAGCTTTAGCATCAGTTCTTCCAATAAATATTCAGGGTTGATTTCCTTTAGGGTTGACTGGTTTGATCTCCTTGCAGTCCAAGGGACTGTCAAGAGTCTTTTCCAGCACTGCAATTCAAAAGCATCAATTCTTCAGCTCTCAACTTTCTTTGTAGTCCAACTCTCACATCCATACATGACTACTGTAAAAACCACAGCTTTGACTAGACAGACCGTTGTCGGCAAAGCAATGTCTCTGCTTTTTAATATGCTGGCTAGGTTTGTCATACCTTTCAGTCATGATCTGCAGTGATTTTGGAGCACGGGAAAGTAAAATCTGTCACTGATTCCACTTTTTCCCCTTCTATTTGCCATGAGGTGATGGGACAGGGGCCTTCCCAGGTGGTGCAGTGGTAAAGAATACACCTGTCAATGCAGGAGGCACAAGAGATGCAATTTCAATCCCTAGGTTGGGATGATCCCCTGGAGTATATCATGGCAACCCACTGTAGTATTCTTGCCTGGAAAATTCCACAGTAGAGGAACCTGATGGGCTATAGTCCATTGGGCTGCTGAGAGTCAGCCAGGAGTGAGCAACTGAGTAAAACCAAACTAAGTAACTTACATGTCCCTTACTAGAAGACCTGAGAGAGAGACTTCAACTTTTTTTTTTGATATGGGAATGTTATTTGCAAGATATGCAAGGTACATTAAAAGCAGTAAAGGTGAATTAGAACATGGAGGAGTGTGAAGGTAGGATATCTATTTCAAATTAAGGTATGGGAAGAGGAAGGCTGAATTAATTTGAAGAGTTAAGTTGATACCAGAAAGATAGGAAATAGCATTTCAAAGGAAAATTTGTCAGATGTTTAAGACATGAGTTTGTGATCTAGTGATGATGCAAATTTAATTTGATACATTTTTATATAGTACTTTTAAGCTTCTACATACTCAACTAGTTGCTGTGGATTCTGATATTTAAAACTAGAATTGTTTAATAGGTATAGAGTTTCAGGTGTATAAGATGAAAAAGTCCTAGAGATCTGTTGCACAACAATGTTAATATACTTAACATTACTGAACTATACACTTAAAAATGATTGAGATGATATATTTTGTGATAGCTGTAGCTTTTTTTTTAAACACAAAAGCCAGAACAGGGCATGACTCATGCCATCACAGAGTGCTCAACAGTGGTATAAAATGTAAGTCTTAGAGTGAGGAATGCCTAAACATGTGAAAACTGAGAGGAAAGAAATGTTGATTTGCTGAGAATTATGGACCAGGTGAAATGACTTTTCTAGGTGGAAAGTTAGTAAAAATAATCACTGATGTTTACTAAATGCCAAGAATTTTAAGTGTTTTATATTCATAGTTTATTTTTAGTATAATTCTCTAAGCAACTTATTTTATCTCTATTGTATCTGAACCCATCACTTTAACTTAACAATTTTTACATAGCAAGAAGAGCAGGATTTGAACCCAGATAACCTTTGCCTAGAGTTTGCTTTCTTAACTACCATGCTAAATGGTCTCATTGATTCATTTAAACAAACAAAATCATTTGACATACAGAAGAAATCATTAGCATTTGTTTTAGGTATTCTACCCAGAAACTGGGTATCCAATTGTATATATACATTGAGAATGCTGGATGAAGTCTAAAGCTTCATTTTGGTCCTGTAATTCTGTGATTCATGGGATACTAAAGGAAACAAACACCAGAAAGAGTAAAATTTTCTTTCTCTTTTTTTATTTAGTTATGTATTGACATTTGAGAGCTCATTAGTTTATTCAAGTAATTTGATTTTCTCTGTACAGTTCCTTGTTGTCAAATATCAGTATCAGGAAAATCCATCACTTTCAGCTCTTATTGACATGTTTGCAGGCCAAAGCATCTTAGAGCTTAAGAATCCAATTTATAAGAAGAATCATCTATCATTTAATATCTAAAGATAACTTGACTAAGTTTTATAGAGAAAGGAGTATGATAATAGCAATGATACCCTTATAATACTTTCTGCAGTTCTTTGAAAGTTATTAACATATTAACATGCATTGTCTCATGATTGTGTATATTGTAAAATGAAGTTCAGTACATAATATTAACATTGGTCTATTTGGCTTTCAGATAATTATTTATTTATATTTAACTTAAAATTTGATTAAGGGAAGAAGAGTTGTTTTCTCAATAAGTGATAACTTGGAGCAATTTTATATTCCAAGGCAAAAAAAGAAGGACAACTTACAGTTCAAACATGATACAAAAATGAATTAAAAATGAACCAAATATTTTAATGTAAATCTTAAATTTATAAAACTTTTAGAAAATAGGACAGAAATCTTTGATAGCTTGGGTTGGTGAAGATTTCTTAGACATGATACCAAAGCACAAACCAAAAAGATAAATTTGGCACTATTGAAATGAGAAACTTTTATTCTCTGAAAGATCTTGTTAAGAGGATACAAAGACAAGTTAAATACTAGGAGAACATATTTGCAAAAAACATATGTCTGTCTAAAGACTCATACCTAAAGTGTATAAAGATCTCTCAAAGCTCAACATTAAATGAGACAAGTAATCCAGTTAGAAAAAGTGATAAGATAGAAAGAGATATTTCACCAAAAAGGATGTATGGCTGGAAAATAAGCACTTGAAGAGATTTTAAAAATCACTTAGCCTTAGGGGAATGCACATTAAAATAAATTATGATGAGCTATCACTACCTATCATTTAGAACATTGTACAGTCACTCTGAAAAACAGTTTGATAATTTCTGAAAACACTTATCATACGTTTACACTCCTAGGTACTTTTCTAAGAAAAAATAATAACTTTCATCTGCTCAAAAATGAGTATATAACTTTAAGAGCAGTTTTATTTGTAAAAGCAATAAACATAAACAACAATTAAAATGTCCCTCAATAGGTGAATGGTTAAACAAACCACCTTATGTATATACCATGGAATACTAGTCAACAATAAAAAGGAATGAATTATTGATATGCACAATGGCTTAGAGAGCTCTCAAGGGCATTATGCTGTGTGAAAAAAGCCATTTCAAAAGGTCACATATTATATGGTTCCATCTATACAACCTCCTCATAATGACAAATTTATAGTGATGGAAAGAGATTACTGATTGCCAAGGTTTAGAGATGGTGGGGAGAAAGGCGTGGGTGTGTTTATGAAGGGAGAGCAAGAGGGTACTCTTTGTAGTGATGAAATAGTTGTTTATCTTGGTTGTGATGATGGTTACACAAATGTACACATGTGATAAAATGACACAGATGCACATTCATTGTATCAGTGTTAAATTCCTGGTTTTGGTATAGTACTAGCATTATGTATGATGTAGCCACTGAGCAGAAACTGGCTCTAGGGTACAGGGGACATCTCTGTACTATCTTTAAAACTTCCTGTGAATCTACAATTAGTTCAAAATAAAAGGTTAAAACAAATAAGCTAAATCCTTAAGTAGATATAAGTATATAAAATGTCTTATTAAAAAGCAATAATTTATTTTATGACTGAAATATGAAATGTTTTGCTTAAGTATCGATGAATTCATATTTTTGTTATATGTTCAAATTTCCTTAAAATTCACTTATTCAGATTCACAGATTCACTGTTTGGAATGAATAAATTCAACTTGTGGTATGTTCTATGTGCAGTACTGAGAATTTCTTTTTCTATTTTTGATTTTTGCTCCATCATGGATTTTGCATTTAATTATAGGGTTTTTTTAATGAAGGGGAGAGAAGGAGGGAAGTTAAAGTAAGAGAGAAGTGACTGTTCCTAAGAATAAAGAGTTCCTAATACTTGACCTAATGAACAGGGTCTATGATAAAACTGCCAAAAAATCTCTTACTCTAAACGTCACTAATCGTTCAGATGAAGAAATGTGATCTGGCTTGATTTTTTTGCTGTTAAAAATATGGGGGGAATATTGTCAATAGTTCTGAGTACCAGTTTAAATTCACTGTTAACTGGAATACTATTAGAAGAGAAAGATGAAGGATTTAATACTGTTGCAGGTAGAAAAAGTGGAAGGAATTGGGATCATTTTTGAGGAGCAATGGGTAGTGCTGGTAGTTCTTACCAAGCACATCAAGAACTGTCATAGTAAAGAGAATATATTTGTTCCATGTAACACTGAGGAAAGAAAAGGACCCCGTAAAGAATCTGCCTATAATGCCAGAGACCTGGGTTCAATCCCTCGACTGGGAAGATTCCCTGGAGGAGGGCATGGCAATCCACTCAAGTATTCTTGCCTGGAGAATCTCCCTGGACAGAGGAACCTGGTGGGCTACAGTCCATGGGTCACAAAGATTTGGACACAACTGAGCTATGAAACACAGCACATGGCACATGGATGTTGCAGATTTTGCCTCAGCATGCCAGACAATAATTATAGAGTATGTGTTCTTTCTTGGAATTTTAAGGAATTACAGGCAAATCAAGACCAATATGATGATGTGGTCAGAAGAGAACCTAAAATTTACATACAGCTATATATTTTGTTGTAGCTTTGCCTTATGTTTCCCTGAAAGGAAATCAGTCTTCATAGTGAAACAAGATAACAAAACTTAAGCACTAGTGACTTATTTGTCTCATCACTTTTTTATTCACAAGGAATTCCATAAAGTAGGAACCATTCCTTAAATTTAGTATTATCACGTCTCATGAAAAGTCTTTGGAAAAATCTCACTTATGCATATGTCTTACACATCTTATCTTGAAATCCTTTGAGATTATAAGCAATTAAATTAATTGCATTTTGTATCCAACCACTCATTTATAACATATAATTCCCTAGGATCCTCATGTCCAGATTCAAGAGTGACTTGATAGAAAGGCTAATTTATTTTTGTTTTCCGCTTTGAATATTCTTAAAAGAAGGAGGGCTATGCTGTGTTTAATATTCATATAGGATTTTCTTTTAAAAGCAGCTTCTCTCAAAAGCCTATTGTTAAATGGGACTACCTAGAAAGAGGTCAACTTACAAAATCCTTCCTAACTACTTGTTTGGTTCTTTAGGATTGATGGATAAGCTGATAGAAACTAATCTTCATATGTGTGTGTCATTAATAGAGATGTAAGAATCTCAATTTACTTTGTCTTTCTCTTTTCTGTCACATCATAAGGAAAAGCTTTACTAATGAAGTACCCAATGGTAATAACCCATTATATGCTAGGATCTCTCTTTATATCAGATGACATGCAAATGAACTGTTCTATTTCTGTGGAGAAAGACAAGGAGTGGTCTAGTTAATCATACTTGAGGGCTGCCATAGTTGTCTTCTGGGAAATATTATCATTATTCATTCTTATTTAAGGGTCCTTATCCTGTGCATAAGAAAATCTCCCATTCATTCCATTTGGGTTTGATGTTAATTACAGGGGCATTAATGGAAGCTTTCTCATAAGAAATGGATGTAGGATTAAATCAGGGGGAAAAAAAAAAGCGACCTTCGGGTGAGTCAGGTCATCATAATAAGTGTGTGTAGAAGCTGGAGGTTGGAGGAAAGTTAGAGATCTGTCACCCCTCTTGTGGTTCAGATGTAGAACTGAGGCCTTGCGAGGTGAACTGACTTAATCGAAGGCCCTAGCTGATGAGAGCCAGGCTGGAAATGACAAATGACGGAGCGAGTTTCATCAGATATCAGTGTAGGGAAAAGATAATTTGGGAAATTTCTTTTCCCAGAAAGGACTAAGCTCTAACCTTTTTTCCTATTAAGTATTTCTGTGATTTTGGCAAACCTTTTAACTTCTCTGGGTCTCTTTTCTTGAATTTAAAGTGAAGAGATTAGATTAGATCACTTGTCCTCCAGAAAAGTGAAAGTCTATCTGAACTTCTGTAGAGGGTTTATGTGCAGTTACTGGATTAAGTTCATTTAAAAAAGATATTTCCAACATATCATTTATGTTTGACTTCCAGAAACTGAGAAGAGCCAATCTTGAATAGCAAGTGAATTTAGCAGCAGTGTTTTTAACTGGCCTTTACCCTAGTCTGTGAAAAAAAACTCTCTTCTTATCCCAGATAATATAATTTTTTACATTTTTTTCACCCTTAATTCATACAAATTCTGGCTGGCAACAAATAATTGATAATATTGCTGATAAAATGAAGAATTTCCTTAATCATCTGCATCTTTTGAGGATTTAACTGATCATGGATCCACATTTATGCAGTCACCAAGTAATTAGGTCATTTTTCTATTTTCAAATAAGAATTCAGATCTAAGCTAAAATTTTTTTGAAAATTTATGTACATTCTAGATCAGTGTTTCTGGTATCTTGATGTTTAATGTAAACAAACATAAGTTTCTAGTGTATAAATTGGATCTTGTTTTGTTTCTCTAAAAGAAATATATGAAGCAAATAAACTAATTTTTGTGATATATTTGACTTACACTTAGTTTAAAAAAGATTCAGTAAAATACATGTTTTGCTATTTACTGAAATTTTCATAATTATATGAAATTAATTTCATAATTACATTTAAGCAGGCATATATTAGACTAATACAACATTGCTCTTCTTTTTGGAGCCATCCTATGTAAATTACTATAGAAACCTTTATACTGTGTGTCTTTTTATTTTTCATTATTTTGTCTTTAATTTTTATATCTTTTTTCTGGCTATAAATTCATTCTTATTTTAGAAATGTTGGACACTAGAGTAAAAAAAAAAAATACCACCAGAAATAAACATCATTATTCCCACTGTGTTTTTTAACACTATCACTTTAATGATACTCAATCCATGAAATTGATTCAGTTTTAATACTTCAATAAAATAAAAGATGAAAATACTATACATGTATTAAGAATATCTACAATTTTATAATTTTATAATCTCTAACAAAATTTGTCTTTATTTAAAAGAACATTTAGAAATGTTATAACAGTCTTCCTGCACATGTGTTAAGGAAATAGGAGTAATCTAAATTGCAAACCTGTTTAGTAAGTGCTTACAAATTTTAATATTGTGTTCTTTTGGAAAAGTTTTCATATCATAGGTGCGTGCCACATATTTTGTATCATCTGTAAAATAAGGTATAATCATTAATTTTTCTGCCACAGGAAATTTTTCTAACTGTGGTGATAACTTTGTGAATACTAGTCCTTTTTTCACTTTTAAAACTACCATTTATAATAGGCCAAATTTTACTTGGTAAAAATCAACAAAATAATTGTTAATTCATGGACTAACTGGCCTTCTATAGATGCTTTAAAAATATTTAGTGTTTTTGCTTGAGAGTTTAGAGGTAGTTTGTTCTTCATTTCTTAAAATCTGCTTCTTTAAATATATAGATTTGGGACTAGAAAACAAATTTAGAGTGATTCTCTTTTCCTATGTGATGTCAGTTCTAAGAAAAATTTGCTTATTTCATCCAACTAGTTTACCTATACCCTAGTCCTCGAATGAAGTGACCTTTGGAGTGACTGGTGTCTTGAGTGATGGAGTTAATGAGATCTAGCGACATCATGACCCTGACCCCTCCGTGGCCCTGGCTCCTCTCATCCATCTTCTTAACCCCACAGGCTGAATCAGTGTGTAGAATCAGGATTAAACAAGTGTGAATAAACAAGTTGAAGAGTTTTCTGTCATGGCTGCCAGCACATAGAAGTGGCAAAGTAAGACACAGAGAACTTAATACTGAGAATGCTCTCTGTGCAACTCCGCAAACCCTGCTGCAGAAACCGCTAGTGTTTGTGGTCAGCGCAGTGCATCTAATCTCAGTTTGCTCCATTTCTGGACAGTGGTGGTGGCTGGCCTTTAAAATCATGTAGCTGTTGGCACGTTCAATGAAAGGATGGCTGATCCATCACTTACCCAGTGTCACACGTTACTAAGGCTTTTATCTCATTAACTATGATTAATGTTTGTATGGAATGGGCTTGTCATGTAACTGTTCATATTCAGCAGTTTTCAATCCATTGGCTTACTTGAACAGACAAGAGTTTTATCTTAAGGACTGGGTGCCTTTATTTGCGATTACTGTTGCAACATGGCATGGTAACTCTGTGATGTAGCTCTTCCTTGACTCTTTCCCATTATTGGCATTCAATATGTTCCCTGTCATTGAACTTGAGATGTCCTTATATAAGTGCAATCAAATAAACAGTTTAGTTTATGTAGAAAAGAATAGAAATGCAGTAGAATTTTCAAGAAATATTTTTCTATTATTTCTTAGCCTAAAAGTTGTTTTCGTAATATGATTTCCTCCTAAGTCCATTTTCTCAAAGTGAGATGGGAAAGGGTAGAGATTAAGGATGTGGTTTTTTTCTTGCCTTTGGCTGTGGTTCTTGCTTTATCTGTTCTACATCTGACAAGTCTTTCCCCTCAGCCCAGGGCACCATTTGATAAGTTGACCAGTCAGTGATTAAACATATTTATTTAGTTCAATGGGTCAGAGGTATTGCGACAGATAGAAAATTACTGATGAATTATCAATTTCAACACCTCTGACATCTGGCCTCAGTGTAGTCCATCATCTGAGGACTCATAACACATTTGCTTGGACAATAACATGCTCAGCTACCTGTGTGATCACAGAGCTGGATAATGGAGATATTTTGTGCAGAATTAATGACACAGAAGTCACAGAAATTAGGAGAGCTCTGCACCTACACTTGAAAACTAAAAATAGCCAATAGTTTATACAGCTTGGGGCTGGAATAGAAACCATCTTGTACTTTAGATATGCTTTGCTGATTTGGGTAATGTTTTTTTATAGTTTATTTAACAAGCACATTTTGGAGTTGAAGAAATAGCTATTTGGAAATACTTTGGAAACAATATTACATATGAAAATTACTCATCAAAATGTTTTATTTATAAACCAAAATGAGATAAAAAAATGGGCTTAAGTTTTGATCTATTGAAGTTAATGGAATTTCCAAAATAAAACCTCAAGTCAAACACTTAACATTGTAATTCTTTTTAATTATAAACAAGATTTTAAGTGGGAGTTGAAAAAACCTTTCTTCTTTTTCTTATTACTAGTTGAGTGATTCTTTTACTCCAAGTGATTCTTTTACTCCAATTTACTCCAAGTAAATTCTAATGGTCTTGTAGCAAATGCCAGTCTAATGTGAAAATGATTCTACTCCTCTGTCCATGTGACTGAAATTTATTCCAGTGATATCTTCTTCACATCCTTATTTCACATTTTCTAATCTTGTGATTGGTTTTTCAAACAAAGTTGATTCAGGTTAGCGGTTGGTTTGTATTTTAAAGTATATTCATATCTTTTAAAAACTGGTCACACTTGTTAAGAAATTAATAGATCAGGACAGATAATAAGCTCTAACTTTTATTTCAGCTTTACACTAAATTGTAATATTTCATGTGATTATCCTTATATTCTTATATCCCATGTGTCTAATGCCCTACTTTACAGTGATTCTACATTTAATATTTATGCATGCTGTCATAAAAATATTTGTGAAGCCAGAAATGATTCTTAATCTTCAAAGTGCTCATTTTCACTCATTGTTTTGAATCTACAAACTGGTAAGAACTTAGAAATGTTACCTTTGTTCACAAAATAAAAGTTGAGCTCATTGACATTATAATTTGTGTTTATTCACTAAATCTACACCAGAGCTTTGACATAAAATTGATATGCCCTTTGGAATGTCCAGCACAACGTGTGATAACTTGGCAGTATTACAGGTCATAGTAGGTCATTATTTATCACTAAAGACTTCCTGATTTGTCTTGAAATTAAGTGAGGTTTCTTCTCTCATTTCATGGAAACCTTAAGTAGTTGACTATAGCATTTAATCAACTCATCTCACCTTAGATGCTTCTGAGTTAGTTTGGGAAATCCTTGGGTTAATCCTCATTATAGAGTCCTCTCTAGAATCTTAAGTGTATGGGTCAGTTACACTGTCATGGATGTTCAGATCATATGCAATTATAAAATGAAGGTGGTAAGATTAGGATATTTGAATTTGTTTGAAGCATTCTTTTGAGCAGTTACAGGGAAGCAGTTGTAGCATTTTCCTTAAAGACCAGCCCCTTTAAATATCAGAACATTTCACATCTGGCTTTTGCTTTAAGACCGTAAATAAAATTTGTGCTTTAAAATTGGGTGTGTTCACGATGTTTTCCATATTTTGACTCACTGTTACCTGCTTAAGTTTGCCTTTCACCTTTATTCTACACCACCTACTTCCCTATGAAATAACTGTTTTTTTTTTCATTAGCAATTTCTGGCATATAAACTGTATATAAGTTACTAGGAGCAGGTCAACAGATGTAAAACAATCAAAAAGCAAAGGCAAAATGATACACATTATTTTGTAACAAATATCCATTACATGAAAGCATGTGATTTAATTAAAATAAAATAACTTAATTCATTAATATGAATTACATATCCAAGTTTCTTTGGAGAAAGAGCACACATATTTTAGATTGCCAGGTTCTCTCATATAGAAAGGGATGCTATTATCTGTTACCAGACAGTAAGACTGAGAAATTAAGCAAAAAAAAAGCATTTGAAAGTGCCTTGTAAACCGTAAAGAGCTCTAATAATATGCAGTATGTTATTTTAATGTTGTGTGTGTTTGTTGGAACAGAGATGGTAGGGAGAAAATATGTAACTACCCATTCTCAGTGGCTTCTGTGCCAACAGTCTAAGACTTGCAGTTTTACAGATTTCATGCTGTTGTTTAGTTGCCCAGTCATGTCCAACTCTTTGCAACCCCAGATTACAACACTCCAGAACTCCCTGTCCCTCACCATCTCCCGGAGTTTGCCCAAGTTCATGTTCATTGCATTGGTGATTTGATCCAGCATATCATCCTCTGATGCCCTTTTCCTGTGCCCTCAATCTTTCCCAATATCAGGGACTTTTCCAGTGAGTCAGCTGTTTGCATCAGGTGACCAAACTACCGGAGCGTCAGCTTTGGCATCAGTCCTTCCACTGAGTATTCAGGATTGATTTCCTTTTAGACTGACTGGTTTGATCTCCTCGCTGTCCGAGGAACACTCAGGAGTTCTCCCCAGCCTCACAGTTTAAAGACATCAATTCTTTGGCTCTCTGCCTTCTTTATAGTCCAGCTCTCACAACTGTATGTGACCACTGGAAAGACCATAGCCTTAACTATATGGACCTTTGTTGCCAGAGTAATGTCTCTGCTTTTCAACACACTAGGTTTGTCATCGCTTTCCTGCCAAGAAGCAATTGTCTTCTGATTTCAGGGCAGCAGTCACCATCTTCAGTGATTTTAGAGCCTAAGAAGAGGAAATCTGTCACTGCTCCCACCTTTCCCCCTTCTATTTGCCAGGAATGATGGGGCTGGATGTCATGATCTTAGTTTTTTAAATATTTAGTTTCAAGCTAGCATTTTCACTTTCCTCCTTCACCATCATCATGAGGTTCTTTAATTTTTCTTCTCTTTCTGTCATTAGGTTGGTATCATCCTCACATCTGAGGTTGTTGTTGTTTTTCCTGCCTATCTTTATTCCAGCATATAATTCATCCAGCCTGGCATTTCTCATGATAAGCTCAGTGTTTAAATTAAACAGGGTAACAACACACAGCCTTGTTGTACTCCTTTCTCAATCCTGGACCAATCAGTTGTTCCATACAGGATTCTAACTGTTGCTTCTTGACCCGCATATAGGTTTCTCAGGAGACAGGTAAGATGGTATGGTATTCCCATTTCTTTAAGAGCTTTCCACAGTTTTTTATGATCCACACAGTCAAACGCTTTAGTGTAGTGATTAAGCAGAGGTAGATGTTTTTCTGGATTTCCTTTGCTTTCTCTCTGATCCAGTGAGTGTTGGCAACTTGATCTCTGGTTCCTCTGCCTTTTCTACTAAGGGGAAAGTAAAAAGACAGTTTTCATATTGATATATAATTATTTTTCATTCAAGGACATCAACTTTGGCCGATTTCATGTGCTGAAATATAATGCATGAGAATGCCCAAAACCACCATTTCAAAACATTGCCCTTTAGATTGCCCTTGTAAGCATTTGAATCAGTAATTTGGAGTGACTTTAATCCTCAACTATTTTTTTTTTCATAAACCCTATTAAGTAAGCATCAAATATTTTTTCACTCTTTTTATATGATTGAATTAGTGCTTTTCATCAACAACCTTGATTTCAGCATTGAAGTTCCATTTCTTAATGCAATGAATAATTATGGTAACAAGTAAATGAAAGCATGATTATTTTAACTTGTAACATGCACTAACATCTATTCCAGTGTGTCCAGAATAAAAGTTTTTTCACAAATGTATGGGACATTTGAGGAAGATACAGGAAAGAACTAAGTCAATGAAGTTGATGTAGCAATCTGATACCTTTGCTTAGATAACCTAAAAAGATGCAGACACTGGAGGAATTTGGAAAATTATAAAACTTCTAAAGTTTATGCTGAAGGGAGTCAAGCTAAATCACTTTCTACCCCTGAGCTGGATTGATTCATACTATAATTACCTCTCAAAAAACTGATGGTGTGTTAATATTCAATTGATAGTTGTAAGTTGGTAATAAAATTTTAAATGTGGAATTGCTACACAAAATATGGAAGGAAACTTTGCCTTTAGTCTTGGAACTTGTGATTAGCCTGGGATAATTATGATTTCTAACAGGAACAAAGATAGAATTCAATGGCATAGCTGGAATTACAGTGATCGCTTTGGCTTTGAAAAAATTCCAACTTTTCCAGCTAATTATATTACCCTCCTCTGTATTCAGAATATTATACATTTCAGCTAAGTCTGAATAGAGGCTTAAAAAACAATTAAGAAAAAGTGACTGAGCAGTTTTTTTATACTGAGTTGAAGAGGGCATTTAAAAATTGTACCTAGCCAGTCTTCACTTTCATGCATTGGAAAAGGAAATGGCAACGCACTCTAGTGTTCTTGCCTGGAGAATCCCAGGGACGGGGTAGCCTGGTGGGCTGCTGTCTGTGGGGTCGCACAGAGTCAGACACGACTGAAGCGATTTAGCAGCAGCCTTGTTTGACAGAATTCTTACACTTAGGAATCCCCAAATTTCTTATAAACCTGTGTTTGGGCAAATTAATGGGAAACACACTGCAGATGTTTAGCAGTATTATGCCAACATGAATATATACTCAGGTTTTGATATTCTTTGTTAACGATTTAAACATTTTTTGATATTCTGTTAGCAGAGTAATTTAGCTAATAATTTGATTAGTTTCACCGTCTACCCATGTTAAGTCCTTCATTGCTTGAACCTAATGAGAAATGGGACATTCTGGTTTAAATATTTTCCAGTTAACTCAGTTAAACCAGATTCCTTTGGTTTATTTTGTGTAAGGAGTGGTGCTCTGTTGGAAATTATTATTAAAATTTTTATTTTATATTATGTTTTAGTTGAAATTTCTTGGGTGATTAAGGTCTCATCTGGATAATTATTGTAAACATTAGTTCTCTTTATATTATGAAATCTTGTATATCCTATGATATCACACAGTGAAAAACTCAGCCTTTCCTTTACATAAGTTTTACACTAATCTTATTCTGGAAACTTCATACACCGTTCCATCTTCACTTCGAGCCACTGATGTTTAGGATATTATTTTCTTTTTTTTTATTGTTGTTGTGAGGAAGTTAAATGGCGAATTAGACAAAATCTTTGCCCAAAGCCATACAGCTTCTCAGAGGGGATTTTTGAATCCTTGTGTGTCAGTTCTCTGATCTGGATTTCTTTCCATTTAAAACAATATCTAGAGTATTTGGTCTAAGAGAAATTTCTTAGGGTTGATCTTTGTATGAAGTGCAACACGCAGTTCTGATTTTGTGAGTTAAGGATCTTGGTTTATTGAGATATGACTCATTCTCTGTAGATGGAGTAGATAACTGTTCATAACACTGGAGGGTATGTGTGTGTGTGTTTACAGGTGAGAAGAGAGAGAAAAAGTTACTCAATACTAACCTGCTCTCCTCAACAATAGAAATATGGACTATTTGCTTTGTGACCACAAACATAGGCACTTTTTATTTGATTTTACAGTTCAGATTAGTGCCCCTTGCCACCTAAAGCTGCAGTGGTAAATTTGGTGGTGATCTGTACAGATGTGTGGGCATCCCTGGGGTAAAGAATCCTTCTGCCAAAGAAGGAGACACAAGAGAGGTAAGTTTGATCCCTGGAACAGGAAGGTCCCTTGGAGGAGAATATGGCAGCCCACTCCAGTATTCTTGCTTGGGAAATCCCATGGACAGAGGAGTCCTTGGAGTCACAAAAGAGTCAGACACAACTAAGCAACTAAGTACACACATACACAGGCAAAAAGTTGAACTTATAATTTAGCTCTCACTGTCCCTCTCCTTTTGTATGGACTAAAATAGTTAACATGTAAATTCTTCATTAGCATTCATAGTCAAATAATATGTAGAAATCCAAAAAGTTAGCTATTTTAAATAGATTATTGCTATGCCAATGCTAAACTTATATAGAATAGCCATTCAAAAGGCTGAAGTCCAATCAAATATCTATTTTACCGTGATGACAATGTAAAAAATGAAGCAACACCGCTTCCTCAATGCTTCCTTCTCGGATCTATTCCACATGTGGTGTTGTGGTAATACTGCGAGCAGTGAAGTATTAAAACAGTTTTGTCTTGTGTTCTTTCATTCTGACAGGCCAATGACATAATGTCGACAAGCCGTGTCTGATAGATTCAAAATTAAAAGTGAATGCCCTCCTTCTTTTCCCTAAGCTTGTGCCTAATGACCTTTGAGCCAATGTGCAATTTCACTGCTTCCGACATAGTAAGTCTTCCATGGTAAGTCTGGGAACAGCTGGTGAGGGTCTTTTCTCAGGCTGCAGAGGATGGTTTTACCAAAACCATATTACTTTTGTTATTAAAGGAGAAGAATGAGAGGAATCAGCAATAAAAACAAAGACTAGTTCAAAGTCTGAACTCTGAAAAGCAGTTTTTTGGTAAGGATATTACCATATATAATATATGTCATATATGCATAATTTAATACTTTCACAGTAAAGTCAGCCAGTTGATTTTCATAAACATGTATAGAGCAACAGCACTGAGAAAAATAAAGGTAGAAATTTACTCTGTGAATTTTTAGTTTTACACTATATTATACAATTGTAGTAAGGAAGATGATCAGCAATGTATGGAACCAAGACTTTAGATTCCAGGCATATTTTCTCTGCTACAGCTTTTCCACTGAGTCGAATGTTTTGCTCTCTAGCTATATAGTTAGAGGTAATTTATACAATTCTTGCTTTTACAAAGACATATGAAAACTTAGTGCATTTAGAAAATAATTGAGGTTGGTTATTAGAAAAGTTTATGAGTATTTTGTTAATTTATTCAATCCATGAAGTAGAACTTATTATAAACTTAGCCTGTTTCAGTATATTTGAATGTGTGGCCTTAGCTTTTTGACTGTTTATTGACTAACTGGAAGAAATTAGACATATACATATGAAAATGTTTGTCAATTCTAGGTAGAAGGGAAGAAAGTAATAAATATAACTAATACTATAGGACAACAGCTTTAATACATATACATACACACATGTACACACATGTGTATGCATGTGTCTATGTGTGTAAAACATTTGAAAGAAATAATTTCCTAAAATCTCATCCAAAATCCCAGTGTCTACAGTCTAGATTGGATAAAAGCAAAGATTGTTAATTCTTTCCTTTTTTGAATCTTTAGAGTTCAAATGGTTAAGAACCATTTTCTTAGGATACTAGAAAGAAGCCTGAGTTGAATGTAGGCTATGGGATAGAGAAGTTGCAGCCTTCCTTATTGGGGAGATGATTTTTTGATTTATAATATTTGAAAAATTGGAAGAGAGGAAAATGGGGAATATTGGAAGGGAAGGCAGAAACTTGAAGCTCAAAAGGAACAGTGTTATTTGAAGGGCTGGCCAACCAGGCAGAAGTGGAGTTTATAATATTGATTTAAAGAGGAGCCTAGGTCAGGTGAAGCCAAGTTAACAGGAACCACAAATTCCAGGCAGAAATTTTTTGGAATATCCAGGAGGCAAAATGAATACGTTTAGACCTTTAAAATGAACAGGACACAATGAAATCAGTGTTTATGTACTGTAATGTGTGGTGGAGCTGTGGATATGAGTTATTGTGCAAAATAAAATCAAAAGTGGGAGCAGAGAATGGAGGTAATTCTTGTGTTCAGTTTTGGTGAAATAAATACTAATTTTGTGAATAACAGTGCAATTACCTTTATTTTTATTCCATCTATTAGTCATAAAAAAGTGTACACCCTTGTATACATCTTGTTTAAGCAACTGTATTTAGTTCCAATTAAAGTAGCAAATTGATTTATCCATTATAATTACTTTCAGCTTTTAAGTTCTTAAATCTTTCCCCCTTGCCTCCCTTCTTTCATCTTTTATTTTCCATCTTTACCCTCTCTCTGTTTTTCATCCTTGATTTCTTCTTACTATATTTCTTTCTGTCATATAGAATACTGGTGTTTTAATTATTATAAGTATTAAACTTAAATGTAGTATTGTATCCTCATGATCCAGGAATATCAGAATTGAAAGAGGAGAATCCAGGCACTTCTCATATATTTAGTTTGAATAATGAGAGAGCCCTGTTTTTACTCATTTTCCAGGTAGTGTTTAGATGCAACCTTTATTTGCTATAATAAACTGTAGGCCAGATATCCATACATAGTGGAAAAACCATTTTACTGTAACAGCTGTGGTCTGTCTGCACAATATCACAATCACGATCACATGAGTGTTTCTGGATTTCTACCTCTCAGAGTGCTGTTTAGGTAAATCCAGGTGGTTTTGTTGAGGGAAGAGTTTTGCCTTTAAAGCATTAATCACTATAGTGCTCAACCTTTCCAGGGGTTCAGATAGTTGATTGGTGTTTGTTTTGTTAATTAATTTGCATTTCATTCAGATGCGGTGCTATGGTCTTAAACGATAATGTTAATGCTGCTCAATTAAGGCTCTAAGTCTCTATTACTTATTTTGCTATTCTTTCTTCTCCTCAACAAAGAAAAGATTGTGAAGTGAAATAAAACAGATACTGTCCAGGCTGCTTACGTCTACTTGTGTCATTTTGCTTGATTAAAGGCGTGATGTGAATGAACCTAAGCTTTTCATTGCAAGGAAATATGAAAAAAAAATGTTTTGGATATAGAGTTTCCTTCACCATAATTATAACCTTTAAAAATTTACCAGAATTTTAGTATATAATATTTTTTTGAAATTTTCCTGATAAAAATTTTCCTTGATAAACAGCTGATTTTACAGAATGTAGTTCTTAGAAATTGACATCATAGAAAAACATATGCAGAACTGTCATAAAAATCTGCTTATATTTAGTTTGTTTCTACTTATGAGGTACTACTAGTTGTTGTAGCTTACATAATTAAAGGAAAGCATGTTAACAAAGGCTACAGCTTGCAAATTCAAAGCAGGTTATTATTATTTATTCTGCTCCCAGCGATTGCACACATTTGACCCTAAATGACAAAGTAAATGAAAGCTCTTTTTCAAAGTAATACAATCAGTTCAAAAAATATTGTGCTAATAAAATTATACATTCTAATTGAAAGATTGATGGCAATCCATTTGGTTGTTACTAGGTTATTTGTGACAGAAGATGCAGGGTAACCTCATTACAGTCAGAATTGTGATGACTTGTAGCTGAAGAGAGAAATAAAGCTTTAAACCATTGTCACAGTCCATTTCCAAAATGTATTCAGAAGATGATTTAAATGAAAATATACGACCATTAAATATAAGTTTGAATTGGTTACCTAGTAGTGTTATTATAGAAGCAATGAAGTAATCATCTGTTTGATCCATAATTGGCCTACTTAAAATTCACAAATCAGATTTACAGATTCCAATTTATGAAAGAGAAATGCAGGAGCAAACACTGGATTGAAAACATTATCCCTTGTGGTTTGGTATTTCCAGCTCATATTTTTAGTTGTTTTCTTCATGATCATTAAGTCTATATCAGTTTATTTTAGACATTTCTGTCCACAATCACCAATTCGTGATAAATTATTCAGCACTTTTCATTTGTTTGTTCCCTAGTAGTTTAATGTCAGGCTTTCAGCACAAGTACTCAAGGGAATTTGATCAACATTTTGAAGTTATGTGGTTGAGAGAAAGAAAGAAAATGAATGTACAATAATTGTTTTTTTCCTTGTGAAAGATGTTAATATCTTTGTGGGATATATTTTCTATATATTTGATCTTGGAACTTATTTTTCTTGATTAGTTAATAATAATGTAGAAATTTTTGCCTAAGAAAAGCTCTATCTCCCTACAGTCTTCTTACTATAAGAATGTTTCTCTAGCATTTCTCACATTTAGAAGTATCCTCAATGTCTCTCATATAAAACCCATTTTATTTTATCACTTAATCATTTCTGGTTCAATCTTAGGCGTAGTTGCCTCGCTTCTCTCATTTGCACTTGCTCTTATTCTTTTCTTGGGCTCCTTACAGTCACCACCATGCCTTTCATGATAACTTACCTTTCATCATGAATTCTAAAATTCTTTTATATTGACAGAGATACTCATTTTATAAGAAGACTGTTGTAAACTTGATTTCAGGTTGGCCCTAATTTTTTGAAAAAGTGCATTTAAAAGAAGGTTTTCATTGGATAAGTCAGTTATGGATTGGGTATCTATAAATTTAACAGAGTGTCCTTTTTAAGATAGTGAATCTACATAGGGTTGACATTTTATCTGTCCTAAGGAATGAATTAAGAAGAAGTTTAGGATGGTGCTTCTTCTTACCTTGTGTTGTCAGTTAAGGCTGAAGTTTTGAATTATCAAAATTCAAATAGAATTCAGGAAATTGAATTAAAAATACATTTTAGTAAGATCCTAACGCCATTTGACAGAGAATGAGATGGTTAGATGGCATCACTGAAAAAATGGACATGAGTTTGAGCAAACTCTGGGCAGCCTGTAGTCCGTGGGGTTGCAAAGAGTTGGACACAACTGAGCAACTGTACAACACTGAGGTGAGGGCTAAAGTGGGAACAAAGGGCCTTTCTTTCAATTCTAGCTATAGATCACTTCCTTCCCATAAATTACCTGTTAGCTTTCTGACCTCAGGCAAATGATTTAACTTTTAAGTCTTAGATTTTTTCAGCTGTAAAATGGAATGAAGATTCTAGCCTTACAAGGTTGTTTTGATACTTATAAATATAATTTTATAGTTATACAAGATTGATTCATTTGTGAGTAATAAATATTGGAAATGTTTCAAAAATTAAACATGCTTTTTATTTATTTAAGCAAATGACGATAATGTACCTACTGTGTGCCAGGTTTAGTTCCAGTATATGTTAGTGAATAATCTAGAAAAAATCACGGCTTCATGGAGCTTAAATTCTCAGTGCTTACATATTCAGTGCAGAAACTTGAAAGATATATGAATGTTAATATACCAAAATAAAATCACTTAGAAATCTGGTGTTAATAATTTGTGGATGTCTGTATTTTTAAATGTTTTTGTGAGTATCTGTGTTTTGCAGTTTTTCAGATTATCATTGTAGCTTGTGTCATCTTTCTTATTTGTATTTCGTAAATATTTTCTCATATCAGGTTCTTCCTCACCATGGTATAGAATGGTGTACTTTTCATCCTGTGTTATATGCTAATTTTCTTATTCCTTATCATTGAGTGTTTAAGTTACTTCCAGTTTTTTAGAAATGTATGTAATATATAAACTATGAAGAACACCCTGTGATGAAAATTCATGTGTATATTCTTGATTATTTCTATCCAGTAAATTCAGTTATATAGAATATTTGAATCAATGATTATAGATATTTTTAAGAGTTTTGTAGGTTCTTCTATAAGGCTGTTTCAATTTAAAATTCCATCAATAATGCTTGAGGGTCCAGGTTTACTAGAATGTTTCCTTTGGACATTTTTCTTGCAAATATGATAGATAAAATTGTTATCTCCTAATGATCTTGAATTTTATTTCTAGTGAGGCTAAAGCTTTTGTTATGTGAGTATTAGCTTATTTTTCCTCCTTTTTTGAATTGCTTGCTCCTGTTGTTTAAGTGTTTTTTTCTTTTGGAATGCTCTTTTTGTTGATGATTGAGAGCTTATTATATATGAAGATAATTGTCTTCTTTTCATGTCACTGCATGTGTACATACCTAAAGATTTTCCATTTTTACATAGCAAAACTGTGGAAGAAACTTCCATGGTTTCCTAGTGATTCCTTTAGGATAGAAACAAATGAATTGTCATCATTCTTTACTAATCTTTTATACTAATTGCCTATGTGTGAAATTCTTATACTAACTAGTTGCAGAAGTAGATTTTATTCCTTTTAGAGTATTAGAGTTTCTTATTGTTTTCCTCTTTTATATATATTACTGAAGAAGTTTTAAACACAGCTATCAAAAAGAGAAAATTGCATTAAAGGCTCTGAGATGTACAGATACAGTATATTCTTTCCATGGTTGTCATTTCCACTTCTCCAGTTCTATTGGCTTCGTGGAACCCTAGGTCTACATTGAGTCTTTGGATGAAATATATCTCCCTATAATCCCACACTCTTATCTCTTCCTCCACTGATAGGCTGGAGGTATCTGAATATTCTGCTTACTTTTCTTATTTTAACACAGGCAGCCAAAAGGCTAAATATAGGCAGGCTCAGCCCTCCCAGTGTTTTGCTATTGTATTCCAACTGTATTTATGCTTTTAGATGAGTGTTGTTCTCTCCAGATCTCCAGATGTCCTACAAACCAGATTTACCCACACCTTGAATGATTTACTCATTTAGATGACTTTGTTAGACCCAGTTGGAATGTAAGTTTAAGACAGATGCATTAGTGGCTAAAGACTGATGATAAAAAATGTCAGTTGTCAAGAGATTTATAAGCCTGATGGTTTAGGGACGATTAAAGCCTTCAGTCACATAAGGGGAAATACACAGTTGTAGGGATCCACAAATATGAAAAATAAATGATAAGCTCTAAACTCAATGGGGCAGAATTCTATATCTAATTAATTTAAAAAATCTATGACATGTATAATTTGTTGAAATAATATAATATGGTTCCCACACTCTTTGTTATAATTTACCTGTGAAACTAGGGAATTTGGTACCAAATCTTTAGTTCCTATCAGATTTGACCATTTAGTAAAGTAAATGTAAAATTAACTAGAAAAAAGTTCCTATCACTTTCTGATAAAATATTTATTTGTTTTTGATATGTGGGTATGTTTTCAAAAAGAACAGTATTCTAAAACTTGATCATTAAAGTTTGGGAAAGCACATTATTCAATTATTGGGTGCCTCTCTGAAATCAGTCATTTAAAATATATTTAAATGGATTAATTTGTATATTTTCCTATAGAATAGGACATAATATATTCCTTTGACTCATAAAATTGTGAGACTAAAGATAAGTATATTCTAATCTTTACCTCCAAAATACATATGATTTATTACAGGGTTGTGCTTTTTATCCAATGTCCTAGTATTGAATGATGGTGTTTAATATTACTGTAATACCATATGTCAGAAGATTTATTGTAGTTTTTAATTTTCCTGAGCTAGGAGACAGGGTACTTGAATGCATTTGGTGATTATTGACCGATAAGCAATAAAATGATCCTACATAGAGCTTGGTGGCAAATGTTTCTCCAACTCTCTCTGATTAATATGGTCTTTTTGGTGTAATATGTCAATTTTATCAGATTCAAATTTATCACCAAACTAGCTACAGTAGTTTCAGCTCTTGGAAAGGGCTACTTTGACTGAGTTATTATTATATTCACAAACAAGATTGTTGATACCACTGGAAAAGTCCTTATGAAGAGTTACTCTTGGTTACTACAAGATCAGCCAAAAATACCTTTATAAATATTAGATGAAAAAACTGAACTATGTGTCCACGTATTTTGAAAATTTTAATCATTCCTATAAGCTAGTGGAAGTTTTTATTCAGTTACTAAATCTCTTTGAACACTGACTTTTAAAGTATAAGTGTCTTTATTCTCTTATTTATGAAAATCTCTCCAATAATTGGAAGTGCTGGAAAGATGAGGACCACTAACAGAAATGAACATTCCAAAGAAAGAAAGTATCCCATGTAAACCAATGTTTGATATGTGTCCAGTATAGTTGACTTTAATTCAGCAAATACCTTTTGAACATTAAGTATGTTAGACAGTGTGCTAGATTTCAGGGTTACAAAAGTGAATATGTGCTAAGAGAAAGATAAATAGATATGAAATGTCTATTTATCCTTTCTAGAATATGATATATGAGATAACTAAGAATGGAGGTATATAAGTAACTTTTAAGTTTCTATTTCCTTTAATCTTGCAATGTACCTCTGTACTTATTTAGTTATGTGGTAAAATGCATAAATGGAACATTGTATGTGCAATTTCAAGTATTTTGAATTATTGAGGCCAAAAAGCCATTTAAATGAGAGTTGAAAGGTGAAGGAAGAATATACGATCAAAAGTTTTCCATTATCTGTCAGGTAATTTTTTGAAGGGACAGTGATGAGGCCACTGGAGAGAGAGTTCAGAATACATGTGCGATTTTCAAGGTAACACAGATTATGGAACCCAGACTGTCTTATTTCTAAGGATTACATCATTCTTTTGTTAAAATCATTGTACTCACGATGAAATGTTACTCACAGGGAAATCAGATAACAACTCTATGAAGAGCTTTGAAACCATCAGAAAACTCTTGGCATTATATTAAATATTTGAAATTTTATATATGTAAAGCACTATATAAAATTATATTTATTACTGGATTATATAGGAATAATGTACATCTACTGGATTGTATGTTTTGCAAAAGGCAAAGAAAAAGCAATTTTGTGCTCTGATCAACTAAAAAGCATTCTGTCTTGGGATTCTTTTATTTTTTATGATTGCTCCTAAGAAAAATTCACCCAATTATTTTATTTGGTACTTTAAATATTCTTATTAAGAAACTTGTGTGTATTTGGATATATATATAGAAAGAGAGAGAGAGACAGTTTCTAAAATAGAACTATTTACACAGGATAGTAATTTTTAGTAACCTGTCATATTTGGCTTTTATATATGTTGGAAGAGACATCTCATAATTTTTTTTTTCATTTTATTCCAAGGGAAGTAAATCTGATGGTGCCCATATGTTTGCAAAATTCCAGCTGAAAAACTGTTCGAAAAAACAATGATCTATTTTCTTTCCACAAAAGTGCATCAGAGACATAGCATGATGAAGAAAAGTGGTTCTTGTGAGAAAATATTTTAAAGTTTTTCTCACTGGATCTTTCCTTTCTTTTTTTTCATGATTTGGGATCTTCACAAAACGTGCCTAGTTAAATAAAATTAGCATACATTTAACTTTTTTATTTTTCTCCTACTGATTTTGGTCAAAGCATCTTTAAAGATTAAAAACATGTACATGACTTTTAACCCGTTGATCTATTCCTCTCAGCATAACAAGGTACCTTGCTTTCCAACTGTCTGAGACTATGGTATCAAAAGGAAGGAATTGAAACTGGAGGACAAAGGTTAACTTATGAGGGTTCTTTCAAGAAGGTTCCAGTGTTGGCACAAGTTTAGGCTATATACACACCCTTTCAATTGGGCTTCCCAAGTAGCTCAGTGATAAAGAATCCACTTGCCAATTCACTCCTGTCCTGCCACCGGAGTCGTGGGTTCGACCCCTGGGTTGGAAAGATCCCCTGGAGTAGGAAATGGCAATCTGCTCCAGTATTCTTGTCAGGAATATCACATGGACAGGGCCTGGTGGGCTACTGTCCATGGGGTTGCAAAGAATCTGACACGACTGAGCATGTACACCCGTTTGATTATAAACCAGTAGCAGTGAAGTGAGGATATTTTGAATGTTCACATCTTTACCTGTCAACACCTCTGAAACCTTTTCAGCACCCTATTTCTCAGTCTCTTCTTGATCAAAGCATGACCTGCTCACTAAGGCTTTCATAAGATAATAATTTAATAACAGACTCTGAGCCAGAAGACAAAGGGAAAGACTGTGTAGGAGGCCACTGCTAATTTCCCTCCCAACATAATCAAATCAGTGCAGCTATCCAGCCAGGACTCATAACCCTTAATAAGTCACTCTACTCGATTAAGAGAAATTGATTTTCCTCTACCGTGGATCATAGTGATTATGATAAATATGGTATCTGCTGTTCACTGCGCTCCTTCGCTTACTGCCAGTGTCCATTTGTTTGCAGGGAGGCAGGTAAACGAGCTAGAGGATGACGCTGTGTCATTAACTGCAGTTGATATCAGCACTTTGACAGCTGTGGAATTGAATGGTTCCATAGATCAGCTTCGAAGTCAGTCATAAAAGCCTTGCACAGCAGTTACACATTCCTGACAACACTGCTAGCCGCTTTCAACATGCAGTACTCCTGGCTCATGATTTGTAATTGAAAATATAGGAATGGAACAGAATGGGTGGGCATGAGGGAGTTTATACTCTAGATTTATAATATGAAAAGTTGTGTGAGAGCGAAGCTGCAAAGTAATGCTTCACCAAGGTTCTATTGTGATCCCCACATTATCTGAAGTCTATTGTAGGTGTATGTTATTAATAGTTATATGACTGCAAACAAATCTAGTTTTCCAGATAAGCAGTATCTGAAAATAATACTAATGGTTGTAGAAATTTGGGGCTTATCTACTTTTCTGCCCTTTCATGTCACTCTCATCTTGAGTCATTGGTTTTTGTTTGAATGATTCTCTATCTCTTTAGAGATCTTCCCTGTAGCTCAGATGGTAAAGAATCTGCCTGCAATGTAGGAGACTTGGGTTCAATCCCTGGGTCAGGAAGATTCTCTGGAGAAGGGAATGGCAATCCACTCCAGTATTCTTGCCTGGAGAATCCCATGGATAGAGGAGCCTGACAGGCTACGGTTCATGAGGTCGCAAAGAGTCGGACATGACTGAGTGTGTAACACTGCTACTGCTATCTCTTTACTTTATTCGATAATTCTTTGTTCTTTAACATCAGTGGGGAAAGAGAGCAAAGGAACCTATTCTATCAGAGTAGTCTTAACAATTGTTGAGAATTTTCATATAAACTTTTTGAATAGCATGTCAATTGAATGCTTGTTTTTGTAGTTAAAAATACACTAAGTTCCTATGATGATGGAAAGGTATCTCATATGGCATGGCACACAGAGACAGTAGCAGTGATAAAGATTTTTTTTCACTGATTTTACTTGGAGAATAATTTGGGTTTGGAAGTTTGTGTACACCATTAGCCCCCAACAGATAACTCTTATTTCTGTGCTCTACACAGAATGTGATATTACGGGGTAAGGAATTATAGGCGGACATGAAATGTTATTTTTAAATATGGAGGCAGTAACATAACTATGAGACACTGAAAATAGACCTCAGAGTTATCTTTATGAAAATAATAGATGCTTTTTTTAATTAAAATTGTATTTCGACTGAATCAGTCCTAGGATTTTTAAAATTCGATTCATCATCAAATACCATTGTGATGTTTTCTAATAGGCTACACTTAATTATTCTTCTCAATTGTTGTTCCATTGGAGAATAATATATTCTAGTTATATTAAGAAAAATTAATCGATTTAATTTATGTCTTGATACCATTCACCTTTTCATATTACTAAGAAAGGATGAGAAAATATGCCTTTTTCTAGTTTTAAAAATGTACTGCTGAGGTTCACTTTATTCTTGATACCATTACTGAAGAGTCTACTGTCTTTAACTTTACTATTATTTTATTTCTTAGCATTTTCCAAGAAAAGAAAGCCATCACAATGATATTTAATGATAAGGTATATATAATATCTGAATATATTTAATTTGAGTTCTATTTGCACTTCTCTTTTGTGACGTGAGAAACAAACTGAATGATGATAAAAGTTATTAAAACTCTGGCTCTACTCCCACCAGTTTTGAGGAAAATTCACCTCCTGTTATTCTGGGGATGTTAATTGTTCAGTCCAGTGAGCAAAAACAAGTCTGTGCTTGAGAGAAAATCTCCAAATGGCTGCCCAACTGCAAGAGTTGATTATGCAGTGAGGAAATGTGGAGAAGTACTTTGCTTACTCCTATCTGCCCAAGTTGGACATTTAATGAATATAGCTCAACGTATTCAGAATGATCTCTATTAGAGCTGGACAGTCCCTGCAGTGACTTTGACAGGGAAGCAACTGTGCAGCACTTCAAGCAAAAGCAATTAAATTTAATGTTGTTAAATGTAACAAAAATTGTTCAGCATTCAGAATATTTCAGACACCATGGAAAACTTGGAACACAAAGATGGCTCCAACACCTTAAATCTGACTATCATGAACTTTTGTTGTCCTCCAAACTTTCCCTTGCAATTTCTTAACTGTTAAAATTGTTGCTCGGTCACTAAGTTATGTCCGACTCTTTGTAACCCCATGAGCTGTAGTATACCAGGCTCCTCTGTTCTCCATTATCTGTTGGAGTTTGCTCAAATTCATGTCCATTGACTTGGTGATACTATCTAACCATGTCATCCTCTGCCACCCACATTCTCCTTTTGCCTTTAGTCTTCCCCAGAATCAGGGTCTTTCCAGTGAGTCGGCTCTTCTCATCAGGTGACCAAAGTATTATAATGATTGATAGATTATTTGAAGATAGTGTCCACTTTTCCAGATCAATACTATAAGAGATTACAGTTTTACCTGTTAGTTTTATTTTGCTTTTTTGCACTGAAACACATGTAATCTATTGAAGTACAATAATCCTTTTTTCATTCAGATCCTATTTTAAGGAAGTTTCATTAATTGCTCATACTATCAATGATAGTACAGTGTATCCTGGTGTCTACTGCTGCTGCTGCTGCTGCTGCTAAGTCGCTTCAGTCGTGTCCGACTCTGTGCGACCCCACAGACAGCAGCCCGCCAGGCTCCGCTGTCCCTGGGATTCTCCAGGCAAGAAGACTGGAGTGGGTTACCATTTCCTTCTCCAGTACATGTAAGGGAAAAGTGAAAGTGAAGTCGCTCAGTCGTGTCCGACTCTTAGCGACCCCATGGACTGTAGCCTACCAGGCTCCTCCGTCCATGGGATTTTCCAGGCAAGAGTACTGGAGTGGGGTGCCATTGCCTTCTCCGTGGTGTCTACTACATACTCTTAATTCACCAAACTGCTTAAATCTGGCTTAAGGAATTTCCTCTCCAAAATAGTTTAGGTAAGATGATACATACTTTCAAGGTGATGAGTGAAATGCAAGTGGAGAAGTTCTTTTTGAGTAATAAATGTGGCTGTCCAGAATCTTGTGTATCTAGCTCCGAATAACCAAAAATATATTTTCATATTAAAGATATAGCATGGGCTATGATTAACAAGGTGAGAAAGACCAATCATTATATGAAACAATAGATAGCTAAAAGATCTAATATAACATTTAAGAGCTTTAAAACTTTTAATATAATGTTTAAGAGTGAATTTTAAAAAGTTTTTTGTATGTGTGTCTGCCCCTTGGTTAAAGTTCTGTTTAGTTCCAAGTCAACACTATGACTAATAGCAGAAGATAAAAGATTTGGAATGATTATTTTTGTGTTCTGTTTTATGCTAGAAAGTATCCACAAGAAAGCAAGTAGGTTGTGGCATAAAAAGAACCATCTCAGAGCTTATGGAGGTTTTGGCCAATTGTAGCTTCCCCAATTAGTGAGAAGACACATGGATGAATACAAGACTGAAAGCGTCTGGGTGTGGATAAAGAAAAACAAATGTCTGGTTCTGTGTTAAGCACAATAATTTCTATTCTAGATCATGAGTTCACACCTTCGTAGCTCAGATGGTAAAGAATCTGCCTGCAATGCCGTAGACCAGGGTTTGATCCCCTGTAGAAGAGAATGACTTCCCACTCCAGTATTTTTGCCTGGAGAGTTCCATGAACAGAGGAGCCTGACAGGCTATAGTCCATGAGGTTGCAAAGATTCAGACATGACTGAGCCACTAAAACTTTCACTTTCAGAGGGAAATGGTCTGATGAGATCTGAGCAGTTCTAATCTCTAAATTTATAGGAAAACAAGTAGTAGAGAATAGACAAAAGGGCAATAGAGAAAAATGTTAAAAGTCTGTATTTCAAACGTTACTGGGAGTTAACTGAATCATTCTCAAGAGTATGGGGTGGAGACAAGCCTCTTTCCACTGCCTCAATACATACAGAAAACTTTTAGTTACAGGTAGGTGATTTCCTGACACTGAAGACTTGGTGTTAAGTAAGAATATTCTGAATATTTTAATACAAGAAGAAATCTCCCTCCATGTATTTTATTCCATTAAAGTACTCTATTGACATTTAAAAATTAATGAATTGCAAATCCAGTAATGGGTTGTACTTGGAATGGCACTTCAAAACTTACATGAAAGTGAAAATCGCTCAGTCATGTCCGACTCTTTGCGACCTCATGGACTATACAGTCCATGGAATTCTCTATACCAGAGTACTGGAGTGGGTAGCCTTTCCCTTCTCCAGGGAATTTTCCCAACCCAGGGATCAAACACAGGTCTCCCGCATTACAAGTGGATTCTTTACCAGCTGAGCCCCAAGGGAAGCCCAAGAATACTGGAGTGGGTCCCCTATTCTTTCTCCAGGGGATCTTCCCGACCCAGAAGTTGAACTGGGGTCTCCTGCATTACAGACAGATTCTTTACCAACTGAGCTATCAACGAAGCCTTTCAAAACTTACCTTGGGTATATTAATACTATGAAACCTTGCAGTCACATTTTCCAGCATCTTAAGAGCTTCACAGTGAAGATATGACATAATGCTTAAAGTTTTTTTTTGAATCCTCCGTCACATTGTATGGCATCACTTAACGGACATGAGTTTGAGCAAACTCCGGGAGATGGCAAAGGATAGGGAAGCTTAGTGTGCTGCAGTCTATGGGGTCGCAAAGAGCTGGACACGATTGAACAACAACCACAACAATAATTTGGAAGTGTCCTATGTAACACAGATATGAAACCAGTTCAATAAGGTAACAGTTCCTAACTATACAGATCAGCATATCCTCACAACACAATACTTCTTCAGAGAGCATGTATTAGGTCAGATTCCCACTTTACAGTAAAGCTTTGTGTTTGTGTAGGCTGCGTCTTCTGCACTCAGATTTAAAGAGACCTCTCTTCCCTGCTTTCTCTGAAGTTGGAAAGCAGCCGAAGTGGCAGCTGCCTCACAAGTCGCTTTTCTTCCCCTTGTTTTGATAATTATGAGCAAAGGTCAATCACTTCCCCATTAAGGCAAATCCTGACAACCCCACTTGTCAGAGCCTCAGTTATAGATGACATGCTTGTCAACATAAAAAAACCAGGAGTATATCTTTACTTCCTCATGACCAGCTGAAAGTCAAAACCCCACAGAATACTGGAGAAGGAGGGGGGAAGGATGGGTGGGTGTGTGCCATACATTTGTCAACTGCAGAGGTACAGTTCTAAGGAGATTTTTGTAATTTTAAGCTTCACAAATGGATGATTACATTCTGCTTGTTAAATGTGGACTTGTGAGCATCCTGACAGAATGCAAATACTTCTGTTAACACCATGACCTTGCAGTGCTTCCGACAGAGAGATTTTACTTTTATTGTGACTTTCTTTCTGAAGCCATCTTAGCTTTTAGATGAAGATGAAATGGCTAAAATCTGAGAAGTGACCAAATAATGTTCTTTGTGTAACGAGATTCTGAGTGAACTAAAAACTCAGCTAGGACCATTGTAAGGGTAAAGACATAATGCACACTGAAGGAGTGGGGAGGGAGATATAGTCTTTACATTATGAAATTTGATATTAAGCTTGTACTGCTCAGATTATGTCAGAGATTCATTTACATTTAATTACTCAGTACCTCCCAGTCTCCCTGAAATCAACATTCATAGGACTATATTGAGTCTGCTGGTAACTGACCTTGGAAACATAAACAGAGCAAATTACACTCCTGTCAACATGTTAACTTCATACACTTTCAATGATCCCAACACTTTGATATAAGAGAATATGGTGTGATATTTAAATTGAGTCCAGGGGCCCAATTTAGGACCCACTCATAGTGTGCCTTCCTATATACAATGAAACATTTTCCTAAACTTCTGTGGGTGATTTTATTTTAAATACTTAAGGGCTTTCTATTTAAAGGGAACCATTAGAAATTCCTCTTTAACTTCTTCTTGGAAATTAATAAATCCTTTTGTATGGAAAATCACTACCAAATCATTATGCTGTATACATTGAACTTATAGTGCTGTATGCAATTATATTTCAGTAAAACTGAAAAACTTATTACCTCCTCACTTCTCACTTGTTTAAATCAAAATTTTTATTTGTTGCTCTATTAATGTTATGGAGTGAGTTACCTATGGTGTGTTGTGATAAATTGTTAATGAGACTCACTCTCAGATGAAAGAAACCATTACTTTCCAAGCAAGTTATGACCCAATATAATAATTTCAGACTAAAAAGGAAGTGTTCTGGGTATTTTTCTGAAATGAACAAATCTAACATAATCTTACAGCAAGTAATATTTGTCCAAGATTATTAAGAATGTAAGCCTGTGTATAAATATGAGTTGTGGATATATAATTCCATCTAGTCAAGAAACACTTGTTTGTTCCTTTGTGTTCTAAGGTGCAATACACGCATGTGTGCGTGCTCAGTCATGTCTGACTCTTTGTGACCCATGGACTATAGCCCTCCAGGCTCCTCTGTTCATGGGATTTCACACATACTTAATGGAATGGGTTGCTATTTCCTTCTCCAGGGGATCTTCCTGACCCAGGGATCAAACCCGCGTCTCCGGCATTGACAAGCAGATTCTGAACAACTGTGCCACCTGGGAAGCCCCAAGGTGCCGTGGATAATCTCTCATAACAGGTGTACTTGTTTTATCATTGGTCATTCTCCTCAGTCTTCAGGCATAATAAGATGCCCTTGGTGACACTCTTGAAGCCCACTGCTTTGATTGTCTTCCTTTCTTCTCCATCACCCTGTTGTCTTCCTTCCAGTTGTTCACTTTTCATGACACCCCTCAAGAGTGGAGTCAAAGATGAGCAAATATACAGGTGTTTTGTCACTTCTTTTACATCCGCTCCTCAGTTTTTCATTATGGTAATGGCACTTTGTGATGTGCAGTTTCTGGATTTATGACCCATTCTCGATAAGCGTGAATCTGGCCTGCATGTGCATCTTTGATAAGGTTCTAATTGGATAGCGGTGACCTTTCTGAATGTAATTCAGGGAGGAAGATTAAAAAGCAGTCCAGGAAGTGACAGGTTTGGGACAATAACGTATGAATTCAGCTCTGCTGGCAGGCAAGAGATGTAAGCTGTGATAAATTAGAGGGAGGCCAAACAGGCTTACACTGAATGAATGATTTTTCATTTCTTTTACATCCTTGTGTAAAACTCTATTGCAGAAATTGTGCTAAAACCACTCTATCTTCCTACTCCTGGGTTATACTACTCTTTTACTGATAGTAGAAGTTAGAGAATTATTCAGTTAATGTAGTTTTAAAATGACTGAAGAACACATAACTAAAAGTAAATGCTCCAGTTTGCACTAGGTCATTTTAAGCTGAACAGTTAATGGGTATTTGGAAGGTAGCTACCAAAATTCAGAAAAATCTTTCTTTGTCTAACTCTCTCCTGCTTTCCGTCGATTTCTCACATCTATGTGTAAAGCCTACTAGAAATATCCAAGTGTGTATACACACTCAGATCTTGAAAATATCTTTATCCAATTTTAAAGATGTAAACTCAAATTTTAAAGCTCGATTCTATAAGAAAATCAATATAACCAGAAAACACCTAATTAATATTTTATATATTGATAAAGTCATAAACTCTTAGTATATCTTCAACTTTGAATGTTGTCTTGCTAATCCTGCCAACTATGCGAATGTCTTGCTGATCCTGCTGACTCTGCCAGTTGTCTCACTGTATCTCGCTGTGCACACTGTTCTCAGACCCCAGGGTAGGCAAGGCACGAGCGGGGAAGCTGGAAGAAAACTCGAGCTATAGGAACCACAGACCTGTTTATTCTCTCCAGGCTGGCCCAGCAGCCGTAGCAGCAGCCATAACATAACCTCTCATAACATAACCTCGCTCCAAGGGCTTTCCAGGTGGAACTTATATATGCTTACAGACCAAAGGTAGCCCGTGGCCAGGTGAGTATCTTGTGATGCACATGAACAGTGCTATAAGTGATCTCAACTGTTACGTGATCATTATTTGTAAAACTTGGGGTGAGAGCCTTTGGAGGGAGAGAGCTTGACCATGCCATCTTGGCTAATTTGCTCTTTCCCTACAAATATGCATGCTAAGTTGCTTCAGTCGTGTCTGATTCTGTGTGACCCTATGGACTGTAGCCCACCAGGCTTCTCTGTCCTTGCAGTTCTCCAGGCAAGAATACTGGATTGGGTTGTGATGCCCTCCTCCATGGCATGGCAAATGACCTGGAGGAGCATTTCCTCCTCAAATCCACGTCTCTTATGTCTCCTGTGTTGGCTTGCAGATTCTTTACCACTAGGCGCCACCTGGGAAGTCCCAACTTTGAATATGTAGTTGAAATACAATTCTATGGACTAGTATATTTAATTACATGTTTGAACACATACACTTACTTGCAAAGACATGTATGTCTTCAAATGTAGGCTGAGATTTTTTCTCCAAAGTGACGCTTCTTAGTGCCAGTATATGGTATCCAAATCTTAAGTATATTGTTAATACTATAATAAAATGTTACTTAAATGGAAATAACCTTAAAAAAGGAGAAATTGTAAAAGCTCAAAGGTAACTTTGTGAGATGATTTTGTAAAATCTGCCGTTTCTGCTATTGAGCCTGTGGCTTATACACATGGAATACAACATAAATTATACAAGTAGCAGGCAAGTTGTTGGGCCTCTCTACCAGGATTAATAGAGGGAAAAGTTCTTTCCTTTAATTTCCTTCTCATACTCCTCACACATGAGCTCCTTCAAGGAACACAGGGCCTATCAATACAGAATTTCCTTTCGAGCCCTCTGGACCTTGCTATAGAAGGAAGGAAAGGCAAACACCTTTTCTGAGGGTCTGAGTTGGGTCAGACACCATGGTATGTATGAATATGTTGAGTTGTATTCTCACCTCATTGTAACTCAAGGAGATGTTATTAGCCTTGTTTTCTTGCTGAGAAATGTTTTCCCCAAATTAAGCTCAGGGCTTGGCCCCCAGCAGTCATTATGCAAGTGGAAAACAAAATATGTAAGGCCAGGTGTACTCACCTGAGGTTATATTAATTGAAGCCCAGCATAGCCAGATTTGAATCTGGCCTCCATGTGTCTTGGGCTTCCCAGGTGGTGACAATAGTAAAGAACCCGCCTGCCAATGCAGAAGACACAAGAGACGTGAGTTCAGTCCCTGAATTGGGAAGATCCCCTGGAGAAGGGCATGGCAACCCACTCCAGTATTCTTTCCTGGAGAATCCCGTGGACAGAGGAGTCTGGGAGGCTACATCCATGAGGTCGCAAAGAGTCGGACATGACTAAACATGCACGTACTCTAGCGACTCCATGTATCTCAACATAAGCAGGTAAGCAAAGAAAAGCAAGCTTCTAGCTCTGTTGTTTAGTCGCTGTCTTGTCTGACCCTTTTGCCCCATGGACTGTAGCCCACCGGGCACCAGCAGGTGCCTCTGTCCCTGGGGTTTTCTTGGCAGGAGTACTGGAGTGGATTGCCATTTCCTTCTCCAGGGGATTTTCCTGACCCAGGGATTGAACCCACGTCTCCAGCATTGCCAGGCAGATTCTTTACCACTGAGCCACCAGGGAAGCCCCTCTAGCTGTACTGCTTTATGCCAGTTTTCCAAATCATCTCCCAGTTTTTAAACAAGGGCTTTTAAAGGTATTCTTCACATACCATACAATTTATCAGTCTGTAGTGTTGAGCATCATTTTATATTTTATACCTGCTATAAAATCAGTGTAATACACTGTGCCTTCTTTGGCTATGTTTAATACTTGTGAACTGAAGACTTTTTAAATTTTTTTACTTAGATAAATAAAATAAAAAGCATTTTTCCCACTTGAATCCATATTTGTATATTTCTGCTGAATTCTTGGTTACCCAAATATTAATATTCTTTCAGAATTTCTCTGATATTTTTCCATTTTTTCATATTCACTCTTCTTGTGCCCCCCTGTGAAGGATGCTTGGGCTATTCTTAGAAGCACTTATTATTATGCTTTCTAGACTTCTTGCTTCTCCATTCCACTCTGTAAACTTACTGACAATTTAATTGTTAAAACATTTATTTTCTTCATGGCACTTTGCTCTTCTTAGAGCTCATTGTCTGTCAGATTAAAAACAAAGACCACCCTTTGCTGATATACTCTCAATTTCATACACGCTCTGATTCTACCTTATTTACGCAACCCTTACATTTCATAATTCCTATCAGGAAATATCTTCTCTATGTAGACCAAACCTTCAGTCTCTCACTCATGTTAATGTTTATTTCTTACTCTGCAACTTTTTCTTACTTGTTTAACCAGTTTACTCTCCATTTTCTTTCCCTTTTAAATGTACTGAAAGATGAAAATTATTCAAACCTCACTCCCATACAGTCAGGATTATATTGGCCCTTTCCTCCTTTGAAACCCCATTGAAGTTAGAGCGTTTTTTTTTTTCTGCATAATTTGACTCTTGGTAATCACTGGTCCCATATTTTTCCACATGAATGTTTCATATGAGGAAATTTTAACTCTTTAAACATTTTAAACTTCTTAACATATTCCATGTATGATTTTTCCCGTGGTAGTATTCTTCCCAGCATGTCCTGCTTAAAATAATGTATTCTATTAATAAAAATATTTCAAATAAAATACTATATTTATACTGTATATAAATATGCATATACTATATATAAATATTATATCTACACCATATATAAATACACATGTACATATATACATCACCTTGCTTGAATATAAATATATATAAGCAATTTATTTACCCTTTGTAAACTTTGAAATATTGAATCAAGGACAGTAATTCATATTCAAGTGAAAATACAAGATACATAGCTCTGGAGTTTTAATATGAAGTTGTATCACTCATTTTTAGGAAGTATAAAAAGCTAACTAGGAGAAGGAGGTAGAAGCAAGTAGACCTTTCATTAATTCTAGTATGAAAGCTTTGTGACAAACTTAGGTATAATTTGGGGCTTCCCTTATGGCTCAGCTGGTAAAGAATCCACCTGCAATGCGGGGGACCTGGGTTCGATCCCTGGGTTGGGAAGATCCCCTGGAGAAGGCAAAGGCTACCCACTCCAGTATTCTGCCCTAGAGAATTCCCTGGACTGTGCAGTCCATGGAGTCGCAAAGAGTCGGACATGACTGAGCGACTTTCACTTTCACTAGGTATAATTTGGCTCTCAATCAGAGTCAGGCCTCAAATATCAGTGATAGTGAGCCTTGAAATAATTATTTATTAATGCCTTGCTCAGTGGAGCATGCTGATGAAAATGGACAGTAGATACGTCTCTGAGCATTTGTTTTATCTTATTTTAATCTCTCTAAGTGCAAAAATATGGATCATGATAGGAACTTGTCAGTGGCCCGGGTACATTCATCTTTTATCATGTGCTTTTAAATATTAATATCATATATAATGAAGGTACTCTGATTCAAACTGAAAATGAATATGAGAAGTTAATTGGCTTTAATAGTTTAGAGTCCTGAGTGTCTACAGTAGTTATCGAAAGAGTATGAACATAAGCTTTGTGGATAATTCAGAGAATTCATTTCTCCAGGAGCTAAGAAGTCAGAAAAGAAGTTCTAAGTAAAAGAAGTTCATGACCTTTCAACATGTTAAAAAGTATTATGACAAAATAATATGAATACTGATTCATGGGAGACATGTTTAAAAATTAAACCTTTGGGTTGTGACAGTTAGGGTTACAAAAAAACGTATGTTTAAATTTGCAAGTATATTACTGTGATCCTTGCAGCTAATATTCTAAAGGAGAAGTAATGTGTTTTAGGATATATACTTTTATAAGATAGCAAAGTTGAAAGCTCTGCATTGCCTTAAAAAGTTGAGAGACACTAATTTAAAATGTTAATAAAACATTGCTTAAATTTTACATGTTTCAGAATATCTCCAAGTGCTCTAAAAGTAGGCAGGCTATGGAACCTCGATGGATATTTAAAACAAAATATGACAAGGGGGCAGTTTTCCTAATTTAAAGATATAATTTTTCTGCCTCCACCACCTGTTAACAGAATGTGATTAGTGTTAGGTGACCTCTGATAAATATGGCATAAATTTGTGCTGGTTTAAGTGTTGACAGAAAAATGACTTCTACACTTACTATAAACAACCTGACACCACTCTTCTTTTCCAATTAATGCTCTTTCAAATACTTTAAAAATCTGGTAGCATGCTTATCCATCTGTGGACACTGTGTGACATTATTGCTATTTGTCTATTGACAATTCTGAGAAAGAAGAGGCAGTGGTTTGGGACTTTTGGTATTGATGTCCTGAGTTTCTGGGGAGCAGCCTCATGCACTTAGCTGGAGGTAGTGATTAGAAAATGCAGAAAGCTGCTGTTCAGGTCATCTAAAAATTTCATTCCTGCCACTTAAATGTTATAGGGTAAAGAACATTAGCTCTTCTACAAGCTGCAGACTCCTGGGGCTGCTGCCATGTCAGGAAGCCAAAGAAATCAAAGAGCCACCTACTGACCCTCCCCATTGTCTGGGCTTGTCGTCTTCTATCAGTAGCGTGCCACAGTCAGCAAGCTACACATGTACCTCCTGCCTGCTCTGGGTTTGGCAGCCCCCTGATCCCTGCACCTGTTTGCTTATACATGAGCTGTGCATGTTTGAATTTAAATACATGCAGGGGGTTGGGACAAGGGGGAAGGGCGATGGCTCTGTCAGAAGCAGTTCATTACTGCATGCAGAAGAGCCAAAACCAGCTTGCAGGGAGAGAGGGAGGCAGGATCAATTGGACAGTTTCGGTTGATAAAAGATGAATTTTCTCTGTGGAAATAATCATTTTTTTTCCTCTAAGATTTGCATAGGGGAGGATTTTAGCTAAAACAGGGTTAATGCTCATTTTGATGATCTTAGCTATCAGTAAGTGGTATCTTCAATTACATAGAGAATTGTAAATACAGTGATGAATTGTGTTACCTGGAATCTTTTCCAAAGTTATCTTTCCTTAAAAACTTCAAATGATGTCATTTAATTGAATGAGTCTAACGTGTCAAATAAAAAATCTGAAATTCAGGCATGCATATAGGTGAAATGTTTAGTAAATTTATATACCTATGCTATATGCAATACACACCTGTTTATGTTAGAAAGTTATTTACCTAACAAGAAACAATAGTATTGGTTCTCTTTTTAATAGTTCCAGTCTTATTTACTACCTCTAGCATCCTGTGTCCTGTCTTCTGATCTTTGGATCAGAAGACCTGAGACTGGTTGCTGCCTTTGGTTCTTCTTAGTTCTGTGTTCCTTCCGTGACCATTTTATTCTGCCTGAAGCTCCAGTATTTTCACCTGTAAAAATGGGACAACTGGTGCCCCCTTGAGAGGACTCCAAAGGGTGAAAATTTAATAAAATATTAATAGTTTTATTCAAGCTTTCGGAATGTGTTAAATAAATTGCTATTTAAATAGTTTTACTTTTGATATTGATATTATATAAAATTAGCCATCATCTCCATAAGATAAAATACTTCGTCTATGAATAAACTTTCTTTCTAAGGACAACATATTTTCAAAACCAGTTTTAAGATCATAGAGATAAAGGTTCCATGGAAATATTTCCTGTGTAAAGCACAGTTTTGTATATTAAAATGTTTTTGTGATGTACTTTTATATATAATTTGCAAAATACTTCTAGAATCAAAATGTAGTATAATATTACATCATTAAATATATTATTTAATATAATATCATTGCTAATATCACACTTCACTCCCATTTTATTGTGGCAAGAACTAGTGCAAAAGTTATACAGACTGATAAATCCTCTTTTCTTTGGGTTTCTAACGTTTAGTAAAACAAGGAAAGATGAAATGCCTTGGGGAGAGAATCTGACATTTATAAACCCACATTTCTTCCACCCTACCTCACACTTACCTCCCTAAAAGTTATAAAAGATCAGTTGAATTTGGGAGGTACCTTGAAAGATTTAAAAGTTGCCAGCATTTCACTACCCCATGTGGTTTGAGCAAATAAGCAACCTTGAACTTTACACTGAGTTCCAGAGGCTGGGCAGAAGGCAGTGCATATGCAGGTCCTTGCATGACTAATTTCCTGTCAGCAAGTGATTTTATTATCATTTAAATAAGAATTTATAATAATAGCAGTAAACTTGCCAGATGGCTGAATTAGTAAATTTTAAAGGATATAGGTTTAAAACACTTCTGTGCTTCTTCCTTTAATGCTTTATCCCACTCCTCACTCATTGCAGTCAGCTGTTTTTTTACCTCTTTTGATTTTGCCACTTTCCTCATTCCTGTTGATTAAAAGGATTTTAATAACACAATAATATTGCGTTGCCTGTTTTAGCACAGGATACACTGTGATTCACTGCTAGTTGGGGAAACCCAAGTATGAGTAGGCATTTCCCTGTGCCTGACAGTATCAGCATGAAAATTGTGTTTCTGTCTTTACTCACCCATATTTAAAGGAAAAGAAATACTACTTGAACTTATCTCTTATTCCTTGTACAAAGGTAAAATAATACACAAAAGAATTACATTGTATTCATTTCTCACATTCTGTGTCCTTAGTAAAAACACATTTAATGCAGTATTAAGGGAAGATAAAGAGATTGCTGATGTTGCAGCTTTCACAATTTTTCCTAGAGAGTGCAACACAAAAATAATTTGTGTCAGGGGAGATTTTATAAATATTAAATCCCATTAGGTCAAACAAATGCCATTAAATATGAAACAAAATATTGACTCATAGAATAGTTCATGGCTAAAGATAAATTTAATATAACCTTTTAAACTACCAATTTAGCTTAATTAAAAGTACAATTTCCTTAATCCTGATTAAATCAAAGCAAAAACATGTACTGTATCCTCTCTGATTTTTTTTAACAGAATGCCTGAGAAGATTGGGTGTTGGAGTTTTAGTTACCTAATAGTGATTCTGATGAATCTTTTCAGTTTAAGGCATTAAAATCACTACTGAGCTACTGACCAGGGTACATGAATTAAAACCTTGGAGATACTTCAAATTCTAATGATATTTTGCAAACAGATGTATGTAGGTCGTATTTAATGTAGACTAGATATCCTGGCTGGGGGATTTTTAGCCTCACTGTACGCCCTTAATAAATCTCCCTAGTACTGTAGCTATCTCCAGGCTCAGAAAACTCAACTTGAAATCTTCAAGACTGTGTATCTGTCCCGAGTTCAGTAGTTGTCATGGGGGTTTGTATCCCCACAAGTCAGGAGTAGCTTATAAGAGATTTAGATACTTTGGTTGGCATTCAAATATCCCTCGCATCCAACTCACAGCTTGAACTTCCTCACCTACCCATATCTGTGTTGACTGCCTGAAAAGCGAACTGTTGGAGAGCATCTTTAAGGAGAAGAAATTATTGATTTGGTTGCAAACAGCCTTGTCGCAGATATGATCTATCTTAAATACTTTTATGTTCAAGACCTTATTCCTATTCTGCTTTTCTCCCCCCACTTTTGTGATTCTCCTGTGAGTCAGTGCTGTGGTTGTCATTTTCTTTTCTCTCAGTTCTGCATATTTACTTCTTAGTTGTGTCCTGTTTAGGAGGGATTGTAGCTAATTTGTGAAATAACAGGAAAATTGGTGAAGAAAACAAAGCCCAAGAAAATGCTTCCTCAGGAAATTGTCACACTTGGATGATTATTATTTTTTGTTCCTGATTTTTTTTCCTTTTTAGTGGATATATAATTATAACATTGTGTCAGTAATGTGAAACAAAAATTAGATGTAGAGGAAAACTCTAAATAGGGAACCGTAATATTCTTTTAAAATGAAGAATTTAACTAAACCACTCTAAACTCCCCTGCTGGGCTCAGGGAAGCTGAAATTAATTCAAGACGGCAGATAAAATTTTTAACCAGGCCGAGTGGAGATGACGGATGTGACAGCTCTCAGTTAAAATGTCTTTTAGTGGCAAATGTATGCGTATTAGTCAAGAGACCTGACATAACTGTCCCCGGTGAGAGAAATGAACCAATGACCATTTGCACTAAGAACAAAAGAAAAATTCTCTATAGTAAAAGGTGGAGGACAGATGAGTAACTCGTTCATTTTTTTGTAGTCCTTTCACCTTAAAAAAAAAAAGCTTCTGAAAGTTAAGAGGAACAGTTCTATCTCAAACTGTGTTTTTTTTTCCCCCCTCCTGTTTATATATCAAAAACAAGAGGATTGTCAAATACAATGTTAATGGCCAGGATAGATGGGTTATCTTTCCATTCCCCTTTCTGCAGAGAACAACAGAAAAGTGTATGAAGATAATCATACTTCAAAGCCAGACTGGATAAGCCTTATAAATTATAAACATAGATTTGGCTACATCAATGAAATCATGGGATGAGAATTTTTTTTTTTATCCAAAAGGACACTGGCTCCTCATCCTTCCACTTTTTCGAGGATAGTTTATTACAAAGCAGTACCAGCAAAACAAAAATGCATGTGATTCTATGGCAGAGTGTTACAGAGAATAAAAATTATTTGGAAACTATGATTGGCAAGATTTGACCATGTGAATGTCAAGTTTAATTAACTTTAGGAACAGATGCTTTCAAGACATAGTAGTTACCAGTTAGAGCTGCAAGTATAATTGAGTTTTTAACAGTATACAGTTTATTTTCCCAATTAAAATCCAATTTAATTATCATAATTTTGTTATTAGAAAATGTGACATTTCAGTCTTTAAAAGATACTCAAGTATGAACCAAGAACTCACCATCTTTCTATGAAAATAATTAAACTAGATGTATTTTAAGTCTAAAGACAAAAAAATCTACATAACTTCCAGTTTAGAAGTTAATTACTGTTGCCTTCAATAATGTGTTATCCTCAAGAGTATATAAGAATGTAAAAAATTTATTACAACAATATATGAGCAAAAGTAGAATATGTATGCAAATGTTCAGTGAAGCTGAGTGGGTTAAGAACACGCCACAGAAATAAAGTAATAACTTATCTGGGCCCTCAGGGATAAATAGGAATCCCCCATCAAAAAAAGATTGCTTTTATTCCAAGTGAAGTAAATAAAGAAATGTATTTTTTAACATCTCTGGTCTTTCTTTCTTGTTCTCCTTTACAGAAATGTTCTTGTATACCTTGGTTATTAAAATTTTGAATTCCTTAATTCTCAATTCTGAGTCCTCCTTACAACCTATACATGCTTCCTAAGCTATTGCTTCTATACACATAGCATTAATTATAACCTGTATGTTAGTTACTACCAAATTTATGTCTCTGAGGCAGGCTATTCTGGTAATCTACAGACCATCTTCCCAACTGTGTATTTGACAGCTGTTCTTAAATGTCTCAGGGACACTTCAAACGGAAAATGTCTAAAATGTTATTATACTAACAATGTCTCCCAACATTGAAAATGTCCCTCTTCAGGTACTCTTGCCCAAGGATTGACAGTCATTTACTTCTGCTCTTTGACTCTTTCCCTGTTTTAACCCCCAAATTTAACATAGAACCAAGTCCTATTGATTTTACCTTTAGACAGTCTCTCTTAACAATCTCACTTCTCTCATTTCCATCAATCATCATATCTCACCTGAGCTACTGTAATTTCTAATTCATTTTTCTCTTTATTATATCTCAACAATGTATCAAAATGAAATATGAATTAAATGCCTTCAGTGGCTTTTTATTGTCTAAAAGGACTTATAGTAATTGATTTCCACCTATTTTCTCCTAATTGTACTTTCTCTCTATGGTTCAGCCTCATATTTTAAGTTCTGTAAATTCATCAAGCTTCCTCCTGCCCCAGAGCCTTTGCACATGACTGTGTCTTTGGCTCGTAATATTTTTCAATTCCTTAACACGTATGTAACTTCTATTCATCTTTCATATGTCAACTCAAAGTCACACCAGGGATTCCTGCACTGACCATCCTTCCCTTTCCCCAAGTCCCATAATATGCCCACTCAATGCAGTACACATCTTTCTCTCTTTTTATCAGCTCTCAGAGTGGGAAATTTTTATACATTACTGGCATTAGTTGCTTAATGTCTGCCTTGTAGATGCCCTTTTCCAAGTGTATCAGGACAGTATTACATAAATACCTGCAATATGAGGGGTCATTTATTTTTTTAGTGAAATTGATTAGTGAGTATACCTTATACATGTGTAATCCATAAATTGAGGATTACATACAGCCTGCCTACCTCATAAATTGAGCCTACCTCATAAATTGAGGTACACATAAATTTAAGATTATTATTTTAACTTTTATATTGGAGTTTAACTTTGGTGTTGACTTTGTATTTATCTGTTTAGGTATAATATCATATAGTTCATTGAGTGCCTTTCAGAATGGTCTGAAATCTTAAAGAAAAGGAAATTAAAAACAAAAGGAAGGCTAATTAAAGTTCTTATTATCTTTGGCTGGCTTTCTATTTCTATCTGGACCATTCTGACCTTAAAAGAGTGTAGTCAGTTACAAAGTCAACATTTCATTCATCTAATTTGCCAGAATGAATGCTTTGTGAATCATCTTTCAGAACTCTAGCATAATTTTAGGTGGACAGCTATATGTCAGCTTACACTATTTTGAGAGACCACACTTTGATTTGCTGTTCAGGTTGTCTTTGACTAAGTTTGTGGTAATGCTCAAGTATTTCTATCTTATGCTTATTTACTGATAAATACTGAATTCATCTTAAATCAGTGAAAAAAACTTTTTTACTTTCTTTGACCAGCTCAGCGAAAAATAATGACATTCTTTTATGTCTTACTTTAAAGTTTGCATTTGCAATTGACATATTTAGGTGAGGTTGAAGAAATTAAGCAATAAATTGGGTCTTTCCATGGTACATATATGTAAAATTTATCAAGTGCCATGAATATATTCTTGGTTTTCACAGAATCTCTCCCACTTAAGTTCTATTCTTTAGATATTTTTTGTTCATTGACTTTGCTGTGCTCTAGTATATATTCTTTCTAGTACTGTAACATCAGTACAATCCTCAGTTATATCACATCATTTGAAGATGTGCATTTCAAATAATTTTCTTCTACTCTTCTACTCCTGAAGCACTTCTTAGGATCATTGTACAACAGTATTTTGGGGTATATTGCTTTTATTTATCCATTGTATTCATTCAGCAGGGTTCATTTGTGCTAAAACTATGGCCTGTTTGCAGGTAATGACAACTGAGAACTTTCTTGATACTGATAACTCTTGGCCTTTAAAGTTCAGCAATAGAGTTTGTTGATGATACTGAGAAAATAGTCTAGGATAGCTCTGTCTGAGAAATCTACGTTTATTTAATACGTTTATTTAATTTTCTTACCTACTGATAAGGCGACAACCTCCAGTATAGTGATCAATGGAAGTGATGAGGCTAGACATCCTTGTGTTTTTCTTGATCATAGGGAAAGATGTACTCACTTTTTTTTTTTTACTAGTAAGTTTAGTGTTAGCTACGGAATTTTACTAAATGGCCTTTATCAGGTCAAGAAGTTTCTTTCTCTTCCGTGTTTGTTGGAAGTTTTTTTACATTGAGATATTAGACATTTTCAATTTTTTTCTGCATCTTTTGGAATGATCATGAGAAGTGATCATTTATTCTATTAATTGAGGTATTACATTGATTATATTTCATATGTTAAAAAGCAATCTTGAATTTCTGGAATAAATTCCACTGGGTCATGTGATATAATACTTTTTATGTGTTGCTAGATTCACTTTTCTGGTATTTTGTTGAGGATTTTTGCATCTACATAAGAGATATTGGTCTGCAGTATCCTTTTCTTCTGATAACTTGCCTAGTTTGGTATTATAGTAATAGTGGTACCTTAAATAAGCTGGGAAATAGCCCTTCCTCTTCTAGTTTTTGGGAGAGTTTATGTAAATGATTGTGAAATTTCCTTTAAATATTTAGTAGAAGTATCCAACAAAGGCATCTAGGTCTAAGTTTTTCTTTGTAGGCAATTTTTGTGATTTCAAATTCATTCTCATTGCCTGTTTTATGTCTATCCAGATATTTTGTTTCTTCTGGAGTCAGATTCAGTGAGTTATGTCTTTCTGAAAAATGTTCATAACCATTTCATGAATGAAATGTGGTTATTGTGAATCAAGGAAGTTGAACTCTTTTTCTTCACCACTCATAATATGCAACGGAGATAATTCCCTTTAGTTGACATTGTAGCAATAAAGCCAAAATGAGCCTTGGGAAGTATATATTTGTGACATTTAATACTTCTTTATGAATTTTTAAGCAGTATACAATGAAACAAGATCTTTTTTTTTAATTACAGTTGACTTCCTACTCCTCCATAATAATTACAGAATATTTAAATAACAAGGGAAAACTAAACAGAAAAAGGACAGTACCAGTGATAAAATGATGAGTATAAGTAAATCCCCAAATTGATGATATATAACAACATGCGAAAGATCAGATCTACATTTTCATGGTATATATCATATCTAAGTTAAATCCATGTAATACATTTTGAAGAAACTTGATCATGATTTAATCCATTCTTTATGGATTATATGACTCCTTTACATTTATATTTCTTGATGAGATAGTAACCCTTTACAATTTGCTTAAGTACTTAAACTCACAAGATAATTACCTCTACTAAAATAATCTGTTTTATTATTAGAAATGTCTCTTATTTAGGAGGATAGTCTTCATTTTAAACAGAAAACTGCCTCTTAAGCTAGGCACTTTTAGTGAAAATGAAAAATATGAAAAATATGGAACATGAAAAATTGAAATATGAAAAAAGTTTCATGAAAAACATGAAAAATTTCAACCTGAAAAATATGGAACAATTTACTTCTAACTAGCACCTGGAGAAGGAAATGGCAACCCACTCCAGTATTCTTGCCTGGAGAATCCCATGGACAGGGGAGCCTGGCAGACTACAGCCCATTGGGTTGCAAAGAGTTGGACACAACTGAGCAACTAACACATACACACACACACACACAACTAACAGCCTTTCATGACATAAGGCAGCAAAGCATTTCCTTCTCAGTAGATTTGTAATATAAATATTATGGATAAAACTTAAATTCTGAGAACATAATCTACATTTTAAATTTCTAATGAATTTTCTCTTGAAATAACACATAATTTAAAGTATCTCCTACCATTTTCTAATTATGTGCTTTTCTTTCTTGACCTTGATTCATTGTGACATAAAAGATATAATCAAGAAATAGTAAGTATGTATGGAGAAAAAGTAGCTACTGAGATATGTGTCTGTAAGTTGAAATAGAAAAGAGATTTGCCTATAAAAATGTCTTCTCTAAGTGTTTACTTTAAAATGGCTTGTTTTGGGGAAAATGAAGGAGATTACTGAACATATGGTCAGGGATCAATAAATATTAAGTGATTTTAATATGGAAGGTGGAATAATGACCATCAAATGTGAACATATCCTCATCTCCTGAAGTTGTGAACATGTTCGGTTACATGGCAAATAGAGAATTAAGTTTGCACATAGAATTAAGGTTGCTGATTAAGCTGCTCTTAAAATAGGAAGATTACCTTGAGATTTCCAAGTGGACTCAATGTGTCCTTTTGGATTGATTGAGAAAGTAAGAGTAGCCTCTCATCTGAAAGGAGTTGGGAGATGGTTGATGTAGACTAAAAGATGCCCTGGAGATGCAGTCAAATCTGATGTTATTTGAGATCATGTTAAATAAAGTAAGATTATATCTTTATACAGATAAATAATTTTGCATATTTTCCATGTTTATATTGGTGGCAGTTTAACTGATGGCAGCTGATACAATTTGCCAATTTAGTTGCACCCCAAATGTCAACTGCTTTTGCATTCACTGCCTGGTTGAATTGTAAATGTACACATGTACCTATGGCATTGGGAAACTATTATTAGTTAGGTCAGTTGTCACACATATCATTTATTAGAAATTCAATGGAAAAAATTTCCTATGTATTGCAGGTTGTTGTGAGAAATTATAAAATTTTTTTCAGAGATTTCAGTAGTGTTTGTGCAATACATTCTTAAACTTATTAAGCTCCTGTAATATTGCAGGGTTGTTTTTTTTTTTATAATACTTCATTTAATCCTCACAACTTTGTGCTGGCATTTAGTGTTCCTTTTTTTTGATTCATTAGAACTTGTAAGGATTAAGTAAACTACTGAGTTAAAAAGCCTAGGATTTGAATAGAGTACTTGTGTTTCTAATGTCTGTACACTTTCTTCATTACAGTAATTCTCAAAGTATGGTTACCATGTGTTGTGCCATTCTCAATCATGTCAGACTCTTTTTGACTCCCTGGACTGTAGTCCACCAGGCTGCTCTGTTCATGGGATTCTCCAGGCAAGAATACTGGAGTGGATTGCCATGACCTCCTCTAGGGGATCTTTGCAACCCAGGGATTGAACCCATGTCTCATGTCTCAGGCAGTTTCTTTACCACTAGCGCCACTTGAGAATCCTTAACAATTAGCATTCCCAATTAAATTCAGGGTAACATATACCTGAAAGGTTCAAATGTCTAAGACTGGAATGTTCTTGCTATAATCTATGTTTAACTTCGATGTCCTGTGCTAAAAGTTTTATTTAATTTCATTATAGGAGCTCAGTGATTCTCCAGTTCCCAGAATGGATTGCCAAAGAAAAAAACATAACAAGTTTATAGTTGGAAGGGAATTCTCTTGCTTTTTGTGTGGTTGCAAAGTAGTTCTTTTTATACTTTTGCTCTACTCTCATGAAAGAAATAAGGTAAACTTGAAGGCTGTTGGAATCCAAGAGGTGGGGATTGTTAGCAATTGGTAACAAGTGAAGAAGCTGTGCACTCCTTGGTTTTTGGCATGCTGGTCTTGAGTTGATTTGAACATTCTCACTTCACTATACTGTAGATTGAAGGAAACTATTGGCTATGGAAGATCCCCTGAAGGAACAATGGCAACCCCACTGCAGTATTCTTGCTTGGAAAATCCCATGGACAGAGGAGCGTGATGGGCTACAGTCCATAGAGTTGCAAAGGGCCAGACACGAGTGAAGTTACTTGGCATGTATGCATGCATGCTTTGCTTATGAGGAATTACATTCTGTGTTCTAAAACCAACTCTGGATGAGCTTTTGGGATTCAGTTTGTTTCTGTGTTAGAGATTAACTATATTTGGTTCCAGGAAATAAACATTGCTACTACTTAGATATTAAATTTCAGCGAGTACCTATTTAGTTAAATTTTTACCAGAGTTGTGGGAGAGAGGCAGTCACAATACACAGGGAAATCCTGAAATGTAGCCGTGGTTGGCCTTGCCTTTAGCTGAAGCTTTGTGATTCACTTGTTTGATATATAAGATAAAGGAGACATATGAAATACAACTCAAAATTCTCATATACAATTCATCTCATTTAAGTTGCCTAGGCTGTAAATACAGTCACTGAAATTATAGTTATGTGTTGTTTTCCTGCAAACTGACCCTGGGGTGAAAAAGGTTAATGATGTGAACTAAAGATTTAAATTGGTAACATTCAGTGTGTGAGTTGAACACATGCCAGGACCCAGCAAACCCTGTTTCAGAAACTGATTAGACCTTCGTGATAACCAAAGGTGATTACTGGAACATTTCTCTATGGTCTATCCAGCCTGTGTGGGTGGGAATGGCCCCTGCTATCGATGTTTGAAAACTATTACTTGTTCCTAAATAGCTATGATTTAGAGAGATAGCACTCAAACACTAATGTAGTTCAGGATGTGAGAAACAGCTCACCATGTGAGATAAGTTAATATATGTAATTGGGGAGACTGTGAGTTGAATTCTTTGGAGAAAACGTGGTTTGCAAATTGAACACATTAATAATGAATATTATTACTGGTTTACTCGTGACCTAAAGAATAGGTCCAAGGGATAAAATGCATCTTTTGCCTTCGCAACACGAAAGGTACTTTCGTATTTTGATAATAAATACTCAAGGCAGGTAGTAGCTTGTAACTAAAAGTATGTGCTCAGAGACTCCCCTAGAAGAGTTTGTCTTCCGACATGCTGAAGTGCCCCCGGGGTTGGTGGCAGCTTAATAAAATATGTGAGTGTGCAGTATGGAGCTGTTAAGTTATTTATTCCTCTTCTGATACTGCATGCATGAACTGCCACTGTTTGATGAATCATGGAAGAGAATGGGAACTGACAAACAACTCTTCCTTTAGCGGCCGGTCACACTGACAGCATCAATAGGAAAACACATCATGGTTTCTAAAATGCCACATTTTCACCATTTACCCTGAATAAGACATGAAAGTCTTTAAAGAAAGCAGTAGTACGTTATCATTAAGGACCAGCTGACAGAGAGGCGAGTGTGCTTTGAACTCTCTCAAGTCATCATTCTTAATTTCTTCTCTTCTCAGATGGAAGGCCCACCCACCTGGGCTCTGAGCAAGGCAGGGGCTATTCCACCTTTTAAAATCTCATTGATAGATTGGTTTCATCAACACCCATCCTGGCTCCTACCCATGGGGAGAGTCTCCTCTTCTCATTAGGGTCCTGTAATGGCTGTGGCAAACATTGTTCTCATGCAAATAGAATGACACAGAAGATAAGGGCCATGAAAATTCAATTTCCCCCGACCGTCATTACCCTTTTTCTTTTAGTTATTCCCACTTCAGTCGGCAGGCGGTAATGTGTGCAATCTGCTGGTACTTTTGCAAGATGATCACTACGTTTTGGTAATGAATTTCCCAGCTATTGCACCAGGGGGTGTTTTAGCAAGTTCCCTTGTTTTCCTAATGCAGACTTGGCAGCGATCCTTGCATAGTTCTTCCCTAGTGGATTTTCCCTATGGCAAATGCCTGGTTAATATAACTTTCATTCAGTACTTTCTCTTTTTTAGTCATCAGTGGCACCTGTAAAGTAGGGTCGGTGGTTTGTTTAATATTGTCTGGAAAATAAAAATAAAATGTGTCTACCTGTTTCAAGCCAAAAGGTAAAAACCTGCTATCAAAAGACATTGGAATATTTCTCCATCATCTGTGACAAAACTTGGATAGTTTAATAATAATGTAAAATTCAGAGTAATTTATATAAATATATGAAATCATGAAAGTGTGTAAGTTAAATAAATCATGCTTTAGAACAAATAGTCCTACTTGGGCTCAGCTGAAAACTGAGAACTGATAGGGTATGGATAAATTTCTGATATTTAATCCTACCCTGTATATTTTAAGTTTCTTCAGTCATGGAATTAAGTAGGTAAACATTTGATGCCAGTGATATGTTATAGCAAGTCTTGGTTTCTTCTGAAATTATCTCTCCACCTCTTTATTAATCTGAGAGTTAGCTGTAGGAAAAAAAGAAGGGAGACAGAGACAGAGAAAAAAATGTAGACTTAGCAGAGCTAACAGATTTGTGCGTGTGTCTGTTCATTTCAGACAGAACATGAATTATACTTTCTCTGATGCTTTTTATCTTAATAGTAATTGTGGAGGGCAAGCACAAAGGCATTCTTTTCAATGTCATATTATATAAAGCATATTTATTTCCTAAATAAATAGACATGTGCTTCCCCAGTGATTAGGAAAAGCCTTTTACATATAGTAGCATTTTATGTATGAATATCCATTGGAAGTCCTGGTGCTGAAGCTGAAGCTCCAATACTTTGGAAACCTGATGCAAAGAGCCAACTCATTGGAAAAGACTGTGATGCTAGAAAAAATGCAAGAGGAGAAGGGGGTGACAGAGGATGAGATGGTTGGATGGCATCACTGACTCAATGGACATGAGTTTGTGCAAACTCAGGGAGATAGTGAAGTACAGGGAAGCCTGGCATGCTACAGTTCATGGGGAAGCAGAGTCTGACATGACTTAGCGACTGAACAACAAATGTGTGAAGGAGACAAAAAGTTTCAAAAATTGTGACACATATAAAAAAATAATAGTTATTGTTACAAAGTTTGTCTTGAAAAATACTTTTTCCTACAAACTGTGAAGCTGTTTCTGTAAATGGATTAATGCTATTCTATTTACATCATCTTGAAATATTTTCATTGGGATAATGCATTGGATGCATTAGCCATTTAAATATACTTATTTAATAATGTAGATCCAAAAGATTATATTGATGCAATGAAAAAAAGAGAAAAATTGAGTTATTTACGTACCTGAGTTATTTCACATACTTACTGATGTATGCAATATAGGTCAGTAATTAAGATGAAACTGTTCAGAATATCTGGGAGGCATACCATACACTTTATATGTGAATGGTTAGCAATAAGAGGTACAGAAAATTACACTTGAACTACAGTTTTATTACTGCTACTTCAGATTAGACCCTGAGCATATAATTACTGTATTCTTGGCATGTAATTAATCAGGAGTTACAGACTGACCTAGAGAAATACTGATACTATATTTTTAAACTAATAAGTAGAACTTGAATATGAAACTGTATGTTGATTTTGAATGGATTGTATTGTGAGTTTGGGCTGCTGAAGAATAATTTATTGCTATGATAACTTCTCCAATTTTCTATGGAATTAGAATATGTAAAGTATTATTAAAACATCCTTTATGACTGAATGGTTAACTGGTTTCACAGATAGGTAAAAGGAGTACTCCAGTGGGTTGGAAGAAGCTGCTAATTACAACCCACCCTCCCTGTAAGCTTCATGGCCTGCACTTCTCAGAAAGAGGAAGCCAATGGAGCATGACTGCCTAGGGCATCTCAATCCCAGGGGTTTTAGTTGTTTGTTTAGGTGTTGAGAAAAACACATTATGAACGTAATAATAATTATGTATTTGGAATTGGATTTTTGCATCTACAATACAAAGTTCTATCTTCCATAAAATGCAACCTCAGCATCATTTTTATAAAGCTTCATTTGCATATGTAGCCAAGACTATTTAAATATAACCTTCATTTGACTCTGGTGCTTCTTTTGACTATTGTTAATTTATTGTAGTATTATACATTCTTGGGGACCACTCTTCAAGCAAAATTTCAATTCTTTATTAAGGACAAATATGTGTATATGATCTTTAATTGATACTAAACATAAGGTAGGAGATTTTAAATTATTTTCCATTTCAGAGCCATATATCATCTTCTTATAATTGTATGTTAACATGACAGAAGTAAAGTAGTTGAACGTTGCTTGTTTAGAGAATGATTTCATAGCAACTTATTTTTATTTTCTGAAAAATAGCCCAAAGATATTCTATTTTTGGTTCCCCTTAAGGAAATCAGATTTAGAAATGAAAAATTCAGTTTGAAAATTTCTTAGCTTTCATTCACTTCCATGTATTTTCTTCTCTTTGTCTCTCTAATCATTTAATTTCCCTTACTGCATTCTACCTCCTTTCTCTTCTCTCTTGCTCCATTCTCTGCTGTCATGTTTTCTTACTGAAATGTGTAGCTTCCTTTCTAAGCAAGAATATTCCATAATCCATATCATATTCAAATTAATAGCTTCATCCAAATAACATACAGAGTCATGGTCTAAATTTGACATAGGATTGCATGCATGCATGCTAAGTCGCTTCAGTCATGTCCAACTCTGTGCGACCTTATGGATTACAGCCTGCCAGGCTCTTGTGTCCATGAGATTCTCCAGGCAAGAATACTGGAGTAGGTTGCTGTGCCCTCCTCCAATTAGTACTTCTCTATTGCAAATTCGGTAATACCAAAAATGCATTTAAAAATATTCTCTTTCTAAGGAAGATATAGATACAGTCCATCTCTTCTCAAATTCAGTGTATAAGACCATCAGAGTTTTAACTTGGAACATTAGCAAACTTTCTTAAGTCATAACTCTCCAGTGTTAAAAAAAAAAAAGCAGGGTATAGCAGAAAAAAAACTCTGTGAACTATAATAGGTAGAAAAGAAAAATATAACATCTTAAGAATAAACACTATGTCCATACCACGTAATAGCAAGACAAAATGTATTTGTATTATATATTTTTTTCACAGTTAAAGTTTTGAAAATGTTGGAGGCTTTAAATATGCAATTTTGATTGGAAGATGGATATTAAAATAATACATGGCTTAACAAATATTGACCTTATGCATTTAGATAGCCTCCATACAATGAATGAAAATAAAAGTATTATGTTGGGGAAAAAGCCATTGTCTTGTGCATTTAATTAAAATAACTTTCAGATATTTAAGCAACAGTGTTTCCATTGGCAGAACCCAGGAAATAGCATCTTATTGCCAAGTTTAGTGTCTTAATGAATTCCTGAACCGTTGCTAATGCAAACACTACACACCGGCCTGTGTGTCACTCTCTCCCTGATGAAACGGTGTGGAACATTAAAACAACTTCCCTTTTATATGAATTAAATAGCTCATCCTTTATAAAAGGTATGCATTTCCCTTTTCCTCTATGCATTTCCCTTTTCCTCTAATAAGCCTACAAAGGATTAAAGAATTTTTGGCTAGGCGAGGTGGCAGTGTAGGAGTGGGAGGAATAATGAGGCTTGGCGCTAGAGGTGAGAGATACTTACAATTCTCTGGTTTAGGACTTTGGAAATTTCTGTAAAATTGGCATTACAAATTTTGCTTCTTTGGAATCTGAATGAAGTTTTTACACTTTCCGATATCAATGATGTTCACTAGCTCCAAAAATGGATATATAACCAAGACATTCCTCTTGCTGTCTAGACATGCTGTAGGAATAAAGAACCCATATGTAGATAATACAAATGTTATTTTACATTATATAAATTGCCCCCAAATATCTTTGAGTGAGAATTAATCTATGTTGTAAGGCAGGGTCTAACTGATTCTAACAGTAGTCTTGCTAATCATTAAACTGTTAACCTACAGAGATTCCAATAATCTGATGATCAACACTGTGTGTTCTAGGCCATTCATTTCACAATGCTTTATATTTCAAAATTCCGTAATCATAGAAATCAGCTATATTTGCTGGCATCTTTTTAGGGTCCTCCTGCTATTTTCTTTTATAGCACCCTGTCATTTCATGTTATAGTATTTATCACAATTTGAAATCACATCTGCATGTTCATTTGTTTAATGTCTGTTGTCTCAAGTTGACTGACAACTCTGTTTTCCTAACAACTTACACCTTATACTTAGACATGATCTGGGGCACAATATAAGAACTTGAGAAAATTATTACATTGAATTTGCAAGGCTTAAAATAGTTTAACTAAATATCTTACTGTTACTTTAAAAAAAAAAAACTATGTTTTAAATTTATTTCTGAAATAGTCAAAAATGTTTTCTCTTAAAGGATGAATGGATAACTAGACAAACATACCGTAGACCGATAAAGATATATTCATATACTCACAGATTCTCTTCTTAGGACGAATATATTTCAATCCATTAGATTAACTCCCCACTGTATAGAAAGAGTTTGATAAAGGTAATCCACCCTAATATAGAACCATATATAGATAAAATGGTATGTGGATGTCAATAACCTGGTTGTGATATTATACTATAGTTCTGTATTTTAAACATTTTTAACATACATATTAACCCTGGAATCTTCTCATGTAATAATTTTCTCATATTTTTATGGGAGGTCCTATGCCACTTCCATCAGAATTATTGGAATATGGAACCCATTTTTTAATTATCTGTCAAGAGAGGAGGAGACAGGATGTTTCTCTGCTGCATTAACTTTATTGTTCCTTGTAAAACATTAACATAGCCAAACTCTGATCCTGTAAATGAAATCTTGTTTTTTTCTTGATCAGAGAGGTGAAATTTGTAATTCAAATGAGAAAAGGAAATGAACTGAATGCTTAGCCTGAAAAACGTGTTGTAATGTGCCAATTTGTTTCTCATAAGGTTGATTCCAAACATCCCCATTAAGGTATTGATTCTGTCCATTTAGTAAGAATGAGGGTGCAGTAAGTCCCCAATGACTTGGCATTTCATCATTATATCTGCACCTCCATGATAATAAACATTGTGAACATTTTGCTTAACATACGTCCTGCCCCTAAATACAAGATTAAGTCACTGGCAGAATGGCTGTGTAATCAGTAATGTTCTTATACTCTATGTTAGTCTTGGTCTCATGAAATTTGATTATGAAGGAAAACATCATGACTTTGTATAGTTGGAAGGAATTTCACTATGTAAATCTTTTAATGGAGTTAATCTGTCCTTCATGGGGAGTATTTGTCTACTCAATTACGTGTGTGAAGTCATAACTTTAAAAACTAGCAGGAATAATAGGAAATATCCAGTCTGATGTAACTTTTGATCTTTCTTTCCATTTCCTTCACACCTGAGACCCAGACAATGGTAGTTTGGACATGATTACATTCCTCACGCTAACTCTCATAGGGATGTGTTTATTCACATTATGATTAATTTTGCTTGCTTGTCCTTTCATTAGAACATTATCATTTTACATAAGATACCATTCAATTGTAATTTTTGCCCTGTCACCTAGTAAATACATAACCCATGTGTGTGCTCAGTTGCTCAGCGGTGTCTGACTCTTTGTGATCCAACGGACTGTCGCCTGCCAGGCTCCTATGTCCATGGTATTTTCCAGGCAAGAATACTGAAGTAGGTTGCCATTTCCTTATGTAACTCATAGTAAGGAATTTAAAGCAAATGAAGTCTGTTCAGTCAGAGAATGTTTTAATAATTGATTGAACAAATTTGGTTCATTTCACTCTCACAGATGGTCCCCTCTACTTTCTATGTGATGTCCTGCTCATGTCGCCTTGAAGAACTACAGTATCTATCTCAGGGGAGGCCAAAAATTAGGTGCTGGAATATGCAAACATACCTTCTCTCATCTATGCAGTTATTTTCTCCCAGGTTGAGAAAAATGTATTTTTGGTCCAATGATTGTCTTATCTAGCTTCCCCGATGGCTCAACAGGTTAAAAAAATATATATATATATATCTTCCTGCAATGCAGGAGATGTGGGAGATGCAGGTTCGATTCCTGGGTTGGGAAGATCCCCTGGAGGCAGAAATGGCAACCCGCTCCAGTATTCTTGTCTGGGAAATCCCATGGACAGAGGAACCTGGCAGGCTGTAGTCCAAAAGGTTGCAAAGATTCGGACACAACTGTTCCTATTGGGATGTTGTATATATCTATGACTGAAAAAGCCCTCTGTTTTGTTTTTAGTCTTTAAATGTATCAAACTTTATCAGTCCCTTATTTTTATTTACCAGACAAAAGCTCTAAATGAAAATAAAATAAAAAGAGATCATAGGACATCCTGACTTGCTGAGTTGTTTGTAAAACATCTTTACCATGAATCAACATTGGATTTAAACTCCTCAAAAGAATGTTTTCATTAATATTAATAAAAATTTCATATTACATAGAATTCAAACATATATATAGTTGAAATTTTGTAAAGATTGCTTCTGAAAATTATGGTGTTACTGTATATCAAACCTACTTACCCACACTGTTTCAGTGAAGACTTCTGTCTATGAGGGCTTAAACTACAAACTTGCTTTAGTAATAACTGCCTTGATGTCTGCCTTTTTTTCCCTTCTTTTTTTTTTATTCTCAAGATAAAGGTCACCCTAAGAAGGTAGTTCAGGAGTTAAAAGTGTTCCACAAGGTTAGAGTTTACAATGGAAACAGACATAGTTCTGCACAAAGGGGATGGTAGTTGAGCAGGGGCCTCCCGACTGTGGTCCTCCTGGAGGCTCTGGGGGGGTGAGATGGGATCTGAAGGTGATGGGCTTCCCTTGACTAGTTCCTTCCTTTGTACCTAACTCTGGTCCAGAAATAGAGTGCATCGCATCATGCTCCCAGACTGACACCAGGGAAGCTTCATAAATCAGCCAGTGAGTATTCCAGCATGATTCTTTAGCCACTGTCTTCCCTCCAGAGCTGACACCTGTCACCTTTTAAAGAGTGTACGTTCTCTGTCATTGTAGCTAAAGCCTATCTTTTTTTTAAATCCACTTTCATATTCTGCCTAGGTGGTATTTTCTGGGTGGCTGCCCATGTATTATAAAATCACTGTCATATGGACAAGGCAGTTTTTAAATTTATGACCTAAAAACTTTGAATTACATGTAGTCATTGAGCATACAACAAAACACAACCCAACAGGCATGCTTTTTTGTTAAAAAAAATGTAAATGTCTGAAAATGTATGTGTAATCACTGTTCCCATATTGCATTTAGCGGTTTTATAACTAATATTTCAGAGCATTTTAAATAATAAGAACCTTTAAGAATCTAAGTTGGGTGCTCGCTTCGGCAGCACATATACTAAAATTGGAACAATACAGAGAAGATTAGCAAGGCCCCTTCTCAAGGATGACATGCAAATTCGTGAAGTGTTCCATATTTTTTTCATGTCAATGTATGGTAAAACAAATACAATATTGTAAAGTTAAAAAATAGATAAATAAAGTAATTTAAAATAAAAAAAATAAAGTAAAAAAAATTAAGACAGTTGGGGAAAAAAAAAGAATCTGTAAGTTGGGGAAAAGGACTTTAACAGCATCAGACCGGAACCATCACCATTAAGTCAATAACCATTGGTTGTTTATTTCTATTAAAAATAGATATCTTCTCTGTGATGCACATAATCACCTTACTAGAAAGCTACATTTGAATCAACTGTACTATTAATCTGGTTGTATTTTGTCCTCATTTGTTTATATGAAGATGACATAATAGAGTGCCTTAGCCTTTAGAGAGAGGTAATGGAAAATGTTTGCACAAATTTGGCAAGTCACAAATCTAAAGGAGCAGAAGTTTTTCCTTTCAATGTTTGCATCTTAATCATATTAAAGATAAAATGTCCGTTACAGGTGGGGATTACTCTATCCCCTCCCAAGTGTATATTTTAAATCATATTGTGGATTCTAGTGATGCAAACAAGGACCGCAAGGCGTTTGTAATTGGAGGGTATTAAGTGCAAAATACAAGTAGAGGGTTTTTAAAAGGGACAGAAAAAGTCAGTTTCCTATTGATTGGACTGTGCTGGGATAAATGTGTGGCTTCTATCCTTAATGGAAGCTGATTGTTCGGGGATGTGCCAGCGGGACTGGTCGATTCTCGAGCTGTTGTTTACTGGGAAGGACAATATCAATTTTCCAGGGGGGTGATTGGTGGGATGTCAAGGCTGTCACCCTTTTCTCCTCGTCACTGACAGAGAGCCTAGTGACAATTACCGGTGATAGGACATTGCCTGCATTGGCATATACACTGGAGGATATAACTGGCAAACAAAAAAAGGAGGAAAACACTCTGTAAAAAAGATATAATCAGCAGTTGTCAGGACTGGTTACGTATATGATGTCTGAATAACAGAGCCCAGTGCATCGCCTTTACTGCTGAAGTAACATGGAGCCAACTTCATCCCACTTAAAAAAGTAAATGTGGGATAGTTTTTAGGGGGATAGTGTTAGTTGTTAGCATTATTTCTCTTTGAGAGTTAATATCAAAACAAAGTTTTAAAGTTTTTTTTCTTATTCTTTTTCTAATTAAAATAGACTTTGGAGAATTCAAGTGGGCTTGAAAATCTTTACAGAAATGATTACATTGTCTTATGTTTCCTCATGAGTTAAGATAACTTTTGGAACTTTCCCTCCAGTGCTCATGCTAATGAGCACAGCCAATGGACACCTATTGAATTTTACTCAATAAATATCAGGATGAGACACTCAGCTCCATCATTTTAGGAGAAATGCATCATTTAAAATGTGAATATATTTTATAGGATGGGTAGTACATGTGTGTATCTATCAGACTTTAAAAAGTTTTATGTGTTGGTTTCACATTTTCCATTTCTTTCTGTTTTATTATTTAATAATTTCAAATAAATTTGAAGAAAAGGAACACCTTCCAATGTCTATCTTCTCTTTCAGAGAAAGCAACACCTAAATTAGTCAGACCCCTTGAAGCATCAGAATTGTCAGTTAGGTGTATTTCTTTCTCAGCAGGAGAAATTTCTTTGTGTTAGTTCATAAATACCATGTATTAAATTACACCCCAACGAATCAAATCATTTCATTAATTCAGTCCATGGATTTATTATATTCTGTTGGAATTTTATGTTTGCAGAAATTCATGGTTTAGTTTTACATGGTCAAACTTGCAAGTATTATCTTGTAGGAATTAGATATCTTCCCCCACTCCAGATTTTCTTAACATCAGAGTGAAAATATCTGTACATATGTAGACAAACAGATTTTTGTCTGCTACCCAACAAGAAGGATAGACTGGGAATACTTCCAAGACATATACTCAGTTGTCTCATGAGATTGCTTTCCACAGAATTGGTCACTGAAGAGATGAAATATAATTGTATATATGATGTTGATTTTCTATAACCTGTGTGGCATTCGTGACTTACATCAGATCTATTTCTTCTTTATGAGAAATATTCTCTTGAATACAATTTATGTAATTTTAAAGTTTTTATTTTTAGTACACAGTTTGACAATATTAACCAATGCAAGTAATAAAATAAAAATCACCTAGCATTTAGTGGAAAACATTGTTAGCATTTTCATATTTGTCCCTTTTGGCTTTTGTTTTAAGATATTAAATGTTTACATATGTGGGTATGTTTTTTTAAGTGTTTTTGGTGATGCTATTTTTGAGCTTGGTAAATACATAGTTAAATCTATGATTTAGGGGTATCCTTTTATTTTAAATAAGTAGGTTATGATATTTCCAAGTGATTACATATGCAGGTTATTTGTGATTGGGCTTGTAAGATGCCATATGAAGGTTATCATGAATTTCCTCCCATAAACCACTAGCTAACTGATTTTCCATTGCACTCATTAAAAATAGATACTTAGCTTTCCAGAAGATTGTCTGAGAAAACCAAGGCAGGGCCCAGGTCCTCCGGGATGCCATCAACTGACCATTCCATCAGGCCTAGAATAGTGGCCCTCCTACTTGTCAGAACTGAAGTAGTTATCCCATTTCCCAGCAGATAAACATTTGCAAGGCAAATAATAAATTAGCCATTAATCTAGAGAATGTTTGTATTCAATGAACTCTGAATGGAGTAGATATGTCAGGTAGATAGACAAGGTAAAGTAACAAGGCAGAGTCAATACCTCGGAAGAACCATCTTTGTGTGGAAAGGACTGGCTCATAACTTTTGAAAGTTAGAAACAGTAAAGAAAGAAGAGCTATTTAGAAGAAAATGTAGGAAAATTGTAAGTACTGATAACATATTAACAACATATTAGCAACTATAATTACATATCATTTAGAAGTTTGATTTGAAAAATGGTGATCAAATATTTATTTATAAAACTTTATGTATTTTATTTTTTTTAACCCCAGAGAGCACTCATATTTCACAAAAAGTTTATTATTTTTCCAAATTGACAATTTGGCAAGTATATTTTTATAAAAACAAGAAGTGACCTTAACATTTAGGGTTTCTTTTATCCTAATTAGGTTTTCCCCTTCACATGCATGATGACAAGACTCAGAGTTGGGGTCTGAGAGGCTTTGCTTAGCCACACAATACTTATATATTCTTGTGCAAGTTACTTAACCTTTTATGACCCTTGGTTTCCTCATTTGTAAAATAGGAGTGATAAATGCCCGTTCCAAGGAGTTTTCATAAACAGTGAAATCATGAAGCATATATATATTTAGCATCTAATACAGGCTTGCCACTGTTATTTTTTAAAATAGAAGATATGTGTCTATTATATAAATTTATCCTAAAGCATTATTTATATTTAGTATTTTAAAAAATTTTAATTAGTTAGGAATGCATATTGTGTTTTGGAGGGTATTATACATAAGGGTTTTAAAAGATCCAGTGGTTATACAGAGGTAATATTAGCTCCCCTAATTCTCTTGAGATTTGAAACTACAACCTTTGTTTTTTTCAGAATTGAACATAAGGGAAATTGCTCTTGATTTCAAACACCTACCATCTGGCATACCATATCTTCTCACTGTGATATACAATGCCCTAGGCATCCTAGAAGTTAAGTGTGTGATGCATCCTGGATTTTTCACATAGTTGTTACTTATTATCCGAAAGAATAAAAAAGGATGAAAATAAGTGGAATAATCATAATTCTAAAAACTGATTTCCTAACTCTTCATTTCTTGTCACTCACTTTTATTCTAATGAGAAAAATTCTATCCTCCAGCTAGATTTCCTATACTAGATAGTTTATAAAAAATGACACCTTTCAACTAAGATATTAACTGAGTCATGGGTGTCCCAGCCCCATACTTTTGCTTGACTAGTTCAGTTCAGTTGCTCAGTTGTGTCCAACTCTTTGTGACTCCATGGAATGCCCCATGCCAAGCTTCCTTGTCCATCACCAACTGCCGGAACTTGCTCAAACTCATGTCCATTGAGTTGGTGATGCCATCCAAACATCTCATCCTCTGTTGTCCCTGTCTCCTCCTGCCTTCAGTCTTTCCCAGCATCAGGGTCTTTTCTAGTGAGGTAGTTCTTCACATCAGGTGCCAAAGTATTGGAGTTTCAGCTTTAGCATCAGTTCTTTCAAAGAATATTCAGGATTGAAATCCATTAGGATGGACTCGTTTGATCTTCTTGCAGTCCACGGGACTTTCAAGAGTCTTCTCCAACACCATAGTTGAAAAGCATCAGTTCTTCAGTGCTCAGCCTTCTTTATAGTCCAATTCTCACATCCATACATGACTACTGAAAAAACCATAGCTTTGGCTAGACGGGCCTTTGTCAGCAACATAATACTCTACTTTTTAATATGCTATCTAGTTTGGTCATAGCTCTTCTTCCAAGGAGCAAGCATCTTTTAATTTCATGGCTGCAGTCACTATCTGCAGTGATTTTGGAGCCCCCAAAAATCAAGTCAGTCACTGTTTCCATTGTTTCCCCATCTATTTGCCATAAAGTGATGGAACCTGATGCCACAGTCTTAGTTTTCTGAATGTTGAGTTTTAAGCCAACTTTTTCACTCCCCTCTTTTACTTTCATCAAGAGGCTTTTGAGTTCTTTGCTTTCTGCCATAAGGGTGGTGTCATCTGCGTATCTGGGGTTATTGATATTTCTCCCAGCAGTCTTGATTCCAGCTTGTGCTTCATCCAGCCCAGCATTTCATATGATGTACTCTGCATATAAGTTAGATAAGCAGGTGACAATATAAGCCTTGACATACTCCTTTCCTGATTTGGAACCAGTCTATTATTACTTGCCTATGAAAACTCTAATTAGAAATTTTAAATAAAGATTTGCAGTGTAATTAGCATTGTCTCAAGCTTCGTTGTTGTTGTTGTTCAGTCTCTAAGTTGTGTTTGACTCTTTGAGACCCCCATAGATTGCAGGATTCCAGGTTTCCCTGTCTTTCACTATCTCCCTGAGTTTGTTCAAACTCATATCCATTGAGTCAATGATGCCATCCAACCGTCTTGTCCTTGGTTGTCCCTGTCTCATCCTGCCTTCAATCTTTCCCAGCATCATTGTCTTTTCCAATGAGTCAGCTCTTGGCATCAGGTGGCCAAAGCATTGGAGCTTCATTTTCAGCCTTAGTCTGTCCAATGAATATTCTTCAGGGTTGATTTCCTTTAGGATTTTCTGATTGGATCTCCTTGCTGTCCAAAGGACTCCCAAGAGTCTTCTACAACACCACAATTCACAAGCATCAATTCTTCAGCACTCAGCCTTCTTTTTGTTCCAGTTCTCAAATCCATATGTGACTACTGGAAAAACCATAGCTTTGACTATATGGACCTTTGCTGGCAAAGTGATGTCTCTGCTTTTTAATATGTTGTCTAGGTTTGTCATAGCTTTTCTTCCAAGGAGCAAACATCTTAATTTCATGGCTGCAGTCACCATCCACAGTAATTATGGAGCCCAAGAAAATAACACCTGTCACTGATTCCACTTTTCCCCCATCTATTTGCCATGAAGTGATGGGAACAGTTGTCATGATCTTAGAATTTTGAATATTGAGTTTCAAGCCAGCTTTTTTGCTCTCCTTTTTAACCCTCATCAAGAGGCTCTTTAGTTCCTCTTCACCTTCTGCCATTAGAGTAGTATCATCTGCATATCTGAGGTTGTTGATATTTCTCTTGGCAATCTTGATTCCAGCTTGTGATCCATCCAGCCTGGTGTTTAGCATTGTACTCTGCATATAAGTTAAATAAGGAGGGTGACAATGTACAGCCTTGACGTACTCCTTTCCTAATTTTGAACAAGTCTAATGTTCCATGTTGAGTTCTAATTGTTGCTTCTGGACCTGCATACATGTTTCTCAGGAGGCTGGTGAGGTGGTCTGGTATTTTTGCTTCTAAGAATTTTCTACATTTTGTTGTGATCCACACAGTCAAACACTTTAGCGTAGTCCATGAAGCAGAAGTAGATGTTTGTCTAGAATTCTCTTGCTTTCTCTAAGATCCAACTGATGTTGGCAATTTGATATCTGGTTCCTCTGCCTTTTCTAAATCCAGCTTGAATATCTAGAAGTTCTCAGTTCATATACTGCTGAAGCCCTAGGTTGAAGGATTTTGAGCATTTCCTGTTAGCACATGAAATAAGCATTATTATATAGTAGTTTTAACATTCATTGGCATTACTCTTTTTTGGGATTGATCTTAGAGAACAACTGAAATTTTGTGAAATTTTTGAGTATATAAATTACTCTTGCAAAGGAAAAAGATTTCCGTAGACAATCCAGAAACTGTTATATTAACCCTGATTAATAGATTTAAATTGAAAAATACCTGAACTTATACATTTCAGCTTTGCTTTCAATGCTGCTTGCTATTTTCATAAATTTTTATTCATTCATTCATTCTATACCATTGTCATGGCTCTCTCCTCCCATACTACCTTTGGCTTTGACTTTAAATAGTTTAACTTTAATCTGAATTTCATGAAGAAGCATTGAGTTATTTATATGTGATTTATTTCTGTTTCCTCTTCTTTATCTTAAAATTTCTTCAAAACTTCATTCATCATATTTTTACTTGGTTCAGCTCCATTAAGGCTTTCCTGTATGTCTGAGACTAACCTGTTTAGTTATGTTTATGGTTTTCATTTCTCCCATTCTGGTCCTGACAGATAACCATCTGTTTTACTCTTTACTGACTCTCTCTTAAAACAGAACCGTACCAAACAGTCCTGCATGTCAAACATAGAAAAGTATGGATAAAGAGAAAAAATTATATAGACTTTCATTTAAAAAGATTATATTTAGTTTTAGTAAATAAAGGGGCTTCTTAAGGTGATGGTATTTAAAGATATTCTTAAATACTAAGTCTGTGATAACATAAATACTACTGTCATTGTGACTTCAAAAAACTGAAATCACTTTTAGTAGCTAAGGCATACAAGGAGTCATAATATCTTCTCCATAGTTTCTATTTACAACCCATACATTTCAATCACTACAACCCTGTAAGATAAGTTCTACTACTGTTCCCATTCTAAGGTGGAAAGTGAGCCAAAGAGATTAAATAACTTGCCTGAAGTCACACATCTAAGTAGTAGTCACTGTTAACGTCAAAGGGTGCACTTAGTTGTCTCTAGACTCTTTCCCTGACACCTGTTCCTACTGCTCTCCCCATAGTACTTGCATCTATTATTAACTAAAGCTGTTAGCTTTATAAACTTTCCAAGTCTATTTTCAAAATTTGTTGTTTCTTTCTGGAGCATCTAAAGAGAAGTAGCATGAATTAGGAACAGAAATGTAAATTGGAACTATATTGAGAGATTCTTGAATTCTAGACTGAAGACTTCTGACTTAATTTAATGAATGTACAGTGATTAACCATCAAAAGTTTTGAACCTGAAGTGACAATTCAGAGATATATGTTAATAAGTGTAGGATAAACTGACACAGGAATCACTGCTAAAATGTGTAATTTTTTGAAAGCTATTGTAGCAATATGGATGAGAAATCATGACGCCTGGACCCAGGAAGGTGATAGTGCAATGAGAAGGACAAAAATTTGTCAGACTGATTTAGGTAGAATTTACAGGGTTTGTAAGCTGGAATAGTTACTGACCTTAGGATCAAAGGCAAGGGTGGAGAGAGATGACTTGATGACTGAGAAGAAGGAAAGATCATTAATGAAAACTGGAAAATAAAGGGGAAAATTGGATTTTGGTAGTATCTGAATTGGTACATACTAGATTGATATATTAACAGAAAACGAAGAGAATGGTTGGAAAAATCAGAGGCAGAACTATAACCTGTGTAATCATCTAGTTTATAGAAGTTGAAACCATATGAATAGATAGAATCAATAGGAATTGCTGTTCAGTTCCTCAGTCATGCCCAACTCTTTGCAACCCTATAGATTGCAGCACACCAGGCTTTCCTGTCTCCTACCATCTTAAAGAGTTTTCTCAAACTCATGTCCACTGAGTTGGTGATGCCACCCAACCATCTCATCCTCTGTTGTCCCCTTCTCCTCCTACCTTCAGTCTTTCCCAGCATCAGGGTCTTTTTCAATGACTCAGCTCTTCGCATGAGGTGACCAAAGTATTGGAGCTTCAGCTTTAGCATCAGTCCTTCCATTGAATATTCAGGGTTGATTCTCAAGAGTCTTCTCCAGTACCACATTTTGAAGGCATCAATTCTTTGGCGCTCAGCCTTTTTTATTGTTCAGATCTCACATCTGTACATGACTTCTGGAAAAATCATAACTTTGACTGTATGGACCTTTGTCAGCAAAGTAATGTCTTTGCTTTTTAACACGCTGTCTAGGTTTGTCGTAGCTTTTCTTCCAAGGAGCAACTGTCTTTGAATTTCATGGCTGCAGTCATTGTCCACAGTGACTTTAGAGCTGAAGAAAATAAATTCTGTTACTGTTTTCATTGTTTCCCCATCTATTTGCCATGAAGTGATGGGACCAGATGCCATGACCTTTGTTTTTTGAATGTTGAATTTTCAGCCAGCTTTTTCGCTGTCTTTCAACTTCCTCAAGCAGCTCCTTAATTCGTTTTTGCTTTCTGCCACTAGAGTGGTGTCATCTGCATTAAGAATGAAAGACAGAAAAAATAAGAGCGAGAGAGAGAAAGGCTGAGGAATTAGTCTGTGGTGACACTAACATTTATGTAGGAAGTACCAGGAGCAGGAGAGTGATCTAGGAAAGGAAAATTCCAAAAGTGCAAATAAATTTGAGAAATAATAAACAATGAAAGGGAAGAAACTTCCAAGAAGCTGAAAGTGGTCAAATTTCATATATCTCAGTGGTAACTGAGAAAAGGCTCTTTCCTTCAACCAAAGTCTATAAAGAAAGCCTTATGTTTGTGATCACTCCTGAGGATCTTCAATAATGGTAGACACTGACCACTTAAATATGAATGAAATAGTAACAATGCCCAATAAAGCAAATATGTTTGTGGTGCTTATGTGGGCAGATTATTTGGGTACTTTCAGAGATTGGGTGCAAGAAATAATACCTTTAGACTATTTGTTCATATATATAAAATCTCTAAAGTAAAATTTAGGGTTCATAATAAAATTTTATTGTGTTCAGACATCTTTAAAATTATAATAGAAGTCAGTAGGTAATGATGATCTGGTATATAGTATTTACCTTACATATATTATTCAAAAAGCATATAGCATCATAGAATAAGAATAAAATGTACTTTTTTCATTTTATGAATTTATTCTTCTTTGTCTCTGGTGACAAAATCTTATGGATCTTGTAAGACCCACAGATACTTAAATTTAAAAAAAAAAGATTTCAAATCAATGCAAATAAGTTTTTTTAAAAATTTCTTTTTAGAAATAAACTACATTATTTAAAGGGACTTCCCTGGTAGTTCATCTACCATCACTTCTACCTCCACCTGCAATGCAGGATACCCCAGTTAGATACCTGGGTTTGGAAGATCTGCTGGAGAAGGGAATGGCTACCCACTCCAGTATTCTGGCCTGAGAATTCCAAGGGCTGTATGTATAGTACAGGGGGTTACAAAGAGTTGGACATGATTGAGCTTTTTAAAAGCTCATCACTTTTAAAATCTTTCGGTATTTTAAAGTATTTCAGTTTTTAAAGTATTTTAAAGCTATATCACTCTGGTCTGCTCCATAGATCAGAATGAATTTTGGTTCAGAAATATATGACATCTTATTTTGGTCAACTGTTATTTAGTTTTATTATGTAAAGTTTTCTAGTTCAAGACTGTGAATCTGACCAAAATCAGGAAACAAAAATACAAACTTACTAATCTCCACATGTAGAACAGAAACAAGTGTTAGACTTCCTCAATATATAAGCAATTATTTGTTGCCATCTTATATATATATATATGTATATATATATATAATATGGCATTCTTGGCTTACACTTTCCTAAAGAAATTCTTACTGCCTTAAAAAATGCATTAACAAAATACAGAGAGCAACATTTACTATTGTTTGAACTTTTGGTTTTGTAATGCTTCAATGCTGTCACTATGGATATTGATGTTCATTGGACCTACCATTTTGCTGAATTAAAACTATGTTAATTTTAGACCTTATCTTAAAATTTGTTGTATTGTTTGACTGATTTTGGGGGAGCAATGGATTTTTTAAATTAAACTTATGAATTTATTAGTTACAGATATATTTTCCTAAAATAGGAGTGTCATAGTCCAAGGGAAGATAGGAGAATCCATTTGAAATTGTTGAGTATATGGATTCTAGATAAAAATACACTTTATATTATTAGACATTTATTTATCCCAAGGAAAAATTTTAAACATATACACAATTACTGAACATAGTATAGTGATCTGACATATAACCATGCTGATATTTTGCTACTACATATGTACATGTATATATGTGTATATATATATATATATATAGGACTATTTTGCCTTATGATTATATTTTCTTATCAACACATTTAAATACATTGCTATTTTGTTTTCTTTAGTACTTTGCAGAAATATCTTGAAAATAGGAAGGCTACTCATAGTAAGAGCAAACTTTATTTTTTTGGAATGTACAGTTTGAAGTTGAGCTGGAACAGAAATACTTACCTGTTCTCTCTATTGCTGCTGTTGTTCAGACACCATGCTGATAGTAGGTGTGCTTGAATATTGATGTAAATTTGGATAACTTGGGTATGTGCCAATAGTTCCAAGATAATTCATTCTTATGTATTTAGGGTATTTTAGCTCTGTATTAACATATCATAGTATGTGGTTACTTACTATATGTATTCCTTTTATTTCAAAATTATTTTCATTATTACTAAGTATGGAATATCCCTTAGAAATACTGAAAATGAAAGGCCTTTCTTAAAACTGCCTTTTGCATAATGAAAATTCAGAGAGCTTTAATATTTATTAACTGCCTTTAGGTGTAGATTTTAAGTGTCCTTTTTCATCCTTAGCAATAGGCTTCAAAACTCCCAGTCACTTGCTAATAACTCTTCACTTCTCAGGAGATTGGATTGCTATAGGCAAGTTTACATAATAAACGTGCAAAAACGAAAGCTAAATTAAGCAAAAGCCTCGTACTATCATTTTTAATTATTATTTCCTATTATTAATGCAAATGTATTTTATTTTTTCACATAATGTGTGGGTATGTACAAATAAATATATATATTTAACAAGATTTATGTTTGAATAAATCATAGATTTAAAAAATTGTAAATAATTTATATGAAAATATTGGCATCAGGAAAAATCTAATCAAAAATAGGCAGGAAAAAGTCACATTTTAAATTAGTGCAGCATCAAGATAACAAAAATTAATACCATTAAAAGGAATGCATTGACACTCCTCTGTTGTTATCAGTATCTAGTGTTCTTTTATTCTATACATAAGTATAGAATCGAGTTGCTTTCCATAAAAACACAAATAATCAAATATAAACAGAACTGGGAAATGCAGTTATGAAGGAAATATATGTGAATTTAAGAAGATCTTAAACAACTGCTAAAAAGTTGAGTAAATTGTCTCTTAACAAGTTGCAATCTTGAGTGTACTCTATTAAGAAGATACTTTCATGAACAGGAGCCCATTTGTAATTAGATAAGGAAAACTGACAGCGACAGTGAGTTAGTGGCTCCCATGGAATGACAGGTATTGACTGAATACTGGCTGTGTTTGAGATGGTGAGGGAGTCGATAAAAGCATCAGGGCTTTCTTGATATACCACTGCCAGCAATGCTTTAATTTGCTGCCTGGAAAAGAGCCACAGACATTCATCCCCCATGTTTAGTGTTGATGAGGTCTAACACTTACATTTAATCTTCTGTTTACCATTAAAAACACTTGTAAGTGGTATAAGGCACCACAGAGAGGAAAGAGAACAGGGAGCATATTTTGTATAAACTCCACGATGCAGCCAAGGTCTGGAAAAATAAACCTCATTTGAATCAACAAACCAAGTGTGGAAAGAACAGTTTAGCAACAACAACAAGAAAAGATCAGTTGAGAAGAAAAGTGTTGGATGATTTGGGGAAGCGATAAATAGAAAATGTTTCTAAACTAACTGTTGTTGTTTTTTCAGTCACTGAGTGTTGTCCAACTCTTTGCAGCCCCGTGAACTGTAGCTTCTCTGTCCATGGGATTATCCAGGCAAGAATACTGGAATGGGTTACCATTTCCTTCTCCAGGGGATGTGTCCCACCCAGAGATCAAATCTGTGTCTCCTGCATTGGCAGGCAGATTCTTTACTGCTGAACCACATGGGAAGTCCAAACTACCTATAGGAATCATTAATATATTTTTCTCTATACTGTATCAGTTGAATAAAAGAAAATGCTGTGAAGGTTATAAGCACATTAGGGGTATATTATCTCCGTAGAATTGAAGATCTTATGTCATACTTCTGCTTAAAAGCAAATTTTCTTAAATACTTCCCAGGTGTTTTTGAAACTTGTTACATAAAAAGGTGAGAGAGAGAGGTTTTGTGTGTGTGTGTGTGTGTGTGTGTGTGTGTGTGTGTGTGTGTGTGTGTGTGTGTATACAGTATATGGAGAAATAAATTCTTTGATAAAATTTTAATGTGTAGTTTTATGTGTGCCATTTGCTTTGGCCTGTGATAGCCAGACAGAAATCCACAGAAGCACTTTGATTTTAATATTGACCTTTAGAACTCTCAAGTAAAATAATTATTGGGAAGTGTTATTTTTGGTCCAGATTCTATTGCATTGCACTTACCTTGCTGCCAGAACTCAATACACACCATTATAAAATTTCAACATTCATTTTTACTACAAATTCAAATAATCCACTACATGTTACCTTCAAGGTCTAATTAAATAAGGGTAGCATTTAGAAATACAGTGCTAGATTATTTAATCTCACTTGGTTGCCAATGTTTAATGTTGCCCACCTGTTGTAATAAATGAACTGCCAAAGATAAACTGATACCCTTTTGGTTATGCCAGGAACAGTGTAGGATTTTGTAGTGAATCCACACTATGCTCCAGTTAGGCTCAATTAGATGACCTACCAAGATTATCTGACATGCTGAGGAGCTATTGACTATTTTAGGGGATGAGATATGGCTCGTGCTTCCAAGAGAAGCTCATAAAAGGGGCTCTTTCCTAATTTCCATATACCTTCCAAAGTGATGTGTGTATTTCTTCGGGGAGGGATTTGCCTGTGATTGAGAACATAGGTCTGAATTTATTCAGGTAGGATTGTTCTGCCACAATAAGCATTTTCTCTCAGTATATAATTTTAAGCATGCAGAATAAAAAAAAAAAAAGCCAAGACATAAGTGTAATATTTAGCTAATATTGTCTCACATATCGGAGAAGGCAATGGCAACCCACTCTGGTACTCTTGCCTAGAAAATCCCATGGATGGAGGAGCCTGGTAGGCTGCAGTCCATGGGATCGCTATGAATCGGACACGACTGAGCGACTTCACTTTCATTTTCACTTTCATGCACTGGAGAAGGAAATGGCAACCCACTCCAGTGTTCTTGCCTGGAGAATCCCAGGGACGGAGGAGCCTGGTGGGCTGCTGTCTATGGGGTCGCACAGAGTCGGACACGACTGAAGCGACTTAGCGGCAGCAACAGCAGTCTCACATATGCCTAGGTCCCGTAAGGAAGATGTATAAAGTATATCTCTCTTTCTAAAGTTTTTGCAGATATTAAACAGGAAACAGAATAAAACTTAACCAAGTCATTGAGAATATAAACTGTTCAGATTGAAAATTAATTATTGAGTACTGTAACTAATAAGAATCATGCACAAATATGATGGTTTCAGAATGTTTGTTCTTATTCTGGTATACATAAATTATCAAACATTTAATTAGAATGAAAGTATTTTAAAATGCAAGGTCACACATAAGGTGGTTAACAGTTTTGTGATAAGCACAATAAATTTGATTAAATTAATCATTTCTTAAGTGAGGAGAACTGTTAGCACTTCTCTTTTTGGATTGATTTTCATTAAGATAGCCTTGAATCCTTTATGAACCACAAACATTAGTATCGTTTTAGCTGTATGTATCCTACTGTTATGAAAATTGTCAGTTACCTTCTGATTCTTAATAAATGTTTATTTCATCCATAGAGTTTTATTTTACTCCTTTGAAAATACTTAATTTATATTAGGCATCTTTTATAACCATCCTTGGGACTTCCGTGGTGGCTCAGATGGTAAAGCATCTGCCTACAATGCGGGAGACCTGGGTTCGATCCCTGGGTTGGGAAGATCCTCTGGAGACGGAAATGGCAACCTACTCCAGTACTCTTGCTTGGAAAATCCCACGGATGGAGGAGCATGGTAGCTTGCATACAGTCCATGGGGTCGCAAAGAGTCGGACGGGACTGAGCGACTTCACTTTCACTTTATAACCGTCCTTAATAAGGATAATTGAGATTAAAGTACCATCTATCAAGAAATTTCCAAAAACTAAGACCAAATATGTGGGCAATTCATATTGGTATCATACACAGTAATAACAGTGTATAGTTATGTGGTGGGAAGAGACATATCACTCATTCATTCATTCATCTGTTCAGCAAACTGGTGAAGGGCTGATAGAGTACCAGCCTTGTACTTGGTGTTGGGACAACCAAGATCTACACAGTCCTCATCATAAAGGAGTCCCTAGTCCAGGGGAGAGAAAGACATGCAAATAAATTGTTGTAATATGGTGGACGGAGTACAGTGTGATCAGCACAGTGATAGAGGTATGTACAAGCAGGAAAAATAATTCTGAAGGAGGGAGTGATGAATTCTGTCTGAGGTGGGGTAGGGGAGGGATTGAATTCAAGCCCATTCTTTTGAATAATTCATGAGCGACCAACAGTCTATCCTCCTAAATTAAGCAGTTTAGCCAAAGAGAGCTGCCAGCATATCGAACAGCTGATGAGAAGTCAGACCTTAGAGTGAGCAGGCCTCAATGAATAGTGAGCTGACAGAAGCAGGGCTGGGTGCCATTTGTAGCTTTATCCCTGAAACTACAGAGAGTTGGTGTACTGCTCACTATCTCCCAAGAGAGGCAGTTCCACAGAGGAAGGAAATTTTGAAAAAGATATTAGTAAAGAATGTCTAAAGATGCATGTGACCATGCTGTGGGCTTCCCAGGTGGCGTTAGTGGTAAAGAACCTGCCTGCCAGTGCAGGAGACATAAGAGAAGTGGGTTCGAACCCTGGGTTGGAAGATCCCATGGAGGAGGGCATGGAACCCACTCAAATAGTCTTGCCTGAAGAATCCCGTGGACAGAGAAGCCTGGCAAGCTACAGTCCGTAGGGTCACACAGAGTCGGAAAAGACTGAAGTGACTTAGCATGCACACACGTACACCATACTGTAAATTACATTATCTGCAACCTCCTGAATACAAGCACTTTTCATCAAATATGCGTCACCAAATCAATCGTTGATTGAAAATGTTACTGTATTATTTCTGAATGTTCTGCAAGTTGTTCTTCCTATCTTAGGGGACAGAAGGAATAAACCAACATGAAACTTAAAATTAAAAAAAAGAAGTTTCTTTGATCTTGCTTCATTCCCTAAGTTGTTATCATCTGCTTAATCAAATTCCAAATTGTTCTGTGAATCTGTATTTCACCAATGCCGACTCATTATTTATTGTTACTAACCCATTACATGTTTTCAAACACCAAACCAAAAACCAACCAAACAAAAAAACCTCGTTTGTTCTAACTGTCAAAGCTGAATGTTCTTCCTTTTAACTTTCTCCTCTAAATCTTTAAGAATTCCAGGAGACTGAGAGTTCACTCTTGTCTAGTGTTTCCACAAGGATTACTTCCTTAACTAGACACAGTAATTGTTATCATGGGAGGAAAGTTTCCCCCAAATTTATATGCTAAAGTCTCACCTCTAAAGATCTCTGAGGGGAAAACTGTATTTGGAGATAGAATCTTTACAGAGGTGGTTAAACTAAAATGAGGTCATTAGAGTGGGCCTAATCCACCATGAAGGATGTCCTTCTAGAGAGGAAATTAGGACACAGACATATACACAGGGAACATCATAGGAGAAACAGGGAAAAGATAGTCATCTTCAAGCTAAGGAGAGAGGCCTGAGAAGGAACCAACACTGCTGACATCTTGATCTTAGACTTCTAGCCTCCAGAATTGTGAGAAAATAATAGATTTCTGTTAAACTCCTCAAAACGTGGCATTTTATTATTGGCAGCCCTGCAAACGAATGTAATGGTGATGAAAAGCATTGTTTGTGTATTGTACATGTTCAGTTGCCTTGATATTTCTTGTGGACTAGAACCTCTTGATCATATCTAGAATGTGACGCAGATCACCAGTCACATAATAAACACTAAATAAATTACTGTTGAATCGATTAACTTCCTGATGTTCAAGGGATATGCTAAGATTCATGGAAATCTTTGCTATCACTGTTGATTTACCCTGTGCCGTTTATCGCATTAGCACACAGTATCAGTTTTTCTGCTGTCTTTAATCATCATCATATCTTTCACATTAAGTTGCCTCTGAGGTTCCCTGTCTATTCCCTTATGGCCCTGGACATCATTACATCCCATTAAACACCAAGCAAACCTTCAGGATAAAAATATTTATAGACATGTTTACTGAATGATTAGGGGCATGTTTATAAGATTGTATAATGAATGAAAGCTCAGGAGACATCCTTACTGCTGGACAACATAACCTGAATCTCCAGAGCTGATCTTGACTAATTATAAAACGTATGTGTTTTAGCCTTATAAATCTTGCATCAGCTTCAATTTTGAATTCTGAGATTCATAAAGTATTTTATCTTTTGAATAGAAATTCAAAGCTAGAAATGCAGCTATTTGATGGATAAAAAATTATGAAGCATCCTATATACGTAAGACACCGTGAGAGATAGGGAGATGAATTAGATGTAGATTTTTCTATTAACGACCTTATATTCTAATAAAGGAGATACTATATGAAGATAAGGAACTATAACAGAGTAGAAAATAGGCAATCAAGAAGTGATACAGTTAAAATATTAGTAGTTCAAGGATCACTTCTATCTGTGGGAACCGAACAGTATTGAAGGGAAGTTGGCAATTGTAGCACATATAAAAAAGATTGTGGGATTTGGGTTTGTACATCAAAGAGTTGGAAAGGAGAAGGCATTTCAAGCTGGTGGGATAATGCAAAAAAACATAGGTAAGAAAGCACATATATTTTCTTAAATACATGTAAATTATATTTGTTGAGAATGAAAGAAGCTGTTGAAATAAGTTTGCTTCACATTAGTTAATCCTTCAATGTCAGGTGAAGAAGTAGAAATATAACTTCTATAGAAAGTAGAAATATATCTTGTATTTATGATGTGAGTCTCACGTGAAAATATTCTGCCTATTTTATATATACAATGAAATGGGGGGAAAGTTTTAGAAGATATTTTAGGCTCTGCAAGTGAGCAGATAATATTGAGATAATATTGTGCTCATTTTTTACATTCAGATTGTAGAGTAATGCCTGAAACTTAGTAGCTTACAGAAATTGTTCTTGAATTAATTATAATAACATCTAGAAATAGCAAAGTAGCCATAGAAATAGAGCATAATAGATGAAGGCAGTATTTGAAAACAGAACTTGCAAAACTTGACAAGTGTTTGTTTGCCTTCAAGCCTTCCATAATAATTGGTCCCACCAAAAAGAGTGAGGTCAAGGGTATGTTTATGTGCAATAGAATATGTTCAATTGAAGACCTAACATTGAAAATACTATCTAGTAGGTATTTTAGATTTAGCTGTAGATATGACATCACTGACTCAATGGACACGAGTTTGAGCGAGCTCTGGGAGATAGAAGGACAGGGAAGCCTGGTGTGCTGCAGTACATGGGGTTGCAAAGAGTCAGACACCACTGAGTGACTGAAAAATAAACAACAAAGTGGAAAAGATATCTGTTTAGAATGGTAAAGTTCTGGCTTTCCAACCTGGAAATTATAGAGAAACAAGATAATGCTGAAAAAACTTGTCTGTTTTATATAACTTATCTGTTTGGATTAGTTTGACACATTAGCCATTTAGGGAAGTGCAAACTAATTTGTTCATTTTATTGTTTTTATTCCAGTTTTATTGAGATATAATTGACAGTACTATATAAGATATATAGCGTACTGATTTGATTCACTTACATGATGAAGTGATCATCATAATAAATTTAGTGAGCATTCCTGGAACCTGAAAGTTCTGATTGGTGCCCAAAGGGCTCATTTGTTCAACATCCAAATTGCACCAAAAGTAACTGAATGCCAGTTTACAATAAATATGCTTGAAATTAATCAGATGAATTTTACAATTTTGGTAAAAATATATTTTTATTTATGATGAAGATATTTGGCTTTCCAGTTGTTTTTGGTCTTGTTTTGAAAGGCTGATTCATGTAATGGCTTGTTAGTACTTTAGGAAAGTACTTTAGCCTCACTGAAGAATCTGTAGATCTTCTCATTCACTGTTTCCTGAACAGTTCAACATATCAGTACCTTTTCTCTTTTTAAAAATCCTAGATAGTTTCTCCAATACTATTTGTTTCTGCATTTAGAGTTTTTCTTCATAGTGAATTATATGGAAAAGCAATTCTGAAAGTCTTTTAAGTTCCAAATCTCAACTGTTTCAAGAATGGAAAAAATATAATGTGCTATGTTTAAAATTAATTTATACATTTGTAATTGGTTTTTTTCTTTTTCTTTCATCATGAATCATTGAAATAGGTACCAGAGAATGACTTGACTTCTTCATTTTGGAAATGAGTATGGGATAGATTCAATAAATTATAAAAAATGTTAAATATAATTGCTCAGATTCAACTATAAGATTACTGACTGTATCACATATATGGTATTAACAAAATGACTTCCAACCTCAAATATGATAAAATATTGGAGTGATATTTTCACTCCCTGGAAAAGTAATTGCCAACCCATTCCAGTATTCTTGCCTGGGAAATCCCATGGACAAAGACACCTGGTGGGCTACAGTCCATGGCGTCACAAGAGTCGGATAGAACTTAGCGACTAAAACAACAAAATAATATTTTCATGTGGGGTAAATGAGTAACAGTGTAAATTTTATAACCACGAGGAGCATATTGTGCAAGCCTATTGTGCATTGCCTACATATTAATTATCTTTGAAGAATTCATGTGGATTGTTCCTTTGAATTATCAGTGCTACCAAGATAAAAAAAAAAAAAGGGACAGAGAAAGACTGAAATAAAAAAGGCTTATAGGTTTATTTGCTTATCTGTGATGTACTCTGCAGCATAAATGTCAACTGAATGGACTTTAAAACATCTGGGAAAATTAGGGCATATGAAATTTTTTTACAATAAAGGATTAAATCATTTGAAGGGCAGCACTAATATTTTTCAAAACAGAGCTACCTTTATCTTAGAGGGTTATTAAAATCTAGATATTTTTATATGGGCTTCCTTCGTGGCTCAGATGGTAAAGAATCTGTCTGCAATGCAGAAGACCCAGGTTTGATCCCTAGGTTGGGAAGATCCCCTCGAGAAGGGAATGGATACTCACTCTAGTACTCTTACCTGGAGAATTCCATGGAGAGGAGCTTGGGTGGCTATAGTTCATGTGGTCACAAAGAGTCAGACACGACTGAACAACTAACATTTTCACTACTTTCATGTTTTACATGCAAAATTACCTGGCAAGACTGTGGAAAAAAATTCTGACACTGGCCTCCTCATCAGTGCTCTAGAAACAAAAGTAAAGAAATAGGTTCCTGGGCATGTATTGCATTGCTACCAATTTGTCTGAGAATGCTGGTGCTTTTGCATAGCATTTTCACAGATATCTATGTGTCCTTGATTAGTTGAAGGCAGAAAAACTACCACTGAAAGTATAATGTGTAGTGCTAAAACAAAATGTACTCTTGTTAGGATAAAACTGGCAATAGCATTTTATTATGCCATGAACTTCCAGATGTTCAAGCTGGATTTAGAAAAGGCAGAGGAACCATAGATCAAATTGCCAACATCCAATGGATCTTCGAAAGAAGATCCAGAGAAAACATCTACTTCTGCTTAATTGACTATGCCAAAGCCTTTGACTGTGTGGATCACAACAAAATGTGGAAAATTCTTCAAGAGATAGGAATACCAGACCACCTGACCTTCCTCTTGAGAAACCTGTATGCAGGTCAGGAAGCACCAGTTAGAACTGGACATGGAACAACAAACTGGTTCCAAATCGGGAAAGGAGTATGTTAAAGCTGTATATTGTCACCCTGTTTATTTAACTTATATGCAGAGTACATCATGAAAAATGCTGGGCTGGATGAAGCACAAGCTGGAATGCAGACTGCTGGGAAAAATATCAATAACCTCAGATATGCAGATGACACCACCCTTAATGGCAGAAAGTGAAGAAGAACTAAAGAGCCTCTTGATGAAAGTGAAAGAGGGAGTGAAAAAGTTGGATTAAAACTCAGCATTCAGAAAACTAAGATCATGGCATCTGGTCCCATCACTTCATGGCAAATAGATGGGGAAAAAATGGAAACAGTAACAGACTTTTTTGGGGGGCTTCAGAATCACTGCACATGGTGGCTGCAGCCATGAAGTTAAAAGACACTTGCTCCTTGGAAGGAAAGTTATGACCAACCTGGACAGCATATTAAAAAGCAGAGACATTCCTTTGCCAACAAAGATCCGTCTAGTCAAAGCTTTGTTTTTTTCCAGTTTTCATGTATGGATGTGTGAGTTGGACTATAAAGAAAGCTGAATGCCAAAGAATTGATGCCTTTGAACTGTGTCATTGGAGAAGACTCTTGAGACTCCCTTGGACAACAAGGAGACCCAGCCAGTCCATCCTAAAGGAAATCAGCCTGGATTATTCATTTGAAGGACTGATGCTGAAGCTGAAGCTCCAATAGTTTGGACACCTGATGCGAAGAACTGACTCTTTGGAAAAGACCCTGATGCTGGGAATGATTGAAGGTGGGGGAGAAGGGGACGACAGAGGATGAGATGGTTGGATGGCATCACTGACTCAATGGACATGAGTTTAAGTAAGTTCTGGGAGTTGGTGATGGACAGGGAAGCCTGGCATACTGCAGTCCATGGGATCGCAGAGTCGGACACAACTGAGCGATTGAACTGAAATGATGCCTAAGAGAACATTTCTATTTTGTATCTTTATCTCTTTGCATCCCTCTAGATACATTTTATACTCATCAAAAATTAAAAAAGAAATAGTTCTGAAATTACAGAAGTCTACCAAAGGGATATTTTGGTAATAGTTTAGATCTACATTCCTTTTTTTTTTTTTTGGCCATACCACGCAGCTTGTGGGATCTTAATTCCTCAACCAGGGATTGACTCCAGGCCGCCAGCAGTGGAAGTGCAGAGCCGTAACAACTGGGCAGCCGGGCAACTCTGTATCTCTGGTCTTTACAGTGCCAAAATGCAGTCTAGAAGAAAAGAATTCTCTTGATATATTTTTATGTAATGCATGGTGAAAAAGATAGCATTTCCAGTTTAAGAACAAATATTTAAAATTTGAAGCCAGATTACTAGTATAGTCTTTTTATGTATGTGTATATGGTGGGGAGGACTTAACTTTCTGACTCAAAGTACGTAAGTTTTCTCTATATAAAAATATATATACTTTTAAAAGTAAAAGTATTGTATCTGATAACTTCTACAATTAGTCTTGTATTTTTCTAACTGATTTAGAATCTTCTCGTGATATCTCATTTTTTTTGATATCCCAATGGAATTTCTTGGATATGTGAAATTTAATTTAAGAAATTGAAATTTCTTAAATTTCTGGTGTGACAAATTTTATAAATGCTTATTTTGATAGTGTGCTTTAGTTTGATGTTGTGAAGTCTTGTAATAGATACGATAGGGTTAAAATGTAGAACATCTTGAAGATTATATGGAAACTGAAGAAGTTACTGGTTTGCTGAGAGAAAAACACTGGTGATAAGGTTTGTAACAAACCCTCTTAGAAGTGACCGTGGAGAGATGATAAATGATATTTACCTCATATGTCATGATAACTGGTTTTTAAACAAGATATCTGTGCCCTCTTTTATCGTGGGTAAGGGAAAATGCATCACTTACAAGCATTCAATCACTATGACATAAAGAAATAGCAAACCTTGAACATGTCAAAACAGTGCCTGTTCAATCTTCTTTTCTTGAAAGCTGAGTTTACACTCAATAATATATTCCCCAAATAAGTAGTCTTTAAAATATGATGTTTATTTTATGGTAAAATTTTGAAAGATGTATAAGAAGGTATCTGAACATATATAATACATACTAATTTAATATAAAAATAAATTTCAGTAAAAAATTTATTGGAGTAAAAAATTATTGGAATAGGACTGCAATAGCTATAGCTCTGTCTTAAGTAGAATATGAGGGCATTCGTTTAAAACAAATTAGTTGAGTTTTATGATGCTAAAATCAACTTAAGTTACACTCGATTGTATTCCTTATATCTTCATGAAAAACAAAGAGGGAATGATTTAGGCTGATTTAACACTGAGTTTGAAACCATATATTTGTTCTCTGTGTCATGAAATATAATTCTGTGGGAAATTTGACCCTTTCCTTAAAGAATGCATGAAATTTTTGCAAAGAAGATTGTATCTCCATTAAATACCAAATTTATTCCAAGTGTCCATGAAAGACTAGAATGAAAACTGGGCAATTAGCTTAAACTTATTGGAAAATTCTAACTGTGCTAGAAAGTTCTCTTTTTCTTTAGTCATTTGCAACTTGTTGAGGGTGGCGTTATCTATGTGTAAAATAGCAAACATGAATTCTGACCTCTACTGCTGTTCTGCCAGATGTTTCTCAAAATAAAAGATATCGTCTCCGAGAGCTCTGTAAACAAATCCTGACCTGAATGCCTCCTTTTTGCATTCCTCCCAGTTTATCAGATAAAATGAATTCTATTTTCTTTTCAAACAAGAACTATATAACTTCTTTTTAGAGAAAACAGGGAAATGGAGCATTATAATCGGTGAAACACACCGGATCTTGGCAGGCAGCACCTAGCAAGGAAGCATTATATTTTGGCTGAGTATATTTTGTACTTTTATCTTGGCTAAAGCCTTTTTAAAAAGAATATGGTTTAAAAGAATTTATTTCTGCTGTTCTAGTCTTGGTTTTCAGAAGAAGAGTTTTATTAGTCTTATTCAGTGGTTAGGCTCTTAGACTATAAGGAACGTGAAGTCTCCACATAAAATTATTATACTAATGCAACTTAAAGGAACTTTTGAAATGGTAATGTCTCTATTCTTTATATAATTTATATACAAAATTTATGTACAAAATGCTTTATATAATTTATGTACAAAAATGCTAAGGTGAATGGCCCTGCTGGCAAGAAACATCCATGTGAAACTCAACAAGTGGTGGCGTTTTGGAATTATGTTTTTGTAGAGATACTCCTGGAGAAATATCAAACGTATGTGCATGCTCAGTCACTTCAATCATTTCCGACCCTGTGACCCCATGGATATTGGCCTGCCAGGCTTTTCTGTCCATGGGTTTCTCTAGGCAAGAATACTGGAGTGGGTTGCCATGTACTTCTCCAGGGACTCTTCCTGACCCAGAGATTGAACCCCCTTCTCTTATGTCTCCTGTATTGGTAGACTGTTTTTTTACCACTGAGCTACCAGGAAGGCCCTAATATATCAAACATTGTAAACAAATAAAAAAAAAGAAAAGAAAGACACTTCCTGACTTTTATTCAGGAAGATAAAAATAAATGATCAACTTTACCTTTCATATACAGGATTTTCTTATAGGCTAAATAAATACATTATACATTTGGGATATTTTTGGGATATTTGTCCAAGTTCTTATGGTCAATTATAGTAATAGAAAGTAAAAAAAAAGTAATAGAAACTACTATAGTATGAGGGACCATATATTAATATGACTTATTGAGTTACAAATATTGTACTTTGAGTATATTATTCACTTAGTCCTGAGATAACCCTAATAGGCAATGTAAGTATACTGAGAAAAAAATTAGTGTGAGCACCTTAATTTTTGACCTGTTGTGCTACCAGCTTGTCCAATAGAGAGCCATAAATTGAGCAGAGAGTCTTAATTGTTTAGGGACTCAGTGATAGGGCTAAATACTCATGAGGGATTTCTCTAGATCATTCAACTCTTTTAAAATGTGACCTAAGGACAGATAGGAACCATGATCTCCGGGGATAAGAGGCTAATGCATTAAACTTGTACACTATCTTGCTCTTCCTATTCACCATTTTGCCCTCGCTTTTTCTTTTTACCTAATAAAATTCAAGGCAGTAAGATTTTTTTTTTTTAAACACACATAATGCTGATAGCTTAATTCAATTGGACAAAGCCTACAATTTATGATTTGGTTGTTAATTAGACTTAAAGAACAAAGCTAATGCTGTTCCATTTAGTGAGAAAAGCCTCTGAGGACAAAAGAACTGACCAATATTGGTTCTCCTGCTGGGAAAACACTATGCATAAACAAGTCCCCAGGGCTTCATTACTGAGCCTTTTAGACAAACACAAAATGCACCTTAGTTTATTTGAAAATCCTTGCAATGGAACTTTATTGTTTATCTATAAATTTTTCACATTGACATGTCAAAGACTTGTAAAATATACTGGCAAGCATGATAAACACCACTTTTCCTTTAAATGTTAGATGATTGTAGATACTACACAGCATGGTCATAAAGTGAATGTGATTCTGTTTGGGGAAGAAATTGTGTGAATGAGTAGTAACATCTAAACAGAGTGGTAAACTATGAATTGGAAAAAATAAGTAATATTTGGAAAAGTTGGATATGCAGTTTTTGATGCATATAAAAAATGTATCATCTGGGCTCATCATTTTATTTCTTATTTTTTTAACAAGATAGTTCAGAAGTAAAATTTAAATGCCCATACATCATCAGTGAGGTTATTTTATCTTAGTTAATGAGTGTTTTTTTTGCTATAACAAGTCAGGTGCTCTAAACTGTTTCTCATTAAATTTGAGAGTTCTTTTTCTTTTTGACAACAGCGTACACTTCCATTTTGACACTTACTCTGCTTTACAAATATTAGAATATAATTCTGCAATGTATTTATAGACTTGTTTGGTCTGTAAGTGACATGCCGACATTAAAAGGCCCATGTTGTTTTAGGTATAGTTTGATTTTCTTTTTTTAGAACATATTTATTTTTATTTATTTTGACTGTGCTAGGTCTTCATTTGCTGCTTTGAGGCATGTGGGGGCTCCTGCCTAGTTGGGGTGCACGAACTCCTCATTGTCATGGCTTCTTTTGTTGCAGAGCATGAGCTCTAGGGTGCTAGAGTTTCAGTATTCGCGGCATGTGGGCTCAGTATTTGCAGCTCCTGAGCTTAGAACACAGGCTCAATAGCTGTTAGCTCACGGGCTTAGTTGCTCCCCAGCCTGTGGGATCTTCCCGGATCAGGAATTGAACCCACGTCTCCTGCATTATCAGGCAGATTATTTACCACTGGACCACCAGGGAAGCCCCTAGTTTGATTTTCAATCTGGTAGAGTAATCAGTGCAAGAAGGAGTGAAAATGGCTCTCAGAACAAAATTTGTGATGCTATGATTACCTTGAATTCAGAGATGTCAGTTTCCAGGGAACAGTCCTGTTTATTCTATGAGAAATTTTCATGGAAAGGATTCTTCTTGGCATGAGAGTTTACTAGGATGACAGTGGAAAAATTTTTGATAGATGTGTGGACCTCTGGAATCTTCATACATTTAAGTCAACAAAATAATTTTATGGAGAAATTTCCTTATTTGCATATAGGGCCATGACTTTCGAGTAATAGAAGCTGAGGACAGGTCATGACCTAATCAGCAAGCGTGAACAAAATTATATCATTACCTTGGTAGGGACTGCTTCTTTGAAAAAGTTCTTGTTTTAAATGATGCAAAACCTGATAAATCTTCTAAAATTTGTGAAAATACCTAGAAGTGGAAATTTTCAAAAATCAAAGTGAAGCACTCTCTTTATTTGATGTTCTCGTTATTGAGTTGTAGCTAAAAGTTATTTATTTGACCCATGTGTATATGTCTGTTTTCTAATGTGAAAATTGGGAACCTACATTTTCAGATGCAAATTGGTTTTTTAATTTTGTTTTGTTGTTTCCAAACATCTGTCAAAGGCAAAACCAAATAAAGCAAAGACTAACTTGGCTAATACCAAGCAGCAATGGGCATGAAATACTAATTTAAATATTTTTATTAGTTCACATCTAGCCCCCCAAAATTTCCGAAATGTTAAAGCTAGTTCTAGTTGATAGTAAGGTCAGGGGCAGCTTAATTCAATATATCAGTTTACAGCCTCCCTCCAGATTCTCTGGGAAACTTTCCATTTAAGTTCTCTTCATGTCACTGGCCTTATTCACTGCTAACATCTTATTGTCCTATGTCCTTGGACTACCTATTCTTCACGTAAGGTTCCTTGTGGCAAACTTAATGTTGTTATTACCTGTAGTGACTCCTTTTTCAGGATGTTGCTTAAGTTCTTATGGATCTTCTGGTCATTCCAAACTCCAGACCCTTTATATATTAACATGTTTTGATCGAATGCAATAGGTTTATGTTTAAATTTCTTTTGCTAACTGCAGAAATTAGGCTAATTCATTCAACTCAGTATGCATTTCCTGAGAATTTGTTAATTGCCAAGACTGAATGTTCATAGGGTAAATTATGTTTACAAATCTCTTTTACTAATCTGAAAAAAATATTCCCCAGTTTTTTTAAACCGACATTAGGTTACCTGCTATTATTAACTTTCAGTACATTGACTTGTGTTACTTAGAACTTTCCATTAAATGACAAATTTTTGTCCTTCAGACCAAAATTGAAAAAGTCAGAATGCATTATTGGGTTATAGAAACATGGCAATGGATGAAGAAGTAATTACAGTGTAAAGCTTGATTTGTAATGTTTGATTTATATCAGGAAGTCATATTTCATAAAAATCATCAAAATTGATCAGAAATTGAACATTGGGCACCTTTTGCAAGAAAGAATTTCAGAATGAAGGGGCAATGATATTAGGATTTTCCATGTTAACAATGATGTTAAAATCTGTCATTGTCTTCCCCTCCCTAAATCTTGATTAATGATATAAATGTATTTCCTTTCAGTGATGAATATTTTTTTAATTTTTTTTCATTTTTATTAAATTCAAATAAACATGAGACAATACAGATTATACTTGGCATCTTTGCTAATTTTGGAACCTTTCTAATTTTCCAAATATATTTGACTTGTTTACAAAACCTAGACTAATTTCGTGTATCAATTTCCACATGTCTATTACCTCGGTGAGCTAGAGAAGGATGGGAACTTAATTAATGAAATGTTGAGTAACCATTTATGGATACAGAATACATGTAAACTTTTTTATGAGGGAAACTTAAGTGGCTTCCTTACAGTTTTTTTCTTTTACATGAAAGTAAATACAGTGAGGATCAAAGTAAAAAAAAAAAAGTTCTAGACTAAGAGTAAAAAAATAAATGAACTCAAGGAAAAAGGAAGAGATAAGATAAAACCATTATAAAGGTCATATTCACTTCATTTTGAAAATAAATCAAGCATTTAAGTTTCCTGGAAATATCATAGTTAACACCAAACATTTAAAATCTGTCATATCTATATTAATAACATTTTCTAGGTTTGTTTTATAAGAAAAAATTTAGAATGAAACATCAACAATTATAGATTTCCAGATACAGCTTTTAATAACTGCATATACTTGCCTTGCAAATTTGAAAAGGAAGCACACTTGTTATAGAAGTACTGAAACGTATTGAACCTAAATCTGTCAAGTTAACTGTCAAGTTAACTGTCTTCCATGTCCCTTTCTCCACCTTCCAGGGCTCATTAAATTAATCTGAAAAGAACACTATCTCTTTAAGGCTGGGAAAGTATTGTGCTGATGAGCCAGGGGCAGCCCACCAATTGGCAGACCCATTGGGTGATAAATGTCCAAGGACCTCTAGACTGACGACACATTTTTCATCATTAATCCAGCCCATTGTAACCAGGGCCACTCACATTGATTCGAACTAGGGGGCATCATCTGCTGTTAAGAGGGTGATGACTCGCTAAAAATGAAGGCCTGAAACTAATCAAATATATTTAGATCCTTCCCTGGCACTTGCTGGAGAGCAGTAATAGTGAGCTAATAGGGAGCAGCAGACAGGTAGTGCAGGGCTCTGCTTGCTTTGTAGGGGAATGTGAGAAATCCATTTGAAAGCCTCTTGTGTAATCTTAGCTGTTGTACCTTTTAGTACAAATGTGTGTGTGAATTAATCTAATACTATCCTACTTGAGTATTTCATTAAATATGTAACTTTGAAAAATCATACTTTTGTCTGCAAAATTTGGAACTTCTTTATAAAGAATCAGATGCCGCAAACCCAAATCCTTTGGGAATTGCTGGGAAGGATTGGGGGCAGGAGGAGAAGGGGACGACAGAGGATGAGATGGTTGGATGGCATCACTGACTCGATGGACATGGGTTTGGGTGAACTCCGGGAGTTGGTGATGGACAGGGAGGCCTGGCGTGCTGCGATTCATGGGGTCGCAAAGAGTCGGACACGACTGAGCGACTGAACTGAACTGAACTGAATTAGTCTTGTGTTCTTATAAGTTTACAATAGATCATTTGAGAAGGATGTTAATGTTTATTTTACTAAATTAGCAAAATTTGATGGGGAGGAGAGCATGTCATTTCCTCCTTGCAGAATTCAACAATTTGGCCCTAATTATATTTTATTTTTTTGCCTAATAAATTGGCTTAGTGTGTATTTTTATCAGAATATACTTAAATACATTGTGGTATTTCAAGGATATATACACATACATATTTTACATTTTATTTTAATACATGTGTATGTATTCATCTTTCCTTAATCTTTTATTATTTTAATTTCTGTTGATACAAATTGTTGGTTAAGTCATAATGAGAAATCCAAGCAATAATAGTTAAGCAAACTTGTTTGCCTCAGGGAAACAGAAAAATATGTTCTTTATTTCCTGCATGTACTTGATTAAGCAAATTCAGGAGCTAGTAGGAAATAAATTTAAATGACTGGATTTATTCACTGGAAAATATAACATCTACTAAGTCAACTATATAAATTGAATAAGAAAAGAAAGGGCACAATTTGGAAAATATTGACTTAATTAAAAAGAAAAAAAAGACCTAATGTAATTCCTTGTTATAAAGAATAAAACAGAAATGGAGAAAGAGAGGAAAAAGGAAAAGTAAAATGAATAAAGCAAAACCTCCAACTGTTCAAACAATTACAGTGTTCTCATACATGAAACCATTGGCCATCTCCTAAAATATTTTATGGTATCATGAAGTGATACTTCTACTGGACAGGAATGCTTCCATGTGATTTCTCTGGAGGAAGATCATCAATCCCATTTTGAAACACTCCCTCTAAGCACCCAAGCTGAAATTTCACACCCTTCACGTTTGCAAGTTTTAATGAGAGCAGTACATGCGGTGATCAACTACTTCCAGTGCTGGCTGAACTTATGTGGAGAGCTTCATTACTGAGCAGTAGATGACTTCAATTTGTCTACCTGGTGTTGAATATTCAGTCTTATGTTCATCTTAACTGGGTCTGTATGACACAGTGCTAAAAATCATCTGGTTATTAAACATCACATATGAACAAAAAAGAGACTTGTGGAATTACTATGTTCTTTAAAAAAACAGGTTTCATTATGAAATCTGTTGTTTCCAGTGAAGACAAGTGAAGGGTGGTCAGAAAATGGTTGGAAAATTGATATGAACCCTGCTGACCTTTATATTTCTGCTTTTAGAAATGGAGTGAGAGTAAATCAAACAGCCAGATGTCCAAATGCAAAGGAAGATGAAGAGCAATTTATTTAGCTTCCTTTAGCTTGATAGGCAAAATAATGGACTGCCAAAGATAACTATATCTTAATCCCCAAAACCTGTAACTATGTTACTTTATAGGACAGAAGAGATTATAATATGTTATTAAATTAGAACTTTGAGATGGGGAGATTATCTTGCATGATCTAGGTGGAATTTATCTAACCACATGAATCCTTTAGCTGAGAAACTTTCCCTACTGTACTTAGAGGGAGATGTGACTATGGAAGGTGAGTCAGAGAGATGCAACATTGTAAGCTAGCTCTGAAGACAGAGAAAGTGGCCATTGCTAAGTCTCTCTATTTGCTTATCTTCCAGCTCCTCACTGGAATGCAAGCTCCATTGGGACCAAAAATTAGTCCTGTTCACAACTGTATCCCTGTTACTTAGCACAGTGCCTGACACATGGCAGAAGTGAAAGTGTTAGTCACTCAGTTGTGTCCAACTCTGCAATCCCATGGACTGTAGCTCCTCTGTTAATGGGATTCTCCAGGCAAGAATACTGTAGTGGGTAGCTGTTCCTCTCTCCAAGGGTTCTTCTGAACCCGGGGATCAAACCCAGCTTCCCTGCATTTCAGGTAGATTCTCTACCATCTGAGCAGGTGCTCAACAAATATTTTGATTGAATGAATAAACTAATGAATAAATGAAATCAATGCCACGGAACACTTTTTCAAATTTTGATAACCCATAAATATTAATCTTATGATATCCTAGTTATGTTAAATATTTAGAAATGATGTATTGTTGTTGTTGTTCAGTTGCCAAGTTGTTTCTGAATCTTTAAGACCCCATTGACTGCAGCATGGCAGGCTTCCTTTTCCCTCACCATCTCCTGGATTTTACTCAAATTCCTGTCCATTGCATTGGTGATGCCATCCAACCATCTCATACTCTGTCACTTTCTTTTCCTTTTGCCTTCAATATTTCCCAGCATCAGGGTATTTTCCAATGAGTTGACTGTTCACAACAGGTGGCCAAAGTATTGAAGCTTCAGCTTCAATGATGTATGAAAGTGAAAGTGAAATTTGCTCAGTCGTGTCCGACTCTGCGACCCCATGGACTATACAGTCCATGGAATTCTCCAGGCCAGAATACTGGAGTGGGTAGCCTTTCCCTTCTCCAGGGGATCTTCTTGACCCAGGAATTGAACTGGGGTCTCCTGCACTGTAGGAGGATTCTTTACCAGGTGAGCTACCAGGGAAGCCCTGTGAATGATACGTATTCATGGTATATTAGCAATAAGATAAAAGCCCTTTATTTTCAGCCTATCTAAGCCTTTGCTGAGCCAGTCAAGAAGAATTCCCTCTTGGCTGCCATCTGCAAACATCTGCACGTCTTGTATTTAGGAGTCCAGCTGAGAGAGAAAAACAAATGCAGTGAAAAGAATATATGGGATTCTCTGGTTGCTCAGTGGTAGAGAATCTACCTGCCAGTGGAGGAGACACGGGTTCAGTCCCTGAGTTGGGAAGATCCCCTTGAGAAGGAAATGGCTAACCGCTCCAGTATTCTTGCCTGGAGAATTCCATGGACAGAGGAGCCTGGCGGGCTACAGTCCCTGGGGCCCCAAAAGAGTCAGACATGACTTAGCGACTAAACAGAAACAGCAACCAAGAATTTCCAGATGTTCAAGCTGGATTTAGAAAAGGCAGAGGAACCAGAGGTCAAATGGCCAACATCCGCTGGATCATCAAAAAAGCAAGAGAGTTCCAGAAAATCATCTACTCTCTTTACTGTCTGTGCCAAAGCCTTTTACTATGTAGATCTCAACAAACTTTGGAAAATTCTTCAAGAGGTGGGAAGACCAGCCCACCTGACCTGCCTCCTGAGAAATCTGTATGCAGGTCAAGAAGCAACAGTTAGAACCAGACATGGAACAACAGACTGGTTGCAAATTTAGAAAGGAGTACATCAAGGCTGTATATTGTCACCATGCTTATTTAACTGATATGTAGAATACATCATGTGAAATGTCTGGCTGGATGAAGCACAAGCTGGAATCAAGATTGCCACGAGAGATATCAATAACCTCTGATATACAGATGACACCACGTTATGGCAGAAAGTGAAGAAGAACTAAAGAGCCTCTTGATGAAAGTGAAAGAAGAGAGTGAAAAAGTTGGCTTAATACTCAAAATTGAAAAAAAAAAAGATCATGGCATCCAGTCCCATCACTTCATGGCAAATAGATGGGGAAACAATGGAAACAGTGACAAGCTATTTTTGGGGTCTCCAAAATCACTGAAGATGGTGACTGCAACCATGAAATTAAAAGACGCTTGCTCCTTGGAAGAAAAGTTGTGACCAACCTAGACAGCATATTAAAAAGCAGAGACATTGCAGACAAAGGTCTGTCTAGTCAAAGCTATGGTTTTTCTAGTAGTCACATATGGATCTGAGAGTTGGGCCATAAACAATGCTGAATGCTGAAGAATTGATGCTTATGTACTGTGGTGTTGGAGAAGACTCTTGAGAGTCCCTTGGACTGCAAGGAGATCCACCCAGTCCATCCTAAAGGAAATCATTGGAAGGACTGATGCTGAAGCTGAAACTCCAATACTTTGCCCACCTGATGTGAGGAACTGACCCTTTGAAAAAAAAACCTTGATGCTTGGAAAGATTGTAAGCAGGAGGAGAAGGGGATGATGAAGGATGAGATGGTTGGATGACATCACTGACTCGATGGACATGAGTTTGAGCAAGCTCCGGGAGTAGGTGATTTACAGGGAAGCCTGGCGTGCTGCAGTCCATGGGGTTGCAAAGAGTTGGACACGACTGAGCAACTGAACTAAACAACAACAATAAGTGAAGATATATACTGTGCATCTGGAGAGTTGGTATTTTGCCCTTACGCTGAGTTAAGTCCTTAAAATCGGATGTGCCTCATATGATCCTGTCACTAATGTCTATTCCCTCGTGGATAATACATTCTTCTGAAGAAGACACTGAATAAGAAGAAAATGTTTTCCAAATGAAGGTTAGGATAAGACTTGGGCAGAAATTAACAGCATGCTAAGATAGTGAACAGCAGGGAGGCCTTGTCAGGGTAGACAGTGATGAGAAGAAAGAATTTGAACTGAAATTTGCAGGATTGATCTCAAAAGGATAAGGAACCACTTGCCTAAAGTTCCTGAGTTGAAAATGCAGTTTGCTGATTTAAGAACTGAAAAAAACACCCAGTGGCTGGAGAGGAGTGAACACAGAGCTAGAATTATCAAATGGGAGGGCAGAAAGGCCACTGTGGCCTGACTGTGTGTGCTTTTGAGGACCAAAGTCAAGAGTTTGGATTGCACATGACTTCTTTGGTCAGGCCCCAAAATGTTTCTTAAGACGGCAATTCATTTCACCAAGTACTTCATAAAAATATACTTTATGTTCAAGTGCTTGGTCCTCATTGATAAGCTTTAAGTAGTCCCTGCTCTCAAAGAACCCAGACTCTAGGGAGACAAATTTATAAACAGATAGTTAACATACAGCGTGATACATATAAATGGCATAGTAATCAATAGTAATGATTCCCAGAAGGGTAATATTCAGTGGTTGATGAAGTAAAGTGTAGCCTCTTTGGGGAGAATATTTTATAATCTCTTGCAGGATTCCATCCTGGGCTTTCATGTCCTTGTGGTAGCATTCACTCCTTAACACTTCCTTTCATGCAATTGTTTTCCTTCTTATTTTGCTATGCATTAGAGTTTTAATCTAAGGTAGCTTGGATCATAAGGGCTTTGCCTTTCTCTCTTGGAAAGGTAGAGAACCTGTTGATCACTAGTTGGGGAGCCAGAGACATCAAAAGAGGTTAAGTGAAATGAGTCATTGGTCACTAAATGATAGGGTCCAGGTTAAAGTCCACAGAACAGAGACAAGGTTTTCAGAGAAAAAAAGAATAAATAAAGGCTAATTTAGCTGTTTTCATGATGGGTTAAAAGTCAGTAATTCCTTAGTCAAAATGGTTGACCTCTTGTCCCACAGCTAATTCATCTCTTCACAGCAGGCTGTTCTTATTCTCATAGTCTCAGTCACTCTTTGCATCATATATAAATAATGTACTTGAAGAGATGTATAAACTGACATGGAAATATCCCATTACATAGTTTTGAATGTATGTAAAGAGTAAGTAGAAAAAAAGCATGAGTTCATTTATATAAAAAATACTTAATTTCTATACTTTTGCATGTGTATGTATGTAAAAGAAATGGTAGGAAAAATAACCCACATACCTATTTACTCTTAAGAAGATGATTGCATTTTAGAAGATAATTGTGGATCATTTTCACTTTAATAATATTATTTCAGCTATTTACACAGAGATAGAAGTAATGAAATACATGCTAATAATTAGTTTGTATGTGAGTGTGTAACTTATGTAATCTATTATATGTAATTAATTACTGTAGGCTAAAGGCAAAACATATGGAAAATATTTCAAAGATTCCAGATACCATTATTTTTGATAGCTGTCCATGATATTATATCAATTTCAGATCCACAAAGACCCACACCGTAAATACAACTTAGAAAAGAAAAATTCAATTGGTTATTACTTCCTCATTGATCCTAAAAAGTTTTTCACATTGGTGTTAATATTGTGCTATGGGCTGTTTGGGTTACAATTGGTCTAGTGAAAAGGATGGCCCAGTTACATGCAGACTAGAGGTTAAGATAAGGTTTTATCAGAAGAACTATAGTTCAGTTTCTTTATTAATCACTACCAGACTGAGGATTAAACAAAAAAAACTGTTCTTAAAATCAAAAAATCCCTGAAAGCCACTTAATTTTCTTAAAGGGAATAAGATGTGTTTGATATGTAGGGGAAGAAAAATCTTTTCTGTAGCCATCTTGTCTGGGGCTTTGTGACAAAAGGCAGATAAGAGAAAAACATACAGATTTATTTAATATAACTTTGACATGATATGGGGGCCCTCATATAGAAATAAAGAGCCAAAGAATTGGCAAACCTAAGTGCTTATACAATATATTAGGTTCAACAAAAAGAGACAAACATACAGGGAAATTAAAGCAATGTAAACGTTACTGTAACAAGGTCTTTTCTTATAGAATTTTCTCTGCCTCCATTCCCTTTCTCTGGTGGTAAAATTGTTTCATTCCTCTTGGTATAAGGAATGCCTCCTTCACATCAATTTTATTTCCTGCTTTCAGGAAGAAAAGAGGAGGTCAGAATGCCCTTGTTGTACCTACTATTTTTCAAGAACTTTTAGGTCAAAATTATCCTTATGCTAAAGTGGTATATTTTGGAGTTCCATATTCTGCCACCCTTCAGATCCCAGTGACTGGAGAGCACATATGATTTAAGCTCATTGTCTTTAAACAGCAAACTAACTGGTGAATGGGGACCATCCTAGATACTTAAGGCCAAGCACTCCATTTCCCCACCAAGGTCTCGGTCAGATTTAAGGCAATCTATTAATTGCATATTTGCAACTTTTTCTTTTCTGTAAAGAATATGCATGATTTAAATAAAATTATTATACCTGCTGCCTTTGTCATTGCTCCTATTCCAGTTATAATTTCTCAAGCACCTACTAGGTGTTGGTCATTGTAAGAGTTGTGGTGTTGTTGTTGTTGCTGTTGAGTCCCTAAGTTGTATTGACTCTCTGTGATCCAGTGAACTATAACCCACCAGGCTCCTATGTCCATTGGATTTCCCAAGCAAGAATACTGGAGGGGGTTGTCATTTCTTTCTCCAGGGGATCCAGGGATCAAACCCACATCTCCTAAAATTTGCAAGTAGACTTTTACAATTGTGCCACCTAGGAAGCCCCCATAAAAGCTGTATTATTTTCTTAATTTTTATGACAACTTTGAAGGTTAAGATAGCATTATCTTTATTATGCAAAATGTGAAAATACCAAACTATAGAGATTTTAAATAACTTGCTCAAGTTTATACCTCTCATAAGACAGAACAGCCTAGAGCTGAAGCCAGGTCTTTCTGGACTCTGTACCCTTTCTATAACATCACATTCTCTTTTCTTCTTTTGTGAGGTAGCACCTCATCGATTCATTGTTTAAGGAGATTTATAGAATAATGGGGTGCTTCCCTGGTGTCTCAGATAGTAAAGAATCTGCCTGCAATGTGGGAGAACTGGGTTCGATCCCTAGGTTGGAAAGATCCCATGAAGAAGGGAATGGCTGTCCACTCCAGTATTCTGGCCTGGAGAATCCCATGGAAAGAGAAGCCTGGCAGGCTACAATCCATGGAGTCACAAAGAGTCGGACATGACAGAGCGACTAACACTTTCAATTTTTCACAGGACTGCTGCTAAGTCGCTTCAGTCGGGTCCGCCTCTGTGCGACCCCATAGACGGCAGCCCACCAGGCTCCCTGCTTCGCCATCCCTGGGATTCTCCAGGCAAGAATACTGGAGTGGGTGCCATTTCCTTCTCCAGTGCATGAAAGGGAAAAGTGAAAGTGAAGTCGCTCAGTTGTGTCCAACTCTTAGCGACCCCATGACCTGTAGCCTACCAGGCTCCTCTGTCCATGGGATTTTCCAGGCAAGAGTACTGGAGTGGGGTGCCATTGCCTTCTCCTTCCCCATTCCAGCCAAATGTGCTTAACATGGAATTTGAGCATAAAAAGACAATTACATTATATTTTTTCTTATTTTTAAGTTATTTGTATTGTTCTTTGTAACGAGAGTTCTAAACTTTGACTAGGTCAAGGAAACTCATACTTTTTATAGCTGAACGTATCATACCAATTTTCCCATTATTAAATTCTACATGAGAATAGATTGGTTTGCCTTATTTTACCTGCATGTGTTTTCAGAACAGAATATTTACTTCTCCATGTCTTGGCACGCTCATCTTGAACTGAGTTCATGTACATCTATTGCACCTGTTACCTAAAAATTTCTTTTTGGATTCTATGTATGACTGTACCCATAACTGGACTGATGAGTTTAGAGCAGAAATATTCAAACTTTAGAGTATAAGAATGACCAAAACACTTGTTAAAAATTCAGATTCATGGAACCACTTCCAGAGATTCTGATTTAGTGAGTATGGGACAGAAACTAGGAAGCTCTGTTTTTTAAAAGCATCATGGGTAATTGGGTAACATGACTTTAAGGGGAAAATGATTGGGTTAAAAGCTGAACTTTCTGGTTCTGAATGTACTAAAACTACAATTCAGGTACATATCATGGAGTGATACTTGCAGGCTATGAAATGAAAAAAAAAAGAGAAAGTAAAGAAAACTAAACCATGTAAGAACAAGTAGACAAAAAAAGTAATTATGAAATCATGAATGGGGATAAGGTACAAGGAAAATAAATATTTTCATTGAAAGTTTCTGCTATATTTCTATTTTTATGGAAAATAATGAAATATAGTAACACTTTTCTATTCTCTGAATCTTGGTTTTGAAGTCACTGGCATTATTTCCATGATAAAAAAATTTATATTCTGAAATCTACATGAAAATGTAATGTTGTATAACTGCGAACAGTCAATTTCCTTAAATATTGTTTGCCTTAAGATTGTACCTTGATCTTCAGTGACAAATTATGGATGACCTAATGAGTTATACTAATTTAAAACTTGTACATGTCGATTACCCACAAATTCCTAGGACTTAAACAAATTGTACATATAAGCTGTTTGGAGCTAATAGGCGTGTTGTTATGATTCCAACTTAGTCTAGATTTTGATTAAAGTAGTAAATTTAATTTCTGCTTGCCCAGATGGGTATGTACATACTCCAAAGTCAAATAAAGAGTCAAAAGAAGTGTCAGATCAGAGAGAAGCTGGCCAACTGTGAAATTACTAGTTGCTGGGCTTTTTCTCTGAGTCTGACCATGTTTCAAACCACTATAGACAACATTTTCTGCAGTATAGAGCACTATTACCTTGTGGTACTTTATTCTAAATTGCTCTGTCTGATCACCATGCCCATCGTCTAGAGTAACAGAAAAATGCTGAATGAATTGAGTAAAAACAGACTGGTGATGCTTTAGGACAGATGACACAGTAACAGTAACTGAGGTTTTGAATGTGTGCCTGTCCTGTCTTCCTTCTTTTTAAAACTTGCAGAAACAACCAGGGTGAGGCTTTTTCTGAAAAATAATTCTCCCTTCCTGTCCTTCTAATTTCATTACTGTTTTAAAAATTATTCTTCATAGGCAATTTGATTTTCCTTGGCAGCATGAGTAATGGAATCATTATGTAAGAAAGCCCTCAAATTATTACTTGATTTTCTTCCTTCCTTCCTCTTTTTCTTTCTTTCTTCTCTTTTTCCTTCCTTCCCTCCTCCATTTTCCCTTCCATTCTTCCACCTCATTCCCTCCCTCTCTAATTTCCTTCCCTCTCTGTCTCTGCCCCCTCCATCACACTCCCTTGCTTCCCTCCACTCCCTTACCCTCTCTTTTGGTTTATCCTTCTTTTTTTTTCTTGCATTCATCAAATATTTATTTTAGTGCTTACCAAGTGACTCTTTGGGTGATTGTAGCAGCCCCATGAAATTGTATTACTCACCTTCTCAGAATCCCATGACCAAACAACTGGAAGCCCTCAGGGTAGGAGATTCTAGACAAGGGTGATTTCCGGCAGACTTTTTCACTGAGAGCTTCCCCAGCAGAGCTGCTTTCACCCACAGGGTTTGTTAGCATGCAGGAAAATAGACTCTTAGCCACTCATAGGAATGTGACAGAATGGGTTGGCAGCAGAGATTTCTGAATGCTCAATCATGCCATAAAGTCATTTGAAAGTTGAAGAAAGACCTGTCTCCTTTTCTTGGCATTTCAGTGTAGCCTTGTGTCCTACTGTAACTAAAAAATCAAAGCAAGTAATGTGTGTTTCCAATTCCATTTGTGCTAAAAGACAAACCATTTTCATGTAAAGGTACCAAGCTGTGTGAAGGGTTATGCAATTTGTAGAATATTTTCTGCCATAAACTTACCTCGCCTACTTTTCTTACTGTGTTGATTAAAAGGATTAAGCAATCCTTAGTGCAAATAGGTCACCGGAATGATTGATCACAGTCTGTTCTTGGGTGTTGAGTACAAACTGTTTTTGACATTTTGAGAGTTTGCAAATAATCTTGGGTTAAGAATCTATTTTTCCCCAAAAGCACTTATAAAAATAAATCAGGTTCCCCATCTTCTTGGGAGGGAAAACTAGTGTAAGTAAGATAGATGTGTAGCTAAGAAGGCGATGATGGTGCTGCATTAAAATGTCAGTTTCAAAGCGTTTGAATATACTTCCTGTGTAAAAGTTACTGAATCAAACTTGTCTGTCTTTTTCAAGAAAACAAATGCCAGTTTATTATTTACATATATTTATTTTTTTTCCTCTTTTATTGTTCAGATTTTTATTGAGAGAGGCTTCACGGCTTCTCTACAGTGTAGTTTGGTGGTGATTGTGTTGATAGTGGTGGCTGAAACTGACACTGTTCAAATTGATTTACCTGTATTTTCTCATTCAGTCCTTAACAGCAATGCTGTGAGATAGGAACTAGAATTGTCCCTATTCTGTAGCTGAGCCAGGTCAGTTCGGTTCAGTTGCTCAGTTGTGTCCGACTCTTTGTGACCCCATGGACTGTAGCACGCCAGGCTTCCCTGTCCATCACCAACGCACGGAGCTTGCTCAACCTCATACCCATCGAGTCGGTGATGGTATCCAACCATCTCATCCTCTGTCATCCAGTTCTCCTCCTGCCTTCAATCTTTCCCAGCATCAGGGTCTTTTCCATCGAGTCAGTTCTTCGCATCAGGTGGCCAAACTATTGGAGTTTCAGCTTCAGCATCAGTCATTTCAATTAATATTCAGAACCAATTTCTTTTAAGATAGACTGGTTGGATCTCCTTGCAGTCCAAGGGACTCTCAAGAATCTTCTCCAACACCACAATTAAAAAGCATCAATTCTTTGGCGCTTAGCTTTCTTTATAATCCAACTCTCACATCCAAAGGTGACTGCTGGAAAAACCATAGCTTTGACTAGACGGACCTTTGTCAGCAAAGTAATGTCTCTGCTTTTTAATATGCTGTCTACATAACTTTTCTTCCAAGGAGCAAGTGTCTTTTAATTTCATGGCTGTGGTCACCATCAGCAGTGATTTTGGAGCCCCCCAAAATAAAGCCTGTCACTGTTTCCATTGTTTCCCCATCCATTTGCCATGAAGTGATGGGACCAGATGCCATCCTCTTAGTTTTCTGAATGTTGAGTTTTAAGGCAACTTCTTCACTCTCCTCTTTCACTTTCATCAAGAGGCTCTTTAGTTCTTCTTTGCTTTCTGCCATAAGGGTGGTGTCATCTACGTATCTGAGGATATTGATACAGATTTCTCAGTAGCTGAGCCAACTAAAGCACAAATTAGTAATATCGTCAAGGCTACACAGCTAGTAGGTGAAGGAGCAAGATTCTAAGACCTGTGCTCTTAACCACGGTGCAAACCCGCTTCTGCATGGAAAAGCAACTTAAATAAGTGTAAGTTCTCTCTCTTTTGGACACTTTCTCTCCTAGGACAAAATATGATGCATAATTTGGTGTGGCCTTAATCACATCTAAAAAATGTAAATACATTGTGAACTTGCTTCACTGTAGAAGATAAATAAGAATGATGCGTTGCCTATATTATTTAAAATATATTGGGACATCCATTTTGCTCTTAGTTAACTTGGCTTAATTTTGCAGTATTTCAGTGGAACAGGGAGAGATGAAGGACTAGCAGCAAAGCTCAGTGGTTATTCAATGATTTCCATCAGTTACTCAGTACTCTACCTCTGTCTTGCTTTAGAAAGTGAAAGTGAAAGTCACTCCATCTATTGGACTCTTTGCAACCCCATGGACTATACAGTCCATGGAATTCTCTGGGTCAGAATACTGGAGTGGCTAGCCTTTCCCTTCTCCAGGGGATCTTCCAACCCAGAGATTGAACCCAGGTCTCCTGCATTGCAGGCAGATTCTTTACCAGCTGAGCTACAAGGGAAACCCCAGAAGCAGTAAATAAAACTGGATGGCATGTTTCTCTACATTAATCTTAACATTGAATTCGGTGGGTTCAATTTAAAAATATGGTTTTTTGTTAGCAAAACACTTCTTTACATTATTCAAAGTTTCAAGATTCTTTTACTTCCACTACATGATCTTTAGTGGTAAGCTACAAGATAACTTAGCATTAGGAGCAATTATTTTTCTCCAAAAAATACATGAAACAAGTTTTAGAAAGCATATGATAATAGCTTTATACGTTACATGCCATGATTTTTGTTATGGAATTCATAATTTAAAAAGATCGATATGTTTATATCTGTCTTTTGAAACATTTTAGACTACTAGACTTCCCTTCAGTTCTAACAAAAGTAGAAAAAAGTTCATATTTTTGTAGAATATGCAGTATTTTTTTTTTGAAGAATTGACTATCCAATGGTTTACATGATAGCACTTTTTATAATTTTATATTTTCTCTGTAAATGTGTAAACAAGCAAACAACAACAGCAAACTCCTAGTCAGATTATCCATATTTTCCTTCCTCAAGAAAATGTCTGATGCTGGCCATCTAATTAGTCAGATCTTAGGTAGAGAGGTAGAAATATGCAGAGATTCATACCAAGAATTCAATTATGTGTAGTTTTAAACTAGCTTAATGTGTTGTGCCTTTGGAGGAATTATACATTTTTCTTGTATAAGCACAAAAAAATGACTACTGGTTTTATTGAAAATGTGGGCTATAAAGAATAATGTCAGTTTGATGAGAAGGAGATATTGAAATAAATTATATAGAATAGTTTTTCTCTCATCAGGTTTATGAGGAGCAAGAGTCAATTCCTAGGGCTACCTTAACAAATTACTAGAATACAAATGGGGTGGCTTATCACAACAGAAATTTATTGTCTTTACCTCACAGCTTTGGAAAGAAGTTGGAAATCATGGTCCATGCTCTCCAGATCTTCTAAGAAGAGTCCCTTCCTTGTTTTTTCTAGGCCTAACTCCAGCCTCTGCCTCTGTCTTCACGTGATTGTCCTCTCTCTGTGTCTGTTTTCACATGGTGTTCTCCTTGTACATCTCTCACTCCTCTTCCTATAAAGACACCAGTCGTATTGGATTAAAGGCCCATCCTACTACAGCATCCCTGTGCTTCCCTGGTGCCTCAGACAGTAAAGCGTCTGCCTGCAGTGCGGGAGACCTGGGTCAGGAAGATCCCCTGGAGAAGGGAATGGCAACCCACTCCAGTGTTCTTTCCTGGAAAATCCCATGGACAGAGGAGCCTGGCAGGCTACAGTCCATGGGATCGCAAAGAGTTGGACATGACTGAGCGACTTCTCTTTCTTTCTCTCTACTACAGCATCACCAGATCTTAACCTGACTACATCAGGAAGGACCTTAATGCACATTAGATCACATATGTAGATACTGGGGTTCCGAATTGCAATGTATCCTTTTGGGAAGACACAATTTATCCCCTAATACTGAAGATATAAACTTAAAAATTTTTTTGATATTATTTCCCTTTTGGAATAAGATTAATTCTAGTGCTGCACCTTCTTTGCATGAAAACAATTAGTCTAGTGATGCTTTCTTGGAAGAAAATATTTCTATGGTCCATTTAATATTTTATTATTTTTTCATGGACATTTAAAATATATTGCAATATTTTGGAATTGTTACATGATTGTGTACTCCTCAGTGATAGGTCTTACATATAACATTGTAGTTGGTTAGACTCTTGTTTATTTTTCCTCCTTTCATCAAAGGACTGGTGATTTGAGGTACTTCAACCTTTATATTAGACAATCTATGCCTATAAACTGCAAATGTTAAATATAGTTTAAATAATTTTATTTAAATATGGCATTATATCAATTTAATTGACCCATTTGGTAACACAAACTATGGTTTTAAAGAATATAGGGAATATCCACAGGCTTCCCAGGTGGTGCAATGGTAAAGAATCTGCCTGCCAATGCAGGAGACACAAGAGACGTGGGTTTGATCCCTGGGTTGGGAAGATTCACTGGCATAGGAAATGGAATCCTACTTCAGTATTCTTGCCTGGAGAATTCCATGGACAGAGGAGCCTGGTGGGCCACAGTCCATGGGGTCACAAAGAGCCAGAAGCAACCAAAAGCAAACAAGGAGTAACATTATACATGTATGATTTTTCTCTTGTATTGAGTCCTGCTTATCCCACCAGAAGTCTAATATATAGAAGCACTTTGGAGAATGTGAGGACTTAATGGGACAACTATTGCTATATGTCTATTTTAGTTAGTAAGGGTCATTTTAAAATATAAACTTTATATAATATTTTTAAAAAACCCATTATGAAAGTCACACTATTCATATTAAGAATCATATTTCATCCCAATTTTATAATAAATGAGTCAGAATTATTTTTGATCTGCATTTTGCATGTAGATAGTTAAATAGAATACCCACTTATGAATTTACGGTTTGACGACTGTTTCTACCTTTTATTCACTTAAGCCATCATTTTATTTTTAAGAACATGCTTCTAAATGCACATTAGCAGAATGTGTCCTTATCATTTGTAGATAAAGGGGAGGTTAAAAAATGAGAGTGTAATTCATATTGACACTCTTTGTATATTGTGTCAATATGAAATACAAAATTATTTTCCCTGTCCAGTGGGGATTGGAGGAAAGTTCCAGTGATCACAGAAGGATAGTTGTAGGCTTCTAGTGTGTAGAGCAATTTTAAGAGAGTATCCTCGGTTCATGCGAGACAATGTCAGATTCACTGGCCCTATGTTGGACCCTCGGAATACTTTCAGTGAAGTCTATTAATGATATGCCTTACATGCAGCTGACATTTTAAGATCCTTGCTGCTTTTCAAAATGTGTGGGCGCTAAAGATGTCTCCTTACTCCTGAGAGTTGATTTCATACTCACCAGGAGCTTGTGATGGATTCTCTCCCGTGGTGGGAATTGTCCCTGAACATCTGAGGGCAGCAATTGGCTCAGATAAAGCATCTATCATGAACTGTCTCCTTAAAGAATAAGATTTGTGCATTAGAACTAAGCAATACTAAGTTTAATTCCTACTCTTTTTCTGTGATTCTAAACCATTTGACAAAGCTCTGCCTAATGTGAACAGGCTGATTAGGAAACGTATCCATCTCATGACCTTGGCCGTTCCTTTGTATTTCTTTTTTATTTTTTAATTAATTAATTTATTTTAGTTGGAGGCTAATTACTTTACAGTATTGTAGTGGTTTTTGCCGTATGTTGACATGAATCAACCATGGGTTTACATGAAAAAAGTGTCTCACCGGGAACTCAAAGCTCCTTAAGAATTCTGAAGTAACGACTATATTACTCTCCCAGTCAATAGAGCTACATTTTACTTCGGAAGAAATGCAGTATTGGGGGAGAATTTTGATTGATCAAGCTGTACCTTATGTCAGTTGATTTTATCATAAGTTTTTTCTTTCATTTTAAAGAATGTGGAGATTGATTTGAAACTAATTAATATAGTTTCAGAATCTGGCATGACAGACAGCGTGTTGATGGCTGATAACGAACCGTGTTAGAATTATCAATGTGTTTTCATTGACTTTTGACCTATTAAAACTTAGCTCCTGAGAACCTATTAGGCTGCAGAAAGTTAATGCTGATGGGCAGGCACTATTATTTTATAGCCATGAATGAGAAATCTGTCCCTTATTGTTTGAAGATGGACAAAAGCTTATGGCCACATGGCTAATGACAATACCTCAATGAGTTTACCTGTATAATCTCTAATTGGGATTTTATTTAAGAGAGCCATATTTTCATTTCTTATGCAATATAAAGATACCTTGAATTTTTCACACAAACAAATTAACAAAAATTTCTCTCAAATAACGAAACGGTATTTTAAAATGAAATGTTGACTACAATAATTTATTTGATCTCTCTTCTTCTACAAACTCATTTCACTCATTCTTCCCAACACATATTTATGGAAGACTATCATGGCTCAGCTGGTAAAGAATCTGCCTGCAATGTAGGAGACCTGGGTTCAATCCCTGGGTTGGGAAGATCCCCTGGAGGAGGGAATGGATACCCACTCCAGTATTCTTGCCTGGAGAATTCCACCAACTGAGGAGCCTGGCAGGGCTACAGTCCTTGGAATTGCAAAGATTCGGACACTACTGAAGCGACTAACACTTTCACACACATCAGTGAGCCAGACAGACGTTCCCCTGCTCTCATGATGGTTTTATTTAGGGGTCAAAGTAAAGTGAAAGTGAAAGTCACTCAGTCATGTCCGACTCTTTGCAACCCCATGGACTATACAGTCCATGGAATTCTCCAGGCCAGAATACTAGAGTGGGTAGCCTTTCCCTTCTCCAGGGAATCTTCCCAACCCAGGGATTTCCTGTACTGCAGGCAGATTCTTTACCAGCTGAGCCACATGGGAAGCCCAAGAATACTGGAGTGGGTAGTATATTCCTTCTCCAGCAGATTTTCCTGACCCAGGAAATGAGCTGGGGTATCCTGCATTGATAGATAAGCAAGTATATATACAAACAACCTCAGAGAAGGCAATGGCACCCCACTCCAGTACTCTTGCCTGGAAAATCCCATGGAGGAGCCTCGTAGGCTACAGTCCATGGGGTCGCTAAGAGTCGGACATGACTGAGCGACTTCACTTTCACTTTTCACTTTCATGCATTGGAGAAGGAAATGGCAACCCACTCCAGTGTTCTTGCCTGGAGAATCCCAGGTATGGAAGGGCCTGGTGGGCTTCTGTGTATGGGGTTTCACAGAGTCGGACACGACTGAAGCGACTTAACAGCAGCAGCAGCATACAAACAACCTAATAAGTAAAAGCATTAGATCATCACTACTGTTGTAGAGAATTAAAATCTGCTGCAATAGATGTTTATCATAACCATTTTAGACATGGCTGTCAGAGAAGTTGTCTCTGAAGAAGTTGTCTCTGAAGTTGTCTCCAGAGAATCATGCAGCTCTCTGGAGTTAGAACATGGTACTCCTGAAGATACTGCTAGTTTCAGAATCCAAATAGTAGAAGAACCTGACAGAGTAAATAAGACAAAAAAGGCTAATGTGGTTGGTTGTAGTAGGTGAGGAGAAAAATCAGTTCAGTTCAGTTCAGTCGCTCAGTCATGTCCAACTCTTTGCAACCCCATGGACTGCAGCACACCAGGCCTTCCTGTCTATTACCAACTCCCGGAGTCTACTCAAACTCATCTCCATTGAGTCAGTGATGCCATCTAACCATCTCATCCTCTGTTATCCCCTTCTCCTCCCACCTTCAATCTTTCCCAGCATCAGGGTCTTTTCCAAAGAGTCAGTTCTTCACATCAGGTGGCCAAAGTATTGGTGGCCAAAGTATTTCAGCTTCAGCATCAGTCCTTCCAATGAATATTCAGGACTGATTTCTTTTAGGATGGATTGGTTGGATCTCCTTGCTATCCAAGGGACTCTTAAGAGGAGAAAAATGACAGAAGATAAATTCAAAGAGAAATGCATGTTATGGTGACATTGAGCTGTGTAAGCTACAGTTAGGCATTTGGATTTTTTAAATTCAAAAAGAAGCCATTGGACTGTGTTAAATAATGGAATGATACATATTCTTGAGAGATCGTTATGGTTGATGTATTATAAAAAATTTTGCTTCTTTTTTGATCAAGCTTTGTACTATTCTAAGATACAGAAATCTCATCTGATTCTTAAAGAAATAATCATGGTCTTCTTCATATGAGTTTTCAAAAGATTAATCTATTATTTATTATCAACTTGACTCCAGAAATAATTTGATAATATTAGTTCTATGTAGAAAATATGAATAATAATAAAGAAAATAAAACTCAATATTTTTGTTTCATGGTCTTTATATCTAAGACTAGAACTTTATAGAAAAAATAATTATTTATTTGCCTTGAACAAAAACATTGGTTTTTTTTTGACAGTTATTTTAGTGGATTTATGTCACATAAAGCCATGTTAACTGAAGTTAATATTGTCTGAGTGTTTTAATTGGATAGTTTCTTCTAATTTTGAGTAGTTCAAGGTTAAAAAAGTCAGTAAGATCAAAATAGCAATAAAAAGTATTTATAAGCTATGTATTCCACTTTGTGGGATAATGCAATGAATGCCATTAAATAATCTGTTTCTTTCCTGATTGGTCTTCTAACAGTAGATCTAGTGAGTTTATTAGCATGTAGGCATGCCATGTTTCCAGCAATTAAACTAATAAATATAGTCGAAAGAACACTGGTTTGAGATTTAGAGTTCTCTATCTGCCTGTTTAACTAGAGTTTGGCAAATGACAAAATGTGTGTGGATTCAGTTTCCTAATCTACAAACTGAGAGGATTAGAGGAGGCAGTTAGATCCAAAATTCTGGTCCAAGGACAAATGTCAGGCTGGCCATATCAGAATTGTTTAGAAAAGTTTTAAATACCACTAATCTCCTCTGAGCGACTGAACTGAACTGAACTGAATCTCCAGGTGCCATATTCAGAACTAATTATTTATTTACTCCAGTCTTGTACTCATAGAAGTTATTCACACAAATAAACCCAGGTGATTCTGATGTTTCAGGACAGTTGGAATACCTGACTCCTAAAAGTTCCTCCTTAGTGAAAGAAAAAAATAACTAAATTTTGTATATCTGTAAGCTGTTTCCAAGAATCTTTATCACATAAATTAGGCCACATTCATGGTGATCAGGTTCTTAGGTCTTCTGCTTTGGAAGTAAGTTTGTACTCTTAGAGTTTAGCATTATCCTGAGCAGATATCACCAAACAACATACTTCCTGCTTCCATTTGGTAATGGCTTTAAAAGGTCTATTGATGTGCTTTAGCCTAGCAGTTTTTGTCTAGGAATTGGTCTTAAATTGTATTCAAACATTTATGGATAAGGATATTCTTTGCAGCGTATTTTGTCATAAATCAATTTAAAATACCACAAATACCCAAAAAAGAAATTGGTTAAAAGAATTTGAGTATAACAGTACAATATTATATTTTGCAGAGATTAAAGTGTGTCCTGGAACTATATTTACTTCATTGACATAAAACGTTCATGTGTGCTCAGTTGCTCAGTTGTGTCTGACCCTTTGTGTTCCCATGGACTGTAGCCCACTGGATCCTCTGTCCATATAATTTTCCAGGCAAGAATACTGGAGTGGGTTGCTGTTTCCTCCTCCAGCATATCTTCCCAACCCAGGGGTTGAACCCGTGTCTCTTGCCTCTCTTGCATTGACAGGTGGATTCTTTACCACTGTGTCACATGGGAGGCCCATTGAATATGGAAGATATTCACTAAATATTATTTAGTAAAGAAACAAATTACCGAATGGTATTATTCTATGTTTGTATACAAACAGACCAAAATAAAATCTCCCATGTGCAAGGGGAAAAACAAAGTCTCTAATGCAAAATACCCCAACAATGAAATGCTCTCTCTATTTCTAAAGAGATGGAATTATGCAAGATTATTTTGTGTTTTGTTTGGTTTAGACTGACATGTTTTTCTTCAAAACGTATGTTACTAGTATTATTTTAAAAATCTCCGATAGCAGTGTATAAGATGGTGTGGGGAGACTAGCGGCATGAAGGCATTTTTCTTAATTTTTAACCTAAAAATCTAAAGGACTATTTTAAGACACTATGTAACTGATGTCAGAGCTTCAAAAATATAGGGGATCATTTGGTGAGGGAAATGTGTAAGTGGTAAAGCTCACAGCCAGAAATTCATGTATGTGTAGACCTCCTCATTTTTCTACTGTTGACTTGAAAATAAACATACTTAATAGTTTGGACATGATTAAGCCATGCATCACTGCATAGCAAAGATTTTTCATTCCTGGACATCTTTTGTCAATAACTCTTGATTTTGCCCCAGTTTCATGATGTGACTTTAATGGAATTATACTTGAACAGCTCAAAATTAAATGCTTAATTATGTTCAGCTTCAGTTACAGTTATTAATTGATCCAAGCTTATTAACATGATACCTGAAGGGAACCAGTTACATAAAAATTATAGGAGCTAGTACTTTGGGTATTACACTTACGTGAGCTAACAATCTAGATGAATTTTCTTTTATTAATTTGGTTAAGCTTTACAGCTGTTGGATTCATATTGGAAACCCAAGGTCTAGACTTAACCCTTATTTCATAAAGAACAACAATAGAATGCAGAAAAATAAATTAATGTAACAGGCTAGGGTAGTTTTCTATCTAAAAGAGTTAACCTTTTTTTATTTTGAAATTAGATATCTTTGGTCCGTTTGGGGTACATTGTCAGCTTCTGATTATCCATAACAAAGACAGCTTTGAATTTTGTGAAAGGCATTTTGAAGTTAACATATACATTCTTCCCAGATTCCAAGAAATTTCTAATGGAGTTCTCAGAGTATGGAGTTCTCGGAGTATGGAAATCTTTGTTTTAAATTGATAACTTGTAGAGTCCAATCGTCATGTATGAATGTATTAAATCCCCTTGTTCACTATGCTTTTCTAGTTCAGTTTAGTCGCTCAGTCATGTCTGACTCTTTGCGACCCTGTGAACTGCAGCAAGCCAGGCCTCCCCGTCCATCACCAGCTCCCGGAGTCCACCCAAACCCATGTCCATTGAGTTGGTGATGCCATCCAACCATCTCATCCCGTCATTCCCTTCTCCTTCTGCCCTCAATCTTTCCCAGCATCAAGGTCTTTTCAAATGAGTCATTTCTTCGCATCAGGTGGCCAAAGTATTGGAGTTTCAGCTTCAACATCAGTCCTACCAATGAACACCCAGGACTGATCTCCTTTAGGATGGACTGGTTGGGTCTCCCTGCCTTTCTAGTGATGTGTGTTAGTTGCTCAGTCGTGTCCGACTCTGGGACTTCATGGACTGTAGCCTGCTCCTCTGTTCCTAGAATTCTCCAGGCAGGAATACTGGAGTAGGTTGCCATCCCCTTCTCCAGGGTATCTTCCCAACCTTGGTATCAAACCCAGGTCTCCTGCATTGCAAGCGGATTCTTTACTGTCTGAGCCACCTGGGAAACCCTAATGGAAAGTTTAAAGTTTAGTCACTCAGTCGTGTCTGACTCTGCGACCCCATGGACTGTAGCCTACCAGGCTCCTCCGTCCATGGGATTTTCCAGGCAAGAGTACTGGAGTGGGTTGTCATTTCCTTCTCCAGGGTATCTTCCCGACCCAGGGATCAAACCCAGGACTCCCACATTGTAGGCAGACACTTTGCCATCTGAGCCACCAGAGAAGTTCAATCCTAATGGAGTGGACATTAACAAGCAAGTTCTTTAAATAAGACCATCATGATCTAGTCCTTACCTTGGCCATCTTCCCCTCACCCTGCTCTTTTAATATGCTAAGCTCCTTCTCACACTTAAGTATTGCACAGTTTCTCTTCTGCGTGGATTTCTGCATATCACCAGTCTTTGATTTTCTCATTCTTACTTATCTTTCAGAATTAACTGAAATTCTTCCTTACAGAAGGTCTCTCAGTTATCACATCCCTTACTGTTTCTGTTATATTTTCCTGCAACTGTAATAATACATTTGTTTGTGTTTGATTAATATTGGAACTCCCAAGTATTATAATTTTTATGTAATATGATACACTTAGAATCTAACACAATACATGGCACATTAAAAGTGTCTTTTTATGTTTTTTTTTTTTTACTTTTGAAATGTTTGAGTGTTTAAATGTACACGAGTGAATCACCTTCTCATCTTTCCAATATCTTTAGCAATTTGTTTCGTCAATTTCTTTTTGCACACAGAGGCCATTATTACTCATTTTCATTTTTCTTAAAACTTTCTCTCTCCTCTCACCCCACATTTTGTTAAATGATTATGACCAAACTTTCTACTCTATTATATAAGTAAAATTTTAGAGAGAACCATATTGACTACCTAAGTATATGTGTGTGTGTGTGTGTGTGTGTGTGTGTGTGTGTGTGTGTATCCTGTTGGGTGCCTTCCTTCACGGGTAATATATTTGGGTGAGAAGCTGAAGATTTTGAATTGTGATACTTAGGGAAATCACTTAGCTTCTGTGAGCATTGGTTAGCTGATTTATAAAATGATTAAACTTGCCCTCACTAAATCACAGTTGTAAATTAGATGTAGCAATCAAAATGTTTTATGTGTTAAAGACTATCACAAATTTTACATCATATTAAAAGTCCCAACTATGTAGGAAATTTTTAAATGTCTTATACTAAATTTAAAAATATTTCTGATATAGAAAAGAGTTGTAAATTTCAATTACTTTATGTAAAAATCATTGAGCAATATAGGAACAATAGCATATCCAATCAGAATTATAGATGTCAATAGAAAATGTTCAGAACATGGCTTCAAATACCTTGCTTACATTTCTTCACAAACTGGAAACTTCTTCCCATATGAAAAAGTTACATTCATGCCTCAGCTTAAAATATGGATATGCTTTCTCCTAGAAATTTTGCTGTGAAAGTATGCCACTATTTAAATGAAATTATACCTTTTAACTCAATGCTATTTACATATTACAACATGCACGTTTATAATTATCATTTCCCCATAAATCTAAAATATTAAGATATTATAGTCTCTACTATTTTAATTCAGTTTAGTTTAATTCTTTATAGAAATTATAAGTGATTCTTAAAAATAATGAAGGCATGAACCTGTCAAAATGATTAAATGGACAGTTTTTCTAATGTTCTAGTTGAACCATGAAATCTACCAATGTATACTTTAAATCATGTAAGTTCTGAATACTCTTTCACAGAAGGTGTAACTAATGTCACCTGACTAATGAAGAGAGATTAGTATCTCTTTTATCATTTAGACATTAATGAACTTTCAGTCTTATACAGCAGAGTTGCCCATTCATCTTTTGGAAAAAGATTAATTATTGTTTAACTTGCATCCTAAGTATTACGATGTTGTATAATAGGAGAAATCACGTATTTTCTATTACAAAAAAATAAGGGAAGGGAATTCATAGAAAGTATAATACAAATGAAGGAGTCAAAAGTAGTATTTTTTAGCTACTTTTTTATTGACTTTTATGTATGTGATGGTAAAGCTTTCCCATGTACCTCAGATTTTACATGTTCTAAACATTTTTAGCAAGAAAAGATGTCAGTTGCGTGAACAGTGCAGACATAAACATCCCTGGTGCACAGCTTTGTCTTCCCATGGCTTTAGTGGTTCATACATCTGAGATCACTGGGTCTTGACTCGTTTTCTCTGCCAGTGTGGATATGCTCCCTGATGCCCTGCAGTGGAGCACTGCAGGGCTCTAAACGTGAATATCCAATCACTCAGGTTAGTTCCATGGTTGTCCCTGGTGGTTCACGCTGTAAAGAATCTGCCTGCAATGCAGGAGAGCCAGGTTCAATTCCTGGGTCAGGAAGATCCCTTGAAGGAGGAAATGGCAACCCACTCCAGTATTCTTGCCTGGAGAATCCCATGGTCAGAGGAGCTTGTCGGGCTAAATCTATGAGGTCATAAAGAATTGGACACAACTGAAGTGAATCAGCCCACAGAAGGTGTTTACCCTTTTAAAGTGAGTTTACAGGGTTACAGTGCTTTATTTGATCATCTTTAGTTAAATATAACAGAAATATATCTTCAACCAATTTGAGCTGAAAAGAATTTTTGTTACAAAGCTTATAGAGTATGTCACTGATCCAAGGCACAGCAAGTAAGATGAGCCAACAAGAGAATTCAGACCCTGGATCATTTTGTGTCTCTCATACCTCATCCCATGCCTGTCTGTCTGTCTGTCTCTTCTCCTGGACTAGTCTTCTCATGCAGCTTTTTATAATTCATACTATAGAATGCCTCTTAAATAAAAAGGGCTCACATTCCAGTTTAGATCAAGTGACCATCTATGCAGCAATCTATTTGGACATGTAAAAATGTGGCCACTTGGACAAGAATTATAGAATAGGAGTTCCCCAAAGAAAAGGAGTCTTGTGATGAGAGACAATAGTTGTCCAACAAATGAGTGATAAATATTTTAAAGATGGATATTCCACTGGACTAGTAATATGCTATCTTATTTTACCCTATCCCAAGTGAAGTGAAGTGAAAGTTGCTCAGTCATGTCCGACTCCTTGCTACCCCATGGCCTATATAGTGCATGGAATTCTCCAGGCAAGAATACTGGAGTGGTAGCGGTTCCCTTCTCCAGGGGATCTTCCCAACCCAGGGATCGAACCTAGGTCTCCCACATTGCAGGCGGATTCTTTACCAGCCTGAGCCACCAGGGCAGCCCAAGAATACTGGAGTGTGTAGCCTGTCTCTTCTCCAGCGGATCTTCCCAACCCAAGAATGGAACCAGGGTCTCCTGCATTGTGGGTGGATTCTTTACCAGCTGAGCTACCAGAGAAGCCCTCCTATCCCCAAACCCTATGTAGAAAAGATAAATTATATTGACTGAATATATAGATCCTAGCCAAAAACTGTTATAGAAATTTTTGTCAATGTGAAGAACTAAATATAAGGAACAGTATCTGCCTACAGTGCAGGAGACCCAAGTTCAAACCCTGGGTCAGGAAGATCCCCTGGAGAAGGAAATGACAACACCCACTCCAGTATTCTTGCCTGGAAAATCCCATGGACAGAGGAGCCTGGCGGATTACAATCCATGGGGTCGCAAGAGTTGGACACAACTTTAAGAACTAAACCACTTCCATATGTATACTTTTGACACATCATAGAAGTGTCAAGTACTGAGTAATAAGGAGATGAGAGACTTTTCTAGAAGGTTTTCAAAAAATTGTAACATTTTTCAGTATAAAGGAATGTAAGAATGAATTATTTCACAAAGTAGAGTCTGTTTTTTCTTTCAGATTATCTTTATCAGTCCATTGTCCTTAATATTTCTTTAGATCATTGGAAACAACTGTTGTTCGAAACTTTATGTATATACATTTATAAATAAAACTTTTTTAAAGCATTTTCTTTCCACTTAATTTTTTTTTTCTGTATTTTAAGCTGATGATGAGACAGCATGGTGATATGTCCATGTGTTCCATGTGACGTGCACATTTGTTCAATGGGAAAATGCGGTCTACTCGTAATTTCATTTTCATTTCCTAAATAAGACCCATTAAAAAGCAGACATCTGGTGTGGAAAGCACTTAAAGCTGTAGCTTCCAAGGAGTACTTTCCTTCCTCTTTAAATATGTATGAACTGTTGTTTTGGTAATCCACTTCACCCTGTCAAAATAGAATCAAGTAGAATGTACATGTGACCTCTTCGCCTTCTACCCTGGGAAAATGATTTTCAAGATCATTGAGGTGTACAGTATACAGAAGCCTTCACTTTCTGTTTTCTTCACCATCACAACTCTTGCCTTTACACAGATGAAAGTTTAGGTGAAACTTCTTTATTAGTAGCTGTGGTGGCTTACTATAAGGATAGCTCAGTGGGCTTTTAATAGTTCAGCTATAAAAAAAAATGAATTTTTAAGCTTTAAAAAAATAGGCCTTGAAAAGAATATCTCTATCTTCATTGATGTGAATTTGAAAAGGGCTTCCCATTTTTGCTTTCCTAAGAGAAGGGAGCAGCTAAACAAAGCATTTGAGCTTGCTATTTTTTTTCCAAAGGATGTAAATTCAATGTTGATTTGTTTTCATGAGATTTCGATGCACATTCCACAAAATTTTCCCTACAGAATGCTAATTATTTGTACTTACCTATTCTGTTTTCTGTTCCACGACAAAGGTTATACCGTCAGATGCCCCCTGCTCTGCCTTCTGGTATAGATTCATAATTGAAATTTGTTCATTAATGTGCTCTCAACCAATATGATGCCTGTGAGAAGATAGCCCCTTCACTAAAGGACAGTAAAAGGAGTTTTGAACCCTGACACAAATTTCTGATTTTACTTACTGTACGTCTAAATCCACAGACAATAGACATATTTTTCACAAACCACATAGGTTTGAATACTAGAGCTGAAAGATTGCCTAAGTAAATAAACTACAGTATTTATAGAATGGGCTTTCCAGGTGGTACAGTGGTAAAGATTCAGCCTGCCAGTGCAGAAGATGCTAGAGACGTGGGTTTGATCCCTGTGTCAGGAAGATCCCCTGGAATAGGAAATATCAACCTACTCCAGAATTCTTACCTGAAAAATTCCATGAACAGAAAAGCCTGGCAGGCTGTAGTCAGTGGGGTAGCAGACAGTTGTATAAGACTGAACACACACCCACACACATTTATACATTTATAGGATGCTTAGGGAAAAGATATATGGCTAATTTAGTATTATATAAAGTGGCGTTCTTGGCTTACAGCTTCACAAAGAAATTCTTACTGCCTTAAAAATGCATTAACAACATACAGAGTACAACATTTAATATTCTTTGGACTTACGTTTTTATAATGTTTCAATGCTATCACTATGGATATTAATGTTCATTGTAACTACTATGTTAATTTTAGACCTTATCCTAAAACTTGTTTTCTTGTTGGATATTTTTGAGAGAAATGGATTTTTTCAATTAAACTTCTCCTGAATTTATTAGTTACAGATACTTTTCTCCTAAAATAGTAAGTATCATAGTCTAAGAAAAAGTAGGAGAATCCATTTAAAATTATTGACTATATGGATTCTATAAAATATACTTTCTGTTATTACACATTTATTTCTCCTTAGGAAAAATTTCAAACATATACAAAATTATAGAACATAATGTAATGAACTGACATATAATCATGCTGATATTTTGCTACAATGTATCACCATTCCTTGTTTTCTTCACTCTGAAATGTATTAAGGCATTTGATTTTACTACTAAATATTTCATTAGGCATCTCACAGTATATAAAGACTTTGCCTTACAAAATTAGTGAAATTTACTCTAGGTATTTTATTTTTTAAAAGAAGATATAGAATAATTAGAGTTATTTTGGGAGATGGTATGGGACAGAGAGGACTGGAGTGCTGTAGTCCATGGGGTCACAGAGTCAGACATGACTGGGCGACTGAACAATAAAATGCTCATATTATTTCATTCTGTTGAAAACAATGACTGAATTTTTTTCAAGCTTTTTTCCCCTATTTTTCTTTCATTAATGGATTCTAGTTCTGTAAATTTTGCATAATATGTAATGATGAAAAAGCACCTTTTTATTCTTCTAAGAGCTTTTAGATTCTGTTGCTCAGAGGAAACTCATCTTCAACAATATGTTTGGGCTGTGTGAAGTCTTTTTTTTTCCTTTTGTTCTTCGAAGTACAATTTCTTTAATATACTTGCAACCTTGCATTCATTACCAGGCAAACTTTTTTATAAATAAATTCTATAATAAATTAAATAAAGCTCTGTGTGAGTCATTTATGATTAACCTTATTTTTAAAAATGATTAACTAAAGAGATAGTGAGGGAAAAATAACCCTATGCAGCTAAATCAATTTATAAGCATATATACCATTCAAGAGATTGTAATAGTGGATTAAAATGCACTGAATAATTTGAAAAAAATGCTTCTTTCATTGAAAATGAATTAATACTTGTAAGCTTATAATAGTATTTGAAAGGCTGTAAATATTTAAGCAAAATATTTCACTTTCCTCTAGAAATAGAATTTCTAAATGTGGTTTCATGGTATGCAAATTTCATTACAGGAAAATATTCATGATGTTTACTTTAAGGTAATATTTCTTGTAAGGTTCAAATTTTAGAGAGAAACATTTTAATGAGAATGGAGTCATGTATCAAGAGACTCAGTTAAGCTTATGATATCACAAATTACTGTCCTTTTCATGGGATCACTATCTACATCACTTGTTCTTATCATCTGGAAGATTTCTGTAATGGAAAACATTTCTTCTCCATATGCAAACATGCAAGAAATAACATAACATGAATCTTATTTTAGGAATGTTATGCCTCCAAAAGTTGAGATATGTTTAAATTGAGCAAATAGCAAATTCAATTAAGGCTATTTTGACTAGAAAATACAATTTATATTTTGTTAAAAAAAAACAAATCGCAAGAAATTAATATACTAGTACAAGATGATCCTTTTAGGACTGTTCTAAATGAGCATTTTCTTTTTCTTCCTCTTCTTCTTCCCCATCTCCAGCCTCTCTCCCTAGTCTTTCCCCTTCCTTCTCCTCCTTCTTCACCAGTTTTGTGTATTCTCTCTCTCTCTCTTTTTTTTCCTTTTTGGCTTCACTGGGTCTTTGTTGCTTTATGTGGGCTGTCTCTAGTTGCAGTGAGCTGGCTACGCTCTAGTGGCAGTGCTTGGGGTCCTCATTTCAGCCACTTCTCTTTGTTGGGGAGCACGTTCTCTTGGCACATTGGCTAAGTATTTGCAGCTCAGGGGCTTAGATGCCCCTCAGCATGTGGAATCTTCCTGGACCAGGGATTGAACCTGTGTCCCCTGCATTGGCAGGTAGATTCTTAACTGGTAGACCACCAGGAAAGCCCGTGTATTCTCTTTAATTTGTGTTGAATTGCAATCGATGGCAGTGTTTTCTCACTCCCCACTTCCTCACAACCTTCTCTTACTTCTTTTTTCTTCTTTCTGCTTTTTACCTGCTCTTTATCATAGTTACATGGCACAGAGCTGCTTGTAGACTGGTGCCTCCACTGAAATGTCCCTGAGAGGAACAGTGTAATTATCAGCTGAGGTAAGCATGCCTCCACACGTGCTATTTAGACTCCTTATATTGTTTTGACTGATCAAGACAAGATTACTCAGTTAACCAGTGTTCCTGACCAAGACGACTTTTCTTAAAAGCTTAAATTGTGAGGCCAATATAAAATGCAATTTTTTCAACAAATTTTTGATGTTTTTGTAGAATGAAAAAGTTTCACTTTAAAAGTGTTTTGTTTTTTGTTAAAGAGGTTTTAGGCTCATAATTTGCTGTTGATTGTATTGGAACACACAGATTCTAGATTTCTTTTTTGCAATGCACAAAGGTCATCTTTCTGAATAAAGTATTATTTGTGTGTTTAGTTACTCAGTCATGTCCAACTCTTTGTGACTTCATGGACTACAGCATACCAGGCTTCCTTGTCCTTCACCATCTTCTGGAGTTTGCTCTAATTCATGTCCATTGAGTCAGTGATGCTATCTAACCATCTCAGCCTCTGCTGCCCTCTTCTCCTTTTGCTTCAACTTTTCCCAGCATCAGTGTCTTTTTCAGTGAGTTGGCGCTTTGCATCAGGTGGCCAAAATACTGGAGCTTCAGCTTCAGCATCAGTCTCTCTAATGAATATTCAAGGTTGATTTCATTTAGGATTGACTGGTTTGATCTCCTTGCAGTCCATGGGACTCTCAAGAGTCTTCTCTAGCACCATAGTTAAGAAGTATTATATCTGCCTCAAAATGTGAGTAAAAAATAAAATTCAGAAACTTTGACTAAAAAAAATGACACTTAAGGAGGTTATAATCCTCAGTTTAAAAAAGAACAATGAACACAGCTTTTAAAAGTCATATAAGAGTCAGATATACAACTTTGTCACTTTGCCTTATATCTCTGTTTCCATTTAGGACAGTTGAGAAAAATATTTTCACATGAATTATTTCTCTCTCAAACGGATTTGAACAAGATTTTTCAAACTGATTATTGAAGAAAAGTATACTGGGATATATTTTGACTACTACAATAGGATTTTGGTTAAATAATCAGCAATTTGAATCCTTTCCAAAGTACTATTGGAGAGACACTCCAGGATGGCTCATTTCTAAGGAAAGAGTAAGTTAAGGATAATATATAATAGAGAGTTGAATGTATGTGATAGTTCACTTTTAGAATGGCAGTCAATGATGCTGTCCATGCTAATGTCTACATGTTTAAACCAGTTTGTATGTGATGGGTTTGACTGATAGGTTGGGTCAGGTTAAGGTGGAACATTGGGTGGTAAGGAGATGGAGACAGGTTATACTATCCGTTTGAGTTAATCAGATATCTGATTGTTCTTTCAGCTGCTTTCCACTGTTATTGACTCTCAGGTCTGTCAAAATAGTGAAACTAGTTGTTGCATGTATGCAGACTTTTATTTTATGAACACCATAATAGATCAGTCCACATGTTGAAAACTATGCAAATGTTAATGAGTGTGCATGTGTGTTAGGAGAGAAACCAGACTGAAGTTAAATTCAACAATGTGTTTTCCTAATAGTTGACTTAGTATTTGACAGACTCAAATGATTAGTTAAGCCTGCAACTAAAATGCTTCTTTATAAAAACATTTAGCGATATTTTCTCTGTATTGTTATATTCAAATTAGTAATTATTCTGGGATTTTAATGAGGCTTTTCATTAAATAGCTAGGAGAGCAGATGCTGTAACACACACAAACACAAATACACATATATTTTTAGTTTTAAAATATTACTTGCAAGATTAAAAATAAAGTCTTAATAAAATCCAGAGAGAAACACAGAACTGAGCCAGTAAAATATCTAATTATTTCTCATCAGATGTCCCTCTGTTGAAATGCTTGCGTGCTGTGTGCTAAGTTGCTTCAGTCATGTCCAACTCTTTATGACCCCATGAACTGTAGCCCGGCAGGATCCTCTATCCATGGGGTTCTTCAGGTGAGAATACTGGAGTGGGTTGCCATGCCCTTCTCCAGAGGATCTTCCTGACTGAGGGATGGAACCCATGTCTCTTATGCCTCCTGCATTGGCAGGTGGGTTCTTTACCACTAGCACCACCTGTTGAGATGCTAAGTCCAGATTAAGTTTATCAAGTCAATAAAGAAGCTGAGCGAGCTTTATGACAGTTGAACTTCTTGTTTTTAGTTCTCACGCACTTTATGTGGTTCAATATAAATTCAGTCTGCTGGGTTCATTTGACGTGCTTTAACAGTAAGCTATCTGCTAAACCAATGAAGTTAATCTCTTAGAAATGGTTTTCACATTCAAGAACTCATTTTAATTTCTTAGCCTTCACCCCAGTTTCTGTAACATATTTCTCTCAAATAACACATGATGACAAGGATGCAGCTTTTGGTTAGTGTGTGAGTGTGTGTGTGTGTGTGTGCGCGCGTGTGTGTAATTCAATACTAATCTAAATTAAGTGGCTGTGAATAGGTTCAGATTGTTTTATGTACATTATCTAATTTGCTTTTCAGAAACATCCTCAGAGATAATCATCATGAGTAATATTAAAGCTATTGAACAGATACATACATACACTGGGGCTTGGTAAAGTTAAAAGAATGGGTCAAGTTGGAGGAGCTCAAAAGTAACCTAATAGGCAGTGGAGTCCAGTACTTACTGCCCTGCTTCCATGGTGCTGTATATCTTTGTTCCTTTTAGGTGATTTCAATCCATTGGAATAAGGAGGTTATTGGTTTCCCTAATGATTTGTATTTAGAATTCCTTCTGTGACACAAGTTAGATCAATTTTTCACTTCAGAGTTATTTGTACAATAATACAGATTGTTTAAGCAGGTTGTCTTAGGTTGAATGAAGAAAGTATGTAATAGTTTATATGAAAATAAAACTGTTGCTTTATCTGGTGAATTAAAAGCTTGAGCTTTATTAAGTGATTGCCCCCTCCCTAGTGCTGGGAAATACATCTTTTGTCTGTGTTGAAGAACTCTACTTGAATCATTCATGTTAGACTACTTTTAAAAAATATATGGCAATAGCAGTAATAGTGATATAAAAATAAGCTATTCTACAAGTGTAGTGCTAACTTAGATTTATTTGAGGGCAAAGGTGAATGCAGTAGGCTCTGGGATAGGCAATAGGTAAAGAAAATTAAATACTAACACTAGATTGGATATATGTGGCTTTATCAAGTGGAGACCTATCTGTTAGACTACATTAATTTTGTATTAGTTTGCCTTTCTATTAGAATCCTTCAAGCAAATCTCTAAATACTTATACCTGAAAGCTGGTTTCTTTCTCAAATTCTCTTAATGAAAAACTGGAAGGTTGGCTGCACGTAAGATACAGAAAAACTACAGTTTCTCTAAAGCACAGATCATTTTTAAGTCAAGAAAAAAAACAAAACATTGAATAGTTGATTGATATGGAACAATTCAAGCAATAATTCTGTTTTTTAAAATTAGATTTTTTAATACAAAATTATTCTTTTCTTTTTCATGAAAATCATTGACTTAGACAAGTCTTTAGATTCTCTTGATTTGAAGTAGTGTTTTATGTTAAGCTTGGTTCTAAAATATTTATTTAATATGCAATTTAGTTTTCAGTTAATAAAATAATTTGTGTAATTAAACATGTGCCTGGCAGGTTTGATAAAAAGTATTGCTTTATTTAAAACCTGGAGTTGCTTCCTTTCTAGTTAGGAATCATCCTATTTAGTTGTTCAGTCACTAAGCCATGTCTAACTCTTTGCGATCTGATGGACTGCAGCATGCAGGGCTTCTCTGTCCTTCACTATTGCCTAGAGTTGGCTCAAACTCATGTCTGTTGAGTCAGTGATGCCATCCAACCATTGCATCCTTTGTCACCTACTACCCCTCCCACCCTCAATCTTTCCCAGCATCAGGGTCTTTTCCAATGAGTTGACTCTGCATCAGGTGGCCAAAGTATTGGCTCTTCAGCTTCACCTTCAGTCCTTCCAATGAAAATTCAGTGTTGATTTCCTTTACGATTAATTGGTTTGATCTCCTTGCTATCCAAACAACTCCCAAGAGTCATCTCCAGCATCACAGTTTAAAAGCATCAATTCCTTAGCACTCAACCTTCTTTGTGGTCCAACATCCATACGTGACAACTGGAAAAACCATAGCTTTGCTATATGGACCTTGGTTAGCAAAGTGATCTCTGCTTTTTAATATGCGTATTAAAAAGCAGAGATTTGACATAGCTTTTCTTTCAAGGAGCAAGTATCTTTTAATTTTGTGGCTGCAGTCACTGTCCACCATTGTTTTGGGGCTCAAGAAAATAAAGTTTGTCTCTATTTCCACTTTTTCCCCATCTATTTGCCATGAAGTGATAGGATTGGATGTCATGATCTTAGGTTTTTGAATGTTGAGTTTTAAGCCATCTTTTTTGCTCTCCTTTTTCACCTTCATCAAGAGGCTCTTTAGTGCCTCTTCACTTTCTGCCATTAGAGTGGTATCATCTTCTTATCTAAGTTTGTTCATATTTCTCCTGGAAATCTTGATTCCAGCTTGTGATTCATCCAGCCCAACTTTTTGCATGATGTACTCTGCATAGAAGTTAAATAAGCAGAGTCGCAATATACAGCAGTGACTTCTTTCCAAGTTTTGATCCAGTCCATTGTTCCATGTCCGGTTCTAACTGTTGCTTCTTGACCTGCATGCAGGTCAGGAGGAAGGTAAGATGGTCTGATATTCACATCTTTTTAAGAATTTTCCAGTTTCTTGTGATCCAGTCAAAGGCTTTAGCGTAGTCAGTGCAGCAGAAGTAGATATTTTTCTAGCATTCTCTTGCTTTTTCTATGATCCAACGGATGTTGACAATTTGATCTCCAGTTTCTCTGCCTTCCCTAAGTTCTGTTTAGTAGGATCACATAATTTTTTGTTCATAAGTACCTTAGAATAAAGAGAAAGCTTTATATTAAAAAGGAGGAAGAAAAGAAATGCTGGGACTCCTGATCAATTTCTTTTTCTTTTTTGGATGTTCTAATGCTTGTCTCCTACTTTGTCGTTTGAGTTCTTAAAATCTCACCTCCTACTTGGAAAGAAAATAGAGTTTGTCACGCTAGAATCTATCTGTTTTTAACTAAATTCTTAATACATTATCTTAAGTTTTTTTCTTCTTTCCTTGCAGTTTCTAGGACAAACTTACTTTCACTCTTTCCCATTCTAAAACCCAGAACTGCTGTTTTATCTGTAATCCTGTCATCCTTCCTTTGGGTGTTACTTTGTTCCTCCTGGCTTTCCTTCATATCTCTATTTGTTTTCTCTCCATGGATTCTTTGTCCTCACTTACTATCTCTTCTACACACTTTGTGGAAATAGACTATCCCAGTCTTCTGTTTACTTCTTAGGGTCTGGTCTCCATCTTGTGGCTCTACTGAAAGTATTCTCCCCAGCTCTTTCAATGCTTTACCTAGTTCTTGTACTCTGCAGTTTTCGAATTATTGACAATTTGCTCCTCCTTGAATATTTATCTTTCTTTGAATTCAGTAATATTTGTACTTTCTTGGTTCTCCTCCTGTCTTCAACCTTGCTATGTTGTTCCTTCTTTCCCAAATCCACTGATGTTTCTTTCAGTTTATTGCATGTCACCATGAGTTGGGTAATATTAGAGCAAAACTGACTAAGAAAGAAAATGTCCCAGCTATCATGCAGCTGCATGGTCTGGACAGAGAAAATGAATTAGGAAACATGCAAATGACGTGCTCTTTTTATTTTTTTTTCAAAATTTATTTTATTGGAATATAAATGATTTACAATGTGTTGATTTGTACTGTACAGCAAAGTGATTTGGTTTTGTACATACATATTCATATTCTTTTCCATTATGATTTATCACAGGATATTGAATATAGTTCCCTGTCCTATACGGTAGGACCTTGATGTTTATTTTTTTTTAATTTAAACTTTTTGTTTCCTATCAGGCATAGCCAATTAACAATATTTTGATTGTTTCAGGTGAACAGTCTGGGGACTTGGTCCTACATATACATGTATTCATTCTCCCTCAAACACACCTCCCATCCAGGCTGCTATATAACACTGAGCAGAGTTCCCTGTGCTATACAGTAGGTCCTTGTTGATTATCCATTTTAAATATAGCCATGTGTACATGTCCATCCCAAACTTTGTAATTTGAAATGCTAGTTAAATCTTATGGGAAAAAATAGTAAAGCAGTGATGTTGAAGTATCTGAATCAAGGAGGGCTATTTACCTGGTGTGGTCAGGAATGTTCTGTCTTAAAGAAAGGCTGTTCTGCCAAGACCAGAGTAAGAGGAATCCTGAAAGAGGAAAGAACAAGTGGAAAGCCCAGACACAGAATGATGAATCTAATAAGAAAGGCTTCCAAAGGATATTGGCAAGTTTCTTTGGCCAACGATCCCCTTTCCTGTCATCTAGTTCAGTGCTCAAAAATATCTGCTAATTTGAATTTCTGTGTGCTTCTGTGTTTGTGCTATAATATTTAATTTTCAAGTTGTGTATTATTTCCTTAAATTTAAGGAATAACTTTTCATTTATCAGCACAGTTTGCATCTGACTCATGTTTTACATTTTCTAAAACCAAGTCATTGTGTTTGAGGCTGGTGTTTATAATATAATAAACCAACAAATATAAAGAAATATATTACCTATGTGGAAAAACAAAATAAAAAAAAAGTCCCCAACAGGTCATATAATAGCTTTTACCTATCTTCATGGTCAGTTTTTAACTTTGCGTAGCTAATCTGATTGATTGTCACCTTATCATTTAGTATGTATGTCTGAAAATTCCAAGTTAATACTACTATGAACAGTTCAGTAATATCAGGGAGGTGAAGCCTTGTTGTGTTACATGTGGAAAGTGATGTAAATAAAGTGAAAAAAAAAGCATCCCTTGATTTTTTTGTCTTTAGGAGTTCTCTGGGTTATAGGTAATGAATCTGAAGCAGTGACGCATGGTAGAGGCAGTATGATTTACAACAGTACACTATTAAGCACTGGTGTCGAAGAACACAGATGACATCTGCTTCCTAGGCTTTCTGTGGTACAGAAGCAGAGAAACCCTGCCCTTCATTATAGGCAAAAGAACATTATCCCGTGCGTGGAAGGCCCACATGAGGGTTTGGAAGTTAATGGGGATTTAAATGTATTTCAGATTTTAGTATAGTAATGGTATGATACTTTTGAAATACTATCTCATGTTAAGTATATATACATATCATTTATAAATAATGCTTAAGAATTGTAATCAAATCTTAAACAAGTGTTTATATATATTTTATATGTTGTAAATTAATATTACATATGACCAGATGTTTATATTAATTTTAGACAAAATATGAACAATTAATTCTTATTGTTTAACTTAAGTTTTTTTTCCTCAAAGAGAACAAGACTTAAATGAAACTAAATTCATTTGCTTTTAAGGTCTATATGCAAGACAAGGTATAGGTTAGTGAATCCTCTTAGTGTATAAATACATATATATTAATACTTGCAGAACTTAAAAATATGCGTACTTTGTGTTTCTGTTTAAAAAATAATGAAAACACTGTGGGGATTTGTAAATATTTCTGAGGACAGTCCTTGTATCTTAGAGCCGAATTAGGTCTGAGTTTGGTATTTGCTCCTTTCAGCCTAACTAGAGAGAGGACCATTAACTTTCCTGGAGCTGTGGGACCTTGGGGTTTTGCCTTTGGAAATTAAATATTTAATATTGCTTTGTCAGGGCTGGCTTTGAACAGAATCCTTCCTTCCTTCCAAGGCAATGTCAAAATTCATAGAAGAGAAACAACTCACATTGTCTATTGAAATCAAACCTGACTCCTCGCCCCTCCCTTCTCCCACTTCTGCCCTTGGGATCCTGACATCATTACCATCTCAGAACCCCTAGGGTTGTTGTTCATGTTAAGGGTTCTAGGAGAGAACAGTCAAATATTTGAGTACTTATCATGCCTGGATGTCTGTTATTTTCAGGCAGTGAAATTCTTCTGGCTTCAAGAATTGTACTGCAGTCACTGAATGTGGACAGAGAATACAATTAGGTGAATCACAGAGACAATTTGCTGTTTAGAGCTTTCTTTGAAATGAAAGATGCATCTATTTAAAGGTTATCTGGCATACAAAAGGGACACTTATCCCCCAAGGAGAAAAGGGAACTATTTAAAAGAAATAAGACTTTTATTAATATTTTTTAATCAAATGTTGCAATCTCCTTATCCTTTTTCCTCTTGTAATTTTCATGTTGGCTTATGTAAGTGCTTTGTCCATGGGACACTCACTCTTTCTAGGAAAGTCAGTAGATGTGATGAGTTTATTGAAAAAGAAACAGGATTAAAAATTCAATGACACAGGTTCCAAAAGTATCTGCTTAGAGCTTATCTTCTCAATGTCACGGCTTTCTGGTTATTGTTTGGTGAATTTTGGGATTGTCTCCTTGATGCTCAGGTGAATGATGTCAGCATCAAGAACAAGGGGCTTTAATTCTAAGAGTTTCTGGTGGTTGCTGGTATTTAAGCATAATGGATATTATTGTTAATTTTTTTTGCTGTAATATTCAAAAAGTGATGTCTCTGAATGAAGTGTTTAAATTAGAAAAGGCAGAATAGCTCAATCAGACAAAATGAAGAGGTTGTTATATCTCTCTCGCCAAAAGATGACCAATGGAAAAACAATGATTTTGTGTATCATATTTGGGTGGATTTTATAATCTATTTCAGTAAACAATATTTAAATAAGCTTCGGTGAAATATACAACATATTTGGGAGAAAAAAAATCACACATAAAGTGATGACTAAATATTAGGAAAGCATAAATGCTAATTTTTTAACTCTAAAATTTTAAAAATATTCATTTATTTATTTGGTTGTGCAGGTATTAGTTGTGGCATGTGGGATCTAGTTCCATGACCAGAGATAGAACCCCTAGCTCCCTGAATTGGAAGCTAGAGTCTTAGCCACTGGACTACAAGGGAAATCCATAATCTCTAAAACTGAAGAAATGTTATATGAACTGAAAGTTCTTTTCTAACTTTACAACTTTATACATTCAATCACATGAAAGAAAAAGGACGTTAATTATGTGAGTAGAATTTACCTAAATATAAAATATGAACTTGAACCAGTGATATATATATGCTTATTTAATGCAATATCAAACATTGTGATATATCAGCAGAAGAATCAATTCAGCTGTATATTATTCAAAATCTCATATATAATATTTTAATATTTCTGCCATCAACACTGGGACACATGTGTTTTTGAATTATGGTTTTCTCAGGGTATATGGCAGAGAAGGCAATGGCACCCCACTCCAGTACTCTTGCCTGGAAAATCCCATGGACAGAGGAGCCTGGCAGGCTGCAGTCCATGGGGTCGTGATGAGTCAGACACGACTGAGCCACTTCACTTTCACTTTTCATTTTTATGCATTGGAGAAGGAAATGGCAACCCACTCCAGTGTTCTTGCCTTGGAGAATCCCAGGGACGGCAGAGCCTGGTGGGCTGCCGTCTATGGGGTCACACGGAGTCGGACACAACTGAAGCGACTTAGCAGCAGTAGCAGCATAGATAAGAAAATTTATTATAATATATTTCTTTTGTGTTCTCTGACATAAATACACTGGATTCAAAAGCATTTGTTTGGATAATTAAACTTTCTATGATATAGTTCATGGGATCGCAGAGTCAGACATTACTTAGCAACTAACCCCCACACACACAATCTGTTATCAGTATTTGATGCCTTTTTGATCCCATTGTCCCTAAAAACAAAGTCCATATCATGATTACAACTTCCTGTTTTGCTAATTTTGTTAAGAATTTAGTTGTTAATTCGTGTCCAACTCTTTGCAACCCCATGGTCTGTAGCCTGCCAGACTCCTCGGTAAGAATACTGAAGTGGGTTGCCATTTCTTTCTCCGTGGAATCTTCCTGACCCAGGGATCAAACCCTGGTCTCTTGCATTACAGGTGGATTCTTTACTGACTGAGCCACCAGGGAAGCTCTTTTATTAAGAATACTTGTGGCTTAAAAATCTCTTAATAGTTTCCTTTTAAAATTAAAATGAATTTGAATGAAAACAAATTTGTTGAAAAATAAATACTGTATTTCTAAATATTTTCCTTTAATTTTAACTTCAGACATATTTCTTTTATGGAAATATTTCATTTAGTAGACTAAAATTACTTTGCTATTGCTCATTGTGATTATATTTTTCACTTCTTTCTAAAGCAAATTTGTGTATCTCTGAGCCTTCTTAGGCAAACAGGCTATAGCTTATTTGTCAACAAGTATTTTCTTCCCCTGTGTGTTCAACACCATTCTGTACAGTACAGAAGTAATTTAACGATATGGACCTTTACACAGGAAGATCCCAGTTTTCTTTCTACCTGCAGATAGAGGAGGTAATTGATATCCTGAAAAGTTCCCTAGTTTTCCTACTGTTCTCCCCAAATATATAGTTTTTTGTTAAGTTTTTCCATATCTCTAATAACTTTATAAAATGTTGATATTTCTAAGGAAGATGGGCTACCAATCTCTATACAACTAGAACAGGGAGAATGAGAGCTAAATGGCTATGTCAAGGGAACTTATATAACCTAACTTTACACAGCAGCTCAGGCCTCTCATGAAATTGTGAACAAACACAATAAAAAATGAACACCAGATTGCAGTAATTTTACATTTGAGCTACCACTATATTCAGAAATTTTCTTTGATTTTTCTTCTTGTCTGATGTGTAACTGAGAAGTCAGGGATGATTGGCAGGTGTAACAATTCAAAAGAAACCATTCCACAAACTCCATGCAAGCATCTCTTGATAAACTGTTTTGAAGAGTGAGTAAATAAAATGCTTCTATTTTTACACAGACATCTCTGTACTTTGTACATATTTGATCGTTGATGCTTCAACTAGCATTATGTAGACATATCTATTCACCAAATTTTACTGGTTGGTTGTCAGAGACAGTGTTAGCAAAATATCAAAGGCTGGATGAGAAGAAGTATTTAAAAAATTCTGTGTACTCATAAGTTAAATTTTAACTATGTAGCATCCTCTTGGTCTAGTGAAATAGAAGTCCTTGTGAAAATTATACATTTTTTTTGGAATGGTACTCAGAATAATAATCTTATATTTCTATTTCTAGTTTTGAGTCAAACCATAAAGTACACAAATCCAAAACTAAAATAATTATTGTAAGAAAATAGACAAATGTTATTTTCTTATTTTCTTGTTTCCTCCATATTCAGTTTGTGCTACTTAATGACAACTCTATTTTCAATACAACTTTACACTTATGCCTTTCTGTAGTTCATTTATCTGGCACGAATAGTATTAATAAATAAAAACAATAATCACCATCCGTTTGATCTTGATAAGAATAGAGGTAAATTATTATGGATCCCAAATGACAGAGCAGAAAATTAGGGTATGGACAAGTTAAGTCAAGTGGCAGGCTTACACAGGAAATAAATAGTGGCTAAGCTAGTATAAAGACATCAATCTTCTGACCTCTAATTCGGGGCTTTCCACAACTGCAATATGATTAGTCAATACCAGGCAGCAAACTAAGTATCACGAATAGATCATCCATTTGTATCAGTCTTTCCTTTATGTGGTTGGAATCTAAAATACCAAGTGCATAAGGAATTGAAAGTCAGACTCTTTGCCCATTTTAGTGACTTTAGAACAGTCTTTTTTTTTTTTTTTTTTTTTAATCAGGAGATTTGGTAATAAACACAGACATTTACCAAGCCCAGTTCTGTGAACTACTTTGTAGATATTTGGTAACATGGGAGAAATAAGCTTTTTTAACAACTTATCTTGATTTACTTTTATACTAAGAGAAGACTCAGACACATTCTGAAATATGTATTGCCTTATGGATTGCAGTTGGCAGCGGTTGTTAGTGTTAAAGATTCACACATTTCAAGTAAGATTGGATACATTTATATTTGTGTCAGGAGAAGAAATAATAGATTCTAAAAAGTTAAAGTGTTACCAAAAGACAAAACATGGCATATAACTGAAGAGATAGCAATATCTTCCCTATTGAAGTTCTTTCCTCTAAGGCTTTGTTTTCTAACCAAAGTTTTGGCAAGCAAAAATTCTTTTTTTTTCTTTCACATCTCTGATTTTGAAAAGGAAACATGATTATATAGATAAAGCATCTTAAGTCTAAGGTGTAGGAAGGTATTTTGCGGAAAAGCAGACACTTAGTCTATGTTGTTGTTACCCAGAATATACTCTCTATTGAAGTTTACTGAAAATACTCTCTCCAGTGTGTTGAAATTTCTTTTGCATCCAGCTCTACTACAGATACAACATCATGACAACAGTGACATGACTTGTTTACAAGAGGGTGGTATAAACAGCAAATGTTCTCCCTTAAGAAAGCTTTCTTGTTGAACTTCAACAGAAAAGGGAGAAGAAATGTAGAAGAGAGAACAGAAGGAAGTATTCTTGAACATGTAGAGTCACATTGAAGGAAGAGGAAAAAGTGGCTGATAGTGTCTTTATGGTTTGCTTTTGAAAAAAAAATATTAGTCTACGGCCTTCGTTTTATATGTAAGGAAGGACCTTCAAATTGTATATGATCTTCAATGTGGGAAGTTATGTATGGCCTATTAGAGTGTGCCTTAATATTTGAAGATATTACCTGGTTTGAAATTAACTAAATTAAAGAAATCAAACAAGGGAAGACAAAGGAAAATACTATAGTGATAGAAAGAGATAGAGATGATAGAGAGAAAGATGAAAAGGAAGAGAATTATATCCCTAATACCTGCTCCAACCTGTCTTAGTCAACTTTCTGACCTAGAATGTTGCAACAGAAGCTCTCTGAAGGAATTTTAGTTATAGGAATGCCTCTCCCACCTATGTGATCTTTTGTTGTTGGTCAGTCGCTGAGTCATGTCCGACTCCTTTCAACCCCATGAACTTCAGCACGCCAGGCTCCTCTGTCCATTACTATCTCCCGGAGTTTGCTCAAACTCATATCCATTGAGTCAGTGATGCCATCCAACCATCTCCTTATCTGTCATTCCCTCCTCCTCCTTTTGATGATCTTGTGTTAACCTTATTTATTTTCCTAGAAATAGTGATGGTCTGCATAACACATTTTAGATTACACCTGATCATATTGCAAAATGTTAATTTGCTTCTTGCATGAGAAATGGAATGAAGTAAAAATAAGCTAAACGTTAGCACTTTGAACCTTTATTGGGTCATGATTGCTAACTGTACCCTGATACTAAGTAAAGTGATTATTATTCTGAGCACCAGGAAAGCCTTCAAAGTATCCCTGGGAGCACACTGATCTAGATGGAGGGGCTCCTGTCAGAGCTCCCTGGAGCTGGGCATGGAAACTAGGTCCCTTCCTTAGAGGTTAGGAAAAAATCACCTGGATTAAATGGGTTGAATATTCTGGGTATGGTATCATGGATTTGCTAGTACAGTCTCCTCAGGGACGTGGATTTATGCTTTGTGAAACTGTGGAATCATTGAAGGGTGTGAAGTGCATGGATTTTGTCATTAACATACACAACCATAAACCTCAGTATTATCAATTCTTGGCAGGCAGGTGACCTCCCACAAGTAATTTCAACTCTCTAAATCTCTGATTTCTGTTATATCATACTGGGTTAGTATTGCCTCCTTGATGGGAATGTTTTAACATTAAATGATGCATTAAAATACTTTATTTATGGTTAATCCCAAGGCAAATGCTGGTAAGGAGTGAGTCACAGAGATGTCCCAAGAGTTCTCCTCAAAGCCTGGTCCATGTGTGCATGCCTGCTATGTTGCTTCAGTCATGTCTGACTCTTTGTGACTTTACGAACTGTAGCCCACCAGGCTCCTCTGTCCATGGGATTCTCCAGGCAAGAATACTGGGGTGGGTTGCCATGTCCTCTTCCAGAGGATCTTCCTGACCCAGGGATCAAAACTGCATCTCCTGCATTGTAGGCAGATTCTTTACAGCTGAGCCACTGGGGAAGCCCATGGTCCCTGCACTCAACCTTAAAGCTTTTTGAAGATAAGGACCAGATTCAGAAATTCTGTTGTGTTGTATAGTACACAATATACACATATTGAGACTTTAAGATTGGGTTGCTTCTTGGGATCAATTGTTCAGATTTCTTGGAGTCATGGTAGTAAGACAGTGAAGAAATAACAATGACTGTATCATTATGATGATTGCAATTGGTCCTGTTTATTTCTTTTTAACATTTATTGAATCCTTGATATGTATCATGCCTAAAGCTAGATGCCATAGGTTATGTAAGGATACATAGGAGCTCCTAGGAGAAGAAATACGTTTCTAGTGGAGGAAATTTATTAAAACGTGAAGGAGAATAAATAAATAAATGAATTAAGTGCTAAGTAGATGAACAAGATGCATATTGTAAGAAATCAGGAGGAGGGTTTATTTATAATAGTTTGGGGAAAGAGGGTAGACGTCAGGAAAAGATGGTGAAAATCAAACTGTTGGACCCAAGTAGGATTGTAATAGTTTGAGAGACAAAAATACAGATAGGAAAATGTACAGCATGCACAAAGGCAGGGATCCATAAATATCCTAGTCTGTCCAAGGAAATGTTAAGAGATGTGTGGGGGATGCTAAAATATAGAGTGAGAAATCTTCGGTAAATCTTTTTTCTTCTTAGCCTATTTGTAGATATTGATGGAGATATTTTGGGGAAATTCCAACTTAAGTACATGTGAACAAATGAATAGCTAATTTTTATAAAAAATAACAAATCTCTGTACTAATTTTACTTAGATTATGGGAACAAATATTATATTTCCATTTTGATTTAAAATGATGAGGATGATGGCTAAAAATAAAATGAACCAAGTTTTATGCATGTTGCATTTTAACAAGTTGGATGTCTCATTGGAATGCACTGCCTCCTTGTTCCACATTTATTTTTGGAATTTAATAAGGCGCCTGTCATATCTGCCTCAAGGCTAAAAAACATCATAGGGGAGAAATCCAAAGTACTGTCATGTCTGAGTGACATGGAGCCAATTTTATTTTATTTTCTTTTCAGAGGTTGTGGGGGGGGGCTGAAATTAGCCAGCCTGACTTATGAAAAGGCACCGCTCTACCATCTGTTCTAAAGGCCTTGTACTGGTTAACTGGTGATGACATTGCCCAGTGACATTTGTCAGGTGGATTCCACTCAGAAAACCTGTAGAGGATTTTCGTTAAAAAATTAATTCTGTGCATTTTACTGCAAAGATCATTCTCATGATAGATTCTGGTAGAATGCCACACATCTCCAGAAGTGGGTCTCATTACCTGAGAAACTTGGGAAGGTAATAACTTCTTTATTTCTTCTTTGTGCTCCCAGAGCACATAATTAACATACTGACTCATTTAGCTCAACTCTCCATAGGATGAGGCTGTGTGAATACAATGGAGACTTCAGAGAAACTGTGGCAAACAAGTGGGGTTTGTGATTCTCATCTAGGGTGAGGAGAAAACTCTGCCATTTGCTGCTTCTTTCTTTCAAGTTGATGTTTACTACAATGATACTTTTTAAAAAAATAGAATCATAACATGTTAGGATTTAAATGGAACCATAATATTTTAAAGAATTTTAAGTAAAACCAGATATCTCAGAAAGATATTACTGTTGCTGAATTTTTTATAAAATTGGAAGTCATAGTCAGCTGAAGGATCTGTCTGGGGCATAAAAATAAATTGTGTACCATATATAAGTATGCTGTTGTAATAACTGGAGTAAGCACTGCTAATGTTTTGCTAATTAAATCTTAGTTAAGGTCTATTATTTTTAGTAGTTACCATAATGAAAGATTGAAGGCAAAAGGAGAAGGTGGCAGAGGATAAGATGGTTGGATAGTATCCCTGATTCAATGGACATGAATTTGAGCAAACTCTGGGAGATGGTAAAGGACAGGGAAGCCTGGCATGCTGTAGTCCAAAGGGTCGCAACGCGTCGGACACGATTGAGCGACTGAACAATAACATAGGGAACTAAGTTAAATAATGAGAACTTAAAACAGATAGACATAGTACTGTTATGTCAGATAATACGTATTGTGAACAGAGTCAATCTGTAGTTGGTCAGCTTTTCTAACCTTATTATTTGGAATTTCCTGCCTCTTGGATAAAAGGAAAAGAAATAGTCTAAACTAATTTTTAATGAGTTTGTGGTTTCTTGAGCACAAAAAGAGAACCATTAGCTCTGCCTTGAATTCCAGAAGACCCCTGAGCTAGGATCAAGAATTGGTTTGACTTTATAAAGTACCTAGTGTATATATAAGTACGTGTTGCATAGTTAAGTAAGGGAGGAAGAGACCGTTGTAGACAAGCTTAACCTTGAAATTATGTGGTTACACTCATTCTAATTCCAACTATATGGTTTGGATCAATCGTCAGTTTCATAGGATATAATTTAGTGGTAAGGCCAGATCTAAACCATTAGATATTGAACCACCTTGTAAGAAATAAATGTGAAATTATGAGATAGCAAAATGAACTCAGCCCCATGTGGAAGATGCTGCACATTTTGGCATTCTCAAAAAAATATGAATGATGAGACATCAACTATCTTTTGACATGCTGGCATTCAGCATTTTTTTTTTCCTGATGGAACTCCAAGGCAATACTGAATAGATTCCCTAAAATATTCTGAAACCCTTCAAGAAAGCATTTCAGCACTTTCCTGAGTAAACAATGAATTTAATTTAAATAAATTCATTCCTTGGAGACAATCTGCCTCTTGATTATAGCTGGACTTCATCTTATTTTACACAACCTGTCTCTTTGGACAGAATTTTTCAGCCAAAGAAACAGGAAGATTTATTGGCTGTTTAATCTGAATGTTTAGCTGGTTCCCAAACATTGCTTAACTGGTCATTGATAACTGGTGCTGAAAGTTGAATGCAGGTGGGCTGAATGATGTATATTCAACTTTATGAAAGATTTAAGGTGAATATTAATGAAGAAAAAACAACAAGGGGACAAATTTTAAAATCTTTCATTCTTAGTAAACAATTGCATTTATTATTTTAGTGCTGATCTACCAAGAGAGGAATCATTCTGAACAGGCTGAAGCCTTTTGTCCGTGTCTCTGCTTATAGATTCCAAGCTTGCTGCTGCTGCTGCTAAGTCGCTTCAGTCGTGTACGACTCTGTGCGACCCCATAGACGGCAGCCCACTAGGCTCTCCCGTCCCTGGGATTCTCCAGGCAAGAACACTGGAGTGGGTTGCCATTTCCTTCTCCAATGCAGGAAAGTGAAAAGTGAAAGTGAAGTCTCTCAGTCATGTCTGACTCTTAGCGACCCCATGGACTGCAGCCTACCAGGCTCCTCCATCCATGGGATTTTCCAAGCAAGAGTATTGGAGTGGGGTGCCATTGCCTTCTCCAAGATTCCAAGCTTAGCACAGCTTTATTTATCATAAGTGTATCACTAATGATGCTTGCTGTGGAATTGTGTAATATTTCTCCCATGAGCAGCTTAGAATAGCTCCCAAGCTTTGAGTCTAGTCTTTATTCCTGGAACTGGCAAGAGTAGGTTGTCATGGAGCGAAGGGAGAAATCAGCAGACTCTATTTACGTTTTAGGTGAGAGGAGACTGTCTTTCTTCTGTATGATTTTAGAATTAGGCTGTACTGCAGGGGCATTAGTCTGAATGCCTAACAGAGAGTACTCTGCATATGGGGGCTCAATTAGGTTCATGATAGTGATGAGAGTAATTCCATATTCACATCTCAAATATGAGGCCAGTTGTCAACCTTCAGTTATCCTCTCTCAAACACATGGACTTCTCTCCAGTAAGAATAACTGTCCTACTTAGAGTATTTTCCCTACAACCAGAAATTATGAATGATAGAATCATCTTCCTTAACAGGCTTCCCTGGTGGCTCATTTGGTAAAGAATCCGACAGCCATGCAGGAGACCTGGGCTCTATCCCTGAGTCGTGATATCCCCTGGAGAAGGAAATGGCAACCCACTGCAGTATTCTTCCTGGAGAATTCCATGAACAAGCCTGATGGGCTACAGTCCATGGGGTCACAAAGAGTCTGACTTAGTGACTAGCTTTCACTTTCACTTTTCCTTAACAGAAAGGCACATGTTGCTGACTTTGGAATGTTATGTTCTATCCCCTGATAGCTCGGCTGGTAAAGAATCCACCCCCAGTGCAAGAGATCCCAGTTTGATCCCTGGGTTGGGAAATCCCCTGGAGAAGGGCTAGGCTACCCACCCCACTATTCTAAGGCTTCCCTGGTGGCTCAGATGGTCAAGAATCAGCTGGAGAAGAAAACAGTTACCCACTCCAGTATTCTGGCCTGGAGAATTCCATGGACTGTATATAGTCTGTGGGGTCGAAAAGAGTTGGACCTGACTGAGCAACTTTCGCTTTCACTTCCTTTTTTCTTTGTATTTATATATATGTGTGTGTGTGTGTGTGTGTGTATTTACTTACTATTTCTTCTAGCTTGATTTGTCTCCCAGATATGCAACTTACCACCTGTTTGATGTTAAAATTATGTTGTTAAAGTAGTAATAGTGAAAGTGGCGTCTGACTCTTTGTGACCCACATGGATTATACAGTCCGTGGAATTCTCTAGATCTTCCCTTCTCCAGGGGATCTTCCCAACCCAGAAATCAAACCCAGGTCTCCTACATTGCAGGCGGATTCTTTACCAGCTGAGCCACAAGGGAAGCCAGAGAATATCAGAGTGGGTAGCTTATCCCTTCGCCAGGGGATCTTCCTGACCCAGGAATCGAACCAGGGTCTCCTGCATTGAGGGAGGATTCTTTACCAACTGAACTATCAGGGAAGGCCAAAGTAGTAATAACACTTCCTTAAATTTATGTCAGAGAAAAATTATTCAGTAAAATGATTTTAAGAGATCATTTGGTATAAGTTTTCTGGAACTTGAGCCCTCCAGTTTTATCCTCATAAGTGAAGATTCATTATCAAAAAGTTTTTAATTTGGATTTTTATTTAATTGATAACTGAGAAAAAAAAACTAAGGCACTTTTTCTGGGTTGTGTGAAAAGCACCTATGACAAGGCATTCAGTTGTGACTTCTGTGCCTATTTCTTTTTTTTTTTTTTCAATTGGTTTTGTTCCAGATGATAGTTCTTAAATGTGTTTGATCTAGAGGAAAATAAAATTTCACTAATATGTGAGGCATTAGTGAGAAACAAAGAATGTACAGCATAGTAGGCTGTAAGAACAAAGTGTTTGCAGGAGTTTGAATAGAAAAGGATGAGTGGTTTTTGAATCATTCACATGGTTCCTGAAAGGCTCAAATTAATATTGCAAGTGAGATTTAGTTTCGGCTGCATAATATCATCTATCAAATTAAAATTAGGCTGTTAATCTAAATTTTAAAAGTTGTGTAGTTCTACACCTAAAATTTTTTCTACTGCCCAAGGACATAAACTTATGAAACTTAAACCTAACATTATATCTGTGAATTCATATATATGTATGTAGGTAATATAAACAAATAATTATTAATAATAGGAGTCAAAGAGGATGTTTCTTTTAAAAATATTTCTTATACTAATCAAATTTGAGGATAGCTACCATATATGAGGGCCATCCAGGTGGCTCAGGGGTAAAGAATTGCTTGTCAATGTAGGAGATGTGGGTTTGATCCCTGGGTTGGGAAGACCCCTTGGAGAAGGAAATGGCAACACCCTCCAGCATCCTTGCCTGGGAAATCCCATGGACAGAGGAGCCTGGTGGGCTACAATCCGCTAATCGCAGAGTCAGACATGATTTAGTGACTAAATAACAACAACAACATCCAAATATGATAATGATGATGACATCTACGACTTAGATCTATAACCACAGAAAACTAAGAGCTGACTGTAAAGTTCCAAACTTTGAGTTACTGGTTTTTCCTGATTTTCCACATGTCAGTTTTAGTGGAGGAACTCTTCTAATGAAGCATTCTTAAGAAATTTTTTCTATGTAAATACAGGAAAATCTTTGTTATGTCAGTTCAGTTCAGTTCAGTCACACAGTTGTTTTCAACTCTTTGCAACCCCTTGGACTGCAGCATGCCAGGCTTCCCTATCTATCACCAACTCCTAGAGCTTGCTCAAACTCAGGTCCATTGAGTCGGTGATGCCATCCAACCATCTCATCCTCTGTCATCTGCTTTTCCTCCTGCCTTCAATCTTTCCCAGCATCAGGTTCTTTTCCAGTGAGTCAGTTCCTACAATCAGGTGTCCAAAGTACTGGAGCTTCAGCATCAGCATCAGTCCTTCCAATGAACACCCAGGACTGATCTCCTTTAGAATGAACTGGTTGGATCTTCTTGCAGTCCAAGGGACTCTCAAGAGTCTTCTCCAACACCACAGTTCAAAAGCATCAGTTCCTCAGTGCTCAGATTTCTTTATGGCCCAGTTCTCACATCCATACATGACTACTGGAAAAACCATAGCTTTGACGAGACAGACCTTTGTCGGCAAAGTAACGTCTCTGCTTTTTAATATGCTGTCTAGGTTGGTCATAGCTTTTCTTCTAGGGAGCAAGTATCTTTTAATTTCATGGCTGCAGTCACCATCTGCAGTGATTTTGGAGCACTAGAAAATAAAGTCTCTCATTGTTTACACGTCTTTTTGCCATGAAGTGATGGGACTAGATGCCATGATCTTTGTGTTTTGAATGTTGAGTTTTAAGCCAGCCTTTTCACTCTCTTCTTTCACTTTCATCAAGAGGCTCTTCAGTTCCTCTTCACTTTCTGCCATAAGGGTGGTGTCATCTGCATATCTGCTGCTGCTGCTGCTGCTGCTCAGTCGTGTCAGTCGTGTCCGACTCTGTGCGACCCCATAGACAGCAGCCTACCAGGCTCTGCCATCCCTGGGATTCTCAAGTCAAGAACACTGGAGTGGGTTGCCATTTCTTTCTCCAATGCATGAAAGTGAAAAGTGAAAGTGAAGTCACTCAGTCGTGTCTGACTCTTCGCAACCCCATGGACTGCAGCCCACCAGGCTCCTCCATCCGTGGGATTCTCCAGGCAAAAGTACTGGAGTAGTTTGCCATTGCCTTATCCGCTGCATATCTGAGATTACTGATATTTCTCCTAGCAATCTTGATTCCAGCTTGTGCTTCATACAGTCCGGCATTTCTCATAATGTACTCTGCATATAAGTTAAATATTCAGGGTGACAATATACAGCCTTGACATACTCCTTTCCAAATTTGGAACCCATCCATTGTTCCATGTCTAGTACTAACTGTTGTTTCTTGACCTGCATACAGATTTCTCAGGAGGCAGGTAAGGTGGTCTAGTATTCCCATCTCTTGAACAATTTTCCAGTTTGTTGTGATCCACACAGTCAAAGGCTTTAGCTGTCATAGCATACTGATCTTCTATGTGTAAGAGGTCAGATTGCTGCTGCTGCTAAGTCGCTTCAGTCGTGTCCGACTCTGTGCGACCCCGTAGATGGCAGCCTACCAGGCCCCGCCGTCCCTGGGATTCTCCAGGCAAGAACACTGGAGTATGTTGCCATTTCCTTCTCCAATGCATGAAAGTGAAAAGTGAAAGTGAAGTCGCTCAGTTGTGTCTGACTCTTTGTGACTGCATGGACTACTAGGAGCCTACCAGGCTCCTCCATCCATGGGATTTTCCAGGCAAAGTACTGCAGTGGGGTGCCATCCCCTTCTCCGAAGAGGTCAGATTAGAAGCCTAAAATATTGCTATTATATAAAAAAAGGTAAATAAAATGAAAATGATTAACTTCAAAATCACTATAATTCATAGTAGCATATTATTTTTAGCACTTGAAAGGCCTGGAACTGAATTCTATCACAGCTTTGGATTGATTTACTTTGTAATGTTGATCAAGTTATTCAGCTAGGGTCATTTTAGTCTCCTCATCTGTAAAATGCAGGCCCTCAATCTACTTGGAAGATTACTTTGAGTCTTTGTTGTTCAGTCATTAAGTGGTGTCTGACTCTTTGTGACTCCATGGACTGCAGCACACCAGGCTTCCCTGTCCTTGTCTATCTCCTGGAGTTTGCTCAAACTCATGTCTATCGAGTCGGTGATGCCGTCCAAACATCTCATCCTCTGTTAGCCCCTTCTCCTTTTGCCTCCAATCTTTCCCATCATCAGGGTCTTTTAGAATGAGTCAGCTCTTCACATCAGGTGGCTAAAGTATTGGAGCTTCAGCATCAGTCCTTCAATGAATATTCAGGACTGATTTCCTTTAGGATGGACTGGTTTGATCTTTCTGTCCAAGGGACTGTCAAGAGTCTTCCTCAGCACTATAATTCAAAAGCTTCAGTTCTTCAGCACTCATCCTTCTTTATGGTTCAACTCTAACATCTGTACATGACTACTGGAAAAACTATAGCTTTGACTATAGAGACATTTGTTGGCAAAGTGATGTCTCTGCTTTTTAATATGCTGTCTAGGTTTGTCATAACTTTTCTTCCAAAAAGCAAGCATCTTTTAATTTCATGGCTGCAGTCACCATCTACAGTGATTTTGGAGCCCAAGAGAATAAATTCTTTGAGTCTGATAATGGTTGAAAATTCTTGGACTTGGCTGGCTCCTTTTGGGCTTTCAACAAATGTTCAGCCTTACCCCATTCTATCATCATACAGGTGGAAATACCGCCTCCCTTTCCCCTTCAATATATTTTCCCTGTGGCTCCTCTTGCTGAAGGCAAGGTGAAGCTGGGGCCACATGCCTAAATGTGGTATATCTCAGACAGAAATCTACCCTAACCTTAGCAGTTGATTGGTTTTACTTTTTTGATTTAAACTTCATTTTCATCTTTTTTTAAAAAAGTAAATTAGTCCAGCTAGTCAAAGTAGTTGCAGTTTGTTGGCCATGACTGAGTTGTGAAAATAAAATAGCAGCGGAGGCAGACATGAGTCTTTACCTTCAGAATCAGACATGGACATGTTAACTGACTGGAAGAGGTACTGTCTTTGATGTTGTCCACATTTCATTCCTTTTATTTAGTGATACATCTGGGTTGTGTGTTTGCTTTTTTTGTGGCCTTTATTCATAAATGAGGAGAGACCACTCTTCCTTTCAAAATAAAACCAAACCTGATGCTTAATGCTTAGTATGTCGACTTAGAGTGACAAATGTATGCTAGGCTTATTTGTAAGTCACTTCACTTATATTCAATAGAACTTGATTTTTTTCCAAAGAGTAAACAGTTCGCATCTTCTTTTTAATTTAGCGATAAAACGTTTTCATAAATGAATCCTAACTGGGCACCTGTTTAGAAAAGCTGACTTATTCTGTTTAACAAAATTAAATTAATTTAATTTAAAAACATGAAATTAATTTATATAGCTGGTTGTATTAACCTTCAATTTATGTTGCTTTGAAAAATATGTGGGTGCACTGACATTGGCATTAGACATGTGTTTGGAGCTTTTTAAGATCCCAGCTAAACATAACTAGGAAATATTGCAAGTAAGTTTTTGAGAAGTAAGCACAGTATAGGAGCCCTCAGTTGGCATGTCTCTGCATTTTTCCAGATGTCCAGCAGATGTTTATATTTGTGTAAAGAGGGGACTGCCTCTGAAGTACACAATTCCAACACTAAAATTTTGACTTTAATGAGAATATTAGAACGGTTATTGTTGCTCCTTGGAGATGGTTTCAAAAGATGAATTCAGAAATTAACAGTATAAGTTCATAAAAACCAAAGAAGTATATCTATAAACTGAGTCAAATATTTAAATATACTTGCAGGGAAGAGGTATTTAAAATTAAATCAAGTGGAGAAAAATAATTTCTCTTGAAGTAATTTACATAAAAACTGTATGCTGTAAACTGAAGAAGTATAGTATTCATTGCATGGTTCTATTTCAGAAGAAGCTGCCTTCAATGTTGTCTTTTTAAAGGTCAAATCTAGTATTTCCAAAGTGTTATGAAATGTATGTCTTGACATGAAACAAAGTTTTCTCCCAGGTAGAAAAAAATAAAATCCAGTTGGGTAATAAAAATCATACAGTATGGTCAATAGGTATGAATGAATTTAAAATGATGTAAAATCAGAATTTTTTTTTCTTCTTTACTACTGAGAAATGACAGCATATGTTGGCACCATGACAGTGGCATATTCTTCCATCTAAATATTTGGGTTTTTTCCATAAGAAGATTGTGGCTTTAATAGACACAGATGTGGATTCTAAGCTCTAGAGACAGTAAGCAGGAATTAATGCTTAAGAAATAGCCTAGAAACATGAATAGATAAATTGACATTAAACAAAACTTGTAATCTATTATATTTAAAATGTTAGTATTAAAAATAGTAAAAAGGACACATTATTGTTGTTGTTTAGTTGCTAAGTTATGTCCAACTCTTTTGTGACCTCATGGAGGGCAGCTGGCTAAGCTCCTCTGTCCATTGGATTTTCCAGGCAAGAATACTGGAGTGGGTTGCCATTTCCTTTTCCTGGGGATCTTCCCAAAATAGGCACCTAACTCAATTCTCCTGCATTGGCTTGCAGATTCTTTACCACTGAACCATCAGAGAAGCCTGAAAAGGAACATATTGAACATAATTTTTCTTTTCATTTTCTGTTGTTATACTTTGCTTAATTAGTGTATTTAAAGAGAAATGCAAATCAAAACCACAATGAGGTATCATTTCACACCAGTCAGAATGGCTGCTATCCAAAAGTCTACAAGCAATAAATGCTGGAGAGGGTGTGGAGAAAAGGGAACCCTCTTACACTGTTGGTGGGAATGCAAACTAGTACAGCCACTATGGAGAACAATGTGGAGATTCCTTAAAAAACTCGGAATAGAACTGCCATATGACCCAGCAATCCCACTGCTGGGCATATACACCGAGGAAACCAGAATTGAAAGAGACACGTGTACCCCAATGTTCATCGCAGCACTGTTTACAATAGCCAGGACTTGGAAGCAACCTAGATGTCCATCAGCAGACGAATGGATAAGGAAGCTGTGGTACATATACACAATGGAATATTACTCAGCTATTAAAAAAAAATACATTTGAATCGGTTCTACTGAGATGGATGAAACTGGAGCCCATTATACAGAGTGAAGTAAGCCAGAAAGAAAAACAACAATACAGTATACTAATGCATATATATGGAATTTGAAAGATGGTAACGATAACCCTATATGCGAGACAGAATAAGAGACACAGATGCATAGAACAATTTTATGGACTCTGAGGGAGAAGGTGAGGGTGGGATGTTCTGGGAGAATAGCATTGAAACATGTATATTATCATATGTGAAACAGAACACCATTCCGTGTTCGATGCATGAGACAAGGGCTCAGGGCCGGGGCAATGGGATGACCCCGAGGGATGGGATGGGGAGGGAGGTGGGTGGGGGGTCCAGGAAGGGGAACACATGTAAACCCATGGCTGATTCATGTCAATGTATGGCAAAAACTATTACAATATTGTAAAGTAATTAGCCCCCAACTAAAATAAATAAATTTATAAAAAAAAAAATAAAGAGAATTTAGCTAAGTAGTTACTTATGATTTTGTTTGACAAGGTATTGAATCTGTTGCTTTGTTTTTTTTTCTTTAGAGGCATCATCTTCAGTTATTCTAGTGACTAGTGGATGTTCACATTTTATTTGGATCAAAACTTAGTTTTTCTAATGTGGTTGCTATTTTTCAGATAGTAAAAAGACATAAGACTTAGAAGTAGCTTTGCAATGTAGTTAGTAATTAAGGCATAACTTTTTGGGACTTTTTGAGAGAATGATGATTTTATCTCCTTTATCTAAGCTGAGAACATAAAATCTTAAAATTACCAAAAATTCTTACCATTAGTCTTATGTGAGGCTCAGATAGAATGCCTTTCAAAACTGCTAGAAAAGAGGAAAGAATCAGTGTACATTCTAAAGTCTGATTTTATTACAAGTTGTTTATATTATTAATCCCTTTTTTGGTTGCGAAATTAGAATGAGAAGTTGAAGCACTTCTAGATTAAATCATTTATTAAAGGCCTACTCTGTTTTAGGCACTAATTTCAGTTACATTTATTTAACCTTTATTTCCTTATTGAACCAGCATTTCATTTAACAGAAGAGGAAACCAAGGATCAAAGGGGTTAAGTGTCTTGTTCAGAGTCACTGGCAGAAAAGTGGCAGAATAGAAAAAAAGTCCCAGTTCTTCTGACCCAAGCGTTAATGACCTTTTCATTAAACTTCAGTTGCCAGTTTTGTGCATCATAGAGGCAGGCTACTATATCTTTTCTCAGAGATAAAAAAATATACTGACTTGCAAAGTTTAAACTGTGCTTTTGAAGAAAAAATGCGAGAGAGTAAGATTATTAAGATTCCAAATATCAAGGGATGTAGGATTGAGTTTAACACCTGTGGACTGGGTTTTTGTTTTTGTTTTTTTTAATAAAATAAACATACAAATGTGATATTACTCAGTGAAATTAGAGGAGAAAAGAACTTTTTGGAGGTTTTGAAATCAAATTCAGTAAAATGAGTCTGAAATTAGAGAAAGCCTTTTCTTAAACGTTCCTTTAAGTTTAAAGAATAGTGTTGGTGAAATAAAAATTTGTAAGAATTAATGAAACAAGCTGAGTGTAAAGTGGCTCGTGTTTTGAAAGCAATTCAACTACTAAGTAGACATAGTATAGATAATAATATATTTAAGCTCCAATCTTTAGGATCAGACCATGTGACCACAAATCTCTACTGCCACCTTGTGGTTGCAAGTCTGTTCCTTAGGTTCCCTGAGTGAGAAAAATTAACCTCTAAAGTGCTGAATAATAGTAGAAGATGTGGTTGGTTCTGAACTCAGGAAGCGAAGTCTGGGGGGGACACAGTTACTATGCACCCTCTTACTAGAGCACTCAAAAGCCCCATAGATTGGGAGAACAAAGCTATTTTATAGACATCAGAGGATAAAGACATGAGCAAGAATAGGAACTAAATTGCATTTTAGATTCATGTTCATGGTAGAAGAAAACATTCTGTTTTTGTGCAGATCTCTAACATCAACACTATTTTCATCTAGAAAAATATATTTTAATTTACTTTGTAGAAAGCAATGAGAAAATAGTCTTGCCAAAAGGAATGCTAGGGTATATGTGGAAAACTTCCAGTTTCTTCTCACATTTAGCTGTATTCATAACACTGACCAGTGTTTCTGTCTGGAGGTTGAACATTTCCTGTAGGTTGTATGCCAGCTTTGTTGTCAGCCTTGAGCATGTGTTTCAATTATCACATCAAAAAAAAATCTTTGATTCCAAAATGATCAATTATTGAAGCTCTCTGTATGTGATAGCTAATGTGTCTATAAACTCATTAACCCAGTGGAGCCACCTAATTGTCAACAGTTGATCAAAATTTAGTTTGTCTTTAGATAATTTCTCTTTAGCTGCCAGTGATCCTCTAGTTTTAATTTCATTAGCAGAATGGGATTAACAGAACAAAAAGTATAGAAGACAACAAAAGACAAATTTGAGACACTATTTTATCCTAGAAAAAATTTTAAAAGTCAATACTTGAGTATCATTACTGTTATTATATCTTATAATGTTTAAGAATGTTTCTGATACATCTTTGCACAAAAAACAGGTCTGTACCAATTACAAGGTATGTGATTTGGGAAAATCATTTAATCTCTTTTCTTCTGTGCTTGATGAGGATACCATCAAGGTCATAAAGTATAAACAGAGGTTGCAGAAGTTAAATCCTTAGTGTGCTTTTCAGTAAGTGTGTGTGTGTGTGTGTGTGTGTGAAAATGATAATCAAAACATTCTCTTTTATTAGCATAAACATCTTCTCATATCTTATTTAGCTTAAAGTCGGTAGGAGGTTTAAGCATTAGTAAAAAAATTTAGTACAAAAAACTTCCATGATTGATCAATTGGTATTCTAAAGGACTTTATTTGTGAAAAATACTGATGGAGAAAGGAGAAAAAATGAATAAGTGACTCTCAAGACAGCCTTTTGCTATGAGCAGAGGATGAAGCCAAGGCTGACAGGGAGCCCTGAAAAAAACAAATCCTGGCACCCTCTGAGTAAGCCAGCCTGGTTACCCCAGTAATTTACATTGTGCACCAGTGATTTCCTAGGGAATTCTTAGATCCTTTTTGAAAATGGTCTCCACGTTACACCCTCATACAGCACTGCTAATGAAAGCTCTCCTAGAATACAACCTCATTAGCTCTTGCTTTTTGCTAATCCACAAATTTTATCCTTCTTGGTGGACACCTGGTGGTCCCCCTTCCCTCCCCATATCTCAGCAGAGATATAATTGCCAAGGAGTGGCGCGAGGTTTCGTATTACCTAGTTTTGCGGCTGACGCAGGCTCTTCCACGAGTCTGTCTGTTGTCAATAATTAAGAGCTATGAAAACACTTGGCTAATTTACACTTGATAATCTGCATTGAGGGTCCCTGTGATCACCAGCTTCTCTTTTATTATTTAACTACACGTGGTGCACAAAGCAGACTGAGCTCTCAGCAAACCGTATCAGGGAAAAGGTTGGCTTTTCAGCACACAGGATGTAGCCCAAAGGTTGGGACTAGGCAGAACAAACAACCCTTTGGATGATCTTTATTGCTGAGAAGCTTCACAGAGCATGTGAGACCTTAGAAGCTCTTTTGAACACTGAGAAGATAAGACCTGGGAAAACTTAATTGGCAAGCTGTTATGGTCAAATGCAGAGACCATGAAAATGGGCAGGCACTTTGAATGTGCACAGAACACTAGAAAAGTATTTCAAAAAGACTGATTGCTAGACCAATAGGAAATCACTATATATTGACTAAAAGAAATAAAAGTGTTATTTTTTAGAAAGTGCAAACTCTCAGTAAAAATAAAGAAGGGCAAAATAGTCTGTGTGTAAACAGTGAAACCGGGCATGAGTGCTCAGTTGTATCCTACTCTTTGCAACCCCATGCACTGGACTGTAACCCACTAGGCTCTTCTGTCCATGGGATTTCCCAGGCAAGAATACTGGAGTGGGTTGCCATTTCCTACTCCAAGGGGTATTTCTGACCCAGGGATCAAGCCTGTGTCTCCTGCATTGGCAGGCAGATTCTTTACCCCTGAGCCACTTGGGAAGCCAAAAACAGTGAAAAACAGCTGATAAAAATAAAGGTCAGATTTGTGTTTTCAGCAACATTATCTTAGCAAAGGATTGCTTCCTAACTAATCTGATCATTTCAACGGCATACAGGGCCTTTATAATTTTCTACTTCCATCTTAAGAAGTGAGAGTTCAGTGGTGTAACTAAAGATGTTGTTACCAGTATTTTCAGATTACATTACAGATTAAGACACAATTGAGAAAAAATGATGTGTAATAAGAAAAAATGCCATAAAGATTTTTGATAATGATGTGTGATGATATGTTATTTGACTCTATCTCATAAATAAAATGCTTTGTTATAATGTCTTTAAGCATTTCTTCAACTAATGCCTTGAGTGGAATCTGGAGCAAAATAATCTGTATTAAATTTCGCTAGCATATGACAAAAGATAATGGTTTTACATCCTATTGATAAGCCACATTCTTTGAATTTGAAGTAATGAGCCAGCATGTCAGAGGGAGGCCAGTGGATCATGGGAAGTATATATAGGAGATTACAAAGGTAGATTAAAATCCACTTGTATGAATTTCAAGTGAAAGTGTAGCTGGAAATTTTACATCAACCCTAAGGGTAAAAGTAGGATTAGCTGGTTTAAGTAATAACCAAAATAATTGAACTAGGTAACTTTGGGAGTGGGAGGGACATGGTAATATAGCAGTTCAAGTCTGTGTTACTTTTTATCTCGTTCTATATACTTCTTCAGTTTTCTTAACTTTAGAAGTTGGGAAATTATATTCATCTTCCTCAGATGGGCAGACCACTTAAAAGATTCAGCTAAGAGTTTCAAGTATTTCAATATTCATCTCTGCCATGACCCTCTTCTATGGAAACCTACTTCTGCCTCAGAGTTCAGCATAAATGCCTCCTCACTGACCTTCTGCCGTACCAAAAAAAAAAAAACGGAAAAGAAAAAAGGTATAATCTCTTCGTTCGACTTCCAAAATATCTTTCTTTGAGAATATATACCTTTTATCTATGTGCAGGCATTTATGTACTCATGTTGGTGGCGGTTTAGTCACTAAGTCATGTCCGACTCGTGACGTCATGGACTATAGCCCATCAGGCTCCTCTGGCCATGAAATTTTCCAGGCAAGAATACTGAAGTGGGTTGCCATTTCCTTCTCCAGGGGATCTTCCCGGGCCATGGATCGAAGCTGAGTCTCTTGCATTGCAGGCAGATTCTTTACTGACTGAGCTACCAGGGAAGCTCTTGTGTACCTGTTAATCTCCCCAGTTAGGTTAGGGAGAAAAAAAATTTTTCTCGGTGGCTAAGTCGAAGATCTCTCTTGGTAAATGTCACATTACACTTAAAAATATGTGGGTTATTATCAAATGTCCTTTTATATTGATCTCTAACATAATTCCACAGTGGTAAGAGAACGGATTGTATGATTTCAGTACCTTTATACTATGAAATATTTATACCTTGTTTTATGTCTCTCTATATGTTCTAAATTCTTCTAGTTTACAATGTGTGGGAACTTGAATAGAATTTTATCCTACTGTTATGTGAAAATTGTATAATCTTAATTATGTTGAATTGGTTCACAGTTCTTTTCAGGTTTGCTATATCCTTCTACTTCTCTGTATGTGCATTCTATTAATTTTTAAGAGATTGAAATTGAAAATCCAACTAAAAAATCTTAATTTATCTATTTCAAAATAACTGTAATATGTAGGTGAACTATGTGTAACCTTGTTCTATATTTTCCAAGTCTCCTGTAAATGTGTTATCATACTTTCATAATTAAAAATAATGGCCCCAAAAAGAGATATTAAGAAAAGATGAGAATGAGCAGAGCTTACTATTAGAAATTGGCAAAATAAAGAGCAGTGACAAAAAGCGGATGATTATATGCTAGCTGATGTTCTTTGACAAACCCTTATTTGCTAAAAGTTTACCTTAGCATTTGATTTCAGCAGCTGAAAATGATAAAAGGAGGAAGAGATATGAAAAATTACATGCCATTTCCCAATCACTTCCGTGCTTTGTCTGTTTGTCCCATTGTGATGGTTCAGATGGTTCCATTTGACCCTCACCTCTAGCTGTTCCAGCCTAAGAACCAGTATTTATTGCCACATATGGGCTATGCATGGCAGCTGCAAAATCCAGATGCCAAGCTTTGGAATGTATTTTTACAGCAGCACCATCTGGGGCTCTGGCCAGCCTTCTTCTTTATTGTCTGTTGGATGTTTACACTAATTGCTTTGCTGGGCCGTGGTACTACCTGTGGGACATGCTGAGGGTCAGGCTGTTTATGAGATCCTCTTGTCATTTTGGTTAGAATTTCCCTTTAAACTACTTTCCCATGCTATCAACTTATTCCTCTTAATGTATTTGCAATGTCCTACAGAAGTCGTAAAACAGGTGGTCCTTGAGTCTAGGAAAGAAGAGGGCTGTTCTCATAGCACTGGGTTAGGATATCTTCCATGGATGTTCAGCAGCTTCTTTGTGGATAGGGGAAAATATGAATAGCTTTCTAATTCATCAAATATACTGTTGGACACATTTATCATTTAAGACATACTTTATTGTAACTCTTTGTCCCACTTATTGAAACAGTGTATTCATCTCTAACTGAGGTGATAATACTCCATAGCACAACTAAACTATTTCTTAGCAATCAATGGATTGTGTACTTTGAAGATTCCCTGGATGGCTAAGACGCCTATTTGTGATCCTTAGAACTGTGCTTTGAGAAGTTTCTCGAAGGTGAACCAAGCTGATGCACTGTTTTGAACTCCAGTAAACCCATCATTTGAAATGAAGCAATAAGGCATAAAGAAGATTCAGCTCAAACAGTAATTTAGTGTGTTGTATTTGGCAAGAGGAATTGGCTCTGAGAGTTTAAATGACTTACCCAAGGTCACACAGGCCATAGATCCAGAGAGGAGGTGGAGATGCAGTTAGTGCAATTATTTGATGACAGTGGGACTGACAGGAGAGTCAATCATGATAATCGAATCCCTGAAATGATTAAATGACCTAATAATTGTGCACCATCCCCTTCACTTTGCCTTCTGTGACACTTGTGCGGCCCCAGTGGGTAATCTCACCTTTGGCAATGACTTTGCAGATAGAGGATATGGAGCAAGGCTGAAGCCAGGCAGAAACATGAAGGAAACCACATCCGTTTGATTCCTGGAATCTGGACTTCATGGGAATTTAAAAGACAGGCTGCCAACCCAGAATTAGTGATGAAATGAGGCACTCCCAGGCTCCTGGTTTCTAATTGACCTGTCACATATCCAAGGAGGTATCTCTGGGCAAAGAGAGAACATGAGAAGACAGTTTAGAGGAGATCTGCCTCTGCATTCTTTGTCTGCTATAGAAACAAAGTGCTTCATTTTAAGTAAAGCCAGGTAGGGAGACAGAAACAAAACCCTCATCCTCACCTCTATCCAAATGGGAAATGCGTGCCTGGAAAATGCCCAGGGGTTCACAGAAACAGCCTCATAAGTTCTGCAGACACTTAAGAAAACAGTGACAATTAGATCCAAAGGAAAGGTGATATTCTCCTCAAAGACACTTTAAATAGGAATGAGCTGTTCAAGCTTTTCTGTAGACTGAGAATAGATCTTTTAAAATGATGTTTAGTCTTGAAAAGAACAAGACATATTACTATACTATGTTGTCAGTTCTCTAAGGAAATGGCATAAAAGGGAGCTTTTATAGTGGCTTAATGCTTTGTTCTGGAGAATCTGCTTTTATATACAAGGATATGTTTTAATCAGAAAGCACGACAGTATTACTATTCATATATCCGCAGTGGAATGCTAAGATCTAAGATACACAGTCATGTATGCTCCTGTATGCATATTTGTGTACATATTTTTTAAAAACTTGGTTTATTACCTCAGTTGGAAGAAAGTCGTTACAACTACTGCAAAAACCTATGGTTGTTCTGTTGTAGAAAGAATTCATTTCAATTTCATCTTTTGTGTGAATGAGATGGGAGAAAAGTTTGTAGTACTCCAAAATATCCTTACATTGATTGACACATTCTCAGGCCTTCTGAAAAACAGTAGTTTACAGCTACCCACCTAGTAATTTTCTCTGCCTCAACTTTGTACATTATTTTGCTTGCTGGAAAATAAATATTTCACAGAATTGTTATGGTTGGGAACAAATGCATCACCCACTCCATCATTTCATACAGTAGACAGAGGATATCTCTGAGATGAAGCACAAACAAACTGATGTTCTCAGTGAACCAGTAAGTTATATGTGGTATATAATGTCCAGTGATTGAGAAACACATCAGAGGGTTCTATTGTTTTGCCTTTGTTTAGATATGTATGTTTTGCAAATTGAAAAATGACAACATGGTGGTTAAGATGTGCAAGAGGTGGAACAAATAGTGAGTACATGATCAATTTGAACCATGCTAAAATTCCACAAAGGACTCACAAAAGGGCACTTGTGCTGATAGGTGTATGGGGAGTTGTACCCTCACAATGAGTGAGCATTCTCTTCATAAAAGTCTTCTGATGGACCTTGGTTATACATCTCTGTGTGTAATGGATTGCAAGTGAAGAAACCCTTGGGAGTTCTTCTGAAAGGGCCAGCTTCAAGTTGAACCTGGAAGTGGGGAGCAAGCTTTGATGGTGGCTTTGGGGGCAGAGGATATGTACAAGGTTGCAGCAACAGGAACATGTACACACACCAAGAATCCAACATGTATAATGAAAAACTCCCCAGATAAAGTATATAAAAAATGGTTAATAACTACTTGGGAAGTCATGCATATTTTAACCATTGTCATTTAGCATCATAAATCAAAGTTGAGATATTATAAAATAGGCAAGTGTTACATTCAATCTTGAGAGAGCAGATAAGCTCTGATGATGACTGTGATGAAGATGCGCTGTGCCTGCTAAGTCACTTCAGTCCTGTATGACTCTTTTGTGACCCCCATGGACTGCAGTCCACCAGGCTCCTCTGTTCATGGAATTCTTTAGGCAAGAGTACTGGAGTGGGTTGCCATGCCCTCCTCAAGGGAATCTTCGCAACCCAGGAATTGATCCTTCATCTCTTAAGTCCCCTGCATTGGCAAGTGGGATCTTTATCAGTAGTGCCACCTGTTGATAGCTAACCCTGCTATGAACAGAGTGCTATTATAAATACTGTGGTAATTAACACGTTTAACCCTCAGAATGATTCTATACAATCCCCATTTTACATCTTAAAGAAAAACAAAACTGAGACCTTGTGCTTACATAGATTCTTCAAGATTCCATTTTCTGTGTTGTAGTGTGTGTCTCTGGAACAAGTTGCAAAATGATTCATAGGGTCATTTGCTCAGGTATGGAAGTTTAAAACCCTGAATTATGATGGAGGTAGAAAAAAGCTCCCATTCCAAACATAGGTGTGCCTTGAAGAAAGTAAAGCTAAGTTTTAAGCCATTTACCTATTGTAAAAATTAGAATTTTTAATGTTTTAAATTCACTGGTTATAACCAATAGGGAGTACAGCCATGATATGAGTAGTTGCAAAAACAGAAAATATGTTTGTTTATAAATCTAGTCTAAGTTTAAACTGTAAAAGATCCAGGGGAAAAGTTTCAGGTTTCAGCTTTACGAGTGAATCTCTAAGTGGACTTACTAATTGTTCATTATTAGTCATATCCATCCTCAGCTTCTTTTCACACCAATGATTTTGTAGCAACTGCCATTTCACACGCAGAGAAGGCAATGGCACCCCACTCCAGTCTCTTGCCTGGAAAATTCCATGGACAGAGGAGCCTGGTGGGCTGCAGTCCATGGGGTCGCGAAGAGTCAGACACGACTGAGCGACTTCACTTTCACTTTTCACTTTCATGCATTGGAGAAGGAAATGGCAACCCACTCCAGTGTTCTTGCCTGGAGAATCCCAGGGACAGGGGAGCCTGGTGGGCTGCTGTCTATGGGGTCGTACAGAGTCGGACACGACTGAAGTGACTTAGCAGCAGCAGTAGCAGCAGCCATTTCACACGAACTTCTAGAATTAATTTTTTCCCTTTCTGCTTGTGCACATTTGCAAAAAGGTTGTAATTTCCATCCATATTTATTCTGCTTTACTCAGATTTATTCTCTGCCATCAGAGGAATATTAAATTTACATTTTTATGTTTTTTTTTTCGCATTCTGAAAAAGGCCTGTGTCTGCTGGGAGGCGTATCCTACAGTTTCTCAGTTTGATCCTTCTAGAGAATCAATGCTATTTTGTTTTGCCCTGATCTTCCATTACCATTCACAGGTGTCTAGAATCACAGCTTTATATTATGGTTGTTTGTAATGTATAGATGAATGTATAATAAGACAAATATTTTTCTCCCTTTGCCTCTGTAACCTTCTCTGTTTCTTTGACAGTTTTATTAGTCATTATATAAATTCTCACAAGTCTGGAGAGAGAGCTACCTTGCCATTTAACTGTTAAGTAAATGGAGAGTGTAATTCAGATAATAAAACATTTTAAAAATTAAAATGGCATATAAGACAGATTACTACTTCAGGTATGCCACTGCATAAAATATCTTGTTGAAATATCTTGAACAATTAGAAAAATTGTCTAGATGGATGGTTTCCCGTTTTACTTCATAAATACTGAATTTGTTCACTTATTCTGATGTAATTGGAGTAAGAAATCAGTAATTATTGCAATTCAACAACCAGTTTCTTCTAATATGCTGAAAAAGCTTCATTTATATCACTTGATTCATCCTTATAACCTAAGACATGAAAGAAAGGCGGGCAATATGTTATCCCTATTTTCCAACTGGAGAATCTGAGAGAGGGAAATAGAGGCCCTTGTCCATGGTTTCACAACTATCTTAGACTCAGAAGTAGCAGAAGCATGCTGTTTACTTACTGTCTATTCTTATTCTGTAAGGTATAGGCCATTAGGGAATTGATCTGGTACAGGGAGAAACATCTGTTTTAAAATCAGATGCCTTTTACAAATTTGTATGCTTTGATATAATTTTAATAAGTGTATCATTGCTTGCTTTTTTATGAGAGATGATTTAAAAGTGAAAAAATACACTTACAGAGATGAAATGAAAATAATAAATAAAGCCCTCTTCCATTTCCATTATTCTAAGTCATGCTCCTTGAGACTTCAATCTCAATATGATGTTAATAGAACCATTAGATATGATTCATACCATACATAAGACACTTCTATTGACAATTCCATCTTGACCAGGGGTCAATGGATCCATTACAATGCAAATCTTACTGTATACTTTTCATCTAAATCAAAAGAATTTGGTCTTGTGTCCACTCTAATATGTTTCATGAACTAGAGTCCAATCTCAGATGCAAAGTACACATCTATGTTTCTCATACTAAGTCATGCCTGTGTCTATTTGCTCTCAGTTTAAAAGGTAATTAATTAAGTTTTGCATTGATAGACTACGTTAGAATATTTAAAGAACTGCATAGGGTTTAGGAAATCCACGTTTGGCCTTTTAATACATACCAAACCAAAAGAAACAATCTTTCATGGATATATGGCTCAATGCTTTTGTACATTAAAAGGTATTCTATATATTCTGTAAGATGCATAAATAAAAATTTTCCGAAAGGATACTTAGACCCAGCCTTATAAAGTATAAGAAGCAAACTGAGGCTTCAACCAGTTTTTTCAGATAAATTGAAAAATCTCTAATTAAGCATAGACATCTCTCTAAGCTCTCTCCTTTTCCTTGTGCTGTTTATTTCTAAGCTGTTCTGTCTTTGTCTCTTTCCCCATTGATGTTGGGCATCCCTCCGAATCCTGCTCTTCAGAAAACGTCTAAGTTGAAACCTGTCCTTGAAATGAACAATTACTGAGCGTATTCCTGGCAACACTTAAGCTTCATAACTGTGCTGATCTACAATTATCCCTCTTCTTTCTTAAAAAAAAATATTTTTTAATTAAGTTATAAATGAACATTGAAGATTACATTGGTTTCAGGTGTACAACATAATGATTTGATATATATATATATATATATATATATATATATATATATATATATAGTAAAATGATCACCGCAATAAGTCTAGTTAACTTTTGTCACCATAGAGAGAATTTTTTTTTCCCTTTTGGGATGAGAGCTTGTAAGATCTGCTCTCTTAGCAACTTTCAAATATGCAGGATACTATTATTAATTGTAGTCACCATGATACATTACATCTCTATGACTTATTTTATAACTGGGAGTTTGTACATTTTGACCCCCTTCACCATTTCACCCGCCTCTTACCCCTGCATCTGGCAACCACCAATCTGTTCTCTGTATCTATGAGTTTGTTTTTAGTTCCACATATAAATAAGATCATATGGTGTTTGTTTTTCTCTGTCTGACTTACTTCACTTAGCATAATGTCCTCAGGGCTTCCCTGATAGCTCAGTTGGTAAAGAATCCACCTGCAATGTGGAAGACCTGGGTTCAATCCCTGGATTGGGAAGATCCCCTGGAGAAGGGAAAGGCTACCCACTCCAGTATTCTGGCCTGGAAAATTGCATCAACTGTATAGTCCATGGGTCTCAAAGAGTTGGACATGACTGAGCGCAGGTTCTGTCCATGTTGTCATGTTGTAGCAAATGGCAAGATTTTCTTCCTTTTATGGCTGAGTAATATTCCATTGTATAAATATAAACCACATTATCTTTATCCATCCACCCTTTGATGTGTATTTAGGTTGCTTCCATGTCTTAGTTATTGTAAATAATGCAGCAGTGAACACAGGGATGCAAATACCTTTTTGAGTTAGTGTTTTTGTTTTCTTCAAATAAATACTCAGTATGGAATTTCAGGATCATATGGTAGTTCTAGTTCTAATCTTTTTGAGGAACCTCAATACTGTTTTTCACAGTGGCTGCACCAATTTACATCCCCATCAACAATGCATATCTTTTTACTGGTATTATTTTTCTTGAACTGAACTGCTGCTTCTCCCCCTTATGTTTCCTGTGAGTGCTTACTGTTTAAAGTAGCAGAAAAGTGGTTAAGCAGGAACATACATGAGGGTCTTCCCTCCCCCAGAATCCCATGACTTCACAGCCCCACTATGGATCTCATAGGACCCTCCTGATTTCTTTCTCCTTTCTTGGAATTTGGATGGCAGTGAACTTTGGACCAGGCAGAGCTGTCTATAAATCTCTATTTTACCTCTTCTCATTGTGTGATCTTGGGAGACTCACTTAAACTTGTCCATTCCTCATTTTTATAAACTATAAAATATTCATAATAATTATTGACATCAAAGGATTGTTGTAAGAATTAAATGAACATTTAATTCTTATTGCTAATGCTACTAATTAAATACTGTTTATTCCTCTTTACTTTCTTTTATTTTCCATCCCCCCCCAAATACCTGTTTTTGTGAAAAAGATTGACTTTCCAAATGTACCACTAGTCAATTGCATGACTACAAAGTGATTAACTTTTCCATTATTTATTCTTGTCAAAAGTGTTTGCTTCTTGTTGGGTGCCAAGTATTATACTATATTTTTTTCTGTCAGATATGAAAGATACTCTGATAAAGCTTTAATTTTTTGTGAAAAGCACCAAAACACAATCAGAGATTATGCAGTTAAAATAATAACTGAATTTATACAAACAAAAAGATCTTAGTTGAACTCTGTTTTGTATTCTTATTCAAATGTGCCCCACAACTATCAGTTTCAAAGGTTCTCTCTATATGTACATGGTCATGAAATAACTGGTTGCTTTAGTGCTGACATTCTTAGTTTGTAAAAGCACAATGTCAAAAATATAAACTATAATGTTCCTGGAAGTTTTCTGTAGCTAGCCAGTCATTGGACGTCAAAGGGAAACTCAGCAGAAACAAATAAGATAAATTAATGTGTTGAAGTTTCATCATCCCAAGTTATAAATGACTTGCTTCTGTAACTTAGTTACTCTGTAAGACATATTCCATTGCTCTGGGAAAGACAAATATGCATTTTAAAAATTAGTATGTTTATTAGTGGATTGGTCTGATTATGGGGGCAAAGTCTAGTGTGGAAATGATGGGTTGCCCTGTTGGGCCAAAATGAGCAAGAATAAATAAAACAGTTTATTTGTAAGTGGGGCTGATCCCTCTTGCTTGTGCATTAGTGTCTGGCTACAGGAGGGTAGTAATTTATTGATGCAGATGGCTATGTAAAGTGCATGCAATTTGTGAGGGGGCTTGACCCTTGACTGATGGGCCATATGTTGTAAAGCCCTAGGGATGTCATTTGCCTCAGCTCTCTTCCTCTCTCTGTCTCTGCACCTATGGTCCTTGTTCAGTCACCACATATTGAACTATGGACTTACTAACTCCCCCAATAAATCTCCACCTAATGGCTCACAAAGGCCATAACTTAACCCTTTCTACACAGCGGAGCACATTATTTTGCATCATGATCACACTTGGTGAAATCAAAGATAAATATTATATGACCTGCATAGGTTATGAGAGCAAGTTGTTGTGAAATGCCATTCCCTGCTGGGTATTCATGGTATCTGGATGTAGCAGCATTGCTTTGAGCTTGCTGAATTATATCATTATTCTGCCATGTTATAATTACAGCGTACTGTTATAACATAATTCTTAAATACTGTTAATATACCACACTAGAGAAGCATTTAGTGTTTTTTAATTAGCTTCTTTTGTTCTGGGTCTTCTTTTTTTCTAATAAAATATGGAAGCTATGCTCCATGAAAAATGCATATATTTTAATTACCACAAAGAAGCGAGTTTTTCAAAAATATTAGGGCATTTGTATGAAATAATGGGAAAAAATACAGAGTATGTTTTAAATACTTAGTGTACTCTAGTTTTTCAACAGAGTCAATGCCAGCAGAAAGAAATCACACCATGAAACTAGTAATTCCCAGCTTCAGCACTGGGGTCTTCGAGTAGGTTCTGCTTTCTGAGGCCTATATGCTACCTGGGGGTGGGGAAGAGGGAAACACAATGGCACTAAGGATATAAAAAGTTCCTGCATATTTGTATTGTGTTAGTGTAGTTTTCACCCATAAAAGATTAAAACTGAAGAAATACTGTTCAATGGCATGCGTGTTAACACAGTTTGCCTAATTCTCAGAAAGCTAGCAAGTTGACACAGGCTCATGCCCATCACTTGGAGAAGGGAAGGAAAATGGTCTCCCTTAGAATTCTGAGAAAACATCACGCAGGCAACATGCATACATTCTTTGCTAATCCAGAGTCTAATGTGGCATTCTCATATTCACTTATTTGTCCTCTTTTGGGCACAGCTCTTGACAGATTTGACAACACTGAAAAGAGGGCAGAGACGTGCAGGAAGAATCAAAGGAGCTATATATCTTTGGCTAGATCCCTAGGTCTCCTCGGGGCATTGCCCATCTTTATGTTTTTAATTTATTTTTTGGCTGTGCCATGTGGGCATGTGGGAGCTTAGTACCCCAACCACAGATCGAACCCACACCTTCTGCATTGGACTGCCACAGAAGCCCACATTGCACATATTTAGAAACAGTAGTAAAAAATAGGTATATGTGTCTATATTGTGTGCTTGTAATGATAGGTTTCTCCTGAAACATTTCATCTTCTTGGTAGCTTGCTACTACACTGTTCATGGTGTATGTATAATGTGTTTAAACAATAGCTGTATCATATTATAGATAGGTGCATAATGTTTTCATGTTATCATTTGGTTTCATTTCCCTCATTGGTATGAAAAGAAAGTTTTCATATTTCCTCTTCTAACTAATGAATGGTGTGCTTACACAACAGTGAAAAATCCGGATCTCAAAGCCAATTAAAAGACAGATGAGAGGGAAGTTGTCTTACACCAACACCACATGAAAATTTTTCATTTTTGAGTCACGGGTCTTATCAACATGGACAAGTGATGTGGAAAAAATATTAAAATATACAGAAAAGAAGTCATTGTCTTCTGTCCTAAACCCAGTAGACTTAGAGCGTACAGTGCAGCCAGAAAGCAAATCAGCATAAATAAACCATGCATCTACGATTGAATTTCAATAATTTAAACATAAATCCTTTAGGCTTTCATATATCATTTTTCCACATGGGTTTTTCTTTTGAATTTGGGCACTCCTAGCATTCATTTGAGATTCATTTGCAAGTCACAAGTATATGGGGTGCCTAGAAACCTCTAATAAACAATCCCCTTTGAGGTTATTGTTCCATAATTTAAGGAATTCTAATGAAAACATGGTTGGCAAGGGGTTTTCTAAGATAGAGGGTCAATATGCCTATAAAAGGGACCAGCATTTTGTAGCCTAAATCACCAACTTTCCTACATGTAGCAATGCACAAGGGATGAGCATCTAAAATATATATTCCTGAGATTAATAGCAAGCAAGAATGAATCAGTGGTACTCTTTTTCTTATGAGCCAGAAAAAGTCTTGAGAGTTTTCAGAAAATGTGTTGGCAGAAGTGCTTTTCTCTGTCCTGGTGTGATTTCTCCTTGATTATAGTATGACAGCCAGAATTCATTGTGTGTTTTAAAAATAAATGAAAACTATATTGCAAATTATTTTAATTTTCGTTTTTAAGTGTCCTCTAATTAAAATTTAAACATAGCAACAAATGAGACATGAAACATCTCAAAATACAAAATTATGGTTTAAGTTGAATGTCAAGCTTTTTTAAAAAGTTAAATGTGCCAATTAGAGTCGGTGCAAATGAAGATTAAGAACATAGTTACTTCTTACTTCCATGTCTCATATCATGTCTTTCCCTAGTTTTTCACTTAGTTAAATAACGTAGCTGTAATAAGTTTGTACTCCTTGGAAACAACCATCAGAATAATCTTCTCTTTAGAAACATTCTAGAATGCTCAAATCAATACCATTTTTTAAAATTAAAATTTCTTGGCTCAGATCAAAAAGATCTGTGGCTATTTATTGACTTACTGTTTATGTTGGCTCCCACAGTGCCAAGTAATCTTGCTGTCATAAGAGTGGCATACTGCCACATTTTAATAGCATCATATTTGTTATGAAAACTGAGTCAATTCTTCCCTATGTATATACATTTTAAAAAATAGTTTGTTTCTTAGAATTGTGTGGATACCTGATATTACATTAAGTTATAAAATTGAACATATTTGTGAAAGCCCCAGTATTGAACTCAGTGGTTCAAAATATTATGATAATGCAAGTAAGAATCCCTAATCATTGATGTTTGAAATTTGCTGCTGTATATTTACTAGTAGGACAAGAATTACACAAAAGATATGAGGATAGTTACTTATGACTGAAAAAGATATTTAATGAAAATTTAATTTGCTTTCTTTTTTTAAAATAGAGCTTCTATAAGTCAGAGAAGGAGAAATATCATATGACATCCCTTATATGTGTAATATAAACAGAAATGACACAAATGAACTTACAAAACAGAAAGGGACTTACAGACTTAAAAAGTCAACTTATAGTTGCTGGGGGGAAGGAATAGTAAGGGAGTTTGGGAAGGTCAAGTACACACTGCTATATTCAAAGTGGATAACCAACAAGGACCTATTTGTAGAGCACATGGAACTTTCAGTTCAGTTCAGTTCAGTCACTCAGTCATGTCCGACTCTTTGCGACTCCATGAGCTGCAGCACGCCAGGCCTTCCTGTCCAGCACCAACTCCCGGAGCCCACCCAAACTCATGTCCACTGAGTCAGTGAGGCCATCCAACCATCTCATCCTCTGTTGTCCCCTTCTCCTCCTGCCCTCAATCTTTCCAAGCATCAGGGTCTTTTCAGATGAGTCACCTCTTAGTATCAGGTGGCCAAAGTACTGGAGCTTCAGCTTCAACATCAGACCTTCCAATGAACACTCAGGACTGATCTCCTTTAAGATGGACTGGTTGGATCTCCTTGCAGTCCAAGGGACTCTCAAGAGTCTTCTCCAACACCACAGTTCAAAAGCATCAATTCTTCGGCACTAAGCTTTCTTTACCGTCCAACTCTCACATCCATACATGACCACTGGAAAAACCATAGCCTTGACTAGATGGACCTTTGTCGACAAAGTAATGTCTCTGCTTTTTAATATGCTATCTAGGTTGGTCATAACTTTCCTTCCAAGGAGTAAGCGTCTTTTAATTTCATGGCTGCAGTCACCATCTGCAGTGATTTTGGAGCCCCCCAAAATAAAGTCTTTTACTGTTTCCACTGTTGCCCCATCTATTTGCCTTGAGGTGATGGGACCAGATGCCCTGGTCTTAGTTTTCTGAACATTGAGCTTTAAGCCAACTTTTTCACTCTCCTCTTTCGCTTTCATCAAGAGACTCATCAGTTCCTCTTCACTTTCTCCAATAAGGGTGGTGTCATCTGCATATCTGAGGTTATTGATATTTCTCCCGGAAATCTTGATTCCAGCTTGTGCTTCCTCCAGCCCAGCGTTTCTCATGATGTTCTCTGCATATAAGTTAAATAAGCAGGGTGGCAATATATAGCCTTGACACACTCCTTTTCCTATTTGGAACCAGTGTGTTTTCCATGTCTAGTTCTAACTGTTGCTTCCTGACCTGCATACAGGTTTTTCAAGAGGCAGGTCAAGTGGTCTGATATTCCCATCTCTTTCAGAATTTTCCACAGTTTATTGTGATCCACACAGTCAAAGGCTTTGGCATAGTCAATAAAACAGAAATAGATATTTTTCTGGAACTCTCTCGCTTTTTTGATAATCCGTCGGATGTTGGCAATTTGATCTCTGGTTCCTCTGCCTTTTTTAAAACCAGCTTGAATATCTGGAAGTTCATGGTTCACATGTTGCTGAAGCCTGGCCTGAAGAATTTTGAGCATTACTTTACTAGCGTGTAAGATGAGTGCAATTGTGTGGTAGTTTGAGCATTCCTTGGCATTTCCTTTCTTTGGGATTGGGATGAAAACTGACCTTTTCCAATCCTGTGGCCACTGCTGAGTTTTCCAAATTTGCTGACATATTGAGTGCAACACTTTCACAGCATCATCTTTCAGGATTTGAAATAGTTCAACTGGAATTCCATCACCTCCACTAGCTTTGTTTGTAGTGATGCTTCCTGAGGCCCACTTGACTTCACATTCCAGGATGTCTGGCTCTAGGTGAGTGATCACACCATCGTGATTAACTGGGTCATGAAGATCTTTTTTGTTTAGTTCTTCTGTGTATTCTTGCCACCTCTTCTTAATATCATCTGCTTCTGTTTTGTTTATACCATTTCTGTCTTTTATTGAGCCCATCTTTGCATGAAATGTTCCCTTGGTATCTCTAATTTTCTTGAACATGGAACTCTACTCAATGTTATAGGCCAGCCTGGATAAGAAGGGGTTGAGGGAGAATGGATACATGTATATGTATGAATGAGTCCCTTTGCAGTTCACTTGAAACTACCATAAAATTGTTAATTGGCTATACTCTAATACAAAATACAAAGTTTAAAGCTTGAAAACAAAACTAAAACTATCAGATCTAAACTAGAGCTTACATATCATAGTTGAAAGTGATAAAGATATTTATTTTGTGCTTTTTATGTAAGAAATATCATTTTTATTAAGTTTTAAAAAAAGATTTTTTCAATTTATGTTTTGGCTGTGCTGAGTCTTTGTTGTGACATGCAGGCTCTCTAATTGTGGTGAGCAGGCTTAGTTGCCCCGCGGCATGTGAGGTCTTAGTTCCCTGATCACACCCATGTCCCCTGCATTGGAAGGTGGATTCTTAACCACTGGGCCACCCAGGAAGTCCAGAAGTATCACTTTATCAGTGTACATGTAGGACTACAATTTCAGTCTTCAGAAATTTCTCATTCTTCATATGCTGCTGCTGCTGCTAAGTCGCTTCAGTTGTGTCCAGCTGTTTTGTGACCCCATGAACTGTAGCCCGCCAGGCTCCTCTGTGTATGACATTCTTCAGCCAAGAATACTGGAGTGGGTTGCCATGCCCTCTCCAGTGGATTTTCCCAACCCAGGGACCAACCTGCATCTCCTGCGGCTCATGTATTGCAGGTGGATTCTTTATTGCTGAGTCAACAGGGAAGCCCATTCTCTGTACGCCTTGTGGCAATTATTTTATATCTTATATTTAATATATACAATAAACCAACTAATATTTATTAAGGGCCTACCCAGTGCTAGGTGTTGAAAAGGTAACATTGAACAAAATTACCTCCTCTGCCTATAAAACCTTTCAATATAAACCTGTGATATCTACATGAATATTTCAGTGTTTCTCTAATAATTCCTAAAAATAATTCTGTATCTGGAGGCTTTTTAGAAGCGGGGGGAAGTTACTGGTAAATTATAATAGAAAGATGTAATCCATTTTGGAGGATGTCATGTTTACTTGGAGAAGGAAATGGCAACCCACTCCAGTGTTCTTGCCTGGAGAATTCCAGGGATGGGGGAGCCTGGTGGGCTGCCGTCTATGGGGTCGCACAGAGTTGGACACGACTGAAGCGACTTAGCAGCAACAACAGCAGCATGTTTACTTTATGGTATTTATTTTATGTTGCATTTTAAAAAGATAGCATGATCCACTCACAGAAGTGGATGTGTCCAACATTAAGCTAAAGAGTATTTAGAAATAATAGCTGCAGGGTGAGGAAACATGAGAATTGAGGGAGGAAATAAGCATACACTGCAATTAGATCCTCTGCCGTGTACTATTATCTGCAAGTCTTTTGCTACAAAATCACATCAGTAATATTGTAGTGACATTTATTTATTGTCCCTGTACAGAAGATAATAAAGTAGAAGAAAACAGAATCACAGGTGAAGAAAAAAAAAACAAACTAAGTGCTACCCAGATGTGCCCTCTTATTCTTTGGCTGTTGGTTTCTGTGTGTATGCTCAGTTCTCTCATATCTGATCTTTATGACCCTGTGGACTGTAGTCCGCCAGGATCCTCTGTCCATGGAATTTTCCAGGCAAGAATACTGGAGTGGGTTGCCATTTCCTTCTCTATGGGATCTTCCTGATCCAGTGGTCGAACCCATGTCTCTTGCATCTCCTCCATTGTCAGGCAGATTCTTTACCACTGTGCCACTTGGGAAGCCTTTGGAGTGCCCTAAATTGCATATTAACAGAAAACTACTGTGTAGCAACATTAGATGCCCTCATGAGCCCGGACTTAACCTTTTCCATGTGGTTCATCATTGCAGGAATTTTTCCTTATGGTAAACCAACAGCCTTTTCCTCTTCTGAACAAGTTGTTACAGCAGGAAGGTTTGAGTGCTATTTTTAGCATGCCTCTGTATGTGGTGGAGAATGGCTTCTTTCCTGCTCTAAGACACTTTTCTGCGGAGTGTAGAAGGAAGTACTTAATTTTCAGCTTTTTATTTGGTTTAATAACATTGCAAACATAGTGCAGGTGGCTATAATTTTACACCATGTGAGTGAAAATGTTCTTTTTCTTTCTCTCTCAATCTGTTTGTTTTGCCATTTTAAACCCAAATATGTGAGAATTAGAGCAACTGATATTTTAAATTGATGAACTAGTTTGAAAGATTCTTTGAAAAGGAATCTAAGCTTTCTATAATCAAAATGTAAAATTGTTGAAAATGGGGAAAGATTTATAAATTTAGGGCCCAAGTTAATATAAAAGTAGTAGCATCATCCACTGGTTACCCTATTGCAACTACATCTTTATCATTAGTTACAGCAGTTTCATTACTGTAATTGCCCCTTATCTTTGTGAAAACTTTTCACAGTTATTGATGAAATAATGTCTTGTTTCTTGGCAACTTTTAAATCAGAGTCCTTTCTTCTAGAGTAGAAGGTGTCTGTAATGGCTTTGTAAGACAGACTCAAGCATGAATAATCTTGTTGAAGTATGAGAGTCGTGACTGAATAATTTTAGTCTTTTGACTAAAAAACTATTAATAATTTATTTAAAATTATGGAAAATTATAAATAATCTTCTTCAGATTCACAAATCTGAGTCGTAGATACAGAAAAATGAAAGAAATCTAGCAACTTTACCAGGCTGTTACCAAAGTATAGATAATGCATTATGTGTATTTATAGCATGTAGTAAAATTTCCTCTTGACTAGTTGACTGGTATCTTCTATTTTACAATTCCTATTCTCATTAAGACTTTTCTCTTCATTTCTAATCTGCCCTAATGATGTTTTTATCTAGTTCTATTTAAGTCTTGTTTGAAATGTTCAAATATTTTCATGCCTTAATTTCTGCTGTTATTTGGTTTGACAGTTCTTTTTTAATCTTCAGTTTGGCCATAAAACTTACTTTTTATAGGGCATGATACTTGTTTTTCTTCCAAATGTATATAAGCACATGTTGGAAAAATTTTAAATCATATTTGATAAGAAGCAAAATAAATGCCGTTTTTGTTAAAAAATAACCGTAGGTTATGAGGTATTGAGGAAGAATAACAATTCTTTATACAAATAACTATTAGGAAGCAAAAGCAGTAAATAAAATGATTTAATTATTGAATGTACACAAGGTATCAATATCTTGGTGCTATATAAAATGAAATTTCACCAGCTATTATGGAGTAGTGGCTAGGATTTATCCTTCCACTCTAAACAACTAGAAAACCAGACAAAAATAAATAAACAGTGGTTTTTCAAGTATTGACTAGCAGGCAGCTCAAGGCAGTGATGTCTGAGAAAGGCGAAGCAAGAAGCATGGGCCTTTTAGTTATTCTAGCTTTCTTCCTGGAGGCACTTTCCATGCTACCGTGTAAGGGACTTCCCAGGTGTCACTAGTGGTAAGGAACTTGCTTGCACATGCAGGACACATAGGAGACTTGGATTCGATCCCTGGGTTGGGAAGATCCCCTGGAAAAGGTCATGACAACCCACTCCAGTATTCTTGCCTGGAGAATCCTATGAATTCTCCAGAAAAGCTTGGCAGGCTATAGTCCATAGGGTCACAAAGAGTCAGACACAGCTGAAGTGACTTAGCATGCACGAGTGTAAAAGGGGAGTCCACAGGGAGCCAGGTCATCCCTTCACTGAGATGTAAAACAGAGAGATCACACGCAGTTTGGAGAGTAGCTATATCTAGAATGTGAAGGGTAATGTAACAAAAGAGCTCTCTGAGAGAAAGAAAGAGAGACTGCAGAGTAGTCCCCTAATATCTTTGGCTGAGTTTTGATCAGTTCATAAATGGAAAGAAACTACCCAGTGATGGAAATCTTGGCATCCATGCAGACTTGAGAAGTGTTTATGTTCCCATCAATGGATGGAATCCTCAGACAAGTGTACCCTTAGTAGTGGATGTGAATTAGCCTTACACTCAAACTGCTCTGAAGTTGTCTTAACAGAGATTAGAAGCGAAATTCAAAGAGAGTCAACTGATTCCCTCTATCTTAAATGTACTCTACAACAAAATCTAACATTATTTAGAAGAGTACAATGAACATTTAGCAAGAAATTATAGAAAGTTCACAATTGAGATCATTCAACCAAAAATTACACAGCATAAAAGGGCAGGAAAATATTATCCATATCTGGAATAAGTGTCAATTGTTAGAAGAAATCCTAGACATAGCAGAGGTAATATAACTAGCAGACAGTGAAGTAGGAACAGTTATAAATAGATTCCATATGTTCTGGAAAGTAAAGAAAGCATGATGAGGAGAGACATGGAAAATATAAAAAGATACATCTTTTAGATGAAAAATATGATGTCTAAAATTAAAAATATTGTTTCCATAGTTTTGCCTTTTCCCAAATGTCATATAGTTGGAGTCATGTACTGTGTAGCCTTTTCAAATGGGCTTCTTTCACTTTGTGATGTGCATTTAACGTTCACCAATGTCTTTTTATTCCTTGATAGATCACTTCTATTTTAGCGCTGAATAAATGTTTGGCTGTTTATTTATCCTTTCACCTATTGAAGTACATCTTTGTTACTTCAAGTTTGGGCAACTGTGAATAAAGCTGCTGTAAACATTCCTGTGTAGGCTTTTTGTACGAACCTGTTTTAAATTCATTTGAGTCTATACCAAGGATTGTGATTGCTGAATTATATGGTAAGAGTGAGTTAATTTTATCAGCATCACCACCCTGCCCACCAGAGTAGCTGTACTGTTTTGTTTTCCCACCAGCAGTGAATGAGAGTTCCTGTTGCTCTACCTCTTCGTTAGCATTTGATGTTGTCAGTGTTCCAGGGTTTAATCATTCTAATAGATGTGTAGTGTTACAACTTATTTTAAAGAATAACTGCCTCAACATGATTTGAGATGCCACTGATGTGAAATGACATGTTTTAAATGATTTATTTGTTTGTACTGGTTGACTTACGATATTATAATTAGGTTCAGGTATGCAGCATAATGATTCAGTATTTTTACAGATTATATTTCATTTAAATAATGGCTCTGTTTCCCTGTGCTATACAATGTAGCCTTGTTGCTTATCTATTTTTGCATGATGGTTTGAATCTCTTAATCTCTTGCCCCTAATTTGCCTCTCTCCCCTTTTCTCTTCCCATATGACATCCTGGAAAAGGTAAAACTGTAGAGAGTGTAGAAAAAAACAGTGACTGATGGAGGCTAGAGGAGGGCAAGGGATGAATAAATGGATCACAGAGGATTTTTATGGCAGTGAAAATACTTTGTATGATATGATTACAATGAATGGGCTTCCCAGGTGGCACAGTGGTAAAGATGCGGGCCAATGCAGGAGACACGGGACGTGGGTTGGTCCCTAGGTTGAGAAGATCTCTTGGAGTAGGAAATGGTAACTCACTCCAGTATTCTTTCATGAAGAATTTCGTGGGCAGAAGAGCCTGGCAGGCTACAGTGCATGATGTTGCAAAGAGTTGGACATGACTGAGCATGCATACATATCACAATTACAAGAGATACATCTCATTATATATTAATTAATATCCGTATAACTTACAGTGAGAGTGAACCACAGTGAAAACTATGGACTTCAGTGATGATAATTGGCCAATGTAAAGTTCACCAGTTTTAACAAATGTCCCACACTGGAGGAGAATATTGAATGTGAGAGGCTGTGCATGTGTGGGAGTAAGAGGTGTATCAGAAATCTCTGTACCTTACTCAGTTTTGCTGATAATCTAAAATTGTTCTGAAAAATAAAGTCTTAAAAAAATAAGTTGAAAAACTCAAACAATAAAAAATAAAATGAAAAATATACTGAATGGGATTGAGAGCAGATTTTTAAAAAGCAGACAATCTAGAACACCTATAAAATGAAACTATTCAGAACTAATAAGCACAGAAAGAAAAAAATAATGGCAAAAATGAACAATGCATCACTTATTAGTGGAGTGATACCAAGAAATTTAGCATATATTCACTTAGAGTACCAGAAGTACAGAAGAGAAAAAAAGATGGGCTAAATCTTTGAGAAAAGAAAAGCTGGAAATTTTTCTAATTTAATGGAAACTAATCTGAGAGATTGAAGGGATTTCAGCAAACCTAAAGCAGAATAGAATTAAGGAAAAGCATGTTAAGGCAAATCATAATCAAATTGTTGAAAACCACCCTTATGGCAGAAAGTGAAGAAGAACTAAAGAGCCTCTTGATAAAAGTGAAAGAGGACAGTGAAAAAGTTGACTTAAAGCTCAACATTCAGAAAACTAAGATATAGCATGTGATCCCATCACTTCATGGCAAATAGATGGGGAAACAGTGGAAACAGTGCCAGACTTTATTTTTTGGGGCTCCAAAATCACTGCAGATGGTGACTTCAGCCATGAAATTAAAAGACGCTTACTCCTTGGAAGGAAAGTTATGACCAACCTAGACAGCATATTAAAAAGCAGAGACATTGCTTTGTCAAAAGAGGTCCATCTAGTCAAGGCTATGGTTTTTCCAGTGGTCATGTATGGATGTGAGAGTTGGACGGTGGAGAAAGCTGAGTGCTGAAGAATTGATGCTTTTGAACTGTGGTGTTGGAGAAGACTCTTGAGAGTCCCTTGAACTGCAAGGAGATCCAACCAGTCCATCCTAAAGGAGATCAGTCCTGGGTGTTCATTGGTAGGACTGATGTTGAAGCTGAAACTCCAGTACTTTGGCCACCTGATGCAAAGAGCTGACTCATTTAAAAAGACCCTGATGCTGGGAAAGACTGAGGGCAGGAGGAGAAAGGGACAACAGAGGATGGGATGGTTGGATGGCATCACCGACTCAATGGACATGAGTTTGAGTAAACTCTGGGAGTTGGTGATGGACAGGGAGGCCTGGTGTGCTGCGGTTCATGGGGTCACAAAGAGTCAGACACGACTGAGCGACTGAACTGAACTGAATGGTAAAAAAAAAATCATAAATGAAGTTAGAAGTACATACTCAATGTTTTAAAAGGAACCAAGATTATAATGAGAGGAAATTCTTTGCAGAACTATGTAACTGTAGAATGACTTCTTTAAATTACTGAAAGAAACAAAACAAGCACCTAAGAATTCTTTACCCAGTTTTTGAAAATAGCAAAGATGGAGAAATCACATATCTCAGTTCCAGTCTACAGTAACAAAGAAAAAGCTACAGTAACAAAGACTGTGTGGTAGACATAAGAACAAATGGAATAGAATAGAGTCCAGGTATAAATCCACATTTTATTAGCAGTTGATATTTTAGCGGTATGGGAAGGTAATTCTACATAGTATAATCATGCAACAAATAATGCTGCAGTATGCAAATAAAAATTAGCTAAAAATATCAAAAGAAACTTTACCATTACCAGGTCTCTCATATAAGTATTAAGTCAGTATCGATCCTAGCTTAAATGAAAGTGCTTAATACTATAGCACTTCTAAAATAAACAGGAAAAAAATCAAGTAACCTTGGAGTAAATAAAGATTTCTCATAAACCATTAAAAAGAAGAAAGGTTAGAACTCATCAAAATTAAAAACTATTGCTCTTCAAAAGACTATTTTAAAAGCATATTTCTAATAAGGACTTATTGAATATGTAAAAAGCACATCTCAGTAAAAATACATGCAACTTAATTTTTTTAAAGTTATTTTGAATAGGCACTTCACCAGTGAACTTACAGTCATGGCAAATAAGCACATGGAAAAATGCTCATTTTTATTATAGGATGTCCAAACTAACCACAATGAGATATGCTCCATACACACTAAATTAGCTAAAATTAAAGAGACTGACAATATCAAATGTTGTTGAGAATTTGGAGCAACTGGAACTCCCATATATTGTTGAGAAGGCAAATGGCAAAGTTCGGAAATTTGTCAGTTTCTCATAAAGCTAAGTGCACACTTACCATATGATTCAACATTTCAATTCCTAGATATTTACCCATGACAAATGATGATATATGTCTGCACAAACACTTGTTCATGAATGTTGTAATAATACCTTAATAGTCATAGTGAACAGCTGCTGCTGCTAAATTGCTTCAGCCATGTCCGACTCTGTGCAACCCCATAGACAGCAGCCCACCAGGCTCCCCCGTCTCTGAGATTCTCCAGGCAAGAATACTGGAGTGGGTTGCCATTTCCTTCTCCAATGCATGAAAGTAAAAAATGAAAGTGAAGTCTCTCAGTTGTGTCCGACTCCTAGCGACCCCATGGACTGCAGCCTACCAGGCTTCTCTGTCCATGGGATTTTCCAGGCAAGAGTACTGGAGTGGGGTGCCATTGCCTTCTCCAGTGAACAGCTGAAAATAACCCAAATATCCATAAACTGGTGAATAAGTTTGCAAATTGCATTATATGCATACAGCGGGTTATAACATATCAATAAAAAGAATGGTTTACTAGCACAAATGAAGAATTCTTAAAAACATACTAATTTAGAGAAGCCTGATTCAGACAATTATATGCTTCATGGTTTGATTTATATAAATTTTTGAAAAGGTAAGACTGTATTGATGGAAGCTGATAATCATTTCAGTGGTGGTTTTAGGGGAAGAGAATAACTGCAAAGATCAGAGGAAATTTTGGGCTGTTATAGAAATATTCTGTATCACATCATGAGTGTGGTAGTAATTATATGACTATCATATATTTCAACAACCATCTAATTCTTTATTAAAATTGGTCAATTTTCTTACATGAAATTATATCTTAAAAAGTTTTAAAAAATATCATTTCACTTTTATGTAAATCTCATCTAAATAATTTGACATTTTTTTCTGATTTTTTTCCATAAGTTAAAGTTATACTGAGTTTATTAATAAAGTCATTATTAAGATCACTTATAGCTCTAATAAAATCCTAGGTTTGTTTGGTTTGACTTTACCTATGGTTTCTTTTTAAGCATTTGAGTAGAATAAATTGAAGTATAAATGTTTACCCAAAATTAAACACCTTTTTCTAAGAAACATTTATCACACAAGTGCATGTAAAATACATTTCATATCCAAATTTGCATATAAAGTGTTGTGGGAAATTTAGGAAGCATATGGTCTGTCTTTTTCGTCTTCTTTTTTTCTTTTTTATTGTCTAAGAAGCACTAAAGCCAAATAACTTGGCAGGATTTTTTCTAAATTTAGTCTTTTAAAGTGGCTTTTTATTTTCTGGCAGATGGGCTGTGTTAACTACCTATTAAAATTACACTTGTTTATACTGGTAGAATGTTTTATATTTACTCATGAAAATAAAATTTTTAGAATTGTCATTTAAAACTAGCAAAACCTTTCTGTCATAAGGTTGAGAAACAATTGTACCTGTCACTTTCTTTGTTACTTTGAAATATGTTACAGCATGGATGGCTACCTAATGGATATTCTATGATTTAGGTTTATTTTAATGTTTTAAAATAGTCTCCATCTTTAAAAACAAAAGAAATATTATATGCTAAGAGTTGAAATGGATGAGGAGAATAAATTTCATGATGTTGCATCTTCTGTAAATTGTTTTGGGAAAATAGATGTGTTTAAGCATTATCATATACTTTTTAATAAGTACTTTTCCCCCTCCATTAACAATTTAAAAATCATTACTTATAATGTAGTATACAATATGATAAAAATATATATTCTAAAAATTATTTTTCTTAATTGGCTCTAGAAACATGAGAAGTGATGTGGTATTTGGAAAGACTTTTAAATCACCTTTGTTTTTTGTGATTTTTTTAACTTTATCTATATGAAGCTGTTAAAACAAACTAAAACATACATTTTCTAAATGGTGGCATCTAATTGTTTTTCCCTTATTTGTGGTGCTATCGAAATACTCTGTGAGTTGGCAAACATGCTTATGTGCTAGTTATCCATTATATAATTTAGATTGATTTTACAGTCTCTGGGGAGGTTGAAAAAATTTCTAAACATACTAGCAAAATTTCTAAACATGGTCTTCCCTGGTGGCTCAGAGGTAAAGAATCTGCCTGCAACAGAGGATACCTAGGTTCAGTCCCTGGGTTGGGAAGATCCACTGGAAGAGAGCATGGCAACCCACTCCAATATTCTTGCCTGGAGAATCCCCATGGACAGAGGAGCCTAACGGGCTACAGCCCATGGGGTCGCAAAGAATTGGATACATCTGAGTGACTAAGCACAACACATCCCCATGAAATTTTAATACTACAGATAAAAACTATATTTGTTTATGTACTGTCTGTCTGGGATTCTATATATAAAAAGTACATTTGCACTCCACTCTGGAATGAGAAAATATTTGCCCCTTTGGGGTTGATACCGCTTTTCCCACTCCATTCAGAATGCATGCTCTGTCAGTATAAGGAGATACCTATAGTCAAGACACCTTCTCATGCATATGGATCTTTTTTTAATATTCTAAAGCTTCAATAATTATACCACTCAGAAGAATGCAAGATGGGAAGATAGGAGAATAATATTTTCCCTTTATTTAACAAAGAGTTTAGATGTTGGTTCTTATAACTGACATATTTAGGGTTTATATTTGTTCCCTAAATGAAGGGCCATGTAAACCTATGGAAAAAGCCATGAGGACAGATTGGGGTTGTCTGTCATGATCAACTCCAGAATCTCCTGTAGACTTTAACTATGTTAATGGTGATATGAGTATCCTATGTCCAGCTCTAGGCTTCCTAGTACTGCTATATATAACTGATGTCACCTCAAAATCCTTTAAATAGATGTGTATTCAGAGATTATATCCTGAGCCAAAGGATAGTTTTACTTGGAAATAAATATAATAAAAACCTAGATACCAATTTTATAAATTAGAATAATTTATATAAATGGATACATGGATGACTGGAATTTATGAATTATTATTACATATAAAAGTGCTTAACTAGAAGCCAGGTACAGTGCTATAAACTTTATATACATTTTCTAATTTTATCCTCAAAATAAACCTATAGAGTCTATATTTGTATTATCCCTATTTTCTTGTTAAGTAAGGTAATATCCAAACTGTATTTTTAAAACTGGTTTTAATAGCTAATTTTACTGATGATTATAATGGGAGATTGTATAAATAAGAGTTGACCAATTTGTTTTACTCTTTTTTCAGTGTCTTTCTATCTTCCCGTTTGTGGAGATATTAGCAATAAGTATAAAAGCTAAAAAGCCACTGGGGCTAAAAAAGACATAAAGAAACGTGGCTTAAATTCAGAAATTCTGAACTGGCAGTTTTGAAGCTGTAATTGTCATAATTATAATAACAGCTGGTATTAGTTAATTATTAACTAAATCATCATCACAGATACAACAGCACTTTTACTGAAGAGGAGGCAAAAGTTCAGAGACCCTAATCATATTCCTTAGACTCCAGACCCCAATGTTTTTAGTGATTCTCTGATATTTGTTGGTGTGAGAGGTGTGAAGGATAATTAAATAGTGCTCTATGAAAACTGAAAATGTCTTATACACATAAGTTACCACAATATAAAGTGAATGGAGTGTTTCATTTGTATTTTAAATGCTTAAATTTTCAGAACTTGATACATATATATTTCTGAATATAATTGCCCTCAATAACAAATTTAATTCTTTTGGGTTTAATAAAATGTACATTTCATTTGAAAATTTTCAGTAACTTAATGACAGCATTGCTTATGTAGGAAACATTATGCAAATGATTGCAGTGAAGTCTATGAGTTTAGTTATGCTCAAGAAAAAGTTTGTAATTAACAAATTAGCATTTGAAAAAGACATTTTGAATATGCATAGTAGAAAATTCTACTTAACTTGTGGGGTGTGTTCATAATGATTACTTCAGAATTCATGCATATGTATTTTTCACATGCAAATAGTCAAAACCTTAGTGGACTGTCCAGATCTGACTAATTTTTTCTTTTTTTCAGTTAAATGACTGACGTAAGTAAGGCAAAATGAATACACATATTAACATTTGGAATCTCCTTTTTGATGTAGTATTTTCTTAAACATTAAGAACTCAGAGTTAAAACTTTCTACTTATTATGACTTCAATGTGGATGAAAATAACACCATTACGAAAAAAATTCGGTATCTGCCTTTTCCTATGAAGTATATGCTGTGCTATGCATTACGGTATTGTAGTTAGGCCTTAATTTGTTTTGTATGGTTAATTGTACTTTGGGGGGTTGTTTAAATTTTGGTGTCACACTCACACAGACATTCAATTATTAATGAAGAGTGAAAGACCCCTGAGATTAAAGAAAACTATCCTATGTATTTGCTTCAAATAGTGTAAATATATTTGCCTCCATGTAGTGTAAGCAAAATAAAGCAAATTATTACTCTATGTAGTTTATTTTCTTCCTCTATTAACAGACTGTATTAATTCTTATTTAACCATTATATTTGATCTCAAATCTTTAAGCATTGAATGTTGTTCTTCAGTACAAAGTGTCTGTCTTGCTCACTTTTCCTGAGATGGTCCATTCTCATCTGGTTTCTATACTATTTCTTATGTTTTCCGTAAATGCATGATCATTAAACTTTTCTCTGCCATCACCTACATATTTTGGCAAACAAATCATCTGCTATAAAACCTTACCCAGCTTGCTTGGGCCACAATGATATTCTCTATTGCTGAATTCATATAATATTTATGGTTGATTTATTACATTCCCAGCAAATTGGTTGTTATTGTTGTTAGTCGCTAAATTGTATCTGACTCTTTTGCTACCCCATGGACCATAGTCCACCAGCCTCCTCTGTGCATAGAATTTTCAAGGCACGAATATTGGAGTGGGTTGCCATTTCTATCTCCATTTATAGCTAATTTAAATCCAATTTGATATATATGTGAATGCTTTATCTTTCCAACTAGAGAAATCATGTCTTAGCTTGGTGAACCCTGTAAAATCCAGTAAGCACCTAAGGACCGATTTGGCTTGGCTTATTGAAACGTTATGTACTTTCTTCTAATAAACTCTTTAGCTTTTAAGTTCATTATCATCTTATAATTAAAAGGAATGATCACACTTACAGAATTATAAAATGACTGAAATGCTTTTTCCCATACTAGTTTTGGTCATAACCCAATACTAGAAAATAAGATAATTTTAAGCTGTCACATGAAATTTCTCCCAACAATGTGAGCGATGTATTTTAGATTCTATCTATACATGCTATGTATTTTAGATTCTTTCATTTCCTTTGTCACGACTCTTCCTTTTTCAGTACGTTGCTCCTGTGTCTAGTGCCAGTCTTTTGTGGGCTGATCACATTAAACCAATCAAAGTAACTAAGAAACAAAATGAAGGCAGGCCTAACATTAGCCCCAGGAACTAGGCAAGTGACAACTAAGTAGAACAGAAACATAACAGGTATTCTAGTTTCAGGAAACAGAATATGCAATGTCATGAAACAGTAAATATCTCTGGAGAAATCAAGTGGAATGTAAAGCTATATGTATTATCAGGTGTCAGGTTAGGTAGAATGTTTTGAGTGAGTGAGTGATAGTTGCTCAGTTGTGTCCGACTCTTCCCAACCCTATGGACTAGCCTGCCAGGCTCTTCTGTCCATGGAATTCTCCAAGAAAGAATACTGGAGTGGATTGCCATTTCCTTCTCCAGGGGATCTTCCTGACCCAGGGATCAAACACATGTCTCCTGCATTGCAGACAGATTCTTTACCATCTGAGCCACCAGGGAAGCCTACTGTTAAAAGACATTTCTATGTATTAGACATTTCCAAGTACAAAGGATGTTACGGGTTATGCTTATACTTTCCCATGTAACCTATTCAAAAGAGCAGCCATTCAGTGGTTGAATATTCATTCCTAGCAGAAGATGCTTGCAATTGTTCATTTTCCTTATGAGCAGGACCTCAGTTGACAGTGGATTAGTCCCAAACCAGAACTTGGTGGCTTGAACTATCCAGACTGTATTTGCCGTTTAGGTTAATTCCCTGAGAAAATTTCAATCTTTCTTTCTTCTGTTAAATCCCATACTTTAACTTCTTAAAAAAATTGTATTTTCACAAAAACAAAAGAGCCAAAGTTTTTCTTATAAACAGTTTAGTGCAGATTTTTTCCAACTGCAGTTTAGCAAGTCTGCAGCTAGACAAAAACTCTTCTAAGTCTGTATGTTAAGATTCTATGTGAATGCTCAGTCTTTCAGTCCTATCTGACTTTTTGTAACCCCATGGATTGTGGCCTGCCAGATTCCTCTGTGTAAGGGACTTTCCAGGCAAGAATGCTGAAGTATGTTGCTATTTCCTTCTCCAGAGTATCTTCCTGACCCAGGAATCAAACCCTTGTCTCCTGCTTGGCAGGCACATTCTTTACCACTGAACCTGGGAAGTCTATCATATTAAGATAAACTTTTCATTAAATATTGTTAAAAATAAAGAAAAAAGTATTAGAAATATCTTTAGAAGTACACATATTTTGCAAGCTGTTAGAGTCAACTATTAGAGTTCTTTATATTTCTGCTGATTCTTCCTCCTTTTTATGACTGATTTTTTTAAAAAAACTGAATTAAAACATGAAAACATAGTTTTTATATAATTTTTAGGAGTGTATAGACTGTAATATGGGCTTCCCTGGTGGCTCAGTCAGTAAAGAATCTGCCTGCAATGCAGGAGACGGGAGATCGATCCCTAGTTCAGGAAGATCCCCTGGATAAGGATATGGCTACCGATGCCAGTATTCTTGCCTGGAAAATCCCATGGATAGAGGTGCCTGGTGGGCTAGAGTCTATGGGGTTGCAAGAGTCAGACACGACTTAGTGACAAAACCACCACCACCACATAGACTATAATATGGTTGGTGAATGATAACTAACTGGTATAGATGAAATTTAACTAAGTGGTCAGAATGACAAGACTTATTCCATGGGCCACATCCTTTAGAGATTCTACTCTTTGGTCTTCAATATTTACCATGGTTCCACAGTTATTACTATAAAAATAGAATAGATCTTAATGCTTCTTCTGGTAAACTAGAAACACAAACTTTGTATTAAAGGTAAATAGAAACAGATGTGATATATACAAAGTTATCTACAACCATTGGTACCTTATAAAATGTAAGTTTATTGTCAGATAAATGAATTCTCGATGCACTTAGCAAAACACCGCAAGTATATCTACACAGATAAGGTCGTAAACTCTCATAAATACATTTTATTATAAGTATAATTTATTCTGAGTCATTAAGCTCAGAGTTAATATGATAATCGGAAAATTGGGAGTCTAATCAAATAATTTATAAATCAGCCATTAAAGTATTATTTAACTAGAGTGAAGGATTTACTAGCGTATGAAGAAAAGTATATATTAAATGAAACAGTAAATATAAAATTTTGGAATTTTTCATTAAACAACTGATATTCACGAAAAAACTTTCTGCTTTTTTAAGTTGCTTTTGTAAACTTGTGAATCTAAGTGGCAATCTAGCGGATTGAAATAGTTTCTTTAGACTGTTTAAAAGCATTATTAATAAACCTCTACTAGATGTTAAATTTTTCATCATCCTGAAAACCATTGGCAAGTTTATTTGGTCTATATCTAGAACAACAAGAAAAAAACATGTATAATATATGTATCTAAAAGGGAAATGAAAATGCATGGAAATATCTAATTGTGTATACTGTGAAGCTGGAAAATTAAAGATGATAACCCCTTTTTACCATTCAGCCGAGCGTGAAAGAGCAAAAGAGATTCAAAACTTCATTAATTGCTCTCACACAACGTTACAGGCCACCTGCACTTGAAAGAATTTACATTGGAGCAGATGGATTGCTGAATGCAGTATCAAAGATTTTCAGAATATTTGTTTTAAAAATAAACTGGATTCTAAGACAAGGACAAGCAAATCATACAATTTACAAAGATGACAGAGATTTCATTATTGGGACTCTTTAAAAATATGAAGAGGGGCACATTTTTATCTCTAAATTGAAAATACACAAACTAACCATTTGTTAAAAATGATAAAAGCCACATATTTAAATTAAAGATGACAATATGCTCATGCATTTTAATTTTGCTGTATTCATTTAGGGCTATTGAACCTACCTGACTGGTTTCCTTTACTTACTCCTAGATCAATGAAACCCAGGCTTTGCCTACACTGCATAATGTAATGTTTTTACAACTCTGATTATTCAAGTCCTTGAATAAAGATTGTTCCATATGTAAAGTAAAAGAGGAAATGTAAAGGTTAACTTTTTGTTGAGGAAACTCATTTTCACTTGTCACTTGATTCTGTCTTGACTCTGCACTTAACATTGCTAAATCTGAGTTCCCCACTGTGGAATCACTATTAATATAGAATCTAGCTAACTTATGCTTCTGAGTTCAGCTGTATTATGCTTGACACATATTTTAATTTTGATATCTTGCAAATGTTTCTACAACTTCACTGATGAATTAAGTTTTACTTAGAATTTGCATTATGGTATTTTCAAGCATTCTATGAACATTGATATCCCGAGTCAGCAAGCTACAGCCAGTGGGCTGAATTTGACCCAATATCTGTTTTTGGAAATAAGATCTGATTGTAGCACAGCCATGCCCATTAATTTACTTACTCTCTATGGCTGCTTTTGTGCTGTGATTGTAAAGGAGAGTAGTCATAACAGAGACCATATTGCCCACAACATCTAAAGTATTTACTGTCTAACTCTTTATAGGAGAAGTTTATGAACCCAGATACACTGGCATACTGTGTGGCCTCAGGCAAGTTTTCTTACCTAGCTGGGCTTTAGTTTTCTTATCTGTGAAATAAAGATAATGATGGTACCTATTTAACATGACTTTTATGATGATTAAATGGAATAATATGAGCTTTTAGGAAAAGGCCTGACCTATAGTGTGAGCATTAGCATCATATTTTCTAAGGAGTAATCCTAGTTTATGGAAGCTGAGAAATAGACTTTAAACTATGTTATTGTAGTTTTTCCGCTTTCTCTATTTAAATAGGGTAATTTGGGAGACCTGAAACTATCATAAAATTGTTAATCGACTATTCCCCAAAACAAAATAAAAAGTTCAAAATAATGGAGGTAATGTGGTTTTGTATTAAGATAATCGACTTTGAGAGTGGAAGCTCTGAGTGCGAATGACAATTAACTCCTCTGGGAAGTCCAATTAACTCCTTACTTGCTCTTTAAATAAGACCTTCAGTCAGTAATGTAAACTCTCTAATCTGTACTTCCTTATCTGTAAAATAATATTAATAATAAAATAATCATGTCTTCTAATAGATTATTATTGTAAAGGGCAAATGAAATAAGAAAAATGTAGCAGTGTAAATTGTAAGGAACAATACAAATCAAAGGTCGTAATGCCTAATTAAACCTTACCGTGCTTCCTTGCCTTGTACGTTGGGAAGTGAATATTTGTAATTATTTAGCCAAAGAGTTCAAGCTTAACCTTTTTTGTGTCAAGGGTTGCCACATGAATCAACATGGATATATCTTAGAGACATAATGAGGGAAAGAAGTCAGGTCCAGAAAAGCAAACATGATATAATCATGTTTGGGCTTCCCAGGTGGCGCCCGCAGTAAAGAACCCGCCTGCCAATGCAGGAGTCCTAAGAGGCTCGGGTTCAAGACCTAAGAAGCTTGGGTTAGATACTTGGGTCGGGAAGATCCCCTGGAGGAGGCATGACAACCCACCAGTATTATTGCCTGGAGAATCCCATGGACATAGGAGCTTGGCAGGCTATAGTCCACAGGGTCACACAGAGTCAGACATGACTGAAGCAACTTAGCACTCACGCACGCATGATCCTTTTTAGTTAAAGTTCTACAACTAGCAAAACTAATCTTTGGTGATGGAAAAGAACGTTGGTTACGTTTCCAAAGCGTGCATGTGGGGAAAAGGTCTTCTGGGAGGCTGATGATGTTGTAGGTACATTCCTATAGGTACAGGTTACATGGATATGTTCCTTTTGTATATCTTTATTCACATGAGTGATTAGGGTTTGTGAACTTAACTGTAAGTATATTTATAATTGAGTTTAAAAATAACTGTTGCAAAAATAAAAGAAAAAGAGAGAAAAAGAGAGAAACCGAATAAGTACAACCACTTGTCCTGCTTTCAGAATTAAAAAAAAAAATCTTCTGCCATCCAATGTATTCATGTTATTCCAACACTTACACACTCACGCGCATCTTTCTGTCCACAGCCACACAGAGTCCATGAACCCATGTGCATGCAAGCGCGTGCGCATGCACACACACACACACACACACACACACACACACACACCCCTCTGTAATCAAATGGGACTCAGCTTTGGGCAACGTTGTCTCCATATGGGTCTTCAAATATGTGAGTTTTGATAGAATTGCCCTTTTATTTTTCTTTCTTTATAAATCCTACAATGTTCAGTTTTACCTGAAGTCTTTTCTTAACTGTTTAAGGCATCGTGACCTTTACGGGGGCTCATAGATCACTTTTGCTCCATATTATGCATTCATTGTGCTATTTTCCAAACTTTTGTTTGAATTTTATTTTTTATGTACATATTATTCATTTTCCCAAAATATAATACGTGTTCCATGAAGATAAGACAAAAAAGATCTTAAACTGAAACCTGTGTTTATAGTGGAAGTCAAATATATTTTAAAATTAGACTTTACTTTTTAAAAGAAAATACTCTATTAGTACAAAACCAAAAATATAAAAGCTGTTGAAGGAAATGAAGTCTCTTGGTCATGCTAAGCCAGAAGCATCCCATTCCTTTCTCAGAGGTAACAAATGTGGCTGCTTTTCTTGTACAAATTTCCATTAATACATGTGAATGATCTGTGCATATTCATATACTTTTGTGGCTTATGGTAGTTTGCTATACGTATTATCTTATACTGTGTTTCATTAAGTGAATCATATATCTTAAGGTCTTTCATTTTTATAAATAAAGTCAATTAAAATACCCAAAGAAGTTATGAAAGTGTAGAAATATGAAATTATGGGGCAGTGCCATTTTTTAGCTAAATAACTTTGCAAATTCTGTAAAATTGCCTTCTTGAAATCATGGATATAGACTATTCTGATAATTATTTCTGTAGCTTTGAGAGGAATTTTTTAAATGATATTTACGTATTGAACTATGCTGAAATGTTTTTCCACTTTGTCTATGTAGTTTTTCCTTATCCTTCACATAAGTGTATTGAATAAATATTTAGTCTATTGTTCTTGAACTCTACTCTGAAAAATATGTGAAGCATTCCCAATTTTTTAAATTTATTTGTTGCTTTCTAGCCAGGAGTTTGTTTAAATTGTAGTTCAGAACTTTGGATCTTACCAGATGTTGAGTAATATACCACTAAGATAAGTGCAAATGGTTTCACTTTTGATTCCTTTGTACAAGTGAAAGGCAGCTTGGAATTCTAAACAGATTAAATAGAGAGGTTGCTGTTCGTTTGGGCTTTCTTAGAAAGGAAGGCTGTTTTGACAAATCCCTCTGCTTATTAGACAAAGTGCAAAAGCATTACATCTGGAGTTCATATGTCATTGTTTTATGAAATCGATTCATCATACAATCCCTTCTACTCTTGAAATAAACCCAGGAGATATTAAGTAAGCTGTCCACACTGGCACACATTCTCATTTCCACATAAACACCCACCAACTCCTCTATGCGTATATGCTCTCTTTAGAGATTTGTGCCCTCATAAAACATAAAGTGGAATTGCAACATGCTTTTCAAATTGGCAATATTGCCTTTTTAAATTAGTTTTGGTTTTTTTGGCTGCATTGGGTCTTCGTTGCTGTGTGAGGGCTTTCTCTAGTTGTGGCGAGCGGGGATTACTCTCTAGTTGTGGTATGTGGGCTTCTCATTGTGGTGGCTTCGCTTGTTGCAGAGCACAGACTTAGAACACGGGCTTAGTAGTTGTGGTGAATGGGCTTAGTTGCCCCACGGCATGTGAGATCTTCTTGGAGCAAGGATCAAACCAGTGTCCCCTGTGTTACAAGGTGGACTCTTAACCACAGGACCAACCGGGAAGCCCCAGCCATTGTTTTAACGTTATGTTTTAATAGATTTCTGAATCTAGCTTGCAATAATTGTTCTTATTGCTTGAAACCAACAATCTGTTTTTCTTTAATTTTGTGATACATTTCCTTTTCATTTAAAAAACAAAGTAAATTATTTTTGAAATTCATCATCCCCATATACTTCAAATTTATTTTCCTTGCTCAAATCTTGAAGCAATGTATGTCTTTCACGTGTTTAAGACTATCAGAATACAAACTGTTCATTTCATTAGAATAAGGAAACATTCAGCAAATGACTATATATATGTACCAGAGGGTTTTAAGAGGATTTTAGATATTTGAGAGGAGCCAGTCCTAGATTTTCCTAAAGATGACATTTTAAAAGATGACTGCAGTTCAGATCAGTGAAATGCTTTGATGGCTTGTTTTTTCTTTTGCAGATTGTAATCCACATGTTCAGAAGACCTCTCCCTAGAGTACAATTTAACTTAATTGACAGTCATTGTTCCTTGAAAACTTTGAATTAAATTAACATAAGCATGAATGAAACTGGTCAGATAACCATATACTGTTGTCTTTATTATTATTTTTCCTTTAGGATTAGTGACAATATTATGTATAAAATTGGCATTTGGCTATTAAATCCTCATTCAATCATTCCAGATTTGATTAAAACTGGTATCTTGGTGTACAGTAATTTAGGTTCATGAGAAACTGTTAGGTTTCCCATTTAGTTCTCGGGTTTATTGAAGAACAGAGCATTTTATGTGTGTAGTGATGAATTTTGTTCTTTCTCTTTTTTACTCTAACATCATATACAGACTGCAAAACTGACTGAGCATGAAATTGTTTTTAGAAATTGTGAGAGCTAGTTTAGATGGCAAGAATCAGAGGAACAGTTGTTAGTAAAAATGTGTGTGTGGAAAGGATGATGGTAATGGATAAGGAAGTTTAAAAGTAGAGAGGTATCAGCATAAAACAAAAACATTCGTGTGACAAGCATTTCAGTCCAGTATTTACATGCCAGCATTCTTAGAAGCATATAAGTTTTGGGGAAACATTTTTTTTTAAATTTTTCTTTTTGTTTTTTTCACAGAAGGAAAAGTGGCATAGGCTTTGGGTCTCCTGGTAACGGCCATTGCAAAGCAGTAGGCTTCATTATAGCTGTGCTTATGCAATACTAATTAACATGCCTGATGTGCTGTTTTCCTTATTTGACCATGTGACAGCCCACAGGTCTGACACCCTCTGTGAACCAACAGCTGAGGAAGTTTTCAACATGGCAGATTTTTTACAAAATACACCCAAACAAAAATGTAATCACACTTTTCCTGAACAACTGCATTAACAGAATGTGTTAGAGCGGATCTACAATTAGTGGATTGCATACATTTATACTCGAGAAAAAATAAAAAAGAGACTAGACACGAGTTAACCCTATGCATACAAATGATTATACCTTAGGTCCAGAATTGAAAAGTGTAATAACACTGTATTATATTATCACAGAGAATATCATTTTACCAGTAAAATCAGCTCTAGCAAAAGTATCACTGAAGATTAGAAGCAAAATTATCAATATATATATATTGCACCCTAATGGACCTCTGTGATGTCCAGCTGATTTGTTGAATCTATACATGAAATCAACTAAAGAGCCTGGACATAGGCAAATTTTGTTTTAGTTTGTTTAGTTTTGTTGTTGTGGGACTGGAGATACTCTTGCTAACAAAATCAGCATAGTCACTGGCTATATAGATTGTAAAGTCTCATTCAGAGTTTGGGATAGAGACTATAGCCCCAACCAATAAATATAAAATTAGCACTGTAATGCGAAGGAAGGTGCTTGATGCCGTGAAATCGTTAATAGAGGTATTAGAATGGATTGCGAATTGTAGAAGTTTTCCTTAGGAAGTGAAAATTAGCAGAGACCTGGAAGTCAGATTAGAGGTTAAGCAGATGAGCTGAGGAAATTAGAACACTAGGTCGCACACTGTGTCACACATCATAAGCTCTTGAAGAAATGTTTTTAATTACTGATGGCCTGGGTCCCATCTCAAGAAAATCTGATTTGATGGTTCAGAGTAGGACCTTGGGCACTGAGAGTTTTAGAATACTCCCAGGTGTTTTTAATGTGAAGCAAAGTTTGAAAACTGTTGTGGAGACATTCTAGGCAGATGGAGAAGACCAGTGGCAAGGTGAAGCTTGGCAGGACCTTAATAAAGCTCAGAGGTCAGGTACTGCTGAGTGGCTGCTGAGAGAGGGAAGCAAGGGAGAGGTATGTGCAGCCGGAGACTGAAGGGCTGGGAAAGAAGCAGCAGGGCATGCAGGACTCTGTCGACCACAGTAGAGATTTAGGTCTTTGTTGCACAGTAATGGGCAGCCATTCAAGTCTTTCCTGAGACATGTCCCCTCCTCACACACACTTTTTTCTCCCCCCAAAACATGGTTGACTGCTGGGGGGTTTTTTTTGGCATATTTTGACCTTTCTGTACCTTCAAATGAATAAGAGTACTTTTTTGAGATCAAGAGTCATTAAGGAAACTGAAAGCTTTTCTTTTGTTCTTTTTTTTTTTCTGTCTTAAGTTACCACAAAGCTCAAAAATGTATAAAAATATCCAAATGTCTCTTAAACAATCATTGGACAAACCTCCCACCCTATTGGCTTCCCACCTACCAAAGGCAGATCTGAGCTGGACTATATACTGCAGCAAGTTTTTTAATTTAGTTGCACATTACATTCATCAAGAATATATATATATGAATTTCATTTTCAGAGCAGTTTTAGTTTCCAAGTAAAATTAAGAAGAAACAACAGATATTTTCCATAGACCCCCTGCTCACACAGGGCTTCTTGGGTGACACTCAGTCAGTCAGTTTAGTCACTGAGTCGTGTCCGACACTTTGTGACCCCATGAATCACAGCACCCCAGGCCTCCCTGTCCGACACCAACTCCCGGAGTTTACCCAAACCCATGTCGATCGAGTCGGTGATACCATCCAACCATCTCATCCTCTTGTTGTCACCTTCTCCTCCTGCCCCCAATCCTTCCCAGCATTAGGGTCTTTTCCAATGAGTCAACTCTTTGCATGAGGTGGCCAAAGTATTGGAGTTTCAGCTTCAACATCAGTCCTTCCAATGAACACCCAGGATTGATCTCCTTTAGGATGGACTGGTTGGATCTTCTTACAGTCCAAGGGACTCTCAAGAGTCTTCTCCAACAGCACAGTTCAAAAGCATCAATTCGTCAGCGCTCAGCTTTCTTCACAGTCCAACTCTCCCATCCATACATGACCACTGGAAAAACCATAGCCTTGACTAGACGGAAGCGTCTTTTAATTTCATGGCTGCAGTCGCCATCTGCAGTGATTTTGGAGCCCATAAATATCATATAGGTGGAATCAAACAACATACAATCTTTCAGATTTGTTTCTTTTCAGTTAGAAGTAGGCAGCTAAGCTAATTCTGTAACTTCTCTTGGCTTGGTTGTTCATTTCTTAAAAAGAAAAAAACTTTTCTCTTTAATTTTAATTAATCAATTAATTTATTCTTGGCTGCACTGGGTCTTTGTTGATGCACATGGGTTTTTTCCTAGTGGCAGCAAGTGGGAACTACTCTCTAGTTGCAGTACGGGGCCTTCTCACTGCGGTGGTTTCTCTTGTTACAAAACGTAGGCTCTAGATTGCGCAGGCTCAGTAGTTGCAGCACAGTGGCTTAGTTGCCCAGTGGCATGTGGAATCTTCCCAGACTAGGGATTGAATCCATGTGTTCCACATTGGCAGATGGTTTCTTAACCACAAGACCACCAATGAAGTCCCATTTATTTTTTAACACTGAGTAATATTCCATTATCTAGATGTATCATACTTTATTTATCCATTCACCTACTGAAGAAGATCTTGGTTGCTTCCATGTTTTTGCCATTATGAATAAAGCTGCTGTAAACATTTGTGTGTAGGTTTTTGTTTGGATATACGTTTTTAGCTGCTTTGGGTAGAAACCAAGATGCTTAATTATTGGAGGTAAATCTTTATTAATACTCATGTCCAAGCTCAAATAAGTAAATTTAGGGGTGATGTGTGAACCTCATAATTTTTGAGGTTCCGTGGTTGATTCTAATGTTTAACTAGAGTTAATAATCACTGATCCACTGGATGCATCTCTTCAAATTTAGTGGAAATTTGGATATATTGATCTGCAGGCTGCACTGGAATCATGGTACTTTGGAAATGAGGGGAAGTTAAAATGAACTTGGTGTTTGTCTAAGAGCACTCTCTTCACAGAATAGAGATCAGTTCTTTCAGGGCAGATTCAATGAGAGGAAACAGTTTCCAGAATGTGTGGTGATGAGATGACAGAATCCCTGCCTCTCCTGGAAGTTTGCCATAGACTGTATCACATTTGCCATGTTGCATTTTCAATAGTCTGTCATCTAGGATCTAATGTTAAATGTTTGTACTTCCATCACTTGGTTCTGGTTATTTTCACACATTTATGTCAGGTCCACCCAATTTTATCAAAGCCTCTGATTTTCTAAACTTCAGTTAACAGTCAGAATCTATACATTTAAGGGAAGACAAAGAAATAGGCAAAACAAAAGAAGTAGGAGAAATTTGTGCAGAATAGAAAGGGAAGGAAACAGACCTTGAATATGGGTAGAAAGGAGAAAAGCGGACCATGGAATAGAAAGCACATTGACATGAAGACACATAACTATGAAGGTCAGAAGGAGCAAAGAGAATCACTGGACAAGTGCCAAGAAGGCTGAAAAACCAGGCCACCTATGCAGGAGCTTGTCAATGGAAGACTACCCTCGGAGGCAGGGCATTAAGCTTGCTTGGGCTATTCAGCAAACTCCTGCCTCCTCAACCAAATAACAAATGTCATTAGAACCATCAAAGAAATCAGTGATAGGGAAATGAAGCCTTTTGGGTGAAGAATTCTAGGGAAATTCTGAAGACTGTGACACAGATGTGTGGGCATTCTTAGCATTAATTGAGCAATACGCAAACAAAGTTTGAAAATTAAAGCTCAGAATGAGTGTTAGAACCATACCAGCTAGCACCAGGGAGACCAGAGGATCATTTAATAATAATCCATAGGAACTCAGGCATGTAAAATGATTTTCAAAAGGTCAAAGTTGGTTAGATAATGCCTTTTACCTCCACTAAATTTCAGAGCTAGAAATGAACTCCTGAACCATCTAGCCCAAATCCTTCATCTAACAAATGAGAAAAATAAGACTAAGTGATTTGCCAAGCTAAGAAATTTTTGAGAGGTAGGCCTAGGATTCAGGCTGCTTCACTTACAGGCCTTTTGCTTTCTATTTGCTGCCCTTAGACCAGGGCAGTGAGAAGGATTTATATCGATCATGGAAAATTATAATGAAGATTGTTTGACACTGTGAAGGTATAATATTCGTAGCAGTCACAGCTGAATAAATAGCAAGTTATTATCAGCAGAGGGGTGAACAGAATACTTTGATGGCGCTTCAGAAGACTTGAGTTCAGTTTAGTTTTCCTGTTATGGATGAAGTCTTCATTCTTCATGCATGCACTCCCATATGCATGGCAGCATGCTTGGCACTGTGGAGTAGATAGTGCAAGTGACTATGCCCTTACGGTGCTACAGTTAGCACAGAAGGTACACACACAGACACACACACACACACACACACACACACACACATATATATATTATATATAATTAAAGAAAAACACCATTTATGAAAATTGTGCTCTAATGTCTACTTCAGTGTTAACTATATTAGCGACCAGGAGTCTGAGAAGGTGGGGATGTTGAAACAGGAATTAAGGAAATTTCATGGAAAAAAGTAGAATTTGAACTACATACCGAATGTTAAGTAGGATTGTATGGCAGGAAATAAGGAGAAAGCAGAGCAAAAAAGAGAGGCACGCATGAATAAAATTAGTGCTCTTTCACTGAATTGTCGAAAACAAGATTGAGAAAAAAGCTGGAGTTAGATATAGGCTAACCTAATACTCCCAATATTCACTGGAAGGACTGATGCTGATGCTGAAACTACAATGCTTTGGCCACCCGATACAAAGAGCTGACTCATTGGAAAAGACCCTGATCCTGGGAAAGATTGAAGGCAGAAGGAGAAGGGGGAGACAGAGGATGAGATGGTTGGATGGCATCATTAACTCAATGAACATGAGTTTGAGCAAACTTCGGAAGATGGTGAAGGACAGGGAAGCCTAGCATGCTGCAGTCCATGGGGTCGCAAAGAGTTGAACATGACTGAGCAACTGAGCAACAACAGCAACAGCAAAACCTAGAAATTGAGCTGTGTGTGTTGTGTGTGTAATCGCTCAGTCATATCTGACATTTTGCGACGCCATGGACTGTAGCCTGCCAGGCTTCTCTGTCCATGGAATTCTCCAGGCAAGAATACTGGAGTGTGTTGTGATTTCCTTCTCCAGGGGATCTTCCCAAGCCAGGGTTCAAACCTGGGTCTCCCACATTGCAGGCAGATTCTTTACTGACTGAGCCACCAGGGAAGTCCCAAATTGGGTTAAGTATTCTCAAATTGCTATTGAAATTGGGGAGTGGGGCCCTGAAAGAGATGCAGATGGTAGAGTGAGTATTGGGAGGTGTTTTATTTAGCAGAAGCAACTTAGGAGGGAATCAAGGTCGATTTGGAGAGAAGAAAGAATGAAAGTCTAGAGGTGGGGGAGGGTGTGATTGCAAGATTAGTTTAGGCTAATAGAGAGCTAGTAGTGAAGGACAAGGAAGCCTGGCATGCTGCAGTCCATGGTGTCACAAAGAGTTGGACGTGACAGTGGCAGAAGCATCAGTAGGAGTAAAGATTATGATACAGAAGACCCTTCAGAGGAATAGCAGGCAAGGTCTGTCAACGAGATGTTAGTAAAAGAAGGGAGATAAGAACTCCAAGTTACTTCAGAGATCCTGAGCCTGGGTGACACCAAAGAAGGCAGTCATGAAATAAATATGGAATGCAAATATTTCTATAACACATCATATTTGCATACTTAAAAAGAGAATTCCTCATTCTTTCTTCTGTAAACATACAAATCTGTCATACATATCATATACTATATATACACAACATGGACACCAGTGCATATGCTGTAACCTTAATCACTTTTGCAGATTAGCACAGATTCACAGCCAAAGAGAAATTGATACAGAATTAAATATATTATACAGTAGTAGCAAAGTCACATTTTTGTTATTGCTCTTATTTAAGCTACTGATTCTGCCTAGAGTTTTATCATTTGCAAAGCTGCCTTATATATTCCAAAATATTTTCTAAGAAAAAGTTATTTAGAGAATTAGCTTAGTCTATAGAGGAGCCACTCAGGATTGAAGTAATCAATAGTAGCTTACAATTCAGACTCTTAACTGAATATTTAGGCAGGGACCCAAAGAAACGGTTATTCATTCTAATTCAATTTAGTACAAGGTAGGGAGCATGAATGTAGACTCCCACCCGGTCGGTTCTTCCCTCCTCCCTAATTTTAAAGACGTTAGTTTTACATCAGTCTTTGGAGTTTCTGGTTCTGTCTTTGTTATGCTACAGAAAATACTGATGCCAGCAGGCTGAAAGAAAACAAATTGTTTTTAAGAGGAAGAATAAATTGTGGTACATTAAGCCTAATTATTTTCCTGTTTAGGTGGCAGTCCTTACTTTTAAAATAAATCATGTGAAAAAAAAATAAAAAATAAATCATGTGAACTTCTTTTACTTTCTTTCTGCTTCAATTTTTCTTCTTTTATTAAAACCTCAACACTTTAAAGAATGGGTGTTTCCAGAATTTCTTTACAGGAGAAATTTAGGAGCTGCAGTCTAATTTAAATAGGCTGATAATAGCAAACACCCTATTCCAACAACACAAGAGAAGACTCTACACGTGGACATCACCAGATGGTCAACACCGAAATCAGACTGATTATATTCTTTGCAGCCAAAGATGGAGAAGCTCTATACAGTCAGCAAAAACAAGACCAGGAGCAGACTGTGGCTCAGATCATGAACTGCTTATTGCCAAATTCAGACTTAAATTGAAGAAAGTAGGGAAAACCACTAGTCCATTCAGGTATGACCTAGATTAAATCCCTTATGAGTATACAGTGGAAGTGACAAATAGATTTAAGGGACTAGACCTGATAGACAGAGTGCCTGATGAACTATGGACAGAGGTTGGTGACATTGTACAGGAGACAGGGATCAAGAAAATCCCCATGGAAAAGAAATGCAAAAAAGCAAAATGGCTGTCTGAAGAGGCCCTACAGATAGCTGGGAAGAGAAGAGAAGTGAAAAGCAAAGGAGAAAAGGAAAGATATTCCCGTTTCAATGCAGAGTTCCAAAGAATAGCAAGGAGAGATAAGAAAGCCTTCCTCAGCGATCAGTGCAAAGAAATAGAGGAAAACAACAGATTGGGAAAGACTAGAGATCTCTTCAAGAAAATTAGAGATACCAAAGGAACATTTCATGCAAAGATAGGCTCGATAAAGGACAGAAATGGTATGGACCTAACAGAAGCAGAAGATATTAAGAAGAGGTGGCAAGAATACACAGAAGAACTGTACAAAAAAGATCTTCACGACCCAGATAATCACGATGGTGTGATCACTCACCTAGAGCCAGACATCCTGGAATGTGAAGTCAAGTGGGCCTTAGAAAGCATCACTACGAACGAAGCTAGTGGAGGTGATGGAATTCCAGTTGAGCTATTTCAAATCCTCAAAGGTGATGCTGTGAAAGTGCTGCACTCGATATGCCAGCAAATCTGGAAAACTCAGCAGTGGCCACAGGGCTGGAAAAGGTCAGTTGTCGTTCCAATCCCAAAGAAAGGCAATGCCAAAGAATGCTCAAACTACCACACAATTGCACTCATCTCACACGCTAGTAAAGTAATGCTCAAAATTCTCCAGGCCAGGCTTCAGCAATACGTGAACAGTGAACTTCCAGATGTTCAAGCTGGTTTTAGAAAAGGCAGAGGAACCAGAGATCAAATGGCCAACGTCCGCTGGATCATCGAAAAAGCAAGAGAGTTCCAGAAAAACATCTATTTCTGCTTTATTGACTATACCAAAGCCTTTGAGTGTGTGGATCACAATAAACTGTGGAAAATTTTGAAAGAGATGGGAATACCAGACCATCTGACCTGTCTCTTGAGAAACCTGTATGCAGGTCAGGAAGCAACAGTTAGCACTAGACATGGAACAACAGACTGGTTCCAAATAGGAAAAGGAGTACGTCAAGGCTGTATATTGTCACCTCGCTTATTTAACTTACATGCAGAGTACATCATGAGAAATGCTGGGCTGGAAGAAACACAAGCTGGAATCAAGATTACCAGGAGAAATATTAATAACCTCAGATATGCGGGTGACACCACCCTTATGGCAGAAAGTGAAGAAGAACTAAAGAGCCTCTTGATGAAGGTGAAAGAGGAGAGTGAAAAAGTTGGCTTAAAGCTCAACGTTCAGAAAACTAAGATCATGGCATCTGGTCCCATCACTTCATGGGAAGTAGATGGGGAAACAGTGGAAACAGTGTCAGACTTTATTTTTTTGGGCTCCAGAATCACTGCTGATGGTGATTGCAGCCATGAAATTAAAAGACGCTTGCTTACTCCTTGGAAGGAAGGTTATGGCCCACCTAGATAGCATATTTAAAAGCAGAGACATTACTTTGCCAACAAAAGTCTGTCTAGTCAAGGCTATGGTTTTTCCAGTGGTCATGTATGGATGTGAGAGTTGGATGGTGAAGAAAGCTGAGTGCCGCAGAATTGATGCTTTTGAACTGTGGTGTTGGAGAAGACTCTTGAGAGTCCCTTGGACTGCAAGGAGATCCAATCAATCCATCCTAGAAGAGATCAATCCTGGGTGTTCATTGGAAGGTCTGATGTTGAAGCTGAAACTCCAATACTTTGGCCACCTCATGAGAAGGGTTGACTCATTGGAAAAGACCCTATTGCTGGGTAGGATTCGGGGTGAGAGGAGAAGGGGATGACAGAGGATGAGATGGTTGGATGGCATCACCGACTCGATGGACATGGGTTTGGGTAGACTCCGGGAGTTGGTGATGGACAGAGAGGCCTGGCGTGCTGCAATTCATGGGGTCGCAAAGAGTCGGACACCACTGCACGACTGAACTGAACTGAACTGGGGGACTTGTCTTAAAGCTACATTGGAATAATAGATGCATTTAAAAACTTAGTTACGTTACCGATTTAAAATGATAAAATTTTCTAAAGATGTATTTATTCACACGAATTCCATAATGTTTAAAGAGTCCAATTTTCCAGTGAATTTTATTATTACTATTATTATTTTCATCATAGTTATAACAGTGACTGGGAGAGGTATAAAGCAGATTCCCATCATTGCTGATAATATAATCAACAGCATTAGCAAAATACAGTTTATAAATGATACTTAGCAGTGGTTCCTGCTTGTTTCTCTGTAGCCTGCATTCCTTCTTCTGTGTGTGCATTTGTGTGCATTGCTCCAAAATGACAGAATTAAATACATATATTATATACAGAGATCCATGTATTTATTCATTTATCAGTCTGTCCATTCCACAAATATTTAATGAGTTCCTGTCATACATATAATTGTGGATATCTAAATTCTCATGTGAACAGAAACAAATAAAAGTTTTTGTGTACCATTCATTTGCAAAATAGGCATCAACAGTCAAGGGAAAAATTCCCTTTTCTAGCCCTCTGTATACTCTTAAGAATAGTTAAAATGAAACCTTTCTTTTATTTTACAAGCCAGTCTTTAAATACTGTAACTTTGGTTATTACTGGAGACACAGTGTGATGGTAAAACACATGACTCAAACTAAACTGCCCAGTTTTGTCACATGGTAGCTGTGTGTCCTCAAGCAAGTTACTTGACCTCTCTGAGCCTCAGTCGTCTCACTTAGAAAATGAGGAAAATAACAGTACCTACATCACAGGATGACTGTAAAGACTGAAATAATCTCTATATAAAATATTTAGAACAGTGCCACAACAGTGTGCTGATCATTTAACCATGATTGATCTGACTAAAGCTGGAGTCCTTTTCACTATGCTACATAAGTTTTAGGCTTAACTTCTCCATCTTTCATAATCACTCCTAAATATTAGTGAGTTTTATTAGCTAAGGGAATAAAACCAATAAACATATAATTACACCTGTTTTCTTTTATATTTGACATATATTCTTGGGCTAGAAATTCTTAAAATTTATGATGGATTCCAAATCTAGGTGATAGTGCCAGATTTCCAAGTCGATTCTCTACCATGTCCCAGGTCACTATATTATTTTGAAAGATTTAAAATACATTGTAATTTTAAGCATCTAATGGAAAATATACTCAATATTCTCTAAATGATAAAAAGATAAAATAATTCGTTAATATAGCTGAAATATATACTTGGAAGGCAGTAATAGCAGCTGACTATGACCTTCTTATTGAAAAAGTGACCCAGAAAATGGACAAGGAGATTTCATCATTTATTTCCCACTTCTAAACCAAAATCTTAGATGCCTTTAAATCCCTTATGGATAAAATTGGCTTTTTGGTTGTTTATGAAATACCAAGTGAGTAAGGGAATGTTGTGCCTTTTATGTTCAGATTTTTTTCATCAGTGTCTAATAGAAAGCAGCACTTATATTTATTTCTTCAAATGAAAAATAGCCTTTATTTTTAATCCCTCCATAGCTGGAATATTTGGAACTTACTATGCCACCAACTTCAAAAAATAGATTTTGGTAATCCCTCAGAATACACGTTTGATTCTGGACATTAACATACAATAGTATCTCCATGCCAAGTTCTGTGTTGCTGCAAAGTTTAAGTTAAATTGTATGTTCTGAGTACCATGATGAATTAAAAACTAGATTCCTACAATATTTTTTATGTTGGAATATGGACTTCTCAGAGTGGACACTCAATGCATGTGTTGTTCAATGAGTAACAAAGGACAAGATAAATGAAGCTGATACATCGTGGAAGGCAAAAATAACCAACTCATATGTTTGTTTTGTCATCATTTTTATTCCTATGGAAAATGTAAATATTCCATGTTTACAACAGAGTGAAAATGTGTACATTTATTCCTGTAACAATTAGAAAGTGTCTACTGTGTAAACTTATAAACTAATCTCCCTGTCTTTTCATCACTCAGAATTGAATGGGGAAGAAAGATAAATAGGAAGACAATTAAAATATAGAGGCAAGATCTAAGGATAAGGTGAGGTTACTCTGGGAATGTGAAGGTAGCACTTAAATATTTTGAGAAGAATTAAATCTCCATTTCACCTTGGTAAGGAGTTGTGGTGCTGGGATCTCTTTCCAAATGAAATGTGGAGTGATAAAAAATGGACTGCCGTAGCTCGCTGTAGTAGAATAGCTTTCCTTCTTATCACCAAGTAACACCTCTTATGTATTTATTTTTGGTTAGTCCTATCTAGGGGCTTCCTAGGTGGTGATAGTGGTAAACAACCCCACCAATGCAGGAGACATAAGAAACATGGGTTCGATCTCTGGGTCGGGAAGGTTACCCTGGAGGAGAACATGGCAACTCACTTCAGTATCTTTGCCTAGAGAATCCCATGGACAGAGGAGCCAGGCAGGCTACAGTCCATAGGATTGCAAAGTGTCGGACGTGATTGTAGCAACTTGGCATGCACATAGTCCTGTCCGACTATTTTGTGACCCCATGGACTGTAGCCCATCAGGCTCCTCTGTTCTTGGGATTTCCCAGGCAACAGCACTGGAGTGGGTTACCATTTCCTTCTCCAGGGGATCCTCCCGATCCAGGGATTGAACCCGTGCCTCCGGTATTGTAGGCAGATTGTTGACCACTGATCCATCAGAGGAACTCAACAGATCTTATAGGTGTCCTTAAAGTTTAAACCTATAAATATTCTACTTCATTAAGCATAAGGACCAGCCGTGGACAGATGCCACTGGTGTCCACTTTCCTTCAGAGATTTAGGGGACGGGAAGATGAAGGGTCTGTTCACCAGCTGGAGCTTGTCAGATTAGCAATTGGAGCAGAGTAAATATCACTGTCATGTTGTTAGTCTTTTTTTTTTTTTTTTTTGAAGCACAAAGAACCCCCTTTGTAAAACGTGTGTGCATATTTAATAGTTGAAAACAAAACAGCTCAGCAGAAGGTTGGCTGGTGGTGTACCTCTAGCCAAGTGGCCATTGCCTGAAGGCGTGTTTCTGCTTTCCTCATAATAGGGAACATTAGCAACCAGTGGCTCGAGAAAGGCAGCGGCAAATAAGTCTCTCGGGGCCCAGTCAGCCACATGAAGTGAAAGCCGTTAGACACAGCAATGAGATTACTGCTCCAGAAAGGGCTTACCACATATATTACCACATAGGCTTTGCCGGGCTGCCAGCTCACTGGAGTTACAAATGTCAAACGTGATTTAAAAGGTTATTATACTATCACGAGGGAAGGAAGATGATTTTCCATCACTAAAATTTCTATTTCATTCTGTGGCACCTACTGCATCTCACAGAGTCCAATATTGCTAAATAACCTGCTTTTATCTTTAATAAGTGTTTTATGGAGCTTAAATTGGAAGAACCACTTTCACTTTATTTGTATTAGAAAATTTGTTCTTTTTCTGGTCGAATAGCAGTGTGATGCATTTGGTATGTGCGTCTATGTATTGTGCTTAGGAGATTGTTCTTACAAGGAGAGTGAATTTGTAATGTGTCAGTTTTGAAGAGGATACCTAAGTAAGCTTCAGTTTTGGGCAAATGCATTTTGTAAGCCTGCAGTATTTCACAGTAAATTGAAGAAATATATTGCATTATTTATTTCTCTTTGGGTTTTGTTACAACTGGTCTTTAAATAGTCTTACTTTCCCAATTCTTTGACGCCTTAGGGAATGTTTATTTGCTCATAAGAACTCTTATCAGTCATCCTCCAATATGAGTTTAATTTAAGCACAGTTATGTTTGAAACATTGCTCAATAAAAGTAGATGACTGTTTTGTTTTGATTTTAAGGGGATTTTAACCCATAGTTTGCAACATTTGAAAAACAAATAATCTTTGAGGATAGCTGTTAAAATATACAATAAACGTCAAATTGTCAGTGTGGCATTTTTAAACACTGCATTCATAAAAGAGGTTACACACAGGTTTTCCACTGCCCTTCTGAAAGCCTTCTTCACTAGATTTCCTAGCACATCACTGTGATTGCTTTTTCAGAGTGTTAGACTATAAAACTGAAGGCTGCCTACATATCCAAGTCTCAGAATGGGCCATGCACAGCAATATGTTAGCACTATAGGCTGACACCTTTGGGGCTGGTGTTCTTAGGTGGAATATAAAAAGAACAGAAGAGTACAGTCTATGGTGATGAGATATTATCAGTTTCTCCCTTTATCTCCAAGTCTAAAATGTTAAGTTAAAATCAGTGAATTCACTCATGTTCACCTGGCATTATCAAAATTAAATTAACGACCATGGTAGAAAGCATTCTAAGCCTGAAGGATAACATCTTTCTCCAAGTTCGGTATCTATTTTAAAATCATCATTTGTCATAAGTGTAAAAAAAAAAAAAATCACAAAAGAGGAAAAATAAACAGAAAACTACTTTGAATTTTGAAAAACTACTAGACTTCCATGTGAAAATATTACTAAAAATTAATGTTTGCAAAATTTTCCAGAGTATGAAAGTAGCTTTATATTATTTAAATGAGAGTGAACCAGAATATCTACCAAAGAATTTTGTGTGTTCATGTGTGTGTGTGTGTGTGTGTATTCTTTATTCTTCTTTAGAAAAAAAGAGAACCTATGTATTTATTTTCTGTGACTTCTTTATTATTCTAGAAATATATTAATAAGGCATGGGAAAATTTTAGGTTTAGTAGATAATGTGAATATCTTATTCCCCTTTCCTTCCACATAGTAACAATAGAAAAGGAAGAATCATTTTAAATAGGAAATAAAAATATTTTGTTTCAGTTTTGAAGTTTGCTCAAACAGTAAGTTTACTATAATAATGTATTTATATATCCAGTAACCAATGCTGTAGTTATGTAAGTATTTAATTTTAAAAGAATCCTCCTGAAATATTTCAAAATATTGTGCACATTCTAATTGGATAGAAACTTTCACAAATCTCTCACATTTTTTGAGAGCTGTATTCGTATGTGGAATTCCCTGGTAGCTCGGTCAGTAGAGAATCTGCCTGCAGTGCAGGAGACCTGGGTTCAATCCCTGGGTCGGGAAGATCCACTCGAGAAGGAAATGGCAACCCACTCCAAGTATTCTTGCCTGGAAAATCCCATGGACAGGGCACCCTGGCAGGCTACAATCCATGGCACCACAAGAGTTGGACACGACTTAGCAACTAAACCACCACCATATTAGTGTGTATCAAATTAGGAATACAATTTGGTTAATAAAATATAAATAAATGTTTATAACTTTTTGAAGTATTCAGTTATTTGGGCAAAGCAAAGTTTATGTATAAACTCAGTTATAAAATATGATCACTAATATGATGAACTGTATCTCATAAAATTATAAAAATACAATAAAAGTGTTCCTTCACTTAGCTTTTGTTAAAATAACATATGTATTTTAAAAATTCAATGTGGCAGTAATTTAAGAGGTAAATTCGCTAGTAGACCGGTGAACTATTTATTGAAAGTTAAATTGAGTTTTGAAAATAAATATTTTTTTAAAAGTTGGAGATATAAACCATCTAACATGAAACTTGTTTATGTCAGTCTGTATGTGAGATAAATTTATCTTCCTATGGTTCTATAATAGCAAAATTATTAATTGACATCCCTTAATTTAGTTCAAGAATTAGAGGAATGTGTTATCCTGGAAACTGTTTTCAAAAGGCATTAGAACATTTATTTAGAAACCTTAACCTGAAAATAATATATCATGCTGATATTGCTTTGCTCCTGTCAGGAACAAAGGTATTCTGTATGAAGGATGTTATCTCCACATTTGACAATATAGAGTGTTGCTTTTCATTCTAGTTATTCTTGAAAAATATTCAATAAATGCATTCTTTCCACCTCACCCCCAGCCTCAAAAATGGATACCTTATCACTTTAAATATTGTATTTTACAAAACAGTTGCAACTTTAAGCATGCATAACATAGTTGTCTGGAAAATATGATACATTGTGTGTTTGTTTGGTGGCTCAGCCCTAAATAATCCACCTGCAGTGCAGGAGACACGGGAGACGTAGGTTCGATCCCTGTATTGGAAAGATCCCCTGAAGTAGGAAATAGCATCCCATTCTAGTATTCTTGCCTAGAAAATCCCATGGACACAGGAGCCTGGCAGGCTACAGTCCATAGAGTCTCAAAGAGTCAGACATGACTGAGTGACTGAAAACGCAACACACACAATATCTTTTCTACTATACTTTGTCATATGGGTGTTTCCTATGATATGATATGGAATATAATAGTGTTTCTGACAACTAAACTTCTTGGATGAGAAATCAAGTTACTCTTGCAGCCTTGTCTCAGCTTACAGATTTAATTCACATATGTTTGGGTAGTATGAAAATGAAGATGGGGAGACACCGAGTTGATATTTTTCTTTGTTAAGATAGAATTGTTCTGTTGGAACCAAGTAACCTGCCACTAGTATTATCTCTTAATATCAGAAAATTGTAGATCAGAATATATTCTGTAGGCTCTAAGTCAACTGTTTCAAAATAGAATTTATCATTTTGGCCAAGGGTTGCACAGTAAAAAGCATACATGGGTCAAGTGAGTAAAGTTAATGAGGGTGGACTGCAGTGAACTGGACAGTCCATACCCTGAAGAAAGATGGGCACATTGTCTTTAAACACTTTGTATAAACCTCACTCAGGGCTCCCACTTCTGACATCTTCATGAGGTTCTAATCATTCTTTATACAACTAATGAAGATTTTCAGTAAAGAGGGGAGTAGAGAGATTTTTGTCAAATCTGGGTAACATATAAAATTTCTTTTGGAAGCAACCTGAATTGAATTTAAAATAATAACTATAAGTGAGTTGGGTAGATGAGATTTTAACTTGATTAAAGGAGAGCATTTCAATTTTTCTGCTAAACTGCATTCATACAAAGAATACATATTTGATATACACACAAGGAAAGTTAAATATAAATATTAATTTGAAAGTTTCAGAAAATATGGTTATTCATTCTTTTCATGCTAGAGATAATAAGTTCAAGCCAAGAATTAAATCATGTTCTTTGAAGGCAGGAATATCTTATTTAAATTCTCTAGATTTGTGGAGACTTCGATTCACACTACCATTATCAGTTTTCTAGTGATATGTGAATAAAATTGTATTAAAAGATAAAACACCAGCACATAGTTAGATGTTCACAGGAGACCATCTGTGTAAGAGAAAGAACCTCTAAGTGACCTAGGACTTTAAAATTTGTGCTGATGTCTTTGGACACATTCTAATAGACTAGAGTGAAGAGGACCTGAAAAGAGAAACAGAGACTGCTAGATGCAAGATACTAGGTATAGATACCAGAGTATCTGCTGAAGAATTTAAATAGTGCTGTTCCTGAGCATTCATGTGTTATCATAATATTATGGCACTAAGACAGGCTAGTAAAGATGATCAGTGACTTCAGTGAAATGGAAGTGACCAGGGAGTTCTATAACTTCAGTAATATTTAAAATGCCTATATTTGTGTATAAAGCCATGATGTCATCCACCATGTTCAAAATTTGTAGATATTTTGGGAATACTGTGCTTTTTGCAGATTAAGAAACTCAGTATCTAGAGAAGTTAAAACAGCTGACCAACCACATGGCCATGCATACAGTAAATAGCTGATTTGGGGTTGGATCCAAGGTCTTTAGCCTAATATTATTTCCACCATAAATCAGGAAGATAAATGAATACTGGGTTCTAATTCTGATTCTACTAAAATGGCCCAAAGGTATATACTTCTAAAGTAGGCCAATATTAATTGTCTGCAATAGTAGCTCTTAACCTTGACAGCACATTAGAATTACCTAGGGACCTTAATTAAAACTACCAGTGGCTCCTCCCTAACTAAGACCTTCCCACCCAAGATCAGTTCAGTCAGTATCTCTGTGGCTGGGATCAGGTCATCAATTTTGAGGAAGGAGGATGTTAAATCTCAATTAATGTCTATTATAACCAGGATTGAGAAACATTAGTTTAATGTCTTGTTGTTCAGTTGCTCAGTCTTGTCCAACTCTTTGTGACCCCATGGACTGTAGTACACCAGGCTTCCCCGACTTCGCCGTCTCCCAGAGCTTGCTCAAACTCATGTCCATTGAGTCGATAATGCCATCCAACCATCTCATCCTCTGTCACCCCCTTCTCCTCCTGCCTTCAATCTTTCCCAGCATCAAGGTCTTTTCCAATAAGTCGGCTCTTCGCATAAGGTTGCCATAGTATTGGAGCTTGAGCATCAGTCCTTCCAATGAATATTCAGGGTTGATATCATTTAGGGTTGCCTGGTTTGATCTTCTTGATGTCCAAGGGACTCTCATCAAGAGTCTTCTCTAGCACCACAGTTCAAAGACATCAATTCTTCAGTGCTCAGCCTTTTTTATTATCCGGTTCTCACATGCATACATGACTACTGGAAAAACCATAGCTTTAACTAGATGGAACTTTGTAGGCAAAGTAACGTCTCTGCTTTTTATTTTTTTTATTTTTTTTTTAACAGTAATTACCTTTATTTGTTTTTTTTTTTTTTAGTTTCTATTTTTTTATTTATTAATATTTTTTAATTTATTTTTTTACTTTACAATACTGTATTGGTTTTGCCATACATTGACATGAATCCGCCATGGGTGTACATGTAGGGACGGAGATCTGTCCTGGGAAGGGAGTCTTAAAAAAGAGAGAAGTTTCCAAACACCAGGAAACACTCTCTCCGGTGGGTCTGTGGTGAGCCTTGAAATCTCAGAGGGCAAAATAACCGGGAGAAAAAATAAATAAATAATGAAAACCCACAGATTATGTGCCTAACAGCAACTCCCAGCGGAGCAGCAGCCCAGACGCGCGTCTCTGCTTTTTAATACACTGTCTAGGCTTGTCATTGCTTTTCTTCCAAGGAGCAAGCTTCTTTAAATTACATGGCTGCAGTCACTGTCCACAGTGATTTTTGAGCCCAAGACCCTTGGGCTCTTGAGTTTAACATCTAAAAAACCAAAATTTATTTTCCTTCTTTTTTATTTTCATATCTATTCTAATGTATGTTGGTTGTTATTAAGCCATATATTATGCACTCACAACATACAAATATATACATACATCCTTTGCAGAAATACAGTTTCTGAGATTAATTATTCTTCCCAAATACAAATTTAGGAAATGAAGGAGAAATGCAAAATGTGAAGCCAATTAAAAGGAAAAATGGGAAAGATGCCACATTTTTTAGGGGGGAAAGGGAGTTTGTTTTAAAATTTTATTAAAATATACTTGACTTACAATATTTTGTTTAATTTCTCCCGTACAACCAAGTGACTCAGTTATGCATATATGTATTATTTTTTCATATTCTTTTCCACTATGGTTTATCACAGGGTATTGAATAGAGTTCCCTGTGCTATAGAGTAGGATTTTGTTGTTCATCCATCCTACGTATAATAGTTTGCATCTGCTAATATCAAACTTCTAATCCTTCCCTCCCCTATCCACTTTCCTCTTGATAAGGACACTTCTGTTTTCTACATCTGTGAGTCTGTTTTTGTTTCATAAATATGTTCATTGGTGTTGTGTTTTAGATTCCGCATATAAGTGATGGTGGTGGTGGTTTAGTCGCTAAGTCGTGTCTGACTCATCGTGACCCCATGGACTATAGCCTGCCAGGCTCTTCTGTCCATGGGACTCTCCAGGCAAGAATACTGGAGTGGGATGCCATTTCCTTCGCCAGGGAATCTTCCCAACCCAAGGGTTGAACTCATATCTCCTGCCCATTTGTTTATTTTTGCTTTTATTTCAATTTTGCCTTGGGATACTGACCTAAGAAAACATTGGTGTGATTTATGTTGGAGAAATGTTTTACTTATGTTCTCTTCTAGGAGTGTTTTTGGTGTCTTGCCTTACATTTACTTTTCTAAGATATTTCAAGCTTGTTTTTGTGTGTGGTGTGAGGGTGTGTTCTAACTATTGATTTACATGCAGTTGTCCAGTGGCAAAGATGCTGCTTTTTTGTGTGTGCTTGCATTGTTTATTCATTTTCCTAGTTTCTGATGTTTGAACCTAGAGGCAGTGAAAAAGCTTCTGTTGTTTGACTACAATGTGCTGAGTGCTTACAGAGAGATTCCTTCTTCCACAGTGCCCTGGAAGAAGCCACTGGATAATAAAGTAAGGGTCATAATTTGGATCACCAGATTTAAAAAAGATTTCTGTACTCTGTTTATCTGGCAACCCTGTTCCTAAGCACTTGGTTCTCAAACTAATCTCTGTAACCAGTGAGTTTAGCTTCCTTCCCAGATGTGTAGAGGCAACTGCCCTGACTGCAAAAGAAAAAGTGTCATCCTTCCTACCTCTAGAGACAACAGCCCAGCTGAAACCTTCCTCTGGACAATCCCAGGAAGAATCAAGCATTCATATCTGCAAGAACCACCTTGGTGCCTGCAGTTCTGTGGAAGGGCTCGTAGGGAGATGCCTATAATATTTAAAGCATTGTTACTTGCAAAACAGCATGAGTAAGGCTTAGATGTTAGTGTGAAAGTGACTTCCTTCATTCCTGAATATAAATTCTTCCTCTAGACAATTCATAGTAAATCAAAATGGAGAAAGTGATATCAGACCTTAGCTCTTTCTTCTATTAAAAGTGTTTAAAGACTTCAGGTTAATTTTCTATGTACTATCTAGTAAGGACTTCTAGAGATTCTTTATTCAAAGTCAGATGGCTTCTCCTATCATTCCAGTAACTGAGAGAAGAAAATTTCCCCTTATTCAGAATTTTAGTGGATCACATACCAAATTTTAAGTATACATAAACTCTAGCCTAGAGCACATTTATGGAAAAATTAACTGCCTTTGTAGGAAGCTAAATATAAACAAGTAATAAAATTGAATCCATATTTATAACCTGAGAAAAGTTTTAGATTATTTTCTCTACATTTCTTAAACAGAGAATTGCAGGTGGCTGAAAATCGATGAGAAATTAAAATGAGAAAGATATTTTTGGAGATCCTTTCCAGAATAAATTAATTTATTAATTTATTATGTTCTAATTTATCTATGTTCTAAGACCACTAAAGCAGACGTGAAAGCAAGACAGTGGCTCCAATTCTGTTTGAGGTATAAAATCTCTGCAATTGAGGATATGTGGCTAGGAAAGATTTTTGTCTGTGTCTATTTATCTTGTTTTTCAGTTCAAATTTGGTTCTAAAAACAAAAAGAAAAAAATATTAATTTCTAGAGAGAGCAACTGTGTCTTTCAGAAAAAAACTGAATTTCTTTCCATTTGAGATATCTTAAAATTCAATGGAATTCCAAAATCTTATCTTGTTTCACTTAAGACTCAAGGTCTCTTATCAAAACAATTAATTATTCAATATCCTGATAGATTAAAAAAGTAATTTAGGACAAACTTACATTCTATGACCATGATTTACCGATTCCGTATTTTACCATTTAAATATAAAATTCAGTGTGCATAGTAGTGATGAGCTTTAAATGAAAAAAAAAAAACATAATGGATGAGGTCTGATATAGCCTTTTTGTCGAGAGTAAAGAGGCTAATATAATATAAGCACTCATGAGTAATCAGATGTCTTCTGATGAATGAATTGAAATGTCATAACAGAAGTAATCCACCATACATTTTGTTATGAATTTCTGTGGGTAGATTTAAATTCATTTTCTGACTCATTTAATTTATTTAATCAAAATAGAATCTAAGATGCATGAAAAAAATCAATTTTGGTAATAAGAGATTTACCTCAATGTACGTATCCATTTCTAATCTTTTTCTTTTCCTCATCAGTTAACTGGACTGTTATTTGTGCAACTGTTCTCTACAGCTTGGTTTTTGCCAAAGGCCACACAATTACATACAAGCATTTCCAATGATATTGTAGGAGTGTTTGTATATCTGAAATACCCTAGTGTTTTCAACAGCTCTGATCAAATGTATCTTTGACATGATTTCTCAGATTTCATAGATGAGCCATATTTTTGCACAATCGGATTGTTTAAAACACAGTCAGTTAGGGATATATGTGGCTATTTAATTTCACTTCTATTGTTTTCCTCTTATCATCATCTTTGGTAAGAATATAGTTGCTGAAAATGTTTTGAAGCCACTGGGTTTTAATTTTCACTTCCCTGATAATTAATGATGTTGAGCATCTTTTCATGTGCTTGTTGGCCATCTGCATTTCCTCTTTGAAAAAATGTCAGTTCAGTTCTTCTGCTCATTTTTTAGTCAGGGTTTTATTTTATGTTGAATTGTATGAGCTGTTTATATATGTTGTATATTAACCCTTTATCAGTCATATCACTTGCAAATATTTTCTCCCATTCAGTAGGTTATCTTTTCATTTTGTCAATGGTTTCCTTTGCAGTGCAAAATCGTTTTAAGTTTTACTAGGTCCTATTTGTTTGTTTTTGCTTTTATTTCCTTGGTTTTAGGAGATGTACCCCCCAAAAAATGCTGCTATGATTTATGTCAGTGAGTGTTTTGCCTATGTTTTCTTATGAGAGCTTTATGGTATCTGGTTTTACATTTAGCTTTTTAATCCCTTTTGTGTTTATTTTTGTTTATGGTGTTAGAGAATGTTCTACTTTCATCCTTTTATATATAGCTGTCCAGTTTTCCCAGAACCATTTACTGAAGAGACTTTCTTTTCTCCATTGTATATTCTCAACTCCATTGTCATAGATTGACCATAAGTGTGTGGGGTTTTAGCTACCCCGGTGTTGCAGTGGTAAAGTATCTGCCTGCCAACACAGGAGCAGCGGGAGATGCAGGTTCGATCCTTGGGTCAGGAAGATTCCCTGGAGGATGCCACTCCAGTATTCTTGCCTGGGACATCCCATGGACAGAGGAGCCTGGCAGGCTACAGTCCATGTGGTCGCAAAGAGTCAGAGATGACTGAGTGATTGGGTACACAGACAAATGTGGGTTTAACCACTTACTAGCTTCTAAAGATTCTTACTCTGTATTAGATAGTATAATATGGTTTAACATACATACCTAAATCTTTCCACAATTAATTGTTCTCTGTTTCAAACAACTGTCTCACTTTCTCATCCTCATCTCTCAAAATAAATGATTCAGAAAACTTTTATACTGTTTAGAATTCTTGCCTGCCTTTAGCAGTTACTTATGTATATCAAAGCCTGTTGAATTCCAGCTGCTTTTGTAGATGGATGATGTAGATGGACAGAAATCAGATGATTTTGTTTTTACAGCCATAGGCTATTTTTAATTTAAATTTTTTGAATGATTTGTTAAGGAATAATTTAAATATTGTATTATTTTCGGGTGTACAGAATAATGATTTGGTATTTGTACACACTGGAAAATGATCACCATGATGAGAATGGTGAGCATCAGTTGTATCTAGTTTTTTAGCCGTGTTCAAACATGCAATACTGTTATTATTAATTAGTCACCTTGCAGCCTGTTACATCCCCATAACTATTTAATTGATAGCTGGAAGTTTGTACTTTTTGACCCCTTTCACCCATTTTGTACCCTCTCAATATCTACTCTATTTTTAAAACAATTTGTCAGTGGCTTCAGGTATGTTTTGATCCCTGTTTTGTACCACGCATTATTTGCAAATGATGAGCTTCCTCTGTATTATCTAGAAGCCATCTACGAAAGCTGATTTATGAATGCCCTTTAGAGAAGTGGAAAAACTCACATTCCTATATCTAAGCTAGATCAGGAGAGAAAATGAATGAGTTCTTTTTGACTTACCTTTCAATTCACACATAAACCATGCTGGAAGTAGTAAGAGAGTAGAATATAAACCCATGTCTCTAAGATTTTTGAGTGAGTGTCTAGACAAGTTTGATAATTCACCATTTTTGTTCCCCGGCCATAAAGTATAAGATAGATTCCTCTCACAAGCTAAAGAGTTTAATGACTATGTATTTTCTTATGTTAAAGCTTAAATGTTTTATGTGAAAAGCACACAAACTTTGTATTATTATTGTGTGAAAATGTCTACCTTGACCCAAAAGAGGAAACAGTCTTTATCTTGAGAATGAAATAGGAAACTGCACTTCAGAATTCACTATGTCAGTTACTCACGGAAATGACTGCACACATTTTTAAAATTCAGAAATCTTAATTATCACCAAATCTATAAATCTACGACCTTTATTCTTCTTGCCTGATGGCTTTTAGAGTCATGCTTAATTTCACAGCTGACAGTACAAAGCTTATCTTCATTTCTTAAAATGTCTAATTGGAACTTAGCAGCTGTTTTCAATAAAAAGAAATGCCTCTGCATGAATATGGTGTAGGCTGCTTCTCCCTTCATCAAGGAAGACATCTAAAGAATGATATAATGAATATCTACCTTCATTACTTTGGGCACCACATTTTATTATGGTACAGTGATTTAGAAATTCTGTGGTAACAAACAGTTCAAACTTTTCAATGGTTTAAAAAAAAAAAATCAATCCCTCCTCTGGGCTATATGCCTATTGTAGGTTGGCTGGGGCCTTGGTCTGGTATAGGCATTAACTTTCCTTCATCAGCAAGGGTGAAGGAATATTGAACTCTGGTGATAGGGGCAGAGGAAAAGGAGAGTTCCAAAGGCTGTTGCAATAGGATAAATGCTTGAGCCTATAGTAACATATGGGCTTCCCTCGTTTGCAAATAGTAAAGAATCTGTCTGCAATACAGGAGATGCGGGTTCCATCCCTGGGTCAGAAAGATCCCCTGGAGAAGGGACTGGCTACCCATTCCAGCATTCTTGCCTGGAGAATTGCTTGGACAAAGGAGCCTGGTGGCCTACGGTCCATGGAGTTGCAAATAGTCAGACACGACTGAGCAACTTTCATTTTTTCATAGTAACACGTGCCATATTCTCTCACAGTTCATAGGCTGCAAGAAGTTACACGGCCACAGAAACCCACAAAGAAGTCAGAAGGCAATCTAGTCATGTGTCAGGAAGGAGGGTACAACCAGACACATAACTAGATTGCCTTTCCAGGTGGCACTAGTGGTAAAGAATCCGCCTGCCAATGCATCAGACACAACAGATGAGGGTTCAGTCCCTGGGTCAGGAAGATCCCCTGGAGTAAGGCATGGCAACCCAGTCCAGTATTCGTACCTGGAGAATCCAATGGACAGAGAAGACTGACAGGCTACAGTCTGTAGGGTTGCAAAGAGTTGGACATGACTGAAGCGACTTAGCACACACACATGCATCATAATGATTATACAGATAATAACCACAAATCTCGTCTCAGTATAGACCCATTGCTACCAACCTCATTTAGTCTAGATGCTTGTTTGACTCCATATTTGATATCTTGACCTTTCAAAACCTGCATCTTGCAATGGCCTCTTTTTCTTTCAACAGAGATCTTTTCTATGTATTACATACATGATTTTTTATCTTAGGTCAAAACAAACACTAATGAATATGTCATTAGTAACTCAACTCAGTGATTATGACATTGATTCAACAAGATTAAGTTTTACACATGAGATTCTGCTATCAATGAGTTAAAGGATATTTCTCATCATTCCCTGAGACTTACAGTTTCTGTGTTTTATGTGCGATTTTTTAAGTATTAGAGTAGAATGTGTATCATAGAGCCCTAACATCATAGGACGGATAGGGAATTGTTAAAATGTATCATTTATTGCTTTTATTTGAACAAGATTATACAGAAAGCATCATATATCAGTTGACTCATGGTGGGAAGGAAGACAGAAATTATATTGAGTTTGTTCTATTCAGTTCATTGGAGAGCAAGGCTATCATATAACCTGCTATAGGAAATGTACCTGCAGGTTGTTTTATTAAAAATAAGCTAATCTTTTGGTCTTTGGGGCTAAATTTCAGTGGCATATTCACTCTTTTACAACAATTTCAAATTTTGTAAGTATCTGCTAAATCATCATTATTTTGTAAGCTCATGGATATTTTGTATTAATAATAATAAAGAGAATGTGGTACAGGGAGAAGAGTGCTGAACCACATTCCTGTTACTTATGAAGTTTACTTAATGTCTCAAAAACCTCAATTTCCTCTTCTATAAAATGGAGGGAAAAAATCAACCTTTCACAAACTAATAATACTAACTTGGAACTACACCAGGGTTATTTGCAGAACACTCTTAGCATAACTACACAAATAGAAGTTTCATAAGTGTGATGGTACATAAACAAGTATACAATTTTAAGTGGAAATTAAATTTTATATTTAGGCCACATTGATTTTATCTGATCTAGCTGCTCTCACATATTAGAGTTACAAGGTCTGAGAGTGAATGGCATTCTGTGATGAATTCTAACAAGTCTAAGCTTTATTTAATCAAATTTGACCGTGTTGGACCAAACTGAATGATTGTGAAGTTGACTTGTTCTTTTCTTCTTATCTCTGAGTTTCTTAATCTAATAAAATCATAAAAGTTAAGAGCTAGAAGTTACTTTCAGTTTGCATCCTTCAATCCCTTTATTTACATTTAAGAAAACTGGGCTGTTATCAGTTACGGATTTTATTCAACTCGTAGTAAAAGATTTCTACAAGTTAATGTCATATATAAATTATCAACTTATGCACCCAAAGTGTTTGTAGATTGTCTGACCTCCCTCTCATAATTGCATCTATGTTTTGTGAGAAGGTCTGCACACCCTCTTATTTATGGAATAATGAGAAGGACAAAAGACTAGATAGTAAGTGGCTAGTGAGTCTGTCTGCTTTTAAGAAGAGCAAGAGCCAGTGTGTTTTGCTTACAGCTCTCTGCCCTGCATTTTGTCAGAAGGCCTAACATTGAAACAAGGCTGAGCTGTGCAGTTTTATCACTGATGACATTATGTCTCCCCCCAAAACTAGGGTTCTATTAACATACACACACCAAAAAAGAGAATAAAGATATTACATCAGAAACTGGTGGTCTCTGCCAGAAAGGCCTGTTTTCCTGTTATACATAATAATATTACAGCATTTATCTTACTTATATTTGCTAGTATGATTGGGCTGGAATCTTAGCAAACTGGAGTGATAATTAACAAGAGACAGTGTAAATTAAAATTGCAAATTCTGAAAGTGAAACTGACTTAGAGTCAAACCAGGGCCCCACCATTTGCACAAATTACTTAATGTCTTTAAACCTCAGTTTTCTTAAGATACATTTGCACCTCCTTCACAAGTTCAAGTTCAAAGTTTGATAATACCTGTAAAGTACAATACCTAAAGACAGTGCCTAAAATATAATATTCACTCTGTATGTAGTTGGTGCTGCACCAACCACCCAGTGTTCTTTTATACATTTTATGATTGAGAAATTAAATATGTTTTACGTTTTATTGAAATCAACGTCAAGGTAATAGTGTTTATCAAATTATTGTGCTTTAGATCATCAAATAATTTGCTTTAGTGCCCTTAAGATTCTTCTGTAAGATGACAGTGGTTATTATTCATCTTCTATCAATCTCTGTATTTTTCCACTTATATCTGTGAATTCATCTTCTAGAGATATGCCCAAGTCATGATTTTGATTAGCCTGTGCTCTTCATCTAATATTACCTGGAAAGTAATTATGTTTCTATTTTTCATTTTAATCTGGTCTTATCGCATTGGCAGTATGGGCTTTGGTCAAGTCTATCATGAGCTAATTGTTCATGTGCCATGTGTTCTGAAGTCTTCCCTTCCAATCTTAAAAAAAAAAAGCAACCAATGAAGCCGCAGAAATCGGATACATTTTATATATACGTCAAAGAGTAGATAAAGAAATAACTATTCCCTCTATTCCGTATTTTAAACATCTCCTATCCCTGGAAATATAGATTTATTTTTTTCTCTTAATTGCCATGGCTTTAGTCATTGATCAGGTCTAATGCAGAAGTTTCCTAATTTAAGTAAGAAGAAGGAATTGTCTTTGGACCTGCCTAGAATTGCTGCAAACTAATAACCTAATTGCTCATGCAGACTGACAGGACAAGCATTGACTCTGTCCATAGTCTAGGCCTTTGTTCATTGGGATTTATCCATTTGAGGTTTGTCCATTGACTGGGAAGTTTATGCTACAACTGACTGTGTTATGAGTAAGACAGCTTTAATTGAAACGTCTAAAGAGTGAAGGAAAACAGTAAAAAAAAGAAAAAAGAAACTCTTATCTTTTTCCACTATCAACAATGACTGGGCCTGCCAGTGGTACTGAATGACAATATTGAACATCCCTTTTCTTTCATGTAAAATTTTAGTATAAAATTATTCAAATTATATCTATGTCATAATGCCTGTGTTCTCTAGTTATATACAAAATGGATTTAAATGAAAGTTAAGTGGCTTTCATTCACCCATTCATATTTTAAAAAGCACTTAGGAAATCTGTTGGCTTATCCTTCTTGTGCTGTTGCTGTTCTGTCTGCCCCCAAGTGGTGGAGAGACTAAGAACCTCAAAAGGTAACTGTGGTTAGTCCTTGACTTACTGCTGCAATTGTGTACCTGATTGATTTTTGTTGGTATGTAACAGCTGAACAATTTTAAATTTATTATATGTAATACGATTTCACCTGTTCAAATCATAGCAGTATAATAATTCTTGAAAAGGTGACTGTACATTTTAATTCAATGCACTAAGTAAATAAATTTCAAAACACACAGCCACCCTTCATGGAACACATAAAGGGTTTATTTTATACTCATTCTCTTCTTCCCTACCTGTTTAAAAAAAACAAACAAACACTCCCTGCTTTGGGCTTGTATTAGAAGACATTTTTCCTCTTGATTTCTAGCAGTTGCTAGCTGCTATTGTTGAGTTTTAATATTCACTGTGACTCAGAACTGGAGTAGGAAATGGCAACCCACTCTAGTACTCTTGCCTGGAAAATTCCATGGAAAGAGAAGCCTGGTGGGCTACCGTCCATGGGGTTGCAGAGTCGGACCCAACTGACTGAGCACGCCCATGATTCAGAACTCTTACTTTTTTTCAAGTTCTTGGGAGCTCTCTCCTGTTTCATTTTTTAAAATGGCCTTTGGGGAATGACAGTGATTGTGACAGATGGTAAAGGAATAAGATTGCACTTTGGTGCTACCTCTGTTGTTCCCTCTTGATCTCTTTCCACTTTCTCAAGGCAAATTATAGATTTCCTTTTGCCTCTAGAGGGACGCATGGCAGTTAGCAGTTGTGGTTCTTTGTTTCTAGCTCTTAGAAAAAAGAGCTTTTGTTTGATTAAACATTGTCATTAAACATACTGTTAATGAAGGATTGTGATTAGTACCTTGACCACATACCTGACTAAAGGAGGGAAGGGGCTTGTTAAATGAGGGAAAAAAACAAGAAACAAACCAAGTTCTTTGGTGAGTTAGAAGGTAGCTTCCCTCTAGTGGCCAAAAATGGTACTTCACTCACAGGCTACCGTCCAAACATTTTTTGACAATTGTTCATTGTTTCTTTTTAAAACATTATACGATATATATATATATATAGTTAGTTATTATAGGTATCAGTGAATGTGTCTTGCAACTAAAATTCAACTCTTTAAAAAATCAGAAATCTTTTCAACTATTAGATTCACAATTGTAAGTGCGAGAAAGTTGACAAAGATCCTTTACTATCCACCCATGCAAGCACAGGACAATTCCAAATGAAAGGATTATAATCGACTAAAAAAGATAGTACAGTGAGTCTGCATGTTTTAAAACTTATGTGTCTGGAGGAATTTTAAAAGTGTAAGTGTAAAGTTGGGTGGTGAATATATTCACTACGTTTCTCTATGAATTTGAAATACATACTGAGAAATTTTAGAGAGATAGTAGCATCATAGTTAAAATTTACGTATTAGGATATAAATGGCAATAGAGGTCAGTTGAGCGTTGTAATTATAATTTGAGTTTATTTGTGTTTATTTATCTCCTTGGAGAATATTTAAGCAATACCAAGAATGTGCTACATTCCAGACAATGCGAGAGAAATGCAAAGATAAATAAAACATGTGAAAGGCTAGTGAACAAATGACTAAGCAGTGAAACAGTGCTGGTAGAAATATGCATTGAGAACCCGGGGAGCACACCCAAGTGCAGAGGGCTGGGGAACACAGTTAAGCACAGAAGAGTGAGTGAAATGATCAAGAGACTGGGCAGAGTGCTGAGGGGTACCTGTGCAGAAAGCGCTGTAGAGAGTGTGGTTCTGAGCAACCAGCAGAGAAGGGGCTTCAAGTAAGGAAAGTTTATCTAGGCAGATCTCAGGGGCCACATCACTTAATAATTTTCCTCAAGTACCTTAAGGACTTCTCAGGTGGTGCTAGTGGTAAAGAACCTGCCTGCCATTGCAGGAGACATAAGAGATGCAGGTTTGATTCCTGGGTCAGGAGGATCCCCTGAAGGAGGAGGGCATGGCAACCCTGCCCAGTATTCTTGCCTGGAGAATCCTATGGACAGAGGAGCCTGGGGGGCTGCAGTCTATGGGGTCACAGTCAGACAGGACTGAAGCAACTTATCATGCACTCACAGAGTACCTTAAGCAGGCACTATGTTTTATACCATGGCAAATTATCAAATGAGAGAAGGTGAGGTTTTGACCTCACTTTATACACATGAATATTATGAGTTAATCTTATGAAAAATATAGATTCAAATGACACCAGGTAGTCCAGAATTTTGTGATGAAATGATGTTTTCGTGTTTCAGTCTGATTTTTCTTTAAACACAAAAGAAAGTGTTTCCTGGAAGGAATTATTGAATGATTTGAGAGACACATAATAAGGAAATGCTCAAATTTGGAAGTGTTACTGAGAAAACTTGCCTCAACAGACATCACAGTGATGGGAGAGTTAAGTATTCTCAAAACTTTTAGTTTTATTCTGAAGTAAATTGGAAGTTATCAGTTCTAATTAGAAGTGTTGTTTGCCCAACATAATACTTAAGAGAGCTTTTGGTGACCGAGTTTCACAATGATTTGAAGGAACATAGAACTCTGAAGATGAGATCAGAAGCAAATTTAGCAACTTGATGACCAAGAGTGAGGCAGCCATAAGTAAAGAAATGGGTAAGTCATGAGACAGATAAGCACTTATCTAGATAATATACTTAATTGGTTAGGTTGCCTATATTTTATGCATTTTCTGTAGCTGTTTTCAAGCTTGATTATTATAGAGTCTCTGAGTTATTTAAAATACTGGTATTATGGCAGGAATAAAAGTATAAAGTATATAGTATGTATAATTTTTTTTGTTCTTTAGTCGCTCAGTCATGTCAGTCTCTGTGAACCCCATGGAATCTTCCAGGCAAACTACTGTGGGTTGCCATTTCCTCCTCCCAGGGATCTTCTTGACCCAGGGATCAAATCTGCATCTCAGTGTCTCCTGCATTGCAGGCAGGTTCTTTACTGCTGAACCACCTGGGAAGCCCATATAATTTAATATATACTCATATAATGTATGTAGCATATATAAGCATATATCTTTCATATAAATATTATATATGTAATTATAGATATAAAGACACATACAATTCCATGCAACAAATGAAGTTTCATTGCTATGTCCATACACACATTCTGTTTGCTCGAAACCAGCCATGCTGCTACCCCCACCTTTCTATCCCTAAGGATCTCCAGCTGCCCCAGACTATGGCCTTCATGCCCCAAGCACATCAAGCCTTCCTGATCTTGACTTTTCTTATCTGCTCTCCTGAGTTGAGACTTAATTGTTTCTTACAACTGTTATCTCACGCACCAGACATCAAGTATATGAGATCAAGTGTGTGATGTGTGTGGTACTCCATGCTAATCAGTTCAGTCGCTCAGTCGTGTCCAACTCTTTGCGACCCCATGAACTGCAACATGCCAGGCCTCCCTGTCCATCACCAACTCCCGGAGTTTACCCAAACTCATGTCCGTTGAGTCAGTGATGACATCCAACCATCTCATCCCCTGTTGTCGCCTTTTTCTCCTGCCTTCAATCTTTCCCAACATCAGGGTCTTTTCAAATGAGTCAGCTGTTTGCATCAGGTGGCCAAAATATTGGAGTTTCAGCTTCAACATCAGTCCTTCCAATGAACACCCAGGACTGATCTCCTTTGGGATGGACTGGTTGGATCTCCTTGCAGTCCAAGGGACTCTCGAGTCTTCTCCAACATCATGGTTCAAAAGCATCAATTCTGCTGTGCTCAGCCTTCTTTATAGTCCAACTCTCACATCCATACATGACCACTGGAAAAACGATAGCCTTGACTAGACGTACCTTTGTTGGCAAAGTAATGTCCCTGCTTTTTAATATGCTGTCTAGGTTGGTCATAACTTTCCTTCCAAGGAGTAAGTGTCTTTTAATTTCATGGCTCCAATCACCATCTGCAGTGACTTTGAGCCCAAAAAACAAAGTCAGCCACTGTTTCCACTGTTTCCCCATCTATCAGCCGTGAAGTGATAGGACCGGATGCCATGATCTTAGTTTTCTGAATGTTGAGCTTTAAGCCAACTTTTTCACTCTCCTCTTTCATTTTCATCAAGAGGCTCTTTAGTTCTTCACTTTCTGCCATAAGGGTGGTGTCATCTGCATATCTGAAGTTATTGATATTTCTCCTAGCAATCTTGATTCCAGCTTGTGCTTCTTCCAGCCCAGCGTTTCTCATGATGTACTCTGCATATAATAGATTAACACATTTGCATTTTAACCTATGTTTGTTAGTCACTCAGTCCTGTCTACCTCTTTGAGACCCTATGGACTGTAGCCTGCCAGGCTCCTCTGTCCATGGAATTCTCTAGGCGAGAATACTGGAGTGGGTTACCATTTTCTTCTCCAGGGATTGAACCCGGGTCTCTTGCATTCATTGCAGGCAGATTCTTTATCTTCTGAACCACCAGGGAAGACTCATGTTTCTCTCCAAATTAACTGAAACAAATAGTTTTTCTTTAGAAAACAGGCCATTTGATTGAGGAAAATAAGTTGTCAAATAACTTTGGCATCACCTAAGCACACCAAGAACAGAGCTTAGGATTCTACTTATATGTAGAATTGAACCTGTGCCTGATAAGTATTTGCAGTACTGATAACAAATTTCATAAACAGTTGTGCAATGGTGTTCTTTAGTTTGTTTTTATAGGATGAAACTCCTGAAGATGGTTACAAAGCTCATTGTTTCATCACACACACACACACTCATACACACACACACACACACACACACACACACATTTTCATGCTTTGAAAGGCTCATGTGTTAGACAAAGGATGTTGTGACTAGGCTTGGAAATCACTTGGCATTTTTAAGATTTGCCAAACAGCTTGAGATATTTTAAATTTTTTTTGTTCAATCAAATCCCAAACATGTTTTTCCAAGTACTTTTTTTTTAGGTCAATTTTTATTACCATGTGTAATTTCAAGGAAATTTAACCCATATGTTTGTTTCTGTTACCATATATTCAAATTGATTTATAGCACAGATGTAAGTATTTCCTTTGACACTGGTGTATGAAGAGGGTGAGAGAGACTTGCAGTTTGAGGCACAGAAAAGTCCTTGGTGAGATGTTAGATTAATGACCACAGACTATAACCCAGTTCTAACCCCAACACACTCTTCATGATAAAAGTCACAGGGGACTGGCTATAAGTGTCAGCAAAGGATGAGATCCAGGTACTGCCGTGTGTTGATGAATGTACATTCCTAGCATGGACTCCAAAGATGGAATTCTGATTGGTGCTTGTATAGCGCTATGGGATTGAAATCCTTAAATGTTACTAAAGGCCTTTACCAACTGTAATGAAAAACTGGATCAATGAGCACTGATATTTACTGGCAAAACAAGACTGAGAACAGCTAGCACATTCTATTATTTTTTTGTGGCATAATGCCTAGAAATGGGCTTGTTGATGGGAAAGCTGAAACACAATGAAAATGCCACCATACTTTACAGGAATAGCAAGAAAATGAATTTTTAAATCGGCATATGTATTACCTGGAAGCTATTCTTAACATTATATGGAAATAGAAAATCTTTAACAAGACCCTTGAATTCAACCAATGTGCCATCTTAGAAGTAAGTGATGCCTGCCATGCCAAAGATGCTGTGGGTGAGAATGGATAATAGCAGGCTATCAGAATCAGTGCCAGTCAAAGGAAGTTAAAATCCAGTTATGAAGAAAGGGGCAGACATAAGTGGTTCTAAAAACCAGTGCACTTACAAAGTTAATAAAAAAAAATGGTTCATAAGCATTGCTTGCAAATGCAAACCAAAAGTCAATCATTACGTGTATACTGATGTCTGGCTTGATACAAATTCTTGTGATATTCACAGGGAGAAAATATGACCTTTCATCCTAAATGTGGTGCATACAAACAGAGAGAAAATAAACATGTCTACTGGAGGGAGGAATTCCAGTGATGGAAAAAGTCAAACAACTTCTTGAACTCTGAGAGCCACCTTGGCTGTTCTGCTTCAGGGTTTTGGGGGATATAACAGCATCTTTATGAATGTTACCTTACAGAATGCTAGTTATACCGGGGCAGATGTAACTGGGGACTTTGACAACTCTGCCACACTTTGACTGGACTGACATTTCCTAAGCAGTAACAAGCTGCCACTGTCTGGTGCCATGGAGGCCCCTGGGCTTGATTTAAGAGTGTTGACATTGATGGCTTATTATTTCCTCTCTTAGAGCTGTCAGGAGGCAACTGATGTCAGCATAAAATTATTTGATAGCTCTACATCTTGGGCAACATGTGAACCTATTGATGTCTATAAAATAGCCATCAGTGTCTTTAAAATGGGGATGTGGATAATTGAGAATAAAAACAAACCTGATATGTAATACTTTGTTTTAAATTTGGTCCACATAAACATGAAGTGTAGCAATCTATTGGGTGCATACTGGTTATACACATTGAGTTACCTGCTCATGTAATCCTCACAACAGTCTTACAATATAAATAGTATTATTTTGACCTCATTTGACAGGACAGATTATACTTCTAGAAGGCCGAAGTTCAGGGATTCAAATTACAGACAATCTAGTTTCAGGGCCCATGCTTTCACCTTGAATTTTACTACTTCTACTATGGAATTGAATATTCTGGATTGATGAAATTCTTTCACTGAGCCACAATTGTTTTTTATTCTTTAGTTTTAATGCAAGAAAATGATTGTTTCTTTCATCTAAAAAATATCAATTGATAGTTACAGAAAGCAAGCATTTTTATCATCTTTGTAGGTTTTCTGCAGCAAATGTGTCTAATAGAATAATTCTAATCATAAATGGAGTTAGTCAATGACCAGTTTTCTCATCATACTGTGTAGACTACTATTAGTCTACGTAGTATAGCTGAAGCTGAAGCTCCAATACTTTGGCTGCCTGATGCAAAGAGCCGATCCTGAAGGCTCTGATGCTGGGAAAGATTGAAGGCAGGAGGAGAAGGGGATGACAGAGGATGAGATGATTGGATGGCATTACTGACTCAAAGGACATTAGTGTGAGCAAGCTCAGGGAGATGGTGATGGACAGGGAAGCCTGGCGTGCTGCAGTCCATGGGGTTGCAAAGAGTCGGACATGACTGAGTGACTGAACAACAACAACAAATATAGACTAATACATTCTTTGAAAACATTGAAAACTTGTAGTGTAGTATGTAAATATGTGGGATTTTTTTGGTGAACATAAAATCTCAGCAATGAGAAAAATAAACAATAATTATCTAACTTATAAATTGTAGCTCAACTCTACCATTCTGTTTTTCATTTCATTTATTTTTTAGCCAGACTAATCTTCTTCAGGTGTAGCCATTTTTCTAAAGAATGTATTTTCCTGCTGCTGAAAATCACCTCTAATCTCTAAGTCATTTTCATGTATAATATTTTATGTATGCATTGATCTAGTTTTGTGCTGTTTAAAATATAACTCTTCTATTTTTCCTAACTAACCTGAACAATGCCTGTTGACAAAATCACTTTTAGAGTGTATGAGTATGTGAGTGTGTGTGCATATTTCTTTTTTTCAACCAAATCACAGAGATCTAAGGGAATTCTGATTCTCTTAATTCTAGCTCAGTATCCAGCAACTGAAAGCATTTAGTTGTGATTAAAACAGATTGAAGGAGATAATCCCTTTGAGAAAGCAGCTTCAAATAGCTTAGCAGTGCTTCTTCAGGGATAAGAACTAACACACCACCAGCTAATTCCTGCAAAGTCTCCCTCGTGGTGCTGGAGACATACCCCTCATTTGCTGTTTTTCCTCCTTATCGAGTTCTAGTCAGATTCTTCCTCAACATGAATTCTGCTTTGAGGACGGTTTTATTCATTCTGTTTTCCAAGAACCAAGAATTAGCCCGTGTTGCTTCAGCTGAAACAATGGAATACACTTTGTGTCAGAAAGGAACAGAGTGCAGGCAGGTCTCAACTTACAGTTGAATCATATTCGGAAAGACCAAGGGTAAATCGTAGACAGTTTGGAACTTGGGATGCCATCTGCGGTCAAAACATTGTTCCATAAGATTATTTCCTGATCAACCCTCCAAAGCCTATTTAACCCATATTGTAGTTGACCATACTTATAACTGACTAGTACTGTAACCATCTAGCCTCTATGTATAATAGTAATTCTAGGAGAATAGTTCTAATTCATGTTGTAGCAGAGAGGGAAACACCTTCTGTGCTCGAGAATGCCTTCAGATGCATTTTATTCATTGTGTGCACACCGTGCGCCATTCCCCGGATCAGAGAGACGAGCAAACTTGTGCCTCCTGAGACAGGAGAAAGAGAGAGAACTGGGCTGGGGATAATTTATAGGTTAAGGTTTTCTTTATTTCCTTACCCTTTCCATCACTGCATCTCTATTTTGCAGGTTAAGACTATACCTTTGAGAACAGGAACCATTCCTGGGGAAGGGAATAATAAGGCCCATGGAGGGATTCCAAGTTTCAAAGGCTAGGAATATATTCCTGGGTCTCAGAGCAATATTTCTGAAACTGTGCTGAGTGGCCACCCTTATGTGCTGCATTCAAAAGTAAAACATTGGAAATGTTTCTGCTGTACCTACCTCATTCTGCTTCTCCTTACTCCGTCACTACACACCCACCATTCCTGTACCTCCCCTCCCCCCAAAAAATTGCCAGGCGCCTTTTCCTCTCTGGTGCACCCACAATGCCTTGACGGTAGGGCGCATACTATAAGGACACATTGAGTGAGCAATAAACCATATCCACACGCCACCACTGAGTTTAATAATAAAGTTTAGGCCATACTCTGAACGGCATTAGTGTTTTAAGGGCTTCCCTGCTGGCTGCCTGCAATGCAAGAGACCCTGCATCAATCCCTGGGTTGGGAAGATCCCTGGAGAAGGGAATGGCAACCCACTCCAGTATTCTTCCCTGGGAAATCTCATGGATTTCCTGGCAGGCTATAGTCCATGAGGTCGCAAAGAGTCAGACAGGACTGAGCAACTAACACACACACACACACAATGTTTGAAGACATGGACTATGTTTATGTTTACAAGCTGCAGAACAATGTACCCACTCATATTCTGTGGCACACTATACTGCTGCTGCTGCTGCTAAGTCACTTTAGTCATGTCCGACTCTGTGCGGTCCCATAGACTGCAGCCCACCAGGCTCCCCTGTCCCTGGGATTCTCCAGGCAAGAGCACTGGAGTGGGTTGCCATTTCCTTCTCCAATGCATGAAAGTGAAAACTGAGGTGAAGTCGCTCAGTCGTATCCAACTCTTCGTGACCACATGGACTGCAGCCCACCAGACTCCTCCGTCCATGGAATTGTCCAGACAAGAGTACTGGAGTCGGTTGCCATTGCCTTCTCCAGGTACACTGTACTGTCAAGCGGGAATTCATTGATTGACAGCATATAAGCAAATCTAAAGTTGCAATCTAACTATTCTTATATGAATCACCTCCCAGCATTTCATCATTTCCCTGTATACCCTTTGCTATACTATTATGCAGCAATTGATCTGCTGTTTAATTTACGGTAAAGATGATGAGCTGGCATTGATAATAATGGCATATGTTAAAAATGGAACAGGGCACCTTAACGGAATAAAAGAGATAGATATATATATAGTTGAAAACCTTTTGACATTGCCTTACCCCTGCTAATGTTTCACAACACTTTACATTTTGAAAAAAAGTAGTATTAAAATAGCATGTAAAGTGTCATTCCCACATGCTGTTCTCGGTCTTTGGCATGCCTGTTTTCTCCACATTCTTCTAAAATGACAAGAATACATCCCATCTGATACATTCTGTGAAAAATTTAAGAGCATATTTGAAAACATAAAATACTGTTTTCATAAACTGCTGAAATCTGTGATAGTTTGGCAGTAATTGCAGGAACAATGCCTGAACACAGCTGTTTAGTTTTTCTTTCTCTTGCATTCTTTGGTCAGATACAGAGTGTCCTTGTCCTGTATTGCTTTCTGATGTGGTGATCTGAGTTTCTCTACAACACAAGTTAGTGCCTCAACAGAGTTTGACAGTTGGATTTTCCCCATTCATTAGTGATCCAGTGTTGATATTGATGTAGTCTTTTAGGACAAAACTAAGTGATCTGAAATTAATTTAGCACTGAATAATTAGAAACAAAGTTTTTGAGAAAAGATGGAATGATGGAATAGGGAATATTAGGTATAAGACTTTCTAGAAGGAGATATATGAATAAAATTCTCTTGAGGTTGAACAGGTAGAACATGGGAAACTTCTGTGTTTTTTGTTCTCCTTCTAGTCCTTGGAGGTTTAATATTCTCTCCTTGCTTGCATGGCAAAACATAACAAATTCAACTCTGACTCTCATGTTCGGACTGATGAAAGAACACCGTAACTCTTGTTTATGGAGGATCCCTTTTTACTCAGAGAGATCTCATATCATTTATGAAACATAAATATCCTACCTGTCTGCTCTGCTCTCTTGTTAATAAATAGGGTCAGTTCCTAATAAAAGAATTCTATATGGTAATAGTGAAATCATTGAGTTCCTTGGCCATTTTGTTCAGGATATTCAACCTTAATTCTCATTTTCTACATTCATATCTCTTTCATTCAGCTTACACTTACACAATGCTTAAGAAATGTGCATTCATCTAATTTTTGCAGCCCATCTAACGAGTCAAACACTTGATACACACTGATTGTGTTAACCAGATGATAACTTGTAGCATCATATATGTTGCATTGATCCAAAAGTTCATGTAAGTTTCTGTAAGATGTTAGGGAAAAACCCAAATGACCTTTTCAGATAACCCAATTATTTAAACCATTGGTCCCATACTTCACCCAAAGTCCAAGTGTAAGGCATATTGATAGGTACTACATTTTTGGTGATTTGATGTCTGTATTGTCTGAGAGAATGACCATGAACTGGGCATGATTTGTGTCGAATAAACACTCATTATGTCATTAAGGGTAATATTTAGATTTGAGTAGAAGTCAGTTATGACTGAGCTCAGGGTCTGTGGTGAGGAAGACTATCTAGATAAATGATAGAGGTGGACTTTTATGGAGTGTGTTTAGAGGGTTCTTAGAAGATCAGTTTCAAGTGTAGGGCTCAGGCCTAAAGGTAGAAAATGAAAAATTTGGTGGGAGCTCTTACAAAGTTTTGAAAGGCAACCAAAGAATTGTGGGCCTTAAGCTGATGACATGTTGTTAACTTCGCTTGTTTTCCGTGGAGTTATATTTGCTGAATACCACCTTGTCCCTCTTCAGTAATATTCTTTATTTGGTAAGAAGTTGTGTGTTTGTTTTAAAAAAGAAGCAAAGTGTTAGAAATTCTCTATTCCAACATGAAATAAGTTGCCGAGTGAAATTGTTTCTCAATATTCAGTTGACTTGCTTCATCCATTTTTTTGAAGCAAAGGTAAATCATATAGTATTCTATATGAAATAAACTTTGTCATTCAATGTGAAAAAGGTAGCTGTGTCTTCTGTCACTTGAGGGTGTACTGTGGAATCTGACAAGAACAAAACTCCCAGGGCACCAGGAAGACATATTTTCCAATCTAGATTTCAAATTGTGCAGTAGATGTTTGGAGTATGTGAGAGAAATATTAATCCCATTCATATGATAATCATGTGGAATGGCTCTTTGCTTCTATGTACCCTGCACTGATTGCTCCATAAACAGGCTTCAACATATAAACTTTTGCATTTAGTGGAAGTGCTGGTATCTGTGTCTGAATTCATAAATGCCATCTTAGGAAGCAGGCAATTTTTCTTTACAGCCCAGAGCCTAAGGGAAACTGTTTAATGAGGAGATGTGAAGCCTTTTGCAGTTTATTGTTGATGACATTTTGAGGACAGTTGCAGTTGGGTAGACTGGAAAACAGTAAAGCTGGGTATTTTCTTAGATGTGGTTTATGTGCCCCAGAGTGTTGTATTGACTTTGACCAGTAATCACATTTCTACTAGTAAAAAAAAAAAAAAATCTTTTAACAACTAAATTTTTAATATTTAAGGCAAAGAAAAAAAGAATATATTGCAAATCTGATACCTGGATTTTCTGAGAGTCAAAGAATCCCAATTTTATTCCTTATGCAGTTGAACTAAAGGTTATTCCCACTGTTTTTACAAGCTTGAAATGGCTGCTTTTCTGGTTAGATATAGTATTTGTATAATGGTTGATATTTTTTGTTCTCTGTATTTATAATGAAAAGCTTTGAAATAGATTGAGACATTCCTGCAATAGAAATTAAATTGACATTGCTGTTTAGATAGCTATCCCAGTGTTGAATAAATCTCTTTATTTTGTACTCATAGACATAATTCATATTTCCATCTATTGCCTGAAACATTTAAGATGAAAAAGCAGTCAGGTGATATCTTTGTTCTTGCTTTTGTTTCTATTTGAAATGCTTGTGACCAACTTGAATTTGTTAAAATTATAGGACTATGAAACACAGATTTGGTGGCAGGTAAGCCAGTGAGTCTGTCCAGGTGGAACCATGGTGCTGTGGCTTCTTGATCTAGTCTGGTCTTCAGCTTTGTGTGATGCTTTGCCAGAGATGGTATTCTAAAGTATATCATCAAAAGTTCTGGAATTGAACTCTTCAGGCTTGAATCTTGATCCCAGCAATTTTTTACAGTGTATCTTTGATTTGGTTATGTATTTCATTAGGCCTAACTCCAAAATGAGCAGTACCTATTTGTACTTGAATTTTCATATGATAAAAAAAAAAAAAGAAGACCATGGTTTAATCAAGCAAATCTATGTATGGCACAAAACGAATAATCAGTAGTAAAGACTATTAGTGTGAGTACAGTTATGTATGGGGAAGATGATTGTTGAATACTAGATCAAAGCAGTCAAAACAGGGTAAAAGAGAGTCTTCAGACAGCTTTCACCTGAACTGTGATAAACTTCGTTGCTTCAATCAGGGAATGTTTCTGGTGGTTTGCGCTTCCCCCGTTTTTGTTGGCGTTCACTGAATTCTTACTCAAGACTCCCCTTTTCGGCATATTCTGTACAGATTCCTCTCCTTCCCCACAAAGAATTATTTCACAGGATACAATGCGTGTGATTTCAGTTCTGTTAGCTTAAGCCAGTTTATTATAATGAATTCCATTGAGGCTTGGTTAGATTCCAGCCTCAGCCATTTTATTAACCACAAAGAGGCCTATAGCTTTAGATTTGTTGATTCAACCATGCGTTCTTAAGATGATGTCCCAGACACCTTCATTAAAGCTGGCTGTTCCTAACTTTCATCAGCTACTTCTTACACTGTATATGTAATTTTACTGTTATAAGTGAAGCTTTATGCTTCTGTGCAATTGGCAAGGTAAAGAATCCTAGATTTTAATTTTATTAGATTGATTATTATGAACAGAATTAAATATGGAAGCTTATTAAGTGAAAAAACCTACATGAATGAAAATCTATACTTACATTTTTGTTATAAACTGGTGATTTGAATGTCAGAGCAACTGTTGACATAGAGAAGTGTATTTGTTGTTACAATAAATTGTGACAAACCATTGCCCACATGAGTCATGAAAAGAAACCTGGCAGTGAATTTTATCTCATGTGTTGAGGATCCACCATCACATATGCCTAAATTTTTTATAAATCTGAGTCGCCTAGGTTGTTAAAACCATCTGCAATCAAATATGTTATTCAAAACAATGGCCAATTTGCATAACTGTTGCCTTGCTTCAATAATGAAAATTGTCACACTGTGTTTTTTGGAGCAAATTATCCATAGTTTGGGATGAGGTCAATCCTAAAGGAAATCAACCCTGAATATTCATTGGAAGCACTGATGCTGAGGCTGAAGCTCCAATACTTTGGCCACCTGATGCGAAGAACTGACTCATTGGAAAAGACCCTGATGCTGGGAAAAACTGAAGGTAAAAGGAGAAGAGGTCAGCAGAGGATGAGATGATTAGATAACATTACCAACTCAATGGACATGAATTTGAGCAAACTCAGGGAGATAGTGAAGAATAGGGAAGCCTGGCGTGCTGCAGTCCATGGGATCACAAGGAGTCAGACATGACTTAGCAAGTGGATAACACAACAACAAGACACTTGTTAGAAGTGTGCTTTAGAAGTCCCCCCCCCAAAATATGTATAGAAAGAGTATCAATCCAGCCTAGGAAAGAGGAACCAGCAAGCCTCTGATCGGAATGTCTGTCCCAAACACTACTGAAAGATTCATTCAGATGTAGTAAGCTTTTTTTTTTTTTTTTCTCTTTTTTTGAAGATAGAATCTAACATCCACTGTCCAGTCCACATGTATACTTTAGGGTGAATGATCTTGATAAAGATTATAGGTACTTTCCTCTAATCCATTGATGAATTCAACTACCTCAGAAGCATGGAAGTTTTGACTGGTAGGTGGGAAGTAATAATTTCAGAGATTTTAAATTGTACTCAAGATTCTACAGGCAGTTAAAGAGAAAAATAAGAGCACTGGGAGTAAGGGGTGAAAGAAATATATTAAAAATCTTGGGAAGACAGAGGCAGAGCAGAAAGTGAGACCAGGCCAAAGAAACACTTTGCTGTGTAATTCTGCCTTGGGCACTCTTGACCCATATGAAGCTGAACATCATCTCCAGTGACATCTTTGGTGGATCTGTCCCAGATTGCCTGTGCTTGGCTTCAGGCACTAATTTTGTTTACTCCTACAATCCAATCCATTAAACGTCTGTTGTAGTTTTTCGGGCCTGATGAGAGATTTTTTTTTTTTTTTTCTTTTTTGACCCTGGCTCAGGATAAGATGAAGCGTTCACTGCTTCATTCATTCATACATCACAGATCTGCTTCTCTCACACCTTCTCTTCCTCATTCCCTTAGATACATAGGTCCTTCTAAAGCTCTGGGATATTTCTTTTGATATAATAGGCTTTGTGGCAGAAGAGGCAATAGCTCTTTGGTAGTGCTCAGAGGACTGACAGATACTTTTAAGCCTGGAGGGAAAAAAATTGACACAAGCTATTTTTCAGGAATTTTTTTTGATGCTGTATGCCCTAGTGAGACACAAACTGGCAGCAAAGGTGGCAATTATTAAGCCCTATAACTCAAGTTTACTTGCAGTCCTGAAAACTCTACATAGCCCATAAGAGAATTCCCTGTAGTACAGTAAGAGCAAGACATGTATCTATTTTGTGAGGTTATCTCTTTCACTGCATTTGACATTTTCAGGTCTATGGCAGTAGGTGAGAAAGATGGACCTTCACAAAGATACTATCACACAAACAAAAAGGAGTTAACATTTGAAGAGACAATGCAGTCTTTTCTTCAAATGTATTTAAGTACCATGTGATTGATATTAACATACTTTATACCTTTGAATGTAGCAGTTAGCTGAGCATACTTTACACCTGGAGAAATATTAAATTTTGAAGGCAAAAAAATTATCCTTTTCATTTCCATCTCTATCTTTCTCATCTCTACGTCTATGATCTGTGCTTTTTAACTTAATTACGGACCAAAAATGATGGTATTTAGTATTATGCTAGGTTATAAAGATTTTCTACCTTTATTTATTCACCTACATTACCTTTCTTGCTACACACCCCAAGCCCACTGAGAACTCATCTGCCTCCTAATTGGGTCTTTCGTATGAACATTAGTGATCATACTTGAAGGAAGAAGCAAAGAAAATAATTGACAGTCATTTCTTAAACGTTAAGGCAACCTTAGCTTCAAAGTGTTGATATTACAGTGGTTGAGAGACAGCATGAACACGCAGAACAACATTGTAAGGGCTGACTAATATGCAGTTAGCGAGCCCCATGCTTTGATGAGAAAAACAACATCGTAAACTAAAAATGTGAAACTTGTCATACTTGAGCTCTGTGCAAGGAACTGTGGAATCATAAAAGAGAAGATCCATTAATAGCCTATTAAAATAAAGATGGAATATAAAGTGTGGGGGTTCCAGTGACTTCTTGGGAAAGACAAGATTGGCCTCATGGTTATGACATTTGAGATGGGTTAATGAATGAACAGGAATATATATGCCTGGTAAAGAAAAAGAAAAGGGAAGACTGCTGCACAAATGGAGAGTTTGAAGAGTCCTAGTGGGTTCTGTAGGTGAACAGAGAGAGCCAGTCTGTCAGAGCATAGTGTGAAGAGTGTGGCTTTAAGGGAACTGAGACTGAATGATTCAATGGAGAACAGAGGGCAAAGGACTTCTATGGTGAAGGTTTGTTGTTTTTTTTTTAATTTTGGGAGCAACAGGAAGTCAAGAGGAATTTTATTCTCTGTATCTTTCACATTCTTTTCCAAATTTCCTTATGTCCTTCCTTCTTTTTTCTTCCTTTCTTCCCCTTCTCCTCTTCTTCCTTTTCCTCCTTTTTCTCCCTTTTATTCTTATAAGAATCACTCTACAATTAGCAGTGTGGTAGATGGCCTAGGAGTTGGGGAGACTGTTGGTATGTGAAACATTTAGAAAATTTCGCAGTGGCCAACTAGGAAATGAATGAAGGTCTTCCAGAAAAAAGTAGCTGATATAAGAAGTGGGGCATTTTCTGTACAAACTTGGAGAGCAAAGGTACAGAAAGACCTCGTTTTCCCTCTCTAAGTCTCATGTATCACACCATTGCCTAGTACTGCATAGGCAGTCTGCAAAGATTTATTGCTGGCGAAAATACTAGTGAATAAAAGCATACTTTCTATTTTGAGTTACAAATTGAGCTGGTGATGCCTTTTACCAAGGTCAAAAACAAGGGTGTGGAAAAAATTTGTGAGGGGAACAGACAGAAGTTCCACCTTTGCTTTGCTAAGTTTACCATGTCACCAGGACATGGTAAATACTTGAAAATAATTATAAATTTACTATTCAATAAATACTTGAATATATATTTTGTTCAATAAATACTTGAAAATATAAATTCTATAAAAAGAGAAAGGAGGAGAGATGATCCCCAAGAGATGATCTTTTCATCATAAGTTTGTGACAAATAAAGTGGGGTGATACTTAAAGGGACAAATAAAGTGTTGATTTTATGTCTGGAAGAAATTGTTTACTTTCTGAATGAACATCCACAATTTCCAGCCATTAGAATGGCAGCAGGTATTTCTGAGGAGGCACTGTCACAGAAATCAATTGAAGAATTTTAAAATGGCTCTTTTTTCCCTTTCAAATATGAACAATTTACCTTTTCCATCCACAAAGCAGGCACAATTATCAGAAAGTGTACTGCTTTTTTCTTAGAAGGCAAAACTTTTCTCTAAAAATTATGACATATCTTTTTCAATTTTAGCCCCCTAAGATGTTAAGCTGGGAATGATGCAGCCAATTATGTTTATGCTTATGATCAAAAAGAAAATTAGATTTTTTTTAAATGCCTAATATTTTTAATAGGCTAACTATTAGACTATACTAAAAAGATCTTAATGACCCAGATAACCACAATGGTGTGATCACTGACCTAGAGGCAGACATTCTGGAATGCAAAGTCAAGTAGGCCTTAAGAAGCATCACTACAAACAAAGCTAGTGGAGGTGATGGAATTCCAGTTGAGCTATTTCAAATCCTAAAAGATGATGCTGTGGAAGTGCAGCGCTCAATATGCTAGCAAATTTGGAAAACTTCAGCAGTTGCCACAGGATTGGAAAAGATCAGTTTTCATTTCAATCTCAAAGAAAGGCAATGCCAAGGAATGTTCAAACTACTGCACAGTTGCACTCAAATCACACGCTAGCAAAGTAATGCTCAAAATTCTCCAAGCAAGGCTTCAGCAGTACGTGAACTGAGAACTTCCAGATGTTCAAGCTGGATTTAGAAAAGAGGAACCAGAGATCAAATTGCCAACATCCATTGGATCATTGAAAAAGCAAGAAAGTTCATCAAAATATCTACTTCTGCTTTATTGACTACAACAAAGCCTTTGACTGTGTAGATCACAACAAACTGTGGAAAATTCTTCAAGAGATGGGAATACCAGACAACCTTACCTGCCTCCTGAGAAATCTGTATATAGGTCAAGAAGCAACATTAGAACATGCAACAATGGACTGGTTCCAGATTTGGAAAGGAGTACATCAAGGCTGTATATTGTCTCCCTACTTATTTAACTTATATGCAGAGTACATCATGAGAAATGCCAGGATGGATCAAGCACAAGCTGGAATAAAGATTGCAGGGAGAAGTATCAATAACCTTAGATATGCAGATAATACCACCCTTATGGCAGAAAGCAAAGAACTAAAGACCCTCTTGAATGAAAGTGAAAGAGGAGAGTGAAAAGGCTGGCTTAAAACTAAACAATCACAAAACAAAGATCATGGCATCCGGTCCCATCACTTCATGGCAAATAGATAGGGAAATAATGGAAACAGTGACAGACTTTATCGCTGCCAATGATGACTGCAGCCATGAAATTAAGACACTTGCTCCTTGGAAGAAAAGCTGTGACAAACCTAGACAGCATATTAAAAAGTAGACAAAGTCCATCTAGTCAAAGCTATAGTTTTTCCAGTTGTCAGGTATGGATGAGAGTTGGATCATAATGAATGCTGAGCACTGAAGAATTGATGCATTTGAACTGTGGTGTTGGAAAAGACTCTTGAGAATCCCTTGGACTGCAAGGAATTCAAATCAGTCGTTCATAAAGGACATCAGTCCTAAATATTCACTGGAAGAACTGATGCTGAAGCTGAAGCTCTAATACTTTGGCCACCTGATGTGAAGAACTGACTCATTTGAAAAGACCCTGATGCTGGGAAAGATTGAAGGCAGGAGAAGGGGACAACAGAGAAGAAGATGGTTGGATAGCATCACCAACTGGATGGATATGAGTTTGAGCAAGCTTTGGGAATTGATGATGGTGGGAAGCCTGGTGTGCTGCAGTCCATGGGATCACAAAGAGTGGGACACAACGGAGCGACTGAACTGAACTTGTTAGACTATTCATGTTTAAAAGTTAGTGAGTTTGAACTAGAAATTATGTTTATGTTGTAATATATTAACTGAACTTGAGTTGAGTTTACTGTACTTTGAGAAAGTACTTAAAAATACTGTAACAACAAAATACTTTATTTGAGATGCTGTTATGTTTCCTGTATTTGTTACTTTATTTGAACCTAACAACTTACAAGTTGTATATCCTGTTGAAATAAGATATTCTCTAGGTCCACACAAAACATTAAGTAAGAATATCACCAAGAAAATTGATTCTGGGATCACATAAGCATTTACTAATCTTGGTACTAAATTTATTTCTTTTAGGGAACTTGTTTCAAAAATTAGGGAGAAAAAAAGAGCTTTGTATTACTTTGCAGTATCAAATGGTAGAGTCTTCTAAATGTGTGTATAATCAATAAAAGGTGTTTATCCCAAATGATTTTGTTATTCATTTCTGGGTTTTTTTTTTTTTTTTTCAGAAAATCCTCAAATTTGACTCCACAAACCAATGTAATCAAGATTGTTTTACTAACTAATAAATCTTTAAGTATTGGTTGAAGTTTAATCCCAGTGTCCTTGAAACATTCCACTGAACATTCAGATTTCCAATAAATAACTATGGTCAGTAATCATATACTTGAGTACAGCAAAGAAAAAGTAGTTATTCCCCATTCTAAAGCTATTTTTTTTTTAGAAAACAGGCATCAGAGAAAGGGGACAACAGACCTATTTTTAATGTTCAAATAAGCTAGAGCTCATATTTTATTTTGATCAGGGAATTAGGAAAAATCTTTGTTTGAAGGAAACATTTAACTTCAGAGTTTCCACATTGGATTTCTTATAATTCTCATTATTTGGGCTTTTTTTTTTTTTTTTTTTTAATGGAAATGCACTTTTAGATACGATCAGCTCCTCCCTTGCTTTGGTCAGATCCCACGGATAGTTGTTCTGGACATGTTTATGAGATCTCAGACATGATCATCATGACTTCAGCAGAGAGGGGTTGAAAAAGGAGCAGATGAATATCAAGAAGTCTAAGCTCATGCATTTCAGATAAATGACTGCAAAGATAAAATGCAGAAAGCAAAACATATGAAAATGGCTGATACAGAGCAATGAGGCAATGTCATGGTGATTATTTTAAAATAATTTATTATACCTTGTAAGAGGAAAAGAGGGGGGAAAAGCAGACAAAGATCTTTAAGGACTCACAGAATAAAACTAATGATTAAGATATCTATTTGAATATGCTTCAGTCTCCTTAAATATCTACAATAACAAGTATTCAGTGTTTTAACAAAATCAGTTCAGTTCAGTTCAGTCGCTCAATCATGTCTGACTCTTTGTGACCCCATGGAACGCAGCACGCCAGGCCTCCCTGTCCATCACCAACTCTCAAAGCATGCTCAAACTCATGTCCGTCGAGTCGGTGATGCCATCCAACCATCTTATCATCTATCCTCCCCTTCTCCTCCTGACTTCAGTCTTTCCCAGCATCAGGGTCTTTTCCAATGAGTCAGTTCTTTGCATCAGGTGGCCAAAGTATTGGAGTTTCAGCTTCAGTATCAGTCCTTCCAATGAATATTCAGGACTGATTTCCTTTAGGATGGATTGGTTGGATCTCCTTGCAGTCCAAGGGATTCTCAAGAGTCTTCTCCAACACCACAGTTCAAAAGCATCAGTTCTTCGGTGCTCAGCTTTCTTTATAGTCCAACTCTCACATCCATACATCACTACTGGAAAAAAACATAGCTTTGACTAGATGGACCTTTGTTGGTAAAGTAGTACCTCTGCTTTTTAATATGCTGTCTAGGTTGGTCATAGATTTTCTTCCAAGGAACAAATGTCTTTTAATTTCATGGCTGCAGTCACCATCTGCAGTGATTTTGGAGCCAAAGAAAATAAAGTGTCTCATCGTTTCCGTTGTTTCCCCATCTATTTGCCATGAAGTGATGGGACCAGATGCTATGATCTTAGTTTTCTGAATGTTGAGTTTTAAGCCAATTTCATTCTCCTCTTTCACTTTCATCAAGAGACTCTTTAGTTGTTCGCTTTCTGCCGTAAGGGTGGTGTTATCTGCGTATCTGAGATTATTGATATTTCTCCTGGTAATCTTGATTCCAGCTGTGCTTCATCCAGACTGACATTTCCCATGATATACTCTGTATATAGGTGAAATAAGCAGGGTGACAATATACAGCCTTGACGTACTCCTTTCCCTATTTGGAACCAGTCTGTTGTTCCATGTCCAGTTCTAACCGTTGCTTCTTGACCTGCATGCAGATTTCTCAGGAGGCAGGTCTGGTGGTCTGGTATTCCCATCTGTTGAAGAATTTTCCACAGTTTGTTATAATCCACATAGTCAAAGGCTTTGGTGTAGTCAACAAAGCAGAAGTAACAAAATTAACAGAATATTAACATTATTTTAGTATTGCTGCTGCTGCTGCTAAGTCGCTTCAGTCGTGTCCGACTCTGTGTGACCCCATAGACGGCAGCCCACGAGGCTCCCCCGTCCCTGGGATTCTCCAGGCAAGAACACTGGAGTGGGTTGCCATTTCCTTCTCCAATGCGTGAAAGTGAAAAGTGAAAGTGAAGTCACTCAGTCGTGTCTGACTCTTCGCGACCCTATGGACTGCAGCCTACCAGGCTTCTCTGTCCATGAGATTTTCCAGGCAAGAGTACTGGAGTGGGGTGCCATTGCCTTCTCCGATTTTAATATTAGCAAAATACTAATTAGATATATAGCAAGAAAATGAGTAAGGTTAGATGCTTGATACTAAAGGAGCAAAGTCATTGTTTTCTCTAAACTGTTGCTTTTCTATTTAGTGAATTACTTAAATTGTTTGATTGAGTATTTCATTGACAAGTAAGGCTAGAATAATAAAGCTAATGTGTTGAAAAATTGTTTTTTTGAAATTGCATATCTAATGATAGAAACAGCTCTAGAGGTGGGTTCCTAGTACCTTTCCAAAATTCTTATTTAATTTTCCATGTTAGAGAAGTATCCTGGTAGAAAGAATACCAGGTTACTTAATCATTTTATAATGTATTTACTTAATCATTTGTCAAATAATTAATTATTGATAATATAGTTATATTTTCGTGGTGGGAGGATAGAGACACAAGAGACAGCTTTTCTTTCCTTTATCTTTTGGCAAATAATAAAAAATATCTTTTAAAAATCATTCGTTTCAAAACATGGGTGTGGTCCATATTGTTAAATTACGTGCATCCAGAACTATGTTTTGTTGTTCAGTTACTTAGTCATGTCCAGCTCTTTGTGACCCCCATGGATTGCAGCATGCCAGGCTTCCCTGTCCTTCACTATCTCCTGGAGTTTGCTCAAACTCATGTCCATTGAGTCAGTGATGTCATCGAACAATCTCATTCTCTTTTGTCCCCTTCTCCTCCTGCCTTCAATCTTTCCCAGCATCAGGGTCTTTTCCAGTGAGTCGGCTCTTCGCATCAGGTGGCCAGAGTATTGGAACTTCAGCTTCAGCATGAGTCCTTCCAACGCATATACGTTTAGGATTGACTGGCTTGATCTCCTTGCTGTCCCAGGGACTAGGTTAGGCTTTGACAGTAATGTGTATTACATTATTATTACTAAATGTTGACTTTTATGAGCAAAGAGAATTTGAGCATAAGTCCGTTATTGAGATACTTTAGCTATACTGCTAATTTTAACCAAAAAGATGTTGATATGTTCAGATAATGAAGTAATGTGTGGTAAGGTTGAAAGTTTCAGATAAGTTTCACGGTCTTTGTAATGTGGAAATAATATTTCGAGTACCTGAATCTCAGTCTTTACTGAAACAACAACAACAACGACAACAAACCTTGGAGCAGTGTTGATATTCTGAAAGGGAAATCTAAGTAAAACCTACATCTGTGGTTAACATCTTGAGCACATCACAATGCAAGATGAATTTGGTTAGTATAGCATTAAAGTAATCCATTGAAATGAAAGAAAAGACACTTTTCAGTTTTCATTTATCTTTGGATAGTCTTTTAAAATCTATGTCATTTTTTTAATGTCTCCAAGACATCATTACCACACCCTTTATATAAAATGAAAATATATATTTTAGGGAATAATGACCTACTCATGAATTGCTGGCTTTCAGCATCATCATGTATATTAAAGACAGAGTTGGAGAGAAAAGCATACATACAAACATTTTATAGACTTACTTTTTTTGTTTCCTCTTCATTGTGTTTATTTGAAAACTGCTTATTTGCCTGGATTTGCCCTGCTGGCAAAAATTTTATACCAGACAGCTACTTTTTATTGTTGCTGCACATAATGAATAACAGCTTTATTTGATGGCAAATGAGATGCCCCAAGTTGCAAGCTTTCCATAAACATATCTGAATTGTTCAATTTCCTTCTCATTGTATAATTTCCACCCTGGCCCTTTCCCTGCTGATATTCAGATAAAGATTTCATTCAAGTGATTTTCAGAACTGTCCTGTGTTACTTGCTGTCACAAGTGGTAAGATTGCTCAATTCATATTAGCTATACAAGTGCTGTACAAGTTTTTATCAGATCTTTCTAAAGTCATTTCTTTGTAATGAGTGGTAAGGAGAACAATAAAAGAATACCTCCAATTGGTTTTCTGCACAGTGGTGATTTATTAGCAATAGAATTAGTAATATGACTGTTTTCTGAGAAAAATGTCTTAATGAATTATTCTGTCCTTTTTTTTCATATCTTCTAACATGGATTTGAAAAATTATGATTGCTGATTGATTCCAAATGACTTCACTCTTTGTTTACCAATTAGGTAAGTGGTTTTGATTCTTTTGATATTTGTAGGAATTCATGGTTGTATTTTTAAATCTCTGTTCATTACCAGTTTTTACTGTAGAGTTCACTGGTTAAATGAGATAAACATTCGATATAAAAAGACAAGTCACCTTTTTCAGAAATGTATTTAAGGTCTATTTCAATAGCTGTTGTAGGACACAAACTGTTAAGAAGACCCAGTTCAGGTTGTCCTTTTTACAGATACCATATGTTTAAATTCATTTTAGTCCATTTTGTTGGCTAGCCTTTGTTTATAAACGAGCTGTCAGCTCTTGCCTAGGAAGTTCCACGTCATACCAGACAGGTTACTGAATGTAATATTAGTGATTCAATTCTAAGAATGCATTCTATACGATAGCTCATGATAGTTTGACAATCCCTAACAAACCATTTTGATGATCCCAAAGATAGCTAGGCTATTAAAAAACAAAAACAAAAACAGCTCTAGATTCTGTGTTACTGTCACTTATTCAGTGCTAGAGTTGGGGTTAGTGGACTACAGTTTGTGGACCAAAGTGGCCAACCATGTGTTAAGGATGCTCTTTGTATTTTTCAATAGTGGATATAAAATCAAAAGAAAAATCATACTCTGTAACATAAGAAAATTACATAAAGTTTAAATTTTGGTGCCCCAAAATGAATGTACTTTGCACATTGTTTATGGCTGCTTTATGCTGCAACGGATGGCTCCCAAATCCTAAAATATTTACTTTCTGATTCTCAACAGAAAGTTGGCTGACTCTATTGCTTGAGTACCGGAATACGAGGGGTTAATTCCCAAAGGCTCCCACTTTGAGGACACTGATAAGAACAAAAATCATTCTGTATCTGGCCTTTTCTTCAATCACAAGGGAATCTACCATACCTAAAATGAACAAATTAAGACCAAATGGAAGAGCAGATCTCGATTGTAGATTTAAATTTTCCCAAACAGCTTTTTACATAGTTCTATTTCTTGTACTTTTAAGCCCTAAAACATGCGACATGTTAAATCTGATTTATCTTTACTGCCTTTGGGTTGTTGAGTTTGCCCCCAGAAAGTCAAAGCCCAGTAGTTGTTAGAGCTGAGAAAGTGGCATTTTGTGTTGGGTGAAGCAGCGGCACAACATACAATGCGAAGTAATTTTCTCAAACTTTTGAATATTTCTCAGGGATTTATTTCACCTGAGAGAACACGAACAGTCTATAGATACTGGCTTTTCTGAATTACATGTGCTAGTGTTGGAAAAGTGTAGTATTGATCATTGCCATCCAGCATCATACTTAAAACAGTACTAATAAGCGTGGTTGTGTATTATGAAATACACTTTGTGGAATTTTTCAGAACCAGGTGGAATATGAGTGGTGATATCCTCCTTTTTAAAGCAGTTTTAAAATATAAATATATTTCTAGTTCATTTCTGCATTTATCAGAAGCAGATGCATTTGTTTTTTGAGACAGAAGAAATGAACAAAGAAAGCATATTCTTGGAATATTAGGAGAGAGTGATGTAGAAAAAGCTGGATGTTAAGAAGATACATTGTCTTCTAGGTTTAGGCCGCTGGGAAATAAAGCTTCTGTGTGTGTATTTGATATTGAAAGATAGGCACAAAGAAAAAGGCAAATGTGCTATGGATATTCTGACATGGTACAATTATATCTAGGTTTCGAACCCTTTTCGTGAAAATTTGACATTTCTGTACCTCAGCTAGAAGCAGCAGGAATCACCAGGGAAAGAACAGCTGGATACTTTATTAGGTTTTATGTTGTACATAAGGAGACCATGTTTTCCATTGTCAGTGTGTAAAAGAAAATGAAAGCTCTGGGCATCATTAAAGTCTCGGAAGCGTAGGATATGTCGGCTCTGTTCTCGCAACACCTGGATTGAAAGCACAGTGTGAGGTCACTGTAAAACGAAAACAGACCGTCTGCTCTAGTTGGAATTTCCAGAGTTGATTTAAAAAAAATAAAATAGCTCATAATTGTTGTAGAGGGAAGTATTCCTTTGTAACTAGACACTTACATAGACATAGGAATATAAATTTACAGATCTATTTGAACATGTTTTCGACGTTATTGCACCTGACTGTCTCATGGCTGTACTGGAGGGAAACCAGGAGGCTCTTTGGAGTCCAGGAAGTCCACTCCCTATTTGCTGGTCTTTATGATGTGATGTCCTTGATGAACCATTCCCCCTGACTCTCCATTTGGCCTCTTTTGTTAGCTCAGTTTTAGTGAACACGTCTCCCAGCCCCCAACTCAACACACACGTGATTCTTATTGATGTGATCACTCTGTCCCCTCTTGTAATTGCCTTTATGTTGGGGACCGTATATCTGTCCCACAAAGCCCACCACTGTGTTCCTCATACAGTGGTTGCCTTTAAAGCACTGTTATTAGTCAGCTTTGGTTGCCATGGCAGAACATAGATTGGGTGGCTTAAACAAGAGGAATTTTTTTTCCTCACAGTTTTGGATGTTGCGAAGTCTGATATCAGAGTGCCAGGGTGGTCAGGTTCTGGTAAGAGCTCTCATCCTACTAATGGAGGGAGCCTTCTCCCTGTGTCCTCACACAGTGCTGTTAGAAGAGTACCTAACCCATATGAGCTTATTTAAGTCTAATTAATTCCTAAAAACGTATCCTTAGAAACAGTCACACTGCCGGGTTAGAGCTTCAACATATAAATTGTTCCGGGGGTGGATACAATTCAGCTTTTAACAAGACCTTTGACACAATTTGAGTTGTATACGTAAGAGAGAGAACTTTTTATTTTTTTCTTCATGTGAAGCTATCAGAGGTATCTGTAGAGTTAGGTCACTTATCTCTTCATCCATGAGTTGAAGTGGTCTCTTGACCTTCATCATATGCTCATAGTAAATCTAGTAAACTACAAATGCAATTTAAATATTAAAATATACAGATATTTTATATTTATAATATAAAAAGTATTGTGTGTTCTAGCTACGATCTCTTCTTTAATCATCTTAAAAGAATACAGCAGACTGAGCACTGATTTCATTCATCATTCATGAATCCACATGTTTATATATTTCCCACTGATGAAATGCCCAACCGTATGCATGAGGGGTACAGACCAAGAAGTATAGGATGTAAAGAATAACCTGACAACACTCTGTCCGTTAGCAGCTCATAGTTGACAATAGAGTTTCAGAGTAGTATGTTAGTTCAGTGCTTAGAAGTAAAAATATAAAGCAGTGCCCACAATCCTTTGTATATTAGTAACTTTTCAGTGGTGATACCATCTGATCACAGAGTAGGATTGCAGTTGAAGAAAGACAGACAGTAAAGACAAGGCAAAGGGAATAGCAGATGCAAAGCAAACATAGGTAAGAAAGAGTATCACTGCAGAGCTGCAAGCCAATGTGCTGAGTGGGATGAAGACGATGAAACGGTCTTAATTTATTTTTTAATTGACCTTCTACTGTGTGTCAGGTACCAGGTTATGTGGGTTGGTGTTGAGTAGTACACAATAATAAAATCTGCATTCTCAAGTTGATTTTTTTAGGGGGAGGAGACAATAAATAATTACATGATCAAAGAGAGCTCCCCCAATGGCTCAGCAGTAAGGAATGCCCCTGCAATGCTAGGTCAGGATGATCCCCTGGAGGAGGAAATGACAACCCACTCCAGTATTCTTGCCTGAAGAATTCCGTGGACAGAGGAGCTTGGCAGGCTACAGTCCAAAGGGTTGCAAAGGGTCAGACACCACTGAAGCAACTTAGCATACACGCTGCATCCTCTAACATTCTGTTTTGTTGTATTATTCCTTACCCATCAAGTTGTATCATTACTGTCCTTAAGAGCATTATGATCATCTGACTTTAATTGCAAGTAAATTTGTTGCCTCTCCAGGCATAACAGATTACCCCAAACCTTAGAGGTTTCAAACAGCAATAAGTCCTCATTCCTCTTCACAGTTTGTATGGGTCAAAATTGGGGATTCTGGTTTGAGAACACTCTCCCCATAAAAGCATAAAAACTATTATAAAGTATGAGTCAAAATGTCAGGAAAGGCTGATTTCCTTTTTTTTTTTTTTAAATAGGAAAGGCTGATTTCATCTAAACTAGCTTTACTGAGTAGAGGATCTACATCCAACTTGGTTTACTCATGTGACTGCTGAGTTGATGTTGGTCATTTGCAGGAGACCTCAGTTGCTCCCTTGGGGGGCAACGCCACAGGACTGCCTTTGTGCCCTCACAGCATGGCACCTGGCTTCTCCTGGAGCAATCCAAGATCAGGTGGAAACAGCAGTGTCGTTTAGGACTTAAAGCTCAGAAGTCACATACCCTCACATCTGCATTATGAGATTGTTCAGCCCTATTCAGTGTGGGAGGGAACTATCCAAGAACTTAAATACCAGGATATAAAGATAAGTGGTGGCCATCTTGGAACTTGGCACCACAAGGAGAAATACTAACTTTAGTATTTAAAGAGATAATACTGATACTAGGAATTGGCGTCAAAAAGAAAAAAAAAAAAATCCTAATTTCAACCAGTAACTGACATAATTATCTTTGAACTTGAACTTCAATATCATATTTGATTTCTAAAGTACACACTTATTAAATGATATCTTTCTTCTGACCAGGTACTTAAATTAGCTTTATTTAATGGAATAATGATATTAAATAACTTTGTAAATCAAAAGGTGAAAATGTATGCAGAGAATAAATTATGACGACTTTGTCCAGCGTAATTGATGGTGATTATTTTCCAGTATAGTCTTCAATTCATTGCTGTAATAATCTTTTCAACCAATTAACAGTTAATTTGGTCTGTTATGTTAAAATGTTAGCCACATTATTTGCCAGTTAATACAGGTTAAATGTTAATTGTGCTGTTCTATAGTGACTAGCATGGTACATCCTGCAATTGCACTTATTATTGGTTGGTTCTTTGATTGTCATATACTCATGTGCCTCATTATTATTGTGCTAATTTTAGTATAAGCACATCATATCCTGTGTCACTTAAAAAAATCACCAGTCTTACATGCTTTCAATCAAACATTAGACCCTTTTGTGTTTAGTAGTTTACATGATTAAATAGTTAATGATCTTTGAGTCTTAGCTTGCATTTGATATATTTAGGCTGCATTGCTCAATATGTTTTAAATATTTGTAGGTCAAAGTGTAGTCTCTTTACAACAAATGCAAGTCATAATTTTAAGTTAAATGTATATTTAACCTTCATGAGCGCTACAATTATAAATATGATGATGACTATTCCTTCAGCTATATTGCTAATTGAATGGAATAACAACTTATTTCCTGGGTCTGGTTTTATTACCCCTCATTCCACTCATACATCATCAGCTATTTTTTTTTTTTTTATTACCGAGGAGCAGCATTTGGAAAACAGGATCTTATTAATGTTCTTTTGCTAGATAACAAATTTCCACAGATGTATGGATTAAAACATCTACTTATTATTTCACAGTTCCATAGGTCATAAGTCCAGGCTCAACTGGTTCTCTCCTCTGGGTTTTACATGGTTTTTTACAGTTAAGGTGTTAGCAAGTCTGCATTTCTTTCTGGAAGATCTAGGGATGAATCTACATTTTAGATCATTCAGTTTCATGGCAGAATTCAGTTTTTCTTGCTATTGCATGTGTGAGCTTCCTATTGCTTTGATGGCAGTTGACAGTGGGAGTGGAGGAGGTTGTGTGAGAGAGAGAGAGAGTGTGCGTGTGTGTAGGTGTGTGTGTATGTGTGTGTGGGGGGAGGGGTGCTTCTAAACATCTAGAAACTGCCAGCATTCCTTGTCTTATGGCCCATCTACTCCATTTACAAAGGGGATTGTGTCCTTTCAAACTTAAAATCTCTCTGAATCTCCTACCTACCTAGGCTTCTCTTTTTTTTTTTGTTCCTTTAGACAATAGCTATTTTTTTTAATTTAAATTTATTTATTTTAATTGGAGGCTACCTACTTTACAATATTGTAGTGGTTTTGCCATACATTCACATGAATCAGCCATGGGTGTACATGTGATCCCCACCTGAGCCCCCCTCCCACCTCCCTCCCCATCCCATCCCTCAGGGTCATCCCAGTGCACCAGCCCTGAGCACCCTGTCTCATGCATCGAACCTGGACTGGCGATCTGTTTCACATATGATAATATACATGTTTCAATGCTATTCTCTCAAATTATCCCACCCTTGCATTTTCCCACAGAGTCCAAAAGACTGTTGTATACATCTGTGTCTCTTTTGCTGCCTCGTATATGGGGTTATCTTTACCATCTTTCTAAATTCCATATATATTCATTAGTATACTGTATTGGCGGAGAAGGCAATGGCACCCCACTCCAGTACTCTTGCCTGGAAAATCCCATGGATGGAGAAGCCTGGTAGGTTACAGTCCATGGGGTCGCTAAGAGTTGGACACGACTGAGTGACTTCACTTTCACTTTTCCCTTTCATGCACTGGGGAAGGAAATGGCAACCCACTCCAGTATTCTTGCCTGGAGAATCCCAGGGACGGCGGAGCCTGGTGGGCTGCCGTCTATGGGGTCGCACAGAGTCGGACATGACTGAAGCGACTTAGCAGCAGCAGCAGCATACTGTATTGGTGTTTTTCTTTCTGGCTTACTTCACTCTCTATAATAGGCTCCAGTTTCATCCACCTCATTAGAATTGATTCAATGTATTCTTTTTAATGGCTGAGTAATATTCCATTGTATATATGTACCACAGCTTTTTTATCTGTTCGTCTGCTGATGGACATCTAGGTTGCTTCCATGTCCTGGCTATAATAAACAGTGCTGCTGTGAACATTGGGGTACACGTATCTCTTTCAATTCTGGTTTCCTCGGTGTGTATGCCCAGCAGTGGGATTGCTGTGTCATATGGCAGTTCTATTTCCAGTTGGCTTGTCTGTCTTAAAGCCCATGTGATTAGATTGGGCTCAACTAAATAATTCAGGGTAATTTCCCTATTTTAAAGTCAGTTCATAACCTTAATTCCACCTGCAAAGTCCTTGCACAGCAGTACCTGATTAACCAATGGAAGGAAATCTTTCAGGGATCTCTTTAGAATTCTCCCTACTATAGGGTAGTTGGGCTTTCCTGATGGCTCAGTGGTAAAGGACCTGCCTGCCAGTGCAGGAGACCCAGGTTCGATCCCTGGGTTGGAGGGTCCTCTGGAGAAAGGAATGGCAACCCTCTCCAGTATTCTTGCCTGGAAATCCCATGGACAGAAGAGGCTGGAGGGCCACAGTCTCTGGGGTCTCAAAAGAATCGGACCTGACTTAACAGCTAAACAACAGCAACAAATAGGGTTATTAGTTGGTCAGAAGCTTGGAATGAGGTAACCTCAGTGAGTCCTCTCAGGAAAAGTTATGTTTTAGTTGAATCCTTGGGGAAAGAAAGAGTCCGGGAAGATACAGAGAGAAAAGTCAGAAAAAGACTTCTCTAAATCCAAGTGCACCACACGACCTTGAGTTTCTTATTTGACTCGTCTTATGGCCTGTCAGTGAAGGAGATGCAAGAGACGCGGGTTCTCTCCCTAGCTTGGGATGATCCGCTGGCGTAGGAAATGGCACCTCATTCCAGTATTCTTGCCTAGAAAATTCCTTGGGCAGAGAAGCATGGCAGGCTATAGTCCACATGGCTGCAAAGAGTTGGATACAACTGAGCGCATGGTATTCTATGGCCTGTCAAGAAAAACAGACTCCATCCCAGACCAAAACCACTGCAATATAAATATCTTATATTCCATACCTTATTTCTGAGTATGTATTAATAAATAAACCAAACATCGTAATTTGTCCTTCCTTGTTCTGAAAGCATTGCTGCAGCATTGTTCCTCTCCTTTTTTTTGCTGTTATCTAGATTGTTCCCATTAGTTCATGATTATGTTTACTTTTATCATTAAACACATACACACAAAGAACTTCTTACTTTATCAATTCTCCCCTTATTTCTCCTTATTTGTAATTTTTTGTCTGAAATTTCTTTCTGATTTTTTTTCCTGAGGCCACTCTTAAATCCAACATTTTTTCCCTGCCTTTTACTCACTGTACTTATCATAAAAGGTGATGACTTCCACATTACTAAATCTGGTGGCCATGTCTGAGTATTCACCTTAATAGACCCATAATCAGTATTTGATCCACATGATACACTTTGATGTACTTTCTTCTCTGATATGCTTTCTTCCTTGATGGCTTCCAAGACATTATTCGTGCATTGTTTTTTTCCTGTCTCCCCAGTTACTCCTTCTTAGATAGTGTTCTGGATTCACCTTTTTGCCTAAACCCTGGATTTTGAAGTGTCCCTGCTCATGGTACTTGAATTTCCTCTTTTTCCCTCCAAATGTGCTTCCCAGGTGATCGCACTGCTTCTCATGGATGGCTTTAGCTGCTCTCTCTATGTGTTGGTAGTCACCAAGTTTATATCTGAACCCTGGACATCTTCCCTTAACTTCTAAAAGTATTGACTCAATATTCCATTTGAATGTCCAGCAGGAATCTCAAAATTAATATGCTCCAACTGGAATGACTAATATTTCTACTTTCCTTCCTAAAAACCTCTCCAGCCACAATGTTTCATTTACTTACGCCCAAGGACTTTGACCTTGTATGTATTTGTTGTTCTAATTTTCTATCTAATTTTTGGGGAAAAGGTAACTCTTCTATTTTCAAAATATATCTAGAATTTAGTCATCTCTTTGCCAATGCCCAAGGTCAAAAGCTCAGACAGTTAATACTTCTCACCTGGATTATGACAACATCATCATGACAGATCTCTCTAATGCAGTCCTTGCCCCTGTTCAGTTCATTCCCACATCAGTATCAGTGCCTCACACATCTCTGACTCCTCTCCTAATACGCCTGCCAAGTCCTCATTTACTTTCTTGTTTTTTCCTACAAGTGATCCTGGCTTTTACCCCAGAGTCGATATATTAGCTGTTGGTTCTGCCTCATTAACTTTTCCATTGCATATCCATCTGGCTGACTCTTCTTTTCTCAAAAAGCCTCTTCTAAGGGAGATCTCCTCATGTCACTTCTCTTCAGTTGCAATACTCTTATACCCACTTGACATTCCTATTCCCCTTTCCTGTTTTTTTTTTTCTTTCTTCTTACATTTTACCTTTCACCTAGACTATAAACTCCATGTGGGCTGATATGTTTGTCTGTATTCTCCCTCAGTGCTTAGAGCAAAGCATGGAATATGTATGTAATAAGTTAAGTGGTCAGTAAATGTTTAATGGTGGGGGAAACAGATATATAAAGTACATTGATATAGGGTATACTTGGCTACAACCCCATAAGGTAAATAGACCAGGTATTATTTTATTTTCCAAATGGAGGCAATTATATATCTTGCCCAAGGTCACAAAACTAGTTAAGTGTCAGAGATTAAACCAAAACTCAACTCTCCTGACTCCTAACCTGGTTTTCTTCCCACTACAATAGGTGCTAAAAATACAGTGTTGACTGTTCTTGGGAGCTACAGTGCAGTGTCCCCCAAGAACCTGGAAATAAAGAAATAAGATTGTCTTCTGAGAGTTACTCTATGAAATCAACATATAATGAATCAGTTACTTTAAAGAACTGGAATTGCTTTTAAACCAAGGGGACATTTACCTATTATATGACCTAACATTCCTAAGGAAAGAATGTTTTAATAAGAAAAGGCAGAGTTTGTAGAGGCAATTTAAAAGGATACCCAAAAGCAAAAGTTAGTAAAATGTATCCAAGGGGAGGAAGCCTCATTCAGCCAGCGGGCTATGGGAACTCCAGAGCCTCTTTGTCCATGGGTGAGTCAGATTCTCTTAGTCTGTGCCAATGGACACTGGATTCATCTCGCTCATTATTTTCCTGATTCTATAATCACCAAACAATATTATGATTAATAACTAATTTTCCATACAGCTCTGTCTCCCTACAGGAGAAAAATTTCTGGCAAAATGTGCTCCTTGAAATCATGTCCTGATTTAACTATTTCTTATTAAAAGTTAATGAATTGACCTTATGATTACGATTTGGCTTCTGTAAAAAGACATGCTACTGACACACATATTCTGATTTATGTTACAGTTATAGTCTGAGGATTTTTAAAAAATCAGTTTATGATTCTATATATCATTTTCCTGAACTTGGTTAATTGAATGTGAGTCTCTTTTGCACCTTTTCTCACTTCTGCTGAATATGAGGATGCTCTTAACATTTCAGCCATGGAAAAAAATCAGCTAGAGCCTCCTAGTGTCAGCTGCTACTTGAAATGCTGGGCTAGAAAAGACTCTAAAGGAGAGTCTTGGCTTAGGGAGGGGGATCATTGTTTTTTAATAAAACATTAGCAATATACATTTAGCTGAAGTTCAGCTACTTCAGGGAATTATTAGTTGGTTGAAGATGGCTCTGGTCCTCAAAAGAGGGAGAAATTATTCTTAGAGATCAGCAGCAATTATTTTGGCAATTTGGATTTTTATCAAGAGCAAGGAAGGACAGTTGGGGCTAAGGTAACCTGTGAGAGAGAAGAAAGAAATAGGTCATGGAACAGGACCCTAGAGACACCCAATGGAAAATTCTCAGTCTTACAGGATGTCTCACACATGAAAACCAGATTTCTAAAGTCCTTCAGACTTAAAACCAAACACATTCACTGACATCTTGATTTACCAAGCACTTTTGGTCTCAAATTATTTTCAATTCTTGCATTTCTTCATTTACATATGTTTGAATCAGTTGTGTTTTGATGGTTGGTCCATCTTAGAAGTGTTGAATAATAGCTATCAAAGCATCTAGGGAAACTATTCTATTTCTTACAAGAAAACTCCTGTTCTCATATTTGTTTATTTTACTCCTTACTTTCACTTTTTAAATTTATTTTATCATAGAAGAGAAATCTTAGGAAAGTTTATTGTGACAACTTAAGTTTGTATTGTACCATAGTCAGGTCTTGAATAAATAATTAATTTTATGGAACAATGGGCAACATAAACATATCAAAACATACTGGCGTTGTGTTTAAATAACACCTGAATTTTAGTCATAGAGCTTAATTTTTTTTTTAATCAAGGTATCGTTTAGTTACCAAAGAAGGAGAAAATGACTAGTGGAAGGTGAGTTAGAAAAGGTGTTATGATTTTTATGGAGGGGGGACATGAAATGACTTAGAATGGCAGGTGAGGGGATTAATGAGGAATAGAAAGGTTATCCCCAGGCCAGGAACCAGGACTGGCAGGAATGGGGGTTGGAGTGAACTGGGATAAAGAGTTCTGTGGTTAAGGTGCCTCACTAGTCGGCATGAATATTTTCCCTTAACAAGGAGGCAGAATCATTCATGTTGAAATACAAGGAGGGAGGAGACTTTGGGCATCAGAAGGCTGGATTTATCTGCAAGTAAAAGGGAGGATAACTCTAATAATTAAGCATGTTTTCTCACTAGCCTTAAGTTACTAAGAGTGAATCAGGAAGGACATGTTATGTCAACATTGTAAGTAGAAAGAGCACAGTATACTCTGGGGCTCCAGAAGCAAGAATTGCAGGTATCAGCATTCCACACTAGCTTTCTAAAAGAGCTTGTTTTAAACTCAGGCCAAAGCACTACAGAGCTGTGTAATGAAATCTAGACTTTTTAAGGTATCAAAAGAGGCCTCTGATTTGAATGCATGGACAGGTATGACTAGAGATGTGTTGCCAAACTTCTTGATTTTGGGGTGATGACAAGGGCTTCATTATAATTTTGGCATAATTCCATATTGTAGACGATATTCTCAAATAGGCTGCCTGACATGTGTCTATGCACAGCATTATCGCCAAAAGGAGACACATCAATTACAAGAAAGAGTGCTTTTTTTTTTTTTTTTCCCCTAGTGTTTAAAGTCAATGACAGTCTGATAGTAGAAGCTGCATGGTCATAACGTGCTTTCTTTATTCATTTGATAATCAGTTCAGTTCTGTTCAGTCGTTCAGTCTTGTTCAACTCTTTGAGACCCCATGGACTGCAGCAATCTTTGATAATACGTGAAGAAATTAGGACATGGGGCTTTTTAAACTGAAGATAAGTATGATGCAGATTGAATAATATAAAGAATTTCAACACTCTTACTTTAAAAAGAAAGGGACAATTCACTGAATTTTACACTCATCTTACTTTTTATGGGTTCAACAATAGTAGCATTGATATGGCAACCAAGAAGTTATCAGTGTGAATTAGTCTTTCTGTTGAGTTATCTTATGTTAAGTTGCTCCAGACATTGGATATTGGAAGCTATTTCTTTCAGTGACAAGATGAACAGATTGGGAGGTCAGGAAATGAAGATGCAGTGTATTTCTTGATTTAAATAGCTCATTTCATATGGTCCATGACAAAGTCATTGAAAATGAAATAATTTGCATTTGTCTCAACAGATCTATTAATCTTCTGGGTCATAGATTGTATTCGGTTGAATCTCTTTGTTTACAGGTTATCAATAGACTTCAAAACTGCTCCTTTAAATTCTGTGATGAAGGAAAAATTCTTACTGCCTCAGGATTTTTCAGGTCATTATTAATGTTAATTTTTACTTTAAAAAGATGAGCTTTTAAACCCCTTTATGAACTCTGGGCTGCAATTCATATTATAATGTTTCAGTCTCTTTAAGAAATTCCTTTAGCTAAATGATATAGTTCTGCACTGGATACATACAAATTTGGGAGATGCTTTTAATGACCAAGAAAGCCCACTACTTCTGAGAAGGTGGCTTTGTCATAAGTCCACATTTCAGGTAAAGGGTGATAGGAGGCAAGCATATTTCTAGACACAGTTAAGAACCAGGAAGAGTATGGTATATTTCTGTTTGAATCCATTCATTTCACTTGAATTGAGATTGGGCAATGCTAAACAAAAATGTTCAAAAGAGGAGAGTGTCTGGCATCAGGCTCTTCAATATGCTTCAGAATAGTTCTTTCATGTATAGGGTAATTTACCACAGAGACTTGTTTGTTTTGTTTTTTTTTTAACTCAATAGCTATTAACACTGCTCAAAATGTACACTGAAAAACATTGTTCTTGTTGTTCAGTCACCTAAGTGGTGTCCAACTCTTTATGACCCCCACAGACTACAGCATCCATCACTATCACCCTGAGTTTGCCCAAGCTCATGTCCATTGAGTCAGTGATGCCATCCAATCATCTTGTCCTCTATCCACCCTCTTCTCCTCCTGCCCTCAGTCTTTCCCAGCATCAGGGTCTTTTCCAATGAGCTAAAGATAATCTGAAATCTCTTCTTGGATAAAACCGTAAGTATAAAAAAAATGTATAGATGAATTAGACTAACCACACTGTCTGGTACCACTACTCAGATCTTCTGTAGCTCCATGCCTGAATTGTTTTTATAGAACTGTAGTTTGGAATTATGCCCTTGGGCCACACTGAGGATCATTAGAAGAAGCAGTTCTGTGAAACTCATTACTGTATTTACTGCAAGAATTTTGTTGAGGATGTTATTCTCTGGATTACCCTGTGGATACCTTGTGAGAACACCCTGGAGAAATAAATCTCCAACTCAGTACCAAGAATAGTCTTCTCTTTCCTGAGCCAGTGGGTGTTGGTCTCATGGACATTGAGAGTTATAAAAATGATTGTTTTCCAATTTACTAGGGGCTAGAAAACACAGAGCAATATAGGGCTCATCTCTGTGATTAGAACAGAATATCACAGCTCTTTTATGATGGTCTCTCTTCATGTTTTTTTTTCCTATTGTATTTTCCTTCACTTTGATACATTCATCTCTGTGATCTCTGTGTGTGTGCTCAGTTGTGTCTGACTTTCTGTGACCCCATGGACTGTAGCCCGCCAGGCTCCTCTGTCCATGGAATTTTCCAGGCAAGAATACTGGAGTGGGTTGACATTTCCTCCTCCAAGGGATGTTCCAGACCCAGGGATCAAACCCATGGCTCCTGCATCTCCTGCATTGGCAGGCAGATTCTTTACTGCTGAGCCACCAGGGAAGCCCAATACATTCATCTGCTCAGTTTTATTTGATTTTGTAACATGTATTTTGTAAGCGATCTAAAACCTTTGATAAAAGGGAGGGTATAAATAAGCAAACTAGTTTTATAATATGAGTAAGGCCAAGCTACCTTCTTAGATGAGGAACTTGATTGTCATTTGAAATAGCCATATCTTCATGGAGTCTACTAACATGGAAGTGTGTTGTTTGAAGCAGAATTTCTGAAGCCAATATCTGAGCACAGATATTTTTAGAAGCTAGTAATTCTAACATGGTATAATCACAAAGAAAGACATTTCTGGCCTAGAGAAAGAGCAAATACAGTGTCTTGAGAAGGGAACAAGCTTGACATTGCCCCACGAGAGTAAAAAGTCCTGGCCATGTGGGTCAGAAGGTGTGGAAAGGAAAGGTGTGGGAGATAAAGTTGAAAAGCAGACAAGGTTGATTTCAAGCAGAGCCATATAAGCTATAATAATAAGTCAAATTTCATTCCAAAAACAATAGAAGGCTGCCAGAAGGTTCTTTGTTAAGTCAAGTTTATTAAGGTATAATTGACACATAACAAAATTCGCTCTTTTTAGTCTATAGTACTGTGAATATTGATAAATACATAGAATTAGGTAACTATCTTTGACCATCTAAACAAAGAAAAATTTGTTATCACTCCCAAAAGTTCCATAATGTCTCTCTGAAAGTCATCCTCTTCTCCACCTCCAGTTCCTTCGCAACCACACTTCTGCTCTGTCACTATAGTTTTGCTTTTTTAAGACTATCTTATAACGTACATCATACCATATGTAACCTTTTGAGTCTGGTGTCTTTCACTAAACGAAATCCACTTGCCATTCATTGATGCTGTCACAAGTATACAGAGGGCTTCAAGCAGGGAGATGAAACAAACTGCTCTATATTTCATGAAAATAGCTGTTATTGTGATGAGAATCAAAGTATCGTGGTTATTAAGAGGTGATTGTAACAGGTTAGGCAAAGGGAGATGATGATGGCTTCCATGGTGGCAGCAGTGGAGGTTCTGAGAAATGGTTGATTTGGGAAATATTTTGAAGTCTGGCTGACAGGGATTCTAGTGATTATAGTACAAGTAGGAATGAGAATTAACCACTTAGAAAAAATAATATTAAAAAATTGTTAAAAATTTAATGTGAAACAATGGAAGCACTAAAATTTCTTAGGAGACTTATTTAGTATAAACTTAGAATGACAAAGTTTTTCAAGCAAAAAACAAACAAAAAATTAACAGAATGTAGGAAAATTTAGTAATATAATAAATTAAAATTTGTTATAAGGTGAAAAATACCACAATTAAACTTGTAAAACTAGTGCCTGCTAGGGAGAATATTAATAGCATTTATAGCCACGTATTGATATATATACTATAAAATGAGTAAACAATCCAAAAGAATAATGGGCAAAGCAGAAAAAAGAACTACTGAAAAAACAGTGTCCAATATACATATAAAAAGAAGTTTATTCTCATTATTATTTAATTCAGCAATTTCACATCTGGAACTATGTTCTATAGTAATACTTTTGTATGTGGGCATAGATTGTTTTGCATCAGTAGGGAAATAAATATGTAAATTTTTATTCATGGGCACGATAAAATATTATGCAGCCATTAAAAAGAATGAGCTCAATCTGTATGATATCATGGAAAGTTCTATGTTAAATGAAAAAGTTGCAAAAAAATTTATTCATCATAATTCCTTTGATAGCTAATTAAAAGAAACCTTTGTGGTTTCTGTTTACTCTTTGAGAGAGTAAATAGAAAAGCAACTGGATTCACAGTAAATGATTAAACGATTTATATCAGCATTTCTGCAGAGAATGTGGGATTGGGTATGATTATAAATAAAATATTTCACATTTTCCTTCATTTTTGTAAAACTTGACTGTTTTTAAGATTTAAAATAAGGCTTTTGAAAACATGATTGCAATTATTTTTCTTATTCATTTAATCTTGCAAATATGCATCAACAATTTCCCACAGATATATATGTAAAAATGAAAGAATTACGTTCTAGATATATGCTTTTTCCCTTATTGTATATTGACAATGAAGAAATGCGTAAACAGTTGGAATGATCATGCAGTGGGGTACTTTATATCATTACCATAAATAATCTGGAGACACATGCATCAATGTAGGAAAAAGTTATTTGAGTTAATTGAAGTCTCATAGTATATCACTTATGAACATTTTTAAGAATACTGATTGTATATGTTTTTCTGGAGAAATACATATTAGTAAATGATTAAAATATGCAAGGAGCAATACCACACAACCTCAAGAGGATGGTTAATGCTAGAGGAGATGGTAATAGTTTGGGCTTTGTCTTTATAATATTTGACTCCTCAAAACATGTAAAGCATATAATATATAAACTTGTTTGCTAATAAACGTTTGCTAAATCTGGATGAATAAAATATGGGAACCTCTTAGATTATCTTCTATTATATTTTACAACTAGAAACAAAGAGAATGTTTTGCTTAGATGAAGAGTAAAGAAACAACTGGAAACTATTCTGAGGAAATGTAATAAATATTGCTTAAAACTGGGGATGGGGAGAGAAATTTTCAGTCTAGAATGAGGTGATATCAATTGTGATTTCTCTTGAATTATCATAATACAATTAATCAGTCATATGTATTAAAAAGTTAATGTATTAAGGGCTTCCCAGGTGGAGCTAGTGGTAAAGAACCCACCTGCCAATGCTGGAGACGTAAGAGGCATGAGTTGGGACGATCCCTTTGAGGAGAGCATGGCAACCCACTCCAGTATTCTTGCCTGGAGAATTCTAATGGACAGAGGGGCCTGGCAGGCTACAGTTGCTGGAGTCGCAAAGGACTCGACGTGACTGAAGTGACTGAGCAGGCATGCATATGTGCTAAACACTTTGCAAATGCCTTTTGTGCATGTTACCATTGAATTCTTAGGACAGTTTTATGGATCATACATGTGGGAGATGAACTTGGATGGGTTTAGAACCTTATCCATAGTCACTCAGTAAGGGATAGAACCCTTACACGCAGTTTCAAGGGATAGAACCAAGGTTTGAACCTTAGCTTTCCTTTTCCTAGTACCAAATCTTAACCTCCACGTTCTGTCACCAAATACTATTTTTCTGTTGTGAGAAGAAACACGGAGGGTTCTGGTGGTAGTCCTAAATCAGATAGGAGATGAGGCAGGAAACTGAAGCAAGATTTGAGGAAAAGTAGCAAAGAGGTCCAGACTAAAATTTACCTTTCCCTCTGAAAAGAAAATCACCAGAGAATTAAATCTTCTATCACAGTCCTTTAGAAACCTGAAGATAAGGTGTTAGTAGGGCTATGTTCCCTCTGAGACTGTGAGTATAGTGCATCCTTTCCTTTTCCTAGCTTCTCGTCAGTAGCACTCAATTCTTGGTGCTTTTGACTTGTAGCTACATAACTACATTTTCTGCCTCCATCTTCAAATGGCAATCTTATACGTTCATATCTTTTTATAAGTATACTGATGATACCGGATTAAGAATTCATCCTACTGCAATATTTCCTCATCTTGCCTAATTACCTCTGCTACAAACCTACTTCCAGTAAGGTCATATTCTGAATTACCAGTGATTAAAACATACATTTTTGTGGGACACAGATCACCCCATATCAACCAGGAAAACAAAATTATAAGTTTCAGATTTTATTCTTGACCTTGGTAAATATTTAGCATTAATAAAAAATTAAAATTACATTGAAATATAAATAAATAGATGTGTCTATCCAGTGCATCTATATATATATATATGTGCCATGCTTTATTCTGTGTAATACATATAATTTAAATCATTAGTATCTATTATTATGTACTGAAAATTTTATATCTAGATAATCTCTTTAGAAAAACAGACTTTTAAAATATTGCTACAATACAAGACACCAGTGGCATAAAGCTGTATTACCTTTTCTCAGATTTCTTATTCAGGATAGCTAATAATAATTCAAATCATACAGTTATTGCATAAGTAACCTTTTGGTGAGGTAAACTGTTCAATAGGCCTGCAAGATAGGCAAATTCATTGTAGAAAAAGCTGCTGATGAGTATGTTTTGTGTTCCTTTTTATCTAGATGTTCCATTTTGTTTGTTTTTTCCCTTCCCTGGCAGAAAGCCTTAATGGAAACAAAGTTATTTTTCTCATGTGTAATGATCAGTGCTCTTTCTCACCCTGACTTCCTGCCCCATCTTGAATAATAAGCAGTGCCTGAGTATCTAAATAGGAATCAAATGTTCTTGGAAAAAGATGCAAAAGAAATAAGAAAACAACTGGATTTTATTCGCTTCTCAGGGAGAGATGCATTGAACTGCAAAAGCTGAAGCACCTGGGAAAATCTGTCTAGGCAGGCAGAGATGTGAACAGTAATGGAAAATGCCTTTCTGTGTCAGCATAGAGGGCTGGGAACTATTATACTCTGTGGTTGGAGTGTGATCAAGTGAAATTCAAAAGAGAGATTATTTCAGAACCTTATAGCATAACAATACAATGTAGAAAACAGATGAATGTGTGTGTCTGTCTTTTCAGGCAGAAAGCATCTGTTTTGGAAAAATAAAACTTACCTATGCTGATTTAGAGACCTCAAACATGCCTTTCCAAAATATTTAGCAGTTACTCCTGTCCAGTGAAGCTTCAGAAACCAGAGATCACTGTAAGATTGTTAATGTGTGTTGGGTTGGGTTGTGGAGAAGACAACTGTAGACAGCTCAAAGAAAACATTTTAGAAACAGCTTTCTTCATTTAATTCTTCAATCAAAAAAAAAGGAGCATAGATAGGTGCTGAATTTGCTCTTCATCCTGTTTGTGATGTCAATAGTATCGCTCCTCCCTCTGTCCGCACTGTTCGCTGAACCCAGGATAGGCAAGGTGCGAGCTAAGAGGCTGGAAGGACATGTGAGGAGCCATGGGAACTTCAGACATGTTTATTCTCTTTTGGCTGGCACAGCAGACAGAACGTAACTGCACAAACTCTCTCCTGGCTGACACAGCAGCCGTACTGGTATTCTGTCCTCTCCTTACTAACCCAGCAGACACAGCCGTGACGCCACAGTAATGCTGCTACTTTCTTAGGTGGGGCTCATATGTACGTACAGCACAAAGTAGCTTGTGACCAAGAGAGTACCTCGTGGTACGCATGCGCAGTGCTATGTATTAGCTCAGGTGTTACATAGTCATTATTTACAAAACATGTGGCGAGAGAGCCTGAACATGCCATCTTGGCTAATTTGCTCTTTCCCTACAGGTGGTAAATGTAGAAATTGAAGCACTAAATTTCTGCTATGTTCCCAGCATTCTAGGGGTGGAATCCCTGAGATTCTGCTTGAGCACTCAACATAATATTCACTAGCGTATTCACTCAAAATAATATTCACTAGCATCCAATGGCCTGACAAGCCCATCATGAATCATCAAGTATAGGGAAATGGATGTTTGGGTGGACGAGGAAGGGAGTTGCTTAAATATTCCAGTTGCAATTGCGCTAATTTGTAAGAATCAGAACATAATTAAACCCCATCAAGATTTTGGATCCCTGGAAGGATTTATTTTACCCATAATTAGCCATGAATTTGACACATGTAGAAAATTAGATTGTATAAAACAAAAATCCATTGATTACACTTTTTTTGAGATGCAGATGGAGAGGGAGGGTGGTGGATAGGTAAAAATAAATTTGCCTAGGTAATTAAAATAAATGAACTTTGTCAGCACGTGTTATTATTGTTAAGTGCTCTGTATATTTTACCTTAAGCTTGTACGTGTGTGTGTGCTTAGTCGCTCAGTCATGTCCAACTCTTTTCAACCACATGGACTGTAGCCCGCCAGGCTCCTCTGTCCATGGGATTTTCCAGTCAAGAATACTGGAGCGGGTTGTCATTTTCTTCTCCAGGGGATCTTCCAGACACAGGGATTGAACTCACGTCTTCCTCATCTCCTGCATTTCAGGCAGATTCTTTACCATTGAGCCACTGGGGAAGCCCTGAGCTTGTATAGATAATGACAGTTGCCTGTATTTTATGAATAAATTCCTTTGTGATCATTTAGTTCAAATCTTATATAAGCACTGAGAGTGCTATGAGTTTTACTTCATACTGGCTTTCTTTTTTAAGTTACAGACAAAACTGCAACATATGGCCTGCTATTAGCTTTAATTTCAAACTAAACGTGCATTCTAAGAAGCAAAGTGACTTGTGTTCACAAAGCTTTAGGATCCCTTCCACTTCCTTCTCTTCTAAACATATTGTTGATCTACCCCACCTCTACCTTCTCTCAACTTAATTCATATACTTTTATCTTAATACATTTTATATTTTCAGGAGCATCTAAAGGTTTTCATAGAGAATCAGAGCTAGTTGCTAAATCTTTTTTATCTGCGTATTGCTTGATGCCAACTAAAATTTGTCACCTGCCATCTGCCTCTACAAGGATTAGGTCAGTAGTCAAATGCAGTTGCTAATCTGTAACATAACCCTGAAAGGAGTTCAGGGCAGAGATCAGGTGTGAGGCAATCTGTGCTCTGGAAAACAAAACAAAACAAAAACTAACAGAACAGACCTTTGGATACTTAGAAATTTTCAGTAGAATATTTTATGTGCACAACTTCTTGTATCTTCTCCTTCTAGAAAAGCATTAAAATCATTAAAGGAGACATCTGTGAGCAGCAACCTCCCTGGGACTAGCAGCGACCTTCTGTCAAAGCGTGTGCTTGATTGCATGTATTCTCCTTCATTGAAATCGCATACATACTGAAGGCCCCCCTTACTTTTATAGAGCAGTTCCTCAGAGCTATCTGAGAGGTGATCTCCATGGCTAGAGTCTTCCTTTTGCCCCAAATATAACTTAACTCACTACTTTCAAGTTGGGCATTTATTTTTTTCAGTTGACGTTAGCCTTGTTTTTTTGTGTTTCTAATTAGTTTGTTGGTGCTTTGTTTTTCATTCTGCTGATTTTCTTATTTCTAAGATTATGATTTTTTAGTTTCATAGGCAAGCATTATTATATTAAAATGCCATATTCTTTCATGTCTATCAGTCACCTTCATAATTTTATCATCTGTTTATGCTAATATCTAGTTAGATGGAAATAACCAAGTCAAATTTACTTTTCACCAGAGACCTCTTTAAAGTAGAGTTGCCAGATTGAATTCAGGATGTCCAGCTAAATTTGAATTTCAGTTACAAACCAGATAGTTTTTTTCTCATGATTCAGGCAAAATTTTTGTGTGGAACTTGCCTATGTCTTAAGTCCAAATTTCAGAGGTCATTCTGTTTTAACTATTTGTATGTGCTTGCTAAGTCACTTCAGTTGTGTCCGGCCCTGAGATACCATGGACTGTGGCCCACCAGACTCCTCTGTTCATGGAATTCTCCAAGTAAGAATACTAGCGCGGGTGGCTATTACCTCTTCCAGGGGATCTTCCTGATCTAGGGATAAAGACTGAGTCTCTTATTTCTCCTGAATTGGCAGGTATGCTCCTTACAACTAATGCCACCTGGGAATCACTTATTTGTGTATATATATAGGAAGATCACTTGGAGAAGGGAATGGCTATCCACTCCAGTATTCTTACCTGGAGAATTCCATGGACTTGCAAAGAGTTGTACACAAATGAGTGACTTAAAAAAAGAAAAAAAGTGTGTGTGTGTGTGTATATATATATATACACACACACACGCACACACACACACACACATATCTTATTTTAAATTGGCAGTACTACTTTAAATGAGAGAAGGATTGAAAAATATTATTAGCTTTAAAATGGTGTTCATCAAATCAGCTTTAATTGATCTGATGAATCAGTTAAAGTTTATGTGTTAGTCGCTCAGTTGTTTTCAACTGTTTTTGACCCCATGGACTATATATAACCTGTCAGGCTTACTCTGTCCATGGAATTCTCCAGGTGTGAATAGTGAAGTGGTAGCCATTCCCTTCTCCAGGGGATCTTTCCAACCCAAGGATCGAATCTGGGTCCTCTGCATTGCAGGAAGATTCTTTACTGTCAGAGCCACCAGAGAAACCCATCTACGTGTATAACTGACCCAGTTACACTTTAATGATTTGGTGGGCAGAGGCAAACATAAATTTAGTATCTTGTTAATATTCATTCATTTATTCATTTCACAAATGTTCAGTTCAGTTCAGTTGCTCAGTTCTGTCCAACTCTGCTACCCCATAGACTGCAGCATACCAGGCTTCCCTGTCCATCACCGACTCTCAGAGCTTGCTCAAACTCATGTCCATTGAGTCAGTGATACCATCCAACCATCTCAACCTCTGTCATCCACTTCTCCTCTTGCCTTCAATCTTTCCCAGAATCAAGGTCTTTTCAAATGAGTCAGTTCTTTGCATCAGGTGGCCAAAGTACTGGAGTTTCAGCTTCAGCCTCAGTCCTTCCAATGATTATTCAAGACTGATTTCCTTTAGAATTGACTGGTTTGATATCCTTGCTGTTCAAGGGACTCTCGAGTCTTCTCCAACACCATGGTTCAAAAGCATCAATTCTTCAGCACTCAGCTTTCTTTATAGTCCAACTCTCACATCCATAAATGACTACTGGAAAAACCATAGCTTTGACTAGATGGACCTTTGTTGGCAAAGCAATGTCTCTGCTTTTTAATATGCTGTCTAAGTTGGTCATAACTTTTCTTCCAAGGAGCAAGCATCCTTTAATTTCATGGCTACAGTCACCATCTGCAATGATTTTGGAGCCCACAAAAAATCTCTCACTGTCTCCATTGTTTCCCCATCTGTTTGCCATGAAGTGATGAGACCAGATGCTATGATCTTAGTTTTCTGAATGTTGAGCCCTAAGCCAAATTTTTCACTCTCCTCTTTCACTTTCATCAAGAGGCTTTTTAGTTCTTCTTCACTTTCTGCCATAAGGGTGGTGTCATCTGCATATCTGAGATTATTGATATTTCTGCTGGCAATATTGATTCTAGCATGTGCTTCATCCAGTCCAGGATTTCGCATGATATACTCTGCATATAAGTTAAATAAGCAGGGTGACAATATATAGCCTTGACGTACTCCTTTCCCTATTTGGAACCAGTATGTTCCATGTCGAGTTCTAACTGTTGCTTCTTGACCTGCATACAGATTTCTCAGGAGGCAGGTCATGTGGTCTGGTACTCCCGTCTCTTTAAGAATTGTCCACAGGTTGTTGTGATCCACACAGTCAAAGGCTTTGGCATAATCAATAAAGCAGAAGTAGATGTTTTTCTGGAACTCTCTTGCTTTTTCTATGATCCAACAGATGTTTGCAATTTGATCTCTGGTTCCTCTGCCTTTTCTAAATCCAGATTGAACATCTGGAAGTTCACGGTTCATGTACTGTTGAAGCCCAACTTGGAGAATTTTGAGCATCACTTTGCTAGCATGTGAGATCAGTGCAATTGTGTGGTAGTTTGAGCATTCTTTGTCATTGACTTGCTTTGGGATTGGAATGAAAACTGACCTTTTCCAGTCCTGTGGCCACTGCAGAGTTTTCCAAATTTGCTGACATATTGAGTGCAGCACTTTCACAGCATCATCTTTCAGGATTTGAAATAGCTCGACTGGAATTCTGTCACCTCCACTAGCTTTGTTCGTAGTGATGCTTACTAAGGCCCACTTGCCTTCACATTCCAGGATGCCTGGCTCTAGGTGAGTGATCACACCATTGTGGTTATCTGGGTCATGAAGATCTTTTTTTGTATAGTTCTTCTATGTAATCTTGCCACCTCTTCTTAATATCTTCACAAATGTTCCCTGAGTACCTAAAATACCAGAAGTAATGATGAGCAAAGTAAGCGTTAGCCTTACCTTTGCAGAATTTAAAACAATGGAGAAGAGTGTTAAATAATCTTACACTTTTATAGCAAATTGTAACAAGTCCAGTAAAGGAGAATATATTCTTATAGGACAGGGAGCCCAACTAACCTGGTGGACAGAAAGGGTGTGGTAATACTTCCCAGAAGTGTAAGTTGAGCTAAAACTAAAGCCTAAATGGGACTGATTTGGGCAAAGAGCAGGTAAGAAAAAAAGTGAATTTCCATGTAAATGGGAACATCCTCAGCAAAGGAATTGAAAGCAGGCATCTGTGGTTGAATTCCAGTGGGTTGTAAGTGAGACCAAAGAGATAGTCAAGGAAGTCTGTAACCAGATAAAGTGGTATCCAGCAGGCCATCTTAATCTTCATTTTAAAAAGAAAAAAAAAAGGGGAGGGGCGGAAGATTTTGCAAAGCTTTAAGAGAGTGATAAGATTTGCATTTGAAAAGATAAATCTAGCAGCTTGAAGGAAGGATTCAAGTTTACTGGAAGATTTGTAAACCACTTCCTGGTGGACAATATATCCTTTCTGCCAAAAGACCAAAGGAAGTCTAACAGATTGATAAGTTTTTCTGTAAAGGGCCATACACTAAATGTTTTAGGAGTTGTTGCCCTTACAGTGTCTGTTGCAATCACTCAAGGTTTCTAGGGTTGTAGTGCCAGAGCAATCATAGATGATATATAAATGAATAAGCATGGCTGCATTCCAGTAAAAAATTTTTTTATTTATACTAAAATTTGAATTTCATATAATTTTTATGTGCCATAATATAACAGTCTCTTGATTTTTTTTTAACCATTTCAAGATGTAAAAGTCATTCTTATCTTGTGGGCTATACAAAAACAGCATGATTCCATATTCTAGTCTTTGAAAGTATATTTAAGGGAGAGTTAGATGGTTTGGGGCTTTCCAGGTGGCTCCATGGTGAAAGAATCTGCCTGCCATTACAGGAGATGTGAGTTTGTCCTTTGGTTGGGAAGATCCCTGAATAGAATTGGCAACCCACTCCAGTGGGTATCTTGCCTGGGAAATCCCATAGACAGAGGAGAGCCCGGTGGGCTGCAATCCATGGGGTCACAAAGAGTTGGACATAGCCTGGACATGGCTTAGCAACGAAACAACAACAAGATAGTTTTGAAGGCTGTTGTGAAGTTAAAATGAAAAGAAATGTTAACAGCTTAAGTATCAGGGTTGAGGAAGATAAGTGTCCAAAGATTTTTGAAGTTTCTGATCAGTGCACTTGGCCAGATGGATGGTGGTACCCTACCTTTAACCAGGCAAAGAAGTCTGAAGGGAGAAATTATGAACTAGGAGATGCTGAGTTTTGTCATGTCACTGAGGCATCCATATGGGGATATTGAATAGCATCAGAAAATATTTCAGCTAGAAATAAAAAGTGGATAATCACAACTACCAGGCAATTGAAGCCTGCAGAGAATGACTTCGGTAATACTTTTGGAGTCTTTCTAACCCCTCCCCATTCTGAGGAGGTCCTGTATTTTCTTTATATCACTTTTTGGATATTTTGTGATATTATTTGTACATCTTCTGGTGGTATTCAGCACAGCTCGCCATCACCAATAATTGGACTAGCTACTGTATAATGCTTTTATTTTATTAAGAGTCTTTTTATTCAACTCTTCTTGAAATACCAGGAAGTTTCTTTCGATAAATTCATTTAGTTTTGACTGTGCTGGGTGCAGGCTTTCTCTAGTTGCTATGAGTAGGGTCTGTTCTCTAGCTGCAGTGTGTGGGCTCCTCATTGTGGTGGCTTCTCTTGTTACAGAGCAGGGACTCTAGAGCTTTGGCTCTGTAGTTGTGGCACATGGACTTAGCTGCCCCGTGGCATGTAGGATCTTCCCAGACCAGGGATCAAACCTGTATCCCCTGCATTGGCAGGTGAATTCTTAACTACTGGCCTACCAGGGAAGTCCTATGTAATGCTTGATATCCTGTAGTCTGGTGCCTCCCAGCCACTGTGCATGGCATCACAAATGGGTTGCATGTTAGCTGTGGGACATTGAAGAAGAGATTTGATAGGGCTGTATGTAGGCTGGTCACAGTTATCACATATAACTACGAGTGGACTCTTTCATTTCCCTTGATGTGGGCATTACCAATGTATTATCATTTTCTATATGTGCATTGACTTGGAAAATTTTGGGGAGCCCTGATAAACTATAAAGGAGAGAGTCATTGAGAATCATATCACAGGTTCTCTGCTTAAGGAAATAAATACTGGAAAGAGGATCATTTTGGGGTGACAGTATTGGTTCTACCATAATACTAACTGATAGATTCTTAATCACATAGTTTCTCTAAGCTTCAGGGTTCTGATTTGTACATAGGGAATAATGATATTAAAAGAATAATTTATTCAACTTATTGACATTATTTAATGAGATAATTGGGCTTTCACGGTGGCTCAGATAGTAAAGAATCTGCCTGCAATGTGGAAGACCTGAGTTCGATCCCTGGGTCAGAAATATCCCCTGGAGAAGGCAATGGCAACCCACTCCAGTATTTTTGCCTGGAGAATCCCATGTACAGAGGAGCCTGATAGGCTACAGTCCATGGGGTCACAAAGAGTCGGACAGTATTGAGCCTTTTCTCCCTTTATTTCTCCCAATGAGATAGTGCTTTTATTTTTTAGCATGGTGTTAGGAGGAAAACTTCCTCTAGAAACTCCAAGTGGTCAGGAACCTGCAAATTAAATGACAACAGATTAATGGGAGAGAAATTTTAATAAACATGTATGGAGGAGTACTTCATAGTGAAAAATTTGCTGAATAGCAAAGGGCGAGGGGTTATATTCCAGCTTCACAAAAATGAGGAGTTTGGGACTTCAGTGGGGAAAGTACAGAGAGTTCTGTTAGGCATGTTCATCCTGAAGCCAATAGACATTTTCCCTCCTGGATGGAAGCTCCTCCAGAGGGGGTTTATAGTAGCTGAATTTATACCTCTCAGTGCTAAGGGTCAGCATTCTTTCAAGCAGGAAACTCCCACAAAAGGGTTTAATGACAGCTGCATCTTAATGAGACTCTGCTTAAGTTTAGATAAAGTTTGTTTCTACAGCTGTGGTTCAGTTTAATCTTTGCACCATTTTGACTGGTTGTTGGTCCGTTCAGTGACTGTAGTAGTGAAAGTGTGAAAGTGTTAGTCAATCGTGTCCGACTCTTTGCCACCCCATGGCCTATGTCCTACCAGGTTCCTCTGTCCATGAAATTCTCCAGGCCACAGTACTGGAGTGAGTTGCCATTCTCTTCTCCAGGGGATCTTCCCAATCAGGAATTGAACCCAGGTCTCCCACGTTTCAGGCATATCCTTTACGATTTCAGCCACCGGAGAAGCCTCAGTTCAGTTCAGTCGCTCAGTCGCGTCCAACTCTTTGCGACCCCATGAACCACAGCACGCCAGGCCTCCCTGTCCATCACCAACCCCTGGAGTCCCCCCAAACGCATGGCCATCGAGTCGATGATACCATCCAGCCATCTCATCCTCTGTCGTCCCCTTCTCCTCCTGCCCTCAATCTTTCCCAGCATCAGGGTCTTTTCCAATGAGTCAGCTCTTCGCATCAGGTGGCCAAAGTATTGGAGTTTCAGCTTCAATATCAGTCCTTCCAATGAACACCCAGGACTGAACACTCCTTTAGGATGGACTGGCTGGATCTCCTTGCAGTCCAAGGGACTCTCAAGAGTTTTCTCCAACACCACAGTTCAAAAGCATCAATTCTTCGGCGCTCAGCTTTCTTTATAGTCCAACTCTTACATCCATATGTGACCACTGAAAAAACCATAGCCTTGACTAGATGGACCTTTGTTGGCAAAGTGATGTCTCTGCTTTTTAATATGCTGTCTAGGTTGGTCATAACTTTCCTTCCAAGGAGTAAGTGTTTTTTAATTTCATTGCTGCAACCTTTGTCTAAATAGTTGCCCCGTGCTTGTAGTTAAACTGCAAAGGGTCCTCCTGTCTTCTTAGAATGATTCATCACTTTGTGTGGCATTTGCTTTGTATAACATATATGAGATTTAGGAGACAAATTAGATGTGGAAAGGAATTCCAGATTTCTTGGCTCCATGTAAACTCTTCATATAGACAATGACAAAATCATAGTGAATTCTGACTCACTTTCACAGTTTTGTGTCAATATAAGGATGCTCTCATTGTACACCCCAGTCTCAATTAAAATACCTGCAGTGGCCTATTCTAGCCAACCCAGGGACATGAAGATGTGAATAGTTTAGAAGCTTTAAACCATTTATTAGATGGTGCATTTCAATTAGGGAGGAGAGAAAGGTGTTGGTTAGCAAAATTTAAAATATGTGCAATCCCAGGAAGTTGTAAGGACTAGAAAAGTACTTTGGGGTGAGGAAAATTTTTCTTTTTCTTTTTTTTCTTCATCTCTTTTTAAAGAACAGTTCAACATAAAACAGATAACAGTCTGAATGATTATATTTTGCTTTTGTCAAAGTGAGAGTACAACCAAAGTGATTATTTTCTCTTGAGTTTGTGAAAAGAAGTATTTATCATAATCAACTTACTTATCTACTTATGGACCTTTAGAAAGAAATAGTTTGAGCAAATTGCAAGTCTTCTAGGAAATGTAGTTCGTGTGGTATGGGAATTTCAGCTCAGGGGCCTTCCTCACCTTGAAACCCTAGTACTTTTCCTGATTATAATCTCGTTAAGCTATGACAAACCTAGGCAGTGTATTAAAAAGCAGAGATATCACTTGACCGACAAAGGTCTGTATAGTCAAAACTATGATTTTTCCATAGTCATGTGTATATGTGAGAGTTGGACCATAAAAACTGAGTGCCAGAAAATTGATGCCTTCAAATTGTGGTGCTGGAATAGACTCTTGAGAGTCCCTTGGAAAGCAAGGAGATCAAACCAGTCAATCCTAAAGGAAATCAATCCTGAATATTTATTGAAAGGACTCATGCTAAAGATGAAGCTCCAGTACTTTGGCTACCTGATGTGAAGAGCTGACTCACTGGAAAAGAACCTGATGCTGGGAAAGATCAAAGGCAGGAGAAGAGGACGGCTTTGGATGAGATGGTTAGATAGCATCACCAACTTGGCAGACATAAATCTGAGCAAACTCTGAGATGTAGTGAAGGACACTGAAACCTGGTATGCTGCAGTCCATGGGGTCACAGAGTCTGACACCACTTAGCAACTGAACAACAACAATCCACTGTTGATTCAGTGGACATACTACACTTTGGAGTTCAAATAGTACCAGCGTACTGCATGATTGTGTTCTTGTGTGGATATATGCATTAAAAACTACAAGCAAGAAATCTGTGCACAATTCTTATTGAACTAGTAAATAAAGTGAAAAAATGATTAGGTACAGATGTCTATTTTCTAAGGAATGGACTAGTGTATTCCTTTATATCCATATCCTTGTAAGTATCCTTGAAGTGTAACTTCCCCTTCCCCTCACCCCTTCTCCCAGCTCCCACTCAGCAAGTGATGGTTAGTGTCTAATACACACTCCAACTGTCATCCCCACTTCGGGAATAATCATAACTCAGTAAGGTTAATAGTAATAGCTGAGCTCTTGGTAGTTTTCTTCAATGAGTAATAAAAAAAGGCATTCAACATGAAAAATTGAAGGTGTTGTGAAGATGCCAAGGAACATTTTCTTCATTTTACTATGGAATTATCAGAAGGAGATGGAGTCTCAACCTTTGAGATCAGCAATAGTAATTTTCTGTGGTTCCATGGGACATGCTATGCTTAGCAATGAAATTGCGTGTAATAAACTCTGTGGTTGAAATATTACCTTTAGCTTCCAGAATTTTATTCTGTTTATCCTCTCGAAGGGTTTCACTTTCATGTTAACTCTTAAATTGCTAAGATTTACCAAGGTCTGACACTTCAGTACCTCACGTCTGCTTCTTTATGTGAATATCTGACTAGAGAGCCTCAGAATTTAATAAAAGTCTTCAGTGGAGATAGTAAATGAGATTTGGGTTGATAATATAGTTTATGGGATCTTAATTTTTCTTCCATCTAATATTAACCTATGAGATTACTGGATAAATTTTATTAATAGGGTGGTGTTTTCAGTGTCCTGTGCTTATCTGATATTTCTCTTCACATTTTCTTAGAGTATTCATGAAATATCTAACGTGTTTGTCTATTAAACCGATTCTGGTTATAGGTCTTAAAAGGCATAGCTTATAATACACAGACACCCTTGAATTCTACATTTATGTTTTGTCCATATTACTTTTCTATTATTTTCTCTGTTTTTCATATGCAGTCCTTTGTACAGTTAAATACATTTTGTTCTTTGTCATTTTTAAAAAGAAAACCAAAATTAATAATCTAAGAGCATATTTAACTGTTGTTATTTATCATCTACTTATATGTGTTTATGTATACATGTGTATGTATAATATGCACACTTAATATGTGCCTATATATTTGAAACTTTGTTCATATAATTGCTGTTTTGGGGAGTACAAAGTGAGTTTACCCCAATATGAGATTGAAGTATACAAAATATAAGTAGTAAATCTGTTTATTTATAACCTGCAGCTTTATGGGATTCCAAAAATTGTTTATTAGCTAATAAGTCTCTGGACATACTATACTTAATAGTATATTTTGCTGAATATATTAATACTAATGTTCAAAAAAAAGATTAAATCAAATTTCTAATTAATATGCCCACTTGATGTGTCAACACTTACAGATAATTAATATTTTTTGCCAGTTCCCATTCCAGGATTTGACTTGGGTAAATAATTGAATCAGTCCACCTCTTTTGAACCACAGAATCTTAGTCAACATTCCTGGGTCTGCATTGTCCTTTTGTACACACCCATAGCAAGAGCAGGCTTCCCTGGTGGCTCAGACGGTAAAGAATCCACCTGCAATGCAGGAAACCTGGGTTTGATCCCTGGGTTGGGAAGAGCTCTTGGAAGAGGGCATGGCAACCCATTCAGTATTCTGGCCTGAAGAATTCCCCATGGACGGAGGAGCCTCACAGACTACAGTCCATGGGGTTGCAAAGAGTTGGACATGACTGAGCGACTAAGAACAGCAAGAGAAAAAATGTGACAGAACAAACTGTATTGAAGGAGACAGGAAGAAAGAAGGATGGAAGGAGAAAAAGTAAAGGAAGGAGGCAGTAAACAGAGAGGGCAACGAGGCAAGGATGGCCAAAGGAAAGCAAAAGTATTATTGAAAAGTGGTAGATCTATGGACAGTCAATTCCTAGGTGAGGAAGATGATACTAAACAGAAAAGGAAGGCACAGTTTTCAGAGTTACCAAAAGAAGCCTCAAGTTTCTTTCCATCTCTGAGTTTTATGATGAGATTTCTCTTCACATGGTACATTTTCTCTACATTTCTATGCCATTTATAAGTTTGTAGGCATGTAGGAATTAAGTAATGGGGCCCCATTTTATAACTGAAAAATATTATTTTCTTGGACAAAAGATAATTGTGTGTAAAACTACTTTGAAAAGGAACAGTACATTATTCTTATACAAAAAGTAAATTAAAGTTGAATTTTTATCTGCTTTGAATAGAAACATGCAGTTCTCTCTCTTACTAGACGCAATCTGTAGAAGCTTAGAGGAGGACCTTGGGGGTTGCCTGTAGTTTGGTTGAAGATTGTTACCATTGGATTTGCAATAAATTCAGTTCCTTCTCCTTAAGATAGGATGATTGGCAGGGATTAAGTCTTTATTACTAAAGAAGTTCTGAGCCAAGCTTCTGTTTTTTTATGAATATATTCCCTTATTTATTAATGGTATTTTTGAAACCTGACTGTTCAAGAAGCGTATACACTACTATGTTAACTATTAAAGTTCTCTGTTTAGATGAAGTGGAGGAGGCATATTCTTTTCCTACCCACCCAACCAGTTATGTTAAGATCATGGATGAAAAGAGAAATTATTGTAATAAAGTCATAATAAAAGCAAGAGATGCTTATAAATTTAGATTTTTTTCTTTCAAAAATCTGGGATAGATCAGTATTGATTAGAGGAAAAATTTGCAGAAACTATCAAGCCATATTTAATGCTACCTTTTTGAGTACTATTCATACTTAGTAATTTATTTATGTGTTTAAGGTGAATAAACTAGATACAAATGATTTTGCCTCTGGAGTTTATTTTAGCTTCTATTGAACTTAAATAGTTCTATGTAAAGCTGTGTCTGTATATCTCTGTATGTTTATATCTCAGTGTTTGTTCGATCTATCTTATTGACTTAGTTTTTTTTTTAATATGAAAAAAGCTTTGTCCTTTATTCTCTGCTTATTAATATTATATATCCATTATAGGGAGTTCCTAGCATGTAAAAAAATTGTGCTCCTTAAAATAAAAGTATTAATATCAAAACTGAAAGCAAGGATATAGAATATTGAGTGAATTATTTCTTTCCAGAACAGCTAACTCTTGGTGAAAAGGGGAGCTGAAAAAAATAAAAAAGTGTATGTTTTGATTGTGTCTATCAGAGAAATTATAGCTGAATGCAGCCCTCTTCGCTCCAGGGAGAAAATTCACAGTGTGGGTTTATCTAAAGGAAGGAGAAAGGGTCATCCCCCCTGGCTTGCTCTTGTCTGGCCCTGCGCTTGGCATTCTCATTCTGTCTCTCAGAAATGATTATATCAGCCTTAACCCTAAAGAAGGTAAAAAAAGTTGGACAGAAAAAACCCAAACAAATAGGATCTGATTACTTTCTCCATAATTATGAGGCCACATGTGCATTCTGTTAGTTCTCTAGGTGTTTTAAACAAAAATAGTATCAGCCTAGAAATTTAGGTTTGACTCAAGAAGAAAATAGTAAGTAGGAGTGATTAGAATAAATTCCAAGAAGGAAAGGAATTGAGAGACTTTTCTTAATTATAGATTTTGGTTTAAAAGTAAATAGTTATTAAAAGCATATATGATTGCAATGTCAATGGTTTATTTATTTTTAAGATCTGTCGACATTTTTGTAGCCTTGAAGAGTTAAATATGTTCCATGAAGAATATTGTCATGTAAACCTCTATATGGAGATTACTGTCATATTCTGTGTAATTGACTATGCTTCCTTAAAGTTTCTCTGAATTTCTTTTCTGAAAGTTTTATGTGTGGCCTGATTCTCAATTTAGTGTGACTATCATTTTCTGTTGCTCTTACAGATTTTACTTTATTGATTTAAATATATTTTGCTTCCAGTGTACTAATATAGTAGCTGATGTGTTTTGACTGAATTAGTGTGATTTAGTAAGTTTGAACATTAAATGTTTCTTACATCCTAACTATAGAATCCTTTACTAATCCAAAAATAATTCAGTAATAATATGTGATTGAGTAGCTTCTCATCTTCTTGTTGAAGCCTAGGTTTTCACTATAAAATAATACTTTAAAATTTCTTTGTGAAAGCCTTTCTTTTTAATATGGTAAGATACAGAAACACAACTAAAATATTTTCTTGGGGGCTGTTTTCATTGAGTAGAAATCTACTTTAACCTCCATTCAGTTCCCAGTGATAATAGAATGTCTTTCTTCTTTTCTCATTTTTTGTTTTCCCTTCTGTCATATCAAGTTGCTGTCATAAAAAATTAACAGTTAAGTAAGGAGCATTAAGAGAATACACTTTTTTTTTCCATTTTAAAGGATAGCAATTTTAACAGAGACTAGAACTTCACCTTCACTGCTTTCCAAATGATGGTGCTGCTTTCTTTGAAGTTTCTCTCTTCACTCATGATAAATGCCCTTTTGCTGCTGCTGCTGCTGCTGCTAAGTCGCTTCAGTCGTGTGCGACTCTGCGACCCCATAGACGGCAGCTCACCAGGCTCCTCCGTCCCTGGGATTCTCCAGGCAAGAACATGGGAGTAGGTTGCCATTTCCTTCTCCAGTGCATGAAAGTGAAAAGTGAAAGTGAAGTTGCTCAGTCGTGTCCGACTCTTAGTGACCCCATGGACTGCAGCCTACCAAGCTCCTCTGTCCATGGGATTTTCCAGGCAAGAATACTAGAGTGGGTTGCCATTGCCTTCTCCGAAATGCTCTTTTGATGAGTAGTAATTTTTGGTTTAACCCTTTGCTATGAAGCTGTCCTAAGTAGTAACATGCTTGGGTTCATATTAAGCTAATTATGATCAGTAGTTAAAAACAAAAAAAAACTATTTATTTATTTTGGTCTGTGTTGGGTCTTTGTTGCTTCTTGGGCTATTCTCTAGTTGCAGCAAGCAGGGTCTACTCTCATTGCAGTGGCTTCTCTTGTTGCAGCATACAGTCTTTGGGTTGTGCAGGCTTCAATAGTTGCAGCACGTGGTCTCTGTTTCCAGCTTCTGGGCTCTACAGCACAGGTTCACGAGCTGTGGTGTAAGGGCCTACCCACTCCATGGCATGTGGGATCTTCCCAGATCAGGAATGGAACACATGTCTCCTGCATTGACAACTGGATTCTTTAGCACTATGCCGCCAGGGAAGCCCATGTCTTAGGCACTAGTAGTATGCAAAACAGAATCTTGGCACAGACTATAGCCGGATCTTTTTCCTACAATTGTTAAGGCCTCAGCACACATAGGAATAATGACACTGAAATGTTCCCTAATAGCTAAAAGCACTTAGTAAGTACTCAGTGAAATAAGTTATTACTACACTACACTTTCTATCCAGAAAAGACTAAAAAAGGCCTGGGAAGGCAGTCCAGACCAAGAGATCCCCGTCTCAAGGAGGACCATGTTTGTCTCTAAAGATTCTAAGTCTCTTTGGAATTCATTTTCAGGGATTTTGTTTTAGTTCAGAAGATATTCCTTGGAGATATTTCATTATAGTTGATTGCAGCAGATCATGTTATAGATATAATAATGGTATAATGCAACTGTAGAATGCAAATCAGCATCACAATTGGGATTATTTCACTTTTGTAAACAAATGCAATTCTTCCTGATTTTTGAATTAAGGTTAAATTAACACAATCAAGGGAGGGTTCATGAAGAAGTCTAGATGTGTGATTCCTAAAGACCATTTATTCACTTTCCCTGAAAGCCTTTCCTTGTCTTCCTAAGATGGTTGAATATCCTTTACCATGTATATTTAGGATGCCCAATGATTACTTTGCCTTAATCTTGCTGAATTTAATTACCTGTATATTTAATGCAATTCTTGATGCCCTCCCTGCATTAGACAGTAAGTTCCTTGACAAACCTAGAGAATGCATTTAAAAGCAGAGACATCATTTTACTGACAAAGGTCCATCTATTCAAAGCTATGGTTTTTCCAGTAGTCATGTATGGAGGTGAGAGTTGGACCATAAAGAAGGCTGAGCACCAAAGAATTGATCATTTCAAATTGTGGTGCTGAAAAAAACTTTTCAGAGACCTTGGACTAAAAGGAGATCAAGCCAGTCAATCCTATAGGAAATCAACCCTGAATATTCATTGGAAGGACTGATGTTGAAGCTGAAGCTCCAGTACTTTGGCTACCTAATGCAAAGAGCTGACTCATTGGAAAAGACTCTGATGCTAGGAAAGATTGAAGGTTAAAGGAGAAGAGGGCAGCAGAGAATGAGATGGTTAGATAGCATCACTGACTCAGTGGGCATGAATTTGAGCAAGCATCAGCTGAGTCAATGGATATGAATTTGAGCAAATTCTGGGAGATAGTGGAGGACAGAAGAGCCTGGTATGCTACAATCCATGAGGTTGCTAAGAGTTTGCTACAAATTAGTGACTGAATAAGAACAACAGCAGCAACCCTTGAGGGCATAAACTCAGTTCTAGTATAGTGCAGTGCATATGCTAGAAACATACTGACTTTGGCTCTCATGGTGTTCAATGACCATTCACTTGTCAATTCTACCATTTCTACTATTCAATTAGTGTGATACTATTTGGCACTATCAAATGTGATTATTTATTGAAATAAGCTTGCTATATTAAAAGAAAATGTAACCCCAATTAGTCCCTTATTCTCATTATTTATAAAGAAATAGCAACCCACTCCAGTATTCGTGCCTGGAAAATCCCATGGACAGAGGACGCTGGTGGGCTACAGTCCACAGAGTCGCAAAAGAGTGGGGCTTAGCAGGTAAACAAAAGCAGCTATATATATGGTACATTAGTTTCTCTTCTTTTTATACAATAGTCAATTTACAATACAAGATGTTTTGAACCTTGAAAATTTCCCTCAATATATTATGGTGATCCTTCTATATTCTATACCAGAAAGCATCCTCATTTTTATGGATCAATTGGTATTGCATTATATGTCATGTACAAGCTGTGTTTTGTTTGTTTCATGTCACTTTTGGAATAAAAATTCAGTAGGCATTTAGACAGAAGTCAATTATGTCATGAAGACTGTAGGAAAGATACGAGATCATGATGCAGGGCAAGAGTTTCTAGCGGTTGTATCATGTTGTTAAAGAGACTGAAGGTTATTGACTTACTGTAATTGGAGTCAGATATCTGATTTAGTTGGGTATATCCATTTCAAAAGGAAAACCCAGGATTTTTGATGTTTAATCCCTTGTGTACCTTACTTTAACCCTTTGCCATTAGGTTGGACATAAACAATACTTAATATCGGTAACTAATGGCAGTGATTCATCAGCCTGGTGGCAAAACAAAGCAGTTCACAACTAATCAGAAAGATACAATCAGGTATTGCCAGAGGTGAGGGATACTTTTTATTTTCTTTGCTCTGACCTTCTGGAGTTTTCTCTTTGCAGTAATTTCGTTCATGTCTACATTTACTGGAAGAAAGCTTTATCTGTTGCATTCTTTAAATGGTGGCACCAACTAAATCTAGTTCTTAGCAATAGGACTTTGGAAAGATGAATAAATCTTAGGTTTTTTTTTTAGAAAGCATATGTAAGAGTTGTTTTTCCTTATTTGAGAAGGGAAGTAACATTTTTGAAAGTTATCATAATCTTATTGCAAATCAATTGATGTGTTATTCTCTCCAGTTTGAAGATGCAGCTAATATATTTTGAGAATCACAATATAGATTGATATGGATAAATATAGGTAAAGATGTAAACGTAGATAGAGGTAAAGATATTTGAAATATGTTGTGTGTAATTGAGGTGAGTGAATTTTCTTTTTGCCCTCACTGGACCAATCGTAGAGTCTTTCAACTGTTTTATAATTCCACGTCATGGTCAACCAGGCAGTCTCTTAGAATTGCTCTTCTGCGTAGATGCCTTTAAAACCTCTACTGAAGATCTGTTCAATTTCATACAGTCTCTGACCAAGCATGCAGAGCAAGTCAAGGATATCAGTCTCTTCTTGGTGTCATTTCTGTATTCTTTTACATAGGTTAATTAAGGTTTTTACCAACCTATATCGTATCCATTTTTTACACGTCTATTTTTGTTAATCTGTGATACCATTAAACTAAGTATGCCAATGTGGTTTTTGTATCTAAAGTATACAGCATGTTGTTGGCTTCTGGTGCTGTGCTATGCTTAGTCACTCAGATGTGTCTGACTCATTTCGATCCCATGGCCTGTAGCCCACCAGGCTCCTCTTCTTAGCCACCAAGGAAACCCAAGAATACTAGAGTGGGTATCCCTTCTCCCGATGATCTTCCTGATCCAGGAATTGAACCAGGGTCTCCTGTATTGCAGGCAGATTATTTACCAGTTGAGCTACGAGGGAAGCCCTGGATTCTGGGAGGCACTCAATAAAAACACTGAAAAAAATCTCCTAAATTGGTATACATATATCAGCCTAACTTAATATTTGCTTAACTGAAATAAATTCAAGCTATATAAAGAAATGTGATATTGTTAGATAAAGTAAAATATAGAATAATATCTTTGTATATTCTTGGTTTGGATAAAATTTTTTAAAATAATAGCTTAAATGATTTTTATCTTTTATCACCACATGTTAATCAATCCTATTCTGCCTCTAAACTCTGATACAGACATACCTTGGGGATATTTCAGCTGGTTCCAGAACACCAGAATAAAGTGAATATTGTAGTAAAGCAAATCACACAAGTTTCCCAGTGCATATAAAAGTTATGGTTATACTATAGTGTATAATGTAGTCTAATAAGTGTAAAAAAACTTTATTCCTAAAAAATGTATATAGCTTAATTTCAAAAATAGTTAATTGCTTAAAAAGAAGTGCTATCATCTGAGTCTTTAAGGAGTTGTCATCTTTTTGCACTAATAGCATCAAAGATCACTGACCACAGATTACCATAACAAATAGAATCATTGTGAAAGCATTTGAAATATTGGGAAAATCACCAAATTAGACACAGACTCCAACTGAGCAAATACTGTTGGAAAAATGACAGCAATAGACTGGCTTGACACAGGGTTGCCACAAACCTTCCATTTAAAAAAACAAAACTGGCAAAATCTATGAAGCATAATAAAATGAGGTATGGCTTGCTCTGAAATTCCTGGTTTTGTATATCTCTTTTCAACGCAGTCCACTCCTGTGGAGCCTGTTCTTTGTTTCATCAGCATCTCTCTCCCTGTTCTATCCCTCAGTCCCTTCCTGGCCTTGCTGTAACGTGCTCTTCTGTTAGAGCACAGTGAGCTGCATGTGGGTCCCTATTCATCCTTCCAAGTCCCTGGAGAGGGTCCAGATCCTGTGTCAGCTCAGGTGTTAGCTTTCACCCTCCACCTCTAAGCCAGGCATATCATCTGTTTTCTTATCCCCAGGAGAAGCAAAGCTATTTGAATTAACCTAGAACACTCAGAAGGGCGTAATGTTTAGTCACTTCTAAAGCACATTTTCTGTTCACACATGCTCACTTTGAGCTTCTGTGCAATTAGAGAAGTGGAGGCTACTAACATTATGTATGAAACAAGGAACAGTATCAAAATAGAGGTCATCACCAAACAACCTGAGATTGCATTTGTTCCCTGTCAGTTGCAAAAGCCAACAATCCTACTTTTGAGTAAGAAATCTAAACAATGCAATTTTTCCTTCAGAAGCTGGGACACAGTAGCACAGTGGGCTGTTTAAACTTCTCTTTCTTAACTGTATTTCCAATTGGAAGTCAAATGGTGTGGACCTTCATTGTTGTTCAGTAGCTCAGTAGTGTCCAACTCTTTGTGACCCCATGGACTGCAGCACGCCAGTTCCCTGTTCACCACTATTTCCTGGAGCTTGCTCAGTCATGTCCATTGATTTGGTGATGCCATCCAACCATCTCATCCTCTGTCATCCCCTTCTCCTCCTGACTTCATTCTTTCCCAGCATCAGGGTCTTCTCCAATGAGTCAACTCTTTGCATCATGTGGCCAAAGTATTGGAGCTTCAGTTTCAGCATCAGTCCTTCCAATAAATATTCAGAGTTCATTTCCTTTAGGATTGACTGGTTTGATCTCCTTGTTGTCCAAGGGACTCTCAAAAGTATTCTCCAGCACCACAGTTTAAAAGCATCAGTTCTTCAGCACTCAGCCTTTTTGATGGTCCAACTCTCACATCCATACGTGACTACTGGAAAAACCATCAGTTCAGTTTCTCAGTTGTGTCCGACTCTTTGAGACCCCATGGACTGCAGCATGCCAGGCCTCCCTGTCCATCACCAACTCCCAGAGTTTACTCAAAGTCTTGTCCATTGAGTTGGTGATGCCATCCAACCATCTCATCCCCTGTAGTCCCCTTCTCCTCTCGCCTTCAATCTTTCCCAGCATCAGGGTCTTTTCAAATGAGTCAGTTCTTTGCATCAGGTGGCCAAAGTATTGGAGTTTCAGCTTCAGCATCAGTCCTTCCAATGAATTAAAAAACATAGATTTGGCTATAAAAATCTTTGTTGGTAAAGTAGTGTCTCTGCTTTTTAATACACTGTCAAGGTTTGTCATAGTTTTCCTTCCAAAGAGTAAGCATCTTTTAATTTCATGGCTGCAATCACTGTCTATAGTGATTTTGGAGCCCAGGAAAATAAAGTCTGTAATTGTTTCCATTATTTCCCATCTATTTGCTGTGAAGTTCTGGGACCAGATGCCATGATCTTTGTATTCTGAATGTTGAGTTTTAAGCCAACTTTTTTCACTCTCCTCTTGCACCTTCATCAAGAGGCTCTTTAGCTCTTCTTTGATTTCTGCAATTAGAGTGATGTTATCTGTATATCTGAGGTTATTGATATTCCTTCTGGCAATCTTGATTCCAGCTTGAGCTTCATCTAGCCCACCATTTCTCATGATGTACTCTGCATATAAGTTAAATAAGCAGGGTGGCAATATACAGACTTTATGTACTTCTTTCCCTATTTTGAAACAGTTGTTCCATACAGGGTTCTAACTATTGCTTCTTGACCTGCATTCAGATTTCTCAGGAGGCAGGTCATGTGGTCTGGTATTCCCATTTCTTGAAGAATTTTCCACAGTTTGTTGTGATCCACAAAGTCAAAGACTTTAATGTAGTCAATGAAGCAGAAGTAGATGTTTCTTTGGAATTCCCTTGATTTTTCTATGATCCAGTGCTGCTGCTGCTGCTAAGTAGCTTCAGTCGTGTCCGACTCTGTGCGACCCCATAGATGGCAGCCCACCAGGCTCCCCCATCCCTGGGATTCTCCAGGCAAGAACACTGGAGTGGGTTGCCATTTCATTCTCCAATGCATGAAAGGAAAAGTGAAAGTGAAGTCGCTCAGTCGTGTCGGACTCTTAGCGACCCCATGGACTGCAGCCTACCAGGCTCCTCTGTCCATGGGATTTTCCAGGTGAGAGTACGGGAGTGGGGTGCCATTGCCTTCTCCTCGATGATCCAATGGATGTTGGCAACTTGATCTCTGGTTCCTTCATGAAATGCTGCTTTATCTTTTTTTCTCTATGACTGTCATAGGTATGGAGGAGAATGCAGAGGTTGAGGAAAATGATGTTTATTTTTTTAAGGTTTTCAAGCTTTTTTAGTTGCAATTTTTTTAAATTGTGTGTTCCAGTAACTAAAATCATTTTATGACAAAAGACTGGCCCTCTGATCAAACTGCATTTTACAGTCTGCAGGACATCTTGGACCAGCTTGCTTTTTATTCTAGATTTCACTGTCATCCCACCCGGCTTCCTCCTTCACCAGCGTGCAAGTTCTTTTCCTTCCCTGCCAGCCAGACAGGCAGATGGGAAAGGCAGCCTACATTGTCAGTAGTTCTCCATTCTTTGATGTGTAACATTGTATTGAAATGTTACGTGAAGACGAATTAAGGCAAAAGGAGAAAATGAAAATAAGAGGATAATAATAATAATGCACGGGTGGTAATTTTTTTGGAATTCAACCACCAAACAGAATCGATAGTGCTTTATTTTCTTATATACTTTCTTAAATTCTTAGCCTAGAGAGTCCCTTCTTTCTCTTTTCCTTTCTTTCTTTCTTTTTTTGTCAGAGCAGTGGGTGTTACAGAGAATTTTTCAGTGGTGAATCTGCAGGAAGATGAATGTTTCTCTCATTCTCACCACTGATGAGTACCATCCCAAATGGCAAGTGTGATAAACCCTGATCTCTTGATGCCATTCCTGCATTCCTACTCCAGTCCCAAACTCAAAGCCAGTAAGATCAGAGTGTTTTTTTTTTCCCCCCTCTTTTTTCCCTGAAAAAAGAAACTGTCTTTTCTCCCCATTGCTTCTTAAAGCAGACATTTAGAATAATCAAGAGAGCATTCTTACATTTCCTGTTTCCATGGAATCTATAGAAGGTTGAAAGTATCCAGGATGCCCTGTTAGCCCATAAAACCATTATCAGATTTCCAGTCTCTTCAGCTTAACATAGATCTTCAGAAATATAAAGCAGAGCTGTTTTCAACAGAGAAACTCTGCATGAAGGGCCTTTCAAAGTATAGCTTCTAAACTTTCAGTATCCCTTTGATGATTTCACACTCGGACTGTTTTTGCATCTTCCTGACATTTGCAATTCCCTTGAGGCACATATTACAGTACACATACGACCCATGGTTAGATAATCACAAGTTCAGATATTTGTGAATGTTTAGATTCTGAAGAAGAAAAATGACTTCAGGCAAGGATACTTGTCAACATAATCATAGAAAAACTCAGAAAATTCCATTTGCATGTATTCACATATGTGACTCATTAGTTTCCCTCTCACATGCTTCTTCTTTTTTGTTTTTGCTATTGTTATTTTATTTTTCTTGGAATATATCTTTCTGTTCTTTTATTTTTAAACCAGAATAAATTCATCATGGAAAATTTCTGCTTTGTTGAGGAAGGGGTATGTGAAACATGATGCCATCTAGACATGGAATCTGTTTTTTTCTCGAGAGGAATTTGAGATGTCTAGGAGATTGAACTGTTTAATTTTTTCCCCTTCAATAACATGCATTAAATGCCCAAGCTAAATTTGTTTTTGATAGTTTACAGAGAACTCAAAATTCCTGGTGGAACCAGATATTTCAGGCACATACCAACAAACAAACACATATTAAAATAAAATTCATTACTTCTTGACTTTATTTCCTAAGTGAAGGAGTAACAGCAAGACTACTTATTGAATAAAAAGTTGTATATGATAAGACTGAACCTGGAAATATATGAAAAAGTTACATGACATGAAAATTAGCTAGAGACATGAAACAATTATTAAAATTTTAGAAAAATTTTGTGATTAAGAATTCAGAAAATTTGATAGGCCCTTTTAAAACACTACTAAAATTAAGACATTCTAAATTACATTAAACTAATAGCAAACACACTCTTCTTTAAAAAAGAGATGAAGTATTTCTACATCTTCATTTTTATTTATTACTAATATATCAATAAGATAAATATTGTGCCTGTGAATTTAAAATTTATATTGGATTTTTGCTTTTCTTTTATTCCTTTTTACAAACTTATTTAATCTGAAAGTTTCTAGCTGTTCAAAAGGGTTTGAATAAAGGGAAACTATTGTATATACATTTAAAGCTATAACTTGTTAAATTACATTTTATTAGTTTTCATACAATCTCCAGCTGCTTAAATAAAAATTTTTTCCTTACCATACTGTGTATAGTTGATGAGTAAAGACATTCTGGAATAAAGTAAAAGATATTTTATTAACCATGTCTCTTTGGGCATGTTGTTTAACCTCAGTTTTCTCACTTGTAAAACAGAGATATTAATAATACCTAACTCAAAGAGCTAAACTGAAGATTAAATGCTGCTGCTGCTAAGTCGCTTCAGTTGTGTCCGACTCCTAGCAACCCCATGGACTGCAGCCTACCAGGCTCCTCCATCCATGGGATTTTCCAGGCAAGAGTACTGGAGTGGGGTGCCATTGCCTTCTCCAGAAGATTAAATGAACATGTGGTAAAAGTACTTGGAACTCAGTGGTGAAATAGCTATTGCTGTTAGTTTGCTATTGGGAAAGCTACACAGAGAGTTAAGCAACTTATTTAATTCTGAAACTAATTTTCCATATTTTCCTTTTATTAATTTTAACACCATTTTTCTTTCTTTATTAATGTGTGTATTTTATTATTTCATGCTCATTACATGAACAGAGTGAGGACTCGGGTTTGCAATAGAGTCAGCTTCCAGCAGTATGTTGCTTTGTACTGCCCTAGTCTGTTTTTATTAAGTTTAATAATAACTCAGTGTGTGTCACATCCAGTTGCTTCAGAGGCACATACGAGTCCTGTCTCTCCCATCACGTTAACCAACCATTAAATCACATTGATTCTTCTCCACTTCTCTCAAGTTTTTCTGCTTTTCTTCACCATTCAACCACTACTTTAGTTCAGGCTTTCCTTACCTCTTTCTGATCTTACCAACTTCAGTCCCAGCTTCCTGATCACTCTTTCTGTGGCTCCAAGACATTTTTAATATTATATTTCTAAGAAATAAATGGACAGTGTGCTTAAGATCCTACAGTGGTGGCCAAAACTCTTCAGTCTGCGCTCTTCATGTTGACCTTATCCCATTCCAGGTCTTCTTGTTGAAACTTAACCCTTCAGTTGTACAAAACCTTTTACTTTTCTCATCTTGATCCTCTGCTGCTTTATCTCTGTGCTAGTATTCAGGCAGACTTCTCTGCCTGGAATGCTCCTTTATTTTTCCTCTCTCTTACTCTTTGCCTGCCTAACTCTTCCAGTTCATACCTTTGGAGTCCTATGACTTTATAACTTCTCCCATGAAGCATTTTCTTAGCCAACCAGAAGCTCTGTGGTTCACACCCAAGCTTGAAGGAGTCAGAAACCCGAGCTCATCCAACTTACACTCTTCCCTCAGTGTGGTGATTCTCAAAGTGTAGTCCTTAGACTAACAGGATCAGAACCTTCTGAGAACTCATTAGACATACAAATGTTTCTTTACCTAGAGACCAAATCAGGAGCTTATAATATAATACAATCCTGAAAATAAGTTCTTGTAACAAAACATACTTATCAACGTTTCTGACCTACTCCTTTACCACCATGTCCGACTCTTTGCAACCCCATTGACTGCAGTCTGCCAGGCTCCTCTGTCCATGGAGTTTTCCAGGCAAGAATGCTGAAGTGGGTTGCTGTTTCCTTCTCCCGGAGATCTTCCTAACTCTGGGACTGAACCCGTGTCGCTTGTATCTCCTGTGTTGACAGGCAGATATTTTACCACTGCACCATCTGTTGTAAATCTAAGTTTGTTTGTTTTTTTTTGTTGTTGTTGTTATTAATCATCACTTTTAAAGTCTTTTTTACTTAATCCTACATTCAAATGTATTGAATTTCAAGACCTTGTATTAGGATAGCTCAAAGGTGGGATGAATGTTAGCTGCGTTTTTGTTTAGGCTCTTAAATATAGATGTATTGATTTTGATCTAAAAGCTAATAATTCAGGAACCCTCATCCACATTTTGCCATGGAAAAAAAAAAGAGATTGGTAGGGTGCCACCAATGGGAAGTTTAAGATTTGGGTTATTTTCTTTCCCTTTGCTTCATCCATGCTTCTTTTCAACAAAAGAGTTCTGTCTAATATAGAAGCTTGAGGCTCAGGTGGCAAAGAATCCGCCTGCACTATGGGGGACCTGGGGTCGATCCCTGGATTGGGAAGATCTCCTGGAGAAGGGAAAGGCTACCCACTCCAGTATTCTGGCCTAGAGAATTCCATGGACTGTATAGTCCATGGGGTCACAAAGAGTCAGACGTGACTGAGCGACTTTCATTTTCACTTTCATTTTATAGATGTTTACTATTTCAGTTCTAGTAAAGATGAACTCACATAAAATCACCAAAAATCCAGGGCTTTATATGTGTGTTTGGGGAGGAAAGAGGTTGTATTTGGAACACTTACCTTAAAAAGTTATATAAGGGAGTTCTCTGGTGGCCTAGTGGTTAGGATTTCAATCTTTCACTGCCAGCACCAGGTTGTCCTTAGTAGGGAAACTGAGATCTGACAAGGCATGCAAAGTGACCAAAAAGAAAAAAAAAGATCTATAAAAATTTGAGAGGTATTCCAGTAATAATTGGCCAGTTGACAAAAACAAAATAGATTTTACTGACTGTTTTTACATTTAAAATGTTGCAAAGAATAGTGTTAGCACTCAGTTGTGTCCGACTCTCTGCGACCCCATAAACTATAACCCACCAGTCTCCTCTGTCCATGGAATTCTCTAGGCAAGAATACTGGAGTGAGTAGACATTCCCTCTCCAGGAGATCTTCCTGACCCAGGGATCGAACCCAAGTCTCCTTTGTGCAGGCAGATTCTTTACCGTCTGAGCCACGAAATATTTGCAAAACCATGAATCAGGATCAGTTCTACTCTTTCACATACCCTCTTTACACATAAATCTATGTGATGTATGGCTAGATATTAATGATGATTACCTATCAAAGTACTAAAATCTGAATATATATCAACTGAAACCCCTTTAGATAGAATTTTTTATGCTAAACTGAAATTGCTAGTTAATCTTTCCCAGATACTCTGATAATACTTGATCCTCAGTGACTGTGTAATGACTTGCACTAAAAGTTATTAACCCAAGTTCTTTCCAGCAAATCCATTTCTTTCCTGCTGTTGCAATCTGTGATGCTTACACTACATCTTTCATGCACAGTTGTCTTCTAAAAAAGAGTCCAAGTACTACTGAGGTTCATTTTCCAGATGGATAAACTGGTCTTCTATTTAAACAGGAAGATGAATTCCTCTCTTCAGACTTACAGAAGTAACTGGGTGATAGCCTTGTGGTTACTGGTTACTCAGAAAATTGCATGCTGTTTGGAAACAAATGTCATGGCTTACTGGTCTGTATGGTGTTCAATCTAGTACTTTATATGAAGCAAGTGATACTCAATAGATCTCATTTTAATTCATAAAATAATAAATGAATAAATATAAACCTTTAAAAAAAAACTCCACAACATATTTTGCATGCTCCTTAAAGAGTCCTGAACTGTAAATAAAACACAACTAAAGTTTGAATTATGATAATTTGAAATATTTAGATGTAGTATATGACTATAGATTTCATTTATGGATAAAACTATAAATAGTGTGAATCTTCCTCTCTCTATTCCTGCCTCTTCAACATTTCCCACAGTTTTAAAGCTGTTGGGCTTATTGAATTGTTGACTATAAGAGACAGTTTCCATTCTCTGCTAATTAGAGGCACCTGCTATGTTTTGTTAGAATCCAGGCTCTGTGGTTTTGAATATGAAGTTTGTTTGTTTGTTTACATTTATTTGACCATCTGTTAGTGATTTTAGTAGCATTGTGCTATTATTTTAGGGGCTTCCCTGATGGCTGTAACATTCTTTATTATTATTATTTTAAATCTTTTCAATATCCATTGCCATGTCATTCACGTGACCTTTTAGTGATAGTGCATGCATCTAGAAAATATATCTGGAGATAAATAACTTTGGAACAGAGTTAAGCAAGGGTTAAAAGCCAGGAAGAAACCTAAAATCTACCTTGGTATATTTGAGAAAGCTCTGCCTCCAGATACCTTTTATACCTATTCAGTGGGAAAATTGAGTTACATAAGTTTTCTGTTCTGTGAAGTCTTTGAAAGGAACCCTCAAATGAGATAGGACGTCTTAATTCACAGTCACATCTTATATGAAGTTCTGACTACTTAAGAGGATTTTGCCATGTTCTCCTGTCTTATTGAACAGTGCAGACAGCTTGCTGCAGAGTTAGGTTGTTTACCCCAAACCCTCAAAATAGTAAGTGACACAGCCTATGACAGAGAAATCTTAGCACTCAGTCCAGGGGTTTTCTGTCACAATTTCTAATTTTTAATTTTTAAAAAAACTTTATTGAAGTATAGTTGACTTACAATGTGTGCTAATTTCTGCTGTATGGCAAAGTTCTAAGTTATATATATATATATTCTTTTTCATGTTTTTCCCATTATGGTTTATCACAGGATATTGAATATAGTTCCCTGTGCTATAGAGTAGAACCTTGTTTTTTTTTTTTTTTTTAATCCATTCTAAATATACTAGTTTGAATCTCCAGGGCTTCCCTGATAGCTCTGTTGGTGAAGAATCCACCTGCAATGCAGGAGACCTCGGTTCGATTCCTGGGTCGGGAAGGTCTGCTGGAGAAGGGATAGGCTACCCACTCGAGTATTCTTGGGCCTCCCTGTGGCTCAGCTGGTAAAGAATCCGCCTGCAGTGTGGGAGACCTGGGTTTGATCCCAGGATTGGGAAGATCCCCTGGAGAAGGGAAAGGCTACCCACTCCAGTATTCTGGCCTGGAAAATTCTATGGACTGTATAGTCCATGGGGTCTCAAAGAGTCAGACATGACTGAGTGACTTTTACTTTCACTTTTCACTTGAATCTACTAATCCCAAGTTTCCAATCCTTCTCTCCTTTCCCCCACTCCACTTTGGCAACCACGAATCTGTTCTCTATGTCTGTGATTCTGTTTCTGTTTCATAAATATGTTCATTTGTGTCATATTTTAGATTCCACATGTAAGTGATATCATATGGGATTTGTCTTTCTGACCTACTTCACTTAGTATGATAATCTCTAGGTCCATCCATGTTGTTGCAAATGGCATCATTTTATTCTTTTTTATGGCTGAGTAATATTACATTGTATGTATATATATGCACCACATCTTTATGCATTCATCTGTCAGTGGACATTTAGGTTGCTTCCATACCTTGGCTACTGTAAGTAGGGTTCCTATGAACATAAGGGAGCATGTATCTTTTTAAGTTATAATTTTATCTTGAGTATATGTCCAGGAGTTCAATTGCTGGATCACATGATAACTCTACTTTTATTAATAATTTTTGAGGAACCTCCATACTGTTTTCCATAAGGTTTGTACCAATTTAAACGCCCACCAACAGTGTAAGAGGGTTCCATTTTCTCCACATCCTCTCCATATTTATTATCTGTAGACTTTTCAGTGATGACCATCCTGACCGGTGTATCACATCATTTCTAATCCTAAAAGTAAAAGATTTTACTTTTAGACATAAGATTTGTTGTTGCAGCAACAGCAACAACAATATACCAAAGAAACCAAAATAGGAAATACTGTACTCTAAATTCATAAGGACACTTATATTTTATTAGTGACGTTTGTTCTGTTCTTTTAATGGAAAACACTGTGTACCATGCTAAACATTTTAGTTTCATTGTATTATTTTATAGGAACTGCTCAAAAGTAGGTATTAATTTCATCCTCACTTTGTAAGTGATAAAAATAGAACTTTGAAGAACTAAATTTCCCCATGTTGCACAGCCAGTAGGAACTGATTCACATTTTGACTTCAGAATTGTTCTCATACCTGAAACACTAGCAAAAGTTTACCAAACAGCTAGCTCCTACTTTTAAATGAAACCTTAATCTTCTAAAATACACAGATTTTTTGAATACATTTAACACACACACAACAACAAATTATAATTTGGACTACAAAAATTTGACAACAATATCACTGTAGCAGCATTTCCTCTGTGTCACATCAGGTACATTGGCAACAGCACTTGAGAGCCACAGGATATTTTATTGAAACATGTGTGTTTGCATGTACAGGCTCAGTTGTGTCTGACTCTTTGTGACTCCATGGGCTGTAGACCGTCAGGCTCCTCTGTTCATAAAGTTTTCCAGGCAAGAATACTGGAGTGGGTTGCCATTCCCTTTTCCAGGGGATCTTCCCAATCCAGGGATGGAACCTGTGTCTCTTGTATCTCCTACATAGGCAAGCAGATTCTTTACCACTGTGCCACCTACGAAGCTCATTAAAACATGGTGCCTTAACAATTAATACTCATGGTTTATTTTTTCAACTAGATTATTATCTTCTATAAGTTAGTCTTGCTTGTGCAAATGGGAAAAATTTGAAGGTCAGATTTTGAAGTACTTTTGCTATATTTGCGCAAATGAGTACAGCCTGTCCCACTGCTTACTGCTGCCAAGCGGTCAGATACTTACAGCAAATTTAGTTATATTTTTTGAACATCCATAAGCACCCCAAACTCTGTTCTCATTTATTCATACACCACCCCCTACACACACTCACCACATGCCCACACACATTTCCTGTAAAGTCAGTTCAGTTCAGTTCAGTCACTCAGTCGTGTCCGACTCTTTGTGACCCCATGAATCGCAGCACGCCAGGCCTCCCTGCCCATCAGCAACTCCTGGAGTTTACCCAAACCCATGTCCATCGAGTCAGTGATGCCATCCAGCCATCTCATCCTCTGTCGTCCCCTTCTCTTCCTGCCCCCAATCCTACCCAGCATTAGAGTCTTTTCCAATGAGTCAACTCTTCGCATGAGGTGGCCAAAGTATTGGAGTTTCAGCTTCAACATCAGTCCTTCCAATGAACACCCAGGATTGATCTCCTTTAGGATGGATTGATTGGATTGATCCTGTAAAGTCAAGATTTCATTAAAACATAAAGGATGTGGGTTCTCTTTTCAATCATATTAAACAAATGAAAATGTTTGCAGTTCCCTTCCCCCCCACCTTCCTTTTCCCTCACCCTTTCTCCCTTCTCTTCTCTCACAGTTAACACAGAGTTCTAGTTTGTGCTGTGAAAGAGTTGCATCTTAAATACTTTATCATACTCTTCAATTTGTGGCCTTTTGCCTCTGTAGCAAGTGATTGTAAATCAAGAAGGAACTTTAATACACCAATAAGATTAAGAAAAAGTTGTCTTAAAGAGCAATGTTCTCTAAAAGCAGTTTTTAAATGGAAACAGGATTTAGCATTGTTAATTATAGAATGTACAGCAAATGCAGAATTTGCTGCAGAGTTCTTTCTTTCTTAATTTCTTATTTAAATTTAAATTTCTTAAATTTCTTATTTCTTATTTCTTATTTATTTTCCTCCCCCATAAATCTATGCTACAATTCAGTAATCACTTGATTCATGTCCCTTTAAACTTAAATTATTAAGTTACATAAAATAATTTAGTCTCCTCATTTGTGCTGGCTGCATTCTAACTCCTTAAGAACAACCTGTGGTCACTGGCAACTCTGTAAGGCAGCACAGGTATAGAGCATGTCCAACATCACAATGATGGTCTGTTGACATCACTGCCCAAGAGAGTTGATATTGAACTAATCAAGAAAATCAGAAATTATATTTGTGTATATATATATATATATATATATATATATATATATATGTATGTGTATGTGTATATATATGTATATATAGTATTGTGTATATACATGTATATGTATTCTCCTTTCTTCTTTCCTTCTTTTTTTTTTCTTTTTTAATTTCTCTCTTAGAATAATTTACATTTTGACCTAAGGCATTAAGGGGTTTTTTTTTTTTTGATATTTCAGCAAGATCATGTTGGCTATCACTATATATCCTCATAGGTATATGTTTGTAGTATCATTTGCAGCTACTCTGGACCCTATATCCAGAGATGTGATCATCAAGGCATGGCATTGTACTATTGTCTTACACTTTGTAATGTTGAATGCATTCACTAGAAAGGAATAAAAAGGAGATTATAACATCATGATTTTACCTGAAAGTGTATACTAAATGATATCCAGAAGAGAGAAAGTGGGTTTTGCCAAATATCAATCTAGGGACTGGGCCACCTACAGAAGGGTCAGGATCAATTGGATAATGGTAGAAGAGCCAGGGCCTCAGGCCAGTCTCTGAGGTCCTTCTTATGGCTCTGCTGGGTCTTCACTGCTGCAAGGACTTTCTCCAGTTGTGGCAAGTGCAGGCCACTCTCTGCTTGCAGTGTGCGGGCTTCTCATTTCAGTGGCTTCTCTTGTTGCAGAGCATGGATTCCAGGGCACTCACGCTTCAGTAGCTGTGGCACATAGGCTCAGTAGCTGCAGATCCCAGGCTCTAGAGCACAAGCTCGATGATTGAGGCCCACAAGCTTGGTCGCTATGCGGCATGTGGGATCCTGCTGGGCCAGGGATCGAATCCGTGTCTCCTACATCAGCAAGCAGATATTTTTACCACTGAGGCAGCAGAGAAGTGAACCATTTATATTTTAAAGACATATGACAGTCCAGACCATCCATTATTCTTGCAAGCATCACATTCAGTAGACACAGTGTCCAAAGAAGTTCTCCTTGGGGCAATTGTCCTGCTGAGATCTCAACATCTAGCAATGCTGGGCATCTCTCCAGTCTCCACCTCTCATCAGAACCACGTCCAGCTTACAGATAAGTGAACACATGTTTCCCTTCCTCCCTAGTACTTCCTGGATGTGTTCCAGTCCCTCTGGATGCCAAGTCTGCCTTCACTTTAGACACTCTCCTGAGTTCTGAGTCTCATGGTTTTGAGTCTGCTGTGTCCACCCTAAAGGATTTAGTTCCACCTTTTAGAACCTTCACCTCTCTTGGAGCCCAGTGTTTTATGCATTTATAGGAGATTATTGTCTCCATATACTATGGATTAATTTATTCACAGTGTCAGGATATTTTACTAGCAGTTGAGGAAAAAGGAGGCTTAAGACAGAACCCTTTCCTAGCAAATAACCTAAAGTATTTGTTCACAGCTCAGTTTCCATTAAAATCCCCTGAATTTGTATTACAATACATGTAAACATGAAAACAGAAAACATTCTGTTTTTAAGGTGAAAATTATATATACTATGGGGCCTCTTAGGTGGTACTAGTGGTGAAGAACCTGACTTCCAGTGCAGGAGACATAAGAGACGTGAGTTCAATTCCTGAGTCAGGAAGATCCCCTGGATAGGGCACAGCAATCCACTTCAGGCTTCTTACCTGGAGAATTCCAAGGACAGAGGAGCCTGGCTGGCTATAGTCTATAGAGTAGCAAAGAGTCAGACACAACTGAATCAACTTAGCATGCATGCATATATACCTTTAGTGTGTTGGACCTATTTTTTTTCTTTGCTTCCTAAGATCTGTTGTCCATATCTTTTTTTTCCCTTGAGACTTACTACTTCAAAAACTTAATTTTAGGTAGACCATGCATAACAGATTTTATCTATGGAAGAAATGGCAGCATGAAATAAAAACTGTCAAAGCAGTGATATGTAAGAAAGGTTTGATGGCAAATTGAAGGTTGGCATTTTGTTTAGAAGTGTATTCATCTATTCTTTGACTTCATAAATCATATTTAAATTATTAGTAACTACAGTGATGAAGATACCATGGATTCTAGAAATGAGGGATTCCTAGGGTGGTCCAACATGTATGTTAAATAAACTCTGGTTTTGAATTGCTAAATTCAACCTATTTGGCTGTTAGAAGAGCTTTAATGTCCTTCATTGTGCAAACTTTGTTTCTGTCATCCTTGCCAAATCCTCATAGGGATTAATTTAGTTATGGGTGACAGAATAAGCTGAAACAGTAACCCAGCATTCTGTCATGGATCCAAACTAGTTCTGAGCTTTGCTTCTCCTGCTGCAGGCAGAAACTTTGCTCTCTCTACGATGGATTCGGAAATCCTTGTCTCTTCTTTTTTCACTTGTTCCTATTTAACATAACCTTTCTTTCTTTCTTGTATGGCCCAATTTAAAATTATATATTATGGAGGTATTTGAAATTGTGGTAATAAAAACATGTTCTTCACGTTTTTAATCACTTGCCAGTCTGCATTAGCCTTTTAATTATTAATAAAGTGAAATCCATTGATTTCCTCCAGTTGTTCGAACATGAGTCTGACCTAATCCTGCCTCAGGCTTGAGGGGTTCTGAGATGAACAGCAAATCCTTGAGCTAAACATTAATTTTGTGGGATTTAAGCATAGTACTATTTTTTATTCCTAAAGGAGGCTACTCCTTTGTCTTTTACCTTCTGAATTTGCAGAAGTATTATGAACTTTCGTCTGTTCCTGTTATACATACAGAGTAAATCTTGGACAAAACAAGTTTGTGATACCACGAATATTTGACCTTTCTCATTATTTTGTGCTGATATTAGAAAATTTACCATGAATGTTCATAAAATGATAAGTTGAGAAGACTTTAGTACTGTTTTTAATTTAAATTCAAGCACATTTATTAGTAGAACATTTTTGGTTGTTTTTCTGGTAGGAATAGCTTTTTGCTAGCTGTATTTTAAACCATATTAAAATAGCACATTGCAACTTATTTCAGATTTTCTTAGCAAAATCTCATTTTCTATTTCCCTTTTTTCATTGACATAGTATCAGTTAACATATTTTTATTTCTTTTACCTATAGAAATTGAACAATATATAAGTTTCTCTTCTCAATCTGCTGATAATTGCAAATGTGTGTTAAGCATGGTGCCAAGATAGCTTTTGGATGGAAATTTATATGTGGTTTTGTTTGCCTATTTTTTTGAAAAATGCAGTGAAAATCTTTAGAAGCTGATGAATAGTGTAAGCTATAACTTTTAGAAGACAGAGAATTAGCATGAATAACTTACCTCATTCTGTATGTTCAAATATTTTTTCCCAAGTACAGAAGAAAAATCGCCTGTGACTGACTACCATGTAGTGAGTTACTTACAAATATATGAATGAATTTGTGAATGAATTAACAATCATATTCTGTGACAAACTTCTCAAACAGTGATGTTTGATGATGAGAACTCTTCAGCCAGGACAGTTTCAGGTAGTCTGGAATATTCATGTTTACATCTCTTGCTGACCCAAATGCCATATTATTATTCAGTTGTCATTGCTTTACTATTCATATATGAGCTGGTAAGTATTTGACTTGATCAATTTGGTTGTTCTTTGCAACCAAATTTGGAGTTCTTCATTTAATATAATATGCTTATAGAATATAATTATACCTTTATTCTACTAATTTATTAAAATCTATAATAGACTTTATCAAACTCAGAGTTAATGTAAATATTTATAACAAGAAGCTGAGAAATGGAAGGTTACAAGCGTTTATTTGACAAAACAGTGACCCCAAAAAACGTTGTTTTTATGTGTGTAGTCTTTCCCTGTATGGAAAGCCCTCATAACCACTTCTGATCCCAAATCTCAGGGAATTTGTTTCCAACACCATAATAATCTTTCAAAAGCAACCATGATTATAGTAACTTCAAAGCAGCAAGCATCTGTACTTTAAGATGGGCCAATGGAAGCTAGCATTCGTCTTTCATAAAGAAGCAATCGTGCTTTTCCCTGCTGCCACTTAGAAGGGCTTCCTTGGGGACCTTGTTAGATGCTTTCATGTGAAGACCATTTGACCCACTTCTGATTAGTGTGCAGGGTTTCATGGCAATGGCTTCTGGGAGGGAGATGCCGTTGGACCGTCGCCTCCCTATTCTTGAAGTAAAAGAAAACTCTCAGTGGAATATATTAAAGATAATAAAGGGAAGAAGAAATACCAGTTAAAAGAAGGTTGAAATATTGAACTACTATTAAAAAATTCAATGAACACATATTTCAGTACCAGTTGTTAAGAGGATAACACAGTCAGTAACACATTTTCCTATTTTGTGTTCAGAAGAGTTTAACTTCTTCATTCCTTTTTCTTGCTACATTTCCGAAATATGTGTTTAGAGAATGCAAAGAGTAAGTGACTTTGTAGCTCATTTTGCTTTGAGTCAGTCATCTTCCTTTTAGCTGAATACTCATTTCTGTTAGAAGGACACCAAAAAATGTTAAAATGTCTTTAAAAGTAACAAAAAGTGTACCAGGAATGCCTAGATTTTCATGTTTCTAATCATTTTCATTATAGTTTTTATAGCCTTAGGTAAAATCTTTCCTCAACAAATTGTTGACAGGAATGTCAGGAACAATGTTTATGTAAAGGTATCAACAAGCTTTTAAAATTATTAGTTAGCTAGGGTTAGTTGCTCAGTAATGTCGGACTCTTTGCAAACCTTTGGTCTGTCCATAGGATTCTCCAGGCAAGAATACTGGAATGGGTTGCCATTTCCTTCTCCTTTAACCTTATTACACAACCTTTAAAATCCAGTGCCAATTCTTCTGTAATAACTGTGATTCGATTTGAAATTTGCTTAAAGTCCACCTTGCATGCATAGGCCCAATATTTCCCCTTTTCTTGTACTAACAAGATGCTTACACTCAAAAACTCAAACTACAAGGAAAATAATTTAGTTTCTCTTGTTATTTTAATATATTTACATATATGGCAATAGATGACCACATAATCCAGCATTTGTTCTCCTTTTACTCCCTCTTCCCATTTATGAGTCCCACAGTCTAATTTTCCATTAGGATACATTAGTTTTAATGTAATTTATTACATATCACAATAGATTCCTCATACAGTGTTCAAGTCTTCTCATTTTTAATTTCTCTTGCTTTAGCCCTTTAAAAACCACAGCTGTTACTAAGATAACAAAAATGATGTTGAATAACCGCTTACTTTTCCACTTTCCTGGAGGGGTAGGGAAACAGCAGGTAGCATAGCCTCATCCCCAAACCAGATGTTCCTTTATTAAAAATTGAACATTTTGGAGAGAGTAGAAGGAGATTTATGCCTTAGGAGAGAAGCAAAATTGGAAAAAGTATATAAGATGGTTCAATTCAGTTTTCAATTCAAGCTTTGCTTACAGTTTATTATCAGCATTTTACTGAAATTGTGTTTTAAATTTGTGTGGATAATAAAAGCCCAAATTCTAACCTGATACTAAGGGATCGTGATCGTTGTTTGTCAGTCCAACAAGTTTTTCTGGAGTTTTATCATACAGTGACATCAGGTTTTCTTCTGTAAAGGACCTAATTGTAACATAGTATAATACAATATGATTCCTCCCTTTTAAGAGTTTAATTATGAATAACAATTCGCTAGATTATTTTATTAGAAGTAGAGTTTTTAAAGGAATTTAATATGTGTTTTGTGATATATTAATCTAACATTTAAATTTATTTTTGCTGGATTATATTTTGCATCAATTGTTTTATACTTCTTTAAGGTATGAACAAGTCACAGCTTTGAAAATACTGTAATTTTGCCAGTATTCAGACCCATTTTTTTTCTTCTCCAATTCATTATAGAAGCACATTGGAAATTTCAACTACTGGAAAATCATTCTGCAATAACAATAATTTGGGACCTCCAAATAATCAAGAAAATTGTGTATTTTCAAATTTAGCCATAAGGTTTAAAAATTACATCTGATAAACTTTTAAAAAAATGTTTTCCCCTTCTCAATTGCATCTATCCATACATCAAGTTAAAATTCTTATTTTTATCTAATCTACTTTCTATTTTATTATTTGCATTTTTACATCCTGAATTATAAGATAGGTAGTGCCTTTTTTGCATACCATTCAAACAGAGAGGATTCATAATTTGTAAGAAAATTATAGAAGACTCAAAATTTTAAAGCTGAACAGTCTGTTATTCACTCTAAACAAATTTCTTTTTTTCTGTTTGAGTTGTTTTATCTTTGAAAGAATCACATTATTAGCGAATCCTCATCACTTTCCAATGACAATGTATTAACAAAACAGTAACTACATAAGGCATTTTGATCTTTAAAATCATGTGTTATTATATTAGTGTTATAGTTACTATGGCCACTGTAGACTAATTCAGCAGAATTTTGCAGAATCATTGATGTTTAACCTATTGAACTTAAACACTTATATCTATTTACAGGTGTTGATATCTACTAAACTTCCCCCCTCCCCAGGAGTGCTAACTATCTTTGGATACAACCATCCTATTAAACTCTCTGCCATGGTTAGATTGCTGCTGTTGAGTGTCTCAGTTATTTGTCTGTCAACTGCCAGTTGAGGATGGATGGTTTAAGTCTTACAATTAGTCAGTCAGCAAAAGTACATCTTGTCATTTCTTTTAATCTTATCAGTTTCACTTTATTAATATTTCATCAGGTAAACAAAGAGAAGGACCACACTTATCATTATTTGATAATACTGTGAACCCATGAGTAGAACAGCTTTTAACTTTCCTTTGTGGAGGGAATGAAGATTTCATCTCTGAGGTCTATAGTAAAAGTGGATGAACTGAGAAAACAGTGACAAGTTTAGAATATATATGCATGCACAAGTGCTCAGTCGATCAGTCGTGCTCCACTCCTTGGACTGTAGTCTGCCAAGCTCCTCTGTCCATGGAATTTTCCAGGCAAGAATACTAGAGCGGGTTGCCATTTCCTACTCCAGGGGTTCTTCCCAGCCCAGGGATGGAACCTGCATCTCTTGTGTCTCCTGCATTGGTAGAGGGATCCTCTACCACTGTGCCAACTGGAAAGCCTAGATAACATATGTGTTAAAATTTCCCAGTGACAAATACTTAAGGAATATTTTAAGGTATGACATATTTGAATTTTAGAAAAGATCTAGCTGTGTGAGTAGTGTATATATCATTGCAGTATCTGGTTTTTCAAAGAAAATATTCACAGTGTTACTGTAGAAATAATTATATTCCTGAAAAAAATTATTTATGCCTTCATCCAAAAAGGAATATATGTATATATGCATAAGGAGTAATTTGTAAGTGATCAATAAACTTAGTGAGATTGATCATGGCCTCTTTTGCACCCTACCAACCAAGAAATTCTGTGAATTCAAGCCACATAAAAATCTACATGATGAAATTCCTCTCCATGAAGATGCATTTAAGCCAGTCATATCTGAGAGTAATAATCAAAGATATTAGTTTCTAAGGAGGAGTAGAAATGTGTCTAGAATAATCCATCTTTAAGTGGTCCATCTCTCACCTAAGAAGGCTCTACCCACCATCTGGCTTACAACTGAAGTTGGTGAGGGAGCTTTATAGTTGAGAATACAGTCAGTTACTTTGACTAAAAAATCCTGAATAAGAAATCTCTTTATGTATTCCTTGTATTTAGTAGCCACAGTGTTTGGCAAAAATGTGTGTCTTTCTTTAGGTTGTGTGTGTGTGTGTATGTGTGTGCACACACACGTGTGTGTATATATATATATATATATATATATATATATATACACACACACTATACATATAGCTGTTACCTATAATTGTCTGTGTATTTATATCATTCATAAAATATCCATTGGCAATAAGTCGGGATTTATAAATTGCATTTATTTTTTTAAGATTTTTTTTTAACCTAATGGAATTTATAAAATTTTAGAGCTAAGCTCTCTTGAAGTAGAAGAAACTGTTAAGTGTTTTTCTAGCTTTATTCTGGATTTCCCTGCAAAGCCTTTTAATTATTGGGTTGGCCAAAGTGTTCATTCAGGTTTTTCTGTAAGACAATAAATTCTTTATTCTGTTGATACATTATTTTAGTAATATGTGCTATTTTTAGAAAAATTAATCAGTAAGAATAAATAAGCAAGAGGTAGATGGGCAGAGAGAGAAAACATTTTAAACACTTTTAAGTCCTTGTACCAAAAGAATGTTTTTAACACTTAAGTATATAGTCCTCTTTATATTTTCTAAACAGGAAGAACTATAACTACTTTACAAATATTCTGTAATGTATGTAATACATTTTATATATGTTATATACACTAGTATTCACTTCAGTATGGGATAATAAGATTCATTTTTAAGCCAATTATATGACCTTTCTTCTTGCAGTTAACTGGGCTTTGACCTTTCTTTTTGCGCTTAACATATAAACTGCAATATCTTCTGACTCAGGGAAATGAAAATAGAGGATTTTCAGGGAAGGTACAGGAGTTAGTTTGGAATGTTAAGTACGGCGAAGTGAGTGTTCAGACTAAAAAGTAAGTGTGGGAGGTCTTGATGCCAAGCTAGGAGTTTATTCTCCCTTTATTAACTTTTTCAGTGATGTTCTATTTTTGAAATTTGAAGAGAGAGAAACAGAGAGGAGAGAAGATTAAACTAAGTAGTTTATATTTAGTCTATATTTAGTGCAATGTAATATCATCTACATGAAAAGAAAATTGTTTCCTTTGGTTAAGAAATTTTCCTGGGTCAAGTTTATAGACAACATGGATTTTTACTAGACCTCTTTTTAATGACTTTATTAAAGGCAAGTCTTGTAAAACAGCCAGAGTTAGCAGAGGAATTTTTCCCCCTTTCTAACAGAGATATGATTCAAGCTCCTGTGTCAGAAACTACCCAAGATGAGAAATTGCTTTTTAGTAGTTGGTTGTTAACAAGCGCCTTTGAGAATGTCTTAGAAAAGACAAGTTAAACTGCCAAGTTTGTTTTGTGTTGATTTGTGTCTTCATATTTCCCTCCTCCCCACTCTTCCTAGATATAGATTTCAGGAAAATACATACATGAACTGTAATGGACAGTTCTAGAGGAGCTCTCAAAACTATTAACTATGAGAATAGCCTAGTTAAAAATTTTTAGTGAATGACAAGTTTATTTTGGCACATTAACTCTCTTAATAGCTAAAATATCCCCCCAGTGTTCTGCAGATAGGGCACCCTATTGAAAACATCCTTTGGTGACAAGAGATAGTTTAATCCTGGCTTTGTAATCAGAACACATTTTATGGAAGTCTCTTAGTGATTTCTTTACAATGTGTCGCTTGACAAACAATATTTTGTATTTTGTTTGTTCTAAATCATAGTTCAACACATCTTAAGCTGCTGAAGTGGGGATCTGAAATCTATGTCCTTTGGCACAAATTTCAGTACCTTTTAAAGTTTAAAATTTTTGAACTCAAGCAAGTCCTAAATCCCTAAGTTTCTAAATTCCTTGAGGAATCAACCATACCTTAATGAGAATTAGACCATTGTTATGGACGGCATGTTTGTGATACCACAAAAATGTGACCTTTCTTCTACAGTTAAACCCTAATCCCCAGTGGGATCATATTTTAGGGAGTAAGACCCTGGGATTAGATCACAAGAGTGGAGCCCTCATGATGAGATTAGTGCCCTGAAGAGGAGAAGGAGAGAGCTTGCTTCCTGTCATTTTCCCCTCCTCCATGTGAGGTCACAGCAAGAAAACAGCCATTTGCAAACCAGGAAGCAGGCCCTCACTAGATGGTGGTTCTACCAGAAATTTGATCTTGGACTGCCTAGCTTACAAAACTGTGAGAAGTGAATGCTTGTTGTTTAAGCCACCCAGTCAATGGTAATATGTTTAGCAGCCCAAACTGACTGAGACAGCCATATATTCAAAAGTAAATTGACTTAAGTGGCCATGGTAATAACTGGCACAAATATGATACTTAACGGTACTATATAGAGTCATAACTTTTAAGGGTAAGAATACAGATGATGGTGTATATATGTGTGTATCCATGTTGATCTTGTCATCCTTTATTTTTTAATATTTTTTTCAAAAGTGGAAAGAAAAGAAACTTGCATTATCCCCCAGAAAACTGGGGCCACAGAAACCCCAAGTAACCTGCCAAAATCACATCGCTCTAGCCTTTACTGTGTGGATCACAACAAACTGTGGAAAATTCTTCAAGAGAAGGGATTACCAGACCACCTGACATGCCTCCTGAGAAGTCTGTATGCAGGTCAAGAAGCATCAGTTAGAACTGGACGTGGAACAGTAGACAGGTTCCGAATCAGGAAAGGAGTGCATCGAGGCTGTATATTGTCACCCTGCTATTTAGCTTATATGCAGAATACATCATGAGAAATGCTGGGCTGGATGAAGCACAAGCTGGAATCAAGATTGCCAGGAGAAATAGCAATAACCTCAGACATGCAGATGACACCACCCTTATGGCAGAAAGCAAAGAACTAAAGAGCCTCTTGATGAAAGTGAAAGAGGAGAATGAAAAATTGGCTTAAAACTCAACATTCAGAAAACTAAGATCATGGCATCTGATCCTGTCACTTCATGGCAAATAGATGGGGAAACAGTGAAAACAGTGACAGACTTTTATCTTTGGGGTCCAAAATCACTGCTGATGGTGACTGCAGCCATGAAATTAAAAGATGCTTACTACTTGGAAGAAAAGCTATGGCCAACCTAGACAGCATATTAGAAAGCAGAGACATTGGGTTGCTCACAAATGTTTGTCTAGTCAAAGCTATGGTTTTTCCAGTAGGCATGTGTGGATATGAGAGTTGGACTATAAAGAAAGCTGAGCACCGAAGAATTGATGCTTTTGAACTATGGTGTTGGAGAAGACTCTTAAGAGTCCCTTGGACTTCAAGGAGATCTAACCAATCCATCCTAAAGGAAATCATTCCTGAATATTCATTGGAAGGACTGATGCTGAAGCTGAAACTCCAATATTTTGGCCACCTAATGCTAAGAAATGACTCACTGGAAAAGACCTTGATGCTGGGAAAGATTGAAGGCAGGAGGAGAAGGGGAAAACAGAGGATGAGATGGTTGGATAGCATCACCAAATGAATGGACATGAGTTTGAGTAATCTCTGGGAGTTGGTGATGGACAGGGAAGCCTGGCATGCTGCAGTCCATGGGGTCACAAAGACTTGGACACGACTGAGTGACTGATCTGAACTGAGGTATCATTGTGCTAAAACTGATATCCAGTCCACCTGGCACTGGCGTGTAGGTTGAAAACACTGCAGTGCACTGCCTGGACTGGGCTTTTCTGGGTTAGGAGATACTTTGTAGTGTGGGTATCGGGTGGAAAAAGAGAGGTGGAGAGGGGAGTGTGTGGAGAAACAAGATAAGGAGAATGGATAAGCAGGCAGACAGAAGCATGGGATTAGGAAACAAGGCATTAAGGTTGATTTTAAAATTCTACTTCTTAAAACTGTCATTTTGTAATTACCCTAAGCATATAGTAATAGCTTGGCTTTTGTTGAAAAGGATTCTTTTTATCTGGCCCAGGATGTATCATTATATGCTGAAAAATTCAGGCCTTAAAAATGATAGGCTTAATTCAAAGGAAAATGTATGGATGGCACAAATCATCAGTTTCAGTTCGGTTCAGTCGCTCAGTCATCTCTGACTCTTTGCGACCCCATGAACCGCAGCATGCCAGGCCTCCCTGTCCATCACCAACTCCCAGAGTCCACCCAAACCCATGTCCATCGAGTCGATAATGCCATCCAACCATCTCATCCTCTGTCATCTCCTTCTCCTCCTGCCTTCAATCTTTCCTAGCATCAGGGTCTTTTCCCGTGAGTCAACTCTTCGCATGAGGTGGCCAAAGTATTGGAGTTTCAGCTTCAACATCTGTCCTTCCAATGAACACCCAAGGGTGATCTCCTTTAGGATGGACTGGTTGGATCTCCTTGCAGTCCAAGGGACTCTCAAGAGTCTTCTCCAACACCACAATTCAAAAGCAGCAATTCTTCAGCACTCAGCTTTCTTTATAGTCCAAATCGCTCATCCATACATGACCACTGGAAAAGCCATAGCCTTGACTAGATGGACCTTTGTTGGCAAAGTATTGTCTCTGCTTTTTAATATGCTGTCTAGGTTGGTCATAACTTTTAATTTCCAAGGAGTAAGTGTCTTCTAATTTCATGGCTGCAATCACCATCTGCAGTGATTTTGGAGCCCAGAAAAATAAATCAGCCACTGTTTCCACTCTTTGCCCATCTATCTGCCATGAAGTGATGGGACCGGATGCCATGATCTTAGTTTTCTGTTGATAAATGGTAATCATTCAGGTTCATTAAAGTGTTTCAATATCACGTGTGTATGGGCTTCCCTGATAACTCCAGTATTCTTGGGCTTCCCTTGTGCCTCAGCTGGTAAAGAATCCACCTGCAATGTGGGAAACCTGGGTTCAATCCCTGGTTTGGGAAGATCCCCTGGAGGAGGAAAAGGCTACCCACTCCAGTATCCTGGCCTGGAGAATTCCATGGACTGTATAGTCCATGGGTTTCAAAGAGTCGGACAGGACTGGGCGTCTTTCACTTTACTTTCACTTTCAGTATCTTTAAGGGTATCTTGTTTAATCACTGGTAGTTGATATTTCTAAATCACACTTACTTTCCTATCATTTTCTGCAGGGATTTTGATAATGTGAAATCTACCATGGATTCTTCTAGAGTCATTTTGGGGAATTGTGAAGTAAACTAGACATTAGGGAGCATAGCTCTAAAAAGCCAGTAAACTCACTTTAAATATTAAAAATTATCCAGTACATTTTGTTCTTCTAAATGTGTCACATTACTTTTAAAAGTTTTAATGTGTATATCTGATTTAAGTGATAAAGAGTATGGTCAGCTTTTCTTCTGAGGTTCCCTAACAAACTGTGCTTGTTTTGTGATTTGGTTCAAGAATGCTTTTATCCTGGCTAGTAGATAGGTTGTTATGCATTTAAGAGAGAGCTAAATGCAGATGTATTTAGTTCTCATAGAAACCTTCTATTTCCATTTGAAAGATGAGGTAAATGAGATAGAGTCCAGTTAGGTGAATTTGCAATATTCTATACCTAGTAAGTGGTTAATAAATGTCTAATTAGAATTCAACTTTTTCCTCATTACAAAATTTCTATGGTTAATTTCTGTGTCTTACTCTGTTTGAAGTGAGTTTTAATTTACATGGGCAGTTTTTATGATCTTTCCTACCTTCAGAGGATCCCTTATAATAATAAAAATACAGAAATGTGTCAGTTTTTCAGACTATTCTTTGGGTTCTTGGTTATTTCCTGACATAAGTCACAGATGCAGGAGATACAAAACATTGTACAGGGAATTAAATATGTCCAGAAATTGTGTGCCTTTGGTTAGACTGCTTCTTCATCGGTCCTGATTGTTTACTGAAAGTCCAGCTCTTGGCAGCTGGATTATAAATTTATACTTCACGTCATTTATCCCGGTCATGTGCTACTGCAGAACTCTGGGAAGGGAATTCCTATCCTTAAATACAAAATGTCTTTGTTTATGTTTCTAGAATCCAGCACCTATTATTCATTCAGTGTTATGGACTTTTTCACAAACCCAAGTCTCCTCTTCACACAGGGATAGCATATTTTATATTGTTTTCATATATGCTGGATAGAACTAAGGATTTTTTTCCAATGCTTCTTGAATTAGATTTTGCACTGTAATTTATTTCTAAAGACTATCCTGTCTCTTTAAACAGGGAGAGGCAGAGTTCAACCTATCAGACCTATAAAAGGGGTTTGCACTAGGAAACTTGGTGGATTGGCATCCTTCTGAGAGCATTAAGATACTGGAAAGAAAGCTCTAAAAGAGACATAGTCTGTGCAATTAGTAAGCAAGGACAGACTAAACATTTCAATGGAGTAACAAACCCAAGTGAGAGTAGCAGAGTTTGAATCAGACCAAGGAAACAAAGTTTTACAACTGGCATTTGGTCCTTAGGCCTGGATTGCCTGGACTAGATCAGTGTTCCAGTGTGGCTTTATGCTTATAAATGGTTGGCTTTTCACTTGGCATTCTCTATAATAAAACCACCCTAGCAAAGGGGTGTATGCGGTTAAAGGTATCCAAGGACCACAGTCCCTGGACAACTCTGAAGGAATAGGGGGATAATAACTCCTCGGTATATTGAGACTACAAGGATTTTATGTGACAATTTCATATAAAATATCATTACTCATGGGGCCTTGGTTTTAAAATAAACATCAGGCATGGGGAAATCATTAAAAGAGAGTAAAGCCTTATGAAATATTATATCTCATGTGTAAGTTTATGTACATAGTCCCTCTGTATAAACATTAAGTGTGTGTGTATGTATAAGATGTAAGGAAGCAAAACTGACTTTTAGTTGTGTTTATATAAAACAGATAATTTCATGATAATATTTCTTATTCTGTGTGTCACTTACAGTATTTCTTCTCAGTTGTTGGACAACAAGCTTTGACATTTTAAGAGCCTACAGATGTCATAATTGAACTTACTAATCAGTCTAGAAATAAACACATAAATAACAAGGGATCATAAAGGTCAGCAATATGGCACAGCATAAACACAGAATTCCAATGCTTGCTTCTAATATGAAAAAAATGTCTTCTGCAGTTCAAGCATGTCATTCTTTGTCTATGTTTAAATGAAATATGAAAGAAGAGAAACTCCAAATGATTAATGCAACATTTTACAAGGACGTATGGGCGTTCTTAGAATTTAACGCAGGAAGGGGTACTCACCTGGAATCAATTATGGGAAATTTGGCAAAATGAAAGTGGAATACTCCTTCTCTCTTCTTGCTATAATTACTTGATGTGTGTTATGAGATTTTTTAAAAATCCAAAAGAATAAGATGAGAGTTATTTCAGTCAATGGGAATTAATTGTATTCAAATAGCATGACAAAAACGACATCAAGTTTTGGAACTGATTTTCAAGGACAGATTTCCATGTGTGAAGAGTAAAGCTTTAGTACTGGTATTGTTTCTATCCTAAAATTTTCTCAGTCCTTCCCCAAGTGCTGCTGTTACTCCCAGGATTTGTGCTTGTTCAATTCATATCTAAATACTTGCACATACTTCCCTGAGAGCAAGATTCACAAAATTGTTTTTGTTTACTCATCTGTCTTACCAGACTAGAAGTTTCTTGAAAGGAAGAACCTCTTTTAAAATACATCTTTGCATTCCCAATTATTTTTGACTCATCAGATACTTCTTATATCATATACTGCTCGGTCAGGGCTGAGAGTTCTCAATAAATGAGAAATAAGAATTTATATTTCAAAGAAAATGTAAATGAATAAGTGTATATGATAGTACATAGATGTTACACTGATATTTACTGATTTTGATTTAAAACTTTCCATTTTAACCACTAGAAAAGGTAGAAAGGGTACTTTTTCACAGAAATAAAATAATATCTTAAAGCTTTTTGTAAAAGATACTTGTTTGTTTCAATATAACAATTGGATTTAACTAACCAAAAAAAAAAAAATCAGATTACTTTAATATCTTCCATGGCTTCATATTATCCTTATAATTAAGTCTTAAATAAGTGTTAACGCTTTCAAAGTGAGTGTGTGGCAGTGTCCTGCTCTAAATATAACTTAACATTGCAGGAAAAAAAATAGGCAATGATGGGAAATCTCCGGAAGTCAGACTTAGAGTTACTCAGCTTAGGATAACTATTAGTTATAAAAAGTATCAGCTTCTGCCAAATACCAACTTTTCCAAATCTAGTAAAGGATTGGAGAGTTTTAGGAGTTTAAGGGGAAAGGAGGAAAAGAACACAAATGTCCTTGGAATGCAAGAAATACAATTTAATGGTACAGAGGTCAGCAACAGGTCCCCTTGGGCGAAATCCAGCCCCACCCAACACTGGTAATATTTGCTGTCTGGCTTTTCATGAAAATGTTTGCTGAATGGAAAAAATTAGAGGCCTCCATACAGGTTAACGGAGAAGGCAATGGCACCCCACTCCAATATTCTTGCCTGGAAAATCCCAGGGACGGAGGAGCCTCGTGGGCTGCCATCTACGGGGTCGCAGAGTCGGACACAACTGAAGCGACTTAGCAGCAGCAGCAGCAGCAGCAGCATAGTTGTTAAGACTTCCCAGGTGGCTCAGTGGTAAAGAACCCGCTTACCAATGCAGGAGACATAGGTTAAACCCCTGGATTGGGAAGATCCCCTGGAGAAAGAAACGGTGACCCACTCTGTATTGTTGCCTGGAGAATTCCATGGAAAGAAGAGTCTGGCAGGCTACTGTCCATGGGGTTGCAAAGAGCTGGATGTGACTTAGAGACTAAACAGCAACCACCGTACTTGCTATCGTATGTAGCAATTTTTATCTTTCAAACAAAAATTAAGGTTAAAATGACTGAGTCAGAAATTAATAAAGCAATTATTTTTCTTGGTTCCTATAGGGGAGGTTTGAGGCAATAGCTTTAAATTTTTTTATCACCATGACCTTACATCATTTTTACATGTTTGATATTGCTCAGTGGATAACAGTTATGAATAGTAATAATAATCTGATGCCAGGTCTTGTCTTATTTTCTAGGATTTTAGAATTGTATATAAGTTAAAACACTATGTGAGCGGTTCATTTGTTCTTACACATTTTTTTTTTAAGTTCTAGTCTTCAAATGTCACTTCTTGTGACATTTCTAAATTCCATACATTTTCGTTTCTAAAATCAAGTCACTATTTGTAAATATTTTTGTTCTTTGGGTTATTTCTGCTGCTTTTCAGCCTCCTGGGATCCTTGATGAAAATGCACAGTGCTTGGATTTCTCAAAGTTTACATTTTAAACTTAGTAAATACTTGAACTTTATTTAAAGTTTGGGTTGCAATGTGATAAGTACTCAGTAATGAGGATTTTTATGAGGAAGGATAGAAGAAAAGCCTTTACTGATTTGAATAACTATACTCCTTTTATATTTGTAGGTATTTGTGTGTGTGTGTGTGTGTGTGTGTGTGTTTGTGTGTCCTCACAAGCTCACTCATATTCAACTCTTCACAACCCCATGGACTGTAGCCTGCCAGGCTCCTCCATCCATGGGATCTCCCAGGCAAGAACACTGGAGGGAGTTGTGATTTTCTTCTCCAGGGATCTTCCCAGTACAGGGATCGAACCTGCATCTCCTGCCTCTCCTTCATTGACGGATGGATTCTTATTGCTGCACCACCCAGGAAGCCCCTAGAAATTCTTCTTTGTAGTATTTACCACTCCTAAGTGATGAGAGAACAGGCAGGGTTCACGTTGCCTCCTGCTCTCAAGGAAGATATGGTACAGAGATATTTGGAAAATTGGACTTTGGGTGTATTAAAGAAAAAGTGATTAATGGGTTGGTCAAATGTTTTCTAAAATAGCTACTACATCAACCACAGAACAGTTTGTCCTGGGCCTTCTACAAGAGCTTCTTTAGCTGTTTATTATGGCCTGATAAATGAATACAACCGAAGTACTATGACAATTCACTGATGTATCACTCTGTTGAAAATGTGGCTTCCATGCCAAGAACAAATATAAAAAATAGCATTCAATCTCTGTAGCACAGCTAATCACAGTGTAACCTATGTCCATCAATTGATCTTTTGGAGGAATTAAAGCAAATTCGAAAGAAAGATTATCATGTGCAAACAGTGAGAGTGTAGATATCTTGCTTACTGGCCTAGGGTCCCTTTATCCTTCCTGCAGCGTTTACTTTTTGTATCAGGAGTTAATTAAGGTGAAACATGAGGTAATTAGAGTTAATCCTACTGGCCTCCTGCTGGCCTGTTGCCTCCTAGGCCATCGCCTGCACCAAACTATGTTCACAGTTTAAGAAAAGCAGATTTTTGTAAAGGGATGCTCATGCTTCTTTTTGACATGATTCTTAATCTTTAAGACTGTTCTTATTATTTGTAAAAATAGAGACTTTGCACAGAAAACTTGCAAAAATGATCATGTTCTTCTACAGGTTTGATTTTTTTAAAAAAGACTATTTTATTAATATGTACCTAGTCACTGACAAGATTATAGAGTTACATTTGGCCACATTACATGTTGCTAGCAGATTAAGTGAAATTTGTAGTAGTATAAATCTTTAGTTTTGATTATGCTGAAAAGTTATGCCCTTGTCTGCAAATTATTTTCCTTTAACAGATATGTCAATGAATTATGAATTTAGGAACATGTCATAGGAATTGAATTGTGGAGAGAAGGGGATGAGAAAAAAACCCAAACCTGCCCTGAACTGCATTCAGGTGTTTTATCCTTGAGGACCATTCCAGCCCTTATGATGCAATAAATAGATCTGTTAGGCAGTAACTGACTTCTCCTTAGGATAAGTATACCTCTGTGTGTTGAGCATGTTTATTCCATAAGAGGTTGTGTGTGTGTGTGTGTTGACTATGTTCATTCCATAATAAGTTGTGTGTGTATTGATTCTATTTTTGCTTTTTCAGTCAAAGAAATAATAAAAAGGTTTAATATCCCTGTTAAGCTTCTCTAAGTTGAAAGGAAAGCACGTGGCCCTTTATAGAAACCCTAGTCTTCTAATTTACCAACCATAATAGAATCTGTATTCTTGCCAAAAGGCATTTTATTAGGTTGTTAAGATTTTAGAATTGACAGACCTGCTATATTAATTAAACAGCAAATTGCTGGTAAGCACTCATGGCATTTATAAAGGAGAGCACTTATGTAGAAGGACTCAAATCTCTTCTGTCATAGTTTAGAATATCCTATCAGGTTCTGGGCTAAAAAAAATTCTATTATCATAAATTTATTTTTGTTTGTTTTCCCAATTGCCATCACAGTTTTAACTTCTATTTAGACTACATTGATTTATCCTTTTCTATCTTTTAGATGTGCCTTAGAAGAATTGTTTGTGCTGGCATCTTGAGTATATATAAATTTTTAAGTCTTTTACTGAGATTAAAATCACTTCTGTGGAATAAACCATTAAAGATTACAGAGCAGCTATACTGCAACAAGTTGCTAATTCATATCTTCTGTCTGACGCTCTGAAGCGTTTAATATTTCTGTGGCCAAATCATAAACTCTTCTTTAGTTGTCAATTATGTAACTTCCAAGGTCTTACTGTTTTTCATGAAAGAAAAAGCATTATTTTCATTCTACAGGCTTAGGCTTTAAGGCTAATAGAAACACAGGAGAAGATTGCGTGTGTGTGTGTGTGTGTGTGTGTGTGTGTTTAATGAATTTGATGTCATTCCCTTAAAGTGGAAGGGGGACCTTTTCTCTGCAAAATTGCAAAGAGAGCATTTGCACTGTGGCATTTAAGGATATATCAGAAGAGATTTTCTATCGATCCCTGTGGCAGGGATGAATGCCCTGAGAGAATAAATGAGCCGCCTTTATGAGGCTCCCTGTCATCAAGGATTTAGCTATTTCATTTGCAGATTCCTGTAAATGTTCACCAGATTCATGACCAGTAATTTTCACTGGAGAAAGACTGGATCATGGATAAGCAAATGACTCTTTGTCATTAATAGTTTCAAATAGTTTAAAAAATGTCCTGGCAACTCAGTTGATTCTGACGAAGTTATAGAGTAGAACCCAACTACAGTTTGTCTCTAGCCAATATTTCCAATTATCAGGCCAAGGAAAGGACCATAGTAAATAATATATACCCCCCCACCCTACCCATATACACACATACACTAATTCAGATCATATCGTTTTTCGATATGAATTTTAAGTTGAAATCTAGAGATGTTCATATATACAATAGCAGAATAAAAATACATATTAACCAGAAACTACTCCTTATAGTTAAGTTTATATGTACTAATCTTCACTTCCTTAATTAACCTTCTAAGTGATCAGTAAATTGCATGTAATAACAAATTTTCATGTTTTGGTAAAAAGGTAATTCTTGATGATGTAAGATATGAGTTCATACCCGGTGTACCAAAATAGATTTTGAATTAACACTGAATGCAGCCATCTTCAGAGTTCTTCAGACATGACAGATAAATGAATTAATACATGTCTGTGAGATCTGTTTCTATATATTCAAGTTTTTAGTGTATGTACTAATATTTAAATTGTTGTTGTTCAGTCACTGTCATGTCCGCTTCTTTGCAACCCCATGAACTGACAGCGTGCCAGGCTTCTCTGTCCTTCACTATGTCCAGGTGTTTGCTCAAACTCATGTCCATTGAGTCAGTGATACCATCCAACCATTTCATCCTCTTTTGCCCTCTTCTCCTTTTGCCTTCAATCTTAAAAGATCCAGCATCAGAATCTTTTCCAGTGAGTTACCTTTTTGCATCAGGTAACCAAAGTATTTCAGCTTCAACTTCAGCATCAGTAGTTCCAATGAATATTCATTGTTGATTTCCTTTAGGATTGACTGCTTTGATATCATTACTGTGCCCACCCTTAATATAAGGCTTCCATTTCTAAAATGTTTATTCTAATTATTAGTCTTAACATTTCATTAAAAGTGTATTAGAAAAACCTATAGCTCATTTTCTTGGTCTGCATTGGTTCTGGTAGGGGCTGACTCAGAGATGACTGTATTACATACAGCATGGTAACATGTTCAGTAATGTGTAGTTTGTCATAACTCAGAGCAGAAATAAAAATAGTTAAGCACCACTTTTAGGGTACTCTTAACTCCTGCTGCCCATTCATTCCTGTCTCCACAGGAAATAATTGACCATAAACTGTTTGCATGTTTATCTGAAATCATCCCAGAGGACCTCTCATGCCCTGCTAGTACAATGGTGTGGGTACAAATTAATAAAAGCCTTTACTGAGGACAGTTTAGCAATATGAATTAAAGTAATTTAGGTCTGGCATTTAATTGTAGAAATGTATATCTGAGGAGGCCTTACAGATAGCTGGGAAGAGAAGAGAAGCGAAAAGCAAAGGAGAAAAGGAAAGATATTCCCATCTGAATGCAGAGTTCCAAAGAATAGCAAGGAGAGATAAGAAAGCCTTCCTTAGCGATCAGTGCAAAGAAATAGAGGAAAACAACAGATTGGGAAAGACTAGAGATCTCTTCAAGAAAATTAGAGATACCAAAGGAATATTTCATGCAAAGATAGGCTCAATAAAGGACAGAAATTGTATGGACCTAACAGAAGCAGAAGATATTAAGAAGAGGTGGCAAGAATACACAGAAGAACTATACAAAAAATATCTTCACGACCCAGATAATCACGATGGTGTGATCACTCACCTAGAGCCAGACATCCTGGAATGTGAAGTCAAGTGGGCCTTAGAAAGCATCACTATGAACGAAGCTAGTGGAGGTGGTGGAATTCCAGTTGAGCTATTTCAAATCCTCAAAGGTGATGCTGTGAAAGTGCTGCACTCAATATGCCAGCAAATTTGGAAAACTCAGCAGTGGCCACAGGACTGGAAGAGGTCAGTCTTTGTTCCAATCCCAAAGAAAGGCAATGCCAAAGAATGCTCAAACTACTACACAATTGCACTCATCTCACACACTAGTAAAGTAATGCTCAAAATTCTCCAAGCCAGGCTTCAGCAATACGTGAACCGTGAACTTCCAGATGTTCAAGCTGGTTTTAGAAAAGGCAGAGGAACCGGAGATCAAATTGCCAATATCCGCTGGCTCATCGAAAAAGCAAGAGAGTTTCAGAAAAACATCTATTTCTGCTTTATTGACTATGCCAAAGCCTTTGACTGTGTGGATCACAATAAACTGTGGAAAATCCTTCAAGAGATGGGAATACCAGACCACCTGACCTGTCTCTTGAGAAACCTGTATGCAGGTCAGGAAGCAACAGTTAGAACTGGACATGGAACAACAGACTGGTTCCAAATAGGAAAAGGAGTACATCAAGGCTGTATATTGTCACCCTGCTTCTTTAACTTATATGCAGAGTACATCATGAGAAATGCTTGGCTGGAAGAAACACAAGCTGGAATCAAGATTGCCAGGAGAAATATCAATAACCTCAGATATGCGGATGACACCACCCTTATGGCAGAAAGTGAAGAAGAACTAAAGAGCCTCTTGATGAAGGTGAAAGAGGAGAGTGAAAAAGTTGGCTTAAAGCTCAACATTCAGAAAACTAAGATCATGGCATCTGGTCCCATCACTTCATGGGAAATAGATGGGGAAACAGAGGAAACAGTGTCAGACTTTATTTTTTTGGGCTCCAAAATCACTGCTGATGGTGATTGCAGCCATGAAATTAAAAGACGCTTACTCCTTGGAAGGAAGGTTATAACCAACCTAGATAGCATATTTAAAAGCAGAGACATTACTTTGCCAACAAAAGTACATCTAGTCAAGGCTATGGTTTTTCCAGTGGTCATGTATGGATGTGAGAGTGGGACGGTGAAGAAAGCTGAGCGCTGAAGAGTTGATACTTTTGAACTGTGGTGTTGGAGAAGACTCTTGAGAGTCCCTTGGACTGCAAGGAGATCCAATCAATCCATCCTAAAAGAGATCAATCCTGGGTGTTCTTTGGAAGGTCTGATGTTGAAGCTGAAACTCCAATACTTTGGCCACCTCATGCAAAGGGTTGACTCATTGGAAAAGACCCTAATGCTGGGTAGGATTGGAGGCGGAAGGAGAAGGGGACGACAGAGGATGAGATGGTTGAATGGCATAAACGACTTGATGGACATGGGTTTGGGTAGACTCTGGGAGTTGGTGATGGACAGAGAGGCCTGGCGTGCTGCAATTCATGGGGTCACAAAGAGTCGGACACGACTGAGCGACTGAACTGAACTGAACTGATATTTCATATAAATGTCTCTGTGTATGTAAAATAGCAGTCAGTGTATGTGTACATTTATGCATTAAGGCACAGGTAGGCATCAACCTGGGAACTGCTTATTGGAAAACTAAGGGGGCATGTTCAAATACAGAAGGAACAGAACTACTGAGCTTTAAAACAGCACAGCTTGTATTATGGTTATGACACATATTACAAAGACACATTTGATTTATGCAAGGATGTTTGCTAAAAGTGAAGACTCCAGAGACCCCACTTTTCCCAAGATCTCCTGAACCAGACTGTAGAGAAGAACGCTAGTTTGAGCACTGGAATTTCATGACTTAATATCCCAGTTTTTCTCCTCCCAATATCTGGTGAAAATGGAATCTCAAACCAAAAGTGTTTGTTCCTGAAACACCCAAGCCTTTAGCAGTCTTTGAGCAGCCAAATCAGGGGTTCTCTGAGTAAAAGATCTGAAAGTCTTTGAAAAGAGCTTAAAGTCTCATCCTGCCTGGATCTCATCCCTGAAATGTTTTCCTAACCCATTTCCTAGGGATTCAGTCCTGGCCCGGCCCTACACTTCTTGCTTGATACTTCACATTATCCTCTGCTCTGGGACAATGGTGAAATGTGTTCCTATCCCACCATAACTAATGCCTCTTGGTTTTGGGGGATGAGTCAGTGTCATGGATTCTTGGAACTTTATTCATTCATTAAAAAAAAAAAAATTGTGGCGCACAATTTTTGAGCCAAACAGTTTTCTAGGCACTGGAAACTCAGAAGGGAACAGAAGAAACTAAAAGGGAGTTTTCTTTCTGCAAGTGGACACGGACTAACACAGGGTGAATAAAACACATTATCCAGGTAATCAGGTTGCAGAACAAAGAGAAGAAGCATAAACTGTACAAAAAAAGTGTGGATGGGCATTGGGTGGTGGGACTGCTGAGAGGATGAAATTTTAGATAAAGTGAGCAGGGAAGTTCTACCTGAGAAGCTGAATTTTTCTGCTGCTGCTGCTGCTAAGTCGCTTCAGTCGTGTCCGACTCTGTGCGACCCCATAGACGGCAGCCCACCAGGCTCCGTCGTCCTGGGGATTCTCCAGGCAAGAACACTGAAGTGGGTTGCCATTTCCTTCTCCAGTGCATGAAAGGGAAAAGTGAAAGTGAAATTGCTCAGTCGTGTCTGACTCAGCGACCCCATGGACTGTAGCCTACCAGGCTCCTCTGTCCATGGGATTTTCCAGGCAAGAGTACTGGAGTGGGGTGCCATTGCCTTCTCCAGCTGAATTTTGAGTGACACCCTAAGAGAAATTAAAAACAAAAATAAACAAACAAATGATAACTAACTTGTGGAAATGAAGAGTGGGGTAGCAGATGTTCTAGGAAGAGGGTCCAAGTTAGGAAATGCCAGGAGGTTAATATAAAATGGAGCATGAGCAAGGGCAGGTGAGCAGGATGTGACGAGGCAAGAGAAGTGAGCAGAGGCCAGGCCATAGAGTGCCTTTAGGACGTTGGTTTTTATCTTAAATGAGTACATTGAAAAGTTTCGAAGAAAGAAGAGTCATAATCTGTTTTTTGTTTTTAAAAAGTTCACTCCTGACATTTAGTTGAGAATTTTGCAAATCGGCAAAATGTGGCAAAGCAAAGTGATGGCTTTGAAAATGCCTGAAGCAAATCAGGACTGAAATGGGGAGATCTATGATCCAGGTGAGAGCTAATCAGATGGAGCCAGTGGAGGTGCTGTGAGGTGACTCGAGTCTGGTATGTTTCAAAATTGAAACCATCAGGATTAGATCACTTGATGTGAGATTACCAGGAAAAGGCAAGAGCCAGGGAGGATACACTATCACCAGCTTAACTGGAAGAAGGGAATTGGCATTTAATGGGAGGGAAAGACTGTGAGAAGTGAAAACTTTATGAGTAACTCAAATTTGATGTGTCTATTTGACATCTAAAAATGGAGGTGTCACATAGGCAGTTGGAGGAATGAGTCCAAAGCAGAGATCTGGCTTGGACATATGGATTTGGATACTATTATACGTGTAGTAATTAAAGTCATGAGATTTGTTAGGAGTATACATGGAGCCTATGGAGGTCTAAGAAATCCCAAGATTAGGCTTTGGGTTACTTTATTTTTAAAGGTTGAGATGATGAAGAGGACCTACAAAGAAGACCGAGGAAAAAACTGTTAGATAGTAGGCAGAAAGCTGAATGAGTGTCTTATGCCATAGTTCAAGTGAAATGAATATTTAATGTTGAAGAGTCTGTTTAGCTGGGCTACTGAAAGGTGACAGATGAGCCACAAGAACTGACTATTAGATTTGGCAACATTATAAGAGTAATCTGAGTATTAGTGGGGCTGAAGCCTTTATTGCAAGAGGGTGAAGAAAGAATGGGAGAAGAGAAATTAGAGAGAGTAAGTAAAGAGGTTACACCACAGTTCTTCAGTACTGAGAGGAAAGGAATGGAGACTGTCAGGAGAGGAAAGTGGGGACAGTAGAGAGGGGGTGTTTTGTTTGGTTTTAAGGTGGGATAAATAAGAAAGTATCTGTGTGTTATGGAAATCATCCAGTAAAAGGGAAAATTGATGATGCAGGCAAGAGAAAGGAAAATTGCCGAAGCAACGTCCTTGAGTAGGCCAAAGGAGGTGGGTGCCAGGCACAGTAGAGAAGTTGTTCTAATCTAGACTCACAGATCATCCATTGTCGTGAGAGAATGGAGATAATGGGCCCAGATGACTTATCAGTAAAGGAGGTAGATAATCATGTAGGGTGCAGTTCATGATACAAGATTGTTTTTTCACATTCACGTTTGAAGATAAAATGGGAACACTCGCTTACATTGTTTTGTAGAGGAACAATGAATTGTGTTGAAACAAAACAGATTTCCAGACAGTGCTGAGATCACAAGTAATCTGTTACATATGGCTGCTTTTATAGTCAACTTGTATAAATAGAGAATCCCTTTTCCAATTTGGTTTAATTAAGCAATGAAGCCGTGACTGTTCATGATTACTAAGACCCCACCCCTGCCTTCAGGGAGCTGCCAATCTGGTGTGACAAGCTCCAAAGTTTGGTGACCATATTTTCTAAATAAAAATCAGGACTGATGACCCCACCCATGGGCTAAAAACAGAAGAGAATATTTATTATGATGGCCATCCAGGGGTATTCGGGGCATATGTTTGCCATTATTGTAATTAGGGTCAGATGTTTTTAAGCACTGAACTAGAGAAATAAAGAGTGTTACAGGAGAACAGAAGAGCGAATGCTGAAATTTTTCTGAGAGGGGTGGCAAGGCAAAGTGATGGCTTTGAAAATTTCCAAAACAAAGGGAGAGGCGTTAAGACTGGAGCTAAGACTGGGCGATTAGATTAGAGTCATACTGAATGAATTGTATTCTAAGGAGTGTGTGTGTGAATATTATTCTCTAACCATCAGTGGTGACATAATCATGTCTGTATCGTAGAAAGACAAATCTGGTAGCTAAGTGGAGCAGAGACTGGCCAACACTGGAGACTGAAAATCATTGTGTCCTCTGAAATAGCCCAGGCAGAATATAACAAGGAAATGGCAAAAGAGATGGCAAGAGTGATTGAGACAAGGAAGTAGATCCTAATGTGTTTTTTTTTTTTAAGAGGAAGACAAGCAGGACTTTGAGACATACTTGGAAAGTAAGAGAACATGTAACAATGATTACAAGATTCTTTTTGGGGTAAAAGTTACACTTTGATGTCATCTGTCAAGATATAGAATACTGAGGATGGGCAGTTTTGGTCAAGAGGTGAGCAAACAATGAGTTCATTATGTGCATGTTGAGTGTTAGATAATTCCAAACATCTGGAAAGTCTGGGATTTGTTTCTCCGACATCTCTCCTTTCTTTAAGTGGACATTGGATTTATCATTTGAACTCTGCAGAAGAAGAAAAAATAGCAATAATTAGGTGCAAGTAAAATGATGTGAAGGACACTCAGTGCTAAAGGACAAATTCATTACATACTGGGCAAAATCAAAGTTTCTCAATATTTTTAGTGCAGGGTAACTGCATTTTCTTGATTGGAATATTTTTTGAAAGTTATAAGATTGGCCAGAATTATTGTACTTTCTTTTTCATTACTGTATATTCACATTGAATCAATCCATTGATTTAAAAAAAAAGAAAGAAAGAAAAACACTAGAAAAATGGTTAGAAAGGAAATGATAAAATAATACACCATAAAGAGAGAATACTCTGCTTAGAGATCCCCTTTAATTTCTAGGTTATGTGCCCAGTGGAAAATGCTTTGGGGTATAGTTTTAAGATTTCTAAGAACTTCAATAAAACATACATAATAAATGCATCAAGCTCCCTATTGCATTGTCCAAGTCATTAATTATACACCAGGACCATTTAATGACAGAATAGAATGCTTATTTGACCAATCCTCAAAGACCTCATTGATTCGAGGTTTATGGATTTGATATGCTGTAAAACATCAAAAATTAGTGAATTTGTTATTTAACAAACTAAAGAATGCCATAAATGCCATGGTATTTTCTTCTATTTTTGAATTACACTATCATAGCGTGCTAATACTCAGAAAATAGTACCAACAACAAGTAGATTATCACATGAATTTACTAGCATTATTCCTTATTGTGAGATAATAGATATTCATTGCAATGTTTTCTTTCCTGGAACCTTGGTAAATTTCAATGAATAATCATGGAAAATACATTAATTGCCTTTAGTGTTAATATATTTATAATATTCTTATATAACATGTTTAAAACACTTTTTTAGTTCTAATATTTTTTATTAAGTAAATGACTTTATTTTTTGCCTGATGTGAGAGTTGGACTATAAAGAAAACTGAGCACCGAAGAATTGATGCTTTTGAACTGTGGTGTTGGAGAAGACTCTTGAGAGTCCCTTGGACTGCAAGGAGATCTAACCAGTCCATCCTAAAGGAGATCAGTCCTGGGTGTTCATTGGAAGGACTGATGTTGAAGCTGAAAGTCCAATACTTTGGCCACCTGATATGAAGAGCTGCCTCATTTGAAAAGACCCTGATGCTGGAAAGATTGGGGGCAGGAGGAGAAGGGGACGACAGAGGATGAGATGGTTGGATGGCATCATCGACTTGATGGCCATGGGTTTGGGTGGACTCCGGGAGTTGGTGATGGACAGGAAGGCCTGGCATGCTGTGGTTAATGGGGTCACAAAGAGTGGGACACAACTGAGCGACTGAACTGACTGATTGAATGTGTTTTGGGGGCATCAGAAAAAAGAAAGAATGAATAAATTACAAACTGAACTAACAAATGCTGTTGCTAGCTGGATTTTTTTTTTAATCTACCATGAAAAATGTTAGTAACCCACTAAAACTATCAGTATTATATGATTTTCTTAGTTGTGGAGAGGTATGAGAAAAACTCACAGCAGCCTTCTTGGCCCTTCTAGTGTCTCTGAAGAGATGCCAACTTGATCCAGCATGGAATGGGTATAGAATTTGAACAGGGTCTTCACAGGTGGCACAGTGCTAAAGAATCCACCTGCCAATGCAAGAGACACAAGAGATACAGCCTTGATAGCTAGATTGGGAAGATCCTGTGGAGTAGGAAATGGCAACCTACTCCAGTATTCTTGCCTGGAAAATTCCATGGACAGAGGACCCTGGTGGGCTTCAGTCCAGAGAGTCACAAAGAGTCAGATACTACTGGGCAACTGAGTGCACACACACACACAAATACACATATACACACATACTTGAATAGGAGTTTTGCTGGTGCTTTTTAAATTCTCTCCTTACTTTTTGGATCATATTCTTATATAGTACTATAACGTTCCAATTTATTACCTACATCCATATCCCAAAACAAGTATACATTTTTATTGCAGATAGTAATAGTAACTTTTTAAATTATAAAGTGTGTACAGGCTAAGTTGCTTCAGTCAGGTCCGACTCTGCGAACCTATGGACTGTAGCTTGCCAGGCTCCTCTGTCCATGGGACTCTGCAGGCAAGAATATTGCAGTGGGTTGCCATTTCCTTCTCCAGAGGATCTTCCCAACTCAGGGATTGAACCTGCATCTCTTCCATCTCCTGCATTGGCAGACGGGTTCTTTACCACTAGTACCACCTGGTATTTTTTGTTAATCAGCTTACCAAAGATACTTGGAATTGACTTAATAATTCTAAATTTTGCAACTTACAATTTATTCTATTATTTTCATGTATATTTCTCATTTTCTTGTTTTCCTGTGACAGTCACAATTCGGAATACTATTTGACCACAAATCTCTTTAAATGACATGAAGAAAAGTATTGTGATTCATACATTCTGATAGATACTTTTATGGAAATTATTGTTTTACTAGGAGTTATGAGACTTAAAAAGACCTAACTTACCTTTTTCCAAGAATTAGTAATATGACAGAGACTTTTAAATAACAGAACAAAATACATTATAGTACTTTCTGTTGTAGAATTTGAAAAAAAGTGTAAGCTGTGGGAGCACCAAGAAAAAATAGTTAAGGAATCAAGAAAGCTTCACTACAGGTGGCAAATCACCATGAAAGGAGAAAGAAGAACTGATTATAGGTAGAAAAAAGAGGGTTGAAAATCATGGGAATAATGTTACAGTTCTAAAACTGCCTCAATAAATTAGCTTACACTGGGTGGTTTAAAACAGAAATTTATTCCCTTTCTTTTATAGAGGTCAGAAGTCCAAAATCAAAGTTTGGTTTCTTCTGGAGGCCGTAAGGGAGAAGCTGTCCCATGCTTACCCCTGAAAAATCACAAACTTCTCATATTTGTTGTTTTCATTTATTTCTGAAAGGGAAATAAAGGCAGACACTGTAAAGGTCCTGAGTGAACACACACATGGATGTGTGGTTTCAGTAACACCCTATCATGGAAAATCGTAAATCATACTTTGTCAGCTTACAGAGCTACACTGACCTTCTAACATACTAATCATAAATGTTATTAGCAATAGTATCATATATTAAACCCAATTAAATGTTTCACATTTATAATCTCATTTAATCTTCACCCTAATGGTAAAACTAGCATGTTCTTGGTAGAAATAAGAAAATGGAAGCATAAAGAAGTTAGTTAATGATGGCATCTGTAAATACTTACGTGTGATAAGCAGAGTAATAATAAAATAAATTGAATATGAAACATATTACGATGAAAATTTTTAAAAAAGAAACATATGACAAAGGAAATGGAACTCTGTATTATAAGTAACTTCATTTCTAGCACTTTCTGCTTCTGCCTTCTAAACCAAAACCCATCTCACAATATAACAAATATTAGTTGGTCATTTACTATGACAGTAAAAATAAAAGCTACAATACAAATAGCTTGGAAACCCTGCTGTTTGGTTGAAAACTTTATCTGTTTAATTAATTTTAATATGAAATGTCATTATAAATAAATGATATTTATTAAAAAGAAAATAAAACCAAGAACTCCTTTAAAATGACTCTATTATTATTTTTTAAATTTTTTATTATATTTGCTTTATAATACTGTAGTGGTTTCTGACATACATCAACATGAATCAGCCCAAAATGACTGTATTTCTATGCTAGGACTGGAGCTTTTGAGTTTCCTTTTCAGGCTGACATTTCTCATGCATGATCTCTATATGGTCTTCCTGAAAATGGAAGTTGGAGAAATGGTTACAAATTAATGTTACTGTGCCCAACTACACACCTTTATGATATGTCTCAGGGAACAGAATGAGGCAATCTGCATTTTAAGCAACTTTCCAGGATCATTTTTTAAATACTAAATACCTAAGAACCGTTGATCTGTTAACTATTCAAAATATCCACCCTCCAATTTCTTTTCAAAAACCTATTTCCTTAAATTTTATTTTTATTTATTTATTTTTGGATACTTAATTTTTAATTTAATCATGTAAAAGTCTGATGTTAGTGAGATGGAAGAGAAGGTGACAGAATGAAAGCATGATCTCAGCTTGCAGCAGTTCCATAATTTCCAGTTCAAAGGAGTTGTGTTAGGTAAATATTTAAGGTGACTATTTTACAGGTTACTTTTTGTTAATGAAATCAAAATGTTTGAAAAGTCATTTTAAGAAAATACATTTAAATAAGCCTGAATATGTGTATGTAGATGGTATGCATGGTGTGTCTCTCAAGATAAAATAAAAGTACATTTCAGTCTGTCTCTGGCTATTCAGAAAGAAGCCTTCACATTTCATGAGACTTGCTCTACCAAGGGCCAGATTTCCTGGGCACACATCCTTTTGGGAGTGGCTGCTCTCTTTACTTCCCATTTAGCAGCTGTACAACTGGGAAACGTCCAACAGAATAAAAGCCACCTGCTCCTGTAATGATTTCAGCCAAACAGGCGGGTTTGAAGCTTTACCAAATGTGTTGTCTGTCACTCTGATTCAGTTTTCCAAAGGAAATTAAATAGGTCAGATATTCATATAGAAAATACGTCCTGTTTGTTAATTCCTGTTGTGCTTGAGATTCCTTTCAGCCTACCATAATCCGTCAATATGGAGATGCCCTTCTGAAATGAAGAGCAGAGATTGTTTGGAGAGATAAGTTTAGAAAATGAGACATTCTAGAATATGTCACTTATTGCATGCTATGTTATTGTATTCTGAGGCTGAATTATTGCCTTAGTCTACTCTAAAATAGATTTAGGTACTTTTTTTTCTCTGTTGGCTCCCCTGTTAGCTCAGATGATAAAGAATTTGCCTGTAATGCAGGAGACACGGGGTTCAGTCCCTGGGTTGGGTAGATACCCTGGAGAATGGAATGGCTACCCACTCCAGTATTTTTGCCTGGAGAATTCCATGGACAGAGGAGCCTGGCAGGTTACAGTTCATGGGTTTGCAGAGAGTCAGACACAATCGAGAGACTAATGTATGATTATACAAGTCCCCAGTCCTACAAGCTAAAGGTCAAATTCTTGTTAGAATTTTCAACTCACCCTTCTTCCCATCTCAGTCTCTATAAGTCTTTAAAAACAGTCTAAAGATAAAATAATATAACATAAAAAGTAAAAAAAAAAAAAAAATTCATAGGCTTTTCAATCACATGGATGCAGTATGAGAGGTGGCCTCCACCATAATTTGCTCCATTGGCATCCTCTTTTGCCCCTCTGAGCTTTGGTTTTGTAATCTGTTAAACAGGGTTATTTTGTGGATTAGGCACCTCTAGAAATGTCACAGCGTATTTATTTTATGTAAATATTTAGTATTATGTTTTAAAATTTTTTGTTATTTTGATAGGCTTATGTTTGATATAATTATCTATGCCATTGTTATCTATCAATACATCATGGCAAACATATAGAAAAGTTTCAAGTTTTATCTCATGATCTGATCATGTATACTACTACTAGTGTTAGTCACTCAGTCGTGTCTGACTCTTTGCAACCCCATGGACTGTAACCCACCAGGTTCCTCTGTCCATGAAAATCTCCAGGCAAGAATACTGGAAGTGGGTAGACATTCCCTTCTCTAGAGGATCTTCCCAACCCAGGGATCAAACCCTGTATAGCATCTTCTATTTCTGTTGCCATATTCAGCATTACATAGAGGATGATGCAAATTCAGTATGAATTTGTAAGAATATTCCATCATGATAAAGGATTAATGCTATGTCAAGATTAACTCATATAATAAGTAGGAAAAACACAAGATTTTGTTTAATAATTTTAGGAAGATGTTCTATGCATGTACTTTTTAGTGGGTCTTGGGTTCTCATAATCAAAAGCATCAAACTAGTGAGCATCAAAACACTGTTAAAAACTCTTTAAAAGTAAAATTAATTGAAGTAAATATAAAAGATGAGAAAGGCAAGAAGAAATAGAAAAAAAAATGAATCAATAGGGTTTAAAAATAATCCACTGTTTCCCCTATTTTTAGTAAAGTAAAAGTTTTACTATGATGAACAAACAAATCATAGAAACCTTAAATAATTTTAAGTTTTAAAAAAAAGAATATCTGTTGTTAAAAGATGTTATCTCCCTTTATACATTAATGCCATTGCTTTAGACTCCTTTAATTTGGAGTTCATCAAAGTTCATTTGAATGAATTAGAAATAATATCATGAAAAATTAGATTCATGTGCTGATTTGTATTCTTGCATTTAATGGGCACTTTGCTTTATAACTCTTCTAGTATTTTTAAATGCTGAAGCAGCACAATAGAATATGCCAACATCGGCAGACTAGTCACGAAAGTTAAGAAACCATTTACCTGATTGCAGTGCTAAACTGTCCAATAGCCTGTATGCTCTTGTAGGGTACTGGTACATGAAAGCAAAATCAAGCTAGTGTAGAATAAGATAGGGGATTGGCAGGTTCATATATTTGATATTTTATAACTTTCACTTCCCTACTATACCTATTATGTCTTTTCATATCAAGACAGGTGTCCCCAGAAACAGACATGAGACTAAGAAGGCATTTATAGCTAATATGTATCTTTCTGCCCTACCAAGTGATTATGTTATCTTTGGGTGATTATGTAGTTATCTTTGGGTCTTAGGCTGTCCCAGACACAACTTTTCATGTGGTGGGCATTCAGTACACATTGTTTAAAATGTCTTTGCCATGTCTTCATAAGATAGAAGGAAGACTCTGGAATCAACCTGTTTCTAAGCTGCTGTGTCAAAAAATTACAGTCAGTTCAATGATATTGAACCACGGAGTTATTTAAATAGAACTGAATTTTAAGCCTAGGTTTAAAAGTGATTATCTTACTTTTTTCCTGCAAAACATAGCTAATGTGTGTGTTTGCATTTCCCTAACCTCCCCTCATTGAATTGCTCCATATTTACTGCTGAAGAGTGTGACTCTGCTTGGACACTCACAATGATTTGCACCTATTTTTCATGAATGTGTCAGCCTATCATTATATAATTATGCAACATTTTATAAAAGCATAGAAGGCTTAGAAAATAATGTGCCCTCATTTTGTGAATACTCAAGTACCCTTTGAATAAAACACTTTGCTCGCTTTTAGAGATACAATATGCCACTGGAAGCCTATCATTGGGTCTTTTATGTAAATGACTATTTTTCATTATTTATCAATTCCCAGGTGCCCCATACATAGTATAAGTATATTGTCTGTAGCAGTCAGAATTGTACAATTTTGAAGTTGAATGATTAAAAAAGCAGATTTCCTGGGATAGATGGCAGTGTAATGCTGTGCTGACACAAATAACTGCTTTTTCTATTACTTACTTACTAGGCAAAAATCATCAAAATATATGGTAGTTAAGTAAATGAGGATGCTATATTTTTAAACAAGATTTGTTTGACCTTACTGTTTAGTCTCTATGATGTCATTTAGATACATCATTTTTTAAAGTCTAAATGAATTACCATGTTGTATTAATTGCGTATTTATTGAGAAGCTGTTCTGTCCAATTAAATGACTTTCTTATATGAGATTTGGACCTCTCATGCCATAGGCTTTCAAAGTAATTATAGAGTTAAGACATGTACACAATACAAAATGGCAAATACCATAAGTAAAAGTTGAAAATAAATTGTTAGGGTTATTTTAGGTTGCAATATATAATAGTGTCCATTTTCAACTGTGATTGACCTAATAAACTCCAAACTTCTCATAATTTTACCTCATATCCCACTCTACCTCAACTCTGTACCTCTATCCTTATTCGTCCATCTCCCTGGAAGGTTCTTCCCCACTTTGGCTGAAGGGAACAACTGCTTTTCATCTGTACAGTCTTAGCTTGAGCACTGTATGCTCTGAGTATCTTTCCTGAAATTCACAGTAAGAGTTAGATACCACATTATTATCACACACCTCTAACTTTTAAAACGCTTCAAGTTTAAGTGGATATATCCAATAGTACATGATTTCATATACCCCTATTCCACCCCAGTCCTTCCTGTAAAGTAATGCCTCCAGGGTGGTGTCATAACATATTGTGTCTATAGAGCTTATTAACCTGACTGGCATGTAACAAGAGCTAAGTAAGTACTGAGTGGATGAATATGTGAATGCATTTAATAATTAAGTAACATTATTTTTAACTGGGCAAGATTTTGCAGATTTTTACTTCTTCTCTTTATTTTACAAATGAGAAAACTGACACTCAGAAAATAAAACCTTTTTATGTTTTTTTAAGAGCGGAGTTAGAGCCGGGATAGTACAAGCAAAATATTAAAACCATCTATAACTTATTTATTTACTTAAATATCTGTGCCCACTAATATCCTATTTTATTTTAAAACACCAGCTTGATGTTGCCTAAGGGTACAATATCTCTAATACTTGGAAGATAATTGGCACAGATACTCAAGCAAAGAAATAGTAACCCTGGAATAACTGTAGCCAATGACTATCAGTGGAGATGAAGTAGAAGAATCGGGATTTAAGTTGAATCTTGAAAGATGGACAGAATTTTAGTGGGGGATATGGGAGAATGTGAGTGGAATGGTATGAGCAAAACATGGAGGTAGGAAAACCTAAAATATGCAAAGAAGTTCTAGTGAAGAGAATATTAAAATAGTCAGTGGTTATTCTTGTGTCCTTAGAAAATGTATGGTTTTAGCCATGGGATAAGTTCTTGCTGGCTTTCTGATTTTGGTATAAGATAATCATGTGATATTTTAGAGACTGTCTCCTCTAGGTTGAAAAAGAAATACCAATTTTCAAAAGTATTCTACATTAAAAGTTAGAACAGGGTTGAAAATTAAATATAATTTCATACTTTAAAACTTGGTTTACACATAAGTGTATGTTATATTACTAAAAGAGGTGGCCTTACACACTGATAATATAAAGGATTTATTTATTTTTTTCTTCTTGTCTATACCCATCACATTATTTCTAACAACTTTAGAAAATACTGGAGGTTTCTTAGATAGCTTACTTTTGTGTATTTACTAGAGATAAAAATGAACACTGTGCGTTTGTGTGTGTAAAATCATAAGGATGGGATTTGAGGAGAGTCTGTGGAAAAAAGTACTTCTTTGTTACTGTAGTTCAGAGTTTCTCAGCTCTGCACGTGTACCCACATTTCCACAGTGTGACACTACAGCTAATAAAGGTTTCTTCGTGTTTGGAAGAACATTCTCCTTGGCTCCAACATTCTCTTAAGAAACATCACCACAGGTAGCCTCTCTCAGTTATTGTGCATCATAACAAAAGATGTATTTATCAACTAGTTTTAGAGTATTCCCTTTTTTAATTTATTTTTATTTGGAGGATAATTGCTTTACAATATTGATTTGGTGTCTGAAGATAGAAATGCAGGAAATGCAGATGAGATGCCTGGATTGGGATGATCCTCTGGTGGAGGGCACAGCAACTCACTCCAGTATTCTTGTCTGGAGAATCCCATGGATAGAGGAGCCTGGTGGAATACGGTCTATAGGGACACAAAGAGTTGGACAGGACTGAAGCGACTTAGCACACATGCACGCAAACTTGTACTCACAGGTAATAGTCGAGTGAACGAGAGTGAAGGACGAATTGGTAAATGTTTCCTCTTTTGAATCATTTTAATTCTCTTAATCATTGACTGAGTGCTCAGTATGTGTTCAACAGTGTGCTAGCTGTCAGGGATGTGATGGCAGAAAAGACAGCCACAGTCATTGCTCTTTTGGAGCTTGGAATTAGTGCAGAGATAGATTATCAACAACTAAATAATACATTAATGCGTACATTACAAACTGCTGAAAGTATTTTTAGGGAAGTAAACAGATGATTTGATAAAACATACTTTGGGAGGGTGTTTTATTTTGGAGAAGGTGGCCGGAGATGTTTTCTCTGAGAGGTGAGAGAGACTCGAGGTGATAGATGGAGCCACTCATGCAAATGACAGTGAGAAAGTGCTAGGCTGTGAAGTGGAACTGTATAGGCAGTGGTCCTAAGGTGAGAACTTTGTGGGCTAAAAAACCTGTGATAGATCAGTGAGCAGAACTATAAGGAGTGAGGAATGAGGAAAGAGACTGTGTGTGAGGAAAATGGGATAGTCAGAAGAAGCCGGACCTTGCAGGGATAAGCCTACCATGATAATTTAAGGAAGCATATACCTTCCTTGGTGTGATGAGAAACTGTGCAGGAGTTTTAAGGAGGGGGATACATATTTTTCAGAGATCCCTGCAGTTATTGTAACGAGGATGGATTGGAGAGGAGGACAATAAAGACAGGAATGTCAGGAGACTATTCAACTATTCAGATAAGAAACAAAAATGGATTGGGATAGAGTGATGACAGTGGAAATGGAATGAAGTGAGCAGATTCTAGAACTGCCTGAAGGATGGAGCTGGGAAAATCTAGATATCCTGCTGGCTTTGGGAAGAAAAGAGACTGATCCAGGAAAACTCAAAAGTTTCTATCTTCCGCAGCAGAATGAATGGAGGAACAGTCAACAGACATGGGGTCCATTGTGTTGAGCAGGTTTGGGGGTGAGAAGGAGAGTCTGGGTTTGTATGCTTTGATGCTTTGTATCACTTTGACACTTCATAGTGTTTAGAAATCAGGACTGAGATTTAGATGGCAGATACAGATCTGAACAATGTGAACTTATAGATGACTGAAGTTATAGAATTTCTCTTTTTCTTGATCAGAAGGGGGAAAAGTCAAACCCTATTTGAATTTGTATATGATGTCAATATATATGTATATTTAAAATGTAAAAAAGCATGCATGCATGCCAATAGGGAGTGAAAAGAAAAGCAGATACTATTTGAATCAGGAAGAAGGAAGAGAGGGAGGGAGAAAGGAAACGAGGGAGGGAAATTTTACTTTCCTGAAGAAAGCTGTGCTCCAATCAGTTTTAAAAATTCGAATAACTTACCAATTCAGTTTATTTTCCCCCAATAAAACTGCATATGAATGTAAAACAAAACTAACTAAAATATGAATCAGGTTAACTTAGCTTCCAAAGTTCATGTATGGTAAGGATTTTCACTGAAAATCTGGCAACCATTTGAGCATTCTCTCATAAGATTCTATTATTTTCATTGTGTTCTAACTATGAACTATGTATTTTAACTTAACCTTAGCTAAAACCTCTAGATACGTCATTGTCCCAAAGAAAGTAACCCAGATTACTGGACAGCTCTTGTGGATTGTGTGGAATAGGTGCAACCAATTTTAGATGTGTGTAGCAAGGAGAGATAAGAAAGCCTTCCTCAGCAATCAATGCAAAGAAATAGAGGAAAACAATAGAATGGGAAAGATTAGAGATCTCTTCAGAAAATTAGACATACCAAGGGAACATTTCATGCAAAGAAGGGCTCAATAAAGGACAGAAATGGTATGGACCTAACAGAAGCAAAAGATATTAAGAAGACGTGGCAAGAATACACAGAAGAACTGTACAAAAAAGATCTTCAAGACCCAGATAATCACAATGGTGTGATCACTCACCTAGAGCCAGACATCCTGGAATGTGAAGTCAAGTGGGCCTTAGAAAGCATCACTGCGAACAAAGCTAGTGGAGGTGATGGAATTCCAGTTGAGCTATTTCAAATCCTCAAAGATGATGCTGTAAAAGTGCTGCACTCAATATGTCAGCAAATTTGCAAAACTCAGCAGTGGCCACAGGACTGGAAAAGGTCAGTTTTCATTCCAATCCCAAAGAAAAGCAATGCCAAAGAATGCTCAAACTACCACACAATTGCACTCATCTCACACACTAGTAAAGTAATGCTCAAGATTCTCCAAGCCAGGCTTCAGCAATACGTGAACCATGAACTTGCAGATGTTCAAGCTGGTTTTAGAAAAGGCAGAGGAACCAGAGATCAAATTGCCAATATCCGCTGGCTCATCGAAAAAGCAAGAGAGTTCCAGAAAAACATCTATTTCTGCTTTATTGACTATGCCAAAGCCTTTGACTGTGTGGATCACAATAAACTGTAGAAAATTCTGAAAGAGATGAGAATGCCAGACCACCTGACCTGTCTCTTGAGAAACCTGTGTGCAGGTCAGGAAGCAACAGTTAGAACTGGACATGGAACAACAGACTGGTTCCAAATAGGAAAAGAAGTATGTCAAAGCTGTATATTGTCACCCTGCTTATTTAACTTATATGCAGAGTACATCATCAGAAACGCTGGGCTGGAGGAAGCACAAGCTAGTATCAAGATTGCCGGGAGAAATATCAATAACCTCAGATAGGCAGATGACACCACCCTTATGGCAGAAAGTGAAGAAGAACTAAAGAACCTCTTGATGAAAGTGAAAGAGGAGAGTGAAAAAGTTGGCTTAAAGCTCAACGTTCAGGAAACTAAGATCATGGCATCCAGTCCCATTACTTCATAGCAGATAGATGGGGAAACAGTGGAAACAGTGGCTGACTTTGTTTTTCTGGGCTCCAAAATCAGTGCAGATGGTGATTGCAGCAATGAAATTAAAAGACGCTTACTCCTTGGAAGAAAAGTAATGACCACCCTAGACAGCGTATTAAAAAGCAGAGACATTACTTTGCCAACAAAAGTCCGTCTAGTCAAGGCTATGGTTTTTCCAGTAGTCATGTATGGGTGTGAGAGTTGGACTATAGAAAAAGCTGAGCACTGAAGAATTGATGCTTTTGAACTGTGGTGTTGGAGAAGACTCTTGAGAGTCCCTTGGAGTGAAAGGAGATCCAACCAGTCTATCCTAAAGAAGATCAGTCCTGGGTGTTCACTGGAAGGACTGATGTTGAAGCTGAAACTCCAGTACTTTGGCCACCTGATGTGAAGAGCTGACTCATTTGAAAAGACCCTGATGCTGGGAAAGATTGAGGGCAGGAGGAGAAGGGGACAACAGAGGCTGAGATGGTCGGATGGCATCATCGACTCGATGGACATGGGTTTGGGTGGACTCCAGGAGTTGGTGATGGACTGGGAGGCCTGGCATGCTGTGGTTCATGGGGTCGCAGAGTTAGACACGACTGAGCGACTGAATTGAACTGAACTGAACTAAGGTATTGGAACAGGGACGAGGTTAACCATAGAAGTCTCTGGATTTGGGTTTAGCCACACGGTGGCTACCCTCTGCCACTATTAGTGAAGTGCCCAATACAAGCATTGTCAGACTATCAATGTTTCCTACTAAAATGGCAGGGCCAAATTAATGATGCGTGCTTAGTCGTGTCCCACTGTTTGCGACCCTTTGGCCTATAGCCTGCCAGGCTCCATTTTCCATGGGATTTTTCAAGCAAGCATACTGGAGTCAGTTGCCATTTCCTTTTTCTGAGGATCTTCTGGACCCAGGGATTACGTCCATGTCTGCCGTGTTTCCTGCATTGCAGGTGGATTCTTTTCCTGCTGAGCCATCCGGGAAGCCCATATTAACAATAAAAATAGCTAATATATACTTTATTTATAATGTACTGGGCAGTGCTAGAACACTGGATCATTTATTATCTCATTTGATTTTCACAAGATCCTTGAGATGGGTTCATATAAATGGGTGCATTTATAACAAAATCTCTGTTATAAATGAAGAAAATGAAGTGAGCTTGCACAATTTGCTTAAATTCCCATAGCTCATATGTGGTTGACTAGGATTTGAATTCCTGTGTGTGTGAATAAATGTTATTTTTTTTGTCTGAGATGAGAGCTTGGAGGTGTGTGTAGGGTGGGGGGAACGTTTCAATTTCAGAAGAAAGGAAAACTAGCTGTTGCCCCAAGTGGATGGCCTGCTGACTCCCACGGGCAAAATGGGAAAGTAAAAGAAGTAACAGCAAGTTGTTAATTCATAAACCATAATTTTCCCAACTGCAAGGTTTGCAGTTTCTGCACCTGGTCCATTGCTGACTCATCTCACCTGAATCATTTAGTCAGCTTCATTGTGTTTGCAAGGACTACTAATTATCTCACTGGAATAATTTAAACTATCAATAAAGAATGCAATAAATCATTAAAGATAATGGTTAATGAGGAGAAATAATTTTGACTATTCAGCTTGCGTTGATCGTTGATATAAAAAGACTAATTTTATATTCTACTTTTAACTTTACAGGCAACTATTAGCCATTTCTTTTGGCAGAGTTGAGCTGAGCTGGTTTTTCATTAAAAACTTGGCATTTATCTTATCGCTGAAATCTTTACTGTGTTAGCTCATTCCAGGAATAAGAAAATATTGTGAGTTACCAAGAAAGCACCACAAGACAAATGTTACTTTTTTAATAAAATATTGCAGCACAGCTTTGAAACACATGCAGTCTTAGTGCCATAACTGAAATTTTCATTCTTTACAATCTATAATACACAAGTACACACACTTCTAATTCCTATTAATTTAGAAGATTGATCTTTTTTTCCTGTTAGGACTATAGCAAATATGTGATTTTATTTGTTATTGAATTTAATGGAGATCCAGAATAAAAATAATCTGACCTGTAAGAGCTAACAATTAAAATATTTTATATTTCAGGCATTCATATCAAAGCTTAAGTAATAAGTTAGTGTCAATTACCACTGAATATTTTCAGAGTACTGCTTTTTTTCCCATAGATTTTAATTTATTTTTCTCTTTTTTCTTGGCTAGACAAAGTTGAATAACAAGAAATACTTATGCTTTGTAGTCTTGTTGGTCCATTGCACACAAGGGTAATATTGCATAATGCATGTATGCATGACATCAAATATTTCAATGCAGAGATTTTCAGTTTAACAGTATAATAAAAACAAGGCATATCGTGTCAAAACACACATCTGTGGAAAAGAAAGTCAGAAGTGTACTATTGAATTCTGACTTATTTTTAGATTGGAATCAATCAAATAATTAATGCTAATCTAAAATTATGGGCCTCCCAGGTAACTCAGTGTAAAGAATTTCCCTACCAATGTAGGCAATGCTGGAGATGCAAGTTTGATTCCTAAGTTGGGAAGATCCCATGAACAGAGGAGCCTGACGGGCTTCAGTCCATGTGGTTGGGAAGAGGTGGACATAATTGAGCAACTGAGCAAGCACAAACCTGAGAATTATATCAACAAGACATTTTTAATGTATGAATAGGGATTCCTCTATTTTACCCAGTATGAAAAGATTAGAAACATATATGACAACAGGGAAAATTGTTTAATTACATCCTATCATGAAACAAATTGGCCTTTTAACCACAAAGTATGAATTTAAAAGTATCCTCAACTACTCTTGCTTGTGGGAAATGCAAGGTCACAAGTAAAATCTCTCTTCTGCGTTGTATTGCTCTATTCACTGATTCTAGGAACAGGCCACAGCTACATTTTATTATCATTCTGTAAGTGCACCTGACTCGTTTTTCCCAGCTTTTCCACCTATTTTTAAGCCATCACGGTGGCCCCAGCTGGTACCCGAGTTGTCAGAAAGTATACAATAGAAGCGAATAGTAGTGAATGAGTATTCTCCCAGTCCCAAACTTGATGGGAAATTCTTCCTTCATGAAATTAACCAATTAAAATTCTACTCTGCTAGTTTCTGAAGGAAATCCAATGAAGTATAGAGAACCAAGGACATTACTGTTTAGTTCTGTTCATGCTTCTTTTCATTGCTAGTAATAAAAAAACGGTAATATGCCCATGTAAAAAGCTGATTTATTGGCAAAGATGCTCTCATTATTTCTTGAAATTCAAGGACAAAAAGTGAAGTTGAAAAACAAGGTTGCAGTCTTCTATAAGAAACACAGCTTTCTCCCTATGCCCTGTTTCTCTCTGAATGTTGGTGCCTCTCTCTCTCTGTTTATACAATTTACCTGTGGTTTGAAATGACCCCATCCAAGTTGCAAAATTATGGCTTCTTAGCTCCAGTGGCCATTACCAACAGTTTGGAGAGAGCACGACAAAACTGGCGGGGTGGGGGGCGTGTCAGGGAGAACATGGATTAGCATGGCAGAGCTTATGAGTGAGAGCCTTACCTGGTTCACTCTGCTGTGCTGATGACCATGGAGTTAGATCAAGTGAGTTTATTAGTAGAACAGAGAATGATAAGCATGTTTTGTATAACCCAACCCTTATTCCTAGAAGCATGGCATAGACACTGAGTGATGGCTGGAAATTCAAGCCAGCGTTGATTACCAGTTCTGAATAAATTCTTTGGAGAAGGGAGGATTCAAATAAATTCTCTGGAGATGAGTAGAAATTGGTGGGGAGGAAGACAAATCAATTCAGTCTGGGAGAGTGGTGGGAGGAAAGGCTAAATATGGGAACCTGTAAGAGAGCTTTGCTGAATGGTGGCTAGAACAGTGAGGACAGTAATTGAAGTTCTATGTGAAGAAATAGAGCTTGGAAAGGAAGGCTTGGTGGAAAGTCTTGGATGATAAACTATGAAGCTTTTACCATCTGGGAGGGCATCTTTGACGTTTTGTTGTTGTTATTGCTTTTGTATAAAGCAATATACAAAATAAAAATAAAATAACTTTCAAAATAAAAATGTATGTATGTAAGTATTAATTTACTGTAACTTTTACTGATGTGATAGATGTACAACACCAATTAACAAATAATAAAATATATAATACTTTTGATTGTGAATCTCATATCTGAGAATGCTTTCATTGATTTTTGCCAAACTCATGTATCTGTAGTCAATTTATGGTTGTAGTTCAGTCCTGATTTGCCAAATGGAGTTGAATCCCAATCTGTTAATTCATTTCTCCACAAATTTAATGTCATTGGCATTAATGTGTAATCTACTGTTAAACTTTTTCTCATATAAATTATATTATTCAAACTGAAAACTTTTTCTATTTCAGTACCAGTTATAAATGTATGTAGTTTGTTGACAGATTCACAAAATACCAGAAAATTTAACAATTGGCTTTTGCAGCCCTGCATGAGCTGCTTTTAGCTAGCAACTGCTAAGAGTATGAAAGGTGATGATAATCTCAATGTCAATGGAAGATAAAGTTGTATGTGGGAAGATCTGCAAGATAATCAGTGGGATTTTAGTGGACATAGGAGCTTGCCCATGGGACACTGGACAAGTGATATTAAAGAAGATTTCAAGAATCTATGCTCTAGTGAAGGGGTGAGGATGATACTGTAATAGGAAAGGGATTTAAAAATATGTGCATTCAACCAGTACCTATGGAAGAGAAAATACTAATGAAGAAAAGCAAAGCATTCTACCTACTGTACAAAATAGTTTTCTAATTAATTGAAGAAGTCACCTACCATTCAAAAATAGATGTAAATAAGCATTGATTTCTACAAAGTTAAGCTTCTCTTTTCAGCTCTTAGTGATGACCTTATTTGCACTCTCTTCCTGAAATGGTAACTTCAGTGAACTTTGAGCCTTCCTAAAACAGAATCTGTCTTACTTTCATCCTGTGTTCCTATTGTCTAGCTCAGCTTTAGCTCATAATATTCAATAAATGTGGATTGAGTTGAGAAATAAAGTATCTATAATTGGCTCTGTAAAAGAGGAAGGGTAGTCAGTGATGAAAAGGGGCAGACTAGTTGACTTCCGTCTTTGGCCACACCTAGCAAAGATGTTGACACTAAATTAAGAGAGGCTCTATTTTGTTCTTGTCAGATCCAAGGACATCCTATCAGTCTATAAGGAAATCTGTAGGAAAGATTCAGTAATAGAGGTATGTGGTTTGATGCTGATATTTCACTGTTTCCAGAGTGAAATCACTGTAGCAGTCGCTGGATATAGAGGGAGTCATAAACTCCAAACCCTGGAACTAAGGATTAGGATTAAGAGACTTATGTTGGATATTGTCATAACTATAAATATTTAGCAAAACTAGGCAGAACAATTCCCTCTGCAAATTACAATCTATGTGCAATATGCTTCCTACTTCTTTACCAATTTTGAATAAAATCTTTGGGATTTGTTTAGACTCTTCTGTTTTTATTGATCTGTATAGTCAGAATAAAACAAAGGATTATAAAACAAAAGACTATTTGTGTATTCAAGCTGTAGCAGTGCATCTATGGAATTTTATAGGAAGTGTATAAGGAATGGTATTTTATATGGAGGCTTTTTTTTTTCTTTTAATCGTATATACTTACAGGAATTTATGTATGTGGAAAGCAGATTGCCCTCTGTGAACTCATGTGTCCCGAAAATTCATTTGTAAATAATCACTTGCAATGTAGTAGATAGTCTTGCATGGAAACAATACTAGTTTTAGTTACCCCCACACCCATCTACAAAATCTGACTGAAGATTAGTGTCTGAAATCTGTGAAGACATTAATGATATCATAAGCCAGGGCTGGCAAACTATGGTCTGTGGGTCAAATCCAGTCCACCGCCTAATGTAAGTCTTATTAGAATACAACCATGTTCATTCATGAACTGCTATCTTTATGGCTGCTTGAATACCAAAGTTGCAAAACTAAGTAGTTGCAACAGTGAACTTTTGGCCTGAAAAGTCAAATAATTCAGAGAAAAAGTTTACCTACCCTTGGAGTGTCTTTAATTAATGTGTTTTTTCTTCTACTTTATTGAGATATAACTGACATACAGTATTATATAAGATTGGGCTTCCCAGGTGGCTCAGTGGTGAAGAATCCACCTGCCAATGCAGGAGATGTGGGTTTGATTTCTGGATCCAGAAGGTCCCCTGAAGAAAGAAATGGCTAACCAATATTCTTGCCTGGAAAATTGCAAGGACAGAGGAGCCTGGCAGGCTGCAATTCTTGGAGTCGCAAAGAGTCTGACACAACTTAGCGACTAACAACAACAGCAACTATATAAGTTTAAGGTGTACAGCCTGATGATTTGACTCACATACGTCATGACATGATTACCACAGTAGGTCTAGTGAACCTTCGTCAAGTTCAGTTCTTAATTAATCTTTAACACCACAAGAAGAGTGAATTGTGGGAAATTTCATTCATTCTGAGTTCTGACTCTGAAGACCAGGAATGGATGGATTATCCTCTACCAGAGCAGTAAGCAGACGTATTGTGCCTTGTAACTTTCTTCTTGTACTCTCCTCTCCCACCAGTCAGTGGATTAGCAGGACTTGATTCACAAGATCTGAAGAGGAGACTCCAGCAGGACATAGGCTAGAGACATGAGAGAGTGGGCCTGGGCTATTTCTCCTGGTGTTTTGAGTCCTTTGGAGAAGTGAGGACAAGTGGCTTGATTGGAGAACACTGCCTTCTCTTGGGAGCTAGTGATGTAGGAGTCTTTTGCAGGGTTGAAACTCATCTGCTTTCTTTCTTCCCTCTCAGTACCACTGCTCCCACCTGGTCTCTCTGCCTCTCAGATCTTCTCAGGATAGGTCTTGGGGTGAAGTACCATGTAGACATGAGTTGAAAGTTAAAAGATTTTATCTTGGGCAGGAGCCAATAGAGCAAGAATGGGAGAGAGAGAGTAGTAAAAGCACCTGTGAGGAGGAAAAGGGGGTTCCCAGGGCACTTGGGTATTTCAGTGTATTAGCTAGCAAAGATGAACATAAACTAGCTATTGCCTATCCTGTGTTATACTTACCTATGCTGTTCCGAATTATGCTCTATTATTCTTTGTCATACTGGTAGTGTCACTGCTAGATAGCACTTAATGTAATGTTGCCCCAGGCCAGGCAGGGTGTTTGGCATGTTCTGCACTCAAAGAATTTTCCATATTTCTGGCAACTGCTTCTCTTCCTTCTGATATGTAATCCTCATCATCTAATTTTTAAATAATTGAGTTCTTCTAGATATAGTTGTGTGTGCTCTTAAACCTCTCACTCTGTTGTTGTTGTTTAGTGACTAAGATGTGTCCAACTCTTTGTGACCTCATTCTGTATATCTCCCTAGACAACCGTCTTTACTTTGTGGCTTTCGCTGCCTCCTATAAAAGGATAACTAACGTATTTAACTCTTGCCTGGACCTAACTTCTAGATATCCAACTACCTTCTTGGAAACGTTTTCTTTGGGTTTGCTCTTGGTTTTGTTTTTTGTTTGTTTGTTTGTTTGTTAATCCTACATTTTTATCATTGTCTATCTTAGTGAATGTCTCCACCTTCATGAAACTTCTCAGTGCAAGAATTTCTGTGTCTATCTTGCCCCTCTCCTTTTTCTTATTCCCTGTGTTTAGTCACCAGCTCCAGTGGATTTCCTCTCCTAAATATCATTGCAAATCCATCTGCTTCTTTCTATTCATACTACCAGCATTCTAGTCAAAGCAGTGACATTTCTTCACAGGAAGATGAAACAGTTTGTTATATGGTCTGCCTGAGGCTGCTCTCAGCCCTTATCATGTTGCTCTTCCACTTGAAACTGTTCAACAATCTCCTTTTGCTTTTCAGAAAAAATCTAGTATCATTCATGTTAGCTACAAGGCTCTGAATGATACTTATACAACACTTTTCATTTCTTCCCACAAGCCATCTGTCTTTGATTGCATTATTTCCTCCGATGCAAAGGCTACCACTCCTTTATCTTTCACCCATCAATCTTTGGATATATTTCTCAGCTTAAATTAAGTCAGAAACTCAATATGAATTGTTTAAGAATGATTGGACTAGGTGAAGTACTCCATATCTCCCATATGCAGCCATAATCACAATTGTATATTAGTACATACTTTATGTATAATTTATCAGCTTCACTAAAATGTAATCTCTTGGAGGATAAGGGATATATAACCGTGCTTAGGGGTTTGTCTGCATCTCCGAATATAGTAACATTATAAATATTAAAAGAAATTAACCCACAGACTAATGTGTTGAATGAATGAGTTCTTTAACGCATATAATCTTGTCTCAGTTTCAGTTCAGTTGCTCAGTCGTGTCCAAATACTTGCGACCCCATGAAACACAGCACACCAGGCCTCCCTGTCCATCACCAACTCGCAGAGTTTACCCCAACTCATGTCCATCGAGTCAGTGATGCCATCCAACCATCTCATCCTCTGTCACCCCCTTCTCCTCCTGCCCTCAATCTTTCCCAGCATCAGGGTCTTTTCAAATGAGTCAGCTCTTCGTATCAGGTAGCCAAAGTATTGGAGTTTCAGCTTCAACATCAGTCCTTCCAATGAACACCCAGGACTTATCTCCTTTAGGATGGACTGGTTGGATCTCCTTACAGTCCAAGGGACTCTCAAGAGTCTTCTCTAACATCATGGTTCAAAAACATCAATTTTGGCCTTCAGCTTTCTTTATAGTCCAACTCTCACATCCATATATCACTACTGCAAAAACTATAGCCTTGACTAGACGAACCTTTGTTGGCAAAGTAATGTCTCTGCTTTTATATATGTTGTCTAGATCGGTCAGAACTTTCCTTCCAAGGAGTTCAGTTCAGTTCAGTCACTCAGTCGTATCCGACTCTTTGCAACCCCATGAATTGCAGCACACCAGGCCTCCGTGTCCATCACCAACTCCCAGAATTTACCCAAATCCATGTCCATCGAGTCAGTGATGCCATCCAACCATCTCATCCTCTGTCATCCCCTTCTCCTCATGCCCCCAATCCTACCCAGCATTAGGGTCTTTTCCAATGAGTCAACTCTTCACATGAGGCGGCCAAAGTATTGGAGTTTCAGCTTCAACATCAGTCCTTCCAATGAACACCCAGGATTGATCTCCTTTAGGATGGATTGATTGGGTCTCCTTACAGTTCAAGGGACTCTCAAGAGTCTTCTCCAACACCACAGTTCAAAACCATCAATTCTTCGGCGCTCAGCTTTCTTCACCATCCAACTCTCACATCCATACATAACCACTAGAAAAACCATAGCCTTGACTAGACAGACTTTTGTTGGCAGAGTAATATCTCTGCTTTTAAATATGCTATCTAGGTTGGCCATAACCTTCCTTCCAAGGAGTAAGCGTCTTTTAATTTCATGGCTGCAATCACCATCAGCAGTGATTTTGGAGCCCAAAAAAGTAAAGTCTGACACTGTTTCCTCTGTTTCCCCATCTATTTCCCATGAAGTGATGGGACCAGATGCCGTGATCTTAGTTTTCTGAACATTGAGCTTTAAGCCAACTTTTTCACTCTCCTCTTTCGCTTTCATCAAGAGGCTCTGTAGTTCTTCTTCACTTTCTGCCATAAGGGTGGTATCATCTGCATATCTGAAGTTATTGAGGTTACTGATATTTCTCCTGGCAATCTTGATTCCAGCTTGTGCTTCTTCCAGCCCAGCGTTTCTCATGATGTACTCTGCATATAAGTTAAATAAGCAGGGTGACAATATACAGCCTTGACGTACTCCTTTTCCTATTTGGAACCAGTCTGTTGTTCCATGTCCAGTTCTAACTGTTGCTTCCTGACCTGCATACAGGTTTCTCAAGAGGCAGGTCAGGTGGTCTGGTATTCCCATCTCTTGAAGGATTTTCCACAGTTTATTGTGATCCACACAGTCAAAGGCTTTGGCATAGTCAATAAAGCAGAAATAGATATTTTTCTGGAACTCTCTTGCTTTTTCCAAGCTGATCCAGTGGGTGTTGGCAATTTGATCTCTGGTTTGGTTCTCTATGTTTTCTAAAACCAGCTTGAACATCTGGAAGTTCATGGTTCACATATTGCTGAAGCCTGGCTTGGAGAATTTTGAGCATTACTTTACTAGCGTGTGAGATGAGTGCAATTGTGCAACAGTTTGAGCATTCTTTGGGATTGAAATGAAAACTGACCTTTTCCAGTCCTATGGCCACTGCTGAGTTTTCCAAATTTGCTTGCATATTGAGAGTAGCACTTTCACAGCATCATCTTTCAGGATTTGAAATAGCTCAACTGGAATTCCGTCACCTCCAGTAGCTTTGTTCATAGTGATGCTTCCTAAGGCCCACTTGACTTCACATTCCAGGATGTCTGGCTCTAGGTGAGTGATCACACCATCATGTTTATCTGGGTCATGAAGATCTTAGTTCTTCTGTGTATTCTTGCCACCTCTTCTTAATATCTTCTGCTTCTGTTAGCTAAGATATTAATTATCACGACCATTTGTATAAGTAAGTAAATTAGTTTCAGTTCTAGGCTGAGACCTTCAAACCATGCACTGGAATATGCTGTGAAGGAGGCTTAGGGTTTATTTGCTCTCCTCCATGGTCCACATTGCCATGTATAATGAAAAGTTGATTAGATATAGCTACTTATTCAATCTCAGGTAAAGGAAGAGCAAATCAATATGTAACAGTGTTTTTGGTGTTAAGGGTCAAATTGAATAAATTGTGTACCTTATTGCTCTTACATAGATAATGGCTTCACTGGATATCACTCTTTTATTTTAAGGCCACTTAGTCTGACTGTTATTATTTTTGATGTACGCACATATAAAATGAAGAAATAGCCTAATAATGAATACTTGATTCTCAAATCATGAAATCAATTTTAATATGCTTGGAAGATTTAATATTTTCTTAGTGCAGTGAGATTGATGAAGTCCTGTTAATGAATATATTGATGAGATTGAAGGGAAATGGCCTCAACTGTCTTTTGTCACCAGTGAGATGAACTTTCAATACAAATTAAAAAGCAGGTAAGAAGCACCATTTAAAGAAACTGTGTAAGTGTAAAAAAGTTAATTCTTAACATTCTTTTTTAAAAATTTCATAACTTTGCATTTTTATGTAGATAATAAAATATATCTGACTCAGAACATTCACTTAAGATGAATATATTAATATTTAATTTTCTTAAATGAGTACTCTATTAATATGATTATTTTCTTTCTATACCAGGACTATATAGACTCAAATAGAACATCTTTCCCTGATCTATCAATGTGAAGTATTTTATTTCAAATCATATTTTATTTAAAAACATATCTAATAAGAAAATGTCTTTTTAAATCAAGTAAATACTAAGAGGTGTGAAAAGTATCAATAGTTTTTAAAAGAAACTAAAAATTTCTTTTCAAAACATATTTTAGAGGCAATTTTGAATAAATTTAGAACATTTTTTTTCCATCTAAAGCATCTAAACTCTATCAATCAAGCTGTATTCCCATTTAACTAGCTTGAAGACAGATACTAATTGTACCCTCAATTTGTAATGCATCGGTTTAGCACTATTGATCTGCTAAAAAAATTAAAGTAAACTATGCAAGAGCCAGTCTCAGTACCAAAGGAATGATCTATTGATTCCATATGACAATGCTTTGTCTACAGATCAATGTGGATGTGCAGCAGAGACCAGTTAAGAATGAAACAGGGTGGGCAAAGGTCAAAAGAAATCGGGTATCAAAGATTACTGGAGACCATGCAATGAACATATCATAAACTTCATCTGGTAGGCGTTTATACAGGAATTCTGTGGGTTTACTGTGTAAGAAATCCACAACACAAATACTTAATGACTAAAAATACCATACCAGGATCATGGGAGCCACTTCAAAGGAATAGACTCAATTCTTAATCAAGAATGATTTCATAGTGAGTTTGTGAGATAAAGACAATCTTGCTCAGTCTTCCTCCCATTTCACCATATGTGATTTTTGTTTTTTGTTTTAAAACCTGTCTCCCATTCCACTTGTGATATTCAAATGCCCTCAAATCATGAATTCCCTGACACCTCCCTCTAGGCCATATTTCAGATCCGAATGGTTAACCTATAGGATCCCCTGGGAACCAAATGCTACTCTTTACCTTTTGGTCTTCTTCGGGTTTTTATTAAAATAGGCATACATTCTTTTAACCTGACAACAAAATTTAATGGTATATTATTCAATACATCTCTTGTGTTTCATGACATTTTTTGTCCCATCAGGTCAATCCCTTCCTAGGTGGAAGCATTTATTTAGTTCACAGACTGATTAACTATTAATCTTTAACTTTTGAATTTTGATTTATTTCCTTAAAATGCCTTTTCTTTATTACTTTGAGCATAGGCATGAATAGTGACTTTGGATCTAATTCTTCAATTAATATTGATCCTGTAGCTTTGCTTGGTCTTAGCTGATTGTGTGTTATTTGTATTGCAACTGTTTCTTAGGTTCTCTAATCCATGTTTTCTGTTATCTTCAGATAATTCCTATGTTTCTGATATTAAAAAAAATCAGATATATCATGCTGGGCTGATAGAAGGTTGAGAGACAGAAGAAGTATTTTCTAGCATAATCATAAAGTAGTTATTTATCAGATGACCAGCTTTCCCCCTGTGGAATAAAATTGAATATGTTACATTGAAATATATGCATATGAAAAAATTCTCTTTGCATAATGTGAATCTCTTAATTATAGTGCCAAAGAAAGCTAATTGCAATTATATAGCTATGAAAAAAATAGCCTACCACTAACTTTCTAACCCACCTCCCTACCTTACTGCCACAGTTTTTATATTCAGGAACTTGTGACATTTTAAGAGCAAAACTAGGTGTCAGCCTGTATCACCATTGTTATTTTAAGAATAAACATAGTCTGTCTTATGAATTATTCAAGGTGACATGTCTTTGAGAATTTCTGAGGATTCTAATATGGTCAGCTGTGACCATCTGAGATGATATAAGAATAATATAGAAGCTAATTTATATGTAGAAATACTAATATCAGAGGAAAATAATATATAAAATAATCAGAACATTATCTGCACTGCCGAGTTTTCTTATGTAGATGTTATCTTTGTTTTAAATGCCAATTTAAATGGCTATTTTGACTTAAAATCTAAAGAATGAAGAAAAATGTATGATAAGTGATGTCTAAAGGAAATATCTGTCAACTCTAAAAATTCAGTGCTATGCAATGACACATTCACCCTCTTTGTGCAACTTATGTTAGTATTAAGTGTGAGTCTTCTCTACTAGCAATCCTTGGATGATTTTTTATATGTATGACTTTCTGTTTTTATGTATCTTCTGACTCAAGTCTAACGAAATATTAATATATTATGATTCATACAAGGACATATGTTCCTGAATATCTTATACAATCCAAATCTTCTGTCACTCACAATTCTGAAGTAATGACAGGTGTTTTTTTTTGTTGTTGTTTTATTTTTTAAGCTGTGGTCATGCCATGTGGCGGAAGCGTAAATAGTTAACCATTAATTTGGCCTGTCAGCATTAAATTCCCTTGAATAATTGATAAATTTTAATTTGTGATTTCTAACTTTTTTTATAATATGAGCTTTTTAATATGATACTGAATCCAAGTTCATACTTCTTGCTGCACAACTGGACAACAAATTGAGAGATGAGGTATTTGAGCAAGGAATAACAACCTTATTCAGAAAGTCAGCAGACCAAGAAGTTGGTAGACCAGTGTCCCAAAGAACCATCTTACTCAAATTGGAATTTGGCTTCTATTGTAATAAAAGAGGAGGTGTGTGATTGGTTGTTGCAGACTTCAAACTTCTTGGTACTGGAATCCTTTGCTCTTGTAGCTGTTCATGTAGATCTGGTCACAACGTTTTTGTAAACTTCAACAAAACAAATGTTATTCTCTGTTCTGCAAGTTTTTCTGAATGAAAAGCGTTATACATTTAAAGGTCAAACCTGGGAGGCAAAGCCTTGAGAATGGGCTATCATGCAATTATGCATATTTCAGGCTATAGGTAACATTCATTTACAAGGGTTCAGAGCCAGCATGACAAGCACAGACAATAGGGCACAAAGGTTAGAGCTAAAGGAATAGATTCAATATGGAGTTAGGGTTGTTTTTCTCCGTTACAATACTATTTCAGTTAAGCTCAGAATGTTACTACATTATATTTCTTTTCATATTATAAAACTTGTACTCAGGAACTGAAATTGTAATGTGACTGGGGTCATATATATATGGTTTTAAATACTAATCAAAGGGATAAGCCATGGGTTTAAGTAAAGTAGTGATTATTATTACTTTATTACGAAACTACATAATAGTGTACTTGTTACGTTTGCAAAAGAAATAGTTTTAAGTACCTCCTATTGATGACTTGGGAGTCTTTTGATATAAATAAAAGTTAAATTGAAGAAATGTCTATTGACTACATTTTGTAAACTGTAATAATTTTGCATTTACAGGAATAAAGTTTTCTTTTTTATAATGAAGTGTGCATATAGCTTTAGTAGTTATAATATGCACTGATTAAATGTCTTGGCCAATACATATGGGTCATGACATGATAAATGTAAATGTCTTTTTTTTTTCAATTCTGTAAGAAGCAAAATGAACCAAAAGGGAATAAATTTATTGTGTTTATAGTAAACATTTATAGTTAGTTTCTGTGGTTTCACTTTGGATAAAATGTGTTAAAATTCCCTCAAATCTTTATACCTATGTGAAAGGCCAATTTTATTTTTCCGTATTAATTCTTATATGGAAAGAAAGAAAGTCTCAGCCGAGTTTGCAGTCTTTGATAGTGATCACTCTTTCCATGTCCCTTTGTGCATTTATAGCATTGTGAACTGAAATATTTTTGCAAAATGCCTCTCCAGAAATATTTGAGTGTGAGCAGAAGGAGTGGGAGGAGAGGCTCTTCACTGGGAACCCAGATCCAGGAAGAGCCTTCAGTCTACCTTCTTTTCTCACTTGCCTTTCTGTTTGTCCCTTTATTACATTAGGTCTTTTTAGATTTTCCAAAATAAGTACAATTCTTCCTGGCAAAGATTTCATACTGAGTCTGCAAAGTGAATAGCCAATGGAGAAGGCAGAAGTGAGAAGTGCAGAGTATTGAGTGGAGTATTGTTGCACACGTCAGCCTCCCCTTGTGAATGTTTTCTCTTTCATTTTGGGACTTGACCCCATGTAATATTAACCATCCAACTGGTCTTACAGTGGAGCAGCTCTTTTCCATTTCCCTTGCATTTGAACATCATATTTTTTTTGCAGGGGGCAGGGGGCAGAGAGGCTTCCCGTTGGTTCAGTGGTAAAGGATCTACCTGCAATGCAGGAGATGCAGGCAATGCAGGTTTGATCCCTGGGTCAGGAAGATCCCCTAGACAAGGGCATGGAGACCCACTCCAGCATTCTTGCCAGAAAAATCACGTGGACAGAGGAGCCTGGTGCGTTGATCCATGGGTTTGCAAAGGGTCGGACACAACTGAAATGACTGAGCATAGCACACAGCACATTCTTTAATTTAATGCAAGAAGTATGTTTTGAAATATGTTGTGCAAAACGTACAATGTTTTGAAAAGTGTGACAGGAATGTGTATGTATATTAATATGTACATTGCATATATATGTATACATGCATAGTATATAAAGTAGGGTAGAGTAAAAATAGGATAACGATTGTTAAGTTAAAAATACCAAAGCTATATTTAATGTTTAAAAACAGTACTTAAAAAGTATTTTTGGAAAGATTAAAAATAATAGATACTATGAAAATACGTATCTTCATGTTTGAATTTAAATAAGGAAAGAATTCCTTTATAAAATGAGTTGCATTGCATAAGATATCAGTATTCCAGCATACATCAGTGTAAGTGAGCCCTTTGGAATCAAACTGAAGAAAAATGATGCCCCAGAGTAAGAGTTACAAGATAAATGTCTTCAGTCAACACTTTCAATGGTGATTTTTTGCCTTTTGTAGAAAACAGCTTGCAAGCTTCTAAACCTTAAAATTCAATTTTGAGAAATAAACTTGAAGATACTGGAAGAGTGATACTTTAAACTATTCTTCTGTTCAGCCATTCAAAGAAAACACAAATTTAAAGTGATCTATATTGTTGATTGCCAACAAAGGTCCATCTAGTCAAAGCTATGGTTTTTCTAGTGGTCATGTATGAATGTGAAAGCTGGACTATAAAGAAAGCTGAGCGCCAAAGAATTGATGCTTTTGAACTGTGGTGTTGGAAAAGACTCTTGAGAGTCCCTTGGACTGCAAGGAGATACAACCAGTCCATCCTAAAGGAAATCAGTCCTGAATATTCATTGGAAGGACTGATGCTAAAGCTGAAGCTCCAGTACTCTGATCACCTGATGCGAAGAACTGACTCATTTGAAAAGACCCTGATGCTGGGAAAGATGGAAGGTGGGAGGAGGAAGGGATGACAGAGGATGAGATGGTTGGATGGAATCACCAACTCAATGGACATGCTGCTGCTACTGCTGCTAAGTCGCTTCAGTCGTGTCCGACTCTGTGCAACCCCATAGACGGCAGCCTACCAGGCTCTGCCGTCCCTAGGATTCTCCAGGCAAGAATACTGGAGTGGGTTGCCATTTCCTTCTCCAGTGCATGAAAGGGAAAAGTGAAAGTGAAGTCACTCAGTCATGTCCGACTCTTAGCAACCCCATGGACTGTAGCCTACCAGGCTCCTCCATCCATGGGATTTTCCAAGCAAGAGTACTGGAGTGGGGTGCCATTGCCTTCTCCAATGGACATGAGTTTGAGTAAACTCCAGGAGTTGGTGATAGACAGCAAGGCCTGGCATGCTGCAGTCCATGGTGTCGCAAAGAGTTGGACATGACTGAGCGACTGAGCTGAACTGATTTTGTTGATGCTTATCAATATTTTGTTTATGGGGTAAGGAATACTTTAAAGCATTTTAATTTGAGGGTTTTTTTTTTAGATTTAAGCATAACATATTTTAGAATTTCTTTCTAAGTTAAAAGAATGATGTAAAATAATGTAAAATTTACAATCATGAATACTTCTATGCTATTTGCAGTTCAAAGAGATTATGCCAATTATGTAAGAATGGTGATATTTTCAAACCTTTTTTAATCAATGGAAAGAGTTTAAAAGCAGAACTCTAAACTATAAAATATAATTAAACAACATTTTGTATTTAAAGATATCATAATTGTGAATCTCTGATAAGCATCCAAAACTGATGAGTATCAAAATAATCTAGGATACCATTACATACACGGTATCCTAGATACATACCATACATACTTGTTGGTATGATACATCACATCACTTGGTATAGGTCAAATGACTCTAATGCTATGATATGTCCTTTTCCAGCACAGCAAATTTCTCTCAGTGTCAGCGGGCCCTACCAGAGTTCATATGCATTGCATTCTCACTTGTACCATTACACAAGTAAACAAAGTTCACTGTTTTTTCTTTCAAATTAACAATATTTGAATTAAAAAATAATAAAAATCATGAAGTCTAGTGCTGAATCCCAGACTTCTGATTCAAGAGTTATGGCAATGTAATGTGTGTAGATATCCTAGGTTTTAAAATTTAACAATGCTATATAAACATAAGTAATAATAACCACTCTCATTTTTATTCATTACTCAGAAAGAGTTTGAGTCTATCTAAGCTCTGAATCAAGTCAGTTGTATTGGCAGTACATATGTTGGATGTCAAATGCTGGGTTTGCAATGCACTATATTTTCAGTTCAGTTCAGTTCAGTTGCTCAGTCGTGTCCAACTCTTTGTGACCCCAGGGACTGCAGCACACCAAGCTTCCCTGTCCATCACCAACTCCCAGAGCTTGCTCAAACGCATGTCCATCAAGTCAGTGATGCCATCCGACCACCTCATCCTCTGTCTTCCCCTTCTCCTCCTGCTTTCAATCTTCCCCAGCATCAGGATCTTTTCCAGTGAGTCAGTTCTTCGCCTCAGGTGGTCAGAGTACTGGAGCTTCACCTTCAGTGTCAGTCCTTCCAATGAATATTCAGGACTGATTTCCTTTAGGATGGACTGGTTGGATCTCCTTGCAGTCCAGGGACTCTCAAGAGGCTTTTCCAACACCACAGTTCAAAAGCATCAATTCTTTGGCGTTCAGCTTTCTTTATAGTCTACCTCTCACATCCATACGACTACTAGAAAAACCAAAGCTTTCACTAGATGGACCATTATCAGCAAAGTAATATCTCTGCTTTTTAATATGCTGTCTAGGTTGGACATAGCTTTTCTTCCAAGGGGCAAGCATCTTTTAATTTCATGGCTGCAGTCACCATCTGTAGTGATTTTGGAGCCCCCCAAAATAAAATCTCACTGTTTCCACTGTTTCTCCATCTATTTGCCAAAACTAAGGGACCAGATGCCATGATCTTAGTTTTTTGAATGTTGAATTTTAAGTCAGCTTTTTCACTCTCCTCTTTCACTTTCATCAAGAGACTCTTTAATTTCTCTTTGCTTTCTGCTTGAAGGGTTGTATCATCTGCACATCTGAGGTTATTGCTATTTCTCCCAGTATTCTGGATTCCAGCTTGTGCTTCATCCAGCCCAGCATTTTGCATGATGTACTCTGCATATAAGTTAAATAAGCAGGGTGACAGTATACAGCCTTGATGTACTCCTTTCCCAATTTAGAACCAATCTTTTGTTCCACGTCCCATTCTATGCAGCTTCTTGACCTGAATACGAATTTCTCGGGAGACTGGAAAGGTGGTCTGGTATTCCCATCTCTTTCAGAATTTTCCACAGTTTGTTGTGATCCACACAGTCAAAGGCTTTGGCATAATCAATAAATCATAAGTAGATATTTTTCTGGACCTCTCGTGCTTTGCCTATGATCCAACTGATGTTGGCAATTTGATCTCTGGTTCCTCTGCCTTTTCTAAATCCAGCTGTATTTTAGAGCATATTATTTATATTATACTTGAAGATAGTTTTAAAAAGTTTAAAAGTAAATTCAAATCTAGCATTGTTGGAATCCCTCAACATTTCTATGTAATACTAGAGTTTGATTGAATGAAATCTGATGAAAAATGTATGTAAAAGTCTAGGTCTCATTTTTGCTTATGATAACATTTATATAGTTCAGAAGAGTTTATAGAACAATTTCTCACATATAATTTTCAATAATCTTTAAAACAATCTTAACATATATAGGATACAGTGGTTAAAATTATCATCACTTCTTTGCTAAAAATGTTGACTTTTAAGCCAGCTTTTTCACTCTCCTCTTTTACCCTCATCAAGAGGTTCTTTAGTTCCTCTTCACTTTCTGCCATTAGCGTTGTATCGTCTGTATATTTGAAATTGTTGATATTTCTCCCAGTAATTTTGATTCCAGCTTGTGATGCATCCAGCCTGGCATTTCACATGATGTACTCTGTATATAAGTTAAATAAGCAGGGTGACGCTATATAGCCTTGATGTAATCCTTTCCCAATTTGGAACCAGTCAGTTGTTCCATGTGTGGTTGTAACTGTTGCTTCTTGATTTGCATACAGGTTTGTCAGGAGACAGGTAAGGTGGTCTGGTATTTCCATCTCTTTCAGAATTTCCACAGTTTGTTGTGCAGTTCTACTTCATTTTAACTTGTAAGCTATCGTCAATACCATGAAACACCTTCTCAGAATGATCAGTTCAGTTCAGGCACTCAGTCATGTCCGACTCTTTGCAACCCCATGGACTGCAGCATGCCAGGATGATACTGGAGGATATAAATTTATGTGCCTTTGGACTTCCTGTTTTAGACTCAGGACTCTTCTAGTAAAACTGATTTTTACAAAATAACAAAACCATTTCAAAAAAAATAACGTAATTCTCTTTATTTTACCTTCAAAGCATTTTTAATATGTCCTTATAAGATACTAGTGTAAGTAATTTATAGTTTAGCCTCTTAGGCTTCCCTGGTAGCTCACATGGTAAAGAATGTGCCTGTAATCCAGGAGACCCGGGTTTGATTCCTGAGTCAGGAAGATGCCCTGGAGAAGGGCATGGCTACCCGATCCAGTCTTCTTGCCTGGAAGAATTCTGTGAACCGAAGAGCCTGGCCGGCTATAGTCTCTGAGTTTGCAAAAAGTCGTCACAGCTGAGTGACTAGCACTTTCACTTTCACATAGGTTAGCCTCTAAATCACTTTTCACATTAATGATAAAAATAGTTTAGGTCCACTGACTTTATTTGGAGTATTCTTCTCTCTTTTCCCCAGGCAAGTTGTAGCTAAGTACCCTGCAGGCAAACATGACATTGAGCCAGCCATCTTGGATTAAAGAAAGGACAAAGGTAGTGCTTGAGTTTTCTAATAGCGAGCCTCTCCCTCATGCGAAATCTTTTATTTTTTTCTTGATTCCTAGTCAATATTACCTACCTCATGGCCTTCTAAAATGATCTATATATAACATCTCAGCCTGTATACTTTACAAATTAGTTAAATAATGTCTCTAATTATCCTCACCTCTTTTCCTCTGATTACTTCTGCGTTTGTTTCTCATTTATTACTGTTCATGCCTTCATCTTTCACTTCAGATATTCTGTTTATTCAACAGTTTCCTTTGAAGTTCACATAAATAAATTCAAGAATACTGCTGAGCCGAATTTTAATATTCATATCTCCCCTTCCTACACATTTATTTGCATAAATTAGTTTAGGTTCATGTCTTTATATATTTTATTAGAAGGACGAACCTAATTAATACAGAGTATGAGGCTTTAAGAAAATATAAACTTTTTCTGGTATCTGAGCATATAATTAGGCACTTAGTGTGATTAGGTAGGTGCATGCATGCTAAGTTGTGTCCAGCTCTTTGCAACCCCATGGACTGTAGCCCACCAGACTCCTCTTTCCATGGGATTCTCCAGGCAAGAATGCTGGAGTGGGTTGCCATGCCCTTCTCTGTGAATCTTCCTGGCCTAGGGATCGAACCTGAGTCTCTTAAGTCTCCTGCATTGTTAGGTGAGTTCTTTACCACTAGCACCACCTGGGAAGCCTGATTAGGTAGGGAGTATGTATAAAACTGTTATATTTTAATGGACATTCTGTATACATTAACTTAGGTCTCTGTCTCAACATCTTCAATAACTGTTAATTGTCATTTTATACCAGTTTCTGCCTGGAGATTTATTTGTCTGCCCTTTGACAGAGAAGTTATATTCTGCTACATTCAGTCAATTGAAACTAACATCTTGCTACCCTGAGAAATTTTAAAGAGCAAAGAAAGGTTCCAAAAAGTTCGTGAGAATTCTGCCTCAGCAGCAGTGACTTTCCCACAAAGAATAATTGCTACCTGAACAGTGAAGTCTCTTAGTGAATCAGATATAAGATCCTATATGGGAAAAGGGTGGCAATTACTGAAAAGAACATGTCTGTTTATATTGAGCTTTGGGAATTAGGAAAGACTTTTATTTCAGTTACGTAATATATAGAGGAAAGGCCTGGATTTTGCATCGAATTAATTAGTATCTCCCGTTAAGTGTTGTCAGCAGAATTGTCACCTGTGTTTGCAGTGTCAAGAGTCATCCTCCCTAATTGCTGTGACTGGGTCAGGATGGGGCACATGTCTGCAATGCAGTGCTTCTCAGTTGCAAATCCTGAGCTGGCTCAGTATTCTCATTCTTTAAATGGCATATTGTTATTTTCTGACAAATAAAAATCAGTAAATGATTGATGTACCACACCAGTTTGGTGACATCTCCTGCTGTACCACTGACATATGTTGCTTCTTCCTTAGATACAGCTTTCTCAAGGACTCAAATAATTCAGTATCTTAGGAGAATGACTGGCAAGAAAGCAGAAAAATGGGCATCAGGCCACCAGCATCATTAGCCACTGTGCTAATAGTGAAAAGATACATTGTAAGAAATTATCATCATTTTTAAGAAAAAATATTTTAAAGTTAAGACTGTTTCAGGGTAGCTAACAACCAGTTGAACAAAGATAAGATTCATATGTCATATGTTTCTCAGTCAATATGATATAAGTTTAAATAAGCCAAAAGCTGACTTGGTGTAATATGAGCTTGTTAAGTACCCACAGAAGATTTCTTTCCTCCCAGTAACTATATATACTCTTTAGTACTCTCACCCTTAGATGTCTATACAAAAATTGTCATATATGCTGCCTAAAAGTGATATTTGACTAAAACTTATAAAAGGAAAAGAAAAGATAACTCCTTACAGTAATAAATAATTTTGTAAAACAAGGTTAGAGGTTTTATAAGTTTGTCCACAAAGTCTTTCAATAAGATAAGTGCACAGTTTAAATACAGACTTAAACGTGGTAATAGTGGAAGCTGGAATTTCTATGATAGTTTCTTAGAAAAAAGATATATGCAGTTGTGTTTTTGTGTAATTAATTGTACTAGAATAAAAAGTATAATAATTTAAAAGTGTGGCTTAGGAAATTTAAAAATAGCAAGACAAGCTTTTCTTTGAAATATAAACCACAGGAATACTTGAAACTATGTCTAATATACTGCATAGGTGAAATAATTACTGAGGATGACATGTAGTAATTGGGTCTGTAACTCCAATTACCCTGAGGCATTGACTCATTTAGACTTATGCCTTTATTCATCAGGTTTGTGAGATAAGCTTTTCCATAGAAATAAATCCAGAGTATCTTCCCTTGAATTCAAGGATTCCACAACCCTCCTCTCTAGAGAACCAGCAAGAAATCATTGAATTATTTGCTAATTGTGAGCAAAATTTGTATTGATTTTTTTCCTGTCTTTCTAGCTGATGTTAATAGCATCATACTTCAGGTCACTAAGTACTTTGAGCACCATCTAATTGTCAAAGAATCACTTACTAAGACAAAATTGTAGACATCAAAGGGATGTACACACATACATAATAGCACAAAGAAAATGATGACATAGGCAGTTAATATTTACTTTCTTCTTCACCTCATCTGGTAATATTTTGCAATGCATATGACATAGTTTAAAAACAATACTAATTTTAAGCGATATCAAAACTACTACATCACTCAGCTCTAGCCATGCCTGTTTTAACTGCTGGGCAAGTAATTTCTCATTGCATCCTGATGCCACTACCACAAAAAGGTACAACAAAATATAAACATATGTCCACTTTTGTTTATTAGGTTGTCATATCCTTTGAAATATGATATAAGGAGATATATGATAGGATATAATTTTTGCTTTGCTTTTGAAATCACTTTATGGATATAAAAATAGACATTGTATATTTTTTCTCACACTTTTCAAATGCTCTACTGTGATTTCTAGTAAAATGAAACTATTTCCAAGTGTTATAACTTCTATAGTGCATTAGCAGATTGTTTTAAATTAAAGATGCCTGTCCATTCTCTGCACTGACACACAAAACTATTGCTCAATAAATTTGACCAAATTTAGTGAAATATAGCTGAGGAAAAAAATAGAAAACACTCCGTTGAATGCTCCTGATAGTCTTTTACATGGGAAGAGCTATTCCTCTCTTGGCCCCTAACTAGCTGTTAAAACCAATGTACCTCATCTTTGACATCTGTTTGAGCAGAATGAATCCATTTTATATCCCCAAATCACTTTCACTGGGACAGAATGCAGTAAATGAAGCAAAATAGTGGGGAAATGAGAACGTGTAAACAAGCCAATCAGATGCCATTTAATTTCCTGGAGAGCCAGAAGTTTTCTCAAAGAAAAGCAAGATCAGACTTTGAAAGGAAAACCTGCTCATAGCCCATTGCTATTTGAGGCAACTTTCTTTCGAGTATATTGAAATTTAAATTGATACTATGCCCAGAAATGTTTCATAACAACAGCCAAGACTAATAAGTTGCTTAGTAATATTGCTTAATGGTCTATGAATACATAACTATTCCTATGTATACAGGACAGGCACCATTAACATTTTTGATGAAGCATGGCTGTACCAAGAAACATGGTATTCTGATTGCCATGTGTTAGAACATACAATACTTGTGATTATTTTTTTCCCATTAATAATGATGAGGTTCTTTTTCAGTATTGTTGTTGGATTGTTAGCTTCTGTTAAATTCTGAGAACATCAAATAAAAACAGAGTGTTAAAAATTAAAGTTTTTATACATAAAGCAAAGTTTAACATAATAAGCTCCAGTTAGTCCTACTCTGCCGTATAAACTCATGTAGTCTACTTGTGGGATATCTCTGGAGATACAACTAGTGTCGCATGGTGGATCATGTAAATTATAGAAAAAACTTGGCATCATACTTTGCCTGGGAAGGAGTTCATATTTTATATCCATACAGTTCCAGCAGGAACATCATGAATAGTATCCTTTTGAACTAGCATTTTTCTTTAAAGTTGAGGTTGCATCTGCTGGTTCCAAAATTCAAGTTCTCTAATTGAGAAGGTCTAGTGAACAACACCAGAGAAGGCAATGGCACCCCACTCCAGTACTCTTGCCTGGAAAATCCCATGGACGGAGGAGCCTGGTAGGCTGTAGTCCATGGGGTCGCTAAGAGTCGGACATGACTGAGCAACTTAACTTTCACTTTTCCTTTCATGCATTGGAGAAGGAAATGGCAACCTACTCCAGTGTTCTTGCCTGGAGAATCCCAGGGACAGGGGAGCCTGGTGGGCTGCCATCTATGGGGTGGCACAGAGTCCGACACGACTGAATCGACTTAGCAGCAGTAGCAGCAGTGAACAACACAGGACTTCCCTGATGAGTCAGATGGTAAAGAATTCGCCTGCAGTGCAGGAGGCCCAGGTTTGATCCTTGGGTTGGCAAGATCCCCTGGAGGAGGAAATGGCTCTCCACTCCAATATCCTTGCTTGGAGAATCCCATGGATAGAGGAGCCTGGAGGGCTACAGTCCATAGGGTTGCAAAGACTCGGACACGACTGAGCAACTAATAGTGCACAAAGTGCACTATTTTATTGCACAATAGTGCAATAAAGAAACAGAGAACCAATGTTTGTTATACATGTATGTTTTGGTTATTTTGCCTTTAGTTTTTTTTAAATGTTTCCTTGAGTGATTATAAGGGATGGAGAAAAATGCCTGCAACGTTGAGCTGTTTCAGATTGTGTGTGTAAGAGATCCTGTTGACTATAAATTCTTGCTTATTGTACACAAAGCTTATAAAGTGTCACATTCATATTTTTAAACTATGATAGAGTGCTGAGATGAGCACACTAATTCCTTCCATCACTGCATCTGTACTTGTTACAATGTTGCTTCTATGAAGAGGAGGAGTCCATTTCTCTATTGCTTGTGTAGGGCTGACCTTGTCACTTGCTTTGATCAGTAGAATTGATATGCTGATCCTACATCTTTTGAGGGCTTGCTGATTTCACATTGCCTTTTTGGAACATTGATGCCACCATGTGAAGTACCGTGACCTAGACCCTTTGAGACTGAAAGACCAAATATGGAAAATGGCCCACCTCTGTAGCCATACAGCTCTTCCGGTAATTGCAGTCAGCACCAACCACCTGGAGATGATGATGAGGTTGTTTTTGACCATGCAGCCCCAGTAAAGCCCACTGACAACTATAGATGGCTGAATGGCCCCAAGCAAGATCACAAGACCCACTCAACAAAGACCAACCTTAATTGCTGACCCAAATGTGAGCAAATGGAATAATTGTTGTAAGCCACTAAATTGACTCTTTAAACAACCGACTTTTGAGGTTGTGGTGAGGCAGCAATAGTTAGCTGATGCATATACCTCTTAAGGGAAAGGGCAGGTATTAGTGATTTTATGTACTTTATACTGCCTGGAATGTGGTAGATTGTAAGGAAAGATTATTCAGTCATATGAAGTGAAATAAGAAGAAAACTTTGGTTTAAGAGACTAACAACTTCACTAGGGTACTGGGCAACAAAATGGTTATCATTTATTGAACTTATGCCTGTGAGAATCACCTCCATCCACTTAAGAATTCTGGGCTTGAACCCTACATTATGTTTATCACAACATCACTTGTAGGAGCCAGGGTAAAATGTTTATATGCAAATCTATGTGAAAAGAAATTAGCTGAGGAAAAATCATCAAAAGTCTATTTCATTTTAGATATTTATAGATAGCTATAAATTGTTTATAAATAGCTCTGTAAGGTAATTTTTTAAAGTTTACTGGCACAGGTGTGAAAGGTATTTCTAAGAATACTAGACATTTAGTCAGATGTGTCAGTTGATTTAATGTGAAGTTGTAATAATAATCATAGTGCAATTACTTTGATTATTCTTTGGAATTAATGTTTATAAATATTCTATTCTGTAATTCAATATTGATTAAGTTTTATGAGAGAAAACTTGAGCTTCAAGTTCATAGCACAAAACAATCATTTTTAGTGATAGAAGCAAATGGCTATTAAGATTATAAAAACAAAATAATAATAAGAACAAAGAAAGGGTATATACTTTTAATTTTTATCTTTGAATTTTAAAAAAGCCATGTGGACATAAATGAATTTTTAGGTTCTTAGATATGGAGTTAGATTGGCAATTATATTTTTAGAGAAATGAAAGAATAATATATGTGCTATAAAGTCTGTACGTTTTTAAAGTACATTTACAAGAATATTTTCTCTATTTACCAAAAAAAATGTGTTATTTTTAATCACAGAGAGGACAGTTTGGTTGAATTTCATTGAAACTAAGGAAGAAGGAAATCTACATCTTTCATTAAAATCTCCATCAGCCATGTTTCCATTAGAGTTCACTGAAAAATGACTCATAAAACCAACAATTTTATGCATCAGGTGACAGGTTTTGACAGAAACAGCACTGCAGTTTTTGCGATATGCTACATTTTGAATGCTTAAACTGTGTGATTAGGTGTGCTTTAGATGACTTCCACGTGCTTAGCTAGCAAAATCTGAGTTTATTTATACAAAATTATTCAAGTGAAAAAAATGGTGTCTCTCAAGTGAGTAAAGTCAGACCTCAAAAGACACCAGAGGGGATTGGCTCATATTTTATTATCAAGTGAGCTGTTCTAGCTCTGCTAAAAGTAAGGCACAAATCTTCTCAGTAAGCACAATGAGCTTTTTTTTTTTTTTATTTTTAATGATGCGGAAATAAAAAGAGAGAGTCCCACCATTTAATAAAGCAACTTTCTGTTTCAGCTTCTATTAGTTTGGCTTTAGTAAAAAAAAAAAAAAAAAAAAAATCTACAAGTGTCTTGTAAACAGAAAAACAATCAATTGTTCTAAATTTATAATAGGTGTGCCATAAGCATTTGTTTTTCCATATGAAAAATATCTAGTTGCTAATCTTTAAATACTCTCTAAACACTTTTCTCTGAGCATATTTTAGAATAATTGTATTGTAGAGCCATCTGGTTTTTATTTAGAATTGAGAATCCAGTTGTAAAAGTGTTCAGATCTACTTTTCCCACTTTGTTGTTAAATGAGACACTTCGCTTCTTACTGTTAGCATGGAATATTAATCATGCAACTTAAACTAACATGAGCCCGTTCCTTATAAAGGAAGTGAAAGGAATTCATACCTTAGAGACAAAGAGCTGTGGGTTTCTAACTCTAAGCTACATGGCCTTTGAAAAGTCAGTTTTCAAAACTCTCAGAAATACATCTTTGAACTGGAGATACTCGCTTGAAAAGTGTTGTAGGTTTGAGAGGTTATATATCCCATATGGTGCCTTCAGGGTAAGAGAATGCTGATGATAATGATGATTAGAAGTGATATGTTTCATACATTTTTAGTTCATCCCCCTTATCCCAACAGCTGACATGAAAAATATTTAAGTATTATTCATGGATACTTGGACATGTGGTTTTTGTTTTTTCATTCCAAAGATGAACAATACTAAAGCCTGTATCTTTCAGAGACTACAGATTTACTTGTGATAATCATAAGGATTAGCAAGGTAAAGTGTAATGGGAGAAAAATGTTATACCTTTAATATTTTAGAATCATTTTTGAGATGATAGATGGCATTCAAGCTGAGTAAGTAGAGAATTAATTTTGACTCTTTAATTATACTGCAGAATATAGTGAAACATATTAATGATGAATGTACATTTAAATTCTATAAAGTTAAAAGCTTGTTCCAAAAGCATTTTATTACATTTGTCAGTTTCAATAGTTTTATCCTTTAATGTCAGATAGATATAATTTTACAGAATCCAAATGCATTTGAGAACAGTTCTGACTTTCAAAGGAAATCAGACAGATGCTATGTAAGTGGATTTCTATATGTTCTTAATTCCTAGTTATATCAAAATTTTATTTAGGAGCTTGAGCTTCAATGTGTAAATGTTCCACTAAAAAGCACTTATAATTTCCAATTCTGTCAATTTAATTATGAATTTTGAAGTTTAAAAATTGTACATGTCTATAAAATCCAAAGTTTTCAATTCACATATTAAAAGTATTCTTCAAACTTAAAGCAATCAAAACTATCTACTCCTATTCCTACATCTTTCCTAAATTGTGATATCATTTAGTGCTTTTCTCTGAACTTCTATTTTTGGCACTATCTAGATAATTCACTCTTGGCTTAACGTCTTCTTGAAAAGAGGAGATAGCTATTTCAATGCAAGCCTCTAGGGTTCAGGTATGTTTTGGCTCAGCATTGCTTTCCCTGATGCTAGTGCAATGCTTGCCCAAGTTGGGTTTTATTTAATATTTATTAAATGAGTAAATGAGAAGAATGTTGGAAGATCTCACTCTTTAAAATTTGAATATTCTACCGTTATCACTGAAGATGCCCTATTTGATTTCTTCCTCATTCCTTCTTTGCTTCTTTCCTGCCTTTCTCCATTTTTCTCCTTTTTCCCCTTTTTTCTACTCCCTACCTTCCATCTTTTCCCCCAGAAAAATAATAAACACCTCACTGAATTACATTTTAATTTGGAATTTATTTTAAAAGTTAATTCATAGCAAAATAATGAAAAAGTGATCTTTAAAAATCCATTGAATCATCCATAAAATGCCATACTCATTCACTGCAATAAGAATAGTGAAATATTCTCATTACATGTGGAAACGGAGACTCTGAGAAAACAGATTTCTGAATCCTATTTTATGGGAATAGTGTTTGGAACTTACTGAATTGTGAAAATACTCACAATACATACTGCTTCCAAGAATGTATAGTTAACTTAATTCAGATAAATTAACTGTGCTTATGTTTCAATCATATATAGTGAATACAAAGAGCATGATTTTGGGTAAAACAGACACTGATTCCAATATCCAGCAGGAAATATATGTTGCATATGTTTGTATGGCTAGATGTTCTCGTTTGTAACATTGCAATTTAACAGTATCTATTTTTGGTATTAATATTAAAACACATAATGCTTGTCAAGGATTTAGAAAATAACTAGTATTATAGTAGGTGCTCGGTGTGTGTTAGTGTTAGTTGCTCATTTGTGTCTAACTCTTTGCCAGCCCATGGACAGTAACCTGCCAGGCTCCTCTGCCCTTGGAATTCTCCAGGTAAGAATATCAGAGTGGGTAGCTATTTCCTTCTCCAGGGATCTTGCAGGTATTGAACTCTGGTGTCTGGCATTGCAGGCAGGTTCTTTACTGTCTGAGCCATCAGGGAAGCCCAAGTGCTCAATAAATGTTAGCTATTATTATTGATAGATCAATTTACAAGTGACAGGGTTAGTTTTTAACTTATTACAATGATGTGTGTGATTTTTGTGTTCTAAAACAAAAATATGTTTTTTCTCTAAAAATATAAATTACAGAAATTATTGGAAAATTTCATTTAATTTGCAAAAATAGGTTTGAATATCAAGAGCACACATATAAAGCAATGTCAATCAAATTGCAGTCTTCTCTACAATTTCCATTTTTTTCACCTTGCTCTGTAAACTTGATATTTCTTAGAGTTCTCTACCAGGACTCCTAACATATCCTTGGGTAATGCTTTTTAATTTTATGTCTTTGATTATTACATGAGTAATGACATTTCTTTGGTGAATAGCTGCAGCCAAGCTGTCTAATACCATGTTCAAATCAACTCAACATAATAACTTGGAAGTATCACAGGTATTTTATTCTCCCATTTGTCCAAAACTGAAAGTATCAACTCACCTATTAAACTGCTCCTAATTGGGTCAAAATACTTATAAAAAATAAAAATGATGGCAATATACAGCCTTGACGTACTCCTTTCCCAATTTTGGAACTAGTCAGTTCTTCCTTCTCTGGTTCTAACTGTTTCTTCTTGACCTGCATACAAGTTTCTCAGGAGGCAGGAAAGGTGGTCTGATATTCCCAACTCTCAGAATTTTCCAGTTTGTAGTGACCCACACAATCAAAGGCAATAGTGAAAGCAAAGTCAATGAAGCAAAAGAAGATGTTTTTCTGGAATTCTCTAGCTTTTTCTGTGGTCCAAAGGATGTTGGCAATTTGATATCTGGTTCCTCTGCCTTTTCTAAATCCAGCTTGTCTCTCTGGAATTTCTCGCTTCACATACTGTTGAAGCCTAGCCTGAAGGATTTTGAGCATTACTTTGCTAGCATGTGAAGTGAGTGCAATTCTGTAATAGTTTGAAAATTATTTGGCATTGTCATACTTTGGGATTAGAATGAAAACTGACCTTTTCCAGTCCTGTGGCCACTGCTGAGTTTTCCAAGTTTGCGGGCATATTGAGTGCAGCACTTTCACAGCATCATCTTTTAGGATTTGAAATAGCTCAGCTGGAATTCCATCACCTCCATGAGCTTTGTTTGTAGTGAAGCTTCCTAAGGCCCCCTTGACTTCGCATTTCATGATGTCTGGCTCTAGATCGGTGATCACACCATCGTGATTATCTGGGTCATGAAGATCTTTTTTTGTACAGTTCTTCTGTGTATTCTTGCCACCTCTTCGTAATATTTTCTGCTTCTATTAGGTCCATACCATTTCTGTCCTTTATTGGGCCCATCTTTGCATGAAACGTTCCCTTGGTATCTCTGATTTTCTTGAAGAGATCTCTAGTCTTTCCCATTCTGTTGTTTTCCTCTAATTCTTTGCACTGATCGCTGAGGAAGACTTTCTTATCTCTCCTTGCTAGTTTTTGTAACTCTGCATTCAAACGGGTATATGTTTCCTTTTCTCCTTTATCTTTTCTTCTTTTCTCAGCTATTTGTAAGGCCTCCTCAGACAATCATTTTTCCTTTGTGTATTCCTTTTTCTTGGGGATGGATTTGATCACCACTTCCTATACAATGTTATGAATCTTCATCTATTGTTCTTCAGGCACTCTGTCTTTCGGATCTAATCCCTTGAATCTATTTGTCACTTCCACTGTATAATCTTAAGGGATTTGATTTAGGTCATCTGAATGGCCTAGTGGTTTTCCCTGCTTTCTTCAATTTAAGTCTGAATTTTGCAATAAGGAGTCCATGATCTGAGCCAGTCAGCTCCTGGTCTTGTTTTTGCTGACTGCATGTAGCTTCTCCATCTTCGGCTGAAAAGAATATAATCAATCAGATTTCAGTATTGACCATCTGGTGATGTGAATCTGTAGAGTTCCCGTTAGTCCTGAATCATTGATGACAGAAACGGCATCTTATTAACTGTTATTTTACAGGTCCTATTTCAGTGCATAGTATGTAATTAAGTGATTATTTGATTAATTTACATCAATTAACTATCCAAATCAAAGGCAAGTTAAAGAAAAGCAAGTAACAGTTTGACCTGCTTATGATATAAGTTTCTAGAAAGAAAAGTAAGGATGGAGCACTAGGAGACTGGAAGATTTCTCATGTGTTTTAAGTGTTTTTAAATGCATGCCCTTCCTGTTGCCCCAGAGAATATTTGTTCTCAAATTTTCATTTCTCATCAGTTGTCACAACTGCATTGACCAGAATTTTTTTAAAAAGTGAACATGTGTGTAGCGTTATCTGAGACTGGCATCCCCTCAAAGTCTTCTTACCACGGGCCTTTATTTATACCATTCCCCTTGAACTATTTGTCCACTTATGGCACAAACATCTGCTAATATATTGGTTTTTTCAAACTTGTGCAGGACATTGATGCTTATGTTGATAGCTACTCTGTTGTTTATCCTATACATGTAACTTTGTTTCAAAACAAAAGAGAAGCATTAAATTTTGTTTTACCATTTTTACTTTTTCTGTTGTCTTGCCTTATTAAATACAACAGTCTCTAGTTATCAATTTCTGTACATTTCTACTGCCATCACAATGGTCATGCACTATGCCAAACCCTAGACTCCTTTGCAATCAAAAGTCTCCTGATTGCCTACCAGTTCCTGTCTGTGCTGTGCTGTGCTTAGTTGCTCAGTCCTGTCTGACACTTCACACCCTATGGACTGTAGCCCACCAGGCTCTTCTGTCCACAGGGATTCTCCAGGAAAGAATACTGGAGTGGGTTGCCATGCCCTCTTCCAGGGGATCTTCTCAATCCAGCGATGGAACCCATGTCTTCCACATTGCAGACAGATTCTTTTCTGTCTGAGCCACCAGGAAAGCTAAAGAATACTGGAGTAGGTAGCCTATCCCTTCTCCAGGGGATCTTCCCCACCCAGGAATGGAACCAGGATCTCCTGCATTGCAGGCAGATTCTTTAACCTACCAAGCTACCGGGAAGCCCCACATTTACTGCCTACCAAGAACCTTTACATTTAGTCATTACTTATACTAATATACTTGAGGTAGAAAGGTGGAAATATGATATTTATCTTCTCCACAGCAACAGTGTCTGCTGTGATATCACTCTAAATCTGTACTGGCATCATCTCCCAAGAACATTATTATTAATCTGTAGTGTGGCTAACCTGTAACATTTCATAGGTTGGTATGTTGATAGATTGTTCTTTGAATATCTTTTTGACATTCTTCTAAATTCATAAGAAGCCATCATATACCCTTGAAATTTTCTAGGATTATTACTGTTTTTCATTATGGTTAATTTTATTTGTCTATTCTATTTTTTCTCCCCTTCTAATGACTTATTTATATTATCAGTCTATATCCATTCATCTGTGATAGACGTTGACTTGCTGTTAACTCAGTTTGCTGGGAGATTGTGGTTCGGAAAAGTTAGCTTTGCAGTCATTCCCACACCCAGGCTGTTCCTGTGATTTAGCCTACCATTTCCCAGGTGTGTGAAAGTGGCTTAACACTAGGAAATGGAAAGAAAAATTGCTTGAGTAAGCTTACTGTTGATGTGGAGTACATTTTTTTATTCTATGCCTCAAAGATGATGCTGGGAAAGTGCTGCACTCAATCTGTCAGCAAATTTGGAAAACTCAGCAGTGGCCACAAGACTGGAAAAGGTCAGTTTTCATTCCAGTCCCAAAGAAAGGAAATGCCAAAAAGTGCTCAAACTACCAAACAGTTGCACTCATCTCACACGCTAGTAAAGTAATGCTCAAAATTCTCCAAGCCAGGCTTCAGCAATACGTGAACCGTGAACTTGCAGATGTTCAAGCTGGTTTTTGAAAAGGCAGAGGAACCAGAGATCAAATTGCCAACATCTGTTAGATCATCGAAAAAGCAAGAGATTCCACAAAAACATCTATTTCTGCTGTATTGACTATGCCAAAGCCTTTGACTGTGTGGATCACAATAAACTGTGGAAAATTCTGAAAGAGATGGGAATACCAGACCACCTGACCTGCCTCTTGAGAAACCTGTATGCAGGTCAGGAAGCAACAGTTAGAACTAGACATGGAACAACAGACTGGTTCCAAATAGGAAAAGGAGTACGTTAAGGCTGTATATTGTCACCCTGCTTATTTAACTTACGTGCAGAGTACATCATGAGAAATGCTGGGCTGGAAGAAACACAAGCTGGAATCAAGATTGCCAGGAGATATATCAGTCACCTCAGATATGCAGATGACACCACCCTTATGGCAGAAAGTGAAGAAGAACTAAAGAGCCTCTTGATGAAAGTGAAAGAGGAGAGTGAAAAAGGTAGTTTAAAGCTCAACATTCAGAAAAATAAGATCATGGCATCTGGTCCCATCACTTCATGGCAGATAGATGGGCAAACAGTGGAAACAGTGGCTGATTTTGTCTTTTGGGGCCCAAAATCAGTGCAGATGGTGATTGCAGCCATGAAATTAAAAGACACTTACTCCTTGAAAGGAAAGGTGTGACCCAACCTAGATAGCATATTAAAAAGCAGAGACATGACTTTGTCAACAAAGGTGTGTCTAGTCAAGGCTATGGTTTTTCCAGTAGTCATGTATGGATGTGAGAGTTGGACTATAAAGAAAGCTGAGCACCGAAGAATTGATGCTTTTGAACTGTGGTGTTGGAGAAGACTCTTGAGACTCCCTTGGACTGCAAGGAGATCCAGCCAATCCATCCTAAAGGAGATCAGTCCTGGGTGTTCATTGGAAGGACTGATGTTGAAGCTGAAAGTCCAATACTTTGGCCACCTGATGTGAAGAGTTGACTCATTTGAAAAGACCCTGATGCTGGTAAAGATTGAGGGCAAGAGGAGAAGGGGATGACAGAGGATGTGATGGTTGTATGGCATCACCGACTCAATGGCCATGGGTTTGGGTGGACTCCGGGAGTTGGTGATGGAGAGGGAGGCCTGGCGTGCTGTGGTTCATGGGGTCGCAAAGAGTCAGACACAACTGTGCGACAGAACTGAACTGAACTGATGCCTGATGCAAAGTAGATATTTTATTCGATGGCATGTAGTTTGGAAAGGTAAAATTATCATAATATAACAAATAGAAGAATGAAACTTTAATGCTGACCTCAAAATAACTGATCTAACTACATTTAAAATTAATAGAATTATGACTGTAGTAGCAGAACTTGCATATTGTTTGATTAATGGCAGAATCTTTTCATATATTTGAGAAGACAATGAATAAAACTTGAAAAAAATGTTCGACAGCTACAAAACTTACTTTTGTAGATTATAGTAACTATGCGAAAGAATGTATAGAAACATTCAAAACATAGGACACTTAAAAACGATTCTTATATTATTCTTATAGTTAATTAGGACAAAGTAGGTGAAACTGAATCTAAAGAAGAGTAAAATCTTTCTTTTCTTCCTTCTACATAAATTTTGTTGATAATAGCCAGTGTTCCTTTTTATTCATTTATTAATAAATATAAAATGCCATCATCCTATACAGGGTCTCATTTGCAAAGAGATTTTCAGATAATGTTTCACTTTATAGTAAAGTCCTTTGAGGTAAATAATAAAGAAGTAACTTTATCAATAAAGTGTCCTTTAATGTAGAAGGAATTTGCAAAGTAAATGCTAATTTTTATTTCTTTTTCTCTTCTAAAAAATATATTATCAAGCCTGTTGATATCTTCTTATAGTAAAATGATAGAGTACTTATTCAGTAAATATTATTAGTGTTCTTATATTACCTCAGTGACCTTTCCAGGTGGTCCTAGTGGTAAAGAACCCGCCTGCTAATGCAGGAGACTTAAGAGATGCGGGTGCAATCCCTGGGTCAGGAAGATCTCCTGTTGGAGGGCATGGCAGCCCACCCCAGTATTCTTGCCTGGAGAATCTCATGGACAGAGGAGCCTGGCAGGCTACAGTATATGGGGTCACAAAGAGCCAGACACAATGAAGCGACTCAGCACACATGCACATGACCTTGAATTCTGAGCACTGTTCCATACGATGGTATAAAAATATACCATACTGTTACAGCACGTTCTATATAGAACTACAAATAAGTAAAATGCAACAGAGTATCAACTAGGAAGCAAAAATAGTATTGAAAGCTATTTTTTTTAATTAATTAATTAATTAATTTTTTTATAAATTTATTTATTTTAGTTGGGGGCTAATTACTTTACAATATTGTAATAGTTACAATGTAATGAAAGCTATTTAGTATTTTTACTTGGACAGTAAAAATTTCCATAGTTTGATGCAGAAATCAAATGAAATTAGTCATTAAAGATATAAAATTGAGAGTGAACAGGAGTAGCTCTCTAGATATGAAACATAATCACTCATGTTTAGTTGGTTATTGAAGAAAACTCAAGGCTTGGCCCTGCTTCAAAGTAAATAATCTTAACTTGGTAGGGAGGAAGTAGGGGTAGTTCTGGAAATGATAGGCCGACATTCATGTGAAAATATAATGTTTTAATAAAAGCTAAAAGGTATACAACATGCTGCTTTTTGTGTACAGTACTTTCATTCTGTTTCAATTAAATGTCTAATTCTAATGTACAGAAGTGAGAAATTCAGTGGCAAAACCAAAATGAAAAGGAGACAAACAAACAAACTTCTTTTCATCCCAGTGTGCCTAGGCAGCAGTCCAAGAAGTAGATCTTAGGCACCATATGTGCCGTCCTCCCAATAGGGATGACATTTTACATGTAACTGAAAATGACGGCACTTGTCTGAATTCTGCCAGATCCTTGTTGCTTTTTCTCAACGTAAGATGGCTCTCTCGGTACAATATGCTCTCAAAAGACTGAGCATTAATTGCCAAAAGGAAGGCTCAGCATGGCCCATGTCTTTTTCTGACATTATTTCCCTACCTTCTAATACAACTCAGGGTCACAATCTGAATATGGTGACATGAAGCATCTTCAGGATGTCGGCATGTAGGGACCAGTGTCTGCAGCTCCCAATTACACATCTTCCTTCTGTCTCAAGAGTGCTGAAGGATTGTTTGTTGCTTTTCAGATAACCCTTGGTTCTTGTTCCCACATGGAGTAGAGATTATGCTCTCCCTCCAGCCCTTTTAAAGTCCAACACACCCAGCCTTACCATGTGTGAGCAATCTATAGGCACTATTAGCCCCGCTTGAGTAGCTCTTGATAACACTCTCTAGGAAGTCAATTAAAGATGTCAGGGGGTGGGCTGGACTGCTTTTCTTTTACTAACAGGCATTTGGAGAGTGGAAGATGGAACTGTCAGGAACAGATGATTTTTGGTTCCTGAGGACCTAAACCTGTTTTGTTTTTTCTTCTATTTCAACATTTCTTTTGTGTTCTCAAAATGATTTATTTTAATCTTTAGGCATCACCAGCTATATAACACTGAGCATCAGATACCCAGTCTAGTAAATGATGAAAACATTTGTTCATCAATTAAAGCAATAAAAACAGAAGATGTCTTACAAATTTGAGCATAGTGAAAATTTGTATTAAGAAGGAGTTAATTTTTTGGTTAAAATGTCTACCTTTAAGTGGAAATTAAATGATTGCTAAGAATTAGGCATAAAAATCACTTGGCTTTATAGTACTGTCATTCTTTGCACTTGCTTGCTACCATTATGACACTTTGTTTTGCTGAAAATTTTCACCCATTTGTGTGTTTTTACTAAGAAAAACAACCCTGAAAGTAAATGACTGATTATTATAAAGCAAAATTAAAGCGCCACAACTTTTAATCTAATCTAATTAATGTAAATGTCTAAACCAATTCGTTGGAAGGACTGATGTTGAAGCTGAAACTCCAATACTTTGGCCACCTGATGCGAAGAGCTGACTCATTGGAAAAGACCCTGATACTGGGAAAGATTGAGGGCAGGAGGAGAAGGGGACAACAGAGAATGAGATGGTTGGATGGCATCACGGACTTGATGGACATGGGTTTGGGTGGTCTCAGGTAGTTGGTGATGGACAGGGAGGCCTGGCATGCTGCAGTTCATGGGGTCGCAAAGAGTCGGATATGACTGACTGACTGAACTGAACTGAAACCAATTCAGTTCAGTTTAGTTCAGTCCCTCAGTCATATCCGACTCTTTGTGACCCCATGAACTGCAGCTCTCCAGACCTCCCTGTCTATCACCAACTCCCGGAGTTTACTCAAACTCATGTCCATTGAGTCTGTAATGCCATCCAACTATCTCATCCTCTGTCATCCCCTTCTCCTCCCACCTTCAATCATTCCCAGCATCAAGGTCTTTTCCAATGAGTCAGTTCTTCACATTAATTGGCCAAAGTATTGGAGTTTCAGCTTCAGCATCAGTCCTTCCAATGAATATTCAGGACTGATTTCCTTTAGGATGGACTGGTTGGATCTCCTTGAAGTCCAAGGGACTCTCAAGAGTCTTCAACAACACAGGTCAAAAGCATCAATTCTTTAGCGCTCAGATTTCTTTACAGTCCAACTCTCTTATCCATACATGACTACTGGAAAAACCAAAGCTTTGACTAGATGAAACTTTGTTGGCAAAGTAATGTCTCTGCTTTTGAATATGCTGTCTAGTTTGGTCATAACTTTTCTTCCAAGAGGCAAGCATCTTTTAATTTCATGGTTGCAGTCACCATCTGCAGTAATTTTGGAGCCACCAAAAAGAAAGTCTGTCCCTGTTTCCATTGTTTCCCCAACTATTTGTCATGAAGTGATGGGACTGGATGCCATGATCTTAGTTTTCTGAATGTTGAGTTTTAAGCCACCTTTTTCAATCTTCTCTTTCACTTTCATCAAGAGGCTCTTTAGTTCTTCTTCTTTTTCTGCCATAAGGGTGGTGTCATCTGCATATCTGAGGTTATTGATATTTCTCCCGGCATCTTGATTCCAACTGGTGCTTCATCCAGTCCAGCATTTTACATAATGTACTCTGCATAAAAGTTAAATAAGCAGGGTGGCAATGTACAGCCTTAACGTACTCCTTTTCCTATTTGGAACCAGTCTGTTGTTCCATATCCAGCTCTAATTTTTGCTTCCTGATCTGCATATAGATTTCTCAGGAGGCAGGTCAGGTGATCTGGTATTCCCATCTCTTTCAGAATTTTCCACAGTTTGTTGTGACCCACACAGTCAAAGGGTTTGGAATAGTCAAAGCAGAAGTCGATGTTTTTCTGGAACTCTCACTTTTGTGATGATCCAACGGGTGTTGGCAATTTGATCTCTGGTTCCTCTGCCTTTTCTAAATCCAGCTTGAACCTCTAGAAGTTCACTTATTGCTGAAGCCTGGTTTGCAGAATTTTGACCATCACTTCCCTAGCATGTGAGATGAGTGCAGTTGTGCAGTTGTTTGAGCATTCTTTGGCATTTCCTTTCTTTTGGATTGGAATAAAAACTGACCTTTTCCAGTCCTGTGGCCACTGCTGAGTTTTCCAAATTTGCTGGCATATTGAGTTCAGCACTTTCACAGCATCATCTTTTAGGATTTGAAATGGCTCAACTGGAATTCCATCTTGTCCACTAGCTTTGTTCATAGTGATGCTTCCTAAGGCCCACTTGACTTCACATTCCAGGATGTCTGGCTCTAGGTGAATGATCACACCATCATGATTAACTGGGTCATGAAGGTCTTTTTTGTATCGTTCTTCTGTGTATTCTTGCCACTTCTTCTTAATATCTTCTGCTTCTGCTAGTTCCATACCATTTCTATCCTTTATTATACCCATCTTTGCATGAAATGTTCCCTTGGTATCTCTGATTTTCTTGAAGAGATCCCTCGTCTTTCCCATTCTATTGTATTCCTCTGTTTCTTTGCATTGATCACGGAGGAAGGCTTTCTTATCTCTCCTTGCTGTTCTGTGGAACTCTGTATTCAAATGGGTATATCTTCCTTTCCTCCTAAGCTAATTATTTAGACCCAATAACCATTATCTTGCTCATGCAAATTATTTGATGTTACTTAATATTACATTATTAAATTAGTGCAGTAACAGAAATTTCCTTTTTTTTTGTTTTTAGTCTACAACTTTTGTTGTATATCTATTCTTAAAATGGAGAATTACACTGTGGGGAAATTAATACTTTTTAAGGAAAAATATAACTTTAAACATCACTATTTGATTATACAAAACCATGAAAATGAATGAATACTTCCTCTTTGCTAGATATGTGCTAAATGCCAAAAAATGTTTTTACTTAATCCTCATTGTCACCCTTGATGATAGGCACCATTATCCCCATTTTACTGATAAAGAAGCAAAAGCTTAAAGAGGATAAATAACTTGCCCCACCTCCTGTAACTAATAAGCAACAGTGCTGGGACTCACACCAAAGACTTTTCATTCACCAAAACCATAGATTTAACCTGTAGAGGGTACAGAATACCTGAAGCTGCAATGTTCTATCTGTTCTATCTGCAATGTTCTAACTGCAGAAAACATCTCATAATGATTATGTAACTCTTAGTATTGAACAGTCTCCAAGATGGCTACATGTTTTTTGAACAAAAAAAGAAAATAGAAAGGAGTCTGACTAAAGGCTTACTTTTGCTGAAAGAAGAAATTGACTTATATATTAAAAAAAAAAAACAAAAAAACAAAGACTGAAATCCTAAGAACTTGAGCTACCATTGGAAAAGCTGCAATAGTTCATTGTAGAGAAAGATACCAGTATAATACTGATCAATCACTTTTGTTCTCTAGTTTTTATGAAAAAGCGTTTGTACAGAATCAAGTGCATATTGGGATTTATTCAAAGAAGCAAGTTTCATCATGAATTTTAAATTAAAAATATACTTAACCTAATTTTTGAAATCACCATCTCACAGCATGATGTAATAACTGATTATAATGAAGACCTTAGTTTCCACATAAATTATTTTAATATACTTTAATTATTGTGTTAAGAAATTATAAAATATGTCTGTTATACTTAAGTTTCTATCAAAATAATCTTAAAATATAAGCTCTAGAATGATAAAAATTATCCTTCAAATTCTCATCCCTTTTCTTATTAACTGGATGAAGTTGGCATCTTGGAACCTTTGTCTTTTCATCCATAAAACTACCTACACCACAGGGTCATTGTGGGGTTTCCATTGACCTTATAGGCAAGAAATCTTGACCATTATTTGGCATTGATTTATCCCACCTAACTAGATAAGTGAGACATTTTTAAATAAACATGCAGAACAGGATCTTGAAAAGATTATGAATGTGGTAAGCAATGATATAAATTTCTGACATTTTTTTCCGACCATTTGAATAATGTGAAATTTGTGAATTAATTTTTAACTTTGAAAATGAGAAACTAGTGATGTTCCACTACTGGGAGATCATTCTGCAATAATGCCCCTCAAAGCATACTCTCTCTATATATATATATAGATGATAGATATAGATAAATAGATTATATTTTACTAAAACAAAGAACACACAACTTCCCATACATTTATGGAGTAAATCATTAAACCAGTTTAGAAACTTTCTACTAAAGATGCATATGTAATAATCATCTGTATCCAGTTTAGTCTTATCTTAATGATGAATTGAAATTCCTCATTAATCTATTCATTCAGTAAATATTTACTTTGAACTTGCTGTGTGCCAAGAATACCATTCTAGACACTTGGAGATATAACAATAAACAATGAAAGAGGTTCTCCTCCTTGCTTCCATGGAGATGTCTTACGTTCTACTGAAGGCAAATAGATAATGAATAAGTAAGCAGACAAGAATGACTTCACATAGTGATATGTGGTATGCAGGGGAAAAATGCCAGAAGGATTTGATATGTGTGATCTTTTTGCTTCTTTGGATGGGATAGTCATAAAAGAGGAACTCAGTGATTTGATACATAAACTGAGATTTGATGGACAAGAAGACAAGAGCTAAAAGGAAGGCTTTGGAGAAGAATATTTCACAGTGAATAATTTTAAAGGGCCTGAAGAAGTCTTTGCCTATCTAGAAGAAGAGAAGGGCCATTGTGGCTGGGGGAGAGACAGCAAGAGGAATAGGTACCATAAGATGAGAGTCCAGATCTCAAGATGCCTTGTAAGCCAGAGTAAGGATTTGGTTGTATTCTAGATGTGACGTGTCTTTTGGAGATATTTAAGTAGAAGGATGGCAAGATTTGCTTTATAATTTTAATGAGGTTACTCTGTCAACTGGATGAAAAAATGGACTGTAAGATGAGTAAAAATAAGATTGTGATATCTTACGGTGAACAGTGTCAGATTCATGATCTCCGAAGGAAATCAAATACATGACTTCAGTCACTCAGAGCCTCATGTGGCAAAAGTTGTATTAAAGAGGAAAGGGATAGATAAAGCTTCTGACATAGACACTGGAAGGGAGTGGAGCATGCCCTACTTGCTAGTCTTATCAAGGCTTTATATAGTTTTTCAATTGTTTACTAACAGTAAACTGAGCTTCCCTGGTGGCCCAGAGGGTAAAGTGTCTAACTACAATGCGGGAGACCAGAGTTCTGTCCCTGGGTTGGGAAGATCTCCTGGCAAAGGAAATGGCAACCCACTCCAGTATTCTTGCCTGGAAAATCCCATGGATGGAGGAACCTGGTAGGCTACAGTCCATGGGGTCGCAAAGAATCAGACATGACTGAGCAACTTCACTTTCTTTCTTCTCTTTACCAACAGTAGAAACATCTTAGCAGACCCACTCCCACAACATATATCTTAAGATAGCAAGATTAGTCAGAAGATTCTTGTAAAGAAGGAGAAACATGTCCTCAAACAAGATAAATTATTGTTATATAATCATTCAATTCAGTTCAGTAACTCAGTCGTGTCCGACTCTTTGTGACCCCATGAACTGCAGCATGCCAGGCCTCCCTGTCCATCACCAACTCCTGGAGTCCACCCAAACCCATGTCCATCGAATCATTAGGACAGAGCAAATAGATGGGAAACAATGGAAACAGTGAGAAGCTTTATTTTGGGGGGCTCCAAAATCACCACAGATGGTGACTGCAGCCATAAAATTAAAAGATGCTTGCTCTTTGGAAGAAAAGCTATGACCAACCTAGACAGCATATTAAAGAGCAGAGACATTACTTTACCAAAAAAGTTCTGTCTAGTGAAAGCTATGGTTTTTCCAGTAGTTGTGTATGGATGTGAGAATTGGACTATAAAGAAAGCTGAGCGCTGAAGAATTGATATTTTCTAACTGTGGTGTTAGAGAAGACTCTTGAGAGTCCCTTGGACAGCAAGGAGATTCAACCAGTCTATCCTAAAGGAGATCAGTCCTGAATATTCATTGGAAGGACTAATGCTGAAGCTGAAACTCCAGTACTTTGGCCACCTGATGTGAAGAACCAACTCATTGGAAAAGACCCTGATGCTGGGAAAGATAGAAGGAGGGAGAAGGGGACTACAGAGGATGAGATGGTTGGATGGCATCACCGACGTGATGGATGTGAGTTTGAGTAGGCTCTGGGAGTTGATGATTGGTGATGGACAGGGAAGCCTGGCGTGCTGCAGCCATGGGATCACAAAGAGTTGGACAAGACTGAGTGACTGAACTGAACTGAACAGAGCTTAGGAAGAACATACCCTTGAGCAAGATGAGTTTTTTTATTGTGTTATCATTAGCTCTGGACTTAAAGAAAACCAGTCTTAGGCCGAATAGATTGTTGTCATAACAACTCATGACTTATGTGAGTAAGACAAAGCAGTGTAGAAAAAAAAAACTTTGTTCCTTTCTCCTCCTCTGAGGGCCCTTGTCTCCTTATCAACCAACCTAAGAATAAGCTCTCTCAATTGTTAAGAGTCAGCTCCAGTATTCCATGAGGGATGACAGTGACTGAGACCAGGTGACAGGATTAGAGGTAAAGAAAAAAATAGATTCCGCATAAGTCTCTTGGTCATTGGCCTTACTGATGAACAAAATGATATGTGTGTATACGGGGGTATGTTAATGGGTGACAGGTAACAGAAATGGAGGAAAAATAATAATTTGTTGAGTAATTTATACTCTGTTGTACCCCAGGCAAAGACACAAAACATTGGGGAATGAAGATTTGTGTGACAAAGAACAAGAATTCAATTTTGGTCATGTTAAATTCCAGATGCTATTAGACATGCAAGGGGTAATGTCAAACAGGCAAGTGAATGTAAGTCTGAAGTTCTAGGGACCTCATTCATTTGGAGGCATTGAGTTTAGAGTCATCAGCATAGATGCAGGCCTAAAAGAGGTTAACCATAAAGAATCTGTGTCTAGGGGAATTCCATTTTTGAGTGATATTGACCGTGTTTTAAGAAAAGAAGTTTCTGGCCACATATAGGAAAGAGTAATGTCTAGTGTGAGGAAAATTAGGAGAGTATCTCAGAACACAAGAAATGCACACTTAAGTATATTTTTGCAGTGCTTTAATGGTATTGGTTTCATTATGTAGGATTTGGGGGAGAATACAAAAAAAATCACTAGGAATTTTCTACATCTTAACCCTCAGCAATATTATCAGGCAATTACTGTGTCTAAGCTACTGCCAGAGAGAATCATTAAATAATTATATCTGTTTTTGATATATGGTTAATTTCCAGTATAGTTTCCATCTAACTCTTTTGGTCTTTCAAGGCACTGAAATAATATCTTGCGAAGGCAGTTAAATGTAATATTTGATTAAGATATCAATTGTTGTATGGAAATCCTATTCTGTGCATGCTTGCTACGTCACTTCAGTCATGTCCGACTATTTGCAACCCTATGGACTGTAGCCCACCAGGCTTCTCTGTCCATGAGATTCTCCAAGCAGGAATACAGGACTGGGTTGCCCTTTCCTCCTCTGGGGGTCTTCCCAACCCAGGGATGGAACCCACATCTCATGTCTCCTGCATTGGCAGGTGAATTCTCGACCAGTGGCACCACCTAGGAAGCTCAGAAATCCTTTTCTACCTGAACATTAAAAATATTCTGAAAGAAATAAAGACTGTGTTAGCGTATTTTAGTATTACCTCAAATGATTTTCTGTCTCTAATAACCACCATCTCTAGTATGACCCATGGATGGAGGAGCCTGGTAGGATACCGTCCATGGGGTCGCACAGAGTCGGACACGACTGAGCGACATCACATCACTAGTATGACCACTTTTCCTAATGGAAAAAAAAAACAATAACCAGGACTCTGCAGGAAGAAAATTAATTTTAGAAAATACATTTTTAAATTATTGCTTAATTTTTGAAGACTATTGAAAATATACAGTGAACCTTTTATTATGCAAATATATTCAGTTTTGAAAACAGTTGAATGATAATAAAGCATTCTCTTTTCTTTATATCATATTGCACTAATGAAACTGTTACCTCTCAGTATGCATTTAATGAGTTTTAACTAACATTTTAATGAGCTTAAATTATCATAAACCTAAGAATTAGACAAAATTGAATTTATTGGTATAGAGAAAGTTTCCTTAAGAGTTAATTATATTGTTTATGATGGACTATAATTCATTTTATGATATAGCAGTTTATAAGTAAAACCATATTAGCAGATCATTATACTTAACCTCTATAAACATGTATCCTTTTCTCCAGTTTTAAAATAAAAAAACTCACGATGTTTTCATATACTTAAAAGTATATACATAAACATATCAAAGTATATTTCATAAACATATCAAAGACAGAAACCAAAATTTTATTAAAAAGTTTTCACATCTCCTCTAAATTAAACTCCATAAAGAACCTTCAAATGGAGATGTTTTTATTTTTGAAGGAGGAATCATTTATAGTTTTCTTGATTCATGTATTTACAGTGGGATTATGGAATCACAACTTATAATTTGAAAGAAATGAGGAACTTTTTCAAAAAAGTGATACTTTGGTTTTTATGGATTATGATCAACAATAAATATATGCGATGGCTTTAAGTCTCTCTTATCTAGATCACAGTCATAACTGCTTGCTCCTTCCCCTATAACTTACTTATTTTTTATCCAGTCCTCTGATGAGGCACTTAAGATGCCTTAGTCTAGATCAAAAGTTTGTCATCTTACCTTTATATCCCTTGTACCTACCTTAGAGTTGTCCTTCAGTTCATCTTAACTGCAGAGACCTTCTCAATGTTAATTTTTCTTCTGAAATTTTATTCTGTCTTAAAAAGGAGCTAATTAATCAAGTTATATATTTTTATCTCTACGGTCAGTCTTATTACCATTCTACAGATATTTTGTTGACATTTGTATTTCAAAGCACCGTCCTCCTGTAAACTTGCACTTTGGGTCACTGAGTGACTCTAGTCAGAAACCAGGTTTCCATACCCTCATACAACTCTTTGTGTTGAATCCAGTTGGAGCAGATGGTATTCTTTGAAAACACTCGAGTCAAAATTAATTTTTCTTTATACACTGTAAAATATATATATTAGTAACTAATTGATACGTTTGTGTGTATAGTGAAGTCTTCCTTTCTCATCACTCCCTTCCCACTTTTGTTTTTCTTTGCAAAGGCATTATTACTCGTTTCTTGCATGGCCTTCCAGAGATTGTTTTTTGTACATGCAAGCACATTCCAGCATGTTTCTTTCTTTTTTGTAATTAATTAAAGCATACAGTGCATATTCCAAACTCACTCTGAAGCTGGCCCTGTGAAGATGAGTTCCTTGTTGAAAACACTTTCCCTCCTTTATATTTTAATGCATTTTCAATGTTGTTCTTTGATGCTGAATGCTTTTTTTTCTTTCCATTGTGGTTTTTGAGTTATATTTGATAACTTTCCTAAATCTCTTTAGCACTTTGAGGGCAAGATCTCTGCTAGAAATATCTTGTACTTCTAAGTGTGAGAGACACATAGCATCTGTCACCATCAAAATAGTTTCTCATTTAGGAAATTAAAAAGAAACAAATGAGTTAAAAAAAAAAAACTCTTCTATTATCTCAAAGTAGTGATTACAACTAGAACTGATGGAAAAGTGAAAATGCCTAATTTATTTGTTATCAACTAAACAAAGCAAAGTTAAATATCATTTCAAATCACCTTTTAGAAATAAACTGGATAAACCTTATTGAGTAAATTAAACTTTTCAATTTGGAGGGACCGGTGACATTTTATTGCCCAGTTAATACATTACAACATAAATAATAATACCTAAGGGCTTTCCAGGTGGCACAGTGGTAAAGAATCTGCCTGCCATGCAGGAGACACAAGAGACAGAGATGTGGGTTCCATCCCTTAGTCAGGAAGATCTCTTGGAGAGGAAATGGCAACCCACTCCAGTAATCTTGCCTGGGAATACCCTTGGACAGAGGAGCCTGGTGGCCCACAGTCCATGGGGTCGCAAAGTCAGGCATGACTGAGCGACTGAGCACATTTACAGTAATACCTAAACACTTTTGACTTTAGGATTATACTGTTAAATATGAATCCCAACTCTGATGGTACTCACAGTAATTACCACCACCCAATAGCAACTGCATGGTATTTAACCCTCTAATCCTCATGACCTTAAAAGAGGAATTTTTTTATACACAAGCTAGAGTTCTTGAAGATTATTAACCATTTGACGCTCAGAGGAATTAAACATTGACATCATTAAACTCACTTAGAATGAGATACAAAAATAAGATTGCAAGATCCTTCTTTTTTACTAGTATTCCTAGCAATAATAATTCTCATTTCTGAAATGTTTTCGTAACATTTCTTAACATTCTTCACAGTGTACTTTACAGAGATCCATCTGTTTATTCTTCATAACTATCCAAAGACATAAACATTTAATATCCCCATTTTATGGAGGAAGAAGGTGAGGCTTAACATGGCTGAGAGACTTGAATAAGACCATCCAGTTAATAAAATAGAAGAGCTAGGCCTCAAACCCAGGCCTCTGACTAAGCCCATTATTAAAACCATAATGCCATATTGCTTCTCTGTCAAAGGGAAATAGTTCCAAAACACTTATTAATTGAAAGTTCACTGTCCCATGAAAGGAAATGAGCAAATGGTGGAGAGGAACTGGAGTGCATTTAGAAATATAAAACAGCGTGAAGGCCCTAGAATGGAAAAGAGCTTGCTATGTTCCAGAACCTGAGGAAAGGCCAGTGTGGCTGAGAATTGTGATTGAGGGGACAAAGATGAGGCAGCAGAGATTTTTAGAGGATAAACCACACAGGAAGAAAAGAGGGTAAGTTAACATTCTGGCTGGATTTCAGGAACTGCCCTGGCATAATTACAAGGAATGCTTACTTTGTTTCCCAAATGCTTAGTATAGAGGATAAAATAATGTGGTTATCCAAGTCAGAGGTTAGGTTACATATTTATGATTTCAGAAGAAATGAATAATTTTTCCTCAACTACTTGTGTGATATTAGCAGGGAAATGACATATCTTATAGGGTAAACTCCACACTCAGCTCTTTTACCCACTGACAAAAATTCCCAGTGATGAACAGAAACCATGTCTCCTAGAAATTTATGGAAGCAAAGGGCTTACTTTTAAGCAAATGTGGAAAAAAAACTTTTCAAGGGCAGTTATTAGCCATGCTCTTTTGACATCATTGGATAAATATAGGTAACATCTGATTATTTTAGGATCCACTCATTCATTTTGAAAATTAATCCATATGTTAACCACAGATTTTCTTTTTTGGCCCACATTTTAGACTTGTATTTTGCCTTACATTCAGAGAAGTTATAATTTGATTGTTCATGGAGAGTATTGAGAAAATAATTTCTAATTTTACCATTTGTAGAAAGTTAGAGGAAAGAGTGGGGGGTGAAGTGACTAATATGTGATGCATGAAAATGGCCAAAATTAGGAATTATAATAATTTGTGAATTATAATAATTTGTGAATTTAAATAGTCTGGCATCATAAATATCTTTGATTCTAACTAAATAATGAAGGTTTGGCAGACTTTCTGATAAATTTTACTTGTCAAGTTTTGGTCCCTTCCCAGGCAGAGAAGCCAAAGCAGTCACATGCAGCTAGGTGGTTATCTCCATACAGAGAGCTGACACATTACCAAGCAGGAAGAAAGTGGTTCGGTCTGTTTATTTTTTATCACTGACTATTTTGAGAGTAAAAGTATGCTGAGTCCTAGTCCTAGGAATAACCATGGATCCCAGAGAATAAAAATATAGCAGAAGACTCTTTATTTCCTTATTACTGAGCATATACTCTGTGGCTGACCAAGACTGACTCTAGGGTATCACAGGAAGACAGATTTTCTTTTCTTGGCTCCACAATCACTGCTGACAATGACTGCAGACATGAAATTAAAAGACACTTGCTCCTTAGAAGGAAAGCTATGACAAACCTAGACAGCATATTACAAAGCAGAGACATCACTTTGCCGACAAAGCTCCATATCATCAAAGCGATGTTTTTTCTAGTAGTCATGTTCAGGTGTAAGAGTTGAAGCCTAAAGAAGGCTGGGTGCCGAAGAATTGATGCTTTCAAATTGCAATACTGGAGAAGCCTTGTAAGAGTCCCTTGGACAGCAAAGAGACCAAACCAGTCGATCCTAAAGGAAATCAGCCCTGAATATTCATTGGATGCTGAAGCTGAAGCTCTAATAATTTGGCCACCTGATGGGAAGAGCCAACTCATTGAAAAAGACCCTGATGCTGGGAAAGACTGAGACCTTTTAGGAAGAGAAGAGGGCAACAGAGGATGAGATGATTAGATAACATCACCAACTCAACTGACATGAATTTGAGCAAACTCTGGGAAATAGTGAAAGACAGAGGAGCCCGGTATGTTACCATCCATGGGATCACAAAGAATCAGACAGAACTTAGCGATTAAACAACAACAACACATCAGAGAAAGAGGGGGATTCTACTAAACCTCCATGACTAATGTGACATCTTTCTAGTTTCATATAAGATATGAAGGTTTGATTAGAGTATACATGAATTTAAAAATACTTAAAAAACACTTTAGGGAAAACATAAATTTTGATCATGAGCACTCAGTATCACTTCCACCTTAAAAATATATCCACTGTTTGTTCTTTGGTATCAGTTTGTTTTCATAGAGTATATGGCAAGATTGAATGAACGAGGTGGGGGTTTGTGGACTTAGTATCAGGAACAAAAGAAATTGTGCTACTCATAGGTTTAAGCACATTGTTTTCTGGTTGTTGTCCATAATGTAATATGACTTTTCTGAAATAATTTAAATGTTGTCTTTAGCACATTTGCATTCATAAAAAGTGCTTGAATATGCTTCTTGCTTCCTCTTCTCCTGCTTAGCTGTCAAAACATGGGATGCTTTTGAAGATTTATGGTAGATTGGGTAATGAGATTGCTGAATGTTAACCACAGCATTCAGAATTCATTTGGTGGTAAAAGAAAAGAAGGTTACTGGATCTTTGGAATAGAGCAGAGAGATGATAGAGCTTTTTTAATCAGCCAATTTAAAAATAAATATGCTATATTCTGGATTAGGAAACATTTCAAGCTTCTTGTCATGTAGTAATCAAATAGAACATTTCCCGAAGAATATAGGATATCAAATTATATTCATTTCAGCAAAATTCCTGACAGCTTACAGTAATGCCATATTTTGCAGTGTAGATGTGTGCAAATCTTAATATTGGATGAGAAAGATTGAACAGTGCATAGGCATATGGAACGTGTTTTTTTATTCTTATGAAAATCTCAGGTATACAGCTGTGAACACTAGAGTCCTCATCCTACAAGTTTAGAAAAGAAAAATACTTTCATTGTTGCGTTAGAATTCAGTAAGTTTCATGCTGTTAGGCTTTGGTCTATGTTCAAGTGTAAAACTGGGTAATAAACAGCATACTCTTCCAGTGGTCATTTTCAAGTTCATGAATTATGGTGAGATTCAAGGTTGCACTCTAAATCAGACCTCTAATGATTGTGTTATGAAATGTATTGTTAAAATAGGTGAACTGATGGAAATTGGGAAATCAGCAGAATTATGCTGACAGCCCATAGATGCATTATAATATGTAGCCCACTTATTCAAAAATTTGTTGAGTTTCAGGTAGAGGGCGATAAAGATAGAGCAACAGTAGTTTCAAAGTAACTGGCATTCTTGACAAGGAAGGTTGACCTTGACCTTCCTCTTCTTCCAACCGTCATTTCATCAGCAGGGGTGAGATTACTTGGAGACCCTGCCAATAGGTAATAAATAACACATAAATTCCAGGATACCCTTGCACTGTGGGGTGCCCTAATGTGTAATAATCCTTAGACTATTGAGTTTATAACTCATGACATCTGGCAGTTACTTGGCATTATAATTCATGTTGATCAGGCACATCAGAATACGCCAATGAAGAGAAATATCAGAGCACTAACCCGTTGATATTAGGAGAGTGTGAAATGACAGGAAAAGGTTGCTGAACTGCACAGTGTTAGAATGTTGTAAAAGCTAATACCTTCAGATAAGGACTAACAAGGTGGGAGGAGAGTGGTAATCTATTGGGATCCAGAATAAAGCAGCACATTAATATTTACTCAATGGTGCTCTTTATTCCTTTATTTAAATTGGCAGATGTAGCATTAAGGCAGTAATGAATATGGAAGTTTGAATTCAAGTATATACTTATACATATTTTAAATTTAAAATTATACATAAATATATAAATATATTGAATTAAAAAATTTTGCACAGATATATATCTATATATATAAATGAGATCTGTCCATTTTAATTTTTCATGTTCTTTGATCTAACAGTGAGAGCTAAATGAAGTGAAAGAGAAAGAGGGGTAGGAAGACAAGTGGGAACTAATGGGGAAAAAAAACACTCTGCAAGCCCTGTAACAAACCTAATACCTAACAGCCTAACTGCTTTAACTGAAGACTTAAGGCTAACGGGACATGAACCAGAATGAAGAGCTAGAAGCAGACAGATGATTATTTGTAATCATCCTGTAAATGTAAATCCTATAAAGGTGTTGTGATTATTTATTTATTTATGCCCCAACCCAGATTGAAGAAAGTTGGAGACAGTATTTTAGCTTGAAATAATCTGGTGTTTCCCTTTGTTACCACCTTGAGAAAGATCATTTGATGTTTTTTTTGCTTGTTTTTTTTAGGACTAGTCTGTGTCTGTGTCAGTTTTGAATGTTAAACTCAATGTATTATTTCTTCCATTATCCAGAGTTATAGCCATCTTTGTGATCAAGACTGAAATTTGCAAAAGGGCAGGTCCTGGAAGCAAGTTGGGTAGCAGAATAGAACATTTGGGGGATGTGGAGAGTTTTTGTTTTACGGTGAAGGAAGGCTGCCTTGAACACATTTAGGCCAGTACCCTCAATGCTACATGAGGTCCTCCTCCTAACATACTATATTTGGGCGCAGCCTCTAAGCTGCCCTCCTGTCTTTAAATTTTCTGTTATTCTAGAGATGTCAACCCCACATAACCAATTTTGTGGACAATGGCACTTTAAGGAAAGAAAAAAGAGAAACTGATTAAACATTAATTAGCCTCAGTCCGCAACTTCCTCTCAAGCTAATGGATAGGGTATGCAGATCCCTGTCAAATATCAGATGCTAGGCTTTGCCAAAAATAGGACTTCCAAGTGTTGAAGGCAAGCCAACTGCTGGCTCCTTAACTCAAACCAAAGGAAATGATTACCAGAGACAGGCCTCGAGTCTGCCATGGTCAGATGTCACCAGTTTGCAGTGCCACGTGTGATCCAAGAGTTTATGAATGATCTCAACACTTGGTCCCCAAGGAAAACATATGCATTACAGAGGTTACGAATAGAAATTACAGAGAGCACAATGTTTCCATGCAATTTCTAAGAATTCTTCAGCAAGTTTTAAACATTAATGGAAAACGTTAAGGAAGACTTGGCACTGTTAGGGGGACTTCAAATTATATTGCGGGTAAGAACAGAACAGGGCTAAAAAAAGGATTCAAGAAGAGAGACTTGGCTAGGATATTTGGAGCTGGCCATTCCTCCTGGGTGAGTTGTGTGTTTGTGTGTTTTATTCCCTGCAGAATTCTAGGCTTCACAAAATGCTATGGCTTGAAAATGAGCGAGTCACAGGGTATCGTTGTTCATTCATCATGCTCCAGTTCATAGTGCTGGTTTAACTGGACCATTTGCTGAGAGGATTTGCTTGCACAGAGAATCATAGTGGGATGAGGAGGGGCTAGAGCTTTTCATTTTGGAATTATCAGTGTGTTGCAGAAATGCCAGAGTGTCAGCTTGCACAGTGGTAGCAGGATGTCGCCCCACTGAGTTCTTTCTTTCCCATTCCCCTTCTGTGCAGAAGAAACCACTTGTGACTTGTTCCCTAAATATCAGATTGTGTTGTCTATGTAGTGAGTGACTGGCTGGTCCACTCTGACCATATCTTGCTTGATTGTACCAAATATAATAATGTAGTTTGTTGTGAATGATGTTTTCTCTGTAGATGTAGTAGGTTTTTGGTTATTGCAACTTCAGAAAATGTAGCATTATTATAGCTTGTCAGTGGGGAACTTTCAGGTGAAAGGGGCAACTTTAATATTTAAACTGGCCTACGAATGAAAGAGCTTCCCTGGTGGCTCAGATGGTATAGAATCCACCAGCAATGCAGGAGACCTGGGTTCCATCCCTGGATTGGGAAGATCCCCTGGAGGAAATAGCAACCCACTCCAGGATTCTTGCCTGAGAATCCCCATGGACAGAGGAGCCTGGTGGGCTACAGTCCATGGGGTCACAAAGAGTAAGACAAGACTGAATGAATGGAAGAATTTCTTTGGATCACATGGTAGAAAGTCCTGATTTGACACAGTCTTCAGGATTGATTTGTTCAGTTATGGCATCAAGAACCCAGATTTTTTTTCTAGTGTGCAGAGTCTTAGTTTTCTCCTGAGACTGGCGCTCCTCCTGGGGTCATAGCATGGCTGCTGATAGCAGCCATTTGGTGCAGCTGGGAGAGACAGTGCGCTTCCCTGGGAAGTAGAATCAAGGACCTGAGCTTCAGGCTGGCTGGGATTACACCTGCTCATCCCCCATGGTGAGAGGTGGTGCTGGGGCTGCTGCTCATGAGGATGGGAAAATGATGTGTACCACTTGTAGGAATGGCTATCACTTCTTCCCTAGCCCACTGTAATATTTACTATGATATACTATCATTTTTGGTAACAGTTTTATTGGTTGTACATAAATATGTTGTTTCTTTGAATAACTGATTTCTGACCTTTTTGAACTCGCTTTTATTTTTGAGAGATAGGAGCTTGCAGGTGGTCAAGTAAAATGCACTGTCTCCTAAATCCTTCCAACGAAATTGTTCTTCAGAAATGACATTTTGAAATCAAATTAAGACACAGTAGACTTTTTTATACAATAAGAAAAAGACTGCAACACACCCCTTGAAGAGGAGTTCATCAATTCAGTCAATCTGTCAAGTATACGTGATGAACTCATCTGATGCCCTTCAAGATGGGAGCTGGGATTCCCTGGTGGCTCAGTGGTAAAGAATCCGCCTGTAATGCAAGAGACATGGATTTGATCCCCAGATTGGGAAGATCCCCGGGAGAAGGAAATGGCAACCCACTCCAGTATTCTTGCCTGGGAAATCCCATGGACAGAGGAGCCTGGCAAACTACAGTCCAAAGAGTCAAACACAATTTAGTGACTAAACCACCACCTAGTCCAATGTATATATAAAAGGAAATCTTCTCAGATGAGTGAATCTGAAACTGACACCAACGGGATACTATGTGTTTAAAGAAAGAAACTGGGAAAAGTATGGGGACAAAGAGGTATCTAAGGAAGATTTTCAAGTAGAAAAACTATATATGCTAATGTACATTGATAATGAGATGGTCCTCTGTGTGTCTAGTATAGGAGGGTTGCTGGAATGTATGTGATGAGCCTGAAAATATGAGTGGTGACCTGATTCTGTACAACTCTGATGTCACATTAAGAAGAGAATTTTTTCTTAAGAGCCTTTTAAAAGTTGTGAAAAAGTAATGGATGTGATCATATGTGCACTTTAGCAAACTCGTAATACCACAGTAGAGAGATCAAAAGAGAAATCAGAAGAAAAGTTTAAATAGAATACTCTTGAAGTAATTAAGGAAGACATAAGACGTCCCGAACTAGCGCAGTGGTGACAGAAAAAATAGATGCAGGTGATGTTACAAATCACTGTAGCATAATGACTACATGTAGAGTCTGCGGCTGCTGCTGCTGTCGCTTCAGTCGTGTCCAACTCTGTGCGACCTCATAGATGGCAGCCCACCAGGCTCCTCCGTCCCTGAGATAATCCAGGCAAGAATACTGGAGTGGGTTGCCATTTCCTTCTAGAGTCAGATATACAGGATTCACACTCTGAACTTACCACCTACCACAATAAATAGGTCATTCCAAAGGCTGCCACAGGCACCATCATGTCATCTTTGTTTGGTACAGTAGTCCTTAACCATTTTATAAGACTGTGTGAAGTACAGAGTAGTATTCAGTATCTTCCTGTAGAACTGAAATAATTTGTTGTAGATCTTTATGTCATGAATATGAACTCTATCATATCAAACACAGTAGTAATTCTGAATCTACTGATCTTCCGGAATAACTTTCTAAGTCACTGTGCATGTTAATGTAAAAAGAATTCGGGTCTAATTCAGGCTATAACTAGCTCAGTGAACTCTGGTTTGTTCTTTTCAGCTCGTATGCAGAAATGAATATTTGGGTTCTAGCCAACTACATTTCTGTTTTTCCCCATGGAGGTTTGAGCCTTTGTATTCCATACTTAGATCTGCAAAGTGCATACTATATCAAAAGTCTACCTGTTATATTTTTTTTCTTTTAAGTACAGCTGACCACTACCCCACTCCCAGCTTTTGTCATTTTAACCAGATTCTTTCCAGTTCATGTTTATTTCTCTTCACCCTATTTAAAGACTTCGTTTGAAGCTCTAGGTAATACACATATGCTGCATGTTCTTGTTTTGGCTTACTTCTCAAGCCACAGTGAAAATGTGGCTCTCAGTTTTTAGTTAGTTTTTTTTTTTTTTTCCCTAGAATAGGGGCTTAATGGGAAAAAAAGTTTATAGACTCAATTTAGACTTGCTTTACTTTTTTACATTTACGGAACTGTTTCAGTTTCCTTCATCTCACATATATAAATCCTTTACTATAAAGAACACCTCCTATTTTTTTTTATCACTTGTAATAAAGCACAGGGCAAAATCCAAGACAGAAACTAATAATTAGCCAAAAATAGGTACACACTATTTAATTTTACATTTTTTATACTTGCTAAGGGATATACAAACCTCAGAAACATATAACCTAGTGTCAGAACATTTATACAATTTGAGGAAAGTAAAAATGACCTTTTCCAGGTGGGAAGGAGAGAATCCTAGAGGGGTAGGATGGGGTGGGAGTTTGAAGGGAATTTCAAAAGGAAGGGGACATATGTCTACCTATGGCTGGTCCTTGTTGATATATGGAAGCAATCAACTACAACAATATTGTAATTATCCTTCAATTAAAAGAACAACTTTCCAAGACCAAAGAAAAAAAAAGACTTTCCTAAGAGTCTTTGTTGCTGTGCTAGACCCTGCTGAAAGGGTTATTTTTCTCCAGAATGTTTATTTGAGAGAAAAGAAAATATTTTAGTACCCACAAAGACGCAGGGTGAAAGAAATGGTATCACTGAGCAAAAATGAGTTACTCTACAAACCCCCAAAGAGCCTTTTACAAGTTGAAGAGGGTACAGTACCAATTATACTATTATCTCACCCTACTCTCTGGGTGAATAGTCTGAAAGCCTAAAATTACAGTTGATGTTCGATTTCTTGGCTTCATTTGCAAATTGGAGTCATTTTCTTTTTCTGTGTGAATGCCATAAACACATGTTATATTGTTTAAGGGTAGCAGCCCTTAGTTTGTTATGATATTTTTCTCCTTTTTTGTCCCCCATGTCAAAGGACTTTTTTTTTTTGGTCTTAATTTGGCTTGTTGCAAATTGATGTAATACTGTGTTTCTGAATGATTTGCAGTGGTCTTAAGTGCCACTTGAGCAGAGGCTTTTTTGGCTTATGATTTGTGAGGAGACCATTCTAGAGAAGGTCCTCCAACTGGCCAGATGTGTCATTTTGGAACAGATTGAGGGCCTGCCAAAACACCATTTGCTGCCAGTACCGGATATTGTAGGGGTGCTCACCACCCTGTTACCATATTTTTGCAGGTCTTAACATTGCATAAATAGGCAGCTGTTCTCTATTTAGAATATAAATGAGTCACCAGCTTGCTCTCCCTTGAGGATTTACCTGCAATGGGGAACCACAGTGTTAACCCCTTCTTCCCCTCCTGTTGGAACATCACATTTATGCACACTTCTCTCAGCCCATTCAGAAGCAAATCCCTCTGCATATAAATCACATCTTTCTTGCCAGTTAGACAAGAGAACTCAAAAAATATGCAGTTCACTCTGCTCAAATGAAACACATTTCCACAGCAGCTAAAGCAGTAAGTTAATCAGCTTATAAACTGAGAGTGAGCAGTTTGTGCTCACTTCTTTCTTATGGCTCCTTCAATAGGAGACAAGGTTCTCTAATCTTATAAAAGGCCATGACTTCATTAAGATGGAAAACCATGTTGTTGCAAGAGACAAGAAAAGAAAAGCCCTAAAAGTCACTCAGTTTTCTCTCTGGACCTATTTTCAGGACAGGGGATTTTTATTTATTTGGAGAATGACAATTAACCTGGAGACAGCCCAACAAAGAAGCAGAGTGCTGAAGTGGGTCTCATTATGGGACATCAAAGGCAGTTGGTTTGACCTAATCCATGTTTGCAGCAGATGATTAACATAACAAGCTAGCACAAGCTGCCCAATTTTGATTTCAAATAACTTGACCAGTTTCAAATAGCTTGACCAATTTACAACATAAAGTGTATGTGTGTGTACATGCATATACATACACATGCATATACATACATATACACACATTTATTTGTGTGAGTGTGTGATTGTTTGTTCTAGCCCACAGTATATTGGGAAAAAAACTTGTCAGTGTTAGAATATCAAAGAATAGATAAAGTCAAAGCAGTTACAAAAAGCAGAGGCTGTTGTGTTATATGCTGTATCAGCTGCTTTCAACTACATTTTCATTGAAGTTGACTTACAATATTACATTAGTTTCAGGAGTACAATGTAGTGATTCAATATTTTTATAGATTACACATGATACAAAGTTATTATAAAACATGGATATATTCCCTCTGCTGTCTGTTACTTTCTTGTAACTGGTTCATTTTATAACTGGTAGGTTGTACCCCTTAATCTCCTTCACCTGTTAACTGCTTTTTTGAATGCTTACCCTAAAATAGATATAACCCTTATTTGCTAAATAAATCAGCATTCTGCAATCTGATAGGAGGGAGTCATTTCTCCAGGCTTTTCATCTTGCCAGGGGAAGAAAAGTAGAGAGATAGATAGGTGACATTTGGAGAGCCAGGCATGCCAGATTTTCGGAGGTTACGACGGAGGTCCAACCTGCTGTTCTCCTAATGAAAGGAGGGGAAATTCAGACTGGCAAAGCTGCTGTAAGGGATATCTCTGCTCCGAATGTCACGCTGCCCAGATGTCGCTCGGCAGGTGGAGACGCAGACAGAATGAAAATGTAGCCCTGTGTATGTGGGTGCTAGTGCGTTACAAGGGTGAACAATGAATCTATCTTCGGAAGTGTAATGAAAACAGTGTGGATCTTGCCCATATTCATGTCACCAGAAAGCGTTTCTCAAAGAGTTCTCACTCCACTTTCCCTCCCCGACTGACGAGCATGCATGCTCCCAGACCATGTGCATGTGAAATGTTTCAGGGCTTCAAGTTTAACAAGTGTAACAACTAATTTTAATGTATTTATATACATGTATGTATACATATATGCTTTTTGAATAGAAAAATGGGATCATATTACCTAAACAGTTTTGTTCCTTGAGTTTGTATTAAATCTCAAAACTACATCATGAATGTTTCTCATCTTATTTTCCTTCAGCTTATCTCATTTCAAACTCAGATTTTATAGAAGAGGTTCATAATCATATAGCTAGTCACTTCTCTGTTGATGAACACTCAGTTGGCTCTGAAATATTTTAAGATGGTCATGTATAAGACTTGAAGTTGCCTTTTGCAAGAGAAAGCTAAAGTTACTATCACTGAGTATTCTTTTACTGCAATTGTTTTTCTTCAGTGTTACGAGATGACTTCCGGCAAAATCCCACAGATGTTGTAGTGGCAGCCGGAGAGCCTGCAATCCTGGAGTGCCAGCCTCCTCGGGGACACCCAGAACCTACTATCTACTGGAAAAAAGACAAAATTCGAATTGATGACAAGGAAGAAAGAATAAGTGTGAGTAAAATTAGAATAGATGCCTAGAGAGGTTGGATACCTTTAAAATAGATGTATTTTATTTATATTATCTATAATATTTTATTTATATTATTTGTATTATTTTTATTTATATTATTTGTTATTTGTCATTAATAAAGCTATAGAACTCTATTTGAGTGCTAATTACTACTTACACTATATTGAAAAGACTGAAAAAGGAGACCCAAATGGAAACTTTGGAATGAGGCTTCAAAGAAACAAAAATTATATAAATAAAGTACATATGTTATATTAATAACTGGACCAATCTGAATATGTAAATACATCTTTGTAGTAGAATATTGATGTCAAAGCTCTTTTTAGGAACTCCAGATGCATTTATTGATCATGCAGTACGTAAGTGTCAAAGTGTAAATGATGACCATAAACTGTATTAACTAGAACATTTCTTTTCACACTACTTTCAAAATTATAATAGGAAATAATTTGTGGTGATGAATATTTCAAGCTCTTTTCCAGTTTTTCCAATGTAATATTTATAACTAAAATATTATGAGAATTCATTTCAAAGTGTAAGAGATGTAAAGTAAAATCAATGTTAAGATAACTGCCAAGTTCTGCAGTTTAACCCTTACAGGAAAATAATCCGTTTTCAAGGGAAATTGATCATCATTAATCAGTTGATTAATATCAAGACAAAACACCCAGAAAATGGTAAAAAGTTAGAGAAATGGCCTACAGATTATTTTTTCAGAGGATCTACTCAACATTAGTATGTGGAGTTTGTGAGAGCTGGTCACTGAAATAGTAGGTAATGCCTCAACCTTCTGACATTGTTCTTAGTACAATTTTTGTACTCAGTGCAATAACTAAGAATAAATATATTTTATTTAAGATAATGTGTCATTTAACAGAACAAATGTACCATTTCTATTAAAGCATCCATATAGTCTGGGTGTCTATTATCTTTAAAAATATCTTATAAGTGAGATTTTATTCTTATGTGTACATTGTGATTACATCATAACACAGAACCAGAGAGGCCATGCAAAACATCACAGCATATTTACATGAGTATTCTGGTTTGAACTATGGACACTGTGGAGATCTACAGTGAAAAATTATTTGGTCCCAATGGTCTGTGCTTGGCTACCAAACTTAGGAAAATGTGCTCTTGTTCAAGATTTTCTTTTTCGTGTTTGTAATCATTAAATTTTTGCTTTGTAACAAATCACCCCATGATACAACCATTGCATTTACTCTGTGATTCTGTGCGTGAGCTGACAGTTCTTTGCTCTTGGCCAGGTTGGTTGATCTTTGCTAGGTGTTCTCCAGCTTCCGTTGCTTGTTTGAAAGTGTGCAGGCAGCTGAATGATCTAGGATAACTTTCCTGTACTCACATGTCTGGCCATTGACTACCTCTCAAGCCAGCCATCTTGATTCTTCTTCTCATAGCCTCTCATTTTCCAGCAGACTAGCTTGGGCTAGGGGCTCCCCAGGTGGCACCAGTAGTAAAGAACCTGCTTGCCAATGCAGGGGACATAAGAGACATGGGTTTGATTCCTGGTTGGCAAGATCCCCTGGAGGAGGACATGACAACCTATTCCAGTATTCTTGCCTGGAGAATTCCATGGACAGAGGAGCCTGGTGAGCTATAGTCCATGGGGTCGCAAAGAAGAAGGCACGACTGAAGTGACTTAGCATGCACTCAGCCTGGGCTAATTCCCGTAGTTGTCTTGGGGTTCCAGCTGCAGCAAGCAGTCAAGTCCCTGTGTACAAGTGCCTTTCTTCCGGTAAAATCTTGCTTTAGTTCCACTGGACAAATCAAATCATACTGTCAGTTTAGTCTTCAAGGGGAGGAGAAATGGCCTCCATGGTTTATAACCTATCATTTATTCTACTGAATTTAGTTGAGACAAGGTTGATGATCTTTTCTTCCTAAAAAAATAGTTAAAAATACCTTGTTATGACATGGCTAGTTTTAGAGCCTGACATATGTCTGATGAAAACATACCTACTTGAGTTTTGTCTGCCTGTCAAATTAAAAAGTAAAGGAGGTAACCAGCATACTCTTACCTCATATCTCTTTAAGAGAGATTGTTAAAAATTAAAAAAAAAATCAAAATTGGAAAAGAACCTGTAAGTTGATGATACACTTACTGAAAAGCTTATTCTGCTGTAGTACCCTCTTAACAAACAATATTTTAACATCACAATATTTGTTTATTCAAAAAGAAATACTTCTTATTTAAGAAACGTTTAAGGACCACCTATACAAAGCCAACAATTTGTACCAAGTCATACTCATCATTCAAAAAAACTATTTGTTTTTATTCAACCTCATGTCCCTCTTCAAAAGTTGTCTTATAAATACAGTTAAGATGAGACAAAGATAATTTTAATGCTAACAAATACCCCATGAAGACAGAGATTTTTACTATTTGATTTACTACTGAATCTCAAGGACCCAGAACACTTTCCAGCCAATAAAAGTACTCAACAAATACTCATTGAATTCTTCTGAGTCAATTGGATCTCATTATATTATCCGCATAAGATATCTAGTGCTTCTTTCTGATGACAGATGTCAATAGAAATTCATTCAACAGAATTTCAGAGTGAAGACCAACCATGAGGTTTAATGGCAGCAGTCACAGGTTTCAAAATAGGATCAGGCAAGAGAGAGGAAGACTGCCTTAAAGAAGCATTCTCTAGAAAGAGAATATGGAGGCTTACATGGAAGCAGAATTTAAAAGATGCCAAAAGAGTGGGAGAGTTTTGTGTCTTAGACACTCAACTATTTCTTTTAGGGAAAAAATATCCTTACTTTTTCAAGATTTTTATTAATGATCTTTCTTTTTCTGTGTCTTTTCTTTTCCATTTTCTTTTATTTTCTTTCTTTTTTTTCCCCTCCTATTTTAACAGATCCGTGGTGGAAAACTAATGATCTCCAATACCAGAAAGAGTGATGCTGGGATGTATACCTGTGTGGGCACCAACATGGTGGGAGAGAGAGACAGTGATCCAGCAGAGCTGACTGTCTTTGGTAAAACTCTCTTTTAATTTATAAATTGCTATTTATTATCTACTTTTTCTTCACTTTTAAATAATTTTGCTAATACCAAATACAAGGCCATATAGGGATGGTTAATTATGACTTGTAGTGAGCTGAATAGACTAGAATTGTCTTGTTTTCTGGTTCTGTCTTTCAGATGAAATCTTTGATTTGAAGAAAATTAAACTTTTGAAACATTAATTTACCTGCTTCATTCCTATATATTTATAGATTTTGCCTTTCATCAAAATGTTAAAAATTACTCTTTCTCAAAATCTGTTGGAGATTATATCCGTCTAACGTTTATCACTCATTGCATTGTGATGCCTTTATCAAATATTTATTATGTGTATGACATCAGGTAAGCTTTTAAAAATTAGAGAGTACACTGTAAAGACATTTCACTTGTCTTCTACTTTAAAAAAACTTTCAGATTGAGCTACTTGCAGTTTTAGCTCAGGATAAAAAGACTAGCTTGCTAGTTATACACACAGAATCAAAAATACAAAAAAGTTAATAAACTATTTTGCTGTGATATTCATGTTTCTTCAACTTTAAGAACCAAGGGCCTCTTTGCTGCTAAGTCGCTTCAGTCGTGTCCGATTCTGTGCGACCCCATAGATGGCAGCCCACCAAGCTCTGCCGTCCCTGGGATTCTCCAGGCAAGAATACTGGAGTGGGTTGCCATTTCCTTCTCCAGTGCATGAAAGGGAAAAGTGAAAGTGAAGTCGCTCAGTCATGTCCGACTCTCAGCGACCCCATGGACTGTAGCCTACCAGGCTCCTCCGTCCATGGGATTTTCCAGGCAAGAGTACTGGAGTGGGGTGCCATTGCCTTCTCCGAAGGGCCTCTTTAGCTGGAGTAATTTAGTTAATTTTAGTTAAAACATGACTAGATCTGTATCACAGAAGTAGTAAAGAAAACATTAGAAAGGAGGAAATTGGAGATGATAAAGATGATGGAGTAAACAAAAGTAAGGAAAATACTACAGAGCAGCTGGAAAATTGAAAGAGAAATATTAATACAGTGACAGAAAATTGGGAAAAAATGGAGATCCTCAAGATACTGGAAAATGAAACATCTTTTAGAAAATATTGAAATCTCATTCAAGTTTCTGTATGGAGTTTTCTATTATATGAATACACTCAAACATACTCGCATACACATATTTATATATAGATGTGTGTATGTATATATATGTACATTTATATATATAAAATAAATATATATATATGAATAAAACAGTCACTGTTACAGATACTATGTGTTTTTTAAAAATATGAGATAACTGTGAATTTTAGATTACTCTTTTTGTGCCAGTAAAATAATCTTCTGTGCATAATATAAGATACCATGTCATTCCTCCAGAACACGCTGAGGGCAGCATCAGAATCTGGCATGTGTCCCTAAAGAAACTTCTTTGGCAGCTTGGAATGTGCCGCCCATGGTGTAATGGGGATGCCATGATGCAAAAAAGAGCCAAAGTGTGATTTCCATTACATTTAGAGTGTTAGGTGTGCTTTATGAATATGTACCAGAGTGCAGACCTCTCTTTTCAATTGCTCTCAGTACCAGGTAATCACTGGTCATACTCCTTGTGGCTAATAAGTAGCTTGAAGTCCCAAATGACAAGACCAGGAGAAATCTTATAGTTCATGTAAGGAATTGAACAGTAAAAACAAAACTGTTTCAAGTGTGCATGTTAATTTCTGTCCTGTGGAGTTCAGACAAGTATCCATTTTTGCCCTTAGATTTCATGCAGTCACGTTTAAGAGTCTCAGAATGTGCTTCACTTGTAATGAATAAAATACAGTTTTGCCTGCTAAGATATGAAATTAGTGGTCACCAAACACTAGCATTGAAAACCCACAAGTACAGCTATGCTATTTAAAGAAACACTCATCTCTATTCTACTGTAGCTACCACCAGCTTCAGAACAGAAAAATATTGCATTACAGCAGTATATATTGCCTTCAGAAGAAAACTGAAAGTGTTTAGTGTTAATACCCAAGTAATTAGATTTGCCAAATGTGACTGTGTTATGACATATTTACCCTACTTTCTCTAAAAACGTGATTAGAACTACAGAATATCACTAAATGTGTCAGGAGTTACAGGAGGGACTTCTAAATTATTTTGAGAACAGCTGTAAACCAAAGAGATCAAATTTGTCTACAGGCAGCTCTTCTGGAACGATTGATTTAAGGACAAGAGAAATATTCATATTGTGATATAAAATAGTCAGAACTGACCTAAGGGGTAATAGGTACACTATTAAGTTGTGGGAAAAGTAAACTTCCATAATTGAAATTGAAAAAAAATCCAAACCAAGGAATAAAACATTAAAAGAGTCATAATGGCTTAAGTCTATCAAGGTTGTGGCTGGGATTGTTTGAGAAAGACCACTCCTGTACCTTGATTCCCTAATTCTTAGAGAAAATAAAACAACTAGTGTACTTTGTATAATGAGGCCTTCTTTATTTTATTTTGGTGCACTATATCCAGAAAAAATGTTTTCCAGTAAACCTATTTGTATTTCATCTTCTTTCAGTTAAGTTCAGTTGCTCAGTTGCGTCCAGCTCTTTGCAACCCCATGGACTACAGAACACCAGTCCTCCCCATCCATCACCAATTCCCGGGGTTTACCCAAACTCATGTCCATTGAGTCGGTAATGCCATCCAACCACTCATCCTCTATCGTCCCCTTTTCCTTCTGCCTTCAATCTTTCCCAGCATCAGGGTCTTTTCAAACGAGTCAGCTCTTCGCATCAGGTGGCCAAAATATTGGAGTTTCAGCTTCAACATCAGTTATTCCAATGAATATTCAGGACTGATCTCCTTTAGGATGGACTGGTTGGATCTCCTTGCAGTCCAAGGGACTCTCAAGAGTCTTCTCCAACACCACACTTCAAAAGCATCAATTCTTTGGCACTCAGCTTTCTTTATAATCCAACTCTCACATCCATAAATGACTACTGGAAAAACAATAGCCTTGACTAGACAGACCTTTGTTGGCAAAGTCATGTCTCTGCTTTTTAATATGCTGTCTGGGTTGGCAATAACTTTTCTTCCAAGGAGTAAGCGTCTTTTGATTTCATGGCTGGAATCACCATCTGCAGTGATTTTGGAGCCCCAAAATATAAAGTCTGCCATTATTTCTCCAACTAATTACCATGAAGTGATGGGGCTGGATGCCATGATCTTTGTTTTCTGAATGTTGAGCTTTAAGCCAACTTTTTCACTCTCCTATTTCACTTTCATCAAGAGGTTCTTTAGTTCCTCTTCACTTTCTGCCATAAGGGTGGTATCATCTGCATATCTGAGTTTATTGATACATCTTCTCGCAATCTTGATTCCACCTTGTGCTTCATCCAGCCCAGCATTTCTCATGATCTACTCTGCATATAAGTTAAATAATCAGGTGACAATATTCAGCCTTGACGTACTCCTTTTCCTGTATGGAACTAGTCTGTTGTTCCATGTCCAGTTCTAACTGTTGCTTCCGGACCTGCATACAGATTTCTCAAGAGGCAGGTCAGGTGGTCTGGTATTCCTATCTCTTGAAGAATTTTCCACTATTTGTTGTGACCCACACAGTCAAAGGCTTTGGCATAGTCAATAAAGCAGAGGTAGATGTTTTGTTGGCAATTTGATCTCTGGTTCCTCTGCCTTTTCTAAAACCAGCTTGACCATCTGGAATTTTTGGTTCACATACTCTTAAAGCCTGGCTTAGAGAATTTTGAGCATTACTTTACTAGCGTGTGAAAGGAGTGCAGTTGTGTGGTAGTTTGAGCATTCTTTGGCATTGCCTTTCTTTGGGATTGTAATGAAAACTGACCTTTTCCAGTCCTGTGGCCACTGCTGAGTTTACCAAATTTGCTGACACATTGAGTGCAGCACTTCCACAGCATCATCTTTCAGAATTTGAAATAGCTCAACTGGAATTCCATCACCTCCACTAGCTTTGTTCATAGTGCTGCTTCCTAAGGCCCATTTGACTTCTCATTCCAGGCTGTCTGGCTCTAGGTGAATGATCACACCATTGTGATTATCTGGGTTGTGAAGATCTTTTCTGTACAGTTCTTCTGTGTATTCTTGCCACCTCTTCTTAATATCTTCTTCTTCTCTTAGGTCCATACAATTTCTGTCCTTTATTATACCCATCTTTCCATGAAATGTTCCCTTGGTATCCCTAATTTTCTTGAAGAGATCTCTAATCTTTCCCTTTCTGTTGTTTTTGTTTATTTCTTTGCTCTGATCACTGAGGAAGGTTTTTTTTAATCTATCCTTGCTCTTCTTTGGAACTCTGCATTCAAATGAGTATATCTTTCCTTTTCTCCTTTGCTTTTTGCTTCTCTTCTTTTCACAGCTATTTCTAAGGCCTCCTGAGACAGCCATTTTGCTTTTTTGCATTTCTTTTTCTTGGGGATGGTCTTGATCCCTGTCTCCTGTACAGTCTCATGAACCTCTGTCCATAGTTCATCAGACACTCTGTGTATCAGATCTAATCCCTTAAATCTATTTTTCACTTCTACTGTATAATCGTAAGGGATTTAATTTAGGTCATACCTGAATGGTCTAGTGGTTTTCCCTAATTTCTTCAATTTAAGTCTGAATTTGGCAATAAGGAGTTCATGATCTGAGCCACAGTCTGCTCCCCGTCTTGTTTTTGCTGACTGTATAGAGCTTCTTCATCTTTGGCTGCAAAGGATATAATCAATCTGATTTTAGTGTTGACCATCTGATGATGTCCATGTGTAGAGTCTTCTCTCATGTTGGGAGAGAGTGTTTGCTATGACCAGTGCGTTTTCTTGGTAAAACTCTGTTGGTCTTGGTCCTGCTTCATTCTGCACTCCAAGGCCAAATTTGCCTGTTACTCCAGGTGTTTCTTGACTTCCTACTTTTGCATTCCAGTCCCCTATAATGAAAAGGACATTTTTTTGGGGGGTGTTAGTTCTAAAAGGTCTTGTAGGCCTTCATAGAACTGATCAACTTCAGCTTCTTCAGCATTACTGGTTGGGGCATAGACTTGGATTATCATGATATTGAATGGTTTGCTTTGGAAATGAACAGAGATCATTTTGTTCTTTTTGAGACTGCATCCAAGTACTGAAGTTCAGACTCTTTTGTTGACTATGATAGCTACTCCGTTTCTTCTAAGGGATTCTTGCCCAAAGAAGTAGATATAATGGTCATCTGAGTTAAATTCACCCATTCCGGTCCATTTTAGTTTGCTGATTCCTAAAATGTTGATGTTCACTCTTGCCATCTCCTGTTTGACCACTTCTAATTTGCTTTGATTCATGGACCTAACATTCCAAGTTCCTATGCAATATTGCTCTTTACAGCATTGGATGTTGCTTCCATCACCAGTTACATTCACAACTGAGTATTGTCTTTGCTTTGGTTCTATCCCTTCCTTCTTTCTGGAGTTATTTCTCCACTGATCTCCAGTAGCATATTGGGTACCTATCGACCAGGGAAGTTCATCTTTCAGTATCCTATCTTTTTGCCTTTTCATACTGTTCATGGGGTTCTCAAGGCAAGAATACTGAAGTGGTTTGCCATTCCTTTCTCCAGTGGACCACATTTTTTCAGAACTCTCCACCATGACCTGTCCATCTTGGGTGGCCCTACACGGCATGGCTCATAGTTTCATTGAGTTAGACAAGGCTGTGGTCCATGTGATTAGATTGGTTAGTTTTCTGCAACTGTGGTTTTCAGTCTGTCTTCGCTCTGATGGAGAAGGATAAGAGGCTTTTGATAGCTTCCTGATGGGAGAGACTGACTGAGGGGGAAACTGGGTCTTGTTCTGGTGGGCTGGGCCAGGCTCAGTAAATCTTAATCCAATTTTCTGTTGATGGAGAGAGCTTTGTTCCCACCCTGCTATTGACCTGGGGCCAAACTGTGGTGGCGGTAATTAAGATAATGGTGACCTTCTTCAAAAAACCCATGCATGTACTGCTACACTCAGTGCCTCCGACCCTGCAGCATGCCAACACCAACCCATGCCTCCACTGGAGACTCCTGGACACTCACAGGCAAGTCTGGGTCAGACTCTTGTGGGGTCACTGCTCCTTTCTCCTGGGTCCTGGTGTACAGTGTTCTGTTTGTGCCCTCCAAGAGTGTATTTCCCAGTCCTGTGTAAGTTCTGGCAGCTGTATGGTGGGATTAATGGTGACCTTCTCCAAGAGGGCCTCGCCATACCCAAGTCTGCTGTACCCAGAGCCCCTGTCCCCGTGGCAGTCCACCGCCGACCCGTACCTCCACAGGCGGTGCTCAAACACGGTTCTGTCTCAGTCTCTGTGGGGTCCCTGGGTCCTGGTGCACACCAGGTTTGTTTGAGCCCTCTTAATGTCTCTGGCAGGAATGGGGTTTGATTCTAGACTCCAATTTGCCCCTCCTACCATCTTGCCAGGGCTTCTCCTTTGCCCCTGGACGTGGGGTATCTCCTCACAGCCACTCTAGCACCTACTGTCTTACTGGGGTTTCTCTGACCTTGGACGTGGGGTATCTCCTCACGGCCGCTGCTCCTGACCTTGGACGTGGGGTATCTCCTCACGGCCACTGCTCCTGACCTTGGACGTGGGGTATCTCCTCACGGCCGCTGCTCCTGACCCTGGACGTGGGGTATCTCCTCACTGCCACTCCAGCACCTACTGTCTTACTGGGGTTTCTCTGACCTTGGACATGGGGAATCTCCTCACGGCTGCTGCTCCTGACCTTGGATGGGGTATCTCCTCTCGGCCGCTCTTTTATGGTGTTTGTTCTTCTTTAATACTTGCTGACTAGAAAATAACATCCTAATTAAGTGGCAGTACCAGATCTAAAAATTAGAAGCAGGCATCCTAGTATAGAAGGACACTAAAATCTTTAACACAGTCTGCTGCTGCTGTTTAGTTGCTAAGTCGCGTCCAACACTTCTGTGACCCCATGGACTGTAGCCCTCCAGGCTCCTTTTTCTGTGGGGTTTCCCAGACAAGAATACTGGAGTAGATGGACAATTCCTTCTCCAGGTGACCTTCCCAACCCAGGAATTGAAACTGCATCTCCTTCTTGGCAGGCAGATTTACCACTGAGCCACCTGAGAAGCCATGATGTCTTCATAAACAATACTTCCTACCAATTTACATATGTTAATTAACTTCTAGAGCTCCTCAAGACAAAAAAAAACTAGAGTTGAAGTGTATAATTAAATTTCCAATTATGGGTAGGCTTGAGAAATCCATTATGCAGAATTTAACTGTCATTAAAAAACAACCAAAAAATAACAAAATTTTTCCCAATGTTTCTTAAATGTTTAAAGAAATAATACATAAAAATGATTTTATATGCTACATTTCTAATAGACATTAAAAGTATTACAAAACTTACAATGAAATGCAGAGATATCTTGCCCCCTCCTCCCAACACACATATCCTCATGTAGACACACACAGAGTTCTAATCTTTGAACATTTCTATAAGCCTGTTTTGCTTTTTCTTCTGGGATGCTCCCATATTTCTTTGTGCTTATTCTGCAATTTTATACATTATTTCGACTTCTTATTTTGGAAGATGATCACTTGGCCTACCTATACCTTGTTCTCCAATTTCTCACCAGCACTCACCCTCTTTTGGTCCTTTCAGTATGTTGACTTCAGAAACATTGATTACATTAATATCAATAATTTAAGTTATAATATTGTAAATATGGCCTGTGAGCTAAGTGTTATGCTATTATAATAGCATTACTTTTCTGGCCTTATATTTGGTCTTCTTTCAATTAACACATTGTTGACCATAGACATATTAATGTCAGAGGTGGTAGTTTCTACAAAAATATCCCCTATCAATAATGTGTTTATAATAAACCATTTTTCCTTTTACTTGTGTTTACTTATACCTGTCATGAATTCTTCTTGAAATCTGAAACAAGAGATTTAAATTTCTCTAAATTCTGTTTAGCTGTGAAGTCCACTCTTGCTTCACCCTTTCTGGAGGCCTTAGACTTTCTGCTCAGTCCAACCAGGGTGGATGCTATTTAGATCTACCCCAGAAACTTCATTCTGACATTCATCTCCCCTTTCCTCTGCTGCTGGATTCCCTGTTTCTGTATCCTATATTTGTATTTTTTTCTTGGTTAACTCTTATATTCAGAACAGTGTTTTTCTCCATATTTCTCCTTGACTGGAGCCTACAGCATGTTCCAGACCAAACTGTCTCTATTGTGTCCAAAACAATGGATACTTTGGCTGGTTATAGAATTCCAGTTTTAAAAAATATTTTTGCTTAGAATATTGAAGTTGTCACTTAAGTATAGTTTTGTTTTCACTGTTACTCTTGAGAAGTCTACTGTACTTTTTATTCCTATGTGATCATTTTTCTTTTTTCTTTCAACTTTACTCAGTACCTTCTCTTTATCCCATGGTTCTGAAATGTTTCAATACCATGCCTCAGTTTGGCACTTTTTTCTCTTACTATTTAGACACTTAGTGAGCATCTTATCTAAAAATGCTGTATTCAAACAATTCAATGAAATACACTGTTCATTTTTTTCTATTCTATTTTTCTATCAAGCATAAATTCATTAATTAGATGTTAAATCTCATAGCTCTTTCTTTTTCTGAATTATTTCTTATTTATAGCATCTTGTTCTTATTTCATGGATTTTTAACCTCTCTTGCATTTCAGGATTTTAATAATATTCTTTTCTAAATAAAATTTCCTCATAATGTACCTTAGGATATATCTATGTTTTATTGATAATGTGTGCCCTTCATTTAACAATTCAAAACATAAGGTGTTATCGAAATCAATATAGCTGTTAAAGATAAAATCTAGTTCTTTTAAATAATATTAACTTGCAAACCTTAAAACAACAAAATATTTATTTGTTCACTTATTTAACAAATATCTCTTGAACACCTACTATGTGCCAAGCTCTAAGTGTTTAAATAGAGTAGAAAAATGAATAAGCAGGTCCCCTGCTCGCAGCATGACTCTCGTATCAGCAATAACATGAAACTTTGCCTCTAAAACATGACGAGAAAGGCATTTATTTTTTCCCTCTGAGAGCATTTACCTATGTTTGTTTTTGCTTCACAGGATGGTTTCTCTCAGACAAAGAAAATTCTTGGCAAGAAAAGAAATTAGTGCAGCCAGGATTTATTTAATCACAGTCAGGCAGACTGATCGTTATCATCCAGTCTGTTTTGGAAGGGCACAGTAATTCATATTCAATGGCTGTCATAACCCCTGCCCCTCATACATACCTATTTAAATAACACTAGGACTACCCTTCTGACTTCCTGGTTTAATGGGCACGACTGGGTGGTGGATCCTCTTGGGTCAGCTAAAGTTGAGATAAGGTTTACAAGCAGTGGGTAGGTCTCATGTGCTTTTACTGTATAGCTTTAGTCTTAGAGAACTTGAAGGACCCTATCTATCTAATCATTGTCATAATGCTACTTTTATAATGTCAAACAAAGCTTATTTTTAAATTCTTAAGGTTGTCCTAGTAATAGCTGTCGTGGCACAGCCTTTGCCAATTTTATAGTCCTATTCACTGACCGAATACAGTTGAAAAGAGAAATTTGTTCTCTGGGCACTTAATTTCCTTCAATGTAGCGTGTAAGTAAGAAACTTAAGATATATTATGCAACCACATTTCAGATTTATGATTTGGGGGTTAAATTGAATCTTTGCTTTCTGAATATTATTGACGTAACTACCAGGAGACTTGGAGTTTGATTTTATTACAGTTGCATACAAAGTTGCATTTTTCCACAATGCCAGTTTGTAAAATTGACCTGACTACTTGAGAGCTGTACTTTACATAGTACCACACTGCCAAACAATACTACTGTCTCAAGAGAGATTAACCTTATAAGCAAGTTATGCAGGTGAATCAAATCCAGTTAATCTCACATTAAAAAAAAAAAGTTAATTGCATTGGCAAAGACATTGTCTCTGATCACTCTATGGCTGTATAATTAGGAATCAAGCCATTCAGAGGGACTCTAATCTAATTGATAAGCAGTCAGCAAATAGCCCTTGAGATTTCTCCCCCTATATTTCAATATGTGATCAGATATAAGGGGATATTATGGAAAAATCATTGACCTTATTTTGACATGTGTTAAAATTAAGTTTGCTTGTTAGACAGTAGTTCAAGATTTTTCATGTATATTTATTTTAGTTCAGATCTTCATGAAATACAAATTTCATGGTGTATTAATGGGTATTGAATGTGGTCAATTATCAACCTGATGTTTCTCTTATCATTTTACTTTCTAATCCTTCTGAATACATTTATTTGCAGATGATTTTGACACAAAACTCCAAGATAATTCCTTGTAGTTTTTGTAATGTGTATCTGAAAGAGGTGTGACTTTGTGTTTGGCATATGATAACAGTAGCACTTGCAAAGGCAAAGCATTTAAAATACATTTCTACATGTACAACTTCTTTAGTCTTTAATATTCGTGTTTGAGTCTTAAATTTTCTGGAAATAAAGCCTAGTTAAGGAAGCTGAAAACAGTTCTTACCATTTAAATAAATGGTAAGCAAAACTACAATTTTTAACATGTTGTTCTGTGTAGGCAGTTAAAATTACAAGATAAAAGTGAACTTAGTATAAAGAGCAGAAAACAATTGATACAACAAATAACACAATTTAGAGATAATTGCCACAAAAAGTACTATGGAAATTCTCAGAACAATTTTTTATAGTTGTGACCAAATACCAACAAATTGGTAAATTTCAATGTTACTTTGTTGTAAGGCACACCCTCAATATACTCAGGTATAAACCCTTTCCAATATGCCATGTAAATGCAGATGACATTCTTCTGGGTTATTCTTTGTGTTAATGAGCACAATAAAGGACAGAAACAGTATGGATCTAACAGAAGCAGAAGATATTAAGAAAAGGTGGCATACATAGAAGAGCTATGCAAAGCAATATCTTAATTACCTAGATAACCACGATGGTGTGATCACTCACCTAGAGCCTGACATCCTGGAGTCTGAAGTTAGATAGGCCTTAGGAAGCATCACTACAAACAAAACTAGTGGAGGTGATGGAATTCCAACTGAGCTATTTCAAGTCCTAAAAGGTAGTGCTGTTTAAGTGCCAGCAAATTTGGAAAACTCAGCAGTGGCCACAGGACTGGAAAAGGTCAGTTTTCATCCCAATCCCAAAGAAAGGCAATGCCAAACAATGTTCAAGCTACTGCACAATTGCATTCATCTCACACGCTAGCAAAGTAATGCTCTAAATTCTCAAAGCGAGGCCTCAACAGTATGTGAACCAAGAACTTCCAGATGTTCAAGCTAGATTTAGAAAAGGCAGAGGAACCAGAGACCAAATTGCCAACATCTATTGGATCATGGAAAAAGCAAGAGAGTTCTAGAAAAGCATCTATCTCTGCTTTATTGACTAAGCCAAAGCCTTTGACTGTGTGGATCACAACAAACTCTGGAAAATTCTTAAAGACTTAGTAATAATAGATCACCATACCTGCCTCCTGAGAAATCTGTATGCAGATCAAGAAGCAATAGTTAGAACTGGACATGGAAAAACAGACTGGTTCCAAATAGGGAAAGGAGTACATCAAAGCTGTATATTGTCACCCTGCTTATCTAACTTATATGCAGAATATGTCATGCAAAATGCCGGGCTGGATGAAATACAAGCTGGAATCAAGATTGCCAGGAGAAATATCAATAACCTCAGATATGAAGATGACACCACCCTTATGGCAGAAAGTGAAGAGGAACTAAAAAACCTCTTGATGAAAGTGAAAGAATAGAGTGAAAAAGTTGGCTTAAAGCTCAACATTCAGAAAACTAACGTCATGACATCTGGTCACATCACTCCATGGAAAATAGATGGGGAAACAATGGAAACAGCAACAGACTCTATTTTGGGGGGCTCCAAAATCATTGCAGATGGTGACTGCAGCCATGAAATTAAAAGACACTTGCTCCTTGGAAGAAAAGCTGTGAAAAACCTAGATAACATATTAAAAAGCAGAGACATTACTTTGCCAACAAAGGTCCATATAGTCAAAGCTATTGTTTTTCCAGTAGTCATGTATGGATGTGAGAATTGGACCATAAAGAAAGCTGCACACTAAAAAATTGATGCTTTTGAACTGTGGTGTTGGAGAAGACTCTTGAGAGTCCCTTGGACTGCAAGGAGATCCAACCAGTCCATCCTAAAGGAAATCTACCCTGAAGGTTCATTGGAAGGACTGACGCTGAAGCTGAAGCTCCAATACATTGACAACCTGATGTGAAGAACTGACTCAATAGAAAAGACCCTGATGCTAGGAAAGATTGCCAGCAGAAGGAGAAGGGGACAACAGAGAATGAGAAGGTTGGATGGCAGCACCAACTCAATGGCCACGAGTTTGAACAAGCTCTGAGAGTTGGTGATGGACAGGGAAATCTGGCGTGCTGCAGTCCACGGGGTTGCAAAGAGTAGGACACGACTGAGCGACTAAACTGAACTGATTGCTGATTCTTTGCATTGCCCTTTTTTTTTTTTTTTTTTTTTATGAATTGAGTTGCATTTTTCACTACAAACAGTGTGGCTGCTGCTGCTGCTGAGTCGCTTCAGTCGTGTCCGACTCTTTGCAACCCCATAGACGGCAGCCCACCAGGCTCCTCTGTCCCTGGGATTCTCCAGGCAAAAACACTGGAGTGGGTTGCCATTTCCTTCTCCAATGCAGGAAAGTGAAAAGTGAAAGTGAAGTCGCTCAGCCATGTCTGACTTAGCGACCCCAAGGACTGCAGCCCACCAGGCTCCTTCGTCCATGGGATTCTCCAGGCAAGAGTACTGGAGTGGGGTGCCATTGCCCTCTCCGACAAACAGTGTTAGACTTCCAAAAATTCTATGCCAAATGCTATTCTTTGGGTATCTAGTTGCTAGGCAACTAAACTCTACTTGAGGGCAGAAAAGAATAAAGTGCATTGCAAAGTTCGCCACCCCTTCTGAGTTCCTCAGAACATCAGCAGGAAATCCCATATCGTTCTTCCTTCTTGAAATTATAAATCATGTGCTTCCATGTGTCTCCATACAAAACAGTGGGACTTACCACAAGCATGGTAACAAAAAAGTCCTCAAGGACCTTGATGGTGTACCCTGAACAAAGAGACAAGTTTATTTTTGTGACAAGTCTAATGTAAAGTTTATTCTTTGAATTAATTATACTCACATGTTGCAATTTCATGACTGATAGCATGTTAATGGAAGCATACAAAAACTTTGCTGAAAATATCCATGTATATTTTAATGGAACTAATCTATATACTCTTATGAAATTTATTTTGTAGTTAGCATCATGCCATGAAAATTTTCCATGTTAGAGAGGTAGATAAATAGGTAGCATTAATATCTCAATGTATGAATTTGCCACAGTTTATCCTAAAATCCCCAAATTTGCAATACTGCCAGCATTGCTGCCATGATTTTCTATTGTTCTTATCTTTCGTCACAGTTGTCTATGATCAAAGTCCTGTTCTGTACTATTTGTATTATGGAGTGTCTGCAAGTAATGACCATTTTGGTTCTTTTCCAAAACTCCCACTTTGCTTCTTTTTCTTTTTGATCACTAAAGTCAGTGTGTCCTTTTTGTCCCCAATTGTAGTAGGCACGACTTTAGTATATTACTTTAAAAAACTAATTTTTGCATTTAGTTTCTGATAAAATGTCTTCATCATGCATGAGAAGTTTCTTATGATTCCTTTATTTAGAATTTTTAATCCAACAGCTTCTCTATGTCTATAGATGTTAGCACATTTATTTTCTCCTCTCTATAAATAATAATATGTTTACCATATTAATTAAGAATGCATTTGACTTCAAGCAACAGAAGGCTAACAATGGCTTAAGTGTTAAGGGGTCCATTTTTTCCTCGTCTTTCACATCTTTCTTCACATCTCACCATTTCTGAGATAAAAAGATCTAAACATTCACAGATCCATAGCTTACCTGCCATTTTGTTCCAGTATGCTAAATGGATATTTGAATCTTCCTAGACTTTTCCTTCCACATCTGATTGATCACCCATTTCTGGTATCTCTTCATTCTATGCCTTTTCCACATCCCTTGAACCACTGTGTCAGTTCTAAACAGAAATAATTTATTACAATAAATATTTTGACCTTACTGTTTTGTATTCTCTTCTAATTCATCTCCCACAGATCTGCCAACATGATCCTTTTCATATGGTTATTAGAAATGATGCTTCCTTACTTAAAATGTTTCAACATCTCACTATTGCCTTAAGTGCAGAACTCACATTCTTTGACATGGCATACAAGGCCTGTCACAGTCTTGCCATTTACCAACTAAGTAACTTCCTCTCTCCACTTTTCTGGTGAAACCAAGCTGCTGACTCTTCACCAGATACCACACTCAAAGTCTGGCATAAAGGAAGTTGCATTAACACATACTGAATGATGGGGTGAATGAAGGAAAGACTTCTCTTAGTTTGCTCATCCATAAACCAAGTTTTAGGACAGTTCCCCTTTTAAAATCGGAGGGAGCCAGAAGGAAACTCTGACTGATGATTTCTCAAGCACTAGTGATATCTACAGTAGCCTGGCTCTCTTTTAATATTGGGTTATTACAGCTTTTGAATGAACTGACTGAATATCCCTACATGATAGTGAAAAAAAAATCAATCCTACTTTCTATGCCAACTCTTTTTTTTTTTCTATTAATATTCCACTTTCACAAGAAGATGCTGATCCTATTGCCTATTATATACTGCCAGAAACAATAGCTCAATATTAACTATGCCAGAACTAAAATACTTGACTGGTGCACATAGTGGTCAGTCATCTAAGGATAACACTAAGTAATTCTATCCAACGTGCAGATTTCTTATGTTGTCAGGGGGGCACACTTATAGCTAATTGATTCTGACCACCTAAAATCTTTTGAAGCAAACTTTCCCACAAGTGTTTTGGATTATTTCTAAATCCTGTATTTAAAAGCTCTTCATGGTAAAGTCCCATGAGCCTTGTTTTATGTCCTGGGATTTTGGGAGCCAGTGTACAAATACTTGAGTATGTGCAGATCTGTGTTTAAAGAAATTGATCGCTACTGTCTGCTTCACTGTGGCGAGATGAAGTTATCTTCCTCTTGAATACCAACGATGGTTGACTTTATTGCATTAAAATATCCTTCTGTAGTTTACACATTTGTTTGATAAATATGGATCTCAATTTAATCAATAAAATCATATACGTCCAGTCTGTACTCAACATATGTTATTTGATGTGCTGTATTTTTCTTTAAGATTTCTTGCTGAATATGTTTCAATTTTTATGCCACTGTATTCACATTTTTAAATTGGGTTTGAAACTAAAGTTCTAAGAGACTAAATATGGCCATATGGTCAGATAAATTGTGTCCACTCCCTATGGATTTCATTTTTCTTTTACTTGACCTCTTTTTCTACTTCAGTAAGTAGCAGTACTATACTTGCCTGTGATTGAGAGACCTGGGCCAATAAAAAATTAAATGATAATTTTCTCTGTATCAGGTTATTATAAAAAACAAAGGAAACTAGACAAAGAATTGAAGTATTTATAGATACATAAATCTACATTTTGTTTTATACTTCTCTTTGGTAGTGAGATTCTTATAGCAGGGATTTATTTTTTTCCATGCTTTATTTAGATGAGTGCTAAAATCCAAATTAACAGTGCTAGGTACAGGTTAACAGCAAAAGAATAAAGAACAAAAACACTAAAACAGAATACTAGAGAAATAAGCAAACATATATTATGTTTTTAAAAATGGGCAAATATCTGGAACACGTAGGAGAAAAATTAGAAGTAGCCTTAGAAAATTATGTATGAGAGTAAATAGTTTTCAATAATTACTAATGATATTGTCTTTTTATTTAAGAAAAATTGGTTTGACAGTTTTTTTTCAGACATACAAAAAAATCAAGTAAACAGTTTTTGCATATGAAGTGAAAACATTCATAGAAGTATTAAGTGTGTGTAAGTAAGTGTGAAGTTGCTCAGTCGTGTCTGACTCTTTGTGACCCCATGAACTGTGGCCTACCAGGCTCCTCCGTCCATGGGATTCTTCAGGCAAGAATACTGGAGTGGGTTGTCATTTCCTACTCCAGGGGTTCTTCCCAACCAAAGGATCAAACCCAAGTCTCCTGCACTGCAGGCAGACACTTTACCCTGCTAGCCACCAGGGAATCCCATGGAAGTATTAGGTCCTTAGCAAATGGATAACCTTAGTTAAAAAAATTTAGGAACAGACCACTTGACCTGCCACTTGAGAAACCTGTATACATGTCCGGAAGCAATAGTTAGAACTGGACATGGAACAACTGACTGGTTCCAAATAGGAAAAGGAGTACGTCAAGGCTGTATATTGTCACCCTGCTTATTTAACTTATATGCAAAGTACATCATGAGAAATGCTGGGCTGGATGAAGCACAAGCTGGAATCAAGATTGCTGGGAGAAATATCAATAACCTCAGATATGCAGATGACACCACCTTTTGGCAGAAAGTGAAGAGGAACTAAAAAGCCTCTTGATTAAAGTGAGAGAGGAGAGTGAAAAAGTTGGCTTAAAGCTCGATATTCAGAAAACTAAGATCATGGCATCTGGTCCTGTCACTTCATGGGAAATAGTTGGGAAAACAGTGGAAACAGTGTCAGACTTTATTTTGGGGGGCTCCAAAATCACTGCTGATGGTGATTGCAGCCATGAAATTAAAAGATGTTTACTCCTTGGAAGGAAAGTTATGACCAACCTAGATAGCATATTAAAAAGCAGAGACATTACTTTGCCAACAAAGGTCCATCTAGTCAAGGCTGTGGTTTTTCCAGTAGTCATGTATGGATGTGAGAGTTTGACGGTGAAGAAAGCTGAGTGCCAAAGAATTGATGCTTTTGTACTGTGGTGTTGAAGAAGACTCTTGAGAGTCCCTTGGACTGCGAGGAGATCCAACCAGTACATCCTAAAGGAGATCAGTCCTGCTTGTTCATTGAAAGGACTGATGTTGAAGCTGAAACTTCAATACTTTGGCCACCTCATGCGAATAGTTGACTCATTGGAAAAGACCCTGATGCTAGGAAGGATTGGGGGCAGGAGGAGAAGGGGAAGACAGAGGATGAGATGGCTGGATGGCATCACCAACTCGATGAACACGAGTTTGGGTAAACTCCTGGAGTTGGTGATGGACAGGGAGGCCTGGCGTGCTGCGATTCACGGGGTTGCAAAGAGTGGGACACGACTGAGTGACTGAACTGAACTGATGCTTATGTTGAGAACACAACTCGTTTGTTTTCTCTAGCATTGTTGATAGAATATTAATATTTGTTTCCTTTTAAATATTTCCACTGGTTTCAACTTTCAGTTTTCCTTCTCTGAGTCATTGTAGTAGATGCAAATAATGAAAATAATCATTTTTATCTCTTTTCTTTTTTTCTGTGGAATTCCGTGTTCAGATTTTTATGACAAAATCCACATGATTTAGCTCAGAAATTCACAGAAGAATCAGTTTTATTTTCCAACCGATAGTATGGATTTATATACAAACCGTAGCTATTTATGTGTTCCAGAATATTTCATTTTATACAGTTACGTTAATAGGTTCCATGACTCCTTATCAAGACAGTTGAGCTGTAAAATTTGGTGTTTATGTACCAAAAATAAACCACATGTTTTTTATGCTTTTTTCATAATGCACTTAAAATATGGCCAATATTCATTTCATTTTACTGTTTGTTTGGTTTTTTTTCCCCCTAAGAACGACCCACATTTCTCAGGAGGCCAATTAACCAAGTCGTGCTGGAGGAAGAAGCTGTAGAGTTTCGTTGTCAGGTCCAGGGAGATCCTCAGCCAACTGTGCGGTGGAAAAAGGATGATGCAGACTTACCGAGAGGAAGGTAAGAATGTCGTATGTATGGAAAATTGTTAGATGACCATTGAATAATTAGACAAGAAAAAGACAGCATTAGTTGTACCACCAAACACTCTTATATTTTGGTGTATTATTTTCACACATGACTTTTACATTTGCAAGCCAAGTATCTGCTGTTTTATATACTGAAGTCATCTAGGCTTTTGAAGTCACTCTTCCATTGAATTTTCACAAAGATGCCTGACCCTTCACTCCATCTATTATCCTCCATTATCAAGGATTCCTGAAGTACACTCTCTCTTTCTCTCATGACCCTATCCAGGTCTTCCATTATATTCCTGCTGATTTCCTAACCACCAACCCACCCCAACTGTATCCTTCAAATACTGCTCTGTTCCCTAAGCAACAGAAAGCTGCTGGGTATAGTGGATTGTAGGGTCTGCAGTAAAACAGAGATCTCATTGAAGACAAGAATGAAAAGGCATATCACTATCCACAGAGGGGATTTTCATTTAAGGGCTTCCTGTCATTTTCTCATTTGTCATCTTTTCATGGAGAACTCTTCCAACTCTTTTCTGTTCTTCTTATCACAAAACCCAAAACCTAGTCTCTCATCTCTCTATGATAAGCCCAGACATGCTTGTAATCTTTTCTGAAAGTAAATATAAAACGTTTTTGTAGTCTAAATTCTCCCAGGACCTTGCCTTTTATGATCAAATAAATCAGCCAAGTTTTTTTATTCCTATGTAACAAGTGAGTTTAGCTATAAATTTGTTTTGCCTTCCTCCTAGTCCTGTCTTCTGAAACTATGGCATCACACCTACTAAAATCATGATCTGCAAAAAATTGCATATCCTGTCTTTTGCTAATTTTCTTACCTAAAAAAGAAATTAGGTTTCATTCAAATGTCTGAGTATAAACGTACTTTCATGGAACTGAAATTGCCTTTTTTTGTGCTTTCACTGGGACTGCTATTGATTCTTCCCTGAATGTATACATTCATTTCAAAATCTCGATTTTATATATCCCTAGGTCTATGACATTATACTTTCTAAAATCACATCTTCAACAGCACTGACTTGAAATGGACCAAACATTTTAAATAGTGAGAGGTTCCTTTGCAATCTACTATAGGAATGAGACAAGTGAAAATTTTAATTTGCTTAGCTTTCAGCATAAATAGTAGAGAAATAGACTTGATGTTTCTTTTTTCACTTTGCTGTCAGATATCTTCCTGACACCAGGCCATCCCTGGTGGCTCAGGTGATAAAGAATCTGCCTGCAATGTGAGAGACCTAGGTTTGATCCCTGGATTGGGAAGATCCCCTGGAGGAGGGCATGGCAACCCACTCCAGTATTCTTGCCTGGAGTATCCCATGGACAGAGGAGCCTGGTGAGCTACGACTGAGCGACTAAGCAAAGCACAGTCAGATATCTTGTTTTAAAGGAATGCTGCTAGGAGAGGTTTGACTTTCTCAGTGGAGAAGCCTTTTGAAAAGCAAGTAGAGGTGATAAATCTGAGTTGCTGGAGTCCATTTTCTACAGATACTCTAACTTTCCACAAATTTGACGGCACTTTGTGTATAATTTTAAAATGTTGATGTAAGACTAAGAGATTAATTATATTGTAAAATTAGCATAGACAAAGATTAATTTTCAACTACTAGAAATAAACGCCTTGTCCATACAAAATCTCTCATTTAGGGATAATTTTGGATTCACAGAGAAAATTCAAAGAGATAGTTCAGAAAATCCCCATATTGTTATCTTATACAACTATGAAAGATTTATAACTCATAACAGACAAATGCAGGTACATGATAATGAAAGTTTATACATTGTTTTGATTTCACTAGCCTTCCTCTTCTTCCAGGATCCTATCTGGGGTATTTTAGTTGGATGTTATAGGATACTGCAGTAAGTTGTCATGTTTTCCCAGTCTCCTCTATTCTATGACAGATTCTCAGTCTCTTCTTGTTTTGTGACCTTAAGCTGTTCTGGCCAGGTATCCTAAGAATGTTTCCAAACCTGGATGTGTCAAGTGTTTTCTCATAATTAGACTGGCTTTCTGGGGCTTTAGGAAGAGAGCTACAAAGAGTGCTACTTTTGTCACATGATTACCAAAGTTTACATGATATTCACATTACATCCCTGATGATCTTGATATTTTTAATCCTTAAATAGGATCCTATGGACAAAAGTTGAAAAAACAGAAAGTGGTAGGGGGGAATTACATTTTAATTGGTCTATGTGTTTGAATTCAGGTAAAATATAGCTTAAGCCTAGTTTGATTTGTTCCCAGATTGCTCTAGGTGTTAGGTCATAAACCTGACAACTGTATTTGCCACAATAGTCTCCAAATCTTGCCCTATTCATTTGTTTCAGAGCTCAAATGATACATGTAAAGCAAATAACAGCATTAAAACTGCATTTTATGAACGTCTGATATAAAAACCTCTAAAGGCAAAGTTGAAATTTTTGAAATCATACCTCTACTAACTTCCCTTGAAACATTTCATAGGTTTGTTCTCTATATTCTTCTATTACTGGCATGAGACGACTACAGTGCTTTGTGTGACCAGCTAAATATTTTTAAAGTATTAGGCAAATGGAAATGCTGTGTAAGCTTTAAAATTGTATGTTAGAAAGGCTTAAAGCAAGGATCAGTGCAATGTAGAAATTGAGGTCAGTATTTTTATCATGATAAAAGCCATGTAATTTTTCTTGAAATCTCAATCTTTAAATGATATTTCAAAGAAGCTTATTCATTCTTAGCTTTGTATGCATTAGCATAAGCTTCACTTTTGCATAATGAGGGGGAAGGAGACCTCTTTACTTGGTGACAAATAACAGTAATGACTTTTAACCACCCATAGCCTAAATCAACAACATTGATTCTATTACATTATTTAGGTCTCAGACTAGGGAGATGGCCATTGTTCTTGTGTAAGCAATTGTGTGGAGTGGTGTGGAGGATGACATTTCTTTGGCTTAACATTTAATGTAATTTGAATGAGGTTTATGTAGTAGTTCATGCTTAACACATTTATAGTAAAGCTTTGTAGGGCAGCTGCATAGCCTGTAATTACTATGTAAGTAATATGTGACTATTTTTCTTTTGGAGACAAGAAAAGCTTTTCAGTTCAAGTTTAAATTTATGAAATGCTATGATAGCTATTTAAACTTTCAACACAGACAAAGGTATCTGTACCAACCTTTCAGTAACCGGAGATGAATTAACAGAGTATTTTTTTTTCTTTGCTGTGAAAATATTTTAAAGTAATACCCGTGTACCTCTTTCTTTGATTTAGTCCTAAATTTCTGACCTTTCTCAGTAACTATCATTAATGAAATTACAGTTTACCATTGGTGCATTATACTAAAGACATTTTTTGCTGTAATATTTCAGTGAGGTTGGTTAATAGTAATCCCCATGTATAACAATAACCTTGATACCCAACCAGGGAAGAGTTATTTATCTGGACATTTTCCATATGACAAAGAGACAACTGGAAGGACCCTTCATTTTATATAAGTACTGAAAAGCGTGAAAGTGTTTGTTGCTCAGTCATGTCTGATTCTTTGGGACCCCATAGACTATAGCCCACCAGGCTCCTCTGTCAATGGAATTCTCCAGGTAAGAATACTGGAGTGGGTGGGTAGCCGTTCCCCTCTCCAGGGAATCTTCCCAACCGAAGGATCAAACCCAGCTCTCCTGCTTTGCAGGAGGATTCTTTACTGTCTGAGCCTCCAAACAAGCCCTCACTTTATATAAGCTCCCGTTAAAATGTTAATCGCTGTGTTATCCCTGTGGTAAATGTACAGTGAGGCCAAACAAACCAAAATGTGGGAGTTAGGACCAGAGAAAGTTTTTCTTCAGGGTTGCCTTAAAAAGCCTGAAGCTCCTGCAAGGGTTTCTGCAAAGCATTTTAAAAATCCAGGTGAAGAAGGGTAGTTAACATCTTCCATTTGGTGGGAGTTTTAGCATCTGTAAAACAACTCATGAAATGTGCATTACTTGGTACTTACCTTGGTACTTCAGAGAGGAGCTAAAGCATAGGATATGGAAGAAGATATCCCTGGAAAGCACCATAGGGTCCTGTTCAGCCACACTTCCAGAAACATCTTAAGATACTACTGTTTTCACAGTTGAAAGTTTCAGGAAGAAAAAGGAGGTCATTGCTTTTTTTGTGATTGTGCTGAGTATCAATATCTTCTTCTCCAGAGACTCTCAATATATATGTGCTCAACTAAGCTGACATCAGCTCATTTATTAGTCACAAGAATTCTACACACCACTGTGAAAATAAAGTGAGTAGGGAGAACAGAATGAGGGAATAAAGGGAAATATGTTCTGTAGTTCATAATGAGTATGTGTTTTAAAAGCACAGTTTTTTTCAAACTGTAATTTAAATTGTAGAAGAAACACTTTAAGTTTCACCTATGTTGTTAAGTACCTATTGTATTTATAATGCCCACTGATATTCTGTAAAAAGCAAGTCACTTTAAAGCAAGGTAAGTATACGATTATTGATTATTATTTTTATTTTATGTTAATCAAACTGAGTGATGTAGGAAAGTATTCACATACTGAAACATTAGTGAAAGTTAAACCAAAGTAGTTCTAGTGTCTTTCTTGGGTGCTGCATCTTTTTCTTCCAGGCAAACCTGGAGCTTTTTGCTAATTAGTACTCTTGGTGATCAGATTCCATCAATACATCTTTTCACAAAGTGTTTCTTATGATAGAAATTGCCCGTTTTGAGGAATGTGCCATTTTCTGCCATGGTTCATCATAGCATAGGAATAGTGTATATCTTGTAACGTAAAAAATATACATATGCTGAAGCTTTATGAGAAATAGCTTGTATTAATATAAAAGAAACATAATACTATATATTCACAACCAAAGACATAATAATAAAATTGATATATACCAAGAGTTTAATATTTGTGAAGAGAATAAACATACCTCTTCACTGCATTTGGGTAAGAAGCAGTTTGATTAATTAAGTTTTCTTATCTAGGCTTGTCATTAGAGCTTGTATTTCAGATAATTATTAAGCAAGCTTTTAAAGAATGGTAAACAGGATATTTAACATCTTGCATCAATCATATATCAGTATATCACCACTAGTTAGTTCCAAGATATTTTAATTCATTTTTATTTGTTTTCAACACTAACTCTAGAGTGACACTAACTTCCTCAATAAGGATCTAGAGTAGAGAAAGGAATGTTCATAGTATCAATTATTTTTGTCACATTAAAAAAATGTCATTTACTTTCTTATGTATGCCTGAGAATTTTAAATGCAGTTGATGGCTTGCCTACAGTGGTTATAATTCAAGAATATTTCATAAAAATAGAAAAGGGACTAGAGAAAAAGATTTTCAAGATATATAAGGCAAAATTCTATCAGTTTTCCTGAACCCACTGACAAATTCCTTTCTGTAAAGTGTGTCTATTTTAAGAGAGACTTGGAGTTCTTAGTTCCATGAAATGTGAGATTCACATAAATACATAATTCCTTAAGAAAAGGAACTGTATAGAACCACTTATAATTCCCCTTTTGTGGCATTTTTACAGAAAGTGGCTCTTTTTGCTTAGCCCTGGAAAATGTTCTTATATTAATTGTTTGGAAGCTCCATTGTTTAGAGCACGTGCTTCTGGGATGCAGAGATGCTGAACAGGTGCTAAGCTACACTGCTGAGGAGATCAGCCTTCTTCACATACAGTGTGTGTTTCAAGGACATGTGGTAATTTGGGCTAATGATAAATAACCACACTGATTAGGCTGACTGGTCAAGATTGGTCAATTAAAGTGGTTTTCAAAAGGAAAAAGAAAACTGAAAGCAAGAGAAAAGCAATGTTAATAAATATTGTACATAGCTTTTGTTAAAAAAAAAAAAAAGACTAATCCCTAAGATTCAGAAATACAAGGAAAAGTGTAAATGAGAATTCTATGATTTTTCAGCTATACAGATGTCTTTGTCATTGCTGCTTGAAAAAAAAAAAAGAAGAATTAGAACTGTCTGGGCCATTATTGTGGTATCTTTTAATACAACTACCAGTAACATAAAGAATATTTAGGTCATTGTCAGGGATGTTGGATTTTAGCCTTGTTCTGACACTGTTTGATCATTTATCCCTTTAGTTATACTCGCATGTTCTGGAAATGATGTTCAACAGATTTCTCTACCACTAACTAGGAGTGTGACCTTGAAGAAGCTATTTAAACTCTTTGTGTTTTATATCCGAAAGATATAGATGAGCAATGTAATGGGACTAATGATTGACCTATGCTTTGACTCATTTGTACAGGGTGAATGATTATGCCATCCATTCTACCTCAAAGGGTTATTAAAATGATATAACTAATTCAGAGTACTGGAAACATTGTACTGTGGGTTCATGTAACAGGTATCTCCGTTTTATAAATCCAACTGATTGATGGTGTTTATTAGTTATGTAGATAACTATAAATAAAAGATATTTAATTTTTAAAAATAGTACATAAAATGATTTCATAGAATAATTACACACTCTCCACGCTCTCGCTGATTGATTTCCATAGAAACACATAAAATATTATTGATTTAAGAGATATCACATTTGCTTTTAAATTGTATGGATTCATTTATAAGTTTTACCATCCCGTTTGCCAAACTTACAAGTTGCCACCCTTTCTCTACCTTTGGGAGACTATACATGGTTCAGATATTATATTCTAGCCCCAGTGCAATTAGACAACTGAAGCAAATTTCTCACATTACCTGGTACCATTTGTCTGCTGATAATAAGGAAACTACCATTTCTTACAATCTTTGTAAGAAGATTATGTAATGATAAAAGCAAGACTTACTATTTGCCATACATTGTTATAAATGATTTTTGTACATATTAATTTCATTATTTTAAACCATATTGTCCCAGCATAATAATACTCCCATTTGAGGGATGTGGCATAAGAAGTTAAAGTTGTTTCCAAAAACTCATTAATATGTGCATGTCTTGACTTGACAGCACTTGACTTAGAATCTGTCCAACATGAAACCTGTATTTTAAACTAATGAACTCTAATTATGTGATTATGAATTGTTTATGCAATTGAGCTGCTTAAAACTTTTACATTCTAGTTAAAATCTTAGGCAATTGGTTAGAATCACTGTATTATGAATGACTTTATAGGAATGCTAGATAGCATTACTGTTAAGGGTAGCTTTTAGACCAGTTTCATAACCCACACGTAAAATATCCTGGTGCTTTGAAAATCTAAACTTGGACCAGGTCAAGTTTTCCTCCTTGGAAGCTGAAAATACAGATTTTATTTATAAATAGAATTAATTAGCAATTTTCAAAGGGATGCGAATACGGTACCTTTTTCTGTTTTCATCAAATAGGTGCTAATAGTTGCTGTTAACACAAAACTAATTGCCACCTAGGGTGGGGAGTGCAAGTTGTCTCGTCCGGTGACCACATTGGCCCATCTGTTGTGAATTTCTGCTCAAGGACAATGCAGGAACTGGCATGCAATTTGGGTTCTGGCCAGTGGTCAGCTAACAAGCTGGGACACACTTGGAAGAAGAAATGCCTTGAAGTCAGAGATGCTCTGCTGTCCATTAACTGGCAGCTCCTGTGATGTGTGAGGGCAGAGCCAAGACCAGGTGCCAGTTTGCAGAGCAAAAGGATCTGCCTGAGTGCCACCTGTCATTGGCATGTGTGTGTTATCCCACCAGGGGCCACAGCAGGTGTGCTGCTTCCATCAAAGTGTGGCATGTTAGAGCATTCAGCTAGGCTGAGGTCGGGACCTTAGCCCAAACAGGAGGACAAGCCAGAGGCTTACCAGGAGGCAGTCATCACATCACACTGTATCCCAAGGGTGGGTATACTGGACACATTATTAGAGACACTCTTTCTCATACCTGGGCTGTCACTTTAATAAAATGTAAAAAGAAAAGAGTTCTATAATTGGCTTTATCAATATAGATCCTTGCCTTTAGAAGACAATTTGTGGTTAGAATTACTTAGATGAGTTAATCACTCCATGAGCTTTTCAAATTAAGATATATTTCTGGTTGTTTTTTGCTGCCATTGTTGTTATTCCTAGGAAACTGAAGTGTAATGTGGAGCTGTAAGGTAAACTACAATTTAGGAGATGAATGTTCTTACCTTAGCTCTGTCATAATTCATCAAGTTATTTTAGGCAATGTATATTATGTGTATGAGTACCACAGTACACATTTGCAAAATGTATAGGTTGCCCTGGATGACTTCTGTAGAACTTTTAAATTCTGAAATGGTCTGACTCCATGAATAGCAACAATGCACAAGAATTTGAAGAGTATGCCAATACTTTTATTTAGGAAAAATTCCCTAAGATTTGAAATGAATGAGCCTAAAAAAATATTAAAATCAATTTTATACCCATTATCAATGATGCCTACTTTTTATGTTTTGCATGTATCTTCTCAGATTTCTATGTGTAAAGGGATTTTTTTAATCCAAAATTGTTTTTGACCCTGCCTGAATTCTTATCTAAATAGTCTATTTAAAAACTTTATTTAAAGAGTTTATTAGACTTTATTTAAAAAGCCTAGTACTGATTCAAAAGAGTTATTTTTAATTGCATTTTCCTTTCTCATAATAATAATAAATTATATTTACTTAGTATTTATTCTATATCAGACCTACTTTAGGCATTTTACATTAATACACTTATCTTCAGGACATGATATAAATATTGTTATTCTCCCAATATTGCAAATGAGAAAAATGAGGCCTAATGAGGATCAAGGATTTCTGGCTCTAAAATCTATACTCTTAACCACTACTTTGGGGTACCGGATGGGAACAACTTTTGTCCATTTCCATTGGGACTGAAGATTAGAAAAATAGAGCTTGGTTAATGCTTGAAACATTTAGAAGTGTCACTTTCATCAGAGTCACAAAATATATCTGTGTAGTAAAGTACATAGCAAAGATTTTATACTCTTCATTATAATGGTACTTAAAAGCAATATAAGTAATTTATTATATCAAATAAATTTATCTTCAAAAATTTACTATTTTCTACCACCAACTGAAAGTTATACCTATCTTTATTCTCACAAGAATATTTTAAATTAATATATCCATGTTCTTCTGAACAGTGTATCTAGGGGAAAAAATTAAGTAACAAGAAACACATCAGAAGCTAAAGAAATGCTTGCCAGGTGAATTAAATAGCATGAGTAAAGGATAAATACTAGAACTATGAATTCGTCTAGGGCATGATAATTTCACTCTTAGGCCACTTTTGAGTTTACTAAGAGTAGTTTTTAATGTTTTCTTGATAATATTTGATTATCAACAGTTCCATGGGCAGTTATGAATTGAAAGGCTGAACTGTGTTCCAGATTTTATATTTCCTACAAACATATATGTTTGTAGGAAAACATATATTAACACGTGTTTATATATATAAATATATATATATATATATATATATGGGCATGTGTGCTCAATTGCTTCAGTTGTGTACAACTCTTTGCAACCCTATGACTGTAGCCCACCAGGCTCCTCTGTCCATGGGATTCTAAAGACAAGAATACTAGAGTGGGTTGCCATGTTCCAGGGGATCTTCCCAACCCAGGGGTCAAACCTGCATCTCTACATTGCAGGCAGATTCTTCACCTTCGAGCCACCAGGGAATCCCATATATATATTTTACTTCTTATAATTGTCCCTTTGGGAAGGTTGCTGCTTGACCTAGATATTCAAGTTAACCGGTATGAATTGAAAGAGAAAAGGGAAAAAAAAATAATAAATTGAAACCCAGTATTATGGTGACAAGATAAATGAGGATTATATCTTTGTTAGTGTGTGAAAAAGATACAGCTGCCAAGGATAAGAGATAAAAGAATGCTTCCAAAGCATGTCAGAATCTACTCTACCACAAAAGAAGCAATTCCTAGTGAAATCTATTTTAGTTGGTATTTAGTATTAATTCATTGGCGCTTCATCCTAAAAGACCATATTTAGGCAGGGGGAGTTGTGACTGGGACACAGTGAACCTTTCCTAGTAAATTAAAGTACTTGAAGTTTCTTCTTAGAAGGTGATTGACCAATCATGTAGATCTATGGAATAGCCTTGTGACAAAATCTCAGTGCAGAAATTTTTGCTAGTTATTCTTATGAGCATAACTGTCACGATTGCAGAGGTTATTATAATATCTTTTAAACTCATTTCATCAAATATATAGTCATTGGCATCTTTATAAAGAATATCTGATTGAGTATTCTGTGTTATTGCAATTCATACAACATATAACATTTGTTATAAAAAGTGCAATAGAAACTATAAATAATCCATTTATTAACTGATATTATCTAATCATTTTGTCCAAATACTTATAGCACATTTAACAGAAACAAAAATGTCAATCAGAACTTTTACCTTTATTTGAAAGATTTCATAAAGAGTGTGAAAGAAAATACTTTGAACATAATTTATAGTAAGATATCAATTACCTCAAAGGAATAATGAAAATCTTCAAGGTAGAATAATAAAATATTATATTTCCATGAATTATTTCAAAAGTAACCATAGACATTAATCAAACATTTCTAGTGTGGAGACCTAACATAAAAAAATGAGTTTGCTCTCAAGAATTTGAGAAGGAAGGTAACAATTTTAGAGGAATGTATGAGATATAAAAAAACATTAATTATTAAATAAGGAAAATTATATACAGACTATGATGTACAAGACTCTTTAGGGTTTCAGAAAATAAAAGCTTCTCTATTCCCATGTGACACTAGAGATGGCCCTGAAAGGAAGAATAGAATTTCTATAAGTGGAAAGAAGACTATGCCAAGAGATGGACAGAAAATGAAAAAGCTTTGGTGGTGTAAGTGTAGGCCAACAGTTAGTGGTTTGGTTTCCGTGGTGGAGTGGCACTTAAGGCTAGCAAGGTTAGTTGAGGCTTAATATGAAAGCTTCTAAATCCAACTGAAGTGTTTATACTGAACCCTCTGTGAAATGGGGATTCACTCAGCACAGTGAATAGAGATATCTTCTTGTATCTATGCTTAGAAAATTGATATTTACGTTTATATGTAGTGTAATTTGGAGTAGAGAAAGTTTCAGCATAGGCCTCTTGGGTAGGAAGTTGTTAAAAAGGTAGTTTAGTGGGTACATTGGAGTATTTCTTGTGAATACACAAACATAGATATTTAGTGGCAGTACAAAGAAAAGTATCATTTTTTTAAATTAGAAATTGATACTATATCAGGGTTCATGGGAAAAAAAGAAGTTAAAAGTAATACTGAAATTTAAACCATTGTATGCCTGGATGAATAATAAGTCAAAAGATTTAATATAAATACTTTTAATCGTATATAATAGCATATGTGACTGAATTCAAGTTAGACATACTTGTGAGATCCAAGAGTATTTTTTCTCTGAGTTAAGGAGAAAAAAAATTGCCAAATCAACTATGATATGTCATCTCTAGTACAGCACTTTTACAGCACCATCTTTTAGGATTTTAAATAATTCAGCTAAATTCCATCACCTCCACTAGCTTTGTTCATAGTAATGCTGGTAGATGATTTCTAATTTCAGAGATTTAAAATATGAAAGATGTATGTCTTAAAATTCATTGTGGGAGTAGAAGTTAATGTTTACAGATGCTTTACATGCAAGTAACTGAACAATTATCACAGTTGCCTCATGAAAGAGGTATTTTTTTATTTATTTATTATTTATTTATTTATTTATTTTAGTTGGGGGCTAATTACTTTAAAATATTGTAGTGGTTTTTGCCGTACATTGACATAAATCAGCCATGGGTTTACATGTGTTCCCCATCCTGAACCCCCCTCCCACCTCCCTCCCTATCCCATCCCTCTGGGTCATCCCATTGCCCCAGCCCTGAGCCCTTGTCTCATGCATCGAACCTGGAATGGTGTTCTGTTTCACATATGATAATATACATGTTTCAATGCTATTCTCTCAGATCGTCCCACCCTCACCTTCTTTCACAGAGTTATAAGACTGTTCTATGCATCTGTATCTCTTTTTCTGTCTCGCATATTTTTATACTGTCTTTATTTTACAGTTGAGGAATCTGAGGAGCAAATTTCAGTGGTAACAGAGATTTAAATTCAAGCACTTTGGCCCTAAAGTCCACTCCCTTTAACTACTACACTAAAATGATTTTTTTTTAAAGAAAATTATATTAAGATAACAAAAAAGTATAATTTGGGGGGTCCCACTCACTTCATACATTGTTACACATGATTCATCTTTCCAATAATCTAAAAGTATGGATCTCCCCTTTTCACAAAGGAGGACGCTAAAGCTTATAGCCAATGAACTACACACTCAAGGTCACAGGACCCGTGGTTGGCAGAGCTGGAGTCCACCCTCAGATCTCTCTGGTATCATTATTGTAATTGTTTCTCTTTCTTCTGGACTTCCCAACTCCCTTCGCATATTTATCTCAACCTTATCTCCAGTATCCAGCCCTACATCTAATATGTGGGGCTCACCAAATACCCATTCATTGTAGTACAGTACTTCTCAGTTGGGACCAATTATACTTCTTCCTTTCTTAGAGGAACATTTGACAATGTCTGAAGGCACTTTTGGTTGCTACATTTGCGGGATTAGGTGCTACTGTCCCCTAGTTGGGAGAGGCTTCCATGGTGGCTGAGTTGGTAAAGAATGCGCTTGCAATTCAGGAGATCCTGGTTCTATCCCTGGGCCAGGAAGATCCCCTGGAGAAGCAAATGGCAAACCACGGTGGTAGTCTCAGAAATCCCATGAACAGAGCAACCTGGCAGGCTATAGTCCATGGGGTCACAAAGAGTAAGACACGATTTAGCAACTAAGCCACCACCACCACCACTAAGAATGTTGCTAAATGTCCTGTTATCATGCACAGCAAAGTCTGCCCAAAATGTCAGTAGTGCTGAGGCTGAGAAACTTGATTTAGTGGAGAAGATGAATCTGGGCTTTGCTCATCTCAATGCTATTTTATACGATTTTTATTTTTGTTTCTAATGTCAGGACAAAAATAATAGAATATAGTTCAAAGAAATAGATTCCAAAGATAATAGTCTTTTCTTATTGCCTTAACTATGAAGTTTACACCAGTGAGATGGACAGCAGATACCATGATTGGATTTGACATAAGCATGTCATTTCTGAACACAGGAAGACCCTTTGGTTCACTAATGACTTGAATGAACGTATAGTTTTGCATATTTTCTGGAATATATGAGGCAGGGAATTTTTCTTTACATTTTTCCTCATTAAATAGTTGCTGAATTGATAAAACTAGTTTAATAGCTTAATTAGAAAAATGTCTGAACCTTCATTTTCGTTAGACCTACCAAACCACAAGTTTTGTGACACATCTGATGATAAGTGCTCCTATGTCATTAAGTTGAATTTCTAAATTATTCCATATTCACATTTCACAAGGAAGTTTCTGTTTGCAGAAGGCAAGAAGAGAAAACCTTTCAAACCCTCCATAGCACTGCTCAAAATGAACATCTCTCTGATGATGTAGAAATCTTTCCTGTGCCTAGTGAATACCAATGAAGGAATATGTTCATACTGCAAGGACACTAAGTAGATGGCAAATTTGAAAGTCTGTTTTATCCCAAACTTGCAGTCCTTACTGCAGAGAGTTCATTCCCAACTCAGAAGGGTGCAAGAAGAGTGGGAAGTGCTCATCAAAAAATCTGGTCTGAGCTGTGACTTCTGTGGACTCTTTTGGATTTAATCTCTAAAATCCTTTTCTAAAAATACAGGAAGTTAAGATTAGTTTCTAACTAAACACACAACTGTGAGGTATACCAATTCTCCAAATCTGATGTTGCAGTTTCCAGTCCTATTGTAAAACCAAATCGTCTTAAGTGCATTTATGCCAATAAAATAATTATTTTCAGATTGAAGGATAATTTAACCAGCTCCACCACGCCATTTGTTCCAACATGGTGTCATTAATTGTGACATATTTGCACTTTTTACTCAGAAGGTTTCTGTTCTAATTAGTTAAAATAATACCTGCAATATTTAAAAAAGTGTTTAAAAGCAGTGCACTTAAGGTGTTGCAGATATTATTTTAATAGTCTGCTAATGGTTAGTGAAAAATTATCACAATAATAGTTGAATATTAAGGATAATCTTGAAAATAATTAAACATTCCTTTCTGATATTATCAACCAAATGAAAATCCCAATGTCTCTAGAATGGTTTGAACTTAATTTTATGAGTGTGGAAAGACAAGTACATGATTTGATAGTATATAAGTACACACTTTACATATGTATACTATTATGCATGCATATGCTGAGTCGCTTCAGTAGTGTCTGACTCTTTGCAGTTCTATAGACCATAGCCCACCAGGCTCCTCTGTCCATGGAATTCTCCAGGCATGAATACTGAAATGGGTTGCCATGGCCTCCTCCAGGGGATCTTCCCAACCCAGCGATCAAATCCATGTCTTTTATGTCTCCTGCATTGACAGGAGGGTTCTTTACCACTAGTGCCACCTGGGAAGCCCAGTATCAATACATAATAGAGGTTATCCTAGGCAAATATAACCAAAAGGCAGTGGGTCAATAAAAGTGTTGATATGAAGGAGTGACAGATATGGAGGAAGAGTTTCAGTCTGTAAACTAATTAATAGAGTAGGAATCATCTAAAATTTTAACAGAATCAGATATCTGAACTTCAGATTTCAAAGGCAGAGCCATTCCAATTGAGGACAAATTCCAGAATCTTGCTATGAGACAATGGCAAAGGGAGATGGAGACAATATCTCTGAAGGGCAGACATGAGAGAAGTGATGATCAGCTGTGGAAAATCTTACATGACATCTATTGGGCATTTTCCATATGCCAGGTTCAGGTCTCAACACTCTGAATGTGTTAACTCATTTAATCCTTACAACAGCCCTAGGGAGTAGGTCCTGATTAAATGTCATGTTTGTCAACTAGAAATTCTAAAGATTCCATTTGAAAACTGGATAACAGGATTGCTGTTCAATAGGAGAGGGCTTTTTGTTTTGCTTTTAAAATTTTGTTTTGTTTGTTTTGAGGATATGTAACTCTTTCCAAAAAAAATTATGTTTTTAGTAACTCAGGCCTGGGTAATTATTTGGAATGGCTGGAAGATATTCTCAACTTTTAGGAACACTCAACAGACAGCCCTAGCTTCAGTGATTCAAACCTGGAGGAATTTTAGTTTGGGGTGAGCAGGGTGCTTTGGCCTTTGTGGAAGGACTCAGCTGTAGTTTGGCTTAATTGCCCCGTCTCCAGAGTGGGGCTCTGGTTCCAAGATGGTCAATGTCTGGGATCCCTGGCAGTCATTCAAGGCCTTGTTGTTCAGGCCAAGTTATCCTATGGTCTGAAATGTGCTTTGTGTTAAGTCAACTGTTGTTATATTCTTATGGGTATTTTAGATATCTTTTTATGTTTGCTTCTTTCCTCTTAGCTTTTTAGTTGGAAAACACTAAAACTTCTAGTCTCTAAAGAGAGACTAGAAGAGGTGTTTTCCACTGGTGGGTCAAGCTCACAAGGGTGGAGCCAGCTTTGGTTAAGATGAAGATGACAAGGATAGCATTTATGGAAAGCAAAAATAAAAGGATAAAATATTGTTTGTTTAATGAAGACAGAGTCAGAATGGCATCATATTTCAAGTTTCATTTTAGCTTTCAGTATAAGCTTCCAGAAGAGAACAGCAAGTTCTCCTCAGGGACCACTTTTCTTTATAATTTCCCACCAAGTGTAATCAGAAAACCTTGTTTTCTTTCCTTCCCCAATGAATGTTATGTGAATTGTAATTTTTAAAAGATATCTGTTGTTCATACTGCTCTTAAGTGCTCTGCTCAGTCTTCCTTACAAAACCTGAAAGAATAAAGTTTCCTTCACCCAAACTATAAACATTAGCCTGCATTGTAATTGTAGATAAAATGAAGAGGGTGACCCTCATAGAATATCACATACAGACACCTTCACTTGATATCCCTTTGCCAGCAAAATAATGGCTTATTGTGTTCATTTCAGGGTCCCAGCTCTCAATTGTGATTTAAAAGCTTGATTTTGTGACACACTTTAAATATTATAGATTAAGAAAATATCACCTGGGATCTAGGCTACCAAGAAGTGCTTGCTGCTAAGTCGCTTCAGTCGTGTCCAACTCTGCGCGACCCCATAGATGGCAGCCCACCAGGCTCCGCTGTCCCTGGGATTCTCCAGGCAAGAATACTGGAGTGGGTTGCCATTTCCTTCTCCAGTGCATGAAAGGGAAAAGTGAAAGTGAAGTTGCTCAGTCGTGTCTGACTCTTAGTGACCCCATGGACTGTAGCCTACAGGCTCCTCCGTCCATGGGATTTTCCAGGCAAGATTACTGGAGTGAGTGCCATTGCCTTCTCCGACCAAGAAGTGCTTACATTAGTTTTAATAACAGTTTCAAGTATAGTCTGTGGAAGGATTTTCTTTGAAAAATTGTGAGCAGAGAGATGGAAAATTGAAACACTTTTCCTTTTTTCAACTGCCAAGTGTGAAAGAAGCAAAAGATTTAAATTTCTCCAAGAAGGTTTATGTTTTATAAAAGAATGCTTTGAGAAGTTGTAAGACTCTGATATATACTCTTTTTGAGCAATTGAAAAATATCACTGAGTTCTAATTGGCTGCATCTCCTTGTTCACTGTAATCTTTCTAGTGGTATTGATCAGTTGATCAGTATGACTCTAATTATTAGTGAATGAGTCCATTAGATTAGTGAGTGATTTTTTATCATAAAAATTCTTTTGTTGAAAACAAGACAATAGACTTTATCTTAACAAGGCAATAACATTATCATATTAAAGCTCCATAGTTAAATTTTCATTGCATTTGGAATAACAGAATGCCTATTATTACAGACGTTTCTTTATTTTCTGAAACAATCTAAAAGGTGTCAGGTGATCTTCAGCTCTTTTGATTGAGTGCAAGTATTTTGAAAATTGAAAACAAACTTTTCAAGTCTCCCTAAAAGGAAAGAAACATTTACTTCTGTAGACATTAAATATTTCCTGGTTCAATTCATAGTTTTTACAATTGACCAACTTAATGATTAATAAAGCAGATACGTAATAAAATTTTAAGTGCTAATTCAAAACACTCATTTTAGAATTGAAGCCAGACATCTTATAATAAGGAGTAGTAGGTGATTTCAAAAACTAAAAATGCTGAGAAAATAAATTTCCGTCCTGAAAAACAAAGGTGCTTTTGAGAAGAGAGCAGTCACTCAGGAAGTTTATTAGTGCAGAGCCCTCACATAATTCAAACAAGGCAATGAGATACAAGGACTTGAACTGAACATAGTAAAATTCCAGTTTGTAATAGAAAATGTAGTATATTTCCTTTTGTCTTTTCTCTTCCCAAATTCTGTAGCCCATTGTGGAAGATTTGGAGGAGGTGGTCCCTATATTATCTTAATTATATTCATAAAAGCCAGAAAATCATTAGAAGTTCCTACTCTAGAAGCCTAAGGTACATTGAGGATTGCAAAGTATGAGAAATGTATAACATGTAGTTATGTTGTAAAATATTGTCAGTTTTCAAAATCCTTTTATGGTATTTTCAAAGTAAATATAAATTTATAGGAAATCTTCCTGCTGGTTGTAAGAGGTTTCTTTTCGCAGGAAGAAATAATATAGATACTTTCTTTAAAATTTGGAAGTGATTTTAGAATACTTTAAGAAGGTACTTCGTTTATTAAAAATCAATAATATTTTCTCTTTTGAAACACTTTTAAGTATATTCATTCAGTGTAAGATCACACACAAACATAACCTTACATACAAACTGTTGTTTTAAGTATTAAAATAAATTTATTTTGCTTGGTTTATTATTTAGCAGAACAGATGGTAGTGGTTTGACACAATTCAGTTCTCTTTTTCTCTTGTTGTTTTCTTTTGGGGGAAAAAAAACAGCACAAAAACCAGAGCTTCTTTTCCCACTTTGTCACAGCTGGTTACCAATCAATCTCAATTCACGGTACAGTGATGATAGCACATGATGTCCAGGGGCCAGATATGATTGGGTTACATTTTTCAGCAGTGTTTCATATCAGAAAAAAAAAAAAAAGATATCTTTATATGGGGACTGTCAGCACATGATTGTACCACTGTCATTAATCAAACCTGGCAACAATGACTGCATTTATACAGGTCTGAGACTGGCATATTTCACAATCAGAATCACCCAATTTCTGTTAGGATTTCCTCTCCAGTAAAGTTTTTTCATGTTTCCTTTTTTCTTATTTTTAATTAAAGTCAGAAAATACCTCCTACATGTTGATCATATCTGAAAACTAGCTCTTTTATACCAAAGTATGCTCTGGTTACTACAAATTTATTCTCCACTGTGTAAAGAAGGGGATTCCCAGGTAGCTCTGTGGTAAAAAAAAAAAAAAAAAAAAATTCCAGTGCAGGAGATGGAGGAAACACAGGTTTGATCCTTGGATCGGGAAGAAGCTCTGGAGAAGGAAATGGCAACCAACTCCTGCAATCTTTTTTTTTTTTTAATTAGTTTATTTTCTATTTTTTAACTTTACAATATTGTATTTGTTTTGCCATACATTGACATGAATCCACTGTGGGTGTACATGTTTTCCCCTTCCAGACCCCCCTTCCACCTCCCTCCCCATCCCATCCCTCCGGGTCATCCCAGTGTACCAGCCCCGAGTACCCTGTATCATGCGTCAAACCTGGACTGGCGATTCCTTTCACATATGATAATTTCCATGCTTCAGTGCCATTCTCCCATATCATCCCGCCCTCGTCCTCTCCCATAGAGTCCATAATACTCCTGCAATCTTGCCTGGGAAACCCACGGACAGAGGAGCCTTGCAGGCTACAGTCAATGGGATTGCAAAAGAGTCAGATGTGACTTAGTGACAAAACAACAGCAATGTAAAGAAGGCTAAGAGCAAATCAGAAAATTTTAGCTACATTAGATTGTTTAATAAAACAGTAATTTCAAAGTGTATATATTTTGGGAAACACATTTGTGAACCGCCTATGATTACAGTTGGTTTTAGAGTAATACTGAGAAAAAAATATTGATAAAAGTTACTTTCTGGAGTTTTTGAGATTCTGAACACAGAGTCTGATGCAGAAATACACACCTGCCCAAAGCGCACACACACAGAGCAGTAAACACACACATCAAATGAAAAAGGTGTGTTGCTCTGTGTTAGAAAAATGAATGGACACTGATGCATAGGACATCGATTTCAACCTGTTTATAACTCGAGATCACAATCTCAGTATCTTCTTTTATAAAATGGTGTTTGGAAATAGGCATTTTCTCTAAGTCATTTATTGTTGTAAAATCTTATATGAATTTCAGCTGTAAACTGTAAAGATCTCTTTAAATATAAGGATCTGTTATTTATAATCATATTAGTAATATTTGCTCTCTAGGGAAAATTAATATTTCCCCAGTTATCCAATCAAATAGTGTAAAGCATCAATGAGATTACTATTACCAGATTACTACCACCAGAAAGAAATAAAAGAAATAAGGTCACAGTTATTGGACCTACGGACGTATTTGACATCTAATTGCTTGTGAAACATGTACTTTTAGGAGGCAAATCATTGTCTCAGAGACATCGTGACCTGTTAGAAAAAGCAGAGATACTCATGACAATTTTCCCCCTGACTATAATTGTCTCAATGTGTATGACCTTGGGAAAGGAACTTTATCATATTTTGCCTCAGATTGCCTAAATGTGAAAGTAGCAATGAGCCAAATGTTTACTTCTTTCTGGGTTTTGAAGCTACATACACATAATTTCTTTAAAACCAACCCTCATATATCTTAAATTTTTGGTGGTAAGAGCTGATTTGATCACGATTATATGTGTATCATTTCTCTGACCTGAGATGCATCTTACTGTGGAAATTGACAAAGGTACCATGACATGCTTCAGTCTCCTGGATTGTGGGTGTTGTCAGGGCTCAGGCTACAGACTGGCACAGTGGTTCAGTCATGTTGGAAGGAGCAGCACTGTCTCTAGTTTACAGTTGAATTAGATCCCCGTAGGCCCTTTTATGAAGATGAAAAAGTGTGTACTTTGGAGGAAGACAGACCTTGAAATCCAAATTTCTATGTAAAAGTGTCAAAATTTTGAATATCAGTTATTTCAATAATTTTAAAACATTAGTGAACCAACACACACACACACAAACTTGCTTTCATACAGATTTCAGTCCACAAATGAGCACATTGCAATTAGGATTTTACAGTATCTAGTGTAAATTTCTGTACTCATACCATGGGGCTTGAACTTCTAGTAACAACTCAATTTTGTGGGAGCAGCTGCCATTTGTGTAGTATATCCTTTTAATTTCCCTCTATAGAATCATTTATCATGACTCTTTAAAAAGTGAATCCTTATACTTTCTCTTCATTGAAAGTTGTAACCACTGTAATATAGTTGATGAAGAATGTGCCAGGAGAGCTAGTATTTAATATGGTCTAAACTTTTGCTACCAACGAATTCCTAGACTCTGAATAACAAAGTGTTATTTTTATAATCTTAAAATGAGGACATTATACTAGACACAATAACTTTTCAATTTTTCCCTGTGTCTCAGAATTTATAATCTGCTGGTTTCTAGAAATAACCAGTATTCTCTTATATTTTCATAATTAAACATCCTTTACCCCTCTTATCCTAAAGGTATTTTATTTAAGCTTCAAGAATTCTTCTTTAATATTGATATTTGGGGATTTTTCTAAGTATTTCCATGTTCACAGATTCATATTCTTCATGGATTTCTAGACTTAAATAGTATATTTTTAAGTTATTATTTTTACACATGAAGAGTTCAAGTCAATGTATGTCACCTTTTCAATTTTTATGTCTCTAGTTCCTTTCTTGATATGTAAGGAGTAAAACTGAACATTATATTCTAGGTTCCACTATGCCATATTTTATAAAAGTGTAAAATTAAACTATATAATTTCTGGTTGAAGTTTATATGCCTAAATTGTCTAATTTTCTAAATAGGATATAGTAACTGTATTCCTTACCTACCAAAATTGTTATGAGAATATATTAAAAAGTATATTTAAGAACAGTATGCAAATATATTTTATTGTCATTATTTAATAATACATGTTATTAAAACCACTCTAGTTGCTGAAATAATTTTAATATACTCAAAAGAATTGAACAAAGCACAAAACTTTACTTGGTTCTCCCGTAGTCCTCACATTTGTTTAAAATAGTCTTCTAGAATTATTTCATTTATTTTGGTGCAGAGAGTTTTATTTTTCATGTTACTAATTTACATACAGAAATTTATAATGATAATATGTAACTCAAATGTCTACATTGCTGATCAGGATTTGCTGACTCCTTTATTTTAACTCTATCTCCATAGTAGCATTTATGTATTAATTTTTCTGAGTGTTAACATTTATAATATTTTGTTTGATTTAACCTACACTTCAAAACTAATTGCTGATATATAAAACTAATAACATTACTTTGTTTCTTGATATAATTGAGTTCTGTATTTCATATTTATTTACCTTTTAATTTACTAATAACCATGCTATGAAAGAACTACTGAAGAATTTTAAGCATTTGTTGGATGGTTCATGATTCATTCAATAAGCATTCATTGAGCATATCCAAGATGTCAGGTGCTATTTGCTGGGGTTCGGGGTATATGGTTTGGAACAAGAGAGAACCAGTTAGCGTTTTCATGGAGCATAGGTGCTCTTGAAAACTAGGAAGACAATAAACAAGCAAGCAAAAGCTTGATAGAGGTATATTCTGTGAAGATAAAAAGTACTAAATGTAACAAAAATATGAAAACAAATAATAAAAACAACTAAAATTAATTTTAGAAAGTAACTGATGAGCAGAGAACCACTTTACATTGTTTGGACAGGAAGACATCTTTGAGTGAATATCTGAGCTATCTTGAAAGTCAAGAATGATCAGCAATGAACACTGCAGGGGAAGGGCATTCCCTGAAATTATAAGAGAAGTACAAAGAAACAGTGGTAATTAGGAAGTTATGTTAAGCAAGGGGGAAAAGGCCACGTGGTTAGAAGAAAGTGATCAAGAAGTTGGATAGATCATCAGAAAGTCTCGAAAACCAGAGTCTGCTCTTAACCACTTGGTTATGCTCTTGGATGTTAAAAGCTCTATGTTGGGACTGTGGCTGTAGCAGTGAGTGAAGCAGACAGGATCTCACCTTTATCAAAATTTGGTTTATCAAAATGGACAATACGAAATGTGAGCTAGTGCAAAATGATTGGTGTAGCAATCTTTTTTTTTTGTTTGTTCGTTTGCTCTCTGGGGGTTGGTGGTGGGTTTTTGTTTGTTTTGTTTTAAGGAGAGAATAATCATAGTTTTCTAGTGCGGTAATGGATAGCTTCAAACAAGAGTGATGGATAATAAGGCTTCCTTCATGACTTATGACATTGTAAATCAGTGGAAGTTTAACCCAAAACATGCAGACAGAAAAGGAACTACCACAATTAGAGGATGGAGGCTGAAGGAGCAAGGATTGTTGAGTTTAGTTGTCATGCTTGGTTCATAAACATTGCTGTTCATAGAACTTTTATTAGGTCCATGCTTCAACTTGAAATCATGATAAGCTATTTTATTCTTTTAGCTGAAACTGGAAGTAGAAGAAATCTAATTATAATAGTCTTCATTGAAAGCCTAAAATGTTTCTTGGTCCTTGAAGCAATAGAAAGTCAGTTAGTTGTGATCAGCTGGAACCAATTAAAGCAATATTTTGGAAGTATAGCTTTTACAGTGTGGTGTGTATGGGGGAGACAGTGTGATCAGCTAGAAGATACTGTAAAATTGCATGTGTGAAATAACAAAGACCATCAGTGAAAATCAAGAAGAAAAATCAGATATGAAAAGAATGTAAAGATACCTTCTTTATTTGAATAATTTCTTTGAATCTAATAAGAGCATATTCATATGCAAGCTCTTAAAAATTCATGTTAAAATTTTTTAGAGTTTTTTTCTGAACTAGCATGTCAGTGTACTTGTTAAAGAATAGAAGTGTGACAATAAATGTTTGTTAAAGAGCTGAGGGTGTGTATTTCCAGAAATCACTCGAAGTCATGTTGATGTTTTAAACGTTAATGTCGCTAATTTAAAAAAGGATTACTCCTTCCTAATTATTTTAGCAAAAATCCCTTTTTTCAGTTTGCCAACAAAGAAGAGAATTTTCTTCCTTAATATATTTCAGCTCTATTATATTCACGGTGCCTAAAAATAAATCATATATTTGAAGGTAGTGTAACTTACAAAATATAACTCACTAAGAAACTGAAACATACACTATTATTATACTAAGATCTATCAGAAAAAGCCAAAGTATTAATAATTCTGTTGATGGTTTTGATGCAGAGTTGTATAGATACCTAAATTATAGGTAATTGATAATCAAACAGCTAGAGATCAGATATGAAATTATTGATCTTATTAGCAATATCTTTAATCAAAGTAGTTATACTTTATGACTGAATGGTGTGTGTGTGTGTGTGTGTGTGTGTGTGTTTTATTTTAGGTAAAATACAGTATAAAAGAGAAAAATGAAGGTGAATACCAAGTGTTGTCTAAATGTAACCAATGTTATTGAATAAAGCCAATCCATATTCTACACAGGTATGACATCAAAGACGATTACACACTGAGAATTAAAAAGGCGATGAGTACAGATGAAGGCACATATATGTGTATTGCTGAGAATCGAGTTGGAAAAGTAGAAGCTTCTGCTACCCTCACAGTCCGAGGTAAGAGACTTAAGATGTGAAATATAATTGAACTAGCAGACTAGTATTTGGTTAAATTGGTAAGTGAACTCATAATCAAAATAATAGCTTGCACTGTTTTATTAGTACATAAAATGCCTGGATTTTGTGTCCTCTCACTTTTTAATTGAAATAAAATTACTTTCAAATTTGGATTTGAAAGAATGTGCATTTGAAATGATTAATTTTTATTTAATAAATAACAGCTAACAGTTTAAAATTAAATCTTAAAAATAGAAAAGATTTACACTAATCTTTTGTGTTTCCATTGTTTTGATTTAATTACAGCTTTTAAATGTCACTAGTTTCAAAGATACTCAGTTTTCCATTTACTAGATTGTCACTTTATGCTAGGAGACAATTTTTTTGAAATTCGTTTTTATTTCAGCATTCAAAAAGCAATCTGAAAAAAAAAAACTAACTGCTTCCAAAGGTGAAAAATGGATACAAAGGAGCTCCCACGTTGAGGAAATCTGATTTAGAGAGTGATTTGTGAAGTTCGTTGGCCTTAAATAATTGAAATAGTGCTGCTCCTGTAATAACTTTCACTTTCTGGGTGTCATGCACTTTCTCAGTCATGGAATAATTTCCATTTATAGACTCCCTGCCATTGCTTATAAGGGAAAGAAAGCATTACTTAACCCTACAGTGAGCTAGAATGAATTAAGCGTCTTCCTGTTGGTGCACGTTGGTCCACAGGAGTAAATTATATAGCTCAAGGTACCAAATAGTACATGAACAACTACACTTACCCTTGCCAAATAGATGTTACTCATGGCATTGTTTACACTTACAGGACTTAACAGAGATAGGCAAGTACATCCATTGCTCAGTCTTTCAGCCTTTCATCCCTCAACTGATGCCTCCTCCTCCCATCACTCTCAATAAAGAAATTTGACTGCAAGTTTACATCCATGTCTCTCAGTTGTATTTCACTTTGTCTAGTCAGACCTCAGCCTTGTGCAGTTTTACTCACTATTTACACAAGATTAGGTGAAAGGCTTGGAAGAATTTGGATTGGCAAGAAATATGTGAGGGATTCTCAGCCTGGTCTTCTATCTGGTAAGAAAAATGATTTTTGCAGGATGTATGATTTGGGCTTCCCTTGCAGCTCAGATGGTAAAAAATCTGCCTGCAATGCAGGAGACCCAGATTCGATCCCTGGGTCGAGAAGATCCCCTGGAGGAGGAAATGGTAACCCACTCCAGTATTCTTGCCTGGAAGATTCCATGGACAGAGGAGCCAGGGATCACAGAGAGTCAGGCATGACTGAGCAACTAACACACATTATTTGGGCATCATATCATTTAAAAAAAAACAAAAACAAAAAACTTATCTTCCTCCAGGTAACTATTAGGAGACATTCTGAATATCTAGATGATTCTGGATACCTAGAAAAATATTGGTGATTTCCAAACTTCTCAATCACTCTGTTCCTCTTCCACTTAATTCATTTTGCTCCATCCAGACATTCTAGGTCGGACTTAGATGCAATAAATTTAAACAAAATTGGCAAGCCATTTGCTTTAAAATATTTTCATTTCTTTAAAAAGCTATGATCATACACCAATTGAATATATATATATACTGATAATATATGAGCAAAATTTGAAAGCCTTTATAAGCCTCTTCACTATGGTTAACCTACAGTTTCTGGTAGGTGATGAGATATATATACATATTTGTTTGCTTTTATCTAGTCAGCCCTTTGCAAAAGCAATTCACCTGACCATATTTCCTCCAAAGTTTGTTTGTTTACTTTTTCTGAAGTAAGTGAAAAAATAAACAACTAACCAAGAAATATTCTAGTCAGAAAATATTTGCTGACTAAACAAATGGTGAGAAATGTGAGGCGTTGTTTGTTTATAGAAGCAAGAGGGTTCCTTTTATACTTGAATTCTTGGATGAATGAGATTTGAAGTGGTGTTTGCTTTAAGATACTTCCCCAGCTAATTATTTTCATAATTTGTTAAAAGTTTCAGGTTTACTATTTCATTTAGCGAAGTATGCTCCTCCTCAATGGATGTTTGGAGCTAATGTACAAAACAAATAGAAAGAGTTGTTTGTTTTCAATGGGACTTTTTTTTTAAAGCAGCAAACCTTAATAATGATCTCTCCCCTGATGTGTGTCCTAAAGATGCATTAGGGATTTTAATGTATTTGGTATTTATTTTCATCTGACTGATGTGTCAAAAACAGGGTTAAAGAATAAAAATCCCCATAATATAATAGACTGTGGAGTAAAAATTGTTTAAAAACCATTAGGAAAAGCGGTTGGGATTTCTCATGCTAAGAGGTTAACAGGAAAAAAAATATATATTATCTGCAGCTTAGTTTTTTACACTCATTTTTCTGTGCACGTAAATGAAATGTTCAACCCTTCTCTGGATTGTTTTATCAGAATAGGGTCAACTGACCAAAGAGGCCACATCCATTTTCATCCATTTAATGCAAGGACACAGTTTAGTATAATTTGCTGATTTTGAAAACATCCACCTGCTGGGTGTTCCTCCCCGCCCCAGGATGAAATGTTGCTTTCTGACAAAGACAATAAGTTTTATTGTGATGTTTCTGCTGAAATTTTATCATGATATTTACTTTATCCAATTTTGGAAAAGAAAAAGAAAGAAAGAAGAAAGTTTTATAATCAAAATCTGGAACAGACTTAGTTGTTTTCCACTTCAAAAATATGGTGAAAATAGACTATAAAATTAAACTTAATAGCAAGTAGTTCTCTTTGCTGACTGGACAAACATAATTAGAAAGAAATATTTCTAGACAACAGTAAGCCTCCTTATATTTATATTCTATCAAGTAATTCATGATCTGATAGAACTTTTTAACATGGCTCCAAAATAAGTGAACACAAACTGCATATTTGTAAACATGTTTTTCCCATTTTTTTAATTGCTTAAATTGACTGTGCCTAAACAAGGCTTCATTGGGAAAACTAGAACTATTTCAAAAACTATTTCTAGAGCAATAAAGTTCTAATTTTCTTGGAATTACCCAAGACTAAATGAAACAGAAATGTATTTTCTTTCTTTAAAACATGATTTCTTACCATGTTGGTTTTTTTTTTTTCTTTTCTCTCTTTAGACTCAAAATGCCTTTTTGTTTCTGAGGGAAACATTATGTTTCAGATTCAGCTTAAGGTAGCACCTGAAAAATAAAATTAAAAAATGAGAAACTAAGTTCTTTTTCTACTACATATTTGCAAAACTGAGAACTCTTATTTGTTAGAATATGGCACAACTTTATTATGTTAGTCTGTTGATGTGTTCTTAGTTGTTATTGTTGTGTGCCCCTCCAAAAAAAAGAAAGAAATTATTGTGTATAGTTCAGCTTACTTTCTTCCTCTTGCTGTAGTAAATCCACTATAGACTCCAGGACACACTAGCGTTTCACCAAGCTGAATTTTCATTCAGTGGCTGCTGTTGCTGCTGCTGCTAAGTCGCTTCAGTCGTGTCCGACTCTGTGCGACCCCATAGACGGCAGCCCACCAGGCTCCCCCGTCCCTGGGATTCTCCAGGCAAGAACACTGGAGTGGGTTGCCATTTCCTTCTCCAATGCATGAAAGTGAAAAGTGAAAGTGAAGTCGCTGTCATGTCCGACTCTTAGCAACCCCATGGACTGCAGCCTACCAGGCTCCTCCGTCCATGGGATTTTCCAGGCAAGAGTACTAGAGTGGGGTGCCATTGCTTTCTCCATCATTCAGTTGCTATAATTGCTTTATTCTTTGAATGGTCTTCCCTCTTTTAATTGTTAATAATATTCTAAGACCATGAATCTTATAGAGAAGTTCCAGTACAGTTTCAAAGATTCCACAGAGCTAGAATTATGATGTATTTTTTGAGTGAGTGAATGAATGTCTAAATATGGTTTCAATGGCTGCATCTGTCTCACCATGCCCAAGAAGACATCAAGACAAAACTATTCATAAGTTTGAGGGTTACACTGTGTTTGCACTAGAGCTTTATCCACTGGGATATGAGTGAAGCACTTGTTTGTTGAATAAATTTATATTTTGAAATGTAAGTTTTCATAAAAGTTCAAATGCTACTGAATTGATTTCGTCTTCCTTTGAATAATGGGGCCATATGTTTTATATTTGTCTATTGCTTTTATACAAAGTGGTTTACTATCTAAATTGATTTGGCAATATTCTTTTTAAAGAAAGTATTATTAAGCCCATGTGTGTCTCTTTCAATTTCTGGGCATTTATAAAAGGGGTAGCCTATTTCAACTGACTTTAGTGATTGAAAGTTATGGAATAATAAAAAATAATAATTTGTTGAAGCAGCAGTTTGAAAGCCATTCTCAGTGTGAACAAGAATCAATTTGTCAGTCATTGTTGCCTGCCCTCTGCCAAAAAAAGAAAAGAGCTTAACAGTGGTTAGAGAAGTACTCAGTTGAAATCTCTAAGGATGTTCCAACCTATTTGTTATATTTTCATCCACCCTGTCCACGGATGAAAAGTGATGTGATCTTAACTTATTACTGGCTGAAAAGCAGCGTCAGGGGCTTTTTCTGTAGTCCCTGTAATGGTTCTGACTAACCATGCTTAAAATCCAATTGCTATTTAAATCAGACGGTGAGGCCTTCTTTTCTTGACATGACATTTGCTAGTCTGTGACTTGAATAGTTATATTCATCAGGTTCTTAACTTTGGGATAACACAATGCTGTTTAAAAAGATCTTTGAAATAAAAACTGTAGTAAGTGATGATGATGATAAGGCCTCATGTATAACATCTGTCAAATCGCTTAACCTCAACATGCAAAGTAATTGTTTTCTTAGACTTCTATTTATAATGTTCAGTTTTTATAAAGCTAGGACATCCTGTTCATACTTGAATAGTGACACTAGAAATCACCCTACTGTCCATACTTAAATGTAACATTACACATCATGCATTCTGATAATTTTCTTTTCTTTCTTTTTTTTTTAATTTCTTTTTTATGTTCTCACCACACCATTGTAATGTCTACAGCTCGCCCTGTGGGTAAGTAGCCATCCTTCTATCCATTTCGCATGGCTTTGTACAATGCTTCATAGCTCATACATAGTAGGATATGACAGATTGAAATACATTTGTTCACCCCTGTTAAAATATTACTTGAGGGACTGTCTGCTGTAAAAGTTGCTTCTGACTTTTTCATCACTTTACTAAACCATGTAGTTACTTTTTACTACTTTGCAATTAATAGGTAAAATTTTCATGTAAAAGAATATGTGAATGGTGGATATTATATACTGCTAACTTTTCTTGAGAAAATTACACTTCAATTTTCTTGCGTGAATCAAATCATTATGTTTGATATTTGTTAAGATGAAAGATCATGAACTAGATTAAGAAGTTTTATTAGTTTATGCACTTATATTTTAAGCTGCTTGGAGTCTCCGCTTTGTGAGGGTATTTTTTAACTGCTGCACACTTATTATCTGCATGCCACTTAAACAAACTTTAGTAGAATGCTTCAAGTTATTGTAAGTTGATGCTTACACCTAGAAGAAAAGGGAGTGATGATCTGTGTTCTTTGGCATGAAAAATTGTTTGACTGCATCATTCTTCATTTGGCTTTGCAAAACTGAAATTAACAGCTTGTGCTTGCATTAATTTAAGTGGTGATTATTTTTAAACAAAGATAAAATATTTTTTAATAAACTTTCTGCATTTCTTTTAAAGTTTAGTTTAACCTATCAAGAAATGTGTTTGAATAGAAGAAATCTTGGTAATTGTGTTAAAAGTAAATAAATAGATATATGCTTAAATGGATTGCTTCTTTAATATACCAAGAGGTACTTTAATAAGTTTCCCAATTTGACAGAGCTATATATAACTGATTCACCTAACTTCAAAAGCTTCGTTAATATACTGGCTTGACATTATTGACATTTGGTATATAGTCATCCAGACTCATAACCGTCTTCCCCCATTGGGTGAAATATTCACAGACATTATTGTTATGTAATATCTTCTTATATAGATAGCAAATACAGTAAAGAGGACTTTGGCTTCCTAATCTGAATTTCTGTTTTGCTATTTCCAAGCAGTATTTCCTTTGTCAGTTATTCAACATTCCTAATCCCGAGTCAATTCCTATATAAAACTGAGAGAAAAGTCCTTACTTATCAGGACTGATGTAGGAATCAACTGAATTCAAGTTTGACCATATATGTGAAAAGTTTTGTATGTCAACATGGGTTAACACATTTCTAGTTTCTGAGTCATGTTATTTCACGTTTCAGTATTTCTGGAATATACTTATGGCTTATCATCAATTTCAACATAAACTATAGGCGTTTTTTTCCTTAACACACCATTATTTAATTTATCATGCTTTTTACAATTGATGCTTTTAGAAGGTTAAGGAATATATTATAGTTTTTGCATTTGTAAGAATTCATATTAATAATAAGTTTACATATTTATGGTATGACATCAAAAATTAAGAAGTAAATGGGAAAGAATAAAATAGTAACCTTGCAAATTAACAGGAAAAATCACATTAAATTATAGAGATTGTATGTAAAAATTTTATGCCAATAAACCATGACCACTTGATCTATGTTATTTTGCAAGTTCCCAAAACGTAGAACAATATGTTAATAATTTTCAGTGTATAAAAATTCTTGAATAAAAAAATACATTGATTAGAAAATATGATGTATGCAGGGTATTAGATGTATTTGTCACCTACAAGGCAATTCAAAATTTATTTCTGTTTTTATTCTTTTTCAAAATGATTTCTTAAATTCCCATTGGACAGGAACTAAAGAATAGCTTCTTGACACACTGTACTTTATTCTGGGAAAGTCTGTCATTTCATAAATCTTTCTTGAATGACATGACAATGTTTAGAGATATGAAGAACTATACTTTAAACTTGACAGCTACTATTACTTTGGGAAACTGAATGTTTGATATGCTTTTATTGGATCACCAAAGAAGACTGATAATGAGGAAATTAACTTGCTTTTTCTTTGCATCAATTTTTTACATCAATTTTAATTCAGGAATTATAGATAGGGCAACTTTTATTGTAAGGTTAGAAGATACAAATCAAGTAAAACCTTGAATTAAATATTCAAATGCTAGAAAACTACGTTATTAATATTTGTTAGTAGACTAAATGTTTTTTAACTTTGAAATTCTTAGCAGTAGCATAAACAGTATTCTACAAAGTAGAAACCACAGAAAGCAGAGGAAAATCCATCTTTCGATGCTAGTATAAACTATGTGAAGAAATATGTACCAAATGTATAAGATTTAGAGAAAATTCAGTGGGTAGTTCCTGTCTAAAACTTTTTAAAAGAAAATTAGAAATATATGCAGATTCTGGAATACTTATAGATTCAGAAATCAGTCATTACTTTACATACCAGATGAAGCTTGGTAGTCTGTGGGGAAAGCCCTTTTAGAAATCATTGTAAACTTCCAAAGTGGATAAATCTTATAATCTGCATTTGAGTCAAAGAATTGGAAACTCTATGCAATTTACAGTGGGAATAAACACCTTCTTTCCTGTACTTTTGAGAAGATAAGAAACACTTGAGTTTGAGGATCTCCAATGTGAAAAATCTTACTGAAAGCAAACAATCACATAAGTGCCAATGGAAGAAAGTGTTCTCAGATTTCGCTTACTCATGTGTATTGTCATCAACACCTCCAAAAGTCCTGAAATCCAGCTTCCTTAGTTATCTTTACCACAGAATCTTGACAAATGCCATTTTAATCATTAAAAATCCACCAGCCTATTCTGTGATTTTGACTTTTTCCTGTCCCAAAGGCATTTTATATATGAGAAGCAAAAGTACATCCTAGGACATAGTTAAGTCTGAATGTTGAAATATTCATTTGTTTGTTTGGAAAACCCTTATGATGAGGGAACTAACAGAAGAAAAGGTTCTAAATAGGGATAAATATCTTGCTTCCTATGCCCATCTGTCTTATTTTCTGTTGGAAGTCTTTCCCAAGCTTAAAAATAAAAAAGAACATCTATTTTGGAGATGGGCAACACATTTTTTTCCTAGCAGCAACTCAAAACATGATGAGTAATTTGGAAAAGAACTGTCAAATCTACCAGCTGCCTTGCGTGTGATGGTGAGGCCTGCTTCATTTTGTGTCTTATGTACCATCTGCTACATACTGATTGCCTCCAGTATGCAAACTAAAAGCTGAGTGTATCAGGTGAAACTCATTTAACGTATCAAAAACAAATTGACAATACACAACATCATAGAAACTTCCAATTATTTCCTAATTTAGTAACTCAAAAGTATGTTTCTTTCTATAGAATATAATTGGCCACAAGAGTGTGTAAGTATAGAAGCATGTAAACATTTTTGGCAAAATTCCCATCTTTTATTATTTTGAAGATGCAGCCACTGTTTAAACGGAAATCTATAGGGACATATTTTTTCAATCTTTTAACTGTTTAAACACAAAAATTAACATAACCTCATTTTAGAAAATTCTGTTTCAAGTTGAAGTGGAGTTTTTTCTTTCCTATAACATGCTCTGAAGCATTTTATTGAGGCCACTAAGTGAGTGCCTGGAAAAATTCATTCAGAAAATATTATACTATAAAGCAGATATTACTTTAAAAATAATACAACTGGTTTTTCAACACCTCCACCCTCCACGCCACCTTGTAATTTGGAAAACAAAGTGCTGGATATAATTTAACTTAATAATGGAAATATTCCAGTTTTCTTTTTTTAATCAGAAGCTAGATAGATTCTATATATATGAATCCTCTCATGTCAAGGTCAGCTGTTCTGCAAAAGACATCCTAAGCATCTCTTAGGAGGAAACCTATAGTTTTATTCTCTGTAGCCTTTCTTTGGACAAGCTGTTACCCCAAGACCTGAAGTGATCATCTCTCTCCTAGGAGCCCTTAATGTTTCCTACACCTGGCACTCATTAGCTACTTTATGCAGACTTCCATTTAATTTTTATTAAGTATCACGTTTTTCATGGCTCCATATGTTTTGATTAAATAGTAGGTTAAAAATGCATTCAATTGTGTATATTCTAACAGTGTTCCCATAATGTGAAACGTTTAAAATATATTTAGCTAATGCTAATTTTGAAAGTGAAAATCAAGTCCTGGTTACTTCTTATGCTTGGTTGGTGTTAGTCACTGTGATTCTTTTGGAAGCATCTTTTGTGTTTGACAGTGTCTGTTCAATGTCTCTAATTTGAAGGGTAGGTATAAATTTATTGAGTCATATTTTTTTCTCAGACTTTCAACTGTCTTCGTATTGAATAATTCTGTAGTGAAATTCAAGGTTCACAAAATATTTTTATCTTCAGTGGGATGCCCTTTTATGAATACTAACATGAATATGAGTATATTCCCTTCCTCCAATAACTTTGCTGGGTTAGACCTTGAGCCTGACCACCTGTGTCTAATGTTCCTAGAACAGCACAACCACTTAAATCTGCAGATTCTTGTTTTGATAACTATTTCAATATGATTTCTTCTGTTTTGTCTCTGAATATTTTTCCTTTCTCAGTTCTTTTCCTCAAATACATCAGTTATATTGGCTTTCCTTTGTCCCAATTCCATATTTGTTAACTTCTCTATAATAACTTTGACATCATCATTTTTCATATTGTTTGATTTCTTAATGCCTATTTATCACCTTCATTTTTCAGTTGCAGTTATCATTTTCCTATTTCTTAATTATATATTTTTAACTTTTGTTAATTTCCTTGGTAAGCTTGAACAAAGCATTCTTCTCCACTTGTTTTTTAGCCCTTTAATCTCTCTTTTGAAATTTTTGTTTGTGTCTTTTTTTAAAGAGTTACCCTGTTGTATATAATTCTATTTAGACTATAAATAGCTATTTATTCTAAAATATTTCTCTGTTCCCTTATGTTATATTTGGAAGATATAGATGTTTTATCTCCCTTTGACTAATGATTATATTATTTTCTGTCATTCATTAAATAAGTAATTAGTTAATATATAGTTTTATTGTTTTATTTAGTTTTGCATAGATCCTGTTTTGGTCCCTATTTGATTAACCATCTAGTTAATGGCTAAAAACTAAAGTTTGCATGTTTGGAGAAGAGAGAATGAAAGGTATTAGGGTCATTCAATAACCTCTACTTAGACTCTTATCTTGAAATTTTCTCAAAAAACATGTTACCTTCTTCTTGGTATGCTAGTGATTTTGGTAGTACAGAGCAGACCACTTTAGGTTACCGGCTCCCTATATTCCATATGAAACCCTCTTCATCTTCCTTCATACTTCCTGCTTTGCAATGAAGATGCTTTTTAGGTATACTAGTTTTTCCACAGTTGTGTAACAAGTACCCACAAATTGAGTGACTTAAACAGCACCCTTTTTTAAAAATTTATTTAATTTGAGGCTAATTACCTTACAATATTGTGGTGGTTTTTGCCATACATTGACATGAATCAGCCACGGGTATACATGTGTGCCCTCATCCTGAACCCCCTCCCACTTCTCTCCTCATCCCATCCCTCTGAGTTGTCCCAGTTCACTGGCTTTGAGTGCCCTGCTTCCTGCATCAAATTTGGATTGGTCATCTATTTCACATACGGTAATATACATGTTTCAATGCTATTCTCTCAAATCGTCCCACCCTCACCTTCTCCCACAGAGTCCAAAAGTCTGTTCTTTACATCTGTGTCTCTTTTGCTGTCTTGTATATAGGGTAGTTGTTACCATCTTTCTCTATTCCATATTTATGCATTAATATACTATATTGGTGTTTTTCTTTCTGACTCACTTCACTCTGTATAATAGGCTCCAGTTTCATCCACCTCATTTAGAACTGACTCAAATGTGTTCTTTTTTTATAGCTGAGTAATATTCTATTGTGTATATGTACCTCAACTTTCTTGTCTATTCGTATGCTGATGGATATCTAGGTTGCTTCCATGTCCTGGCTATTGTAAACAGTGCTGCACTGAACATTGGGGTACATGTGTATCTTTCAATTCTGGTTTCCTCAGTGTGTATGCCCAGCAGTGGGATTGCTGGGTCATGTGGCAGTTCTATTTCCAGTTTTTTAAGGAATCTCCACACTATTCTCCATAGTGGCTGTACTAGTTTGCATTCCCACCAACAGTGTGAGAGGGTTCCCTTTTTTCCACACCCTCTCTAGTATTGTTTGTAGACTTTCTGTTGGCAGCCATTCTGACCAGTGTGAGATGCTACCTCATTGTGGTTTTGATTTACATTTCTCTGATAATGAGTGATGTTGGGCATCTTTTCATGTGTTTGTTAGCCATCTGTATGTCTTCTTTGGAGAAATGTCTGTTAAGTTCTTTGGCCCATTTTTTGATTGGGCCATTTATTTTTCTGGTATTGAGCTGCATAACCTGCTTGTATATTTTGGAGATTAATTATTTGTCAGTTGTTTCTTTTGCTTTATTTTTTCCCATTCTGAAGGCTTTCTTTTCACCTTGCTTATAGTTTCCTTCGTTGTGCAAAAGCTTTTAAGTTTAATTAGGTCCCATTTGTTTATTTTTGCTTTTATTTCCATTACTCTGGGAGGTGGGTCATAGAGGCTCTTGCTGTGATTTATGTCAGATAGTGGTCTGACTATGTCTTCCTCTAGGAGTTTTATATTTTCTGATCTTACATTTAGACCTTTAATCCATTTTGATTTTATTTTTGTGTATTTTGTTATAAAGTGTTCTAGTTTCATTCTTTTACAGGTGCTTGACCAGTTTTCCCAGCACCACTTGTTAAGGAGATTGTCTTTTCTCCATTGTATATTATTGCTTCCTTTGTCAAAGAGAAGGTGTCCATAGGTGCATAGATTTATCTCTGGGCTTTATATTTTGTTCCATTAATCAATATTTCTGTCTTTAAACAGCACCCATTTTTTTAGACCACAGTTTTGTAGATCAAAAGTCCAACCAGGCTCAACTCAGTCCTCTTCTTAGCACCTCATAGGCCAAGTCAAGATATTGATCAGGCTGAGCACTTTTCTATAGACTCTCCAGAAGTGTCCACTTCAGAATTCATGAAGGTTGTTGGCAGTATTCTTTGTAGTTGTAGCATCGACATCACCATTTTCTTGTTTGCTGCCAGCCAGAAGCTGCTCCTAGTTTGCTTGCTAACCTTTGCACATGGTTACCACAGCCTTCAAAGTCAGCAGTGACTCCTTGAATCCTTCAAGGGCTTTGCTTACATCTCACTTCTTGGTCTGCTATCAGTTGGAGAAAATTCCCTGATTGAAAGGTCTTTTGTGATTGGGTTATACCCCTAAATTAACCTTAAGGTCCCTAAGACCTATCTTAAAGTCGACTGATTAGTGACCTTAATTACATCAACAAAGTCCCTTTTGTCACATAACAATCATGGGAGTAACTTCAGAAAGTGAAGGTCATGGGGGCCACCTTAAACTTTCCCTATCCGTAATCGACTGGGCCTTTTTTTCCTTCAGTACCTTCTCTCCTGACTTGTGAATTTTAGTTGGTTAACTTTGAAGTCATCTCTTATATTTCCCAAGTCTCCTTCTTAACTCCCAGTCTCCTTTTCCCTATCAAGGGATGATGGAATGGGCTCTCGCAGTGTAGACAGATACTTTTTGTGAAATTTGTATTGATAAAGGATTGTGGATTGAGTCTAGTTATTGTTCTTTTCCTGTCCTCATTTTCCTCCAGATTCAACCATGATTGGCAAGAGGACTTCATAATTTGTGGTTTGGTGTTATGGTCATTTTTCCATATTATTTATTTCTTTTGTTGAATTCAGTAGAGGAAGGTGGAACAAAAAGCTTTTATTTCATTATATTAACCTAAATATTAAAAACATAATTTTAACCTAAATAATAAAAAACTCATTAATTTTGGAGTCTTTTCAAATAAAAATAAAATAAACAGCATGTTTACTTAGTAGTTAAAAGTAAAGTACTATAAGTATCAAATATCACAGTAATGTAAAAGTCATGTTTGACTCTTTGTGACCCATGGACTGTACCCCACCAGACTCCTCTGTTTTTGAAATTCTCCAGGCGAGACTACTGGACTGGGTTGCCATTCCTTTCAAGGGATCTTCCCAACCCGGGGATCAAGCCCAGGTCCCTGCATTGCAGGCAGACTCTTTACCATCTCAACCACCAGGGAGGAGTAGAAACAGTATTATGAGATTAGTATTAGAAGACTTCACTGGCTATTGTCAGAAAGAAATAGCATTAATGTGTTAATCACACCATCAAAGAAAAATTTTCACTTTTATAAATTATAATATTTAATTGGCAGAAAGATACCACCATACATATATATATAGTAAAATATATATCATGATGTACATTACACCTAAATATTATATGCATGACATTTGAATTACTATACTACTTTTTTAAATGTATGAAATGTCACTCAAGGGAATACTACATAATTAGATTCATTAAAAATATATAAACTACCAAATTAAATTAAATTAAATTTTGAATTAAAATATATCTGAATGCCTTTTTAAATACCTCTTATGGCAAACATTGCTTCCTAGATTTATTGAGGATATTATTTTCATCTCCCTACAAAACTATTAGCTCTTTGTCAGTAAATACATTGTTGTATTTATCTTTCTGCTGCCTCTAGGTCTAGCATAGCATTTACACATGGTAGGGGTACGCCAAGTGTTGGTGCAGTTAATTGATACACACATATGCACACATAGGTAATACTTGCCTAGAAAATGTTTATGCAGGCAGCTTTAAATAGTGCTATAAAAAGATTAAGCAACATTAATGGTAACAGGCCAATCATATAGTCCCCATTCTGCTAGTAGGAGATAAAATACAACAAAAAAGAAGGCACTAATGAGTTAGGATGGTGCCTTACTAAGCGTGTAATTAATGTTATTAAGAAACATTGCAGTTGCATATTAAAATTCCGTTAACTAAGCAACACTTCAGCATCAGTACATTTGTTCCTTAGTAGCAAGCCCCCCCGCCCCGGCCCTTTTTTTTTTTTTCCTGATTGGCATCTTCATGCAATCTTTTTCTAAAAAATGAGATAATGGGATGTGATCAGCCTTCATGGTTTAGCTGGAGTGCTGACATGACAGTTCTGGCAAGTTGACAGGTTAAGTGAGTGAAAATGGATGTCTTGTCTCACCATTTACACGAAGAGCCTTTTTTAAGCTATAGTTTTCCCTCCTCACCTCCACACTTAAAACCTCTTCTACTTGCAATACTGAGGACTCTAGTTTTCCTAGTTAGTATCTAGAGAGGATTTTTTTTTTTTACCACTCCTTTGGCTATTTTTCTTCCACTGGTGAAAATGAGATCTTTTTAAAGAATAATGTAAATATTGTTGCATTTAATAATTCATTAATTTTAATATTAATGGTATTTTCCTTGGAAACTAACAGTCTCTTAAAGAAAACAAAATTTTAGTGTTTTATTGTATTCTCAGTATTTTAGCCGGGAAAGCAAAGTACAGAAACAAAGCTACTATTGGTGAAGGATGGAATGATATGGGAAAATGTGATTTTCAAAAATCAGAATTGGTTTAAATTTTTCTCCATTTATAACTTAGAGAATTCAAGAGTTCATTAAAATCACATGTTAGATTTTAGGATGATTTCCTATAGGTAATGATTTCCTGTACTTGCCTATAACTGAAGTGCAAATCTATTTTAGTAATTTCACATACACTAAAGTGTAAAATGATCTGTAAACATGTCCAACAAAACAGTTTATGTTAACTATTAAATTTATTGCAATATAGAAATATTTAATACCATTAGAGGATTAAATTGGACTTGCTAAAGTCAGTAAAGACCATTTACATAGAAAAATACATGGTTCCACCAGCATAATCCTTCAGTTTAACAAACATTTACCTGATTTTCTAAAGGGGTCAGTGAAGCCAGGTGATGGTAATAGTACATTGGTGCAATCCGGAAAACTTCTGTCTCTAACATAAGGCATGTGTTTTTACTTCTGTGAGGAACAACTTCACCCCCTTCCTCTCTTACCTGCTTTATCTCAAAAGAACAAATCTATCTCTTACTCTCTCTTTTTCTGTTTCAATGTTTTCCCCAACTGTGGGAGACAGACTAAGTCAAGTTACTTTGTAATGGTGGAACATCCTGTGTTACAACATTTATCATGTTCCTCACCTTGTGTCATGCTTGATTATTTTCATGTAAGTTTCCTCTGGTAGGCAGTAAGTTCCAGAGAACAGAGATCTTAGTACCCTCAGACCCTTGCACTAAATAAAGCCAGTAAATGCTTAAAATAATTAAATGCTATTATATGAGTTAAAGTGCCAACAAACATCTGAATTTATTTCTAGTACAAATTTATTACTTTGGGGCTTCCAGAAAAAAAAAAAAATTAAGGTTAAGTACAAAATGTCTGTGGGGTTGTTGTTCAGTCACTTAGTTGTGTCTGACTCTTTGCAACCCCATGGGCTGCAACATGGCAGACAGGCTTCCCTGTCCTTCACCATCCTCCAGAGCTTGCTCAAGCTCATGTCCGTTGAGTTGGTGATGCCGTCCAACCATCTTTTCCTCTGTCACCCCCTTCTCCTCCTGCCTTCTAGCTTTCCCAGCATCAGGTCCAGTGAAGCTGTGTGGTGGAGCTGTTTATTTTAACTCTGTTTTTACATGCTTGCCGATGAGATTTAAATGTGCAAGGTATTTTGAAACAAATGAACTTTTCCTTTGCAAGGGTATTCTATTTTTTCTAGATAGTTATAGAATTATTTCATTTTCTATGTTTTCATTGCTCATTTTCAAGAAGAAGCATATTATCTGTGACTATAAATTAAAGAGCATGGTTTTAATCACTATCACAAAACATACACATGCTTTTCATTTGCATGTCCCACTTGCCACCAAAACTCAGTATCTTTGATGCTCTTTGGACTTGCTTTCCCAGTTACTAAAACAGTCAATTTACAAGGCCACTTACATTATTTTGTAGTTACATTATAGGACATGTTTGACTAGCTTCACAGCCTTAGTCATCAGATTTTGAATGACCATGAGTTACTTTATTTTTCAATATTATATGAACCTGCAAAAATTAGTCCTCCCATAATCAGTGAATTCCACAACAGTGGTTAAAAAATATAAAGAGTGTAGCTGCATAATTGGAACAGGTTTTTACTCACATACAAGTACTGAATGCAGTTTGTACCTGTGAGAGCTCTCATAGATGGAGAGTAGCATATGAAATCTAAATAGACAAAGTATCTAAAGATTGTGATTTGTGTCATTCAACTTTTTTGACCATTTTACTTTCCATATTTATGGAAACAGTAAACCATTTAGTAGTTTTGCTTTTTCAGTTTGACATTAAAAAAGCATGTATATAATGTACATCACTTATAGAGAGGTAGATTATTAAATTATTGTTGAAAAAGCTATAGATATTGGTTTTTATTATTGAACAAGAATTTTTAATATTAGTTAGAAGGAAGGCACTGGTGAGAAAGAAACCACATCACTCATCTAGAGGGGTTATTGCCGAAGACTCAGTAAGAAAATGATTAATTGGAAAAGTAGGTAATTTGGCACTTTAATAGTTTATATTTCTTAAAAACAGTGACAAATGAATAAAATGTGATTAAATTGGGTTTATGAAAACGATCATTTTAAATCCTATATCCCTAAATTGTATTTTTCATTATAAATGCATTGCTTCCCCTGAAATGGATTATGTGTTAATAAGTTTCAAATCAAATATTTTCATGACATTATGCATTTCCAATATTATTAACAGAAGTTCTTTGGAAATCAAGTGAAGTGTTAAATAGTAAAAATTAAATAGAATTAAATAAGTTGAAGCAACAGTCATTTATCAATTAGACACCGACCTATTCTGATTACTGAGTAAATATTCAACTCCTGTTCTACATTTCATGTTAATGAAATGAATTCTTGCTGTTTCTTGTTGGTGGGCCTGAGCCTATTAACTAATTTTGTGTGTGTGAGAACTTTAGAATTGGTCGTTACCCAGTACTTGTGTTTTTTGTATGTTGCTTTTGTCACTCCAGGGTGGCGGCTACTCATTTTACAGTAAGTTTTTGGTGCAGTGGGAATGATGTACAGAAGGACATATTAAAATCAATTAGGAAATAGTTTTAAACATGTTTTCTTTGATGTCTCCCCACCCAGATTACTATAATAATAAAGTAACTTTTGCCCTTAATTTTCTATTCCAAATTATTCCTTTAGAGTTCACTATTTGGAGATTTTCCAGTCCAAATAGAGATACTATATCATTGCAAAATAGTAGACAGCACACCTTACCAGTAAGAGCTTACAATGGAACAGAAGAATGAAGGCACTCAGGCAGTGGTGGGGGGAGAGGGGGGAATAGAGAAATAAGACAATACAAACAAGGGAAAGTACCTTAACGTGGGAAGAACAGAAGAAAAGTACAAGATTAGAGTGTGTTCGGGTTAATCGTTGTTGACAAGATGGATCAAAGGCTAAAAGATATCAAGATGGATTAATCACTAAAACAAGCAAATACGTATATAAGTGATTGAAAGTAGATTCGTCTGCTGGAATGTTGGAGCTGGTTTGAGCACAGGTGAGCATCCAGATGATAAAACCCTGGGACAGCTGATGGAAGACAAAGTGATACTCAGAGCAGAGTGACTTACAAGCATGGCAATGGCAAGCAATAGAAAAGGCACTGCAGGTTTTGAATGAAGAATGGCTTGAAATCAGTGTGCTTCAGAAAGGTTGTACTTGCAGGTAGTACAGAAAGAGCAAGATTATAGATTTTATGTGCTTTAACAATAACAGCAATTATTTAGGAAAAACATGTTATGATTTTAACAATATTATACCATATTGGAAACCATAGCATATAATTTTTACCCTTGTGTTTGGTAATAGATATAAATTCTCAGTCATATGATTTGAAGTGAACCATATGTTTAAGAGGTCCAACTATCAAATGGATCAGAAATCATCTGTCTTCCTATCTATTGGTTTAATCTTTAAAAGCCTTTAATAAGATTCAATTTACTGGTCTTTACATCATAATGGTAGAAGTTAAGACATAGAGCTCTGTGAATATTAAATGAGATAATGCCTATTGATGGTTTAACACACCTTCTGGCCCTTAATAAGCACTCAAATGCTTTTAATCATTGTTACTGTATTAAACAGTTTTCAACTCAGCAAGTCTTTAAAATAAGCAAATAATGAAAGAATGTACATTTTAAATATGCTTTAGAAAATACTGGAATTTAACCAGCAAAAATATTAAATAGCAAAAAATAAAATTATACCTGAATGTAAGATACAAAGATCATAATCTTTATTGTTATGGAATAAGAGCTTATTCACTCAGGCACAAAATTACACCTAAAGAAGAGCTGCAGAGTGTGCCTGTAACTGCCTTGTCACATATTAATGCATGCAACTGCTTCATGACTGTCTCCATGTTCATGTCTGCCATAGAAAGTCATATTTTCCTGTAAAAACAGCTTTGAACATAATGTGATTAACCTTTAGGGTCCCCCATCCCACATCTCCAAGCCCACCGCATGCTCAGCCTAGGCTTCCTGCTTATGTTTGCCATCTGATTTCCATATCACCCACTCACTCACACCAGCGGGCATTAGCATAACAGAGCTGTAGCGTGACTTTGATTGAAGCCAGCTTGGGCTGAATGTAGTATCAAAGCATAATTTAGCAGAAATCAAATCTAATTTACTGTGTATAGTATTTAAATTCTCTAAAACACAGTTTTGGGTGAACAGTAGCAGACCTCTCATCTTAATTGACCTTTTTATATTTGGGTCTACTCTTCTGGAAATCCCCCAATGCACTTTTCGCATGGAGATATTCTTTTAAACCTGTGCATGTGTACTTGAACATTGAATTGTGCAACTCTGTTTTCTTCATTCCCTTTCTTGTTGCTGCTGAAGCAGTAAGGTATAATCGCTTATAACAGATTAAGCAAGTAGGTTGTTACATCATAGTTATATGAGGTATGTCTAATGCTTTGGGTTGTAGAAAAGACATAAATATGTATTTTATAGTCTTCTGTCTTTATAACCAGCATATTCTTCTGGAATTTATAACTCTCTTTAATTCATATTTGGGTTTAAATGTGTGTTTTGAATTGTCAGCTTGAGGACCAATTTTTTTTTTTTTTAAATATCCAGTGAGAGCCATCATAGAAAATCCATTGTGTGGATAGCACACATTGTGCTATTGTGCTTGATAAAATGCCACCTCTCTGCCTCTTCCTTCCCATTGGTGCCATCAGTCAAGTATTGTCTTTTCAAATCATTTTCAGTGCCACCTGGCAGAAATACTGAAACTGTGAAGCGTTATCAGTAGAATTATTGATGCAATTTTTCATTTTTAAAACCTCAAAAAAGGACTTTCCTGGCAGTCCAATGGATAAGGATTCACCTTCCAATGCAGCGGGTATGGGTTCAATCTTTGGTTGGAAAGCTGAGATCTCACATGGCTTGTAGCCAAAAAAACCAAACATAAAAAAAAAAAGAAAACAGTAACAATATTGAAACAGATTCAATAGAGATTTTAAAAATGGTCCACATCAAAAAAAAATCTTAAAAAAAAACCCTCAAAAATAAATTCCTTCATCTTATATCCCTTCACAAAAGATTATAGTATAGATCTTGGGCAGAGGAAGAGTCTACAGAAGTAAAAGTGATTGATGTAATTTATTCCAGTGGCTCAACTTCTGATGACAATAAGAAAGGATGTACATTCATTTTGAGAGGGTTAAATACTTTTAAAATCTTTTGCTTTGTTAAATGCTTTTATATCTTCAATTTTATTTTTTATTTCTAAAAATGAAAAGATGAATCTAGTTTCTAAGAGATTAGTGTGGTTTTTAGTTTGGGTGACAAGAAACAATTTGATTCATTAGAAATACAGTGTATTTAAAATTTGGAATAAAAGGACAAAATAAACAATTATCACATGAAAGGATATTTCATAGCATGAATAACACAAATGCTGATAGCAATTTTCATTGGTAGTCTTTAAAAATACAGTGCTGGGTAAAAACTCGAGAAACTTTGATTTCCTGGTCTTTTAGATTCTGTCATCAGTGGTAAATATTACAGAATTTCTTTGTCCTTTAAGAGTTCTTATAAAATATTATATTTAAGTGCTACTATAAATGTAGCAATTATCAAGTGGATTTTCTGTTCCAACTGGCTGAGATTTTTCAGTTTTATGTCTGCCTTTTCTCTTTTAGGAAGAACATTCTTTCTAATACTGTTGCTATATCTTTCTTGCAAAAACATCTTTGACAGATCTCCATACTTTCTAGGGCAAAATTTAAGCTCCTTTAGTATAAATTATCACACCCTACCTATATCACTTCTGCCTGCCTTTGTCCCAAGTGACCCGACTCCTCTCCATTTCCTGAACTCTTACTTGGGCTTCAAAACACAATTCAGATGTAGCCATCTCCCAACATCTTTTCTCTTCTTTCCTTAGCATCACTTTATCTACTTGTGCTCTTCCAATCTTTTCTCCTCAATGTCTTCTGCATGTTTCTGTTATTCAACATTGCTCTGTGGTATTTGCATTTATTTGTTTATTTAATTGGAAGTCTCTGACATAGGCTATGAACAGTTTTTTAATTTTGTTTTCTATCTCCTATACCAAGCAGACTATCTCATAGTTTGTAGCTAATTAGTACATTTTGAAGGAGTAAATAGATGAATCATATATTTTCCAAAATGTGGATAGATAGATGTGGTTATTTGCCAATCCTTATTTTAGGGGTAATATTTTAGCAGCTGTGTTAAAATTGTAGGATTTAGATTCCAAAAGTATATTGAAAAGTCATTCATCCACCCAAAGGTTTTTGAAAGCTTGAAAAATCAAATGCAATAAGTCTGTAGTTAAATAATTAAAGTACAGATAGTAATTTTACTGAGATAGATGGGTGATGGAAAAACAGAGTAAGTATAATATGCTTTAAATTATAAAATATATTTTCATTGCTTTCATTTAATCTTTCATCTGATGATTTTAATCATGTGTATTCTCAGGTATTACATTTTAAAAATTATATAAAGGAGGACTTTATAAAGCACATGGGGCTCTCAGTTCAGTTTAGCCGCTCAGTTGTATCCGACTATTTGTGACCCCAAGGACTACAGCAGGCCAGGTTTCCCTGTCCGTCACCAGCTCCCGGAGCTTGCTGAAACTCATGTCCATCGAGACAGTGATGCCATCCAACCATCTTATCCTCTGTCGTTCACTTCTCCTCCTGCCTTCAATTGTCCCCAGCATCAGAGTCTTTTCTAATGAGTCAGTACTTCACATCAAGTGACCAAAGTATTGGAATTTCAGCTTCAGCATCAGTCCTTCCAATGAAAACTCAGGACTGATCTCCTTGAGGATGGACTGGTTGGATCTCCTTGCAGTCCAAGGGAATCTCAACAGTCTTCTCCAGCATCACAATTCAAAAGCATCAATTCTTCAGTGCTCAGCTTTCTTAATAGTTCAACTCTCACATCCCTACATGACTACTGGAAAAAACATAGCTTTAACTAGACAGACCTTTGTTGGCAAAGTAATGTCTCTGCTTTTTAACATGCTATCTAGGTTGGTCATACCTTTCCTTCCAAGGAGCAAGCATCTTTTAACTTCATGGCTGCAATCACCATCTGCAGTGATTTTGGAGCCCCCCAAAATAAAGTCTGTCCCTGTTTCCATTGTTTCCCCATCTATTTGCCATGAAGTGATGGGACTGGATACCATGATCTTAGTCTTTTGAATGTTAGTTTAAGTCAACTTTTTCACTTTCCTCTTTCACTTTCATCAAGAGGCTCTTTAGTTCTTCTTTGCTTTCTGCAATAAGGGTGGTATCATCTGCATATCTGAGGTTATTGTTATTTCTCCCAGCAATCTTGATTCCAGCTTCTGCTTCATCCAGCCCGGCATTTCGCATGATGTACTCTGCATATAAGTTAAATAAGCAGGTTAACAATATACAGCCTTGATGTATTCCTTTCCCTATTTGGAACCAATCTGTTGTTCCATGTCCAGTTCTGACTGTTTCTTCTAGACCTGCAGGCAGATTTCTCAGGAGGCAAGTCAGGTGGTCTGGAATTCCCATCTCTTGAAGAATTTCCCACAGTCTGTTGTGATCCACACAGTCAAAGGCTTTGGCATAGTCAATAAAGCAGAAATAGATATTTTTATGGAACTCTCTTGCTTTTTCGATGATCCAGCAGATGTTGGCAATTTAATCTATGGTTCCTCTGCCTTTCTAAATCCAGCTTGAACATCTGGAAGTTCTAAATTCTTACTAAGTTGTTTTACTAGCTAGTTATGAGTCAATTTAGATTATTTCTGGCCCAAAGCAATGCAAATGAACTAATAAGCTCTATGTGTGATTTTTATTTAAAACCTGTTTTTACTATACTTACTTTTATTTTTATAATGAGATACAAGCTAAGTTACTCAGTACTTCTTACTTACTTAATGTCCATTTTGGAAGTAAACTTTTTTCATAGAATTACTAAGAAGTAAAGAAATATACATCGATCTTTAAATTTTTCTTAATGTATATAATTTTTCTTCAGATATTACATATTATAGATACCAATCTTAATATTTTTGGTGTAAGTATCTGGTGGTTTCATTTCTTTATTGAAAAGTGGACACTGCGGTGTTTTAAGAGTCATTCCTAAAGTAATATTGTAGCATTGATTTAGACTATCACTCTTATTAGAAAACATAGAGAACAAAAACCAATGATACTGCTGATTTAGTGGAACTGTATAGAAATAACAACATTGTAAGAAGCAAGTAATCTCCTGAAAATAGAGGGCAACATAAACCACGTTCTGTTCGAATAGATCTATAAATCTGGGTTCTCCATCCTGTTAAACTGACTCTTCTGTTATCTATATCTGCAGAAGAAAATTTCACTTAGTAGATTTATTCCTTCAGTCCCTAATGTATGTGTTGAGTGTGTTGAATTAGGAGACAGTATAATAGAACACAGAAAAATAAGCCACTACAAGTCTCAGTAAAGTTTTTGTAAAAAAAAAAAAAAAAATTGCTGCTGCTGTATCTGTGTTAGTCTCCTTGTAAGGATGAGTAATTGGGTGGGTGTTTGAGGCTACACTACATTGACTCCATTCTTGGACCTCCGGTTATGTAATATTAAAGAACTGGAGGAATTCTGGGTAAAGGACTTTACTGAATGGTGCTTATTGTTAAAATTCTTCAGAGTTCAAATATTAGGATTGTAGCCATGTACACTGGGTTCTAAAAATTAGAGTTCACTGTAGTTTTTTTTTGGTCTTAAGTTTTCTAGTGTTAAGCAAGGAGTTACATTGGAAACAAATGATTGGAAAAGCCATGGAATAAATGTGCTGTTTTCTCTTTAGCAGGAGTGGGTTTTGGTATGAAGATGATGTCCTTGTGAAAACTTCCTGTTACATACTGTCCTGTTTTTAATTTCTTCTTTATCTTTACAATTAGCCCCAAATTTAAACCTGAACTTTCTTAGCATTTTTACCCCGTCCCTATATTTTCTATTGGAGTTACTGGTACCTTGGTCTCACTGGTTTTGCCTGCAGCATTTTACTGGTCTTCCAATTAAACAACCTACTTTATTGACTAATCTGTCTCCCTCACAAACTATAGACTACATTCATTACGGGGTAAAGATTCCAAAATTTTTGCTTTGCATTTATCACTCCTTGGCTTAAAAGCAGCCAGAATATAATCCTCAGTTTGGTTTCTCAGGCCTTTCTTAGACTGAGAAGAAGGGCCTGATACAAATCCATTTTTTGTAGCCAATGATGCTTATACAGTGGGGACTCTCCATTCCTCCGGCATTACTCAGTGTATACTAGATGTGTTTTTGCTTCTTATGCTTTGCTCAGTTAGCTCCTTTCTTTAGAATGTGTTCATCTCTCCACTTCTCAAAACGCCACCCTTTCCTCCAAGTCTCCATAATGTCCACCCCCTGCATTAAGCCTTTCTCAGCTACCATAACACAAAGGGATCCCTCCTTCCTGAAGTCCTATGACTCTTATGATGTATACTAAAATTTAAGTGCTTCTCTGTGCTCTGAGAGTACCTCTGTCATTGATCTTACCACGGTCTTACAGAACTGTTGTTTAAATTTTGTTTTGTTGTTTTCATCAGGATCATGTTTTGTATGTTCTGTTAGAGTATAAGTACCTTCCTGGCTGCAAAGTTGATTCTTTTTATCTGGGTATCTTCAGTGCCCAGTTGTTGTTGTTCAGTCACTCAGTCATGTCCAACTCTGTGACCCCATGGACTGCAACGTGCCAGGCTTCCCTCTCCTTCACTGTCTCTCAGAGCTAGCTCATACCCATGTCTATTGAGTTGGTGATGCCATCCAACCGTCTCTTCCTCTGTCATCCCCTTCTCCTCCTGCCTTCAATCTTTCCCAGCATCAGGGTCTTTTCTAATGAGTCAGATTTTCACATCAGGTGGCCAAACTATCAGAGCTTCAGTTTCAGCATCAGTCCTTCCAATGAATATTCAGGACTGATTTCCTTTAGTATTGACTGGTTTGATCTCCTTGCTGCCCAAAGCACACTAAAGAGTCTTCTCCAACACTACGGTTCAAAAGCATCAATTCTTTGGCGCTCAGCCTTCTTTATGGTCCAACTGTCACATCCGTACATGACTACTGGAAAAACCATAGCTTTGACTAGATATAACTTTGTAGGCAAAGTAATGTCTCTGCTTTTTAATATGCTATCTAGGTTGGTATTAGCTTTTCATCCAAGAAGCAAGTGTCTTTTAATTTCATGGGTACAGTCACTATCTGCAGTGATTCTGGATCCCAAGAAAATAAAGTTTGTTATTGTTTCCATTGTTTTCCCATCTGTTTGCCATGAAGTGATGGGACCAGATGCCATGATCTTAGTTTTTTGAATGTTGAGTTTTAAGCTAGTTTTTTCACTCTCCCCTTTCACCTTCATTTAAACGCTCTCTAGTTCCTCTTTGCTTTCTGCCGTGAGGGTGGTGTCATTTGCATATCTGAGATTGTTGATATTTCAATATTTTGAATAATTTTCAGTTTCAAGTGCCCGGTAGAGGAACATAATAACTGCCAAATGCTTATTAATCTAAGTGAAAAGTCAACCACTTTCATGTGTTTTATATATTGTTAGTTATCTCTGTATGTAATTCCCATACCTTCAATTCTTTGATGTTTTCAACACTTCAACTCCTCAAATCTAGAATATAAGTACTCTAAGCACTTTGAGAATAGAGATCATAGTCTATGCCTTCTGGTATCGCTGTGCCTAGTACAATGTCTTGTAAATATTGTAAGAGCAATTCATGTTTGTCAATAGATTGATGCCACAGGAAGTAGATATTTGAGTAATGCAGTGACTTTTTTCTGTCTTCATTCAAAACACAAAACCATATGGGGATACCATGTTTATTTATTAAAAACTTTAGAATATCATTAAAAATCTACTTTTTCTTTGCAAGTGTGTTGGCTGCAAGATTTGCAATGTGCGTTTAAAGTGTGTCTACTAATACATTTACTTCTTTCCTCACATTTGATAGAGTGCTCTTTTTTTTTCCCATTGTGTTTTGAAAAATACTTAAAAATAAATCAACATCTGTAGCCTCTGTCTGGCACTGAGCAGTCCACCTCGTATCAGATTTTCCCTTTGATGTATTTTTCTTTGTCAACAGTTTATATTTACACACTTTCTTTCCTTTTAAATTATAGCTCCTCCACAGTTTGTGGTTAGGCCAAGAGATCAGATTGTTGCTCAAGGTCGAACAGTGACATTTCCCTGTGAAACTAAAGGAAACCCACAGCCAGCAGTTTTTTGGCAAAAAGAAGGCAGCCAGGTGAGTGTAAGCTTTGACTGCTTTTCTGAAATCTTTGAACTCCCCTGTCTCTGGTGGTCCTCAAAGTCTGTCTTGCCTTTCTTGTTATCAATATTAAATTTATTTTATTTCTAAAAAAGAGACCAGTTGATTTTAAAAATAAGAGAGTCAGATGTTTTAATAGAACATTCTGTTTTTGAGTGTTAATTTTAAAAAATTTTTATCTTACATAGAAGAGATACAATATAGTGTAACTAAATTACCTTAAGAAGTCTAACCTGCAGCTGTTTAAAATCTCCTAACAGAAGGATAAGTTTGCTTTCTTGCATTGAGCTACATTGAGATAGTTGAGTTAGTATATCTATAAAGCACTTAGGACATCCTGGGTACATGTAAACAGTCAAAATATTTCTGTGATTCATCAGTCTAGAAACCAGTTTCAACCCCCTTTCATAAATAGAATAAACATCTTTTCTTTATCATTAAGTTAAATATGCTTCCATTTAAGAGTAGTAGAAATATTTTCTTCCTTCATCCCTCTGGATTCCTTCATAGTGGAATTAGACAGGAAATAATACATTAAATAGCAGAAAAGAGCAATACCTGTCTGATTTTGCTGTGTCCTGGTTTGTCCTCTCAGGCCCTCTTTGGGCAGCATGATCTCTCAGACTCTGCTCAAAGCAAATTGAATTGAATGCACCACTTTTCTCATTTAGAACTTGGTCCAAGCTTGGGCAAGCTCAAGCCTCTAGGTTCTGAGGCAATGAGTGGAACTTCCCGTTTAACCAGAATAGAAATTGAGTTCTTAGTCTAAGAATTTAATCTGCGTATTCCCAGGGGAATTCTAGGGACCTCCCTAGAGATATTTTCGTTCCAGACTCTCCAGAGGCATTCCCGGGGAGCCGTGTAGGTCTTAGGAAGGGACCCACTGATGTTGCTCCTTAGCACTCTCTGTTAAGTCCAAGTTTTAGAATAATTTCCTGGACAAATAGGAAATGATGACTAAAAGACTCAAGCAGTCTAGAAGCTTTGCCAGAGATAGAAAATGCTTTAGACTAAATTAAGAGAACCTGTTGATCAAAACTCATGTAAGAGTATCTTGGAGGAGATTCCTCTCAGGAGGTCCCCCTCAGCCTTTGTCATTTTTCATTCTTCCAGATTCCCATACATCTCTCTTCCACCCACGGCAGCAGTTTTAGCATCTCGGTATGGATGGGCAACTTATCTTTCTCCCTTTCTTCATTGCTCTGTGTTGGACTCATTTCCCCCATAATTTGTGGGGTGTAAAGACAGTGGTGGGAAGGATAAGGTAAACTTCTGGCTACTGCCTCATCCCACATCAGGATGGTTCCAAGACTTAATTGCCATCATTTTTTATCAGTTAGTAATGATACAGTTGGGCTTCCCTGACAGCTCAGTCTGTAAAGAATCTGCCTGCAATGCAGGAGACCCTGGTTCAATTCCTGGTCGGGAAGCTCCATTGGAGAAGGGATAGGCTACCCATTCCTGTATTCTTGGACTTCTCTTGTGACTCAGCTGGTAACGAATCCACCTGCAATGAGGGAAACCTGGGTTCGATTCCTGGGTTGGGAAGATCCCCTGGAGAAGGCAAAGGCTACCCACTCCTCCAGTATTCTGGCCTGGAGAATTCCATAGATTGAGGAGCCTGGCAGGCTACAATCCATGGGGCCACAAAGACTTGGACATGACTGAGCGACTAACACACTCACGCAACTATACAATAGATTTCTACTCTTAGAGTTCCTTGATTTTTAAAAGTGGCTTTCAGATGAAAACATCCCAAACTCTAAAGTGAGTGTAAAGCAACATAATGCAGTTATAACACACTTGAACATGTACACACACACACACACACACACACACACACACACACACACACCCTGAGAAAAGGAAATAATTCTAAAGCCATTTTCCCTCCTTAATGATTTTATAATGTTTGTAGCACAGTTTAACTTTACTGAAGCTTAGTTTTTAATCCAAAATATAAAGTATTTTAATTCACATAAGTTATGAAGATTATGTGATTGTTTACATGTAAAAATGCTTTACACATTTTGAAGGTTAGAAATTGGGAGAATACAGAATGCACCTGCCTTGCCTTGTTCCTGGCTGAAGTGGCGAGTTTATGTTCTGCTCAGGCCGGGCTGCTTGGGCTTCCTCTGCCCAGGCACAGAGGTTCAGTACCACTCTGGTCGCCATTGTCCCCAGACCCACCCCACGCCTGAGAAGGCTGGGAGCCTTGAACCTGGAGAACCCTGCCTGCCTGGCTAGTTTCTACCTCAGGCCTGTAGCCCCTTTCCCCCACCCACTCTGGAGGCTGTGGAGTCCACGGAAGTTACTCCCTCAATCCACTGATAGTGAATATATATACGTGAGCATATTATTTATGAATGATACAAATATAATGATCTAAAGCCGTTTGATTGTTACACATTCACACTTTAAATCATGTAGTGAGTCAAATCTCATTGTATCTACTATCGTGTAGATTCAGCTTTTTCGTGTGTAAATTACATACCCTCAAATGCTCCAGGTTTATACGCGCTATTGCATAAAATGTGTATTGGTCTTGTAGCCCAATAAACATGATATTTAAATATGCTACACCTTGTTTTAATTTTTTTATACAAGTAATGATCAAATAGCATTAAAATATTTCTTTTGCTATTTGACAAAGTGGCATGTATTAATTCCAGAGATATTAATCTCTGGGAAAAAAATTTCCAGTTAGGTGATTTGATTTGATTTGATTATAATCTTAGATCTGGTTTTCTTCACCTATCTCCCTCACATCGGAGAGAGGGGTTGGGGAGAGAGGAAAGGGGATAGAGAGGGGGAGAGAAAGGAGATTGTGAATGAGAACAAAAGAGAAATGCTTGAGCAAATTGTAAATTTTCAAATCATGAATTAGTACATTAGAAAGAATAAATTGGTCTTACTGTCCGCAGTATCCAATTTTTACAGTGATCTATGACTATCCATCAGTAGAGAGAGAGTTGAAAGCCTAGACTTAATGGTCCATATTCCTCAATATGTGCTGATAATGCCAATTAGCACTAATAGGATACCCAGGCACTTCAAGCAAGAGGAGCTCTGTAGAATTCCTGGTTTTTGCTTGTAATCCATTTCCTTTTGCCTGTGTCTTACAAGCAGGGAATAAAGATGATGGGTTAACCTCAATCATATGCCATTTTCCATGTCAACGAATCATTTAGAAGGTGGACTGATAATACATTGTAGAGGAAGAGATCCTGGAGAGAATTAAGCCCATCTGATGTATTAGTGCTATGTAAATTAGTATTCTAATGGCTAATTGTAGGAAAGTGCATGCTTTGAGTTATTGTATCATTTTCAAGTGGCTTTAAAATTTAGACCCTTCTCCTTCAGTTGGTTTATTTCAGTCATATATTTGGACTCCACAGGAGAATTAGCTTCTTCTCAAATTATGCTTTATATGTATGAAAAATTCTAGCCTTATATATTAATAGTAAATAATACAGATTTTATGGGAGGGCAATAGCCTTTTGAAATTATATTCCTGACATGCTAGCAAATACCACTTCTTTTAGAAAGGGTTTAATAACATGGTAATGTTTATGTAAAGTGGGCTTATAGTGTCACACTCGAATCTAATAAAGTGGACATCCATCATGCTGCAATAAAGAGAAGAGCTTCTAATTAAAGTAGGACATCATTCGCAGGATTAAAGTCATTTAGCGTAATTGAAAAGTGTTAATACCCTATTTTATCCTCTTCCATTGGTATTCCTTCAAGAGTAAAAACATTTTAAGGTGAAAATGTGTCTTATGCCTTTAATTGAATGTTATTACCTCCTGATTGTAACGTATTGGAACTGTTTAATTACAAACCTGGAAAATTAATTACTATATGGAGGAGAAACAGATCCCAGAGGGTTGTAATGTTCTTTTTTTTAGTAAGTAAATACAACATAAAAATTGATACATCCTTATTTATAATCCAACTTGGAAGCATATCTCAATATGATCTTTATACCCAGATGTTTTTCTTAATTGAACAACGATAAAGCAGCATAGGTCATCCAAGTTAACATTACTGCTTTCTTTTAAGAACTTTTGCAAATTTGTGATTTAGCTGTTTGTCATAATATAAGATATACAGTAAACTAGAGAACTTTTTATTTTTAAAAAGAGTAATGTTAAAAAATTATTTAGCATCATATGCATGCTTTAGAAACATCCCACATCTTCTTTATATTTTCAATGGTTTGGTTAATCTTGCTTAGATGGTAGCATTTATTAGCATTTATACCTAGCTCCTTTCAAAGCTGTTACAACCTGCAGAATTCTTAGAGCAGAAGTAGATTCAGCTGTCTCTCTGTCAGCCTCAGTCACATTTTTGAACACCTTTAGAAGAAATTCAGTTAATTACATCAAATAGTTAAAAAGATCAACAGAATATGCAGTTTATAAATCGCATACATAGTCAATGTTACATTCCAGATTCTCACAGTGTCTTATGTGTTGAATCAGAGAAGTGTTATTATGCCCATTTTACAGATGGGGAAACCATGTTTCAAAAATATTCAGTAACTCAAGAAAGTCAGGGAGGAATAAAAGGTCCCAATAAAGACCTAGATTTTTTAGATGATTGTTCCTTCAGCGAGGGCATGAAATTTCCCAATGACACTCACTCTGTGACATCTAAGCATTTCAGCACCATATTTTTAAATCTATGTATTTTCTTTTTTTCAACCACATTTCTCTAATTGCAATAGCTGTTGATATAACTTTCCTAATGAGTGAGAAGAGAATATTGATAAAATTGTGTTTGTTTCCACAGAACCTGCTTTTCCCAAACCAACCCCAACAGCCCAACAGTAGGTGTTCTGTGTCACCAACCGGGGACCTTACAATTACCAACATTCAGCGTTCGGACGCGGGTTACTACATCTGTCAGGCCCTCACCGTGGCAGGAAGTATTTTAGCAAAAGCTCAACTGGAAGTTACTGATGGTGCGATATTGTTAGATTTGTTTGTTGAAAATAATTATCTTTATTTCAAAGGATGAAATCTTATGATTTGTTAATTAAATCATTAAAATTACTGCTTATCTTGTAAGTTTGAATCTAGGTAAAATAACATTTTTAATGGTTTCTAATGCTCCCTAATCTATTTATACTATTTATTTTCCCTAGGAAGAACATCCAAAACAATCTATTTTATTCTTAAAAATAGAGCGATGCATTATTTTAGTGAAATAGAAATAGGCATGCCATCTGTATACCTAATCTTACGCTGACATGATTACTTCTAAAGAATAGTGATAATTTTATTTTACTAGAGGAGAAAAGATACCATCTTTAATATCAGGAAACAGAGATGACTTTTTAAGTTAGCTAATCACACCATCCTACCCCCACCCCAAATTGTGATGGCTCTGAATATTTTGTTACAACTTGTTTGAATTTTAATTTCTACATTGATTTTTACATAAGTAAGCAATCGCAAAGTCAAGATCATTTTGCAAGAAGGTTGTGTGGAGGTTATAGAGTTATTGATTTTAACAGTAAAGAAATCTAACTTCAAGACCTAAACATACACACACACACGTAACTTATTATAAATAACTCTGACTCTAAATATTAACTTGCTGATGATATAATGGCTGATGACTTCACAACCCTGAATATTCATTGGAAGGACTGATGCTGAAGCTGAAACTCCAGTACTTTGGCCTTCTGATGTGAAGAACTGACTAATTGGAAAAGACCCTGATTCTAGGAAAGATTGAAGGAGAAAGGAGAAGAGGGCAGCAGAGGATAAGACAGTTGGGTAGCATCACCAACTCAATGGACATGAATTTGAGCAAACTCCGGGAGATAGTGAGGGACAGTGAAGCCTGTCATGCTGCAGTCCGTGAGATCATAAAGAGCTGGATCCGATGTAGCAGCTAAATGGAAACAACAATCCTATGTTTTTTTAAATTGTACATTCACTAAGTTAAATTAATTAAATACCTTCCAAGCTATGAATTGGAGAAGGAAATGGCAACCCACTCTAGTACTCTTGCCTGGAGAATTCCAAGGACACAGAAGCCTGGCGGGGTACAGTTCATGGGATCACAGAGTCGGACACGACTGTGACTAACTTTAAGCTATGAATGGATGCTAAAATTATTTTTTATTTGCATGTATGTATTACAGATCTTAACTGAAACACCTGATTCATAATGAAAGTTGAAAAATATATCTTCATGATCTGATTTTTTTTTTTTTTGCCAGGGCTTTTTTGCGACAGTTGACAAGTAGGGAGTTTTAGATATTTTGTGAACCTCTGAGCGTGAATTTAAGCCATATTCTTTTATATTTTAGATTAACAGTTCTCTCTTGCTGTCTTATATTTGTGAGGTGTCTAATTCCCCCTCCCCTCTTTCCCTGCCCTGGATGCTGGCATCTGAGATCCAAGAGCTTGTGCTGTGACCTTTCTGATTCTCTTCTTTCTCTGCTGAGCTTTCATACAGTTCAAATTTACATGTAGATTAAAAGATCATTTAAAATTAATAGAAAGGCAATATTTTTTAATGTCTGTCCATGCTATTGCCTGATTCAGCACCATGTCAGGAATGCGAATAAATAGAACAGACAAACATTAGCTGTGGGGATATTGAGTCGTTAATAGTCACACCTGCTGATATGGCAGAGATTTACTGCTATGGAACTGAAAGATGTCAGCTTCACTGGTAACAGTGCTGAGAAATTCTTCCTTTAGATGGGCAAGTCCTTTAACCCTTCAAATACCCATATTTCTTTAAAAAAAAATAAAATATATTTATTAATCTTTTAAAGTTCCTATGTTTCCTACTAGAATAAATATATTAATAATTATATTAATATAATATAATTTTAATATAATTAATATGTATAAATATTTTATATTTATAAGGATAACTATAAATAATATATAAATATATATAATTAATAATTATATTTTATTTCTTTTTCTTCTACTGGAAAAAATGTCTAGAAACGTATACTTGGAAAATAAGATATTCTGGCAAAAGACTGTTTTATTCTATACTACTATGAAACATTCCAAATATAATGCTTAAGAGCTCTACTATAATCTAGCTACTCATGGTATTTTAAGAGGCAGCCTTTTAAATGTTTTTAAATGAAGAAGTTGTTATGCAAAAGGCAAATCGTATTTGTAGAAAACAAAATTGATGATATGGAAGAGCCAGTTGATGTGACTGCTGTGGATCATGAAACAAGTAGATATTCAAAATTACGCCTGATATAATGAAAAGGAAGAGCTTTCCAGGTGACTCAGTGATAAAGGATCTGCCTGTCAATGCAGGAGATATGGGTTCTATCCCTGGGTTGGGAAGATCCCCTGGAGGAGGAAATGACAACCCACTCCAGTATCCTTGCCTGGGAAATCCAATGGACAAAGCAGCCTGGCAGGCTGCAGTCCATGGAGTTGCAGAGTCAGACATGACTTAGCGACTAAAGAACAATGAAAAGGAAAGTTTGTTTTGAGAAATTATGTTTGTTGGTCACACAGTCTTTCAAATCAGTAGTAATTATAGCTTTATTTCTGTGGTCAGACTTAAAATGAGTGATAAGGAAATTTGATAACATTTTTCTGTTTTGGAACATAGTTGCTTTACCCTGTTGTGTCAATTTCTGCTGTAGAGCAGCATCAGCAGTCTGTATGCATATATCCCCTCTTTTTTGGGTTTCCTTCCCATTGAGGTCACCACAGAGCACAGAATAGAGTTCTCTGTGCTCTACAGTAGATTCTCATTAGATATCTATTTTATACATAGTATCAGTAGTGTATATATGTCAGTCCCAATCTCCCAATTCATCCCATCCCACCCTGAATTGAAATGGCTCTGAACATTTTGTTACAACTTGTTTGAATTTTAATTTCTGCATTGATTTTTACTTGAATAAGCAATCACGAAGTCAAGATCATTTTGCAAGAACGTTGTATATAGGTTATAGAGTTGTTGATTTTGACAGTAAAGAAATCTAACTTTGAGATCTAAACACACACACACACACACACACACACCCTTTATTATATATAACTCTGTCTCTAAATATTAACTTGCTGATGACTTCAGCTTTTGTTCATAGTTTTAAGTTTTTCAGATTAGTTAACAGTTTATAATGTGTAAGCCATCATCTTCACTTTGAACACGTTGTTTGGTATGATCTAGGGTGATTTAGAGCCAAATGAAATTCCAGTGTAGAATGAAAACATATGTCATGTTCAGAAAAACAAGCAAAACATCTATAGCAATGTTTTCTGTTATTACATTTTTGTACTTAACTTTCTTGAAAATATTCTTAACTCAAGTGTTCACATAAGAGGAGATTATTAATGGTTATGCGAGGAGCTTTTGAGTGATAATTTTACTGATTATAGATAGAGCTAAGATGTTTTAATACACTTGAATTTTAAAATATCCCTTTAAAATACTTTCTCATTTACTTGTTAACTCTATTCTTCATTTCTTTTCTTCTCCCCTTTTTTCTCTCAGAAAAGTAGAAAATTGCAGTGAGAATTCTGAGTAGAGCCAATAGAATCTATAAGGACTAGAAAGAAGAAATGTATTTATATATTATACTGACAACAGATGTCACAATGATCTTGTATGAGGATCATTGTATGAGGATTTATAATGCATAGTTAGAAAAAACCATGCAACTGTTCACAGATCACTGGAAGCCCTAAATGTTCATTTAACCTCCGACCTTAGTGTCACGGAAACTTGTGGTCATCTTTCACCCATAACATCCTTGAAACTGAAAGTTCTTTCTGGCCAGGAGATTTTCAATTACTTTATTGATCAAATCCATTTACAAGACAATGAGCTACTCATTTGGGCAGTAAAAAAAAGAGAAAAAGAAACTCATCAGATGTCCTTTGCCTATATCTAATGATTTCACGGATATGACAGTAAAAGCAAGTTACAAGAAGTTGCCTGAATTCTATATAGATATTCCATTTGACGCAAAGAAGTAACATTATATAAAATTTAATAAATAGCTTCTATTCTGTTAGTACTGACCCATTTTTATGAATTTTAAAATCATAATGTTTAGAGAGTTAGCCTTCCACTTTTGACTTATAAATAAATAAAATAAATGAAATAAATTCCATGAAGCTTTCTACTTGAATAACTATTTGCACAATTATTGCCAGACATGTCAGAATTGGTATAATATTACACTTTCATGTTCACTCTCACTTAATTTACTTCTGAAATGAAAGATTTGATCAAGAAAATCAGTGAACTACATGGTTCTAATTTTTATTTGTGAAGACTACAGAGAGAATACTGTTTTCCTTAGGTTTTTACAAGATTTTCTACATATGCTGCTGCTGCTGCTGCTAAGTGGCTTCAGTCGTGTCCGAATCTGTGCGACCCCATAGACAGCAGCCCACCAGGCTCCCCCGTCCCTGGGATTCTCCAGGCAAGAACACTGGAGTGTGTTGCCATTTCCTCCTCCAATGCCTGAAAGTGAAAAGTGGAAGTGAAGTCGCTCAGTCGTGTCCGACTCCTAGCGACCCCATGGACTGCAGCCTACCAGGCTCCTCCGTCCATGGGATTTTCCAGGCAAGAGTACTGGAGTGGGGTGCCATTGCCTTCTCCTTTCTCCATATACACACATTTTAATACATATTTTGATGTAGTAGGTGTGGGTTGACTTTAAGTCCACTCTATTTTGACATGCTAGGACACATATATCATAACCTCTGTTTTAAATCAAAATTGGCTGGCTTTCTCATGGTAGGCTCTGAAAGGGCTGTTTTAATATTTTTCCCTAAAACTGTAAAGTCTAGCAATAAAAATGCATCTAGACTGAAAAATAAGCAAACATATAAACTAGTATTTGTAGAATCTGGTAGAAAAAGAAAATTAGAGCATTAATAACAAAATTACTTTTTATGATTATGTACATTGTAATACAAGATGACTTTCTTGAGAAAAGACACTCTTCACAGTTGCTTAACAATAATTCCAATTCACTATTTTTTCTTTCTGTGGAAGTTATGTATGTGTTTAAATATTATATACATATAGTAAATATATAATAAAGAGCAAATATACATATTTAAGCAAAACCTATGTGAAGGTTATAAAACTTTCTCTTCAGAAATCTTTCCTTGGACCTGGATATAAATTTCAGTATGACATGGTCTTATGAGTTGTAGATGAAAACTTGCCTCTAACTGATTCCATATTTTCATCACCCAGTTAAATATTACTGTATATTTTGATATGCTTCCTAAATCATTATATAATACTTCTAAAGGTCCTGATGATACTTCTACAAATCAGTGTTTGATTTAAAAAGCACAGTAACCTAAGTTCATGAAGTTATGGAAAATTTACTTGAATACAGGAATTGATATATATGTAAATGCAAATTTTTCATAAAAGTCCTATTTTTTTCATGTCATATACATATTCTTAACTAGATTGTTTTTTTGCTGAATTGTGCAGACTAATTAAATTATCTATCACCCAAATTATATTACCATAATTTAGAGCAGTGAAGCAATTTTGGAAATAAAGTATTTATAGTCTAATGTATTATCATGAAAAATATTACATCTATATAAATAAAACATGTAACTGGTACTATGGCCATTTTATGTATGATTGTCATAAGCTCTTCATATTTTAATTTTAATATGATTAAATCTTTCAATAACACTAAACATTTCTAAGATGTCAGAGCTCATCTTATCATCATCTTAGTTACAGGTAAGTCAGAGTAAATAGTAAATAATATGGCTTCAGTAAAATAGGTACAGATGTATGTGTAATATGTGTAGATGATAAATTTATTCTGGGTATAGAATATACAGAAAAAAGTAAAAGTAATATGTATGACTTTGGGGCTTTCATCTTACTTTTGCTATGACTACTGATGATATAAAGATTTCCAAATTTCATAAAAGTTAAAATATCCTAAAAATATCTTTATGTTTTAGTTTTGACAGATAGACCTCCACCTATAATTCTACAAGGCCCAGCCAACCAAACGTTAGCAGTAGATGGCACAGCATTACTGAAATGTAAAGCTACTGGTGACCCTCTTCCTATAATTAGCTGGTTAAAGGAAGGATTTACTTTTCTGGGTAGAGATCCGAGAGCAACTATACAAGAACAAGGAACCTTGCAGATTAAGAACTTAAGGGTAAGTAATGTTGAATTTGTATTTGGATCTTCCTCTCAACATAAGTATGTATATCCCTAGGGAATCACTACATTGGGAAATTAAATCTTACATGCCTGTATGATCACTGTACATTTGATTATAGACCATGTTATTTTTTATTTTACAAATGACAAACGGAAATTAAGAGGGAAGTTCTAATTGAAATTAGAAGGAAGTGCATTGTCCTTATTAATCATAAGTTCATAACAGACCTAGAAACTTTCTATTCTTTATTCAACCCCATATGTATGTGATCAATGAAACTAAAAAGGTTAAACACATAAAGTTAATGATAATAATGGTATATTTAAAATAGTTTGAAAAAAAATAATTTGAAAGTGACAAATGTATCTGTTCTACTGTCATGAACAAGGGAGTTTCTAAGGAAATGAGGATAAAGCAGTTCAGCCAAACACTTTATGTGGAAAATAAGAAAGAGATGAGATTGGTGAGGACACAGGAAGCAGGTTTGGCTAGTTCAGAAAAAATCTTACAGTATAGGCAAAGATGCTGTGCAGTTTAGATTTAAATCTGTGGATAACAGCAAGCCATTGCTGATCTTTTAGTAGAAAATGACATGATAGAAAATGATCGTTCCTGCCAACTTACCAAATTAGACTTGTTTTTGGAGCAACTCAAAATAACGTTTATTTCTGAATATTGTATCTACTATGTATAACAGTATTAGCAAATACCTAGAGACTTGAAGCAACACATATTTATGATTTCATAGCTTCTGTTAGTTAGGAACCTGGATATGATGTAGCAAGGCTTTCTCCCGTAGGGTCTCGGAAAGCCTTTGTCAGGGTTATAGTCTCATCTGAAAATTGACTGCAGATCAGTTTGCTTTCAAACAAAATGGTTGTTAGCATTTAGTTCCTAATGGCTTTCAAACTGGTGACCTCAGCTTCTTGCCTCTTGTTGACTGAAGGTTGCTGTGGTTCCTTACTATGTGGATATTCCCAATACTTGCTTCCTCAAAATCAACAAGGAATACAGTCTTTTAGCAAGACAGGATTACTATCCTATATAACAATAATAAGTGTGACATCTTGTCACCCATACTACATTCTGTTAGCCAGGAGTAAGTCAATAGGTCCCTCACACATTTGAGGTGAGTAATTACACAAGATGTCAATACCAGGAGGATGTTGTCATGGGGACCACCTGCCCTGCGCAAGTATATTCAATTCATTCAACCAAATTCATAGAAAGGCTCCCTCCCATATAGCTAAAGCTCAAAACTATGTTAGAATAGTCATAAGACTGGAAAATTTAAACTTTTAAAGGTTTAGTCACTCAGTCGTGTCCGACTCTTTGCGACCCCATGGACTGTAGCCTGCCAGGTTCCTCCGTCCATGGGATTTTCCAGGCAAGAGTACTGGAGTGGGTTGCCATTTCCTTCTCCAAAGACTGGGAATGAGGGCCTGAATTAGAGTGGTTGATGTGATAGTACATGAAGAAAATTGATTGAAAATGATTCAGTGAAAAAAACCGTTGATAGAATCTGGAATCTAGGTATTAATTGGGAACCGAGGTGATTAAAAAGAAACTAACAAAAAGATATTGAATTTTCCCATTCAGAAACCAGAGAAATAAGGTAAAATAGTTATTACATGTATTTTCAAATGACCACCACAGGCAGTTTTTTTTACAATGTAAAGTACTTGCAATCACCTGTTTATCAGGTGTGTCAAATGCAGATACCTAACAAAAAGGAAGAATAACTTTTTTTGTAGTATGCACATGCACAAATACAAATCTTTAACTTGCTATTAAAGTGAATGTGTGTAATTTTTATTTTAATTTTGAGACAGGCGTTGCTATAAGTAGACAAAATGCCATCAAATTTTATTTGAAGAAAAATTATACAGGTTTTTCACCTTTGTTTATTATAAATTAATTGTAAACCTTCTTTCAATAAAATGGGAGTTATTTAAAAATTAATGCCAACTCTCCTTGAGTAAACAGTTTAACCTCTTTCTTTGAGCCAAAGGCAGACTTTTTGGGCCACAGATGATACTGCATTTCTACTGTACTGCTGTATTAAAGGGTGTATTTGAACAGTCAGGACCCCCAGTAGTGCTTAAAAGTAGTAATTAAAGGTGGGTGCTCTGTGATGTCAAAGAAACTTTGAGCCCTCTGTCAGGCTTCGAAGTCATCTTTCATAGATACCTACGTCTGGGGGCTTGTCTTCAGCCAACTACCCAAGGAGAAAAGTAGGTGAGAGTGTACCAGCACATTGTCTCTTTTTTAAAACACTTGGTTAAAAATAAAAGGAGAAGGATAGGAAAGATACAAGGACTCATGACCAGAAAATATATTATTTAAAGTTAAGGAATAAAAATGAATGTGGTAATGATGATGGTGAAACAAGACTGAGCTTTAGTAACAATATTTAGGCTTTTCATATCACTTCCGATAAAACTCCATAATGAAAATGTTGTTATTTTTTCTGTAAGATAACTGTCTTTAACAGGAAATAAAATGTTTTGCAGTACTTCACTGATACAGTCAAAAGAGGGTTTCCGTAGGTCATATTTCTTTGTGTCTCACTTTCTTTTTCAGCACTTAATGCAAAAGGGGAAAAATTGTGTGATAAACACCGTATTATTATGGTCCAGCTAATTGGTAACTGAATCTGTTTCTTTTGGGAAGTAGAATATTCTAATACTCATTAAAACCTACCTACCATAGCTAATGTCAGACTCGTATCTCCACATAATGACAAGGAGATGCAGTTAAGAAGCATTACCTACCTATTCTTCTTTTAGCATTTGCACATAATAACAAGTGCTACATTTTAGTTCAACTGCTATAACAAAATGCAAATTCTTTACTCTTTCATGGACCATATTTAAATGAACATCCCATTAAAATCCAACCTCGTCTCATTATATTTAGTTTGTGAGTGATACTTCTTAAATGCAAAGATTTCTAATGACTTTAATGCATGCATAGCCCCATTTGAAAAAAATGGCTTTTTCTATAATGGCTATCCCTATCATGCATTGGCATAATAGAAGACAATTGTACAGAGATAATATAGCAAAGAATGACATGCCAGAGCAATTTGAAACTTAAGTTAAAATACACGGTGACATTTAAAATCAATTAAAATGGTGGAACCACAGTAACATCTAGGCACTAATGATTTATCCAAGAATCAATTGTGGAAGGTTGAGTCATCAATACACTTACATTTTGAACCCAGCAGATACTATATTCCATGAACTGATATTTTATCAACAAGTAGACTCATGTTCATCACGGAATTTTACTTCTATATCTCTGCTTTGCTTTACTCTGGTCCTCCATTTCTTTTCCCAGTCTCACTTTTCCTTCATGCCTAAACTAATGTGAATGAATGTTTGTAATGTCAGCCCATGGGGCTCCACCACAGGGAGGGCTTTTAATTTACATCTTACTGATGTTGGAGTTTTTGTCAAGATATAATCACAGAATCTTCGGCCTTTAACATGTATAAAAGAGAACTCTTGATTATATTATCAACTATTCCTCAAATCTTTTACCACTAGTTAGTGAATAACAAAAATGTTTTAAGTGTCAGGGGAGTGTATAATTTCCTCAGTTATGTCTTGTCACAACAAAAATTTGAAGCGACGGACTTTAAAGCCCTTGGCGTGTAATAGCTCTCGGACAGATCAGTGTTCCAGCTCTTGGACAGATCAGTGTTTTAGAGCTCAGTTTTATTTAGAAAATAAAGGAAAATACATCCTCAAGGAGAGAGGGCATGCCGACCCAAAAGATGCAAAGAGGAGAGAGCGAGAGCACTCTGGCCATTTGGCTCCTCTTTTTATATGTTTCTTCTCCTCCCCCTGGGCCTGCCCTATGTAAATTGGGCTAGCCAGAGATGCTGTTTCTACCTGAGGTCCTCACTCCGATCCTCGAACCTTTCTTTGTTCTATTTTCGCGGGTTTTTCCCTTCCTTGTCTTTTAGCCACTGCCATTCTGGACTCCTTTTTCCTAGTCTAACTACCTAACATAAGCAAATAGATGGGGAAACAGTGGCTGACTTTATTTTTGGGGGCTCCAAAATCACTGCAGATGGCGACGGCAGCCATGAAATTAAAAGACGTTTAATCCTTGGGAGGAAAGTTATGACCAACCCAGACAGCATATTAAAAAGCAGAGACATTACTTTGCCAACAAAGGTCCATCTAGTCAAGGCTATGGTTTTTGCAGTAGTCATGTATGGATGTGAGAACTGGACTATAAAGAAAGCTGAGCACCGAAGAATTGATGCTTTTGAACTGTGGTGTTGGAGAAGACTCTTGAGAGTCCCTTGGACTACAAGGAGATCCAACCAGTCCATCCTAAAGGAGATCAGTCCTGAATATTCATTGGAAGGACTGATGTTGAAGCTGAAACTCCAATCCTTTGGCCACCTGATGCGAAGAGCTGATTCATTTGAAAAGACCCTGATGCTGGGAAAGATTGAAAACAGGAGGAGAAGGGGACGATAGAGGATGAGATGGTTGTGTGGCATCACCAACTCAATGGTGATGAGTTTGAAAGGACTCTGGGAGTTGGTGATGGACAGGGAGGTCTGGTGTGCTGTGATCCATGAGGGTCGCAAAGGGTGGGACACGACTGAGTGACTGAACTGAACTAACCATAAGTAATCAGTGAATGAAGGTTTTAAGTATACTTTAAAAAGTGTTATGTATTAGATAAGTTCTGTGACCCTTTCAGTTCTGTATTGCAATGATTCCATAGGTATCATGTATTTGTTTTTAATGATACAACTTTATTTCATTCACTGTTACAACTTTAATGTGAGTACTGAATTCTTTAAAAGGAAAGATTCAGTTTTCCATTTTAGAAATTTTTTTTTTCCCTTTTCACTTTTCTCCATATCTTTAAAAAAAAAAAGTGTTGCCCCCCACCTCCATGTTATCTGAGTGCTTATTTACTCCCAGGTATATTTTATCCTGTGAAATACAGTTTATTGATGACAAAGAGGACAGCTTTACATTATTGATATTGCAGCCAAATTCTTCACTGTCTGAGCTACCAGGAAAGCCTGAATGTTTATAGGATTCTGAAAAATTCTCTCCTTAGTTATCCATATCTAACTCTGATACAGGGAGGCCCCAACATAAAATGGAGTTAACCAATAAGAGGATTGCCATGGAGGCAAATAGAAAACTATTAAAGTTTACAGACAAAGAATATTTAGTTGTAGAAATATAATAAGAGTCTTTGAACCACTGTTATGAGCTTATTTTAATATTTCATGTGTATGTATGATTGACTCTAGTGTATAATTCCAACAGCCAAATGATATATCACATTTTAGAAGTCAAATATTGCCTTGGTGAGATTGAGTAATCATTCTACAAATCAATTAAAACAGTTTTATTCTCTCCCTTCTATGAACACTAGATTTCTGATACTGGCACGTACACTTGTGTGGCTACAAGTTCAAGTGGGGAGACTTCCTGGAGTGCTGTGCTGGATGTGACAGGTGAATTCTTTGTGAATTATTTTCACAGAAGAAATCTTGAGCCAGTTTTAGTGATTAGCTCATTATCAGATAACAAGTTAAAGAAAGAGCAAGATTTTAAATTTATTGATTGTAAAAACTAAGCTTTATGTCACTTTTTTATTTCTGCCCTGCTTGGTGCATAGCACTGCATATATGAAATTTGATACATTTGTCCTTGATAATCTTACTATTTTCTCTGACTAAAGAACAGGAAAAAAAATCAAAAATAAAGACAAGCAGTTCGAGTGATCACGTGTGAAAGTAAATATTTTCTGATAATTTAGGGGAGAAAAACAAATATTCACTTATATACTTTTGATTCATGAAGATGAATTGCTCACTGTCTATTCAAATTCTTTAATAGGCTATTTTTTGTCTTTTAAGCATCGTTGTCAACTTATGCAATCAGAAATGAATTTTTTTCTGTTTGTCCTCTATAGAATCTGGAGCAACGATCAGTAAAAATTATGATTTAAATGACCTACCTGGACCACCATCCAAACCACAGGTCACTGATGTTACTAAGAACAGTGTCACCTTGTCCTGGCAACCAGGTACCCCTGGAATCCTTCCAGCAAGTGCATATATCATTGAGGCTTTCAGGTATGAGACAGTTTCTTTTTTCTCCATTGGGTTTTTGCTTTAGCTCCTATATCCTAAAATCTCAAGTGAGCTATCCTGCTGTTTTATTCTAAGGACATGTTTACTCAGTGCATTTTAAGAATTTATCTTTGGTATTTGACTTTATTCAAGGATAGATTTTGGGTTTATTTTTCATTCATACCTTAATTATAACATTAAATATGCACCATCCTTGTCTATGTATTTAGGCATCTAGTTATGACATCATCACTTAGCTCTTTTCTTTAGCTTGACCATTGTAGGGATTTAAGATGAGAATTTTGGCTTTAGAACTAACAGGACATGATTTAATTAGGCACAAGCACTTTTTAAGTTACACAAGTTGAGGCATGGAAACTTGGAACTTTAATTCCTAATAATTAGAGAAGAAGTTGAAATAATTCCAGTGTTTTATGCTATATATTTGACTACATGTATTGGCTATGCCTAAGAGAAAATTAAAAACTACTATTAAGAGATTGATTACAAGCACTTCTGATGGCTGAAAGGAAAAGTTACGTCCAATTGTTATTAGGAATAATTGCCCTCACATTAGGCATATAGACTATAAATTAGCCAATACTGGTATAAAACTGTCTTATGAGAATTTGAAAAAATAGTTATACTAATGAGAAAATGTAGCTTCATATTCAGTTTCAAAGTGCTTCTATTTGCCATTATAAATACAGTGATAGTGCCTCTTCTTTTTAAGCATAAGGACAAATCATCATTTTCATGTTAGATTTCCCTAGTCTATTAAAGTTAATGATCAGTACCTAGTTTTCAAATTTCACAACAGTGTTTCTCTGTAATTTTCATGCTTTGATGTATAAGGACTTCTGAAAATCAGACAGCCCTGAAAAATCACATTTTCTCCTCATTCTAAGCAAAAGTAGCATGTGACCTTAAACAAAGGGCTGTGAAAGGGCATCCTATCTGTTAAGGGGTCCACACACACAGCTAGAGATATTTCACTATTCTGAGATGTGAAATCACAATTCTATGTAATGTACAATTTTATTAAAAACGTGACCAAGGGAAAATATTCATTACATGCTTCCTTTCTTCTTTTACAGATATGTAGTTTTAGAAGGCTCTATTATAATATTGCATGTGGAATTGATGCAAAAGAAAACACAACTTGTAACAGGAAAATGTATTGGCATAATTTACTCTGTAGTCCATTTATTCTTTCTGCAGGTTAATTCTTTTCAAGGTATATATATATACATTACGAGGACCATATTTATTGTATAAACTTGATGTTGTGCTCTTGGCCTCTGTTCCTTTTACAGGTATTCATTTAGTGGGCTGCTGTGCTTTTAGCAAAGGGCTATCACATCTCCTGGGCTGAGTTTAATTTTGTTGTGCATGGCACTTCCGTTAGGTGGGCTCGGCTTTGTTGTGGAATAAACTGAAATCATCCAAATGTTTCATTTATTGGGCTGAACACTTCAAGCGTTGTGTGTGTGTGTGTTTAATTTTCAGCCATTAACCTTTGTCATTGATATCCAACTCCATTTCCAAGACCCTCATGACCGTTCTTTAAATGAAATTTCTGTTCCCGTTTCAGCCAATCAGTGAGCAATAGCTGGCAAACAGTGGCAAACCACGTAAAGACCACCCTCTATACAGTGAGAGGACTACGGCCCAATACGATCTATTTATTCATGGTCAGAGCAATCAACCCCCAAGGTCTCAGCGACCCGAGTGCTATGTCAGATCCTGTGCGGACCCAAGGTAATTTCAGTAACTATAAACATGACTGGTTCTAGAAAGAGGCACGAAACATGTCTTTAAGGACAGAGGGATTGCAGGACCAACGATAAATGCATCTGCATTGCCTATTAAAATGTTTCACTAGACCTGGTCCAGAGAAAGAAGAGAAAGCTTGTTGTTCACCTTAGTGAGTAGAGCTTCTTTCTGGAGCTGTCAGGGTTTATTTAGTAAAAATGAAACACAATAATTTGGTACAATTACATAGTAATTTAAGGCAGGGCTTAACTGTAGGGCTTCAGGGGCTTCCCAGGTGGCTCAGTGGTAAAGACTCCACCTGCCAATGCAGGAGACGTGAGTTCGATCCCTGGGTCAGCAGAATCCCATGGAGGAGGAATGGCAACCCACTCCAGTATTCTTGCCTGGGAAATCCCCTGGACAGAGGATCCTGGCAGGCTACAGTCTATGGGGTGGCAAAACAACAACAACAAAACTTATTGGTCATCATTTTAATTAAATAATGGAAATTTAAAGATATATAATTTATGGGCTTCCCTGGTGGGTCAGTGGTAACGAATCCACCTGTCAGTGCAGATGATGTGGGTTTAATCCATGGGTTGAGCAGATCCCCTGGAGAAGGTCGTGGCAGCACACTCCAGTGTTCTTGCCTGGGAAATCCCATGGACAGAGGAGCCTGGTGGGCTTCAGTCCATGGGGTTATGAAGAGTCTGACACACTGAGCACGCAAGCACATAGGATTTCACCGTATTTCAAAGGAAGGGAAAATTTTTCTCCTTCTTTGAAATAAATTCTGCCATAATGAAAAGTGAACGTTAATGGATAAGATGCCCTGTTAAGGATATCAAAATTGCTTCCTATGGTTCAAGAATTGTGGTTTGATTGCAAAGTGGGTCTCAAGGTGTGGTTCCTAAAAGCAGCATCTCATTCCTTGGAGCTACGTTAGAAAAAATTCTCAGGCCCTGACTCTGAAGGTCTAGGCGTGGGGCCCAGCAGTCTGTTAAAGTGCCCTTCAGGAGTGTTCTGCTCAAGTCTGACAAAGCATCTTTACAGCATATGGTATGAAACCAGATGTTTAAAGCAACAATTTGTTTCAGGAAGCTGTAAATCAAGCTTTCTTCCTGAGGTATGTGATGCTTTTGACTAATTAAAAAACCAGAATATTATAAGATCAAAATGGAAGATTCCCCATCTCATCTTTAGTAGCCTATCTCTTCACATTGAGAAATTGCTGGAGCCTAGGGGTTAATATGGGATGTTGAATTTCCCTTGTTACTAGTAGATGAAGGGAATTAATAAAATAGAAACGGTGGCTTTATTATTTGTTACAACTTACTTCCCACAGGGTTCTTGAGAAAGGGTTAATTATTTCTTATTTGTAAAAGGTTTTGAACAAGATATAATTCAAAGTAGTATTTTTATGCTATGAAAAGCACCATACAGCCATAAAATATTGTTATAATTACAATGTAGCTTGGTGATAGTAACGAGCATGCTATTATAACAGAGAAGGGCGCCTTAAAGGAATCAAGTCAAATAAAGTCACCACGTGATTTTGCAACGTTGCTGACATGATGACAGTCATGGGAGGAGGGGATGCCACTTTGCTATTGTTCTCTAAGAAATAATGTGATTAATTTTCCATGATGATAAAGGGCCTGTAGGTAAAGAACCTGTCTCTAGAGAAAGAAAAAATACAACAAGGAATTTGAAGACCTGAAACTGGTTCTATTTTACCTTGCCTGGATCCACTTGCTTTTAATGTGTATGAATTTAATGAGTAAATTTAATTATTGAACTTTAAAAAAAGAGGTGGATGGTTTTTAAGTCAAGAAATTGTAGTACTCAGATCATTTTTTACTTGTATAGATAGAAATAGGTTTTGTGCATAGCTGCAATGGAAAGTGGGGAGATCACAGAATGGGGAAGACTTTTGGTGTGATTAAATCTGGCGGCCCATCTTGATCATTCAATAACAGTGCCAGTCACTAAATCTTGACTCATAAAATAACTTCTCTGTGAAAAGGTCAACAAAGATTAATGAAAAGTTGTTTGTGATCTGGCTTGTTCCAGTCGAGAGACCATACAGAGCAAAAGACTTATGCTCCCTTAACAGATATTTAATAGAAAAATTCATGTTTTGTGTCTGAATGTCAGGATCATTTTTGACACCACAGTTTCAAGCAACTTTGCTTTCTGCCAAGCACCTCTTTGCAAAGAACACTTTGTGGTGTGAGCTCTTATTTTTTGAAGATACTAATGCTGTGGAATTTACAAATTTCTTATTTCAGTAAGGCAGCAAATACTTGTACCATCAATATCACGGTAAACCATAGATATATTAGCAAAGGCTAGTAGCATTCACATGATATTAATAATATATACATATATTGATATATTGGTACATATATTGTGTACATATATTGTCTAAAACTCCCTCTGCTGTTTATATTAAAGTTATATTAAAGATGGAAAAGAAGTGGAGCTAGAAAAAAATTACCAAAACGTAGTGCCCAATTGTTGTTTAGTTGCTCAGTCATGTCCAACTCTTTTGTGACCCCAGGCTCCTCTGTCCATGGGATTTCTCAGGCAAGATTACTGGAGTGGGTTGTCATTTCCTTCTCCAAGAGATCTTCCTGCCCCAAAGATCAAACTCTTAATTTCTGCACTGGCAGGGATATTCTTTTCCACTGAGCCACCAGGGAAGCCCAGTTCCCAATTTCGTATGTTCCAATTTAAGTTAGCACACCCAGTTTAAATTATTTTTGAGATAGGCACTTAAAAATATATTTGCAAGAGTAATGCATTGTGGCCTGAGAAATTAGAAGAAGGCAAGATTAAGAAAATAAATCATTTTAAATTGTAGTTCCTTCCTTAAGTAAAGTGATTAAAGAAAAAAATCGACTTAACATTGCAGTGTACCAGTTAAAGAAGCTGATATGAATATGTGTGAAATTCAGTGTTTGATGTCAGTTTGATGGACTTGGATGTCTATAATTTATCTTATTTTTTTTCCTTAATGGACACATAGGGTATAAACTGTTGGGTGGGAAATAGAACAGTGTTTAGGTAAATGGTATAAGCGATCAGAACAGATTATGGCTGAGAGTATATCATTCTAAACATTGCAATTCTTCTCACCCCGACAATCACTTCAAAAAATCAGCAGCATTATTTTTGTCAAGTATTAGAGTACTGTTCAGAATTTTACACAGAACATCTTACCAGTGTGTTAAATTTTTTTGTGAATTTGGGAGGATTCTTCCCCTTCTTTCCCTCATTTTATCTACCTTTAGTGGCAGGCTGCGCTCCATGGGGTCGCAAAGAGGCAGACACAACTGAGTGCCCCCCCACACACACACACAGTCACATAATTCACTTCCAGCCCCCTGCTTACTTTCTTTTCCGCTTTCCCAGACTGAAATAGGTCCAGAAATAGGAACACACAACCTGCTAATTGGGAAAAGGGATTGAACAAATTCGTAAACAGCAGTTTTCAGATCTGGCCCCAGTAACTACTTGTTCAAGTCCTTCAGTGTGTCAATATCTGTATTAAACTGATGTTTCTAAAGAAGTCTTACAGCCCACACTTTCTCCTTTAGTAAGAAAATAATAGATCTTTCACAGCAGTGTAATGAATGGGGATAAGGGGTCACTAACACTTTTATTAATATTTTACCAATGATAAATCTCACTTCTCAAATTATATCCTAAAGTGATAGTATATATATAAATATGCTTCAATGTTGTTTGTCACAAAGGATTTTTAATTTTCCCCTTGTAATTATTTGGCATAATATTGGCTTATATAATATGCACTGGAATTGCACTGTGAATTTTTAAGGATTGGAACTGTTGATCCCTATAGATATCAGCCCACCAGCACAAGGAGTGGACCACAGACAAGTCCAGAAAGAACTCGGAGACGTCCTTGTCCGTCTTCATACTCCAGTTGTATTGACTCCCACCACTGTTCAAGTCACATGGACGGTAAGTTTTTAAAGGCTATCCTAATGGTAGTCTCTTTTACTCAGTTGAAAAAACAAACCAGAAAAGAAAAAAGCAAAGAAACCAAAAATCAAAACCCTCACCATTTAAAGTCAAGGTAAATCTAAGGCAAAAGAGAAAAAAAAATTCAATACATAAAAGTATAAACAGAATAAAAATAGATCACAATATAAATAATATGTTTTGTCTCCTGAATTTTTACATGGCCTTATTGAGATATATTAGCACACTAGAGTTAAAGTATACAACTCAATATTTTTTTGGTATCTTTGTGGAGTTATGCAATCATCACCAGAATCTGGTTTTAGAATATTTCCTCATCCCAAAGTAAGACCCTGGGCTCTTGAGCAGCCACTCCTTCCTTCCCCTGTCTTTAGCCCTTTGCAACCACTAATCTGCTCTGTATGAATGCGCCTCTTGCTTTCATGTGAATGAAATCATGCAGTATGTGACCTTTTGTGTCTGGCTTTTTTCACTCAGCATGATGCTTTTGAGGTTCATCCAAGTTGTAGTAGACATCAGTACTTTGTTTCTTTTTATTACAGAGTAGAATTCCATTGTATAGATGTATCACATACATCTGTTTAGCCATTTATCAGCTAATTCGTCTTTGAGTTCTTTCCACTTTTGGCCATTATGAATAATGGTGTCATGAACACTTGTGTCCCCATCGACATATATTTTAATTTCTCTTGATATATACTTAGGAATTGTTGAATTAAACTCTTTGCTTAACATTTGGGTGAATTACCAAAATGTTTTTCAGAGTGGTTACACAGTTTTATGCTCCTACAGCAATATCTGAAGATTCTAGTTTCTCTCACATCTTCAACAACCCTTGTTATCCTGTCTTTTTGATTATAGCCATTCTAGTGAGTATGCGTGGTATATTACTGTGATTTTAATTTACATTTCTTCAATGACTGTTTTGAATCGTTCATGTGCATATTGAGCATTTGTTTGTCTTCTTTAGCAAAATGTCTGTTCAAATTCTTTGCCCACTTTTAACCTGAGTTGTCTTCTTAGTATAGTCTTATAAGAGTTCTGTAAATGTTGTGTGCAGATGCTTTATCAGATGTATGATTTGTAAATATTTTCTCCCAGTCTGTGTGATTTTTTTACTTTCTTAATGATGTTGCTTGAAGCACAAAAAAATTTAATTTTGAACTTTTCTTCTAAATTTAAATCAATTATCTTTATATTCTTGTAGCTGAATATTATCCAGCAGTACCCAAAAAGTATATAATTTTAATTATATAGTAATTAATTTATTTAGAATTAACAATTAAAATATAATTAGTAATTAATTATTTTCCAATAAAAATTAATGGGTCTTAAAAAACAGATTGATATTTTAATATATGCTATGAATGTCCAATTCAGGCATTATTGAATATCAACCTACCCACTGTTATTTCAGAATGAAAAATGTTTTCATCACATGGTAGTCACTGCAATGAAAACAATAGATAACATAAAAATATCCATATTATTCATATTAGAGATTATTAACCTTTGTATATGTGTTTGTGTCTATGTGTCTGTGCTTTGTGAAGAAACAGATAATGTGCTTCCTTCTTCCTGATACACTTAGTGTCAACTTTTCATTCATACTCAAGATCTCTTTATTATAGCCTCTAAAATTCCATAAGGATGATAACAGAGCACAACTTTTCATAGCCCCCTGGTTGTTAATAGATCTTGTTTGTTGTGTAAGTAATGGCCATTTGACCTAGGGATATCTAGAAAATTTTGTTTTAATTATAATATTAGAATTATATCAATTATAATTGATTAGAAAGAATTATATTAATTAGAAATATTTTTAATTATGTCTCTGTTATTGTTTTTGTTGGTAGTGGTATTGTTTTTGTGGTAATAGAAGAGTAAGTTTTAAAAAAAGGATGTTACCTGCTTAGAATGCAAATTTCTTTAGGTTAATAACTTATTTCACCTATTTTCATCAATTTCCTCAATAAAAGAAGCTGAGAGTGGAAAACTGGTTACTTTTCATCAGTTCTTAATCAGTGTTTGAATTATAAAACACAGTGAAGAGAATTATCCCATGGTCTTAACTAATAATAAATCCATTGAGTAAACACAGTTCAGTAAGCATTTTTTGAGGACCAGTTTTGGAGTAAATGTTGGAAAACACTATATAAAGAGACACAAATCTACTTGAGAAAAACATGAAACTTCTTCCTGATGGTACACAGGGATAAGAGCCATAACTGATATATATATATAATACATTTTATAAACAGAGGCTTCCATCAAAGAAGAAGTAATTAACTCTGTCCTCAGGCATCAGAAACAGCATTATCGCTTTTCTACATCTATATGGGGAAATATGGAGGCATTATTGTATTAGAACAGAAGAAACTGAATTAATATTTAAGGCTCTTTAGTCTAATTCTATTTTTAAGGGGTGACCCTGGTGACTCAGTGGTAAAGAATCCACCTGCCAATGCAGGAGATGCAGCTTTGATCCCTGGGTCAGGCAGATCCCCTGGAGAAGGAAATGGCAACCCACTCCAGTATTCTTGCCTGGGAAATCCTATGGACAGAAGGAGCCTGGCAAGCTACAGTCCACGGGGTTACAAAGAGTCAGACATGACTTAGCAACTAAAAAGAATAACAACAGCAGATTGTAAAAGGAAACAATAGAGAAAGGTTGAACAATGTTTCCAGGATCCCACATCTATGTATAGGTAAAAATGGAATTAGAGTTTCCTTAATGTAAACCTGCTCTTTGTTTTTCACTTTAAACTGTAGACAAATATTTAGTTGGAAGAAATACCTTTTAATAGTGGAATTTCAACATATGACCTTGGATGGGGCATGTTGTTGCTCCTTAAATTAGACCAGTCAAATGTTTGGTCTGAGAGTACAAAACTGGGTAGTGCTTTAACAAAAACTAAAACTAAATTTATGTTTAAGAGTAGCTATGATTATTTAAGGTTGCATTGTTTCTAATTTTATTTTTCATATAATTTCACATTGACTTATTTTGGTTTTGGCATACAATGGTTTCTATTTTTCTGCTCCCATGAAGGGACATAATGACCTCATCATTTTTCCAGTGGAACAGAAAGGGTATTATCTGCCATGTCTCTTCCATCTTTCCGTAGCTTTGGCTCAATACAAAACTATACAATAATAAAGCCAAGGAAATGCTTGTATTTTTAACACCAGATTTTTCCTCATTTTCCCCTGGAAAAAAGTCTTCTCTGCTTTGTTCTGAGTTTTAAAGGGTTGCTTTTTTAAGCTGCTTCTAAATGTGGGGATTATTTGGGTAAAGAATCAAAGTCATTATGTTTATGAACTTAATCACTTTAAAAGTCACAGGGTTTAAAAGAATCAATCATCGTAGCTCAGAATTGTAGGTCAGTAGCCTGGGTTCTTCCAAGAGAGGGACCTTGTCATATTCATCTTTATATCCCAAGAAACGTGTTATTACTAGTCTACACATCTCTCTCCCTCATGAGCTTGAGTTTTGTGAGTCCAAAGTTCAAGTTTTCACTTCTGTTTTTCTCAGAGCAGAACATTTATTATGAAATTCTTTTTCAATAACTGTCCATTGAATGATCAAATCAGTTGTCTTCATATATTTTAATTTTTTTTATTTTAATAAAGAAAGTGTTTGACTATATCACAGATTCTCCATGAATTTGTATTTACACATAAGGTAAGTATGTATTTGAGAAGTAAATTTAGTGAAATAAAGTTAGACTGGAGAGTGGATCTGTGGCCAAAGAAATTACAACCAAATATTTCATGTCATATTTTCAACTTGCTAAAGGTGTATGTTCTATGAGCTATCACATTGTTAGTACTTAAGTTTCAGGCATGTTGATATTTGAGGAAAGAAATATGTTCCCTAGTCCATGTATTTCAATTAAGGGTCAGCTGATGTAGTTTATCAATAGTTGGCAGGATTCTGTTACCAAACACATAGAACATTTGGACTGGAAAAACTATCTGCCTGCCCCACATGCCTAATCTCAAACCAACAAAATTGAGCAAAGGCTACTTTCTAAAATGACGGCTCTTGTAATGAGGGTGGGTAAAAATGATGAAAACGACTGTTTCACAAAGAAAGTAGCAATAAATCTCTTACTTTAAAGTCATTATTCTAGTATGTGTGTGTGAGTGTTTTGTTTTTATTCAAGGACAAGAATTACAGGTTGCTTGCCCCTTAAATGTCACAGCTACTGGAGTTGAAAGAGTGCTTTGGCAAATTAGAATCTCAGAACTCGGTTAAACCCAGATCTGTTATTCAGCAGGCTAAACCCACCAGAGGAAATTCACTCTGAATTTTCAGTATAAATGGAACTTTTAAAATTGAAACGATAGATATTAAGTATCTTGCTTTAACCTTTTAATGAATGTGCAGATTTGAGGGCCACAAATAGACTCCCTTTTTTAATATACCCCTTACATAACAATGCTCTATCATTGTGCAGCTCTAAAACTTGAAAAGTGCTTTATTATTTGTGTAAATTAAGTAAACTGAGACTCAAAACGTTTAAAAAGCTAAACCATCACTCAGTTGAGATCTTATGACCTGAATATGTCTTATGACTCTCTTCACATGTTCCTAAGACAATACTCTTTAATTTAGATTTCAGAAAATACCGATTTGTTTAAATTTAGCAAACCCATGGTTTTGTGGCCAAACTCTTGATTATGGAGATGGTTTTTGTGTGTGTGAGTGCTCAGTCATGTCCCACTCTTTGCAACCCCATGTTCTGTGGCCCACTAGGCTCCTCTGTCCGTGGGATTTTCCCATAGACAGAGTGAGAATACTAGAGTGAGTTGCCATTTCTTCCTCCAGGGGATCTTCCTGACCCAGGGATCGAACCCTCATTCTCCTGCATCTCCTGAATTACAGGCAGATTCTTTACCACTGAGCCAGCTAGGAATCCCATCACAATTATAATAGACTCTAAAAGAAAATCTTCCTTCTTTTAATTAGAATGTTAATAAAACTAGTGACAAGCATATGGTTTAACTTGAAAGTGATCACTTGTCAAAAGGTTCACCAAACTCAGTGGTGTAGAACATGTGTTCGGTAAAGTTTCACCTGTTTTTAAACAGGTGATGTGCAGCATTTTCATTTTTGCTTTCACCTGTAACAACAAATTTTCCTTCTGAAAAGAATGTAGAGCATGTACGTATAGCAACCACACAAAATCAAGTTAAAGTATTTAGCTATTAAGTAGGCCATTACAACAGTGAAGGCAGTATACACCGAAGTGAGCAAAGCAATGTTGTGCAGTAAACATTAGCTTCATAAAGTCCTAAAACACTTAATTAATGAAAACCAAACATGGATAAAACCAATTTACCCTGATTTACAGACTCCCTTCATCTGGAAACAGCTGCTTAATGTTCTTCTTAAAAACACAGCTTGCTTCTTTCAGTATTAACAAGCTATTATTGTGAGTTATGTCTTTCTTTCAGTATATAAATTCCCTTAAAGTGAATGCAGAGAAGTTTATAAAATGCAAGCTTAATGTTGTTTTAACATATGCCGCAGGGATTTTTTTGAACATTGACAGTTATGATGAAAGGCATCTCTCTTTGGCTCGCATAAATTTAGCTTTTTGCATTTTAGTTTTCTTGTTTTACAATGTCAGGAGAACTTCTGCTTTTTGATAAATATGTACGTTGGTTTGAACACAAACTGGTAGCATGGATGAGGATTCAAAGATCATAAGCTTTGGTATCAGAACTGAGCTTACTTTTCTTTGACATAGCCTCATACAAGTGTAGTACTAATTCCGCAAATCTTTAAGTTAGAAAGTTGTCATGTGGGTGAAGGAATTCTTACTTGTTGAGACTCATCTGTGAAACTGGAATTAGCTATACTTAGAAACACACATGCTCACGCAAATCCAACTTTATGGATTTTTCTAGCATCTATATTCTACATACCAAAAGCATAGCCCTTTGTTTTGCTGTATTTTGATTGAGGTTCTGTATTTATACATTTTCTGTCTTCACTTAAAAAATATTTTAAAATGCTGCAACTAATAAATAAATGCCAGAAGTTATTACATGAAAGAGTTTCATTTGTGTTATTATGTGTTAACAGTTGAATACAGACATTTTTAAAAAACTGAAATAGCCATTTCCATCATCACCTTCTTTATTTTCTCTCTTTTCTCAGCCTTCCTAAAATAGGGTTACTCTATCTCATCTCCATTGACTTTTACATTTTATTTGACAATGAAATATGTCAAGCTAAAGACTTCTTAGAATATGGCTATTAAACTATACTGTATGGAATATTAATTGAAGAAGGAGGTGCTGTGATAGTTATATTTAAGTCAAGCATTTCTAAAAATTAGCAGGACATGCAAATGTTGAGAAAGCTAAAAGTCCTTTTCTCCCTGAAATGAAACAGTGATAAAACTCCAATAAAAAGTGTTCAATAAATGTAAAACAAGAACTTGTTTTTAGATTTTTGATGTTAGTTTTCAGGTTCAAATTTTCAGATTTTTATTAAAAACAGCTCTTTATCCTAGTACCTCGAATGAATGAAAGAATCAAGAAAGCTGTTAAATTGTGCTAACAGTGGGACAATTGGAGGACCCTGAAGCTGTTAACTTAATAAATGTCTTTTATTTAATATTTGTTAATCACTATAAATTTTTCATATGCTTTTGAAACAGGAGCTCTAGCTCCACAACTCTGAGTCTCTTTCATATGCTTCCTCCAGCCACAGGAATTTTACACATGCTGTTCCTACTTTTCTTCCTCTGTATAAATCTTACTTTCCATGCAGATCTCAGCACTTGTTCTTCTTCTGGGAAACTGTCTCCCTGATCAATCAACTTCCTCTCCACTCTAGGCTTTCTTATCTGCTAGTGCATCTCATTCATAACATCATAACAAACATCATATTTGTTTGTTATGAATGTAACTTGCCCATTATTTGAGTGATCATGAGATAATTTCCACCTTCTACCTGAACTCTATGCACCGGGAGGCCAGGGACTGACTCTCCTTTCATTCTCCATTTTTATCCTCAGAGTTTAACAGAATAACTGACACCTCTTAATAGGAACTCAGAAAATGTTTGAGTGAGTAAAGGTATTAGTGAATGAACAAGGAGTGATAATGGAGATTCCTGACAAATAGCACACTGCATATAAAACCACAAAAATGAGAATTGTTGAATACACTAGAAGGACAAACAGATAAATGACAAAGCTAGAAATATTGACAGGCCTTTGTACTAATCGAAAGAATTTGAATTAACTGAGTATCTTAACTACTATGAAGTATTTTAAGCAGGGGAGAATGTAGTTCCACTCTTCATTTTGGAAGTAACAACTTGGAAGCATGTGAACTCAGAACTGAAAGAGGATATTGGAAGCAGGGCGATGAATTAGAAAGACATGGCATCGCTCAGACACTTCTGTTTGGTTTCAAAAGCTTTTTGCTTTGTCTTGCAGGTTGATCGCCAACCCCAGTTTATTCAGGGCTACCGAGTGATGTACCGTCAGACTTCAGGCCTGCAGGCTACAACAACATGGCAGAATTTAGATGCCAAAGTCCCAACTGAGAGAAGTGCTGTCTTAGTCAATCTGAAAAAGGGGGTGACTTATGAAATTAAAGTTCGACCATATTTTAATGAGTTCCAAGGAATGGATAGTGAATCTAAAACAGTTCGTACTACTGAAGAAGGTCAGTATTCAGATTTCTAACACGAACCAACCTTAAACCATAATGAAATCAACTTCTGTTGAAGTTCTAGTTTTATCATCTTCCTTAGAAGAGTACCAATAGAGAATTCTAAAAGTGAACCTGAGAGGTATCGTTTTTTTCCTTTTATTCTGAGAAGTTCATAGAATCTAACAACTCAAAAACTGTTGGTGCAAGTTTGTGTGCCTGATGCACAGTGAGGCCAAACAAACCAACATGTCGGAGTTTGGAGCAGAGAAAGGTTTATTGCAGGGCCGTGCAAGGAGATGGGTGGTTTATGCCTTAAAAAGCCCTGACCTCCTCAAAAGGTTTCAGCAAAGCATAAAGCCAGATATGGGTGGTGGGAAGTCAAAGGGTCTGTGATCAGCTCATACACAGTTCTCTTATTGGCTGACAGTGAGGTAATAGGGTGGAATCACAGGGGTTAATAATATCAGTCCTTAGACTCTAGTAGTCCTGGGGCTGTGTGCTCATGGTCATCAAGTAGTTAACATCTTTCACTTTGTGGGGGCTTTTCCACATCTGTTGTTTTACAAGAAATGTGCCTCAAATACTGTTATCTAGTATTTGTGCATCAAATACTGTTATACTGTTAGAGAGGGGGACTAAAGCAGAGGATAAAGGGGAAGACATGTCCCAGGAAGGCACCATAGGGTCCTGTTTGGTTACAAACTGACATTCAAGTAGTTTGAATTTTTCTTAAGGAAATACTAGCTTCAACTCATGTTTGTCGATACACTGGAATTTGATTACAATATTTTTCCTTTTTGTTTTCACACATGGCTTTAGCTCATTTGGCTTCATTAAAGGACAGGCTAATGGAAACTCAAGTACACAGGCTGTTCTTTGTCACTCCTCTGTTTTTGGTGTAGTAAAGCATGACATTCGCTTTTATAAGCCTCCTTCCCTATGAGCTCTGCCAGTCGGATTCATAATTTCTAATCAGGAAGGCCATTTGAATGTTTGTAATAGCATTCTTCTTAATGATGTCCCCTCTCCATTTCCCCTTGGTAACTTTTCTTGTTGCAGATAGTTTAAAATCAATCTGTGATGGACATAAAATTAATATAGTCTCAACTAGTCCATTTTCTAGTGTCCCCTTTCCTAAACTAGAAGTTGGCAATGAATGGTATCATCAAAATACAAAAAGTTACATGCAAAGTATAATAAATCCCCAGCTTTTCTGCTTTTCTGCTAAATTTACGTATCCTGCAAGTAAAAAGCCTTTTTTCTAAACATATTTTCTATAAATCAGTATAAAAGTAGCCTTAAGAAAATACATGTAGATTGTTCATGCTAACATACAGATATACATCTCCAACCAAAGAGCCTTTAAATTATATATATCTTATAATTAGCAACACAGAGAAAGGTTATCTTCACATTGGTTTACAGAGTGATACTGACACAGGCAGAAGTGCATATTTTTAAAGGCATCATTAATCAACCTTTAGGATTTATAAAGAAAAAATTACTAAAATTAATAATAGGATCTTTGTCTCCATTAACTTTTGCTTTATGTGGAAAATGTATAAAACTAATGAGTGGGGTGGGTAAATTTCATACAGAATGCTGTGTTTGAAGCACAGCACACTTCCAAAAATCAATTTCACTGCAGTTAGACTTTTCCTCCAGAATAGACATTTGTCACCGTTAGATTTACGTTCATCTCCTCTTTCTGTGGCTTCTGAAGGGAACAAATGGGACTCAGCTGGGCTGTGTCTGGGAACGATGAGTGAGTTCTTTCACATCTGTGTAATAATTGACCTGTCAGGAAATAGGCACCATTTTCTCGCCACACCAGCAGTAAGGGAAATGAGAAACCAGTTCTCCAAAGTGTTACTTTTCAATAAAATCTACTTAATGACTATAAAACCAGTAGGCAAACAGTTGGATTTATGTCATTGTGCCACATTTCAGACCAGCATTATCACATAAAGGAGTAATAAAGAGCAGTATTGTGTCTGTGTGTGTTTTGTACACGGACCAGACTTCAGTGAAATGTGTTGTGATAATTTATCAAACATGGGAAGATTTATTGATAAGCTTTTAAATATCTTTTATGATTGAAGTGTACACATTTTCAAAGAACTAAATTATGTAGTTATGAAAACATTAATCTTATATGTAAAAATTCTTTCATAACTCAAAATTATATGACTTTTGCTTCAAGGGTTAGTACTTTGATTTGCTTTTTCAACTTTTGGCTTAAACTCAGAGATATACTGAGAATTGATGTTTTCCAAGAAAATTAGTATGACTTAGCTCTCAAATACACTGAATAGGAGATACTACTACTGTCCAAAATCAAGAATTATTTCTTATTCATCTTTTCTTAGTATATTATAATTAGTTATGGGAAAAACTATAAAGGAAGAGAATTGTAGGAAATTAAAATCTGTCCATTTCACATTTGATCCAACATGAACTGTTTTCATTAATATCTTCAGAGTTCCTTGCCCATCAATATAAAATAAGTTTCAAATCTAAAATTATGAATCAGTTTACAATGATCAATTATGTTTCTCATTATGAAAACAAAACTGTCTTTTCTCTGTGTTGGTGAAATTTATAGCTGTGTTTCTGTTTTTATGTTTTTATATATTAAATGCAAACCACAACAAAACAAAAAGATAGTCAATAATGCTACTACTCAGAAATAATGGCTGGTGAAATTTTGGAATGCATCCTCTCAGAGTACTTTTGATAGCAGTGTTTTTGTTGTTGTTGTTTTGCTTGTTTGTTTGTTTTTCAAAAGAGGAGCCTATTAAAGTCAAAAGAGTCAAAGTTCTAAAATCAGACATACCTGAGTTCAAGTTTTCCCTCATTGTTTGACTTAGATAAGTCTATTATAGTAGCCTTCCTTTTCCTTATCTGTAAAACTAAGATGAGTTGTTTTTTATTTCCTGTGAATTGTTTTTGTGAGAATGTTATTTTTATTGTGAAAACTAAATCTTACTCTTACCTCAGTTCTAGGCATATAAGAGACACTCATTCTAATGTTAACTGTTAAATTTATTGTTGCGGACATATTACTGTAGCTGTTTTATTTGCTTTAAATCTATCCATTATATTTAAAGGATTTTTTTTAAACACTCACTGTTAATTCAGAACTACTAGAAACAAGACCCTCTTGCATCTTGTCTTTATATTCCTATTCTGTAAGCAGCATTAATGCACATTAAGACTTACAATTTGTGTTTATTCTAATGACTTCTTCTGCAGCCCCAAGTGCCCCTCCACAATCTGTCACTGTGCTAACTGTTGGAAGCCACAATAGCACAAGTATTAGTGTTTCCTGGGATCCTCCACCTCCAGATCATCAGAATGGAATTATCCAGGAATACAAGGTAAGGCCTGGATGAAGAAGGAAGGTTCACAGATAAAACTTCCCAGAGAAGTCTCAGGGTCATGTGGATGGGCAGTATTTCTGGTGGCCCTCTTTGAGTGTAAAGAAATATATGTTTGTGCAACTCATAAAGAAGCAAATGCACAGAATTCATAGAACCTAAATCCAAGCTCACAAATAACACAGACTCAGTTGGACAAGTAAACCATAATAGTGCAGTGATTATTTTATATATATATATGTATATGTATGTATATATATATGCATAAATATATATATATATATAATGTGGTTGCAGAACCTCAGGAATTTACAAAGATGGAGTAGAGGGTAGATAGTGAAGCCCTATCCCAGAAACTGTCTTTATCTTTGCTAGATTTCTGTGTAATGGGATTATGTTGTTTAGTTGCTAAGTCATGTTCCTCCAACTCTTTGCAATCCCATAGACTGTAGCCAGCCAGGCCCCTCTGTTCATGAGATTCTACAGGCAAGAATACCAGAGCGGGTGACCAGTTCCTTCTCCAGGGGATCTCCCCAACCCAGGGATCGAACTGTCATCTCCTACATTGACAAGCATTGTCAGGCTTTTGCAGGTGGATACTTGCCACTGAGCTACCAGGAAAGACCACAGGCCTTAGGCAACTATTTTTAAAATGTTTTCTCATAAAAAGATGCTTTGTGGGTTTATAGTGTTGCCTGGAGAATCCAGGGACAGCAGAGCCTGCTGGGCTGCCGTCTATGGGGTCACACAGAGTCGGACATGGCTGAAGTGACTTAGCAGCAGCAGCAGCAGTGTTGGGATGGAGATAGGAAGTACCACCTCCCACTCTAAATTCTGCTTTTACCAAGTTCTGGAGGTTCTGGAAAATATTTCAATTAAGAGCTGTATGCTTAGTATCTCAGTTGTGTCTGACTCTTTGCGACCCCAGGGACCCCTCCAGACTCCTCTGTCCATGGGAATTCTCCAGGCAAGAATACTGGAGTGGGTTGCCATGCCCTTCTCTAGGCGATCTGCCCAACCCAAGGATTGAACCCAGGTCTCCCACATTGCAGGGGGATTCTTTACCATATCAGCCACCAGGGATTCCTAGTCCAGGGATTGAACCCGCATCTCCTGCATTGGCAGGCGGATTCTTTACCACTAACCCACCAGGGAAGCCCTAAGAAAAGGGAGCCGTTGAAAAAACAAATTTTAGAAAGCTTTCATTTTTCAACTGATGAATTTGTTGCTGTTTAGAAAAAGAATATATCCATTGTTTCTTCACCATCATTTGAGAGACATCATTTGAGAAACACAAGTTGTCTAACTTTGAGAAATGATTCTGATTAATTGTGATATGATCAGACCACATGGGAGAGTAAAACATATCATTAAACCTTGTAAAAATTAAAAACTATATTTTTTTTGCCATTAATAAATATTTGTAGAATTCTGACAATAACATACTAAGTAGATCTATTAGCAAAGAAAACCAGACACCCCACCTCACCCCAGAAATTCATAATTGGTATGTGAAATTAAGCTGAATAATTTTATTCAAAACATTATTACTTCTAGGGAAAAAGAATGTTAAATTTTAAGTACAGTTTTCCTAAGTTAATGGTTAAGTTACTGAAGCAAATGGACTAAATTTGCATAAAAATTTATTTTAAAATATTCCCATCACTTTATAAAGAAATGTGTCTAAGAAAATAAGAGTAAGTGCTTTTCAGTTCATTTCCGTTAAGTTCAGTCACTCAGTCGTGTCCAACTCTTTGCGACCCCATGAATCGCAGCCCACTAGGCCTCCCTGTCCATCACTAATTCCTGGAGTTTACCCAAACCCATGTCCATCGAGTCCGTGATGCCTTCCAGCCATCTCATCCTCTGTTGTCCCCTTCTCCTCCTGCCCCCAGTCCTTCCCAGCATTAGGGTCTTTTCCAATGAGTCAACTCTTCGCATGAGGTGGCCAAAGTATCGGAGTTTCAGCTTCATCATCAGTCCTTCCAATGAACACCCAGGACTGATCTCCTTTAGGATGGACTGGTTGGATCTCCTTGCAGTCCAAAGGACTCTCAAGAGTCTTCTCCAACACCACAGTTCAAAAGCATCAATTCTTCGGCGCTCAACTTTCTGTACAGTCCAAGTCTCACATCCATACATGACCACTGGAAAAACCATAGCCTTGACTAGGCGGACTTTTGTTGGCAAAGTAATGTCTCTGCTTTTAAATATGCTATCTAGGTTGGTCATAACCTTCCTTCTAAGGAGTAAGCGTCTTTTAATTTCATGGCTGCAATCACCATCAGCAGTGATTTTGGAGCCCCCCAAAAATAAAGTCTGCCATGGTTTCCACTGTTTCCCCATCTATTTCCCATGAAGTGATGGGACCAGGTGTCCCATATTTTACAATAGCATAATTACATAAATTCTGAAATTTTATAACATTAAGATACATTCATGGGGAATAGATGGGGAAACAGTGGAAATAGTGTCAGACTTTATTTTTTTGGACCCCAAAATCACTGCAAATGGTGATTGCAGCCATGAAATTAAAAGACGCTTACTCCTTGGAAGGAAGGTTATGACCAACCTAGATAGCATATTTAAAAGCAGAGACATTACTTTGCCAACAAAAGTCCGTCTAGTCAAGGCTATGGTTTTTCCAGTGGTCACGTATGGATGTGAGAGTTGGACGGTGAAGAAAGCTGAGTGCTGCAGAATTGATGCTTTTGAACTGTGGTGTTGGAGAAGACTCTTGAGAGTCCCTTGGACTGCAAAGATATCCAATCAATCCATCCTAAAAGAGATCAATCCTGGGTGTTCATTGGAAGGACTGATGTTGAAGCTGAAACTCCAATACTTTGGCCGCCTCATGCAAAGAGTTGATTCATTGGAAAAGACTCTAATGCTGGGTAGGATTGGGGGCAGAAGGAGAAGGGACTGACAGAAGATGAGCTGGTTAGATGGCATCACCGACTCAATGGACACGAGTTTAGGTAGACTCCGGGAGTTGGTGATGGACAGGGAGGCGTGGCGTGCTGCGGTTCATGGGGTCGCAAAGAGTCGGACACGACTAAGTGACTGAACGGAACTAAGACACGTTGTTTTAAAAGCAAAGAATTATCTACCTTGGTGTGTGTGCCTGTGCTTTAATTAGTTTAGGATTTTACTTTTCGTATCATCTAGGACTAAATATCTTCAACTTCCATTTATTTAAATTTTTTTTTCACAACATGATAATTTTTCGTATGCTGTAAATTTTCTCACTCATATGAGTTTGTCCTATTTTGGTACAAATGTGTATATTTTGGTAAGGGTTAAATATTCCTCCATTAGTAACTTAGGTTTCATAGACTAAAAGAAGTCTGAAATTCAAAGTCATTATGTTAATTTAAAGAAAAAGTATCATTAATTTATCTATTTCAGAAACAAATTGTGGATGTTCCTCCCGTGTCTCCCCATGCAGATTATAAATGCTATATAATAGAAATACAAATGAGTGTACATGGAATTTTTTACAACACATTTTACAAGCAGATTTTCATATCTCAAAAGAAAATATGACTTTAAATTTAAATCTTATTGGAAATGCAAGCCTAGCATCCCTCACAGCAGTATTTAAAGACTTCCCACCACTCTGTTCATTCTCATGCATGTGTACGTTTGTATAGATATGTTTTGATCAATATTAAGATTTATTACTGTCAATGTAAATATTGACTTTAATTTTATCTCAGTCAATACCTTTAACTTTAGTCCCTTAATCTTGTTAACTACTTCTGTGTAAGTTAATATTTTCTTAAATGAAATACAAATTACTTAGATATGCACCTATATACTTTGGATACTACAACCCATAATCACCATATTTTAATGTATTATATTCATAGTAAATCTTGATAAATGAATTAACCAGAGGAATTTATGCATTTTAATCCATACCTAAATACTGTTTGCAACCAACGACAATTTTCCAGACTTTGCAGATGTGTTGAGGAAGTCGAATCATTGTTCTCTGAACATTCAGTGTGTGGGGTTTTTTGGGGGTTTTTTTTGGCCACTCCAAATAACATGCAGGATTTTAGTTCCCTGACCAGGATCAAACCCATGCCCCTGGCTCCCCAGTGGTAGCATGAACTCAACCACTAGACCACCAAAGGAGTCCCAAGTATTCAGTGTTCCTTGTAAAATACAAAAGAATGCTGCATAGTTTTAGTTTTATTTTTCCTTTAATACACACACATACATACACACATGTGCACAGACACATGCACACACAAAAATATACATAAATATATATATATCTATAGATATATATATATAGATATAGATATATATATAACCGACTAAATTAGGCATTCAAAAATGCCATTTACAAATAAGCCTAGAAAATAGACTGGTCACTACTAAAAAATTTAATCAGTTATAATGAACTAATTACCAGAAAAGATAATTTTATATTCTTTTGATATTCACTTTGCATTTCTATAGATCTGGTGTCTGGGGAATGAAACACGATTCCACATCAACAAAACTGTGGATGCAGCCATTCGATCTGTAATCATTGGTGGATTATTCCCAGGTATTCAGTACCGGGTAGAGGTTGCAGCTAGTACCAGTGCAGGAGTTGGAGTGAAAAGTGAGCCACAGCCAATAATAATTGGTGAGTACTAATCTATATAATCTGTGCTTTAGAATCAGTCAGCTGGTAACAAGGTGGATTATTTTTTTTGAATCTACATCCCAACAGTGGGTATTCTGTAAATAATGAGTAATATGATCCACACATCATATAGGCAAAAAATTATGCCTAGAGTTTCTAACAAAAAAGTTAGCAGTTGTTCATGCTCTTAGGATATCCACAACCTTCTTAAAATCATGATTAAGAGTTTATATGCTAATTTAAAAAAATAAAAAAATAAGTTTAAATGCTGAAAGTTGGTTTGAAAATTATTTTTAATCAATAATTTCATTTGTAATTTTGATGCCTTTGAAATATAGTAGGAAATGAGGCAGTTATTGAAGAAGGTGTGTTATGTTTCACATTTATATGCTTTCTCTTAGCCAGAGAAATGTCAAAAATTAAAGAGAAACAGGCCAAAAGAAACTTTGTAATCCAAATAAACTATCCCAAAGAAGAAATCCCTCTTCAGTCTACTATCATCATTATAGAAAATTGCTCCCTATCACCATGGATTATGTTTGACTTTTCTTGAAATATATATAAGTGGAATTGTACAGAATATAGTATTTTGTGTCTGATTTCCTTCACTAAACGTAGTATTTTTGAGATTCTTGCATATATGTATTATGCAGTTCATACGTTTTGTTTCTGAGCAGTATTCAATGTGTGAACGTATCGTATTTTGTTTCTCTGTTTTTCTCTTGAGAGAATGTGTAAGTTTTTTTGAGGATATATGTTTTTATTTCTTGTGGAGAATGACCTAGAAGTAGCATTTCTGGGTAACAGCACTGATGTGTTTGAGTTTATAAGAAACTTAAATATTTCTTCATATTGTATAGTTTTGTACTCTCACTCAGAAACAATCTGACTCCCAATTTTTCTACATCCTCACTGACATTTGATATTGCCATCTGTCATTATAGTCACTGCAGTGAGTTTAAGAGTCCCCTCACTGTCATTTTAACTTCAGTTTTCTGTGATGACTAACGATATTGGGCATCTTCATGTGTGCTTATTGACCATTCACATAATTTCTTTTGTAAAATTTCCAAGTCTTTGCTTTTTAAAAATGGTGCCATTTGTCTTTTGTTACTGATGAAGAGGAGTTATTTGTTCATTTTTGATATGTTTGCTGTCATAGATTGTTTCCTAAATATTTTCTCCCAATCTATGGCTTTCTTATTCCTTCTCTTAATATTGTCTTTTCGATGAGCAAAAGTTTTAAATGTACATGATGTATAATTTATCAAAATTTTATTTCCTGTTTAGTGCTTTCTAAGAAACTATGTCCTACATCTAGAGAGCAAATATTTTTTTTCCAGAAGCTTTACAGTTTTAGCTTTTATGCTTAGGTCTATAATTTGTCTTAAAGGAATTGCATGTGGTTTGAGGGTTGAGGTTTATTTGTTTCCATATGTAAAATCAAAATACCGAGGCATCTTTCACTGAAAAAGCTTTCCTTTCCCCAGTTAGCTATCTAGGTGAGCATCCATTCTAGATTCTCTATGTCATTCCATTTCTTTATATGTCTTCATAAGCCAAACCATTCTGTCTTGATTACTAATAGCTGATAGAAAGTCTTGGAGTCAAATAATGTGAATACTGCATCCATTTCTTCTCAAAAATTGTTTTCACTGTTCCAGACCTTTTGCTTTTCCATATACTTTTCAAATCAGCATGTCAGTTTCTACAAATTTATCTTGGAATTGTGATTGAAAATGCAGTGAATCTATACACCAAATTGAAAGGATTAACTATTTTAATAGTTTTTGTTTCTCTTTGAGAACATGAGGTACCTCTTTATTTTCCTCAACAATATCTTGTAGTTTTCAGTGTATGACCTTAACTGACCTTAACATATGTTTTGTTAAAATTGGAGTAATTTTTTTTACACTATTATTAGTGGATTTATAAAATTTCATTTTTCAACTATTTTATGTTATATATAAATTTAATTTTATATGTTATCTTTTTATCTTATGACCTTACTGTTTTCATTTATCTGTTTTAATAGTTTAATAGTTTTTTCTGAGTGTATTCAGATAATCATATGTTTTATTTCTTCTTATTTGTGTTAATACGGCAAATTCTACTGAATAGATTCAAAGGTAAATAAACTTTGTATTCCTGGGATAAATCCCACTTGGTCAGGAGTTATATTATTCTTTTCACAGATGCTCCTGGATCTGATTTACTAGCATTTGTAAAGAATTTTGCATCTACATTCATGAGGATTATTGATTGGTAGTTTTCTTCTAATGTCTTTGTCAGGTTTTGGAATCAGGAATGCTAGCTTTAATGAGTTTGGAAATATTCCTTCCTCCTCTACATTCTGTAAGAGTTTTGGTAGACCTGGTACTATTCCTTCCTTAAATGCTTTTAGAATTCAGTGATGATATCTGTGCCTAGAGTTTTCTCTGTCAATTATTTTTATTGTTATGAATTTATACTTATTCAATTTTTTTCTTCCCTGTTGGATGTGGTAAACAAAGTTTTAGTGTTTGCGCACCAATGAAATTGTCTAATCTGTCTAAATTGTCGAATTTATTTTTAAATGTTTATTTTCAGTATCTCCTTATTTGTAATATCTTTAACTGTAATGTTTGAAGGATGAGCAGTAATGACTTCTCTTTTGTTCTTAAATACTGTGGATTGATGGTCTCTCTCTTCTCCTTTTTCATTGTCTACCTACCTTCTCTCTCTTTTCACTCTCTCTCAAATTTGAATCTTGATAAGGGTCTATCAATTTTATTAATATTTTCAATGTACAAACTTTTGGCTTTGTTAGTTTTATTTATTTGTTTTCTAATTAAGCAATTTCTGATATTTTTTCTTCTGTTTAATGTTGCTTCTTAAGATAGAATTGATTGAAAATAAATCAATAATTTGAACCTTTATTCTTTTCTATTGTGAATAAAGTTTTAAATTTTCCTCTAAACACTTATTAAGATGACTTCTACGAATTTGATGTGTTGTGTTTCTATTTATCATAAAGTTGAAAACATTTTTCAATTTCTGTAAAATTTTTGATATTTACAGAAGTTATTTGGAAATGTGTTATTAAATTTCCAAATGTTTTACTATTTTCCATATAGCTTTTTGTTCCTGATTTCTAATTTAATTTCACTGAGATCAGAAAGTATATTTTGCATGAATTTAGCTTTTTAAACATTTTATTTTATAGCCCACAATTTCACCTTAGTTAATGTTCCTCGTACATTTAAAAACTAGGTTCATTTTTATTTTTCTAATTTGAAATGGAGTGTTCTAAAAATATCAGTCAAATCAGTTGGCAGTATTATTCAGGTCCTTACTTACTTTCAGGTCCATCCAAGTCTATGCAAATGACCCAATTTCATTCATTTTAATGGTTGAGTAATATTCTATTTATATATGTATCGTATCTTCTTTATCCATCCATGGATAGACATTTAGGTTTCTTCTGTATCCTGACTATTGTCAATAGTGCTACAATGAACATCGGAGCATATGTGTCTTTTTTACTATGGTTTTCTCAGGGTATATGTCTGGTAGTGGGGTTACTGGATCATGTGGTAGTTCTATTTTTAGTGTTTTAGGGAACCTTTATATTATTCTCCATAGTGGATATATCAATCTGCTGTATAGCTCAGGGAACCTAGCTTGATGCTTTGTGGTAAACCAGATGGGTGGGATGGGAGGGTGAGGTGGGAAGGAGGTCAAAGAGGGAGGAGATATATGTATACATATGACAGATTCACTTCACTGTACAGCAGAAACTAACACAACACTTAAAACAACTATTCAGTTCAGTTCAGTCGATCAGTCATGTCCAACTCCTTGCAACCCCATGGACTGCAACATGCAAGCTCTCCCTGTCTATCACCAACTCCCGGAGTTTACCCAAATTCATGTCCATTGAGTCAGTGATGCCATTCAGATATCTCATCCTCTGTCATCCCCTTCTCCTCCTGCCTTCAATCTTTCCCAGCATCAGGGTCTTTTCAAATTAGTTCTTTGCATCAGGTGGCCAAAGTATTGGAGTTTCAGCTTCAGCCTCAATCCTTCCAATGATTATTCAGAACTGATTTCCTTTAGGGTGGACTGGTTGGATCTCCTTGCTGTCCAAGGGACTCTCAAGAGTCTTCTCCAACATCACATTTCAAAAGCATCAATTCTTTGACCCTCAGCTTTATAGCTGCTGCTGCTGCTAAGTAGCTTCAGTCATGTCCCATTCTAAGCGACCTCATGGACTGCAGCCTACCAGGCTCCTCCGTCCATGGGATTTTCCAGACAAGAGTACTGGAGTGGGGTGCCATTGCCTTCTCCGCAGCTTTATAGTCCAACTCTCAAATCCAACACGACTACTGGAAAAATCATAGCTTTGACTAGATGGACCTTTGTTGGCAAAGTAATATCTCTGCTGTTTAATATGCTGTCTAGGTTGGTCATAACTTTTCTTCCAAGGAGCAGGCATCTTTTAATTTCATGACTGCAGTCACCATCTTCAGTGATTTTGGAGCCCAAGAAAATAAAGTCTGTCACTGTTTCTGTTGTTTCCCAATCTATTTGCCATGAAGTTATCGGACCAGATGCCATTATCTTAGTTTTCTGAATGCTGAGCATTAAGCCAACTTTTTCACTCTCCTCTTTCACTTTCATAAAGAGGTTCTTTAATTCTTCACTTTCTGCCATGAGCATGGTGTCATCTGCATAACTGAGTTTATTGATATTACTCCCAGAAATATTGATTCCAGCTTGTGCTTCATCCATTCCAGCATTTCTCATGATGTACTTACTCTGCATATAAGTTAAACAAGCAGGGTGACAATATACAGCATTGACATACTCCTTTCCCAATTTGAAACCAGTCTGTTGTTCCATGTCCAGTTCTAACTGTTGCCTCCTGACCTGCATACAGATTTCTCAGGAGGCAGGTCAGGTGGTCTGGTATTCCCATCTTATCTCTTGAAGAATTTTCCACAGTTTGTCGTGATCCACACAGTCAAAGGATTTGGTGTAATCAATAAAGCAGAAATAGATGTTTTCCTGGAACTCTCTTGCTTTTTTGATTATCCAGCTGATGTTGGCAATTTGACTCTGGTTTCTCTGCCTTTTCTAAAAACAGCATGAACATCTGAAGTTCACAGTTCACATACTGTTGAAATCTGGCTTGGAGAATTTTGAGCATTACTTTGCTAGCGTGTGAGATGAGAGCAATTGTGCGGTAGTTTGAGCATTCTTTGACATTGCCTTTCTTTGCAAATGGAATGAAAACTGACCTTTTCCAGTCCTGTGGCCACTGCTGAGTTTTCCAAATTTGCTGGCATATTGCGTGCATCACTTTCACAGCATCATCTTTTAGGACTGAAATAGTTCAACTGGAATTCCATCACCTCCACTAGCTTTGTTCATAGTGATGCTTTCTAAGGCCCACTTGACTTCACATTCCAGGATGTCTGGCTCTAGGTGAGTGATCACACCATCGTGATTAACTGAGTCGTGAAGATCTTTTTTGTACAGTTCTTCTGTGTATTCTTGCCACCTCTTCTTAATGTCTTCTGCTTCTGTTAGGTCCATACCATTCTGTCCTTTATTGAGCCCATCTTTCCATGAAATGTTCCCTTGGTATCTCTAATTTTCTTGAAGAGATCTCTAGTCTTTCCCATTCTATTGTTTTCCTCTATTTCTTTGCATTGATCACTGAGGAAGGCTTTCTCATCTCTCCTTGCTATTCTTTGGAACTGTCCATTCAAATGGGTATATCTTTCCTTTTCTCCTTTGCCTTTTGCTTCTCTTCTTTTCTCAGCTATTTGTAAGACCTCCTCAAACAACCATTTTGCCTTTTTGCATTTCTTTTTCTTGAGGATGGTCTTGATGCCTGCCTCCTGTACAATGTTAGGAACTTTTGTCCATAGTTCTTTAGGCATTCTGTCTATCAGATCTAACCCCTTGAATCTATTTGTCACTTCCACTGTATATTCGTAAGGGATTTGATTTAGATCATACCTGAATGGTCTAGTGGTTTTCCCTACTTTCTTCAATTTCAATCTGAATAATTTAAAAAAATACACAAAGTATTATTATTGCTTTGACTTTTAACAATCTTTCAAATAAAACTAAGAAATAATATTTTGTATTACTCATGTTCCTGGGTTTCATTATCTCTTTATGTCTGGAATGCTATTCAGCTATTTTGGGCTCCCCTTCACTGTGTCACATTTTAGAAATTATCATCAGATAGAAAGCTATGAATATATTGACATTTTCCTGGTTTATGTTCCTGTTCTGATAATTCTGTGCTTTTGTTTCCTGTATTTTGCCTAGGCTTTTACTAGTTCATGGTGGAATTACATGTCCCACTCCTATTATTCCTACATAGGCAAGAGTGAAAGTATCCAGTGAATTATTCACTTTAAATAATACACTTTTCACTTGTTCTCTTTTGAATTTTTTCATTTCCCTCTGAAATTTTCCATATGTTTTTTCTTTTTTTTTTTTTGAATCCAGAGTATTCTTTATTTTAATACAAATTCAATTTCTTAACATGTTTAATCTTTATGTTTTTTCATTCATAAACTCTATTGTTTTAAGTTATTGAACATATTGTAATGACTGCTTGAAAGTCCTTTTCCTCTAATTTAAATATCGATGGGATCTCGTGGTCTATTTCTATTGATTACTATTCCTCTTGATCTTAGGTCATTGTTTCCTGAATTTTTTTTGTTGTGATTGTTATTATTGTTTTGTTTGTTTTTGCATACCTGGCGATTTTTTACTGTGTGTTGGACATTGTATGTAACAAACTATACAATTTTGTGATCTTCTGAAGAGTGTTGGTTTTTTACCTAGAGGCACTTAGGTTACTAGCTGATCATCTTGTTCTTGTGGTGGCTTTTTTTACATTTTGCTAGTATGGACTATTTATCTTTTGACAATATTCTTCAGGCCAAACCTCAGTTTATTTTTTTATTTTACTTCTAAGGCATGGAGCCCCTGAGCTTTCAGTGAAAAGCCTAATATGTTTATCTGATCTGCCTAACTTGATGGCATTTAAACTTTACAATGTCTGCGGTTAGAGAGTCTGATCAACCTCTTCAGCCTTTTACTTTTTGAGTTTCACCAGATCTTTGAAAGTGTCCTTCTACATGCACAATTCGTAGTTCAGTCTAGGACCGAGGGAGAATTTATGCACATATTTGAGAACATTACCCTCCTATCTCTCCCTCTTTCACATGATCTCTCCCTTAATTTTTAGTCACACTGGCTGCTGTAAATGCTGCCCTCTGACATCTCCTACAAATAAAATTGTGATTTTTAGCTTGGGTTCTAGCTCCCTAGCACTGCATGGATTGAGCTCTCTAAGGGGCTAGAAAGCCTCATAAATGCAGATTTTTTTTTCCTGAGTGGTTTTATTCTTTCAAAAGGCAAATCCCTTCAGCTCACCCTAATTTTATTTGTCATTGTCTTTAGCTTGTTAAATATTCTTCCTAGAGTTTATATATTTTAAAAATACTTGTCCCGAGTTTGATACAAGCAAATGTGCCATTCCCCTGCTTTTCTGTTTATTTTCAGAAATGATGCATATAGAGCATACTATCAAAATATGGGAAATTGTTTCTTATTACAAAGCCATTTCTTGTAGATGAAGAGATTTAACATTCAGTTATATGCTTCCCAGGTGGCTCAGTGATAAAGATTCCACCTGCCAATGCAGGAGACGCAGGAAATGTGGTTTCGATCCCATAGTAGGAAAGATTCCCTAGAGGAGGAAATGGCATCACACTCCAGCATCTTGCTTGTAAAATCCCATGGACAGAGGAGCCTGGCAGGCTACAGTCCATAGGGTTGCACAGAGTTGGACACAACTGAGCACACGTGCATGAAATATTCAGTCATGATGTTAAATTTTTTAGATTCTGCAAGAGTTCTTTCTTTTATATATTAAAAGCATTAAAAAAAGTTACAGTATTAACTTTTCTTTAAATTGTATTCCCTTTCTTAATTAGTCATACAGACTGAATTAATTTCTTAACCTAAGGGAAGCCTATAATCTTGGCCCTTCTGAGATTTTTCTAAAGTAAATTGGAATAAGAAAGAAATACAGATACACCCAAAAGGATTTAACAGATTTAGATATAGATATGTGTTCTTATTTCTCCATGTTTTCTAAATAACATTTAGAATATGTTATTAAGAAATAAAGCAGTAAGTTTTCACTTAAAAAATATGAAACATATTTGAAAGGCTTATCTGGTGGCTCAGATAGTAAAGAATCTGCCTGTAATGCAAAAGACCCAGGTTCAACCCCTGGGTTGGGAAGATCCCCTGGAGAAAATAACGGCAACCCTCTCCAGTATTCTTGCCTAGAGAATCCCAGGGACAGAGGAGCCTGGTGGGCTACAGTCCATGAGGTCACAAAGAGTCAGACACAACTGAACAACTAACATACTTCAAAAGGTGTAGTTTTCTATAACAGCTTCTTGATAAGTAAGCAAAGTATTTTTTTCACTGCCCCTCTAGCATATACATATAAAAAGTTTGACTGAATGTAGTTTTTCTAAGTCAAAGGCCAATAGGATTATCAAACATCTATATTTCCCTTTCATGGTTTCTTTTTTTTCTATTATCTTTGCTAATAAATAAATACTCTTGTATTATTTTAAAAAGATTGAGTGATCAAGTGGATAATGGGTACCTTGTAATTTGTTTATATATTGTACAACTTTTCAGATTTTTATATGAAATAAAAAATAAAATAATAAATACTATTTCTATCTCCTCTTTATATGGGTAGAATATACCTTATCCAAGATCTAATTATAGAAAATAGAATTGCACCACTTGAAATAAATTAAAAACACAAACAACGCACACACACAATTCAATTTGAAAAGGGCTATTTGTCCTCGAAAGATTTATTTCTTTTTAATATCTACTGTTGTACTGTTTAATTGTTTCTTTAATTACTCCCACATATCTACCTTAACATCTTGTCTGATAACCTTATCTACACAACTGTTATTCCTTAGTTGAAAACTGATTTAGTGATGGCTAATCTCCTCTTCTCTTTCAATTTATGCTTTCCCTATTGTCTACTCAGTACTGGAAACAGCACTTGAAGTGACTCAAGCTCTTCCTCATTTCCCCTTTGCTTTAATTAAATCATGTATTGGCATTTAGTGTAATTTATGGCCGATAATTTTAGATTTGTCTTATTCCAGACAATGTACTGTTTCATCTAGTCTTTGTCAGCTTAGCTTTTATTCCAGAAAGCTACATTAAAAGGACCTTTAATTAAAATATTATATAAATATAATAAGCAGCCTCAACCAGGCTTAACAGTAATATTGTTCTTTTGTCTGCCATTTCCGCTGTTAAAGTGACTTTTACATCAAAATATCCATAATTCTGTTTGCAATTGCACACACACAAAAGCAACCAAATATATTTACATATATAAGCATCAAACAGCCATGTCATATAATAAACTTATATTGACTTAAAAGTCTCAGTAATCTTGCTTAATAATATAACTTGTTTCTGTAATCATTTGGCCATTTCACGCTTACCTTACATAGTTGGTAATAATATGTGGAACAGCTGCAAACTTTCACAGTAATAGGTACAATCGAATCTGATGTGTCTAATTAATTTTTAGTCCAACAAATTAGTTTTGTTCTTCATTACTCTCCAATGGGAGGAAGACATTATATTTCATTATATTTTTTTGTCTGAAAGAGGAACGCACTGTCACAGGTCACACACCTCCCATCTCTGTGCTCTAATTAGTTCAACTGACAACATTGTTTCAAAAATACTAGCTGTACAAGAAACACTAATACACCTTGGGTAACATAAATATTCCACTATATTCAATATGATGTTTTATGACTCTTTTACATAAATGAAGGACAAATTTTCTTTTCTGATTATGCTATAAGGTGTTTTCTTTTTATTAGTAGCTAGTGTTTAGCACAGTCAACATATATGACTAGGAGCTCATTTTAAATACATTTTAGACTACGTTTATATGTATAATGATTAAAAGCAGATAGATTAGGAAAATGAACCAGGTTTACTACACAGGTAAAGATGATTTTTACATCTGGAAATTAACACAAAAGAAACTTCAGAAATGAAATACTGGATTGATATAAAAATTGGGCATATCAATGGAACATTATGTGCAAAAATGGGCATGATGAAGGACAGAAACAGTAAAGACCTAACAGAAGCAGAAGAGATTAAGAAAAGTTGGCAAGAATACACAGAAAAACTATACCAAAAAAATCTTAATACTCTGAGATAACAATGATGATGTGGTCACTCACCTAGAGCCAGACATCCTAGAGTGTGAAGTCAACTGGGTCTTAGGAAGCATTACTATGAACAAGCTAGTGGAGGTGATGGAATTCCAGTTGACTACTTAAAATGCTAAAAGATTATACTGTTAACGTGTTGCACTAAATATGTCAGCAGATTTGGAAACCTCAGCACTGGCTTGGAATAGGAAAGGTCCGTTTTCATTCCAATCCCAAAGAAGGACAATGCCAAAGAATGTTCAAACTACTGTACAGTTGTGTTCATTTCTTATGTTAGTAAGTTTATGCTTTAAATGCTTCAAGCTAGGCTTCAACAGTATGTGAACTGAGAACTCCAGATGTACAAGCTGGGTTTAGAAAAGACAGAAGAACCAGAGATCAAATTGCCAACATCTGTTGGATCATAGAAAAAAGCAAGGGAATTACAAAGAAACATCTACTTCTGCTTCATTGACTACACTAAAGCCTTTGATGTGTGGATCACAACAGACTGTGGAAAATTCTCTAAGATATGAGAATACCAGACCACCTTACTTGTTTCCTGAGAAACCTGTATTCAGGTCAAGAAGCAACAGTTAGAACAGGACATGGAACAACTGATTGGTTCAAAATTGGGAAAGGAGTATGACAAGGCTGTATATTGTCACACTGCTTATTTAAATTATATGCAGAATACATCATGCGAAATGCCAAGCTGGATGAATCACAAACTGGAATTGAGATTGTCAGGAAAAATGTCAACAACCTCAGATATCCAGATAATACCATACTAATGGCAGAAATTGAAAAGGAAGTAAAGAGACTCTTGATGAGGGTGGTAGGAGAGAGTAAAAAAGCTGGCTTGAAACTGAACATTCAAAAAATGAAGATCGATTGATCCAGACCCATCACTTCATGGGAAATAGAAGGGAGAAAAGTGAAAGCAGTGACAAGTTTTATTTTGCAGGACTCCAAAATCCCTGCAGATGGTTACTGCAGCCATGAAATTCAAGGGGGCTTGCTCCTTGGAAGGAAAGCTAAGACAAACCTAGACAGCAAATTAAAAAACAGAGATATCACTTTGCCAGTAAAATTTCATATAGTCAAAGCTATGGTTTTCCAGTAGTCATGTACGGATGTGTGAGCTGGACCATGAAGGAAGCTGAGTGCCAAAGAATTGATACTTTTGAATTGTGGTGCAGGAAAAAATGCTTGAGAGTCCCTTGGACAGCAAGGAGATCAAACCAGTCAATCTTAAAGGAAAACATCCCTGAATATTCATTGGAAGACTGTTGCTGAAGGTGAGCTTCCAATACAGTGGACACCTGATGGGAAGAGCTGACTCTTTGGAAAAGACCCTTATGCTGGGAAAGATGGAATGCAAAAGGAGAAGTGAGCAGCAGAAGATGGGATGGTTAGATAGCATCACTGACTCAGTGAACATGAACTTAAGCAAACTTTGGGAGAGAGTGAAGGACAGAGGAGCCTCACATGCTGCAGTCCACAGAGTCACAAAGAGTCAGACACGACCTAGCAACTGAACAGCAAATAACAAACAAATGGGCATTCTGATTGGCTTAACAAAGTAAAAGTTTCTTTCTTATTCATAGTCAGTCTAATATGGGTTTGCAGAATGGAGGGTGGGGTTTCTACTCCATAAAGTTTCTCATGAAATGTGAATCCTTCCAGTCAATGGTGTACCATCTCTCATAGGGTCAGGATCCCACAACTGATCCCTTGTTCTATCCAACACCTTAGGAAAGAGAGTATGAAGTGCTGTCACAGTGGTACATGGATTGGTCCAGAGATACCATGCATCTGCCTGTGTACAATTGTCCAATATTCAATCACTTTGTTGCACTCAGCTACAAGGGAGGCTGGGAGATAGAGGCTAATTTTCTTCTCTGGAAGAAAGGTGAAACCTTGGTAAACAAGTCACCTGTGGTTTGAAGGACTCTCACATCTGGATAATTTACAACTTATATTCCTACCTGGGGCTTCCTTGGTTACTCAAATGGTAAAGAATCTGCCAGCAATGCAAGCATGACTGAGCACATACACATGCACATGTAAAGAGGTTAATAGGAACACTATAATTTGTAATTCAAATCATGGCCCATGTAAAGCTAAAAGTTACTTAAGCCCCACTCAGGTAGGAGTAAAGTAAAAGTAAAGTCTCAGTCGTTCAGTCATGTCCAACACTTTGTAACCTCATGGACTGTAGCCTGCCTGGCTCCTCTGTCCATGGGATTCTCCAGGCAACTTACTGGAATGAGTTGCCATGCCCTCCTCCAGGGGATCTTCCTCGTCTCCTGAGTCTCCCACATTGCAGACAGATTCTTTACTGCTGAGCCACCAGGGACGTCCACTCCTTACATTCATCATCTGAATTAATCCTCCCAAATATATGAAATAGACACTACTGTCACCAGCTAACAGAAACAGGGATTCCGGAAGATTAAGTGCCCTCCATAAACCCACTGCTTTCCTAGCTAGGAAGTGACAGAGATGATACTCAAATGTGGAACTTCAAAGACCTTGCTGTTTCCAGTATGTTACAGTGCCAGGATAACTAAAACAAGAGAATTAGACGTTCCTTTGATATGATATGCTGAAATTTGCCATTTATATTTTGCTTACAATTTATTTTTAATTATTTGTTTACTCACTGATGAGATATGATATTAATATGAGAATTCACTTAGTTTCCAGTTTCTGAATTCATTCATCTATTAAATAAGCACCTAAATCTTTGCTCATTAGTGATGTTAGAATTCCACGAGTCTTTAACCTGTTTAAAAATGTGGATTGAGATTGTCTTTATTATGTCTGAGAGGGCTAAACCATCAGAAATGTGACAACTTCTAGAATAATCTTAGTCTAGATTTAAATGTATGATTTGTTACATAGACCTTAGAATTAAATTTCAAGTTGCTTTGTATCTAACTTTCACGTGGATTTTCAAGTTGTTTTGTAGCCAACTTTCAAGTGGATTTTCAAATTAGCTTCAGATACTTTAAGGGCATTTAGGAGTTTTATCTTTCGTGAGATTTTAACTATAGATACTAATCTCTATGAAAAGATGTTTACGTTATTATCATTATTTAATATAGCAGTTTCAGTACCTTCCAGAAAATTAAAGTATGTTTGATCAAGGTAAATTATTTGGTAAAATATTAAGAGAAATATTTTGATCATCTGTATTTAGGCAATGCTGTAGGGGAAAGGTAATTTGCAAATACCCAGTTTAAATGTTGTAGTTGCTTTCTTTTTTTAAATGAGAATTGTCTTACAAAATGCTTTACCTAACTGAAGAAAAGGTATTATTATTTCAGCTCACACACTTGTTTTAGTACTTATATATGAGGCAATAAATCAATAAGTGGTTCTGAATCTGTCCATAGTAAGTTAAGTAAGTAAGTAAGTATGTAAGGAAGTGTTAGTCGCTCAGTCGTGCCCAACTCTTTGCGACCCCATGGACTGCAGCCCACCAGACTCCTCTGTCGATAGATTTTCCAGGCAAGGATATTGAAGTGAGTTGCCATTTCCTTCTCCAGGGGATCTTCCCAACCCAGGGATCAAACCCGGGTTTCCTGCACTGCAGGCAGATTCTTTACCAACTGAGCTACAAGGGAAGTCCATAGTAAAACAAAACACAAAGGAGCAATGTTCTTAATCACATTTCAAACTTATGATTTGATTGTTCTTTTGAAACTTATAAAATCTGCTTACCAGTAGATTGTGACAGGGTCAGGACACAACAAATATTACCTGCTTAAAAGAAGGTTACAATCTTCTGTGCCTTTGGTGTAGCACGTATGTATTTTTGTGGGGTCTTGGGTCTTAATATTTACTAGCACTAACACTATTGTTTCTTCCATAGGGGGACGAAATGAAGTTGTCATTACCGAAAACAATAACAGCATAACGGAGCAAATCACTGATGTTGTGAAGCAACCAGCTTTTATAGCTGGTATTGGTGGTGCCTGCTGGGTAATTCTGATGGGTTTTAGCATCTGGTTGTACTGGCGAAGAAAGAAGAGAAAGGGACTCAGTAATTATGCTGGTAAGAGGCTATTTCCAGCTAAGAAAATGTCTTAGCTTTAGAAATATGATAAAATGCAAGGGAAGGAATGAAATGGAATATGAAATGATTGAATGAATGGGTGTTTTTTGCTTGATTTAAACCATTATAAACAACATGCTTTAATACACTGCTCTTCATCATATCACATTATGACCATAAGTCCATCTTTTTGCCTGTATCTCCAAGGAAGCACAAGAAGAGTGCACACCAGTAAAGTGATTAGCCATTTTTCTCAATATTTCAAAACACACACACGCATAGACTTTTCAAGCTATGACACCATGTTTGAAAAGTGTATTTAAGCAAGAGCATTCCTAAAATGCTCAGGTAAAAAAGAGAAAAGATTTGAAATGTAGGTTTTTGTATTTAACAATACAGATTATAAAGGGAAATGTATCCCAGATGGAAAATACAAACAAAACAACACAAAAAATTTCACCAGGATTGATGAAACTGATGAGGCATAATTTGTTTTATTAGTCACTTAAATAGAATGTCTATTTTAAAGTAACCATGAGCATTTTAGAAAGAAGAAAAAACAGAAGCAAAAGAAGAGAAGAAAAATAAGATCCTAGATGTTCCACTTGTTTGCAAAAATGTTTTCTTTGAATCCAGAACAGGAATTTTAAGGATGTCCAAAGTTATGGCCTTCAAAATACATCCAAGGCAGAAAGAGAGAGAAAATTATCAAGTCAGTGAGTGAAAAATGACCTCGATAATGAAGCTATGTTCAGTTAAAGTTTGAATTACATTTTAAGTACTTTCTCTAACAATGATAAAAAAAAAAAATTGCCTCACAAATACTTTACATTTTCTAGAATTTTCAAGGGAACAATTTTAATTTATCATTGCCCTACAAATATTTTCAAACTCTTTGAGATATTTTATTCATCTTCTATTTCTAATTTTTACTTTAATAGGAAGCATAAATGTCTTCATAAGTGATTTTGACAGAGGCTTCATTACTTATTAAGCTTACCAGCTGCTATAACTTGTAGGCATCCAAGCTTCTGAGAATAGTTCAAAATGAAAGAAACAGCATCCAGTTGGTTGTTTTTCTTGTTATTAAGTAGTATTTAAATATGATCAGTTGATGATCACATTGCGGCTCGTGACTATAGCTTGTAGAAATGACGTTTGTTGGTTACCGGTTAGAATATATTCCCAGGACTAGAGAAGGTAGTAGTGTATTCGTTCCAGAAGGGTTTCCATACTTTGTGACTTGCTATTGCTGTGCCATTCTCATTTCTCATTGGTTGCTGATGCCTGCTTCCTTATGCTTTGTCATCTGAGTGCTTTATCACCTTGCCAATGAAGGATTCTTCCTGGAAAGGGATGCTGGGCAATGACTGCTGAGTGTCAAGAGTCATGAACATTAATGATACTTTAATGTAACTTCTTGTTTTGCAGTCCAGTCCCTGCTTTCATTCCCTGAAGATATTGTCCGTTTACCTGTCTGTTTAGTCAGTCACCGTGTTCTGTTTCGTCTCTGTGACATGCTCATATAAATCATAGACTATTTTTATGTTTATCTCTTTGCTTGACTTTAGTGAAAATAATAAAAGACTGACAGTGTTAGTCACTTCAGTGCCACATTTGGAGTGTTGCATTTTTACCCTCTGTAGGATTTTCATTCACTTCTTCCAAATAGCATTACTCTCATAATTAGTAGTTATGTTTTTTGTAAAATCATGTCAGAGAGCCTTTCTTCTTTTCTTTCTTCTTCTCTTTAAAAACAAAAGCTCTTTACATTTGATTGGAAAATATCTGTTGGTCTTTGAGCTGGACAAGAATAGCACATTTCCTGTTGTCATTTCTCATTGTGATTGATATCCATCTGCTTGTAGTAGAACTGCTGACTCAGAAGGTGCTATGCCCTTCAAATATTTTGGAATCAGGCCAAGCCACAGAGCAGGATTTCTGAACCTTTATCCTTAATTGATAGATGGCTGACTCTCAGAATGGATTCACCTTCAGCTGGAAATTTGCCTTCCAGCAACTGCTGTTCTCTTTTAGGTGAGAAGCAAATGAAAATCCACACTACAGGTACTCAGCATTGCATATCTGACTTGGTGATATTCTCTACACATTTCCCCCCATAAATATCCTAGCCTCCACTTTCTGGAATTTTTATATTCTTGTCTTTCTACAGCTTAAAGAATATGAAGATTGTAAATAGGCATGCTTAGTGTAGTATTTGTTTATCATATGTTTAAATTTATGATATTTGATACATGAGCTAATGATCTGTTTTAAGAGCACAGAGATTTCATATAGGGCTAATTTTCTCTGAAGTATTTTATAAAAGTTATCAAGAAAGTAGTCTATGTGTAATGGTTCTGTTTATATTTTGGTTTTCACAGAAATTTCTGTGGGAAACTTATAATTTTACAAGTATGAAATGCAAAACTGGTAACCTTAAAGCAATATAATTTTACTCAGAAAATGAGAAGTCTAACATTTCTACTTTTTACTATACAGTAATATCTATATAGTTTCAAATATTTCTTACTGATTTATGACACCAGTGATAATTTTTTTCAGAGAAACAGAAGTCTATATTGGGATCAGTATTTAAATTAATTTATAAAAAAAGATGACTTCATTTGCTTTAGACCCCAAATGTGATCTTAGATTATACTTCAACATCTGCTGCGATTCATATAAATTCAGAAACATGCATTTTAATAATGCTGATCCTAAGTAGAATTGGAGTGGTGATTTAGTCGCTAAGTTGTGTCCAACTCTTGCGACCCCACGGGCTGTAGCCCTCCAGCCTTCTGGATTTTCGAGGCAAGAATCCTGGAGTGGGTTGCTGTTTCCTTCTCCAAACCAGCAACTGAACCCAGGTCTCCTGCACTGCAGATAGATTCTTTACCAACTGAGTTACCCAGGAATTCCCAAGTAGAATTGAAAAGTAGGTTGAATTTGATTTCAGTACTTGCCTTTTCTACTTCATTCCAAGTCTTCTTAATATTACAGGTAGATTTTAACCATCATAGGGAAGATTTTAACTAGCAGGGAGAAGAAATCCTTTGCAGAGTGGGAAACCCAAATCTCCACAGGATGCCTTCCACTCACTCTATAGGCAAAAGCTCACCCACTGATATTTATTGTGGTTAATTTTTGAGTCTCCATCTCCATGTGGAAATTATATTTGAATGCTTAGAAGAAAGGTAAAAAAAAATGACATGCTATTCAGTGTTGATATTTTTCTTATGATTCAGACGAGTTAACACATTGATCATAGAACACTAGTGGATCAGCACCTTAGATTATAAAAGAAACTGTCAGGAATCAAATGTAAACTTATACAGCGAAATGACCTGAGAGGAGAATTTGGCCTGAATGTAAAGTTGCTTCTTTACGCAACAGAACATGGCAATTTCCCCAGGGCAAAGTTACTAGTTTCCTATTTCAGGTTTTCCCTATTTATTCTTTGTTTAAATTTTTCAGACACAAACACGCATGAAAGGTTTGCTCGTGGTTCAGAGATGGGCAGCTAGAATGAGAAACGCATTCCCCTATCTCATATTCTACATGAAATCATTTTATTTTTTCTAGAGTAACATGCAATGTTATTTATCTTGATCTTCATTGAGTACTAACAGTGCTTGCCATTGCATGTGAGCTTCCTGACTGCCAGAAATATTCACTACCTGAGTTGTTATAGGATGAAATAGAATCATGAGGATATTTGGGCAGAAAATATTAGATGATTTTGAATCTAGAGTAAATGTTTGATTATACGTGTTAATGGTGTTTGTGAATAGAAAAGTGAACAATATAGTTTGAATAAAGCTATGCAGCTTTCACAAAGAGTCTGTATGTCATATTATGATCTTCATGAAGCCTGCATGATGCTTTTCAAACTAATGCTAGTCATATTTCTATCAATAATTTTTAAGTTATCAACTTTGTAATGGAAGTAAACTAACTTTCACACTTTTAAAGGGGTGAGTTCTATTTTATGAATATTACCTCTGAGGATAACAGATTTGATTAAACTCAGTAAATGTAAATAATTTAATGAGTGAGCAAATTATGAAATACCAAACACTTCATGCATAGGTTTTAAACCATTGGTGAAATTATTTGACAAAACCATCCTATGATAGCTAAAAGATTTGATGGAATTTTTATACTCTGATTATCTGGGCTTGAGTTAAGGCTTATTAAAAGAGGATTAATCTACATTCATAGTTGAGAAACAGCTTATCAGGCAAGGGAATGAGGCTTGGCTGGCAACATTAAAGTTTCCATTTGGAGTAGGAAAATGTGGCCTACTAGAGATAGGCACTCTGAAAGCTTCCTTACCTCAAAATGTCAATTTTCTCTGTAGTTATATTTCCCTTCCCCCTCAGTGCTAGCAGGCATGAGATTAGGATTAATCCTGACAGATAATAGTAGAGGTACTTTGTATATGATCTGAACTTGCAAAATCTCTTTACCTTCTATCTTTCATAAATGCTGCAATAAATTCAGAATACTTAATACATTTCTAAAACAGTTAAAGAGTATAGTGTCTTTAGAGCTTTTCAGAAGCCTTAGCACTAGTCAGACACTTTTAGCAATAAAAACTCCTGTGCACTCTGTATTGCTCCCTTCAAAGTTCTTAATTTTAGATAATATCAGAAAGTCCTGGTAAAAAACATTCACTTATTTCAAAGTTAATTTTGACAAACACAAAGTTACTACACTATGATTATCAAAACTGTGGCTAGAGAAAGACTGTTCAACCGCCTACCCTCTCTACCTTCTTGCTTTCAGCTTTAAGGTAGTTCAGCACCTCTGAAATGAGAGCTACTTCAAAACAGCTTTCAAATTTGCTGTGGCATTTATTTTTATGTTTCTCTGTCTCTACACACACACAAAATGTTGATCAAAACACCAAATATGACTTCCATTTTAGGAGATCTAATTGTTTATCCTTTCTCATCTGTTTTTAATCTCACGGTCTAATAGAACTCAGTTACTTTTGGTCTGCTTTTCAAAATGGAACAAATCTAAAAGTTTTGGAGCATGGGAAGAAAAGGAAATCTGAAAAGGTATACTCTTTCTCCCTTGCTTCAAAAAGACAAGTATTCAACTTTATTATGTAAGGGTATTGGGTTTGTTGTTGTTGTTTTCTCCTGATAGAAACACACAAAAATTGAAGTTTTTCCTATATATCAAGTTGTGTCCATGGACCATTTTAAGTCAATTATGTATTTATATAATGACTGTGTATTTTTGCCTCTATGTAGTTGGTATGAAGAGGCACAAACATAAATGTCTTTAAGAACTATTTTTGACAATCTCTTTGCAGATTTGAAATTATTTAATGATTTACTTAAAAGTAGAAAATGGATACATCTTGAACGTTCTGGAATTTAAAATTCTTTCATTCACAACATTTAACTCTCAGTTGGTAAATATGGACCATACTATAGAGTCCATACTCTAACATGTCTGTAAATAAACCTCGATGAATGTTTGAATGTTTTTTTCCACAACTTTTTATTGTGGTACAATACACATTACATGAAATTTGCTATCTTGACCATTTTAAATGTACCGTTCAGAGGCATTAAATACATTCATGATGTTGGGCACCATCACCACCATCCATCTCCATAAATTTTTTCAACTTTTAAAACCAAAAACCTTTGCCCAGTAAACAACAACTCTCCATTTCCCTCTCCTTCCAGCCCTCACAACTGCCATTTTATTTTCTGTCTCTGTGATTTTGACTACTCTCTGTACCTCATATAAATGGAGTTTTACAGTATTTGTCTTTTTGTGACTGGCCTATTTCATTTAACATATTGTCCCCAAGGTATATCCAAGTTTTAGCATATGTCAGAATTTCCTTCCTTTTCAAAGCTGAATAATATTCCATTTCATCTGTATATACACTTACCCATTCATCCATCAATGGATGCTTGGTTTGCTTCCACATTTTAGCTGCAATGAATAATGCTACAATGACCATGGATGTACAAATATCTCTTTGATATCTTTATTTCAATTCTTTTGGGTATATATCAAGAAGTGGAATTGCTGGGTCTTATTGTAATTCTATTTTTCGTTTTTTGAGGAACAAACATGATATTTTCAACTAAAGGTAAAATGGTTATTACCTTCCACCAACAGTACACAATGGTTTCAATTTCTTCATATTCTCAGTAATGCTTATTTTATGTTTCCTGCATAGAAGCCAACCTAACAGGTATGAGGTAACATCTTATTATAGTTTTGATTTCGATCTCCCTAATGATTAATGATGCTGATCATCTTTCCATGTGCTGACAAGCATCTGAATGATATCTTTGTATAAGATTTTGAGTGTTGCATCTTAGTACTTTAATATTTACAGTTTATGAAACATTTAACATTGGTAAGTACATAAAGTTAAATACAACTTAATTTCTGTTCAGTTGTCCTCAGCTTCAGTTGTCTTCTTTTTTTTCTAATATTTTTTACTCTGACAGTAACAGAAACTTTGGGTAAGGAAAAAAGAGCATCCAAATTAGAAATGCTCAGCTTCTACCCTCATATCTCCTAAACAACACATCTGGAGGTATAGGCCATCCATGTCTGCTGATATTGACAACATTATCTTAGCCCTCTTTTATCAGAGTAAAACAATCACTTGATAGTCCATTAAAAAACCACATACTAGAAAGTCACTTCAGATGGAAAGTTAATTAGCTGCACTGTCTTCACATTTTGTGTTTTTCCAACCTAATCAGACCTTTATTTAATGCCACCAGTGATTTTTTTTTTCAATAATTGTTTCAGATCAATTTGTCATTTTTGTTGTTGTTAAAAAGAATTATTACAGGGACGCAACATGGTATGGACACACAGCTGCTTGTTGATTCCAAACACATAAGGGAGTCCATCACAAAGCAGACTAGTGATCAGTATTCATTTTCTTCATAGCCAGTCCTGAGCAGGTGCAAAGGTTCTGTCAGGATTGTTTTCTAATGCACTTGAGAAGATACCTAAAAACTTCATAAAGCTGTGTACTTTAGGTGCCACTGAGATGTTTCTGAAAGCACTGCCTCATAAATTCCTTATAAACCCTTGGATGATGATGATATTGCCTAATTATGATGCCATAAGGGAAATATGGCAGTGGCCCCAGGGCTCTAAAAGGTCAGTTTTTCTTCCAATCCCAAAGAAAGGCAAGGCCAAACAACCGCACAAAGTACCGCACAATTGCATTCATCTCACACACTAGCAAAGTATTGCTCAAAATTCTCCAAGCCAGAGTTCAACAGTACGTGAACCGTGAACTTCCAAGATGTTCAAGCTGGATTTAGAAAAGGCAGAGCAACCAGAGATCAAATTGCCAACATCCATTGGATCATTGAAAAAGCAAGAGAGTTGCAGAAAAACATCTGCTTTGTTGACTATGCCAAGACTTTGACTGTGTGGATCACAACAAACTCTGGAAAATTCTGCAAGAGATGAGATGGGAATACCAGACCACCTGACCTGCCTCTTGAGAAATCTGTATGCAGGAAAAGAAGCAACAGTTAGAACTGGACATGGAATAACAGACTGGTTCCAAATCGGCAAAGGAGTACGTCAAGGCTGTATATTGTCACCCTGCTTATTTAACTTATATGCAGAGTACATCATGAGAAATGCTGGGCTGGATGAAGCACAAGCTGTAATCAGTATTGCTGGGAGAAATACCAATAATCTCAGTTAGGCAGATGACACCAGCTTTATGGCAGAAAGTGAAGAAAAACTAAAGAGCCTCTTGATGAAAGTGAAAGAGAAAAAAAAAAGAAAGTGAAAGAGGAGAGTGAAAAAGTTGCCTTAAAGTTCAACATTCAGAAAACTAAGATCATGGCATCTGGTCCCATCACTTCATGGGAAATAGATGGGGAAACAGTGGAAACCATGGCAGACTTTATTTTCTTGGGCTCCAAAATCACTGCAGATGGTGACTGCAGCCATGAAATTAAAAAACGCTTGCTCCTTGGAAGAAAAGCTGTGACCAACCTAGATAGCATATTAAAAAGCAGAGACATTACTTTGCCAACAAAGTCCATCTAGTCAATGCTATGATTTTTCTAGTAGTCATGTATGGATGTGAGAGTTGGACTATAAAGAAAGCTGAGCACCGAAGAATCGATGCTTTTGAAATGTGGTGATGGAGAAGACTCTTGAGAGTCCCTTGAACTGCAAGGAGATCGAACCAATCAATCCTAAAGGAAATCAGTCCTGAATATTCATTGGAAGGACTGATGCTGAAGCTGAAACTCCAATACTTTGGCCACCTGATGGGAATCACGGACTTGTTAGAAAAGACTCTAATGCTGGGAAAGGTTGCAGGTGGGGGGGGAAGGGGACGACAGAGGATGCGATGGTTGGATGGCATCACTGACTCTATAGACATGAGTTTGAGTAAGCTCTGGGAGTTCGTGATGGACAGGGAAGCCTGGCGTGCTACAGTCCATGGGGTCGCAAAGAGTCAGACATGGCTGAGCAACTGAACTGAACTGAAGAGATATATTCTTAGACAACCTTGGGGAGGGGACTGGGGAACTACATTTAGAAATTTATAAAATCTAAAAAGTGATCATACTTATTAGCTCAAACTTAAGAAACAGGTGAATTATGGAGAGATTATCCAAATGAGAAAGTATTTACTAAGTGTAAACTTTAAGTAGCAAGTTCGTTAAAAATATGAATCAATTTATAAAATTTTATTTTCACTTTTGCTCACCAAGGAATCATAGTAAATAAAATCGGTGTCTTCCAAAGATAGGATGTTGAATTCACAGCTGTGAAACGTTATTTTTTCCTTCATCCCCAGGGACTGGTTTAGCTGATGCATATTAATTTTGGTCAGAATTGCAATTGTGTAATCCATAAACTTCTAAACACCAAATTTTTCCCAATGATTTTCTAGTTAAGTAATTTAGTTGCAAAGTTTGACCCAAAATAATATGAAGTCATGTATAGACTTTGTTCCACCAATCATGAATATTCACATCTCATTGCAAAACTAATCATTTTGAAAATAATTGCTGTCTCAGACCCTCTCTGCAGTGTGCATCATATTACCTATCCCAGATCTGAAGCATTTTAATTCTTAACAAACTTAGCTGCAAAGTTTGTGGGTGAGAGATGATGGACCCAAACTGATATTTATCTTCTTTGCCAATCCTTGAGACCCACTTTCATGTTGTTAGCTTTGTAGAATGAAATCTAGTGACCAGAGGGAGTGGGTTCTCCAGCTGTGGCTTTACTCGATGCTTGTTGGTGTTGCTAATATGCTCCATAGTTTTAAAAAGGACTTAAGTTGTATAATCATTACATACAGTGGGAATATATTCAATAAATTGAAAGTCTCATTTTTGTAAGGATTGGAAAATGAAGCAAAGCGTTCAATACATTATGTATTCTCTATTCACTACAGTTCATGTCTATTATACAGTAATTGTAGTATTTCAACTCATAGTGCTTCTCAGTGTCCCTAAAAGGACCTGTGATGGAGAGGAATAGGTTTTCAATCTGTACCTGTTTATTAGAAGAATATTACCTGTTTGAACTATCCTGTTTCAGTTTCTATTATGTGCAGTTTGCATCATGCCCTCTAATTAGGACACCTGTATATTAGCATTAAAAGTCACGATGTGATAATTCTTCTTTAATACATATCAATCTTCCAATACCATATATGTACCAACTGACATACAAATAAAAATTGCCCCTTTGACTTAACCATGTGTTTGGCCTGAAGAATTTTTAGATGTCTTATTAAGTTGGAACAAGTGATGACTTTGCTTTAGGCCAAACCACTGCTTCTTACTATCTGTGCAATTATGTTAATTATATTTTGCTCTAATTCCCAGGGGCTTCAGCTCTAAACAAAGGGCCAATATGTAGTTGTTGTTAATTGTAATTAATATTGACTACTTGTGTGTTTCCTTTTTTTTTTTACAGTTACATTTCAAAGAGGAGATGGAGGACTAATGAGCAATGGAAGGTATACCAAGGAGATCTTTTATTTTTATTTTTAATCAGGACTGAGGAAACTACATAGTAAAAGACAATTATTGTAATAAACGATCACTTATAAGTCTGAAAATTCTAGAAGGAATTAAACAGCTTACAACAGGGTTTAATGATCTATCTGTTGTGCACTTTAGAGGAATCAAGTCCAGATGTTTCATATCTCCCAGATGCCCCTGAAGAAATTAGTAGTAAATATCACAAGGAATGTGTTCATTTGTTAGCAGGATGTTTATTGCATTAATTAGACATTAGCAAATGAAGTTGCTGTTGTTTAAGGCTCCTTATTGGTTCTCACCAAATTGCTGTGAGTGAAAAATTACACATAATCGATCACAAAGTAAATGATTCATGGATGATGAATAGGCTGTAGATTGATAGGACTGGATTCCACAACTTTGGATACTCAATTGAAATTGATAAAAACTGATAGCAAACCCATATATTCTCATCTATTTTCCCTTTGCCGATATGGAGATTGTAATTAGGCTCTGGTAATAACTTCCAATTTCCCATTTAATCAATATTTGAGCAAAAAGAGTTTAGGTCTATTGAGAGCTGGTGGGTGTAGCCAGAAAGCAGTTGGATCTTCTTATTGCAGTTTCCATAGAAACACATGTTTCTCTTAAGGATTGTATCACCAAGGGTCTATCAGGAAAAAAAAAAGTACGATGATTATAGATGTTGCTCTATCTTTTTAAATATGTTAATAATCTGGAAAGGGATCAGAATCCCACTTTTACATTAAAGATAGGAATTCTTTATTGAATATGATGCAAAAGAAGTTTTCTTCATAGACAATATGCACATACTGGATCAGACCACAGTGGATCTTTTATCACCCTAAAATGCTTTCATATTCTCCTAACACTTTAAATTTAGAGAACCTGAAAATGTGCTATTGATGGAACAGTATAAATACTCTTCATTTATTTCCCTTAAGTTCCATGCCTCTAAATCAACCATGAAGGCTCATAACAGGGGTTACAGCCTATAGGGGACAGATAAATATGGGAGCTGCAGGAATTGAAGGAGCAATAGCCCAAAGTCCTGGAAATAGCTGATACTAAGCAATCATTCAGACCAACTGTTCCCTTGAGGTGCCAATTTATCATTAGATCTTGTTTCAGGATGCTGCTATGTTACCAGTGTCCTACCAGTTTCAGGGAAGACGACTGAATTCATTTGGATGTCAGCAGAATCCCAGGCAGGACTCTTCTGCTTCCATTGACAGGGATGATCCACACAGAGCCTTAGTGAATTGCCAAAGTTCCTTAATTCTTGAGAGCCTCCAGATTTTAATTTGAAAGTGAATTAAAATCTTAAATTCTTTAATCCACTGTAGTTCATAAGACAGATATGCAAATCACTCATGGAGTTCCATGGACTGATTTCCATTTTTTCCTGTTTTAGCCGCCCAGGTCTTCTAAATGCTGGTGATCCCAGTTATCCATGGCTTGCTGACTCATGGCCAGCCACAAGCTTGCCAGTAAACAATAGCAATAGTGGCCCAAATGAGATTGCGAACTTTGGGCGTGGAGGTAAGTTGTGTTTTTCAAAATTCTGTCGTTTGTGATTTGTTTTCTTGGCTTTCCTGGGTGTTTTGAAAAAGGCATGCCAAAAAGTATTTTCTTTCATAAGTGAATTTAGTGAAGTACATGTATTCATAGTACTGTACATTTGCTAAATGTTTTATTATAAAACTGTGGTATCTATTACCTTGAGTAAAACTGAGCTTCAGTTCAGTTCAGTTCAGTTGCTCAGTCGTGTCCGACTCTTGGCGCAGCATGCCAGGCCTCCCTGTCCATCACCAACTTCCAGAGTTTACCCAAACCCATGTCCATCGAGTCGGTGATGCCATCCAACCATCTCATCCTCTGTCATCCCCTTCTCCTCCAGCCCCCAATCCTTCCCAGCATTAGGGTCTTTTCCAATGAGTCAACACTTCGCATGAGGTGGCCAAAGTATTGGAGTTTCAGCTTCAACATCAGTCCTTCCAATGAACACCCAGGACCGATCTCCTTTAGGATGGAGGATCTTATTACTAACCAAGAAGATAACTATACATAATGCATTTTGTTCTTCATACTATTAGTACATGATTAAGGGTTTCCCAGGTAGCACAGTGGTAAAGAATCTGCCTGCCAATGCAGGAGATGCAAGAGACTTGGGTTCAGTCCTTGGATTGGGAAGATCCCCTGGAGAAGAAAATGGCAACCCACTCCATTATTCTTGCCTGGAAAACTTCATGGACAGAGAAGCCTGGTGGGCTACAGTCCATGGGGTTGCAAAGAGTCGGACATAACTGAGTGACTGAGAGCAATACATGATTACTAAATCAGGAATTATACAGCCAAACAGGGCTTATGATTTAGAACTAGTCATTTTACTTCTCTGATTATCATTCAGTATATATTTATTGAGTGTGTCCTGTGTACCTGGTGCTGTGGCAGACAGTAAAAATATCATATAAGAGGTAGACACTTAAATAAATATAACAACATGTTGACAGCTTTTCTGTAATTCTACAATTGATCATTTGTACCCCAAATAAAAGACAAAAATATTCTAAGTAGCTGATATGCTAAGGTCTTCAAAATTCGGTGTTAGAGTCCTCTCCATAGGTCTTTATAAAGAAAACAGAATTGAACTTACTATGAAAATCACCACCTTCCCCTCTCCACATTTTCACCCAATCATTAGGAGAGCAATGGGTTTAGAGAAAGATGGGACTGCAAAAGTCTCAGGCCCCAGTCTTTAGTTCAGTTGATACATGAGTTTTCCATTGGCATAGGATTGTGCAGACAGCAAATGGACTGGTACCTTGCCAGTACCCCACGTGAAAGAGCTGTCTCCTGGGAAGAGGAAGGTGCTATGAATGGAGTATTATTTAAGCTGATACATGACGGAATGGTGGGGAGTCAAAAGTGTGTAGAAAGTGTGTAGAGAAGAAATTTCTGTGTCTTAAGGTTCAGAAAGTAAAGGAAACATTGACCTATTTAAGAAATGAATGAATTGCCTAATGACTTGAGTATCAACTGCAAGGCAAAAAAGTGCTAAGAAATATGGAAGGACAGGTAACAGAGGGTTTTCTAAGCCACACAAAGCCTTTAAACTTTGTTAGAGGATGATCAGAAGCCATTAATGGACTTTAAGAGGAGAATTCTAGAATGCGAGTGCTGTTTTAAGTCATCCATCTAGCTACTGGGTGGAGGACGGAGATAGGTTGAAAAGTTTGGGTGATTAATTAGGAGAATAGTCCTGTAATCTAAGAAAGTTTGTGTGAATCCACTGAAGGATTTCTATACTTCTAGGGAGAGCTAATGTAGGAGACCCAGGACTAAGCCAAGTATTCTGGGTTTACTGTAAACCTCAGTGGTGGATTTCACATGTATGAGTGTGTAAACATATTGACTTAGAATACAGTCATGGATATTGGCCTTTTCTCTTTATGAATGTAAGACCAATGCATGTTTAAATATATTTAAAATGGTATTTTAAATAATAAAGTTACTAATTATTGCACACCTCTGCATTGTGTCAGTAGCAACTGAAAAAGGGGGCCCTCCCTCCCATAAGTTGTATGAATACTCAGCATCTTACTTTTACCCTCTGGAATTCAGTCCACCCTATTTAGATTCTCAATTGCCCAGACTCTGAATGTGGCTACTTCCCCTAGGTGTCAGAATTCAGAGCCCTGCAATTATAGGTGTCACTTTACCTTGGATAGTTCTATGCCCAAACATAGTCTTATCAGGAAATCAAAAGATTCCTCCCTGCCCTACCCACTGATTTTGAAATTCTGTTCATAAAGCTTTTATCAATCAAGGAATAGCTGCCTTTTTTTCTTGTATTTGTATTGGAATAACACACCATTCTATCTTTATATCAAGAAATAAATGCACAAAGATGGATAAAGTGTTTTTTTCAATTTCTAGCAGATTACATTAACATTCTAAAATGTCTCAATCTAATTTAGCCAAAGGATACTTATGAAGACTTTCAAGATGGTTTTTTTTTTTTCCATTTCCACTTCATTTTCATGACACGAAAATATTTCACAGGTCGCTCTCAAGGCCGTGACAAAGTTTTTGCAGAGATAACTGTATCTCTTTTCAGTGTGATAAGCATTTAAGGCATTTACTAAAAAGACAGGACATTTTGCAAATTCCATTTCCTTTGCAGAATAAATGTAATAAGTGTAAGACATAGATAATCATATTTCTAACTTAGAGGTCAAGAAACTAAGGTTTATCAAGGTGAATAATTTGAGATCTATGTGTAGAATCCAGATCTAACAGATTTTAAAGCCTATGTTCTTTTATTTACACTGCTCTGCAATTCTTTTTTTTTTTTTTATTTTATAAATTTATTTATTTTAGTTGGGGGCTAATTACTTTACAATATTGTAATAGTTTTTGCCATACATTGACATGAATCAGCCATGGGTTTACATGTGTTCCCCTTCCTGGACCCCCCACCCACCTCCCTCCCCATCCCATCCCTCTGGGTCATCCCATTGCCCCGGCCCTAAGCCCTTGTCTCATGCATCGAACATGGAATGGTGTTCTGTTTCACATACGATAATATACATGTTTCAATGCTATTCTCCCAGAACGTCCCACCCTCACCTTCTCCCTCAGAGTCCATAAAATTGTTCTATGCATCTGTGTCTCTTATTCTGTCTCGCATATAGGGTTATCGTTACCATCTTTCAAATTCCATATATATGCATTAGTATACTGTATTGTTGTTTTTCTTTCTGGCTTACTTCACTCTGTATAATGGGCTCCAGTTTCATCTATCTCAGTAGAACCGATTCAAATGTATTTTTTTAATGGCTGAGTAATATTCCATTGTGTATATGTACCACAGCTTCCTTATCCATTCGTCTGCTGATGGACATCTAGGTTGCTTCCATGTCCTGGCTATTGTAAACAGTGCTGCGATGAACATTGGGGTACACGCGTCTCTTTCAATTCTGGTTTCCTCGGTGTATATGCCCAGCAGTGGGATTGCTGGGTCATATGGCAGTTCTATTCCCAGTTTTTTAAGGAATCTCCACACTGTTCTCCATAGTGGCTGTACTAGTTTGCATTCCCACCAACAGTGTAAGAGGGTTCCCTTTTCTCCACACCCTCTCCAGCATTTATTGCTTGTAGACTTTTGGATAGCAGCCATTCTGACTGGTGTGAAATGATACCTCATTGAGGTTTTGATTTGCATTTCTCTAATAATGAGTGATGTTGAGCATCTTTTCATGTGTTTGTTAGCCATCTGTATGTCTTCTTTGCTCTGCAATTCTTAAGGTAGGATTCACATGTATCATTGTATTACCAAATACACTTAGAGGAATAACCATGGAAAGTGACATTTTTTCCTTTAAGAATGTTTACTAATACATATTTAAATGCAATGAAAATACTATTTTGAATAATCAAGTTACTAATAATCACATGTATTCATTTTGACAATACAAACTATTAAAATGCCCTTTAATTATGAAGTAAGTATTTAGTCTTTGCAAAACACCAGATGAGGAATTACGGAAATACAGACATAAATCCCAGGTACTCTGTCCTCAAGTAACTTAAGATACAATGAAGGAGACAGTCATTCATGGAAGTAATTATTCCAGGCAAAAAAAGAAATAAATGCATGTGTAACTAGGGTGCTGAAAAACTGAAGGATGAAATCATGAGTAATTCTGACTAGAGAGAAGGGTTTCAATAATTCTTAAGTTTCAGACACAAACATTAACAAATGCCAGTCAGATAACCTAAAGTATCAAGAAGGGGTAGATGTGGACTGTGTAGAATGTAAAATGAAAAGTCCTATCTAAAGATGGCAGCATCTATTCGAGTCCAGGCTCCTGGGCGGAACACTGGCCCAGAGTTCCAAATCATCTGATGTTATAGGATAATTCCCCACATGCAAGTAGTCATGTATAAGCCTCTAGTGTTTTAATGTTGGGACATAACTCAATTTATTTTTTGAAGATGTAAGAGTGAGCAAATAACATTTGAAGGAAATATGCAGCCCTCAAATCAATATAGAAGCACTTAGATTTGAAGACTAATTTCATCCAGCAGAGAAAGATTCTATTTCTAGAACCATAGCTTTAGTTGGCATAGAGTATGAAGGATTAGATTTTCATACTATATTTTCTCCATTTTAAAACATGTGAACACACAACCATTTCAAAAACCTGCAGTAGCTCACAATCTAAATCCAAAGTTTTGGAGAATCTCATATTCAAGATATTGGGAAGTTGGGGTCAATGTTGAAGAAGGGTATCTGTCCAGTTCATCAGTGAAAGATGGTAGAGGAGGCAGAAGCAGAACTCAAAAAACTTCCCTAGAGTAAAGGACCTACTTTCACAATTTTGATATATTATTAAATATCAAGCATCTCAGAGAATAAAAATGATGCTGACCTGATGCTTTAGAATGAAACATATTTCTTTATCATCAAATTTTCTAATCAGTTTACAGCTAAAAACAAGAAGGGCAAGAAAGTAGTTATAAAATTCTGAATCCGAAAACAATGTGCTTACTTATTCAACTTGATGAAATATGATAAATGTGAACATGTTTAACTATTTAAAATAGTTATTTTAAAAGTACATATATACTTAATTATAAAACAGGTTGGAATTTCAGACTTCAAACACTTCAGAAAAAACCTACAGTGTGTGATTATAGTGTATAAGATGCATTTTAAATGTCTTGTTACTGTTGCTAAAGAAGATCATTTTTAGCTTTTGTAAAATGCAAAAGCAAAATTAATATATTTACAAGAATCTTTATTTCAAGTACTGTTAGATAACATAGAATCTAAAAGCTTTAGGCTATTTTGACTACTTCAGTTTTCTCCTTGTGATGATAAGCTAGTTTTGTTACTGAGATCATTTGGTTTATTATTACAGTACGATAACTAGCTGAAAATTTTCCATAATGAAATCAAGAGGGTTGATGAACTCATGTCCTGTGAAATGTGACTTTCAGAACATAGATTATTAAGTAGCATAATATATATTCACTTTTAACTCTATGTGATTAAAAATAGTATTAGTAGTTTTTGTTTTTGTTTTTTTTAGATTCTAGTGTCTTCATTCTGAGAAGGAAAATAAGTGCTCAGGAGAGAGATGGCAGTTCTGAATTTAAAAAGATCATGTAAAGATAATTTAGCACACCAAAGTGATAAATGGACTGATTGATATTCAGTGTTTTTCTCGAAGTTTAATTTTACTCTTGCTGTATTACAACTTGAAACTATAATTCTCTACTTCTAAGATTTGATAGCATAAATTAAACTCTATGATCACCCAGATTGCTTTTTCTGTAGTTAAATCCTGCTGTATTGTGAAAATGACTTATTCATGAAAATCTTCCTTTGTTATCCAAGAAAAAAAAAATTGCTACCATCAGTTACACCCCATTTCTGGAGCTGTGAAATCAACTCAGATAAACAGCAAGTTGAAACTTCAGAAAAAAGTGCCTCATAGTTTGGAGAGTATAATTTTGGAAACTTTTGCATCTATTTTTGCAGTTATTTTCCATGTCTCTTGGGATAAAGTGGAAAAAGATGCTTTTCATCCATGATTTGTAGGTTCACTTTTGCCATTGTTTCTGTAAAGAGCTAACAATTTCATGGGTTCTAAACCAGAATGAACAACTAAAAGCGTTTTTTCAGTAGTGAAATACACCAAATTTCTCATTCATGGTTGAAGAAAATGGGGGGTGGGGGGTGTTAAGCAGTGAGACGTGAAGGACGAGCGGTAGGCCTGCCTGTCACCAAGGCTGATAGCTTGGCGACGGTTGTACATCATCTACCCTTCACTGGCTCATGAAGCGCATCTCAGCTGAAATGCAAACGTGTGGCATGACACATTTATTTTTCATCTTCAGTCCTGATAGTTTGGGGCTTCCTGTGCATCATTAAATTGTTTCATTTTCCTGTGTTCACCACAGATGTGCTGCCACCAGTTCCAGGCCAAGGGGATAAAACGGCAACGATGCTCTCAGATGGAGCCATTTATAGCAGCATTGACTTCACGACCAAAACCACTTACAATAGTTCCAGCCAAATAACACAGGCTACCCCATATGCCACGACACAGATATTGCATTCCAATAGCATACATGAATTGGCTGTCGATCTCCCTGATCCACAGTGGAAAAGCTCAATTCAGCAAAAAACAGACCTGATGGGATTTGGTTATTCTCTACCCGATCAGAACAAAGGTAACAATGGTAAGTCCAGTTCTTACTCCCAGAAGAGTTATTTTCATATCATTTTTGCATGAGATAGAAAGTAGTATTTGTTGTTCGGTTTAGTAATTCATCACCAGGTTCACTACCTAAACTAAAAAAATATACTGGCATGTATTCAGTACCTTGCACAGTCCCTGCCACCACCACCACCACCACAGCAACACCAATTGGTTTCATCCTTTTAGCTCTTTTTTCAATAGTGATCAGTTATCCATCTTGACCTCCATTAGGCAGGATAGACAAAACATTCCTCCACTGTCCTACGACATCTGCTTCTGAATTGCTAACTGCATGTTCTGCATGGGCTTGTGCTGTGAACTAATCACATGATGCCACTATGACCTCTGCCCTTTAACCCTTAGCCTTACTTTACATCCCTGACTACCGATTGGCTGAGGGATTGTCTAATAGAATGCCACACAACCAGTCACAGGATTTCAGCACCACCAGCTCTCACAACAGCTCAGAGAGGAGTGGCAGTCTCTCAGGTTGGTCTCATCACAGTAAGGAGAAATATTTGTTTGTCACCAGCATATGACCTGTGTTCCTAACACTCATGAAGAAGTACTGGCTCACAACTCACTGTCAGACATTTATCTCTCAAATGACAGTAGGAGTTTATCCTAATGAAATCAAGTTTTGGGGGTGGAGGAGGGTAAAATTCACCATCAGCCTTTATGTATGAATTGTACAAGGTTGTATTTACTGAAAGATAGTGCCATTTTACTAAATACTGATTATTAAGAAGCAGATGAGTTTGATCTGCCTTGAACCCTACTTAAGAGTCAAGAGAACTTTGCAATAAAATGATCACATAGGAAAAGCAGCTCCATGGCATGGACACCATAAGATGAATTCAACTAAAATGCAAATGATTTTGGAAATTGTTCATACTATTAAGAGTCTGGTGATGTGACTTCCTATTTTTGGACAAGTTTTCCAAAATATTGTGTTATCTATTGATGATATTATTTAGGGTAAGATCCTGATACCATGCTATTTAGGAATGTTAATATGGGGCACTATTCTTTATATTTAATTTCTTTAAAAACCCCAGTCTTTTATATTGGTAATTTTTATGCTGTAAACTTTAATATATATTCAAGATACATTAGCTGAACCAACAATCCATAATGCAGGTATTAAATAGCACATGTATGGAAAAACACATTTTACTGGAAAGAAATATGTACCTATCATAATGAATATCAGTGATCTCTAGGCCCAAGGATCCTCATCTCTAAAATGAGGAGATCCTTGTAGACATTCTAATTTGTACATTGTGTATGACTGATGACTTTTTCTACTCATTTCTAATTGATACCATGACTTTATTTTCTTATTTTGTTTATATTATTGATATGCTATTTGTTTTTATGAAGTTTTTTAACCTCAGTTACTTAGTGAAGGATTATAGTGTATTGAGATATGTCACAGGTTATGAGGTATCAAGGCCATAAATAGTTAACTCTTTTACATCATTAGGGTAACATTTACAAATGATTTTTCCTTAGAGATAGAACCCTTTCAGTCTGAAAATGTTAATGTTCTCTCTTCCCTCCAAAATGAGCCATTTGCTCTCCTTACCTATTGGTAGAATTGGATACATTATAGAATCCAGAAAATTTTAAACATCTGTTACAAATTTAAACTGGCCTTATAACATAGAGGAATTTTTTTTAAAACCTTAAATGTCATTTGTACTGTCATTTATTTATTATGAGTCCTATAATTGTACTGAATAATTTAAAAATTAATTTATTCTAGGCTTATATCATTCAAAATATGCCAAGTCTCAATCAATATATATATTTTAGAAGTCTATATACTATAAGTCATGGATTGTAAAAGGTCTTCTGTGAATCCATCATTAAATATTCTTATATGTTGATTACCATTGAGTCTTTAGAATTACTCAAAAGTTACCTTTTGAGTAATTCTAAGTAGAACATGATTCACAATAGTGCTTACTACATTTTTGAATCCATTAATCTCTTGAGTGACATTTATATATATCTATGATTTATATTAACTACTTCATCTACATTTGAATACAAAATTACTTAAATCGGTGATAGAAAGCTTTCTTTAAGAGACAAGACTGACGTGATTGTTCTCTTCTTAGTTTAGTCAAATTGAATTTAATATTAGAGTTCTTTTTATTCTTATAATTATAGATATGTATTCTAAAGCCTACATTTAAGATCAGACTGCCCTACGGATATTGAATCATAAGATTTTCTTAATTTGTGCACAGTGCTAATGAAAGCAGTTTAAAATAATCATGGTAATAAACAAAATTGGACATTCCTGAATTGAGTGAATTTCTCACCCTTTGAAGCACTCATATAATAATTTATTCAATATATAAGTTCTTAGCACTCCTCTTAAAAAGACCAACCATTAAAAATATAAAACTCAGATTTTTTTCAAAATAATCTCTGTAATCATAATTTTATATATATGCACAAATATATAGCACAATATCAGTAGTGACAGGGCTTCCCCGATGGCTCAGCAGTAAAGAATATACTTGCAGTGCAGGAGCCGCAGGAAACACAGTTTCAATCCCTGGGTCAAGAAGATTGCACTGGAGGAGGAAAATGGGAATCCACTCCAATATTCTTGCCTAGAGAATCCCATGGACTGAGGAGCCTGACAGGCTACAGTCCAGGGGGTCGCAAAGAATCAGACACGACTGAAGCGACTTTAGCAGCAGCAGCATCAGTAGTGCGTGTATGCTTAGTCACTCAGTCGTGTCCGACTCTTGCAACCCCATAGACTGTAACCTGCCAGGCTCCTCAGTCCCTGGGATTCTCCAGGCAAGATTACTGGAGTGGGTTGCCATTTCCTTCTCCAAGCATCAATAGTAATAACTAAATATTTTTATATGCTAGTATTTTTAAAAGACTGAATTTAATTTGAAAATGAGCTGTTTTCACAATTTTATTCACATAGAAATCATTTTTTCAGCATAAATAAATGTAAATTCAAATATTTACATTTTAACTGGAAGAGAAATGGGTCAAATATGTCTGCAAGTCATCAAAATATGTGATGACTAAATACATAATGCAGACAGTTCTCACCTTAAAATGCTTGAGGATCATAGGTTGCAAGTAACAGCAACAAACTGTGTTCACGTAGCTCAAGATATGGATCTCAGAGAATTTAATTTCCTTAGCTTGTATCATATGGCACTGTTATGCTTGGCACCCAGCTCTTAACCTCTTTCTAGAGAAGACAAAGCATGCTGATTGATAGTCTTACCAAAAGTACTCACAAGGAAAAAGCAGAAATTTCCCCCGAAGAGGGGAAAGTGGACATTGGACGGAGAGCCTCACAAATTCCCTCTGTGAATCAGCTCTGCTTCCCCAGCACATTTTTAACTCAGTTGTTAGTAAGAGGTGGTAATGACTTTCTTGACTTGGAGAAGGATTTCAACAGAGCTGGATTCAGAGCTGCAGAAATTGTAATTTCCACTAAAGCTGCTGCATTCTAAATTGTTTGTTCTCTTACTATGTGAATATGCACAAATGCAGAAAGAACCTCTATTTTCCCATCTATAAAATGGAGATGTAAAAACTTCCCTATTTGTGTCACTCAGGTCTGGAGGAGATCATATAACAGTTCTAAAAGTTCTGTAAAAAGTGTGTGTGTGGGGAGGTCCGCATATAAATATATAAGGAATAAGAGGTACAACAGGGAAAAATTACAAAGAACACATGCCCACCCTGTTCTTCTAAGTAGTGAGACATAGTTCTGAAAATACCAAGAAAGATACAATCTTTGTTTATGACTTTGGTGGGTTATCAGGAGACAAAGGGTTAAGCCTCACCTACCTTTAACACAAAAATTGCAAACTTTAATCAATCAGGTTGATTATTTTTATCCTAAGCCTCAGACTATTTCTGGGATCCTCATTGGGGCTGGAGGAGTTGGGTGTGGAATGGCTTTGTAAACAGGCAGACTTGAGTTTGTGCTGAGCTGGAGGAATGGAAGAGAGTGGTAATGACTGCCATTTATTGAACATTCTGTACATTGTGAACCCTTTATATGGTTATCTCTTATAATACTCAAAATAACCCAAACAAGTAGTAACTTTATATCTTTTTTACATGTGTGGAAATTGAGGTGATATCTATTGAGTAACTTATCAAGTAAGTGAGAAACTAGTTTCAAGCCCAGAGATTCAACTCTTATTCTCAAACTAGAATTTACCTGCTCTCCTTTCTCTTAATACTTTTTGTGCCAAAGATAAAAAGTGAAAGGAAGGGTGAAAGCACTTAGTTTTCAGGGATGCTCCTTTCTGTGTGTGTATATGTACACATGACCTAGAAAACAGACACAATTTCATAATTAGCAATAGGGTATATATCTAGTTTACAGTTTCATCACTTTCTGGCACTTAAAGTTATTGTTAAATTCTACAGTTTTCTGAATTGGCTGATGCCAATTAATTGATAGAAGAAAGGAGTTGAGGCAAATTTCTAGTGATATCTCTATTGTTAGATAGTCCTGCTATGAATATTTGATGCTCATAACTTTTAGTTCCAGAAAGATATAGTTTAACGGGTCAATACCATTTTTTAAAAAAACATAGCCATTGACTGCCATAGGAATGACAGAAGTTACCTGCATTCCCCTGAAACATCTTTTGCTCAAGAAGTACACATTTCTGCATCCAGCTGTAGTCCATTTAGGAAGAAACTTGATGTATTTAATTTGGAGCAGTAAAAAGTACTGCATTGAACAAATGAAAAACTTTACTTTTCTATTTCATTAAGCTCTGGTAATCCCAGATATGGCTCATATGCTGCCAAGTTACTTTCTGCTCATATTTTGTGCATGAATTCATTTGTATTACAATAATACTGAAATTGATTACTATATTTCCATTAATTTCCCCCATATTTGGTATTTTAAGATATGTTATACTTAGACATCGGGAACCACTCACTATATGCAAAAATAATTGTGCCATTCATTAGTTAAAAATTCTAAAAAACATATCATTGTGAAAGATTTACAAGTATCCTCCAGATTATAGTTGATTGATTTTTATAAGTTACTTTTGAGAGAAAACTGTTACTCTCCTGGATTAATTAAATGAGTAAATTCTAATGGAAAAGTTTAGCCTGTATCCTTAGACACTGCATTTTTCCACTGAGACAGATTATGCAAAAGAGCATTATAAACGCACTAAAATCTGACATTTTAAAGAATTTGTTATGGCCCATTATTTCATCTAACAATGAAAACGTGGAGACAGCAAATGTGAATAAATCAATAAATGTGCTTTTGCCACTGCAACCATGTTTTTTGTGTATTCAGCCCTGCAACTAATGCGTTGTGAAAGAAACAATATCATTTTGAGTGATTTATAAAAATGTTTTCCTGATCATATCATTTCATTGTTTATAGCTTTTAACAACTGTAACATACTGAGTCTGGTGTTTTGAAAACAGAAATACATCTTCCCATCTGATGTACTCCATTTCTTCTGATATTCGGTATGTCTGAATAAATATATTATTACTTTCAGGTGGGAAAGGTGGAAAAAAGAAGAAAAATAAAAACTCTTCTAAACCACAGAAAAACAATGGATCGGCCTGGGCCAATGTTCCACTACCTCCTCCCCCAGTCCAGCCTCTTCCGGGTACAGAGCTGGAGCATTATGCAGTGGAACAGCAAGAAAATGGGTAAAAATGTTTCATCTACCAACAAAATGACCAGGGCGATACTGCTGTCTCTTTTATGCATTTTTGTCTTGATGCTGTGTTCTCTTACTGTTTTTCCTGCCCCCTTGCCAGCCTTTCCTTGTCCCCCTCCCCTTTTATTATTTGCTGCATCTATATTTTTTTAGCTGATAAATACAACACGGCACATATTGAGGACCTCGAATCCTTGGCTGTCAAGTGCCTTAGATTGTCTGCAATCATGATAATGCAGCCTCCATTTATAATATTGCTTGTTAGTTTGAAAGCAAGTAACCCAGAGCTCTGTGAACTAAAGAAGCACTCCTGAGAAGGGCTGAAAAGGAAATTAAAATAACCTTCTTCATCATCCCTCACATTTCTCTAATGACTTGATGTCTGGCCATAGCAGGGTGCCCACTGTTCAGCTCCATCACAATGGGATAATTGTAGGGATCTGGCCAGTGTGTAGAACTTTAATCATCAGCTTTGATGGGAATTTAGGGGTCAGAACAATAAGAGAGGTTCAAGTCAATGCACACTCTGTAACAAACCTTTTTTAAGATAGAAAATTTCCTTGAAGGGTCTTTAAATGTGACCAGTTTCCTTATTCTTTCCCAAACATCTCACAAGCGTTAGTTTGTTTTCCTCTGTTGAAGTGTTAATTGATTTTAAGGTAGAAAAATGTTGATACTCTTTACTAATTTTAAGTGCTCTGTCTTCCTCACAGTTCCTAGGTCACCCACTGCTTTTGACTGAAACTGAAAAGTATAGAATAGAGGCAGTTTATTTCCAAATGTTCCTTTATTTAGAAGTATTTAGACATTAAAATATCTGTTTATTTAAACAATGATTTTATTTCCTATCTTGTTTTACTTAAAGATCCTGTGCACATGCCTGTAATTTTTTCTCCATCTCCTTTTCTTTTTATACTACTGTTGTCTTTGAGGTTTCCAGATTAATTTTCCTAACTAGAAATTTGTCTATCACGTCTACTTCCTAAAAAAGATTCCATTTACCTTTTCTTTTTCAGTTACATAATATATATACATATATATCTCACATAAAGATGGAGATGCATATATATATACATAAACTTTGTTGTTGTTGTTTAGTGTCTAAGTCGTATCCAATTGTTTTTGCAACCCCCATGGACTGTAGCCCACTAGGCTTCTCTCTCCATGGGATTTTCCAGACAAGAGCCTTGGAGTACCTTGACATCTACTTCTCCAAGGGATCTTCCTGATGTCCGGATGGAACCCATATTCCTGCATAGGCAGGTGGATTCTTTACCACTGAGCCACCAGGGAGGCCCATACCTAATCATATCTCCATATTTTTTCTCTGTATCTTTCTTTCCCTCCAAAAGGCTACATTTGCTTCCATGAGATTAGAGTTCCCATATAAGAGCTGTATTTTTATTTTCAGTTCAGTTCAGTCGCTCAATCGTGTCTGACTCTTTGTGACCCCATGAACCGCAGCATGCCAGGCCTCCACGTCCATCGCCAACTCCCAGAGTCCACCCAAACCCATGGCCATCGAGTTGATGATACCATCCAACCATCTCATCCTCTCTCGTCCCCTTCTCCTCCTGCCCTCAATCTTTCCCAGCATCAGGGTCTTTTCCAATGAGTCAGCTCTTCATATCAGGTGGCCAAAGTATTGGAGTTTCAGCTTCAACATCACTCCTTCAAATGAACCCCCAGGACTGGTCTCCTTTATGATAAACTGGTTGGATCTCCTTGCAGTCCATGGGACTCTCAAGAGTCTTCTCCAACACCACAGTTCAAAAGCATCAATTCTTCAGTGCTCAGCTTTCTTTATAGTCCAACTCTCACATCACATAACCACTGGAAGAACCATAGCCTTGACTAGACAGACCTTTGTTGCAAAGTAATGTCTCTGCTTTTTAATATACTGTCTAGGTTGGTCATAACTTTTCTTTCAAGAAGCAAGCATCTTTTAATTTCATAGCTGCAGTCACCATCTACAGTGATTTTGCAGCCCAGAAAAATAAAGTCAGCCACTGTTTCCACTGTTTCCCCATCTATCTGCCATGAAGTGATGGAACCAGATGCCATGATCTTGAGCTTTAAGCCAACTTTTTCACTCTCCACTTTCACTTTCATCAAGAGGCTCTTTAGTTCCTCTTCACTTTCTTCCATAAGGGTGGTGTCATCTGCATATCTGAGGGTATTGATATTTCTTCCAGTAGTCCTGATTCCAGCTTGTGCTTCATCCAGCCCAGCGTTTCTCATGATGTACTCTACATATAAGTTAAATAAGCAGGGTGACAATATACAGCCTTGATGCACTCCTTTTCCTATTTGGAACCAGTCTGTTGTTCCATGTCCAGTTCTCACTGTTGCTTCCTGACCTGCATACAGGTTTCTCAAGAGGCAGGTCAGATGGTCTGGTATTCCCATCTCTTTCAGGATTTTCCACAGTTTATTGTGTTCCACACAGTCAAAGGCTTTGGCATAGTCAATGAAGCAGTAATAGATGTTTTTCTAGAACTCTGTTGCTTTTTTGATGATCCAGCAGATGTTGGCAATTTGATCTCTGGTTCTCTGCCTTTTCTAAAACCAGCTTGAACATCTGCAAGTTCACGGTTCACATATTGCTGAAGCCTGGCTTGGAGAATTTTGAGCATTACTTTACTAGCGTGTGAGATGAGTGCAATTGTGTGGTAGTTTGAGCATTCTTTGGCATTGCCTTTCTTTGGGATTGGAATGAAAACTGACCTTTTCCAGTCCTGTGGCCACTGCTGAGTTTTCCAGATTTGCTGGCATATCAAGTGCAGCACTTTCACAGCGTCATTTTTCAGGATTTGAAATAGCTCAACTGGAATTCCATCACCTCCACTAGCTTTGTTTGTAGTGATGCTTGGACTTCACATTCCAGGATGTCTGGCTCTAGGTGAGTGATCACACCATCGTGATTGCCTGGGTCGTGAAGAACTTTTTTGTACAATTCTTCTGTGTATTCTTACCACCTCTTCTTAATATCTTCTGCTTCTGTTAGGTCCCTACCATTTCTGTCCTTTATTCAGCCCATCTTTGCACAAAATGTTCCCTTGGTAGCTCTAATTTTCTTGAAAAGATCTCTAGTCTTTTCCATTCTGTTGTTTTCCTCTATTTCTTTGCATTGATTGCTGAGGAAGGCTTTCTTATCTCTCCTTGCTATTCTTTGGAAATCTACATTCAAATGGGTATGTCTTTCCTTTTCTCATTTTTGAAAGTTCACATCTGAAATAGGAAGTTAAAAACATACCCTTTTCTCTGACTATTTTAAGAATAAAACTTTGTGCATGATCTTATGTAACATATATCAATAACAAATTATGTTAGTGTGACACAATTCCTGAGCAGGAGAGCAGGGAACAGAGATGTGCATTTCACAAGAAAATATTATAACAGGGCTTAAAAATATGCATTTTAAAGGCTGTAGTTAGAAAATAATCAAATTGAACTTATAAACTGAGGAGAGAAAAGTAATGCTGTTAAATATTTATACAGTCATGAACTCAGATAACATAAAACTTGTAAGTAATTTGGTATCCTAATTAGTATATTTGAGATGACTTTGTCCGTTTCTTGTTATATTATTAGTTTTGTATTTTCTGATGTGAAAACATTATAATACTGAAAAAATATTTTTAAATATTTTCTATATTTATGCTGTGTTATTCATGATATTAACATTGAATAATTTACAGAAGAGCGTTTATGGAATTTTTTATGTCTTGATTTGACCTATGCAGATTTAAAGTTTTCTTGAAATACCAACAACAAAAACTTTAGAAGTCACCTTTCTGTTTTTAATCATTTTTATTTCTGATAATCAAAGATTCAGCAATTGTACTTCTTATGTTGCTATGTAAATTTTGTTTTATTGTTTTAATATATCATAATAGAGAACTTATTCAACACACATTTTTTTCAAATATATAAGAACTATTAAGCCCAGTGCCAGGAAGGAAAGCAGAAGAGATGAAAGGAACAAAAGCACTTGTAGTGAGGTGGATGAACCTAAAGCCTCTTATTTAAAGTAAAGTAAGTCAGAAAGAGAAGAACAGATATAATCTATTAATGCATATGTATGGAATCTAGAGAAATGGTCCTGATGAGCCTAGTAGAGAATGCACTTGTGGACACAGTAGGGGAAGATGAGGGTAGGACGAATTGAGAAAGTAGCACTGACTTGTATACACTATCATGTGTGAAATAGTTAATGGCAAGTTGCTAAATAACACAGGGAGCCCAGCCTGGCACTCTGTGATAACCTAGTGGGGTCATATATAATTATGACTGATTCACATTGTTTTATGGCAAAAACCAACACAAAATTGTAAAGCAATTTTCTGCCAATTTAAAAATAAAGAAATAAAAAGGAATATGAAAGAAAAGAAACAAAAACACAATTAATAAGGAGAATCTGATCCCTGATTCAGGAAACTCACAGCAGTGGGAGGTAGAAACCAAAATTCACACACACACAATTTTGTATGGGAAGCCCTAGCTAAGCACGTGTACAAAATAATAAGTTGCGTACAGAAAGGGGTAATCATGTATGCCAAATAAGGCTGGGGCAAGCCTATGGAAGCTGAGTTTCAAGAAGAATCTTGAATCACTTATTCACGAATAATAATACCCAGAGTTTCTCTTTTCACTTTCACGCATTGGAGAAGGAAATGACAACCCACTCCAGTGCTCTTGCCTGGAGAATCCCAGGGATCGCGGAGCCTGGTTGGCTGCCGTCTATGGGGTCGCACAGAGTCGGACATGGCTGAAGTGACTTAGCAGCAGCAGTACCCAGAGTTGGGTGGCTGTTGGATGCCAGGCTGTTAGCCAGAGGCAGAAAGGATAAAGACAGTGAGAAGTAGTTCCTAACATGAGTGCTTCCCTGATGGCTCAGTGGTAAAGAATCCACTTGCCAAGAAGGAGACACGGGTTCAATCCCGGGTTTGGGAAGACCCCCTGGTGAAGGAAATGGCAACCCATTCCAATATTCTTGCCTGGAGAATCCCATAGACAGAAGAGTTTGGAAGAGTACAGTCCATGGGATTGCAAAAAAGTTGGATACGATTTAGCAACTAAACAACAACCACCTAGTCCCTAACATAAAGTAGTCTCCAGATCAGAACTGATTGCTAACCAATGGCTACAACAAAATGTTACTAATGTCAGCATTTGCTGTGCAGGTGGAGAGAAAGTTCCCCAGCCAAAGGCAATAAGTAGAAATAAAAGATGGGGGGGGGAGGGAATAGTCCCATTAGTTTTCCTTTAGTATTTCTCCAACTCCTCCTTTGCAATCCAACCCTATTCTAGTCAGGGTTACCTCCCTTTCCTTTATTTGCATTATTAAGTAAGCTTACCTCTCTATTGTAATCCTCATCACATTGCATTCTAATTGCTTGTCTATATCTTTCTGCATTTTGTAGCTATTGTGTGAGGTTTACTGAGTTTGAAACAAATGCACAAGGTAGAAGATAATCTGAGAAAGTGACAGGAGGCCAGTTTTGAAGTTTTGTATGTCTTACAGGAATTCTGATCTTTGGATATAGAAGGTAGATTGGAGAACATGAGGCCAAGGCAGGTAGAGAATGTAGGGGATATTGCAATAGACTAGAAAATACCATGAAAATGATAAGGAAATAAAGCAATGCAGCAAGATGGAGAGAGAGAGAGATACATTTTGGAAATATATCTAGCCCAGGATAATCACAATCTTGAGAAGATTGTCTCTTGCTTTATTACAGTGTTTAATTTTGTTTCTAAGGGCTTAGATATCATCAGTTTTCTTTCTTTCTCCCTCTCTTTCTCTCTCTCTTTCTCTCTTTTTTGCTGTGCTAGGTCTTGGTTGCTTTGCGTAGGCTTTCTCTAGTTGCAGCAAGTGAGGGCTACTCTTTGATGCAATGCACAGGCTTCTCAGAGAGGTGACTTCTCTTGTTGGGGAACGTAGTCTGCAAGTGCATGGGCTTCAGTAGTTGCCACTGCTGAACTCCAGAGCTCAGGCTCAGTGGTTGTGGCACATGGGCTTAATGCTCTGTGGCATGTAGGTGGGATCTTCCTGGGCCAGGGATCTAACCTATGTCCCCTGCACTGGCAGGTGGTTTCTTATCCACTGTGGCACCAGGGAAATCTAGAGAACATCAATTTTCTTTCTAAGCCTTTCTTGAGCCATTTTCCCTTCACAATATTAAATATCAAAAGTTATCAAATCACTGCCCAAATAGAAAATAATTGGTTAATTCAATACTATATCAACAGTGGTAAATGTTCTCTCTCATCAATATGCCTCTCTCAGCTAGGCAAAATGTATCAAAATGTAATTATTCTCAGCTATAAATATAATGTATTTTAATGTAATCATGGGATACTAGGAAGAATTCTATAGTAATGCACTAGAAAACTGATGCTTTGTTTGGCTATAGCAATCAGAAATTGGCAGGCTTTTCTAGGTGGTGAACTTTATTGTATTTTTATTAGTAATTCGGTGTTTGTATCTGGCCTTTTCACAAGTTAGTTCACATGCAACATTGATTTGTTGTCATCCTGCTCATTATTCACCAGGCAAGACAGATAATATGATGCCTCATATTTCACTGACAATAAGTCAAAGAACAAAAGCTTATCTAGGAAAGGTTGGCCAAAAGACCTTTGGATTGGCATTAGAATCATTTGCACAGTATTTTTATGTTATGGCAAGAAAAAGTTGAATTTCCATCACTCAAGTAAGATACACATCTATGAATGTGAAAGAAACTCTAAAAACAGAGCTAAAAATGCTTGGTTTTCATAAACATTCATAGAGTCATCTGTTACTTTCTTGCTCTTCTTCAGAAACCACAGGAAACCTAAGTATCTGGTGTTCTAGAATGAATTAAGAAACGAATACCTCAGAGGTGATACCCAGTTCTCCCCGTTGTACGCTTTGCACCGTGTCCCAAATTTCTTTCATCTATTCTCTCATGTTCTTCACCTAAACTGTCTTGTATTCCCCATCCCGCTTATTCTCCACTTCTTGCACAAACAACCGAGATGAATCCATGCTTTTTTCTTAGTTTTATGTTCCACAGGGGGACAGAATTTGCTCACTCCTGGTCTAGTAATAGAATATCTTTGCAGCAAAGACTTGGAACAATTGATGATAAATGCTCATTCTAGTTAAATAGAATAGCAATTAAAATATTTTTTAATCATTTAGTGGATTATGTAATGTAATTGTATAATGTTAAAAATCACATTTATATGGTTAGGGTCTCCTTTGCTTGATGGTATTTGGATAATAAAAAATGAGTGGAGCATAACTAATTACAATTTTTTCTGTGCTATCTGAACACATTATATATATATATACATATATATATACTTATTCCTTCTCATATATTCTACATGTATGTTCACTGCATATATGTGTTCCCTTTAAATTACTGGAAGGATGGCATACTACTTATGAAGAAGGGAAATTTTAGGAGATACTTGACTACTTCCATTTGAAAGATTGAATATTCTTTAAATGTTCTTTGCTCAGGGGTACGACATTCCTGGCAATAGCGGTTGTAAGCGAGGAAAGTCCATGTACTAGTTCATAGAATGAAATTGTACTGTTTTGTAACAAGATTTATGGAATAAATTTAATTATAACTATTGATGAAATATAACAGGATGCCCATTCCCTCCTGAAAATGGGCAGTTTTAAAAAATTAGGTTTCTTATACGTGTTTTTGTTTGAATTAATAATATAACATTTCAGTTCAGTTCAGTTCAGTCACTCAGTAATGTGTGACTCTTTGCAGTAATTGTCCAACCCCATAGACTGCAGCACACCAGGCTTCCCTGTCCATCACCAACTCCTGGAGCCTACTCAAACTTACGTCCATTGCGTTGGTGATGCCATCCAACCATCTCACCTTCTGTCATCCCCTTCTCCTCCTGCCTTCAATCTTTCCCAGCATCAGGGTCTTTTCCAATGAGTCTGTTCTTCTTTGGCATCAGGTGGCCAAAGTATTGGAGTTTCAGCTTCAACATCAGTCCTTTCAAAGAATATTCAGCACTGATTTCCTTTAGGATGGACTGGTTGGAACTCCTTACAGCTCGAGGGACTCTCAAGAGTCTTCTCCAACACCCCAGTTCAAAAGCATCAATTCTTCAGCACTCAGCTTTCTTTATAGTCCAACTCTCACATCCATACATGACTACTGGAAAAACCATAGCTTTGACTAGATGGACCTTTGTTGGCAAAGTAATGTCTCTGCTTTTTAATATGCTTTCTAGGTTGGTCATAGCTTTTCTTCCAGGGAGCAAGCGTCTTTTAATTTCATGGCTGCCGTCACCATCTGCAGTGATTTTGGAGCACCCCAAAAAAAGTCTCTCACTGTTTCCGTTGTTTCCCCATCTATTTGCCATGAAGTGATGGGACCAGATGCCATGATCTTAGTTTTCTGAATGTTGAGTTTTAAGGCAGCTTTTCACTCTCCACTTTCACTTTCATCAAGAGGCTCTTTAGTTCTTATTCACTTTATGCCATAAGTGTGGTGTCATCTGCATATCTGAGGCTTTGATATTTCTCCCAGCAATCTTGTTTCCAGCTTCTGCTTCATCCAGCCTGGCATTGCACATGATATACTCTGCATATAAGTTAAATAAGCAGGGTACTGGGATAGAAGGTTACAAACTTTTACACCACAGATTCTCTTCTTTGAATGAAATCTGTGATCCCCAGTATATAAGACATATTTTTTAATGCCATAATTTTAGAGAAATTTATTTTTTCAGGTCATATTACTACTTAATAATCAAAAAAATGAGAATATGAATATAACCAATGATATTTTCTAATATACAGAAATTGTTATTTGTAACACATTAAAGTGTGCCTGATACTAAAATGTAAAAGATTTCAGAAGCGATATTCCTATCACACTATATAGGACTTCTGAAACAATGTCTTCAGTTTGCAGCTCATTGAGATAGAAGATTATTTAGGTACCCTCAACGAGAGATGAAAACTGAACAGTCAAAATGTCATCACACTCTGTATAAAACCTCTCAGTGACAGTCCATCACCCATAGGCAAAATTCCAAACTCTTTCTCAGGACTGATGAAGCACTTTGTGATCTAGCACAACCCGCCTCATCTATAACCAACCTTCTTTACTTGCCAATTCTTACCAGTTAGAAAATTGAGTTCTTTGAATACTTTATATTTTCCCTTCCTCTGGGCCCACTCATGTGTTGCTTAGAATATCCCCATTTCTGAGGGTCAGCATAGCCCTGCCTAACCCCCAAACTGGTTTCAACCTCCCTGCTCTATTCCTTTAATACTTGGTATCTTTGATTGTTTGCTTCTTATCAGCCTGTCCCACTGGATTGTATGCTCTATAAAAAGATCTGGCTACCTGACAGATGATTATCAAACAAAAGGATGATAAATTCAGGAGTTTTACGTACACTTTATTGTTTAGATCTGTTTTAGTTTAGCTGCAAAACTGAGCAAAAAAATACATAATTTTCCAATTCCCTGTGTCCCCATACATTCACAACCTTTGCCAGTATCAACATCTCCTACCAAAGTGGTACATTTGTTAAACTGATAAAACTATATTGCCACATAACTATCACCCAACAGTCATGGTTTACATTACAGTTCACTCTTGGTATTGTACATTCTGTGTGCAGATGTACAAAGAACAGTTGGATGAAGGTATACGAGCATGTATACCATCATTGCAGTATCATGCAACATAGTTTCACTGTTGCAAAAATCCTCTTTGCCCAGTCTGTTCATCCCTCACTCCCCTTAACCTCTGGCACCCACTTATCTTTTTACTGTCTTCATAGTTTTGCTTTTTCCAAAATATCATATAGTTGGAATCATAAAGTATATAGTCTTTTCAGATTTACTTATTTCACTTGATAATATGCATTTAATTTTCCTCCATGTCTTATGATGCATGGCTTGATAGTATATTTGTTTTTAGCATTGAGTAATATTCCGCTATCTGGATATGCCATGAGTTATATATTCATTCACCTCTTGAAAGATATCTTTGTTGCTTCCAGGTTTTCAGCAATTATAAATAAAGCATCCATGTATAGTTTCTTGATAAATACATTTTCAAACAGGATAAGTAGAAAGACACTCAAGTAAAGCTATTCAGAAATCATCTGGACATTTACAAGTTGCTGGTTTGTAAGGGACATCAAGACTAGATATATACATTTGTAATATTCATTCATTTTTTATTTCTTTAATGTAGATAATCTTCTATATGCTGGATACAGTAGTAGGCTCTGGAAATGCAAAGTTGAGAACTGCGAAGTTCTTGAGTTTGGATCTCACAGAATAGTGGGGGAAAAGAGACATGAAATAAATAATTTCAGTATAATATGGAGATTGCACAGTATAAGTATTATCAAGTTGTAATCAGTTCCTTATGGTGGGGACAGAGAAGGCTCACAGAACTAAAGACACTTGAATTGAACCTTGAAGGAGACACAGGAGCTCACAGTCAGATGATTTGAGAATAGTCATATACAGACCCAGAGATTTGAAAAAATTATCGAGTAGGCTGGTGTTGGAAAATAATGGGAAATTAAACTAAAATAATAGGCTCATGAGATGGGGAAGTGTCTTTTAATCCCCACTAATGAGTTTGAACTTTGCTTACATTAGCAATATCACGGAATAATTTAAGCATAGGTATGATGTGAATGAAGATTTTAGAAATATAATCCAATTGCCTATATGGAAGATAGAAGGGTTGAAGATGCCATCCCAGGAGCTAGGAAATCTAATGGACTGGTTCACATCAGAAGGAGACTGATTTATGATCATGGCAGTAGAGGTAAAGTGTCGAATAGAGACTTGGGAGGTATTTCAGAGGTTGACTTTTCAGAACAGTTACATCTAATATTATTTTTATTAGATATAAGTATAAAATAAAATTTCTTATTTTACCGTTAAGTTTTCTTTTAAAGTACATTGAGATCTATCTGATGTATGAAAATAATAGCACTGTGGGTAAGGTGTAAACAAAAATGCTACTGATTTTGTGTCACAATTAAAACATTTTGGGTTGATTTTCCATATTCCCCAGCCAGAATCCGTAAAACAGAGTCTATTTAAAAATTGTTATTTTTCTTTTTAATATATATTTTATAGGATTAGGTTTTCAACTTCTGTTTTATAGATTTTAGATGTTGAGATACACAACATCAGTTTCTAATGAAAAAATAAAGAAAATTAGGATAGTTGAAAAGTTATTGAATGCATTTTGTAGCACAAAGTCTTAATGATTGACATGTCACATGGAATGTAATGTTGGCATGGACTTAGACTAAGAGTCAATAAAATTATCAAACTTCTTAGATAAATATTGGCATATTCTTTTGGTGCACAAGGATGAATGAGAGAAGAAAGTAGTTAAATCTCCAAGCACTAAGTTCATTAATTGCCCGTAGTTAGCAACTTGGTTTTTTTCCATGTGAATACCTTTGTTGGGAAATTATTGCCTTTTGTAACTGTGGGGTAACAATTAGCTGATAAGATGTTTTAAGAATAAATTGAGATTTTGAGATAACAGATGTACTTATGATTAGAAATTAAGATAATGTCTAATGATTTACTACAGGTGATTTACTATAATAGTGCCAACAACTAGAAATCAGGCAGAAGTGAACTGAGAGAACATCTTAGATGTTACTGTGGTTGCCATTCATTGCCAGTGTAACTGTGTGTGTATGCCTATGTGTAATGCGTTTTCTTTTTTTCATTTAATTTCAGCTACGATAGTGATAGCTGGTGCCCACCATTACCAGTTCAAACTTATTTACACCAGGGTATGGAAGATGAACTGGAAGAAGATGATGATCGTGTCCCAACACCTCCTGTCCGAGGCGTGGCTTCTTCTCCTGCTATTTCCTTTGGACAGCAGTCCACAGCAACTCTTACTCCCTCCCCACGGGAAGAGATGCAGCCCATGCTGCAAGCTCACCTGGATGAGTTGACAAGGGCCTATCAGTTTGATATAGCAAAGCAAACATGGTAATCGTCCTTATTCGTTCAGGGGACCCATGCTTTCAACACACAGATAGGGGAAACATTCTTGAATATTATATTCACCAGAGAGTCTCATTGAAATCTGCAGCTGGAGTTAGAAATACTTTGGTACAACTCTGTAATCATCTTGATAAAGGAAATTGACTGAATAAATGTTAAATAATTTGACCAAAGTCACACAACTGATTAGAGTGAACTGGAGCAAGAATTCAGGATCTGCTGAATTTCAGGCTCTAGTGCTTTTGGCTATGCCAGAATCTTTTCTTATGTACAGTTAGCTTCAATTAGCTTCTCCTTGAACTCACTTCCAGCCCCATAATGAAGGACTCTTTTTGGAGTCTTCAAAGTGCCTATGATTAATTCTGTATGTGGTTGTGAATATGTAAATGTAAGCTTCTGCAAATCACATATGGTTAGTATCAGTTATTAAAAGACCTTTTCTGGGTTGAATTAAATGAGACAGAAAAAAGCAACAATATTAATACAGTAAATGCATCCCTAAAAAGGCCTTAGAATACACTGTGTGAGTGTATCTGTTCGGTTACTCAGTCATGTCTGACTCTTTGCGGCCCCATGAGCTGTAGCCCACCGGGCTCTTTTGTCCATGGAATTTTCCAGACAAGAATACTGGAGTGGGTTGCCTTTTCCTACTCCAGAGGATCTTCCCAACCCAGCGATGGTACACGTGTCTCTTCTGTCTCCTGCATTGGAAGGCAGATTCTTTATCACTTGCTCCACCTAGGAAGCCCTTAGAGTAATACCTTACAAATACAAATTCCTTGTTTTCCTAATAGATTCATAAACTTTCATAAGATATAGATGACTGTCTACTTATGTATCCTATGAAAATACACGAATAGTGGGATTGACTCTCACAATTTTGTACAATTATTTTTTCTTATTTACTCTCCCTTTTCCCAAATAGTAACATATGAGTTTGACTCTTGAAAATGAAATCTCAGTGACATCCGATTAGGTCAGTGACATACCTCTGATTATGTACATACCCGTTTATTTATGTCCTGTGTTTGAAGTTAAATTTTCACAAAATACCATTAGCTTCTTTTTTGATAGTTTTAGTTACTGAAATAAGCTGATAATGAGACAAATCTTATTCTCAGTGTTAACTAGTTATTTCTAAATATATAACTAAATATACAAAGAGATACTAAAACCCAGAATATCACTTAAAGCTTATTACAAACATAGGTTCTTAGAACCAGAGGTTCTTGAACATTTTCTCAATCATCAGATGTTTTTTCAAAGGTCAAAGACAATTTACTCTTAAAAAGTACTGTTTTTCATCAGCCTGCTTTCTAAAACACTATTAAAGCTGAAGCCAGCTGCTTTAAGAGCCAAAGAATTTCCTTCAAGTTAATTAAATGAAGCCCTGAAGCTTAATCATTTAAAGCACAGATTCTAGCTCAGGGATTGTCAACTCTGCCTGCATTTTGGAATCATCTGGAAAACCTGGATATATAGCCCCCACCCCCAGATATTCTGATTGCTTGGTCTGGCGTTTGACTAGGGTCAGCCAAGGTTGGATCATGGCCACTCCTTACTAGCTGTGTGACAACAGGCAACTTGCTTAACACTTCTGTGCTTCACGCCTCCATTTGTAAATGACAGTGGTAATTCATAGTAACTGACTCATCCACAAACTGAGAGAACCGTCCCTCCAAGACCACCCTCACTTCTGACATTATGTACAAGTTTGGAGAGTCCCCAAGATTACCCCCAGGTTTAAGAATTCACTAGCATGACCCACAGAACTCACTGAAAACTGTAATTTTCAAAGTTATAGTTTATTATAATGAAAAGATAGAAATGAAAATCAGCCAAGAGAAGAAATGCATGGGAAAAAGCTAGAAAATTCCAAAGGTGGGTCTCCTGTTGGTCCTTTCCCAGTTTAGTCGTGGAAAGCATAATGTCCCAGCAACCCCAAGTGACAATATGAGTGGAGTATTGTCAACCAGGGAAGTTCACATGAGCCTTGAGTTTCAGAGTGTTTATTGGGGGTCTTTCACCCAGATGCGGTTGACTGCCTGAATGGCTGACCCAATTTCTGACCCTTCCTGAAGGTGAGCTGATATTGTATGACTCCAAGTCCCCATCATAGGTCATATTGTTAGACTTTCTGGAAGAGCCTCTGGCCTCCAGGTAATCAAAGACATTTTATCCGATGGGACATTCTAGAGCTTAGAGATTACCTCTTAGGAGATCAAGGCAGACATTTCAGTTCTCTTTGGGCAAGGTCAAATTCTTTATTTCACATCTTAGTTTTTGGAAGAAGTAGTGAGTTTGTACTTGTATAGTACTTAGTATCTAGCCACTTCGTAGCTGTTATTATTTAGAGGGCATGGGTTTTCACCTGAGTTGTTCACTGCTCAGTTGTCTGAGTTGTCTTTCCACTCTTAGTAAGTGCTCCATAGTCACTTGCTGAAGGAGTGAACAGTTCATCTCCACCTGTCCCAGGTACCCACAGAGCTGACTCTGCTTCTCTCTCTGAGTGTGCTTCCATTCAGTCTAACCATGCCACCGAATGTCACACTGACTCCCCATATAGGAGGTCCAAGGATCTCATGGACAGAAGGTTCCATGTGCTCGTACAGCAGCTTACCCTACTGAAGTGGCAGTGCCTGCATCTGGGCTGCACCGGGACATCACAGGAGGAATATTTTCAAATAATAATTCTGGGCTTCCCCTCCAAGGAATCTGTTCATATTGACCCATGAAGGGCATAACACACTTATAAATATTATATATCCTTAATTGCAGTGGTCTTGAATGCTATGTCCCATGGCTTGCGGGATCTTAGCTCCCTGACCAGGGATTGAACTCGGGCCCTCAGCAGTGAAAATGCTGAGTCCAAACTGCTGGAACAGCAAAGACTTTCCACTGGTGGTCTTTTAAGCAATTTGTACCGAGGCCAAAAAGAAAAATGTTTTCTAAACAGACACCATATTCCCTCTTTAATGACAGTAACAAATAACAGGCTTGCTTTCCTTCAGCATTTTATGGTTTAGGAAAAAACTCCTAAGTAGTCACAAAACAAGCCAACTGGACTCTAGGGTCCAGCTGTGCATTTTGCTAGCCATGTCAGTTGAAACTTAAGTCGCTTAAATTTGAACTTCACTTTTCTAAATTCTGAAGGAGAGATGGTAATACAAATTGTGTCTACTTCACAAGGTTAGGATTAGAGTTACCCACTCGTTGCAGCTGGTTTGTTTGGCATACCTGATATTCTAAATGCACAGTGCTAAGGTGCCTTTGAGGTGCCTTCTGCCTTTGAGGCGCCTTCTGCCTTTGAGGTATTTAAGACTTTGATGGGGCTTCCCAGGTGGCACTAGTGGTAAAGAACCTTCCTGCCAATGCAGGAGACATAAAAGATGCGAGTTCGATCCCTGGGTTGGGAAGATCCCCTGGGGGAGGGCATGACAACCCATTCTAGTATTCTTGCCTGGAGAATCCCATGGACAGAGGAGCCTGGCCAGCTACAGTCATAGGGATGCACAGAGTCGGTCTGACTGAGGCGACTTAACCGCAGCAGCATGGTAAAACAGATGCAAAAATAAGTAGCCAGGATACAAAGTAGCCATTCCTCCCCTACACTATATTAAAGTGGAAACAACTGCCAGCCTGATTCCTGGAAGATTATGCAGGAAAAAAGCCTGGTAGAGCAGGGGATGGGCTGGTTGGAGGGAGAGGGTGTTTGCATTAGGTTTTCCTGTGATATCTTTTCTTCATAAGGGTCAGCAGGTGACATGGGTTACATAGGCTTAGTAGAACTTCTACAGGAAACTGGGAACATAATTATGTACTTTTTGGACCAAAAAAAGAAAAAATCAGATTTAAATAGATATTTGTGACGAATATTCCTGTTCTCCTTTGTGTGATATATTTGAGCAAAAAATGCTGGGACTGTGCGTTTTCTCTGTGTATCATCCCATAAATACCCATAAAAGAATGTGCTGATCTATATTGTTGTTATAGTTTTGGCAAGTCATATACGCATAGCCCATTGTCTCTGCTGAAATGTAAAAACAGCACAGTAAGCTCCAAAATTAGTTAAAGGAAAGGGAGAAGACGAAATAAGTTACCATCGCATGCTGTTTAATTCTAATTACAATTTTGTGAAATGCTAATCCATTCTTCTTTTTTTTTCTTCCCGTTTGAATCCCAGGCATGTTCAAAGCAATAATCAACCTCCGCAGCCCCCAGTTCCACCGTTAGGTTACATGTCTGGAGCCTTGATTTCCGATTTAGAAACAGATGTTCCAGACGATGATGCTGATGATGAAGAGGAAGCTTTAGAAATCCCCAGACCCCTGCGAGCGCTAGAGCAGACACCTGGATCCAGTACGGACAATCTAGAGAGCTCTGTGACAGGTAACGGAACTGATTTCATAGGAATAACTGACCCATTTGTCACATGAAAAATGCCTCGAAAATCAAATACTTTCATATGTAAGATTTATTCCACTCCATCTATTTCAGTGACATTTTTAATATGTTAATATTAAACACAAAATTCAAAAAGGATTTGGAAATACTTTTGCTTTGCTGCAAAATGATAAGAAAATTCATGAATTTTAAAAAGCTTTAAAGACATGAAAGAAAACTCAATTATATACAGGGCTTTCAGGAAAAGTTCATTCTACTGGGGAACCAAGTCTATTACATAAAAACCTTGACTTTTAGAAATGATATATTTTGTATATCAGGAGCAACGTATGAAGAGAATACAATCTTAAAACGCTTCTTAGTATTTCACCCTGTAAAATCATTCACTGATGAAAATAAGCCAGTCTTCAGAATAAGCCTCTTTAAGATTGCACATGGTATTATTTTTAGAGTGGGGAAGATGGAAAGCAAGATAAACTATAACTTTATGCATTTCATATTGTTGATCCAATAATTGCTGCTCTCCCAAGAAATAGTTATTTTTGCAGTTTACCCTTTTGTCTTCCTCTAGCCTCCTTCACCAAGTTTAAGGCTGCAATTGGTATTCCCCTAGGATGATCCCAGGATTGCATCCTATTTCCAAGGATGTAAATTTATCAAATTGTATTGAAAAAAAACTTAAATCCTAGAGTTACCACAGTGACTAAAGAGAAAAGTAAAAGTTCGGTCCTTTTAGTCAAGTAAATATCCATTCTTTGATACACACACAGGTGCCTTTTACCTGGCTATAAAGATGTACCTGCTACAAATGTTTGCCTCTGTGTATCAATGGGTTCTTCAGCAAACCTACCCATTTCTATATTTACCTTCATGACACCCTTCATTCTAGGAGGCCTTTTACCACAGTTCCATTTAATTCATTTTTACTCCAACAGCTTCTTAATTTGCACTGATTTTACACTGCATGTTAGAGTTTAGAAAAACTGGCGGGAACTACTTTATGACAGTGATGAAGAAGCATGAGTACCTACATGTTTCCCCTGCATGACTTCCTGAATCACACAATGTAATACACAAGCCTCCACTTTTCAGGTTTTCTTTTTTACCTGGGGGCTGTCGGCTTGCCGAGCTAATTAAGATTTAAGAACTCCTGTGATTTGAAATCCAGAGCCAACTGAAGGTGGCAGAGCAGAAGTTTAAATCATTGAATGCAGAGAGCTAACTTATTAGTGCAATATTATGTTAAGCCCCTTTGCCTGAATTTCTAGCATAATCTCCTTCAGGGTAAAATTCTGCATTATTTGCATATCTCACTAATGATACTGAACTCTTCTCAATTAGGAATGCAGTAAAAAAAAATGGCAATGATAAAAGTCAGCCATAGCCTATGTAGTTCTTTTATTAAATATTATAATGTCGAAGTGGATAAATATATCTATAAATCAGGAGAATGTCATTTTGAACTTTTACATGCTCGCCTACTAATATGTTTCACTATCCAATGTGACTGTGGTTAAAAACAATCTGAATTTCTCCTTGAAGCTAGTATAACGTTCATTTCAAATGAAGCTTTTATTGCTAAGAAAAACTTTTATTTTCCTACTTGAAATCACTGTTTAATTACTGCCACATATAAAACCCTCAGTGTGTTTAGATATGTATTCATGATAAATTTATCCTAGGAATAATGTTTCTCCTTAGTAAAAGAAGTTGCACTCTACACCAAAGAAGCCAAGTAGAAGCTCTTTTTCTTTCTTTCTTTTTTTTTTTGGCTTTACAATAACTTTGTGGGGAAGGTGTGATCAAAGATTTAATCTGCTCTCTAACATGAAAGTGTAATTTAAGTAAATATGTTAAAAATAAAAGTAAATTTTAAAAAAATGATGTATGTGTACAGAAGAGTGTGTGTGTCTGAAAATCTAGGTAGAGTTTGTGAATATGTGTAAAGTGTGTGTGTGTCTATTTAAGAGTATGTATATAAGAGTAAATAGGATTGTGAGTATAGCAGAGCATGTGGGTACACATATATTTGTAGATGGGGATGGCTCTGAGATGAATGTATGTACGGATCAAATGCTATAGAAATCAGCATGCTAATGACTATTGCTCTAACGTGTTTATGTTTTCTTCAGACACTCAAGGCTAGCTTAATGATGCTAAATGAGGTGTGCAATAAAACAGAAACTATTTCCATTTGTTTTTATGTTTTTAAGATGGTAAGTGCCCACAGAGAGGATTTTGATTTTACCGTCAGTCACTTTGAGTTCTAAATTTCTGTGTAGTGTGAGTAAATCATTTCTTTCCTCTGAATTCTCTATTTTCATTTTCGTAAGCATAATGACCATTTTTTATGAACTAGAACTAAGTTATGTTCCAATCTTTAAATATTAAAGCCAACGGAAATGAAAGTCCAGTGATAACACAGAGATGGGCTAGTAATTAGCCTATATGTAAAATTATTTAGAATTTTACTTCTGAAATATGTTATATTCCGACAGCTGCCACATTAAGGAACATCAGCAGTTAGCCAGGCACAGAGCCTATGTTTGTAAAGAAAATAAGTATATTATTTTCAGATATTTTCTTAACAACTAATCTATGAGGGACTTTAAAAAGTTTGAAATAATGCTTCATGAATGGAAAAAGCCAAGAAGAGAGGAAAGTATCAGTAATTCTATAGCTCATAATTTTGGTATCTTAGTCTGGTTGGTTTCTTATAAGAAAATATCATAGACTAGATGGCTTAAACAGCAAATATTGGAAAGCTGGGAAGTCCAAGATCAAGATACAGGCAGACTGGGTTTCTGGCGCGAGCCCTCTTCCTATAGGAAGCCATCTTCTCACTATGTCCTAACATGCCAGGAGAGCTTGCTAAGGTCCCTAGTCATCCCATAATGACCTCACCCTCATGACCTCATCTAAACTTAAATATCTCCCGAAGGCTCCACCTCAAAATACCAGAACATTATGGGTTAAAGCTTCAACATGAATTTTAGGGGGATGTTATCATTCAGTTCATAATACTCAGGAATGGAAAATATATTTGGAAATCTGTTATTTATTTCCACAGCAAATATTTATTGAAAATCTATTCCTTCCAACTGCTTGGCTAGAAATTTAGGTTTGATAATAATAGTAATAATAGCAACTTGCCCATACACAGCCCTTAGTATGTGCAGGGCACTCTTCTAAATAGTTGGCGGTTTTTGGTATGAGTGGCTTTGTGAGCTAAGAAACTTTCTTACATTTTTAGAGGGTTATAAGTAAACAAGAAAAAAACATATGAAGGAGGCAGCAAAGCCTAAAATATTTAGTATCTAGGACATGACTGAGAGACTAATACTTGACTTGAGCACCTTATAGAAACACTTTCCAGGTGGCACTAGTGGTAAAGAACCTGCCTGCCAATGCAGGAGATGAAAAAGACATGGGTTTGATCCCTGGGTCAGGAAGATGCCCTGGAGGAGGGCATGGCAATCCACTCAGTATTCTCGCTTGGAGAATCCCATGGACAGAGAAGCCTGACAGACTACAGTCCATAAGGTTGTACAGAGTCAGACATGACTGAAGCGACTTAGCATGCACACACACCTTACAGAAAAAGTTCACTGATCCCTGTTCTAAGGTTTTAACATATATTAACTCATTTAATTGTCACAATTCTTTATTTATTCTCACTTTATAGATAAGGAAATTGAGGTACAGAGGGGTTTAAAGACTTTTTTAAGCTCACCCACCTGATAAATGGCAGAAAAATATTCAAAATCAATCAGCTTTACTCTAAAGACAAATTATCATGATCTCTCCTCTGAAAATGCTCAACTTTTTTCCTAATCTTTGGATTTAGCCTATTTAAGAGGAAAATGATGTCCTGGTCTCCTCTCTCCCTTTCTGTGCATGTATACATATATGTATATATATATATATATATATTTATACAAATACAGCATATTATTTTATCTCTGGAAACAATTTTTACCCCCTATACACTTAAGATCAAAAATTATAGTTTTTAGATGTAACTTTTATTATTTGTTTTTCTCACATATAGTTCTATATTCAGTTATACTGACTCATACGAACAAAATTCAACTCTATCACCACATTTTGTAGGGAATCACATTTTTATTATTTTCTTTTAACTTATACTTTCAGTTTAAACCTATTTGGTTTTAGTAAAGTAGAAAAATGTTTTGATTACAGCACATCACACTCTTTTTTTGCCTAGAAAGTAAACATACAGGATTGTTTCAGTCTTCAGGAATATGCTTGTCCTATTTCTGTCTAAATGCCAAACCCAGCGCTTTGGGGTAGCGGGAAAGGAGAAGACTTTAATACATTTTTTTTTTACTTCCATGGTGGGAGTCAAGGGTGAGTGTTCCCTGTATTTAATGACTCCAGCACAGGAATAAAGAAACAGAAGACAGTAAGAGAGAGGGCAGGAGAAAAATGTCCTGCATGTGAAGCCAAGATTCTAACTGCTTCAGTGATCACAAAAATAAGAGTGAGAGTGAGTACTATGACGTGAATTGAATAAAACTTTCCTTAACTGCTGGACCCCACATAAATAATGTGGTCGAAAGGAAATCAGGGCTCTATATTTACTGTATTTTACGTCGTTGGAGATTTTTGCTGCAAGTCTCAAAGCAGATTATTTTGAAAACAATAAAACCTGGCAGCCCCACTACCTTACTCAACCACACAGCTTTTAAAGAACTGGCTGCTTTAAAGCATGACCTGATGCTTTGCTTTTGTTGCAAAAACTTAAGGGACATATTTTCACAGTAGGGAAATTTCAGAGGTAATGCTAAAAATAATTAAATAACTTTCTTAGACATTCTCCACAGCTCTGATGTATTTAAAAAGAAATTAAATACAGACTTCAAAAGTTAACAGATAAAAGAGGAATATCATATATTCAACTTTTATCTGAGTAGATCAAATGAGCAGATGTCATAGGTCCCAAGGAAGAGATTTTTTTTAATTTCTTATTTTGCTTTCTGTCTATATTACACATTCCTTTCTCTGAGGAATGTAGGTGAATTATTGCATTATTCAATACGTTTGAGTGAAAAGGCTTCTAAATATTAGACATGTTTTTCTACATCTAGGCAGAGGTCAATATTTGGATTGATGTGTTCAAAGACACTCAGAACTGAAGATTGTGTTTAACAGATAAATAGATTGTACTGAATAGGAAGAATTCCTGGATTAAATATTGCCTAAAAAAATGGGAGGCAGCCAGTTTTTGTATCTCATAAAAATGGGAATGCAGCAATTAGCAGGGTCATATTATTAAGCATACACTTTACTCTAGCTTAATGGGTCTAAGGATAAGCATCTATCAGCAAGGAAGGATTTAGCATAAAATGACATGTAAATGAATTGATGACTGATCATAAATTAATTTTAGTGCTGAAGATGTAATGGAGCCCTAGCAAGATGCCACTCTATCATGGTATTTTACTGCTCAGTAACATTTGAGCAACAACTTAATGTCCTATCGATAGTTCTTCTTTAACAGCTTGAATAAATTTGAGAGTTTTTTTTGCCTTTCAGCAATTTTGAAACCTGAGAAATTTGGAAAGATGGAAGATGCAAACACAAATAAATCTGGCTATGTGACACAGATTCATTTTTCATTATATGTTTAAATATGTATTGATTATGTTTGGGGCTATAACATGTCAAATTGGTATGGATCACTTGTAATTTGTGAAGAATCTCTACCTTAGCTGTTTTACCTAGTGTTGCTTTCAATTTTCATGGTTATATTTACATTTATGAAAGAAAACCAGTTGTAATAAAAACGGCTTACTTTTCTCTCTCTTTTCTTTTTTGTCTGCACTGGGTCTTTGTTGCAATGCGTGGACTTTCACTAGTAAAAATGGCTTACTTTCTAATTGATGAATCACTGTTTTTCTTTTCTTATAATCATTGTCCTCTTTTTTTTGTAGTAGTTTACACAAATCCTCAGATAATCTTTGCCGTTTAAATCTAAAGAAAGAATGGTAGCGACAGAGAGGTGAAATTAGTAATCGTTCAATTTTAACAATTTTACAATATGGAGGGAATTTAATATATGTTATATACTTTTTTATTCATAATATATTGCCAATTTTCTTTAAAAATATTTGCAACAATGTACCCATTCCATATATCATGGGTATATATGTGTATATGTATGTATCATATATACTCCATATCTCAAATAGAGAGGATGGGCTGTCAAAGATAAAAACAGAGGAACAAAGAAGGACAGAAAATTTTTTCCTTCTGTTTATTTGTTTGCTTCTTGCCCTCCATTTTGAAGGAAAACTCAACTATACTAAGCTGAGGGCACTTGCGCCTTTTTAGTTGGGGGTGATGAGGTTTCCTACTGTCCATCATGGGAAAATCAAATTTGTGTGTGGAAATCTTCATACAAAGGACTAATTACATCACTTTTTCCTCATTGTCCAAGTAATCAACAAGAGTTGACTCACCCTTATTTAAAAAATTTTCTAGGAGTTACTGTGAGTATGTTTTTGCTGTAACTAAAATAAGGCCAAGGCTAGGAAATTACACATGGAATAAAATCACATATGAATTTTTACTGAATAATGAAACTATTGAAGACATTTAATTCAGTATACAAATGTTTATTGACTTTTTAGTGCGCAGTGTCTCTGTACATGAAGTATTAAAATAGATAACAAGTAGTTCCTGATCTCCAGAGTTCCCTTGTCTGAAAGAGAAAACATATATGCAACAAATTCTAGTTTGTAGTGTGTGTTCAGTTGCTCAGTCATGTCCGACTCTTTGCGACCCCATTTCCTCTGTCCAAGGAATTTTCCAGGCAAGACTACTGGAGTGGGTTGCCATTTCCTACTCCAGGGGATCTTCCTGACCCAGGGATCAAACCTGATTCTCTTGTGTCTCCTACTTTGGCAGGCAAATTCTTTGCCACTGCACCACCTGGGAAGCCCAGTTTGTAGAGAGGTAATCAAAAGTGGGGTCTGGCTTGCCACTCAAAAAGCCAATAAAAAGACAGGTTGGTGGAAAGGAAGGTATGCTTTGTTTTGGATACTGGCATGGCAGGGTTGGGGGAGAAGAAGGTGGGCACCTGTCCAAAGGCCAACTCCCCCACCACTGATAATCGGTGGGCAAGACCTTTTATAGGCTGTGGGAGGGGGCAACATGCAGAAACAGCATGTGTTTCAGTCAGCTCTGATAATCATCTTGAAATTGGTCATTGGTGATCTGACCAGCACCATCTTGATTATTTTAAGAACAGTTACTTTTCAGTTCCAGGGTCAGTTTCTTCCCATTTCTTGAGGCCAGTTCTTAGAATTGTGGCAGCTTGTGTCCTCACTACAGGCTGGTCATCATGCAGTGAACTTCTTCACCTTGTGGTTGTTATAGATTCTGGGGGTTAAGAATCTATAAGACAGCTCACAGGATATGACTCGGGATATTATCTATAGCCCTTGAGAGGAACTAAAGGTCCTTGAATATGGTTAATGACTAAACTATTATTATTTGATCTCCTTTGTTTGTTTTCCTTTGTTTTTGCATTTTCTCATTTCTCTGATTAAACTTATCCTATGGCTAAAGTTTTTTCCACAGACAAAAGGCAGGCAGAGGACATGGGGGACAAGGACCAAAGGGTCTGCTCCATTTCAGAGATATGATATACTATTGTATGCACACTGTTTAAAGAACACAGGAGGTAAAGAGATTGAGTCTCTCTTAGACGGGGTTGAAGATGAAGTAGAATCAGGGTGATAAAAGAGATGATTTGGACGTCAAAGTTTGGTGGTGGGCCACTAGAGTTAGTAGCAATCTAGAGATGTGTCAAAGGAATGAGAGGAAGCAGGAGAGGTAACGAGGCACAGGCTCTTAGAGGGATAGGACTAGAAAGGTAGGCTGCGCTAAGTATTGAAGGATCTCAAATACCTCAGTTGGTGTTTAAGTGTATTGACAAACTAAAAAAGGCTTTGGATAGACAAACAGAATTATGTGATAAATGTTTCAGAAAAAAATAATTCATACAACAATGAGGAAGGTAGACGGGACCAGAAGGAAATCAGGAATGAAACTGGAGATATAGAAAAGGAGATGGTTGCTTGGAGAGTGAGTTTCAGTTTGTTGGCACAGATTTATTTGCAGATATTCAGCAGACATTTAGAAATACTGAAAATAGGACATAGGAAGGACCAGGACTGAGTTTTCCCATGTTTTGAAAATATCCTCGGTTCTAGGATTTCATGTTCTTTTGTGATCACTGGTTGAATCACTTTGATTTTTTTCTTATCTACCCTAGCATTATATTGCAAAGTTGATTGCATCATTTCTCCTTTCAATTTAGGCTGTTGGTCCTTGACTTGTGATTATTAACTCAGAAATGGTTCTCTCAGAGGAGGCTCTGTTGCTGGTGTTATCTTGGCTTCCTTGCAGTGGCCTGTGTCTAGGGAATTTGTTTGGAAAGGAAAAAGTGCATCTCCGTGCTTTGGGCAAATAAAATCAAAACTGTGTCTTTCTCTGTTACACTTAACACCCTTTTAACTTCTCTGATCCTTCTAACCCCTCTGGTTTCTGCTTTCTGTGTCATGAAAGTGCATGAACCCATGTTATTGCATCCTGGCACCTCAGCTAAAGGTACAAAGACTTTATCATGGCAACATTATACTGTTGTCTCTTAAGTATTAGAGGAAAGGGGGGAAAATCTATGGCACTTAAATGCCACAGTCTTAGTCTCGTTTATGTGAATGTGTATTTGGTTTATTTAGAAATATTAACTAATTTAGTTAATTAACTAATTAGTTAATATTATTAGCTAATATTAACTAAGTTAATATTTCTAAATAAACCAAATACATATTCACATAAAAGAGACTAAGACTATGGCACTTTAGTCTCTTTTTAAAAATTTGGGATAAGCAACCCTTGGTATCTTTATTGTGTCATATATTAATTGTACATCAACTGAAATATTGTAATACTAATTGTATTAAGTAATTGAGTACAGTCTCAGTGTGCTTTGGTCTAAAAAAAAAGGATACAAGTGTAAATGACTTGCCAAAAATAAGAATAAGTATCATTTCTCAATAGCATCTTGTTTTGCAACTTTTTACACATAAAGCTGTGATTCTTTCCCTCTGTTGCCATTTTGCACTTTGTAGAAAAATCCATATTAATGTTAGCGGTTTTCTTTATAATGTTTAATTTTCTAAAATAAAGATTAGTATTGAAGAAAAAACTAGAATTCTTCAAATAATTGAAAAACAAAGAAATCATACTGAGCTTTTAAAATAATAGAACTTTACAAAAAGAAATATTTTGTTATATTCTATTTTTTCTGATATTATTTATGCATTTTTTATTGTTAGTTTTTATTATTTCCTGAGTAATCAAATTTTTATTTGAAAATCTTAAAATAATTCTAGCCCTTCTGCAGTAAGCAAGTGTACATTTCACTAAAATTATCACTAGTCTACATTAAATTCAAAATATATTCACACTGTTTGTTCAACTGAGTTCTTGATAAGTTGACTTTAAATATGCTATACTTTATTTAAATAAAAGTGTTATTCTTTGAATTCTAGGCCTTAGAATATACATAGCAATTCTCTTTTAGAAAATAATTGTGTAAAAATTTGAAAAACATCAGAATGGTGTCATAGGAAATGTCTTATTCAGCAGTTGCAAACAGATACAGGTTTTAAGTGAGCTTAATTCTTCTGTAATAGAAATGTTTAAAACATGGATGATGCTTGTGCATGGCTGATGAAACCAGGTTTACCTCAAGGAAGAGTGAGGAGTGGAGGAATCCTACTTGTTCATTAGTATAGTGTGTACAAGCCGATGAGCTGTTCAATATATACAACTCACTAGACAACTACATTTGTTTTTAGGTTCAATGGTAAATGGATGGGGCTCTGCATCTGATGAGGATCGTAACTTTTCTAGTCATAGATCTAGTGTAGGTAGCTCCTCAGATGGTTCCATCTTTGCCAGCGGCAGTTTTGCACAAGCACTGGTGGCAGCAGCAGATAAAGCTGGTTTTAGGCTGGATGGAACCAGCCTTACAAGAACAGGTTGGTAGACTCTGAGTCAACACTCTTTGCATGAGAGCATCTTTTCCTTGAACACTGAGCTATTGATCTGTTCTTTCTCCTCAGTGCGTCTGACTGCGGGGCTTTCTTTAATCTGCATGGACACAGTCTGAATGCTCAGTTATTACCAGAACTCTCTCCGATACTCCCCTTGCAGAGCCAAGAATAAGCTCCTACTCACCACCTTCCAGGGCTTCCCTGATAGCTCAGTTGGTAAAGAATCCACCTGCAATGCAGGAGACCCTGGTTTGATTCCTGGATCGGGAAGATCCCCTGGAGAAGGGATAGACTACCCACTCCAGTATTCTTGGGCTTCCCATGTGGCTCAGCTGGGTAAAGAATCCTCCTGCAATGTGGGAAACCTGGATTCGATCCCTGGGTTGGGAAGATCCCCTGGAGAGGGAAAAGGCTACCCACTCCAGTATTCTGGCCTGGAGAATTCCGTGGACTCTATAGTCCATTGGGTCACAAAGAGTGGGACACAACTTTCAGTTTCACTTTTCACTTTCACAGCCTTCCATCCTTTGTTCCCCTTTCCCTTCAAAGCTCTACTGATTAACTGGAATCTGCTTCCTTCTTCTATTACAGCCAAGCTGCAACTAAGATTGCCATTAAATTTTCAATAACTCACACTTTGCAAAATTCTCACCCAATCAATAATGTACCCTGTGATTAACATTATTCAGCTTTTATCTCCATTACTTTCCTTTGCCCCCTTTCTTTCTGCAAATGCATTTTCTGGGAAGACTTTCTCAGCATGGGGGGAATGGGTCTGAGGCTGTCAGTCTAACAGTTCAAATGGCTGATAGTCTTAGTAGTTGTTTGGCTGTTAAGATTTTAATCCAATAATTTATTATTTGTTTTAAAGGATGCTAATTAAAAATACACCCACTGCATTTGCCAGTTGAATAAAATGATGATTACTTGTGTATTGTTCTGTAGCACAATTTAATTTGGGTTTCTGAAAATAATAAATAATAATATAAAAGACCAATTATGTAATGTTCCAGGTTTTTTTATCATTAACTTGAAAATAAATATTTGATTCACTGTATTAATAGATCAGTAATTTTGTAATCATTTGTTTTACTGAACAAAATAGCTTTGGCATGATCCTATTACTAACACATGACTATGTGTATGTCTTAAATGCACATAGCAGAAAACTCTGGTATAAGAACTAAACTGAGCTACCTTACAAAACGAACTAATGAAATGCTACATGCATTTTTGAAATCTTAATAGTATTCAGATAGTAAGGTAAAGATAAATGACTTTGACCCTTCACTAAACTCTCAGGTTATAAAAATGAGTCTTGGGAACTTTCTTTGAATTATACCACCATATAACATTATACTATCTCTTTTGAGTATGCACTAGGTATCTACAAAGTAAGGAAGATTCTCCAGGCATTGCAGAGGTTTATTTTTCATATAGCATCTGAACTAAAATATGTTGTACTATAACAGTTATTCGAGTTTTCTTGCTTTATAAGGCCTAAGTTAGAAACATTATGTTGCCTGAGTGCTTTTTGTGGCACAGCTATAAGCAGAGCAGTAAGAAAGTGCGAGGAAACTAATAAATTAGAAGGCATAAGTACGTTTCTTGCATGTATGCTAATAGCTAATAAAGCATTAAGCAGTATCATGTCACATTGACTTAAAATGTAACTACATACAATAATTTTGAATGAAATGAAAACATGCACAAGAAAATAAATATATGTACATAAACCTTCGCATGCCATAATAAACATGTTATTAAACCCATAAGATGTTGAAAATTTATTAGTTAACCTTTTGCCAGAATATATTTCCCGACATATTACACTAAGCTACAAGAAAAGGACACAGCACATTTCATTTTTCAATAAGAATTTGGAGTCTGCTCAGATAGAGTACTATTCATCAGAAAACACCTATTGCACTTTGGTGATTTTGCAAGGTGATTTTAAGCTGCTATTTATCCTATACTATACACTAATGTTATTGAGTTTCTGCTAAAAGAAGTAGAATTCATTGTGTATGTGTATGGGTGGTAAGGTCAATTTAATATATGTGTCTGAGCAGACCTTTCATGTAAAATTTAAAATGTAATTACTACAGGACATTTTTCTGTGCTCAAAGAAAGTTCGTAAGATTCCAAGGGTGAAATTTGATTAAACAAGACAGTATATAATTCACTTCAGAAAAAGCTTTCTTAATTTTAAGGAGTAAAAGCTGCACAAATTTGCATATATCTATGAAAATGTCACTAAGATTATCAAAGTTAAATAAAAATATAATCAAGGAATATTGATTGGTGGTGGACTTGTTTCATATTCATTTGTTTGCATTTTTCAGTGGGTAGTATACTGGTTATAAAAACTGGACGAAAAAATGCAAGAGGGCGTATTTTTTTCTATGGAGATGGACCAGTATTTTGTATCTTCAAATGACATCTCCAGGCAGCTTTAGCAGTTAGTCTTAGAGCAGAAATACAAGACAGAATCAGTGCCTTATAATAGCATTCTCTATATCTCGTTCCCTTTGTTTACTTTTTAGGTAAAGCCTTTACCTCCTCTCAAAGACCTCGACCAACCAGCCCATTTTCTACTGACAGTAACACCAGTGCAGCCCTGAGTCAAAGTCAGAGGCCTCGGCCCACTAAAAAATCCAAGGGAGGGCGAGTGGACCCACAGCCAGCATTGCCTCACCGAAGGGAAGGAATGACAGATGGTAGGTTTGTTTTCTTCTCTCTGGTCTCCTAACTGAAGAGACATGTTCTGTGAAGTCATTAACTTAGCTTAAAGACGCTATGGTAGATCAGGTATCACCTTGTTATGTAACCAGGCTGAACACCTGACGATGTGGTCTTGTTTCAATAAAACACCCCCTTTTCTTTAACAATCTGAATTTATTTCTAATTATCCAACCCCAAGAAATATATGCCATCCTGCTTAACAATGTTGGTTTTTCTGCTATTCTGGCATTTTTCCACTAGTGCTTTCTAACGACCATTCCTTTTTAAGTTTAAGGAAGAAAACATAAGTAGCATGTGCAGCCGCCATGTTGTTGAATCGTTGTTGAAGCTGAATTAAGCTATCTTAGATGGTATTTCACTTTTGCAAAAGACTGTGATTTCCAGTTTATGAATTTTTAAATTTCATGAGTTTCAGGGCTAAAAATATGTTATAGACCATCTGGTTGATGGGTCAGTAAACTTTTTCTGAGAAGTCCAGATAGTAAATATGTTTGGCTTTAGCCAAGCCAAACAATCTCTCATCGAGACTACTTAACACTACCATTATAGTGTCTATGCAGCTATAGAAAAAAGTAAATGAATGGATATAACTGATTTCCAATAAAACTCCATTGACAAAACAGGCAATGGCTTACTTTGGCCCATAGCTTGCTGATTTATTTCAATTTTTTCACTTACATACAGCATCCAGTCTTTGAGTATTTGCTTAAATACTTCTAGTTTCAGGAAACAAAATATTATTGGAAGACATCCTTTTTCAATAATGACTAGTTCATCAACTCTGTATTCAACTTAATTGTCATATGTTTAAATACAGGAAAAAAAAGTATTTATACTGAAGTTTTATCCTAAGGAATATGTAAGATAATATATGTAAAGAGCCCAGTATAATGTCAGACCCAAAGATAAATTTCTTCCACCTTCTCTACACTATCTCCTCTAAGCACACAAACTTTTTCCTGAGTTAGCACTACCAAACATCAAAAGAATGAACCTAGCCAGGCTGCACATTGGAACCATCTGGGGAACTCTTAAAAGACACCCTGGAGATTCTGATTTAATTGTTCTGGGGTGAAAACCAGTCATGAGTATTTTCAAAGCTCCACTGGAGAACCGAATGTGCAGTTAGCTTTGAGAAGCTGTAACTGAGCTCTTGGCACTCATCTCCGTCTCTAAGACTTACCATTATAGGACAGGATGAGGCTTCCTTGCAGAGGAAGTATTTGCTCTTTATTGGTTTGAGGGTAGGTCTTCAGCTGGCCGTCTCCATTGGGCTTTCTCTTGTCATTTGATAATGCTAAGAAGACTTTAAAAGCCCAAAATAACTTGTCTAAAAGGCTTCAGGTTTACTTATCTTTCCTGCTTCCTTTGTTTTCATTGGAAAGTGTTTCTGTGGAATAGGAGGGTAAGGGTACAATCAAGATTTTGATTCTCGATAAGTGGGTATCCTGTGGTGAGCAAAAATGTGTACCACCTCCTTTCTGTCCCCGATGATCTGAAGATTAGTTGAGCACTTGAAGCAGTCTACAGTGTTGATCTTATTCCTTCTAAATACAAAGGACTACTCACTGATATTCTATTACAGGTCTCAGCATTAATAATTTTGTATGATTTTTCTGCTATGAATGTCATGAAGAGAGGGAAATATCCAGGGACTATATGGGTTTTTTTGTGGCTTTTCCAAAATGTTTGAAGATCATATCCAGAATATGTGGAAGATATAAAGTATAAATCAATAAAATAGCTCTTTTCTTTCTCCCTAAAACATTTTCCTTGCAAGCAGTCTTCAGAATGTCTAGTTAAAGTAAGCTACCTCCTAGTTTAAAGCATGATCGATATATTGCTTATATTTCTAAAAAACAAATAGGTTCCTAAACTTTCAAATTTACCAGCATTCCAAAAGAGATTTTGGATTATGTGTCATTAGTAGATACATTCTGAAAGTACTGATATTGCAAAGCGTAATTTGGCTCACAAGTGTTTGATCCAAAGACATTTTAGGTATCATAAAGAAGATTTATTTTGGATCACATTCTACAGGTTATCTTTAAGAATACTTTTATTTTACCACAGATTTTTATGCCATAGTTTTTATATGGTATGAATCCATGCATCAGGAATAAGTTCATATGATTTGTATGTAAAATCAAACTGTTCTTTTGGGGAAGTTTAGTAGCACTTAATGTATAGATGTTTTACAGTAAAATTTTTGCATTATAGATTTTACAACAGTGTTTATGAATATATTAATCAGGGTAACTATTGATGGCTGCCGTACCAAACAGCTTCTATCCCCTCAATGGCTTAGCATGGTAATAGTTTATTTCTCACAGACACAGTGATTTATAAAGGTCAGGTGGCTCTCCTCCAACTTGTAGTGTAAAAATGTTTGCTTCTTAAATATTGATACCCCGTTATTTCCAAGATAGGACCTTCCTGGTTTCTGAGTGAGGGAAGACAGAACATAAGTGATTATCTGGAACATTCTATGGCTAGTCAGTGACTCAGATGGTAAAGAATCTGCCTGTAATGTGGGAGACCCAGGTTCGAATGCTAGCATTCACTCCTTCATGGGCAGGAACTCTGTCACATGGCATCAAACTAACTACTGGAGCAGGAATATTATTATTGTAGGCAGTATCAGTCTCTGTTTCAAAGACTATGCAAAAACCCACATACATATTCAGAAATGTTCTTCCCCCTTGAGTAAAGTCTCACCTAAGTAGGCATTGTTCAGTGCAAATCATCTATTCCATTTGCATAAACCAAAGAGTATCCTTTAAAGTGAATACACTGACCAATGCTGAACAAAGGAGACAAGAGAAGTAGTTCTCTGTCAGCCTTTTTTCCCCTAAATCATTGCCTTCCAGCCTATCCTCCCCTCATCCTAATGTCTCGTCAGAGAAAGGGCTCTTTCCCAGCTCTGCCATGGAATAACTTTGACCATGGAACAAATTAGTCATTATTCTATTCATTAATCTATTCATTCATAAATCTGTTCATTCAAATATTTATTAAGCTCCTACCAAATGACAGGCGCAGTGGGAACTATACAGACAAAATTCCCTGGCTTCCTATAGCTTACATTCTAGTGAGAGAAGATAGATAAAGACCAACATAAATATAAAAGTGAAAAATAAAGATATACAAGATGGTGGTGTCATGGAGAAAACAAAACATAGCAAGGAAGTTGAGAAATACAGACATGGGGGAGATATTTTTGAAGTAGAGTGCTCAGGGGAGGCCTTACCAAGAAGATGACATTTGAGGAAAGATTGGAAGATTACAAGGGTAAGAGCAATGCTTATATCTGAGGAAAAGTCATTCCAGGAAATGAGAACAGTGAGTAGAATCCTGAATTATTTAATTAAAAGGAAAAGGAACAGTGTGACAGAAGCAGTCTGTGTTCTCAGTCACTCAGTCGTGTCTGCGACCCCAAGGCCTGTAGCTGAAGCAGAGAGAGCAACAAAATAGAGTGTGAAGTCAGACAAGTAAGTGAGGACCATTTTTCTGAAGACCCTATAAGCCTCTGTAAGAACACTGGCTCTTTACTTTGAGAAAACAGTAATGGTGTGTGCACGCGTGTGTGTGTATGTGAGAGAGAGAGAGAGTGTGTGCATAAGGCAGGGGAGTTACAGATTTTCCTTATGTTTTTATTAAAAAACAAATCATTCTGGATTCTATGTTGAGATAGCCTGAATGTGATTCTGTGTGGAATCACACAGAAACTATATAAGTAATGTAGGGAATAGGTGGTTGAAATCCATGCCAAGCTAGAATCAGTGGACACAACGAGAAAGGTTGAATTCTAAATATGGAGGCAGAGCCCACAGGTTAATGAAATTAATAAAGGTATAAAGCAGGGAAGCCAAAGATTACTCCAGCCTTATGACCAGCTTGCAGTAATTGAGATGAGGAACATTAGGGAGGAAACATTTTTCACAGGAAGTTCTAGAGCTCAGTTTCCAGGTGTGAAATTTGAGATGCTTACTAAACATCAAAGCCGAACTCTCCAATATGGATTTACTTAAGATAAATCTGGAGTTCATGGAAGCAGAGACCCAGGCTGGAGATATTTGATTTCTTTATGCCTATTTTTCTTACCTAAAAACGAGTATAATAATGACACACATATCACTGGATTGTTGTGCCTGACAATTGCAAATTCTCAGTAGGCCAGTGAGAGTCTCTTTGGTGAATTGATTTAGTTGAAATGAATCAACAGAGAAATGAATAATAAATTTAATTTAAGTAGACATATTTGATTACATTCTTTCATTTTTTTCCACAGCCATTCTTAATCTCATCTTTTTTTCCAATTTGTTAATTTCAATGTGCTTTCAATGTTCTTTCATCTTAGACTATACAAACTCCAAGGATATTACTTAATTATGTAGCCATATAATTTCAGGTTAAATTAAATAGTAATCAGAATTTTAGCTAGCATAAGCAGATGCCATTTTGGCCATTTTAAAAATTAAGCTGCTCTGATGGAGAATAAAAATCGATGACAAGATATGTTATTTTAGAAGCAAATGTAATAATTTCCCCCCAACTGGCAGTCTTAAGTCCAATAACTCAAGTAAAATAATTAATTTGCATTTATAATAATACAAACTGAAGGAAATCAGTATTGAGTATAGAGGAAGCACCAAACTCATTGGTGAATTATTCAACAAACAGATCTCTCAGTATTGGATTAGCTTTTCATTTTGGAAGAAATGTTCCAATTGCAACTCTGTTCTCCCAGATAGAAACCAAGTTCCCTTCAATAATTAGTAATTCATAATCTAACAAGATGATGTACCTAAGCACTGGGAATGCTGCTCCAATGTAGGAACTCCCCAAGTAGATCCTGAGGAGATTTTCATTGTCATTTCAATGAAGGTCAATATTATTTTGCTCATAAAGGAAAATATGAAGCTTCTTAAGAAAGCCTTTTAAAGGAGCAACTTAGCCTTCCTTAAAGAAACTATCTTGTGTACACAAGAAATTTATACTTTCTCCTTTTGAATTTCATGAACAATATTATTGAAACAAGTGCACCATTGCTAAGATGACATGGGAAATAATTATCTATGTTATAGATATTATCCTCTATTAATGATACAAGTATGTATATTGTCCATGATAAGTGATCTTGGTGAACAAATAATATAGCTATTGATACTGTAAGGATGAACAAGAAGTTTGCAACAACATTCGAGAAAAATGAGGAGGAAATAATGCAAAGGAATGTTAGAATGTTTAGAAGATCTCAAAATCTTCAACAAAGCAATATTAGTATAGGACTAGTATAACTGTACATTATATAATAGAACTATAATACTTAAAGAAATATGAAAAAAGCGACTATGATTTCACAATTGAAGACATTTAAAATATCATGTCTATCGTGTCATGGTCTAACAAGGTAATAAAAAAATGAAAAATTAGCTAGGTATTTGAACTTTTAATTTTTTCATATATTTAATGTAAAGCACTTTTATGAAAAATTATATATTCCACTACATCTCAGTCTTTCATGATGCATTGCCTTATCTAGCACCATGAAGCATATTCTATGTAAACTCAGAACATTGGTTATTACTTATTAAAATTAATACATTGGAAGATTATAATATATTAGTTGTAACTCATTAGCTAACTCATGAAACGAACAGCCGGAATTGGTTGTCAGGCAGAATGTTAACTGCATTTAATAAATGTTAGCTTAACACTTCGACTGTTGCTGAATGTGCCACATAACACGAATAAGAGCAGTCATATGCTGTGTATGATACAGCAGCATACACTTCTTAATTTCCCGAGGGCAACATTTCCTAGGGAGATTGACAGGGCAGCTTTTATTCTTCCCAGGGCCTTTTATTAACACAGCTGCTAGAATTTCTAGTTGTTTTGTATCCTGGTATTATACTTTGGGGAGGTGGCAATGGACAATGGATTTAAAGATGGAGAAATCATAAACTGTCCTTTACACCTTGAACATCAGTCTCCATGTGCAATTGAAAACACTCACCATGTTGGATAAAATTGGTTGATTTTATTTCAAAGGCACTGTGATCAAAAGATAGCAAAGCGATCAATAATATGCATTTCAGATATAAATAACTGACCTTTCCTCTCCAAAATTTATTTTATATGGGTGATACCTTTAGGAGGGCAACGTTTTTCTTTTTTCTTCATCTTGAATTAAAACCTGTATTTTTTTTATTACATTTTAGTTTATTCTAAACATTATTCAAAATTTTTAGATCTTCCACCACCACCAGATCCCCCTCCAGGTCAGGGTTTAAGGCAGCAGATAGGCTCGAGCCAGCATGCTGGTAACGTGGAAAATTCAACAGAGAGAAAAGGAAGCTCTCTGGAGAGACAGCAAGCATCCAACTTAGAAGACACAAAGAGCTCTTTGGAATGTCCAGCTAAAACGTCCCTAGAGTGGCAGCGACAAACCCAGGAATGGATAAACTCCACTGAACGCCCAGAAGACATACGGAAAGCCCTCCACAAACAAGGTGTTGGACCAGGTGTGTTCTGCACAGTCCCAAGAAAGTGTGGACTTTTACCTTTTTTTTTCTACCAGGTATTTTGGAAATGCCAGTTGTTTAAGGGCATCTGAAATGCATTTGCTTTGAATTACTCATTGAAGTTGGAATTGACAGCAAAGCTCACCTGTGCATCCCTTAAGGCTGAGTCCAGTAGGGGTCCTTCCTCAAGTTAACCTCTGCATAGGGTCTTTGAGCCCAAGAGACATCCGGGCTTCATCTGTAATGCTCAGGAAACCATTTGATTTTTTTTTTTTTGCCATTTTTGTTTGTATTGAGTACTTTTAAGACCACTAAACTTCATCTTTAATATCAGTTGAATCTCTGCCTTCAACCAATTTGTCCATTTTGACTGAAGTAACTAGTCATTTTTAGAGAATTCACTTCAGTCAAATTGGTAAATTAATGGAAATAACAAAGTTGCAAATAAACAGACAATCACAGAACTCTCATACTAGAAAAGGTTAAACTGGCACCTGCACTTGCTCCAGCTGATTAAATTGAGTTGATTATCAGCACTGCAATGGGAAATGTTTTTGCTTATAAATCAAGCTTGCTGGAAATGTCACAAAACAAGTTTCATTGTTTGCAGTTGGATATTTTTTTGGTGGAGGTACATTTAACCAGTTATAGAAATCATTTCTGCAACATCTCTTCTTATGTCAGAATTCACTGCGTATTAAAACACACACACACACACACACACACACACATTGAAAGTTTCCTTACACATTCTTTTATTTATTTGGACTCAGTGTTTTCTGGATATGTCCTCTATTCATGCATTTTCAATAATTATATTTTGTCACGACTTGGTGCTTAAAGTTTTAGCTGGAAATATAGTTAGGAAAGAGCCAAAAGATAATAATATTAATATCCAGATTTAGTGGAACATTTAGGAAGCTTATATCATTAAGGCTATAAAAGAAAAATCATGTGATCCTTGTCATTAAAGCTATCTAAGAAGAGAAATACTAAATCCAGTTAGCGTGTTTTTTAGTCATCTTATCACAGTAATAGTAACTCATACCTAGAAAGACAGAGGAAACAGAGGAGTGGAGAGGAAGAGAGATGGGGAAAAAATGAAAGAAGAAAGAGAAAAAGAGAGAGAAAAACAGTAGTATTTCAAAGTATTTAGTATTTAGTAATGCACATCTTGAATTATTTTTAGAGAGACGGTACATAAGGATAGAAACACTATTAAAATGAATGACTTTCTCTTTTTCTTTTAAGGAAATGAACAGCTTTTCAAATAGTGTATTTCTATTCAAATAAGCAATAGAAATTTAAGAAACTTAGTTTATTAACTAATATATAGTTCTTTATCTAAACTGAGAAAATGTTGCCATTATATAAGACAAAAACCATGTTCCTTCCATCTTAATGAAAAAATTAAATTTCAGCCCCATTGAACCCAGAAATTATTCTCAGAAAATATTTTGTCAAACAGTACAGTCATTATATGCATATCTCTTTTATAATGAATTTAAATTTTGCAACTAATACATGATATTATATACTTATCCCAAGATCTCTTTTAATTTAATCCTGCCTCAGTTCCTGTTGTAGGAAATGTTGCTTGCACGTGGAAATTCCTTTAATATCTGGGTCTTGTTAAATTCTTTTTAATTTTACTAAAGAGTGAAATGATAAAAAAAAAGCCTAGCTTGAGCTTAAAGTTAAATTTGTTTTGCCTCTGTGTTGCTGTTCACTTAAATCCATTGTGTTCCCTTTTTTTCAGAGGAGACATTGGTGCCCTACAGCAAGCCCAATTTCCCATCTCCAGGGGGTCACAGCTCGTCAGGAACGGCTTCTTCTAAGGGATCCACTGGACCTAGGAAAGCCGATGCTTTGAGGGGAAGCCACCAACGCAATGCCAGCGACCTTCTTGACATAGGATATATGGGCTCAAATAGTCAAGGACAGTTTACAGGTGAATTATGTAAGTGCTTTAGGGCATTTAGAAGGCTGTGGTGATTCAGAAAGAAAACTGAGTGAATAACGTAAGGGAGAAAAATGTTTTCCTTGACCCTCTTAGAATATCTGACTGGGTTTGAAAACCAAACTGATGAGAAAGATTAACAAGGAAAAAAAGCATGCAAATTTTATTTAATTTTTACATGAACATGGGAGCCTTCACAAGAGAATGCAAACTCAAAGAAGGGACCAGAGCAGTAAACTTTTTGCTCTGTTAGACAAAGAAACAGTAAATGTGTGAGAATTTAATAAGAGAGAAGAGGTTTGGGCTGGGGGGAGTGAAGGGTGAAGAAGTAACTAAGGGTTAGTTTAACAAGGTTTTGACAAGAATATCTTCCCTTCTCTTGGTACAGGGCAGGTATCGGTCACATAGTTTGTATCATCATCCTTCAGGGAAGGGTGAGGTGGGAGAGGTCAGAGTGCTCTTTATGCTTCTGCTACTTTTTTCAAACTCCCTCACTCTAAGATATTCAGTATGCCAAGGTACCATATTTTGAAATACGTCCCGAATCCTATCAATAACACTGCCATAGTAAACAAATTTCAAAATTGTAGAAAGCTTGCTTTACGATGAGAAAAAAATAAATTATGATTTTGAGCAGGTTTGGTTATAATAAAGACCATTGCTGTTTCTATCAGTCAAATAAACATTTCTATCTCAAGCTTGGATTTTTCTGTACAAAAATTGTAGAAGTTAGGCAATTAATTTTAATACTTACATGTTAATTAAACATAGTTTTTGTACTTTTCTTTGCTTGTTTAACTGAGCACAATAGGGAAATATTGGCCCATTGGTAGTTTGAAAGAACCTTCTTGGGAATTCCTCATCCCCTAGTCACTCTTCATTTGTTTATTTCCTACATTTAGGAAGTCAGCCTTGAAAAGTTCATCATTGATTTTGGTTAACTTGTAGTACTTTGATTACAATAACATAAAAATTTCTCTTTTTGATAAAGAACTGGCATTGGTAGTTAATATAATTAAACTACTTTTTAAGTATAAAATACTAGAGAAAGAGAGGATGTCACAGTTTGTCACACACAGTAAAAAGCATTGAACTCTTTGTGTTCATTGCATCATGAAAGTTACCAATTTCACTAACCAGTGTCAGAATTATATTTTCCACTGCTTCCTTGAATTCAGTTTATCTGAAGGAATAACCCTGAGTTCCAGTCTTCTCAACCTTCTCTGGTTATGTGAGAAAAGAAAGTAAACTGCCTTCCTGACTCTCTATGCCCTTATCTAAAGCATTGCATTACTCTTATGCTCACATTACTCTGATGCTCAGACTGGGGAATGCCATGAGGTAATGAAAGCTGAAAGTATTTTCAAAACTGTAAATTTCTTTAATTTTAATTAATAGTAGTTATTGTTACCTATTACTAATCTGATTATAATTAAGATGTGTCTATCATTTTAATTTGATTCAGGACTACTTGGATTTTACTGTAACTATTATATGGGAGTAATTATAGGCTCATAAGAAATATAAAAATGATTTACTTGGATTTTAAGTCTCAAAATTTGACAATGTTCTTTGTCTTTCCCTTTCCATAAGCAAAAAATTTTATATTCACAACCTCACAAAATCCAAGATGTCATCTTCATCTATTATCTGTTTGCCTTGCTTTTTGTTATGCTGATCAAGATACAGAATACTTAATTTAAATGCAAACTTATTTCTGTTGTTTTTTTTTTTTTTAATCTCTTCACAGAGTAACTGAGAGGAGACATGCAAAGCTGCTCTGAAAGACCATCAGGTCTGAACTCATGGAAGTGATAACACTAAACAGTGCAATGAACAATTTCTTTATTTATGTACTATTAAAAGAACTGTAAATGCAATGTAAAGACACACAGCCACACATATCCCACAGATATTTTACTTGTGTTCTTCTCTTAAGTACACCACCCACCTTAACTCTTTCTTGTCAGGAGTATATAAAAAAGAAAGAAAACAAAGCTCGCCCTCCAGGAAGAAAAGGATTTTCCTCTGTATATAATTTCTTTTGTGCATTGCTATGCAAGCTCACTCTTTTTAGCTCTGTTCATATTATTGTCTGTTCTTATTGGTCTGTTGTACTATATGTGAATTAATAGGCTGTGGTGCCATATATTAACTTTTAATTGTGTAACTTTTATGTTTAAATTTTGCACTGCAATTTTATTTGGTGATAAGCACAAATCTCTACTCCTCGTGACATGAAGAAAAAGACTGAATGTGAAGGGAGTTTCTGTACTGTAAGCTAGGTTGGATAATGCTGGTTGTAACCAATGACGTTAGGGGGGTTTCAGTTGGGGTGTAGAAATAGGAAGATGCAAAGGAACAGTGATGTTGGCTAAGTCTTCTTTGAACATCAGGGACTGAGTCAATCATTAAAAAAAAAAAAAGAAAAGCAGTTACGTGGCTTTTACTATTGATAAGAACAGGGGTCAAAAGAAGGAAGTTGAAGTCCTAAAACTGAATAGGCATTAAAATATACAGGTAGCAATGATGTACTAAACTTGCTTTTTAAAAAAGGAAATTAAAGTTATGTTTAGAAACAACTTTACCTGTCATTGTAATTGACCTGTCTCAGAATTACAACAAGCAAAATGAAATTAGTGTGTTTCACAAGAGCTGTATATATATTACAGTTTTTTAAAAAAGCATTGTCTCAATTACCATAACTAATCTCTCCAACTCATTAAGTCAGAATATAATATGAAGTTCCCCAAGGAAACAAATAAAATGAACTCTAGAATATCTAGCAAATAGTTAAAGAGGCAATTTATTATTAGGACATTCTCGAGCTGCTTCCAAATACAAAAACTCTATTGCAATATCTTGTTTCATCTTTCTAATACATGTACAGTACATGCTAGAGGATAGAGCTGCATCACTTAAATTCATGACTTTTTAAAAATAATGCAGTCTATTTGCAACTTTGTGTTTCATTTGATTAAGAAGTGAAGTTTACGCCACCAAATGTATAGCCAAATTGTAAGTGCTTAAAAAGCAGTGTTCAGAGTATGGTCAGTTCACAGTAAGTAGATTTATTGGAATAAATCTTTTATGGTTCATTCTCAGCAATTGGCTACCAACTAAAAAATGTTTGACCCATTTTGAGTGAGTAAATCGAAAAGAATAATTTTAAAGTCGAACAATGCATGTTTATACACTTTTTAAATAAAACCAAACCTCATAAGTGGACATTAATAACAGTGTCCTGCCTCATTTGTTTTCACGACTTTGAGAACCAGAAGTTCCTGAACATCAGTCATGTATCATCCAAATGAATATGACTTTGAAATATATATTAGCTACTGTACATGTATAGTCAATCAGTCAAGTAGAAGAGAAATTTCCTGAAATTCCCACTTGTGACATTTTTCCATGTACTACCTACACAATTGTAAATTCTGTTTCTAGTTATGCTTTCTCATGTTTGTCCTATGATATGTTCAGTAGTTGGTACTTTGAAAAATATTCACTCTGATGGTTAAGATCAATTCTAAAATATGGGACCAGTTTGAATGACAATTCATACTCCGTGCATTATTGGCTCAGTCACCAACTGTGTATCATACTGTTATAGCAAAGGGAGGAACCTAGTTAAATGTTTCCATCTTTTTTTTTGCCCTAAGGCTGCATCAACACAGGTAAGAGTAGAGGAACATAATGTTCTCTGTGGGCCCCCTACATCTTCTTGGTCCCATGTAGTTCATTTCTACACTGAAGAGAAAAAGAATTCTGAAACACACTTATTATTCCCTTTGTCATCTTTCTACCATCAGTGCCTGAATTTTAATGCAGTTTGATTTCTCTGGGACAGAGAGACTGGGGATGATGAGAAGTTTCTGTGAGGAATGAATACATACCTATATGCAACTGTAGGATATGAGGAATTTAGTTTTTTATTTATGCAGTCCCCTACTTCATCTCTTTCTATTTAAATACAAAGTTTTGTTCATGTTTTGGTTCCTTCTTTATGCTTCATTGCTCCTCTATAACCCAATTTAGCCTGAAACTTTAATTCATTACAGATATTACACATAGACTTTTACCCCTGGTAACTGACAGGTGTATGTGGCTAATAAACGAAGATTTCAAAACAATATGTGTATGTGACTTCCAGAGTAATCCAGGGCATAGTATCATACCTTTAGTTCATAAAAATTAACTGTTTTGGTTAGAGTATGTCAGGCCTTATGATTACTTGGAATGTTCTTTTACAATAGATCACATTCCCCATTAAGTCTAGTTTTAGATTAATTGGCTAATATTGCACCCAAAATATTCTCCTCCTGTAGATAGAAAGCAAGAAAAAATACTGTGGCTACCCACATGAATTCAGGAAGACTACCAAAAATCAAAGCCTTTGTCAACTTGCTATGTGTAAAAAACTTCCAGTAAGTGTAAGTCAGAATGTCATGAGAGCTACCATGAAGTTTTTCATCTGGAAGCCAGTTAAATGATTGGAAATTCACAGAGCTCACTCTTGTGCAGGTCTAAACAGAGGCCTGCCTAAGCTGTCAGAAGGAAGTCTAGGTAGGAGAATGTAATCTCATCTTGCCCTCACAGGCAACGCTGCTGTGTCATCATGCCCGACACAAGAATAGCTCCATTCTTAACACGCAGAGTCTGCACTGGGGGTAGCGGCCGAATTAGTATCCAACTCGTGGATGCCTCAGTGTACGCAAGCAGAGTGGTCCTACCCATTCTCCAATTCTCCCCCAGGCTGAATTTAAAGTACAGGGATATGAAAACAACTGATTTCTTCACAGGATTCAAATCCAGTTCAAAGACGAATATAGGAAAATCAAGACCAGCATTTACAATAACCTGTAATCAAAGGGAAGTAAAAACATTGCAAGTTGATTTTCTCTGGGTAACAAAACATTAAATGGTGTTCTATGTCAGAGACTAACGCTCTATTTAAATATACCTTCAATGGGTTTTGAGTTGAAAGTTTGTATGAGTTTAATAGAACACCTCCAGATTTCTGTCCAACAAAGTTATGTAATTGCCCGCTGACAACTTAATTATAATACGAAGGAGCTCTAAACTATGGTTTATCTTCACTGCAAAGTGACTGTGTGTCAGTGTTAAAGATATGCAGAACCATAACATTCACTAATTTGTTCATCTGCTTCTGTATACTGTATTTATAGAATTACTTGACAAGAATTTGTGTAAAGCAACATGTCTTTCCACATTATCTTAGAGGTGAAGTTACTTTTCTTTTGCTTCTCTATGATATGTACTTCAAATGAAACACCATACTTTTTTAACGAAGTTCAATTTACTAATTTTTCTGATCTCATACTTTTCAAAAGCATTTATTGTGACTTTAAAGTGTTGCAAGATAAGGGATTTTGTGGCCGTGGGTAGACTTTTTATACTTTGTTTTATAGATGGATTTTTTTTAATTGTAGTTTGTTTAAGTCACCAAACAGCGTCCAAAATCTTAATGTGTTTCATTTGATGTTGTTAGATCAGAAAAGAAATTGGCATAAAATTGGTTAATAGTATTGTCAAAGAATTGTGTATTGTGTACTCACTGGGAAAAAAAATAAAATATATTCACATTTCAAATTTGTAAAAAAGCCATTTATGTAAAACAGACTTGCTTGCTTTGATTTGTAGACAAATCAAACAGAGACCATTTTGTCACTTTTAGAATTCTACATTAATATTTTATGACCAAATGCATAATCTCATTTTCTCATTTGGTTATGGATTGGGTGGTGATTAATAGAAATTGGTGTTGATGTATAGCAAATGACTAAAAGTCACTGATGAAGAATGTTAAAAGCATTTGAAATTATAGATCCCACTCTATGAGCACTACTTTAGCAATCTGATCTTCCCCACCCCATGAAGTCCTTCAGATAGATACAATATAAAGTTTTGGCTGCAAAAGTACTTAACAAATTATTTTTAATATTTAATTATTTTATTAAATAATTACTTTTTAAATATAATTGTGAGAATTGGAAGAAAATGGGTATTTCTTAATTGCTTTAGAATAATTCATGAAAAATTTTTTAAGATGATGGATGTCGAACAGTTATCTTAGGGATTGGGTAGAAAGGAAAAATTCTCTTAATCTATTGTACTTCATAAATTTTTCATTCTTTTTCACTAAGTACAATTAGGATCAGATGCTCTCTAAAAATAAAAAGAACTTTTGAGTTCTTTAATAATCTTAGTAATAGGAAAATTTAAAATAGAAAACTTTAATTCATTTAAAAATATTAAAAATATTTATGGTAAGTGGACAATAGGTTTCAGAGATCCATTTAATTTAGGTTAACAATAAGATGATAAATAGTATTAAAATAATTACAAAGAATACTACATCAATAGCAGTGTGTATGTGGATAAAGACAAAATATATCAGTTACCAAGATGAAAATGGTAGTGCTGTGTTCAGTTGCATCTGACTCTTTGTGACCTATGGACTATAGCCTGCCAGGCTCCTCTGTCCATGGGATTCTCCAGACAAGAATATTGGAGTAGGTTGCCATGCCCTCTTCCCAGGGATCTTCCCTACACAGGAATCAAACCCATGTCTCCAGGGTCTCCTGTATTTCAGGCAGGTTCTTTACTCACTGAGGCACCTATAAAACAATCATTGCTCTGTTGAATCTGAGTATGCCATGGAAGCTCCTACAAATGGCAGAAGTGATAAGTTATCAGATTTATTAAAGTAATACACTATTCTCTCAATTATTGTACATGAGCTAGAGAAAAGGTATATCAATGGTATGCATTTAAACAACAAATAATATTTAATGCCCTCGACTTGTAAAAATGTATTTTATCTCTTTTGAAGAAGAAATCAGCAGAGTTCATGCTAAATTTCACTTCATAGCAGAGATGTGAAATAAAACTGCAGTAATAGAAAACTGTCACAGGAATTCAAAAGAAAAGGCAAGTACAAATACTTGCTAAGGGTGGGGCCCGGCAAGGGCAAGGGCAGGGTGGGGGATTTGGGTGTGAGCTCTGTCCTGTCCAGCTCTTTGCAACTCTGATTTCTGTAGCCTGCTGGGCTCCTCTGTCCATGGAATTTTCCAAGCAAGAATAGGGGAGTGGGTTGCCATTTCCTACTGGGGGATTTTCCCAGCTCGGGGATCGAACCTGCATCTCTTGCATCTCCTGCATTGGCAAGCAGATTCTTTACTGCAGCACCACCTGGGGAGCCCAGGGTGGGCTGGGAGGATTTCAAGGACTCTTTAACCTGAATGAATTTAGCATCTGGTTTTGGCCTTCACCCTCAGAAGGAGTTTTCTCCAGGCCCAGGGAAAGGAATCTGATACACAAAAGTGTTGCAAAGCTGTCAGGAATCCCAGTGACAGGTGAAGAACATTTGTATGACTGTGCATTTAATTTATAAAGAATTACAAAAGTGAATTCCTTTGCAGCTTCTAGTTAACACATTTTCTCCTTCTAGCTGTCAAGCTGCAAGAAACATATATATATATATATATATATATATATATATATATAATTATGTTCTTAATTAATAAAGGAAAAATACTTTTGTTTTATAATTCAAATAAATCACCTTTGGCTCAGGTCAGTGTCCAATTTGTAGGCTCTTGTAACAGCCCTTAGATCATAGTACCTTTTGTCGCTAAAAAAATTGTCTTGGTGGATACAGCTTCTAGGTAGTAGACAACATTTTTTGGTCAGTTTTTTCTTAGATGATGTTTTTCTAGACAATCGCTATGAATGATTTGTTTCTGACAAACCAGTTGTTTCTTTTTGGAGAGGGAGTTATATTTTGTTTGTTTTTGTCCTTGTTTCCTTACTCCTTCCTTTTGTAAGCAAACATTGAGATATTATGCTAAGAATTAAATATTCAGAGTAATTAAAACAGAAATAGCTTTTGCTGCATAAATAGATGAGTATCTCCTGTGAAGTCTGCCCCTGATCTCTAGAAAAGTATTTTTTTGATGAATGTTTTTGAACTAAAGGGAAAGAGGCACTAAGCTAGGCTTTCCAAAAAATTCATAAACAATACAATTTGTATTAGTTCATTAACCTCCCCTTTGCCCCATCACTTTATCCAGTATTCTAGTTTTCCTCAAAATAGTGTATGAAATTTTAATAGGTATTTATAAAATAAAGATGAAGAAGAGAGAAAAAAGAGTGAAAACTCTATAGTTGAATATGTACAGATTTCTTTACTACTAGACTCCTTTTCAAATCTGTTCAAGGCATCTTGTGAGACTAGTACTATGTGAACTCACTTTGAGAAGTACTTTCCTGGAAACTCATACTTCATTCTATCCCTAGGCTCTCCATTAGTGGCCCCCAAGGCATACATACCATGCCTTGCTGTGGTTTTTAAAAGTCAATATCAAGTCATGAGAAAGACACACGTGAATCCCAGGTATTCTGTGAAGATGATGCTGTTGCTGCTTAGTCACTAAGTTGTATCTGACTCTTTTGCAATACCATCATCATGTCCATGGGATTTCCCAGGTAAGAATACTTGAGTGGGTTGCCATTTCCTTCTCCAGGAAATCTTCCCTACCCAGGGAGTGAACTCACGTCTCCTGCCTTGGCAGGCGAATTCTTTACCACTGAGCCATGAGCTCAGCTACCACTGGGAAGCTCATGCTGTGGAGATAAGAAAAAATACATAGTAAGAAATTGCATGTATCCTCCCCATTTTTAATAGAGTTTCAAGTACTTAACTGATATCAATACTGAGCACTTAAGCAACAAGTAAGCTTGCAATATGTTCCTTAGCTTTTCTATATTTCTTTTGTGTATTGTTAAAGCTTCAAATCATTAGGCTAAAATGAAAGCATGAAAATACACTCACTGTCTTCCCTTCCTTTAACTTCCAACTCTTACAAAAGGATAGTTTATTCACTTTTCACGAGGTTCTACTTCAAGTGAAACTTTGGTAAAAATAATAGTGGATCACACAAGATTTACAGAGATAGCTTATAATTTGTCAGTAAGACAATACAGAACCAAGTTGCACTGAACTGTGGAAAACAGCTAGTTAGTGATGATGAAATTCAATGTAGTCATAAATGGATAAATATAAAAATTCAAAAGAGAAATTGAGGATTACCATTACATGAAATTTCACTGGCATTAAGCATAAAAGAAGATAGGTTGTAAGGAAAATTGAAGTGAAATGGTGGGAGTAGGGATTTAAATGTACTTGGTTAATTTTGAATAATGGTAGATGAATGCAATCAATAGATTAGAATACCCCAGCATAGCTGATTTGAGAGTAATTGCTTATGGGTGATTGTTAGTTTAATAAAAAAGACGAAACAGGCAAATGGAAGCATCTTGGAAAAGGCACAAGAAGAAAGCGACAGCTTAAGAAAAGAGATTAAAATATTTTCAATAAATGTGTAGGCATTTTTGTGTAAGTAATTATACTCCAAAGTTAAATTCATCTTAATCAATGTTGATGATGCTAATTTTTCCTAGCATTTTCATGACATTTAAAGTATGCTACAACTGTACCTAAAATGTATAAAATACACGCAACATATGACAAAGAAGCATAATTTTAACGAAATATGTGTTAAATGGCCAATATTATTTCATTCCTATTAAAATTATTTGACTATTATTACAAAAATTAAAACTTTTAATGATAGCTGTAGATATTTTGGATCTGTTTAATAATATTCCAAATAAAAAGAATTATAATACTTAAAATGTGTTTTGTAGCCAATAAATGTATTAGGGGATACACACATATGTGTATATATATATATATATACATAGACACACATATGCATTATATATATACATATATATGGTTTTCAATTCAGTAGAATCTAAGGTATGATGAATACACTCATGGAGTATGGAAAAGAGGAAACTTACAAAGAATATAGGCATCAATACAAGGATCCCAAACTGAAGAATGCTTTACATAATTTCTCTTTACCCTGGACAAATTATATAATCATTTATATGTATGTATTACATACACTCATGTGCATTTATGTTTATATATATGCATTTTATTTGTATGTATGTAGACATGGGCTTCCTTTTATCATCTTGGTGGCTCAGATGGTAAAGAAGCTGCCTGCAATGAAGGAGACCTGAGTTCTATCCCTGGGTCAGGAAGGTCCCCTGGAAAAGAGAATGGCTACCCACTCCAGTATTCTTGCCTGGGGAATCCCATTAACAAAGGAGCCTGGTGGGCTACAAGAGTTGGACATGACTGAATGACTAACACTTTCACATTTTTCATGTAGATATACACTCATTTCTACATATACATTTATAATTATACATATGTGTACATATATTCATGTACACATATATCAATATTGCATATTATATGCATCATATATATCATATATAATAGCATATGTACACATATATGAAAGAATGGATACTTTGTGGTTTGAATGACCAAATGTTTTTAAATGAATAAACAAATGTACACACAGTACTGTGTTTGGCACAATGTCATGGTGGGTCTGACAATGATAAATAATACTATCTCATTATAAACTAGTTGAAAGCATTAGAAGGGATGAACATTATGTTAGAAGTAGAAAATGAAGCAAATAATATAAGACCACGAATGTTGCAGAAATCCATTTCAGGAGTTACCAGATAGGAGAGAGCACTGAGGGTTGCTGTGGTTAATGAGACTTAGTGATAAAACGGATTGAGTTTGGCCTTAAATGGGAAGAATTGATAGAGGATAACCTGGAGGAGAGGAAGCAGATACAATGCAGTCTCTGGCCTACAGGAAACTGCAGTCTCATGAGAGAAGCAGTGAATTGAACCAATATTTCCAAATGATGGAATCCAAGATCTGATCAATTCATGCAGTGTTATAGTGAGGTTGTGAAAGGGCACCTAACTCAGACTTGAAGGGTCACACCAGACCTTCCAGGCTAAGTAATGCCCCAGAGAGTCTCTATTCCTCCTTAAGAAAGGCATTTAATAAGGGTTTCATTTTCCCTCTGCAAAAGCACATCCTTCTTTTTCCATTCTGGAGAGGTAAGGACATCTCACCCCCAAAGGATACTTGTGCTTTTGTAAATGGGAAAATTCAATTTTATCTTTAAATTCTGCATATCTAAACGTGCCACGCATGTAATAAGTTTCCAAATAAAGAATGTAATATAAGCCTAAATCTGTAAACTAAATCAATACCAAAATTATAACAGAGTGTGAAATATTCCCACTTAGAAAGTTGTGAAGTTTCATGTAAACAACAACAGGAAATACCAGGCAGAAACAGAATGAGACCAATTATGAGGAACACAATCCCAAATGGAGCAGAGCAACTTTCCACACATGTGCAATTGAAGGCAGCAGAGCCAAACCAGACCCCAGGGCTCAAATAGAAACTTCATTAGGGAAAATTAAGAACAATACGCGATGCTGATAAATCTGATACAATAATCTGCCTGGGGACCAACCACAAAAGGAACACAAACAAATCAAACTATATCCTGGCAAGAATAGATGAATGAAAACAAAGATAATTATGTGCAATAAAACTTTAGTAGGGAAAAACGGAATTGAAAGCAAATCGTGGTCCTCCTGCTTTACCATCCTCCCATTCAGCCTTCCCCCCAGGATCCTAATGAGTTGTTGATTATCTCTTATTAAAGACCAACAACAGAAAAGCTCAGAAACATGAAAAATAATTAGAGCATAGGACTAAGTATGGATAATTATGAAATGGCAAAATATAATTAATCACCCATTCCCTGCAAATGGCTCTTCTAAAGTGACTCCATAATATTAAAATGCACAAGAACTTTAATTTTGTAAAACCCACACACTTTCATGAACACACACATACAAATGGCAAACAGAGCTATTTGCCAACAAAATTAAGTTGCTATGAGATTTTGGGGAAATAGTCAACATACTCTTGAATGTGAGTTTGCTAGATTAACTCCCCAGACATGATCTATACCCGCTCAACCCTTTATTTGCTCTCTTTCTCTAATTACAGCTTGGCCTCAGGGGTTTCAAGTTTTGTATGTTTAAATTTAGTACTATTAGAAATTATTTTTCCCTTGAAAACATAGATATTTATTTTCCAGTCCATCTGAGATTTGAGAGAGGGTTTCTAAATAAATATTGTGAGTTATTTAAACATGTCCAATACTGAAACATCATATCTTATCTCATCATATCTTTGTAACTTCTAGTTTCTGTCACATCATGTCAGTTTCTGTCACATCATGTCATCTGGTCACGTGTCTGACTCTTTGCGACCCCATGGTCTGCCAGGCTCCTCTGTCCATGGGATTCTCCAGGTAAGAATACTGGAATGGGTTGTCAGTTCTTCTCCAGGGGATCTTCCTGACCCGGGCATCAAACTCAGGTCTCCCACATTGCAGGCAGATTCTTTACCATCTGAGCCACCAGGTGTCTGATACAACACTAAATTGGAAGGCTGCCTAAAGTGATTTGACTGTACTAGAACCCACTGAATTATTTTACCACATTAAGTAAAATAGTATTATGACTTTTCATGTAAAAGCATTCATTTTATTTGACTAAATAACCTACTTAAGAAATTAAAGTCTAAACATATTGCAAAGTAAGCTAATTAGTAGTGGAAACAGAATATAAGGCAGCAAAAATGTATTTAGAAACCACTAGGCATATGACTGTTGAGTAGTTAAGTTTGGGGCTTAAACCCACTTCAGAGGAGCAAAACTTAACACCTCATTTTACCTTTTTATGTCAAAGTAAATAACATGAAATTCCTCTGAAGAGACAAATATATTTATTCTGCTAAAATCTCAAGCAAGCAAAAATGTACTAGGAGATTTTTTATATGTATATAAATGGGGGGGTAAGCCAGTAGAACTATCTTCAACTGCAGCTTTGCAAAAGTCAGAGAACTATTTCTCAAATAGATCATTTTTTAATATAAACCCTTTATAAAAGCAGAGGATTGAAGTCACAGTAAATATTACCTTATCCAAAGCAATTTTATTGGTGGTGTTAGAGTATAGGCAGTAGACCAATATTTTGTACCTGGAGAGGTCAATCCACTTAAGCAACATATACTTAGGGAGCAAGTAGAGTCAATACTTTACTGTGAGAAGATTCTTACATCATTTTCAGCATTTAGCAAATGCCTGAATGCTGCATTATGTGGGAGAAATTGTCCTTGAACATAAAATGATTCCTGCATGTGCTCCCATGAAAGGTAATAAAGAAATTCAGCTATGCTGTGGAACACATACTGCAATTCATTGAGCCCACCAGAAGTCACCCAGTACTTATGGACCATCATAAGCAACTCATCAGTTAAACTGCTGAATCTTAGTTTCTCCATACAGATATTTATAAGTGTGATATACAAATTGGTTTTGTTTAATACTGTTTACTGACAAAACAATGCACAACCTAAAGGTTGAGAGTTATGTTTTATTCTGCAGGCATTCTTAGGATTTCAAGCCTGGGAGGCAGCATCTCAGGCAGTCCTAAGAAAAGTGCTTCAAGGAGGAAGTGGGGGAAACAGATGTAGATTTTTTAAAAAATGCACAACATGAGAGTGGCGGGTTAAGTTTTCTTTGGGGCAAAATGAGTACTGCAGCCTGGGAGACAGCACCTCAGATAGCTTTGAGAAACTGTTTGAAAGAGGCAGTATGGAAAGACCAATATATGTGATTTTTGGTGAAGGGGGAATACATGCAATCAAGCACATATTTCCCCAGAAGGCTTCTACTAGTCTCATGAAGTCTTTTCTAGTCACAAGGAACAGTGTCACCATGAAGGATTTCGTGTTTGTCTAGATATGGGGTGATAGAGAACTGGGCTCATGAAATTGACTCCTGAAAATGTCTAAATATCTGAAGAACTTGTTCTGCCATTTATTCCCAGAGCTTAGAGTGCCTCATTTCTGCTCTCCACCCTGACTTCTTTCGGGGGTGTTGAACATTAGCAGCTGCAGAAGCACATGATTTAACCCTTGTAGAGGTAGATATGGAGAAGGAAATGGCAACCCACTCCAGTATTCTTGCCTAGAGAATCCCGTGGACAGAGGAGCCTGGTGGGTTGCTGTCCATGGGGTCACACAGGGTCAGACACGACTGAAACGACTTAGCATGCATGCATGCATTGGAGAAGGAAATGGCAATGCACTCCAGTGTTCTTGCCTGGAGAATCCCAGGGACAGAAGAGCCTGGTGGTCTGTCATCTATGGGGTCGCACAGAGTCGGACATGACTGAAGAGACTTAGCAGCAGCAGCAGCAGAGGTAGGTAGATGGCAAGTGCCAATTTGTAGTTGAAATAGAATCTATAGCAGTTTTTGCAACAACGCCAGGTAGTGGGAACAAAAGATTACTGTTAATAAAAGAAAACCCGATATCTCAAGTTAAGGAGTTTAGCCCTTTTCTACATATGGGAAGATGCGAGGATCTGGGCTCACTGAAATCACACCTTGGAGATGCACCTCAGCTATCTGGGGCCAGTATCTTACTGTGCTTTTAGGACAAGCTGGAACCTGGGGGCCTTTGCTGCAGTGCTTGCATTTGGACAAATGTCTTCTTGAGCAACAAAATACAAAGAAACGATGAGAGACTAAAAATAACTGTGTACATGAGCAGTTGGGACAAATTAGGGACGATACAAAAAGACCAAAACCCACCTGCCACTTCTGAAGAGGATAGGAGAAAAAATAGTGTGTTGGGAGCAAAAGCAGAGTTCTGTGCATGTACCTGCACTCAACATTACCAAAGAGGTGAGCAAACCACCTAAGCCACCCCTCTGGCCTGACTCCTGAGCACATCCATACCCTCACCAGATATAAGTAACCAGCTTGACCCCCTCCTCTAGAAGCAAGGGAAACTGTCAACTGTTTTTTCTCTCTTCTGCTGCAGTAGGAGCCCCAACAAAGCCTTGCCTGAGTTTCCTGTCTGCCCTTTTATCAATTTCTATTGATTAAGAAAGGCTAAGAACCCTGGTTGGTAACACCTTCTCATCCTGAGTCTCCCCACGGTGCACCATTGGGGGTGGGGGAAGGGTTGGCGTGGCTGTGACAGTTGACTGCTAGATGGTGGGCATTCTTTGTTTCATTCCTGAGTTCCCTCAAAGCTCTTCATCGGATGGCTGATGACATTTTTGTTTACTTGTACGACAGGGAATATTTTATTTCTCAGTACAGTGACTGCTCCGTGGAAGTTAGGACAAATTGGGCAACAGGTTTTAAGCTTATTAATATTTCAATTCTCATTTTCTTATTTACACTGATAATATGTTATGCACTAATTTTTTCTAATTGTTGATCCAAAATGTTAAGGTTCATGTTAAAAACAGGAGTAAATTAAAAGGAAAAATATATTTTTATTTTAAAATTTTCAGTAGAATACCTCCTGTGTATTAGTTAATGCTTTGGGATGCAAAAAACAGAATATTCCCCAAAGGAAATGGTTTAAAAATATAGACTTAATATAACTTAACAAGCTGCCAGTGGGTAAATAGTTACAGAGTAGTTGCAATGAATGAGTTGGCAACAAAATAATGTAATTAGTTTTGGAATAATCTTCCCAAATCCTACCCACTGTTTCTAATTAAATTTGTTCAAGAGAAAAATGGCATGGAGCTAAAAGCTTTGTTCAGAATGACTTTTTTCACTTAAGGATATGGTTAAACAAAAGAGAATTACCTGTGACGTTAATTATTTTGTAAAGGATCATGCTTTATACAGATTCTGAAAAAGACCAGTGGAAAGAGGTATCTTTTAAGTTTTAGGTGACCCATCCGACATTTTAGAAAAGATGGTGTTACTAGGCTCCCAGATGGGATGGGAAAAGAATAATAATAATAAAATATGCTTCCCTGGTGATTCAGACAGTAAAGAATCTGTCTGCAATCCAGGAGATGCAGGTTCAATCCCTGGGTCAGGAAGATCTCCTGGAGAAGAAAATGGCAAACCACTCCAGTATTCTTGCCTGGGAAATCCAATGGACAGAGGAGCCTGGTGGATTACAGTCCATGGGGTCTCAAAGAGCTGGACATGTCTGAGTGACTAACACTTTTTTTTTGTATTATGGAAAATCAACTGGTTCTCAAAGTATCTTTCTAGTTAGTACCCTGGGTGCTCTCAAGACACTCTCAGAAAGATTATGAAGTCAACACTATTTTTATAATAATAGTAAGATTTTATTTTTCACTGGGTTGATGTTGCAAAGGTAGAGATGGATGAAACTGCTACTCCTTCAGCAGAAATCAAGTTAGTAGCACCAAACTGTACTATTGGTCATTGTGTTTTTTACTATACCCATTGTATTAGTTTGCAAGGGCTACTTTAACAAGGTATTACAGACTAAGTGGCTTACAAGACAGAAATTTATTTCCTCACAGTTCTGAAGACTAGACAACCAAGATCAAAGTGTTGGTAGGGTTGGTTTCTTCTGAGGCCGCTCTCCTTGGCTTATAGACAGGTGACTTCTTGTGTCTTTACATGGTCTTTCCTCTGTGTCTTACTATCTTCTTATACGGACATCAGTCATATTGAATTAGGGTCCTTCCTAAAGCTCTCATATTAAATTAATTAATTCTTTAAAAACCCTATCTCCAATACAGTCACATTCTGACATACTGGAGGTTAGAAATTCAATATATGGATTGGAAGGGGAACAGAATTCAGCCCATAACATTCACCATCACACCCAATTAAAAAATAAGAATATTTTGCTGAAGAGGTAAAAGTATTAATTTTATTAAATCTCAATCCCTGAATATATGTCTTCTTAATATTCTGTGCTATTAGTAGATGGGAAGTACCTATGAAAGACTTATACTGCACACCAATGTATAATTCTGAATTCCAGATAGAACACATGTGGGACTGAACTAGCCACTTTTATAAACAGAACATATTTACTTAACATAAATACTAACAGTACAATGGAATACTACTCAGTCATAAAAAGTTACAAAATAATGCCATTTGCAGCAACATGGATGCAATAGAGATTATGATGCTAAGTGAGGTAAGTCGGAAAGACAAATAACATGATATCAATGATGTGTGGAATCTAAAATATGGCACAAATGAATATATCTAAAAAACAGAAACAGACTCACAGAGATAGAGATCAGACTTATGGCTGCCAAGAGGAGTGGGGGAGAGAGGGGAATGGATTGGAGACTGGAGGTTGGTAGTTTAGAGTGGCTAAACCACAAGGTCCTAATGTATAGCATAGGGAGCTATATCTAATCTCCTGGGATAAGAGATGTTCATTTTTTTCCAAAATGGAAAAGAATATTAAAGAAGAATGCATGTATGTGTAAAATTGAGTCACTTTGCTGTATAGCAAAGATTGACACAATGTTGTAAATCAACTATACTTCAATTTAAAAAGAGAGAGAAAGTAAAATAAATACTAAGAGACCAATAATAGCTATTCAGATGTAAGTACTTGACAGACTAAAGAAAAAAAAAGAAAAAGAATTGAGCCTGACACTTCAAGCAAAATACAAGTGTATTGTTAATGATAAAATCTGAGCTCTCAAACAAAAATTAGAATTTTTCGAAATGTGTATGTGCCACAGTGATTTTGACAACTTTCTAATACATAAAGGCTTTTCCGGTAAGACTGGTAATGATATTGATATATATTATTTTTTTAATATTACATGATGAAGCGAGCCAACAATTAAAAGATCTGCATAACTTGATGGGTCAATATTTTCCAGTTGGCCAATGCATGATATTTAAAATCTTGTATAGATAAAAGATTTATACAAAGTATATGATAGGCTAATGGATTTTAATATAACAAAGTTTTAAAAGTTCACTGATACAGTTTCAAATTTCACATTGTGGCTTAATCTTAGAAAATTCCACTTGTCAAGTTTTACATAGACTCAAAAGAGGAACAACCATCATTTTCTGCAAAGGCTATTGAAATACTCTTTCCTTTTCTAACTACATATGTGTATAAGGCAGGCAACAAAAACAACATATCTCAACAGAAACATGGATGTGTATGTGAAAATATAACAGTTTTCTATCAGTAAGCAAAAATGTTATGTAAAGTGCTTACTATTGTTATTTTAAAATATATTAACATACATTTTATCAATTAATTAAATTTCAAACACTGTAAGTATCCATAGTTAGAGCCCACATAAACAGAATTTTTTGAATTGTCTAAACTTCTGGTGTAAACAGCTTTCTAGTAAGACTACCTGCAATGATGAAAATGTCTGATATTTGTTGTGTCCAATGTGTTGCATCCAATATAGTTACATATAGCTCTTGAGCTCCTGAATTATGTTAGCGTGATTGAGAAACTAAATTTTTATTTTATTTAATTTCAATGTACATAGTGGATGTGGCTCGTGGCCATCTACTGGTTAGTATAGGGATAAAGCACCCTGAAACTAGTGACATGGAGAACCACTGGAATAAACCATTGTGGGAATTTCTAATTCATTCTTTAATTCAATTATGTTTGTTGCGTTGCTCTGACAATTTTATATGTCAACTTGAGTGGGCTTGCCTGTCTGACTCTTTGTGATCCCATAGACTGTAACCTGCCAGCTTCCTTTGTCTGTGGAATTCTCCAGGCAAGAATCCTAGAGTGGTTTAGCCATTCCCTTCTTCAGGGGATCTTCCCGACCCAGGGGTTGAACCCTGATCTCTTGCATTGCAGACAGATTCTTTACCATCTGAGCCACCAGGGAAGCCCTGACTAGGCTAAGCGATGCCCAAATAGCTAGTAAAAGACCATTTTGAATGAAGTGTGTCTATGAGGATAATTCTAGATGAAGTTATCACTTGAATCAGTACACAGAGTAAAGAAGCTTGCCTTCACCACTATGAGTGGGTATCATCTGAGGGCCTGAATAGAACAGAAAGTTAGACAGAAAGTGAATTCACTTTCTCTGCTTGAGGTGAGGCACTATTTCTCCTTTTCTCCTTTTCTTGTTTATTGGTACTTCTGGTTCTCAGACTTCTGACTTAGACTTGAACTATACCAGTGACCTCCAGGTCCTCAAGCCTTCTGATTCATATTGAATTTTACCACCAGCATTACTATTTCTCCAGCTGCAGAAGACAAATTATGGTACTTTTTGGCTTTGAAAACTACAAGAGCCAATTCCTTTAATAAATCTCTCATATCTGTATCTATATATCTATATCATCTACGTATTGTGTTGTTTCTCTTTTTCTGGAAATCCCTGACTAATATAGCAATGGGTTTCCCTGGTAGCTCAGTGGTAAAGAACCTGCCTGCCAAGCAGGAGACTCAGGTTCGATCCTTGGGTTGGGAAGATACTCTGGAGAAGGAAATGGCAACCCATTCCAATATTCTTGCCTGGGAAATCCCATGAACAGAGGAGCCTGGTGGGCTTAAGAGTCCATGGGTAACAAAAAAGTTGGGCATGAGTTAGTGACTAAACAACTACAACAAGATGGAATATGTTCCCATGATGGGCACCTGCCATTAGAGAGCAGGACCAGTTACACAATTTGTAGGGCCTAATGCAAATGTGAATTGCTGAATGCCACTGAACTCATCACTATGCTCAGTCGCTTAGTCATGTCTGACTCTTCAGTGACCCCATGGACTGTAGCCTGCTTGGCTCCTCCATCTGTGGAATTTTCCAGGCAAGAATACTGGAACAGGTTGCCATTGAACTATACACCTAAAAATGCAAAGTTCAGGGAATTCCCTGGTGGTCCTATGGTTAGGACTTGCTGCTTTCACTGCTGGGTGAAAGTTCAGTCCCTGATAGGGGAACTAGGATCCTGCAAAGCTGTACAAGGCCAAAAAATAAAAAATAAAGAGACAAGATTCAAGTTATGTATAATTTATGACAATTAAAAAAATCAATAATATTAAAATGATTACAGCAGAGTCTTAGATAAAATATTTGTCCTCTTGAGCATGGGGCCTTTTGTGATTGCATATATTGCATTCCCATGAAGTTGACCTTGTTAAACAGGAGATAAACCTTTGTTATATTAAGGCATTAGGATTTTGGTATTATTTATTATCACAGCGTAATTGAACATATCCTGACTAAAAAAGAAGTGAAGAAGGTTTAACTGAAGAAGTGAATTTAGCCAAGTGAACAGAAGAGAAGAATACTGAAGGAGAAAAAATTGCATATGCTAATACCATTTCTCAGGAGAGATCATGACAGACACAGTATACAAATACCCTCTTGTTGTTGTTCAGTCGCCAGTCATGTCCAGCTCTGCAAACCTTTGGACTGCAGCATGCCAGGCCTCTCTGTCCCTTATCGTCTCCCAAAGTTTGCCCAAGTTCATGTCCACTGCATTGGTGATGCCATCCACCCATCTCATCCTCTGTTGCCCTCGACTCTTGCCCTCAATCTTTCCCAGCATCAGGGACTTTTCCAATGAGTCAGCTGTTCGTATAGAATAACCAAAATACTGGAGTTTCAGCTTCAGCATCAGTCCTTCCAAGGAGTATTCTAGGTTGATTTCCCTTAAGATTGACTGGTTTTGATCTCCTTGCTGTCCAAGGGACTCTCAGGAGTCTTCTCCAGGACCAAAGTTTGAAGGCACCAATTCTTTGGCATTCTGCCTTCTTTACGGTCCAGCTCTCACAACCATACTTGACCACTGGGAAGACCATAGCTTTGACTATCGGCAGAGTAATGTCTCTGCTTTTCAACACACTGTCTAGAAGCAACCGTCTTCTGATTTCATGGCTGCAGTCACCATCTGCAGTGATTCTGGAGCCCCAAAAAAGGAAATCTGTCATTACTTCCACCTTTTCCCCTACTATGTGCCATAAAGTAATGGGGCCAGTTGCCATTATCTTAGTGTTTTTTTTTTTAATTTAGTTTTAAGCTGGCTCTTTCACTCTCCTCCTTCATCCCCATCAAGAGGCTCTTTAGTTCGTCTTTGCTCTCTACCATTAGAGTGGTATCATCGGCATATCTGCTGCTGCTGCTGCTAAGTTGCGTCAGTTGTTTTCAACTCTGTGTGACCCCATAGACAGCAGCCCAGCAGGCTCTTCCGTCCCTGGGACTCTCCAGGCAAGAATACTGGAGTGGGTCGCCATTTCCTTCTCCAGTGCATGAAAGTGAAAAGTGAAAGTGAAGTCGCTCAGTCATGTCCGACTCTTCGAGACCCCGTGGACTGTAGCCAACCAGGCTCCTCCATCCATGGGATTTCCCAGGCAAGAGTACTGCATATCTGAGGTTGTTGATATTTCTCCCACCTATCTCGATTCAAGCTTGTAACTCATTCAGCCCAGCATTTCTCATAATGTGTTCGGCATATAGGTTAAACAAACAGGGTGACAGCGGACAGCCCTGTCATACTCCTTTCTCAATCTTGAACCAATCAGTTGTTTCATACAGGGTTCTAACTGGTGCTTCTTGACCCACATACAGGTTTCTCAGGAGACAGGTAAGATGGACTGGTATTCTCATCTCTTTAAGAGCTTTCTACTGTTTGTTATGATCCACACACTCAAAGGCTTTACCATAGTTGATGATACAGAGATAGATGTTTTCCTGGAATTCCCTTGCTCTCTCTATGATCCAGGTAATGTTGGCAATGTGATTTCTGGTTCTTCTGCTTTCTCTAAACCTAGCTTGGACATCTGGAAGCTCTTGGTTAGCCTAATGCAGAACCCTGGCATGTAGGATTTTAAGCATGGCCTTACTAGCATGGGAGATGAGTGCAACTGTCTGATGGTTAGCACATTCCTTGGTACTACCCTTCTTGGGAATTGCGATGAGGATTGACCTTTTCCAGAGATACCCTATTTGTTGGATATTTCTATTTGTGCCTCCAAAATACTCTTCACCATCCAGCTTTCTGCCTTAGGAGTTGATCTGAATGCCATGCTAAGTCACTTCAGTTGTGTCCGACTCTTTGCGACCCCATGGACTGCAACCTGCCAGGCTCCTCTGTCCATGGGATTCTCCTGGCAAGAATACTGGAGTGGATTTCCATGCCCTCCTCCAGGGGATCTTCCTGACCCAGGTATCAAACCCACATCTCTTAAGTCTCCTACATTGGCAAGCAAGTTCTTTACTATTAGTGCCACATGGGAAACTGATCTGATAGGCTACAACAATGGATTCCCTTATCTCTGGCTTATACTTTTTTAGTTTTTGGCCAGTGGGTATCCTTAACCAAAAACAAACAAACTAACTAAAGGGAGGATAAAGAAGTCAAGATATTCATTTTTCTGACTCCCTCTCTATGGGGTTGCCTCCGGCGATGTCTTTTCACAAAAGGTCTTGGTTTCTCTCAAGTCTTTTCTAATGAGATCTCTCTTTCCAGTTTTCATAAATACTCTTGTCTCACAATGTCTTTAGTCCTACAGACAGTAGCACTTTGCAGGTGTGGTTTCAATCATATATTTGTAAATAGTTCACTTATTGAGACCTTTTGAATTCTCTGGTTTTAAAAGTTGTCATATTGTTTCCACTTGTGTCCAGTAATGATGAGGCCATTATCAGAGAACGCAAGGATGTGTATGGTTTGAGATGTGGTTAGAGGCAGTGTGCAGATCAGCCAATCTGGATTCATGTGGATATTTTAAGGAGTTTTATTATTTAAAAAAATGTTTTTATTTATTTATGGCTGTGTTGGGTCTTCATTGTTGCACATGAGTTTTCTCTAGTTGTGGCAAGTTGGGTCTCCTCTTTAGTTTTAGTGTTCGGGCTCCTCCTTGCAGTGGCTTCTCTTGTTGAGGAGCACAGGTTCTAGGGCTTGCCAGCTTCAATAGTTGTGGTGCACAGGCTTAGTTGCCTTGCAGCATGTGGAATCTTCCTGGACCAGGGATCAAACCAGTGTTCCCTACAATGGCAGGCAGATTCTTAACCACTGGACCACCAAGGAAGTCCTGTTTATAATTTTTTAATTTAAGCCACTGAAGTACATGTTACAGGCAAGCTATAAATGTAGGGACACTTGGTAGAAGATAACTACTAGTACAGATTATGTTTGAAGCAAACTAGAACATAGACTCAGGTTCAGTGGATATACTAACCCTTTGACCCTGCAGGGTTAAACCCATTTTTTCCTATAAAGTCAAGCACAAGACTCTTGTCATTACTCTGTAGAGATTAATCACAGTACATACGAGTAAGCTAATAATGTAACCAATTCAGAGCCTTATCTACAGGAGAACAAAAGTGTATAATCAGTCTAAAAGGACAACTCTGGAAGTAAGAAAGCACATGTTTTTAGGTTTTAATCTTCTCCAAACTATAAGTAATTACCTGTAATTTCATGGTGAATCTTAATTGCATTACCTGGTTTATAATTTTCTCACTCTACAAAGAAATTCACATTATACTTATTTTATAGTTAGAAAAAGAATTATTAAAGCTACCAGTGGAGCCGTAGGTTTGTACCTCATTGTGGCTAATAATGCTATCTAGTTAGAATACTCTGAATAGCAATTTAGTCACACTACCTATTTCTGTCCAATCATGCCTATTTGCTAAGCCCAGGAAATATGTTTCTTTTTGCTCAGGTTCATGTTTTAGGCTTCCCCAGTGGCTCAGCTGTGGAAGTGCTGCACTCAATATGCCAGCAAATTTGGAAAACTCAGCAGTGGCCACAGGACTGGAAAAGGTCAGTTTTCATTCCAATCCCAGGGAAAGGCCATGCCAAAGAATGCTCGAACTACCACACAATTACACTCATCTCACACGCTAGTAAAGTAATGCTCAAAGTTCTCCAAGCCAGGCTTCAGCAATACGTGAATGTACTAAACTTCCAGATGTTCAAGCTGTTCACCTAGACAGTCCAAACTTCCAGATGTTCAAGCTGGCTTTAGAAAAGGCAGAGAAATCAGAGAACAAATTGCCAACATCCACTGTATCATTGAGAAAGCAAGAGAGTTCCAGAAAAACATCTATTTCTGCTTTATTGACTATGCCAAAGCCTTTGACTGTGTGGATCACAATAAACTGTGGAAAATTCTGAAAGAGATGGGAATATCAGACCATCTGACCTGTCTCTTGAGAAACCTGTATGCAGGTCAGGAAGCAACAGTTAGAACTGGACATGGAACAACAGACTGGTTCCAAATAGGAAAAGGAGTACATCAAGGCTGTATATTGTCACCCTGCTTATTTAACTTATATGTAGAGTACATCATGAGAAATGCTGAGCTGGAAGAACCACAAGCTGGAATCAAGATTGCCAGGAGAGATATCAATAACCTCAGATATGCAGATAACACCACCCTTATGGCAGAAACTGTAGAAGAACTAAAGAGCCTCTTGATAAAAGTGAAAGAGGAGAGTGAAAAAGTTGGCTTAAAGCTCAACATTCAGAAAACTAAGATCATGGCATCTGGTCCTATCACTTCATGGCAAATAGATGGGGAAAAGTGGAAACAGTGGCTGACTTTATGTTTCTGGGCTCCAAAATCACTGCTGATGATGATTGCAGCCATGAAATTAAAAGATGCTTACTCCTTGGAAGGAAGGTTATGACCAACCTAGATAGCATATTAAAAAGCAGAGACATTGCGTTTCCAACAAAGCTCTGTCTAGTCAAGGCTATGGTTTTTCCAGTAGTCATGTATAGATGTAAAAGTTGGACGGTGAAGAAAGCTGAGCACCGAAGAACTGATGCTTTTGAACTGTGGTGTTGGAGAAGACTCTTGAGAGTCCCTTGGACTGCAAGGAGATCCAACCAGTCCATTCTAAAGGAGATTGGCCTTGGGTGTTCATTGGAAGGAGTGATGTTGAAGCTGAAACTCCAATACTTTGGCCACCTCATGCGAAGAATTGACTCATTGGGAAAGACCCTGATGCTGGGAAGGATTGGGAGCAGGAAGAGAAGGGGACGACAGAGGATGAGATGGCTGGATGGCATCACTGACTCGATGGACATGGGTTTGGGTAGACTCCAGGAGTTGGTGATGGATAGGGAGGCCTGGCCTGCTGCGATTCATGGGGTTGCAAAGAATCAGACACGACTGAGCAACTGAATTGAACTGAACTGAACTGAACTGAAGTGGCTCAGACAGTAAAGAATCTGCCTAGCAGTGCGGGAGACTTGGATTTGATCCCTGGCTCAGGAAGATCCCCTGGAAGAGGGTATGGCAACCCACTCCAGTATTCTTGCCTGGAGAATCCCATCAACAGAGGAGCCTGGTGGGCTATAGTCCATAGGGTAGCAAAGAGTTGGACATGACAGAAGCGATTTAGTACATGCGCACATGTTTTCGAAAAAGTTGTTTATTGTATACCATCTTGCTAGGAACTGAATTGTGCTGCCTCTTCAACGCCTTCCTGCAGATCATATAGTGAAGCTCTAGCTCCCACTGTGACTGTATTCAAGGGTAAGACCTTTAGGAGATTATTGTTGTCCAGTTGCTAAGTCATGTCCGACTCTTTGTGACCCTGTGGACTGCAACATGCTAGACAACTAAGGTTAAATAAGATCATTTGGGTCGGGCTCTAATCTGACATGATTTCTGGTCTTATAATAAGAGGAAGAGCTCTCTCTCTCTCCACGTGCTGCAGAGGAATGTCCATGTGAGGATGCAGGAAGAAGGAAGTTGTCTGCAAGCCAGGAAGAGAACTCTCAAAATGGACCACATCTACCAGCACCTTGATCTGGGACTTCCAGCCTCAAGAACTTAGAAAATAAATTTCTGTGATTTAATCCATACTAGCTTGTGGTATTTGCTTTGACAGCCTGAGCTGACTGATACAAACTTCATTTTAAAACTATAGATAATAGAAAAAGAAAAATAATTCCTGTTTCCCCTACCTTAATACACCCTATGTAACTTTTGTCTTAAAAGCAAACTGGATCCATATCAGTTTGGGTCAGAAGCCTGGACTGGGGAGATAGAAGCATGAATAAAATAATGTCGTGCCCTGGCACTGCCCTGCTCTCCTGTTTTTAAAGCCAGATGGCTAATGGTGCTACTGCAGGACTCTCGCGAAGACTTGCTATCATATGAATCACTTGGCAGTAGCTTTCTTCCCCTTCGCCAGTTGCCAGGGCAACTCAAGTATTGATTGCTGTCTTTTTGCTTCTATGAGTTCCCTTTGCTCCATTTTCTGAGTTTGCTGAGATATGTTTATAGGAAGCACTACGTGTGTGTGTCGGGGCGGGGGTGGGGCAGAGGTGTTGCTTGTATACACACACACACACACACACACACACACATATATACATATATATATGAGACATTCTTTTTCACATGCACTAATCTGACACATGTTTGTTTTTTCCCCCAATATAACTAGTGGACCACGGACCAGCTTTGGACTGTGTAAATTCTTTAACAGAAGTAGATCTGAACTTCACTGTACTTTCTAGCATTATTCATGGACTTTCAGGGCACGTGGCCTGCTAGGACTCTGAGATAGGGTAAAATAATCACTGAAAAATGATAATTCCCACTTTGTCTGTCAAAGTATACATCCTTTATTTAATTGCAAGTAAGAGATATGCTTTATTCCCTGAACAAAAACACTCACTGCTAACAGTTTATTAGTTTATTTTCCTTATGCTCCAAGCTCTCATTTAAGCCCATCCAAAGCAATGAATAAGTATAGGATTAGAAATCAAAGAAAATTCTTCCAGCTCTGCCTCTGCCACTGTCTAGGTGAACAGATTTGGACATTGTCATTTTAGCATTTTTTTTTGCCTCATTAATTCATTAAACATTATTCAAGGACGCATTGTTTGTCAGATGCTGTGCAGTGATAAAGAAAAATAAACAGAAACAAATGAACAGAAAAAGGAATCTAAAATTGCCCAGTCCTAGGAGAATTTAAAGCCTTGTGGATGCTTAGTTTCTCAGTTGTGTCCAACTCTTTTTGACCCCCCATGGGCTGTAGCCCACCAGGCTTCTCTGTCCATGGGGATTCTCCAGGCAAGAATACTGAAGTGGGTTGCTGTGGGTTACCCAGGGATTGAACCCAGGTCTCCTGCATTACAGGCAGATTCTTTACCATCTGAGCTGCCAGGGAAAACCTTGTAAGAAAGACAAAGCATCACAATTAAGTCCAGCTGACATCAGCCTGGGACTCACAGCCTTCTTGAGTATAAAATATGTGGTCCATGACCGCTACACCAGGTAGTCAGTCTTTAGAAGTAGCAAACAGGACAAAAGGTTAGTGTTTGAGTTACAGGGAAAGGGGGCTTTCTGGGTGGCTCAGTGATAAAGATCCCACCTCTTAACGCAGGAGATATAAGAGATGGGGGTTCAATCCTTGGGTTAGGAAGATTCCATAGAGAAGGGAATGGCAACCCACTCCAGTATTCTTGCCTGGAGAATCCCATGAACAGAGGAGCCTAGCCAGCTACAGTCCATAGGGTTGCAGAGTTGGACATGACTGAAGCAACTTAGCACACAGGCACAGGGAAAAAGAGAAGAGAGAGGAGGGCCATGGAGGAGAAGCTGGACTGTATAGACATCTGTTCTTCTGTAGGACCTTGGGGATGAATCTGAGCTGTAGCCTGGAGAAACTTGAGACACTAAATTGGATACCACTGCTTTAGTTGAGAACATCACATGGTTCTGTCATGTTATTGGTTTGGCAGCTTTGGGCTGCCCTAGATTTTGTACCCAAAGCAAGACCTCATTCTCCCAAGAGGAGGGAGACTTTGTGGCACGTAGAAAGAGAGACAAGAAACTTATCAGATCCAACAAATCCCCAGAAAATAGAAAAGGTCAGCAGTAGAGACCTGAGGTTGGGGGAGCAGTACCCGGAGGCAGGGATTCATCCTTTCATTCATGATGTCCACAGTATTTGAGAAATGGGTGAATTGTCTTTGCAGGATCATGAATACAAATGGCACTGAGGTAGCAAATAAATATGAATACTAATACAATCTCAGTGTATGTGGAACCTGAATGGGGATATGCAGGTTATATACAGAATTACTGCTAACACATAGAAAGTATCTGGGACTTCTCAGGTGGTACTAGTGGAAAAGAACCTGCCTGTCAATGCAGAGACTGGGGTTCGATCTCTGGGTTGGGAAGATCCCCTGAAGAAGGAAATGGCAACTCACTCCAGTATTCTTGCCTGGAGAATCCTACGGACAAAGGAGCCTGGCAGGCTATAGTCCATAGTGTCACAGAGTCATACGTGACTTGGCATGCAAAAAAGTATCTAATGACTGTGGGTACAAATAGCTATGAGGTCACTTAAGGTTGTGGAAATAATAACTCTTGGAAGGCTTGAGGGAGGAATCAGGAGGAAAGACTATAGTTGATCATTTTCTTAAAGATAGAACAACACATTTCACATAAGGAAAGAGGAAATATTTCATTTTAAAATAGCCAGTATACAAAGAAACATGGACAAATAATGATGGCACCTTGAAAGAGTTCATTAGTTCAGAATGCTCTCCACTGCAAGTACTAGAACATCAAATGACCATATTTTAAACAAAGAAGTTGCTTTTTATGGCATAACAAGTAAGCTCACAATAGGGAGTTGGTGCATATGATTCAGGGAATGAATTATGCAACTTTATGATTGCAAGGTGGCTGCTGCAGCTCCAGCTTTCACACATATTCTTTAGTTAAGATGAAGAGGAGAGATAAAATGATTATACCAGCCATCCTCCTTTACCTGGAAAGATAAAGCACTGCTAGAACCCCTCCTCCCTTCTCCTATGACTTAAGCTAGATCTCAGCCTGGATATACCACATTTGTTCTTTCAACCCTTCTCCACTTCCCACATCTGTAAGCAACAAGGCATTCTGGGAAAGTAAACATTTAGCTGAGAACATTGCTGTGCTACAAAAACAACAACAAAGTATTCATTAGGAAGGATAAAAGGATGAATAAACAGGGAAGCGGGAGAAATGACATGACATGGTCTTTGGGATAGAAGATGGGGTGATTCTAAAAGGAAAGGTAAAAGCCTCTTGTTCTTTGATTCTTTGAAATACGCAGTAGTCTAATCTTTTAACTTTACGATTCTATAAGATCCCTTATCAATAATCCTTAATATGTAAGATCCTTATTCGAACATGAGCAATTTTCTCCTGCTTGTTCTGCTTTCCCTAAAGCTCAACAAATGTAGAACACTGAACTCTTCTTCTTCCTCTTCTCCTATCGCAGCCTGTGCCAGGTCTTGGGCCAGATAAAAATGACCTTAACTAAAAGCAGCCTGTTTTTAAGAGAACAGTGTCTGTGATGGATACAGCATCCTAGAGGAATAATGGGTCAAGTAAAGTACTCAGAGGCAGGAAATTCTGGTCAAATCCCATCACAGATGAGCTGTGCCGCTTTGTGTAACTCAGTGTCTATGCTGGCGTCACGTAGAGAATTCTAAAATAATAGAATGAAAACAGTAAAATTCTAGACTCCCTTCTAGTTCTATGGTTATTTCTTGACGCATTTCATTAAATTCCTCCAACTAGGCACATCCATTATGACTGTTTTCTTTTTTTTTTAAGTACTGATCTAATTACATATAATGGGGGAAAAAATCAAGGCAAAACATTTCCTTTATTAGGAGAGTATGGATTTCTAACTTAGCTAGATTTACAGTCTTTCTGCTGCTAATGATTTTGCTGTAAAGAAGCTTATTAAACAATATCACCCTTAGTTTGAGGGTCATGCATTTATATGAAGGCAGTCCGTCTTATTGCTCTGTCAGAAGTTTTGAAGTCTTGGGCTTTTGGGTAATTCTCTTGTTTCCTTCAGAGCACATTTCTGCCCAGGAAGCTTAGAGCTGCCACCTTCATGTTCCTAGACAGTCACAAATATCTTTAAGTGTCAGTCAGGCATGACTGTGCTTATAAGAATGAGGAGGTTGGCAATTGAGTTCAGGGAAATAATGACCTCTCTGTCATTTATCATCAATATACCCTTGACAATAGCACATACAGGCGCTCTGCTGGACACAGATGCCAAGCTAGGCTCCTCGACTAGCATCCTAGCAGCTCTGTTGTTTTATTGCTCTTCTTGGATCACTTCCTTTATTTAATTTTGGCAAGTTACCAAAGTTAAAGAAGATACTTGCTGCTGTTGTGGCCGAGATCAGCCCACTTGTCAAACAAACGGATTGTGAGATTTTTAGGGAAATTGCTCAGTGCCAGGGACCAAAGACAACAATGTTCAATGATGGAGGAAGTCTTTATTGCTGTGAGTGTGGAGCATGATGTTTTTACAGGAGAGCTGTGACATTTTTCTAACTGGATTGTATCTGCACTTTTAAAAGACAGACAACAGGAGTATCACCAAAGATAATAGAATCTGGGGCTGGAAAGCCTTCATATTTTATTAGGGCAGGACAGCATTGATTCCATTTCTTTAAGTTACTGGAGTCTTATTTCACATTCTAGTGTCTGCATAACTGTATTGCCTTTGTTTCTCAGTTCCATTTAAAATTCCCTGGCATATCAAGGCTAGTGAATGTCAGTGAAGATAACTATCAACATGTAATAACTTCCAACTACAGGAACGTGTAGCTTGAAAACACTTAAACAAGCAGGTCTTTCTGTAATAAGTAGGAGCCAAGGGAGGAGACATTAACTCCAACCACTCTGGGTGTATGTCAGATTTCATTTGGGTTTTGACTGTGCATAAACATAGGCATTTATCATAGACAATCAAGGAATTGGAGTAGGTTCCAGTGAAAAATAAGGCCCCATAACTAATTGGGAGACCCATAGGTTACATCACAGAAAGCCTTTATATCAACTGGCCTCAAAAACCTGCAGGAACTAGGGAAAGGATAGTAAGGAAATCCTCAATGAAAATTTAATTTAGTATCTTGCTTAGAATTCCATTCTTGTTGTCTGTGTAACTAACTATAATAAACTTATTGAAGCAATAATTTACTGTCACCCTTTTTATATCCTAATATTTTATCTGGTTTTTAAATATAATTTTATTTATTTACTCATTTATTTTTGCCTGTGCTGGGTCTTTGTTGCTGCTTGGGCTTTTCTCTGGTTGCAAGTTCTCACTGCCTTGGCTTCTCCTGTGGCAGAGCACCGGCTCTAGGGCACAGGCTCAATAGTTGTGGTGCATAGGCTTAGTTGCTCTGTGGCATGTGGGATCTTCCTGGATCAGGGATTGAACCCATGTCTCCTGCGTTGACAGGTGGATTCTTTACCACTGAGCCATGAGGGCAGCCCCTGCCATCAACCTTATTGTTTCTCTAAGTTTCCCATGAGGCTTCAGTCAGATGTTGGCAGGGTCTGTACTCTTTTGAAGGCTCAACAGGAAATACAAGAAATCTTCTTCAATCCCATGCATATCGTCTTTCTGAAATGGGACAACTTAGGGCCACCTAGGCATCTTTGTCTCCATGCCGCTTCCTCACATGGCTAACTTGGGTAGCCACAGAACATGGCGTCCTCAGGAAGCTGGCCCTCCCTGGAGCAAGTGTTCTGAGAGACCAAGATAGAAACTATGAGAGTTTTTATGACCTAGCATCGGAAATTAGACAGTATTCTTTCTGCCACATTCTATGTATTACAAGTGAATCACAAGAGTCAGCCCAGATTCAAGTTGAAGGAAACTACACAGCGGCATGAGTATTAGGAGGTTTGGTTCCTTGAGGTCCATCTTTAGAGACCAGCTGTGTTTAGTCGCTGTGTTTAGTCATTTAGTTTAGCTGTGTTTAGCTGTTGTTTAATCACTAAGCTGTGTCTGACTCTTTGTGACTTCATAGACTGCAGCATGCTGGGCTTCCCTGTCCTTCACCATCTCCCAGAGTTGGTTCAAACTCATACGTAGGAGTTTGTGACACCATCCAACCACCTCATCCTCTGTCTCCCCCTTCTTCACCTGTCCTCAATCTTTCCCAGCATCAGTGTCTTCCCCAATGAGTTGGCTCTTCACATCAGGTGGCCAAAGTATTGGAGCCTTAGCTTTAGCATGAGTCTTTATGAGTCTTTATGAATCAAGTTCAGTGATTATTCAGGACTGATTTCCTTTAGGAATGACTGGTTTGATCTCTTTGCAGTCCAAGGGCCTCTGAGGTCTTCTTCAGCACCACAGTTCGAAAGCATCAGTTCTTCAGTGCTCAGCCTTCTTTATGGTTCAGCTCTCACATCTGTACATGACTACTGGATAAACCATAGTTTTGACTATACAGATGCAAGAGACAACCTACCAGAATCTTTAGTTCATTAGCTGAATGAATTATTATGTCTTAAGGAATCTGCCTGCAATTGCGGGAGATACAGTTTCGATCCCAGGGTGAGGAAGACTCCCTGGAGGAGGAAAATGGCCACTCATTCTAGTATTCTTGCCTGAAGAATCCCGTGGACAGAGAACTTGGTGGGCTACAGTCCATGGGTTCACAAAGATTTGGACATGACTGTGCACAGTCACACTATGTGACAAGCACTATACTAAGTACTTTAAGGTTTTCTTTTAAACTTTCAAAAATCCAATGAGTTTGATAGTATTATTTTCTTAATTTTACAGATAAAGTAATCGATCCAAACATTTACTGATGGAAATTCTGTAGCAAACCGTGGTAGAATTCTGAGGTGGTATCGTGCTCTCTGCTCTATAGTGTTACTCTTGTGACTTGTTCTGTTACTTGGCAAAGGGACTTTTCAGATTTCATTACGTTTCCTAATCAGTTGACCTTATTATAAGATATTAACTCCAACTACTTTGTGGGCATGTCAGATTTAATTTGAGTTATGACAGTTCATAGACATAGGCATTCATCTCTGATGGTCAAGGACCTGGAATGTATTTGAATGAATAATCAGTTTCCATAAACCAAATGAAAGACAAATACCCTATGTAACAGAGAAACTTTTATCAACTGGCCTCAACAATCACATAGGAACTAGGTTCTTGTATAATAAGGGACCCTTACATAACCACACTGGATGCAGAAGGGAAAGTCAGAGTTGAGAAACCTATGAAAGATTCCAAGGGTCATTGTTGACCTTGAAGATAGAGGAGGCAGTGTGTAAAGACTGTTGAGCAGACTTTAAGAGCTGGGAGACTGCTGGTCAACAGTCAATAAAGGAAACAGGGATTTCAGTTCCATATTTTCAAGGAACTACATTCTGCTAAGTGCCTGCATGAATTTTTTAAAAAAAAAATTATTTATTTTTCTGCATCAAGTCTTAGTTGTAACACGCAGGATCTTAGGTGTGTCATGTAGGATCTTTCATTGTGGCACACGAATTTTCTAGTGGTAGTGTGTGGGCTCAGTAGTTATGGCACTTAGTTGCTCTGCAGCATGTGGGATCTTAGTTCCCAGCCAAGTATCAAACCCAGGTCCTCTGCATTGCAAGGTGGATTTTTAACCACTGGACCACCAGAGAAGTCCCAGTACCTGTATGCACTTTGAAGCTGGTTCTTTCTAAGAGTCTTTAGATGAGAGTTCAGCCTGACTGACACTTAGATTTTAGTATTGTGATCCATTATGCAGAGAACTCAGCTAAACCTGCCTGGTTTTGAACCTACAGACCTTGAGCATTGTTTCAAGTCACAGAGTTCTGGTAGATTTTTAAGTAGCAATTTTGTAACAGTTAGGTAACTAATTTTGTACCTGTGAGAATTTTCTTGATATCACACTCTTGCTCAATGTCCATTCTTTCCAAGTCTTATTCTACTACCTTTGCATCAATTTTTTTTTTCACTGAGTTATTTCTAGTAACTCCATTTCACACAAACCTTGTCTCAGCACATGATTCTGGCAAGTTCGATATAATATAGTTGTTAACAAAGGTGGTTTAGAAAATAGATGGCCAGAACAGAATTCTGGAGTGATGCCTTCAGTTCAGTTCAGTTCAGTTGCTCAGCAGTGTCTGACTCTTTGAGACCCTGTGGACTGCAGCATGCCAGGCTTCCCTGTTCATCACCAACTCCTGGAGCTTTCTCAAACTCATGTTCATCAGGTAGGTGATGCCATCCAACCACCTCATCCTCTGTTGTCCCCTTCTCCTTCTGCCTTCAATCTTTCCCAGCATCAGGGTTTTTTCCAAGGAGTCAGCTCTTCGTGTCTGTTGCCCAAAGCATTGGAGTTTCAGCTTCAACACCAATCCTTCCAACGAATATTCAGGACTGATTTATTTTAGGATGGATTGGTTGGATCTCCTTGCAGTCCAAGGGACTCTCAAGAGTCTTCTCCAACATCACAGTTCAAAAACACCAATTCTTCTGTGCTCAGCTTTCTTTATAGTCCAACTCTCACATCCAAACATGACTACTGGAAAAACCATAGCTTTGACTAGACAGGCCTTTGTTGACAATGTAATGTCTCTGCTTTTGAATGTGCTGTTTAGGTTGGTCATAGCTTTTCTTCCAAGGAGCAAGCATCTTTTAACTTCATGGCTGCAGTCACCATCTGCAGTGATTTTGGGGCCTCCAAAAATAAAGCTTCTCATTATTTCCATTGTTTTCCTTTGTATTGTTTCCCAACACTGCCTTACAATTACCAAAATGTTCCATCTGGCAAACTGGGATGGGAAGGAGGAGGAAGAGGGTGTACTGGCTTAGGCAATATCTCTAACATTTAAGTAATATAGCGGAAACTGTTATTTTTAGAAATGTGGAATCGGTTGCTTTTTTGCTGGGTGTCAGTTATGAAAAGGAAAGCAAATGACAAGCTCGGGTCATTCAAAGACAACCAAGGACATGATATGAAAGTGAAAAGTCTTCCATGGCATCACTAATAGAGACTCACATCACCTGTAGCCAGAGAGTAGACCATGCTGAAGATCAGGCCCAGAACTGGAGAGGAAATATAACAGAGCTACAAAGAGTGATGAAATCATAGCCTTGGCAAGTCTCTAAAGTCAGAAAGAGAGTGGGATCCTATGAAAAGTTATGGAAATATTTGAGTGAATGTACTTGAATATGTTGAACCCCAGATTACCTTGAATCTCCTGTGTCTTCAGAAGTGGCTTACTTACTATTGCTTGAGGATAGCAACATTTCCTTTCCTAAAGACCCTGCAGAAGCATCGCTTTGCCTGTGATCAGGCTGCATCTGTGCTGTGGCTTCAGCCATGTCCCGCTCTTTGCAACCCCATAGACCTTAGCCCACCAGGCTCCTCTGTCCATGGGACTTTCCCAGCAAGAATGCTGGAGTTGGTTGCCATGCCCTCCTCCAGGGGTCTTCCCAACCCAGGAATCAGCCTCTCATGTCTCCTGCATCTCCTGCATTGCAGGTGGTTTCTTTGCCACTGAACCACCAGGAAAGCCCATGGTCATGCTGAAATCTCCCCTAGAAGTACGCCTCCTCACTGGAACACTAATAACTAAGGTCAAGTCCTAGGATGGTCCAACTGGGAAATACTGACTCTACTAAGGGAGGATAGGAGTTATTCACCAATGGAACAATAAGACCTACATGGTATGTAGCAACTAGAATCAAGAAAACTTTACTAGGACTTGAAGATAATAGACAAAGTGAGTCATATGTAAAGCTGACATGGGAGGATTGGATGATACTAGGGTCTCTCTCTTGAGATTCAGATTCAACATCTTGGCAAGGGTTTGGTCTTGATACATTGTTGAGTTGGCTCTTGATCCACATTAAAGTACCCAGAGATGGTAGAACTGACATTTGACAGAATGTTGAGGAAGGATCAAAAGTACTCACAGAGGTAGATATGCAAGAATATATCTATTATGTGAGCTTAAACAACCGACTAAATAGCTACATTTCTTGAAAGGGCCCAGGAGACACTTCATTTATAAGAAAAGCACTTAGAGAGGAATCAGAAATACAGAAACTCAGTGGTAGAACGATGGCTATCCACTAAAAGATGACATTAATGATAGGAAATGTTGTGAACCTGAACTCTTGTTATAGGAATGATAGGTTTACAGAACCGCAGAAGCCAGGTGGAAGCATTTAACCGTCAGACACAGGGTGAGTATATCTAACATTACAGGTAGTGAGGTTGAAATGAAAACCAGTTGAAATGAAAACCAGAAAAAACTCTGACCCCCCCAGGATCTATCATGATGGCTAACACACCACACCCTTCCTACCAGATATATGGACAACCAAGTAAGTGTAACTTAATATATATAATCAAGAAAGATTGAAGGTAGATAACCTGATATTAACCACCCCAGTGGAAAATCATTATTTTCCACCCAGTTTCCAGAACTTAACTTGACTGAAAAATATACAGGTGCATTTGAGGAAGAATCCTGAAATGCAACAGGAATTCAGCCAACCTTACCCAAAGGGATCTGAGTCCATTAGGATAGGGTGACTATGCAAAACTTTTCAAAGTTGTTGGTTACCAAGAACCCCAAATCCCCTTGTGCCCACCCATTGTAGTGGAATGTCATGTGGTAAATGAGATCCTTGTCTAATTCTAGAGAAAACACAGTCTTATCTTGTGGTCACTCCTCCTCTCCAGCCCTGAGACTGGTTTGTTTTGAGGGGGATTGCAGTTTATTTTCAGACACACTCAGGGTGTGGGGGGTGGCCAGCTGTCTCCATCTGCATCCCCTCCTTGCATTTAATCAAGAACTCCTCTCCCCTGACGTCTGAATCCCGCAGCTGTGCAAGATAGATGAGGCACTTGTACCCCACCATCAGGAGGGGCTCAGGCAGGTGTGGGGTGCAGAGGATAGAGGTTGGGGGCAGAGTTCAAGTATTCACAGTTCCCCTATGCATACCTTCAGATTACACTGTGCCCAGGCCACAGGGGATACTCCTAACCCTGGGGTACTAGCGGTGTTAACAGCCCTTCTCTCACTCAGAAACTTCAAGATGCGCTCCCCACCCCACTTTTCCTGACAATAACAAACCACAGTCCTAAACCCTGTAGTCCAGGTGAAGTGAGGGCCTCAGCACTCCACTCATCCAAGACCCCTGCCTTCCTTATCAGGAGTGATGGGGGTGTGGTGAGCTTCACTGAGGAGGGAGCAAGTGGTAGCAGGTGAGAGGAAGGGAGGGCATGTGGACCATAGGAGGCAGGCTTGGCAGATGCTGAGCTCTGGTCTGTACCCCCCTCCACCCTCATTGCACACCCCCACCCTCCCTGAATCTTTGAGAGTCCAACTGCAGAGGCAATATGGGTCATGGTGGGGTGGGGGTGGTGGTGGTGGGCGGGGGGTAGGGAGTAGGAACAGGGGCTGGGGGGAGAGCTGAGCAGTACCTCCTCCCCACCCCCACCAGTCCTGTTCCTGGGGGACATGATGCTTAGGAAGGGCCAGGAACTGGGCTCTAGGCCCAGCTTTCAAGTTCTGCTTTCCAGAACTGCTGAATTCTGGGGAAGAATAGAGCTACTAACCCCCGCACCCCAGATGTCCGGGCTTTAGGCAGAGTAGAGGGAATGGCGGGTGCCCTCCCAAGGATAATTATAAAAAGCTAAAACCGTTAACAACTCCTTAGGGAGAAGTGGTTCCCAGCCTCTTGCTTTCCCAAGTTATCAATGTCCCCCACAGCCAGCACACAGGGCTGAGGGGGTCCCAGAGAGCTAAGGGAGGAGGCCACAGCCCCTCTCTGAGACGGGGCCCATTAACAACATGCAATGGTGAGGCACCCCAGCAGTCTGGTGGACCCCTGGGCAGGGGCCTTCCAAAGTTGGAATGCCCAGTTACTGAAGCTTCCAGAGCTTTTAAGGTGGGATGGGTGGGTATGAGAAGGCCTGCAGGAGAGGAGGTGAAGGGAGAAGTCTGGGCCCAAGTCCACACAGGGGTCTCAGGATTTCCAAGGGCCCCTCCAGGAGTCATGACTTGAAGAATCTTCCTACCACAAACTGGCCCAACAAAATACAGCCAGAACTATCGCTATGTTCTTGATGGGGACCATTTCCCAGCCACTCCTCTGCTCAATCGACCCAGCAATGCAGAGACACAACAGGCAGTTGGCCACAAAGCGGGTCACCTGGCCGAGGAAGCCGGTCAGGCTGCGCTGGTAGACATGCAGGGCCAGGCAATAGCCAAAGCCTGGCAGAGCCACCACTCTGCCCCAGTTGACTCCGCTCTCAAACAGGCTCGAGGTGATCTTGGTGAAATACTCACAGGCGTTCTCTGCTGTTGGCTGCAGGCGCTGCAACACGGCCTGGAACTGTGCTGTAACATCAATCGATGTCATCCCTGATGATGATGGTGAGCTGGGGACCCACCTACACCTTGCACCCAGGGGTGGGTGGATCTCCAGCCTGACCACTCTCCGCAGCCCTGCCTGGGAGGACCTGGGCCTTGTCTGGATGCCCTCTCTCAAGTCCTCTTCGAGGCCACGGATGGCCCAACAGGGTGGCCAGAGATTCTGAGGGACCAGGAGCTGCTCCCAGGGTCTAGCCTGGCTTCCAGGAAGGGGTGTCAGTGAATTCCTGGTGTCTGGATGCAGCCTCTGCTGGTCTGAGCGTGGCCCTAGGGACCCAAGAGGCTGCTGCAATCATGCAGGCACTTAGCCTTGAGTTTTTAATTGAGATAAATATACTTGTATTGAGGGCATATATGGATGCTCAGTCGTGTCCAGACTCTTTGCAATCCCATGGACTGTAGCTAACCAGGCTCCTCTGTCCATGGAATTCTCCAAGTAAAAATAGTGCAGTGGATAGCATTCCTTTCTCCAGGGGATCTTCCCAACCTAGGGATCAAACCTGTGTCTGCTACATTGGCAGGAAGATTCTTTACCACTGAGCCTTCTGGGAAGCCCTATAATGATGGCAGACAGTAACTAATATCCAATCTAGTCTTGATCAGTGTAATTTGAACTCTCCTTCTATGTCATGATATAGTCCAAGGAGATCCTGATGGTCTGGGCATTCCTGCCATACCACAGCCATGTGCATAATGGGTACTGAAAGACAGTTGCAAGAAAAAAATCCTCTCTAAAGACAGAACTTCTGTATTCCATCTTTTCTTCTATCTCACATGGAGAAAGAAGTGGCCTGTGATAAGAGACATACTCAGATCCCTGGCTGGTAGTAAAAGGCTTGGCTGGCTGATCAGTGGCTTGAAAGAGCAAGACTTGAAACAGAAAGTCTAGATCAAAGGCATATGGTTGGATCCATGGGAGTCATCAGACTGTGTGCAGATTTTTGTAGACCAGATTAATGCAAAACAGATAGGATACATTACATAGAAGGTACTAAACCAGCAAATGGACAGAATGACTTATTCGGTATATGACAGATATCCTCTGTACTCATTTTTGGCATTGTTCACATAACAGACCCAAAAATGGACTAGCTATGAAAGAGATGATACATGAGTCCAATAACATGGACTTTTTCTGACAAATTTGATAGAGCTACTGGAGGTGGTGGTGATGGTTTGTCACTAAGTAGTGTCTGACTCTTGCGACCCCATGGACTATAGCCCACCAGACTCCTCAGTCCATGAGGATTCTCCAGGCAAGAATACTGGAGTAGGTTGCCATTTCCTTCTCCAAGGGATCTTCCTGATACAGGGATTGAACCCAGATCTCCTGCACTGTAGGCAGATTCTTTACCAACTGAGCTACCAGGGAATTCCAGATATAGCTACTATCACTGCTAAATATCCAACTTGTCAACCAACTGTGATGCTGGGCTCTTGATATGTTATCAGTACTCAAGATCCATCAGCCACTTGGTAACAGGTTGATTATACCAGGCCCCATTCTGTAGGCCTACTCAGAATAAAGTCCTAAGTATGCCATTTCTGAGTTTTAAGCAGAGAAATGATGATTTCACTTCATTGGATGTTTTGTGAAGTCAAGTCTCCACAGGACAAGAATGGAATCAAAGAAACTAACAACAACAAAAAACTACTGCAGGCAGAAATAAAGATAGTCTTGGGGAGGGTGATAGCATTGAAGGTTGATTAATAGCAGTCAGACTCTGGATGTATTTTTAAAGTAGAGCTCATTATTTATTGATTAATTGAATCACACTGATTAATTGAGTCACATTTCTAAAGGAAAGAAAGGTGTTAAAAATACCTTAAGATACTGGCCTGGATATTTGAAAGAAACCAGTCTGCAGTTAGTGAGAAGGTTTTTTTTTTTTAATTCATAAAAATGTAACTGGAGATAAGCTAAAACCAGGTCAATCTTAGCAGTGTGAAACGATCAAAAATCTTTCTTGGCTCCATTCCCTCTCTCATTTAGGGAAAAATCAGAGCTGGACCATCCAGCTTCTATGCTTCCCCATATCTTTGCAGCCCATTCCTTCTCCTGTTCAGAGAAAAATTGAACAGCAGTTTTGTGAAGCCTTTTGATAAAAGGTATCATCTCCATGCACAGCCCTTTGTGGGCTATGTCATGTTCAGAGTTGCAGATTTTGGAATTAGATTGAATTCAAAATTTGACATGACCACTAGTGTCCTTGGGTAAGTCACAAAAACTTTAAAACAATGCATCTGTGAGAAAGAGATAATAATAGTACCTACATCATGGGATTAAGTATGGTATAAAAAAATAAGGTGAATTTGATTTGAACCTTATATCAGGTTTAAATGATTTAAGTTGTGTTTTTCAGGTGTTTAAAAAAACAAACAAACATATCTCTAAGTTAAAAAAAAAGGAAAAAGGACCTGATTTGTAGCATTATGATGTCACTGAAAGTTGAGATGAATGAATATGTACCAGATTAGATTTTGTGCACAGCTTAGAGTCTGCTTTCCCAATGGCTCAGCAGGTAAAGAGTCCACCTGCAATGCAAGGAGCTGCAGCAGGTGTGGGTTCGATCCCTGGCTCAGGAAGATCCCCTGGAGAAGTGGCAACTCACTCCAGTATTTTTGCCAGGAAATCCTATGGACAGAGGAGTGTGGCTGGCTACAGTCCCTGGGGTCACAAATAGTCGAACACAACTGAGCATAGATGACAAGAGTCCGTTCTAGCACACTGATCTGTCACTGTGCTTCACATATAATATCTGGTCATAAATATTACCTACATAACACTTAGGACCCTGTATTTTGTTGTATATTTATGTGCCAGTCTTTTCTTCTATATATGTACTTCTTAAGAGCAGGGATTATGATTATAGTTTGAAAAACTAGCAAGATACTCTGACCTCTTTCCTTGAGTCTTTCTCATCCCATTTTAGGAATAAAGACTCATGTCCTTATTATTATATTTGTACATGACCACTCTGTTACCTCCATCTCTCTTGAGGCTGAACTAGCTGAGTCATCTCTGCTATCTCCTTGCCTCACTTCTTATCTTTAACATAAGCCTTCTTTGTCTTGCTTCTTTTTGAGAAATATTAGCTTGGATAAATGAATTGTTGAACTAATGAACTCAGATGGGGGGATATTGAAAGAGCAGCAATTCTGAAAACTGGTCATTAGTTTGGGTGAGACAGAGGTACCCATCACTTGGCCTTTGAAGATAATGCCTGCAAATAGCTAATATTAATATGGCAAAGAAATAATACTATGTATGGATATCACTAACAAATATAAAAACTAGAGATATATTAATATTATGAGAGTTATTTGCCTAAGTATTTTCTCTCCATTTTAAAAACTAATCATCACAGTGACCCCATGGGATATATAGTGTTATTTCTATTTTACAGAAATTAGCAACAAGCAATGCCTGGGAGAGAGTAATGCCTGGACCCTTAACAATAAGTCTAGGACCATAACAATTCATCATAGCCCCACTGGATTCAGTGGGAATTAAGGAGAGGGTATTATGGCTGCAATGGAAATATATTCTGGTTCAACTGGGATTAATTCAGGAAAGTTGGGGATGCTGAATCTTCATATGGGAAATAACTGGATCTATAGAGAGTTGAGGAAGATAGAGAAGAGGAAGCAAAAGACAAGAGTGAATATAAAGATTCCAAAGCAACACAAATATGAAGAATGGAACTGGGATGGAGAAAGGCTTTACCTACACCTAGTATACAGTGATGACCTTCTCTTTTCAAAAAGATACCTTCTTGGATGTGAATTCTTTTATATTAACAACATAACCCTGATAAGTGGGTATTCTTCTCTCATCTCTCTCTCTCTCTGTGATGTTTGGATTTCACTATTACTTTCTCCCACTAGATTGTGAGTTCCATCTTCAGTGTTTGCTGTATGTTAGATGCAAATGATTCTGAATAACAACAGTAACAACAAGCAGGGGGAAATATCACAGAACTTGCTCTGCAAAAGAAATAAGCAACTCAAGGGACTTCCCTGGTTGTCCTGTGGTTAGGACACTGCACTTCTAATGCAGGGGGTGTGGGGTCAATCCCTAGTTGAAGAATTGGCCAAACATTTTTTAAAGAATTTAAAAAAGGAAAATAAGCAACTCAAATCTCTCCATTTTTAATTTTGCATTTATATTTTTTTAGTGGTCATCCAACTAAGTTTGTACTAATTTGTATATAGAAAATTTATGAAGTTTCTGGTCAGCTGGAATAAAGAGTATTGGTTTAATATCCTCTATTTGATGTAATCACATTATAAAATGAATAAAATTGTCTCTACTGATATGTGTCACACTTAACCATTAAAAGCTCTGCAGCATTATTTAATCCCTGAAATATAGTTTACATAAATAATTTTATTAGGAAAGAGTTGGGGTCAGCTCTAGACACAAATATTGCACAATAATTTTTTTTTATATACATCATAGTTATTTTGTAACACTGCTTCTCTTCAGGATCTGAAAACTATTGACCTTCCTTGGAAATTATACCAGTACTTCTGGTTGTAATTACAAAATCCCAAGTCGAATTAGTTAGGTAAAACAAGGAATGTTTTACCTCAAGAAATAGAAGGTAGAGATGAATGTCTGATGTATAAGAAATTTAGGAGTGCAGATGAGGCTTAAGAACCCCTAGAAACAGGACATAAAGAACCAAATTAGCTGCCATTTGTCTACTCAAATCATTTTTCTCAATATAGAAAAGCTATAAGGCCTTTGGACATGGAACAACAGACTGGTTCCAAATAGGAAAAGGAGTACGTCAAGGCTATATATCCTCACCCTGCTTATTTAACTTATATGCAGAGTACATCATGAGAAATGCTGGGCTGGAAGAACCACAAGCTGGAATCAAGATTGCTGGGAGAAATATCAATAACCTCAGATATGCAGATGACACCACCCTTATGGCAGAAAGTATAGAAGAACTAAAGAGCCTCTTGATGAAAGTGAAAGAGGAGAGTGAAAAAGTTGGCTTAAAGCTCAATGTTCAGAAAACTAAGATCATGGCATCTGGTCCCATCACTTCATGGGAAATAGATGGGGAAACAGTGGAAACAGTGGCTGACTTTATTTTGGGGGGGGGCTCCAAAATCACTGCTGATGGTGATTGCAGCCATGAAATTAAAAGACGCTTACTCCTTGGAAGGAAGGTTATGGCCAACCTAGATAGCATATTGAAAAGCAGAGACATTACTTTGCCAACAAAATTCCGTCTAGTCAAGGCTATGGTTTTTCCAGTGGTCATGTATGGATGTGAGAGTTGGACAGTGAAGAAAGCTGAGCGCCGAAGAATTGATGCTTTTGAACTGTGGTGTTGGAGAAGACTCTTGAGAGTTCCTTGGACTGCAAGGAGATCCAGTCAATCCATCCTAAAGGAGATCAATCCTGGGTGTTCATTGGAAGGACTGACGTTGAAGCTGAAACTCCAATACTTTGGCCACCTCATGCAAAGAGTTGACTCATTGGAAAAGACCCTAATGCTGGGTAGGATTGGGGGCAGGAGGAGAAGGGGACAACAGAGGATGAGATGGTTGGATGGCATCACTGATTCGATGGACATGGGTTTGGGTAGACTCCAGGAGTTGGTGATGGACAGAGAGGCCTGGCGTGCTGCAATTCATGGGGTCACAAAGAGTCGGACACGACTGAGCAACTGAACTGAACTGAACTGAACTGATAAGGCCTTCCTTTGTAGGGCAGAAAAACATGGTTTTTCATAGATTCTGTATTTTCCATCTTAAGTTTTCAAATCTCAGAGAGACAGACTTATCCTGATTAGTCTGATAGGATGGAATTTCCAATCCTGGACTAGTGACTTCAACATAAGGGAATTCTATTTTTACAGCTTTGGTCAGGTTCTTACCCTTGGGCCAATAATGGTGCTTAAGAGATGGAATCATGAAAACATAGCTACTACTGAAAGAACCATTAACAACAGTATGTAATCAGTACAGTGGTATAGAGAGAGAGTTCCCAGTTCTTACATTAACTGCTATGGGGGACTCAGTAACCTCTTTATTATGGTTTAAAATAGACTTTAGGTACCAACCCTTGGATTTCAGTAGGTCTGATCTACCAGGCACCACTCCCTGCCTGTCGTTTGTTATTCCTTCACAAAAAGAATACTGTTAGGGCTTCCCTCATAGCTCAGTCAGTAAAGAATCTGCCTGCAATGTAGGAGACCCAGGTTCGATTCCTGAGTCTAGAAGATCCCCTGGAGAAGGAAATGTTAACTCACTCCAGTATCTTTGCCTAGAGAATCCCATGGACAGAGGAGCCTGGTGAACTACAGTCCATGGGGTCACAACGGTAGGTTACAACTTAGTGACTAAACCCCCACAGTACGCACAACACTTAATAAAATGAAATTTCCTATTTACTCAATACCAAAGGCAGTGTTGGATATTAGATAACCCTCATTGTTGCTACAGAAAAGTAACAACAGTCCTTTACTCTACTATTACTAAGGTTGTAATTTAGTGGCAGTCTGTTCCTCTCTTTTTCTTTAATAAGCACTGACCTTTAACAACTATGTACAAATAGCATTAATATTTTCCTTCTCAATCCTCGCCCTCTCCAACCGTTGTCTCCATTCTGTCTTTCAAATCACAGTGGGTCACACAGAGGACACAAACTCCATGTTTGGATTCCAGAATTACAAGCTTCACAGCCAATTTATATTTGCATAAAAGCAGACTCCTTTTTCAGACATTAGACACACTTTGCAGCATTCAGCCTGCCAACTTTATTACTGTTCATTTCACCATCCTATAGTAGCTCTTGCTGAATAGAGTACTATAAATCTCAGCAGTATAAAGGTAGTGTACCATAATCACTCATCAACGAAATAAGATATTATCTTATTCTATGATACACATCAATGATATGGTATTTGTCAAACAATTTATGATTTGGAAACAAAGGTGACAAAATCTAATTGAATATTTGAGCCAGACATCTTGAAGGATAAAAGTAGAACTCAAGGAAAAATTATATCTATTTTTTATTTTGGCTGGGAGTGCTATGCCAGCAGTGCTATCCAAATACCTGGGTATAAATGTGGCAGCATAATAAAAATGCTTGCATAAGAAGAGATTGTCCCATATATTTTAAAACACAGACACACACACTCCAGATGCCATGTTTCACATTATAAGGTCCATTCTGTGACTTGCTGAACCACCTAATGGATTATTCCATATTTGAAGAATTTACACTAAGCTTTTTCTTTCCAATTTTCCTTGTACTGCAGGAGTTACTGATGCTGATTGAACTCAGTGGCTCAATAAACAACTTTTCTATCTCAAAAAATACACCCTCTTTGCCAGCAAGATGTTTGGAGACATTCCAAGGGAAAGAAAAAAAAATTCTGATCAACAGAGAGAAGAGACCACATTGAAATGTATGCACTCCTATTTTTACTCTGGTCATAAATCATTATCCACTCTGACACTGATTAATTGGTCTTCCTCAAATCCTCCAGAATCCTTATGAAAACCCCAGGATAAAGAACAATTACAATATTAGCAACAGATAGAAAGGGATACATTTTCGAAATGTTGTCTGGAGATAACAGTGCATGGACAAAAATGTGTCACATAGGAAGCAGCTTTGGGTTATTTACATTTTTTAAGTGATTTAGTGCTTTTTGTCAAAGTTTTCATTCACTCCCTTTCTTATCTCAGATCCACAACCAAGTCTGAGAAAGGTGAGGATGACATGCTCTAAGTATGCCACCTGTCATGGTGACACCAAGGCATCTGGGTTCTATTGACAATTTCTGTGTTATGATGTCTAATTCTTCAGGGTGTACTGCTAATGATCAAGTTTTGCATTGGTAATTTAAGGTACTACCTTTAGTGGATGATAAATGGGCTAAAACAGCTGTCTGAATGTCACATGTGGTCAGCCTCGTGAAGATTAGACATGTAATTCAAACAATAGTTTCAGTTTGAAAATTAATAAGCTTTTAATTTGAGTACTAATGTCATCCACATGCTTCCTGACTTACTCATTCCTCAGTGACTGGATTTCTTCCACTTTTGTTTCTTTGTTTTAAAATAGGTTTCTCATTATACTCTACAGTTTGTAATTACCATCCTAAGTGATACATATTTCTCAGCAAAGAATGACTATTGTTATATATTTATAAAAGTTAAAAGTATGGTAAAGCACAGGAAAAGAAAAAGAAATAGACAATGGATTATATTCAAGAGTCCAGATGTAGAACCATAAATGTATGAGCACTTGGTGTATGATAAAGATGCTGACCATCTTGTACATGGATGGCTTAATCTCTGGCAGTGGGAAAATTGGCTAATTATATGGATAATAATAAATCTTGATGACTATTTTATATGACACAAAGGTTTAAATATAGCTGGATTTAAAAGGAGTGAAAGGTAATATTGTAAATCTTGTGAAAATGTATGAACCATCCCCACTCCAACCCTAGAATGAGGCAAGCTTTCACAAGATTTCCAAAGCAAAGAACCTAAGGTAAAAATTAAATTTAATGAGAACAAAATGAAGTTGACAGGTTAGAGTAAGTTTAACTAGTTCTATGGTGATGGTAAACCATCTGAGTTCCAAAATTTTAGAGGGTTTTAAAAGTAGAAAGAAAAATAAATGGGCAGATTATTGTTATACCTTAGTTAAGTCTAAAGCCATTTATTCATCAATTTTCAAAGAAATGTCAGGTATATAAATCTACAAAACTGAGCTTTGTAATGAATCATCACAAGAAAGAAGAGCACAAAGTATTATTGATTAACAAGGCTTATTAGGCACAAACCATGTGCCAAAGCATTGTTTTAAGTATTGACAGAGAGGCCTGGTGTGCTGCAATTCACGGGGTCGCAGAGTCGGACTCGACTGAGCGACTGAACTGAACTGAACTGAACTGAACTGAATGAATTTTAATTCTTTCACTATTGTAACCACTATATGAATTTGGTACTATTATGATCATCCCCACTTTACAAATGAAGAAATTAGAGTTTTATGACTCAACTTAAGTAAGACAGTGAGGAAACACACAGATTGAGATAGGAACTTAGGCAGTTTGACTACAGATCTGACCTGTCAACCACTACCCTGTATTGCTTTCCTCAAAATTTTTTATAGAAATGGCAATTAACATTAGACTGTTCTTCCTTTTGAAAAATATTTGCCTTTTGCTTTAATTTTTTTAAACATCTCATATATTTTAGCTATAATGATGGGAAAAGAAGGCAAGTATTCTATGTAGTGACAATTAACATATTCCCAGCTCACCTGTGTAGCCCTATAATAAAAATTCTACCTCTTCCTATGATTATATTTTTGTTTTTAATGTTTCCTACTAACGTATAATTGAATAAAATAGCAAAACATTCTTATCTTTCTCTGACATGTAAATATTAGCACAAGAAAAATAGAATAAGGATAAAAGTTGAATCAAATGAAACTAAACTTGAAAGGATTTGGGTTGGACGAAATGAAATTAAACAGCCTTAGTTCCTTAAATGTATAAAACATGAATCAGCATGAACGCATGCTGTAGCTCTCAGTCTCTCTGAGGGGTAATTAACTAAAATACTATAGTATTTCAGATTTTACATAAATAAATAAATAAATATATATATATATATATATATATATATGAATTATTAGTTTGAGAGACAGAGAGCCCCAGAAATGCATTGAGATATACTAAAGAAAAGACTGTTATTTCTCATAGGCTAAATTCATGTCCTTTTTAAAAAATGTTTTTATTGTATTTTATTGTATTTATCTTACTATATTTGTTTTTGTTGTTGCACGTGGACTTTCTCTAGTTTCAGTGAGTGGGGGCTACTCTCTAGTTGTGGTGCATGGGCTTCTCATTGTGGTGGTTTCTCTTCATTCAGTGCACGGGCTTCAGTAGTTGTGGCAGGTGGGCTCTAGAGCACAGGTTTCATTAGACGTGTTGCATAGGTTTAATTGCCATGCAGACTATGAAATCCTCCCAGACCAGGAATTGAACCCATGTCCCCTGCATTGGTAGGCAGACTCTTAACCACTGGACCACCAGGGAAATGCCACCTGCCCTTTTTAAATCATAGAATTATAATATCTTGGTGTTTGAAAGGTGCTTCTATATCATCTGCTCAAAAGATCTATCCTACTTTCATACCACTCTCCTCACAAGTAGAAAGTCATGCTCTTTGAAGATCTCTGGAAGTAGGGAAATCAAGGCTTTCCTAGAGGAGTAGTGGAAAGCAAAACTGATTAAGATTCAGGCTTCTTTGGTTCTAGCTCTGACTGAACCATTAAGGAGAAGAAAAGTAAATCATTTTCTCTTGCTATGTCTAGTGTTAGTCACTCAGTCGTGTCCTACTCTTTGTGACCCTATGGGCTATAGCCCACCAGGCTCCTTCTGTCCATGGAATTCTCCAGGCAAGAATACTAGAGTGGATTGCCTTTTCCTTCTCCAGGGGATCTTTCTGACCCAGGAATTGAACACAAGTGTCCTACATTATAGGTGCATACGTTACTGTCTGAGCTACAAGGGAAGCCCCTATATTTACTCATATGGAAAATTAAAAAAAAAATTAAACAGCAAATACGCTCATTTTGTGATTGTATTTTTTGGATAGATTTTCACTATCAAAGTCTATCAAAGATTTTCACTATCAAAGAATAGCAAGGAGAGATAAGAAAGACTTCCTCACTGACCAATGCAAAGAAATAGAGGAAAACAATAGAATGGGAAAGACTAGAGATCTCTTCAAGAAAATTAGAGATACCAAGGGAATATTTCATGCAAAGATAGGCACAATAAAGGACAGAAATAGTATGGACCTAACAGAGGCAGAAGATATTAAGAAGAGGTGGCAAGAATACACAGAAGAACTATACAAAAAAGATCTTCATGATCCAGGTAATCACAATGGTGTGATCACTCACCTAGAGCCAGACATCCTGGAGTCCGAAGTCAAGTAGGCCTTAGGAAGCATCACTACAAACAAAGCTATTGGAGGTGATGGAATTCCAGTTGAGCTATTTCAAATCCTAAAAGATGATGCTGTGAAAGTGCTGCACTCAATATGTCAGCAAATTTGGAAAACTCAGCAGTGGCCACAGGACTGGAAAAGGTCAGTTTTCGTTCCAATCCCAAAGAAAGGAAATGCAAAAGAACGCGCAAACTACCACACAATTGATCTCATCTCACGCGCTAGCAAAGTAATGCTGAAAATTCTCCAAGCCAGGCTTCAAAAATCTGTGAACTGTGAAATTCCAGATGTTCAAGCTGGATTTTGAAAAGGCAGAGAAACCAGAGATCAAATTGCCAACATTCGTTGGATCATCAAAAAAGCAAGAGAGTTCTAGAAAAACATCCACTTCTGTTTTATTGATTATGCCAAAACCTTTGACTGTGTGGATCACAACAAAGTGTGGAAAATTCTTAAAGATATGGGAATACCAGACCTCCTGACCTGCCTCCTGAGAAATCTGTATGCAGGTCAAGAAACAACAGTTAGAACTGGATATAGAACAACAGACTGATGCCAAATAGGGAAAGGAGTACATCAAGGCTGTATAATGTCACCCTGCTTATTTAACTTATATGCAGAGTATATCATGAGAAACGCTGGGCTGGATGAAGCACAAGCTGGAATGCAGACTGCTGGGAAAAATATCAATAACCTCAGATATGCAGATGACACCACCCTTATGGCAGAAAGCAAAGAAGAACTAAGGTGCCATTGATGAAAGTGAAAGAGGAGAGTGAAAAAGTTGGCTTAAAGCTCAACATTCAAGAAAAAACTAAGATCATGGCATCTGGTCATCACCTCATGGCAAATAGATGGGGAAACAGTGGAAACCGTGACAGACTTTATTTTGGGGGGCTCCAAAATCACTGCAGATGGTGACTTGCAACCATGAAATCAAAAGACGCTTGCTTCCTTGGAAGAAAAGTTATGACCAACCTAGACATCATATTAAAAGGCAGAGACATTACTTTGCCAACAAAGGTTTGTCTAGTCAAAGCTGTGCTTTTTCCAGTAGTCATGCACGGATGTGAGAGTTGGACAAATAAGAAAGCTGAGCACAGAATAATTGATGCTTTTGAACTGTGGTGTTGGAGAAGACTCTTGAGAGTCCCTTGGACTGCAAGGAGATCCAACCAGTCCATCCTAAAGGAAATCAGTCCTGAATATTCATTGGAAGGACTGATGCTGAAGCTGAAACTCCAATACTTTGGCCACCTGATGTGAAGATTTGACTCATTGGAAAAGACCCTGATGCTGGGAAAGACTGAAGGCGGGAGGAGAAGGGGATGACAGAGGATGAGATGGTTGGATGGCATCACCGACTCAATGGACATGAGTTTGAGTAAACTCTGGGAGTTGGTGTTTGACAGGAAGGCCTGGTGTGCTGCAATTCATGGAATTGCAAAGAGTCAAACACAACCAAGCTACTGAACTGAACTGAACTGAACTTCAAGAAATAATTGCTCTTTGTTCTGGATATTTCTTGCTTCATAACAACCACCACAAATGTTAGTGGCTACAACAAGATATATTTTGATCATGCATTTGCCAGTTGGTCAAAATTTGACAATCATCTGCTTATCTCTGCTCTACTCAGCTTTAGTTTGGGTTTCCAAAGGCTGGTGGCTGAAGTATTGTTCACTGAGATGTCTGGTGGTTGATGATGGCTCTTGACTTGGACCTTAGCTTGTGCCAGTGACCAAGATTACTTGTGGCCGCGCCATGAGACCTGAGCTTTCTTCTTAGCAAAATGCTGGCTAGGTCCTAAGAATGATTGTCCAGAGAGACAACCACGTAGGTTCTATCATCTTATATGACTTAGGCCATATATCAGTTCTGTTCAGTCACTCAGTCTTGTCCAACACTTTGCGACCCCATGAAACGCAGCACACCAGGCCTCCCTGTCCATCACTAACTTCCTAAGTCCACCAAAATCCATGTCCATCGAATCGGTGATACCATCCAGCCATCTCATCCTCTGTCATCCTCTTCTCCTCCCGCCTTCAGTCTTTCCCAGCATCAGGGTCTTTTCCAATGAGTCAAATCTTCACATCAGGTGGCCAAAGTATTGGAGTTTCAGCTTCAGCATCAGTCTTTCCAATGAATATTCAGGACTGATTTCCTTTAGGATGGACTGGTTGGATCTCCTTGCAGTCCAAGGGACTCTCAAGAGTCTTCTCCAACACCACAGTTCAAAAGCATCAATTCTTTGGGCATCAGTTTTCTTTATAGCCCATCTCTCACATCCATACATGACTACTGGAAAAACCATAGCTTTGATTAGACTAAACTTTGTTGGCAAAGTAATGTCTCTGCTTTTGAATATGATTTCTAGGTTGGTCATAGCTTTTCTTCAAAGGAACAAGCATCTTTTAATTTCGTGGCTGCAGTCACCATATGCAGTGAGCCCCCCAAAATAGTCTGTCACCTGTTTCCACTGTTTACCCATCTATTTGCCATGAAGTGATGGGACCAGATGCCATGATCTTAGTTTTCTGAATGTTGAGCTTTAAGCCAACTTTTTCACTCTCCTCTTTCACTTTCATCAAGAGGCTCTTTAGTTCTTCTTCACTTTCTGCCATAAGGGTGGTGTCACCTGCATATCTGAAGTTATTAATATTTCTCCTGGTAATCTTGATTCCAATTGGTGCTTCATCCAGCCCAGCATTTCTCATGATGTACTCTGCATATAAGTTAAATAAGCAGGGTGACAATATACAGCCTTGATGTACTCCTTTCCCTATTTGGCATCAGTTTGTTGTTCCATATCCAGTTCTAACTGTTGTTTCCTGATTTGCATACAGATTTCTCAGAAGGCAGGTCAGGTGGTCTGGTATTCCCATATCTTTAAGAAATTTCCACACTTTGTTGTGATCCACACAGTCAAAGGCTTTGGCATAGTCAATAAAGCAGAAGTAGATGTTTTTCTAGAACTCTCTTGCTTTTTTGATGATCCAGTGAATGTTGGCAATTTGATCTCTGGTTTCTCTGCCTTTTCAAAATCCAGCTTCCACTGCTGAGTTTTCCAAATTTGCTGACATATTGAGTGCAGCACTTTCACAGCATCATCTTTTAGGATTTGAAATAGCTCAACTGGAATTCCATCACTTCCACTATCTTTGTTCGTAGTGATGCTTCCTAAGGCCCACTTGACTTCAGACTCCAGGATGTCTGGCTCTAGGTGAGTGATTACACCATCGTGATTACCTGGATCATGAAGATCTTTTTTGTATAGTTCTTCTGTGTATTCTTACCACCTCTTCTTAATATCTTCTGCCTCTGTTAGGTCCATACCATTTCAGTCCTTCATTGTGCCCATCTTTGCATGAAATATTCCCTTGGTATCTCTAATTTTCTTGAAGAGATCTCTAGTCTTTCCCATTCTATTGTTTTCCTCTATTTCTTTGCATTGATCGCTGAAGAAGGCTTTCTAATCTCTCCTGGCTATTCTTGGGAACTCTGCATTCAAATGGGTATATCTTTCTTTTCCTCCATTGCCCTTCACTTCTCTTTTCATAGCTGTTTGTAAGCCCTCCTCAGACAATCATTTTTCCTTTTTGCATTTCTTTTCCATGGGGATGGTCTTGATCACTGCCTCCTGTACAATGTCACAAACCTCTGTCCATTCAGGCAATCAGTCTGTCATATCTAATCCTTTGAATCTATTTGTCACTTCCACTGTATAGTTGTAAGGGATTTGATTTAGGTCATACCTGAATGGTCTAATGGTTTTCCCTATTTTCTTCAATTTGAGTCTGAATTTTGCAATAAAGAGTTTGATCTGAGTCAAAGTCAGCTCCTGGTCTTATTTTTGCTGACTGTTTAGAGCTTCTCCATCTTTGGCTGCAAAGAATATAATCAATCTGATTTTGGTATTGACCATCTGGTGATGCCCTTTTGTAGAGTCTTCTCTTGTGTTGTTGGAAGAGGGTATTTGCCATGACCAGTGCATTCTCTTGGCTAAACTCTGTGAGACTTTGCCCTGCTTTATTCTGTACTCCAGGGCCAAATTTGCCTGTTACTCCAGGTATCTCTTGGCTTCCTACTTTTGTATTCCAGTCCCTGTAATGAAAAGGACATCTTTTTTGGGTGTTAGTTCTAGAAGGTCTTATAGGTCTTCACTGACCTGTTCAACTTCAACTTCTTCAGTATTTTTGGTTGAGACATAGACTTGCATTACTGTGATATTGAATGGTTTGCTTGGAAACAAACAGAGATCATTCTGTCATTTTTGAGATTGCATCCATGTACTTTGCCTAGGGCAAAGCAATGCTTTTCTGCAAAGCCGAAGGCCTTATTATTGACCATTGATAAAGTGGATATGATCTGGTGCTCTGACCACAGTGACATGGACTCAATCTCTGCCTCGAGATCATTTCTGGTACTGATACCCCAGGAATATGGAAAGTCAAAGTAAACCTCTGGCCTTGCCTCAGCTGCAGCTTGAGGCCCCTGACTTTAGCTTTTACCTTCTTTCTGTCACTCTCCTCTTGACTTTCAAGACCCGAAGGGCATAACCTCTGTTTGCTCACAGCATTATGCCCAGGGGTTCCAGAGGAATTCCCTAGGCCATGCAGATTCAAATAATGCTTGGGTGACAGATGACATTGTCTTTTGGGACATGGTGAAAATGCGATTTCTGGTCATTTTGACCATGCAGGAGCCCAAAAGGCGTCTCTGACTCTGATTGTCTCATCTTTCTCGCTGTCTATGTCTCACTGTTACTCACACAACAAGGTCTCTTTCTCACTTCTTATCTCTACGCCCTTCTAGGGAAAGATTTCCTAGATATTATTCCTAAACTATGTCCCCACTCTGTCAAACTCAGTGCTGTCTATGTCAGGTAAAATTGTCAGATGAATTCCAATTTTCTCTTAGCTTCCAGGAAGCTAAGGCAAAGCATTTTGTGTTCTTCTGCTGTCTAGTCATATCACTCTATGCCTAGAAATCTACTATGAGAATTTCTCTGCCTGCCAACCCTCAAACGTTAAACCCCATGCTGTTTCTCACACAGTGCCCAACTCCAATTTCTCCAAGATTTCTTCTTTGCGTCTCTTGGGCCCCCTTCACTCCAGATTTTGGCACCCTCCACACTGCTATGGACAGTGTATCAGGCTGGCCACTACCCAGAAGTCTGAATTATAAACTTTGTAAATGCTCAGTCGTGAGGAATACACCCAGTGTAGGACATAAGCTCTGGAGACAAGGGATCCCTCCTAAGGAAAGTCCTGGCAACCAGTCTACTTTGGTTTGAAAGACCTTCTCCAGCTGTGCTGGGTTGGGTACCCTGCACAGAGTATCACAGGGCCCAAAAGTGTCTGGTCAGAAATTAATGGGAGAGTAGAGGATGCTTAAAATTCCATCAGGTTCAAAGGGAATTTGGGGGTTGTCCTGAATCCCTTTAGGTTAAAATCTCCTGGTAAATGTTTCTGGGATGCTGGAGTCCATTCTAGGAGCACGCTCTTCTTCTAGGCTCCAGATTTCTCAACATGGAAGGATTCCACCAAACCAGAGGAAACACTTCTGCAGTGTATCCTTAAAAATGGGAAATTCTTCAAATTAAGGGTTAAAAAAAGAGGAGAAACTTAAGTTTCTACTCTAGCTTGCTTGACCTTTGTATAAGTTAGGGAATGGAGAAAAATGGCCTGAAAATGGGCTTCTAAATTGTAATGGGTCTCCTGCATTACAGGCAGATTCTTTACCATCTGAGCCAGCAGGGAAGCCCCTAAATTATAATACCATTCTGCAATTAGATCTTTATTGCTGCAGGATGGGAAAGTGGAGTGAGAGTCCCTGTTTTCAGGCTTTCCAGGTTCTTTACCAAAATCCTGCCCTATATAGCTCTTGTAATTTAAAATCTGAGAACCAGAAGTCTCTCCTGACATTGGCTCCTAGATATGGTCTTTGGGGGTATTTAATAATTGAGACCAAGCTCAGGAGGAAGAACCCAACATGAGACAAGACAGTCCAGGGCTCATGCACAGCTGAGCATGACTGATGCTGTCAGCCATGTCTTGTGGCCCCAGGACAACCCAAGTTGGCCAAGGAAGTCCAACTATCCATCTTGAGGTAAGACCAACAAGAGGGAAAGCTTCGAAAGCAAGTCAACTGGCTACTGGGTCTGAGATTGCCAGAAAGAGCCCCTGGATCATGCCCAGCCTGTAAACAAACAGGTCATTGGAAGAGGGACCACTGTCAGTTCCTAAGGGGAAGAGGGCTCCCATGCCCTAGATGGCCATGCTGGACCATGGAGGCAGCCTAGGGATTCTGGTGGCTTCCCCCGAATGAGACATCTATCTCCGTTGAGGAGCCCCAGTGGCTAGTCCTTGACGTAAAAAGATGGATGATTTTTTTTTTTTTAAGATGGATTTTTAAACTGATACAGGTAATGCTTACTCTGTCTTAATTTCTCACACTGGACCTCTCTCCTCCAAAAGCTGTGCTGTGACTGGTGTCAATGAAATGTCTCACACCCATAATTTCACGGGCCTCCTCTCACTTGCCAATTCAAGCAGGGGTTGATTTCACATGTCTTTCTGGTTGTGACTCAGTGTCCTACCTCTCTCCTTGAGAGGCAACTTCTGAGCTCCACTCGGGGCCATACTCTGATTAGGAGGCCTTGAGCAGCTCTTTATCTTGACTCTGACTAAGACAGACCAGCCAGAAGAGCAAGATTCTATTCCTGGCCTTATTCTGCAAGCAGTGGACCCTTTAGCATAGGACAAGGAATCCCTGGAACGGCTATAAATGGCCAACCTGTAAGAATTAGCTTTAGGCCATAAACTGCTATCCTACCAAGAGACAAGATCCTATAAATTTGGAAGCGAAGAAAGGTTTACAACCCCTGGTGGATAAATTCCTAAAGCATGGCCTCTGATGAGAGGCATTGTGCCCTGCCAGTCCCCATGCACCACTCCTATTCTGCCATTTGTTAAATCACATGGGGAATATAGGATGGTTCAAGACCTTGGAGCGATATACAACACAGTGGTCCCTATACATCCCCTTGTGGCCAATCCTTATATTAACCCAAATCCCTGAGGATGCAAAATAGTTGCTCGAACTCCATCTCAAGGATGCCTCCCTTTGCATCCTAGTTCATTCCTTGTCAAAACGTCCATTTGCTTTTGAGTGGGCAAGTCTTGATTCAGGCCAAATGCAACAATACATCTGGACAATATTGCCTTTAGGGGTTTGGGGATAGCCCACACCTGTCAGCCCAGGCCCTAGGAAAGGAGCTAAGGGAAACATACCTAAAAGAAGGTGCTATTCTAAAGAATGTAGAAGATAATATTAATATGCAGTCCCCCCCCCCATGGAGGCCTCAGATCAAAATACCATTGAAGTCCTTAATTTCCTTGGGACCTGGGATTACAATGCCTCTCAGAAAAAGCTACAAATCTCAAAGCTGCAAGTTAAGTATCTGGGATATATTATAAACCCCAGAAGTAGACAGTTATCTGCAGACAGGAAACAAGCTATATTAGGCCTAAGCACCCCAAAGGCTGAAAAAGCATCCCCACATCTTTTGGGGCATGGCAGGATTTTGTAGAATTTGGATTCCAGGATTCAGGCTAATGGCTAAGCCCCTATGTGAAGTGAAGTGAAAGTTGCTCAGTTGTGTCCAACTCTTTGCAACCCATGGACTATACAGTCCATGGAATTCTCCAGGCCAGAATACTGGAGTGGGTAGCCTTTCCCTTCTCCAGGGGATCTTCCCAACCCAGGGATAGAACCCAGGTCTCCTGCATTGCAGGCAGATTCTTTACCAGCTGAGACACATGGGAAGCTTCTAAGCCCCTAGATGAAGCCACAAAAGGCCCAGATACAGAACCGCTACTTTGGAATGGGGAACAGGAAAAGGCTTTAATGATACAAAGCAAACCCTCACCGGAGCCCATGCTCTGGGTCTCCCCAGTTTGAAAAAGCCACTCATCTTCTATGTGGCTGAAAAGCAGGGAGTCCTTATACAGAAGCTAGGGAAAGTTCCTCATCCTACCAGATACTTTCCAAGCAACTAGACTCCATGGCCTGAGGCTGGCCTGGCTGCCTCTGGACAATAACTGCCACTACTTTATTGGTGGAAGAAGCTAACAAGCTTACCTTGGGACAGCCTTTGGAAGTCCAGACTGCTCATCAGGTACAAGGGATTCTAGAGGTAAAAGGCCACAGTTGGCTAACCGGAGGCCACCTTATCCAATACCAGGCTTTGCTCCTTGGCTCCTCAGAGCCAACCCTCAAAACCTGCCACACTCTTAACCTTAATGCCCGCAGAAAGCCCAGAGCTAGCACATTCTTCCCTCAAAACCCTTGACCAAGTCTATGCCTGCAGGTCTGACCAAACAGACCAGGCCGCAGAAAATCATGAGGAAGAATGGTTTAATGGTGGTAATAGTTTTGTTAAAGATGGAGTCAGGAGGGCAGGGTATGCTATTGTTAGCACTCATAGTATCAGAGAAGCAAAACCTTTGTTTCCTAACACCTTGGCCCAAAAGGCTGAACTGATAACTCTAGTGTGTCAGTCACTCAGTCATGTCCGACTCTGCGACCCCGTGGGCTGTAGCCTCTATCCACAGAATTCTCCAGGCAGGAATACTGGAGTAGGTTGCCTTTTCCTTCTCCAGGGGATCTTCTTGACTCAGGGATCGAACCTGGGTCTCCTACATTTCAGACAGATTCTTTACTGTCTGAGTCACCAGGGAGAAGGAAAGATTGTAAATGTAGACACAAACTCAAAACATGCCTTCCTTGTTTTACATGCTATCTGGAAAGAGAGAAGACTTATAAATGCAAGAAACTCCCCTATAAAGTATGGGGCTGAGATTTTACATCTCACAGAAGCAGTTCATAAACCAAAACAGGTAGCAGTCACCCCTGCCACAGGCTCCAAAAGGGAACTTGTTAAATTTCCTGAGGAAACAACAGGGAGGATCAGGAAGCAAAGAAAGCAGCTCTGATGCCCATAAATGAAATGGACATGACTGAGTGACTAACACACACACACACGCACACACACACACACTCTGATATGTGACAAGAACCTGAAGACCCACGTTCCAATCATCTCTGTGAATCCATCCCTTTCTCCAAATCTCCACAGGATCCAGAGGATCCAGGACAGCCTGAAAATCCCAGGTGGAAGAGTGAGCCAGTACAAGACCCGAAGCTTCTATTCAAAAGGATGAAAAAATTTCTTCGACTCTAGGCTAAGTACCCATAGCTACTATCTTCTTTCTGCCTCCCAGTACTCCAGTTCACCTACAGAGTAATTGATATGCTGTGACATGTGTGTTAGTAGCTTGGTCTTGTCTGACTCTGTGACCTCATGGACTGTAGCTCACCAGGCTCCTCTGTCCATGGAATTCTCCAGGCAAGAATACTGGAGTGGGTAGCCATTCCCTTCTCCAGGAGATCTTCTGGACTGAGGGATTGAACCCTGGTCTCCTGCATTGCAGGCAGATTTTTTAACGTATGAGCCACCAGAGAAGGCTTATGTTCTGGAAAATTTAGATAACTATTGTCTTTTTTGCTCCCACCCTTGCTCTCAGAATTCCCTGAACTTCTCTGCCCATGCTGGGTGATTTAAATATGATCATGACTGAAGCTACCATGAAACTACTAATTGCCTTAGCTTCTCTATGCCTATATCTACAGGATGATTAGACAACTCTCTGGTTAGGATTGTGCAAACTCTTGCTTCTTCCACTCGGTTGAGGAAATGCTGTTTATTTACCCCAAGCTAAATCCACCATGGGCAATAGTGATGGGAGATTTCCATTTTCTTATAACCGTCCTCTTCTTAGCCATACTGATTTATGTTATATTTCACCTAGAGCTTTAGTGTTTTCCATACTGTTTCAAATCTACAACTAAGACCTTTCAGTCCAAGAAGGAGGCCTTTGACCAACAGGTTTGGATCTTCCATTTTAGAAATAAAGAAAGATACTAATTTTTAAACCTGAGATTAACAAAGATATGCTAATTTTGCATACCCAGATACTTACCCTTACTTGAGCTGCTAATTATAATGGTCTATTTTTGATATTTAGTCCTTACTTCTCTAACCTAATTATTTAGTTTGTTTTCTCTAGGTCATCATGGGACAGTGATAATGCAGGGATTCCAGCCACACCCCACAGCAGATCATATTGAAAAAACAAAAGAAGCCACCCCTAGGGCCCTTTAATGAGATAGCGCAAGAGTGCTATGACCTCAACAAGGTAGGGTCTATGAGCCCCTTGCTGGCCCCTGAAGAAGAACTGTATTTTTTCATCTCCAGTCTTTTGGAACTTTCATTTTTTGCTTCTTTTATCAATTTACCACTAGTGGTCCAATTATCTTCCTGATTTCAGTTAATTTCTACCTTTGTTTTTAAATGTAGTTTTCTCTATTGTCAAAGATTATCCTCAAGTACTTAAAGATTTAGTGTATAATTTGGTTTACTTTAGGCATTACAGTTCAATCTTGTCTGTAATTTCTATGGCTTACTGAGGTTTCCATCCCCATGTTTTAGATGCTTTTAGATCTGGACTGTTACATTCTTTACCATCTCCTGCCTCTCATTTTATAAGGTCTGTGGAGTTTTCCTTGAACCCCTAGAATAGTGTTCTTTGATGTATGCTCCAATTATCACCCACATCAGAATCTTTTGTTTGCTAAAAAAGATATGCATTTCTAGACAACAACACATTTTTACTCTATCAGAATTCCTGCTTTGAGTTGAATTTCTGTCATTTGCAATCAAAAGATTTTTCACTGGCATTTTTAGAATATTAAACCTTTTAGGAGTTTTAGCTATTTCACTCATTTAGTCTTCATAAAACCTTATTAGCTCTATTTTATGGTTGAGGACACTGAAGAACTAGCTCAAGGTCACATAGCTAGTAATTGTCAGAGCTGGGAATCAAATCAGAGCCTTGTTTATTTGTTTTTCTCCTTCCTAATGTCTCAGGCTGAGTAAATACCTGAGGGGTACTGGAAAGGGCCTGGTGACAAAAGCATAATTCTCATTGGCCCTGCCTCACAGTCTGAAATCCTCAGCATTCTCCAATTCTTTCAGTTCAAGGCGGCTGTTTAAATGCAAATTATATCTGTAAGGGTGTCACATTAATAGCTACTACCAGCTATTAACTCCTAAACACAAATCAATGTTCTTGTTCCCTAGAGTAGACAGGACTCTTAAAGAATGTAAGGTTTGTAGGAAAATTTTAAACTGAGAGGGAAGAGAATAGGTAAGGTTGGGAGCTTGGGAGCAGAAGGATGCTGTCACGGTGGGGACCTTGGACAAGTGACAGGCTTCAAGTCCTGGGGGGTGGGCAGCCCAAGACAAGCGAGGGGAGGACTAGGATCGAGACATGGGCTCAAAGGGCTACAGAAGGGATGATAAAAGGCTAGACTACCGCCTTTCCATTTTTGCATAGAACCATTTCAAATTCTGGCATCCATTTTGATCCTGTTTCAATCTTTATGATGAAACACAGGAAATTACCACCCAAATGCATAGTGTGTGTTAAATATGAAGAATTAATCCAAGACTGCCAAACCTAATTCACAGAAGGTCCCAGCATGAGCTCACATTCAATAATCATTAACATCTTTAACCTATTCTTCAATTTCTTTAATGAATAAATGCATCTTATTTCCTTAGAATGTAGGACAGTTGGATGGTTCTTCTTCAGTGTTGTATACCCACGCAATGTAAAGTATGACATTAGAGGGATTAAATCAAGTAAAAAACATTCCCATGTTGCTTTGTTGTCAGAATCATCACTAAAGGAATTATGTCTGAAAGGTACTGCAGAAAGAGCTGTAGATTTATAATTTTTCCCATGAATTCCTCGTAGAAGGAGATTCCACGAACCAATAAAGTAATTCCAAGGCTGCATAAATGACTAAATTACTTGTTAACTTAAAAAATAAGTGACAGAGCTTTTTCTGTCATCGTGGCTAAAGTCAGTGCCCAATATATTTGTTAGAAAATGTTCCAGGATTTTTTAAAAAAGATGGTCATCACTTAGGCTTGGATTAACAATAAAAAGCAAGAGGCTTTCCTGAGGCTCTAGGTGAACAATGGCACTTGAAAATGAAACACTGGCAAATTGCCCATCTCCTGTGGGAAACGGAGGAAGGAGGCGGTAGCATCTTTGTAAGAAATCGCACTAGAGAAGGCAGGCTTCTTCCTGGGGCATTAACAACATCTCAACAGGACTCAGAGATTTTTGTCAAGAGCCACAATTTACACAATAATTACACTCATTGGAGCAAACACTGATCCCAAATTGCCTCCTACTTCTCCCCCTCTCCCCAAATGGAATGTTTTGTCCATGTACAGAGTTGTTTTAGAGGATTAGCTTATTCATGTATTCATCTCGCAAATACTAGCTTTTGTGTGTGTGTTTTATTTTTCCAAGCAATCAATTCATAGTGCAGACACCCTTTTCCTTTCTATTAATGTACTAAAAGTGGGGGGGAGGGGGGATGGGGAGGAATACATCTAGGAAGCCTCTGACATACCTAAGCCATGACTCTCTTACAAGCCTGAGGAAAATAGGCATGCTTAAAACTGTGTCTAGGCATGCTAATCATAATTTATTAAGAAACAGATCCAAAGGTAATGAAAGACAATGTGGATTTATGTGGAAACGGCAAAGATGATATCGTGCATTTTACAAGACAAAGGTAGTTTTTCCAGACTATTAGTTGCTGGTTTTTCAAGGACAAATGCAAAGCTATCATTTTTTCCAGATGAATTGCATGAGAAAGAAAGGTGCATTTGTGGTGGTGTATGCTCCTATGCTTACTGTTATTCACAAAATATTCACCCGTGTCTGTTTGTCTTGACAACATGGGAATTCACTGATGATCAGATTCTGCCCTCACGGTGCCATGAAAGAGAAGAGTCATTTTAATCCACTGCAGCTTAAACTATTGATGTCCAAGCTCATTATGCATTATTAACTTCGTTATGGTGTTGGGACACCAAAGAGAGACCCTGTTAAGAAGCAGAGAGTGCAAAACAGGATCAGTGGGATATTGTAATCAGGTGGAAGGGCAACCAAAGTGCCTGGGAAAAGACCTCCAGATGGTGATGAAAAAAAGATGACCTCCAGTGGCGAGGCTACACAAACTCCTGGAGGGGAGCCTCTGACCACACGCTGGGAAGGAAGCTTGAAGAAGAAGAAAGAGCAGCCAATTTTTCCTTCTAGGTAGAGATCATGGCAAAAGCCTCCTTGGGGATAAAGCTCAAACCTTTTGAGCAAAAGAAGCTTGTTGATTATCTGTGGATTTCCATCACTCCTACACACCCCCACTCCTGACCAGCAAGAATTAGGTGTTGTATATATTCAGGAAAGTATCCTTCCCTATCCAGTCTAGGAGTGTTGGTGCTTCTATATAATAGAGCCCAGCTCTGCTGTTTCTTCAAAGCTCCAAAGAAGCAGACCTAATTCACACTCCAGGAATTCTCAATAATAGGCAAAATGAATGTTCTGCTATGAGAAGTCTTTTCACTTCTGCTGGTGGGAAAAACAACAATGAACGATTCATCTGTTAACATTTTTTTATCCACTCTTAACGTTTCTCTTCTCTGAGAGTTATGAGAATCAAAGAAATTAATATTTTTTTTAATATTTAAAATCCTGTGAAAATGAGAATTATTTTTGTTATCCTCCTGTTAACATTGAAATTCTGGCATGAAGCAATTGATTAAAAACCTCCTATGAAATGATGAGGCAACTGCTTAATATTGGATCTTACCACTATCCTCCAGATTTTTATTCTTGTTGACATAACTATGAAATATGATTATCATTTTTAGAGTGACATTTGTTGTTGTTGTTCAGTCACTGTCTTATCTGACTCTTTGCAACCTCATTGACTGTAGCACACCAGGTTCCTCTGTCCTGCACTATCTCCTGGAGTTTGCTCAGATTCATGTCCACTGAGCTGGTGATGCTATCTAACCATCACTAGCTGGTGCCACTCCTTTCTCCTTTTGCCTTTGATCTTTCTCAGCATCAGGGTCTTTTCCAATGAGTTGGCTCTTTACATCAGATGGCCAATGTATTGGAGCTTCAGCCTCAGCAACAGTCCTTCTAATGAATATTCAGTGTTGATTTCCTTTAGGGTTGACTGGTTTGATCTCCTTGCTGTCCAAGGGACTCTCAAGAGTTTTCTCCAACACCACAATTCAAAAGCATCAATTTTTTGGCACCCAGCCTTCTTTATGATCCAACTGTCACATCTGTACATGACTACTGGAAAAAACCATAGCCTTGATTATAGTTTTTTATAGAGTGACATTAAGAAGAGTTAATATGTGATGGTCAAAATTATTTGCATTGCCCCAACTTAAAAGCAATAGTAAAGAGTGACTTAGGTGATCTATGGACATGATTCCAATATTCTCTTTGAAGCTACGTATTAATTTTTTTTACTAGCTGAAGCTCTAATGTAACTGATTCTATTCAATCACAAATATAATATCATATGCAAATGTATAAACAAGAATAAACTCAGAAATACATTTCAACAGGAGATGAGTTTCAAATGACAAAATCAGAACAATGTAGTAATGCGTTTGAGGTCCTATATTCAAGGTAAAGCTCTCCATGCATTGGGGGAGTCAACTGTTTTATAAGCAGTGGAGCTCTGTTCCCAAGGTATTTAGGGCAGGAGTTTTACAGTGCATTAGAAGCACCAATACTCAATTAGAGCATGATTGGCCAGGGTGTCAGGGATTTCTGTGTAAGATGAGCAGGTCCTTTTTTCTAGGATAAGATAAATTAGCCAAGGCTGAGTTGGAGGATTGTAATTTATGAATGTTAATGTTCCTTGCCAGTGAGATATCTCCCCTAACTGTAGCTGACTTACGTTTTGGGACTTGGTTGGACCCCTGAGGTGGCCTCCATTCTGTGGGCCTCATCTGATGGAAGAAATATCGAGGCATCAAATTTAGAAATCAGGAGTTCAGATAGTAAAAACGTGACTTGGTAACACACACAATGACACACAGAGATGGTCCCTTGATCTGGCAAATCTAACCAGCCATATAATTTGAACTGGGCTGAATGATCACATTATTTACTCAAAAAAAAAAAACCCCAAAACAACCCAGAATAATGTGATCTAAGTTTCTGCAAAAAGGACTAGCCTATATGGTCCTCACCAAGTGCACATCATGAGCCCTCAGAGAAGAGAGTTAGTGAGAGAGGGGTATGTTTGTGTTTTTAGAAGTGGTAAAATGGTGGAGGGGAATGTTTGAACGGAGTCATTTTGTCCGTTACATTGTCTAATATTTTCTGGAAAAATAAAACATGCAAAGAATGAGAGGTGTGAAATGCCCCGATATGTTTGGGAGAATAGGAGCACTCTGATTGGGCCAGACCCTTAGCTGTGAGGTATTCTAACAATGCAAGCAAGGAGGAAGGAATAATCCTTTTTCTGGCTGGAGAGGCAGGTGGGGGCATCTCATCACCCTGCAAGCAATCTTGCCTTTCCATCCTCACAATATCTCCTTTAATATTTACCTTATGTTATTGATGCACAATTACAACTGTTTAGCTGTTCATTTAATGAGGGCAGACATTTTCTTACTCATCTCCAAACCTCTATCCTTAGCTGGGTACCTAAAAAAATCTGTTACTCAGGAAATACGGAAAGTGAGAGGGGTGAGAATATGGAAATATGGAAAGTGAGAAGGGGAAGAATCACAAACTATGAGACTAGTATTTGATATGCCAAGGGAGTCTGACTTCCTCTACCAGGATCCAGGAGATTCTTCTCTATCTTCACCATTAAGGCAGGTGGTTCTGGTCAACAGTGGAAGCATCTGAAGATACATCACAGGAGCAGATATAGGATTAGTTGATGTTGTGTGTGGCTGTTTAATGTTAATTCACAGAAACACCACATCTGGAAGCTAAGCTGAGGGCATGTCTACCTAACTGAATGGTCCTATATCTCTAAACTCCTGCCATCATTAACATTCCACGACTACATCCAATTGCATATTGGTCAGAGGCAGATAGCATTATTGATGCCTAATGATTTCATTAACAACAGAACTCTCGTGAGAGCAAGGTGTTAAAAACGAAATGCACTATTCCTTAATAACCAGTAAAAGAATCTGAAATGGGCTTAATTTAATTTCGCTCTAAGGAACAGTAGAGCTCTATAGCAAGTTGTGAATAATCTGCCTCAGATCACTGCAGAAAATGCTATGTATTCAAGGAGGGGAGAGAGGACATTTGAGTCTTTTCAGTGGCTTTAGATTAGTGTGGTCATTAGCACAAATTTATAAATCCACCCTGCTTAGAATTAGAGAAGGTCATAGGTTGAAATTTCTCAGAGCACAGCCCATCAGAGACATTTAAAAAACAGTTTCATAATTTCTCCTTGAGCTCTTGTGCTTTCTGTATTAGACTATTTACATTTTGACACACATTGTGTCAGTCAAGTAAGAGAAGACAGACATCAAGTGCTCCAGGGCCCTAGTATACCATTTAGGAGGGAGCCACCAGCTGTGGCAAGGGAAATGTGAGGGAAGAATACAGTCTTTTTAAAGAACCCTTTGCAACATAAAAGAAAAATTACAGTGTGCTTTGCTGCTTGATTATCTCCTGTACAAAGGCAACTGACACTGACTAGAATCTGTGGCCTTGCAGCCCACATGCCTTCCAGATGATCTAAATTACTCAGGCTTGAAATGAGAAAACTTGAGGCCTCGTCTTGTATGTAGACACATGCAGGCACCCGGTTGGTTTCAATCAAATTTCGATATGAAGTACCCCTCCATCTCTTCTCCCCCTACTCTCTTAAAACAAAAACAAAATCAAAACTTGACATGAAAAATGTCGTCTTGATGTCTATTGAATGTTGTCAGTTGAAAACTGCATCATAACCTTCATAATGCTGTAGGGAAGAGCCAATTCTGACTCCATGATGGATCTGTTTCTTTGACTTTAACCTTTGTTTTTCATTTGCTTTTGTCATTATAATCATACATAATGACCTGCCTTGGGGAACCCTACCCTTCTGCCTGAAGAGATTAACACATCCCCTCCCTAATGGTGGCCTGCCTCAGGGAACCCTGCTCCTCTGCTTGAGAAGATTAATACTTCTCCTCCAGGTGGTGCAATGGTAAAGAATCTGCCTGCCAGTGCCAAAGACGACTGAGCGTGCACAAGCGTACACACACACACACACACACATCCCTGAGGTTGGCTATTCCAGGAGATATTTGCAAGATAATGGTCTTCTTCAAGTCTTCCCCCACTCTGTTCTATAACAGAACATGGCATTCAGACCCCTGACAAGATGGCTATTTTGAGACATTACTCATCCATCTTCTAGGTCAGCCGACTTTCTGAATAAAGTCATATTCCTAGCCGTTGCACCCCATCTCTAGGTTAATTGACCTGTCCTGCAGTGAACAGACAGAGCTTGGATTTGGTAACAGTAAATAAACAGGTACCAGTCTGTTCCTGGATGATCATAATCATATCATATTGAACCTTGATAGTGTCATTTCTAAGCTAGTCGATGGAATTTACCATCTTTTCCAGAATGTCATCAGTTCTGAATTTGGGGTTCTATATAGTTAAGTGCTGAACATTCCTTGAGGATCTGACCATTCCCATCTGATTTTGACTAGGAGGAAATAAATATCATATTTATTGAGAGCCAATAACTTCAAAGCACTGTTCAAGTTGCAGGGGTCACAATGTGTGTGATTAGTCACTCAGTCATGTTTGACTCCTTGTGACCCCATGGACTGTAGCCCGCCAAGCTCCTCTGTCCATGGGGATTCTCCAAGCGAGAATACTGGAGTGGGTTGCCATGCCCTTATCCAGGGGATCTTCCCAACCCAGGTCTCCCGCATTGCAGGCAGATGATTTAACGTCTGAGCCGCCAGGGAAGCCTATATAATTAACTTGCTAGCTGAAGATTCCTTGAAGATCTGACCATCCCCATCTAATTTTGACTAGAAGGAAATAAATACACTCCATCCTGTTTAGTTACCAGCATTTTAGTTAGTTACCAGCATCTCTGAAGAAATACGATGCAACAGTTGATTTTGACTTAGTGCACAACGTTTATACGATGAGAGCTAATTTGTGTTATCAGATCCAATATTCCATCTATTGCTTCATTGACTAAATAGATTAAGGAAGTTTTACATGTTATTTATTTATTTATTTATTTTTCTGGCAAAGTCTCAGTGTTCGTATCTGAACTAGAGATACTGTGGATGCTTTCACGGATATGTATGGGAAGCAGGCAACCAGCATTGATGGAGTACCTAAACAGTGATCCAAGGCACCATGCTGTTGGCAGTGTTCTCAGACTTCAGCGTGCATTAGGTCCCCTGGCTGGTTGTCTGTTTAAAATGCAGATGCTAATTCCATATCTGGGTTTCCCAGGTGGCACAGTGGTAAAGAATCTGCCTGCCAATGTAGGAGATGAGGGTTTGATCCCTGGGTCTGGAAGATCACCTGGAGGAGGAAATGGCAGCCCACTCAAATATTCTTGCCTGGGAATCCCATGGACCGAGGAGCCTGGCAGGCTACAGTCCATGGGGTTACACAGAGTCAGGCACAACTGAGTGACTGAGCACACACACAATTCCATACCTACAGAATCAATCTCAGGATGTGCATCTGAAGCTATACTGTAAGAAAGCATCATAGATAACATAAGTTAATCTGTACTTTGAAAACATTGGTTTATAATCTAGATAGAATCTCTTAGAACAGTAAAAAAGATACTGGACTTAGAAGCAAATTACCCTAATTTCATTCTTAGTTTCTTGGTTTATTAACAGTTTTTGTCCTATTAAATTAGTATCTCTAAGCATTAATTTTCTGATCAATAAAAACAAGGAGGGGCTAAGATAGAAAGCCTTTATTCTTCCATCAGCACAGTCCTACTCATTGCTAATGCTGTGTTTTAAAGGGATTTTAGTTTATTTATTCATTAGCTTTAGAAAAAAAAGAAATCTAGACTAGGATAATATTGAGAAAATTTTCATTGAAATAATAATATTCACCATAAAATACTTTTTGAAACTGTGCCATTCTAAAGTAGCTCCATTTTATTTACAGGGATTTGAAGTTGATTAACATAAGCCATTAGCCGTTAACATTTGCCAATGTGGCTAACATTAGCCACAAAAGAAAACAAACCAACTCAGACCTCAGAAAGCATTACGTGGCCAAAGGAAGAAAACAAAACTGAGGACTTGGTAACTGCACACAACACATTTGGGGTGTAGGCCCTGTTCCAGGATGTAGATCTTGGTAATTTATACCATCTACCCCCAATCTCTAAGTTAAATGTCAAAAGAGAAAGAAATTTACAAAAATGTGCCCTTCCCTTCCAAAATTACAGTCTTTAAACTATCCCAAAATAATATGAGCTCTGCAGTTAATAGCTTCTTTTATTTCCTTACTGTGAAGAAATTATTATTATGTATTTAGCTACTAGGGTTGTTGCTAGGGTGATTGTCATGCACACTCCATTTCAAGGAGGAACTAAGCTTCTTGAAAGCTCCCCATTTGCAGACACTCTTCACTCCCCTATTAGTTACACAAAAAGAACATTCTGATGAAAAACACTTGTGTACTATTTCTACTCCTATCTATAGCAGGAGATTTAATCTTATGGATGGAATTTTATGTACTAATCTTGCAAAGGTGGCTTTATATATGCAACTTGGCAAAAGTAGAACTAGGAAGGAGGGGAAGACATCAGAATAATTTATGATTTTCCAAGAACTTATAGATTAAAAAAGTTTTTGGTTCTATAATATTGCTCTAGTCTTTATTTCTAATTAGATCTTATCAAAAGTTAATACAAACCAGACTGATGACATTGTCTTCAGAATTGGAGGAGTACAAAATAAGGCATTTGGCAATTCATCTGTGAATCCTTTTTGCACCTGCATAATCCTTTTCTGAGTTATGTACTTCCAGGCCTAATGCCATGCCTCAAGGGTAGATCAAGGTGTGCCCTGGAATCAACCATCTAAGTAAATTTCCAGGCACCTGCAAATATTAATTGTTAGTCGAATTTAGACAGCTGAGATAGGCAAATGCTTTTTTCTTTTTTTTTCATGTGGTTCCAATCACAATTACAGGTAACTAGATGATGTTTGACATTAATAAATGCAAATTTACTTCTAGGTCAGGTTAGATTTTTACAATATTGAGGAGAGGAAATGATATTCTCTTTAACTAGTGATTAAAATTAAAATTTATTGTAATTATCAAAGAGAAAAAAATTACTGGGTTAAACATAACAATGAAACAGTGTATAAAAAAGAATTAAATACTAAAATACACATATAAATCTCTAACACTGCTAAGACTGTCAAGTTGGGAATGAGACTGAGGTGAGAAACAAAAAGCAGATTCTGCAGGAAAGAGAAGACTGGAAACATGGCATTTGTTTCCAAGGTAAGGGTGAGCCGAGTAAAAATGCAGTTTTACAGGAGGTTGGATGAAAATAAACCAATATAATGGACAGAGCAAAGTTTTCCAAGGCTACATACAAAGCTGGGCTTCCTTGGTGGCTCAGTGGTAAAGAATCCCCCTGCCAATGCAAGAGACTTGGGTTTGATCCCTGAGTTGGGAAGATCGCCTGGAGTAGGAAATGGTAACTCACTCCAGTATTGTTGCCCGGAGAATCCCATGGACAGAGGAACCTGGCGGGCTACAGTCTATGAGGTTGCAAAAAAGTCGGACATGGCTGAGTGACTGAGCATGCCCGCACACACAAAGCCTTCAGACTACACCACTAGAACACCCTGTCTTGCCACTTTAATTTCAGGCATCTTAAAAAAACAAACTTTGAAGATAAGGTGTTACAAAATAGAACAGGGTCAGTTTGCAGAAACGTCTTCCCATTTTGTTCATGCATGATGCATAGTTTTCATTTGCCCCTCCAGACCCACTTCTCTTCTCCCCCAACTCCTGCCTGCCTTTAGTGCCCTGTGAGGTTGGTCTCTGTTTATAAACACTCTGACCCTCTGTGCCAAGATGAGTTTATATGTCCCCAGATTGATACCACTGTACTGCTGGCTCTCTGATTCATGCAGCTTCATCAAGAGCTAACGTTATCTGGAAGATCATGGAACTAGGGCTTTCCTGCCACTTCCAGCTGAGAGTATTTCTTCTTGGTGGTTTCTTCAGATGGCTCACAGGCAGGATCTCGCAGAACCCTGACTCAGGCTTCACAGTTTTTACCTTGCACCCTGCAGCTTCTTCATTGCTCTTGAGTGGGAAACACCACAAGACCACTCAGTGCCCATACATGCCACAGTCCAGAAGATCAGAGGAGCTGACACTTTGTAGAGTCCATAATGGGCTTCCCAGGTGACGCTAGAGATAAAGAACCCCCTGCCAATGCAAGAGATATAAGAGACTCCAGAGACACTGGTTTGATTTCTGGGTCAGGAAGATTCCCTGGAGGAGGGCATTGCAACGCACTCCAGTATTCTTGTCTGAAGAATCCCGTGGATACAGGAGCCTTGTGGTCTTCAGTCCATAGGATCGTAAACAGGACACAACTTAGCATGCATGCATGCAAGCAGGGTCAGTAATAGAAAGGGGACTCCTCAAACTCTTGACATATATCATAGCTTCATACCATTTTTTCTGGAGATGTTTTGTGAAACCAGCACATCTGCTTGTTGTGAAGATGGAGCCAGTTTGGCAAAGTGCTTTTTATATTTACTTTCCTTTTGTTCCTTCACTCCCCTTTCCCTCTATTTTCCTTCCCCAGGATTGTACTCCCAGGGAATATGTTACCTTAGGATCTGTTTGAAATACACTTGGGCTAGTACACCATCTGGATTCAGGTTTGGGACAATGGGAAGCATGGCATGTTGTAGGTTGTTCAGAAGAAAGTGAGTTTAGCATTTTTGTTTTCCTGTCTTCATTCTTGCCAGTTCCACTTCAGCCTTCTCCTCCAGCGATTGTGAGTTCCAGCATCTGCGCCCTCTATTGGCTGCTTCAGGCCTAACGAGAGACAGTGACTTCAAGGTTATTTCACAATCTCTTACTGCTTTCTCCTAACCCTGCCCACACCTTTTTAATTAGCCGGTTTAGAACATATCTTCAATTATCCTTCTGATTTGTTCAACATCTTTTTTTGAAAAGTCTGCGACAGATGCAGAGAATAAACCTCATGAGTCAAGTTGGATACTGACAATGTTGATAATCTTGGAAGATGAACAATGGAGTCTCCACTGTTCAGTCCATACCACTTTGAACATGCCTCATCTTGTCTGATCTCAGAAGCTAAGCAAAGTCAGGCCTGATTAGTATTTGGATGTGAATAATGGAGAAGGTCTGTGAACTTTATAGATGTTATAGGTGAAAAAAGAACTTGGCAGACATGGTATGGAGTTTGAACTACATTTATCACTAACATCTTTCAGATCTAACATTCTGTGATCCTTGCTCAGGGAGCAACACAATTTATTTTTTTCTATAAAGATTTCTTTTTGATGTAGACCATTTTTAAAGTCCTTTTTGAATTTGTTACAATATTGTTTCTGTTTTCTGTTTTGGTTTTATGGCTGCTGCGAGGAATGTGGGATCCCTGACCAGGCAATGAATCCGCACAGCCTGGATCGGAAGGTGAAGTCTTAACCACTGGACCGCTAAGAAAGTCCTATAACACAATTCTTACTTAATGTTAGTAATATTAATAATTAATATTAATCTTTATTAATTAATATCTTTGATAAAGATATTTAATAATCAATGTTAATCTTATCTAATGAATGAAATAATAAAGGGGAAAATTTTAACAGCTTTTTTCTATTTTCAGTTATGTCAGTAAATGGTACAAAGCAAACAGGAAACATGTTCTGATCTACTAAAATGTAAAACAAAACCCACTCAGCTTAGAACCAAGATAGGTGAGATAGAGCCATCAATGAGATAACTTACTTACAAACCATGTGGCACTGAACATGTCACTCCCTACATTGAGCCTTAGTGCCCTAATTTGTAAAATAGGGATTCAAATGCCATGCTACATGGGTCACATGGTTGTTATAAAGATTAAAAAAGGTGAGGCATATGAAAGTACATTATTTTTCTAGAGCATTAGAGACATTATAAATATGGATATAAATGTTCTCCATAAAATTAGCCTAATATGCATAAAGGATTGCAACCTAAAATTATGAAACTGAAAACATTGGGAAACGTCAGACATGCTTATTTCTTTGAGAAGAAAACAAGCTCTGGACTTGTCCATGGTAAAATTTACATTTTGATAGCAATTTATAAATCTTTGCCTGGATAATACACGTGTGCATGCTAAGTTGCTTCAGTCATGTCCAACTCTTTGGGGCCCTATGGACTGGAGCCCGCCAGACTCCTCTGTCCATGGAATTCTCCAGGCAAGAATACTGGAGGGGGTTGCCATGCCCTCCTCCAGGGGATCTTCCTGACCCAGGGATTGAACCCACGTCTCTTCTGTCTCCTGCAGGTTCCTTACCACTAGCACCATCTGAGAAACCTCTAGTTAAGGCCTACTTAAATGCTACGCATCAGGTAACTTTTTAAAAGTCCATTTTATATTATTTCCAAAAATATTTCATCTTTCTGGCCACACTCTTACAAAAAGATATCTCTCCAGTCAATATGCCTGAATATTGTTTTCTGTCATTCTTTACCATTTTTGCAGCATAATGAAAAAAAACATGTCACCTTTCCAAACCAAACAAAATGTGTGCCTCCCAGGAAGACAGCATAAGCATAGACCCCAAGCAAACCCTGGTCTGAAGATAAAGCTTAGAGCCAATTCCTCCAACCCTACGGGCTTTGCCTCATTCTGTGGAGAAAGCTCAGCTGCTCTGAACCCTGGCTTCTTTGCGCAGACTCTGCCTGAAACCACAGGATATCTTACCACAGGCATTCAATTTGCTCCTATTTCTGAGACTGATTCAGGAAGAACAGTTATCAACTGTTCCCACTTTCTTTGGTTCACATGTTGAAGTTTTGCTGACATCCACTGTAGAATTGAAAATCAGACTCAATATTCCACCAAATTTCAGCATAGAAAAGCAAGCACATTTCAGCCATGTCACTGTATCAGCAGTATTTAATCAGCAGCACATTTAATAATATCAATTACTGACTTCAACACTTTCATGATTTGGAAAAACATACAGCTACTTGGAGACAGAGTCTTTTGCAACTAAGCAAAAAATGCGTTTATTATAGAGTATGGTGCAAACAATTTTCAGTGGATAGTAATGTTGTAGCTACAGGAATAATGTAATCTTTTGTGATTCTTTATTTTAGGGAGTAGAAATCTAGGCTGGGATGCTAAATGCATGCGTACATGCTCAGTTGCCTCATTCCTGTCCAACTTTTTGCGACCCCGTGTTCTGTAGCCCGCCAGGCTCCCCTGTCCATAGGATTCTCCAGGCAAGAATACTGGAGTGGGTTGCAGTTTCCTCCTCCAGGGGATCTTCCTGACCCAGTGATTGAAGCCTCGTCTCCTGTGTCTCCTGCATTGCAGGCAGAATTTTTTTACTGATCATGCCACCCGGGAAGCCCTAAGATGCTAAATAAATCATCTAATTCCTTCAGATATTGTTCTTTAAGAAATCATTGGATTCCTTTAGAGGAGTTACTAATTCCAGAGAGGGCAATTAAGTTGATTTTTTTTTAGCTTGAAGGAAATTCCACAGTGATTCTTGTAAATTACATATAGCTGAATTCAACATGGAGATGAATAAGTGGGGTTCTGTTGTTTATTATGATGATAATAACCATATTCTTGTTAGTTGTTTTATATGTTTTCTCATTTTACTATATCAAAAAATCATGTGGAGTAGACATTAGCATATCCATTTTATAGAAGAGAAAATAAAGCCTCAGAGACACTACATGATTCAGACCAGAAGCTAGTAAATGGGAATGACAGATTTTAATCCATTTTCTACTAATTTAAGATTAAGTAATTTCTACTGCCATTTGTTTTATTCAAGTAGTCATTAGAAATTGATTTACTTAAAATTCTGATTTCTAAAAACTGACCAATGACTTCCTGAATAAAACAAATGGCAGTAGAAAGTACTTAATTTTAGTACTCCAGAAAAGAAGCAGTATTCTCTTCTTGAAGTAGAAAAATTTCCACTGCTCTCCTTATAGTTTTGTACATAGTACGCTACTCTATAGACATAACTTTCTTTGTGATACTTTCTTATGCTTGTAATTTGAAAAAAAGTGCCTACCCACACATAGTTTTCTGTAGGATGTGCTTAGCTGATTGTGAACATCTGTATTGTGAACATCTCACCTTACAGAGACAATTCACGTGTGTGTGCTCAGTTGCTTCAGTTGTGTCCGACTCTTTGTGACCCTATAGACTATAGCCCGCCAGACTCCTCTGTTCATGGGATTCTCCAGGGAAGAATACTGGAGTGGGTTGTCAATTCCTCCTCCAGGGGATCTTCCGGATCCAAGGATCGAACCAGCATCTCTTACATCTCCTGCATTGGCAGGCAAGTTTTTTTACCACTAGTGCCATCTGGGAAGCCCAACGGAGGCAATGTTCAAGTGAAAACTCCAAAACTTAAGAAAGATTTAAAAAATAAGAGTTTTTAGAAGAATGAGGATGGGATCCTAATTTTATAAACATTTACCCACCAAAGAAGGAAAGACAGACAACCCAGTTTCCTCTTTCCAATCATCTGCCTTTTATTAGCAATTCTCTGGTGGCTCAGATGGTAAAGAATTCACCTGCAATGCAAGAGACCCAGGTTTGATCCCTGGGTCAGAAAGATCCTCTGGAGAAGGGAATGGCTATCCACTCCATTATTCTTTCTTGGAGATGGAAACGTGCTCCCATTAACTGAATAAACACATTGGCACTACGCTAGCAATGGCGGTGTCCTTTAGATTCTTGCAGCCAAGAGTGCGAGAGCCAGTTAAATACCCCTGGATGAGGAAACCACACACATGGACTACTCCTTGAGGTCCACAGAAATGATAATAGAAGCTGCTTGGTTCAACTCCAGGTGGCTAAATAGTCAAGGAAAATCTCAATCTATCAGATAGACTTGAAAACAATAAGGCATTCTAACACAATGCAGAGTTGATCCATCATAGGCTGGACTCTCTTGGAACCTGTAAAGCTTCAACATGAGAAAACGACCACCAACGTGCCAAGGAAAACAGGGCTGGAGGGAGAGAGTGAGCCAGTTCTCCTCCTTGACATGACCAGAGAAGGTTGCATCAAACTTCAGGGCAAAATTGCACGTGGATAGCCACAGGTATGGCAGTCCTTGGGTGGGGGTGGGGGGCATCTTTTGGAGACCATAAAAGCAGGAACTTCTCCCAGACAGAAGAGGATGTGGGAGCAGTGGCATCAGGACAAAGGATAAGCACAAAGCCAGTGTGCCTGACTACCCTGGGTTGGCAGACTTGCTGATTTGCCTTTCTTTGGCAGGATGAGGTTTGCAGTTCCCCCTCACACTCTGCTTTTCATTTTGTCCTTACTCTTAACATGTATTATCAATTAATTTAATCCTCAACCAATGTTATGAGGAAAGGAAAAATGTTAAATAATATCAGAGCAATGTTTCAAACCCAGGCAGTCTGGTTCCACAATCCATGAACTTGATCATTTTTTTTTTTTTCATGTTACCAGATTTTACCCATTAATGCTGGAACAATTTTATATAAGGGAACTTCACGGTGTAGTATGGGAAATCTTGGTGCAGAAGTACAATAATAAAGAAAGACATGTGGTAGCTTCTTCATTAGGATTCTTGGGAATGCTAAGGACTACAGCTTCCTTGTATGAAGACCGATAAGGCTCTATCACCATCTTTCCAGTTCAGTACCAGTACCCTGCAGAAAGATCGAGGAAGGTTGAAAAGACCCTGAAAAATACAGGCAGAAAGAGGAGAGGGAGAGAACAACTAGGGAGAGATGAGACACCTGATGGCCACCTGGCAAGGACCCTAAAGGGACTGAACTTTTTCTAGTTAGAGGAAGAAAAGAAAGATTTGATATCATGTCTTTGAATTCCCAGGTGGTGCTAGTGGTAAAGAACCTGTCTGCCAATGCAAGAGACATTAGAGACAAGGGTTTGATTCCTGGGTTGGGAAGGTCCCCTGGAGGAGGGCATGGTAATCTGCTCCAGTGTTCTTACCTGGAGAATCCCATAGACAGAGGAGCCTTGTGGGTCCATAGGGTCGCAAAGAGTTGAACACGACTGAAGTGGCTTAGCACACATTGTTCACAAGTGATTAATAATAAGGTTGATTTCTTTCTATTAATTGACAATCTTTCTTGCTCCTCCAGGCAATTCACACAACAAAGGAGTTGCATTTATTAATGACTCTAATTATTGTAAAATGTTTGTGTCTGCATCTGTCTCCATCAATGGACCACAAGTTCCTCCAGGGCTATTCCATGTTCATTTCAACCCTGTTCCCTGCACTTAGCTCACAGTGCTACTCAGGAAAAAATGAAACCATAAATAAAATGAAAGGACCACCTATGGAAAGGGAGAAAATATCTGCAAATGAAGCAATTGACAAGGGATTAATTTCTAAAATGTACAAACAGCTCATATAGCTCAATATCAAAAAACAAACAATCCAATTGAAAAATGACTGGAAGTTTTGAATAGACTTTTCTCCAAAGAAGACATACTCATGGCCTAAAAGCACATGAAAAGGTGTTCAACATTGCTAATTATTAGAGACATGCAAATCAAAACTAAAATGAGATATCACCTCCTAACAGTCAGAATGACCATCATCAAAAAATCTCTAAGCAGGAAGGCTGCAGAGGGTTTGGAGAAAAGAGAACCCTCACACACTGTTGGTGAGAATTTAAATTGGTGCAGCGACTATGGAGAACAGTATGGAGGCTCCTCAAATAACTAAACACTGAGTTACCATTTGATCCAATAGTCTAGGTCCTGTGCATGTATCTGGAAAAGATGAAAACTCTAATTTGAAAAAAATGCACGTACCCAAGTGTACCTAGCAGCACTGTATACAATAGTCAATAGATGGAAGCAACCTAAATGTCCATCAATAAATGAATGGATAAACACACACACACACACACATATACACACAGTGGAATATTACTTATCCATAAAAAGGAAAAAATAATGTGATTTGCAGCAACCTGGATAGAGCTAGAAGTTATCATACTAAGCAAAGTAAGTCAGAAAAAGAAAAACAAACACCATATAATATAACTTATATGTGGAAAATTTTAAAAAATGATACAAATGAACTTATTTACAAAAAATGTCTCACAGATATAGAAAGCAAACTTATAGTTACCAAAGGGGAAAGGTGGGGGCTACAGACAAATTAAGAGTTTGGGATTAACAGATATACCCTACTATATGTAAAATAAATAGCAAAGAACTACTGTATAACATAGGAAACTGTATTCAATATCTTGTAATAACCTCTAATGGATAAAAGTCTGAAAAATAATATATATATTTCTTTTCATGGCTTCCCTGATGGCTCAGTTGGTAAACAATCCACCTGAAATGCAGGAGAGCCTGGTTCAATTCTTGGGTTGGGAAGATCCGCTGGAGAAGTGATAAGTACCCACTCCAGTATTCTTAGGCTTCCCTTGTGGCTCAGCTGATAAAGAATCCACCTGCAATGCAGGAGTCCTGGGTTTGATCCCTGGGTTGAGACGATCCCCTGGAGAAGTGAAAGGATACCCACTCCAGTATTCTGGCCTGGAGAATTCCATGGACTGTATACTCCATGGGTTTGCAAAGAGTCAGACACAACTGAGCAACTTTCACTTTCACTTCACTTTCATATATATATCTGAATCACTTTGCTGTAAACCCTGAAACTAACACAACATTGTAAATCAACTATACCACAAAAGAAAAAAAAAGAGAGCAAAGGAGAGAACAGATGCTATATTTGTGCTAAGCTGTTTGGCTTGTGTCTCTAAGCTATGGAACTTTGTTAATTAACAATTCTACATAGCAACTATCTGGCTATGGAGTGATTTCACAGCTTATAAGAAGTTATCCATGACCATGTTCTTTACCAAGACTTCTCTCACTGGACAGACAGAGAAGGAGAAAAATTATGTGACATTCCATATACACAAAATCTAAAAAGAAATAATACAAGTGAATATATTTACAAAACAGAAACAGACTCACAGACTTAGAGAATGAGCTTATTGTTACCAGAGTGGAAGGATGTGGGGAAGGGATAGTTAAGGAGTTTGAGATCAACATGTACACATAGCTATATTTAAAATGGATAACCAACAAGAACCTACTGTATAGCACATGGAACTCTGTTCAATGTTATGTTGCAGCCTGGATGGAAGGAGGGTTTGGGAGAGAATGGATGCATATACATATATGGCCGAGCACCTTTGCTGTGCACCTGAAACTATCACAACACTGTTAATTGGCTATACTCCATTATGTAATAAAAGGCTTTTTAAAAATGAAGGCCCCCCAGAATACAAGCACACACTCACAAATATGAGAAAAATAGAGATTAGAACATTTATATGTGGACTGCAACCTCTTAGGACACAATCCAGTCACTATTAGACTTGGTAAGAGATTCATATCTTTCAAAGAAACAAAATCGACCCCAATTTCACTTCAAAATGAAAGTGAACATTGAGGAATGTCAGTAGAGACAAGCAAAGTCACAATGCTGAGAGATAAGAGCTTCCATGGTTTCTGCATTTAATATGTGTGCTCAGGGATACTAAAGAGTTGGCATATTTAAAAGTCAAGTAATTAGTATGGATGTTTCTTTAACTTTTAAAAACAAACCTTATCACTTGAATTTTAAACACACTGTGACTCCCCACGGAGAAGGCAATGGCACCCCACTCTAGTACTCTTGCCTGGAAAATCCCATGGGTGGAGGAGCCTGGTAGGCTGCAGACCCATGGGGTCGCTAGGAGTTGGACATGACTGAGCGACTTCACTTTCACTTTTCCCTTTCATGCACTGGAGAAGGAAATGGCAACCCACTCCAGTATTCTTGCCTGGAGAATCCCAGGGACGGCGGAGCCTGGTGGGCTACCGTCTATGGGGTCGCACAGAGTTGGACACGACTGAAGCGACTTAGCAGTAGCAGTAGCAGTGACTCCTCAAAATATAATAAACTGCTCCAGTTTTTCATATTTTATTTTTAGAATGATGTGCAAACATTGAGGTGAGAAAATGCATTCTGTGTGTTTATTTAAAATTCAGACCTGTTAATGGTTTGTGTGTATATCAAATATTATTAAGGTAAACAGAAAAAGTTAGCCACTTTAAAAGTTGTCAAAGAACCAACTAGAAATATTTTTAAAAGTTAAAACTCTAAAATGTCAGAAGCAGAATAATTTATTATTTGCTCCATAAAGGAGAAAGAGAATGAGGGGCCATTTAATATAGTTATTGGGATAATATCTTGCTATATTTTTTCCAGTTGATCCAATAGTCAACCTAGCAATATAGTATTTTAATAGTTTTAATTTTAATTTTATTTTGTATATGTGCACATGTATTTGGTGATGGGGGTTGAGAATTTGAGAAAACTTGGGTGAAATAGACTCTCCTTTTTCATTTTCTTGGTTTCCAAAATCACTGCGGATGGAGACTGCAACCATGAAATTAAAAGATGCTTGCTCCTTGGAAGAAAAGCTATGACAAACCTAGACAGTGTATTAAAAAGCAGAGACATCACTTTGCTGACAAAAGTCCATATAATCAAAGCTATGGTTTTGCCAGTAGTCATGTATGAATGTGAGAGTTTGACCGTAAAGAAAACTGAGTACTGAAGAAATGACACTTTCGAACTATGGTGCTGGAGAAGACTCTTGAGAGTCCCTTGGACAGCAAGGAGATCAAGTCAGTCAACCCTAAAGAAAATCAACCTTGAATATTCATTGGAAGGACTGATGCTGACGCTGAAGCTCAGCCACCTGATTCTGAGAGGTGACTCATTAGGAAAGACCCTGATGCTGGGAAAGATTGAAGGCAACAGGAGAAGGGGGTGACAAAGGATGCAATTGGCAAGAGTTTGAGCAAACTCTGGGAAAGACAGAGGAGCCAGGTGCCGGAGTCCAGCTCCAGCAGCCAGGGAATCGGCCTGAAAGGATGAGCGGTGTCGGCGGAGAATGATGCAGCCTCTGACTCAAGGTGCGGGACTGCATCTTTATTTCAAGCATCAGGTTTTCTTTTATACTTTGACAAAAGCCTTAGGTCAGAGGTTGACATCTTCAGTTTCCCCTCACCCAGATTTATTGTCTCCATAAATCATTGTTGCCCTTTAACCAGAGTTCCTGCTTTAGTGATTCTCTTAGAATCAGGTTTACCATCTACTATCTACTTTCTCTTGAGTGTCCTATATTTAACTTGTGATTACATTGTAACTCATGCTTATCTCTGGGCTGCATACCACATTCCTCAGTTTATTTCTTATCTTTCTAAATCCTGCTAGCCCCTAGTATTCTAAGCTCATTATCTCCTAAAAAGGCTTCTAGCTATTAGTATCTCTAAAATTCCTAATCTCTATAAGCTATAGTAAAATATGCCAACACTACAACATTCCTTAAACTTTTAGCTTCTAACTATTCTTAATTATTCCTAAACCCTAAACTCAGCAAACTTCTTTTGCCATAAACATTTCCCTCACAAGCAGGTCTCAGATAACAATCTTTCCCATGGCCTCAAGCTGCCGCCTACGTGCTCACCCTGGAACATTCTTTGTAAAGATCCTTGAACAAATGTCAATAGTTAACTTTATGGATTATTTCCTGGGCATAACTGCAGAAGGCTTTGTGCTTTCTCATGCTCCTGGCAAGAACAATAAGCACCTCAACATTCTTTCCAGCCAACTCAACCGAAGGAAGGAAAGACAAGTCAGAATCACAAGACCTAACTCCTTCATCCCGGGACCCTGCCTGCGGGATGAGGAGAGGGGGTTGGGGCCGTGCCTCCATTTGTCAGTAATGCCTAAGGCGGCTCCCGACAGCCGGGTGTGCTGCTGTCCAGAAAGAGTTGGACACAATTTAGTGACTGAACGACAACAACAGTGTGGGGGGTTATCTATCTCCTGCCTCAAATCCTCCCCAAGTTTGGCTCAGTAATACTAATAGCCAGGGAAAAGTCATGAAAGGCTGGTAGTTGGACCAGAACCAGAAGTTAAATGTTGAAAGACTATTTTGAAATGTTGAAAACCTATTCATTCATAGGTTTATGAATCTAAAGAGACACAACCCCCCCCCCCAAATTATTGTTTTCGGGGACACAGTAGATGAATGAAAGTGGAAAAAGGGAAAAATGTATGAATAAATAATATAAAAGAAAACAACTTATATGGATCTATTTTGATGGTGTGCCATGAAATATTAAATAAGATTACTCAACTCTTAGCAACAAAATATTGAGAAGGCAATGGCAACTTACACCAGTACTCTTGCTTGGAAAATCCCATGGATGGAGGAACTTGGTGGGCTGCAGTCCATGGGGTCGCGAAGAGTCGGATATGACTGAGTGACTTCACTTTCACTTTTCACTTTCATGCATTGGAGAAGGAAATGGAAACCCACTCCAGTGTTCTTGCCTGGAGAATCCCAGGGATGGTGGAGCCTGGTGGGCTACCGTCTATGGGGTCGCACAGAGTTGGACAGGACTGAAGCGACTTAGCAGCAGCAGCAGCAGCAACAAAATAAAAATACATATTTACATGTATCCCTGACCCAGGAAGATCCCACATGCTTCAGAGCAACTAAGCCCATGCACCACAACTATTGAGCCTGTGCTCTAGAGCTGGGCAGCTGCAACTACTGAGCCCATGCGCTACTGAAGCCTGTGTACCCTAGAACTTGTGCTCCACAACAAGAGAAGCCACAGCAAGAGAAGCCACCTCAATGAGAACCCTGTGAACCACAACTAGAGTGTAGCCCTGGTCACTGCAACTAGAGAAAAGCCCATGCAGCAATGAAGACCCAGTACTGCCAAAAATATAGTAAATAAATTCATTAAATTATTAAAAAATAAATAAAATGCAACTTAGGGAATTCCCTGGATCACCAGTGGTTAGGACTCTGTGCTCTCACTGTCAGGGATGCAGGTTGGATCCCTGGTCAAGGCTATGCAGTGTGACCAAAAATAAGTAAACAAAATTTAAAAAATGCAACTTAGAGAAAGAAAGGAAATGTCTCTCTCTGTATAAAACCACAGTAGTTATGCTAAGACAAGATTGCTCAGAAAGATGTAAATGTCCTGTTGGTGCCTGAGCCTGAGACTGAAACAGTCGTTCTTTCCTTCAATATTTTCTCTGTTCTCAGAGATCCAATATTTCTCCATTCATTTTAATAAAAACCAGACCAAAGGAAAAGCTTGTCAATCATAGATAAAATCTGAAGAAAAGAAGCAAGACAGTCAGGCAGGAATGAGGGAGAAAAATTCTTTAAGGGACTCTGGGATGAATGGGAATTTGCTGTAGGGGGAGAGACTCCCAAGTGTACTTGGGAATTGAGAGTAAGAAAGAATGAAGTTCTGTCACATTCAGGAAGTTACTGGTATGTTCACTGAGTAGCTGTTATAAGCTTCTTCTCATCCCCCACTCACTATGGTATCCTGTGTGGAGAAAACTTGAACCATAAGTAAAGAACTTCTTGATATATTGCTCTGATTCTGGGTGCTTAATTCATGGGCCAACAGAGCCAGGGGACTTGACTCTATAGAGAGCTGTGCTCCTGTCTCCTTCTGGTGTTAATGACATTATGTAAGAAATAAGATACTGCTTACTCCCTCAAGGAACTATAGCCTACTGCAGAGGGACAATTCAAGCAAACAGTTGTAACTAAATAAGACAATTGCTTTAAAGATGTGTGGGCCAAGTGCACTAGAGGGGGAAGCACCTAGATCAGCCTAGGGGTGTCAAGTTCAATGTCACAGAGAATACAGCATTTGAGCTGAGAGCTTTAAGATATAAAAAGTTGATTAGACTCCCAAGAGTAAGGATACCAGGCAGAGGGAAGAGTGTGTACAAAGGTATAGAGGAGAAAAGATTGTTCTGGAATCTATAGGCAATTCAATATTGTGGTATTAAAAGTAGGTGATAATATAACCAAGAAGGACCCTATATGTTCTTTTTGACACAGGCTCCCCATGTCCTGTGTTTGCCTTTTGTTTGTAGAAAAACTTTAGTTTCCTAGCCCTTCCTGGAATTCCAAATAGTAGCTTTAACCAGAGAAGTGAGAAAATGCAGAAACAAAGGAATACAGTCAAGCAAGATAAAATAATAATAATAGTTTAGCCATTCAATGAAGTCAAAGACTTTTACTTCCTCCTCAAGGGCTATAGGTAATATTCTGAGCCATGTCCTTTGAACTATTTTGTAGATACTGAAACCCCTACCAAGTGGAAAAAATATGCTGCCCACAAGCACATAGGTCCCAGACCAGTTGGAACCAGAAGGTTGATGATGTTGACTCCCAGTTACTTCACCATCAGCCAGTCAGAAGAATGCCCATGAGCTGATCACATACCCCACAGCCCTAGACTGCTTGCTTGGTAACTTGCCATAAATGCTGCACTTTTCTTCACCAAAACCCAGTGTCAGTAGATGGCTTCACTGCATGTGGGCAAGCAGACCCAATTTTGGCTCAGTAATACTAACAGCCGGGGAAAAGTCATGATGGGTTAAGTAGTTGGACCAGAACCGGAAGTTAGATGTTGAAGACTATTTTATTTACTGGCAAGGAGTTTAGACTTTTATTTTGTAGGCCTACGGAAAAACAGTGAACATTTTTGAGAAGGGGAGGACCATGGTGAGATTTGAGTACTGGCAATGTCAGTTGAGTGTGTAATTTCCTCGCTTCTGTCTTGCCACAACAAAAATTTGAAATGGTGGACCAATGCTATGGCTCTCTGTTACAGCTCAGAGTTTTTATTCAGTAAACAAAGGATAGTACACCATGAGGGTGTGAGGGTGGGCCAGCCCCAAAGGAGAGGCCTCGATCCCTCTTGGTTCCCTCTTTTTATATGTTTAGTTCCTTCCCCCATGAGCCCGCCCTATGCAAATTAGGGCTAGCCAGGAAGGGGACATGTTTGTTTCACCTGAGGTTCTCACTCTGGTCCATGGATTTTTTCTTTGTTTCCTTTTCTCAGGCTTTTCCCTTTCTTTGTATGTCTTTTCATCATTGCCATTTTGGACTCCTTTTCCTATTATAACTACCTACCAGCAAGGTTACTCTGTCTTACTTGTGTCAGGCAGACCAGAGAAACCCAAAACATTTCTCAGTCTTGCGTGGAATAGGACTTATATGTGATATTCCTCAGAGTAAGTATACTGTAGTCAAATACATTAAAAAAAAAAAAAAGAACTGCCTACCTTATATCCTTGGAGGTTTATAATGCACATTTAAATACCCTAAAGTTGTCATTAGTTAAAAAAAAAAGCATAATAAAATTAGCCCTGAATTGTGTGTGCCTGCTCAGTCGCTAATTTGTGTCTGACTCTTTGTAACCCCATGGACTGTAGCCCATCAAGCTCCTCTGTCCGTGGAGTTTTCCTGGCAAGAATATTGGAGTGGGTTGCCATTTCCTTCTCCAGGGCATCTACTCAACCCAGGGACTGAACCCATGTCTCCTTGTGTCTGTCTCCTTGTGTCTCCTGCATTGGTAAGTAGGTTCTTTACTGCTGAGCCACCTGGGAAGGTAGCCCTGAGTCTCCCCAGTTTATTTGATGTGTTGGTCAGTGTTCCTTTTTTTTTTTTAACCTTAAACTTTTTATTTTGTATTGGGATATAGCCAGTCAGTGTTCTTAATCATCAGAAAGAGAAACCACTTCAGGAGTACTGGGGGAAGTGTAGTGTGTTCTGTTTGGGTAAGAGAATCTGGAAGGCACATTCCTTTCCTACTTTCTTTTTCCCACAAGTAGTCCTTGGATGTTAATGCATGAAAAATACAACCTAGCAGGCTCTAGTGGACCTGAAGGAAGAGCCTGAAGTCTCTCAGTGAAGTGATGGGCTTTAAGACCTCCTGGGGGTTCAGCACTTGATGCTGACAGAAGTCAAAAAGAGAGAAGCTGAGGATCTTCCCAAAGCTGGGCAAGTGGACACGATATTTGCCAAAACCAATGTAACAGCAGAAATCATGACATCAGATCATATTTAGAACTCCAGTATCTATCTTCCATTCATCAATGGACTTCACCAACACCAGGGACCAGAGTAGAAAAGGATACAGGTAACAGGAATCAGCTGTGAAAAACCTCTTCCCCTCACCCAGTATGCACGCACCCTATATCCACCATGCGTATCTTCCTCCCAAGACAACAGACCCCACTCAGAAAGGAAAAAGAATCTTAAATGTGATGAAATTTTCATCCAAAGGAAATTCACTTTCCTTTCACTGTAACATTAAGATTTTGCATCGGTCACTGAAAGCTGAGGTTAGTTGTGGAGGTATGTTGCACTGAGTCTCTCAGTTGTGTCTGACTCTTTGTGACCCCCATGGACTGTAGCCCACCAGGCTCCTCTGTCCATGGGGTCATCCAGGCAAGAATACTAGAGTAGGTTGCCATACCTTTCTCCAGGGAATCTTCCCAACCAAGGGATCAAACCTAGGTCTCCCACATTACAGGCAGATTCTTTACCATCTGAGCCACCAGGGAAGCCCATGAATACTCGAGCGGGCAGCCTATCCCTTCTTCAGGTGATCTCCCCGACCCAGGAATCAAACTGGGGTCTCCTGCATTGCAGACAGATTCTTTGCCAGCTGAGCTACCAGGGAAGCCCATGGAAGTGTGTTACCTACTTAAATTTCAAATATCACATCAACAGGGAGGACTGAAGCCATTCAAAACTTTGTTATAGATATGTTTCTTGACATCAAAAACAGTTGTTATAAATTGTTAAATTAAAAAACCCTTCAAGTTGTAAAATAGATATATAATTGGGTATCATTTTTTTTTCTATAATTAAAGCTATAATAAAGGATACACAAAAAGGCTGGAAAGGCAAACTACAGAAAGATAGCTTGGTTATCTCTGGGTGATGCACATGTAATTGAATTTTATTTTCCATTTTCAGGTTATCTGAATTCTCTAGATTTTCTACATGAAAGTGAGAGCTCAGTTGTGTCCAACTCTTATACGACCCCATGGAATTCTCAGTCCCCGGAATTCTCTAGGCCAGAATACTAGAGTGGGTAGCCTTTCCTTTCTCCAGGGCATCTTCCCAACCCAGGGATCAAATCCAGGTCTTCCGTATTACAGGTGGATTCTTTACAAGCTGAGCCACAATTCTCTACATTTTCTACATGAACAACTTCTATATTGGTAATTATAGGAAACAAAATAAATGGAAAATCATTGCTCTCTTGCACATGTCTGGATGCAATTAGTACACTGACAGTGAACTCTAATATTTAGTCCCTTTTGAATTTGCAAAGGATAAACATTGTTTTTGAATTTAATCACTGCCTGTGAATTGATAAAATCAATTCTCTAGATGTGATCAAATATTTTCTAAAACATATGCTAGTGATGAATAAACCGAACCACCTACAACTCATAGAGGGAAATGCCAGCCACAAGAAGCATTTTTCAAATTCTATTTCTAAGGCTCTGTTGCACATATCTTAGCAACCATATCCATATTCACCAAGTCCCATAAGGCTTCGCCTGGGATGAAGTTGAGTCTGAAGACTGCTGAACTGTAATTTTTTGAAAGACTCTTTGTTGTGCTTAAAATTGCTTCCCATTTTTTTAGCAGTTCCATTTTTAAGATATTTAAATCTTTGATTTAGTATATCCTCTTGCAAGTTTTATTTTCATAGCTGTTTCCTATATTAATAGCTATTGCATTTTTTCCCCCATTTTTTCTTAAGCTCCTGTTAATGATGGAGCTGTATGATCTATTGTTCCTAGGAATGACTTCAAATTTTCTCATTACTGCAAGACATTAAGTTGCCAAGATATGATTTACTTTAGTAAGTGCCTTTTATGTCGTCTATGTTAGAGAGTTTTTGCGACTGTTATTTAAATTTCATTTTCCTGGTAATCTGTCTTGGAGTTAGAAAACACAGGACAGACTAGATTGTGAACTTCAGTAAAATATGTAAAACATCAGATAACTACCACTGCCTCATCAGGGAGATACCACCACCACAGACTGCACATCCCATGAAACCAGAGCAGCACCGTGAAAAAAAGTAGAGGAGAAGGGTATTCTTCAGCACTGCCTTTCAAAATGTGTTCCTATCAACTGCACACATTTCTGAATATGTTGAAGCAAAGAGAAGACCACAGAAGTGGAAAATTGGAAGGCAGGAATAAAAATCCCCTCAGGCAAAGATTTAAAGTTAATTTTCAAGAATGTTTAGGTGGAGGATGCTGGCTGGAGTAAGGAGTACAATGGAAGGCTTCTGTTCGGATGCTGAGGGACTGTGTTGAATTGGCTGATAAGAAAATGAAATTAAGTAAACAAATTTAAGGTGACAATGAAGAAGTTCAATCATGCTGAGTACTTGCTAAGCAGAGCTCAGAAAACTGTCACCATATTCATCTGAGACAGTGTTACTTCCCATATTTGTACCCAGTCCAAAATTTGGAGGAAAAAATATAAGATTGATAGAGATGATCTAAATCACTACTCCATAGGATGGGAGAATATTATAATATTTTTACTGACTGCATTAAGCAAGAGAAATAATTTGAAGTATTGAATTAAAGCAAGTGTTTAGTAGGAAAGCAAAATAATAACACATTATATTTAAATATTACTCTAAAAGTCACTGAGATAATTTAGTAGTCATATTTTATTTGCTGATAATATCTAAAGCCATTATTATTATTCCTTTGATTTATAATGTGCACTTAGTTTTAAGACCTCCCAGTACATGTAAATTACAAAATCCTACATGATTTAAACAATGGCATAACTAACAATGGCACTTAAGAATTGTATTAGCACTGCAACACCCCTGTTACTCACAGCAGCATTAGGTATATTATCTCAGAAATGACGTTACTGAATTATTCCCCTCCTTGTCACCATATATATTCCTGTTCAATAGCATTAACCTAAAAAAAAATTTAATGTTAAAAATGAAACTTTTAAGTCATGTTTTCTAGATTGATTCTTAATAGTAATTTTGTAGCTATTCTCAATTATCTTTCTCCCAATGCTACCATCTTCAGATATTGCCCCTATTAAAAATAATAATAATAATTGTGAGATACTATGTGCTACATATGCACTTTACACATCAACATCTTATCCTGTAAGACTATTACTGTATCTGTTTTTACAAAGAAAGGCACAAAGAAGTTAAATACTTTTCTCCAGTATCCCATTGTTACTAGTGTAGCAAGGCTCAAACCCAAGCACTCTTGGCTCAGTTTTGAAACAAAGGAGAAACACTTCCTTTTATCACTGATTATTTTAGGTTAATTTAACATGTTTTGTTCTGATTTTTTTAAAGCAAATAATAATAAGTATAAAATATTCATTGGTGCTACCCAGGGTATGTGAATCATCAGTTGCCAAACACGTAAATATTTGGAAACATTTGTATTTTGGACCAATTTTTAAAACTTTTTGTTTCTGTGGTTATTCTTTTCTGCTAGACTCCAGTTGGTGGTTGGGCAAGAGAGCCTGAACAGAACAAAAATGATGAGGCAGAAAATCTGGAGAAGTTCCTGAAGCAGGCAATGGAAGAAATTTAGGCAGCTGAGATATCCTGCTATTAAAACAGGCTGATGACCTGTCAGGTGACACAGTTGGGCAGCAGAGTCCCGTGAAGCCATTAGCATGAGGAAGATACATTCAGAACTAGTGTGATCCCAGCCAAATGGTGCTCAGCAGCATGTGCCTGGTATTGAGAAATGAAACAGAAGATCAATGCAAATGAGTGGAAAATAAAAACAAGTAGGATAGTGGAACAAGTGCATAAAATAAGAAGCTGAAGTTTGAAGCATGGACCCTTTTGGAGCAGACACAGGATTTGCAATTAAAAACCATACCTGACTCTGCTGTTCCTCAAAGAACAGAGACCGTTTTCCAATTAATTAGGGACAGTGCTGGCAAAGAACAGGAACCATACCGAGGACCACACCACAGTTCTTCAGAGAGATTCCTACAATCTTATCAATGACATCCCCAGCCATTTTTCCTTTCTCCCACTTCTTGAACAAAGATTACTGAAATAACTAATAGCTTTAAAATAACTAATTATTGCTGAACTGTTTTACTTCTTGAGTGCATCCAGCTCAAAAGTGGCCCCTGCTTTCAAGTCCCTACTTATCAACCACTGCAAGCCAGAGACCCTCTTCTTCCCCAGCCCTCTTTCAATGTTCCCCGATTCCCCCGTAACAGCTCTGTTAAGTGTTTTCTTTTGCTTCGGGAAACTGATAGCTCTCACTTTGTTTCACACATTTGTGTTCTTGGTCATCTTTAGTCAGTGGTCTGCAGCAAATAAAGTAGGCCAGTTTTTAGAATGAACATAATTGGACAAATAAAGTTTGCTGTTTCAATGAAATGAGCATATGGTAATAAACCTGACTAGATTCAGACTTTGCTCCAGAACCCTGGGAGCATGCTAAGTTGTTTCAGTCATGTCTGACTCTTTGCAACCCCACGGACTATAGCCCACCGGGTCCTCTGTCCATAGGATTCTCTAGGCAAGAATACTGGAGTGCATTGCCATTTCCTTCTGTAGGGGATCTTCCCAACCCAGGGATCAGACCCATATCTCTTACATCTTGGCAGGGGGGGTTCTTCACCACTAGAGCCATGAGAATGCCAGAACTTTAAGGGGAGCTAATTCATTAAGTTAAGTGGCCCTAGCTACAATATTCAGGAAAACCGAGGGTTAGGGAGTCAAGAACATAGCTATAGCTGGAGGTGAATTATAGCATAGTTCCCTAATTTATTTTTAACCCTATAATTATAGAGATTTGAGATTAAGGTGATCTTTTAGGTAATGCAGTAAGGGAGTCAGACACTTGCTCATTTATTTGAATGTTCAGTCTTAATGTCAATTTTGTGATAACTATATTTTAAAAGATATAAGACTATATTATTATGTTTTGGAATTTGTCTGTTTTCTTCTATTAAAAAAAATTCAGAGCTTGTAGTCATTATCTGAAAGATCCTACCCTTGACACATGGGCATTTGTGTTTAATATAAATTTCCTTAGCAAGGCTCTCTTGAACTGTTTAGGGTTGCTTTGAAGACAGTATGGGAGGAAGAGATGCATTGCTTTACCTCCAGAAAATTTCATTATGAAACATAAATATTCTACACCATTTTAAACATAGAATGTAATCTATTGTATAGTCTTAAGGATGTTTCCAAGCCTCCCTGTTTATTTACCAGAAAAAGGGAAAAGAAGAGAAAAACCGAACCAAAACCTCATTATAAATTCCTGACTGTGCACTAAAGGTGCAGCTGCTAGCTATTCATCACCTCAACTTTGCTTTGTTTCTATTGACAGATCATTTTAATAACCCCAATTCTCCAGTTGATATAAAGTATTCTGCATTTCTGTGCTCGAGCAATTTATTATCTAACTGCCTAAAATAGGAAATTTTATTTCTGCACTTCTCCTCAGTAATTCTTCTTCCCTGCATATTTGTTTCTCTTAAAAGTGCAACTGAATAACAGTGTTCGCCTTTTCAAAAAAAATTTTTTTGGGGTCTGACAGTTTAGTCAGACTTGAGAGATATTGTGAAGCTATTTAAATAGAAGGAACTCAGCGTCATGTGACTGACCAGACTTGAGAAATGTTTTCTATGCCAGTCCACCCTACAGCTGAACTATTCGGTCTGCATTTAGAGAATGTTTAAGTGTTTAAAAGAAAAGAGTGAAAAACTAACATATATAAATCAGGGATGATGTTTAGTGTTGCATAGAATAGAAAGACAGACATGTGTGCATGCTTTATGTTCTCTAATTCCTCAACCACACTCCCAAGCCTTCCATCCCTTCTGCTTAGTGAAAGGTGGGAAACAGTGCTACTTCTTTCCATCAGGATTGGTCTAACAATCAATACTGTAAAAACATTATTTTGAACAGTAACCTAACTTTCCCATATTGTATTCTAAGTTAATGATGTGACAAGATACTGGAGAATATGTAATCCAATTTAGTTTATGACAACAAATGAGCCTGGGGTTGTTCACTTGCTCAGTTTATGTATTCAACTATGAAGCTGAAAAATACTTATCCATGAAATAAGAAACCACAATGTTTTGTAGAGATGAACTTCAGCACGTCTTTTTCATGCCATTAACTAGCTGAGTGCAAGCTGATTTGAGAACAACTGATAAAAGTTTGTATTTTTAGTCTGAAGGAAAAGTAAATGATAGCTCAAAAGGCTATTTTCATTGCTCTTGATGATTTTTGTTCTTCATGGCATTTCCTTATTTCTTGCTGAAGCTATTTTGCTAAAGGCTACAATAGACTGAGAATTAGAGCTAGTGGAGTGGAAGTAAGTTGGCTTTGAAGCTAAGTGGCCAGACTGCCTCCCTCTGGCAAAAATCTCCTTGTGATAAAGCAGAATTCCTTTATAATAGCCTTGGTGAACTTCTAAGAGATTATCTAAGTGTCAGACCCAGTTTAGAATGTACTTTAGGATGCCATTTTGAGAAAGAAAATACCACGTTTGTTCGAGTAAAGCTTCACTTTTCTTTCCCTCCTGCAGACAGGGCAGGATGAAGTTCAGGATAAGGAAAACCTATAATCAGCATCAGGGAAAGGGTTCATGACCATACACTGTTGCAATTTAAGAAAGAGGTTGGAGAAAGGAGCCCAAATAACCAATATGTCTGGCTTCACCAACTTCAGGTTCATTGCAAGGTTGTATGACTTTTCATAGTCACATCACTATGGCTTTGAGACTGCATCCTATAAATTGATGAAATCTTATCTGTTCCTCAGCTTCTCTTCTTAAGATATTCTCCAAAGCCCACTAGAGTTAGTTTTGAGCGAGGATAAAACAGTCTTTGTTAGGGTCATTGGAAAGTATTGCTAGCCTGAAATAGAGACCATTGCCACATTATCTTGCTGTAAGAGATGTGATGAACTAAGTACTTTGGATCAATGTTTAATGACCGTGTCTCTGTACCCCATCATAATTCCTCAGATTGCAAGGTCACACGGAATTTAAAATCTGCTACATATTTTGCTGCTTTTTTCAATAGGTAGTGTGGGTTCCATCCTTTCACAGGGAAATTCATCCAATGAACTGGATAAACCAATAGTGCACATCAAATTTTCCCCCAAACCTCTGTTGTTTCTTTCCAATAATCTATTGTAGAGGCCATCAACATTCCAATTATTCATTTCCTTCAAGAAAAAATTTTCATCATTTATAAGATTGCTGTCTGGTTATAGATGAATTCCATTTATATAACCATATAGAATCCATTAATATCTCCATTCCAATTAAGAAGACTTAAAGTTTTATTCCTGAATGATAGGGTGGTATTTGTCTTATATATCTGCAACTGAAAGTCCCTTTCTGGAGTCTTTTGCAAAGTAGAGGAAGTTTAGTTCAAAGATAATTATACCTTCTAGAAATCCATGGTGTCAGGCAAGGAAGAGAGAGCCTCTACATTAAAAATCAAAACAATAATGTACATTCAAACAAACATTTTAAAATAATTTTAATGGTTGTTGTTGTTGTTCAGCCACTAAGTTTTGTCTGCATCTTTGTGACCCCATGGACTGTAGCCCAGGAAGTTCCTCTGTCCATGGGATTTTCTAGGCAATAATACTAGAGCAGGTTGCAATTTCTTTCTCCTGGGGATCTTCCTGACCCAGGGAATGAACCCACATCTCTTCCTTGGCAGGTGATTTCTTTACCACTGAGCCACTTGTGAAGCTCAATTTTAACGGTATCTACCTATATAATTCAGCTTCAACATCAGTCCTTCCAATGAACACTCAGGACTGATCTCCTTTAGGATGGACTGGTTGGATCTCCTTGCAGTCCAAGGGACTCTCAAGAGTCTTCTCCAACACCACAGTTCAAAAGCATCAATTCTTCGGTGCTCAGCTTTCTTTATAGCCCAACTCTCACATCCATACATGACCACTGGAAAAACCATAGCCTTGACTAGATGGAACTTTGTGGGCAAAGTAATGTCTTTGCTTTTTAATATGCTTTCTAGGTTGGTCATAACTTTCCTTCCAAGGAATAACGTCTTTTAATTTCATGGCTGCAGTCACCATCTGCAGTGATTTTGGAGCCCAGAAAAATAAAGTCAGCCACTGTTTCCATTGTTTCCGCATCTATTTGCCATGAAGTGATGGAACCAGATGCCTGAGTGTTCATTGGAAGGACTGATGTTGAAGCTGAAACTCCGATATTTTGGCCACATGATGCGAAGAGCTGACTCACTTGAAAAGACCCTGATGCTGGGAAAGATTGAAGGCAGGAGGAGAAGGGGACGACAGAGGATAAGATGGTTGGGTGGCATCACCAACCCAATGGATGTGAGTTTGGGTAAACTCCGGGATTTTGTGATGGACAGGGAGGCCTGGTGTGCTGCAGTCCATGGGGTCTCAAAGAGTTGGACACAACTGAGTGACCGAACTGACTGACTGACTGACTGACCTATATAATTGACTTGGATAACCACGATGGTGTGGTCACTCTTCTAGAATCAGACATCCTGGAGTGTGAAGTCAAATGGATCTTAGGAATCATTACTATGAGAAGAGCTAGTGGAGGTGACAGAATTCCAGCTGAGTTTTTAAAACTATAAAAGATAGTACTGTTAAAGTCATAAATTGTAAAAACAGATGCACTCAATATGTCAGCAAATTTGGAAAACTCAGCAGTGGCCACAGGACTCTGTAAAAGGTCAGCTTTCATTCCAATCCCAAAGAAGGGCAATGCCAAAAAATGTTCGAACTACCATACAATTGCACTCATTTTCCATGCTAACAAGGTTATGCTCAAAATCTTTCAAATTAGGCTTTATCAGTGTAAACTGAGAACTTCAAGATGTACAAGCTGGGTTTCAAAGAGGCAGAGCAACCATAGATCAAATTGCCAACATTCATTGCATCTTGGAAAAACCAAGGGAGTTCCAGGAAAATATCTACTTCTGCTTCATTGACAATGCTAAAGCCTTTGTATGGATCACAACAAACCATGGAAAATTCTTGAAGAGATGGGAGTACCAGACTATTTTACCTGTCTCCTAAGAATCCTGTATGCAGGTCAAGAAGCAATAGTTAGAACTGGGCATGGAACAACTGACTGGTTCCAAATTGGGAAAGGAGTATGTTAAGGCTGTATATTGTCACCCTACTTATTTAATTTTGTATGCAGAGTATATCATGTGAAATGCTGGGCTGGAAGAATCATAAGCTGGAATCGAGATCAACAACCTCAGATATGCAGACAATACCACTCTAATAGGAGAAAGCAAGGAAGAACTAAAGAGCTTCTTGATGAGGGTGAAGGAAGAAAGTGAAAAAGCTGGTTTAAAACTCAACATTAGAAAAACTAAGATCATGGCATCCGGTCCTATCACTTCATGGTAAATAGAAGAGGAAAAAAATTCAAAGCTGTTACAGCTTTTATTTTCTTGGGCTCCAAAATCACTTCAGATGGCAACTGCAGCCATAAAATTAAAAGGCACTTGTTCCTTGGAAAGAAAGTTATAACAAATCTTGTGTGTGTGTGTGTGTGTGTGTGTGTGTGTGTGTGCGCACACATGGGTATGCACTCAGTCACTCAGTTATGTCAGACTCTTTGTGACCCCATATACTGTAGCCTGCCAGGTTCCTTTGTCCATGGGATTTTCCCAGCAAGATTACTAGAGTGGGTTGCCATTTCCTCCTCTAGGGGATTTCCTGACCCAGAGGTCAAACCCGTGTCTCTGGCATTTCCTGCTTTGGCAAGAGGATTCTTTACCCCTGAGCCACTGAGATGCATGACAAATTTAGACAGTGTATTAGAAAGTAGAGGCATCACTTTGCTGGCAAACATCCATATAGTTAAGCTGCAGTTTTTCCAGTAGTCATGTACAGATATGAGAGTTGGACCATAAAGAAGGCTGAGCCCTGAAGAACTGATGCTTTCGAACTGTGGTGCTGAAGAACTATGGTGCTGGAGAAGACTTTCAAATTATGGTGCTGGAGAGTCCCTTGAACAGCAAGGAGATCAAATCAGTCAATCTGAAAGGAAATCAACCCAGAATATTCATTGGAAGATATGAAACTGAAGCTGCAGTGCCAATATTTTGGCCAACTGATATGAACAGCCAACTCATTGGAAAAGACCCTGATGCTGGGAAATTTTGAGGGCAGGAGGAGAAGGGGGTGGCAGAGGGTAAAATGGCTGGATAAGATCATCGACTCAATAGACTTGAGTTTGGGCAAATTCTGGGAAATGGTGAAGAACAGGAAGCCTGGCATGCTGCAATCTATGGGGTCTCAGAGAGTTGGACATGACTTAGTGATGAACAACACCAACAATAGTGTAAACTTTATGGAAACTCTGCTTAGGATTGTGTTACTTAGCCAACTGTCTCCACACATATTCACAACTTTTTGCTAAAATTACTTTAAGTGCTTTAATGCTATGATGAGTGAAAGCCAATATTCTTTATCTTCACTATATATTCAGCATCACGCTATAGGTTAGTAATATTTGTGGACTATTAATTAATATTACACAAAGAGTAAGCACAAAATAAATAGCAACCATACAAAGATGTGCTTTACTGGTACTTGAAGCACAGAATTTCCAGAAGGGATCTAATTATTCTTCCTCAAATTTTCACTTTTGATATTGAAATGCTACCATGTGTCTCATCCTCTGGCTCACAATATTGTTCTCTGGGAGTAGAATCAATTTCTGCCCAGTTTACTCTCTCAAGAGTCACAAATCACCTACCCTGCTTTTTCGCTGTACTCTGCACCCTCACAATCATCAAGTCATATCAACTTACTAATTATATCTCCACATTCACATTGCATTTTCTTCCTTTTCCTTTGTGTTCTAATTCTAGCTCATCATGTATTTTCTTGTGATCAACCATCACACATTTCTTACAGTCTCTAGACCCCACCCCTTTTTCATCCACACTACAGACTTCTTCAGAGTGAACAGCTCAATGGAAACATATGACAGCATCACTTTCCTTACATAGAAATGTTAGTGAGGGACCCATTGTATCAGTCAGGGTTTGTGACTACAGGCTCAGAAAACAATCTTATTTTTCTAGCAATGAAAATGGAATATAATGACAGACTTAATAGGAGGTTGGAACACCAAATTTGAAAAATGTGTGTGGGGAAAGGCCTGTTGGGAGGGTTTTCCTGGAAATATAATAACTGTATTTTAGCAGGAAATACTTGGGCAGGATGCTGCTGTTTCTGCTACAGACGCTGTCACTAGGAGACAAGAGTAGAATCCTTGGCGTCCACAGTGTAAGAAGAGGTATCCCATCACATCGACACCACATGTGGTAGGGATCCTCAAATCAGGAGGGAAGTAGGGCACTGGGCAGGCACTCCAAACAAGATCTCCATGCAAAACAAAAAATAAATGACAAATGTCAAGTAATTACTTGAATAAGACCTAAACTTTTTAGCATTACACTTAAACTTCTCAAGCTGAGTTCAAACCACATTTAAAAATGTGCTGAGATACCACTTCCATTATGAACTGATTATTTGTGTACACTCTCCCTAATTTATACATTGAATCACTAGTTGCCAATGTGATAGTATTAAGAGAAGGGACTTTGGGAGATAAGTAGATTTAGATGAGGTCTTGAGGGTGGAGCACCCTTAAGGAGATCAGTGTCCACATAAGAAGAGCAAGAGAGACTAAAGACTCTCTCTTTAGAGACTCTCTCTAGAGACTCTCTCTCTCCATGTACACAAAGCCAAGGTCATGTGAGCATACAACAAGATGGCAGCTAGCTGATTCCTGACCAGAAAGTTGGTTCTTACAAGGAACAGAGTCTGGCAGCACCTTGAACTTGGAGTTTCCAGCTTCCAGAACTGTGAGAAATAAAAATCTGTTATTGAAGCCACCCAGTCTATGGCATTTTTGCTATAGTAGCCTATGCTGACCAAGATATCTGCCAAAATGTGAGTTATGCATTAGTCATCCTGGACAACTAATTATACTTTCAGATTGCTGCACACCTTTCACATTAATTTGTGTACACGCTATTCCCTTAAGACTGGCCTTCCCAACTGACATTCTTGATATTATGGGCTGGATAATTCTCTTAGGGGGGTGTTCTTTGCCTTGTAAGAAGTTTATTAACCTCCCTGGCTTCTACCCACCAGGTGCCCTAGTACCTCTCTAGTTGTAAAGACTAAAAATATCTCCAGACACTACCCAATCTTCTCTAGGGAGTAAATTTACCCCAGGTAAAGAAAAAACGCACTGGTAATGCAAACATCCTCTTCCAACAACACAAGAGAAGACTCTACACGTGGACATCACCAGATGGTCAACACCGAAATCAGATTGATTATATTCTTTGCAGCCAAAGATGGAGAAGCTCTATACAGTCAGCAAAAACAAGACAGGGAGGGGACTGTGGCTCAGATCATGAACTGATTATTGCCAAATTCAGACTTAAATTGAAGAAAGTAGGGAAAACCACTAGTCCTTTCAGGTATGACCTAGATCAAATCCCTTATGAGTATACATTAGAAGTGACAAATAGATTTAAGGGACTAGATCTGATAGACAGAGTACCTGATGTACTATGGAAGGAGGTTCGTGACATTGTACAGGAGACAGGGATCAAGACAATCCCCATGGAAAAGAGATGCAAAAAGGAAAAATGGCTGTCTGAGGAGGGCAGACAGATGGCTGGGAAGAGAAGCGAAAATCAAAGGAGAAAAGGAAAGATATTCCCATCTAAATGCAGAGTTCCAAAGAATAGCAAGGAGAGATAAGAAAGCCTTCCTTAGCGATCAATGCAAACAAATAGAGGAAAACAACAAATTGGGAAAGACTAGAGATCTCTTCAAGAAAATTAGAGATACCAAAGGAACATTTCATGCAAAGATAGGCTCGATAAAGGACAGAAATGGTATGGACCTAACAGAAGCAGAAGATATTAAGAAGAGGTGGCAAGAATACACAGAAGAACTATACAAAAAAAGATCTTTACGACCCAGATCATCACGATGGTGTGATCACTCACCTAGAGCCAGACATCCTGGAATGTGAAGTCAAGTGGGCCTTAGGAAGCATCACTACAAACAAAGCTAGTGGAGGTGATGGAATTCCAGTTGAGCTATTTCAAATCCTGAAAGATGATGCTGTGAAAGTGCTGCACTCAATATGTCAGCAAATTTGGAAAACTCAGCAGTGGCCACAGGACTGGAAAAGGTCAGTTTTCATTCCAATCTCAAAGAAAGGCAATGCCAAAGAATGCTCAAACTACCGCACAATTGCACTCATCTCACATGCTAGTAAAGTAATGCTCAAAATTCTCCAAGCCAGGCTTCAGCAATACGTGAAACGTGAACTTCCAGATGTTCAAGCTCGTTTTACAAAAGGCAGAGGAACCAGAGATCAAATTGCCAATATCCGCTGGATCATTGAAAAAGCCAGAGAGTTCCAGAAAAACATCAATTTCTGCTTTATTGACTATGCCAAAGCCTTTGACTGTGTGGATTACAATAAACCATGGAAAATTCTGAAAGAGATGGGAATCCCAGACCATCTGACCTGTCTCTTGAGAAACCTGTATGCAGGTCAGGAAGCAACAGTTAGAACGGGACATGGAACAACAGACTGGTTTCAAATAGGAAAAGGAGTACGTCAAGGCTGTATATTTTCACCCTGCTTATTTAACTTATATACAGAGTACATCATGAGAAACGCTGGGCTGGAAGAAACACAAGCTGGAATCAAGATTGCCGGAAGAAATATCAATAACCTCAGATATGCAGATGACACCACTCTTATGGCAGAGAGTGAAGAAGAACTAAAGAGCCTCTTGATGAAAGTGAAGGAGGAGAGTGAAAAAGTTGGCTTAAAGCTCAACGTTCAGAAAACTAAGATCATGGTGTCTGGTCCCATTACTTCATGGGAAATAGATGGGGAAACAGTGAAAACAGTGCCAGACTTTATTTTTTTGGCTCCAAAATCACTGCTGATGGTGACTGCAGCCATGAAATTAAAAGACGCTTACTCCTTGGAAGGAAGGTTATGGCCAACCTAGATAGCATATTTAAAAGCAGAGACATTACTTTGCCAACAAAAGTCCGTCTAGTCAAGGCTATGGTTTTTCTGGTGGTCATGTATGGATGTGAGAGTTGGATGGTGAAGAAAGCTGAGCGCCGCAGAATTGATGCTTTTGAACTGTGGTTTTGGAGAAAACTCTTGAGAGTCCCTTGGACTGCAAGGAAATCCAATCAATCCATCCTAAAGAAGATCAATCCTGGGTCTTCATTGGAAGGACTGATGTTGAAGCTGAAACTCCAATACTTTGGCCACCTCATGTGAAGATTTGACTCATTGGAAAAGACTCTAATTCTGGGTAGGGTTGGGAGCAGGAGGAGAAGAGGACGACAGAGGATGAGATGGTTGGATGGCATCACTGACTCGATGGACGTGGGTTTGGGTAAACTCCAGGAGTTGGTGATGGACAGAGAGGCCTGGCATGCTGCAATTCATGGGGTCGCAAAGAGTCGGACATGACTGAGCAACTGAACTGAACTGAAAGAAAAAACAAAACTGAGAAGAAATGATTAAATACAAGTTTGGATCCTAGAAAAAGAAATTTGTGAAATTCAAATTAAGTTTTTAATTAATAGTGTAGTATCAATTTAATTTCTTGTTTCTGATCATTATATTATGTTCATGTAAAATGTTGCTTTAGGAAATAAGTGGGAATTTCTGGTTTCCAGTTCTCCATGTAAGAAGCCTGAAAGTTGCCACTTTGTCCTAACAAAAAGTGAAAAAATGGATGGACTGAAAATTTAAGCTCTTCTTGATTTATACAGAGGGAGGTATGCAAAGCATCTTTCCATTATGAACTGAATATTTGTGTATCCTCTCCCTAATTTATATGTTGAATCCCTAATTGCAGTGGTTTCACTGCCCCCTAAATTACTGACAGATAGGCAACCACAAGAAGTCACAGTTCACCACAGCAGAGACTTGATAGCAGAAACTCAATTGCAACTGCTGGCTAGGAAAACTGAACTCCAATTGACTAATTCCTGTAGCTTCACTGTGGAGGAGTCTAGAATTAAAAACTCCAGGGTGGCCTTGTCAGAGGGTGCCACCCCCCTCACCTTCCCCCCATAATATTGTTAAGTGTACCTTTAGGAGTTTGACCACATTCCCGCAGTAAATATTGGAGAAAAATTCCCTCACCCTTCCAGCAGGGAGAGGAGGAAAGGGACCATTTTGAAAGGGACCAGAGCATTCTGTTCTTATCAAGGACTGCCCTCAAGAGAGACTAGTTAACTAGAGACCTGGGGAAAGGGAAATACCCAACTTCAGTTAGCTCTAGCCTTTCATGCAGGAGAAGAGAAGAAATATGTATTACCAGCCCACTCTAGCCATCCTGTCCCACTCAAGGAAAGAACAGAAACACACAGAAGGTCACAGCCCAGAGGCAGGCATATGCTTCCTAAAAGACTGAAATCTAATCAAAGGGCCATGGAACACTCTCTTTGCCCACCACATCTCACCTCTACATTACTAAAGGCCTATTTTCAGGATTTGCTTTCATTCATTATAGTATGTCCAGCTGTCAAGAAAAAAATTACAAGTCATACTAAAAGGCCAAAAATGCAATTTTGCATCAGAACTCGACATGGTTAGATATTTGAATTATCAGACTGGGTGTTTCAAACCATTGTGATTAATAAGTTAAAACCTCTAATGGATAAAGTACACAGTATGCAAGAACAGATAGGCAATGAAAGCAGAAAGAGGCAATCCAAAGAATGAATCAAGAAGAATTGAAAAACACTGTAATGTCAAAGGCTCTGTAATGCCTTTGATGAGCTTACTAGTAGACTGGACATGGCTGGGGAAAGAATCTCTGAGCTTGAGGACATATGACTAGAAACTTCAAAAACTGAAAAATAAAAAGCACAGACTGAGAAAACCAATATCCAATGACTGTGGGACAACTACAAAAGTTGTAGCGCGTGCACGCTAAGTCACTTCAGTTATGTCCAACTCTTTGTGACCCTTTGGACACTTTGTAGCCCACCAGGCTCCTCTGTCCATGGAATTCTTCAGGCAAGAGTACTAGAGTGGGTTGCCATTTCCTCCTCCAGGGGATCTTCCCAACCCAGGGATCAAACCTGTATCTCTTATGTCTCTTGCACTGACAGGAAGGTTCTTTACCATTAGAGCCACCTGGGAAAAGGTATAACACATGCATAAGAGGAAAACCAGAAGGAGAAGAAAGAAAGAAGCAGAAAAAATATTTGAAATAATAACAACTGAAAACTTTCCCAAATTAATATCAGACAACCTAAGACACTTGGAGAACAATTAACAGGATAAATGCCTGTTAATTATATTGCAGCATATTATTATTATTTCAAACTACTGAAAATCAAAAACAAGGAGAAAGAGAGTCAGAGGAAACATTGGGTGAGGTATATGCAAACACTCTCTGTACTATCTTTACAGCTGTTTTAAAGTCTGAAATTAGTTCAAAATAGAAATTAAAAGAAAAAAATTTCTCCCAGCTGGTCTCACTAATTCTTCTAGACCAGCGATTCTTAGAGTTTTTTTATTTTCTTTGTCACTGTACTTCCCTCAACCAACCAAGAAACTTCGGAAATATTTTTTCCTAATTGTCCTCCCTTTGAATTTTTTTTTTTAAATAAATTTATTTATTTTAGTTGGGGGCTAATTACTTTACAATATTGTAATAGTTTTTGCCATACATTGACATGAATCAGCCATGGGTTCACATGTGTTCCCCTTCCTGGACCCCCCACCCACCTCCCTCCCCATCCCACCCCTCTGGGTCATCCCATTGCCCTGGACCTGAGCCCCTGTCCCTGAGCCCCTGTCCCATGAATCGAACATGGAATGGTGTTCTGTTTCACATATGATAATATACATGTTTCAATGCTATTCTCCCAGAACGTCCCACCCTCACCTTCTCCCTCAGAGTCCACAAAATTGTTCTATGCATCTGTGTCTCTTATTCTGTCTCGCATATAGGGTTATCGTTACCATCTTTCAAATTCCATATATATGCATTAGTATACTGTATTGTTGTTTTTCTTTCTGGCTTACTTCACTCTGTATAATGGGCTCCTCCCTTTGAATTTTGAGCACCACAGATAGACTGTACATGCTTATGTACTACATGTCTCTGTTTTATATGTATAAAAAGTATGTTTTCTTGTTTTCTACCCACAAGAGCCATTTTTTTTTTTGTTCCCTTTAAGAATGCCTGCTCCAGTCAGAAATACTGACACTCTCCTCTGACCTTCCAAAGCTCCTTACATCTATCACACAATTGCCAAGTAGTGCTTTGCATTTTAATTAAAAAAAAAAATGTACGTGTGTGTGTGTGTCTTTTCTACCAGGTCTGTTAACTTCTTAAGCTCACAGGTACTATAACGTTCACCTTATAGTCCTCTGACAATGGCTGACATGCAAGGCACTCGAAAAATTGAATTGTATTAAAGCAGAGATTAAATTCAGCTGAGATGACTTGTATATCTAATAAATGTGGTAGAATTAAAACAGGCAGAAAATACAGGAGGTCAAATTTAAGTAAATATAAAGTTTTAAAAAAAATAAAGCAAGTTTGGAAAGGATTATCTTTATTATTTGACTAGAAGTTTATTTGGGGGAATTGAGATGAATTAGGCATAAATGTATGTGTATGGATTTGCAGTAAATTCACTAACAATGTGATTTACTGAAAAGAACACAAGACTTGTGAAATAAAAATTTAAAAAACATAGTTACTGTCTGTGTGACTATGGACAGAATTCTAACATGACCTGGTTTAGAGATATCGTGTGTGTAACCCAGGGTGTAAAATGACTTGGTCTCAGTAGAATAACAGAAAACGATTGCAGCCCCATTCCTTTGTTTATTGTTTCCTTCTCCTGCATAAAATTCATTCAAGGCCAAAGTTTTTCTAGAGCATTTCAGGTAAATAGACAATCTTTTTTTCCTAGTATTCAAAATCAACTCCAGTACCATCTTAAAACTCTTAAAACTCTAAACATCAACAATTAATATTTCTTCTCTTAACTTCCTGAGCCTGCCTTGGGCTGAGAAACTTGCTATGGGAAGAGTCAGCAACTCCCCTTCTTTAAATTTGTCTTGGGTGAATCAGAGACCAAACCTTTTGTCTATCAAAATCCAGACAACATACTGTCTCTAACTGTCCCCAGGAAGCCATTCTCTTGTAGCCTGAGAAGAGGGCTCCCCTCCTGACGCTGCACCAAGGGGGTGGAGGTGCTGAGCACAGTGACCACTCACTCCAAGTGAGTCCTAGCCACCAGTGCCCTCACTTCCTTGATACCCTTGTCTCCCATATGTAGGGGCTGGAGGTAAGAGATGGGTTATTGCTGGCTGAAACAAGCCCTATGCAGGTCCTGTTCAGTGATAAAGGAATTAATTTAAAACAGGATCTATGATAATTTTTCTGATCTCAGAGATGTTGGTTAAAAACTCTCAGAGCTAATCTGGTTATATTTTGAAGCATGAGTTTGTATCTGGCACATAATATTAATAGGTACCCAGTTAATTTCCTTTATTTCACATTTCTCTCTCTCTCTTAAATCCTTTTCTGATCTAAATTCCCTCCTAGTCCACAGTTTTATTTCTGTAACTGTTCTCTTGTGTAAATACATAATATTACAGAATTCTATATATTTTTATCAATCCATCTGCTTCCCATATCATAGAAAAGAAAATGGGATTAACAAGTAAACATCATTGATTAATGCTAAAATATTGAATATATGAAAACTTAAAAATTATACCATGCATGGATAGCAACAGGATATGTTATTTTGTTCTCACAGCAAATTGAGAATAAAATAACAACCATACTAAATATTGTCAGAGATATCTCTTTGTCCCTCAGTTTCCTTAAACACCATGAGAGTTTCCCTAACCACCTTGACCACTTAACATAGACAATGTTATTAATTTATGACTGAGAATGAAATGATATCACACAGGGTGGAAATATATTCCATCTCCCCAGTGCTTTGTTTCCACTCGGGAGTATTTTATAAGAGGTATTCCAACATATTAACAAGGAATATTTAACCTTCTTTCCTCCTGTGAATATATGGATTTTAATAATGCTATGGATTTATGGCTTCCCAAGGACTTAAGGGTACATCAAACCTTCTTAAACCTACTTGTAGTTCTAGAGTCCACCATTTATAGGATTTGTGTACTATTATATGGGCTTCTCTAGTGGCTCAGATGGTAAAGAACCTGCCTGCAATGCTGGAGACCCGGGTTTGATCCTTGGGTCAGGAAGATCCCTTGTAGAAGGGAGTGGCAACCCACTCTAGTATTCTTGCCTGGAGAATTCCAGGGAGAGAGGACCCTGGTGGGCTACAGCCCATGGTGTCACAAAGAGTAGGACAGGACTGAGCAACTAACATTTACTACTGTGTAGAGAAATATCATTGTTTGAATGATGTCCAAAGTGTTTCCTCTATCTAAGAACCCTAAATCACTAGGTGGCAAGAGCTGAGGTAGCCTGAAGAAACGTCAGGAGCTGATAAACTGGGGTGCCTGAAGAGCTGTTAGTCAGACATCAGATAAGCAGAAGGTGTCAAGAGAATGGGCTTCCCAGGTGGCTCTGTGGTAAAGAATCCGCCTGCAATTTAGGAGCTGCAGAAGACTTGGGTTTGTTCTCTGGGTTGGGAAGATCCTCTGGAGGAGAGCATGGCAACTCACTCCAGTATTCTTGGCTGGAGAATCCTATGGACAGAGGAGCCTGGTGGGTTAGCTACAGTCCATGGAGTCATAGAGCCAGACACAGCTGAAGCGACTTAGTGCATATACACATCATAAGAACATCCACACCAGTGAGCAGAGAAGGAAAGAGAGTGGAGTCATCTGGTAAATCATCTGAAACTATGGTCAGGCAGCAAAAGTAACTGCAGAGAGCCTCCTCTGGAAGGAAAGGCCATTGGGAATGGGGAATGAAGCAAAGAAGCTGACACGGAGCCAGTGCACTATCTTGACCTCCACTGTCTGTATATTCCTTGCACTTGGTTGAGACTCAGTCCTGACTGAACCCGGCTTGGATGTAAACTGCTGATAACTACAAGCAGCTGCCTGGCTGTTTGAGCAGCAGACACTTCATCTACATCTGCTGGGGTGGAGGACAGATGTATTTCTCTAGCTTTGGCAGTTCCCTGACACCAGTATCAGTGAACTCGCTCTCTGGGCCTTTCTGATTTTACAAACTTTGATCACACACTTGCTTCATCTTTCACCTTTGCAGTCTGATCGGGCCTTTAGCCCTTCCATATGTGGTAACCCCTCTTTCCCCTCAAATTTATCATTCTCCAGACTTTCTTCAATTCCATTATTTCTTGAGGGGGATCAAGCAGATTTCTTCAGATGTGGATTCTCCATTGGTTTGAACAAGAACAGGACAATACTTTCAGTTTTATTCCTAAGCATTTTTTCCCCATATGCCAACATGTCTTGGGCTCCAAATGCTCTTTGAACAGTTGTATTCATAGGATAGTACTGTACATTTTCCTGGAGGAGGAAATGGCAACCCACTCCAGTATTCTTGCCTGAAAAATCCCGTGGACAGAGGAGCCTAGTGAGCTACAGTCCTTGAGGTTGGAAAGAGTTGGACACAACTGAGTGACTAAGCACACGATGTACTTTTAAAAATTATTTTATTTTATATTGGAGTATAGTTGATTTACAATGTTGAGTTGGTTTTCTGTACTTCCTAATATTCATGTGCATAGGTATCACCTGGGTTCTTCTTAAAATACAGATGCTGATGAAGTAGGTCTAAGTTGGGGTCTGCAATTCTGCATTTCTAGGAAGTTCCCTTCCAGGTGATGCTGCTGCTAGTGTGTGGACCACACTCTGAGTAGTGAGGGAAGCTTTCTTTGTGGCAGAAGAAAGAGTTTTGAGTAGAATGTGGATTATTCTCTCCATTCTGCCTCCCACTCCTTCCCCCAAATCATGGCTTTCTGTTTCTTTCCAAATTGGCATACAATGATTGAATTTCCTATGAAAACAAAGACATAGGATCTCACTGAAGTTTATTTATGTAAGTTTAACATGATAAAATTTGGAAGAGTTTAATGTTTGCCAAATATGTTTCAATTTAATTATATGCTTCTCCTGACACCATGGAAATTGTCATCAAGACACGAATATACACAAAGTGGAACAGATGGCAAAGAAGAACTGGGATGATCCCCAATAGGGAGTGACATCAGCTAAAAACAAGGCTATCTGATGCTACAGTTCATCCAAAATGACATGAATGGTGACCAAGGAGTTTGACTGTCTCTAGTCATAAGAAGAAAGTCATAGCTCCAGTAAATATTGATATCAGGAGCCCAAATTCTGTGCTATCCTATTATAAATCGATAAAAAGATGAAGAATTTGATTTACATTTGACAAACTCAGTCCCAAGTAGTGAAGAGACTGGGGTATAAGACCTGTTACTATATTAGAAATGCAAAACTAGGGACTAAGGTAAATAAACCCCCTCTCCCAGGGGTGGCAGGAGGAAGGAGCACAACTCACTTAAAGCTAGCTCTAGTTGGGAGATAATACTAAGCCTCATCTAAGTTGTTTTCACAGCTGCATATTCTTTCCTTCCATCAGTTTAAGACAGTTTAAGACAAATCACATACAACCCACCTTTAGCTCAGTTTGGTCGCTCAGTCTTGTCTGACTCTTTGCGACCCCATGAACCGCAGCACACCAGGCCTCCCTGTCCATCACCAACTCCTGGAGTCCACCCAAACCCATGTCCATCGAGTCGGTGATGCCATCCAGTCATCTCATCCTCTGTCGTCTCCTTCTCCTCCTGCCCTCAATCCTTCCCAGCATCAGGGTCTTTTCCAATGAGTCAGCTTTTCACATCAGGTGGCCAAAGCATTGGAGTTTCAGCTTCAACATCAGTCCTTCCAATGAACACTTAGGACTGATCTCCTTTAGGATGGACTGGTTGGATCTCCTTGCAGTCCAAGGGACTCTCAAAAGTCTTTTCCAATACCACAGTTCAAAAGCATCAATTCTTCGGCGCTCAGCTTTCTTTAGAGTGCAACTCTCGCATCCATACATGACCACTGGAAAAACCATAGCCTTGACTAGACGGACCTTTGTTGACAAAGTAATGTCTCTGCTTTTAAATATGCTGTCTAGGTTGGTCATAACTTTCCTTCCAAGGAGTAGGTGTCTTTTAATTTCATGGCTGCAATCACCATCTGCAGTGATTTGGGAGCCCAGAAAAATAAAGTCAGCCACTATTTTACTGTTTCCCCATCTATTTGCCATGAAGTGATGGGATCGGATGCCAGGATCTTAGTTTTCTGAATGTTGAGCTTTAAGCCAACTTTTTTACTCTCCTCTTTCACTTTCATCAAGAGGCTCTTTAGTTCTTATTCATTTTCTGCCATAAGGGTGGTGTCATAAAAATACACTGATGGTGACTTCAGAAATGCCACTATGTCTCATTTGAATGAAATAATTATTTACTTAGGTAGTAGGACTTCTGTATTTTCATCAAGTTTTTGTGGAAAATATTGATATTTTATAAAGTTTTTTTTAAGGACTCTTTTATTGTTTTAAATTTTGGCTGTGTTGGATCTTCATTGCTGCTCTTGGGTTTTCCTAAGTTGTGGTGAGTCAGGGCTACTCTTTGTTGGGGAGCATGGACTTCTCTTTGGGGCATGTGAGATCTTCTGTGACTGGGAATTGAACCTGTGTCCCTTGTATTGCCAGGTGGATTTCTATCCACTGGACCACCAGGGAAGTCTCAATACCTTATGAATACTTGAAAATCTTTTTGAAAATCTAAATAGCATTCACTGATATTTCTTGTTTCTATGATTATTTAACATCTACTTTAAGATCTAATTTTAGAGAGAAGATACATTTCTTCTCTATCCCTATAGGAGGTGCTCCACTTTTTCCCACCCCTGCTCCTCTCTACCTACTCACTCACCTGAATGTCAGTATTGGAATAAGTTGGGCCTGGGAAACCTGACCTTGTCTCCTTTCCTTGTGGATTCTGCTTGCCTATGGAAGTCAGATTCTTTTGGTTATGAGGTTACTTTACAAGCAAAGGCTTTATTTTACTTGGAAAGGCCTGTGGTGGTACAGGGCTGTGGATAGTGTGTTAGTTGCACAGTAGTATCTGATTCTTTGTGACTCCATTGACTGTAGCCCACCAGGCTCCTCTGTCCATGGAAATCTCTAGGCAAGTATACTGTAGTGGGTAGCCATTCCCTTCTCCAGGGGATCTTCCTGACTCAGGGATTGAACCTGGGTCTCCTGCATTGCAAGCTGATTCTTTACCCTCTGAGCCACCAGGAAAGCACTGTGGGTAACTGGAACATTCTATCTTTCCAATTTTCTGGGATCAATAGTTGGAAGTCTATTATTGCCATTTGTCCAAGCTACATTCTCCAATTCCAACGTTAGTAGTGAAAATGATAATATTTTGGTCCATAGCTGTATAATCTTTTGTTTTACTTCTCAGTTATTTTAGATTTTGACAGAGAGGAGAGGTAACGTTTACTTGGTATACCTTTGACCCAAACATTCTGTATCATCATTCCTTCTCAAAACTCCAGAAGGCATGGTATAACAGGAAATGTGTTATTTCCTTTTTATGATTAGTGTTTGTGGATTCTAATACTTATGAATCAGTTCAGTTCAGTCGCTCAGTTGTGTCCAACTCTTTGCGACCCCATGGACAACAGCACACCAGGCCTCCCTGTCCATCACCAACTCCTGGAGTCCACCCAAACCCATGTCCATTGAGTTGGTGATGCCATCCAACCATCTCATCCTCTGTCGTCCCCTTCTCCTCCTACCCCCATCTTTCTCAGCATCAGGGTCTTTTCCAATGAGTCAGCTCTTCACATCAGGTGGCCAAAGGATTGGAGTTTCCGCTTCAACATCAGTCCTTCCAATGAACACCCAGGACTGATCTCCTTTAGGATGGACTGGTTGGATCTCCTTGCAGTCCAAGGAACTCTCAAGAGTCTTCTCCAATGAATAACGGTCTCAAAATCAAGACTTTGGGAGTTTAACATGAGAAAATTTGAATTCAAGCTCCAACTTCTACTTTACTACAGTTGAATAAGCTTTGGAACGTAATCTCTTCAAATCTCAGCTACCTATTTGATAAAATGGGGATCAGAAAGTCTGCTGTCCACTTTAGAGTATGTCTGTGAGATTAAAACTGATACATGTGAAAATGTATTGACAAGAATAAAGCTCAGAACAAGTGTGTGTTATTGTAAGAAGTTTCTATATGTGTATATAGGCAAACATACATTGAAAATATATACTACATTGCTTTTGATTGTAGTTAAATTGCTTCTGTTTATAGAAAGTTGGAAATTAAAGCATTTATTTTTCTCTGTATACTATTAACTTTTATTCCTTGAGTCTGAATCTTACTGCATATCATAATCTCTGCTTCTTTATAGAGTTAATTTTTGCTATATACATTAAGAATGGTTCATTTAAAAATCGAAGCACTGTGATTGGCTGAAAGTGTTTCCTCATCTCATAAAGGTGTTTAAAAGTGAATTATGTTTGTAGCACTTCTGCAGTTTTGTTAAATGGTGTAAATATCACCTCATCTTGTTGAACAGTTTTAGATTTATGACTTTCAGTTACATGAGGTGTCAAATAACATTTGTTAGCTTTATTTCAGTACAGACACCTTTAAAATGTCAACCGAACAGATGTTCTCCTATAAATATGAATAAAAATGAGGGCATAGTGAGACTAAATACAGGATATTATACTATGTTAATATTAATATTACTCAAGATTCAGTAGCAATGAAATTTATGTAATTAATGAAGATGACAAGAAAAACTCCCAATCTTATAATTCTTTAAAATAATGCTGTGCTTGTAATTGTTCAAGGTTAAGAAGTGACCTAATAATTTTTTAAAAGCAAGATTATGGAAATAAAGTTAGGTATTATTTCTAGTATTATTTTGATTTACTTTTCTGATTCTGATGCTGATTTTATTTCTGATTCTGATTTTAATAGTGCTAAACTGCAATATTATCTGTAGTTCAGTATTCAGGTGGATGTTCTACACGGATAATATATGGATACCACTTACTTCATAAAAAAGACATGAAGGAGGATGACCCATGATATCAAAAAAGAGAAAACATAAATATCATTTTTTTTTCAATTTTGTATGCATCATAGCACCTAAATAATTTGAATTTAAAAAATTGTAATTATTTAAAAAAATAAATATATTCAATTTAATTTAAAATGTCATAGAACAATTATTCTGTTCTTTAAACATTTAAAAACTGTTACAAAGTACCTTTGCATAGACTCGATCATTTATATGAAAACGTGCATATAACACTTTCAGTCAGGAAGTCAGTTCAGTCTCTCAGTTGTGTCCGACTCTTTGTGACCCCATTAACTGCAGCACGCCAGGCCTTCCTGTCCATCACCAACTCCCAGAGTTTACCCAAAGATGTGCCCATTGAGTCAGTGATGCCATCCAACCATCTCATCCTCTGTCGTCGCCTTCCCCTCTTGTCCTCAATCCTTCCCAGCATCAGGGTCTTTTCCAATGAGTCAGCTCTTCACATCAGGTAGCCAAAGTATTGGAGTTTCAGTTTCATCAGTCCTTCCAATGAACACCCAGGATTGATCTCCTTTAGGATGGACCAGTTGGATCTCCTTGCAGTCCAAGGGACTCTCAAGAGTCTTCTCCAACACCACAGTTCAAATGCATCAATTCTTTGGCGCTCAGCTTTCTTTAGAGTGCAGCTTTCTCATCCATACACGACCACTGGAAAAACCATAGCCTTGACTAGACAGACCTTTGTTGGCAAAGTAATGTCTCTGCTTTTTAATATGCTGTCTAAGTTGGTCATAACTTTCCTTCCAAGGAGTAAGCGTCTTTTAATTTAATGGCTGCAATCACCATCAGCAGTGATTTGGGAGCCCCAAAAAATAAAGCCTGCCACTGTTTCCACTGTTTCCCCATCTATCTGCCATGAAGTGATGGGAGCAGATACCATGATCTTAGTTTTCTGAATGTTGAGTTTTAAGCCAACTTTTTTACTCTCCTCTTTCACTTTCATCAAGAGGCTTTTTAGTTCTTCTTCACTTTCTGCCATAAAGGTGGTGTCATCTGCATATCTGAGGTTGATATTTCTCCTGGCAATCTTGATTCCAGCTTGTGCTTCCTCCAGCCCAGCATTTCCCATGATGTACCCTGCATATAAGTTAAATAAGCAAGGTGACAATATACAACCTTGATGTACTCCTTTTCCTATTTGGAACCAGTCTGTTGTTCCATGTCCAGTTCTAACTGTTGCTTCCTGACTTGCATACAGGTTTCTCAAGAGGCAGGTCAGGTGGTCTGGTAGTCCCATCTCTTAAAGAGTTTTCCACAGTTTATTGTGATCCACACAGTCAAAGGCTTTGGCATAGTCAATAAAGCAGAAATAGATATTTTTCTGGAATTCTCTTGCTTTTTTGATGATCCAGCGAATGTTGGCAATTTGATCTCTGGTTCCTCTGCCTTTTCTAAAACCAGCTTGAACATCTGGAATTTCATGGTTCACATATTGCTGAAGCCTGGCTTGGAGAATTTTGAGCATTACTTTACTAGTGTGTAAGATGAGTGCAATTGTGCAGTAGTTTGAGCATTCTCTGGCATTGCCTTTCTTTGAGAATGGAATGAAAACTGACCTTTTCCAGTCCTGTGGCCACTGCTGAGTTTTCCAAAGTTGCTTACATATTGAGTGCAGCACTTTCACAGCATCATCTTTTTGGATTGAAATAGCTCAACTGGAATTCCATCACCTCTACTAGCTTTGTTCTTAGTGATGCTTCCTAAGGCCCACTTGACTTCACATATATAACACCTTGATCCTTTCTAAATTGATAACATTAATAATGATATAATAATCTAGTACAGTTATAATGTTTTATATTACTACAGCTGTTTCAACTTTTTGAATCCCTCTTGTATGAAGGACTTTGTTAAGTATTTTCCATTTGCTATCCTATTTAGTATATTTGTTTGAATTGAAATCAAACTGATAGCAAATCATTTTATCTTATAGTGTATTTTTCCTAATTCAAGATAGGAAATACTTAAAAAGAGTTCTTAAATTTTGAATTGTATATGTAAGAAATGGGGCTTCCCAGGAGGCAATAGTAGTAAAGATCCAGCCTGCCAATGCAGGAGCATGAGAGAGGAGTTAGATTCCTGGGTTGGGAAGATCCCCTGGAGGAGGACGTGGCAACCTGCTCCAGTCTTCTTGCCTGGAGAATCCCATGGACAGAGGAGCCTGGAGGGCTTCAGTCCATAGAGTTGAAAAGAGTGAGATATGACTGAAGTGACTGAGCATGCACACATGTAAAGAAATTTCAGGAGTATAAAATTAACAACTCTAAATTTATTAATAATAAGCATTCTTCTGAATATTCATGCTGATAAAAGCAGCCCTTGTGTACATGGTAACACCTTGTTCTAAAGTCAAAGGAAATGTATAAACTTGGAAGAAAATCACTTCTGTTCTGGAGAATGCTCCGTAAGCTCAACCAAGCTATTTAAAAATGTTCCATTGTGTATATTTTATATTTACATGTATAGTTATTTCCTCTTTGTGGCTAATCCAAAGGAATCCTTAAAAGATTCCTTTTAAACAAATAATAGCTCCCTAAAACCTTGTGTAAATCTAAGTTGTTGTGAACTACATTTCTTAAAATAATAACTGAATCTAATCTTAATTGTTCTCAGTTCATATATGAAATAAAATTATGCCTTTAAAATATATGATTTATTATAATTTGAGGCAACTTTGAATTATGCAGAAATAAATTAGCTTTATAAGTCATAGCTCTAGACATATAAAAAATAAATCCCTAAGTAAAATAAAATGTTTCCTTTTCCTTTACTGATCAACAGGGATTTAAACAAATATTAAAATAATAAAATGATGAAGTAAGGTGAAAATAATAAAAGATTCACATTGCAACTATTTTAGAATTTACAAAGGAGGTCATTTGATCCCCATGGTTATCTCATAAACTTGTAATTATTATATTCCTTCCTTTATACATTAGCAATCTGAGCCTCCGAGAAATTAGTAGCTTGCCAAAGGCTGCTGACCTATGGGCATATAGTGAGGTTAGAGTTTTAAAATAATCTTCTCATTCAAACAAAGATGAAAATATATCATGTAAGTCAGAATGTATTTACTGACTTCCTACAAACCTGTAACTGTGCTTCCCTCGTAGCTCAGTTGGTAAAGAATTTTCCTACAATGCAAGAGACCCAGGTTTGATTCCTGGGTGGGGAAGATCCCCTGAAGAAGGGAATGGCTACCCACTCCAGTATCCTTGCCTGGAGAATCCTATGGACAGAGGAGCCTGGTGGGCTACAGTCCATGGGGTTGCCTAGAGTCAGACATGACTTAGCAACTAAACCACTTTACTTACCTATAAATTTTTCCACTTCTCTTGCACAATTTTTTTTTTTTTTTTGCTAGAAAACCTTGAAAACTTCTGACAAAGTTCCATTGAAACTAAGTTCTTCTACTTTTACTTATTGTTTGGAGAGTTTACCAAATGCAAACACTAAAATTTTTAAAAGTTTGAATAATTTGTTTCTTATTGCTGCCGAAGTAAGTTAATATAAAGATAGTGGCTTAAAACAAGACATTTTCTCGTACAGTTTTGATGGTCATAAGTCCAAAATGGTCCCCACAAATCAACAGAAGGAGAGAATTTTTGCTCCAGGATGGATTATATCTAGAACTTCACTCATCCCTAATTTAGATAACTTAGATGATGAGATTGGGGAATTTTCAGCTGATAAGAATTCTATGAGATTTTGGACTTGAATTGATGTTATAATGCTTTGAGAATTTTGAAGATTTTGGATGGGGTAAATGTATTTTGTATGTGGGACAGACATGGATCTTTTAAGATCAGTGTGTGGTGTCTGCTGTGATGGCTGAGGAGTACTAAGTCATACATCCAATCTCTTCAAGGGACCCCTATATGAGTGAATAATTTGCCTTTTGATATTTCAGAGGCACTAGCAAAATGTTGTTAATACTTGGTTACCTAGTTATCCCTAGAGCATGCTTCCTGACAGTGACCCACCAATGTAGTACTTTTTGAGAATCTGGATAGGTTAAAAATTCTCCCAATCATTCACTCCTAGCTTATTTTTGTTATTGTTTAGTCACTAAGTCATGTCTGACTCTGCGTCTCCATGGACTCTAGCCTGCCAGTCTCCTCTGTCCATGAAATTTTCCTAGGCAAGAATACTGGAGTTGGTTACCATGCCCTTCTCCAGGGGATCTTCCCAACTCCGTGATAGAACTTGCGTCTCCTGCATTGGCAGGCGAATTCTTTACCACTGAGTCCCAAGGAAACCCAGTTCTTTTTTTACTTAAGTTATTACCTCTTTTCATTTGTATTTCGCCAAAAGTAGCAAGAGTAAAACATGCTGCGCCAACAACCCATTCTCTGGAAATTTTTGCAGCTAAATTTCCAAGTTCATCACTTACAAGTTTCTTTTCTACAAAACTGCAGAATCTAATTCTGCAATTTTCTGTCACTCTATAATAAGGTGTCCTTTCCTCCTGTTCTCAATAATACGTTCCTCTTTTCCTTACGAGATCTCATGAACAGCATGTTTACCCCTCATATTTCTATCAGCAGTCTGTTTATGATGATATAGGTATTCTCTAAGATGATATAGGCTTTACCATATTGCTGACTTCCTTCTGAATTCTCACTAGCTATAGTCATTAACATCCATATTGCTTCAAATATTCTTTTCAAGGAAATTTACATCAAAATTTTTTCATTTGGAAATATTTTAAAATATATTTATTAATTCTACCACACATATTTATTAAGAAGCAGTAATTTCAAAACACTGTTCAAGGTACAGGGGACACAATAACCATTAATAAAAAGAGGAATTTTTCTCTGAAGGAGCTTGCCTTGCATTTAGAGGAATGAACAATAAAAAAAAGTTATAAGAAAATATCAGGTAGCTATAATGCTAGCGTAATTTGAATTGAATGCTTTAATTGAACTTATAGTTACACAATGTTCCTCATAATTCTTCCAGTCTTTGCCCATTACCCAATTTTAAAGCCACTTCTACACTTTGGAGTATTTGTTACAGCCACATCCCACTTTCAGAATAAAAATCCATATAGTTTCCTATTGCTGCTCTAATAAATTACCACAAACTGAGTTGCTTAAACTGGAGGAGGGTATGGCAACCCACTCCAGTATTCTTGCCTGGAGAATCCCATGGACAGAGGGGTCTGGCAGGCTAGAGTCCATAGGGTTGCAAGGAGTCAGACACACACGCCAAAGAGTTACTTTGTTGTTGTTCAGTTGCCAGTCACTTCTGACTCTTTGTGACCCCATGAACTGCAGCACACTAGGCTTCCCTGTCCTTCACCATCTCCCAGAGTTTGCTCAAACTCATGTCCATTGAGTCAGTAATGCCATCGAACCATCTCGTACTCTATCATCCCCTTCTCCTCCTGCCTTCAATCTTTCCCAGCATCAGGGTCTTTTTCGATGAGTCGGCTATTCACATCAGATGGCCAAAGTGTTGGAGCTTCAGCTTTATCAGTCCTTCTAATGAATATTCAAGGTTGATTTCCTTTAGGATTGACTGGTTTGATCTCCTTATAGTCCAAAGGACTCTCAAGAGTCTTCCCCAACACCACAGTTGAAAAGCATCAAATGGCTTAAAACAACACAAATTTATTTTACTGTGGTCCTGAAGATCAGAAGTCCAAAATGAGACTTTTCCTGGCTAAAATCATGGAGTCAGCAGGGCTGGTTCCTTCCTGAGGCTCCTGAAGAGGTCTATTCCTTGACTCTTCCAACTTCTAGAGGCTGCTGGGACCACCTGTCCCCATCTCTACTTCTGTTGTCACATCACCTCCTCTACTTCATCCAGTCTGTCTCTGTCTCTCACTTATAAGGACACCTGTAATTGCTTTGGGAAGATTCTGATATCCCAGTATAATCTCCTCATCTGTCTTTTACCATAAAATAATATATTTGCAAGTTCCATGGATTCAAATGTTGACATCTTTAAGAACAGTATTCAGTCTGCCACAGTTTGATGTTTTCCTTTATTGATTTTTGTCTTCTGGTTTTAGACAACTCTGAAATGTGATCATGTTTTAGTTGTCCAAAAGTTTAAATTAGATGTTTATTACTGGTAATTTATCCTAACTTTTTATTATTCTTTAATAATACAATTGCATGTAATAATATACACACATGTAATATGGTATTGTACAACACAGATGATTTGGAGTTTAAAAGAAGTTATGATTTTAAAATTATGCAGAAATGTTTCTGTGATAGTCAAGATATGAAATCATCATATTAAAGATGATTTGTTGTGTAGCTTTTCCAAGTGTGACCTGGCAAATGCATCATATTTTGTTAGATAAGAGAGAAGAAAGATGTGGCCAAGGATCATTTTTTTGGAGATAAAATTGCTTGCTCATTGTTTATCATTAATTTTAACTGAGAAAGATAAGACCATTGTGTATAGAAGCTTTATTTTTTATAAATATATGACTTATATTCTGCATATATGTCTATGTTGAAAAAAATAAATACTACCGGTCTATAAAGGAGACATTTGAAGTTGTGGTTTATTTTTTTCAGATTATAGAAAATCTAAAGTGAGTTTCAATAAAGAGATGAAATGAACTGTTGGCACTACCCTCCCAACAAGCCAGTTTTCTCACATGCACAGTACAACCACAAAGTTATGAGTCTGGTTACAAAAACTATAAAAGGATAGCAGTTTCTTCAACCTAGACACTTAGTATTAGAGCTAGTTTAAAGCTAATTCTTTAATTACATTGGTGACTGAATGGTAACACAATACAGTCAGCTTTCTACCCAGCATCCTCAAATTCTGATCACCTATGATATTCAATTAACCACCAATATCTGTTTTATCCATATTCACTGCCACTAAGCTAATTCCATTCGAAAAAACTGCTCCCTGGATTTATTCAACAGCTTCCCAATTAGTCTCACAATCCTGCTCAGCTCCAATCCATGTTCTATTTAGTGACCCGAACAAGTTTTTCCTTAAATGCTAAGTTGATCATGTCACTTCCCTCCTCAGAATCTTGTGCAATAACTTCAGGTTCAAGTCCAAATTTCTTAATTTAGCATTCGGGGATTTCAGGGTCTGGCTCTTTCTTATCTTTATGAGTCATCTCTTTGTAGATCCTCCTCTTCTGAACATCCTCTGGGAGAATTAAATGCTTTTCTTCTGGCTTTGTGTTTTGATAATTACCATAGCTGACCAGTGATTTAGGAAAAATTATAATTACTCTTTATTACAAAGAGAACACAAAGAAATGAGGTAAATATTTTAATTCATGTTTTTGTAGTTTAGTTGCTAAGTCGTTGTCCGACTCTTTGCAACCCAGTGGACTGTAGCCCACCAGGTCCCTCTGTCCATGGGATTTCCCAGGCAAGAATTCTGGAATGGGTTGCCATTTCCTTCTCCAGAGGATCTGTCTGACCCAGGGCTTGAACCGGAGTCTCTTGTATCTCTTGAACTGGCAGGCAGATTCTTTATCACTAGTGCCACCATTTGAGCCATATATTGTCTAGCTAGTTCTACTTTTGTTGAACACCTGAGAGGCTTTAAGAAGACCTTTGTGCTGTAGGTAAGAGTTTGTTATGTGCAAAAGTGTTCTTTTGATCTTGCATGCTTGAAAGTATTTCCAGGTACCTAAGAAGCCCATTGTTTCTCCCTAATAACTTGGCTAGAATTAGGTGTAAACAATTAATCATGTACTTATCTATCATATATCTTGTGTCCTATTCTACTGGTAAGCACCTCTGTCCAGAAGGAATTTGGGAGTAGAAAATGGGTAGGGGCTCATTCTCTTTATGCTTCCTGTAAGTGGGTTTGTGGTGAGAATTACTGTGAAGTCCAATGCTTTTTATTACCCAGAAAATTAGGAACCACATAGAGCGGGTAAAAGGTCTAAACCAGGGAGCCAACAAAGGCTTATTTCAAATTAAGATCAGTTTGTCATTGTTTAAAATAATCCCGGTTTACTTTCTGTGCCTAATTTAGATCCACGTCTTGGAGCCAGCAACCATCCAGATGGTGGTAGTTCTTTGGGACTTGACATTATTTTTAAAAGGTCTCCATAGGCAAATTGTAACTGGCACTTCATTCTTATCAGAAACCAAACATCTGTGAATTTGCTCCAGTTTTGAATCACCGTTTGAGCACTTTCCCATGGTAGCACCTTGCTGAGTTTCTTTCTGGGTGAAATATGTGAACTATTATTTTTCCTATTAAAACCTGTCACACGTATTATATACACAGGCACATTATGTTCCTAAAATTTTGTCATAAAAATTTGAGTCAAAAGATAATAGGTTTCTCATTTAAGGTGTGCCGAAGATTTACTTATAGTAACCTCAATGTTTCAGAAATGACCCCTAAGATGTATTTTCTTCCCTGACATGTCACTGTATCCCAGAAAACTTACAACTTTTACTCCGGTGCTTCAAAAGCACTGTATAAATTCATTGTGTATATATGTAATATATGTGTTACATATACATGTTATAGGGGCTTCTCAGTAACTCGGTGGTAAAGAATCTGCCTGCCAGTGCTGGTGATACAGGAGAGGCAGGTTTGATTCCTGAACCAGGAAGATCCCCTGGAGGAGGAAACGGCAACCCTCTCCAGTATTCTTGTTGGGAAATTCCATGGACAGAGGAGCTTAGTGGGACTGAGCAACTGAGCGTGCATGCACATATGCATACATATTATAAAAGTTAAATATATGTTTTTAAACTTCCTTTTAAAATTAGACAGTAAAAATGTATTAAATTTTGAGTCAGTTGTACATTTCTCATATTATCCTCATCTGTTCCCATCCACAGACATGCAGAGCTTTGGACTTTCTGTTATATGTTGACATATATTACATGTGCATTTTATGGGAAGAGGCAGACTGGGGAATGGAAAAGTACCTTTGTTTCACAATCTTGATGTATTTGCTACTACTTTGCCAAGCCAGTAAAACTGATAATTCTTTTTTTTTTTTTTTCCTTTTGGCCATGCTGTGAGGCTTGCAGAATCTTAGTTCCCTGACCAGGGATTGAACCTGGGACATATCTGTGAAAGTGCTGAGTCCTAATCACTAGATTGTCAGGGAAATCCCCAAAACTGATTCTTATACTGATGATTCAGAGACCATTAATTAGGAATGAAAACTTAAATTATGTTCACTGTAGTTTTATAATTTAGTGAACTTAATTCTTTTTTACCTCCTCATATACCAACTTGGGGCTTCCCAGGTGGCCCTAGTGGTAAAGAACCTGCCTGCAATACAGGAGACATAAGAGTCATAGGTTCAAACCCTGGGTCAGGAAGATCCCTGGAGGAGAGCATGGTAACCCACTCCAATATTCTTGCCTGGAGAATCTCATAAACAGAGGAGCATGGCAGGCAACAGCCCATATCATCACATAGAGTTGGACATGACTGAAGTGACTTAGCACACATGTATTCACCTACTTGAGAAATTATAAAAAAAAAAATTCTGTTCAGTAGTAAGTTCTTGTTCTGAATCTTAATTCTATACCTAAAGTTTAGCTTCTTTGTTTGATTTGTGCTAATAAACTCATCCAGGCTTCCCTGGTGGCTCAGGTTGTAAAGAATCTGCCTGCAATGTGGGAGACCCTGGCTTGGGAAGATCCCCTGGAAAAGAGAAAGGCAACTCATTCTAGTATTCTTGCCTGGGAAATCCCATGGACAGAGAAACCTGGCGAGGTACAGTTCATGGGATCACAAAGTGTTGGATACTACTGAGTGACTAACGCTTATAACACCAATAAACTCACCCACCATTTCTGAAGAGATGCTGTGACTTTATACTAGGCTCTTGCCCTGTAAACATATTCCCTTACTATAGTAAACTCAACCACTTGGCTTTTGAGTATAACTCTTGTAGGAAGATCAGGCTCTGCAGTTTTTTGATATATATCATTGTTCAGTTCAGTTCAGTCGCTCACTCGTGTCCGACTTTTTGCAGCCCCATGGACTGCAGCACGCAAGGCTTCCCTGTTGATCAGCAACTCCTGGAGCTTGCTCAAATGCATGTCCATCGAGTCAGTGATGCCATCCAACATTCTCATCCTCTGTCGTTCCCTTCTCCTCCTGCCTTCAATCTTTCCCAGCATCAGGGTCTTTTCAGTGAGTCAGTTCTTCACATCAGGTGGCCAGAGTATTGGAGTTTCAGCTTCAGCATCAGTCCTTCCAACGAATATTCAGAACTGATCTCCTTTAAGATGGATTGGTTGGATCTCCTTGCAGTCCAAGGGACTCTCAAGAGTCTTCTCCAACATCACAGTTCAAAAGCATCAGTTCTTCAGTGCTCAGCTTTCTTTACAGTCCAACTCTCACATTCATACATGACTACTGGAAAAACCACAGCTTCGAACTTTGATGGACCTTTGTCGGCAAAGTGATGTCTCTGCTTTTTAATATGCTGTCTAGGTTGGTCATAGCTTTGCTTCCAAGGAGCAAGTGTCTTTTAATTTCATGGTTGCAGTCATTGTAGTTTGTCTGAAATTAAAGTTACCAGAGGAACCCAACACCTGACTATGGCAAATATTACAGTTTTAGAAATCACCTGGATGTGTTGGGAAAAATATATAGATTATTGAGTGGGGTTTGGCACTCATTTTCATTTGTAGAGTCTATGTAGTCTCACTTAACAGTCACTAGCTACTCTTAGAATACAAGCTCCCTAAAGTTTCACACATCACCTTCCCAGGAGGCTCAGTGGTAAAGAATTCACCTGCCAATGCCGGAGATGCAGGTTCTATCTCTGGGTTGAGAAGATCCCCTGGAGAAGGAAATGGCAACTGACTCCAGTATTCTTGCCTGGGAAATCTCAGTCAGAGGAGCCTGGAAGGCTAGAGTCCATAGGGTGGCTACATGACCTAGGGACTAAACAACAATAACACATGTACATATTCATGTTACGTCCTGATAGAACTCGGTGACCATCTACTTTCCCATTCATAACTCCAGTCTTAAAGACATAGATAGGCCATAGTGGTAAGTTATAGAGTTTTCAGACTAAGAAATTAGGACACCTTCCACATCAACTGGCCATTTTCCTGTTTGGAACACTTTGCTTTTCCTTTGCTCTTGGAACTCTTGGAAATGTAGATAGGATTTTCTCCCATTTTGAAAAGGATCTTCAAACCACAGTTAACACAGGATATCAGAAGAAAGATTTGACAGAGTTATTGTAGATCAAGATGGAAGACAGCAAGAAGCAGATAAATTAGGTCTTTGAATCTTGAGGAAAAAATGCTATTTTCTTCCCTTTATTTGTGATTGACTGTACTCATTAAAACAGTAAAATTTTGAGGATCAAAATTATGTTGAGGGATGAGAATGTTGGTCTCTTTCTGGTTCCAGTCTAGGCTCACAAATAGTTAAGAAGAATTTATTAGAGTAGGAGAGCACAAAGAGAGTTCAGGCCAAACCCTAGTCAATAATCAAATGTTCCCTAAAGTGCTTTCCACACAATGATACCCATTGGGAACTACCTCCATCTTTACAGTTTAATGATGATTTCCAGAATGTGGAATTTAATCGTCTTTGTCTCACTTAATTAGATATTTAGCTGATATTTAACATTCTGTCTTATACTTACCCTATGATTTAATAAATAACTTTTGAATGAATGAAAAGATAATTTTCTTTATTGACTTTTTATGTGTAATGTTTCTGAATGCTTTAAAAAAGTGACTTCATTCACTGAAAAAGTTTGACATAATAATTTCTTCCCTAATTGGGCTCGTCCTATTTGTAATTTGCAGACAGGTAAGTTTCTGAATAAGATGATGACTGCCATGCATATACTTGGGGCTTCCCTAGTAGCTCAGTTGCTAAAGAATCTGCCTGCAATGCAGGAGACCCTGGTTCAATTCCTGAGTGGAAAAGATCCCCTGGAGAAGGGATAGGCTACCCACTTGTGTTCTTGGGTTTCCCTGGTGGCTCAGACAGTAAAGAATCTGCTTGCAATGTGGGAGACCTAGGTTTGATCCCTGGGTTGGAAAGATCTCCTGGAGAAGGGAACAGCTACCCACTCCAGTATTCTGGCCTGGAAAATTCCATGGACAGAGGAGCCTGGAGGGCTACAGTCCATGGGGTCACAAAGAGTCAGACACAGCTGAGTGACTTTCAATTCACTTCCTCGTGCATATACTAAATCTCTTTTAATGTTTGGACTTCCCCAAATAGATTTCCAAATCTGATTGAAGAAAACATGCCATATAGCTAGATAACTATTTATAGAGTTTAACCACCTTAACCTGGTCATAGTATTATCAAAAAGATATCTGAGAATATTCTGAGAAAGTTCAGACTCTTGATTAAAAACAGACATATTTTGTATTTATGCATTAGTAAGTTTATTGTTCATAGGAAAAAAATGGCTCACCATTATATTTAATTGGTAAACAGATAAGGAGAAATGTTATGTACTTCTTTTCTTTGTTTGTTTTCTTTTTAAAGAAAGAAAAGCTCATTTTCTTGTCCAACTTAAAGCAGTTGAGACCAGTATAACAGGTGTGACCAATTTCATCTTTTGGAATGACACTTTTTGTAATGCAAAGGGATAAAGAAAAAACATTAGACTTACATTATTCTCCTTCTGTATAGATCTTGGCCAGAATTAAAAATAAAAAATATTTTAAAAAACAGGAGTATAAACCATTGGAAGAAGACAGAAAGCCCAGAAATAAACCCATGCACCTATGGGTACCTTATTTTTGACAAAGAAGGCAAGAATATACAATAGGGCAAAGATAGCCTCTTCAATAAATGATGCTAGGAAAACTGGACAGTTACATGTAAAAGAATGAAATTAGAACACTTCCTAATACCATACACAAAGCTAAACTAAAAATGGATTAAAGACCTAAATGTAAGACCAGAAACTATAAAGCTCTTAGAAGAAAACAGGCAGAACACTCAATGACATAAATCAGAACAATATCCTCTATGATTCACCTCCTAGAGTAATGGAAATAAAAACAAAAGTAGACAAGTGGGACCTGATTAAACTTAAAAGCTTTTGCACAGCAAAGGAAACTATAAGTAAGGTGAAAAGAAAACCCTCAGAAAGGGAGAAAATAATAGCAAATGAAACAACTGACAAAGGATTAATTTCCAAAACATACAAGCAGCTCATACAACTCAATGCGGAGAAATGTTATGTACTTCTTTTCTTTGTTTGTTTTCTTTTTAAAGAAAGAAAAGCTCATTTTCTTGTCCAACTTAAAGCAGTTGAGACCAGTATAACAGGTGTGACCAATTTCATCTTTTGGAATGACACTTTTTGTAATGCAAAGGGATAAAGAAAAAACATTAGACTTACATTATTCTCCTTCTGTATAGATCTTGGCCAGAATTAAAAATAAAAAATATTTTAAAAAACAGGAGTATAAACCATTGGAAGAAGACAGAAAGCCCAGAAATAAACCCATGCACCTATGGGTACCTTATTTTTGACAAAGAAGGCAAGAATATACAATAGGGCAAAGATAGCCTCTTCAATAAATGATGCTAGGAAAACTGGACAGTTACATGTAAAAGAATGAAATTAGAACACTTCCTAATACCATACACAAAGCTAAACTAAAAATGGATTAAAGACCTAAATGTAAGACCAGAAACTATAAAGCTCTTAGAAGAAAACAGGCAGAACACTCAATGACATAAATCAGAACAATATCCTCTATGATTCACCTCCTAGAGTAATGGAAATAAAAACAAAAGTAGACAAGTGGGACCTGATTAAACTTAAAAGCTTTTGCACAGCAAAGGAAACTATAAGTAAGGTGAAAAGAAAACCCTCAGAAAGGGAGAAAATAATAGCAAATGAAACAACTGACAAAGGATTAATTTCCAAAACATACAAGCAGCTCATACAACTCAATGCCACAAAAACAAACAACCCAATCAAAAAGTGGGATAAAGACCTAAACAGACATTTCTCCAAAGAAGACATACAGATGGCTAACAAGCACATGAAAAGATGCTCAACATTGCTCATTATTAGAGAAATACAAATCAAAACTACAATGAGATATCACCTCACACCAGTCAGAATGGCCGTCATCTAAAAGTCTACAAACAATAAATGCCAGAGAGGGTATGGAGAAAAGGAAACAGTCTTGCACTGTTGGTGGTAATGTAAATTGATACAGCCACTAAGGAAGACGATTGGAGATTCCTTAATAAACTAGAAATAAAACCACCATATGACCCAGCAATCCCACTCCTAAGCATATACCCTGAGGAAACCAAAATCGAACGAGACGCATGTATCACATTGTTCATTGCAGCACTATTTACAATAGTTAGAACATGGAAACAACCCAGCTGTCCATTGACAGATGAATGGATAAAGGAGTTGTGGTACATATACACAATGGAATATTACTCAGCCACAAAAAGGAACACATTTGAGTCAGTTCTGATGAGGTGGATGAACCTAGAACTATTATACAGAGTGAAATGAGTCAGAAAGAGAAAGATAAATATCATATTCTAATGCATATATACTAGAAAAATGGTACTGAAGAATTTATTTACAGAGCAGCAATGGAGAAAGAGACACAGAGAATAGACTTATGGACATAGGAAGAGGGGAGAAGAGGGTGAGTTGTATGGAAAGAGTAACATGGAAACTTACATTGCCATATGTAAAACAGATAGCCAATGGGAATTTGCTGTATGGCTCAGGAAACTCAAACAGGGGCTCTGAATCAAGAGGGGTTGGATGGGGTGGGAGATGGGAGGGAGGTTCAAAAGGGAGGGAATATATGTATACCTATGGTTGATTCATGTTGAGGTTTGACAGAAAAACAACAAAATTCTGTAAAGAAATTATCCTTCAATAAAAAAATAAATTAAAAAGAAAAGAAATAAAAAATAAAATGTATTTTAAAAACTTTAAAACCCAGAATTTGAATATTTAGGACCTTGATCTCATCAATTTGTAAAAAATGAGTAAATCAGAGTTTCACAATGTGTATTTTCTGGAAATATCATTTTTAAATGTATCAACAGGTATTATTTAAGACAGAAGATCTGTGATCAAATACACTTGGGGAAAAATGATTTAAACAAGTCAGACACATGTCTTTATGGTAGTATTTCTCATAACCTTTAAATTGTCAATTTGTACTATGACTATGTGTATATGCATATTTATATATTTACATATTTACACACTTATACTCTACATACTATGTATATGGACCAGTTTTCAAATGCATCCATTTCTTTTTCCCTTAGAGTAACTTGGAGTAAATTTTAGTGGACCACACTGATGAAAACTCAACTAAATGTTCCTCAATTCATCCACTAACTCATCAAGATTACGATCATGTAATTGGTATTCACTAATGGTATTTACCTGGCTGGTCTGAAAATGTTAAACAATCTCAGATAAATGAATGATGTGCTGGTTTCTATCTAAATTCTAGTTTACCTCTCCCCTTTGTCTAACCTATGAAAGAAGGTCATGATTAAAATGTGCTTTAATTTTAGCCTAAAATGTTTATCTGTCAGCAGGAAGAGAGAAAAAGAGCCCAATTTTTACTTGAAATTATACTAGGCTGTAACTCTAGTTAATAAAATACTTAGAAACTTGATGAAAGAAATCATGATAATAACAAGATTCATCATCACTATTATTTCTTCAGAAGAGAATTGGCTTCTGGGTATTCTTAGACTAATTCCATCTGCCACTACAAAATTTGGACTTTGAAGCAAGTGTGTTAGGTATTTCCTGGATCATATCCCCAGATAATGAAGAACTTCATTAAATATAGAAAGCTCTCTATAGCCTCTGCCTCCCACTGGTTTAACATATAAATCCCTGCACTAGATTCAGAAATTATATTTACATGATCCAATCCACAAAGTTGTATAGCATTTCGTGTGAAAGAGATTTGAGGCCAGTCTCTACCTAGCAGCTGGCAAGGGCTAGAGTTTGCATTTGACTTGCTCCTTTGCCTGATTTCAATTAAAAAGCAACAATGGCAACAATCACAATGACACAAAATGTTTCAAATGCAGTTTTTGAGTAATAATAGCTTGCATTTCTGCAAGAAAACAAAGGTGTTCCAACTGAAATCCATGCTGATATCAGCTCTGGTGATTTTTCACATTCATGCAAGGGAGGCAAAAACACCTAAGGAGGCATATGCTGAAAAATAAACTAGAAACCGGGACAAATCTACTGTGGAAAATTACTGGGTTACATAATAGTAGTAATACATAAATATTGGAATTGAAGTAGAAAATCAGGCCAGGCAAAATGCTATTCTGGCTGTTTCTGCAAGTCTAGTCTTAGTTCCAAGGCTCTGGGACTTAAGGCCAAGGAAAGGTAGATTCCTTAAAGTCATCTTACTTGACAATGATGAGTATTTTGTTATGTATCTTTAAATGATAACTTTAAAATTGCTTTTTATAAATTTTCTAATAACCAATGAAACAGTTAAAATCTAGTGTGAGAATTCAAATTATCTGAATGAGAATTTCTAATAACCTATGTAAAACTATGGGCTTTCCTGAAGGCTCAGTGGTAAAGAATCTGCCTGCAATGCAGGTGACCCAGGTTTGACCCCTGAGTCAGGAAGATCCCCTGGAGAAGGCAATGGCTAACCCCTCCAGTATTCTTGTTTGGAGAACTTCATGGACAGAAGAGCCTAGTGGGTTACAGTCCATGGGGTCACAAAGAGTCAGACATGACTGAGCAACTAACACTTTCACTTTTCAAAACTATAAACCTTGAGAAGATTCCATCAAGGAATCTGAATAACTGGGTACGTGAATTCCTGACTCTCTGAAAATGTATGTGATGATAAATATTTGGGTGTTAAGCTGCTGAGTTCTGGGGTAAGTTGTTATACAGCAATAGATAACTAATACAGATTTTTCTACCAGGTGTGTGCTGCTATGTAAGGATCATCTAAAACTGTGGGAGTGGCTTGGAAACTGAGAAGCAGACAGAAGCTAAGAGGACCTTGGAGACTGTTACCAGAGATTTAAATGTCTCATGGCCTTTGAAGAGGCTGCCAGTGTGAAAGGATGAGTATCTTATGGGAAACCGGTGAAAAGGGAACTTTTATTATCCAGGGACAGAAAGTTTAGCAACACTGCTGCTTCCTAATAGAGTAGAAAGTAGAAATACATCTGAGGAACTGGGTGATTTAGATCAGGAGAACTGCACACAGAGGGAAGATGCTGCCTGCTATATGTTCTTGAGCTTGTAAAAATGCAAGAAGAGAAGTATAAGTTAAAGAAAAGAGTTCTAAACATGAAGGGAATGAGAGTTATTAGTTATGAATGCTCACAGCCTTTCCAGATGATGCTAAAATTAAGAAATGACTTTGTAGCAAGGAGCAAATTCAGTCACTGTCAGAAAAAAATTAAGATGAAGCTGAGGATATGCTTGTTAAATCCATTGCTAAGATCATGGAAAGACATCGGTTCAAATTCCAGAGTACAGTCATATCTTCATTATGTGAGAGGGACAGGTTCAGGATGCCTTTGGATACCTGAATCTGGGGATGCTTAAGTTCCTTATGTAAGATGGTGCAATACTTGTATGTAACCCATTCACATCATCCCACATACTTCAAACCATTGTCAGACTGCTTATAATATCTAACAAAATGTAAACGCTAAGTAAATGTTGTCATTGTGTGGAAAATTCAAGTTTTGCTTTTTGGAACTTTCTGGGTTTTTTTAAAAATATCTTTTTCTGTGGTTGACTGAATCCATGGAGGGCCAGCTGTGCTGTTGTGTCACAGGAAAGATTCTCTGAGGGTGTTAATAATAAGACTCACAAATCCCTTCTGTCAAAAATAGGCCCTTTAAGAAGTTAAGGAACTTGTCCCCTCAGCTATTTTAACAGGATCCAAAGACAGAGATGGAATTATCTCAAAGCAGTGTGTGACTGTGGCTTTTGTTTAATGGAATAAACCTTAATATGATTTAAGGAAACCAAAATATTTTTAAAGAAAATTATATTTGAAGAATTGCAGAAAGCTTGACCCAAGGGACAGAGAGTAGAAAATGAAAGTTTTGGATTTCCAAACTTCTACAAGCAGGAAGCAGCTGCAGACACACATTTCCTTTTATGAAAAAAATGATAGCAGTGCAAAACCAAGATACCAGAGTGTGGCGGCCAGAACCATGGTAAGTCATTTGCAAATAGGAATTGGACTGAGTCTTAATTGAGGAACTTTCGCCAGGTGCCTGGATGGATTTCAGAACTGCTGTGGGTCAGGGTGTGTGTCCCGTACCTTCCTTTTAGGAATAGGAATTCCTGTAGCAGTTCTCCTTGCCTGCCCCAACATTGTATGTTGGCTGTGTGTGTGGGTGGGGGTGAGGGGGTGGGGGACAGATCACTTGACTCTAGTTCACAGGACACCAGATTGAGAGGATCTGGACTCAATGAGCTTTCCTTTAGGAATCACAAACAAATAGACTCACCTGCATGTGGACCTGATTGGACAATAAGACTCAGGTATCACACTGAAGATGGAATGAGGTCAGACTTTGTGGTCCTCGGGAGGGGTCTAGTATATTTTTGCATGTAGGACAGATAGGAATTATTGGTAGAGAGGGCAGATAGCCTCCAAAACACTCCCCATGTCCTGGAATGCAGACTCTATTGTTGTCCCTTCCCACATTGTAACAGAGTTAGGCTCTGTGACTAATTTATTAGATAATGATATTTCAAGGCTTCCCTGGTGGCTCACTGGTAAAGAATCCTGCTAATGCAGGAGATGTGGATTTGATCCCTGGCATGGGAAGATTCCCTGGAGAAGGAAATGGCAACCCACTTCAGTATTAGTGCCTGGAGAATCCCATGGACAGAGGGGCCTGATGGTCTATAGCCCGTGGGGTTACAAAGAGTTGGACACGACTTAGTGACTGAGCTCAAACAGGAGAGTCATACTCCCTGTCTAACAGAGATTACAAAAGATACTATGACTTTCATCTTGATGCTCCCCTCTCCATCTTAAATCCTTACCTTGGATCACTTTTCTGGGGAAATCAACTGTCACATTATGAGCAGCATAACAGAAAGATCCATGTGTTAAGGAACAAAGGCCAGTAAAAAACTGAAGGCTACCATCAACAGCTACATGAATGCACTTGGAAATGGATTCTCCAGTCTCAGGCAAGTTTTCTGCAGACTTCAGCCGAGACCTCAACTATAACCTCCCAAGAGAACCTGAATCAGAACCATCCAGTTAAACCACTCCCTGATTCCTGACCCTCAGGAACTGTGTGATTAAATAAATAATCCTTGTTTTAAGCTGCCAGGTTTGAGGATGATTGGTTATCCCTTTTGTTTGGCTTCCCTGGTGGCTCAGTTGGTAAAGAGTCTGCCTGCAGCGTGGGAGACGCGGGTCTGATGCCTGGGTCTGGAAGATCCCCTAGAGAAGGAAATGACAACCCACTCCAGTATTCTTGCCTGGAGACTGCCATGGACAGAGGAGCCTAATAAGCTACAGTCCGTGGGGTCACAAAGAGTTAGACAGGACTGAGAGACTAACTTTCAATTTGTTCAGTTCAGTTTCAGTTCAGTCGCTCAGTCGTGTCCGACTCTTTGCGACCCCATGAATTGCAGCACGCCAGGCCTCCCTGTCCATCACCAACTCCCGGAGTCCACCCAAACCCATGTCTGTCGAGTCAGTGATGCCATCCAACCATCTCATCCTCTGTCGTCCCCTTCTCCTCTTGCCCCCAATCCTTCCCAGCATCAGGGTCTTTTCCAATGAGTCAACCCTTTGCATGAGGTGGTGAAGGGTTGGAGTTTCAGCTTCAACATCAGACCTTCCAATGAACACAATTGTTATATAGCGACAAATCACTCATACAACCATTCATGTATCTATTGATGTCTTACTAGGTCTCCAACTTTGTATCAGCTGTCAGAGATACTAATGAAACATAATATCCAGTCTCTGTACCAGTCAGGACTCAATGTTGAACATAGAAATCACTGTAAGAATTATTAACTGGAAAAGTTTTAATAAAGGGAAATAGATGCTTAGAAATATTGAAAAATTTCAAGGGCATGGTCAAGGCAGGGCCTTTAGGAATGTTGATCTAAAACAAACAGATTGCCAGTTATTTCTCCAGCAAAAATGGGTTTATTGAGGATCAGCAAAAAATTGCAATTTAGTATTTTCACATGGTGAGCTACATGCACAATTCCACACAGGAGGACAGGAGAATCTTTTAAAGGGGAGAAAAGGAAGTTGGGAGAGATAAAGTAAACAGAATTCACTGGAAGAACTGAAAATTCAAAGCATAAAGGTTTTCAATTGGCTGAATTGTGATAGTCTCATTAGCTGAGCTCTTACCAGGCAAGAAGAGGGGTATTTATCAGATTAGGGCATGAGAGCTCCTTTTCTGTTGCCTCCCAGCTATATTTTAATTGAAGTTTCTGTTCATTAATTTTTACTGGAGCCACTGGTCATCACTATTGTCAGGAGTTCAAAAACACATCCCTGTAGCTGAACAAGGCAGAAAGGGTGAAAAAGCCACCTCAGTAATAGCTGCACCTACTGATGCATGTGTCTGATAAGGTGGAGAAAGGCCCCAAGAACATTACTGCAGAAAAACAGCCCATGGCTATAATGTTACTCATCAGCATAAACAATAAGGTGCAAGAGAATGCTTCTGCCTCACTTCCTGTCTTCCAGTTCATCTAAAAGTAAATCTAATTGATGGAACCTGATTCTCTTTGGGAATCTTATTTTGGCTAGGAAGTCTAGGCTTCTAATTTCTTCAACTTGAAAGGAGGTGGAACAGAGGTTGAGAGAACCAATTCTTATTCTTCCCCATGGTCTGTGCTCACAAGGGGTTTACAATGACAAGATTAACATAATGTGACAAGATTACAGATGGGGAATGTGCTAAATGGAGTGTTACAGCTTAAGTGCAATAGAAGATCTGAGAGCAAGGGGATTAGAGTGCAATGGAGAATTCAGAGAATGAAACTTCATAGGAGAACTTGGCTTTAAAGGATGGTAGGAATTGAACAAATAGAAAAAGAAAAGGTATTTAACGCAGATGGATGGTAAGAGTAAAGGCCTGAATTAAGGCAGATAACAGCAGATAGTTTGATTCTTGCAAAAAATAAATAATAAAAGGTGGTGATAACAGGACTTTGAAATATACAGAGCTTTAAGAATTAAAGCTTAAATATATTGCATGTGGATATACATGTATTGAATGTCCATAACACATTTATATAATTATGTAAAATATTGGATGTCATTGAGCAAATCTGTGTCTTTGCCAGATGATGATGGATCTAGAGTGAACTGTAGAAACACAGTATACGTGCCCACAGAGATAGCAACACTTTCTTCCCCCTAAATTCGGTCATATTTGTGCAGTCACTGTGATGGTCTTCAGCCTTGTATTAATTCCCTTATTATGAAAAGAAGCTTTCCCTGAGTCTCCTACCTCTTGGTACTTCCTTCCCTACTAAGGGGCTATACTTGTCTTCATATCTTACTAGCTACTGCCAGTGGTCTTCTCAATGGACAATTTGGGCAGTGTCACGTGAATCTGTCTAATTTTGAATAGTCCATATACCAGAAATTGCTTGCTACTGTGCCTCCTCATTTAGATCACATCTTCATCCATTTTGATATGTTAATAATATTGAGCAGGTGTTATATATATTTTGGAAAAAGAACTAGATGCTTTCCAAATAACATTTTAAGTCCAAATATGTTTTTTTTTCTTATTTAGTACTTGAGGAATAAATGAGATTGATTTATTCAACTGCAGAGCCTATAGGCCTGGAGAATCCCTATGGACAGAGGAGCCTGGCAGACTACAGTCCATGGGGTCACAGAGAGTCAAACACGACTGAGCGACTAATCAGCAGCAGCAGCAGAGCCTATAGTCTTTCCATTTATCACAAATATCAAACAAAAAATATTTCCTTTAAATTAAGGTATCTCAGATTTCGGCTTGCAAAACGTTGTTGATGTTCAATATCTCAGTTAATCCTCAGAATAAGCCTGCAAATGAGAATAGTGGAGAATTACCCTTCTTTTTTTATAGATTGGAGAAGCACTAACTTCTAAGTCACACACCTTAACAAGCTGAATGTTTGATAACCATTATTACATTTTGATAAAGTCTAGCATAAAGAAAAATTTTATACCATATACATTAGATAGATGGATGGGCTTACTTGGTAGCTCAGCTGGTAAAGAATCCACCTGCAATGCAGAAGACCTAGGTTTGATTCCTTGGTTGGAAAGATCCTCCAGAGAAGAGATAGGCTACCTACTCCAGTATTCTTGGGCTTCCCTGATGGCTCAGATAGTAAAGAATCTGCCTGCAATGCTGGAGACCTAGGTTCGATCCCTGGGTTGTGAAGATCCTCTGGAGAAGGGAATGACTACCCACTCCAGTATCCTTGCCTGGAGAATTCCATGGACAGAGGAGCCTGGCAGGCTACAGTCCTTGGGGCCACAAAGAGTCAGACAAGACTGAGCGACTAAGTATATAGATAGATGGATACATAGCTAAATTGATAGGTAAATGGATTGGTGCATTTAATGATTTGAAGTTTAGAGAATTGAAAATTTGGAAACTTTATAGTATCACAGGGAACATTTTTTCCTGTTACAGTAGAGGCATAAACTATAGTTATGATAAAACTTTTTCTTATATAGTTGATTGACCCTGATGGCAATTATTCATGATCCCCACCTGTGCATAAATGTCATACCGCACATTTAGACAAGGGAAGCAAACCAGACATCAGTCACCTTTCTGGGTCTCTAGCCAATCTTTAATGTCCTTTGTTAAGGAATGCATTATTTTCAACAGTGAAAGAGTCGAAAGAAACTTGTTGGTGTCTGTTTTGCCCAGTTGACTTTCTATTGCTAAATAACCCAGAAAGGTGTTCTTCAGCCACCTTATACATATATGTTTATATTCTGGTGGAAGATGAGTTTTCTATCGAGGTTCACTATACATGTAGATAGCTGTTTTTGAAGTGCTAATACAAGAGGTAACCTCAGAAAATAAAGCTTAACCTCAAATTTTTAAAAAATGAAATTTTAGTTATTTGTAAGGATGTGGGAAAGAATTATAACTTCAGAATGACCTTTAGTTCTCAAATTTCATCTTTCAGCAATTAGACTCTACAACCAGCCTGTCCATTTCTAATCAAGAAACAAAAATTTATGCCTATGTAGCATCAAAAATTCCTTGGTTATAATCAAGAGGAACATAAAGGTGAACATTTTCATTAGTGCATGTCATGAACATTGTAGGAAAAAGAATTATAACCTACCCCAGTCCAATTCATCTTCCCTGAGGAGCTGTTTAAAGCAAAAGAAAAAAAAAACAAAGAAAGAAAAATCCTTAATCTTTAGTTTTTCAGTTACTACAACTCCTTGAAATAAATTTTAAAGTTACACAAGAAAGTTTTCAAGGAATAGCATAGTCTGCTTGATCTCAGTTGGAGCCATGTTAAAAAAAAAAAAAACAACCCTCTAAGTTAGAGACTAATGACTTTACATTAGGAATAATGCATTCAATTCTAAAATGAGCGCTATTGATTGAAATCCAAGAGATAGATGTGAGTCTTAAGGTGGTGGGAAGAGAGTTAATACATTTTTCCATATATTTAATTAATCATGGTCATTACAGGATGAAGAATGAAATATAATGCATCATTGTGTGCTCAGACGCTCAGTCGTGTCTGATTCTTTGCAACCTCATGGACTGTAGCCTGCCAGGCTCCTCTGTCCATGGAATTCTCCAGGTAAGAATACTGGAGTGGGTTGCCATGCCCTTCTCTGGGGGATCTTCCCAACCCTGGGATCAAATCTGCTTTCCTTATGTCTCCTGTATTGGCAGGTGGATAGCCACTAGCACCAATATTCTGGGCCTTGTGAATACTTTATAATTACATGAAATTTATATGAAAATTCAAATGCTTCCTTTACAAATCCCAGGGAAAGATCTTCTGTGCCTCTATCATTGCCATGAGAAGAAAATTTTCAGCCAGTTCCTGGTTCCAGAAAAGATGAGAGACATGAAGAGCACAACCTCCCTAGTTAAACTGCCCTAAGAATGCTGTAAAGAACAGAGAACTCTCCCAGAGAAGAAAACTGCAGATTGCAAATCCAACCAAACCAGCTAAGTTCAGCCTAGACCAAGGCTGAGATCTTTACAGATGTGTGAGCTGAAAGGACAATGTTTGTTTCTAGTGGAGGGATGGTGTGTTATGCTGCAATTGATAACTTTTACAAAGTTGTATGCAGATAACAAAATGAAACACAATACATGACAGAAATTTATAGAAGTGTTGAAGTAGTTTTGCTATCCTTGTGTAAGAAAAGTTTAACACGAATGTTAAGAAGCAGGAGAGAGACCAAAATAGTGACATTTGTTGTTCAGTCGCTAAGTTGGGTCATGCATGTTTGACTCTTTGCAGCCCCGTGGGCTGCAGTATGCCAGGCTCCTCAGTCCTTCACTATCTCCTGGAGTTTGCTCAGATTCTTGTCTATTGAGTCACTGATGCTTTCTCACCATCTCATCCTCTGCCACCCCCTCTCCTTTTGCCTTCAATCTTTCCTGGCATCAGGGTCTTTTCCAATGCGTCAATTCTTTGCATCAGGTGGCCAAAGTATTTGAGCTTCAGCTTCAACAACAGTCCTTCTGATAAATATTCAGGGTTGATATCCTTTAGGACTGACTGGTTTGATCTCCTTGCAGTCTAAGGGACTCTCAAGAATCTTCTCCAACACCCCAGTTCAAAAGCATCAAGATTGTGACATAGGAATTTCCTAAACTTTTCTTTTCCGTGGATACACTGAATGTACAGTTACACATGGAACAATCACTCGGAACGAAATCCCCAGGCTAGACAAGTGGCTCCTACATATCTGGGAAATGAGAAAATAGCCACATTGAAATGAATACAAAAGGCTGAGACATACCCTCAGACCCAGATGATCTAGGCTGAACATAACTTGTGTGACTGGATTTACTCATCTCAGAAGAGGAGAAAAGAAGGAAGGAAGGGCACTGGGCCAAATATAATGTAATGACTTTCCCATATACTCCTGAGTGGACACCTATCAAGAGAAGGTATTCCTGATTGGCTCTTTCACTCTCTTTGTAAGCAATGCTGGGAGAGGTGCGATTATTGGCCTGACTCATATTGTACTTAAACTATGGAGAATTTGGATGCGCCACCAGGGATTGGCAAATTATAGCCCAAGATCCAAACTAGCTCACTGCTTGTTTTTATGAATAAAGTTTTATTATTAATAGAACATAGACTTTATTCATTACAAATTGTCTGTTGATATTTTGCTCTACAAAGTCAGAGTTGAGTAGCTGAGACAGATATGTGTGTGTGTTAGTTGCTCTATCATGTTTGACTCTTTGCGACCCCATGGACTGTAGTCTGCCAGGCTCCTCTGTCCATGGAATTCTTCAGGCAAGAATACTGGAGTGGGTTGCCATTTCCTTCTCCAGGGGATCTTTCTGACCCAGGAATCGAACCTGGGTGCGTCTCCTGCATTGCAGGCAGATTCTTGACCACTGAGATGTCAGGGAAGCTATTATGAGACAGATATTAGCGCCTGCAAAACTGAAAATACTATCTCTTTCCTGTTACAAAAAAGTTTGCTTGTTGTTGTTATTTACTCACTAAGTTGTGTCTGACTCTTTTGTGATCCCATGGACTGTAGCCTGCCAGGCTCTTCTGTCCATGGGACTTTCCAGGCAAGAATACTGAAGTGAGCTGCCATTTCCTCCTCTAGGGATCTTCACGACTCAGGTATCGAACCCATGTTTCTTATGTCTCTTGCATTGACAGACTGCTTCTTTACCACTGAGCCACCAGGGAAACCTTGCTCTAAAGTGCTATAGAAAGTCATGGCTGGAAGATCAAGATATGAGAAGGAAAGTAAAGCTAAGAGTGTCAAGAAAGGGCAGTTTTAGGTGTGGTTGTCATTGTGGTTGAGGCTGTAGTCATTGTAGTTAACAGCATGGGAAAGGAGATATGATTTCAGGGAATTCTCATTGGCATCCACTGTGAGACTGGAGGCCAATTCTGTGTCATTTGCTTGTTGCAGAAAATTATTTACTGGCTTATCTTCTTTGAAAAAATCTTACTTTGATGCAGCATACTTTCAGTATTGGTGTTTTTGGAAAGACTTTGTTTTCTAGGTGGAAATTTGGCCCAAGACCAAGAGGACACTCTTAAAAGGTAGCCAGGTCCAGATATATTTTCTTTAAAATATCTTGTGCCTGTGTGTGAGTGCAAATTTTTTAAAGGTATTTCTCAGACACTGCCCCAATAATATACACATCTCCATTGTGATGTAGGTTAGATTATATATACTATTGCAAGGTACATGCAATCTGACCATATTTGGGGGCACACTGAATTATTCATATATTAAGTGCATTCTTTAGTCCTGACAAATCCTGGAGGACCAGATTCTACTCTTTTGTCCACTTCAAAGTTCCTCTGAGTTCTTGCAAATTACAGTGGTGGCTAAATTCCCCCTTTCCATTTGCCTGTCTTTTGTCTGTTTTCACAGTCCTCCTGACTGTGTAATCACTCATTCTCTCATTTATCACAGCCTTTCCTGGTCCTGACTACACTATCTCCCTATTTTTGTCATGGTGCACTGGTACATTACAAATACAATTAAACCTCTCACAATACTGCTGCTTTTGGCCAACACATCCCAGCTTCAAGGTTGAAAGATTTCTGATATTACCTTCGATATCACTTCTTTTCCATTTATCAGCAGTGTCCTGACTAATGCAGTAGTGTTGCATTAATTAAAGGAAGCATCTAGTAATACTGCTGTTTTTGCCAGTCCGACACCAAATCGGGAGCCTGATGCCTGCTCATGTTTTAAGAACCATTTATCACCCATGTCATCCAAAGCAGCCAGCTGTCTGAGCCAGGCCTCATTTGCATTTCATCAACCACAGGCTCTCTTTCCCCATCTCACTCTCAAGTCTTTGTACAGCAGCTCTAATTTTTTTTAAAGCACATTTTTTCAAAGAAGGAGCTTAGCTAAAATTAGTATGCTACGTAGAAAGATTATTTGAATACCAGACACAAGTCTCTATACTGGTTGTGGCCAAAATAAGTAACAGAGATTATGCATGGAGTTTGCTCTTTCTTTTGTCGATGGGGAGAGTTGTGACCATTACTCTACTGCCCATTATTACTATAGGACCTTCATCAATATTGGTACTCAAACATAAAGGTTCAATGTCATTTCTGGTGATGAAAACAGTTTTTAACAGTAATACATGAAATGTATTTGATTCAATTTCATCTTTCATTTTGTACTTGGATTACTGTTTACCCACTTTCTCCAATTCCATATTATACAACCAGCTCTACCCACCAAAGCTTTGAAAGACAGAACTTGATTCAAAATTTCTTAAACTGGAGGAAAATTAGCTTATGAAATTGTGCAATTTGAAACTATTTTGTAATAAGTTTTGCACTTGTCTTCATAATTTTAAACCTGTGTAATTAATGCACACTTTTTTCATTTGCAAATCTGATATATCATCCTTTTCTATTGACCCAAATCTTTATACCATTTGAGAAAATTTAATCTCTTCCTTTCCAAATCAAAATGATAATTCCCATTTCCTTGAAGCATCTTCTCAATAAATACTTTTCAGTGAAGTTCATGCAGAGCATGTGTTGGGGGAGTGGGGGACAAAGAGAGCATGAAAGAGAGAGAGAGGTATTATGTTAAGTCATTGTGCATGGAGTTGTCCACCCTCAATGTTTTGCCTAAACCAAATCTCTGGAGATCATTTTTAGGGGCAGTCATACCCTTTTATGTTCTTGCTTCTTAACCCAGATGGTCAACAACAGTGGACACCTGTCTCTCACCGAGACCATATGATAAAGGTCATTTAACAGCCTTTCCTGATAATGCCTTTTAGTCCCTGTGGGTTTGGTTTCAGATTCCAAGCAGTGACCTAGAAATTTGAAAGCTCTGTATCCATAGCTAATCCCTTGGGATTTCTAATCCTCAATAGGTAATTACTTCAACAAGTTTCTCTCTGAAAAGAAAGTGGTCTTTTGGAATTTCTATTAACTTAAGTAGGAAAATAAGAACTTTGTATGTATGAGACTTAGTTTATATCCAAAGCACATTTTAAGATTAATATAATTTACATTTTCATCAACCACAAGCCATTTAGTGCAAAAGAACAAATGCTTTTGAATGAACTCTGCAAAGATAGGTTTTAATTTGATTTTAGGATAACTGTTTGTGATTTATTAGTATGTATTTTATAATCTTCCTAATCCATTCTCAAAACACCTTGCATTTTTAAAACAGCAAAATGTGTTTCAGTAGGGAAAGGTATGTTCCAGAATCCTTTTTAATTCAACCAGGACACTATAAATTACTGCATAAACAATATGAGTTTATTTTTTATTGACTTGAAATTCCATGTTGATACTTCTGAACTCACATTCATCCTTCAAACAGTAAACCGGTTTTCTATAGCTTGTGTGTCACTGTATACTCACAAAGATTCATGAAAAATACATTTACTCTTTTACATTTTTTCATATCTTCGTCTAATGCTTTTATTTTTTTCCTATTTCCCTTCAGATTTATGAACTAAGACCTTAATTCTGGAAGTTGAAAATTTTTTTTCCCTCAGCTTTTATACATGTAAATCTCTTTTTACATTATGACTCTTCCTGCCATATCCAAGTTTATTAAAATATGTTCACATCTGTGTAGCTGGATTGTTTCATTAATAACATTTTGTAAACACCTTTCCTTTGATGACTTTAATTTGCTTTCATATTTTTTCATGATCCAAGCAATATCATGGTTTTGAAAGAGGAAATAGGGCTTCTGACATTAAGAAGAATGGATTTAATGAGACCAGCTATTTTTTGTTTGCTTGTTGCTGAGGAGATTATTATGTCCCTGTTTAGCAAAAACATAATAATATTGTAATGGAAGATGGCTGTTCGTCATAGGATGGATGGTTTTAAACACTGATTAGGTATGCATATGGAGTTGTTGTATCTAATACTTTTTTATTTTAGAACTGTTTCGAGTATGGCACAGTAATTCCCATATACCCCACACTCAGTTTTCTCTGCTGTTAGCTTCTGACATTCATAGCATACCTTAGTCATAACTAAGAAATCAGTATTGATAGACTGACTACAGTTCACACTTTAATCAAACAGATTTTCTTAGTTTATACTGAATGTCATGAAACCATTCTGATAAGAAAAAAAACCAAAAAGTGTGGTGTATGTCTCCCAGTTGTGTGTGCTTAGTCACTTAGTCATGTGTGATTCTTTGCGACCCCATGGACTGTAGCCCGCCAGGCTCCTCTGTCCATGGAATTATCCAGGCAAGAATACTGGAGTGGGTTGCCATTCCCTTCTCCAGGGGACCTTCCCAACCCAGGGATCTCCTGTGTCTCCTGCATTGGCAGGCATGTTCTTTACCCACTGAACCATCTCCAGGATGACCACTTATAAATTAAAAAAATGGGTGGGATAGTGTGAGGTGAGTAAGGAGAGTGCAGGGGAGAAAAGACCCTTCTGTCTCAGCTGTAACTTTGAAGTGCACAGTTTTAAAACATTGTTTCCTAAATTCACTAGCTATGCGAACTTAACTCAAGTTACTTTGCCTCTCCAAGTCTTAATCCCTTTATGTAAATATGAATGTAACAATGATACCTCTCGGACAATGGTAGTGAACATTCAATTAAAGGCTGCAGATAAAGTTTTTAATGCAGCATCTGAAACATAAGGCCAGCCAGGTTCCTCTGTCCATTGTATTCTCTAGGCAAGAATACTGGAGTGGGTTGATATACCCTCCTCCAGGGGATCTTCCAATTAAATTCGAAGCCTAGGGAGAAAGTAGCCTGGGCGTGCTCAGAATGGCAGAATGTTACTATTGCTTCAGGCTGATCTGGATGTTCACACAGCCAATATTCACCACACTTTCAGGTATAGCTCTCGGAAGAATACACCTGATCTGCCAAAAAGCACATCAGGTATCCAGCATTGAAAACCAAGTCAGAAAGGGAAAATTCTATTCTATTTGGTTTGGCTATAATTGTGGCTGAATTCTTCATTTTTAGTAAGATAATAGTGATATTCTGACTTTTGAAGTTTTGTTTTACCATTTCCAAAACATCTGGGGATTATTGCAGAATAAAAACTTAAAATCCTGATGAAATATAGAAAGAATTCTTTTTTTTTTCCATTAAATACTTTGCATTATGCATGGAAGAAAATGTGTTCCAGGCCTTCCCCCAAATTTAATGTAAAATGAACAAGGCTTTAAACTTCCTACTGTCCTCGTATTTGTACCATAAAGGCTCAAAAGATTCATTCTTTAACTTCTTTGAGGAAATATAAGAAGAAAATGGAAATAAAAAGAAACCAAAAGAAAACTTTGGGAGGGTAGAGTCTTCACAATGGGATGATAACAGACTGAAGGCTGCAAATGTGGATTAGTGTCAGTCAAAAATTAAAGAACAGCTAGAGTTGCAACAATGAACCACAGAATTGGTGAGCACATTGGGGAGAAGGAATCTGACAGTGATTTGATACCCATTTAGACATTTTTCCAACAGTAAGACTTTACACATTTTGCACTGGAAACAAAGATTTATAAATTAAGAAACCAATATGCAGTCCACCGTAGGTAAATGCAGTTCTGTGCACATAGATGGCTGTTTGAGTACCTCTTGTGCTTTGTCAGTGAAAACAATAGGTGATAGAAATAATAGAGTATGCATGAGGCACTGTGCTAATGATAATGTGTTCCTGGGGTAAAAGCAAAAGGAAGGCCATTGCTTTTAAGTAAAATCTGATGTAATGTTAGTCAAACATTGAATGGGCTTATTCATATTTATATTTTATATACATTTATGGCTGTAAAAGAAATTATTAACATTTATGCAGTTAAAAAACGTTTGTTAATCTGAATTTCTCTAGCTTGTAAATTGACTTCATACAAGTTAATTTTTTTGACAACATAAAGTAGATTTTTTTGTAGACAGAAATAAGGGTGCTCAGATTAAACTACAGTGTGAAACCCATCCTTTCTTTGTATGTGTATCCTTTTTCTGTTCTTTCTCAGAATAATCTGTCTTTCATGAATTGATATAAATCTCTTCTACCAACTTCTCAGAGTACTGTATATTCAGTCAATGTCCACAAACCTCAGATAGAAAATGTTGAAATACGACTATCATTGAAAACCAGTGTGAGTTATTCAATGTTAGAAAGAAATTCAGGAGCACCACATGGACCAAATGATTATTTGCACAGGTAGTACAAATTGTCAGAATTTTGTCTAATTTATGAATTCATGAATATTTTGTTAATAGATATGAACAACTTATCACTCTGATCTATCCTAAAGAAAACCAGTCCTGAATATTCATTGGAAGGACAGATGCTGAAGCTGAAACTCCAATACTTTGGCCACTTGATACGAACTGACTCATTTGAAAAGACCCTGATGCTGAGAAATATTGAAGGCAGGAGGAGAAGGGGATGACAGAGGATGAGATGGTTGGATGGCATCACCGACTCAATGGATATGAGTTTTAGTAAGCTCCAGGAGTTTATGATGGACAGGGAAGCCTGGTGTTCAGTCCATGGGGTGGCAAAGAGTCGGACACGACTGAGAGACTGAACTGAACTGGGAAAACAAAAAATTGAAATGATACAATACTAATATGCTCATGAGCACTTTTCATTCATTCTTTGTAATTTTCAGAGCACTTATCCTCTTATTATTTTGGGTGAGTATATGGTTAATTAGGTGGCCAGGACTTCAGATGTCACATAGAAAGGAGATCTCTTTCTATGCTCCATTCCACCCTTAGTTTATGTGTACATAGCTTCTCATTTTCCTTCCCTCTCCCCTCACTACTTAAAAATCTCAGTCCTGGGTTTTTTTTAAATCACACACAGTTTTATTCAAGTGTACTTGTGCCAAAAAAAAGATTTATACCATATAAATTCAGCAATCAAAGGTGTGGGCAGATAGACACAGAACCCTTCATATTGATTACCTAGGTGAAGGTGGGATTGAAGAAGGAAAAAAATGAGGGAAAAGTGATTATTTTACTCTTTATACTATTCTGCATTGTTTGTGGTGTTTCAAGACTCATGTATTATTTGTAAGGAAACACCGAAAAGTACTGAAAATCTCATGAATTTTATGTATGGTAAAGGAAGTATGAAATCAGAAATGCAACAATTGACTTTATCCCTCAGATTATTGATCCTGAAAAAGTCAGACCATTCTGAACTTGAGTGGAGATACTGAAACAAAAATCTATAGACAAAGGGAAAATTTTTAATGCATTTTTCTTTATTACTTAATCATCACTGATAGATTCAAAGCATCTAATTTATAGGTCCTGAATTAAATCTGATTTTTTCTTGGAGAGTATCGAGGAGTGCTGAGGGTGGATAGGGAACAAAGTATGTTTTGAAAGCTCTAAAATTTAGCGAAGCTTCATTTAAAAGCTTCTTGTGTGTCAAATAGCTATTAAACATAATTTTCATGATTTTAATATAAGTGAATCTGAACTAGCACATGGACTAAGTTTCTTTTAAGTTGCACATGGATTTGAAATGTAGGGGAAAAGATCACTTGGTAAATATGCTTTTGGTTTTGAAAAGCTTCCAAATGTTTAAAAAGTAGTTTTCAGATCAACCATATCCATATGAATCCAGGTTTTCTCATCCTCACTATTGAAGGATGAAAAGAACTAGAATTGGTGCAAAATGGTTGAAGATGTGATACATATGTTGTAAAACTAAAAATCAGTTGATACTCCAAGGAATTGGTTAAAAAATAAATTTGGTCCTTATGGCAACTTTACCAAAAGAATCTAACACTTTTCTTCTTAGCAATTTAGGATCATGGATGATATTAATCTGTCATAAAATGATCCCATGACCATTTCCAGAAATGGAAAAATGCAGAGATAGAAAATGTGTATAGTATTGCTATTTTATTTTGTTCCAAGTCCTGTTACTATCTGTGGGAAGCAATGTTCCAAGGGAAGGAATATTTAGATGAATTATGACATGAACTATCATTTTCAATGCTTTATGCAAAGATAAATTGATTATAACTCAATATTTTTGGCATATGGCTTCCAGATATGGTAAAGTTTCCCTCGTAACATCTAAAAACTAAATATATGTTTATGCACACTTTAAAAAAAAAAAGATATTGTTTTTTCAGTTAGTTTGAAATGATTTAAAAATAAAAAGTTTCACTCTCAATTAAAAATTTTAAAATAAGAAGCTGCATTTAGGCAAATAGTGACGGACCAATAGTTTCTCCAAATGACAAGTAAAATACATTTGTTTAAATTTTTGTTCTAGATGAATTTGAATATATTGATGCAAAGCAAATCAAACAATGCTGCAAACAGAATATGAGTTGTGTCAATAATTCCTAACATTGAATAATATGCAATGAACTTCTACACATGCTTTTGGTGATCCACTATAAGACTAAGAAATGAACACACAATTTTATCTTTTTACTCTTTGTTAGTTTCTTTTGCTTTCCCTACCTAAACTAAGTAACTAGATTGTTCTTGCTGTTTAGTCATTAAGTTGTGTCCAATGCTTTGTGACTCCATGGACTGCAGTACAACAGGCTTCTTTGTCCTTAACTATCTCCTGAAGTTTGCTCAAACTCATGTCTACTGAGTCAGTGATACTATCCAACTATCTCATCCTCTGTCGCTGTCTTCTCCTGCTTTCAATCTTTCCCAGCATCAGAATCTTTTGCAATGAGTCAGCTCTTCACATCAGGTGGCCAAAGTGTTAGAGCTTTAGCTTCAGCATCAGTCCTTCCAATGAATATTCAGGGTTCACTTCCTTTAGGATTGACTGGTTTGACCTCCTTGAAGTCCAAGGGACTCTCAAGAGTCTTCTCCAGCACCACAATTCAAAAACATCAACTCTTCAGGGCTCAACCTTCTTTAGGGTCCAATTCTCACATCCATACACGACTACAAAACCATAGCTTTGACTATACGAACCTTTGTCAACAAAGTGATGTCTCTGCTTTTCAATATGCTGTCTAGGTTTGTCATAGCTTTCCTTCCAAGGAGTAAGCATCTTTTAATTTCATGGCTGCAGTCACTATCTGCAGTGATTTTGGAGCCCAAGAAAATAAAGTTTGTCACTGTTTCCATTGTTTTCTCATTTATTTGCCATGAAGTGAGGGGATGAGATGCCACGTTCTTAGTTTTTTGATGTTGAGTTTTAAGCCAGTTTTTCCCTCTCCTCTTTAACCCTCATCAAGAGGCTTTTAGCTTCTTTTCACTTTCTGCCATTAAAGTGGTAGCTAGTTATCTAAATTAACTATATACATAAGATTAAATACATTTTTTGGTTCCCAATTCTTTTCAGCAAATTTCCCCTTTTGTCATTTTAATTATGTAGAATTTTTAGAGGCCAGTGAATATAGATCCTATTGTGATACTCATTTGAATATTTGGGAAACAGAGAATTATTGCCTTTAACTCATCAAACAACAAATATACTGTCAGGTAAATTTTATGAACAAGGCCAGATTTTAGCCTACGAATGAGAATTCTCTAAGAAGTACAAAATACAGAAAGCTAGAAGGTGAGAAATCAATGTAGCGTAGTTTATACTATACAAGTAGACCAAAGTAGTATTTTAGATAAATTCGCTTTGGATAAAGACATGGTCACATGATGTATTTCCTTTATCCTTGTTTAAGCAATGCATGGATCTGTATCTTTGAAAGAAAGGGATGGAGTGCAATAGGTTGACTACCTTCGATTTCTGTTGGACTGTGGAGAAGGTGAATTGAATCAAATGGATGTATAACTTTCCTAAGAGATATCTTGGCTTCTGTCACATCTATTTATTCTTTAAAAATTTATTTATTCTATAAACAGCCATTGACCACCTGTTATGTACTAGATAGTATTCTAAGAACTGGATGTATGAATTAACAAACAGATCAAATATGTTTCATGTTGATGTGACAGTATCACTCAAATCTAAAATTTTTCATTCTCTTGGGTCTGCCTTAGGATCCTTTGTCTGGGTTTCTTGGGTCTCCTAAATTGCAATTTTATTTTTAGTGTCACCTTCTCCAGTTGAACCCAAATACAAACATCATCTTCACAATCTGAAAGCGTGACTCTCCACTTAAGAAAATTTCAATAGTTTACTTTCACATCTAAACATGCTTATAAATACTTGTATTACTTACTTATAAATACTTATATACTTACATTTTAGGCACCCCCCCTGCATTCTCAATATAATCACTGATAAACTTACTTTTCTCAGCTCATATTCTCCAGCATCCTGCTCTCTTCCACACCTATACCCCAGTTCCTGCTGCACTGCACAAGTCTGTAAACTTCATGAACACAAGACTAAGCTTGTCAGTTTCTTCCCTAGGTATGATGGGCTTGGTACCGTCCTCGTATGTTGGTAGTTGTTCTGTTACCTATTGATCTTGTAACATATTAATATTACCCCAAATTTTAAAACAAAACAGTACACTATTGTGTACTATGGCTTAAAACAAAAACAGTACACTATTTTACTAATACACTATGTTACTAATATGCATTATGAGCATATTAAGAATTGATGGGGTTGGCCATCTCTGATCAAGATGGTTCTATTTGCCTAGGGCTGGAGAATACATTTCAAAGATGGCTTTCTCATATGGCTTGTAGGTGAGTACTGGCCATCAGCTTGGAACTCAACTGGAGTTGTTGTGCCTTGATCCCTCTCCACAAGGCTTACTTCACATTACTGCTTGGGCTTGCTTACAGCATGGGAGCTAGGTCTCAAGTATTCCAAGAGATAGAGTAGAAGCTTCCAATCTCTTAAGGCCTAGATCCTGAAACTAGCACAATATAAATTCTTTTACATTTATGCTATATAAAGTATATAGCCCTCCTAGATTCAAGGGAAGGCATATCAAAGATTTTGTGCCTATCTTTATTCTGTGAAGGAAGTGCTTGAAAAGCATTGCTTGAATGGTTATTTAATGTCTCTGAATATTGGTACTTCTAACATTTCCCACATTGTTGTGCTTCTGCTCCTTTAGTTGTTCAAAGGATGACTTTATATAACTCTTAATTCTTCAAGAAATGCCTTTCTACCAACTTTATATGCCAATGCTTTATGTAGTATCCCTGTGGAATTTGCAATATTCCCTTTCCTTTATTTTCTTATTGTTTCTTCATGTTTAATTATGTTATAAACAGTAGTCACAGTCTGCTTTGCTGAATTATTGAGTATGTGCCTGCCTCTCCCATTAAACTGTAGACTTCATGAGGTTAATAACATGCTTAAATCAATGGAAAGATTGGACTTCTCCAAGCTGAGTATAGAGGAATAGATTGAGTCTGTACATAACATATTTGGACTTCTATCCATTTAAAAAAGGTAACCTGGCCAGGCAAATTCAGAAGGCTCTTCTATCCTTAATGACTAAAAAGTGAATTGCCAATAAATATGAAATGTGAGATAGGAATAAGCATTTTAAAAGATATTGAATGGTCTTGAATACTTTCAACCAAAATCTTAATGTTTTCTAATTCTCATGAAACAGAGCTAAGTAGGGAGACTGAAGAATATCTCATGTTTTCCTTTTCTCCATTGCTGTAATGTTTAAAAAATTACCTCTGGAAATGGATTGTCCCAATCCATGTACTCACATGCTTTCCTAGGAAAGCTGATCTAATCCCATTTTTCTCAGGTGAAGGAAGATCCGTCACATGGTAAATAGCCAAGGTGACTCTTTCACCTGGAAGGCAGCAATTTTCAAGAGCTATCTGGCACAATCAACCATTTATAGGCAGTCATTCCCTCACTTTTATTATACCAGTTACTGGAAGAAAAGACTCTAAATCTTATAACTGAAAGGAATCGGGGTACTGGGTGGGGATTAGGTTAGATCTTGGTGAACACAGGGATGGGAACCAAAGGAACACACAGGAACAATTATTCTCTTCCTATCTTAAGTTTGAAGTAAGGTGTTTTACTAACTAATAGAGCTGAGATTGGATTCTCACTGAAAATGAAATATCTTAGTTGCAGATGAAATGCATCAAGAAAAACTATTTGAAATTAGCAGCCATCAATTCCAATCACATCTATGTATCATCTACCTATCTCTGTACCTATTTATCAAACATTTATCTATCTATGTGTGTATTTACCTTAAACATAGGAAAAAAAAGAAAAGAGCACTGAAATTTATTTCTTAAAATTTGCTGATTTAATAGAGATACTGCAACAAATGATCTTTGCACAGTGAGTTTTACAGATTCATGTTGGTAGTCTGTCCTACGATTCTGCACTTTACTATGTGAGGATTATTTGTTTCATAATAGCAAGGAAAATCTGTATTATTTCCAATTTTTAAGCCAATATTTAGAAAAAGTGTGTGCTGCTTCAAGTGCATTAATCTAGGATTTAAAAAATTGTCCCTGACTCTGCTCTGGATGTTTTGGATACAGTACAATGTTTTAAAACACATGGACTCAAGCATAACAAATGAAACCATGAGGTAATTGGTTAATTGCAGGTGAAATTGGCCACTCACCTCTTTTATTGAAAGCTCAAGTGACTAATTGCATTTGTGAATGCTCTAGGAGAACAAATTGTTACCTAATTATGGAGTAATATGGGTTTGGTGAGCATGCAGAGGCTCATGTAGGAAAGAAGCCATTGACATATATATATATGTGTGTGTGTGTGTGTGTGTGTGTGTGTATTCCCTAGGTGTGTACACTGAGAAGAATTAGAAACAGTAATAATCCAAAAGAAATGACAGAAATGTGGAAATGATACCAGGGCAGCGAAAGTATAAAATGAACCTGAAATAGCTACTACGCCAGAAAGCAATGACACACTCAGAAAATGATGTAAACATCCAAGTAACACAAAAACGAACTCAAAGAGCTCCCACTGGACAAACCAAGAACACACTGAGTATCAAATAAACAATGACAGTAACAGATTATGCCAAATGAATATATTCAGAAACCATAATCCATATTAATAGATTAAATAAATGAAGGAATTGAAACTTTGATGAGAAACTTGATTAAGATGTTTATATGGTTTCACAGCACCTACCCGACTCCTAACACAAATTACCGGGAAGAAAAGGAAAATGTCTGACTTGACAATGGAGAAGTTGGCAGATGTCCTCTTAAACAAGTGATCAAATCTGTCATTAACAGTTCAGTCAGTTCAGCCGCTCAGTCGTGTCCGACTCTTTGTGACCCCATGAACCACAGCACGCCAGGCCTCCCTGTCCATCACCAAATCCCAGAGTCCACCCAAACCCATGTCCATCGAGTCAGTGATGCCATCCAACCATCTCATCCTCTGTCATCCCCTTCTCCTCCTGCCCTCAATCCTTCCCAGCATTAGGATCTTTTCCAAAGAGTCAACTCTTCGCATGAGGTGGCCAAAGTTTTGGAGTTTCAGCTTCAACATCAGTCCTTCCAATGAACACCCAGGATTGATCTCCTTTAGGATGGATTGATTGGATCTCCTTGCAGTCCAAGGGACTCTCAAGAGTCTTGTCCAACACCACAGCTCAAAAGCATCAATTCTTCGGCGCTCAGCTTTCTTTAGAGTCCAACTCTCACATCCATACATGACCACTGGAAAAACCTTAGCCTTGACTAGACAGACCTTTGTTGGCAAGTAATGTCTCTGCTTTTAAATATGCTATCTAGGTTGATCATAACCTTCCTTCCAAGGAGTACAAGAATGGGACTAATCAAAATCATGTTATACTTGATGGAATGCAATGAGAAGAAAATAGCTTTTTCACTTCTATGTTATTCCTGCTGAAGATTCATAACCTGTTTTAATCACAAAGAAACATTTGACAAACTCAAAAGAGAGACATTATGTGAAATACGTGCCCTGTATACTTCAAATGTATCAAGGTCAAAAAAACCAATGAAAAATGGAGGAGTTGTTTCAAATTAAAGAAACTAGGCATGGCAACTAAATTAAATTCCTGATTCTAAAATGGATCTTCATTTTCTAAAGACATTTTAGGGTCATGGATTAAGAAAAACAATACTCAGTCTACTTTACTTTTAAATCTTCTAGAAATTTGAGTTTATATGAATTTCTCATCTCACTCAATATTTGTCATTTCTTTCAGTACTTCTTGGCATCTAAAATGGGTCAGTGGATTTGAAGGTATTATCTTGTTACCTAAAAATCTTTAAATATTTTAAGATATAGTGAAACAACTAAATGGTTTCTATTCTGTCCTACTTTATTTGGGAAAATGAAATTATAATTTCAAAAGATGTAGCATTCTTTTGGGAAAAATACTCACAATTTAGGTTTTTAGCTTTGGAAATGATTTTACTTGAAGATTTAAAAATTACTCATTTCGATTTTGGTCAAATAGTTTAATTAAGACTTTGTTTTATGTGTCTCAAAGCCCAAGATTCATTCTTTCATTCATTCAAGAAATATTGATTGACTATTTTGCTTCAAAAAACTAAGATCATAACATCCGATCCCATCACTTGATGGCAAATAGATGGGGAAAAAATGGAAACAGTGACAGACTTTATTTTCTTGGGCTACAAAATCACTGCAGCCATGAAATTAAAAGACACTTGCTCCTTGGAAGAAAAACTATGACAACCTACACAGCATAATAAAAAGCAGAGGCATTACTTTGCCAACAGACATTTGTATAGCCAAAGCTATGGTTTTTCCAAAGTTATGTATGGTGTGAGAGCTGGACCATGAAGAAAGTTGAGTGCTGAAGAATTGATGTCATTGAACTGTGGTGTTGGAGAAGACTCTTGAGAGTCCCTTGGACTGCAAGGAGATCAAGCCAGTCAATCCTCAAGGAAATCAGTCCTGAATATTCACTGGAAGGACTGATGTTGAAGCTGAAGCTCCAATACTTTGGCCACCCGATGTGAAGAGCTGACTCATTAGAAAAGACCCTGATGCTGGGAAAGATTGAAAGCAGGAGGAGAAGGGGATGACAGAGGATGAGATGGTTGGATGGCATCACTGACTCAATGGACATGAATTTGAGCAAGCCCTGGGAGTTGGTGATGGACAGGGAGGCCTGGTGGGCTGCAGTCCATGGGGTCACAAAGATTTAGACATGACTGAGCAACTGAACAACAACAATTTTGTTTCAGGCTCCAGGATATAGCAGTAAACAAAATTGATATGAATCTCTGACCTCATGAAGCTCATGTTCTAGTGGGGCAGATAACAAACAAGTAAAGTATGTCATATGTTTAAGATAGTTGTGCAGTGAAGGAATTAGGGGGAAGAGAAGGAATTGTGGGATTCTGTGCCACTGTGAATGAAGTGGTCTGGGAGGACCTTGCTGAAGAGAAAGCACTGAAGCAAAGAGCTGAAGAAGGGGAAGCACTATGCCACACATGTGCTCGGGCACAAATGTAAGTGTAAAGAATGTTCTATTTTAGTTAACAGAATGTTCTGTTTTAGTTAATGTGGTGTAGTTTAACATGTTTCAGGTTTAGGTGAATGTTGAAATGTTGACAAGAGACAGCTGTTTGAATTTCTCCATATGTGTAATAAGCAAACAAACCTCTGCTTATGTGAAAGAGTGCCATTTTGGAAAAGAAACAAAACAAGTACTTGGCCAGAGTCTTGACTTGAGTCTAATGCATATAAAGAACCATGCACTGGACATAAACATATGTAAAAGTCAAACGGAAAGCTGACGGAGTAGGTACTATAAAAAAGAAAATTTGTGAGAAGAACAAAAGGAAGAAATGAAGAAGGAGAGAGAAAGAGGGTGGTGGTGGGGGGAAGAAGAGGTAGAAAGGGCAAGAAAGGAAAGGACAATAGATAATAAATCAAAGGAAAGAAAAACCTAGGCTAGAGTAGAAAGGCTTTTCCTCTAAGGAGCAAGATGGTAAATATTTCAGACTTTATGGGCCAAAAGGGAGCTCCTTCACAACTACTCAATTCTGCCTTTACAGTATGAAAGCAGCCTTGGAAAATGCTTGAAAGAAAGAGTGTGTCTATGTTCCTATAAAACTTTATTTATAAACACTAATATTTAAATTTCCTATATTTCAAGACATGTCACAAAACATTTTTCTTTTTCTTATTTTTTTCAACCTTTTAAAAATGAAAAGAAACTTTCTCATTATGAACTTTATAAAAACAGAGGGCAGGGCTTGGTCCCCTGGCCATGGTTTGCTGATCCCTGACTTAGAGCCATGAGACTAGTCTTGTGAATCAATACAGTGCATTGGGCAGTGAAGAAAAATTGGATCAAATTCCTGAGTTCTTATCCAGGCTTGACATTTTGTTAGCTCTCTGATTCTGAACAAGTTTCTGCCTCTCAATACTTTACTGTTTTAACTAATGAAATGATAGTGTTGAAATATATTAAAATCAAATTCTCTTCTTGCAATAAATTTTGTTTTATTACTGATCAGAGCTAAGAATAGATATCCATAAAAGAAAGAGCATTTGATTTCAATTAAATTTCATTTTTTTCAGTTCTATTCTTTTCAAAGAATTCTTCTTAAGACCAAAATGTTTTTCACTCCTTGGTTGTAGAAGTTAATTTTTAAGATCCTTTAGAAAATTGGTATCACCATGATTTCAATGATATCTGGCTAGAATATCCTTAATGTGTGTGCATGCTAAGTCGTTTCACTTTTGTCTCACTCTGTGCAATCCTAGGGACCATAGCACACCAGGCTCCTCTGTCCAAGGGATTCTCCAGGCAAGAATACTGGAGTGGGTTGCCATGCCCTCCTTGAGGGGATCTTCCCAACCTAGGGATCAGACCGGTGTTTCTTAAGTCTCCTGCACTGGCAGGCATGTTCTTTACCACTAGTGCCACCTGGAGAAGCCCGTCCTTAATGTAACCATTCTCAAATGTTGTGAACAAGGCCACAATGTGGCCCCACAAGATGTTAGTAGTTTGTTTCTAAATAAAAGCTATTCTTATGTGGGGTAAAACTTCTCACCCATAACAATTTATCTCATTCTTTCCAGTTTAGATTTGAGTGGCCAGGTACATTGAGGTTTGGTTTCATAATGGTGAACATGTGCTTCTTATTGAAACAGCTCTTGCCACACTGCTTCAGGGCAATGAGGGTACAGATTTTGATTTCCTATTTAACTATTTTTCATAATGATTTCAAATTTATATGTGTGCCAAGCAATTATTTCAAGATCTACCTCACATCTCTTTTGGAGACAATGTCTGTGAGGTCTGACATACTTCTAAATCTTATTCTCTAAAATATATGACCTTTTTGGATATCAAATGAAAAGATATTCAACTGATTTAGATTGTGTTTCTAAAGAGGGACACAGAAGCAGCTCCCATTCTACTCCCACATCAAGCTTTGGAATCTATTTTCCCCTCCCCTTGAGTCTAGATGATTAGTAAACTGGTTTTGATCAACAGAATTTGGTAAAAACGACACTGTAACCATTGAACTCACACCTGATGTGCAGCTTGCTTTTCCTCTCCTGGAACCCTTGACTGCTAGACAAAAATGTCCAACTACTTTATAGATGACATGAAGAGAGAAAGAGATATATACCTAGGCAGCCTCCAACTCTTCTAGTCTTTCAAACTGAGACACCGTACAGGTGAATGACTCCACCTTGGACATTGCGGCTCCCATCAGCCACCACTGACCCAATTTCTAGCTAATAACCCAGCTGAGTGAAGGCAAATGAGTAATCCCAGATAATGGCAAAAAAAGAGAGGAAAAATAAAAAATGTCTAGTCAAGCATACTCACTTGCTAAATTCCTGACCTACAGAATCTTGAGCAAATAAAAACAGTACTGATGTTAAACCACTAAACATCAGGGTAGTTTGTTGAGCAACAGAAGATAACAAAAACATACTTAACTTTAATTGAATTTCATAATTATACTGCCACCTCCGCTTTAGGGGACTAGACATGGTTTATCATCAACTAGCTGCTCTATAGTAAAACATGCTGAAATCTGTAATAGTCATGCTATATGTCTTCCTTACTGTAAACAGTCATTGTTCTTCAGGCAACATTTCTTACTGGTTAGTATTATTAGTTAAAAATGAAATATAACTAATAATGCAGTAGCATATATAAAATTTAAAATAACCTGCAATACATTTAACATGAATTAATTCTGATTTATCCTTATTAGGATTAGTTATTTGATCATAATGCCAGTAAAAATGCAATTACATTGTTCTGTGGAATGTCATGTTCGTTCCCTAAATAAATATATTTTAAAAATAACTGTTAAATCAGGGAAAGATGGAGATTTATTCAATTCATATGCTATTGAAATTAAAATAATTTTTCTTAATGTGGGGGTAAAGTCGCACTATAAAAACTATTCATTAAAATAGCATGGTACATCTGATTTTCATTTTAATCATAGCTTATTTGAGGTTGCTCTAATGTTTTCTTGATGCTCCCTCTTCATGATTAAAAAAAGAGAGAGAGAGACTAACTACTTAAACAGTGACACAAATTGATGTTAATAAATTAGTACATTCATACAAGGACTCCTAATTTTACTGCTAAAAGCACACCATTATATGCAGCATTATGTAGTTTAAAAGGCACACTGATAAGTGCCTGTATTCAAATCCATTTCTGTGCCCTTTGTGTTCTTATCTTCCCCGGGCCAGCAGACAATCCGGCTTTTCACTAACCTTTGGCACTCTACCATCAGCAATAAACTGTGCTCCTTGTGGGTCCCTGGGCTGCTTAATTAGCATCACCTGTGGTATGTTCCATTCTGAGCAGCCCCCAGAATGCACACACCTGCTTTGGTGCCTGCAGGTAGACTAAGACTCCGTGTCTCAGGGCGCTGGGGAGTCCATCTGCGTGCCCTAAAGCAATAACTAAATACCTATCATCTTTAGCAAGCTTACCGCAGCCTCTAACCCTGGTAATTGTGCCTCAATGAGGTAGAAGTAAAATGATAAACAAGAACCTGAACAGACCCGCACATCCACACTCTAGTGCTCCAACAAATGAAGTAAAACATTTGTCCTCATTTTCAAAATGAAGCATACTTGCTTTTACCTCCAAATTGAGTAAGATCGTTTATGCCCTTTTCAAGAAAAAAAAGTGCTTGTTTTTACATTTAGATTTGTTCTAAGTTTTCCTTCATAAGCCCTGGAAGTTGCAAATAATTACATTTTTATTTTGTCAAAATATGTTTTTAAGCACAAATTTTGAAGTACAGCTTCAAAAACATTCAAGGTCATATTTTCCCTTAAAATGTTTTAATGGTATAAAGCATTTCACATGTATGTTAGAGGGTAAAATTGACACACTTAAGACATTTAAAACAAAAAGTTTATAACAATGAATCATAAAAAATGTAATGAATGTCTTTTGCCAAACAATGGTTGAAACATAGGTTGTTAAACCAAAGGCATTTTAAAAGGCTTAATTTGTGTTCTTCTCAGGAAACTACAGTTTTCTCTTTTCATACCTTTTTTCTTTGCCAAGAAGAATTGTCTGTGACACTTAATGCGTATATTTCATTGAAGCTAAATTCTTTTAATGTCAAGCTATTATATCTTCTACATGCAGAAGAGAAATGGTGCCAAGATTTCTAACAAGTAGGTACACATTCTTCTTGAAACAGTAAGGCACTAAAAAAGCTTTGTGTTGGTAGATTGATGAGTTGAAAGATACTCAATTCAATTCTGAATCTATTAGACTAAAGACTGCTTTTTGAGAAAAAAGCCTATAGATTAATACTCATGCTAAAAACAAAAGTCTCTGATCTTACCCAATTTATAATAAAAACATACTTATATCTATAAAAATTTGACTACAAAAGTAGGGCAGGAAAGTCATCCTAATTGTACAAAGTTTTACTAAACAGAACATCAGAGTCTATTTCTGTTTACATATTTTAAGTTAAAAAAAGAAGTATAATTTTAGTTTTCAATGACTTCCTTTTGCAATGCCTAATATATGTTAGAAGAAGTCATTATTATTTAATACTTACTAAGTTTTCCCATTCCATCTTCAGAATGAAAGAATCAAATATGTGAATCATACACTCTTTGTCTTACATATGAGAAACTGAGATCCTGAAAATGACTTGCCCAGGGTTATACTGTTGTTAGTGATTAAACTTTGGTTCTTTGAGTCTCAGTTTAGTGCTATTTCCACTAGATTATACCACTTTTCTTCACTGACTATGAATCTCTGAATGTCAAATGAAAGGAGGGGTGAATTTTAATAGCTATCAGTTTAAATTAAAAGTCAAAACTGCATATACCTTACAATTTGTTTTGGGCTGAATTTTTCTTAGAAAGTGGGCAGGAAATGACCCAGAATTTTAGATTATTATACAAAACATGATCCTCAAAGCTGTAGTTATAAGGAGTTAGTTCCTTTAAGGTATGTCACTTTAGTTACTAACGGTCATCAACATATTTAGAAGTTTTTCAGAATCAGAAATAGACTGTATCCACAAGGTTTTGACTCTATAAAATAGCAGAAGGAAAAGAAAATATAACACATAAATGAGAAGTTTGCACAGGTCATAGCATTGCATTGTATCAGAATACTAACAATCATGATTGAAATATAAGATCAAATATTACTGGTTGTACTTATGAATGCAACATGAAAGTATCATTTTTCAAAATATGCTGGGCATAATGTAAGTTTCTCAAGATATTAATAAGTTTTAAATGAGAATAAAGCTTTCAAATTAAAATATACTTGAGAAAAATTGCATACAATATCCCTTTTTGGGTATTTTCGGTGCCCGTGAGCATATGAAAGGCTCTACGAAGGTATACGGTAAAGACACCTATTTAACTTGGTTTTATCAAGTGTTTCCCAAATGTATTTGATGACAGAATCCCTTTTTACAAATAATATCATTTTATAGTATGTGATAGGAAAGAGTGAGTCATTTCTGCTCTGAGAAACTGAAGCAAAGAGTTTTATTATCCATTCTCAAGCAGAAGTAGTGTTTCAAATCTTTCCTGAGAATAAAAGATATATACAATATCATTTAATGATTAATATCTCTCCTTCAGTTTCATTTTTTTCTGAGCAAAATAAGTTAAAAATCCACAAAAGTTAAAAAAAATAACGTGAAATGTGACGATCTCGATAGGGAAAAGATGAAGTCTACATTCTGGTTTCATTCGCTTATGAAGGTCATTGCATCACCAGGGCCAATCATTTTATGCATGATTATGGATTATTTCCCATTTGTAACACACATACATACACACTCATCGCCCCCCCACACCACCCCCTGGTGCCCGCCACTGTCCTCTGTCCATGGGATTTCCCAGATAAGAATGCTGGCATGGGTTGCCATTTCCTCCTCCAGGGGATCTACCCCACCTAGGGATCGAACCTGCATCTCCTGCATTGGCAGGTGGATTCTTTACCCACTGAGCCACCTGGGAAGCCCAGGAGAGCAGGTTACTGTGCATAAAAATTGAAAACAAACAGAACAACCTCCAAACAGAGTGTCCTATGGAATGAAAGTTTTCAAATGAAATCAGACAAAGAACTTGGCAAAGTAGATCAGTAAATTGACTATAAGAGCTGGCCAAGAAATTTTTCTTGCTAATTGCTGCTAACTTGGAGGAATTGCTAACAATCACTCTTATTCCTTGCTGATAAGAACTCCTTCTAAAGGCCTATCAGGATATAAACATTTAACCTTATTCTGTTCAGAGCAGATTTCTATTAGATTATGTGAGAATGTGTACAGTATGGTTAGTTAGAATTTGTCTTTCCTATGGAAACTGCACTGATAAGGATGGAAGTGAACACATCGGCCTGTTATGGTCTGGAAATTCAAGGCTCCTTTTGTTAATTTGCTAGGTATTGTTTCACATCCTAATTTTTTGAGTTAAAATTTAGTATTGACTCATACAAATATGAGCTTCCCAGGTGGCGCTAGTGGTAAAAAACGCAGATTCCATCCCTGGGTTGGGAAGATCCTCTGGAGGAAGGCATGGCAATCTACTTCCGTGTTCTTGCCTGGAGAATCTCATGGACAGAGCCACCTGGCAGGCTACATTCCTTAGGGTCTCAAAGAGTAGGACACAACTGAAATGACTTAGCACACATACAGAGAAATACAAATATCATATGATATCACTCATGTGTGGAATCATAAAAAATGATACAAATGAACTTATTTACAAAACAGACTCATGGATATAGAAAACAAACATGTTCACCAAGGGTGAATGGGGGCTTGTTGGGGGGGATAAATTAGGGGGTGGAATTAGCAGGTAAAAACTACTGTCTATGAAATAAACAACAAAATCCTATGGTTTAGTACCGGGAACTATATTCAATATCTTGTAATAAACTATAATGAAAAATAAATTGAAAAATATATATGCAATAAAACAAATCACTTTGCAGTATACTAGAAACTAACACAACATTGTAAATCAACAATAATTCAATAAAAAATTAGTATTTACTTATGAAGAGATTGAGAAGTGATCCTAAAAATGTGATTTAAGAATTACCAAGCAGTTAGCATTACTTTAGCATTGAATTATATACAACCTTCATAGTAAACTAAGTTTCAGTGATAAAACCCTAGGTTCCCTCTGTCCACATATATATATATATATATGTATGTATTTATAAATATATATATACATATATATATTTTTTAACAACTCTGAGCATAGAGCTGGAGCTTTGTTTAATGCAAAATCTGGCCATGTGAAAAACTCGGGCACTGAAGTGGAAAACATTTTTGCATTCTTTTATGCCAGTGTTGCCCTTTTCTATCAAGTTACACATGCATGTGTCCACAAAGGGAGCAATATTTACAAGCTGTATTTTACATAATTCCCAGGAATGCCTATCTACTCTTCCCTGGAGAGAATTCCCTTGGCACCCTCGCTTGCCATTCCATCCTGCTGGTTCGTTTGTTCTATTGTACAGCCTGCGGAGTGATACATTACAGCACCTTGCCGATGGTAGCTGAAGTGAAGTCATCCATCAGCCCAATCACTGGAACTGAGGACCTTATGGACTGGGAGTAAATTATGAAGCTATGAGGAAAGAGATCATTTTTTGCAGAAATAGCTATTTTATGTTCCTGCTCTCTATACCATCCTTCCTTTCTTGCTTGGGATAATGAAAGAGAAAAAGCCACAGGACCAGTTTTTGTCCTCTGGATTCACGCTGAAGGAAGTAAATACAATCAATAAAAATGCACTTAACAAGCCTGAGATTGACTGGTCTTTTTCTTGTTTATTTTGAGTTTCAGATGTGATTTTCAGTTGAACTGCTGTTAATGTCATGCAGCCGCGGTTTCCCCAGATGTTAAGTGTGTTATAAATGGATAAACTTCACCATGTGGGATGATTTAAACGAACTGATTTGAGACCCAGTTTGGGCACTACAAAAGGAAAGTTGTCAATTATCTTAGTGAATTTCAGCCATGTAAAGTCAAACTAGATAAGCTATTCCTTTCCTAGAGTCTCATCCCTTCTCTCCTGCAAGTGGAAGCGTCAATTAATGGCTGAACATTTGCCATTCTGCTTCATGTAATTTACATAAGTTTCTATTTTATCCTAGTGAATTTAGACTTTGTTTAACGTTCAAAATCTGGGAAGAATACTGTTAGGTAATTTCAAGAAAAGGTGGACTCGCTTTCCAAATATTATTAAGGAAAATTGAAATAGAAGATTATTAAACTTTAAAATTGAAATATAAAGTTCTAATACATGACCAATTTGGCTATTTGTTCTTCCTTCTTATTCTGTAGTTATATAGTTTGACCTTATAAAATCTACCAGTACTGATCTGCTTTAGTTTATCTTTATTGATTTATCTTTATTATACATATATTGACAATTTTCTAAGAGAAGAGTCTATATTGCTATCATGGACACGTTAATTCTGTAAGAAAACTTTTAAATCTAAAAAGTGATTATTTTATTCATTGTGTGCGAATTTTGTGCTCAGTAGGTTAGTTGTATCGGACTCTTTGCAACCCCATAGATTGTAGCCTGCCAGATTCCTCTGTCAATGGAATTTTCTGGGCAAGAATACTGGAGTGGGTTGCCATTTCTTTCTCCAGGATATCTTCCCAACTTAGAGAGAGCTAAATAGCCTCTTAGAAGACATTTTCTTTCATGTAAACAATGTGATGCTACTTCAGTGTAATTGTTTTGAAAAGGCTTGATAATAAAACTTTGCATATAAATCTACAACATGATAAATGTAATATAAAATATTTTAAATTTGGAAGCTGCAGTGTCTTTTATGGACAAAAGGCCATCAAAGAAGCATTCTAATTACAAATTAAATGCAGGCTAAAAATTAATCCTAGGTTACATCTGGTTGCTGTGTATGAGAGATAAATATTTAACACAAATTAAACTACTATTTTTGAAACAAATATTTACTTTTTATTTAGGATGACCACACACATACTTTTCTGTACTACAGCTACTGAATGTTTATGCAAAATACCAACAGACATAGAAGTAATAAAATCTAATGGAAATTAAAGTCAAAAAAGACATTAAACTTCCTTTGTTCAGGAAAAAGTGTTTTTTATAGGAAACATAGCAAAGCAAGCTAATCTTACCATGTTTAAACGCAAATTTTATTGCGACAAATCAAAGGCAATGAAAGGCAGGCATAGTGGTTTCTTTCTATTTTAAACTACTTTATTGGCTTCAGCTGCTATCTTTGAATGACGCCAGTCCCTCATATTCAATTGACAATATCCTGTGCTCAATCTTCCACTTCAGAAAAGAAGTTTCACTAACATGAAGAAGCTTTCCATCACCTTTTCCTGCCAAGTTAGTAAATAATGAAAAAGACATATATATGTTTATATATATATATATATATATATATATTTAGCTTAAAAATGGGAAAGTTTGAGTGCTTTATAGGAATTATATGAACACTAAGTAAACATAGATTGGTTGGAAGCACTTTCAAATGTTGCACTCATTATTTTCAGTTGGTGCAGGAGGCTGTTCATCTAAGGGTACTTTAGATGGGGTGCTTTTACAGGTTCTACAAGGAGCCAACTTAAGGCCCTAGATGAACAAGGTTCTAGAATTTCACTCGTCTCTGTAATAAAATATTCAAACTCTTATTTCAAAGATAGATTTATAGGCTTGTATGTAACCTAGCTTGCTCAAATTTCACATGAATATCCAAAACGAGATTAAATTCATATGGTTTTCTGTATGAGATGAAAAACAGCTTTGGTTGTACTACCTTCTTGTGTCTGAATTCACTAAAAGCTAAATCACATGATCCATAGTTAGTAGCCTCTGATGCTTCGGAAGTGTCTTTACTGCTCTTTCTAAGCCCATTTCCAGTCTATAGTATAATTGAAAAACAATTTATGTCATTGACAGAGCAAGAGATTCTCATGTCATACCTTAGAAAATCATTCTGCTGATAAGTACTCTAATATGACTAAACTCTTTCTAGTGGTGCATTAATTCACTGGATAAATAATTAATAAAAGTCACTGTTGAATCAGTTAGAGGAAAGGAAGTAAATTTAATCCTTGGTGTACATAAATTTCAAATATATGGGATTACAAATTATTGCACCTAGTTCAGATAATATAATATCTGATTATATAATATCTGATTAAATATTACTAGTTTTGAGGCCCATCATTCACTTAGAAAGTAATTCCCACATGTAAACTAAAATAGCTAATTTGAAATATGTTTATAGATATATGGCAGAAAATACATATTTATATTCATATCAGAGTCAAACAAATAAAAACCTGCTATTCCTCAGCATTATTTGACATTATTTTACTTTCTATTTACTACCAAAATTCAGAAGTCTCACTTAGTAAGTTTCTGTGCTCAATATCTTTATAATGCAACACGATTACTTTGATATAAATCACAGAAGCATACACGTCTTCCATCATCAACCCATTTGAAAATATCTTCACAAGAGTAGCCTTTAAATGTTGCAAAACTTGGTTTATATTCCCAAGAGTAACCTCATTTTCTATCAGAGGTACATCAGAACTATTATTTCATAGGAAGGCAATCATGATCTCGCCTTTAATACCGGTGACTGATTTTCTCTGTTTCCATGTTTCTGCACATTGTTAGTCCTTTCCTTGTGTACTGAAAAGGCATATGGCATTAGTCAGTGGTGAATTAAAGATCTTCTGTTTGCTTCAAAGATACCGTTAAGGCCCTATATTCATGATGTACAAAATGCTTGATTATTCATTTTTAAAGGCCATTATATAGTTTTCCTGGGATTTTTTTCAAAATTAAAACATTATATAAAATGTAAACTAGGGAATAAAATTAGCTCATAGAGCTGCACAGTAAGAAAAGACTCCCACCTTCTATTAAATTGAAATGATGCTCATTCGTACATTTTACTAAACACACACTCTATCCAGCCTATTTTTGCATTTGATACAATCATCAAAAACTAGAACTAAACATGACATTTGTACTGGGATCCCAGACAAAAGTATTGTAGAAAAATAATGTCAGAAGCTTAGAAATAGCTTTAGTACATCTATGGATGATGAAAACGTTTCCAAATACCCTATGTCCAACAGCATACACAACGAGTACCTGGTAACTCACAGTGCTTAGAATTCCGAGCTAAAACTTTCTCTGCATGTCTTGGTCTTTTCATGTGGTTTTATACCTCTAGTACTTTTTAGCTGCACCAACACTGGTGAGACACAGAGTAAATTTGCCTCATGTATTAGGAAATGGCTACTCAGCACTTCTTTAGTTTTCAATTCTGTGCAGTAATTTCTGCAACTCATGGAGCTGCAACCAATATCAAGATTTTGGTCAGCTGTTCTCATTTGCTTGCAGTAGAGAAGGTTAGAAGGCATAGTGATGAAAGCCAAAGAATACATTAAGAATTCTGGTAAGAAAATAAAATCAACAACCATGAAGAAATCGAGGGCCTAGCAATCTTGTCAGAGTCTAGCTGTGCAGCGATTTCTATGAATGCAGGGGTTTATGTCTATTTTGTTCACTGCTATAACCAGAGTAGAACATATTAGGCATCCAATGGAAATTTGCTTAATGAACGGATGAATCAATACGTACCACACAAGTGCAAACAAAAGACAGAGCAGGTAGTAATAAAGAGGAAGAAGTAAAAGAAGGCAGGAGCTACTGGTAGAAAGCAAGCTAATCAGTGGAATATAAATTAAGCAGGGATACAAACAGGTGTAGGAAAATTCCAAATTATGAGAGTAAAGAAGGCAATAAATAAATGGCCATTTTTCAAATTTTGCAGATCCCCGGTGGCTCAATGATAAAGAATCCACCTGCAAAGTAGGAGATGTAGAAGATGCAGTTTCAATCCCTGAGTCAGGAAGATTCCCCTGGAGGAGGACATGGCAATCCACTCCAGTATTCTTGCCAGGAAAGTCCCATAGACAGACGAAACTGGGGAGCCTGGTGTGCTACGGTTCGTGGGGTCACAAAGAGCTGATCACAACTGAAGCGACTGAGCAGGCATGCATACACTTTTAAAGTTTAAACAGCAAATACATCGAAAATATCACTCTATGTTTAGGAATGTTTACTTATTTATTTATTTACTTCACAATCACTAGATCAAGTATTAAAATATAAATACGAAGCTTTCGCAATTTGTAAAATTGTTCAATGTTAAAAATACATTGAATTATTTGACTAGGAAATTGAAATAAATGAGGCATGACAAAAAAAGATGTAAACTACTTCTTATCCTAGTCTGCCCATGTCCTGCCATGTGCTTCCAACATGCCACTCTAACTCAACATGGCCTGGGTCAGCTAAGCTTCAGGGTTGGTGTCTGCCCAAACAGTAATCCGATTTATTAATTTTCCTGGCTGGCCTAAATGTCTGGCTTCAAATCAAGTTCTCTTCCTAATTTGTGCATCCACTGTGGTGCTTGATTTGCCAGATCCCATTTCTTATTTATCATCTCAGGGAATCCAAAGAGAGGCAGTAGAGCGAAGTTTTGAAGAGCACAAACCCTGGACTCCAGTGTGAAATCAAGATCTTGGACAAGACGAAATCCTCTTGTGATTTATTTTCCTGTATGTAACATGATGATACTAGGGTAATGTGAGGGGCAAGGAGAGGTAATATATGTGAAACACTTAGAAAAATACCTGGAACATAGTAAATACCAAAAAAAAAAAAACCCGCCTATTGAAGAGGCTCCCCACCCATTCCTTATCCTTGGAATGTACATTTTACCCACTATTCCCACAATAAGAGCCATTTTAAGGACACACATTGGAGAGAGTAACATGTTGGTTAGATTACCTGGACTGAATATGTGACTGAACCCCATTAAGGCCTTTATATAAACTTCGAAGATTCTGATAGAAGGTTGGGCATGGTGGGGAAATCTAATCATCTTGTGTCCACCCAGGACAAGCCTCCTATGTCAGTTTCCTGGCTTATTAAATCTGCTGCCTACCAATATGGTGTGGTCTGCCTCTTTTTTCGATCTCTCCTTGCTCTCTGTTTACAGGGGCCAATTTCCAATGTCACTCCGGAACTTCTGAAGTTATGAACCAAGAGGGACCCAAGTTCCTTCCGTGAAACAAGATGGAGGACCCAAGCCTCTCCATCTTCTAAAGCCTCTTGTTTTCTGTGATCAGTTGTAGAAGGGGAAAGAGAACATGGAAAGAGAAAAATACTCTTCTTGAAAGCTGTGTCCTGTATGCTAAATACTTTGTCTCACATTTCACTGACCGGAACATATGTATGTCAAGGAAAGCTGAGAAATGTTGTCTAGCTGTGTGCCCAGTTTAGAGAGAACACATAAACTTAATGAACAGTTTGTACATAGACCCCAGAGAACATAGAAATAATGTTTGTGAAGATAAATGAGAAAGACACACTCCTCCCAAAACCTGAAAAAAATCAAAATCACGTTGACAAAAGATAAACTGGGATATATTCATACAGCTAAACCCAATGAAGCAGTAAAAGGAAATGAACTACAGTAAACATGACAACAGGACTGCATCTCTGGGACTATATCAGAGCAAAATAGCAAGTTCTGGAAGTGATATATAGCTAAGAGAAATTAAAGCAATACAACACTGAATCCACATCATAAAAGTAGAATATCTAGAAAGTGGTGGACATGGGTTTGGGTGGATCCCGGGAGTTGGTGATGGACAGAGAGGCCTGGTGTGCTGCGGTTCATGGGGTCACAAAGAGTCAGACACGACTGAGCAACTGAACTGAGATGAATCCACATCATAAAAGTAGAATATCTAGAAAGCAGTGAACACAAAATGTAGAATAGTGGTTATTGCAAAGGAAGGTGTGATAGAAAAATGGCAAAAAAGTAGATGGCAGTTATAGGAAATGCCATAGGAAATTTCAGTTGGAGGGTTGGGTGGTGAGTTCAAGGTAATTCTTCAGACTCTTATTCTTTATAACTTACATATCATTCATGTGTTAAATAATGCATTACAATGTAAAAGGTGAAAGCAAAAAATTCAAAATAGAAAAATCACATTAACATTTGTTTATTATTGAGAATTATCTATTTGTTTAGCACTGAAAAGTGGAGTGAAAGTGTTAATCTCTCAGTCCTGTCTGATCCTTTGCAAGCTCATGGACTGTAGCCCAGCAGGCTCCTCTGTCCATGGAATTCTCCGGGGAAGAACACTGGAGTGGGTTGCCATTTTCTTCTCCAGCAGACCTTCTTGACCCAGGGATCAAACCCAGGTATCCTGAATTGCAGGCAGATTATTCACTATCTGAGCCATCAGGGAAGCCCTGCTAATTTAACCAGATTGTTAAAGCTTTAAGACTTGCATAGTGGCTTAGTTTAGAAATCTTAAGGTAGGACAAAGCAGCTAATTATACTGCTGTGAATTTCTGGTGTTATATTTCATTTTTGCTTTAATTACTGTTATTTTGTGATTTATTTTGATTACAACACATTAGTTTTAATATTGAGATTTGTTAGTACTCTATTTTGAATAACTTGGAGGAAATTGTTTTCCACTCTATTATGCGTTTGAAAATGTAATTTTATTATTTCAAGGAAGAGTTATTTTTTCAATATTTTAAATTTTTAATGGATTCCAAGAGCAAGTGAGATGAAAATACGGAAATATGTTTCATATTAAACTCCATTAGTAAAATATATTTCATTAGATAAGGAATATTAAAAGGAGAATAAAAAACCTCTTTAGAGCATGTTGTTAAAAACAGCCTATCTATGCACTGGAGAATCAATTCATATTGGAATGAAAAACCTAGACATAATCTTTTGGAATGCAAATATGGAGAAATAGCAACAATTTACCAAAATTACTGTTGCCTTGTCTGGGACCCACTTAATTGACAGATTATTGTTATATTCAACTACTCTCCTGTGTCCTCAACTCAGAGGCAGAAAATTAAAAGATAGGCTTGGAAGATGTCTAAATTTAGGACTTCTGTCACTGCTTCAGATCCCTATTCTATGTATTTTATAACCCTCAATCGGGACCTATCCAGATGTTAGCCATAGACAGTAATATAAAATTGGGTCCTGGCAAGAAGGAAGAAAAGATATAAGCAATTCACTCAATCTTGCTTTTCCCTTTTCTCTTTTAATATCACACGGATGATTCTAGGAATCCATTTAAATTTCAGAGAAATATCTCATAATCTAATTAGCAATGGATGATTGATGGAACCATATTAAGGGATTAATGTCTGTGAAAAGTAATTTTTTTTTAATATTTGACATGAAGCCCAAAATGCTAACATATACACTTTTACATTTAGTTGTCATTTGGATTTGGGTATTCATGCATATTGTTTAAATGTCTTATTTTGGCAGAAGTATGTAGAAAATCTCAAGCAAATATATTTGCCTAGAGATGGTCGTGATATTTTGACAAGTTTAGGATGGATAAATATAAAACTGACGCAGAAACTGTGATGCCTGACAGACGTTGGTGTTTGCTTCATTATTGTCATGGAAATTTTGTATAAAAATAAATTTGACAAGCTTTGTTATGTTTGGTGCAATTGAAAAAGTTGTTTGTATAATTTCTTTGATGATTAACTGACTGGAGTTTTAATGATGCCATTGAAGAGAAAAACAATGAAGCATCACTCCTAGCAACTGGTACCCGGCAGCATAGAAAATGATTCACATTTGGCAAATTTACCTTGAATACAGCTGTTGGATGAACATAAAATTTGAATACTTGGAAGAAAGATGAGATATGGAGACTGGTATTTATAGTGAATTATCAAATGTGAGTAATTGCACTCAGTTGAACCAAAACACTGAACTTTTGGAAGCTGACTCATCACTTTAATAGTATCCTTTTAACAGTTATTTTATGCCTTATGTATCCACGTAACATCAAAGGGTTATAAAAACATAACCAGTGCTATTTTTTTCATTACATGAGGAAGGATAGAACATTAAAGTAAAAGTTTTTTCCTGAAAAAAATCTATTTCTTGATGATGTAGTGATTATCAACTCTTGATTCTACCTGTTTGGGTTCTTGATCTGGCTAGATCTACTACCACGTTGCTACTCCACATAGCAGCTGCGTAACAATAATGTAGTTATTTGAGCAAAAATTGATTTCTAGAGCCAAGAAATTTGCCAAAGAGAAAGAACTTGAGAACATCTGCAGGATGATGGTTGGACAGAGAAGGAAAATCCTGTCTGTTTGTTTTTTACCTTTGCTAATGAGCTGGTTGCTCAGGGCCAATTATCCAGAGCCCATGGTCTGTGAACTTAAACCCAAATGACATAAATCTCTTCATCAAGAATAATCATGGTAATATTTAGAGGGGAAAAATAACCCCAATACTTACAATTGTCCAAGAGGATTACTGGCATTTGCAATATTATTACATTTTCCCAGAGTATACAATAAGATAAAGAGGGCTTATTTAATGTGACTTCTTAATTTTGATTCCTTCCTTGTGCCTAGTGTTTATTGGAACAATTATATTCCATCAAGTGAGAGAAGAGAGGTCTTTTAGGACCTCAAAACAGTCAATTCCAAAATAAATTTTGCAACCATTTTGAGGTCCTAAAAGATAGGGGAGAGAAAGCTTTGCTTGTTGCATTCTTGGAGTAATGTTGTTTCCATAACCTCAGCTACACCCTCTTCCAGCAACACAAGAGATGACTCTACACATGGACATCACCAGAATGTCAATACCAAAATCAGGTTGATTATATTTTTTGCAGCCAAAGATGGAGAAGCTCTATACAGTCAGCAAAAACAAGACTGGGAGCTGACTGTGGCTCTGATCATGAATACCTTATTGCTAAATTCAGACTAAATTGAACAAAGTAGGGAAAACCACTAGACCATTCAGGTATGACCTAAATCAAATCCATTATGATTATACAGTGGAAGTGACAAATAGATTCAAGGAATTAGATCTGATAAACAGAGTACCTTAAGAACTATGGACTGAGGTTCATGACATTGTACAGGAGGCAATGATCAAGACCAACCCCAAGAAAAAGAAACGTGAAAAAGGGAAAATAGTTTTCTGAGGAGGCCTTACAAACAGCTGAGAAAAGGAGAGAAGCAAAAGGCAAAGGAGAAAAGGAAAAATATACCCATTTGAATGCAGAGTTCCAAAGAATAGCAAGGAGATATAAGAAAGCCTTCCTCAGTGATCAATGCAAAGAAAAAGAGGAAAACAATAGAATGGGGAAGACTAGAGATCTCTTCAAGAAAATTAGAGATATCAAGGGAACATTTCATGCAAAGATGGGCACAATAAAGAATAGAAATGGTATGGACCTAACAGAGGCGCAAGATATTAAGAAGAGGTGGCAAGAATACACAGAAGAACTATAAAAAAGAACTTCATGACCCAGATAACCATGATGGTGTGATCACTCACCTAGAGCCAGACATCCTGGAGTGCGAAGTCAAGTGGGCCTTAGGAAACATCACTAAGAACAAAGCCATTGAAGGTAATAGAATTCCAGTTGAGCTATTTCAAAACCTAAAAGATGATGCTGTGAAAGTGCTGCACTCAATATGCCAGCAAATTTGGAAAACTCAGCCGTAGCCACAGGACTGGAAAATGTCAGTTTTCATTCCAATCCTAAAGAAAGGCAATGCCAAAGAATGCTCAAACTACCGCACAATTGCACTCATCTCACATGCTAGCAAAGTAATGCTCAAAATTCTCCAAGACAGGCTTCAACAGTAGATGAACCGTGAACTTCCAGTTGTTCAAGCTGGATTTAGAAAAGCAGAGGAACCAAAGGTCAAATTGTCAACATCCCTTGGATCATTGAAAAAGGAAGAGTTCCAGGAAAATATCTACTTCTGCTTTATTGACTATGCCAAAGCCTTTGACTGTGTGGATCACAGCACACTGTGGAAAATTCTTAAAGTGATGGGAATACCAGACCACCTTACCTGTATGCAGGTAAGATCTGTATGCAGGTCAAGAAGAAACAGAACAGACTGGTTCCAAATCAGGAAAGGAGTACGTCAAGGCTGTATATTGTCACCCTCCTTATTTAACTTATATGCAGAGTACATCATTAGAAATGCTGGACTGGATGAAGCACAAGCTCGAATCAATGTTGCCAAGAGAAATATCAATAACCTCAGGTATGCAGAAGATACCACCCTTATGGCAGAAAGTGAAGAGGAACTAAAGAGCCTCTTGATGAAAGTGAAAGAGGAGAGTGAAAAAGTAGGATTAAAACTCAACATTCAGAAAACTAAGATCATGGCATCCGGTCCCATCACTTCATGGCAAATACATGCGGAAACAAAGGAAACAGTGACAGACTTTATTTTCTTGGGCTCCAAAATCATTGCAGATGGTGACTGCAGCCATTAAATTAAAAAATGCTTGCTTCTGGAAGAAAAGCTATGACCAAACTAGACAGCATATTTAAAAGCAGATACATTACTTTGCCAACAAAGGTCCATCTAATCAAAACTATGGTTTTTACAATAGTCATGTATGGATGTGGGAGTTGGACTATAGAAAAAGCTGAGCGCCGAAGGATTGATGCTTTTAAACTGTGGTGTTGGAGAAGACTCTTGGGAATGTCTTGGGCTGCAAGGAGATCAAACCAGTCAATCCTAAAGGAAGTCAACCCTGAATATTCATTGGAAGGACTGATCCTGAAGCTGTAACTGCAATACTTTTGTCATCTGATGCAAAGAAATGACTCATTGGAGAAGACCCTGATGCTGGGAAAGATTGAAGGCAGGAAGAGAAGGGGATGACAGAGGATGAGATGGTTAGATGGCATTCCCAACTGGATGGACATAAGTTTGAGCAAGCTCTGGGAGTCTGTGATGGACAGGGAAGCCTGGCATGCTGCAGTCCATGGGGTAGCAAAGAGTCAGACATGACTGAGCAACTGAAGTGAACTGAACTGACCTCAGCTACTCAGCTCATGCTTTTTCATTTCATTTTTTTTGACTAAATTTTTTAGGTCTTAACATATTTACTTGCTGATGCATAGTAAATAAAATGATTTTTTAACTATCTCAGTAACTTCAATTCACATTTTCATTTTTTAGAAATACAGATATAAATGTTTACAATATAAGAGATCGTACAAGGTTTGCATCAGATTCAGGATATATGTTTAAGCATCTGAAGATGAGCATGTATCTCTAGACCTAAACTTTGATAGAGTTTAATTCCAACATCAGGAAGATCTCCTGGAGGAAGAAATGGCCAATGACTTCAGTATTCTTGCCTGAAAAATCCATGGACAGAGGAACCTGGTGGGCTACAGTTCAAATGATTGCAAAGAGTCAAACACTGCTGAGCGTGGACTCACAATGCCACTTTAGTGCCTAATTTGTATCCTTGGGGGAAAAAATTTATCTTTCTACTGTTTATTAGGCTTTTTTAGTTTCAAAACAGACACAGGCACTGGTTTAACAATATGTGGTATTTGTTTTAATGATTCAAAACTATCTCACAGAACTGGAAGACTAGGTATAAATCTAGTTCTTACGAAACATTTGGGAATAGGAAGGGAAAGTATTATGCCTTTCTTTGTGTCTTCTTCAATTTTTTCTCTCCCCGAGATAAGCTTACTCTTATTTTCTTGACCATATAAACACTGATGAACAGCACATGCAATAAAACAAAACAAAACAAAGCATCCATGGCTTCTGATGAATACTGAGCTGATTTGTTGCACCCACAGAGGACTTTTCTTTCTAGGTCCCAATTTTAAATTCCAACACTTCAGCTGAGAATAGCTTGGGCTAAGAGATCATCTTGGGGGAATGGAATCAGATGGTCCCTCCTGGCTTCACGAGAAAAACAAGGTACATTTTTCAAAACAGTTGCCCAGACTAACCCCTGCCATCCTGTGGTAAAAAAGGGAAAGAAAGTGAAAGTGAAATGTTTGTCACTCAGTCGTGTCTGACTCTTTGCAACCCCCACTAAGCTCCTCTGTCCATGGGATTTTTCAGGCACAAATACTGGAGCGGGTTGCTATTTCCTCCTCCAGGGGATCTTTCCGATCCAGGGATCAAGCCCAGATCTCCCGCATTGCAGGCAGATTCTTTACCATCTGAGCCATCAGGGACTCAAAAGCAGCCTCCAAATGAGGGTGACATGGAGAGACAGGGCCAAGTGACTTCCTCTGAAGTATAAATAGTGTATTTGAAGCTCCAAAATGATTTACTTAGAGAGACCAATGAGTTAAAAAAGAGTCTTGCTGTGCCCCTTACATACATTCAGTACCGGAATGCTGCACAATGCATCAACCATTTACACTGATTCCTTTGAGAAGCCTCAGAATAACAGCCACCTCTGTATTGATCTTGTCATGTTCTGTTCCCTTTCTGCTGACTCCACAGTTGATTAGCAAAGGATCACTGCCAAGCAGCCTATGTGGTGACCAAGGGGAGAGCCCCAAGGATGAGGGACATACCATGTTGGATTGTGGTGGCCAAGACATCAAGGCGTTTCTTTCTCTGTGAGTTTGAATGAAATCACTGGTCCTGACATTAGAGTCAGTTCAGGTGTAGCCGGCTCTGTGGAAGCCGCTACGTACTGAATAGGCAGAAGCATTTTCCCAGAGCCCAGACAGTACCTGTTTCTGCAGAAATGATCAGTAGACATATGTCTGAATCAGTAGCAGCTACAGCTGGACCAACAGAACCACAGGATATGAGGAACAGTAAGAAGTGATATTTTAGTTCTGAAATAGCTTCTAAGACCACTTTCTATTTTCCCAAGCTTTCCTATATATTTTAAAAATAAACCCTGATCATCTGAGCATAACCAAATGTGATTCTGTGTCTTGGAAATTAAAAGAGCCTAAGTGACACACTTTTCAAGACATAGAAATACCGACAGTGAGTGAAACAGAAACAGCGTGGAGGTTAACAGGAAACAACTTTGAAGGGGGTTTTATTAGTAGCAATAATGAAAAAAAGTGGTAGTAATAACAAAGACAATAATACTAGCTACTTTTTATTGAGTGCTATGTTCCCATGGAAAGCACTTCACAGTTATTATCTTAAACTAAACAGCACAATGGTCCTATGAGGTAGGTTTAACTGCTCTTCTTCTCATGTACAAATGATGAATTTGAGACATGGAGAGGTTAAGTTTTCCAAGATCCCATAGCCAGAAAATGATAAAGCCAAAAATGTGACTACAAAATCTGGGTTCTTAACCACTTGGCTGAACTACTTCTCCTGTGGGATTTAAGAAATATATATATATATATAGTATTGAGAACAGATTGTAATTTCTTTTTGAGAAACCAAGTAAAGTATAACATAAAGACACTCACATAGAGGACTCCCAGTAGCAAATATGTGGTTACCTTTCCACATAGTTTCTGAAATATTTGTCCTTAGATACTAACCCCAAAGTATTTCGACATCTGGCTCAAATTATGCATTTTGCTTTATCTATAAAACTGCAAAACGTTATGTCATTAGCACCAAGCAAACATGTGTTCTTCATTATGTTTTATTCTATTCATATTGAAATAGTTATTAAAATAACATGACACAGTTTCTCTGTTCTCTTTATTTGTACTATTTTAGGAGCAAATAAAATGTTTAATTGTTAGCATAAAGAGGCATATTGAAAACTTGGGGAATCTTATTCTCTTATTTTGTTTTTGCAAATTATCAGCTATGATAAAATATTAAAATGCTGTAACCCAGATTTTATTAAAAATAACTCCCACTCTAATAAAACTGTACTTTCAAGTGTAACAGTTATTAAGAGAAGTTGAAGAGTTTTTTTTAAAGAATAACTTGTCTTTATTCACCATTTTAGGAATCTTAACCCTGTGGATTGCTTCCTTTTTTTAAATCAAAATTTCTCTTTTTGAGGTATTTGATGTTTTATTCTGACATGTCCACCTCTTTGACTGCTCCTCTAACTCACTCTACCTTAACGTAATTGTCTTTCAAAACACAGTGTGTTTTACTATAGTTTTTGATATTTCATATTCATCCAGGAAAACAATGTGTTGCTTACCATGGTTTCAAACATTGCATGTAGTTCCAAGGAGTCTGTGTCCTAGACTTGTGCTTCCTAGATTCACATCTCTCTCCAGTTACTAGATTGTGACCTTGGGTGGGAGATCTAATATCTTCTCAGTTTTTTTATCTGTAAAATTTGGAAAGTCATAATCCTTTCCCATTGGGATACTGAGAGTATTAAAATGAAATAATATGAGATAATAAATACATGGCATATTGTAAGTATTTACTCAATTAACACGGCTGTTTATTTCAGCCCTCTCAACCATACTCCAATTCTGTATTCCTCCCGCTTTCTAGATACAATAATTTGTAGTTAATAATATAGACAATGACTAGAAGTTGATACAATTTAAGAAGGGTAGTGGAATAATATTTTGAGTCTGGGGGCAAGACTGACTGATAGATGGTTGCCATGGTTATTCAGGAATCTGATCAGGGAGGGTCTGCACTAAGAAATGGTAGTAGGCATGGATAGAATGATCTTTTGGAAATGGTTCTAATATGACTTTAAGACTGATTACATGTGTAGGACAAGGAGAAAATAAATAAAAGGGATTATTTCCAGTGAGTGAAATACTGAATGAATTGTTTGACAACCCCTTAATACTGAGAATAGAGATTATGAGAGTGACATGAGGGTGACAGTGAAAGGGGGTATTGAATTCAGTTCTGGACATCGTAAGGGTGACCTTTCTGTTAGACATTCAGTTAGAACTGCTCAATACGTGTGTGTGTGTGTGCATGACTAATGTATATATACATACCTATACATATATATGTATATACGTACACATACACACAGACACACCAGTCTAAAGCTCTTTCAATTATGATAAATACATTTAATCTTATTGGTTATCAGCTCGTGGATATGCATAAGATCACTTAAGGAGAACTTGAAGACTGTGAAGAAAATTGGACCAAGAAATAAATACAATGCAATACCAACTAAAAATAATATATGAAAGAAGAGCCCAGAAAGCTAACCGAGAAACACTATCCAGAATCTGTTCAGAAGAAAACTCTCGAGATACTGTTTCATGAGATACTAGTTCAAGGTAGCTGGGGATGAAGGCATTTAAGAACTGGAATGTAAAGCAGTCTAACAGCCCTATATGTCGTTGAAAGGAAAAGATCTCAACTTGAATGTGTGCCTGAGATTTGGCAACTTGGGGACACTTGAAATTTTCTGAGAATATTTTCCTCTTGACTAGTTGAATTGGAAGCCATATACACTGCAGTGAGTCAAAAAACAAAAACTAATGAGAATGGAAACATGAAATAGAAAGAGGAAAATCCAGTGTTTAAAACCTTGGCTGTGAAGGGAAAAGATGTAGCTACAGCAGATTATAGGTATATAAAGGTCAGGTAAAAACACCTTGTGTGTTTGTTTATTGGAGATGATGAAAGGTGGAAATGTTTACTTTTTGAGAGGAAAGCAGTAATAGAGTCATAAATTTGAAGCCACAGATGAGTTAGAGGATGACCTATGAATCAACTATGAAGCTATCAGGGCTTCCCTGATAGCTCAGTTGGTAAAGAATATGCCTGCAATGCAAGAGACCCCGGTTCGATTCCTTGGTTGGGAAGATCCGCTGGAGAAGGGATAGGCTACCCACTCCAGTATTCTTGGGCTTCCCTGATAGCTCAATTGGAAAAGAATCAGCCTGCAGTGCAGGAGACCTGGGTTCAATCCCTGGGTTGGGAAGATCCCCTGGAGAAGGGAAAGACTATCCACTCCAGTATTCTGGCCTGGAGAATTCCATGGACTGTATAGTCCACGGGGTCGCAGAGTCGGACACGACTGAGTGACTTTCACTTTCACTTATGAATCAACAGCCATGATAATAGAGGAGATGGGACAGTATCTCCTCACCCAAAAAGTCAAGTATTAGATTTGAGAATGATGTGACATTCCTGCAAATGAAAGAGGGTAGAATGTAATGCTTGATGCAAACACAGACAAGTATATAGGCTGAGACGGAAGGAGAGTGAAGCAAAGACCTTTCTTCTGATAAACCACTAACGCCGTCACCACCACCACCATGACCACCACAACCACCACTCCAACTACTATCACCAGCACCACCAGTACTGATACCAACACTATTCCTCCTCTCCTTCTGTCCTTTTTCCTCCATGATCTTGTTCCTATTCTTCCTGGTTTCCCTTTCCCCTTCTGCCTATTCTTTCTCCTCTTCTACTCCTTTTTCTCCTCCTTCTTCTGCTCTTCTTTTTGAATAAAATGAGAATCCACGGAGTGAAACAACCACAGATATGCAGATAATACCATTCTAATGCTTCCATTTCATTACTCTCTTCCTCCTTCTGAGTTCATGTGGTCGTACCTGCTTAAAAGAACCAGAGCTGCACAGAAATTCACTTGAAAAGGGATCTGAAAATATTATTTTTCTATCTAAATTACTCATTTATTTTTAGTTCAACAGCTTTTGCATTATAGGAAATTTCACTGGGGTATAAGCCTTTCTGTGGCCAGATTGAGCTAATAGGTTTTGTTTATTTTGTTGTTGTTGTTCAGTTGCTAAGTTTTGTTTATTTTGTTGTTCAGTTGCTAAGTAGTGTCCAAAGAGAGCAGAGAAATGGCAGCAAGTGTATTCAGGGATGCTGGGTCTTTTTGAAAGCACATGGGCAGTGGCTTAAGGGGTTGATGCTTTGTGTTTAGCGCTAGTGGAAATCCTAGTACATGGTTCCTAGTACCTGAGTGCCTAGTGCTACACTGAGTAGTGTTGGAGCTTTCATTGGAAGATTAGTTTTTCTTAGCTTCCATTGTTGCTAGACTTTTTGGAGATTCTTTCAATTCAGTAATAAATCTCTTTCTACCTAAAGTAAGCTGGAGGAAGATAAGTAAAACACAGATTCTAATAATGAAAATGGAACATGTTTAGGCTATAAACTAATAGGAGAACCCCAAATTGATCCCTAGGGCCATGGGGATGGAGCAGAGGAAGGCCAAAGTCTAGAAGAAAGAGGATGTCAAAGAAGAGAAAGAAAAGGCTGAAAGCAGTGATGGAGAATGTATGTGCTGTAACAGAAATATCAATGAAAAATTTCCAGATACTTAGTATTAACTTATGCTGATGATAAAAGCAGCCTGGCTTTAAATTTGAGGCCACACACTATTTGAGTTTAGATGCAGCATCCAGATACCAACCGGGCCACTTCATTCTGCATTGCCTCCTATGGTGTCAAATGTCTAAGTACCTTACCTAGCTCACTACTATGCTGTCTCAGTGACTCAGGACTCCGCAAGGATGCTTATTCTTGTTTGAACAACAGCAGTTCAAGTGTAGCCAAATCTTCATCCTAAATACTGTATCCCTTAAGTTTTACCCATTTGGTAATTATTCTCAAACATAGATATCTTTGAGACTAATCTATAGATTCATATCTCATCAAGTTAGAGGAATAGTCTGTCTTCATTATGTATGCCATCCTATACTAGTATCATTCTGTCTCTTTAGCAGGACTTTCTCCTTTCCCTCCAGCAATTTTGAATGTCTTTCCTTCATAGAACTGCCTCTTCATAGTCTCCAGAAGTGTTTCAGGATTACTCCAGCAGGAAATTTCTATAATTATTTACCAGCAGTGTAGCACCCACTGTCTGATTCACTTTTTTCTTAATTTATATACATAGGTTGCTTTTTCTTTTTTTTTTTTACTGTTTCCTTTTTTGATATCTCATCTCATCAGTTATATCTTAAGCTCTTGAAGAGTAGGGATAAACAATATTTTGACTTTGTTTGATGCAACAGCTTCATAAATAATAAATGAAATGCAATATCAGTGACAAAACAGCCCATGTACATGGAACTCATCATGAGTACTATAAACCCATAGGCCAGAAGCATGCTACGCTTTTGACAAATGTATTGCCAAAGAAATCCCAAACCTTTTTCTCAATGAGGTATAAGAGTTTGGTTCACAAAGCAATCTCTAGGCATTTAAAATTGCAATGGTAGGAGGTGGGATGAGAGGGCATGCTGTATAGGTGAGTGTGCTATACAACCCCCAAGAAGGTTCAGTGCCCACCTCAGATATAGCCAGGAGATATCAGACAAAGAAGATTCTTCCAGGAATCAAAGCCAGGGCCTCAGAGGAAAATGAATAGAGGGTACCACCTGCAATAAGTGCATCAGGGTCTATCCCATTGGCTAACCATAGAATTTATTCCACTGCCAGGGCTAGACCTCAAAGCTATTCCTATTAGGTAGCATAAGATTATCATGCATTTCTCATTCTCCTCTTATTGTATTTTAATCTACAGGTCACAGGAGAAACACTGAAAAATGATATACACATATCTTGATTTAGCTCGAAGATCCTGGGACTTGAGCTCCATGTAGAAACTCTCTGAGACACTGGGATTGTTTCCTATGAGGGAGGGTTCTGCTTCTTCCATATATGGGGGGAAAAGGTGCACAGTGATGTTTGGGTGGGCAACAACTCAGCTGGTTGCCTGCCCAATATTCATTCTCTTTTTCTTGCCAACAGAATCCTGGGCATTGCGCCCAGATGAAGATAAAGATAAGGGAGCAAGTTGAGATTTAAACAGATGTTGTGTGAAGATTCAAGGTAAGTTTTCTTTCCTCCCTCTGTGCATCTTCCTTTCTGATGTCTCAAATGGGAATATGTTAGTGTGTCAGGAGTTCCCAAACCACTTTCAGATTTGCTGATTTGCTAAAAGGATTTACAGAACCCAGAAATTCTTGTTTTCATGGTTTACTAAAGCAAAATTATACAACATAAAATCACAAAAGGAAAAGATGCGTGGGGCAAAATCTGGAGGAAACCAGTGTCAATCTTCCAAAATTCTGCTCCCAGTGGAGCTGAAAAGAATGTGCTCATTTCTCTAGCAACTGTATGTGAAAACACAAGCAGCATGTTTTCTATCAGGGAAGCTTACCTGTGCCTAAACCTAGGTGTCCAGGTTTTCATGGGGATCAGTCACAAAAAACATGCAATGCCTGCAAGATTTACCACAGTCCCTCCAGAGCCCCAAAGGAAGGCAGGTACTCACCATATTCTCATTTGTACAACTTATCTAACAAAAACTGATATAGTGTGGTGAAAGACCCCAAGCCTACAAAACACTCTTATCAGAGCATTCAAAGACTTCAATTCCTAGGAATGGTCAAGCTAATTCAGTCACAAAGACAGACCCACTAGTGGGAATACAGAAAGCTTGAGCAACTCAGGCCTGCTGAGCTAACGCCTTCCTGTGCAGATGGCTGGTGCACTGACAGCCATCTTGTGATTTGGGGAGTAGAACCTAGGGCTAACTTAGAAGTCTTTGTGGATCCACTAATCCAACCCTAGCCTGCTTAGCTCTTCACTTCTTTGTGTGTGTATGTGTGTGTTTTCTGAGAGAGAGGAAAGTGAGAGAGAGAGAAAAATCTACCATATACATGAAAGCTATTGTTACTACTCATCTTATTGACTGAATCCAATTAACTGACACTAAAATGAATGCTCATGGTACTTTATTTCCTTTGCTTAAAAATTACTAGTGTAAAATATTCTTTGAATAAGGTTTTATTTATTGATAGTTATCACTGAGTTACAAATTAATGACACATTTGGATTTTCTAGAAATCATTCTATCAGTACAATCTTTTAGAACTCATGACTACTTGCTTTGAGTTGTAAGAGGATAGAACAAAGATCAGGAGTTACTCTATGAGAAACTGTGAAAAGGTCAAATTTTCAAATTTGCTTTGAGGACCAAGACTGGCTAGTGATGACTTCATGTAAAAGAGAATAAAAATAATGATTTTATATGATCCTGAATGCTCAATCATTATAATCCACTCTCTCTCTCTCCTCCTTCTTTATTACATGCTGCAAGTTCTTAGGTTCTACTTTACCTAGGGAAGTTTGATGACTACAGTGATGATTTGTCTGTGTCATTTTCTCATTAATATCATTGAATCTTAAGGCAACTATAAAATTCAGTCTCCAGTGAATCGTCCATATCCGGCTCCTGTTCCCTTAGATTCTACTCTGTGAGAGGATCATTTTGAATATGAGCTCAAATGGCATTGGAAATAATTCAGGGAAAAAAGAGATTTATGGATTTAAATTTCCTTGGTGAGCAGTGTTGATAGGGTCCATTCAGAGGTTGCAAGCTATTTTAAATAATTTTTCAAAGAGAAGTTAATAAGTAAACACAATAAATAGCTAATAAATAAAATGAACTGTCATACCCAATAACAGCACTTCATAACACGCATCAATATAAATATATTAACTTCTACTCCTAAATGTGTATTTTAAATATTTGTAGAGTTTTTCTTTCTGAATTGCTCTTCTGATTTTGATCATCTTGTCTAATTTTCTTTAGTTCAAATGTGTGTTGTTGAGCATCATTAAGTCTGATTTTAGAGAAGGGACAACATAATTTCCAGAAAATGATGGAAAAGTGAAAACAGCAACTTTATATTATCTATTAGTTGAATATTATCCATAAATTAGTTTGAATACAATTATTAATTATCTTCTATTTTGAAGCTCTACTGCCATGCCATAGAAAGATTATTATCTCTAAATCTAAGAAATATTTCATTATTGCACTTAAAATTTTAAATAACAATAAAAATTTTCTGCATCTAAAAATGAAAAGATCCCAAATATATAAACTAACAATAATGTTTTTAAAAAAAACAAGTAAGGAGAGATTAGAAAATAAAAGGTTCTCAGTGAATATTTTTAAATAAGTGGAATACAGGTGGTTGAGACATTGTACATCTCAGACGCTATAACCTGCCGATGTTATTGGCAAGTTCTTCCAAGCTAGTTGTTAATTCTGGGTGAATGTGAGCAACCAGAATATAGCTTATTAAACATCAGAAAAGCACACTCAGTTTTTCACATTGCTCCAAAGACTGTGGATATTGACTCTCTGAAAAAAAATTAAGTAAAATCATGTCACTACTTCTCTGAACTGGTTATAAATAACTATTTTATCTTCCAAGTGTCTTTCTAAATGTTCACTCCACTCATGATACAGTTTTCATCTTTTTACTCATTCTTTCTTTTAAATAAATGTGCTTAGTTTAACCATGCTCTAAAAATGAGTTATCCTTGCTTCAAAAATGTAAAACCTGTATTTGAACTACCTGTGTTCAACCATAATATTCAAAGAAAGTTTTGTGCAGAATGCATACCTCATTTGTGGAGAACTCAATAAAAGTTGAAAATGAATGGAATAAAATGAACTGCAAAATATGACTTTTAGTTCTGAAATGGCCTGGTTCCTCAGATGTAAAGGTCAAATTATAATGTCATGCCAATATATTTTGTCTAGTATACGAGGGTACTGCATTTAGACAAGCTAATTTGTGTGACAAAACTTGTGACAAGAACAGAGACTGGCACAAAAATCAATACATTCATGCGACAGGCACTGCAATTAATAATACAGATGAAGAACTGGGTGAATTTAGTCCAATTTTATTATGAAGTCAAACTAATATCCTGTCTTATTGTCTAAGAACAGCATGCCCAGGAAAATGCAGACAATTATGAGCTATATTTTACATTATTTTAGAGCTTAATCAGGCTCAAAAATAACAATTGAAAGATGTTTCTAACCTTCACTTTTATATGTGAAGCACAATGCTTACACAGATCTGTAAATTAGCTAGTTTTTACATAGCATGAGCATAATCGGGCCATAATGTGCATAGTGAGGACTCACTCAGCATGTACATCACACTCTATCATCCAAAGCCACAATAGCTCTTTCCCCTGGGACAAGATTTATTTTCATACTACATTTCACAAATAAGGAAACTGAGGCATAAAATGATTAACCTATCTGGTGTAGGTCACAAGGAAAATCTGTGTCAGATATCAAATGATGACAGCGGCTGGAAGCAGGATTCAAGACCATCGAGTCTTTAATCTCCTGAATTTTTATTTCTTGTGTCATGTCACCATGGATTTAATTGCTGATGTACATAGGCTAAGGGATATTCTGTCAGGATGATTTTTCCCATTTTCTCAAAGAATTGCAGCTATGAGAAACTAACTTCAGTTCCAAGAATAGCCTAGGGCCTAGGGACATATGGGTATGTACACAAATATTGCATGTGCATTTTTCAAACCTAAAGGAAGTTAAGTGTGTGAAAAAGAAAGCTTACCTATAAACCTAGGGGATAAAATTCTTTGTGTGGATATGCAGTCATTATGACCTTGTCAGTGGCCCTCCATGAAACTGGAATATCTAATTAGCCATAAATATAACCACTGTATGTTCTGAATTGTCTAGACCAACCTTAATTTAAAATAGTTATACTCTTTTAAAAAGATTGTTTATCACATATATAAACATGTGATTTATTAACATGCAAATGCCTTTTTGAGATATTCCATTTACATAAATGCATAAATATTGAAAATGTGTTTGACAGTCGTTATGGCTAAATTGTAAGTTTATTATCAGTGGAGAGCGCTGAAGTCAGGGAAATTATATATTGTATTTTTTAAACTCCCAAATATATTTTAAGGGCTTTGAGTAAAATCAGGACAGCTTGAGGGAGAAAATATAGCCACATGAAAGGCAATTTAAAGAGGATATGGGTAGTAATAAGAAAGAATTGCCTCGGTGATTTTTATCTTTTGCAAGATATTGTGTGATAATTTTATTTAGCATCTGCTGCCTCTTAAAATATGATATGATGTCAGAAATAATGGGCCCCATACATTCCAGGAAAAAGATATTCAACTGCAATATGTTACCAAAAATGGTTCTGTCCTGAATTTGAAAACCAGTTTAGGCACATTGTCTTCCATATATTACTGATAATGAAATTTTAAAAATATTCGTGTTCTAAAATTTACATATGTATATGATTTTTCTAAAAACGATCTATACATAGATAAGCATGGATAAATGTGATTAGCAATATAGATAATTCTTTACATTTGCATATTTGAATGTATATGTATATACATACACACAGAATCTTATTTTAGTTGTCATTTTTTTGTTTTTCAGTTGCTAAGTTGTGCTGACTGCAACCCCATGGACTGCAGCACTCCAGCCTTCCCTGTCCTTCACTATCTCCCAGACCTTGCTCAAATTCATGTCAATTGAGTTGGTGATGCCATGCAACCATCTCATCCTAAATCACCCCTTCTCCTCTTGCCCTCAAGCTTTTCCAGCACTGAGGTCTTTTTCAGTGAGTCAGCTCTTCACATCATTTGGCCATAGTATTGGAGCTTCAGCTTCAGCATCAGTCCTTCCAATGAATATTCAGGGTTGCTTTCCTTTAGGATTGACTCATTTGATCTCCTCGCAGTCCAAGGAGCTCTCAAGAGTCTTCTCCAGCACCACAATTCAAAAGCATCAATTCTTCAGTGCTCAGCCTTCTTTACAGACCAGCTCTCAAACCATAGCTTTGACTATACAGACCTTTGTCAGCAAAGTGATGTCTCTGCTTTTTAATATGCTCTCTAGGTTTGTTGTAGCTTTTCTTCCAAGGAGCAAGCGCCTTTTAATTTCATGGCTGCAGACACTGTTCGCAGTGATTTTGGAGCCCAAGAAGATAAAATCTGTCACCGTTTCTACTTTGTTTGGCTTTGGTATCACGGTAGTCTTGGCTTTATAAAATGAATTTGGATACATTCCTTCCTTTTTAATTTTTTGGAAGAGTTTCACAATTAGTGGCATTAATATTACTGTAAATGTTTTTTAGAATTCACCAAGGTAGCAACATGGTCCTGTTCTTTTCTTTGTTGGGAGATTTTTGGTTACTGACTTAATTTTCTTATTAGTTAAAGGTCTTTTTCCCTTTTCATACTACTGGACAGTGAAAGTAAAGTCCAGTGATGTAAAGAATATTATTGCATAGGAACCTGTAATGTTGGATCTTTAAATCGAGGTAAACTGGACATGGTCAAGCAGGAAATGGCAAGACTGAATGTTGACATCAGACTCTCCCCTGGACTGTATAATTTCTGTTGAGAAATACTCTGATAGCCTTAAGGGTCTTCTTTGTTTTTTGTTTGTTTCCTTTCTGCTTTCAAATTTCTTTTTGGTCTTTTTGATTTTTGACACTGCTATTATCATGTGTCTTGCTGAAGTTTTCTTTGGGTTGAATCTGTATGGAATCTATGAGTTTCATGTACTTGGATGTCCATATCTCTTCTCAGAGTTGGAACATATTCAGTCATATTTCATTATATATGTTTGCTTTCTTCCCTTTATCTCTCTTCCTCTGTGACTTGCAAAATGTGAATATTGTTTCATCCAATGATGTTCCATAATTTACACAAGCTTTCTTCACCTTTTTCAAATTTTTTTTTTTTTTTCTCTGCCGACTACCTAATTTCACCTTTGAATTCTCTGAGTCTTTCTTTTGCTTAATCAAATCTGCTTTTGATGCTCTCTACTGTGTTTTTTGGCCACCTGATGTGAAGAGTTGACTCACTCGAAAAACCCTGATGCTGGGAAAGATTGAGGGCAAGAGGAAAAGGGAGCAACAGAGAATGAGATGATTGGATAGCATCACCGACTCAGTGGACTGAGTTTGAGAACATTCAGGGAGATGGTGAAGGACAGGGAAGCCTCGTGTGCTGCAGTTCATGGGGTTGCAAAGAGTCAGACACGACTTAATGACTGAGCAACATTGTGTTGTTTTTTTTTAATTATTCATTTTATTCTTCAGCTCTAGAATTTCTGTTTGGTTCTCTTTTTATAACAAATCTCTCTTTTCAACTTCTCATTTTGCTCATATTTTTTGCCCCTGATTTTGTTGTATTGCCTATATTCTTTTATAGACCACTCTGCTTCCTCAGAATGATTATTTTGCATTTCTGTCCAGCCATGTTTAGGTCTCCATTTCCTTAGAGTTTGCCACTAGAAACTTATTGAGTTTCTCTGATGGTGTCATGTTCTGTTCATTTTTCATGTTTCTTGTAGCCTTGTGTTGATGTTTGCGCATTTGATGAAGAAGTCACCTTTTCCAGACTTTATGGATTTATTTTTGTAGGTAAAAATTTCACCTGTGGGTGGAGGTGAGGGTGCTAGCTAGGGGATGTATTAGTTGTGGCTCCTGGGGAAGTCCAGCAGCACAGTCTTACTTAGCTTCATCAGCTGAGGTCTGTGTTAGTGAATGTTTCAGGGACCCTCCATGATAAATGCTGAGGGTAGGGAACCACCTCATCTCTTTTTCTCCCATGAAGGGTGTGGCCAAGGAGTTCCCTGCTGGTGTCAGAACCAGCTTGTGGGCACTCTTGTGGTGGTGATGGCACTGGTATCTGATGTGCAGATGCCTGTGGAGCAGCTGTGAAACCAGGTTTGAAATCCAAGTGCTTGCAGAGTCACAGTAGCTCTAGAATCTGGGGTATTGGCTAGTCCACAGCAGCACTGATGAAAGAGACACAAGCACACACCAAGCTGCCACAATGGAACACAGGCATGCATGGGTGACAACAGCTCTGGGGCCCAGGATACTCACAATACCACAACGATGTTGGTTCTGTTGCTTGAGGTGTATAGGGAGCAGCCATAGTGCTGAGTCCAGAGTGAGGATGTGTGCAAAGCAACCTCAGAGCTAAGACCTGGAAAAGAGGTACCCATGAAGTGTACTTGGAGCTCGGACCCAAGATGTAAGCCCACATGGAGCCGCTGCAGCTCTGGGGTGAATGGCGTGTCCAAGATTGGGGGGTGCTGTATCCCAGGTCTTCGGGCAACACAGTAGCAGCTCTTTCTGCGGCATGGAACAACAGCATCTGCCTCTCTGGTGACTCTACAGGGACTGTGACTGTTGGTTACTTCAGTTGTAACAGCTTCCAGTATCTTCTGTGGAGCAGGCCTCTGGGGTCCATGCTGACAAATACTATGGAGTCCTCTGCTATGAAAGTTGTGGGGAGTCCACAGCTGCCATAAGGTCTGTAAAGACTCCCAGAGGCAAAGGCTGCTGAATCCTCCACATTGTGGAGACCATTGAGGCCCCAAATGGCACCCAGCCTGTGCTGATAATGTTAGCCTTACCATTCTCCTTCATTCCTAGATATCACCAGACATTTCCTCTGAGCTGCTTTCCCTAGTGATCCTTTATGTGTGGCAATTCTCCATTTTTTTACTCTAAGGTTTTGCTATAGGTTCTTAATTGGACCCTTGAACTCTCCCAAGGCTGCTTTTGTTTGTAGATAACGCTCTAAATATTGTCATTTGTTGGGGGATGGGCAAAGGATGGTATCTCTTACTTTGCCATCTTGCTGGCATCCTGAAGATAAACTGGGGACACCAAAAGGGGAAGGAGCAATATAGAAAAAAGAGTATGGGAAAAGGATCACTATGGGATTATATGAAACCATATGTATGAAACTTTTGAAAATTGTAAAGCACCATAGAATTTAAAGAATCTTTCATTCAATAGAGTTTTTAAACTTTCATTTTTAATGACCTCTAGGAACAAATATCAATATTGTGTGAATACTCCTTCTCAATGTTAAAGGACTAACAGACATTCTTATGCCTAAGTTAAATTTCATTTGATTTTATTTAAGCCATCTTGTCTCTAGTGTTTTCTTTTCTAAAGGGAGGGAAGGGACCGTCGGTAAATCCCCTAGCAAAATCCATCATGTGTCTTTGCCAGTTCTCCTCTCCTCCTGCCACCCCTCCCACACTCATACACATATATGCATACAGTTATTCATACAAACATACACATATGCACCATCGTTAAGAATAACTCATCCTCGAGCTTCGTTCAAGCCATTAATTATTCAAATTTTATCTTGGCCAGATGAGTGTTCCTGCCTCAGTATAGATAGCTTCGTATTCTCTATTGTCTTATAATGTCCTGATATTTATCTCTTATGTGATTTGATTTACCACATACCACTGCATTTATTTTCTTTCTTTTTTTTTTTAACTGGCTGCTTTCTCCTTCTAAGCAGGCTCAATGACTCACTTATTACTGTATTTCCAGTGCTGAACACATATCTATAAAATAGCAAAAGAACAATAAGTGCCATTTAAATGACTAAGGCTCGGATGGTAAAGAATCCATCTGTAATGCAAGAGACCTGGGTTTGATCCCTGCATTGGGAAGATCTCCTGGAGAAGGCAATGGCAACCCACTCCAGTATTCTTGCCTGGAGAATCCAATGGATGGAGGAGCCTGGTGGACTACAGTCCATGGGGTTTCATAGAGTCAGACAGTTCAAGGGTCCAATTAAGAGTTGCATAAGTCATATGACTTAGCGACTAACACTAATAGAAATGAGTGACTTTTACTTCAATCATAATCTAATGTCTGTTAAGTTCTTTCCTCAAGTCATTTATTCATTTAATAAATATTGCTTGAATCCTTACTATTTGCAAAAAATGATATGAAGAATTATTTAGAATAAAAGAAATCTGACATATCATATTTCATCAAATGACATTTGCTGGATATCTCTTTTCCTGGAATCCTTTTTTAAAATGAGAAAAATAAACAGAAGAGCAATTCTCCAGCTAGGACATAGTAGGCACTGTGAATACTGTTAACAAATTGGATTTCTGTTTTAAACTGAATGTGGTCAATAAAGGAGTTCTCTAGGGGTTATGCTAGAGTGTTAATGCTTATACTCAAGTAGCTAGTGTTTATTCCCTAAATATAGAGGGTGTATCCCTATGGCTTAATTCACGCTTTTGATGGACCAATTTCCAATTAGCCAGGGACATTTGAATTCCATTTTTGTGCCTTGTAGTGCTGGCAGTCTTCCCAGATGGGAAGAGATAGTGTACTCACTAAGCTGAGGGTGAGGCTATCTTCCAAATCATTAATAAAATGTACAAAAACACTGGACCTCACAACTGACCACAGTGGGACCACTCTTAATATATGACCCCAGGTTGTCACATAATCATTGATCATCACCTATAGGCATGAGCTTTCCTGCAGTTATCCACTGACCTCACAAACTATTCCAAATTTCTTGATGAAAAATGGCATATAAATCCTTATCAGAGGCCTTGATGAAAACCCAGATATATTACATGTCTTATTCTTTCCTAGGCATCACTGTCATGGAGAAATTAAATTGTTCCAGGGTGACTAGCTTTCATAAAATAATAAGTTATGGTCAAATTCCTGTCCTTTTCTAGGAATTTGCTAGTTAGTGCTTATATCTAGTAAGTATAAATATTAATATCAAAATTAGTCTGACTAAACTCTACTTAGAATAAGTTTTTCTTATATTTCTTCAATTCTATGCTTTTAATCTCTATCACAACATGTCCATCCCATCTCATCATACTTTCCAAACCACTGGTTTCCTCTTCCTGCTTTAGATGAACCCCCTTCCCCAATATTGTCTTCCTACTTGATCACAACTAGCACAGACCTACTCTCATTGAACTCATTGGATCTGTATCTGTTCCTTTATTTGTCTCTTAATTATTCCCTTTGGAAGGCCTATTATTTTGAGAACAGAAATTTTTCTGCATCCACTGTGCCTGGTAAGAGGACTGGCACAGTATCGACACTTAATCAGTATTTGCATGCTCGAGAAATTTATTCGCAGACTTTCCTTTAAATGTTACTTCCATTTCTTTGCCTTTCCCACAGAACAGATTGCATCGGCTATTTATTTTGCTCTTCAGGCATTCCTTTCTCCCTATATGTAGCCAGAAAAGCAGTCATTTCACCCTCTTCTTTTTGTCAGTTCATATTGACAAAGCTCATTATTGTCTTTGCTGGGCTTGGCTTGGATTATTGTTGGATGAGTTAATTATGCTTATGGTTATTACACAGGTGAGCCCAGAATGTGGAAACAGGCAGCCATGAGTTTCATCACCCTTACTGGCCTGAGGGGACTTTATCTGGCCTAATGGGCTTCATCACCCTTGCTGGCCTGATGGCCTGATCACCCTTGCTGGCCTGGGTACTCTGCCTTCCAGCATTTTGGTTGGGTTAAAACTTGCTTGAGAGTGATAATCCAAGAGCCGCCATTAAAGAATTATAGGGTGCTTAAAACTCTCATTCTTTTTGAGTGAATGACTTTTGTTTTCAGTTACTATTTTTTTTTCCTAAATAAAAACTTATCTGACATCAGCCTTATATCTAAAAAATGAAAAAAAAAAAGGGTCTGGGTACTGAGCTACCCGGACCTTCTTTCCTCAGCAGTTCCAGTACTGCTGCTGCTGCTGAGTTGCTTCAGTCGTGTCCGACTCTGTGCGAACCCATAGACGGCAGCCCACCAGGCTCCACTGTCCCTGGGATTCTCCAGGCAAGAACACTGGAGTGGGTTGCCATTTCCTTCTCCAATGCCTGAAAGTGAAAAGTGAAAGTGAAGTCGCTCAGTAATGTCTGACTCTTCGCGACCTCATGGACTTCAGCCTACCGGGTTCCTCCGTCCATGGGATTTTCTAAGCAAGAGTATTGGAGTGGGTTGCATTGCCTTCTCCGAGTTCCAGCACTAGGTCTATATTTTCACTTTTTGCCTTGTCTTATGCAAAGCATATGGTTATAAGATATAATTCAATCATCTCACAGTTCCACAACCTTCCCTACTCTAGTAATTTAATTCCTATCAGCCACAAGCACAACCATAGAGCTCTTTAGGTTCATGAACACTGCCATTTATAGTTTCTTACATAGGACATGTTCTAACTCTGGGCATGTTCTAACTCTGCGATCTTAACTTTCAGCAAGTGACTTTGGAGATCCCCTTAACTTGAGGAGTGTTCCAAGAGGGCTTCAGTTGTCCTTGCTATCAGGAGGACTGTAGTGGGTGGGAGAGTTGACAAGTGAGAACTTAACAGTTGGATGCCAATGAGACCTTTAAAAGGGCTTCCCCGATGGCTCAGTGGTAAAGAATCTGCCTCCAATTCAGGAGACACAGGAGACATGGGTTAGATCCCTGGGTTGGAAAGATCCCCTGGAGGAGGGCATGGCAACTCACTCCAGCATTCTTGCCTAGAAAATCCCATAGACAGAGGAGCCTGGTGGGCTACAGTCCATAGGGTTGCAAAGAGTCAAATGTGATGAAGCGACTGAGCATGCACATACTAGGCCTTCAGAACTTTCCTTAGATAATCCTTCTGAATCTTTTCTCCCACTCTAACTCCCATACCTAAAGAATGCAAATTTATCTCCCTGAGATGTAATTCAATTCCACACATCTTTCCTGAGCATCTTTTATTTATTTACTAGATACATTTCTAGAAACTTGGTGTATATCAGTGAACAAAACAGGTAAAGCCGCCTGCCATGTTGGCATTAACATTCCTGGCTTGAATACTCTCACAGAATGTATTTTGTCTTGTCTTATATATATTGTTTAGAATTCTGTAAGTTGCTTTTCAACAGACTCTTGGATCCAGATAAATCCTACCACTTTCTAGCTTAAGTAATATCGCTAAGTTACAGTGTCCTCGGCCATGAGAGGTACATGTAAACTCATAGACTTGTGGACAGGTTAACCAAAATAATGTTTAGAATATTTTGGATGGTGCCCAGAGAATAGTAAACATTCTGAAAATATTTATTTGCATTGATATTATGTAGAATATTTACTAGTATTGATTAATATTAGCATTGATATAGGGCTTCCCAAGTGGCACCAGTGGTAAAGAACTCACCTGCAAATGCAGGAGACATAAGAGACATAGTATTGATTTAGTGGTAATAATATTAATAGTATTATTCTTATAAGTGGGCAGTAAATTGTAGCTATTATCAATATTTTTTTCATGATAACTCCTTCTCAATGATAAGCTCTCTAAAGCCAAAGAGTCTCTTATTCCCCTCATTGCTATCCACCCCCCACCCCTAACCCACCTTCCCTTTCTCTCTCTTGGTGAACTTCTTTGTGGATAGCATATCAGCATTCAAAAAAAAAATTTATTACATTGAATTGAATTAAAAGCTGAAGTTTCATCTTAATAATGTCCAAGTTTTTCTTAGTTCTCAAAATTTTCCAAAATAGCCTGTTTTTAATACCTAACAGTTCCCTAAAATAAACCTGGAGAACAAATTTTAAGGTAGTGTAGATCTAAATGTTGCTTGGTTTAGAGAGGAATTTCAAATTTCACTTTCATATTAGGAGTGTTGAAATTGATTTTCTGATCATAGCAGATTAATCCCAAATATAGACATCTTATGATACTTAACGAAAATTTCAGCACTGCTCATTGAAATGGGGTATAAGACATCTTATTGTCTAAACCTATATGGGATCATTGTGCTTAGTTGCTCAGTCATGTCCGACTCTTTGTTACCCCATGGATTGTAGCCCACCAGGCTCCTCTGTCCATGGGGATTCTCTAGGCAAGAATACTGGAGTGGGTTGTCATGCCCTCTTCCGGGGAAATCTTCCCAACTCAGGGATCGAACCCAGGTCTCCCACAGTGCAGGCAGATTCTTTACTGTTTGAGCCACCAGGAAAACCCAATAGAGTCATTACAGGGAGGCAAATCTGATACATGTACACACTGGAGGTCATCATGAATACATTTTCCCAAAGAGATGCAATTAATCACCCAGTTTGAGGATAGTGAATCTAGCCTCCAACCTTTCCAAAGCTCAGATATTCCATATTTGATATGCTAATGACTAATCAAATCACAATCAGTATGCATTTTAACCCACAATGCAAATATAGAATTTCATTTGGTGATGTAAATACATGATAATAATTATGGAAATTTCCTTGGGTGAAGGGCAGCAAATATTAGTACAACTAATATGATACTTATTAGGTCCTAACTGCTTCAATCTGCCAAATGCTGTTTTGGGAGCTGCCTTCTACTGTCCTGGTTTTTCATTCTCATTGCTGAAAAACTAGAAAGGAACAGTATCCATTGCAAATGAGCCAGCCTACTGTAACACAGTCCTTTCAGTTTAGCTATGCTTTTCCAGATAACTTTATGATGATTAGATAATTTTATGGCCCAGACTGTCTTGCTTCAGTACTCTAGACCATCAATATGAATATCTGGAAGTGATTTACATATGGAGAATAATGCATTTGAATAAACAAAGAAAGAATCAGATGGCCGTTTTGCACGGTGCTAATACAATAATAAGCAGGAGCTTTTTTTTTATTATTGGACCTTTTCTTTTTGAAGTGTGAGATTTACTTTGCTCTACTGACTGATGAGGATAGCTTGGTCTGAAGGAGTTAAACCTGGGTACTACAGAAGGCAGTGTCTTATCTCTGTAAGAGCCATTTACTGCACTGTCTTCCACCTGGAATTAGAGATGGGCGAGATAATCTTATCAATAGTTCAAAGTAAATTCATCTTCAGATTTCAAATTATGAGATAGAACTATGCATTGCAGACTGATCTCCCATGCATTATTTCCAATTATTTCCACAAATCTATAAAGTAGATTAACTGAGGGATATAGAGTTAAATTACTTTGGTTATTTGCCTTAATGGACAAGCTTTCAAGTTATTTTTAGTTAGAAAATCATATATTTTTTTTTTTACAGAAGATGTTATATACTGAAATATGCAAAGAAATACAAAGTCTAAACATTAGAAAGATATGCAATATAAAAGAGAAAGAACTTCATAATCCATCTCCCCATCTCAAGAACTGTTTTCAATCCACGTTCTTCTAATAGTTGCTACGTATGTACTCTACATATGTTTCCATTTTTTTTCACTATTAAAAAAAAAGCAGCAATAAATTGATTCCATTCACAACATATTATGAGAAAAGATTTTTACTTCTCTTTTCCAATAATTCATTTAAAAAATTGGGGTATAGTTGCTTTACAATGTTGTTGTTTAGTTTTTGCTATATAATGAAGTGAAACAGCCATAGGTACACATATATTCCCTCCGTCATGGACTTCCCTACCCTCCATCTTACTCCTCTAGGTCACCACAGAGCACGGAGCTGAGCTCCCCATGCTATACAGTAGGTTCCCACTAGCTATCTGTTTTACACATATCAGTGCACATATGTCAATCCCAATCCCCCAATTCATCCCAGCTCCTCTCTCCACTACCGTGTTCAACAGTCTATTCTCTATATCTGTGTCTCTATTCCCAACCTGCAAATTCTCTGTGTCTGCATAGTTGGAGTATTTTCCTTTTTTTTTTTTTTACTGCTAACAAAAACACTGCAGGAAAAATTCTTAAAAAAGAAGTCGCATGTACATTTTTCACTCATTTACATACATTTTTGTCTAATTTAAAAAACATGATTCTATATAAAAAAAATATTATATATGTTGAATAATTTTATATATATATACATATACACAAGCACAGGTGGTCTTTTAAAACAGTATCACTAAATATATACATATATGTAAATGTGCATATATACACATATCATTACAATCATTTTACTTCTTTTAATTCCTGACAATACACAGTAATTATTAACTAAATATTAGGAGTTGATTTGAAAAATAAAAATCACATTATTCTAAATTATTTTCCAAAAATGCCTTTATAATCTAATTGAAATAAATTGGCCAATTCATGTGTATTCACAATGGAAAACACAGGTTATACACTCCAGAAAAAGGGAAGACAAGAGTAAATAAGGCTTATATAATCTCTTTTATGATCTAATCACTATTTTAGACACTTTTTCTGCCTTTTAAAGATCTACAAACAAATCTGCACATTATGCATTATTAATGGTTTTTATAGATAAATAATCTGATGCTTAAATTGGTTCAATATGTAAATAAACAAACAGACATACAAAAGCCAAGATTACAAATTTTGTTTGTGGTAAAGTTAGATTTGGGCTTCCCTAGTGGCTCACATGGTGAAGAATCCGCCTGCAATGTGGGAGACTTGGGTTCAATCCCTGGGTTGGGAATATCCCCTGGAGGAGGGCATGGCAACTCACTCCAGTATTCTTGCCTAGAGAATTTCCACGGACAGAGGAGCCTGGCAGGCTACAGTCCATGGGGTGGCAAAAGGTCAGACCCGACTGAGCGACTAAGCATAGCACAGTACAGCACAGCAAAGTTAAATTTAAATCAAAACTTCTGATGCTAAGGTTAATACCATCCTCATTACAGTGTGCTATACAAGATGTAAGGCTAAGACTTTAAGTATTTTCTGAGTATACAGTCTATGTTCTATTTGTTTGCTTGTAAATGGTATGTCTATACAGAGAGATATGGATATGATACATGATTTCTTTTAATACAATGGAGTCTCATGAATTTAATAATATATTTTTCCTGTAAAGAGGAATATAATTCAGCTGATTGATTGTTTCCAGGGGATAGATTAGATAAAGGTATCAATATTGCACATTTTGACAGAGACATCTTCTTAGAATCCAAATATTACATTTCTGTAAAAAGCTTAAAGCAGAAATGGAATCTTTTAAAATAAAGTCTAGGTTGCTACCAGCAATGTGGAGACCATTAAAAGAGACATTAATAAAATGCTTTGCAGAGCAAAATAATCAAGAAGGATTTGCCAGGAATTAGAGCAACATGATGAATCATAACACAGATAAAAATTACTGGAGTTTATTTATTACAAATAGCTCAGAGTGGTTAATGAGGACTCCTATCACATTCCAATAAATTTTAAATCATCAGCTCAGCTCCCACATATTCTAATTGTAAGTGTATCTACCCTTACAAGTACAATTGTTGCTTTTTCTCCCATACTTTGAAATGACTAACATTATGGAGAATTTATATATGACACAGAAGATCTTCTTGGAAACATTATATATTTCATTTTAGGGGTGGTATAACTCTTGGGGATGGTTTGGCTATATGGTACATAAACTCTTCCATGACGATAAACTGCCTGTCCATATCACATGAACTAACATATCCCAGATGCTGCAAACCCACTGAGGGAAGTTTTCTGTTCAAGCATGATTCATTGCAAAGATGAGAACAGCTTGTTCCCCAGGAAGTATTTACTTGCCACAACATCAGGCATTTTATCGTACCACCTGCACATTTATTAGAACAAAACTTTGCACTTAAAGGAAATGTACCCAAACAACATAAGGTAGAAGAAGTTAACCACAAGTGGCCTTAACCAAAAAAAAAAAAAAGGCATCGAATATCACTAAACTAAGGTAGAGTCATGTGCATCTGATCATGACCAAATTGTTGAACTTTTGATAATCCTTCCCTTCTATAGTTTTTGGAAAATACCTCTACACATTGAAAGGAAAGGAATTGATGCCTTGTTAAAGTTAGCCTGGATCTTTGTTTCTTGCTTGTACCTCCTATTAACTATGAAATGTTAGACCAATTTGTATTCCTTTCAAAAATGAGTTTACTCTGCTTGCCTGTAAGTATCTTGCATGTATTGGCAAGGTCACCAGATTTCAATAGAAACTCTTTTCACCCCATCTTCTGGACTCTGGAAGGCCTGAGTATGATAGAGATTTAGGGAACTTCCAACCTTGACTAACACTGTAAAATTGGGCAGCATTTAGCCTAGTTTTTTCCTCTTCAAAGAAGGAACTGGATGCTATTGATATCTCATGGACATAATCTCATACTCTTTCCTTTTGTTAGCATTTTTCTACTTAAACACACACACATATACACACACAGTGAATGCAGCTTAGGTTACAATGGAAGACAGAGGGCATGGGAAAGAGAAGAGATTTCTGTAGTAAAAGACCTGGTTCTGCCTCTTTACTAGCTGTTTGACCTTAAATAAATCCTTAACCTCTGGAAGGTCAGTTCAACACCACTGAGGATTAAACATGACAATGCATGTAAGGCACCTAGCACACAGTGGACTAGTTCAGGTAGATACTTAATTGTAAAAAGTTATAAACAAGTTCCAATAAACTGATTTCATATTACACTGTTGTAGAGGTTGCCTAGGGTATGATCCTGTCATTGTGTTGTCTAAGAAGATGCTCAATGTGAAAGGTGTGAGGTAAGTTTTACTTGGGGCATAATGAGGACTGCAACGCAGGAGACAACACCTCAGATAGCTCTGAGAGATTGCTCCAAAAAGGCAGTAGGGGAAGGTCAATATTTAAGATTTTGGTGAAGGGGGAGTTCAATGCAATCAAGCACTTACTTTACAACAGGTTTTCTGCTAGTCACAAGAAGCTGATGTCACCAAGAAGGGATTAGATGCTTTTCTGGATGGAGAAGCCTGGTAGGCTACAGTCTATGGGGTCCAAAGAGTCAGACAGGACTGAGAGACTTCACTTTCACTTTACATAGGAGGAGATGCAAGGATTGGGATCATGAAATCAGTTCCTGAAAATATCTATCTAAAGACCTGTTCCACCAGTTTCCCTGGAGCACAGAGTGCTTCACTCTCCACCCTGAACTCCTTCAGCGCATGTCAAAGGTCAACAGCTACAGCAGCACAGGTTTCAATCTCTGTAGAGGAAGATGGCAAATGCCCTTGTCCAGGGCAAATTTGTAGTTGACAGTTGTTTAGTTGTTAAGTCATGTACCGGGATTCTAAGGTAGCAGAGTGGCAAAGAATCCACCTGCAAATGCTGGAGACTCAAGAGCCAGGGATTCAATCCCTGGGTTGGGAAGGTGCCCTGGAGAAGAAAATGGCAACCCGCTCCAGTATTTTTACCTGGAAAATTCCATGGACAGAGGAGTCTGACAGGTACAGTCCATGGGGTCACAAGGTTTCAGACACAACTGAGCACACAAGAAAGAAAAAAATGTCTCCAACTCATGGGGACCCAACAGACGGCAGTCTGTCAGGCTTCCCTGTCCATGAGACTTCCCAAGCAAGAATACTGGAGAGGGTTGCCATTTCCTTCTGCACGGCATCTTTCTGGCTCGGGGATTGAACCAGCATCCCCTGAATTGGCAGGAGGATTCTTTACCGCTAAGCTACCAGGGAAGCCCAAGGTATGATCTTAGTGTATTACTAAAATATATACTAAGATGGATACATGCACATCACCAGATGGTAAATACCAAAATCAAACAGATTATATTCTTTGCAGCCAAAGATGGAGAAGCTTTATACAGTCAGCAAAAACAAGACAGGGAGCTGACTGTGGCTTGGATCATGAACTCCTTATTGCCAAATTCAGACTTAAATTGAAGAAAGCAGGGAAAACCACTAGACCATCCAGGTATGACCTAAATCAAATCCCTTATGATTATACAGTGGAAGTGACAAATAGATACAAGGGATTAAATCTGATAGAAAGAGTGCCTGAAGAACTATAGACGGAGGTTTGTGACATTGTACAGGAGGCTGTGATCACAATCATGCCCAAGAAAAAGAAATGCAAAAAGGCAAAATGGTTGTCTGGGGAGGCCTTACAAATAGCTGAGAAAAGAAGAGAAGCTAAAGGCAAAGGAGAAAAGGAAAGATATATCTATCTGAAAGCAGAGTTCCAAAGAAAAACAAGGAGAAATAAGAAAGCCTTCTTAAGATATAAGTGCAAAGAAGCATAGGAAAACAATAGAATGAGAAACACTAGAAATCTCTTCAAGAAAATTGGAGATACCAAGGGAACATTTCATGCAAAGATGAGCACATAAAGGACAGAAACTGTATGGACCTAACAGAAGCAGAAGATATTAAGAAGAGGTGGCAAGAATACACAGAAGAACTGTACCAAAAATATCTTCACGACCCAGATAACCATGATGGTGTGATCACTCACCTAGAACCAGACATCCTGGAATGCGAGGTCAAATGCATCTTAGGAAGCAGCACTAGGAGGAAAGTTAGTGGAGGTGATGGAATTCCTGTTGAGCTGTTTCAAATCCTAAAAGATGATGCTGTGAAAATGCTGAACTCAATGTGCCAGCAAATTTGTAAAACTCAGCAGTGGCCACAGGATGTGAAAAGGTCTATTTTCATTCCAATCCCAAAGAAAGGCAATGCCAAAGAATGTTCAAACTACTTCACAACTGCACTCATCTCACATGCTAGCAAAGTAATGCTCAAAATTCTCCAAGCTAGGCTTTAACAGTATGTGAACCGAGAACTTCCAGATGTTCAGGCCAAATTTAGGAAACGCAGAGGAACCAGAGATCAAATTGACAACATCTGTTGGATCATAGTAAAAGCAAGATAATTCCAGAAAAGCATCTATTTCTGCTTCAGTGACTATGCCAAAGCCTTTGACTATGTGGATCACAGCAAACTGTGGAAAATTCTTAAAGAAATGGGAATGCCAGGCCACCTGACTTGCCTCCTGAGAAATCTGTATGCAGGTCAAGAAGCAACAGTTAGAACCGGACATGAAACAATGGACAGATTCCATATTGTCACCCTGCTTATTTAAGTTATATGCAGAGTACATCATGCGAAATGCCAGGCGGTATGAAGCATAATCTAGAATCAAGATTGCTGGGAGAAATACCAAAAACCTCAGATATGCAGATGACACCACCCTTATGGCAGAAAGTGAAGAGGAACTAAAGAGCCTTTTAATGAAGTTGAAAGAGGAGAATGAAAAAGTTAGCTTAAAACTCAACATTCAAAAAACTAAGCCCATGGCATCTGGTCCCATCACTTCATGGCAAATAGATGGGGAAACAGTGGAAACAGTGACAGACTTTCTTTTCTTGGTCTCCAAAATTATCGCAGATGCTGACTGCAGCCATGAAATTAAAAGACTGTTGCTTCTTGGAAGAAAAGCTATGACCAACCTAGGCAACATATTAAAAATCAAAGACATTACTTTGCCAACAAAGGTTCATCTAGTCAAAGCTTTGGTTATTCCAGCAGTCATGTATCGATGTGAGAGTTGGACCGCAAAGGAAGCTGAGTGTTGAAGAATTGATGCTTTTGAACTGTGATGTTGGAGAAGACTCTTGGGAATGTCTTGGACTGCAAAGAGATCCAACCAGTCCATCCTAAAGGAGATCATTCATGAATATTCATTGGAAGGACTGATGCTGAAGCTGAAACTCGAATACTTTGGCCACCTGATGCAAAGAACTGACTCATTGGAAAAGACCCTGATGCTGGGCAAGATTGAAGGCAGGAGGAGAAGGGGACAACTGGGAATGAGATGGTTGAATGGCATCACCGACTCAATGGACATGAGTTTGAGTAAACTCCAGGAGTTAGTGATGGACAGGGAAGCCTGGCATGCTCCTGTCCATGGGATCAGAAAGAGTCGGACACAACTGAGTGACTGAATTGAACTGATAATATGTACTGGAAATGATCTTTCACCAAGTTTGTCCTTGGTGAAATAACAAAAAAGCCCTTGTAATGCTCTTTAGAAGGTCATTCTGTTAGGCCTGGGGACTGTAATACAAGTTGCTTGAAATCATGATGTCAATTATATATCACATGCATTCAATGTTTATGTGTTATTATTAATTGATTAAAAGAGAGTGTCACTTTGAACTGATGCAATTAACTGTGTTTGTTTTGCTCCTTGGAAAAAATATCAGCTAGAAGGATTTTAAATACAAAAAATAGATTGAAATGATTGCTAATCGTTTGATTTTAAGGGACAGTGACCAGGAGGCTCTGTAGCCTTTGGTGTGGCATCATGCTCTGAGGATATGGAGTTAACACCCACGGGTCCATCATAAGGAGCCTCAGCGCTCAAAAATACCTGGTGGCCACTTTGATCGATCTTCTTAACTGAGGTTTTGGGTCATTTTCTGGTATTACTTTTCTTTCTATCCGTAATGACCACCTAGTCAGTGCCTGAGATCTTAAGAGTCTAGAAAATTTCTCCCATTTCTACTGCCTGCTGAACTGATATCCAGAGATAACTATATGAGAGGATGTGCACTATGCCCAAAAGCTTTGTTTCTTTCTTGAGTGTTTAGGAGTGGCAGGTGATCAGCATGGTTTGTTGTAGACAATACCTTATAGTGCCTGGCATGCAGGAGCAGACAGCACTTAACACAGAGGAAATGCCTGTTTCCACTTTTCCATTGTTATCTTAAATATTTAGGAAGCTAAAATCTCTTTCAAAGTGTTGAATTGACATTATGTTAATATAAACAACGTAGTATTTGATCTCTTAGCTACTGCAATGTAAGACAATGATAAACCAAGAAAATGCACTCAGAAGATGTCTGGTGCAAGATCAAGTCTTTTAATATTTATCTCTTTTGTTGTAAAAATGTTTAAGCTTGGGAAGGATTGATTAATCAAACCAGGACAGGGACTATATAATATAGATACATGATCTGTCACTGCAGTAAGTGATTGGATCATAATCAGGAATAAAGCTCTCAAGTACCTCTAATGATGTTACGTTGCAGCTTCGGAAATGCACAGGGAAGGCAATATGGAAAGAGAAGACGGCATCCATCTCAGGAGACCAGAGATGGCACAGGAACAACCTGGGATTAAAAGAAACACAAATCAAGTGAGAATCCTGGTGTGAAGGAAATGTAGCATGACACTGGGAAGTCAGCGGCTGTGTTCAGCAGTATGAAACATTCCAGCTGGTGCTTTCAGAACTTATCATGAAAAATTAAAGTGATCTGAGGGTACTTTTCGTGTGGATAGTAGTCTCTAGAAAAATGTTTATTATTGCAACTGCTATAGAAGATATAGAAACTATATAACCAGGAAAAAAGGGGCAATAATATTTTACTTGAGTGGTTACACAATGATTTGAAGCAAGGAGAGTTCTAAACGTATGACCAATTATTAACTGCTAAAAACTAAGACTCATGTACTCTAGTAACGTGGACGGTAAAAATAATTTCGGTTTTCCGGAAATACCCTGAAATACTTAAATAAAAATATGTCATTTGAGTCCCTATATCTTATAAAATATGACTAGGAAAATATTGACTTGATTTTTGATTTCCTTTAAAATCAATCTGTAAAAATGTTCTATTGACTACTACTGATAATCTTGTAAATTTGTATAATCACTTTGGTTAGTTTTAGAAATATTGAAAATGAACATAATATGGATTAGCAGTTTCACTTTCAAATATACTTGTAACGTGTCCCAAATATACTTTCAATATACTTTTAAAATATTCCAAATATAACACAGGCCTTACCAAGTGGCACAGTGGTAAAGAATCTGCCTGCCAATGCAGGAGAGTCAAGAGATGTGGGTTCAATCCCTGGGTAAGGAAGATACCCTGGAGGAGGAAATGGCAACTCGCTCCAGTATTCTTGCCTGGAAAATTCCATGGCCAGAGGAGACTGGCAGGCTACACCCATGGGGTTGCAAAGAGTCGAACATGACTGAACGACTGAGCACATATAGGCAAAAATGTGACACAAGAATGTTCCCACCAGAATGTTCATTTTAAGTATTTTTTCTATAATAGTGAACAACTGGCAATCACTTAAATATCCAGCAACAAGAGAATGGATTAATACACTGTGGTACATTTGTAAAACTGGATAGATTATATAGAAGTCAGATTAATAAACAAAAACTATATAAATTATAGATAAATATTTAAGAAAAAACGAATTGTAGAATTGTGAATATAGGCTTTTACTATTCACAGAAATTTAAAAATATGACCCAAAGAATATGTGTATGTTTATGAATGCTTGTATATGATATCCAGTATTAAAAAATTACCTATGGAAATGATAAGCAGCAAATTAAGGGAGTGTTTACCTCTAGGGAGGAAGAGAAAAATGGGAATGGAATTCATTAGGGGTATGTAAAGGATTTTTATCTCCAGAATTTTATTCACTAAAATTTTTAATATGAGCATTAGAATTTGAAAGGTTTGAAAGAATTAGTAGGTGGCTTTTATTATAAGAATAGTAATGTTTAAAACTTCCTTTAGTTTAAAATATTTCAAAATAAAAAATGTCATTTAAAAATTCCCTTTACCTAACAATTTTGGTCTATTCCCACACATTCAGTTTATTTCTCCATAAAATCATAGACACTAGGCAAAATACAGACACATTTATGTAAGAAATTTTAGTTTTCATAGATCTATATTATTTCACCAATTAAATTTCTATGAAGATCACATTAAGTTCTGTATAAAAACCATTCTTCATGGCTGAAATTACAAGATGTGAGTACCTGTTTTTTGTATATCAGGTTCTCTTTGCTCATGGCAGATAGCAGATAATTCAAAAAAATAGATAACTTGTAATAATAACTATATTCAGTAATATTTTGGTAAGATTTAAAATGTTGAATTTAAAATAATGATCTATATCTATCTATACTTTTATGTGTATTACCAACCAATGTTGTGTAAAGTATCTTAGAAATCAGTTTCAGGGTGGAAAGAAATCAACTTCTACCATTTAAAAATGCTACATATAGTATACAAAGATGAAAATTAAGGGAATATTATATCAATATATAAATAAGATGAAAGGAATGACAAATCAATAGACTTTTATAACATTTAGATAATTATTCATGAAGAACTTGTGTTAAAATTGAGAAAAATATTATAATGTTTAAGACACAAATTTGAAAAAATCTTTATGACTTCCCTGGTGGCTCAGATGGTAAAAGCGTCTACCTACAGTGTGGGAGACCCTGGCTCGATTCCTGGGTGGAGAAGATCCCCTGGAGAAGGAAATGGCAACCAACTCCAGTACTCTTGCCTGGAAAATCCCATGGACGCAGAAGCCTGGTAGGCTACAATCCATGGGGTCACAAAGAGTCGGACACAACTGAGCGACTTCACTTACACTTTTCATTAATTACATGTGATTATAGTACTCCTCTTAATAAAATTTTTACCACAAGATTTTTAATATAAATTCTACCAGATTATTAATATAACTGAGACTTCAGTCTGTTTATCTAAATATCATATAAGAAAAGAAGTTAATTTTTAACATTTGAGTGTATGCTTAACCATTTAGGAATTGGCTGCTAGCAATTCTTAGTTACCATCTTACCCTGTAATGTTGTAGGTATGTGTCATTTTATTTAAGAAATGCTATGCTTCCTTCGCTTGTATTTCATGGATGGAGGAACTGAGATTTTCATCCACAGTGTAGCTCATGTTTGAAGTATGTAGATAGACATGCTTTTTGTCCCTAGAGATTTTTACAAATGCATCTTGATGATAAATGCCATTTCTACACAGGCAATACTCATTTCACTTTGAATCATAAAACTGAATGCAAATGGTTATTCAACTTGTAAAGGGATATTACAAAGAAATAAGAAAAGTATTATGTCTCGTAGTCACTACATTAAGGTGACTATAAGTATAGACTAAATACCACGTATGCAACAAGTCAAAGGATAAAAATATATAGAAGAAATTCAGCCATGAATAAATAATAGTACCAGACATATCACCCCAATGTAAACAAAGAAAAAACTGGGCAAAAACCAGCTCTATTCAGGCATTAAAAAGTAGCATAAAACTGTGTTCATTAAGAAAATAATACACTTTAAATTCAAACACACAAGTTAACAGTAAAAGAATGGAAAAATCGAAATCATGTAAACTCTACACATAAGAGAACTGAATTGACTGTGTGAATGTCAGACAAAATAAAATTTGGTAAAGGAATATAGTCAGGGATAAAGAGAAACATTTTATAAAAATAAAATAAATTAATTTTTCAAGAAGACGTAACATTCCTAAAGAATATGCAAGGAAAAACAGCTTCAAAATACTTGAAGCAAAATTTGACAGTTCTGAAAGAAGAAACAGATATAGCCACAATTAGAATTGAAGACTACAGCACTCTTATTTCTGTAATTGACAGAGGAAGCAGGAAAAAAAAACAAAAACAGAAACAATCTAGATGTGACCAATGTTATTACCTAACATGACCTAATTGACATTTAGAGAACACCCCATCCAACGCTGACAAAATGCATGTCCTTTCCAAATGTGCATGGAATATTCACCATAATAGATACATATGAGGCTATAAAACACACCACATTTAAAGGAAGGGAAAGTGGAAATTATATTGAATGTGTTGTATGACACTTACATAAGAGGAATACAGATGGGAAAGGGTGAAGTAAATCTACCTTTATTTCAGAAGATGTCATATGAACACAGAAGATATTAAGAAATCTACAAAAAAAAGACTATGAGAACAAATACTTGCGTTTAGCAAAAACGGTGGAAAAAAGTTCAATATATAAAATTCAACTGGATATTTATATTCCAGTAATGAAGAGCTGGAAAACAAGCTTAAAATAACACTGCTTATGATAACATCAAAATACTAAATTGATATAAATAATGCAAAAGACATAGGAAATTAAATATTGCAGCTCTATAAAATTTATGTGTAAGAAGATAGCTCTATGAAATTAAAAAAAAATTTTACACTGAATAATATTGAGAATGGCTTGGTGGATTAATTGCTCAGTTGTGTCTGACTCTTTGCGACCCCATGGACTGTAGCCCACCAGGCTCTTCTGTTCATGGGATTTCAGAGCATAGCAAGTTCATGGAACAGACCTAAAGTAATGATTAGGATAAATTTATAAGTACTTTATTAGGGGAAAATGCTTTGGCATTTTCAATATTCAAATATCAGCATTCTATGATTTCACTTCAAGAATTAAAGAAAAAAGCAAGCTAACTCCTGTATAAATAAAAAGATGGAACTTAACATGTTCAGTCAGTTCAGTCACTCAGTCATGGCCAACTCTTTCCAACCCCATGGACATGGACTGCAGCAACCAGGCTTCCCTATCCATCACCAACTCCCAGAGCTTGCTCAAACTTATGTCCATTGAATTGGTGAAGCCATCCAACCATCTCATCCTCTGTCATCTCATTCTCCTCCTGCCTTCACTCTTTCCCAGCATCAGGGTCTTTGCCAATGAGTCAGTTTGCATCAGGTGGCCAAAGTATTGGAACTTCAGCTTCAGCATCAGTCCTTCTAATGAATATTCAGGATGGATTTCCTTTAGGATGGACTGATTGGATCTCCTTGCAGTCCAAGGGACTCTCAAGAGTCTTCTCCAACACCACAATTCAAAGGCATCAATTCTTTGGCACTCAGCTTTCTTTATAGTTCAACTCTCACGTTCATACATGACTACTGGAAAAACCATAGCTTTGACTAGATGGGCCTTTGTTGGCACAATAACGTCTCTGCTTTTTAATATGCTGTCTAGGTTGGTCATAACTTTCCTTCCAAGGAGTAAGTGTCTTTTAATTTCATGGCTGTAGTCACCATCTGCAGTGATTTTGGAGTCCAAGTAAAGAAAGTCTGCCACTGTTTCCATTGTTTCCTCATCTATTTTCCATGAAGTGATGGGAGCATATGCCAAGATCTTAGTTTCCTGAATGTTGAGTTTTAAGCCAACTTTTTTACAATGTCATTAAATATTAACTTTAATGTCTAAAAAATTAAAAGTGTTGATTAAGATAGGAAGTAATTTAAAGTATTAGACTTTGCTCTCAGTAATTTTCATTGTTTCCACCTCTCTGGAAAGTACTTTTACATTTTCTGATAAAAGTAAGCTTATACTAAGGCCCAGTAATTTCACTGGGCCTCCCTAGTGACTCAGTGGTAAAGCATCCACCCACCAAAGCAGAGACGTGCGCTTGATACCCTAGGTCAGGAAGATCCCCTAGAAAAGGAAATGCCAATGCAATCCCATATTGTTGCCTGGGATATCCCATGGACAGGGGAACCTGGTGGGCTACAGTCCATGTGATTGCAGAAGAGTCAGACACAACATAGTGACTAAACCGCAGCAGTGAATAATTTCACCACTAAGTTAGTTACTCAAGAAAATAATAACCTATGATTATACAGAAACTTGCACTAAATATTCTTAGTAGCAAACATTGTAAACAACATACATGCCTATCAACAGGTGGATAAACACATTGCATTATATTCATATGAGGAATAGCATTCAGCAATGAAAAAGAATGAAAGAATGATAACACACAATGTCAGTGGTTCTGAAAAAGAATTATTCTGACCAAAAGAAGTCAGACATAAAACAGTACATTTAATTTCCCTAGAAAGAAGAAATCTAATCTATAGTGACCAAGTAAGCTCAGGTAATAGCTGGGCTGGAAGAAGATCAGACACTGACTAAAATGAAGCTTGAGGGAACTTTTTAGATAGATAGAAATTTTGTAGTTTGTGCTGGTGATCACCTAGCTGTATACACTGTCAAAACTCATAGAACTGCACTTTTAAAATTGGTTCTTTATTATAGGTAAATTATACCTTAATAAAATTGATTTGAAATTATAGGAGAAAAATTTTAAAAGATGTTTTTAATTAAATAAAAATAAAATTATCTTTAATATGTAAGACAAATGGAGTATTCATTTCTTAACTTCCTATATTTAAATATTATTATATTTATGCTCTATTATATCTCAAAAGATATTTGACTGTTTGTAGTTTGTAACTTTATTAAAGGATATCCATAAACAATTTATCTTTGATATGTATTATAATCACACTGCTGAACATAAACCTGTGGCCATTAATTTTCAGAAGGTTTTTCTTGGTAATTTTTCAGTGGATTTCTAGGATATGAATTTAGTATATGAATAGGAATTACAGAGATCACTGTCTTATGAAAAATATATCCTATCACCTGAAAAATGAATCTTGCACTGGCAGGGGTGCAGTTGCCCTTGCTAAAACAGGTGAGAAAAGGCATTATATCTAAGTCCATCTATGGTTTTGGCTTTGTTTGCAATATGCAAGGAATCGAGCAACCTTATGAAATCATGGTAATTTCCTGGAAATGAAAGTAGACCTGTCACACAATATAAATCTGTTCACAGCCTTAGCTTTGTTCTGAAGCACTGTTAAGTTTAGAAGAGTGCAAAAGGGCTATGACTTTTAAAATGTCTTTGAACTTTGGAGCAAATCAATGTGGCCAAAAGATAATTGGTTGTGCTAGGTTAGAAAAGTAATTGCTTTAAGAAATTAAGTAGTGAAAACAAACAGGATAGCTTTCAAGCTAAAGCTAACCTTAACAGTGGGCTTGGAAACAGAAGGGTTCATTTGAATTCTGGGCTTTTATACTTATGACAGATGTGTCTGCATTAAATGCAGGTTGGTCACTATGCTTGTGAAAAAGACAGAAATTTTGCTTCTGTCTCATCAAATACAAATCTCATCACATACAACAGAGTTCTTATAAATAATGGAAAAAAATAACAGAAAGGAAATCAAACATAAGAAGCAAAGTTTAGAGAAATGAAGAGATAATATAAGGGATGTGTATGTATAGTCTGTGGGGTCGCAAAGAGTTGGACATGACTGAGTGACTTTCACGTTTTTTTTTTATAGATGGAAAACAAGAACCACATTCATGATGAGAGCAGACATTGCTTTAAAGTAGGGGTCTCCAACCTTTGGGATCTAATGCCTGTGGATCTGAGGTGAAGCTGATGTAATAATAATAGAAATAAAGAGCACAATAAGTGTAATGGACTTGAATCATCCTGAAACCATCCCCCCAACTCTAGTTTATGGAAAAATTGTCTTCCATTAAACCAGCTCCTGGTGCCAAAAATGTTGGGGACCACTGTGTGAAAGCACAGACTATATGCCAGTTATTCATGCATTTTATGTAACTTAACAATCACCCCAAGTACCCTGTGTGTTATCATTTCCATTGCATAGAAAATGAAGTCATTTGCACAGAAAAAGAAGTCATTTGCCCAAGGTCACATAACCTGTAAGTTGTGAAACTGGGATATGAATCTCAGTAGTATGGCCCCAAAGACCATAGCAGGACCACTAAGTTGTCTTTTCTTACATCTTTCTACTCTTATCTTCCTGCACAATGGGTAACTGGTCCTTTCAAAGGCCTCCTAGAGTGACAGCACACTCTGAACAACCAGCAGGGGATTGAGACCACGGACAGTCAGCATCAGAGATGAGAGGATGGGAGAGAAAATTCTGTTCCAGTGAAGGGACCTACGGAGAAGGCAATGGCATCCCACTCCGGTACTCTTGCCAGGAAAATCCCATGGACGGAGGATTTTCCATCCATGGGGTCGCTAAGAGTCGGACACGACTGAGCGACTTCACTTTCACTTTTCACTTTCATGCATTGGAGAAGGAAACGGCAACCCACTCCAGTGTTCTTGCCTGGAGAATCCCAGGGACGGGGGAGCCTCGTGGGCTTCCGTCTATGGGGTCGCACAGAGTTGGACACGACTGAAGTGACTTAGCAGTTAGCAGTGAAGGGACCTACAAGGCGCTTCTGACAAATGATGGGCATAACTCTTCTGGGCATCAGGGTCCTGCTGGGAAGTGGAAGTCGAGCTGTTGCCACAGCCAGCAGAAAAAATATACATTATAATTCACAATGATTTGCTGTGAAAACAGTATATAGGGTTATAGTTCTAAACTAACATGATCAAGGAGGAAGGTACAGTCTAAGGAGAACACATTATCTGAAATGGAAGGCAAGCATCCTTACTTAGACTTCACTCATCCTCTACTAATCATTTATACTAATTCATAATGGAAATAGAAACAATGGTAGAAGAGGTCAAGATTTTATCTATAGGGATTTTGAAGACGAGCAATAAAATAACATCCTTGAAATCCAGAAGGAATTTCTAATGTTATAAAAACTGATTTCTGTGTAATGGTTTATAAAAAAAATGATTAATGACCAGGAAAGAAAATGCATCTCCTTAGACCTATTGAAGAATATTTTTTCTTGGATATTAGCTTACTTCAGTTAGACTATAACTAGAATATATTGACTTAAAAATATGCTGTTTAAAAATCTAGATCTCTTAAGATAGAAGGTCAAGAATTATAACAGGTCAGATAGAGATAATCCTATATCTTTTCTAAGATTTAAGGTACAAGAGAAAATATGGGTGATGTTAAAGTGAGATGATGGAAGGAATAGATGGAGTATTTATTCCTGAAAATAATAAGAAAATAGCATTACCTGGACACTTATTTGAGCCATGAATTTTTCCAAATAATTTACAAACATTATCTCCTTATTACTTTTCCAGTTATCTATTGAATAACAAACAACTTCAAATTTAGTGGAATAAAAATATTTTTTGTTTTATGCTCATGCATTTGGCCAGTCTAAATTTTGGACAGAGTACAGTGAAACTGGCTTATCTCTGCTCCAATATGTCTGGGGCCTCAGCCTGGGGGCACAGATGACTGTGGACTGCAGCCCATTGAAAGCATTTTCACACACTCCACGACTGGGCACAGTTAGAACTGCCAACTGCAGTGCCTACACAAGCCCTTCCTTCACAGCATGAAAGCTTCAAGATTGTCAGGCTTCATTCTTTGTGGTTGAGGTCAAACAAAGAGTGTTCAAGCAAATAAAATCATGACCTTCTACTCAATTCAATTAAATCTCGAATGTGAATGCTTAACAACATTAGGTGTTTTCCAGAATATACCCATCTCTTCTGACCTCAATTCTTATGTTCTAGAAATATCTCAGAACTTGTAGTAAATATATGGAAAGAGAAAGTCATTCCATCATGTCTGACTCTTTGCAACCTTATGGACTACAGAATCCATGGAATTCTCCAGGCCAGAATACCGGAATGGGTAACCTTTCCCTTCTCCAGCGCATTGTCCCAACCCAGGGATCAAACCCAGGTCTCTCACATTGCAGGTGGATTCTTTACCAGCCAAGCCACAAGGGAATCTCAAAGACAGGGCAGGCTTCCAGAAATTTTAGTGGGGAAATCCTTTTCTATTTTATGATGATTTTAAATATAAATGGAGAGGTATCGTGTTGACTATGAAAACCTATCTTTAGAAATTTAACTTCTAACATTGTTCCTGAACAACATTGCATCTTGTCTGTGTTAGATCCTCATTAAATGTTAAATTTCATTAAGTTTCTTATTGTTGTATTACTTTAAATGTCACCTGGAAAAATCTTATCCTTCATGACCCCACCGTTAAAACGTCACTTATTTTGTGACGTTCATCATCCCTTCCCAGCAGACATAGCTCCGTAAAGATGGCTCTGTCTTTTGTGCTTGGTGCGTGTGTGTGCTGAGTCACTTCAGTTGTGCCCAACTCTTTGCGACCCTATGGACTGTAACCTGCCAGGCTCTTCTGTCTGTGAGATTCTCCAGGCAAGAATGTTGGAGTGGGTTGCTTTGCCCTCCTCCAGGGGATCTTCCTGACCCCAATATCGAATCTGTGTCTCTTACATCTTCTGCATTGACAAATGGATTCTTTACCACTAGCACCATAAAGCAAGCTCATTAAAAACAATAAAATGGTGTTATTCATCTTTTATTCCCAGGATCAAGTACAATGTATAGGACATATTCATTTATATCTAGCTTATAAACTCATAGGAACAGAGAATAGGATGATGACTGCCATGGGTTGTGGGGGATGGTGAGGAAAACTGGAAGATGTTGATCAAAGGGTGCACACTTCCAGTTATAAGTACAGCACAGTGACTATAGTTAACAACACTGTATTATATACTTGAAAACTGCTAAGAGAGTAGATCTTAAATGTTCTCACTACACACACACACACAAACATACATATATATACACACAAAGTGGTAATTATGAGAGGTGACAGAATTGTTAAATAATCTTATTGTGGTAATCATTTGGTAATATACACATATATCAATCATCCTGTTGTATATCTTAAGTTTATACAAAGTTATATTTCAATTATATTTCAATAAAATCTAGAAAAAATAAGATCTCCCAATACATCAGGCTTAAAATCATTAACATAGTAAGAAATGAAAAAATAAAATAGCTTGCAAGTCGAAGCCAGGAATTCTTGAAGAGCAGATTGACAATGATATCAACAACAAGAACAAAACCCTTCTTTTTAAAAGGGTCGATTCCGGCCATATTTCCTTCATGTTAAATATAACAAATATTTGATAAATATTTGAGTTATAAACTATATTCTCTTATGAAACCTGTCAGCAAAATTGAGTATGTCTTGTAATACAATGAAAACTATGGAAAGAGCTGGAAAGAAACCAAAATGCATGAAGGACATGTAACAGAAAGAGAAGTAGAGAAATCCATGGAGAAGTGGATTGCTCAGACTAAGTGTTGCTACTGGTGCACCTGCTATCACCTCTCCTGGAGCTTGTCAGAAATGCAGAAACCCAGGCACCACTTCAGACCTACCTATTGAATGAGAATCTTTCATTCAGCAAGACCTCAGAGTGATTCATGCTCATTTATTTCCGATAAGCACTGAGCTAGGGACATCAAGCCCTTTATCCCAGAGCTGTCTCTTACTTTCCAATGAGGAAGTAAATGTACATTCCTACATCATTTTTTTTACTCAATCACATTAATCCAGAGAGAATGACAAAATTTCCAAATCTAATTCACTCAGAGTTATAGCTTTAATGGTTAGTGAGAAATTCAAACAAATTTGAAGAACTTTTATTTTCTTTAATTTCTCAGTAACGGTTTCCCCAAATGGGAAACATTGTCTCAGACTACAGAGTTGTTCAGACTACAGTGATTTGGTTGCTGGATTTTGATCAGTTTCTGTGTTACCATTGTTTCAGTTTAGGCATCTGGTGAAGCAATCTAAAAGACCTTTCTTTATCACGACCAGTCAGCTGCAAAAAAGAGCTGTGGACAGGTTTAAAGGTGTTATTTGCAATGGGCATAGCATAACAATTGTGGCTGTTGCATTTTGCCTGAAGATAGAAGTTGCTTGGAGGGAAATTCCCAGCTGTAACTCAATGCCTCCATAATCCTTTAAGCAACTTCAAAATTTGTGACAAATCTTATTTCTTGTTATCAGTTATATTTGTGAAGTACATCAAAGTTAATGAATATTATTTTGAATATTAAAAGGATACTCTCTCTTGTCCTAGAGCAGAACTAAAATTTAACTATCTCATTTGTTTAGAAGAATGACTGACTTTAACTTTATCCTTTTTAATGTGTCAAAAATACATAAATCAAATAGATTTCTTTTTTTTCCCCTGAGGCTTGCTTAAGTTAAGGTCAAAAGGAGAGAAAGAAAGAAGCTTTATTCCTCACCTCTTTTTGATCTGATGAAAGTTCCAAATGAAATTAATATTGATTTACCCTAAGAAAGGACAGATGTTTTAGGTGGGTATGTATGTTTATAATGGGCCTATTATTGATAGACAGTAAATACAAGGGCATCACTAGAAAGTGGAATTATGATTCAGTCACGAAAGAAGCAAGAGGGATTTCAATTTTCTAAGGCTTCAGGCCATGACTAGACCAAATTGTTTTTCTCAGCAATAATTCAGACAGCTTAAACAATCAGTCTGAATATTGGAATCGCGTATCTGACTTTTATTTGCAGAATCTAGGCATTGCTTGTATCTGAAGCCACTATTGTAGACAGAATAATGGCCCCCAGAGATGTCCATGTTCTAATCCTTGGGAGCTGTGAATATTTTAGGTTATGTGGCAAAGGACAATGCGAGATGTAGTTGGAATGAAAATTGTTATTAAACTGATTTTAAGTAGGGAGATTATCCTGGATTATCTGGGTGGGCCCAATATAATCACAAGGATCCTTAGAATGGGAGTAGGAAGTAGAAGTGAGAAGCAGAGACACAGTAGCAAGAAAAGAAACTCTGCCAACATTGCTGGCTTTGAAGACCAAGGAAGAGGGCCTTAAGCCAAAGAATATGGGCAATCGTCAGAAATTGGAAAAGACAAGAAGATAGATTCTCCCCTAGAGCTTTCAGAAAGAAATATACCCTGCTAATACTCTTTGATCGTAGTCCTGTGATATCTGAGTTGAACTTCTGATATTCAGAATTAGAAGATAAAAACTTGGGTTGCTTAAACTACTAAGCTTGTGATATTATCACAGCAACAAGATGAAACTAGTACACTCTCTTGCCATCATTCCTACTTCCACACTTCAACAACAAAATAACTGCAACCACAAAATAATCATGACTCCTATGTGGTATCTATTGAGTGCCTCCTACATGCTAGGAACTTAAAATTTATTACTTTATTTCTTACAAATCTCTGCCAAAAAATAAAACAAAAACCCTTAAATATATCAATGAAGAAATTAAGCCTTACACAAAACAACCTGTCATTAAGTTAATGGTTGAGCAAAGATTTGAACTTTTTTACTTATTTGAAGGTCTGAACACTTTCTACTATATGCAATGTCTCTAACATAGTAAGTATAGTCTTGCTTTAGTTGATTCACTCTAATATCTGAAACATTACTGGATGAGAACTAAACTCAGGAACTGTGTGCATGCAAGCTAAGTTGCTTCAGTTGTGTCTGACTCTTTGTGACCTTATGGACTGTAGCCCACCAGGCTCCTCTGTCCATGGGATTCTCCAGGCAAGAATACTGGAATGGGTTACCATTGCCTCCTCCAAGGGCTCTTTCTAACCCAGGGATTGAACCCTCATCTCTTATACCTCCGGAATTGATAGGCAGATTCTTTACCACCAGAGCCACCTGGGAAGCCCAAAGCAGTGTTTCCTAGTCTTTTATCTTCTGGTAGTCTATTACCTGGTCAACCTGCAAACCTCGCTTTACAACCTGTGATAATACTTTGTATTTTCCCTTACATTTTTTTGCCTACTTGCTGTGGATGGGGTGAGGGACCAGCTGAGAGTGATACTAGTGCAAGTCTTTACTTCTTCTGAAAGCAGGACGGATAGAGATGATTAAAAGTCAGGCACTCATGTTTCCAACAGAATCACTATTTTCTGACAGCTGACTCAATTGCTCAGCAGGTATTTTTAGAGCCATCTTGCCAGGTACGTGATTTTCAGTGGATATGTAATTTGGATCTTAGCCTCCCACTTCTTTAGCTGTCAGAACATGGGCCCTCCTAGAGCAGCAGATTGCTCAGATCCTAGAGGGGAAGGACTGAGTCCCACTCTTCAACATATTGTTAAAGGAGGAGTCCCATCTGGTGGACTCCATGGCTTTCTATGTTTCTGTATAAAGCAGGATGAGAAGACATAACAGTGGCGACAAAATTAATGAGAATGTAGTGAAGAGAACAAGTCTTTCAATGATCATTCAGAAGTAACTAGAAATACTCTCTTCTGTTTCAGAAATAAAAGTTTAGAATGAATTAAAATTTAAATTAAAATAAAATTCTTATTCTTGAATAGGTAGGTTTAAGGAATATGTTTGTGACATCTACATTTTTCTATCCTAACGGGCCAAAAGAAACACATTTTCTAAATTATTTTCTCAATATATTTGATCCAAAGTTTCTCTTTTTACTTGAATCTAGAAGGCTAAAACTTTATTTTTCAAAGGTAAATGTTTCATGAATGGGCTGTATTTAAAAATACAAATGAAATTAGAAAAAGCTTTCTGTGAACCTGAGGAAGGCTGCCATTTTTTGTTAATATAGAATCCAAGATATAAGACCAACTCTCTGTGTCTTGTAAAGACAAAAGTATTTTTATGTCCCATGATGTTTATATAGGTGTGATAATACCCAACTCCTTCTTTTCACAAGATTTTATCTATATTTGAAGAATATCCAGATACAATGGAAGACACACACATTCTTCCAGTCACCCCTGCTCAAATACACTTTTGCAAATGAAGAACAAACATCTCTAAGGCTATAGAATACTCACATAGCTTACATTTACCAAGATTAATTTGTTAGAGAAGAACAGCTAAATTGTATTTTAACATTGACTTTACCAATATTATGTAAATGTACTTTCCAACAGACTTGTCAAATCACAATTCAGTCTCTCAAAGCATAGGTCTCACTTTGATATTTTCCTACTGACATGGTTTCCTTGCTTAAGGAGTCAAAAAGAAAAAACTAAACCAATGTCTGTTCTGCTGCTCACCCGTAAATACTTCTAAATCTCCCAAGCCCAAATACTTTTGAATCGATATCAAAGTCCCAGAGCTATGTGCTAGTTGTTTTCCATATTCTGCTTGGAAATCACCAATTCATCACTCAGTTCAGTTCAGTCTCCCAGTCGTGTCTGACTCTTTGTGACCCCATGAAACGCAGCACGCCAGAACTCCCTGTCCATCACCAACACCCGGAGTCCACCCAAACCCATGTCCATTGAGTCGGTGATGTCATCCAGCCATCTCATCCTCTGTCATCCCCTTCTGCTCCTGCCCTCAATCTTTCCCAGCATCAGGGTCTTTTCAAATGAGTCATCTCTTCGCATGAGGTGGCCAAAGTATTGGAGTTTCAGCTTCAACATCAGTCCTTCCAATGAACGCCCAGGACTTATCTCCTTTAGGATGGACTGGTTGGATCTCCTTGCAGTCCAAGGGACTCTCAAGAGTCTCCTCCAACACCACACTTCAAAAGCACCAATTCTTTGGCACTCAGCTTTCTTTAGCGTCCAACTCTCACATCCATACATGACAACTGGAAAAACCATAGCCTTGACTAGATGGATCTTTGTTGGCAAAGTAATGTCTCTGCTTTTTAATATGCTATCTAGATTGGTCATAACTTTCCTCCCAAGGAGTAAGCGTCTTTTAATTTCATGGCTGCAGTCACCATCTGCAGTGATTTTGCAGCCCCCAAAATAAAGTCAGCCACTCTTTCCACTGTTTCCCCATCTATTTGCCATGAAGTGATGGGGCCAGATGCCATGATCTTAGTTTTCTGAATGTTGAGCTTTAAGCCAACTTTTTCACTCTCCTCTTTCACTTTCATCAAGAGGCTCTTTAGTTCTTCTTCACTTTCTGCCATAAGGGTGGTGTCATCTGCATATCTGAGGTTATTGATCTATCCCCTGGCAATCTTGATTCTAGCTTGTGCTTCCTCCAGCCCAGTGTTTCTCATGATGTACTCTGCATATAAGTTAAATAAGCAGGGTGACAATATACAGTCTTGCATACTCGTTTTCCTATTTGGAACCAGTCTGTTGTTCCATGTCCAGTTCTAATTGTTGCGTCCTGACCTGCATACAGGTTTTGCAAGAGGCAGGTCAGGTGGTCTGGTATTTCCATCCCTTTCAGAATTTTCCACAGTTTGTTGTGATCCATACAGTCAAAGGCTTTGGCATAGTCAGTAGCAGCAATAGATGTATTTTTGGAACTCTCTTGCTTTATCGATGATCCAGTGGATGTTGGCAATTTGGTCTCTGGTTCCTCTGCCTTTTCTAAAACCAGCTTGAACATCTGGAAGTTCACGGTTCACATATTGCTGAAGCCTGGCTTGGAGAATTTTGAGCATTACTTTCCTAGCTTGTGAGATGAGTGCAATTGTGCAGTAGTTTGAGCATTCTTTGGCATTGCCTTTCTTTGGGATTGGAATGAAAACTGACCTTTTCCAGTCCTGTGGCCACTGCTGAGTTTTCCAAATTTGCTGACATATTGAATGCAGCACTTTCAGAGCTTCATCTTTCAGGATTTGAAATAGCTCAACAGGAATTCTATCACCTCCACTAGCTTTGTTCGTAGTGATGGCTTCCTAAGGCCCACTTGACTTCATATTCCAGGATGTCTGGCTCTAGGTCAGTGACTACGCCATCATGATTATCTGGGCCGTGAAGATCTTTTTTGTATAGTTCTTCTGTGTATTCTTGCCACCTCTTTTTCTGCCTCTGTTAGGTCCCTACAATTTCTGTCCTTTATCGAGCCCATCTTTGCATGAAATATTCCCTTGATATGTCTAATTTTTTAAAGCGATCTCTAGTCTTTCCCATTCTATTGTTTTCCTCTATTTCTTTGCATTGATCCCTGAGGAAGGCTTTCTTATCTCTCCTTGCTATTTTTTGGAACTCTGCATTCAAATGGATATATCTTTCCTTTTCTCCTTTGCTTTTCACTTCTCTTCTTTTCACAGCTATTTGCAAGGCCTCCTCACACAGCCATTTTGCTTTTTTGCATCTCTTTTTCTTGGGGATGGTCTTGATTCCTGTCTCCTGTACAATGTCACGAGCCTCGGTCCATAGTTCATCAGGCACTCTGGCTATCAGATCTAGTCCCTTAAATCGATTTCACACTTCCACTGTATAGTCATAAGACATTTGATATAGATCATACCTGAATGGTCTCTTGGTTTCCCCCACTTTCTTCAATTTCAGTCTGAATTTGGAAATAAGGAGTTCATGATCTGAACCACAGTCAGCTCCTGTTCTTGTTTTTGCTGACTATATAGAGCTTCTCCATCTTTGGCTGCAAAGAATATAATCAGTCTGATTTTGGTGTTGACCAGCTGGTGATGTCCATGTGTAAAGTCTTCTCTTGTGTTGTTGAAAGAGGGTGTTTGCTGTGACTAGTGCGTTCTCTGGGCAAAACTCTATTAGTCTTTGCCCTGCTTCATTCTGTACTCAAACTCCAAATTTGCCAGTTACGCCAGATGTTTCTTAACTCCCTACTTTTGCATTCCAGTCCCATATAATGAAAAGGACATCTTTTTTGGATGTTAGTTCTAAAAGGTCTTGTAGGTCTTCATAGAACCGTTCAACTTCAGCTTCTTCAGTGTTACTGTTGGGGCGTAGACTTGAATACCGTGATATTGAATGGTTTGCCTTAGAAACGAAGAGATATTATTTTTTTGTTTTTGAGATTGCATCCAAGTACTGCATTTAGGACTCTTTTGTTGACTATGATGGCTACTCCATCACTACTGTCTGCTTGAAAATCGTCCATCATAAAGCTCTCATGCTTGTTTTCAATTCAGGAACTGTCATTTTGCCTAGCCTGGTTTGGGTTGGAGATTTGAAGTCTGATTGTTTACCTGCTTCCAATCTGGCACCATTTGGCGTGTTGCATGACATTTGGCTCTCTCATTTCATGCTACTCACTCCAAGTTTGAATATCCCATGCACCACCCAAACCCCTGAGGGCACTCAAATATCCAGATTCATGCCTGGTGAGAAGCAACCCGTGTACTGAAAACTCATGTCGATGTTTTCATTTGCCTTAATGACTTCACGAGTGAGTAAATTGGAAAATAATGTTCCTAAAGCACTGTTGCTAGGAGGATGTTTAATGGTGTAACACAGAAAATATCTCAGGAGAGATTCTATGTGCAGGTTAGGCCTCAGAGTGTAAGTGGCTCTTTCTGCCAAAGACATCAAATAAAACACCATTATTCCTAGCAGCCAAGAGGAGGCAGATTGTTGTCAGGACACCTGTGCACAAAGAAGGCATAGATTTTGAAAAGGAGAAAGCCATTCCTGCACTATCAATGCAGGCAGATAACAATATTTTTGCACACCCTAAAGAAGGACATAATTAGTGAGATTAAAGTTTCTAAAATGCAGACTAAGGACTAGTAATGAGAGGATTGAAAACAAAGAATTGCCAATCAATGCTTGGAAAGGTTGAGGCCACAAAGAAGGCTATAGAGTTCCCAGAAGAAGAGATGTTTGGATGCAGATTCTTTTATCCACATTGGTTCATGTTTGCCATCATTTCTCTAATAAAATATCTCCACAGTTTTAAACCAGATTTTCACAGCACATCATTTTTGTGCTTTGTATATAACTATGTTCAATTTTTCTGTGTAGCAAAAAATATAGAATCCACACTCTGGGTTAGATTCAGCCATTTCCCACCAATCCTTTTCTCATCACCATGGAGTTGTAGTTCGAGAATAAATTCTTGTGATATTAGGTAGTGGTGTCGGCCTCAGTGATCCCTCCTGGGGGATCACAGTGCAGATTCCAGGGCACATAATTGAAAAAAGGGGAGAACAGCATAAATGAACAAACAAATGACCCTCCTCAGGGAAAGCTGCTTTTATAAAAGCTTCATTTTCTTTGTGTCTAGAATACACTGCAGAGGGAGTGATCCTGCTTTTCTGCTCTCAGCAAAAAGTCACCTTTACACAATCACAGCCAAGCAAGTCCAGGAAGATGGAAACACTGGATGGTAGCTTCACATACACTTAGTATATGTGCTTAGTGAGAGCTTGGGCTTTGAAATGAGACTCCTAGATTGGAATCCTCGCATTGTGTGTTCTCATGCTTTTCATTAGTGAGGATAACTTACATCTAGTTTGGTGGTAGATGTCATTGATCTGCTTATTTTTACAGGGATGCAGGAGAGGTTCAAAAAATGACCTCTTCCACTTTTCAGAATGCTCTTTGCTTATTTTTGGAAAAGAGAAATTATCTGTATTATATATGTTCTTTCTTGTCTAAAAGAGCATGTTGATTATTTTAAGGAAAACTTGTAGGGGAGGTTAAGTTTGGGAAGCAGACTAGGCCACATGATACCTAGTCTCAGATCTAAACACACATAACATGGAAAGTTCTTGCCTAATTTTCAGTTAAGAGGGTGTCTCGTAAACATTTGAATTAACTTATGCTCTTTCAGCTTGTGCTGTGCTCAGTCACTCAGTCATGTCTGACTCTTCGCAACCCTGTGGACTGGCCTGCCAGGCTCCTCTGTTCATGGGGATTCTCCAGGCAAGAATACTGGAGTGGGTTGCCATGCCCTCTTCCAGGGGATCTTCCCAATCTTCCCAACCCAGGGATCAAATACAGGTCTCCTGCATTGCAGGCAGATTCTTTACTGTCTGAGCAACCTGGAATTTAAAATGTTTGAATACAAAAGAGTTTTGTTGAGCCACCATTTTATAACTTATTCTAAGTTTAGACTTCTGTTTACAAGTATACTATAATGAATATAACAATAGATTTACTCTAATCTGTAAGTATTATTAGGATGAAAATGTCCCAGACATGGTCTCTTGTCATTGGGATGTGTGTGCGTGCTTACTTAGTCATATCCGAATCTTCATGAACCCATGGACTGTAGCCCACAGGGCTTCTCTGTCCATGTAATTTTCCAGGCAAGAATACTGGAGCAGGTTGCCATTTCCTTCTCCAGGGGATCTTTCCGACCCAGGGATCCAACCTGCATCTCTTGCATCTCCTGCATTGGCAAGCAAGTTCTTTACCAGCTGAACCACTGGGGAAGCCATCATTGGGATAAAAGCAGCCAAGTAGAAGGCAATAACAAAAAATTTTCACTTACAAGGAAATAAGAAAGATTATGAATTGGTGATATCAGAGAAAATTCAAGATTGATACCTCTATTGGAAAAGCTTATAAAATAGGTATCCAGTAGCATAAATCTCCCCCAACAATCATACATTATCAACAATGTTGAGATTTAGATAAGTCCTTTCTTAATTTTGTTTGTCCTTAAAGTGTAACAGAGGTAATTTTCTATTGAATTGAAATAAGCTATTGGCACTTCTTCACGGATCATAGTACACTTTAATAATAAGGCCTATTATTGTTAACATGGGGAGAGTGATTCCACCAGATGACAAACCTGATGCATCCCTTGGTGCTCATTTATAGAGGTTAAATGCAATTTAGTGAATTGTTAACAAACTGACATAATTGTATAAATGCATTTTATTGCCACTTTTGAGATAAGAATATTTCTATAAATTGAATTTCTAATATTTCAATCTCCTCTAATTCAAATATTAGTATTTTGTCAGTAATTAACTTAAGAACAAATGGACAAGGTTGAAATGTGGTAGATTTTGATGCATAACTGGGAAGAAACTACTAATGATTCAAGCTTACTGAGATGGAATATCGTCGTTAAAAATAGAGTGAGCATCTTGGTAACAGTCAATAAATCAGTGTTGACAAATACTTTTGTGGAAATGATTCCCCTATTTATGTAGTGGACAAATTGCCTTTAATACTACATATGAAGCTAAAATGCTGTCCTTTCACAGTCAGGTTTGGATCCATATCAAAACAGTGTGTCTAGGACAGTGCAACATACTTTATCAAAATTATTATAATTGTAAAGTTGTTACTTTTTTCTGTAAAAGTAGTATATGTAAAGTAAAACATTCACATGGTTAAAAAATTAAGCATTAAAGAAAAGAGTAAGCAAAAATAAAATGTTGTCTCATCTTCATTCCCATCTCCTAGATGTAGTCAGATTTAACCATCACTATTTAATATTTTTAGTTAACAAAAAGCAGAATAATATGTTTATGTCTAAAGTTTTTCTTTATTAAATTTAGATACTATCTATTGTTTTCCTGCCAATAAAAATAAGGAATTCATCACTATTACCTGTCTCTTGCTCCCAGTTGTCCATGTAAGTTATTATAATTTAATTCTCGTATTTACTACCTTCTGTTCTAGTTCTAACCTCTAGATAGTGTTCCATTGATTTTAAATAGTTTGCTCTTCACTTCTACACTTGGATAAACACCTTAACTTCCCCCTTTTTACCTGTACTCCGTCAGAGTTAAAATATTTATATTCTATTACTGTGATTAGTTCCTTTGTATTTTGCCTGTAGTCTAAAAAATGAAATTCAATAAACTGATTTCAATTTGGTGTTTATTTATATAACATACACTGCAACTAAGCAGAGTGATTGAACCTGAAGAGAAAATTATGCTATTCTATGTGCCATTTAAAGGAGAATGTTACAAATTTCAAGGTCAGATATATTTATCTTTATAGTTGCTTAAAAGAATACCTGATTTAGGAGATTCAAGTTACAAAATATTGATTATAATTAATAATATTTTTCTTTCTTACAGGAGGTAAATTGGATTGGAACTGAAAATCATATCTATTTTTAACATGTCCCAGGGAGATCTGTTTACTCTCTTTCCAGAAGAAACATACATTTTATAACGAGGGGCAAGAAGATAAAATGTATGTGGAATTTATGTATAATATCTTGTTCTATCCAAAAATTATTCTTGTGTTCTCTTTTAATTTTCTACTAAAGAATAGAAAGGGATCTGCCCAATCTCAAATGAAGTCATAGAGATGTAACTGGGTATCATCATTGCTCATAATATATGCTCTAGCGATTAACCAAAATTGGAATAATCTCTCCATTCTAAGAGAGTTCCCTGTTGACTGTAGAAAGCTCTGTGTCAAGTTGAATACAAGCTCCTTTGAGACCAAGTGGTATTTTCTCTTTAGAGGACAACACAGATAATATCATAATGTTGTTTGGTATTTGTGGCTGAAACTATCATGTTCATTTTTATCCAAGTCCTCCTCCAATTTTGTGAGCCATGGGATTGAGTGGCATGTAGATAGAAGTAGATGGGTGTCACCTGTAGGCCCCTAAAATATCCTGCCCGGTCTATTTCCCTTTTTAGTCATCTGGAAATCAAGAATTATGAGACTTGAGAACCACACAATGGAAGGAGCATGGTCAGTCTTTGCAGGAAAGCACACAGAATGGTAACTTGATTAAAACTGATAAGCCAAGAAATAAGTTTTCATTTTGTTAAAAGTCATGAGATCTAAGAGTTCATTTCAGTGGCATAAGCTGGCTTATTCCAACTTCATATCATTGCTTTATGACAAAATTATGGTGTATTTTATGAGTCTCTGTTTATTAGTGCCTTGAAATTTCTGTCCTGTTTATTAAAAAAAAAAAAGCATAGCTCAGAAAGTTGGTTATATACAATTTTAACACCAATTTAATTTACTTCATATTTAGAACAAGACTTCATGGCGATGGTTTTCTAGACTTTGTAAAATTTTTTCTTTTTTGTTGACAAAAATATATTATGATTTCATCATGTTGCTAAGATAAATCATCTTAATCACCAAGTTTATTAAACAAAGTTTATTTTCTGAAGACCTACTTCTCTGAGTCTTTGGTTATAAATTGTAGCATTTCACCCTAAGCCAAATCTAATTCTTCTATATTTGCTGCAGAGCTGTCATTTTAAGTTTTCTTTTCAAGAATTAGATCCATACTATTGCTATATACTATGCTTTCTTACTTTGGTATTTCTTTTGCATTTCTCCAGATAATATTCTTTAGTAATTAAAAAATATTCAAAGGATAAAAACTTTTTGACTTCTGTATTTCTAACATGTCCCTTCACAAATTGTGAAGGACTGACAAAGGTGTAGAATTCTAGGTTTAAAATCATTTCCCTCTTTGGCAACACTGTTCCACTGACTTCTAGAATCCACTGTTGCTAGTCAGTTTATTATATTCTATTTCTTTCTTCTTTTGAAGGTAAATTGTTTTTGTGCTCTAGAAGATTTTCAGAGCCTCTCTTTAACATTAGTATCCTACAATTTCACAATGATGTGTCTAGTATTGGGTAATTAAAAGTTTATTCTGCTTGACTTTGGTCAGTTCTTTTGGTCAAAACTTATTTTCTTAATCTCTGGAAAATTCTCTTTCATTTTTTGTGGGTCATTTCCTTTTCTCCATTTTTCAGTCCCCTTCATAGCCCACCACCTTCCAGAACACCTTCTAGATATATGCTTAATATGGTTTGATGCTTCATTTCTCATTTTCTTTTTCTGTAAATGCATGCTATCAGCTTCTTTGGTGGCTCAGAGGGTAAAGCATCTGGGAGATGCAATGCAGGAGACCTGGGTTCGATCCCTGTGTGGGGAAGATCCCCTGGAGAAGCAAATGGCAATCCATTCCAGTATTCTTGCCTGGAAAACCCCATGGACGGAGAAGCCTGGCAGGCTACGGTCCATGAGGTCGCAAGGAGTCGGACATGACTGAGCGACTTCACTTTCACTTTCTTTCATGCTGTGAACTAGGATATAATACTTCCTCCTAAAGTTTTTTTAGTTATATTTTAAAAAATGAGTATGGACATTGTATATTCTTGCTTTTGCATCTCTAAATAAATCAGAATCTTTGAGATCTTATGCTATCTTTTAAAGTATGCTTTAAAATGTATAAAATTACTACCTTTATAGCTATTTAATATATATTTAAAATACTTCATAAATAACTTTTTGAAAAGGTCAAAGTAAATTGATTTTAGGTTTTATCTTTACAATCTATTTTAACTACATTTTAATCGTTCCTTTTAATACTCAAACTTCACATTATGAGGAAAATGTGTATGGGACATTTACACCTGTGGATAAGGTTCTTACTTTACTTGATCATAAAACTTCCTGAAATTGCAACAACTCCCTCAGGCAACATTACTAGATGAATCCTATGATAAATATCTGAAAGAAAATTGACGCTTAGATCCTATTTTCCTCCTGGAATTCCCCATTGATTCTATAAAATGGAGAAAATTTTATATAAATTTTGGGTGACTGTAGAAGGAGGAACTCTGATGGTCTTCGGTGTTAACCTGTGGTAAAGGAACTGTTGGGTATACTCCATTAAGTTGGGTCAATTTTTAGTTATACGTGTAGTTTCAGGCTTACTGTGTGCCACTGAACTCTATAATATGCAAACGGCTGTGTCTTTTTAATTGATTTCTCTCTGTTCTTTCTTTCTTCCTGCAATATCTCTTTGGATCTTGAGAGCACCTGTGCCATCTGGACTTAGTTGAGTCAGTTTCTTGGCTCATTTCCTCTTTAACACTGACAATCTCTAACTTTTTAAAATCTGTGTTACCACCTTTGTATTTCTCCAGTAGCTTTCATTAAAGCAAAGAGTCTTAAAATTTACATTTACATTTTAACATAAATAGTTACATTTATACAAAATAACCACTCATATTCTCATTGGACAATAAGGATACTCACTTATAGGAGCAAAAGAGAATTCCTGAAGAATCCTGTTGGCATTGATGCTGCACATGGCTAGCAAATAGTAGTCAGTATTGTGGTGTAAGCAAGACACCTTCAGAGAAACAGAAAAGCACTGATATCTCAGGCTTGTCCTTTGGGATGTGTGTATATTGTGGGGGTGGTGTTTGGGCTTTCAAACATCTGCCTTCTCTGTTTGGTTGGGATTCTTGCCTGGGAAATTCCATGGACAGAGGAGCCTGGTGGGCTACAGTCCATGGGGTCAAAAAGAGTTGGACATGACTGCAGGATTAACACTGATGATGATGATGATGATGGTAGGTAGATGGATCTTCGGTAAACATTTGAAACTGATTAACTGGCTAAGAGCATAATTTCTGTTACTTCAAGCCCATATTTTAAGTTCATCTTATGATGAATTTCTGCATTATGCTCTGTAAGATAAAATATAGAGTCATTAAATAGAAAATAAAAGATGACATAATTTTCATCAGGCTGTGCTTAAATGTAAATTCTACCGAAGTCAAATTTCCTAGGTCCACAGATTACAGAAACACCTGTTTATTTAAAACAATGCAAATGTTATGTGAAATTTAGAACACGGACTGTAAAACATCCATAGTTTGAAATATTCTTTTTACTAATAGCAGACATTTAATCAAAGAACATGTCCATGGTTTTTAAAGCAAGAACCATTTAGCACTTATTAGCTACAAAACACACACATAATAGACCTAGAAAAAGGAAACTCCAAAGCTCTTATTTACATGCATTATAGATGAGAGTGTAAAATCTGTCTATAAATCAGGTTTTGAATTTTACTATAATTGTGCTTTTCAAAGTAGATAATTAAATTGCTATGTCTTTGGGAAAAGGTCAGCTTGTTGTGATAGCACAGATTAATCTCTCTAGGGCATTTGCTCTTAATAACTATGAATCGTTTTTTCATAAGCTTGAAGGCTTGGCAAGGTTCCATCCAGCCTAAAATACTTTGAAAATGACAGAAATTCACTAAGAAACACTCTAATAGTTTTACTTAATCACCAATTAACCTGCATAAGTACCTTTGTGTTCTCATCTATCTGTTAACCTACACTATGATCAGATATTGGGGGAAATGAGAACATGAAGACTCCTGGGTTTTTGTTGCTGTTGTTCATTCGTGTGTTTGTGCCCTGGGGTAGATGTAAAGGGCAAACGGTATGAACTCAGGTTCAGGCATAACAAAATCTCTAATTTTATAAATTATTACTGAGTACCTGTCATCTGATTCTACACTGTAATGTTCCCATGCAGTACTTTTATACAAATTATTAAATATACTTTCTGGTACAACTTTTAAGAAAGTATTAAAAGAAACTTCCTAAGATATAATGACAAAAGTCTATGTCTATAAAGCAAAATTAGAGTCCTTTATTGAGACAATCAGTCTCAAGCTATTCTAACGAGAAAAAAGAAAACAAACAAAACAACTCAGCTAACTTGATCTTGAATCATCTCACATCAATATTCTCATGATGATGGGATTATCCTACAACTCATTTACATAGCCTAAAAGAGAAAAACAAACTGATGATAAACACATGAAATATGCTGTTTTCTCTGGCGTAACTATTAGAGACATAAATTCATACATAATTTTTAAAGTTGTGAACCTAAATTTTGATAATTCTATCAATATACACTTAAATTATCAGTAGAATACCTAGATCCCATTGGAAAAAAAAGATTTTCATATGGTAATTATTAGTGCATGCTTGATAATTGTTTTTCAAAAGCTTATGTAAAGAAACTGGGGTCTTCAGAGCTTAAAATAAGGGCTCTTCTAAAGTGAACACCTATTTCCAGATTATCCTTCTTGGCCATTCAGCACCCTGTGCTTTCTAGTAACATCCTCTGACTTCTCTGGGGTATTAAAGCAGATTTTCCTTGTCTTGATATTTGAAGAAAGGAGTCTTCCCCTCATCCCACTGCCTTCCACATGTGTGTTCATATCAACAGTTTGGATTCCTTAGTCAGTTCAGTTCAGTTCAGTCGCTCAGTCGTGTCTGACTCTTTGTGACCCCATAGAATGCAGCATGGCAGGCCTCCATATCCATCACTAACTCCTGGAGTTTACTCAAACTCATGTCCATTGAGTCGGTGATGCCATCCAACCATCTTCTCTGTCGTCCCCTTCTCCTCCTGCCTTCAATCTTTCCCAGCATCAGGGTCTTTTCAAATGAGTCAGTTCTTTGCATCAGGTGGCCAAAGTATTGGAGATTCAGCTTCAGCACCAGTCCTACCAATGAACACCCAGGACTGATCTCCTTTAGGATGGACTGGTTGGATCTCCTTGCAGTCCAAGGGACTCTCAAGAGTCTTCTCCAACACCACAGCTCAAAAGCATCAACTCTTCAGCGCTCAACTTTCTTTATAGTTCAGCTCTCACATCCATATATGACTACTGGAAAAACCATAGCCTTGACTAGATGGACCTCTGTTGGCCAAGTAACATCTCTGCTTTTTAATATGCTATATAGGTTGGTCATAACTTTTCTTCAAGGAGCAAGCATCTTTTAATTTCATGGCTGCAGTAACTGTCTGCAGTGATTTTGGAGCCCCCCAAAATAGAGTCTTTCACTGTTTCTCCACTTATTTGAAGTGATGGGACCAGATGCCATGATCTTAGTTTTCTGAATGTTGAGTTTTAAGCCAACATTTTCACTCTCCTCTTTCACTTTCATCAAGAAACTCTTTAGTTCTTCTCTTTCTGCCATAAGTGTGGTATTATCTGCATATTTGAGGTTATTTATATTTCTCCTGAAAATTTTGATTCCAGCTTGTGCTTCATCAAGTCCAGGATTTCTCATGATGTACTCTGCATATAAGTTAAATAAGCAGGGTGACAATTTATAGTCTTGATGTACTCCTTTCTGGATTTGGAACCAGTCTGTTCTTCCATGTCCAGTTCTAACTGTTGCTTCTTGACCTGCATACAGGTTTCTCAAGAAGCAGGTCAGGTGGTCTGATATTCCCATCTCTTTAAGAATTTTCCACAGTTTGTTGTGGTCCATACAATCAAAGGCTTTGGCATAGACAATAAAGCAGAAATAGATGTTTTTCTGGAACTCTCTTGCTTTTTTGATGATCTAGCAGATGTTGACAGTTTGATCTCTGGTTCCTCTGCCTTTTCTAAAACCAGCTTGAACAGCTGGAAGTTCATGGTTCACATATTACTGAAGCCTGGGTTGGAGATTTTTGAGCATTACTTTGTTAGCATGTGAAATGAGTGCAATTGTGCGGTAGTTTGAGCATTCTTTGGCATTGCCTCTCTTTGGGATTAGCATGAAAACTGATCTTTTCCAGTCCTGGGGTCACTGCTGAGTTTTCCAAATTTGCTGGCATATTGAGTTCAGCATGTTCACAGCATCATCTTTTAGGACTTGAAATAGCTCAAATGGGAATTCCATCACCTCCACTCACTTTGTTCATAGTGATGCTTCCTAAGGCCCACTTAACTTCATATTCCAGGATGTCTGGCTCTAGATGAGTGATCACACCATCATGATTATCTTGGTCATGAAGATCTTTTTTGTATAGTTCTTCTGTGTATTCTTGCCACTTCTTAATATCTTCTGTCTCTGTTATGTTGTCCCTTATTGTCCCTTATTGTGACCATTTTGCATGAAAATTCCCTTGGTATCTCTAAGTTTTCTTGAAGAGATCTCTAGTCGTTCCCATTCTATTGTTTTCCTCTATCTCTTTGCACTGATTGCTGAGGAAGGCTTTCTTATCTCTCCTTGTTTTTCTTTGGAACTCTGCATTCAAATAGGTACATCTTTCCTTTTCTCCTTTGCCTTTCATTTCTCTTCTTTTCATAGCTCTTTATAAGGACTCCTCAGACAACCATTTTGCCTTTTTGCATATCTTTTTCTTGATGATAGTCTTGATCCCTGTTTCCTGTACAATGTCACAAACCTCCATTCATAGTTTTTCAGGCACTCTGTCTATCAGATATAATCCCTTGAATCTATTTGTCACTTCCACTCTATAATTATAAGGGATTTGATTTAGGTAATACATGAATGGTCTAGTGGTTTTCCCTACTTTCTTCAATTTCTGTCTGAATTTGCCAATTAAGAGCTTGTGATCTGAGCCACAGTCAACTCCCAGTCTTGTTTTTGCTGACTGTATAGAGCTTCTCCATCTTTGACTGCAAAGAATATAATCAACATTATTTTGGTGTTGACCTTCGGTGTTGACATCATCACACACGGTGATGTCCATGTGTACAGTCTTCTCTTGTGTTGTTGGATGGAGGTGTTTGCTATGATAGTGTGTTTTCTTGGCCAGACTCTATTAGCCTTTGCCCTGCTTCATTCTGTACTCCAAGGCTAAATTTGCCTGTTACTCCAGGTGTTGCTTGACTTCCTACTTTTGCATTCCAATACCCCATAATGAAAAGGATAGTTTTTTGGGGTATTAGCTCTAGAAGGTCTTGTAGGTCTTCATAGAACCATTCAACTTCAGCTTCTTCAGCATCACTGGTTGGGGTATAAACTTGGATTACTGTGGTATTGAATGGTTTTCCTTGGAAATAAACAGATCTTTCTGTCGTTTTTGAGATTGCATCCAAGTACTGTATTTTGGACTCTTTTGTTGACTATGAGGGCTACTCCATTTCTTCTAAGGGATTCTTTCCCACAGTAGTAGATATAATGGCCATCTGAGTTAAATCCACCCATTCCAGTCCATTTTAGTTCTCTGGTTCCTAAAATGTCAATATTCACTCTTGCCATCTCCTGTCTGACCACTTCCAATTTGCCTTGATTTCGGACCTAACATTACAGGTTAGGACTCCTTAGGGAAGTGTTTAATATCCTGTTATGGCAATATTTAAGGAGCAGCAGCGAAAGTGGAGACTTATAGGAATAATATCACATTTTTATTAGTCTTAATTAACAAAGTTCATAACAACAAAAAATACTTATAATTACTTTCTTCTCTGGGTTAGTAAGGCTTCTTACTTGGGACACTTAAGTTATTCTTTAATGTTAAAAATAATTTTGTTCAAACATGTGGCTACCAAGAGGGAAAAGAGGAGTGGGATGGGTTGAGGGGCTGAGATTGACACACACACGCAAGCGTTCATACACCTACACACACACACATATATATATGTATAGATAACTAATGATAAGTGACTGTATATTAACAAGGAACTCTACTCAATGCTCAGTGGTGACCTCTATGGGAAGAAAATATAAGAGGGGATATATGTATTTGTATTGTTGATTCACTTTGCTGCATAGCAGAGATTGATACAACATTTTAAAGCAACTATACTCCAATAAAAATTTTAAAAGAATAATTTTATTCCTTGATTTTGATTTAATTGCCTTTTCCTGTGAGTACTGACTGTTGAGCATTTTGTGTTATCATCAAAGTTCAAAATGAGGACATTATTATTGTAACATGACTATATCAACTGAAAATATTTATAGTTGAGTGAATTGCTACCAAAATGTCTGTCCTGAACCACCAAAATATCCATGGGACAAAGTATAGACTAGTGTTTTTCTTATCAGGGATAGTTCAGTTCATGTCTTTTTAGCATTTACTACTTATTATTATTAGCTAGCCATTTTTAAACCATTGTTAACAGAAGGATTTTTTATTTTTTTAATTTTATTTATTTATCTATATATTTGGTTGTATTGGATCTTCACTGCAGCATGAGCTTTCTCTAGTTGTGGTGATGGGGGCTGCTCTTGTTGTGGTACTTGGGCATTTCAGTGTGGTAACCTCAGCTGTTGCAGAGTACAGGCTATAGGCAAATAGGTCTTAATAGTTTAGCACATGGGTTCAATAGTTGCAGTGTGTGGCTCTAGGGCTTGCAGGCTTCAGTAGTTGGTGACACACAGACTCAGTAGCTTTGGTGTATGGATATAGGTGCTCCACAGCATGTTGAATCTTTCTGGACCAGGAATTGAACTCCTGTTCCCTGCATTGGCCAGCAGATTCTTATCTACTGTGCCACCAGGGAAACCTAGAAGGCTCATTTATTTTTTAAGTTAACATTTATTAGTTTTTGAAACTGATTTCTTAGTTGCCAGTTTTTTGAAAAATATTCTAAGTAAACGTGAGAACAGTTTCAGCATAAATATACGAAGCTAACTGACAGAAGATGTAGCTGCAAATAAAGTGCTGAATCATATTTTTTAAATCTACTTACTGGGATCCTAAAAACTGCTGACTAATATTTCCATAGTCTTCTCTTAGCATATATGTTTTCCTACAATTAGTAAGAGACATTTATTATGCTTTTCAAGTTTAGTAACACTTCAAAATTTATTTGTGCACCAGTTCAGTTCAGTCACTCAGTCACGTCCAACTCTTTCCGACCCCATGGAGTGCAGCACACCAAGCTTCCCTGTCCATTACCAACTCCCAGAACTTGCTCAAACTCGTGTCCATTGAGTCAGTGATGCCATCCAACCATCTCATCCTCTGTAATCCCCTTCTCCTCCTGCCTTCAATCCTTCCCAATATCAGGGTCTTTTCCAATGAGTCAGTTCTTCGCATCAGGTGACCAAAGTATTGGAGTTTCAGCTTCAGCATCATTCCTTCCAATGAATATTCAGGACTGACTTCCTTGAGGATTGACTGGCTTGATCTCCTTGCAGTCCAAGGGACTCTCAAGAGTCTTCTCCAACACCACAGTTCAAAAGCATCAATTCTTCAGTGCTCATCTTTCTTTATGGTCCAACTGTCACATCCTTACATGACTACTGGAAAAACCATAACCTTGACTAGACGGATCTTTGTTGACAAAGTAATGTCTCTGCTTTTCAATATGCTGTCCAGGTTTGTCATAGCTTTTCTTCCAAGGAGCAAGAGTCTTAATTTCATGGTGGCAATCACCATCTGCAGTGATTTTGGAGTCCAAGAAAATAAAGTCTGTCACTGTTTCCATTGTTCCCCCATCTATTTGCCATGAAGTGATGGGACTGGATGTCACGATCTTCATCTTTTGAGTGTTGAGTTTTAAGCCAGTTTTTTCACTATTCTCTTTCACTTTTTTTAGGTAGCTAGAATAGGAAAGAGGAGTCCAAAATGGTGGTGGCTAAAAGGGCAAAGCCTGTGAAAATGGAACAAAAGAAAATCCATGGACTGGAGTGAAAACTTCAGGTGAAACAAACATACCCCCTTCTTGGCTAGCCCAATTTGCATAGGGAAGGCTCAGCAGGGAGGAGACAAATGAATAAAAGAAGGAAGCCAAGACAGATTGAGGCCTCTCCTTTGGGGTCGGTCCACCCTCAGGCCTCAGGGGTGTACTATCCTTTGCTTGCCAAATAAAACTGAGCTGTAACCAAGCTGTAACACTGGTCCACCATTTCAAATTTTTGCTGCGGCAAGACAGAACTGAGGAAATTAGACACTCCCTTGACAGTTTCATCAAGAGGCACTTTAGATTTATGCACCAAAAGGAGGAATAAAATGATCATAATCCCCACTGAGCTTACAAATCATGTGTATTATAATGTTGTACATGTATTCATGTGTGTTGTTAAAAACTACAAAGGATTCCAATTTTTGAGAAGCTTTTATATATTTATGATGTCTATATAAATATATATTTGACTTTAATGTCAAGAATAATTTTAAATAACTCTTACTTCTGTCCATCGTTATTTCATTAACTGAACAGTTACATTTATTCTAATCTATAATTTCTAACAACAGAGTGAAAAGTTACTACATCTCAAACTTACCTGGATCTGAAATTAATTTTATTTCTTTGCTAGATCATTTAATGTTAGTTCTTTTATATCTCATCACCCTGTTTCAGATCATTTGTTTCATATACCATTAATAAACTCGCTAGTCTAAAAACATTTATTGTTTAAATAGTGTTTTCATGTGATGATAAAAATCTGCAAAATCGTTTGTTCCTTGTTATGACCAAAATTCAGTTATTGGCATTGAGGTAATCACTCTACTTTAATTATGCTGCCTACAAAGGCTTATAGTACCTTCAATTCTGAACAGAACACTCATTAAAGCAATTCACCTCAAACTATTAAACTAAGAAATTAATTGCTCTGTCTACTGTGGCTCTTTCTGGCAGATTACTTGAATAAGATAAAGTTTTGTGTAAAGCACATTCTTTTTCCTTTGTCCTTGGTTTGCAGTCTATCATGAAGTTTGATGACCTTCCTTCCAACTCATCATTTTAATCAAACTTGATGAAAGTGTATAAACATTAGTGAAGGAAAAATAAAATGGCTTCCTCCCCCAATCCCCTGGTTTTTAATTTTGTCATTTGGACCAAGAACTTACCTAATTTTTCTTGCCTGATACAACATATAAGAACTTGCTTTTAGAAAGGGATTTGATTTGATGAATTGCTTCTCAGCCTTTTGGATAAGATCAAGCAGAAGTATCTGCTTTTAGCAGTTTGCTATCTGATACGTCCTCTATCTGACTTTCCTTGTGGCTCAGCTGGTAAAGAATCTACCAGCAATGTGGGAAACCTGGATTCAATCCCTGGGTTGGGAAGATCCCCTGGAGAAGGGAATGGCAACTCACTCCAGTATTCTGGCCTAGAGAATTCTGTGGACTGTATAGTCCATGAGGTTGCAAAGAATTGGACATGACTGAGTGACTTTCACTTCACTTTGATGAATTCATTCATACTGAGATGTAAATGATGCCTTCATCAAATATTGCTAAGGGACGGGGTTTTTAAATTTTAAAATAAATACCACTATAATTATTAATATAAATCTTCATGCTGAGTTCAGTATAGATTAACATTGTTCTTCAAAGATGCTAACAACATGGTGATTATAATGTATAGTTTATATTAAGAAATACGAGGGCAAGACTCATCCCGTTAGTTTGACAAAGCATTCTCTTTTATTTGAAGACAATTCTTTGAGGTGGGTAATATTATTCCTGTTTTGCATATTTGCATCCTTAGAGAAGTCTCCCTGAAATTTTTGAAGTCACATTGTTGAGGTAATTAGTAAATGCTTTTAAATCACTTAATCATTGGCAGGCAGGAGTAGTGGTACAGAGTCCTTGCATTCATAGTTCAAACTGTAGTTAAAAATAAAATATATTCCATATAGAATACATGCATACTCTCACTTACTTATATTTTGAAATATAATAACACCTGTAAACTCTGAATGGAGGAAATGAGGTAAGTGGGCCTGTATGGCTATGAGTTTCTTAAGTTTCTTAAATTTTACATGAAATGGTACAATTTTAATACTGACCAAAGAATGAAATGTTAAAGATATATATATTGAAATCCCTAGGCACTGAATATATTGCAAAAAAAGTGTGTTGTTTTTTAGTTGCTAAGTCATGTCTGACTCTTTTGTGACCCCATGGACTATAGCTTGCCAGTCTCCTGTGTCCATGGATTTCACAGGCAAGAATACTGGAGGAATTACCATTTCCTTCTCCAGGGGTTCTTCCCAACCCAGAGATTGAACCTGTGTTTCCTGCATTGGCAGGCAGATTCTTTACCATTGAGCCACCTGGGTTAGCCAAAATCAAACAGTTAAGTAAAAATGGAATTCTAAACAATGCAAATAACACAAAACTGCAGAAGAAAATTTTAGATAGAATGAATAAAATCCATGAAGAATCAACATATCAAACATTTATATAAGATTAGTAGAAAACTTTAATATTCCTGAATATATTAAATAAGCTAAATTTATTATCAAAACCTATTCACAAAGAAAGCTGCAGCCCTAGGAAGGCTCACAGGTGAATTCTAGCAAATATTTGAGGGATACATAATGCAAATCCTACACAAACTGTTTCAGAAAATTTAATAGAAAATATTTTCAATTTGTTTAATAAAACATTAATTTCCCTGATAACAAAATTAAAGAAAGTCATTACAAGGGAAAAAAAAAACTAGAGACGACTATCTTTTATGAAAAAAGATGCATGTATTCTCTACAAAATATCAGCTAATAAAATTCTGCAATTTTATACTGACCAAGAGGGTAATAATAACAGGAATGCTAAGTTGGTTTAAATCCTTTAAAAATTCAAAGTAGAGCTAGAACCCATTCCTCTCTTACCACCTCCAACATTCATGTCATGGGTAACATGTGAAAGAAACAATTATCAGTTACCCATGGTTGCATATGCACTTGGCACAAGATGCAGAAAAGCTGAAATGGAGATCGTCGGAGAACTAGAGAAGCTACAGTTCCCATTGCTACCCCACACTCACAAAGTAAGCCATCAGTAAATCAAAAAATAAATAAATAAATAAAATGCAGCTTACCCCATTATCAGGATAAAACTCATATAATAATTTCAATAAGTTAAGAAAACCTTTAAACTATTCCATGTCCATTCATTATAAAAGCTCTCAGCAAAGATGAATAGAAAAGAACGTCTTTGATTTGATGAAAAGAGTATACAAATTCCTTCAGCTTACATGGCACTTAAAGATCAAAGACGAACCACTTTTCCCGTAAGATCAGAAATGAGACGAGTGTTTCTGTCTGCACCACTTATATTCAATATGGTATTGGAAATCCTTCCCCAATGTAATCAGTTCAGTTCAGTTCAGTCACTCAGTCGTGTCTGACTCTTTGCGACCCTGTGAACTGCAGCACGTCAGGCCTCCCTGTCTATCACCAACTTCCGGAGTTACCCAAACTCATGTCCATTGAGTCACTGATGCTGTCCAACCTTCTCATCCTCTGCCGCCACCTTCTCCTTCTGCCCTCAACCTTTCCAAGCATCAGGGTCTTTTCAAATGAGTCAGCTCTTCCTATCAGGTGGCCAAAGTATTGGAGTTTCAGCTTCAACATCAGTCTTTCCAATGAACACCCAGGACTGATCTTTAGAATGCACTGATGGATCTCCTTGCAGTCCAAGGGACTCTCAAGGATCTTCTCCAACACCACAGTTCAAAAGCATCAGTTCTTCGGCGCTCAGCTTTCTTTATAGTCTCACATCTATACATGACAACTGGACAAACCATAGCCTTGACTAGACGGACCTTTGTTGGCAAAGTAATGTCTCTGCTTTTTAATGTTCTGTCTAGGTTGTCATAATTTTCCTTCCAAGGAGTAAGCGTCTTTTAATTTCATGGCTGCAATCACCATCTGCAGTGATTTTGGAGCCCCCCCCAAAATAAAGTCTGCCACTGTTTCCACTGTTTCCCCATCTATTTGCCATGAAGTAATGGGACCAGCCACCATGGGTTTGGGTAAACTCTGGGAGTTGGTGATGGACAGGGAGGCCTGGCATGCTGCGGTTCATGGGGTCGCAAAGAGTCGGACACGACTGAGCGACTGAGCTGAACTGAACTGAATGGGACCAGATGCCATGATCTTAGTTTTCTGAGCTTTATGTTGAGCTTTAAGCCAACTTTTCACTCTCCTCTTTCACTTTCATCAAGAGGCTCTTTAGTTCTTCTTCACTTTCTTTCATAAGGGTGGTGTCATCTGCATATATATGAGGTTATTGATATTTTTCCCGGCAATCTTGATTCCAGCTTATACTTCTTCCAGCCCAGCGTTTCTCATGATGTACTCTGCATATAAGTTAAATAAGCAGGGTGACAATATACAGCCTTGACGTACTCCTTTTCCTATTTGGAACCAGTCTGTTGTTCCTTGTCCAGTTCTAATTGTTGCATCCTGACCTGCATACAGGTTTCTCAAGAGACAGGTCAGGTGGTCTGGTATTCCCATCTCTTTCAGAATTTTCCACAGTTTATTGTGATCCACACAGTCAAAGGCTTTGGCATAGTCAATAAAGGAGAAATAGATGTGTTTCTGCAACTCTCTTGCTTTATCAGTGATCCAGCATATGTTGGCAATTTAATCTCTTGATCCTCTGCCTTTTCTAAAACCAGCTTGAACATCTGGAAGTTCACAGTTCATGTATTGCTGAAGCCTGGCTTGCAGAATTTTGAGCATTAATTTACTAACGTGAGATGAGTGCAATTGTGCAGTAGTTTGAGCATCCTTTGGCATTGCTTTTCTTTGGAATTGGAATGAGAACTGACCTTTTGCAGTACTGTGACCACTGCTGAGTTTTCAAATTTGCTGGCATATCGAGTGCAGCATGCTCCTATGGATTGGAATAAATCCCTTTTCCAGTCCTGCAGCCACTGCTGAGTTTTCCAAATTTGCTGGCATATTAAATGCAGCACTTTCACAGCATCATCTTTTAGGATTGGAAATAACTCAACTGGAATTCCATCACCTTCACTCGCTTTGTTCATAATGATGCTTCCTAAGTTCCACCTGACTTCACATTCCAGGATGTCTGGCTCCAGGTGAATTATCACACCGTCGGGATTATATGGGTCATGAAGATCTTTTTTGTACAGTTCTTCTGTGTATTCTTGTCACCTCTTCTTAATATCTTCTGCTTCTGTCAGATCCATACCATTTCTGTCCTTTATTGATCCCATCTTTGCATGAAATTTTCCCTTAGTATCTCTAATTTTCTTGAAGAGATCTCTAGTCTTTCCCATTCTATTGTTTTCCTCTATTTCTTTGCATTGATTGCTTAAGAAGACTTTCTTATCTCTCCTGCCTATTCTTTGGAGTCTGCATTCAAATGGGTATATCTTTCCTTTTCTCCTTGCTTTTCCCTTCTCTTCTTTACACAGCTAGTTGTAAGGCCTCCTCAGACAGCCATTTTGCTTTTTTGCATTTCTTTTTCTTGGGGATGGTCTTGATCCCTGTCTCCTGTACAATGTCATGAACCTCCATCCACAGTTCATCAGGCATTCTGTCTATCAGATCCAGTCCCTTAAATCTATTTCTCACTTTCACTGTATAATCATAAGGTATTTGATTTAGGTCATACCTGAATGGTCTAGTGGTTTTCCCCACTCTCTTCAATTTAAGTCTGAATTTGGCAAAAAGGAGTTCATGATCTGAGCCACAGTCATCTCCCATTCTTGTTTTGGCCGACTATATAGAGTTTCTCCATTTTTGGCTGCAAAGAATATAATCAGTCTGACTTTGGTGTTGACCATCTGGTGATGTCCATGTGTAGAACCTTCTCTTGTGCTGTTGGAAGAGGGTGTTTGCTATGTCCAGTGCGTTCTCTTGGCAAAACTCTATTAGCCTTTTCCCTGCTTCATTCTGTACTCCAGGGCCAAATTTGGCTGTTACTCCAGGTGTTTCTGACTTCCTACTTTTGCATTCCAGTCCCCTATAATGAAAAGGACATCTTTTTTGGATGTTAGCTCTATAAGGTCTTGTAGGTCTTCACAGAACTGTTCAACTTCAGCTTCTTCAGCATTACTGGTCAGGGCATAGACTTGGGTTACCGTTATATTGAATGATTTGTCTTGGAAACGAACAGAGATCATTCTGCCGTTTCGGGGATTGCATCCAAGTACTGTATTTTGGACTCTTTTGTTGACTATAATGGGTACTCCATTTCTTCCAAGGGATTCTTTCCCACAGTAGTAGATGTAATGGTCATTTGAGTTAAATTCACCCATTCCAGCCCATTTAGTTTGCTGATTCCTAGAATGTCGATGTTCACTCTTGCCAACTCCTGTTTGACCACTTCCAATTTGCCTTGATTCACGGACCTAACATTCCAGGTTCCTATGCAATATTGCTTTTTACAGCATCGGACCTTGCTTATATCACCAGCCACACCCACAAGTGGGTGTTGTTTTTGCTTTGGTTCCATCCCTTCATTCTTTCTTGAGTTATTTCTCCACTGATCTCCAGTAGCATATTGGGCACCTACCCACCTGGGGAGTTCCAAGGTAAGAGAAACCCAAGTAAGATGGTAGGCACTAAGAGAGGTCATCAGAGGGCAGACAGACTGAAACTACAATCACAGAAAACTAGCCAATCTGATCACATGGACCACAGCCTTGTCTAACTCAATGAAACTAAGCCATGCCATGTGATGCCACCCAAGACAGATGGGTCATGGTAGAGAGGTCTCACAGAATGTGGTCCACTGGAGAAGGGAATGGCAAACCACTTCAGTATTCTTGCCTTGAGATCCCAATGCAATAAGTAAGAAAATACACTATAAGGTAAATAAACCTTAAAAGAGGTAGTAAAACATTCGTTTTCACATATGACAATTTTTCTTTTTTAAATGTAGGATATATTAAGGTATCTATAAAGGAGATACTACAATTACTAAATGAATTTAGCAAATTAATTGGATACAGGATCAGTATATACAATAATAGTTTTTTAAATAAAAACAATAAACAATTGGAAAATAACGCTGACATTTAAAAATTGCATTTAGAATTAGAAAAAAAAAGAATAGGATCAAAAACAAAATATTAAGAATAATAAAAGTACAACCTTTTTACACTGAATACTCCAAAATATTGCTGACAAAAATTAACGGACCTTTAAATAAGGGATGTACAATATTCATGGATCAAAAGACTCAATATTGTTAAGTGTCACTTCTCCCCAAATTAAACTATAGATTCAATGCAATTCCAATTCTGATTACCCCAGGCATTTTGGGGAGAAATTTGCAAGTTGATTCCAAAATTTAGGTAGAAATTAAAAGACCTAGAATATCCTAAACATTCTTCTAAAAGAAGAGATAAGTTGGATGACTTACACTAGCTGACTTTAAGATTTGCTATAAACATAGCAAATAAAGTGTGCATGCTCTCACTACAGTCATATTTGACTCTTTGCAACCCATGGACTATAGCCCATGAAGTTCCTCTGTCCATGGGATTCTCCAGGCAAGAATACTAGGGTGGGTTGCCAGGCCCTCCTCCCGGGAATCTTCCTAATCCAGGGATCGAACCCAAGTCTCTTAATGTCTCCTGCGTTGGTAGGTGGGTTCTTTACAACTAGCACCATCTGAGACTGATTTAAAGCTAAATGAGATTAACTTGTTTCATTGACTAAAGAACTCAGAAATAGACCTATTTTAAATTAATTTTTATTTAGTTCCATCAGTGTTTGACAGAGGGTTAAACATTCTAATGGGGAAAGAATATCAATAAAGAAAAAAAAATAACAAAACAATTCAATCTCAAAGTCATACCATAGATAGAAATTAATTTAGGATGAATCATAGACTTGATTGTGAAAGTGAAGATTATAATGCTAAATCCATATTCTATAGGAGAAAATTTTTATGACTAAGTTTAGAGCAAGGTGTACTATAGAAGGCACAGAAATTAATAATTATAAAAGACAAATGATAAACTTTATCAAAATCTAAAAACTTTGGCCTGTTGAAAGATTCTCTTAAGAAAAAGGATAAACTACAGAGTGGGAACAACTATTCACAAGTGTGTTATCTATCAAAGGATCAATATTGTAAGAGCCTAGAATGATTCCTCCCAAAATGTCACTTTTGCATGTTAGCCAAAGATAATCAAGAACCTGTGGATTCAAGAGAAACTACTCCCCCTCCCTTAACTAACTAGAAGAATTTAAATTGGGGATTTTTCCCAAGAGAGAGAGTTATAACTGGAGATAAATTGTATCTAAATTGCCCCATCTATGTGGCAGAGCAAACATCTAATTATCAAACACTGACTTTTCTTTTTATCATCCTGTGAATGACCTTCCTGTCCTGTCCTTAGGCCTCTATCTCATTCTTTACTTCAGGATAGTATATATAACTCATTTCACCTCTCTCTTTTGGGACGATTCACATACATGAGGTTCCTGTATGCATAAATTTGATTTTCTCCTGTTAATCTGTCTCATGTCAATTTAATTCTTAGACCAGCCAGAAGGACCTAGAAGAGTATAGGAATGTTTTCTTCCTCTCTGACAGTATCCAGAATTCATAATGAAATCTTACAATTCAATAATAAAATATCAAGCAACTCATTTTAATTGGGAAGAGTATTTGGACAGACATGACATAGAAAAAGCTACATAAATGGCCATAAACACATGAAAAAGTGCTCAACATCAAATCATTGGGGAAGTTCAAACTAAAACCACAACAGTATATTACACAGCTACTGAAATAATTAAAATTCAAAGGAATGAAAACACTAAATTTTGATAAGGCTGATGAGCAACAAGAATTTTAATACATTATTTGTAGCATTACAAAATAATACACTACCCTTGGTATTTTAAAATGATACAACTACCTTAGGCAACTTCTATAAAACTAAACAAGCAATAAAACCCTTATTTTTCATTGCTGGTTTGGAATACTCTTTCATTACTGCTGTTACTTCCTCTTTTGAAGTCCATGATAGCCTCCATGTTCCTTCATTTCTAAATCCTGTGGCTAATGAAATCCTGTGGCTAATGTTTACTGTTGTACAGATGTATCTTGATGATTTTAGTGACAAGTTTTCTTTCTTAGATTGTTTTATGCCTTTCTGCTTAGTGCTTTTATTGACTGCTTTGATAACCTGTATGGCACAAGAGTTCCTTGACCTCAACTGCAATGACTTACAATTAGAGAGTTGCCATCTGGCAAATCCCCATCTCAGAGTTTGCCTGTAGCTAGAACTTAAATGATTTTTCTTTGACTTACAGTTTTTAATTCTTTCCATTTTCCACTTTTACATCTGCTCTGAGGCTTTTTGACTCTTGGCTCCCATTGTGACCTCTGATCCTTCACCACCTGGTCATTTTCCTGTTTTTTTTTTTTCCTCTTTTTTCACTATTGGGACCTAGCACTGGCCTTGAAACTGGAGACCGCCCATAAATGTTAAACTGAAATGAATCCACTCACTTCTCTGGTTTGGTTGCATACTGATCTGTCATCTCAATATTTCCTTTAGGGCACCCTAGAATCACTCATCCCCTTGGCCTGTACTGCATTTCTAAACTCTTTATCACTCTTACCTGTGGTTTCTTCTGTTTTCTCTTCCACCTTGTTGAAAGTCGATGTAAAAAGTCTATAAAAGTGACTGATCACATTTAATAATTGCTATTGTTATCACAGAGAGCTCTATCTAGCTGTACCTCAACAGCCCTTATATTCATTTTGTGCCCTATTCCTATCCTACCCTCTACAGTAGCTATTCTAATATTTTTAAATTTCTTCAAATCTTTTATTCCAAATCTTTTTTCTTTTCTGAGGAAAATAATGACTCTCCTGCTTTCCAGCATTAAGAATTCAAAGCTTGATCCCTTTTTATCCTCGCTTTCTCATAGCTCAGTTGGTAGAGACCCCAGTTAGATTCCTGGGTTGGGAAGATCCTCTGGAGAAGGGATAGGCTACCCACTCCAGTATTCTTGGGCTTCCCTTGTGGCTCAGCTGGTAAAGAATCCTCCCGCAATGTAGGAGACCTGGGTCCGATCCCTGGATTGGAAAGATCCCCTGGAGAAGGGAAAGGCTACCTACTTCAGTATTCTTGCCTGGAGAAGTCCATGGACTGTATAGTCTTTGGGGTCACAAAGAGTGGGACAAGACTGAGCAACTTTCACTTTCACCACAAAAGAGAGTTTTAGCAGGAACTTCCCCCCTCCCCTGCAGATTACATTTTTTATATTATTTGCATTACTCTCCTTTCCCACTTTGTATAAAATTACTCAGATCTCCTTTCTCAAAAAATAAATACACCTCTTCCACTCAAAAGTTTTTTCCATGGTATTCCCCCCAACACTATCAACTCTAATAAGTTAAAGACAAGCTTGCACTCATTATTTCTACTTCTTCAACTGTAAATTCTTGGCCCCTTATCCACTTAAGTCCCACCATTTGTGGGAGCTGCTTTCAGGAAGGCTACCTCTGACCTTTCACCAAAATCAATGTTTTTTTTTTCTCTTTTCTTATCTTTGTACTATCAAGTCATATGATGTTCTTATTCTGTAGTTCAAAATTTTATCTTTGACTTTACTCTGTACTTGAACTCCATTTTATCTTGTATTTTATCCTTGAACATCTTCTTCACTGATTTAGTTCCTTCTCCACTGTCCTTTCAAAATTCTGTTTTGCCTTGCTCTCTTTTTTGAAAGGGTTAATGGCTAGCCATAGCAAATGGGCTCACCTGGTTCAAAAACATCACTCCCAAAATAAATAAAATGCTTCTTCTTTTTTTACTAATAAGAATTTTCTTTAACAATGTTCTCTGTTTATTTATGTATTTTTTTGCTGCCCTGGGTCTTTGTTGCTGTATTCAGGCTTTCTCTAGTTGCAGTGAGTGAAGGCTACTCTTTAGTTGCAGAGCAAGGGCTTCTCATTGCAGTGGCTTCTCTTGTTGTGGAACATGAACTCTAGTCAGGCAGGCTTCAGTAGTTGAAGTGCATGGGCTTAGTTGCCCCGAGGCATGTGGGATCTTTCTGAACCAGGGATCAAATTTGTGTCCCTGCCATTGGTAGGCAGATTCTTAAACACTGGACCACCATTGAAGTCCTGAAATCCTTCTTTTAATAAACTTATTTAAAATTCAAGAAGAAATCAATTCACGATTTAAAATAAGTTACATCCTGTTTACTGATGGTTAATACCTCTGTTTCTTTCTTTCTAGACACCCTCTGTCTCTACACACACACACACACACACACACACTCATGTGACAATAAAAACTGACTACATTACGTGTGTCCCTGACAACCAAGTACTTTAATTAACAATATATATGTTCCACATTGGTACCAGTAAAGTCCTTCATAACTAGTATCTGTGGCCCAATTCTTCTGTATCTTCATCTTCAATTATCCTGTTTCCTATGTTAGTTCCACTTTGTCCGCTTCTGGGGTGCAGACGGTCTAACTCATTTGGAGCACTATGTGAAATTTCTAGAAATTCAGTCCATAAAACAAAGAGAATTTTCCTCTGCTGCCTCATAGAACCCAGCAACTATACTTCTGGTAGCACAACCATTTCTGTTTATAATTGCTATTGCACAAGTCCAAGGAATTTCTTCACTACGGTTCTCCTCCTTCACTTCCAAATCTTCCCCAGCAGTGTGTGTGTTAGTTGCCCAGCCATGTCCAACTCTTTGCAACTCCATGGACCAGAGCCTGCCAGGTTCCTCCATCCATGGGATTTTCCAGGCAAGAATACTGGAATGGATTGCCATTTCCTTCTCCAGTAAAGCTATCTACTCTCAGTAAGTGCTTCCTCACTTGCTATTTGCCAACAATATAAGGATTAAATTATAATCAAGTTACTTTCTGCTCAGTGAATTTGCTCTCATCATTATATCACACCAACTCTAAACTGTTTGTTCAAGCTTTCAAAACAATCTTCCATAAATTTGACCAAGTTTACATATCAATCTTATTTTTATTTCAACACACCGTTCTCCTTTCTTCACACAGATCCATAGTGTCTGACACAGCATGGCGATCCTTATCAGAACACCTTAAATGGGGTGTGTTTCACCTCACCTTGATGACTCTTCCCTCTTGCTTGCACCATTTTTAATTCTACATCTATTCATGGCTAAATTCAAGTCACAATTCATCAAAGAATCATTCTCCAGTGATTATACCTTTCTTGTCTTCTCTTTCTCTAGTAACATTTACTCTGTACCATCGCTGAGTATTTGGTCACAGCGATTATTATTTTGAAACTACATTATGAAATTCCTGCTGTCAGGTGTTTTATTAAATAAAAATATTTATTGCCAGAAGGGAAGTAGATTTATATTTCAATTGCCCATTTACAGTGCCTGAATATTATATATTCAGAGAGTTTGCTGGGTGCCAGATGCTACCCTAAATTCATTTAATTCTCACCACCACACTCTGCAGTTGTTGTTATTAAATCCATTAAATAAATGAGAACTGAGGTTCAGAGAGGTTAAATCTCCAAGGTCAGAGAGCTAATCAAAACCAGCTATGTTGTATTGCAAAGCCCCATAATCCTTCCATTATACCTGGAAGATTCAAAATACTTGTGAAATGATTATTTCAAATGAAAAGACTGAATTGGTTTAATATGACATCCAGTATTTGTTTATAAATAATCTGCCTAACTTTGAGCCTGTACTCTGAAAAGAACTCTCATTCTTTTGATATTGTTGTTGTTCTTATTGTTGACAGTGAATGTCTTTTCTGGCCTGCTCTAGGTCTGTCCAAAAGTGCCATTTCAACCTGAAAAATTCTGTATTCAGTAACAACAACAACAAAAAAAGAAAGCTCTAATGATTGAGATTAAAAACTATCATAAAGTACTGGAAACATTTTATCTCATAATGAGAAGCAAAAGAGTAGTAAAACTAAAACATCTTGAAAACCTGCTAGTATTGTTTAGATGACCTGAATAAATTATTGGTGTTTTAGAAATAAGCTCTTTTTAAAGGGAACATTACAATATTTATCTCATAGAAAATGTTGTGAAAAATAGCAAATGGAAAAACGGTTAAAAGAAGTCATATAAAAGCTTCCAATTGTACTTTGTGCAAATAAAATATGTTTTCACCCTTAGGGTGGAGAAAAAAAATGAGAGAACTTCACAAGATAAAAGAAATATCATGTAAGTAGAAAAACTGGGTCAATGAGGTAGTATTTATTTTACTGCATCAGCTATAACCATTCCTGAGAAATATATATGAAAGAAAACCATGTAGAATCGAAATAGTTTGACCATGAAGTTATTAGGTTGAAAACCTTCAAAGTTAATCAGATTATGTCAGTATATCTGAACAACATTTTAACTCCAGAATGTTAAAGGAAAGTGCAATGGATAAGCAAAGGCATTTAGAACTTTGCGAAGTCTGTGTTTAGCTGAGGAAACCCAGGAGTCTGTCATTTTCTAAGAAAGGTTGATGTCATTATGCAAGGCCATCAGAGCTTTTACACAGAATAAACTCTTTTCCTTAAGGGCTTATTGCTTGTGTTATTAGTGAGTCAGTCTGAATTTTCTTTTCCTAGTCTCAGTCAAGGATCTTAAAATTGTTTGCTTGGTTTGGAAACATCTCACATTTGACGGCCTATGAGGTCTCCCAACACCTGAAACATTTGCCTCTAGCTGGTGGCACCAGGGTACATCACCAGATCCCCTACCGTGTTTTTTGTTTCCTAGGACTTTTGCGGCAATCTAGACAGGAGAAGCTGTTTATATCCATCATCCTTTATCATCTACAATCATTTTGTTGGCTACAGAAGACACTCCTTTTTTCTTTTTTAAGGAAAAAAAAAGAGAGAGAGACGGTCTCAAGTTAGAAAAGTAAAAGAAAAGCAACTTTGCTGCTATCAAGGGGCTTTGAGGCAAATAAGAACCTTCTCTATGAGACTAAGGAAAGAAACCTGACAGAAATGACAAAAAGACATCTCTTTCTGTCAACAGTCTTACTTTAGTTCCACTGAGATCCATTAGCAGCTGTGAAGTGTGAAAATTAGGAGCTAAAGCATAGATGATATTTTAAGGCTGAGAATGCAGTAAGCTTTCACATTTTTTATCATATCCCCTTTTATTTCATCCAACATGTTATTCGTAATATTTTTTAATGATTTCTCAACAGATTCAAAATATTGCCTCAGAACTCTGCTGAGGGAACAACCTGGTTTGGAGCGATAGCATCGGTGCCTGTTGCCCAAGAGAATCTTTCAAGGGGATGGGGAAGAAAGCAGATGTTTTCCATCAACAACTGATGCTGGAGAGCTACCATTCCTCCTTTCCTAACCACATGCTCTCGGCCGTAATCATGTACTCCCTTCTTCTGCTTTCATAGACACAGCAGCATGTCATAATTCAAACCCCGTCTTGTTGACACAGCTTGCTTCAGCTGTTCACATAGCAAACTGTTTGTTCACTGAAACCAAAGACACGGCAGCTCTTTGCGGAGTGACTAAAAGGAGCTGCAGATTTCTGGATGATGTTTGCAGTCAAGTATACTGCTGTGTGGGGGTCCAGGAACATCACACAGATATGTTTACACTCTTTCAGTCCCAGCTACATATGGGGCATTTCCATCGCTGCGATTCACATAACACACGTTAGCTAAAACAGAGCCTGCACGCTGTTTGATGAGCCTCAAGCCACTGCCAGAGCGACTTGATCAAATTTCTCTGTACACCAACAATGTAACCTTTATAAATCAGGGAACAAATATGAAGAGGCAAAGGTGACAGAACTATTCTACGGGAGATAAAATCAATCTCTTATTAGGAAACTGTCAATCACAATATCCTATCGGCATCCTCTTTGAGGAAACTGAACATTTCCTGTATCATATACGGTTACTTTTTACTAGGGACAACCTATTGGTAATTTACCAGCAATGTGTTATTTTATTTAGCGTGTTTGTCCCATCAAATGTAGTTTGCATTAGTTAGTTCAGGGCAGCAAGTTTTAGCGGACAGAGAATTGATGTAGAAATTCACATGCCCGGGCTTGTTCCAGCTGTACACAGATGATGTTACTTGAAAAATTCACTTTAAGACTCACTTTCCTTATCTACAGTGTAAGAACTAAGATAACCTAAAACCTCATTTAAGTTTTGAATGCCATTTTCTCCAAATTAATGCTTAGTAATAAAAGCTGCAAATCAGCACAATTGCAATCTAATTATTTTTCCAAATGATTATAAATACTTTTCGAAGACGAAGACCATATGCCTAATTTTCTCTGCTCTTCTAAAGGTTGTACATGCACAGAGGAAATTTTTCCAAGAAAAATGGGCAATTTTGCATAATAAGCTCACTTCTTTCTGTCATTTCACTCTGATTATTCAAGTCTGGGACTCTACACATTTTCTGGTTGGTATTTTTGGTCTTTAGTCAATTTGCCTTTGCTCCCTGCCCTCCCTCACCCAATTCGTTTACATCGCAGCCAGAATAATCTTTAAAAAACTACTGCATTGTTTCATTCCTCTGTTCCAGAGTATGAAATACTTCTCTGTTACCTGTGAAATCAAGTCTAAATTGTTTGGTCTAGCTTTTAAGACTTTCGTATTTTATGATTAAATTTTATAAATGTCCCAGAATAATCTACCAGAGCCAGGTCAGTTCCCTTACTGACTGAGCTATCCCACCTTTATTTCTCAGTGGTCTTTACCCTCCACCATGTCATTTGCATGCCTGGAATCTCTTTTCTTCCGTACTTGATTTAATTGGGTTCTGCTCATCCTTCAAAGCCCAGTTTAAAATCTTTCAGGCTGCCTCCTCCCAGGATCTCATCAGGCTCCCTAGTTCCTCTTCTGTTTGTGTTAATAGTCAAAGTGGCATTTTCGGAAGACACATATCAGTGCTTCTCCTTCCCAAACAAGTTTGAAAACAGATGAGAAAAATGAAGGTTGAAATATGATCTTTATGATAAGAAAAGGCTGAATTGGAAGTTGTGAGCTAAGGCTGCAGGGAGTTTGACATCCATTACATCAGCCCAAAATTGAACAATCACACCCTACAGCCTGGCAGATGGCTGCCTGGGCCCCATGCTCCCTGCAGGCAGACAGTTGGACAAGACAAGACAAGGAGGAGGAGGCTGAACTCCTTCCCCTAAATTCCTCAAACAAATGAGCCTCTCCCCTTCCTCTTGGGTCAGAGAGAAGCCAGAAGCCATGAATATAATCTACATGAAGTTACGCTGTGTTGAAGCTTGATGTCTCTACTTCTTGATCAGTATAAGAAATCAAACACATATTGAAGCAACTTGCTGCTGCTGCTGCTGCTAAGTTGCTTCAGTTATGTCCGACTCTGTGTGACCCCATAGACGGCAGCCCACCAGGCTTCGCTGTCCCTGGGATTCTCCAGGCAAGAATACTGGAGTGAGTTGCCATTTCCTTCTCCAGTGCATGAAAGGGAAGAGTAAAAGTGAAGTCGCTCAGTCGTGTCGGACTCCTAGCAATGTCATGGACTGTAGTCTACCAGGCTCCTCTGTCCATGAGATTTTCCAGGCAAGAGTACTGGAGTGGGGTGCCATTGCCTTCTCCATTGAAGCAACTTAGCATGTGCAATTTAGCACATACAAAAGAACAAGAATATTCACAGTTAATCCGTCTTAAAATAATAAGCTGGGTATGTTTTAAGGACAAATTGCTCTTGACTACCTTTATAACATTATAAATATTTTTTCTAAAGTTTCTATTATAAAATTAAAAAATTTTTATTCCCTTTCCAATTGTATTTTACTGAATTTTTCTGATATTTGTGGAATACCTAGTAAGTGAGAGACAGAGAAATATAAAAATTTATATATATGATATAATTTGTATAATATACATTATACATTGAAAATTTACATATTATGATATATATTTATATTAATGTTATATATATGTTTATTACATAGCATGAGATATAACATGTGTTGTATATTATATATAATTTTTCCTTGGTGACATTCTTTTATTTTGGGGAAGCGGTACAGTTGTGTTTTGCCTTCCTTCATTGTTTTGTCTGTTTACTCAGGGATATTATAACCAACTAAAGTCTGAGCTGCCTACTGGTAAGACATACAGGAAGTGGCTGGATGTTGAATTCCAATAGGTACTTCTCCAAAAGAAACTCAGGTGTCTTGTGCCCTCATGCCTTTCTCATATGTAATAAAGGGATCTCTAGTGTGTTATCTTCTGGCAAGACTAACTTAGTTTTAGGCTGTCCTATTGAAGAAGAGAACACAAAATTCATGATTTATTAGTAATTGGGCATAAACTGAGCCAAATAATATACAAGTAGATGGAGCAATGGACAGATTTTTTCTTTATGTGTCACAGGGCTTAGAATAATGGGTATGGGCTGATAACTTCCTCCCCTCTCTCCACTCCCAACCAATGATGCTCATAGCATAATTCCAGGAAAAAGGTTAATATGTTCTTACATGGCAAAAGTGAATTTGAAGATATGATTAAATTGAGGATTGAGATGGAAGATTATTTAACTGGGTAGACCCAGTTCAGATCAGTTCAGTGGCTCAGTCGTGTCCAACTCATTGCGTCCCATGGACTGCAGCATGCCAGGCCTCCCTGCCCAACACCGACCCCTGGAGTTAACTTAAACTCATGTCCATTGAGTCAGTGATGCCATCCAACCATGTCATCCTCTATCATCCCCTTCTCCTCTTGCCTGCAATCTTTCCCAGCATTAGAGTCTTTTCTAATGAGTCAGTTCTTCACATTAGGTGGCCAAAGTATTGGAGTTCCAGTTTCAGCATCAGCCCTACCAATGAATATTCAGGACTGATTTCCTTTAGGATGGATTGGCTGGATCTCCTTGCAGTCCAAGGGACTCTCAAGAGTCTTCTCCAACACCACAGTTCAAAAGCATCAATTCTTCAGCACTCAGCTTTCTTTATAGTCCAACTCTCACACTATACATGACTACTGGAAAAAGCATAGCTTTGACTAGATGGAACTTTGTTGACAAAGTAACATCTCTGCTTTGTAATATGCTGTCTAGGTTGGTCATAACTTTTCTTCCAAGGAGAAAGCATTTTTTTAACTTCATGGCTGCAGTCACCATCTGCAGTGATTTTGGAGCCCCCAAAAATAAAGACTGACACTGTTTCCATTGCTTCCCCATCTATTTGCCATGAAGTGATGAGAGCAGATGCCACGATCTTAGTTTTCTGAATGTTGTTTTAAGCCAACTTTTTCACTCTCTTCTTTCACTTTCATCAAGAGGCTCTTTAGTTCTTCACTTTCTTCCATAAGGGTGGTGTCATCTGAGGTTATTGATATTTCTCCCGACAATCTTGATTCCATTTTGTGCTTCATCAAGTCCAGCATTTCTCATGATGTACTCTGCATAGAAGTTAAATAAGCAGGGTGACAATATACAGCCTTGACGTAATCCTTTCCTGATTTTGAACCAGTCTGTTGCTCCATGTCCAGTTCTAACTGTTGCTTCTTGATCTGCACACAGATTTCTCAGGAGGCAGGTCAGGTGGCCTGGTATTCCCATCTCTTTCAGAATTTTCCACAGTTTGTTGTGATCCACACAGTCAAAGGCTTTGGCATAGTCGATAAAGCAGAAGTAGATGTTTCCCTGGAACTCTCTTGGTTTTTCGATGATCCAGTGGATGTTGGCAATTTGATCTCTGGTTCCTCTGCCTTTTCTAAATCCAGCTTGAACATGTGGAAGTTCATGGTTCACGTGCTGTTGAAGCCTGGCTTGGAGAATTTTGAACATTACTTTACTAGTGTGAGAGATGAGTGCAACTGTGCAGTAGTTTGAGCATTCTTTGGCATTGTCTTTCTTTGGGAGTGGAATGAACACTGACCTTTTCCAGTTCTGTGGCCACTGCTGTGTTCATAAGTCTTCTTGTAAAAAAGAGGGAGAATGGTCAGAATTGTAAGGAGATGTAATAATGGAAGCAGAAGCTCAGAGTCAGAGAGTGACTTGAAGATGCTATGCTGAATTTGAAGATGAAGGAACAGACCACCAGCCAAAGAATGCAGGTGGGCTCTAGAAGCTGGAAAATGCAAGGGCACATATTCTCTCATAGAGCCTCTAGAGGGAGCACAGCCCTGATAATATTTTGATCTCCACCCAAGAAGAACCCATTTCAGACTATTGATCTCCAACAGCATAAGATAATAAATGTGGATTATTTTAAGCCACTAAGTTTCTGGTAATTTGTTACAGGAGCAATGAAAAGATAACACACTGACACCTGTTTAGAAATGAAGGAAGAATCAAGGATAAGCTAACTTTACATATATTAGAATATTTTATATTTAAAAATCTTATTAATCTTCACAAAGGTGTTAAGACCTTGTAGAAACAAAAGTTACAGCATCATAAAACTTTCCTAGAACTTTTGTTTTTACCTTTTATAAGTTTCAGAAAAAATTTTCAAAGCCAACTTGAATATATGATATTCTGATCCGGATGATCCCTAAAGATTTAGAGCTATGTCAAAATAAGCCTTGTAACCTTAGGTTGGAATCCTTCCTAATACTGATCAGCAGAACTCATCCACGTTTTGTACTTGGAATCATTTATCATCTCATTGGCACTCGATTAAATTTAATGCTCACCAATATTGGCACTAGTGGTAAAGAACCCATCTGATAATGCAAGAGATGTGAGACAAAGGTTTGATCCCTGGGTTGGGAATATCCCCTGGAGAAGGAAAAGGCCACCCACTCTAGTACTCCTGCTTGGAGAATTCCATGGATAGAGGGAACTGGTGGGCTATGGTCCATGGGGTCGCAGAGTTGGGCAAGAGTGAAGTGACTTAGGACAGACAGACTGAATATTTGGTCATGTGTGTTCCAAAGCACTACTGACTTAAAGTTTTACTTTTTAACTTACCTGGTACAAAAGCTACACTTTTTGGTTCTGTGAGTTTTGAGAAATGCATATATCTGTGTGTTCACCATCAGAATCAAGATACAGAATATTCCAACAGTTCCCAAATTCCCGCATGCTATCCTTTTGTAGTCAAGCATCTTCTCCAGTCCCAGGCTTTGGCAAGCATCTGCTTTCTTCCTACAGTTGTATGTTTTCCATAATGCCATATAAGTAGAATTATACAATAATTTGTATAATCCCCATCCGGATATGTGTTCTTTTGCTTTGTAAAATGCAGCTGAGGTTTAAACATGTAGTGAAGTATATCAATAGTTCATTCATTTTTATTGAGTAGCTTTCTATTGCATGGATATACCAGAGTTTGTTTATCCATTCCTAGTTAAGAGAGTTTAGGGTGGGTTCTAAATTTTTATCACAAGTAAAGCTGCTATAAATATTTACGTGCAGGTTTTCATTTCTTTGTAGGAGTGGGAATGATCGGTCATATGTCTAATTTTATAATAAAGGGTCAGTTGTCTTTCCTAAAGTGGCTGTACCAGTTTCGCTTTACTGCCAGCTCTATGTGGCAGTTCCATTTGCTCTATGACATGCCAGCATCTGCTATTATTTAGAAAACAATTGATTTTCGCTACTTTCTTTTTTTAAAAAAGACATTCAAATAGGTATGACAATGTTGACAATTTCAGTTTCTCTAAATATCATGTTAAGCAGCTTTTCACATTATTTGCAACTGATTTACCTTCCATGGTAAAATATCTCTTCAAATCTTTTGCCCATTTTTAAAACTGCGTTTTTGTTTCCCTACTGTTGTGTTATACATTCTGGATATAATTACTCTTAGATAAATCTTCTGCAAAAATTTTTCACAGCCTATGGTTGTGTTCTCATTCTTTTAATAGTGTCTTTCACAGAGCAAATTTTGATAAAGCCCTCTTTTTGGTTTAAGAATTATACCTTTTGGGGATCATGTTTAGGAACTCCTTTCCTAACCAAATGCTCCAAATATGTTTTCATAGGTGTTTGGGGAGTTTTCTAGTTTTAGCTTTTATATTTAGGTCTATAATGTATCTTGAATCAATTTTTGCATAAGGCATGAGATGTACATATTTTGTTTTGCTTGGATTTTTGCAAATTTGCATGTTTGCATATTTGTCCACTTGTTCCAGTATCATTGGATAAAAATACTATACTTTCTCCCTTCAATTACCTTTGCAAATTTATCAAAAGCCTATTCACTATATTTGAGTGGGTTTATATATTGACTCTCTGCCCTATTCTGTTGAAATGTTTCTGTTTGTCAGTCCCACACTTTTTTTATTGTAGACTTAAAGTAAAACTTGAAGTCAAATAATGTGAATTATCCAACTTTGTTTTACCTTTATAAAATTGTTTTTGGCTATTCTTAATCATTTGCCTTTCTATATGAATTTTAGAATATACTTATCCATTTCATAAATGTCATGCTGGGATATTTATTGAGATAAAAATTTCCAATTTAAGAATAATTAACATTTTAACATTATTGAGTCTTCTAATATGTAATCTTTGTATAACTTTCTATTAATTTTGGTTTTCTTTGATTTTTTTTTATAGTGTTCAGTGTAATGACTCTGCAAATATCTTATTGTGTTTATATCTAAGTACTTCTTTTTCTTTGGTACTGTTGTTAATAACACTTCTTTTTCTAGGGAATGGTCTTGATCACTGCCTCCTATACAATGTCATGAATCTCCATCCATAGTTCTTTAGGCACTCTGTCTATCAGATCTAATTCCTTGAATCTATTTGTCACATCCACTGTATAATCATAAGGGATTTGATTTAGGTCGTACCTGAATGGTCTAGTGGTTTCCCCCACTTTCTTCAATTTAAGTATGAATTTGGCCATAAGGAGTTCACGATCCGAGCCACAGTCAGCTCCCAGTCTTGTTTTTGCCGACTGTACAGAGCTTCTCCATCTTTGGCTGCAAAGAATATAATCAATCTGATTTCAGAATTGACCATCTGGTGATGTCCATGTGTAGAATCTTATCTTGTGTTGTTCAAAGAGGGTGTTTGCTATGACCAGTGCGTTCTCTTGGCAAAACTCTGTTAGCTTTTGACCTGCTTTGTTTCATACTCTGCTGCCAAATTTGCCAGTTACTCCAGGTATCTCTTGACTTCCTACTTTTGCATTCCAGTCACCTATAATGAAAAGGACATCAGTTTTGGGTGTTAGTTCTAGAAGGTCTTGTAGGTCTTCAAAGAAACGTTCAGTTTGAGCTTCTTCAGCATTACTGGTCAGGGCATATTCTTGGATTGCTGTAATATTGAATGGTTTGCCTTGGAAACAAACAGAGATCATTCTGTTGTTTTTGAGATGGCATCCATGTACTGCATTTCAGACTCTTTTGTTGACTATGATGGCTACTCCATTTCTTCTAAGGGATTCTGGCCTATAGCAGTAGGTATAATTTTCATCTGAGTTAAATTCACCCATTCTGGTCCATCTTAGTTCGCTGATTCCTAAAACGTCGATGTTCAGTCTTGCCATCTCCTGTTTGACTACTTCCAATTTGTCTTCATTCACGAACCTAACATTCCTGGTTCCTATGCAATATTGCTTTTAAAGCATCAGACTTTATTTCCATCACCAGTCACATTTACAACTGGGTGTTGTTTTTGCTTTGGCTCTGTCTCTTCAATCTTTCTGGAGTTACTTCTCCACTGATCTCTAGTAACATTTTGGGCACCTACAGACCTGGGAAGTTCATCTTTCAGTGTCCGTTCTTTTTGCCTTTTCATACTGTTCATGGGGTTCTCAAGGCAAGAATACTGAAGTGGTTTGCCATTCCCTTCTCCAGTGGACCCCATTTTGTCAGAACTCTCCACCATGACCCATCTGTCTTGGGTTGCCTTACATGGCATGGCTTATAGTTGCATTGAGTTAGACAAGACTGTGGTCCATGTGATCAGTTTGGTTAGTTTTCTGTGATTGTGGTTTTCAGTCTGTCTGCCCTCTGATGGAGAAGGATAAGAGACTTATAGAAGCTTCTTGATGGGAAAGATTTACTGAGGGGGAAACTGGGTCTTGTTCTGATGGGCGGGACTATGCTCAATAAATCTTGAATCCAATTTTCTGTTGATGGGCTGTATTCCCTCCCTGTTGTTTGACCTGAGGCCAAACTATGGTGGAGGAATGAAGATAATGGTGACGGCCTTCAAAAGGTCTTGTGCTCGCACTGCTGCACTGAGCGCCTCCAACACTGCAACAGGCCAGCATCAATCCACGCCTCCGCCAGAGACTCCTGGACACTCATGGGCAAGTTTGGGTCAGTCTCTTGTGGGGTCGCTGCTCCTTTCGCCTGTGTCTGGTGCACACAAGGTTTTGTTTGTGCCCTCCAAGTGTCCTGTGTAAGTTCTGGTGGTTCTATGGCGGGGTAATGGCGACCTCCTCCAAGAGGGCTTATATCATACCCAGGTCTACTGCACTCAGAGCTCCAGCCCCTGCCGCAGTCCACTGCTGACCTGTACCTCCGCAGGAGACCCTCAAACACGGTGCAAAAGGCAAAAGAGAAAAGGAAATATATACCCATTTGAATGCAGAGTTCCAAAGAATAGCAAGGAGAGATAAGAAAGCCTTCCTCAGTGATCAATGAAAAGAAATACAGGAAAATAATAGAATGGGAAAGGCTAGAGATCTCTTCAAGAAAATTAGAGATATCAAAGGAACATTTCATACAAAGATGGGCACAGTAAACGACAGAAATGGTATGTACCTAACATAAGCAAAAGATAGTAAGAAGAGGTGGCAAGAATACACAGAAGAACTATACAAAAAAGATCTTCACAACCCAGATAATCACAATGGTGTGATCACTCACCTAGAGCCAGACATCCTGGAATGTAAAGTCAAGTGGGCTTAGGAAGCATCACTAGGAACAAAGTTAGTGGAGGTGATGGAATTCCAGTTGAGCTATTTCAAATCCTAAAAGATGATGCTGTGAAAGTGCTGCATTTAATATGCCAGCAAATTTGGAAAACTCAGCAGTGGCTGCAGGACTGGAAAAGGGATTTATTCCAATCCAAAGGATGGCAATGCCAAAAAATATTCAAACTACCGCACAATTGCACTCATCTCACATGTTAGCAAAGTAATGCTCAAAATTCTCCTAGCCAGGTTTCAAACAGCATGTGAACTGTGAACTCCTACATGTTCAAGCTGGTTTTAGAAGAGGCAGAGGAACCAGAGATCAAATTGCCAACATCCATTGGATCATCAAACAGCAAGAGAGTTCCAAAAAATATCTACTTCTGCTTTGTTGACAATGCCAAAGCCTTTGACTGTGTGGATCACAACAAACTGTGGAAAATTCTGAAAGAGATGGAAATACCAGGCCACCTGACATGTCTCTTGAGAAACCTGTATGCAGGTCAGGAAGCAACAGTTAGAACTGGACATGGAGCAACAGATGGTTCCAAATCAGGAAAGGAGTACATCAAGGCTGTATATTGTCACCCTGCTTATTTAACTTCTATGCAGAGTACATCATGAGAAACGCTGGGCTGGATGAAGCACAAATGGAATCAAGATTGCCGGGAGAAATATCAATAACCTCAGATATGCAGATGACACCACCCTTATGGCAGAAAGTGAAGAAGAACTAAAGAGCCTCTTGATGAAAATGAAAGAGGAGAGTGAAAATGTTGGCTTAAAACACAACATTCAAAAAACAAAGATCATGGCATCTGGTCCCATCATTTCATGCCAAATAGACAGGGAAACAATGGATACAGTGAGAGTTTATTTTTTTGGGCTCCAAAATCACTGCAGATGGTGACTGCAGCCATGAAATTAAAAGACACTTGCTCCTTGGAAGAAAAGTTATGACCAACCTAGACAACATATTAAAAAGCAGAGACATTACTTTGCCAACAAAGGTCCATCTAGTCAAAGCTATGGTTTTTCCAGTAGTCATGTATGAATGTGATATATAGACTATAAAGAATTGGACCCCAAAGAATTGATGCTCTGAACTGTGATGTTGGAGAAGACTCTTGAGAGTTCCTTGGACTGCAAGGAGATCCAACCAATCCATCCTAAAGGAAATCAGTCCTGAATATTCATTGGTAGGACTGATGTTGAAGCTGAAATTCTAAGAATTTGGCCACCTGATGTGAAGAACTGACTCACTGGGAAATACCCTGATGCTGGCAAAGATTGAAGGCTGGAGAGAAGGGGACGACAGAAGATGATGGTTGGATGGCATCACCGACCTAATGGACATGAGTTAAATAAGCTCTGGGTGTTGGTGATGTACAGGGAGTAAGCCTGGAGTGCTGCAGTCCATCGGGTTGTAAACAGTCAGACATGACTGAGCCACTGAACTGAACTGACCTGATTGTAGATTGCATTTTTGTCTTTTGCATTTTGATTTTCAATTGTTCACTACTACTATAGAGAAACAAAATTGATTTTTAAAAATATATTGATCTTGCATACTGCAACTTTGAATGGGATTAAATTCACTCAACTTTAGAATTTTTTGTAGAATTTTCATGAATATACATATATATTGTCTGTGACTAGAGAGTGTTTTGATTATTATTTTCCAATCTGTATGCCTTTATTTCCTTACATTGTTTTACTGCATTATCTGTGACTTTTAGGAAGATGTTGACTAGGAAATGTGAGAGCAAATGCCCTTGTCTTGTTCCCCATCTTGAGGGGGAGAAATAAGTCATAAGTATGATACTCTTGGGGTCTTCTCTAGAAGTGCTCTATCAGGTTGAGGAAGTTCCTATTTGGCCGAGAGTTTTATCATCAGAATGTAGAATTTTGTTAATGATTTTTATGCATTTAAAAAAATGATCATGTTTTTTCTTATTTAATCTACCAATGTGATGATGAACATGAATTGACACTCAGTATGTCAATCTTGCATTTACAGAATAAGCTTTTGCTTGCTTGTGATGTGTTATACATTTGTGGAATTGGTTTCATCATAATTTTGAAGACTTTTATATCTCTTACAATGAAAGCTATTGGTCTGTAATATGTTTCTTCTAATTTTTTAGATTTGACATCAAGTTAACTATGGCTTCATAAGCACTTCTCTTGTGACTCAGCTGGTAAAGAATCTGCCTGCATTGCAGGAGACCTGGATTTGATCCCTGACTTCCTTTTCCCTCGAAAAGGGAAAGGCTACCCACTCCAGTAGTCTGGCCTAGAGAAATCCATGGACTGTATAGTCCGGGGTCACAAAAAATCTGACACGACTGAATGACTTTCACTACTACTACTACTTCTACGGCTTCGTAAAATATCTTGAGAAGCTTTCCTCTTTTTCTACTATCTAAAAGGATTTCACAGAATTTGATTTATTTCTTCCTTGAATGTTTGATAGATGTAACCAGTGAAATTATCTGTATCTGGAATTTTCTGTTATTAGAAAATCTATATTAATCCAAGCTTTGATCATTGTAGGAACCTTAAGATTATTTCTTCTTGGGAAATGTTTGGTAGTTGTTTTCCCCCTTTTCAGTTTGGTAATTTCTACAAACCTATTTCACTGATTTATTCCTTAGCTGTGGTGAGTTTACTAATGAGTTTGTTGAAAGTATTTCTCATCTTTTACTGTGTATTTCATTTCTATTATTTCCACTTGTTTTTTTATAGTTTTATCACTCTGCTGAAAATACCTTTCTGACTATGTATGTTTTCCATCTTTTCCACTGCAACATTTAACTATGATGCTAATCATGTTATTCTCAACCCCCTGTGTGGTATTTCAACTTCCATGTCATTTCTGAATTTGGTTCATAGATTTCTGTTTTCCTTAACAGTAACTCGTTGTCTTCATCTTCTTTTTTTTTTTTTTGGAATTTCAGGTTGGTTAGTCACTCTGCAAACTCAGCTTTCTGATTGACTTAGGAGAAGTTGTGAATTTGAAGTTTATCAGTTTTGTTGTTACTTTAACGGTGGAAGTTTTACTCTTTCCTATTTTCTATATGCCAAGTGGAAACTAAAACCAGTGCTGTATAGTTTTAATATATAAGTAAAATTATCTCTGCTTGGAGGTGGCATATAAATCTCTATGGATATGTGTAGCAGGAGTGAAGTAGGGGGATCAGAAAGGCACTGATACACAAACAGCTATAAAATGATTCAATAATTTTATTCAAGACATATTGATCATTCATTTATATTACCAGATCTAATAAAAGTTTAAGTAAAATAATCAATGTGAAATTAGAGGTTTTTATAATTATTAGTAGGTTAACATTTTACAATAGCTTATAATATAGATGTTATTATTTGTGTTAATACTGAAAACACAATGGAATAAATCATTTCTCCAATGTCATATATGGTACTTATTGAGGTCAGGATTCAGACCACTATCTGACATGCCAAACCTCAAGTACCTATCAAATTTTACATTTCACTGGAGTCTGGTGACAAAACGAGAAGAAGTCTTATAAAGGGTACATTATTTGTGATATTACAGGTTGAGAAATATTAAGACCAGATAAAGTCCACTGAAATAATTCAGATTAAAGATTAACTAGGGATATGGCTATGGAATTAAGACAGACAAGTGAGCCTCAGAGCAATATGGAGGTCAAGACTAGAAAACTTGGATATGGAGTTAAATAGAACTCAATCAGTGATGAGAAATACTGATGTCAAAAGGTAGAGGTTTTGAGCAAGGGGAAGATAATAAAGAAGCAGATGAGGAAAGTGATGAGGTAGATTTAAACATTGTCAAAAACATGTACAGGGCCTCATGTCTACTAGAGAGTTAGCAAGTACTAATATGGGAGAGGATTGAAATGGAGAAATAGACTTGATATCCATCTATAAAGGAAAATCATTAAACTTATGGGAGCCAATGATATTCTAGAAGTATTAGGATACTTATAGGGAAGAAAATTATGTCAAAAACAAGTCTTAATGGATACCTGTATACAGAGAATGGGAATAGAAATGGAGTCCAAAGAAGATAGTTAAAGATTCAATGTGTAAGTGATTAGACAGGAAGAACAAGCATTTGTCATAAAAGTCAAGGAAAGAGAGATAGATTAAAAAAATAATAATAAAGCAAGTATAACCATGACAAATGTTCACTTTGAACAGAGTTGGGGAAAGTAATACATGAAAAGGCTATTGAACTTGTGGTTGAAGACATTGTTAGTGAGCAATCATTTGAATAGTCTTTGGGGCAGAAGCTATAATACAGGAAAAATGCATTCTCATTTTGATTTTTATTAAATACATATGTTCAATTTATAGCTTCCCTGGTGGCTCAGTTGGTAAAGGGTCTGCCTACAATGTGGAAGACCTGGGTTCAATCCCTGGGTCAGGAAGATCCCCTGGAGAAGGAAATGGCAACCCACTCCAATATTCTTGCCTGGAGAATTCCATGGACAGAGGAACCTGATGGCTACAGTCCATGGGGTCACAAAGAGTCAGACACAAGTGAGTGACTAATACTATGTTCTATTTATAAGACTTTATCCAAGCATCCTTTAATTCAACAACATATGCATTGCTTTGGAAAAGGTTTACATTATGTGAAAGTGTAGAATAATTGAAAATTGATATGAAAATTTAAAACATTAAAATTTATTATTTAGATCCACAGACATAGAAAACAAATTTATGATTACCAAAGGGGGAGGTAAGTAAGTAAGTGTTAGCTGCTCAGTCGTGTCCAACTCTTTGCAACCTCATGAGCTGTAGCCTGCCATGCTCCTCTGTCCATAGAATTTTACAGGCAAGAGTATTGGAGTGGGTTGTCATTCCCTTCTCCAGGGGATCTTTTGACCCAGGGATTGAACTCAGGTCTCTTGCATTGCAGGCAGATTCTTTGCCCGATGAGTCACCAGGGAAATGGGGAGTTATAAATTAGGAGTTTAGGGTTAATATATACACACCACTATGTGATAACCAGCAAACACCTATTATATAGCATAGAGAACTATACTCAGTATTTTGTAATAACCTGTAATGACCTATAAGGGAAAAGAATCTGAAAAAGAACATACATACATATATGTGTGTTTGTGTGTGTGTGTGTATATGTATAACTGAATCACTTTGCTGTCTACCTGAAACTAACACATTGTAAGCCAATTATACTTCAATAAAAATAAAATAAAAAGAACTAGATCTTAAATAATAAAAAAAACAAAAAATATTTTATTTTTGCTTTTTGATGCATTTCAAGATTCTTTTCAGATTATCTTTTATCTTCTCTGTTACTATTTTCCTGGAATTCATCAAAATATGGGCATGATTACACTATCCATTTTTTAATTTTTTTCTGAGCGTGAGATAAATACCTTTTTCAAAAAATTTAGTTTAGGTTCACTTGCTTGGTGCTTTATTTGCATAGGCTCATTTCACTTCCTTTGGTTAGCCATGCACATCTATAATTTCAATGGGAATATTGGCCACTCAGGATCACATTACATTTCAGTGTCATTTGTATCAATTCTTTTTTTGTTACAGGATTGCTTATACTTAATTCACTGGAAGCCATGACATCTTCAGCACTGTTACACCAGAAACAGTTAATTTTCAAGGCTGAACTGTTCCCATAGTTCCCACTGTAATTGCTGCTGATTATTTTTATGTTGTAATGAAGCAATAATGATCAAAGCACAGGGTATTTCTTAGGGATTCATGACTGGATGGCTTTGCATCGGACCATTAACCCCAGTCATTAATTCCCCTGGAAATGCATTGTGCTAAGGTCATTATTGTTAATAACAGAGCTGTATGAAAACATTTGCACACACTCTGGAGTAAAACTGTTGATGATTTTCTGCCTGTAAAGTTTTGTGATTAAGAAAACTAAGAGTGATGAAATTTGACCAAGAGAGAAAAATAAATTGCTGCTCAGTGGAGAGGAATATGATATATATTTGACATACATGTAATATGATATCATGTGGATGTGTATATTTGTCTAAACATTTAATGTGTACACATGAGAAATCATTGGATCTTTATTTTTTGTCCTTGGACTGTATAAACATACATAATATATGTATGATTATTTTTTATTTTTTATAGTTTGTGAATATATTATATATCAGTTGAAAATTTTAAAGATTGTCTTCCTAATTATAGTTACATTCTTCACTTTGCAAAACAAATACTGGGCAATTTTTTTTCTACTATACATCTGTTCCTTCTTCATACCAGTTACAGAATTAGCATGAACAAAAAGTTCTTTGAAAATTAATTCTGTGTTCAGTAACAAATCAAAAATCCACTTTTGTTTTCCTCATTATAATTTCCTTAAAATAATGACAATGATGAAACTAATTATCACACTCAAAATGTCTTATTTTATTGTTTTTAATACCCACTTCTCTGGTGGCTCAGATGGTAAAGCGTCTGCCTGCAATGCGTGAGACCTGGGTTCGATTCCTGGGCCGGGAAGATCCTCTGGAGAAGGAAATGGCAACCCACTCCAGTACTCTTGTCTGGAAAATCCAATGGACGGAGGAGCCTAGTAGGCTACAGTCCATGTGGTCGCAAAGAGTTAGACACAACCGAGCAACTTCTCTCTCTCTCTAATACCCAGTATGCCTATCACTAAGTTCTTACCAAAAGAGTAGCCACAATGTGAGATTTAAGACTGCCTGGTTTCCATAGCTCAGTCGTGTCCGACTCTTTGCGAGCCCGTGAACTGTAGCCTGCCAGGCTCCTCTATCTATGGGATTCTCCAAGCAAGAATACTGGAGTAGGTTGCCATTTCCTTCTCCAGGGGATCTTCCCGATCCAAGGATCGAACCCCCATCTCCCACAACGCAGGCAGACTCTTTATACTTTGAACCAGGGAAGAGATTTAAGACTGGGGAAAATTAAATAGCAAAACGATCTACACTCTGCCTTAAATTTCAAAGACCATTCCTAATCAAAGAACTATACTTGAATCTTCTCTTTAAGCTTCAAGTTAAGCTTCCTTAAGGGCAAGTGGTTGCCCTCAGAAAGAGATTAGAAACAAGGAGATACCAAACGGTCAAACTGGAATTGAGCAAACCTCAAGAAATTCTGTCCTCTCTTTACTTCCATGTAAGTGAACTTGCTTCTGTGACAGATGTCAGTCAGTCGCTGTTAAAGTTTAACTTAGGGAGACAGATAATTTATAGCATTTATTAATGTTTTAAATTTGTACTTTTAAGACCATTACATGTAAATGCTGTTTAGTTTTTAACTTTCATATTCTCATATATTTAAAGCAAAAAGTGAGAAAATAAACAAACAAAAGGGAACGGGATATAGCTATGGAGGATTTCAGATATTTTCCTTACAAAATTTGCTCGATCTAAAGCAAGAGAGTACCAGAAAAACACCTATTTTTGCTTTATTGACTATGCCAAAGGCTTTGACTGTGTGCGTCACAATAAACTGTGGAAAATTCTGAAAGAGATGGGAATACCATACCACCTGACCTGTCTCTTGAGAAACCTGTATGCAGGTCAGGAAGCAACAGTTAGAACTGGACATGGAACAACAGACTGGTTTCAAATAGGAAAAGGAGTATGTCAAGGCTGTATATTGTCACCCTGCTTATTTAACTTATATGCTGAGTACATCATGAGAGACGCTGGGCTGGAAGAAGCACAAGCTGGAATCAAGATTGCCAGGAGAAATATCAATAACTTCAGATATGCAGATGACACCACCCTTAAGGCAGAAAGTGAAGAAGAACTAAAGAGCCTCTTGATGAAAGTGAAAGAGGAGAGTGAAAAAGTTGGCTTAAAGCTCAACATTCAGAAAATTAAGATCATGGCATCTGGTCCCATCACTTCTTGGGAAATAGATGGGGAAACAGTGGAAACTGTCAGACTTTATTTTTCTGGGCTCCAAAATCACTGCAGAGGGTGATTGCAGCCATGAAATTAAAAGATGCTTACTCCTTAGAAGGAAGGTTATGACCAACCTAGATAGCATATTTAAAAGCAGAGACATTACTTTGCCAACAAAGGTCCATCTAGTCAAGGCTATGGTTTTTCCAGTGGTCATGTATGGATGTGAGAGTTGGACGGTGAAGAAAGCTGAGCCCCGAAGAACCGATGCTTTTCAACTGTGATGTTGGAGAAGACTCTTGGAAGTCCCTTGGACTGCAAGAAGATCCAACCAGTCCATCCTAAAGGAGATCAGTCCTGGGTATTCATTGGAAGGACTGATGTTGAAGCTGAAACTCCAATACTTTGGCCACCTCATGTGAAGAGTTGACTCATTGGAAAAGACCCTAATGCTGGGAAGGATTGGGGGCAGGAGGAGACGAGGACGACAGAGGATGAGATGGCTGGATGGAATCACCGACTCGATGGACATGGGTTTGGGTAGACTCCGGGAGTTGGTGATGGACAGGGAGACCTGGCATGCTGCGATTCATGGGGTCGCAAAGAGTCAGACACTACTGAGTGACTGAACTGAACTGAACTGAATATAACTGAAAACATTAAGTACCATACAGATGTAAATTTTTAGAAATTAGCGAGCAGAAAACAACTTGGGTTAAATGTTTTTTTCAAGCCCTAAATATAGCAGGAAACTAGTGATTCAATCTCTATTTCTCAAGTAGGTGCAAATCAGTGAAATGTGAATTAGTGGAAAGATCTATCCTCATTTTACAGATGAAAAAGCATGACTCAAGTAACTAATTTAATTGAGGTAAATCACCTATAGAACAGCAGAACTAGGATTTAAATTACTCTCAAGGCCTATTTTTCTCCCTTGTTCCACTTGGTTTTATCACAGAGAAACATTCACTAGTGTGTCATTTTTAGACACTTTCTAGAGACACACAGATGTCAATAGTAAGACAACTATTTTCAGTAGTTGGTATGATGGATAATCTTATGAGTCAACTTAGCCAGATCATGGTCCCCATATATTTAGTAAAACATACTTCTGGATATTTCTGTGAAGGTATTTTTGGATTAAGTTAACATTTACACCAGTGGATGTTGAGTTACACATATTACTCACCCTAACATGGTGAGCCTCATTCAGTCAGGTGTGGGCATAAATAAATCTTTCTCCACCTCTACCTGTATGTATGTATGTATATACACATTCTGTTGATTATGCTTCCCAGAAGAATCTTGACTAATATGGATAGGAAAAAATGAAATAGGAAATGTTGTGATGAACCAAGTGTATGTGGAAAGAAATACAGATATGTAGGACATATTATGAATTTGAAAATATCTTTGACTGTAGTTTCAAAGAGATACCTACCTCTTTCCTACCTCCATAAAAAAATAATAACAAAAAAGTGAACACCATTACAGAAACCTCTGAATAGAGTGTGGATTGATAATGATGATTTACTGATATTCATATTTTCTAATACAGCACAATGCTAAAGCCACTTATAATTGGTATATCTAAACTCTGATTTCCCTTAAAAATCTAGCTTCCTATGGTAGTTTAAGATGAAAAAAATACTTAGGAAATGCTCTTTTCAGTATAATTTTCTAAAAAATTATTGGCGTAAAATTGGTTTACGATGTTGTGTTATTTTCAGGTACACTGCAAAGTAAATCAGTTATTCATATACGTATATTCCCTTTTTTTTTAGATTCTTTTCCCATATAGGCCACTAAAGAGTATTGAGTGGAGTTCCTTGTGTATTTTATATATAGTAGTGTATATATATATCAATCCCAATCTCCCAATTTATCCCTCCCTTGCTCCCTGGTAACCATAAGTTTGTTTTCTACATCTGTAACTCTACGTATGTTTTGTAGATAAGTTAGACAGAGAAAGATAAATAGCATCTGATATTGCTTACATATGGAATCTAAAAAAAGGGTACAAATGAAATTATCTGCAAAACAGAAATAGAGTTACAGGTGCAGAAATGATAATTAGCCAAATATATAAAAGTGGAGGCTGGGGAAAATATATCTTTTGAGATATATATTTCACAAAGACTTCTATTTCCTATAAAATTAATTTGCTGAAGAAAGAAAAAAGCTCTGAAAGCCTTTTAATAACGTCTCTCCCAGAAGCTTCATATTATTTCAAAATTACATGTAATTATATACATATATACGCTGCTGCTACTGCTAAGCTGCTTCAATCATGTCCGACTCTGTGCGACCCCACAGACGGCAGCCCACCAGGCTCCTTTGTCCCTGGGATTCTACAGGCAAGAATATTGGAGTGGGTTGTCATTTCCTTCTCCAATGCATGCATGCATGCTGAGTTGATTCAGTCGTGTCTGACTCTGTGCAACCCTATGGACAGCAGCCCACCAGGCTCCTCTGTCCACAGGATTCTCTAGGCAAGAATACTTGAATGGGTTGCCATTTCCTTCTCCATATATATATATATACTCATGTTTTCATGCAGAGTGACCTATCTCCAAAGAGCTTTATTTTATACTTTATTGTTTTAACAGACCACCCACACATACTTCAGAAATACTCATGCCTATATAGCTGCTTAAGGGTCTTTATTCTGTGGCAGTCTTGCTTAGTCACTCAGTGGTGCCTGACCCTTTGTGAACCTTTGAACTGTAGCCCACCAGGCTCCTTTGTCCATAGGATTTTTCAGGCAAGAATATTGAAGTGCAAGAATATTGAAGTACAAGAATATTTCAGGCAAGAATAAGGAACTAGTTTCTTCTCCAAGGAATCTTCTCAACCCATGGATCAAATCTGCATCTCCTGTGTCTCCTGCATTGCTGGTGGCTTCTTCACTCGCTGAGCCACTGGGGAAGCCCCAATGGTGGGGTGGGGGAGTGGTTTCCTCAAAAACAAAGCATCACAGGGAATTGTTTGGAATGGAAGCATGTAGAGGAGAGTCAGCGTTCCCTGTTCCTTGACTCTGCAATTAGTAAAGATGATTCCTTCTTTGGAGAGAAATGATGTTTGCTATTCCTCTGTATTTAATCTGTTATACTGTTAAATAGTATCCTTAAATATCATTTCCAGTGGAGGCAGTGAGGGAAAGATAAATGAAGAAGAAGACAAGAACTTGGAAAAATGATTGCAGATTCTTTTTGCCATAGATGTTTACAGCTAATTTTGCCTGAATAGAATGTTTCCTGTATTTAAGGGGTGATATGGACTTACCTTCTGGCTCAATGGTAAAGAATCCACCTGTCAATGCAGGAGACACGGGTCTAATCCCTGGGTTGTGAAGATTCCGTGGAAAAGGAAATGGCAACCCACTCCACTATTTTTTCCTGGGAAACCCCATGGGCAGAGGAGACTGGCAGGCTATAGTCCATGTGGTAGCAAAAGAATGGGACACAGTTTAGAGATTAAACAGCAACAACTTTCACATCCACATCTGTGGGCCAGAGATAGGGAGATGGCTCCCAGTTTTAGACAGTTACATTGGATGTTGCTCCCTGGCTTGCCATCTCTGAAATCTCTCCTGCACTATAGCATTTTCAAAATGAAAGGTAAGAAAGACCTTTCTCTTTAGGAGTAAATACAAATGAACAGTAAAAGTCTGCAGATAGATAACCTTCTCTACAATTGTTTCATAGAATAGAAAAGTGGCAGGGCTCATCTTCATTTTTTTTTTTCATTATTTTATTTTATGGAGTGCCTTTCACAAGGAGAGCTCAATTTGATAATTTGATGATGAGTTATGATGATGATCAATTAAAAGTGAAGTATTATTCATGATAATTGAGGGGTTAAAATGAAAAGTTTTCATTTCAGAATGGTGCCAAAAGCAAATTTTTACATAAATAGTATTATCCATCATTAGCTTAACATACTGGCCTTCTTTCCAGTGAGAACAATTTTTAGGTGATATTTGATGATTGCTATTCCACTTACAAATGTAACAAAACCATCCATAATTCTACCCCCCAAAATAAAGTGTTTTTTCTTCTTTCCAAATTTACATATTCATACATAATAAAAATGGTCCTATGAAAACACACAACTCTTTTAGACATTTATTTAGTTAGACATTATTTAGTAGAATAATGATATTCAACACAGAATATGAAAACCCTTCTACTAACATGTTTCATAAAGATGCTATAGAGACAGAGGTTCTGTTATCTTATTATGGCCTAGATTGTCATTATATAACATAGAATCACAGATATATTATTTACTTCTTCAGAGAAATCTGCCTTTATCCAACTTTCCCTAGTATTACATTCCTGTAAAATTCTTGCTGAAATACAAAGAATATCTTATAAAAACTTTATACTGTTTGCAGTACTTTCACACTTATCTCATTCTTCTGTTTCTGTATTTCATAAAGATACTAATAGGTAATTATTTCCTATTTTTCAGATGCATAAATTAAGCTTCATACAGATTCGTTGAAATTTTCACAAGTAAAATGTAAAATGAGTCAGGATTAAAACGTAAAATTCTAGTTCACGAAGATTTATGTTATATCATAGATTCCTAAACATATTTATATCAATAATCATCATCAGTGACTTAAAAATCAGAGCAGAATTTAAAAATCATTATTTTGGGCCATTGTTAGGTCTTTCTGCTTCATCTTTGTTTTATTGGCTAATATGGGACTTTAGTTCCAGGATTCTCGTTCCACGCCCACCATATTTGTGTCATTATTTTAGTGCTCCAAGTGAGCATTACAGTAAGAGTAACTTTTCTCTTCCAAGTTAAATACAATCACTTATCTTCTTACACATCCATTTATTTAGTGCAGCAAAAGTTCCAGCAGTAGATCTTAAGCTGAACAGCCACTGGAAACCCAAACTAGTCATGAATGGGCTGAGCTTATAGGAAGCAGGTAGACAGCAATGGACAAAAGCAGAAAAGAAAGAGTACCTATTGGGAAGGGATTAATACATTAATTAATGTATTCCTACATTAATTCAAAACCATAGGCTTCCTAACTCCTTGGAACAATGGCTGGGCATGAATTCCAATCCGGTGAATCAAATCCTATTCATTGTGATACTTGATTATCTTCATATTGTCTTCTGGCCCATTTCTTTTAGAACAATGCAAGAGCCTTGGTGTTAGAGATCATAATAAAATTGAGTCAAATAAAATGTTTCATCAGTAGGGTTCCTGTTCAAGATTAATATTACAAACTTTGTGTCCAGGCAACAGGGTGTAATTCCATGAGAGAAAGCTATTTCTCATTATCAATGTCAGCATGAGGATTTCAGAAAATAAAGGCAAATGGGGATAGATGAGGCACAAAAGTCAATAACATATCTTGCCAGGAGTTCTTGAGAAAGAAATTTTGAGTAGTGGTTTTACCCTCTAAGTGATGGTTATAGGACTAAAAGTTAAACCATCTTGAGAGTAAATGAAACACTGCAGTCTTGTCAGAGAGGGAACTTTTGAAAAATTATTGAAGTATAGTTGACTTAGAACATTATATTACTTTCAGGAATGCAACATAGTGGTTCAATATTTTTATAGATTGCCCATCATACAAAGTGATATAAAATATTGACTATATTCTGTGTGCTATATGTTACATACAGTTACTTATTTTATAGTTGGTAGTTTGTAGCTCCTTATCCCCTTCATCTCTTTTGCCTCCAACACTGCCCCTCTCCCTGTGGTAATCACTACTTATTCTCCATGTCTGTGAGTATGTTTCTGCTTTATTTGTCCATTCATTTTGGTTTTTAGATTCCCCATAAATGTGAAAACATAACAGTATTTGACTTTCTCTCACTTATTTCATTAAGTATAATATCCTCCAGGTCCATCCATGTTGTTGCAAATAGCAACATTTTATTCTTTTTATGCCTTAGTAATATTCCATTGTGTGCATATATATATATGTGTGTGTGTGTGTGTGTGTATATATATATGAACACACACATATATACTACATCTTCTTTATCCATTCATTTGCTGATGAGCACTTATGTTGCTTCCAAATCTTGCCTATTATAAATAATGCTGCTGTGGACATTGAGGTGATGTATCTTTTTGAACTAGTGTTTTTGTTTTCTTCAAATAAATGATTAGGAGAGGAATTGTTGGATCATATGGTAGCTCTATTTTAACTTTTTGAAGAACTGCCTGTTTTTCAGAGTGGCTGTACCAATTTACATTCTCACCAACTGTGTGCTAGGGTTTCTTTTTTTCCACATCCTTATCAACACTTGTAATTTCCTGTCTTTTTGATGGTAACCCCTCTAACATGTGTGAAGTATTATCTCATACTGGCTTTGATTTGCATTTCTGTGATAATTAATAATGTTGAGCATCTTTTTACATACATGTTGGCCATCTATCTGTCTTTGAAAAATGCCTATTCAAGGTTCTGAGAGTGAGAATTTTAGGTTTTAGAGCAAAGATCAGTTGTGGGAGTAAGTGATTTCATGCACTGTATCTATTCTGGTGTGGCCTGGGATTTTCTTACATGAGAATTAGGTGTTTAATTCTGTGCAAGGCTCTACCAAGCTTTGAAGGGATGTAAGTAGGGATAAAGCAAATTCCTTCAATTTTTTTATCTATTTTTTTAGCTTTCAAGCTATCATATTTATTTTTAATATTAAATTTATTTATTTTTTAATTAAGGATAATTGCTTTACAGAATTGCCTTGGTTTCTGTCAAACATCAACATGAATCAGCCATAGGTATACATATGTCCCCTTCCTCTTGAACCTCCTTCCCATCTCCCTCCACATCCTAACCCTCTAGGTTGTTACAGAGCCTTAGTTTGAATTGCATAGGTGCTTAGACCCTACCAATTATCAAAGAAAAGGAATAGAGAACCAAAACAGGAAAATTTATATGTAGGCTTGAGGGGACTGTAGCCTGCCAGGAATTCTCTGTCCATGGAATTCTCCAGACAAGAATACTGGGGTGGGTTGCCATTTCCTTCTCCAGAGGATCTTCCAAACCCAGGGATCAAACATGGGCCTCCTGCATTGCAGGCAGATATTTTACCATTAGAGCCACCAGAGGCCCCCACAATAAACATGGAAATGGTAATATTTAAGCAGGCTAGTGAAAGGGGGGTCAACTTTATCTACTAGGCTTCTGAGTTGAGGCACACGGACCCCTGGCATTAATTGTATTGAGATATGAGTAAAACTCTCAAATTATATGAAGGGCAACTATAAAAATTACCCTACGAAATATGATACTGAATCTATTATAGAGTGTGGTCAATGATTTTGTTCTTTATCATATAGGATCCTAAGAGAAACTTCTGTGTAGTCTAAGTTCTAGAGATATTTCTGCTTAATAATTGGTTTTGTTGTATGGATTCTCTAAATTGTATAATTGACCACATTTGAATTTTAACCCAGTTTGTTAAAAAGGAAATGTGTGGCTCAGTCATAGTTCTGTCTTCATTTGATAGTTTTGTTCTTGTTCTCCTTCACTCTTTTGCCCCATTCTTCAATCTGCTTATTGTATTTCATGTCTTGCCTTTAATCCTTTTTAGATGAAGTAGGTTCAGTAGTATCCCAAAGAAATGTTGAATCACTTGTGGTTTTCAACACAGTGCATGCAGAATTAGAAAAGCTATTTTAGTGTCTCAGGTTGTAGTAAGAGAACCAAGACAAGGGGAGTATGTACTAGTTTCCTGGAGCTTCCGTAACAAGTCTCACAAGTTGTGTAACTTAAGAAAACAAATGCATCTGCTCTCAGTTCTGGAGTCTAGAGATATGAAATCAAGTTGTCTCTGTATAACCATGCATACATTGAAGACTAAGGTGCATCCTTCCCTGCCTCTTCCCAGGCTCTAGTGGTTGGCATTCCTTAGTTTTTAAACTCATCACTCAAATATCTGTCTCCATTTTCACATGGCATTCTTCCTATGTATGTGTCCAAATATTCCTCTGATTTCCAGATCTGCTACCATGAGGATAATATCTCTCCACAAACAAGCAAAACTTTTATGTTTTAAAAGTTGATTATAGAATGTTACAAACAGCATCTGAATTCAGAATTTTGTTTATCTCTATGCTAAAATCTTCCCTATCTCCCTGCCCCCCACCCAGGCCCACTATGATTCACTATTATCTCATCTTAACTTGATTATATCTACAAAGACTCTATTTCCAAATAAGGTCACATTTAATTCAACTCACAGCAAGTAGTATCAATAGTAGTGATACAGCAAAAATTATACTACAAGGCAAGTGTTGGCCTCCCTCCCCAATATGTTTTGTTACAACTCCCTACTCCTCAGCTCAAGAGGTTGTACAAGTTTGTATTTCTACGCTCATCTCCCAGCCTTTTCACTTTCAGTGATATCTGCTCTGTCTCTATATTTGCACCTGAATTCTCCCTCACTGTACGCTTGTGCTAAGTCGCTTCAGTCATGTCTGACTCTTTGTGACCCCATGGACTGTAGCCTGCCAGGCTCCTCTGTCCATGGGATTCTCCAGGCAAGAATACTGGACTGGGTTTCCATGCCCTCCTCCAGGGGAATCTTCCTGACCTGGGGATCAAACCCTGTCTCTTATGTCTCTTGCATTGGCAGACAGATTCTTCACCACTTGCACCACCTGGGAAGCCCCTTCAGAAGAATAATTCATGGACTGAAACAACCATATGAATATTTCAGCTACTAAAAAGCTTCTTCCTTCCAGCTGACCCACCCTGGACTCCAGTGAGCAAGTGATACCACATTTCCTCATAGTCTCAAGCTCCTATAGACAGAGGATCTCAGACAAGGCACCTGGCTTAAGGAAAGTAAGGAGTCTTCGCTGACCCCTGTTCCAATATGAAACATTTATCAACTTAATACTCGTGGGATTTGAAGCCAGATTGAGATGAGTTCAAACTCCAATTTTGCAAACACTGAGGCAGACTGTTCTATTTGAGCTTGGAGATGCACAACCATACATAAAACTGTGTCCCAGTTTTCCTGACACTCCAAAGCTTAAAGTGCATTAAGAAAGAGCTCCACAACTCTCATAGAAAACATAATGGTTCATCAAGAAAGACAAATCTTGTTTACATAAAACTCTAGAGTAATTGAACACAATGTACTTGTTGGTTTTGCCAGTTCTGGGGTATGTGAACTCACAAATTAATTCAACCCCTAAAATAAAATTTCTTTATGTACAACATGAAGAAAAAATATCTTATAGTTTGGTTGTGAGAAATAAACAATATTTAAATTCTTGTTACTGCTCTGTCACACAATAGGTGCTTAATAAATGTTAGTTCTCACACATTCCATACAAATATCAATAGATCTTATGATATTATCAGTATCATTCTATTATGCTCTTCTTTGGGACAGGTTTTCAGAACATATTTAAATTTATTTTGTTAAATATTTATGCCCATGATACTCCTAGGAATTTGCTTTAACTTCCTTTGCAATAGATATTTGTTTACACTTACTTTTTCTCCACTACCCAAAATTATTCACCTATGTTTGCACAGCTTTTGCAAGCAAGATCTCTGAGATTAACCTTTTCCCACCTAACTAACCTCAAATTTTTCACGTTAACAGATTGAGATGGTGCGTAGAATTATAGTTGGCATTTTCCCTCCTTTTAATGTTTAGGTCTCCAAAGGCTACATGAAAACCTAGTGTGAACTGCAAGCAGAACATCATTATTTAAAATATGCAGAATCTCTCCAATTGTTGACCAAATCTCATTTTAAGACAAAGGACTAAAGCAAAAAGTCCATAGCTAAATGCAAGAAAAGTTCATCTGAAAACTTTAATTAAAGAAACACTGTTTTTTCAGCCATTATCAAAGGTCAACTAAGGAATTCACAGATTACATATAATTTCAAAATACATATAGGAGTGAAATGTGGCTAATTTGTTATAATTTATAAAAATAACATAATTACAATAAAGTAGTTTGACTCTTGTTTGTTTTTAATTTTTAAAAAAGACTAAATGTCTATTCATTCACATTTGAAAGAAGATAATCTAACAGATTTCATTTTAGGGTTGGGGGAGGGAGGTGGGAAGAAGAAAGAAAACTTTTCAATATAGAGACCATTTAAACATCACTGCATTGTTTGGATAAAATTTGACAATAGAAGGAAAATGTCATACCATATTTATTTCCTCATAATTTCCCCTTCCTAGTGGATATCAATCTTCAGCTACCATAAGCTGAATATAGTACCCAATAAGAATTCTATAACTCTCTTTATATTATGTTATCATTAACACAAGTGCGATCACAGACTTTATGTATCTTGAAGTTCATATTTTCTGCTTTGTGAAATCAGGATAAAATCTGCTTTCACTGGTAAATTTGAGATATTAGGGTCAAGGCAAGTGGAGACTCAGAATGACAGCTTTTGAAGAGTTAAAAAAAAAAATATATATATATATACACATGTATATATATATATATATTTAAAATAACTGACCTAGGCATATGTGTTTGGGAAATATTGGAAAATGTCATAATATCGATACATACATAATATTGATACATACTTCCTTAATGTGGAATTATTATATTATTATATTTTAGTAACAGCCTCAAAAATATTTTCCTTACTTATAAGTAATTGGCATTATTTCTATTTTCTGTCTTATGTTTTATCTAAATAAACATTAGTCAAATTTCTTATTCTTTTATGTAAGCGTGCTATATTTTGAGTACACAATGTCTGTGTATCTACACATATTTTTTTACCCTTGACTCTTAAATGCTTCATGGTAGATTTCCAAAGAAAAATAATATTCTTCCGTAACCACTGTATAGTTTAAATTTTTAGGGGATTTAACATTAATTCACTCTCTTATCTTTTCTGCTCTACATATTCCAGTTTTGTCAATGACATTATTTATGACAATTTTCTGCCTCCAATCTCAGATCTAGTCCAAAATTACATATTGCATGTAGTTTCCTTTAATCTAGAACATTGCTCAACTGTTGTCTTTCATGACTAACATTTTGGAAGACTATAGACCCTCTCTTTTCTTTTTAGTAATGTATCTTATTATGTTTGTTAGAACTTGCTTCACATTTAGTCTTACATTTATATATGTATCCTGGCTCTCAACTCCATGTAAAACACACTGTGCACTATTTGAAGTGTCAAGTTAGGAAGTTCAACATATGTCTGTCTATCCCTCAATGGTGATGCAATTTAGAACATATCAAAAACTGTCTTGTTCCCCCACTGTAGAATTACCATATATCCCTTTGTATCTTAAAAGCAATCTGTGTCTCTTATTCACAGATGCATAGAACAATTTTATGGACTCTGAGGGAGAAGGTGAGGGTGGGACGTTCTGGGAGAATAGCATTGAAACATGTATATTATCATATGTGAAACAGAACACCATTCCATGTTCGATGCATGAGACAAGGGCTCAGGGCCGGGGCAATGGGATGACCCAGAGGGATGGGATGGGGAGGGAGGTGGATGGGGGGTCCAGGAAGGGGAACACATGTAAACCCATGGCTGATTCATGTCAATGTATGGCAAAAACTATTACAATATTGTAAAGTAATTAGCCCCCAACTAAAATAAATAAATTTATATTAAAAAAAAAGCAATCTGTAGAGAGACCCTCTAAGACCATGAAAATTCTGCTGCACATCAAAAAATCCCCCTCCGTATTTAACTGGAAAAAATATTCTTTATGATGAATGCAAAATGATTTCCTAACTCCTGTCCTTTCTCTACCTTTATTGATTAGCATTCTATTTTTAAAGAGGAGCCCTTCCTTCTTTTTCCTTATTTACTTGTTGATTATCAGTATGGATACATGTGTTTCTACTTTTCTCCAATGGTTTATAATTCATTACTTTCCCTGCTTAATTATCTTGTTCTAGGCTTGGTTAGTGGGATCACCCTCAAACTGGTGATGATTTCTTTTTTGCATTTTTTTACGTTCTGTCATAAATAAATTATTCCAGACTCATCTCACCCTGTTCTAGACTGCGAGTTGGTAAATTATCTGAAGATTCCAGTTTGATTTTTCATGGGGAGAGTTATAGAGATATGTGGGCTCTACACATGTTCATTGACACTGGAGTTCCTTTACTTATTGGCCTTTGCAACAGACAGAAGTAGTATTTACAACATAAATTCATACTGATAATTCCAGCTGTAGTTTATCTCAACATAATTATTCCTTCCCTCCTTGCCCTCCAACCATATTCATATTTTCCTTTAACTAGAGTTTAAGGATCCTGGCTTCTGGCAATGTCATTACTCTTATTCATTTGCTCAAACCTACACATCCTCTGTAATAACCTGAACATTGTTTCATCCATACTACTACAGAAAGGAATTCCACTAAAAGAATTCAAGCCCTCTTTGCCTTTAACCCCAAATCCCAGTATCCTACTCTTAAATTGGTGGTATATAGTCACAAACTGGGGCTTCTCTGGTGGCTCAGATGGTAAAAATCTGCCTGCAATGCTGGAGACCCTGTGTTATAAAGTCACTTTGATTAAATCTTTTGTTTTATTTACCTTTGGTTTGCTTTTATCCCTTTAATACAATATTGAAACACAGCTGAGTTCATTTGCTTCAGCTTTGATTTTTTTTTTCAAACTCTCATTGTTGCTGACTTATTTTGAATTTTGAATATGTAAAACATTGACATGCTTCCAAGCATGTTCCTATAAAAAAGGTATTCTCAGAAGAGGGTAATTCTCTTTTTTCTCTCTTCTCCTTTCACTCGTACCTTGTCTGTAATAATTTCATTGTTTCTTTTTTATATTTTTTCTTCAAAAAGCAGATATATGCATGCTTTCTTACACACATGTATATTTCTTCTTATGCTGTCTGCTTTAATTTTTTTTTTTACAATATATTCTTAGGGGTAAAAGTGATGTTTTTTAGAGACAACAACATCAGTTACATAGAATGTGGAAGTAATAATACAGAAGAGTATACAAAAAGGAGAATGAATCTACAGAGGGCAAACATTGCATTCTCATGTTGAGGATAGTAAGGTAACTTATCATTCCATCACATACAGCCTGTGCCAGTCCACACTGAACTATATGCCTCTCTCAACTTCTCACTACAAAACTAAAAATCCATCTTTTCATTTTTGTCTCCTATTCTCTGTGGAAGAACTGTCCCTTCTCTCAAAAGCTAGTCTTTACTTACTTTTAAGATGCTATTTCTTCCATTTCATTCTAGATTTCCTGTTTTGTCAATATGGTTTTCTTCTTTGAATTATTTGCCTCATAATAGAAACATGTCCCACCATATTCCATGTCTTAATTACCTCCATTATCCTTTATTTCTTTCTTGGCATTTCACCCTCACTCTTTATTGTAGAATTTCTCAAAGGGTTTTATAGTTCTTAGACACTCCTCTTTCATTTACTCTGTAATCCATTTCAGTATTAATTCTTCCCCAGCTTTCCAGTCAAATTTTCCTTTCTAACACAAGATGGCAGAGTAGATGTACACACGCTCATCTTCTCCTGCGAGACTTCCAAAATTACAACTCGCTGCTGAACAACCATTAACAGGAGAATGGTGGATCCGACCAAAAAAAGATACCCCACCTCCAAGGGCAAAGGAGAAGCCCCAGCAAGATGGTATGAGGTGCGAAATCACATTTAGAATCAAATCCCATACCTGCCAGAGACACTTGGAGGGCTCATTATAAACCTTGTGCACACAAGGAGACCCCACAGAGACCAAGCCAGACCTGCCTTTGAGTGTTTGAGTGTCTTCTGCCAAGGTATGGGTCAGCAGTGGCCTGACCCAGGGGTAGGGGATCTGGGTGCAGCAGACCTGGGTGTGGCATAAGCCCTCTTGGAGGAGGTCACCATTAACTGCACCATAGAGTTGCCAGGACTAGGGAAACAGGCTCTCAGAGGGAAAAAAAGCAAAACCTTGTGTGTAACAGGACCCAGGAGAAAGGAGCAATGACTCCACAAGAGACTGACCCAGACTTGCCTTTGAGTGTTCAGGAGTCTCCAGAAGAAGCATGGGTGAGTAATGGCCTGCTGCAGTGTTGGGGGCACTGAGTGTAGCAGTGCATGCACAGGACATTTTGAAGGAGGTTGTCATTATCTTCATTACCTCCACCATAGTTTGCTCTCAGTTCAAACAAAAGGAAGGGAACACAAACCCCACCTATCAACAGAAAATTGGATTAAAGATTTATTGAGCATGGCCCCACCCATCAGGACAAGACCCAGTTTCCCCCACAGTCATTCTCTCCCATCAGGAAGGTTCCACAAGCCTCTTATCCTTATGCCTCAAGAGAGAGAGAATGAAAACCAATTGATCACAAGGACCACAGTCTTGTCTAACTCAATGAAACTATGAGCCATGCCCTGTAGGGCCACCCAAGACTAAGGGGTCACGGTGGAGAGTTCTGACAAAAGGTGGTCCACTGGAGAAGGGAATGGCAAACCACTTCAGTGTTCTTGCTTTGAGAACCCCATGAACAGTATGAAAAGGCAAAAAGATAGGACACTGAAATATGAACTCCCCAGGTCCATAGGTGCCCAATATGTTACTGGAAAAGGGCAGAGAAATAACTCCAGAAAGAATGAAGAGACAAAGCCACTGCAAAAACAGAGCACAGTTGTGGATGTGCCTGGTGATAGAAGTCAAGTCCGATGTTGTAAAGAACAATATTGCATAGGAACCTGGAATGTTAAGTCCGTAAATCAAGGTAAATTGGAAGGGGTCAAACAAGAGATGGCAAGAGTGAACACTGACATTTTAGGAATCGGTGAACTAAAATGGATTGGAATTGGCAAATTTAACTCAGATGATCATTATATCTACTACTGTGGGCAAGAATCCCTTAGAAGAAATGGAGCAGCCCTCATGGTCAACAAAAGAGTCCAAAATGCAGTACTTGGGTGCAATTGCGAAAACAATAGGATGATCTCTGCTCATTTCCAAGGCAAACCATTCAATATCACATTCCAAATCTATGTCCCAGCCAGTATGCTGAAGAAGCTGAACTTGAACGGTTCTTTGAAGACCTATAAGACCTTCTAGAACTAATGCCCAAAATAGATGTCCTTTTCATTATAGGGGACTGGAATGCAAAAGTAGGAAGTCAAGAGATACCTGGAGTAACAGGCAAATTTGTCCTTGGAGTAAAAAATGAAGCAGGGAAAAGGCTAACAGAGTTTTGCCACGAGAACGCACTGGTCATAGCAAACATCCTCTTCCAACAACACAAGAGAAAACTCTACAAATGGACATCACCAGATGGTCAATACCAAAATGAGACTGATTATATTCTTTCCAGCCAAAGATGTAGACGCTCTATACAGTCAGCAAAAACAAGACTGGGAACTGACTGTGGCTCAGATTATGAACTTCTTATTGACAAATTCAGACTTAAATTGAAGAAAGTAGGGAAAACCACTAGACCATTCAGGCATGTCCTAAATCAAAACGCTTATGATTATAGAGTGGAAGTGACAAATAGATTCAAGGGACTAGATCTGATAGACAGAGTGCCTGAAGAACTATGGATAGAGGTTCATCACATTGTTCAGGAGGCAGGGATCAAGACCATCCCTAAGAAAAAGAAATGCAGAAAGGCAAAATGGTTGTCTGAGGAGGCCTTAGAAATAGTTGAGAAGGGAGGAGACACTAAAGACAAAGGAGAAAAAGAAATATATACATACCCATTTGAATGCAGAGTTCCAAAAAATAGCAAGGAGAGATAAGAAAGCCTTCCTCAGTGATCAGTGCAAAGAAATAGTGGAAAGCAATAGAATGGGTTAACTAGAGATCTTTCCAAAGAAATTTGAGATAGCAAGGGAACATTTTATGCAAAGATGGGTACAATAAAGGACATAAGTGATATGGACCCAACAGGAGCAGAAGATATTAAGAAGACATCGCAAGAATATACAGAAGAACTGTACAAAAAAGATCTTCATGACTCAGACAACCACAGTGGTGTGATCACTCACCTAGAGCCAGACATCCTTTAATGTGAAGTCAAGTGGGCCTTAGTAAGCATCACTATGACCAAATATAGTGGAGGTGATGGAATTCCAGTTGAACTATTTCAAATCCTAAAAGATGACGCTGTAAAAGTATTGCACTTAATATGCCAGAAAGTTTGGAAAACTCAGCCATGGCCACAGGACTGGAAAAGGTCAGTTTTCATTTCAATCCCAAAGAAAGGCAATGCCAAATAATGTTCAAATTACTGCACAATTGCACTCGTCTCACACAGTAGCAAAGTAATGCTCAAAATTCTCTAAGCCATGCTTCAGCAGTATGTCAACTGTGAACTTCCAGATGTTCAAACTCGATTTAGAAAAGGCAGATGAATCAGAGATCAAATTGCTAACATCCATTGGATCATCAAAAAAGCAAGAGAGTCCCAGAAAAATATGTATTTTTGCTTTATTGACTATGCAAAAGCCTTTGACTATGTGGATCACAAAAAAACTGTGGAAAATTCTTCAAGTAATGGGAATACCAGGCTACCTGACCTGCCTTCCGAGAAATCTGTATGCAGGTCAAGAAGCAACAGTCAACTGGACGTGGAACAATAGACTGGTTCCAAATCAGGAAAAGAGTACGTAAAGGCTGTATATTTTCACTGTGCTTATTTAAGTTATATGCAGAGCACATCACGCAAAATGCTGGGCTGGATGAAGCATAAGCTGGAATCAAGATTGCAGGGAGACTATCAATAACCTCAGATATGCAGATGACACCACCCTTATAGCAGAAAGTGAAGAAGAACTAAAGAGCCTCTTGATGAAAGTGAAAGAAGAGATCGAAAAAGTTGGCTTAAAACTCAGTATTCAGAAAACTAAGATCATGGCATCCAGTCCCATCACTTTATGGCAAATAGGTGGGGAAACAATGGAAACAGTGACAGACTATTTTGGGGGGCTCTGAAATCACTGCAGATAGTGATTGCAGCCATGAAATTAAAAGACACTTGCTCCTTGGAAGAAAAGCTGTGACCAACGTAGACAGCATATTAAAAAGCAGAGACATTACTTTGCCAACAAAGGTCCATCTAGTCAAGGTTATGGTTTTTCCAGTAGTTATATATGGATGTGAGAGTTGGACTATAAAGAAAGCTGAGTGCTGAAGAATTGATGCTTTTGAACTGTGGTGTTGGAGAAGACTCTTGAGAGTCCTTTGGACTGCAAGGAGGAGATCCAACCAGTCCATCCTAAAGGAAATCAGTCCTAAATATTCATTGGAAGGACTGATGCTGAAACTGAAACTCCAATACTTTGGCTACCTGATGAGTAGAACTGACTCATTGGAAAAGCTCCAGATGCTGGGAAAGATTGAAGGCAGGAGAAGAAGGGGACAACAGAGGATGAGATATTTGGATGGCATCATTTCCTCGATGGACATGAGTTTGAGCATTCTCCATGAGTTGATGATGGACAGGAAAGCCTGGAGTGCTGCAGTCCATGGGGACACAAAAAGTCAGACACGACGGAGAGACTGAGATGAACTGAAATCACTGATGGTAATCCTGATGAGCATTATTGCATCTTTGCTACAAAAAATTGTGGTCAAAACACCAAATAATCAGCATTACTTAGGAATTTATTAGAAATGAGCCTATTATACAGAGTGAAGTAAGCCAGAAAGAAAAACACCAATACAGTATACTAACACATATATATGGTATTTAGTTAATCGGTAAAGATAACCCTGTATGCGAGACATCAAAAGAGACACAGATAAATAGAACAGTATTATGGACTCTATGGGAGAGGGCGAGGGCGGAATGATATGGGAGAATGGCACTGAAGCATGTAAATTATCATATGAGAAATGAATCGCCAGTCCAGGTTTGATGCATGATACAGGGTGCTTGGGGCTGGTGCACCGGAATGACCCAGAGGGATGGGATGGGGAAGAAGGTGGGAGGGGGGTTCTGGAAGGGGAAAACATGTACACCCATGGTGGATTCATGTCAATGTATGGCAAAACAAATACAATATTGTAAAGTTAAAAAATAGATACATAAACTAATTTAAAATTAAAAAAAAGAAACGTAGCACAAATAGAAGGAAAGAATAAATAGGTCTTGGTAGAAGAAATGTCAATGTATTTGGCATTCTTTAACCCACCAATGTCTAAATTAGAAGGAGAGAAATAAAGGAGTCAGAAGAGCATATTCCTTCTATTTAACATAATTCCCAAGCTTGAACTCTCAAAACTTATGACTACATTTCAAGCCACATAGTCACATCTATCAGAGAGTTTGGGAAATGTAGCTTTTGCTCCATATGGGCACATGCATAGCTAAAAATTGAGATTCTATTAATTTAGGAAAAAAGAGGGAGAATGAAAATTCAGGACAACTAGCAATAAAAATGCTGAAGTGTTTAAAATGGAAAGCTTTAATCTTCCTTCTCCACACAATTCAAAATGAGAAAATTTTCCTATCCCAATCTTTCCCATATCAGAATTTGCATTGTTATTCAAGCAGTTATTCATCCTTGATCATTTCTTCTCACCTATCTCAATTTGTCATGAAGTCCTACTGATATTTGATGTGTTTCTATGTCCCTAGCTGCCTTCTCACTCCAAGCCAACGTCATCTCTTTTCTGGTGGTGTTGTTGTTCAGTCACTAAGTCATGACTGACTCTCTGTGACCCCATGAGTTTGCACAAACTCATGTCCATTGAGTTGGTGATGCCATCCACCATCTCATTCTCTGTCATTCCCTTCTCCTCCTGTCCTCAAACCCTGCTAACAGACTCTCAAGGGTCTTCAACACTACAGTTCAAAACCATCAATTCTTCAGTGCTCAGCGTCCTTTATGGTCCAACATTCACATCTGTACATGACTACTGGAAAAACCACAACTTTGACTATATGAAGCTTTGTCAGCAAAGTGATGGTTCTGCTTTTTAGTATGCTGTATGGATTGGTCATCTCATTTTGGTTTTCTGTAATTCTCCTCTATCTGATCTCACTGCCAACACATTTGTCTACTTAGAGATAACAAAGTGACCTTTTAAGTATGCGGATCATATCATTCTTCCATGGAAAAATTCATTGCAGGCAGAATAATATCAACAATCTCTGACCCGAGTTTTCTGATCTGCTTACTTGCTCACTTAATGTTGTGTATCATTGTCCTTCTTATTGACCAGACTTCAGCCATGGAGGTTTTTTGTTGTTGTTCTGTTCCTCAGGGATATAGGATACTTTTCTTTGAATTTATTTTTCTCCCTTTTCTCTTTATTTTTCTCTTTTTAGTACTTTTCATGATGAGATCCTTCTCATCTTATTGGTGTTTCATCTCAAATACCTCAAATTAGCTGCTCAGAAAAGTTTTTCTGGATCAACATTTGTAGACTAGTTCACTCTAGAATTACTCTATATCATAGCAAACTTTGGATTCTTTTTGATATTTATCTGATCTGTAAATAGTTCATGTATTGGTTTATTTGTTTACTGTTCATCTCACCCTATCTATAAGGCAGAGTTCCTCATCTATCTTATTTCCACTTTATCAACATCACTTAGAACAGTGCTTAGCATTTAGAGAATCTCAATATATATTTTCTGAGTGAATAATAAGTGATTGAATGGATGGTCTTCTAAAAGAACTCCCAGTTAAGATACTATCGTGTGGCTTCAGTTAGAACTCCTATAGCAGCTGAACAATTGCCAGTTGAGGAAGATAGGCTTAAACTGCTCACAACCCTTTTCTTTTGGCTCAGCAGGTAAAGAATCCACCTGCAATGCAATGCCCTAGGTTGGGAAGATCCCCTGGAGTATGAAATGGCAACACACTTTAGTATTTTTGCCTGAAAAATCCCATGGACAGAACAGCCCATCAGGCTACAGTACAAAGGGTTGCAAAGAGTCAGACATGACTTGAGTGACTAAGCATGAAACACTTTTCTTTAATGAATTAAATCTAGATTGCAAAGAGGCACTTGATATTAATAATAATATATTTAACAAGAAGTCTATCGGCAATTCTCAAAATTGTTTTCCAGCTCATAGTATCTCTTCTCATTTTTCTATCACTGCTATAATACGTTCCTTCTACAACCCTAAACCACTTCTCCTTCTCCTCTTCTTTATCATCATCATCATCCACACCTTCCCATATCTTCTCTTTTATTCCATAGATTTCTATCACCAAAAGCAAAATTTAATATTTTATTTTAAACTCTAGTTGAACAGCTTTGAGAAAAAATTTTAAGAGAGAATTAAAGATCTTTGGGAGTTCAAGCTCTGAAACACATATTTAGAATGGAATATTTTCATTGCTTTGGTTACAGAAATGACCAAATTTGTCCTTTTATGCACGGAAGCTTTCTAAATTCTGATTTTGACAATTTGTAGAAACATTAATTAAGGAAAACTTTTTGCTACCATTTCTAATCTAACTTGGGCTCTCTAGTGGACCCTGAATTTCAAAATGTCAAATTTTTATTTGAGCAAACAATGTAACAAATTACTGCTCTTAAATATTTGTTTCAGGGTACATATATCTAGGAATAATTCTTTAATCTTGGCAAATAGATTATTCCTATGGCTGCAGTATGAATTAAAGTCTAAGTAAAACAACAAGTCCCTCCAGGAGCATAATTTTACTCAACACTAGTGTTTCTGGATTAACTATAAAAATATCACTGCAACATTTTCCAGATTATCTCAACTTTATAAAAAGAGAAAAAATGGTTTTTAAATAGATATTACAGATTCTAGTTTTTCCTTGAGTTTTCTTGATACTTATTGCCTAAATGTCCTGTCAAAAATTAAAAACTGAAAATGCCATCTTGTAAGAGTTATATTACATTAAATAGTAAAAATCTTTACCATAGTTCTTACCTTATAAAACCATGATTTTTTTTTTATAATTAAAGACATAAGGCTACAAATACATATTTGTCCCTCTCAAGAAAATAAATACATTCAAGCTTCCTAGAGTTGTTTCTTTCTTTAAAGATAGATATTAGATGTTAACTGATTTAGGATGTTTGCCAAGGTTACTTGAAACTCTATAATTTAAGCTAAAGAAATTTGCTAAGCAGAATATGGTTTAACAGAAGTTAAATTAGAGAAAATTCAATTCACAAATTGAGTTTTCTTTCACTTAAGCTTTCAGACCTAGCTAACAAACATCCAAGTCTTGACAGTTCAGAATGAGGGGTCTTATTTTCAACAGTACTGCTTTTGTGTGCCTTGTAATACAATTGTTAAGAAGGAGGTAGACAGTGTCCTGTTATCAGACTCACAATCTATATAGAAATGTAAATGTATTCTCTTCTCTTTTTTGAAAAATGTTAATACATTTTTGCTGAGTCATTTCAAATTAAATATTAGCTTTGTCTATAGACAAACTTTTAATTATATCATATTAATGACAATCTCAGCTCTATAGAACTATACAAAGGTGTTTGATAAAGATCTGATATTGCATTGTTAATTAATTTTCCGTGATAAGCATACAAATGGATATATCTCTCCCTGGCAAGTTGATTCTATGTAAGAGGCCAACCTTCCCTGAAAACTGTGCAACTTTGAGCACCAAACTTTGTCATATTCCCTGAGTTTCTACTACTAAATTTTTCAATTTAACTGTCTATTGAGAATACATATTCTAATTTTGAGGTGGATCAAATTATGATACTATTCCTAAATAAGAGGCAAACTGGTTATGAAATCTTATCTATTTTAGTCATCATATAAGAATTAAATGGAAGGGATTATGATTCTGCTATTGAAAATACTTCGTCTTTTTTTCTATTATGGACTAGAATACTGCTGTATGTTTGAATGAGAAATGGGTGAACCAGAATCAAAGACAAGTTTTCCTCTTATGATGAAAGTGAAATTGAGCAAGGGGTTTTGTTCTAAGTATTTTCTTCCTTTTCAATCTTAATACTTTTGTAAATCTGAAGTCAGGACTGAGGACCTTTTGTACAAGGCTCATGGTTTTAATCTTCTATTCTCTAATATTTCATGTCAAAAGTGAAACATTTAAAGGAAATTGAGGTTGCCAAAAAATTTCTGATTGCCTATTCAGGGTAATAGTTATTATGAGATACATTGAGAGGAAGAGAGTCTTTAACTTCAATATGAACATCCATGCCAATACTTAAATGTCTATACATCAAATTAAGCTTTTCATTTCTTTAAGAAATAGCCTAAAGCATATATAAGGTTAAATTACAGCATGAAACTCTAAAGCAATGTGAGCTTTAACATTACTGTCTGTCATGGAGCTACCAGATAGGAAATACACAATATAGTTTGATTTTTTTTTAAATTATAATGACATTAAAAAAATAACTGTGTAGCTAACTGTATCATTAAAAAGTAAGAAAGTCTGATTCTAGACATCTTAAGTATATATGCATTTCTTTAAGAAAAACGTACACCTTTCAGTTTCTGGTCCAGCATGTAAAGAGCTTAGAAGTTGCCATATCTTCCTAACAAGTGTAAAGCTGAAAACAACTAAAAAGTTCAACAGTTCTTCCAGTTTCCTTCAAAAAAGTGCAGTCACTCAGTTGTGTCTGACTCTTTGCAACACCATGGAGTGTAGCCCACCAGGCTCCTCTGTCCGTGGAATTCTCTAGGCAAAAATACTCAAGTGGGTTGCTGTTCCCTTCTCCAGGGGATCTTCCTGACCCAGGGATTGAATCCAGGTCTTTCACATTGTAGGCAGATTCTTTACTGTCTGAGCCACTTTACTGGATCCCCATTTCCTTCCAAAAAGTGAAGTCAAAAATTGAAGAGACAGGAAGATACAGAGAATTAGAACTTACCAGAGTAAACACTCATAAGCTGGTTTTTTAGGAACTCATACCACAGTAGGAAAACCTGAACTGTAATTGACAAATGCTGAAGGCTCAGTGTGGGAATGTCTAAGAGCTGGAAATTCCAGAAGGACCCAGTCACAGTAGGGTCCCCGTGATTTGAGGAATTTTATTTCCAGGAGCTCTACAATGTCCTTACAATAGATACTGGAGCAAATTCCCCTTGTGCTTCCAGTAGAGGTAAGGGAAAATTAGCCATTTTGACTAAACACTATTTCTTCTCAGGAAGCATAATACAATCAGTATAATAAGCTAGTGTGATATCTTGTAGAAGGAAAAGTCAGTCAAGATCCTTAGGAACTACATCATGACATACAGCTGGAGAGTTGATATATCCATGAGGTACTTGGATTCCTGGCCTTGTCAGCTGAAAGCAAACTGCTTCTGGTGAGTCTCATTGACAGGGATGGAGAAAAATGCTTTTGCTGGGGCATGGAAACTGGGAGCACAACATTGGATATTATGTGTATGAAAACACTCTGAACTTCATCCTGAAGGGAAAGAAAAGGAATGTACCAGAAAAGTTCTTATCTTTTGAGGAAATAGTATGACTTTACCAAACAAAGACTAGATTTGTTTCCTTCCTCAACCTTCCCTCCCCTCTCCACCCAAATTTGTAAAGAAGATCATTCAAGGACCTCAATTTCAATTAAAGAGTTAATGAGTGGCTACTAAATTTTAGATTACTCTTCAAGCCAGGTGAAGAGTCAATTTATGGTGGTGGGGGTGGGGAAAGGCAGCAATAAAGAGATTGATCAGTAGGCAATAATCTAGGGGAGATGTGGCAAGAGTATGATATAAGAAAGAGGCAATGTGAACAGAAGAACTTATAATGGATGTTTTTGATCAGGTAATTGAGGTAGAAGCCAGATTGCTATGAGGATTGAGAACTTAATAGTTTGTAAAACAACTAAAGCACAAGAGAGACTGGAAGCAACTCAAGTTTGAAAGACACCCCTTTGTAGTACATCAATGCTCATACAGTTGAAAGCTGGCAGAGATCTCACGTTTCCAGTCCAGAGAACTTTTCATTGCATTACTTGTCTTGGCTTCTGCCTATACAAGGAAAATGTGCTCTTTGAAGGAGAAACAAAGGTGAATCATGTAATGGTTTCTTTTACAACAGAATACAGCTGTGATCAGAGGCTACACATAAGAATGCTATTTGAGATGGTGTTTCTACTCTCAGTTAGAGGCTTTCAGTTAACCATAAGTTGGTCTACTTGACCACTGATAGATACCTGCTTCTGAATTCACAGTTCTGTCTTGACCAGGCCATAAACAGGTTATCACTTATTATCTCCAAAGTAAATAATTTTCTTCTTGTCTTGTGGCTCTTTTGTTAATCAAACCCTTAGATGCCCTGCTATTTCCTGTTATTGCTGGGGGGAAAAAAAATGTGTCCATGTGTTTTGTATGGTTATTCTTATTTACTTCCTCGTAACATCTTCTCATTCTTTCAATTAACACATATTTTAATGCCCTATGTGATAAGTGCTACAACTTTTTAAAAGTATTCTAATATTCTTCTCCTACTAGGTGTGGTAGAATTGCACTCCCCTGACCATTTTGAAGGTATGTGAGACCATGTGATCTTCTTTGGCTAATTAAATGTTAGCAAAAGTGATTCATCTTGATCCAGGAAGACACTCTGAGTCAAGTAGCAAATCTACCTCCTGCCCCATTCTCCTTTTTGCCACACCATCCACAGAAGTCCATGCAGAGATAGCGCCTAACTCTGCTTAGATTAAAGGAAACCTGCCCTGGGCTTGTGAGCTAAATAAACAATATCCCTGAGACTCTGGAGCAATTTATTATTAAAAATACTGAATTTTTCACTTCAAGTTATGGTTCCAATGTAACAAAAATCTAAAATATATAATATTGTTCATAATGGTCATCTGTACATGACTACCAGAAAAACCACAGCTTTGATTAGATGGACTTTTGTTGGCAAAGTAATGTCTCTGCTTTTTAATATGCTGTCTAGGTTGGTCATAACTTTTCTTCCAAGGAGCAAGTGTCTTTTAATTTCATTGCTGCAGTCACCATCCACAGTGATTTGGGGTCCAAAAAACAAAATCTGTCACTGCTTCCACTTTTCCTCCATCTATTTGCCATGAAGTGATGGGACCAGATGCTATGATCTTAGTTTTTTTGAATGCTGAGTTTTAAGTCAGCTCTTTTACTTTCGTCTTTCACTCTCATCAAGAGGCTCTTTAGTTCTTCTTCACTTTCTGCTATTAGAGTAGTATCATCTGCATATCTGAGGGTGTTGATATTTCTTTGTACAATCTTGATTCTAGCTTGTCCTTCATCCAGCCCTGAATTTTGCATTGTGTACTCTGCATATAAATTAAATAAGCAGGGTGATAGTATATAGCCTTCATATACTCCTTTTCCAGTTTTGAATCAGTCTGTTCCATGTCCAGTTCTAATCATTGCTTCTTGATCTGCATTCAGATTTCTCATGAAGCAGGTAAGATTTGGGCACAGACTTGAATTAAGAAAGCAAAGAAAAATCATGAATAATATTTAGAAAAAAAATTGCTGTTGAGAAAAGAACATGGAGCCATAAGTGTGGACTCTGACACACTTAGGTCACTGGAATCAACTAGATAAGAATATTAGAAAGTTTTTGACAGTTGTCTTGCCAAAAGAACCAGCAGCCTGTACAAAAAGTGACTGTGATTGTTCACCAGTTAGAATAACCTGTGGGGCCCCATCCAACTACCAGAAGGGAGTGGGCTGATAAAGAGCTCAGGGCCAGGATGAGTACCTGCATCAGTATTTAGTTCAGTTAAAGCAAGGAGAATAATGGAAAAGGCAGTGTCTTGTAGGCAGAGCAAAGCGCTGTAGAGGCCCTGGACAAAGGGAGAATGACCAAGAGTGGACTCAGGGTCCACTGGAGACTTTCTCCATACAGAGGATATGGTCCCTCACTATGTCTAATAGTCAGGATATCAGAATTGCTGCTGCTATTGTCTGTAGTGTGTCTCCCTTTCTTCCTCTTTCTGATTGGAAAAGTTTACTTTGGTTATTTCTTCTTTTATTGAATGTTTCTATTAAGTACAATCTGTATTAGGCTATTAAATCTATCTGCCTACTCCATGTCTCTACCTAAACACTTAATATCAGGGTGCAGGGAAAAAAATTTGCTGACTGATTTAACTTTAAAATTCAAGACTACAAATTTCAATAGGATTACAATTTCAATACCTGAAAAATATACCCTTCTTCTTTTTTATGCTTAATTTTGCATTCTATGCAAATCTTCATTCTTTCTCTGGTCCCCTCAAACATCAGCGCCCTCTAACCCAGACCCTTCCTACCATCTTCAGACTGATATATTCTACTAACTACTTAATTTCTCTATGTGTATTTCTAACTAGTATTTGAAACTTCTGGTTGATAAACCGGATTTTATTTTCTTTCCCAACCAAGTCTGCTCTTCCTAAACTTTCCCAACTTGGTAAACAGTACTACTATCCAGAGAGTGATCTGAGCAAAAGTTGAGTTTACTTGAGCCCTTGCTTTTACTCATTCTGTACATGCATTCATCAACAAGGCCCATCAACTGACTATGCATCATAAACCTATTTTAAAACTATCTCTTCTCCTTTCTACCACTACTGTCCTAACCCAGGCCACCATCACTTCCCTGCCCCCCCCACCCCCACCCCCGGTCCTTTGTGGTAGTCTTGTAACTGAACCTAATTTTTCCCTTCATTGGCTTCTATTACATTAGTGTCATGTCTAAATGCACTACTCTGACTTTTCCCAGTTCAGCTCAGTTCAGTAGCTCAGTCGTGTCTGACTTTTGCTACCTCATTGACTGTAGCATCCCAGGCTTCCCTGTCCATCAGCAACTCCTGGAGCTTGCTCAAACTCATGTCCACTGACTCAGTGATGCCATCTAACCATCTCATCCTCTGTCATCCCCTTCTCTTCCTGCCTTCAATCTTTCCCAGCATCAGGGTCTTTTCCAAGGAGTCAGTTCTTCCCATCAGGTGGCCAAAGTATTGGAGCTTCAGCTTCAGCATCAGCCCTTCCAATGAATATTCAGGATTGATTTCCTTTAAGATTGACTGGTTTGATCTCATGGTAGACCAAGGAAGGGACTCTCAAGAGTCTTCTCCAATACCACAGTTCAAAAGCATTAATTCTATGGAGCTCAGCTTTCTTTATGTTCCAACAGTCACATTCATACAAGACTATTGAAAAAATCATAGCTTTGACTAAATGGATATTTGCAAAGTAATGTTTCTGCTTTTTAATATGCTGTCTAGGTTTGTCATAGCTTTTCTTCTAAGGAACAAGCATCTTTTAATTTCATTGCTGCAGTCACCATCCACAGTGATTTTGGACCTCAAGAAAATAAAGTCTGTAACTGTTTCCATTGTTTCCCTCTTTATTTTCCATGTAGTGATGGGACCAGATGCCATAATCTTCATTTTTTGAATGTTCAGTTTTAAGCCAGTTTTTTCAGTCTCCTCTTTCACTTTCATCAGGAGGATCTTCAGCTCCTCTTAGCTTTCTTCCATAAGGGTGGTGTCATCTGCATATCTGAGGTTATTGATATCTCTCCCGGCAATCTTGATTCCAGCTTGTGCTTCATTCAGCCTGGCATTTCACATGATGTATTCTACATATAAGTTTAATAAGCAGGGTGATGATATATAGCCTTGGCGTACTCCTTTCCCAATTTGGAACCAGACTGTTGTTCCATGTCTAGTTCTAACTGTTGCTTCCTCACCTGCATATAGATTTCTCAGGGGGCTGTTGAGGTGGTCTGATATTCCCATCCCTTTAAGAATTTTCTGCAGTTTGTTGTTTCCACTGACTTTTCTAGTCCTTCATAAAATTATCTTGTCTTTTAAGTCCCATCTCTTTCTCTGCTTATCATGTTCTATCCACACATTTTTCCCTCCTTGGAAAAATCTGAGACAACAAGTATTCCCAGGGCCTCTGTACTTGCTGTTCCCTCTGCAGGTAATGATTTTCCATCTTCCTTCTTAACATTATTCCACTCTACTGAAATGTCAATTCCTCACAGAGACCTTTCCTGAAGATTCGTAATATAGCCCTAACATGATGCTCTCTATTACATAAATGGGTTTCTAATCTATTCTTTTCATTAAAATGATCTCTTTCATTTATTTCCTCATATTTCATCTGACTCTACTCTTGAGTGTAAGTTCCAAGAGAACAAAAACCAGTCTTTTTCACTGAATTTTGTCAGTGCATATGTAGTTTGTATTCTCTCCTAGGTGCATATTTCTTAATACTTAACTGCTTTTCAGACATTCAGTGATGTGATCTGTCTCAACCCTTAGATTTTGCACAATTATTGGCCCTCAGCTATGCTACTGACTCAGACTTCCACACTGTTCCTCCATCTTTTCGCTTGACCTTTACTAACTGTTCATCCCTGTATGGAAGTGTTTTTCATTAAGTATAATATAAAATCATCACAAGAATTCATCCTGTCATTTAAAACTAGTGAGAAAAATATGATTTCATTCCCAGTCATTTTCAAATGTTACCCTTATTTTCACTAATGTAGCAAATGGAAGAATAAAGCTGGAAGCCAAATGAAGGGATGACTTAAGGAAAAAATCAACTAGAAGTTCAGAAAAAAAATTGAAAAAATTATTTAAATGAGTTTGTTTTAAATCAAATACTGTGTTTTATTTATAGTTCTTTTCTGCCAATGTTTCTGAATCTCATGATTATTATCTTTTAACTCCATGAAGTCAAGAATTTAAAAAAAAATGAATTCTGATTTCATGATGAAAATATATGCATATATGAAAGTATAAAACACATGAAGAAATTACTTAAACATGACTGTTTAAAAACTATTACATACACAAGATAATTGCATGAACATCATATATCTCTAATTTTCAAACACAGACATTTAGACAGGCTTACGTTTACATCAGGAAGTTATTCATAATAGTGTAGTTAAATTTTTTTTAGTCTTATTTTTTTTTCCTTCTGCATAGTAAACAAGCTACTATGGTAGGAGTAGATGTAGTTCCTCTACAAATATACCTCCATCTAAACAAGTAGTAGGATACTTGTTTTGAATTAAACTGGTATCACTGTTTCTATGTCTTAAGTAAATTGCTTCTACACTAGCCTCATAAGCAATACAAAGACTCCAGTACAACTTTTAAGTGAGCCTAAGTTATTTATTTGAAACAAATATTTTCATTAAATATTCTATTTTTGCCAATAAATGTGCACCAGCTTATTTCCTTACAGAGCATCTGTCCTTTCACGTTGCTTTGGCTCCTTGACCAAATCAAGGGCATCTTGGCCCAGAGAAGCAGCACACAGCTGTGTTTATAGGTGTTGTTGACAAAAGAAAATGCATCCATGCGCCAGTATCAAAACAGGGTTGTTATATACAGAGACTAGGATATGTGATGAATTTCACTACAAAGAAATTTCATGTAACCATTCTCTACTTCAGGTTTGTAATATTTTTTGTTTGCTTGTTTTTAGATATTAGAAAAGAAGAAGCCTACTATACTAAAGTTAATTTATTTAGAAAGTACTTTTCAAATGTATGTACGTATCTAACTATATATATGTTTTTAATTTGGATAATGTTGCTGAAAAAAAAGTCAACATTGACTGAAAATCATTGAACAAGGATCAGAGCAAGAATTGAATTCTGAAAGTAAATATAAGGAATAAAACAAAATTTGAGTTTGATATTAAATAAATTATTGGTCTATTGAAAACAATTATGCCAATATTTATAAGAAAGATAGATTATACATATACATCTATAAGTATGTATAATTATCTGAGACATTTACTATAAACAGTAAATGTGTATACACTATGTAGAGACATTTACTATATATGGTAATTACATTTACCAAATACATGTTTGTTAACTACCTTAAATGTTTCAGGTAATTAATTACACCAGATACATGTAAGGAAATAAAGGTACAATATATGTTTGTATGTTTGTATGTTTGTAGAATATATGAGACTAGTATATGTTTCACCAAAGGATTAGTGTTAATTTTTCTAAATTTAAGAAAGAAAAATTAATTAAACATCATAAAATTGAAAAAAGGAACATTCAACTTATAGCTGAAATAAAAACGGTGATGGAAATGATGCAATATTGAACATAGCAGTTCAACTTGAAATTGAGGTGCGGGAGTGAGGGAGAGCAAGCTGAGATGAACAAAAATGATAGTGGGATTTTAAAATGCTCATTAAAGAAAGTTATGTGTTATTTTGGTATACAGCTGATGGAAAAGAGATGTACAATTTTGGAGGGTAATTGTGCAACAGTTATCTAGAGATGTAAAACAAAATTTCTTACTTTACAAAAAAAAAAAAAGCCATCAAAAATATTTTCACAAAGTAATCTCCTCAGAACAATATTTTCATCTTTGAGATGACAAGTATGACTGCAGTCATGATTCATCTACAGTATTAAAAATATCACCAAGCTTCCTAGCTGCCCAAGAGGGATGCAGAGAAAAACAAGCATTCTGTTAAAATTTCCTCTTTCACTACAATGCATCTTTCCTTTTAAAAACTATAGAAAACCATTACCATACAGAATGTACTTTGTCTTTCACAGACAAAAGAGAGCTTAAGTGAAGGACTAGTTTGCCAGAGGCTATCAGGAAGAATGAATTAACAGGCGTGTCTCCCTTCTCTCTTCTAAAGTCTGTGTTCTTTTTAACTATACTATCCCCTGGTCTCCTCTGAACTGACTGGCCAAAATCTAAACTGGGTTGAATTTCTGTGGTAGAAATATATGCTTAGTCAATAGTCCAGATAAATGATATCTCCCATGCTTTTTCTGCTCTGTCCACAGAAAAGTACTAAACCAGTGCCTTTGCCACTATTTTCCTGAATAAACAAATAGGACAAGATAAGACGTGAAAAGGAATAAATTCCTAAATGTCATTGCTACATTTGGAACTCACTTTGTATTTATTCCTCCTCTCTCCTCTATCAAAACCACAATATCATATAGAAACTGGCAAACTTTCTCAATTTTTATTTCTCCAAAATATATTTCTCAGCGTAAGTTAGGAACTTTATGGGATAAAAATGGTTGATAAAAAAGTTTTGGGACAGGTAATATTCAAATTAAGAGAATGAAAAGTAAGGAAACACTCTGAAGAAACAAGTTTCTAGAGTGGGAGCCCATCTTGTTTTTTAATTTAATTATCGGTTTTCTAAAAAACAAATATTTATTAATGATCAGATGCCAGGAACTATAATGGGAAAATATGCTTTTGGTTATTGAGTAGGTTTGGAAGGAGAAGTTAAAGAGTACTTAGAAACTAGCAAAATTAAGGGCTTAAATAAACAGTCAGAATGAAGCTTTTAAAAATTCTTGAGAAAGAGAAATAATAAGAAAAGTATTATATTGGACATTATAAGTGAATTCCTCAAACTACCCTTTACAGGCCTAAACTGGCCCTCTCAAGCAAGACAATTTTATTCCTTTTTAAATAGCTTTTAAAAAGAAAAAATATATCTAGTGACATAAATATTATATGAAATTCAAATATCAGTTTTCATAAATAAAGGCTTTTTTGGAACATAGCCACGATTAATGATTATATTAATCTGTGGCTGTGTTCATGTTGCAATGGTAGACTTGAGTAGGTAAGTAGTTGTGGTTTGAGGTGTTTAGTAATAAGTAGGGCCAATTTTTTTCTCAAGTTCTAGGCAAGTTAAAAAATGAATGGAAGTGTAAATTAAGTGACATAAAAGTATAGCTCTACTAATGAATGAAGCTCATACTGGAGAACAGAGTTTATATCAGTGGGCTTGAGACCTCCTAATAGTGATTCACATTTCAGAGAGATTCATCTCTTCAGTCAAAATCATTTCTGGAGTCTTGTTTGGGGACGGGGGGTGCAGGCTTCTTCTGCTATATGACAAAGGACAGAACAGGGAAAAGAGAAGTCATTTTAGAGGTAGAGAGAAGCCACTTGTGTTTTCTTCTTATGAATATTAGAGGACTAGGAGATGGGTGCTTCATCCCAGCTACTGCCTAACATTACTGTTCTCTTCAACCTCTGGTCTTAAACAAGAAGTTAACCAGCACTATGATGATCCTCTTCAGGGAAGGCATCAGCACATGGACAGTCTTGCTCACACTTTTTGGAATACAAGCTACTGGTCCTTTGTGGTTCCACTTGGAATCACTGATATGGCCCACAGATTTTGTACCTGGAAGGCCTTAAAATATCCCAGAACAGTATATAAATGAAACAAACTCCAAATCTACTCTGCAACCAAAGATGTACACTCAGCACAAAGTTATTGGGTATAGCCTATCTGAGTTTCTATAAACAGTAAAATTATAGGACACCACTATAATATCGCCGTAATACAATGAATACCAGAATTTCACCAGTGTATGGTCAGTAATAAAAAAGCACGTCAAACTTGAGTGCAAAGCTTCTCTTGTTATCAAATTCCCAGAATTTTCCGGAGACCCTGAATTCTGAACTTATCATTCCTCACAAGTTAAAGTCTAAAGAAATCAAATTACTTGTTGTTCAAATTCCCCAAATCAATATCCCTTCCACTGTCTGCCTGCTTTGCTTCCTGGATTCCATATCTCAGTTATTGTTGCCACTTACACTGTGGTCTGTCACACTGGAAACCTAAAAGTGGTATCCATCATCTACTACACACCTCCCAAATACATGACGGCCAAGTCCTGGTAATTCTGTTTCTTAAATCATCCTTACAGATGTCCAGTTCTTCTATTTCAGTCCACATTTGCCAAGAGCAAACATGACTTCTCAAGCGGATTATTGTAAAAGTGTCTTATAGGTCTCCGGCCACCAAGCACTCTCTCCTCCACTCACCATCCACTCCAGACAGGAACTAACCTAGTTTCAATCATATCGATTGACATAGAATATTAAGCATTTATATACAAAGAAAAAGTATCAGCCCACTCATAAGTAATAAAAAAGGGAATGATCTATATGTATGCATTGTTGTTTATTCGCTACGTGTCTGACTGTTTTGTGATCCTGTGGACTGTAGCCTGCCAGTTTCCCCTGTCCGTGGGATTTCCCAGGAAGAATACTGGAGTGGGTTGCCATTTCCTTCTCCAGGCGATATTCCTGACCCAGGGATTAAACTTGCAACTTCTGCATTAGTAGGTGGATTCATTACCACTGAGCCACCAGGGAAGCCCTATACGTATGCATAAAAATATAGTTGGTTGCTCAGGCGTGTCCGACTCTTTGAGACCCCATCGACTGTTACCCACCAGGCTCCTCTGTTCATGGGATTCTCCAGGCAAGAATACTGGAATAGGTTGCCATTCTCTTCTCCAGGGGATCTTCCCAACCCAGGGATCAAACCCAGGTCTCCCTCATTGCAAGCAAACTCTTTTTCCATCTGAGCCACCAGAACTTACAAATGGATAGAAGAACCTTATAAGTATTTGGAAACACCAAATATTTAACAGTGGTTACCTTTAGGGAAAAAAGATAAGCTAATTTGAGTAAGTAATTGGGAAGGTAGAATGCTATCTTTTATGCCATATAATTCTATATGATTTATTCTAAGAGCAGAGATATCACTGCTTATTATGTGTGCTATTAGAAAAAAGTGAAACAATGTTTGGAAATATATAAAGGAACAAAAGTATAATTAAAAAAAAATGTAGCATCTATATGATAAAATAAAATCTGTATGATAAAAGCCTAATCACAGAGACTAGTCAGTGGGTTTTCAATTGCTCTGGGTCTGAGATGGTAAACTTCTGGGAAAGGAGGCAACAATACATAAGGGACCAGGATAGCAGAGAAAAGGGGGAAAAACCAAAACACATTTGGAATAGAGAAAATCCAAATAAGTCACCTAGCCTAGCAGATAAAAAAGAATATCAAAGGTAACTTCAATGTTTCCATCTTGACAGCTGTGATGATTCAGAGCCAAAATAAACAGCTTATATGTGAAGGTGACATATTTTTCTTGGTGACATTTTTATTACCATCTTAACAGGCTAAGTTTGGGGTGATGATAAGACAATCGGGTGGAGATATTGTCTATGTAGTTAGATTTGCAGGCTTAACAGCAAAACATAAGGTGGCAGATTTGACTGATTCATTATCATGGGTATATAGGAAATAGTTGGATCCATGAGTTCTTATAGGAAAGGGATAGAGTGAACAGAAGACTTTGAACAGAGTCATGAAAAGAACAGAGTTCATAATAAGAACAGAATAAAGAATGCAGAATGCACAAAGGACTTAAAGGAAGAAAACATTCTAAGCAATACTAGGGGATCAGCAAACCCAGATTTTACAGTGCTACCCAGTATGAGTGTGTGTGAGAAAAGTCCTTTGAATTTGACAAGCAATAATTATGAGAGACCTTGCAAAGAAAAGCTTCTGAAAATAGACCTTTCTCCTTTTAGGAAAAAAGAATATATATTAAAATAAGCTATATGCATTGTATGAGTAAATATACTATACCATATTAAATATACATTCCATGAGAAGAAGCTAATATGGGGCAAATGATATGAACAGATGATAAACAGATAGTTAAACACAAATAGCTATCAAGTATATGAAGAGATCCTCAAGCTCATTTGTAATCAGAGAAATGCAAATTAAAGTAAAATAATTTACCACTTTACAACCATCTGATTGGCAGAAAGTAGAAAGATGAATAGTGATAATTATTAGTGGGGATGAGGAGAAACCAGATGAGCTTAATCTCACTCTAGAGCACTCTAGCAATACTTGGATTTAAACTGCATACACCCTATGTCCCAATATTCCTATCTGTGGATACATAGCCCCTAAATTTTCTCACATGGGGCTAGAAAGGGGCTTCTACAATGGTGGTAGCAATCAGGAGAGCTTAGATTATGGTGTGGGACCCTCCAAACCCCAACACCCCTACTTGCAATAACAGAGTGGGTAGCCTTTCCCTTTCTCAGGACAGCTCTAAAGAGCCAACACAGCTTGGCAGGGGTTGTACTCCAAAACAGACAGGAGATATATCTCCTGATCCCTGAACAAGGAGGGACTTGAGACATCCTGGTGATGGAAATTTGGAGTTGGCTAATGCCCCTACTAGTCCTTGTTATACCATATTGATGCTGCTTATGATGCTCCATGTGTTATCAATTGTCTAACCCATTCTGTCTCTGCCCAGGTCAACAAGCTACAACATGCAGTGCCAGTTCAACAAGGTTATATAAAACTACAGCTGACCACAGAAAATATCACTCACCCTTAGATGGACACCACTATAAGGACTCGGAGGCCTGAGGCTAGCAAGAGGGGGAAGCTCAATGCCCCTGGCCGTCCCAGTTCCACAGGAAGTAGCCAGAAAGATCTCAATACCCCTATTCCCAAATAATTGAGCCTCCCATCTCTTGAGGGGGGATTGTAAGGTAGTTAGAATAGGAAAAAGGAGTCCAGAATGGCAGTGGCTAAAAGACAAGGAAGGGAAAGCCCATGAAAATAGAGCAAAGAAAGGTCTGAGGACCAGAGTGAGGACCTCAGGTAAAACAAATAGCACACCTGGCTAGCCCAATTTACATAGAGCAGGCCCAGGGGGAGGAGAAAGAACATATGAAAAGAGGAGCTAAAGGGCCAGAGGTCTCTCTCTCTCTTCTCTTCAATTCTTTTGGGTCATCATGCCCTCATGCCTCCAGGATGTATTTTTCTTTATTTTCTAAATAAAACTGAGCTTTAACATGGAGCTGTAACACTGGTCCATCCAAGAGCTGTGACACTGCTCTGTCTGAGAGTTGCAATGCTGACCCACCTGAGGGCTGTAACACTGGTCCGTCACTTCAAATTTTTGTTGTGACAACACAGAACTGAGGAAATTACACACTCCTCAAACACAAGGATACACACAAATATGAAGATATGTATCACATTTAATTTAGCTGACCATAGGGGAGAGGAAGGGGACTGATGGTAGGAAAAGGATGAAGAAAGTTATAAATTAAATAAAGCAAAAGGGCATTCTATATTGACCACTGATGATAGGTTCCATGAATGGAGTAATATGGTTAGTTTGATGCTTCATGTGAGATTGTACATAAGAAGTAAGCAACTTACATATGATAGAAGTCATGATAAGACTAAAGAGTGCATCTGGAATAGAATAGGGAAATTCAAAATCCAGCATAGAAGTTGAAACACATTCTAAAAAGTGCTACTTGCCTGTTGGAGTGAGATAACATTTTGAGAATTAAAGGGAAAATGTAGAATGTTGTGAAAGCAGTTATAGGCAACAATTTTGCAATCAAATGGACCCATCAAGTATTGACAGTTGATAAGAGAAAGAAAAATCTTAGAGCTGAAAAAGGGACAAGTTAACCTGTGTTTAAGGAAATGTGCCTTTTTTGTCACCATTGTGGAGGCTACCTAGGAACACGATGACAGGAGAAAAAGTGCTAAGCATGATAGCTCAGGATAAAGCAAAATATTGAGACAAGGGCAGCAGAGGATGAGATGGTTATATAGCATCACTGACTCAATGTACATGACTTTGGGCAAACTCTGGGAAATAGTGAAGGACAGGGAAGCCTGGCATGCTGCAGTCCATGGGGTCATAAAGAGTTGGACATGACTTAGTGACTGAACAATGACAACAGTTAGAAATTTTAAATCAATGAAGAATACCAAATTGCTGTCTTTATTATTTTTTTTTTTTGCTGACTTTATTTTTAAGAGAAAGTATACTTGGGGATGGATCTGTAAGTTTAACATACATCATTCATGTTCTCTATCATGTGACAATAACTTTTCCTTTTAGACCCCATCTTGCTTACTGTTGAGCTTCTTTACCTTCAAATTTCTGATACTTCTCCTCCAGATAAGTCACCTCGCCTGTGATTTGGTTCATGTTAGCATTGGCCCATCTGCTTCTCTGTCCCAGGAGCAGTGAACAATCATATGGTACCACTTGATGAGTTTCAGCCTGACCTTAGACTAGAAATGCCTGCCTTGTAAGGATTTGATACCTACCATCACTCCCCCTTAACCCTCTAGCCCTTCAAAACACACAACCAGCATACATTTAAAAATATGCTCTGTAATGACCTATATGGGAATAGAATCTAGAAGAGTAGATATAGGTATAAGAATAACTGATTCACTTTACTGTACAGCAGAAACCAACATGACACTGTAAATCAATTATACTCCAATAAAAAATAATTTTAAAATGCCTAGTGATTTTTCTCTTCTTCTTGTTCCTCTTCTTATTATACATTCAGGTCAGAAGCTAAAATGAATATAGATATCAGGCTGATGGACTACCAGAAACCTATAACCACATCTTTAGAGAGCCTACTGGTCAAGATCTTGCCTTTATTACCTTATTTTTATATTATACTGGGACATTTTCTAAAAAAATGATTTTGCATTTGTATGTAGAATCTTCCTGAATTTCCTGATCATATGAAAGAAAGATAAAATTAGTGTCTTGACAAAATCATGGTGTTAAAAAGGCTAGAAGTGATTTTTGTGGTTAGTCACAGTTTCATAGTTCTCTTTTGGGAAAAACATGACCTCTATTTTATAGATCCAGAACCTGATGCCACATTGGAAATATATTCAGACAAAGGAGAGAAACAGTACTAAGAGGAAGAAGGGCAAAAGGACAGAACACGGGTTTCTTATAAAGTAGCTTATAACTTATTTGGATTTGTAATGATTCCACATTGTACTAAATGTTTGAAATAAAACTTAGCTGAGTTAATTCTAATATGCATATAACCTTAAATGATAATTTGTTAACACTTGCTTCTTTTCAGAACTCAAAATAACATTAACATCAAAAATGTTATTGGCTGGAGATGAATATAGCTTACAGAGATTATAATAAACAAACATTGATTTTTGCTGAGGTGAAGATCAAGGTAAAAATCAATCGATGTTTTTCCACTTCAAAAAAATCTTAGAATCACCAGCATCAAAATTCAATGAGTCTGATCCCTCACTTCCTCACTCTTTCCACTGGAAAGTTTATGGGAAATTGCAGTATCCCCTAAAGAAGTAAGAAAACTTTTTCTCCAGAACCTTCATGTATCACTTTGGGGCCATCCCATCTCTAGATGTGTATATATATAGATAGATATAGATATAGATATATAGATATATATAGATGTATATGTATGTGTATATATATAGACTTGTCCATAACCCTCAGTCAGAAATTAAATGATGAGGTGACAACAGAGAGATGCCTCTTCTTTAAATGTTCCCTGCTCCAAATTATTATAGGATTAATTACTTTCCTCTTCAATAATTAAGAAAAAAGAGAAAAAAAGAAAACAAAATGGAAACAAAGAACTCTTTAATGAGTAATAAAGAGTAAGTTATGTCATATTTTCATATACTTCACTAAAATACTCCAGAATTTTTAACAAACCCTTTTATACACTGTTGTCTAAAAACTCTTGAGAATAAATTGTACAAAAATTGATATAAATTTTATTTCCACTGTCACTATGGTGATAACATTGAATCTTTGAAACTAAATTTTTACTGATTTTTTTATATATCTTTGAGTTGTAAATTGAGGATTGCCTCCACCCTCCCATTAGATAACTACCTTAAATACTAAAACACATTTTCTCTGTTCCTTAATCTTCACATCCATAAAGATCACTCAAATTTCCCCTCCCCAAAATTATCAAATTGAAAAATGTAAAATACACACATGAATACACCCACAGTGGAAAAAAAAGACACTGCAGTGAAAAGATTAAGATGTCCTACCATGTGAAATCTGTTTTTCCATCCTTACTCTTCCCTTCTCACCTCATTTTGAAGCAAAGAGATCAAACAATTGATGGTGAAGGCATATGCTGTGACCAGGTGCTTTCTGCTTTATTAACATAAGAGATGAATCAAATCATAAAATATGAAAGCTTGGAATTTCCTTACACACCAGTCCCACCTGCTCATTTTATAGATTAGGAAATTATTCAGGAAGGTAGCTATAACCAAGAAAAAGATGACAGAGCTAAGAAAAGAAAGGAGGTCTCTGATATGTAGCTTATAAAAATAAAGTCCCCAGGTTTTATTTTGTATACTTTTCCAAATGTGCCATTGAAAAGGATGCATGTTTTTATTAAAGGGAGGTTTGAAAATGTGGAGAAGCTTTAAGAAAAGAAAAAGAAAGAAGTAAAAGTTGTTAAATCTTGATTGGAATTAAACTTTCTAAAATAGAAAAACCTTGTTCATAGTTTAATTTACATTGGCCTATTGCTCAATCTCTGTCTCCCTCCTTTCTCCAGATTCTTACCAAACACTACTTATTCTTAAAATTTACCTTTCCTCTACTCTTCTCTCTCTTTTCAATTTTGGCAAAGGATTTGAAGTGGCTGACACAACTGTGCTACAATTAACCCCAGACAACCTTTGCTAATAAGTAGAAAACTGGAAATTCCCTGTTCAGTGTTTACTTTGGCTCCAGGAAGCTATAACATGAAATTGCTGTGAATAAACGAAAATCAAACCACATACTCTCCTCAACTACCTTACAAGCTCAGTCTAGTTCCATTAGGAAACAATGCCCAAATTATACCCTTAAGTTTGATTCATATTGAAATGAACTTAGACAGGTCTTTCCTGGCAGGACAGGCAGCAACACCAGTTGCTGATTCAGATGGGTTGGGAAGATTCCCTGGAGAAGGAAATGGCAACCCACTCAAGTATTCTTGTCTGAAAAATCCCATGGACAGAGGAGCCCAGCTGGCTACAGTCCAAAGGGTTGCAAAGAGTTGGACACAACTCAGTGACTGGACACACAAAATGAATTAGTCTTAAGGTTCCCATTTATAAAATTCTACATTTGGGGGATTTGGCACCTTTTCTCTTTTAGATGGCTAATTTTGTTATGCTGTCTTACCATTTATACCTATTAGGAGGAAGATATTAAACACAAGATATGGTCATTCATACTAAGGCACCATTTACTGGATGCATTTTTCTATATGCTATTTTCCAGACATTTAATTATTAATATCAACTACCAGTCCCACTTTATAAAAGGTGGAATGAAAACAGAGCAATATTAAGATACTAATCTAAAGTTGTGTTGGAGAAGACTCTTGAGAGTCCCTTGGACTGCAAGGAGATCCAATCAATCCATCCTGAAGGAGATCAATCCTGGGTGTTCATTGGAAGGACTGATGTTGAAGCTGAAACTCCAATACTTTGGCCACCTCATGCGAAGAGTTGACTCATTGGAAAAGACCCTAATGCTGGGTAGGATTGGGGGCAGGAGGAGAAGGGGACGACAGAGGATGAGATGGTTGGATGGCATCACTGACTCGATGGACATAGGTTTGGGTAAACTCTGGGAGTTGGTGATGGACAGGGCGTGCTACAATTCATGGGGTCACAAAGAGTTGGACACGACTGAGCAACTGAACTGAACTGAACTGAATCTAAAGTTACTTCAATGGTAAATGTATTTGTTGGAATCTCAAACCAAGTTTTTCCAACAGTATCTCCACCCGATGGCTTTCTGTGTTTGTCCAACCCAGGCTCTGTTTTGATTTCCAGACTCATGTATTCACTGTCTACTTGGCATTTTTGTTTGGCTGTTTGGTGGGAATCTATAAAAATGAGTCTCTTAATGTGTACTCTTTCTCTGATTTTTACTTCTACTTTATTAGTAAATGGTACCACTATCTACTGAGCTGCTTAAGCTAGAACCTAACAGATCTCTCTATGAATCTTCTCTTCCTTTTAGTCTCACTAAGCATATCCAGTTAACCTGAAAGTCTATCAGTTTACCTCCAAAAATATATATCTCTTATATAATTTCTCTAATTTTTGCAATTCTCCCTAGATACCAAGACACCATCACATCTGTCCAGAACTATGGCATTTTAACTGGTCTCTGTGCTTTACTTCTTTCTTACAATAAACAATTGTTTTGCAAAACAGTTAAAAATATAAATCAATTGAAATCACTTTTTTTTTTTTTTGCATAAAGTGTTTTTTTTTTCCATTCTTAAAAATCCAGGACTTCCTTGGTAGTCCAATTGTTAAGAATCTGCCTGCCAATGCAGGGAACATGGGTTCAATCCCTGGTCTGGGAAAATTCACAGCCTTGGGGCAACTAAGCCCATAAGCCCACAAGTGCTGAGCCCCTCTGCCCTAGGGTTTGTGCTCCGCAACAAGGAAAGCCACTGCAATGAGAAGCCTGCCCACTGAAACTAGAGAAATCCTGCATGCAGCAAGAAGACTCTGTGCAGCCAAAAATAATAAATAAATGAATAAATAAAATATATCTTAAGAAAAAATCCAAATTCTTTATTTAAGCCTTTAAGTCTGCATGACCTAGCTCCCACCTTTATCACAGACTTTCTTCTCTTTTACTGTTCTGTATTTACATGGACATCTTTTGGATTCTTTTTAACACCTAAAATCCTCTTTCAACTCTAAGTCTTGACACGTACCTCTTTTCAATATCTTGCCTCAGCTCTGTGAAGCCCTTTTTATTCTCATTTCTCAAGACTGGGTACCAAAATCATCTCAAGGTGGTCTTCCCCAACTGTCCTACAAAAAGTAACACAAATTGTTATATTTTACCAAAATTACCTTGTTTTATTCCCTTCCTTTCATCATAGTCTATCACTAATTCATCTATTTTTTACATATCTGCTATTTCCCTCTTCTGGATCATAAATTTCATATAGTTTTCTTTAGTCTTGCTTATTGATATTTTAATAATGATTATGTTTTAATGATTAGGTTTAATAGTAACTGATATTTTAATAATGCTTAGCTTACTGGCTAGGACATAACTGTCATTCACTAAGAAATTACTAATTGAATTACTAATTAAATTACTAATTGAATTACTAGAAAACCTACAATCATCCTCTAGCTCTGCTGCTGAATCTTTAGGAGTAAAGGAAGCAGAAAACTGGATGGATACTGTCCCAGGAAGAAAGTACTCTTTAATTAAGGGAAGGACTATATAAGCTATTGGACTGAAGCTTACTTCTGCTCATTTCTGTATGTACGGGTCTAATTTCTGAACTACTCATAAAGGTAGTGAATGGAGATTAATTATTTAGGGTCACTGGGCTTACTTTACAAAGAAACATTTTTTAACTTTTTCTACACCCTCTTCTCATATGTCTTAGATTTATTAGACAGATATAACATCCAAATGTTTATTTACAGTTTGGAAACTTGAGACCAGAAAACATTATTAACTTGTCCAAAGTTAGAATAATGTCTTGTAGTATCTGAGGCTTATATAAGGGGACATTTCTTAAAAGGAATATGCAATTATGAACATAAAATTAAATACATATTAAGAATGAGGAAAGATATGAGGAATTAGAAATTTTCAATATTCCAAATACTGGAAAAATCAGAAAAGTAAAATAATGTTCTTTAGTTAACTAGCTGACACACTATGCCATTATCTTGGATATATCAACATAGTGGGAAAGTTATTCCACTATGGGAAGGGTATTCCACTATTCCAGATTGAGAAGGGTATTTCTAAAAATCATTTCACACTGAGCTATCTACCTAACTATTCACGAATGACTATTCAAAAATTACATAAATATACCTTACATAACCAAAACTCACTATGTCAACTTAACTTCCTCATGCCAGATCCAAAAACTGTCAAAGATAAACAGAATGCCACCTGGTTGTGGCAGGTGGGGATGTCTCACACAAAGAAATTTAGAGTGGAAAGAAATCTTAACCATTTATAGTTAAAATACCTACGTCTGCAAATTTTACAAAGGCATACAATCATGTGACCACATTTCTAAAGTCTCTTGTAGTCACGTGAAAGAAGCCTACACAAGTGTTGGGTGTGGAAGCTTGACATCCATTGGTTTCATAGTAATCTGCCCTGTGTTTGTCCACAGTCACACAATTAGTAGACAGACCTAGACTAAAACCACAACTTCTTGATACTCAGTCTCATGTGAGCACAAAAATTATGGAGTAAAAAATCTAGTGGCATAGGTGTATGAGTTTATGTGTGTTTTTCCAGGTATGTAATGAAGAATTGATTGCCAGGCTCTGTCTAATGTATTTTAATACTCAAAAAATGTTGGCAGTTAGCTAAAGTATGCAAAGGTAGCTTGTATTTATTAGAAAAGTTATGAATAAATAAAGCTGTAATTCGGTATTATATTAGGATTATGTTGAAGAAGTAGGTTGGAACTTGTTTTTTGTAAATTAATTTGGCAGGGATACACTCCTTGGAAAACCAGACATGTTTTGAAATAAAGCTGAGGCTATGAGTCATAGTCTGTTGACAAAATATCCAAAATGTGGAATCAACTTGTTAATAAAGTCATGTACAGACAAGTATAGATGTTCCCTTTCTAACTCCCCTTTCCCAAACCCTTTCATTCTTGCTGCCCTAAATAAAAGAATATCTCATTACAGACAACTGGTTATGTTTTGGTGATAAGAATTTATGAAAAGAAGTTAGGGAAAAACCTTGGGGAGTAGATTAGATCTTCAAATAGGGTAAGAATAGGAGATTAGGAAGGAGAATAAAACTTTTGGCCATATGTAATGGCCTGGAAAGGCTCAAATAGCATCTTTAGTTCATCCTGTTCTAAGGAACAGGAATGGAAAAAAAAAAAAGGGATTAATCTGGATAATCCTCCAACACAGAAACTTCCACCTAAAATCATGGCAATCAAAGACTCTCTTCCTGGACTAGATGATGGACATTATAGAAATGGAAACTGATGAACTTATTTGCTCAGAATATGTTATAGTATCTGTGAAAGAATATATGCTCTAAATTGAATCAATAACTTTAGAAATTTTGTTATAATTAAAGACATGATTTTATACCATTTCTGGGAATTTGAATATTGTTACAATCAGTCTCATTCTGAGTTTTATAATGCTGAATTGATAACTGAGAAACACTCTAATGGAACAGCAGGAGAGTGACTGAGATGTCTGAGTTGTACTAAAGAGGAAAATTCTATATTTTCAAGGAAAATCATAGCCTATTGATTGTTATAATTTTCCATTTGTTTCTCCTTGACAATATTCAGAGTACTTTTTTAGTTATATCACTACAAATACAGAGTCAATTCTGGATGTATCCAAAAAGGTCTGATTAAGAATTTGGTATATTTCCCATGTCTCATAGTGGTTCTTTTTCTTCCTGTTACCTGCATATAATTATTTTTTCAGTCAAAAAATAGCAACCATTCCAATACAAATAAATTATATTAGTGATTGTTAAAGACTCCCATACTTTAAGAGAGATTAATCTGTAGACTTTATCTTTCTGTCATCCAACAAAGTAGATTATGTAGATTTGTTTCCATAGGAATTTTAATGTTATTTCTGTTATTAATTTCTAGAGTTCTTACTTTAAAATGATGTACAATGGAATAGTTTAATTTATTCAATTATATAATTTATAGTTAAGTCTATAATAAAGACATTATTTTTTCTTCTAATATTTCATATCAATAAGTTAAATCATGATTGGATTTTTGTTACTTATTTTCCAGTAGTTTAAAACAAAAAGAAAAGAGGAGTAAAGTGAAGTTCAATCCATAGATGAGGCAATTTGTTGTAGGGAAAAACCATTGGTTTGTGTCAGTCAGACCTGCCTGTTTGACAGGCAACAGGGTTTGAAATTACCTTCTTTATTTTCTTACTTGCTTTTAGTGTGTTTTGACTTATTGATATCTAAATGACCATAGTATTTATTTTTAAGGTTGCTAAGTATGTTAAGGGCTTCCCAAGTATGTGGGAAGCCCTAAGTGTGTGGCTTCCTGCAAATGCAGGAGCCACAGGAGATGCAGGTTCAATCCCTGGGTCAGGAATATCCCCTGGAGGAGGAAATGACAACCCACTCCAGTATTTTTGCTGTGAAAATCCCATGGACAGGGGAGCCTGGAAGGCTACAGTTCACGGGGTCACAAAGAGTCAGAAATGACATGACTGAACACGTACAGGCACACAAAGGGTACCGTTGTATTGAACTGCAATACCTGAACCCATTGCCGTTCAGGTATGGGTAGCTTCTTAATCACTGATTTTTATTATCAGTAAAGAACTGTGGTCTATGTGGGAGTCAAATTGTAGGTTCATAATATATCTTCTTACCTCTAAATTAAAAAAATAAAAAGAGTTTTATTTCATCCCATATGCTTTCCTAATTTCAATCAAGTGATGTATCTAACTGTCTGGCTACAATAGAAGAACCACAGCTAGTATTTAAAGCTGTGTTAGTCTCTATGTTTCTTATGAGTTTCCATTATTTGAACAAATACACAATTTCTCACTTGTGTTATCAATCGCACACAATTCTCTAAAAATGTTGAGATTTTAAATAAATTTACATGATTATTGTTTTGAGATTTGAATTAAAGCTATAATTTTTGAGCAATTATGCTTTTGTTTTCATCATGTAATACATGCCAGCTTTGTTAAATAGAAGTGGTTTGTAAAGTCTGCATCCCCTAGTCTTCTATTTTTATTCATACTTCCTGTCACTAATTTCTCTGATTTATAAAAAGCATTGTGTTTAAAACCCAGAAAAGAATAATTCTAAGTCTCAAAAAACTGTCCATTCTCCCCTAAATGTTCTAACATTAGCACATTTTGTAAGAACATTTTGTCTACATTTAATGTAGAACATAAATTTTCTAACATAGAACAGTAAGTCTGAACCATTTTGCATGTTATTTTACATTGATATGTTTCCTTCATGTTCAAATCACTTGGGACATTTATTTAAAATAAAGAGTTAAGAGCCCACCATAGATTACTTCCCCATGTAATTCTCAAGATGAGCCAAATTTGGGAAACACTACTTCATATATCATTGTCTTATTTTGTCTCTTTGTACACAGAGACAATATAAATTAGAAAGATATCTTTTATATATGCTAACTGTATTTGCAGAATCAATTTCATCAATAGTGACATTTGGGGACTTGATTTATCTAGAAAATTCACTCCAGTGATAGACCTTATTGAGAATGAGTTTCAGTGGAATCTGTGATATTACTTTACTACCCAGTGGGAACACTTTAATGTAAAATCTTTAGCAACTAGAAGTATCCAGTATGGTGAGTGATTACAACTGTGAATTATAGTTGCAGCAGCTCAGTATTGATACAAGAACTGCATGACAATATGCAGAAAAATTTTGATAACTTTCACTTAAAGAGATTAATTAGAAAATGTTGCTGAAAAATGTCCGGGTGTATTTTGACTTAAGTTAGGTTAAGAGATTTAGAGGTAATATATGTATTTTTTAATTTAAGAGGTTTAAGATGAAAGAATAAAACATGGTGTCCCTGTTTATTTTTATATCTTAATGCTTAGGAGGAAACTGTTTCTTCTGAATTTAAAGAATATATTAAAGACTCTTTCTTGAGTTGTATTCAGATTATATTACCACCCTTTGTACAGCCACAATCCCAAGATAATCTTAAGGCAATGCACATTGAAATGTCCACTTTCTTTTCAGCTGAAGCAGAATTCAGACAACTTGCTGATGTTGATAAGCTCCCCAGAGCCCATATTCCTATCATTAATATCTTTTCTTTCTCTAGCACTTTCCTATTCCTTACTGCAAATCTGTCCCAAACCCCAATAATTTGAACTAAAATACCAATGCACAAATATTCGAGTGACGTCTCTCAAACACATCTTTAGAACAACTGCTTTAGTGGCCAGGACCATACAGGTGGGACCTGGGGTCACCTTCTTCTCATCTAAATAGATATATTCAGATATATATTTTTCAGATGCTTTTCTTTTATTACAGAGTATTGAGTTTAGTTCCCAAATTCCAACAATTTAGATATTACCTGTTCATCAACATAGACTTTTAGGACTTGATTTTATTTTTTTATTGGTGTTTTACTATCACAAGATAGTCTTCTAAGTACTTAACAAACAGTAGGTAACATTACATCCTTATTTTACAAATGAGGCAGAGAGGATTAAAAAAGCTGTCCCAAGTTACAGAACATCTAAGTGAGAGGGCCAGGATTTGAACCCAGGAAAAATGGCTCCAAGTCTGAAAATATAAAGGTGACACTCCTAAGGTTGAGTGTCCTTACAAGCTCAAGGTGTCCTCAGGATATCAGGTTTGTAGGGTATAACATGGTGTCCGCCCTCATCCATCCTCTACACATTGTGAAAGCCATACAGACTACTTGTCATGTGATAAAGATCCTCCTTTCTCCTTATGATCTTTCCCCATAAACTCCTTTTGAGAAAATCACATGCTGGAAGAAAAGGCTTTCCAAGTCACAAATCAACCGGCTAACCTCTAAGGAAATTGTCATAGGGACTTTATGGCTGCTTGTAGCACACTGAAAAATGACTCATGATCAATCTTGTGGGGTTTTGAAAGAAAATTAGGACAGGGGCTCCCCAGTAGTCATCTAGTTCCAACTAGAAGAGAATGCATGCTGCTATTCTCTTGTCGTTTGGTCCCTTTCTTATAGGTTCAAGCTGACTTGCCACACCCTTGAGAATAGGACTTCTTGCCATTTCAGGGTCTATTTGAGAAACAGATTAAAAGTATAGATCCACTCTCCAAAAAGATGCATAATGTGGATAGAGAGCAAAAGTTGTCATGAAATTTACAGACACCACCCCTATTTCTCACTCTGCTCAGTAATAGAACCCTTGAGAGTCATGAACTTGCAGTTAAACATCTTCACTCAGAAGAACTGGGGGATCTCCTTTTAAGTTGTGACTGCAATTTGAAGAATCATTTTTGATAACCTTAACTTCTTTTGTAAAGTAGTCATTGATCACTGGTGACTCTAGGGATAAACTCTCAATTGTTTTTGTGCTTTCATGGGAAAGTTAAGTTTAATTTCTCTCTCTAAATATATATTTCTCTATATCTCTACCTCATGATGTATATAAAGTGACAGAATACTATATATAAAAAGAAAATACTTATTTAACATTGGGTGTGGAATGGTGAAAAAATTAAATCTTTAAGTTGCTTACTTAGAAAATATAATCATGTTTTATATATAGCTGTCAAAGAGCATAGGGTTTTGCTCAACAGGGTATCAGTTTTCAGCTCTAATTCAAAATGAAAGTACTTTTTCTCTCTGGAAAGATTGGAAACAACTTAGAAATTGAAGAATTCAGATTAAACCATCTCTTCAATTAAAAAATAAATATATATGTATGCATCTGTATATATATGTATGTATATGTATCAGTTCAGCTCAGTTCAGTCGCTCAGGCGTATCCGACTCTTTCGACCCCATGGGCTGCAGCACACCAAGACTCCTTGTCCATCACCAATTCCCAGAGTTTACTCAAACTCATGACCATTGAGTCAGTGATGCCATTCAACCATCTCATCCTCATGAAATCTCAAGTGAAGAAACACGCTGTGTGTCATTACAAATGGATGTTGAGATGGGATAAACTCTTCTTAATGATTGCATTCAGTTTCTGGGCTGCAAATGAATAGAAGCGAACACCACTTCTAAGATGGCTTAGTTGTGCTTATTTCAACTATCCTATGCCATGTAACCCGAGACCTAGATGATATATAGAATGTTCCTGTATCTAGAAGAAGCCATCAAATAGCTATAAGTTGTTCTAATCATCATAGAGGTACACGTCTAGCTTTATTTCCTCTTCTTACATCAGAAGCTGCTGGGAGACATACCTTGCTCAGACAATTGTCTTTTGCTTGCAAACCTACCAGTTCTTTACTTTGGACTTAAAGCCTAAATGCAAAATTAATCGATTAATTATCCTCCAAATAATTCTACTAAATAATCACGTGAAATATGAGTGTCAAGTTGAGGCCTTTCAACCTTCAATAGTCAGTTCTGACTCAAACTAAACTTTCCAACTGTGACAATGATATTGTGTTCACTTGCTCTATCTGCCCTGCCTCTACAACTATGATGACTTTCTCTCTTTGAAAAAGCTGAATACATAATGGATAGCACTCTCTTCATCCACTGAGAACAGAGCATCATCACAATTCCAAAATACTACCATGACATTGAGCTAGGAAAGTGGAGACAGTCATCTGTATTACAGGGACAAAATTGACTTTTGAGATCAATAGAAGTTATAATTAAGCTGTGGATATTTATCCCTCTCAAAGCCTTCCATTTCTCAAATATTTAAATGATGACTTTGCAATACGACTTTCACTTCATCAGCGTCTCCACGGAAATTGGAAATTGCCGTATGTGATACAATTAAAATGTATATCCACAACCACTCAGAATAATCATGGCTAATTAGAAATTATGAATCATTAAAATGACATGGTTTTCTGTCAGTATGTGTGCACAGCACATTCATGTCTTCTAACATCCCAATCCAATCTCAGTAAATCTAAGGAGGTACATTTGTTTCAATATTTCTATTAAGCTCTTCCATTAAGTAAATTACCATTACAGCCAAAGTTTAAAGGTTATCTGGGCTAGCAAACTACTCAACATAGCTAATACATATAATTAGCTGTGGTGAGATTTCACATTAAACTTTTCCACTGCTATTTAGTGAATTTTCAAAAACAAATCATTTATTCATGCTTATCAAGATTGCTGCAGTCCTCCTAATGGATTTCAAAATATCTTTATTATAATAAAGTCCTAATGTCTATTTTTCTCTTGTATCCATCATTAATTTTAAGGTGGGCTAAAAGAATCAGCTAAATACTGCACCATTTCTAAAATAATGCTTGGGATGTTCTATAAAGAGTGGGGAAGTATAAGAAAATAAAAGAAAAAGAAAACAAAGACTGTAGAACTGAATTAAAACTATTTTTTTTAAAAACTCAAAACCCTTGGTTTTCTTTAACAAAAGTTCAGAATAAACTTAAAGGAAAAAAATTCCTCCCTAAAATTTTCTTTCAGTTCAAGTCAGCTAGATTCAAGCAATAGTCTCAGCTGAAAATTCTGAATTCATAATCCCCCCCCAAAAAAAGTTTCAGATACTTTCTTTACTGAAAAGGTGATACACACACTCCAAGGTCTAAGTAGATTATGATTCCAAAGATCTCTACCTAGAGCAGAACGAACTTGATATAAGAATATATGGTTTTAAGAAACCAGTGGGTGGTAAGACTGGACTGAATGTACGGAGATGTCCAGTGGTGATTTGCACTTAGATGCGTATGTTTCTACTTAGTTGTGAATGTTTCTAGTTATTGGTGTGTCTACAGATACAGACAAAATCCCACTGCTTGTGCATAAATATCCTCCAGCAGATGAATAATTGATAGTGCCATCATTGATGTACTTGTTATTAAGCTGTTGTCTCTCAGCTTCAAATCCACCCTTCCAACCTCTTCTTTGTGATGCTGAGGCTAGGACTTGATACACTGCATTTCTGCTTTGCCAGCGGGAGCCATGATAGGCCTTGCTAACAGGGGACACTAGAAGAAGACTGGAAGGCTAGAGGATGGAGAAAGGACTTGCTCCTCCTTGTTCTGCTTTCTTTTCCTTTCACTGTCCCTTCAGCAAATGTTCTTCATTCAGAGTGGCAGCTAGTACCTGTTTCCAGTTTGTTTTTCCACATCCCAAAAGTGAACCTCATCGTGGTCCCTCGCAGATCACTAGTGGGCCAATACTACCTCCTCAGAGGTCCGGCTCCTAGCACTGCAGGTACCGACATCCAACCTTCTGGGTTCTAATAATCCCAACTTCTTTTGGTGGGGGGAGAAAAGTTCCCCCAGACTTAGAGATTCTAGCTGTTTCTTGCAGTTATCACCTTTCAGATAACTCAGTGTTACTTCAACTTTTAAGTCTCCTGGTACCTGTTTAAGGCTTCCCTGGTGGCTCAGATGGTAAAGAATCTGCCTGCAATGCAGGAGACCTGGATTGGATTTCTGGATCAGGTTGATCCCCTCGAGAAGGAAATGGCAACCCACTCCAGTATTCTTGCCTGGAGAATCCCATGGACAGAGGAGCCTGGCGGGCTACAGTCAGTGGGTCACAAAGAGTTGGACATGACTGAGCACCTAACACTCACCCACCCAGTACCTGTTTAACTAATTCTCTACAAAAATTCTCTTTGTTAAAGTAACTAGTGTTATTTTCTGACTGGACCCTGAAAATGTGGTAAGGAAACAACTTTTTTAATATTGACATATGAAGGCTTGCTCTGCATTTCCTGATTCTGGCTTGTGCATCAACCCTAGTGGACTTCAACTTCATGTTGAGCATCCTTTCCTTTAAAGACCACCTCATCCTTAGTGCTTTGGTCCTTGTGGGAGTAGTGGTGCTGTCAGATACAGTATCTCACCCAGTGACAGGTGCAGACTTAGATCTAAGTGGACTCATCAGATCTCACTCATCTTCTGCTACAAGGATTTAGGGGTAGATATGAAATGTAGCTGGGCCAATCACAGTCTCCCCTGGAGCTTTTCTACTTGAGTTGGTGACAAGGTCATATGAGGATTGAAGTAGTAGAAACTATATTGCAAGAAACCCACCTGCGTAGGCTTTCAATCTACAGTAGAAGGATGTGAGAGGAGAAAAATGTATTTTGAGAGAAAGAGTGAGACAAGTCAAAAAGAGAGAGAGAGAGAACAAACTTCATCGGAACCCTCAGATTCAGTCATTATGCCATAGAAACCTCCCCAGGCATTTCTATAATTCAAAAACAAAATTTACCTAACTAATGTGCATCAGCAAGAATCACATGAAGGACTAAATAAACATTAGTATTGGACAAAACAGAGAAATATTTTTGCTTAAATGGCCAGAAAATACACATTTCAGATTTACAGAGCCTATAATCAAGCTGCTTCTATATTTTTTATTTAAAAGGGAAGCAAAATTTACTACCAGGGTTTAGGGGGCTGGTGTAGTTTTTTGCTCACAATTGAAATCTGCAGAAAACACTCTCAGCTGGTTATTTATTTTGCATGTTTTAGAGGTGCATTATCAATTAGTACATAAAAAGTTATTTATAAGTCAAAACTCAATCTTGCTTAAGGGCATATCTAAGAGTAACAAATCTTTGGTATCTACAAATAACAATCTTTGATATTACACACCTCGTGTGAACCATTGCAAACCATTAGAGAATCACATCTTTTCATGTACCAGTGTTATGAGATCATAAACCAATTAGGAGAACTGAATCAAATTTTGAATCTACCAAGACTTAGAAGTCCCCCCCAATACTTGAATTTTTAATATGCATTCTGAGTGACTGAACTGAACTGGTCGAGTAAACAGTTATTTCCTGTACACCACTCATCTTAAAGGCTGATGGTCTGTTTCCTTTCATTCGGCCCAGAGCATCAAAGAGACTAAAAGAAGTTCAGGATGACTTGTGATTTCTCTCCTGGGGTAATGATGTCTTTTCCTGGTCTCAGAAAGGTACCTGCTCCAGTCATAAGAGGGGCTTTGTAGGGGTATGCTGCCAGACAGGATTTCCACATCATCTCAAAGGGAAAGATGCCAAGAAGTTGGATGTCGATTCTATTTATTGTAAATACAGCATCCACAAAGTGATTTTTCATCTCATTCTGTCAGCATCTGAAAGTTTTCAGCTTAAAAGCTAGGAAGGATTCTAGCAAACACACATTTTGTGTGACCCATGATATCCAAATGTCCATTCCAATTCTGTCTTGTTGCTGCTATTTCCAAGCTTATTTTATACAAACCTTGCAGTTCAATAGACAAAAGTGATGACACATTTCTCAAGCTTGCGTTACGAATGTAAAGATCAGATCCCTGCTTTAGAATGTCTTTATGGTCCCCCCACAATGTATTGGCTGTCTCAGATGCTTTTCCTCTTTGAGCATCCATTAAATATTGGTCCTGCAATTTATTTTTAATCTTCAGTTTAATGAATATATCTTCTGTCTCTGCTACCTGGGCCTTCATTCTTCACTCCTCTTCTCCGACACCCGCAGACCATAAACAAAAACCCAAGATGACTGCATTGAGCTAGCGTGTCTGAATCTTATATTTTCAGTTTATGCCATGGTCCTCAAAAAATGGGATTTTTCTCTAATCATAAAGGTATTCATGCCAATTTTCTGATCTCTCGTGGGGTCATGAATATATTAAATTACTGATACCAGCTGTTTTATTTTAGTTCTTATTCTCTTCATTTTTTCTATCATTGCAGAAGAGTTGCATCATAGCTTGAACTTAACCTTACCATCATGATAAAAGAGCATTTCCTAATGATTTTGCAGTTAACTGGGTGCTTAATTTTTTTTTGGTTTTCAATTAACAAATATTAGAGGTTTCAAGGAGACAGAGAGCTAACCACCTATGCACAATCAATTTAATAGGCTATATATTATAGTTATATAAAATTTTCAAGTATCTGATAGTGTGTATCATCTTTTTTATGAACTAGAATTTTTAGCTATTGTTGGGAAGACAAAACCATAATCAGTTAAATTGAATAGTTCATGCAAAGTGCTTATTGATACTTGGTACATATTGTCTGTTAATGTCGATTATTAGTATTGTTCGCATGGCTAGTCTTTATTTAGACTATCTTTAAAATGATTACAAATATTAAACTTTTACTTACAATTAACAAGAGGGGATTTTTTTTTCATTTCATAACGAACATTTTATATGCAAACTGCAGTTTAAATTTCCCACAAAATCTTCATAAATTTAGCATAAACCATTCTTAGCATTATCCCAGGACACCTCATTCCATGTATAAAGTAAAGGACATAGCTCAAATAATCCTTCACATTTTATAGAACTGATTTTTCATTTTCAAAAGAAGAGTACTTCTTAAGCATTCTGCATTATTTTCCTTATTAAATTGTCTCCTTAATGGAGCAAAATTGAGTTTCTGATATGCACACTTAAACATTTGTAACAATGATTAAAGAAGTTTATCTTCTTTCTGAATAAAAAAGCATCCACTTACCTGTAAAGTTTATGCACACAATGTAGTGAAATTGTGTAGCTTACTTAGTAGGAATGATTCAAAATACACATCTTTAAGCATCATTTCCATGACTGATGCACATATATAATCTGTAAATTTTTATTTAAAATAATTCATTTTACTTTATTGCTTCTTTTTAAGATATAAAATAATAAAGATTTAAATAAACAGTATATAATAAAATATATAAATAAAGATATAAAGAAGATTTGTATACAGTGAAAAAATGCAATGCTATATTGATTTTGCCAATAATCTTAAAATTGATTAAACCCTTATGTAGCGGGGTAGTTATATAAAATCTGAATAAAGAGAACAGAATAAATTTAGTACTAACAACATATGTTACAAGGAAATTTGACACTTTATTACAATTCAATTGTACTGTAAATATCATGTTAAAATATGTGAGTATTAAATATTGTCCTATCAGATATGAAAACTAAGAGAAAATGCATGTATATAAAATTATATCAAAGATAAAATCATTTTAATAAATCATATTCATTTGTTTACTCTGCCAATAGTAAAACATATTGAGTTTGATGTACATAAGAATATTTTAATGCCATACTTTATAAACCTGCAGTTTATTTATATCATAAGATTTTATTTTACAATAGAACAAAAAACTAGTTTGTAAAATAAGGATAATCGATTTCTGTTAATAACACTGTTCTCAGAAAATAAGAATGTCTTCCTAAAATTGTGTACTTCCTTTTTTTAACCTATTGTATATTGATGGATTTATTTAAACTATATGTGAACACGTTTTTATTTTGCAACACTTTCTGTAATAGTACAATGCATTTTGTCACATTTGATTACTACATTCTTAAACTACATGAGTGAGCACTTTTCCCAGTATATTAATCCAAACATAGATGAGATGTTTGGTCATCTATATTACTAATATGCATTAATTTTCCTTTATATCCTATGTAGCTGTCTACCTTAAGCTAGGACGGCTGTTTCTTCACTTACATGAAAATTGAATTCAGCTGGGAATTATATTGGAAAACTAAACTATAAAAGAAAAATCCATTTATATGGAATACGTAATTCAGTACTTAGAAGTCACACAAAGCTTTGGGTGCATATAAGCAGATACCTTTGTTTTTATTTATTCAAAGCAAAAGAGATCAATAGTGAGAACAGACCTATTCATCTAGTTAATGGAATATTTTCTAACAAAATTACAATAAATGCTGGAGCTTCAAATATCCTTTAACTAAGTAAGGATTTTAAATATTCCATAAGAAGGAGGAAAGTTAAGATACTTGTATTTACTATTTATATTTAGAGTATTTTGTCACAAATTTATGAAAATAATCATCAACAGCATTTTAGTGGAAAACCACTAATGTCTTTGGTTGCATCTTGGGTGTGCTGTGGGGACAATAAAAAAATATGACTTTAATAACTACAGAAACATTAACCTAGCAGAAATATTTTAGAATCTAATAAGGATCATTTTGAATCACTTCTGTAAAACACAATTTTTTTCTAAAGGAAAACCAATCTAATTCTATCAGGAACGAAAGCGCTAAATATAAATGCTATAGCCTGTTGATCGGAAGTGATGAACCTGAAAGAAAATAATTTTAAAAAACTGCTTCATCAAAAATATGATATGAAAAATGATATAATTTTAATTCCTTTTTCTGAATCTCAGAGTAGAATAGGAAGGCAGTAGGCCATAATTTAGAAGGAAAAAGGACATGAGTGTGAGCAGATTCTGGGAGAAGGTGAAGGACAGGGAAATCTGGCCTGCTGCAGTTCATAGAGACACGACTTAATGACTGAAGAACAGCAACAAAGGATGAAAAAGGATTAGAAGTGAGGTTCCACTTCTATTTCTACTCTATGGAGAACTGATAGCAAACCTTGGCTCTTGGCATGTAGGAAGGAAAGACAAGACTATTAAAGAAAAAAAATGAATAGTAAATATTACTGTAAACATTTCTGTCTATAGTTTAGTCTTAGTAACATTACCCTTAATGTACATTTTATTCATAAAATGATGTAAAGGCTCTATAGATAGTGCATAATAACTGTCTTTACTGAACACTTCATATTAAAGAAATAAACTGGAAATTTAAAGCCCCTAAAATTGTTTTAATTATTCCCTCAATGGACAAAAACTGGTCTAGAGAAACATATCATTTCCACTCATGATGGCCAGCATTGTGTATTTACTCATCTGTTCTCAATAAAAATAACATTAGAATATGTATACAAATTCATTTTATGATAACATTTTAGAAAATATATTTTTGTGGACTCCTTTGATGCAATTCTAAATATTAAATAGTTATCCTTCATGATTCTCCGAGAGAGAAAAATATTTTTAGCACTCTAGCTATTTCTACTGATTTTCATATATAAATATTGATAATTGACGTTTTTTCTTATGCCGGGGGCAGCGGCTGACAGGGCCTAGGCCGGGCCGGGGGCCGGGGGCCGGGGGCCGGAGGCGGCAGCCGAGAGGGGCTAGGCCAGGCCGGGGGCTGGGGCCGGCAGCGGCGGTGGCGGCGGCAAGAGGAATTACCCAAGGCCCAAGGTAAGAGAAACCCAAGTAAGACGGTAAGTGTTGCGAGAGGGCATCAGAGGGCAGACACACTAAAACTAAAACTACAGAAAACTAGCTAATCTGACCACACGGACCACAGCCTTGTCTATCTCAATGAAACTAAGCCATGCCGTGTGGGGCCACCCAAGACGGATGGGTCATGGTGGAGAGGTCTGACAGATTGTGGTCCACTGGAGAAGGGCATGGCAAACCACTTCAGTATTCTTGCCTTGAGAACCCCATGAACAGTAAGAAAAGGCAAAAGGATAGGACACTGAAAGATGAACTCCCCAGGTCAGTAGGTGCCCAATATGCTACTGGAGATCAGTGGAGAAATAACTCCAGAAAGAATGATGGAATGGAGCCAAAGCAAAAACGATGCCCAACTGTGGATGTGACTGGTGATAGACGCAAAGTCCGATGCTGTAAAGAGCAATATTGCATAGGAACCTGGAATGTTAGGTCCGTGAATCAAGGCAAACTGGAAGTGGTCAAACAGGAGATGGCAAGAGTGAACGTTGACATTCTAGGAATCAGTGAACTAAGATGGACTGGAATGGGTGAATTTAACTCAGATGACCATTATATCTACTACTGTGGGCAAGAATCCCTTAGAAGAAATGGAGTTGCCAACATGGTCAACAAAAGAGTCCAAAATGCAGTACTTGGATGCAATCTCAAAAACGACAGAATGATCTCTGTTCGTTTCCAAGGCAAACCATTCAATATCACGGTAATCCAAGTCTATGCCCCAACCAGTAACGCTGAAGAAGCTGAACTTGAACGGTTCTATAAAGACCTACAAGACCTTCTAGAACTAACACCCAAAAAAGATGTCCTTTTCATTCTAGGGGACTGGAATTCAAAAGTAGGAAGTCAAGAAACACCTGGCGTAACAGACAAATTTGGCCTTCGAGTACAGAATGAAGCAGGGCAAAGGCTAATAGAGTTTTGCCAAGAGAACGCACTGGTCATAGCAAACCCTCTTCCAACAACACAAGAGAAGACTCTACACGTGGACATCACCAGATGGTCAACACCGAAATCAGACTGATTATATGCTTTGCAGCCAAAGATGGAGAAGCTCTATACAGTCAGCAAAAACAAGACCAGGAGCAGACTGTGGCTCAGATCATGAACTTCTTATTGCCAAATTCAGACTTAAATTGAAGAAAGTAGGGAAAACCACTAGACCATTCAGGTATGACCTAGATCAAATCCCTTATGAGTATACAGTGGAAGTGACAAATAGATTTAAGGGACTAGACCTGATAGACAGAGTACCTGATGAACTATGGACAGAGGTTCGTGACATTGTACAGGAGACAGGGATCAAGACCATCCCCATGGAAAAGAAATGCAAAAAAGCAAAATGGCTGTCTGAGGAGGCCTTACAGATAGCTGGGAAGAGAAGAGAAGCGAAAAGCAAAGGAGAAAAGGAAAGATATTCGCATCTGAATGCAGAGTTCCAAAGAATAGCAAGGAGAGATAAGAAAGTCTTCCTCAGCGATCAGTGCAAACAAATAGAGGAAAACAACAGATTGGGAAAGATAGAGACCTCTTCAAGAAAATTAGAGATACCAAAGGAACATTTCATGCAAAGATAGGCTCGATAAAGGACAGAAATGGTATGGACCTAACAGAAGCAGAAGATATTAAGAAGAGGGGGCAAGAATACACAGAAGAACTGTACAAAAAAGATCTTCATGACCCAGATAATCACGATGGTGTGATCACTCACCTAGAGACAGACATCCTGGAATGTGAAGTCAAGTGGGCCTTAGAAAGCATCACTACGAACAAAGCTAGTGGAAGTGATGGAATTCCAGTTGAGCTATTTCAAATCCTCAAAGGTGATGCTGTGAAAGTGCTGCACTCGATATGCCAGCAAATTTGGAAAACTCAGCAGTGGCCACAGGACTGGAAAAGGTCACTTTTCATTCCAATCCCAAAGAAAGGCAATGCCAAAGAATGTTCAAACTACCACACAATTGCACTCATCTCACATGCTAGTAAAGTAATGCTCAAAATTCTCCAAGCCAGGCTTCAGCAATACGTGAACCGTGAACTTCCAGATGTTCAAGCTGGTTTTAGAAAAGGCGGAGGAACCAGAGATCAAATTGCCAATATCCGCTGGATCATCGAAAAAGCAAGAGAGTTCCAGAAAAACATCTATTTCTGCTTTATTGACTATGCCAAATCCTTTGACTGTGTGGATCACGATAAACTGTGGAAAATTCTGAAAGAGACGGGCTTACCAGACCATCTGACCTGTCTCTTGAGAAACCTGTATGCAGGTCAGCAAGCAACAGTTAGAACTGGACATGGAACAACAGACTGGTTCCAAATAGGAAAAGGAGTACGTCAAGGCTGTATATTGTCACCCTGCTTATTTAACTTATATGCAGAGTGCATCATGAGAAATGCTGGGCTGGAGGAAACACAAGCTGGAATCAAGATTGCTGGGAGAAATATCAATAACCTCAGATATGTGGATGACACCGCCTTTATGGCAGAAAGTGAAGAAGAACTAAAGAGCCTCTTGATAAAAGTGAAAGAGGAGAGTGAAAAAGTTGACTTAAAGCTCAACGTTCAGAAAACTACGATCATGGCATCTGGTCCCATCACTCCATCTGAAATAGATGGGGAAACGGTGGAAACAGTGTCAGACTTTACTTTTTTGGGCTCCAAAATCACTGCTGATGTTGACTGCAGCCATGAAATTAAAAGATGCTTACTCCTTGGAAGGAAAGTTATGACCAACCTAGATAGCATATTTAAAAGCAGAGACATTACTTTGCCAACAAAAGTCCGTCTAGTCATGGCTATGGTTTTTCCAGTGTTCATGTATGGATGTGAGAGTTGGACGGTGAAGAAAGCTGAGCGCCGAAGAATTGATGCTTTTGAACTGTGGTGTTGGAGAAGACTCTTGAGAGTCCCTTGGACTGCAAGGAGATCCAACAAGTCCATCCTAAAAGAGATCAATCCTGGGTGTTCATTGGAAGGTCTGATGTTGAAGCTGAAGCTCCAATACTTTGGCCACCTCATGCGAAGGGTTGACTCATTGGAAAAGACCCTAATGCTGGGTAGGATTGGGGGCGGGAGGAGAAGGGGACGACAGAGGATGAGATGGTTGGATGGCATCACCGACTCGATGAACATGGTTTGGGTAGACTCCGGGAGTTGGTGATGGACAGAGAGGCCTGGAGTGCTGCAATTCATGGGGTCGCAGAGAGTCGGACACGACTGAGCGACTGAACTGACTGAACTGAACTGAACTTATTATTTAATGCTATTTTCAAACTTTAGCTGTTTTTTATAATATTTAGATATTGATAACTGATGTTTTTATTGTTTTTTGCTGTTTTATTAACTTCCAATTTATTGACTTAATAATACACTGGAAGGTTTTAGCTCTCAATCATCACCCACATTATATGCACAAACACACATTCACAAGAGTGCAAGTGCATAAAATCCCATAAGTCCTACCTCCTACCAAATGTAATGTATTATTATTCTTTTCCAATAATAATTAGGATTTGTATTTCACCTTTTTTAAATGTTATTTACAGATATCTATACATTTTGTTTATATTTCTTTATTTTATAATTCTTTTGTTAGAGTTGATAACTGCATTAATGTTCATATACTTAATCTTATTCATTTGTTAAATCTTTGTCATAAGTTTAAATGCCTTTAATTCTCCATGAATTGATCCATTTCTTTTTGTTGGAGATATAATTCCCTAAATCTCCCATCCTTCCACTCCGATTTGAATTGGTTGATTTTCTGGCCTGACACATGTGTGTTTTACTACTTCTTTTCTCTAATTTTCTGAGAACTCCCTTCATCCTTATCTTGGGTTGAACTACCCATTTCTTAACTTTTTTTTACTTTAGGGAAAAAAACAATGGGATTATTTTGGAAAAAACAAATGAATCATTAACCCAAATTATGTATAACTGTTTGAAAAGCAGGAAAAGGGTGCTATGTTACACAGAGTGGCAGTTTAATATACTGGTAATGTTTTCTATTTTAATATGATGGCTAAGAATTTGAGAATTAATTATTGATTGTTAAGCTGTACACATGCATGTATATGTTTTATTCATCTTTTATGTATATTACACAATTTTTAAACAAAATTTGTTAAGCATAGTCATCCAGGCTATGTCAGAGAAACTGAAACGTTAGAGGTTTGGTTAATTTGCCCTCTATGTACATTTTTCCAGAAATAGAGACACAATAACTTCTCAATCCTCATACTACATCTGGGGTCCGTATCTTCTGGAAATTTACCCAGACAACTTTGGAGAGATAATCTTAAACGTTTAAAATTCTAAGCAAGTTTACTTTGAAAGTCAACTATTTTGCAATTTACATATTTTTCAAGATTTTAAAACATCATATAATCATAGAAAAAGGAGTAGAAAAATCATAGAAAAATCTCTCTACAGAGATTAGACATTTATAATATTTTAAAGGTGATCTTAATTAGTTTGAAGATATGAATAGAATGCAACAGAAACTGAAGTAATACTATTTTAGATATGCAAACAACTCAGAAAATAAGTGGATTCAAGAGTGTGAATACTAAGTCACACTAATGTAATATTGACACAATAAGTAACCAAAAAAGTAACCAAACAGCATGAAGCTTCAATTGGAATAAACCATCATGATTTTGACAGAGCTATAACTTTTTAAATAATAATGAGTTGAATATGAAGTGTTGCCAATGTTTCCATTCTGCATAACAAATAATGGTAATTTTGCTAAAAATCATTAATTTATAACATGTTTAGTAAAGATTGCTTCTAAAATACAATTATTGAAAAGATGATATGGATATAATTGTGTTGTATATAATTGAGATAATATTGGCTTAGGTAAAATATTTTATAAATATAGTTATATACTATAAATATATAGCAAATATATATATAGTATATATATATATACTATAAATATATATAGAAAAATAACAAGGTAACTTGAAATTATCAAATGATCTATATTTAATGTGTACATAAATTTTATTAGATGCTTAAACTTGGAAACATGGCATATTATATATAGAAGCTATAAACTAATAAAATAATTAATAATTCTTATATACAAGTATTTACTGGATTCATATTATGAACAAGAATGAACAGTATGAAAAGGCAAAAAGATAGGACACTGAAAGATGAACTCCCCAGGTTTGTAGGTGCCCAATATGCTACTGGAGATCAGTGGAGAAATAACTCCAGAAAAAATGATGGGATGGAGCCAAAGCAAAAACAATACCCAGCTGTGGATGTGACTGGTGATAGAAGCAAAGTCCGATGCTGTAAAGAGCAATATTGCATAGGAATCTGGAATGTTAGGTCCATGAATCAAGGCAAACTGGAAGTGGTCAAACAGGAGATGGCAAGAGTGAATGTCAACATTCTAGGAATCAGCGAACTAAGATGGACTGGAATGGGTGAATTTAACTCAGATGACCATAATATCTACTAGTGTGGGCAGGAATCCCTTAGAAGAAATGGAGTAGCCATCATAGTCAACAAAAGAGTCTGAAATGCAGTACTTGGATACAATCCCCGAAACAACAGAATGATCTATGTTCATTTCCAAGGCAAACCATTCAATATCACGGTAATCCAAGTCTATGCCCCGACCAGTAACGCTGAAGAAGCTGAACTTGAACGGTTCTATGAAGACCTACAAGACCTTTTAGAACTAACACCCAAAAAAGATGTCCTTTTCATTATAGGGGACTGGAATGCAAAAGTAGGAAGTCAAGAAACACCTGGTGTAACAGACAAATTTGGCCTTCGAGTACAGAATGAAGCAGGGCAAAGGCTAATAGAGTTTTGCCAAGAGAACGCACTGGTCATAGCAAACCCTCTTCTAACAACACAAGAGAAGACTCTACATGTGGACATCACCAGATGGTCAACACCGAAATCAGACTGATTATATTCTTTGCAGCCAAAGATGGAGATGCTCTATTCAGTCAGCAAAAACAAGACTGGGAGCAGACTGTGGCTCAGATCATGAACTCCTTATTGCCAAATTCAGACTTAAATTGAAGAAAGTAGGGAAAACCACTAGTCCATTCAGGTATGACCTAAATCAAATCCCTTATGATTATACAGTGGAAGTGACAAATAGATTTAAGGGACTAGATCTGAAAGTGTGACTGATGTACTATGCACAGAGGTTTGTGACATTGTACAGGAGACAGGGATCAAGAACATACCCATGGAAAAGGAATGCAAAAAAGGAAAATGGCTGTCTGAGGAGGCCTTACAAATAGCTGGGAAAAGAAGAGAAGTGAAAAGCAAAGGAGAAAAGGAAAGATATTCCCATTTGAATGCAGAGTTCCAAAGCATAGCAAGGAGAGATAAGAAAGCCTTCCTCAGCGATCAGTGCAAAGAAATAGAGGAAAACAACAGATTGGGAAAGACTACAGATCTCTTCAAGAAAATTAGAGATACCAAGGGAACTTTTCATGCAAAGATAGGCTCGATAAAGGACAGAAATGGTATGGACCTAACAGAAGCAGAAGATATTAAGAAGAGGTGGCAAGAACACATAGAAGAACTGTACAAAAAAGATCTTCATGACCCAGATAATCACGATGGTGTGATCACTCACCTAGAGACAGACATTCTGGAATGTGAAGTCAAGTGGGCCTTAGAAAGCATCATTATGAACAAAGCCAGTGGAGGTGATAGAATTCCAGTTGAGCTATTTCAAAACCTAAAAGATGATGCTGTGAAAGTGCTGCACTCGATATGCCAGCAAATTTGGAAAACTCAGCAGTGGCCACAGGACTGGAAAAGGTCAGTTTTCGTTCCAATCCTAGAGAAAGACAATGCCAAAGAATGCTCAAACTACCACACAATTGCACTCATCTCACATGCTAGTAAAGTAATGCTCAAAATTCTCCAAGCCAGGCTTCAGCAATACGTGAACCGTGAACTTCCAGATGTTCAAGCTGGTTTTAGAAAAGGCGGAGGAACCAGAGATCAAATTGCCAACATCTTCTGGATCATCGAAAAAGCAACAGAGTTCCAGAACAACATCTATTTCTGCTTTATTGACTATGCCAAAGCCTTTGACTGTGAGGATCACAATAAACTGTGGAAAATTCTGAAAGAGATGGGAATATCAGACCATTTGACCTGTCTCTTGAGAAACCTATATGCAGGTCAGGAAGCAACAATTAGAACTGGACATGGAACAACAGACTGGTTCCAAATAGGAAAAGGAGTACGTCAAGGCTGTATATTGTCACCCTGCTTATTTAACTTATATGCAGAGTACATCATGAGAAACGCTGGGCTGGAAGAAACACAAGCTGGAATCAAGATTGCCTGGAGAAATATCAATAACCTCAGATATGCAGATGACACCACCCTTATGGCAGAAAGTGAAGAACTAAAGAGCCTCTTGATAAAAGTGAAAGAGGAGAGTGAAAAAGTTGGCTTAAAGCTCAACGTTCAGAAAACTAAGATCATGGCATCTGGTCCCATCACTTTATGGGAAATAGATGGGGAAACAGTGGAAACAGTGTCAGACTTTATTTTTTGGGCTCCAAAATCACTGCTGATGGTGATTGCAGCCATAAAATTAAAAGACGATTACTCCTTGGGAGGAAGGTTATGACCAGCCTAGAGAGCATATTTAAAAGCAGAGACATTACTTTGCCAACAAAGTCCTGTCTAGTCAAGACTATGGTTTTTCCAGTGGTCATGTATGGATGTGCGAGTTGGACAGTGAAGAAAGCTGACTGCCACAGAATTGATGCTTTTGAACTGTGGTGTTGGAGAAGACTCTTGAGAGTCCCTTGGACTGCAAGGAGATCCAACCAGTCCAGCCTAAAGGAGATCACTCCTGGGTGTTCATTGGAAGGACTGGTGTTGAAGCTGAAACTTCAGTACTTTGGCCACCTCATGTGAAGAGTTGACTCATTGGAAACGACCCTGATGCTGGGAAGGATTTGGGGCAGGAGGAGAAGGGGACGACAAAGGATGAGATGGTTGGCTGGCATCACCAACTCGATGGACATGGGTTTAGGTAAATCCGGGAGTTGGTGATGGATAGGGATGCCTGGCGTGCTGAGGTTCATGGGGTCGCAAAGAGTCGGACATGACTGAGCGACTGAACTGAACTGAACTGAGTAGACTGAGGAGCCTGGTAGGCTACAATCCATGGGGTCGTAGTAGAGTTGGACACGATTGAGAGACTTCACTTTCACTTTCAATAGACTAATTATTCCAACTTCAATGATTTCATGGAAACGAAAGGAAGACTCTCAATTTGGAAAAAGGCATCAGTGTCTAATGGAATAGAAGAACAAGAAGAGGAGAAATTTTTTAAAAATGACAATTAAATTTGGCAGGTAAATCAATGATGTTATTTTCCTAAATCTATCATTTAAGTGATGAGATAGGAAGCCTGATTTTAGCCTCTTCTTTCTGATGGGAGGAGAAAAAAAATGAAGGCATTTGTATGATGACAAACACAACTTCAAGGAGCTTAGCCCTCAAAAGATGTAGGCATTGGGGTCATGAAGGAATTTGAGTTTTTTGTGTATGTATATGTATATGACTTTAAGTAAGAGAATATTGAAACATGTACCATGGACTGAATTGTGCCCCCCTACTATTAAATTCATATATTGAAATTCTAACCCCACAGTATGACTTTATCTGGAGACTGGGTCTTCAGGAAGTCATTTAAAATTAAATTAAGTCACAGGGTGGAGACCTAACCCAACAGAACTGTGGCCTTGTAAGAAGAGGGAGAAAAAGAGATCTCTCTGCCCCTCCTCCTCATGTGAGAACACAGCAAGAAGGTGCCTGTCTGCAACCCAAGGAGACAGTCCTTACCAAACACCCACCCTGTGGGCTTGTCATTAAACTTCCAGTCTCTAGAATGGTGAGAACATAAATTTTGGTTCTTTAAACCATCCATTCTATGGAATTTTATTATGGCAGCCCAAGTAAACCAATGCAGCACTTTTTTCCCTCTGAATCTAAATCACAATAGAAATACTTGCATGACTTTTAAAAGGCATTTCTAGTACTTTTAATAATATTTGATGCAGGAATTTTTTTCATTTGTAAAAATGTTGTTTGATATATATTTCTAGCTATCACGTTTCTATAACTCAAACCAATTTACTATTGAGTGTTAACAAGATTAGGCACAGGATCTCTCTGATCTGTACCCTAACTTTTTTTGCTACTTAGACACACACATGCTGTGCTGTGCTTAGTTGCTCAGTTGTGTCTGACTCTGTGACCTCATGAACTGTAGCTTGTCAGGCTCTTTTGTTCATGGGGATTCTCCAGGCAAGAACACTGGATTGGGTTGCCATGCCCTCCTCAAGGGAATCTTTCCAACACAGGGCTCGAATCCAGGTCTCCCACATTGCAGGCAGATTCTTTACCATCTGAGCCACCAGGGAAGCCCAGACACACATATAGTAGAAGCTATATGCTTAATTATGGATTGTTGAATTGAGTTTAATTCAATTCAATTAAAATAAAATATAAAAGACATGTGATCATTCTCCAGAGTCTTCCAATAAACTTAATAGAAATATCTTGGTAAGAAATCAGCAAGTGGTAGATGATTAAGTAAAATGGTATGGTTTGTAGACAAATATGGATGCCAGGTAATTGAGAGCAAGAGTCTCTGCCAAAATTTTGTTTTACTCAGTGTCTTGAAGCTAACATTTTCATCCCAGCATTATTTGGGATGATCTAATTCTATGTATAGCATTAAGAAAAAATTTGCACCACAAGAATTTTTCCCTCCTTGTAAAAATGAGTGATGTGGCAACTCAAGTTTTCTAACTATATTTAGTATCAATATAATTAATCTTTGTTATCCAGGAATGAAACTCAAAAGTTAAAGTTGAGAATGGCTATGAGAAAGCATAGTTCCTTCCTCAAACAATATCATCAATTTCAAATCAAAAGCTAACAAGGCAGGAGAGACCAGGGATGGTTTATTAGTTTACCACAGCTGTTGTTAACAAATTAATACTAAGTTGGTGACTTAAAATAACAGAAGTATATTCTTTCACAGTTCTGGAGGCTAGAAATCCTAAATTTAATAGGACTACATTCCCTTGCAGGGCTCTAGGGGAGAGTCTCTTATTTACCTCTCACCTGCAGATGGGTCTAGGCATTCCTCGCTGTGGCCACCATCATTCCAGTCTCTGCCTCTGTGGACATCTATTGCCTCCTCCTCTTCTCTGCATCCCTCAAAATTCCCTTTGCTTTTCTCTTACAAGGTATGTGCTAAGCTGACTCAGTCGTGTCCAACTCTTTGCAACTCTATGGAGTTGCAACTCAGTGGAATATAACCTGCCAGCCTCCTCTGTCCATGGGATTCTCCAGGCAAGAATACTGCAGTGGGTTTTGCCATGCCCTCCTCCAAGGGATCTTCCAGACCTAGGGACTGAATCCACATCTCTTGTGGCTCTTGCAAGGCAGGCAGATTCTGTACACTGAGCCACCAGGACAGCCCCTTATAAAGTATATGTAATTGTATTTAACACCACTGGGACAAAAGAGGGGGAACGTCTCATCTCAAAATTTTTAATGTAGTTACATGGGCAAAGACCCTTTTCCCAAATAATGTAACATCTGCAATTTCCAGTGATTAGTACTTGCTGTCTTTTTGTGGCCATTGTTCCACTTATTCCAAAGGGGACTTTTTAAAAAAAACTTAGGTTAGAATTCTCAAAGAAGGCATGCACAAAAATGTTCCTAGTGGTAACAGCATACTGGAAATAACCCAGTGTCCATGAATAGGAGAATGGATAAACTATTATGATATAGTCATATAATAGACTATTAGCAAAAAAAAGGAGTGAACCATTGGTATACATGGATGAACCCCATCAGATCATGCCGAGCATAAGTAGATAGACAACATAAGTACATGCTGTATACTTCTATTTATATGAAGTTCAGTAGAAGGCAAAATAAGTCAACAGACAGAAATAAGAATAGTAATTAAGTCTGAATCGCGGAGCAGAGAAGGGGACTTATAGGAAGTAAGTTTGAGAGAACATTTGAGAGAACAATAGAAATGTTCTATATTTTGATGAGAGTGTTGATTCAATGTCAATGGGAATATTTATTTGTTAAAACTATAAACTTTTAAGATCTGTGCCTTTATTATATGTAATTATACCTCAAGAAAAAGAGGATACGAACCGAACTGAGAAGTTGATCTCTGGAGAGATGTAGAACCCAGCATCCTACTTCCAGTGAAAAAGGAATCTCAGGCTTCGTGACTATAGGGACAATCCTCTATTCCAAACCCTGATGTGTGTTCTCTGGCATATGCTCAAAAACAAAATTATTACAGAATACAACTGAGTTTCTCCTATTCAGTATTTCACTCTTTTTTTTTTTAAATGCAATATTTGCAAAATATTTCAAGAAATCATGTTCTATCATTTTTATTGCTGGCAGTTTATAACACTGTGAAGCAGTCAATATATGCCTAGAGCTTATCTGATCTATTTACAATTGATTTCAAGTTAACCACAGCCTCACTTCCCCATAATAACCTGGTAAATTGAGAGTCGACTGTGGTTGTCTCATTTCATCCTACTCCTCATATTTCCTTCAGAATTTACATAAAAATCCCATAGATTTCCAGTTCATAAAATTATGCTTTCACACTTTTGTACACAAATTTATACCTCTACTCCCTTCCAGGTCACCTTAGTCCAATGACCCAGAATATGTCTTTCATTTCCTTTCATTTATTTTTATCATATGATTTTCAATCTGGATTTAACATGCTGTCAAGTGACCTTTACTTTTTTCCCCCTGGCACTGTTTAAATCAAATTCTTTTGTGTGTACAGATGCCCATTTTGTGATCTCATTGAAACTGTTATGATTTTTAGATTGGACAAATCAAGGCCTGGATTCTCTTTTTAAGAAAAAACAGAAAGAGGAGACCTGTACTGTTTTGTAAGGAAAAGAGGAATTACCACCAATAATAAAAGAATATTTAAAAACAGAGTATATTGGTTTTAAAGAAATCATATTCAGAGGTAAGATTCAGATAAATATTAGGGAATACAGCTCCAGAAACAGCAAGTGACTGAAAATTATTCCATGAAACGTGTGGAGTGGGTAGGGTGTTGGGAGTGAAAGCTGATAGAAATTCGGTTTGAGTTGCTCACAATAAATGTTTTAGGGAGGATCTGGAGATCTACCAACCCATTAATTGTAGCAACGTAAAATCTGTGTGAGCTCAGAATTATACACAGAGGAGACTCTACGGGGATTTAGCTCAGGTTAATAAGTGTCAACTTCCTGGGACTATGAAATAAGCTGGAAATAATTTGCTAAGAAGTTTCCTGAATATGAAGTGGCTTTAATAAGATAGTTTGATGAGTAAATGAATCAGAAAATTGAGGGCTAAATTTTCCTTACATTTCCTACATATTTGCAGTGATGGTAAGGTCAAAACATTTGGATTATAATTTGAGAACCATCAACTCTTGAAGTAAAGACTATCTAAACCAAGTCATTGTCAGGCACTAAAATAAAATCATGAATCTCACTAATTCAAATGCAATTTGTAGGCCTAGAGCTCACATTTGAGAAAGGAAAACTAGGCCACACTGTTGTACATATTATGCAAATATCTAGTTCAGCTGCAACTGTCTGAGATTGTGAGGTGTGCAGAAAATCATGTCTACTAATAATCAAGTATGCAAAATATTTTTAAGTAAAATCAAATGAATTTACAGTTCCTTTTATAAAACATCATATACATTTTTTATTGAATAAAATAGGGTTGCAAGGAGCACTAGATATTTACACATAGTTGGAAGACTCTCTTATCTTCACCAAGACACTGTGTTGTTATGATTGCTGTGATCACACATTATTGTAGTGCTTTCCTTTTCTGAGCATATGTTTTGAATGACCATATAAGCACATATCCACAGCAAGGTAGTGCCCTTGTGAATGTCAACCATAATAGGTATTATAGCAGCAAATGATTTACCATCGTCACATATAGATTTTATATTATATTTATTCTCACATCCAAGTGTATGGAGTATTTACTCTGTCCCATGCACTTTTCTAGGCACCAGGCATACATAGTGAACACAAAGGATAAGGATGGGCCCTTAACTTTCCACCTGATCAAATCACCCACCCACACACAAATGTACAAAATACATGAGGTAATGATTCTCATGAGGATGTTGAAAAACTCACAAATAACTTTCTCTTTACTCCTTTTAAAAATCTATTTATTGACTTACTTCTATCTGCTGATGCTGTGAAGACAACCCATCATGGAGGCAAGATACCTCAGAGTCATCCTTGATTCTGAAGTGTACCATAATTGAGAAATATAGTTTTTGTTTGTCACATGAATCTGCCTATTATTATCTTCTGTTTTCCTTCCAGATGGCCCTCGTAAGTGTAAAACTAACCTCTTCACCATTTTTGTCTTTTTCATGTTCTAGCAAAGAATACAATTTAGAGGTTTCTCACCTAAAATCCAAGGTTATGATCAGGTAATCTTACCAAGTACTTATTCTAAACATAACCTCTGCTCTGATATAGAGTACTGCCTTAACTCTGGCCCATTTCACTTCATTCCTAAATTTCTACTGGAGAAGCACTGGGGTGAATATGTCCTGGGTGGAAACACCAGGTTATAAAAAGGAAAGTGCTACATGTTCTAATGTTCATTTTTACATAGTTGAAGGTTTTATTTGGCTCTCTGCTTATTTATCTATTGCATAAAAGGAACAAATGAGCAAAGAATGTTTTACATTTTACAAAAGAAAATGTTCAGGCCAAGGTATTTTGTAACTTTGAATTTTGTTTTGCAAAATGTGAGACGTTTACGCATTCTTTCCTTATTGGTGACTTAATCAATTTGATCTCATCAGAGTTCTCCTTTTTCATATTTTACATTAAACATTAACAATAGGGGATATTGAGAAGCCTGATAATTTTAAAATCATCGATTATCATGCTATTAATAGTAAGTAAAGGTTTTCCCAGGTGGTGTTAGTGGTAAAGAACCCACCTACCAATGCAGGAGACTTAAGAGACTCAGGTTGAGTCCCTGGAAGGGGACGAGCCCATGGAGGAAGAAATGGCAACACATTCCAGTATTCTTGTCTTTAAAATCCCGTGGACAGAAGAGCCTGGTGAGCTACACTCTATGAGGTCACAAAGAGCTGGATATGACTGAGCACACACACACAATTAAAAGTACAAACATGTCTTCTCAAATCTTTAGATCTTATAAATTCAAACCAGCTACACATACACTAAAATAAAGCTTTCCACCAAGTTAATTTTCCAAATTAATCCACTATTTAAAAATTTATTAATATATTGCATAGTATCAGAGAGTTTCAATTTATCAAGAGTCTATTTACAGTAAAGTTTCAGTAAGATGGAAGAGAGTACAGTCTTTCAAATCTGTTCATATTAATATTAGGTTTTATTTTACTTTCAAGCCATGACATTTAAGTACAGGAAAAGGAGAGAGGGAGATTCTCATAGCTTTGCAAAAAAGCATGTTACTATTATGATTGCAAGCATCCTTGGGAAAAAATATTATCTTGTGGGCTAAAAATTGATGCATGTCAGAAATTACATGGGCTTCCCAGGTGTTGCTAGTGGTAAAGAACCCACCTGCCAATGCAGGAGATGTAAGAGACTTGGGTTTGATGCCTGGGTCAGGAAGATCCCCTGGAGAAGAGCATGGCTACCCACTCCAGTATTCTTACCTGGAGAATCTCATGGACAGAGGAACCTGGCAGGCTACAGTCCATGGGGTCACAGAGAGTTGGACATGGGTGAAACAACTTAGCACACACACGCATAAAGTACGTATCTGTATATCAGTACATAAAGGCTTCCAGGTGAAAATACTGTAATAATTTTCAGAACTTTCTTATTTAATTATTAACTGTTATATCAGTTGAGATGAGTTCATCTGTAACTAACACAAAGTCCAACTGAAAATGCTTTAAAAGTCATTAGATCCCATAGCAGTAAATCAAGAGGAAGACAGATGTCATGGATTGTAGATTCAGTAGCTAATGATGTGATCAGGGACTCAATTCCCTCCAGCTCTTTACTCCGCTGTTCACATCATTGGCTTTTGGGGTATAGCTTGGGGAAGAACATTTGACTGATATTGTTGGCATTACCCTTGGGATCACAGAAAGTATCTCGGCAGCACGTGAAAATGCACTTCTGTACTAAAATCTAATGGTAGGGAGCCTCTCCCTCAAGCAGGGAATGTGGTCCTTTCCTTAAGGCTGAACAGCTAGGATGTCAATAGTCAGGAGGATGGCACATATTTGTCAATTTCTTTAAAATCATACTTAAAAAATTCATCATGAATCACCATTAGAAATGAGGATGGATCCAGTTTTTCCAAAAATGTGATGGAGTGAGTAGTTTGTCATCAACATCTAAACAAATCGAGGTTTGGTTATGAAGGAGAAAATGGGGAATAGATTCAAGCTGAGCAAATAGCCATGCTTTCTATAACTGTGTGTCTGTCTCTGCTGAGTGCTCTTAAATGCTCATATTTCCTCATCACAGCATCAGCATGAGAGCTTACACGTGGTTGGTGCTCCACAGATGTTTCATTGTCCTGTCTGATGGGAAATTTAAAGGGAGCATCCTCACTATAGATAAGAAATGAGGAACAACTGAGTAGTGAAGAGTATTAAAACGCTGGCAAAAGTGGACTTGTTATCTTGGATTTAACAATGACCATGCTGGGCATAATCAAAGTGCGTGTGAGAAGCCTAAAGAATGATGTGGTTCAGTCTCATAGAGGTGCTGTGGACCATAAAACATAATCCATGCAATCAAAAAGAGTTTCAACATATATCAAATCCTTTACTTACACTTGTCAAATACCATGAAGGAATCATAATCCTTAGAAATACCTCTTGGTTTTCTCTGCCATCCTCAGCCTTCATGTACTTTTCCACTCCGTTGTCTCTGCCAACAAACTAACTGAGCACCCTACTCCTTTCTCTAGCTTGTAGCACTTTTGCTCCATTTCATCCTGTATGGTCCTTTACACGTGAAATTCCTGTTTGCTGTCTAAAAGGTGGGAAGAGCTACCCATTCTTTTACATTAAATTTTTGTCCTTCAAACAAAAGAATTAAAGGAGAATTGAATTGCAAGAATATGAATCACCAAAAACTTAGTTTAATTATCTCAAGTCACTAAAAAGTGTTATCCTAAATCAGTGAAAATAGATGTATTCTCTGAAGCACTATAAGTACTATGGGGTCAAATTATGCAGGAGGGACGTGATGTCATACTAGTGGAAACTGTTTAATTAGCATTCACACCGGTGGCTCAGAGGTAAAGAATCAGCCTGCCAGTGCAGGAGATGCAAGAGACATGGCTTCAATGCCTGAATCATGTCGGGAAGATCCCTTGGGGAAGGAAATGGCAGCCCATTCCAGTATTTTTGCCTGGAATATTCCATGGGCAGATGAGCCTGGCAGGCTACAGTCCATAAGGTCACAAAGAGCTTAACAGGACTGAGTGACTAAACACACATACATATTCTTTAACCACAGGTTTTGTTATGTTTTTCCTTTTTAATAAAACTCAATGCTGACAATGGCAATGTGAGAGCACACAGGTATTCTCATACACAGCAGCTGCTGAAAAGATGACTTTTTCTAGCCCAGCCCTTTAATTTTCTTATATCTTTTGATTCTGTACTTCTTCCTCTCTAAGTGAAGGAAAACAATACTGCATAGAAGACCAGTCTGTATTTTCTCCATGCCATTCATAAGTACCAACTATTTGAACAATCTAAGTATATAATTCTGATGAAATGAAAATGTATATTCTAAGGCAAGTCAAGGAAAACTTAAACATAATTTTTTCTGCCTTTTGGCCTCCTCTCTTCTCTCTATGGTGCCGGGTGTCTCTGCACTAGGCACCCACCAAACCTCCAGAAACCCACCCAACAGAAACAGCTATTCCACCATAAAAAGCACAATTCTCCTAGCATCAGCATAACTCCTCGGGAAATAACCTTTCTTCTTAATCATGTAAGGGGTCAAGATGACCCTTTAGTCACTACTTGCTTCGTATAGATCTGATTATACAATATATCATTTAATGTACAGCTGTCTGTCTCAAAAACTTACAGAACTGGCCTTTGGCCTCTAATGGGTGAAAAAGTTCTCAGAGCTATTTGACAGGCTGTTCTCAGGTTACAATCTTCAATTTGCCTCAAAATTTTCCATTTCTTTTTTATATCAACATGATGAATTTTTTCATCAATAATACAAAGCTAATAATTCAATAAATTATATTTCACTTATGAAGTAGAAGAGAAGTTAGCTATTAAAATGGTACAGGATCGCACAGTAGGGAGATGAAAATAACATCAATTTTTAAAATTATTGAGCTGTTAACTCACCCAATCCTTAGCAAGTCCTACTGGACTTCCTAATTTGTTAGCTAATACATTTCCCTTCTTGTCTGAATCAATTTGAATTTGTTGATACTTTCACTTAAAATTTTAACTAACTCACAGGTCATACTCAACAGTATATTCAAGAAATAGCTCACTGTGATCAATTAATTTATCCAAGAATTTAAGAAAGTTTCAGCATTTATATATATATATATAAACTTTTATGTATATATTAAAATATATAAATTTATATATGTATTCATAAAGATTAAATGAGTATGGGTGAAATGAACATATGATCATCTTCCAACATATTACCATTTTGAATAATTATTTAAGGCCCATTCCTGAATAAAAAATTATCATCTAATCTACAAAGGAACTAATTTTTAACATCATAAACATGTCTATAGCAAATTAGACATATTTACCATCTGAGCCACTAGGGGAGTCACAAATTAGACATATTTAAAAATATTTTAATAGTTTATAATTTTTTCATAGTTTATAGTTTTAATATTTGGAAGTTTGAAAATAAAACAGGATGTCTGTTGTCACTTCAACTTTTGAATATTGCCTTTTAGCACCACCACTTAAATCAATAAATTTAAAAAAAAGAATTCTAAAATTTTTATTCTTTCGCCACCTGATGCAAAGAGCCAACTCATTGGAAAAGATCCTGATGCTGGGAGAGATTTAAGGCAAAAGGAGAAAGGGAGAGCAGAGGATAAGATGGTTAGATAGCATCAGTGACTCAATGGACATTGAGCAAACTCTGAGAAATAGTGAAGAACATGGGAGCTTAGCCTACTGCAATCCATGAAGTTGCAAAGTGTTGGACATGACTTAGCAACTAAACAACAACAAAAATTTTAAGACTGAGATAAAACTATGAGATTCCTGTAATATGATTTTAAGTTAATCAAATGAATAAAGAAAAAAACAAGATGAATTAGGAAGAAGAAGCAAGTGTCCAGATAAAAATGCTTAACACACATATAAACAAAAAAAAAACAATGAATAAATTCAGGATACGTATGTGGGTAAGGGGGTGGTACATTCTCAATAGCAATAAAACTAGAATACTTTTTGTTCTACAAAAAAGTATGTTTTAAGGTCTAAATAAAAAAAGTAATTATCATTGTTAACATATAGGCATAAAAAGGATAGAAAGAATTGGTAAGATACACCATATTCTGGAAAGGGAAGATTTAACAGTATAAGGATATCTCTTTTCCAAAATTAACTTTCAAATTAAACACCTTCCCAATTAAAATCTTTGTGAGAAATTGAAACACAGACTCTAAGATTCATCTACTGAAAAGGTACAGAAACAGTTGGTTTTTTTTTTTTTGAAAAAAGTAAATATTAATTAGGTTAAATAGCAAAAGTAACAGAAGAGAAATACATCACCATGTTAAAAGTAATAATCACTGAGTAGCAGGAGAATAAATGAGCTTCATTTTCCTTTCTGAAATAGATAATTTAGGTTTTCTATGGCAGATGTATAACTTCTACTTTCAACTAAAATGTTAATATCCTTATTTTCTAAAATAAGATACAGATTCAACAAGTTAGCAAAAGAGCTTAATGGAATCACAAAATTTTTATAATGATTTGCTACTGTAAAATATTGTGAAGCATTAAAACTAGCTACCATACATAGAACATTTACTTTATGGTAGACAAGTCCTTATATTGCTTATATTGATACTATGCTTCCACTTACATTACAACATTGACAATAACTTTTTTCATAAAGAAGAAAATTACAGATTTTCCCATTAAGAGTGATTTCAAGTTTAAAAGGAGTTAAAACGCAACCACAGCAGTGAATAATTAGTACTCTCTTTGAAGGTGCAGCTGTACATAAAGAATTATTCAGAATTTATTCACATCTTTCTTGAACTCTACAAACATTTCATGTTTGGACAATTTATATAAATCAAAATAAATCAAGAAATTAATTCAGAATGATGTTATATTTAATAAGAAAGCTTTACTCATATTATTTAAATGCTCCCTCTGTTTTCTATTACAGAGAAAGCTTCAAATATTTTTGTTAACTAAACACTTTTGGACCACATTTTATGACTAAGAATTTCAAAATGAATTATTCTATTATGTAGACATAAATAAAAATATCACTTTTTCATCTTTACCACCAAATAGCCTTATAGAAACAAATGAATTAAAAAAGACATATTTTCATATGGAAATAAGAAATGGATATTTTTTAAGGAGGCAAAGTTATAAAGCAAAGAGTCATAAAATCTGCAGGTTTTACAGATGTAATAGATTAACAGAATAAGCATAAGACTAAAACTAAAATTTACAGAGCCAATAGGCTATGAATAATAGTCAGGGAACATTGAACCATTCAGATAACTAGGGCTAATCTATTTATTTTTTCTTAATTATATCACAGTCTGACCTCAGGGTCTGGTCAGGTTCCCTTGACAAGCGATTAGATTTGTTTACAGATTTTCCAAAGGGGTTTTTAAAATTACAAGAGAACAATGTCAATATCAAGTACCAATAAAATCTATCATAGCAGAATCATGTCACAAGATTTAGGAAACAAGATGCTGACAAGAATGTTGAAAATTGGCAGCAAGGAGGATCAAATGCTCAAACTGAATAATCCCTAATTTCACCCAAAGTTCCCAAGAGAAGATGAGTAAATCCAGGGCAGAATCAACAGTCTCCTAAAAACTGATCCACAGCCCAAGTTATATAAGGCAGAAACCTCAAATACATTTATCTCAAGACATGGAACTAAAAAACAGGAACATAAACCAAGTTCTAGAGAATCTCTTACTCTCATTTGTTTTTTTATACTTTTGGGGATTATATGTTGAACTATGGTTAAAATACCTCTTTTTTTCTCTATAGTTTAATCAAGGAAAAAAGAATAGATCAGGTGAGAACCACAACTATTTCAGTCACCAATTATGAGGTGCTTCTCAGAGAACTGTGAATAAGTCATTTGTTGGGATTATATAATTCCTAACTGACAAAGTTTTCACTGAATACTGTTGTGGGGAATATACTATAAAATACATAAATCTGTTTATTTAGTGTAACATTCAGTCATCCATTTACTCATTACGTCAACAAGTATTTTTCAGACACTTCAAGCACCGTGCTTGGCTCTGGGAATAAAACTGAGAGCAAGAAGTAATACTGCTGCTCATAAAGCATGTAGAGGAACTTTCCAAGACTAAGGAGGCAATTAAAATCAAATGATGATCATTGTAATGACCTGAGACCACCAATCTTGGATCTAGTCAATCTTTCTAGAAGAGCTGATGAGTGATGCAAAATCTGTGATCTCAGTTAACAACCTTCAGCCAGGTAAAATGTGTTTTCATGTGTGATGCAGGTTAGAGTAGATGAAGGGGTGTGACATCTAAGGTGTCTGGAAGCAGAATAAAGGTCATGGCTCCAGAAGCAAAAGAGGAAGTGGCTTGTTTACGGGATTGAAATTCTTTACTCTGTCTGGCAGAGAAGGCAATGGCACCCAACTCCAGTACTTTTGCCTGGAAAATCCCATGGACAGAGGAGCCTGGTGGGCTGCAGTCTATGGGGTCGCTACGAGTCAGACATGACTGAGCGATTTCACTTTCACTTTTCACTTTCATGCATTGTAGAAGGAAATGGCGCCCCACTCCAGTGTTCTTGCCTGGAGAATCCCAGGGACGGCGGAGCCTCGTGGGCTGCCGTCTATGGGGTCGCACAGAGTCGGACACGACTGAAGCAACTTAGCGGCGGCAGAGACTCTGTCTGGATCTCAGAGTTTGATATGAGTGGAGAGAATTTAATCTGAAAAGAAAATAGAGGTCATATACAAAGAGTTTGTACACCCTCTTTGTCCATGTTGTACACTTCAAGAGTTTGAACTTCTGAGATCAGTGGGAATCTATGGAAATTTTACAGTCAGGTATGCTATGATCCGTTTTACATTTTAGGTCAATTGCTCTGACTGCAGTATCCATAGATGTCTTTAAGAAAACATGCTTGAAGTCAGGAAGTCCAATGAAAGGGCAGTAGTACCATAGTAATCACAGTAGTAATGCAGAAAAGGTAGTCATTGTAATAGTGTAGATGATGCTGGATGCTCAGTCACTATTATAACTGCTGCAACTGGCTGTGCATATGGCCAACAATAAGAAATAATTATTGTAATTTCTTCTTTCAGTAGATTATTCCCTCCCCAATCAATTACCAGCTATCTGATGGTCTTTAACTGGTTTCCCATATTTGTCTACTCTGGACACTCCTTCATTAGCATTGAAGCCAGAGTTACATTTAAAACTTAAGACTGCTTTACTTGATTTACTTATTGCCATCCCATTACTCTTAGGGTAAAGACAATTTTTAACATCCCTTCCATCTGCTGGATCACACCTAGCTCTTCAGGCTCTGACATTATCATTTATAATCTGCCCTCAGTACATCAACCACACTTACTTTCCTACAGCCATTCTTACCCACTGGACTAATATCTCTCTCTTCAAAAGTCCCATTTGATTTGTCTTTCCTTCTTTTTACCAAGTGACATTATAAGTAATTACTGGTACTTCAAAATGTAGCAGAAATATATGGAAATACATATAAAAAGGGATTCCACAGTGGCTCAGTGGTAAAGAATCTGCCTGCAATGAAGGAGATGCAGGAAGATGCGGGTTTGATCTCTGGGTGAGGGTTATCCCTTGGAGAAGGACATGGCAACTCATCCTATTATTCTTGCTGGGAAAATCTCATGGACAGAAGAGCCTGGTGGGCTACAGTCTGCGGGGTCACAAAGAGTTGGACATGAATGAAGTGACGAAGCATGCACATATAGAAATATAATGGGCTAAGCCTTTTTTTAAACAGACACACTGAAATGATGGATAAATATATTTTTTAAAAAAGTTTAATTGCATAAACAACCTTGAAATCAGGAAAGGTAAATCCTGGGGTATCAACACTAAAGAAGAAAACCTTAAAACCAGAGGAATGAGCAGAAATTCACACTATGATGTTTTTTCACCCTAGTCTTTCATACACATAAATGGATAGCATCAGAAGACAACAATAGCTAAAAATTATTTCTGTACATAAATATTAAAGCTGCAAAAAATTGTTCTAATTCTGAAAAGACAACCAGCTATGGTTGTCTTCTGATGCTATCCATTTATGTGTATGAAAGATTAGGGTGAAAAAAAGTTAATAGGAAAATGTTTATTTCTTCCTAGGGCTTCCCAGCTAGCTCAGTGGTCAAGAATCCACCTATCAATGCTGGAGAAGTGGATTCAGTCTATGAGTTGGGAAGATCTGCTGGGGAAGGAAATGGCAACCCACTACAGTACTCTTGCCTGGAAAATTCCAGGGGCATAGGAGCCTGGTGGGTCACAAAAGCCCATGGGTCACAAAAGAGTCAGACACAACTTAGCAAATAAACAACAACAATCAACAAGGGCCTAAGTAGGAGGACAAGCAGTCACCAATGAAAAATAAAAACAAAGTCTCTAACTCTTTTTAAATGTAAGTATTGTATTGAAAATTAATTTTCATTTTTCTCACGATGCTGTAATTTCAAGCCAAGAAATTAACATAAAAGCTAATCTAAAATCTCTTGGACACAGAGACCTTCTTTGGGGACGTTTGCAGAACCTAGGACACATAGTGAAACTGTTCACCTCAGAGTGGGTCTTGAACCCATGTGCTAGGACTTGAACCCAGCCAAAACTCAGTTTGGGACTTGAATCCACATGGCTAGGACTTGAAACCAGCCAAAACCCAGTTTGGGACTTCAACCCATGTGGCTGGGACACAAACTCAGTCAAAACCCACAGTCTTCTAACTGAGATCATAGACCTGGTTTCAAGACCTAATAAAGGTCAGGTTCTTGATGTCTCATTGCAGAAAGAATCCAGTGAGAGACAAAGTGATATGTAAGAAGTGGATTTCTTCAGAGAGAAACACACTCCACAGACAGAGTGGGGCCATCAGAAGGGGTGAGTGTGGCCCTGAAATGTGATATGGTTAGCTTTTATGGGATGGGTAATTTCATAGGCTAATCAGTGAGAGAATTATTCCAACCATTTTGGGAAAAGGACAGAGATATCCAGGAATTGGGCCACTGCCCATTTTTTTCTCTTTGATGTCTGGCCTTGGAACCATTATGTCGCCTCTTGGTGAGTCATTTAGTTTGCTGCTATGTTACAATGAGCATATACTGAGGATCTAGGGGTAGTCAAAGTTGAGTTGTCTGCCATCTTGGACCCATTTAATTCTAATCAGTTTACGTTGTGTCCTTGGGCTATTGCAGAGAAGCCAATTCTGACTCAATGTTGGAAATTGTTTCTTTGACTTGCTATTTGTTGCTTTTGTTATTATAATCACACATAATACCCTGCCTCAGAGGACATTGCCCCTCTGCCTGACTGCAACTAAAGTGCCTTTGTTCACCTCATAGAGAGAGAATCTGACTTTGCCCACCTGGGATGACCCTGATGATGGGAAAGATTGAAGGTGGGAGGAGAAGGAGATGACAGAGGATGAGATGGTTGGATGGCATCACCAACTCAATGGACATGAGTTTGAGTAAACCCTGGGAGTTGGTGATGGACAGGGAGGCCTGGTATGCTGTAGTCCATGGAGTTGCAAAGAGTTGGACACGACTGAGTGGCTGAACTGAACTGAACTGCCCACCTGGGAATAGCTACAACAAAAAGAAGAGATTAATAGACCTCTTCCAAAGGCTAGCCATTCCCAAAGATGTTTTGAAAAATGGATGATTTTTTCATTATACTTCCCATTGCCTCTCCTTCCTTCTCAATTTACTTCCCTACTGCCTCTCCCTCTCTATTTTGCCTTTTGACTTTAATTCTTCATTGTTTCTCTCTTTCTGACTTTATTATAAAAACAAAAACGGGCATCTAGACGAGCTTAGCTATTTAAAATCCTAAAGGATGATGCTATTGAAGTGCTGCATTCAATATACCAGCAAATTTGGAAAACTCAGCAGTGGCCATAGGAATAGATAAGGTCAGTTTTCATTCCAGTCTCAAAGAAAAGCAATGCCAAAGAATGTTCAAACTATCATATAAGGAGGCCTTAAAAATAGCTGAGAAAAGAAGAGAAGCTAAAGACAAAGGAGAAAAGGAAAGATAAAACCATCTGAATGCAGAGTTCCAAAGAATAGAAAGGAGAGATAAGAAAGGCTTCCTAAGTGAACAATGTAAAGAAACAGAGGAAAACAATAGAATGGGAAAGACTAGATATCTCTTCAAGAAAATTAGAGATACCAAGGGAACATTGAAGGCAGGAGGAAAAGGGGACGACAGAGGATGAGATGGTTGGATGACATCACCAACTCGATGGACATGAGTTTGAGCAAGCTCTGGGAGCTGGTGATGGACGGGGAAGCCTGGCATGCTGCAGTCCGTGGGGTCGCAAAGAGTTGGACATGACTAAAAGACTGAACTGAAGGGAACATTTCACGCAAAGATAGGCACAATTAAGGACAGAAACGGTATGGACCTAAGGGAGGCAGAAGATATTTAAAAGAGGTGGCAAGAATACACAAAAGAACTATATAAAACAAGATCTTAATGACCCAGATAACTATAATGGTGTGATCACTCACCTTGAGCCAGACATCCTGGAGTATGAAGTCAAGTGGGCTTTAGGAAACATTACTATGAATAAAGCTAGCAGACATGATGGAATTTCAGTTCAGTTCAGTTCAGTCACTCAGTCATGTCTGACTCTTTGCAACCCCATGAATCACAGCACGTCAGGCCTCCCTGTCCATCACCAACTCCCAGAGTTTACCCAAACCCATGTCCATCGAGTCAGTGATGTCATCCAGCCATCTCATCCTCTGTCGTCCCCTTCTCCCTCTGCCCCCAATCCTTCCCAGCATTAGAGTTTTTTCCAATGAGTCAACACTTCACATGAGGTGGCCAAAGTATTGGACTTTCAGCTTCAACATCAGTCCTTCCAATGAACACCCAGGACTGATCTCCTTTAGGATGGACTGGTTGGATCTCCTTGCAGTCCAAGGGACTCTCAAGAGTCTTCTCCAACACCACAGTTCAAAAGCATCAATTCTTTGGCGCTCAGCTTTCTTCACCGTCCAACTCTCACATCCATACATGACCACTGGAAAAACCATAGCCTTGACTAGATGGAACTTTGTTGGCAAAGTAATGTCTCTGCTTTTAAATATGCTATCTAGGTTGGTCATAACCCTCCTTCCAAGGAGTAAGCGTCTTTTAATTTCATGGCTACAATCACCATCAGCAGTGATTTTGTAGCCCAAAAAAACAAAGTCTGACTCTGTTTCCACTGTTTCCCCAACTATTTCCCATGAAGTGATGGGACCAGATGCCATGATCTTTGTTTTCTGAACGTTGAGCTTTAAGCCAACTTTTTCACTCTCCTCTTTCACTTTCATCAAGAGGCTCTTTAGTTCTTCTTCACTTTCTGCCATAAGGGTGGTGTCATCTGCATATCTGAGGTTATTGATATTTCTCCCGGCAATCTTGATTCCAGCTTGTGTTTCTTCCAGCCCAGCGTTTCTCATGATGTACTCTGCATATAAGTTAAATAAGCAGGGTGACAATACACAGCCTTGATGTACTCATATTAAATCTTAAAAGATGATGCTGGTAAAATATTGCACTCAATGTGCCAACAAATTTGGAAAACACAGCAGTGGCCACAGGACTGGAAAAGGTCAGCTGTCATTCCAAAACCAAAGAAGGGCATTGACAAAGAATGTTCAAACTATCATATAATTACACTCACCTCACATGCTAGCAAGGTAATACTCAAAATCTTTCAAGCTAGGCTACAGCAGTACATGAACAGAGAACTTCCAGAGGTACAAGGTGGAGTTAGAAAAGGCAGAGGAATCAGAGACCAAATTGCTATCATATTTTGGATCATAGAGAAAGTAAGGGAATTCCTGAAAAACATCTACTTCTGTTTCATTGAGTATGTTAAAGCCTTTAACTCTGTGTATCCACAGCAAAGCGTGGAAAATTCTTCAAGAGATGAGAATACCAGACCACCTTACCTGCTTCCTGAGAAACCTGTATGCAGGTCAAGAAGCAACAGTTAGAACAGGACTTGGAACAATAGACTGGTTCCAAATTGGAAAAGGAGTACATCAAGGCTGTATATTGTCACCCTGCTTGTTAAACTTATATACAGAGTTAAACTTATATACATCACACAAAATGCCAGGCTGGATGAAGCATAAGCTGGAATCAAGATTGCCCAGAGAAATATCAATAATCTCAGATAACCAGATGACATCACCCTTATGGCAGAAAGTGAAGAGAAACTAAAGAGCTTCTTGATGAAAGTGAAAGAGGAGAGTGAAAAAGCTGGTTTAAAACTCAGCATTCGTAAAATGAAGATCATGTCATCCAGTCCCATCATTTCATGGCAAATAGATGAAAATAAAGTGAAAACGGTGGCAGATTTTCTCTTCTTGGGCTCCAAAATCTCTGTGGATGGTGACTGCAGTCATGAAATTAAAAGATGCTTGCTCCTTGGAAGGAAAGTGATGACCAACCTAGACAGTATATTAAAAAGCAGGACATTGCTTTGCTGTCAAAGGTTCATACAGTCAAAGGTATGATTTTTCCAGTAGTCATGTATGGATGCAAGAGTTGGACGATAAAGAAGGCTGAGGGCTGAAGAATTGATGTTTTTGAAGTGTGGTGCTGGAGAAGACTCGAGATTCCCTTGGACAGCAAGGAGACCAAACCAATCAATCCTAAAGGAAATCAACCCTGAATATTCATTGGAAGGACTGATGCTGAAATTGAAGCTCCAATACTTCAGCCACCTGATGCGAAGAGCCGACTCACTGGAAAAGACTGATGCTGGGAAAGATTGAGGGCAAGAGAAGAAGGGGGCGGTAGAGGATGAGATGGTTAGATAGCATCATTGATCCAATGGAGATGAGTTTCAGCAATCTCTGAAAGATAGTGGAGGACAGAGGAGCCTGGCATGTTGCAGTCTATGACGTCACAGAGTCAGACACAATTTAGTGACTGAACAACAACATCCAGACTCTGACAAAATGTTTACTCTGAGACATTGGTCTGCCATCTTCTCAGTCAGCCATTTCTGAGTAATGTTGTATTCCTTGCTTTAACCCCTCATCTCTTGGATTCATTGGCCTGTCATGCAGTAAGCAGAGCAAGCTTGGACTCATTAACAGGACTATGTCTTTCATTCAAAGATTGTGTCCTGCCCCCCTTCTCTTCTATTTCAGTGGGACTCTCAGGAAGTAAGCACACACATTTTTTACAGATTTAGTTTATGTATATCCCACATTCAGCCTGGCCTCTCTGCTACTCAGGCCTCCGTTGATTGTCTCAATTCCTGGATGAATAACCCTAATGATGATTTATATTGTTATAGTAAAAAATCCCTGCCCCCTAATAAGAATAGATCTAATAGACCACATGGACCAAAGATGACATGCACGCAACAGCAACAAATAAGGAAAACCTATCACACCAGCACATGGACTGAAAGGACGTGTGGAAACTCTGCCTAAGTGTGTGGAATATTTTGCCCTGGGAGAAGACTTTGATCAGTTAGACAGAGGAAACGAAAGAAGACATTGAGTGAATTATTCTCTCTTAATCATTCCATCAATGTCCTCTTCCAAATGTATTTTTCCAAATTGCTTTCTGGAGAGATTATGTGTGACTAAGCACCAGCTCTGTTTTGTTTGCAAAGCTGTGGACAGCCTTTTCTTGCATTTCCTCCCATTCCTTTCCTGGCTCACTTTAATCTTTTCGTCACTCCTCCTTTCCCAGATTTTTTATCCTCCAATATAACTATAATTATATAAATATAATATATATAATATAATTATATTATAATTAGCATTATAGAGCTAATGACATAAGAAAGGAAAATGAGTAAAAGATACTAAAAAAAGAGCAAGAAGTCTCAAAAATAAATCTACAGTTATTTCAGAATAAAAAAATCAGAAAAACAGAAACAGCAAAATGTCAAGTGATAAAGGTGGAGCATTTTCAAAATTGAATAAAGCTATTGTTCTTCAAGTAGAGAAAGCATACTAAGATTCACAACCATGGTAAATTTTGATGAAATTGAAAATGTTCAGAGACAAAGAGGAAACACTGAAAGCAGTAAGGGAAAAAAAAAGACAAACTGTAGACAAAGGAACAGCTATTTAATTTACAGGAGATTTCACTTTAGCAAGATTGACATGGGAAAACAATAGAATAATATCTTATCAAGTTGAGAGAAAATAAATGTCAACCATGAATAATATACTCAAACTATTGTTTGAGTCATATTCTGACAAATTTTTAAAATTTACCATCCATAATCCTTGCTGAAAGTAATTCTAATATACTAAGCTGGGCTAATAAGAAAGAAGGAGAAAACCCAGGTTTGAGAAGTTACTGGCAAAGCAATAGTACACAAGGAAATCAGTGTATTGTTAAGTTTTTAAAAGATGTCAGTTATAAATAACAATAACAACTATAAAAAATAAAGATAATATTAGTTTGGGGGGATTTAAAAATGTAGAATAGAAAATAACAATGAAATATTAGAGGTAAGAAAACTTGAGATAAATTCTGGCAACGATTGATAAAATAAATTATTCAAGTTATAAATAAGGGAAAACAAAAATAATAGGACTATAGTGAATATATATTCTAAGATAATAGAAAAGTAAAAAGAATTCCAAATAGCCTATCAATGTATTAATAATAGATGGCAAAAAATCAGAGAAGCAGATATTAAAGGAAAAGTACAGTAAATTTTTAAAATGTAAGTATAATGTAAAAAATATCAGTATCAAATTAATGTAAAAAGCTTAGACATACATGTTTAAACAGAGTTTCTTCAAATAGATATAACCAAAATCTGGGTATACATTATTTACTTATATCTACACACACATATGTGCATTATAATAAGAGAAAAAATTGAAAGTAAAAATTTTGTACAAATACAATAAGTAATCATTAATCAAGTAAGGATGGCATTACTGTAAGATATTACTATTAGACAAAATACTTTGGGGCCAAATGCATCATTTATAATAAAACATCATTTCCAATTAATTAAGGTATAATTTCACAAGGACAGTGTTACACTTCTGAATGTGTGTATACCTTACATTATTCTCTCAACCTATATTGGTGTTTATATATAGTATAAATATAAGTACTATGTTTATATATAATATAAATATAACATATATTATAAATGTACTGTGTAAAAATAAATGTACACAGAGATATGTGAACCTACATATACACAAGGCTTGAATTAAGAGACATATCTTAGCATATATGAGAAAACTCAGCCTAAGAATTCATGAATATTCTTTACATACCTGCCCAAAATATTTATATATTATGATAAGATAGCCACTCAAAAGAGAATTTTGTTTCCATGGATATGATAGAAGTGAACCGAAAGGAAAGAAAAAGAGGGAATCAGTCAACCAGAAGACTCTGTGTAAATGTTATGGGGAAATAAACTGCAAGACAGAAGGATGAGCCATCTGTATTCTATTTGTTAGAATTCGGTCATTCATTTAGAATTCACATTAATTATAAAAATAATAAAATGTGTTGTACAAATTGTCAAGGAACTATATGATTATTGTCAAAGTTAATTTACTTTGAAATGAGTTGCAGAAATAACAAGGTGAAATTTGTATAAACACTGTATGGTTATTTTCTTTTTGGAGTACTTCCTGAAGTACAGTGTACAAAGAGAACACCCAAGTCATCTCAATGTGTCTTTTAAAAGTTAGCTTTATTGTTGAGAAAACACTAACACACATAGGAAAAAAGTCATTATTCTAAAATAACATGTTTGAATGTTTCTAACAATTCTATGAATTGATTTTCAATTTCATGGTGCTTTTATTGGTAAAGTGAAAGTGAAGTTGCTCAATCGTATCTGACTCTTGAGACCCCATGGACTGTAGCTTACCAGGGTCCTCCATCCATGTGATTCTCCAGGCAAGGGTACTGGAGTGGGTTGCCATTTCCTTCTCCAGGGAATATTCCCAACCCAGGGATCAAACCCAGGTCTCCTACATTGCAGATAGACGCTTTACCATCTGAGCCACTATAACACACCTTCTAAAAATGCAATCATGTGCATATATTTCATTAAACAAGTATAGTACATGTTAAAGCACTCAAATATATTCAACTGATTACCTGTCCTATTAGAACATGTTTCCTGTATGCCCCTCTTAAATCCTAATTATGTATCAATACATTAAAAATTATGGATCAACATTGTCATATTTAAAATAAATAACCATTTTGGATTAAAGATCTAAACGTAAGACCAGAAACAATAAAACTCCTAGAGGAAAACATAGGCAAAACACTCTCCGACATAAATCACAGCAGGATCCTCCATGACCCACCTCCCAGAATATTGGAAATAAAAGCAAAAATAAACAAATGGGACCTAATTAAAATTAAAAGCTTTTGCACAACAAAGGAAACTATAAACAAGGTGAAAAGACAGCCTTCAGAATGGGAGAAAATAATAGCAAATGAAGCAACAGACAAACAATTAATCTCAAAAATATACAAGCAACTTCTGCAGCTGAATTCCCGAAAAATAAACGACCCAATCAAAAAATGGGCCAAAGAACTAAACAGACATTTCTCCAAAGAAGACATACAGATGGCTAACAAACACATGAAAAGATGCTCAACATCACTCATTATTAGAGAAATGCAAATCAAAACCTCAATGAGGTATCATTTCACACCAGTCAGAATGGCTGCTATCCAAAAGTCTACAAGCAATAAATGCTGGAGAGGGTGTGGAGAAAAGGGAACCCTCTTACACTGTTGGTGGGAATGCAAACTAGTACAGCCACTATGGAGAACAGTGTGGAGATTCCTTAAAAAACTGGGAATAGAACTGCCATATGACCCAGCAATCCCACTGCTGGGCATATACACCGAGGAGACCAGAATTGAAAGAGACGCGTGTACCCCAATGTTCATCGCAGCACTGTTTACAATAGCCAGGACATGGAAGCAACCTAGATGTCCATCAGCAGACGAATGGATAAGGAAGCTGTGGTACATATACACAATGGAATATTACTCAGCTATTAAAAAAAATACATTTGAATCGGTTCTACTGAGATGGATGAAACTGGAGCCCATTATACAGAGTGAAGTAAGCCAGAAAGAAAAACAACAATACAGTATACTAATGCATATATATGGAATTTGAAAGATGGTAACGATAACCCTATATGCGAGACAGAATAAGAGACACAGACGCATGGAACAATTTTATGGACTCTGAGGGAGAAGGTGAGGGTGGGACGTTCTGGGAGAATGGCATTGAGACATGTGTATTGTCATATGTGAAACAGAGCACCATTCCATGTTCGATGCATGTGACAAGGGCTCAGGGCCGGGGCAATGGGATGATCCAGAAGGATGGGATGGGGAGGGAGGTGGGTGGGGGGTCCGGGAAGGGGAACACATGTAAACCCATGGCTGATTCATGTCAATGTATGGCAAAAACTATTACAATATTGTAAAGTAATTAGCCCCCAACTAAAATAAATAAATTTATTAAAAAAATAAAAAAAAGAAAAAAAAGAAAAAAAAGAAAAAATAAAAAATAAAAAAAATAAAATAAATAACCAACAAGGACTTATTACAAAAAAAGAGTACTACACAAATTAAGGCATTCATCTTGTTCATTTTAGCAAAAAAAGATACTTTTTTTCTGGAATATAAGGTAGGCCAATAACATATCATTAAGTTCTATAACTTCTGAGTATTTGAGAAAGTTCTATTCATGTTAACCTCTAGAGAGTCAAGTAGGAAAATAAGGCTGTACACAAATTAATAATGTAAATAAGTAGAATGTGGCCTGCTTTAGTTAAGGGCAAATAACATATATTTGTAAACCCAACCAAGACAGAATATTTTTGTAGAATTAAGGAAAATATTATCATAAAAATATATTGATACATTATATTATTAATATATTGGGTGGAGGTAGTTTAGTTGCTAGGTCATGTCCAACTCTTTTGTGACCCATGGACTATAGCCTGCCAGTCTCCTCTGTCCATGAGATTTCCCAAGCAAGAATACTGGAGTGGGTTGCCATTTCCTTCTCCAGAGTTCTTTCCAACCCAGGGATCAAACTTGCGTTTCCTGCATTGGAGGTATTCTCTTGCATTGCAAGTAAATTCTTTACTGCTGAGCCACCAGGAAAGCCCATTAATATATTACTTATATAATGTTAAAGAACATTTAGACTCACCAAGAACCATCTCTGCTCATTTACTCTACCTTTAACACTTTATTTTATTTGTATGTATCAGTATTTTACAAAATATAATAAAATGTCAGTGGCCTGAAAATAAATTGTAGTCATTATTACTCATCTTTTAATTTTTAATGTCAGAAGTCTTATTCCCAAATTGACTGGTAACCTAATAAACAAATAATTTCTTTTGAAATTAATTTAAGTAGAACTAACTAGCTCATATAATCCAAGTTGAATTTTATATGCCTACTGCATGAAGTTCTAAATCCCTAAGGCAGCTATCTAAAAGCCTTGTTTTCTCTCCCCAAACTTCCTTTTATTATCCTTCTATTTGTCTATGTATCACTCATCTATCTACCTTTTTACCAATCAACCTACATGTGTGTGTATGTGCTATACCCTTCTACCTACAAATCAGTTCTATCACTAGTCCCAGTTCACCTGTTAAAAAAAAGTCCAGTTCAGAGATGTTAAGTAATCTGATTAATGTCACACAGCTAAGAAGTGGGAAAGTCAAGAGTGGAGCCCCAAAATATCCAACTCCAAATCTGTAATTTCAATTTAACTGTATTGCTACTGCAAGTCCTCTGACATAGATGTCATGAAAATATTCCTGATTCTCTGGCAAATTTTCACATTCTATTCTTGTTCAGCCTGTTCTGCATACTCAGAAAAGACATCAATCTTTTGAATTTTACAAATTCTACATATCTTGTTAAAATGAATTAATGGTCCCAAAGTTTTACCCAATTCTTATAAATATACCATGCTGAAGAAATGAAAAGACAAAGAATAGGCTATGGATTTTGTTCAGTTTGAACACTAATTTTGACTATGTTTTTGAAGATTAAAATTTCCTTTTCCTAATAATTAAAAAATTTTTAAAACATACTTACATTGTTAATATTTTCATAATTTAAAGAGTAATTTATATAGTATCTACCTGTTGTTGCTATAGCTTAGTCACTAAGTTGTATCCAACTCTGTTGTGACCTCCATAGATTGTAGCCTGTCAGACTCCACTGTCCATGGGATTTCCCAGGCAAGAATACTGGAATGGGTTGCCATATCTTCTCCAGGGGATCCTCCCAAATCTGGAGTGGAACCTGTGTCTACTGTTGGCAAGTGGATTTTTTACCACTGAGTCACCTGGGTAGACCAATTATTATTGGGCTAGATCAACTGAAGAAGTGAAAGTTGTTCAGTCATGTCCAACTTTTTGCAACCCCATGGACTGCTCTGTAGCCCACCAGGTTTCTCTGTCCATGGAATTATCCAGGCAAGAATACTGGAGTGGGCTTCCATGCCCTCCTCCAGGGGATCTTCCCAACCCAGATATCGAACCCAGGTCTCCCACATTGCAGGTGGATTCTTTACCATCTGAGCCACCAGAGAAGATCATCTAGATCAAAATGCATAGTAAAGGTATTTGCATTTTTATAATATCTACTTCAAAATGCAAATAACTTTACTGTAGGTCTAGGATTGGAGACCTGGGAGGGAAGAGAATCTGCATATACACTGTGGTAACTGGTAGAGTGGAGTGAAAGTGAAAGTTTCTTAGCTGTTTCTGACTCTTTGTGATCACATGGACTATACAGTTCATGGTATTCTCCAGGCTAGTATACTGGAGTGAGTACCATTTCCTTCTCTAGGGCATTTTCTCAACCCAGGATCGAACCCAGGTCTCCCGCATTGCAGGTGGATAAGGGTTATATTTGCAGAGAAGTTAGGGTAGAGGAAGGTTTGGAAGGAAAATAGGAAAGAGTCTTTTTTCTCAGGTCTCAGGACACTAGGTTGAAACTATCACGAAGGAGAGCATAGAAGTTCCTTAACATCTCAGATGAAAAATGAATTCACTGGAGCAGAAAAGAGTCAGTGGGCATGAGATGATTTTTGAATGAGAAGAATAATTTTAGGTTGAAACTTGCTTTATGTTTCATCCGTGTCTGAGGCAACTGGACACAAGTTTCTCAAAAGGAAAAAGTATTAAAAACTGAAAAAATAGATAAATATAAATGCTGTAAGATTTGGAATATTGTTTAAAAAACCATGAACTTCTATTATTTCCATTACAGGGAGCCCAAGCATTATTCCAGCATAGGAAGAATTAGACCCTCCTTTCGGTAAAACGTCTGCCTGCAATGCAGGAGACCCGGGTTTGATCCCTGGGTAAGGAAGATCCCCTGGAGAAGGAAATGGCACCCCACTCCAGTACTCTTGCCTGGAAAATCCCATGGACAGAGGAGCCTGGTAGGCTACAGTCCATGGGGTCACAAAGAGTTGGACACAACTGAACGACTTCACCGTCACTTTTTGTTTTAGTGAGAGAAATAGAGTCAGTGAGAAAGACATGCAGATCACTACCAGTAATTTTGAAAGGGGTCATATCACTGTAAGAGCAAAACATCCCAAGATGGAGTAACAAAGCAGGAAGTGGCATCAATGGAGCAGAGTCTGGCAGTGACATCATGAAAAAAATTGATCCCATGGGATCACAGAGGCAAATATCTAAGGCTAATAAGGAGAACCAGCCACTCACTCAACTCCCAGCCAGGAAATGGGAGGAACTTGGAATCCTCACAACTCTGCTTGGAAAAACAGAGATAGAGTATGTCTGGTTGTTGTTGTTATGATCATGCCTTTCTCGTTGTCCTCTTGGATAATGCAGTAGCACATGCTATGCAACAGAGATGAACATTAAAAGTGCAACAAAGATTACATACAGTATCATTGGTATTAATTTTTAAATATTTTTTTCAATTATTAAAAAGCAGACAAAAAACTGTTAACTTATGTAAGTCACAAATCTTGTTAAAAAAAAAATCAGCAGGTGGATTCTCTGTGGTGCAGTGACTCCTGAGAATGTCATGCATAAATGCCTTAACTGACATAGCCCTTTGAAAAGGTACCTCTCCTGACACATCCACCGTGTGACTGACACGGACCAAGACTCTTGCCCATCCTTTCAGCTGAGCTTGAATGTGTTCTGTCAAGTCCTACCCTTTCTAGCCTCCACACACATAACATCACATTCTAAATAGCATAAAAAATAGCACCACCTGTTTCTGTTTCCACACCTAGTCTTATCGGGTAGGGAAAAATCACAGTTAAATTTTCATCTTGGGTGGATATTGTGCCCAGATGCTTGCAAACAGAGTTAACAGGATTATGGAGAACTTTAAGTGCATGTATCAATCATTAGGTAAGCTGATTCTTTCAACCTGCATACTAGCACCCCCCCCCACCTCGCCTGGATACCTGTTTGGTTAGTTATTTCTCCCCATAACACTATAAATCTCACAAACTACAGCATTTTCTTTGGAAAATAAATCATTATCCTTTGTCAACGGAGTGCATAATTGCAACAACACAACAGTTTAAAACTGCTTACAATTGGCTTTTTACATTTGACAAATGCAGAAGAGAATAATTGCCTAAAGACAATGTATAACCTTGATTTAAATGACTTATTATGCACACTTCTCCTGTATGCAGTGAACATCATCTTCCTCACTCAACAATTTCCCCTGCTGACAAATGAATTTGTTTAGGTTGAAAATTGTCTGTTTTATAACTTTGTGGCTCTCATATCCACTTCCTTTTCACCTCATTGCCCTACTTTTTAATCCAAGAGATTGTTTTTCATCCATGCTAACTTTTAAATAATAAATTCAGTGCAAGTCTGAGGAAAATAAAGAAGTCAGTCATACAAGTAGGGCAGATAAAATGAAGGTAACAATAGTATTTCTGCCTTTCATTCCCACTCAGTGTATATTCCACTAATGCTGTAATGATGGCTGCAAAGAAAGGTAGGCAATAGTATAAACTGCTAGCAAACAGCGTTAACGTCCTATAAACCTTCAGATTATGTTTGTACTAAATAAAGCAAACTCCAGTTTTGTGTTTTGTCTTTTTTCTTTTTACAACAGGCAATGATAATTCTTTGAATGTTTCAAGGGTTCTGTAGAGGCTTTCTGTTTGTTTGTTTTGCAATTGGCATGTAGTTGGGAGGGTTAGATGCTGCATGTGTTAGAGGCTCCATATACAATCTTATAGAAAAACCCAAATGAACTTTTTTGCCAACAGGCAATGATAATGCTCTGAATGTAGAGATGTTTTTTGCAATTTACTCGTAGTTTGGAGGGTTAGAATCCTCATATACTTTTAAGCCTCCTACCTTAGAGGTTGTCAGATTACTGAACAAAATGAATCCAAAACCAACAGGATTATAAGAGGAGGATGTCTTACTCCTCTTGAATAAGAACACCATTAAATAGGAAGGGAAAGTGCAAATAAGACAAAGGACAGATCAAAAGGACATCAAAATATCTGAGAATGCCTATCATGTGTTTTGGTATTATTGGCTGCCTTTTCTTTAGTAAAATGTAGACTCCAACCGTTGTTCAGTTGTACTTAAAGCTTTGCAGATGGTGGTCAATATTAATAGACACTTCCTTGTATCAAGCTGTTGGAAAGTCCAAAGTAAAAATTGCACAGTGATGGGATGTAAGTAGAGAGGAAGGTTCCAAATAGTCTGAAAATTTTAACATATGCAGGAAAAAGTCCAAATAATTAAGGACCAGAAACAGAGGGCAAAAGCAGCTGCCCCACATGCAGTGCATCTGGGCCCTTTTTGGGAAAAGACACTCTGATATAAATATCATCTGAGCCTTGTAGCCTGACTCTTTCTGCTGTTTTTCAAATAGAAATCAGTGAATGAATACCTAGCAGTCTCCAATCTACTCTGAATAAAAAGTTTTTAAGAAATATAATGATTAAAAAATTAGATAACAGGAATGTATGTTTTATAGTTGTTTAGTCACTACATTGTGTCTGACTGCTTTGCAACCCCATGGACTATAGCTCACCAGTCTCCTCTGTCCATGGGATTCTCCAGGCAAGAATACTGGAGTGGGCTGCCATTCCCTTCTCCAGGGCATCTTCCCAAACCAGGGATCAAAGCTATGCCTCCTGCATTAGCAGATGGAGTCTTGACTACTGAGCCACCTAGGATACCCAACAGGAGCCTATATTGGATAATTTAATCATTCAACCATAAAATGAAGTACATTGAGGTGCTTAAAACTGATATTTCAATGTCACTGGATACAACCAGATCCAAATGTCCATGCAGCATTCATTTATTCAATCACTCACACACACACACACACACACACACACACACACACACATATCTCTGTTATGTGTGTGTGCACTCAGTCCTGTCAGACTCTTTGCGGCCCCATGGACTGTAGTCCTCCAGGCTCCTCTGTCCATGGAATTTTCCAGGCAACAATACTGGAGCAAGCTGCAATTTCCTACTCCAGGTGGTCTTCCCAACCCGGGGATCAAAGCTGTGTCTCTTGTATCTCCTGCATTGACAAGCAGATTGTTTACTGCTGTACCATCTGGGAAGTCCCTTCTCTGCTATGCCAGGCACTAATCTAAGACTGAACACACAGCAGCAAGAGGACAGACAAAGTTCTTTTTCTCATGAGAATGTATGAGACACTCATGGGATCTGGAGAATTATCCAGAGAATTAAATGGGGTGATGTGATAAGAGCATGCCTAGGTATTGAATTCAATAAATCCCTCTATGGTGAAATTGTATTTAAAGTAAATCATGCATGATAAGAAGAAGAACATCATGCAGGAAAAAAAAAAGAAGTGATGAGAAATCCAGGCAGACTAGTTAGTGCAAGGACCAGTGAAAGGATCATTGATACCTATTTTTGTGTGTTAGACAAAGAGAGAGAGAACACTGTGGCTGAGACTTGGTGAATGAGAGTGCTGTTATTAAATGGGTTAATGGGAGCCAGATGATGGAGGGGGGCTCTGTGGCCCAGGACAAAGAGTTTTTGAATTACTCTAATTGTAATAAAAAGGAATCCACATTTTTAAGCTCTGATACTTCTACTCAAAAGATTGCTCTGCCTCCTAAATGAATAATGGTTTATAGTGAGGTTAAAAAGAGACTCAATTAGGTGACTTGTAGGAATATATTGAAGAAATGAGTATAGCTGGTACTCTGATACTAATAGTACATACGGAAAGAAGTAGATGGATTCACTTGGTGAATGCAAGAGGTGAGAGTGCTGAAACAAGAGTGGGAGAAGGGCGATGGGGCACTAGTAAGTTTCTAATCACATGGATAGGCAATGGTCCCATTTTTTTCAGTAGCCAACATTTAAGGTTAAGCAGTTTGATGGGAGATGGGAGTTGAGAATAAGAGGTTATGGTTTGGACATTTACATTTGGAAATGCTTATTGGTCATTTAAGTGAAAACGTCAAGTAGGCAAGGGAAAGGGGGCCTAAAGTTTCAGGGGAAAGTTCAGGGCAAATCAATGATAGAGAAAAAAATGATAATGCTGTGGATGCTATAGAATGGTTTAAGAGATTCAGAACTGCTCTTAGAAAAGTAAATGATCCACTTTATGATCATATTGCTACATCCAATGTCAAGTGAAAGGTACAATATCATCCTTTTATTTTATTTTATTTTTTTTGTTTGTTTTTTTGTTTTTTTTTTTTTATAAATTTATTTATTTTAGTTGGGGGCTAATTACTTTACAATATTGTAATAGTTTTTGCCATACATTGACATGAATCAGCCATGGGTTTACATGTGTTCCCCTTCCTGGACCCCCCACCCACCTCCCTCCCCATCCCATCCTTCTGGATCATCCCTTTTAAATAGCTAACTCAGAGTAAAAATAAAAAAGCCCCAAACCAAAAGATACACTGAATAATTTCTTATTCAATTACATCTGTGCATTTATAATTAAATGTTATAACATATAATAATTTAAAATTTTTTATTTTTCTTCCTGGTATTTCCAGTCAATATTTTAAAAATAATGTATTTTGACATTTTAGTACCCATGTATACAGGTTTAGCTGAAACACTACCAGAAAGATACCTTTTAAAATGAAAAATCTTTTTTTATGATTATTTTATATCAAAATATTATTATTCATTCTCCCTTCCCCATCCAAAGAGACTGTAGTTAACAAATTTTTACCTGTTACTTTGTAGTTAAACTGTTCTCTTATAAACAGGTTAGATTTATGCTGCTGATTTTATTTAAATAAATTCCTTGTACTTTTTTCTCCTTCATCGTAAAATATGGTTTCATTTAGCTTTTTAGCTCTTCAATAAGATGTTTGAAATGTAATTTACTTTTAAGAGTTGAATGCTTTGAACAAGTCACACTACATTATATTCTTGTTCACAGAAGAAAAGATAGAAAAGAGATTCTTTTACTACTATTTTTAAACCGTGATTTTTTTACAAAAAATCAAATGTATGGTTGAGTCTGGGAAAAATAAATAGTTCAAGACACAAAAGATGACATTCTTTATGAATTTTCTATGATGATGTTAAAAGATGATTTAATGATAATTTCCAGTAGGAAAAAAAAAATCTCTTTTATTAAATTACATGTTTCTTTGATTAACATTAAGCCGTGGGTTTCTAACTAGTTCTTGCCAGTCATCTGCAAACCTCATTCATGGAGGCTTCTTAGCACAAGGTTGTCCATGTGAGTTGGTGGATGGTGTCACCTTCCCCATTGTTTATCTCCTAGTCTCCAGAGAATCCAGGAAGACATTTTTAAGATAAGACATCACATTATCTCACTCCTCTGCTTTACATTTTCTAAGTCTTTTTTTCCATTTTATTTAATATAAAATTCAACTCTTTACCAGGGTCTCTGAGGTGTTATACACTTTGTCCCTGCTCACCTCCCAGTCTCTTCCCTCACCAGCCTTCCCCAGGTTAACTAAAGCTCTGGACACGTGAGTCTTCTTTCTATTAATTGAAAATAAATTGACTGGATCCTGCTTGAACTTGCTTCCCCTTCTGCTTTGAACACTTGACCCCTGGTTGTCTGTGTCATTTAAGTCTCCATTTAACTGTCATCTTCTCAGAGAAATAGTCCTTGACCACCATATGCAAAGATCCATTAGCTTCTGCTATTTTTAAAAATCTATCCTTTTCCCAGTTTTATTTACTTAATGCTTATCACTACTTAAAAGTATTTTGTTTTGAATTTTATATTCACTTCTACTTGAAAGTATTATTTATTTACTGTCCATTGTCAAAGAGTACTTTCCTGTAACTGATGCCAGAAACAGTGCTTGCCACATAGGAGAGATTCAGTAAACATGTATTAAATCAGTTACTGATGGATAGCTTGAAGGACATTTTAAAATCTAGTAAATCTGGTAAAATGAGCTCTTGTCACCTTTAGCTTCCAAGAGCTAATGAAATTCTCCTGTGGCACCTTTTTAAAAACTGGTATTTAAAATGCTTATTTATTGCTATGAAGTAGATGATGCTTTCTGATCACTCAGGTATTTACCAAGAAAATCTTGGAATAATTATAGGAAAGGGGGTCAAAATAGAATGTATCTAAAAATCTGTTACGTTCTGGAATTTTAAAATGTTTAGTTTATCAACAAGACATTATTTGGTAAATAGATGTTACTACATTATGAGCTGCACACAGCTCCTCCTTGATGTGACCATTTAGGATACCTTGGGATGGTTTGGCATGCTGTCAATGTCCTCCAACAGGAAGCAAACTGCACTAGACAGGCTTATCTTAGAAGGAGGCATGTCTCCAAGGCGGACACTATTTCTCTCTAGAGATAAAGAAACTGAGGTTCAGAGGGGACCCATAACTTTTCTAGAGTTCAAGGGTGTGACTGTCAGAATGAGAATTCACCTCTCTTCAGACATGTCTTCCTCACTGTGCCAGGTTTGCTATCTTCCTAAACCCTCTTTGCACTTTTTTCTGAAATGTCCTATAGACAAATCAAAAACAACATGGCTAAAAACAAACTCATCATCAATGCTCCTTTTTCATATTTTCTCTATTTCAGAAAATGAAGTTATTTATATTTTATGAATTATTCCCCATCTAAATATTCAACTAGTTATTAAGTCCTATGTATCCCACTTTCTAAATATCCCTTGTTTATGTCCTAAGCTTTCTTGGGGCCAGGCTTCATTCCCTTTATTGCTGCCATAGTTTAGCCTTTCATCTTTCTTTCCAGATTCCTGAGTAGAACAAGAACTGTAGCACTCTCTCAAGTTCTACTCGCATGACTGACACTGACCTTACTAAATGAAATATTAATATTCATTTTTAGCCTTAAAATACTCCTATGGCTTCCAATAGTCTTAGGAGAAAGTCCAAATGCCTGGCTTACCCTTTCAAGTTCTTCATTTTCAGGGATCTATATTTTTGCTCAAGCACCACAACCACCATTGTCTCCAGTGGCGTTGCATTCCTTCCACTTCCTAATATATTTAACACATTGTAAATCTTCATCCTTTCACCCATATTGCTGCTTGGCATAGAGATCCCATCTCCTGTCCAGGTTCTACTCTTCTTTCAACTCAAATGTCCCACTTCTGGGGATGTCTTCTGGATCTCTATATTTTAATTAGAGGTTTCCTATTTCTTTTCCCCTCTGAATGCCTATTTCTCAACATTTACCTACTGCAATAAAATAAAGCAGTTGACTAAACTCTGAGGGCAGTGAATGGTTTTCTTTCAATCGAGCATTACCAAGATCCTGAGTATTTAGCACAATGTCTAGTATAGAGGTTCTTAATACATATTTGCTTGAAAGTATTAAAAAATTGTGAATAAAAAAATACTTTTGTATAATTCACCAGTTTGCCTGGTTATTAACCCTAGTAAGTATCTAGGAAGAGAAAAACCACTAGATGAGATAGTCACTCTATTTCTGCAAAACCTAGTTATCTTTGCAGCTACCTTCTGGTTTAAAAGCAATTGGCTTCTGGGTGGTCTATCTGCTTCTTCTCTTTACTTCCTGCTATGTTCTTCCTTAGGAATGAAGCTTAGCAGAAGCTTCATGTCTGCATTGTCACAGAGTCTCAGGAAAGTTGGGTTTGAAGGCATAATGGGGTTACCTAGTCCAGTCTTCAAAGGAGCCCAAATCATCTATTTTGACAGGTATTCAATGATAATTCATTACCTATCTGGAAATGTGCTGTGACAAATTTTATGGGAGTAATGAAATTTTAGTAATCCAAGACAGCTCCACTATGAACTCTGCTACTGAATATGTTTTCTTGGTGATAAGAAACCCAGGGAGAAGAGATTAAACTTCTATTTTAATGAGATTAAGGGTGGGGGGGGGTTCAGATTTATATGATACTAAATTGGTTGCAAGTGAAAAAAAAGGAAGAGTATATTAAATTTCTTGTTATACAACAGAACTATAGCAAAAGATGCACAAATGGCTTTATGTTTAAGGTTTTGTATCAAGGGCTTTCTTTTTACTTAGAGTTATAATTCAAATAAAAGTGTGGCTATTCTTGCAAAAGAAAAGTAAATAGCACATTTAAATAACTGAAAGTTCTTAGTAAAGGTTAGGAGGAACGAAGTTGATAATGAGTTTCTTTCTTCAGTTCAAGACCCAGAGAGATAAATGTGATGACTCTATCCAATTATATGGACATATCATAAACTTTCTTCACCTTTATCATTTTTTGCTATTCTTAACTCACCAAATTTTTCTCCTTTCTAAATACCATATGAAAACTATTAACCAGTAAGTAATATGGATAAACTTTAGCAATTTCTTTTAATTTAGTGAGTACTGAGTTAGAAATAAAGATTATTCACAACTTATTAAAAGGGGCATTGAGTTCTATGGCTAATGGCTTCAAAAAACCGTAAAAATATTCTTTGCACATTAACTTTTATGGGAGCATATTTGCGTTGCAACGTTGTGTTAGTTTCTGCTGTACAGCAAAGTAAATCAGATATACATATACATATATTCCCTCTCTTTTGGATTTCCTTCCTATTTAGGCCACCACAGAGCACTGAGTAGAGTTCCCTATGCTATACAATGGTTCTCATTAGTTATATACTTTATACATAGTATCAATAGTGTATATATGTCAATCCCAATCCCTCAATTCATCCCATGCTGCTCCAATTTGATTGCAAAGTAGTAGCTCCAATTCCATAGAATTTATATTTCAATAAAGGAGAGAATAAGAGTAACACTCAAAGTCAATATAAAAAAAATTTCAATTACCTAATTTTCTCAGAATTTTCCAACATTACTGCCATTGTTAAAGCTCAGACTGCCATCATTTTTTACCTATACAAATAGAATGTGGTATTTTCCATCCAGTGAGTAGATAAATAAGTTAAAAAAAAAAGAAGACCTTTTGCTATAGCAATGATTTCCCATTTTCTGATCTCATTAACTCAGCATTTAATATTGACTAGCAACTGGTAAAAAAAAAAAAAGTCCTTAAAGCATTTTTAGGAAAGATTCAAAGAGAATTGGACTTCCTAGGCGCCATTAGTGGTAAAGAGCCCACCTACCAATGCAGGAGACTTAAGAGATGTGGCTTCAATCCCTGGGTCAGGAAGATCACCTGGAGAAGGGCATGGCAACTCACTCCAGTATTCTTGCCTGGAGAATCCCATGGACAAAGGAGCCTGGCAGCTTACAGTCCATAGGGTCACAAAGAGTCTGACATGACTCAAATGACCTAGCACACACAAAGAAAATCAAGTTTGCAAATGGACATTTTAGTCTTGATTCTGGAAAGTTGTTCCCCTGTGATCATATCTGGTCATTTTACTTTTTTGTGAGTTTTAGACAACTTCTCTCATATAGAGAAACGTTAGGTGGTGCCTATGCTTGAAAACAGGTATCACTTTCATCCATTCTTTCACATATTCCAGCATTAATACATGATTTGGTTATCAAATAATATAAATTCTACATGTGAACTTGGAAAAGTTGAAGGAAAACATTTTTATAATCAAGGGAAAACATGCTATCACTAATTTTGCCTGTCATCTCATAGTAAGATGTAAAATGATAGAGGACAACATAGCAGAGATGTGGGGGAGGGGAGGTTGCCCAGGGTAGATTTCATTTAAGGCCCCAGACCATCTCTGTTGATAATCAATTCCATTTACCTTAATTATAAGTACCTATGTTTTTAAGTCTCCTCAATAATGTAATTTCTTTAACAGATACTAAAAAAATCTCTGGCTTTTCTCATGAAATATATTTATTTCTTTGCTGCCCCTACTGAGTTATAAGTCAAAAGGAAAAAAACAAGAATAAATTGCTAACTACTATAGAAGAAACAGCTATTTTGTTCACTTGTCTTTCTTTCTTCTTTCTTCATATGTCTATCAAGTAAATAAAACCAGTGAAAAAGGATATCAGAAGTTTCTGTTTCAACATGTCCTTACAAGTCAAAGAACTGGGCACACATCCATGACCAGAAAGAAAAGTTTGCAGAAATGCCTGGTCACCTTGAGAGACTGTTTAGTTGCTCTTGCTTTTCTCATTAAAACTTTCAAGGCGAATGAATGTGTGTTCCCAAAATATCACCATTTAAAATTCTGCTTGTTTGAAACAGTTCACAGTCAACCCATTGATACCATCTTAGCGGATACACAGCTGGAACTTTTCCCACATGAGTCTAATGACTTTTTCCTTTAATACCTGACCTCCCTCAGTTCCGCCTTTCTAGGCAACACCGCACACTGAGTGTTGATTTATACCAGATACAGTCTGTTCTTGCCTCTCTTTGTCCAGATTGTACGAAGGTCACAGAGAACAACAACTTCTCTCATGTACTTCTGCAGAATTACATAAGTAAGGGCTTCTCTCAGCTTGAGCTTATTATTTGGAGATTTGAGCCCTGACCTCATTAACTGCTTGATTTATTTTTTGCCTTCCCCTAAATTAAAACTACTACCGGTGCCTACATATTTCACTGTGTGCTTTCATCAAGTTTTTAAGTTTATTTGCTTTTTGACATCACCTCTCCCATGATACTAAGAGGAATGTAAATTTCACGGGTTTTCTTTATCATATTAAATAAATATCAACTTTCTATTAATAACAACTCTAGTTCTTCATCCATTGAGTTTTTTCTATCCTCTGGTTAAGAATCGTGGAAGTTCAGGATTTGGGAAAGAGCTAAAAATCATCCGCTTCAGGCCCATTTAATGCTTGAACATCTGGAGTTTTGTTCAAATATGTCTTGGTACTGTAGAATTCATTTCCGCACTAAGCAACACCATTTCATTTCCCAAAGGCTCTAATTGTTAAAAGGTCTTTCTTTTTATCAAAACTGAAACTGTTACTTTCTTTCACTGTGTTTTGTAACCTTTGAGTAACATGTGCTCAGTTGCTCATTGGTGTCTGACTCATTGCCACCCCATGGACTGTAGCCTGTGAGGTTCCTCTTGTCCTTGGAATTTTCCAAGCAAGAATACTGGAGTGTGCTGCCATTTCCTCCTCCAGGATATCTTCCCCACCCAGGGATCGAATCCATGTCTCTTGTATCTTTGACACTGGCAGGTAAATTCTTGACCACTGCGTCACCTGGAAAGCCCTTTGAATAATACAGAATTTCTTAACTCTTCCCCAGGACACTCCTTGACTATAGCTTCTATACTTTGCCTACTCCTATACTTCTCACCTTCAGCACAGTTATCAAGAAGTCCTACCAGTTGAAAAATCTTCTTTTAAATTGCTCCAGGCTGTCAGTCTTCCTGACACACAAAACTAACAAATTATAATGTTATATATAGAATAGAACATAATCCTACCATAATTTCTTGCATTCTGTATATTATTCTGCTATTAGTATAACTGAAGCTTAGAATAACCTTTTTGGGAAAGTCATATCATAATCATATTGTAATTTCTTACCAATTAAAATCACTAAAGTCAAATTACATAGGATATACCTTAGAGAATTTAAGTAAGGCCTGTACCCAAACTAGGATGTTGCATCCTTTCTTAAAAAATATTTCGTCTGTTAGGTTTGACCTAATGTTTCCCAGAGACCCTAACCAAAGCACCTGATCAAGAAACAGTGTGAACTTGAGTGAGAAAACTAAATCGAGTTGTGGTGCAGACTGAGAATGCTTTAAAAATAAGCAACTTGTGAAAGGCCCTATTTTTCACTTCATGATGGAAAATTTAAGAAATGAATGGACTAAATGAAAAGAGGAAGAAAATTATTTCCAAGCCTTTAGACTAGAAAAATTCATGTTCTTCTGCATACAGTAAAAAACAGGTAAATATAGTATGAGACACTGCAGTTTAACTATGGGTTAATTATTGATAAGCCTAATAAAAACTGAATTCTGACCCACAAAATAAACAGTTTTTATGAGCCAACAGCACCATTACTAAAACAAATCAAAAACTGTCATCACAGAGTTTATTTCTGTGTGTTGGATATAAATTATCAGAGTGAGGGCAGATTACATTAATTCACAGAACATTTAGATAACAGAGCTCATTTGCAAACATTGGTTTTTCTGTACACTTAAGAAAGTAAAACTAGCATGACAGTATTGTTTTAAATAAGCAAAGGAATGCAAATTTTCTATTTGAATGAAAGGTAGGACAAAGTGGACATGAATCCAATTATTTAACCAAGAGAAAAGATACAGGAATTTTTATTTGAAAACAATTTCTTGAGCCCTGACCATAGATTGTACATTGTCTCTAGGCAAACAGAACAGAAAAGAGAAATGGAAAAATTAGTTAACATGTTTAAAGTTAGAGAGGAAAAGAATCAGGAAATGTGGATCAAGAAATCCAGGCGGAATATTCAGGTTTTTTTAATAGGGTCAAAAAATAAGAGGGGACTTTCCTGGCTGTCTAGTCGTTAAGAGCTTCTACTGCAGGAGGCTCAGATTCAACTACTCTCAGGAAACTGAGATCCCACATGCCACACAGGAGGGACAGAAAAAAAAAAAAAGAGTAAAAAGATATATTTGGGTACCATCTGAAAAAGATGATGGGACATGTCAAGCAAATATCTGGGAGAACAGCATTCCAAGCAGAATGAGCAGCTAATGCAAAGACTGGAACATTCCTATGGTGTTCAGGAAACTGCAAGAAAACAATTATCTATCAAACATGATGATCAAGAGGCAAAATGAGGAGGAGCCATCAGACATGATGATGGTTGCACTCACAGGACTTTATAGGCTTTTGAAAGATTTTGGCTGACATTTTGAGTGAGGTGAGAAGGCACTGAAGGGTTTTGACAGAGAAGTGATATAATTTGATTTACATTTTAAGAGGATTACCCCCGCTGCTCTATTGAGCTTAGAATGTAGGGGGGTATGGGTGGCATGAGAATGGAATCAGCAAGAAAAATGAGAATGCAAAATTCTATATGAGCTCTAGCGGTGTCTTAAAACAAGGTAGCAGCAATAGAGCTGCTGAGGAGTTGTCAAAATTCTGAAAATATTTGGGAGGTAGCGCACATATTAATACAAATGACATTGAAAAGATTTTGAAGAAAGAAAATCAAATCCATGCAGGTCTTTACTTCCTTAGTCTTATCCCCAGGTTAAATCCAAAGAAATCAATATATAAACTAGTAAAAGTGACAAAAGAATTACAGAGCCAGGAATCCAGCTGTATTTTTCACAGTATCAGTGAAACCATCTTTGATCAAACTAAGAGCAGACAGTTTGTCTCTAGTTTTATCCTGTGCATTATTTATAATATATTGTCTTGGTGTTATGTGATGGGTGAAACTAAATCAACCCTCAAATCTCAGGTAACATTAAAAGAGAGAGAAAAACAAACAAACAAACAAAAAACGTAACGCTTACAAAATTGCATACATGTCTCTTAAAAGGAAAGTTTCAGAGTTTTGTCCTTCTATGCGAGTCACAAGGCTGAAAAACAATCCCCACTTTTTTTCTTTTCCTTTTGTTTTCAGTGCAGTAACATGTGTCTATTTGCTCCAATAAGGGAAACATTTACTATTGCCTTTTGTTGGTTGTGACTGACCTTATAAGCTTTTCTTGTAGTCTGAAATTAAGAAACAAGAGTGAAGAGGTAAAATGCAAAAAAACGAAATCAAGTTCTGTTTTTTCTGAAATTATAAACATATTGTCTCTAACAGGCAACCTTTCCAAATGGCTCCCAGTGACTCTCCTCTGCTTGGTGGTACCCACACTTTTGTGTAATTCTCTCACCTTGAGAGTTACCTAAACCTAGTGATTTGGTTGTAAAAATGGAATGTAGCAAAAGTTGTGGATGACACTTCTGTGATTAGGTTACCAAAGGCTGTGACTTCTACCTTGATGGCATTTGCTCTTCATGGTACTTTTTCTTGCCTTCTTGCTAACTTGCTGGTACGGTGTTGGAGGCTCCATGGAAAAGCTCACATGCTAAGTACTGAGGTGGGCCTCTGTTAACCATAGCCAACAGGTTATGAGGAACTGCAACTTCAGTCATGAAAAACTGTATTCTCCAGTGACCCTCAAATAAGATCCTTCACAGAAGAGCCTTGAGTTGACTACATCCTGTGATATTTCTGGAACCTGAGGACCCAACTGAAAAGCACCTGGATGGCTGAATCTGTGAGCTGCTGTGAGGTAATGTATGTGTATTGTTTTAAGCTGCTGTTATTCAGTGATAGGCGACTAATACACAGCTCTTTTAGTTCATATTTAGGAGAACTGTCAACAAAACAGTGAATAAACACTTTGAAGTAGATTGCCTATTACTTTAATGTCTTGGTTTTTTGTGCCATTTGCAGGAGATAACGGTCAACTATAAATGTTATAGCAGCAGAAATAGGCTTTTGAGAATACTAAGCTCAAGTTCCCCAAGTTGAGACAATGAGTCAGCCAGAATGAGAACACACTCAAAGCTGAAATGTAAGCTACAACTTTCCATTTAACATAACAGCTAGAGCTCTACAATAAAATGAATGGCACCAAGTGTGAATTCATTATGATTCTGTACTGTTAATATGTTTCATGATCACAAGGCTCATTAAAATCAGAAGTGTGCTATATCCTTTAAGAATTTGAGGGATGGAAGAAGTTTATCTGTATAATATGTCTTTAATTCTTTCCCTTCACCCTTTTTTCTAAACCGTCAATTGCTAAACTGGTCATATGCTTAAATTCTACTGAACAAAAAGAGTATCATTCTAGGAAGCCATAACTTTCTATATGGCAGGTAAAATGGTTTTCAGTATTATATTTTAAAGTTAGCCAAAGATGATCTCATAAGAGAAATTTAATATAAGTACTGAATAAACTTATTCATAGCATATCTTATGAGGAGCCTGGCACATGCCTAGTTATACCAAATGGCCTGATTACAGAGATGAATTTATCCTAAGGATTTGATTTCTATAATTCAGTGAAATATTTTTGCTTTATATACAAGTCCTTCAAATTGTAAGTTCTTATGTAGGTTTAAATAGAATGCTATTCTCAACATAACTAGTTAGCATATATTAACAGTGAAAAATGGAATAACTTACTAGCCACTTCCCATGCTTGTTTTTTAAAGTCTTTCTTTCACAAAACATTTGTTTAGTACAGCTTCATTCTCCCATATTGGCACTTGCCATCCACAATGCTCAAAATTTACAGGCCTTCTTTACACTATACACCACGGTGATTATTTAGAAACCTGCTATTGTCACTTGTTAGCAATGAGATTTTAGGGGAATTACATGATACTTCTGAACTTAATTTCTTCATATCTAAAATGGGGGCCATAAACTGCAGAACATATGGCTTTATTTTTTTCATGATCATGTAAAATAATAAAAGGTGAGATTTAAACTCAAATGTTAGTGTAAAAGCATGAAAGTATTAGTGCTATCTTACATCCTGCATCACACTACAATGGAATTGGGGTGGATATGTGACTATTTGCTCTCTCTTGAACTTTGAGGAAAGAGGAGAGATTATTATAATAGGTCTATAATAGAGTTAGTAATAGAAAGATCATTGTAAAATTTGTCTTCTACTAATATATTATTAAAGCACATCATAGAAATTTAACTTATTCTAATAAAACTAGTGATACCAGTATCAAGAAATATAAGTTAATGTACCCTACAAATGAAAAGTTAACAATAAGTGGTCCAAATAAGTTGAATTAAAATAGCACTTTGTGTTCCTTGTATTCATGTCTTTAAATTCAATCTCAAAAGAAATTATTTGAAATAGAAATATTTGCAGTTTTCTCATGGAGCTCACTAACCCTGGGTTAACTATTGTCATACACCCTAGAGAGATATTTTCTCTGTATTTTATCATCATTTCACTGGAGATGAAAAGGCTCAGTAAGCATATTCAAAACATGATTTTTCTTGAGTGGATAGGGAAAAGAGACCTCTGAGATCCTTGTTCTTTCCCTTTCAGATCACCAAGAATAGGTATATATGGTCAAAGATTGAATGTGCTGAAGAATAGTAGCTAAGTAAAAATGACTACAATATGAATGATTCAAGGGTCAGCTAGTTTCTGGCACTGGGAGCTCATCAGGAATATTAAACCCATCATTCACTGCAGATGGTATGTGCAAATAGGGCCTTCCAGATTGCTCACTGAGTTGTAATATTTTCTAAACAATACTATCATTTATTATGTCAATAAGAGGGCCATAAAAATAAAGACATTTTAGGTAAGATTTTTCTGCAAAAAAATTAGTTTTTTTAAAAAATATATGTGCAAGACTTGTGTTTGGAGCTGCCAGAGTAAAGGAATTTTTCCTTGACACTCTTCTGAAATATATAAAACTATGAAATGCATAAAACTTAAAAAAGAATTTTCTGTCTTCAGTGAAAATATGAAAAGCCAACTCAACTTCAAACCCTATTCTGTAAACAAGCTGCCAAGAACAGTGACATCAGAACCAATACATGGCATGATGCCTAGACTAGATCTCTCTATATATTTGTCTGTGTCTATGTCTAAGTCTGCATTGTCATCTATGTTTGTTAATACACACAAAACCAGATAGCACAGATCTAAAGTGCCTGTGACCTCTGTAGTTGATGGTTGATGCTTATGTGAAAGAAGTTTAAGGATCTGAATGAATTAAGGGAAAACATATGAGCCTTATTCCACGCTGCAGAGAGTCAGTGAGGCTAAACAAGGAACTGATATTTGCAAGGACAAGGCTATAAGTGAGAGGGAGTGAAGGAAACAATCACAACAGATGATCATAATCCATTGAAGAGACTTGTAAAAATACAAGATCACCAAAGACAAAAGCTATGAGAGAATGACTCGCTCTGGTTCAAGCTTCCTCCCTTTCTGTTCCAGGTGCTCAGAGCACTGAGTGGATGATACTGTATACATGTGCACAGAGAAATATTTCTGTTCCATCTTATTTTTTTCAGCAAATTTCCAATACTGACAGAATAGACAAATACAAATAAACTCAGACCAAAAGAACTCTGTACACAAACTAGACAAAGATATCACAACACAAAAGGAACAAAGGAACATCACGAATGAAGAGGAAATGAAGAATAGCTATCAAAATAAGAACTAGTAAGAAAATTTTAAAACATTCCATATAAATACTCTCAAACAAATCTTTAAAATCTTAGCCTAAGACAAAGTAGCAAAGAGGAAAAAAAAAATAAAAAGCAATAAAACAAAGGAGATTAAAAAGTAAGCTGGAAAAAAGGCAAGGAATCAGAGAAGGAAAAGAAGCAAATGTGGACATAAAAACCACCTTGTAAACAGCAAGAGTTATAATGGAAATAGCCGAAAGCATAGGCTTGGACACAGAAGAATTAAGAAGCGTGAGCCAAATGAAAGTGCATCCAAATATCCAGTAGCAGCAGGGAGATTTTGAATGTCTTGGTTTTGAATAAGACTTGGCCTTGAGTAAGGCCTCTGGCACAGGCCGGATCCTGGGAAAGTTTCAAGAATGGCTAAGGATGAAATTACCAACCACACAGCAAATTGTAAGCTCTGAGTCAAAGGTTGATACTGTAAGATTGAAGTATTTATTCACGCCATGTCACTTTAAATTTTCTACTGCTGATGTGAGTTTTCTCATGTGTTTCCCAAGCTATTGGGTAAGGGAGAAACTTTCACTTATCAGTTTATTTCCTGACTGTCTCTCCTGGTTCTATTCAGATACACTTCAGCTAAATGCTGACTCTTCCACTTTGCTACTTCCTCCCATCATGTCCTTCTCAAGATGCCGTCTTGCTATGAAAGAGCTTGCCTTTTACCTTCATGGAGGTGGGACAGAGGGCCTTACTCGCTCGTGAGAATCCCTCTGCTGCTCTCTGAGCCATTGTCTTCAGTGATGGTGGCCCTTGTCCTCCTGGTTATTTCTCACCCTAGGGCAGTGATATCAGACATGGCCCAAGTGTGACTTGGTCAAAGTTGTAGTCAATACTAATTTTAGACTCAGAATAGACCTCAAGTGAGAAAGGCCTCTGTCTTGGGTCCTACATCTTAAAGAATTTCACTCTGGCCTTATTCTGACTGCATGTCTTCCCTGGGAGCATTACAACATGGAACACTAATGTCATCTTCTAAAACATAGACCAAGTACATAGGAACCTGGTATTGCTTGCCCAGATGGGCTCTGAACCCATTTCCAAGTGGGCATAAGCCTCCACTCTTGGTCTGTCTTCTTGGTATGCACCTGTGGCAGACAGACTTTAAAGTGGCCCCATGATCAATGCCTTCAGGAGTTATCGCTTTCTATAATCCCTAATTATCACCCTTGAGTATAAGCAGAACATGTGACTACTTCTAAACAATAAAAGGCAACAAAGCTAAGTTTATAGCTAAACTTTGAAGGTGTTCAGAAGGAAACATACATGAACAAGAACAAAAACTGGCTTGATCCACCCAAATGAAACAAGAATTAGAGAAATACCACCAATAAATTTTCTTATTACTTAATAGAAATCTTATTTAAAATGTAATTTGGTGTGCTAAGTGCACTAAATGCGATCATTATAACTCACAATTCAGAAAACTAAGATCTTCGCATCTGGTCCCATCACTTCATGGGAAATAGATGGAGAAACAGTGGAAACAGTGTCAGACTTTATTTTTGGGGGCTCCAAAATCACTGCAGATGGTGATTGCAAACATGAAATTAAAAGATGCTTACTCCTTGGAAGGAAAGTTATGACCAACCTAGATAGCCTATTAAAAGGCAGAGACATTGCTTTGTCAACAATGGCTTGTCTAGTCAAGGCTATGGTTTTTCCAGTAGTCATGTATGGATGTGAAAGTTGGACTGTGAAGAAAGCTGAGCGCCGCAGAATTGATGCTTTTGAACTGTGGTGTTGGAGAAGACTCTTGAGAGTCACTTGGACTACAAGGAGATCCATCCAGTCCATCCTAAGGGAGATAAGTCCTGGGTGTTTGTTGGAAGGACTGATGTTGAAGCTGAAACTCCAATACTTTGGCCACCTCATGCAAAGAGTTGACTCATTGGAAAAGACCCTAATGCTGGGAAGGATTGGGGGAAGGAGGAGAAGGGGATGACAGAGAATGAGATGGCTGGATGGCATCACCGACTCGATGGACATGAGTTTGGGTAAACTCCGGGAGTTGGTGATGGACAGGGAGGCCTGGCATGCTGCGATTCATGGGGTCGCAAACAGTCAGACACGACTGAGTGACTGAACTGATAACCCACAATCTTAGCCAGAATTCTACCAAAATATTATGAGTTTGAAACTACTGCACAAATAAATAACTTTGGGAAATGCCACCTCAGAATGTCATGAAAGCAAAGTTATCCTGGGGCTGCATGTACAACAGTAACAATAAAAATATATCTAGTTATTGCAAAAGAAAAATGTCAGAATTAGGCTAAGTGGTCTAAATGGCAAGAAAAGAAACATCATAAGGCTTAGCCAAAGGTGGGAAGTGAACCTGGGGAGAAGTGGCCGAAGTTATTGTGGATTGCTCTCTTTTCCCCTCTTTCCAAATAGTACTGGGTAAGGAAACAGGAGAGGGAAGGAAGAGGCAGAGGCATAGGTTAGTAAAAGAAGGGCATTTGTATATGACATTTGCAAATTAGGAAACTTAGTTTTTAGCATAAATTGTGTTTAAGAAGTCTAGATATGTCTAATGGCCTGATGAGGCAGTGCTTATTTGTATATAGAGCCTGTTTATGTGAGGGTCTATAAATCCTTCCCCGCATCCCCGGCCCCACCTCCTAAGGGGAAAGAGAATCAAGCACATAGCCAATGCCTAGCAGTGATGCTCTACATATGTAAGGCTCTTCTAATTACAAAAAGATACCCCAAGTGCTGTGCTTAGTGACTAGTGATTGACTAAATCTAAAAGGTGTCCAGGTGGTTGTCAAACAGAGCCCATGAGGAACCAAATGGAGAATTGGTGCCTTTATTGTTCTGTGGAGAACACTGCACATAGTTTGGCTGTGTTGAAAATTCCAGAAAATTAACTTTACTCCAGAAGAGTGGTAATGCCTAATAGCTGTATCTAGCAGCACCAAGGTCCTTACCAGGTCGCTGGTGTGGGGAAAGAGATGGACATAATTGTGAACAACAGATGAAATATCCAAATGCCTCACTCAGGCTTTCTGGGAGTTGACTTAAGTCTGCAGACACAGCTTCAGACATCACATACAGACTCCAGAAGATGCATGGAAAAGAAGTAAGGGGACCAAAAGCTCTGAAGTTTAGACTGAAGCAAAACTCCACAAAATAAGGTAGTTCCTGAATCTTAATTTGTCCCTATCAGAACACCCAACATTAATGTATTCTATGGGCGTGGGATAAAGTCAAATGTGAATCATACTTAAAATCTGGCTTACTCATCAAAATTAATTTTTATGTAAAAAGTGCTACAGTTCTTTCATTTTCATTGGTTACAAATATATATACAGTGTGATACCATGTATATATAGATGTATATGTTTAATGTATATGTTTGTTTATGCATAAAATGTCTCTGGACAAAGACACCAGTAGCTGATGAGAGTGAGAGCCTCTGGAGAACCTGGAAAGTATTTCAGAAAGGGGAAGTTGACTTATCTTGAACTTTTAATGAGCATGATTTGATCATTTTTACTGTGTACATATTTCCTATTCAAAAACCCCATAAAATGTAAATATAAATACAACAAAATAAATATTAGTTTTTTAAATCTATTTTTTATTCAACTAAAAGCTATATGAAGTGAAAGTGTTAGTCACTCAATCATGTCCGACTTAGTCATGTTGCAACAGCATGGACTGTAGGCTGCCAAGCTCCTCAGTCCATGGGATTCTCTAGGCAAGAATACTGGAGTGGGTTGCCATGCGTTCCTCCAGGGGAATCTTCCCAACCCAGGGATCCAACCCATGTCTCCTGTATTGCAGGTGGATTCTTTACCACTGAACCACTGGGGAAAAACTTTTATCATGCAAATATTTCCTATTCATAAACCACATAAAATGCAATTATAAATAGAACAAAATAAATAGTGTTGATTTCAAACCCATTTTTTCATCAAACTAAAAGACTCTATACATGATGTCAATAAATGATTTAGAGCAAATGATTCCTAGGTTTTTTCAGATAGTAGTATGTATGGTAGTATTGGGCAAATCTACTGTTTCTAAATAGACAATGGGATTGTAATGATTCTAAAACTCTTATAGGCCAAAATCCATTTTCCCATTAGCTTTCAGGAATCACCAAAAAAAAGTTCTGATTATGATTCTTTCTTAATGCTTCCTTCTTTTCCTTTTATTTTTCTCTATTTGCCAGGAAACTCAGGTGGGCAATGTTCAATTATAGCTCCTGCCATTATTTCCCATTTTCTTTCTACAAATTCATATCTATTCTGATCTTTATGTTTATGTAGCTATGTTCCATAGTGGTTTTTATTATTAATAATCTCAAACATGTTTTGGGAGCAGGGACTGCTCAAATTTAATATAAACCAAAAAATAATGATTTGGGCAACCAATATAGAGTCAATATTTTCAAAAACTCTTAGATAAAATTATATATGTTTCTGGAATGAAATATGCAATGCATATCAATTCTCAAAAAAAAAGCACATACTTGTCTGTAATCCAACTTCAGTGATTAGAGAAAAAATTACTTTGAAAGGCTTTGTTGATCAGTTTTAAGAGAAAGAAAAAGGCTTTCTGAGCAGGATAAAATAAAAGGCATATCATGAACACATATTCAGAGCTGGCCTACCTTATTAGAAGCTTGCCCACTGGGAAGTTATATATTAGTCTTAAACAGTTCTTGAGACACTGAATCAGGCTCACTATTCCAGCAGTCTGAGAACTGGAAGCTTGAATTGGGGCTGTCTAATCTGCCTAGTCCTACGTGGTCATATGTAAGTCTCAAATGAAGGTACTTCAGCTCCTCCACTCCCCTCCAGGTACATCTGGCAACTCTGGATGCATTTCTGGTGCCACAACTTGCAGAGGGTGATATTAATATCTATCGATTAGAGGGTTAGGATTGTTGCTACACAGCCCACAATGCATTAAGACAGCCTCACCCCACAAAGGGTTATACATTCTAAAATCTCCATAGCACCCAGATAGAGGAATTTCAGTATAAATCTATTATTCTTGGGTTTTACTCTGTCAACTACAAATTGGCACTGGCCATCTGCCTCTATGAGGATTATATCATGTGCTGACTTTCAACATCCCTGGAAAAAACTCAGGGTGGATATCAGGAATGAGGCACTCTGTGCTCCAGGAAAAACTGACAGAATGAATCTTCAGATAGTTAGATATTTTCAGGAGCTGATTTTAAGAACCCAATTTTTATATCTCCTCATAACTAGAAAAGTACTAAAATCTTTCATGTGACATGTGCTTCTTATGACTAGCTGAAACTGTCTGCAAAGATTATGTGCTTGATTGCATGCACACCCCCCTTCACCAAAGTCACATATATACTGATCTTCCCTTACCTCTTCTGAGCAGTTTCTCAGAGTTATCTGAGACTCTGTCTCCCAGGTTAGAGTCTTCATTTTGCCCCAAATAAAAGTTGACTGACAACTCTCATGTTGTGCATATTTTTAAGTTGACAGCTGCCACTCTTGGGATAGTGCCAGACAATGGGGCACTGATCCTTATCTTTGCTCAGAAAGGAGAGAGTGGTGGGCCAAGAGTGAAAATGATTCTTATTTTCACAGTGTACTCTTTCTATTGCCCAGGAACATTCTGAGGCTGAATTATTGGAACGAGAAGGAAAAAAAAAATGTTTTCTACATTGAACCCTTCCAGATTTCTCCGTTGAGGAAAGAAACTGAGACTAAATCATTTGTTTGAACAGGGGTAAATATAGAGCACACTGCACAGGATACAGAAACAGAATAACAAATACTGTTAAGATATTTCCCTCCTCTCTTATAGAGATGTTAAAAGTATTTAGTGATAAAAGGTGTGAAGCAGCCTGGTTTCATCGAGCACATAAAGAGGCTGAAAATGTTATAATACAACAAAGGTATTTATTCTTGGTGGCAAGTTGAGGTGACCATGATGTTACTGAATAAGATATTGAAAACGCAAAATGTAGATAATAAAACCATGGGTTTGTTTTGCAAACCAAAGTTTTCCTTTAGGCATTACCTCCTTATTCAGATGTTTTATAAATGAGGGGAGGGGTAATATTGAGAGCAATATCTTTTTCCTGCTCTATACTTTTCTAGAGATGTGTATTGAAATATGTAAGGAATGATAAACAGAAAAAGTAGGTATATGGGCTTAGCCAATTTCCAAACTTGCTGAAGTGTTCTCTAAATAGTTGCATACTAGAAATACATATCATCTGTTTCCAAAGATCAGGTAAAAATAAATACAAAACATAACATGAACAGATGTTGAAATTCTAAAATATTACCAGTATACTCTCACTTAACTACAAGTATTTCGTCTCTTTATAAATTTAATTTAAAATGACAAATATTTAGAAACAGTTTGACATTTACTTTTCATACAACATACATCTTACTATAAGTAATAATAAACAATCTTTAGTACTATGTGTTAGAAAATGAAATTCATTTATGTGATAAATGGTGGACTCTTGAAGGGTAGCTGAATATGCTACCATAAATTATGCCTTTTTGCCATAAGGATTATTTTGAAAAAGAGCAGACACAGGAGAAGCTCTGAAAACATAAGTTAAGTTACTGTTTGAAAGAGAAATTTACATTTGTAGAATAAATCTCCATTTGTAAAGATGTCTCCCTCCTATGGATAGAGAACTTGTTGTTCAGTCCCAAGGTGCTATCCAACCCCTTGTGACCCCATGGAATGCAGCACACCAGGTTTCTCTATCCTTCACTATCTCCCAGAATTTGCTCAAACTCCTGTTCATTGAGTCGGTGATGCTATCCAACCTTCTCATCCTCAGTTGCCCTCCCCTCCTCTTGTCCTCAATCTTTCCCAGCATCAAGGTCTTTTGGAATGAGTCAGCCCTTCGCATCAGGTGGCCAGAGTGTTGGAACTTCAGCTTCAGCTTCAATCCTTCCCGTGAATATTCAGGACCGATTTCCGTTAGGATTGACTAATTTGATCTCCTTGCAGCCCAAGGGACTTGCAAGAGTCTTCTCCAGTACCACAGTTCAAAAGCATCAAATCTTCAGCACTCAGCCTTCTTTATGGTCCAACTCTCACATCTGTATATGACTACTGTAAAAACAATAGCTTTGAGTATTCAGACCTTTGTCAGCAAAGTGATGTCTCTGTTCTTTAATATGTTGTCTAAGTTGGCCGTAACTTTTCTTTGAAGGAGCAAGTGTCTTTGAATTTCATGGCTGCAGTCAACATCCACAGTGATTTTGGAACCCAAGAAGATAAAATCCATCACTGTTTACACTTTCCCCCCATCTATTTGCCAAGAAGTGATGGGATTACATGCCATGATCTTAATTTTCTGAATGTTGAGTTTTAAGCCAGCTCTTTCATTCTCCTCTTGCATCCTCAACAAGAGGTTCTTTAGTTCCTCTTTGCTCTCTGCCATTAGGGTGGTATATCTGAGGTTGTTGATATGGATAGAGAAGCAAAACTCTTAAATCACAAATACCTCATCAATGGAGAAGTCAGCAGTTTAAACCTGCATAACAAAACTTACCTTTGTTCTTTTCAGGTAACCTCCTATAACTGGCCTCCCTGCCTCTTTCCCCCTCACAAACCCTTCTTTCTTTAGAATAGGATGTGTGTGCTTAGTTGTGTCAGATTCATTTCGACCCCATGGACTGCAGCCCACAGGCTCCTCCATCCATGGAAATCTCCAAGCAAGAATACTGGAGCAGGTTGCCATTTCCTATTCTAAGGGATCTTCCTGACCCAGGGATCCAATGTGCATCTCCTGCATTGGCAGATGGATTTTTTTTTTTTTTATTACCACTGAGCCACCTAGTCTTTAGGTGAAGATGGAATTTAAGTTGGTGACTTAGGGCACCTCAAGGAGTTACCCATTTTTTTTCCTGGGTATCTCCCATGTATACATTAAGTGTAAATTTTAATAAATTTCTGTTTTTCTCTTGCTAATTTATCTTTTATCACAGAGATCTCAACTACGAACTTGAAAGAATAGAGGGAAAATTATTTTTCTTCCCCTACACTCTAAAAATGAAACAATAGTAAAGAAATAGCACATCACAGTGTTGATGGATTTTAACATTTTCTCCTTCTAAGGAAGACTTTTTTGCAAGAAACCAATATAGTCTAGATACTGGTATAAATAGAGATGGTCTTTAATGTAGAAACACAAAGATAGAATACCATGGGTTATGATACATACAAATATTTCATCATAATGTTCTTTAGTTCAGTTGCATAGACACAAGGTTCATGTGCTAATCTGTTAGACATGGTACCCCTGGCTTCCCAGAAAACCATGGCAACATGACTAGCTCATACTATTGTATTCAAGTTCTTCTTCTTCTATGTTCTCAATTTATTTCGCCTCCAAAAAAGGGAGTATTGTTTTCTTTTAAGAGAAAACTTTCAAGGTAGCTGTGTAGGTGTACATTTCCTGTACCTATGCGTTTTCTTCTGACACAGTATGGGAACATAATAAAGATCTAATTTCAAATTTTATAATCTTTGGAAACAATATTTATCTCCTGCTTTCTGAAGCAGATTCTTCTAAATGTAGGTAACAACAACAAAAAAATGAGTTAGAATTTTCCACTAAGAAGTGGAAAATGTTATACACGCCAAATTGAGGATTATAACCTGGGAATAGCCTTTCAGAAAGTTCCCAGAACTGTTCTGCTAGTTAGAGGTCAAATTTCAGTTATATAATTTCTTGAGATAAAGGGCTATACATTAAAAGATGTATCATTGACAGTTTACACAATCCAAGTCTAAGCATACACAGCAAGTAGTGGGTAATGGGTCCTCATAGCTATGGAACCTTATATCAAGGTGTCAGATGTGGAGCTCTATACAAAGATCACAAGACAAAAATCTCCAGAATTAACCAAGCCCCACAGCAACTATTACTATGAGCCTCCTGATCTAAATTGGCCAGTTCTGTGACCCCACTTTAGGTTGAATACCCACCCTGTTACTCACACTGTAGTATCCTAATCAATCAGTTAATGCCACCCTTCCAGCAGGAATTTTGTCTTGAGCCTGTAAAAATTGGCTACTAGCCAGCAGAAGAGGTCAGCTCTCCCTTGGGGCAGCCCAGTGTTTTATCAGTGTCTCCCACTCTAATAAATTCTATCCTCCTTTCTTTCTGACTCTTGTCTGGAAATTCTTTTCCAACCTGTGCACAGACCATGACAATGGTCCCTTACAAGATTAAGAAGGAATCTGATATTTAAAGGAGTTGTCTTGTTAGTGTTAAATTATGTTGCTCTTTACAGTTGAGCAGGTATTTTTTGCCAGTGGAGAGGTTTGGTCAATGCAAAGTGCAGATACACAATACACAGTAGAGGGGAGAAATGAGGTCAAAGAGAATAGTTTTAAGTTTAAATTTTCTTGTCTTTCTTAAAAATACAAATTTTCTTTCACAATACCTTTCTAAATCTCCTCTTCCACTACCTCTTAAGTGTTGTTTTACAGAGATGGGTCCTAGGTTCTCATCTCTTTTTGAGCATCAAACGTCCTCTAGAAAACCTCAACAATCATTATGATCATTATTAACATCCAAATGTCCACAACTTTCAAATTTAGATCTTTAATTTCATTACAATTCCTATATCCGACTATAAAGTTTGATATTTTCACTTACAATCCATCAAGCTACCTCCAGACAGTGGTAAGGCTATTAATTAGTGTGGATTACAGAAAATGTAATATTATTCTTTCTTTCTAGTGAAATGTGTCAACAATTTAAACAGATTCTAAGAACTATATTTTTCTAATTCTAACAACAAAATCATATTGGGTTTCTATATGAAATGGTGAAAGAAATACTCAAAGGAAAAAAACTATAGGAATTCACCAACCTAGGAACTTGCACAATGCTTGTGCTGTGCTTAGTTGTTCAGTTGTGTCCAACTCTTTGTGACTCCATGGACTATAGCCTGCCAGGCTCTTCTGTCCGCGGGCATTCTCCAGGCAAGAACACTAAAATGGGTTGCCATGCCCTCCTCCAGGGGATCTTCCCAACCCAGGTATCGAACCCATGTCTCCTGCTTTGCAGGCAGATTCTTTACCATCTGAGCCACCAGGGAAGCCCATACAGTGCTTAGCCTTGATTAACTTAACTTTATGTAAAAGCTATTTATTTCCCCATCAGTGAATTTAGTGACTTGCAAGAAGCTTTAGGTATTAGAATTCAGCACAGAGCTGGAAGCATAGGTTTGTCTAGTTCTTATACTTGCAATTCAATCTCCCTGAAGGCTTGTTATTTTCATCTTTATATTGAAAAGAAAAATTGCTTTTCTGTTACTGTTTCATAAAAAATCTACATACATGCATAAATCTAATAGCACTATTGAGTTCACACTCAAGAAATCACTCTAAAATCTTGAGAGTAGGAAGAAAGTGATGGACCAAGAGTGGAACTGATTCAGTCTCCATGCTCACAGACACATCATACCTTCTTGCTACTTGAATTGCAGTTTATAGTATTTAAGAGAACACATGGCATAAAGATTAAAAGTGAAATCCAAAATCAGAAGAACTATGTTTTCCCTAGAAGACAGAACAGCTTTGTCCCAATTCTGCCATATTCACCCCAAGATTTTGTATGAGGGCTGACTCATTCACTATTAACTCTTCTCAGCACCACAATACCATCCTTAGAATCTAGAACAGTAACTAAAAATGAGTAGCTGCTTACAAATACTGCTAACTAAATAATTAAACTTTGGAAAACTGAGTTTCTATCAGCATACCACAGTTTCATCAACTCATAAAAGGGAAAAAAGTATCCTCTAATTCAAAGAGTTATTACAAGGATCAAAGGAGACACTGTGTTTTCAATGGTTTTAAATTCTCAAATATTATATAGCACATTAGGTGATACTATTGGGGCTTCACCAGTGGCTCAGTGGTAAAGAATCTACCTGCAATGCAGGAGACTCAAGTTTGATCTCTGGGTCAGGAAGATCCCCTGGAGAAGGAAATGGTAACCCACTCCAGTATTCTTGCCTGGGAAATCCCACAGATAGAGGAGATGGTGGGTTACAGTCAATGAAGTCACAAAAGATTTGGACATGACTTAGTGACTGTATAACAACAAAGGTGATGTTATTAATGATATTAATCAAAGAAGTGAGAGTGAATAACAATAAAATTCTAGAGCTAAAAGTTCCACAACTAATTATATTTTGCCTTCTGTCCTTCTCAATCCTTCCCTAGCACATACCAACCCTGGATAAACTTAAGCATCAGAGGCTGTGTCTCCTCCTGAAAACTGACAAAGAAAACCAAACAACTCAGCTCACAAATGTCCTGGTTTCTAACTCTATCTGGTACAGCAGATAAAATAGGCTAGGTTGGGCTGAATAAATAACCACAAAACTTTCAATAGCTTAAAGCAAAGTACACTACTTCTTCACACTGCATGTTAATTGGTGATGGGCTGGGGATCTCCTTCATGTTAAACATGAGACCCAGCATGACAAAGTATCCATGCTTTGGAATATTTGTTTATTGTTTGTGGCAGAGGAAACGAGTTCTGGAGGATTTTCCACTGGCAATTAAACCTTCCTTCCAGCAGTAACACTTGGCTCTTCTGTTAATTCATCAGCTGGAAATAATTATATGGAAACAAGATGAAAGTCAGCCATGGGCTCAGAGTTTGAAAAGCTGAAAATACATGATAAACACTGCTGCTGCTCCTGGTTACTATATCTGGACCCTCTTATGGTCCCAGAAATCCTACTAGCCCCATATTTTCCTCTTTTACTTTCCCATAACAAGCAGTCAATTCCAACTTCTCTATATTTTCCAAACTTCCTACTAACCACCCCCAGGCTCTAAAGATGTCTTTTCCACTGACCTGGTAGAGAAACGGAAGCCATCAGCCCCTCTAGGGTGGTCAGCTCAGTGAAAACAGGGACAAGTAACTGTCTTGTTTGCAATCGCATCACTTCTGCCTACCGTAGTGCTAGCACATGGTAGTCATCAAGAAAACATTATTACACAAATCATTTCCTGTTAAAATGAGGTCTCTCCTGTTGATGTCTGTGGTAGGCTTTTAAAAAAATGCTCCCTAAAAGATATCCATGTTATAATGTCTGGGACTATATGGGAGAAAGAAGTGTTTGCAGATGTGATTAAGCTGATGACTGAGTAGCACAGATTATCCTGGATTATTTGGCTGGATCCTACATGCAGTTATATTTATCTTTATAATAAGGAGGCAAAGGAAGTCTGACAGACGTAGAACAGGAGACTGTGAAGATGAAGCTGAGAGAGTATTGAAGATTCTGACCTTGAAGATCAGTGTGTTGTGGCTACAAGACATGGAGTGCCAGCAGCCACCAGAAACTGAAAGAGACAAATGATTCTTTCCTACACAGAGAGGGCATGCTTTCCCCACACCTTGTATTCAGTCATTCAGTCTAATGGAACTTTGGCCTCCGAAGTTGTGAGAGAATAAACACAACTAAATTTCTGGCAATTCATTAGAGGAAACTAGCATACATCCAACTTAACTAGGATTTATATTTTCTAGCATCTATGCTTTGGGCAAAATATTCCTATATTTGAAAATGCTAAATATCACCAAATGTTTTTAAAAAATTAGTCATGATTTTTTTTTAATCAACATATGCTTGCTACATTTTGAGAAGCTACAGTACTTGCAGTATTATTTTACTTCCTTGAAATGAATTGATTTATAAACTATAGGGTAAACGTTTCAAAATATCAAGTATATGTATCAAAGTATACTCTGCTTTCATGTAGTTGACTGTCTCCCAAATTTGTATGGTTTAAAATATATTCATTATAATTTCTGTGGTCTGTGGGGGTAAATTTGTGTATGGTTAAATTTCAGTAGTTGTGGTAGCATTGAGGCTTACCAAAATTATGAGTTTGTTTATTGGGTTTGCTGCCATCTCTCTGTTCTCTTCTTCTCTTCTTACATGTTAATAATGTTCTCTATTTACTTTGCTTCTGCATCAGTTCCTAATTTGCTTTTTTTCAAAATATCCAAAATCTAATAGCCTTTACTTACATATGGCAGCTAAAGTAGAAATCCAATCTTCTGCAAAATATAAGGAATGACTGTAACTCTAAACAAATTTTATAGCTATTCTTTATAACTCAGGCTAAAGTATAGAACATGTTTTCTTTCAGATATAAAAGCAAATGTGATTTTCACATTAAAATGACAGATGACATATGGGGTCTCATGAAAGCTAAAATACCTAAGAACAATTTTTTTTTAAAGAGTTGAGAGTGGGCTGGGGTGGACATCAAAACTCCTGCTCACACGTCTTTATACTTGTTTAGGTACCTAAATTTGATTTCAAATTCTCAAGGATGAGCATAAAGTAATATTTACCTCCTCAGTTCAGTTCAGTTCAGTCGCTCAATTGTGTCTGACTCTGCGACCCCATGAATCACAGAACGCCAGGCCTCCCTGTCCATCACCAACTCCCGGAGTCTACTCAAACTCATGTCCATCAAGTCGGTGATGCCATCCAGCCATCTCATCCTCTGTCATCCCCTTCTCCTCCTGCCCTCAATCCTTTCCAGCATCAGGGTCTTTTCCAATGAGTCAACTCTTCACATGAGGTGACCAAAGTATTGGAGTTTCAGCTTCAAAATCAGTCCTTCCAATGAACACCCAGGACCAATCTCCTTTAGGATGGACTGGTTGGATCTCCTTGCAGTCCAAGGGACTTTCAAGAGTCTTATCCAACACCACAGTTCAAAAGCATTTACCTCCTAGGAAAATTATTTAATTTATAATCCTCTTGTATGTCCACTTATGCTTATTTATTAAGTCTGCCACAATAGATTTTTTTTTTTTTTAATTATCAACTACAATGCCTCTCTGGAATAATTGGGTGCAGTTTTAAGCTACTCCGTAAAGTAATAAGAAAATAATTTGCTATGTGATACCTTGTTGGTTTATGAGATTGTTATTGTCATTTTTGGAATGGTCTTGCTTACATTCTGAAAGTCACCAATGCAGTGGGAGGTGACAGCTCTCTCTCCAGTTTCTGGCTGGTCACAAAACCAACAGCACAGAGATCATGCTTTTGTTTCTATTTAGATTGCAAATCCCTCATGCATTCTAAATATTAATCAGTGTTTATTTCACTTCTGGATCCACCCTTTTCTTTCCCATTTTGCCCTCTGCAGTCTTTGCAGACTGTATAATGAGATACAGCTGATGCTGTTTGTTTATTCCTGTTGGGATATTTTTAACATCAGACTTTTTCTCTGTTACATTCAGCTTCACCCACTCTTAGTAGAATCCAAATCTCGTTTCTTTTTGCACCCTCAGGGAGTCTCATATATACACAAAACACTCTTTGAAGTGAAAGGGAGTTTCTTCTTCAATGGTCTTCCTTATCCATGATACCAAAAAGAATTGGTCCCTCCCAAACAATGGATACAGGCCTTTGTCTTCTTTGTGTTTGACAGGACCCCTATCTCTTTATTTCTTCCAGAATGTAGAGTTTTGCCAATATCCCCACTGCCCATTAGGTGTTCCTTAAACGTTAAATCAATGGACGAATGAAACCTAATGTGAGACTATAAGAAATACATATACACACGGAGAACTAAAAGTTAAACAAAAGCATTCACATTTTTCATTTGTATCAAAAGCAGGCTGTTTCTGAGTCAATACTCAAGCATTTAGCAAAAAGAAGTAATTACAGATGGAACCAGTAAGTGATCCCAGAAGAAACGACTGACATCAAAGAAAAGGGATCCTTCTCATTCTCAGTGGGTCTGTGTTTCCTGAGGGAGCAAGACCCTTACTTTATGTGGAAACATATTTAATTCTCCTGGATTCTTTAATGTGCTAGAAATCAAAAAAAAAAGTTGTATCACAGAAAATGTACAGTGAACTAGGAAAGAAAAGGTGAGAGTGGGTGGCATGTAAAATAAAATGCCGAAGGACTGTTTAGCACAAATTGGCAACTGTGGAAGTTTTTTCCCACATTTTTGGTATGATAGTATTGCAACGCTTTGAAGTGAGTGAAGTTTTAAGAAACAGGTTCTAGACACCATAAATATTTCAAAAACTATTGAGAAAATGAAAGGCTAAAAATATGATATAATACAGAAATAAAGCAAGAAACAAAAGAAAAAAATGCAAATAAACAGAATATCTGAAGCTACCACTGGAAGAATGAAGGTTTTATTGCTCCAAACAGAAAAACATTGAAAGGAAAAAATACATATGTATCATTTGTGACATTCATATCTTTCAGTGCCCACACAGTGAAACCAGCAAAATGGAGACAATCAAACACTGGCCATTGTCACAAGAAAGAAAGTGATCAGCAAACCAAAATGCTCAACTTTTATTACAAGAGCACTGATGTAAAAATAACAAGCTTGCCAAAAGCACAGACAGCAAATCTGTCAGTAAAGCAGGGGGCAAAACTGGAGGTGATGGTGAGCACATGGAACACAGGTTAAATTTGGATTATAGAATCCTTGTCTATCAAGCTTTGTGGGTTTTGTTACCCTAATGGTTCATGTTAGGAAATCTCAGGTGCTTCCTCCCAAGGTGAGTAACTTAATAGGTGGTAGATGCATTCATAAAAGATAACATGACAGCTCTGCCCCTGCTTGTCTGCACTCTTCTTAGATTGTCCAAGACTCACCCAAGAGAAGTGGTGAGTCTCTCCCTTACACCAACAATTGGGAAAGAGTAAGCTTCTTTTTGGTGTAGCAAAACTTCTTCCTATTTCCAGGTGGGGATTTCATTCAACTTTATTCAATTGTGTTCTTCCAGGAGCATACTCTTTTTGCAATTCTACCAAACATATCAACAAATGTTTTTTCTATGTTTTCCACTAGTGATGATCCCTAAATTTTGGGAGTAAACCCTATTTATCGACACTTTTCAAGGAACTCCCTAATCTGGCATCAGTTTATCTTTACATATATACAGCTGATCCTTGAATAATGGAGGTCCAAACTGCGCAAGTCCACTAATGGTTAGATGTTTTTTGATGGTAAATACTACAATACTACATGGTCTACGATTGGTTGAATCTGTGGATGCTGAGAAATGATAGATACAGGGGGTTGTCCATAAATGATTAGCAGACTGATGCCTGTGTTGTTCAAGGGTCAACTGTATAATGTCCTCCTTTAATAGTCTTCTTGTCCCATTACACCTTCTATATGCCAAACTGAAAAGCTGTTCTCTATCGCCTCTGAATGTCTTAGAACTGCCCATCCATTAAGACCTAATTCAATTAGCACTTCCCCCCAGGGACCTTTCCTTCTTCCAGTTGCCAGTCCATCACCACCACATCTTCCTAAGATTTAGCAACTCTAGCCTATCTCCATCTATGTATTGCACAACTTTGTAAGTTAGACAAGAGATACTGATGTTAAGAATTATTTTCCTCATTATATCATAAGTTTCTTAAAAGAAGATCCATGAGTGATTCATTTTTACATGTAATTTATCAAAAAAATGAATAAATGAATAAGTGCTTATCATTCCCCTCACTGTATGTTCAGTGATATTGTACCAACACATCACTACTAAAATACTAGTTCCATTGAAGACTGCCTTCAGCTTGGTCTAGTCATCTGTTTCATTAATGTCTCCATAATATTTTTCTATAATGTTTCAAAGTGGACTATCTGATTCTCCTTCTATGGAAATATCTAAATTTTTTTGTGGCTTACAAGAACCTGCAACTTCAACTTCAAATTTATTTGCACTCCTTCTGTATCTTCTAACATCCTTCCCTTTACTCTATGACTTTTATATCCACTGATGTTTTTTATGCCCAAATATATCAAATGGCTCTTGCAAATGGCCAAATATATCAAATGGCTCCTTCTCTCTGAAAAATACTGCCCACTTGGATTTGTTTTTCATCTATTTAACTCTTCCTCCTTCTTTAGATATCAATTATCATTACCTTGGGAAAGCCTTCCTGACCCCTTATTTTTAGTTCCTTTTTCCCCCTTTGTTTTTATTTATTTTTTCCCCCTTTGTTTTTAATATTTACTTATTTGGCTGCATCTAGTCTTAGTTGCAGCATTTGGGATCTTTTAGTTTCAGCATGTAGGATCTAGTTCCTCAACCAGGAATCGAACTCAGATTCCCTGCATTGGACTCGAGAGTCTTAGCCATTGGGCCACCAGAGAAGTTCCTCAGTTCCTTTTTAAATAACTCTTATACTAAGAGAATTTTATTCCATTCCTTAAAAGTACATTTTATATTCAGTAATTACATATTGGGCTTCCCAAGTGGCTCAGTGGTGAAGAGTCTGTCTGCCAACGCAGGAAACATCAGAGATGCAGGTTCAATCCCTGGGTCAGGAAGACCTCCTGGAGGAGGATATGGCAATCTACTCCAATATTCTTGCCTGGAGAATCCCATGAGCAGAGGAGCCCATGGGCCACAGTCCTTGGGGTCACAGAGTCAGACATGATTGAGCAACTAAGCATGCACAGTTACATATTACATAGAGTCAGAATCATTATTTGCTGAAAGTCAAACATCCAATTGTATCATAAGCTCCCAGACAACAAAACCAATTTCCAGTTTTTGTTAACCGATTTTACCTCTAGCATCTTATAGAATACCTAGCAGATACTTGACACTCAATAAATACTTGTTGAAAGAAAAAAAAATGGATTCATGAACACTTTTACCATAATGTTGACTGTACCTCTAGGGTGATGCATTTTATTATTCTGGTCTTTGGCTCTTCAAACTAATGTGAGGGTTGAATTCATGCTCTTCTACTTACCAGCTTTGTTAACTTGAAAAATTGCTTAATTATTCTGTCTCCCAATTGGCTCAACTGAAAAACAAGAATGATAATACCTACCCTCACAGGGTTGATGTATACACAAGGGTGCCCAATATTTATTGAGAATGGTAGATGTTTAATAAAAATCAATTCCCTTTTCCTTCCCTCAGCAAATTCTGATATATGTGGCTATGCTTATTTGACTCCATATAATCAAATACGGGATTGAAAAGCAGATCTTTAAGTACATAAAAACCATAGTCAAAAGACCTTGTGTTGTGTTTGCTTTCATTCGTTCAACAGAGAAGTAGATATAGGTTAGACCAGGTAAAGCTTTGTAAGTGATGAAAATGAGTTGTTTTTTTTTTAATTTTGAGCATAATGGGAAGATATTGAAGAATTTTCCTTGGACATAAAACGAATCTTTTTACTACTAGGTTTAGTTCTACAACATGGGAAAGACAATGATATGCACAGAACTTTTATGACATTAGACTTCTTAGTACAGAATCAAAGAATATAGAATGTTTTATGCAGGTGAACCATTGCTACATTAAACCTTTAAGAGTAAATAATAGTAAAATTTGGCTAAAAATATACCTTTTGTAAAACTAACTGCAAAATTTTCCTGAAAGTTCCCAAGCAGTTGGGATAAGGCCAGGTCAGTGGTGTAACTGTTGAGTACATCCAATTCACAGGCTTCCAAAGCTGAACAGGCCTACAGATTTTCATGATGCCCTTTCCTGCTGTATTATTTCTTCCTTTTCTATCTGCCAATTGTGGAATTTCAGAACAGGCTTGCAAGTTTAGCAGAAATAGTAATTTTAAACTATAAAAGCCTGTGTCATGGGCTCTGAGGAATGTTGTGAAAAGCTATTTGCCTAAATTCTCTTCTCTTGGGGTGATTAAATATATTGCTTGGATGAGTTCAAGTCTTTGAATAAGAATTTTTTTCTCCATTCCAAGAAAAGAGAAAACAAGCAAAAACCAATTACAAATGACTGAACTGACTGGAAGTCACCTCAGTCAATTGTTCAATACAAGGTTTTCTCTACCTCCAAATTCATCTGAGAAAAGAATATGTTTTAGGAGAGGAAAAAGATTTCCTTGACCCTTTTAGGGTCTCTGGCTGAATCTGAAAAGTAAACTGAAAAAGACAGACTAACAGGAGAAAAGCATACAAATTTATTTAATGTTAAGTTTTATGTGACACAGGAGACTTCGTTAGGAAATGAAGACCAAAGGAATAGATCTATGTACATTTATGCCAGAATTGATAACGGGTGAGTAGTGGTAAAGAAATATGATAAGTTAAGGAGTATGAGGTTTTTGTAATAAACTAGGGAAAATTTAACAAGCCTGCTTGTTAGGATTCTTCTTGATATCCCTAGGTCTTCAGAGATAAGGCCACTCCTTTCCATTAGGTATAGGGAGGGCACCTCTCACATGAAAGTTTTATGACCTCTTTGAGGGGAGAAAGGCAAGGTGTGGAGGGTGAGAACACAAGCAGAGTGGCCTTCTACTTCTGCTGTTTTCTCAAACTTTTTCAGCTTAAAATTTTCCATATATAAAGATACCACATTTTGGAGTAGCAAGTCCTGAATCCCATAAACATTGGTTGTCAAAACTAAAAATAAGAGACACACATATTCCATTGTTATTTGCAGCACTATTTACAACAGCTAGAACATGGAAGCAACCTAGATGTCCATCCACAGATGAATGCATAAAGAAGTTGTGGTAGATGTACACAATGGAATATTCAGTTCAGTTCAGTCACTCAGTCATGTCTGACTCTTGGCGACCCCATGGACTGCAGCACATTAGGCCTCTCTGCACATCACCAACCCCCAGAGTCCACTCAAACTCATGTCCACTGAGTCGTTGATGCCATCCAATCATTTCATCCTCTGTCGTCCCCTTCTCCTCCAGCCTTCAATCTTTTCCAGCATCAAGGTCTTTTCAAATGAGTCAGCTCTTCACATCAGGTGGCCAAAGTATTAGAGTTTCAGTTTCAACATCAGTCCTTCCAATGAATATTCAGGACAGATTTCTTTTAGGATGGACTGGGACCTTGTGTGCACCAGGACCCAGGGACCCCACAGAGACTGAGACAGAACTGTGTATGAGCATCTCCTGTGGAGGTACGGGTCAGCAGTGGACTGACACAGGGACAGGGGCTCTGGGTACAGCAGACTTGGGTATGGCATAGGCCCTCTTGGAGGAGGTTGCCATTAACCCCACCACAGAGCTGCCAGAACTTACACAGGACTGGAAGTAGACTCTTGGAGGGCACAAACAGAACCATGTGCACCAGGACCCAGGAGAAAGGAGCAGTGACCTCACAAGAGACTGACCCAGACTTGCCTGTGAGTATCCAGGACTCTCCAGCAGAGACATGGGTCAGTGGTGGCCTGCTGCAGGGTTGGGGTCACTGAATGTAGCAGTACATGCATGGGATCTTTTGAAGGAGGTCACCATTATCTTCATTACCTCCACCATAGTTTGGCCTCAGGTAAATAGCAAGGAGGGAACACAGCTCTCCCCATCAACAGAAAATTGGATTAAAGATTTACTGAGCATGGCCCCACCCATCAGAACAAGACGCAGTTTCTCCCTCAGTCAGTCTCTCCCATCAGGAATCTTCCATAAGCCTCTTATCCTTCTCTATCAGAGGACAGACAGACTGAAAACCACAACCACAGAAAACTAATCAATCTAGTCACATGGACCAAAGCCTTGTCTAACTCAATGACACTATGAGCCATGCCATGTAGGGCACCCAAGATGGATGGGTCATGGTGGAGAGTTCTGAAAAAAGATGATCCACTGGAGAAGGGAATGGCAAACCACTTCAGTATTCTTGCCTTGAGACCCCATGAACAGTAAGAAAAGGCAAAAAGATAGGACACTGAAAGATGAACTCCCCAGGTTTGTAGGTGCCCAATATGCTACTGTAGATCAGTGGAGAAATAACTCCAGAAAGAATAAAGAGATGGAGCCAAAGCAAAAACAACACCTAGTTGTGGATGTGACTGGTGATAGAAGCAAGGTCCCATGCTGTAAAGAGCAATATTGCATAGGAACCTGGACTGTTAGGTCCATGAATGAAGGCAAATTGGAAGTGGTCAAACTGGAGATGGCAAGAGTGAATGTCGACATTTTAGGAATCAGTGAACTAAAATGGACTGGAATGGGTGAACTTAACTCAGAGGACCAGTATATCTACTACTGTGGGCAAGAATCCCTTAGAAGAAATGGAGTAGCCATCATAGTCAACAATGGAATATTACTTGGCCTTAAACAGGAACACATTTGAGTCAGTCCTAATGAGGTAGACCTATTATACAGAGTGAAATGAGTCAGAAAGAGAGAGATAAATACTGCCTTCTAACACATGTATACAGAATCTAGAAAAATGGTATTGAAGGATTTACTTACAGGGTAACAATTGAGAAACAGACGTAAAGAATAGACTTATGGACATGGGAAGAGGAGAGGAGAGGGTGAGATGTATGGAAAGAGTAACATGGAAACTTACATTACCATATGTAAAATAGATAGCCAACGGGAATTTTCTGTATGGTTCAGGAAACTCAAATAGGGGCTCAGTATCCACCTAGTGGGATGGGATGGGGAGGGAGATGGGAGGGAGCTTCAAAAGGGAGGGGATATATGTATACCTATGGTTGATTCATGTTGAGCTTTGACAGAAAACAGCAAAATTCTGTAAAGCAATTATCCTTCAATAAAAAAATAAATTAATTAAAAAAAAAAACTAAAAATAAGGGGTGGGAGACTGGGATTGACACAGATGCTATTGATGTGCGAATGTGCGTGCTAAGTCACTTCAGTCGTGTCTGACTCTGCGACTCCATGGACTATAGCCCACCAGGCTCCTCTGTTCATGGGATTCTCCAGACAAGAATACTTGAGTGGTTTGCTGTACCCTCCTCCAGGGGATCTTCATGGCCCAGTACTGTGTATAAAATAGATAATTGAAGAGAACATACTAGGAACTTTACTTAATGCACTTTAATGACCTGAATGGGAAGGAAGTCCAAAGAGGAAGTGATATATGTATGGTTGATTCATTTTTCTGTACAGTAGAAATGAACACAACATTGTAAAGCAATCGTACTCCAATAAAAACTAATTTTCAAAAAAGAGACTAAAAATGAGCAAGGAATATATCAATTGCTGTTCTTTAACCATCTCTGAAGTCAGTTGAACGACCCTTCTTTGCAAAGTCTTAACTTACTTCCCTGGGCACACATTTGAATAACATTTAGTTTCTTTAAGTTCTAAACCAGTAGTTCATATTCAAACACCTTTCCCACTGAAATAAAGTTGACTAATTTATAAGGAAAGATTAAAGTTACTAAATATATAAAATAAAGGTAAACAAGTTTCTGGATATTGATTGTATACAAGTATCTGAAGGTGTAAACACCACAAAGACAAAAAATCATTTAACATAGAATAGGACTTTGAAAAATTAAGAGACTAGCATAATACTGTCGGAGAAGGCAATGGCAACCCACTCCAGTACTCTTGCCTGGAAAATCCCATGGACGGAGGAGCCTGGTAGGCTGCAGTTCATGGGGTCGCGCAGAATTGGACACGACTGAGCGACTTCACTTTCAATTTTCACTTTCATGCATTGGAGAAGGAAATGGCAACCCACCCCAGTTTTCTTGCCTGGAGAATCCCAGGGATGGCGGAGCCTGGTGGGCTGCTGTCTATGGGGTCGCACAGAGTTGGACACGACTGAAGCGACTTAGCAGCAGCAGCAGCAGCAGCATAATACTGACAGTATGTGAACCATGAGTAAGCTTCTGTGGAGTATAACTACTTTTGGAGATGAAAGTATATATTTTCCTCCCCTTGTCAAAAGGAATCAAAGAGCCTATTGATGAAAGTGATAGAGGAGAGTGAAAAAGGTGGTTTAAAACTCAACATTCAAAAAATGAAGATCATGGCATCCAGTCCCATCACTTCATGCAAACAGATGGTGAGACAGTGGAAACAGTGACAGACTTTCTTTTCTTGGGCTTCAAAATCACTGCAGATGGTGACTGCAGCCATGAAATTAAAAGATGCTTGCTCCTTGGAACAAAAACTATGACAAACCTAGACAGTGTATTAAAAAGCAAGGATGTTACTTCACCAACAAAGGTCTGTATGGTCAAAGGTATGGTCTTTCCACTTGTCATGTATGGATGTGAGAGTTGGACAATTAAAAAGGCTGAACATGAAAGAATTGATACCTTTGAACTGTGGTGCTCAAGAAGACTCTTCAGAGTCCCTTAGACAGCAAGAGGGAGAAGGCAATGGCACCCCACTCCAGTACTCTTGTTTGGAAAATCCCATGGACAGAAGAGCCTGGTAGGCTGCAGTCCATGGGGTCGCTAAGAATCGGACACGACTGAGCGACTTCACTTTCACTTTTCACTTTCATGCATTGGAGAAAGCAATGGCAACCCACTTCAGTGTTCTTGCCTGGAGAATCCCAGGGACGGCAGAGCCTGGTGGGCTTCTGTCTATGGGGTAGAAGGAGAACAAACCAATCAATCCTAGAGGAAATGAACACTGAATATTCATTTGGAAGGACTGATGCTGAAGCTGAAGCACCAATAATTTGGCCACCTGATGCAAAGAGCCGACTCATTAGAAAAGACCCTGATGCTGGGAAAGACTGAAAGCAGGAGGGGAAGGGGATGACAGAGAATGACATGGTTGTATGGCATCACTGACTCAATGGATGAGTTTGAGCAAACTTCTGGAGATGGTGAAGGACAAAGGAGCCTGGAATGCTGCAGTCCATAGGGTGGCAAACAGTCAGATATTGCTGAGTGACTGAACAACAAGTTAAAAGATAAGACATAAAACAGAAGCTCATTTTGCAGGCAGAAAACCCTAAGAAAATTGAGCCGAAGAAGTATTCATCAATATTTGCCTATGACTTGGCAACAAGCCATTCATTTCCTTATGATCAGGGATCCTACTCACTATTGTTATCCTTAATAGCTCGTGGATCCTCTTACAGCCATATTTGTGAGGCAACAAAAAGACCGCATCAAATAAAACAGCCTGGTACTACACGCTTGTCCCACTGGGAATGCATTTGGATACCAATTTTCCATCATGAATGGAGGAGACTTAGCTATACTAAAAATGTTTGGCCCTCTCCCAACATTACATTTTTGTAAAAATATAATCAGGAATGGAACTTGGAACTTCTCCATGTCTGAATACCTATTTTTAAAAGAGCAATTACAATTCTATGGCTCGATGATGTCAAAGTACTAAGTAACCTTTAAAAAAAGTTACTGCATTTTTTATAGCAGTTGCACTTTAATTATACCCAAATCACTTCTGATGATAACGAATTATAAAGTTTGAATTTAACACAAAGTCTCATTTTTAAAATAATGCATAATTTTATGGATTAGTATATCTTACAATTCATCTTATAAACTACATGTCCATAAGGTTATTCTTTTTTTAAAAAAACAAATTTATTTATTTTAGTTGGGGGCTAATTACTTTACAATATGGTAGTGGTTTTTGCCATACATTGACATGAATCAGCCATGGGTTTACATGTGTTCCCCATCCTGAACCCCCCCTCCCACCTCCTTCCCCATCCCATCCCTCTGGGTCATCCCACTGCCCCAGCCCTGGGCATTTGTCTCATGCATCGAACCTGGAATGGTGTTCTCTTTCACATATGATAATATACATGTTTCAATGCTATTCTCTCAGAATGTCCCACCCTCATCTTCTCCCTCAGAGTCCGTAAGACTGTTCTATGCATCTGTGTCTCTTATTCTGTCTCGCATGTAGGGTTATCATTACCATCTTTCAAATTCCATATATATGCATTAGTATACTATATTGGTATTTTTCTTTCTGTCTTACTTCACTCTGTATAATGGGCTCCAGTTTCATCCATCTCAGTAGAACTGATTCAAATGTATTCTTTTTAATGGCTGAGTAATATTCCATTGTGTATATGCACCAGAGCTTCCTTATCCATTCGTCTGTTGATGGACATCTAGGTTGCTTCCGTGTCCTGGCTATTATAAACAGTGCTGTGATGAACATTGGGGTACACATGTCTCTTTCAATTCTGGTTTCCTCAGTGTGTATGCCCAGCAGTGGGATTGCGGGGTCATATGGCAGTTCTATTCCCAGTTTTTTAAGGAATCTCCACACTGTTCTCCATAGTGGCTGTACTAGTTTGCATTCCCACCAGCAGTGTAAGAGGGTTCCCTTTTCTCCACACCCTCTCCAGCATTTATTTCTTGTAGACTTTTGTATACATAAGGTTATTCTTATAAAATATTAGAGTTCCCAAGCATCCTGGTCATCCTAATGGTAAAGCCCATCCTGATGAGGTCATCCTGATATTTTCTGCTTCCTTTTCTCAGGGATTACAAATTATCTGAGGTTAAATTTACTTATATTTACCATGCAAGCAATAGAAAATGCACAGAGGTAGGTGAATAAAATTGACTTGTCTTAGAGCTCTAGCATCTTTCTCCAAAGTGTAAAGGCATTATGTGATTCTCTCTACTTTTGAATAAGTATGAAAATAAAGATATGTTTCTTGAGAGGTTTTTAAAATCACAAATGAGATATCTGTATATCTTGAGGACCAGTAGGGTAGCATCAAGTGCTTATCAAACCTGTATAGAAAAGAAGGTGAAATGGCAAGTGGAATCAGTTCCTAGTTTAAGAACCTGCTTTCCCTCAACCCCACACAATAGCCTAATTCCCACCAGAACATTTTCTGCAGCTTTGTAATTATATCAGTATAGTCAATGATGAATAGAAGTAGGGAGCCTCAGAAATATTTTGAACAACTTACACTGAAAAAAATTCTCAACTTGAAGCAAATGATTCTTTATATTTTAAAAACAATATGTACAACTGCCTCATTTATCCATTTTACTTTATGTGTACTGAAATAGCCTTCAAAAACACTTTTGCAACCATAAGAAAAGTTTCAATTCTATTACTCATGAATTTTTTATATTGGCCTCAGTTGCATAAGGCTGGAGTTTTAAAAGAGTTTCCGTAAGTAAAGATGCAAATCTCAAATCTAAGTTTATATTATTTCCCCTTATACCTCTTTAGAAAATAAATGTGATGTTCATTCCATTGAGAACTTAGCACATATTCTAAGAGGACACCTAAAAATAAATATGCAACTGTAATTATTTTGAAGACTTTGTTAAATGTCAGGCCAGGCAAAAATGTGATTTTAATAGTCCCCCTTTATCCACAGAGTGTATGTTCTAGCACCCTTAGTAAATGCCTGAAACCATAAGGATTCCTATACGTATTTTTCCTATACATACATTACTATGATATAATTTAACTTATAAATTAGATACAATAAGAGATTAAAAAAACAATAACCAATAATGAAATAGAACAATTACATCAATATACTATAATGAAAGTTATCTGAATGTGGTCCTTCTCCCTCTCTCATAATGTCTTTTTGTACTATATTCGCCCTTCTTCTTGTGAAGATGTGAAATGATAAAATGCCTATGGGATAAGATAAAATGAGGTGAATGATGTAGGTATTGTGATCTTACATCAGGTTATTATTGGTGATTACATTAGAAGGAGGATCATCTGCTTGGGTTATCCTGGATTATCAAGCCAGGACACTGTCAATATCAGCAGCAGACCAAGTTGATGGTTGAGGGTCCATGTTGATGCATAGGGTGGAATGGAACAAGACAATGAGAGATTTCATCGTGCTACTCACAATAGGTCAGATTTAAAATTCATGAATTGTTTATTTCTAGAATTAAAAAAAATATTCTGGAGTGCAGTTGACTATTGGTAACTGAAACCATGAAGGTGGATCTCCCATGTTGCAGGCAGATTCTTTTCCATCTGAGCTATCAGGGAAGCCCATGGATAAGGAATACTACTGTATTTCCGGGTATATATAGTATTTTTCAGGAGCAGTCTCAAGACCAATTTGATTGATAGACATAAAACCTATCTAAAAGAACTGATGTAAAATTATCATGGCACTTCCTTAGTCAATCAGAGTTAGGTAACAGCTCTTCCAGCCCTTTCTGAAAATTAGTGATAAATACTATTAACATCATCCTGAAGATTTGGTGGGAAAATTTTTTGAATAATACAGATCCTGTCCATTCTCTAAAGTTCTTCAGTATTTTGATGAAAGATTATTCCTTTTCTGAGAGGTCTTACAACTTCACGAGACTCGAGACATGAGGGTTTTAGTTGAAAATTTGTTGCTACCTGTTCTGTGCTCAAGTATTTTCTGTTGGGATTTTACAGGTTTTTTGAAGCAATGAAGTGTAACCTGTATATTTCCCCTGATCCCTTTCAGTTCTGTAGAGTTCAACCACATGACCTATTCAACCACATGTCTGCAAAGAATAGGAAACCTTTCCCTTATTTTGCTCGAGTTGTGTTTTCAATGATTGTTCTCAAAAATAATTATGATTTCTAAGCACAGTCTTTATTTGGTACATTTTGACAGTTTTTAATAATCATTTGCTTCTCTGAGTACCACCTGATGTGCCCAATTAATTTGACTCTGCTTGTAATAAAACCTTCTTGTAAAAGGCCACAGAGAATTCAAGGGCTTATAATTTCCATAAGGTTGAGACTCACATGCCTCCTGTATTCAAGAGACTGTCCAATTAACAGAGGCTGATGGCTCAGTCACTCTTCCTTTTCCTTTCTCTTCTCCCCTCCCTTCATCTGGTATATTTTAATGTGAAGCAAGGTATAGGTTCTCAAGCTTATGGCCCATGAGAAGAGTTCTTGCTTAAGCACTGACAGCTTTAAACTGAAATAACTTTAATGGATTGTTACGAGTCGTCCTTTTACTCTTAAAACTGCAAATACTGTTAATAATTTTAGAGCACACATTTCTATGCTCAAGATCCTTGAGTAGAAATGTATTGACTCTGGAGCTTATACTTTACACTATTTTTATGTAAGCAACATTAAGTGAAATTAAGGACCAGATGTCTCCTTAAGAGTAGAAAGAACACTCCACAGATCAGATAAAGAGGAACAGAACATCAAGAGAAGGTGGAGTATGAGTGAGAAATGGAAAGGACAGATTCACTTCAGAGACAATTGTGGAGAGTGCTGCTGCATTTTGAATATATTTCAATCTAAGTCATTTGCTGGAACCCCAGAAATAAACACTTTCCTCATAAGGGGAAGCCAGTAGTTTTGTAAATTAGCAAAACCCCCGAAAAGTAGTTAACCTATCATTTACAATCTAGTAGACTAACAGACTGTACCATGCAGGATTTGGCAGCTAAATATAACTGTATCTCAATGTGTTGTCTCTTATGTGTACACTTGAATAAGTCATAGCAGTGAAGAAACTAACCACTCCTTGTTTTAGTCGCTGACTCAAGTCCGACTCTTTACAACCCCATGGACTGTAGCCCACCAGACTCCCTCCATCCATGGGATTCTCCAGGCAAGAATACTGGAGTGAGTTGCCATTTCCTTCTCCAATGGATTTTGCTGACCCAGGAATCGAATCCTCACCTCCTGCCGTGTCTCCTGTGTTGTCAGGTAAGTTCTTTACCACTGAGCCAGCCGGAAGATAGCTGCTCTTTAGTACTATTCCATTAAAACCAAAAGAAAAAAGCAGGGTGGTTAGCCTCAGATTAAAGAAGGTCAGATCAATAAACTAATCATCCATCTCCTATGTGGGCATAGAGAGAAATGGGTAGTAGTGATACATCTTTTGAGATAAATGTTAATGAACTCTGTGTGTGGGAGACAGAAAATCCAGAACAACTCCTTGGTATTTGGCTTGAGCTACAGTATGCATGCTGCTACCATGTGTTGACATAGGGATAAGGCAATAAAGTCAAGACTTCCATTTTGAACATTCTAAATATGAAATGTCAAATACATATTTATTGGAGATGTCAAGTACCATAACATCGGTAGCTCTAAGGAGAGGCAAATATGACAGAGAAGCTTGAGAGTCATCAACAAATAGAAAGATTTAAAGTAAGGAGAATGAATGAGAACATGAGGAAGAGTTTAAAGAGAAGTGACATTTGCCCTTAATTTAAAGACAGGATACGAAATAAAGAGCTCTTGAAGAGGAGGTAGGCACAAAGTGAGGTGGGCAGAAAGAGGAGACCATGTTGGCATAAAAAGGAAAAATAGGAGCTGTTTTGTTTGTTTTCCCAGGAGGGGATGATCAGTTGTTTTAAACACTGGTGAGAGACTGATTATGATGAAACAAGACATAAAGATCACTGATGCATCATTGCATCTTAGTCAAAGGATGTGAAAAATACATTATTGGTTCTAAAGAGGGACAAAAGGGCAAAAAACTCACTTAAGGAGTTTTACTGTGAGAGATACCAAAACACACACAAAAAATGCAGCAGTAACCAGAGTGATGCAAAATAAATGATTTTTTCAAGAGAAGAGATATTAAAGACATATAGTATTAGAAATGTAATAAAAATATTAGTGAATTACCCTGATACGTTTGGGCTTTTTTATGAGGATATAACTTCAGATTGGAAGAGGGCATGGCTACCCACTCTAATATCTTTGCTTGGAGAATCCCATGGACAGAGAAGCCTGGTGGTTTACACTCTATGGGGTCGCAAACAGTCAGACACAACTGAAGCAATTTAGCATGCACACACACAGATAGCATCGGGTAAGTGTTAATTCAACAGGTGTAGCTGACTGAAAAAGAAATGGCTACCTCCTCCACCTTGGGCCTGTCAGATTGTCACTCTGAAAAATTGTAAGTAGGGTTCTAAAATACCCACATGAGAATCTCTGTGAGGCCTGAGTGACTTTCTATCCTTATATTACAATGCTGCTAGTCTCCTTCCAAATGACTTTTTTGTTTAAATGAATTTGAGTCGATTTCTCTGTAACATTGAAAGACTACTAGGAACACTCAGTTAAATTTTCCTGAAATTTTCCAGATCTAATAATGCTCTTTCACATTGTTCAACTTCAAAGAGCAAAGAAAAACTACAGTGTTTTCCAATATATTTGACTTATAATTATTTTGTGAAGAATATTTCAGGGGACTAATGTAAACAATTTGAAGTATTCAAATTCAAATATTCATATGAAAACAATTTGCAATATTATCTAGTTTATACTTTTAACTAAAATCACTTGGAGGTTCATCTTCATATTTTACTTCTGGGTTCACTTCATTCTGGTTTTACTTCTGCATCATTTCTTTACCTTCTACGTATTTTACCAAAATTCTATATGTCAAACCTAGACTTTCTTGCTAATTTTATTACTGACTCTCTCTGAAACTTTGGGAGACTCCAAAATCACTAAGATTTGCCATTTGAAATGAGGATTTCATGGTCTCTCACAAATTCTTTTTTATGTTTTGAGGAGTATCTCATCAAAATACTTATACCAATTTTTGAATACCTAAATACTCACTATGTTTATATTTTCTTTATTAAAAAAGAAATAGCAGAATACATTAACTTTCTAAATCAATAGTACTATTTTCAATTTTCTTGAAGCAGAGATTAAACATCTCCTGTTATGGAACCTCAGAATACTCTATTTTCACAACTTCCAGAAGCTTGGAATACTCATAAATATGGTACATGCCAAACACATATTTCTTTTAACTATGAGGTGCTGTTTGGCTTTGTACTGCCTGGTGACATGTTTCCATTTTAATGATGTTTGAATTTAGCATAGCAGTTGGATTCCCTTTAAAATCTGCTACATTGAAATTCCACCTGCTTATCCGCATCTCTTACTAAAAATTAAAATCTTAATGATCATGGTGAGAGAAAAATAATTAAGAACTTCCTAAAATGTTCTTTTTGGTACTTATATTTATATCACCCACGTGTTACAATGACACATGTTTTGCATTTCAAACCATTAACCCTGGCTTATATACACTTCCACACATTTATAGCCTTAATCAAGACAGAAACCATTTGCTTTTTACATAGCAATTAAGGCACAGAAAACAATTAAGGTTTTTGCTAAATAAACTCCTGAACTTTATTACAGTTTATCTTGGTTTTTTGTGAGAAGGAGCTATTATTTCTGCTCCAAGCTCTTGATCTCTCCAGGGAGCAGAAATGAGCGTCTGTTGTGTAACAAGCTGGGAGGGAAGTCCCAGGGAATGAGAATGTGGAGAGAAGGAAAATGGGAAACCAACTCTTGGAAATGTAGAGGAACTTTCATGCAGAAAGTTCTGCACCATTATCAGTTATAGCTATTCCACAAGGTGTCCAGAGCTCATTCAGTTGTTTAGAACTTAGTGCCTTCAGGCTCTACAAAAGGAAGGAAAATGATGAGCCAGTTAAGGGAAAGGTGCAGAATTTAAGAGAGGAAATGGAGAGGGGAGGAAAGAATGAGAAAAGAGGGGAAATAGGAGAAAGAAGAATAAATGACAGAGAATCATGACATTTCATGGCTGCGTCTCACGGTGGACAACTAGGAAAACTGGTCACCTAATCATCATCTGAATGGTTACCTTCAGTTCAGTTGCTTGGTTCTCTCTGGCTCTTGTGACCCCATGGACTGCAGCCCATCAGGCCTCCCTGTCCATCACCAGCTCCCAGAGTATACTCAAACTCGTGTCAATTGAGTCAGTGATGCCACCCAACCATCTCATCCTCTGTCATCCTCTTCTCCTCCCTCCTTCAATCTTTTCCAGAATCAGAGTCTTTTCAGATGAGTCAGTTATTCACATCAGGTGGCCAAAGGATTGGAGTTTCAGCTTCAGCATCAGTCCTTCCAATGAATATTCAGGACTGATTTCCTTTAGGATGGACTGGTTGGATCTCCTTGCAGTCCAAGAGAATCTAAGAGTCTTCTCCAACATCACAGTTCAAAAGCATCAATTCTTCGGTGCTCATCTTTCTTTATAGTCCAACTCACACATCCATACATGACTACTTCCTTGGTGATCAGTGGAAAGAAATAGAGGAAAAGAATAGAATGGGAAGGCAGGGTGACAATATACAGCCTTGACATACTCCTTTCCCTATTTGGAACCAGTCTGTTGTTCCATATCCAGTTCTAAATTTTGCTTCTTGACCTGCATACAGATTTCTCAGGAGGCAGGTTAGGTGATCTAGTATTCTCATCTCTTTAAGAATTTTTCACATTTTGTTGTGATCCACACAGTCAAAGGCTTTGGCATAGTTAATAAAGCAGAAGTAGATGTTTTTCTGGAACTCTTGCTTTTTCGATGATCCAGCGGATGTTGGCAATTTGATCTCTGGTTCCTCTGCCTTTTCTAAATCCAGCTTGAACATCTGGAAGTTCACGGTTCACATACTGTTGAAGCCTGGCTTGGAGAATTCTGAGCATTACTTTGCTAGCATGTGAGATGAGTGCAATTGTGTGGTATTTTGAGCATTCTTTGGCATTGCCTTTCTTTGGGATTGGAATGAAAACTGACCTTTTCTAGTCCTGTGGCCACTGCCGAGTTTTCCAAATTTGCTGGCATACTGAATGCAGCACTTTCACAGCATCATCTTTCAGGATTTGAAATAACTCAACTGGAATTCCATCTCCTCCCCTAGCTTTGTTCATAGTGATGCTTCCTAAGGTCCACTTGACTTCACATTCCAGGATGTCTGGCTCTAGGTGAGTGATCAAACCATTGTGATTATCTTGGTCGTGAAGATCTTTTTTTTATAGTTCTTCTGTGTATTCTTGCCACCTCTTCTTAACATCTTCTGCTTCCGTTAAGTCCATACAATTTCTGTTTTTTACTGTGCCCATCTTTGCATGAAATGTTCCCCTGTTATCTCTAATTTTCTTGAAGAGATCTCTTGTCTTTCCCATTCTATTGTTTTCCTCTATTTCTTTGCATTGATCCCTGAGGAAGTCTTTCTTATCTCTCCTTGCTATTCTTTAGAACTCTGCATTCAAATCAGTATATCTTTCCTTTTCTCCTTTGCCTTTCACTTCTCTTCTTTTCACAGCTATTTGTAAGACATCCTCAGAGAACCATTTTGCCTTTTTGCATTTCTTTTTCTTCAGGATGGTCTTGATCCCTGCCTCCTTTACATTGTCATAAACTTCTGTTCATAGTTCTTCAGGCATTCTGTCTATCAGATCTAATCCCTTGAATCTATTTCTCACTTCCGCTGTATAATCATAAGGGATTTTATTTAGGTCATACCTGAATGGCTTAGTGGTTTTCCCTACTTTCTTAAATGTAAGTCTGAATTTGGCAATAAGGAGTTCATGGTCTGAGCCACAGTCAGCTCCCAGTCTTGTTTTTGCTGACTGTTTAACGCTTCTCCATCTTTGGCTGCAAAGACTATAATCAATCTGATTTTGATATTGGTTACGTTACAACAATCTTAAGAGGAATTTTAGATTTTACATGACTAATCTGAATACACTGTTGCCAGACTGGTTAACTGTCTAGATTAGACTGAATATTTCAGAAGTATCTTATATCAGTCATCCATCCAGGTATATGTTAAGGTGATGATTTACTTATTTTAGGAATAATGGAATATTTTCACTTGTTTTATAGAACCATAATTAAGTGCATTAAAAAATAAGCATATATTTTATAATTATATATACAGATGCATATATACACACACACGTATGTGTAGACACATGCATGATTATGAAGGTCTCTGAAAGAGCAAAACCATATGCATGCAAAACTTGTTCCTCTTCAAAAACAGTCAGCTACATTAAAATAATATTGACAAATATTCTGACACTTGGATTTTCATTCACATAATCCTTATACAAAAGTCTTTGAAGTTAATATTTGCTCTCTTCTTATCTAAAACAGACTGTTTTGACAAAAGCTATGTCTGCCCTCCTTCATTAATATCCAATTCAGTTAAGAAAAAGGCTGACTTTGATTTATATGAAACAATTTTGAACATATTTTAAGGTTTCAAAACTAAAATAGTTTCTTAAATTTTAAAATTATGCTTTATGGAGAAAATAAAGGATTAAAATCAAAAGATAAGACAGACTTTGATCTTCAAAGCCAAGCCACATGCTTGTTACGTGAGGCTTGCAGGAAAATGAGTGCACCTTCTCAAATCCACATGGTACATAACTAGCCTTTAATAGTCTTGCAAACTGCTATTTATAACATACATCAGGCTTTTGGATATATTGATTGATTGGAGTTAAAATGCATGTTTCTCACGTTGAGGGTTCACATAGGTGTATCTATGAATATTAGAAAATATGATAAAATCTGAAAATCAAAACTGGAAAAGAGAGCATTGTTTTTATTAGGTGTGTTTATACTGCTTGTATGACAGACCCTCACACACACATTCTTTATACACATGCACACATGATATAATCACAATATCTGCAACTCAGTTTGCTCTTCAAATATGAGATTCACCTAACATTTCTGAATAGATCTGTTCATCTAATTTAATTCTGCATTGATATCTAGGACTCATTTCTTCAATAGTCAAATATTCAATGCAAGCAGTTTGAGCAAAATAGAAAAGTAGTTTTGACTCAGGTTATTAGGAAAGTCAGGAGTGAAGCCAGCATAAATATCTGAAACTATTGATTTGATACATATCAGGAGTGTCTCTCTCACATTCTCACACCTTTGATTTTTCTCTCCGTATGGTTGTGGTCTTTCCTGCTGCTGATGGGGTAGATAATGGCTTTGGGAGGCTGATTATTTGCACATCATTACCATGATTTTCACCATGCCTTTTCCTCCCCTCACTCCCTCTCCCCACATCCTCACACCAATCCCTGGTCAGTGCTTTGATTAGACCACAGAGTTCACGTGCATGTGCCTATTTCTGAACCAGTCAGTGTGGTCATGGGTGTGCGGTCCTCTGAGCCATGGTATGAACCACTCTGACGTAGGTGCCTGTACCAGTAGTGAGAGCACCTCCCCTGTAGAAATACAGGAAGTGAAGGCAATAAAGAGAACATGAACATTTATGACCACAGTCATCACTTCTCCTTTTATGATACCATATGGTTCTTCAATGTTTGCAACATCCATGTGATCAGAACAAATTACAATGAATAATAGCTGTGAATCACAACCATAATAGCTATGACCACCATCACACACACACACACAAATAATAATAGCTATTTCTTCTTTTGGGGTAATTGTGCAAAGTGTTTTTCACATTGTCTCATGTGATTATCCTCAAAATATTTGGAGGTAGACTATTCCTGCTTTATATATGTGTGCATGTGTGCTCAGTCTCTTCAGTCGTATCTGAATCTTTTCAACCCCGTGAACTGTAGCCCACAAAGCTCCTCTGTCCTTGGAATTTCCCAGGCAAGCATACTGGAGTGGGTTTCCATGCCTTTCTCCAGGGGATCTTCCTGACCCAGGGATCAAACCCGTGTCTCCTGCATTGCAGGTGGATTCTTTATCACTGAGCCACTGGGGAAGCCTGATTTATATATGAGAAGACTAAAATTGTATGTGCACAGCTCAAACAATCTAACCAAAAACTACAAATTAGATTCTGTTTTGAAGTGTATGTAGATCAATCAAAGACTACAAATGCAACAGTAGGAGAAATGATGATTGTATAGCCTAGATTTTACATCTCTCGGGGACTTAATGTCAGCAAATGTTGATGGTATGCAAGACAATACAAAAAAATTGGCAATAATTAAAATGTGGTCATAAGTACAGTACACATGAGATTATGTTCAATTGAATATGACCTAATTTGAAATAACAGTGACTTACTAAGACATCCGTTTCTATTTTCCTCACATAAATTCCGGGAGAAAGGGTACAGTCCATTGTTGGAACAGTGACTTGAAAATCATCAGTGATCCATCCACAGTTTTGCTTCTTGTTCTAACATGACTTTTCAGGAGGCAGCTATAACATTCCAGTCATCAGGAAGATGTCGAGGGCACAAGAGACATGAGTTCCCCTCCCTTTAGAAACACTTCCCAGATGTGCATAGGACGCTTCACCAGCACATTATCACAGGTCCACAGTTAGCTACAGTGGAGGCTTGTAAATAGAGTCTTAATTCCATTCAGTCATGTGTGCTGCTAGAAATCTGAGATTCTCTAATAGGAAAAAAAGAAAAATGGATACTGGAACAGGAGGATAGAAGTTTCTGCCAAGAACTCTCTTCCACTTTCTTCTGTAATATGTCACTAATATCACTCCTGGAGTGCGACTATTACGGCCCTGGCCATGTTCCTTTAAACAGTCAAAGGACTATATTCTTACCTATTATATTCAACATAAGAATTTTTTTCCTTTGTGATTTACTAGAGTTATGCTATGCTTATTTCTGTATACAAGCAGATTGCACCCTAACTGTTTCATTAAAAACCCACTAAGCTCTACCTTCTCTCTCTCTCTCTCAAATCTTACTGTAATGTTCTGCTCAACTATAGTAAAATGACTTAATGTTATAATAGATTGTATATACAAATGACTCCGTCTGTTTTTTTTGTCCTGTATTTTCATCCAGAAAACTGTCATTCCTTTGTAAAGAGATAAAACCTATTTTCCCTCCTCTTGAAATTGGGAAAATCTTTTTGACCGTTTTGATGAACAGAATACAATGAAAATAATGCGGCATGTCGTCTGATAATAGGTCACAAATGGTGAAAGATTTTCCACCTGATACCGCCACTGTTGGAATGTTTTACCTTGGAACTCAGCAGCCATGCTGTGAGGAAGTCAACCAGTCACGTGGAAAGACCGCTGGTAAGTATCTGGCCGCAGCCTCAGATGCTTGAGCTGTCCCAGCTCATTGAGAACATCCACTATTAGAGCAGTAAGTAGGAGAGCCTCCTGATGATGACTGAGTCCAGTCTTTGGGCTATCCTCACTGATACAGGGTGGAGCTGAGCAAAGCTGTTCCCACTGAATCCTGCCCAAAATACACATCACTGAGCCAAATATACATGGTCATTCTTTAGGCTACTATGTTTTAGGGTGGTTAGTTACACAATACTAGATAACAGGAACATACATATTGATAAAAATTTAGCAACAGACTGGTAAATGTACACCAGTTAAGAACTAATACATTACAGGACATATAATTCAAAAGGACACATGTAACCCAGTGTTTATTGCAGCACTATTTACAATAGCCAGGACATGAGGCATCCTAGATATCCATTGACAAATGAATGGATAAAGAAGTTGTGGTGCATATATACAACGGAATATTACTCAGCCATAGAAAAAGGAGTTTGTCAGTTGAATAGAGGCAGATGAAGCTAGAGCCTGTTATACAGAGTGAAGTAAGTCAGATAGAGAAAAACAAATATTGTATATTAACTCAAATATGTGTAATCTAGAAAAATGATCCTGATGAACCTATTTTCAGAACAGGAATAGGGACACAGATGTAGAGGATGGACTTGTAGACACAGTGGGGGAAAGAGAAAGTAGGAGGAATTGAGAGTGGCACTGACAGATATACACTACTGTCTGTAAAACAGATAGCTAGTGAGAAGCTGCTGTATAACACAGAGAGCTCAGTCTAGTGCTCTGTAATGACCTAGAGGGCTGAGACATGGCAGTGTGAAGGAGGGAGGCTCCAGATGGAAGGGATATATGTACACTTATGGCTGATTCACATTGTTGTATGGCAGAAACCACACTGAAGAATTGATGCTTTGGAAATGTGGTGTTGGAGAAGACTGTTGAGAGTCCCTCGGACTGCAAGGAGATCCAACCAGTCAATCCTAAAGGAAATCAACACTGAATATTCTTGGGAAGGACTGATGCTGAAGCTGAAACTCCAATACTTGGGCCACCTGATGGGAAGAGCCAACTCGTTGGAAAAGACCCTGATACTGGGAAGGATTGAGGGCAGGAGGAGAAGGGGGTGACAGATGAGATGATTGGATGGCATCATTGACTCTATGGACATGAATTTGAGCAAACTCCAGGAGATAGTGAAGGACAGGAAACCTGGCATGCTGCAGTCCATGGGGTCGCAAAGAGTCGGACAAGACTGAGGGACCAAACAAGAACAACATCTTATATGATCTCTATTCAAGTTGATTTATTATCTCAGTTTTTCATCTCTGGTTCTGGAACACCTTTGTATGGGCTCTTTCTCCTAGATACTCTTCTGAGTTCCATTCAGGGTCAGTTTGCTTGTTTTTCAAAATGTATGTCAGCTACTTTTGGTTCTGTGCTGTAGAGTGCATTGTGGGCTACTTCAAGAGCACACCTCTTTTCTACTTTGCTTGTGATCTAAAATGAAAGTGCTCTGTCCTTGAGCTTGACACAATGGGAAGATTTGAAAAATAATGATTAATTCAATGGTACATTTCATTAAAATGCACATAGAACTGGCAAATGAGAATTATAAAAGGATTTGAATTATTTGGACCATTGGAATGAGGGGTGAAGGGCTTTAACATACACACACACACACAATGAAACAAGAAAAAGGGAGAGAGTGAAAGAAAGAAGAACATTCTTATATTGACATTTGATATTGAATTTCATGGTTACTAAAATAACCATATAGCTGATTTACACTCAGTCTATTCTAGAAATAACAGAAAATGTAGGCACGAACTAATGGTATTGATTACAATAAAAAAATGTTTTCAACATAAAAAAATATTGTAAACCAATTATGCTCCTATTAAAAATAAATTTTACAGAAGAATTTGAATAAAAAAGAACTAATATATTTATATTAAATATATAAGTTAAATAAACAGGGTGACAATATACAGCCTTGACGTACTCCTTTTCCTATTTGGAACCAGTCTGTTGTTCCATGTCCAGTTCTAACTGTTGCTTCCTAACCTGCATACAGGTTTCTCAAGAGGCAGGTCAGGTGGTCTGGTATTCCTATCTCTTTCAGAATTTTCCGCAGTTCATTGTGATCCACATAGTCAAAGGCTTTGGCATAGTCAATAAAATATATTAAAGGTATGAATAGTTAATCATCCAATAGCCTCATTTTAAAGATGAGACAGTCCAGGGTGAGTTGATTCAGGCAAACTGCTTAAAGCCATACAATCATTTAGCATTGTGTATCCAAGAGTCATTTCTAAGTACTCTAATTCTTCCTATGCATAGTTTTTTTCATTCTCTCATCATATTTAAAATACGAGTTTAAGTTTTGCTATAACAGATTTGTACTGCTAGATATGAGTCATAATTCAGTGATTCTCTACTCTGACACCTGGATATGATCACCTGTGGTTCCTCTAGAATCATAGGATCCTTTGCATAACTGCAGCCTCCTGAATGAGAATCTCCCTTTGAGTGAGTGTATTTATGTATACATACACCAATTCCACATATATTTCAAATACACAGACAATGTTGAACCTTATTGGTATTGATCATGTTCCCTGGAGGGATGTTCCCTTATAGCAGAAAATCACAGGTAAGAAATATTTCATACATTCAACAACTCTGGATCTATCCTCAGACCCCATTGCTTTTGTGTGTGTGTGTATATATCTATACATATATATATATACAACTAAATGGAAATCCAACAGGCCATAGTTAACAAAAAATAAAAAGAGCAGATAATAGATAAAATTAAAAACAAGACAGTTACTCTGTTGCACAATCCCATTCTATACTAAATTTTTCTAAGTCTTCTGTGCATTAGTCTTTAACTGGTTCAATTTAGTTCAACATACTAGCCAGGAACTATGGTGGGCAAGGGGATTTCAAAAATGAAAGAGATCTGCCAGTTTAATGAAGGTTTTCAGGAAGTTGGCAATTTCAGATTTATGGGAGAAAGCCATACCACTATTTATAGGTCGCCATGGGATCACAGAACAAAGGCTCTTATTCCAACCTAGAAGCACTTGAAAAAATTCATAGAGGAGACAATACCTAAAAGGACTCTTAAAGGATCAATCACACAAGTGTTATCTTGGGAAAAAAAAAGTTGGGGCATGTTATCCAAGAGGAGAATAGTATAGTACAAGGTCAGCAAACTATGGTCCAGGGGCTACATCTGGTCCACTACCTATTTTTATAAATATAGTTTTATTTGAGCATAGTCATGCCACATTGTCACAGCAGAATTTAGTTGTCTCAGCATTATATTCCCTGCAAAGCAAAAGATGCTTCCTATCTGGGCATCTCCAGAAAAATTTCTGACCTCTGATACAACTAGGAAGAGAACATCTGATGCACCATGATATATTCAAAGAATTTTAAAAATTCCATATAATATAAACCTTAAAGCAGAGAAAAAAATTGTTAAGTCTGGAATCTTAAGTAGGAATCATGAAAAATTGTTAGTGTTAGGTTAAGGTGCTTGTGTTTCATTCTTTCTGTCATGGAGAACAGACTATGAGTTTGAAGAAACAGAGTGACTTGGTCAGATTTCAGCAAGATTGCTCTGGTTGCATTGTGGAGACACTTAAGAAAAGACAGAAGACCAATTTAGAAGGGAGATAAATTGAGGGCCTGAAGTAGGACAAAGAAAAGGGAAGAATAAGAGGAGCTGTGCAGAAGCTTTTCAGTAGGTATAATTAGCAAAATTTGCTGAAACTTACCTCTCTTTGTTGAAATATATCTACAAATTTTCGATACCCTCCCCTGAAAAAGTGGAAACTAATTGCCCTTTCCTTGAACCAGACCTAGGGACTCCTTTCTAACCAATACACTGTGGCAGAAGTGATGGTATATGGCTTCTGATGCAAAGTCACAAGGATCATAGGTCACTCTTGACAATCTTTGCTCTAGAGGAAGCCAGCCACCATATCATTAATACTCAAGCAGCCCTAGGACAGTTGAATGGGAAGAGGAATGGAGGCCTCCCACAAACAACCAGGACCAATTTGCTAGCAATGTGAGTGAGCCATCTGGGAACCTCTGAAGCCTTCAGTTGAGATGAGCTGACATCTTTTTTCTTATTATTATTTAATTCTAGAATTAAACACAAATGCATTTATTAGAGAAAAAGCTAAAATGATATAAGAATATATGGAGTAAAAATGAAATTTCTTCTAAGACCCCCTCCTTCAGTTTCTCTATTTTCTGAGATAACTATGGTTAGCAGGATAGTGTGCATCCTCCCAGGACTTTTATGTGAATTTTCATGCCTGTTTATTTGAGTGGCCAATATCTTGACTACAACCTCAGAAGAGATCTGGAACCAGAATCCTTCAGACATACTGCTTTCATATTCCTGACTCAAAGAAACTATGAGAGAAGTCAATCTTTATTATTGCTTTCAGCACTGATTATAGGGATCATTTATTATATAGTAATAAGTAATTAATATATCATAACTGATTGAAATGAGAAATGCAAGCAGAGAAAAAAATTATGGGAAAAATGTTATATACCATATTAGTTATGCTGATTCTGGAGGTCCTCTGGAAGAACCAAATGAATGTGTTGAGTAGAACATCCACATCTTCCCCTAGTCTGACAATTGGGAGAGGTCAGAGATTTTACCAGGATTCCTTGAGGCACCAATTTGTTCTAATGTACAGTGTCCAAACTCTCTTCAATTCTATTTTTATGTCAGTGAGTATATCTTCATTAATAGCAAGCTGTTTGCCTTTACTATATGCTTTTATGTCCATTGGTGTGTAACTCATGATTCAACAAATATGTTATAAAATGAAATTTTATGAAAAGAAAAGAATTTGCAAAGATAAGACTTACAGCCTTCTGGCTTATTACAGACAAGCCCTGTGGTAGAGAAATAAGACTCAACCAGTGACCAATTTACCTGGAAGCTAGAAATGGTTTCCACAGAGAGCCAAATTACTCACACTAGACACTATCTGTGAATCATAGGAATGCAAACCCCAGGGGTTGATAATATTTTCCTTAGATACTCCAAACATATTCAAAGGCAACATCTTCAAGTTGGAATTTGCTTGGATGTGGGCAGTAGATAAGGCCAGGGAGATTGGTGAAGGGTTCAAATGTATGCATATAAATATAGGAAATGGCCCTATGCTCCTGTATTCTTAGCCTCAGCTTCTAGCTTCTAGCATTAATATGTTCCTTACATCATGCTTAAATTACTCCCCATCACAGTTGAGCACACCAGAATAAAAAATATAGTTAAATATTTATGCATCAACAAGGAACATCTACAGAAACTAGACTCATTCTAGTTCATTGGAGATTAAATTTGGAAATTATCAGCAAGGAAAACATGTACAGTATCTCAAATACTGTCATGGATTTGAGAAAATATGTTAAATAATAATTTATAAAATGACATTTACCATTTAAAGTCTTTAAAACATTTGTAGTTCTTTGTGTTTAAATGTTCAACAAACATTTAAGAAGTCACCATCATTCATAAAGCATGATGGTAGGCAATGAGGGTATGATAACACAAAATATTGATGATTGCTACAAATTGAAATGTGTCACCTTTTCCTATTATTAAGGGAACTAAATTCTTCATGTTCACAAAGTTAAATACACACACACACACAACAATTTAAAGAAAAATGGAATCATCCCTCTCTATGTCAGACATGATGAGTTCTGTCATTCCCCTTATACCTGCAAACTGTCCTGCCACGTTTAGAAACATAGCCGTAAGCAACTTCACAAGTCTTTAAACTTTGCCATCCTCTCCCTCTACCAATATAATTTCTCCATTTTTTTCAGTCTGATTTTCTCGCCAAAAAGAAAATCATTCTAAGAAAATCATTACTGAATTTTTGAAAGATCCTTTCATCGTAGATAAAAGGTTAAGCCTACTCTGTGGCTTTCAAGTGTGTGGGTGGTGAGCAGGATTTCACTTGCTCAGTAGACCCAAAAGTTAGTGTGTCCTTTAAATATTGAGTGCAGAATAGATCTTAATTTCTCACCAGAGTGGGAGATAGATGTGGTCAGCAAGGGGAATGTGAGACTGATTTTAATCAGTTGTCATCAGAAAAGAACATAGAGCTCTTACTATCCAAAATTAGTGATGCTGTTAGAGCCTACTTTATCCTAAGAACTATCAATGAATTAAAACAGGACCAGCCATCTGAGTTTAATTTTCTTGGTAAAACAGCAAAACATTTGAGGTCCTAGTAAAGCTTTGAAAGATAGTACCCCAAGCAGCTAAGTAGGGGTGGAATTGACAGCTCCCTAAACTGTTCTGACAGAACACCTATGTGAGTAAGTCATGAAAAGGACACAGCACATACTCACCAGGGCATGTCTCCCTTACAAGTGACACTCCCTTCCTCCAATGCTGAACAATAAACACATAGCACTACATAGAATTTTGATTGAATTGCAAAATGGGTTAAAGTCCAAATCTACAGATAGCAAATAGCAAAGGCAATCATCCCTAATAGCCTTCAAATATGCCAAATGGGAAGTTAGTTCAGAGAGACCTACACAGACAATTATTATTTTTTAAACATTTGTGTTCTGACAAAATTGTTTTTATGACTGTGTACCCAATTTCCTCTGAAAGACTCTCCTGAGGTCGTTTTTTGAAGATGGGAATGAACAAAGGGTTCTTGTGGTTTATTAGAGGAAAACATATTTAAAAGATTTCAAAGGGAGACGAGAGTTTTCACATTTGAGATATAATAAGGATTTAAAGACAAAACCTCCATGATATTCATAGATTGTTCAAAGATTTGTTTGTATTAGTTCCTGAAAAAGACAAATTTTAAGTTGCATAATCAAAAGTTTCCTGGGAATATAAATAATAACATTTATTATCATTTCTATTTTGTCTTTGCTGCTCATATTTGCATTGTAACTCTGCACCTTACAAATATATCTAGTTTCAGAAAACAGAAGCTATACTCATGGAGCTAGTTATTTTTAAAAGTACGTTGTGTTCTGAAGAGGTGCTGTGACTTGTTCTCAACTTGTATAAAGAAAGAATAAGTGCAGGAAAAAGTATTTGCTGTGTTTTTAAATAAGTTGTTGGATGCTACATGTTGAAACTCCTGACAGGGACAAAGAGCTGAAGGAAACTTGCAAAGATTTAGCTCACAGTTCAAGGAAGTCCCACTGTATTATGCTATGAGACTGTAAGTTTCCAGTAGATTGCATGAGCTATCGTATTTGTTGTCATAAATCAATGAATAATGTGTTTGTTAATTATTTGTTGAGTCTTACTTTTGGTTTTGCACTGAACTTTAGCTTTAGAATAATTTTGAGACAGAAAACAACACCACACCCTCATTAGGTCATAACTGTTTTCTAACTAGAGCTCTGGAACCTTATTTATATAAGTAGACTTATTAGCCTCATTAGCAATGAAATAATCGTATTTGTTATTCAAAGTTAAACATGATGTACTTTTGGCTTTTTGTCAGTTTTAGACGAGGTAAGAAATGTTGTCATTTATTTAAAATGCTTGAGATAATGTACTGTATGTTTCTTTGTACCACATTGTATTATTTCCACATGCACAATAAATGAACTCTTCTGGAATAGAATATATGAAAGTAGAAGAGGAGTAGATTAAGGGATTATCAAGGGGATTGCATAACATAGGTTAGGAGGACTGATGCCCCACCTTAACATTTAATTTTGTTTCAGGAAGTCTTAGGTGGGGTAAGAATAGGTCAGCATATTTAGTGAAGCCTTAAAGGGGAAAGTCTACTATGACATAATCAGATAAGCAAAAAGGTAAGAGTTGATTATCAAAAGAGGTAAAGAGAAAGAAGTGGGAAGACCAGATGGAAGAAGAACCTCTAGTTACACTATACTAGGAAGATTTGCCTTGCTCCATATTATTCAACAATATTTGTCAACTACCAACCATTTGCAAAGCACTGTACTAGATGCCTTATGTCTTATCATCCAGGTTATAAGGACAAAAAAAAAAGAGACATTTTTGAGCACTTGTATATACATGTTATTTAACTTGACATCAACCATATAAGGTGAATATTGATATTGCCTTTTTCTGTAGTTTCAGAGAAATTAGGTAATTTGCTCTAGATCAAACCTTACATAGAACAATAAATTTTGGACCCATGATTTGAACAAGTTCCTCTCCAAATATTCACACAATTTACCAATGAAGCAAATTCACAAATATATAAAAAAACAATCTTTGTACCCCAAACTAAAAGCACCTTGTTTTTTTCAACCACAGATGGATTTGTGCTACTAATGATGCAAAGATAAAAATATTATGTGATACTGAATATGTTCCCTGTTATTTCACCTTTATGGCAAATATGAAATTCATGGTAAGAACAGAAGATATGCAAATTTATAAGCATTTTCATTTATTCTACAATGGAATTTAATATCTAACTCAAGCCCTCAAGCATTGTTTAATGCTTTATCCAACTATGACTAGGAAATTCAGAAAATTTCAGAGATCTCTAAATTATCTTGGCTCTAAAACAAACTTTTTCAGCCCTGGGGTTGATGTTAAATTGTTAAGGTTTCAGTAGGCAAATAAGAAGATTTATGCTGATAGTACTTAGCCCTAAGTAGGAAGGGGCTGTCTGCCTCTAAATCATGAAATATCTCTATTCAATGGATTTAAAGCTGGCCCTTGCTTTGGCAATGATGTGTCCAATTTAATACATCGTCATGTTCCAATCCCTGTTGACAACTGGCTGAGAGTGAAACAGCTCCTGGTATGGACTGTCACACTTCAGAGTCCCTTCCTGTGTCATTCTGAACCTGGGAGAGCTCAGGGAGGTTGTCTTGTGCCTAGACCTGCCACAACATCTGTCTTAGTTTGTTCAGGCTGCTGTAACAAAATACCATAAACTGGATGTCTTCTAAACAGAAACCTCTTTCTCAAAGTTCTGGAGTCTGGAAGTCCAAGACTAAGGTGACTGCATGTTCTGCAGTGTTTTGATGAGAACCCTCTTCCCAACTCAGACTGTTGACTTGTTGTTGTCCTCTCACAGGATGGAAGGAACAAGGGAGCTTGATCTGATCACCTCCCAAAGACCCCACCTCCTGGATACCATTACCTTGAGGGTTAGGCTTTTATCATGTAGATTTGGAGGGGACCCAAACATTCAGAGGCTTCCTAGGTGGCGCTAGTGGTAAAGAACCCCCCTGCCAATGCAGGAGACTTAAGATACCAGAGTTCAATCCCTGGGTTGGGAAGATCCCCTGGAGGAGGGAATGGCAATCCACTCAAGTATTCTTGCCTGGAAAATTCCATGGATAGAGGAGCCTGTCCAGCTATGATGCATAGAATCACAAAGAGTCGGACATGACAGAGGCGACTTGAAAAGCATGCACTCGTGCAAACATTCAGATCTTAGTAACATTATTCTGGAGCTAAAACATCATGACAACATGTGGGACTTTGCTCTGAAGCTTGATATCTCTTTAGTCTCCATCTAGGAAATGGGACACAGATTCTCCTATGCTTCTGATGCCTCAATTTAGTAAGATACTATGTAATTTCATCCTTTCCTTTAGACTTCATCTGTGGGTGGATGTGGCTGTTGGGGAGGGGAGGTAGGAAGTCTTCCTCTAACTCTGTATGGAATATTCTTCTCTCCTTCCCCAAACAGAAGCTATTTTATATTACACAGGGAGGGAGGGAGATATGCTGGTCCTTGCTGACCCAGATAATTTGAGATTAAAGAGTAGAATTTGCCAACTTTGTTTTCTTGTCTAAATTGACACTCCATCTCTGGGCCCACGGCAATGGTGGCTCTAAGAGCCAAATTGAAGAGGGAAAAGTCACAGGTCAGAAAGTGTATCAGAGAAGAATTAAATACCTGGAATTGAGTTATACTACTATCATCACTTGTGTCTAGAAACTGAATGATTGTACTCAATCAGTAAGGCAGATATTAATGAATTTTAAATGCAGTCAATTTTAAACTGGGATTACTATATCTCAGGCACCTGGATGAAAAAAGAAATATTAAGTCAGTCACTCAGATGCTTCCAGATATTTAGTATTGTGCATACAATAAAATAGCTGCATCTATTTGCATACTGGAGACTGTTTGAGGGGCTGTATATAAAATTATATAGAATAGGTTATTTTAATTTTGAAACCAGTGTAGTAATAAATAACATCCTTAGAGAAACCAGAGGGGTAGGGAAAAATAACATAATTGTGAAAATTTTTAAATATATATATGTATTGACTTATTTTTCTGTGTCACAATTCATTCTACCTGATGGGATGGCTAGCTGCAATTTTAATTTGACTATGATATTTAATATAGTAATTTTATTTAAAAAATAAATTTGATGCTTGGGCTTTCCTACAAATTGGAAACTCTTCTACATGTTTAAGTTCTTATGATTATTCTATATGTAAGAATCAGAATATGTCCAAAAATGCACAAATTTTCTATTCACCTATTTTATTTTTGTTAAATTGGATTCTTCTAAAAGGTCTGATACTACATTAGCCACAAATCGGTCATATATATGAGAAAGTCAATAATGCCCCGATGATCTACTCATTTACATCCTAAAATTTCTGCAAACTTCTTGTGTAATAAATATTTGACAAACACACATATTTTATGTTTTATGAGAACTGCTGTCTTTTTTAGGGGACAGAGTATTTTTTTAAAGGCTAAAAGTGGTTTATGTCATAATCAATTACTCAGCTACAGCTTTAAAATGGTTATTTATAAATTACTTAATATGGCTGCCTTGTTTAATGGTTATTTTCATTATTTATTAGATTAATGTTGTAAACATAGTATTGATCCAAAGGCCAATGCTTTTCATAAAATATATCTTACCATAAAACTGAGCAGTAAAAGTTGAAATATAAAAACTCCTAGATCTGTTTCACAGTCCCCTTAGAAATGTGTGTAAACTTGCATGTTTGAGTTACAGACAAGGGGGTGACTTAAATATTAGACACACATATTGTCAAACCGTCATCACTAGAAGCAATTGTCTTACCAAACATATTTTAATTCTGTACTTTTTAGGAAAATATTTTAATTTAGAATATTCTTTTTAATTAAAACACAATTTCATATATACAAAGAATATATTGAATTGCAATACTTGAAATTACTTTGCCCAAGACTCTTATATTTGTGAACCCTGAGACTCAGAGATTGAGAAACTTGCCCAAAGCATCATAATGTGTAATTAATTCAAGACTTTTACCACTCTATACACATCCTGTTATTCCTAACCACACAAAATTTGGGGCAGTTTAAAAAAGTTTTTTTATATTTTAATGATAAGTTACTATAGTATTTCTCTTCCTTTGGATAAAGTTTCATTCCTAAAACAATATGTTTTGTGTATCAAATCACTGTAAAAGTTTTAAAATAGATATACCTATTTGTGTGGTCTGTGAGGGGTTGCTAGTACTTATAAAAATCTGAATATATCCAAAATGTCTCCTGCATAGACCTTTCTTTTCGCACTGCTAACATAGTGCTGACCCTCTCCACTTCCTGGCTATGTACTGCAATGGTCACCCTCTCTGATCAATACTATACATGATTGCTAGAGTTATTGCCATCCCCCGGCTGTAAAACAGTCACTTCCTAGTACTTGGAATAAATAACCAATTACTTAGCCTACACATAAAGCTCCCCATTATATGACCACAACATATATTTCAACCTTCTCTCTCTCCCTCCACCCTCATGTGCAACTCTGCAATTCCTCACATGGGCCTGGTTTATTCTTTCAGTCCCTTAAGTCTTGGTCAAGTTTCCTCCTTCATCTGAAATGACCTAATAGATTCAGGATTCAGAGTAAGTGGAATCTTCCTACCAATGAGTCACAGATGTCACCATACGAAATTCATCTTCTTTCCTATACTGTCACGAGATTGTTTAAATCACAGCACGTATTATAGTCTTCTACTACAATAATGACACGTGGAGGCAAGAGAAAAATTCTACTTTGCTTCTGTTAGTCTACAGTGAATTCAATAATAAATGTGTGCCAATCGAATTGACTTGGCTGAAAACTTGGGTGAGTTTTAAATATGTTATTTATATTTTTCTTCCTTAAAAATTATAGATCACGTAATTTATTTTTTTCAGATGATTTAGGAAAAATTTCACTAAAATTTTTGTACTATGCCCTCAGGAATCACTACTTTGCTTGCGTGCTCAGTCATTTCCAACTCTTTGCTACCTCATGGACTATAGCCTGCCAGGCTCCTCTGTCCATGGGATTCTCCAACCAAGAATACTGGAGTGGGTTGCCATTTCCTTCTCCAAGGGATCTTCCTGACCCAGGGATCAAACCCACATCTCCTTCATCTCTTGCTTTGGCAGATTCTTTACCACTGTGTCAACTAGGAACCACAAAGGCATATCAAGTTCCTCATCTCTAGAGTGTACAGCTACAAACTGCAGAGATGTGGTTCAGGAAATTCTGTATCCCTGCTTCATTCTGCCAGCAGCCTTATTTTAATCAGTTGCCTTGCAGGGAAGCCTGAAGGTGTCACTCTCTTTTCTACAGAGTAAACATCCAGGTCTCTGCGGTTTGCTTACGAGACTCTCCTGCCCTTCATGGTTGATAGATATTCCCAAAACACTGTATAGTGTTGGTGCCGAAGAATTAGATGTTTTCTCAATGAGAAAAACAGAAACAACTAGTTTACGTATGGGCACGAAAACTTGAAACTTGGCTTTTGATAGTTCCATTTCTCATTGAGATGGAAGCTCTCATTTTCAAAGAGTAGAAGAGACTGGACTGGAGGCTTGTGCTCCCAGGAGTGAGAGATAATCATGTCACAGGTGGAATGGCACATTCCCTCATCCCCTTCATGTGCACAAAAATGGAGCAACATTTCTTTCTGGTGGTAGCCATGCTCAGCCCTGCAGCCTTGCTATTATTGGTTCCTTTTCAATAGAAACAGATAGTATTTCACTACTGTTTGTTGGTCGGAAGATCATACGAGGGGCATGAGGTCACTGAAGCCCTCAAGCGAGGTAAAATATAGCCAGGGCAAAAATGAAGTGCCAACTGAGGGGACAGCAATTTGATTTCCTATAGCAATTTCCAACTGTAGTCCACTCCTCCATGTCCGGCCCTCCCCAAAGTTATAACTTCTGGATTCAATAATAGCTACTGTTCATTTCTTTTTGGCTTTTCCTGTACTTTTCCAAGCAGTCTCAGTTTTTCCAAGTGGATGTTTCCCTCTCTCTCTTGAAAGTTAAGAGACATATTGATTTAATCTGAGCAATTGGAGTAGTACAACAATATTTTTGCTCTAGGCATTTGGGTTTTCTCCTACAAAATTTGTACTTAAGACTTCTTTTCAGAATTTTTCTCATCAACAGAAATCATTCCAGGTGGCATTTGGGAGCACAGGAAGCATATGCACAGAGGGAAAGAGAGGAGTCTGTCTGTTCTCCTCCTACATTTCCTGCTGGAGCTCAGCTCCTGCTTGGCTGCCAGAAGGTAATATTTTTCAGAGCAGTTTTTATATGGTCATAGATTTGAGGTCAGCCATCTTCTCTCTGCTTCTTTTTAAAAAATGCTTTCCACATAGATGATTACAAGCCCAGAAATCTAGAACTAATTTTTGGTTCTGCTTCTCTTGCTAACACAAAAGCAAACCTTAAATATGTCACTAATATTTGAGCCTCAGTTTCCTTCCTTGTCAAATAGAGAAGATCCCTGGCCCCTTGCTCCATTGCACTGATGTAAAGATCAAGTGAGGCTGTGAAAGAAAACATGCAAATCTCTAAAACACCAAATATATTGAATAATAACGGGATAATTTATGTGACCATACTTTGTAAGCTCTAAAGTGATATATAAGAGTAATTATGCTTTTTGATTAAAATTGTTCCCAAAGAGTCCTGAGAACATTGGCTAGCCCTCAAGGGCAGGAAGGCGATACTGCACATTTAATTGCTACTTTTCCATCCTTACTTAACTACATCTTCCAGAAGGCTTTTTTTTCTCATGATGGCTCAGCCAGCTTTTTGTCTGCAACCGTAAAATCAAGCCTTTTATACCTTGAATGCAAACACTTAGGTTCAGGAAATACAGGAACATTCCAGGAAACTCATGCAAAATATCTTTAATTCCCTCATTCTCTGGCACCCAGAAGCCCTCACATTATTTGGAGACTAATGTTTCAGAAAGGAGGTGGTTATTTAAAGCTTATGACATGTAAATCAGTGAGGGGAAGAAAAAAATGTCACCTTCCCATGTCTCCCTAGTTGGAGCACCAGTTATTCTTCTGGAAAGTTACATTATGAAAATATATGTGAAGGCTTGAAGTTCATCTTGTACTTTATATCTATAGAAGTTTTGCATGTATGGAGAGCCTTATATTTTCCTGGCAAATTTTGACTTGAGGAGATATGGCTGACTCCCTGCCACATGGCAGTACTAAAGCAATGCCCACAGACCTAAGCAAATAAAAACTTGGAGGTGAACACTCTCTCAGCTGTTTACCAACCTCACATCAAAAATACAAGGCAAGTCCCAGCAACAAGCGTTTGATTTTTTTGTGTGTGTATTGTTTTAATATATCTTATTTTTAAAGAGGACTTTTAAGTTCATGGTAAAATTCAGCAGGAAATATAGAGATGTCCCCATATACTTCCTGCCTCTGCACATTAATAGCTTCCTCCTTTATCAACAGCTGCCACAGGAAGATATATTTGTCACAACTCATGAATCTACATTGACATTTCATTATCACCCAAAGTCCTTAGTTTACACCAGGGGTCACTCTTGGTCCTGTAAATCCATGGGTTTCAAAAAATATATATAATGACACGTATATATCATTATAGTGTAACACTTCATTGCCCTAAAAATATCTATACTGTCCTTCTATTATCTCTATAGTTTTTTTTTCATATCCAGAGTGTTATACAGTTGGAATCATATAGTAGATAACCATTTCAGACTGGATTCTTCACTTAGTATTATGCATTTAAGGTTTCCTCATGTCTTTCCATGGCTTGACAAATCATTTCTTCCCAGTGTTGAATAATATTCTACTGTCTGAATGAAGTGCAGTTTAACCATTCACCTACTGAAGGACATCTTAGTTTCCTCTAAGTTTTGGAAATTTTGAATGTGTACTTATTGGCATTTTGTTAATTGTTTTCTGGATGTTTTTGCAGTTCCTTGCTGTTACTATTCTCTTGCGATTTGATGGCTATCTTTACTGTTATATTTGGATTCCTCTCTATTTTTGTGTATCTAATACAGGTTTTTGGATTGTGATTGCTATGAGGTTTATATCCAATATTCTTGCCTAGGAAATCTAATGGACAGAGGAGCCTGGTGAACTACACATAATGTAATAACATGTATATAGTAACATGTATATATATTTTAAGTTGATGATCTCTTAAGCTAAACTCATTCTAACAGCCCTACACTTTTACTCCCCAACCACATTTTATGTTTTTAACTTTATATTTAACCTCTTTTCATTTTTTGTCTCTTAATTACTTACTGTAGATATAGGTAATTTTACTACTTTTGTCTTTTAATCTTTCTACTAGCTAAGCTTTATAAGTGGGTGACCTACTATCTTCATTATATATTTATCTTCACCAGTGAGATTTTTCCTGTAGTAATTTTCCAATTTCTAGTTACAGCCTTTTCTTTTCTGCTTAGAGAAATCCCTTTAATATTTCTTATAAGGCTAGGTAAGTGCTGATGAACTCTTTCCGCTTCTACTTGTCTGAAAAACTCTATCATTCCTTCAAATCTGAATGATAGCTTTAACAAATATTGATACAATGTTTTTGACAAATGGAATATTTCATGCTGCTCCCTTCTAGCCTCCAGAGTTTCTACTGAAAATTCAGCTGACTGTCTTATGGAAGTTGTCTTCCATGTAACTAGTTACTTTTCCCTTGCTGCTTTTAAGATTTTTCTCTTTAACTTTAATTCTTGCTATTTTGAATATAATGGGTATCAGTGTGGAACTCTTTGGGTTCATCTTGTTTGGGACTCTCTATGCTTTCTGGACCTGGATGTTTGTTTCCAGCCACCAGGTTAGGAAAGTTTTAAGTTACTGTTAATTAAGTTTTCTGCTCCTTTTCTCTATCTTTTCCTTCTGGGACCCCTGTAACGCAAATGTTGATACATTTAATATCGCCCCAAAGGTATGCTGAACTGTCTTCATTTTTTAATTTAATTTTTATTTTTATCTTAAACTTGGTTGATTTTTACTACTCTGTTATCCAAATTCCCAATTTGTTCTTCTGAATCCTCCCTCTAGCCTATTAGTGGCAGGAGCAGGCTCCACTGGGCAGGAGCCAAGCTTGCCATTGGGCTGCATAGTGAGCCAGGCCAGTGGCCAGCCCCAGCTACCAGCACGCCTATAGTAGTTAGCCTACAACAATGGAAGTACCTTATGTAGCCCAGGTAGTGGACATTCTTAGAGCATCTAGCTCTGGTGGCCAGAGGGACGTGTACTGCTGCGTCTTATAGAATGTTTCCTACATAAGGCCACTTCTCCAAGATTAGTATGTAACAGACCTACTCAACAGAGAAATAAACAGAGAATTAGATAAATTAAAAAGAAAAAGGACCATGTTTCAAGTAAAGGAACAAGACAAAAACTCAGAAAAAGAACTAAACAGACTGGAGATAGGCAATCTGTCCAATGAAGAGTTCAAGGTAAGCATTATAAAGATACTCACTAATCTCAGGAGAAAAATGGATAAACAATTCCACAAAAAGACTAGAAAATACCATTGACTCTTGAGCATCACTGGTTTGAACTGTGTGGATTCACACAGATTTGCAGGGTTTTTTTTCCAATAAATACTACAGAACTACATGATGGTGGTTGGCTGAATAAGCAGATGCAGAAACACAGATACTAAGGGCTGACTATGAAACTGGAGCATCTGCCGATTTTGGTGTCCATGGTAGGTCCTAGAACCAATCCTCCATGAATCCTAGATACCGAGGGATGACTGTATACAAAGGAATCAATCAGAGTTGAAGATTACAACAACTAGAATTTTTAAAATGCATCTGATTTTGAATTGCCCTGGAAGGTAGATTATTCTAGAATCTGCTAACACTGGCATTTTCCCCTTCTTCAGAGAGCTCAAAGGCTTGTCACATTGTTTCAGATCCATTTCAACAAATACAATATCACTATGATTGGTGTTTTGTATCTTCTTATTTAAATACAAAAAAACAAAAAGCAAGCACCCTATTAGGTGATTATATATTTTTTTACTTTTCACTTTAAAGTAACTAAATAAATAGAGGCTTTACATCAAAAAATGCACTTAATGTACACCCCAAAGCAACAGAATTCATATTTTTTCAACCACACATGAAACATTCTCCAGAAAAAAAACACATATTAGGCCATGAAACAACTCTTAATAAATTTAAGAGTTCTGAAATTATATCAACCATCTTTTCCAAATACATAGTATAAAACTAGAAATAAATTACACAAAGAAAACTGAAAAATTCACAAATATTTGGAGACTAAACTTTGTGCCACTGAAAAATCAGTGGGTCAGAAGAAAAATCAGAGAAATCAAAAAATCCCTTGAGAACAGTGAAAATGGAAATATAACAGACCAAAACTTATGTGCTGTAGCAAAAGCAGTTCTAAAAGGGAAGTTTTTATAAATACCTACATCAAGAAACAGCAGAAATCTCAGACGTGAAGGTAATCTGGCTGCGGCATCTGTCACCCCGTTCAGTGCCAGGGTTTATTTCACTGATCCGGCTGGATAGTGGGTATCACCTTCCTCCCTCACTGCTCCTGAAGCTGAGTACTCTGCCAAAGAGGACATCCTCCCCTGTTAGAGGAGGGACATTCTTTGATCAAGAGTATATGAATAGCTGCACTCCCCTGCTAGAATCTCTAAACAAGCTCTCAAGAAACAGGAAAAATTTCAAGCGATCTAACTTTGTACCTCAAGGAACTAGAAAAAGAAAAATAAATGAAACAGAAATTTAGCTGAAGAAAGAAATAAGGATCAATACGTTAATAGGAATAAATGACAGACAAAAAAGAAAATAGAAAAGATCAGTGAAACAAAGAGCTGATTTTTTTTGAAAAGGTAAACTAACAACATTTTTAGCTAGACTTACCAAAAAATAGAGAACTTATAAAATAAAAACAGTAGTACATCAAGGCTGTATATTGTCACCTGGCTTAATAAACTTATGTTCAGAGTACATCATGTAAAATGCCAGGCTGGATGACTCACAAGTTGGAATTATGATTGTTAGGAGAAATATCATTAACCTCAGACATATATATGATAACACTTTAATGGCAGAAAATGAAGAGGAATTCAAGAGCCTGTTGATGAAGGTGAAAGAAGAGAGTGAAAAAGCTGGCTTAAAACTCAACATTCAAAAAACGAAGATCATGGCATCCAGTCCTATCACTTCATGGCAAATAAATGGGGAAAATGTGTAAACAGTGTCAAATTTCATTTTCTTGGGCTCCAAGATCACTGCAGATGGTGAGTGCAGCCACGAAATTAAAAGATGCTTGCTTCTAGGAAAAATACCTATGACAAGCCTAGACAGTGTATTAAAAAGCAGAGACACTCCTTTGCCGGCAAAGGTCTGTATAGTCAAAGTTATGGTTTTTCCAGTAGTTATGTATGGATGTGAGAGTTGAACCATAAAGAGGGCTGAGTGCCAAAGAATTGATACTTTTGAACTGTGATTCTGTTGAAGACTCTTGATAGTCCCTTGGAATGCAAGGAGATCAAAAGGGTCAATCCTAAAGGAAATTAATCCTGAATATTCATCAGAAGGACTGATACCGAAGCTGAAGCTCCAATAATTTAGCCACATGATGTGAAGAGCTGACTCACTGGAAAAGATCCTGATGCTTGAAAAGACTGAAGGCAAGAGGATGACAGAGGATGAGATAGTTGGATGGCATCACTGACTCAATGGACATGAGTTTGAGCAAACTCAGGGAGATAGTGAAGGACAGAGAAGCCTGGCATGCTGCAGTCCATGGGGTTGCAAGAGTCAGACATGATTTAGTGACTGGACAACAACAACAACAAAATCAGAAATGAAAGAGGAGACACTGCAACTGACATCACAGAAATATTAATACAAAGTATAAGAGAGTGTCAAGGACAATTGCACACTAACAAATTGGACAACTTAGAAGAAATAGATAACTTCCTAGAAATATACAGTCTACTAAGACTGAATTCAGTCTACCAAGAGTGAATCACAAAAAAGTTTTAAAATCTGAACAGACCAATTTTTAATAAAGAAATTGATCAATAATTTTTAAAAACTCCCAACAAATAAAAGTACAGAACCAGACAACTTCACTGATGTATTCTACCAAACATTTGTAGAAGAATCCATATCAATTCCTTTTCAAGCTCTCTCAAACAATAGAAGAGGAGGAAATACCTCCAAATTCATTTACCAGTCAGTATTACCCTGATACCAAAACCAGATAAGGACACCACAAGAAAGAAAAAAAGGAAAAAAAAAGCCAATATCCATGATGAACACAGATGCAGAAATCCTCAACAAAATATTAGCAAACCAAATTCAGTAATACATTACAAGGATTACATACCATGATCAACTGAGATTTATTCCAGTGATGCTAGGCTAGTTCAGCATCTGTAAAATAAATGTGATATACCACATTAAGAAAATGAAAGATAAAAATTATGTAATTTTCTCAGTAGATGCTGAAAAAGTATTGACAAACTTCAACACCCATTTATGACAAAAACTGCCTATAAAGTGAGTATACAGGGAACATATCTCAATATAACAAAGTGCACTTATGACAAGCCAACAACTAACATTATACTCAACAGATTATGGGATTAGGACTAAAATAAGAATATTCTCACTCTCATCACTTTTATTTGACATAGTGTTGGAAGTCCTAGATAGGGCAGCTAGGTAAGAAAAAGAAGTGAAAGTTGTCTAAATCAAAAAGAAAGGAAAAAATGTCACTATTTGTATATGGCATGATATTATATTTAGAAAAATCTAAGGACTCAACCAAAAATCTTAGATCTAATAAATTCAGTAAACTTGCAGGAATCAAAACCAATATACAAAAATCATTAGGGACCAACATGTTAAGACATTTGCAAATGTAACTTGAAAAAAAAAAAACTTCTCTTTCATTATAGTTGATTATTACGTATAGAAAGACTGCTGTTTCTATACAACACTACTGTTTTCTTCAGCAACTCTGTTGCCTAAACACATTTCTGCCATGATTTTGGAGTTCCATAGTCTGACTTTCAACATCTATCCCAACCTCATTTCTTCCTGTGTCAATCTGTATATCCCACCCAACAACTTTCTCATTTTATGTATGATCACCCTGGTCCCTGAGCGTGGAAGGCTTCTCCACTTCTCTCATTCTATTGAAATACTTCCAGACCCACCTCATATATCACAACCTCTCTCGTTTTATTTCTTCCTTTCAGAAATACTTGTTCTTCTCTTAATGTATCAACAGACTATTCATTGCTATTTAGTATTTATTTACTTGTAACTTGTGTTTAATATTAGGTGTTTACATGCCTGCCTCTCTCACTATGCAGGAAATTCATTGAGAAGAGTGATGAGTTAGCCACATCTACTGCACCAAGAGTTCTGACTCCAGTCGAGGCAGACCTAGTTTGAATCCCAATTCTGCCTTTTATAATTTGTATGTGTGTGCATGCATGCTAAGTTGCTTCAGTCGTGTCCTTACGGTAGCTAAGGACTTTAGCCCACCAGGCTCCTCTGTCCATGGAATTTTCCAGGCAAGGATACTGGAGTGGGTTGCCATTTCCTCCTCCAGGGAACCTACCAATCCAGGGATCAACTCTGCCTCTCCTGCATTATTCTACATTACAGGTGGATTCTTTACCACTGCCACCAGGTAGGCCCATATTCATTATGAAAAGTGAAAAGTGCAAGTGAAAGTCACACAGTCATGTCCAACTCTTTGCGACCCCATGGACTATACAGCCCGAGGAATTCTCCAGGCCAGAATACTGGAGCGGGTAGCCTTTCCCTTCTCCAGCGGATCTTCCTGATGCAAGAATCGAACCGGGGCCTCCTGCATTGCAGGTAGATTCTTTACCAACTGAGCTACTAGGAAATGCTGCTGCCAAGTTGCGTCAGTCGTGTCCGACTCTGTGCGACCCCATAGACGGCAGCCCACCAGGCTCCTCCGTCCCTGGGATTCTCCAGGCAAGAATACTGGAGTGGGTTGCCATTTCCTTCTCCAGTGCATGAAAGTGAAAAGTGAAAGTGAAGTCGCTCAGTCGTGTCCGACTCTTCGCGACCCCGTGGGCTGCAGCCTACCAGGCTCCTCTGTCCATGGGGTTTCCCAGGCAAGAGTACTGGAGTGGGGTGCCATTGCCTTCTCCCTACTAGGGAATAAGGTGTTACAATTAACGATTAGTATATGGTGGTCAAATGGCCCATAAACATACACAAAATTATTCAATTAGAAATCATGGAACTGCCAGCAACAATAAAAAAGATGATACCAATATTCACCCACCAGAATAACCAAATGAAAAAGTCAGATAGAACCAACTCTTGGTAAGGTCATGGAATAGCTGTGATTCCCTTTACCTGCTATTGGGGAGAGGGAGGTATAAATTGCTCCAGCGATTTTGCAAATCCTTTTGCCAAAATCTATTAAAAGTGAAGTTATGCATACCCTATGACTGAGTAACTCCAATCCTAGGAATATCCCATTAGAAATTTGCACAGAGTTCACTAAAAGACATTAACATGCTCAGCAGTTCAGTTCGGTCGCACACACATGTCCAACTCTTTGCAACCCCAAGGACTGCAGCATGCCAGGCCTCCCTATTGATCACTGACTCTGGGAGCTTTGTTAAACTCATGTCCATTGAGTAGGTGATGCCACCCAACCATCTCATCCTCTGTTGTCCACTTCTCCTCCTGTCTTCAATCTTTCCCAGCATCAGGGTCATTTCCAATGAGTCAGTTCCTCACAGCAGGTGGCCAAAGTATTGAAGCTTCAGCTTTAGCATCAGTCCTTCCAAGGAATATTCAGGTTGATTTCCTTTAGGATTGACTGTTTTGATCTCCTTGCAGTCCAAGGGACTCTCAAGACTCTTCTCCAACACCACAGTTCAAAAGCATCAATTCTTGGAACTCAGTTTTCTTTATGGTCCAACATACATGACTACTGTAAAAACTAGATAGACCTTTGTCGGCAAAGTAATGTCTCTGCTTTTTAATATGCTATCTAGCTTGGTTATAGCTTTTCTTCCAAGGAGCAACCATCTTTCAATTTCATGGCTGCAATCACCATCTGTGGTGATTTTGGAACCCAGAAAATGAAGTCTATCATGGTTTCCATTGTTTTCTCATCTATTTGCCATGAAGTGAGGGACCAGATGCCATGATGTTAGTTTTTTTGAATGTTGAGTTTTATGCTAGCTTTTTCACTCTCCTCTTTCACTTTCATCAAGAGACTCTTTAGTTTCTCTGATTTCTTCCATAAGGATAGTGTCATCTGCATATCTGTGGTTATTGATATTTCTCCCGGCAAACTTGATTTCAGCTTGTGCGTCATCCAGCCCAGCATTTTTCATGATGTACCTTGCATATAAGTTAAATAAGCATGGTGACAATATACAGTCTTGATGTGTTCCTTTTCCAATTTGGAACCTTTCTGTTGTTCCATGTCTGGTTCTGACTGTTGCTTCTTTACCTGCATACAGATTTCTCAGGAGGAAGGTCAGGTGGTCTGGTATTACCATCTCTTACAGAATTTTCCATAGTTTGTTGTGATCCACACAGTCAAAGGCTTTGGTGTAGTCAATAAAGCAAAAGTAGATGTTTTTCTGGAACTCTCTCACTTTTTCAATGATCCAATTGTTGTTGGCAATTTGATCTCTGGTTCCTCTGCCTTTTCTAAATTCAGCTTGAACATCTGGAAGTTCTTGGTTCACATACTGCTGAAGTCTGGTTTGGAGAATTTTGAGCATTACTTTGCTAGCATGTGAGATGAGTGCAGTTGTGTGGTAGTTTGAATGTTCTTTGGCATTGCCTTTCTTTGGGATTGGAATGAAAACTGACCTTTTCTAGTCCTGTGGCCACTGCTGAGTTTTCCAAATTTACTGGCATATTGAATGCAGCACTTTCACATCATTATCTTTTAGGAGTTGAAATAGCTCAACTGGAATTCCATCACCTCCACTAGCTTTATTCATAGTGATGCTTCCTAAGGCCCACTTGACTTCTCACTCCTGATGTCTGGCTCTAGGTGACTGATCACACCACTGTGGTTATCTGGATCATTAGGGTCTTCTGTGTATTCTTGCCACCTCTACTTAGTATCTTCTGCTTCTGTTAGGTCCATACCATTTCTGTCCTTCATTGTGCCCATCTTTGCATGAAATTTTCCCTTGGTATCTCTAATTTTCTTGAAGAGATCTCTAGTCTTTCCCATTCTATTGTTTTCCTCTATTTCTTTGCACTGACTATTGAGGAAGGCTTACTTGTTTCTCCTTGCTGTCTTTGGAACTCTGCATTCAAATGGGTATATCTTTCCTTTTCTCCTTTGCTTTTCACTTCTCTTCTTTTCACACCTATCTGTAAGGCCTCCTCAGACAGCCATTTTGCTTTTTTGCATTTCTTTTCCGTGAGGATGATCTTGATCCCTGTCTCCTGTACAATGTCATGAACCTCTATCCATAGTTCATCAGGCACTCTGCCTATCAGATCTAGTCCCTTAAATCTATTTCTCACTTCCACTGTATAATCATAAGGGATTTGATTTAGGTCATACCTGAATGGTCTAGTGTTTTTCCCTACTTTCTTCCATTTAAGTCTGAATTTGGCAATAGGGAGTTCATGATCCAAGCCACAGTCAGCTCTTGGTCTTGTTTTTGCTGACTGTATAGAGCTTCTCCATCTTTGGCTCCAAAGAATATAATCAATCTGATTTTGTTGTTGACCATCTGGTGATGTCCACATGTAGAGTCTTCCGCTGTGTTGTTGGAAGAGGGTGTTTGCTATGACCAGTGCATTCTCTTGGCAAAACTCTATTGGCCTTTGCCCTACTTCATTCTGTACTCCAAGGCCATATTTGCCTGTTACTCCAGGTGTTTCTTGGCTTCCTACTTTTGCATTCCAATCCCCTATAATGAAAAGGACATCTTTTTTGGGTGTTAGTTCTAAAAGGTCTTGTAGGTCTTCATAGAATGGTCAACTTCAGCTTCTTCAGCATTACTGGTTGGGGCATAGGCTTGGATTAACCCATGTCCGAGGTCAGGGGTGGTGGCTGAAATGAGCTACCCCAGGTTCAAGGTCAGGGTCGGCAGCCGAGAGGAGAAACCCCACGTCCAAGGAACAGTGGCTGCATGGGCGCAGGAGGGCCAAGAGGAGCTACTCCACATTCAAGGTCAGGAGGGGCAACTGTGAGGAGAAACCCCTTGTCCAAGGTAAGCAGTAGAGGCTGCCCTTTGCTGGAATAGCCTTGAAGCGATACCCCAAGTCCAAGGTAAGAGAAACCCAAGTAAGACAATAGGTGTTGCGAGAGGGCATCAGAGGGCAGACACACTGAAATCATAGTCACAGAAAACTAGCCAATCTGATCACATGACCACAGCCTTGTTGAACTCAATGAAACTAAGCCATGCTGTGTGGGGCCACCCAAGACAGATGGGTCATGGTGGAGAGGTCTGACAGAATGTGGTCCTCTGGTGAAGGGAATGGCAAACCACTTCAGTATTCTTGCCTTGAGAACCCCATGAACAGTATGAAAAGGCAAAATGATAGGATACTGAAAGAGGAACTCCCCAGGTCAGTAGGTGCCCAATATACTAATGGAGATCAGTGGAGAAATAACCCCAGAAAGAATGAAGGGACGGAGCCAAAGCAAAAACAATACCCAGCTGTGGATGTGACTGGTTGTAGAAGCAAGGTCCCATGCTATAAACAGCAATATTGCATAGGAACCTGGAATGCTGGGTCCATGAATGAAGGCAAATTGGAAGTGGTCAGACAGGAGATGGCAAGAGTGAACATCGACATTTTAGGAATCAGCGAATTAAAATGGGCTGGAATGGGTGATTTTAACTCAGTTGACCATTATATCTACTACTGTGGGCAGGAATCCCTTAGAGGAAATGGAGTAGCCATCATGGTCAACAAAAGAGTCCGAAATGCAGTACTTGGATGCAATCTCAAAAACAACAGAAAGATCTCTGTTCGTTTCCAAGGCAAACCATTAAATTGACCCTGTTAGAAATACTTTTTTGAGGATATAGACTAAAATCAGATACTTTTCAAGTTCCTTTTTTAGATATTTAATACATGAGGTTGGATTCCTGTTTGAAAGTTGAAGATGTTTTCACGTAACTGTAACTACAGTCTTTTAATAAAAACCCCAAGCAACAACATCACAAAATAATCAACTGTACAAGGAGCACTAAAAATTGTTTTTATGCAATGCTAAAACACAGTTCTATTTCAGTTAAATATTACTTTTATTCTGTTTCAACTTGAATTCTGTTTCTTAGACTCAATAACTATAGGAATTTCATGGTAATAAAGCTAAAAAATTACCCAAGGAATAAAGAAATGCTGAAACTAGAATGACCACACAATTGGTAGGTAAACACAGCAGTTAAAAGCTTATGAATGAATTTCAGGTAATAAAATATCAATAATAATTCACTCCATGCTAAGCAGGTAACAGACACTGTGCTACTTTATAAGCATTATCTTATTTAAGACTTACAAATCCTTTGTAATACTCTTAGCATCTTTTCTGAGTGGAGGGAGGTAGATTAAGACAATAAGGCCACAAAGATATGTGACTGTCTCCTGATCTAGTATTTACATACATATTTTCTCATTAATCTATGTCTTAATCACCAGATGTAGCCACTAATTATATTCCTTTCCTTCAAAAAATGATGATCAATATGAAGAAAACAAATTTTTCATGTCTTCATGAAATTTAAATTTCAATGAGATTATTCTTTTTAGATACCTAAGAAGTTTTAACCTAAGACTAAACAAATAGACTAACAAACACTGTCTAAATTGAATTTTTTTATATAAAGTACTTAATTTATTAGCCTGGAAACATAATTGTCTTATACTTGTTATGGTTAAATATACTGAAACAATGCTGATAATCATTAATAAAAAAATAAACATTGTATATTTCTGTGAATGTTTGCTACAGTAAATGAAACAAATCAAAAGAATGTAAAAATCACTCCAAAGCTTACCCTCGAGACATCTGTGGTGAATATACAGGTAGACTTTCTTTCAGACACATTCCAATGAATCTACTAATACACTTGCGTATTTTTAATGGCTGCTACATAGTCCATTATATCGAGACTTCAAAATTTGTTCAACTAGCTCCCAAGAGATAGACATTAGGCCATTTTTTAAATTTTTTTGAGAAGGGCAGGAGAATACTTCCATGAACAGCTCTGCAATATAAATATCTCTATGTGGTTTTATTCAATCATCTTATTGCCACATTTTAAAAAATCTGTTGGCACATTATATAGGAAACAGTAGGATCTGTAGCTCCAAGAAAAATACACTTACAACTTTTCACCTCTTCAAGCTGACTACAGACCTCCAGGGGCCCTTGCTCTGATAGCCTGTGGTTCTCTGCAGGACTCACCTTGTATGCTCTGGTCACAAATTCCACAGACAGGTCTTAGCAAGTGCGATAACATAGACTGACCTCCATTTATCCACTATCACCTGAGTCATCCCTGAGAAAAAGCCATAGCTCTTTTTGAGAGAAGCCATGGGCAAGCCCTTTAAGTTATGTATCCAAAAAACTAATCACATGTCCACATTCCAAACATAGTGGCCTAAAGTCATATATTGTTTTACAGCCTGTTTTTAACTTATGGCTAGAGAATTCTTCTAACATAGGGGACAGTCTAGTGGCAAAGGGAGAAAGTCTCACAAAACTGTTGATGAAAGGATAACCTAGATGGGTGGGAGGGAGGCTTAAGAGAGAGAGGATATACATATACATATAGCTGATTCACTCCACTGCACAGCAGAAACTAGCACAACATTGCAAAGCAATTATACTCCAATGAAAAAGAGGAGATCGCAGAACCTGTAGAAAAAATTATTCTCAAAGTCCCTACCAAACATCTACTGTGTAGGTAGCTGTGATTATTAAATTACATTGTAAAATTCGTAGCTCCATGTCTGATATACTAAGAGATCAATAAATGTTAACCATTATTAGGTTTTCTCAACTTCTCCATATGTTTCCTTTACCCACTTTCTCTAACTGAAAACTGTTTCTCAGGAATTTAACTGGCTGCCTTTGTGTGAGTATTTTCTTCCCATAAAGTCCTTTCATCCTCACTGTAAAAAGTATCGTCTATCCAGCTTTTACCAATTTCCTCCCAACATTCCAATTCAAACATCTAACATCTCATGTATGAATTATTCTAATAACTCCTCACTGGTCCCCCTTCATCTGCTCAAATTTCCTTTCAATCCCACTATATATAGAGAGAAGCAGAATAATGTTTTCAAGTGCAAATCTGACCATGTATGTTCCTTGTTTAACGCTGCTCAGTGACTTCCCTTCACTAAGGGATGAGGTCTGCCTCTTCGCCATGGCCTCTCCTATCATCTCCACTCCAGCTACTCTGGCCTTCTGTTAGCCATGCCCCTCCTCCCCTCTAGAAACCAGGTACTTCCTCTTGATAGCCTAGAAAGGGCTATCACCTCTCTCTGGAAACCCTGTATTCTAAACCAGTATCTGTCTACATAGTGCCTTTTAAGTTTCAAATTTTAGCACGAAAGTATTTTTTTTTCCTTTCCCATTCTCTAGTTAGGCCAAGATTCTTGCCATGATTCATTTCTTATGTATCTGTTCTGCTGCATCTATCAGCTTTCCATGCTCCCTTCAGAGTTCCATTAATTTCAGATCTTGGGTCTCCCTTCCTGCTGTGTTTCCCCACCTAGTTCAGTTCAGAGTGTCCAGGGAGTGTGTAATTTCCTCGGTTCTGCCTTGTCACAACAAAAGTTTGAAGCAACAGATGTGCCAGTGTTAAAGCTCCATGTAATTCCCTGAGACAGACCAGTGTTACAGCTCCATATTTCAGCTCAGTTTTATTTAGAAAGCAAAAGAGAACACACCCTCAAGGTGTGAAGGTGAGCAGACCCAAAAGACGTGAAGAAAAGAAAATCCCCCAGCCCAATTTTGGCTCCATTTTTATGTTTTTTTCTCCTCCCCCTGGGCCTGGCCTATGTAAACTGGGCTAGCCAGGAGTGCTGTTCGTTTTACCTGAGGTTCTCACTCACTCTGGTCCTTGGACCTTCCTTTGTTCTATTTTCGTGGGCTTTTCCCTTCTTTGTCTTTTAGCCACCGCCATTCTGAACTTCCTTTTCCTATTCTAACTACCTAACAAGAGCAAATAGAAAATGCTCAAGACTACCTGATGAACGAATGAAACACTGAAAAGTTAGATATTTGGAAGTAAAAAACAACATTTTCATGCACTGATATTGTATCCATTTCTTCAGAATGGTCTATGATGAAAGCAATATTTACTTGCTTACCAAAGCTGGAATAACCTAGTACAAGAACAGCTGATCAGTTATATAAACACATACCACTATTAGCACATCAGAAATGGCATATTTAAGAAAACTTCATATACTCTTCTATTCCCAAATGTTATATACTCATTTCAACATAAATGGAATGTGATATTTTATTAAAGTCTCTATAATACATAATACCTTATCTATTTCTGAAGATTAAGGCAAATTAAATCAAATATGTATATGTATATATGTGTGTATGCATATGTGTGTGTGTATGTATATACATATATATTTGTTGTTTACTCATTAAGTCATGTCCAACTCTTTTGCTACTCCAAGTACTATAGCCCACCAGGCTGCTCTGTCCATTGGATTTGCCAGGCAAGAATACTTGGGTTTGCCATTTCCTTCTCCAGGGCATCTTCCTGACCCAGGGATCAAACCCACTTCGCCTGCTTGTCAGGTGGATACTTTACCACTGAGCCACCTGGGAAGCCTATATGTGTGTATATAGGCATGGTGTGTGTGTGTGTGTGTGTGTGTGCGTGTGTGTAAACAAAATATTACAGATTGAATAGTGAGGCTGTAAGTCCAAGATCAAGCTTTTGGCAAATTGGGTTTCTTCCAAGACCTCTCTCCTTGGCTTGCTGATGGCTGCTTTCTCCCTATGTACTTATGTAGCTTTTTGTCTGTTTAAAAGCATCTCATGTCTCTTCGTTTCCTTTATAAGGACACCAGTCATACTGAATTAGGGCCCCATCCTCATGACTTCATTTAACCTTAATTATCTTTTTAAAGGTCATATCTTTAAAAGCAGTCATGTTGGTGGCTACAGCTTCAACATAAGAGTTTGGGGGAGACACAATTCAGTCATAAGTTCAAATCTCTTACCACCCACAAATAGAAAAGAATCGACCTGAGTAACAAAACCATACTATCAGTTTCAATAAGTATATGCTATTGACTCCTGTAGTGTTTAGAAGGCCCAGCAAAATTCATTTTTTGAGGTTGTGCAATGATAATGACAAACTTCTCTCATTATTATTATACCTAGGTTTCTGTTAACATAAGTTAATTTTTTAAAAGAAACCAGCAGATCAACATTGTAAGTAGTTATTACTGTTCCTGTGTGCAGACTAGCCCCCAGGGCCACACAAACAGTATGTCATTTTTCTTTTTCTTCCTGTCACCCTCTCTTGACCCTTGGAGCTCTCTAGTCCTCTTGAGTAAATAGTGTGAAAGCTGACAAAGTAACAAATGTTAGAGCTAAGTTTAATATTGCAGTTGCCATTCATCTCCTGTAAAACAGCAATGTTTCTAGTTAAAATTAAAGGCACATTTTTATGTAAAATTTTCACAGGATTTCATATTTTTAAAAATTAAGGGTGTTTCTTTATTAACTGCTACTTTCAAATCTCCTGATAACTAGACTATATATCACATCAAATTTTAATGGTTATTTATTTACTTAACAGAATATTACTGTTGAGAATAACAGGCTTCTATCCCTACACCCATATTTTATATTCCCCTAGTGTTTTCCCAGTTGCATTTCTAATCCTCACTCTAGACATCTTAGCCTTAATCATGTTCATTTCAGTTCTGTGCTCTGAATACAAATAGCTCATTTTGCAACAAAAGCATATAAATAATTTTACCTTTTTCTTCTTCTTACCAAACAACTTATTTTGCAAATCCACCTTCCACCTGCAACCCTGGTCCAGACTCCTTTTCTACATGGTTGTTAAGCAATTGCAAGCTTATGTTTTATGTTTTAGCCTCTGTAACACCACTTCTTTCACTCTTTGAAGAAAAAAGTATCCTCTAACTTGAGAATTGTTTTACCATTCTAATATGATTGTCATCTCAGCTCTAATTTTACATCTCTAAAAATGCCATTTCTGATCTTTGCCTTTGTACAAGAAAGTCCTTTAATCCACTCCTCTAGGTATAAGAATCAAATGAATATGCAAAAAAAAAAAAACCCACTAGAGATTGTTTTTATCATTGGTTCTTGTTCCTTAGTTTACTTCTTTCAGAAACCAGAATACTTCTCACCTCTTATCTCTGCTACGGAAAAATTTTCTTAGATATTTAGGATGTGCTTGCCCCTTCCTACTACTTGGTGTGCAAAAGTCGGGAGAAGGGTAAGGAGGGAGATCCCAAGGCAACACAGTTTCCAGAGATTTGCTCTCAGTTCAGGAATGTCTTTGTAATACTGCAAATTTCAGACAACATATAAGGTAGGTCTGGGAGACACCTAGTTACAATGCTGGGGTGCCTGGTCATTAAATACGTGAGGACACTCTGACAATAAGAACAAATGAGTTCCCACATATGCATTTAAGATTCATTTAAGGAACTACATAATAAACACTATTACATTCAGTAATTTTGCCACACTAGCGTCTAGACACTTTTGACAATCTGGGCACATGTGCTCAGGATAGATTACATATGCTGTCAACACGTTATCCTTTCTAAGGATCTGGATCCTTATAATCCCTGCAACAGTGATTTAGCTCGTCTTCAGATTTGATGCCCACAATTTGAAAACCACTTGGAGAAATAAGAGTCCTGGATTAAATGCTCCCTACTTTGGCTGTATAATTTCGGGTAAATCATTTAGCACCCTAAATGGGTGCTTGAGTTTTGTGAGGCTTCAAACTAAATTGATAATGCATATAGAAGCCCCCTGCATGCATGTATGTATGCTAACTCACTTAGTCATGTCTGACTCTTTGCAACTCTATGAACTGTAGCCTGCCAGGCTCCTCTGTCCATGGGATTCTCTAGGCAAAAATACTGGAGTGGGTTGCCAAGCCCTCCTCTAGGGGATCTTCCCGAGCCAAGGGTCAAATCCGTGTCTCCTATGTCTCCAGTATTGGCAGGTGGGTTCTTTATCACTAGCGCCACATAGGAAGCCCAGAAGCCCTCTCTGCACCACCAAACAAGATATACACGCAAAATACCATTATCTCAAAGAACAAGAGGAAAAGGCCTGAGTGAGGAATTGCATGTGATGTGATGAAGAGGGATACAAATTTCTGGATCTTTGGAGAAATACCATTGTGGAAGTATTTATGGAGGGCAAAACATACATTCTGGATTCTTCCACCCTGTCCAACTCTCTTCCTGCTGGGACAGTGACAGAAGAGTGGGGGAAGCCCCACTTAATTTATCACAGTTCTTCTATCCTATGTTTAATAATGGGCCATTTTTAATGCCTCCTGCAGGGAAGGAAAAATCTCTTTCCTCTGTAACAAAAGATGGATGCATACCAATTTATTGAAATGTAAGTTTTATGTGACACTGGAACCTTCAAAAGGAAATGATGACCTGAACAAATAGTAAAAATGAATATTTTTGTGCAAGGTCTGATGAGGCATGGAAAGTTGTGGAATGATAGAACAAAGAGTATAAGCTAAGTCATTACTGGGGGGCAGTTAGCAAGACTTGTCCCTTAAGAGTCCTCTCTGTATCCTTTAGCCTTCAGAGGTAAGGGTGCTCCTTTCCTGTGGTTATATGAAGGGCATCTGTCACACGAGAGTTTTAAGCTCCACTTTAGGGAAGATAAGAAAATTCTTTCTACATCTCTCGTTTCTCAAATTTCCCTTAGCTTGAAATATTTAACATGCTAAATATCCTATTTTGAGATAATATATCCTGAATTCCATCACTTCGAAGGATCATGCTTACCCAGGTTTTCCACCCAAACTCATTTCACCTACATGAAAAGCACAGCACAATTCTCAGTGGTATAGGGAGCAAAATTGCCACTAGTAGTGTATCTCTTTTGTATGAGGATTAATTTAGGCTGATTATTTTAAGTCCCAAAAGACTCAGGAAGAACATCTGACCTTCTCCTAATAGTCTAAAAGAATTACAATAGAGGATGTATTCCAAGAAAGGAGCTATCACCATAAATAACTATAGTATGAACTAGGTGTGTGGACAGGGAGGAACTTAGAAAAGTCCATTACAATTCTACCAAAGTTTCATTGTCTCTGCATGGCCCAGCAAACAGTCCTTTACCAAACATTTGCTTTTCCATCTCCAAGTGAATTGCCTTTTTCTCCTTTGAAGTCCCAAATCACTACCTCCAACATTCTGTTTTGTCTTTAGCTGAAGACAGTATTTAAGGTGAGCGTTTCAGCCATTTGGGTAAGTTACTCAGTCTTCCTAGGTCTCTGCCATGTATACATGTTATTAAACTTTTGTTTGATTTTCTCCGGTTAATCTGTTTCATGTAAATTTAATTCCTAGAGCAGCCAGAAAAACTTAAAAGGATAGAGAAAAATTTCTTCTTCCCTGAAAATGGTATAAATATTTTCTTTGGAATATCATTATAAAAATGAGTGAAAGATTTTAGAATAATTTGTTTTTTTCTGTTGTAGTAGGGAAATGAACAAAAGGGCAGTTTTCTAATTTATAGAATCAGGACATGCATTGGAATAAATCTATAAGTTAAACACCTCAGTGCTCAAAATAATGCATGTCTGAAATATTCCAAGCTCTTACTTGAGAATACCGTGTGGGGAAAAAAAAAAAAAAATTAGGTCACAGTTCTACGTATACTCACTCACATATAAAATATTTATAGTTTAAGGAAAATCAGAGTATCCATTAATGGATATGATGTGTGAAGGCATCATTGTTCTATGGTTTTCACTTCAGTGAATATTGAATCAATTTAATGAAATAAGTGAGAAAAATTTCATTTAGGGCCAATGTGATCAAGGGTGTGTCACTCGAGGTGTGACATGATTTGTCACCTGTGCACTTCTCTACTAATAAACAGTGTAGCCAAGCCCATTGGCACACTTATTGAGAAAATTATGAAGCCATCCACTTGTAACGATTTTCAGCCATCGTTAGGCCAGATTTGAACTGCTGACCCAGAGGTGCAAGATCCCATATCCGGCTCCTCATTACTTTTGTAACATTGTTTGCTTGCAAAGAGCCTTGCTAAAGAACTGCTTAGAAAAGGAGCATATATTGCTTCAATGTCTTCAGAAAACTTCCTTAATATACTGTTTTAAAATGTGTCCGTTTCACTAATTTGCTGCAGTGATTTGCTTCTATTATTAATAATCAGGAATCTGAAAGAAAGTAAGGTATGTTTTATGCAAAGAAGGGATTAGGAGATTGAATCAACCAATCCTGCTGTGAGATATAATAAGTATGTCTTTATGATTTAAATTTTCCTAAAGGATGATGGAAGAGAACAATTCACAAAAGTATGCATTTCTACATGGCAGTCTTATTTATAATTTAAAGGCTACCATTTCTCTCCCAAATTCAGTAAACTAGAAAACAACCAAATTAGAACAAAAGAAAATCTCTCACAAATCTTATGATAGTGACAACATATCTCAAAAAAATCAGAAAAATAGAGTAAGAGTAGACAGATGAAAAATACATTTATTGCTTTTGCCCACCCAGTCTGTGCCTCCTCAGCAGATTCTCATAACTTGGAAAGGAAATATATATTATCCTGAAGCCATGATTAATTCCATGTAACTTTCAAAGCAAGCTGAATAGCCGAACACCTTTGAGAAAGAGATTTCATAAATACATTATTAACATCATCAAACTAAATTGTAAAATTATTTTCCCATATGAAAAGAACTTTCTCACACTTTGTAAACTATTTCCTGACCCCGCTCTCTAGATATGTTATTATATATATATTTTAACCTATGGCATAACTTTCCGACAAGCTCTGAAGACACAAGTTTCTCTCCCATAGGTTTCTGCAGTGAGAGATATTTCTCTCAAATATTCAGTTATAGTGTATTTCATGCAAAAATGTTTTCAATGGAATGTAGTGTAAAAAGGATATCATATTTAAGTAACTGCTCAAAAAGAGATTTTTTACAGAAATCTCTTTGAAACATTAAGAGTGACCAAGTTTAACATGGGACGCTTATTTGTTTCTCTTCTGATTTTAGATCACTCAATTTCAGAAAATTATCATTTACTTTACAAAATCAGCAAATGTTCAACTTCAACAGATATTACGCCTACCATCTTATACACTAGGTCATAGTCTTTTCTCCACTCTGTAACTTTTCAAGTAATGGGAATCTGACCTAGTCACATAACTCAATTCTGTGCCCCTCCCAGAAATGCAGTTTATCTGCTAGCATTCCTTAAATATATATATTAGAGCAAGTAGCTTTTGTAACCTTTCCTTGACTCCTTTCAGAAAGTGAGGTGTGTGTGTTAAACAATGTGGCAATGCAGGTCTGGGTTATGGGTTATAATGAAGGCAGGAAAATAACTCCTTATTTTTTGTCCTACACATGTAATTGAAACTCAAGTCAGATTAAACATAATTTTTCTAACCAATAGCAAGTCCAAAAAGTCTAAATGGCTTGTAGCTTTGTGAGTAAACTGACCTTTTATGTGTTTGATTATACTATCTTTATTATAATTTTCTGTTTAAAAGAAAAATTTTGGTGGTACTCAATTGTTGAAAAAGCAAGGGAATTCCAGAAAAACATCTACTTCTGCTTCATTGACTACACTAAAGCCTTTGACTATGTGGATCACAACAAACTCTGGAAAATTCTTACAGAGATGGGAATGCCGGACAACCTTACCTGTCTCCTGAGAAACCTACATGCAGGTCAAGAAGCAACAGGTAGAATCAGACATGGAACAATGGACTAGTTCAAAATTGGGAAAGGAGTACATCAAGGCTGTATATTGTCATCCTGCTTATTTAACTTATGTGAAGTGCCGGGCTTGATGAAGCATAAGATGGGATCAAGATTGCCAGGAGAAATAACAATAACCTCAGATATGCAGATGACACCACCCTTATGGCAGAAAGCAAAGAGAAATTAAAGAGCCTCTTGATGAAGATGAAAGAGGAGAGTGAAAAAGCTGACTTAAAACTCAACACTCAAAAAACAAAGATCATGGCATACGGTCCCATCACTTGATGGCAAATAGATGGGGAAACAATGGAAACAGTGACAGAGTTTATTTTCTTGGGCTCCAAAATCACAGCAGATGGTGACTGCAGCCATGAAATTAAAAGACATTTGCTCCCTGGAAGAAAAGCTATGACCAACCTAGACAGCATATTAAAAAGCAGAGACACCACTTTGCCAACAAAGGTCCATCTAGCCAAAGCCATGCTTTTTCCAGTAGTCATGTACAGACCTAAAAGTTGGACCATAAGGAAGGCTGAGTGTCAAAGAATTGATGCTTTTAACTGTGGTGTTGGAGAAAACTTTTGAGAGTTCCTTGGACTGCAAAGAGATCAAACCAGTCAATCCTAAAGGAAATCAACCCTGAATATTCATTGGGAGGAGTGATGCTGAAGCTCCAATACTTTGGCCACCTGATGTGAAGAGTTGACTCATTGGAAAAGACCCTGATGCTGGGCAAGATTGAGGGCAGGAGGAGAAGCGGATGACAGAGGATGAGATGGTTGGATGACATTACCAGCTCAATGGACATGAGTTTGAGCAAACTGCGGGAGATAGTGAAGGCCAGGGAAGCCTGGTGTGCTGCAGTCCACGGGTTCACAAAGAGTCGGACATGACTGAGTGACTGAACGAGAACAACAACAAGAGTTGTTGAACAACTAACAATTTCTCAAATATAAACACACAGCCACTATAGTGAAAGGAATCAGTATCACCCGCTTATGAAATGATGTAATGTCTAGATAAACAAATAATCCTTCCAGCAGTAGCTCCAATTAAGAAGCCAGTTTGACACTGTCTGCTCCTCCACATCCTTACTCTTATATGAATGCAGCATACTCATCCTGTGGTCTGATGTAGAACCACATTGAAAAACTTTCTTTAACACCTTTTCTGAGTCTAAGATTTACATTCATAAACAAATACAGATTTTTCAAGAGGGGAATAAAAGAAAGCTAAAAATATGCAACTAACATACATGTATATGGCTGAGTCCCTTTACTGTGCACCTGAAACTATCACAGCATTGTTAACTGGCTATACTCCAGGACAAAATAACAAGTTGAAAAAAATACAACTAACAAAAATTCAACTTTAAACTGATATCAAGGGGAAATGATGGTTCTGTGATCAAGGAGGGCAAATGGATTAAGTACTAATAACAAAGTGAAGCACTAAAAGAACCTAAGTAATGCCAACACAATTCTCCACCACATGCTATAGCATTTGAAATGTTTCAATAAGCCGTACCTAAGTTGCAGTTAAGAAACCTGATATTGCTGCTGCTATCAACCTGACCCTATGGACACATGCCTACTTTGTCTTTGCCAAGTGATGAATCCTTGAACTGGTATAGAATTCTGCAATCAGACTGGGTTTTTGAGGGGGATGTGAAGCTGAACAAATCTGATAAACTGCTTTAAGGAAATGACAGTGACAGGTGACAGGAACTGGGCAGGATGATATAATCCATTTAATCTTTATCAAATATCTTTATATTCTGCATCAAAGACTTGTGTTTGAAATAAATAGGTACTCCCATATGGGGAGAAAACAATCAGAAAAGAGAAAGGTTATCAATTTTCTTGATGACCAAGAGGATCTAGTTCAGTTCACTCACTCAGTCATGTCCAGTTCTTTGCAGCCCCATGGACTGCAGCACACCAGGCTTCCCTGTCCATCACCAACTCCAAGGTCTTGCTCAAACTCATGTACATTGAATCGGTGATGACATCCATCCACCTTGTCTTTTGTCATCCCCTTCTCCACCTACCTTCAATCTTTCCCAGCATCAGAGTCTTTTCCAATAAGTCAGCTCTTTACATCAGATGGCCAAAATATTAGAGCTTCAACCTCAGCATCAGTCCTTCCAATGGATATTCAGGATTGATTTCCTTTAGGATTGACTGATTTGATCTCCTTGCAGTCCAAGGGACTCTCAAGAGTCTTCTCTAGTACCACAGTTTGAAGGCATCAGTTCTTTGCATTCAGCCTCTTTTACTGTCCAGCTATCCCATCTGTATATGGCTACTGGAAAAACCAAAGCTTTGACTATACATCTTCATAGGCAAGCTAATGTCTCTGTTTTTTAATATGCTGACTAGGTTGGTCATAGCTTTTCTTCCAAGGAGCAAGTGTCTTTTAATTTCATGGCTGCAGTCACCATCCACAGTGATTTTGGAGCCCAAGATAATAACATGTGTCACTGTTGCCATTGTTTCTCCATCTATTTGCCATGAAGTGATGGGACTGGATGCTGAGTTTTAAGTCAGTTTTTTCACTCTCCTCTTTCACTTTCATCAAGAGTCTCTTTAGTTCCTCTTTGCTTTCTGCTACAATCCATTAAAAATTGACAGAATCCAGAAGGAAAAGATTAAGTGATATTCAAAATGACTCTTTCCAATATTCCTCTCTATGCAGACTGTCAAAATTTGAACTTGTCAATCAACTTTTTCTCCTTCCTTTCTAGCATTTTGGTAAGTCTCTTACCAAATATCATCTAATAAATCTGTCAATTAAAATAAGATGCACCATTTGAGAGTTGTGAGTAAAGTTTTATTTGGGGCAAAATGAGGACTGAAGCCTGGGAAAAAGCACCTCAGATAGCTCTGAGAGACTGCTCCAAAGAGGCAGTGGGAGGAGGTCAATATATAAGGTTTTGGTGAAGGAGGAATTCAATGTAATTAACGACTCATTTTACAAAAGGTTTTCTGCTAGTTACAAGGAGCTCATGTTATCATGAGGGATTCAGTGCTTTTCTAGTTGGAGAAGGAAATGGCAACCCACTCCAGTGTTCTTGCCTGGAGAATCCCAGGGACAGCGGAGCCTGGTGGGCCGCCGTCTATGGGGTCGCACAGAGTCGGACACGACTGCAGCGACTTAGCAGCAGCAGCAGCAGACGTGAGGAGATGGGCTTCCCACGGGGCTTCCTAGGTGGCGCTAGTGGTAAAGAACCCACCTGCTTTTGCAGGAGGCATAAGAGTAAGTTCGAGCTCTGGGTTGGGACAATCAGAAAAGAGTCTGAAGCGACTTAGCACAGCACAGTACACAAGGTTTGGGCTCATGAAATGAGATCCTGAAAAGATCTAACCATCTAAAGACCTGTTCCACCAGTTTCCCTGGAGCACAGAGTGCCCCATTCTCCACTCTGAATTCCCCTCACTGGGTGTTGAAGGTTCCCAGCTTCAGCAGCATAGGGTTCAGTCTCCGCAGAGGCAGATGGCAGACACCCTTGTGGTTGGTTCAGTTGTTGGCAAATGCTCTTGGCAAGTGCCAATTTGTACTTGACATGTAAATGCCAATTTGTAGTTGACAAACCAAAATATCATATATATTTATAATATAGGAAATTATCTGACTCCTTTCCCATTTCTATTCCTATCTGTATCATTAAAAACTGATGCTTCTTCAAGCTCATTATGTTTCCATAAAAGTGTACATTAAAGACAGTGGAAAGCATTGTTTGAATACCCTTGGTTTTAGTCGGGAGGTGACCTGAGCCATTAATGCTATTTAAACACTTATCCTTTGATATTCAAGACAGCAGCATGCTGTCTTCAGGCAATGTACTGCTGAAAAACAAGACTTTAATGATAAAATAGAGGAACAAAGACAAGCTACTTGTGTCAGTGTCAGTAGGTAAATAGCACTAATCTGTCTTCATTATTGCTATGCAGGCCATAATACCAGGTGGGAGGATGAGTAATATCTTTTACCATTATCCAAGAGCTAAGGACCAAGAGAAACTTAATCAACACAAATGTGGCAATCATTTCAGTCTGAAAATTATAATACTCTTGAAGAAGTTTGACATGTTTCTTTCAAAGTGAGGAGGCAACCTCTTACTATCCTTTATTGTCATTATTTCTCTAGATGGTAAAATGTGTTAGATTTGAATACTTAGCACAAGCTTCTTGGCCAAAAACTAAATAAATAAAACCCTCCAAAACAATAAAATACCTTGATCTGTAGATTTTCTTTTTGTGCTCCTCCTAAAGAGAGAAAAACTAAAAGGTAGGAAAAGCAAACTGGAATGTAAAAAAATGCAAGTACCTGCAATCAAAATTAAATCTATCACTGTTATTAAATCCTTTTTTGAACAGTTTTGTTTCTGACTTATATAGTATTCATTCCACTAAAAGATACTATTTGGTCTTTACTTTTGAAATCTTATATGTGACCAAAACTAGCTAAACCCAATTAATCAAGATTGACCCCATGAAGAATTGTTAAATAAATTACATTTGCCTTGGAGTTCTTTTCTTTTAATGCCTCTTCCAACTGCCTCTATTGAGGCAGGAGGTAGATCCCCTACCCACCAGGGTAAAGCAATTGGAGATCCATTCCCTATTGAATGAAACTCCAAGAAGAGAATAGTGGGGCAATTAGAGGAGGAGGCTGGGCCCTGCCCAGATCATGCATTTCTTTTCTTGAAGTCAGGAGACCTCCCCAACCACACATGTGCAGGAAAGGCTCCTTAGACGCTAAAGGGGAGTTTTGACAGGGGATGTTTTCTACCCATAAGCCTTTTTGGTAAAATCCATCTTGGCTAAGAGATGCAAGCACACACATGAAAGGGTCCTGAGACACACCAAATGTGGAAGTTGCACACAGCCTTTTCCGACTCTTTGTGAACCTATGGACTGTAGCCCATTAGGTTTCTCTGTCCATGGGATTCTCTAGGCAAAAATACTGGAGTGGGTTACATTTCCTCCTTAAAGGGATCTTCCCAGGGATTGAAACCATGTCTCTTATGTCTCCTGCATTGTCAGGCACATTCTTTACCACGAGTACAACCTGGGAAGCTCTATGGACTGTGAACCAGGCTAATTGAAATGATTGGCCAAAGGAAACCCCGAAGAAATGCCCTGTAAAAGTAATTCAAACTGCCACAAGAGGGTGACTCAGTGACTCTCTCTCCCTGAGTTCACCCTTCTGTCTATCCACATGTACTGTACTCTTTTTTTCCCCTTAATAAATGCTTTACTTGTTTCACTACTTTCCATTTTCGGGGGATTCTTTTCTGCAAAGCCAAAGGGTCCTTGTCACTGACCACTGGTCTAGTGGCTAGGATCTGGTGCTTTCACCACCGTGACCCAGCCCAGACTCTGGCTGGGAACCCAAGCCCCACTTCAAGCTGCTGCTTATTGAGGCCACCTGAGATCACTATGCCATAGTTCTTAAGTAACTCTGTTCAAAACAAAACAATAGGTCCAAAACAGAGTCACTTATGTGAAACCCTATGTCACCAAATTGAGACTTAATTATAGTTTCAGTCTCTCCCAGAAAAGGAATCTTAAACCAGGCCGTCAGGAATCACCTGGTCATCCTTAGTGAGGTCATTTGCCTGACAGACCCCTGTCATCCCCTGAAAGAAAGTGACCTGCCACACCCAACCCACTTTTTGCTAGTAAAATGTCCTTGTTCCCAGATCCTTCTTGCCTATAAAAGTCTACTTTTGTACAGTGTTTCAGATACTTTTACCTCCTCGATGGGATGCTACCTTATACATGAAACATTGAATAAAACCAATAAGATATTTAAAATGAACTCAGTTGAACTTTTTAAACAACCCATCATCAAAACTGATCAGTAACTCTGCTCACACCAAAGCCCCACTTCTCCCTGCTACTCTTCCTATGTTCCTTATGTTTAGCAAATAGGCTCATCAGTCATTTAGTCATTAAGGTAAGAAATACAGGGTCAACCTTGATTCCATAATCCAATCTTTATATGTTATTGATTCTACCTTCTAAACATTTCTTGAAATTGACAATTTTACTCCATTCCCATACGTACTTGCCCCACTATCTCGTGTTTCCCTCAATATGTTCTGTATTGGGGAATCAGTGATTTGATTAAATAAATAAAATCTGATCAGCTTACTTTTCTGTTTAAACTCATCAACGGATCCTCACATATTCGGAATAAAAGCCACATTCTTTCATTTTGCTTATGAAACCTATTTTTCTCTGCATTCATGCTCAGTCACTCAGTTGTGTCTGACTCTGCGACCCCATGGACTGTAGCCCACCAGGCTCCTCTGTCCAAGGGATTTCCCAGCAAGAATACTGGAGTGGGTTGCCATTTCCTTCTCCAGGGGATCTTCCCAACTCAGGGATTGAATCTGTGTCTCCTGTGTCTCCAGTATTGGCAGGAGGATTTTTACCACTGGATCACCTGGGAAACCCCAGTTTTGTTCTGGACCTAACTCACATCTTCAGTCTCTTTTTTCTCAGCTTTCAGTTCTTCTCTGTTATCTCCAAATTTATTCAGTGACTAAATATAATTACAGTTAACAAAGTTATAAATGTACACAGCAGATATGGTCACCTATAAGAAGTCAGTGTGATTTTAATATATGTTATATGAAGAGCTTTCAAGAGAGAAAGTTGGACTGGTGGATAGTGATTAACTCGGAGGAATAAAAGTGGCACACTAGGGAACGTGGATTTAACTTTGAAAGAAATAGAAAGGCTTCAAGGTTTTTGAGTCAAGGATAAATCTGGTCAGTGGTATAGCTTAGAAAAAGAAAACTTAGAGCAATTGGTAAAATTAACTGGGTGGAGTGTGCAAGACTGGATCTAGTGCAATACTGGATAAGGAAACTAGTAAAGAAGCTACTGCAGTAAATTAGAAGAAAAGTAATGAGATCTTCCAATATGGTAGTAGCTGTGGGAATGAGAAGGAAGGAATCAAAGTGAAAGTTATTATGAAGGAAAATCAATAGTTCTTGGTGAGCAATTGGCTGTGGTAGGCAAAGAGAGTCAAAAATGACAGAGGATTTGTGCATATGACTAGGAAGAAGATAATACAATTAACACTTCAGATATACCGGAGAAGGAGCACAGCATGTCCAGCTTTAGCCTTTTTGGATTTGAAAAATATTGTGTTATGCCATTCAAGTAATGTTCATAGTAGGAAAATGAAAATTTCAGACTAAGTATTTTGTATGTTAAGATTTGTACCTGGTTATTATTCTTGTGAAACACATATTCTCTGTTGCTAGTATAAAAAAAAATTACACTGCTTGTGTAATTTATAATTCTGTAAGGAAATATTTAAATCACAGTGAGGCACAGGGCAAGACTGGGTACTCAACTTACAGGGTCCAGTGAAAAATGAAAATATAGGGTTCCTGGTTCAAGTATTAAGGGTTTCAAGATGACAAGAGCATTAAACCAAGACCAGGGCTCTTCTAAGCAAAGAACCCTGTGCAACTACGTTGATTTTACACCTATGACACCAGCCCTGGGGTAAGGATCAAGTATGCTACCTCTATTAGTGTCATGATTACCAGGGAAAGAGATTTCGAGTGTCCATCTGTGTCCTCTTATGCATCTCAACATGTACTTAGAATTCTAATGGGGCACAATCAGCTTTACTCAATTTGTATGTGCTTGATAGAATCATAATTAGGCCTAATATACTTTCTTTGATAGAACTCCCAACACATTTACTACTTGTCAACAAAGATAAAAATGTTAGAAAAAAATAAGTTGAGAAAGTAAAATTGTTAAAAAATATTCTCCCTTTTGGTCTATTCTTCCCTATTATGTTAGATGTTTAATCCTAAAACTGTTTATCAAAAGTGGGACAAAAAAAATGAAACCTGAATTGGCACGGGAAAACAATTCAGGAGGAGTTACACTGCTAGTCTAAAGTGAACCTCTTTTGTATTTTCAATGAACACTCTCTAGTGCAAGTTACAAGTACACTTCTAAACCCTTTATAAATATTAACTGACTTAAAAACTCTTATGAAGTAGGTCTACTTTTCCTATTTCCCAGGTAAGAAAATCAAGATACATAGAGGTTAATGATTGCTTAAGGTTATATAGCAAGAAGTGGCAAAACTGAAACCACAACCAGGGCCTTCAGGCCCACGAATTCACATTCTTACCTAATACACAGTGCTGTTCTCTCAGTACACTACCACTTCCCTACAAACACAAGCCAAAATCGAATGGTTACATAATTTTAAAATTCCATGGAAAATGATTATTTGATGTATAGAGAAGCATTTTTGAAAAATATTCCATCCAATAGAATGAAAAAAATTGTGAATAATTATTGAAAGTGCCCAAAAGAGAAATGGGCTTCCCTGGTGGCTCAGATGCAGGAGAAAAGGTTTGATCCTTGGGTTGGGAAGATCCCCTGGAGAGGGGAACAGTAACTCACTCCAGTATTCTTGCCTGGGAAATCCTAGGGACAGAGGAGCCTAGCAGGCTACAGTCTGTGGGGTGCCAAAAAGTCAGACATGACTGAGTAACTAACACCTTCAAAAGAGAAACAGTAAAACATTGGGTAAATTTTGCGTATAGCATTACAAACATGTACCATCTTTAATTGGAATTCCTGTAACTATCCACAATTTGAAATTTAAATCAGTAAGTTGTCATCTAATGTATAAACTCTGATTTTACATGTCTTTTGGGAAGGGTAGAATGGGATCTTCTTGAACTTTTTAATTGACTGCTTGATTTTTTGAATCTCCCAGCTTTATGCCTAATATGCTGAAAAGTTAAGGAATGCTTATTTTATTATCCTGTGTTTCATTCTATACTGTGATACCTTTAAGTCAGGAATGTGTACAGCTTATATTTTTCAAGAGGTTGGAAGTATTTGGAAAGTATGTATTGATGGAAAGTCACTTATTGGGAGGAGACTTGAACTGGTGAGCAGTCAGACCCATAGAATATAGTCTGATATTAGTTTTTGCAGAATTCAACTCAACATACATGTATAATTTTCTAACACATACAAAAGAGAAAGCAATCACCTACTATCAATATTAGTGCCTATTCTAATTCACAGTTTACCTGTTTTCAAACTTTTCTAAAACTAAGGTGATTATAAAATCTTCCAAACCATGGAACACTTTGGAAAGTAAAAGAAAGTAATAATAAAAATTATGCTGTGATGGCAGGTACACCAAGACTGTCCAAGACAAGCTAGGGTGTACAGTCACTCAATGTATAACCAATCCAATCTAACCCAGCTTTACTTTAACCAATCAGCCACAACCCAAGAGCAAAAAATTAGAAAATTTTATTATACTTTTCCATTCAAAGTTGATAATATTAGCTAATTGGCACAGGTACAACCCTATGCATTTTGACTCATTTCCTATGACTCAACTACATGAATGTATAAATGATTTTCAGCTCACGCACTCTGAATTCTCAGATACATAAGTAGAAAATAAAAGCGTAGAAAAGTGAAACTCATCATGCTTATATCAATTTTGAAAGATATGAGAGAGAAAAAGGTGGGGATAGGGAGAGAGAAGAAGGAAGAGGAAGGAGACAGAGTGTCAATTAGAAATCTGGGCAGATGAGATGCTGCTGCTGCTGCTGCTGCTAAGTCGCTTCAGTCGCGTCCGACTCTGTGCGATCCCATAGACGGCGGCCCACCAGGCTCCGCCGTCCCCAGGATTCCCCAGGCAAGAATACTGGAGTGGGTTGCCATTTCCTTCCCCAGTGCATAAAAGGGAAAAGTGAAAGTGAAGTCGCTCAGTCATGTCCGACTCTTAGCGACCCCACGGACTGTAGCCTACCAGGCTCCTCTGTCCATGGGATTTTCCAGGCAAGAGTATTGGAGTGGGGTGCCATTGCCTTCTCCGGGGCAGATGAGATACGTGACAACAAATTGAAGCATTAATACCTGTGCATACCTGGTTCATTGACTGCATAAACATACCCAGACTCAATGAGGCTCAGAGTTATTGAAAAAAACTAATCAATTTTGAGGAACACCAATGTATTAACCAATGTCAATGCATACTCTAGAATTCTGATATTGATAGATTTAATATTTATGTATGAGACCCCAGAATCTATGACATATTCATTTGTGATTTTCCCGAGTCACCAATTTACTAACAATCTGAGTATGGGAGTAAACCACTCAACTAATAAGTGATCTCAGTGGACTATGTTCACTACACTCACACCTTAAAATGGGCTCTACTTTTCTTCCCTACACAATGATCTGATGGCTTACTATTATCTATAATGAAAAACTTTTCTCCCCAAGAATTGAAGTCATTTGGGTACACAGGCAACCCCTTTCCAGTAGGAAAATCCAAAAGTATAAGTCATAAGACTGTTGAAAGAGACTGAAATTTGTAGAGGGAAAATTGGATATTTTCACAGGATAGGGTGAAGCTATGTGAACTATTGGATTACCCTTCACTCTAGGAATTTTTCTAAAGAACTTTGGCCCTTTGAATCAAAGTACTGCTTTTCCTGCATAGTATTAGATAAACACTGAGAATTCATGCTCTGCAGTGTTATTTTTCTCTTTGAATGCCCACAAGCACCATTATGTCAAGTCAAGGAAGGTACGACACGATTGACTAGCCTGCAATTTTCTTTTACATCAATCACATTTCAGACCTGTCTTCTTGAGGTTACACTCTGGTCACCTTGATCAGATGTAGGCATATCCCAGGTCCCTACCATCAACCCATTTATAAATCATTTCTCAGGATATGGGCTGCTAACTTCAGCTCTCTCTACCTCTTAAAACTTGCTTGACCTTTTTCTGTTTTGGTCCCGGAGTGAGACTTTATCCTCAAATTTGGAGGCTTCCTACGATAGTCTCTATGTACAAATGCAGTTTTAGAAAAAAATTATTTCAATATTTAGACAATTTCTGAGTAACTTAATCCTTTCATAGAAAATTTTACTAATTCAGTAGCCAAGAAAATTGATATTGATATGAACAAAGAAAGGCAAAAAAAAAATGGCATATGATAATAGATGTTTTGCCTATACAACATAAAGATCTTTAAGGCTTCAGTTTTTTAAAATGTGTGTATTTTTCAGCAGGGGTTTCAATTATGAGAATAGAGATTGGTGTCACTACTTACTTTGGTCTATTATTTTGTAACTAAACGACCTCAATAGTAAAAGGTAAAAGTGTTAGTTGCTCAGTCATGTCCAACTCTGCGACCACATGGACTGTAGCCTATCAGGTTGCTCTATCTATGGACTTCTCCAGGCAAGAATACTGGAGTGGGTTGCAATTCACTTCTCCAGGGGATCTTTCCAATTCAAGAATCAAACGTTGTCTCCCCCACTGAAGGCAGATTCTTTACTGTCTGTGCCACCATGGAAACCACCTCCATACAACAGCTTAAAACAATGTTTCTTGTGTTTTCTTCATGATTCTGTGTTTGACTGGGCTCAACTACATAGTTCTCACCATGTGTGATTGGCAAGAGTTATTCACATGGCTACCTTCATCTAGGCATATGGTAGCACAGTTGGGGCTGGATGTCCAAGAGACCTCATTCTCATAGCGGGGAGTTGATCTTGGCTGTCAACTGAGCACTTGTTCGGCTTCCATGTGGCTTTTCTCTCTGCAGTAGTTAAGACTTGCTTTCTCACACAGCGACTACATTTCAACAAATGAAAGCAGAAGATAATGGGCTGCTTAAAGTTTAGATTCCGAACTGGCATAGAATGATTTCACCATGTATTATTGGTCACAGCAAGTCATAGCATGAACACAGAATCTAGCGGAATGTAATGTTCGAAGTCCTTCATGCTAAGCTTCAACAGTAGATGAACCAAGAACTTCCAGCTGTTCAAGCTGGATTTAGAAAAGGCAGAGGAACCAGAGATCAAATTGCAAATATCCACTGGATCACAGAAAAGCAAGAGAATTCCAGAAAAAAATCTACTTCTGCTTTATAGACTATGCTAAAGCCTTTGACTATGTGGATCACGACAAACTGCAGAAATTCTTAAAGAGATGGGAATATCAGACCACCTTACCTGTCTCCTGAGAAATCTGTATGCAGGTCAAGAAGCAACAGTTAGAACAACACATGGAACAATGGTTCAAAATTGAGAAGAGACATGTCAGGGCTCTATATTGTCACCCTGCTTATTTAACTTATATGCAGAGTAAATCATGCAAAATGCCAGGCTGGATGAAGCAAAAGCTAGAATAAAGATTGTCGGGAGAAATATCAATAATCTCAGATATGCAGATGACACCACTCTAATGGCAGAAAGTGAAGAGGAACTAAAGAGCCTCTTGATGAAAATGAAAGAGAAGCATGAAAAACCTGACTTAAAACTCAACATTCAAAGCACGAAGATCATGGCATCTGGTCCCATTACTTTGTAACAAATGGGGAAAAGGTGGAAATAGTGATAGACCCTATTTTCTTGAGCTCCAAAATCACTGTGGATGGTGACTGCAGCCATGAAATTAAAAGACATTTGCTCCTTGGAAGAAAAGCCATTACAAAACTAGACAGCATATTAAAAAACAGAGGTGTAACTTTGCTGGCAAAGGTCCATTTAGTCAAAGGTATGGCTTTTCCAGTAGTCATGTATGGATGTGAGAGATGGACCATAAAGAAGGCTGAGTGCCAAAGAATTGATGCTTTCAAACTGTGGTGCTGGAGAAGACTCTTGAGAGTCCCTTGGACTGCAAGGAGATCAAACCAGTCAATCCTAAAGGAAATCAGTCCTGAATATTCATTGGAAGGACTGATGCTGAGGCTGAAGTTCCAATACTTTGGCCACCTGATGTGAAAAGCTGACTCACTGGAAAAGACCCTGATTCTGGGAAAGATTGAAGGCAGGAGGAGAAGGGTGTGGCAGGGAATGAGATGGCTGGATGGTAACAGGGACTCAATGGACATGAGTTTAAGCAAACTCTGGTTGTTTGTGAAGGACAGGGAAGCCTGATGTGCTGCAGTCCATACGGTTGCAAAGAGTTAGACATGATTAAAGGACTGAACAATGAACAATAATGAGGGGAATGGAAATAATATTCAACATTTAGTGCGAGCAGAGGTACATGAAGGTAGGAACTGGTATAATTTTTTTTTTTACAGCTATCTTTGGAGATAACTTCTGACACGAAGTTGTCACTAGAAGGAAAGGACAAGGCTTTACAACTGTATATGTTGAAATCAGGGAGGCAAATAAAATATTAGATTTGTAACAATTTTTCCTCATAGTTTTCAGATATAAGGGTTTCCCAAGTGGTGCTACTGGTAAAGAATCTACCCACCAATGCAGGAGATACAGGTTTGATCCCTGGGTCAGGAAGATGCCCCGGAGAAGGAAATGGCAACCCACTCCAATATTCTTGCCTGGGAAATCCCATGGGTAGAGTAGCCTGGAAGGCTGCAGTCCATGGGGCCGCAAAGAGTCAGTGACTGAATACACACTGAGTGACTGAACACACACACATTCTGATATAAATTGTTTAATAAAAGTTACTCCAAATTGTCTTCTCTCAAGTTTGAAGTAAATCTTCAAGTCAGTAGGTTAGTTTGATGCCTTAGGCATTTCTCCAATTTCTCACTTCTTGAAAAACATTTGCTTGTAGCAAAGAGGTTTTGCCAAGACACAAAAGCAGAAAAATGTATAAAATTTCTCCATTTAGTAGAGATTTAGCTAAGAAAACTAGGTATAAAAAATGTATATCAAAACGTAGTAACTAGGTAAAATATCATTGGGTTCAATCCATGCAGATTTTTTCTGACCCAAAATTATATAATGTATAGCCAAAAACCTTTAAGTATAGATTATAATATCATTCCTAACTTAATATTACTGTTCCTCAGTTGCTAAGTCATGTCTGTGCATGTTGAAATCTGCCCATGGGATTTCCCAGGAAAGAATACTGGAGTGGGTTGCCATTTCCTCCTCTAGGACGTCTTTTGAGAACCCATGGACCGCAGCATGCTAGGCTTCCCTGTCCTTTACTATCTCCCAGAGTCTGCTCAAATTCATGTCCATTCGAATCAGTGATGCTATCTAACCATAGCTCTAACTTAATGTCAGGGCTTCCAAAGTGTCTCAGTGGTAAAGAATTCACCTGCCAATGCAGGAGAAGTGAGAAATGTGGATTCAGTCCCTGGGTTGGGAAGATTTCCTGGAGGAGAAATGATGGCCCACTCCAGTATTCTTGCCTGAAGAATCCCATGGTCAGAGGAGCCTGGTGGGCTACAGTTCATGGGGTCACAGTGTCAGACACGACTGAGCACTTCAGCATAAACTTTTAAAAAAATTAATTTATAATATTGTGATGCTTTTTTCCCATACATTGATGTGAATCAGCCACGAGAATACATGCGTCCCCCCATTCAGAGACCCCTCCCACCTCCCTCCCCATTGCATCCCTCTGAGTCGTCCCAGTGTACCAGCTTTGAGTGCCCTGTTCATGCACTGAACTTGGACTGGTCATCTATTTCACATATGGTAATACACATGTTTCAGTGTTATTCTCTCAAATCACCCCACCCTTGCCTTCTCCCACAGAGTCCAAAAGTCTGTTCTTCATATCTGTGTCTCTTTCGCTGTCTTGCATATAGGATTGTCGTTACCATTTTTCTAAATTCCATATATGTGCATTAATATACTGTACTGGTGTTTTTCTTTCTGACTTACTTCACTCTGTATAATAGGTTCCAGTTTCACCCACCTCATTAGAACTTAATATCACTCCTGTCTTACATAAAACCTAAACAAACAAGTCTTAATTCTGAAGAGTTCATAACAAAAATACTTAGCATCTGAAGAATATTCTATTTTAAAAAGTAAAATTCAAAAATTAAAACTCATGAAGAGCTTAATTATTTTCCAATATTGTATTATTTGAAAAGAATGTTTTTTTTTAATTTTTGGTTTGTTTTTCTCCAGGAAGTATGGCAAACTTGGAATCACTCAGAGCTACAATTCCCAAAGATGGACTACCTAAGAAGAGAAGGAAGATAACCTTGTGCCTCCAAATGACCAAGGATACACTCGGGGCATATTACGTCAGCTGCTGCAGAATTTTGACTGGCATGATCTAACCAGGCAGAGGTGATTTATGGTTTAGGTTTTATTTTATTCCATCCCTTTTTACAGGGGCCTCTCCAATGGCTCATTGGGTTAATAATCTATCTGCAATACAGGAAACTCAGGTTCAATCCCTGAGTTGGGAAGATCCTCTGGAGAAGGAAATGGCAACCCACTCCAGTACTTTTGCCTGGAGAATTCCCATGAACAGAGGAGGCTGGCTGGCTACAGTCCATGGGGTAGCACAGGATATGACACGACTGAGCGACTAAGCACACATCCTCTCTTACAATAATACATCTATTTCTGTTTACTTGGACAACAATGAGATTTTAGATTTCTTATGCAGAAAAGCTGAGAATATATAAAATATATATTTAAGCTTTATAAATGAAATCAATCTGATCTATTCACATACATATGCAAATTTATATATTCAAAAGCTATCAGTTCAGTTCAATTGCTCAGTCGTGTCTGACTCTTTGTGACCCCATGGACTGCAGCATGCCAGGCCTCCCTGTCCATCACCAATTCCTGGAGTTTACTCAAACTCATGTCCATCGAGTCGGTGATGCCATCCAACCATCTCATCCTCTGTCATCCCCTTCTCCTCCTGCCCTCAATCTTTCCCAGCATCAGGGTCTTGTCAAATGAGTCAGCTCTTTGCATCAGGTGGCCAAAGTACTGGAGTTTCAGCTTCAACATCAGTCTCTCCAATGAACACCCAGGACTGATCTCCTTTAGGATGGACTGGTTGGATCTCCTTGCAGTCCAAGGGACTCTCAAGAGTCTTCTCCAACACCACAGTTCAAAAGCATCAATTCTTCGGCGCTCAGCTTTCTTCACAGTCCAACTCTCACATCCATACATGACCACTGGAAAAACCATAGCCTTGACTAGACAAACTTTGTTGGCAAGTAATGTCTCTGCTTTTTAATATGCTGTCTAGGCTGGTCATAACTTTTTTTGCAAGCAGCAAGCATCTTTTTATTTCATGGCTGCAGTCATCATCTTCAGTGATTTTGGAGCCCCCCAAAATAAAGTCTGCCACTCTTTCCACTGTTTCTCCATCTATTTGCCATGAAGTGATGGGATTGGATGCTATAATCTTAAGTTTTCTGAATGTTGAGCTTTAAGCCAACTTTTTCACTCTCCCCTTTGACTTTCACCAAGAGGCTCTTTAGCTCTTCTTCACTTTCTGCCATAAGGGTGGTGTCATCTGCATATCTGAGATTATTGATATTTCTCCCAGCAATCTTGATTCCAGCTTGCGCTTAAACCAGCCAAGTGTTTCTTATGATGTACTCTGCATATAAGTTAAATAAGCAGGTTAACAATATACAGCCTTGAGGTACTCCTTTTCCTATTTGAAACCAGTCTGTTGTCCCATGTCCAGTTCTAACTGTTGCTTCCTGACCTGCATACAGGTTTCTCAAGAGGCAAGTCAGGTGGTCTGGTATTCCCATCTCTTTCAGAATTTTCCACAGTTTATTGTGATCCACACAGTCAAAGGCTTTGGCATAGTCAATAAAGCAGAAATAGATGTTTTTCTGGAACTCTCTTGCTTTTTCAATGATCCAGCAAATGTTGGCAATTTGATCTCTGGTTCCACTGGTTCCTCTGCATTTTCTAAATCCAGCTGGAACATCTGGAAGTTCATGGTTCACGTATTGCTGAAGCCTGGCTTGGAGAATTTTGAGTATTACTTTGCTAGTGTGTGAGATGAGTACAATTGTGCAGTAGTTTGAGCATTCTTTGGCATCGCCTTTCTTTGGGATTGGAATGAAAACTGACCTTTTCCAGTCCTGTGGCCACTGCCTGGTTTTCCAAATTTGCTGGCATATTGAGTGCAGCACTTTCACAGCATCATCTTTCAGGATTTGAAATAGCTCAACTGGAATTCCATCACTTCCACTACCTTTGTTCGTAGTGATATAAAAGGTATAGGTATCCAATGAAAGTTATTTGAAAAATTGGCCATGGGTTATTTTTGAGTCTATACATAAAATAATAAAGTTTATTTTAAAAATTTCTATTGGAGTATATTTAACTCTACTCAATACTCTGTAATGAGAAAAGAATCTAATAAAGTACCTGTTTATTTTTTTTATTAAAATTATTATCTCAGGATGTAATAATACACTAGTAGTTCAAGTGAATATTTTTCATTAAAATTAGAAAAAATAATTTGTCAACTGTGGTAGTGCCCTGTCCCACCAAAGATGTTCATGTCTTGATCACTGAAATCTGTGGACATGTTACTTTATACCATAAGAGAAACTTTGCAAAGTGACTAAAGTTAAGGATTGTGAGACAGGGAAGACTATATCCTGAATTATCTGGGTGCTGTTGTTGTTCAGCTACCCAGTCATGTCTTACTCTTTGTGACCCCATGGACTGCAGCACTCCAGGCCTCCCTGTCCATCACCATCTCTCAAAGTTTGCCCAAGTTCATATCTATTGCACCATTGATAGTGGACCCAGTCTAATCACATGAGTCCTTAAAATTGGAGAACCATTTCAGAGAAGGAGACATGACAATGGAAGAAGGGTCAGAGAGCTGTGATATGAAAATTACTCAAACTGCTATTACTGACTTTGAAAATGGAGGACAAGGGACATCAACCAAGGAAGGCGGGTAGCCTTTAGAAGCTGAGAAGGGCAAGAAAGTGCATTCTTCCCTAGAGCCTACAGAATGAAACACAGCCCTTTCAACATCTTGATTTTAATCCAGGGAGACCTATGTTGGACTTCTGATCTTCAAAACTGGAAGGTAATAAACTTGTAATTCTTAGACCATTGAAAATAGGCACTTTTAAATTATTTGTATACAGTGCTACAACCAACCACACCTGAAGATACATAAGATATTTAGACAATGCCAACATTCAAACTCTTTTACATATTTGCATATTTCTAATATACATCTATGTTAAAACCAACCTCTGGCAAATTAATATTGCTTAAGTCAGTTCAACCTATAATTAAATTGTACATGCTTGTAGATGTGTTAATAAGTGTTTTAATTGTACCGGTTTAAAATGTAGTTGATAAAACATGGTAAACTTCCTACCAAAAGCATTGATTTTTTTTTCTTCCAGGAATGATGTGGCAGATATTGTCATTACTTTAAAATATGTATATCTACCTGTCATCTTTTCCACAAATTCCCTGATTTTGACCCAAGTATAACATTTTACCATCTTCAGAGTACAACTGATAATTGGACAAAAACTACCATTATGATGACTCTAGTTTTTTTGTCAGTGGTGGGTGTAGTGTTGACAACTATCTAGTTGTGTCAAGTGAGACACAAGAAAAATTCTTTTAGGTGACCTCTATATCCATGAAAGTAGATTTGCATCGTACTTTTTTGCCTTTGGATGAAATTTTGATGTCAGGAGCCACAGCAGCCATCTTGTAGTTCAAGGAGATAAAGAAATGCAAATATAAAAAGCGTATGTGAAGGGTGAAGTAGAATGATAAAATCTGCTTTGTATTGTCAATCTTGGTCTTACTCAAGACATAAATAGATGCTAACTTTGAATAAAAGTTTTTACTACATAAGTTACTGTTGTCAGATTTTTGTAAGTATACAAAACACACATTAATTGATACAGGTGAAAGAACATGTGCTTATATCTTTAATGGGAGCCTAAATTTTTGAAAGTTAAAAAAATTGAAAGGCAGTTAGGTTACTACCATGTGTAAAATAGATAGCTAGTGGGAATCTGCTGTATAACACCGAGAGCTTAGCTCAATTTTTTGTGATGACCTAGAGGGGTGGGATGAGGGGGGATGGAGGTCCAAGAGGGAGGGGATATATGTATACCTATACCTGATTCACTCCATTGTACAGCAGTTGTACTCCAAAAAAAAAAAAAATGTAGATCAGAGTTTTTGTAAACATATGGAGTTCCCCTAAAATGTTTCCTCAACTGCAGAAATGTATGGACCAAACTTGTTTCATGAAATTTCTGTAACTTTTGTAGAGAATTCAGTGTTACTTGCTAGTGGGATAGTGGCTAGTATCAAGTGATAAATGCAGTCATGCAAAGAAAAACACCATTCAAAACTGCTCTGTTCAGATTTTTCAAGAAAGATATTTAGGAGATAATACATCTGACAAAATTCACAGAGCTTGGTGATATATGTACATAGCACTCACTTGTTGTTTAGTCGCTAAGTCTTGTCTGACTCTTTTGTGACCCCAAGGACTATAGCCTGACACACTCCTCGGTCCAAGGGATTTCCCAGGCAAGAATACTGGAGTTGGTTGCCATTTCCTTCTCCAGGAGATCTTCCTGACACAGGGATCAAACCTGTGTCTCCTGCATTGATAGGCAGATTCTGGACCATTGAGACACCTGGGAAGCCCAATAGCATTCACTGAAGTGAAAAATAAAGTGTTAGACACTCAGTTGTGTCTGACTTTTTGTGACTCCATAGACTGTAACCCACCAGGTTTCTCTCCCCATGGGATTCTCCAGGGAAAAATATCGGAATGGGTAGATTCCCTTCTCCAGGGGATCTTCCTTACCCAGAGATCGAACCCAGGTCTCCTGCAATGCAGGCAGATTCTTTGTGGTCTGAGCCACCAGGGGAGTGGATAACACCCACTAATATGTTGTAATTAGTGATCCTTCCAGACCTGGCAACCATCTTCTCAAACTCCCCAACTCATCCCACAACATCACCCACTCACCAAATCCTTTTATAAAAGGAAAAAAATTATTTGTGTCAGTAATATTGCAGTCACTTAAAGACACATATGTTTAAAGCAACTCAGTATGTAAGATGAATTTCAATGGAAAATAATTTGCCCTTAAAGCCTTGGGCAAAATTGCCAAATATGTTGAGCTTATGTTTAGTGCCCTTTGCCCTCCTCACTTTATGTATGAATCTTTTCACACCTTTACCCTTTTGGATCAGCTTATACCTTTCTTTATTTTATTTTTAAAACTTCAATCCCTTTTTTCCTTCCTTCAACTTTTGACACTGTTTTCTCTGTTGAAAATGACAATAACCCTCTTTCCCTTCCCCCAAAGGCTTATTAGCCCTCTCATTTTTGCAACTGATATCATTTAAGAAGAAAATAATTTAAATTCATTCACAGTAAAGAATGACTGGCTGATAGGCTCAACTACCCCCCATAATTATTTTTATTTTAAAACAAGGAGGTTATTAACCTAAATTACACTCATTAGAGAAGCAGCTGGCATATAGGATTTAGCTTCCTTTTCAGCTGACCACGTCACTCATTCTCACCAGGATTCTCTCTTTTCTTTTAAAAGACAAGTTTGAATTAGAGAATCTTTACAAGTTCTTAAAAAAGTCAATATCCTGCAACTCTTTACATATGCAAAGAGGACAATTTTGAATTAGGGGACCTGTATATTACACCATTTCTGTAACACACGTATGAATAATCTGGCAAACTGGTTCACAAATTTTCATTTTGACCAGAAAGATGGTGATTCTAAAAACTTATAGTTTTGAAACACGGAAATTCTCACAACTGAGTTTTTCTGCTTGCTAATTAAACTCTCCTAAAGAGTTTTTTCAGTTATTACCACATTGAGAATGAATAAAGAAAGATTTGTGTGGGGGATGATATTTGATCATTGTGTTCATTTACTCTTTAAGGACAAACTCCAGCGTGGTCAGAGCATTTTGACAGGTGTGATAGGTTGACAGCTGTAAAAACATACTGTCTTCTGCAAGAAGACCCACACCTGCATGCAGAAGATATTGGTCCACATATACTTGGAACCTTCGCTATAAGCTAGAATTTTCCTTTGAAATTTAACTTGCTACTGTGTCCTAAGCAAACAGTAATAGTAATTAAGGCTAGCATGCATCCCTCGAGAAAATTCAACTTTAGTTACAAAAGGGAAAAAAAAAAACACTGTCTGGATTTTAATTGGCTAGATTTGTCACCCATCTACTGCATGTGATGAAAGGTGACCAGATGAAGAAAAGCAGCAGTAAATTCCAGTTATTGCTCAGGAAATTGCTGTAGCATTTCATTTTAAATGCAATTCAAAGTGAAATGCAATTAATAAAAAGGCTTATGACAAGAAAAGTTTATTTTAGAGTGGTATAATGCAATTTAGGGTGATGCTGTAATTCTATAGAGGAATGTTAGATGATCTTCAGAACAGGAAATGACTTCCATTAGTGAAACCTGGAACATACTTGATATCAGTGAGGAAGTATGGAAGACAGGGAGTCCAGTATTTTCACAACATGTCACTTCTCCCTCAGGATGCTTACTGAAAAGTTTTAAAATATCCATTTACCTCTTGATAGGTAGCTTAAAGGTACAGGGGATTTAAATTCAATCTGAAACTGACGACCAGCAGACTCCTAGCACTGTGCTGATAGTTTTTTACAGAGTGGTACAGAAGTTTGCAACCACATTAGTTCTTGCCCAAAATAGAAACACTGATCCTTAACTTTGCGAAAGTTTCCAGTGTGGGTTCCAAATTCTTCCAACATCCTTTGGACGTATCCTGTGGCATATCTTTATGTAACATATTTTGATGCTAGGTTTCCACGTATTCTATGCATCTATGGTGTCATTTGTATGAATGTTAGCACAGCAAAAATCTCATTTTTATTGCACATGGGATCCAGTGCATCCTGATCCAGTTCTCTGTAGAGCAATATTTAAGATTATTCACTCATTTCAGCATGTAAAATTAGAAGATATTTATGTTAGATGATGGGTTTTTGATACCCACATGGGGATATAAATGGAAAAAACACAAAAACAGAGCCATTCTATTTGTGGATATAAAAAGATTTCTTTGGTTTGAACCTTTGGCATCTATTTACAAAATAGAGCTTTGTTTGTGACAGACTGTACTCATAACATTGCAACCATGTTTAAAACTAAATAAGTGGGAAAATGGAGTGCTGCGTCTTTTATATGCACTGAACAGAGCATATAATGGATCTCTTTCAAATGTCCATGAATTCAGTTTCTTTGGCCACATCAGAAGGCATTCCTTTTCCTGTTGAAAAGCTATAGTAACAATTGTTTCTCATGAGGTATATCTACATGCTGCCATATCTCTCATCAGGTTTCCCAGGTGGTGCTAGTGGTAAAGAACCTGCCTGCAAATGCAGGAGATGTTAGAGATGTGGATTTGATCCCTAGGTCAGGAAGATCTCCTGGAGGAGGGCGTGGCAATCCACTCTTGCGTGGAGAATCCCATGGACAGAGGAGCCTAGCAGGCTACAATCCATGGGGTCGCACAGAGTCAGACACAACTGACATGACTTAGTAATGTAGCATTTGAAGGGAAAAAAATTAATGCAATGTAATTATGAAACAAAGTAGCTACTACAGTAAGTCTGAAATGCAGGCATTGCCATTGGGCCATTATTTTAATCTTAATGCTGATACACTGAAGATGCTGCCCTGCAGATGGATATCCAACAGTTTTGAGTTTCTTAATCTTGTATTACCCAGGGTGTCTTCTGTTTAAAGAACAGAATTCTGTAGCAACTTTCATCTCTGCATTACTAAATAATTATGCTAAGTGCATGTAAACTTTGCTATTAAATGTGGGACTAGACAGATTATAATAACCCATCCTTTTCAAAGTTTTATAAAGCAGATTTCAATATTCCTATCTCATTTGCTCTTCAAAGCAACTCTATTTTGCCCCCCACTTCATGGATGTGAAAAGTGAAATGCAGCAAAGAAACAAAACTTCCCTGTTCTTTCAAAGCTAGCAAGTATCAGAGCCAAGAGGACACAGGTCTTCCTATCATTGTAAGATACTCTTTCTAGCACATGATGCTGTCTACCAGAGCTATTCAGTACTATGATCTTAAGACACTGTTAAATTCATAGCATTTAGCTGACCCTACATATTAGTCTGTAACTTTAGGCATATTTTCCTCTGCATCCTTTAATGGAGAAGTTATTCACCAACAAACAGTGGTTTCTGGCTTCTGTTCACCCAGGCTTCTGAGCACAATTATAGCCTCATGACTTAAGAGTTTTCAAGAGCTACTATTTTCTGAAATGAGTTACCCAGATCGTTTTTACAAATGATTTCATGCAGTAAAATAGAAATATGAGATCACCATTCTTTATTCTCTTGTTCAGATCCTCAAGTATTTTCTGAGAGTCTACTATGTGTCAGATCCTGGGATACAGTTCTTAGAAATGACTATTAAAGAAAATACTTGATACCATATCAGCTCTGATGGTCTCCGCTGAGCTAACCTTGGGGTCTTGCTCTTTTTCTAAAACAGAAACTTGATTAACATGTGGTGAAGTTCAGGTTTGAACATCAATACTGATGTTGAATGCCTTGTAAATCCAATAAATACAGTTGAGAAGTTTTGATGATGGTCTTTTTATTCTTTCCTTATCTAGCAAGCTTCAGAGATCATGAATACTCTGGTATGCAGGGTTGAGAAGCACATTGCCTGTCAGTGCCTGTATGGTTGACGATGCAGTCTGTAGTCCAAAAAGAAATAAGTTCCTGTGTAGCCAGTAAAATACAGATACAGGAGTCTAATGCCTTGCAAAGTTATTTTTGACCTGTTTCTTGTGATGATCTTGATAAAACAGATATACCTACATGCTTATATGTTAAGGAGAAAATGTACAATCTTTGACTAGTATCTTTAGGATTGTGATGGATTGTTTTGTGCTTTCAGAAGATAACTCTAATAGTGTGGATGATAAGTTAGGAAAAACAGAAACGAACATAAGACAATATAATAATCTAAAGAAACGTGGAGCCTGAAAAACTACAGGAGAAATGGGAATACAGAGAAGCTAAAAAATTCAGTAGAATCTTTAGATACGATAGGGATTAAACATAGAAAGATATGTCAAGGTTTCCAGTTGAGAGAGTTAAGAGAAAATAATGTCCTAGCATAGATAACAAATACATGGGTATCAATTCAGAAAAAAAAAAAAAGTTTAGATTCTACAAAGATTAGTTTGGCATCACTTTGAAATACCTATAGTGGTGATTGATAGGGAACTATTGCTCAAGAAAGATTAAGAATGAGGATTTGGGGGTCAACAATGTTTGAACTAGAATCAAATCATAAACATTTAGAATGATAGGACCATGGGCCAAAGAAATTTGGAGACATGCAGCTTTTAAAGAGAGAAGGGAGAACAAGAAAAGGATCTGAAGAAGTACTCTGAAATGTATGGAAAAAAAAGAGTGATGGCAAAACAAGCTGAAAAGAGATTTTTTTTTTTTTTAATATTCAAGGCTGCCAAGTTCAATTAAGGAAAAATCACTAAAAAGCATGCTTTGAATTTAAAAAATGTTTTCCAGGCAACTTAAAGAGAGTAGTTTCCTTAGAGTGCTGGAAACAGAAGTCAGATTGCAGGGCACTGGGGAATGGATGGAAGGAAGAAGTAGAAATCACACTTCCTTGTGGCTAGGTGGGGTTCCTCCTGACTTAAGTTCCCCAATTAAGGTGAAAAATTATAAAACTGTTTTCTCTTTCCTTGCATTCTCTCCCACTGCCACAGGAAAGAACAGCTATGACTCAGCTTTTACTTTTTGAGGTATGCTTTACAGGGTAAAAAATGCATAGATTTTATGAGAATTTTGACAAAATGTATATATCCATTTATCACTCAACTTAAGACACAGAACAATTCTATTACTCCTAAAGTTTCCTCATGTCATTTTTTCAACTATGTTGTAGTTCATTTCTTTTCATTGCTAAGTAAGTCTCTTGTGTGTGTATATTATAATACATTTATCCATAATATCCATTCTCCTATTGACGGGAATGTGAATGTGTCATTTGGGGCTATTATGAAGAGAACTACAATGAATATTCCTGTTAAAATTTTTGTGTCACCATATGTTTTCACTTTTCTCAAATGAATACCTAGAATGTATTAGTAGACTATAGGAAAAGTTCATGTTTAACTTTTCATTATAGAAACTGTCAGAACAATTTCCAAAGAGGTTGTACTATTTTACTTTCCCACCAAATATATATATATATATATATACACACACACACACATATATATATATATATAGAACCATGCATTCATCAAGCAGAGGAGGACAATGCCGTAAGGGGTGAGGAATCAATTATGTGGGAGAATTCTTGGTTCTTGAATCGAACAATAATCTCCCACCACTGTGGACCACCCCCTTGAGCTTGCTTCCACCAGAATGAATCCAACAATGATGTACCAGGAGGCAGAACAATGGACTCAGTCCACCCAGTACAGGCACCAAGAGGTGCCTTTGTAGAGAATTTGTGAAAGTGAAAGTTAGTCACACAGTCCTATCTGACTCTTTGCGATCCCAGATTGTAGCCTGCCCAGCTCCTCTGTCCATGGGATTCCCCAGGCAAGAGTACTGGAGTGGGTTGCCATTTTCTTTTCCAGGGTATTTTCCTGACCCAAGGATTGAACCTAGACCTTCTGCATTGCAGGCACATTCTTTATCAACTGAGCCACTGGGAAGCCCAGAGAATTTTTAAACAGTGATAAAAATCACCTAAAGTTCATTCTGTTTTTGCCACTATATATTGTTTTTGTTGTTCAGTTACTAAGTTGTGTCCAGCTCTTTGCAACCACTGACTGCAGCACACCAAGGTCCTCTGCTCTCCACTTTCTCCCGTAATTTCTCCCGTAATTCTCCACTTTCTCAAATTCATGTCTATTGAATTGGTGATGCTATCTAACCATCTCATTCATGTATTATATTTCTAAACAATGTCAGTGATACACAACCAAATAAATGACTTTCTTGTTCAAGTCACTGTAGATTTTTTTCAAAAAACACATATCTACTCTTGATCTTTTTCTCTAAAATATCTGTATTTAAGATCTATAATCTTGAAACAAATTTATGATTACCAAAGAGGAAAGCAGGGATTATAAATCAGGAGTATGGAATTACCAGATACATACTACTATATATAAAAAAGATAAACAGGGACCTATTGTAGAGCACAGAAAACTATATTCAATATCTTGTAATAAACTAATGGAAAGTAATCTGTTTTATATATATATATATATATATACACACACCTCACATACACACACATACATATATATTTACTGAATGATTTTGCTATATACCTGAAACTAACAATATTATAAATCAACTATACTTAAAAAATAAAAAAGATCCACATTCTTGGATTATTACATACTTTCTTTTTCATGGAATCAAATTTTTAATAACAAAGATACTATTTTAAGCACGGTCAAATATACATAGCTAAGTCCAGATTCTAAAAAGCAAAAGTATGTAGGGGAACATATATTGTGCCAACATTTAATATTATTGACAAATAAAATGGGGAGGTGGGAAGGAGGTTCCAGAGGGAGGGAATATATGTATACTTATGGTTGATTCACATTGTATGGCAGAAACCAACACAACATTGTAAAGCAATTATCTTCCAAATAATTTATTTTAAAAGTCCTTAAAGTTATGAGCATTTTCTTAAATATATGAGTTATGAACTATAATTAATCAAATCAAGTAGCCTCTTACCTACTTTTTATATTACTCAGCCAGAAACAACTTTATGGAATTAATGCTTTCATAGGAATGTAGAGATATATCATATTTAGAAAAAAAAAAATATTGAGACCTGTATTATGTAGCAGCATGTTTGGCCATCCTCCTGAGATCATTGAGCAGTAGAGCCACACCAGCAGCACCAGCAAGGTGCCACATCAAGGATTATTACAATTATGTCATCTTTCTTTGCATGTCATCTCTCACCTGACCCACTGAAGCAAAGCCAGCCTCCAAACCAAATCTCATCACAGCACTGTAATTTCTTGACCAAGGAGGCTGATGTTTGCTTGTCTTTAACACCTACCTTTACATCAACCTTGTGAGTGAACACATCTTCCCGTTTCTGAGTTACCATCTTGGCTTCTCCTCTGTACAGTCCTTCTCCCTGACAAGAACACAGTCGTGTTCACAGACTAGGTCAGTATCCTTCCCCTGGACTCACCCAATGTGATAGAAAACGAGCCCTTGTATAAATGGAAGAAAGGAGACACAAGAAAACCAAAACACAGAGAAAATGGTGACAGTTAACAGAATTTATTATTTTGGAACCTCTAATTGCAGAGTAGGGCTTCTCTGGTGGCTCAGATGGTAAATCGTGTGTCTGCAACATGGGAGACCCGGGTTCGATCCCTGGGTTGGGAAGATACCCTGGAAAAGGAAATGGGCACCCACTCTAGTACTCTTGCCTGCAAAATTCCATGGACAGAGGAGCCTGGTAGGATACAGTCCATGGGGTTGCAAAGAGTCAGACACGACTGAGCAACTTCACTTTTGCTTTCAATTGCAGAGTAAAATAAATTACACAATATATTCAATTGCTTTTCAAATGCATCTGGATATACTTCCTGTCCTTGGTGTCGGGCAAAGACCGACCTTCAGTAACACACCTGCAGGTGAACAGATTTCACTCATTGCAAGAAGGGAGAAAAAAACATCAAGGGAATCTATGTGGCATCTCAGAAAGGGTTTATCAGAGAGGACTTGTTGGATTTGAGGCAATTTGGGGGAAATTTCAAGGATGTAGGGGCTTCTCTGTGGCTCAGAAGATAAAGAACCTGCCTGCAATGCAGGAGACCCATATTTGATTGGATCTGATCCCTGGGTTGGGAAGATCCCCTAGAAAAGGGAATGGCAACCACTCCAGTATTCTTGCTTGGAGAATTCCATGGATAGGGGAGCCTGGCTAGCTGCATCCCATGGGGTCTTAAAGAGTTGGATATAACTGAGCAACTAACACTTACACTTTTTTTCAAGGATGTGGGGCTTTCTTCTGGATTAGATGCTGTCATGAAGTGAGGGTAACTTTATGTTTGGGAATCTTAATAGATCTTATCAAGGAGCAAATACTAAGCAAAGGGAATCAGTAATTGGTAAAGCAGCAGGAAGTTGTCACTCATTCACCAGGATGGCGGCATGGTCATTCATTTACAGTTAGAGGTACCTAGTTCATTCTTTTGTCTGTGTTCAGATATGATAATACAGCGATTTTGTTTTTCAATCAAGCCACCATAGTTTCAGGGTAGCTTTGTTTGGTTGATGTTTTGGTATACTGTATTAAGTTCAACAGGACGTTAAGGTCTACTTGGAGCACCAGGCTGGCCTCTTGATTTCTGCAGTGGTTTTGTCCTTATGTATTGATTTACTACTGCTGCCACAACAAGTCATCAGAAACTAACAGCTACAACATGAAATTATCTTACAGTCCTATAGCTCAGAAGTCCAACACAAGTTAAAAGAAAGATATTGGCAGAGCTGTGTTCCTTTCTGGAGGCTCAGAGAGAATCTGTTTCCTGGCCTTTTTAGCTGCATTTCTAGGCTCATGGTTCCCTTCTTCCATCTTCAGAGCCAACAAGTCAGTTCAAATCACATCACTCTGCTCCCCCTCATCTGTCTCCTTTTTCTACTTATAAGGAACCTTGGGACAACACTGGGCCCACCCAGACAATCCAGGATAATGTTCCCACCTCAGAGTCCTTAAAAGTAATCATATCTGCAGAGCCCCTATTGCCTGGTAAGGTAGTATATTCAAAGTTATGAGGATTAGAATGTGGACTTCTTTAGGGAACCATTATTATGTTTACCATGCCATCTCACTCTGGTGATTATCTAATTCAAATATTCTTAAGCAATTAGAAAGAAGTTTACATAAAAGAAGAGAATCCAGATTGAGGGACCTTGGTTTGATTGATCCAGGAGCTCAACAGTGTCAAAGACTCAGATTCCCTTCATCTCTTAGATTTCTTGTCTACTTCATCCTTAGCTACTCGTCATTGTTAGCAGGGCTTCTAGGAGCAATCCAGAATACACCCTTCCTAGCTGTCTTAACAGCAAGGAAGGGTGAGCAATGACTGGATTCCAAAGCCCCTCTCTTGATGTAGAAAACTGTCCTAAGTTTCCCGGCAGGCCATTTCTGAGCTCACCAGTTCAAGTTGGCAATGTCTCCTCAACTTGAATTAATCACTGGCAAAGGAGCTATGCCTAAAGCAATTAAAGTTAGTTTAGCAACTGGAGTGGAATGGAGAGTTATTACAATTGTCACATCATTACAGAGAGCAAGTACTTATCAGCACTGGGTCCATGGATGTATTTCAAAAGGAATTAAAATTATGATGAATACAATAAGAATCTAGATGTTTGGAGTCTATGTTGTGTGGCGAACAATTGGATTATTGATGATCAGTATATAATAGTTATTTGTCATAATAATGTCAGAATTTAGGCAGGTTTAAAAAATTAAAGAGAATTGCAAATATTTGAGATTGATGTAAACAATGAATAAGTTATAGACTACCTAAGAACTGGAAGATATATAAATATTAGCGAGCAGGACAGTTCAAGACAACAGATTCAATAATCAATGAGGAGAGACATGACATTAATGAGCCCCGGAGCAAACCTTTATAATGGAGATTAACCTCTCTCCTAGTCTAGTGCTTGGCACACACAGACTGCTTAACACATGTACAGCTGTTCTTCCATATCCATGGGGGATTTGTCACAGGAACCGCTTAGGACACCAAAATCCGAGATATTCAAGTCCCACAATTAATCCTCCCTATCCGTGAGTTCTGCATCCACATTTTCAACCACAGATGAATAGGTTGCCCCTTGAACAACACAAATTTGAACCATGTGATAAATATCTGTGTATAAATGGGACAATCCAGGTCACACTCTTGTTCAAGGGCCAACTCTAATTCAATATATATTTTAAAGATCTGTTCTCAAGTGTGCTAACCTGGGCTGTGAGGATGAAATTAGATAAATGAGATCCTCTGTGACCTGTAAACTACAGGACTTGTTCCAGGAAAAATGAGAGACAGAAAGTAGAGGAAGTGCAAATACAAAATGCAAACACTCCAAGAAGTGCAAACACAACTAATATGAAGTAACATTTCTCTCAAACTCAGAAGTAACAAGGAAATGAGTAGCTTGTCCCTGAAGATTTTTTTCATTGGGCTACTGTTTTCTATTTTATTTTGCATTTTTTTTTGCTGAAAAATCATGAGGGGTAAAATTACACTAGAGAGACTTTCCATTTCTGGTCCAGCATGTAAAGAGCTGAGAAGTCACCACTCCATCTTAATAATAAGTAAAAAGCTGAACAAACTGAAAAATCACCTTTTCTGAGATTCATTATAGAAGCAAGGTCACAGAGCAAATTGCTGCCTCCCAAATTGGAGACACACCAGGTGGATGCAGAGAATCACAGCTTGCCTGAACAGAAACCACAAGCAGAAATCTCCGTGGGAACCAATGCCAAAGGAGGAAAACCTGATCTGTAATTGGTAAATTGCAAGAGGCTCAATATGAACATGGTTGAGAGTTAAAAACTCCAGGGGACCTAGTCACTGGGGAGCTCCCATACTTGAGTTTTACCTCCTATACATTACCACGCTTTCACAGTGAAAATTGTGAAAACATCCCCTCATGCTTCTGGCAGGGGCAGAGGAGGAAGAAATCATTTTGAAATATGCCAGAGCTCTGTTCCTCTGAATAAGCCTGTCTAAAACAGGAGAAACTGTTTCACCAGAACCTAACTTGCTAGGATTTTATAGGCACCTAACACAGTTTCTCTGGCGGCTTAGTGGTAAAGAATTCAACTGTAAGGCAGGAGACACAGGTTCAATCCTTGGTTCAGGAAGATCTTCTGGAGAAAGAAATGGCAGCCCACTCCAGTATTAGGCAACCCACTCTAATATTCTTGCCTGGGAAATCCCAAGGACTGAAGAGCCTGGTGGGCTACAGTCCATGGGGTCACAAAAGAGTAGTACACAAGTTAATGACTAAACAGCAACGACCCACCTGGGGGAAGGGAAATACCCAACTCTGATCCACTCCAGAGGTCCCCTACTTTTGGGATCTAATGCCTGATGATCTGAAGTGGAGCTGATGTTATAATAATAGAAATAAAGTACACAACAAATGTAATGTACTTGAATCATCTCAAAAGCACTCCCCTCTGCAGCCCCTGGAAAAATTTTCTTCCATGAAACTGGTCCCTGGTGTCAAAAAGGTTGCTGCTGCTGCTGCTAAGTCGCTTCAGTCATGTCCAACTCTGTGCGACCCCATAGACAGCAGCCCACCAGGCTCCCCCGTCCCTGGGATTCTCCAGGCAAGAACACTGGAGTGGGTTTCCATTTCCTTCTCCAATGCCTGAAAGTGAAGTCGCTCAGTCATGTCCAACTCTTAGCGACCCCATGGACTGCAGCCTACCAGGCTCCTCCATCCATGGGATTTCCCAGTCAAGAGTACTAGGATGGGTTATCATTGCCTTCTCCGCAAAAAGGTTGGGGACCGCTGTATCTAGCCCATCCTGATACACTTAAGGAGAGGGGGAGAGGAATGAGAAACACTTTGTGAAATTCACTGTGCAGACACAGGCTCACCAATCACTACTCACAGGATCATAAAGCTTTCCCTACCCACACCCCTAACATCTTACCAGCACATTAGTGAAGGCCTATTTACCACAGTTCCTTTTACACAGTACATCACGTCCACCTCTTAACCAAAAATTACAAGGGATACTAAAAGGCAAAAAACACAGTTTGAAAAAAAAACAGAATGAATCAGAACCAGATTCAGACATTGCAGGGATGTTGGAATTATCAGATTATGAATTTAAAACAACTATGCTTAATATGTTAATCATAGGGCTCTAATGGAAAAAGTAGACAACATTATAGAACTGATGGATAATGTAAGCAGAGAGATGGGAATTTTAAGAAAGAATTTAAAAGAAATGATAGGAAAAAAATAACACAGAAATGGAAAATGCCTTTGGTGGGCTCATTAGTAGACTGGACATGGCCAAGAACCCAACCTTGAGGAGGTTAATAAAAACTTCCAAAACTGAAAATCAAAGAGAAAAAAAATAAAAGACTGCAAAACAAACAAACTAAGACAGAATGTCCAAGAACTGTGTAACAACTATAAAAGGTGTAACATACACATAATGGAAATACAAGAAAGATAAAAAGAAGGAAACAGAAGCAATATTTGAAGAAATAATGAAAATTTCCCCAAAATTAATGTTAGATACAAACGCACAAATTCAGGATGCTAAGGGAACATCAAGCAGGATTAATGCTAAACAAACTGCAATAGGCTATCATATTCAAACTGCAGAAGAGCAAAATAAAGAAAAATACGTTAAAGAGATAGCTAAACTGGCCCCAGCCACTCTTTCCATTGGTTTTGGGTAGAGTCACTTCCTACTTTCAATCTATCACTTTCTTCTTCAAAAGACATAAAAGACAAGAGATTTTAACTTAAATTAAGCTAACAATGTATGTACTATATCCAAGAAGTTATTCCACAGGAAGAGTTCAACAGTGAATTTCTCTGAAATGGAATTGGCTTTGGATTCAAACACACCTGAATTTAACTTTTTCCTTGGCTTCTGATCACGTGTTTGACCTTAACAAATGATACCTACTTTCAGCAAGCCTTAGCTTTCACCCCACAAAAAAACAGCAGTATTTAGTTAGCACTGTTATGAATGTTAGAGATTATATGTATAATAACCAGTGTAATATCTACCTACTAAAAGTGGCTACTCAATAAATGATAGCTGCTATTATCAGGGGCAGTGAAAATTCACAGTGGTGTAGATATGAAGAGAAACAACAAAAAAAGTCTACCTGATATTTTTTTCCTTAGGTATCTAATCCTATTGTAGTTCCATAAAATTCATTTTGGCCTAAAATTCAGTCATTTCAGAGAATCTAACAGCCCCGAGAGGCTAACATTCCAAACCCACTGCAACTGGGGCTCTGTCCTATGCTGGATATCTGTTAGGCCTACCTTCTCTCTACATTAGAGAAACAACAGAATACTCTAGGTTTTCAGAAAATTATTGATACTTGCCAGCCTGGTAAGCAAAGGAATAAACACTAAGAGAACAAGAGAGAAAATTACAGAATTAAGAATGTCAAATTATATCTCTGGGTAAAATTTGGTTGCAAAACCTTCTTTGCCCCCAACGCTAGAAATCCTTCTTACTTTTGGAAGCAGCAGTCTTTTACCTTGGCTCTTCTAGAAGTTTTCAAGGTCAGTAGCCTCAAGATGATATATCTCAACTCTCGATGCACATTATAATCAACTGGGGCGCTTTAAATAGACTTCTGTCTGGGCCCTCCCCTCTGTAATTTTGAGTTTCATTGGTTACTGGTGGGGCCATGGGAGTAATGGTTTTTAAAGCTCTCCAGGTGATATTAATGAGCATTTTTTAGAGCAGCAAGCCACTCTTTTAAGGCAAACTTTCATGTGAATTTCAAGCCAATCCCACTGTTCATCCTTAGGCTCATCTTTTATGCTTTGGGTCAGGATACACTTCACCCTATAGTTGCCACATTTTCCTCTTGGGGATCTACTGTGGTTCCCTGATACAAGTTTCTTTACTAACATACTTCCAAAGTATTTTCCCCATGGTTGTGAGTTGAGCAAACAATGCATAACTTTACTCCTAAATTATCCATGGACTCTTGAAATCTGGAAACTGCTTCTTTGACATAGGCTTCTCTGCATAACTGCAATCTAAGAATTTTTAAATGTTGATCCTATCTTGAAGAAAGATCAGCTAGCTCTGAAATACTAGGTAAAATGTTCTCCTCTCTTAAAGGAGATGGTATGTATCAAGTACTATGCATATGAAGGTACTCAGGAGAGGCTTAGTTTGTTAACTAAATTGACTTCTTTGCCTATTTTTCCTATTCAAATGAATTTTTTGTGGCTGTAGAGTCAAGATCATCAGTGCCATGAAAAATTATCTCAGCATTCTTGTGTGTTTTTTGTTTTTGTTTTCTTTTACTTTTTGGCTACATGCCATGGAATGTGGTGGGATCTTAGTTCCCCAACCAGGGATAGAACCTGCACTCCCTGCCCTAGAAGGGGATGTCTTAACCACTGTGCCATCAGGGAAATCTCTCTACTCAACATTCTTCATGAGACCTCTCTACACTTTAGCTCTAAGATATCAAATTGTCCTAAGAAACCTGTATGCAGGTCAAGAAGCAATAGTTAGAACCACATATGGACACAACAGACTAGTACAAAATTAGGAAAGGAGTATGTCAAGGCTGTATACTGTCTCCCTGCTTATTTAATTTATATGCAGAGTATATCATGTGAAATGCCAGGCTGGATGAAGCACAAACTGGAATCAAGATTGTGGGGAGAAATATCAATAACCTCAGATTTGCAGATGACACCACCCTTATGGCAGAAAGTGAAGAGGAACTAAAGAGCCTCGTGATGAAGGTGAAAGAAGAGAGTGAAAAAGCTGGCTTAAAACTCAACGTTCAAAAAACAAAGACCATGGCATCCAGTCCCATCACTTCATAGGAAAGAGATGGGTAAACAATGGAAACAGTGACAGACTTTGTTTTCTTAGGCTCCAAAATCACTGCAGATGCTGACTGCAGCCATGAAATTAAAATATGATTGCTCCTTGGAAAAAAAAACCTATGACAAACCTAGACAGCATATTAAAAAGCAGAGACATTAGTTGCCTACAAAGATGTATAGTCAAAGCTTTGGTTTTTCCGATAGTCATGTACAGACGGGCTAGCTGGAAAATAAAAAAGGCTGAGCACCGAAGAACTGGTGCCTTCAAACTATGGTGCTAGAGAAGACTCTTGAGAGTCCCTTAGACTGCAAAGAGATCAAGCCTTGATTCCTCAGTCAGTCCTCAAGGAAATCAATCCTGAATATTCATTGGAAGGACTGATGCTGAAGCTGAAGCTCCAATATTTTGGCCACCTGATGCAAAGAGCCTACTCATTGGAAAAGACCCTAAGCTGGGAAAGATTGAAGGCAGGAGGAGAAGGGGACACCAGAGGATGAGACGGTTGGATGGCATCAATGAATATGAGTTAGAGGAAGATTTGGGAAACGGTGAAGGACAGGGACACCTGTCATGCTACAGTCCATGGGGTCACAAAGAGTCAGACATGACTGTGCAACTGAACAACAAAGCCAGAGATTAAATCTTTTTAGAATCAAAATGCATGTCCTCTTATTCACCTAACAAAACCCTTTGTTCCTAACTGCTGAGCATTTTAGGGTCTTGTGGAGACCTAAGACCATGCCATCACTTTCCTGGCACATGAATAGCTAAATGATTTTACTTGAATTCAAACCAGCTTGTTATGAAATGAAAAAAATAAAATGTTTTTGAAAAACATTTCCCCATAAATAATTGTAAATATATCATCTCAAGATCACTTTTGGATTAAGCCCTTTCTTGGCACTGCACAAAAACAATACTCATATGTGCTTGAGATATTCTGTCGTAGCACTTAGACTGTTGTTAGACTTCTCCCTTCTTATTTTGTTTTGCAAGTTTATTGTAATTTAAACACAAAATTCACACTTTAGAAACACTGTGAGAAAAGTTCTAAGAGTCACTTATGATAGGAATGTAACTCTTCAGTATATACTTCGTTTGTGATCTGCCTGTAAATAACACCCTTAGCCATTTTTTAATAAGAAAGTATATGGTTTTTCCTATGCACAATCTATTATCTTAGGAAGGGGTATTGTCAGTAAAAATAAATGCTTACTATGAATTCATGCTGTGAAAACCAGAATTGAGTTCTACAAGAGGAAAGAAATTTCAATAGTATCATTCTTAATTTGCTTGTTTTAAAAATATGTCAAAATATTAATAATTAGATTTTAATCATGTATTCTACTCTTTTTCTAATCAGCTCTCACTCTAAATTTCAGTGATTAAATTATTTTAGGTTATAAAGCTCATAATTCAAGACTCCCCATGTCTCTATAGGAGACTCTGAGTCATTATTAATTTAAGTATGATGTTTATAATAATCATTCAAAGAGATTTATATACAGAAGTTCTTACAAAGCTTTCTCCAAACCATGAAATGAACTCTAAGAAGCATCTTTCACTGTTTTTATTTCATGTCTATGCACATAGAATAATCATGGTTTATGTATAAAAGATGGTTTCTTTTTTGCTTACAAAAATTGTTTCTGAAAATGGCAACATTCAGAATCTAGGTGTCTTCTAATGTTTGTTCCCTTCAAATAGAAAATGTTCTTCCCTTTCACTCAATGGTAAAGATGGCAATAATTAGTAGCTTCGGTGCGTGTGTAATTCTAATAATCCTCCCTTAGCTCCCACTCCCTCAATGCCACTACTGTCACCAAACACATACAGACAAATAGAGATGATTGTAATAACATAGGTAGTCTCTGTTGGGAGACATTGAACACCTAAGAATAGCTATTACAGCTAAGTGGCCAATAGGCTGTGGACTTCCCTGGTAGCTCACCTGGTAAAGAATTCGCCTGCAATGCAGGAGACCCTGGTTCAACTCCTGGGCTGGGTAGATCCCCTGGAGAAAGGAATGACAACCCACTCCAGTATTCTTGCCTGGAGAATTCCATGGATAGAGGAGCACCAATAAACCTGCGAATTTTCTGCTCTTTATAATTGTTTTGTAGATTTTCCCTCCTTTTTTCATACCTTTGCCATAGTCTGTTTCTATGCACAGATGTTCTTCTCTCAGCCCTCAGCTTTGTATAATCTCCCAAGCTTCGTCCCTGTCCTGCCCCTACTTGCAATAAGGCTCCTACCTGAGTGGTCATAGGCAGTTCTTACAAGAGCCTTGTTTTATTTTTTTACACAAACCTGTTCCTGTTTGTGGGTATTCACCCCCTGGCTGATACACAGTGCCTATGGATTGCATCTGATTCATTAACAGGTCCCAGGGGAATGGGTAGTGATGGGAAAGGCAAAGAAGACAGCTGGAAGTAAGAGTTACTTTTACAAATGGGTTTACATTTTCATCATTACTTACAGACCAATCTTCAAAAACTCTTAAATGAAAATTTTCAAGTTTTTATTTATTTATTTTTGGCTGTACAGGTCTTTGCTGCTGTGTTGGCTTTTCTCTAGTTGAGGTGAGTGGGGCTACTCTCTAGTTGTGGCACACAGGCTCTGGATCACAAGCTTAAGAATTATGGCACAAGGGCTTAATGGCTCTGTGGAATGTGGGATCTTCCCAGACTAGGGATTGAACCTGAGTCTCCTGTGTCTCCTGGATTGCCAGGTGGATTCTTTACCACTGAGCCACGTGGGAAGCCCTATAGAAAATACATAACACATATCAAATGCAATAGTGTTTGTGTAAAACATGTTACTAGGTAACTAAATTGGAAGCTGATTTTTGTTACTCTTTTATAACAAATTGAATAAGGTATCATGTTTCAGCAACACTGTACCTTAAATTAACTTCCACAAACCTGTGTTTATTCCATGCAGTTGAATGTCAAGAAGTCCCAAGTTTTGAAGATCCCTGGAATGCAGAGAATTCTGTTTTATTTCTCATAGAAGGAAGACATTCAAGAATTTAACCATTTTATCCACAACATTTTAATAAATTCTGGAGCACTATGGAGATTTCTTTCTCTATGAATGAAATATTAGTCACTGAGTTTCTTTATTTGGCTTATGAGGGAGGCTGTGCTTCATTCTACAATTCCAGCCTGCTCATGAGCTAAGAGACAAAAGGAATAATATTTTTTTTTTTAAGGTGAATGATGAAAACATCTCAAGATTGGAGAGATTTGGGGGGTGCCTCTAGAGCAGTTTGACAGGAAATGCAAGATCATAGACCTCTCTAAGTGCTGAGCTGATACAGTTGATATTAGCTGTATCAGTAAAGGCAATAGATAGAAGCAGCAACAATTATCCATTATGAGCTCTTCAATGGTAGCACTCATGGGTTAGACCTGGACTAAGAGTTTTAGACACACTATCCTGTTTCATCCTTACTAAAGTCTTACAAAGTTGGTTTTCTCATCCACATTGTTTGTTCAATGATAGAGACAGACAGTATTTGTTATTTTGTCCTGAGTCTTAAAACTTTAAATGGTGTCGTCATTGTTCAGTTGCTCAGTTGTGTCTAAGTCTTTGCAATCCCAAGGATTGCAGCGCAACAGGCCTCTCTGTCCATCACTATTAAAACAAATCAATATATAAAGTCCCAGAAGGAGAGCACAGAATGGAGCAGAAAGAATCTGTTCAGTTCAGCTAAGTCGTTCAGTCACGTCCTACTACTCCTGACCCCCATGGACTGCACACGCCAGGCTTCCCTGTCCGTCACCAACTCCCGAAGCTTGCTCAAACTCATGTCCATTGAATTGGTGATGCCATCCAACCATCTTATCCTCTGTCATCCCCTTCTCTTCTGACCTTCAATCTTTCCCAGGATCAGGGTCTTTTCCGATGAGTTGGTTCTTTCCTTCAGGTGGCCAAAGTACTGGAGCTCAGCTTCAGCATCAGTCCTTTCAAAAAAAATATTCAGGACCGATTTCCCGGGACTGATTGGTTTGATCTCCTTGCTGTCCAGGGGGCTCTCAAGAGTCTTCTCCAACACCACAGTTCAAAAGCATCAATTCTTTGGTGCTCAGACTTCTTTATGTCCACCTCTCACATCTGTACATGACTACTTTAAAAATCATAGCTTTGACTATATGGGCCTTTGTCAGCAAAGTAATGTCTCTGCTTTTTAGGATTTGGGCTGTTTCCAAAGTTCATATTGTTTTAAGCAAGCTCTTCTGCCTTTCAAGGTCTAGGAATGTCAATGAAATATGTGCTTTCTGAAAACTTTCTTTTTTTCCTTTGAGTATTTATTGGGCTTTTTTTTTTGGTGACTTATTTTCAAAGTTCCTTTTGAAAAGTTATAGTTCTGTTTCAGCTAACTAAAGGGGGAAAGAATTCTCTTTCTCAATAAAGACAGTGGAGCATTCTAACTTGCTCTGTGCCTTTGCAAACGTGTCTCTGGGAGGTCTGATTCCTCATGTGTGTGGATGAGAGTGACCTGGAATCCTCAGAAGTGTGCAAAGTTTCCTATGCTGGTATTCTTGAGAGTGTTTTGTCTCAGAACTTTGAGAAGTCAGGGAAGCTAGGAGTAAAAACAAGGTGAAAACTCAGGGGAGAGACTGTGGAAAACCATAAACGTGATCCCTTCCTGGCTTCAGTTTTCCTTCACAGTTGGCTTTTGTTTGATTCAACCTCTCAGATCCCAAAGGATAGAGTGTTACAAAAACAGCATCAGTGGCCACTCTGGCCTACACCTCAGGAAGAGGAGGGAGGGGAAACTGCATAAATAAATAACATAATGGTGGAAATGGGCAATTTTCTCCTTTGGGGGCTACTAGAGATTGCTGACTTGGACCACACAGGGCCCTGGGGTTTGTAAAACAGCAAACCACAACATGGTGTCCACTTGAAGCCTTTCACCACAGTGTGGTTGGCCTGAGCTGACTAACCAGGACTCCTGAGGCATACAGCACAGCCAACATGGTCTCTGGAAATCCTAACCACACTCCTCACTCCAGCCTGGGCTCAGGAAACTTCTGGGTCTGTAGCTCCCCAAGGCCAGTCTCTGGGTTCATCCATCTGTCCACTGACAGACAGATTTATTCATCTGTACATCAATGTCAAAATTTTCACACACCTGCTGCCAGATACAAAAAAAGCTATGCAAAAGAAAGTATGTTTCCCATGAAGTTCCATTTATTCCTGTGAAGGACTGCCTTTTATTCTGTTTTCTTCTGCTTTTTAAGATGAAAAAGTCCTTTCTCTTATGAAACTATGGTGATAATAAATGATAGATGGTATTTTTATTTATTTTATGCTCTTTGCCAGGCTATATCAAATCCCAGACTTAAGTTTGAAATGTCACCAACCCTTGAAATCGAATGCAGTGGACATTGTTTAAAGATATGCAAGAGGGGTGAACCCTGTAGGATCTCCTGCTACACAAGTGAGGCTGAAATGCTGATACCTGAAGGAAGAAAACATCAGAACCACACAGAAGATTGGGGGGTTTGAGGCACTTGCTCTAGGCTCATGTTTTGGGATCTCATTCTATCACCCCTGTTCAATTGTGATTCAACAGACTTAAAGCGAAAGCTCAGTTTGTCAGTACTAAAAGTACAAAACTTAAAAAAATATCTAAGATTACCTTAGAGACACTCAAATTTAACTTTTAAACCTTAATAAAATAGGATGTTGTTCTTTTATTTCTTTTCTCTTTGAAGATTTTTCTTGGTATTCACTGTAGTTTTTTGTGTGTATTAGTTTCTTAGTCATGTCTGTCTCTCTCTGATCCCATGGACTGTAGCCCAGCCAGGCTCCTCTGTCCATGGAATTCTCCAGACAAGAATACTAGAGTGGATTTCCATGCCCTTCTCCGCGGCCTTTTACTGGAGACTAATTATGATAGGAGTGGGAGTAGGTCACTGATAACCAAACTACAGACTTCTGAGCACATACTATATACAAACCAGTTTTTCATGTCTTTCCACTCATTCTCACACAGCAATTTGAAATGGCAGATACAAGCCTCTTAAAGTGGTGGTGTAAATGTTAGAATTAAGAAGGATTTTTGCATCCAATAAATCTGACTATGAATCCTAGTTCTATGGCCTTGGACAAATAATTGAAGTGTTTCCTCACTTATAAAATGAAGCCAACAGTGATGGTCGGTGGAGTTATTACAAGAAATACATAATATAACAGGTGTGAAGTAGCCCATCAAATGCCTTGATATATAGGAGGAATTCAATATTTTGCTACACAACTTTATCAAATTTATGATTCTTATAAGTAGCAGAGCTGAGAGCTCCAATCTCTGGCTCACAGACTATGATCCTTGCAATTCAGCAGGAATAACTGGTTCATTGAGCAGGCTGGGCTCAGTGGGGCATAAACCTGACATTGTTGTGGTTTTCTGCACTCACTACCTTTAAATATTCTCTCAAAGCTCCCTCTCTTCCTGCTTAATGGTGCTCAGGGAAGTTCCACAGCATTAGATTCATAGATATAAAAATGTCCAGGAAATTTAGTCTGGCCAGTTTAAAGTCTCAATATATCGCTTTCAGACTGTGACCTTGCAGGCCCTCGACTGCCACATCAATATTTATAAGACTTACATTTATGCCAAATTGAGGAATACTCTCCCTGCTCTGACCAGCCTGCTGTCCAAGTGTGGAGACATTCAGACAATCCTCTGAAGATGAAGAGGAGGTAGAAGATGAGTTTGGACTACAGCTGTTCTGTGTCCTTGCTGATTTGGCACAGTTCTTATCCAAGTATATTTTATTGTTTTCTTCTTTAATACTGTAGAATAGGCTTGTATTTGTTATCTATTGCTATGCAACAAATTTGCCACAAATGTGGAGCTTAAAACAAAAGACATTTATTAACTTAGAATTTCTGTGAATCAGGGATCTGGGCATAACTGAGCTGGATTCTCTGATAGTGTCTCTCAAGTATTTATTCAGTGTGTCAGCTGGGTCTGCAATCTCATCTGAAGCTTGACTGTGGAAGGATAGGCTTTTGTTAGTAGAATCCACTTTCTCATGACTTTATGACTGACAGCTTCAGTTTCTTGCTACCCATCAGCAAGAAGCTGCTCTCATCTCCCTAGAAGCCGCCCTCAGATATTTGTCACATGGGCCTCCCCACACAGGCTGCTTGCATCTTCAAAGCCAGCAAGAGAGTAAGAGAGTCCAGCAAGATGATGTTAGAATCTTACGTAAGATATCATATGTATCCTGTCAACTTTGCCACATTCTGTTGTTTATAAGCAAGCCACAGGAGAGAAATAAACCATACACAAAAGGAGAGAGCTATAAAAGGGAATGAAGGTCAGGGGTGGAGCCTGCAGGAGGGCCCCTTAGAGTTTAGAGGTCACAAGGGCATATAATTGAAATAAAAGGATCATTCACCTATAGTGAAATTATAAGCTGAAAAGAAACTCAGAGCTCACTATCAAATTATACACAATTCTGGGGAGACTGGGAATCACAGAACAGCAGAGAAACTAGTGACTTACAATAAGGAAATCTATATTCATATTAAAACTTGCCTCTGAGCCATTTGATTTTTATTCTCTTCTTATAGGACAGGTCTTCTATCTTAAAGACATTTTGAATTCTATAAGTTCCTCCATGAGAAATGGTTTTGATTTCATAGAATTAACATGGTAGTTTTGAGAACTGAGTAACAGAGAGAGATTTTAGCATTTGGATCAGTACAGGATATTCATGAATATTTAATAGTTTCATTTCATTACTTGGACTGAGTGCATAGTAAGAAGTAGAGCTAGGGATGAGCATTGATTTAAGAACATCATAAGGAGGTAACAAATTCTTAATCACATAGAGGTCATAATCACAAACCAAGGAGCATATATATTATCATATATATGGAATTAAGTGTAAGAGTGTTCACTCTCTTTGGAAAAACTAGTATTTTATGCTAGAGAACTTTTTTCCTACACTACTAGTGTGGCAACTACTCTTCTATTCCATCTTAAACTTTTTTTCTACCTATGTCCTCCCAAATCTTATATGGGCCTGGTTTTCTTTGGGTCTACTTCTACTACTAAGACACACACCTTTTCTAAGGTTATTTGAATATCTGGAGTTTATCTGAGTTTAGAAAAGTTTGTATGTTTCCATCTCTTTGAAATTCTTGAAGAATATTTTCAGATGAGTGAATTTTTTCCAAAAATATGGTTATTTAAATGGAAACAAATTTAACTGAATTTTTGTTCATTTAAAGCTTATTCCATAAATAAAATCATAAATTATAAAAATGAAATTATTTTGCTATAGTAATGCACAAATTCTTGCTCCAAAAATGTGTCCTTCATATTTCATGATGACTTGCCTTATCTAATTTCAAATAAATTTTTGATTCATTTTTCTACTCCTTACATATACTCCTGACTGTAGATCAAGTCCTAAGGTTTAAAATAAAGAATTGTCTCTTAATAGTAAACTCAAACAATCTTTCTTACCCACCAGTTTACACAAAATAATGTATATGAAATACTACCCAAATGTTATTAGTTTAACTATTATACTTTTTTTCCAAGTGAGAGAATTCTTTGAAATATCTGAGATCTTAGGAAAACAATATTAACAAAACATAAGAATGCAATATGTGAGGATCAAGAAGATGAGTGCCCTTACATTTAAAGCATTTATTTTTTGTTTAAAGCCAAAAGTTTGATGTGATGTGTTTTTAATTCATATTGCTTGAAATCCCACTTTTGGCAACTCAGGTCTGAGTTCTATATTAAAGCTGAATAATTTATTTTATTTTTAATGATAGAAGGATCTAAGAAATAGCCACTCGAAAGAAGACGGAAGCTGCATGAGCATCTGGTTTAATTTATGGCTCTTGTTCATTATCCTCATAGGAAAATCTCAGAACATATGTGGCAAAGGCTGCTGAGAAAAAAACCTGTAACTTGAACCTGAATTCTATTTTCTGAAATTATGAACTAAAGTTGTCTAAAGTTAGCAATAGCTTTTTGCACAGCTATATTTTTAATGTAGTAGAGTTCTACCTACTCTGATAGCTTTATGAACAGCTATCTGCTTAATGTAGTAGAATATTTTGGACACTGACTAATAATGTATAAGTATCTAGGGACTTGAACAATATCATAATTTTTGCTTGATTTGTTTTTAACATATGTATTTCTGAATAAATGTGTTATTTGTATACTCAGTTCAGTTCAGTTCAGTTACTCAGTCATGTTCGACTCTTTGCAACCCCATAGACTGCAGCACACCAGACCTCCCTGTCCATCACCAACTCCTGGAGTTTACTCAAACTCATGTCCATTGAGTTGGTAATGCATCCAACCATCTCATCCTCTGTTGTCCCCTTCTCCTCCCACCTTCAATCTTTCCGGGCATCAGGGTCTTTTCCAATGAGTCAGTTCTTCGCATCAGATGGCCAAAGTTTTGGAGTTTCAGCTTCAGCATCAGTCCTTCCAATGAATATTCAGGACTGATTTCCTTAGGATGGTTGGATCTCCTTGCAGCCCAAGGGACTCTCTTGACTAGACGGACCTTTGTTGGCAAAGTAATGTCTGCTTTTTAATAAGCTGTCTAGGTTGGTCATAACTTTACTTCCAAGGAGAAAGTGTCTTTTAATTTCATGGCTGCAATAACCCTCTGCAGTGATTTTGGAGCCCCCCAAAATTAAGGCTGTCACTGTTTCAACTGTTTCCCCATCTATTTGCCATGAAGTGATGGAACCAGATGCCATGATCTTAGTTTTATGAATGTTGAGTTTAAGCCAACTTTTTCACTCTCTTCTTTTCACTTTCATTAAGAGACTCTTTAGTTCTTCTTCACTTTCTACCATAAGAGTGGTGTCATCTGCATATCTGAGGTTATTGATATTTCTCCTAGCAATTTTGATTCCAGCTTGTGCTTCATCAAGCCCAGCATTTCTCATGGTGTACTGTGCATATAAGTTAAATAAGCAGGGTGACAATATACAGCCTTTACATACTCCTTTCTCTGTTTGGAGCCAGTCTATACTATTTGTATAGTAAGATAGATACATTTTTAGAATAAACCACATAAAAGAAAGTTTACATGTTGAGGAAGAAAATACTATCCTATTCAATCATTTGTGTTTATTTCTGGAGTAAAATAGTAAAGACAATCAAGAGATCTGAAATATTTTTTTCCAAACTGGCAAGTATGGGTTAATTTTATTTTCTATATGCCATATCCTGTATTGTTACTGTAATTCCTATTATCACTCAGTATTGTAATTACTTCTTTGTTGCTCTTTATCTCATCTAAATACATTGAAACAAGGACTATATTGATTGCACCCACTTTTGTTTCCTCAATGTGTAACAAATCACAAGGGACATGAAAGATAATAATTGCTTAATTAAAGAAATATTAAAAGAAATAATAAAAGAAAAGATGTTTGATTTCATAATGATTTCTTCCAATTTGAAGAAGGAAATGGCAACCCACTCCAGTATTCTTCCCTAGAGAATTCCATGGACAGAGCAGCCTGGCAGGCTACAATCCATGGGGTCACAAAGAGTTGGACATGACTGAGTAGCTTTCACTTCCAGTTCAGTTCAGTCACTCGGTCATTTCCAACTCTTTGTGACCCCTGGACTGCAGCATCACAGGTTTCCCTGTCCATCACCAACTGCCAGAGCTTGCTCAAACTTATGTCCATCGAGTCAGTGATAATCCAATCATCTCATCCTCTTTTGTCCCCTTCTCCTGCCTTCAATCTTTTCTAGCATCAGGGTATTTTCCAATGAGTCACCTTTTTGCATCAGGTAGCGAAAGTATTGGAGCTTCAGCTTCAGCATCAATCCTTCCAATGAATATTCAGAACTGATTTCCTTCAGCAGCAAGGAGATCAAACCAGTCCATCCTGAGGACTGGACTCTCGAGGGTCTTCTCCAAGTCTATAGTTCAAAAGCATCAATTCTTTGACCCTCAGCTTTCTTTAAGGTCTAGCTCTCACATCCATACATGACACTGGAACAATCATAGCTTTGACTAGACAGATTTTTGCCGGCAAAGTAATGTCTCTGCTTTTTAATATGCTGTCTAGGTTTGTCATAGCTTTTCTTTCAAGGAGCAAGCATCTTTTAATTTCATGGCTGCAGTCACCATCTGCAGTGATTTTGGAGCCCAAGAAAATAAAGTCTGTCACTCTTTCCATTGTTTACCCATCTATTTGCCATGAAATGATGGGACTGGATGCCATGATCTTAATTTTCTGAATGTTGAGTTTCAAGCCAGCTTTTTCACTCTCCTCTTTCACTTTCATCAAGAGGCTCTTTAGTTCTTCTTCGCTTTCTGCTATAAGGGTGTTGTCCTCTGCATATCTGAGGTTATTGATATTTCTCCCAGCTAGCTTAATTCCAGTTTGTGCTTCATCCAGCCTGGCTTTTCACATGGTGTATTCCGCATGTAAGTTAAATAAGCAGGGTGACAATATACAGCTTTGATGTACTCGTTTCCCAATTTGAAACAAGTCCGTTGTTCCATGTCCTGTTCTAACTTCTTGACCTGCATACAGATTTTTCAGGAGGCACATAGGGTGGTCTGGTATGTTTTAGGATTTTTTTTAATTTGTCAAGTAAGATTTTATCTCAAAACATAGTCTGCTAAACAACCAATATGTGTTACTAATACAAACAATTTTCCAATAGATATAAAGGAAATGTTAACTTTATATATGCATGCTGCATGCTTAGTTGCTTCAGTCATGTCTGAGTCTGTGATCCCATAGACCATAGTCCACCAGTCTCCTCTGTCCATGGGATTTTCCTGGCAAGAATGCCAAGAATGCCATGCACTCCTCCAGGGGATCTTCCCGACCCAGGGACTGAACCTGCATCTCTTGCATCTCCTGTATAGCAGGTAAATTCCTTAACACTAAGCCACCAGTTTATCTGTTTTAAACACTATCTTTTTTTTATAAATATTGCAATTGAAAATGCTAGTGATAGAGCTCTGTAGTACAATCTTAGTTCTGTTTCTTAAATCCCCCCCCCAACCAACTCTCTCCAAATAACAATAATACCTTTATAGTAAGAACGAAAGTTTCTTTTGCCTGAAATTCTGTCTGAGAACATAATTTGTGCCTTCTAAGTGTTAGAAATCTAACTCAAAAAATTGTATGCTTTGTTTTCCAAGAAAAACAACACTTCTTTTATGAATTGAACAAAACACACTCAGTTCACACGAGACTAACAGTTGTTCTCGACACTCTGGAGGAGCTGCCCTTTCAGTGAACAGTTTGTCTTGAGATGAAGCCAAGGAAAACACTCGTACTTAAAATCTTTGCCTCAAATATTTCATTTTTTTAAAACCTTTTAAAAAGTCATTTAGTAGTTTTTTCAATATGATATTTGAGTTTTGTTTATGGTGATTCTTGAGAAATATCTTCATAAACAGAGAATTGTAAAGGATGCTTCTCAGTTGTATAATCTAATACAATGTCCTGCGTTTTACTGTGTTTTTAAAGATTGCTTGCATTTCTACCCACATTTGTATATGTAGAGATTTGATTGTATTCTCCTTTTGTTCACTATTACTCACAAAGTATAATTAGACATTCATGTTGAAGCAAAGAATAATAGCCTGTTATGATTTTTCAAATGTAATGTTTTGCATTAAACAAGCCAAGATAGGCTGAAATATAGACTACCTCAATTTAATCATACTAGCCTAAACAGTAAGACACATACTTTAGTTACCCTGGCACAAAGTCTTATATGTATATTACTTGTCTCCTGACAATTTCCATAGGGATACTATAAAAACTTTAATTCAGTCTACAAATCACATTAATATGTTTGGAAAAATTGAATCGTAGAGGTCAATGTAACATAGGCTTGTGTGGCCTATTTATGCAGGATGGATTTAAGATATAATGCTAATACTATAGCAGGGAGGATATTTTTCATTTATTTGTTTATTATAATACCATTTTGCAGATCACTATTTATCAATGCCAAAGATGGCTATTGTACCTGAATAAATCCACCTTTCTTTAGAATTTGTACCAAGACTACCACTTGGAAAAATATCTTGCCTCCATCAGCAAGAGATGAGTGGACCCAGGTCCCTTGATGACTGATGAAACATGTCTGCAACCCCCATTCTCTTATTCGCCATTTCTCCATCATTCGCTGCAAGAGACCATCTGAACTCATCCCACAAAACCCTCATCTGTATCCACGACAGTCACCACACATAGACCAAGACTCCCAGCTTAACCCTAATCCACTAGATTCTCACCACATAATACTCTGGTCATCTTTTCTAATTCCATCTCCACTCCTCCCGGTTATTAAAACCCTTTCAGGATGCCAGCTGGAACTCAAGAACAAATCTCAGCAAATGTCCTCTAAATTCAAATTTTTCTCAATGCCATCCATCCCTTTTCCTTCATGTTCTAGGGAAAGCATTTATCTTCATTTGAGGACACAGATTCTGCTGCAGCCCTCAAGTGGTGGCTGTTTTCTTCTCCAGTGCTCTTGGTACCACTGGACACAGGATTGTGTATGTGTCCACCTTGATACTCTTTATAATCTTGGGTTTTGAATTTCATGTCATTAATTTGTACCCACTCCAGTGTTCTTGCCTGGAAAATCCCCGATTTTCTCTGCTTTTTTTTTTTTATCAGTCATATCTTTTCTCTCTAAAATGAATCATTTCCGTCCTCATTTAATTGTATGCTTATTTCTCTCTTAAAATAATAAAACTAACTTAACTCTTTTAACTGCATTTCTACTTCAGTATTCACATGATTTTTGTTCTCAAAGTTAAAATTCTTGATCACTGTCTCAAATTTCTCTCTTGCCATTCTCTCTTAAATCTACTCTAATAAGTGTCTGTCCTGCTGCTATACTGAATATGCTCTGCACAACCAAACCCACCAGTTTTTCTGTAGTCATTGGCAGCATTTGTTCTTTAGGTACTCAGACCATGAACCTTAGCATCATCCGTAGTGGCCCTCTTTTATGTGTGTGTGTGTTAGTCACTCAGTTGTGTCCAACTCTTTGCAACCCCACAGATTGTAGCCCACCAGGCTCTTCTAATCCGTGGGATTCTCTAGGCAAAAATACTGGAGTGGGTTGCCATTTCTTTCTTCAGGGGATCTTCCCGACTCAGGGATTGAACCTGGGTCTCCTGCATTACAGGTGGATGCTTTACCATTTGAGTTCGAGGGCGACCTCTTTTATGAGAGTTACCCATATATCCAGATTGCTATTTCTCTTCTTCCTCTTACCACTCTCTCCAACTTCTCTAAACTCACTATCTCTTGCCTGCTGCTGTTAAGTCGCTTCAGTCGTGTCCGACTCTGTGCGACCCCACAGATGGAAGCCCATCAGGCTCCGCTGTCCCTGGGATTCTCCAGGCAAGAATACTGGAGTGGGTTGCCATTTCCTTCTCCAGTGCATGAAAGTGAAAAGTGAAAGTGAAGTCGCTCAGTCGTGTCCGACTCCTAGCGACCCCATGGACTGCATGCAGCCTGCCAGGCTCCTCCGTCCATGGGATTTTCCAGGCAAGAGTACTGGAGTGGAGTGCCATTGCTTTCTCCAATCTCTTGCCTAAACTTTAGCAAAAACCTCTTAAATTGTCTCCTTTTTTTTATTGTTGTTTTCAGGCTCAATGTAGCCTACTGAAAAAACTCAATTAACTTCCAATCCACTCAAGAGTAAAAGATAAATTGTTTGATCTTCATCTGCAGTGAAGATGGGCCTCTGTGATCCATCCCCGCCACCGACTCCTCACCTCACCTGCTTTACTCATTCACTTCACTCTAGCCACACAGGCCTCCTCCCCTTGAATTTGCTGAATTCTCTTTTACCTGTAGATATTCACATTTTCTGTGTTGAGGAATGTCAACATGACTAGCTAACTCCTTTATTTTCATCGGATCCTATTTACAAATTGCTTTCTAATATGTCCTTATTTACTATTGCTATTTAAAATTTTAACACTCTCCTCTTCTTCCTATCCACAGTGCAATTCTCTACTTACTTTCTCTCCTAAGCACTCATCACTGTTTAACATACTCTATGTATTTACTTCCCAGGTGGCTCAATGGCAAAGAATTTGCCTGTTAATGCAGGAGACACAGGAGATCCAAGTTCAGTCACTGGGTTGGGAAGATCCCCTGGAGAAAGGAATGGCAACCCTCTCCACTATTCTTGCCTGGAATATCTCATGGACAGAGGAGCCTGGCGGGTTATGGTCTCTGGGGTCACAAAGAGTTGGATGCAACTGAGCACACATGCATACACTGTGTATTTACTTACTTACTGCACTTCTTGTTTATCTTCACCATAAATAAAGGTTCCAATAGGGCAGGGATTTTTGTGTGTTGTGTTGGCGTCTTAGCCTATTCACTTGGAAGTGTAGTAGAGATATTCAGTAGCTATTAAATGAATGCACTGTTGAATGAGAGAATGAATAGCAAATGTTAAGATGGCACCTGACTTTTGTTTGAGGAACCATAGAAAAGCAAATTAAGAGACTCATTTTACTCTTTTTAGTTCCATATAGAAATCGATCACTCAAATAGCTCAGGAAGATTCCTACTGTCCTAAAAAACAAATCTACAGATCAATGTTTTTCAAAGGTTTATAAGAAAAAGAATCATGGCTTGTTCAAAATACAGATTGCCTTTGCCCTGCCCCCAGAGAGTCTGCTTCAGAGGGTCTTTCATTTGCATTTATAACAAGCACCCTATTGATTTTCATACAGTTCTTTAAGAAAATGCTGTAGGTTCAGAAGTGATTCAAATTGAGTGACTTACGTAAAGGAGAGTGGAGAGAAAATTCTTCATTATAGTTAACATGCTGAGTTAAAGACAATGAGTCTGGTCTACATTTCTTGTGTGCATTCTTCTCAGGAGAAAGTTTAAAGGAGAACAGCATTTCCAAAACATACTACAAAAACTCAGCTTGTATTCTTTCTCAGGGGATACGAAGATTTGGCATTTAAAACTAAAATCTATGCCAAAGCTTTTATAGAAAAGCAACTGCTTCTTTAAAACTTTTACTTATGAGCCCTATGGAAAACTTCAACTCACTGGCTACAGAAAAGTTTAGTTACTTGGTTCCTGGTGCTTTGGAAGAGCTGCAGCTGCTGTCTAGTCACAAAGTCATGTCCTAATCTTGCAACCCACATGGACTGTGCCCACCAGTCTCCTCTGTCCATGAGATTTCCTAGACATGAATATTGAAATGAGTTGCCATTTCCTTCTCCAGGGGATCTTCCTGACCTAGGGATCAAACCTGAATCTCCTGCATCTACTGCAGTGTTCTTTACTACTGAGCCACCAGGGAAACCTCCAGTCACTGGGCTCTGGGCAAAACGTTCCTCATCTCAATAAGATGAAATAGAAAGAACACAGGGAATTTTGGGATATTTCCTATGTTTTGAGTGCAACATTTCATTCTGACTTAAGAACTGGGGAAAACTCATTCTTTCAGCCAGAGGGCTCCTAAAAACCCAGAGATAGAATCATGTAGAAAGTCAGAAGGAGATACTCTCTCTGGGAGAGATACACATGGTACAGTTAGGTGTAAATGGTGAGTTTCTATTTTTAGGATTTGAAAACAAAATTCAATATATCTTCAGCATGATCTACAGTGTTCTCTAGAAATTCCATGTGGAGAAGAACCAACATGGGTCACTTTATAAAATGCCCTTGAAGATGGGATATTTTGAGGTATCCAAATACTTAACAATATTCCCTGGTGCCTACTCTCTCGTCCCTGGCAGGAGCAACAGAGCAAAAGTGCTGTCTCCCCAGGGGTGGATCCTCGAGGGATAGCAGCAGAGTCAGAACTTCCTTCATTTAAAAGCCACACTTTTATTATCAACAGAAGGGTCTCTGTTGGGGGGTGGGTAGCACATGGGAAACAAATGCTATAAACTAGATTTAAAAACTGTTAAAAAAAAAAAAAAAAAAGCCCCAGGTCACAGCTTTGACTGTGGAATAAATAGCATTGTGAAGGCAGGTCGAAGGTAACTTAGAGAATGTTGCCGAGTTCTCTGGTTAAACATCTGAGGGGTGGTGGAGATTTTCTCAAAGCAACATCCCAGGATGTGTGTGGAAGGTTCCAGTGGTTTCCTCTGGCTTGACTTTGCCTTCTGCTGGGTGGGCAGAGGAAAATACGGGTCTCTCCTGGGCCCAAACCTAGAGACAGACTCCACAGACCTGATGAGTTGATTCAAGAGCTAATACTTGTGCAGCATTATATTTATAGAAAATAATTCTCTCTTAAATTAACAAAGAACTGGGCTCATGCTAATCTCCATCACAATTGTGACGGTTCGTCTTGATTCTACCTGACTTTCCATATACTTCTGCTTGAAGTAGTTACTTTGTTGTGTCTTTCCTTCTGAGTTAATTGCCTAACTCCAATAGATGGCATTGTAATAGATGTCTCATCAGCATTCAGAACTGTTCTCTAGCTTGAAAAGAAACAGAGTAACAAAAAGATTTCTTAATTATACTCTTCATTCTCACTCATTAATTGACCTTTCTTTCAAGTAACCAACCATAAATCAACTAACATTGTATACAGTGCAAATAAATTAACAAATGTCCACATAACATTGTGTGTCTATCAGGAGAAATTTATTCACTAGTGATTGGTTCTGTTTACGACCAGTATTTGAGGGTTAGAACTCATTAATATTACAAAAGGAAACCAGATTTCTAATTTTATTTTATTCTTAGTAAATGTTTTAATCCGGAAAAGTCACATTTTTCTCAAAAATTACAATATCCTATTATTCAATAGTTCTCTCTTCTTAGTCGAGATCATTTCAAATACAAGAATGAAATACATTAAAGATTGACTAGGAGTTGGTCTTGGGTTTCCTGGGGAGTTGAGCTGGTAAAGAATCCACCTGCAACGCAGGAGACCCCAGTTCAATTCCTGGGTGGGGAAGATCCCCTGGAGAAGGGATAGGGATATTCCCTGAGTCCTACTCTCTCTTCCCTGGCAGGAGGAGCAGAGCAAATCACTGTCTCTCTAGGGGTGAATCCTTGAGGGGCAGCCACAGAGTCAGAACTTCCCTCATTCAAAAGCCATACTTCTTTCATCAACAGAAGTGGAGGGGGTTGCGGAGGAGCACTCCAGTATTTTTGTGCTTGCCTGGTGGCTCAGATTGTAAAGAATCTGCCTACAATGTGGGAGACCTGGGTTCAATCCCTGAGTTGGGAAAATCCCCTGGAAGAGGACATGGCAACTCACTCTAGCATTCTTGCCTGGAAAATCCCCATGGACAGAGGAGCCTGGCAGGCTATATTAGACGGGATCGAAAGAGTTGGACACAACTGAGCAACTAAGCACAGGACACAGGAGCGAGTCTTTACACTGTTGGTTTCTGTGGCTGACACACCTCTGATATTCTGAATTTAGTAGTTTCAGATAGGTTACAGCAAAAATGCACGCAGAAACATAAACGGGTTTAATATTTACCTTTTGTTTCAATAGTGACTTTTGGAGCTCAAAACAAAGGGAATTTGTTTTGAGACTAAGAATATTTACAGTTCAGTTCAGTCGCTCAGTCGTGCCCGACTCTTTGCGACCCCATGAATCTCAGCACGCCAGGCCTCCCTGTCCATCACCAACTCCTGGAGTTTACCCAAACTCATGTCCATCGAGCTATCTCATCCTCTGTCGTCCCTTTCTCCTCCTGCCCCCAATCCCACCCAGCATTAGGGTCTTTTCCAATGAGTCAACTCTTCGCATGAGGTGGCCAAAGTATTGAAGTTTCAGCTTCAACATCAGTCCTTCCAATGAACACCCGGGACTGATCTCCTTTAGGATGGACTGGTTGGATCTCCTTGCAGTCCAAGGGACTCTCAAAAGTCTTCTCCAACACCACAGTTCAAAAGCATCAATTCTTTGGCGCTTAGCTTTCTTCAGCATCCAACTCTCACATCCATACATGACCACTGGAAAAACCATAGCCTTGACTAGATGGACCTTTGTTGGCAAAGTAATGTCTCTGTTTTTTAATATGCTATCTTGGTTGGTCATAACTTTCCTTCCAAGGAGTAAGCGACTTTTAATTTCATGGCTGCAATCACCATCTGCAGTGATTTTGGAGCCCCCCCAAAATAAAGTCTGACACTGTTTCCACTGTTTCCCCATCTATTTCCCATGAAGTGATGGGACCTGATGCCATGATCTTAGTTTTTCTGAATGTTGAACTTTAAGCCAACTTTTTCACTCTCCTCTCTCACTTTCATCAAGAGGTTTTTTAGTTCTTCTTCACTTTCTGCCGTAAGGGTGGTGTCATCTGCATATCTGAGGTTATTGATATTTCTCCCAGCAATCTTGATTCCAGCTTATGTTTCTTCCAGCCCAGCGTTTCTCATGATGTAGTCTCCATATAAGTTAAATAAGCAGGGTGACAATATACAGCCTTGATGTACTCCTTTTCCTATTTGGAACCAGTCTGTTGTTCCATGTCCAGTTCTTACGGTTGCTTCCTGACCTGCATACAGGTTTCTCAAGAGACAGGTCAGGTGGTCTGGTATTCCCATTTCTTTCAGAATTTTCCACAGTTTATTGTGATCCACACAGTCAAAGGCTTTGGCATAGTCAATAAAGAACATTTTAGGGAACAGCAACAACAACCAGAGTCTACCAATCAAGATTTGAAGTTGGAGGCTATTAGTTGTCCCCCAAAAAAGATTTTATAATAAAGAATTTCCCTTTCTCTCAGAGTTAATAAAACTCCCATAGGTTAGGCAGTAGGCAGGATGAAGTCGGTGGACAGAGTAAACTTGATGTCAGGGAGGTTCTCCATAGTGGTGCCTCTGCCTTATGTACTTCTGGTGAGGGAATAACAGAAACACATTACAGACAAGAGCTCCAGAATAATTTAGAATTGTATTCATCAGATGCTTTTAGATTGGAGCTATCTCCCAAGATTCAAAGAGTAAGTTCAGCTTATTCTTTGAATCTTGAGCAGTAAACAACATTTGTACCTTGGAACAGGACCAGTGAGCAGTATGCTAGGCTGAGGAAGAAGAAGCTTTAAAGTTTCATTTATGACTGACCCTCGAAAAGAGGAAAACCTTGCTTGTCATGAATTGATAATTTAAATATTTTATGGTTTAATTCAAAGAACAACTTAAAATTAATTTTAAAGAACCCTAAAGTTTCAAAGAGTTTTTTTCTTCACAACCTTTCCCAAAAATATCCTAAAAAATTGTGAAATTAATAATTTTTTTGCAGAGAATAAAAATACATATCATTGTGGAGAGGATAGTCTTTAACCTTCTCACTATCTATTTCTCTAAAAAAATTTTTTTTAAAGTAAGTCAATTATATCTCAGATTTTCAATGGGAAAATGAGTTTCCCCAAAGTAAAATACAGTGTTTTTTTAAAATATTGTTTATGCTAATTCTAATGCATGATTTTAAAATAGCATCATAAATGATTTTAAAAGCAAATAGACTTGCAATTTCCACTCACCCATTTATATCCATGCAAATATATTCTGCTCATAAATTCTTAGTTTTATCATCTAATTTTTCTATTCTTATAAATAATGAAGTTTGAGATTGGAAAGTAAAATGAAATGAGCAAATCTTTATTCCAAATGAGTGTTGTTGAACAGTTCTAAATATTAAATCCATCACATGTTGCTGTAATTGATTACAGCAGTACTGCTCACAGTTAGCACTTTGCCACTAATTCCATGCTTCTAGAGGTTTGTATCTTAGCTATAAACATTTGCTCTGTATTGAACTACATATTGAAGAAGTCAGCCTTTGAGAAATTGCTTTTGTGAAATTGAAAAAAGAACAGTCATATTGGAATATTTTCTGACAACATTATATCTTCACCAAATAACCAATATGGTTGAATAAAACATTTTCATAATTGCAAGGGAATTTTTTAAAGCAAGATTTAGTAGTGGTGGTGCTGCTACTGCTGCTAAGTTGCTTCAGTCGTGTCCGACTCTGTGCGACTCCATAGATGGCAGCCCACCAGGCTCCCCCGTCCCTGGGATTCTCCAGGCAAGAATACTGGAGTGGGCTGTCATTTCCTTCTCCAGGGGATATTCCTGGCCTAGGAATCAAACCTAGGTTTCCTGTACTGCAGGCAGATTTTTTATTGACTGAGCTATGAGGGAAGTCCCATAAATTCTGTAGTTGGATAATTTGATTCTAGTTGTTTTGTTGCTTAGTTGTATCCAACTCTTTGTGACCCCATGGACTGCAGCATGCCAAGCTTTCCTATCCTTCACTGTCTCCCAGAGTTTGCCTAAACTCAAGTCCATTGATTCAGTGATGCCATTCAACCATTTCATCCTCTGTCATCCCCTTCCCTTCTTTCCTTCAATCTTTCCCAGCATCAGGGTCTTTTGAAGTGAGTCAGCTTTTCATAACAGGTGGCCAAAGTATTGGAGCTTTGGCTTTAGCATCAGACCTTCCACTGAATATTCAGTTATATGCTCCAAAATGACATCATCTTCTAGTCCTTCTGTACTGATGCTGAGCTTCTTTCAAACTAGTCTGGCTTTCATTATTCCATAATATTAATAGTGACCAAATAATTCCCATACTTTTTTTTTGAAATGTCAAAAATTGTCCTGTATATATTAACTAATGGTGGAATTTTTCTCTCCTGTTGTACTCTCAAAAATGGCAATCTTGTTTTTAATGTGATAGGCACTATTTCAATAGGTTTTACATGAATATCACTCAGGATTTTATGTCATACTTTGGAGCTGTGCCAATGACCTTGAGGTTCACATTTTAGATGGTTAAAGCGATGAAGCAGGAGAAACAAAATGTTTATCCTCCTCCTGTCTCAGATGTAATATCTTTCCGGCCTGACTCAAATCAGAGACAGAAATGGAAATTGTTGAGGCACTGTGGAGAAGCACTTGAGAGTTTTATACTTTTCTTCATATCTCCTACACCAAGCTTGTGGCCATAATTTAGCAGCATTGCATACATCTTATGGGAATAAGCACAGTGAATATGCTCAATTGAGGTTCTTAAGAAATAGGGCCATGTTTTTATCTGTAGACTTTATTCTAATCCATTCACATATTTGAGTGTAGTCCATTTTAAAACTGGTCCAGTGACACAAGGCACTTGCTGTAAATGAACAAAAATATTACCACTCTGATTTTTAACTTTTCTCATAAATGTGTTTAGAGGAATATAGATTTATCACTGCATTTGTGGCCTATGAGAACAAAGTATAAATTATGTGAATAGGAACTTCCCCCCAGAGAAGGGTGTTTGAAAGTGAGATATGGCCAGTTTCATCAAGTGGCCATTGCTAAGACAAGCCACTCAGACCTAATTCAACCAAGAAACTGCTAAACAAGGGTGAAAGTCAGAATGGAATGCAACCTTTCCTGTTACTGCCACTCAGGGCAGAGCAGGAAAATGTGAGGATAAGCAGAGAGATCCCACTGATATTTAGTAGGAGACGGAGATCCCTCAAGAGAGAAGGCAGGAAATGACGGTACGGCACAAATAAAATGTTAAAATTATTTCTTGAGGGAAAAACACACAAAAAATAAGCAACTTTGTGTGTGTGTGTGTGTGTGTGTGTGTGCAAAATATGTCTTGGATTCTGTTTAAATTATTAATGGGGCTCTGAACATATTATCCCCAAATATAGTATATTGGCATATTAAATATCTTAAGCTGAAGGCATTTGAGAAAAAAGCAGGAATGTCACTTTTATCTCTCCTTCTCTTCTTTCCTGAAACAAGTCATAAAATTCCCATGTGACAGGTACCCTTCCTGTACTGAGGGGAAAAAAAAAAAACAAAACACTTTATGACCAGAGATGAGGAATTTGTGGCTGAGAAATCTTGCAAACTAACCTTGCTAAACTAATGCTTATCATCCTTATTACTCTTCACCATTTGCTATTCCAGGCTGAAGCTCCTCTGTCTTGTCAATTCTTCAGAAATGTATTATTTCTTTGTCTAAAAGATAGAAAATTCCTGTTCTGGTCACTTCATCAGGGTCTTCATTGTCTTGTTAAGTCTTCCTGGTATACATAAAAGTTCAATGAAATTTGTATACTTTTCTTCTGTTAATTCTCAAGCCCAGCCCAGGGCTCTAAGATGGCTGAGAAAACCTTTCTCCCTCCCTCACATAAATGGGCAGTGAGAACATGAAAACATGTGCAACATCATTAGTCATCAGGGATATACAAATTCAGACTACAATGAGCACCACTATTAACACACTAGTATGATTAAGATTTAAAAAAAAAATTTTAAAGACTGTAAATGCCAAAATTTTAGAAAAGAGGCAAAATTCCACGCTTTCAAATATTGCTGGTAAAGATGCAAAATGATACAATTTTGATTGTATTTTGCATGTGACATTTTAAAAAATTAGAAAGGCTAATAAACAGTGTTCAGAATAAACATGAGTTGAAATAATACAGGTCAACATAAAGAAACTTGATAAGTTATATATCATTAATCTTATTTTTTTAAAAAAATTCTAGTTCAATATTACAGTCTGAAACTCTTTCTTCCAGTTCAGAATGAGGAATCTTACTCAAAATGGATTTTAAATGCAATATGAGGCTAACTCCATTGGTAATGCAAAATCTATATCATGAAGTATTCTGATGGGGTTCAGGGCACATTACCCCAAAATACGGCACCTTGTCATATTGAATATTTTAAGCTAAAGTGACCTAACAAAACAGTATAAACTGTTTTCTGCCTTGCAACAGTTGATACAATTCTCATGAGAGACACTCTCACTACACCTAGAGGAAAGGAGCATCTTTATCTCTGAAGACAAATAGATGATGAAAGAATGAGAACAAACCAGCCTTACTGAGTTTCCCCTAGTTTACTACGCTTATATCCCACTCCTTAACCTATTATACTTCTATGGACTGTAGCCTGCCAGGCTCCTCTGTCCATGGGGATTCTCCAGGTAAGAATACTGGAGTGTGTAGCTGTTCCCTTCTTCTGAGGATCTTCCCAACCCAGGCATTGAACCCAGGTCTCCTTCACTGCAGGCGGATTCTTTACCATCTGAACCACCAGAGAAACCCAAGAATACTGGAGCATCCCCTTCTCCAGGGAATCTTCCCAACCCAGAAATCAAAACAGGTCTCCTGCATTGCAGGCAGATTCTTTACCAGCTGAGCTACCAGGGAAGCCCATACAACAGTATACCTTTCATCAAACCTAGTGTAAATGTACAAGGGCCTAACTGTTGTAGGGAAGAGCCACTTCTGACTCCACAATGGAACTGTTTCTTTGACTTGCTTTTGTTATTATCAGTTCAGTTCAGTCACTTAGTCATGTCTGACTCTTTGGGACCCCATGGACTGCAGCACACCAGGTCTCCCTGTCCATCACCAATTCCCAGAGTTTACTCAAACTTGTGTCCATTGAGTCAGTGATGCCATCCAGCCATCTCATCCTCTGTCATCCCCTTCTCCTCCCGCCTTCAATCTTTCCCAGCATCAGGGTTCTTTCCAATGAGTCAGTTCTTCCCATCAGGTGACCAAAGTATTGGAGTTTTAGCTTCAGCATCAGTCCTTCCAATGAATATTCAGGACTGATTTCCTTAGGGTGGACTGGTTGGATCTCCTTGCAGTCCAAGGGACTCTCAATGGCCTGTCTCTGAAAACCCTGTCCCTCTGTCTGACTGTTAAGCTAAAGTGCCTTTTTTTAGGACTCTGTCTACCTGTAGATGACAGGCAAGAAAAAATAAACACATCTACTTCCCAAAGCTTGCCATTCTAGGAGATATTTGCAAGATTTGTTGTTCAGTCACTCACTGGTGTCCAACTCTTTGTGACCCCATGGACTGCAGCACGGCAGGCTTCCCTCTCCTTTACTATCTCCCTGAGTTTGTTTAAATTCGTGTCCATTGAGTTGATGATGCCATCCAATTATCTCATCCTCTGTCAGCCCCTTCTCCTGCACTCCATCTTTTCCAGCATCAGGATCTTTTCCAACGAGTTGGCTCTTTGCATCAGGTGGCCAAAGCATTGGAGCTTGAGCTTTAGCATCAGTCCTTCCAATGAATTTTCAGGGTTGATTTCCTTTAGGATTGACTGATTGGATCTCCTTGCAGTCCAAGGGACTATCAAGAGTCTTCTCCAGCACCACACTTCAAAAGCATCAGTTATTTGGCACTCAGCCTTCTTTATGGTCCAACTTTCACATCTGTACATGACTACTGGAAAAACAATAGCTTTGACTATACAGATGTTTGCCAGCAAAGTGATATCTCTGCTTTTTAATACGCTATCTACTCCAGTACTCTTGCCTGGAAAATCCCATGGACGGAGGAGCCTGGTAGGCTGCAGTCCCTGGGGCCGCTGAGAGTCGGACACGACTGGGCGACTTCACTTTCACTTTTCACTTTCATGCATTGGAGAAGGCAGTGGCAACTCACTCCAGTGTTCTTGCCTGGAGAATCCCAGGGACGGCGGAGCCTGGTGGGCTGCCATCTATGGGGTCACACAGAGTCAGACACGACTGAAGCGACTTAGCAGCAGCAGCAACAGAAGCAGAAGATATTAAGAAGGGACGACCTTTCCTCACGGCCTAGCAGGAGCGCGGCCACGCGGCGGCCCACAGGGCGGACGCCTTCGAGGCGCTCATGGTGGCGCAGGTCGCCAAGTTCCCCGCGCACCGGCGGCTGAAGGACCAGCTCGACCACCTCAACGTCACCAGGAGGTGGTCCTGACCGTGAGCCTCGCCGGACCCCGGCCTCGCACGCTCCACTGCCTGCAGTCGGGGCTCCTTCACCCCGGGTTTCTCCCTCGCTCCCCTGAGGGACGGTGCGGGCATGGCCTGTGTCACAGACGACACAAACGTCATTTGTACGAAGCCGCAATAAAGCTACCAACTGTGAAAAAAAAAAAAGAAAGCCTTATGTGATATGTTTCACATCTACCGAGGCTTAACTATTCTCTTTATCATCCTTGGGTATAGGGAAGAATACATTGAAAGACAATTTGAGCCCACTCCAGTATTGTTGCTTGGAAGATTCCACAAACAGAGGAGGCTGGTGGGCTACAGTTCATGGAATTGCAAAGAGTCAGACACGACTAAGCACACACGTATGCTTATGTGTTCATTGTTGGAGGGAAAGGAATCCATGAACTAGTATTTTCAGATCCATAAGAAAAAGAAGAATGAGGCAAGCAGAGAACTAACATTTATGTCACCAACTACATATAAAAGATTCTACATGCACTATCTAATTTCAGTATCAATGACATTTCTAAAGGAAAGTTATTATTATCCTCAATTTACAGAAAAGAAATTGTATCTTTTTAAGTTTACTTGGCTAGAAAGGGAATATATAACGCAGATTTCTTGTTTCTGGTGTTCCCACTACCATAATAAATTTTACTATCGTCTGTACTTTCCATCGGTATCCAGAAAATTTAAATCTCAGTGTTGAGAACAAGCTAAACACAGAAAATACTCAGTGTGACTTCTGAAAATACTGTAAATTTAATGAGAAACCTCTTCACTTAAATAATAGCAGAAAAGGGAAAGCAAACAAACTGAGATTATAATATGGGGAAAATACACTGTTAGTCCTTGGTTAGATCAAATTATATACTTTTCCTTTATTTATGATCTTTTCTTTTAGATCAATTAAATATACATTACAATTTATATTTCAGTACAAAGCATGAAAATGATTTCCTAAAGAATAATAGAATTGTGATTTATCCCCACTATAGCTCTACCCCGCTTTGGTCAACAGAGGTTTACATTTGGGTAGGTAAACCTACGTTACCATCTAGTGGTAAAGTCTTAGAACTGCAGACACAAACTCCCCGAGTCCTGCCTGCCTGCCTACTAAGTTGCTTCCATCTGTTTGACTCTTTGTGACCCTGTGGACTGTATGTAGCCCGCCAGCCTCCTCTGTCCATGGAATTCTCCAGGCAAGAACACTGGAGTAGGTTGCCATGCCCTTCTCTAGGGGATCTTCTCAAACCAGGGATCAAACCCACGTCTCTCAAGTGTGCAGATACAAAACTGGATTACAATGAAGCCTTCTAAAAACAGTGTTTAACGCCTCATGAAGGTGTTGAGAAATGCTGCCTTCAAAGGTGGGTTTGACATGGTTCATTATTCTTATTCAAATTGTAGTCAATTGTTCATAAATATCCTTCCTGAATTAGCATCTTTCATGTTGTAGTGCAATTGCTAGGTTATGTCTGACTCTTTGTGACCCCATGGATTGCAGCATGTCAGTCTTCCTTGTCTTTTACTATAGTCCAGAGTTTGCTCAAACTCATGTTCATTGAGTCAAAACCACAAAGCCTAAGAAAAACTGATGCCCAGAAAACAATGAAGCCAGGAAAAATAGAATAATTGACTATGACTTAGATATAAGGTCAGAACGGCTTTTCTCATGAGAAGAGAAAACTGTGAGTATAGTAAAATAGGCTCAGTTTTTCTCTTGGTGTTTCCCCATAGTTTGATACAAACTCTTCATTTTAGCAACCCTTTTCAAACTACCAGTGGGAAAACTGTTAACAGTTAAAAATAATGCAAAAATTTATCACAGAAAATTTTTGTATTGAATACACTTTGAAATATGCAAAAATAAATATACTGTGTTAAATAAAATATATCACTAAAATTAATTCACCTTTTTTTCCCCAATCTATTGAGGTGGTTACCAAAAATGTAAAATTATTTATATGCAGCTCACTTTGTATTTTTACTGAACTCCTTTGCTAGAATATCAAGAATAGAAGTATTATGTAACTTTTCAATGAATTGAGAAATATTTATGTGTAAGATTATATTAGTGTTGAGTACATAAGTTTAGTGAGTTTGATTAATAATTTGAGTGACTAAAATGCATTATGCAATTAAGACAGACTATACCTGACTCCAGACAGCAACCTAATTCTATGCTTGATGATTTGCGTGCAGATATAGAAAATCAATCTTGATCCTCCACAAAGCTTAGGATGCCTTGCTGAATGGAAGAAAAGTAAGACATTTTCAATAGTTTCTTTGTTGGGCATTCAGATTTAACCTACTGCTCCAGTTTATACATGAAATCAATTTCTTTGTGAGAAGTTCTACTACCTGCGTGCGGTAGAATCATACAATCACAGATAATAGCAAAATTCAAGTGTTTCATCTTCAGCTGCTAGTCAAAGAGTTCTGAGACACCACCTCCCACCCCATCCCCATAAGAACTGTATGATCATGACCCACTGTGTTCTTCCTGATTGGAAATGCTTTCCTCTCGGCCAATACTCCTGCTAGAAATTCTAAGAATACCTCTGGAGAGGTGTGTTCAACTTGGAGATTCTGTGCATTTTGGAGGCAGGAAACAAGTAGATTAGGAAGAAATTGGGATGCTGAGTATGGACAATAGCAGGAATGTCCGGGTGGTATTATTCTGAACTAAGAAAATAAAGGAGTTTTTTTCTACAAAGAACAAGTTATGGTTTAAGAAGCATGTAGGTACTAGGCATTAGTAGGAGAGCAGGAATCAGAAATCCAACAAATTGCAACATAAAATGAGAAAAAATTGGTATGTAACTTGGCTTTTAAAACTCCTTCTGCCAGTGGAAAAATGCTGTTCACACATGGTCAGACTCATTCCGAATTTCAAGCAGTGAAATATTCCCAGATTTCTCTACTTCCTAGCACATAATAGAATTTTACTTCCTGGCAATCTTATGGTTTGATGGGAACATGCAATTAATTATATTCAGCAATTCATTTGTAGAATTGATATAAGTGTCTTCTGAGCTGGAATGTTCTATTATCAGTGCAAGACTGTTAATGCTATGTGGAATCTAAAGCCCACAATAAACTGAGTCATATTATAATCCCTTAAATTAAAAATGAAGTGCCTTAACCTCTAGGTTTTGTTACCATGCCTACCCTCAACCAGTGGTACATAATTTTCTGATAGGTATAGAGTCTCTTTCTCTGCCTACACTGTCATTGTGAATTGTATTCAATGTGAGGGGGTCTCATCTGAGTGATGTCCAGAGATTTAGGCTCTTTCAGGTAACAGAAGAATGAGGGGACAGCATTTACCTCTGTAGTAGGAACAAGGGCCATTAAGCTATGGAAGTTCAGAGTTTGTAAATGTGTAATAAGAACTTCCATTTCTGAGATTGGTTCTCTTACTATTGTAAGTTTGCATATGGCTAAATGCAAACTACTTAACATATATGTTGAGCCTAAACACAGTATAAATAAATATATACTGGCTTTTCAGCTCCACCCATTTGGTGATAGATTTTTGCAGATAATCAAATAAGGCAATGCTCATATGTTGATGTCATGGCCATACCTGGAACTTAATACACATTTTAGACACTTGTGCACTTTGAGGGGACAAAAAAGGGGCCTTCCCGGGTGGCTTAGCAGTACAGAATCCACCTGCAAAGTAAGAGATGCAGGTGACGCGGGTTTGATCCCTGGTCAGGAAGATCCTTTGGAGGAAGGCATGGCAACCCACTTAGGGATTTTTGAAGAATCCCATGGACACAGGAGCCTGGTGGGCTATAGTCCATGGGGTCACAAAGAGTTGGACATTACTGAAGTGACTGAGCACGCACATTGAAAATATCTCAGAGTTCTGTTTTCCATCTGGTATGATGACTTTCACCATTCAAGATGGTGGCTGTTTCATCAACTTTGGTTCCTGTATGACTATAATAGAGATTTCTGTCATTAATAATCAACAAGTTGTAAATAAGAGAAGCAAACATTCAACCTAGAATTACTTGCCTGGATTGTAATTTTAGTTCTGTTATTTACAAATAGTAAAGCAAACCATCCTCTTTGAGTTTCCAATCATCTTTAAAATAAGACTAATAATGCCAATGCAAGTTGAAGAACAAAGACAAACTAAAACTATTCTATAGATAAATGATAATTCACACCATGGGAAGCAGTAGATTTGAGATTTTCTTTGGAAACTTTTAGAAACTATTTTTCAGTGTAAAATCCCTGTATGACTGATAGCATTTGAACAGTGGTAAAGTCAAGGCAGGTTCAGGGATGTCCTTTGTTTTGTAATGTAGATGGCACTGCCATACACTGAAGTAGAGATCATGGAAGGAGAAGGTTGTGTCCTCCTGTTGTCTCAGAGAACAGAGTGATTTGCATGACTAATTTAGAATAATGTGAATATCTTTTTCTTAAATTCCTCTACACAGACTTTTGGAATGAAATTTCCCACTTGCTCATTAGGAGTTAATCTCCTTGCCCTCTCCAATACATAAATGCCCATATTAACTTTATGAACATCTGAATGTAATAAAATACTCCCTTAACTTTATCAATTTGGGGCTTTATAATTCTTTACAATTACTCACTGCTCTTCCCCTTGTAAATAGATGCTGGAGTTTAATTCCCAGGACCCAATATGTTATGCCTCACATTTCTTTCTCTCTTTCAAGGCTGTATAGCAAGTATATAGAATCCTGCTCTGGCTTCTGCTTTACACTCTCTTTTTACCATGGATACTGTTAGATTCCTATTTTTATATTTATTCTTGACTTCAGGAGAAAATGACCCCTTGAGCTAGCAATCCGTTTGTATCTGTTGGTGTTAGGTTTGTCAGGTGCATCGTTGTCCTTTTTCTTCTACTTCACCTGTCACAGCATAATAGTTATTAATCTTGCCCATCCTGAAATTTGAGCAATATAGTCTATAGTCTGTTAATAAGTTGACTTTGTAACTTTGTGAAGTAACATTTTAATTAGCATATAGATAGGATTTTTACTTTTTGTCAGCAAAAAGAAGAATGCTCAATCTATATCCGAGGGGTTTCTTCATTCATTCATTCATCCAACAATTACAGTTTACTTACTATATCCACCCTATAGGAGACACACAGGGAGGAAAAAAATATAACAAATTATCCCTTAATGAATTATGATCTCATTGAAAAGAAAGGAATATACCTCTTAGCCATTTTATTTTTTTTCTAAAATAATTTAATTCTCTTTTGTTTTTACCTACAGAAAAAATAAACTTAGAAATTGCCTAATATATTTGGGCTATGTTAGAGAGTCAATATAAAAACCAGTAAGATTTTAGTGAAGTACTATTTTATACCAATTTTTAAATTAAAAAATTCTTGATATTTTTCTTAAATCCTTATTTGGTTTTATTTAGGTAACAATCAAATTTAAAATGCTTGTTTATCTAATTTGCAGGTTAGCCAAAATATACCCATATAGCTTCTTATGTTCAGGATGCCAGTAGATATACAAATGAATAATTGAGGGAATTAACGAAGAACTCAAAGGAAAAAACTACTTGGGGTTATCAGTTATATTCCTAGCCAAACTTACTGCAGTTCTCAACTTCATTGTCCCATGGAGACCTATCCTTTATTGTTTTTACATATAGTGCACACACACACACACACACACACACACACACACACACACACATCCTCATTCACACACTAATTTACCCAAAAGGAAACTGCTATTTGCCAAAAGCTTTGTTTGATTGCCATACTTTTAAAAACATCCTCAGATCCATTTCCCTGCTGTCCTATTTTCTTTCAGCTCTATCCTGAAGAGAGCCTCTCTCTGTGATTTGAAACATTTCCCAGTGTCTTTTGCAATGGCTAATTTTTCATCTTATTAATACCAATAATATGATGCATTTGAGCACTCTGCAGTGTTTTGATAAGATTCCATGGGGGTCTAGCCTTTTCCAGCTATACAGAAATGTTGGAAAAATAAAGCATCAGGGCAAAAATACATGTCCTGCCGACCATTTGTACCACAGGAGATTAGGACACAGGGTGGAGGTCTATGCTATAGAAATGATTTCTGAAGATGGGAGCCATGCAGAGGGCTTCATTAACTTCCAAACACTTCAAAATGAAAAATGGGAGGAAAGTATCTTGGAAAGGCTGGACAACAAGAGATCACATTAAACAGCATGCCTGTTATGGTAAGTTAAAGGCGGGTGTTTGATGTAGAGAGTATGGATTTCAGTCCCTATTTCAATGAAATGAGAAAATGGTAGTTTTAGAAAGGGGAAATAAAATATCATACTTTTATCAGATACCGGTCCCTTTGAGATTGCTTATTCCTGCCATACATCTGCCTTAGTCTCAACATCAAAAAGAAAGGGAAAACAGTGATTTCACAGTACATTGTATGGAAGAATGAAACAATACTTGTCATTTATCCTAAAATTCCAGGGGAAAAAATAACTATAAAAACATAAGCATGCCACCTTTTTCAGTTATGATTCCTATAGGGAATTACAGTAAGCTTTGGGATATACACAGGGTTCAGGACATTGTGAGGGCTACCCTCATAGCTCAGTTGGTAAAGAATCTGCCTGCAATGCAGGAGACCCCAGTTTGATTCCTGTGTTGGGAAGATCCGCTGAAGAAGTGATAGGCTACCCACTCCAGTATTCTGGCCTGGAGAATTCCATGGACTATACAGTCCATTGGGTCTCAAAGAGGCGGACACAATTGCACGACTTTCACTTTCACTGCACTTTCAGGACGTTGTGAAATGTTGGTATATCTTAATATATCATGCTGCTGCTGCTAAGTCGCTTCAGTCGTGGCCGACTCTGTGCGACCCCACAGATGGAAGCCCACCAGGCTCCTCCATCCCTAGGATTCTCCAGGCAAGAACACTGGAGTGGGTTGCCATTTCCTTCTCCAATGCGTGAAAGTGAAAAGTGAAAGTGAAGTCACTCAGTCATGTCTGACTCTCAGCGACCCCATGGACTGCAGCCTACCAGGCTCCGTCGTCCATGGGATTTTCCAGGCAAGAGTACCAGAGTGAGGTGCCATTGCCTTCTCCGTAATATATCATGAGTGTTTAACAATTCCAAGTACTAAATTTCTAATTCATTCTAGAGAGGTCATGGTATAAGCTACTTGAAGAGTAATTATTTTTAATATGTTAGGAGATATGAGTTGAACAATTAATTTTCATTAGCATTTTATCACAGAGGAGTAATATCTCAGGTGCAGAGATAAAAATATTGTTTCCCATTACACATGCTACAACAAGGGGTATTGTGAAATCTCTGCCCCTAGGAGCTTTCTCAAAGTCATCTCTAATGTCCATAGTTTGCTTCTATTTTAATCCATGTGAGGTAAATGAAAGTTACTATGATCAAAACAGCAAAATAAATAAATACCAACCCCCCCCCCCACTTCTCTCAGGGCTATTAAATGACTATATGAGGCAAAGTTGATTTTTTACTATTATTTTAGCTCAATTGACTAATGGTTACGTTTCAGTTCTCTGCTTCATTTTTCAATTGATGCAAGAGCTTTTGAATGTCCTGGGGAAGCTTTGATCACTATTCCAACACCCAACATGTCAGAGGGGCCTCTGTGGGGACTTCCCTGTTGGTCCAGTGGTAAAGAGTCCATCTTCCAAAGCACAGTATGCAGATTCGATCTCTATTTAGGGAACAAAGATCTCACATGTTGCAGGGCAACTAAGCCCATGTGCCACAACTACTGAGCCCATGTAGCCCAATGGGAAGCCCACATGCTGCATATAGAGGAAGGAAAAAAAAAAAGCCCACTCACCACAGCGAAGACCCCATGTGCTGCAAAGGAGACTCAACCAAATAATAAATAAATGAATACATTAAAAAAAAGAGAGCAATGTCTCTGTAACTGTGTCTACTGTATGTTTCTTATCACTGCATACACGAGAGATTTTATTGCCAGACTCTATATCATAGAGTCATTCAGTTGTCTCAAATTTCCTTTTCACTCATTAATGGAAGTTACCTATATCATACTGTCAATATAATTGATAACTTGACCTGAAAACTATACATAAAATTTTCTTAATAAATGGAAATTATTTCTTTAAATATTCTCAACTAAACTTTGACTAGATTTGCTTCATTAAATGCCAGAAAGAAAAATGTGACTAAAATGAATTATTTGTAGTTCTTATTGATTTCCTTTTAACATGTTAGGTGAATTCTGACAATGGAGAAATTCTGGCTTATAATTTAGTTATATGAAATACTGATGACAATGACCTTAGAGTAGTTAAAAATACTTTATAATTACAGTTTTTAAGAAACTCCCTTATTAAATCAAAATATAAATAGAATCATACATTTTCTCTTATGATGGAATCCTTGAAGAAATGGTTTGGGTCTGGAAAAATAATATCTACAATTTTGATAAGTGTGCTTTTTCTACCTTTCAGTTTTTAGTGCAAAATCAGGGTCCACATTCAAATCACTCCACTTACTTCAGTTTACCAATGGATTGAATAAAAGAAAAGAAAATGTGACAATTAACATGAATAATGGTAATAATTTCAATGAAATACAAATGTGATAACATCCAGCTTTTATTAATTTCAGCTTTTAAATTGAGCTGTTGAGATTGTCCCTTGGGAGGAAATTACATATACACATATGAGCTTCCCAGGTGGCTCTAGTGGTAAACAAAGTCTGCCTGCCAATGCCTGCCAATGTAGGAGATGTGGGTTTAATCCCCTGGTTGGGAAGATCCCCTGGAGGAGGAAATGGCAACCCACTCCAGTATTCCTGCCTCAGAAATCCCATGGATAGAGGAGCCTAGCAGGCCACAGTTCATGAGGTCACAAAGAGTTGGACACAACTGACTGAGCACAGACGCACACACATATATATGCAGATAAAGGATAAGATGGTTGCATGGCATCACCGACTCAATGGACTTGAGTTCGAGCAAACTCTAGAAGATGGTGAAGGACAGGGAAGCCTGGTGTGCTGCAGTTCATGGGGTCCCTAAGAGTCAGACAGGACTGAGCAACTGAACAGCAACAAGGTCAAACAGAGAGTCATAGGAATTACTATCAGTCATTAGATGACACTGGAAAGGCAACTTTTTGGAAAAACAAGGGAAAATAAACCAAATAATTCAGTGTCTTCCATTAAGCTCTTAATCATTTAAAAATAATTCTGTGCAAAGACTTAAATGCATTATGATAATTAGGATGTGCTTTAAAGATGCAGATTCAAAAAAATAAATGTAGAATCAGACAATTTTGACAGCTGCTTCACATGAGCGATTGAAACACTTAAGTTGCAAGTATTCCCCAAAGAAGAAGAACTAATAGTCTGTGGAGTCACAAGCAAGATGGAAGCCCTCTGAATTATCTGAAGAGTTCAAGGTGGGTTTAGCTTTTCTGGTATCTGACTCTGTCTACAAAAGAAAAGTGAAGTGGATTAGCAAAGCAATTATCTTGATTAACCAAGCAAAAAAACTAATTCTCTGCACATCAGAAACAGGCAATTATTAAGGCATGAATTATACAGATTGACTATAATATCTATGTTGACTGAATTCACCAAATAACACTATGGTACCTTATCTTCTTTACATAGACAACCAAAAAATAGTAATATCATGAAGTACATCTAACTTCAAACCTTTATTTCCCTTCAGAAAATAATGCTTAAAAAATGGTTTTATTCTAGGAAACCAAGAACATATTGGAATACAATGAAAATGAAGAAAAAATATGATATCTTGAAATGAGAATGCTATGACTCTAATGACCATATAGTCTTCATAAGCACCCTGGAGTAGAAAGAAACAAAAGGGAAGACTGGATAATACATAATATGGTGATATATATCTCATTTCAACTCAGAGATCTCACAACTGTGTAGGGGAACCTGACCAAAAATGTATGCAGAGAAATGAGTAGATAAATCAATTTGAGCTTTTACTAGGTGACATTAAAACTAAATCAGTTATTTAAAAAGAGCAAAAAAAAAAAACAATAAAAAAAATGGGCAGGAGACTTAAATAGACATTTTTCTAAAGAAGACATACTGATGGCCAACAGGCAACATGAAAAGATACACAATACTGCCAATTATTAGAGAAATGCAAATTAAAACTACAGCAAGGTATCAGGTCACAATTGTCAGGATGGCCATCATCAAAAAGCCCACAAATAACAAGTGCAGGAGAGTGTACAGGAAAAAGAGAACCCTTCTACACTACTGGTGGTAAATGTAAATTGATGCAGTCACTATGGAAATATTATAGAGATTCTTTAAAACCCTGAAAATAGAGCTACCACATGATCCAGCAATCCACTCTTGGGATATCAAGATCATATATCATATACCATGTATCATATCTTGTATATAGAAAAGATGAAAACATCAATGCAAAAAGATCGGTTCAGTTCAGTCACTCAGTCATGTCCGACTCTTTGTGATGCCATGGACTGCAGCATGCCAGGCTTCCCTGTCCATCACTAACTCTTGGAGCTTGCTCAAACTCATGTCCATCAAGTCGGTGATGCCTTCCAAAAGCTCATCCTCTGGTGTCCCCTTCTCCTGCTTTCAATCTTTCCCAACATCAGGGTCTTTTCCAATGAGTCAGTTCTTCACATTAGGTGGCCAAAGTATTGGAGTTTCAGCTTCAACATCAGTCCTTCCAATGGATATTCAGGACTGATATCCTTTAGGATGGACTGGTTGGATCTCCTTGCAGCCCGAGGGACTCTCAAGTGTCTTCTCCAACACCACAGTTCAAAAGCATCAATTCTTTGATGCTCACCTTTTTTATAGTCCAACTCTCACATCCATACATGACTACTGGAGAAACCATAGTTTTGACTAGATGGACCTTTGTTGGCAAAGTAATGTCTTGGCTTTTTAATATGTAATATGCTGTCTAGGTTGGTCATAGTTTTTCTTCCAAGGAACAAGTTTCTTTTAATTTCATGGCTGTAGTCACCATCTGAAGTGATTTTGGAGCCCAAGAAAATAAAGTCTGTCACTGTTTCCATTGTTTCCCCATCTATTTGCCGTGAAGTGATGCGACTGGATGCCATGATCTTAGTTTTTTGAACGCTGAGTTTTAAGCCAACTTTTTCACTCTCCTCTTTCACTTTCATCAAGAGGCTCTTTAGTTCTTCTTTGCTTTCTGCCATAAGGGTGGTGTCATCTGTATTTCTGAGGTTATTAGCATTTCTCCCAGCAATCTCAATTCCAGCTTGTGCTTCATCCAGCCCAGCATTTTGCATGATGTATTTTGCATATAAGTTAAATAAGCAGGGTGACAATATACAGCCTGATGTACTCCTTTCCCGATTTGAAACCAGTCTGTTGCTCCATGTCCAGTTCTAACTGTTACTTCTTGAACTGCATACAGATTTCTCGGGAAAAAGAAAAGATATAAGAAGATACATGAACCCCACAATTCATAGTGTCACTATTTACAATGGCTAAAACATGGAAGCAACCTAAATGTCCATCTGCAGATGAAGAGATAAAAAAGATATGATATATATCTACATGCATTCAAATATATAATGGAACTTTACTCAGCCATAAAAAAGAATGAAATAATGCCATTTGCAGCAACATGGATGGACCTCTAGAGATTTGTCATACTAAGTGATTTCAGTTAGACAAAAAAAGACAAATATCATATGATATCACTTATATGTGGAGGCTAAAAAATAGTATGAAAGAACCTATTGATGAAACAGAAACAGACTCAACAGACATAAAAAGCAAACATATTTATCAAAGGCAAAAGAGGGGATGAATTAGGGATTTGGGATTAGTAGATACATACTCGGAGAAGGCAATGGCACCCCACTCCAGTACTCTTGCCTGGAAAATCCCATGGACGGAGGAGCCTGGTAGGCTACAGTCCATGGGGTCGCTAAGAGTCGGACACGACTGAGCGACTTCACTTTCACTTTTCCCTTTCATGCACTGGAGAAGGAAATGGCAATCCACTCCAGTATTCTTGCCTGGAGAATCCCAGGGACGGCGGAGCCTGATGGCCTGCCGTCTATGGGGTCGCACAGAGTCGGACACGACTGAAGCGACTTAGCAGCAGCAGCAGCAGCAGATACATACTAGTATATATAAAGTAGATAACCATCGGGGACCTACTGTGTAGCACAGGGAACTATATTCAATATCTTATAACAACCTGTAATAGAGAAGGATCTGAAAAAAAAAGATCAGTTTTATATGTAAAACTGAGTCACTTTTCTATATACCTGAAACTATCTTCAATTAAAAAATAAACTAAATGAGTGGTTGAGACAGAGGGTGATCTACTTTCAGGGAGTCAGTGAAATCTAGGAATACAGGATATTTAGGAATATATTTCTGCATTAGTGGCTTAAAGCAACACACATTTATTATCTCATAGTTTCTCTATATCTAGAGTCATGTATTGGCTCAGCTTGATCCTCTGCTTTAAGGGTTTTCACAAGACTGTAATCAAAGTGTTTGCCAGAGCTAGTCTCATGTGGAGGCTTGTTTGTGGAAGAATGCTCTTTGAGCTCAATTATGTAGTTGTTAGCAAGATTCAATTCTGTTTAGGTTACTGGACTGAGCACTTCAATAGATAGCTTTTGGCCAGGGTCTGCCTCAGGTCCTTACCACATTAACTTCTCAACATGGCAACTGGCTTTATTGAAGCCAATAAGAGTGAGAGTGTTGTTGCAAGATGGAAACCAGAATCTTGTAATCTAATGATAGAGTGAGATCCCCTCTTAAGTTGAGATATCTTATTGTTTGGGCTTTCCTGATAGCTCAGTTTGTAAAGAATCCATCTGCAATTCAGGAGACCTTGGTTCAATTCCTGGGTCTGAAAGATCTGCTGAAGAAGAGATAGGCTACCCATTCCGGTATTCTTGGGCTTTCCTTGTGGTTCAACTGGTAAAGAATCTGCCCGCAATGTGGGAGACCTGGGTTTGATCACTGGATTGGGAAGATGTCCTGGAGAAGGGAGAAGCCACTCACTCCAGTGTTCTGGCCTGGAGAAGTCCATGGACAGTATAGTCCATGGATTTTCAAAGAGTTGGACATGATTGAGCCGCTTTCAAATTTAAAAAAATTCAAACTCATCTTATTGCTTAGAAAAAAGTTACTAAAGGGGAGGGGATAACTGGAGACAGGGTTCATTTGGGGTCATGGTAGGCATTACCTACCACAGAAGGTGTCACCTCAGTTTAGTCATGAGGAAAACAAGGGATGGAGTGGCCCAGTCTAAAGAAAATACTAAATGCCTGAAGTGGAGAAGTCCTTCAGTGTTCAAGAAAATGAAAGAAGACAGAATAGTTAGAAAATTATGAATGGTGGTGTTAGTCACTCAGTTGTGACCCCATAGACTGTTGCCCACTAGGCTCCTATGTCCATGGAATTCTCCAAACAAGAATACTGGGAGTGGGTTGCCATTCCCTTCTTCAGAGGATCTTCCCAACCCAGGGATTGAACCCAGGTCTCCCACATTGCAGGCAGATTCTTTTACCATTCATGAGGGGTGGGGAGAGTGTAAAAGAAGAACTGCAGTTAGATCAGGTAAGTCCTCATGGGCTAAGTAGCTTAATTTTATTTGAAGTGTAAAAATATTTATTCAAAGTTCTTTGGCAGGTGAGTCACTTGATTTCCTTTACTCTCTAAGAAAACAACAGAGCCTATTGTGTGGATAATAGAAAGGATGTTATAGTAGTGCTGGTGATCAGACGATAACAGAAGCAACATAATTGAGATGTTCTGGCTTAAGGGGGTGACAGTGGCCAAAGAGAACAGACACACATTCAAGATGTGTCTTGGAAATAGAACCAACATGTGGAGAATGAGAAAAGGAGAGAATTTAATTATTGCTGACTTTCTGATTTTTTTAATAGGGCAAGGGGACAGGATGGTACCATTAACTGAGATGAACAGACTGTGGAGCAGGAATAGGAAATCAATTTGAATAGGAAAAAAATCATACGTTTAATTTTGGACATATTAAAGTTCAGCTATCTGCAAGAATTTAAGTGGAGATGTCAAATAGGCAGTTGGAAATAAAGTCTGGAGCTCAGGGAAAAGATTGAACTGAATATTTAATCACACAAAATTAATGAAGTTTAACCACTCTAGAAGATATAAAGAAAAAATTAAATTGTATTTAGGTTTGAGTCCCAGATCTTCCATCAAATAATTGTGCATTTTTCAGCCAGCCATGCTAGCACTTAAACCTTTGTTTTGTCAGTTGTAAATAGATGTATGATTTTACATTTGTGAAATATAAGGAGAGAGTAATTATTCAATATCTATGTGTCTTTGGTCAAATCTCATAAACTCTTTTAACTTCAGTTCCCTCCCTTGAAACATGAACAGACATCACCTTGTGAAATCTGAGGTCCATTTCAATTTCAAAATTCTGAGTCTGTGGTTGAAATAATATTCAGAATTACATAGAATGATGTCCTATTTAAAAAAAATATTTCAAAATGGTTAAGCATTAAAAAGATTTCTAATGTTAAAAATAGACGTTTAATTTAGCTTCTAATTAGTGCACTGACTATGGTATGTGTGTATCTTCAAATATTTTAATACAACCACTATATGGAAAAAAGTCAGGATTGAAATAAATACAAACCATGGGAGCTTTGTTACTTTCTTTAGCAAAATATATATTCAGCATTAGTTGGATATCAGCTACAACTATCTACTTTCAAGATATCCTTACAATCTTCATGCTCACAATAATACACAATCAGAATATATTTAATAAGTTCCACAAAAGAAGGTAAATGAAAAGAAATCATCTGTTTTTCATTTTACATCAGGCCAAAAAGAATCCAACCCTTCTATTTAAAAACAAAAATTATTGTATTGGCCTAAATTATCCAAATTAGCTTTTTTTTTTTCCTTTCACATTACCTTTGTTGCTTTCTTTATCAAACCCAGTCTTGATTAGCCCTATTATGATTATAGAGTTAATGCGCCTTTTACCAAAATTAACCTTATTGTAAAATAGACAATCATCTTAACAATATTTGCATATCTGTTTAGTATGAGAAGTTGTAAGTTGAAATGTTCATGACTTTTCAAAAAGCAACAAATTCATTATCCAAGCATTATAGTTCACATTGTAATATATAAACATTAGCAACTGCTTAAGCTATTAAGCAAATACTCTGATTTGAATTTAATTTCTCTTTGTTTCCTACATCACAATGGTTCATTTTCCATGATGGTTCTTATGTATGTAGATTTTTTTTTCCTTTGGCAATTAAAATGTAGTTATTTTTAGGGAAGTGATTATAAAATTTCCACGATGGAATTCCATACTTATTCTCCCTCAATGACTCCTTAAACTACTTTTTTGTTTGTGGTTTTAGTATGACAAACAAGATAGAATCTAAAAATCATCCTGTTTTCTCATTTCATTTCCCCTTCCCCCATGGCAATTTGTTACAGTAGTTTGCTGAAGTGCTAAAAGTTAATAAATAGATAAAATGAAAATGGTTTCCCTCCCTCCACCAATACTATCACTACCATGAAAACGTTAGCCATAAACTTGTAGAAGTTAAGTGACAGTAAGTGCCCACCTCTATCAGCCTGCTTCTTTCAACACTTTGGACTATTCCGTAAAGCTTTTACAGAAAGAGCATGCATGGTTTTCATTATTCTTAACCAAATAAACCATGGCAAAAAGAGCAAACACATTTATTTCACACTTTGGTCTAATTTAATTAGAATGATAAAAACATAAAGGTTGTATGGAAAGTGTGAGACAAAGAAACAATTTCCAATGATTTCTTTAGTATGATTTGAGACACTTATGGAATGTTTCCCCTTGACTGTGTTTCTATCTTGCAAGGTAGGATATGAGCAGACAACATCCAATGACACTTGGTGGAGAGGTGAGTCCAACCTTTCTTTCTTCAGTTTTGTGAAAAATGGTGAAACCTCCCCTCTTCATGAGAATGATTCTTCTGATGAAACGAAGATGGCCTGCCCCTACTCCCCTCAGTACTATCACTACCATAAAAACATTAGCCATGGATTAATATGAGGCTCATGCAAGCACAAAGCCATATGAATAAGAGGAGAGTCATGTGAAAATGTTTGAATCGCCAATATTTAATACTTCAGTGAGCCTCTAGCTCAAGATTTCTTACAATATAGTCCAAATTTCCAACTTTCACTTGTCTTACTGCCTTAGTTTTAAAGCATGTGATTCATATTTTCAGAGTTAGAGCTATCAGTCAGACCTTGCCTTTGGATTTTTTCATGCGTTCTCTTCCAGAAAGTTAGTGCTGCTCATGCATGTTCTCTATGCCTATCCTCCAAATACTTTATCACTAGTTTCTCAACTTCTTCAACCCCTGGAGTTTCAACTGCATTTACTTCTTACTCCCAAGCACCAGAGCCTCAATTTGACTCTGGTATCTTTCTGAATTCTGCCCCCTCCAAAATCTTCAACATAGAATTTGAATCTCTTGTACTTTCAATACAACTTTTACTTCACTCTTAACAAAACTCATTTATAAAAAAGAAGTTATTAGTTTGGCAAAGTTATGGTGCATATTTTAAAATGTTAAATAATGTACAGTTTTTTGAGTTAAGGTTCTAATTTTCTGTTCCTCATATCTATTAGCAAATTTTAAAATATGTATTTTTTCTATAAATAATTTTATATTAGTATCTCTTGATTTTTACTTATTAGATGTTATCTAAAAATTATTTATTTAGATATGTATGAAAGCTTAGGATTTAGTCTTTTGACCATCCCCACCCTACACAAAAAAATTTTTCCAATATAGTTCTGATTTAAATTTCACTAGGTTATTATTCAGTGTTTGAAACAGTTTACCTTTGTCAATATTTTTAGCTGATTCATGCAAAATAGTATACTTTTCTTTCTTTGCCTGCCTTTTTGTTTTACTTGAAATTAATTGTGTAATTTTATGTATTTGGACAGTTCTCAATTAAAATGTTCTTTGAGTTGAATATATTTTTTTAATATTTTCAAATACATTTGTTCTTTTATCATCTTTAATCCTCTTTCAGAAATCTCTGCCATAGCTTTTTATCCTGCCCCCAAATCAAGATTGCCTGGAGAAATACCAACAACCCCTGATAAACAGATGATACCACTCTAGTGGCAGAAAGTGAAGAGGAACTAAAAAAAACTCCTGATGAAGGTGAAAGAGAAGCATGAAAAAGCTGGCTTTAAACTCACTGTGAAAAAGACGAAGATCATGGCACTTGGTCCCATCACTTCATGGCAAATACATGGGGGAAAAGTGGAAATATTGACAGATTTTATTTTCTTGGGCTCCAAAATCACTGTGGATGATGACTGCACCCATGAAATTAAAAGATGCTTGCTCCTTGGAAGAAAAGCTATGACAAACCTAGACAGCTTATTAAAAAGCAAAGACATCACTTTGCCAACAAAGGCCCATATAGTCAAAGCTATGGTGTTTCCAGTAGTCATGCCAGATTTGAGAGTTGGATCATAAAGAAGGTTGAGCACTGAAGAATTGATGCTTTCAAACTGTGATGCTGGAGAAGACTCTTGAGAGTTCCTTTGACAGCAAGGAGATCAAACCAGTCAATCCTAAAGGAAATCAGTCCTGAATATTCATTGGAAGGACTGATGCTGAAGCTGAAGCTGAAGCTCCAATACTCTAGCCACCTGATGCGAACAGCCGACTCAATGGAAAAACCCCTGATGCTGGGAAAGATTAAGGGCAGGAGGAGAAGGGACGACAGAGGTTGAGATGGTTGGATGACATCACCCACTCAATCGACATGAGTTTGAGCAATCTCCATGAGCTAGTGAAGGAGACGGAAGTCTGGTATGCTGCAGTCCATGGGGTCTCAAAGAGTTGGACAGGACTTAGCGACTGAACAACAACAAATGAATTGATTACTTCTGTGGGCTTCCCTGGTGGCGCTAGTCATAAAGAACCCACCAGCCCATGCAGGAGACATAAGAGATGTGGGTTCAATTCCTGGGTCAGAAAGATCCTCTGGAGAAGGGCATGGCAACCTACTCCAGTATTCTTGCCCGGAGAAGCCCATGGACAGAGGAACCTGGTGGGCTATAGTCTGTGGGTCACAAAGAGTCAGACACGACTGAAGCGACTTAGTACACACAAGCATTCAAGGCATTCTGCACAGCTGCTGTGTTGGAATTTATGTCTTAAAAATATTCATTTTCCATTAGTTTAGTGGAGTTTTTGGAAATGACCAAAGCTACATGAGAATGCCAATCCTTTATCTTTACCAAAAATTCAAGTTCACTCATTAAACTGATGATGGCATTTACTTTCTTGACCTAACTGTATACTTCAGTCATAGGTATCCTAGCTATTATCCCCACATCTCAAGCCATTACTAACCATTCCATGAGACTCATTTAGAGATTTAAATCTTCAGCATCACTAATTTACCACCATCTACCTATTGTCAATTCTGAAAATAGAATGCTTCATCCCTCCTAAAACACCTCACCCAACCGATTCTCCTCTTGTCACAAAGTATTGCTAGAAAAAGTTGTGAAACCACACGATCAAATTGTATTCCAAATCTATAACTACAACAGAGTTTCCTTTTTTGTAATCTTTATTTTGCCTATATAGTCGAAGTCCTAAAGCAGCAGCTAATTTTTTTCTAGACTTCTCACACTGTCAAAACAACTCTAATCATCACTTCTGCAAATAAGTGGAGACAATGACAAAAATTCCCACATTTATTCTCCACAGTGCTTTTTCTTCTACCTTGTTATCTTCAAAGTATAACAGCCTTTTCTTCCTTATCCTAATGTCACTCTTTGTGCCAAAGGCTCCATTTCATCCTGCTTTCTCCTGTTTCACTTTTTATTGCTTCTCACTATGGTGTCTGTAGTAAGTCCCAGAATGTTTGAATCCATTCTACATTAAAAACAAAGCAAGAATAAAACCTTAATTTACATGACTATCCCTTCAGCTTGTGGCATATCTCTCCTCTTTTCACTATGAGCTACTTTTCCAGTTAAGAGTATTCTACAATACTCATTAAATCTTATCCCTATATAATCTATTTTCTAGCCAGTACTTCAATAGAACTGGCTTTCAAAAATAAGCAAGAAGTGGTTTCAGTGATTTATTTTTCTTTCTACACCTATCATAATATCTCTACAGGATTTAAAATTATTCATTACAAACCCTTCTGGAAGCTCCTTCCCCCTTTGGCTTCCATAGCTTTACATTCTCTTTGCTTTCTTCCACTATTTGAGTGTAGTCCTTGCTTGTTACCTTTAATACTCTTTCCTGATCATTGGAAACATATTTCAATGTTCATTCTTCAACCTATTTTGGATTATCTCCTCCTTAGCATTTTTTTTTCTTGATATTGAGTTTTCCGATGACTTCGGTCAGTCAGTTAGCTCAGTCACTCAGTTGTGTCCAACTCTTTGCGACCCCATGAACTGCAGCATGTCAGGCTTCCCTGTCCATCACCAACTCCTGGTGCCTACTCAAACTCATGTCCATTGAGTCAGTGATGCCATCCAACCATCTCATCCTCTGTCGTCCCCTTCTCCTCCACCCTCAATCTTTCCCAGCATCAGGGTCTTTTCAAATGAGTCAGTTCTTTGCATCAGGTCGCCAAAGTATTGGAGTTTCAGCTTCAGCATCAGTCCTTCAAAGGAATACTCAGGACTGATTTTCTTAAGGATGGACCAGTTGGATCTCCTTGCAGTCCAAAGGGACTCTCAAAAGTCTTCTCCAACACCACAGTTCAAAAGTATCAATTCTTCAGTGCTCATCTTTCTTTATATTCCAACTCTCACATCCATACGTGACTACTGGAAAAACCATAGCTTTGACTAGACGGACCTTTGTTGCCAAAGTAATGTCTCTGCTTTTTAATATGATGTCTAGGTTGGTCAATGACTTCAGCAGTCACTTAAATGAAATGACTTCAGAAGTTACATTTCCATCACCAGTTTCTCTTCCAGGTTGCTTTGCTGCACTTGCAGCTTTCTGTTAGATGATGGGAAAGATTTCTGGTATCCATGCATCAATATGTCCAAAGCTGAATTTGCCATATTTCTCTCCACATCATCTGGACTTCCTCTTACAGTTTCCTTATTTTTCTTAACAGCATTATTATTCTTCTAGTTAACAAGACAAAACAAAAAAGAGCCTGTAGCATCTTTCATTTCTTTCTTTCATTGCCACTTTTCTCTGTATCCCATTAGTGAATATTAATTATACTTAAAAATATCCATTATATTTCCTCTTTCTTTGTATTCTCATTGATATTACCTGTTTCAGATCCTATTTGTCACTCACTTATACTATTGCATTCACCTATATTACCTTGAAAATTTTTATCTTTATGAGGCATTTTCTCCTCAGGTACCAGAGTAATAACTTCAAATCATAGTTGATTCATGTCACTTTCATCCATGGGTGTCAAATGAAATAATTTAATATGGATTTAGGATATAAGTGCAAAGTGTACAAAACTGAATAATGCATTACAGTTATTTGTTCTTTGGGGTTTCCTTTGCGCCTATGGGCAGGGGGGGTAGGTTGTGTTTCCCCTTTTGATTAAATAAACTTTTTTTGTTGTTTGGCACTAACCTCTCAAAAATATTATTTTCACTGACTCCTTTATCATTTTGATAAATTATGTTTTTCACAGTTTGATAAATTATGTTTCCATTTTTAACCTTTTTAACTTTAGAGCTATTTCAGTATCCATTCCCAAGCGCATAATAGACTCTGTGAGTACCTATGTGCTCAGTCGCACAATGGTGTCTGACTACTTGAGGCCCCATGGACTGCAACCCACCAAGCTCTTCTCTCCATGGAATTTTCCAGGGAAGAATACTGGAGTAGGTTGCCATTTCCTACTCCATTGGTTGAGTATCTATGTATATAAAAAATTTTTCAAATGGTATTTGTTAGCCAAAGATCCACGTACTCTATCAAAAACATTGACAGGTGCTTTTAATTTGTCTTTTTTCCCCCTCTCTTAAGTGACCAAATATTGAGCAGTTTGAAATTTCTAGCCTCACTCTATACATCTTCTGCAGAAGTAGGGCCATATTCTCATTCATATCTCCATGCAGGAAGCAAACTCTTCAAGGAATATTACTCCCTTATTTCTGCTACTTGGGCATCAAAGGATCAAAGAGACAACCTGTGGCAAACTAATGTTTTCACGTCTCAAAGTTGGCTACAGAGTTTTAGCACATTGGGGTGACATGATATAACTTACTGAATAATAAGAAGCAAAAATGTTAATTTATAATGAGTAAAACCCATGAAAAAATTTTATGAGATCTTTCAGATTATGTTTGTGCTATTCAATAGGGAGGTTAAAGTCTGCTAATCAGTGATATGAAATATATTTTCATATAATATTGAAAATGTATATTAATTATTGAAATAATAGTCAATATGCATCCTATTTAATTTGGGGCTTCCCAAGTGGCTCAGTGGGTATAGAATCCACCTACAATGCAGGAGATGCAGGAGAGGCAGTTTCAGTTCCTGCATCAGGAAGATCCCCTACAGAAGGAAATGGCAATCCACTTCAGTATTTTTGCCTAGAGAATCACATGGACAGAGGAGCCAGAGGGTACAGTCAATAGGGTTGCAAAGAGTTGGACATGACTAAAGCAACTGAGCATGAACGCATGCACACATCCTATGTAATCTATAAAATTCTAATGGTTTTTACTTTTCATAATTGAAAATTAAAATTACATGCTAGCTCATAATAATTGTTCAAAATATACTCTTCTTTTTCATTAAATAAATAGGAAAAGATTGATTGTGATGTTTAATAAAATTAATGGAGATATTTCTGAACTTTTATATATACTTACTTCTTAACTATTCCCCAAAACTTCACACTAAAATTCATAATATGAACGTTATGTATATTTATGAAATAAACATAATATATATTATTATAACATTTTGCTTCCTAAATAATGGACAGTTTTAGCGTCGTATAGCATTGGATTATTTTTAAAAAATAGGTAAAGAGAAAAAAACCATATAATTGCTTTATAACTTAAAATCATAGCTTCATTAAATTAGATTATATTGATTATGCCTTCAATATTCTGTTTTATAAGATGTTTTCAATATTTAATTTAGCCTTAGGCATTTTTGTAATATCCCTTGGGGCATATTAACCATTTTTATTTGAATTCTTAAATTACATCATGTGTGTTTGTTTGCTTGTTTGTTTTTCTTGGCAGTATCTCTGATCTGATTGATTAGTTTGACATTGAAAACTAGCTTTTACATGTAGGTTACATTTTGTACATTTTTTTCTAAAATAAATAAATCTGAAATTTGAACATTTTAATAAATATTTTTGTGGAATATGATAAGATGAAAGTATTTTATTTAAAAACATAGCAGATTGCAAAATTATATTGAAGTTAATACTATTTTTATTTCCTCAACAGTTTCTGGCTATATAGATTTGAATGTTGTGTCTCTAAGTAAAAATATAGCAAATATAACTATATACATGGTTATATAGCAAATATAATTATATTAGTTATTTTATATGTTTCAATAAAATATTTTTGGTATTTCTTACAAAATGAGAAAGAAAATGACCCAAATACAATGTTCTCAATTGCTTGCTTTCAATCAAGTTGAAGGAGGACCTAGTAAACTTGTAACTATTGAGTTATTAAAAATAAATTTTATAACAAGCATTTTTTATTTTGAATATAAAAAATAAAAGAAGCTCAAAGAATTCCCATTGATAGCAAATTTCCTTTCCCATCATTTTTGTTTATATAAACAAGTTATTTTAATGTTTACATCTGTAGATAGCAACAAAATAAAAACAAAACAGAAAGGGAGCAAAACTGATGCTGAAACTATCTCATTTTAGATTTAAGTAATACGCATTGGTAACCATCCAAACTAATTGAAAGAAAAATTCTTTTGTCTTATTGATAGATATAGGTCAAAAAATCTTTGTTCAAATAATCCTAACATTTATATGGAATGATAAATGTTGATCACTTATGAAAACATTAGTATTCTCAGAAGCTGCTAGCAATACAGGCATGAATCCCTATTCTAGGTCGATTAAGTCTGGCTAGTATTACAGATATGGAAAGGGCAAGTAGCCGAGACGATGTGTAACTAGTGCCCTTTTGATAAAAAAAAAAAAAAGAATTAAACTTGTTTTTGAAAAATTACTGAAAAATTTGGAAAAGAAAGAGATTTGAAGAAGTGGGAAGACTAATCCCACAAGAGCTATTTATCATGGACATCACTGTGGGGTGTGCAGAATGCTTTGGGAGACAGTGAGCCAGCTGGATTAAAGTGAAAGTAATTTTTTGGTCTAAGAAAATAAATCATCTGAAATGCAGTCTCGGTGTGGTTTTCACAGGGGTGGGCAAAGTTGATTTGGGTTGTACTAAGAAAAAGAAAACAACATTTACAACCACAAAAGAGAGTGCAAAAATTCAAACTGGCATGATGAAATCAAGAGTTTTGGAAATGGTTCATAATTCAGTTTCACTCATATCACTCAACTCAGTAGAATCAAATTTTCTCTTTCTTTCCTTCTTCCTTCCTTCTTGCTTTCTTTTCTTTCACTCTTTTCTTTTTAATTCACTGGTGTTTTTCCCTTTGGATTCTCTAAATAGCATATTTATGGTTGATTATGCCACTGCTGGACAATTTTGTTTAAGATCTGATGGGAATTTTCCACTTACTAATAATTTGATGTGAGATTTGGTTTATTTTCTTCCTACTGCATCAGTTCAGTTCAGTTCAGTCACTCAGTAGTGTCAGACTCTTTGCGACCCCACGGATTGCAGAATGCCAAGCTTCCCTGTCCATCACCAATTCCCGGAGTTTGCTCAAAATCATGTCCACCGAATTGGTGATGCCATCCAACCATCTCATCCTCTGTCATTCCCTTCTCCTCCAGCCTTCAATCTTTCCCAGCATCAGGGTCTCTTCAAATGAATCAGCTCTTCGCTTCAGGTGGCCAAAGTATTGGAGTTTCAGCTTCAGCATCAGTCTTTCAATGAATATTTAGGACTGACTTCCTTTAGGATTGACTTGTTTGATATCTTTGCAGTCCAAGGGACTCTCAAGAATCTTCTCCAACACCACAATTCAAAAGCATCAATTCTTCAGTGCTCAGCTTTCTTTATAGTTACTTACTTACTATACTTACTGCATAGTTTTATTTAATCAAATATTGGTAGACTTAGTGGTAAATTTTTTACAAGGAAAGAAAAAAAATGTTTTCGTGCTATTCTCTTTTAAGCACCATTTTAAATTAGCTTGTTGTAATTTTTTTTTTTTAATTTCCCTATAGGAACTGACTGCTGTCTGATAGATTTATGCAGGTTTTATAGAAGGTAAAGTAAAAGAAATTGATTCAATAAATTATGCTACAATTATACAGTTCTAACATGACAGGCTGAAGTTGTTTGCTTGAGTATGGTACTGACATAAAGACAGAAAACAAAAGAGAGCTCAGAAATAAAAACACGTATTATACATGGTCATCTGAATATTAGACAGGGGTGTCAGGAATACACAATAGGGAAAGGCTAATTTCTTCAACAAATAGTGTTGGGGAAATTGTATATTTACATGCAAAAGAATGAATTAATTGGACCTTTATACCATATAAGGAGATCAACTCAAGATGGAGTCAAGACTTAAATGTAAGATCTGAAGCTGTAAAACTCTTACAAGAAAACAGGAGAAAAATTTCTGACATTGGTTTTGGCAATGACTTTTTGAATAAGATACCAAAAATAAAGGGAGAAAAAGTAAAAATAGACAAGTAGATAATATTAAACTATGGAACTTCTGCGCAACAAAGGTGAATGCAGAGAAAGAAAAGATAATCTAGAGATTGGGAGAAAATATACGCAAACCACAAAGAGATTAATATTCCAAATATAAAAGAATTCATACAATTCAATAGCAAAATTATTTTGAATAAAAATAACCCTATTACAAAGCAGGTAAAGTTCTTGAATAGACATTTCTCCAAAGAAGACATACAAATGACAAATAGGTATATTAACAGAGGCTGAAGGGAAGCAGGATATGCTATTTCAAAACATACTACTTTGACTTATGGATTATCTTAAGCAATCAAGACCCATGAAATTCAGAAAACATTTTACTTCTCCTTTGCATACCTAAATTTCCAGTAGTCATGTACAGATTGGAGAGTTGAACTCTAAAGAAGGCTGAGTACTGAAGAATTGATACTTTTGAATTGTGGTGCTGGAGAAGACTCTTCAGAGTCCCTTGGACTTCAAGGAGATCAAACCAGTCAAACCTAAAGGAAATCAGTCCTGAATATTCATTGGAAGGACTGATACTGAAGCTGAAGCTCCTATAATTTGGCCATGTGATGCAAACAGCCAACTCATTGGAAAAGACCCTGATGCTGTGAAAGACTGAGGGCATGAAGAGAAGGGGGCAACAGAGGATGAGATGGTTGGATGGCATCTCCATGAGTTTGAACAAACTCCAGGAGATAGAGAAGGACAGAGAAGGCTGGTGCACTGCTGTGTATGGGGTCTCAAAGAGTTGGACATGACTTAGGGCTGAACAGCAACAACAACATACTTAAAAGGACTTAGGAAGTGGATCTGTACCAGAAAAAAGAACTACCACCAGAGATAACCTTTAAAATGAAAGACCTCCCCACAAGAAAGGTAAATTTCTAACTACAAACATCTGTTCTTACATCCTGTGAATTGCCTCCTCTTCTTTGAAGCCTCAGGTCCCTATCCCATTCTTTAGCCTAGGATTTGAGTCTTGTAAGCCTCAGGGGCCCAATGTGCCCTTAAGTCTCCTATCTTTGAGACTGCTGTATTTTAGTCGCTAAGTTGTGTCTGACTCTTTGTGACCCTATGGACTGTAGCCCGCCAAGCTTCTCTGTCCATGGGATTTCCCAGGCAAGACTACTGGAGTGGGTTGCCATTTCCTTCTCCAGAGGATCTTCCTGGCCCAGGGATTGAACTCATGTTTCCTCTACTGGCAGGCATATTCTTTAACACTGAGCTACCAGGGAAGCCCAAGAAGGATGCTGTATATATGGACTTAAGTTTATTTTTCTCCTGCTTACCTGTTTTATGTCAGTTTAATTACTAGGGCAACCAAAGAACCAAGAAGGAAACACGAAAAAGATTTTTGTCCCTGCAAGTGTTCAGTATCACTAATCTTTGGAGAAATTCAAATCCAAGGTGCCATTCTTTTGCTACCTCACTTCGAGTACAATCATTTCAGTTCAGTTCAGTTCAGTCACTCAGTCATGTCTGACTCTTTGTGACCCCATGGACTACAGCAGGGTAGGCCTCCCTGCCCATCAACAACTCCTGGAGTTTACTCAAACTCATGTTCATTGAGTCAGTGATGCCATCCAACCACCTATTCCTCTGTCATCCCCTTCTCCTCTCACCTTCAATCTTTTGCAGCATCAGGGTCTTTTCCAATGAGTCAGTTCTTTGCATCAGGTGGCCAAAGTATTGGAGTTTCAGCTTCAACATCAGTCTTTCCGGTGAATATTCAGGACTGATTTCCTTTAGCATGGTCTGGTTGGATCTCCTTGCAGTCAAGGGACTCTCAAGAGTCTTTTCCAACACCACGGTTCAAAAGCATCAATTCTTTGGCACTCAGCTTTCTTTATAGTCCAACTCTCACATCCATGCATGACTACTGGAAAACCATAGCCTTGACTAGACAGACCTTTGTTGACAAAGTAATGTCTCTGCTTTTTAATATGCTCTCTAGATTGGTCATAACTTTCCTTCCAAGGAGTAAGGGTCTTTTAATTTCATGGCTGCAGTCACCATCTGCAGTGATTTTGGACCTCCGAAAAATAAAGTCAGCCACTGTTTCCCCATCTATTTGCCATGAAGTGATGGGACTGGATACCATGGTCTTAGTTTTCTGAATGTTGAGCTTTAAGTCAACTTTTTCACTCTCCTCTTTCACTTTTATCAAGAGGCTCATTAGTTCTTCTCCACTTTCTGCCATAAGGTTGGTATCATCTGCATATCTGAGGTTATTGATATTTCTCCCAGCAATCTTGATTCCAGTTTATTATTCATCCAGCCCAGCATTTCTCATGGTGTACTCTGTATATAAGATAAACAAGCAGGGTGACAATATACAGACTTGACTTACTTCTTTTCCAATTTGGAACCAGTCTGTTGTTCCATGTCCCGTTCTAACTGTTGTTCCTTGACCTGCATACAGATTTCTCAGGAGGCAGATCAGGTGGTCTGGTATTCACATCTCTTGGAGAATTTTCCACAGTTTGTTGTGATCCACACAGTCAAAGGCTTTGGCATAGTCAATAAAGCAGAAATAGATGTTTTTCTGGAACTCTCTTGCTTTTTCAATGATTCAGCAGATGTTGGCAATACGATCTCTGGTTCCTCTGCTTTTCTAAAATCAGCTTGAACATCTGGAAGTTCACGGTTCATGTATTGCTGAAGCCTGGCGTGGAGAATTTTGAGCATTACTTTACTAGCGTGTGAAATGAGTGCAATTGTGTGGTAGGATTTTAGGATTTGAAGTTATTATTTTAGGATTTGAAAAAGCTCAACTGGAATTCCATCACCTCCACTAGCTTTGTTTTCAGTGATGCTTCCTAAAGCCCACTTGATTTCGAGTTCCAGGATGTCTGGCTCTAGGTGGGTGATCACACCATCATGATTATCTGGGTCATGAACATCTTTTTTGTATAGTTCTTCTGTGTATTCTTGCCACCTCTTCTTAATATCTTCTGCTTCTGTTAGGTGCATACCATTTCTGTCCTTTATTGAGCCCATCTTTGCATGAAATGTTCCCTTGGTATCTCTAATTTTCTTGACCAGCTCTCTAGTCTTCCCCATTCTATTGTTTTCCTCTATATCTTTGCATGGATCACTGAGGAAGGCTTTCTTATCTATCCTTGTCACTCTTTGGAGCTCTGCATTCAAATGGGTATATAGTTCCTTTTCTCCTTTGCTTTTCCCTTCTCTTCTTTTCACAGCTATTTGTAAATTCTCCTCAGACAGCCATTTTGCTTTTTTGCATTTCTTTTCCATGGGGATGGTCTTGATCCCTGTCTCCTGTACAATGTCACGAACCTCCGTCCATAGTTCATCAGGCACTCTGTCTATCAGATCTAGTCCCTTAAATCTATTTCTCACTTCCACTGTATAGTCATAAGGGATTTGATTTAGGTCATACCAGAATGGTCTAGTGGTTTTCCCTACTTTCTTCAATTTAAGTCTGAATTTGGCAATAAGGATAATGATGGCTATTCTCAAAAGAAAAAAAAGGACAATAAATATTGATGAGGATATGGTAACTGGAATTCTTGTACACTGTTTATGGGAGCATAAAAATTTTAATAACTATGGATACTAGTATGGAGTTCCCTCAGAAAAAAATTAAAAATAGATTTACCTTATAATCCAACAACCCAACTCCTGGGCATATATCTGGTCAAAACTCTAATTCAAAAAGATACATTCACTCCTGTGTTCATAGTAGCACTATTTACAATATTCAAGACTGTCTAGTATTATTGTATACCCACAAAGTAGAGTCTTATGCAGCTTTTATAAATGATCATTATAATTATTGATACAGAGTGTTGTTTACCATTTTCTGTTTAGTAAAAATATCAAAACTTATGAGTACATTGATGAAGTGGATGTCTGTGTGTCTATTTGCTTAGAATAACCTCTAGAATAATATAAATGTTACCAAGACTATAACTGAATTCCTCTGCTTGAATTACATAACATGAAATATTGTATTCTATCTTTAAGAATTCAAATATAAAAAGCAATGCCCTAACATTGGTTAAAATTAATTGAATATTTGGACTATACTGGAAGATCTAGCTATATGGATTAAATATTACCATTAAAAATATAAATATTTTCAAATATCAAGCTTTCTCTTTTCTATAAATATTCAGATAAAAACTAAATATTCTGACACATTGTGAAATTTTTACTTTTAATTGCATGCCTATATATAGAAACATTTATCAGTAGGCTAATTTTTTCATCAAGTATTATATATCTATCAGATGCTTGGTACTCTTCTAGGTGCTAAGAATACAAAAATGGACACTACTTACTTAGCACTAAGCAAGGCCCAGATATATTACACACTATACTACAGTGGGAAAGATGCTCATATAGACTCATAATAGCTATGATTCATATAGCATTCCATGTGCACTTCACACATATCTCATTTCTGATGATGACTCTGCCCAATAGGTAGGAAGTACTATTTAGCAAACATAAAATTGAAGTTCAGACTTTCAGTACTTTTCTTAATTTCACAGGCTGGTAAGTATTAAGGCAATAATTTTAATCTAGATCTTCAAATTAAGTCTCACACATACACATATTTAATTAAAGTTTTATTTGCATTCCAGGAAATGGCTACTGTTCATTTTAATGAATGAAAAGTATTTGGAAGATTAGTTACACATTGTATACTCAGATTGGTATTGATACATCTTTTTTTTGTATCTTCAACATAAAAGTTTAAAATGTCAATGTGAAATAGTTATCTAAGGTCTTTAATAGTTAGAAATAAATACAAGGAGTTGTCTTTCTTTTTCTTTCATTTTAACACTACAGCTTGTGACTCCATTGTGCCATGACTGTACTCCCATCATAAAACCTATAACGTTTTCTTGAAGTTGTTTTTAATGTCAGCTCTGTGAGGGTAGGGATTATTTCATATAAATCTTTTTATTTTCTCTATTCTCTAGATTACATTCTAGCACATACAATATGCTCAAAAGTTGTTTGTTAAACAATTAAATGGATGCTTCAGATCTTATCATTATTATAGTCAGAAACTAAAGACATAGTGAGTTATATTATGTCTAGTTAATCTTCAAATTTCATGCTTTATAAAGAGAAACCTAACACGTATGCTTCTTGAAAGATTTTGCTTGATTTACCATTGAAAGTTTTATTTCATAGTTAACTGTATTTAGTAATTTTATCTTCATTTTGTTTTTTTAATCTGTACTTCTTGGGTAAAAGTTATTACAAATATTTTATATATTAGAAAATAACATTAAATATATTCATTTCATTCATTCATATACATTCATATAATATATTCATTATAATGTAGATATTAGTGTATATCATAGTCAAATCATGACTCTAATAGGCCAACTATAATTGAAACTGAATTAGTCTATAAAATCCTTTGAATTCATATTTACAAGGGGAAAACAGTGTAGCTGTGAGCACACTTCTGTGGATTCACATGACACAATCTTTACCTAATTGGCAATTGAAAATGCAGTTACAAATATATTTCCTTGGAGATTGCAGTTTTGGAAACCCATTGCAAAATATAATCCTTAATTATCATCATTGCTTAAGTGGCAATCCAGTGTATGCCAACATATATTTTTTCCTGTAAGTAAACCCTGGAAAAAGTAATTTTATTGACCTAAAAGCAGTATATATCCATAAGGCCAGAAAATAATTTTTTTTTTCAAAGGTGTGTTCAGGGAACACTGAAGAGATTAAATTTAAAACTCCTCTTAAATGGTTCATGGAATGGCATTAATAGCTAGTCCAAAGGGACTTATGCTAATCTACTTTCTTGGCTAAAACTAAGGATTTAATGAAAGAATTTTATTAAAGGGTGGATAAAATAGAGTTTATTTTTGCAATGTTTTGGTAGGAAATACTGCTATAGATGATGTAACAAAACTACACCAGGTCTCTTATGTGGTATTTTCACAATACAAGTTAAGAAACAGATATATTTGCTTGCAGAGCCACAAGGAATTTGATTTTTGCCTTAAAAAAATACCACAGGCAGAAGTGAGCTAGTTTGCGGTTCCCCTTTTTCTAGTGACAAATGGGAATTATGGGCTCCAAGGCATTCTTCTAAACCTCTGTGAAACACTTCTCCCTGCATCTTGTTGCAAAAATAGAGTAAAATCTTAAATAACTGGAATGAAGGGACCTGCTCATTTCTGCTGCTTCAGTCCCTCTATTGAATCCCTTTCTATTCTCCTGAATTCTGTTCCACCTCAAGCGACATTCTTTTTATTTCTGCATCATGCTGAGCTCTGTTCTACCTCAGAATTTCAGCACAAGCCATTCCCTCTGCCTGGAATTTCTTCACCAACTCTTTGAATAGTTGATTCCCTTCTCTGTCTTCAAGTCTTATTAATATATTAAATGTTAGCTCCTCATCAATTTAGACCACTGAACTTTTGCCAGTTGTTGTCACACTGTCATTAACTCTATCATCAAATCTTTTTTCCCTTGATGATTTTTCACACTTGATACTGATTTATTTATTTGTATGTTGTTGTATGTTATTCTCCATACTTCCCTTCTTACCACCCAGGGACCAGTACCATAGTTAACACATAGCTGGTGATTTATAAATATTTATACATTTAAGGGATTGGATTGCTTAAGATCTTTTTTAATTTTTTTGGTAGCAGTGTAATTTTGAGGAAGAATCAAATCATTGAAAGGAAGAAAAGAAAGAAGCCCTAATTGTTACATACTGGCCACACCCAAGAAGTGTGTGGTTCGGCTCATGTTCCCACACTGTGTGTGCATGCTAAGACATGTCCGACTCTGCAGTGCTATGAACTGCAGCCCAGCAGGCTTCTCTGTCCATGGAATTCTCCAGGCAAGAATACTGGAGTGGGTTGCCATGCCCTCCTTCAGGAGATCTTCCCTGACCCAGGGATTGAACCTGGATCTCTTCTATCTCCTTCATTGTCAGGTGAGTCCTTTACCACCAGTGCCATCTGGGAAGCCAATTCCCACACTGTATACGAGTTATATCTACTCTAAGGAAAAGTGACCCCTATGATAATAAACGAGATAGACAAGGTGTTCAGATGAAAAAACAAAAAATTAATTAAAATCAGTATACATTGCATCCTCACCTCCCACATAAACACATCACATTGCAGGTAGTATTGACCTTCCCTGTTGTGAAGTACTTAATGCATAGTAGATGTTCAGCAAATATTTCCTGAATGCATGTATTTAATAATTCTAAAATTTTAATCTGGGAAGCAAGCAAATAAATTTTATAAAAATTTACCAACCACAAAGATTGAGGCAAAAAGTATTTCTGATTAACTTGATCAGTTGGAAAATATATTTTACTAATTCAATCTCAAAATATACTGTAAATAGAAATGGTATTGTGATTTTCAGTGCTATCCTAGTTATGTTGGTTGTAAATAAAGTATATATAAAGCAGAAAACATGAATATCATCAGAAGAATATTTCCTCTATGTTAAAGAGGTATATTAAGTCCAATTGAATTCAGTTTAAAACCCAGTTCTGGCAATATTGGCTGGGTCTCTGGGCAACTACATAGAGCCTCTAAGCCAGAATCTGTTCATTTACAAAAGGAATAATACCACACCTGGTTTATCTGATTATCTGGAAATGGTTTCAAAATCTCAGTGCTCTAGGATAATTGCTTAGAATCTTAAGGCTTGTGATGTTGAGAATATTGTCAAGATCGACACACTTAAAGAATCTGGCAGTTAAATGAGAGAATTAATAGATAGCAATGTTATGAAAAATAGTTGATAATTTTAAAACTAATGTTATATTAAAATGGTACTGAAATATCAATAAATCACAGCAAGTACTCGTTCAGGCTTTCCAGGTGGCATTAGTGGTAAAGAGCTTGCTTACCAATGCAGGAGACATAAATAATTCAGGTTCAATCCCTGAGTAGGGAAGATCCCCTAGAAGAGGGCATGGCAATCCACTCCAGTATTCTTGCCTGGAAAATCCCATGGACATTGGAGGCTGGTGGGCTACAGTCCATAGAGTTGCAAAGAGTCAGACGTGACTAAAGCAACTTAACACACAAGTACTAGCTTATGTTTAAGATTTCAAACTCCACAATGTAAAGCAACTATACTCCAGTAAAAGTTTATTAAAAAAAATAATAAAATAAAATAGGTAACCAAAAAAGACCTATTGTACAGCACAGGGAACTCTGCTCAGTATTCTGTAATAACCTAAGTGGCAAAAGAATTTGAAAAAGAATTGATACATGCATAGACTTCGCAAGTGGCACTAGTGATAAAGAACTTGCTTGCCAACGCCAATGCAAGAGACGTAAGAGATGTGGGATACATATACGTATATAACTGAATCACTCTGTTATACACCTGAAACTAACACGTTTTTAATCAACTATACTTCAATATAAAGTTAAAATTTTAAAAAAATTCTAACTCCAAGTGAACCAATCAATCACTTCATACTCTGATCATTTTCTAAAGTTTTGGTACCACACACATCATTTCTAGGAAACAAAACCTAGATGCCACTTGTGTGCAAAATAACTCATGATGGGATTTTGAAGAGTGTAGCAAAAGTTTCCCAACCCCAAATATCACTCACTGATTTCTGGGACTCCAATCCCCTAATATTACCAAGAGAAAATATTCAAGTTTTGTTGTTAAATGCAAATTAAGGAGTTATAAGTCTGAACCATATGAAGCTACTGTTCTGTGTCAAAAACAAACATAGACAATTTAATATGGTTAAACTTTCATATTTAATCCACAACCAGGCATTAACATCTTATGAGAAAGCACTTGTCAGATTATCTACCCAGTAGGAAATGAAGGAAGTGTATGCCAGGATGGGGGGAATGAAGACATGGAAAAATGAGTTCTAAAAGTTCCAGATTCAGGTAATAGGATTCCCTTATAATGGTGCCATAATGCAATCACTAAACAGAAATATAATGGAATAACTTGGTTTATGATGAGTTACAAAGAGGAGCAAAAGCAACTTAAGACATTTTTAAAGAAAAAGTAAATTAAGAAGACAGATTCAGAAGGTGATTAGTTCTTAGCTAGACGTGACATTTCTGGTGTCATTCATCAGAATCTAATGAATTTATCTTTGAAGAATCTGTCAGACAAAAAGAATATCATGATTTCTTCAGCATTACGGTATATGCATAAAGCTGATACTTCACACATATACACACACACACACACAAATAACCTCACAAACCTGATTTAGAATGACATAGTAGTTCTTGCCTGTTAAAGCTTACTAAAAACAGCAAGTTATGATTAATATTAATGATTCATATTTTTACAAAAATAAAAATAAATTTATATATCATACACTGAGGTCAGATGTTTCTTTCCTCCATTTAATTCCCTGGGACTTCCCCATTCCAGTTATTAAACACAAACAAATAAAATCTCCTTAATAGACATTTATTTTTAAAGTGAGCAAAAGTACCACTGGATTGAAGTTAATCATACTAAAAAAATTTGAGTAAACCAAGTTTTGAATAGCTTTCCTCAGTTTAGTGATAAACTTTTGTTTTGCTCTTATTTCAATTCAGTATATGATGTCTTTAAAAAACAAAACAAAACATTTTTTAATGCTCTCAATGATCTATTTTTTCTTTCAGAGTTACCAGTACAATGCCCCTTCTTTCTATCTAGTCATGCAACTTTCTGTCCTTCTGCTAAAGTCAAAATTGAAGGCTAGAGGGTAGATACATCTGCCCTGGGCAAATACAATGTTTCTTCCACAAACACAGACTCCCATGACAACCAAACAGAAAGGAGGGGGAAAATGAGAAGCCAGGGATATTAAATTTCTCTTAGACCCACCACCTGATTCTCATTTGACCCACAGTCTGGGTCTTATTAAGCCCAGATCTCTTTTATTCCCATAGCGTTTTACAAGTGGGGCATATGGAATCCTAAAGATTCATATTTTTCCATGTTACTGAACAAGGATCCTAGCAAGGCAAGAGAGTACTTGTGAAGTCATTTTATCTCCATCTTTTTTTAGGTTGTTGGTTTCTTCTGCAGAGACTATCAACTCCAGCTGTGTGAGAGGACACCTGTCTAACAGAACAAGCCTTAGATTACTAATTCATTTCACATGGGTCACAAAACTGATATCAAATAGCAGGAGCTCTTGTTTATTACCAGCTTAGATCAGATTCAAACTGGAGGCTCAAAGCTAAAAGACTTAACCTCCAGCCCCTTTATCCTGGGTCATTTCCAATCTGTCTCTGGGGCACTTTTAATTAATGGCAGAGTGAAAAGGATTATAAATTCCAGCATTCCCATATACCATCCCTTATGGATGTCCAACTCACTAACAGCTAAGAAGGTTTTCCATTAACTTGTATTTGTACATGTGATTGTTCGTGCACAAACCAAATTAAGTGGTGACAAGAGGAGGCAATTGTCTTGAAAATTCAGGATAAAATAGAAATATTTCAACCGAGGTTTGGGAATTTACCTTTTGAGATTGGAGAATTCTGCCAGATGATGTCCTTGCGTTAAATTTAACGTTGCATGTGCTGAAGCCAAAGGGCAAAGGAAAGGAGAAAGTGCAAGTGATTACCCAGAGCATTAAAATGCAGCAATCCAACAGTGAAAGAAAGAAATAGGAGATAGCTATAAGCTACCAGATTTATCTAATTCAGCAATTAGCCAAAATCTAAAACTGCCTATGATATAAATATTGATAGGGCTATTACAGAGTGGGAAAATAGAATTGTTGGACACTAACTTTGCAAGTAGTCTATATATTTGTTTTTTTGTGTTTTTTCATGGAGCACTCCAAAGTTAAAGAAAGTTCTATAACAGCCTAACATCTTTGCTGAATTATATACTTCCTTTGACCATGTCCAGGATGCTTGTAGCTTTGTTTTAAACTGGTGAGATGTGGTACTTAGAATCAGACAGTTGTGTGTAACACGATGGAGGTCTTTCTGAAGCTACTCTGAAACAGGTACCTGAATTAACTGTACAAATAGAAGCACCAACAACATAGCTAAGTCTGCCCCATGCTAGGTTTTTCCACATAAATTTCATCTTCACAGCAATATGAGGGCAGTAAGATCCCCTGCGGAAGGAAGCAGTAACCCCTCCAGTACTCTTGCCTGGAGAATCCCATAGCCAAGCCTGGTGGGCCTACAGTCCATGGGGTCACAAAGAGTCAGACACGACTAAGGGACTAACTTTCTTTTCTATTATTATATCTGTTGTAGAGATAAACTGTGCTAAGTTGCTTTAGTCGTTTCCGACTCTTTGCAATCAACTGTAGCCCTCCAGGCTCCTCTGTCCATAAGATTTCTTAGGCAAGAATACTAGAATGGTTGCCATGCCCTTCTCCAGGGGATCTTTCCAACCCAGGGATCGAACCTGAGTCTCCTGTGGCCCCTGAATTGAAGGCAGATTATTAACCACTGAGCCATAAGAATATTAATTCTTTGGTGTATATAATTCAAAAAGCCTAGTCATCTGTTATATGTTGAATTGTGTTTCCCCCCCAAAAGGTATTTTGAAGTACTAGCCCTCAGTACATGTGAATGTGACTCTATAGGGTCTTTGTAGGTTTAATCAAGTTAGGATAATGTCATTGCATTGGGTCTTAATTCAATGTAATTGATGTCCTTATAAGAACAGGAAAATTTGAACACAGCCATAGGGATCTGGGGAGAATGCTATGTGAAGATAGAGGCAGAGACTGGAGTGATGCATGCACAAGTTAAGGAATGGCAAGGAATTCTGGTCCTCACCAGAAGCTAGAAGACAAACATGGAACAGATTCTCTTTCAGAGGAAATCAGCCCTGCCAACACGTTGATTTTGGACTTCTGGCCTCCACGCTGTTTGCGAATAAACATCTATTGTTTCAAGGTACCTAGTTTGTAGTACTTTGGTATGAGAGCCCTAGGAAACTAACACATCATTTGATAGAGGAGAGAGAAAATAACAGTGAAGAAATTAATTTTATATAGGAAGCAAATTTAGACAGTCTGGAATAAACCTCTTTTGTGTTTCTTTAGGTAAACACAGCTAAAATATTTCCAGCAGGAAAAGATGTACATCTGGGCTAAAAGGGGGCCCTTACAAAGTTTTATTTTGAGTTACATTCTAAAAATGTAGTAACTCTCTTATTAAAAATGGGGCTTCCCTGGTGGCTCAGACAGTAAAGAATCTGCCTGCAATGCAGGAGACCCTGGTTTGATCCCTGGGTTGGGAAGATCCCCTGGAGAAGGGAATGGCTACCCACTGCAGTATTCTTGCCTGGAGAATTCCATGGACAGAGGAGCCTGGCTGGCTACAGTCCATGGGGTTGCAGAGTTGGACATGCCTGAGTGGCTAACACATTTTTACTAAAAATAAAACTCAAGAAGGCAGACCCTTTCATCTGGAGAATTCCTAAATTCTCAACCTAGCAGTGCCTTTCATACCTCAAACTCTTCAAAGATGTCTAATGATTAAACATATGATTCGTTTTCCTTTCTATACTTATCTTGCCCTGCTTCCATGTACAGCTACCCCAGAACACTCCAGCCAAATGGAACTCCTAGTTATTTACCCAAACATGCCTTCCTCTTCCCCAGTTTTTCCCCTTTACTTATGCAGAGGCCAGCGTGTTAAAGGACACACTTTCTTCCCTTTTCTCTAACATCAACATATTTAAATCCTACTACACATTAAAACTGTCTGACAAGACATCTCTTGTGTCAGTCCTTTACTGATTACACTGATTATAGTGACTTTGAGTTTGTTATTCTTCTCTAGCAATCCGTGACGTTTCTATTTTTCTGCTTTGCCATGTAGTATTATGAGTGTTCATCTTATCTCCACTACTGTTTCAAAAATCTCTTGGATCAGGAGGTATTTCTGCTCACTTTTTGATTTTGCCCCACCTCCAGCACCTAGCATAATACCTTACACAGACTTGGTCCTCTATAAATATTTGCTGAATTGATTTTAAGTTTGAATTAAGCAGCACAGGATCTCTTGGGTTGAAAAATCACATTGCAAATGGCATGCTTGTATTGCTCAATATTGCTGCACCAATGGAGCAAGGAATATGCTGCAAATTCTTCATATAAATGGTAGGAGTAAGGGAAGAAAAGGTGCTTTCATAAAAGGTTGTCTACAATCAGAGGAAATAAAAGAAGCAGGCAAATGCTATAGAATTTTTTCCCTAACCAATAGTGGTGATTCATTTGTCTGGTTAGCATTTCTGTTAGATTCCAGTGTTAGATTCAAAATAAGGCTAATTTGCACTGGCATAGTAACTTAACTCACTAGTGTATTATTACTATGTAAGCCGGTGTACATGCAACCACAAATAAATGCTTGCTGATGGAATCCCAGCAGGGCTTCTGATGAGTTTTCATTTTGTTGAACCTTACCCAGGAAATTACTGTGTAAAAAGCTTTGCTATTAGTTCTTTGCCTGAAATATCGTTTAGCTACACCTGGCCAAATTCATGGCAATTATACTAACTATACTAAGAGGACATTCCAAATTTCATCAGCCTTTTATATTCATTTTCTCAAATTGATTACTGAAATAATAGAAATATACAAATGCACAAACCGCAAAAGGTACACATTAAGACAAACTTAGCATTTAAAAGTCAAGATAACTTATAAAAAGAGGATAATTTAAGTCAAACTTTTCTTAGAATAGAACCCACACTATAAGTTATCAACACTAAGCTTCAAGCTACTGCTTACTAATGATATGTACGATGTAAACTTTATGTGCTTTAATTGCAGCCCTACATATGCTTACGTGAAGAGATTAAAATTGTTTTTCTGTATTATGTGATACATTAAAAAGCTGACAATAAAAATTAGGCTCTTAGTGTCACAGCACATAACCACATATATCAAATTTTTACCACAGCTAATTATGTGAAATGAGCAAAGCCACCAAAGCCATTCATAGCTGTGTTATAATGGATTTTGTTATGTTTATTCCAATGTAGATTTGGGTTTAAAAATATTTTAGTCAATAGTCAAGGTGTGTCTCCTCTGCATGAGGCTCTCCGGGAAAGGTTTAATTACAAAGAATATAAGATAATCTCTGATTTCAAAGTTTTCACTCACCTTGAAATGGGAAATGAGGTAATATTCACATAAAAAGATAATATAAAAATATAAGATAATGCATGCCAAATGCTTTCTCCAGGTGATGGTAAAGTGAGAGAGCCAGGAGAGGAAGAAGTGGGGAAGTTTCCATAAAATAGAGTGACCACATGCCCTGTTTTGAATGGAAGAATTATAATTTATGCCTATATTCCTGGTGTACTAATTCATATGATTCACTTTCATTCTCAAAAATGCTTTGACATAAGTGATAATTATGTGTACAGATAGGCAAGTGTAACCTTGAAGAAAAGGTAGAAATCAAATAAGTAGAAGCATTTCTGGAAATCTAAGACAGGTAAATGGTATATGCAAAGGAATGAAAAAGAATCATAGTGATCAAGAGTTTGGATGAAGTAGCATTTTGTGCAAGGAGGCCTTGTCTTTATTGACAACTGCAAATAGATTTCATTGGCAGTCTAGCTTTCTTGATGATGCCCTTCCAGACTTCTTCTGTGAAGACAATAAGGCTTTTTCCAGAGTGTGTTTTAAGGACCATTACTTTATCCTGAATACGTGGCAGGAAGAGGAATCATCTGGGGACATAACACAATCTCACACAGTATCAAATGTCTCCTGCCAAAGGTAACCAAGTTAACAACAATATAAAACAAACAGAATGTCCAGTCAAACTAGAATTTCATATGATCAACGAATATTTATTTTTTAGTATAAGATAGTTCAAAATATTGCCTGTGACATAAAGCACAGTCCTTTTTAGTATTACTCAATTTTGCATGAAATATTCTTTTTTTGTTGTTGTTAAAGTAAATTATTATTTACTTTTTTAATTAGTTTATTGGTCTATTTTTTAACTTTAAAATATTGTATTTGTTTTGCCATACACTGACATGAATCCACCATGGGTGTACATGTTTTCCCCTTCCAGAACCCCCCTGAAATATTCTTATATTAAAAAATTACCTTTGTGTGAAATTCAAAATTGACTGGATATTCTGTATTTTAACTGTAACTGTATTCCTGCTTCTTGTCAGCCTCCAGGGATTTCTCTTGACTATTTCTACCTCTAATGAAACTCTATTCCTTGATCCAGAAGACAAACTTCCTTCACTTTCAAAGGAAATTTCTATTTTGAGCTTAAGAAGTTTACATGAGGAATTTTGAAATTGTTTAGCGATGCTTTTCCCAAATATGTCTTTAAGTCTAAATTTATTTATTATATGCTATGAATTAAAACTTAAATCCCAATTTTTAATTTAGATTACTCCTGTAGGGTGACAAACAATAATTTAATGATCTAACACAAGTTTGATTGATAGTTTTTTCATCATAGGCAACTCTAAAATTTAAAGCAATGCATAGAAACAGATGGTACAATGTAATGTTTACTGAACTGATGCATTTTCTCAGTTCTCTTTCAAAATGGCCCTGACAGGTATTTACCACATCATATACATGAGTAAACAGGCTCAGGGCAGTTTGGGACGGCATTTCAAAGTCTCCATAGCCCATAGCTAATTAATGGAAATGTTATTAACTTTTGAACCCAAAGTCCATGATGGTAAATTTAGCCAATTTATTTACACTATAATATAGCCAGTTTCAATGGAGCAATGGATATTGCTTGTCATTATTCTTAAGTGACTCAAAATTTCCTGAAATGAAAATAATGTATTATTGTTTTCGGATTCAGTTCAGTTCAGTCACTCAGTCGTGTCTGACTCTTTGCGACCCCATAGACTGCAGCATGTCAGGCTTCCTTGTCCATCACCAACTCTCGGAGTTGGTGATACCATCCAGCCATCTCATCCTCTGTCATCCCCTTGTCCTCCCGCCTTCAATCTTTCCCAGCATCAGGGTCTTTCCCAGTGAGTTAGTTCTTTGCATCAGGTGGCCGAAGTATTGGAGTTTCAGCTTTAGCATCAGTCCTTCCAATGAATATTCAAGACTGATTTCCTTTAGGATGGACTGGTTGGATCTCCTTGCAGTCCAAGGGACTCTCAAGAGTCTTCTCCAACACCACAGTTCAAAAGCATCAATTCTTTGATGCCCAACTTTCTTTATAGTCCAACTCTCACATCCATGCATGACTACTGGAAAAACCATAGCTTTGACTAGATGGACCTTTGTTGGCAAAGTAATGCTTTTTAATATGCTGTCTAGGTTGGTCATAATTTTTCTTTCAAGGAGCAAGTGTCTTTTTATTTCATGGCTGCAGTCACCATCTGCAGTGATTTTGGAGCCCCAAAATTAAAGTTTTTCACTGTTTCCAATGTTTCCCCATCTATTTGCCATGAAGTGTTGGGACCAGATGCCATGATCTTTGTTTTCAGAATGTGGAGTTTTAAGCCAACTTTTCACTCTCCTCTTTCACTTTCATCAAGAGACTCTTTAGTTCTTCTTTGATTTCTGCCATAAAGGTGGTGTCATCTGCATATCTGAGGTTATTGATATTTCTCCTGGCAATTTTGATTCCAGCTAGTGCTTCTTCCAACCCAGCGTTTCTCATGATGTACTCTGCATATAAGATAAACAAGCAGGGTGATAATATACAGCTTTGAGGTACTCCTTTTCCTATTTGGAACCAGTCTGTTTTTCCATGTCCAGTTCTAACTGTTGCTTTCTGACCTGCATACAGGTTTCTCAAGAGGCAGGTCAGGTGGTCTGGTATTCCCATCTCTTTTAGAGTTTACCACAGTTTGTTGTGATCCACACAGTCAAAGGCTTTGGCATAGTCAATAAAGCAGAAATAGATGTTTTTCTGGAATTCTCTTGCTTCTTCTATGATCAAATGGGTGTTTGCAATTTGATCTCTGGTTCCTCTGCCTTTTCTAAAACTAGCTTGAACATCTGGAATTTCACAGTTCACATACTTTTGAAGCCTTTCTTGGAGAATTTTGAGCATTACTTTGCTAGCTTGTGAGATGAACGCAATTGTGCAGTAGTTTGAACACTTTTTGGCATTGCATTTCTTTGGGATTGGAATGAAAACTGAACTTTTACCATCCTATTGCCACTGCTGAGCTTTCCAAATTTGCTAGCATATTGAGTGCAACACTTTCACAGCATTACCTTTTTAGGATTGAAATAGCTCAACTGGAATTCCATCACCTCTCCTAGCTTTGTTTTTAGTGATGCTTCCTAAGGCCTACTTGACTTTGCATTCTTGGATGTCTGGCTCTAGGTGAGTGATCACACCATCTGATTAAATGTGTGAATATTCTCAATCTTTTCTCTTTTTATTAATAAAATAATAATAAAAATAATAGTGACAATATTTAACGTGTCAAAAAATATGTTATATATATTACATGTTCTACTTTACTCAAGGTTATTAAACTGTCATTGAATGATTTTTCCATGGGGATTTTCTTGATCCCTGTCTCCTATACAATATCACGAACCTCTGTCCATAGTTCATCAGGCACTCTGTCTATCAGGTCTAGTCCCTTAAATCTATTTGTCACTTCCACTGTATACTCATAAGGGATTTGATCTAGGTCATACCTGAATAGTCTAGTGGTTTTCCCTACTTTCTTCAATTTAAGTCTGAATTTGGCAATAAGCAGTTCATGATCCGAGCCACAGTCTGCTCCCGGTCTTGTTTTTGCTGACTGTATAGAGCTTTTCCATCTTTGGCTGCAAAGAATATAATCAATCTGATTTCGGTGTTGACCATCTGGTGATGTCCACGTGTAGAGTCTTCTCTTGTGTTGTTGGAATAGGGTGTTTGCTATTACCAGTGCGTTCTCGTGGCAAAACTCTATTAGCCTTTGCCCTGCTTCATTCTGTACTCCAAGGACAAACTTGCCTGTTACACCAGGTGTTTCTTTACTTCCTACTTTTGCATTCCAGTCCCCTATAATGAAAAGGACATCTCTTTTGGGTGTTAGTTCTAGAAGGTCTTATAGGTCTTCATAGAATCGTTCAACTTCAGCTTCTTCGGCGTTACTGGTCGGGGCATAGACTTGGATTACCGTGATATTGAATGGTTTGCCTTGGAAACGAACAGAGATCATTCTGTCGTTTTTGAGATTGCATCCAAGTACTGCATTTCGGACTCTTTTGTTGACCATTATGGCTACTCCATTTCTTCTAAGGGGTTCTTGCCCACAGTAGTAGATATAATGATCATCTGAGTTAAATTCACCCATTCCAGTCCATCTTAGTTCGCTGATTCCTAGAATGTCGACGTTCACTCTTGCCATCTCCTGTTTGACCACTTCCAATTTGCCTTGATTCATGGACCTAACATTCCAGGTTCCTATGCAATATTGCTCTTTACAGCATCGGACTTTGCGTCTATCACCAGTCACATCCAGAGTTGGGCATCGTTTTTGCTTTGGCTCCATTCCATCATTCTTTCTGGAGTTATTTCTCCACTGATCTCCATTAGTATATTGGGCACCTACTGACCTGGGGAGTTCATCTTTGTGTCCTATCTTTTTGCCTTTTCATACTGTTCATGGGGTTCTCAAGGCAAGAATACTGAAGTGGTTTGCCATGCCCTTCTCCAGTGGACCACAATCTATCAGACCTCTCCACCATGACCCATCCGTCTTGGGTGGCCCCACACGGCATGGCTTAGTTTCATTGAGATAATAGACAAGGCTGTGGTCCGTGTGATCAGATTGGCTAGTTTTCTGTAATTCTAGTTTCAGTGTGTCTGCCCTCTGATGCCCTCTCGCAACACTTACCTTCTTACTTGGGTTTCTCTTACCTTGGGCCTTGGGTAATTCTTCTCGCCGCCGCCGCCGGCCCCCAGTCCCTGGCCCGGCCTAGCCCCTCTCAGCCGCCGCCCCCGGCCCCCGGCCCCCAGCCCGGCCTAGCCCCTGTCGGCCGCCGACCCCAGCCCCCGGTCCGGCTTAGCCCCTCTCGGCCGCCACCCCCGGCCCCTAGCCCGACCTAGCCCCTGTCGGCCGCCTCCCCCGGCCCCCGGCCCCTGGCCCCCGGCCCCGCCTAGCCCCTCTAGGCAGCCGCCCCCAGCCCCCAGCCCGACCTAGCCCCTCTCGGCCGCCGCCCTCGGCCCCCGGCCCCCGGCCCGGCCTAGCCCCTGTCGGCCCCCAGCCCCCGGCCGGCCTAGCCCCTGTTGGCCGCCTCCCCCGGCCCCCGGCCCCCGGCCCCCGGCCCCCGGCCCCGCCTAGCCCCTGTCGGCCGCCGCCCCCAGGCCCCCAGCCCGGCCTCGCCCCTCTCGTCCGCCGCCCCCGGCTCCCGGCTCCCGGCCCGGCCTAGCTCCTCTCGGCCACGCTTCTGCGCCGAGCCGTCGCAGCCGCCTCGCTTCTGCGCCGAGCCGTCGCAGCCGCCTCGCTTCTGCGCCGAGCCGTCGCAGCCGCCTCGCTTCTGCGCCGAGCCGTCGCAGCCGCCTCGCTTCTGCGCCGAGCCGTCGCAGCCGCCTCGCTTCTGCGCCGAGCCGTCGCAGCCGCCTCGCTTCTGCGCCGAGCCGTCGCAGCCGCCTCGCTTCTGCGCCGAGCCGTCGCAGCCGCCTCGCTTCTGCGCCGAGCCGTCGCAGCCGCCTCGCTTCTGCGCCGAGCCGTCGCAGCCGCCTCGCTTCTGCGCCGAGCCGTCGCAGCCGCCTCGCTTCTGCAAAAAAGCAGAATGGCTGTCTGAGGAGGCCTTACAGATAGCTGGGAAGAGAAGAGAAGCGAAAAGCAAAGGAGAAAAGGAAAGATATTCCCATCTAAATGCAGAGTTCCAAAGAATAGCAAAGAGAGATAAGAAAGCCTTCCTCAGCGATCAATGCAAAGAAATAGAGGAAAACAACAGATTGGGAAAGACTAGAGATCTCTTCAAGAAAATTAGAGATACCAAAGGAACATTTCATGCAAAGATAGGCTCGCTAAAGGACAGAAATGGTATGGACCTAACAGAGGCAGAAGATATTAAGAAGAGGTGGCAAGAATACACAGAAGAACTGTACAAAAAATATCTTCACGACCCAGATAATCACGATGGGTGATCACTCACCTAGAGCCAGACATCCTGGAATGTGAAGTCAAGTGGGCCTTAGGAAGCAACACTATGAACAAAGCTAGTGGAGGTGATGAAATTCCAGTTGAGCTATTTCAAATCCTCAAAGGTGATGCTGTGAAAGTGCTGCACTCGATATGCCAGCAAATTTGGAAAACTCAGCAGTGGCCACAGGACAGGAAGAGGTCAGTCTTCGTTCCAATCCCAAAGAAAGACAATGCCAAAGAATGCTCAAACTACTGCACAATTGCACTCATCTCACATGCTAGTAAGGTAATGCTCAAAATTCTCCAAGCGAGGCTTCAGCAATACGTGAACCGTGAACTTCCAGATGTTCAAGCTGGTTTTAGAAAAGGCAGAGGAACCAGAGATCAAATTGCCAATATCCGCTGGATCATCGAAAAAGCAAGAGAGTTCCAGAAAAACATCTATTTCTGCTTTATTGACTATGCCAAAGCCTTTGACTGTGTGGATCACAGTAAACTGTGGAAAATTCTGAAAGAGATGGGCGTACCAGACCATCTGACCTGTCTCTTGAGAAACCTGTATGCAGGTCAGGAAGCAACAGTTAGAACTGGACATGGAACAACAGACTGGTTCCAAATAGGAAAAGGAGTACGTCAAGGCTGTATATTGTCACCCTGCTTATTTAACTTCTATGCAGAGTACATCATGAGAAACGCTGGGCTGGAAGAAACACAAGCTGGAATCAAGATTGCCGGAAGAAGTATCAATAACCTCAGATATGCGGATGACACCACCCTTATGGCAGAAAGTGAAGAAGAACTAAATAGCCTTTTGATGAAGGTGAAAGAGGAGAGTGAAAAAATTGGCTTAAAGCTCAACATTCAGAAAACTAAGATCATGGCATCTGGTCCCATCACTTCATGGGAAATAGATGGGGAAACAGTGGAAACAGTGTCAGACTTTTTTTGGGGGGCTCCAAAATAACTGCAGATGGTGATTGCAGCCATGAAATTAAAGGACGCTTACTCCTTGGAAGGAAGATTATGGCCAACCTAGATAGCATATTTAAAAGCAAAGACATTACTTTGCCAACAAAAGTACGTCTAGTCAAGGCTATGGTTTTTCCAGTGGTCATGTATGGATGTGAGAATTGGATGGTGAAGAAAGCTGAGCGCCGAAGAATTGATGCTTTTGAACTGTGGTGTTGGAGAAGACTCTTGAGAGTACCTTGGACTGCAAGGAGATCCAATCAATCCATCCTAAAAGAGATCAATCCTGAGTGTTCATTGGAAGGTCTGATGTTGAAGCTGAAACTCCAATACTTTGGCCACCTCATGCGAAGGGTTGACTCATTGGAAAAGACCCTGATGCTGGGTAGGATTGGGGGCAGAAGGAGAGGGGGACGACAGAGGATGAGATGGTTGGATGGCATCACTGACTCGATGGACATGGGTTTGGGTAGACTCCGGGAGTTGGTGATGGACAGAGAGGCCTGGCGTGCTGCAATTCATGGGGTTGCAAAGAGTCCGACACGACTGAGCGACTGAACTGAACTGAACTGAACTGAATGATTTTACTCAGTAATCCAGACTTCCTTGAACCATTTGAACCCTGAAAAATGACATTATTACTTTACGATCTTCTGACACATGGACATAGCTTTTTGTCTTGTGTGACTTCAGTTTTATTTGGGGCAAAATGAGGACTTCAGCTCAAGAGATAGCACCTCAGACAGCTCTGAGAAACTACTTCAAAAAGGCAAGGGGGGAAGGTCAATATATGTGATTTTCATGAGGCCATCAAGCCCTTATCTTTACAAAAGATTTTCTGCTAGTCACGAGAAAGTGTTGTCACCAAGAAGGTGCTTTTCTAGATGTGAGGAGATGCAGGGATTGTGCCCATAAAATCAGTTCCTAAAAACATCTAACTATCTTAAGACTTGTTCTGCCAGTTTTCTTGGAGCACAGAGTGCCTCATTCTTGTTTTCCACCCTGAACTCCTTTCAGGGCATGTTGAAACAGCACAGAATTCAGTCCCCACAGAGGCAGATGGCAAGTGCCAATTTGAAGTTGACAGTGCCGCCTTATGGTTATGGTTATAAATTTGGGAGGCATTACATGATCATTTTGTCCCATAGTCCTGGGAAGACTCACTGCTAGGTCTGGCAAAGGCCATTCAGTGTACTATTACTGGACTAGGTCTTCATAGTCAAAGATTTCTGGACATCTGTCTTCTAATTATGGTCCAGGAAAATAATCCCTTTTATTGCATCTTAGAGTTACACTATTATAATCATTGATCTCATATAGAACCATTTATTTCATCAAGAGCTTGAAGTTACCTAGTCATCATTATTTTCATTGGAAGCTCAGCCACACATCTGGTAATATAAGAAACAATAATCTTGTAAAACAGGCAAAATACAGATAATATAGCTGATAACATTAATGGAGTTATAAATGAATACTTAGGCCAAGAACTTCCCATGCCAAACTGGTTTTTGAAGACTGGGAGAGGGTCACTTCCGGCATAAATCTGATTTTTCGTATGGTTCATCAATTGTATTATATTAGAGGATTCATCGGATATTAAAACACAGCATTCATTTTGAATTATGGCACCGGTGCCTCCCTGAGATGCCGCCAGGGTGTCAAGGGCCATGCAGTTTTGTAGCATTGCCTTTCTCATCATATAGACCTCAGAATTCAATAGGCTATCTGTCCATTTACTATCATCCAAAGCCTGTTGAGTGAAAGTTACTAACGTTTCACTATGGTTGATTATACCCTTCAATCCTACTGAAGGCGCAGAAATAGCTAATAAATGGTCATAGCAGTGGAATACAGGTCTTTTGACCCATCGGGCTCATACCAATGGCAGATGGCTGGGGTCACCTCTAATTTGTTACATATATGACTTTGAGTCCCTCATGGATATAACCTTTTGACAGGTGCCACCAGAAATATGCTTTTATGTCTTAATGTTATCAATTTGATGGACATACAGTTCTATATCAAGGGACAGATTTTGAAGGCTGAAAAATAGCAATTCTCAACAATTACAAAGGTAAATTCTCCATGGCTAAAAATAAATACTAAAAAAAATTCAAATGTTGAAGCACCAAGCTTTCTGTTGACAATTTTAAACGTTTATAAGAAATTATCTTAATGTTACAGCTTATAGAAAGCAATCCTATAAACTCAGTGAACGAAGAGCAAAGAGCAGCTGATCACAGAAATTGCCAAAAAACATACATTCTTGTTTTCAAAGAACAAACTGGTCCAACATCAGTTACTTCTAGTCCTGAAAGTCTTTACGACTTCACAGGCACCTTTCTTGGCTTTCTTCCCTTGTGGCTACCTGCCTACCTGTGGAGAGTAGAAGGTAATTTCTCACCATTCTGAGCTATTCTTTCATTTCCCCATTTCCTTTGTGACTACACCAAACCGAAAAGACCCATTTCAGTCTCCCTTTGGTCCCAGTCTTTAATCTGAATAGTTGATATAAATCTAATGCAACAGATTGTATAGGAAGTGTAATAACCAATAAATTATTTCACTAGTCAAGCATAGCTCACCCCACATATATAATAATATCTATTTGGGGGTGAGGCTAACCTCTTTACTCTTAGACCAATAGCATTACAATGCCCTAGACACACAATTATCATAGTACTTAAGCCAATTATATGCATGCCCAGTAAAGGGAAAATAATGATCTTCCATGATTGGTACAGAATCTAATTAAGAAAAAAATTCAGTTGGAGTATTTACTATCACAGTTAGTGAAATCTGAGTATGATCTAAAAGTGATATAAAAATTATTAGCAATCATTGACACATTTGTGGACTATTTAATCAAATGGCCCAAGTAAATGAGAAGAGCATGGAAGGAAAAAGGTGAAAGTCAAATATAAGGAAATTTTCACTGCATTATTTTTGTATTAAATGTCTAACTTTAGAATTTATAAAGTAAAGTAGCACTTCATTGTATAGAAATTGAGATCCAGAAATAAAGAATTTTTAACCTGCAACACATTTGTATATAAGACAGCAAAATCCTATCGGACATTGTAAAGACCCAAACAAAATATAAAGTCCTGTAGAGGTTGGGGGTAACTAAAATGAAAAATATATCTATGATCTGACGTTTGCAAGGGATGTCATTCATTTTCACTGTGCCCCAGAGCCCTAATTGCCTCTCTGTGTGAAATGGTAGTGCTACTAGGATCTTCTAGCCTTTCCCAGTTTACTTGCTGGTCTTATTCCCAAGCTTCCCATTCCTAAAAGTGGTCAATGAGATGCTAGGTGACTATCTACCTGGGGTACTATCAAGAGAATTTCCGCACTGATTGTGAGTAGACTTTAGACATCTTTTAAGTTCCTTCTAAACTTCAGGGGCCTATAACTTTATTATGGCTTTCCTCTAATAATTGTCTTTTTGTTAAAAGCACATCAAGACTGTGACTACACAACAGAGTTGAAGCTATGGTTTTTCCAGTAGTCATGTACAGATGTGAGAGTTGGACCATAGAAAAATGCTGAAGGCCGAAGAACTAATGCTTCAGAATTGTGGGGTTGGAGAAGACTCAAGAGTCCCTTGGACTGCAAAGAAATCAAACTAGTCAATCCTAAATGAAATCAACCCTGAGTATTCATTGGAAGGACTGATGCTGAAACTCCAATACTTTGGCCACCTGATGCAAAGAGCCAAATCGTTGGAAAAGACCCTGATGCTGGGAAAGATTGAAGGGAAAAGGAGAAGGGGAGAGCAGAGAATGAGATGGTTGGATGACATTACGTATTCAACAGACATGAATTTGAGCAAACTCTGGGAGATGATGAAGGTCAGAGAGCCTGGCATGCTGCACTCCATGGAGTCGCAAAGAGTTGGACACGACTTAGCGATGACCAACAGCAACAACTAGATACAAGTGGGACAAAAATTGAGAAGGAAAGAAGAAAACAAAAGCTCTACAGTGTCAAACAACAGTATTTTGGAAAATGTATTTATTTCACCAAAAACATTTATTTGCATCTATTTTATATAAAGTACTAAAGTACATGTGATGAGAAAATCTTATTCATGGCTTATGCTCTAAGCAATGTTACTGAGGTAAAACACACATATAAATGATAAGGCCAAATAATTATCCAGAAGCCTACCCAGAAGTCTCTAAACAATGGAATTATTCTAAAAGATTTTTCAAAAATAACCATGTATTTTTGAAGGTGGACTACTGTAAAAATTAAATAGTTTTTGAAACAAGTTACAAAAATCCACTGGGTTGTGATGGACTATTATGTGATGTCTTGATAGCCTGAATCAAGTTGTTAACATAGGGCGTTTTTATCTTATTGGAGGTTAGTAATGATGTTATGGTAGTCTCACTGATGGCATACGGATTTCGGTAGTTCTTGATTACTTGTATATTTTGAAGGTAATTACATTTTTAAGGAGTTGAGTTTCTCTTGTGCAAATTCATTTTATGCATTTATATATATATTCTATATCTTAATACATAAAGTGTAGAAAAAGCAAGAGAGTATAGAGAAAGCCTGTTAAATCTAATCAGTTGTTTCTATCATTTAATCTTTTGGAGTTAGTTATTTAAATTTAAAAAGAACAATTAATCCAAATCAGTTTAGGTCATAGGCAAATAAAACAATTAGCCACTACTGAGAAACATATAATATATAAAAAATATGTACTCAACATATACATGGTTCATAAAATATTCTCATCTACAGATGTATTTTAGGGGCTCTTTGTATTAAAATAGAGCCAGAGATCCTGGAATGTGAAGTCAAGTGGGCCTTAGAAAGCATCACTACGAACAAAGCTAGTGGAGGTGATGGAATTCCAGTTGAGCTATTTCAAATCCTGAAAGATGATGCTGGGAAAGTGCTGCACTCAATACGCCAGCAAATTTGGAAAACTCAGCAGTGGCTACAGGACTGGAAAAAGTCAGTTTTCATTCCAATCCCAAAGAAAGGCAATGCCAAAGAGTGCTCAAACTACTGTACAATTGCACTCATCTCACACACTAGTAAAGTAATGCTCAAAATTCTCCAAGCCAGGCTTCAGCAATATGTGAACCATGAACTTCCAGATGTTCAAGCCGGTTTTAGAAAAGGCAGAGGAACCAGAGATCAAATTGTCAACATCCGCTGGATCATCGAAAAAGCAAGAGAGTTCCAGAAAAACATCTATTTCTGCTTTATTGACTATGCCAAAGCCTTTGACTGTGTGGATCAAAATGAACTGTGGAAAATTCTGAAAGAGATGGGAATACCAGACCACCTGACCTGCCTCTTGAGAAATCTGTATGCAGATCAGGAAGCAACAGTTAGAACTGGAAATGGAACAACAGACTGGTTCCAAATAGGAAAATGAGTACGTCAAGGCTGTATATTGTCACTCTGCTTATTTAACTTCTATGGCTGGAATCAAGATTGCTGGGAGAAATATCAATAACCTCAGACATGCAGATGACACCACCCTTGCCCTTATGGCAGAAAGTGAAGAGGAACTAAAGAGCCTCTTGATGAAAGTGAGAGAGGAGAGTGAAAAAGTTAGCTTAAAGCTCAACATTCAGAAAACTAAGATCATGGCATCTGGTCCCAACACTTCACAGCAGATAGATGGGGAAACAGTGGAAAGTGTCAGACTTTATTTTTTGGGTTCCAAAATCACTGCTGATGGTGACTGCAGCCATGAAATTAAAAGACGTTTACTCCTTGGAAGGAAAATTATGACCAACCTAGACAGCATATTAAAAAGCAGAGACGTTACTTTGTCAACAAAGGTCCATCTAGTCAAGGCTATGGTTTTTCCAGTAGTCATGTATGGATGTGAGAGTTGGACAGTGAAGAAAGCTGAGCGCCAGAGAATGGATGCTTTTGAACTGTGGTGTTGGAGAAGACTCTTGAGAGTCCCTTGGACTGCAAGGAGATCCAACCAGTCCATCCTAAAGGAAATCAGTCCTGAGTATTCACTGGTAGGACTGATGTTGAAGCTGAAACTCCAATACTTTGGCCACCTCATGTGAAGAGTTGACTCATTGGAAAAGACCCTGATGCTGGGAAGGATTGGGGGCGGGAGGAGAGGGGGACGACAGAGGATGAGATGGCTGGATGGCATCACCGACTCGATGGACATGAGTTTGAGTAAACTCCGGGAGTTGGTGATGGACAGGGAGGCCTGGCATGCTGTGATTCATGGGGTTGCAAAGAGTCAGACACGACTGAGTGATGGAACTGAACTGAACAGATGTATTTATAAAATAAATGAGTATAAATGAATAGTATGCAACCGACCTACCATGGATGGAATATTCACATTGTTACTTTCCTCCCAGTTTCATATTGGTCATGCACTGGATTTGCAAGTCTTTCCATTGCAGACACACTGGAAATTCATCATTTGAGGGGATACAGCTAGAATAAAAGGGTGATAATGTTATTTGGCTTAGTAGCATCAGAAGACACTGAAAAGATTAATAGTTTAGGTTGTTTCAAACAGAAGAGTGAAAACAGACACACTGTCTGGCTAAGTGCAGAATACAGATCTGCTGTGATGCCACTATTTGCTGTAATGAACTATCAACCCCTAAAGCTGGAAAGGCCACTCAAGATAATATTGTCCATCTTGTCTTGAAACATGAGAATACTGCAATGGAGATAAGTTAGGTAATTCATTCTAAGTTCATAGTAACTCTTGATATAATCAGGCCTAAACCTCTTATTACACAAATTCTAAGGTTCTGTTTGAAATACAGGTGGGACCTTAGTAATATATATCATGGCCACAATGTATTAATACCTTCTATCTATTAGGCAGTTATATGCATTAAAATGTATATAATATGTATCAATTAGTTTTATGAGAACTCTTCATTTAATGAAAAAAAAAACATTCTTTACTGAAAATGGTAGCATTTTATGAATATAATTTCAGAGTAGTTACCAGTGGAGAGAGAAAGAGAGAGAAGACAGTGAAAATGATTAATAGATACAACTTACTAGACATAAATAAAAAAGTTTCAAGGATGTAAATGAACAGAACAGGGAATATAGCCAATATTTTAGAATAGCTTTATATGAAGCATAAAGATATTGAATTACTATGTTGTATACTTGGAGCTAATATAACATTGTGTTAGCTATACTTCAATTAATTAAGAAAACACCAAATCAAAATTTCTCTATTCATTCTCCTCTTTCCCAGTGTTTATGGTCTCATAACTTCATCTTTTCTTTAAACTTAAGAACTTTTTTTTTCTTGTCTCTCTTTTTTTTCCCTCCCATTTACTTCATTAGAAAAACAGAGGCAATTCAGATACTTAAGGTGAACATTGTTTCATTTTCTATTGTTTAAAACCATTTACACTGACAACTTTCAGAGTCTATTTCTCTCATTTAAGCCTCCCCTGTGCTCCTTTCTTTGTCTTTTATAAGAAAATTTCCTGAGACTTGCTCTATGCTGTGAAACAAAGCCTCCACAGCTGTACTGATGCCCCAGCAATGGCAAACAGTCCATGCTATTGTTCTCCTCCTCATTGCTGGGCTCTTGTTTGTTTACTGTTTGCATTGAAATGGCCAGAAGGGACCTAGTAGGAGTCCACCTACAATGCCAGAGCCCTCAACTTCATTCTCAACGTGAGTATAAAAAAGCCAAGCTATGCACACCACACAGTAAACAGCCTACATAAGTCACATCAGTGCCTACTGTGCAACTCTGAACAATTTTAAATATTCCTGTCTGGTTGCATTTTACACAACACTACCACAGTACAGGGCTTCCCAGGTGGCGTGGTGGTAAAGAATCCGCTTGCCAATGCGGGAGAGGCAGAAGACACCTCTGGTTCTATCCCTGGGTTGGGAAGATCCCCTGGAGGAAGAAATGGCAAACCACTCAAATATTCTTGCCTGGAAAAATCCCATGGACAGAGGAGTCTAGCAGGCTACAGTCCATGGGTTGCAAATAGTCAGACCTGACTGAGTGACAGCACACACGCACACACCATCCACAATACAAAGAATACATTTAGACATTTCTGAGATGAGGGAAATGGATGTGATGATGAGGAATTAGAAACAGGAGCACTAGCTGCCTGGAAAAACTACCCTTAGAGAGAAGAAAAATCTAAAAGAAAAAAATCAATTAATAACTCAGTCAGTCAGTCTTCCATGAAGATCTTTGTAAAGAAAATGAGGCTATTTTGTCAAAATAATAATCATGTTTTCTAAGGGCTGTCCTGCTAAAAATACAGCTTCTTTGGAAAAGCAGCTACATGCTCTCTTTAAATAGCTTCATTTGGCTTGCATCACTGCTTGTCCTTATCTTAACTGAATAAGAACTGTCTAATATCCCTCTAAATGAAAGTAATTTTGGGACTCAGTCACATCACACATTTGACAATCCCTTCCAGATGTGATTATGTAGAACTATCTCTCTTATTTACAATAGGCAAAGGGGGTTGGAGATGTTACATAGAAAATCACTTTTTCTGGTCCTTCTGGGATTGAAATAGGAAGGTGGTCCATATGACACTGAATATAGGTGAGTCACATGCTGCGCTTTGCAAAGAGAAGCATTCTCCTGGGCAATGAATAGGAGCCCTGCGTTCCCTTTGATGCTAACGAAACCCTGTGATGAAAACCGTTGTACAAATGCAATAAGCCTTTGTTCACAGCACAGGCAGGTGTTGTTAAAGCCTCCTGTCCTAGCTCTGACAATGTTCCAGAAACCTGACCTGCCACAACCCTGTTATTCCCACAACAGGAAGGCCCTGAGCAGAATAGTTAATTGTGCCGGATTGTGCGATTCCATTGTGATACTTAATAGCCAAGGACAAAAGATTTTTATGGTTTGAGCCTATACTGATAATCAGAGTAGATAAATGGAAGTGTTTGGTATGTGTCTGTGCATGTGTGCATGTGTATGTACGTATGCTATCTCCACAAATACATACATGCACATGTAATCCCCATAATAATGCTGGACTTGGAATCCTATCTCTAAATGCAATGACTCTTAAGACATCGCACGGTTGCAGTGCCATTTGATGGGATGCTTCTGAGTTAGCTCTAGTGTGAAGTGACAAACTCATCCAAGATCCAAGATACTCAATTTTAACCTTTGTCAATATTCAGAGCTATTTTTGTACAACTGAGTTAACTATATACAAACACTTGTACATTTAGATTTTTGCTTTCATTATTACCATCTTGAAATACAATATCAAGATGTTCATCAAGATGGTAGAAAATACTACTGCAAAAGGTTAGATCATATTAGACAAGTACAGTCTAGGAATGAAGACAATTACTTAAGAAAATGTAAGGCAAGTAAAGACTTTCAAAATAGATATGCAAATAAAAAATACAAAAATAGCAATTTCATTGATTATCTTCTAGAAAAAATTGCTTTAACTGTCACCTAGTCCAAGATGCTTTTCTGAGCTTCACAGATTTAAATATCTATATTTAAATATCTGTAGCAATGAAAGTTTTACAAAGTTTGGATCTCACTGACGACCTAGCTTAAGTATTTAGAACCAGAAAGATCTGGGTTCAAATCATTATTTCACCATTTGGTACATATGTGACATCAGACAAGTTATGTATCTGTTTTGTTTTGAGAATAAAGTGAGAAAATGTATATTTGTGCTTATCCCAGTGCCTGGAGCATAGTAAATGACAAATTATGACTATGAATTTTTTTTCAGGGAATTCTGCTCTATTGTGGATGTAAGGTATAAAGAACTCCTAAGATCTATCAATGTACTTTTGCCATTTTCATTCATATGCTTTTACACAAATGATTTTTCATTCTAAGATAAATACGTTTTGATTATTTTTTAATTAAGAAGGAAAGCAGCGTTAATTTACTTTAACAGAGACATGTATAGCAATGATGAACAAGATAGGAGTCTATCTCTTGCACAAAAGTCTAAGTTGGTGTCCAGAGAGTGAAAATGGTCCTGCTCCATGAGGCCACACAGGAGTTCAGACTCTTTTGTTCCTATATTCCTTGAGTTTCACCCTCAATCATACAGTGGAAGGAATTACCATCGTCCTGTCTGTGTTCTAGCCTGCACAGAGGTGGGAAGAGACAAAAGAAGAAAGGTGGGAAGAAACAAAGGCCAAGCTGATTTTCTTAAAGTATACTACATGGAAATTTTTCACTTTACTTCCACCTACCTCACATTAGCTAGGTTACATAAGCCTACCTAGCCACAAAAGTCCCTGTGAAAGGATGTCTATAGCCCACTATAATATGATCAGGCAAAACTCAGCAAGTGAAACAGCCAAATCAGTTTGGAAAACAATTATGAATTTATTCCAAAGATGCATGCATCAGTTATCCATTGCTGTGTAAAAACCATCCCACTTCTTAGTGGCCTAAAACAATGTTTGTTTAGCTTGTGATTCTAAGGATTGAAAATTAAGACTGGACCTTGCCTGACAGTTTTAACTGGTCTTAGTGGGGCTCACTCATGTGGCATAGGTCAGCTGAAAGATTCAGGAGGGACTCTCCTCGTTTTTCAACAGGTTAGACTTGGCCTATTTGCTTGGTAACTGTGCAAGGCCTTTTAAGATCCAGCCTCATAACTTGCACAGTGTCACTTCTGCTATATTCTATTGGCCAAAGAAAGTCACAAGGCCAGCCCTGATTTCAAAAGTAGTTAATCACATTCCACCCCTTGATGGGGAAACTCCAGATGTCACAGAATAGGGAAGGGAAGAACTTGTTTTATTTTTGCATTCTATCAGTTCAGTTCAGTCGCTCAGTCGTGTCTGACTCTTTGCAACCCCATGAATCGCAGCATGCCAGGCCTCCCTGTCCATCACCAACTCCTGGAGTTTATCCAAACCCATGTCCATCGAACCGGTGATGCCATCCAGCCATCTTATTCTCTGTCGTCCCTTTCTCCTCCTGCCCTCAATCCTTCCCAGCATCAGAGACTTTTCCAAAGGGTCAACTCTTCACATGAGGTGGCCAAAGTATTGGAATTTCAGCTTCAACATCAGTCCTTCCAATGAACACCCAGGACTGATCTCCTTTAGTGTTGGGAGCCGCATTAGGCATTGCTGACAAAATGGAAACATGGCCCCAACCCCCTCTCCTCATCCCACAGGCATGGTCCCATGATGAAGGAGTTAGGTCTTGTGATTCTGACTTGTCCTTTCCTTCCTTCAGTTGAGTTGGCTGGAAAGAATGTTAAGGTGCTTATTGTTCTTGCATGAGAAAGCACAAAGCCTTCGGCAGTTATGCCCAGGAAATAATCCATAAAGTTACATTTGTTCAAGGACCTTTACAAAGAATGTTCCAGGATGAGCACATAGGCTGCAGCTTGAGCCATGGGAAAGATTGTTATTGAGACCTGCTTGTGAGAGAAATGTTTATGGCAAAAGAAGTTTGCTGAGCTTAGGGTTTAGGAATAATTAAGAATAGTTAGAAGCTAAAAGTTTAAGGAATGTTGTAGTGTTGACATATTCTACTATAGCTTATAGAGACTAGGAATTTTAGAGATACTAATAGCTAGAAGCCTTTTTAGGAGATAATGAGCTTAAGATACTATGGGCTAGCAGGATTTAGAAAGATAAGAAATAAACTGAGGAATGTGGTATGCAGCCCAGAGACAAACATGAGTTACAGTGTAATCACAAGGACACTTAAGAGGGAACTCTAAGGGACAACAATGATTTATGGAGACAGTAAATCTAGGTGAGGGGAACTGAAGACGTCAAACCTCTGACCTAATGGTTTTGTAAAAGTATAAAAGAAAACCTGATGCTTAAAATAAACACACAGTTCAGCACTTTGAGTCAGAGGCTGCATCATTCTCCACCGACACCGCTCATCCCTTCAGGCTGATTTCCTGGCTGCTGGAGCTGGACTCCGACACTTTAGGACGGACTGGTTGGATCTCCTTGCAGTCCAAGGGACTCTCAAGAGTCTTCTCCAACACCACAGTGCAAAAGCATCAATTCTTTGGTGCCTAGCTTTCTTCACAGTCCAACTCTCACATCCATACATCACTACTAGAAAAACCATAGCCTTGACTAGATGGACATTTGTTGGCAAAGTAACATCTCTGCTTTTTAATATGCTGTCTTGGTTGGTCATAACTTTCCTTTCAAGGAGTAAGCGTCTTTTAATTTCATGGATGCAATCACCATCTGCAGTCATTTTGGAGCCCCCAAAATAAAGTCTGACACTGTTTCCACTGTTTCCCCATCTACTTGCCATGAAGTGATGGGACCAGATGCCATGATCTTAGTTTTCCGAATGTTGAGCTTTAAGCCAACTTTTTCACTCTCCTCTTTCACTTTCATCAAGAGGTTTTTTAGTTCCTCTTCACTTTCTGCCATAAGGGTAGTGTCATCTTCATATCTGAGGTTATTGATATTTCTCCCAGCAATCTTGATTCCAGCTTGTGCTTCCTCCAGCCCAGCATTTCTCATGATGTACCGTGCATATAAATGAAATAAGCAGGGTGACAATATACAGCCTTGACCTACTCCTTTTCCTATTCGGAACCAGTCTGTTGTTCCATGTCCAGTTCGAACTGTTGCTTCCTGACCTGCATACAGGTTTCTCAAGAGGCAGGTCAGGTGTTCTGGTATTCCCATCTCTTTCAGAATTTTCCACTGTTCATCGTGACCCACACAGTCAAAGGCTTTGTCACAGTCAATAAAGCAGAAATACATGTTTTTCTGGAACTCTCTTGCTTTTTCGATGATCCAGTGGATATTGGCAATTTGATCTCTGGTTCCTCTGCCTTTTCTAAAACCAGCTTGAACATCTGGAAGTTCACGGTTCACGTATTGCTGAAGCCTGGCTTGGAGAATTTTGAGTATTACTTTACTAGCATGTGAGATGAGTGCAATTGTGTGGTAGTTTGAGCATTCTTTGGCATTGCCTTTCTTTGGGATTGGAATGAAAACTGACCTTTTCCAGTCCTGGGGCCACTGCTGAGTTTTCCAAATTTGCTGGCATATTGAGTTTAGCACTTTTACAAAGGATAATCAAATTGGAGTTCCTATTCATAAATTTGTGTATGCATGCTCAGTTGTTTCTGACACTTTGCAACCTCATGGACTGTAGCCCTCCAGACTCCTCTGACGAATGGGATTCTCTTGTCTTTATTATGAAATATGTGATAAATATGTGATATCAATCTGGGATTGATCAAGCTATTGATTGTAGATAGATACAAATGTTGGGTCCCTGGGTTACATATAGTTATGAACACATGCACAAATATGCATGAGGCATAAATCAGATTTAGACCTTCTACAATGTACACCTAAGTTATGTGTTTAGGTGTAGCTGATCTCTGTTTTGATGGTTATAACTCTCTAGTAATTTGGGGGAGAGGAGAGAAAACATATCATCTGAGGACAAAATAAGTCAGGTAAATATTGCAAAGTGGTGGTGGAAAATTGTTCTGGGTATCAGAAGAGCTGAGTTCTAGTTCAAACTAGAACTCAAAACTTAAGTGATTTTCATAAATTTGTTCATGAATTTGCATTTATGTTTCTTTGTGCAATTTTTAAAGGTTGGACTAAATTAAATCTAATATCCTTCCTGCTTTAATTGGAGTCTATGAGGCACTAAGAATGATGGAAAGAGACTTGTTCTTTCATGTTACTACAAGACAGGAGCAGAAAGGAAAATGCAAATGATTAGGATTCTTTATGCCACATGTCAAGATATTTGGAAATATCTACATACTTATCCAACTAGAGAGGGGTATGGCAACCCACTCCAGTATTATTGCCTGAAGAATCCAATGAACAGAGGAGCCTAGCAGACCATGGTCCATAGGGTCGCAAAGAGTTGGACATGACTGAAGCAACTTAGCACACACACAAATATTTATCTAAATTATGTATGTAGGAGCCAAAATTGAAAAATGTATCTGTTTGCAAGCCAGAGACATTTTCTTCTTCAGAAGAGATCAATGTTATTACTTTTTTAAAAAAAGTTATTGATTTAAGTATGACAAATAATCCCATAACAATTATAATTAAAATGTGAACACATAAAATCTTAAGTAAATTTGTTTCATAATAAAAGCAAATAATTGAGTTCTTATGTGTTCATACTTGCAAGATACATAAATGTAAATAACATTTATTTTTTCCCTCATATCATGTGGCCCCAAGTCAAACACTAATTTATGTTTCTTACATAAAATAGATATAAGAATGAAAAAAAGTAATTTCTTATTTAAACAAGAAGTGTTATATAATCCACGAAGATGACAACTACTCAATGCAGTGATGCTGTCATTGGAATATGGTGTCTAAAAGAAAAAGTGAAAGCGTAGTAGCTTAGACATGTCCAACTCTTTGTGACCTCCATGGACTGTAGCCCACCAGACCCCCCTGTCCATGGAATTCTCCAGGCAAGAATACTGGAGTGGGTTGCCATTCCTTTCTCCATGGTTTCCAAACACATATCCAAATCCATATCACTAGCTACAGTTTGGGCAATGGTTCAAAATTTTAAAGAACTCTGTAGACTGACCAGCACTGTGCTTACCAAAATGCGGTCATAAAACCAGGCCCTGCAGTATAAGCATTGCCTGGGAACTTCTTTGAAATGATAATCCTCTAGCCACACATCAGACACACTGAATTAGAAACCCTGAGAGGATTCTGGTATTTTAACAAACTCTACAGATGATGTTTCACACTGAGATTTCAGAACCACTGTTTTAGCCAACATTATTTATTAAACTATCTAGGTAGGAAATTTGGAGATGTCTGGATGGAACAAACTCACTGTCCTTTTATCTAATGACTACCTTTGCCTGGCTTAAATAGATCACCAAAAGTGATCTACATGAATGATGTATCTGTGCACATTAAGTTTCTCTGAAGAATTCAGGAGACTTCACTTCATAAGGAGAACGTGGGCATATGCTTTGTATGTAAAATGAATCAAACAAATATTTGTAGACTTCATTATAATTTCACACAAGACACAAAGGGAATTCTTTCAAGAAAACAATAAACATTCCAATGAAAAGGGGTCCACATAAAGAGATAAACTGTTTTCAGACTGGGGAGAATCCCATGGTTTCACAATCTCTTTTTGAAAGAAAGAAAGGAAGCACAACTCACAGAGTATCATAGGTGATTTTTCCAAAGTTAGATAGATGTTAATGACAAAGTCAGGACAGGAATTTCAGTTTCTAAATCAAAATCCAGTGTTCTTTTCTTTTAAAATCCACCCCTCCAGAGGATTTAGAGATCTAGGGAAGTATTTTGTTTTTTAAATTTATGATAAAATAATAACATGAATGAAAATCAAGTGAGAAATAAGCCTTTATGTGCACAGAGGAAGCAATTAGTTCAAACAATGTGGAAGAAATAAAAATTTAGATCCAAAAAAGACCTGCTTCTTCATTCTTTTTTTTAAATAAGAAATATCAACGTTTTCATTTTAAATCTTAAATAAGACATGACATCCAGAAATACTGAGGCTTTAAAGGAAAGCTTTAAAAAAAAAAAAATCTTAAAAATCCTTTAAGCATAAAGAAATCAAATTCCTTACCTAGGAAAACTCTTTTTATAACATCAAAAAGAGCTAAATCCACAAAAGAGGGGGAAAAAAAAAAGCTGTCGAAGGAGATTGTCATAGCAACCAGATAAGACACATTTGGCATAAAAAGCAACCTGATTATTTCTCCTTTTTAATCAAAATTACATATCATCAATTGCAGAAGCAAAACAATTGGGAAAATAGTAAAAGAATTTCAAAGTATATCACACGCACGTTAATGTTTATTAACTCTCTCAGCGCCTAAAGTAGGTGCAAGTATTAGTCAATCCAGGAATCATTTATTTTTCATGGGATTTCTTGCTTCATTTCTTCCCTCTACTCCATACATTTAAGAATTAGCAAACATTGATTATTCTTTTCCACAGATATTTTTCAAAATGATTTACTGTTTATGCTCCTATGAAAACTCCAGGCGTTCATATTTCCTCAATATTTTTAATCTGATTTTTTTAACGATATCTCTTGTCCCTAGTTAGTTCCTTATGGACTATTAACACTGACATACCTTTCAGAAAGGTTCATATTTACATGATTTCTTGATAGAGTATGATGTTTATAAGTCTTCCACTCTTAGCCAATTCTTTGTAACAGGACATGGGGCAGAAATCTGTATACTGTGCACCAAGGTCAGGACACCTTCTCTTTCCACAGTTCTACACGTCTGGAGGAGTGAACTGAAGAAACTAAGTAGGATGACCCCAACCAAAGAAGTTCAGTGAATTTCCACAAGGCCGGGACATGTTAGCCATATTTCTTGGGTTGGTAGCTCATTGCTGCCCTCTTCAACTCTGGTAAATTGTGAAAGATGTAGGTCATTCCAAAGACCCTGGGTAGATGCTTCCACAGTCTCTGAAGTAGAATGTTCCTGCTGCAAAGGAAAGAACTCTGATTCCTCCAACAAAAAATTGAATGGAACACCAGTGCACAGAAATACTTTTGACTTTGCAAAATGAATTTCCGTGAAGACAAACCTTTGACCTCTGTCTTTATTCCCATATCCACAGCTGGTTGTTCAGACAGAATGAGAAGAAAATTCCCAGTCTACTTCATGCCTAGTTGAAAGCTGTTGCAACCAATGGGACACGGTGGCCTAAAGATATGAACAGGGAATGTCAGAGACAGAACAAAAGAGAGTATTCATTATCCTGTACCTTAGTGCACAGCCACCTGTGCCTTTGAATGAACATGGAAAGGTTATCCTCTGAAAAACAAACTTGTGACTGCACAGTGCCCATCAATTAAATGGCTAAATTAATGCAACCTACCTTCTGGAGTTCTACCTGCAAGTCTGAGGGCCTATGGTCCTTACTGGAAAGAATAAATAGAAAACTAAACCAAAATAAATGTTGACTGCATTAAAAATAAGAATACCACATAGATATGCTAACATAGATTATCTTAGGTCAAATTTTATACAAGTAGAGTCTGAGATGGAGATTTTTACCCAAAAAAATTGTTGAAGAAGGCTTTACCATGCCTCCTTTTTTTTTTTTTTAATCCTTTTGATGTTTTCTCCCTAGTATTCAATCACATTTTCAATGCAAATCACCATGTTATTTTTCAGAAGCATTCTGTGTCCTTTGGTGGATTTATTCTGCTAATTAATGTAAAAAAAAATATGGAAAACAAATATTGTGAGAAATAATTTTCAAACTTCAATTGGTACACTTGAAAGCTGATTTCTTCAAAAAATAATTTCATTTTATTGAAAAAAAGGAACACATCTGCTCCACAGACCCAGACATGGACATGATAGGAATTCTTTCTCATAGGAAATTACTGCTATGACTGATTCTTGTTAATCCTGAAGGTGAGGTGGGAGAGGGAATCCAGTGGCAAGGACAAATCAGAGACTTAAACAGACTGTTCTGTTATCTGAAATGACTATTTTTGGGTAGTAGTTGCAAGACAAATGTGTCAGAATCAGGTGAGATATTCATTTGCCCTCTTTCTTCACAAGGTGACCTCACTTTAACTGAATTATTACTAGGCCCTTGTGCCCCTTAATAGTCACATCTTGATAATTAAATATGTATTTCATATTTTGATTTTACTCAAACTCACAATAGAAGGCTGTCTGCTGGTGAGAATTAATGTTGTCCATCCTAGTATCTGTGCCTAACTGTATTTGCTGTCTCAATATCCCATATTACCAAGGACAATGTTGTACATAACATCCAGTCATGTACTCCTCTCGTGCCTACATGCTAAGTCACTTTAGTCGTGTCTGACTCTTTGCAACTTTATGGACTGTAGCCCTCCAGATTCCTCTGTACATGGGATTCTCCAGGCAAAAATACTGAGTGGGTTGCCATGCCCTCCTCCAGGGAGTCTTCTCGACCCAGGGATTGAACCCACGACTCTGTCTTCTGCATTGATAGATGGGTTCTTTACCACTAGTGCACCTGGAAAATTCAGTTCAGTTCAGTTGCTCAGTTGTGTCAACTCTTTGCAACCCCATGGACGCCATGCTTCTCTGTCCATCACCAACTCCCAGAGAGTGATCAAACTCAAGTCCATTGAGTCAGTGATGCCATCCAACCATCTCATCCTCTGTCGTCCTCTTCTTCTCCTGCCTTCAATCTTTCTCAACAGCAGGGTCTTCTCCAATGAGTCATTTCTTTGCATCAGGTGGCCAAAGTGTTGGAGCTTCAGCTTCAGTGTCAATCCTTCCAATGAATATTCAGGACTGATTTCCTTTAGGATTGGCTGGTTGGATCTCCTTGCAGTCCAAGGGACTCTCAAGAGTCTTCTCCCACACTACAGTTTAAAAGCATCAATTCTTCAGTGCTCAGCTTTCTTGATGGTCCAACTGTCACATCCATACATGACACTGGAAAAACCATAGCTTTTACTAGTTGGACCTTTGTCAGCAATTAATGTCTCTGGTTTTTAATATGCTGTCTTGGTTGGTCATAGCTTTTCTTCCAAGGAGCAAGCATCTTTTAATTTCATGGCTGCAGTGAACATCTGCAGGATTTTGGAGGCCAAGAAAATAAAGTCTGTCACTGTTTCCATTGTTTCCCTATCTATTTGCCATGGAGTGATGGAACTGGTTGCCCTGATCTTAATCTTTTGAATGTTGAGTTTTAAGCCAGCTTTTTCACTCTCCTCTTTCACGTTCATCAAAAGGTTCTTTAGTTCCTCTTTGCTTTCTGCCATAATGGTGGTGTCATCTGCATATCTGAGGTTATTGATATTTCTCCCAGCAATTTTGATTCCAGCTTGTGCTTCACCCAGCCTGGTATTTTGTATGATGTACTCTGTCTAAAAGTTAATTAAGCAGGGTGACAATACATAGCCTTGATGTACTCCTTTCCGAATTTGGACCCAGTCAGTTTTTCCATGTCCAGTTCTAACTGTTACTTCTTGACATGCATACAGGTTTCTCAGGAGGCAGGTAAGTTGGCCTGGTATTCCCACCTCTTTAAGAATTTTCCACAGTTTATTTTGATCCACACATGCATAGTCAATGAAGCAAAGTAGATGCTTTTCTGGAATTCTCTTGCTTTTTCTATGATCCAACAGATGTTGGCAATTTGATCTCTGGTTCCTCTGCCTTTTCTAAATCCTGCTTGGACATCTGGAAGTTCTCAGTTCACATACTGTTGAAGCCTGGCTTGAAGAATTTTGAGCACTACCTCTCTAGCATGTGAAATGAGTGCAACTGTGTGGTAGTGTGAACATTCTTTGGCATTGCCTTTCTTCTCAATTCTGCTCTGTTGATCTATGTGTCTGTTTTTGTGCCATTATCACACTGTAGATTTGTAGCATAGTCTGAAGACAAGGAGTGTGGTAACTCCAGCTTTGTTCTTTTCTCTTAGATTGTTTTGCTCCAATATTATCCTATTTGGAATTATATTGTACCCCCATCAAGCATGATGGCATAATAAATGCTTTGTATTTTCAGGCACACACTGTTAACAAATGTGCAGATAGATAGGTAGATAGCTATAAACAATATGATAAATAAAATTCCCATGAAAATTTATTAATAACCAATCTACAAGTTGAAATTATTTTGCTCAATGTATATGGGGACAAATCCTAAATTTAATTAATAACTCTGTAGAATGAGGATTTTGTCACAACATTAACTCTCTTTCCTATGCTGAACTTCTCAGAAATGTTTATAGCCACACAAATATGTAAAAGCAGCATCAGTATACATTGTCATGTGTCAGGCTCACTATTCAGAGTTGATCTTAAGCTCAGCCTACATCACCTATCTGCCTTTTCTTTTAACAGAAGACAACTGGGTTTTCCAACTCATTTCAACTTCGAAGAGTCAGCTGGGTGGGACGTGGAGTGACTAAACATAACTGTATCACAGAAACCCCTCCCTGAATGAGAGTAGATGTAGGAGATGTTTACAAAAAAATAGCATTGTTCTCTCACCCTTACTCCAGACTGTACAAATCCAAAAGGAAGTTTTGCTCACTAAAAGAACAGCTTCAACGCTCTTGAAGGTGTGAACCTATCATCCTTGAAGGTCCAATAATTTGGCCACCTGATGCAAAAAGCCAACTTATTGGGAGATACCCTGATGCTGGGGAAGATTGAAGGCAGGAGGAGAAGGGGACAGCAGAGGACGAGATAGTTGGATGACAACACCAATTCAATGGACTTGAGTTTGAGAAAACTCAGGGAGTTGGTGAAGGACAGGGAAGTCTGGCATGCTGCTGTCCATGGGGTCCCAAAGAGTTGGACACAAGTGAGCAACTGAATAGCAACAACAACAAAGCAAGAATAATAGTACAACTTCTTTCAAAGGGGTGTGACAAAATTAACTGAAGTAATTCAGGAAGATCAAATCCCTTATGAGTATACAGAGGAAGTGACAAATAGATTTAAGGGACTAGATCTGATAGACAGAGTGCCTGATGAACTATGCACAGAGGTTCGTGACATTGTACAGGAAACAGGGATCAAGACCATCCCCATGGAAAACAAATGCAAAAAAGCAAAATGGCTGTCTGAGGAGGCCTTACAGATAGCTGGGAAGAGAAGAGAAGCGAAAAGCAAAGGAGAAAAGGAAAGATATTCCCATCTGAATGCAGAGTTGCAAAGAAGAGCAAGGAGAAATAAGAAAGCCTTCCTCAGTGATCAATGCAAAGAAACAGAGGAAAACAACAGATTGGGAAAGACTAGAGATCTCTTCAAGAAAATTAGAGATACCAAAAGAACATTTAATGCAAAGACAGGCTCGATAAAGGACAGAAATGGAATGGACCTAACAGAAGCAGAAGATATTAAGAAGAGGTGGCAAGAATACACAGAAGAACTGTACAAAAAAGATCTTCATGACTCAGATATCATGATGGTGTGATCACTCACCTACAGCCAGACATCCTGGAATGTGAAGTCAGGTGGGCCTTAGAAGGCATCACTACGAACAAAGCTAGTGGAAGTAATGGAATTCCAGTTGAGCTATTTCAAATCCTGAAAGATGATGCTGGGAAAGTGCTGTGCTCGATATGACAGCAAATTTGGAAAACTAAGCAGTGGCCACAGAACTGGAGAAGGTCAGTTATCATTCCAATCCCAAAGAAAGGCAATGCCAAAGAATGCTCAAACTACTGCACAATTGCACTCACCTCACATGCTAGTAAAGTAATGCTCAAAATTCTCCAAGCCAAGCTTCAGCAATACGTGAACCATGAACTTCCAGATGTTCAAGCTGGTTTTATAAAAGGCAGAGGGACCAGAGATCAAATTGCCAACATCCACTGCATCATCGAAAAAGCAAGAGAGTTCCAGAAAAACATCTATTTCTGCTTTATTGACTATGCCAAAGCCTTTGACTGTGTGGATCACAATAAACTGTGGAAAATTCTTCAAGAGATGGGAATACCAGACCATCTGACCTGTCTCTTGAGAAACCTGTATGCAGGTCAGGAAGCAACAGTTAGAACTGGACATGGAACAACAGACTGGTTCCAAATAGGAAAAGGAGTATGTCAAGGCTGTATATTGTCACCCTGCTTATTTAACTTATATGGAGAGTACATCATGAGAAACGCTGGGCTGGAGGAAACACAAGCTGGTATCAAGATTGCCAGGAGAAATATCAATAACCTCAGATATGCGGATGACACCACCCTTATGGCAGAAAGTGAAGAAGAACTAAAGAGCCTCTTGATGAAGGTGAAGGAGGAGAGTGAAAAAATTGGCTTAAAGCTCAACGTTCAGAAAACTAAGATCATGGCATCTGGTCCCATCACTTCATGGGAAATAGATGGGGAAACAGTGGAAACAGTGTCAGACTTTATTTTGGGGGGCTCCAAAATCACTGCTGATGGTGATTGCAGCCATGAAATTAAAAGACGCTTACTCCTTGGAAGGAAGGTTATGGCCAACCTAGATAACATATTTAAAAGCAGAGACATTACTCTGCCAACAAAAGTCCGTCTAGACAAGGCTATGGTTTTTCCAGTAGTCATGTATGGATGTGAGAGTTGGATGCTGAAGAAAGCTGAGCGTTAAAGAATGGATGCTTTTAAACTGTGGTGTTGGAGAAGACTCTTGAGAGTCCCTTGGACTGCAAGGAGATCCAATCAATCCATGCTAAAGGAGATCAGTCCTGAGTGTTCATTGGAAGGACTGATGTTGAAGCTGAAACTCCAATACTTTGGCCATCTCATGTGAAGTGAAGAGTTGACTCATTGGAAAAGACCCTGATGCTGGGTAGGATTGGGGGCAGGAGGAGAAGGGGACGACAGAGAATGAGATGTTTGGATGGCATCACTGACTCGATGGGCATGGTTTTGGGTAGACTCCAGGAGTTGGTGATGGACAGAGAGCCCTGGTGTGCTGCAAATCATGGGGTCGCAAAGAGTCGGACACGACTGAGTGACTGAACTGAACTGAGTTCAGGAAGAGCCTTTAATAAATGTTGAATAGTTATGAAACATTTGCAATCACAGAAGCTGCTAGCAATACAGGTATATTCTCTATTCCAGACCCATTAAGCCTGGCTAGAATTATAAATGGAGAGGGCAAGTAGCCATGATCATTGGAACAAGTGACCTTTTGATCAAAAAAAAATTTTTTTTTCAAAGTTGCTTCTGAAAATTACTGAAAAATTTTGGGAGAAAAGACATGAAGAAGTGGGAGGACTAATTCTACGAGAGCTGTTTATGGTGGAACCGCTGTGGGGCTTGCAGAGTGCTTGGGGAGCCAGTGAGCCAGCTGGATTAAAGTAAAAGTTATTTTTTGGTCTAAGAAATGAATCATCTGAATGGAGTCTCAGTGTGGTTTTCATAGAAGTGGGCAAAGTTGATTTGGTTTGTATTAAGAAGAAGAAAACAATATTTACAACCACTAAAGAGAGTGCACGGAGTAGGCAATGGCACCCCACTCCAGTACTCTTGCCTGGAAAATCCCATGGACGGAGGAGCCTGGTAGGCTGCAGTCCGTGGGGTTGCCAAGAGTCAGACACGACTGAGCAACTTCACTTTCACTTTTCACTTCCATGCACTGGAGAAGGAAATGGCAACCCACTCCAGTGTTCTTGCCTAGAGAATTCCAGGGATGGGGTCGCACAGAGTCGGACACAACTGAAGCGACTTAGCAGCAGCAGCAGCAGCAAAGAGAGTGCAAAAATCCAAAACTAGCATGATGAAACCAAGGATTGTGGAAAAGGTTCATAACTCAGTTTCACTCTTACCACTCAACTGAGCAGGATCTATGACCGCGATAAAATCTCTTTCTTCCTTCCTTTCTTTCTTTACCTCTCTCTCTTTTCTTCTTTTGTTTTCCTTCTTTTGTATTTAATTTACTGTTGGGTTTTTTTCCCCCCCTCTGAATTGCCTAAATAGTATATCTGTGATTGATTACACTACTACTGGACAATTTTTGTTTTAAGTTCTGATGGGAAATTTCAACTAATTAATAATTTGATGTGAGATTCAGTTTATTTTATTTTACTGTATAGTTTTATTTAATCAAATTTTAGACTCAGTGGTAATTTTTTTTATTTTGCATTTTTAATGTTCTTCTTTTCTCTCTCTCCCTCTTTTTTTGTTTATTGGAATACAATTGCTTAACAGGGTTGTGTTAGTTTGCACTGTACAACATTGTGAATCAATCATATATATACATATATTCTCCTTCTTTTGTGCTTTTCTTTTTTAAACAGAGTCCACAATTTTAAATTACTTTTTTGGAAATTTTCAGAAAATATTTCCCTCTAGGAATTGACTGCTGTCTAATAGAATTATGGCAGGAGGAGAAGGGGACAACAGAGGATGAGATGGGTGGATGGCTTCACTGTCTCAATGAACATGAGTTTGGGTAAACTCCGGGAGCTGGTGATGGACAGGGAGGCCTGGCGTGCTGTAGACCCATGGGGTCACAAAGGATCGGACACGACTGAGTGACTGAACTGAACTGAATAGAATTATGCGGTATTTATACCAGGTAAAGTAAAATACTGATTTGATGTATTCTACTATAATTGTAGGACTGTAAACATGACAGACTGAAGCTGTTTTTTCTTGAAAAAATCTTTGATTTAGTATGTTACTGACATAAAGACAGAAAACAGAGCTCAGACATAAATATATATATATACACATATATGCAATATAATATTTATTAATATATATTAGATACATTATATATATATTCAACTATATTTTGTATATTTATATTTTATATTTAAACATATATATATATATATTATATATATATATATATATATGGTGGTAGTGGTTTAGTTCCTAAGTTGTGTCTGACTCTTGCAACCTCCCATGGACTGTAGGCGGCCAGGCTCCTCTGTCCATGGTATTCTCCAGGCAAAAATAAGTCTTTTCAACAAATGGTGTTGGAAAAATTAGATATTTACGATGAAAAGAATGAAATTGGACCATTAGCTTACACCACAGACAATGAGCAACTCAACATAGATTTAACATTTAAATGCAAGATCTAAAACTATAAAACTATTAGAAGAAAACAGGAGACAACTTTCTGACATTGGTTTTCAAAAGCAAAGGGAAAGAAAAGCAAAAATAGACAAGTGGGACTATATCAAACTAAAGAGCGTCTGCACAATAAAGGTTAAAAATCAGTGAAATGAAAAGGCAAAAGCAAGGGATTGGGAGAAAATATTTGAAAACTACAAAGTGATTAATATTCAAAATACATAAAGCATACATAAAGGTCAAACTTTTTAAAATAAAAATAACCACATTACAAAACAAGCAAAGTTCCTGAATAGACATTTCTCCAAAGAAGACACGCAAATGGCAAACAGATATACTAACAGATGCTGAAGAGGAGCAGGACATGCTATTCCAAAGTATACTACTTTGACATGTGGACTGTTTTAAGCTGAATGCAATCAAGTCCCAGGAAACTCAGAAAATATTTTACCTCTCCTTTACCTACTTCAAAGAACTTAGATAGAGGATCTGTACCTGAAAAAGAACTACCATCAGAGATAACTTTTTAAATGAAAGATGTGCCAGCAAGCATGGCAAACTTCTATTTGCAAACATCTGTCTTTATCATCCTGTGAATTTTCCTTCTCTTCTTTGAAACCCCAGGTCCCTATTCCCTTCCAAGCCTAAGATTTGAGGCCCATAAGCCTCAGTTGCCCAATTTGCCCCTCAGTCTCATATCTTTGAGACTGCTGTATATATGAACTTATATATATTTTTCTCAAGATTAACAAATTTGTTCATCTTATATCATTTTAACTATTAGACCAACCAAAAAACCCAGAAGGAAAGAAAACTTTCTGCCCCTGAAGGTGCTCAGCATTATATCAAATTCAAATCACAATACTTTTATTACCTCACATCTGGTAAAATGACTATTAGCAAAAGAAAAAAAAAGGTAATAAATGCTGATGGGGATGTGGAGAAGTTGGAATCCTGTACACTGTTGGTGAGAATGCAAAATTATTTAATAACTATGGAAAGCAGTATGGAGATTCCTCAAAAAATGAAAAATAGGACAACTCTATCATCCAGCAATCCTACTTCTGGATATATATCTACACACCTTGGTCAACTGATCTTCGACAAAGGAGGTAAGAAAACACAATGGGAAAAAATAGTCTTTTCAGCAAGTGGTATTGGAAAAATTAGACAGCCACATGCAAATCAATGAAGTGAGAACACACCTTCACATCATATATCAAAAAACAAACTAAAAATGGCTCAAAGATTGAATAAGACATGACACTATAAAACTCTTAGAAGACATCATAGGCAAAACATTCTCTGACATAAAACCATACCAAGTTTTCTTAGGTCAGTCTCCCAAGGAAATAGATATAAAAACAAAAATAAACAAATGGGACCCGATCAAACTTACAAGCTTTTGCACAACAAAGGAAACCATAAACAAAACAAAAAGTCATCCTTAGAGAATAGGAGAACACATTGCAAGCAATGTGACCAACAGGACTTTTATTTCCAAAATATACAAACAGCTCATATAATTCAGTAATAACAACAACAAAATTGAAAAAAATGGGCAAAATACCTAAATAAACATTTCTCCAAGGAAGAAATGCAGATGGCCAGTAGGCACATGAAAAGCTGCTCAGCATTGCTAATTATTAGGAAATGCTAATCAAAATTTCAGTGAAGTGCCACCTCACACCAGTCAGAATGGCTATCATTAAAAGATCTACAAATAACAAATTCTGGAGAGGGTGTGACTAAAAGGGAACATTTCTACACTAATAGAAATGTAAGTTTTCCCTCTATGGAAAACAGTATGGAGATTCCTCAGAAAATTAAAAATAGAATTACCAACAATCTCACTCCTGGGCATATATCCAGACAAAATTGTAATTCAAAAAGATACATACACCACTATAACAGTACTATTTACAATAGCCAAAACATGGATGTAACCTAAATGTCTATTAAGAGATGAACAGATAAAGAAGTGGTACATATATACAATAGAATAATGCCCAGCCATTAAAAAGAATGAATTAATGCAAATGAAGCAACATGGATGCAGATAGAGATTATCATAGTAACTGAACTAAGTCCCTTGGAATGCAAGGAGATCAAAGCAGTCAATCCTAAAATGAATCAGTCCTGAATATTCATTGGAAGGACTGATGCTGAAGCTGAAGCTCTAATAATTTGGCCACCCGATGCGAAGAACTGATTCATTAGAAATGACCCTGATGTTGGGAAAGATTGCAGGCAGGAGGAGAAGGGGACGACAGAGGATGAAATGGTTGGATGGCATCACCGACTCGGTGGGCATGCGTTTGAGCAAGCTCTGGGAGTTGGTGAAGGACAAGGAAGCCAGGCATGCTGCAGAACATGGGGTCACAAAGAGTCAGACAAGACTGAGAGACTGAACTGAACTGAACTGAAATGAATTAAGTCAGACAGAGAGAGACAATTGGGGAAGGGATGTGATGGGAGGTTGGGGTTAGCAAATATAAGCTATTATATATAGATTGGTTAAACAACAAAATCCTACCATATAGCACAGTAAACTGTATTCAATATGCTATGAAACATGATAATGGAAAAGTATTTAAAAAAATATGTATGTATATATGTATGTATGTATATATGCTTGTGTGTGCTATAACTTGTGCATAAATCATTAATATCATAAATGTTAATCAAATATATGAGGACTGGAGAGAAAAATATCTGTTATATTTACCTATAAGCTTATCTTGAATACTGAATTAGAGAATATCTCTGCTATAATATTATAAGATCCAAATTAATATAAAGAAAGGTGTTATTATTATGAAGCTTGCAAATAGTAATATGGGTGTCTTTTGTTAAAAAAGTGTCTAAGCCATCTATATGCATTGGTTTAGCAAGATCTCTGATTGAACAGACAGGGAAGCACAATGGTCTTTTCTTGGTTTTGACATTGTAAGATTTAAAAGTATCTGGTTTTTTTGGAATGCAAACTTTCAGAATATGAAGAAAGAGTATTAATTTATAAGAAATTGGAGTTGATATAAGTAATTTGAGATTTTCAAGTAAATCGCAAAGTGTGTAAAATGAATTAAGAGGAATTAATTTCATAGATTTTTTAGGAACCAATCAAAGTACTCAAAATCCCAATGGAAAGGTGTTCATATTCTAAGAGAACATTTTTTTTCTTTTTTTTTTTTTAGAATGGGCCATTGTTTATAAAAGTGCTTATTGTTGCTTAGTCACCAAATCATGTTCAACTTTTTGCGACCCCATGGATTGTAGTCTGCCAGGCTCCTTTGTCCATGGGATTCTCCAGGCAAGAATATTGGAGTGGGTTGCCATTTCCTTCTCCCTAAGGGAACATTTTAGTTGGTGATGGTTATTAGCTTTCCTTGGTTGTGGAATTCATCTTAATTTACTGGCCAAGATACTCACACAGGTTAAAGAAAAGCTAGTCCAAGTAAATTAATAGCCTTACACTGGTAACAAAAGCCAAAGGTAGTGTATTTACATAAATATTCTTAAAAGAAAAGCTCTTTTCTTAATCTTTTGAGTAGTAGTTTGTTTGTTTGTTTAATTAATTTCTTTTCATTGGAGGATAATTACAATATTGTGGTGGTTGAGTAGTTATTTTTAGCTGAGTGATAATACTGCATAGTGATTCAAAGCACTGGAGTCAGATCAGGTTCAAGTCATAGCTCAAGCACTTCCTCACTCACTCAGACTCAATTATGTTGCTTTGAGCAACATGCCTCATCTTTCCCTGCCTCCAGTTTCTTAACTATAGAATTTGGATGACTCATAATAATACCTTTTGCATAGTGTTACAAGGACTAAATGAGCTCAATTATGCAAAATATTTGGAGCAATACATAGTTGCTCAGTCGTGTCTGACTCTTTGGGACTCCATGGACTATACCCTGCCAAGATTCTCTGTCTATGGAGATATTCCAAGCAAGAATACTGGAGTGGGTTTTCATGTCAACCACCAGGGGATCTTCCCAACCCAGGGATCAAACCCAGGTCTACCGCATTGCAGGCAGATTCTTTACCATCTGAGCCACCAGGGAAGCCCAAGAACACTGGAATGGGTAGCCTATCCCTTCTCCTGGAGAAGGCAATGGCACCCCACTCCAGTACTCTTGCCTGGAAAATCCCATGGACGGAGGAGCCTGGTAGGCTGCAGTGCATGGGGTTGCTAAGAGTCAGACAGGACTGAGAGACTTCACTTTCAATTTACACTTTCATGCATTGGAGAAGGAAATGGCAACCCACTCCAGTATTCTTGCCTGGAGAATCCCAGGGACGGGGGAGCCTGATGGGCTGCCATCTATGGGGTCACACAGAGTTGGACACGACTGCAGCGATTTAGGAGCAGCAGCAGCAACATCCCTTCTCCAGGGGTTCTTCCCAACCCAGGAATAGAACCTGGGTCTCCTGCATTGCAGGCAGATTCTTTACCAGCTGAACTACCAGGGAAGCAACGTGCATGTCAGTTGCTCAGTTGTGTCTGACTCTTTGCGACCCCATGGACAGTCGCCCACCAGGCTCCTCTGTCCACGGGTTTCTCTAGGCAAGAACACTGGAGTGGGGTGCCATTCCCTTCTCCAACCAGGGAAGCAATTCAGAGCATATATTATGTTATTTCTTGTTGCTATTATGCTATTATGTGGAGTGTTCAGTTGTGTCGGACTCTTTTGAGACCCATGTACTATAGCCTGCCAGGCTCCTTTGTTCTTGGGATTCTCCAGGCAGGAACACTGGAGCAATTTGTCATTTTCTTCTCCAGGGGATCTTCCCGACCCAGGGATGGAACCCATGTTTCCTGTGTCTCCTGCATTGCAGGCAGATTCTTTACCCACTGAGCCATCAGGGAAGCCTCAATATTATAGTGCAAAGCTTATCCTAGCTGCTCTTCTGTGCTCTCCCAGTATGCTGTCCATCCCTATTCCCCCCCAAACATACACTCATGGAGACACTGGTGTAGCACTTTGTACTCCCCGTCTCAACCCTTTTTCTTTAATTAGTCTAAAGCGAAGTCTTTACTCTTTATCTTTGTAGTATTTGCTGACCAAAACTCTACTAATTGTTTACATCCATGACCTAATTGAAGTTTCACCAGTACTTGTAATGTAGGCACACTATTGTCCCTGTTATAGAAAGGAAAAAGGAGGTTCAAAGTCTTGAAGAAACTTAATCATGCTCACATATACAGTGTCTGTAAAGCTGACATTTGATCTGGCAATTCAAAGGCTAATGCTCTTAAACTAAGCTTGCTCATGAAATTAGCACAGCAAAAGGTGAGAGAAGAACAGGATTGGTTGGAAAGTAAAACAGGAAACAATAGGACAATGATTGGGGTTGAGGAAGGCAGATAAATGATTTTCCCTTTACTCTTCTGAGTTCTTGGCTGAGATCCCTATAACAAAAGACCATTTAACAAGAGAAAAACAAGCAAGTTTATTAACATGTAAACCCCAGGTATATATGGAAGATAACCAGAGTAACTCCCTGAGGTGACTTGAAATTGAGGCTTAAATACTATCTTAATAGAGAAAGGGGAGAAGAGATGCATAAACCTCTTAGGAGAGAGTAAATGATTTTTAAGAAGGATAAATGAGACTTTAGAAGAATAAGTGGGAGATATGGTTTGTAACAGTTTGTCTGATCTGATACGGACTTCTCGTCTCCTTTCCTTTGATAAAAGTCTGTCTTCCCTGTTGATGAAACTTTCAGGGAGAGAATTTGTGACAACTGACTTCCTTTTGGAAGACCTGTCTTTAGACAGAGGAAGCCTCCGGCTATATTTGCTGCTTTTCAAGTGCCCACAGTTTAAAATAATCAACACACCAAAGCAACAATTTCTCCTACCTTGAGGTGGCATATTCTGCTATGTTTCAATGAAAATGTCTTGCATTTTGATTGGGATGGTGGTTACATGACATATACACTTCTCAAAATGCGTCACAATGTACACTTCAGATTTTGTACTTTTTGTCAAACTGTGCACTTAATATACGTGAATTTCACTGTATATAAAATACATTCCTCCAAAGCTGTGTGTTATGGTACTTTGTTTTCTTACTCCAGGAAGCCTTATCAGTGATCCAAAGTAATTGTTTTCTCACTGTTTTATTACTGGAGTTACACCGATTTTACAGTTGGTATTTACTTACATTCTCAAGTTCTTCAATATTTATAGGTCATTCTATTGAAATGGATTTCTCAACAGCACAGAACATATGGTTAATTTACTTCTTCCCCAATAACGCCTATTTAAATATAAACTCATAGAGAAAGATGATATGTGAGGGAGAGAAAGAAATATATTTTTGTCTTGCATCTTCATTGTAAGTCTATTTATTCTTAAGTGGTGAATAGATGTTGATGGGAAATATTCTTACATTTTTATAGAAACAAAGGTGAACTTGCAATGATTGGTGAAGAATGCTTCAATTTATTTTCTTTTTTACTGTGATTTTAATGGAAAATGCAAAATTCCCCTTAACGTATTTTTAAGAAATTTAGGACAAATACTTTTAATTTAGTGTTTAATTTAATAGTCTCATCCCCTGGGACACTTTTAAGCTTCTCTGAGAAAGAAACCAGCTATTCTTCTAGAGTTTTGTTGAAAAGTGAATGTGTTAGTTGCTCAGTCATGTCCGACTCTTTGCAACCAATGGACTGTAGCCCACCAGGCTCCTCTGTCCATGGAATTCTCCAGGCAAGAATACTGGAGTGGGTACACATTCCCTTCTCCAGGGGGTCTTCTTGACCCAGGGATCAAACCCAGTTCTCCCACATTGCAGGCGGATGCTTTACTGTCTGAGCCACTAGGGAAGCCCCAAGCAATTGAGAGGCTCCTTGGAGAAGCTGCACTGCAAGTGCAGGAAGCATGTAGCACTTCAAGGCCGAAGAGGCAGTGAAAATGCTAATGTAGTGTCTCGCATATAGATGATGTTCAGTAAACATGAGCTGTCCCTGGTATTATTCACTTGGCTTATTCTCCATATCAAGACCCGTATGAAGGATTTCCCAACAGTGATATTTGTCAAGGATTTTCAAGGAAACACAATAAACCCAGTCTTCAACTTTTTAAACCTGAGGGTAACTAGCTAATCCTCATATTTATTCTTTCCTAAATCACTGTTTGCATTCAAATTCTCCACATTTTTCCCTCATTAGACTGAGAACTCCTTAAAAGGGAAGGACCTTGCCTTTTAAAGAAAATCGTTTTATCTCCTACAATGCATAGCCTGCTTGTTTATATACTGAGGGAGAAATAAATGTATTTAAACCTTTTTTTAAAAAAAGTTTAATGAATATATTTAGCATATGCTGCCTTGCACTGTTATTCATTTTATTTTACCTTTCCTCCCTAACTAGATTACCAGCAAGTTCAGAGGAAAGATATTTAATTCTTTGCACACAACAGGTTCTTGACTTTTTTATGAAGATAATAGGATTTTAGGGTTTTATTGGTTCCTTTGCAATATAAGTTGACCATGGATATATGAGTTTTTCTCCCTGAATGAAACTTATCAGTCCTATAAGAAGGGCAGCAAAACCAAAATCACTTGAAAAAATAAAGAATTATAAAGTTCAAATGGAAAATACATTTGCATGGCTCAAATGCTCATTCATCACTGAACTGAAAGGATGTGATTTTCTTGTCAGATGACATGTCATAAACGTAAAATGGTGGCAGTGCTGACACTTTATATTTTGAATAAACACAACTGCATACGCCCAATTTCTGTTTGAACACTCTACATGTACAACTACTTCTTCACATGTGATACTGTGTTTTACCTAGGGCAACCCTAAGAAGACTAATGTAGTTGCAGATCAACTCTATGAAGCATTGTATCTTTGATTCTATCATTTAAAGATGAAAGCGTGTGCATGTTGAGTGCCTTCAGTCGTGTCCAACTCTTTGACACTTTATGGACTGTAGCCCATCAGGGTCCTCTTTTCATAGTATTCTCCTGGCAAGCATACTGGAGTGGGTTGCCTTGCCTTCCTTTAGGGGATCTTCACCACCAAGGTAACAAATCTGTATCTCTTATGTCTCCTGTATTGGCAGGTGGGTTCTTTACCACTAGCACCACCTGGAAGCCCAGAAGTGAAAGTACAACACAAAATTTGAGATTTTTTTTTTAAGACAAAAAAAATAGAATGAAATATTGCATATTCGATGTATTTTACTTAGACCTCTAATTTTTCCCATCACCTTCAAAGGCAATCTTTCTTTAGCATATTTGGAACGAAGGCATTTTTGAATGCCCATTTCTGACTTGCCATATGGCAACTGTTGCTCTATGTCATGTTTTTCCAGATAGTTCCAGGTTCTCTAAGGGTTATAGCGACCTATTCTGCTGGTGACAATCTATGGAAACTGTCTCTAAATTTCTCCAATGAATGGCAGAAGTAGGGTAAGCCACCTTTCCCTTCACTGTGAAAAGTGAAAGTGAAAGTCACTCAGTTATGTCCGACTCTTTGCGACTCCATGGACTATACAGTCCACAGGATTCTCCAGGCCATAATACTGGAGTGGATAGCCTTTCTCTTCTCCAGGGGATCTTCCCTACCCAGTGATTGAACCCAGGTCTCCTGCATTGCAGGAGGATTCTTTACCAGCTGAGCCACAAGGGAAGCCTTCCCTTCACTCTCTCTTCCCTTAATTCTGTATACTGTTACTATAGAAAACCGTACTGTGACATGAAACTTGACTGAAGAATTGGGAGCTGCTGAATGAATTCATGCATGCATTCTAAGTCACTTCAGTTGTGCCTGGCTCTCTGTGATCCTATGGACTGTAGCCCATCAGACTTCTCTGGCCATGGGATTCTCCAGGCAAGAATCCTGGAGTGGGTTGCCATTTCCTTCTCCAGGGGATCTTCCTGACCCAGGGATCAAACCCACATCTCTTATGACTCCTGCATTGGAGGAGGTTCTTTACAAAAGTTAGAAATAATTGCATACCAAGTGAGATTGCTCTCACTTAAGAGACAAGAGAGACTAGTTAAAACATTTGGAATCAATCATTTCAAAAGCACAGATCTTAGTCTTACAAAAGTCCACTCACAGAGAGTGTGCCTTCATCAAACCTCTATATTATAAATATCCATCTCATCCTTGTAACTTTAAGGGATGCACAGCAGCTGCTTTCAGTCTAGCTTTAATCTTTCTTCCTCCACTTGAAAATCTCTGAACAAAATGACAATCAGGCATATATAACCCAAAGTCGAAGATATTCATTCTAGAATATATAGGACAGGGTGGGGTTGGAGGTGGCATTTTTTTTTATAATACTCCCTAGGATGAAATTTAGCACTCTGAATCCCAACTTCATTCATTTATTTTAGTCAATGTGCAGTCCTCTTTATTCTTTCTAGCCAGCTGGGACACATACACACCCCCTGAAAAACATAGTTCTCCCCAAAACAAACACTAAATCCCAGTGACAGTAAAATATTGATCCAGGTTAAACAGAACCCTTTTTAAAAAATACAATATAAATCTGAATCAGCCTTTCCCATGTGGAGGATAAAGTATTATTTATTTTTAAAGAGAATGTTGCAGACATTTCCCCTTCTTTTTGTTGTTGTTATTTTCCCATTTCCAGGCTATAATAGAAATCTACAGGTACATAAAAGCAAAAACCTAATGTCACACTTTGTCTTCAAGCAGCAGAACCACCTGGTTTGTGATGACCATCTTCTGGCAAAACAAAGACAAGTCCAAGGTTTTATAATGACTACTTTGGTACATTTAAAGCAGGGCCAAATTCAAAAGCAGGCTTTCTCACATTATTATTATTTTCTAAGTAAATGGAAGACACTATAAGGACTTGTTATTCTCCTAGCAAGGTAACCCCTGCTGTTGTGTGCCTGCTTATGTGTGTGTGTGTGTGTGTGTGCATACCAGGGTATTTATATGTATGTGTATGTCAGAGTTTGGAGGTAAAATAGTGGAAGGAAATTAAGGTGAAGATTGGAACTACTGATGCCCTCCATTCCATGATGAATAATAAAGAATTTAAGCATGCCATAACAAGTTAAAGAAGGGATTAGTAGAAGAACTTGGAGGACTGATATAATAATGTGGTAAGAGAGAAAGGAGGAAAGAGGAGGGCAGTATAAGTAAACATCACTAATTGTGGAATAAAATCAATATAAAAAGTTTAAAATTGATAAATAAACTGCAGGGCAAGTGTACTATTTAGAGACATGGATTTGATAACTGAAAGACCAAATACAGAAATATATAGAAGTGGCTGCCTCTACAAAATACATAAATATCTGATAGATTTGCTGCTTTTGAAGAAAACTAGAAGATGGGAGTTGTAGACTTTCACTTTTCTCCATACATTCTTTTGTGGTGATTGAATAGTTTATCATATGTATGTTAGTTTTGGAATACAACCATAACAAAATACCACATATTGGGTGGCTCAAATCATGAATATCTATAGTCTCACAGTTCTTGAGACCAGACATCAAGATCAAGGTACCAGGAGAGCTAGTTTCTTCTCTGGTCTCTCCTTGACTAACAGATGGTTATCTTCTCACTGTGTCCTTACCTGGTTTTTCTCTGTGAAAACTCTTCCCAAATGTCTCTTTCTCTTCTTTTATAAGAACACTAGTTATACTGGATCAAGGCTGCACTCTTATGACTTCATTTAACATTAATTAATAATAGGTATATAGTAGATAATAATAAGTAATAAGTATAGTGGTGAGTATGGACATGAGTTTGGGTAAACTTCGGGAGTTGGTGATGGACAGGGAGGCCTCGAGTGCTGCGGTTCATGGGTCGCCAAGAGCCAGAAACGACTGAGTGACTGAACTGAACTGATAGTGGTGAGTATTCCCACCTGTCACTCAGATGACTGGGGTTCAACTCTACAGCGGGGAGCCAGAAAAACCACAGTGGCTCACATAATAAAGAATCTGCCTGAAATGCTGGAGACCTGGGTTTGATCCCTGGGTAGGGAAGATCCCCAGGAGAAGGGAATGGCTACCCACTCCAGTAATTTTGCCTGGAGAATTCCATGGACAGAAGAGCCTGTTGGGTTACAGAGCACAGGGTCACAAAGAGTTGGACACGACTGAATGATTAACACTTTCAACACTTTCAGACAATAAATAAATCAGTTTTAAAAGCTCTAGCTTCAGATTCAGTCACAGTGGGGTGTTAGGGATGCAGCATATGAATTTTCCTGGAACACGAGTAAGTCTATAACAATGTTAAGATGAACTTATTTATAATAAATAAATAATTTAATTTAATCAACATTTAAAATAAATTGTATTTACAAAGCAAAACTGGATGTGATGGGTGAGACAAGGAACTCTTTCATTTCATTTTAAGTCCTTGTATACTATTTCATTCTCTTGCATTCATGCATGCTGTCTTTAAGTTGTGTTGGACTCTTTAAGACCCCATGGACTATGGCCCACCAGACTTCTCTGTCTCTGGTATTTTCTAGGCGAGATACCAGAGTGGGTTGCCATTTCCTCCTCCAGGGGATCTTCCTGATGCAGGGATCAAAACTGAGCCTCTTGCATCTCCTGCGTTGGTGGGCGGATTCTTTACCACTTAGCCACCTGGGAAGTCCTTTTAATTCTCTTAATTAGACATAAATGTTTGTATATATTAAGCAAATAAACTATTAGGGGCAGAGGTCATCAGCATTGAGATCACCTCTCCCTGAATGGAAACTCAAAGGTAGTCACACTTTCCCATTGCCTTCCAACTAGTAGAAGTTTTCCTCCTTCGTCCACCATCATGAGTTTGTCCTTGTCGTTCTTTCTCCCTTTCTTTTCCTCAGTGTTTTAAATTGAGTTTTGTGGAGATATTCTAATCTTTCTCAACGCAGCATATTCCTTAAGCATTGGGATGGATGCTACCAAACTTGCTGGTGTCCTTCATCAACCAGAACGGTTTGTGCTAGGAAGAACTCACAAGTAAGTTTGAAAATAAGGAAGAAATTGGGAGGTAAGAAAGGACAATGCTAATGAAAGAATTTGCCAAGGACAGAATCCTAACTTCCAATTTCTTTGTTCTAAAGAAAGCACATATACAAAACACAATATACTTCATGGTTAAGTAACTAGATTTATGGAGTGAGCACAGGAGAATATGTTGTTAGGATTATCTAGAGAGACAAATAATAGCCATGTCAAAGTGCATGATCCAAAATCAATCATTCAACATTCAGCTGATATGGATAAATAAGCAGGGGAGAGTTGCAGCAGAGAAGTCGGATTTTGCTAAAATGCAAAGTGAAATCAGCAATGAACACTAGGGTCTAGTTAGAGCCTTATACAAATCTGATGTTCATTTGGCTCCCAGATGATTCTGGGAGAAGAGGGCAGATTGCATGAGTCCCGAGGAGGGGCACAGAGAAATCAAAGGTCTGAACCCTTCAAGCCTGGGGAAATTGCTCTGTTCCATTAGATGCCCTATTTATAATGTGGAAATATCAACACTCTGTTCTTAGGTAAAAGCTGAATGTGTTTATTGTATTTGCATTCAAGGAATACTGACACTACAGTCTTTGTTGATGCTGATATCAATTTCATTTTAATTCTAAATTCAGAGGAGTCAAAGAGGGATGCATACTTTATGAAGAGGGGGCTTTATTTCAAATTTAAATATTTATAGTGTTTGTCAGTTCAGTGTGCATCAAAGACATTGATATAACTTCAAAAGTCTAGCACAGAAAGTGAACTGACTGCTCAGAATATACTTAGCCACAACACAGCACAAAGAATTATATTATGCTCTCATTGTTTGGTAATTCTGTAGGTGCAAACTGCATTAATTTTTTTGAGCCCATGTCAAAAAACTATTGTAGCATCAAACTATCAGTTGAAATATTCAAGGTCATTTTCTTTTCAATTTACCTTTTAACAAATCTCTGCTAGGAGCTGTTGCGAAAGAAGCCACCACCCTCAAAAAACCTGTAATCTACAGAAGCAAGACTCACTTATGTTTAAAAGTAGTACCAATACCCCAAACACTGCAAGTTAGTTTAGAATAAAATGCCAACCAACTGGCTCTCATACTTTCCTCACCATACTCATTATTATTTAAGAAAAATTCAGGGGTTAAATAGCAGAAATAGAAAAGAAAATTAAGAATTCTTAACTTTTTCTTTCAGACATACAATTCAACTGATACTGCTCTGGATCAAGCTTAAAGATGGTGGAAGATGTTTTTCTTTACAATTTTGAAAGATAATTATTTGTAGTTATTTTCTCTCTGTCTTTGTGTCTGTGCCTCTGTCAGCCTGTGTCTCTGTCTCTCTGTCTCTCTTTTTCTCTCTCCCTCTTTTGTGTGTTGGTTATGGACTATCTGGGCTTCCCTGGTAACTCAGACTATAAAGAATATGCCTGCAGATGGTAAAGAATCTGCCTGAAATGTGGGAGACCCAGGTTCAATCCCTGGGTCATAAAGATCCCTTGGATAAAGGAATGGCTACTCATTCCAGTATTCTTGTCTGGAGAATTCCATAGACAGAGGAGCCTGGAGGGCTACAGTTCATGGGGTCACAAAAAGTAGGACATGGATGAGCAATTAATACTTTCACTTATTGCACTTTACCCTGTGTTTTCTGCAAATTGAAGGTTTATAGCAATCCTGTGTAGAGCAAGCCTACAGAAGCCATTTTTCCAACTACACTTGCTCACTTTGTGTCTCTATGTCACATTTTGGTAGTTCTGCACTATTTCAAATTTTTTTCATTATTATATTTGTTACAGCAATCTGTGATCAGTGTTGTTTGAGATCATTATTGTAATAATTTTGGGGTGCCCATATAAAACATTAAACTTAACTAACAAATGTTACGTGTGTTCTAACTGCTCTACTGATCAGCTGTTCTTCCATCTCTCCCCCTTTTCTCAAGCCTTCATATTCACTGAGACACAGTAATAGTCAGCTTTGGAGTTCTGATGAAGATGTACAAGAAAATTAATGTTGTTTTATGCCTGCTAACACAGAATATATTTTGCAGCTTATGGATCAATAAGCAATTTTGACTTTCAACTATTATTTAAGAAGTACATTTCATAATGCTATTGCTTCCCTAAGGCTATAGAATCTGGGCAAAGTAAACTGAAAGCTTTCTGGAAAGGATTTGCCATTCTAGATGCCATTAAGAACACTGGAGGTTCATGGGGAGGTGTCAAAATATCAACAATAAGAGGATTTGAGAGGAGTTCATTCTCTCAGATAACTTTGAGGGATTCAAGACTCAAAGGAGAAAGTAACTAAGGATGTAGTGGAAATAGCAAGAAAACTAAAATTAGAAATGGAGTAATGTGACCAGTTGTTGCAATCTCATGGTAACGCTTTAATGGATGAGGAATTAAATTTTTTTTCATTTATGTGAGGAAAGTGATTTTTTGAGACAGAATCTACTCTTGGCGATAATTCTGTGAAGATTGTTGAAATGAGAACAAAAGATTTATTAATATACTTAAAGTTAGTTGATAAAGCAGTGACAGGGTTTGAGAGAAGTGACGTTAATTTTGAAAGAAGTTTACTGTGGATAAATGGTATCAAATGACATTGCATTACTATGGAGAAATATTTCATGAAAGATAAAATCAATTGATTCAGCAAACTTCACTGTTGTCTTATTTAAAATAATCAGCACAATCATCCCAACCTTCATCAACCACTGCCGTGGTCAATCGAGACCCATCAAGACAAGATGCTCCACTATTAAAAATATTATGACACTGAAAATTCAGATAAAGGCTAGCAATTTTAAAAAAATAAAATAAAACACGGTAATTTTTAATTAAGATATTTATATATAATTTTAGGCATAATGCTATTTCACACTTAATAAACTTAAAGTGTTGTGTAAACACAACTTTTATATGCACCATGAAACCAAAAAGTCTTTGTGACTCTATTGCAGTATTTGCTTTATTGTAGTAGTATAGAACCAAATCCTCAGTATCTCTGAGGTAAACTTGCAATTTCATCCTCAAAGCAACCTGATTTTGTCAGGTTGATAACTACATCATCATCCTACTGGCTGTTGTTGTTTTTCAGCCTCTCGGTTGTGTCCAACTCTTGCGACCCCATCAACTGAAGCACACCAGGTTTCATTATCTCCCAGGGTTTGCCCAAACATGTCCTTTGATTTGGTGATGTCATCCAACCATCTAATTCTCTGTTGCCCTCTTCTCATATCCTCAATCATTTCAAGCATCAGGGTCTTTTCCAATGAGTTGGCCTTTCACATCAGGTGGCCAAATTATTGGAGCTTCAGCTTCATCATCAGTCTTTCCAGTGAATTTTCAGGGTTGATGTCCTTTAGGGTTGACTGGTCCAATCTCCTTGCTGTCCAAGGGGCTCTCGACAGTCTTCTCTAGCACTACTTGTTAGCAGCATTAAACAGAGTTGACTGATTTTTTTCATGCTCCAAACATTTTCTTCACTTGACTTACATTCTTCCAACTTTCCCACTTTCTTAATAGACACTCTACAGTCTTATTTATTCAATCCTCCTCTTCTCCACAATCTCCTAATGGAGAACTCTTGGGCTTCATAATTAGATTTCTTTTCCTACAATAGGTAACCACAGTTGAAATATTTAATATAATTACAGTGAAAATGGAATGATAAAGTACTTTAGACAATGACTTATACACATAAGAGAATCATTTTTCTATAATGATTTTCCCTTTGTAGATGAGACTAAAGCAAAGAGATTTAAAAAAATATTTTAAGCATTTGCAAAGATATCAAAAATTATTTCTTCTTTATTTCTTGTCTGTCTTCTGTCTTGGCCCACCTTCTCATTTCCATTCATAAAAATACTTCTAACATTATAGTGGTAAAAAAAGAAAAAAAAAAAACACTCTGTTCAAACAAAAGGAAGTATAAGATAAAACTCTAATTTGACCAGTCCTCCAGGAATGTAATTATTGATACTAAATTTTCCTGCAAGCTTCTTCTGTCTAATTTGGATAAGCAAAAGGCTTAAAAGAAAAAGATTATATATGTATCTATAAAATGCAGATTGGTGCTTTGAATATTCTGAGGTTATATAATCTGCAACCTCATTCTCTCTAACCAGTGCTTTTCATATAATGAAAAGAAAACTGGTAGAGCATTGATTGCTTCAATTCTAAAGCAAGTAGTTTCTTTCTTTTGTTTATTTTGTTGGTGAAAGTGTAAGGGAGCCTTTAAGAGAGAGACATGTTGGAAAGCAACCCTCAAATATAAATGTAAATTACAACATTCCCACAGATTGTAACATATCATTATCTTGCCCATTCTTTAAAGAACAAAAAACAAGGCTAATAAACATCTAGTTACATATTGTAATAGAAGAGATTTGGGATTTTTATTAGACTATTATAGTCACTCATTTATGAATCAAGATGTTTGGAGCTGGAATGGCCCATTCTGACCTTTTGGATGTCCTAATCTAAAGGTTGCTGCACATTATTGGAAAAATTTATTTTCAGTGGGCCACTTCTTGTCTACATCTTTTATATGGCTGCTTCTCTGTATTTGGGTAGTAAAAGTCTTGCTTCATTTCTTTACTGACTTGCATCTCTTTAGATACCAAACAATTTCATCCAAAATTTGAGGACGGAACTCCAATGTTCATTATTCATAAATGTCATCATCACAGATCAGAATATCATATGGATTAGATGTGTCTTATTTCACAACTGTGGTCCATTAGCACAAGCACAGAAATATACATTAAAACTTTCTTCTTCAGCAGCACATGATGTTTAGCGGATCTGTCAAAGTATTTCTTTTATCACATTCTCACTGTCTATTTTTCATACAAGACCTCATTGTTGAGCTTCTTTTTATTGATGCAAAGAAATCTTACATACAATTTCCATCCCATTAACTGTTTGAAACAGACAATCCACATTCTAATGGTGCTGAACAGTAAACCACAGCCAGTTGCTGAGTTGCTGTCTGATCTATTGTTGAGCTGTCTTTTGGCCCTCTTTGACATTTCAGCCATCTCTCTCTTGAGAGCCTCTAATATTTGCCTAAAAAGATACTGGGCTAGTTGTACTTTGTTTGAGTGGAGAAACAGCTGCTGTGTTCAAATTATTCGTTATAAAAAGAAGATACTTTCAAATAGGTTTTCAGTGAATAACTCGAGTATTATGAATGTGAAATATCTATGCTCATTACCAAACTTGTTTATCGAGATTTTACAGATATCATTAAAATATAAAATTCTTGTTCAATATTCAATGTCTCAGCTTTGGAATCAGAGAGTCCTAGGTTTATAATTTAATACCTCTAAGTTATATATTGATATTTGTGGGCAGCTTCATCATTTATCAGCTTTTACCTACATCGCAGAATGGATATAAGATATATAGAGCTGAAAGCCTGACACAACAGGACTTTCAGTGACATTGTATTTATTATCAGTAACTAAAAAATCTAGGTCATGGAACACTAATACTTTCAGAAGTGCAGTGTGGACAGCATTTTAATTGCTGCAAGTATTATTCTGTGTTATTGTCCTTCTTATTCGACCAGTTTTTATGGTATATTGATTTATCCTGGGATGAAAAGTATTGCTAACGTGAAGGTCTGGACCACCCACGTTGTGACTTTGTAATTGTCTCTATGCAAACAGGAACTTCTTGGTTTCTGCTACAATCTCCATATGTATTTCTGCTCATATTTCTGATGTAAGAGCCGTTGCATACATCTGTAGCCAACATTTTTTACTGTTCAAAGTAAATTTCCAATTATACCATCTTATAATATACTTGATCATCCAAGTGTGTTTTCCTCTTGAAAATAGAGCTGAACCTCAAATTGCATCATATGGTAGGTCTCAGTGCAAATATTCTACAAACTTTGACTTGCCACCATGAAATATCTGAATTCACATGCACATAGCCTTTTATTTTCTACTTCTTTTTGGACAAAAGGTAAATAACAGGATGAATGAGTCTATTACTAAGTAAATATATTGTATAGTTTTAGATCTCAAATCACCTACTAAATATTAGTTTAGCAATTGCAAATACATTCAAGGTCTATTAGAGAATTAGCTCTTTCTCTGTATTGCTGCCAAAATTTTAGTTTGTGGTTCATGACATCACTAACACCTAAAACTGTGTGGGACAGATGGAGTCAGGATGTGGTTAGAAAGAACCGAAACAAAATAAACCAATTAAAAGGTAGTCTTAGGCTCCATTTACCTTTGAAAAATTAAGTCTTTCACTAACAGACTTCTGAAGTCACTGCATGACCTTGCGTGGCTGAAGCATTCAAAGAAGGAAATGAATAATAAGATGGGCAAAGAGGAAACATAAAAGGAGAAAAAAAATATATGAGAATTTCTATGAAAGTAATAGACACAGTAAAAGCCATGGACAAAATGAGCTTTTAAAAAACATCTTGAGATTAAGATTAAGAAGTTGTCTATAAACAAAAATGCTTTCAAAAGGTGAAAGAATATTAAATATCTGATTTATTTCTTCATATTTCAAATGCATCTGCTGCTGTGAAGACAAATTAAGCTTATAATCAAAAGCAGAAAATTTCAGGTCTAAAACTGGAAATTAACAACTAGTTTAAAGCCTTTTGACAAATGAGAACTTCAATTATTACTTAGGCCATGGAAGTTGTTGTCAGTTCTCCAAGATTCTCCCTCTATGACTTCCTTCCTTCTAACTTCTAATCCTGCGCCCCCTACCCCCCAATTTATAGCGATGCTGTTAGCACAAATTCATGTGCCCTGTGCACAGTGAGGCCTAACAAAGTGAAATGTCAGAGTTTGGAGCAGGAAAAGGTTTATTGCATGGCCAAGTAAGGAGATGGGTGGGTCATGCCCTAAGAAAATGGCAAACTCCCTGAAGATTTTCAGCAAAGCATTTTAAAAAGCTGGGTGAGGGAGGAGAGTCACAGATTCTGTGATCAGCTTGTACACAATTCTCGGTCTGGCTGATGGTGAGGTAACAGGGTGGTGACAGAGGGGTTCGCATATCAGTCCTTCGGCTCCAGTAGTCCTGGGGCTGTGTGCTCCCTGGTCGTCAAGTAGTTAACAGCTTCCCTTTGGTGAGTGGTTTTCACATCTATAAAACAACTCAGGAAATGTGCATCAGGTACTGTTATCTAGGTTCTTCAGAGAAGGAATAAAGCAGAGGATATTGTGAAAAAGTCCATCCCAGGAAGGCCACACGGAGTCCTGCTCAGGTACAAGGCCACATTTCCCTGAACACAATAATCTAAATGTGATTCTGAAAGTATCAGTCAGATTTGTCTCAGGCTCTCACTTTGCACACTGAAAGATAGAAACTCTTTCCTTCTGGGTGACTATCTTGGAGCTGTTAGCACCCCTAAGTATCCAATCATAGGAGGTAACCCACCAGCAGTAAAGACCTGATTGAGTTTCTGTCCCTTTGGACAGCATTTTTATAGCTACAAATGTATTTTCTTTGACATCTTTCTTTTGACTTACATTATAATAGTGCTGATCTACTGTGAGATGACTGTGTCCATATGAGTGTTTCCATTTGATAACCTAGGTTTCCTACAGTCATTATCCTTTCATTGTATAGTATGTAGTCTCTTCCTTCATGTTGTAGTATTTGGCAGGAAAAAAAAGTGGGGTGCGAGAGGATGATCATATCCCAGGTCTCAGGTGGGTCCCTGGGACAGGTACCAAGTGTGAGCTCTTGGCTTCTCACAGGAAATAATTCAAAAGTAATCCATAGTAAAATGAAAGAATGTTTATACATGGAGATACACCCTCCATGGACAGAGTGTGAGCCATCTCAGAAGGCAAGCAAGGCCCCTGCGTATAGAGTTGTTAGTTTTTTATAGTGGTGGGTATTTTCATAGGCTAATGACCTGCCTCTTGAGAAACCTGTATGCAGGTCAGGAAGCAACAGTTAGAACTGGACATGGAACAACAGACTTGTTCCAAATAGGAAAAGAAGTACGTCAAGGCTGTATATTGTCACCCTGATTATTTAACTTATATGCACAGTACATCATGAGAAACGCTGGGTTGGAGAAAGCATAAGCTAGAATCAAGATTGCTGAGAAAAATATCAGTAACCTCAGACATGCAGATGACACCACCCTTATGGCAGAAAGTGAAGAAAAACTAAAGGGCCTCTTGATGAAAGTGAAAGAGGAGAGTGGAAAAGTTGGCTTAAAGCTCAACATTCAGAAAACTAAGATCATGGCATCCAGTCCCATCACTTCATGGCAAATAGATGGGGAAACAGTGGCTGACTTTATTTTTCTGGACTTCAAAATCACTGCAGATGTTGACTGCAGCCATGAAATTAAAAGACCCTTAGTTCTTGGAAGGAAAGTTTTGACCAACCTAGACAGCATATTGAAAAGCAGAGACATTACATTGTCAGCAAAGGTCCGTCTAGTCAAAGCTATGGGTTTTCCAGTAGTCATGTATGGAAATGAGAGTTGCACTACAAAGAAAACTGAGCTCCGAAGAATTGATGCTTTTGAACTGTGGTATCCAAGTCTCCCTTGGACTGCAAGGAGATCCAACCAGTCCATCCTAGAGGAAATCTGTCCTGAATATTCATTGGAAGGACTGATGCTGAAGCTGAAACTCCAGTACTTTGGCCACCTGATGCGAACAGCTGACTCATTTGAAAAGACCCTGATGCTGGGAAAGATTGAGGGCAGGAGGAGAAGGGGACGACAGAGGATGAGATGGTTGGACGGCATCACCGACTCAATGGACAGGGGTTTGGGTGGACTCTGGAAGTCAGTGATGGACAGGAAGGCCTGGCATGCTGCGGTTCATGGGGTCGCAAAGAGGCAGACACGACTGAGCGACTGAACTGAACTGAACTGTTGTTACTAACTTTCTCCTTTAGATTAACATCCCTGTCATTATTTCTATAAAAAGGACTTAAACTAAGTCCTCTTTGAAAGGCCAAAATCAAATATCTACATGATTAGACTTCAATGCACATTCAGTTTAATTACTCTATTCAAGTATTAATGAAAGAACTTTTTGGATTTTTTGCTTATTTTTATTTTAACTCATGCAGTAACTGAAAGTGCTTAAATACAAAATATTTTTAGATCTTCTACCACTAATGCTGCTTATTTAAAATTAAGAAATTCTAAGAGAGAAATTCCATAAATATTGCAAGTAATATACATATAAACACCTAGAAATTCTAAGTCAAATGTTATAACTATTAAGCTTATAAGAAAATTAAGAAACTGTCCTAGGATTATAAATATTAAAAATTATTGAAATTCACAGCATTAAATTGGGTGGTAGAGTAATGGTCTGTGTCAGTCTGGGTCATCATGGACTTCTGCAAGATGGAATGTTGGAATCAAGATTCCCTACAAAAATTCCAGACTACTCCTCGATTCCTCTAAATGTTCACTCTCAGTAAAACTATAATAAAAAAGGAAAGCAGCAAGAAAAAGGAAGGAAGGAATAAAACAAGAAAGAAAGTTAGCATGGAGGAAGATGACAAGGAAGTTGGTCACTCTTGGCCTTGGTTCATCAAAAGATCTCAACCGTGATGCCATAATCAGAGACCTGTATCAAATGAGGTTCAGACTTAAAATTTATGTAGATTACATAAATTATGATGCTGGCAAGACCCTAATTCTGGGAAAGATTAAAGGCAGGAGTAGAAGGGGACAACAGAGGATGAGATGGTTGGATGGCATCACCGACTGGATGGACATGAGTTTGAGTAAGCTCCAGGAGTTGGTGATGGACAGGGAAGTCTGGTGTGCTGCAGTCCATGGAGTCATAAAGAGTCAGACACAACTGAGTGACTGAACTGAACTGAATCTACATAGCCAAGAGATTCCCTCAAGTCAGTAACTATAAAAAAAAAAAAAAGTGCCAACCTGGTAAAAACTCAAAGACACTTAGCAAAAACAAAGACAAAGACAAAACATTTTGGAGGAACATGCCCTTAATGGAAACTTCAAGAATTCCAACAAATAAAGTTACACTTAATTTTGTAATTTTAAGATTACACATTCATTTAGTCCCAGACCCTGTGCTTGATATTGGAGATGTACAGTAAACAGGTGAAAGTGAAAATTGCTCAGTCGTGTCCTACTCTTTGCGATCCCATGAACTATACAGTCCATGGAATTCTCCAGGCCAGAATACTGGAGTGGGTAGCCTTTCCCTTCTCCAGGGTATCTTCCCAATCCAGAGATCGAACCCAGGTTTCCCACATTGCAGGTGGATTCTTTACCAGCTGAGCCACAAGGGAAGCCCAAGAATACTGGAGTGGGTAGCCTATCCCTTCTCCAGCGGATCTTCCTGACCCAGTAATCGAATCGAGGTCTCCTGCATTGCAGGCGGGTTCTTTACCAACTGAACTATGAGGGAAACCCAGTAAACAAAGCAGATCACAAATCAGCCTTCGTAGAATATGCTGATGATTTATTTTAAAATAATTAATGTAGATTTTATGTCCAAAATAGACTGGAGAGAATCAAAATAAGAGAAGAGATTAATCACGGTCTATTGTAATAATCCAAAAAACAGAAGATGGTGGCAAGACCAGATTGGTGGTAGTGGAATTTTAGAAAATATTTTGAACATAGAGACAATAGGATATCTCTCCTCTATGCTTGATTATTTGTTGGGGAAGAAAGTCTTATCATAATATAATCTAAAGAAAATTGAATGGACTTCCTTGGTGGTTCAGTGGTTAAGAATCTGCCTGCCCATGCAGGGGACACAGGTTTGAATCTTGCTGTTGGAAGATTCCATATGCTATGGGGCAACTAAACCTGTGTGCCACAACTACTAAGCCTGAGCTCTAGAGTCCGTTTGTGGTAACTAATGAAACCCATGTGCTCTAACGCCCATGCTCTGCAACAAGAGAAGCCATGGCAATGAGAAGCCCATACATTACAACCAGAGAGTCGTCCCCACTCTCTGCAACTAGGGGAGGCCTGTGTGGCAGCAACAAAGATCCAGTGAAGCCAAAAATAAATGAATAAATAAATAAAATGTTAAAAAAGAAAATAGAAGCAAATTAAGAAATTAAATGTAGACACATTTTTCAAAAGCTTCTATCAAAAAGAGAGAAATAGGACAATATTTGAAGAAAAATGTGGGTCAGAGATCCTCTCTTGTAACAAGATAAATTTTAAAATAATTGCTAAAAATGATTTCATAAAGAAAAATGCATTAATCCATAGAAGAAGGATAATTGCTAGGGTCATACTCTTAAGTAGGTAAGAGGAAATGAGCTCTATTGAACAAGTAGAAATGTTGGTTTTAGCTAGGGCATGTTCAGTTGAACCATATTAGGAGGAAAGAGGAGTTTCCCTTGTGGCTCAGATGGTAAAGAATCGTCCTGCTTTTCAGGAGACCCAGGTTCAATCCCTGGATCAGGAAGAGCCCCTGGAGAAGGGCATGACTACCCACTCCAGTATTCTTGTCTGGAAAATTCCATGGACAGAGGAGCCTGGTGGGCTACAGTCCTTGGGATCACAAAGAGTCAAACACAACTGAGCAAATAACACACACACAGGAAGAAAGAAGGCCAAAACATATGGACTCAAACATAGATAAGTTTGCACATATAATGGGGAAGCATGTGGGTAAAAGTCTGATTAATTGCATTTATATGGTGAAACACAATGCAACATCACTAGTTAAACTGAGAATAGATTGGTGAGGACTAGGGGTTGTTGAAAATTTGAAAAGAAAAGAGAATATATAAAATATTTGTCTAAAAGAGTAAATAGATGAGGGAAAATGTTGGAAATCTCTCTGGACCCACTTAAGATTAGTATCATGATTTATAGTGGGACTGTTTGAAACGGCTGTGTGTGTTGGGAATTTTGTTTGATTGTTTGGTTTTTGCTCTATTTTGGTGTGTTTTTTCTTTGTTTGTTTTTTTCCAGCCATATTCAGCTAGGTAGCATATATATGGAATATATAGACAGTAAACAATCAAAACTAGGGTTTTTCTAAGCAAGCGTAATTAAAAAACAAGAACAGACAGGATAGATGAAGGTATGTATAAGGGAGTGAAAAGTGTTTATCATATCATGATATTACATAATTTAAAGCTGGATAAGCAAAGTGAGTTCATGAGGGAATGATGAGGAAATGATATGTAAGCAAGCTTGAGGATCAGTGAGGACAATTTTCCCCACTCTGGCCCAAAACTACAATGAATATGTGAGAAAGCATGAAGAACCAGTTCTCAATTGGAGCAAGAGGGTAAAGAGATCCTTCAAAGAAGAGTTTGATGATGTAGGATATTTGGGAAATGACAAATCATGAGTTCCAGCAAAATGGAGATTTGAATCCAGGAAATGACTTTAGAGTCCTGTATTTCTCTTGATGGATACAAGTGAGGTTATAGAGAAGAGTGATACTATTTCTGTGGCTCTCAAAGAAGTTGTGAGACTGTGAGTACTGAGTGGGAGATGGAAAATCCTTTCTGGATTATGTAGTGTTCGGAGCACCATCTCTTCACTTCTGATAAAGGGGAAACTGGAGAGAAGGTGGAATTCTTGAGCTTTAACTCTTGATAGAAGGGGTGATCCAAATGAACCAATTAAGTGGGAAAGCAAGATGGCCAACTCTGCTCCCAGGAACCAGCCTAACCTGCACAATTAAAAAAAAAAAATGGGATTGATTCACCTGAAGGGAAGAGTTGACTCACTGGAAAAAGACCCTGATACTAGGAAAGATTGAGGGTAGGAGAAGGGGACGACAGAGGATGAGATGGTTGGATGGCATCATCAACTCAATGCACAGGGGTTTGAGCAAGATCTGGGAGATAGTGAAGAACAGGGAAGCCAAGCTTGCTCCAGTCCATGGGGTCACAAAGAGTCAGACACAACTTAGTGACTAGACAGTAATTCCAATAATTTTTGATAATTCAAGTTTCCTAGCAACTCTTAATAATAAATGTGATTAGTGAGATACATGAAATTAATGAGAGGTTCATTGTTTACTTCCTGACTAGAACGTGATATCTATGATAGTTATAATTATGTCTGATTTGCTCAACAATTTTTCCTTAATCACTAGAACAATGTTTAGCCCTTAGTTTGTAATGGTTAACTAACAGATGAATTTGGTCAATAAAAGAACAAACTGAACTATCAAAAGAATTTTTTTTTTATTACAAGACATGAGGAGAGAAGCATGTTTTGAAACTGTACCAGAAAGAACACGTAAAATTTAGAAAAGTAGAGACAAATTTATAAGCAAAACTTCTTTAAAAAAAAACTAACAGAAAAGATAAACTAAGGATTAAACACCATTGAATAAATGGGTTAGTAATTTGGCGGATAAACCTAAGAAAATTAAATAGTATGTAGAACAGAGTGGTGAATAGTGGGAAAACATAGAGGTGAGATTTAGAGGCAAGAAGAATTAAAATTTCCAAAACTCATAAAATAGATACTTCAGAGGGAGAAAATATGAGTGAGACAGAAGTAACATCTAAATATACAATGGTTAAATTTTTTTAAAAAATGGTAAAAGATAAATCTTCAGGTTAAAGAATGAGACTTACCCTGAGAAATATAGGAGAAATTTATTCCACATTTATATACACGGTAATAAAACTGCAAAATACTAAAAGAAAAAAGTACATTAAAAAAGTAAACAGAAAGAGAGAGAATAAGCAAATAGTCCTTACCATCATTAAGACAGCTATTATGATCACTGTCAAAGAATTAGGGAAATGCATGACATACACACTGCTATATTTAAAGTGAATAACCAACAAGCACCTACCATAAAGCACAAGGAACTCTGCTCAGTACTCTATCACCACCTAACTGGGGAAAGAATTTTGAAAAGAGTAGATACACGTAACTAAATCACATTATCATACACCTGAAACTAACATATCATTGTTACTCAATTGTACTCCAATATAAATTTAAAAAGTTTAAAAATTAAAAAAAATCTATCTCTTTATATTATTAACATTATTTCTTTGTAGTTGTGTGAACAGATGTCTATTTTGCTTTAAATTTTAATATCCTGATATAGTGCTAGCAGTTTGGTTCTATAATTAGATTAATATTGATTTTTATGATTTCTTAAGTAATTTTAAATGACATACTAAAAACATTTTATTAGTCATATTTGAATTATGCTGTGCTGAAATGTTAAAAGATAAATTACTAAAATTTCTAGACCTTCTAGACTTAACAGCAGAAAAAGATGTCCTTTTCATCATAGGGGACTGGAATGCAAAAGTAGGAAGTCAGAGATACCTGGAGTAACAGGCAAGTTTGGCCATGGAGTACAAAATGAAGCAGGGCAAAGGCTAAAAGAGTTTTGCAAAGAGAAGACAATGGTCATAACAAACACCCTCTTCCAACCACACAAGAGACAACTCTATACATGGGCATCACCAGATGGTCAGTACCGAAATCAGAGTGATTATATTCTTTGCAGCCGAAGATGGAAGAAGCTCTATACAGTCAGCAAAAACAAGACCGGGAACTGACTATGGCTTGAATCATGAACTGATTGCCAAATTCAGACTTAAATTGAAGAAAGTAGGGAAAATCACTAGACCATTCAGGTATGACCTAAATAAAGACCCTTACAATTATACAGTGGAAGTGAGAAATAGATTCAAGGGATTAGATCTGATAGACACAGTGCTTGAGAACTAAGGATGGAGGTTCGTAACACTGTACAGGAGGCAGTGATCAAGACCATCCCCAAGAAAAAGAAATGCAAAAGGAAAAATGGTTGTCTGAAGAAGCCTTACAAATAGCTTAGAAAAGAAGAGAAGCTAAGGGCAAAGGATATAAGGAAAGACATACTCATTTGAATGCAGAGTTTCAAAGAATAGCAAGGAGAGATAAGAAAGCCTTCCTCAATGGTCAATGCAAAGAAATGGAGGAAAACAATAGAATGGGAAAGACTAGAGATCTCTTCAAGAAAATTAGAGATACCAAGGGAAGTTTTCATGCAAAGATGGGCACAATAAAGGACAGAAACAGTATGGACCTAACAAAACCAGAAGATATTAAGAAGAGGTGGCAAGAATACACAGAAGAACAATACAAAAACGATCTTAATGACCCAGATAATCACGATGAAGTGATCATTCACTTAGAGTCAGACATCTTGGAATCCGAAGTCAAGTGGGCCTCATTACAAACAAAGCATGTGGAGGTGACAGAATTCCAGTTGAACTATTTCAAACCCTAAAAGATGATTAGAGATACCAAGGAAACATTTCATGCAAAGATGGGCTCAATAAAGGACAGAAATGGAAGAGACATAACAAAAGCAGAAGATATTAAGAAGAGGTGGCAAGAATACACAGAAGAACTGTACAAAACAGATCTTCACGACCCAGATAATCATGATGGTGTGATCACTCACCTAGAACCAGAGATCCTGTAACGTGAAGTCAAGTGGGCCTTAGAAAGCATCACTACGAACAAAGCTAGTGGAGGTGATGGAATTCCAGTTGAACTATTTCAAATCCTAAAATATGATGCTGTGAAAGTGCTGTACTCGATATGCCAACAAATTTGGAAAACTCAGCAGTGGCCATGGGACTGGAAAAGTTCAGTTTTCATTCCAGTCCCAAAGAAAGGCAATGCCAAAGAATGTTCAAACTGCTGCACTATTATACTCATCTCATATGTTAGCAAAGTAATGCTCAAAATTCTCCAAGCTAGGCTTCAACAATATGTAAACCAAGAATTTTCAGATGTTCAAGTTGGATTTAGAAAAGGCAGAGGAACCAGTGACCAAACTGCCAACCTCCACTGGATAATTGAAAAAGCAAGAGAGTTCCAGAAAAACATCTACTTATGCCTTATTGACTACACCAAAGCCTTTGACTATGTGGATAAAAACAAACTATGGAAAATTCTTCAAGTGATGGGAATACTAGACCACCTTACCTGCCTCCTGAGAAATCTGTATGCAGGTCAAGAAGCAACAGTAAGAACTGGACATGTAACAATGGACTGGTTCCAAATTGGGAAAGTACATCAAGGCTGTATATTGTCACCCTGTTTATTTAACTTATATGCAGAGCACATCATGCAAAATGCCAGGCTGGATCAAGCATAATTGAGGATCAAGATTGCCGGGAGAAATATCAATAACCTCAGATATGTAGATGACACCACTCTTATGGCAGAAAGCGAAGAGGAGCTAAAGATTCTCTTGATGAAGGTGAAAGAGGAGAGTGAAAAAGCTGGCTTAAAACTCAACATTCAAAAAATTAACATCATGGCATCCGGTCGCATCACTTCATGGCAAATAGATGGGGAAACAATGGAAACAGTGACAGACTGTATTTTCTTGGCCTCCAAAATCCATCAGATGGTGATTGTAGCCATGAAATAAAAGACACTTGATCCTTGGAAGAAAAGCTAGGACTAACCTAGACTGCATATTAAAAAGCAGAGACATTACTTTGCCGACAAAGGTCCATCTAGTCAAAGCTATGGTTTTTCCAATACTCACGCATGGATGTGAGAGTTGGACCATAAAGAAGGCCGAGAACTGAAGAATTGATGTTTTTGAACTGTGGTGTTGGAGAAGGTTCTTGACATTTCCTTGGATTGCAAGGAGATCAAACAAATCAGTCCTATAGGAAATCAGTCCTAAATATCCATTGGAAAGACTAATCCTGAAGTTGAAATTTCAATACTTTGCTTGCCTGATGTGACGTACTGACTCATTGGAAAAGACCCTGATGCTGGGAAAGACTGAAGACAGGAGGAGAAGGGGACGACAGAGAATGAGATGGTAGGATGGCATCACCAACTCGATGGACATGAGTTTGAGCAGGCTGTGGGAGTTGTTGATGGACAGGGAGGCCTGACGTGCTGCAGTCCTTGGGGTCACCAAGAGTCGGACAAGACTGAGTGATTGATCTGAACTGAGCTTAGTACATCCATCCAGGTTATACTACAGAAAATTTCATGCACATATACACAAAATTTGTGAACAGAATTTTTTTTTTTTGCAGGATTATCATTCTAAGAGGAAACAGGAAAGAATCTAAATGCCCACTAACATGAGAAAGAACAACATGAAAATATTTGTGCAGTGAAATTACATGCAGTTAAAATGCGTGAACTGGCGATACATTTATCAAAACTTAAAAACTGAAAGACATCATGTGAATTTATACATATATATGTGTGTGTGTGTGTGTGTGTGTGTCATACTTGCCTATATATATGCAGTATTAGATCACTTATATAAACTATTAAGACATACAAAAAAGATTAGACATTTTTCTTCTAAATATGCACGTGGTATATGGTATAGACATTTGGTAAAGTGTGAGAACATTCACAGGAATGATTCAGGATGTTAGTTACCTGAGGAGACAGAAAGAAGAGAAAAGGGAAGGATATACAGGGAATTTCACTCTGTAAGAATTTTTGTTTCAGAAATTCTGAAGCAGACATGGCAAAATATTGAGTCAGCAGAACCAGCTGGTGAATGATATTGATGATTGTTGTATTATTCTGTATAGCTTCTTAATGCTTGAAAATTGTTATAATTTTGGCTTAAATTCTCCATTATGAAAATAAAAATCATGTCAAAAACTTTCATGAATTATGTGCATTAATCTTTTGACTTTTTATTGCTGTTCCATTTACAGTTCCTAGACTGTGAGGAGGAGTGTTAGAAGGACTGTTCTGAAGCTGAAGCTGCAATACCTTGATTAACTGATGAGAAGACCAAACACATTGAAAAAGACCCTGATGTTGGGAAAGATTGAAGGGAAATGGAGAAGGGGGTGGCAGAGAATGAGATGGTTAGATCACATCACCAACTCAGTGGATATGAATCTGAGCAAACTCTGGGAGATGGAGGACAGAGGAGGCTGTTGTGCTGCAGTCCTCGAGGCTGCAATGAGTTGGACACAATTTAGCAACTGAACAGCAAAAATTAATCTATGGCAAAATTAACCTTAACCTTATATCTTATACAAAAATTAACTTAATATTAATCACAGGCTTAAATGTAACATGTAACATGTGTACTCAGTCACTTCATTCATGTCTGACTATTTGCTACTCTATGGACTGTAGCCAGCCAGGCTCCTCTGTCCGTGGGATTCTCCAGGCAAGGATACCAAAGTGGGTTGCTATGCCCTCCTCCAGGGGATCTTCCCTACCCAGGGACTGGACCCCTGTCTCTTGCATTTCTCCTAAATTGGCAGGTGGGTTCTTTACCACTAATGCTATACCTGGGAAGTTCAACATGTAATACAAATCTTTAGAAAAAGAAAAGGAAAAAAGTCTTCAGAATCTAAGGTTAGTCAAAATGTTTAAAATTTTAGAGACTTGATACCAAAATACTAGGAAATATTGACAAATGAGTTTGTTAAAATTAAATTGTTTTGTATTTAAGAATAAAAAAGGAAGCTATAGATTGGGAAATCATTTGTAAATCACATGTTAAACAGGGGAATAATATGAAGAACTCTCAAAAGTCAATGTAAAAAAAAATCAATTCAAGTAGAAACTGAGCAATAAGAAGAAATAAACTATTGGTATGTGCAGCAAGTTGGATATATCCCTGAGGAATTATGCTGAGTGGAGAACAAAAGCCAATCCCCAAAGTTTACATACTCTATGACTTAATTTATGCTATAGTTTTGAAATGAAAAAATTGTAGAACAGATCAGTGATTTCCAAGGACTAAGGATGAGGGTGAGGATGCATAAGGAGAGGTGTGATTTTAAAGAGTAACAGAAGGGATTCTGTTGCAGTGGGACTTTCTGTATCTTAACTGTGGTAACGGATACAAAAACTTACACATGTGATAGAATTGCGTAGAACTCAATACTCACACAGTTTGGTTCAGTTGCTCAGTCATGTCTGACTCTCTGCGACCCCATGGACAGAAGCACGCCACGCTTCCCTATCCATCACAAACTCCCAGAGCTTGCTCAAACTCATGCCCATCGAGTTGGTGATGCCATACAACCATCTTAACCTTCTTCTCCTGCCTTCAATCTATCCCAGCATCAGGTTTTTTTCCAATGAGTCAGTACTTTGCATCAGATGGCCAAAGTATTGGAGTTTCAGCTTCAGCATCAGTCTTTCCAATGAATATTTAGGACTGATTTCCTTTAGGACTGACTGGTTTCTTCTTGCGGTCCAAGGGGCTCTCAAGAGTCTTCTCCAACACCACAGTTCAAAAGCCTCAATTCTTCCGCACTCAGCTTTCAATATACACATACAAACAAACTCAAATGAGTACAAGTAAAATTGGAAATATCTGGAAAATAACAGTGGATTTTATCAATGTCAAGTTTTTTGTTGTAGCACTGTATTGTAATTTGCAAGATGTATTATTAAGGGAAACTGGATGAAAGGGATGCAGAATCTGTCTGTATTATTTCTTACAAATAAATGTGAGTTTATAGTAATCTCAAAAAATTTTTTTAAGTCTAATGCCATAATTAGTTAGTTTTTTTTTTTTTTTTTTCATAACCAAAAGTTGCCAACTCTGGAACATATTATGGCAACTACTTGATATGTTTCAAAATGCTTCCTTATGTCACTTACTTCTATTGAGGTCAAGTATAGTAACAATAGAATCATTGTGAATTCACTCAGCGAAAGAGAGCTAGGATCTGGCAGTGCTGACAAGATTGAAATAACCTTGAGGCAGACTACTGTGGTTCCTTTAAAAAGACTTATCTGTGCAAACCCAGTTAATAAAATGTTCAAATGTAGGTGTGCTACCAGCAAATCTTGATAGTAAAAGGGAGTTGTTGAAAGGGAAATTAGAATTGAAGAAAGTTGCAAGGGGCTGTCCAAAATCAAGACTATTAGTTATAAACAAGCCACTTAGACTGCTCCTTTCCCACATCCAGTTCAGAAAGGGACTAAAGTGGCTCTGAAAAACAAAGTTGCTTCTGTGCCTCCCAGTGATCAACTCCAAAACCAGTGATCATCTGTACAAAATGAACAGATATCTTCGTCAGGAAGCCAAGAATTACATATTTATGTGATTGCAGACAGCTTTCAGGTGAGAGGATACAAAGTCATTGCCCAAATAGATTCTGTGAAAACTTTGACTGACAAGGCTACTGAGTTTCGACACCTATAATGGCTTTCCAGGTACTCCAACGATACTTTCACTGATTTCAGTGCACTCATAGGCAAGTCAAAATGCCCACTGCATAGTGATGTCTGATGTCAATTAAGATAATAAAGACACATTTATATATAATCTCATATACGATTTCATGTCAGTGTCTTTAGAGCATATACTGTGGACTGAAATGTATAGTGTGCTTAGACTTACTCTTGTAACTATTTCATGACAGAGAGTTGAAGTTCATTTGTAATTGTACTTACATTTTTTTTAAAAAGTTCTTTGTTCAGACTTTATAAAAATGGGTTATACATTCTTTTTTAACAAAGAAAATGTCATTTTTTAATTTTCTTATAGGATCCTTAAGTAATTTTCCATCAAATAGGTTTGTTACCCTTCTTTAGAAAAATCTGTTTTTTCCACTTTTGCATACACATTTCTCAATAATAAATTTTTACTTACATTTAACTGAATGAGAACTAAATAAGTGGGCCATTTATTTTTTAAATATCTTTGCTATATTTTGAGATGTCACATGAACTTTTTTTGAATCTAAAATCATGCATATGTCTTTCTTTAAAATACTAGAGATTTTACTCTCCTATAAAATTTGCATTGTTAGGAATATATATAACATAAAAGGAACCAAATGCTATTAAGGTTTTTAAGCTGTCAACTAAATTCTGCACACTACACTTATTCTGTTCCCATTTACTACTAAGGAAAAGTGCAAAGTCAAACATATTTTCATAAAAAGCACTATAAGCTGAATGCAAATGAGCCCACTTTTCCTGAGGGCCTATCTCCAATTTGATGGCGCGTTTAAGTGCTTGCTTTCACTTAGAATAGACTGAAATATACAAATATAAATTGAGAACAGTGAAAATGTCATTTATCCGAGATTTTCCACAGGAATAAAAGAATCGAAACAGATTATGCTGTGTCTTTAAAGCAGCTACTTGATTAATTAAACAATTACTTTATATCAAGAAATACAAACATTAAATATAGAAGCATATGCTGCAGGCAGTAAGTGACCAAAAAGAAATACTAAATTGGCAATTTTATTGAATAATTTTTGCTGTTAAGTGATTCAACGTCTCTCTTTTCTTTCTTTCTTGGTTCAAATACAATAGTGATAACTACAGATGGGTTGGAGTTAAAAGCTATGGCTACTTAACATAAATTTAAAAATTTCCAAAGAGTAGGACTTCTATAAATATGCAATTTAAACCAAAATTCCATTCATTCTTTCTTCTTTATTTCAGGATTTATGGACATATCCAGATTGTAATATCAGTTGTTATGGCATGTTTTATCAACATTACTCATATCATAGCTATTTTTACAGTGGTTTCCCAACTGGAATTCATTTTGGACAAGAGCCTTTGACAGGTATGGTTACACAGAGGCTAAAAGACATAATCCCTGTGGTCAAACATATCTATGTTTAGATCCTAAGTCTCCCTCTAACTAGCAATACCACAAAGAGTAAGTCGTTAAACTACTCTTGTAACTTCTGTTGACTTAAAATAATTGCACAAGGTGAGAGATGTGAATTAAGTTTATTTGGTGGCAATACTTTGGCCACCTGATGCAAAGAACTGACTCACTGGAAAAGACCCTGATGCTGGGAAAGATTGAAGGCAAGAGGAGAAAGGGACGACAGAGAAAGAGATGGTTGGATGGCATCACCGACTCTATGGACATGAGTTTGAGTAAGCTCCAGGAGTTGGTGATGGACAAGGAAGCCTGGTGTGCAGCAGTCCATGAGGTTGCAAAGAGTCAGACACAACTGAGTGACTGAACTGAACTGGGGCAAAATGAGGACTGCAGCCTGGGAGACAGTACCTCAGATAACTCTGAGAAACTGTTCCAATTAGGAAGGGGAGAAGATCAGGATATATGTGATTTTGATGAAAGGGGGATACAAGCACTCAAGCACATACTTTTCCCAGAACTTTTCTGCTAGTCTGGTGAATGAAGCTTTTTACCAGTCACAAAAAACAGTCATCACTCTGAAGGATTTTGGTGCCGTTCAAGATGTGAGGAGACACAATAATTGGGCTAATATAATTGGCTCTGGAGAATATCTAACTAACTGAAGATGTGTCCTGTCAGCTTTTTCCCCAGCATAGACTGCCCCTTTTCTGCTATTCACCCTGAAATCCTTTCCAGGGGGCATTAAGGTCAGTAGCCACAGCACTTGATTTAATCCTTATAGAGGTAGATGGCAAGGACCCATGAAGTGAAGTGAGTGAAAGTCACTCATGAAATTCTCCAGGCCAGAATACTGGAGTGGGTAGCCTTTCCCTTCTCCAGGGGATCTTCCCAACCCAGGGATCGAACCCAGGTCTCCCACATTGCAGGCGGATTCTTTACCAGCTGAGCCACAGGGGAAGCCCAAGAATACTGGAGTGGGTAGCCTATCCCTTCTCCAGCGGATCTTCCCTACCCAGGAATCGAACCAGGGTCTCCTGCATTGCAAGTGTATTCTTTACCAACTGAGCTATCAAGGAAGCCCTGTGACAAGTGCCAATTTGTAGCTGACCCTCAAGAACCAGACCCAAATGGCCCTGTCCTTTTTCTAACAAGATACTGAGCTGTTTTTCAGAAACAATAGAATAAAACTGTAAGTTATTCAGATGAAGCATGCACAGAGGAGAAAATTTTGACTTTAAATAACATCTGGAATCGAAGTTTCTCCCCCTGCTCCATGGGACCAAAGAACTGAAACATGACCTTGAGAACCTGAACCCTTGAACAGAACTTGAGCACCTGAACCCTTTCAGAAGCAAAGTTTCCATTGTCCAGGAAGATACAGTGTTAACATGCTTTTTTATCTTGCCTTACTATAATGACCAAAATAAAAAATCACTGTGGATGGTGCCTGCAGCTGTGAAATTAGAAGATGCTTGCCCCTTGGAAGGAAAGTGATATCAAACCTAGATATCATATTAAAAAGCAGTGACATTACTTTGCCAACAAACGTCTGTATAGTAAAAGTTATTGTTTTCCCAGTAGTCATGTATAAATGTGAGAGTTGGACATTAAAGAAGGCTGAGTGCCAAAGAATTCATGTTTTTGAACTGTGGTGTTGGAGAAGACTCTTGAGAGTCCCTTGGACAGCAAGGAGATCAAACCAGTCAATCCTAAAGGAAATCAACCCTGTATTTTCATTGGAACAACTGATGCTGAAGCTGAAGCTCCAATACTTTGGCCACCTGATGCCAAAGGTCAACTCACTGGAAAAGGCCCTGATGCTGGAAAGATTGAAGGCAGAAGGAGAAGAGGATGACAGAGGATGAGCTGGTTGGAAGGCATCACTATTTCAATGGACATGAACTTGGGCAAACTCTAGGAGACAGTGAGGGACAAGGAGGCCTGGCATGTTGCAGTCCATGGGTCACAAAGTTGGACATGACTTGACAACTGAACAACAGCCTTCAGTAGGATTTGAACTGAGAACTTCCAGATGTACCAGGTATAGGTTTAGAAAAGGCAGATGAAACAGAGGTCAAATTTCCAACATATGTTGGATCATAGAAAAAGCAAGAGAATTGCAGAAAAACATCAATTTCTGATTCATCAACTACGCAAAAACAGTTGACCCTGTGAATCACAACAAACTTCGGAAAATTCTGAACGAAATAGGAATATTAGACTATCTTATCTGTCTTCTGAGAAACCTGTACTCAGGTAAAGAGGTGACAATTAGAATCTTACATGGAACAACTGACTTGTTCAAAATTGAGAAAGGAGTAAGACAAGGCTGTATATTGTTACTCTGCTTATTTAATTTCTATGCAGAGTACATCATGTGAAATGCTAAGCTGGATGAGTTTGGTATCTTGGAATCAGGTTTCCAGGAGAGATATCAACAACCTCAGATATGCAGATGATACCACTCTAGTGGTAAAAATTAAAGAGGAACTAAAGAGCCTCTTGCTGAGGGTAAAAGAAGAGAATGAAAAAGCTGGCTTGGAACTCAACATTCAAAAAATGAATATCATGGCATCCAGTCCCGTCACTTCATGGCAAATAGAAGGGGAAAAAGTGGAAACAGATGGTGACTGCAGCCATGAGATTAGAAGATGCTTGCTTCTTTGAAAGAAAGCTATGACAAACACAGACAGTGTATTGAAAAACAGAGACATCACTTTGCCAATAAAGGTCCTTAGAGTCAAAACTACAGTCTTTCCAATCGTCACGTATCGATGTAAAAGCTGGACCATAAGAAGGTTGAGCACCGAAGAATTGATGCTTTCAAATTGTGGTGCTGGAGAAGACTCTCGATAATCCCTTGGACTACAAGGAGATCAAATCAGTCAATTCTAAAGGAAATCAGTCCTGAATATTCATTGGAAGGACTGATACTGACACTGAAGCTGAAGCTTCAATTCTTTGGCCACCTGATATGAAGAGCTGACTCCCTGGAAGAGACACTGATGCTGGGAAAGATTGAAGGCAAAAGGCGAAGAAGGTGGTAGAGGATGAGGTGGTTGGATGGCATCACCAACTCAATGGACATGAACCTGAGCAAACTCCAGGAGACAGTGAGGGACAGGGAGGCCTGGCGTTCTGGAGTCCACGAAGTGGCAGAGTTAAGACAGGACTCAGTGACTGAACATCGACAACAACAATGATGCTTGTGTTGAGGAAAGAAGAACTTCTAACCTTCAAAGTTCCTCATGGCTGGTTTAAGAATCAAATTGACATGACACGGATTAACAATGGACTTCCTACTTTACTTACAATTAAACTGAAACTGCTTACATAGCCTAGAGGCTCCTACACTATCTCGCCCTTTCTCTGTTTGATTACAAATCTTTCCATTCTCCCCACCTCTTTTTTTTTCCTGGTCAAGTTATGCTGGGCTATATTTATTCACTCATTGTCCTTCAGACTCACTGAATTTATTCTCATCTCAGGGACCTTGTACTTCTGTACATAGCGCTACTCTCCAAAACTGCACATTGCTCATTCTAGGTCAACATTAAGTTCTAAACTCAAATGTCACCTTCTCAGTAAGGCTTCTCCTAACAGCATCCACAACCATGCTCTGTCATATTATATTCTTTCATCTTTCTCATAGTACAAAGATTTTATCTACACATTTGTTGTTTTTCCTCCATCAACTAGAATGGAAGTTTTAGAAAGACAGTGTACTTAGCTAATTCACTTTCATAATTACAGTGCCTAAAATAGTGTTTGGCTTATCACAGAAACCTAAATATTTGTGATGGAAATTCCTCCATAACTAATGCATGCAATGTTAAATTTACAAATTCCCTAAGTGCAAATGATGAGGAAACACTTATTCATTCCCTAAACACCTGAGTTTATTGGCCTCTTGACATAGTATTCAGAGCACTGTTGGCTGTGAATATACCTGCTGGGAAAGAGAACAGCCAAAATAATAAACCGTTGCACACATTGTTTTCTTTGCTAGAGATGTATGTTAATATTTAAGACTAGCAATTCTGTTAATTCTCAGTTTCAATCAGTATGCCATATAAGTATTCCAAGAGATGAAAATATACTAGCAGTTTCTATTTTATTTAATTCATAAAATAGAATATACCTAGCATACTATTTTAATCTTCCTTTAATGGAAGATAAAGGCAGAAAAATTCTCCTAAATGCCAAATTCGTTACTACATATATTTAACAAAAGATATTCAAATAACTCATCAAAAGGGAATAAGACAAAAAGTCAGGAAAGAACAGGTCATTTGAAACTACATAAAATCATATAATTTCCTGAAACTACAAATTATATATGGCAAAGAAATGGTGTTGAAAATAGTTTGTTTAATATAAGATTTCTTTCACATGAAAATGTTTTAAAATAACATGGCACCATAATTCTATTAGGGTTTGCCCTTTAACCTATATTCCTAGACAGAAAGCAATTTTTAATGTCTATTGCATTTGATATCTGAGAAAAGTCCAAGGTTATTTAGCAATTCAGAAGGGAAAAATTGTGATGAAATCAAACTACAAATGTTAAACTTGCACAGTATCAAGCACACAATTTTCTTATATACAGTATTTGTTCAATAAATATTTATTGAATGAAGTTTAATTGAACAGTTAATGAACGATCTAAAAACCTGATTTTAAGAATTCATTTTACCATCTTTGTCTGTAAAATCTTTGAACTAGTAGCAGAGAGGCCTTTTTTCCCTCTCACATTAATCTCAGAAGTGGGAAAATAAATCCAAATGTAGTAACACTTTAAGAATCAAGTTCAACATCTCTCATATGAATTTGACACTAAATAGATCAGATCTTTACTTTATTATTCCACCTTTTTTTCCCCAATGGCTCTTGTGCATAAACCTTTTCTTTTGTTTACTTTCTCAACTGCAGTACACAAAACAGAAAAGAAAAAAAAAAATATTCTTTGGGGATTCTAAGTCCTCCATGTAGTCTCTTTCTTTCTGCCACTACCCGAAAAAATTCCATTCTCTTCTCTTCATTTATCAAAGACTTTGGGGCCAGAGCACAGTCTAGTAGACCCTTTTTGCTCTCTCTCAAAGATATTTATATTTCTATGTATACACAATTGGATAAACTCACCTTGAGATTTCTACAGCTTTTTAAATTCAGTGGCCTCTCTTCTCTGCATCAATCTCCCATGCCCTGGGCCACTTTCATCTAAGGTGTTGTTCTGAATCTGAAACTCAAATAGCCCACTCCCTTACCACCACTCATCTGTCTTCCTGCTCAACTCCTGAGTTCTTCCCCACTCCACCCCCAATCTTAAGGACCTCATAGGAACCTTTAATACTTTGTCCTCTTCATTTTCCATTTTATTCTCTGTGAGCACTTTATAAGCTCTATGATCTCTCAGTTTTATTTTAGCCTCTATTGCATTCCTAGTTAGCTTGGACCTCAATTTGATTATACGAACTATAAGCCAAGCTATAGAGAAGCATGCCTATTTTTACTTTTATACCTTCCTGAAAAGCGAAAGTGAAAGTGTTAGTCACTCAGTCCTCTCCAGCTCTTTGCAATACATTCTACTCTGTTACTTTATCTTGAGGATCCACATTTCAAGCCAACTGCTATATGAGCAGCTTCACATCATAGTCACATCATCATTATATTCCATCTGCTTCCTCAAAGTTCCTCTTCCTCCTATAGTATTTTTATCCCGTAAAAGTGTTAGTTGCTCAGTCATGTCTGACTCTTTGCGATCCCATGGACTGTAGTCCACCAGGCTCCTCTATCCATAGAATTCTCCTGGCAAGAATACTGGAGTGGATAGTCATTTACTTCTCCAGGGGATCTTCTGGATCCTGGGAATGATTCCCAGTCTCCTGTATTGTAGGTAGATTCTTTACCATCTGTACCTTCCTACGTATCCTTTTTATTTTATTTTTTCATCTTCCAAGCAAAACTGCAATCAAGGTGGTTAAGTACTGCTAGGAAATCACACAGCTCTAAAGAGAAGAATCTCTATGTATTCTTAGCTTCCAAAATAACCTCAATGGGGCTTTAATAGGGTTTTCTAATTCTAATCGTAGCAACATTGTATGAATCTTATTTCATGTATCTCTCTGCTTACTTTAATACTAATTATCCTCACTTCAAATTTTCTATTCTATGGTCTTTTGATACTGCATTCTTCAGTTGTTGTTGTTTTTAATGTGTATCCTCCGACTCTTCCTACTTTGTCTTCTATCCATACCTTTAATGATAGTATTCCTCTCTTCCTCAATCCATCTTTGACCCACTATACAGGTTCTCCTTGAGTAAACTCACTCATTTTTTACATAATTGTAAGTCATATTTATGTATTTCCAACTGAGACTTTACCCTGAATTCAGACTCATCCAAAATCATGCTGAATATCTAGTTCTACCTAGAAGGTCTACAATGCATCAAACTCATCACACTTTACCCAGTTATTCCTCCAATAGCCACCCAATATTTTTGGCTGGTATTCTGGAAGACATTTTTGGTTCTTCCTTCTCCCTCATTTCCCATATCCAGGAAATCAGTCTTGTCTTATTCATTTGCTCAGTCATGTCCAACTCCTTCATACTATCTCAGGCCGTCATCTTCTCTGGCTTGACATACTGTAATTTTTATCTAATTGTTATTTCTTTTGTCCTCTCTTTCTTCAGAATTGTCAAAATGATATGTGTAAAGAACAGTCTGGCCTAGTCATTTCTCCTCCTAATACATTCCCTATGAGGTAAAGTCTAACACCATATTAGTCCCCTGACTAACTTTCCAGGCCTTTTGCTCTCCTGCTCTTACCTGTACACCGCGCAGAGTTATACCAAGAGTGTTATTATATATAACCACACACCCTCTTCTATCTCCAGGTCGTCTTCCAGCAAATCCTGATTCAGCTTTTCTAATTCAGGTCAGAAATCACCTTCTCCAAGAAGTCTTATCTGACTTCTCTATAGTCTTGCCTCAGTCACGTGGATTAGGTGCCCAAGTGGTATTCCCAATTTCCTGAGTATATATTTATTTTTGTTTTCCCATGTTGTGCTATAAATATGTTTTAAGTCTATAGCTATGAAGAGAAAATTTGTTGCATCAAGGTAGGTACTGTTTCTTACTCATCTTTTTAGTCTCAGCACTTAGCACAACATCTGACAAAGGTAAATTTAAAAAAATATTTATTGAACTGTTTAATACTTTGAGCATGCCAATATTCTATCTGGACAGTCTATTCAACTATTCTCTCTCTACAGATATGTCACACATTTTGGTGGATTTGGGACCCTGGAATGTTTTGGTTTTTTTTTCCACATCTTAACTCTTTTGTTTCCAAGGATGAATGTAATTCAGGCTTACCAAGTCGTGGACTGTCTTGGACACCATGGTTTGTTCAGAAATTAAACTAAGGCCAAACTAAACTAAGGCCAATCTGAATGTTTCCAAAACTCGTGATATGAAAATAAGTGTGACACTTTCTTTTCCACATGGGCTAAGTTGGTAGAATGTGAAATTGTGGCTGATGGGAATAGCAACCTCCACCAGCCACATGGAGGAAATCTGTTTGCAGAAGGAGACATGAAACCAAAAAGTAGAGGGAAACAGAGCTGAGAAATAATGAGCGAGTTCTGTTGATCTTGTGTGAATCTTAAAAGCAACTGTGTCTGAAATTACATTCTCCCTGATATTTCCCTGTTAAATAAGTCAATACAATTCCTTAAGGTAATTGAGTTTGTTATAGATATTTTAAAGTAAGAGTAACATCTAGAATATTATTCAAAGCATGTCTTGATCCTTGATCCTTCTCTAAACCTCCTAGCCCAGGATATATTTCTCCCTCTGGATTCTATGGATCAATTTTTCTATTGGCATCTTGTACATAATAATTAAAATAGTTCAGGTAGAGACAGAGTCAAGAGATGAAGATATAGAGTCATGTCATTTCACACATACTTAAATCTACCCATAACAGAAAATAATTTATATACCTTGGTCTCCACCTTAGGTGAGGCAAAATTTACTTACTTGTTCTATTTTTCTTCTTAAAATAATTTGAATTGTATTTCTGCCTTTGACTTATAACTGAAAGAGTCTTGATGAGTACGCGTGAATCTCAAAAGTTAGAGCCCCTGCTCCCAAGGAAGTTCTAGACCACTCACTGGGGAGGAGGAAAGCCCACACAATGTACTACAGAATTCTATTCAAAGCATCACATAAAATGAATTGAGAGCCTGAAGAAGTATTGATTAATTAAAATAGAGATACAATAGATAGAAGAATAGAGAGGTTACTGATAAAAAATTAAGGCTTAGACATGAAGAAACATGGTAAGTGCATAATTAATAGCTATTGAATTAAAAATTAGACATGGAAAATTGATTTGAGAAAAAAAAAATCTGGTTTTCCTTCAAAATCATTAAGCTGCTTTCACTGAGAGAAAAGTATATGGAGAAAGTGTTTCCAGTCATTCAAGTGCTGTTCACAATTTCAAGCAAGGTTGTTTAGGTCAGTGTCATAGGTGCTAAGGAGATGTGCTACAAAGACATCAAAGTCGAGTAAATATCACATCGTGAGTTATTGTTTTAGCGGAAACCATTCTTGCCCTACATAAGGTGCTTTTGGGAAAATAAAAGGCCTAATGAATAATTTATCTTTGGATAACCTTGCTATATTTCTAAGTTCAAGGAACAGATAGATTCATAAAAGACACATAACTAGATTACCTCAAGGAACAAAACTCTGAGCACAGAGTGGGTCAAGAACAGTCCTCTCAAGTGGGTTTCTTTTGTAATTTTCTTGTCTATCTTAAAAATAACTGTGCCCCTGCAGAAAATATATGCCTCTTAGTACATCCTGTGACAGGAATAATCATAGCTAAGGGAGAAGACTATGTAAGCCTGTTTATTCTCATAGGTCAAAACTAAACTAACCACCTTCCCCCCATTCTTTCTTCTGTATTTTCAATCTCAGAAAATGGCACCATGGTGTATTAAGCACTGGAGCTGGAATACTGGAAGTCATTTTACATCCTCCCCATTCTCTCCTTCCCCATATCTGTTTTCTGACTGTGATTTATTCATTTCAGTACATCAGTATGAAAGCAGCAACACATCCACTTCTTTCCATTCCTACTTCTATTGCCTTAATTCTGATGTCACCACCTCTCTTCTTAGTCTAACCACATTTTCAGAGAGAAAGGCCTACAAGAGCAAGCATGAATGTTTGTGAGCTAGACTGAGGGTAAATAACAAAAAAACAAACAGTACCAAAAAGAATTGTCTAGGAAAAAAAGCACCCAGGTCAAATTGGGAAAAAACAACAACAACAAAAAAAGAGGCCATGTTTTTGGTTTGGAGCTAAGCCTGGAGAAGCAGGTATAGTGAGGTAAGGTTAAAGATACAAGAAAGAAGAAAACGAGTGGTAGATATTCTCTGAAGAATACAAATATGAGGTGACCTGGGTTAATTTTAAAGCTGGTGGCATAACTTATGGAGACCAAATGCACATGCATAACTGAACCACATCCATTCGTATCCTGAATAAGGTGGACCTGTACGACCTGTATATCAATCTCCCCACCATCATCGAACTTTCCACTTTACTGAGAATCTTGTCCCTCAGTTTTCTGTTCATATTTCTTTTCTATTTAAGACCATTAAGTGGTTTTCTGATGGCCATGCTCAGTGTAAAACACATGCTGATAACTGAATTGATCTTGATCCTTGGTGCTAGTAAAACAGAAAAGAAGGCACTGGCAGTGTCCAGGACAGTAATATCAAGCACCATCAGCCTGTGAAACACACTATATGTACAACCACTGTGGCTAAAATAGTTGGGTCTATAGGAGAAGCAACTTTATTTTTTTACCTTTAAAAAAAAACTCTTTAAATTATGAAAATATAATAACATGTTTACAGGAGACTTGGAAAATATAGAACAAAGTTATATATAGTTCTATTATATATTAAAATTATTTTTAAGTAGATAAATTAAGATTTTTTAGTTGGAGTTTCAATATCCAACTCTCAAAAATTAATAGAATTAATATACAGAGAAATAGAAGGATATAGTAGATCTGAAAAGCACTATGAACCAATTCAATATAGTTAAGATTTATACAATTTTCACACAACAGCAAGATACAAATTCTATTCAAGTTACCATAGACTATAAACTATAAATTGCAACATATCCAGGGACATAAGATTAGGTGCAAAAACTTGATGGTCTATAGGTATTGAAATCATGCCAAGTCTGTTCTCTTATCACTGAGGAATTATGTTAGAAATCAATACCAAAAGATATTTGAAAATAGCCCACACATATTCAACTGCAATGTTATATTTACTAAGAGAGATCTTTGACTTAGTCATTTAAAGCCTAAGTTAGGCTTTAACAATAAAATTAGAGGACTGAAAGAACACAGAGGGTGATTGCAAGAAGAAAGCATTTAAATAAATTAATATCAAAATTAGAAATTAATATCAAAGATACTTTAAATACTTCATGTATTTGGAAACTAAATACTCATTTTTAAATCATGAGTGTATCTAAGAAGCCACAACAAGGAAATAGAAATATCTGTAATAGAATAAAAGTGAAAAGAGAATTTACCAGAATTTGTTGCATACAGCTGAAGCTGATCAATGCAATTAAAAATAACGTAGAATCTTAAATAAGATATGAAAACAAATAATGGACACTAGCATAAAATTATGTGAAAGTTGAACAAAATGAGTATTAACTTAGTATTAATTAATTAAAATTATTAATTATTTTTTTTTTTTTTACAACATAGTGTTTCTTTACATTCTAAGAATTGGGTTAGAAGTTTCAAGTCTTACTCAATATATTTTTTAAATCACAAAGATAATAAACTTCCCAGACTTTTAGAAATAATGTTAGATGCCAAAACACATAGAACTAATCAAAGTTTTGAGTGAATATAAATTAGAAATCTAAAAATCTAACATTCTATTTGTACTAAGTCAAACAAGTGGAATCAAAATGTCATAAACTTTTTAGCTAGGTAAAAATTTATGTTTTCTAAAATATATTATATAATACATACTATATATATATATATATTGCTATATATACAAAAACTTCTCTACTACACTTGATAAAGGCTTGAGAAAGAACATCAAAGGAAAAAAAAGAGAGAAACTGGAAAACATAAATTAAGTGAAATAGGAGCACTGAATATGAAATAGAAAAAATAAAACAAGCTAGATAAAAGATCATCATATAGTCCAGTTGTTTTTAAACATAGCTGCTCGTTAGAAATACGTCTGGAGCTTTGGAGAGAAAAAGCAATACCAGGCATTTGTATTCTTCAAAAAAATTCAAGATGATTTTGATATGAATCTGGATTTTTAAAATGTGATTGCAGGTTTTTCTATTAAATGGTAGCTTTAGTGATATAGAATTCTATTACCTTCTGTTCACCAATCATGATACAATGGTATTAAACAAATGATAGTTACATAATCACAATAGTAAAAGATGTTTATGAGTTTTCATAATTGATAGCCAGAGGAAAATAAAGATAATTACAATTGCAAGCCATAATGGAAACATGATTAACCTAACAATATAAAATAATTACATACAATTTGGAGGGTAAGTAGAGTGGTGTAGTAATTGGGAGTGCATACATGCATATTTTCATCTGCCCAGCCAGTCTATGTCTTTTGGTTGGTGCATTTTCCATTTAAAGTAGTTATGATATGTATGGGAGCTAGATGGTAAAGAATCTGCCTGCAATATAGGAGACTCAGGTTCCATCCCTGGGTTAGGATGATCCCCTGGAGAAGGGAATGGCCACCCACTCCAGCTTTCTTGCCTGGAGAATTCTGTGGACAGAGGAGCCTGGTGGGCTACAGGCCGTGCGGCCACAAAGAGTCAGACCCAACCTAGCGACTAACACTTTATGATCCTATTACAATTTTCTTAATTGTTTTGGGTTTCTTTTCTGTAGGTCTTTTCCTTCTCTTGTATTTTCTGCCAAGAGAAGTTCCTTTAGCATTTGTTATAAAGCTGGTTTGGTGCTGCTGAATTCTCTTAACTTTTGCTTGTTTGTAAAGCTGTTGATTTCTCCATCAACTCTGAACAAGTCTTGCTGGGTAGAGTATTTTTGGTTGTAGGTTCTTTCCTTTCATCCCTTTAAATATATCATACCATTCCATTCTGGCTTGTAGAAGTTCTGTTGAGAAATCAGCTGATAACATTATGGGAGATTCCCTGTATGTTATTTGTTGTTTTTCCCTTGTTGTTTTTAATATTTTATCTTTGTCTTTAACTTTTGTCAGTTTGATTACTGTCTGTCTTATTGTGCTCATTCTTGGGTTTATCCTGCCTAGGACTCTCTGTGCTTCCTGGACTTGGTTGACTATTCTCTTTCCAATGTTAGAGTTTTCAACTATTATCTCACCAAATATTTTCTCTCTCTCTCTTCTCCTTCTGGGACCCCTATAATATGGATGTTGGTGTGTTTAAAATTGTTCCAGAGGCCTCTTAGGCTTTCTTTTTTTATTTTTTTCATACATTTTTTCTATAGTCTCTTCTGCACCAGTGATTTCCACCATTCTGTCCTCCAGGTCAATTATCCATTCTTCTGTCTCATTTATTTTCCTATTAATTTTTTTCTAAAGACTTTTTCATCTCTGTTTGTTTATTCTTTAGTTCTTCTAAGTCTTTGGTAAACATTTCTTGCATCTTCTCAATTCTGCTTCTGAGATCCTGGGTCATCTTCACTATCATTATTCTGAATTCTTTTTCAGGAAGGTTGCCTATCTCCACTTTATTTAGTTGTCTTTCTGAGATTTTATTTTGTTCCTTCCTCTAAGATTTAACTCTCTACTTTTTTATCCTGATTAACTTTCCATAATGTGGCTTTCATTCTAGCCTGAGCAATTGTTGTTCTTGCTTCTTCTGTCTGCCCTCTGGTGGATGAGGCTAAGAGATTTATGTAAGCTTCCTGATGGGAGGGACTAGGTGGGAAAAACTGTGTCTTGCTCTGGTGGGTAGGACCTTACTCAGTAAAGTTTTGATCCAATTATCTCCTGATGAGTAGAGTTGTGCTTCCTCCCTGTTAATTGTTTGGCCTGAGGTGACCCAGCCCTGGGGTCTACAGGTTCTATGATACGGTTAATGGCAACCTTCAAGGGGACTTATGCCAAGGGAAATTTTCCAGGACTGCTGCTACCAGTTCCCCTGTCCCTGTGATGAGCCACTGCCAACCAATGCCTCCACAGAAGACCCTCCAACACTAGCAGGTAGGTCTTATTCGGTCTCCTGTGGCATCAGTGCTCCTTTCCCCTGAGTCTTGTTGTGTGCAAGATGTTGTTTTGCCCTCCAAGAGTGGAATCTCTGTTTCCCCCCGTCCTGTGGAAGTCCTACAATCAAATTCTGCTAGATTTCAAGGTCAGATTCCCTGGGCATTCCCAGTCCCTTTGCTAGATCTCCAGGTTGTGAAGTCTGATGTGGGGCTCAGAATCTTCACAATGGTGGGAAAACTTCTTTTGTGTTATTATTCTCCAGTTTGTGAGTCACCCACCCAGTGGGTATGGGATTTGTTTTTATCATGATTGTGCCCCACCTACCATCTCATTGTAGCTTCTTCTTTGCCTTTGGACATGGGGAATCATTTTTTTGTGGGTTCCAGCATCCTCCTGCTGATGGCTGTCCAACAGCTAGTTGCAGTTTCAGTGCTCTTGCAGAAGATGTGTGTGTCCTTCTATTCTGCCGTCTTGAACCAGAAGCCCAGAGAAGCAACTCTATTGAATTGATCATAATCCTCTAGCTCCCTTGGAATGGTCATGTAAGGTTGCTATGTGAGCATCCTGCATCTTTCTATTATGCTTGTTATATTTATAACCTCAATCGAAGCTCTAAATTTTTTCCTCTCCTGAGATTCTATACAATTTCTGTTGGACCACTCAGGAAAAGACCGAGAGATGGATTGAGGAGCAATCATAAGTAGTTGGTATAAGTCCAGCTACCACTTTCTTCAAGAATGGAGAACCATTATATATTTCAGCAGTAGAAGTGGCATTAGTACACCGAATAGGCTCAAATGGTCTCATTCACAGGTCTCCTTAGCTTCCTTTCCCCATCAGTTGAAAGAAGACGGTGTTCCCACAGGGCCTAATGGGATGGTGACTTTTGACTTGTATCCAACAGAATCATAAATGAGTTCCTCTCTTCCTGGAAGTTCCCCAGCATATTCAATGGGTTATTAAGATCTGTGTCCCTTCTTGCAGTCAGGGAGATTTTAGCCTCTTTCCAATCATCTTTCTGTATAAAGCAGCTAAGTTTGGATTGGAGAGTTGGGAGGTAAGAAGTGGTTCTATGCCATTAAGCATATGCATGTGTACAATTGCCTAAATATTTATACCCACCCAAAATCATATATTGAAATCCTAATGCTCAATGTGAAAGTATTAGGACCTATTAAAAGGTACTGTGAGGTGCTTAAGTCATGAAGGTGGGCCCTCATGAATGGTATTAGTGTTCTTGAGACCATTTCACCATGTTGAGACATTATCACAAGTCTTCAAACTGGAAGAGGGCCCTCCCTTGGCCAAACTAACACTCTGATAACAAACTTCCAGCCTCCAGATGATGAAAAATATGTTTCTGTTGCTTATAAGCCAAGTATGTGGTATTTTGTTGTAGCATCCTTAACGGACAAAAATAGCATGGAACATTTACTTGTGGTTTTGAGCTGAACTGGGACTGCTGGCCACTCAATTAAAAACAACAACAACAACAACAACAACAACAACAACAGAACCCCAAAATGTTAAATACTGTCTGTCCATCCAAAGGCTTACATTAGGGATCAAGGTCATTGTTATTGCTACCATCTATGTCAGTTTCAGGGAGACCTCAACTCAACAACTATAGCCACACTGCTTTCAGCCAGAGCTATAGTGTTTACTCCTTTGGGCTGATTCAGGCTTGACTTAAACTTTTTGTCAAGGAGTTCATCTTAATTAGGCTTCCCTGATGACTCAATGGGTAAAGGATCTGCCTGCAATGCAGGAGACACAGGAGACATGGTCAGGGTGATCCCCTGGAGGAAGAAATGGCAATCCACTCCAGTAATCTAGTAATCTTGCCTGAAAAATTCCATGGACAGAGTAGCCTAGCAGGCTACAATCCAAAGGGTCACAAAGAGTTGGACACAACAGAGCGACTAAGCATATACCATCTTAACTAAGGGCACTTGCTACCACATTGTCATGATAGCCTCTCTTATATATTACCTAGTCTTAATGTTCAAACTGGAGTTTTCCAGAGTAGCAACACTGATCACGAGGCCTTATCTTGATGTAGTTGCATCATTTCTCATTCTCCAGTAGGTGGCCTTCATCAACATTATTGACCCAATTTTCTCTAGGAGCCTCAGAATATAAGGCAGACTGTCCTTTATGGATGAAGCACTCTTTCTTATTTATCTTAGAACAATCTTTTGAAGAAAGCCAAAGCTCCCTTAGAAAACACAGGACCCCCTCCAAAAATTCTGGAGAGAGAGTTCAAGGAAGGTGGAGATATTTTAGAAGGGTCTGATGAAAGTATGAAAGTGAACCATGTAGGTATTTGGGAGAAGTGTGATATAGGAAGGGAAAGATCAAGTTCAAGGATCTTGAGACAAGAACTTGAGGGGTATATCAGAGGAACAACAAAGAAAATGAGGCTGGAATGGTATGAAGGAAGAGCTGTGTGGTAGGCAATTGTTAATACTAATACAAAGTCTGAACTATCAAAATATCAATAATCATGAAATATAATTCATGATTATACTTTAATATTCATCCATTAAAATATTGTATGTTTTTTCATATTTATTCACTCATATCCTCTCATATTTACTTGTTTTATCTTCTCTGCCTCCTTCTCTTTTATTTTTTTCTCTTTGGTCTTAACCCTCAATTACAATAGTAGGGGATTATGCTTTATTAAGTTTAACATTTATGGTGTATTTGGCCCCACATTTCCTCATAGTGCTAAACACACTTTGCTCCAGTATTAAAACCAGAAGAAATATGCTGCCTTTCTTCTAAGAATGTGAAAGAAGACGTCAGGAGATGCAAGGGTTAATGCGTATGTGAAATCGAGAATGATTATATTGGCCACTGAGTAAACAAAGAAAAAGAGACGGCTCTGCTCTCTTATTGTAATTGCAAATTTATTTTTTATAGTTTCTACAGTTTCTATTTTCCTTTAAACTGCCTTAATCTGTCTTCCTGCTGTGACCTATTTCCAGTAATGCATATTCAGTATAAAAATAGTAGATCAAATCATATCAGAATTCAAGCTACTCCTTGTCGCATAGAAACATGTACTTTTACATAACACTGAAATCAATTCCGCTCATACTAATTATTTAATTTCCATAATACACTGAGAGTATTCTGCCATTAAGTCTTCACATTTAAAACTTGTTTTGTAATATTTTAATAGTTCTTCTTTTAAACAACATAGTGAGGAGATATAGTTACAATTTTATAGATCCAGCAACTGAGCTGCTGGAAAGTTAAAATATTGATCTAATGCCATACAATGAAGTTATGTTTATGTTTATAACCAGAGTGTCATTTGATTTAACTTATCTTTCAGTTCAAATGAGTTGATTGAATGAAAAATTAATCAGTCAAACTGACATGACCAAATTGATCAACTGGTAGGATTGATCATTCCAGGCCACTATTTCTCAAACTGTGACCCACAAATTGTCTGCATTGGAATCTCTACAGTGTTGATTAAAACACAAATCCTGCTTCTTACCCTAAATCTACTAAAAAAATATTTCCAGGACCAGGACTAGGGACTCCAAATCTTAAGTAAGTGTCCCATATGATTCTTATAGATTCTAAAGTTTGAAAATTACAGTTTCTAGCAAAGTGAAATTGAGTTTTTTTTTTTAACTTCACATTTTGGGGAAGTAACATTATAACAAGACCCGGGGTCTATCATCCAGTCAGGTGGAAATTATTGATGCTAAGTAAGCCAAAGCAGTGCTTGCTAAAGGTTTAATAATTGTGGATGTTCTTTAAATGCAGCTCTTCAGGCTACCTGTAGAAATCTGAAAATGTTCTCTTAAGTTTGATTTCATATATATAATAAATTGTCCCCAAGTAACCAAACTGTCGGGTACATATATGTACATGGGCAAGTAAGGACAAATAAAATTCAATAAACTATTTAAGTTTTTCTGTGATTCAATTGTTTAATAAGACCACAAAACATAAAAATCAGAGATTTCACTTTTTCCTTAAGGAACATAGAATCTGATCTCTCCAGTAATTAAAGACTACTTTTGACAACATCTTATTGATAATAAAACTAATAACAACAATAGCAATTGTAACACTAATGTGTACTCTGGTCTTAGATGAAAGTGCATATCATACTTTGCAATGCAGCAGCACATTCCACTGTTTTACAGTTCAAATTGTTAGGAAGAGCTTGGCTATATTAACCTAATTTGATTGCTTATGATTTTCATGGTACTTTGGCAGCAAATAGAAAATGCTAATTTCCTCCTCACCTCTCAGCTGGAGTATTTCCATGACGGGCTCACTCCCACCCAATTTTCCAGGCAAAGCTGACCAAAACAGGAATCATATAAATGGCCACAGTCCCCAACAAAGGGTTGAACATCACTACTGGAGCTAGGGCTATGAAGTACGGTAAGTCTGTGATGCCACTTACAGGCCTCTGGTTCAAAAGCTTTCAGCTGGGCATCATTCAGCTCCACTGGAGCTTCTTGTCCTCATCAGGATGTCTCTTGCTTTCACACTTCTCATGCTCTCTCTGCCCACCTCTTTCTCCTGTTATTCTTCCTCCTAAGTTTATTCCCTTTCTTACTTCCTTTACTTCCTTATCCTTACATATATACAGTGTATCAGTTCTGTGTCTTACCAGGATGTTCATGATCTTCTACCTTGAATCAATGCAATGATCTTCTTTTTAACTCAGGTAAGCAATCAATGTCAATTTAGAATTCTACTGCCTGATGCAAAAATCACTTCAATTTCTAGTCATTATAAGAATTCTTTTGTTTACTCATTTACACAGTCATTCAATAAATCTTTACTGACTACCTACTCAGTATCTAGTGTGCCTGAGGCAGATCTCTATATATTTTTGGATTCTCTTGCCCGTCACTTTCTATTTCAGCAAACGAGTTAGACTCTTTTGCAAGGAACATTGATGGTAGCATAAATCCTGCTAATTCTATTCATTCCCCCCCCAACCTATCACCATAAATTTAAATGCAGTTATTTCTGTTTTTAAAGTGAGAATTTGTTCCAACACAATTGACACATTAAGAAACAATTTCAGCAGAACTAATTTTAGGTTCCCTAGTGCATGATTTCGTTCATAAGAAACACTAGGTAAGCATAGAAAGCTGCACTGAGTTGAATACAGCCACACTGAAATAAATCAAATGCACCCACAGACACACCTTGAACATCTGCCAGCTCAGTTACCCCATTGTGTTATGAGCCACATCCATCCACCTCTGGCATCACTCCTTTCTGGCCAAAGTTAGCTAAACCTCCTTCCACCACTTTGCAATAATTCTCAAGCTGTAATCTTTCCAACATCTACTTCTAAAAGTAAATTTCATGTTTTGTCCAAGATAAATCTGTCACATTTATTGTAGTATTTTGTGTGATGGTCAATTTTATGTGTCAGCTTGGTTAGGCCACAGTAGTTGGTCAAGTGCAAGTCGGGATGCTGCTACGAGGTATATTTTAAATGAGAATAACATTTAAATCAGTAGACCTTTAGTAAAGCATATTGCCCTCCATAATGTGGGTGGGCTTCAGCCAATGAATTGAAGACCTAAAAGAAAACAGACTGAGGTTCCCAAATAAGAGAATTTGCCTCCTCAGTCTGCCTTTGAACTTGAGTTGCCATATCAACTCTTCCCTGGTTTCCTGGACTGCCAAACTGTCCTGCAGATTTGCCAGTCTCCATAACTGTGTAAGTCGGTGCCTTAAAATCCATCTCTCCGTGCTTGTCTTTGTCCTTCTCTCTCTTGCTCTTTTCTGAGAGAAGCTATATTCTTCTAAGATGGCTGGTGACTTTTAGAAACATATGCGTCAGATTATATTGACCGACTGCTCCTCTGAACTCATTGTTACTGTTTTCTAGCCATTTCTGAGAACAGTGCACAGAGAACAGAAACTGCTCTGTCTCTATTCTGTATGCTATCTCTTCTTGTTTCCACTGGAATCTTGCCATTTTACTTTTTCTTCTTTCCTTTCCTGTTTCTCATTTTTAAAATCTAGTTACTTTCCTTCATAATGTAAACTCAGATCACAAGGGCCAGAAGTTCGAGAGCACTGGAGTACTGTTAGGATAACTTTAATTAAGTTCATAGAATATAATACTGTTATAAAAGTAAAAATAAACAAATGGAATCTAATCAAACTTACAAGCTTCTGTACAGAAAAGGAAACTATAAATCAAATGAAAAGACAACCCACAGAATGGGAGAAAATATTTGTAATTGATGAAACCAACAGGACTTACTTTTCAAAATATACAAACAACTCAATAAAAAAAAAAAATAGAAAAATGGAAGAAGATATAAATGGACATCTTTCCAAAGAAGGCATACAGATGGTCAATAGGCACAAGAAAAGATGCTCATCATCGCTAATTGTCAGAGACTTGCAAATTAAAACTACAATAGGATACCCTCACACTGGTCAGAATGGCCATCATTAAAAATTTACAAATAACAAATACTGGAAGGGGATAGTGAAAAGGAAACACTCTTACACTGTTGGTGGGAACGTAAATTGGTACAGACATTATGGAACACATTATGAAGATTCCTCAAAAAAACTAAAAATAAATTTGCCATATGACACAGAAATCCAACTCTTGGGCATATACTTAGACAGAACTATAATTTTAAAAGTTACATGCACCTCTATGTTCATAGCAGCACTATTTACAATATCCAAGAAATGAAAACAAGTTAAGTGCCTCTTGACAGATGAATTGAAAGATGTGGTAAATAATACAAGGGACTATTACCCATTAAAAAGTATGAAATAATGCCATTTGCAACAACATGGTTGGGCCTAGAAATTATCATACTAAGTGAAGTAAATCAGAAAGGCATACTCCAGATGATATCATTTACTCTAAAATGTGACTCAAATGAACATATCATTCTGTTTCTACAAAGCAAACAGACTCACAGGCATAGAGAACAGGCTTGTGGTTGCCAAAGGGAGGGGGTTGGGGAGGAAGTATTGGGAGTTTGTGGTTTGCAGATGCAAACTATTATATATAGGGTAGATAAACAGCAAAGTCCTGCTGTATAGCACAGGGAACTATATTCAACATTCTGTGACAAATCATAATGGAAAAGAATATAAAAAAGAAATGTATGTATGTATTACTGAGCCGTTTTGCTGCATAGCAGAATTGAACACAACAGAAATTCTTCAGCTCTAGCTCCCTAATGATCCTTCCTCTGACACTTACAAGTTTATAAACCTAAAGCTCACAGAGTTAAATTTCTTCCAAACAATATGATGGAAAGTCCTGCTTTTTCAATACACTCATCACTTATACTGCAGCAACAACATTTTCAGTGTTGATAAGGATATCATTTGGCTACAGTGTGCAACACAGCAGACCCTGATGATGCCAATGAACTCTTCATGGATTCTTAACATAGCCCATTGGGTTTATGTGGAATCAGCATATTAGAAAGTAACTGTAACATTTAGTTGGATTAATTCACTCCAGGCTGATTCAATGTTATATATAGCAAAATAAAATTTCCATGTGACACAATCAAGAGTCACAATGAACTGAAAAAATCAAATTAACCTAAACCTTAAAACTCCTAAAATTGATTACTATCTCCCTCAGCTATTCTATCTTCTGCAGTGTAAACAATAAATACCTCTTGGCTACCAAATCCATAAAAACATCTTTTGTTTCTAGCTGAATGAATTTTCTTTCCAAGGAACAACCACATATAATGCTGAACAACAAAAAGAAAAACTTGATTTTAATCCTGGCTTTAATATTTACTATCTGTGTGACTTTAGACAAATCATTTAAACGTTCTGTGCCTCTTTAGGTATAAAATAGGGGAAAATACTTATTATGAGGTGGATAGAGGCTACAAAGCAAATGTATATTTTAAGTACTAAATATAAGACTGGTATTTATTATATACAAAAAAAAGCAGTGTCTTTATAATTGTTCAAATATATTAATAACTGCATACTATATTTGCAGTGTAAAATCATTTAAGTCAATGTATGTACTCGATTTACACATCAAATGAAAACATTATTTTCTCTCATAAAACTAACGTATGCATATTATAAAATCTTCACAGAATTTAGAAGTAAATATAAGAAATAAGAGAAAATCATATTATTCTTAAAATGATAACCACTATTAACTATTTTCTAAAAATGTCAGATATTTTTATGTACATATTTTCTTCCAAAAAGGGAACCTCATGATATATACTAATCTGTAACTGTTTTTCACTTAATTCATAGGAAAAATTTCCTAGTCACTTAGCCATCTCTAATAGCCTTTGACTACCTGCTGTGTATATACAATAATTTAGGAAGAATTTTTGTCTTTGTAACCAGAGCAAGAACCCTAGAAAGAAAGAGAAGGCAGCCTTTGCTAAGAAAATACTGTGATCATCAGCTCAGTTCAGTCACTAAGTCGTGTCCGACTCTTTGTGACCCCATGGAGTGCAGCATGCCAGGCCTCCCTGTCCATCACCAACTCCCAGAGTTTACCCAAACTCATGTCCATTGAGTCGATGATGCCATCCAGCCAACTCATCCTCTTTCGTCCCCTTCTCCTCCTGCCCTCAATCCTTCCCAATATTAGGGTCTTTTCCAATGAGTCAACTCTTTGCATGAGGTTGGAGTTTCAGCTTCAACATCAGTCCTTCCAATGAACACCCAGGACTGATCTCCTTTAGGATGCACTAGTTGGATCTCCTTGCAGTCCAAGGGACTCTCAAGAGTCTTCTCCACCACCACAGTTCAAAAGCATCAATTCTGTGGTGCTCAGCTTTCTTCACAGTCCAACTCTCAATCCATACATGACTACTGGAAAAACCATAGCTTTGACTAGACGGACTTTTGTTGGCAAAGTAATGTCTCTGCTATTTAATATGCTATCTAGGTTGGTCATAACTTTCCTTCCAAGGAGTAAACGTCTTTTAATTTCATGGCTGCAATCACCATCTGCAGTGATTTTGGAGCCCAAAAAAATAAAGTCTGACACCCCACCCTTTTCCCATGAAGGGATGGGACCAGATGCCATGATCTTAGTTTTCTGAACGTTGAGCTTTAAGCCAACTTTTTCACTCTCCTCTTTCACTTTCATCAAGTGGCTTTTTAGTTCCTCTTCACTTTCTGCCATAAGGGTGGTGTCATCTGCATATCTGAGGTTATTGATATTTCTCCTGGCAATCTTGATTCCAGCATGTGCTTCCTCCAGCCCATCGTTTCTCATGATGTACTCTGCATATAAGTTGAATAAGCCGGGTGACAATATACAGCCTTGACATCCTTCTTTTCCTATTTGGAACCAGTCTGTTTTTCCATGTCCAGTTTTAACAGTTGCTTCCTGACCTGCATACAGGTTTCTCAAGAGGCAGGTCAGGTGGTCTGGTATTCCCATCTCTTTCAGAACTTTCCACAGTTTATTGTGATCCGCACAGTCAAAGGCTTTGGCATAGTCAATAAAGCAGAAATAGATGTTTTTCTGGAACTCTCTTGCTTTTTCGATGATCCAGCGGATGTTGGCCATTTGATCTCTGGTTCCTCTGCCTTTTCTAAAATCAGCTTGAATATCTGGAAGTTCACGGTTCACGTATTGCTGAAGCCTGGCTTGGAGACTGTTCAGCATTACTTTACTAGCATGTGAGATGAGTGCAATTGTGTGGTAGTTTATGCATTCTTTGGCATTGCCTTTCTTAGGGATTGGAATGAAAACTGACCTTTTCCAATCCTGTGGCCACTGCTGAGTTTTCCAAATTTGCTGGCATATTGAGGTCAGCACTTCACAGCATCATCTTTCAGGGTTTGAAATAGCTCAACTGGAATTCCATCACCTCCACTAGCTTTGCTCATAGTGATGCTTCCTAAGGCCCACTTGACTTCCCATTCCAGCATGTCTGGCTCTAGGTAAGTGATCACACCATCGTGATTATCTGGGTCATGGAGATCTTTTTTGTACAGTTCTTCTGTGTATTCTTGCCACCTCTTCTTAATATCTTCTGCCTCTCTTAGGTCCATACCATTTCTGTCCTTTATCGAGCCCATCTTGCATGAAATATTCCCTTGGTATCTCTAATTTTCTTGAAGAGATCTCTAGTCTTTCCCATTCTGTTGTTTTCCTCTATTTCTTTGCACTGATCGCTGAGGAATGCTTTCTTATCTCTCCTTGCTATTCTTTGGAACTTTGCATTCAAATGTGAATATCTTTCCTTTTCTCCTTTGCTTTTCACTTCTCTTCTTTTCACAGCTATTTGTAAGGCATCCTCAGACAGCCATTTTGCTTTTTTGCATTTGTTTTCCATGGGGATGGTCTTGATCCCTGTCTCCTGTACAATGTCAGGAACCTCCGTCCATAGTTCATCAGGAACTCTGTCTATCAGATCTAGTCCCTCAAATCTATTTCTCACTTCCACTGTATAATCATAAGGGATTTGATTTAGGCCATACCTGAATGGTCTAGTGGTTTTCCCCCTTTCTTCGATTTAAGTCTGAATTTGGCAATAAGGAGCTCATGATCTGAGCCACAGTCAGCTCCCAGTCTTGTTTTTGCTGACTGTATAGAGTTCTCCATCTTTGGCTGCAAAGAATATAATCAATCTGATTTCGGTGTTGAACATCTGATGATGTCCATGTGTAGAGTTTTCTCTTATGTTGTTGGAAGAGGGTGTTTCCTATGACCAGTGCATTATCTTGGCAAAACTCTATTAGCCTTTACCCTGTTTCATTCTGTACCCCAAGGCCAAATTTGCCTGTTACTCCAGGTGTTTCTTGACTTCCTACTTTTGCATTCCAATCCCCTATTATGAAAAGGACATCTTTTTTGTGTGTAGTTCTAAAAGGTCTTGTAGGTCTTCATAGGCCCGTTCAACTTCAGTTTCTTCAGTGTTACTGGTTGGGGGATAGGCTTGGATTACTGTGATATTGAATGGTTTGCCTTGGAAACAAACAGAGATCATTCTGACATTTTTGAGTTTGCATCCAAGTACTGAATTTTGGACTCTTTTGTTGATCATGATGGCTACTCCATTTCTTCTAAGGGATTCCTGCCCACAGTAGTAGATATAATGGTCATCTGAGTTAAACTCACCCATTCCAGTCCATTTTAGTTTGCTGATTCCTAGAATGTCGATGTTCACTCTTGCCATCTCCTGACAGCATGTTGTCCACTGAAGAAGGGAATGGCAAACCACTTCAGTATTCTTGACTTGAGAACCCCATGAACAGGATGAAAAGGCAAAATGATAGGATACTGAACGAGAAACTCCCCAGGTCAGTAGGTGCCCAATATGCTACTGGAGATGAGTGGAGAAATAACTCCAGAAAGAATGAAGGAATGGAGTCAAAGCAAAAACAATACTTAGTTGTGGATGTGACTGGTGATAGAAGCAAGGTCTGATGCTGTAAAGCGCAATATTGAATAGGAAGCTGGAATGTTAGGTCCATGAATCAAGGCAAATTGGAAGTGGTCAATGTCGTGATAATCCCACGGTAATGAGGAAAGTGACATCCTGGGTGTCAGACTGGCATTGGAAGTCCAAAGGAAGAGGACATTGCCCCTCCCTAAAAAGGGAGGAGAATATGGATGTACTGCAGAAGTGAACTCAGAGAAGACAATGGCAACCCACTCCAGTACTCTTGCCTGGAAAATCCCATGGACGGAGGAGCCTGGTGGGCTGCAGTCCATGGGGTCACGAACAGTCGGACACGACTCAGCGACTTCATTTTCACTTTTCACTTTCATGCATTGGAGAAGGAAATGGCAACCCACTCCAGTGTTCTTGCCTGGAGAATCCCTGGGATGGGGGAGCCTGGTGGGCTGCCATCTATGGGTTCGCACAGAGTCGGACACGACAGAAGCAACTTAGCAGCAGCAGCAGCAAAAGTGAAGAGTAAAAAAGACCAGATGCAAAGAGACAGAAGCTAGCAGAGCTAAGGAGAATGTGTGTGTGTGTGTGTGTGTGTGTGTGTGTGTGTGTGTGTGTGTTGGAATGGGGGAGTGCAGTGAGAAAACCTCCCCTCCAGTATGGAGATGTGGTACAGAAGAAAGATGAGACATGTCCAGTGGAATTTTTCAGTACGTTGTAAGTCTTGTAAAGTAAATCTAAAAATAGCATGATGTGCTTTGTATGATTATTTTGTTATGGGAAATTGAAAAAGGATTGGAGAAGGGTGGGAAAAATGAGAGCCATATGTCTGTTGGGGAGGAGCTAATATCTGGATAATCAAAGCAGCATGATTTATTTAAGTGATGCCACATAGATGACAAACCAGTCCAAAAAAAATCCTTAAGGGAAAAACTTTAAATATGTACCTTTTTACTTCTCCGGTTGGTTTATTAGGATTGCACTTTAATTTAATCGACATACTTTTGCGTGGTAAGTCAGGTTAAATGCTCTGTAGCTTCTGACTCTGCAATCCTGTAGCCCACCAGCCTCCTCCATCCATGATATTTTCCCAACTAGGATATGGGAATGTGTCGCCATTTCTTTGTCCAGGTGATCATCCATACCCAAGGATCGAACTCTGGTCTCCCACATTGCAGTCAGATTCTTTACCTCTAAGCCAAGTCCCAAGTCAGGTTATATACCTTTTCTAATAGTCAAGAATTCCCAAAGATTTTTCAACCTCTTCCTTCCTATAAGAATTTCATTCTAAATAAAAAAGTCCATTCTTAATTTCCCAAATGCATCATAAAATTTTCATCTTTAAATTTCTTACTCCTATTTAACCAAATGGTTAAGAATCTAAGTTTTATGAATTTCTATGAAATCTGTGGATTTAAATTCTATCCTTTCTTAAAACTTACATTTAAGATTTATTGCCTCCATGAGTCCATAATGATTTCCTTCATCTCAAATTCTTTATCACTTGTCACTTGCTACCCCTTGATATGGGATACTTGCTTTATTCTACTCCTGTCCTGTCTAAAAAATTGGACCATGAAGTTAGAAATGTCATTTAATCTATAGGACTTATTGTGATACTATTCAGTAAAAGGCTACCATAAATATTTATCTTAAAATGCTCACATTTTGAATTTAATGTTTAATAATTTCATACTTAGAGAATTTCAAAAAGAAACCATATTCTCAAATTGCAGAAACATTATGGTTACCCTCAGAGGAAAATTTCTGAATTGGATAATAGTTTGCAGTTTTCTCTACAAAATTCTTGTTATAAATTCATGTTCTAAAAATAATAATTAAGAAACAGTTAATAATAACTATATATTTAGTGCCAGAGACTAAATCCTTATATAGTTGTTATATTTAATCCTTATAACACTCAGTGAGATTGACATTACCATTTATTGAAATTTATTGTTGAATATACTAGGAATTAAAATACTATAAATAACATACCTAAGAACATAAAACTAGTAAGTAGTAAAATTGGGAATTAAATTCAAGAGTATTTGACTCTAGTTTTAAACTACTACTTCAAATATCAACTAAAGCTTAAACTGAACTATACTTTTTAAAGAGTTTGTGTTGACTCATTATTCAAATAATTTTTTCAGAATAATTTTTCTTAATAAAATAAGAGGTGGAAGTTAGCTTTGCTTTGTGAGTTAATTTAATGAAGTAATAGCCTCTTGAAAATCCTCTAGGATTTTAAATAAACTCTAGGTCAAAGGCAGACAAATTAGCATAACATTCATATTAATGCATCCCAAAGTGTGTTACACAAGCAATCAATTCTTTGGAATCTATACATTGCTAGATATATTATTTTCAAAGGGACTTTGGTTACTTATTATGGTGATGGATGACTCTGATGAAAATATCAACATGTCCAAGTTTTTTCTTCAATGTTTCTCCCATGAATATAATGATATATAATGAAGATTATTTAATGAGACAGGCAATGGGATATTTTGCAGTGGGTGCAATTGAATTTGATCTTCAAATCATAAAGTATGACATTCCTCATGATATTACCTACTGATTTTATTTGACCTTGCTATTGTTAGAATTAAAAAATGTATGAACAGACAACAACCAGTTCAACAGCTTTCAATGAATTGACATGTTGTAAAATGAATGTATACACCCAAGGGAGACAATTTTCTTAAGGAGAGGCTTTTTCTTTTTAATCCATACGGCTAATAGATTAGACATAGCAGACCTTCAGTACACAGCCTAGTATGTATACATAATTGTTATCAGCTAGCAAAACTATAGGGCTTCCCCAGTGGCTCAGGAGTGAAGAATTTACCTGAAATGCAGGAGATGAAGGAGACACTGGTTATATCCTTGGGTCAAGAAGATTCCCTGGAGGAAGAAATGGCCACCCACTCCAGTATTCTTGCCTGGGAAATCCCATGGAAAAAGGAGTCTGGTGTGCTGCAGTCTATGGGGTCACAAAGAGTTGGACATGACTGAGCAACTGGGTGGTGGTGGGTGGTGATGGGTGGTTTAGTCACTAAGTCGTGTCTGACTCTTGTGACCCCATGGACTATAGCCTGCCAGGCTTCTCTGTCCATGGGATTCTCCAGGCAAGAATACTGGAGTGGGTTGCCATTTCCTTCTCCAGGGGATCTTCCTGACCCAGGAATTGAACCCGGGTCTCCTGCATTGCAGGCAAATTCTTTACCAACTGAGCTACAAGGGAGGACTGAGCAACTGAGTATACATCAAAACTATACTTAATTATCTATCACAGAGGCACTTTAAATATGAGAAAATGAGCACAGAAAAATTAATTTAAATATATGATAAGAAAAAACTTTGTAGATAAATTTCTTTGTACTATGCTGTCATCCAGTTGGCCTGAGTGCCACACATAAGTGAGTTGAACTTGAAGGTGCTCAAGAGGATAAGTTGAACTATCCCACTCTTGCAGTTAGAAGAGTTGAGAACATTTAATATTTTACATAAAAAAATAAATATTGTATTTCTAAGTAATGCATAATATTAGGTTTCAAGGGAGATTAAGCAACAGCTAGAAAGTGGCACAGCCAGCATGTGCAGTATGGCTTCAATTTCCATACTTATGAATGTTCTGATGCTGCCCCTCCAGGATAAATCTAACCAATCACTGTTCAAGGCATTAAGCCATCCTATATGTGCAAATCATTCAGCCCTCTGCTCATCAGAGTCAGCATTCTCCCTCTCTGAACTGTCAGTAAATTTCTAATTGAAAATCCTGTGTCCAAGCTCCTGTCTTTGCACAGCAAATACTCTGGAACATTGGATTGTGAGGAAAGGCAAATCATTTCTAAATGAGGTTCTTGACCACAACCATGGTCAGATAGGAGACTGGTCAGAGACCCTCAAAATGCCAAGTTCCTCTTGGAGTAATCAATTATAATGTGAGGCGTTGTAGAAAGAGCTGTTTAATGCCTGGGCTACAATTGCTGACTTCCCACTGTGTTATCTCAAAGAACTTACATTTCCTCTCTTGGCCACAGTCATAAGTAAAGCATAGTGTCCTATATAAGGGTTTACCAGGTGGCACAGTTGTAAAGAACCTGCCCGACAGTGCAAGAGATGCTGATTATAACCTTGTGTTTGGAAGATGCCCTGTAGGAGGAAATGACAACCCACTCCATTATTCTTGCCTGGAAAATCTCATGGACAGAAAAGTCTGGTGGGCTATAGTCCATGGGTTCACAAAGAGTCAGACAGGACTGAGCATAAGCACACAAACGTACCTACACAGTCCAGTATCTGATATGGATTAAAACAACCCCTGTTTCTTAAAGATTCTTTGAGCTAACAAGGCTGACCTAGGATAAAATTAAATTTAACCCTGAGTCTTTATCATAGTCATGTGTCTAATAATTTGAAGATGTGTTGATACATTTTTTTTTCATTTTTCTTATAAAAAGAAAAAAATATTTCCTAAAGAATTATGATTCTATAACATTAATTTTTTGAAAAAAGGAATTTACAGGAGGAATACTTTTTCCCTTGAAACACAAGGGGAACTATAATATAAATTTGTGAAATGTACAAGTTTGTTGAAAAATCACTACTGAGAGCATTTCTCTTTGGCATTTCAAATACATGTTAAATGTACTTTCTCTCTCTAAACAGGAAGTAGTTTTTTCTCCAGGTTTTTCACAACATATATATGTACAAAATGCTGTAGAAATAAAAATAGTTTCTTCCTTGTGACAGGAAATGTTAAATATAGTTACTAAAATGAGCTCTGGATCAATACATCAGTGTAGTTCAGGTTTCCTGATTTCGAGAAAGATATGAAGCAAACTTGTACATAATTGAAGTTATAAAAAGAAGCCATTGTTACTTAGGGGCATTTTCCTCAGAAAAAATATAGCTCCCTCTCCCACAGATCATGCCTACTATGTAGTACTGAAAAGTGGCTTTTGCCAGAATATCCTGAAGTTCAATCTATCTCTAAAAGACCCTTCTTCACTTTTCATTCCTATTAGTAAGTAGGATGAGTAATTTTATATGTCAACTTGGCCAAGCCACAGAGTTACCAAATATTTGGTCAAGCTTTACTCTGGATGTATTTATGAGGGTGTTTTAGATGAGATTAATATCTGCATTAGTAGCCTGGGAATAGCAGAATTCTCTCTTTTCCAACATGAGTTGTTCTCATCAAATCAGCTGAAGGCCTGAATAGAACAAAAAGGTTGACTCTCCCTCAAGTGAGAGAATTTGTCCTGCCCAACTACATGAGCTGAGACATTGCCTCTTCTTGGGTCTTGAGCTTGTCAGCTTTCAGACTAGAATATCAAGTTCCCTGTTTCTCAAAATTTTGTACTCAAACTGGCACCACACTATTGGTTCTCTTGAGTCTCCAGCTTGCCAATTGAAGATGTGGGGACTTCTCAGCTTCCATAATAATGTGAACTACCTTATAATATATGTTTTATTTCATAATTATATGCACTTCCTAATACAATGATTTCATGGAATAATGTAATAATAATATAATCCTCATAATTTATAATTATATAATATATTTATCCATATATATATCACCTATTGGTTCTGTTCCTCTGGAGAAGCCTAATACAATAAGTTCTAGATGAATTTAAGTAAACATCTCTACATAACAGAAGAATTTTCTTTCATCAAATAACTTGAACTGAAAGAGTTCCCTGTACCCAAATATGAGTTTAATTAAGTTGGATTTTTGTTCAATTCTGTGATCTTCATTTGTGAAAGAATGAAAACATTAGAAACATTGTGGTTGACTTTATTTATCTTTATGTAGAAATTTTTTTGAGAAATTGGTTTCTTTTTGCCATCTGACTTCAGATTTTCTCTCTCTTCCCTATCAAACTCAAGGGTTTTCAGGAGGTGCAAAAGTATATTTTACTATTAACCCAAGAGAAACACAAAGTTTTGCTGTAATGTACTTTAGAACTTTTGGAACTACTGGCTATTTATTAATTCTATGTCCTACCTATATTACTATAGATTAATAACTACAGTTTCATGTTACCGAGCCTCCTTACTTACATACTATGGCAGAAAATGGAAAAATGAATAGAAATTAGAGAGTCCCGACATCCAGGGGCTGTATTAGGGTCTTCTAGAGAAACATAACCAATAAATTATTATCTAGTTATTAAGAGAAGTAGCTCATGCAATTATAGAGGCTGAGAAGTTGCACCATTTGCCATTTTCAGCTGAAGAGCCCATTGTATTTCAGTACAAGTCTGAACATCTGAGAACTAGGGGAACATAAATCCTAGTCTGAGGGAAGGAGAAGATGAGATAGCCTAGCTCAAACAGTGAGGCAAGGTGAAAGGACTTGAATTGTTCCTTCCCCTGCCTTTGATGTCTTTCAGGCCCTCAGTAGATCGAATGATGTTAACCTACACTGGAGAGGGCGATCTACTGAATCCACTGATTCAAATGCTAATCTCATCTGGAAACACCTTGACACATACCTAGAAATAATATTTAATCTGAGCACCCTGTGGCCAGTCAAACTGACACATAAAATTAATGATCATAGGGGCTGAAATACTAATAATTTATTACTTAGTCTTTCCTCTCTTTCTTGTTTTCATTCATTCATCTGCTTGCTTTACTGTGATAAGAACGATAAGTAAATTTCCTAGCTTCCAAACTGACAATATATGGAGAGAACCCAATTTTACACTGAATCCCTAAGGAACAGTTGATGAATATGGGTGAAGGATTTTTTCTCTGAACTTACCTGGGCACCTGCCAACTGTAGAATATGCCTGCAATGAGCTGGCATACACCTCAGAGACTTCCTACAGGGGGCAGTGGGAACCTTAGTAGGTTTTTCATTGGTGTGTGTATGTGCACTAAGATGCTTCAGTAGTGTCCGACTCTGTTCAGCCCTTATGGGCTGTAGCCCACCAGGTTCGTCTGTCCATGGGATTCTCCAGGCAAGAATACTGGAGTGAATGGCCATGCCCTTTTCCAGAAATGTTCCCAACCCAGGGATCAAACCCACATCTCTTACATCTCCTGCATTGGCAGGCAGGTTAGACATGGACAAATGGGAAAGAAAAACTAAGATGAATTTGTATTTAAACTATAAAAATGTATATTTTCTTTTTTTCTTTTATAATCTTGTTTTTCTTTCTTTACTCTTGGCCTTTTATATTGTTTTGCTATCTGTGACAAAATTTGTGTTATATGTAAAAGTATCAAGAGTCAGTTTCTAAGTTTTAAAGGATGACTGTGAGCGGCATAGTAGAGTAGTGAAGTACAAAGGCTTTCTCGTCAAATGGAACTGTATTTAAAAGATTATTCTACTTTTTTTTTTTTTAACAGGTAAACCTATACCTAGGTTTAAACTAAAGATTGGAATAAAAATACTACTGACCTCAGGATTGTGAGAGGAACTATACTCAATGATGTAAAAGAGGACAGGAGGATCTACAAACTAGTCATTCTTTAATGCTAGGAGGGGTGAGACATGACCCCTTAGCAGAGGGTTCAGAAGGTAGGGAGTGTGGATGGGGGATTTATGCAACTTCAATTGTCTTTCTCCCTTTGAATTTCATGTCTTAGATTCTGATTTATACACTATACCAAGACAGAGTGTCAGATAAACACCATAACTAAATAACATTTAGTTATTTAGTAACTTTCTGGATAAGACTGAAAGTAAATTTAGAGAACAAAATGCAATTCATCCTTAAAAACACAGTTAAACATTAAATATATTATCCTAAAACAATCTCAGAAGTAAGTTTAAGAATAAAAAAGATAATCAAAGGGAAATAATAATACAAGACATCTTAATCTAGTTCAACAATATACAGGAGGCCTAAAATCAACTATTAATACCAAAAATAGCAAAAAAATAGTTCTAAATAAGGGCTTCTTCCATATCTGCCTACAATATAGAGAACCTTAAGATGAAGGGACCAAGTGGAAATTTGGAGAGAAGCTGAGAAAGGGAAGGAATGCCAAGGTTTTTACTCATCTATCAAATCTGATTCTCAGAGTAAAATGGAGAATAAATGATTCACTTCTCATCTGATGGATACTTGACTCACATGAAGATTTGTCTGCTTGGGGCTAGGAGTAGGGGTGCTTGGTGTTAGGGAGAATGGGGCGGGGGAATCTCTTCAGAAGAAAGCTTTTGTTTTTGGAGCACATGACACTGAGTTTTCTAGATGTTGTATTGCAATTACAGAAAACGTTTTTCAGACTACATGGTCTACCACTGCAGTTGTGGCGTGTAGGGGGAAATCTGGAAGAATATCTCATCAAGAAACTATGGAAAAGAGTAACAGGAAGCATGGGACATATGGTGGATGAGGTGGCCAAATGAAGACCAGACAAGATGGACACCATGCAAAAACAAACATCATTTTTAAAGTTTTGCATATTTGGCTTTTTCAGGTGCAATCATCTTGTAAGTGTAACTAAAATAATCTAACATGGGAATTAATTTTCCTTCTTACTATACATTCATTCATACAAATCCTATGGCTGTTTAATCAAAAGAGGTGGAAAAACAATTGCATGGGTACAAACATCATTCTATACAAACTGAAGCTGCATTGAAAAAAAAAAGTCTAACCACTGGACTTCTCAGGTGTATCTTCCCCTGTAAAATAAATTAATAACAAATCAGAGCAAGACTTAATGATTGAAGATCCTGCTGACCTTTTAAATCCTGACAATATGATCTTTTCTGGGTATTTCCAATGGCACTGTCACTATTAGTAACATACTGGAGTCATGTTTTATACTTTGTTCCTCGATTCTGTGTCTGACATATTTTTCTTTAATTTCTAACCAAGAGAAGGCCTATAAAGAATGTCTGGAGAAAGGCAGCTCTCCTCTGAGACACGGCATTAGAAGAAAAGGTTTGTTTTCAGGTCACCCACTTGGGTGGAATTACTCTCCAAGGGCAACACTGTTTCTCTGAGGGAAGGTGTATTTTCCCTTTTGCTCTTCACAGAACTAATGAGATACACAGTTCTGCAATGCCAGCCACCTCTTGGACTCACCACCTAGTTTATCAAGGGGAAGTTGACTCTGGGAGCAACTCCAAAAAGGAAGCTACTCTGATTTAGATGGTGCTGAAACACAGGCGAGGGTTTCTCCCTTCTGTCTCATTTGATCATTTTTCATGCTTTACCTCTGCTTCTTGGGGCCGATTTATCTTTTTTCCCCCGCATGCTATGCTTTAAGTGTTTTCAGTTCTAACTGGAACTTGTCTTTGAACCAAGAAGATTTACTTCTCTCCTGGTTCATTTCTTCCTCTCTTTCCTGTTTATTCTCACTCTGGCTCTTAAAGCTTTTTCCTCGATGATGTGAGTGTTCCATCTATTTTCATCTGTCCTCATCTCCTGCCTGAGAACCCCTTTATCAAGAAATGTATAGCACAGTACAAAGATGGGGGGATTTGGCTGAAAGATCAGGCTGTGTGACCTTTGGCATGCCAATTAACCACTTTTAAAAACAGATTTCTCTCTCTACAATGAGGATGTTAGATTCGGTTATCTCAATGATCATCCTAGCTCTAGTTTGCCGGGTTTCATGTATTCTCACAGTGCTCAGTTTATCATGCAAGCACAGAACATGGGTATTTGTGTCCTATTGCTGCTGTAGTAAATCATCACAAATGCAGTGGCTAAAACAGGACAAAAATTTATCATTCTATAGTTCTGTAGAGCAGAAGTCCGACATGGTCTCATTGTGCTAAAATCGGGATATTGGCTGGACTGTGCTCCTTCTTGGAGTCTCTAGGGGAGACTCTTTCAAGAATTCAGCTGATCAGATTGAGCATGTTTTGATAATTCAAGATAATTTGATAATCTCTTGATTTCAATGTCAAGAGATATTAGCTTTGATCACATCTGTAATTCCCTTTTGCCATGTAAGGTAACATATTCACAGGGTGTGAGCATCGTGGGGAACCATTATCCTGCCTACCACAACATGTTACTTGCTAACACAAGCGTTTAATGTCTAGTAGCACCAAATTAAGCCAAAGCAATCACATACTTCTTCCTTTTTCTGCTTTTCTTGTTTCAGAAGGATCCTGGAATGACCCAACTCAACCTCAAATTATCAGACACTATCAGTGTCTGGGATATACACTTCAGAAGCCACCCCACACCATCTTTTAGATTAGCTCTTCTAAGAATCTCTATTCCTTCCCAGAACTATTCTGAATCTCTATTGTCCCTGCTCAGACTCACAGTATGTTACTAAATGTATTCTAAGGACTGCCTCTTCTCTACTAAATTGTCAATATCCTACAGTAGATTTCCATTATTGGTTTCCTCTCCTTTGATCTTTGGTCACTCTAAGTGACTGCTGCTTTCTGATGATATACTCTATGTCCTTAATGGGGACAAACCTGGACACTCAGATTTTGGCTTCCTGCTGTGGTTTCTAAACATTTGAATAAAAGGAGTAATACTTATCTAGCCCTCTAGACTTTTTTTTTCGAGATTCCTGCACCAGCCATATACTTCATAATCCTCTCCAACTGTCATTATAGTTTCTGGGCCAACTTCATGGGTGATGGACCAAAGCAATCACACAGGGCCTCACACTCAGAAGGAGCAGGCATGCTAAGGCTATAAAGCTGTTTGTTCACCATCTAGAAATTTTTAATAGCTCAGCTTTGGATTTATATATTTTTTATATTTAAAAAAATTTTATACTTATAAAATATAAATTTTTTATATATTTCTATATATTTATAGTGCAATCTGATGGTATAACTGAAGTGCGTACTAGTGGCTTACAGCCTTGATTCACTGACCTGCTGATTCCTTCTGCTTCTCTATCTCCCTGGGGTGGGTTCACTGCCACCAGCTCCCCATCCCTGCCCAGTCATTTGATCATTTGTACCATCCTCTTTCCTTGGCAGAGTCTGGATGTAGACAAAGAGAGAGATGAAGTCAGTAGCCAGTTGTAGGGTGGAGCTCTGGACATCAGTGAGGACATGCAGTTGCCCAGCCACTAATCCTGCCCAAGAAAGTGACTTCCCTTAGCAAATAAAAAGCACCATGACAGGTACAGTGAGACATGGGAAAAAGTAAAGAAAACACATTTTTTCCTCAGTGTTTTGGGTATGGTACCCTGAATTTTCATTTTATACCAGGACCCATAAATTATGTAATTTGCCCTAATATTTTAGTTCAAGATTTCTAAATTTCAGCACTTTTGATATTCTTGGCCGGGTAATTGTTGAGAGTTAACATCCTCTAAGTCACAGAATACACAGAAGCATCCCTAACATTTACCCACTAGCACCATCTCTCAGTTGTGACAACCCAACTAGGGAGAGTAAAATTCTCCCGGTTGAAAATCACTGGTTTGGTTTCTAGAAACTTAATACTGGCTCTTGAGCTTCCTATTTGATGAAGGTGCTGATATCTATGTTCTATAGTGAAAGTGATAGTGTTAGTCAGTCTTTTAGTCAGTCGCGTCCCACTCTTTGTGACCCCATAGACTATAATGCTCCAGGTTCCTCTGTCCATGGAATTCTCCAGGCAAGAATACTGGAGTGGGTTGCCATTCCCTTCTCCAGGAAACTTAAGTTAAGCGACTCTTACTTTCTAATATGAATAGCATCACAGATTCTAGACTAAAGGCTAGATTTGATCTTGATTAGTAGTATTAATCATTTGACCTTGATTAGTAGTATTACTGTGAGAAAATTACTTAATGGCTTACAACCTGGTTTTCTGACCAATTAAATAAAATCAATAGTAATAACAGTAAGTACAACAGAAAGTTGTTGTGAGAATTAAATGACACAATATATGTAAAGATCTTAGCATTGTGTTTGGATTGGCACATAGTGAGTAATCAATAAATGGTTTTGTTATTATTACCATTAGAGTCAACTCCACCACTCCTAGAGAACTTGACAATGCTGGCTCCTTAGAAGTACAAACGTCTTCCTTTTACTGATTTTTTCATTAACCTTTTGATTGTTTAGCGCAATCACTGGTAGTTTTGCCCTTAGATAATGTCTATCTTCTTTACTGTTCTAAGTTAACAGTAGAGGTTTTCTTAGAGGTCATGGGGTCCTGACAGCAGAAGTCAGCATAGTTAGGTCATTTCTTTTCTGCACAGCAGCCCAAATGCCATCTCTTTACATTTTATTTCTTTTGAACCTCCTGCAGAATTGCTGTTTACCATGTGAGGGTCATTTACAGAGCAGAAACTGACCGTGTCCAGCCTGGTGAGAGTCTTTCCATTTCATCCATCAGTCTTCTCTGATTCTCTTAGGGCTTCTTCAAGTGCTTGCCAACCCCAAGAAAGGCCACTTTCATAAAATAATAATTCAAAACATATAAAAGTAAATAGCTATTATTTACCAAAAAATGAGAAAATGCTGATTTCCTCAAGTGAATAATAAATAATTACCAATAAAAAGCATGTTGACAAAACCTATAGACTTAAGGAAGAACCTGTGAGGGTATAGCACAAGGAAAATCCTTTCACAAATTACACCATTTACAGATGTGCAGAAAGTTAAAACTAGTAGTGACTAAAAGTAACATTTCTGAGATAAAGCTACAATAACATCACATTCTTATAAAAGTAAATATTTGGATTAAATATAGACAACATCATCTTTACACACACAAACACAGTGTAATCTGGAATCTGTTGGGTAAAGCATCATTTAAGCAAAAAAAGCTTCAGCTCCTTCTTTCTAACTTTTTTTTTTAAGTCAAATAATAGGCCGGAAGTTATTCAGACTGACCAAAGAGTCATTTGAAGCAATACATTGAGTTAATTGCTCACCTTCAAGTTCCTTGCACATTTTTTTTTCCCAAAAACTTTCAAGTAAATGAGATAAACTAATTTGACTGATCACTTAACTTCCTGAGTGGTTTATTGTTATATTCAAAGAAAGAGCAGAGGTGTTGTTAAATATGTTGGCAGTTGGATTCAGCTGAGACATGTGTCCGTAGCTCTCTGTACATGACCCATTACTGCATTCATCAGTTTGTATTCTAATTATGTCATCATTTTCCATCTGGGCACTGGACTGTCATCTCCTTGTGCCAAAGTGCCTGGCATAGGTTAGACCTCAAAACATATTCACTAATTTGTGAAGTATCTATGCTTCAACAATTTCCGCCTGGTTGAATATTAAAAAAAAAAAATGATATAAATGTAAACAGAAAACATTGGGAAAATCAAAGGCTAATAATGGAAAAATCAAAGTACTATAGATAAAATGCATGCCTGTTATATTGAAAATTGCTTATAAACTCTTCCTTGAAATGAGGATATATAGTTCCAATTTTTTAAAAAAAGCACTAATATAGAAACACAGAAATCCTTTCCTTTTGAAATGGAAGAAATTTGATCATGAACCAAGAAAAGTTTGAATGGAACTGAAATATGCCATTTACCTGATGTAAAAGAATGAGCCTAAGTCTTAAAAATTAGAATGTAAAATTAGAAACCTTTATTATTAAAAAAATTATATTCATCTTGGTTGTATTCTGGGTAAGAACTTTTTCAAAACAGATGACGTTTCCTTCATAACCTAAAATGTTTCATGCATATTCATTTAGATTCCTGAGAGGATCTCATTATCTCATCCAAAAAAGAATTAATGATCCTTAATGGTTTCCGATGACACTTTGTCTTTGTCCCTTTCTCAACTGTGCAGATGACTTTAAGCATACAAATGTTCCTGTTCATGCTTTGACCTCTAAATCTCTTGCATGATCCCAGGATTGAAAAGAAATCATTCTTCCTACACTGTCGTGAATTTTGTATTCTTTTACACGTTAAAAAAAAAAAAATGTACCAGGTTTACTTTACATATTTGAACCACATATTTGAGCTTTCCTGGTGACTCAGATGGTAAAGACATGGGCTCAGTCCCTAGGTTGAGAAGATCCCCTAGAGAAGGAAATAGCTATCCTCTCCAGTTTTTTTACCTGGAAAATTCCATGAATAGAGGAGACTGGTAGGCTACAGTCCATGGGATCGTGAAGAGTTGGACCCAACTGACTGAGCGACTTTCACTTTTACCACATATTTAGAAATAAAAAACAGCAAAATAAGAAAGGAATACTTGTTGAGTCATAAAGAAAAACAGAGTTCTGATTATAAAGGACCCTCTAAGCCTTTATGAGAATTTGAGACCGGCTCCTTACAGAAACAGGAAATCATGGAAGAGTTACTAGAAATGAGCAAATCAGACAGACCTGGGTTTAAATATAGCTTCATGTCCATACAGTTCCCTCAATTCCACAATGGGCATAAAACTAGTAACTATTAGAGCTCAGTAGGTTATTGGGTTTCTCCAGTGGCTCAATGGTAGAGTCCACCTGCCAATTCAGGAGACACAGGAGACATGGATTCTATCCCTGGGTCAGGAAGATCCTCTGGATACAGAAATGGCAACCCACTCCAGCATTCTTGTCTGAAAAATCCCATGGATAAAGGAGCCTGGTGGGCTACAGTCCATGGGGTCGCGAAAAGTCAGATGCGACTGAGCATAATAGATTATAAGACTAAAGTGAATATAAATGATTTATTAACAATATGCTACTGACACCTAATAAACACATACACATAATATAGCCTGTTCAAAAGTTTTTTTAGAAGTTTATACTATGTGTAAAAATGAACCAGTGATGATTGAAAGATTCTAGAGAGGGTAGAAGGCATGATCTGATTTCATTCTTCCTCTCCCTCCATTATCCTGGTCTATCCTGGTCTGATTTTGAAATGAAAGCAATATTTCTCTCCCCAAAGCCTATACCTTCTCTTGTTGGTGGTTAAGGAGGGGGAAGACAAGAAATAGCTGTCTGCTTACATCCCTGGGCATCTACCCAGATTGGGATGGCATTTCTCACCCCATACTAGCTCTGTTTCTATCTGTATCTAGTATGTAGTCTCATGGTAGTCTCAGTTAGACTGTGTGGTATTCCTTGTGGACATACTTTGCCCATTCAAAACTGAGTATTCCCTCAGATAATGGCAGCTACTTCTCTGTATGGCCTGACAACAATACAACCCCCAAGTGCTCCATGGATGGTATATTGCTTTCTTCAACTGACCCACCTAGAAAGTTCAAAGGCTTTTGCTTTTCTCCCTGCTTTATGCACTGTGCTCCTTCCTATAGAAACATGACAGCTGCTAAAGGTCTTTCCAGGAAACCTGGTGTGCAAAAGGCACTGTTTTCTTCCTAAGCATTCTATATCAAGTTATAAACAACAGGGGGAAAATTCCCCTCCCAGTCTCCCAGCTGTTAAATCTTTGGGCAAGAATCGTGAACCATACTCTAAATTCATTGCTATTTAGTTGCTAAGTTGTGTCCAGCTCTTTGTGACCCCATGGACTGTAGCCTGCCAGTCTTCTCTGTCCATGGGATTTCCCAGGCAAGGATACTGAAGTGGGTTGCCATTTCCTTCTCCAAGAGATCTTCCTGACTCAGGGAACAAACTCAAGTCTCCTGCATTGGCAGGCAGATTCTTTATCACTGAGCCACCAGGGAAACCCACTCCAAATTGATACACATCTCTAAACTCTTAAGTGAAGTTACCAAATTTGCTCAAAAACTTCTTCATCCTGTTCCTCTCTGTTGTTCATTGAGTAGTTTTGTAGACTGCAACTGAGAAGCCTAGAGCCTAAGGCCAAGAATTCAGTCTCCCTTTCTTTCAGGGATCTCTAATCTCTAATCTAATAATCTAATCTCTAAACTCTCTGAGCATAAAGTCCACTGACTGGTGAAAGTAAAAGAGTAGGATGGGTTAGGTCCTTTCACCTTGAATAATTCATTCCCCTCAAAGCAGATGATTCCAGATTCTGAGTCTTCTCTCTTCTTTCCCACCCTCAGGTACCACCTTATATGATATGGTGGGGATGGGGGGTGGATGATAAGGAGAGAGGGGCTTGTTTTATCTTTTTCTGATGAAAATGTGGAGTATTCCACCTAGTTATTGTGGGAGTAACTAAGCTACTTCTTCACCTGGAGATGGAATAATCTAGTATGCAGAGGAAATATAAAGAAGCAGCTATAATTTGGGCAGTGGAAGAGAACAGAAAGGAGTAGGTGGAATGTTTTGAACTAAAGCAATAGCTCACATGAGAATTAAGATAAAAAACAAATAACCAAATGAGTGGATAGGAGTATACCACTGTAATAATATGTACTTATTCATTTGGGCTTGTCAATAACTAATTTTTTCCCAGGCTGCTTCGTTATGTATACAATATAGTAAAGACATTTGAGAGTTAAGGAATATTAACAAAATCCATATGAAGCATTGTATTCCCTTTTGCATCATGAAGACATGGATTCTATGTCACAGATGAGACTTTCTTCATCACTTCATTGGCTTTGTTTTGGGAATCCTGCTGGTAACTCATTTAATTGTTGGCATGGCTCCTGATGAATACTAGAGTTGTGGGGGTGACATAATTATACAAGGTTTTTCTGCTAGAATTGTTTTATTTTCCTATCAGGATTGGAAGTAAAATCTCTATTTTAAAAATATATGGTCATGTTTCACTTTTTCTTCATTCACTTTTGAGGCTTTTATTATTTAATTTCTTAATATCTCAATTTGATTATTTGAAACCATCACTGGCAAACCTTGTATTTACAGTTTCAAGTAGTCAGGGAAAGTTATATTTTGTATTATCCTTAGGCATTATAAATTCCTGAGTGTTATGCAAAGTATGACTAGAATGATATGCACAACGGGGGATTCAGTTTTTAATAAAAGTGACTCTTATTTTTAATTATAGCAATTAAGATCTTTTTATTGGCAGGAAGACTACCGCATTGCAGTTGTAAGGCTTTGTTTCTGTGCTTCCACTGGGCTTAGAATATATCCTACTCTTTTGGGCATGGTTATTTCCAAGTCTCAAGATTACTGAAACTAGAAAAGTGATATACAGAAGGCAGAATTTTTCAAAATATGTCTGAGGAACTGTGTTTATCTTTAGAGGCTCAGTTGTTCATCATATCTTATGAAAAGACAAGAAAAAGCAGCAATGCCTAAAGAATGAATATGTGCCTTTGTGGGAACCTTGGTAGAAAATATTTTGTCACTATAACATATTGTGAATGGATATTACACATCAGCTTGGGTATATACTTAAATGATATGTTTTAAACAAATGACATTTTCATTTGTTCACTCTCTATACATGATCTTCTTAAAGATGAAAACTCATACAGAAATTAAAACTACCAAAATGCCAAGTCTGTGTTAGTTCTATTGCTGTGGTAGACCTAATTAAACCTGAAAGTTTCCAATATTTTCACTGACATCATTTATGTTGTAATTAACATGTTTTACAGGTAAGATGGTTATTTTCAGGTGAAGTCTTTCATCTTGTGTTTAAAACTACAAAATTGAAATAATAAAACTATAATTATGAAAATTTCCTAACCACAAGTTTCTACATGAGATGGCACAACACCTGAGCAAAAATGAAAGGTAATTAAATGCAGATGGGTATAAGACTACAGAAGTCTAGAGCACTGCCTAGCGTTTCTATCTTTCTGGTATATTTTAACAATATTTGCAATTTGGCAAGCTATTTAGATGAAAGTATTATTCTGAACTTATAAAAATGCATCTTTTTGAGCAGATGGCATAGCAAGCTACAACAGTGTAGATGATGAAGAATCAGAGAACTATATATAAATATTATGATGACACCTGGAAGTCTGTAAATGTATATAAAGTAGCATAACAGTTGGGAACATATGAATCTGTAGTCTGACATATATACAAACACATACATACATCTTTTTAGATATAAAATTTTGGACTAGGTAATATATATACTCAATAGATAAGTAACCAGACATATTTCTTAATATCATTGCAATATTTACAATGGATTTTTTAACTCCCATATTTTGCCTAAATTCATTTCAGTAAGAATTATTATAAAGAAATGGAACCCCATTTATAGTAGTTTTCTTTTAATACATGGAATAAATGGAAAAAATTGGCATTCCACCTTATCTGTCATCATAAAAAAATGGGAGAAAAAGACATGGCTGTTAACAGAATGATTTGATCTGTCGTATTGATGGGCAGAGATAAAAAGTGCTGAGAACCATACCTCAAGTTGGCACAGCTCACTGAAAGCAAATTTGCTGTGAATGATGATAATTTGTACTGAAAGAAATTAGTGCCAATTTGATTAGGAACTGTCCTTCTGTTCAGATTGCAGTGGCTAATATATCCTGTCGCAGTTACAGCTTTATCTAGGATATAGGAGTAAAACAAAAATGGTTCATAGAGGAAAGAGAATGAGTATTTTACTTCTTTGATTTGTAATTTTTTGGAGGACCAAGGGAAGGAACAGGAAAGAGAGGATATTTATTTTACATTTCATGAAAAACTACACATTTTTTTCACCTGTATTTGTTGTTCATTATTCAGTCACTCAGTTGTGTCAGACTCTTTACGACCCCAAACACTGAAGCACACCAGGCTTCTCTGTTCTTCACTATCTCCTGGAGTTTGCTCAAATTCATATCCATTGAGTTGATGATGCCATCCCACCATCTCATCCTTTGTTGCTCCCTTCTCTTTCTGCCCTCAATCTTTCCCAGCATCTGGGTCTTTTCCAACGAGTCAGCTCTTCACATCAGGTGGCCAAAGTACCACAGCTTCAGCTTCAGCATCAGTCTTTCCAAGGAATATTCAGGGTTGGTTTCCTTTAAGATTGATTTGTGTGATCTTGCTGTCCAAGGGACTCTCAAGAGTCTTCCCCAGCATCACAGTTCAAAAGCATCAGTTCAGCACTCAACCTTTTTTATGGTCCAACTCTCACATCTGTACTTGACTACTAGAAAAACCATAGCTTTGACTATACAGACCTTTGTCAGCAAAGTGATGTCTTTGCTTTAAAATGTGCTTTAAGGTTTGTCATAATTTTTCTTCTAAGAAACAAGCAGGACATTATGATAAACTGTCTTAAGCTCAAATAATAATGCAGGAAATAAAAATGACATTTTACTAATACTTATTTATTTGCTCATTGTGTCTCTATTAGAATGCTGCTCCATGGAGTTAACCACTTTGTCTATATCTAAATAATGCCTGGCACATGTTACTGATAACAACTAACACTCAAAGATTCCTTAGGACATCATTCACTTATTTAATTTACTATGAAATGGGTATTAGAGCCAGTTTCTCAGTTTCAGGTATGAGAAGCCTAAGGCACAGAAAGGTTAAGTAATTTGTTCAAGGTCATATTACTAGACCTTGATAGAGATATGATCTGAACCCAAAAAGTGTGGCCCCGGAGTCTGTACCTAACCACAATGGTACAGAATCTGAAAATATATGCTCAATAAATAAATTGGTAAATAAAATTTTATTACTAGTGAAGTTTTGAGTACTGTATATAACACACTTTGTTAAAAACACATCTGGTGGTATACATATATATCTACAATGGACTATTGCTCAGCCATTAAAAAGAATGAAATAATGCCAGTTGTGTCAAAGTGGACGGACTTGAGACTGTCATATGAGTGAAGTAAGTAAGACAGAGAAGGAGAACTATTATATAACATCCCTTATATGTGGAATCTGAAAATAAATGATGCAAATGAACTTACTTACAAAACAGAAAGAGACTGAGAATGAACTTATGGTTGTTGAGGGGAAAGGATAGTTAATGGATTCTGGGATAGATATGTACACACTGCTATATTTAAAATGAATAATCAACAAGGACCTACTATATAGCACATGGAACACTGATCAGTGTTATACAGTAGCCTGCATGGGAGGAGAGTTTGGGGGAAAATAGATACACGTATATATATATATAGCTGAGTTCCTTCACTGTTCACCTGAAACTAACACAACATTGTTAATCAGCTATGCTTGTGCCCATGCGAAGTCACTTTAGTCATGTCTGTCTTTTCTATCTTGAGTTCAGTTCATTTGCTCAGTCATCTCCAACTCTTTGTGACCCCATGGACTGCAGCACACCAGGCTTCCCTGTCCATCATCAACGCCTGGAGCTTGCTGAAACTCATGTCCAGTGAGTCGGTGATGCCATCCAACCATCCCTCCGTCATCCCCTTCTCCTCCTGACTTCAAGCTTTCTCAGCATCAGGGTCTTTTCCAATGAATCAACTCTTCGCATCAGGTGGCCATAGTATTGGAGTTTCAGCTTCAGCATCAGTCCTTCCAATGGATATTCAGGGCTGATTTCCTTTAGGATTGACTGGTTTGATCTCCTTGCAGTCCAAGGGACTCTCAAGAGTCTTTTCCAACACCACAGTTCAAAAACATCAAGTCTTCTGCACTCAGCTTACGTTATGATCCAACTCTCACATACATCTATGACTACTGGAAAAACCATAGCTTTTACTAGACTGACCTTTGCCACAAAAGTAATGTCTCTGATTTTTAATATACTGTGTAGGTTTGTCATAGCTTTTCTTCCAAGGAGCAAGCGTCTTTTAATTTCATGGCTGCAGTCACCATCTGCAGTGATTTTGGAGCCCAAGAAAATAAAGGCTGTCACTATTTCCATTGTTTCCCCATCTATTTACCATGAAGTGATGGGACTGGATGCCATAAACTTTGTTTTTTGAATGTTGAGCTTTAAGGCAGCTTTTTACTATCCTCTTTCACTTTCATCAAGAGGCTCTTTAGTTCTTTACTTTCTGCCATAAGAGTGATGTCATCTGCATATCTGAGATTATTGTTATTTCTCTTAGCTATCTTGATTCTATCTTGTGCTTCATCCAGACTGCATTTCACATGACGCACTCTGCATATAAGTTAAATAACCAGGGTGACAATATACAGCCTTGACATACTCCTTTCCCAATTGGGAACCAGTCAATTGTTCCATGTCTGTTTCTAACTGTTGCTTCTTCACCTGCATACAGATTTCTCAGGAGGCAGGTAAGGTGGTCTTGTATTCCCGTCTCCTTAAGAATTTTCCACAGTTTGTTGTGACCCACACAGTCAAAGGTTTTGGCGTATTCAGTAATGCAGAAGCAGATGCTTTTCTGGAACTCTTATGCTTTTTCGATGATCCAACGGATGTTGGCAGTTTGATCTCTCATTTCTTTGCCTTTTCTAAATCCAGCTTGAATATCTGGGAGTTCTCAGTGTACGTACTGATGAAGACTTGCTTGCAGAATTTTGAGCATTACCTTGCTACCATGTGAGATGAGTGCAATTGTGCAATAGTTTGAACATTCTTTAGCATTTCCTCTCTTTGGGATTGGTTTAAAAATGGACCTTTTCCAGTCCTGTGACCACTGCTGAGTTTTCCAAATTTACTTGCATTATATTTATCATTCTTTGTTATTATTTTTCTCCAGTTTGTGGGTCACCCACCCAGCAGTTATGGGATTTGATTTAATGTGATTGTGCCTCTCCTACGGTCTCATTGTGGCTTCTCCTTTATACATAACTCTGTCAAAAATCTTTTGAAATCTCAATCATCTATTTTCTCCCCAAATGAAAGCACACATTGGTTATCTACAGGAAAAAGTCCATATCTATTAGCATGACATGAAAGACTCCAAAGCAAACTTTTTTCCCTACCAACAGGCTCCTTTTTCTTCCTCCCATGTCTATTTACAATGCTGTCTGTACTTGGATTGCCACCACTCTCAAATCATGGAGCCACTTAACACTTGCAGATAAGACCTCTTCTCTTTGTGGAGTGTCTCCTGTGTATTCCAGCTCTTTCCCATAGTCAGGAAATGACCAGCATGCACTTCTTTCATCCTTCTCTCATACTGAGTACACACTTCTTTTGTGGCATTACATTATACTGATTTGTCTCCATGAATTTTCCCCAGCTAAATGGCATCTTGAGGCCAGAAATTTTTATTACACAACATTTTACTTTGAACACCTAGCACAGTGTGTGGAATGATAGACACTCAATAAAGCTTTAAGGGGTTCTTAAAATGAAATAACAGGATAATGGAATGAATGCAGTCAAAAAAAATAAATTTTAACCCTGTTAAAGTGGAAAAGATATGGCAATTTGAAAGTAATGTGGAAATAGAGTTGATACTGATTTTAAGAGTAACATGAGTACTTTAAGGCATGGTGAATTTACAGAAGAAACAAAAATTTTTGAGTGAAAAAGAAGAGACTCATGATATTGAACAGGGGGAGTGTGCAAAATCCCTGGGGCAGTTAAGAGGCCCAGAAAAAACTCTTAGTAACAGAGAGTAGTTTGAATATCATTTTCTGTAAGTTCACGGTTCACGTACTGTTGAAGCTTGGCTTGGAGAATTCTGAGCATTACTTTGCTAGTGTGTAAGATGAGTGCAATTGTACAGTAGTTTGACATTCTTTTGGCATTGCCTTTCTTTGGGATTGGAATGAAAACTGACATTTTCCAGTCTTGTGGCCACTGCCAAATTTTCGATATTTGCTGTCCTATTGAGTGCAGCACTTTCACAGCATCATCTTTTAGAACTTGAAATAGCTCAGCTGAAATTTAATCATCTCCACTAGCTTTGTTTGTAGTGATGCTTCCTAAGGCCCACTTGACATCACATTCCAGGATGTCTGGCTCTAGGTGAATGATAACACCATCATGGTTATCTAGGTCATTAAGACCTTTTTTTGTAGAGTTTTTCTGTGTATTCCTGCCACCTCTCCTTAATATCTTCTGCTTCTTTTAGGTCACAACCACTGTATAATCCTAAGATATTTGATTTACATAATACCTGTTTTTCCCTACTTTCTTGAATTTAAGTCTGAACTTTGCAATAAGGAGTTCATGATCTGAGCCACAGTCAACTCCCAGTCTTGTTTTTCCTGATGGTATAGAGCCTCTCCATCTTTGGCTGCAAAGAATATAATCAATTTGATTTCAGTATTAACCATCTGGTGATGTTCATGTGTAGAGTAGTCACTTGTGTTGTTGGAAGAGAGTGTTTGCTATGACCAGTGTGTTCTCTTAGCAAAACTGTTAGCCTTTTCCCTGCTTCATTTTGTACTCCATGGCCAAACTTACCTGTTATTCCAGGTATCTCTTGACTTTCTACTTTTGCATTCCAGTCCCCTATGATGAAGAGGACATCCTTTTTCGGTGTTAATTCTAGAAGGTCTTGCAGGTCATTATAGAACCATTCAACTTCAGCTTATTCAGCATTAGTGGTTAGGGCATAGACTTGGATTACTGTCGTATTGAATGGTTATCCTTGGAAACCATCAGAGATCATTCTGTCATTTTTGAGATTGCATGCAAGTACTGCCTTTCTGACTCTTTTGGAGACTATGATGGCTACCCCATTTCTTCTAAGGGATTCTTTCCCACAGTAGTATATATCATGGTCATCTGAGTTAAATTCACCCATTCCAGTCCATTTTAGGCTACTGATTCCTAAAATGTCAATGTTCACTCTTGCTATCTCCTATTTGACTACTTCCAATTTAACATGATTCATGGACCTAACATTCCAGGTTCCTATGCAATATTGTTCTTACAGCGTTGAACTTCCATCACCAGTTACATTCACACCTGGGCATTGTTTTTGCTTGGTTCCATCTCTTCATTCTTTCTGAAATTATTTCTCCACTGATCTCTAGTAGCATATTGGGCACCTACTAACCTGGGGATTTCATCTTTCAGTGTCATATCTTTTTGCCTTTTCATACTGTTCATGGGGTTCTCAAGGCTAGAATACTGAAGTGGTTTGCCGTTTCCTTCTCCAGTGGACCACGTTTTATCAGAACTCTCCACTATGACCCATCCGTCTTGGGATGGTTCATAGTTTCATTGAGTTAGACAAGACTGTGGTCCATGTGATCAGTTTGGTTACTTTTCTGTGATTGTGGTTTTCATTCTGTCTGCCCTCTAATGGAGAAAGATAGAGGCTTATGTAAGCCTCCTGATCGGAGACACTGATTGCGGGGGAAACTAGGTCTTGTTCTGATGGGTGGGGCCATGTTTAGTAAATCTTTAATCCAATTTTCTGTTGCTGGGCTGTGTTCCCTCCCTGTTGTTTGACTTGAGGCCAAACTATGGTAGGGGTAATGTAGATAACGGTGACCACCTTCAAAAGGACTTGTGCATCCCCTATTGTCTTCAGTGCCCTGACTCTGCAGCAGGCCGCTGTTGACCCATGCCTCTGCGAGAGACTCCTGGACACTCACAGGCAAGTCTGGCATGGTCTTTCGTGGCGATATTGCTCCTTTCTAGTGGCTCCTGGTGAGCACAAGCTTTTGTTTGTGCCCTCCAACAGTCTTTTTCCCCAGTCCTGTGTAAGTTCTGTAATCAAATTCCACTGCCCTTCAAAGTCAAATTCCCTGGGGGTTCTCAGTCCCTTTGCCAGATCTCCTGGTTGGGTAATCTGTTGTGGGTCCTAGAACTTTCTTAATAGCACGAGAACTTCCTTGGTATAATTGCTCTTCAGTTGCTGCATTGTCTGCTTGGTGGCTCTATGGTGGGGCTAATGGCGACCTCCTCCAAGATGGCTTATGCCAGAGGCTGTGTGACCCAGGTCTGCTGCAGCCAGAGCCCTTGTCCCCTTGGCAGTTCACTGCTGATCCGTGCCTCTGTAGGAGACACTCAAACACTCAAAGGCCGCTTTGGCTCAGTCTCAGTGGGGTCTATGGGTCCTGGTGAACACAAGGTTTGTTTGAGCCCTCCTAGCACTCTGGCGGGTATGAGATTTCATTCTAAACATGATTTCGCCCCTCCAACCATCTTGCTGGGGCTTCTCTTTTGTCCTTGGATGTGGGGTAACTTCTTTTGTGGCCTTACCCAATACTAAATAAAAAGGTTTTTAAAAAACAAATAAAAGCATATCTGACCACATTTTACCTATGACCTTAGCCAAAGAACCTATTAATTTGGAACTTGAAAAGAGGTAAGAGTTTACTCAGATAATTTGTTTACATTTTCTCTAAACTACATGGTCAAGAAACTTTATAGCTGGTTTGTGCTTATGTGTGTGTGTTTCTTTATAGATATATTTAATCATTTTTAAAATGAGAACTGCTATTAACAACTTGCTAACCAGGGTTATGTGTACTCTGCTAGAAAACCATCAGTTTGATTATTTAGAGTTATTACTTCTCATGGTAAGAGTACAAGAACTTGAATTTCAAAGCTGGGAAAATTATTTTCTAGATTTCTGCCAGCATTCTACTGAGAGTCGGATGGAAACAGGGAGTTTAGCTTAAGTCCCTATAAGGTGACTTTATCAGTTTTCACAATAAAGCTACAACCAGCACCAAAAGGCTTGTTGATGAGTTTTTCTCTTTGCATGGCATTCATAGTTTTGCAATAACATATATACATATGCTAACTATGATATATGTGTTAACTATGTACAGGTTTAAAAATAAAAAACATATTGTCTTAAGTGTTTATAAAAAATGTGATGACCATTGCTTTCTCCTCCAATCAAATGCAGTTTTAAAATGTATTCAGGTTTCTTATCAACAACTAAGCTTTAAGCCTCTTGGAGGGCACAAACAGAACCTTGTGTGCACCAGGACCCAGGAGAAAGGAGCAGTGACTCCACAAGAGATTGATCCAGACTTGTCCATAAGTGTCCAGGAGTCTCCAGCAGAGGCGTGGGTCGGCAGTGGCCTGCTGCAGGGTCAAGGCCACTGAGTGTAACAGCGCCTGCATGAGACCTCTTGAAGGAGGTCACCATTATCTGTATTACCTCCACCATAGTTCGGCCCCAGGTAAATAACAGGGAGAGAACACAGCCTCACCCATCAACAGAAAATTGGATTAAAGATTTACTCAACATGGCCCCGCCCATCAGAACAAGACCCAGTTTCCCCCTCAGTCTCTCCTATCAGGAAGCTTGCACAAGCCTCTTATTCTTCTGCATTAGAGGGCAGACAGAATGAAAACAACAATCACAGAAAACTAACCAAACTGATCATATGGACCACAGTCTTGTCTAACTCAGTGAACTATCAGCCATCCCAAGACGGATGGGTCATAGTGGAGAGTTCTGATAAAACGTGGTCCACTGGAGAAGGAAACGGCAAACCACTTCAGTATTCTAGCCTTGAGAACCCCATGAACAGTATGAAAAGGCAAAAAGATATGACACTGAAAGATGAACTCCCCAGGTTATAGGTGCCCAATATGCTAATGGAGATCAGTGGAGAAGTAACTCCAGAAAGACTGAAGAAATGGAGCCAAAGCAAAAAAAAACACCCAGTTGTGGATGTGACTGGTGATGGAAATAAAGTCTGATGCTGTGAACAGCAATATTGCATAGGAACCTGGAATGTTAGGTCCATGAATCAAGGTAAATTGGAAGTGGTTAAACAGGAGATGGTAAGAGTGAATGTAGACATTTTAGGAATCAAAATAAAATGGACTGGAATGGGTGAGTTTAACTCAGATGACCATTATATCTACTACTGTGGGCAAGAATCCCTTAGAAGAAATGGAGTAGCTGTCATAGTCTCCAAAAGAGTTGGAAAGGCAGTACTTGCATGCAATCTCGAAAATGACAGAATGATCTCTGTTCGTTTCAAGGCAAACCATTCAATACGACAGTAATCCAAGTCTATGCCCCAACCAGTAATGCTGAAGAAGCTGAGGTCGAAAGGTTCTATGAAAATCTATAAGACCTACAAGACTTTCTAGAACTAACACCCAAAAAAGATGTCCTTTTCATTATAGGGGACTGGAACACAAAAGTAGGAAGTCAAGAAATACCTGGACTAACAGGCAGATTTGGCCTTGGAATACAAAATGAAGCAGGGAAAACGCTAATAGAGTTTTGCCAAGAGAACATACGGGTCATAACAAATACCGTCTTCCAACGACATAAGAGAAGACTCTACACATGGACATCACAGGATGATCAATATTGAAATCAGATTGATTATATTCTTTGCAGTGAAAGATGGAGAAGCTCTATACCTTCAGCAAAAACAAGACCAGGAGCTGACTATGGCTCAGATAATGAACTCCTTATTGTCAAATTCAGACTTAAATTGAACAAGGTAGGGAAAATCACTAGATCATTCAGGTATGACCTAAATCAAATCCTTTATGATTATACAGTGGAAGTGAGAAATAGATTCAAGGGATTAGATCTGATAGACAGAGTGCCTGAAGAACTTAGGATGGAGGTTCATGACATTGCACAGGAGTTAGGGATCAAGACTATGCCCAAGAAAAAGAAATGCTCAAAGGCAAAATGGTTGTTTGAGGAGGCCTTAAAAATAGCTGTGAAAAGAAGAGAAGGTAAAGGCAAAGGAGAAAAGGAAAGTCATACTCACTTGAATGCAGTTCCAAAGACTAGCAAGGAGAGATAAGAAAAACTTCCCCGGAAATCAATGCAAAGAAATAGAAGAAAACAATAGAATTGGAAAGATTAGAGATCACTTCAAGAAAATTAGAAATACCAAGGGAACATTTCATGCAAAGATGAGCACAATAAAAGACAGAAACAGTATGGACCTAATAGAAGCAGAAGATATTAAGAAGAGGTGACAAGAATACACAGAAGAACTATAAAAAAAAAAAGATCTTCATGACCCAGATAATCATGATGGTATGATAACTCACTTAGAGCCAGACATCCTGGAATGTGAAGTCAAGTGGGCCTTAGTAAGTATCACTACCAACAAAGCTAGTGGAGGAGATGGAATTACAGTTCAGCTATTTCAAATCCTAAAAGATGATGCTGTGAAAGTGCTGCACTCAATATGCCAGCAAATTTGGAAAACTCAGCAGTTCCACAGGACTGGAAAAGGTCAATTTTCATTCCGACCCCAAAGAAAGGCAAGGCAAAAGAATGCCCAAACTACTGCACAATTGCACTCATCTCACTCGCTAGTAAAGTAATGCTCAAAATTCTAGAAGCCAGGATTCAACAGTACATGAACTGTGCATGAACTTCCAGATGTTCAAGCTGAATTTAGAAAAGGCAGAGGAACAAGAGATCAAATTGCCAATATCCTTTGGATCATTGAAAAAGCAAGCGAGTTACAGAGAAACATCTGTTTCTGCTTTATTGACAATGACAAAGCCTTTGACTGTGTGGATCACAATAAACTGTGGAAAATTCTGAAAGAGATGGGAATACCAGACCAGCTGCCCTGCCTCTTGAGAAACCTATATGCAGGTCTGGAAGCAACAGTTAAAACGGGACATGGAACAACAGACTCGTTCCAAATAGGAAAAGGAATACATCAAGGCTGTATACTGTCACCCTGCTTATTTAACTTATATGCAGAGTACATCATGAGAAATGCTGGGCTGGATGAAGCACAAGCTGGAATCAAGATTGCTGGGAGAAATATCAATAACCTCAGATATGCAGATGAAACCAGACTTTTGGCAAAAAAATGAAGAACTAAAGAGCCTCTTGGTGAAACTGAAAGAGGAGAGTGAAAAAGTTTGTTGAAACTCAACATTCAGAAAACTAAGGCCATGGCAAATAGATAGGGAAACAGTGGAAACAGTGTCAGACTTTATTTTGGGGGGCTCCAAAATCACTGCAGATGGCAACTGCAGCCATGAAATTAAAAGATGTTTGCTCCTTGGAATAAAAGCTATGACTAACCTAGTTCAGTTCAGTTCAGTCGCTCAGTCGTGTCCGACTCTTTGCGACCCCATGAATTGCAGCATACCAGGCCACTCTGTCCATCACCAACTCCCGGAGTCTACACAAACCCATGTCCATAGACTCAGTGATGCCATCCAACCATCTCATCCTCTGTCGTCCCCTTCTCTTCCTGCCCCCAATCCCACCCAGCATCAGGATCTTTTCCAATGAGTCAACACTTCGCATGAAGTGGCCAAAGTATTGGAGTTTCAGCTTCAACATCAGTCCTTCCAATGAACACCCAGGACTGATCTCTATTAGGATGGATTGATTGGATCTCCTTGCAGTCCAAGGGACTCTCAAGAGTCTTCTCCAATGCCACAGTTCAAAAGCATCAATTCTACGGCGCTCAGCCTTCTTCACCATCCAACTCTCACATCCATACATGACCACTGGAAAAACCATAGCCTTGACTAGACGGACTTTGGTTGGCAAAGTAATGTCTCTGCTTTTAAATATGCTATCTAGGTTGGCCATAACCTTCCTTCCAAGGAATAAGCGTCTTTTAATTTCATGGCTGCAATCACCATCAGCAGTGATTTGGAGCCCCCAAAAATAAAGTCTGACACTGTTTCCACTGTTTCCCCATCTATTTCCCATGAAGTGATGGGACCAGATGCCATGATCTTAGTTTTCTGAACGTTGAGCTTTAAGCCAACTTTTTCACTCTCCCCCTTTCACTTTCATCAGGAGGCTCTTTAGTTCTTCTTCACTTTCTGCCATAAGGGTGGTGTCATCTGCGTATCCGAGGTTATTGATATTTCTCCCAGCAATCTTGATTCCAGCTTGTGTTTCTTCCAGCCCAGCGTTTCTCATGATGTACTCTGCATGTAAGTTAAATAAGCAGGGTGACAATACACAGCCTTGACGTACTCCTTTTCCTATTTGGAACCAATCTGTTGTTCCATGTCCAGTTCTAACTGTTGCTTCCTGACCTGCATACAGGTTTCTCAAGAGAGAGGTCAGATGGTCTGGTATTCTCGTTTCTTTCAGAATTACCCACAATTTATTGTGATCCACACAGTCAAAGGCTTTGGCATAGTCAATAAAGCAGAAATAGATGTTTTTCTGGAACTCTCTTGCTTTTTCAATGATCCAGCAGATATTGGCAATTTGATCTCTGGTCCCTCTGCCTTTTCTAAAACCAGCTTGAACATCTGGAAGTTCATGGTTCATGTATTGCTGAAGCCTGGCTTGGAGAATTTTGAGCATTACTTTACTAGCATGTGAGATGAGTGCAATTGCACGGTAGTTTGAGCATTCTTTGGCATTGCCTTTCTTTGGGATTGGAACGAAAACTGACATTTTCCAGGCCTGTGGCCACTGTTGAGTTTTCCAAATTTGCTGGCATATCGAGTGCAGCACTTTCACAGCATCATCTTTCAGGATTTGAAATAGTTCAACTGGAATTCCATCACCTCCATTAGCTTTGTTCATAGTGATGCTTTCTGAGGCCCACTTGACTTCACATTCCACGATGTCTGGCTCTAGGTGAGTGATCACACCATTGTGATTATCTGGGTCGTGAAGATCTTTTTTGTACAGTTCTTCTGTGTATTCTTGCCACCTCTTCTCAATATCTTCTGCTTCTGTTAGGTCCATACCATTTCTGTCCTTTATTGAGCCCATCTTTGCATGAAATGTTCCTTTGTTGTCTCTAATTTTCTTGAAGAGATCTCTAGTCTTTCCCAATCTGTTATTTTCCTCTATTTCTTTGCATTGATCTCTGGCCAACCTAGACAGCATTTTAAAAAGCAGCGACATTACTTTGCTAACAATGGTCCATCTAGTCAGAGCTATGGTTTTTCCAGTAGTCATGTATGCATGTGAGAGTTTGACTAAAAATAAGCTGAGCACCAAATAATTGGTACTTTTAAACTGTGGTGTTGGGGAAGACTCTTGAGAGTCCCTTCAACAGGAAAGAGGTCCAACCAGTCTGTTCTAAAGGAAATCAGTCCTGAATATTCATTGAAAGGACTGATGCTGAAGCTGAAACTCCAATACTTTGGCCACCTGATGCAAAGAACTGACTCATTGGTAAAGACCCTGATGCTAGGAAAGATTAAAGGCAGGAAGAGAAGGGGACGACAGAGGATGAGATGGTTGGATGGCTTTACTGACTCAATGAACATGCTGCTGTTGCTGCTGCTGCTGCTAAGTTGCTTCAGTCGTGTCCGACTCTGTGCGACCCCATGGACTGCAGCCTACCAGGCTCCTCCGTCCATGGGCTTTTCCAGGCAAGAGCACTGGAGTGGGTTGCCATTGCCTTCTCCACAATGAACATGAGTTTGAGTAAACTCCAGTAGTTAGTGATGGACAGAGAGACCTGGTGTGCTGAAGTCCATGGGATCTCAAAGAGTCGGACATAACTGAGCGACTGAACAGAACTCACCTGAAGCTTTAATTGGAGACTACGCTTCCAGATGAATCTCATTTCTGAAAGTTGCTTATCTTTCATTGCTCTGCCTGATTCCTGCGAAGCTAGAATCTGTGTGATGTACTTTTCTAGGCTTCAATTCTGATCTGATCTGCTGCCTGGAACAAGATGAAAAATGAACTGCAAAATCTTTGAGAGTAAGGGCTACCTGGAGTTTTATTCACTCAATTTATAGCTCTAACCCAAAGGAAGCCCTTAGCGATTGGAGTAATAAATAATATTCATTTTAAAAAAAATAAATAAATAGAATATGCTAGTTTCTTCCACAGTAAGTCTTACCATTATCTGATGATGTTTTACTATTTGGAATGTTCAGTGTAGAGAAGCTCTGATACATTAAGGCAGTAAAAATGATGATTTAATATTTAATATGGGATTATTTATTTATTTTATAATAAAGTGTCATTGCCCATGGTTTTAGAGAAAGGGTAAATAATAAATATATTTTCAGTATCAATAAATCATTAGGACTCAATTTGTACTACATTTCAGGAGTAACAGTATGACTACATTTTAAACTATGTACAAGACAGAAAAACAAACTTTTGCGAAGTTACTCTTCACATCCAAACCGGTTCTTGAATGTCATAGTGTATAAAAATGCTGAAATGCATCTGGTTCAGTGTATGACGTTTCATAAATACACAACTTTGAATTGAATTGAATTGTCTGAAAATGCTAACTATAGAGAGACTTTTTTGAATGAGTTTATTTCTTGTCACTGAAAGAACACTTAGTCTAGAGAAAATTTCTAAATGCATTCTTCTTTCTACTTACACAAATTAGTAAACACACACAACACACTTTAAAAGAAGAAAATAGTGAAAAGTGAAGCCACTAAAAATATTTTAAATATCTTTGTTTCATTTTTTTTTCTTTAACAAGGGCACTCAGCCAAAGTAAGTTAATGCTGAGTGTAATTCATTCCTGAGCTTATCCCAGGTTTAATATATAGGACCTTGCTGAGATGGAAGACAAAAATCCAAATTGCCCTCTTGAAACAAAGTCACATTCATTGTTCTGGCTCCAGTAAGAGATGTCATAAAGGTGATGGGTGTGGATTCAGAAATCTCATTTTTAGCAATAAAAGCCTAGACTAGAAACCCATAAACTTCAGCTACTGTCTGTAAAGTTAAGTCTACTAGCAAGTAAAGAATTATAGTCCCTGGAACCTCCTGTAAGAAACTACTAAATTTCTATGTTTTTTTTCATGCTACTTGTGATTTGCTGTTTTCTCATAGTACCTAGTAGTAAAGAACCTGCCTGTCAATGCAATAGACACAGGAGATGCAGGTTCGATCCTTGGGTCAGGAAGATACACTAGAGAAGGGCGTGGCAACCTACTCCAGTATTCTTGCCTGGAGAATTGCATGGACAGAGGAGCCTGGTGGGCTACAGTCCATAGGATTTCAAAGAGTCGAACACGATTCAAGCAACTCAGCATGCATGCACACAATAAGTGTTAATGGGTAACATTTTTGAGCATTTACTACATGCTAGGCACTGTTCTAAGAGACACATATTAGCTTCAGTTCTTATAAAAAGCTTTATGAGAACATTTAACATACTACAGACTGATTTTCAAAGAGGATGGATTAGGAAAAAATCAGTTCTTAATCAAAGTTGAGTATCCTTCCCTGGGTCACTTCTGACTCCACAACCACATACATTTTTCCTTTAGTTTTGTTAATACAGTCCTGATCACCGCCCATAGGTTCCTGTCCAGAAGTAAACACACAGCAGCCTTGTCCAGAGATGCAGCACTTCATAGTAGTGTTAATATCATGTCATGTCCTACAAAGTGACTCAATTGTCTGTAACAATTGGAGAGCTCTGTGAGCAGGAGGACAAAGAGAAAAAGAGAGAGAGTGGATGTGCCTTTCTACTTTCTATTACATCTGGCATCAGACAGGCTATCTCTAATCCCACCTAATCCGAGAGCTGTATCAGCAGCTCCCTCTCATCTTTGTCTCCCATCCAAGTCCATTCCTGCTTTGCTTGGCACACTCAGTCCAACTTTCTCCTGGTTTTCTTTCTGCCTCTAAGCTCAGCTAGTGCTCTTCTCCTTCATCCCTGCTCCTATCCCCAGGCAGCTGCCTTGCCAAGACAGAGCAGCGTGTTGCCTGAATAAGAAAACTGAAAGAAAGGAAAATGGTCAGACAGTCCACTATAAAAGGCAAAGCAGACTTAATGAAAGCAGAAGAAGTCACAGTTGAAGAGCTGTCACCTATCAAGTTAGACACCACCCCTGCTGCTCTAGCTGCAGCCCCAGACCCAATCTTGGCCCCCAACAGGCCATCCAATGTGACTTCCTCTTCTTCTACTAAGCCCCCCTTGAGGACTACCATCCCCAAAGGGAACACAAAACTTCTAGCTAAGAAGGGAGCAGGCAAGAAATAGGAAAGAGAGGGGAAGAGGGGGGAAGAACCCACAAGACAAAAGAAAGAGAGATTGTCTCAAAGATAGCTGAAGAGCAGACTCACGGAGAGGAAGAATTCTGGTGGCAAGAAGCTGAGGAAGCCAAAAAAAAAAAAAATGAAGAAAGAGTGCAAAGACAACCAGAAGAGACAATAAAGCAGCAGGGAGGAGAGGGAACATATTCAGAAATAGAAGAAGCTTGTGATCCTGAAGAAAAGAAGATCCCACCAGAATGAAAGCAGCATTTCTAGCGAGGAGAACTGGAGGGTATGAACACAAAGAAAGAACTTGAGCAGGTTATGAAAAGAACTAGAAAAAAGGAAGCTAAGGATAAGAAAGTCATGGATCTAAGAAACAAACATATCAGCAAGGGAGCTAGCCCTGGAGGCACAACACCATCTCTACTCCCATGTGAGACAAACTCCAGGGAATGGAAAACCAGTAGCGATCTATACTCATTCTGTTCCAGTTACTCCTCAGGCTATAATCATAATCAAATGCATCTGAAAATTTCATGAGGTTCACCTGATGGACAGGCAACATTTTCCAGATATTGTTAAATTTTAGATCAAGCCAAATCAGTAGGAAGTTATCCAATGGAACTCTCATAAAAAAAAGTTTCAGCAGAATTAAGAGACAGAAATAGGATAGAAGCTGGTTGGGTATTCATCTAATGGTAAGGGGACACGTGCTACAAGATTATTACTTTGAAATATGTGAATGAGAGAGGAGGAGGGAGACACTGGACTGAGAATCTAAACTCAGAAGAGAGCTGTGTTTCCTTGGTTTGGCTTGATTTTTAGAAAAGAAGAACTTTAGCATATTTGTGCAGGTTAAAGGCAAGAAGACAGTAGATAAGGAATAACAGAAGTTATAAGAGAAGGAAAAGATAACAGGTTGAAGAAGATTCTGGAAAAAGTGAGAGCATTTGGAATTAAGAAAACAGGTACATGGGAAGATTGTCTTTGAATAGATAGAAAAAGAACTCACTCTATCAATGATTATATAAATCATTCTATGGTTCTGGACTAAAAATGCTGTTGGAAATATGAAGTGGGTGATGTACATGAATTTAATGGAGGGTATGTTTATGTCTGAGTTTTCTCTGTGAGATGGAAGGCAAGGTCATCAGCTAAGGGAAGGGGGTGGTGGGAGTCAGGAAAGGTGGAAATGTTGGGAATAAATGTGGAGAGAAACCAGATGGGAGATGACAAAAGACAAATAACAATGACAAGCAGTATTAAACTTTCAGCAAGCATTATTGCATATAAAATTCATAATTTATATGTATATATTACTCTATGTTATTGCTGCTGCTGCTGCTAAGTTGCGTCAGTCGTGTCCGACTCTGTGCGACCCCATAGACAGCAGCTCACCAGGCTCCTCTGTCACCGAGATTCTCCAGGCGGAAATACTGGAGCGGGTTGCCATTTCCTTCTCCAATGCATGGAAGTGAAAAGTGAAAGTGAAGTCGCTCAGTCGTGTCCGACTTTTCGTGACCCCATGGACTGTAGCTTACCAGGCTCCTCCGTCCATGGGATTTTCCAGGGAAGGGTACTGGAGTGGGGTGCCATTGCCTTCTCCCACCCTATGTTATTAGATATTATGTAATATACTTGGGAATATTTGGTAAGACCTTGACTTGGATTTGATTCAGATATGTATACTACTAGGTTACCTCTTTGACACAATAAAAATGTCTGTAGGTCTCTATACCAAAAATGACTTTCTTACTACCTCAGTTTCTTCCATGCATAATTCACTCATCTGACTATGAAAAGATTTTCAATTCAAATACTTTTCCCTGAAATTTCCCTAAAATCTTCAGCATTTTAAGGTGAGGACAAAGTCCTGAACTAACGGGAAACTAATATCTATAATAGAAGGCTAACTTCTAGGGACAGATACCAGGTGGGTTTTAAAAACAGGATTTGGGGGAATAGATCCTAAAAATGGACAAATAGTGCTGTATATTTTTAAAGGCTGCTTTGATTTTCATATCTTTTGCTTTTGTAAAAATCTGAGGTTCTTACCTCAAGAATTTTTTGATAAATAGTTGGCACACTAGGAATTTTTTTTTAAGGTCAGAATTGTTTTTCCTGGAGCTTATCCTCTTCTGTTGAAGTTATGGGTATATTTTTCTTTGGATTTCTTCTATTACATATATGCTACTAAGTGTCATTCATGTGTGTGTATGTTTCTCCTCACTGAAGCTACAACACAGGAAGCATTCATTGATTTTGTTGTCTGAAAGAATACTATATTCTCAACAGAAATGATAACTTGCCATTTATTATGAAATCTGACCTCTGTGTTACAGCAATGAAACTCCTGAAGATCAATGTGATATGTTGGAAAAAACAAAACAAAACACCATTAAAAATCAAAGTTGATGAAGGTCACTCTGTCTCATAATTCTCTTTTGTACCATTTCCAATCCCTAGGAGAAATTAAGAAAGGAAAGACTAATATTTTTTTTTTTTCTCTGAGAAACAATGAAAGTGGAAGAAACCTCTTAGCGTGGTAGAATAAAATGGTCAGTCTATGGCTATTTGGAGCAGAGAAACTGAAAGACTTTGCAAAATTAAACTGGGATCTTCCCAGAGAAGAGCCTCGGGAGATTTAAGGACCAGGCCAAGTACTTGGATAGAGTCAACCCAAAGGTCATCACACTTGCATTCATGCAGAATGAAGAGTAAAAGCAACCTGAAGGATGAGATGGAAGTAAAATGGAGTGAACTAAAAATCAAGACATCGCATAAGAGGGGGACTTGCAACTATAAACTTCTAGAAATCACGTATATTTGAGGATGGCCTTCCCACAGTACTGGAGTAGTGGGGGCAGCCCATTTTATTCTAGAATGTTGTAAGACAAGATGACTTCAAGTGATATCTAAGTTACAAGTGATATCTAGGTTGCTTCTTACATGAAGTTTTAAATTACTAGAAAATTTTAACTTAGTTGGGATATCAGTGCCTTATTGATATCACTTGAGGGGGAGATGGTACACATCACTGTATTACACATCAAAAATGCAAATGAGTATCTACATGGCTCATCTCCACTTAAGGAACGTAAGTCCTTAACTCAACTTCCGCTCACATGTTCTGTATCTTGAGTCTCACTGCAATGGCTAGTGAGCAAACTGAAGGAATATGGCTAGCATAAATACAAATACCTAAATATGATGTCTACTATAGATTTCAATAAATTTTACCCACTAATGAACAGCACTTTGCCTCTTGTTGTTCAGTCTCTAAGTTGTGTCCAACTCTTTACGACCCCATGGACTGCAGCACACCAGGCTTCCATATCTCTCAGCATGCCTCATGAGAAATATGTAAAATAAATTAATTCCAAATTAGTTCATATTATACTATCTTTTTTTTCAACATTCATTATATTGTTCAGCAGGTATTTTAAAAGTGAATGCTAAATGTGAATGTCAACAGAGTTGGTACTGGCATTTGTACTTCCTAGAGAAGAAAAAGAATTAAATTTTTAGGTAAATCAAGCAAAATATATACAAAACCATAAACTAATATACTTATTGAAAGCAGTTTGCTTAATAGTGAAGAAAAAGAGACTTAAAAATTATCTAGTCCACATTGTAAAATGACAAACATGACTGATGAACTTCTTACTACTTTCGTTCATATTTCTCTATAGACTCCGCCCCCTCAATCTCAGCCACCATATCATGACTCTTTTAAAACTGATAGAATGCACACTCATTTATCCTTAGTCAAGAAATTTCGTCAGGTCTGGAAACATAGACTTGGTGGTTGTGAGTTTAAAAAAAAAAGAAAATTAGTTTTTAAAACAATAATAATTTGCAATGTTTTCTTGATCTAATTTCTCTTAGAGTTCATACCTCATATTACCTCACAGATAAATCAGGAAAAAAAACCACTGCCTCATATTTTGCAAAGTTTTAAGTTTAAAATGAAAACACTGCTCAGAATCTCTCAGGGAATAGCTCTACTCCCCATAAGTAAACTAAACATCTGAGATAATGCATCAACTCTTCAAAGTCATAGTTTTGTTCAATGTATACAGCATCAATGCAGTGAGTGTTACCTTTGGGTTCCCCATTTCTCTGAAGCACATGCATTTATATCAGAGCACATGAAAAGGGTTAAAGTAAAACTATCACATAAATATTTATTTGAGAGAATTTACTTTTGAAGGTGGTAAAAATGAAGTCTTACACTGATAGAGTGGGGAAAAGCATTAAGTCAACTGAGTCAATATTTGAAGAAGGAGGGTGAATACCAACTGCCAATTTGCTAATCAGCTCTCATCAGTGTCCAAGATGACTGTCTTTCATTGAGAATGCATTGCAGTCTTTGTTTATTAAATTTCAGATGGTTTACTAAAACTGCCAACAAGAGGACTAATTGATGCCAATTATAGGGTCTTTCTCAGAGGAATTGGAATGAGTCCACACATTCATTTCACATACATGACTCAGCTGCCCTCAATTTAATAATGATGATTAGCCACCTTGATACCATTAGAAATAAAAATATAGTCCTTGATTTGTCTTGTATAATATCTGATCTGACATTAAATCAAGATATTACTGGTGCTGATATAAACAGATTTCCCAGAATTTGGATTTAATTTTCCATTTTCCCCATATTATCATGTCTGTAGGAATGAAAAACTCAGTTTCAAAAGAAACAAGAATCGAGTTTTAAAATATTATTGAAATGCTACACTTGAAAAAGTCTTTTTATAGAAAATTCAAAAATAACACAAGCTGTGTTCCTATAGTGCATGTCTAAATTGACAATGCAAAAGCACAATTTTAGTCTAATTCTGAATGGCAGTTGCTATTTATGATGTTGCTTTTTTAATGTAAATAACTGATCATATCCCCAGAAGTTAATGTCTTTCTTCCCCAAGCTCTATTGAAATTCTGACTCTTATAATTAATGTTCAACTTCTTCATATCTTATTGAAATACTCATTCTATTTGAAAGCTACTACACGTCTCTACAAAATAACAATGCTTTTATTCTTATAGGCAAAGAATGAAATTCTTACACTCCAAAAGAAAGCCTTTCCCTTACATGTATTCTTACTAAAAATGATAGAATTTTGTCTTAACATGAAGTAAGAGAAAGGAGGATACAATCTATCTTTCATCATGCTCTACTACATGCCAAGCATTACATTAAGTATTTTATAGGCATTTGTCTAATTTAATCCTCAGGGCACCTTTATGTTGTAGATATGGTGAACCCATCTCAAAGATGAGGAAATGGAAACTAATTCTCTGGAGACAAAGTTATGCAAGGGACAATATAGCATATAAGTGGAAGGAGACCTAGGACAATGACTTATAGTAACTACAGAAATTAAGAGGTGTATGGCTTTGCTTTGAGTGTAAGATTTTCATATGAGTTAAAGTAGCTATATACATATTTAAGCAAATATAATGTCAATTGGGATTCTTTTTTACTTGAAAATAAACGGAAAAAAAATTTTGGTTCTACATGTAGTATATGATCTTGGTACAAAGAGTACCAGCAGATTGGCAGATATTCTCAGCAAAGTAAAATATTCTAAATCCATCAGCCCACCATCTCTCTTTGGGTGACTGCCTTCTTGAGAATGCGATATATACAAGCAAAGCCTGGTTAAAAAAGGAACCAATGCCTACGTTTCTAAACACTTAGAAGAGGAGAAGATCCTGAGGATCAAAAGTGGTTAATGTTACCTGAATAACAGGGAGACTAACAAAAATCACAAAATTGGTGCTTGCAGTTTATAACCGTCACTCCTCCTACGTTGTTGGTTTAAGCTTTCTCTTTCTCATGGGGTTTAAAATAAACTTGGAATATGCACATACCTTATCTCACTTTGGACTAATGTTTATACTTTATTCTTTAGAACAAACTCTTTCTGATAATAACCCTGTATGAACTCTTGTGACACAAATTGTCATAATACCTAAAACTTCTGTATTCAGTTCAGTTCAATTCAGTCGCTCAGTCATGTCTGACTCTTTGAGACCCCAGGGACTGCAGCATGCCAGGCATCCCTGCCCATCACCAACTCCTGGAGCCTACTCAAACTCATGTCCATTGCATCAGTGATGCCAACCAACCATCTCATTCTCTATTGTTCCCTTCTGCTCCCACCATGAATCTTTCCCAGCATCAGGGTCTTTTCCAATGAATTAGTTCTTTACATCAGGTGACCAAAGTATTGGAGTTTCAGGTTCAGTATCAGTTATTCCAATGAACATTCAGGACTGATTTTACAGTAGTAAAATTGACTGGATTAATCTCCTTGCAGTCCAAGGGATTCTCAAGAGTCTTCTCCAGCACCACAGTTCAAAAGCACCAATTCTTTGGCACTCAGATGTCTTTTTGGTCCAAATCTCACATCCATACATGACATACACACCATGAGAAATGCTAGACTGGATGAAGCACAAGCTGGAATTAAGATTACCGAGAGAAATATCAATAACCTCTGATATGCAGATGACACCACACTTACAGGAGAAAGTAAAGAAGGACTAAAGAGGATCTTGATGACAATGAAAGAGGAGAGTGAAAAGTTGACTTAAAACTCAACATTCAGAAAACTAAGATCGTGGCATCTGGTCCCATCACTTCATGGCAAATGGATGGGGAAACAGTGAAAACAGTGACAGACTTTAATTTTGGGGGCTCCAAAATCACTGCAGATGGTGACTGCAGCTATGAAATTAAAAGACGTTTACTCCTTGGGAGAAAAGCTATGACCAACCTAGACAGCATATTAAAAAGCAGAGACATTACATTGCCAGCAAAGGTCCATCTAGTCAAAGCTATGGTTTTCCAGTAGTTATATATGGATGTGAGAGTTAGATTATAAAGAAAGCTGAGCACCAAAGAATTGATGCTTTTAAACTGTGGTGTTGGAGAAGACTCTTGAGAGTCCCTTGGACTGTGAGAAGATCCAACCAGTCCATCCTAAAGGAAATCAGTCCTGGGTATTCACTGGAAGGACTGATGCTGAAGTTGAAATTCCAGTTCTTTGGCCACCTGATGTGAAGAACTGGCTCATTGGAAAAGACTGTGATGCTGGGAACGATTGAAGGCGGGAGAAGGGGACGAGAGAGGATGAGATGGTTGGATGGCATCACCGACTCAATGGACATAAGTTTGAGTAAACTCCGGGAGTTTGTGATGGACAGTGAAGCCTGGTGTGCTGCAGTCCATGAGGTCACAAAGAGTTGGACATGACTGAGTGACTGAAATGAACTTGACTAGAGAAACCTCATTTGAAAAGACCCCGATGCTGGGAAAGATTGAAGGCAGGAGGAGAAGGGGAAGACAGAGGATGAGATGGTTGGATGGCATCACCGACTCAATGGACATGAGTTTGGGTGAACCCCGGGAGTTGTTGATAGACAGAGAGGCCTGGCGTGCTGTGGTTCATGGGGTCGCAAAGAGTCAGACACGACTGAGCGACTGAAATGAATTTGACTAGACAAACATTTGTTAGCAAAGTAATGTCTCTGCTTTTTAATATGCTGTCTGGGTTGGCCATAGCTTTTCTTCCAAAGAGCAAGTATCTTTTAACTTCATGGCTGCAGTCACCATCAGCAGTGATTTTAGAGCCCCCCAAAATAAAGTCTTCCACTGTTTTCATTGTTTTTCCATCAATTTGCCATAAAGTGATGGGACTGGATGCCATGATCTTAGTTTTTTGGATATTGAGCTTTAAGCCAATATTTTCACTCTCCTTGTTCACTTTTATCAAGAGTTTCTTTAGTTCTTCTTCACTTTCTGCCATAAGGGTGGTGTCATCTGCATATCTGAGGTTATTGATATTTCTCCCAGCAATCTTGATTCCAGCTTGTGCTTCATCCAGCCCAGCATTTCGCATGATGTACTTTGCATGTAAGTTAAACAAGCAGGGTGGCAATATACAGCCTTGACATACTCCTTTCCCAATATGGAGCCAGTCTGTTGTTCCATGTCTGGTTCTAACTGTTGCTTCTTGACCTGCATACACATTTCTCAGGAGGTGAGTCAGGTGGCTGGTATTCCCAAGTCTTTCAGAATTTTCCACAGTTTGTTGTGATCCACACAGTCAAAGCCTTTGGTGTAGTCAATCAAGCAAAAGTCGATGTTTCTCTAGAACTCCCTTGCTTTTTCGATGATCCAGTAGATGCTGGCAATTTGATCTCTGGTCCCTTTGCCTTTTCTAAATCCAGCTTGAACATCAGGAAGCTCACAGTTCAGGTACTGTTGAAGCCTGGTTTCGAGAATTTTGAGCATTAGTTTGCTAACATGTGAGATGAGTGCAACTGTACAATAGCTTGAGCATTCTTTGGCATTGCTTTTCTTTGGGATTGAAATGAAAACTGACCTTTTCTGGTCCTGTGGCCACTGCTGAGTTTCCCAAATTTGCTGGCATATTGAATGAAGTACTTTCACAGCATCATCTTTTAGGATTTGAAAGAGATCAATTGGAATTCAATCACCTCCACTAGCTTTGTTCATAGTGATGCTTCCTAAATCCCACTTGACTTTGCATTCCAGGATGTCTGGCTGTAGGTAAGTGATCACACCATCATTGTTATCTGGGTTGAATATCTTTTTTGCATAGTTCTTCTGTGTATTCTTGCCACCTCTACTTAATATCTTCTGTTTCTGTTAGGTCAATACTGTTTCTGTGCTTTATTGTGCTCATCTTTGAATGAAATATTCCCTTGGTATCTCCAATTTTCTTGAAGAGATCTCTAATCTTTCCAATTCTATTGTTTTTCTCTATTTCTTTGCATTGATCACTGAGGAGGGCTTTCTTATCTTTCCTTGGTTGCCAGGAGCCAGCTCACGAGATCCCCACTCATGACAGAGTCATGAGGAGAAGGACTGATGAGCAGAGCAACTCAGGCCTCAGGGATTCTCGAGAGGCTGCCTCAGTGCTCACCTTAAAAATGAGATCTCTCTTTCTGACGCTTGCTATAATAAACCTCTTCTTATTTTCTATGACAGGCAAAAGGCCTTTCCTGATTCCCTACTAAAAAATATCATTCTGAAACCTCAAATCAACAAGGCCCCTGAACAGTAACACCCTAAATAAAATTATCTGGGATATAGAGTATGCTGATCTAAATTCCTTTTGCTAACATATTGGTTTGTTTAATAAATGTACCTGTGCCTTTGGAGCTAATGTGCATAACCGCTCCCTAGTAATAAAACAGCATTGAGAGCCTCCGCACAGAAAGCCCCTATGGGCACAAAACCCTTCGCAGGAAAAAAGGCTTGTTAGGAAATACAAAAAATATTGCTTTGTGAAATTGTTACTTAATCTATATTTACTCACTATGTTTTTACTCTTAACATATTTAGCCTATATAATGAAAGCATAATAGTTAGAGATTTACATAAATAGAAGTTTAGCTTTAATACAAATAATAAGACAATTGTTGATTTAACTGATGATTCTTACTTAGAGCTGAATTTCAGCTTGCTGTTCTTTGACTTTATGGAACTACATTCTTCTCTGTTAAGCTCAAGGAATAGAGTAAATTACCAAAAACAGGTTTTACCTTAAAACTTCCTGTTGATGAATTCTTTCCTGATGTGCCCTATACAAAAGTGTTCTGATTGATCAACCTTTATCAATAGAGAGTCACAAGGTGTAAGCAGGCCACCAGGCCAGAAGATGATGTAAACAAAATGAGGCTTTTTGTAATTAAAGACATGCAAACAGCTTCGATGAGGGTCGAAACTGCTGGCCCATTGAGCTAACTTGATAGGCCCATTAACATATACCCATTAAGCTAAGTTGGTATGTCCCTTAAGCTGAATCGGTATGTCCCTTAAGCTGAATTGGCATGACTCTATACTTTACATTTGACTGCTGGGCATATACACCGAGGAAACCAGAATTGAAAGAGACGCGTGTACCCCAATGTTCATCGCAGCACTGTTTACAATAGCCAGGACATGGAAGCAACCTAGATGTCCATCAGCAGACGAATGGATAAGGAAGCTGTGGTACATATACACAATGGAATATTACTCAGCCATTAAAAAAAATACATTTGAATCGGTTCTACTGAGATGGATGAAACTGGAGCCCATTATACAGAGTGAAGTAAGCCAGAAAGAAAAACAACAATACAGTATACTAATGCATATATATGGAATTTGAAAGATGGTAACGATAACCCTATATGCGAGACAGAATAAGAGACACAGATGCATGGAACAATTTTATGGACCCTGAGGGAGAAGGTGAGGGTGGGACGTTCTGGGAGAATAGCATTGAAACATGTATATTATCATATGTGAAACAGAACACCATTCCATGTTCGATGCATGAGACAAGGGCTCAGGGCCGGGGCAATGGGATGATTCAGAAGGATGGGATGGGGAGGGAGGTGGGTGGGGGGTCCAGGAGGGGGAACACATGTAAACCCATGGCTGATTCATGTCAATGTATGGCAAAAACTATTGCAATGTTGTGAAGTGATTGGCCCCCAACTAAAATAAATAAATTTATAAAAAAAAATTAAAAAAAATTAAAAAAAAAATAAATAAAATAAAATAAAAATATAAAAGCTGTCTTAAAAAACAATAAAGTTGGAAGACACTTGGAAACGCTGAGACTCGCTGTGTCTTCTCATTCGTATCACCGACGCCGTCCATACTGAGGGAACCCCTGGACCTGCTGGAGCTGGACTCCGGCACTTGGTATTCTTTGAAACTCTGCATTCAGATGGGTATATCTTTCCTTGTCTCCTTTGCCTTTCACTCCTCTTCTTTTCTCAGCTGTTTGTAAGGCCTCGTCAGACAATCATATTTCCTTTTTTCATTTCTTTTTCTTGGGGATGGTCTTGATCCCTGTCTCCTGTACAATGTCAGTAACTTTTGTCCATAGTTTTTTCTGGCACTCTGTCTATCAGATCTAATCCTTTGAATGTCTTTGTCACTTCTATTGTATAATCATAGCTGATTTGATTTAGGTGATACCTGAATGATCTAGTGATTTACCCTAACTTTCTTCAATTTAAGTCTGTATTAGTAAGACTTTAATTCGTCATTTGAAAAGGTACATTAATGGACTAATGATTTAGCACTTATTTTAAAAAATTATTCACTTAAAATAATCATTGGGTATGAATAAACTCTATAATAGTTATTAGTCTTTTACATGTCTCTAAAAGAGATTTTAAATTTTTAATTGGGTGTATTGAGAATGTCCTTGCAAAGTTCAATGGGTTTATTAATGAGAAAAGTGAAAGTGAAAGTAGCTCAGTTACGTCCAACTCTTTGCGACCCCATGGACTCTACAGTCCATAGAATTCTCCAGGCCAAATTACTGCAGTGGGTAGCCTTTCCTTTCTCCAGGGTATCTTCCCAACCTAGGGATTGAACCCAGGTCTTTCACATTCCAGGTGGATTCTTTCCCAACTTAGCCATAAGGGAAGCCCTTATTATAGAGGGATCTAGGTAAATATTAATTTATATTTTTCTGCATCCCTCTTTTTTTTTAATCTTAGTAATAAAACAGATATACTCATAGTATCCACCTGGTTTTTAAAAGAAAAGTAGCGGATAAGCAAAAGTCCCCAAGCAAGATAAGTGTCTGCCTTATATAGCTTCCAGACACTATAAAATCATTTGTCACGACAGCTGCAAGAAAATCACGGGTACAAAATACTCAGAAGTACATGTTTTTTACTTTAATTTTGATTTTACTAGTGTCATTCATAGAAATTTTCACAAACTCTGCTCTTTGCTTGCTGTTTGCAGGTGGTGATACCCTTTGTGTCCATCTCTCTATTAACTTTCAGCTTAAATAGAAGAAATTCCTTTGTCCTGAGAACCTTAGTGTAAGTGACTGAAGGATACAGAAATACAAAAGGATTTACTTTAGGGTCTAATGAAAGAGAAAAGCTTTTCTAGGAATTTCAGGATAAATTTTTCATTATTTGAGATGAAATATAGAAATATTTGTAAAGAGATTTCAAGAGCTATGTTAATGAAGCCATGAAAAGTTTTTATATCTCCATAGATAAGGAAAATAATGCTATGATACAGAGGAGAGAGCTTTTTGTTGTTGTTTTTTAATGCCATTACACAACCTTGAACAAATGATTCAAGTGAACAAGTGAATGACTATATACAAATAACTGAATGAAGATTAAGCATAGCATGGGAAAAGACTTTAATGATAGTAAAGGATTTTTAAAATATCAAACCATAGCAGAGCTGAACAAAATGGTTTTCTCCTAAACTTATTTATTTCAAAGACAATATGTATCAGATATTGTACACTGTATCATGAAAGCTTTTTTTCCTAATATTACAAAATGTCTGTAGAGAATGAAGCCACAACATGTTGGAGATGTTATTTTTAACTGTGTAATTTATACACTGGGAATTTGACATAAAGAAAAAGATTTCACTATTGTAGTAGAATATCATTTTGAATGTCAAAAAATCCTCAGAGGACCTGGTAACAAGAGCCACTCAGTACAAAATATTCCATGTACTGTGATATACTGAGAACTATTCACTAATGAGAAGCAGAAAATAGTAAGAAATAAATGTAGGTGCTTAGAACACTTGTCAGAATTGCCAGAGGGATAAAGGGAAACTCTGATCCATATGCTATGGGAAAGAAGAACAAAATGTTTGTCAAAAGAGACTTCTATCAGAATTGACTTAAAATATCCATGTACTCTTCATCTAGGTCTTTCAACAGACTGTTTCACTTTTAAACAACCTCAACATGAGATCAACATTTATGCCAATAAATATCTAGAGCCTGAAATAATCACTTAGCTGGATAAATCAATAACAGCAATATTACTTTAAAACAAGGGAAGAAAATATAGTGATTATATATGCTCTACAAATTTGCAAGCTATTTTGTGCTTTAAATATCATACATAAGGATGAATTTAGTGATTATCAAATATATTTTTCACAAAATGGGCAGTGTATTTCTAGGAAATACTTCCATCATCAATACTCAGTATATGTTAATCTTCTAATTTATAAATATGTTTTAATTTATAATCTAACTCCAGGCAAGAATACTGGAGTGGGTAGCCATTCCCTTTTCCAGGGGATCTTCTGAAGCCAGGGATCAAACCCTGGTCTCCCGCACTGCAGGTGGATTCTTTTACCATCTGAGCCACCAGGAAGCCCAACATATATATTTGTAATATAAACACATTCTTCTTCTAAACATTTTTGTGAAACTTCACATACTTTCCCTATTAAAAAATCCATTAAAATGTGTTTTATGCACTTGATATTATTGGTAATGCTTTATGTAGAAATAACTGTGACTTTGTTTTTCTTATGATTTAGAGAAGAAAGTTCAAATTAAAATGAAAATTTTTGATTGCATGAAAATAAAGTTTATATGTGGAATAATGAAACTTTAGAACAAAAAATAGTTGTGACTCCATGTACTATACAGTCCATGGAATTGTCCAGGCCAGAATACTGAAGTGGGTAGCCTTTCCCTTCTCCAGGGGATCTTCCCAACCCAGGGATTGAACCCAGTTCTCCTGCATTGCAGGCAGATTCTTTGCCAGCTGAGCCACAAGGGAAGCCACAACAAAAAATAAACAATAGGAAATTCTTACTAATGAATTTTACTAACCTCTTTGCATTATTGTGATAATATGTAAAGTATATTTAAGGCATTTTACACTGATGTCTTATACCAGACATAGCGCTAACTACAAGAGTATCTAATAAAAAATATAGAGGCACTAGGCTAAGGACTGTAAGTACACATTAATCTGCATAATGTAGTATGTCTACAGTTAAGCCCATTTTAGAGACATGGAAACCAAGTTGTAGAAATTATAAAAGAATATAATGTTAATTAATTATAAGTGCTGACACAAGGATTTTTAACCAGTGCTGTCTGAAACCAAACCCTCTGTTCTTTCCTCACCATACTTCTTCTTGCATGTACTTATTCACAAGCATTTATGGATTGTCTAGGATGAATCAGGCATCATGTTAGATGCTAGATACTATGCTAGGTGCTAATAGCTAAGGAGGCTGAATGTACACAAAAGGGTATGCATTTTGCCAGAAAAATTGAATTTAAATTCCAGTTCACCCACTATAGCTCAGCTGGTAAAGAATCTGCCTGCAACGTGGGAGACCTGGGTTCGATCCCTGGGTTGAGAAGATCCCCTGGAGAAGGGAATGGCTTACTCACTCTACTATTCCTGCCTGGAGAATTCCATGGACAGAGGAGCCTGATGTGCTATAGTCCATGGTGTCACAAAGAGTCAGACACTATGGAGTGACATTCACTGTCACTCACTGTAAGACCATAGACAGATTATGTAACTTGTTAGGGTATGGTTCCTCCTCTACAAGTTGTAAATGACTATGGAATCTCCTTCATAGTGTTGTTATGAAGATTAATTGTTATGAACATTAGCACAGTACCAAGACATGATATATACGTATACTATGGTATGTGTTATTATTGCCACTTCAAAGACTTGTATTAAAGGTTAAATGAACTGCCATTATCAAATCTTTGGCACATCAAAAATATTATTTTTTTACTTTTTCATTCCACTAGAGAAAGTTATAATATATGCTTACTGGATCAAATAATTCTCATTTTCTACAACATTAAAACCACAGGTGATTAACAGGAAATTACAGACATAGCTTGTTGAAAACATAATTATTATTGACTAATTGCTTATGAATCCAGTCTGTTTTGTAGATTAAATAAAATAAGTTGATTGAAAGCTAGTATCTAGGAGTCTTTTCTGCTCATTAAAAAAAAAAAAATCATGCCTTTTTGGCCTCACATATTAAGACCAGAAAGATTGATATTACTTTATTTGGATTCAACAAATAATATTTTTTTGAATGAACATATGATTCTCTGTTCAAGATCTCAGAGTTTATGTGTGTGTCCTTTCAAATTAGGCTAATTTGAGAATATGCTAGGAAGAAGATAGAAAGAGAAGAGAATAGGCAAAAAATCATTTTGGTTATGGAAGAAAAAAATTGTCTTTCATTAAAATTAATAAAATTGTTTCATTCTAGATGTTTTTGGCCCTGGAGTAGTGGGACATCTCAGGCAAAAATGTTTAAAAAAATTGGTAGCTTTTGCTACTAAATGACTGGAAATAAAGCTCCTCATTTCTTTAGAATTAAGTGTGAATAGTAATTATATCTAAAATATATTGAGTATTTACCATTAAGTCATTTAATCTGCCAAGTAATATTATCCCATATTACCAATTAGGAACCACTGACACCGTGAATTTTTTTTAAATGTCCTGAGTCCAAAGCTACTTTGTATTGGAATCTGGATTAAAACCTAGACAGTTTACTACCAGGGCTGTACTCTCAACCAATACACAGTGTAAAAATGAAAGAATGTAGATTCATGGATCCTCATCCAGCACAAATATTCTTTGAGTTTATAAGGGTGTAAAAAATGACTTAATGTGAATGCGTCTATCGAAAAACTAGGAAATTAAATAGGAAAAAATACTATACCACAAGGAAACTAAACAACATGCTACTAAAAGCAAATGGGTCAATGAGAAAATCAAAGAGGAAATCAGAGAATACCTTGAGACAAATAACAATAAACCTAACAAAATGTATGGGATGCAGCAAAAGCAGCTCTAAGAGGAAAGTTCATGAAGATATAGGCCTTCCTCAGGAAACACAAAAAATACAAATTAACAATCTAACCTTCCACATAAAGAATTAGAAAAAGAACAAACAAAATGCAAGTCAGAAGAAGGAAGTATATAAAAAAGATCAGAGAAGAAATAGATAAAATAAGAACAACAACAAAACAATGGAAAACATCAATAAGACCAAGAGATCTGTTTTTGAAAGGATAAACAAAATTAACAAACCTCTAGCAAGGCTTACCAAGAAGAAAAAAGAGAGGGCCCAAATAAACAAAATAAGAAATTAAAGAGGAGAAACAATGACTGATACCATAGAAATACAAAATACCAAAAGAAAATATGAAGACTTAGATGCCAAAATAGACAACCTAGAAAAAACAGACATGTTTCCAGAAACATACAGCCTGCTAAAACTGAATTAAGAAGCAAGTAATTTGAATATACTGATCAATAGAAGTGAAATACAATATGTAATTGAAAAATTCCCTGCAAGTGGAAGTTCAGAATGGGATGGCTTCACTGGGGAATTCTATCAAACATACAAAGAAGAACTTATCCATATCCTTACCAAACTATTCCAAAGGATTGAATAAGAAGGAACACTCTGAGCTTCATTTTCTGAAACGGCCATCACAATCAAAGCCAGACAAGGACACTACAAAAAAAAAAGAATATTACAGACCAATAATTTTGCTGAATATAGATGAAAACTCCTCAACAAAATATTAGCAAATGGAATTCCACAATATATAAAAAGGATTATACACCATGATCAAGCTGGATTCATTCCAGAATCACAAGGATAGTTCAACATATGCAAATCAATCAATGTAATACACTACATTATGAAAAAGAAAAGACAAAAACCACAAGATCATCTCAATAGACTCTGAAAAAGCATTTGATAAAATTCAATGTCGATTTATGATAAAAACTCATGCCAAAGTAGGTGTAGAAGGAACATATCTCAATATAATAAAGATCATTTATGACAAACTCACAACCAATGTAATCCTCAACAGTGAAAAGCTGAAGCCTTACCTTGAAATTCAGAAACAAGAAAAGGATGCCCACTCTCACCACTTCTTTTCAACATAGTGTTGGAAGCCCTAGCCATAGCAATCAGATAAAAGTAATAAATAAAGTTATCCAGATTGGAAAGAGGTGAAATTGTCACTCTATGCAGATAAAATGATAATGTATATAGAAAATCTTAAAGACTCCAAACAAAAACTATGAGAATTGCTAAACATTCAGCAAAGTAGTAGGATACAAGATTAATTACAGAAATCTACTGCATTTCTTTATAGTAATAATGAAATATCAGATTGAGAAAGTAAAAAACAATTCTGTTTAAAATTGCATCAAAAAACAAACAAAAACCTCAAATAAACTTAACCAAGAATGTGAAAGACCTATATGCTGAAAACTCTAAAACATTGATAAAGGATACCAAAGACGATTCAAAGAAATGGAGAGATACCTTGTGCTCTTGAATTGGAAGAATTAATATCATGAAAATGGCCACATACTACCCAAAACAGTCTATAGATTAATGTGACCCCTATCAAAATAGTCTTGACATTTTTCACAGTACTAGAACAAATAATCCTAAAATTATTATGAAAATGTAAAAGACCCAGAATCACCAAATCAATCCTGGGGAAAAAGAACAAAGCTGGAGGCATGCCTTGCTAGAATTCAGGCAATATTACAAAGCTATGGTAGTCAAAGCAGCATGGTGTTGACACAAATACAGACATATAGATCAATGGAACAGAACAGAAAACCCAGAAATAAACCCACAAACTTATGGTTAATTGATCTACAATAAAGGAGGCAAAAATATACAATGGAGAAAATGGTGTTAGGAAAGTTAGCTAAATGTAAATCAACGAAATAAGAACATTCCCTCACATCATATACAAAGATATACTCAGAATTGCTTAAAAACCTAAATGTAAGACATGACACTGTAAAACTGAAAATAACATTGGCAAAATGTACTCTGACATAAACTGTAACAATATTTTCTTTGATCTGCCTGCTAAGGCAAAAGAAATAAAAGCAAAAAGAAACAAAGGGGACAATCAAACTTAAAAGTTTTGCACAGCAAAGGAAATAATTAACAAAATTTAAGAAAACAACCCATAGTCTGGGAGAATTTGCAAATGATGCAATTGAAGAGGGCTTAATTTTCAAAATATGCAAAGAGCTTATACAACTCAATACGAAAACAACAAACAACCCAACCAAAAAATGGGCCGAAGAACTAAATAGACTTTTCTAAAAAAGGCATATAGATGGTCAACAGGCACATGAAAAGATGCTCACCACTGCCAATTATTAGAGAAATGGAAATCAAAACCACAATGAGGTAAAATCTCATACTGGTCAGAATTGTTATTTTGTTTACTCATGAAGTCATGTCCAACTCCTCTGTACCTCCATGGACTGTAGCCCACCAGGCTCCTCTGTCTATGAGATTTCCCAGGTCAAGAATACTGGAATGAGTTGCTATTTCCTTCTCTAGAGGATTTTATCAACCCAGTGATTGAACCTGCATCTCCTGCTTGACAGGTGAATTCTTTACCACTGATCCACCATGGAAACCCACTAGTTAGAATGACCATCATCAAAAAATATACAAATAATAAATGCTGTTGGTGGGAATGTAAATTGGTGCAGTCATGATGGAAAACAATATGGAGGTTCCTCAGAAAACTAAAAATGGAGCTACCATTTGATCCTGTAATCCCACTCCTGCACATATATCCTGAAAAAAGGAAAACTCTAATTTGAAAAGATATATGCACCCCAATGTTCATACCAGCGGTATTTACAATAGCCAAGATATGGAAACAACCAAAGTCCCCATCAACAGATTGGTTTAAGAAAATGTGATATGTGTGTGTGTTTATGTGTGTGTGTGTGTTACGTATATGCTTCCCAAGTGATGGAGCAGTGGAGAATCCACTTGCCAATGCAGGAAATGCCAGTGATGCAGGTTCAACCCCTAGGTTGGGAAGATCCCCTGGAGTAGGAAATGACAATCTGCTCTAGTATTTTTGTCTGGAAAATTCTATGGACAGAGGAGCCTAGCAGGCTACTGTCCATGAGGTCACAAAGAGTCAGACACTACTGGGCACACATGCACACACATATACATATACACACACATATATAATAATGGAATATTACTCAGCCACAAAAAAGAATGAAACATTGCTATTTGCAGCAACATGAAGGGAGCTAGGGAGTATCATATTGATACGTGTTATCACATATGTGGAACCTAAAATATAATACAAGTGAATCGATACCCCAAATGGAAACAGACTCATAGACATAGAAAACAAACTTATGGTTACCAAGGGGGAAAGGGAAGTGGTCGGGATAACTTATTTTTATTTTTGTAGTTATTTATTTTTGGCTGCACTGGATCTTCATTGCATCTTGGGCTTTTCTCTAGTTGTGGAGAATGGGGGCTACTCTCTAGTTGTGGTCTGCTGGCTTCTCATTGCCGTGGCTTCTCTTGTTGCAGAGCATGAGCTCTAGGGTCTATTGATAGCATTTAAATCTATTAAAATCTAGTTAATAGATTTAAATTTAAATTTAAATCTATCAATAAATTTAAATCTATTGATAGCATTTAAAAGGAGTCTGATAGTTGCAGTGTATCCCTCCATATAATGATGCCTTCATTTTACCAATCTTGCCTGGTTAGATATTTAAGACTTAAGTTGGGTTTGGTCATTTTCTATGATAAACAAGTCTTCAGTGGAGCCCCAATATTCATGGTCTTGAGTAGTTGCAGTGTAGGGCTCAGTAGTTGCAGCTTCTGGGCTCTAGAGCACAGGCTCAATAGTTGTGGCACACAGACTTAGTTACTCCAAGGCATGTGGGTTCTTCCTGGACCAGGGATTGAACCCATGTCTCCTGCATTGGCAGGTGGATTCTTTACCACTGAGCCACCAGAGAAGCCCTTATTTTTTCATTTTTGGCCACAAGGAACAGCTCATTGGATCTTAGTTCACAACCAGGGATTGTATCTGGGCCCAGGGCAGTGAAAGCACTGAGTCTTAATTGCCAGACCACCAAGGAATTGCCAGGAGGGACAAATTATGGGTTTGGGATTAACAAAGACAAACTACTATATATAAAATAGATAAGCAAGAACAATATATTGTATAACCCAGCACAGGGAACTATATCCAAAATCTTATAACAAACTATAATGGAAAGCAATCTGTATATATGTATATGTATATATATATATATATATATATATATATACATATACATATATGTGTGTGTGTGTGTATACACACACATATAACTGAATCAACTTTGCTATATACTTGAAAATAACACAATATTGTAACTGAACTTTATGCCAGTAAAAAATGTTTTTAAATTAAAAAATTTAAAACATCAAAATTATTTCAGCTCATGATCAAGATACTTCACAAATGCAAATTCTATTTTTCAGGTATAACAAATGGGAGTATATCTTTAATTCTTAAGAACAATACCTTTGGAGTATTTTTTTATTATTTTCAGAAGATATCTCTAAGAATATTTTGCTAAGGGATATTTTAACTCTTCTAATAGATTTTCATAGGGATACGGTTTATTTTCCTGTAGAACTTTCCTTGTTTAATGTTAATATGACTTGTTATAGATTTTAAATCTTTTACTATATTAGTTTCTGGTCATAGTTACAGGACTGAGAGGAAAATGCAATCCCTAGCAGTATGGTTTAGTAGCATCTGGAAGACAATATTAACACAGGTATATTATATGCACATATATGCATGTGCACACACGTGCACACACACACCCAAACACACTCACTTACTACTGGTAGATAAATCAATCCAGAATTTCAGATGCCAAGCCTATTCATCACCACTGACAATTTGGGCCAGATTCCTGAGAATTGGGAGTGAGCTAGAAGATAGGGTGTCATTTTAATCTTCATTCATTTTAATTTTTATTGTTTAATTCATAATACATGTGAATGAAACCTGTATTTGAAGGGAAAGAAAAGAGGTAGCCTCTTCCCTCCCTGTAGATGCATGCAAACCTCTTCAAACTAATTATTAATAAGTGTTAACAGAATTGTTAATTATCCTAGGGTCACAACCTTTTGTAAAGCCTTCCAGAGTAGAAAGGGGGTGTGGCTTAGCTCACAGCAGATTAAAACAGCCCTCTAATTGACAAATTTTAAGCTTAGCAGTTGGATTGGTGAGAAGTTAAATCACATTTACTCTCCTTCCACAGAACAACATAGACGGATTATTACATATATCTTTCCTTCATTCTTGAGACAAATATCTATTGACTCTCTGATTTAGGCTTCAGAGATCCATGGTAAACAAAAGAGGCAGCCATTGTCCCCTGAAGCTTAGATTCTGTTTTTATGAGAAAACAGTCACTTGCCAGTTTACAATTAAGAGAAATCTATTGTAGAATATGTTAGAAAATTCTAAGTCTAAAGACTTTCAAAGAAAGCCTAGGCTGCCTTATTTCCTAATTCTGAACATCTGGAAGGAAAAAGTGAAGCTCACTTCAGTGAAGCTCACATTCACTGAAGCTCAAAAAAAATTAACAAATCCTCCTAATTCCAGCCTCATGCCACCAACAAAACACCAGCATTCCCCAGATGCATCATGCATTACAAGACTTCTATTCCTCTTAGATCAACTTAGTGCTTTTCTAACTATGGAAAGATGCAAGAATCTAGGTTCATAAACATTTTTCCTGAAATATATCTAACTATCTAAGGGCCAGTTTTGCCTGTTTCTCAAAGCACTACCACCACCTTCCTATCACCACTGTCAACTGAAATAAAAACGCGCAACTTTAGTTTCAGGTTTTTTTTTTTAAAGAAATTTATTTATTTTAGTTGGGCTAATTACTTTACAATATTGTAGTAGTTTTTGCCATACATTGACATGAATCAGCCATGGGTTTACATGTGTTCCCCTTCCTGGACCCCCCTCCCACCTCCCTCCCCGTCCCATCTCTCTGGGTCATCCCATTGCCCCAGTCCTGAGCATTTGTCTCATGCATCGAGCATGGAATGGTGTTCTGTTTCACATACGATAATATACATGTTTCAATGCTATTCTCCCAGAACGTCCCACCCTCACCATCTCCCTCAGTTTTATTTGAAAACTTCCTGAGGACAATCACCTCTAAGTTAAAGTTAATTCTGGGAAACTGCTCCAAAGAAGTAGGGAGAGAGGCCAGTATATATATATATATATATATATATATATATAGTGATTTTGGCTCAGGGGTATATGCAATCCAGCATACATCCTGTTAGAAGATTACTGCTAGTCACGAATAATAGATATCTCAGTTAACTTTAGTGCTTTTCTAACTATGGAAAGATGCAAGAATCCAGGTCCATAAACATTTTTCCTGAAATATATCTAACTATCTAATAGCCAGTTTTGCCTGTTTCTCAAAGCACAGAGTGCCTCATGCTGTTCTTTGTCATGAATTCCCTTCAGAAAGTACTGTAGGTCAGCAATTATAGTGGCTAATAACTTAATCTGTGCAGAACCAGTTGGTGACATTTCTTGTTTTACATGACTATCACAAAATAGAACATGGATTACACTGGAACCTATACTTTCCCATAGAATCAGTTAAGAATTATTCTTATAAATAATTGAGGCACCATTATTTATCTTTCTTGCTTATTTTTGTGGTTTGCCATTCAGAACCCTACAAATGCTGACTGTGCAGTAGGTAGATTTGGGGGTTTAATTCTCTAGTTCTGCTGTGTGCAAGCTGAGTGAACTTAGGAAAATTATTTTACCTCCTAAAAGAACTGCAAATGATAATAATCTATTTGTTCTTGGTTATTAATCTGTATATTAGGAATAGTCATCCAATCCTATAGGATGTAGTTCTGGTCCTAGCTTTGTATTTAGCAGCTTCCTTCTTCTTTTGGATTTGTACAACCCTCTGCTGTTCAGTCACTGAGTTGTGTCTTACTCTTTGTTACCCCATGGACTGTAGCCCGCCAGGCTCCTCTGTCCATAGAATTCTCCAGGCAAGAATACTGGAGTGGGTTGCCTTTTCCTTCTCCAGGGGATCTTCCTGATCCAGGGATCGAATCCAGCTCTCCTGCATTGCAAGCAAATTCTTTACCACCTGAGACCATCAGAGAAGCTTTGTCTCTCAATAAATTGTTCAGCAAAATATAGGTTATCAAATAGTAGGTTTGGAGTTGCTCATATCTTTGCTATTTTTTAGTGTACACAAGAACAGTAATGATATCCTTCTTTCATTTCTGATATTAGTAATGTGCTTCTTCTTTCTCTCTCTCTTTCTTTTTTTGTTGTTAACCTGGCTAGAGGCTCATCAATTTTACTGATTTTTTTTCAAAGAACTGGCTTTTGCTTTTGCCGATTTTCTCTGTTGGTTTCCTGTTTTTAATATCATTCATTTCTGCTCTAATTTTTATTATGTCTTCTCTTCTGCTTACTTTGGATTTAATTTGCTCTTCTTTTTCTGGCTTCTACAGGTGAAAGCTTAGATTATTGATATTATTAGATCTTACTTTTTTCTAAATAATGGATTTGATGCTATACATTTCCATCTAAACATTGATTTGCTGCAACCCACAAATTTTGATAAATTTTATTTTCATTTTGTTCAAAATAACATCTTTCTCATGAGTTTCCTTCTTTGTCAATATCGATATTTAGAACTCTTTAATTTTCAAGTATGTTGGAATTTTCCATTTGTCTCTCTGTTATTCATGTCTATTCAGTTCTATTGTGGTCTGAAATCAGGTAATGTATCACCTTTATTCTTTCAAATTTGTTAACTTGTGTTCTGTGACCCAGAATGTGGTCTATGTTGGTAAGTATTCCATATGAGCTTGAGAAGAATACGTAATCCACCATTCTTGGATAAAACTATTGACAGAAATCAATTATATCCAACTTATTATTGGTGTTGTTGAATTCAGCTTTGTCCTAAGTGATTTATCTACCGCTGTCTGTCCATTTCTGATAGAGGAGTGTTGAAGTCTCCAACTATAATAATGGATTCATTTATTTCTCCTTGTGATTTTATCAGCTTTTGTTGAATGTGTTTTGATTTTCTGTTATTAGACACATAGACTTTCAGGATTGTACATGTTTTGTTGGAGAATTGATCTCTTTATCATTATGTAGTGTTCCTCCTTATCCTTAATAAGTTCCTTAGCTCTGAGGTCTGCTGTGTCTAAAAATAATATATGTATTGATATTTCCTGTTCCTTTGATTAGTGCTAACATATATTTCTGCATTCTTTTATTTTTGATCCATATGTATCTTCATACTTAAAGAAGGTTTTTTGTTGACAACTTGTAGTTGGTCTTGTTTTTTGATCTACTTTGACAATTTCAGTCTTTCAGTTGGTGCATTTAGACTATCAAAGTTTAAAGGGATTACTGATATAGTTGGATTAATGCCTACTATTTTTGTTACTGTTTTCTATTTGTTGCTTGTTTTTTGGTGTTTTTTTTTTTTTTTTTTTAATCTCTCAGGTGTTTTCTGTCTTTGTGGTTTTAATTGAAAATTTTAAGTGATTTCAGTCTCTTGCGGGGTTACTGCTCCTTCTCCCCGGGTCCTGATGTGCACAAGGTTTTGTTTGTGCCTTCCAAGAGTCTCTATTTCCTGTAGTCCTGTGGAAGTTCTGTAATCAAATCCTGCTGACCTTCAAAGTCAGATTCCCTAGGGATTCCCAGTTCCTTTGGCACATTCCCAGGTTAGGAAGTCTGATGTGGGGATAGATCCTTCTCAACAATGTGAGAACTTCCTTGATATAATTGTTCTCCAGTTCGTGGTTGCCCACCCGGCAGCTCTATGGTAGGGCTACAGGCTCTATGGTAGGGCTAATGGTGACATCATCCAAGAGAAATCATGCCACACCTCCCAGCATTGCTGCTGCCAGTGCCCCTGTCCCTGAAGCAGGCCACTGCTGACCCATGCCTCTGCAGGAAACCCTCACTCACAGACAGCTCTGGCTCAGTCTCTTGTGGGGGCCAATTCTCCTTTCCTCTGCATTGTAGTGTGAGCAAGGATTTGTTTGTGCTCCCCAAGAGTCTCTGGAGGGTATGAGGTTTGATTTTAAGGTGATTTCACCCCACCTACCACCTCACTGAGGCTTCTCCTTTGTCCTTGGATGTAGGATATCTTTCTTTGATGCGTTCCAAGTTGAGGATTGTTCAGCAGCTAGTTGCAATTTTAGTGTTCTCACAAGAGTAGATGAACACATGTCCTTCCACACTGCCATCTTAGCTCCACAAGGAAAAAAATGGATACAGTGAGAGATTTTATTTTCTTGGGTTCCAAAATCACTGCAGATGGTGACTGCAGCCGTGAAATTAAAAGGGGCTTGCTCCTTGGAAGAAAAGCTCTGACAAACCTAGACAGTGTATTTAAAAGCAGAGACATTAGTTTGCTGACAAAGATCTGTATAGTCAAAGCTGTATTTTCTCCAGTAGTCAGGCATGGATGTAAGAGTTGAATGTAAAAAAGGCTGAACACTGAAGAATTGATGCTTTTGAGCTGTGGAGTTGGAGAAGATTCTTGAGAGACCCGTGGACTGCAAGGAGATCAAACTAGTTAATCCTAAAGGAAATCAACCCTGAATATTCATTGGAAGGACTGATGCCCAAACTGAAACTCCAATACTTTGGCCACCTGATGCAAAGAGCTGACTCATTGGAAAAGACTCTGATGCTGGGAAAGCTTGAGGCCAGGAGGATACTGAAGTGACAGAGAATGAGGTGGTTGGATGGCATCACCGACTCAATGGACATGAGTTTGAGCAAACTCACTAAATTAGAATAGATATTTCTTCTAATGCTGTTTTTAGCTCACATATACAAATAATAAAGAAGTAAATGTGAAAGAAGAAATAGTTATGATACCCCAATAATAATAATGTTAAAAAAAACTACACCAAAAGAAGCAAAATAGAAAAAACCATCAAATTGGAGGAATACTAGTTGCCAGTTCCTAACTAGTCATGCTAACTTGAAAGCATCAAGTTTAGAGCCAAATATTAAAAAAGCACCTAATAAATCATTTTCTTAAATAGAATGAGCAGCTATAACCTAAGATATTTCTTGGGACTGCTGTGAGAGGTAGCTCCCAAATTCTAAAATTAGACATTGAGCTATTTGAGGAGATATTTCAGCATGAGGTTTGCAGGTTCTGGTTTACATTTTCCAGGCTCTAATTTCAGAGTTCTCTTCAACTTCACTTTGATTCTTTACAACTAAATAATCACTAAATCCTCTTAATGAAGTCCTCCTATTGCCTCTTGATTTTTCACAGCAATGAATGGTTCTTTTAAAACACAAACAGAATTGTCATATCATGATGCTGAGATATCTCCTCAGCTGTGTCCAGTCTGTTAATGATGCTATCAAAGCCTTTAATTTCTGTTACAGGATTTTTTTTTTAATCTGTAGTATTCTTTTTCATTCTTTCTTAGAATTTCCTTGTCTCTACTCACATTCTTATCTATCCTTTCATGCTGTCTACTTTATCCATGTGACTCTTGTGCACTATTAATTATAGTTGTTTTAAATTCCTGGTCTGATAATTCCAACATCCATGCCATATCTGATGCTTTCTCTGTTTCTTCAAACTGCACTGCTTAACTTTTATACGCTCTGTAATTTTTTCTTATTAGCCAGATATCATATACTGGGTAAAAGAAACTGATGCAAATAGACCTTTTTTTTTTTTTTTTTGGCTACATGGCTTGTGGGATCTTAGTTTCCCAACCAGGAATTGAACCCAGGCCCTTGGCCATGAAAGCGTAGAATCTTAACCACTGGACCACCAGAGAATTTCCAACAGACCTTTAGTAATGTAGTAGCAAAATGTGAGGGAAGGGGAAATGTTCTATAGTCCTATGATTAGGCCTCAGTCCTTCAGTCAGCTTGTGATTCTCCTTTTCCCCTCTCTTTGGTGGAACAGGATGGCTCAGGTGGGCTGAAGCTGTGTATTTCCCTTTCCTTGGTTGGGCTCTGATAAAATCCCAGTAGTATAGGCTCTGGTAAAATAGTTTCTCTTGAGTAAGTGCAGGCCTTGTTAAGAAGAAAAGAGTGCTCTGACATATTTCAAAATAGTTCTGTTTCCCCCTACTTCCACAGGGGAATTTTTCTCTAATACTCACTGTGAGAACCTGTTAGGTTCTCCTGGAGGTAAAACTCACAAAAATGTGTTGTTCCCCATTAACTGAGTCTTCTTAGAGGTTTTACCTCTAGACTTGTTTAGACTGAGCCTCCACAGTTTGTCACCATTCACATTTTCCTACCTAGCACTGGTTCCCACTGAGGTTTCTGCTCCTAAGTTTTGCTCTAATAAGATGTGATTCTTTGTATCTGCCTGCCTGCCTTTCTAATTACAGGGGCAATGGTTTGCTCTGTGACATCACTTCTCTGACAGATCCAAGAAGAGTTTTGATTTTTCAATTTGGTCAGCTTTCTACTTGTTTTTTTAGAACAGAGTGAAAATTTCCAAGTTCTCTACATGCTAGACTGGAAATTCTTCTGTGGTTTTTACAGTGTGGTTTTACTGTCAAAATTTCCCACTTACATGTAGTCTACACACTCTCCAGATTGACCCAGAATTGCCATTGCCACTTCTACTATTTAGAAAACAATTTAAAAAAAAAATCTGAACATGTTGTTTTTCTGGTTATATTAAATATAAATATTATTACTAATGAGAAATGCTACAAATACAGCATCTTTCCTTTCACAAAGGGTTATAATGCGAGAAAAATCTATGAATGTAAAAATCATTTCTTCTTGTTCTTAGGCACTAAATACTTTTCACCTCTTTAAATTCTATACCCACCTATATGTAAGCAACATGAAAAACTTTACTCTCAATTCTTTTTGATAGCAGTTTGTTAAGCAGAGGAAAATGGAACTGTAAAATTAAAACTTCAGACATGATACTGCTACCTAACCAAACTTGTGTCCACTCACCCACATTCAGTAAAGCCAATCTACTGAAACCAGATTGTGGTGAAAGAAAGTGCAGCATTTATCAGCAGACACCAAGCAAGGAGTCTGAGACAGCTAAAACTCCCAGACTCCCCACTGGGTTTCAGGAATGCATTTTTAAAGGACAGGTGAGGGAAGAGGGTCACAGGGTATGTGATCAGCTCATAAAAATTCTCTGATTGGTTAATGGTGAGCTGACAAGGTGGTGTCACAAGGGTTAACATGATGAATCTTTAGGCTCCAGTAAGTCTGGGACTATATGCTCAAGGCCATCAAGTAGCTAAAGTCTTGCATTTGGTGAGGGTCTTTTCTATTATTATTATTATTAACTTATTTTTTACTTTACAATATTGTATTTGTTGTGCCATACATTGACATGAATCCACCATGGGTGTACATGTGTTCTCCTTCCAGAACCCCCCTCCCACCTCCCTCCCCATCCCATCCCTCTGGGTAATCCCGATGCACCAGCCCCAAGCACCCTGTATCATGCATCAAACCTGGACTAGCGATTTGTTTCACATATGATAATTTACATGCTTCAGTGCCATTCTCCCATATCATCCTGCCTTCTCCCTCTCCCAGAGTCCAAAAGACTGTTCTATACACCTGTGTCTCTTTTGCTGTCTTGCATACAGGGTTATCTTTACCAACTTTCTAAATTCCATATATATGTGTTAGCATACTATATTGGTGTTTTTCTTTCTGGCTTACTTCACTCTGTATAATAGGCTCCAGTTTCATCCATCTCATTAGAACTGATTCAAATGTATTCTTTTTAATGGCTGAGTAATATTCCATTGTGTATATGTACCACACCTTCCTTTCCATTCGTATGCTGATGGACATTTAGGTTGCTTCCTTGTCGTGGCTATTATAAATAGTGCTGCAGTGAAAATTGGGGTACATGTGTCTCTTTCAATTCTGATTTCCTCAGTGTATATGCCCAGAAGTGGGAGTGCTGGGTCATCTGGCAGTTCTATTTCCAGTTTTTTGAGGAATCTCCACACTGTTCTCCATGGTGGCTGTACTAGTTTGCATTCCCACCAACAGCGTAATAGGGTTCCCTTTTCTCCATACCCTCTCCAGCATTTATTGCTTGTAGACTTTTGGATAGCAGCCATTCTGACTGGCGTTAAGTGGTATCTCATTGTGGTTTTGATTTGCATTTCTCTGATAATGAGTGATGTTGAGCATCTTTTCATGTGTTTGTTAGCCATCACAATGGAGAAAAGACAATCTCTTTAACAAGTGGTACTGGGAAAACTGGTCAGTCACTTGTAAAAGAATGAAACTAGAACAATTTCTAACACCATACACAAAAATAAACTCAAAATGGATTAAAGATCTAAACGTAAGACCAGAAACTATAAAACTCCTAGAGGAAAACATAGGTAAAACACTCTCCAACATAAACCACAGCAAGATCCTCTATGACCAACCTCCCAGAATATTGGAAATAAAAGCAAAAATAAACAAATGGGACCTAATTAAAATTAAAAGCCTCTGCACAACAAAGGAAACTATAAGCAAGGTGAAAATACAGCCTTCAGAATGGGAGAAAATAATAGCAAATGAAGCAACGGACAAAGAATTATCTCAAAAATATACAAGCAACTCCTGCAGCTCAATTCCAGAAAAATAAATGACCCAATCAAAAAGTGGGCCAAAGAACTAAGCAGTCATTTCTCCAAAGAAGACATACAGATGGTGAGGGTCTTTAAGACATCTTTAGCATCTTCAAAACATCTCAGGAAATATGCATCACATCCTGTTACCTTAGCATTTCGTGTTTGAGAGAGGAGCTAAAGCAGGGGATATTGGGGAGGGGTCTGTTCCAGGAAGGCCCATGGGGTCCTGCTCAGTTACAATGCTGGAGGTACATAAAATTTTCCACGTGTAGAATATTAATATATTTAAATTTAATTAAGCGTGTCAATGAGAGTAATTTCATAGCTTCATGATATCTAATTTCAGTGACTTTAGCAAAGCAGATTTGTCTCTTATTATTTCTGTCCATTTTGTGTGCATGTGTGTTTGTAGTTTAATAGTCCTATACATAAAGATCATCTTAATCTATTTTAAAATATTCAGACACCTGCAATAACACATAGTCATAAAGCTCTTTTATTGTCAACTTATTCATCCCTCAGCTTGTCTTCATTACAGGTCTATTGGAAGATTTCCACCCTTAGCCTTATTCTCTTAGCAGTTAATTAAAATATTCTTGCTATTGAAATGCACTGTATAGTCTCTATGAATTAAGGGATGTCAAATATTGTAGTTTGCTTAGAGTAGCTAGAATTCAATTGTTTTTTTTTAATACCCATTATTTCATACTTGCTGTGATTTAGAAAAATTGCTGATGCATCAATTAATGCAAATTGTATAAAGGCTTCTATAATTTAGGCTTAAAATGCCAGATCCAGCTTTGTATTTTCATGAACTGCAACTTAAAATATGGGGTTCAATTTTCATTTACCTAATGTTCCCCAGTAATAAAGACATGTCTACTAAGGACATCTGTTACAATTTGGTAACCTCTAATTTTAATGGGAAATAATAGAGTTCATGTCTGTAAGATTAGAGGTTATGGACTAGGTCTTTACTCTGGTTTGGCGTCCTTGATATAATGTTCTGCCAGCCAAGCTAATATATTCACAAAGAGCTCAAAGTCTTGGTTCTGCAGGCCAAAAAAAGAGAAAGAAAGAAAAAAAAACCTTTTCTATCTTGTCATTTTGCACATTGCTTTGTTGAAATCTGTCACCACCTGCTAAAAAATAATTTCTCTTTTTTAAAAGCACATGAAGAGAAAAGAGCCAGTGCATAATTACACAGTAAAATACACTTTACCAACTGGCTAGGAGAGGAAGAAAGGAGAGGAGAGAAGGCTAGAGCTGGAAATCTTTAAAGCTCTGCGTGTTTCCCAAGGCACCAGTGGAACCCATGAACTCTCACTGATGTTCAGGTTTTAGATATTTTTTTCTAGGCAGAGTGTAGGTGATGGGGGTGAGGAGGGGACCAAAGCTTTCTCTTCTCTTTCCTTTCTTGAACTGACAATCTATAGATCATTAAGGGAATGCATCCTAGAAAACAATTGTATCTGCTAGCATCAGCAATTGTAACAATGAAATTCTCTTTTTCTCTTTATTCAAGCCTAACTTAAGCATTCCCTTTGAATCCAAGTCCTTAATGGCATTTATGACTCTCACGGGTATTTATTTTAGCTGAATATCTTGCATTTGCTATGCCAAGAACAATCTCGAATAAAAAAGATTCCTGTCACTTTATTCAGGCTTCAACAAAAAGCAACCAAGCCAGTAAATCACTAAATGGAACTACCAACTTCCTATGACATGCAGGAATAATGCCTTAGCAGTCTGCTCACCGGAAAGATTAGAATGGGAGTGAACACAAGCCTGTATAAGCATGCCTAGACAAGCTGAGCCCAGAACTCTATCAAAATCAATTTCTCCCATTTGACATCTGAGTATTATGAAATGTTCTAACAAGAAGCAATAGAATTAAATTTCTTTCCAATTTGCTTTCAACATAGTGGAAGAAGTATGATAACCAAACTCACCAGGTTTTACTCATTGCTGAAAGTCCAGTGTTAACTTGAGGCCACTTTGAGGAGAGAAAAAAGATGAAAGTAGACATTGGTGTTAAACACTAAAACTGACAAAAATTGAGCAAATCATGTTTCACACAAATACTTTTTTTTTTCTTAACGTGGGTAAAATTGGAAATGACCTTGATCCAGGTCCTTGATCTTGACTTTGATCTTGTATTTATATTAGAGTATAAGAACAGAAGATAAATTACCTATGCAGATTACCCTATGTAAGATTATGACAAGATTCTAAAATTTTCAACATGTATAGAAGGTTGATGAATATATTTTATTATGGTCAGTCCTCTAATAACTGTCCTTACCTACAGGTTTATTTGTCAAAACCATAAGAAAATCCTGTGTTCATGTTGCTCTATGTACTTTAGTCCCCCACGGAAGGAAATAGAAAGACATTCAAGTGTGTTGCTTTCCCCTTTTAGTAACACTGTGTTTTAGTTGCCTTCTCTCTTTAAATATAGTGTGGGTGTGTGCTCATTCACTTCAGGCTTGTCCGACTCTTTGCGACCCTATGGACTGTAGCCCGCCAGGCTCCTCTGTCCATGGGATTCTCCAGGCAAGAATACTGGAGTGGGTTGCCATGCCCTCCTCCAGGGGATCTTCCTGACTCACAGATTGAACCCTCCTCTCCTACATCTTTTACATCACAGGAGAATTATTTACCACTGAGCCACATGCGTAGCCTTTAAATATAATAAACTAGTTAAATCATTACATGCTGTCACAAAGTATATAAATGACCACCTTTCATATTTCCAAGTGAATGTCCTACTTTATGCTTTATCTTCCTAAAAAATATTTTTATGTTAAATTGTTTACCTCCTACCAAAATGACAAAGAAACTTCCAGATTCTAGAGAAGAAATGAGATGAAATTATTTATGGCCTACCTAATCAAACACAATTCTATTCAGTTTTCAAATAAGCTGAATTGTCTTAAAGTATTTTTAAATCTTAAATAACTCTGTGTGTTTTCCTAAGTTTATTTCAAAATGGTTTAACAGTAGTAATAACTAGAGTCTTCATATATTATTAATCGATTCTTTTCTTGGATGTTTGAAAGACTTGACCTTTTTTTTTATTAGAGAACTTAAAAATTTAAAATAAATAAGAAAGCTGGGACATTATTTTCAGGCTCCTGTGACTCTTTTGGTGATTTATAGATTAATCAATCATCAATGGGATTAAAGGCCATTTACACTAAACAAATTGCTTATGGCTGCAGCAAATTGTGTTTTGAGATTTAGTGATAGGGACTATAAATTGCCAGTCATGTTATTAGACATATAAATCAGAGAGTTACTGAGAATTGATTAGCTGACTCCAATTTTTCTGAATATGTTGTTACTCTAGCTTATTATTTTTCTTTCCCAGGTCAAAACAGTTCAACTCTAAACTGAGTGAGGGAATGTGAATTTCTATAACTAAAGCTAATAGTCAGGGGTTTTTATTTTTGCTATTACATTTTTATAAGTTCTCATAGATCAAGAAAACTAGATTTTTTATGTGAAGACTGCAATGTGTTTTTTTTTTATTCACTATCTGAGTATAATTATCCTAGGTATGAAAAATAGCATAGTTTAATTAAATAATTGTAAAGCCTTCTGTTTAAGGATGGAATTGCATTATAACAAACCCACAATGAACACAGGTTTCCTCCTCTTTTAACACTTTCCTAACCACTTTTAAGAATAGAGAAATCACAAAAAAAGGAAAGCATGTACTATGCATATTTCTGTTGTTGTGAAGACCTTTATGATATTCAGCCATCATGAAATGATAGAAGAACATTCATTTTTTTTTTAAGCAAGCACAAATTATTTGCTGTCTGGGTGAGTGATTGATTTAGGGGAATTAGTCTGTATACAGACTCTGAGTTCTGAATTAGTATGCTAGCTTGCCTGACACTTCTCTCTTCTTATAGCAATATACCCCATGCAAAATTACTAGAATATTCTTACATACAGCCTTCATTGTATTATTGCCCTGTTAGAAAATTTCAATGTCTTCTCAATTATCTTCAGTATAACATTCAAAATTTCCATTTTCTCAAACTATTCTTTACAAACTCTATCAGAATCAGAAAAAAATATACTTTGAAGAACAGAAAATGTCACAACCATATCACTAGCTAGCAATCTATAATAAACAATTATCAAATAATTGAATTAATCTAAAACCAAGTATACTTGCAAATTACAAATAAATTTCAAAGATATTATAAAATATCCCATTCTTATCAACTCCAAAAATTCAAACAGGGGGATGACAAGACAAAAAAGGGTGCTCTTCTTCTCTGATAACCTATCACTGAGCCAAACAGCTGGGCAGTGCATATATACAAGTTAAAGTGAGAATTGTTGGATTTAGAGTAACCTGGGTTCAAATTTTATCTCTTATGGACTAGCTATATTATGATGGAGAACACTACTTGTTATCTGATGCCTGTAATAATCTATGGCTTGAACTTTGCAAAAGATTGATGTAAAATCACAGCTTGGTCCCTTAATCTCCTAATATATCCAGAGCTCATACCCCCAAAGGGATATACAATTTTTGAGCAAAGATGTACAGTGGAAGGCTGGTAGTGTTTATTATATACTCACTCTGTATTTAATCATCATAAATGTCATGACTTGTGCTTAAACATGCAAGCTGAAGTTTCAAACAGAAATACATATTCAGTTAATTCTGTCACAAATATAAATATTAGAGAACTATTTCAACATCCAGGAAAAAGAGGGATTTTCAGTTATTCTTGTATTTTTGTTTTGACTCTTAGTGTTAGCTTTTACAAGAACTTTAATTAATCTGATCTATACCCTTTCAGCACATAGAAATGTGCAAAGGGAATATCCAACTGTATGTATCCTTAAAGATTTCTAAAATAAACATTAATATTCATGTTTTACCTTTCTGTCATTTGGTTGTAGAGTAACATTCTATTTATGTACAAGACTTTAAGATGCTGGAGGTGGTAGACTTTTTTTCTTTCTTTTTGTCTTTTTTCTTCAACTATGCTATGATTGATTTCCTCTGAACAAAATGTTTTTCAAAGTTCTGTTGTGATTAAAATGTCAAAAATGTTGGTAAATGTTCTGAGAGTTTCACTAAACCACAAACATTTCTGCAGGTTTTCTTTCTTTTTTTATTTTTTTTATTTTTTAATCTATATTAAGTTCCCCCATGGGTACACTGCTTCATATGAACTGTTTTTCCAATGAAATAAAACAGCTCTTTGGTTCAAAGAAATAAAAAGGTGTTGTTATTCTTAGAATTACACCAATATTTGATTTGGTTATACTATAATAGAATTTCTTTTATAGAAACCAGCTGAGGGAAAAAAAATCTCTCAAAATTGTAACAAAGAAATCCCTCTGAACTATATACTTTTAAAGATATCTATACATTTAAGGAGATGTGCACTCAGAATAATCTCAACAATTCCAGCTCTAATAAATTAGACTAGTGTATTCTGCCTGTCGGTTATTTTCCTTTCTGTTCCTTGTATTTGAATAGTTTTCTGAGTAGGGAGTTGATATTTTTTGGCACTATAAAATATGTCAAAGCCAGACGTAGTCATTAGTACTGGGAGACTAAGGGTGTGAAAGAATTATTAAAGCCTTCCTGAGACTTGAACAACCAAAGCTGATTTTGGACTCTGATGCTTACACGTGGAGAAGGAAATGGCAACCCACTCCAGTATTCTTGCCTGGAGACTCCTAGGGACGGCGGAGCCTGGTGGGCTGCCCTCTGTGGGGTCGCACCGAGTTGGACACGACTGAAGCGACTTAGCAGCAGCAGCTTGCACCTGACTAGGATTAATAAAGACTCAACATACAAGTGATGTGCAGGTACCACATGAAGGTGGTCAAGTCACATATACAGAGGCCAGTCTTCCTTAAAAGACTCATCAAATGTGCCATAGTGAATATGGAAGGAAAGACCTCTGCAGTTTCTACAACACATTAAGGTATTATTAATTTTTAGTCTATTTTCCCCACCCCATGCTCATCCCCCCAAAAAACTCTTGCTTGGTTTAATGTTGTTGGAATGGCTCTCAGAGGATGTCACAGGAGTAAGACTGACAATCAAAAATGGCTTGACAAGGCAGTGTGTACTTCTGCAGAAAGGTGTGCTGCAAAGGTCTGGGAGCAAGCACACCGAGTGGTAAGTGAACTTGGTTTTTAGCCCTAAGATGCAAGTTCCCTCCTCTGGCTCCTCAAAGGTTGAGGACCACAGAGTTACAATCGTTCCTGCATGTCCTCTAAGTTTTTATTGGACAATTGGTCTCCATGAGGGCCAGGAGTAGTACTTGTAAGTTCCTGATAGGAGGATTCATGTTAACTATTTTCCCCATCCTTTTAGTTTTTTGTGCATGTCCAGGGTAAAGCCTCAGAATTAACCCACCAAAATGTTCTTATGAGGAAGGAGAATGAGGAAAAGAAAAGAACAAAGGATTGGCAACTAGCCACCATTTTAGGAATCTTATTCACATTCCGGTTATATACCTTTTTGTTCTACGATTCTAGGAATGAATCACTTCTTTATTTCTTATAACTTCTCCTTTGATAGGAAATACCATATCTTTCTTACAATGTTCCTTTGTATCTTTGTATTTTCCTATTTTTGAACCAGTCCCCATTTGATTTTCTACTTGACATTAAGGTAGAGTTTAGAGTGAGTAAAATTTATAATATCAACTCTGTAAAACAAGACAGGCACCACATATTTAGTTCTTAAATTATCACACTGAGCTGAAGTCAGCTCATTAATCTTCTATTTTCACCCCAAGATTCCAAATCGACACACTTATGCAATTTAGCAGTTACAGAAATGATTAATAGGTTTCTTTGGTGCTAACCTAATTGCTGTGACACTGAAGACAAGAACATTACAAAAGATAAAGCATTGAGACCAGAATTACCTCCCTTCTAGGTAGCAATCAGCTGTTAAAGACAATTCTTGAACTCCTTTGAGCAATAAACAAATTGTTGTTGCCAAGTATGGTTTTTGCCTTGCTGGATTCAACTGGAAGAGAGTCTCATTAACATATCCTCATGCCCAGCTCACTGTTTTCTATCTTATCTGTCGGGGGAGTGTGTAATTTCCCTGGTTCTGTCTTGCATCAAAAATTTGAAGCAATGGACAAACCAGTGTTACAGCCCTTGGATGGCGCAGTGTTATAGCTCCATGCTACAGCTCAGTTTTATTTAGAAAGTAAAGGAAAATACATCCTCCAGGTGTGAGGGCATGCCAACCCAAAAGACACTAAGAGAAGAGAGGTCCTCCGTCCAATTTTAGCTTCTCTTTTTATGTTTTTTTTTCCTCCCCCTGGGCCTGCCCTATGTAAACTGGGCTAGCCAGGAATGCTGTTTGTTTTACCTGAGGTCCTCACTCCAGTCGGGTCCTGGGACTTTCCTTTCTTCTATTTTTCCGGGCTTTTCCCTTCATTGTCTTTTAGCCACCAACATTCTGGACTCCTTTTTCCTATTCTAACTACCTAACATATCCACAGTTTCTGTTATCAAGTTTCTCCAGAAAGTCGTTAAAAAAAATCTAAATAATATTTATATATTTTACTTCTACAGTGTCATATTTTCACATGAGCCATAGTCTTGAATTTTTGTTTAATGTACATTAAATGAACATGTAGATGTATTTAACAAATAAAAAGTGGAGAGGGAGAGAGGCAATACTTAAAAAAATCCCTGTATTAGTTTTTAGTCAGTTCAGTTTAGCCGCTCAGTCATGTCTGACTCTGTGACCCCATGAATCGCAGCACGCCAGGCCTCCCTGTCCATCACCAACTCCTGGAGTCTACCCAAACCCATGTCCATCGAGTCGGTGATGCCATCCAGCCATCTCATGCTCTGTTGTCCCCTTCTCTTCCTGCCCCCAATCCTTCCCAGCATTAGGGTCTTTTCCAATGAGTCAACTCTTAGCATGAGGTGGCCAAAGTATTGGAGTTTCAGCTTCAACATCAGTCCTTCCAATGAACACCCAGAACTGATCTCCTTTAGGATGGACAGGTTGGATCTTCTTATAGCCCAAGGGACTCTCAAGAGTCTTTTCCAACACCACAGTTCAAAAGCATCAATTCTTTGGTGCTCAGCTTTCTTCACTGTCCAACTTTCACATCCATACATGACCACTGGAAAAACCATAGCCTTGACTAGATGGACCTTTGTTGGCAAAGTAATGTTTCTGCTTTTAAATATGCTATCTAGGTTGGCCATAACCTTCCTTCCAAGGAGTAAGCGTCTTTTAATTTCATGGCTGCAATCACCATCAGCAGTCATTTTGGAGCCCCAAAAAACAAAGTCTGACACTGTTTCCACTGTTTCCCCATTTATTTCCCATGAAGTGATGGGACCAGATGCCGTGATCTTAATTTTCTGAATGTTGAGCTTTAAGCCAACTTTTTCACTCTCCTCTTTCACTTTCATCAAGAGGCTCTTTAGGATAGTAAAAAATGTCATCCTTAAATATGGCATTTTGATATAAGAATTATTCTGAGCTGAGGGCAATTGAGAAGAATCAGATATAAGAAAATATGTCTGCCTTTTATTTGCTTAAAAGGACTACATAACATTGTAAAGGAGTTTCTCCTCTTTTCTTTGTCAAAAAGGATAAAATTAATCATTGGAGATAACCTTAGATTTCTATCAGCCCAAGGACAACACCAGAAGAATATACAAAGCAAACTTTGCTATCTAAACCTTATCTTCCTTATTTCCATATATTTGCCTTCCCACAATTTGTCTATTATTTTTTCCATTTATCTTGTCACTGCTATAAAAATGTGTTCTTTTGTTAAAGCTGCTATATAAGCCCAAGTTCTAACAACCACTTTGAGTTACTCATCCCTGATTACTCTCAAATGTATTTGAAATGCACATGCTAATAAACTTTTGTTTTTCTCTTGTTAAATCTGTCTTTTGTTAGTCTAATGTACAGGGACCCAGACAATGAATCTAAGATGAGTAGAGGGAAAGAACTTTTTTTTCCCTAACCTACAGTGCCATCTACATATTTCCAAGAAAAATTATTTTCTATCAAAGTACTCAGAATATTGTTTTCGTTTTTCTATTCGGCTTTCTCTGTTTAGATGACCTAAACACAAAATGTCCCTTGGGTTACAAAGTACCAAATAATATATATACTACAAAATGAATTATCAAATATCTTACTTTATCAAGTGTTTTTAAAATTTTTGTTTTTAAAATTTTCACATCTAGTTGAAATGTAGCTTTTAATCCCTTAAATGAACATGAGTTGGCAACTTCTAGAGCAAACTGAAGTCTCCTCTTAGGCTGTCTCTCTTTACCAAAATCAAGTTCATAAGTAGATGGCCATATTTCATATTTAAGTCCTCAAACAGCAGTGATAGAAGCATTCACATCTAAATTGAAATAATGTGTATGTGTTGACACTATTGGTTGCATATTCATTTCTATCGTCTTAATATAATCTGTAGTACCTGTAATTTCCTCCAAAAATAAAGTTTGTCAGTTAAGAGAAAAATATTTTCTCTCCTTTTGTACTTTGTGATTCTAATACTTTATTAAGCTGTTTAAAAAAGACTTTCTAGCCTTCTTTAGGTTCTCTACTTGGTGGTATTGCCACCACTGAGTTTTTATTATGTAAATTATTGCAATCTGGTTAGCTCCTTCCGTCTTTTTTTCTTAACAAAAGGGGTCTGCAAGTGCTAATCAAAATGCTGCAATTTACATATTAATGAAGTTTTTATAATGACATTTCCTTCATACACAGAGTGAGCAAAGGGGAAACTTTTTATCTTTTTTTCTGAGAAAGCAACTGTTAAATTTTGATCTTATGAAGTATCTTCGAAACTTTCCAAAGTTGGTTAGAATAGCATTTATGCAATTTAATCAGATACAGAATGAAAGCACAAGGAATAAGCTTCACACATGTGATGTCTATAAGCAATACATTTTTGTATACATTCATGCACTTGCAATTACACAAAATGCTAAGGATACATTTGGCAGTGAGGATGCTGTGCACAATCAAGTAGCAATCATTTCCAGGAAAGGAAAAACATTCCACTAAAAATGAGGGGAAACAAGGAGTGTTCAGAAGAGATGTCAAAAGTGTCCAACTGTTTTCATAGAATATAGGTGATGTCCTGGTGCTAGCAAAATCCAGAAGAAACCTTATAACAACTAGAAATGTCTATAATTGCTATAAGCCCAAGTATGAAGATTCACAAAAGTAAAATAAGTGGATGAAAGTAGTTAAAATGATCTTATTAATAATGAGATGTCTGATTGTAAAAGTACTTTAGCTTTTTAGAATGTGTCACTAAAAACCAAGCTGTAAAAACAAATTAACAGTCTGTCGCTAGAATATAATCTCCCACAGATAATGTACTCTTAAGCGAGAAATGATAAAACACAAGTGAAAAGACAGGGATTCCAATATTAATCTTTATTTAGTCGATGACATTCTTTGGAAGTCAGGCAATGAGTCAATTTGTGATGGTTTTAAAATTATCAAACATATAGGCACAATATTTGCAATGTGAATTATTTTTTCAATCAATTGCATCCTGAAAGAATGTATATACACAATTAAGGAAGAGAAAGAAAAGAGAAAAATGGCTGAAACATTTTGTGTGAATTCTTTACTGTATTATTAAAAGCATTTTACGTGAAAAATTTAGTCACTAATTTGAAAATGTCAGTTTCTCTAAATCCTATTTTCTTTCAAAAACTGATATAAAAATTAGTATTTTTTAAAATATTTCTAACAATAATGATTCAGTGGTGGGTTTTCTAAAATGATTTCTTCTTATGAAAGACATTTTGATATCTAGGATCAGTAAAATTTCTAATTTTAATTTTAATGTCTTAAATTAGTAATATTAAAATTATCTGATGCATCATATAGCTTTTAAATCTGAAAAATAAAAATTAATGAATATATTATATAGGTCAATGTAATTTGTTTTCAATAAATAAGTTAGATGTTTATTTAGGGGATGAAAGTTAATGAGGACGACTCCTGTTTCCAATTCATGGGAAGATACCCCAACAAATGAAATAATAAGGCAGGTTTTACTTCTTTTCACAGCAAGACAAGAACACTCATTCAATTAGATTAGATGACATCATGCCAAGAGCCATTAGTCCGATCACTGACTTGGGCCTGCAACTGCTACCATTTAAAAACATGGAAACACTTCCAGTCACATCTGGCCACTTGGGCATGTGAGTTGGCACAGAATACTATGGAAAGAATGAAGGCTCTTGTCCAAATTATTTACCCCCAATCCTTTAATATAGTGAGGTTATTTCTTTTAACAAAGGAGGATCCTTAAACCAATGAAACTTTCAGCTGTGCATGTACAATCCATAGAACGTTTGTTTTTCTTTCTCTTCTTTTTCACTTGAGTGAACTGGTTTCTGAATCACTTCTATCTTGCTCCAGGCCTTTGAACTGTTGATCGCTCATGTTCAGGCATTGATTTCAGGTTGTACCAATTTATTGAAATTGTACTTAATTTCAAAGAACCTCCATCACTTACTAGATCACTTTGTGTAGAATTGGACAAATGACTTCCCTCCAGGAAACCCGACCTCTTTTAACCACAGGTATACATAGGCCTTCCAATGACACAGAGTAATTGTTCTAATCTTTTGCTGGTTATCCCACAAGTCACACAATTTTTTCAGTTTCCAAAGGGGGAAAGTATTTGGCTTAATTTTTTTGGCTATTTTTCATTCTATCTCAATGCTAAACATGACTAAATTAATATAAACATACTAAACTGTGAAATTCCAAATAACTGAATTGTATACAATTGTTAGTTATCAATCTTATTTTCTTAAGTATATAGTCATCCAGAATTAAGATGACATATTAAATTGCATACATGCATACACACATGTACACACATGCACTCACAAACTACAGTAAGACAACCATAACAAACCCTTGACAGACAGAATTGTTTTCTAGTCACCAAATTATGAGTCACTCTTTGCTGACTGGCTCTTTTATGAAACTTCACTGTGCCTAGTTTGTTTGTCTCAACATTTTGCCCTGATCATTTCTGGTATTATTTGATTAGAACATACAACAGCTGTAACCTATCAACCTAATATATTTTTCCTAAAAAGTTGCATTCTGGCTTATTTGTTTTTAACTTAATTCAAAACAGCACTCTCCTTTCCCAATCCCAAGAGCAAAATTTGAGGGGTCAGAGAGCAGAAGAATGTTTGACATATTGTGCCAGCTCCCCACCCCTCAAACTAATGAGGGGTAACAGAATGTGCCACCCCAAAATATGCCTCTTACAAAGATTATTTTGAGCTAAATATTTTGATAAACTGCATACACAGGAGCATCTCTGAAAATGGAGTCAAAGTTGACCTTTTGAAAGAAACAGCTACATTTATAAGGAAAATTGCCATTTGTAAGTGTCTGTTTCTTATCATCACCCCAAATTTTTGTCTTTAGCTGATGATTGTGTTTCAGGTGGTGGCTTGGGCCACCTCCAAAAGTTACATAGTTTCATTAGGTATCTCCTATGTATACATGAGATATGTATGTTTATGCACTTCTGCGTGTTTTCTTCTTATTAATCTGCCCTCTGTTTAAGAAGTGGAGGTCCTCAATCAAGAACACAGAAGAGAAGAGAGAAAATTATCTTTACTCCCCTATTAGAAGGCTATAAGAAGGCAATGACATAAGTCATTGGTTCACCTATAATTTTGCTGCAAAGAAACAAATTTGCAAACACATTTATAAACTATTGTGTGCTATAGTCACTCAGTCATGTCCAACTCTTTGTGATCTCATGGACTGTGGCCCCCCCAGGCTCTTCTGTCCATGGGATTCTCCAGGCAAGAATACTGGAGTGCATTGCCATGCCCTCCTCCTGAGGATCTTCCTAACCCAGGGATCAAACCCAGCTCTCCCTTATTGCAGGGATTCTTTACCATCTGAGCCACCAGGGAAGCCCAAGAATGCTGGAGTGGGTAGCCTATCTCTTCTCTAGGAGATCCTCCCAACCCAGGAATTGAACCAAGGTCTCCTGCATTGCAGGCAGATTCTTTACCAAATGAGCAATCAGGTAAGCCCTAAGAATCTATTACACTAAGCCAATTGGGTAAAAAACTAAAAATGCAATCAAACAATATAGTCAATGTGAAAGAGGAGAGTTACAAAACTTTTTAGTTAATCTTCTGGATGACATTATATTTATAGATCATAACATTTCTTATGTTAAAGTAAAAAAGAAAAAGAAAAAACAACAAAAAATGGGCAGAAGATTAAATAGACATTTCTCCAAGGAAGACATACAAGGAGCTAAAAAGCACATGAAAAGATTGTTCAATATCACTGATTATTAGAGAAATGCAAATCAAAACTATAGTAAGATATCACCTCACACTAGTCAGAAAGGCCATCAACAAAAGATCTATAAACAATACATACTAGAGAGGGTGTGGAGAAAAGGAAAACCTCCCACACTCTTGGTAGGAATGTAAACTGGTATATTCACTATGGCAAACAGTATGGAGGTTTGTTAAAAACTAAAAATAGTTATCATATGATCCAGCATTTCATGCAAAGATGGGCACAATAAAGGACAGAAATGGTATGGACCTAAAAGAAGCAGAAGATATTAAGAAGAGGTGGCAAGAATACACAGAAGAACTATACAAAAAAGATCTTCATGACCCAGATAATCACGATGGTGTGATCACTCACCTAGAGCCAGTCATCCTGGAATGTGAAGTCAAGCGGGCCTTAGGAAGCATCACTATGAGCAAAGCTAGTGGAAGTGATGGAATTCCAGTTGAGCTCTTTCAAATCCTCAAAGATGATGCTGTGAAAGTGCTGCACTCAATATGCCAGTAAATTTGGAAAGCTCAGCAGTGGCCACAAGACTGGAAAAGGGAAGTTTTCATTCCAATTCCAAAGAAAGGCAATATCAAAGAATGTTCAAATTACCACACAGTTGCACTCATTTCACATGCTAGCAGAGTAATGCTGAAAATTCTCCAAGGCTTTTGAGGCTCCAATAGTATGTGAACTGAGAACTTCCATATGTTCAAGCTAGATTTAGAAAAGGCAGAGGAGCCACAGACCAAATTGCCAACATCCATCGGATCATCGAAAAACAAAAGAATTACAGAAAAATATCTATTTCTGCTTTATTGATTATGCCAAAGCCTTTAACTGTGTAGATCACAACAAACTATGGAAAATTCTTAAAGAGATGGGAGTACTAGACCACCTGACCTTCCTCCTGAGAAATTTGTATGCAAATCAAGAAGCAACAGTTAGAACTGGATATGGAATAACAGTATGATTCCAAATTGGGAAAGGAGTACATCAAGGATGTATTTTGTCACCTTGTTAATTTAACTTTTATGCAGAGCATATCATGTGAAATGCCGGGCTAGATGATGCACAAGCTGGAATCAAGATTGACAAGAGAAATATCAATAACCTCAGATATGCAGATAACATCACCCTTATGGCAGAATGTGAAGAGGAACTAAAGATCCTCCTGATGAAAGTGAAAGGAGAGTGAAAAAGATGGCTTTAAACTCAACATTCAAAGAATGAAAATCATGGCCTCCAGTCCCAACACATCATGGCAAATAGATGGGGAAACAATGGAAACATTGACAGGCTTTATTTTCTTGGGCTCCAAAATCACTGCAGATGGCAATTACAGCCATGAAATTAAAATATGCTTGCTCCTTGGAAGTAAAGCTATGACAAACCTGGACAGCATATTAAAAAGCAGAGAGGTTACTTTGCCAACAAAGGTCTGTCTAGTCAGAGCTATGGTTTTTCCAATAGTCATGTATGGATGTGAAAGATGGACCATAAAGAAAGCAGAGTGCCAAAGAATCGGTGCTTTTGAACTGTGGTGTTGGAGAAGACTCTTGAGAGTCCCTTGGATTGCAAGGAGATCAAACCAGTCAATCGTAAAGGAAATCAGTCCTGAATATTCATGGAAAAGACTGATGTTGAAGCTGAATCTCCAATAATTTGCCCACCCAATTTTTTCCACTCATTGGAAAAGATCTCAAGCTGGGAAAGTTTGAGGGCAGGAGAAGGAGACAACAGAAAGCGAGATGGTTCAGTGATATCACTGACTCGATGGACGTGCATTTGAGCAAGCTCCAGGAGTTGGTAATTAACAGGGAAGCCTGTCATGTTGTGGTCCATGGGTTCGCAAAGAGTTAGATATGACTGAATGACTGAACTGAAGTGATGATCCAGCAATCCCCCTTCTAGGTATATGTCTGGAGAGAACTGTAATTCAAAAGATCCATCCACCCCAATATTCATTTCAGCAATATTTACAATAGCCAGGACACGGAAGTGAGTTAAATGTCGACCAATAGAGGCATGGATAAAGAAGACGTGGTACGGAGGGGGCTAAGATGGCGGAGGAATAGGACGGGGAGACCACTCTCTCCTCCACTAATTTATAGAAAGAACATCTGAACGCTGAGCCAACTTCACAAAACTACTTCTGAACGCTGGCAGAGGACGTCAGGCATCCAGAAAGACAGCGCATTATCTTCGAAAGCAGGTAGGAGAAATTATAAAAGATAAAAAGAGAGACTAAAGAGTTAGGGACGGAGACCCGTCCTGGGGAGGGAGTCGTAAAAGAGGAGAAATTTCCAAGCACCAGGAAACCCTCTCACCGGCGGGTTTGGGGGAAGATTTCGAATCGCGGAGGGCAACATAACTGGGAGAAAAAATAAATAAAACCCACAGATTACGTGCCTAAAGGCAACTCCCAGCAAAGAACCCCAGACGCTCGCATCATCCGCCACCAGCAAGTGGGGGCTGAACGGAGAGGAGCGGGCGGCACTGCTTAGGGTAAGGACTGGGCCCGAACGCCCTGAGGGCAATCTGAGGGAGCTAACGTGAGATAGTAACCTAAACTGTGGGACAGCCAGAGAGAGAAAACTATCCCGTGAAAAGCCCAACTCTAAGGCACTGCTGGCCCGCTCACAGAACAAAGGACTGAGCCATACCAGAGGAGAGCTAGCCGGCTGCGGACCGCCCCATCCCCCAACGGACGCAGCGGGCAGGCGGGGCCAGCCAGACCCGGAAAGGGGCAAACTCGGCCCCAAAGAGGGCACCCCCTACCTACCTGTAAACAGGCTCCCAGTTTCTAAGCAAAGACTGCCTGAGGTCCCGGAGGGTTGACAGCCGCCGGGAGGGTCGCAGCTGGAGACCAGCTCCCCAGAACCGACACAAAGTGCACTGGAGCCGGGCGTGCCCGTAAACTGAGGCGGGGACCAGGGAGGTGATAAGTTGCATTGCGCCAACAGGGGAGAGTGCGCTCCCCAAACTCCTGGCCGCCTGAGCAGCTCCGACCGGGAACGGCATAAACCGCGGGCGCAACCGAGTCTGAGCCTTTGTGGAGTACTCGGGAACCTGAACCTGAGCGGCTTAGACCTGGGAAGTGCACGCAGCTCAGGGCCCACTCCCCAGCCGAGTAACCTGAAGCCTGAGCAGGGTAGACGGGGAAAGCACACACGCTGTGAGCGGGGGCGAACCCAGTGTGGCCGAGACACTGCGAGCTCTCCACACACACGCCAGTGATATAGGTTTGCAGTGTTCCTCCCTCCCCACAGCACGACTGAACAAGCGAACCTAAAGAGACCACCTCCGCCCCTTTGTGGCAGGATGGAAATTAGATACAGAAGAGACCTCCAAACAGAAGCCAAATAAGCAGAGGGAAGCGCGTTGGAAGTGACAGGCCAACAGATTAAAATCCCTGTAGTTAACACCGACTGCATTGTAAGGGGCCTATAGATCTTGAAAAGTATAAGCAGGAACAAGGATCTATCTGAAACTGAGCAGACCCCACACTGCTCACAACAGCCCCAGAGAAAGTCCGGGATATATATTTTTACTATTATCATTTTTTTTTAAATTTTTTAATTTAAAAAAAATTTTTTTTCTTTCTTTTTTCTTTAAGTCCTCTATTACACCTTTAATTTTCATTTTCATAACCCACTATTACCTTGCAAAATAAAACAAACCCTATTTTTAAAGCAAACTGCATACATATATCTTATACCTTTTAGGTTTTCTTTGTTTTACTGTTTCTTTCCTGTTTTACTTTTTTTTTTTACTGTTTCTTTTTTTTACTGTTTTACTGTTTTTTTTCTTTTTATACTGTTTTCTTTTTTATATTGTATGTTTTATAAGAGTCTAATCTCTAGATTTTTAATCTTTGTTTTACATATTTGATATCAATTTTGTACATTTAAGAATCCAATCTTTAGTACCCATTTTTACTCAGGATTGTGATTACTGGCTTGATTACTCTCTCCCCCTATTGACGCTCCTTCTGCTCCCCCAGGGAACCTCTATCTCCCACCCTCCTCCTTCTCTTCTCAACCCAATTCTGTGAATCTCTGAGGGTGTTCTGAGTACCGGAGAACACTTCGGGAACAGAATACTGCCCGGATCTCTCTCTTCCCTCTTGATTCCTCCCTTTCTACTCATGTTCACCTCTATTACCTTCCTTCCCCCTCTCTTTATATCTCTGTGAACCGCTCTGAGGGTTCCAGACTGTGGAGAGCACAGAGGGAAGTGCTTACTGGCTAGACTGCTCTCTCCACGTTTGAGTCCCCCTCTTCTCCTCCTGGTCACCTCAAACCGCACCCCACCCCCACTTCACCTCTCCATGTAACTCAGTGAACCTTTCTGGGTATCCCTCACTGAGGAGAATCTTTTCACCATTAACCTAAAAGTTTTATTATTGATGCTGTATGGATGAAGAAGTCTTGAGGCTACTGCAAGACTAAGACTGAAAGCCAGGGGAAACATTAATGAATAAGAGATCATTCAATAGCCTCCACATATACACTGAAACCAAGCTCCACCCAAGAACCAATAAGTTCCAGAGCAAGACATACCACGCAAATTCTCCAGCAACGCAGGAACATAGCCCTGGGCATCAATATACAGGCTGCCCAGAGGCACACCAAATCCATAGACATCTCAAAACTCAATACTGGACACTCCATTGCACTCTAGAGAAGAAATCCAGCTCCACCCACCAGAACACCGACACAAGCTCCCTCATCCAGGAAACCTTGACAAGCCATCCGTCCAACCCCACCCACAGTGAGGAACCTCCACAATAAAGAGGAACTTCAAACTACCAGAATACAGAAAGGCCACGCCTAACACAGCAATCTAAACAAGATGAAAAGGCAGAGAAATACTCAGCAAGTAAAGGAAAATGAGAAATTCCCACCAAACCAAACAAAAGAGGAGGAGATAGGGAATCTATCTGAAAAAGAATTTAGAATAATGATAATAAAAAGGCTCTGAGGGAGAGGGTGAGGGTGAGACATTCTGGGAGAATAGCATTGAAACATGTATATTATCATATGTGAAACAGAACACCATTCCATGTTCGATGCATGAGACAAAGGCTCAGGGCCGGGGCAATGGGATGACCCAGAGGGATGGGATGGGGAGGGAGGTGGGTGGGGGGTCCAGGAAGGGAAACACATGTAAACCCATGGCTGATTCATGTCAATGTATGGCAAAAACTATTACAATATTGTAAAGTAATTAGCCCCCAACTAAAATAAATAAACTTATTAAAAAAAAAAAAAGATCCAAAATCTTGAAAGCAAAATGGAGTTACAGATAAATAGCCTGGAGACAAGGATTGAGAAGATGCAAGAAATGTTTACCAAGGACCTAGAAGAAATAAAAAGGAGTCAATATATAATGAATAATGAAATAAAGGAGATAAAAGACACTCTGGAGGGAACCAACAGTAGAATAACGGAGGCAGAAGATAGGATAAGTGAGGTAGAAGATAGAATGGTGGAAATAAACGAAGCAGAGAGGAAAAAAGAAAAAAGAATCAAAAGAAATGAGGAAAACCTCAGGGACCTCTGGGACAATATGAAACACCCAAACATTCAAATCATAGGAGTCCCAGAAGAAGAAGATAAAGGGAAAGGCCATGAAAAAATACTCGAGGAGATAATAATTGAAAATTTCCCTAAAATGAGGAAGGAAATAGTCACAGAAGTCCAAGAAACCCAGAGAGTCCCAAACAGGATAAACCCAAGGCGAAACACCCCAAGACACATATAAATCAAATTAACAAAGATCAAACACAAAGAACAAATATTAAAAGCAGCAAGGGAAAAACAACAAATAACACACAAGGGGATTCCCATAAGGATAACAGCTGATCTTTCAATAGAAACTCTTCAGGCTAGAAGGGAATGGCAGGACATACTTAAAGTAATGAAAGAGAATAATCTACAACCCAGATTACTGTACCCAGCAAGGATCTCATTCAGATATGAAGGAGAATTCGAAAGCTTTACAGACAAGCAAGAGCTGAGGGAATTCAGCACCACCAAACCAGCTCTCCAACAAATGCTAAAGGATCTTCTCTAAACAGGAAACACAGAAAGGATGTTTAAACATGAACTCAAAACAACAAAGTAAATGGCAACGAGATCATACTTATCAATAATTACCTTAAATGTAAATGGGTTGAATGCCCCAACCAAAAGACAAAGCCTGGCTGAATGGATACAAAAACAAGACCCCTATATATGCTGTCTACAAGAGACCCACCTCAAAACTAGGGACACATACAGACTGAAAGTGAAGGGATGGAAAAACATATTTCATGCAAATGGAGACCAAAAGAAAGCAGGAGTCGCAATACTCATTTCAGATAAAATAGACTTTAAAATAAAGGCTGTGAAAAGGGACAAAGAAGGACACTACATAATGATCAAAGGGTCAATCCAAGAAGAAGATGTAACAATTATAAATATATATGCACCCAACATAGGAGCACCACAATATATAAGGCAAATACTAACAAGTATGAAAGGGGAAATTAACAATAACACAATAATAGTGGGAGACTTTAATACTCCACTCACACATATGGATAGATCAACTAAACAGAAAATTAACAAGGAAACACAAACTTTAAATGATACAATAGACAAATTAGATTTAATTGATATTTACAGGACTTTCCACCCCAAAACAACCAATTTCACCTTTTTCTCAAGTGCACACGGAACTTTCTCCAGGATAGATCACATCCTGGGCCATAAATCTAGCCTTGGTAAATTCAAAAAAATTGAAATCATCCCAGCCATCTTCTCTGACCACAATGCAGTAAGATTAGACCTCAATTACAGGAGAAAAACTATTAAAAATTCCAACATATGGAGGCTAAACAACACGCTTCTGAATAACCAACAAATCACAGAAGAAATCAAAAAAGAAATCAAATTATGCATAGAAACGAATGAAAATGAAAACACAACAACCCAAAACCTATGGGACACTGTAAAAGCAATACTAAGGGGAAGGTTCATAGCAATACAGGCGTACCTCAAGAAACAAGAAAAAAATCAAATAAATCAACTAACTCTACACCTAAAGCAACTAGAGAAGGAAGAAATGAAAAACCCCAGGGTCAGTAGAAGGAAAGAAATCTTAAAAATTAGGGCAGAAATAAATGCAAAAGAAACAAAAGAGACCATAGTAAAAATCAACAAAACTAAAAGCTGGTTTTTCAAGAAGATAAACAAAATTGACAAGCCATTAGCCAGACTCATCAAGAAACAAAGGGAGAAGAATCAGATCAACAAAATTAGAAATGAAAATGGAGAGATCACAACAGACTCCACAGAAATACAAAGGATCATAAGAGACTACTACCAACAGCTATATGCCAATAAAATGGACAACTTGGAAGAAATGGACAAATTCTTAGAAAAGTATAACTTTCCAAAACTGAACCAGGAAGAAATAGAAGATCTTAACAGACCCATCACAAGCACGGAAATTGAAACTGTAATCAGAAATCTTCCAGCAAACAAAAGCCCAGGACCAGATGGCTTCACAGCAGAATTCTACCAAAAATTTAGAGAAGAGCTAACACCTATCCTACTCAAACTCTTCCATAAAATTGCAGAAGATGGTAAACTTCCAAACTCATTCTATGAGGCCACCATCACCCTAATTCCAAAATCAGACAAAGATGCCACAAAAAAAGAAAACTACAGGCCAATATCACTGATGAACATAGATGCAAAAATCCTTAATAAAATTCTAGCAAACAGAATCCAACATCATATTAAAAAGATCATACATCATGACCAAGTGGGCTTTATCCCAGAAATGCAAGGTTTCTTTAACATCCGCAAATCAATCAATGTAATACACCACATTAACAAATTGAAAGATAAAAACCATATGATTATCTCAATAGATGCAGAGAAAGCCTTTGACAAAATTCAACATCCATTTATGATAAAAACCCTCCAGAAAGCAGGAATAGAAGGAACATACCTCAGCATAATAAAAGCTATATATGACAAACCCACAGCAAACATTATCCTCAATGGTGAAAAATTGAAAGCATTTCCCCTAAAGTCAGGAGCAAGACAAGGATGCCCACTTTCACCACTACTATTCAACATAGTGCTGGAAGTTTTGGCCACAGCAATCAGAGTGGAAAAAGAAATAAAAGGAATACAGATAGGAAGAGAAGAAGTAAAACTCTCACTATTTGCAGATGACATGATCCTCTACATAGAAAACCCTAAAGATTCTACCAGAAAATTACTAGAGCTAATCAATCAATATAGTAAAGTTGCAGGATATAAAATTAACACACAGAAATCCCTTGCATTCCTATACTCCAATAATGAGAAAACAGAAAGAGAAATTAAGGAAACAACACCATTCACCATTGCAACAAAAAGAATAAAATACTTAGGAATATATCTACCTAAAGAAACAAAAGACTTGTATATAGAAAACTATAAAAAACTGATGAAAGAAATCAAAGAGGACACAAACAGATGGAGAAATATGCCGTGTTCATGGATTGGAAGAATTAATATAGTGAAAATGAGTATACTACCCAAAGCAATCTATAGATTCAATGCAATCCCTATCAAGCTACCAATGGTATTTTTCACAGAACTAGAACAAATCATTTCACAATTTGTATGGAAATATAAGAAACCTCGAATAGCCAAAGCAATCTTGAGAAAGATGAATGGAACTGGAGGAATCAACCTGCCTGACTTCAGGCTCTACTACAAAGCCACAGTCATCAAGACAGTATGGTACTGGCACAAAGATAGAAATATAGATCAATGGATCAAAATAGAAAGCCCAGAGATAAACCCACGCACCTATGGACACCTTATCTTCGACAAAGGAGGCAAGAATATACAATGGAGAAAAGACAATCTCTTTACCAAGTGGTGCTGGGAAAACTGGTCAACCACTTGTAAAAGAAGGAAACTAGAACACTTTCTAACACCATACACAAAAATAAACTCAAAATGGATTAAAGATCTAAATGTAAGACCAGAAACTATAAAACTCCTAGAGGAAAACATAGGCAAAACACTCTCCGACATAAATCACAGCAGGATCCTCCACGACCCACCTCCCAGAATATTGGAAATAAAAGCAAAAATAAACAAATGGGACCTAATTAAAATTAAAAGCTTTTGCACAACAAAGGAAACTATAAGCAAGGTGAAAATACAGCCTTCAGAATGGGAGAAAATAATAGCAAATGAAGCAACAGACAAACAATTAATCTCAAAAATATACAAGCAACTCCTGCAGCTGAATTCCAGAAAAATAAACGACCCAATCAAAAAATGGGCCAAAGAACTAAACAGACATTTCTCCAAAGAAGACATACAGATGGCTAACAAACACATGAAAAGATGCTCAACATCACTCATTATTAGAGAAATGCAAATCAAAACCACAATGAGGTACCATTTCACACCAGTCAGAATGGCTGCTATCCAAAAGTCTACAAGCAATAAATGCTGGAGAGGGTGTGGAGAAAAGGGAACCCTCTTACACTGTTGGTGGAAATGCAAACTAGTACAGCCACTATGGAGAACAGTGTGGAGATTCCTTAAAACCTGGGAATAGAACTGCCATATGACCCAGCAATCCCACTGCTGGGCATACACACCGAGGAAACCAGAATTGAAAGAGACGCGTGTACCCCAATGTTCATCGCAGCACTGTTTACAATAGCCAGGACATGGAAGCAACCTAGATGTCCATCATCAGACGAATGGATAAGGAAGCTGTGGTACATATACACAATGGAATATTACTCAGCCATTAAAAAAATACATTTGAATCGGTTCTATTGAGATGGATGAAACTGGAGCCCATAATACAGAGTGAAGTAAGCCAGAAAGAAAAACAACAATACAGTATACTAATGCATATATATGGAATTTGAAAAATGGTAACGATAACCCTATATACGAGACAGAATAAGAGACACAGATGCACAGAACAGTCTTATGGACTCTGAGGGAGAAGGTGAGGGTGGGACGTTCTGGGAGAATAGCATTGAAACATGTATATTATCATATGTGAAACAGAGCACCATTCCATGTTCGATGCATGAGACAAATGCTCAGGGCTGGGGCAATGGGATGGCCCAGAGGGATGGGATGGGGAGGGAGGTGGGAGGGGGGTCCAGGAAGGGGAACACATGTAAACCCATGGCTGATTCATGTCAATGTATGGCAAAAACTGCTACAATATTGTAAGGTGATTAGCCCCCAACTAAAATAAATAAATTTATTTGAAAAAAAAAAATAAGGGAGAAAAGGAAAACTAAAACAAAACAAAAAAAGACGTGGTACATGTATATGATAGAATATTACTCAGCCATAAAAGTGAACAAAATAATGATATTTGCATCAACATGAATGTACCTAGAGATTGCCGTACTGAGTGAAGTTAGACAAAAATGACAAATATCATATGATATTGTTTATATGTAGAATCTTTTTAAAAAGGGGTACAAATGAATTTATCTGTAAACAGAAAGAGCTATAGATGTAAAAAGCAAACTTATGGTTACCAGAGGTAAGGGGATGGAGGAATAAAGTGGGAGATCATGATTAACATATACACACTACTATATATAAGATAGATAGCTAATTAGCTAATAAGGATCTACCATATAGCTTAGAGAACTATCTTCAATATTCTGTAATAGCCTATGTGGAGAAATAATCTAAAAAAGAGTAGGTATATGTATATGTATAACTGATTTACTTTGCTATAAATCTGAAACTAGTACAGCATTGTAAATTATATTTCAATAAAAATGAAAAACAAACCAAAAAAACACCTGAAATGCTTTTGCATGGTGAAGGAAACTAGCAGCAAAATGAAATGGCCACCTACTGAATTGGAGAAGATATTTGCAAAAGATATAAAACATTTCCATCACCTTGGAAAGTTCCCTGGTACTCTTTCCTAGTTAAATCTCTCCATCCAAGATAACTGTTGATCTGACTTTTTTCCACCATAGATTAATTTTCATTTTCTAGAATTTCATATACATAGAATCATACAGTAGATACCATTTTGTACTCAGCATAATGCTATTCAGAGTCATTGATGTTGTCAGGCAATCTATTACATTTTTTTAAATCACTGTGTAGAAAAAAAATAAAACTTACATTTACAATCACCAAAAAATAAAATATTTAGCACAGAGGTTTGCTAAAATGTCTAATGATACTGGAAAATAATTACTTCACCTTTAAAGTGGCGATGGTGAAAGAAGAGAGTGAAAAAGCTGGCTTAAAACTCAACATTCAAAAAAACTAAATTTACCACATCTGGTGCCATCACTTCATGGAAAATAGGTAGGGAAAAAATGGGAACAGTGAAATATTTCATTTTCTTTGGCTTCAAAATCACAGTAGACAGTGATTGCAGCCATGAAATTAAAAGACACTTGCTCCTTGGAAGAAAAACTATGACCAACCTAGACAGTGTATTAAAAAACAGAGACCTCAGAGCTATGGTTTTTCCAGTAGTCATGTATGGATGTGAGAGGTGGACCATAAAGAAAGTTGAGTGCTGGAGAATTGATGTTTTTGAACTGTAGTGTTGGAGAAGACTCTCGAGAATTCCTTGAAGAATAAGGAGATCAAACCAGGAAATCCTAAAGGAAATCAACCCTGAATATTCGATGGAAGGACTGATGCTGAAGCTGAAGGTCTAATACACTGACCACCTGATGGGAAGAGCCATCTCATTAGAAAAGGCCTTGATGCTGGGAAAGAGTGAAGGCAGGAGGAGAAGGGTGTGATAGGGGATGAGATGTTTGGATAGCATAACAAATCAGTGGAGGTGAGTTTGAGCAAACTCTGGGAGATAGTGAAGAACAGGGAATCCTGGCGTGCTGTAGTCCATGGGCTTTTCAGTGTCAGACACGACTGAGTGGCTAAACAACAACAGAGCTTAAAAAAGCAGACAAAAATGTGGACAATTGATCACAAATAATAATTAATAACAACAATAATAACAGCAACATTACCAGAAGATAGTGATAAATGAGATTCATCTTAATAGCTTCCAGAGCCAAAGAAAAACATTTTTCCTCTACCCTGGTAAGTTCAGTGACGGAGAGGCCTGTTAATTGAACCTACAAAAGACAGATTAAGGGAAAAAAAGCAATTTTAATTACATATGTATGCCCAGGATTTCACAAAGAAATTAGACTCAAGTAAGTAGCCAGAATATGGGGATTTATATCAAGCCAGTCAATCCTAATTGAATATTCATTGGAAGGACTGATGCTGAAGCTGAAGCTCCAATACTTTGGATACTTGATGCAAAAAGCTTATTCATTGGAAAAGACCCCAATGCTGGGAAAGATTGAGGGCAGAAGGAGAAGGAGATGACAGAAGATGAGATGGTTGGATGGCATCATTGACACAATGGACATAAATTAGAACAAACTCTGGAAAATGGTGAAGGACAGGGAAGCCTGGTGTGCTGCAGTCCATAGAGTCACAAAGAGTCGGACAGAACTTACTGATTGAACAACAAATGCTATCTCAAAGGGGGAATATTGTGAAGGCTAGACAAAAAGTAGAGGGTCTGGGGCTTCTAGAGAGGGAAGTAAGTTTTGAGCAGATGACTAGGAATGTATGGAAAAGAAGGATTTTGTGTAAGATTTGGTATGCAGATTCATACCAAATGAATGTCTCCTCCATTGGTAACAGTTGTTAAGACTTCTTCTCTTCTTGCTAGGAGACAAATGCCTCTTCTATAAATGGCAATTTCCTTTATGAATGTATATTTCCTTTGCAAAAAGGAAACTTATGCTCTGTTTTTAGAGGTTTTCCTTCATCTGCCATTCCTCAATTACTTTCAGAATAAAAGAATCCATATGCCAAAGTAGCATATTATGGTTCCCTTCATTTCCAAGTTCCCTAATTTTTTTTTTTATTCCTGTTTTCTTTGTGTAGGGGAGGGAAAATTTTTTTTCTCTCTACCCTCCCAGGTTCTCTGACTCAGGTCCTGTGAATTACACTGATAGGCTGATTAACAGGATAAAAACATACAAATTTATTTAAATTTTACATGTCACAAGAGTCTTCATAAGGAAATTATGTTTCAAAGAAGTGATTAAATGAGGAATTTTGTGCTGAGTTTGATGAAGAGTAAAAAGTCATAAAGAAAGCTGAGTGCCAAAGAATTGATGCTTTTGAATTGTGGTGTTGGAAAAGGCTCTTGAGAGTTCCTTGGACTGCAAGGAAATTAAACTAGTCAATCCTAGAGGAAATCAGTCCTGAATATTCATTGAAAGGACTGATGCTGAAACTGAAACTCCAATACTTTGGCCAACTGATGTGAAGCACTAACTCACTGGAAAAGACCCTGATGCTGGGAAAGACTGAAGGCCAGAGGAGAAGGGGACGACAGAGGATAAGATGGTTGAATGGCATCCCTGACTCAATGGGCATGAGTTTGAGGAAGCTCTGGGAGTTGGTGATGGACAGGGAAGCCTGGTGTGTTGCACTCCATGGGGTCGCAAAAAGTCGGACACAACTGAGCAACTGAACTGAACGGAACTGAGAAAGTCATAGAGAAATACGATAGGACTAAGGGTAGAAAACTATGGGGATTTAGCAAGGCCTATTCGTTCTGATTTTCTCAGCTTCCCCCTATCTTTGAAAATAAAGATGCTCCTTTCTTCTGGGTGCATGGAAGCCTCTTTGAGGAGGATCTTATGATCTGCTTCAGAGGACAGAGTGGAGGTCAGAGAGTCCTTCCTGTACCACTACCTCTAAAATTCCATCAGCTGAAAATATTCAGTATGTGGAGGTATTATATTTTGAGGTAATGTGTTCTGAGCTCCATCATTTCTCTCTTATCCTTCTTTTTTCCTTCTTTCATTTCCTTTCCCTTAAAAATTCTCCCTATAGTATGCCAAGCCCATATAAGAGAGAGGGTTCTGTAAATTTCCACTCCATCTCACTCTTCTGCACAGGTTCCCTGTGTCCCACCTAAGGAATCCAAAGACTTATTAATAGAATTTTGATGTTACTTTCCCAGCAATTTTGCTTCATAGGTGGGATGTCCTCAAGCCCCTGTGTTCCCCAGTAAGAGGAAAGCTTTCTTCTAATTGATTTAAAAGTATCCGTTGCAAAAATCTCTCACATTTAGAAATGGTGCAGAATCTTGCAAGTGAATCATGACTGGATATAACTTATTAAAGAAACCCTTTTTATGTTTTTAGTAGTAAGTGAAAATGGAAAACTATTCACACTTTTAACTAAAAATAGTTTTCTCTTTAAATTAAAAATGCAAATTATTCATGTTTATTATACATAAACTCCTCAGTAAATATATTACTTTTAGCAATTTTTACAGATTTTATGGGTTTCCCTAGTAGCTCAGATGGTAAAGAATCCACCTGCATTGTGGGAGACCTGGGTTCCATCCCTGGGTTGGGAAGCTCTCCTGGAGGAGGACATGGCCACCCACTCCAGTATTCTTGCCTGGAGAATCCCAATGGACAAAGGAGCCTGGTGGGCTACAGTCCATGGGGTCACAAATAGTCGGAGGCGACTGAGTGACTGAGCACAGCACAGCACAGGTATTATTCACTTAGGAATGTAAAATGTATTTTATATACTAAATAATTTGTTTATTGAACTGTTTACTTATCAACAAAAATAACCATTCTCACCTACTTCCTTCCCTTATTACTGGAAAGGAATGTTTACCTTACATGGATTGTTCCTTTACCTATCCTCCTGTCCATACCTTACAGTTCTTAAACTTTCATTGACTAGGTCTCATAGAGCAGCTGATTTTTGTAGGCACTATACAAGCCCATTAATTAATTCGTATTGTGTGGGCTCTATCTATATTCATAAGGGCATTTTGGAATGGAAGAGCATGAAAAAGATATTACAGAGATAATTTTTAAATGTTTGTTTTAATAAGCAAAAAGTTAAGTCATTTATAAACTTTAGAGTTTTAGTTAAGAACACTCATACCACTATGATAAAAACACCAGTACAGGTGACACTGTGATTGAAGCCCACTGCTCTTCCAGACCCATCAAATCACGATCTTGCAGGGTGAGAACTTTGCAGTGTATTTTGAGAAAAGCAGGTCAATGGTCTTGTCATTGCCTCCTCATTTCTACTTACTCTTCATTCACTGTAATCTGTCATCTATCACTCCACCAACACTCTTCTGTTTAAGCTCTTACCATAATTGCATCTGCACATTAAATACAAGGTATATACCACATTTTCATATTCTCACTTACTTATCATCATGACTTAAGCTACCATCTGAATGTCCACAATTTCAAAACCTGTAGCTCTGACTCAATTCCTTCTCTGGCACTAAACAAAATATTCATATATTCAATGAGTACTAATTGAGCATTTACTATTTTCCAGATATCCCATAAGCTTCTCTGACTCTAAGTAATCATACATTAACTGTATTTATCTTCTCCCTTTCCATACTCATTCTCCCCAAACTGAAAACATCACAATCAACAAAGAAACAGTACAACAAAGAAATCTCCATCAGCAGTTTTGCTTGACTCAAAATATTGATTTTTTTTATCTCATTGACCTTATTTTTAGATGTCTAAATTTTGCCTAGATTTAGGAAAAATATCTCTAACAGATTTTGTGTTTGCTTGAGTTGCTATTAAACATTTATCTCCAAATATCAGTTTTTCTCATGTGCTACAAAATGAGAAACTCAAATATGGCTAGAAGAGTTAAAGGCTGTGTTCATAGCACACAGTAGATGACATGCACTTGGCAAAATTCCAGACTGCATCCTTAGACCAAACACTTGAACATAAACTGTGTTATATTGATTTGTGAAACAGAAATTCTTCTGTCTGCAAGGCACTATTTGTAGGTGTATTGTTGATTAGCTGAGTACTCCTCTGAAGTTCATGGGGCAGAGGTCATTTCTCTATTGTTCATTTTCCTATATGAAGCACTTAGCACAGTCCCTGGCATGTAATAAGAACTCAATAAATATTTGTTGAATGACCAAATGAATACAGATACATTGTGTAGGTGTCGTGACTCTTAGATCTCCCCAAGAGCAAAAACTGTAAGCCAGTTGCAGCACGTCAAGCTCTAATTCATTTTAGCCATTTGATTTAGAATTTAGATTGCCTTGACTCTTGCTGTCTAGGTCCCAATGCAACTTAAAATCTACTGAGTAAGCTTTGTATATAAATTACTACAATGTAAGATATAAGAACAACAAGAATTAGCAATCGAGAAAAAATATGCAAAGGAGGGAATAATATTCTGACAATGTATGCAAAATTTCACCATTATTACTTAACATGCTCCTACGGTGTGGCATGTTTTATAATCTTATCGAATGTAGTGTAATGTTACCATCATTTATATTTACTACCTTCTTATCTGGAAGTAAACAAATATGCAACAGCAAAAACTGGTAAAATTTTCTTCATTGCCTAGTAATAAGTTTCATTTTTCTTTTTAATTGTACATAGAAACTAGCCTATGCTAAAATTTTCAAAATCAGTATTTTATAGGATCTTATTAAGTGAAATATCTGATATAAAAATGATAAAATTAGAATTATCTCATTTTATACAAGTTATAAAAGGAGAAAAACAACATGAGCCAAACATATAAGCAGGATTTAAGCAATCTGTACTTAAGAACGTTTTCAGTTGGGTGATCTTGTTCAGTGTCTCATCATCGCTGATTTTTTCTATTTTAAAATGGGGTTGTGAAAGCAGTTTGTAGACTGAATACAATTATAATTAATGATCACATGAACTGATTACTATATATAGTTTTTAAACTGGTTACTACAGGTAATTTTAACATAAACTTATTTGTGTGCTTAGTTGCTCAGTCGTGTCCAACTCTTTGTGACTCCTTGGACTGTAGCCCACCATGCTCCTCTGTCCATGGGGATTCTCCAGACAAGAAAACCAGAGTGGGTTGCCATGCCCTTCTCCAGGGGATCTTTCCAACCCGGGGATCAAACGGAGGTCTCCCGCATTGCAGGTGGATTTTTTACCGTCTGAGCCACCAAGGAAGACTATATGCATATATTTTTCATTTTAAAATATTTATTTTCTAAATAAAGGGGAAGGGTGGGGGAAAATTCCAGAGAGCAATATGTTAAAAACTCATCTTGCACATTTCATGTTAGTAAAAAATCCAAATTGGATAAGGCAGTGGGCAACTCCACCACCTTGTAGAAAGTGTAGTATTTTATGCGGTTTTTTCTCTTCTTTACTTTAAATGGAAATAATGACCACAGATGGGGAAACAGTGGAAACAGTGGCAGACTTTATTTTAGGGGGCTCCAAAATCACTGCAGATGGTGATATCAGCCATGAAATGAAATTAAAAGACGCTTACTCCTTGGAAGAAAAGTTATGACCAACCTAGATAACATATTAAGAAGCAGAGACATTACTCTGCCAACAAAGGTCTGTCTAGTCAAGGCTATGGTTTTTCCAGTAGTCATGTGTGGATGTGAGAGTTGGACTGTAAAGAAGGCTGAGCGCCAAAGAACTGATGCTTTTAAACTGTGGTGTTGGAGAAGACTCTTGAGAATCCTTTGGACTGCAAGGAGATCCAACCAGTCCATCCTAAAGGAGATAAGTCCTGGGTGTTCGTTGGAAGGATTGATGCTGAAGATGTAACTCCAGTACTTTGGCCACCTGATGTGAAGAGCTGACTCATTTGAAAAGACCTTGGTGCTGGGAAAGATAGAGGGCAGAAGGAGAAGGGGACAACAGAGGATGAGATGGTTGGATGGCATCACTGACTCAATGGACATGAGTTTGGATTAACTCCGAGAGATGATGAAGGACAGGGAAACCTGGCATGCTGCAGTCCATGGGGTTGCAAAGAATCAGACACAACTGAGTGACTGAACTGAACTGAATGACAACTATTGGAATCAACTAGATTATAAGTTTAACAGCATACAGAACAGCACAGGGATCATATAATGTAATGTAGATAGAAGAGCCACTCCTTTTTCTGCATTTTCATAGCACATTGCATGGATCTTTAATTGTTCTTAGACAATGTCTTTTCTTTCTATTTTATGACCATTATTATAAGAGCTAATTTCTTACTACATATCAGTAGCTGCTGTTAGGCAAGTATCTTGGCACATGCAGGAAAATATGTTATAAAAATATCTTTGGAGATAACTGGAAAAGGGAAGTGGTTATCCTTATCCAAACTTCAATCAAGGGGTATTGTGTCCCTAGTGCATTGTATCTCCAGCACACAAAATAACAACAGTTGTCCTGCAGTGCCCACACATAATTAGTTATTTCCCTTCTGATATGCCTAGCAAGGTGACTTAGCTTCAAGGGTCACCTTCCATTCAAAAACCATCTTGGCTACATGTTTGCTAAAACTGTTAACTCATAGCAAACAAAAGCTGTGCTTTTGTATTACTGTACAAAGCCTTGAAAAAGCTTTCAGTTTTGGACAGTCACAATCGAGTTATTTGTATAGGTATAAACATCTATCAAAGATCACCCATCTCTCTTCAGAGCACAATGCCAACCAGTTAAATGCTTGTTAAATCTGTGTAACAAGAATGTTATTAGCAGCTCTTGTGATTGTATTTTCTTTATTGTTTGCCAAAATGTGCTCAGAATTAACTAGAATGAAAATTCAGATATGATATTCTGATACATAGAATTTAAGTGAGGGATTTGCATGGAAGAAACTGTATAGATATTTGGCAGAGGCTACAGAGAGACCTTCTTTTTTTTCTGACCTCACACAATACTCTATATATTCATTGATCTTTAATTCTCCATTGGCTATGACAGCCATTAATTTGGAATTTTTGACTTTTCTGTAATCAATGCAATAAATCCACCTATATTTAATTCTTTCTTTTCTCTTCTCACTATAGTTACAATAAAGTGTCTTTTCCTCCATGAAAGGTCACATTTCCACCAAACTCTGGATCTCATCTCCCCTGTCCGTTACAAGTTTAGCTGTCCTTAACCATCCTGCCTAGTAATACCAGACCACCTGACCTGCCTGCTGAGAAGTCTGTATGCAGGTAAGGAGGCAACAGTTAGAACTGGACATGGAACAACAGACTGGTTCCAAAGAGGAAAAGGAGTACATCAAGGCTGTATATTGTCACCCTGCTTATTTAACTTATATGTAGAGTACCTCAGAAATGCTTGGCTGGATGAAGCACAAGCTGGAATCAAGATTGCCAGGAGAAATATCAATAACCTCAGATATGCAGATGACACCTTTATGGCAGAAAGTGAAGAAGAACTAAAGAGCCTCTTGATGAAAGCAAAAGAGGAGAGTGAAAAAGTTGGCTTAAAGCTCAACATTCAGAAAACAAACCTCATGGCATCCGGTCCCATCATTTCATGGCAAATAGGTGGAGAAACAGTGTAAACAGTGGCAGACTTTACTTTTTTGGGCTCCAAAATCATTGCAGATGGTGACTGCAGCCATGAAATTAAAAGATGCTTACTCCTTGGGAGAAAAGTTATGACCAACCTAGACAGCATATTAAAAAGCAGAGACATTACTCTGCCAACAAAGGTCCGTCTAGTCAAGGCTATGTTTTTTCCAGTAGTCATGTATGGATGTGAGAGTTGGACTATAAAGAAAGCTGAGCTCCGAAGAATTGATGCTTTCGAACTATGGTGTTGGAGAAGACTCTTGAGAGTCCCTTGGACTGCAAGGAGATTCAACCAGTCCATCCTAAAGGAAATCAGCCCTGAATATTCATGGGAAGGACTGATGTTGAAGCTGAAACTCCAATACTCTGGCCACCTGATGCGAAGAGCTGACTCACTGGAAAAGACTCTGATGCCTGGAAAGATTGAAGGCAGTAGGAGAAGGGGACGACAGAGGATGAGATGGTTGGATGGCATCACCGACTCAATGGACATGAGTTTGAGTAAACTCCAGGAGTTGATGATGGACAGGGAGCCCTGGCCTGCTGCAGTCCATGGTGTCGCAAAGAGTCGGACATGACTAAGCAACTGAATGGACTATCCTGCCTAAAGCATTTCTATTATTGTCAGTGTCACAGCACTTATCAAATCTGACATTATTCTATCTATTTGTCCACTTTCCCCTATCTATAATTAAGCTTCATGAGGGTAGAGAGTCTGTCTAGCTGGTATAATATTCTCTGGCATATAGTGTCTGCCTGGAACTTTGTAGGTGCTCATTTGGGGCTTCCCAGGTGGTGCTAGTCGTAAAGAAACTGCCTCATTGCTGGAGACATAAGAGACATGGGTTCAGTCCCTCGGTTGGGAAGATCCCCTGGAGGATCTCTATGTGTATTGGATGGCAACTCACTCCAGTATTCTTGCCTGGAGAATCCGATGGACACAGGAACCTGGTGGGCTACAGTCCACAGGGTTGCAAAGAGTTGCACATGACTGAAGTGACTTAGCACACATTTCTGTTGAAAAATAAATGATTAAATAAAATGGTTACTGTGTTTGAAGGGATTACAAATTGGTTTACCAACAAAATCAATCAGTTAATAGATATAAAATGTATAAAACAGGGTTCTATTATCTATTATTAGCTAACATTAACATAATTTGCATGAAATAATGAACTAGAATTTAATACACTGAATATGAGGCAGCATTTGGGGAATTACCTTTGGAACAATAAAACTTAAGATCTACTGTCAACCTATATGACTTTAAAATGTCCCTGCACATAAATAATGTGTACCTAAAGATATCTTAGTTTCCTCTCAACTTTAAAATTCAGCTCCTTTGCAGTTTGAGTCATTACAAAAGATATAACATTATTGTGGCTAGAATTAATGATAAAGATTTCAAGAGAATCTGTGATATAAAATAGACCTTTTAAAACACTAAAATTAACTAGAACTATCCAGATATAAAACCTACCATGTAATGCACAAATAGCTGGGAACTTCTTCCAACTTTCTTGCCACTCAGAGCCTAAGCCTGGGTTTCAATGAATAATCGGAACACAATGAGATTAGTGCTAGACAATGAAAAATATATGATACATAAGAGTTGCTGTTGAAATCTAGTGGAGAGAGGTTAATTGGCCTGACAGAGCTAGGAAGTCTCTATTACCCTGGAAAAGGGTGTAGAACTTTCTTACACAAGTAAAGAGTAAATGTTCTTCAGAGGGGATAGATTCACATTTCTTTGAATGTTTGAGAAATGATAGTGGTTTAGATTCAGGTGGCGCAGTGGTAAAGAATCCACCTACCAATGTAGAAGACACAAGAGACACGGGTTCAACTCCTGGGTTGGGAAGATCCACCGGTTTAGGAAATGGCAACCCACTCCAGTATTCTTGCCTGGAGAATTCCATGGGCAGAGGAACCTGGTGGGCTATAGCCCATGGTGTTGCAAAGAGTTGGACAGGACTCGACAACTGAGCACACGTGCTCATGCACAAGTATATACACATGCAGTAGTTTAGCGCATATAGAGTATAAGATAATTAAAGAAAGATACAACAATTGTAGATAATTAGGCAGGCAAGTGCGGAGAAGGCAATGGCACCCCACTCCAGTACTCTTGCCTGGAAAATCCCAAGGACAGAGGAGCCTGGTAGGCTACAGTCCATGGGGTCGCTAGCAGTCGGATACGACTGAGCAACTTCACTTTCACTTTTCCCTTTCACGCACTCCAGTATTCTTGCCTGGAGAATCCCAGGGATGGGGGAGCCTGGTGGGCTGCCATCTGTGGGGTCGCACAGAGTCGGACACGACTGAAGCAACTTAGCAGCAGCAGCAGCAGCAGCAGCAGCAGGCAGGCAGGCAGGCAAGTGAGATTGGTAAAGTCTGTAAAGGGTCTTTTTTATTTGGCTGAGTAGAGGATCTGTGGTGGGAAGAAAACAAACAAAAATAAAAACAACAAGTATTTTTGCAACTATAAGCAGATTAAAACCTTACAAAATTGAATGGAATGGGTTCTAGGCTGTTTCCAGGAATGACTCCCAAAATGATTTTATTGAACCTTAAGTAAATAGACTGCCAGTATTTCCCCTGCAAAGATGATATTATTCAGGATCAGCAGAGAAGAGCAATTCAGGATCTGCAAGGGTGATGAGGACTGTGCAAGTCCCATGTGGCAAGGGAAGGAGAACAACTTTTACAGAGAGGAATTGGAACTTGAGAGGGCTGTAGTAAACACAGTTTCTGGTTTTTCATTTGCTGAGTCCTTGCCAGGAAAGAGGAGAAGTCTTTCTTCTTTCTGTTGGACTCTTTCAGTGTGTAGTTACTCCCCTTTCTGATCTCTCTACTCTATTTAATTGAAGTTTCTGTTTATTGTTTTTTTACAATATCAACAAAGATTCAATACAAAAATCAGAAAGCTTGATATAGTCACTGTAATGGCCTTTCAACACTTGTTAAATTGTGACACCACTACATAAAACCTAATTATCTTTACTTCCATACGTGACAGCAGAAAACACACCAAAGCAACAGAAACACGAATAATCAATAATGGTCGCCTTCACTTCCTCACCTCCCATTCTCTCCACAGTCCAGTCTATCTTCCCAGTGCTGCCAAGTCACCTTTCCAAATGCCATGCAAATGCTTCTAACTGGTGCAACTTAATTTGCATTCAGAAGCCTAGCCCTAAGAAACTTTGAAGACAGAATTTTTTTATCTCTATGATACAGGAGTTACAGCAGAATGAAATTAGAGTAAATGTGGGTTCAATCCAACATATTTACTGCAATACTACATATGAAATTTGAACTTTACCTTGCAGGATATGGGATTTAAATACAACAAGTTTCTTGAAAATATTTGAGAAAAGATTTGAGGTAAATTTTTGGTATAACAAGAATGTTTTATTTGTAGGAAATTGGGAACACCGATGTAGATCAAAGAAAGTTAAAGATTAGGAAACAGAGTAATCCTCAAACTTGGGAGAGTTAGAATATATGTAGAATAAGTGGGATTTGATGTAAATAGTAGAAAAACTATTATTAGTTCTTGTGTGGAGAAAAAGCAAGATCTTAATAATATTTTAGGACAACTGTTGCTATGTTAGTGCATGCTGTAAAAAAGGAGAGACTTGGAATTGGTGAGAACACATTACATCTGCTAAGTCTGAGAATGTCAAAGAAATGTCGGGTCTGTGTGTGTGTGTTTCTTATATGTAGTAGTTTTAAGAAATAACAAATGCAATATTTAGTTCATCCAATACAAATAGAGAATGTTTAACTCAACTTTGTATTCAATAAATAGATATTCATTTCTATTCTCATTTCTAGATAAGGAATTAAGGCACTGAGAGTTTAAGTAACTTGCCCGAGGCCACACAGCTGGTAAGTAGTAGAACTAAGTCAGTAAAGATGAATAAGTTGTCTACATTTCACACATATAAATACAGGCAGACATGGTATTTGTCAGGATAAATTCTAATAGGATATATTTATACTTACTTTTGACCTGAAGGAAAAAAAAAAAAAACTGGATATTTTTGTATTCAGGTCAAATCAACAGTGAAGACTATTTTAACATAAGATTTAAAAGCATTCTAGATCAGCTATTCTTTTTAAATCTTAATTGAGCCCCTCTATGGATTCCTTTTTGTTGTTCAGTTACTTAGTCATGTCTGACTCTGTGACCTCATGAACTGCAACATGCCAGGCTTCCCTGTCTTTCACTATCTCCTGGAGTTTGCTCAAACTCACGTCCACTGAGTTGGTGATGCCATCCAGCCATCTCAACCTCTGTCTCCCCCTTCTCCTTCTGCCTTCAATCTCTCCCTGCATCAGGGTTTTTTCAAATGAGTTGGCTCTTTATATCAGGTGGCCAAAGTATTGGAGCTTCAATTTCAGCATCGGTCCTTCCAATGAGTATTCAGGGTTGATCTCCTTTAGGATTGACTGGTTTGATCTCCTTGCTGTCCAAGGGACTCTCAAGAGTCTTCTCCAGCACCAAAATTTGAAAACATCAGTTTTTCAGTACTCAGCCTTCTTGATGGTCCAACTATCACAACCACACATGACTACTGGAAGAGCTATAGCTTTGACTATATGGACCTTTGTCAGCAAAGTGATGTCTTTGCTTTTTGATATGCTGTCTAGATTTTTCACAGCTTTTCTTCCAAGAAAAAAGAGTTTTTCCATGGCTGCAGTCACTGTCTGCAGTGATATTGGAGACCAAGAAAATACAGTCTATCACTGTTTCCCTTGTTCTTCCAACTATTGATATGAAGTGATCTCTGTAAAGTATTAACTTAGGTGACATTTCTCCATGAAGCTCTTTGAGACATTTCCACCCAAAAGGGCTCCTTCTTACCCCCCATATTTGCATGTTTACTCTCTCCTACCAACCAAGCCGCAAGCTCCGGGCCACATTCTTTCCTCTTCAGCACATATTACAACATTTAGGTGTAAGAAACTTTTAATAAATAAATATAGAGAGAGGGAGGACCATGCAATTATATGGGAAAGCCACCACCAACTGTAAACTAATTGCAAAGGCATCTGGTCTAATGGAAAAATAATAAATACACCATCCAACACCCTCATGTTCTCCATTTGCCACAGTAGGTTTCTCATAACCTATTTAACAAAATACCATGAATCTGGGAAAGATGTACAGAAGAGCCTGCACCCAATCATGTGAAGAGAAGCTTAGATTCACAGGGTAGAGGGGCTGTCATCATTATTCTTACTGATGAAAAAGTGTGGCTGGTGTCCCTTAGGTTCCCTGCATGTTAGTAAACATTATTTTGAGAGTAGCCAATGCCTGAATCTCCTTTCTGTCTGAAGACTCTTCAACAGTCGACTTTACTCTCTCCTTTCTACTTGCTGGTTATTAGAAGAGAAATTGCATCACAACCTCCAACTGACAAATGAGTAAGAGGCTGAGGCCATTTCGAGTGTCAATTTTTCTCTAAAAATTATAGAATAGTCCAAACTCATATAGCTTAAGTAAAAACTACAAAATTTATACCCCTCAAAAAAAAAAAAAAATCAGCCAGTATCAAGGACTATAGATCTGAAGGGCAGATCTATAGTCAAAGGGCATTTTGATTACCAAACTATCAAAGAACTGAGTCCTTGTTAAGTAAAAGGCAATGGAATAAAAATGTGTATTAAAGATATCTAATTGTCAAAACCAATAAAATTAGAAAAGAGTATGGACTCTAGAATAATAAACTGGTTGGATTTTAATTTCAGCTCTGCCACTTATTAGTTCATGCTCTTGGACAAAATTTTTGAAAGCTCAAGGCCTCAATTTCATTGTCCGCAAAATATGAACAATATCTACCTATTTGAGTTGATGTAAGATGAAATGAGTTAATATATGAAACAGTTTGAACAATTCCCACACCGGGTTGTACTCTAGAAATGTTAGCTGTTGTTGGTTATTCACTGATCTCAAGACACTTTAAGACCTTTCCACATTTTTATCCTCCATTCACAGGAAAATTTCTTGAAAGTGTAATCGATAATGATTCTCTTCATTTCCTTTCACCTTTAGATGTTTTTCCTATTTTCCATGATTACCATGACACTAGAACTGTTTTTGTCACGATTACCCACAGTCTCCATGTTGTGAAATCCAAAAGCCATTTGTGATCCATATACTATTTAATATCTCAGTAACATTTAACACTTTTAATCACTGTCTTCTCATTAAAACACTTTGCTTTCTTGGCTTCCAAGGGTCACAATTTCCCTGGGTTCCACTGTGTTTGATGACACTTCCATCTTAATCACTTCTGACTCTTCTTTCTCAACAAATAAATCTTTGAGTGCTGCAAGAGTCAGTCCTAGATTTTCTTCTCCATACACAGCCTCATTTTAGGTAATCTCATACAACTTGTTGACTTTAAATAGCATCTTTATGTGTTTACTGTAGATTTGTGATTCCAGCTATGACTCCAGCTTAGACTTCTCCAATGGCCTCTTGACTCAGGCTAGAAAAATCTACATGCCTTCCTGATATCTCTAACTTGAAAGCATAATATAAATCACAAATTAAAATGTCCAAAACAAAATACATCCAATCTGCCATTTCTGATCCTCTCTCAAAGGAGAGTGTTTATCTTATCTTACAACAATCAGTATAGATTTTGTCTGCGACTCCTTTGGGATAAAATATCATAGCAAAATACAATATATATTTAGATTATTCTTGTGTTCTAAGTTTCTGAAAGTAAGAATCCATGTGTCACTAACCCCTGCATTCATTCTGCACCCATTACAGCCCATAACACTCAGTGGATATTCTGTAAGTGATAAAGTGGATGAAAGCATGCTACCTTAGGGAAGATTTATGCTGATGTCTCTTACCTTTGGCCTCCACAAGTGAAAGAAGAAACCATGAAAATCATTGCTAACACTTTCTTTTAATTATCCTGTTATATTTTGAAATCTAATTTTCAGAGGTTTCCGGAGCTAGTCTTTTTCTTTTACTGTATTAGAAGTATTGGTTGTGTTTCTGAAACAGCTCTTACTCTCTATATCCACCAAGAGAAAGTTCCTTGTTTACAACAGCAGTGCATACCACTGGGTAAACATAAAGATCAGGGTACTGGGGTTAAGCCATAGTCTGAAAATAACAATGTTGTAGAAAACAGTTGACACCTCCTCCAAAATTAAGCATAATATTACCACACAACCCAGCAATTCTACTCCCATGTATATACCTGAAAGAATTCAAAATAAGTATGCAAGCAAACACTTGTAAGAGAGTATTCATAGCAGCACTATTAATAAATAATAGCAGAAAGTTGGAGACAACTCAAATGTCCATCACCAAATGAATGGATAAGCAAAGTGTAGCACACATACACATACACTGAAATACAGAGTCAAGAAAGAAATGAAGTGCTGATACAGGACATAATGTGGATGAACGTCAAAAAATATTATACTACATGAAATATGTCCAATAGAAACAATTGCATGTTCTATGATTCCACTTATATGAAATATGCAAAATAGACAAGCAAAATAGCAGATCAGCTGTTACAAAGGAACAGTGCAAAGTGGGAATGAGAAGTGACTGCTTAATTACTGTGGAGTTTTATTTTGGAGTGATGAAAATATTTTGGAACTAGATAGAGGTAGTGGTTACATAACAGTGTGAGTGTACTAAGTGCCACAGAAATGCACACTTTAAAATAGTTCTTTTTGTTTTTGGTACCTGGAACATAGATACATAGGTATATATGTATTGCTCCAGGTATCTCTGTCACCTAATGCTTCTGAGATGGACATGGACAGGTGGTTGGAAGCAGATAAATGACTCTGCTCCATAAGGGATTCTGGGACTATTCCATATATGCCATTCTCTATGGACTCATCATGCCAGAAAGTGAAAAGGAACTAAACAGTCTCTTGCTAAGGGTGAAAGAGAAGAGAAGAAAAAGCTGACTTTAAAGTGAAAAATCAAAAAACTAAGATCATGGCATCGGTCTCATCACTTCATGGCAAAAAGAAGGGGGAAAAGTGGAAGCAGTGATAGAATTAATTTTCTTGGGCTCCAAAATCACTGTGAATAATGATTGCAGCCATGAAATTAAAAGACACTTGATCCTTAGAAGGAAAGCTATGACAAACCTAGATAGCATATTAAAAAGCAAAGACATCACTTTGCTGACAAAGGTGCATATAGTCAAAGCTATGGTTTTCCCAGTAGCCATGTCGAATGTGAGAGTTGGACCATAAAGAAGGCTGAGCGCTGAATAATTGATGCTTTCAAATTGTGATGCTGGAGAAGACTCTTGAGAGTCCCTAGGACTGCAAGGAGATCAAATCAGTCAATCTTAAAGGAAACCAACACTGAAATTCATTGGAAGAACTGATGCTGAAGCTGAAGATCCAACATTTTGGCCACATGATGCAAAGAGCCAAGTCTTGGGAAAAGATTCTGGAAAAGATTGAAAGCAAAAGGAGAAGGGGGTGGCAGAGAATGAGATAGTTAGAGGGCATCATCGACTCAATGGACATGAGATTGAGCAGATTCAAGGAGACAGTGAGGACAGGGAAGCCTGGCATGCTGCAGCCGAAGGGGGTCAAAGAGTTGGACATGACAGTGACTGAACAACAACGTGGATTCATGATATTCTCTAGTCTGCATATTTCAGATTTGTTGGTGAGCATCTACTTCACTGTCTTAGCCTTCAGGAAGAGAAAACTGAAGATTTGAAGGCAACCTCTTTCCTCTATTAATGCCATAACCAAGGCAGTTGCATCATTTCTGCTTACGTCTCAGCGCCTGGAACTTGATTATAATGCCACATCTAACATCAACAGACCAGGAAATATGTCAGGCTCTCATTGAACCCCTTTAAAATTCAGGATATTCTGTTTGCAGTAAAAGTAAGGAGAAAATGGATAATGGAGAATAATTAGCAGATTCTGCTAAAGAGGTGATTGATAAATATTTTGCTAAAAAGTAGAACCACATGTTTTCAGATTAGAAAATAAAAACTGAATAGTCAAAAGTTGCATAGTCCTCAAATTTTATTTAGAGAACCATATTTATAGTGTAAGATTTCTTGTCAAGACTGTGACATATGTTAAAAAATATTTCACTTCAGTGTAGTATTATAAAAACAGAAAATTCCTTATTCCTTACACAAAGATAAGGGCCAAAGTTATATTTGTTGGCTGAAATAATACATATAATGTATTTTCTAGATAATTTTATCAGTATAAAATAAGTCAGAATCTAATGGTCAAAAATAATTTTTAATATTAAATTCCAGCTCTATGAAGAATGTGTTTGCTGTTTTTCCTCAGCGGTCATACAAAAATACCCAGATTCAGTATCACAAGGAAACAAAACAAAATGAAAAACAAGAGAGGAATCACTAGAGCCTTTAATGCCCAGACTTGATTTACATGGTACAAAATCTCTCTGGGTTTAGAACCAAACTTCTTTTTCTTATTTTAAATTAAATTACTGGGGAATTCAGCCTCCTGATATTTGCTCATTGCAGGTTATGGTTTTATATTTTTACATTTAAAGTTGAAAATGCATAAACATAATAGAAGCAATAACACCCAAGATATCTAGTCTTAGGAGTCAAACACAAGTTTAGATTAAGCCTTGGCTTGAGACTCTTTGATTGACATTTCCATTGCTAGAGTTAGCTCAAGTCATTTCAAGATCCAACTGCATTTCATTTTGCCTTATCTGTGGGTTATCGTTCTTGCAAGAATCACCCCATCCTGGCAGGATCTTGATTTAAGACTTTAAAACTCAATGAGGCTCAAAGAGATTTTGCAAGGTCACAACACTGTAGGTTTGTTTGGTAATACAAAACCTGAAGATGGAATGCCAGCCCGTGCAGGATCTAAGCGTGGTTAGACATGACACACAGTGCATTCTTATGCACAATCAAAGTGACTTTGAAGGCTGTCTGGCTCACAGTTTCTGCTTATGGGCCAATTTCAGTATTTCTTGCAGGTACACAAAATTCTATTTCTCCTCAGTTTGCTCACCTCAGGAAAGTCATTATCTCAATGAATATTCTAAATATACATTTTCTTTATTGCATTTTTCCCCAGTTGGGTGGGTTTTTCACCTATGGAAAGTAGGTCTTAGTCTGATAAATCATATACCACATACAAGTATCTGAAGATATACAGTGTGGTAATCACCCACTCAGAAACCTCGTGTAATATATAATAGAGATTATTCATGTGGGAATGATACATGTGCCGACATTTACAGACAACTTAATTTCTTGCATTCATGAGGGCAGTCAACCATTTTGCTACAACTTTGTATGATGTATTTGTGCACAATGATGTTCTTTTTCAATTTAAAGATGGATGACCTTTCATTTTAAGCTATCTGCAATCCACATCCTTACTGAGGATTTAAATATGTCTCATGAAAATCATGCAATATTTCATATAATACAAAGGAAAATCAATTATGTCATCTATATATAGGTTATATATAGATGTTGTTATATATACATATATCAATTATACCAAGCTATATATATGTATTAAAGAATTAATGCTTCATACTTTTCCTTCTGTTTAGCATAGGCATCATAGCATGATAAATAAGGATATACATTTGGAGTCAAATTGAGTTTGACTTCAGATCAGATCTAGCATTTTCAAGCAGTGTGTCTTTGAGTTGACTCCATAAGCACTGTGGGCTACAGCTTTTTATCTAATAATTAGAGATTATAAACATGCCTCATTAGATTATTATGAAGATTAAATAAATTACATATATGTAAATCATTAGGCACTTAATGTGTGTTCACCTATGTAGATATTTTTATATTTTAAATAGACTGGTACATGTCGGGGGTATAGGGTAGAGCAGTGTTATACAATTCTGGCATGTTATAATCAGTAGTGAGATAGGTAATAAATAGTTTACTACTATTGTTGAAAAATTCATAAGTGCAATTTAGTCGCTCAGTCATGTCCGACCCTTTGAGACCCCGTGGACTGCAAGCACACCAGGCCACCCTGTCCATCACCAACTCCCGGAGTTTACTCAAACTCATGTCCATCGAGTTGGTGATGCCATGCAACCATCTGATCCTCTGTAATCCCCTTCTCCTCCGGCCTTCAATCTTTCCCAGCATCAGCGTCTTTTCAAATGATTCAGTTTTCACATCAGATGGCCACAGTATTGGAGTTTCAGCTTCAGCATCAGTCCTTCCAATGAATATTCAGGACTGATTTCCTGATTTTCCTAGGATGGACTGGTTGGATCTCTTTGCAGTCCAAGGGACTCTCAAGAGTCTTCTCCAACACCACAGTTCAAAAGCATCAATTTTTTTGCACTCGGCTTATTTATAGTTCAGCTCCCACGTGCATACATGACTACTGGAAAAAATATAGCTTTGACTAGATAAATGTTTGTTGGAAATGTAATATCTCTGCTTTTTAAAATGTTGTCTAGGTTAGTCATAACTTTTCTCCTAAGGAGCAAGCATCTTTTAATTTCATGGCTACAGTTACCACCTGCAGTGATTTTGGAGCCCCCCAAAATAAAGTCTGTCACTGTTTCCACTGTTTCCCCATCTATTTGGCATGAAGTGATGGGACCGGATGCCATGATCTTCGTTTTCAGAAGGTTGAGTTTTAAACCAACTTTTTCACTCTCCTCTTTCACTTTCATCAAGAGGCTTTTTAGTTCTTCTTCACTTTCTTCCATAAGGGTGATGTCATCTGCATATCTGAGGTTATTGATATTTCCTCTGGCAATCTTGATTCCAGCTTGTGCTTCATCCAGTCCATCATTTCTAATGATGTACTCTGCATATAAGTTAAATAAGCAGGGTGACAATATACAGCCTTGACATACTCCTTTCCCGATTTGGAACCAATCTGTTGTTCCATGTCCAGTTCTAACTGTTGCTTCTTGACCTGCGTACAGATTTCTCAAGAGGCAGGTCAGGTGATCTAGTATTCCCATCTCTTGAAGAATTTTCCACATTTTGTTGTCATCCACACAGTCAAAGGCTTTGGCATAGTCAATAAAGCAGATGTAGGTGTTTTTCTGGAATTCTCTTGCCTTTTTCATGATCCACTGGATGTTCACAACCTGATCTCTTGTTCCTCTGCCTTTCTAAAACCAGCTTGAACATCTGGAAGTTCATGGTTCATGTACTGTTGAAGCCTGGCTTGGACAATTTTGAGCATTACTTTACTAGCGTGTGAGATGAGTGCAATTGTGCGGTAGTTTGAGCATTTTTTGACATTGCCTTTCTTTTGGATTGGAATGAAAACTGACCTTTTCCAGCTCTGTGGCCACTGCTGAGTTTTCCAAATTTGCTGGCATATTGCGTGCAGCACTTTCACAGTGTCATCTTTCAGGATTTGAAAGAGCTCACCTGGAATTCCATCACCTCCACAGCTTTGCTCATAGTGATGCTTCCTAAGGCCCACTTGACTTCACATTCCAGGATGTCTGGCTCTAGGTGTCATACCATCATGATTATCTGGGTGGTGAAGATCTTTGTTGTACAGTTCTTCTGTGTATTCTTGCCACCTCTTCTTAATATCTTCTGCTTCTGTCAAGTCCATACCATTACTGCCCTTTATTGTGCCCTTTTTACATGAAATATTCTCTTGGTATCTCTAATTTTCTTGAAGAGATCTCTAGTCTTTCCCATTCTATTCTTTTCCTATATTTTTTTGCATTGATCACTGAGGGAAGCTTTCTTATCTCTCCTTGCTATTCTTTGGAACTCTGCATTCAGATGCTTATATCTTTCCTTTTCTCCTTTGCCTTTTGCTTCTCTTCTTTTCACAGCTATTTGTAAGACCTCCTCAGACAACCTTTTTGCATTTCTTTTTCTTGGGGGTGGTCTTGATCGCTTTCAATGTCATGAACCTCCGTCCATAGTTCTTCAGGTACTCTGTCTATCAGATCTAATCCCTTGAATCTATTTCTCACTTCCACTGTATAATTGTAAGGGTCATAGCTGAATAGTCTAGTGGTTTTCCCTGCTTTTTTCAATTTAAGTCTGAATTTGGCAGTAAGGGGTTCATGATCTGAGCCACAGTCTGCTCCCGGTCTTGTTTTTGGTGACTGCATTGAGCTTCTCCTTCTTTGCCTGCAAAGAATATAATCAATCTGATTTCGGTATTGACCATCTGGTGATGTCCATGTGTAGAGTCTTCTCTTGTGTTGTTGGAGGAGGGAATTTTCTATGACCAGTGCATTTTCTTGGCAAAACTCTATTAGCCTTTTCCCTGCTTCATTCTGTACTCCAAGGCCAAATTTGCCTGTTACTGCAAGTATCTCTTGACCTCCTACTTTTGCATTCCTATCCCCTATGATGAAAAGGACATCTTTTTCGGGTCTTAGTTCTAGAAGGTCTTGTAGGTCTTCATAGAATCATTCAACTTCAATTTCTTCAGCATTGGATTACTGTGATATTGAATGGTTTGCCTTAGAAAGGAACAGAGATCATTCTGTCATTTTTGAGATTGCATCCAAGTATTGCATTTTGGACTCTTTTGTAGACTACGAAGGCTACTCTGTTTCTTCTAAGGGATTCTTGCCCATAGTAGTAGATATAATGGTCATCTGAGTTAAATTCACCCTTTCCAGTCCATTTTAGTTCACTGATTCCTAAAATGTCGACGTTCACTCTTGCCATCTCCTGTTTGATCACTTCCGATTTGCCTTGATTCATGGACCTAACATTCCGGGTTCCTACGCAATATTGCTCTTAAAGCTTCAGACTTTACTTCCATCACCAGTCACATCCGCAACTGGGTGTTGTTTTTGCTTTGGCTCCATCTCTTCATTATTTCTGGAGTTATTTCTCCACTGATCTCCAATAGTGTATTGGGCACCTACCGACCAGGGGGGTTCATCCTTCAGTGTCCTATCTTTTTGCCTTTTCATACTGTTCATGGGGTTCTCAAGGCTAGAATACTGAATTGATTTGCCATTCCTGTCTCCAGTGGACCACATTTTGTCAGAACTCTCCACCATGCCCTGTCCATCTTGGGTGGCCCTCCATGGCATGGTTTGGCTCATATTTTCAGATTGGTTAGTTTTCTGTGATTGTGGTTTTCATTCTGTCTGCCCTCTGATGGATAAGAGGCTTGTGGAAGCTTCCTGATGGGAGAGACTGACTGAGGAGGATGGGTATTGTTCTAATGATTGGAGCCAAGCTCAGTACATCTTTAATCCAATTGTGTCCAATTGGCAAATGGGTGGGGCTGTGTCCCCTCCCTGTGTCCCCTCCCTTTGACCTGAGGCTAAACTATGATAGAGGCAATGGAGATAATGGCAACCTCCTTCAAAAGGTCCCATGCACACACTGCTACACTCAGTGCCCCCAACCCTGCAGCAGGCCACCACTGACCCACACCTCTGCCAGAGACTCCTGGACACCCACGGGCAAGTCTGATTCAGTCTCTTGTGGTCTCACTGCTCCTTTCTCCTGGGTCCTGGCATGCACAATGTTCTGTTTGTGCCCTCCAAGCGTCTGTTTCCCCAGTCCTGTGTAAGTTCTGCCAGTTCTATGGTGAGGTTAATGGCGACCTCTTCCAAGAGGGCTTATTGCATACCCAGGTCTACTGCACCCAGAGCCCCTGACCTTGTGGAAGTCCACTGCTGATCCGTACCTCCTCGGGAGACACTCAAACACAGTTCTGTCTCAGTCTCTGTGGAGTCTCTGGGTCCTGGTGCGCACAAGTTATGTTTGAGCCCTCTGAGCATCTCTGGCGGGTATGGTGTTTTATTCTAAACACGATTTGGCCCCTCCTACTGTTTTGCTGGGGCTTTTTCTTTGCCCGTGGATGTGAGGTACTGCTTCAAAGTTGCTCCAGGGCCACACAACCTCTGCTCCAGCACTTACCATCTTGCTAGGGCTCCTCTGCCCTTGGATGTGGCGTATCTCCTCAAAGAAAATTCATAAAGCTGACAGTTTCTTCTTTTTTTCCTGTTTATTTATACTACAAATTTAAAATTACAACCTACATTTATAATACTTTTACTCATTCTCATTCCGAAACCCTTGTTTGAATAGGAGCAAAAGTTGATAGGAAGAGAATGATATATGGACTTTTTCTGTGCCCCCCCAAAAGCAGCTCTTGTGCTTCCTGTTGGCTCAGTGGTAAAGAATCCACCGCCAATGCAGAAGACACAGCTTCAATCCCTTATCCAGGAAGATCCTATATGCTTTGCACCGCAACAATTGAGCCTGTACTCTAGAGGCCAGGAATTGCAACTGTGAGGCCATATCCTGCAAATACTGAAGCCAGTGTACCCTAGAGCCTCATTGCAATGAGAAGACCTGCATCACAACTAGAAAGTACCCTCACTTGCTGCAACTAGAGAAAAGCCCACACAGCAACAAAGACCCAGCACAGTCAAAGATAGCTCAATTGGTATAGAATCCACCTGCAATGCAGGAGACCCCCATTCAACTCCTGGGTAGGAAAGACTCCCCTGGAGAAGGGATAGGCTACCCACCCCAGCATTCCTGGGCTCCAGTATTCTGGCCTGGAGAATTCCACGCACTGTATAGTCCATGGGGTCTCAAAGAGTCGGACACGACTGAGCAACTTTCACTTTAACTTTCATTAAAAAAAGGAAAAAGAAGAGCAGCTGTTATATGACTCCTGGCTCTGAGGACTGGGTAGACGAATAAGCATTTGGATAAATAAGTCAAGTATAAGAAAGGAACTTCTTTCTGCTGAGATGGGAAAGAAAGAGATAAAAATAAATAAGTATGCTGATAAATAAATATTAGAAGATTATTGAATTCTGCACCCTCCTGTGTGCGTGTGTGCTCAGTCACTTTAGTCATGTCCAACTCTTTGCAACCCCATGGGATGTAGCCTTCCAGTCTCCTCTGTCCATGGGATTTCCCAGGCAAGAATACTGGAGTGGATTGCCATTTCCACCTCCAGGGGATCTTCTTGACCTAGGAATTAAACCTGCATCTCCTGCATTGGCAGGTTGATTCTTTTACCACTGAGCCATGTGGGAAGCCCTTCACTCTCCCACCATGTACCCAAAAATACCACACTATTTGAAATGTGAACCCTCAGTGTAAAAATTGAGCATAGTTTATTGACCCATACTTTGGACCGCAAATTTTGTGCAACTTCCATAATGCATCCAAAATTTTGATGAAACTTCACATGATTATGAGCTGGGCTAAGTCTCAAAGACTTTGTCTAGACTGAATAGTTTTAGCAGCTACACTATGCCTATGCATATGCATTTTTGGTGCTGGGAATCTTAAATATTTGTGTGGATAAAACTTGTTTCTTATCAAATGCTAAAGAAAGTTCAGGTTTTAACATGAATTATCCAATTTTATCTTCAGAATAGTACTTGATGGAAGGAGCAGAAATACAAAGAAAGAAGCAATTTAATGAAAGTACTTATATTTCTTTCTATAGCCTACTATTAGGCCTATGCCTTTCCAGGACAGTTATGTTATAAACTGGTGGAAGTGTTCTTCTTTATCAGAAAGTAATCTGAAATATTTACCAATAGTCTGACATTTAAAAAGATAAAAGAATACAGAGGAAATGCATTCCAAAGGAGGAGCTATCTAAGAGAATAGTCCAAAGAAGGTGAAACTGAACAGAGCCATGTCTCTCGGCCGGGATGACTTTGTCCCCTCCTATCCTTGCATCCCCCCTAGGACCTATGGAGGCATGTTTGTCATAACTTGCATTGAGATTGCTACTCTCATCTAGTAGGTAATGTTCAGGGATGCTGTTAATCTTACAACACATAGGACAACCCTATGTAAAAACAACAATTATACAGCCTAAAATGTTAATAGTGCCAAGTTTGAGAAACGATGAAAAAGAATATGACACTTGCATATAACAGTTTTTGATTTCCAGCCTTAGCTCTTGAAAACTCCCACCCCAAGAACTGTTGTCTGAACCCAACTCAATAATTTGTATATTTGTGTATATATATGTGTGTTGGGAAGGAAAAGGAGTCTTGAGATGGCATTAAGAGGAGAATAAAGGCTGTAAACCCTATCACATATATTCTAAGACTTGGGAGTCAGAGCACCCTTAGGAAATAAGAAAGAATTCAATACTATTATTAATGGACAGTGCATATGGTTGAGGTAATGTGTTTGATCTTTATTAGTGTTTTTGCTGTAACTGTTTGTCCCTGACCACAAGCTACCTATTTTTTTAATGTGTCTAGATAACTTAAGTAAGAAGAGAGTAAATCGGTCACTCAGTCATATCCAACTCTTTGTGACCCGATGGACTGTAGCCCACTAGGCTCCTCTGTCCATAGCATTCTCCAGGCAAGAATACTGGAGTAGGTAGCCATTCCCTTCTCCAGGGGTCTTTACTAATGTTTATCTGACTGTGAGTGCAATTATCTATTATAAATGATGTGTTGCTTCTCTCACCTTGGTGAAATTCTCTCCTCCTTGGCTTTTCATAATGCTTTATTTCCTCATTTTCCTACTTTCCTTCTGAACGTTGCTTCTCAATCTCCTTGACTTTCACCTTTCCTCTGTTCCTCTTCATCACATTGAATGATGGTTTTCATCGGAATGTTTTCATCACTTGGCACAGTGTTTTGTATGCCTTTTGCCTAAATATTTATCTGCTCATCTTCACCCTTAAGTGAAAACGTGGACACTTTTATAGAAACTTCATTTCCAAGATTCACATTGTTACACATGGAACAGACATTTTCTACATGATTCTGCCCTGCTGCCTGAAAATGCTTCATGGGAAAGCTAAGACTAGGCCCATCAGAACCTTCCTTCAGATTTTTAGAGCCAGAAATGAATATTAAAGTGCCCCACTGTCATTATATTCACATGTGTCAACAAAACGGAGGCATTTGGAGGCAGAGGGGAAAGAGGAAGAGAGAGAGAGCGAAAGAGAGAGAGACAATATAGCTGTGTAGAGGAATAACTAAGGAATGCCCAGTAGAGGTAAATAACTCTGTCTCCCTTTATCCATCTGGTCCACTCTTATTCCCACTCTTGAATAGTTTAAGAAAACAGCATAAAAACTATTTATATAATCTAACTTGAATCTGATTTGTGTGTTGTGTGATAGAAGTACTTTTAAGGTGCCTAGGAATCCTTCTTCACATACACCTTCCCCCTAAGCAATCCATTCCACTCTGTTACTTTATCTTGAGGAATCACATTACAAGCCAACTACTATGTGAGCAGCTTCACATCATAGTCATATTATCGTTATATTCCATCTGCTTCCTCAAAGTTCCTCTTCCTCTAATAGTATTTCTATCTTGTGAAAGTGTTAGTTGCTCAGTCGTGTCTGACTCTTTGTGACCCCATGGACTATAGACTGCAAGGCTCTTCTGTCCATGGAATTCTCCAGGCAAGAATACTGTAATGGATTGCCATGCCCTTCTCCAGAGGATCTTCCCCAACCAGGGAAGATTTTTATCTTACGGCAATCCAATTTACTCATTTGCCTAAATCAGAAATAAAGGCATCTTCAACACCTCCATTCCTTTTGTTATTTTTTTTTTGATAGAGTTTTTAAAATTTTTATTTATTTATTTTTGGCTGCACTGGGTCTGTATACTGCTGCATATGGGCTTTCTCTAGTTGCAGTGAACGGGGCCTACTCTTCACTGCAGTGCTTGGTCTTCTCATTGTGGTGTCTTCTCTTGTGGCAGAGCACAGACTCTAGGGTGTGAAGGCTCAGTAGTTGTGGCACAAGGGCTTAGCTGTTCAGCAGTATGTGGGATCTTCCCAGACTAGTGATTGAAACTGCATCCCCCACATTGGCAAGTGGATTGCCAACCAGGGAAGTCCAGCTTTTGTTTTTAGAGATAAATAGTAGTTAATGTGATAACTGTTTAACCAAAAATAATGAAAAAAGTCCATGATGGATAAAACACCAAATTTCTAAATAAAGACAAGATCAGTAATAGAACTATGTGAGCCCCCTTTTTCTTTGGAGCCCTGCTTTATCCCCTCTCACTATCACCTTCACTTAATTTTTCAGACCCTTGTCAGTGTTTTCCTGGGCTATGGAAATAGCCCCCTAACTGTTCTCTCTACCTAAACTAAAGTCCTTCAAAATAAATAAATAAATAAATAAAGTCCTTCAATTTTTCCTTAACTAAGCCAACAAAGTCATCTTTTTAATATGCAAATCTGATTATATCACTTCTCTGCTTAAAACCTTTATAATGGTCTCCATTTCTATATGTTCCTGAATATGTTGTGTAGTGTTTTATGATCAGGTTCCTCATTGTGTCTCCTGCCTTGTCTTCTACTCCTTTAACAAAATCCTATAACCTAATACACTGAACTTTACACTTTCATGATACTGAACTTCCTCTGGTTCTTAAAATGCTTTTGTCTCTCTAAATGTTCTTCTTCTCTGCTTTTATATGTCTTTGCCTGGCTTGGTCTTTATAACTTATCCCCAATCTACTTACTGTGTACTTCACTTTCATCCTTCAAACCCAGTCCAGATATACTTAATCCAGGAAGACAGATATTAAATATCATTGCCCTTCAGTCCTCTATTCTAAATCTTTTCCCTTTTCTTTTGGTATTATACACATTCTCCTTGGATTATCTCAACCACTTCTCCTATCTCCTATTATTGATGACTTCCAAAGTGGGGATATGATCCCTCATTTTGAGCCTCACACATATACATCCAATTGCAGCTTATATATAAAACAGACAGCTCAAGTTCAATATGTACAAAAATAAAATTTTATCGCTCCTTGAATTGCTTCTTATTGGATTTTCTCCACTTTGGAAAACTACATAAACATTTATTTAAGAAAACACCTGGAAATCACTCTTGGCCCTTCCTTTTCTCTCATGTTTGTTATCTTCCCCCAGTGTGCAAGGCCCGAAAGACATTTCAGCCATCACATTGGCATTGCCAGTATTTACACATTTCCTAGTGCCATGGTCACCAGTACAGTGGCCAACACTGTTATTGGCATTTACATAGCGACCCCAGCCAATATCATGCCCCAAGAATGCTTGCTAACACCCTCAGCACCAGTGCTGTCAATGCATCACACTCTTTATGTCCTATGGCAATTGTAGAGCAATGGCTCTTCTAAGTGCTACTATTTAGTTTATGTTTCAGCCCTCTAGCCAGAGGAGTTGTGTTTGAAATAATGAGATCTGGACTATGTAATAATCTCAGGGACTCAAACCATGCTCAGAATCATTCTTCCCTCCTGTGTTCAATATTTGCCAATAAACTTTCAACCAACGTTACCCATCTTGACATTTTTCTCCCCTAGGATGAATTTTTACTTTTCTAGGAGGCTTTTTTGATCCTCCATGTAAACAAACCTCTTTCTGCTCTTAACCAGTCTTCCAAGTTATGCCTGAGCACATGTGAATCTGACAGTAAATACAGCTTAGGCTTATGCAGTGACTATTTGCCACTTAGACATCTGTAGTAGTCAATGAGTAGTTGTTGAATAAATAAGAGAACTTATATCTTTTATTTTTATGCTGCTTCCTTTTACCAAAATAGTTCTGATCATGTTCTAACAGGTTTTCTTTTCCTCTGAGATCTAAAGAATCATTCTTAAAGAACTAGGGGCATATATATTACAATTGCCATTTCAACTGCATAGAATTCAAAAATGTAAATACTGTTAATCCCCCAAATATCTAGGAATATAGACTAATTCATCAGTTGTATTTAATCAGATCATTTATAAATGGTAAATTAAAAGGGAAAAGAAGTAAAAGATAAGATATCTTCTGTCTAGGGCCAGTCTTTTGAACAATCAATGCCTTGCACATTACCTGGCATGTGTTATTTTTTGTCTTCAATATCTGTTTGTGAAGGGAACACTATCATCTTGGTGAATCTTGACTTTAACAGAATCCTTTGGACAAGAAAGTCATGCCTCCACCTTTTAAATGATGTTCACTTCACTATTGAAAGGAAAATCTGTTTATCTCTACTCACAGACTCAATTCTTCCAGCCCCCCCCCCCGCCCCCAATGGGTGGATTTTTTTCTGACACAAGGAATTCACAGTAGACACTGGCTGGACATCCTACACATTGACTCAATTCTGACACTCTCTACTTGAAGAAAGTGTCAGTCCTAGAGGCTAAGGGCTCAGTCCCACAAGACTACCCCTACTTCAGATGCCAAAGGCAAGCTGAGGTCTTCTGATCAAAGAACTATAAATTGGAATTACCATAAACCCCTCCTTGGGTTTGACAATTTGCTATAATGACTCATAGAACTGAGGGAAATATTTTACTTACGTTTACTGGCTTATTATAAAAGGATACCAGCAATAGCCAGATGTAAGGAATACGTACGGCACAGTATGGAGCAGCCATGTCCAGAGCCTCTCTGTGTCCATCAACCTCCCAGCACCTACATGTGTTCATCATCCTGGAAGCTTACCAAATCTTGTTGGTCAGGAATGTTTATACAGCCTAATCTCCACCCCCATCTTCCCCTTTTTAGAGGTCAGTGAATGGAGCTAACAGTGCCAGCCCTCTAATAAGTCTTTCCACTGACCAGCCCCATACTGAGGCTATGTAGGACCCCAACCCAAATCACCTCATTAGCATAACCTCAGGGGAGATCAAAAGGGATTTCTGATGAATAATAGAAGATACTCCTATCACTAAGGAAATTCCAAGAGTTTTAAGAGCTCTGTGCCAGGAACCAGGGACAAAGTCCAAATATATTTCTTACTATACCATAACTAAAATGCTTTTTAATGAGTACGTAAAAAGGTAATTTGACGTTATATCAACTTTCATGATATAATATGTGATTAAAGCTATATGATATGATAAATAAAGATCTATAAAATTCTAAAACCAGGTAAAATCTAATTAAAGTGAGAAGATACAGTCATTTGAGTTAAAAATGCTATAGACATTTAAAACAGTCCTCTCAAGGAAAACAAATACCATATCAGTTCAGTTCAGTCACTCAGTCGTGTCCGACTCTTTGGGACCCCATGAATTGCAGCACACCAGGCCTCTCTGTCCATCACCAACTCCCGGAGTCTACTCAAACCCATGTCCATCAAGTCAGTGATGCCATCCAACCATCTCATCCTCTGTCATCCCCTTCTCCTCCTGCCCCCAATCCTACCCAGCATTAGGGTCTTTTCCAATGAGTCAACTCTTCACATGAGGTGGCCAAAGTATTGGAGTTTCAGCTTCAACATCAGTCCTTCCAATGAACACCCAGGACTGATCTCCTTTAGGATGGATTGATTGGATCTCCTTGCAGTCCAAGGGACTCTCAAGAGTCTTCTCCAATACCACAGTTGAAAAGCATCAATTCTTCGGCGCTCAGCTTTCTTCACCGTCCAACACTCACATCCATACACGACCACTGGAAAAACCATAGCCTTGACTAGACGGACCTTTGTTGGCAAAGTAATGTCTCTGCTTTTTAATATGCTGTCTAGGTTGGTCATAACCTTCCTTCCAAGGAGTAAGCGTCTTTTAATTTCATGGCTGCAATCACCATCAGCAGTGACTTTGGAGCCCCCCCAAAAAATAGCACTTATATTTGGAATCTAGAAAAAATGGTACAGATGAACTTATCTGTAAAGCAGAAATAGAGTCACAGATGTAGAAAATATGATTACCAAGAGTGGCAGGGTGAGGGGCAGTGATGAGGTGGGAGATTCGGATTGATATATATATATATATATATATATATATATATATACACACTATATATATATATATATATATATACACTATTCTGTATAAAATGGGCTTCCCTGGTGACTCAGTGGTAAAGAATCTGCCTGCAATGCAGGAGACCTGGGTTCAGTTCCTAGGTTGGAAAGATCCTCTGGAGAAGGGAATGGCAACCCATACTCCATTATTCTTGCCTGGAGAATCCCATGGACAAAGGAGCTTGGTGGTCTATAGTCAATAGGATCTCAAAGAGTTGGACGTGACTAAGCAACTAACACACTGCATAAAATAGGTAACTATGAGAGTATCTACTGTATAGCACAGGGAGCTCTACTCAATGCTCTGTTGTTGGAGCATTAGGAAGGAAATAGAAAAAAGGGTGGATGAAAGTATACATATGACTGATTCACTTTGCTGTATATCAAGAAACTAACAAACATTGTAAAGCAACTATATACTCCAGTAAAAATTAATAAAACAAACAAAAAACCAGTTCTCTCATTACCTTTTCTTCTTTCTAAAAAAATAGAGGTAGTCCCAACAATATATCATCCAGATCTCTCAGCGAAGCACAGATAAATTCATCGAAAATGAACAGATAACAGCACAATTTAATCAATGCTATTTATTTGAGGCAATGTGCCCAGCTACAGCACAATTACCTGGAGTAGTTGTTAAACATGCAGGTTCCCAGTGGGCACTGGGCCCCAGGAATCTTGGTTTCACCAGTATCCCCCCAATAATGTGATGCACACAGAGTTTAAAAGCTACTGATTGAAGAAATTGATAATAACAATATGGATTGTATGCTGGATAAACTGATACAGATCTAATTAAATTATACTAGAAAGAATATCTTATAGTTAAATATCATTGAATAAAATAACAAAATGTAAGTGAGAGTCAAGAAAAGGTTTGCTTGGTGATATTTTTGCCTCAGTATCTGTTTATGTCCAGGGTCATTGCCTATTCTTTTCCCATGAATGAAGATTTTAGTTTATGTATCAGCTAAAACTGTAATGACATTTTAGAAATATTAGTCAAAATGTCTAAATCAGCTTGGTTAAAACTGCATGAAGCAATCCAGATAAGATAAACAGGTATCTATGATTAAGTGCTTAATAGACACAAGTTAACAGAAACAAGTGTTTTGTCAATAACTACCACCTTTTCTTTTTTTAAAGAAAATTCTTTAATGTAAAATGTTTTTATTTTATTTTTTTATTTTTATTAAAGAAAACTAAGTATTTCACACAAACCTTAACTAAACTTCATTTTGTACAATCTTCTTTCTTTTCATTGAAGCATTTTTGTCCTAGCTTCAGCTTTTATATTTTGAAAGGTTTCAAAAATGTCTTCTTTCTTATTTTGATAGGGAATAATATGTTAAATCCATACTGAGTACATGGATTACATTTCCAGAAGAGGAACGGACCCAGCTAAGCAACTCTTTTTCTTCTTTGTTGGATATCACTGTAGGTTCTAATGAGCTCCGTCTCCTGGGGAGCATTTTAATGGTTTTTTCCGCCTCCCCTGATGACCATGTTTATACTAAATTTTGATACAGTAGACAAGACTTGTGTAGTAATTAGCATTCAAATGGACCACTGATTTCCCTTTCCTGAGTGGGTCTATTTCCAGGTTTAGAAATGGAATCCAATGGGTTAGAGCTTATAATAATCAAGACATATTAACAATTCAAATCTTAAATTAAAAATACAAGATACCAGGGTGCAAAAGGGAAGCATCACCCTTGTCACAGATTGGTTAAACCACTGAATGGGAACAAAATAATGAAGAGGGCAAACTTTCATGGCTAATGGTCTATGAGCAAATGTGAATGTAGCAGCAACAAAAATAAAATGCTAAGTACAAGGTCTAAGCAATATTGAAAGATGGAATATGCTGATTTATTTTTAGATTTAAAACTTCTCAGTATCTTTAGTTGTCTTCTATGTATGTAGGTCATTTGATAAAATTCCAGTAAGAGAAAAATGAGATAAAAATTCAGTGTACCTGCTTGTTAGCTATTTTAGGATATTTTAAGGATTCACCTGATGACATTGATAAGGAGTTGGCAATTACTCCAGACCAACACTGGGGATCACAATTATTTTACAAGTTCCTTAAAACTTGTCATAGTTTCTGAAAACATTTAACATTTTATATAGTAACATCTGGGGACACAGAGACCCTACAAAATCTAATGAAATCCTTGTGCCATAACAGTGCCATCCTTAGAGAAATGCACATCTATTCATACAAGCAATAATACTGTTTTTGATCATTAAATTAAAAAGATGTAATAAAGAGTAGAGTGACTTTACACTTCAAGTTTTTTAATGAATAATAGTCATTAAATTTGTGTGTATATATGTGTATATATATATATATATATATAAAATTGGTCTAACTATAATTTTCCTTTTTTTCTAAGTATATGCTTATATTGAATGGTTAGAAATTAATAAAACAAAGAACCTGAATAAAAGCATACATTTAAAAAGTTGATTTTACAATATATCTCACTCTCAAACACTTACAAAATAATAAAATGATAACAGTTTGGTGAACTATAATCTACCAGATTTTCAGAATATCAAAATAGTCATTATTATTCACATCTACAAGCGAATGGGAAAGCAGAAGAAATTAAACTCACAGTATTTTATTTAAATAACTAGTTTTGCTACATTTATGCTCTACACAAATAACATGAATATATTTTTAGCACAATTAACCAAATACTCTTGAGCCTACTTTCCTGTTCATGGCTTTAGGCTGGTTAATGCGAAATTTAATTTGTGCTAATCTTCTCAAAGTTAGCAAAGCGTGAAATACACTGTACATTGGATTTTATCCAATGTACAGTAGCATTGAATTGATGTAAAATTTTAGAAAATAATATCTTAGAATTTTCTTATCAAAAGGAAAAGAAGTAACATCGATGATCCATTATTAGGGTTGAAACTATGCTACAATTATAAAGGGACAAAATGTCAAGGGTAAGCCAATAGTCACTGCATATCACAAAGAGCTCTTAAAGTGAATTTATAAATTATAGGACTCTATTTAAAGGCACAGTTACCAATTATTTCTTTTTAAGCTGGAACCCAAGAGTTGTGGGGAAATCATCTGAGTGTTGCCTGTAACAACAACAAAAAATTCTGTTCTGGTCCTGGAAACTATCTAATCATGTAATTGTCCAGGATCAGAGGAGCTACAGGGGCTTCCCCAGTGGCTCAGACAGTAAACAATCTACCTGAAATGCAGGAGATCTGGATTCAATCCCTGGGTTGGGAAGATCCCCTGGAGAAAGAAATGGCTACCCACTCCAGTATTCTTGCCTGGATAATTCCATGGACAGAGGAGTCTGGCCGGCTACAGTCCATGGGGTTCCAAGAGCCCCATGACTGAGCGACTAACACTTTCCAGCTAATCAGGATAGAAGGAAGAAACTGTAAAAGAAAAATATAATATATTTTTGTCAGGCTAATACAAATTTTGTCAATAAAGTTTTTAATAAATTACAACACAGTTAGGACTTCCCAGGTGGTGCTGTTGGCAAAGAACCAGCCGGCCAGTGGGGGATACGTAACAGATGTGGGTTCCATCCCTGGGTCAGGAAGATCCCCTGGAGGAGGGCATGGCAACATGCTGTAGTCTTCTTGCCTGGAGAATTCCATAGACAGAGGAGCCTGGCGGGCAACAGTCCATGGGGTCACACACAGTCAGACGTGGGTGCACAACTAATACTACTATTACTAGAAGAGTCAAAATTTGGAGTTTCTCCTCTGTATAGGAACTGTCCTGACACTCTTCAAAGTATAAAATATGGAGGACTCTTTATATATAGAGAAGTCTGTGAAACCACTTAGGTGTCCAACCTAGTTACATACCTGCTTCATCTAAAATGTTTTAGTGGCATAGATAAACAACTTTTAAATGCACAGTAGGTGGTAAGAAAAATGGGTGTAGTATACAATTTGTATTCTAAATGCACAGGGCTATTACACTGAAAGAAAATTCTAGAAAGCATTTAATGGATTAAACTTGAAAAGAAGTAATGATGTGAAAAAATATATAAGAGAAGAAGCAAATTGCATGCAATAAGGCAGAAAATAAAATTCAGTGAGATTTAGGTTTGTACAAACAGAATTATCTCAAACAAGTCACTCAGTTTGCATTCTTTTCTGGGAACTCATACCAGAGCTATGGAAAAGTAGTAAGGGTTGAATAACTTGACTGTACAAAATTAAAATATACACGTGTGTGCCATGTGTGTCTATTTAGCTACATGATATTGAAAGCCATAGTTTAACAATATTCCAGCATTTAAAAGAGAAGAAAGGCAAATAAAGTAGAAAATCATTTCAAATAACTCATAGTAACCCTATTATCCCATGATGAGCTCAATATGTTCAGTTAAAATACACAAAATTTCTTTGAAATTTAAAATGATCCAGAGGGATGGGATGGGGAGGGAGGTGGCAGGGGGGATTCTGGAGGGGAAAAACATGTACTCCATGGTGGATTCATGTTAATGTATGGCAAAACAAATACAATATTGTAAAGATAAAAAATAGATAAATAAACTAATTCAAAAAAAAATGCTCTGCAAGTATAAGGTACTATGAGACATAATACATTACATGGCAAAGGCAGAAAAATTAATGAATTGTGAAAACAATTTTATTGTTTTATGTGACTGTGAATACACATTTGTGGAACAAATATATATGTCTTCTTCCTGTATGAAGGCAACGGTATGAAACTATTTTTAATATAATGAGTAATTTGATTTATTTCTTATAGAAGATGGTCAACCCGGATATAAAAAGATAGGTGGGAAAAAATTACTTAGTTATATTTGGGATACTTTTATTGCTTTTATTTATAAGAGAAGGACTTGGAAAAAAGAAAAGAAAAATTCACGGGTTAATTTAAAAAAAACACCTTTATTCCCTAATTTAAAAAGAGCTACAAATTTCAAATTTACCTTGTAATAGATGCAAAAATTTCTCCATAATTTGTAACACTGCAGTCTAATTTGTGCAGAAAAGATGTTGAAAAATGTAACACTCATACCTTTTAGAGTAGAAACACACCCAATAATCTACATCAGAGAACTTTCTAGATAAATTGATTGGTTGGAATACTTCTCTCTTCTGATCATAATTAGAAAAACAATGTATGATAGCAAAATAGCCAACGGTTAGCTATGGCTGTAAACTTTTATTGTCTTCATAATTATTCCTATGTATTATGAAGCCATTGACAAGTTATTTATAAGTAACTGTGTAGTAATTGTGTAATTGTCTAGTTTAACAAGTGATTCAGAGTCTCATCACTAAATATGTGGGATTTAGTGATCTATCTCTTCAAGACAGAGTAATATATATGCAATGTATGTTCTCAGACATGGCTCCAAGATTTTTTAAAAAATTGCAACTTCTCTTCACCCATTTAAATTCTATCATCTTTCAAAGACTGTCATTGAGTTTCACCTCCTTTATGAGCCACTTTCCATATTTTTTAGCCAACACTGATTATTTCTGATCATCCAAATTGCCTTTATTTAAAAACTACAATACTTATTGATTCATCAGAAATATTAGGAGAAAGTCTAGGGTTTAAAGTTGCAATCTAGTGGTAGAAGAAATCTGCTTAAATAAGATTGGTTAGCAGAAATTTGAAAAGAAAAAGATATTTAATGGCATAAAATGTGACAAAGGAGATCATAAAGTCAATAGACAAAAATATTTAGAGACAATTTTTTTCAACACAATGACGTAACATTAACAACTGTAAAATATAAAATCTTAGTAGTTTATTGAAGACTAAATCTAAACATCACAGAGCTTATATTACTTGTTTATCTGTTAATTACTTGTTTTTCCCTCTTAGAATATAAGCTCCATGAGAACAGAACTTGTCTTTTGTTCACTATTTTAATATGATACCTAGAATAGTGTGTGAAATGTAGGAGGAACAGAAGAAATATGAACATAAAGATATTATTTTACCCTCCACAACTGGTAAAATATAAAGAGAACAATTGTATCTATTGATTACTAGAATGTGGGGATAATTATATCCTTCACATTGCTAGAAAAATATGAGTTAGTAATTTTGGAAAGGAATTTCATAACAGCTATTAAAATTAGACACTATAATCTCACTCTGAGTTTTATTTTAGAAAAATGAAAATATGTAAAATATACACAGACGGACAGTGTTTAATATAGAACTAAAGCAGAAAGGAAAAAAAAAATATGAATGTTCATCAATAGAGAAATGCTGGAACACCTTTCTATACATCCTTATTATGGAACTTTAAGCAGACAGACAAACAAGGGTTGAAGCTATCCTCATCCTAGTTGAAATGAAAAGATTTCTACTACTACTGGATAGGGGGGGGAAAGGCAGAAAAGTTTGATTATATCACTTTTATCAAAAATAATAATGACCTTCTAAAACCTGTATGTGTACCTATACATATGTGTTTATGAATATATGAGAAATGCAGCATCCATAATGGCCTCTTCAGTCAGTTCAGTTGCTCAGTCATGTCCAACTCTTTGCGGCTCCATGGACTGCAGCATGCCAGGCTTCCCTGTCCATGACCAACTCCCTGAGCTTGCTCAAACTCATGTTAATATTGAGTTGGTGATGCCACCCAACTATCTCATCCTCTGTCATCCCCTTCTCCTCCTGTCTTCAATCTTTCCCAGAATCAGGGTCTTTTCTAATGAGTCAGTTCTTTGCATCAGGTGGCTAAAGTATTGGAGCTTCAGCTTCAGCATCAGTCCTTTCAATAAATATTCAGGACTGATTTCCTTTAGGATTGACTGGTTTGATCTCCTTGCAGTCCAAGGAACTCTCAAGAGTCTTCTCCAACACCACAGTTCAAAAGTATCAATTCTTTGGTGTTCAACTTTCTTTATGATCCAACTCTCACATCCATACATGACTTCCAGAAAAACCATACCTTTGACTAGGCAGACATTTGTTGGCAAAGTAATGCCTCTGCTTTTTAATATGCTGTCTAGGTTGGTCATAGCTTTTCTTCCAAGGAGCAAGTGTCTTTTAATTTCATGGCTGCAGTCACCATCCACAGTGATTTTGGAGCCCAAGAAAATAAAGTTTGTCACTGTTTTCATTGTTTCCCCGTCTATTTCCTATGAAGTGATGGGCCCGGATGCCATGATCTTCGTTATTTGAATGTTGAGTTTTAAGCCAGCATTTTCACTCTCCTCTTTCAGTTTCATCAAGAGGCTCTTTAGTTCCTCTTCACTTTCTGCCATAAAGGTGGTGTCATCTACATATCTGAGGTTATTGATATTTCTCCCTCCAATCTTGATTCCAGCTTGTGCTTCATCCCATCTGGCATTTCACCTGATGTACTCTGCATGTAAGTTAAATAATGGTCTGTTAGCATGAGTTAAATGTGAAGATTAATGACATGGGAAAGAAGGTAGGAGTGAGAAAGGGAGTGACAGGCAAAATACGAAAAGGATTTTTGAAGAATATATTAACAAAGTCAGCATTTGATGCATTATTAAGTTGACATATTCCTATTAAATTATATAGGCATACAAAATATCTGAATGAAAAGTAATGCAGAATAATGAAAAGAAAGGTAAAGTGAAAGTCGCTCAGTCCTGTCCAACTCTTTACAACCTCACAGACTGTACTCCATGGAATTCTCCAGGCCAGAGTACTGGAGTGGTAGCCATTCCCTTCTCCAGAGATCTTCCCAATCCAGGGTTTGAACCTAGGTCTCCTGCATCCCAGGCAGGTTCTTTACCACCTGAGCCACTCACCAGGTAATCCTCACCAAGGGAGTCATGCTATTTAATGAAGATCAAATTTTTTTCAGTTAAGGCAGAGTGCAGTTATTTATTAATACTGCTGGTAAATACAAGTAATATGGACCAGTGATCTGATCCTTCTCTCTCATAACACACATTCCTTATAGCAAAGTGCTTTAACTCTATATATGATCTGGACTGAGTTGGTCTGAACTCAGCTTCATTGGAATAGGATATTCTTCCTTCTCAACCTCTGACACTTGTTAGAGGGACAAAGAGGATTGAAGATAGTGGAGGTATTAAAAACAGTACAGCTGGAACAGACACCATGCTCCAAAACCAGAACCAGGTTTTGAACAAGTCATAAGTAGCATCTTTCATTTGAAAAAAAAAAATCATCTTTATGTGTCAAAATTCTACACTAACATATGATCAGGGGAAAAGATGATTCTGAGAACTTGTATATGTGTGACTTTCTTCAACCTTCAACTCAAGGCACCTATTGAATATATAGTTGGTCTTTTCAGTTTATGTGGTTCAAATCTCTCCCAAATTCAGTACTGCAAGTTGAGATGCCATAAATTGATTTGTACTATTTTTTATTATTTAAAATGTAGCATTAACCCAGGTGAGTATAGTTGTGTAAATGTATGAACACCATTTATTTTATTTTTTATTGCAGGACAATTACTTTACAATATTGTGATGGTTTCTGCAATATATCAATGGTAGGAAACATCAGCCATAAGCATACATATGTCCCCTCCCTCATAAACCTCTCTTCCACCTCCCTCCCCATCCCACCCCTCTAGGTTGTCACAGAGCAACAGCTTTCAGTCCCTATGGCATATAACAAATTCCTACTGGCTTTCTATGTTACATATGGCATTGTATATGTTTCAATGCTACTCTCTCAAATCATCTCACCTTCGCCCTCTCCAACTATGTCCAAAAATCTGTTCTCTATGTCTGCATCTCCATTGCTGTCCTATATCAGTATCATCTTTTGAAGACTATTTTTTGAGAGAAGGTTCTACTATTTCTGTGAAGAAGATGAATATACTAGGTGCAATTATGAACTTGAGTTAAATCTTCCTTCAATATTCATTCCCAAGAGAATTTGAAACCATCACTCTGCCCCCACCCCCCTTTATATATTCTCTTGGGAAATGGAGACTGATTAGTTCATTTTGATTTTCAAGATATTTTCTTCTCAAAGCAGTTCAATAACAAAGAATAAGCATATTTCCTTTTCTATTTCAACTTCAAGAATTTTGATCATTAAAACTATTTTTAGTTGAAGTTTGGAAATACTGCACATATAGATTTCCTTTTGAAACATGGCTTTGAAGGAAGTGAGGGTCGTGTAACCCATTTATAGCATTACTTTATGCTCTCTGTTCTGTTGCAAGACTTCCAAAGAATTAATTAAAAGTTGATAGGATTGCCCCTAAAGCCAATTATCCCTTCGGTCTGAAATGCTGAGTATGCATTATTGAGTTTTCAAATAAACTGAAAAAAAATTCAGTCAGGCAATAGTAATATCTTAATTTATAAACATTAACACAAGAAAATATCTGATTTGTTTTAAATGCTTACTCCACACTGTATTATCAGTATTATCTCTTCCTGCCTGTTTAGAAGCCTACCAGAATACATTCCCAATATATAATAACAGTGCACAATCATACATAATTTCTCTGATATTGAATAGAGGTTCTAGTTGAGATGTTTTTAGAATTTAGAGACAGCATTTCAGCAGATTTATACTGTGTTTCAATTCCTCAGTGGATGAACCCCTCTAACCTGTTTGTCTTTTCAATCTTGCAGTATGGAGGACTGAAGACTTCAGGGACTTTTGACCTTTAACCTTTAAATCCTTTATCTTATCATTCTAACATGACTGTCCCATTTTCCATATAAACATTTAATTTTTCTTCCTCCACATATATGCGCACGCACACACACACACATACACAATAAGAGATTAATGAAAGTTACAGGCAGCAATTGAAATTACTTGCATTGCAGAGTTTTCTTTTTCATCATATCTTTTAAAATAAGCGAAGTCCTTGAAAAACAATAGCTACTATATTTTAGTGTCTTTATCATGGCAAGAAACTGTGCTAAAGCCCAATTGTAATACTTTCATTTAAAGATGAAGAGTTAAAGCTCAGAGATGTTGAGCTTGTCTGTGGGGGAGAGTAAGTTTTCAGGCCAAGATCTGAGTCTACAAAGTCTAATTTCAAAATCTCTCATTATGTTGCCACACCACAGTCACAGCAAACACACTTTATGCCCAAGACAGAGGTGGAGAGAAATGTTTCGAAGGATGACATGACACATTACCTTTAAGACCTCCAGCTTCCAAGAATAATGGGAGGTCAAAAAAACTTAATTTTTATAATAATTTGAAAATAGTACTCAATAGATATTGCCAAATCAGTGAATAACTGAAGGAACAAATGAGATCTATACAGGTAACTCTCATTTTAAGAACAGATTAAATTCTTAATGCTCAGTATTAACTTTGTTATTTGAATTTTAGATTCATTTCAACAGGGGCTGGGTTATAGCTTCAATAATATGGGAAAATTCTTCTTGACTTGTCACTTAAGCATTGGCTTCAAAAACATTGGGAGACAATTCTCCAGTAATATTGATGTAGCCATTAATATTAATATTTATGAATGTCTTAACAATGGAATTTTAGGAAATGTCCCTTGTTCACTCTGTGACCTTATATTGCAACTCCCTACATAATCTCACATAGCTCTGGTAAGGTGCTCATTGATATCTGAAAAACAAAATGATAGGCAGTAGGCAACCAAAGTTCACAAAAAATGTCCATTCTCTTCCCAATGTTTATGTTACAATAAGTATCAGCATATGTAATTGCTTGGACATGATTTATTTGGTTAATTCACTTTTTATTGGGGGGGTTGTTTTGAAGTTGATAAGAAGGATGTTGGAAGAATTTTTGACTTTCATAAATCTTTTCAGTAATTAGTTGAGAAAACAAGAATAAAATTTCCCCAAAATTTCATGAAATTTTCATGGTTCCTTGACTTTATAACACAGTGCCATAATTTCAGTGATTCTTTGAGATTTTGACAACAGGATCATTGATTTCCACAAATACATTTTTGTCTCCTCTAGAACAAGGGGAAGGGGCAGCGATAAACAGTGCCCTAAATTTTCTAAAACTTAAGAAACCTAAAATTTCTCTATGTATGACTACATTTTTAAAGATAGTGGGATCTTCTGAATTATTTAGTTGTTTCTGGTATGTTTAGCATTTTCCTCTGCGAGCCACCTGAGAACTGCATCAATGTACTATTCTGTTCACTAATGAAAATGTCAAAGATCAGGCTTAAAAATGTTAAATAAAACTGAGCCAATCAGTCCCCTACTGTTGTTCATTTTGAGGCCAACTTTATTCAGAGACTGCTTTACTCCCTGTTGTTACTTCTTTGCTAAGCCTGTAATTGTCAGTAAACATTATCAAACAGGTTTGGGATTGTCATTGTGAAATAGATGCCCTTGACTGTGATCAAAAGTAACCATTCAAAAGCAGGATTAAGTCAAATATCATTAACTCAGGCTGTTAACCAGAATAGTGCTGAGAACACCCAAACCACTCTCTCAAACTTGCTAAAATGTTCTCAAGGACTGATTCTATTCTATATTTCTGTGAAAATTATCAGGAAAATAACAAAAAATTTAAAATAAAATTTTGAATTATAAAGAATAAGAAATATTCCTTTAAAAGTTTTGTTGATTCAAGAAATCACATCAATAGAGATAATCATTGTTAGCAGACCATTTTTTCTCCAAATATATTCATAAGTTTGATATTGCTATATGTATATAATTATATATTTATATCTTGTTTTTTCTTCTTTACTTAACATAGATTCTGTGAAGTTTCTCACATCCTTAAACATATGCTATCTGTAGTATCTGTATCATTCAGGGTGTCCACAAAGCTGGAGAATAAACTTATTCTTAAATAATATGCTAGTTACATATTCAAATAACACTCAACATGTTTTCGGGTTAAGTGCCTCTAAATTTATAGCAATGGGTTCAATTGTTAATCTGAAAACAGTACAATAAATATAATACAGGTGTCAAAGTGTCTAGAAATATATAGGATAAAAAGGTTTAAATATTGTGCTTCTATCAGATTAACAATTACACCCACTGTTTTAATTTAGGGATGTTTCAACTGAAAGGTGTCTGCAGGCTAACGAAGAATCACTGTAGTATAGTATTTAAACATACAGCCAAGATATGATTTAAAAGTAAGTTTATTTTACATTTCTCAGAAGTAGTTCCTTTACTTAAAATTACACATCTGAATTTGGATATCAGTTTTTGATATATTTTTTCTTAGTGGTAAAACATATGATCTGCCATTTTATTTTTATAGGTAAAGGAAAGATCAACAAATTTCCACCAAACCAATACTGGCTCTCACCCTTTTCTCTGCAAAATGTGTCTGAAGTTAGGTCTACCAAAATGAAAATTCACATTTGGACCACATTCCTGGAACTCTCATAGATCCTATTGTTTAGATAATTTTGTCTTTTTAAAAAATCTTCTGGGTAATATTCTTAGCTGTAGAAAAGGCAGGCAGATAGCATTATCAGAAAAAAAATCTTACCATCAGATTATAAAATATAAACACTGAACCAAGAGTGAGGGCAAAAGAGTTGTTTATTTTGGTTTTCAAGTCCCTCATCTGATCATAACAAGGCATCTGTTTTCACTGATATAATGATAGCCACATCTTCACTTTCTGGTAAAAGCCCTCTTCTGTTAGTATGGTTAAATGTGAACCAAAAGCCCAGAATGGGATTAAACACTTCATCCTAAGATGAGAAATGTTGGAAGAAACCCAACCTTGACAAATTATATTTAAAAAATGATGCCTGCAATGCACCAGCCACTCTGCTCAGTTATGAGGATAAGAAGCTAATTAAGACATAGTCTGTGTCCTCAAGAAACACACACTCTGATGTGGAGTTGTAGTTATTCTTCAGTTGCTAAATCATGTCTGACCCTTTGCAACCTCATGGACTGGAGCACACCAGGCTTCCCTGTCCTTTACCATCTCCCAGAGCCTGCTCAAACTCATGTGCATTGATTCAGTGATGTCATCCAACCATCTCTTCCTCTGTCGTCCCCTTCTCCTCCTGTCTTCAATCTTTCCCAGCATCAGGGTCTTTTTCAATGTGTCAGCTCTTTGCATCAGGTGGCCAACATATTGGAGCTTCAGCTTCAACATCAGTGTTTCCAATGAATATTCAGGACTGATTTCCTTTAGGATTGACTGGTTTGATCTTCTTGCAGTTCAAGGGACTCTCAAGAGTCTTCTCCAACACCACAAATCAAAAGCATCAATTCTTCAGTGCTCAGCGTTCTTTATGATCCAAATCTCACATCCACACATAACTACTGGAAAAACCATAGCTTTGACTAAACAGACCTTTGTCAGCAAAGTAATGTCTCTATTTTTTAATATGCTGTCTAGGTTGGTCACAGCTTTTATTCCAAGGAGCAATTGTCTTTTAATTTCAAGGCTGCAGTCACCATCTATAGTGATTTAGGAGCCAAAGAAAATAAAGCTTGTCACTGTTTCCATTGTTTCCCCATTTATTAGCCATGAAGTGATGGGACCGGATGTCAAGATCTTTGTTTTTCGAATATTGAGTTTTAAGTCAGGTTTTTCACTTTTTCACTTTCATTAACAGACTCTTTAGTTCCTCTTTGCTGTCTGCCGTAAGAATGGTGTCATCTGCTTGTCTGAGATTATTGATATTTCTCCCTGCAATCTTGATTACAGCTTGTGCTTCACCCAGCTCAGCATTTCTCCTGATATACTCTGCATATAAGTTAAATAAGCAGTGTTCAATAAGTTAAATATACAGCCTTGATGTACTTCCCAGTTTTGAACTAGTCTGTTGTTCCATGTCGGCTTCTAACTTTTGCTTCTTGACCTGCATATAGGTTTCTCAGGAGACAAGTAAGGTGGTCTGGTATTCCCATCTCTGTAAGAATTTCCCACAGTTTTTTGTGACTCACACAGTCAAAAGCTTTAGCACAGTCAATGAAGCAGAAGTAGATATTTTTCTGGAATTCTCTTGATTTTTCTATGATCCAACAAATGTTGGCAATTTGATCTCTGGTTCCTTTGCCTTTTCTAAATCCAGCTTGAACATCTGGAAGTTTTCAGTTCATATATTATTGAAGCCTAGCTTAGAGGATTTTAAGCATGATCATGCTAGCATGTGAGGTGAGTACAATTGTGTGGTAGTCTGAACATTCTTTGGTATTGAGCTTCTTTGGGATTAGAATGCAAACTGACCTTTTCCAGTCTTGTGGCCACTGCTGAGTTTTCCAAATTTGCTGACATACTGAGTGCAGCACTATCACAGCATTATCTTTTAGGATTTGAAATAGCTCAGCTGGAATTCCATCATTTCCTGTAGCTTTGTTTGTAATGATGCTTCCTAAGGCCAAAATGACTTCACACTCAAGGATGTCTGGCTCTAGGTGAATGACCACACCATCGTAGTTATCTGGGTCATTAAGTTTTTTTTTTTTTTTTTAATGGTTCTTCTATGAATTATTGCCTCTTCTTAAAATCTTTTGTTTCTGTTAGGTCCATAACGTTTCTGTCCTTTATTGTGTCCATCTTTGCTTGAAATTTTCGCTTCCCTTAGTATCTCTAAATTTTTTGAAGAGATCTCTAGTCTTTCCCATTCTATTGTTTGCCTCCCTTTCTTTGCATTGTTCGTGTAGGAAGCCTTTCTTATCTCTCCTTGATATTTTTTGGTACTCTGCATTCAGATGGGTATATCTTTCCTTTTCTCTTTTGCCTTTCACTTCTTTTTACCTTTTTCCTCATCTATTTGTAAGGCATTCGTCAGACAACCATTTTTCCTTTTTGCATTTCTTTTCCTTGGGGGTGGTTTTGGTCACTGCCTCCTGTACAATGTTAGGAACCTCCATCCATAGTCCTTCTGTCCTTAGTTCTTCAGGCATTCTGTCTATCAGATATAATCCCTTGATGTGGAGTAGAGATAAGTAACGCTGATTATAGAGCATCATGATATCAAAGGAACAAGACAAGAGAGGATATCTGACAAAGATTAAAGACATAAGAGAATATCTAATAAAGGGTTAATATCCATTATATATAAAGAACTCATACAGCTCAATACTATATACACAAAAAAATAAGTAACCAGTAGTTGACAGAGGATATAAAAAGATATTTTTCCAAAGAAGACATACAGATGGCTAATAAGCATGTGAAAAGATGTTCAACTTGACAAATCATCAGGGAAATGCAAATCAAAACCACAGTGAGATATCACCTCACATCTGTCAGAATGGCTATTATCAAAAGAACAAAAAATTAAAATGAAAAAATATTGATGATTATGTGGAAAAAAGGAACACTTCTACATTATTTGTGAGAATGTAAATTGGTTCAATCCCTATGGAAAACATTATGTAGGTTCCTCAAAAATTAAAAATACCATATGACCCAGCAATCCCACTTCTGAGTATTTATCCAAGGAAAATGAAACACTAATTTAAAAGATCTATGTACCGCTCTGTTCATTGCTATAGCCAATATATGGAAACAACATAAATATCAATCAGTAATGAATGGACAAAGATAGGTATATGTATACAGTAGAATACTACTCAGCCATAAAAAAGAATGAAATCTTGCCTTTTGCAACAGCATGGGCAGACGTTGAAGGTATTATGCTAAGTGAAATAAGTCAAACAGAGATAGACAAATATACAATATGATTTCACTCATGTGTGGGCAAAATTCATAGATAAAGAGAACAGATTGGTGGTTGCCAGAAAGAAGGAGCATTGGGGGTGGGTAAAATAATCACCCATTTTGATCAAGAGGTACAACTTCCCAGATATAAAATAAATAAGTCATGGGGATGTTTAAAAAATGATATGCAAGGGAATGCAATACTTAGGAGGTAAAAAAAAATCAACAAGATTGCAATAAGAGAGCATTAACTATAATAAATAGATTTAGATCTTGTGAAATAAATTATGGCAGAAGTAGCAAGAATACAGAAGACAAGGAAGGCAATTAGAAAAGAATGATGTGCAACTGAAGAATGAATTTCTTTAGACTTAATGGAAAACACCCTGTTGCTGGAAAAGACTGAATGCAGGAGAAGGGAATGACAGAGGATGAGACAGTTGGATGGCATCTTCGATTCAGTGCACATGAGTTTGAGCACACTGCAGGAGATAGTGAAGGACAGGAAGCCTGGCATGCTGCAGCCCATGGGGTCACAAAGAGTCGGACAGGACTGAGTGACTGAACAACAACAACAACAAATATTAAGGAGGTCATTGATGATTCAAGTAGAAATGTTTTTGTAATTCCTGGTTTAAAAAAAGGAAATTGAGAGTCCAACAGAAAAGAGAGATGATAGTTGATGAAGAAAGGTGACAAAGTAGCCAGGAGGGGATTGAATCAAAGCCCAGCTGGAGGTTTTGCTTTGGGTTTAGGGACACTGCTTCCACTAATAAGGATGGAGGGAGAGTAAGATGCCTATTCTCATTTATAGCAAGTCTGCAAATCTCATCAAGCAATACTGCAGAGAAAGTAAAGAGCTACAGGAAGAACTGTATGTGCTGCTTATTATTTATTGATGCTTAAGCCAGATATGTTTATCTAACCCACATCTTATAAGCCACCTTCTACATCCTGAATATCAGACAGTTGTTTAGATAGGTTACCACTTGCCTTTACTCTGAATGCACATTTATTTTACAGTGAGGCTGAACTTCCACCACTCTGAAATAAGACAAAAGTAGGTCAGTTTAATGAAACTGGAACATGAAACACAAGGAACATTTAATGAAATAGTGGTATCTTCACACCTTGTCACTGATGGCAATGATATACTCCTTATCAAAGATTTTTAGGGGGAACATTTTTGAAACAGAAAAATTCCAAAGCACAGTGAAAATGAAATCACAAAAGAAGTTGAACTATGTGTGTACTGGTGGTGGTTGGTGTAAGAAGACATTTCTGCCCTAGTAGAGGTGGAGTAGGGGAGGCTGATTACATTGAATTCCTCTTCCTTTCAGGGTCATTATTTCTCCACCAACAACCTGAGTCTGGGACCTTGTTTATTCTGCTATAGGGAAATCTCTCTCTAGAGTACAGGACCAGTTCTTGCATAGAAAGAAACAACTGTCATTTTTCACATGGTCCCCTCAAACAGCTCTGGCAGTAGAATATCAAATACCCGTTCCTAGAGAAGCAAGCCCCTCAAGTTTCTGCTTAGGTTGATATACTAGTGCTGAAACCAGATGGTTGATAGAAATGTTATTGGCCCAATGGCTATAATGCATGGAGTACAAGGAGTAGTCCAAGAAGTAGAATCTTGAGGAGAACCAACTTGCAAGGCCATGCCAGTCATCCGTGGGGAGACAGTCTGATGAGGCTGTTTAGAATCCTTGTGGAGGGCAACATGACACAATCAGTGAAGTCAGAGAGTTGTGGGGCATCTAGAGAAATGTCCTGATTAGAAGAGGAAGCTAGAGGATGTGATCTTTATAGGAAGAAGATAGCCTACAAAGCCACTACAAGTTTCCAAAGAAAACACCCAGGATAAAATGGAAAAATTACCCATTGTTCAATTTTCTCTACATAGCTGGGTGTTTGGCATCATATATAGGAAATAAACAGATAAACGATGGTTTCAATTTTCATCTTGATGTGGACTGTCCTGCAGACAGGACTAAAATGTGGGAATAAAATATTTTAACCTGTCATTTAATTCTTGGCATTAAAGGAAGTCTAACAAAATTATTTGTGTCCTTTCAACCTTATGCTAGAATTATCATAAAGTTTTGTCAGACCTCCCCTTCTTCCTGATGGATAGTAGGAAGAAACAATCAAGCTAGTTCATGGGGACCTTATATGCTTCTCCTGGACAGGTATAGGAATAACTTTGAAAAATTAACCCATAAGCCTATATTTCAAAAAATAAAACACATTATGGATGCATTTGAATGAAAATTGAAAGAAAATACTATCAAGCAAAGCCTACACAAAGCCATAAACCTCAAGAGTGTACACTTTTGAAAAAAACAAATTCCTGAGTTGGGATATTCAGGGCGGGCTCTATACAGATGAGCTTTCTAAATGTTCCTTTAGCCTTGGGGACAATCATAGAGAGAAAAACCAGAATTTTTATGGAGGATCCTGGCTTCTAAACACTCCTCTGTTCCTGATCCATAATGAATTCCCTGGGCAAATAACAGTACACAATGTACTTTGTCAAGAACACACAGTGGTCTGTCTGATGCTCTTGTCATGTCTTGTCCTACCATGTTTTAATTCATCATTTAGGATGGGAGTTCAGAAAGACAGAGCAACCCACAGAAACTCTTTGTTCATATCATTTGCTCAGGATTTTGTATGGGTATGTATATACACACAAATACACACACACACTCACAAGTGTTTTGAAACCCAAAGGAAAAAACAGCTCTACTGCTGCTATTCATTTCTATTAAGGATACAATGAAAATTTATCAAAGCATTTCAGAATTCTTCCAATTAAGATTTTGTATACTTCTCTCTGTAATGTATTGTTTCTTTCCTGACCTCTCAAGAGTATTTTTAAACGAAGGTTATTGTGATTATGGTATGAAATAGCAACTTTCTTCTATTTCAGCCTTATTTATCCTACTCAGAGCCATTTCTAGGCTATAGTCCAAAATAGCCTCTAACCACTGAAGCTGTTCAATGAAGTGTATCAGAAAGCAATCCTTGAAACAGCTCTCAAAATATGTGCTCTTCCTTCATTTGAACATAGTTGCATGCCAATCATCAGCAAAGCAATTAAAATCTTGCCAGGATCAAAGAACGTGCCTTGCTGCAGGTTTTGCCAATCTATAAAAACATTTCCCCATCTCCTTTTGTTAAGGTCCTGGCAACCTACATTACAGCAATATCCAAGAATCTACTTATGCTCTTTATAGTTCTTAATTTGTTTCCAAATATATGTCAACAATTTTTTTTTTTTTGCTTTATGTGCCTGCTATCAATTTCCAGTTTTTGCCATTTCTCAGTATTCCCCCATCTTTTTGTAAATCACCTGTCTTAAACAACTTTACTATTCCACCTTTCATCTTGGATGTACATATATTTGATATTAATATTTTCATTGAGTTTACACTGCTTGAGGACTTGTCATATATTCCTGTTTATTGTGTATATCAATTTTCTTTATGTGCTCTCCCTCTGGTAATAATATAATCCTTTGCAGGTTTTTCTGGTGCAATCTATTGAGTCCAGATACACTCTAATAGCAGCTTCCTTGACTTAATCAGAGAATACAGAGCTGAGGGAGGTAGACAGTCCCTTTCTGGATTATTCTGCCTTCTCATCAATAATTGAAAATACCAGCTAAGCAATTTTCCATATTCTCTCTAAATCCTTTTCCTTCCCTCTGAATGCAATTGACATGTAACTCATACCATTTTCCTCAAGATTTTTGAAGTTTTTGGGGTGCTCTGAGACTTGCTGTGTGACAGAGTATCAAGAAGCAAAGCAAAAAACTTATCTGAATCCAAATCTAGCTGTGAGTGCAAAGAGACACATAGAATTGCTTCAGTTAAAATGAGTAGTTCAAACAAAAATATGTCAGCAGAAAAACATAGGTAACTGAGGAAAACTTACGTTTTGTTTTAAATTACGTGAATAGTTTCTTACATTTAGCACTTTGTCTATAGTTAAATTCTGAATCACTAGCAATGTTCCATTCTCACAATTTCTAGGGCCTGGTAAACCCTATTTGAAAGTTCTTTGCCACCAAGGATTTAGGCTAACCCCACAACTCCATCCAGCATTATTTTAGACTTCTAATGTATTTCTAATCATTGCTTCTCAACTTTCAGTTCAGTTCAGTTCAGTCACTCAGTCGTGTCCGACTCTTTGCGACCCCATGAACCGCAGCACGCCAGGCCTCCCTGTCCATCACCAACTCCCAGAGTTTACCCAAACTCATGCCCATTGAGTCGGTGATGCCATTCAACCATCTCATTCTCTGTCATCCTCTTCTCCTCCTGCCCTCTATCTTTCCCAGCATCAGGGTCTTTTCCAATGTGTCAGCTCTTCGCATCAGGTGGCCAAAGTACTGGAGCTTCAGCTTCAGCATCAGTCCTTCCAATGAACACCCAGGACTGACCTCCTTCAGGATGGACTGGTTGGATCTCCTTGCAGTCCAAGGAACTCTCAAGAGTTTCCTCCAACACCACAGTTCAAAAGCATCAATTCTTCAGCACTCAGCTTTCTTTATAGTCCAACTCTCACATCCATACATGACCACTGGAAAAACCATAGCCTTGACTAGACGGACATTTTGGACAAAGTAATGTCTCTGCTTTTTAATATGCTATCTAGGTTGGTCATAGCTTTCCTTCCAAGGATAAGTGTCTTTTAATTTCATGGATGCAATCACCATCTGCAGTGATTTTGGTGCTGCAGTGATTTTAAAGTCAGCCACTGTTTCCACTGTTTGCCCATCTATTTGCCATGAAGTGATGGGACCAGATGCCATGATCATAGTTTTCTGAATGTTGAGCTTTAAGCCAACTTTTTCACTCTCCTCTTTCAGTTTCATCAAGAGTCTCTTTAGTTCTTCTTCACTTTCTGCCATAAGGGTGATGTCATCTGCACATCTGAGGTTATTGATATTTCTCCCAGCAACCTTGATTCCAGCCTGTGCTTCCTCCAGCCCAGCGTTTCTCATGATGTACTCTGCATAGAAGTTAAATAAGCAGGGTAACAATATACAGCCCTGACATACTCCTTTTCCTATTTGGAACCAGTCTGTTTTTCCATGTCCAGTTCTAACTGTTGCTTCCTGACCTGCATACAGATTTCTCAAGAGGCAGGTCAGGTGGCCTGGTATTCCCATCTCTTTCAGAATTTGCCACAGTTTATTGTGATCCACACAGTCAAAGGCTTTGGCATAGTAAATAAGGCAGAAATGTCTGATAGAATGTGGTCCACTGGAGAAGGGAATGGCAAACCACTTCAGTATTCTTGTCTTGAGAACCCCATTAACAGTTTGAAATGGCAAAAAGATAGGACACTGAAAGACGACCTTTCAACTTTATTCTCAGTCTATTGGCCTCAAATATATTCTTGCTCATTTATAGAGTTAAATATGACACTGCAAAACATGCTTCATCCTCCAACTCTTTCACCAGATGAGTCAGAATATTATCGATAGAGCTTTAAGAAAAAATGAACTTTAAGATTTAAAAAGGGGCTTCCCAGGTGGCTCTAGTGGTAAAGAACTCACCTGCCAATGCAGGATACATAAGAGTTGCAGGTTCAGTCCCTGGGTTGGAAAGATCCCCTGGAGGAGGGCAGAGCAACCCACTCCAGTATTTTTCCTGTACTGTTGCCTGGAGAATCCCAAGGACAGGGGAACCTGGTGGGTTACTATTCACAGGACACGACTGAAGTGACTTAGCATGCATGCAAGACTTTAACAATTTTTTTTTGAAACTGAAATAGCTTTTGCTTTCAATTTGATTTTAGTTCTGCAAATCTGTTACACTATGCTTTCTGGCACAATGATGTTTGTTTTTGTGTACATAGATAAAATTCTACCTTCTTAAGTCTTCCTCCTCCTCATTTACCCTGGCCTAATTATCATACTGTTACTCTGCTTTTCCCTTGAAATTACAAAAAGGGAGAAAATTTGTGGACTAGCATCTTGAAACTGTGGTAGCACAGGCCCATTTAGAGGCGTGAACATGTATGTTTGTATGTGAGGAGCAGGGTGAGGGAATCGCAACCTTTTGGTTGTCAAATTAACTGTGAAGACAGGCATTTATTGGACAAGATTGACATACTAAAAAACCATTATCTCTAATTATTAGGGTAATTTTGTTTTAAATGTAAAAACACATGGTTTTGAGAAAAAAAAAAAACTAAAAGGTGAAGTATGGGGAATTCAGGTCTTATATTCAAACTCCTCACTTTTCTCTACAAACTTAGTCTCACTTATTGAAGTGCCAAACCCTGATATTTTATTCTCCTCCACTTGCCTCTCAAACATTTTCTTCTTAGAAGGTCAATTCTTTAAAAATTATATTTCTCCAGAGAAGTTTCTTTGTCAAATCCATCCTGAACTTGTGACACTAGAAGTTCTCCACAGCTGCTGTCATTTCTTTAGAGGCAAAAGTAGTTATGTGCTGTGTCACGAATGATCCTTTCATGTTCATTGATTTCTCTGAAAACATCAAACTGCCTCAGTAAATAAACACCATAGTTGACAGTACTCACATCATCTTTAGAAAAACTTTCAACTTCCTTTAGAAATGCAATTACATTATCTTCAGTGTACTATGCTTCTCTTGTTAAAAATTTCAACATTGTGTTATCTTATTCTGCTGTGTATTACCATTTCCTTTAAATTCTATATTGAGATAATCAAAAATTATTTTTTTCTCTTAAAAAGAACAATTATGACAACTTTTTGTGCTTCATGAATTCCTTTTAAGAGTTGTCTTTATTTTTTAACTTGTAGCAATAACATTAACAGTAGTCTGAGGTATTAATGAGTGAATTTTACCTTTATAATGTCTTTTTGGATTCCACGGATAGAACAAAATATATTTAATGAAAATTGCAATGAATGACAGTCAAATATCTACAATATACTAATATATAGAACATCAGGAACTTGTAAAATGTCTGTATATAATAATACTATAAGTCTAACAAGAGTTTTGCTGATAATTAAAAATATATTTTCTTAAAATTTTTTTTTCACTGTATAATTACATGGTTGACATACATGATATCCCATGCTAGGATGGAATCTGTTATTCTTCCCCTCTCATTTTGAAGGTAGATATCTTCAAGATGGTTTTATTCTATCACTTCCACATTTAAAAACCATCAGTGATTCTCCTTGTCCATAAGATGAACTTCGTGTTATGTGATGTTTTCAGCACAGTTGCCCGTAATCTGTATCTGTATTGTCTTCATGCTTGGAAAGTTTTATTCCAGCCCCAGTCTACCTAACTCCAGTGCAGAGTTTATGACCATGCTCCTCCCTGAACTCCTGCCCTTAGTAAATGATTTCTGTATTTATCCAGCCAAAAAGTGTAGACCAACCACTAGATGCCTCATACTGTTTTCTAAGGAAGGAATACGTGAACTGATACCTAAGCAGCCAAGAGACCAGCAGTGTGGAGATAAACCGAAGAGTGGAAGCTAGAATTCTTGGGTTTCCCTGGCAGCTCAGATGATAAAGAATCCGCCTCAGTGTGGGACACCAGGATTCAATCCCTGGTTTGGGAAGATTCCCTGGAGGAGGGCATGCCAACCTACTCCAGTATTCTTGCCTGGAAAATCCCATGGAGAGAGGAGCGTGGCAGGCTAGAGTCCATAGGGTCGCAAAGAGTCACACACGACTGAGCGGCAAAGCACAGTATAGGAGACTATAATAAACCAAGACAGCATATAATTCAGCAGCTTTAAGGCAAAAGAAGTTAGAATATTTGAGAAACAGAAAGAAAATAAGTGTAATAGAAGCATAATATTTCAAGATGAAACAGATTAAGAGATATAGATCTGGTAGGTAATAGTAATGAGTGTAGAAGAAGAACACAGTCTAAAAGTTGCACAGAAAATAGAGGAAACAACATTTGTAGCAATATTAATCCAAATTATAGTTGTATGTCTTGTATGTCCTTTGACTTAGTAATACCTACCTCTCAGATACACTAGCATATATGTGAACAAAGTTTGAACAAAGTTATTATTGTAATATATTATAAAAAGATGAAAAGCAGCTCAAATGTATGCATCAATGGCTAGTCAAATAAATTAAGGTACATTATACAGTAAGGTATTATGTAGCTGATAAATAATACAAAACTCTGTAGTGCTGTTATATAAACAGCTCCAAGACACAATGTTTAATGAAAAAAGCAAAATGCAAATTGTATGATGGTATGATACTTTTATATAACAAGGAGAGGAAAAATAAAAAATATTATAATTCATTTTCTGTTGCTACCATGCAAATTACCACAGACTCAACAGTTTGAAACAATATAAATTTATCATTTCATGGTTTCTGTAAAGTCACTCGTGTTACGGTCTCACAAAGATGAAATCAGTGTGTTGGGCATCCCAGTCTCTTTGGAGATTCTTGGGACAGGTACGTTTTAAACTCATTCAGGTTGTTGGCAGAACAATTTTCCCTGTGATCATAGGACTGGAGTCTCCATTTCCTTGTTGGCTTTTGGCTGGGAGTTGTTTTCAACTCCGGAGGCCACTCACATTCCCAGTTTAAGAGGGCAGGTGATTTTCCAACCAGCAATGGCTGCTTGGTCCTTCTCACTCTTCAAATCTCTTATTTCCCCTCTGCCTCACTCTTCTGCTTTTCTCTCTGTGATTTACTTTTATGCCTTCCTCTTCTGTTTTTAAAGGGTTTTGTGACCTCAGGCCCAGAATAATCAAAGATAATCTCCCTATTTTAATGTTAGCTGATTAGTAACCTTAATTACATTTGCTAAGTCCCCACAGTAGTCACTAGATTAGCATTTAGTTAAAAACCAGGGGACATGAATCTGATGGGACATCTTTAGAATTCTGCCTTCTACAGATATATTCCTGTGTGCTTTTTATATGCAAATTGAAACTCAATTTACATTTGGAAAAAAAAAGATGAGAATGTAATAACAGTGGCAACCTGAGTGTATATGAGTGTAGTAATGTGGAGAGGAAAATAATGTGGAAAATGGAGAAAGGCATAGAAAGATGCTTTTCTAACATTCTTTTAGTCATGTTTGGACCATGCAACAATATAAGTAATACAGCATATGAGATTTTTAAAGCATCATATAACTAGCCAAACCATATTTAAAACATTTTATTTTGCTTAAAGGGCTTCCCTGGTGGCTCAGACAGTAAAGGACCCGCCTGCAGTTCAGGAGACCTGGGTTCAATCCCTGGGCTGGAAAGATCCCCTGGAGAAGGGCATGGTAACCCACTCCAGTACTCTTGCCTAGCAAATTCCATGGACAGAGGAGCCTGACAGGTTACAGTCCATAGGATCGAAAAAGTTGGACATGACTGAAGTGACAAAGCACATACACGCATTTTACTTAAATTAAGTTTACAATGGCAAAATGTATATCAAACTGAGAGACGTGGCACAGTTCTTTCAAGTTGGGTATACTTCTATGACAAATAGTGTGTTATGGCATAGATCCACTGCTTGTCTATGTTTAGACTTATGCAAATCATTCTTGCAGCATGCTAATATCATTTGACTTTAAATTTTGACAAACTCTTTAGCATATACCAACTAAAATAATAGCACGAGACATCTATAATGATCAAATGTGCAGACAGGGAATTGCCTGGTGGTCCAGTGGTTAAGGTTCCTCCTCCCACTTCAGGGAGCCCAGGTTTGATCCCTGGTAGGGGAACTAAGATCCCATCTGCAACAGGGCAACTAAGCCTGCAGGGCACAAATAGAGAAGAGTGCACATCACATGGAAAGATCCCACAGATACAACTAAGACCTAATGCAGCCAATAAATAAAAATAAAAATCATTTGCGCTTCTATATTTTAAAAAATGAGCAGAGAGACTGAAATAAAATGACTACATATGACTTATACAAATAACTCAGCATATCCTTTCATCATCTTTTCTAGAATATATTAAAAGTAAACAAGGAAATTAAAATTTTATAGACAAATCTCAAGGATATGTCCAAAACTCTTAAAAATTCAGTGAACTCAAATCTGTGGAATATTTACTTCAATGATACTAGGTAGGAAACACATTCCTGTTAAAAGATTACCTAAAAGGCTAATGGCCAAATCCATGAGTTTCTTTCCCAAACTATCCTATCTTCTCGCACCATGTGATATGCTGTCCATACCCTCCTTTTTAAAACTTTGTTAGGAGATAGTCTTCTGTGGTTTCTCCAGTAGTCATGTATGAATGTGAGAGTTGGACTACAAAGAAAGCTGAGCACCGAAGAATTGATGCTTTTGAAATGTGGTGTTGGAGAAGACTCTTGAGAGTCCATTGGACAGCAAGGAGATCAAACCAGTCCATCCTAAAGGAGATCAGTCCTGGGTTTTCATTGTAAGGTCTGATGTTGAAGCTGAAACTCCAATACTTTGGCCACCTGATGCGAAGAGCTGACTCATTGGAAAAGACCCTGATGCTGGGAAAGATTGAGGGCAGGAGGAGAAGGGGATGACAGAGGATGAAATGGTTGGATGGCATCACCGACTCAATGGACATGAGTTCGGGTAGACTCCAGGAGTTGGTGTTGGACAGGGAGGCCTGGCATGCTACAGCTCACGGGGTTGCAAAGAGTCAGACACAACTGAGCAACTGAACTGAACTTAAGACCCTGACCACTTTTCACAGGGCCATTCCTCATGTTTCTGTTTGCAGACAGCAATATTAAGGGATGATGTAAGGTCTACCCTTGGAAAACACAGGCTTGCTTACAGGCTGCTATAAACTGGTAAGTTGCCAAGGTTTAGTGTCTCTCTCTTGTAATATAGCCCGCTGTGTGTGCAGTCATCTATCTAGGCCCACTTGTATCACCCATATGGGAACTGAAGATCAGAGAACCTACATGACCACACAGACAATCTGGCTAGTGCTTTTGATGTGAATAGTAAAGTCCTTCATCTCTGACTCAGCAGCCTTGCATCTTCTGTTGGCATCAAGAAAATAGTGAAATGTTAACTTGATTGCTGGCAAGGAAGGTAAAATTGTCACATTCTTCACAGTTCTTGACACTTTCTCAATACATTTCTACGAAAATGCTCTTTCATTTGTGTTTATCGCCCTGATTACTCCACCACTCCCTCTTGCATCTAATCTTAGCCATTTCAGAAATGCTAATACTATGTAGGGCTCTGTCCATGGTCCTGTTTTACTTTTATGTCATACTTTTGCCTTTACAGTAATCTTTATTCATCAGTTCTACTATTATATGTATATTCAGATTACTTTCAAAAATACATTCTTCAAAACTTTTCTATTGCCTTAGCTCCAGCTATCTTCATTCAACTTTTTAATAGTTATCTTCTATCAAATATGCTATAGACTCCTCAAAGTGAAAGTGAAATTGAAAGTCACTCAGTCGTGTCTGACTCTTTGCTACCCCATGGACTATACAGTTCATGGAATTCTCCAGGCTAGAATATTGGAGTGGGTAGCCGTTCCCTTCTCCAGGGGATCTTCCCAACCCAGGGATCCAACTCAGGTCTCCTGCATTGAAGGAAGATTCTTTACCAGCTAAGCCACCAGGGAAGCCCAAGAACACTGGAGTGGGTAGCTTATCCCTTCTCCAGCAGATCTTCCCAACCCAGGAATCGAACCAGGCTCTTTTGCATTGCATGTGGATTCTTTACTAGCTGAGCGACCAGGGAAGCCCTTAGACTCCTCAAACAATATCATTTAAAATAATTACCATTTTATGTAATGTTCACTGTGTTTCAAAGTATAAAATATTGAGGTTATCTTTAACCCCTCTAAAAAGTGTATCAATTACAAAAAAAAGTGTCTTAAGCTTCATTTTCATTTCAGTGCCATTGCTCTCTCATCTGATGTATTACATTAACTCCTGACCAGTCCTCTTCTGAACTGCTCACACAGTTATCTTTATTAAATTTGAATATATTACCATAAGTCTCCTCTATATTACCTATAGATTTAACTGTACTATTTTGAAATACTTTGGCCACCTGATGTGAAGAACTGACTCATTGGAAAAGACCCTGGTGCTGGGAAAGATTGAAGGCAGGAGGAGAAGGGCACGACAGGATGAGATGATTGGATGGCATCACTGACTTGATGGACATGAATTTGAGCAAGCTCTGGGAGTTGGTGATGGACAGGGAAGCCTGGTGTGCTGCAGTCCATGAGGTCGCAAAGAGTTGAACATGACTGAGCAACTGAACTTAACTGACCTTGAATTGACAACCCAAATGCTCCACAACATTTCCCAAAAATTTACTTCAAATCTCTATTATTATACATCATGCCAACAGGTGCATACACATCCACAAGTGTACACACACTCATCTTGTACTGCACACAACACCCTTCAAGTCACAATAACCACCTCACATTCTCACTATAATCTCTTCTCCCTTTGGTCTTGGGGCATGCTGTCCCTTCTGTCAGGATTATAGCAACCTCCTGAATAATTGCTACTCCTCATTCAATTAATAATTGAACAGAATTCCTTTGCTTCTTTAGCCTCACTACTTTCTTCCTCATCTATTTTCTCACAATACCATATTCTCATTTTTATTATAAGGGCAACCAAATCTCTTACTATTGCTCATCAAATATTTCCACTCTAGACCATGGAATAAAATAACTTGTATCCTTAATCTACTTTCATATGATCTATATGCTATATTTCAACTAAACACTATCTGTTTGCCACATCATATAGCTCTATCAGTGCTTTCAAAGATAGCTTACTCATTATCTTATATTTGAGTAGAGAGATGTGTGAACAATCTTCTAGATCTCCAGGTCTCTCTCCATAAATCTATGTATAAAGGTCATGACTTTCTGCTCTATCTATACTTATCTATGTAATTTTCTAAAGATCTATTTATATCACCATATTAATTAAACCCTTTGGTAACTCTGTCATATTCTTCATCTCTGCCTTAAGTCCAATTGTCATCTGCTGCTGCTGCTGCTAAGTCGCTTCAGTCATGACTCTGTGCAACCCCATAGACGGCAGCCCACCAGGCTCTTCTGCTCCTGGGATTCTCCAGGCAAGAATACTGGAGTGGGTTGCCATTTCCTTCTCCCTCAATTGTCATCTAGGTGGCTTCAAAATCCATGTGGTTAAATTTATCTAAAATTTTAGCCCCACAGTTTAGTGACTCCTCATCTATATTTGTGTCATTCACTCTCCTGGACATACCTTATAATATTTTTCACCTACAACATTTACTTCTGAAATCCTGAATTCAACTATATATATTGACCACAGCTTTCTTCACTTTCTAACCTTTAGTTCATGAATCACACATCTGCTGCTCTTTAACTTTATATGTAGAGATTTATAACACCTTGATGTCTCAATTTTCTTCCTCAAAACATCTATTCTTTTCTGATTTAGCCCGAGACCTATGAATATTAAATTACTTTTCTACCACATTTTAAACTTAATTTCTTTTTCCCCTAAAAATGTATTCAACCAGAAAAAAAGGTATCACATTGGCTGACATTGCTATCCACTTTCACTGGTCCAAAGCCTAGTGTGGCTGAGAGCTATGGAAGAAAATCTACACAGAATTATCACTTCAAATGTCTGCCCTTGGATCACAGTTGGGTATCAGAGTACTGACTGTCAATCCTTCCATTTATCCTGTTATTTCTCTTTCAGGTGTTCTCTAATAATAATTATTTACAGATCTCTTCAAATGCTATACTCAGTTCCTGATCTCAGAACTCTCAGAAAGCAAACTTGTCTCTTATTTTAGCAACTAACACAATGTCCACTCTGTGATACAAACATTTACTGATGTTTTCACTTACCTTCACCTTTCTTCTAGTTTTGAAGAGTGAATTTCCCTCCAACATTTTAACACAAATATGTTTCATCTTCAGATTTCTGTAGTGCTTAATCATTTATGAAAATCACATTTCTTTTCATGTAGTTTCTTTTTCTCTTTATTCTTTCCTGCTTTCATCATCTCTTTCTATTGCCACATTCAACTGCTTTTCATCCTATTTTCATCTTTAAGACTGTCACTGAAAAATCTCATCCTCAGATGCAAAATTACCACCACACTGATCTTCAAGCCATTTTCTTTCCAAGAGTAATCTAAACATGCTGAGTTTACTTCCTGACCACCTATTTATTGTTCAGCACTTATTATTCGATCTGGATTCTTCTTATATTCCACTGAACTTGAGTTTTCCTAATCACCAAATCAAGAACATACTTTAAATGATGCCTAGAATCTCTTCATTGTATCTGATATTATCAAACTCTCTAAAATCCTTATTCCTTCATATTTGTGACAACAGATATGATTCTCTGATTCTCCCTGTAACTCTAGGACTCCTCTCTCTTTCTCTCTCTCTCTCTCTGTTTTTTTTATCACATTGAAATTATCATGATTAGCTCTCTCTGATACCATCCATTCTCTTGGTTTCAATCACCACCTATATGTTCATGGTTTCCAGTACAAGCTTAACCCAGACTTCTAAGTTTTACATTAATAATTTCTTTTTTCTAAGTTTCAGATGCATATATAAGAAATTGGTAAATATTTCAAATGAATATTACAAACACACTTTGATATTTACTTGTCATTATATCATATATATGTATATATAGATATAATATGTTTGTGTGTGTGTGTATGTATATATATATATATATATATATATATATATATATATATATATATAGGAAATGCCTAAAGTGTAGCATGAACTGTGCTAGTCAACCTGCATATGGTTATTAACAAAACAGACTTATTTCTGCCCTTCTGAAATTTATAGTCTATATCTAAAATCAAGCTCATCATCCTTTTCCATTTTAAAAAAAAACCTCTATTGCTTTTCTTGATTTTTTTCTCTTAGAGATCTAGGCATAAGACTGATCTATTTATTTTCCTTATTTCCCTAATCTAATTGCAATCAATCACAAACTCTTGCCATATAGACACGATCCTTTATAATTTATAAACCTTTTATTCATATATTCTACCAATCTTTTTAATCTGTGGTCATCACTGGCCTGCTCTAATGCATCAGTCTTGTAATTCAGCTCTTTACTTTGCATTCTGTACTGAGAAATTTAATATCTAATATACTAGCATGATGGTATATGAAAATACAAACATAATTATGCTGCTCATCTGCTCAAAACCATGTTATTATTATTCTTTGACCAAAGGACAAATATCCATGTCTCTGATATGACATTCAAAGTCCTTCAAAATCTTGCCCTACTCAACTCTCTGGTCTTACCTCTCAGTATTCCCTATATTGTGTCTTACTCTGTGTTAATCACAACTGCTAGTAGATCCCCCAGGTGCACCATGTTGCTTCTCATTTTGATATCTTTATTACTTGTGTTCTATCATGTAAGTAACAACTCTTCCAGAAAGGTTTTCCTGACCCTGGACCCTCTATGTCTGAAACAGCTCCTCTTTCTCTGTGCATCCATAACTCAATTTGCATATCTCTATACTTACACATAATCATAGTGTGTTACATTGATGTCTGTGTATATTGATCCCAACAGATGGTGAAATTGAGGATAGAGGCGTAGTCTATTTATCCTTGTATCCCTAGAAACTAGCAGTGCTAAGCATGTATCATTTGATAGATTACTAAATAAACGAGTAAGTGAATGCCCTTCATCTTTCATTTGTTGTTGTTGTTCAGTCACAAAGTTGTGTCTGACTCTTTGTGACCCTCATGGAATGCATCACACCAGGCTTCCCTGTCCTTCGCTATCTCCCAGAGTTTGCCCAAACTCACGTCCATTGAGTCCGTGATGCTATCCAATACCTCATCCTCTGTCTCCCCTTCCTCCTTTTGCCTTCAGTCTTTCCCAGCATTGGGATCTTTTCCAATGAGGTGGTTCTTCGCATCAGGTGGCTAAAGTATTGGAGCTTCAGTTTCAACACTAGTCCTTCCCATGAATATTCAGGGTTTATTTCCATCTTTCATAATACTACCTTGATTCTCTGTTATATTTGTTTCTTGAGTACATTAACTATGGCCTATTAATCTTTATAATTATTGGCACAGTAATTGGTACGTAATAGATACTTAGCAAATTTTTCTTGTGTTATGATAAGTTGTGGGTGAGAATTAAAAGCAGTACAAAGCAATGATATAGAAAAGAAGAGATATTTCTGAAAAAAAGAAAAACTAAAACATTGATAACAGGCAAATGATTCTAGTTTGGTAACTATTCGATTATATGGGTCTCCTGATGCTACTGCTGCTGCTTTAGTCCTGTGCGACTCTGTGCGACCCCATAGACAGCAGCCCACCAGGCTCCTCCGTCCTTGGGATCCTCCAGGCAAGAACACTGGAGTGGGTTGCCATTTCCTTCTCTAATGCATGAAAGTGAAAGTGAAGTCGCTCAGTCGTGTCCGACTGTTAGCGACCCCATGCACTGCAGCCTACCAGGCTCCTCCATCCATGGGATTTTCCAGGCAAGAGTACTGGAGTCGGTTGCCATTGCCTTCTCCGCTTCCCTGATGGCTCCGATGGTAAAGAATCTACGCACAATGCAGGAGACGACAGTTTGAGCCCTGGGTCAGGAAGATCCCCTGGAGAACGGAATGGCTACCCACTCCAGTATTCTTTCCTGGAGAATTCCATAGTCAGAGGAGCCTGGTGGACTACAGTCCACGGGGCTGCAAAGAGTTGGACAGGACTGAGCGACTAAGCATATTTGATTATAGTCTAAAAATAATTCCATTGTCCTAATTGTACCAAGAAGAGTTTAAGTAAATCATAAGAATGCTTTCACCTAAAACACAACTGAATTGTAAAATTGTTCTTTTGGAGTAGCTATTTTTAGATAGATTGATGCCGTTAGGTATTTAGTGTTCTATAAGAAAATACTGGCAGCTTTCACGCTTCCAAACCAAACCTGTTCACTACTGTCAACATGTATACATTCACCATGACAAACAATAAAGTTAAAGACAAATTTCACATGACCTTGATAAAAACTCATTGTGGCAACAGGAGACTCTTACAAGCTGATTGCTATGAGAAGCTTCAGTGCACATGACTGCAATGATTCTGAAACGTAGAGGTGTGTTATTAGCTGCCAGAGCACAGACAAACATAACAGCAATATACTCATTCTCATCCTGAACTTTTCCAAACACTAGCTAGTGGTTGTCCAGCTTCTATTTCTAGTGACTGAACAGTTTATTTTAATCTGGAATGTATTCGATTAAAGCAAAAACAGAGACATATTTTATTTATTACATTGCTTTTAAAGCAAAAACTAAAGAATTAAAATAAATATCAAGTGTTGCAAAGGCACCATGCTCTATGTTCTCAAAGGTATTAGATATAAGAAACTAGTTGTCAGCTATGAAGAAAATCAATATAATTATTGGAAAACTAACTTGGAAGTTGAAGGAACTGGATTCTAAAACAGAATTCAACATTATCTAGCTCTACTGACATGGAACAAATCCACTCATATTTCTGAGACTCATTTTTCCCCCTCTTGTACTTGGAGAGTTGTACCAATGACTTTCTCAATTATATTTTAAATTTCATATTTTAGTATATGTGCTGCCGAAGCGAGCACTAAATTTCATATTTTATAATTTTATGAGAAGCCTTGGTAAAAGAGGTAAATTTCCATTATAAAGTTTTAAATAAAACACGTAAACAATCAAAGGTATTTTTCATTCCCTCATCATGTCATGGGAAGATCTTTCTTTTCAGTGTGAATAAATAAGCAGCCTAGTCAAGAACTGTGGCTATGACTTTAATAATAGGCTCAAATGGGAAAGTTTAGTGTAGCTTCTATCAACAACATAGACAACCTTAGGAAAAGAATTCTGAATCTACTGCCCCTTTGTTCTTTTTCAACCCTATGCCTTGTGCCTAGCACACAGTGAGAAATTTGGATTTTATAAGTGTAATGGAGAGCTATTAAAGAGTTTTAAGCAGGAGAAATTTATAATTTTATAAAATCTGTTGTTGAGAGGTAATCATGCAGTTATGGAATGAGTAGTTGGTATGATATTGAAAAGGGCCAAGTGAGATGTGACACTGGCTTAGAGTAGTTTCAACAAAATGAAATTAAGAGGAATAATTTTGGCTATACTTTTAAGGTACAACGTGCCATATATTGCCAATTTATCCTATTGGCTCCCAAACCTTTTTCATTTTCTCTGCTCTACTCTGCAGTTAGGAAGCTGATCATCCTTACTTACATCGTCCATGCTCCCTTTCCAGATGGTTTTAGTCAATAGGATATGCTGGTAGAAAATTAGAAGGTGCGAAGGTATTTTTCCCTCTCCTACACACTCCCTACTTTCAGCCTCAATCTCTGATAAAACCTGCATTTCCCCAGGACTATGATTTCTCCCCCATCTACTCCATCGTCTCAGGTCTTTCTGATTCTGATAATATTCCTTTCTCTCTTTATCCATTCAGCCCCTGGGACATTATTGGCTTTCTACTGTTATTAATCCCTGTTTGCCTCACTGTTCTTTGTCCGTTTCATAATTCTCAAACCACTGAAACTCATCTTTTTTATTGAAGTCTTTTCATTTGAACCTTTTGGGATGAATTCTGTTTCCTCTGAGGACCTTGAATAAATGAACAATTGGGGTTTGTTGATATGCCAGATGTGGGGAAGTGAGGAAATGTAGAGTCAAGGTCAACTCTCATATTTCAGGATTAAGCAACTGGGTGCATAGTGGTTGCCTTTAATGCAATGAAGGAGGCTAGGAAAGAAATGAATCATTTGTGAAACCAATATACCATCATACATCAAGATACATATCACTAACATATGCCAGATGGATACTGATACAAGCTCAGGAGGCTGACAGCTGAGGACCATGGCACTCAGGTGCGTACTAAGTTTTAGAAGAATCTAATGTGAGTTTTATATGATTACTGCACCAAATATTTCATATGTGTACTTTTATGCTTTTTATATTATATTATTTTCACAGGAGAGTTTTTTAGTTGCATTACATTTATAGAATCCTAATATTATTAGAAAACACATGAATTAAGCATTTGATGAAATGTGTCAAAAGAAACCACCAAAATTTAACTTCAGTCACATAAAGTTTAGAAAGACATATTTGTATCACATGACTTAGAGAAAGGAGAAATGTAAAATCATTGCCAACACAAGGGTTGAGAAGGTCAGATGCATATTTACTGAAAAGGTTCAACATCTAACGTCACTTATATCACCAAAAAAAAAAAGGTGACATAGGGTCTTTTTATTTCTAGCTAAAAGATTTACTAACACTTAACTATGGTCAGGAGTTAAGTCTAAGAATTCTTGGAAGCATTTGTTCTACTTCCTAAGGAATAAGAACATATCTATCAAGAACTCCTTATCACAATGCTCCATGTAATTAATCACAAACTTCATAAAGAACAGTCTATGTGTATTATTGCTTAGTCTAATTACTCCCACTTGTTTGCCTCATTCAGTCTTTATTGAAACAATCCTATCATTCCTCATTTCTTTGAATACTATTATCCAAAATGATTTAGATTTCTCAATTATTACATGTAACTTGGGCTTCCCTGATAGGTCAGTTGGTAAAGAATCCTCCTGCAATGCAGGAGACCCTGGTTCTATTCCTGGGTTGGGAAGATCAGTTGGAGAAGGGATAGGCTACCCACTCCAGTATTCTTGGGCTTCCCTTGTGGCTCAGCTGGTAAAGAGTCCACCTGCAATGCAGAAGACCTGGGTTCAATCCCTGGGTTGGGAAGATTCCCTGGAGAAGAGAAAGGCTACCCATTCCAGTATTCTGGCCTGAAGAATTCCAAAGGGTTGGAATTGTATAATCCAAAGGGTTGCAGAGTCGGACATGACTGAGAGACTTTCACTTCACATATAAGTAGTGACTTTAGATGCCAGGTAATAATATTTATATAAATAGGGTGAAGATAATAGTATAGGATAGTAAAAAACAAACAAACAAACAAAAAAACACTAAATAGATTTTTTAAAAGAGTTTATCTCCCTTAAGCTTCCCTGGTGGATCAGTGGTAAAGAATCCATCTGCCAATGCAGGAGACATGAGTTTATTCCCTAGTTAGGGAAGAAATCACATCCCACGTGGCAACTAAGCCTGTGCGCCACAACTACTGAGCCTGTGCTCTAGAGCCCAGGAGCCACAACTACTAAAGCCCCGAACCCTGAGCCCATGCTCCACAAGAGAGGCCACTGCAGTCGTAAGCCCATGTACCACAATGAAGAGTAGTCCCTGCTTGCCACAACTAGAGAAAGCCCAGGCACAGCAACAGAGACCCAGCACAGCCAAAAATTGAAAAACTCAATTTAGAAAAAGAGTTAACTTCCAAATATTAAAAAATAAAACTTAAACAATTTCTAAGGTATCATCACATTAACATCCAATCTAGCTGTGGTTGGCTAAGACATCAACTGAGATCACTGTTTTATCCTGGGAAGTGGTCTGGTAGACTTGTTGAGTATATGAAAATCAGTTGATTATCATATCATAGCTCCTCCTCATCTAACCCCTATAATTACACAAAGGCAAAGAAACTACACCAAGTTCCACTCATCCTGACAACTACTGCCAAGCTCACTGTCAGCTGGTTTCCATATTTAGTTTATAGCTTTGTCAGTTAGGTTTATAGGTACTTGGGGGTGGAAATCACCATAAATATTTGCTTAGGGGTCTAAGATTAAAATGTTTGCTGAGGTTTTTGTCTTATAAAATACATCTAAAATTCTATTATGCTCATAAAAAGTGACCAGTGTCTAGGGAAGAATATGTGATATTCTGAGGTATTTTAAAACTTTAACTGGCAAGAAGTATTTGACAGAGTAAAGTTAAGGATCTTTCCTTGTTCATTTTTTTTCTCCTGTTTTATTCAAGACTCTTTTTTTAAGCTGATATAAAAACATAAGTACAAATCTGCATAGTAAATAGAATTCTTCTAGCTCAGACTATTGCTTTGTTATTTGAGGTCCCAGCTGGGTCAATAATCCTCCTTTGGGGAGAAAGCTCAATATTTTCCCAATTCATATAAGCTAACACAGGCGATGCCATCAGAGGCTTTACATCTTTTTTATGCCCTTCAAATGTTATGACTTTGCATGGGCTTTTCTGAGATGATTAATGACAGGTGTGACTGGGAGAAGTAATTATAGGGAATGACTGGAAGTTTAAGACTTTGGGGATGAAAGTAAATGATAGGAACATGAAAGTTTCAGTGATGAAGTCAACTTGTGACAGGCACAACATGCTCATTATGGAAATTTTGAAATAGAATAAAGATCTGAAAAGTAAGTTTGAAATGGAAAAACAATTTAATCATTAACCTCTTTATTGGGGAGACTAAAGGCATATCCTGTGTTGAAAGCACTTGTGATTTGGAAGGCTAATTATTCATACTCTTACAATTATATTCTATTTCATGCCTAAGCTCCTTGTACGTTCTCAGGGACTGTACAGTTTTCTCTGGTATTGAGGTCTTGAAGGTGGTTGCTCACATGGTTTGGAAATTCTAAATGCAACACTCAAATCATTTAATTTTTTACTAGTCCTTTATAGGCATCAAATTAGCTTATGTGAAGAAGCCCTATAGAGAGACCAAGAGCACTTCCAAGCATCTGTTGACTTTCTTCTTGTTGGTCCTTTGGCAACACTGAAAATTTAATTAGATTATAAACATATGAAAAGCAAAAATCATATTTTATATACTGTTTATCAAACAGCATCTAGCCTGTGCCTCACAAATGATAGCTTTAAGATGACTGTATAGGTGTGTGCTACATACAGTCCATGGGGCCCAAAGAGTCAGGTACAACTTAGAGACTGAACAAGAACAACATGGAATGAACAACTGGCAAGGTCATGGATTCCTTGGAAGAAAAGTTAAGAAGGAATTGAGTAAGCATATCTGAGCATTAACTTTGGACAAATGAGTTTTAATGATTTCAAAACAAAATTATTTTATCTATTTTGAATTTGCAAAGGACGGAGTTACTTCTTACTTAGAATCATAAAACTATGTATGTGCATCCATGCATGATCAGTCATGTCCAAAACTCTTTGTGACCCCATGAACTGTAGCCCACCAGCCTCCTCTGTCCATGGAATTTTCCAGGCAAGAATACTGGAGTGGGTAGTCATTCCCTTCTCCAGGGGATCTTTCTGACCCAGGGATCAAACCCTCAAATCCTGCATTGGCAGGCAGATTCTTTACGATTGCACCACCAGGGGCCATTTTCCATTATGCAAACTAAAAAGAACATAGGTACCAAATTTAAGTTTTCATAGAAATTATACATATCCAGAAACAATAAAAAGACAGGAAGTAGTCAACAGTTTTTTTGTTGTTTTTTTTTTTCCTGGGGTTGGGGATCAGGAGGGGACAATTTACTGACTTTGAACTTCAGTTCTTCATGGCACATCTCAATTCATAGCTACTATCCAGCCACTCATTTCTTTCTTTCTGTACACCAGTTGTTCATGCCACTAACACCCATTCATCCTATTTCTTGAATTAATAACTAAAATTTTCTCTGGACATTGACACACTTCCCACTTGTAATCCATGTGTTTAGGTGAGATTTCACTCCTATCTCCAAAAGAAGAGAATATGAGTCAAATCTAGCTAGCTGCCCATCACATTTCAATGTCTTCAATTCTTGGACCAAGTATGTAAACAATACAAGCCACAGGAACTTGGTTGTTTTGGAAAATAACAGACTGGACCCACGTGAACCAATACTTCTGACACAAAACAGCTTATAACCAAGGAATACCAAGTTGTGATCACACCATTTTAACACTGATTCAACTGGGCCTTAAATTAGAGCCACCTTCAGATGGTAAAGCATCTGCCTGCAACACAGGAGACCCAGGTTTGATCCCTGGGTTGGGAAGATCCCCTGGAGAAGGGAATGATGGCAACCCACTCCAGTATTCCTGCCTGGAAAATTCCATGAACAGAGGAGCCTGGCAGGATGCAGTCCATGGATTTGCAAAGAGTCAGATACACCTGAGTGACCAATACTTTCACTAACCTTTATGAATTTTCTGAACCATAAATTTCCTTTTATTCTTAACCTAAACTGAGTTGGGTTTTCTGCTAATTGGTTCTGAAACTTCCCTGACACTGACCTGCTCATAGGCAACATGACACATAGTTGTCTATTTCTAACCAGAGCTGACAACTAATGTCAAATTACAGGCACCCCTAGACGGCTATGATTTTCTGAGTGATGGATCTCCCAGAGTGAAACTCTGTATTTCATGCCACTTGTGAACAGAATCTGGAGAGGAGACAGCATGTAATTTTGGCTGCCTGCCACAAATTAGACCTAGATGAGAAACAGCTTCTTTGCTTCAATGTTAATAACACTTCTCCACAGCTGACAAATTTGCTTATTATCTTTGGCATAAGGGGTAGTAAGCATTGAGTGAATTGTTGGTGGTCCCAAACAATAGTGATTTCTGAAGTTTGAAGGTGGCTGAAAATTCTAGGTTTTTCTAGAGTCAACTCATGAGCATTCAGCCAGAGAAAATTAAACCTACAAGAGAGGATATAGAGCAAGTGACAGTCAGCATCACTTCTCAAAGGAATGTCCATGGCCATGGATCAAGTGTAACTCTAACAACAGACACTTAACTAATAGCCATTGTTGGATCAAGCATGCCAAATTCAAACTTAGTCTTCGAAGCGTCCAGAAATCTACAAGTTTATGTATTATGTAACTTGAAATCAAGACCCTACCTGCTAGAGAGTTTTACTGAGAAATAATACTTCTTCAGCAAGGCTGGGATAAAAATAGAGGACAGAACTAGTGTTTAATCTAGTTATGCAGTAGTAAAATGCAGTCAGTTGTTTCTACCTTCAGACATGAAGGTCATTTTCAGAGAACTGGAAGTCCCCTGGCTCTTATAGGTTTGTCCCAGAGCTGAGGTTAGACAAGAAAGTGGAGGGCAGAACTAACTTGTAGGGTTTGAAATTTGAAGTCAGGTGTTGCTGAAAGTTTGGTAAAAATGAAGTTCAAGAACAGGACCATCCAAAAGAAAATCAATCCCAAGACTAAGCAGTAAGACTAAATTTGAAGTTATGGAAAAGCAAGAGGTACCACCAGAATGTAGAAAGCTGATAAGGCAGAACTAGTGAAAGGAAATTCTTAAACCTTCTAAATGTAGGTGCAGGGAATATTTCTTGAAGAATTTGGGCCATGCTCATACTCTAGGAACAGTTAGCAAGTTTGTGCAACTACCCTGAGCTCCAGATCATTCTTCCTTTTAGATTAGAATTAGTCATAGTAGTAGCTTATCTCAGAGCCCGCCTATACTTTATTAAAAAAAAAAAAAGAAGTGTATCCACAAAAAAGTAGAAGTGTCAGAAAAGATATGATTCTTGCAAAATGAGCCATCCAGCTACTCTCTGAAGGATTAATAGTTTAATAGTAGTGTACCCATTGCTACTTTTGTTTATTACATGTTGTTTATCTGCTAGACTTTCCTGGTGGCTCAGACATAAAGCGTCTGCCTACAATGTGGGACACCCAAGTTCGATCCCTGGGTTAGGAAGATCCTCTGGAGAAGGAAATGGCAACTCACTCCAGTACTCCTGCCTGGAAAATCCCATGGACGGAGGAGCCCATTAGGCTACAGTCCATGGGGTCGCAAAGAGTTGGACATGACTGAGCGACTTCACTTCAAACTTATCTGCTAGTATTGAGATTGCTCTCCAAAACATTACATTCATGTCTTCAGTTCAGCAGTCTGAGGTGAAATAGAAAAAAATAGTAGCAATATATGAGTTTGTCACAAAGCTGAATGTATTGAATTTAAAGGAGAATGATGTGCTAAGATGATCATTCTGAGATAATGTTGTTTCTGCAGTTTAGTGTTAAAAAATTTCTATATAGAATAACAGTGATAGGAAATAGTAGTTAACAAAATAGTCTTGCCTGTGTAAAATATAAACTGATAATCCTGTACTGGTTTCCAACTCCTACACACACACACTACAAACATACCCTATAAACACATACACTGTAAGGTTAAAATATATTCTAGAAAACTCAATGGTATGACATGAAAAAAAGGGGGGAGGATGTTCAGAAATGGGAAACTGAATTATCCTGGGTGAAGCTCATAATTATGTTTTGAGGTAGAATTGCCAGTCATCTAAGAGGTCAGAAACAGTTGTTTGAAACAAGATTCCTCCAAATTAAGTGAAATAAATCTCCACCAAATCCCATATGTTGACATAATATATATTGAAACCAGTGTTGCATAAATAATATGTTCAATTGGAAGGCTGTGAATGCATTCACAAAGTTATTGATGACCTTTCATCATGATTTTCTAACTTTGTTTTGCTCTACCACTCTTGAGTTACAAGCTCATCAATAACTCATTGAAAAGATGTATGTAGAGTCAGTAAACAAATGAGGTATATCTAGTCTACCTGGTAAGCAATAATGTCTCTATATACTACTTGACAAAAATTTATGAGTTATGTTGATCATCCTCTTTATATAAATATTATTTCAGTGCTACATGCACTGGCCTTTTTTTTTACAAATATTTCTAAGGTATGATGATTTAAGAATTGACAAAATGAACTTTAAAATATTAAAAATACTTTGTAATACAATAAAACTTTATTTTAAATTACTGATTTAAGTGAGTTAGTGATATTAATCCAAAATATTCTATGTAGACTAGGTCTAAACATGTGGAAGAATGACAATTTATTTCCTTAGCCAGATATTTTTGATTCATGTAGACACAGTTCATGTACATTGTATTTTTAGTGTTTGGTGATTTTATTATAAAAATGGAAGAAGTATATGTTTAAAACTAATTTTTGACATCTTACAGCTCTAAAAAAATAAAGAAATACTCAGAAAATGATGAGAGCATGTCAAAAGGACATAGAAGCCAGATTGAAGGAATTGTCAATAGCCAAATCTGGGGGATTTTGAGCAGGATAAGAACTGAAAGTAAGTACTGATTATAATGTGTTGGGCTTCCTTGGTGGCTCAGATGGTAAAGAATCTGCCTGCAACACAGGAGATCTGGGTTCAATCCCTGGGTCGGGAAGATTCCCTGGAGAAGGGAAAGGCCACCCATTCCAGTATTCTGGCCTGAAGAATTCCAAAGGGTTGGAATCAAGATTGCCAGGAGTCAACAACCTCAGATATACAGATGATACCACGCTAACGACAGGAAGTGAAGGGAAACAAAAGAGCCTCTAGATGAAGGTGGGAGGAGGGTGAAAAAGCTGGCTTAAAATTCAACATTCAAAAAAACTAAGATCATGGCATCTGATCCCATCACTTTATGGCAAATAGAAGATGAAAAAAGTGAAAACAGTGACAGATTTTACCTTCTTGGCTCAAAAATCACTGCAGATGGTGACTGCAGCCATGAAATTAGAAGACACTTGCTCCTTGGAAAGAAAGCTATGATAAACCTGTGGGTGTGTATGTGCTCAGTCATTTCAGTCATGTCCAACTCTTTGCAACCACATGGACTGTAGTCCTCCAGGCTCCTCAGCCCAACGGAATTTCCAGGCAAGAATACTGAAGTGGGTTGCCATGCCCTCCTCCAGGGAATCTTCCCAATGCAGGAATCAACCTCATGTCTCCTGCATTTCAGGCAGATTCTTTACCACTGAGCCACCGGGGAAGCCCCATGACAAACCTAGATAGTGTATTAGAAGGCTTCCAGTCCAAGGGAATCCCAAGAGTCTTCTCCAGCACCACAATTCAAAAGCATCAATTCTTCAGCACTCAGCCTTCTTTCCTGGTGGCTCAGATGGTAAAGAATCCACCTGCAATGCAGGAGACCTGTGTTTGATCCCTGAGTTGGGAAGACCCCCTGGAGAAGGAAACGGCTACCCACTCCAGGATTCTGGCCTGGAGAATTCCATGGATAGAGGATCCTGGTGGACTACTGTCTATGGGTTCACAAAGAGCTGGACATGACTGAGCTACTGTCACTTCACAGCCTTCTTTATTGTCCATCTCTCGCATCCATACATGACGATTGGAAAAATCATAGCTTTGACTTACATGGATGTTTGCTGACAAAATGATGTCTCTGTTTTCTAATACATAACAACAAACCTAGATAGTCATGTACTGATGAGAGAGTTGTACCATAAAGAAGGCTGAGCACCAAAGAATTGATGCTTAATTGTGGTGCTGGAGAAGACTCCTGAGGGTCCCTTGGACTGAAAGGAGATCAAACCAGTCAATCCTAAAGGAAATCAACCCTGAATAGTCTTTGGGAAGATTGATGCTGAAACTGAAGCTCCAGTACTTTGGCCACCTGATGCAAAGAGGTGACTCATTGGAAAAGACTTTCCCAACTGGGAAAGATTGAAAGCAGGAGGAGAAGGGCTGACAGAGAATGAGGTGGTTTGATACCATCACCAATTCAATGGACATGAGTTGAGGAAACTCTGGGAGATGGTCAAGGACAGGGAATCCCAGAATGCTGCAGTCCATGCAGGGGCAGAGTCAGATATGACTTAATGACTGAACAGTGACAACAAATAATAACATTATAAGCATTAAAATAATATAAATGTCCTTGAATCCCGATGAAGATAGGCATTTGAGTAGATAAATGGATTTGCTTCCTTATAGTGGAACTCTGATGAACAAATGTAGAAAAAATGGCATAAACAGAAAACAATTATTTGGCAAACACATGATTAGTAGCAATTTTAACTAATTCTTACAACTAAGAATCATCAATAGTTGCTGAAATTAGTGGGTAAATGTAAAATATGAAACAAGTATTTGTATAGCCTCAAAGCATCTCTTCATATAACATTTATTAATTACAATGGGAAAATTACCTTTATAGTTGGGAAATCTGGTAGATATATCACCTTAACAAACTGGTAGAGATTTATATCCATTAATTGGACATATTGCTACTTTGAGCCATTGAGATATGAAACAGTGATAAAGAATAAACACCACTTCTAGAGATATTATTTCCAAAAATACATAGAATGATTTCCACCATGAGGAAACCTCAGACAAGTGAAAATTGAGGCACACTCAACAAAGTGTATCTTTAGCATTCTTCAAATGTGAGAATTTCGATAAGACAAACGCTAAAGAAACGATCTTTCTTTAGCACAGATCAGAGGAAATTAAGGAGAAACAGGACATTTGGGATACAATTGGAGAAATCTGAATAAGGTCTACAGATTAGTTAACAGTATTGTGTTGATATTAATTTCCTGGTTTTGATAACTGTGCTTTGGTTATATAAGATGCTAGCATTTGGAAAAGCCAGGTAAAGAATACAGAGAAATTCTTTGTATTCTTTCTGCAACTTTCAATTAGGCAATTTCAAACTGGAATTTTTTTTTAAAAGGGAGTTGTTGCTTTTGTTGTAAGTAAATTTAAAATAATCAATTCAAAGCTTCCCAGGATCATCCTAAGTAAGGACTTTGATAGGAATTTAGAGGAGGGAACATCTTGTTTAGCTGGAGCAAGCCAGGTTCTGTCTAAACCTCAAGCCTTGAGGCCTTCCTTTCAATCCAGCTGTGGCCAATAAATTCATATCTATGAGTTCCCCTAAACCAAGTCTTTAGAACAAAACCCTGTCTTAGATACGAAGGTGATGTGTGTGCATGCATGCTCAGTCTCTTCAGTCGTGTCTGACTCTTTGTGACCCTATGGACTGTAGCCCTCCAGGCTTCTCTGTCCGTGGGATTCTCCAGGCAAAAATATGTATACCTACAGCTGATTCATGTAAATGTTTGGCAGAAACCAACACAATACTGTAAAGCAATTATCCTTCAATTAAAAATAAACAATTTTTTAAAAAAAGAACCCTGCATTAGGTTGCCATTTCCTCCTCAAGGGGATGTTCCTGCCCCAGGGATTGAACTTGTATCTCTTATGTCTCCTACATTGGCAAGCCAGTTCTTTACCACTACAGCTACCCGGGAAGCCAAAAAAAGGTGGGGTGTGTGTATGTGTGTATGTATGTGTATTTTTTTTCAGTCAGTTATGTTCAACTCTTTGCAACCCTAAGGACTGTAGTCTGCCAAGCTGTCCATAGAATTCTTCTCCAGGCAAGAATACTGGAGTAGGTAGCCATTCCCTTCCCCAGGAGATCTTCCTAACCCAGGGATTAAACCCAGGTCTCCTGCATTGCAGGCAGATTCTTTTACCATCTGAGCCACCTGAGAAGCCTTAACTCTATCACATCAACCATACTACTAGTCCGGTCCTGACCCTGCATCCTAATTCTGATAAGAATGCTTCAGCCTTGTTCCATTAAACTCTAGGTGCCCATTTAAATTCTTCAATCCCTTCAGCACTATAGTCCTACCTTTCTCCTGAGCAATCTCCTATTTCTTAATGATAGACTTCCCAGATGACAAATATTTGCTAACTTGTTTAAGAACACCTGATCCCTCTGACAATTCCATCTTGTCTGCCATCTCCATTATTTCATATTAACCCTCACCACAAACCAGCTCCTCATCAACATTCTATGTTATTCCTTGTCTATCTTTCAAAATCTTTGAATGCTTGTCATTGTAAACCTTCTGTAGCTACATCTATTTCCCCAGGTCGTGCCTTATCTTGCCAAGTATCCTGTCACCCCACTATGGCTGATACCCAGACAAGTTTAATGCTTTACCCATTGCCTTCACATAGGTGCTATGGTTCTTCTTACATGCAAAATGTATCCTAACAACTTAGATGCGTAACACCCACAGGATGATAAAATTCATCATGAATGCTCATGAGGAGCCATTCTGATAGGCAGTTGGAGGGATTTTGTGACCATATCTTTTAACATTACTGTTCATAATCACATTATGAGGCAAATATTAACAGCTGCTGTCAGTGAGACAGGTACTAGAATTAGATAACTCAGCAAACAGAATTAGAAGCAGAAGTAATTATTCTTTGTCCTCAAGAAAGATATATATTTTATTTTTTCCTTATAGAAATTATACTCAACTATCAGTTTAACCTCTGTGTGGATTGTGAGCAACTTGAACATAACATACAGCAATTTGTACTTTTTCTGAATTGTACACCATAGGATACATATAGACTGAATTGACCGCTGGACCTGGGAATCCTAGCATGGCTTTATTGTGCTCTGATATTCAGTACATACACATGGAGCAACTCTCATCAAAGATGTGAGGACTAAAATGTTATCCAAAGATACTCTAACTGTGCAATTTAGACACTCAATTATTTGTTCTAGGGGTATCTCAGAAGGTAGAAAATTGAGACTTTTATTCTCATACCTGACTTTTATCTCATCTGTGACTTATGAATGACAAGAGCCCCAGGATTTGTTGTATTTTATTCTTTTCTTATTTCTGTACAATGATATTTTTAAAGTTGACTTAATTTTATCCAGGGGTGAAAGGTCATTTTGCTTATTTAATTTGTATGCAGAATTCAGTTCAGTGCAGTCACTCAGTCGTATCCAACTCTTTGCTACCCCATGGACTGTAGCACGCCAGGCCTCCCTGTCTATCACCAACTCCCTGAGTTTACTCAAACTCATGTTAATTGAGTCGGTGATGCTATTGAACCATCTCATCCTCTGTTGTCCCCTTCTCCTCCCACCTTCAATCTTTCCCAGCATCAGGATCTTTTCAAATGAGCCAGTTCTTTGCATCACTTGGCCAAAGTATTGGAGTTTCAGCTTCAGCATCAGTCTTTCCAATGAATATTCAAGACTGCATCATATGAAATGCTGGGCTGGATGAAGTATAAGCTGGAATCAGGATTGCTGAGAATAACCTCAGATATGCATATGACACCACTCTTACGGAAGAAAACAAAGAGGAACTAAAGAGCCTCTTGATGAAGGTGAAAGAGAGTGAAAAAGCTGGCTTAAAACTCAGCATTCAAAAAACTAAGATCATGGCATCCGATCCCATCACTTCATGGTAAATAGATGGGGAAACAATGGAAACTGACAACTTTATTTTGGGGGGCTCCAAAATCACTGCAGATGATGACTGCAGCCATGAAATTAAAAGACGCTTGATCCTTGGAAAAAAGCTATGACCAACCTAGACAGCATGTTATAAAGCAGAGACATTACTTTGCCAACAAGTGTCCGTTTAGTCAAAGCTATGGTTTTTCGAGTAGTCATGTATGGATGTGAAAGTTGGACCATAAAGAAAGCTGAGCACTGAAAAATTGATGCTTTTGAAGTGTGGTGTTGTAGAAGTCGATGGTTGAATGGCATCAACGACTCAATGGACATGAGTTTGAGCAAGCTTCAGGAGTTGGTGATAGACAGGGAAGCCTGGCCTGCTGCAGTCCATGGGGTCTCAAAGAGTTGGACGTGACTGAATGAAGAACTGAACTGAACTGAAAAGATCAGTAATCCGAAAGGAGCTTTAACCTATGCTCTGCCCAGTAGACACCAGCCATATAGGGATATTTAAATTAAAATGGAAACATTAAAAATAAATAAAATTATAAATTGTTCGTTTGCAGTAGTGACATTTCAAATACCCAATAGCTACACATGACTAGTGGCTACCATGTTGTTAGTACACTTCATTGTACCATGATTGAGAAAGTTTTATTGGACAATACTAAATCAGGAGTGGAAACAACTCCAAGAAATTTTTGCTGTCTGAAATATTTGAATGTCACCAAGAAATTTCTAACTCTCAAAAGACTTTTGTAACATCATAGTGAGAATCAGGAGAGGCTATATGGAATACTAAAGGCTAATTTTTTTCCCTGATAAAAATATCCATGCCCTTATAAACTGAATTATGCTAAATTTCTATATGTGTCATATTCTCTATGAAATGATTTTTTTCTGCAATGCTGTGAGTCAAAGCATATCTTTTGCTAGAAGTTTTAAACATGTAGTCACATTTTTTTCTGACTCATTAGCAGCTTACAGTAGCTTAAAAATATAAGGTGCCTATCTTACAAAATCACAGTATATCATGTAATGCCCCGTTTACAAAAATATATCCAGATTTTGCTCCACACAAATATATGTAGCTCAATTTTCTAATCTTTTCAATTGTTGAATCCCATATACCATTGAATTAAATCAGATATAAAAGTAATATCTATAATAATATCTTTTCTTTTGATCTTAATCTGCAGAAAGAGAATTAGTATCACACATATAGCTTAAAAAGTTAAACACATTGAAGATTAAATTCAGCAATTAAAATAAATGTGAAGCTAGGAATTTAAAATTGCGACATGACTGTACTACAGAAAAATCATTTTTGGTTCTTTAATACTATTTCTCAATTAATTTTAATTTTGCAAAACAAATATGCCAGGCAATCTCTTGGGCTGAGAATCATAGAGATGAATACCACACAAAAATGTCTTTCTCACATTCTGCTGAGAAAGGCAGACAAAAGTGGGATGTTTTGTACAGTTTTATTTGTTCAGTGATGCTGGTAGACCACCTATGAACATCTGGCTGACTAGATATCTTAACATTTATGTATTTTCTCTAGCCACAATTGTCAAGTCATGCTAAGAACTGAGCAGTCAGGCCTGATATAAAATATTGACTATATTCCGCAAGTTGTGCAATATATTCTTATAGTCTATTTTACTCATAAATGTTTGTACCTCTTGTGGGCTTCCCTGGTGGCTCAGATGGTAGAGAATCTGCCTGCAGTGTGAGAGACCTGTGTTCAATCCCTGGGTCAGGAAGATCCCCTGGAGAAGGGAATGGCTACCCACTCCAGTGTCCTTGCCTGGAGAATTCCATGGACAGAGGATCTTGTTGGGTTACAGTTCATAGGATTGCAAAGAGTCGGACATGTTCACTTTCTTAATCTCTTACCCCTATATTGCTTCCCCCCTCTTCTTTTTCTCCAATAGTAACCAATAATTTGTTATCTATGAGTCTTTTTTTTTACTAGTATATTCAATAGTTTGTTATATTTTTCAGATTCCACATATAAGTGATATCATATTTATAAATTATCTTTTTCTGTCTGACTTATTTCACTTAGCATCATGCTCTCCAAGTCCATCAATGTTGCTGCAAATGGCAAAATCCCATTCTTTTATATGACTGAGTAGTATTCCATTGTGTGTATATATATATTATACACACACCAGATGCATAATTTATAAGAGGGGAATGATGATAGAATTTTCATGAGCCTTGTCCTTTTATATGTTAAAGCTTCCAAAACTTTGATTTTTATTTCTTTGTTATTGCAGTGTGATCTTTTTGTAAGCAAAATAGTTTTAGAGGAGAATTTCTCAAATATTATAACAATCATTTCTCTTTGAACTCTAAATTATCATGTGTCCCATAAATAGTTCATTTAGTTCCTCTCTGAGGTGGATAAGCCTCACTGAATATCCTCATATAAAATAGGTATCTTCCTCCTCAACTTTCTATTACAACTTGTACAGATCAAAGCTGAGTTATTTTTTTGTATGTACTTGTTTAGATACTTGTTCACTACACTAGATAATAACATCTCATGGTAAGGAATTATGTCTTAGTAGCTTTGTCCTTTAAGTTCGTCCATCCTCGGTCTTAGTTGAATGTGTAAATGAGTGAATAAACTGCTACAAATATCTTATGATTTCTTTATCCTACATTCCTCTGTCTCTTTTGTTGTAGTTCTCACAATTACAGTTAACATTTCTACAAATTTAGGAATATGTTAATGTTTGTTTCCTACCTTGAATATAGGTCCCTGAAAGCACAGACTTCACCTGTTGGAAGGAATAGCAGAACAACTAATTAATGTTATATGAAAAGTTTCAACTTCCCAGGTGGCACTAGTGGTAAAGTATCTACCTGGCAATCAGGAGATACAAAATATGTGGGTTTGATCCCAGGCTCAGGAAGATCCTCTGGAGAAGGTCATGGCAACCCACTCCAGATTTCTTGCCTTGAGAATTCCTGGACAGAGGAACCTGGTGGGCTACAGTCCGTGGGGTCACAAAGAGTTAGATACAACTGAGTGCTAGCACAAACACACACACACACACACACACACACAGACATGTGGAAAGTGGAAATAAATAAGGATATAGCAGAAAGACCATGGCTAGAATTGTAGGTTGGAGACTCACCTACTCAGTGGTATTTACAGTCTTGAAAAGGTATAACTACATTGAGAAGTGAAAAAATAGACTCAACTGAAGGCTTGGGTGACAGTCACATTTAAGAAATGGGGAAAGAAGAAGAAAATGAAGGAAAGTAGTAGAAGTAGTGATTAGAGAGATTGAAGAATGGGTAAATGCAAGGCAAGGAAAAAGTTGTCCAAGGAATAGAGGTTTAATGATACCACATACCATAGACAGGCCAAGTAGCACTGAAGAAAGGTAATTAAATTTGAAGGTTATGGGTGACATTTGAGAAATTAAATTCAATATAGAAGTGGGAGTTTAACCATATAAAATGAGATTTATGAGGGGATGGATTGTCCAAAGCAGCAGTTTTGGAGTACATATTAAAGGATTTGGGGAGTAAATGGAAATAAAACACTACAGTACTTTACTATTTAGTAAGAAATTAGATCAAAGCTTCTAAAAGTCAAATCAGTGGACTCACCACATCAATCTTGCTGTGGACAGGGATAAAGCTGGCAGTAAGGATGTTTACAGCATCTCTAATGTCAGAGACATGATGTTTATTTCCCTTACTTTATGGTGCTTCTCAACACAGAGAGAACTCTTACCACTAAACTTTATGAGTTATTTGTATATTAATGAATTTCATACTATATATGTATCAGGAATGAATAAAAAATCTAACTTTCTGAAAATGTCTGCTTAACTATAAGCCATGTAGGACATGTAATTCAAATAAAAATAAAAGTTTGAAATTTATTAGCAAGTAGTACAGTCTTTTTTCCCCTTGACCAAAGATTATAGATTTTAATGTTACCTTGGAAATGCTTACAAGATAAAAATTAATATATAACTTCAAATACATCCCATTTTAAAAGTACACATATACTCAAATAGATTTTAATGCTAAAAATATATTTTATATATTCAATATACATTAATCATTCAATTTGTTTGTTTGTTTGCAAGCTTACTTGGTGCCAGATATATCAGTGAACAAAAGCAAGTGAAGATCCCTGCCCTCATGCAGCTTACCTTCCAAGGAGAATCAGACTGTAAACATAACAAATAAGCACTTATATATTATATGAGAAGGTGATTGAAGCTATGGATAAAACAGTAGAGCAGAGTAGGAAGTAAGGGGTAGGAAGGCAGAGTGTAGTCTCAAATGAAGTGGTCAGGGTAGGTCTTAAGGGAAAGTGAACTTGAGCAAAGGTTTAGAGGAAGACTGTAAGGAAGGTAAGTTGAGGGAATTGCTGCAGTAGAGCATCCCTCGGAAAGGAAACAAAGGCTTTGTGATGTATGAGAAACTAACAAGGAGGCCAGTGTAGGGAGCAAGGAGCAAGGAGAAACCAGGAAGAGGGGGCAGGAGATCAGAAGAGTACAGTGGACTGGGTGAGCATGATCTAGGTCTTTGAAGGTCATTGTAAGGACTTTGGTTTTTTATCACAAAGAGAATCAAGTCTCCTTTTCTTTTACTGGCTCCTATCATATCTCTGATACTTGACTTGGGGATACATTAAATGTTCCCCATATCCATAAACAAATGGATATGTTTATGTATGTTCCAGTCACCTCTGCTTCTAAGAATAGTATTCAAGAATCTTCCTAGCCACAATGTAGTGACTCAGTTTACCCACCATGCTTTGAAAGAGCAAGCTATATAATAATATGACAGTGTCCTAAATATGCAGCTAGAAGTTAATCTATGAAACTTAATCTTTTTTATTTTAATTTATTTATTTTAATTGGAGGTTAATTGCTTTACAATATTGTAGTGGTTTTTACCATACATTGTCGTGAATCAGTCATGGGTGTACATGTTTTTCCCATCCTAAACCCCCTTCCCACCTCCCTCCCCATCCCATCCCTCAGGGTCATCCCAGTGCAACAGCCCCGAGCACCTTGGACATGAGTTTGGGTAGACTCTGGGAGTTGGTGATGGACAGAGAGGCCTGGTGTGCTGCAATTCATGGGGTCACAAAAATTCAGACATGACTGAGCGACTGAACTGAACTGATATAGGGTCATTGTTATCAGCTTTCTAAATTCCATATATAGGCATTAATATACTGTATTGGTGTTTTTCTTTATGACTTACTTCACTCTGTATAATAGGCTCCAGTTCAATCCATCTCATTAGAACTGATTCAAATGCATTCTTTTTAATAGCTGAGTAATATTCTGTTGTGTATATGTACCACAGGTTTCTTATCCATTCATCTGTCGATGTACATCTAGGTTACTTCCATGTACTGGCTATTGTAAACAGTCCTGAGATGAACACTGGGGTACACGTGTCTCTTGAAATTCTGGTTTCCTCGGTATGCATGCTTAACAGTGAGATTGCTGGGTCGTATGGCAGTTCTATTTCCAGTTTTTTTAAGGAATCTCCACATTATTTTCCATAGTGGCTGTCCTAGTTTGCATTCCCACCAACAATGTAAGAGGGTTACCTTTTTTCTGCACCCTCTCTAGCATTTATTGTTTGTAGACATTTTAATTTTAATTTTAATTTATTGTTTGCAGCCATTTTGACCAGCGTGAGATGGTACCTCATTGTGGCTTTGATTTGCATATCTCTGTTAATGAGTGATGTTGAGCATCTTTTCATATGTTTGTTAGCCATCTGTATGTCTTCTTCGGAGAAAAGTCTGTTTAGTTCTTTGGCCCATTTTTTTGATTGGGTCATTTATTTTTCTGGAATTGAGCTGTTGTAGCTGCCTATATATTTTTGAGATTAATTCTTGGTCAGTTGTTTCATTTGCTATTATTTTCTCCCATTCTGAAGGCTGTCTTCTCACCTTGCTTATAGTTTCTTTCGTTGTGCAAAAGCTTTTAAGTTTAAATAGGTCCCATTTGTTTATTTTTGCTTTTATTTCCATTACTCTGGGAGGTGGAACATAGGGGATTCTGCTGTGATTTATGTCAGAGAGTGTTTTGCCTATGTTTTTGTCTATGAGTTTTATAGTTTCTGATCTTACATTTAGATCTTTAATCTATTTTTAGTTTATTTTTGTGTATGGTGTTAGAAAGTGTTCTAGTTTCATTCTTTTACAAGTGGTTGACCAGTTTTACCAGCACCACTTTTTAAAGAGATTTCCTTTTCTCCATTGTATATTCTTGCCTCCTTTGTCAAAGATAAGGTGTTCATAGGTGTGTGGATTTATCTCTGAACTTTCTATTTTGTTCCACTGATATATATTTCTGTCTTTGTGCCAGTACCATACTGTCTTGATGACTGTTGCTTTGTAGTATAGTCTGAAGTCAGACAGGTTGATTCCTCTAGTTCCATACTTCTTTCTCAAGATTGCTTTGGCCATTTGAGGTTTTTCATATTTCCATACAAATTGTGAAATTGTTTTTTCTAGTTCTCTGAAAAATACTGTTGATAGCTTGATAGGAATTGCATTGAATTTATACTTTGCTTTGTGTAGTATACTCATTTTCACTATATTGATTCTTCTGATCCATGAACATGGTATATTTCTCCATCTATTTGTGTTATCTTTGGTTTCTTTCATCAGTGTTTTATAGTTTTCTATACATAGATCTCTTGTTTCTTTAGGTAGATTTATTTTTAAGTATTTTTTTTCTTTCTGTTACAATGATGAATGGAATTGTTTCCTTAATTTCTCTTTCTGTTCTCTCATTGTTAGTGTATAGGAATGCCAGGGATTTCTGTGTGTTAATTTTATATCCTGCAACTTTACTATATTCATTGATTAGCTCTAGTAATTTTCTGGGGGAGTCTTTAGGGTTTTTTATGTAGAGGATCATGTCATCTGCAAACAGTGAGGGTTTTACTTCTTCTTTTCCAATCTGGTTTCCTTTTATGTCTTTTTCTTCTCTGATTGTTGTGGCTCAAACTTCCAAAACTATGTTGAATAGTTTTGGTGAGAGTGGGCACCCTTGTCTTGTTCGTGACTTTAGGGGAAATGCTTTCAATTTTTCACTATTGAGGATAATGTTTGCTGTGGGTTGATCATATATGGCTTTTATTATGTTGAGGTATGTTCCTTCTAGGCCTGTTTTCTGGAGGGTTTTTATCATAAATGGATGTTGAATTGTGTCAAATGCTTTCTCTGCATCTATTGAGATAATCATATGGTTTTTATCTTTCAATTTGTTTATGTAGTGTATCACATTGATTGATTTGCGAATATTGAAGAATCCTTGCATCCCTGTAATAAAGACCACTTTGTCATGATGTATGATCTTTTTAATATGTTGTTGGATTCTGTTTGCTAGAATTTTGTTAAGGTTTTTCACATCTGTGTTCATCAGTGATATTGGCTTGTAGTTTTCTTTTATTGTGGCATCTTTGTCTGGTTTAGGTATCAGGGTGATGTTGGCATCATAGAATGAGTTTGGATTTTACCTTCGTCTGCATTTTTCTGGAAGAGTTTGAGTAGAATAGGTGTACCTCATCTTTAAATTTTTGGTAGAATTCAGCTGTGAAGCCATGTCCTGGGCTTTTGTTTGCTGGAAGATTTCTGATTACAGTTTCGATTTCTATGCTTGTGATAGGTCCATTAAGATTTTCTATTTCTTCCTGTTCAGTTTTGGAAAGTTAAACTTTTCTAAGAATTTGTCCATTTCTTTGAAGTTGTCCATTTTCTTGGCATATAGTTGCTGATAGTGGCCTCTTATGATCCTTTGTATTTCTGTGTTGTCTGTTGTGATTTCTGCATTTTCATTTCTAATTTTGTTGATTTGATTCTTCTCCCTTTTTTTTCTTGATGAGTCTGGCTAGTGGTTTGTCTATTTTATTAATCTTCTTGAAGAACTAGCTTTTAGCTTTGTTGATTTTTGCTATGGTCTCTTTTGTTTCTTTTTCATTTATTTCTGCCCTAATTTTTACGATTTCTTTCCTTCTACTAACCCTGGGGTTCTTCATTTCCTCTTTTTCTAGTTGCTTGAGGTGTAGAGTTAGGTTATTTATTTGATTTTTCTCTTGTTTCTTGAGGTAAGCTTGTATTGCTGTGAACCTTCCCCTTAGCACTGCTTTTACTGAATCCCATAGGTTTTGGGTTGTTGTGTTTTCATTTTCATTTGTTTCTATGCGTATTTTGATTAATTTTTTTATTTCTTCTATGATTTGTTGGTTATTCAGAAGTGTATTTTTTAGCCTCCATATGTTTGTAGTTTTAATAGTTTTTTTTTTTTTCCCTGTAGTTGACATGTAATCTTACTGTATTGAGGTCAGAAAAGATGCTTGGAATGATTTCAATGTTTTTGAATCTACCAAGGCTAGATTTATGTCCCAGGATGTGATTTATTCTGTAGAAGGTCCCGTGTGCACTTGAGAAAAAGGTGAAATTCATTGTTTTAGGGTGAAATGTCCTATCGATGTCAAGTAGGTCTAATGGTCCATTGTATTGAAAGTTTGTGTTTCCTTGATAATTTTCTGTTTAGTTGATCTATCCATAGGTGTGAGTGGGGTATTAAAGTCTCCCATTGTATTGAAAGTTTGTGTTTCCTTGATAATTTTCTGTTTAGTTGATCTATCCATAGGTGTGAGTGGGGTATTAAAGTCTCCCACTATTATTGTGTTACTGTTAATTTCCCCTTTCATACTTGTTAGCATTTGCCTTACATATTGAGGTGCTCCTCTGTTGGGTGCATATATATTTATAATTGTTATATCTTCTTGGATTGATCCTTTGATCATTATGTGGTGTCCTTCTTTGTCTCTTTTCACGGCTTTTATTTCACAGTCTATTTTATCTGATATGAGTATTGCTACTTCTGCTTTCTTTTGGTCTCAATTTGCATGAAATATCTTTTTCCAACCCTTCACTTTCAGTCTGTATCTGTCCATTGTTTTGAGATGGGTATCTTGCAGACAGCATATATAGGGGTCTTGTTTTTGTATCCATTCAGCCAGTCTTTGTCTTTTGGTTGGGGCATTCAACCCATTTACATTTAAGGTAATTATTGATAAGTATGATCCCATTGCCATTTACTTTGTTGTTTTGGGTTCGAGTTTATAAACCTTTACTGTATTTCCTGTCTAGAGAAGACCCTTGAGCATTTGTTGACGAGCTGGTTTGGTGGTGCTGAATTCTCTCAGCTTTTGTTTGTCTGTAAAGCTTTTGATTTCTCCTTCATATTTGAATGAGAGCCTTGCTGGGTACAGTAATCTGGGTTGTAAGCTTTCTCTTTCATCACTTTAAGTATGTCCTGCCATTCCCTTCTGGCTTGAAGAGTTTCTTTTGAAAGATCAGCTCTTATCCTTATGGGAATTCCCTTGTGTGTTATTTGTTGTTTTTCACTTGCTGCTTTTAAAATTTTTCTGTGTTTGATCTCCGTTAATTTGATTAATATGTGTCTTGGGGTGTTTTGTCTTGGGTTTATCCTGTTTGGGACTCTCTGGGTTTTGGACTTGGGTGGCTATTTCCTTCCCCATTTTAGGGAAGTTTTCAACTATTATCTCATCAAGTATTTTCTCATGGCCTTTCTTTTTATATTCTTCTTCTGGGACTCCTATGATTCGAATGTTGGGGTGTTTGACATTGTCCCAGAGGTATCTGAAGTTGTCCTCATTTCTTTTAATTCTTTTTTCTTTTGTCATCTCTGCTTCATTTATTTCCACCATTCTATCTTCCACCTCACTAATCCTATCTGCCTCGGTTATTCTACTGTTGGTTCCCTCCAGAGTGCTTTTGATCTCAGTTATTGTATTATTCATTATTGATTGACTCTTTTTTATTTCTTCCAGGTCCTTGTTAAACATTTCTTGCATCTTCTCACTCCTTGTCTCCAGATTATTTATCTGTAACTTCATTTTGTTTTTAAGATTTTGGATCATTTTACTATCATTATTCTGAATTTTTTTCAGGTAGAACCCCTGTCTCCTCCTCTTTTGATTGGTTTGGTGGGCATTTATCATGTTCCTTTGCCTGCTGAATATTTCTCTGCTTTTTCACTTTGTTTAGATTCCTGTGTTTGTGGTGGCCTTTCTCTATGCTGGTAGTTTGTGGTTCCTCTTTATTGTGGAGGTTCCTCCCTGTGGGTGGGGTTGGACGAGTGGCTTGTCAAGGTTTCCTGGTTAGGGAAACTTGCATCGGTGTTTTGGTGGGTGGAGCTGGATCTCCTCTCTCTGGAGTGCAATGAAGTGTTCAGTAGTGAGTTTTGAGGTGTCTATGGGTTTGGTGTGACTTTTGGCCACCTGTATTTTAATGCTTAGGTTTATGTTCCTGCATTGTTGGAGAATTAGCTTTGTGTGTCTTGCTCTGAAACTTGTTGGCTTTTGGGTTTAGCTTGGTTTCAGTATAGGTATGGAGGCTTTTGGATGAGCTCTTGTCAATTAATGTTCCCTAGAGTCACGAGTTTTCTGGTGTTCTCAAGTTTTGGATTAAGCCTCCTGCCTCTGGCTTTCAGTCTTATTCTTACAGTAGTCTCAAGACTTCTCCATCCACATAGTGCCGATGATAAAACATCTAGGTTAATGGTGAGAAGATTCTCCACTGTGAGGGACACCCAGAGAGGTTCACAGAGTTACATGGAGAAGAGGAAGGAGGAGGGAGATAGTGGTGACCAGAGGAGAAGAGGGGGAATCAAAAGCGGAGTGAGCAATCTAGCCAGTAATCAATTCCCTATGTGCTCTCCACTGTCTGGAACACCCAGAGAGGTTCCAGGAGTTACATAGAGAAGAGAAGAGGGAGGAAAGGAGATAGAGGTGACCAGGAGGAGAAGAGGGGGAGTCAAAAGGAGAGAGACAGATCTAGCCAGTAATCAGTTCCCTAAGTGTTCTCCACAGCACGGGCCACCCAAAAAGATTCACAGAGTTGGGTAGAGAAGAGAAGGGGGAGGGAGGAGATAGAGGTGACCTGGGGAGGAAAATGGAGAGTCAAAGGGAGAGAGAGCAATCAAGCCAGTAATCACACTCTTAACTAAAAATGAGTACTGAAGATTGGATTCTTAAAGGTACAAAATTGATAACAAAAACCAAAAATCAAAGAGTAAAAATCTAGAGTAGAGGTTAGACTCTCAAAAATACAATATTAAAAAAAAAACACAAAAATTATAAAAAATATATATATGAAATTTGCTTTAAAAATAGGGTCTTTTTTTGCAAGTAATAGTAGGTTATAAAAATGAAAATTAAAGGACTAATAAAGAACTTAAAAATAAAATAATTTAAAAATTACAAGATGATAATAGTAAAATTTATCTAGGAGTTTCTCTGGAGCTGTTGAGGGCAGTGTGGGGTCAGTTCAGTTTCAGATAGTTCCTTGTTCCAGCTTTTACTTCTTCTCAAGGTCTATAAGCCCCTTCCAACGTAGTCAGTGCTAAATACAGGGTTTTTAATCTGTTGTACCTGTCATTTCTAGAACCTTTCCCTCTTCTTTGTTTATTTTGGCTTCCTCTGTTTTCAAGTCTCTTCAGTGCCTAACTTTCACCCTGACACAAGGGGGCGAAGGCGGTCACTTGTTCAGTTGTGCTGTGGCGGGGAGGAACACTGCAAACAAATATCACTGGGATGTGTGGGGAATGCTCATGGTGTCTGGGTCACACTGGGTTTGCCCCCGCTCATGGCATGTGTGCTTTCCCGGTCTACACTGCTCAGGCTCCAGGTTGCTCTGCAAGGGAGCTGTCTAAAGCAGGCCCTTGGTTGTGTGCACTTTCCAGGTCTAAGCCGCTCAGGTTCAGTTTCTCGGGTGCTCCACAAAGGCACAGACTTGGTTGGGACTGCGTTTTGTGCCCTTCCCAAGTCTGTACAGCTCAGGTGACCAGGTGCTTGGCGAGCACACTATCCCAGCTGGGCGGTGCGCCTTATTACTTCCACAGGTCTCAGCACCGCAGTTTCCTGGGTGCACCACGAGAACACCACCCCAGGTGTGCCATCTGTCTCCTCTGGAGAGCTGATCTCTGACTGCAGCCCTCCTGGCAGATGTCAACCATCCAGGATTCCGGGAAGACTTCGTTAGTAAATGGGAGCCTGTGCACAGTTTGGTGAAGGATGCCATCTCTGGGGCCAAGTTTGGCCCTCGCCTTCTGGCTCTGGTTGTTACCCGCCTGTCTCTCTGCCTCCAGCGGGGGGAGGGGCGGGTCCACAGCCAGGTAGCTCTCCTCTGGTATTCGCTTAATCCTTTGTTCTGTGAGCAGGCCAGGCTGTGCCTCAGAGCTTTTTACAGGAAAGATATCCTCTGGTGGCTCAGAAGGTAAAGCACCTGCCTACAATGCAGGAGACCCGGTTCAGTCCCTGGGTGGGGAAGATCCTCTGGAGAAGGAAATGACAACCCACTCCAGTACTCTTGCCTGGAAAATCCCATGGGAGGAGCCTGGTAGGCTACAGTCCATGGGGTTGTAAAAAGTCGGACACGACTGAGCAACTTTACTTCTCTCTCTCTCTCTCTCTTTTTTTTTTCCTCTCTGGCTATCCCACAGTTTGGATTGCTATCTCACGTTAGCTCCCTCAAATTGTCCTCAGGGCATTCAGGCCCGGTCCCCACCCTATATGCAGCCTGCACCTCCCTGTTCAGCCCCTGCTCGCTGCTGGCAGACACAAGCTTCCGGGCTACCTCTCTGCTGGGAGTCGCAGCTAGGTGCGTAATCTGTGGGTTCATTTTTTTTTTCCCTCCCAAGTATGTTGCCCTCTGAGATTCCAAAACAGAAACAGACTCACAAATGGACAGACTTGTGGTTGCCCGAGCGAGGCAGAGGAAAAATGGGAGTTTGGGATTAACGGATGCAAGTTATTATATACAGAATGGGTGAACAGTAAGGTCACACTGTATAGCACAAGGAACTATATTCAATATCCTGTGATATACCATAATGGAAAAGAATATGAAAGAAAGAAAGGTATAACTGAATCACTTTTTTATGAGCAGAAATGAACAACGACACAGTAAATCAACTATGTTAGTTGCTCAATCATGTCTGACTCTTTGCAAGACCATGGACTCTAGCCTGTCAGGCTCCTCTGTCCATGGAATTCTCTAGCCAAGAATGCTGGAGTGGGTAGTCATTCCCTTCTGCAAGGGATCTTCCCAACTCAAGGATCGAACCCAGGACTCCTGCATTGCAGGCAGATTCTTTACCATCTGAGTCATCAAGCTTCTTAAATCAACTGTTCTTCAATAAAAAGATTTTTAAAAAAAGAAGAAGCAGTAAGAGAAATGGAGGAAACAGCAAACTCCAAGGAACCCCCACAAAGAAAGCAGGAAAGGGTCTTGTGCTGGAATCCAAGTGAAGAAAATGCATAAAATAGGAAGTGAGCAGCTGTGTCTGGTAGTGGATTTAATTTCAAGTGAATCAAGAACTTGATGTTTCTTTTTTATTTCTGAGAGACAAAATAAAATATCCAAATTTATTTTAAATTTTCTCAATTGTTTTTAATTTTTTTTCAAATTTTCAGTCAGTTTATTTTCTTGTGAGCTCATTTTTATGTTTCCTTCATTTGGCTACAAGCTCTCTGCAGAAAGAGACATGACATCATTTTGTATCTTCAGCATATATTTTGATGCCTGTGATATAACAGCTGTTCATTCAGTGTTCAGTAAGTGAGGGAATGAAGGGACAAAACAAAGTAAAACTGTTAGGCTTTCCACTTCAACTGAAGATTCACCCTGAAAATATATAGTTTCTGGAAATTATTCTCACAGTTTACCAATTTCAGATGTCACAAGCCAAGAACACTGATCTGTGTACCATCCTAATATGCCAAGAAATGCATTCACCAAAATATCCCTTTGTTTCTATTAACTGCTATATTTGTGAGTGCATTAGGTCAAGGATGAGGGAAAGGGAAGCCAGTCAGGTAGAAAGCTAGTGGCCTTTAGATGATTAAAGAAGCCTATTCTTCCAGGAGGTTCCTTTGTGTTTTAGATACAAGCCTTCTGTTCCCCTTTGATAAAGGAGGGGAAAGGATGTTATATGAAGAAGCTCAGATACCCATAGTAAACCTATCTTTTATCCTGTGAGTTTTCTCATCTCCTCCAGCTCCATTGGTTACTTTCTGCTGATGCTGCCCTTTTTGCTGCATATTCCATGTCAAGGTCACCTTTCTTACTTTTTAAAGTCAAGGGTCCTTTTTTAACTTGGGTTTCAAACACTATTCTCAATTGCTTACTTCTAAGACTTACTGAAAGAATATGTCCTCTGAGAACTAAGAGAATTGTCATATTTATATATAGATTCTAATGCATTAAACACAGAATTTTAAGTATAGTTTAAATATTACTGAGTTGTATGGCTTCCTCTATATTTATGTCCAGAATTGAATTGCCATACCTAGGCACAGAAATTGTGTGATTTAATTAATAAATTGCAGGAGATCAGGTGCTAAGCCTTGTTTCTTATTTTCAGAGTCCTCAGTGTAGGTCATGAATATACAGCCATTTAATCATAAATTCACAGCTTTCCAGTTACTACCTGTGTGACCTTGGTAAATTACTTAACCTCTATGTAGTTTAAGGATTCATGCTGAAAAATAGATATTAACTAGAGTAACTAGTTTACTACCTAATAAATGCAATTTATTTTCCACACAGAGACAGTTTTGTGAATGGTAGAGAGAGCTAATAGTAAGTTTACTCTGAAAAAAAAAAAAAGCATAAAAAGCTGGATCATTCAAGAGAATCCAGGACATATGGTCTTCCCAGAAAAAATAGTGAAAGCGAAAGTCACTCAATCGAGTCCGACTCTTTGTGATCCCATGGACTATACAGTCCATGGAATTCTCCAGGCCAGAATACTGGAGTGGGTATCCTTTCCCTTCACTAGGGAATCTTCCCAACCCAGGGATCGAACCCAGGTCTCTGGCATTGCAGGTGGGGTTTTTTTTACCATTTGAGCCACAAGTGAAGCCCCCAAATACTGTAGTAGGTAGCCTATCCCTTCTCCAGGGGATTTTCCTGACCCAGGAATCAAACCAGGGTCTCTTGCATTGTAGGTGGATTCATTACCAAACGATCTATCAGGGAAGCCCATTATTAAATGAGAAAACACAAAGAAAACACATAGACTTAGAACTGTAGGTATTCAATGAATATTAGATTATTGTTATTAATATTGTAATTTATTATTATTGACCTAAGAAAACTCTTGAGCCATCTTTGGTCAGTAAGTAAGTGTCACCCTTCCAAGACAAGTAAACCAGCATAGTTGTTTTACCCACTTTTGCTTATTTTACATTTTCTTTTGATAGTGTACTCCAAAGTTAAGCCATTCTCACCATCAGTAAGTCTCTCTAAGTTAAGCTATTCTCACCATCAGTAAGTTTCTCTAATCTGGAGGCAATAAATGAAATATATTCTGAACTGAATGATTGTTTAGTAGAATTCTATCCTCAGTAGATTTAGAAGAGCTGTTCAGATTTTTTTTGTATATTTGTTTGTTTTGTTTGGTTTTTCTTTTTGTTTTCTGAGTGAATCCTTAAGGATTATTTTGAAACTGGTCTTGGTCTCTCATTTTAGAGGCAGAATCATTTCAATTCCTTTAATTTCTCCTCATAAGTATAATTTTCCAGCTCTTTCATTTATGTGGTTCTCCAATGAATTCTACACAAAGTTCTTTAAACTCCTTAAGGAGCCTCAAATTGGTCACAGTCCTCTAATAGAGATAAAATGTTGAATATAGCAAGAGGATAACATTAAGATTGTCATATGCTAATCTGGCATTCTATAAAACATTTTGTGTGGATATCATGCTTGATTTGCTCCTCTCCACTTTGTGTCTTAGGGGTTTCCAATAAAAAAATACAGATTTCTTCAGGTCATTAATATAACTTCATGGTGTTATAGATACTAGACTGAGATTTCCACAAGGATCAGGACCATGTTTGTTTTTATCACCAGTATATAACAAGCTCCTAGCAGAGGGCCTGCCACATCACAGGGTGCTAGCAAATATTTCCTGAATAGGTGTATGAGTGGATAAACAAATGAATAAATGAAGATAGACACAAATGAGAGAATGCTAAATAAATGTATTGAATTGCATATCAAAGTTATGTACAAGTAAAAATGTCAGATATTAATATCTATTTATTCATTTCTTCAAGGAATATTTATTGAACACCTTTATGCTAAATACTAAGAATATAAAATAAAATTAAGATAGAGTCATTGCTCACTTATAAAAATAGAGAAAATAACTATGGATTAGATAAAATAGTGATAACTTTAATATACACTAAAATAATAATACACTCCCCTGGAGAAGGAAATGGAAACACACTCCAGTATACCTGCCTGGAGAATTCCATGAACAGAGGAGCCTAGTGGGCTACAATCCATGCAGTATCAAAGAGTTGGACATAACTGAGTGACTAGCAGCTTATGCACAATAGAATTTATCCTATATATATGAAGATGGTTTCTAACAATAAATATTTTTTTGTTCATTAAGTTATTAACTGAAAGGAAAAAAATCATATAATCATGGGAATAGGTGACAAATGTCTTTTGATAATCTTCAAGTATTTCTGACATTTGTTTGGCAAGCTGGAAATAGAAAATAAGACATGAAGTAGAAATTAGAAATAATTATAGAGATTATTCTGAAACAGTGTATCACTAAAGGGAGTCTCATTCAATTCAGAAACAAGTTCCCTGCTGCTGCTAAGTCGCTTCAGTCATGTCCGACTCTATGTGACCCAATAGATGGCAGCCCACCAGGCTCCGCCATCCCTGGGATTCTCCAGGCAAGAACACTGGAATGGGTTGCCATTTCCTTCTCCAATGCATAAAAGTGAAAAGTGAAAGTGAAGTCGTTCAGTTCAGACCGACTCTGCGCGACCCATGGACTGCAGCCTACCAGGCTCCTCTGTCCATGGGATTTTCCAGGCAAGAGTACTGGAGTGGGGTACCATTGCCTTCTCCACAAGTTCCCTATATGGACACTATTTTTCAAAAGTCTAGTATGCATTGATTTTTTTTCCCCACTGATTGCCTTTGATTTCTAAGGTATTCATTATATTATACAGTCTACAAATAAAATTATTTTCTCCCTTAAAAAAAGAAAAGGAAATGCCTGTATTGAGTCTTCCCAAAGTCCTTATAGTTTCACTTAATATAGCTACTTTCAGAAAAGACATGTAGCAGAAATTATTTTACTTATAAAGAGTATAATTTTTCTTCAGATACTTGGTCAATAAAATGATTTTCAGCAAATAAAAAGAAGGAAAGAAAAGAAACAAGGAACAAACAAGGATATAGATACTGGAAAGTGTTAGTCACTCAGTCAAGTTCAGCTCTTTATGACCCCATGGACTGTAGGCCCACCAGGCTCCACTGCCTATGGAATTCTCCAGGCAAGAATACTGGAATGGGTAGCCATTCTTTTCTCCATAGGATCTTCCTGATCCAGGCATTGCAGACAAATTCTTTACCATCTGAGCCACCAGGGGAGCCCCTATATAATGAAAAGGAGGAGATAAAATTATAATCATTGATGTATTTCTAGACGATTCAGGTATGACCTAAATCAAATCCCTTATGACTATACAGTAGAAGTGAAAAATAGATGTAAAGGACTAGATCTGATAGACAGAATGCCTGATGAACTATGGACGGAGGTTCGTGACATTCTACAGGAGACAGCAATCAAGACCATCCCCAAGAAAAAGAAATGCAAAAAAGCAAAATGGCTGTCTGAGGAGGCCTTACAAATAGCTGTGAAAAGAAGGGAAGTGAAAAGCAAAGGAGAAAAGGAAAGATAAACCCATTTGAATGCAGAGTTCCAAAGAATAGCAAGGAGAGATAAGAAAGCCTTCTTCAGGGATCAGTGCAAAGAAATAGAGGAAAACAATAGAATGGGAAAGACTAGAGATCTTTTCAAGCAGATTAGAGATACCAAGGGAACATTTCATGCAAAGATGGGCTCAATAAAGACAGAAATGGTAGGGACCTAACAGAAGCAGAAGATATTAAGAAGAGGTGGCAAGAATACACAGAAGAATTGTACAAAAAAGTTCTTCACGACCCAGACAATCACGATGGTGTGATCATTCACCTAGAGCCAAACATCCTGGAATGTGAAGTCAAGTGGACCTTAGGAAGCATCACTACGAACACAGCTAGTGGAGGTGATGGAATTCCAGTTGAGCTATTTCAAATCCTGAAATATGATGCCGTGAAAGTGTTGCACTCTGTATGCCAGCAAATATGGAAAACTCAGCAGTGGCCACAGGACTGGAAAAGGTCAGTTTTTGTTCCAATCCCAAAGAAAGACAATGCCAAAGAATGCTCAAACTACCGCACAATTGCACTCATCTTACACGCTAGTAAAGTAACACTCAAAATTCTCCAAGCCAGGCTTCAGCAATACGTGAACCATGAACTTCCAGATGTTCAAGCTGGTTTTAGAAAAGGCAGAGGAACCAGAGATCAAATTGCCAGCATCCGCTTGATCATCGAAAAAGCAAGAGATTTCCAGAGAAACATCTATTTCTGCTTTGTTGATTATGCCAAAGCCTTTGACTGTGTGGATCAAAATAAACTGTGGAACAAACTGAAAGAGATGGGCATACCAGACCACCCAACCTGCCTCTTGAGAAACCTGTATGCAGGTCAGGAAGCAACAGTTAGAACTGGACATGGAACAACAGACTGGTTCCAAATAGGAAAAGGAGTACGTCAAGGCTGTATATGGTCACCCTGCTTCTTTAACTTATATGCAGAGTACCTCATGAGAAACGCTGGGCTGGATGAAGCACAAGCTGGAATCAAGATTGCCAGGAGAAATATCAATAACCTCAGACATGCAGAGGACACCACCCTTATGGCAGAAAGTGAAGAAGAACTAAAGATCCTCTTGATGAAAGCACAAGAAGAGAGTGAAAAAGCTGGCTTAAAGCTCAGCATTTAGAAAACTGAGGTCATGGCATCCAGTCCCATCACTTCATGGGAAATAGATGGGGAAACAGTGGAAACACTGGCTGACTTTATTTTTCTGGGCTCCAAAATCAGTGCAGATGGTGACTGCCGCCATGAAATTAAAAGATGCTTACTCTTTGGAAGGCAAGTTACGATCAACCTAGACAGCACATTAAAAAGCAGAGATATTGCTTTGCCAACAAAGGTCCGTCTAGTCAAGGCTATGGTTTTTCCAGTAGTCATGTATGGATGTGAGAGTTGGACTGTGAAGAAAGCTGAGGGCCAAAGAATTGATGCTTTCGAACTGTGGTTTTGGAGAAGACTCTTGAGAGTCCCTTGGACTGCAAGGAGATCCAACCAGTCCATCCTAAAGGAGATCAGTCCTGGGTGTTCATTGGAAAGACTGATGTTGAAGCTGAAACTTCAATACTTTAGCCACCTCATGTGAAGTGTTGACTCATTGGAAAAGTCCCTGATCCTGGGAAGGATTGAGTGCCCGAGGAGAAGAGGATGACAGAGAATGAGATGGCTAAATGGCATCACTGACTCAATGGACATGGGTTTGTGTGGACTCAGGAAGTTGGTGATGGACAGGGAGGCCTGACGTGCTGCAGTTCATGCGGTTGCAAAGAGTCGGATGTAACTGAGCGACTGAACTAACTAACTAACTAATGTATTTCTGTGTTTGTGTATGAGAAACTATACAAAGATGTCCATCAATTTGTCAATAGTATCTTGAAAGAGGGGACATTTGAAAATTTGAGAAACTGCAGTTTTCTTATTTTTCTGTTTACATCCTATAGTTAGCGTGATAAGAATAGTTATAGCTAAATATATAATACAGTCCCTGCCCTCACAGAACTGTACTGAGGAAAAGAGACATAGCCACGACCAGACAACTGCCTTGTAATAACCTAGCACAATAGAAGCCGTTACACTGATTTAAAGAGAACAGAGAAGGAAATAACCATGTAAATTACAGGGAAGACTTTGGAAAGTGACAAGATTGAGGAAAAAAGAAGTGTTTTCAATGCAATGAAAATAATGATTTTGAGATTAAGGATTATAAAACCAAAATATGTTTTGTGAGAGCAAATTTTTCCATGTGGCAAAGCACATAAGATGTAAGATAAGAAGAAAAGAGTAGCTGGTAAGAAAGGAGGATTTAACCAGGTTGTAAGATTTTTTATCATGCCAAGAAGATAAGCCGTAATTTTATATCAGTGGTAATCATACATTTTCATTCACGCACACACAAAATGTTAAAAATTATCCACGTAATGTAATATGTATGTGTATACTACATACCATATGCAGTATAAAAATATATACTATATTGTCAAAAAACTATATACTGTTTTATATTTCCAAATTGACATCAAAATTTTATCATAATTTTAAATGATTTCAAAGAATAACTTATGAGGACTTCCCTGGTGGTCCAGTGGTTAAGACTCTGAGTTTCCATTTCAGCGCCTCAAGTTCGATTCCTGGTAAGGGAATTAAAATCCCACATGCTGTGCAGCCAAAGGATAATTTCTGTTATATTATATACATGTTTCAGTTGTACAATCGATTCTTGAACAACATTGGTCTGAACTTCAAGGGTCTACTTATGCACAGATTTTTTTCAAAACATATACCATCAGCTCTTTGTATACTCAGGTACTGCATCCTTGGATTACACCAAGGATGGATCACAAACTTAATACACCATCAATCATTCATTACTTGATGGTTGTGGAACTCATTGATACAGAGGGCCACCTATGGGACTGAGGCAGCCAAGGATTCTGGTGTCCACAGCACATCATAGAACCAATCCTTCACAGATGCAAAGAATAATGGTATTTGCAAATCTTGGAGCTCCAGTGTGTCTCATTTAATTTAAATAAAATATCCTTCATGTAAGCAAAATAAAAGATGTCCTCTCATTAAAACCCATCATCCATATCAGCAAGATAAGCAAGTAGGTATATAGGTAGATGTGTAGGTAGACAGGGCTTTGCTTGTACTGCAATCAGTAAAGAATCTGCCTACAATACAGGAAATCCAGGTTTGATCCTGGGTCAGGAAGATTCCCCTGGAGAAGGAAATGCAAACCCATGAAAGTTTTCTTGCCTGGCAAATCATCAGAGAGACAGGTGGAATACAAAATGGAGCCTTGACAAAAATAAGTTATCTGGCTGAAATAAGATAAAGACTCCTTTAACGTTTTTTTTTAATTTATTTTAATTGGAGGCTAATTACTTTACAATATTACGGTGGTTTTTGCCATACATTCACATGAGTCAGCCATGGGTGTACATGTGTCTCCCATCCAGAAATCCCCTCCTACCTCCCTCCCCATCCCATCCCTCAGGGTCATCCCAATGCACCAGCCCTGAGCACCTTGTCTCATGCATCAAGCCTGGATTGGTGATCTATTTCACATATGATAATATACATGTTTCAACGCTATTCTCTCAAATCATCCCACCCTCGCCTTCTCCCACAGAATGCAAAAGTCTGTAATTTACATCATATCTCTTTTGCTGTCTCATATATAGGGTCATCGTTACCATCTTTATAAATTCCATATATGTATGTTAATATACTGTATTGGTGTTTTTCTTTCTGACTTACTTCGCTCTGTATAATAGGCTCTAGTTCCATCCACCTCATTAGAACTGATTCAAACGCATCCTTTTTGATAGCTGAGTAATATTCCATTGTGTATATGTATCACAGCTTTCTTATCCATTCGTCTGCCGATGGACATCTCAGTTGTTTTCATGTCCTGACTATAACAGTGCTGTGATGAACATTGGGGTACATGTGTCTCTTGAAATTCTGGTTTCCTCGGTATGCATGCTTAGCAGTGAGATTTCTGGGTCGTATGGCAGTTCTATTTCCAGTTTTTTAAGGAATCTCCACACTGTTCTCCACAGTGGCTGTACTAGTTTGCATTCCTACCAACAGTGTAAGAGGGTTCCTTTTTCTCCACACCCACTCCAGCATTTATTGTTTGTAGACTTTTTGATAGCAGCCATTCTGACTGGTGTGAGATGGTACCTCATTGTGGTTTTGATTTGCATTTCTCTGATAATGAGTGATGTTGAGCATCTTTTCGTGTATTTGTTAGCCATCTGTATGTCTTCTTTGGAGAAATGTCTGTTTAGTTCTTTGGCCCATTTTTTGACTGGGTGGTTTATTTTTCTGGAATTAAACGGCAGGAGTTGCTTGTATATTTTTGAGATTAATACTTTGTCAGTTGCTTTATTTGATATTATTTTCTCCCATTCTGAAGGCTGTCTTCTCACCTTGGTTATAGTTTCTTTTGTTGTGCAAAAGCTTTTAAGTTTAATTAGGCCCCATTTGTTTATTTTTGCCTTTATTTCCGTTACTCTGAGAGGTGGGACATAGGGGATCCTGCTATGATTTATGTCAGAGTGTTTTGCCTATGTTTTCCTCTAGGAGTTTTATAGTTTTTGGTCTTACATTTAGATCTTTAATCCATTTTGGGTTTACTTTTATGTATGGTGTTAGAAATTATTCTAGTTTCGTTCTTTTACAAGTGGTTGACCAGTTTTCCCAGCACCACTTGTTAAAGAGATTGTCATTTCTCCATTGTATATTCTTGCCTCCTTTGTCAAAGATAAGGTGTTCATAGGTGTGTGGATTTATCTCTGGGCTTTCTCCTTTGATCCGTTGATCTATGTTTCTGTCTTTGTGCCGGTACCATACTGTATTGATGACTGCTGCTTTGTAGTATTGACTGAAGTCAGGCAGATTGATTCCTCCAGTTCCATTCTTCTTTCTCAAGATTGCTTTCAGATAACATGATCCTCTACATAGAAAACCCTAAAGACTCCACAAGAAAATTACTAGAGCTAATCAATGAATATAGTAAAGTTTTAGGATATAAAATTAACACACAGAAATCCCTTGCATTCCTATACACTAACAATGAGAAAATAGAAAGAGAAATTAAGGAAATAATTCCATTCTCCATTGCGATGAAAAGAATAAAATACTTAGGAATAAATCTACTTAAAGAAACAAAAGACTTATATATAGAAAACTATAAAACATTGAGGAAAGAAATCAAAGATGGCACAAATAGATGGAGAAATATACCATGTTCATGGATCAGAAGAATCAATATAGTGAAAATGAGTGTACTACCCAAAGCAATCTATAGATTCAATGCAATCCCTATCAAACTACCAACAGTATTTTTCAGAGAACTAGAACAAATAATTTCACAATTTGTATGGAAATTCAAAAAAGCTTGAATAGTCAAAGCAATCTTGAGAAAGAAGAGTGGAACTGGAGGAATCAGCCTTTAACATTTCTTAATGAAGTGCTTTTGGCTTTTTTCTCAGGGAAATCACTATCAGAAGCTATGAATTCTTGAAATGCTCTTTTGTTTATAACTCTGGAGATATCTGTACCTTGGAATGTACAAAATACCATTTAAGGTGGATGAGAAAAAAAGACAATGATAATTATGAAAGGAGTGTTGGGAAAGGAGGATTTCTAGACAGCAAGATCATTTTCAGGAAAATCTACTTTAGGAGAAAGTATACATGAAAATTGAAGAACTGGAAATATGCTTCATTAAAATCTCATATTCCCTAAAGAGTCTTACTGTGGCCAAGATGTACAATTGTCTCAGTCTATAGAACACTTCCATTGTCAAGAAAGCGTCAGTATATATTTTTAAACCTATAACATAAGTGACCTGATGATATTTGTGTTTTAGGAAATTAGTTGACTATATCATCACTATTGCATTTCACCTACCTAATATGCTGCCAAAAACAAAGAAAGTAATCAATAAACATCTATAAATAAGTATCAATAAAGTAATCAGCAAATGAAATAAGTAATTAAATAAATTAGAAACTCTAGAGAATAGAAAGGGTGTATTTCCTATTCTTGGAACTCTCCCAGGCACAGTACTACTTCTCTGACTAGAGTATTTCTATCTTTCTGTAAAGTTTAACCTCTTTTGAAAAATATTCTGATCAGATTAAGCTACTTATCCTGGTCTTCTCTTTAAGCCTGTTGTGTTCTGTGGAAATCTTAATATTTAATGATCACATCACACTTTATTTGTTGACATACTGTTTGTCTTTTTCCTTCAGGATGTGATAATATGAATCCCTCTGGCCAGGCATCCTCAGTGCCTGAGATATAATGTGTTCAATAAAAATTTAATAAATACATATTGTAAAAACATAAAGTTATATACTTAGATCCCTCGCATTGGTGCTGCCAAGACAGTTCTCTGGGATTTTATGAGGAAATGCAGTTAAATTTAATGATTATATTTAACGGAGCCTTGAGGATCAGCTGGAGACATTTCTCCCTCATTTGAGCACAGAGCATAGTTATTTTCTTTCCAAGCTATTAGTTTCCCCTTGTTTTTGAAAACCGTGAATCATAAATGTTTGTGTTTCACTCTTTGAAATGAATAATAAAAGAGCCAAAATGTTCATCACTAGAAAAAAACACTCAGTTCAGTCCCTTGGTCATGTCCGACTCTTTGTGACCCCATGGACTGCAGCACACCAGGATTCCCTGTCCATCAACAAGTCTTAGAGCTTGCTCAAACTCATGTCCATTGAGTCAGTGATGCCATCCAACCACCTCGTCCTCTGTTCTCACCTTCTCTTCGCACCTTCAGTCTTTGCCAGCATCAAGGTCTTTGAAATGAGTCAGTTCTTCATATCAGGTTCCAAATACTGGAGATTCAGCTTCAGCATCAGTCCTTCCAATGAATATTCAGGACTGATTTCCTTTCGAATGGACTGGTTGGCTCTCCTTGCAGTCCAAGGGACTCTCAAGAGTCTTCTCCAACACCACAGTTCAAAATCGTCAATTCTTCGGTGATCAGATTTGTTTATAGTCCAACTCTCACATCCATACATGACTACTCGAAAAACCGTAGCTTTGACTAGATGGACCTTTGTTGGTAAAGTAATGTCTCTGATTTTTAATATGCTGTCTAGGTTGGTCATAGGTTTTCTTCCAAAGAGCAAGCATATTTTAATTTCATGGCTGTATTCACCATCTGCAATGATTTTGGAGCCCAAGAAAATAAAGCCTGTCATCGTTTCCATTGTTTCACCGTCTATTTGCCATGAAGTGATGGGACCAGATGCAATGATATTTGTTTTCTGAATGTTGAGATTTAAGCCAGTTTTTTTCACTCCCCTCTTATCACTTTCATCAAGAGGCTCTTCTGTTCCTCTTCACTTTCTGGCATGAGGGTGATATCATCTGCATATCTGAGGTTATATTGATATTTCTCCTATCAATCTTGATTCCAGCTTGTGCTTCATCCAGCGTGGCATTTTGCATGATGTACACTGAATATAAGTTGAATAAGCAGGGTGACAATACATAGCCTTGACTCACTGCTTTCCGAATTTGGAACCAACCCACTGTTCCATGTCTGATTCTAACTGTTGCTTCTTGACCTGCATGCAGATTTCTCAGGAGACAGGTAAGGTAGTCTGGTAGTCCCATCTATTAAAGAATTTTCCAGAGTTTGTTGTTATCTACACAGTGAAAGGCTTTGGCATAGTCAATAAAGCAGAAGTAGATATCTTTCTGGAACTCTCTTACTTTTTCTATGATCCAAAAGATGCTTGCAATTGATCTCTGGTTCCTCTGCCTTTTCTAAATCCAGCTTTAATATCTGGAAATTCATGGTTCACATACTGTTGAAGTCTCGCTAGGAGAATTTTGAGCATTACTTTGCAAGTGTGTGAGGTGATTATACTCTTTACAGATGAAGATGGAGAAGCTCTATACAATCAGCAATAACAAAACTGGGAGCTGACTGTGGTTCAAATCATGGACTCCTTATTGCAAAATTCAGACTTAAATTAAAGAAAGTAGGGAAAACAACTAGACTCTTCAGGGATGACCTAAATCAAATCCCTTATTATACAGTGGAAGTGACAAATAGATTCAAGGGATTAGATCTGATATACACAGTGCCTAAAGAACTATGGACAGAGTTTCATGACATTGTACAGTAGGGAGTGATCAAGACCATTCCCAAGAAAAAGAAATTCAAAAAGGCAAAATGGTTGTGTGAGAAGGTCTTACAAATAGCTGAGTAAAGAAAAGAAGCTAAAGGTAAAGGAGAAAAGGAAAGATATACATCTGAATGCACAGTTCCAAAGAATAGCAAGGAGAGATAAGAAAGCCTTCCTCAGTGATCAATGCAAAGAAATAGAGGAAAACAATAGAATGGGAAAGACTAGAGATCTCTTCAATAAAATTAGAGATACCAAGGGAACATTTCATGTAAAGATGGGCACAATAAAAGATGGAAATGGCGTGGACCTAACAGAAGCACAAGATATTAACAAGAAGTGTCAAAAATACAGAGAAGAACTATACAAAAAATGCTTTGATGACCCAGGTAACCATAATGGTGTGATCACTCACCTAGAGGCAGACATCCTGGAGTGCGAAGTCAAATGGGTTATCATTATGAACAAAGCTAATGGAGATAATGAAATTCCAGCTGAGCTATTTCAAATCCTAAACGATAATGCTGTTTAAGTGCTATACTCAATATGCCACCACATATGGAAAACTCAGCAGTGGCCACAGGACTGGAAGATCAGTTTTCATTCCCAAAGAAGGGCAATGTCAAAGAACATTCAAACTGTCGCACAACTACACTCATTTCACATGCAAGCAAAGTAATGCTGAAAATTCTCCAATCCAGGCTTCAACAGTGTGTGAACTGAGAAATTCCAGATATTCAAGATGGCTTTAGAAAAGGCAGAGGAACCAGAGATAAAGTTGCCAACATCCGCTGGATCATAGAAAAAGCAGGAGAATTCCAGGAAAACATCTACTTCTGTTTCATTGACTATGCTAAACCTTTGACTGTGTGGATCACAACAAACTCTGGGAAATTCTTCAAGAGATGGAACTACAAGACCACCTTACCTGCCTTCTATGAAACCTGGATGCAGGTCAAGAAGCAACAGCTAGGAGAAGATATGGAACAACAGACTGGTTCCAAATTGTGAAAGGAGTAAATCAAGACTGTATATTGTCACCCTGCTTATTTAACTTATTTGCAGAGTACATCATGTGAAATGCCAGCCTGGATGAAGCACAAGCTGGAATAAAAATTGTCAGGAGAAATATCAATAAAACCTCAGATATGCAGATGACACCATCCTTATGGCAGAAAACAAAGAGAAACCTCTTTGATGAAGGAAGCCTCTTGATGAAGGTGAAAGAGGAGAGTGAAAAAGCTGGCTTAAATCTCAACATTCAAAAAACAAAGATCATGGCATCTGGTCCCATCACTTCATGGCAAATAGATGGGGAAACAATGGAAACAGTGACAGACTTTATTTTCTTGGGCTCCAAAACCACTCCAGACAGTGACTGCAGCCTTGAAATTAAAAGACACTTGCTCCTTGGAAGAACTACTATGACAAACCTAGACAATGTATTAAAAATCAGAGACATTACTTTGCCAACAAAGGTCCGTCTAGTCAAAGCTATGGTTTTTCGAGTAGTCATGTATGGATGTGACAGTTGGACCATAAAGAAGGCTGAACACTGAAGAAGTGATGCTTTCGAAATGTGAAGCTGGAGAAGACTCTTAAGAGTACCTTGGACTGCAAGGAGATCAAACCAGTCAATCCTAAAGGAAATCAATCCTGAATATTCATTAGAAGGACTGATGCTGAAATAAACTCCAATACTTTTGCCATCTGATGCAAAGAGCCGACTTATTAGAAAATACCTTGATATTGGAAAAGATTGAGGGCAGGAGGAGAAGGGGATGACAGAGGATGAGATGGTTGGATGGCGTTACTGATTCAATCGACAGTTCACTGTACTATAGTTCACTGAATAATTTTTGCTTTTAAGTTTTCCATGGATTCACTAAAGAACAAGTGATCATATCTGACCACTTAAATACACATTCAACAAAAAATGTTTTTATTTCTATCTTTGTTTATTAGATTCCAAGTTTAGGCTAGCCTAGTTCCTGTTAATTATTCCTAATCATCACCAGAGTTTTAATCAATTCTTCAGTAGATTTTCTATTTTAGTTCCAGCATCAATTTTTCATTCATGTCTAATAAAAATTAACTGTTTTCATTTTCCAAATATATATGACTACATTTGTATTCTAATTTATTCCATTAGGCCCATTATTTTTTTTAATCCATACTTTCCCTACCATTATAAGTCTATTCCAGTTATTGGTACACTACTGGGTTCTATTTTACTTGTTCCCTTTAAAAAGATGTTCATAGCTACTTCGGTAATTTTGGCATTTTATTTCCACTCCTTGGTCGTCCAGCTATCTCCTTCTTTTTATACAAGGATATGGTATGTTCTATTCCTTCATGCTAAATTAAATTTTGTTTTTACTTCTACTAGGAATTGACCTATTTGCTGCTTTTAAACATCATTCACAAAAATTAGTGTTTAATGTAATGAGGCTGAGAATTCATGACCCTCTGTTGTTGGAGACTAAGATCACTATAGATTTATTATTTACTACTAAATTCTGTACCTCAACAATGAATGAATTCTAAAAGAAAATCATAAATTTGTATTCATGAGGGGACTTATCTGAAAGTGATCACTACGTGGATTTACCTGGGCTGGATATCTAAAATAATTTGAGCTCTGATTTCAGAGAATGCCAACACAAAATGAGAGCTTGGATGATTTATAGTTATGCAAATACCTTCTAGTAAAATATATCTTTTCCAAGATTTTTCCTAAGTAAATAAAAATGGTAAGCAATTTAACACCAGGAGTCATGGTTTATTCAAATATTTTCCACATCACCAACTTCACTGGCATACTAACAGTCACCCTTCAATAAGTATTTAATGAATTAAATCCTGTTAGAATTAGGCCACCAAACACCAATAATATATTCTAGATTCCTGATCCCTTCAATTCAGGGGTTGATAGGAAGGTCAACTCTTAGGGACCTTACACATCTATCTAGATCACCATATCTGTTTTTGCAAATCTGATATATGAGATCTATATGGAAAAATGTACGGAAATCACTTCTGAGTGCTTGTGCTTGAGCTCAGTCACTCAGTTATGTCAGATTCTGCAACCATATGGATTGAAGCCTGCCAGGCTCCTCTGTCCATGGGATTTTCCAGGCAAAAATGCTGGAGTGGGTTACCAAACAGGGATCAAACTCGCATCTCCTGTGTCTCCTCCTGCATTGGCAGGAGGGTTTTTAACCACTGACCACCTGGGAAGCCCTCACTTCTGAGTAACTAGAATGTTATTTTTCCCCAAAATACCCAATAAATTAGACAAAGAATTTGTTTAACAACAACAACAACAACAAAAAATCCTTATCAGTGATAATAACATCTACAAATAACTCAGTTTGATATCATTAATTCACACAAGAGTTTTGTATTTGTTCCTTTCAAGTAAATTCAGTCTTAGTCTATTTTCAGGAACTCTAGTGAATGCAACTTAACCAATGTTTCTCATATAAAAATCATCAGTAAAGTTTATTGAAATACTAATCCGTGGGCCCCAACCTCAGAGTTTCAGACTCAGTCAGTTTGAGTTGGGACTTGAAAATTTGATTTTCTGACATGTTCTGAAGATTCCTGGTGCTTCCAGTCCTGATGTCACTTTTTGAGACTCACTATACTACCATATGCACTACTTTTAAAAAACTAATTAATTAATCAGTTTGGCTGTGTTGTGTCTTGGTTGCAGCACATGGGATCTGGTTCCTAGACGAGGAAGTGAACCCATGCCCCCTGAATCGGGAGTGTGGAGTCTTAGCCACTGGACCACCAGAGAAGTCCCATGCATTACTTTTTAAAACTGCATTCTGTTGCACTACTGAACCTCCCCAAATTAATTTCTCTTATGGTGCTATACTTTTATTTGAATATAATACTTAGGACTACATTATTCAAAATTATGACATTTTCTTTCTATGCTTTTCTTTTTAATATCTGTTTCTTACCTAAATTGTCTTCCCTTTTATAACATTTTTGAGATAATATTACTCTACAATGAATCAAAGATGACTATAGATCAAAGTTTGTATTATGCCCTTACTTAGTTAGATGTTTGTTTCTCACCTTTTTCCAAAATTTGAGGCAGATAGATCAAAGCAAAGCTAATTAAACCACAAAGTTACTGAAATCAAGGCCTGATTTCCTTAGCCCCTTGTTGTGGACTGATCATCCTGCTTCTAATTCCCTTCCCACCACTGAAGTGACCACAATGGCCAAGGCAAGAATCATGATGATTATGGTCAGACTGGTCTGAGACTTTAGCTTCATTTTCTAACATATTCCATATACACTGTTTACAGAATGCCTGATTTTATACATTACACTCAGCAAGAAAGTCACCTTAACGTCTCCATCTATCTACTGCCTGCCACAGAGCAGCTGCAATGTATTTACCGTCAACTGAGAAACAAATCTATATTTATCGGGATGTGGAAGATGCTGAATTTACCGACAATTGACAAATTAGTCTGGAATGAGAATGCATATAGAAATAGCCTGCAGTATGCCATTATGTTGTGACATAAATATATGGTCTCTTCCCTCAACTTATGCCAGAAGCAAATGAACAATGTTTCGGCAACAAGAGTAATTTCTCATCTACATTAGTCTGCTTTTATTTTTTTTCTCTCTCTGAGTTGTTAATAGCTATAAGGGGATATCCTAATAACCACAGCGAAATTCACTTTGAAAGCCATATTAGCAATTAGTAAAATCTCCAAACGCTGTCAAATTACTAATTTAATAGAAAATTTAATTTAAATTTATTCTCTCTCCCACTTGCTGTATATTTATGTATGTGCATATACACACATATATGTGTACACACATAGCTCTATAATTGCAATATACAACCTTATATAGACTGATTAGCATCTATATAAGCATCCTTATATAGCTGATTAGGCTTTTTATAACATTGTCAGACAAATTTTTACTCAAGCTATAAATGGATTTATGTCACCAAATCTAGTCATTTTCAATGAGATGATATGGTCTATCAATTAGGAACATGAATCTGAAATCCTTTGTATTAAAAACCAGCCTTTTTCCTTGCTGTCTGTATGATATTCAATAAGTTAACTATTCTTTCACAACCTCCCTTTCCTAACTTTTGAAGTAAGTATTAAACCTGTGATCCTGATGTAGGCATTAAATTCATATTATATGCAAAGTGTTAGCTTAATGGCTGATACATTGAATTTAATATTATTGAACAAATAGTGTTATTAGTGATTATTGAGTATTATTATTAGTAGAATAAATATAGTAAAAATATGATCTATTCAGTATATTAGTCAATCACCCTGGCCATTAATTCCAGTGTGGTGATAAAACTTTTGTAGTTTATTTTCCTTAAGTATCAGATACTTTTAACAACTGCAGTATCACTCTATAAACTAGATACCCATAAATCTTGCTCTTTTAGGTCTTTGAGAACTTTGTTCAAGAGACTTGTAAGTTTAGTTAACTTGGTAATAGTCAATTCCTACTGAAGCCAGTGTGACAGATCTTTGCTATTACTTCATCTCCAGAGAACACACTGTAATCTTATTGTCCACTAACTACATAACAAACAAATACTAAAGTTTACAAGATCCACAGAATATCAGAGTGCTCACTTAAAACACTTATTGACTAGTAAGTGAGAATCAAAATCAACGCAAGTCTACGGTAAATAGGAAAGAATACACATTTTTATTTTTCCTGTGCACAAATTCTTTTCAGGTAATTGTCGCTACACAATTGGAAAAGCAAGAATTTTCAACAACAAACTAATAACAGTCAACTTTAAGTCAAAATTTTTCTGTCTGAGGCAGGACAGTTGCTTCAATTTCAGGGTAAATTATTAACCACAAGAGCTGTTTGAATGTAAAAATTGGACATTTTTTTAGAGAAATAATTTATCTAAACCTCAGTAGAATGATCATGCCTCTATTTTGATCCACTTTTGTGAGTGAATCCATATCTCACTCTCCATACAATAGTTCCCTGCTTTGAAATGTCTACCTTCTGTTTATCTAACTCATCATGAATTGCTTGTCTTTCAAAGATCAAAGGTAATCTCAGACATTGGTAGGCTATGTTTAGGCATCTCTAAAAGGTCACTCAAATTTTATTTTTAAAATACAATCTATATTGTATTTTAAGATGCATTAATTGCCAGGAGCCAGCTCACGAGATCCCACCCATGACAGGGTCATGAGGAAAAGGACCGATTTGAGCAAGGCTTCTCAGGCCTCAGGGATTCTTGGAAGGCTGCCCCAGTGCTCACCTTAAAGATGATATCTGTCTTTCTGATGTTTACTATAATAAACCTCTTCTTACTTTCTATGACTTAGGCAAAAGGCCTTTCCTGATTTCCCTTCTAAAATAGATTATTCTGAAACCTCAAATCAACAAGGCCCCTGAACGGTAGCACCCTAAATAAAATTACCTGGGATATACAGTATGCTAATCTAAATTCCTTTTGCTAACATATTGGTTTGTTTAATAAATGTACCTGTGCCTTTGGAGCTAATGTGCATGACTGCTTCCTAGTGATAAAACAGCATTGAGAGCCTCTGCACAGAAAGCCCCAATGGGCACAGAACCCCTCATAGGAAAAAAGGCTTGTTAGGAAATATAAGAAATATTGCTTTATGAAACTGTTACTTAGTATATATTTACTCACTATGTTTTTACTCAACGTATTTAGCCTATATAATGAAAGCATAATAGTTAAAAATGTATGTAAATAAAAGTTTAGCTTTAATACAAATAAGACAATTGTTGATTTAACTGATGATTCTTACTTAGAGCTGAGCTTCAGCTTGCTGTTCTTTGACTTTATGGAACTACATTCTTTTCTGTTAAGCTCAAGGCGTAGAGTAAATTACCAAAAACAGGTTTTACCTTAAAACTTCCTGTTGATGAATTCTTTCCTGATGTGCCCGATACAAAAGTGTTCTGACTGATCAATCCTTATCAATGGAGAGTCACAAGGTGTTAGCAGACCACCAGGCCAGAAGATGATGTAAACAAAATGAGGCTTTTTGTAACTAAAGACATGTAAACGGCTTCGATGAGGGTCAAAACTGCTAGCCCATTAAGCTAAATTGATAGGCCCATTAAGATATATCCATTAAGCTGAATTGGTATGTCCCTTAAGCTAAATTGGTATGTCCCTTAAGCTGAATTGGCATGACTCTATACTTTACATTTGTTTCTATATACCACTAAAAATATAAAAGCTGTCTTAAAAAACAATAAAGTAGAAGACACTTGGAAACACCGAGACTCGCTGTGTCTTCTCATTTGCATTGCTGACACCGTCCTTCCTGAGGGAACCCCTGGACCTGCTGGAGCTGGACTATGGCAATTAAGATTTTCAATTTTTCTTGATTAAACACATACAGATAAACTTCCCAAGGCATCTCACCAAAGATGTGCATGAAGAGAAAATAACCCATTGAATACAATTAGCACCTAAAGCTTTCTCCAATACAAAACCATTCTCCAATACAAAAGCCAGGGCTCCTTGAAGAAATGTCTGATTCTATCACTGGGCAGGAAATTTATAACAAGAGCCTGGAGCATCTTGTATTTCCAGAAAGCAAGGAAGTGCAAAACAAAATACAGACAAATCAAAACATCCCACACTATAATGGGATGTGTAAAATGGATATCAGTGCCAAGCAAGAGTTCCCAATGGCCAAAATTGGAACAACTGCAGTTAAATGCTAAACATAATTACACACATAAAAGTAAAGGAATAGTATTGGCTTCTCTCCCAAGGTATAAAACAAATATCTATTAGTTTGTACTTATATAAATAAACTACTAAATAAAAAAGTAAGAGGGAAGAAGATATAAATTTCCAATGCAGAAAAATTCCTAAGGATTTAAGCAATTATTCTGCCTTTAAAAGAGAGAGCACAACACCCCACTTCTTATGTATGGGGTGCTCATTGTAACTTCCTAGTAAACAATACACTGTGAGAAGGAAAGAAAAAAGAGTGACTTTACAGTGGAGAAATTTGACAGAACAGCCTCATCCAAATGATCAAGGTCAACATCAAGGGTGGTACATGCTGATAGCATGTACCTCTGATAGGATATTATGAGAATTGCACTTCCATGGTTTTCCTCTCTGAAACCCATAATAAGAGTCTAATCATAACAAAAACATAAGACAGATCCCAAGTGATGGACATTCTACACAACACCTGACCAGTACTCCTTGAAATTATATCAACATTACACAGGGAAATTTCAGAAGTTTCCATAGCCAATACGAGCCTATGGAGATGTGATTTCTCAATTTAATATAGTAATCTGGATGGGATCCTAGAACAAGAAAGGGACATTAGGGAAAAACTGAGGAAGTTTGAATAAAGATTGGGATTCAATAATATAATAATCTTCATTTAGTAATTGTGACAAATATACCATAGCAATATAAGATGTTAGAAACAGGAGAAACTGAGTCTGGCATATATGGGAACTCTCTGCACTACTTTACAATAATTCTGTAAGTCTAAAATGTCCTCATATTTTAAAGGTTGCTTTTTAAAAGAATTATAACTGATCAATTTAATATGAATTTCAGAAGTTTCAAATTCAAGCAATTTTCATCAAAAGAAGGATTTTCTATTGTTTTCTAAAATCACAACTATATAGGCAGCATTCACTTCCATAAATTGAGTTAATAACATGCAGATGTTTAACAAATTATTTGAGTTTGGCATAACTGAGCAGAAATAGCAGAAGTTGAAATTTCAAGTTTCATACGTGAAACAGCAATTGATTTCCAGTAATTCTTCTTCTGAGCAGAGTGTGTTTTGTATTTGAAAATTGCTCTGAGAAAAAAAACTAAAGTCAAAAACTGATCTGATGTATTATTATTGATATTTTAAGGGAGAGGTAGAATTCCCAAACTAATTGGATTTCCTTCTCCCCTCTTCTCTGAGTCACACTGAAGGTTACTGTTGAGAGTGTAAACAGTTCTAGGTATAAAGCCTTTAAGAAAACAATTCATAATAATTCTCTTAACAACAAGAATTCTCTTCCACATTACTCATTTTCCTGAAGCGGTTTCTCTCCTTATTTGGTTGTACAATTAACTAAAATGATAGTGAGTGTTATGCCTTTAAAATAAAACTAAATTAAATGGTAATGCAGTAATCCATCAATTACAATGGGGCCCAGTGGTAGATCCAAATGGATTAGTATAAAAATATTTTGTTGAATTAACAATACATTTAATGCTATGTACTCACCATTACAGCAGGGAATAAAATATCATCTTAGTTAATCTCTCACTGTCAGTGCCTGGAAGTTTTACAATCAAAAGGATTATTCTTTACCAGCAAATGCAGATGGACAACACTATTTGACAGCCCCTTTTAAAAATAACTCAAAATCTGGATTCACAGCAACAGTAAATGGTGGGAGAGAAGGTCATTTAAACTTAATATCAGTTACCAAAATGACTATAACCAAACAAATTATGTATTATATCCCATTCTTTTTTCCCCTGTGGTTTTTGTAGCAAATGTTTCCAATTGTTTTGTATTTGTGTATATATGAATATGTAACAAGGGACTGCAAGGAGATCAAATCAGTCAATCCTAAAGGAAATCAATCCTGAATATTCATTGGAAGGACTGATGCTGAAGCTGAAACTCCAATATTCTGGCCATCTGATGGGAAGAACTGACTCACTGGAAAAGACCCTGGTGCTGGGCAAGATTGAAGGCAGGAGGAGAAGGGGATGACAGAGGATGAGATGATTGGATGGCATCACCGACTCGATGGACATGAGTTTGAGCAAGCTCCAGGAGTTGGTGATGGACAGGGAAGCCTGGCATGCTGCAGTCCATGGGGTCGTAGAGTCAGACATGACTGAGTGACTGAACTGACTGACTGAATATGTAACATAATTCTAACATTTACACTGGTCTTGAATATGCTTTAGATTCATGTCAGACAAAAATACGCAGCCATGCACAGATGACTTTTCCTTTATGTGCGTGGGTGCTCAGCCACTTCAATCGTGTTCAACTATTTGCGACCCTATGGACTGTAGCTGTCCAGGCTCCTCTGTCAATGGGATTCTCCAGGCAAGAATACTGGAGTGGGTTGCCATGCCCTTCTCCAGGGGATCTTCCTGACCCAGGAATCGAACCCACCTCTCCTGAGTCTCCTGCATTGCAGATTGATTCTTTACCCACTGAGCCACCTGAGAAGCCCTTTTCCTCCATAGGTGAGTTTCATCGATATTTCTCCACTTCTACTAAACGAAAGTCATTTTCATCTGAATTTTTAATAATTCTAAAATGTAGCACTTCATTCAGCAAAGGCAAAATAATATCCCCTACAGTTTAGAATTTCTGGGACTCTTCAAGGCCATAAGTTGCCTTTAAAATATCTCTAGTCCAGAACATGCAACACTTATGGCCACATTTTATTAGCTGTGTTACATTTCCTGCAAAATTCAAATGGGGATACTTCAAATAGCAAACCATATGGCCTACTCCACATTTAGAAGTTCTTTTATTTTTCCATTTCCAGAGAAATTTTTCTGCATTAAATATGTGCAGAATAATCTTAATGTACTTACCGTATAGAAAAAAAGACAAATTTGTGTTTCTTTACCTCTCCTTAGTAATAAGACTATGAACCACAGGTGGAGAGTCAGGAGGAAGGCGTCAGCTTACCTAATTCTTTTTATGGTTTAGAGCCAGCCTTGCAGAACCCTCATACCACAGGAGAAGACATGCTCTGAATAGCATGGTCATATTTTTTTCTCCCAGTGAACCTAACACCGAAATGAGAGGAAGTCCTTTTCTCCCTTAATTGAAGAACACCAAAGGAGGAAAGCAGACACAAGAAAAATGACCACCATGAAAAGGAAGTTAAAATGATTTTATTGAACTGGCTGCATTCCTAGCCACCTAGTGTATGAAGTAATAACAATCAGTTATATTACTGTACATGATTAATAACAATGACTGATCCTCAGATCCCTGACCATCTATCCATCAGTATCTCAAGGAGGCATTACTCATATTGCTTCTCAGCATGGCTGTCTTCCGTCACACCATTGTAATTTCATTTTTATGGTATCATTCACTCTGAAAAATGCAGCATTTAAATCTGGTAAGTTTGGTGGGGAGTGGAGTTATTTTTAAATGGTGTGTATAAACTTCACAAGAGACAGTGGCATAATCAAATGAATTATAAATCCAAATCATTTGATTTTGAGGTGCATCTGAATTGTTACATATGGCTGCAGTTTATCACCATAGAACACAATGAGAAAAGATAACTTTAACAAAATCTGTCAAGGTAAGTTCACTCTCGTACACTGTCACAAAACTTTTGTGCCTTCATGGAAACTAACTTCTATTTTTAACTGGAGTTTATGAATAGGTTTGCAATTGCCCCAGAGTTCATGCTGCAGCATCCTTTAATATTTCAGAAAATAGCAGTCCATTATAGCCTTTAATATTTGGGGGAACAGTAACATTTATGGGAGTAATGATATTAGATTTCACTCGCATAATGCTTAAAATTTCAAAGTACTGAAGCATATATTATCTGTCTTGGGGGTAGGTTTTGTTTTTCCCATTTTTGAGTATGAAAAAATGGAGGTTGAGAGGGCACACAAGAAAGAATGGGATCATGCTATGTCTTAGATCTTAACTATAAATTTTGATTTATTTTCAATTCCGGTTTCAGTGCACTGTTAAGAGAACAGCATTAATTATAATTTCACAAGCCATCTTCATTCATCAAAAAAAATAAAACTTTATCATAGGGAAACCATTAGTAAGTAACAGAGCCGTGCTCTTTATTTCCTATTCCCACACTTCTGAATTAATTGGAGATCAACCCAATTATTCTTTACGAAATGCCCTAGTCCATGATTTTAAAAAATTGTAATGGAAGCAGAAAGAGTTTAGTATCCATGATTCTATGAAGAATCCAGTTTTCCACCACACATCATGGACTTCTGCAAGTTTGAGGAAAGCGCTGTTACCTTGCTCTCTAGTGAAGGCTTGTTATCCACAAAGAGCTGTCCAAGAGAAGTACATTAAGTCCTAAGAGCAGCTGCTTGCTCATGTTGCATACAGATAAAGACCTAGAATTAAAAACTCTCTCAAACCTTCTTTTAAGGACCACAGTTAGGAGTCAAAATATCCTATCTAACACTCTGATATCTACGCCATTTGTCATCACTGGAAGTAAGGCCTAGTCCGCACCTTCTTTTACTGATGGTCTTGCCTTAAGCTGAGTCAGACAAGATATATTCTTGGTGGTGGGACAAGCAGTGGCAAAAATCAACTCTGTCTCTTTTAAAGTGATGCAAGTTTTGTATATAATATATACAAAAAGTTTGTGTATAATGTATAGCCCTCTCTATGTTGTACAATGCATGGTATATTTCGTAAACCCTCCTTGTACTTGGGTTCTCAGGACAATGCTTTGGAAAGACTTTTGTAAAGTATGGCTGTTAGAGGACAGTGACTAGAGAGTAGAATTAGCAGAAATTAAAATATCTTCCAAAATCACATCTTCTAAGGTCTTTGTTCATCTCAACTGAAGTGCTTCAAAATTATTCTTACTATCATCTAACTAAATTGTAAAATGTCTGTCATTAAAATCTTGAATACTCTGATGGGTATTCCAGACAATGTCCATAGTCCAATTCAGTTTTCTTCTTTTCTCTCCTTTCAGTCATTCTCTTTCTTTCTCACTCTTCTTTCTACTCACATTTCTCACCCTTCTCTAAAAGATTCAAGGAAATGTTGAGTTAAAAGCCAGACCAGCAGAGAGACATAGTTGGACTCCATTGCCAGGTCCACCAACTCAGCAGCTCTATGACCGTAATATCATAAGCCACTGGGAGAGGTTCAGCTATTTGTGTCAAGTGCCCAGTTAGTGGTCATTGACAAGTTCTTCCTCATCCAGCCTCATCCTTTTCTTTGCCTCATCTCCCTTTCTTGTTTCTCTCATCTTCTCATTTTTTTTCTCTCTCATCCCCTATTTCCTTTTTTCTGTGCTTCCCTTTACAAAAGTACTTCTGTCTTTAATCCCCCTCCTCTACCTTCTTTCATGTGCACTTCCCTAGTCTTATTTGCTTCTCTTTTGTTGACCTAAATTGTGTTAATTTTCATGCTATAAAAAAACACAACAGATTTTGACAATTTTTTCTTTCAAGTCTAAACATTAAGATGTCCTAGTTCCAATCAAAAAATTTTAATCTCTTCTAAAATAATTTTTACATATTCTAGAATTAAAATGATAAAAACAAACTTGTAGCTTGATGTATATTAAAAATATTTTTAGTTGTGGGCCTTTGATCTGATGGGTAACTCAGTCAATTTCAAATAATTCATTAAACAGAATTTTCAGACTGGAAACACTACTAAATTGCTCTCATTTGTGCTATTAAAATTGAGCATTTATACTGACTATTCATGTAAGAAATTATTTTTAAAGTAGATTTATTTTTACATGACATTGAATATAAATTAGATGCAAATTTTCTCTATTCAAATGAGTATTTAAACTACTTACTTCTTAGTAAGTTGAAGAATCAGTGAGATTTGACTTAAAATTGATGTCATTTTATTATTTTAGACATTTACTTGAAATTATAAAATGATTAAATTTTTCATTGTGCAATTTGATTGATCATTACTATATCTGCACAGATCAAATATTTTCAGTATTTTAATATTACTGGAAAAATATTCTTCAAGTTTAGTGAAAGTGTCTAGATGAACTACTCTCTGAATCAATATCAGTGATGCAAAAATTACATTTTTGGATATTAAAATGTAATTTGTGGTGCTATCTTGTGTATGAGATTATGAATTAACTATAATATTCATCATTTTTAAAAACATTAGGGACAACTCTCCTAGTTTTTAAAATATTATTTTTCTAAGGCATTGAAATGTTTAGATGAGTGAAATAGCTAAATATTCTGACTCATGAGTCCTCAGAGTGGACTTGTATCTATGGTTGTAGAAGGGCTGGCATTTATTTTTGATGAGAGCATCTAATCTGTTCTTTTCTCTATGTTATTTTGTTGATTAATTGGGCAGATAATGAGTGTGATATGATAAATGATTTCTTCTTCAATTAGCTGTAATTCTTGTGAAGTACAATATTCCAGTAAACTTCTTAAGCTAAAGTTGCTTCAGCTATTGTGACTGGAAATTTTTATAGAATATAAACTCGTTGCTGAATAGGTCCCTTTTCTGTGTTCCTAGCCCATAACTCATCTCCATCCTTCCCCTAGGTGGCGTTCAGAACCTTTCCTATACCAGCAACCAGGCCGTGGCTGCCTTGATTGTACTAAATGACCCCAAAGGGCAGAAATAGGTAAAACACTGGAGAAGCTGGCAGAAAACCTCCAGTACGCTTTGTGAAGAGCAAGAGAGATAGAAGAGTTGAATAGAAAATCATTATCACATTGTGTATTTTGATGAGGCCTGGTTAACATTACTGATAATACATATTAAGTTGCCCATTATGTGATTTTTTTCCTAAGCAGTATTTATCTGAGCAAGGCAAGCAGAGAAAAGACAGATACTTGATTGAGTTTTTTATATGAAAGTGAGACTAAAGTAAATGCATATATTCAGACATATAGAAAAATGCATAGAGAAGGAAGATAATTCAGAAGGAATGGAAGTTGAGGAAAGGGGTCAATGACTAGGACACTCAATGAAGGTCAAAAACAAAAGTTGCAGGAGTGGCTGAGCATAATCACTGGGAAGATAGAGCTGCTGCTGGAGACTAAGTAGTACTTCTTTAATATTTCAAAGATACAGCCATTTCATAGTATATAAGATTCAGGTTCTGACCCTGAGAGTCAGTGAATGAGGAGAGCAAAATTAAGTGTGTTTACATTAAAAAAGGCTGTTGAGAAATTTAGATACTAAATTGGTCATCCCCATTAACATGATCATTGGCCATATGATTCTTTTGATAACCAGTCATGTTATCAACATAGCAATTTATATTATCTACATTTTTGTCCCACGATTACAACTTTAGTTCAAGCCCTCATAATCATTCACTTTAACCTGACATTTTATCCAAACTACTATCCCCGATTCCTGACTTACTCATCCCCAGTCTATCTCATTTGTTGTTGTTGTTCAGTAGCTAAGTCGTGTCTGACTCTTTGCAACCTGATGGACTGCGGCACACCAGGCTTCCCTGTCCTTCACTATCTCCTGGAGTTTACTCAGACTCAAGTCCTTTGAGTCAGTGATGCCATCCAATCATCTCATTCTCTGTTGCCCCTTCTCCTTCAGCCCTCAATCTTTCCCAGCATCAGGGTCTTTTCCAGTTAGCTGGCACTTCCCGTCACTTGGCCAAAGTGTTGGAGCTTCACCTTCAGTATCAGTCCTTTTGATGAATATTCAGGGTTGATTTCCTTTAGGATTGACAGGTTTGATCTCCTTCCTGTCCAGGGGACCCTCAAGAGTCTTCTCCAGCACCACAACTGGAAAGCATCAATTTCTCGGTGCTCAGTCTTCTTTATGGTCCAACTCTCACTTCTGTACATGACTACTGAAAAAACATACCTTGACCATATGGACCTTAGACAGCAAAGTGATGTCTCTTTTTAATACACTGTGTAGGTTTGTCATAACTTTTCTTCCAAGGAGGAAATTTCTCTTAATTTTGTGGCTGAAGTCACTGTCTGTAGTTATTTTGGAGCCCAAGAAAATAAAATCAGTCTCTGTTTCCACTTTTTCTCCATCTATTTGCCATGAAGTGATGAGACTGGATGCTGTGGTCTTAGCATTTCAAATGTTTAATTTTAGGCCAGCTTTTTCACTCTTCTCTTTCACCTTAGTCAAGAGGGTCGTTAGTTCCTCTTCACTTTCTTCCACTAGAGTGGTATCATATGAATATTTGAGGTTGTTTATATTTCCCCTGGCAATCTTGATTCCAGGTTGTGACTACTCCAGTCCAGCATTTGACATGATAGGAGAAGGCAATGGCACCCCACTCCAATACTCTTGCCTGGAAAATCCTATGGACGGAGGAGCCTGGTAGGCTAGTCTATGGGGTTGCTAAGAGTGGGACACGACTGAGCGACTTCACTTTCACTTTTCCCTTTCATGCACTGGAGAAGGAAATGGCAACCCACTCCAGTATTCTTGCCTGGAGAATCCTAGGGACGGGGGAGCCCAGTGGGCTGCCGTCTATGGGGTCGCACAGAGTCGGACACGACTGACGCGACTTAGCAGCAGCAGCAGCAGCAGCAGCTCTGCATATAATTTAAATAAGCAAAGTGACAATAAATCACTGTGACTGTGGTTTTCATTCTGGAGGCTGTGGGATTGTAATTCTTGCTTCTGTCTGTCTGTCCTCTGATGGGTGAGGATAAGAGGCTTGTGCAAGCTTCCTGATGGGAGGGATTGGTTATGGGAAAAACTGCATCTTGATCTGGTGGGCAGGGCCAAGCTCAGTAAATTTTTAATCCAACTTTCTGATGGGTGGGGCTGTGCTCCTATAGGCTCTAAGGTTGGCTAAAGGTGATCTTTAAAGGACTTATGCCAATATGCACCTCTCAGGACTGTTGCTGCCAGGGCCTGTCTCCATGGTAGGCCACTGCTGACCCAAGCTTCAGCAGGAGACCCTGAAACACTCACAGGCAAGTCTAGTTCAGTCTCTCGTGGGGTCACTGCTTCTTTCCTCTGGTCCTGGTGCACACAAGGTTTTGTTTGTTCCCTCCGAGAGTCTCTGTTTCCCCAGTCCTGTGGAAGTTTAGTAATCAAATGCTGCTATCCTTCAAAGTCAGATTCCCTGGGGATTCCCAGTCCCTTAGGCAGATCCCATGGTTGGAGATTCTGAAGTGGGGCCTAGAACTTTCACAACGGTGCAATAATTTCTTTGGTATTATTGTTCTCCAGTTGGTCGGTCACCCACCCAGCAGATATGGGATTTGATTTAATGTGATCACACCCCTGCTGCCATCTCACTGTGGCTTCTCCTTTTATACATAACTTTGTCTATAATCTTTTGAAAACTCAATCATTTACTTTAATACCAAATGAAAGCCTACATTGTATACCTACAGAAAAAAGTCCAAATCCATTAGCATGACATGGAAGACTCCAAGGCAAAATTTTCCCCTACCAATAGACTCCTCTTTCTTCCTCCTGTGTCTGTTTCCAATGCTGTCTGTACTTGGATAGCCACCACTCTCAAAACATGGCACCACTTAAGACTTGTGGATATGACCTCTTCTCTCTGTGGAGTATTTCCTGTGTATTCCAGCCCCTTCCTATTTTCAGGAAGTGATCAGCATTCCCTCATACTGAATACACACTTCTTTTGTGGCATTGCATTATACTGATTTGTTTCCATGACTTTTTCCCAGCTAAATGGTATCTTGAGGCCAGAAATTTTTATTACTCAATATTTGACTTTGAGCACTTAGCACAGTGTGTGGAAGGATAGACACTCAATAAAGCTTCAAGGAATTCTTAAAACTGAAATAACAGGATAATGGAGAGAATGCAGTCAAATAAACATAAACTTGAAGCCTGTGAAGTTGGAAAAGAGATGATGATTTTCAAAGTAATGTGGAAATTGAGTTGATACTGATGTTAGGTGTAGCATGAGTGCTTTAAGTCATGCTGAATTTACAGAAGAAAAAAAAAACATTTTTGAGTCAAAAAGAGAGAGACTGACAGTATTGGATGGAGAGAGTGTGCAAGGTCCCTGGGGGCAGTTAAGAGGCCTAGGGTAAGCTCTTACTAATAGAGAGTAGTTTGAATATCATTTTTTCTGAGACACTAGAATATAACAATAGGGGAAAGGCTACCTTTTTTATGAATTTCAAAATCTCCCACCTGATTATTCACTATTAAAGCATGATTACTATGGATCTAAATATTTAAGGTTGTTTTATAGATACAGAAAATGAAATGCTCATTTTTATCAGAAATTTGAAAACTACAAGGGAATCTACAAAACAGATGCAAAAAATACAATTGTCCTTGATAACAAGTTATATATGTATTTTTAACAAGCAAAGTCTGTCTATAGCTCTAACACAGCACTGATCAACTCTTTTATGAGGTTTTACTGAAGAAGATGTTAATAGAACTGGTTCCAACTAGGGAAAGGAGTATGTAAAAGCTGTATATTGTCACCCTGCTTATTTAACTTAATGCAGAGTACATCATGAGAAATTCTGGGCTGGATGAAGCAAAAGCTGGCATCAAGATTGCCAAGAGAAATATCAATAACCTCAGATATGCATATGACACCACCCTTATGGCAGAAAGCGAAGAAGAACTCAAGAGCCTCTTGATGAAAGTGAAAGAGGAGGGTGAAAAAAGTTGACTTAAAACTCAAAAAAACTAATATCAGCATCTGGTCCCATCACTTCATGGCAAATAGATGGGGAAACGATGGAAACAGTCACAGACCTTTTTTTTGCGGGGGAGGAGGGGCTCCAAAATCACTGCAGATGATGACTGCAGCCATGAAATTAAAAGACGCTTGCTCCTTGGAAGAAAAGTTATAACCAACTTAGACAGCATATTAAAATGTAGAGACATTACTTTACAAAGGTCCGTCTAGTCAAAGCTTTGGTTTTTCCAGTAGTCATGTATAGACGTGAGAGTTGGACTATAAACTTTATTATCTCAACCTTTTTTCCCCCCTAAGGCTCTTCTATTAACATCTCTAGAACAATTTTCTGAAGAATTTATCAAATTAAGCTTTTCAAGTGATCTTTTACTTAACATTCCATCATTAGGAAATATCGTGCAAATAACTAAAAATATTCACTTATTTGATAATGTTCATTGTTGGAAGTTAACCAAAAGAAATGGATTTTCTATTGTTCCTCTATCGAAAACCCTATTTTTATAAAATAACTATCTTATTATTGAGAATGATTTTGATTCGAAGTATTTTACTCAGTGCAGCTTATTCTGTGCCCTTGTATGGCCCATTTCACTTGTATTGAGAAGAGAGAGAGAGAGGAAGAGAGATGTAAAGGAGAGAGAATGAAAGAGAGAAACAGAAAGACAGAGAGAGAATCCCTTGCATATTTTAAAAGGCAGTAATTTGATAATACCCAGTTTCCTGAAGACAGACATGAAATAAAATGCAAGGCATACATTTGAAAAAATATAGAAACAACAAATGACAGTGTGACTTATGCACTAAAATTAAATGTAAGACAAATATAAGAACATTAGTCTTTTGAGACATACAGACAGCTGCAAAGTTATTTCGTATTTTGCCAGGCAGAATTTGATTAGCCAGCCTTGTTTCTGTCTGCTTAAGGGCTCTGAATTAAAGTTTTATCACTTGAAAATTTTAACAGGAGTTCAAGCTTCTGTTTTTGCATGCAATCCATCTTTCAAAAACACACATTTACATTTCAGAATTATTTCACTGCTCTTTGTAACATTGAAAGCTTCCTAAACAGGTCAGCAATATGACAGGAATGTGGCTTCCACAGTAAGAGGTTATGGGCTCAGTACTTGCTCGTTTATCTTCAGCTTGTCAGTTATTTTATCTGAAAGACAAACTTTTTATCTGTAAAAAATATGATAGGGAATAAAAATAGTTTCTAGATGGCAGAAATTTTTTTAATGCATGAGATAATGTAATGAAATACTTTGAAAACTCTTCAGTCGCCAGGCAGACATGAATTATTACTGTCATATGATTGTATAACAATAATGATTGTAGAGAAAATAGAATATAGTATTTGAAGAAAGAAAGCTGACTCTGAGGTCTGGCTATGCTTCCTTGTGGGCCTCTCCACTCTAGTCCCCTCACTGAGACAGATGCTAGCACCTACTGTATAGGTTCCTGTATGAATCAAATGAGATATTTGTAACAGGATAATTGCTTCCTGAAGAACATATTAGAAACCCTGAGGCAGAATTCAGTTTTAGGAATAATACTACAGCAAGGTGGAACTCAGTTTTAAAGCCACACATTGAAATAATCTATCAAAATTGCAAATATTTTTGTAAAGTTTGAAATTCTTTGTCTGTCAGTTGAAGAATGGAATTTGGTGGTCCACCAGCAATATAGCCTGACAAATAAATTTTAAAAGGTGCTCTATACATTTTAGTCAACTTATTAATCACAAAATTTTACCTTTGTTTCTCATTAATTTTGATCTCTTTCTCTTGGGCATACACACACACACACACACACACACATGTGCATGCCTGTAATTTATGGTCCCTACATGCTGCCAAAAGTGGCCTGCTCTGCTGAGGCAAAAGGCAGTCCATTGTAGTTTCAACATATATTTGAAATATTTCATTTTCATGGGTCTTTTATATGCAGTCTTGGGGGGATTGTAGATGCTAGACTTATGTGCAGAGATGCAATGTGCTGCTTATAGGCCTCCTTTGTTTCCTAATGTGTATTCCTATTGTCTCTACAGCTTGTACCATCCTAGACTTGATGCAAGATTCCCAGGTCTAATCTAATGACAGCTTTATGTTCATGGTGGTTGTCAACCAGAGCATTTTTCTCAGATTGTGAATCTGAGTAGCCTTTTTTTAAAAGGAATAGGATTGACAGAGTGTTAAAATACTGCTTTGACTTCTCTGTTTTCTATTTACTTTTCACATCCATATACACTCTTAAACTTGTGCAAATTCACTCTCCTGGTAGACACTTTAAAATGAAATTGTTTTCTAGTTCCTGTTTGCAGAAGTGTAATGCAATATGACCATACATTTTTATGGCATCTCACATTGTTATTATCATCCCTACCATCCCAAATACTAATGCTGAATTACATCTGTCATCCCAAATCAGCAGCACAACTAAGATTTCTTATTTTTAAAATTTTAACCTCTTTTTTCATTGAAGTATAGTTAATTTATAATGTGTTAGTTCAGGTATTCATCAAGTGATTTATACATATATACATATATAATTTTTCTTTGTCGAATTCTTTCCCATTATAGACTGTTATAAGATATCGACTATAGTGCACTGTGTGATATGGGAGGTCTTTATCTATTGTATATATAGTAGAATGGATATGTTAATCCTAAATCCTAATTCATTTCCTCCAAACCTGCTATCTCCTTTAGAAATCAAGGTTTGTTTTCTATGTCTGTGAGTCTACTTCTATCTTGTAAATAAGTTTTTTGTATAATTTTTTTAATTCTGCAATAAGTGATATCATATAATATTTGTCTTTATCTACATGACATACTTCATTTAACATGAAAATTTCTAGGTCCATCCATGTTGCTAAAAATGGCATTATTTTCTTCTTTTTTATGGCTGAGTGATATTCCATTATATATATATATATATATATATGTATGTATGTATATATACAAACATATTTGTATATATCACATCTTTATCCATTCATTGGTCGATGGACATTTAGGTTGTTCCCATGTCTTTTTATTTTTGTTCTTCAGCTGCTCAGTCATGTAAAACCCTTTGTGACCCCATGGGCTAAAGCATGCCAGGCTTCCTTGTCCTTCACTATTCCCTGGAGCTTGCTCAAACTCATGTCCACTGAACTGGTGATGCCATCCAACCATCTCATCCTCTGTTATCCCCTTCTACTCATGCCTTCAATATTTCCCAGCATCAGGGTCTTTTACAATCAGTTGGCTCATCTCATCAAGTGGCCAAAGAATTGCAGCTGCAGCATCAGTTCTTTCAATGAATATTCAGGGTTGATTTCCTTTAGGATTGGCTTATCTGATCTCCTTGCTGTCCAAGGGACTCTCAAGAGTCTTTCCCAACACCACAGTTTGAAAGCATCAATTCTTCAGCACTCAGCCTTCTTTATGGTCCAACTCTCACATCCATACATGACTGCTGGAAAAACCATAGCTTTGATTAGATGGACCTTTGTCGGCAAAGTAATGTCTCTGCTTTTTAATATATTGTTTAGGTTTGTCATAGCAGTTCTTCCAAGGAGTAAGCATCTTTTAATTCCATGGCTGCAGTCATCCTCTGCAATGATTTTGGAGCTCAAGAAAATAAAGTCTCTCACTGTTTCCCCATCTATTTGCCATGAAGTGATGAGACCAGATGCCATGATCTTACTTTTCTGAATGTTGAGTTTTAAGCCAGCTTTTTCCACTCTCCTCTTTCACCTTCATCAAGAGGCTGTTTAGTTCCTCTTCCCTTTCTGTCATTAGGGTGGTGATATCTGCATACCTGAGGTTATTGATACTTCTCCTGGCAATCTTGATTCCAGCCCAGCATTTCGTATGATGTACTCTGCATATAAGTTAAATAAGCAGGGGGATAATATACAGTCTTGACTTAACTTCTCTCCCAATTTTGAACCAGTCCATTGTTCCATGTATGATTCTAACTATTGCTTCTTGACCTGCATACAGGTTTTGCAGGAGGCAGGTAAGGTGGTCTGGTATTCCCATTTCTTCAAGAATTTTCCACAATTTGTTGTGATCCACACAGTCAAAGGCTTTAGCATACTCAATGAAGCAGAACTAGATATTTTTCTGGAATTCTCTTGCTTTTTCTGTGATCCACCAGATGTTGGCAATTTGATTCTGTCTCTTCTGCATTTTCTAAATCCAGCTTTTACATCTGGAAGTTCTTAGTTCATGTACTGTTGAAGCCTAACTGGAATGATTTGGAACATGATCTTGCTAGCATGTGAAATGAGAGCAATTATGAAGTAGTCTGAACATTCTTTGGCATTTCCCTTCTTTGGGATTGGAATGAAAACTGACATTTTCCAGTTCTGAGGCCTCTGCTCAGTTTTCCATATTTTCTGTCATACTTAGTGCAGTACTTTAGCAGCAGCATCTTTTTGGATTTGAAATAGCTCAGCTAGTATTCCATCATCTCCACTTGCTTTGTTCATAGTAATGCTTCCTAAAACCCACTTGACTTCACACTCCAGGATGTCTGACTCTAGTTGAGTGAACATACCATCATGGTTATCCAGGTTATTAAGAACTTTTTTGTATAGTTCTTCTGTGTATTCTTGCCACCTCTTCTTAATATCATGTCTTGGCTACTGTAGATAGTGCTGCTATGAACACATGGTCGCATGTATCTTTTCAAATTATAGTTTCCTCCAGATAAATTATAAGGAGTGGGATTGAAGGATCATATGGGAACTATTTTTAGTTTTTTAAGGAACCTCTGTTCTGTTCTCCATAGTGGTTACAACAATGTACATTCTCAGCAACAGTGTAAGAAGCTTCCTTTTCTCTACATCCTTTCCAGAATTTACCATTTGTAGATTTTTTAATGATGACCATTCTGGCTGTTGTGAAGTGATATCTCACTGTAGTTTTGATTTGAACAACTAAGTTTTTTGACCCTCAAAATGTATGCCTTCACTTCATCTTTGAAAATTGTTGTATAGAGTTCGAAAATAGTTTGTTCTCTATCATTAAAAAAGCACACATCTGTAGGAATACGACAGAGTATGCATAGCCACTCATTCCAGGACCAACAAGGCTGATCCTGTTGCCCTGGCAAACAGCACAAAGGATTGCTGTGAGCCCAGAAAGGACAGTGCCCAAAATGCTTAGAGAAGGCCTGCAGACAGGACACCTCTTATAGATGGGCCTCCTGAAGGACCATACCAACATTTACATTTTAAGAGGAAGCTACCTCTGAGCCAGAGTGAATTGTCTGAAATGAAGTCACCAAAACTAAGAGGAGGAAACGAATGGTGAACAAGAAAGAAGGATATTTAGGGGCTAGTGACTAGAGCCTTGCAGGACATTTGGTACTACCCAAATCATCCATAGACATTTGTGTGCTCAGTTACTCAGTCGGGTCCAACAGTTTGTGATCCCATGGACTATATCCCATCAGTCTGCTCTGTACATGGGCTTGTCCCAGCAAGAATATTGGAGTGCGTTGCCATTTCCTCTTCCAGGGGATCTTTCCAATCCAGAGATCAAAACCATGTCTCCTGTGTCTCCTGCGTCATAGGCGAATTCTTTACTGCTAAACCACCAGGGAAGCTTGTAGCGATTTGGTTCATGCCAAAAGGTCCTTGATATTCAGTCATGTCTAAAATTATTTAACCTGGATCCAATATGCTTATTCCAAATTTCAAGGACCTTTTTGAATGAACCATTTTGGACAAGTTCTAATATCTGCTAACTAGTTGGAGAAGGAATAGCCATAGTGTAATCTTCCAAGTTAATTATAGATGACTTAGATTGCTTTTTTACCTGCATGAAGATAATGAGCAAAGAAAAAAATGATGAGACAAATTTAAGGAATAAGTGTCCAAAATGTATTAAGAGTGAGTGGAAAGATCATAGAAAGAAATTTAGAAGCCATTGCTATAGAGTCACTTTATTTCTCAGTATTTCCCTGTCTTTCAGACCATTCTGGAGATTTCCTAGTACTGCTTTGTCCTCTGACTTCTGAATCCTCGTTAAACACACTGTTGCCTTTATTCCCCACCAGCCCCCAGCACCATTGCCAGAAACCATAGGAGACTGAGTCCTAACCCTGTATACTCAAACAATCCTGACAACCAAACAGATTGATATGACCCTGTTAAGAATATGTGCCAACACAGCAAAGATAAAATCAACCATCAAACCAAAAAAGGGTCTAGACCTCTGTTATTCTGAGACAAGCATTAACTCCTCCATCAATATTTTATGAAGTATTTCCATTATTCAGTCTGTCTTTTAAAAAGCAATCCTTTACAGCCCTTGAGGAAGAAAATACCAAAAATAAAAGCAGAGGTTTGAAAAAAAGGAAAATCTAGATTTAAAAAATCTAGTCTTTCACAGATATTGTTCCCAAAGGAATACCATGATAAATCACCTGAATACCAATCTTATATTCTCAGAGTCTGTTTCTTCAGGAACCTGATTTGCAAAAACAGATCCAAAAAATAGTATTAGAAAGCAGGTGCCAAAGTAGGATTTTGGTGTTGGATGACCAACCTCCAGACTTTTATGAGGATCTTATCACCCAGGTGGAGCACCGAATCTGTCCTGATGTGTGATACTGACATAATTACTAAAATTTTCACCAGTGGTGCACTGGGAATTGATTCCAGTGAAGGGGAAGGGAGTTATGGTTGCAGTGCTTCAGGTGTTTAAGAAGTGCCAGAAATAATAGTAATTATGAGAATAGTGAATTTGGAGAGCTATTGCTGGGAGTATTCAGTGCACTGGGAAAAGCCAATAAAAGATGGAGAGTGATTAACAACAATTTTTTTTAATAACCACTTTTTAAGGCTAATTATGAAAGTCAGAGAATTTTCCTGGCAGGACAGAGACTCCCTTCTTACACAACCAGATAACCATTTTCTTCCTGGTTGAGACCAGAGGACACTGTTTACCAAAATAATGAGGAATACCATGGTGAGATGGACACCAGTATCACCAAGAAGCTCAATCGTGATCCTCCTTTGTAGGGTAAAACTAACCGTATGAGATGCTTTTATAAAATTATGTTCAACTGGATTGATAGATTCTCAGAATAATAAAGGTCCACCAGTGCACTTAGTTGCAGAAGCCAAGTGTGAACAATGATTCTAATGAGGGATAAGGTTGCAGTGTCAGCTGTGAGGGTCTGACCCACAAATTGCTTGGAGATGCTTAATAGGACTAGGGAAACCTGGGATGCCCAATAAGTGTTTGTTCAATTTGTACAAACATAAGAATTCAAGTGTAGGTCAGAAGGCTAAGGGAAGCAATCCCATTAAAAATTTATAATCTGTTCCTAATATCCAGAACTGATCAGTTTTCAGACCCAGATCTGCTGAATGAAGCACAGGTTTTGTCCCCAGGAGGAAGGATCCTGTTCAACCCCAATATGTGTACACAGTGATTATTTCCCCAGACTTAGCCCAAAGGGCATGTAGCTATATTGGAGTAAGAGATGAACTCATACATTTCAAAACTGTTGGACATAGAATTTGAATCATTACAGGTTGGGTTTCTTGGAAACAGAAATTAAGATGGAATTTAATGTGTAGGATTTTTGACACTACTAAGAATTTAAAACTGTGGAAACAAGAGGCAAGAAACAAAAGTGTCAGAAGTTGAAGTCGAGTGTTATGATGGCAACAGAGTTAGTCAACTCTACAAAGTCTACAGAGAGTTGACCTATTATGGTAGAATCTTTATCTTCTCTCACTTGATGAGTCCCTGGAAGTGGACTTCCCAGAGAAAGGGCATGCCTTTTTGGAAAGTGACTTTCTGCAGCTAAGGCTGTTCCTGAAGAGATCCTCAACAGCTGATCCTCAACCCTTATAGAAGGGAATATGGATGGCATTTCACCACATCCACCATAAAGCGAACTTTGATACCTGATAATGATTCCTCCAGTCCTTCCCCAAAGGATCCTAAGCCATTTACTCAGATAATTTCATACTAGGGTGAAGGGACTACCGAGTCATTTTGAAGATATTAGATACATTAGATATTGAGGATATCAGTTTGCTCTGATGGTGATATTTGGGGACTTGGAGGATTGCAGCAGCATCACTGACCCTATGGTAGAGTAGATGCATACCTATATGAATCTACCTATATGCATACCTATATGCATACAAATAAAACATTAGTGAGTTCTGAACCAGATCCAACTCACAGTAGTTCTACTAGTTCTACAGACCCAAGGTTTGATTTCCAAGATGAAAATGTAAAATTGGAATGAACATACTTAGAGATGAGCAAAACCCCAAACACTGACCCCTTGAACTCTGTGGTAAGAACCATCACAGTGAGAAAATCAAGTGAAAGTTTCTATCACAACCCAACTCACCTCTGGCCAAAAGAGTATATCAAAGACAATACTGCATCCTACAGGGAATAATCAAAGTTGCTGTCATCTGTTAAGATCTTAATAATGCAGGGATGGTAATTTTTGAGTATATAGCCATTTAATTTACTATCTTGAACTCTATAAAAGCCAAAGAGATACAGAAGAATGATAGTGGGTTACCATAAACTCAACCAATAGGAAACCCATGGAAACCTGTTGTACCTAATGTGATATTTTTGATGCAATAGTTTAACAAGTTCTCTAATACATAGTAGATGGCCACTGATCTGGTAAATGCATCTTGTGTTATTCCTCTCAAGAAGCAGATAAACAGTATGTGTTCACATAGGACAAAAAAGAGTATAAGTACATTTATCATATTTCCCCATGGTTATACGATCTTAACCTCTATTAAAATATAATTGGAACGACCTGGAAAATCTGAATATTCTTCAAAAGTGTGTAATGGTCACATATTACATATGACATATTGATGACAGTATGTTAATTGGAGTGGATGAGCAAGAAGGGTCAAGAATGCTGGAAACCTTAAAACACAAGTGCTCCAGAGGGTGGTAGATTAAACCCTAAGACAATTTAGGCACCTACAGAAGCAATAAAAATTTTAGGGCTTTAGTCATCAGTTCAGTTCAGTTCAGTCACTCAGTCGTGCCCAACTCTTTGCGACCCCATGAATCACAGCACGCCAGGCCTCCCTGTCCATCACCAACTCCAGGAGTCTACCCAAACCCATGTGCATCGAGTCGGTGATACCATCCAACCATCTCATCCACTGTCGTCCCCTTCTCCTCCCGCCCCCAATCCTTCCCAGCATTAGGGTCTTTTCCAATGAGTCAACCCTTCACATGAGGTGGCCACAGTATTGGAGTTTCAGCTTCAACATCAGTCCTTCCAATGAACATCCAGGACTGATCTCCTTTAGGATGGACTGGTTGGATCTCCTTACAGTCCAAGGGACTCTCAAGAGTCTTCTCCAACACTACAGTTCAAAAGCATCAATCCTTTGGCGCTTAGCTTTCTTCACCGTCCAAGTCTCACATTCATACATGACCACTGGAAAAACCATAGCCTTGACTAGATGGACCTTTGTTGGCAAAGTAATGTCTCTGCTTTTAAATATGCTATCTAGGTTGGCCATAACCTTCCTTCCAAGGAGTAAGCGTCTTTTAATTTCATGGCTGCAATCACTATCTGCAGTGATTTTGGAGCCCAAAAAAACAAAGTCTGACACTGTTTGCACTGTTTCCTCATCTATTTCCCATGAAGTGATGGGACTAGATGCCATGATCTTAGTTTTCTGAATGTTGAGCTTTAAGCCAACTTTTTCACTCTCCTCTTTCACCTTCATCAAGAGGCTCTTTAGTTCTTCTTCACTTTCTGCCATAAGGGTGGTGTCATCTACATATCTGAGGTTACTGATATTTCTCCCGGCAATCTTGATTCCAGCTTGTGCTTCTTCCAGCCCAGCGTTTCTCATGAGGTATTCTCTTATTTAACTTTGCATATAAGTTAAATAAGCAGGGTGACAATATACAGCCTTGACATACTCCTTTTCCTATTTGGAACCAGTCTGTTGTTCCATGTCCAGTTCTAACTGTTGCTTCCTGACCTGCATACAGGTTTCTCAAGACACAGGTCAGATGGTCTGGTATTCCCATCTCTTTGAGAATTTTCCACAGTTTGTTGTGATCCACACAGTCAAAGGCTTTGGCATAGTCAATAAAGCAGAAATAGATGTTTTTCTGGAACTCTCTTGCTTTTCGATGATCCAGCAGATGTTGGCAATTTGATCTCTGGTTCCTCTGCCTTTTCTAAAACCAGCTTGAACATCTGGAAGTTCACGGTTCACGTATTCAAGGGAATGCTAAAACATATCCTTCAAAATAAAGGAAATAAAAAAGAATAGGAAGATAAGCCAGAGACTTGAAGAAAATATTTGCAGAAGACATATTTGGTTGAGCTTTACTATCCAAATACACAAACATGCTAAAATTCAGTAATAAGAAAACAATCACATTTAAAAATGAACCAAAGACCTTAACAGAAACCTCACCAAAGAAGACATACAGATTCCAAGGTTATATTGAAAGATACTCCATGAGATACCACTACAAAACTATTAGAATGGCCAAAATCCAAAACACTGACAGTGCCAAATGCTGACGAGAATGTGGAGTGACAGGAAGTCTCATTCATTGCTGATGGAAATGCAAAATGATACAGCCACTTTGCAAGACAGTCTGGCAGTTTCTCATAAAACTAAATATATTCTTACCATATGATTTAGCAATCACATTCCTTGGTATTTACAAAAAATTTGAGAGTGTATGTCCACACAAAATACATGCCTGCACACAAATGTTTATAGCAGCTTTATTCACAACTGCCAAAACTTGGAGGCAACCACAATGTTGTTCTTCAATAGGTGAATGGATAAATAAACTGAAGTAATCCAGATACTAAAATAGCAGTACTAAAAAGAAATGAACTATCAAATAATGAAAAGCCATGAAAGAAACTTAATCACATATTCCTGAGTAAAAGAAGTCAATCTCAAAAGGCTCCATGCTGTATAATTCTAACTATATGGCATTCTAGAAAAAGCAAAGCTATGGATACAGTAAAAAGATTAGGGGTTGCCAGGGGTTAGGGAGGAGGACGTGCTGCAGGCCATGGGGTTGCAAAGAATTGGACATGACTGAGTGACTGAGCTGAATGGAGGGAGGAGGGTGGGATGACTAGATGGAGCGCAGGGAATTTTTCAGGTAGTGAAAATACTTTGTATGATACCATAGTGGTGGGCACATTATAAGTCTGTCTAAAATTATAGAATATAAAAAACCACGAGTGAAATCTAATGTAAACTATGGAGTAGGATGATAATGATCTGTCAGTGCAGATGCCTCAGTTGAATCAAATGTACTATTCTAGTGGTGAATGTGGATAACGGGGAAGGTTATGCATGTGTAGGACAAGGAATATGTGGAAAAAATCAGTACCTTCCTCTCAAGGTGGCTAATTCAGAACCTAAAGTGCTCTAAAAGATTTGATTTTAATATTTTAAAGATAATAGTACTTATTTATACCTTGTCTCATGCCAAAAGCAGACTGCACCATAACTCTGAGAACACTGGAGACCTCAAGTAAAAATTATTTGTAAATACTATAAATGTGTGAATAAAGTTAAAGACTTTTCTCCTCAAAATATAACTTCCTAGGAAAATAAAGAGCTTATATTCAAATCCTTTTTGTATCAAAGGATAGATTCACTTTAATACAATAGCTTCAAAGGACCCAAATCTGTGCTAATTTGAGATGTTTTAGAAGTCAGTTCCCAGAACTGTACATTTATGCTTTGAATCCTCCACTATCAGGAATAATCAGTGTTTTGTCTGTTTAATGCCAGGGAGCAACAGTCTATTTGCCAAACAGAAAACCTTGGTGCAAAGCATGAGCTCAGCCCTGTTAAAAAAATAAAATGTGTACTTGTGTGTATATGTGTACATGTGTGTGTATGTATAGAACAGAGACTTAAAGAATATGTGCCAAAATACTCACAATGATTACCAATATCCATAATTATATTTCATATTAAATTTCTATGTATTTCCTTAGTCAGAAAACAACTCATAATAAATGGGATTATTGAAGTGCAAAAAAAAAAAAATCAATTCACAGAATAAATAAGAAAACCAAAGGCTTGAGAAATATACCATGTTCATGGTTCAGAAGAATCAATATAGTGAAAATGAGTATTACCACCCAAAGCAGTCTATAGATTCAATGCAATCCCTATCAAGCTACCAACAGTATTTTTCACAGAACTAGAACAAATAATTTCACAATTTGTATGGAAATACAAAAGAACTCAAAGAGCCAAAGCAACCTTGAGAAAGAAGAATGGAACTGGAGGAATCAACCTGCCTGGCTTCAAATTATACTACAAAACTACAGTCATCAGGACAGTATGGTACTGGCACAAAGACAGAAATATAGATCAATGGAACAAAATAGAAAGCCCAGAGATAAATCCATGCACCTATGGATACCTTATCTTTGACAAAGGAAGCAAGAATATACAATGGAGAAAAGACAATCTCTTTAACAAGTGGTGCTGGGAAAACTGGTCAACCACTTGTAAAAGAATGAAACTAGAACACTTTCTAACACCTTACACACACACACACACACACACAACTCAAAATGGATTAAAAATCTAAATGTAAGACCAGAAACTATGAAACTCCAAGAGGAAAACATAGGCAAAACAGTCTCTGGTGTAAATCACAGCAGGATCCTCTATTACTCACCTCCCAGAGTAATGGAAATAAAAGCAAAAATAAACAAATGGGACCTAATTAAACTTAAAAGATTTTGCACAATGAAGGAAACTATAAGCAAGGTGAAAATACAGCCTTCAGAATGGGAGAAAATAATAGCAAATGAAGCAACTGACAGAGAATTAATCTCAAAAATATACAAGCAGCTCATACAGCTCAATTCCAGAAAAATAAGCGACCCAATCAAAAGATGGGCCAAAGAACTAAACAGACATTTCTCCAAAGAAGACATACATATGGCTAACAAATACACAAAAAGATGCTCAACATCACTCATTAACAGAAAAATGCAAATTAAAACCACAATGAGGTACCATCTCACACTGATCAGAATGGCTGCTATCAAAAAGTCTACAAAGAATAAATGCTGGAGAGGGTGCAGAGAAAAGGGAACCCTCTTACACTGTTGGTGGAAATGCAAACTAGTACAGCCACTGTGGAGAACAGTGTGAAGATTCCTTAAAAAACTGGAAATAGAACTGCCATACGACCCAGCAATCCCACTGCTGGGCATACACACCGAGGAAACCAGAACTGAAAGAGACACATGTACGCAATGTTCTTTGCAGCACTGTTTACAATACCCAGGACATGGAAGCAACCTAGATGTCCATCGGCAGACGAATGGATAGAAAGCTGTGGTACATATACACAATGGAATATTACTCAGCTATCAAAAAGGATGCGTTTGAATCAGTTCTAATGAGATGGATGAAACTGGAGCCTATTATACACAGTGATGTAAGTCAGAAAGAAAAACACCAATACTGTATATTAACACATATTTATGGAATTTAAAAAGATGATAATGATGACCCTATATGTGAGACAGGAAAAGAGATACAGATATAAAGAACAGACTTTTGGACTCTATGGGAGAAGGCAAGGGTGGGATGATTTGAGAGAATAACATTGAAACATGTATATTACCATATGTGAAATAGATCACTAGTCCAAGTTCGATGCATGAAACAGGGCACTCAAAGCCAGTGTACTTGGACAGCTCTGAGGGATGGGATGGGGAGGGAGGTGGGAGGGGAGTTCTGGATGTGAGATACATGTACACCCAAGGCTGATTCATGTCAATGTATGGCAAAAACCACTACAATATTGTAAAGCAATTAGCTTCCAATTAAAATAAATAAATTAATTTTAAAAATAATGATAATAATAAAAGAAAACCAAAGGCTTAATACCAGTCTATTCATTTTTTCTGGGGATTAGAATCCAGAATTGACAATGTTGAACTATATTGTAAACAATTTTTAAATATTACTTTCAAGTGTACCATTGTGAGGGTTATAATGGAAAGAGCACAAATATATACCTATTGGATGAATTTTAAAAAGTCAAACACCTGTCTTAATCCAAAGTTTACAGCCTTGGATTTATTGACATTTTAGACCAGAAAACTCTGTTGTGGGGACTGTCCTATGCATTGTAGCATGTTTAGGAGCTTCCAGCACACTAAATGCCAATAACATCCTGCTCCCAGTTCTGATGTGATGGTCAAAAATGTCTCTAGACTTTGCCAAATGTTTCCTTGGGCACAAAATCACACATACACCCCACTGAAAACTACTACCTTAAAGTTACTTGAATAAATTATATGATCTTATGATGATCTAGAGGAGTGGGATGGGGGGTAGGCCGAAGGCTCAAGAGGAAGGGGATATATATATATACACATGGCTGATTCATATTTTTGTAAAGCAAAAGCTAACACAGCATTGTAAAGTATTTAAATTCCAATAAAAATGAAAAAATCTTTTCTGAATCCATTATAAAATTATGTGTTCCCTTTTAGAAAATGAACTACAATCTAAAATATTTAAAGAATTTTGAATCTATATATATATAAATATACTCAATATTATAACTCCAAAAGACTATAAGAGGATGCATAAACAAATATGTCGCTGATTGGATAACTGTGAAATATAAAAATCTCTGTAAAATGAGATATGCCATTATGCACTAACTAATATCTAGCCCTTTCTTCCTGTAGCTAATGAGCATGGACATGAAAGAAACACACTGACTAAGGCCTATGGTTTTCCAACAAAAGATAAAATCCAAGTGGAAAAAAATTAATTCCAAACCCAATTACATATCAAGTGGTGCTTTAGAAATGATTAATATATTTAAACTAAGACTTTAAAAAACAGACAAGAGTACCTATTTTAAGAAACAAAACTAATCCCAAGAGATTGGGAATCTTATAATTCCATGAAATCTTAAATTTGTACCAATTTCTTTCTTCATGCTTTGAGAAAATGGAAAGCATTTCACAAATTACATAGTGACAAGTCAGATTTTAGTCAGACTCTGTCCTGACATTTCCTTCTCCAGCAAATTAACCAATAGCCAGCTCTGTATGATAGCTTAATTGTGCCAATTTCTAGGTTTTGGTTTGATTGTGCCATGAAATTGGCTCACCACTCAGTAGAGAATATACAAAACCCTCCTGAATGAGGATGGTGTTTGATTTGGCTATAAGGTAATTTCTTTTTTTTCCTCACGTCCACTGCTTGAGTTAGTTCCATGAATTCTTCTGCACTATTGTCTTCAAGATTACAATATTAGATTCCAGATCCCCTGTTGTAGACACTGCTGGTGGCCTGCCCAATACTCTTTCTTTCTCTCTCCTTCTACATTGCATGTGCTGCGTGCTAAGTCACTTCAGACATGTCTGACTCTGCAACCCTATGGACTGTAGTCTGCCAGGATCCCCTGTCCATGGGATTCTCCAGGCAAGAATACTGGAGTGGGTTGCCATACCGTCCTTCAGGGGATCTTTCCAACCTAGGTATCAAACACGCATCTCTTACGTCTCCTGCATTGACAGACAGATTCTCTACCACTAATGCCACCTGGGAAGCCCTCTTCTACATTAATGGCCTTTTATCCTCCCTCCAGAGTGGCAATGAGTCTCACTAAAACATTCTTTTTTCCAGTATCCCTTGAAGCTAGGATATCTATTAGCAGAAGTCTAATCAGTAAGATGTGATTAGATATCTTTTGGGAGGTCATAAGATCTTTCGGTTTTTGCTCTTGGCCCTTAACCCTTGTTCCTTTTTCTTGTCCAAAATGTTAATGCAATACCTAGAGCAGTAGCAGACACTTTGTGATCATAAGCATAAAAGAGTAAGGATGACAGAGAAAATACAGAGAGTCTGGGTCACTGCAAAATCTTGAACAGTGACACCAGTTCTCAACTGTCTACTGCAGATTCTTCATCACATGATTAAAGTCCCCCCTGACCTGCCTACACTCTGCATGTTGCCTGATTTACATAGTGCAATCCCTCATTGGTCTACTGTTTATTTCTGCTTTCTTGTTCTGTGACTTAACCCTAGCCCTATTCAGTGGGACATGCAAGTATCTCCTATTCTGGGAACTATCATTATTGTACACCGTTTCCCTACAGTGCACCTCTTCTGCCACATGGCAACACCCAGCACCGGTTGTTTTATACATGTTGGATCCATTACCTTCAAGCACTTCATCCTGGCCCAGCTTCCCCAGTAGATACTCCACACAAGTTGTCAGAGTCATGTTTCCCAGCTGGAGTCAATTCCACCTAAGTTATATCCAACTTATCTGGAAAGATGTCAGCCCCGCGAGTCACTTGGTCCTCCTCATTACTTTACTTGAGAATTTTTGTTTCATAAATAAACTTTTTATCTTTGTTCTAGCAGTAAAATAGATCTTGAATGGGGGTAATTTTGACCCCAGGAAAATATTTAGCAATGTCTAGCAATATTTTTTATTGTCACAGGGTTGGGTTGGAGGAGTTACCGCAGCATCTAGTGGGTAGAGGCAAGGGGTGCTGCTAAATATCCTAGAATGCACAAGAACAGCTTCCCACAACAAAGAACCACCCAATACAAAAGATCAGTAGTACTGAGGCTGAGGTAGTCTGCTCTAGGGCAGATGATTTTTACCTTAGCTGCTCGTTGAAATGGAAAATTTTAAAATAGTCTCTCTCCAGCAGGGCTCAACCCCCAGAGATTACAAAATAACAGTTCTGGAATGGAGCTCACACTATTTGAAAATTTCCCAACTGACAGCCAACATTGAAAACCACTGAGGCAAGCATAACCCTGAGTCTGGTGTACCAGCTGTTAGAGAGTTGGCTGGGGATGGTGAAGATAGTGTCTAAGCCAAAAGCAAGGAAGGAAACACAGAAAGTGGGCAAAGAATGAGAGCCATAAGAGGGTTTTCTGTGAGGGGAATAATCTCAAGGTGAAAAGCCAGGAAGGGAAGGAAAGATTACCTAAGAAAGTGCTGTGTGTATCAAGAAAAAAAGTTCAAGGATCTAGTTACAGCATAAATAACTCAAAGGTGTTGGAAACCCTCATTTTAAAATTACTAAAGTATATGTCTGGTTATACATCTATAGTTATAGTTTCACGTTTATACCTACTACTATCTAGTTGTCCTTTTATAGCCCTGATTGTAAGAACGATGCGGATGGAAAAATAAGAGAAGCTGTATGCCAGGGTAGAAATTGGACTAAACTCTTATTAAAAATTATTTAATATTGTTGTATTATACCACATCAACAATTTTATAAAAACTTAAAGCCAAACTAATATGACTTAGTGTTAAAATTTTGAAAAAAGTGAACAAAATATATAGAGTATACAGAGTATCAGCTTATAGAAACAACTATCATTTTCTAAAATTATTTATTCATTCATTCATAGTGATAGTGTAACTTGATGGCTTAATAGTACTGAGCAGGAGTCAAAATGTCTTTTCCACTTTCATTTTAACATCCTGACTTCAAACAGCCCTGCCATAAATACCTCACAATCCAAAATGGGTATAATGTTTCCCTCAGCTTAAAACCACTAGCTTATTTTCATCTCACACACACAAAAAAACAGAGTTTAATGTCACATTGTTCTAGTGTAACACAGAATATTGCATTTACTTTGCGTATAAGATTTTTATCAATGAATCCACACCCTGAATCTCTGTGCTCAGGGATTTTTCTTTCAAATTCACGTTAACCTAGTTCAGTTAAATGTGGTGATTGCTTCTGCAAATTCACAGGACTGTAGTTAAGTTTGTTATATATAGCCAAACCTATCTTCATTCTGCAGTGTCTACAGCTTGTATTACATCTTTGACTTCCATTTAGTTTCATAATTCATTTGAAATACAGTTGTGAAATGAAAATCTGTGGCTGTAATATTCCAATGCTAATTAAGTAATAGCCAGTTTCTTTGCTCAAGGATGTTTTCCACTAAAGATTGATACATAGATCTCTGACAGTAAAATGATTAAGTCTAACACTTCATTTTTTATCCTTATGAGCAATTCATCAACTATCAGTAAAATCTTGTTTGCAGCACTGAAAGTGGGCCACTTGATCAAATTCATCGTGTATATTCCAAAATATACAGTAAATGAACTACTGGAATAAGCAATAACAGTATATTCACAGTGTTCTTCAGTTGCTTTTCATCCAGCCCAATGGTTTTTCAGTAACATTTTACCAAAATCTACAGTAAGAAATTCAATTTCCCTTGCAATCCAGGATATATAAGTGAAGCAAATTTTCCCATGAAACATATCCTTAATGCATGAAAGGCGTTGTAATATTTTCCATTCTGTAGTTATAAATTTTTAAAAGTCCCTGCCACTAATTAGTGAATTTCAGCCTGTAATTGGAAAAACACTAAATAAGATCACATAAAAGAAGCTTACAGAACATGAAGAAAAATTTTGAAAACAGACAAAAAAAGAACAATGAACCATGGAAAGGGAGATTACTAACATTGAACAATATAATGAATATTTCAACATTTTCTTAAAGACTCAACATTATGTGATATACTTTTAAGTATAATATAGTTAAGTTTCAGGATGATGTACTATGCCATAGGGCAGTGTACTATGCCAAGTATTACATTGTATCCTATTGTTAACATTTTCTAAATTTTTCTGTTTAATTTTCTAGTTTACTTGGCACTAGTGATAAAAAATCCACCTGCCAATGTGGGAGATGAAGGTTCCATCCCTGGTTGGAGAAGTTGCCCTGGAGTAGGAAATGGCAACTCACTTCAGTATTCTTGCCTGGAATATTGCATGGACGGAGGAGCCTGGCAGACTACAGTCCATGAGGTTGCATAGAGTTGGACACGACTGAGCAACTAAGCATACACACACCAACACTTATCTAGTCTTAATTATTCATACCAAAACTCCAAAACTGAAAAACTGAGATTTTCCTTTTCATTCTGACATTCTATCTTTACAGCTAACTGTGGTTAATAAAGGACTGAAAAAACAGTTATAACAAAGTTCATGAAGAAATATCTAAGTAGCAAAATAGATACATCCTCAGTGTTAATTAAGAAGATTCCAACTCACAAAATATATGCCCAAAGGATGAACTATATTTGACAACAAAAAATAATTAGCACACACAAATGTGAGAGGAAATCTTATTTGTTTTTCTTATTGATAAAGGTATTTGTCAAATAACTAAATGATTTCATTTCATGTAACTGATAGCCTATCATGAATATTTTAATTAACTATGAAACATTCACCTATTCCAGAGAAAATGTTCAATAAATAAGTTGGCATTGTTATTAAAATTAAATGGTATTAAGATTCTTATGAGATTTTTCCTTCATTAGATGTACATATAGAAATTAACAGCATAATTATTTCCAAAAAAAACTAATTATAATTATACAAACAGCTTAAAACTATGCCTATAATTTTCTCTTATTTTAATTCTTACAATATCAAATGGTCTATACATGTACATGAAATTATAGGAAAAAGATTCCTTAAGAGAGTTCAGAGCAAAAGAATATGCAATTTTTATCAGCAGCTTCTTAACATTCATTTTAATTTAGATCAATCTTTTGAAAGCAAACTACTGTCTTATCCTCTGGTTATCAGTCTTTTTTACTAGGTAGATTCTCTATGATTTTATACCTTCATATCTTTCTATGGATTTGTTTTCATTTCTTCATGCATCTCCATTTCACCTTAGGCTTTCTCTCCAGAGTAATATCAGATTATTCAGATAAAGTTATGAAAATTTAAATTATGCTTTAAGAATCATTCTCTTTAATTACTAATATATAAAATTCAAGACACTATATGATATAAAGTCATGTTTTCTTTTTCTATTATAAAACTCTTGAGCTATTTTTAAATAAAAATTTTTTCAGAAGTCAAAATTTATGCATCAAACCATGTGAAAGTTTTAGAGTTGGATCACATTCAAATAATGGTGATGGTGACTTGTGTAGGAAAAATAGAGCCGTTGATGTTGTTGATCAGTCGCTAAGTTGTGTCTGACTCTTTCTGATCCCAAGGACTGCAACACACCCGGCTTCCCTGTGCTTCACTCTAGATACTTTTTATCATTCTCATACTGACATTTAGGATATGTTTCCTTTAGCTGGGAATTTAGAGTAAGATTAAGAATTTGAAAGTACACTAATTTCTTAACAGAGAATATATATTTTAAGCTGTATTTAAGAACAAAAAGAAAAACTAAGAGTATTCAACATCAATACCACTTACTTGGCATAGCAATGAAAATGTCAAATATGTGAAACTCCAGGAAAGATGTCACTATTCTCAGATAATATACCTACATTTATTTTAAAAACTTTGCATAGTTTCAAATATATGCATATATACATGAATGTGTGTACAAATATGCATGTTTATACATACTAGCTTTTATTTGTTTTTGAAAGACTTATTACCTTTCAGTTAATAAGTTTCAGGTGTTTTCATATTTCAGAATATATATGTAATTATGTTAAGGTAAAAGCTGACAAGCAAGGTGTGAGTTCCACTGGGCCCTGGAAGTAATGACTGTTGGCCTTTGTATAACCTTCTACTCTCAGCACTTCCACAAACACAAACACACTGAGTCAACCTCTGTCATCACTTACTCACTCACAACTCCGAAGCTGAATTGGGCCCTGAGCAGCACAAACTGAGATTCCCCAGGGAGTCAATTAGAATTACACAGCAACTGCACAGGGACAACATCTGGACATGGAATTATAGCCAAGATAGTGGCTGCTGACTTTGTCTTAGCATGTCCATATTGCTCTCATGACTTCTGACAAAGGGTAAGGTAAGATGTTCAAGCAATTAAAGACTGTTTGGAGCTGGCATTTAATATTGACATCAGAGATATGCTTCAGCATTTGAAAAACAGAGATGCTATTTATAACTTTACCATAAATTTAATTTGATGACTTTCCCACTATGGAAATTCATATGGACAAATCAATATCAAAACTTAAATGAAAACTACTGAGTAGAGTCAGAGAAAAAATAAAAAAAAAACAACTCCATGTAGAGTCATAGAAGTTTACTAGTCCAGCAGACACCAACCGATGTTAAATAAAATCATTTACGGCCAACTCAGTTTAGTTTTACATAATACTAGAATTACTTTGTCTAAAATAAGTTTAAAATTTGGCATATAACTTTAGTAATTTAATGATATTTAATAAAATCATCTGTGATTGAAAGACTACAAGTTTTTATTTAATTTTTTCAATTGAAAGATGATTGCTTTACATATTGCCTTGGTTTCTGCCATACACAACATAAATCAGCTATAGGTATACATATGTGAAAGACTACAACTTTTAATTGAATAGATAATTGAATTATATCCTCAACTTTGTTTCAAATCCAGTTTTCAAAAATGGTGGTCAAAATTTGCACAAATACTAATTTTTCTTTATTCAGGTGTCCCCTTTTTGACAACTTTCCTCATGATCCTTTTTAAAATTTCATTACCTCTTTCCACAACACCTGAAATCACTGCCTCCACATATTTTTATCACAACTACCACCACCGAACGTTCTACATGTTTTCAGTTGTATTTTGTCTATCTTCTTCTACTAGAACATAGTCTTCAATCTTTTTGGTCTTCTGTTCATTGGTATATCCTCCATGCCTAGAACAGGGTCAACACATGAAAAGCGCTAAATGAATATTTGTGAATGAATAAACAAAAAATAACTTTCTATAGACAAGGGATTTTACCTAATATCTGGCATGTCTGATTTTGGATGTGGTAAAACTGATAATAACAGTTTAACTCAATAAATCTTCACTCGTTAAGGTGAAGTAAGCACATCCTACCCAACTCTTCTAATGACTGCAGCTATGATATCTGGAGAGAATGCCTGAAGCCACCATTTGAGGAGTCTGGAAAGGAAATAATAACCAGAAATTGCAGTAGAAAAGAGTTAAAGGGCCACAAATCCAGTAGTGAATTCATCTTTTTTCCCCTTTTCATATCTAGAGGCTTGTATTCAAGGCAAAAGCCCAGAAGTAGGCTTTGGCACAGAGAGAGTCCTAGGATAAGCCCTCCAGTTCCAGTTTGATGCACAGAAAATAAATGTTATTTTCCAGTGCACATGAAACTTTCATCATAATAGATCATATCCTAGGACATTAAACAAATCTTAACATATTTAAAAGAATTCTTATCATATGAAGTATGTTTTTAAACTATAATGAAATTAAACTTAACACCAATAACAAAAGATACAGAAGATTCACAGAAACTAAAAAGCATATATACTTTTAAACACCTCAAGATAAAAGAGGAAACCTTAACGGAAATTAGAAAATATTGTGAACTACAAAAAAAATGAAATGCAACACATAAAAATTTGTAGCATGTAGCTAAAACTGTTTCCCTTTTAAACTACTAAACAGGGAAACACTGTTTTAAAAGTCAAATGTTCTACTGCAGAAGAAGAACTATTTCAAATGAATAACCAAAGCTTTAACTATAAGATACTAGAAAAAGAAGAGGAAACTAAGCCCAGAGCAAGCAGAAGAAAAGAAATAAAAGAGACAGAACAGAGATAAATGAAGTGGGTGCCTGTATGATTCCATTTATAAAACACGCTCAAAAGACAAAACCATAATGATAGTGAATAGATCACAGGTAGCCTGGGGTTAGGGATAGGGAGTGTAACTACAAAGGGATAGTATGGGGATTTTGGGAGGATGATGGAATTTTCTATATACAAACTAAGGTGATGGTTATGCAAATCTGTACATGTATTAAATTTCATAGAACTGCACACTAAAAATGCCAGTTTTACTGCATGTTAATTAAAAAGATAATTTTAAAGCAATATTACTTTAAAACTCATTAATATATTTATTCTGTTTAAAAGGGGATATAAGAACTTTATAAATGTAAAGTATGATATTAATTCTCAATTCAAACGTTAGCTTTCAGATTACTGACTTAAGAACCTTTCTGTAATCTCCTAAAGCTTTGTGTCCCTTATTCTAAAGGCAGGGATAGTACCACTACCATAAAGGGCTGTAATGTGCAATGCTCATCTGAATAGTACCTGATTGAATGGAGATTTACCCCCTCTACTACTCAAGAAATCTTTCCAAAGTATCTGAAGACCTTATACTTAAATCACACTCAAGAAAAACTTATCTACATTTATTCTAGAGAATACTCTGCTGTAATATTTTAAAAGAAAGTTAAAATAGGTATGTTTCACCAAATGGCTACCAATAATTTTAAGAGAAAACTGCCTAGTTTGAAATTTGTATACTCACAGGTGTGGTATAGGTCAATAAAATATGCTCCCTCTCTAGAAAGAAATATAATCAATAATAAATAGTTTCATCCAAGGTTTTTGCCTATTCTTTTTGTTTTTGTCGTTGTTTTGTCCTGAGAAATCATTCTGAAACACAATTATATATTATAAATAAGTGTTTAGAATTGGGAAGATTTTCTATTAATATATCGATAAACTGCTTTATGGTTTCTCTATCTCAATAGTTTCAAAATGTGGACAAATGAATATTTTTCACTCATTACCATAAGTTTTCTTCCCTTGACTCTTCAAAGTTCTCTATCCTCAATCTTTTAAAATCATGAATAGATGTCTCCTTTAATCTTGAGCAAAGGCAAATAGTTATTTCAGCTGTCTCTCAATAAACCTTCTGAATTAACAAGTGACTTGTAGAGTTGAAAATTATGCTAAACAATTCAATAAATTTCACTGGTTAACATGAGAGTTAAATTGTCAACTTATTATAAATATGGACTGGAAAATTATTTTAAACTGCTATTTTTGCTCGCACTAGAATTGAATTTAATGCATGTCTCACTGTAGTCTGTAAAATCAGCACACAAAATAAGCTGGTGAAATTACACTTTCAAATTTTACATCCTCTAATAAATCATCCAGTACCAAAATTTATTTACAATTATGGATTTATACAGATGAATTTTTAAAGCATTCTACCAGAAAATGGAAACCAAAAGATTGGCTCAAATAAAAACTAAATCAAAATAATTACCTCCTGAATTACTTCTTTACATATGTGTATTATATTTTCCAAGGACATTATAAACTGTATCTGGCAGAATAGGAGAAATCATGAAATCAAAATAGAAGTCTCAATTATAACTGAATACTTTTGTGTCATACGGAGAGAAAAACCGTACTTAAACTGGGAATTTAATTAACTTACATGAGTAAAATTTTAGAAGTAGTGCAGGCCTTTTATCATGATCTTACATCTTAATAATGTTACCATGGACCAAATCCTCTCTGCCTTTCCACGTTACTTTTCATACTGTTGCCTTATCCTTAGGCTCATAAGAGGCTTCTTCTCAAAAGTTCTAGAACACTCTGTCTGATTGGAATCAAAATGGCTAGGAAAATCATATTTCATATTCTCAAACCATACAATTCTATCCTATGGAAGAAAAAAATCTCTTCTAGTAACTTCTTTGAAAAAAAAAGAATAAATTTTCTCTTTCCCCAAATTCTTCCTTCTCTTTGCCCAGATTGTGTCACAGGCCTATTTATGAGGGTTGGGGTGGGGGAACAAAGGAGTCACAGCTTGTCTTCCAAAGAGCAAGTATCTTTTAATTTCATGGCTGCAGTCACCATCCACAGTGATTTTGGAGTCCAAGAAAATGAAGTCTGTCACTGTTTCCATTGTTTCCCCATCTATTCGCCATGAAGAAACGGGCTTTACCGGAGAAGGCAATGGCTTCCCACTCCAGTACCCTTGCCTGGAAAATCCCATGGACGGAGGAGCCTGGTAGGCTTCAATCCATGGGGTCGCTAAGAGTCGGACCTGACTGAGCGACTTCACTTTCACTTTTCACTTAAATGTGTTGGAGAAGGAAATGGCAACCCACTCCAGTGTTCTTGCCTGGATAATCTCAGGGATGGAGGAACTTAGTAGGCTGCCGTCTTTGGAGTCTCACAGAGTCGGACACGACTGAAGCGACTTAGCAGCAGCAATGGGCTTTATTTTCTTGGTCTCACTGCAGTTGGTGAATCCAGCCATGAAATTAAAAGATGCTTGCTCCTTGGAAGAAAAGCTATGCCAAACCTAGACAGCATGGTAAAAAGCAGAGACATTACTTTGCCAACAAAGATCCGTCTAGTCAGTTCAGTTCAGTTCAGTCGCTCAGTCGTGTCTGATTCTTTGCAACCCAATGAACCGCAGCACGCCAGGCCTCCCTGTCCAACACCAACTCCCAGAGTCCACCCAAACTCATGTCCATTGAGTTGGTGATGCCATCCAACCATCTCATCCTCTGTCGTCCCCTTCTCCTCCTGCCTTCAATTTTTCCCAACATCAGGGTCTTTTCCAATGAGTCAGCTCTTCCCATCAGGTGGCCAAAATATGGGAGTTTCAGCTTCAACATCAGTCCTTTTAATGAAAACCCATGACTGATCTCCTTTAGGATGGGCTGGTTGGTCTGCTTGCAGTCCAAGGGAGTCTCAAGAGTCTTCTCCAACACCACAGTTCAAAAGCATCAATTTTTCAGCACTCAGCTTTCTTTATAGTCCAAGTCTCACATCCATATATGACTAATGGAAAAACCATAGCCTTGACTAGATGGAACTTTGCCACCAAAGTAATGTCTCTGCTTTTTAATATGCTATCTAGGTTGGTCATAACTTTCCTTCTAAGGAGTAAGCGTCTTTTAATTTCATGGCTGCAATCACCATCTGCAGTGATTTTGGAGCTCAAAAAAAATAAAGTCAGCCACTGTTTCCCCATCTATTTGCCATGAAGGGATGGGACCGGATGCCATCCGGATGCCATGATCTCAGTTTTCTGAATGTTGAGCTTTAAGCCAACTTTTTCACTCTCTTCTTTCACTTTCATCAAGAAGCTCTTTAGTTCTTCAGTTTCTGCCATAAGGGTGGTGTCATCTGCATATCTGAGGTTATTGATATTTCTCCCAGCAATCTTGATTCTAGCTTGTGCTTCATCTGTCTAGTCAAAGCTATGGTTTTTCCAGTAGTCATATATGAATGTGGGAGTTGGACCATAAAGAAAGCTGAGAGCTAAAGAATTAATGCTTTTAAACTGTGGTGTTGGAGAAGACTCTTGAGAGTCCCTTGGATGGCAAGGAGATCAGAACAGTCAATGCAAAAGGAAATCAGTCCTGAATATTCATCGGAAGGACTGATGCTGAAGCTGAAATTCCAATACTTTGGCTATCTGTGGTGAAGAACTGACTCATTGGAAAATACCCTGATCCTGGGAAATATTGAAGGCAGGAATAAAAGGGGATGACAGAGGATGAGATGGTTACATGGCATCACTGACTTGATGGACATGAGTTTGAGTAAGCTATGGGAGATGGTGATGGATAGGGAGGCCTGGCATGTTGCAGTCAATGGGGTCACAAAGAGTCAGATATGATTGAGCAACTGAACTAAACTGATGTGAACGGATGCCATGATCTTTGTTTTTTGAATCTTGAGTTTTAATCAGCTTTTTCACTCTCCTCTTTCCCTTTCATCAAGAAAATTCACTTTCATTATTCACTCTTTAGTTCTTCTTTGCAATCTGCCATAAGGATGGTGTCATCTGCATATCTGAGGTTATTGATATTTCTCCCGGCAATCTTGATTCCAGCTTGTGCTTCACCCAGCCCAGCATTTCGCATGATGTGCTGAATATAAGTTAAATAAGCTGGGTGACAATATACAGCCTTGTCTTATTCCTTTCCCAATTTGGAACCACTCCATTGTTCCATGTCCAGTTCTAATTGTTGCTTCTTGACCTACATACAGATTTCTCAGGGGGCAGGTTAGATGGTCTGTTATTTCAAACTCTTGAAGAATTTTCCACAGTTTGTTGTGTTACACACAATCAAAGGCTTTGACATAGTCAATAAAGCAGAAGTAGATATTTTTCTATAATTCTCTTGCTTTTTCTATGATTCAACAAATGTTGGCAATTTGATCTCTGGTTCCTCTGCCTTTTCTAAATCCAGGTTTAATATCTGGAACTTCTCGGTTCACATCCTGTTGAAGCATACCTTTGGAGAATTTGAGCATTACTTTGCTAGCATGTGAGATGAGAAAGCAATGGCATCTCACTCCAGTACTCTTGCCTGGAAAATCCCATGAACGGAGGAGCCTGGTAGGCTGCAGCCCATGGGGTCACTAAGAGTCAGATACGACTGAGCGACTTCACTTTCACTTTTCCCTTTCATGCACTGGAGAAGGAAATGGCAACCCACTCCAGTGTTCTTGCCTGGAGAATCCCAGGGATGGCGGAGCCTGGTGGGCTGCCATCTATGGGGTCGCACAGAGTCGGACATGACTGAAGCGACTTAGCAGCAGTAGCAGCAGCAGAGATGAATGCAATTGTGCAATAGTTTGAACATTCTTTGGCATTGCCTTTCTTTGGGATTGGAAAGAAAACTAACCTTTTCCAGTCCTGTGTCACTGCTGAGTTTTCCAAATCATTGGCATATTGAGTGCAGCACTTTTATAGCATCATCTTTTAGGATTTGAAATAGCTTTACTGGAATTCCATCTCCTACACTAGCTTTGTTCATAGTGATGCTTCCTAAGGCCCACTTGACTGCATTCCAGGACGTCTGGTTCTAAGTGAGTGATCACACCATTGTGGTTATCTGGATCATTAAGATCTTTCTGGTATAGCTCTTCTGCGTATTCTGTGATATATATGATATATATATATATATAAAATATATTTTTATATATAACAAAAAATACATACATATATATTAAAGCATGTGGATCACTTCTATATGAAAGAAGTTTCTATTCATAAACCAATCTAATTCCTCTCTCCCCAGAGATGCTAGGACAATCATTTGTATCCATAGTTCTTATAGAGGAATTTCCAAAAGGGACATTCTCTTGAATGGACTATTTCTTAGCAGGAGTAATTATTGTTGATATAGCAAGTTAAATTCAGAAAATCAAATTTATGTGTCTACACAAGACTTTGAATTTGGAAACAAGAAACATTTTCCACCTTAGTCTCATTAGTTGACAATATGTTCAGGAGGTCAAAATAATAATACCTTTGTCCAAACCCCTATTTGCAAAGCTACAATTTTTAAGGTCAGGAAAAGTTTATAATGTTTCTGAATGAAATAAAAAGGTTCATCAAAATGTACTATAATTTATCCAATTATATTTTCATCGATGAAATAAAATACAGTCATTAACAGGAAAGGGTAAATTTTTAAGTGCTGAGATATAACTATCTACAGACTATATTACTAAATGGAAAAAGCAAGCTAAAGAACAATACATATAAAACTATTATAGTTCTCATTTTAAAGAGAGAGAAAGGAGAAAGAGAATTTTACCTCTGCTACGTATATGAATTTCCTAGATGACTGTGGTATAAGGCCAGAAAGCAGGCAGGAGCCAATTATACAAGGCTCTGTGGCATTAATGAGAAATTTAGAGTTTACATGAAGAGAAAAATGAGCCACAAGAGGGTTTTAAGAGGAGATCAAACAATTTTACTTCAAATCTTAAAGGAAAAGTGTATGAAATCCAATTCTGGACAAGTTAGAAAAACAGGAACTTGGATATGGCCTTCCTTTTGAAACCAGAAGGGGGGAAAGTGTCAAAATATATTAATCAACAGTTTCCAAGGCAAAGGACAGTTATTCCTGAGAAATAGGAAACAATCCACCCTTTCACTGCCCTAGCTTCCCTCATAGCTCAGTTGGTAAAGAATCCACCAGCAATGCAAGAGACCCTGGTTCGATTCCTGGGTCAGGAAGATCTGCTGGAGAAGGGATGGGCTACCCATTCCAATATTCTTAGGCTTCCCTTGTGGCTCAGCTGGTAAAGAATCTGCCTGCACTGTGGGAGACCTGGGTTGGATCCCTGGGTTGGGAAGATCCCCTGGAGAGGGGAACGGCTACCCACTCCTGTATTCTGGCCTGGAGAATCCCATGGGCTATACAGTCCATGGGGTCGCAAAGAGTTGGACACAACTGAGCAACTTTCACTTTCACTACCTGAAGAGATTGCAGACTACAGTGAAGGGAGGGGGGAAAGCAGGTAGAGCTGGGTAGCTGCCTTGAGTTGAGGAAATGAAGTTATGTATTTAGGGAGACCAAGGAGGTTAGAGTTTGCAGGTCATAGTAATGATAGAAGAGGACTATCCACAAAGAGAGGGCTTCCCAGAAGGTGTTAGTGGTAAAGAATCCACTTGCTACTGCAGGAGACATAAAAGATGTGGGTTCGATCCCCGTGACAGGAAGATCATTTGGAGCGGTGCATGGCAGCCCACCCCAGTATTCTTGCCTGGAGACTCCCATGGGCATAGGAGTCTGGTAGGCCACCATCCATAGGGTCACAGAGTTTGACACAACTGAAATGACTTAGCATGCATGCATGCAGAGAGAATCCAAGAGACCTGAATATTGTCTCTTTAGAATATTCAAGAGTATTGATGATTGCATGCATGGGAAGAAACTACTCAATTTTGGGATAAGAACAATGCAAACACATAGCAGGGAAGAGTGACCAGATATCACATAGGGTGAGCAATAGTGCCTTTTCCCAGTATCCAGCTAGAATAATTCACAATTCATGGAGGATTAAGCAGAGTATTCAAGAAGATCTTACCTCAGAACTGGAGAGAGATTAGCCCTAGACTGATTCCTCTTCTGCAACTGCCCAGAAAAATCACAAAAGCAAGACTAGAAAAGAATCAAACTCTTTTCTAGAAACTTAACCACATTCCAGAACTCAAGAATATTTATAGGAATACAACAATATCTAGCACTCAACAAAATAAAATTTACCAGCCTGCGTCTAACCAAATATTACAAGGCATAAAAGGAAGTAGGAAAACACAACTTGTAATGAGAATAATCAATTAGCTGAAATTTAGCTAGAACTAACACATATGTAATAATTAGGAAATAGGAAAATTAGAAGTTACTATCATTATATTTCACATATGCTAAAAGTTAGTAGAGACATGAAAACCCTAAACAGCACATATAAAACTCCCGGAGATGAAAACTAAAAAATCTGATACAAAAAATCCACTGAATAGAAATAACAACACTATGTGTGCTCAGTCACTCAGTCATGTTTGACTCTTTGTGACCCCATGAACAAGTAGCCTGCCAGGCTCATCTGTCCATGGGGTTTTCCAGCAAGAATTAATAGAGTAAGTGGTCCTTTCTTTCTTCAGAGAACAACAGTATAAACCAGTTCATACATTGATGAGCTTCAATACATAATAATAGAAAAATGAAACACAGAGAGAGAAAAGAGTTTTTAATAAGGGCATCAACCTCCATTGAGAGAACTTCAAGCATCCTAATAAACACGTAATTTTAACCAGTGATAGAAAGGAGAGGGGACGATAGGTAAAATATCTGAAGAAGTAATGAGGAAAATTTGTCCAATTTTGATGAAAACTCTACACTCACAGACTGAAACAGCTCAATAAACTCCAAGCCCAAGAAAAATGAAAAAAAAAAACACAATAAGGCATGTCATAAATTGATAAAAATGAATAACAAAGAGATAATCCAACAGGCAGTAAGACAAAAAAAGACATTCACAGAAGAAAAATATATATACAGTAAATTTCTCATTGAAGGTAATGTAAACAAGAATATAGTAGGGCAATCACTTAAAGTATTTTAAAAAATCCACTTAGAATTTTAATCTCAGAAAAAAATATTTTTCAAGGAATGGGACAAAAAATAATTGTATATGCACAAAAGCAGAAACAATTCATTGCCAGCAGATGAATACTGTAAGAAATGTGAAAGGAAATCCCTCTGACAGAAGGAAAGTGACTCCAGGTAGAAATAGAAATCTACAAAAAAACTATAAAATACTAATTATGTGGATAAATATGTATAATTTTTCTTATTATTTAAATATTTTTAAACAATAATTCACTATAACAATATGTAAGTGATGTAGATATTACAACATATACAGAACAAAATGTCTTACAATGAGGCAGAGGTTGGGAAGGGAGAAATAGAAGTACTCTGTTAAAAGGTTCTTTTACCATAGGTATCACTTTATATATATAACTTTATAATACTATATATATATATGTTAGTCACTCAGTCGTGTCTGACTCTTTGTAACCCCGTGGACTTTAGCCCAATAGGCTCCTCTGTCCAAGAAATTCGCCAGGCAAGAATACTGGAGTGGGTTGCCGTTTCTTTCTCCAGGGGATCTTCCCAACCCAGAGACTGAACCAAAGTCTCCCTCATTGCAGGGAGTCTTTTTACCAACGGAGCCACCAGGGAAGCCCTTACACACACACACACAGATCACATGAAGGGAGACTGAAAAGTTAAATATACTCATCAGTTCAGTTCAGTTTACTTCAGTCACTCAGTCGTGTCTGACTCTTTGCGACCCCATGAATTACAGCACACCAGGCCTCCCTGTCCATCACCAACTCCTGGAGTTTACCCAAACCCATGTCCATTGAGTCGGTGATGCCATCCAACCATCTCATCCTCTGTCGTCCCCTTCTCCTCCTGCCCCCAATCCTACCCAGCATTAGGGTCTTTTCCAATGAGTCAACTCTTCCCATGAGGTGGCCAAAGTATTGGAGTTTCAGCTTCAACATCAGTCCTTCCAATGAACACCCAGGACTGATCTCTTTTAGGATGGACTTGTTGGATCTCCTTGCAGTCCAAGGGACTCTCAAGAGTCTTCTCCAACACCACAGTTCAAAAGCATCAATTCTGCAGCGCTCAGCGTTCTTCACCGTCCAACTCTCACATCCATACATGACCACTGGAAAAACCATAGCCTTGACTAGACGGACTTTTGTTGGCAAAGTAATGTCTCTGCTTTTAAATATGCTATCTAGGTTGGCCATAAGGAGTAAGGGTCTTTTAATTTCATGGCTGAAATCACCATCAGCAGTGATTTTGGAGCCCAAAAAAATAGAGTCTGACAGTTTCCACTGTTTCCCCATCTATTTCCCATGAAGTGATGGGACCAGATCCCATGATCTTAGTTTTCTGAATGTTGAACTTTAAGCCAACTTTTTCACTCTCCTCTTTCACTTTCATCAAGAGGCTCTTTAGTTCTTCTTCACTTTCTGCCATAAGGGTGGTGTCATCTGCATATCTGAGGTTACTGATATTTCTCCCGGCAATCTTGATTCCAGCTTGTGTTTCTTCCAGCCCAGCGTTTCTCATGATGTACTCTGCATAGAAGTTAAATAAGCAGGGTGACAATATACAGCCTTGACGTACTCCTTTTCCTATTTGGAACCAATCTGTTGTTCTATGCCCAATTCTAACTGTTGCTTCCTGACCTGCATACAGGTTTCTCAAGAGACAGGTCAGATGGTCTGGTATTCCCATCTCTTTCAGAATTTTCCACAGTTTGTTGTGATCCACACAGTCAAAGGCTTTGGCATAGTCAATAAAGCAGAAATAGATGTCTTTCTGGAACTCTCTTGCTTTTTCGATGATCCAGCGGATGTTGGCAATTTGATTTCTGGTTCCTCTGCCTTTTCTAAAACCAGCTTCAACATCTAGAAGTTCACGGTTCACGTATTGCTGAAGCCTGGCTTGGAGAATTTTGAGCATTACTTTACTAGCATGTGAGATGAGTGCAATTGTGCGGTAGTTTGAGCATTCTTTGGCATTGCCTTTCTTTGGGATTGGAATCAAAACTGACCTTTTCCAGTCCCGTGGCCGCTTCTGAGTTTTCCAGATTTGCTGGCATATCGAGTGCAGCACTTTCACAGCATCATCTTTCAGGATTTGAAATAGCTCAACTGGAATTCCATCACCTCCACTAGCTTTGTTCGTAGTGATGCTTTCTAAGGCCCACTTGACTTCACATTCCGGGATGTCTGGCTCTAGGTGAGTGATCACACCATCGTGATTATCTGGGTCGTGAAGATCTGTTTTGTACAGTTCTTCTGTGTATTCTTGCCACCTCTTCTTAATATCTTCTGCTTCTGTTAGGTCCATACCATTTCTGTCCTTTATCGAGCCCATCTTTGTATGAAATGTTCCCTTGGTATCTCTAATTTTCTCGAAGAGATCTCTAGCCTTCCCCAATCTGTTGTTTTCCTCTATTTCTTTGCATTGATCACTGAGGAAGGCTTTCTTATCTCTCCTTGCTATTCTTTGGAACTCTGCATTCAGATGGGAATATCTTTCCCTTTCTCCTTTGCTTTTTGCTTCTCTTCTCTTCCCAGCTGTCTGTAAGTCCTCCTCAGACAGCCATTTTGCTTTTTTCCATTTTTTGCATTTTTCCATGGAGATGGTCTTGATCTCTGTCTTCTATACAATGTCACAAACCTCTGTCCATAGTTCATCAGGCACTCTGTCTATCAGATCTAGTCCCTTAAATCTATTTGTCACTTCTACTGTATACTCATAAGGGATTTGATTATAACATAATATAAATACAGCTGGCATAGAATCACAGGTAATAAGTGAACAAATAGATAAATTGTAATAAAAAAAATACAATCCAAAAGATGTCAGAAAAGGGGGAAAAATATCAAAAGGAAATGGAGCAAATAGAAAATAAATAGCAAAATGATAAACTTAGAGCAACCAATGTTTAAAAAAATCACACTATATATAAATAGTCAAAAAACTAGAATACTTTTGGGGACAAAGGAAAGGTTAACCACCTAAAATGTGATCGTTTTTGTTGCTCAGTCGCTGTCATGTCTGACTCTTTGTGGCCCTATGGACTGCAGCATGCCAGGCTCCACCATCCTCCACTATTTCCTGGAGGTTGCTTAAATTCATGTCCATTGAGTCAGTGATGTGATCTAACCATATTATCCTCTGACAGCCCCTTCTTATGCCATCAATCTTTCCCAGCATCATGGTCTTTTCCAATAAATCAACTCTTTGCATGAGGTGGCCAAAGTATTGAAGTTTCAGCTTCAGCAACAGTCCTTCCAATGAATACTCAGGGCTGATTTCCTTTACGATTGACTGGTTTGATCTCCTTGCAATCCAAGGGAATCTCAAGAGTTTTCTCCAACACCACAGTTCAGAAGCATCAATTTTTCGGCGTTCTGCCTTTTTTATGGTCCAACGCTCACATTCATACATGACTACTGGAAAAACCATAGCTTTGACTAGACAGACGTTTGTCGGCAAAGTGATGTCTCTTCTTTATAATACAGTCTAAGTTTGTCAGAGCTTTTCTTCCAAGGAACAATCATCTTTCAATTTCATGGCTGCAGTCACCATCTGCAGTGATTTTGAATCCCAAGAAAACAGTGTCTGTCACTGCTTCCAATTTTTCCCTTTCTATATGCCGTGACATGATGGGACCACAGGCCATGATCATAGTTTTTTGAATGTTGAATTTTAAGTCAAATTTTTTATTCTCTTCTTTCACCCTCACCAAGAGGCTCTTTAGTTCCTCTTCACTTTCTGCCATTAGAGTGGTATCATCTGCATATCTGAGACTGTTGATATTTCCCCTGGAAATCTTGATTCTAGCTTGTGATTCATCCATCCTGGCATTTCTCATGATGTACTCTGCATATAAGTTATATAAGCAGGGTGACAGTATGCAATCTTGTCATACTCCTATCCCAATTTTAAACCAACCGATTGTTCCACGTCTGGTTCTAATTGTTGCTTCTTGACCTGCGTACATGTTTCTCAGAAGACAAGTTAAGGTGGGCTCATACTCCCATCTCTTTAAGAAATGTCCACAGTTTGTTGTGATCCACACAGTCAAAGGCTTTAGCATAGTCAATGAAGCAGAAGATGTTTTTCTGGAATTCCCTTGCTTTCTCCATGATAAAATGAATGTTGGCAATTCGATCTCTGGTTCCTCTGCCTTTTCTAAATCCAGCTTGTACATCTGGGAGTTCTTGGTTCACATACTGTTGAAACCTAATTTGAAGGATTTTGAGCATTATCTTGCTAGCATGTGAAATGAGAGCTCATGAGTTCAGCAACTGCAGCTCACAGGCTTTTTGTATGGTAGTTTTACGTTCTTTGGCATTACCTTTCTTTGGGATTTAAACATTCTGACCTTTTCCAGTCCTGTGACAACTGCTGGGCTTTCCAAATTTGCTGACATATTGAGTGCAACACTTTAACAGCACCATCTTTTAGGATTTCAAATAGCTCAGCTGGAATTCTGTCACATCCACTAGTTTTATTCATAGTAATAATTCCTAAGTCCCACTTGACTTCACACTCCAAGATATCCATTTCTAGGTGAGTGACCATATCATCATGGTTATCCAGGTCATTAAGACTTTTGTTGCATAGTTCTATGTTTTCTTGCCACCTCTTCTTAATGTCTTCTGCTTCTTTTAGATCCTTACCATTACTATCTTTGACTATACTCATCCTTTTATGAAATGTTCCCCTGACAGCTACAATTTTCTTGAAGAGATTGAAAAGGCAATTGTGGTTATCCTTTGTCATATTGTATGCCTTAAAAATAGAGTTTACTGTGTATAAATATACTACAATAACGGTGTTTAAAAAATAATGCATAAAGGACTTATCGGAGAGTCCTTTTGTAATGCAGGAGATGTGGGTTCCATCCCTGGCCTGGAATTAAGATCCTACATGCCTCAGGGCAACTAAGCCTGTGAGCTGCAGTTGCTGAACCTGTGAGCTCTGGAGCCTACACACCACAACTAGAGAGCCCATGTGCTGCAAGTAGAGAATCCATGCGTCATAACAAAAGATCCTGCATGATGCAGGGAAGATATCGTGTGCCACAACTAAGATCCAACACAGCCAAAATAAATAATTTTCTTAAAAAAAATTATAATAATGCATAAGAAACCATTAATAATAGCTATAACTAGGATATGAGAATGGGAGTAGAAATGGCTAACAAGATTTCTTTTGATATTTTTAGAGTTTACCTTCTACTCAGATGGTAAAGAATCTGCCTACAATGCAGAAGACTTGGGTTCCATCCCCGGGTTTGGAAGATTCCCTGGAGAAGGGAACGGCTACCCACTCTAGTATTCTGGCCTAAAAAATTCCATGGACAGAGGAGCCTAGCAGGCTACAGTTCATAGGATCTCAAAGAGCTGGACACAACTTAGTGACTAATAATTAAATCTATACATTTGAAAATTGCTAATAATATATGTAATTTATTATTCAAAAATTTTAAACTAGTACAGAAAATGTATGACAAATTAGGAATATATTCAAAAGTGGCTATATACTATATATTTTATATAAAATAATATGTGTGTTAATAACAATATTACTGTAAAATGTTCTTAAAAAATAGAAAAAAGTAGCAAAATTTCAAATGGCTAAAGAACATGGGAAAACAAACCAACAAAATAGACACAAATGGCCAATAAAAGTATAAAAAAGTTACTCTGCCTTTTTATTGCTAAAAATGTATATTTAGAAAGCTGTAAGATAAGCCTACTTTACCTATCTAATTTTCAAATATTTAAAAACTAATCATGTCTATACATTAGTGAAATCATAAAAGACATATAATTCTAAAAACAATTTTAACTTGTATATCAAAAATTTTAGTTAACATGTTAACAAATTATTTTCTTTTCTAAGAATTTGTAGCATCTAACAGAATAAGGGGTGTTCATTGAGCATTGTAAAAAATAGCAATAAAGTCTAAACAATCCAAACATTCTTCAGTATGACTTGGTTAAATAAAATGCATTATCCTTCTAGCTATAATATGGAATACTGCAGATTGTTACATAAAGAAGAAGGGGGTGAGCTAGACCTAGATCTATAAACCTACAATATGCAATTTAGTGAATGGCTTTTGAAATAGCATGCATTTCATGTTCTTAGTGATGAATATGTGTGTATATATATTTGTAGATAAAGCTGAAATTTATATACCTCCCAGTCCTAACCATAGCTATTTCTTGGCAGTAGGAGTGAGGGTTGGGGAAGAAAGTGTAAATAGCATAACAATAGAATTTCCATTTATTATGTGTTTCTCTATAGTTATTTTTTTTTTTTTTACCATGGACAGTATAATAAATATATGTTTTCATTTTAGGGGAAAAAAATCAACCCAGCAGCCTAATGAAGACAGATTAAGACCACCCTTTTGGGAGAATGCAAGCTATTTACCATTGTGAAAACAGAGCAGAATTTAGAATCACACAGTGGGTTGTAATCTTTCTCTCCCATTTATTAGCTCTGTGAATCTGGAAATTTATTTAAGGTCTCTGTCTCAAATTCTTGATCAGTACAGAGGAATACCACTGTCTACCTCAGGGAGTTATTGAGATGATTATATAAGTTAGTATCTATAAAGTATCTACCACAAGTGGTGAAGAAATGCTACTTTCCTGACTTTTAATGCCAAGAGGATATCATTTAATCTCATCGTTAGGTCTTTATATATTCAAGGTATTTCCTAAGTATCTGAAGTACACCCAAGAAATATCTGAAAAGTGCACTTGAAATTGCTTAGAATACCAGGCTTTCGAGGTTAGACAAGGAAATCACTTTACAATATAGCATTTTGATATTTCAGGAGATAGATATATCGATAAAATGGGATTTAGGAAGTATAGCTTCACACTGAATTCCTTATACACTAATGGCATTAGGCAGAATCGTCATGAGAAGAGAAATGTTATTGAATTCCCACAAACTGAATACAAATAAAAGCGGTGCTGAAACTACAGAAATATATAACAAGAGTGAAAGAGTTTAACTATCAGATGGGCACGTGCCCTTTTCCTACTATTGCCCGTAAGCAGGTGACACACACTGGTACAGGTGGTCCTTTGTAATTGTGTGCATAAAAGAACTGAGTCATTTTCTGATTGGTAAATAATATGCAATGTCAGACTCTCCACACCATCTGTGTCACTCACCACCACAGTTTTCTGCAAAACTGCCAGCAGCACAAGCTCAGCACCTCACTGTTGGAGAAGTCACAGGAAGAAGTATTTGGCATCCTTGGCAAAGCTTAAATCTGCTCTCAGTATTGAACCTGACATATGCCCCAAAGCAGAACGTGTATGCTACTCTAATGATCTCTCCTGCTGTTTTATAATCAGAGACATAGATGGAGGGAGTGCTGCCATTTTTTTTTTTATTTGGCACCAATCAGACTCCTGGGCTCTCTTTTTGGCAAAACAGAAAACCTCTCATATTTAGGAAAATTAATGTTCCGATTGCTAAACACAACCTTGTCACTAATTTTCATTGCTATTTCCTAGCTATAAGACTTGCGCTTTTATTTTTAAAACCTCGCTTCAGCTTTCCTCAATTATAGGGAATCCTCATGTATATGAAAGTAGAGCTGCTAGCTGACAGTTCAGACAGACTTCTTGAAGTCTGGGAATCTAGCTGGTAGTTGCTTTGTCGACTTCTTTTTTCATCGGAGGAAAGGAACACTTCGTCAGAGGACTTATCTTGGCTTCCTTTTTAAGACGTCTGGTATTGACAGAAGCTAAAAAGTAGAGCCTCAGCATGCATCAGGCAAGGAAAGTACTGGAAAGACTTCTCCTTCCTTCTCTCTTTTTTGTTGTTTTCTTTCCTATTATTCACAATGGGCCATATCCATATGGTGGTAGCCCCAGACCCAGGAGTTATTAATTTTGCCAAATCTCTTTTATACCAGGGCTTTCACTTTATGTTTTAGTACTAAAACCAGCTACAAATGTTGATATGCTTTTGAGGAATCTGTGATTTCTATGTAACAAGCACCATACTAAAGCTTATTCAATAGAAAAAAAATGCAGTTTCGACTACAATTATTTTTTAATAATCCACACAGAATTCATACAATTCTAAATTATAGGTAGATCCCATAAGCCAACAACAGCTAAAACAACTGAGGTTCTAGATCTGAGAAAATTAAAAACCAAGGAAGGGACACATGTATACTATAGGAAATCTGATATAAGTAGGTCTCCTTTGAGATCACTATTCACTTTATTTTTTTAGTGTGCTAAAAATATATGTCACGATTATTATTTTAATCCATCTAATGCTCAACATGATTTGGACTTTCTTTTACTAAAAATAATTCTGCAAAAAAAAACAGATATTTAAAAATGAGGTATCGTGATATCACTGTACAAAAGTCCGTGTTTCTTATAAACAAAATGTGGACTAATCCAATCAAAAATAAGGAAATAAAGTTAAAGTCACAATTATAAAATTAAAACATTTTATGTACCTGAAAAAATTACAGCTCTCAGCTTTGCAAATATAAAGTTTATACCATACTAGTTATAATTCACATTATTATACATTATTTCCATGTAAATCAGTAAAAATTATCTCTAAAAAGTACACCTTCTAGAGGCAGATATTATAGGAATTCCCTGACAGTCCAGTGATTAAGACTCTGCGTATCCACTGCAGGGGACCTGGGTTTGATCCCTGGTCTGAGAACTAAGATCCTGAAAATCACACAGAGTGGCAAAAAATAAAAAATAAAGACAGAAATTATTTAACTCTGATTTCTATCAGGCTATAGGACTGTATCCTTGAATATATGTTTATAAATATTTAGCTCCTATATCCTTATTCATTATATCATGGCATCCGGTCCCATCACTTCATGGCAGATAGATGGGGAAACAGTGGAAACAGTGGCTGACTTTATTTTTCTGGGCTCCAAAATCACTGCAGATGGTGATTGCAGCCATGAAATTAAAAGACGCTTACTCTTGGAAGGAAAGTTATGACCACCCTAGACAGCATATTAAAAAGCATAGACATTACTTTGCCAACAAAGGTCCGTCTAGTCAAGGCTATGGTTTTTCCAGTGGTCATGTATGGATGTGAGAGTTGGACTATAAAGAAAGCTGAGCACTAAAGAATTGATGCTTTTGAACTGTGGTGTTGGAGAAGGCTCTTGAGAGCCCCTTGGACTGCAAGGAGATCCAACCAGTCCATCCTAAAGGAGATCAGTCCTGGATGTTCATTGGAAGGACTAGTGTGAAGCTGAAACTCCAATACTTTGGCCACCTCATGCAAAGAGATGACTCATTGGAAAAGACCCTGATGCTGGGAAAGATTGAGGGCAGGAGGAGAAGGGGATGACAGAGGATGAGATGGCTGTATGGCATCACCGACTCGATGGACATGGGTTTGGGTGGACTCAGGGAGTTGGTGATGTACAGGGAGCCCTGGTGTGCTGCGGCTCATGGGGTCGCAAAGAGTCGGACACGACTGAGTGACTGAACTGAACTGATATCCTTATTCTGTCATTGGATTGCTGAAAATTTGATGTTGTTGTTATTGTTGTTTGTATTCATGGGTTTGTGAAGTAGCTCTTTCTGTTCTGTTCAGTTCAGTTCAGTCACTCAGTCATGTCTGACTGTTTGCAGCCCCATAGACAATATCACACCAGGCTTCCCTGTCCATCACCAACTCCCAAAGCTTTCTTAAACACATGTCCACAGAGTCAATGATGCCATCCAACCATTTCATCCTGTATCATCCCCTTCTCCTCCTGCCTTAAATCTTTCCCTCCATCAGGGTCTTTTCCAGTGAGTCAGCTCTTTGCATCAGGTGGCCAAAGTAATGGATCTTCAGCTTCAGCATCAGTCCTTCCAATGAATATTCAGGATTGATTTCCTTTAAGATTGACTGACTTATCTCCTTGCTGTCCAAGGGACTCTCAAGAGTCTTCTAATACCACAGTTCAAAAGCATCAACTCTTCGGCACTCAACTTTCTTTATGGTCCAACTCACATCCATACATAGTCATGTATGGAAGAACCATAGCTTTGACTATGTCACCTGTGTCAGTAAAGTAATGTAGTTTTTATTTAAAGATTTTGTGCAGTGATTTTCTGAGTGTTAACACTAACTTGGTCCAGGTTCTAACTCATCACTTCTACAATAGAGTTAATTAGAACTGCCTCTACTTCAGTTCACAATCTCCTGCTGCTATTAGCTCTCCAGGCAAGCATCTTAGAAAAAGAGATTGTGTTGTCTGTGTTAAGAAACAGTTGAGATGTAAATGCCTACCATGTTTTAGTGTATACGGAAATATCTCTTATCCTATACTCGCTCACAAGCAAAAAATCTTTGAAGAGATCAAGATTTCAGGGCCTGTAGGTAAACCCTGTGTGATACAGAGCGGTGTATGAGAGCCATCAACAGAGACAAGTGGTGAAAAAGTATTCATCTCCTCCGATTACTTATAATAGCAGGTGAGGTCATTAGCCCCCACAGCACTTGTTTGAAACCTAAACAGGTACAGCAACTCACCATTAAGATCAATCCATTACTGAATTAGAAATATGACTGAATTTAGCAACAAATTTGTGCCAACATTACTTCTAGCAGCAGTAGGTTTTCAGCAGCAGATTGGCACTGTGACAGGGTCCATAATTTTCACAGTATGTGTTTCATAATTTGTCATGCACACTCTGATTGCTTGGCATATTGGCAGGGTCCACAGTGCTCTCTAAATGTCACCAAACGCATTTGAGGATTTGTCATGCACGGTCTGAGTAAGTGACACAACGCAGCAGAGTGGCCAGGTTCAGAGCTGATTTTTGCACTCCCTGTAAGTAAGTGTTCTTGAGCTCAGCCACCAGTGACGAGGGCCTGATGGGAACTGCAGAGCCCTTCTCCTGGAGCTGCTGATTTTTAATTTTGTGTTAAGTGATCGTATGGATGCTTCCAGGAGAAAATACTACTACACTGCAGGTGTGATTTGCACAGCCTAGAATTTCTGCCTGATAATATTCTTTTCAAATCATTCCTTGTAGTGTACTTTACATTTTTTCATACAAGCGCAGAGACATTATCACAAATTCGGAGTAAGAAAAAGAGAGTAATAAATATGAATAGAGAATAGAGGAAGCTATATTCAAGAAATTACCCAGTTAAGAGATCAAAAAATGAGACGTCTGCTGTTTATAACAGAAAGGTAGAATGGTGTCGGAATCAGAGAACCCTAGGCTAGGTGTTAATCTGGTTTCTGTAGGAACAACTTGTGAGTTTAGGCAAACCATCCATCCTATTTTTGGCCTATAAATGAGGAGGTTGGATGAGAGCGTCTCTAAGGGTGCTTTCATGTCTAAACATTCCATTGTTGTAAGAGAGGAACATGAGTTTATTAATATCTTTCAGTCATCTTCCCCCTTTGCCTGCAATGACTGCATAATGCTCTTGCAGGGTTTAGTAAAAGCTTCAAGAGCTACCTCTGCTGGAAGCTGTTAGTTGTCTAGGATTCTGGCCATTATCTTATCACTTTTAGTCACTGTCTTTTAGGAGGATGAAGGAAATTAGTCTTTTTTATACATTTGGGTCCCCTGGATGCACCTGTTACTATGAAATCTGTTTGATGATAAATAACTCACATATGCTCAAGGGTGTTGTCTTGACATGTGCAGTGAGAGACTTTCAGAGACATATGTTGTAAAAAGCAATAGCTGTGACTTTGTATTGGCTCACAATTAGTGAAAGTAGAGGAGTGAGTGGAGGCTTACAAAGACTGTGTAGGCAGGGAGAGAAGCTGAGGAAAATTGCAAACCTGTACACTGCATTTAAACAAAAAACAGACATAAGAAGCCCACGTTACTCACAAATATGCATTTATTGGCCTAAACTGCCATATATAAAGAAAGCCATGTTAGACATAGAATTTTTACTTTAAAGAAATTCAGAAGACTAGAATAACTTCAGGTTAATAGCTTTTCAAAAAATTATTTTCTCTTCCAAAAAGACTACCATGATTTTGCCTTTATTGAAAAAGTTTATTTTCATTTTCTGTGCTCAACTTGATGAAGACAAGAAGAAACATTATCACTCTTCCTTTATTTCTAGGAAAAAGTTTTGTTTTTTTTTAGTGACTCTTTTTATATGGGCAATTTTCCACCATTCAATCACACTGCCAACCGCTGGGTAAAAATCGGGTGACTACTGAACCCTTATACTCAAATCTCACCACAGTACACATGAACAAGTGAAGATTCAATTGGTCTTAGTTTTCTTGCCCCAATACCTGATGAAAATTAGGTATCTTATCTTTCAAACTCTAAATATTATTGAGAGATTGATTCATATAACTGCTTCTGTACCTTTCATTAATTTTGAAATTGATTTGTTCTGATCCTTGAAGTTTCTATTGTATTATTCTAGAATATACCACTATTCTGCTTTCCAAATATGCTTTTAAAATTATGCCAAAGTAGAACGCTATATAACTTTCATATAGATATAGATATTCTTCATATGCAGGTAGTGAACTACCAAAAATAGTATTGACCTGAATGTATTAAGAAAAATGTATTAAGATGCTTAATACTTTTTGCATCTAATTTCTTCTCTGACTTGCCATTCTCAAAATGTTTGTAAAGACCCCTATAATGATCTGTAGTACCTGCACAATTAACCACACAAAACCCTCAAATCTATAAAAATCTTTTCATATTCACTTATGAAAAACACTCATGTTCAGTAACGCCTTCAGTATATACACACACAAATATGCCTACCTAAAATTGTCTAGTCAATATATGAATAAGTAGAAATGTTTGCTTAATTTGAAATAATATTTGCTTTCAAAATTGTATCATTTCTTCTATTAAGAATAGTTAGAAAACAAAGTCAAAAAGAATATTTAGCATAAGTTGAACCAAAATAAAGCAAAAGATTTTATCCTAAGTTGTCAATCTAATTCTCAAAAGAAAGTGAGTGTTCAGTTCAGTCACTCAGTCATGTCTGACTCTTTGCGAACCCACCATGCCAGGCCTCCCTGTCCATCACCAACTCCCGGAATTTATTCAAACTCATGTCCATTGAGTCAGTGATGCCATCCAACCATCTCATCCTCTGTCATCCCCTTGTCTGCCTTCAATCTTTCTCAGTGAGTCAACTCTTCACATGAGGTGGCCAACGTATTGGAGTTTCAGCTTCAACATCAGTCCTTCCAATGAGTATTCAGGACTGATTTCCTTTAGGATGGACTGGTTGGATCTCCTTCCTGTCCAAGGGATTCTCAAGAGTCTTCTCCAACACCACAGTTCAAACATCAATTCTTGGGTGCTCAGCTTTCTTTATAGTCCAACTCTCATATCCATACATGACTATGGGAAAAACCATAGCCTTGACTAGATGGACCTTTGTCAGCAAAGTAATGTCTCTGCTTTTTGGTATGCTGTCTAGGTTGGTCATAACTTTTCTTTCAAGGAGTAAGCATCTTTTAATTTCATGGTGGCAGTCACCATCTACAGTGATTTTGGAGCCCAAAAATATAAAGTCTGCCACTGTTACCACTGTTTCCCCATCTATTTGCCATGAAGTGATGGGACTCGTTGCCATGATCTCAGTTTTCTGAATGTTGAGCTTTAAGCCAACTTTTTCACTCTCCTCTTTCACTTTCATCAAGAGGCTCTTTAGTTCTTCTTTGCTTTCTGCCATAAGGGTGGTATCATCTGCATATCTGAGGTTATTGATAAGTTGTCAATCTAATTCTCAAAAGAAAGTGAGTATACATCACTAATAATTTTATAACTTTTGAGTCTTTTTTTTCAACCTCAACAAAAGTCTGAGTTAGCTTAACTTACACTCTATTTCTCCCCATTCCAGCCATAATTGCTTATTTATTTTCCTATAAACACTTAGTATTCACAAGTAAACATACAATTTTCCTCCTTCCCTGTTTTCCTGTGATTTCCCACTTGAATTAAAGGACTGGACACTGAGTATATCTCATTTATTTGGTATTATTTCCTTAACCAAATTGTGCTAGTTCATCTCTTGCATTAGTTTTAGAGGTCTAAATTTCCATTTCATTATTTGTGTATCTATTATTCATTCCCTGGATAAAGAGCTACACAAAGATATTTTTGTTAGAGGCATGCTATCTTCTATGACTAACCAAATAAAATAAAATTAGCTTCTAGAAAGATCATCAAAAATGTCTTTTATATTAAGAAACAAAGGAGAGTCTATCTTTTCACAAAGCCTTCTACCAATAACCATAAAACTACTTTTTCCTCTATTTCAAGTGCCTTTATAGTATAACGTCCTGAGTTTTCAAATAGCACTTAATCTATCAATAAGTTTTCCCAGAGATACTGTTAGTTCTTGCCAACTTTTTGCACAAACTGTTATTGTATCATTCTATTAGCATCATACGTCTCTCTATTGTGAGTAATACATGAAGATCACATGATGCATTTGCAGAAGTAATCAGGAAATAACGTTTTTTTCTTATCTACATTACAAGACAAACTAATAGGGAAAAAGCAAGTTGAAGACAAATTTTAAAGATTTTCTGCACCCAAATTTAGCCAATAACCTTTCCTCTTCTTTTACATTGCAATGTAAACATGACAAGGTTCCTGCTATCGTGGAGTTTATATGCTCATGGGAAAGAAAGATAATCAGTAAATCATTAATTTATATGCATACACATGGGCTTATAAATATGCATATGTTGTGCTGTGCTTAGTCACTCAGTCATGTCCGACTCTTTGCAATCCCATGGACTGTAGCCTACCAGGTTCCTCTGTCCATGGGATTTCCCAGGTAAGAATGCTGGAGTGGGTTGCCATTTCCTCCTCCAGGGGATCTTCTTGATCCAGGAATTGAACCTGGGTCTCCTGCATTGGCAGGCAGAGTCTTTACCATCCAAGTCACCAAGGAAGCCTATACATACCATATATATATATATAACACATATGCATAAAAACATTATATATGTACAAATGCATACATATCTTACATATGCATAAATTCATATTACACATATGTATGTATAGCATATAAGTATACTTATGCAGGTATGACAAAATGTTAATATCAGGTATTATTAAATGATTTATGAAGAAATTTCAAGTGGATGGCAGATAGAATGTGCCTGGTTTTCTCAGACAGTGTATGTCACGCACTGTATTGAGGGGGATGTGAGAAACCAGAGGAAGGAAGGGATAGTGCTTTGATCTTACTTTGTTGGCTGATGTTCCTCTGTGTGGCAGGATGCATATTGGAGATAAATACAAAACTACCCTTTACCTCTTACTCTTCACTCTGCCTTCAGAGGGGGAAAATTGTTGCACCCTTTCCATAACTGAAGATCCAATATTCCTAGTGTTTCATGACATTAAGCCGTACTTCTGTCTTTTATGACAATTTCAGTGACAAGCCCAAGGAAAATGAATCGGATACTATTGGCTATAGCCACTCCCTTAATTAAATGCCAATAATATATTTAATATTTTGAGTGACACCATTCTAGCAAATGACAAACTGTGATGATGACATATACATTTAATTTGAAAACATTCAGTATCATGAATCTTACTTAATATACAAGCAATATTGTGTTGTACACAAAGGGAACAAGTATATGGTCAAATGCTTATTAGTCTACTGCCATTTGTAATACTTTTATTTAAACAAGGCAAACATTTCTGATCTCAGTAGAGAACAAGTGTCAGTATGGAATGGTAAGCACTATGTGTTATCTCTTTACTACTTAAAACTGGCTCGGTTCTAAAGAAAGAATCAGTTACTATTCTACTGCCTTTTCCCCATATTTAAATTAATATTAGGAAGAATCACTCAGTCTTAAGCCAGACCATCCTTACTGCTTCATTGTACACTGTTTCAGGTTTCAGTAGAATCACAGTGTCTCATAATGTTGACAACTCAAATGACTTGTTTTCCTAGACTGCCAACTGCCTACTGGAAATCTCGACCTTTCTCTCCCACAGTTATACTTTCCACTCTGTATGAATAAAATCCATTATCATTCCCCCCCCAAAAAAACTGCTCATTTGCTCCATTCCTTTTCTCAGTGAATAGGACCAGCATCTAGCAAGTTACCTAAGCCAGAAACTTTACTGCCTTACTAAACTTCTTCCTCTTTCTCATCTGTTCATTAGTTCCCAAGATGTACTGCTTCTAGCTCCTAAAATCATCTCATACATTCTCATTCACCCCACAAATATTTTGGCAGCACTTTTGTGTTTTCTTCTAATACTCCTTCCCTCACCCCCATAGTCCTTTTAGGAGAACCATGATTTTGTTCATGTTGAAGGTTATGTGCTCCAAGGAAAACTGGATCCCCCCTGGACCCTAAGATGTGAGTCTTGATATAGCTAGAACAACTGTATACAATAGAACTTTCTGCAATGATAGAAATGGCTGACAATCTACACTGTTCAATATGGTAGCCACTGACCATAAAGCATTTGAATTGTGCCTAGAGCTAATGAGCACTGAATCCTTAATTGTATTTAATTATATTAGATTTAAATTTAAATAGACACGTGTAATTAATGGCTAACTTATTAGACAGCACCAGCACCAATCAGAGTATTTCCTTAACTCTCACCAATGATTCTTGTAGGAATGGATATTTGACAGAATTTTGGCTAGTTAGATACGAGAAAGAGTCTGCCAGAGGGCTTCTGGCAAAATTCACCCTCAGAAAAACAGGAGAAAGAAAGGGACATTCTTCTGTCCTCTGGACATTGTGCCATACTATGATCCTTAGAGCTGTTGTAGGGGACAATGGAACTGCTGATCCATGAGGGTGACAAACCTCAGGACAAATTCCTACATATTGAGGTCATCCAATAAAAAATATGGAAATAATCTGGGTGCTCAACTGTATCTGAAATGGGCTGCTGAATTAACAACACTTGAATCTCTTTTCTTCTGGATTTGTGTGAGATAATAAACCTCCTATTTTAAAACCTGGTGGCTTAGAATTTTTATGTATTTAGGTAAAAAGTATCCTCAACAATGAGGGTCTTTTCAAAATTCAATATTTTTTTTTTTTACCTAGAATGATTTTTTACCTTCCTGATTTCATTTCCCTCCAATCTATCATTCATAACTCCTTTAGAGTGCTTTTTTTTCCCATAAGACTTCACATGGTTTGTAACGAATGTCTAGTGATTTAGTTGTGTGCTTTTTCATGATCTGTCCTCACACAAGCTTTTAATTTCTGGACCACAAACATAACAAATGCCTGGCTCACAACTGTACACATTCTGACAGTGTGTACAGTTCCCTAGGTAACTCAGTGGTAAAGAATTTGCCTACAGTGCAGGAAACACAGAAGGCTTGGGTTAGATCCCTGAGCCTGGAAGATCGCCTGGAGGAGGAAATTGTAATCCACTCAATTATTCATATCTGGAAAATCCCATGGACAGAGTAGCCTGGTGGGTTACTGTCCATGGGGTCGCAAAGAATCAGACACAACTGAGCAACTGCAAATGCACAGAAGTGGCAGTATATGTAATTTGGCAAACAGATACGGAATTAATTAAGATTATAAAGTACAGCTCTGACCATGATTCTGCTTTTTTACTTTTTATAAAGCTTGCAAATTTGATTGTTTTTTCTTTTTTTTAAATTTTTTCTTTGACCACATTTCATAGCACGTGAAATCTCCCCCACCTGGGCTCAAACCCAAGCCCCCTGCAGTGGAAGCGCAGAGTCAATCACTGGACCTCCAGGGAAGGCCCTGACTCAGCATTTTTAGATGCTTCAATTTTTCCACACAGATTATCAAATGAATTCCAAATTTCCTAGTCTAACATACAAAAGTCTTCACTATTTGGCCAGGTTGTCTGTGCATCCTCACTGCCTGCCTATGTACAGTTTCAGAAATTATAACTACTCACCCTTAGATTTTGAACTGGGGTGCTGGAGAAGACTCTTGAGAGTCCTTTGGACATCAAGGAGATGCAACTAGTCCATCCTAAAGGAAATGAGTCCTGACTATTCATTGGAAGAACTGATGCTGAGACTGAAACTCCAAAACTTTGGCCATCTGATTCAAAGAACTGACTCATTTGAAAAGACCCTGATGTTGGGAAAGATTGAAGGCAGGAGGAGAAGGGGATGACAGAGGATGAGATGGTTAGATGGCATTACCAACTCAATGGACATGAATTTGAGTAAACTCCAGGAGTTGGTGATGGACAGGGATGTTTGGCATGCTGCAGTCCATGGGGTTGCAAAGAATCAGACACGACTGAGCCAATGAATTCAGCTGAACCCTTAGATTATTCAAGAACAGCTAAGAGACACTTAGTGAGTGATTCTGCAGTATGCTTAAGTGATTTGCAGGCAAATAATTTACTCACTTGTGAGGGAGTCAGCTGGTAGACTGAGACAAGGAAAAGGAGATAGAAGATTAGTAAGAGAGAAAGAGAAAGGGAATGGGAAACTGCATGAAGCCTGAAAATAGAGAAACGCGTTTACAATTTTTTTTTATTAAACTGATTATTTGGCAGCTAGCAGAGTGAATCACAACAAACTGAAAAATTCTTTAAGAGACGGAAATACCAGACCACCTTACCTGCCTGCTGAGAAATCTGTATGCAGGTCAAGAAGCAACAGTTAGAACTAGACATGGAGCAACAGACTGGTTCCAAATCGGGAAAGGAGTACGTCAAGGATGTATATTGTCACCCTGCTTGTTTAACTTAAATGCAGAGTACATCATGAGAAATGCCTGGCTGGATAAAGCACAAGCTGGAATCAAGATTGCCCGGAAAAATATCAATAACCTCAGATACACAGATGACACTACCCTTATGGCTGTAAGTGAAGAACTAAAGAGCCTCTTGATGAAAGTGAAAAAGTTGGTTTAAAACTCAACATTCAGAAAACTAAGATCATGGCATCCAGTCCCATCACTCCATGGCAAATAGATGGGGAAACAATGGCAACTGTGACAGATTTTATTTTGGGGGGCTCCAAAATCACTGAAGATAGTGACTGCAGCTATGAAATTAAAAGACACTTGCTCCTTGGAAGAAAAGCTATGACCAACCTAGACAGCATATCAAAAAGCAGAGACGTTATTTTGCCAACAAAGGTCCATCTAGTCAAAGCTATGTTTTTTCCAGTATTCATGTATAGACGTGAGAGTTGGATTATAAAGAAAGCTGAGCACCAAAGAACTGATTCTTTTAAACTGTAGTGTTGGAGAAGACTATTGAAAGTCCCTTGGACAGGAAGGAGATCCAACCAGTCCATCCTAAAGGAAATCAGTCCTGAATATTCAATGGAAGGACTGATGCTGAAGCTGAAACTCCAATACTTTGGGCACCTGATGCAAAGAACTGACTCACTGGAAAAGACCCTGATGTTGGGAAAGATTGAAGGCAGGAGGAGAAGGGGATGACAGAGGATGAGATGGTTGGATGACATCACCAACTCGATGGACATGAGTTTGAGTAAGCTCCAGGAGTTGATGATGGACAGGGAAGCCTGATTTGCTGCAGTCCATGGGGTCACAAAGAGTCAGACACAACTGAGTGACTGAACTGAACTGAACTGAACTGAGAGAGGGCAGTATGGACTTTAAGCCCTTCACTAGTCTGACTAATCGTATAAAGAAAACATTTTCATTTATTGTTGATCCTCTAACAAATCTTGATGGTTTTGTTGTAGAAAAAAAGCATAGCTGACTCAGTGTTGTATGAGCCAGGGTCTTCCCATGGGCACCTCAGTTTTAGTAAATCCAAGTTACAGCAATTCTCTAATCAGAATTTCTCAAGATTAATTCTTGCTTTTTCTTTCTATTGAGAAGACACACCCATTCTTCTAACTCTAGTGTTTTTTACCTGTAGATTTTGCATATTTGATTCCTGGCCTCTACAGTATTCTTGCCCGGGAAATCTCATGGGCAGAGGAAACAAGGGAGCTAGAGTCCATTGGGTGGTAACAGTGGGATACAACTTAGTGACTAAAACACCACCAGCATGTGTGTCTGTGTGTGTATATATACATATATATATACATACACACATACATATATACATATATTTAGAATATACAACATGGTCCAGAAAGCATCTGTTGAGCTTCGTACTGTGGAGGCAACAGTAAACTAGGTAGATTCAGTCATTTGTAGGGTAGTTAAGAGTGAAAATAAGCTATCATATGGCACTAGCACAATCTACTGATAACAGCAGAGTTAATATAGTTAAGTACTGAGAAATATCAACTAGCAAGAAATTTTCAGTCTTATGAAAAGACTAAACTGCTATCCAGTGAAAGTTAATTCCAGAGCTTAGTAATTAGGTGAGCTTCTCCCAGGTTAAGCTAGTGGTTAAGAACCTACCTGCCAATGCAGGAGACATAAGAGACCCAGGTTCAATCCATGGGTCGGAAAGATCCCCTGGAGAAGGAAATGGCAACCCACTCCAGTATTCATGCCTGGAGAATCCCAAGGACAGAGGAGCCTGGCAGGCTACAATCCATGGGGCCACAAAGAGTTGGATATGATGGAAGTGACAGGATGCACGCATGCAGTATCAGATATGCTTTTCTTAACCTGAGTTCTATGTAGAAAGATAATCCATAAATGGCTTCCGGAGGTTCATGGCTGTGAGCACAAATCTTGGCTCTGAATAAGTGATGAGTAGATGATAATTATGGAGAAGGACATGGCAATCCAGTCTAGTCCTCTTGCCTGGAAAATCCCAAGGATGGAGGGGCCTGGTAGGCTATGGTCCATGGGGTCACGAAGAGTCGGACACGACTGAAAGACTTCACTTCCATTTTTCACTTTCATGCATTGGAGAAGGAAATGGCAACCCACTCCAGTATTCTTGCCTGGAGAATCCCAGGGACAGAGGAGCCTGGTGGGCTGCCGTCTATGGGGTTGCACAGAGTCAGACAAAACTGATGGCAATTTAGCAGCAGCAGCAGCAGCAGCAACAACAGATGATAATTATTCTCCAAATTATTCTTTACTGCAAGTTCCAGTAGGTGCAGGGAAAAAATAGATATAAATATATATCAGGTTCTGTGAAGCCAAAAATTGAGTTTCTTAGTGAATTCAGCACAGTGTAGGGAGCACAAGTATCTCAGAATTTACAGAACAAAAACCTTCTCTCACAGCTATCCCACTTATATTATTGCCCTCAAATTTTCTTTCTATTGTTTTATTTCTAAAATTGAATTTTTGCCACTTTTATGTTTTGGGTCCTTGTGGTTTACGGTATTATTTCGTTACAATTATTTGCTTCATCCCTAATTTTAGCATATTTCATTATGGTTAGAATATGTTTGCCTACTTCACTGTCTTTGAACTTGATCATGTGACTTTGGTCAGTGGAACATGAATGGATAGGACTTACACCATTTTCAACCATGAACTTTAAATGTACTTTTGCAATTTTGCTTCACCCCCTCGAAATTCTGCCCTCAGTTCAGCTCAGTTCAGTTGCTCAGTCACGTCCAACTCTTTGTGACCTGCTCTATGCTGCAAAATAAAGAGCATGACCCAGATAATGGCTGTTCCTTCATCCTGAGTTCTGGAACAAAAGCCATATGGATCCAAGCCCAGCCAAGTCTGTCTAGACTAGCGGATCCCAGCTGAGCCCAGCGGTATCATAGCTTACCCACGGTTTTCATAAAGCTTGAGTGACAAATAAATATTTGTTGTAAGAAGCCACTATGATTTTCAAATTGTTGGCTTCTACAGCAAAATCTAGCAAAATTTTCCATGTTTAAAAATCCACTAATCAAATTAGGTAAATGTTATGTTAGGTTTCATTCAAGTCATTTTCTTCATATAAATTTTGCAATTAATTTGTGTTGGTTCATTTCAGTCACTCAGTCATATCTAACTCTTTGCCACCCCATGGACTGCAGCACGCCAGGCTTCACTGTCTAGCATCAACTCCCAGAGCTTACTCAAACTCAGGTCCATTGAGCCGGTGATGCCATCCAACCATCTCATCCTCTGTTGTCCCCCTTCTCCTCCTTCCTTCAATCTTTCCCAGCATCAGGTTCTTTTCCAGTGAGTAAGTTCTTTGCATCAGGTGGCCAAAGTACTGGAGTTTTGAGTTTCAGCATCAGTCCTTCCAATGAATATTCAGGGCTGATTTCCTTTAGGAAACTGGTTGGATCTCCTTGCAGTCCAAGGGACTCTCAAGAGTCTTCTCCAACACCACAGTTCAAAAGCATCAATTTTTTTGTGTTCACCTTTCTTTATAATCCAACTCTCATGTCGATACATGACTACTGAAAAAACCATAGCTTTGACTAGATGGACCTTTGTCAGCAAAGTAATGTCTCTGCTTTTTAATATGCTGTCTACATTGGTCATAGCTTTTCTTCCAAGGAGCAAGTGTCTTTTAATTTCATGGCTGGATTCACCATCTGCAGTGATTTTGGAGCCCAAGAAAATTAAGTCTGTCATTGTTCTCATTGTTTCTCCATCTACTTGCCATGGAATGATGGGACCAGAGGCCACGATCTTAGTGTTGCTTAGCAGTGAACCATTTTTTAAAACAGGCCTAATACAGTTTCTTTAAAAAAAAAATTCCATGTTTAAGGAATCAATTTTTATTTTTGAGACAATATTAAATTCTAGGCATATGGTATTGCTATTTTAAGGTATTTAATACAATCAAGATAAAATTATTACATTGCATTCTTAGGATATATGCTTTCTACCAACTTTCTCCAAATAAATACCTTCTAATGCCTAATAAAACTTTCCTTATATGATCTTAATACTTCAGATCTTGAGATCAATTATCTCCCTACTAAACCTTCTTAATTTATCTCTAGGAAATCATGAAATTGACCATATAAACATTTTCCACTTCCTTATCTTCCTAACCTGCAGAGAAAGGTAATATTTTTAAGTATTGACAAAGGTTGAAGCTTTAATATATTTCAGTAAGGTGATAGCTCTGAAAAAGCCACCCATCAAAACACCCATGAAACACAAACCTCCTTATAATTAGTCATCAGAAATAATAAATTGTCACCATGCCAGCCTTGACAGTCTCCAGCAGCACTGACCTGAAACACCGCGTGTCCCTTGTGACTGCCAATCAAAGCCAGACAGCCCTGTTGGAGAGCTGAACCGATTCAGCAAATGTGGAAATAGGACCTGCAGCTATTTAACATTTAGTCACAAAAAAATGCTTCAGAAAAGAGAGACCAAATGTGGCAAAAGTTAGCCTAAAACCAATAAAAATGGAAACTTGTAAACACATAATGTGTGAAAGTACTGATGTTAAGGGTATGGAGAACTGGGAAAATAACTACTCTTAGGAGGCTAGTCACTGTATATCTTCCCCTTGGTTTCCTCAAATTCACTATTAACTCCTATCATACAACTTTCTTGAGGATGTTAGTGAATGACTTAAGAACCTGAATTCTCTAGCCATAAACAAATACGCACAATGTGAATACAAATTTCCTCTCTTCTACTGGGACATGGTGGGGGTGCGTGGGTGGGTATCGCCCCCAGGCAATCCTGTCTAGTCTGCTGAAGCCTACCATGTCCAAGTTGAAGTTCACTTTGAAATCTGTCACATTGTTTTGAAAATACATAGTCCTTTCTCGTGTTTATTATGGTAATTTTAAATGGAGAGACCTTAACAGCAGGGATCTTTAAGGTTGAACATAATAATGACTCTTTTCAAAGAAGCTAGATCTAAAACTGATACTCCTGAGGGTGTACCTAATTCTGACTTGGACTTATTTTGCAATCTAAGGCTAGTGACAAAACATTTCAATGTCTCTAAGAGAACTGTAAAATTTTAATGAGATGCCATTTTACAGAAGTTTTAAAAGTTAACCTTTGCTTGATTTTTGCCTTTATCTTTCCCAGATATTCCAAATATATTCCCACTAATGTCTAGTCCCTATCCCTACTCTCATATTTATAAACACACACAAATTCTGTTTTATTATTGTTGTAAAACACAATAGACATGTATCAAGTATCTCCCATAGTCTAGAAGGAACGAATTTCAGTCATTTGCACAGATTCAGTAGGCCCACTTATGGCAACAATTTTGTGTTCTACATTCTAAATAAATTCTTTCTTGGAGCAAATACCAACCAGCACAAGGCAACATCAAAAGAAAATGATTACAGTGCTTTTATGATAATTTCAATAAAGTCGTCTCAACAACTTCTTGACAGAAACCTAATAGTTTCTTATAATGACATGAAAATCTGTAGTTTTCTTGCATAGTATAAAATTACCCTCCAATTCCAACATGATCAAAGAATATTTAATGGTTTTTCCAGTAGTCATGTATGGATGTGAGAATTGGACTATAAAGAGAGCTGAGTGCCACAGAATTGATGCTTTTGAACTGGGGTTTGGATAAGACTCTTCAGAGTCCCTTGGACTACAATGACCTAACAGAAGCAGAAAATATTAAGAAGAGGTGGCAAGAATACACAGAAGAACTATACCAAAAAGATCTTCATGGCCCAGATAACCATGATGATGTGAACAACCACCTAGAGCCAGACATCTTGGAATGCGAAGTCAAGTGGACCTTAGGAAGCATCATTATGAACAAAGCTAGTGGAGGTGATGGAATTCCAGTTGAGCTATTTCAAATCCTGAAAGATGATGCTGTGAAAGTGCTGCATTCAATATGCCAGCAAATTTAGTAAACTCAGCAGTGGCCACAGGACTGGAAAAGATCAGTTTTCACTCCAATCCCAAAGAAAGGCAATGCCAAAGAATGCTCAAACTACTGCACAATTTCACTCATTTCACACACTAGCAAAGTAATGCTCAAAATTCCTGGTCAGGCTTCAACAGTACGCGAACTGTGAACTTCCGGATGTTCAAGCTGGTTTTAGAAAAGGCAGAGGAACCAGAGATCAAATTGCCAGTGTTCGTTGGATCATGGAAAAGGCAAGAGAGCTCCAGAAAAACATCTACTTCTGCTTTATTGACCACGCTAAAGCCTTTGACTCTGTGGATTACAACAAACTGTGGAAAATTCTTCAACTGGAAAGTTCTTAAAGAGATGGAAATACCAGGTCACCTTACCTACCTCCTGAGAATTCTGTATGCAGGTCAAGAAGCAATAGTTAGAACTGAACATGGGACAACAGACTGGTTCCAAATCAGGAAAAGAGTACATAAAGGCTATATATTGTCACCCTGCTTATTTAACTTATAAATAATTACGTCAGGTGAAATACTGGGCTGGATGAAGCACAAGCTAGAATCAAGATTGCTGGGAGAAATATCAATAACCTCAGATATGCAGATAACACTACCCTTATGGCAGAAAATGAAAAAGAACAAACGAGCCTCTTGAATATGAAAGAGGAGAGTAAAAAAGTTGGCTTAAGATGCAACATTGAAAAAAAAAAAGATCATGGCATCTGGTCCCATCACTTCATGGCAAATAGATGGGGAAACCATGGAAACAGTAACAGACTTTATTTTCTTGGGCTTCAAAATCACTGCAGATGGTGACTGGAGCCATGAAATTAAAAGACACTTGCTCCTTGGAAGAAAAGCTATGACCAACCTAGACAGCATATTAAAAAGCAGAGACATTACTTTGCCTACAAAGGTCCATCTAGTCAAAGCTATGATTATTACAGTAGTCATGTATGGATGTGATAGTTGGACTATAAAGAAAGCTGAGCACCAAAGAATTAATGCTTTTGAACTGTGGTGTTGGAGAAGACTCTTGAGAGTCTTCTCTCAAGAGAAGGAAAGAAGGACTACAAGGAAATCAAACCAGTCAATCCTAAAGGAAATCAGCCCTGAATATTCATTGGAAGGACTGATGTTGAAGCTGAACCTCCAATACTTTGGCCACCTGACGTGAAGAGCTGACTCACTTGAAAAGCCCCTGATATAGGGAAAGATTGAGGGCAGAAGGAGAAGGGGACAACAGAGGATGAGACGGTTGGATGGCATCACCAACTCGATGGATATGAGTTTGAGTAAGCTCTGGGATTTCATGATGGACAGAGAAGCCTGGTGTTCTGTAGTCCATGGGGTTGCAAAGAGTCAGACATGACTGAGTGACTGAACTGAATAATAAAAAGATAATAATTATAACAAATTCCTGATAAAATAATAAATAAACAATACAGCATTTCCAATATTCTAGGAACAATTTATAATAATTTGATCCTTATAACAAACCTATGAGGTAGATACTGCTATTATCTGCAAATTATAGAGCCAAATGAGGCTTGGAGTGGCATAAATGTTTGCTCAAAGTGGCATAATATCTTGCCCAAGACATACTATTTGTAAAAGAGCCAGAAATTGAACTCCTGCAGTTTGGCTTCAAATTTTACATAAACTACTGCATTGTAATGCTGCTCTGTGTTTAAAAAGGTTTACATACAAATAACTATGACGTAGAAGACTAGGTGTTAGAAGCTGGAACAGAGAGGAAACATGCAGGAACAGACTAGGTATGGGAAGGATCTAGTCTGCTTTCCTGAAATGTAGAAAAATGATTCTTCATCCAAAAGTTCTATGTCCAGAAAATACTTTAAAACCTATGGTCAAATATACCCAGTCATATTAAACAGTCACTCTTTCCCCAGGTCTTGGCACTTTCAGCAGTCACTGTGATTTTATAGGTCATTATCATCTCCGGACCCATAGAGTCTTTCCTCTTTTTGCATCCTGTTCTAGTCAGGGAAATCTCCCTTCTTACTCTTGCTTTTCAAAGACACTCTGGTTATATCTTCAAACATCTTTCTACATTTCACCTTCATGAATATATCTGAAATCTCCTAAAGACTCAGTACTTTAGGGACCTCCCTGGCGGTCCAGTGGCTAAGACCGTACTTCCAATGTAGGGGGCCCAGATTCTATCCCTGGCCAGGGAACTAGATTCCACGTGCTACAGCTAAGACCCAGCAGCCAAATAAATAATTAAAAAAAAAAAAAAGTGTCAGCACTTTAAACATGAATCTCGAAAAAGCAGCCAAGTTTCTTCCCTGATGCAGTGATGTACAGAGCAGTTTTCCCAACTGAAGTCATGAAAACGATTGAGAAAGCAAAGAGAAAAACAACACAAATCAAAGTCAAATGGAGTTCATAATTTTTGTTACAGCATCAGGGAACTATTGAAAATTTTCAAGCAGATGACTAACATGATTGCATTTGGGTTTAGGGAAATAAATCTGAGCACAGTATGGAAAAGATCAACCTAGAAGCAAGGAGGCCATCAGTGAGGAAGCTGTTAGGATAATCCAGGACAGAAGTAGCTCATACACTGTTAGTGACGATCGAAAATAAAGTGTATCTAAAAGAAACATTGAAGGGGCATGATACTGACTTTCATAGAGGTTACAATTTATTTAGAAGGATTATAATAACAATACCAAGATTTATTGAGCTCTTCTTACATGCCAGGTTCTCTGCTAAGTGCTTAATATGAAATAACTTAAAATATCTCATTGATAGTTTTCATACTGATTACATATTGAAATGATAATAGCGTGAATATATTGGGTCAAGTAAACTGAACAATCGGGCTTCCCTGGTGGCTCAGCGGTAAAGAATTTGCTTACAATGCGGGAGACATGGGTTCAATCTCTGGACCAGGAAGATCCCCTGGAGGAGGGCATGGAAACCCACTCCAGTATTCTTGTCTGGAGAATCCTTATGGACAGAGGAGCCTGGCAGGCTACAGTCCATGGGGTTTCAAAGAGTCTGATACAACTGAAGCGACTAAGCACAGCACAGCATAAACTGGACAATTAAAAGTAATTTCACTGTTTCTTTTTTGTTTTTTATGTGGCCACTAGCGTACATTTGCGGTTTTCACTTTATTTCTATCAAACAACACTGATCTAAATATACAACCCCCTCCTTCCCCTATGGTCATTCTCTCCTTTGGTTATTCCCCTTTAACCACGGGGACAATTTCCATCTTTGCGGAAACAAAATTAAAGAAAAAAATATCCTCAGTCCTTCCTCTTTCATTAAGTTGTCCCATTTCTTTTTATTTATTGTCCAATTTTTGAATAAGGAAGATAAGAGAATGTTTTATTTTTATTGAGAGTTTCCTATGTGCCACTATCAAGGCTAGACACTTCATCTGTCATTTCTAATTCTTACAGCAACCAGATAAATTCTGTCCATCACTCCACTTAACATATGAAGAAACTGAGTGGGTCTCTGAGAAATTGTTTTAAACAGGGTCTCACAAAAAATAGGTATGTATGAAGTGATGTTACAAAAATTCTTAAATACATATTTTGATTCCAAACCTTCCAGATTCAAAATACTTCTTGAGAAGACAATTCTGTATGTGCTCTTAATTTTGATATGCTAAATATCAAGATATCTAACAGAAGCAATTTAAAGGCTGTCTCTAGTTCTTTCAGAAAAGCATACACATTTCCAAAACACCTTTTCAGAAATAATTCTATTCACTAGTCTTACAATTTATGAGAAAAATGGCAAGAAATTTTGATATAGTAAGGAGGATGGAAAAATGCCATAGAAATTTGATTTAACAGGGGTGAGTCTTTATTATTATCTGGTATATTATACTTAACAACTGTCTTTATATTTTACCCCCAAGTAGTATATAAAGTTATAAAACCAACTGAGTATGATGGGTTTCTGGTGAACACCCTCTTCTATGTTATAGACCGCCAATTTCTCACACAGCAGAGAGCAGAGAAACAAACTCTCACTTCTCTTCTTCAAAGGAGGAGATTCAAAAAATCAAAGGATTCCAAGATTTCAAAGGATTCCAAAAAAATTCAAAGGATTCAAAAATCCATCACAAGAGGTATGGATGTGAGAGTTGGACCATAAAGGAGGCTAAGTGCTGAAGAATGGATGCTTTTGAATTGTGGTAATGGAGAAGGCTCCTGCGAGTCTCTTGGACACCAAAGAGATCATATCAGTCAATCCTAAAGGAAATCAACCCTAAATATTCATTGGAAGGACTGATGTTGAAGCTGAACCTCCAATACTTTAGCCACCTGATGTGAAGAGCCCACTCAATGGAAAAGACCCTGATGCTGGAAAAGATGGAGGGTAGGAGGAGAAGGGGATGACAGAGGATGAGATGGTTGGATGGCATCACCAACTCAATGGACATGAGTTTGAGCAAACTCCAGGAGATAGTGAAGAACAGGGAAGCCTGGGATGCTGCAGTCCTTGGGGTCGTAAAGAGTGAGACACAATCTGGGAATGAACAACAACAAAACCCATATGTGAGGGCTCTAATCATCTCTGAAAAGCCTATCAACTAGAAATTGGCCCTTGCCATTGGCACTTGCCATCTACCTCTCTAAGGATTAAGTCATGTGCTGCTGATTTTCCATACCTCCTGAAAGGAGTTCATGGTAGAGAGCAGAAATGAGGCACTCTGTGCTCAAGGGGAAAAACTGGCAGAACAAGATTTTGGATAATTAGATATTCTCAGGAGTCAATTTTATGAGACCAACCCTTTTATTTCCTCATACCTGGAAAAGTGCTAAAATCCTTCATGGTGATGAATGCTCCTCATGACCAGCAGAAATCTGCAAAAAAAAAAAAAAAAAAAAAAATGTGCTTGATTGCATGTATTCCTCCTTCACCCAAACTCAGATATATATGACCATTCCCCTCCCACCCCACTCCTTGAAGCAGTTTCTCAGAGCTATCTGAGGTGCTGTCTCCTGGGCTATAGTCCTCTTTTAGCCTCAAATCAAACCTAACTTGCAACTCTGAGAGTATGGTTTTCACCTGATCACTCCTGCCAATAAAACCAAAGCAACCCAGTGATTGTAGAGAAAATTATAAATATTGTTGCATTATCAATATTTATGTGGTCATTTTTTAAAATAAGCATAAATACTCTACTGTAACTGACTGTACCAATTTATTATGATGGGCTTCCCAGGTGGCCCAGTGGTAAAGAATCTATCTATCAATGCAGGAGACATGGGTCCGATCCCTGGGGTGGGACGATCCCATGGAGAAGGAAATGAGAACCCACTCTTGCCTGGGAAATCCCATGGACAGAGGAGTCTGGTGGGCTCTAGTCCATAGGGTTACAAAAGAGTTGGACACAACTTAACAACTGAAATAACAACTCACATTGTGTAGTTTTTTTAAAAGTCAGCACCTAACTCCTAATACTATCACAGACGGAATTAGGATCTCAACAGGTGAATTGGAGTGGGGCACAAACATTAAATTCACCCTCTAATGTATGTGTAGGAGAAAAGACCTCATACAAACAGTTAAAGGAATTAGGAGAACAAGGACTATCTTCCCCTGAGTGAGAAGGAATTCAGCCAGCAGATTGCTTTTAGACTCGAATTGCAACTCTTCCCTCGGTCTCCAGGCCGTTGGCCTACACTGCAGACTTTGGATGTACCAGGCACTGCCAATTGTGTGAGTCTATTCTTTAAAATAAATCTCCCAACATACATACACATCCTTTTGGTTCTGTTCCTATGAAGAACACTGACTAGTACAGATGTTTAAAATTTCATTTCGGTTCAGTCGCTCAGTCTTGTCTGACTCTTTGTGACCCCGTGGACTGACTGTAGCACCCCAGGCTTTCCTGTGCATCATCAACTCCAAAAGCTTGCTCAAACTCAAGTGCATCGAGTCAGTGATGCCATCCAACTACCTCATCCTCTGTCGTCCCTGTCTCCTCCTGCCTTCAATCTTTCCCAGCATCAGAGTCTTTTCCAATGAGTCAGTTCTTCGCATCAGGTGGCCAAAGTATTAGAGTTTCAACTTCAGCATCAGCCCTTCCAATGAATATTCAGGACTGATTTCCTTTAAGATGGACTGGTTTGATCTCCTTGCTGTCCAAGGGACTCTCAAGAGTCTTCTCCAACACCACAATTCAAAAGCATCAGTTCTTCGGCACTCAGCTTTCTTTATGGTCCAACTCTCACATCCATACATGGCCACTGGAAAAATCATAGCTTTGACTAGACGGACCTTTGTTGGCAAAGTAATGTCTCTGCTTTTTAATATGATGTCTAGGTTGGTCATAGCTTTTCTTCCAAGGAGCAAGCATCTTTTAATTTCATGGCTGCAATCACCATCTGCAGTGATTTTGGAGCCCAAGAAAATAAAGTCTGTTACTGTTTCCATGGTTTCCCCATCTATTTGCCATGAAGTGATAGGACAAGATGCCATGATGTTCATTTTTTGAATGTTTATTTTTATAAATAAAAATTATTTTATAAATAAAAATTTTTATTTCATAAACATTTATAAATGTCAACAGTTATTCAGCATCTACTCTATGAACGTGTTATTTGTTCAGTCCTGTTTAATTCTTTGCAACCCCAGGGACTATATATAGCCTCCCAGGCCCTCTGGTCCATGGAATTCTCCAAGCAAGAGTACTAAAGTGGGTAGCCATTCTCTTCTCCAGGGGATCTTCCCAACCCAGGACTGAACCCGGATTTCATGCACTGGAGACAGATTCTTTACCATCTGAACCATCTATTATATGACAAGTCCTTTTCCAGTCATTTTATAAGTATTAACTACCTCATTTAATCCACACAACTAAAAGTGATTAGATAGATAGTGGTTAATGCTAGTTACTTTACAGAAGAGGAAAAAGAAAAACTCCCAGATTAATTGGCCAAAATTGCACTGTTTGTGGTAAATTTGGTATGTAAACGCAGGCAGGCAGATACTAGGGCCGATACACATAATCATCCCTTGTTTCATCCTTTGCCAAAGTCCAGGCATTAGAGGAGACATGTTATCAAATCTCTCAAAAAAAGACACTGGTCAAATAGAGCCATTTTCTTATTGCACTTAGGAAATGCCTATTTGAGAAAATATATATTTATGTTGTTAATTAAGTAATATGAAAAAGATGTTTTGTATCAGGACTGCAATCAGCTCCATTCAAGACTTTAAAGTTCAGAGCCTGAATGGAGTTGATTGCAGGCAAGACTCAACATTCATCAGACAGTCAAATCACTCCATTTTCCTTAGACATTTTCTTGTTTAGCTGAACCATAAGTGACATCTTCAGGGCAGATGATATTTCAAATGATTTTTTTTTACCTTTTAGTTATGCCTGGTTGAAGCATTGTTATAGGCCAGAAAATGATTCTACACAACCTTGAAAAAGTAAATGGCCTTATTGTAAGCTTTGACCTTGCTCGTAGCATCTTTTCTGTTGCTTTGTTAGCTCTGAGTGTGGTGTATTGTTTCAGTTGAACAAGGTCTTTGAAGCTACACTTTTTGCCACCCCTCCCTCCCTAATGATTTCAAGCTGTTCAAAGAAATGCTTTGAAACACAGGCAGGAGCCAAATGTTTTAGAGTAAGACTGATTTAAAATAAGCTTCAAATAATGCTTGCTTTTAGGGAACTAGGGGGGATGTGAATAAATGGACAGTACATGCTCCTTCAAAATGTTAGGTTTGCTTGATCACTCAGAGATAGGTTTGTCTTTCATTACATGCAGTATGCAAAAAAACACAGACTTCTGGAATTTATAACCAAGTAATAATGTTACACTTGCTTTTCTAGGATTTGAAAGCAGTGCACATGAGATTTTTATAATATGCAAACAATTTCGGGGCAACCGTGATGCCAGCAAAAGAATGAAATCCTTTATTTGTATTGATTTTTCTATTTAGGGAAGCCTAGAAGGCACTATATTTGGTTCTTTAAAAGATGCAACAAATTCAGAATTGAATTTGTGTAGACACTTCTTACCAAATTAGAGCAACAGGAAAATCACTGTCATATTACTTTTATTTAGTACATACTAAATAACAACTATGTCTAACAGATGCCTTCAAAACAGATATACCAAGGCCTAGAGTTTGCTTATTTTTGCTTGATGTTTAGTTGCCAAGTCATGTCCGACTCTTTTGTGGCCCCACAGACTGCAGCCCACCAGGCTCCCCTGTTCACCTGTATCTCCTGCACTGGCAGGAGGATTCTCCACCATTAATCCACCAGGGAGTCCCTCTGTTTATTAGAGCCTGTCAATTAGGTTGACAAATTACAGAAACTTGCTCTTCAACAGTTCTATAATCTAGAAATTATTTCTTATACATCTATGTGTAGCAATACATAATATTATACCCTACACATAGTGGGTGCTTAATAATGATTTCCTGAATGAATAATATTAGCAAAATCAAGAACAGGCTTTTTTTTTAGGCCATAAGAAAACAGAAGGCTCTCACACCAGAGAAGTATAAAAATGAAAGCAGGAAAAGAAAATAAACCTTTTAAAAAGAACTAGTGTTCAGCATCAATCTCTAGATGACATGCCTAGGGTTGGTAGGAATTACTTTCCCTTATGATCATGCAAATTCAGTGTAGGAAAGGGCAGGGTAGAATTATAGTGCCTAATTCATCGTGGTGAGGTAACAGTTCCATGAGAGAGAGAAATAAAGAGTGGAAGGAAGGCATGAGAAGAAAGGAGAAGGCATGAAATAATGGAGATAACAGACTTCCCGCAATGGTAGCAAAGAGAGGGTATATTAATTTCCTATTGTTGCTGTACCAAATTATTGCAAACCCCCTTTTTCTTCAATGTCATCAATGGTTTAGGGTGTGTAACAGAGATGTAATAAAAGACAAATAATACTTTCTGATGGAAAGATTCTCAAAGATCATCTGGTGGTAGCTGAAGTTATACTTCCAGAAAAAGAAGACAGGAGATTTGGTTATCTTTTTTTTTCTACTTATTTTCTGTCTACTTGGTAGAAAGTAAATTTCAAGAGAAATCTGGCACTTAAGTATGTGATAGAGAGTTTTGGAATGAATGACTTGAGAAGAACAAAACTTTTCTTTTTTGATCCTTAAATAAGCAGACTATGCCTAGATGTCTCCAGGTAGCCAGTTTCCCCACCATATCATGAATTCTTGCCTGCACTATGAAAGAAAGAGACCAATGGCCAAGAGAAACTAAATGAAGAGATGAAGGGAGAGAAAGATAATCTTGTTTGGGTCCCTGGATCTAAGCTCATTTGAAGTCAGCCACATTCTCAATTACCAAATTAAATGCACTAGTAAGTTCTCTTTCGTGCCTAAGTTTGTTGAGTTTGTCTTCTGTAACAAAAGGAGTCCTGGCAGTACAGCCACCATTGCCATAACAAGCTTCTTTCACTCGAAATTAGTCCCTGTTTTCTATTTCACTACATTACAAATACATATTCACTACACTACGAATACATGTTGTTTAGAAATAAATTCAGCACTTTCCTTTCTTGCACAATGCACAGGAAGTTTTAGCAAAAATAAATTAAGAAAAAGAAAATTCTATGCCATTTTATTTCAACTTCATAGACCTTCTTGATTGCCCTGAACATGTAGGAATATGTTCATTTGCACGGTTGCTACTGAAGTATATAATTATGATTTAAAATGAGACAGGGAAAAACCTGGATGAGATCCAAGTTCAAGCTTCAGGAAAGAGACTTCTTGGAATTAAATCCCCAAGCCTAAGTCTCTTGGACTTTAATTATGTCTCTTAGTGAAAAACACCTGAATGTTTTCACACCCTAATCAGTTCTACCCTAGCTCTGACAATACAAAACAAAAAATTCAATCAGATTAAATGCTATTCTTGATAATGGTATCCAATAAACTTTATACTTTCTGAATCCTTCTGTAAATATATCAGCACTTCAGCTTCTACTCTTTGTTTTTCATCACCCTCAAGCACCAAGGTCGATAAAACATTTGGAAGAAATGAATATGCTGTACATAACGAAAGATATACTGTATGCATCTGAACAAAAGTCTTGTAGTGCAGCATTTTATTGAACTCTTATTTCATTTCAGAAGCTGAGTGGAAGAGAGGACCACTGCATATCTATCAAGTATGTGGGCTTTAATATTTACTTTAGTCATAAAGAGCAAGTGACATGATGAGGACTCACTAGCATAGTAGAAACTCAGGTTGTCAGTGCCAGAAAATGAAATTTTTATTTATGGAAGTTGTAAGCTCTAGAAATGATATGTATTATTTTTCTGTTCCTTCTGATTTATAGATTAAATGAATTAGTAGTCGCTAAGTTGCAGTTTCATATTTTTTTTCCTTGGAAGCCAAGATTTTAAAAATGCCTCAGTGTAAAGTTTTTCAAGAGACAAGAGATAAACTGATTAATATCCTAAATTTCCTTTCAAAGAAAAGGGCAGAATCACCATGAATGCAGACATGGAGAGATGTAGCTATCATGCTTTAGTTTTCCAGATTAAATAGTCCTTTTTAATGTGTGAAATACATAATGTGTGAGTACATATATGTGAAAAAAGTGTATTTTATTTTTAGAAATAGCATTCATTTTCTAAGTCTCTTGAGTTTTAAATAATGTTCCCAGGTTACAATGCCTATATTATCTCCATTTTTAAACGGATAATTTGAACATATTTATACAACTTGTTTAAATAAGAGACATGCTTCTGTTTTATTTTGAAATTCTTTTTATTAAACCATTCTGTTTTAATACCTTATTTGTACAAAATGAGCATCTGAAACTATTAACAAAAATACATGCTGATGGAAAACACACAAAAAAACACTGAGAAATTATTGTACTTATTCAAGTTGTTCATTTTAGCGTAAGTATTTTTTTGTTCTCCTTATATAATATTTCTGAACAATGCAATTTGAGGAGAGTAATATTTTTCCTCTTTCACTTAATTTCTTAATGGAAGAGTGGGATAAGGACTCTTACTGTATGCCAGACACTATTCACAGAATGAGACATTTACTGGTGCATAGAATGACAGACATTTTTCTTCATGGAGAGCATTGATTAGAAGAAGAAAAATAAATAATCAAATTAATCCCTCCTCCAGGGGATCTTCCCAACCCAGGGATCGAACCCAGGTCTCCTGCATTGCAGGAGGATTCTTTACCAGCTGAGCCACAAGGGAAGCCCAAATTAATCAAATAGACACTATGATTACCAATTATAATAAATATGATGATTTGCATGATATACCAGAAAGTAATTGGCTGGGGAATAGACCATACTAAATTAGACAAAATTGTGAAAGAAATTCTTTTCTGAGGAGGAAACACTGAAGCTGATTCATGAAGAATGAAAAGGTTCCAGGCATGTGGTGAAAAGTTGAAAAGTATTTTGAGTAGACGGAACAGCAATTACAAAGGCTCTGAGGTAGGGAAAACTTGGCAAAATTACAAAGCTGAAAGGAGACTGGTTTGAATGCACATAGTAAGGAGTTATGATGAGAGGAAATAGAATAGAGAGGCTTCAGCCAGATAATACCAGGCTGTTAAGGTCTGAGTGTCCCTTCAAAATTCACATAGTGAAAACTAACCTCCAAGGGCAATGGTATTAAAAGATGAGGCTTTGGGGAGGCGATCATATCATGAGGGCTCTGGGATTAGGACACTTATAAAAGAGACTCAAGAGAGAGCTCCCTTGTCTATTCTGCCATGCAAAGATACAAAGAAAAGTCTGTGACCCAGAAGAGGACCTTCCCTGGACCATGCTGGCACCCTAATCTTAGGCTTCCATCTCCAGAACAGTGAGAAATAATTTTTTGTTGTTTATAAGTTACCCAGGCTGTGGTCTTTTACTGCAGCAGCCTGAACAGACTGAGACAATGACCTTAGATGCTATGATCATATGTTTGGGTTTTATTCTCAGAGCAGAAAAAAGTAAAGACAGTACAACTTCAAAAAAAGTTTTAAATAAAAGTAAAACAATATTAAAGAAATATGATATGCCTCATGATTTAAAAGTCATTTTGTAGATCTATTTCACCACAATGTGAATTCACTTAAGAGCATTGCACTTAAAAATTATTAAGATGGTAAAAAAAAAAATTGGCAGTGTCCTTATTTATTCTGTCCTTATTTATTTTGTTTAAATACAAAATCTATTGCACCACTTTTAGAAAGCCTCTCTTTGTTGTTTAGAGAATAGATTCTGGGAGAGAATAACTGGAAGCAGGGAGACATATTATGTTATCACCATGATCCAGAAAGGAAATATTAAGGGTACATTTCATGCAAAGGAATGAAAAGGGTTTCCCTGGTGGCTCAGACGGTAAAGCATCTTCCTGCAATGCGGGAGACACAGGTTCGATCCCTGGGTCGGGAAGATCCCCTGGAGAAGGAAATGGCAACCCACTCCAGGACTCTTGCCTGGAAAATTCCATGGACTGAGGAGCCTGGTAGGCTACAGTCCATGGGATCGCAAAGAGTCGGACATGACTGAGCAACTTCACTTTCTTTCACTTTCATGAAAAGAAGGGCACAATAAAGGACAGAAATGGTTTGGACCTAACAGAAGTAGAAGATATTAAGAAGTTCAGTTCAATTCAGTCGCTCAGTCGTATCCGACTCTTTGGAAGCCCATGAATCGCAGCATGCCAGGCCTCTCTGTGCAACTGCAACTCCTGGAGTTTACCCAAACTCATGTCCATCGAGGCGGTGATGCCATCCAACCATCTCATCCTCTGCGGTCCGCTTCTATTCCTGCCCCCAATCCTTCCCAGCATCAGGATCTTTTCCAATGAATCAACTCTTCGCAAAAGGTGGCCAAAGTATTGGAGTTTCAGCTTCAACATCAGTTCTTCCCATGAACACCCAGGACTGATCTTCTTTGGGATGGAATCGTTGCATCTCCTTGCAGTCCAAGGGAATCTCAAGAGTCTTCTCCAACACCACAGTTCAAAAGCATCAATTCTTCAGCACTCAGCTTTCTTCATTGTCCATCTCTCACATCCATACATGACCACTGGAAAAACCATAGCCTTGACTAGACGGACCTTTGTTGGCAAAGTAATGTCTCTGCTTTTTAATATGCTGTCTAGGTTGGTCATAACTTTCCTTCCAATGAGTAAGTGTCTTTTAATTCCATGGCTGTGATCACCATCTGCAGTGATTTTGGAGCCGAAACAAATAAAGTCTGACACTGTTTCCACTGTTTCCCCATCTATTTCCAGTGAAATGATGGGACCAGATGCCATGATCTTAGTTTTCTGAATGTTGAGCTTTAAGCCAACGGTTTCACTCTCCTCTCTCACTTTCATCAAGAGTCTTTTTAGTTCTTCTTCACTTTCTGCCGTAAGGGTGGTGTCATCTGCATATCTGAAGTTATTGATATTTCTCCCGGCAATCTTGATTCCAGTTTGTGCTTCTTCCAGCCCAGCGTTTCTCCTGATGTACTCTGCATATAAGTTAAATAAGCAGGGTGACAATATACAGCCTTGACGTACTCCTTTCCCTATTTGGAACCAGTCTGTTGTTCCATTTCCAGTTCTAACTGTTGCTTCCTGACCTGCATACAGGTTTCTCAAGAGGCAGGTCAGATGGTCTGGTATTCCCATCTCTTTCCGAATTTTCCACAGTTTATTGCGATCCACACAGTCAAAGGCTTTGGCATTGTCAATAAAGCAGAGGTAGATGTTTTTCTGGAACTCTCTTGCTTTTTTGATGATCCAGCAGATGTTGACGATTTGATCTCTGGTTCCTCTGACTTTTCTAAAACCAGCTGGAACATCTGGAAATTCACGTTTCACGTATTGCTGAAGCCTGGCTTGGAGAATTTTAAGCATTACTTTACTAGCGTGTGAGATGAGTGCAATTGTGTGGTAGTTTGAGCATTCTTTGGCATTGCCTTTCTTTGGGATTGGAATCAAAACTGACCTTTTCCAGTCCTGTAGCCACTGCTGAGTTTTCCAGATTTGCTGGCATATCGAGTGCAGCACTTCCACAGCATCATATTTTAGGATTTGAAATAGCTCAACTGTAATTCCATCACCTCCACTAGCTTTGTTCGTAGTGACACTTTCTAAAGCCCACTTGACTTCACATTCTAGGATGTCTGGTTCTAGGTGAGTGATCACACCATCATTATTATCTGGGTCATGAAGATCTTTTTTGTACAGTTCTTCTGTGTATTCTTGCCACATCTTCTGCTTCTGTTAGATCCCTACCATTTCTGTCCTTTATCAAGCCCATGTTTGCATGAAATGTTTCCGTGGTATCTCCAATTTTCTTGAAGACATCTCTGGTCTTCCCCATTCTGTTGTTTTCCTCTATTTCTTTGCATTGATCACTGAGGAAGGCTTTCTTATCTCTCCTTGCTATTCTTTGGAACTCTGATTCAAATGGGAATATCTTTCCTTTTCTCCTTTGCTTTTCACTTCTCTTCTTTTCACAGCTATTTGTAAGGCCTCCTCAGAGGGCCATTTTGCTTTTTTTGCTTTTCTTTTCCATAGGGATGGTCTTGATCCCTGTCTCCTGTACAATATCACGAACCTCTGTCCATAGTTCATCAGGCACTCTGTCTATCAGATCTAGTCCCTTAAATCTATTTCTCACTTCCACTGTATAATCATAAGGCATTTGACTTCAGTCATACCTGAATGGTCTAGTGGTTTTCTCCAGTTTCTTCAATTTAAGTCTGAATTTGGCAATAAGGAGTTCATGATCTGAGCCACAGTCAGCTCCCGGTCTTGTTTTTGCTGACTGTATAGAGCTTCTACATCTTTGGCTGCAAAGAATGTAACCAATCTAATTTCGGTGTTGACCATCTGGTGAATATCCATGTGTAGAGTCTTCCCTTGTGTTGTTGGAAGAGGGTGTTTGCTATGACCAGTTTGTTCTCTTGGCAAAACACTATTAGCCTTTGCCCTACTTCATTTTGTACTCCAAGGCCAAATTTGTCTGTTACTCCAGGTGTTTCTTGACTTCCTACTTTTGCATTCCAGTCCCTTATAATGAAAAGGACATCTTTTTTGGGTGTTAGTTCTAAAAGGTCTTGTAGGTCTTCATAGAACCATTCAAGTTCAGCTTCTTCAGCATTACTGGTTGGGGCATAGGCTTGGATTACCTTGATACTGAATGGTTTGCCTTGGAAATGAACAGAGATCATTCTGTTGTTTTTGAGATTGCATCCAAATACTGCATTTCAGACTCTTTTGTTGACCATAATGTCTTGGCAATAATACACAGCAGTATACAAAAAAGATCTTCACGACCCAGATAATCACTATGGTGTGCTCACTCACCTAGATCCAGACAACCTGGAATGTGAAGTCAAATGGGCCTTAGGAAGCATAAAGCTAGTGGAGGTGATGGAATTCCAGTAGAGCCATTTCTAATCTTAAAACATGATGCTATGAAAGTGTTGCACTCAATATGCCAGAAAATTTGGACCACTCAGCAGTGGCCATAGGACTGGAAAAGGTCAATTTTCATTTCAATCCCAAAGAAAGGCTATGCCAAATATGTTCAAACTACCTCACATTTGCACTCTTCTCATACGCTAGCAAAATAATGCTCAAAATTCTCCAAGCTAAGCTTCAACAGTATGTGAACTGAGAACTTCCAGATCTTTAAGCCGGATTTAGAAAAAGCAGAGTAACGAGAGATCAAATTGAGAACATCTGTTGGATCATAGAAAAAGCAAGAGATTTCCAGAAAAGCATCTATTTCTGCTTTCTGGACTATGCCAAAGCCTTTGACTGTGTGGATAACAACAAACTGTGGAAAATTTTGAAAGAAATGGGAATACCAGACCACCTGCCCTGCCCTTGAGAAACCTGTATGCAAGTCAAGAAGCAACAACTAGAACTGGACATGGAACAAACTGGCTCCAGATCAGGAAAGGAGTACATCAAGGCTGTATATAGTCACCCTGCATATTTAACTTATATGCAGAGTACATCATTAGAAATACCAGGCGGGATGAAGCACAATCTGGAATCAAGATTGCTGGGGAAAATATCAATAACCTCAGATACACAGATGACACCACTCTTGTGGCTGTAAGCGAAGAACTAAAGAGCCTCTTGATGAAAGTGAAAGAGGAGCATGAAAAAGCTGGATTAAAACTCAACATTCAAAAACAAAGATCATGGCATCCAGTTCCATCACTTTATGGCACCGATGGAAACAGTTACATACTTTATTTTCTTGGGCTCCAAAATCACTGCAGATGTGACTGCAGCCATGAAATTAAAAGACACTTAACTCCTTGGAGGGAAAGTTGTTAAGAAGCAGAGACATTACTGTTCCAAAAAAGTTCCATGTGTTCAAGCTATGGTTTTTCCAGTAGTCATGAGTGGGTGTGAGAGGTGAAACATAATGAAAGCTGAGCGCTGAAGAAATGATGATGTTGAACTATGGTTTTGGAGTAGACTCTTGAGAGTCCCTTGAACAGCAAGGAAATCAAACCAGTCAATCCTAAAGGAAATCAGTCCTGAATATTCCTTGGAAGGACTGATGCTGAAGCTCCAATACTTTGGTCATCTGATGCGAAGAACTGACTCATTGGAAAAGACCCTGATGCTGGGAAAGATTGAAGGCAAGGGGAGAAGGGGACAACAGAGGATTCAATGGTTGGATGACATCACTAACTCGATGGACATGAGTTTGAGTAAACTCTGGGAGTTGGTGATGGACAGGGAAGCCTGGAATGCAGCTGTTCATGGGGTTCCAAAGAGTGAGACATGACTTGGCGACTGAACTGAAGTGATTGAACTGACTGAACCAGTCCAAGTGTTTGAGCATAACCTCTGACTAAACTTTAGCTGCCTGTGAAGATATATAAGTATAGAGGCTGACCCAAAGAATTCAGGATAAAAAATATAAGTAATAACAAAATTAAGTGCTGACAAGGGTGCAAATCAAAAAGGAATTCTTTCTTTGCTGGTGGAAATGCCAAGTGGAACAGCCACTTTGAAAGACAATTTGGCTGCTTCTTAGAAAACCAAACTTTTTACCATACTATCTAGCAATCATTATCCTTGAGTTTACCCAAAGGAGCTGAAATTTTACATCCGCAGGGAAAACTGCACATGAATATTTATGGCAGCTTTGCTCAATACTTGTCAATAACCAATATGTCTTCAGTAGTTGAATATGTAAATAATCTGTAAGGAAATGAACTATCATGCCTTACAAAGACATGGAGAACATCATCATGCCTTAAAAAGACATGAAGAAATCTTAAATGAATCTTACTAATTAAAATAAAACAATATGAAACCAAGTAAATAAACTTTCAAGAAAAAGTAATTGTATAAAGACTGAAAGCAGATTAGTGGTTTCCTGGAGTTGGGGTTGGGATAGGCACTGAATACAAGGGTATAAGTGGGAGCTCTTAAGGGTGATGGAAATATTCTAAAACTAGAAGGTGCTGTTAGGGGCACAGCTCTAAAATTTACTAAAAAGCATTTGATTGTCTACTTATAATGGATCATTGTTATGGTATAGAAATTATACCTCCATTTTTAAAATACAGAGCTACAAAGGACAGTTTGGGATCATTTAAGTAAATTTTGATATGAACCTTCTATTAGACAACATTGTTATACCAATGGTAAATTCCTTGTATTTTTGGGCAACTGTTCTTATTCTTGTTCATAGTATTTACAGGTGAAATGTGATGATTGCAATTTATTTTTAAATGTTCAGTCAAAATAAGGCATATAAATAGAAACAAATGTTGCAAGTATATATTAACAAGTTTGTGTTTACTATTATTCCTTGAACATTTTTGTAAGTCTGACATTTTTCAAAAGAGGAGTTGGAAGGTAAAGAAATCCCTTCTAGGTTTGTTTGTTGTTTTTACCTATATTGAAGTGGGGAAAACTGGTGGAAGAAGAGGCTGGGTGTGGAGCAGGAGAGAAAAGTGTTTTCCTCTGAACAAGTTTCAAAGGCTATGAATCATCTAAGTGCTCAGGGATGAAACACAGAGAAAGGATTTTAAAGCTTTGAGCATTAAATCCTTGATACTGTGGGGATCACCTAACTAGATAGTACAGATCAACACAAAAGTTGCTAACTGTGTAAAATGGCACTGAGAGACTGTATATGATAAAGAGACTGAGAGACTGTATATGATAAAGAGAAGGGTGTCTGTTGGGTTTGACTACTTGAAAATTTATTAGTGACATTAATTATATCCGTTTCAGTGGAATAAGACAAGGATTAGAGTGGTTTAAGAGTAAGGCGAGACCATGAGTATATGCAACCCTTTAGAAAGTACTCCTCTGAAAGGAACATAAGGTGGTAGCTATAGGAAGATTTAAAGTGAAGAAGAGATATGTTCTTGTTTTTTGTTTGTGGGTTTGTTTTTAATATGAGATACTAGAACATGGTTTTTTAGAGGATTATGAGAAGAAAGGGAATGGGAGGGTGAGCAGGAGGGAGAGAAGGACGAAGAGATACAGAGAGAGTGAAAGAGATTCTTGATGAGAGGGAGAGATAGAGACAGAGAAGATGAAAGAAAGAGAATTTTCTTAATGTGCCTGGTTGCTTTTAGTGAGGTGTCTTTTTCATCCTACAAGTACTTTAAATAATAGCTGGAGAAAGCTTTCCATTAAGATCCAAATACAGTTTCTTTGAACTCCAGTCTAAGTTCAATGAAAGTCTATGAATACCTCCCAAGATAACTTGAAGGATGGAGTTACTGTGAGAGGAAATTATATTTTTTTCTTGCATATTCCTTTTCTGCATTTAGACTTAATTGGTTTGGTATATGGGTCATCTCCTGAGCCTACTGTATTGCCTAACTCAAAAAACTCAGTGTCCATTTTTGTGATTTACGGACACACACAAATTAATGTACAAACAAAAATGTGTTTGGGTTTGAAACAGATTGTACTGAAAAGCTGAAGGTGGTAGAACATTCAAGCAACTTAAAACAGCTTAAAATTGAACATATTTCCTTTTAAAGCTTATTTACCTTGTTCCCTTTTCAGATCTTCATTATTACCCACAAGAGCAGCTGAACTAATTTTTTTTTTTTTATAAATTTATTTATTTTAGTTGGGGGCTAATTACTTTACAATATTGTAATAGTTTTTGCCATACATTGACATGAATCAGCCATGGGTTTACATGTGTTCCCCTTCCTGGACCCCCCACCCACCTCCCTCCCCATCCCATCCTTCTGGATCATCCCATTGCCCCGGCCCTGAGCCCTTGTCACATGCATCGAACATGGAATGGTGTTCTGTTTCACATATGATAATATACATGTTTCAATGCTATTCTCCCAGAACGTCCCACCCTCACCTTCTCCCTCAGAGTCCATAAAATTGTTCCATGCATCTGTGTCTCTTATTCTGTCTCGCATATAGGGTTATCGTTACCATCTTTCAAATTCCATATATATGCATTAGTATACTGTATTGTTGTTTTATACATTTTATCATCCCTTTCCAGCCAATGCTCATAGGTAATCATTTTCCAATTTTAATTGACTTTCAGAGGATTATGAGAAGAGAAGGAAAGGGTGTTTTATTGAACAAAACCACTTTCTTTCATAATCAGTTTATGATATTCTTTGCAAAGAACTTTTTTATTTTTTTCAGACCTCTAAAAAGTTGGTATCACTCTTTCTAGCCTTGGTATGTCTTCTACACTCTTGCAATGTAATCAATGCCAAATAAATCTGGAATTGGTAAATCACGACAGTTTTCTGTGTAAGAAGACTTTTGAAGACTAGCCAAAATTTTCAGTCTGTGTAAAATGCAGGTGTGTGTTAACAGCTATTTATAATAAATTGGAACACCTGTTAAGTCTGTATTCCAGCTTTCTCTTTAATTCCAGATGCAATTCAATGTCTTCACATAACCATTATATTATGCCAGAAAACATTACATAAAAGAGTAAGCCAACATTCTCATCTGTTTCTAAGCAGCATTTTCAAATCAGTGCCTTCCTTCAATTTTGCATTTATGGAAGGACTTCCAGAATACTGAGCAAGTTGTTTTTGAGGATTTGATAGAAAAAGCATATGGTGGTTCAATATTGGAGTATTATTTTTTGTGTTTTCCTTCTTCCTTCTTACTAGTACAACTCCTAACTTAAAAGTCAAATTTGTAAAGACAATTAATGTATGCATTGTTTAACACAAGCATGTTAAGTGTAAATTTATTTTTAGTTGTTTTGGGTTTCATAAGAAATTATTTTTGTTTTCTTGTTCTTCATTTCCATGAGATAAGTGAGTCTTCAGGGGAAAAGAGAGAATTCCAATATAAATAATTTATCTTTCATTTTTGTTTGATGCACATTTTGCTTAAAAGTGGAGTAATTCATATATTTCGAAAGGTATCTTGGTAGGATACATTAAAAGAAAAATAATTTACATATTTTTATGAAGTATATAGTATATAATTTTGAAATATTCCCTAAAGAAAACTGAACACAAAGCTCATTAAAGAAATATTCTTGAGTGAAGATGCTCTTGTTAGTAGAATAAAAAATAAAATAAAAAATCTTTCCATACAACTAAAGTTCTGTATGTGTGTGTGTATATATATATATATATATATATATATATATATATATATATACACATATTTTTTTAACTTAGAATTCACATAAAAAGCAGGTGGATGATTGTTACTAAAATCGATGGCTTATTTGGTATGGCTGCCTTAATATATCAGTTATGTGTTATAATAGGAACTTGCATTAAGAGTCTCTAGTTGACTCCACAAGTTTTTTTATATATTTATTTTCAACTTTTCTCTGATTTTATGTTTGTGGTTCAAAGTATATATTAACTATTTCAAAGTAATCTATTGTTTTTTATGATGCCTGTCATAGCTTGAAGACAAATATACAGAACTAAAATTTTAAGAATAATAATTTCAGTAACCCAAAGACACTATAAAAGGTAATAATAAGAGCAATAAATCATAAAAACCCCAAGTAAGGGCAAATGAAATTGATGTTTAACATGAGGACACTTTGGCAGCCAAGAGGGAAAAGTATGCCTTCTTATAGATAACCAAGATTGACTGTGAAATGTCAAAAATGATTGAGTACCAGGAGAAATCATCATTCATCTTTCAGAGTCACTGGGAAAAAAAAAAAAAAACACTTCAAGATGTCCAACAGGGCAAGACACTGCACTTAAAGGAAATTGAAACCTCAGTACACATGAAGACTGCTAGGCGGCTGATCATGCAAAACATGCCATGGTGTTAAGATACCAGGGACAGAGAAACAAAGAGTTTTAACTATGGGCCCAGACTCAATTTGATATGGAAGCTACTATAAGCTTACTATTTGAGATTTACCATTTTCATTTTGTCTTGAAATAAGAGTATATACTTAAACCAGGAATCAATAAATTCTTTCTGTTAAGGGTCATATAGCAAACACTTCAGGATTTGCAGGATATATTTATTGTTGTTGTTCAGTCACTCAGTTGTGTCCAACTCTTCGTGACTCCATGGACTGCAGCATACCAGACTTCCCTGCCCTTCACCATCTCCCGGAGCTTGCTGAAACTCATGTCCATTGAGTCAGTGATACCATCCAACCATCTTGTCCTCTGCCGTCCCCCTCTCTTCCTGCTTTCAATCTTTCCCAGCATCATGGTCTTTTCTAATAAGTCATCTCTTCACAATAGATGGCCAAAGTATTGGAGTTTATGCATCAGTCCTTTCAATGAATATTCAGGACTGATTTCCTATAGGATTGATTGGTTTGATATCCTTGCAGTCCAAGGGACTCTCAAGCATCTTCTCCAACACCACAGTTAAAAAGCATCAACTCTCTGGCACTCTGCTTTCTTTATGGTCCAAGTCTCATATCCATACATGACTACTGGAAAAACCACAGCTTTGCCTATACACACCTTTGTCGGCAAAGTAATGTCTCTGCTTTTTAATATGCTGTCTAGCTTACTCATAGCTTTGCTTCCAAGGAGCAAGCATCTTTTAATTTCATGGCAGCAGTCACTATCTGCACTGATTTTGGAGCTCCCCCCAAATAAAGTCTGCCACTGTTTTCATTGTTTCCCCAACTATTTGCCATGAAGTAATGGGACCGGATGCCATGATCTTCATTTTTTGAATGTTGAGCTTTAAGCCAGTTTTTTCATTCCCCTCTTTCATTTTCATCAAGAGGCTTTTTGATTCCTCCTCACTTTCTGCCATAAAGTTGGTGTTATCTGCATATCTGAGGTTATTAATATTTTTCTTGAAAATCTTGATTCCAGCTTGTGATTCATCCAGCCTGGCATTTCACATAATGTACTCTGCATAAAAGTTAAATAAGCAGGGTGACAGTATATAATTTTGATGTTCTCCTTTCCCAATTTTGAACCAGTCCATATAGTCTGTTGAATTTTCTAAACATTGATGCTGTAACATGAAAGCAGATTTCAGGTCAGATCAGTTCAGTTGCTCAGTCGTGTCCGACTTTTTGCCACCCCATGAACCACAGCACGCCAGGCCTCCCTGTCCATCACCAACTCTTGGAGTCCACCCAAACCCATGTCCATTGAGTCGATGATGCCATCCAACCATCTCATCCTCTGTCGTTCCCTTCTCCTCCTGCCTTCAATCTTCCCCAGCATCAGGATCTTTTCCAATGAGTCAGTACTTCGCATCAGGTGGCCAAAGTATTGGAGTTTCAGCTTCAACATCAGTCCTTCCAATGAACACCCAGGACCTCCTTTAGGAGGACTGGTTGGATCTCCTTGCAGTCCAAGGGATTCTCAGGAGTCTTCTCCAACACCACAGTTCAAAAGCGTCAATTCTTCAGTGCTCAGCTTTCTTTATAGTCCAACTCTCACATCCACACATGACTACTGGAAAAACCATAGCCTTGACTAGATGGACCTTTGTTGGCAAAGTAATGTCTCTACTTTTTAATATGCTGTCTAGGTTGGTCATAACTTTCCTTCCAAGGAGCAAGCGTCTTTTAATTTCATGGCTCCAGTCACCATCTGCAGTGATTTTGGAGCCCCCCAAAATAAAGTCTGACACTGTTTCCCCATCTATTTCCCATGAAGTGATGGGACCAGATGCCATGATCTTAGTTTTCTAAATGTTGAGCTTTAAGCCAACTTTTTCACTCTACTCTTTCACTTTCATCAAGAGGCTGTTTAGTTTTTCTTCACTTTCTGCCATAAGGGTGGTGTCATCTGCATATCTGAGGTTATTGATATGAAAGCAGACTTAAGCAATACATAAAATAAATGCCATGAGCGTAACCCAGTAAAATATTGTTCAGACACTAAATTTTGAATTGCATACATTTTTCACATTTTATGAAATATTTATTCTTTGGATTTTTTTCAACTGTTAAAACAAAGAAGAAATTCTCAGTTCACAGTCATACAAAAATCAGTGGTTGACTGGGCTATAGTTTTCTCACCTCCAGCATAAAAATATATATTGATATGATACAAAAGATTATGCAGATCTAGCTATTGAGTGCCTCAGTTAGGTTTTTGTTCAATAACAAACCGTCTCAGAACTTTAATGGTTAAAATAATCACCATTTCTTGTTCATACATATATACAATGGAATACTGCTCAGGCATGAAAATGAACACCTTTCAGTTAGTTCTAATGAGATGGATGAACCTAGAGCCTATTATACAGAGTGAAATAAGTCAGAAAGAGAAAAACAAATATCATACATTCATTTGTATATATATGGAATCTAGAAAGATGGTACTGATGAACCTGTTTGCAGGGCTGCAATGGAGATGCAGACATAGAGAACAGACATGTGGACATGGGCGGAGGGGGGAAGGAAGGAGAGAATGAGATGAATGGAGATAGTAGCAACATACACTACCATATGTGAAATACAGAGCCAATGGAAATTTGCAATATGAATCAGGGAACTCAAACTGGGGCTCTGTAACAACCTAGAGGGGTATTAGAGGATGAAAAGTGGAAGGCAGTTTCAAGAGAGAGGGACATATGTATGGTGGTGGTTTAGTCACTAAGTCATGTCCGACTCTTGTGACCCCATGGATTACAGCCTGCCAGGTTCCTCTGTCCATGGAATTCTCCAGCCAAGAATACTGGAGTCGGTTACCATTCCCTTCTCCAGGGGATCTTCCTGGCCCAGGGATCAACCCAGGTCTCCTGCATTGTTGGCAGATTCTTTACCAACTGAGTTATGAGGGAAGACATATATATACCTATGTCTAATTCATGCTGATGTATGGCAGAAACCAAACCAATATTGTAAAGCAAGTACCCTTCAATTAAAAATAAATAAACAATAAAAAAAATCATCACCATTTTTTTTTCTTGGTTTTTAGGGTCAGTAATTTGGATTAAGCTGAGGTAGATCTGATCTGGGCCAAGCTAGAGTATTCTTAGTTGGGTTCACTCTATGATCAAGGCTTCATCTGGAAATAGTGTTTTATTCCAGGACATTTATTTTGTAACAGTCCAGAATAGCTGCAACTATTAGAGCCTCTGCAGCATGGCCCCTTGCTTCCCAGTTTAGGCTCATTGGAATCATTCCTAGGATAGTTAAAGGGTTCCAGTAGCATGAAAGCAAAAACCTCAGTCCTCTTGAGGCCTAGGCTTAAAAGATGTACAATGTCACTTTTCCTGTGTTCTTCTGGTCCAAAGCAAGTCACAAAAGCAACCTTAATTCAAGGAGCAAGGAAAGAAACTATCACTTAAAAGGAGAAGCTGTAAAAAACTGTGGCCATTTTTTACAATCTACTACACTGAACTCCCCCAAACCTTTAAACAGGTATTATTGGAGCAACATCTGAAATTGAGACAATTAAAATAATGCATGAGGGTCAATCACAACAGTTGGAATGATGTGAAATAAAGAGGATTCACATTTATGCCCCCCAAACCAATACCATGGATGTCTTGGAATTATCCATTTGCTTATAAATATATTTTATTCTGAACTTCAGTTTTGTCATGACATTTGCTACATCATAAGCTTGTATACTGTGCTGTGCTAAGTTGCTTCAGTTGTATCCGACTCTTTGTGACTCCATCGACTGTAGCCCACCGGGCTCCTCTGTCCGTGGAATTCTCCAGACATGAACACTGGCATGGATTGCCATGCCCTCCAGGGGATCCTCTTGACCCAGGGATTGAACCTGAGTGTCTTGAGTCTCCTGCACTTTCAGGTGGGTTCTTTACCACTAGCACCACCTGGGAAACCCACATCATAAGCTTAGTTCTTCAAATTACAGGTGTTGATTTGTACTTGATCTGCTTTCCCTGTGGGTAACACTGCATTAACTGCTTCAAAGTAAGCAGCAGCAGATATATTTCACTACCCCAGATAATAGAATGACAAAATTTTATATAAAAAGAGAGTTATTAGAAGGATGTAAGTTATAATTGCTCTATATTAATTATAGGAATTATAAAAAAATCATTACAACATTGGTCTTCTTTTATTTTTAGTATTTTTATTAATGTTATTTAACAGTAAATAAGGTGGTTTCTTGATAGCTCAGTTGGTAAAGAATCCGCCTGCAATGCAGGAGACCACAGTTCGATTCCTCGGTCGAGAAGACACACTGGAGAAGGGATAGGCTATCCATTCCAGTATTGTTGGGCTTCCTTTGTGGCTCAGCTGGTCAAGAATCCACCTGCAATATGGGAGACCTGGGTTTGATCCCTGGGTTGGGAAGATCCCCTGGAGAAGGGAAAGGCTACCCACTCCAGTATTCTAGCCTGGAGAATTCCATGTATAGTCCATGGGGTCACAAAGAGTTGGACACGACTGAGCAACTTTCACTTTCAAGGTGGTTCAGTGGTAAAGAATCTGCCTTCCAAGGTAGAAGATGCCGCATGTTTGATCCTTGGCTTGGGAAGATTCCCTGGAGGGAGGAAATGGCAATCCATCTCAGTATTCTTGCCTGGGAAATCCCATGGGCAGAGGAGCCTAGTAGACTATAGTCCATGGGGTTGCAAAGAGTCAGACACAACTGGCTATGCACACTTACATATAAGATTTACCTCAACCAATGACAGATATTTACATTTGGGTTTTTTGTTTGCCTTTTTAAAAAAAAATTACTACTTTAAGTTCTTAATATTTAAAGAAGGATTTTTCTTCAAGGGAAAGGTAAACTAACTTATACAGTGAATAAGCCTAGTTAATCAGTAGTCACTGACTGCTAACTCCACATTCTAAGTGACTGCAAAACATGAAGTAGCTAATTAAATGGTTTAAATCTGCTTTATCACCAATCATGGCACATTCACACTCAACATGAGAGATTCAGGGGAACCACCTGTGCAGAAATGGGGACATTTGAGGACCCAAACACTACTTTCAGTAGCCCTCAATTATTTTCATAACCTGCACTCTCATTGTTTGTTCTCTGCCCCCCAGATTTTGACTCAACAATTCCAGACCCTTTTGCTCAGCCCTAGCCCTGGAATTTCTGGTCTGTGCTTCTTACTCAAGTTCTGTCCTTTCTTCCAGGAGTCATGGTGCTGCTACCCTTTTGAATTTGGCCTCTATTTTTTTTTTCAATCATCCACTAGTTTTCTTTTAGTTTTTTGCAGTATAGAATATATCAGACCTATAGAAATGTACAGATATGACAGGCTTCCATGTACTCACAACCTTGGTTTAAAAGATGTGGACCTTTGCTAATTCTTTCTGAAAATCACTTAAAAAATAATTAAAATGAACATGTTCAGCAAAAGCTTCTCAGTCTTTCTCTGCCTCCCTTCTCTACTATTATGAAGTTGATTTGCATCATTCTCATGTGTGGTTATTTCATTTTATTGACTATTTTCTGATTAAAACATTTATTTCAAAAACAAAAAAAAATATCAGGGAAGTAAAGTACACATGATACTTGAAGATAGCAAAAACTGTGAAAGTGTATTTGAATGACTGAAATGTGGGAAACATTTCTTCTAAACATAGCTATTTTCAGGAGATTGTAGAAAATTGAGCCATAGCCAGCTATATTATTTTAACAGGGGTCAAATCTCAGTCACTTATAATAGATCATGGAACTCTTTTTAGCTAATACCAAACATGATTCTCCTCCAACACCATGCTCCACAAAACTACTACTAAAGTGTGGAAGTCAAAATCTATTTGCCACCTAACATGAACTTGTTTTTTAGCATCATGGCTAAGAAAGATTTAACGTAGAGATGTGGGAATTGGAACATGGGGCAGCAGGACAGTGGATGGCAGCATAGATCTGCAGGCATGGGATGGGCACAGATTGCCGGAAGAAGCAGTGAGGGTGCTTGGTATTCAAGGCAAGAGACTGGAACCAGAGCAGAAAATAGGCAAATCAGTCATAAATCTAACAACACAGCTTTCCTTTTCTGAAACATCTTAAAGCCTTTCTGTTTTTCATGAGATGAGGTCCAAATTCTCTAGCTGACATCCTAGGACTCCATAATTTGGTCCATCTATTCATCTTTAGCAGCCTGCCAATATACCTTTACTCTATATGCAATCTTCCTTCTCATCATTGGACTATTGGCTGTTCCACACATTCTATGTATGCTTATGTCTCAGAGTTAACTTGACATCTTTTTACAAAGAATCCTGGCTAGATATCCTGCTCCTGCCTTGCCCTGACCTAACCCCAACCTATTCTATTCTGTGCCTACGAAAGTCTACTTCTCTAAGTCTCAGCCCAGACTTTAACCCACAGAAAACACCCACAACACCTGTTCCTTCTGATTTTCTGTAGCGCTCTGCTCATTTCTCTGGTTCAACAACTCTGATGTTCAGTCAGTTCAGTTCAGTCGCTCAGTCGTGCCCGAATCTTTGCGACTCCATGAACAGCAGCACGGCAGGCCTCCCTGTCCATCTGCAATTTCCTGACGTTACCCAAACTCATGTCCTTTGAGTTGGTGATGCCATCCAACCATCTCATCCTCTGTCGTCCCCTTCTCCTCCTGCCTTCAATCTTTCCCAGCATCAGGGTCTTTTCCAGTGAGTATCAGGTGGCCAAAATATTGGAGCTTCAGCTTCAACATCCATCTTCCAATGAACACCCAGGACTGATCTCCTTTAGGATGGACTGGTTGGATCTCCTTGCAGTCCAAGGGACTCTCAAAAGTCTTCTCCAACACCACAGTTCAAAAGCATCAATTCTTCGGTGCTCAGCATTCTTTATAGTCCAACTCCCACATCCACACATGACCACTGGAAAGATGGACCCTTGTTGGCAAAGTAATGTCTCTGCTTTTTAATATGCTGTCTAAGTTGGTCATAACTTTCCTTCCAAGGAGTAAGTGTCTTTAATTTCATGGCTGCAATCACCATCTGCAGTGATTTTGGAGCCCAAAAAAATAAAGTCAGCCACTATTTCCACTGTTTGCCCATCTATCTGCCATGAAGCGATGGGACCAGATGCAATGACCTTAGTTTTCTGAATGTTGAGCTTTAAGCCAACTTTTCATTCTCCACTTTTCCTTTCATCAAGAGGCTCTTTAGTTCTTCACTTTCTGCCATAAGGGTGATGTCATCTGCATATCTGAGGTTATTGATATTTCTCCAGGCAATCTTGATTCCAGTTTGTGCTTCCTCCAGCCCAGGGTTTCTCATGATGTACTCCGCATATAAGTTAAATAAGCAGGGTGACAATATACAGCCTTGACGTACTCCTTTTCCTATTTGGAACCAGTCTGTTTCATGTCCAGTTCTAACGGTTGCTTCCTGACCTGCATACAGGTTTCTTAACAGGCAGGTCAGGTGGTCTGGTATGCCCATCTCTTTCCAAATTTTCCACAGTTTATTGTGATCCACACAGTCAAAGGCATTGGCATAGTCAATAAAGCAGAGGTAGATGTTTTTCTGGAACTCTCTTGCTCTTACGATGATTCAGCAGATGTTGGCAATTTGATCTCTGGTTCCTCTGCCTTTTTTAAAACCAACTTGAACATCTGGAAGTTCACAGTTCACGTATTGCTGAAGCCTGGCTCGGAGAATTTTAAGCATTACTTTACTAGCATGTGAGATGAGTGCAATTGTGCGATAGTTTGAGCATTATTTGGCATTGCCTGCCTTTGGGATTGGAATGAACACTGACCTTTTCCAGTCCGGTGGCCACTGTTGAGTTTTCCAGATTTGCTGGCATATCGAGTGCAGCACTTTCAAAACATCATCTTTTAGGATTTGAAATAGCTCAACTGGAATTCCGTCACCTCTACTAGTTTTGTTTGTAGTGATGCTTCCTAAAGCCCACTTGACTTCACATTCCAGGATGTCTGGTTCTAGGTGAGTGATCACACCATTGTGATTATCCGGGTCATGAAGATCTTTTTTGTACAGTTCTTCTGTGTATTCTGGCCACCTCTTAATATCTTCTGCTTCTGTTAGGTCCATACAATTTCTGTCCTTTATCGAGCCCATCTTTGCATGAAATGTTCCCTTGGTATCTCTAATTTTCTTGAAGAGATCTCTAGTCTTTCCCATTCTATTGTTTTCCTCTAATTCTTTGCATTGATCACTGAAGAAGGCTTTCTTATCTCTCCTTGCTATTCTTTGGAACTCTGCATTCAAATGGGTATACCCTTCCTTTTCTCCTTTGCTTTTCACTTCCCATCTTTTCACAGCTATTTATAAGGAATTGCCATCTAACTCTGATGTTAGATGGTGAATATCCACAATTGTTTATGCCTAGTTCAAGAAACACAACTACTTCTGAATCTCTGGTACCTAGCACTCCCCATAGTACTAAATATGTCTGTTTTTTTTTTTAAGTTAGCATGCATAACATCATTAGCCATTACACTAATAGTACAATTAACAATTGTACAATAGTACAATTCCCAGGTGGCACTAGTGGTAAAGAACCCGCCTGTCAATGCAGGAGACATAAGAGACGTGGGTTAGATCCCTGAGTCAGGAAGATCCCTTTGAGGAGGGCATGGCAATCAACTCCAGTATTTTTATCTGGAGAATCCCATGAATAGAGGAAACTGGTGAGCTACAGTCTGTAGGGTCACATAGAATCTGACATGACCGAAGCGACTATCATGCATGCACAATTAACAATACAATTAGTATCACTATATACCTACTAGAATGACTAAAGTTAAAGACTAAAATAAATACATTTTGAATCAATGTGTCACAGTTCTGTCCAGGGAAGACCCTATTTTGATAGCAGCAAATGCTTTATAAATGACAAGGAAAGATTTTAATTTTAATATTATAATTACCCCCTTCCCTGTCAAAAAGTCTGTGCTTTGCTAGTGATGCTGCAGACCAAAAAGAAGCTTTTTCCCTCCAGGCGTTCGTTGTAAGAAATCACAAAGTAGACATGTTAATTTTTATGAATAATAAAAGCATACATGAAAATTTCCTGGCAGTCCAGTGCCATAGCCATGGGTTCAATTCTTGACTGAGGAACTAAGATATCACAAGCCAGAGAGAATGGCTAAAAACAATAAAAATAAACAAAATCATGTGCCACGAAGATATCTGAAATATGACAGTGAAGAGAATAAACATTTTGCCATCTCAAGATAGAAGAACCATCATAGGACAAGACTGAGTTCAGAAATACATGAAGTAGTCATTGAATTAGGTTGGTTTATATATCTGAACATTACATTTCCCGTTACAGACAGACATCAAGTAACAATTCAAGAGATTAACTTTTTACCTTGGTTTAGGTTCAGTTAAATTTATAATGGCTGAGAATAGATATTTAGGATTAGAACCTACTTTGTTTTCTAAACTTTCCTCCTTTCTCAATCTGAATCTATACCATCAATTGTGTATTTTATATATAAAAAACACTGATATTTGTTGGAGGAGTAGATAAGTAAATAAATTTTTCATTATCCAAGGTGTTTTCTCCTAAAAAAAAAAACAGTATAGTATCTTTAAAATTTATTTCTTAATCCCGAACTTCTAATTTGCAGCTATAGAACTTACATAGAATTTCTAACAACATCCATTTCCATTTTCATAAACATATTATTGTTTACTGTCAAGTATATTAAGTGTCTAGTCATAAACAATTTTTAATTTACTAATATTTACCTTCATTTTTTCTCAGGGATTACTCTTGAGGTAGATTTTAGGACATACATCATTTACCTATTTCCCATTAAATACAGGTTTTTAATATTCACTTCTTTTGATAAAAGTACATTTAATTATCCTAAGACATTTACACTTTTCAAAATCTCTGACTCGGAATTGAGGATTAGGCTCAATTCTGACAGAGAAAAGCAAAAAGATCTAATAGAGATAGAGATAAATTTTAAATAAATATATATGACTAAAAGTAATTAAGCCAAAATGTTAACAGTTGCCATTGAGTTGTGAAATTTTTTCCTTCTGTTTATTTTTATTCTTTACAAATTTTCTAGAATGAGCATGTGTTAATTTTATAATCATGAAAGATTAGCATTTAAAATTAATTAATCTGAATTTTACAGACATTGTACAGGAGACAGGGATCAAGACCATCCCCATGGAAAAGAAATGCAAAAAAGCAAAATGGCTGTCTGAGGAGGCCTTACAGATAGCTGAGAAGAGAAGAGAAGCGAAAAGCAAAGGAGAAAGGGAAAGATATTCCCATCTGAATGCAGAGTTCCAAAGAATAGCAAGGAGAGATAAGAAAGCCTTCCTCAGTGATCAATGCAAAGAAATAGAGGAAAACAACAGATTGGGAAAGACTAGAGATCCCTTCAAGAAAATTAGACATACCAAAGGAACATTTCATGCAAAGATGGGATCGATAAAGGACAGAAATGGTATGGACCTAACAGAAGCAGAAGATATTAAGAAGAGGTGGCAAGAATACACAGAAGAACTGTACAAAAAAGATCTTCACGACCCAGATTATAACGATGGTGTGATCACTCATCTAGAGCCAGACATCCTGGAATGTGAAGTCAAGTGGACTTTAGAAAGCATCACTACATACAAAGCTAGTGGAGGTGATGGAACTCCAGTTGAGCTATTTCAAATCCTAAAAGATGATGCTGTGGAAGTACTGCACTTGATATGCCAGCAAATCTGGAAAACTCAGTAGTGGCCACAGGACTGGAAAATGTAAGTTTTCATTCTAATCCCAAAGAAAGGCAATGCCAAAGAATGCTCAAACTACCACACAATTGCACTCATCTCACATGCTAGTAAAGTAATGTTCAAAATTCTCCAGGCAGGCTTCAGCAATACGTGAACCGTGAACTTCCAGATGTTCAAGCTGGTTTTAAAAAAGGCAGAGGAACCAGAGATCAAATTGCCAACATCCGCTGGATCATCGAAAAAGCAAGAGAGTTCCAGAAAAACATCTATTTCTGCTCTATTGACTATGTCAAAGCCTTTGACTACGTGGATTACAATAAACTGTGGAAAATTCAGAAAGAGATGGGAATACCAGACCATCTGACCTGTCTCTTGAGAAACCTGTATACAGGTCAGGAAGCAACAGTTAGAACTGGACATGGAACAACGGACTGGTTCCAAATAGGAAAAGGAGTACGTCAAGGCTATATATTGTCACCCTGCTTATTTATCTTATATGCAGAGTACATCATGAGAAACTCTTGGCTGGAAGAAACACAAGCTGGAATCAAGATTGCCTGGAGAAATATCAATAACCTTAGATATGCAGATGATACCACCCTTATGGCAGAAAGTGAAGAAGAACTAAAGATCTTCTTGGTGAAAGTGAAAGAGGAGAGTGAAAAAGTTGGCATAAAGCTCAATGTTCAGAAAACTAAGATCATGGCATCTGGTCCCATCACTTCAAGACAAATAGATGGGGGAACAGTGTCAGACTTCGTTTTTTTGGGCTCCAAAATCACTGCAGATGGTGATTGCAGCCATGAAATTGAAAGACGCTTATTCCTTGGAAGGAAGGTAATGACCAATCTAGATAGCATATTTAAAAGCAGAGACATTACTTTGACATTGAAGGTCTGTCTAGTCAAGACTATGGTTTTTCCAGTGGTCATGTATGGATGTGAGAGTTGGACGGTGTAGAAAGCTGAGCACCAAAGAATCGATGCTTCTGAACTGTGGTGTTGGAGAAGACTCTTGAGAGTCCCTTAGACTGCAAGGAGATCCAATCACTCTATCCTAAACGAGATCGGTCCTGGGTGTTCATTGGAAGGACTGATGTTGAAGCTGAAACTCCAATACTTTGGCTACCTCATGCAAAGAGTTGACTCATTGGAAAACACCCTAATGCTGGGAAGGATTAGGGGAGGGAGGAGAAGGGGACGACAGAGGATGAGATGATTGGATGGCATCACCGACTCGATGGACATGGGTTTGGGTAAACTCCGGGAGTTGGTGATGGACAGAGAGGCCTGGCAGTGCTGCAATTCACGGGGTCGCAAAGAGTTGGACATGACTGAGCGACTAAACTGAACTGAACTGAAGCTGAATTTACTTACAACAAATATATTTTGAAATTAATTCAGCAGAATGATGGAGTAATGTGAACACTGTTTATTACTGTCTGTGGTGGGCCCTTTCTATTCTGAATGTACCCCAATGTCATTCACTACCTCATATGGCGTTCAGGTAATCTATCACTTACATCCCCATTGGAAAAATGATTTCGTTGTGATGTAGACCTTTGTAAATTGCAGACTAGATTTTTGTCTTAAATTTTCCTATCTAGGATTACCCTTATTAAAGACCCACTGAAATGATTATTTATTCTCATAATTAACAGCTCCCCTTCTGAATATTAAGTAGGTTGAACATAATCCATACAATAGTCTGCTCCAGCTAGCCATTTGTTCCCATGTGCATTTCTAAAGTGATATTTTAATTTATGTAACCATATGTTATTAGACCTCTGTTTTACTCTACCAGAGGTTCCTACTATAATTCTCAGGAAAAAGGAAAAGAGAAATTTCCAAAGGGGGTTTACTTCAAGAGATTCCTACTATGAAGGAAAAATGGAGCTGTTTTCTTCTTTTCTTGATTATGGTTAACATCTGTAAGGGAATTTTATAGCATTAAAATTTAGTGCAAGTACATGGAAAGAACCTAATATCAGAATTGATCACAAATCTAAAGCAGTACTTTTTAAAAACTCAGTTCTTGCAACTGGGGTTGAATGTTGAGAAATGACTAGAAAGACCATCATGCTAAAAAAAAATCATAAATTATGCTGTCTTTCATAATTTTCCAAATAATTTTGAAACTCATTTTGCACATGGCTGAATAATACAACCAATGAACAACTATCACTTGTCTTTCCTGCCAGCTTCTGTTTGCTGTAGAATAAAAAAAAATACTGCCAAGTATGAAAATGTAACAAGGGACAAAGATAAAAATAGAAAATCTAAAATATACTTTTGAGACTTCATTTTAGCATTTATTAAAACCAAGAAAATCTTCTATGCAATAAAATTACTTAAAAAGAAGCATATCTGATTGGTCTCCTTTTGGAGTTTCTTAACTTAAAAAATATTGATTCTGTGCTTTTTTTTTTTAATCTAGAATAACCACTTCAAAGGAGCTAAAATTATAAAAAGCCGAGAATTTCAGAGCTGAGCATCATTGTGTATCACTAGGCATTTGAGACTGTTAGCTCTGGTTTGATTATGTGGAACATTTAAGGAACTGTGGCATGCCCTTTTCTTCCTTGCCTGATGACAGGATGCCTTAATGGATTTCTTTTCCATGACTACAGTTCAGAGAGCAGTGCTCTTACTTGCTTTCATTTCATCAACTCAACAATCTGGAAAGGTCAAGACTGGACAGCATTACCATGAATTTTCAGTATTGCAAATATCAGTGATTGGGACTCTGCAGCCTGTGGGCCAAATGCAGTCACCAACTTTGTTTGGATGCTCTGAAGACTAAGACTGGATTTTACACTTTGAAATGGCAGCAGTATAATCAAAAGAATAATGTTTTATGACATTTGAGAATATATAGTATTCAGATTTGAACACAGTCATGTGTGTTTGCTTATATATTAGCTATGACTGATTTTTCATATAGTAATGAGAGAGTTCAGTATTTAGAAACTTTTGGCCCCCAAGTTTAAAATAGTTGCTGTCTGGCCTGTTATAGACTGAACTGTGTCTCTCCCAACCCCTAAGTTGAAGTTCTAACCCCAGTATGACTGCATTTGTTGACAAGGACTTTAAGATTGTAAAGAATGTTAAATGAGGTCATAGGCTTGGGGTCCTAAAACTACAGGACCATGTCCTCCTAAAAGAGAAGGAGATACCAAGAGCGCATATACACACAGTAAATGCCATATGAGGACACAGCAAGAAGGTTGCCATCTGCAATCAAGAAGAGAAGCCTCAGGAGAAACCTAAAGTATCGCTACCTTGATGTGCACTTCTAGCCTCCAGAATTGTGAGAAAATAAGTTTCTTACAGTTGTTTAAACCTCCCAGTTTGTAATATTTCATTACGATAGCCTTACTAGACTAATGAACAGTTGTTTACAAAATATGTGCCAATGCCTGATCAAGATGGAAGCCACAACTTCTAAAATTGTTAAGCCAAATCTAGAGGCCTAAGGAATTTACAATATTTATTTGGTAAGGTACAACACAAAGCAGAAACCTTAAAAGAAAGGACTCAGGCAGAGAAAAATCAGAGGATTTAAATCCAAGGAGATAAATTCAAGGAAAATGCCCTTCTGTTGGCACACTATTATGGAAATAACAAATTTGGATTGGAGTGGCTTCTGTGATGAAGAAGTTACATGGCACCTGTTGTCATTGTTCAGCTGCTAAGTTGTGTCCAAATCTTTGCAGACGCATGAACTGCAGCACACCAGGCTTCCCTGTCCTTCACTATCTCGTAGCGTCTGCTCATATCCATTGAGCCAGTGATGCGATCCAACCATCTCGTCCTCTGTTGCCCTCTTTTCTTCTTGCCCTCAGTCTTTCCCAGCATCAGGATCATTTCCAATGAGTCAACTCTTTGCATTAATTGGCCAAAGTATTAGAGCTTTGGCTTCAGCATCAGTCCTTCTAATGCAAGCAACATCTTCCACTGACACAAGAGACAATTCAACACATGGTAATCACCAGACGGTCAGTACCAATATCAGATTAATTATATTCATTGCAGCCGAAAATGAAGAAGCTATATACAGTTAGCAAAAACAAAACCTGGAGCTGACTGTGGCTCAGATCGTGAGCTTCTTATTGCAACATTCAGGCTTAAATTGAAGAAAGTAGTGAAAACCACTAGGCCATTTAGGTATGATCTAAATCAAATCCCTTATAATTATATGGTAGGGGTGACAAATAGAATCAAAGGACTAGATCTAGTACAGAATCCCTAAAGAACTGTGGGTTGAGGTAACATTGTACAAGAGGTTATGACCAAATCCATCCCAAAGAAAAAGAAATGCAAGAAAGTGAAATGGTGTCTAGGGAGGCCTTACAAATAGCTGAGAATGGCATCTGAAGTTTGATTTAATCATTTCTCTGTCTCTACTGCATATGCCCTGAAAATGTGTGTGTGTTCACTAGAGATTAGTTTGTTAGTTTGTTTACCTAAAATGACAGACAGTCTTCTGAGTGGGAGATTTCTGTTGTTCTTTCAGCTATTTTGCTGCCACTCATCTAAAAAGTTAAAAAAATAAAGATAAAAAACTTTATTTCTGTGTTTGAATTGTTTTTGTTCTATCTTCTGAATTTTTTAAAGTTATGTTTGATCTTTTTAAAAAATCAGAATTGAATTTCAGATGTCTTCATTTAATTGTGTACCAGATGTAATGTTTGACCCTTTCTGTTGTTTTCTATGTGCCAGAAGCATATAGGAACGTAGCTCAGAGCTGGTTGCTGACAAATCAAACCAAACCCAAGCAGTTCAATTTTCATATAGAGTCCTCTCAAGACGTAGAAACCTCAGGATGTTTCAGGTTAACTGAAAATCAGAACACTCTGCCCATGGCTGAGTTTGGTTTGAACACAAAATTTTAACTGATTGCCACTCTTTTGTATAATGGTGACCAGATTTTTTTTAATAGAGAAGAGGAAACAATCTATTTTCTGTTCACAGATTCATAGAATATTAGGAATTGAAAATAACCTCAGTAATCATCTAGTCTAATTCATCCTCATAAATTTAGAGATAATAACAGATATAATTTGATCTGCATTTATCAGTCAGTGTAGTCAGGGTTAAAAACCAAACCTTCAAAATTGGTATTAACAAAAAAGTTATTCCTCCCTCATTCTGCGTAATCAAGTGGGTGGGTGGAAGGATGATCATTTTCCCTTAGGTGCTATTGAGGTTGTATTTCAGCACAAGTTTCCATGAGTGCCATGGCTGAGAAAAGAAAGCACTGTCTTCTACTTCTGCTCCCATATCAATAGCCAGAGCAAGTCACAGATTACATGACAACCACAAAGGCAGCAGGGACCCACCATCCTTCCCTGGGCCTAGAAGGACAACCAGAACACTTCTGTGTAGCTTCAGTGTCTGCCACAAAATACTATGTTTCTGGTGTGTCACTTGTTACAACTAAATCAACAGATACTCAGTACATCTACCATCTGCACAGAAGGAGACAGATACTGTGTTTCCAATAAGACATTTATAAAAAATTAAATTTTTTCTCCTAATGTTGATGCTGTCTCTAGCACAAAAACAGCAGATGGTAGAGAGGGATATATATACACATATATGTCAATATAAAATGGAGACCCATTTCTAAATAAAGTAGAGAGAAAAGCAGAAAATCTGCCTAATATTTTGTTTCTTTCTTTGGGGATTCAGTCCTGATCATGAAGGAATTGCCTATAAAATTAACTTGTATTCAGCTCAGTTCAGTTCAGTCGCTCAGTCATGTCTGACTCTTTGCGACCTCATGGACTGCAGCACGCCAGGCCTCCCTGTCTATCATCAACTCCCAGAGTTTACTCAAACTCATGCCCATTGAGTCGGTGATGCGATCCAACCATCTCATTTTCTGTCATCCCCTTCTCCTCCTGCCTTCAATCTTTGCCAGCATCAGGGTCTTTTCAAATGAGTCAGCTCTTCACATCAGGTGGCCAAAGTATTGGAGTTTTAGCTTCAGCATCAGTCCTTCCAATGAATATTCAGGACTGATTTCCTTTAGGGTGGACTGGTTGGATCTCCTTGCAGGCCAGGGGATTCTCAAGAGTCTTCTCCAACACCACAGTTCAAAAGCATCAATTCTTCCATGCTCAGCTTTCTTTATAGTCCAACTGTCACATCCATAAGTGACAACTGAAAAACCATAGCCTTGACTAGACGGACCTTTGTTAACAAAGTAATGTCTCTGCTTTTTAACATGCTGTCTCAGTTGGTCATAACTTTTCTTGCAAGGAGCAAGGGTCTTTTAATTTCTTGGCTGCAGTCACCATCTGCAGTGATTTTGGAGCCCAAGAAAATAAAGCCTGTAACTGTTTCCACTGTTTCTCCATCTATTTGCCATGAAGTAATGGGACTAGATGCCATGATCTTTGTTTTCTTAATGTTGAGCTTTAAGCAAACTTTTTCACTCTCCTCTTTCACTTTCATCAAGAGACTCTTTAGTTCTTCTTCGCTTTCTGCCATAAGGGTGGTGTCATCTACATATCTGAAGTTATTGATATTTTCCTGGCAATCTTGATTCCAGCTTGTGCTTCATCCAGCCCAGCGTTTCTCATGATGTACCCTGCATATAAGTTAAATAAGCACTGTGACAATATATAGCCTTGACATACTCCTTTTCCTATTTGGAACCAGTCTGTTGTTCCATGTCCAGTTCTAACTGTTGCTTCCTGACCTGCATACAGATTTCTCAAGAGGCAGGTCAGGTGGTCTGGTATGCCCATCTCTTTAAGAATTTTCCACAGTTTATTGTGATCCACATAGTCAAAGCCTTTGGCATAGTCAATAAAGCAGAAATGGATGTTTTTCTGGAGCTCTCTTGCTTTCTCAATGATCTAGCAGATGTTGGCAAATTGATCTCTGGTTTCTCTGCATTTTTCAAAACCAGCTTGAACATCTGGAAGTTTACGGTTCACGTACTGTTGAAGCCTGGCTTGGAGAATTTTAGCATTACTTTACTAGCATGTGTGATGAGTGCAATTGTGTGGTAGTTTGAGCATTATTTGGCATTGCCTTTCTTTGGGATTGGAATGAAAACTGACCTTTTCTAGTCCTGTGGACATGCTGAGTTTTCCAGATTTGCTGGCATATTGAGTGCACCACTTTCACAGCATCATATTTTAGGATTTGAAATAGCTCAACTGGAATTCCATCACCTCCACTAGCTTTGTTCGTAGTGATGCTTTCTAAAGCCCACTTGACTTCACATTCAAGGATGTCTGGTTCTGGGTAAGTGACCACACCATCATGATTATCTCGGTCATGAAAATCTTTTTTGTACATTCTTCTGTGCATTCTTGCCACCTCTTCTTAATATCCTCTGCTTCTGTTAGGTCCATACCATTTCTGTCCTTTATTGAGCCAATCTTTGCAGGAAATGTTCCCTTGGTATCTCTAATTTTCTTGAAGAGATCTCTAGTCTTTCCCATTCTATTGTTTTCCTCTATTTCTTTGCACTGATCACTGAGGAAGGCTTTCATATCTCTCCTTGCTATTCTTTGGAACTCTGCATTCAAAAGGGTATATCTTTCCTTTTCTCCTTTGCTTTTCACTTCTCTTCTTTTCACAGCTATTTGTAAGCCCTCCTCAGACAGCCATTTTGCTTTTTTGCATTTCTTTCTCTTGGGGATGATCTTGTTCCCTGTCTCCTGTACAATATCATGAACCTCCATCCATAGTTCATCAGGCACTCTGTCTATTAGAACTAGTCCCTTAAGTCTATTTCTCACTTCCACTGTATAATCGTTAAGGATTTGATTTAGGTCATACCTAAATGGTCTAGTGGTTTTTCCTACTTTCTTCAATTTAAGTCTGAATTTGGCAATTAGGAGTTCATGATCTGAACCACAGTCAGCTCCTGGTGTTGTTTTTGCTGACTGTATAGAGCTTCTCCATCTTTGGCTGCAAAGAATATAATCAACTGATTTCGGTGTTGACCAACCATTCAATATCACAGTAATTCCAGTCTATGCCCTGACCAGTAATACTGAAGAAGCTGAAGTTGAACGGTTCTATAAGACCTACAAGACCTTCTATAACTAACATCCAAAAAAGATGTCCTTTTCATTATAGGGGACTGGAATGCAAAAGTAGGAAGTCAAGAAATACCTGGAATAACGGTAAATTTGGCCTTGGAGTACAGAATGAAGCAGGGCAAAGGCTAGTAGAGTTTTGCCAAAAGAATGCACTGGTCATAACAAACACCCTCTTCCAACAACACAAGAGAAGACTCTACACACGGATATCACCAGATGGTCAACACCAAAATCTCTTTTATTAGTCTTACTAAAAAAAAAAAAATGACAGGGACATTATAGATTCTAGCTACATGATCTGTGGCTTGAGATATTAGAGCTCTAAGGATCCAAAGTGAAAGGCTGAAACTACAGATATATGTCTATAATAACAGGAAGACCAGGGAATTGGAGAATTCAAGGGAATAGGAGAGACACCCACAGCAGATATAACTGTTGTACATATGATGGATCTCACAAAAGCTACATAAATTGTGCATTATAAATTGTTATATTTGTGTGTGATAGTGTAAAAATTCTAACTTCTTTCATTATGCCAAAAAATAAAAACAAAAATTGAGAGCTAAAGTGACCACCAGTGTCCAAAGTCAAGAAAAATGTGTCATCTTCCAAAATGAAGATTCATTATGACAAACAGTAGCTCATGTGGAAATATTTGCTCCCACACCTTGAGAGTTTACTGTCTGTGCCAAAAAGGTGACTTGGGTTAACTAAGTTGTCCCTTGTGGCTTAGCTGGTTAAAAATCTGCCTGCAATGCAGGAGACCTGGGTTCGATCCCTGGGTTGGGAAGATCCCCTGGAGAAGGAAAAGGCTACCCACTCCAGTATTCTGGCCTGGAGAATTCCATGGACTGTATAGTCCATGGGGTCATAAAGAGTCGGACACCATTGAGTGACTTTCACTTTCACTTTCTTTCTTTCTAAAGTCATATAACTTTTAAGCAGTCTAATCAATGCTAGTACTCTATGTTCCTGACTGCTAGTTTGAAGGTCTTTTATTCTGCTATCTTATTTTTCAGCAGTTAGCTGAGTAATTCTCCCAAGGTTCTAATCTATACCATTTCTGAAGATTTATAAGAAGTAATGTTCTATAACTATATTTATAGTATCAAATGTCAATATTGTAAATATAAATGACTTAGCCAATTTACATAAAATATCTTTGAAGATTTCTGTTAATTATGTCATTGTTTCCATTTTGACATTACTGTGCCAGGTTATCTTTACTTCTTCTCAATATATTTATCCATTTCTTTGCACATTCTAGGCCTACCAAATAATTACTTTCATGTTATTGTCCACAACAAATAACCATAAAGTGAGTGATTTAAAAGAATATAACATTGTTCTATCACAGTTCTGGAGGCAAGAGTTTCTAAATCAAGGTGTGGGTCAAACTGCACACTCTTTGTAGACTCTAGTGGAAAGCTTTCATTGCTTCTACAACCTTCTGATATCTGTCTCAATATTTCTCGGCATTCTTTGAGTTGGGATCACATCACTCCACACTGTAGAGTCATGGACCAACTATTGATATATGCTAAAAATATTTTTTAAAGATTTCACAAATCATGGAGATAAAAATATTCTTAAATCTCAGAGCACAACCCCAGCCTTCTAAGCTCCTGCTTGGAAAACATTTTGCTACATTGTGTTATTGACATATTGCTTTAGGGTCTTGAAACATGCATTTAGTACACTTCAATTCTATTTTATAATAATTCATTGAGTCTCTAGTATGTGTATTGTAACAACAGACATTAAGAAAATATCAGAAAGATGTTTTTCAGTACACATATTCAGTTACTTCATCCTAACTGTGGAGTTATTTAATAAAGACCCAATCTGTGAACCAGTTGATTATATCTGAAAGCATTTAATTCCAACAGAGCTTGAGGAAGGAGAAGCCCTTTAGGAAGAAACCATAAATCAGTAAAGTCAAATGCAATAAACCAGTAGTATGATGAAAGTAGAATAATTGTAAACACATTTAATAAGCAGATTAAACACAAGGAGGAAATTGTTAAGGAATTCTTAATGATTCATGTTGATAGAATGCCTAAATAACAAAGTAGACAATTAATCAAAGACAAGGGAAAATTAATGTTTGTGATTTGTGAAACAGACTTGGAGGTCTAGTAAGAAAGGTGGATTGGCCACATAAAAGAGAAAAAAAAATATTGAATAACTATTGTTTTTCTTAAAATTATAAGTTGATAGGCTGCAGAAAATCTCTAGGTCAAAGCAACTCATTTTTAGCCACTAAATCCAAGATAACTATTTAAAATTACCTGGTTGTTTAAAAAACCTAAATGCAAGGCATAGAAAAGACATTGTGAGTTTACACGATGTAAACAATTACATTGTAACACTTGTAACATTCATCTGGCCCTCCCTTAGGTTGAGGTTTGTAGGGACTAAATGTTCTGCTCAGACTGGCACGGAATAGCTATGATCTGCTGGAAAGACTTTCTTTATACCTTCATCCACTGTTGTTAAATTTCCTCTCCTATAATGGTGTATTTTATACACAATCACACTGTATAAACATATCTATGCTCCTTTTGTATTGAGATAGAGCCAAATAAAAATAAAATCCTTGTCTATAATTTGTCTGTTGAGGGGCCTCTCTTTGACCTATTTCTTGCTCTCCCAGGTTCTTTTTCTGATAGAAGAACCCTTCTCACTGTTGAACTACCTTTTGTTAAATGGAAATATTGGTGTCACATTTCTGTAGTGTCCATGAATTAGAAATTCCAGAGTCAGGTGTAGCTGAAGAATTCAGGCTGGTGGTCATCAAGAGCTGTCTTTGCTTCCCTTAGTATTTCATTTTCTTCAGACATGTTTCTGCAAAGGAGGCATGGGCTTTTGTTGTGTATTAATTACTTTACTTAACCTCCAGTATCATAGGAATCATAAATATGTTCTATATCTAGTCCATTGTTCCCTCCCGAATAGTAGGCAAGGAGACACTGTTCACATTTAACCCATTATCAACCAGAGAATCATGACCTATTCCATTCCCTACTTTTATGCTTCCTTGTTGAGAATTTAGTTGAATTTCTCCACAATGTTGCTGCTTCAGCATCAATTTTGTGTGGCCAAGTAGTTGCAGGGGCCTTCAGCTAACACTAGACCCTCTTATAAGTTCATGTCCTAGGTAGCAGGTAAATGTAAGCTCTTCCTACAACTCCCCAACTGCCCTTGTGAGAAGAATTTTCCCATACCTCCCAGGGCTTTCCCCTTGAGCCTCCCTTGGATAAGACTCCCTGAGCTTATCCCAAAGCTTCCTGAAACACATTTCCTTTTGATTAAAATTAATATCCAGCCTTAGTCTGGAACTCCTACTCCACCCAAGGATGTTTTTCCCCACTCTCTTGCCTAAGCTCAGCTCTCCCTGCCTGCACTCTGCCTTGATTTCCCCATGTGAACCCTTGAGGCATATTGTGTACCTCCTCCATGACCTGTGTGTGATAAATCTTTCTGTTACCTGTGAGTAATAATCCTTTCCGTTTCAGTCTTTTGTTGAATGGTGGTTCACTATCCAACACTGAGACCCAAGTCCTTTCTCCACATATGTTAATTTAACAAAGTCACACTTCTTTATCCCATTCTAATCATCATTGTATTCTATAAGTTCTTTATTGGACACAGGTTTGTCTTGAATATGATAAATGTCTAAAATCATCTATAAATCTTGAGAATGTTTAGCTTGTCTTTTTGTCTTCAGTCTCTGTCCTACAAACAGATATCAAAAATATTCCTCAAACTCCAATTCTTTATCAACAATCAAGTTAACTACTTTTCTTTAAGCTGTTATACTACATTCTGTATAATTCCTGAAAAGCCTAAACTGAAGTCTATTTCAAATATTATAATGTTATGGTTTCCAGCTACTAGTGATACTTTTTCTATATCCTCTCAAAAGAAATAAATGTTCTCTTGTCTCTGCGTTCTGTAGCACCCCATGAATACATCTATTGTTGCATGAATCACACTGTATTATCACTGTTTGTTTATATGTCTGTCTCTGTCACCAGACTAAGAAATCTTTGAAAGTTAAGGACGAGTCTTATTCATTTTTTTGTTCCCATGACCCAGATGCCTTCCTAACAAGTCATTCAATTCTAAGGAATCATTTGAATGATTAGGCAAAATCTGGCTGAGGACATATTCTAACAGTGCTTTTCTGACTGAGATATTAGCCTGTGCTACTTAATCTTTCTCTAGCACTTTAGAACACTCCCTTCTTTACAGTGTTTGAGAAACCTTGAAAAGATGAACTGACATCTCAAGGTCACCATTGGTGATGGGACAGAGCTTGATCCTAGGTCTCTACACTTCTTAAAAATCCTCTTGTGTGCTCTCCTCTGGTCTAGTAAACAACACATCCTCTTAAGAAGAACTCTTACATTTTAAAATTAATTTCTTAAACTTCTTACATACATCACTTTTGTATTCCTGTACAACACTTGTCTCAAAATGTTATAGATAAGTATTTTAAGTTGTTCCTTATACATTAAATATAAGTAACCTTCTTTCAAATGTATTTCATTTGGGGGAAGACAAGCATAAAGCTCATGTCTGGTAGAATATTTTTCTACTGAAATGAAAGGCTATTTGGACAGACTGATGGATAAAATGGAATGCCAATCTTCAGACCAAATGAGATTTGAAAACACAAGGTTATGTTTTTTAAACAGGTACAAGGGATTCTGAAATGAAAGAACAAGATGAAGAAAAGTAGGGGTGGGAAGACCTCTCAAATGAGGAAAACTAAGAGAATATGGCAAGTTAGAAGAAAGAGGGGAAAAAAGAGAAGGTTTTTACAATTTTTTTCTGTACTCTGTTCTTAGGAAATCCACAGCCCTTAGGGTAACTCAGACAACTGAAGCTAAGCTAATCGATGCTTTCTGTTCCCTTGCCAGAGTAACTGGTTCAGAGACTGCACATGACCCAAACTGGAACAATTAGATCAATAAGAACCAATATTAGTACTTTTGTGTGAGCAATCAAAGTGGTAAGAGTCTCCTTTGATGCACTGTATGTTAAAATGATGTAAAATTAAAGCTGACAGGTACTAAAACAAAGAGGCTTAGTGATAGGCTAAATTAGAGGAAGCAGAAAGGAAAAACTGGTGATGTCTTTGAAGCTTTACGTCAAGAAATCTAAGTGTACCTGAATTCAAACTATTAAGTTAAACGGATATCCTATTTATTATTGTTATTACTGTCAGGTTACATATTCTAATAGTTTTAATTAATGCTGTATAATTCATACCGCTGGGACAAAAGCTGTCCTTCCGGACTACATATTGGTAGAGAAGGACATAGAACAACATGAGGGAAAGAGATAGATGTGATATCAAAAAATTATGCCTAAATTTTTGTATAAATCTATAAGAAACATGTATGGAAAGAGTCTCAAACTAGTACTAATGATAAGCACCAGAGTTCTAAAAAATAAGAATTTAATAAATGCTAGTTCTCTTCTTTCTCTTAAAATATGGCCCCTTAATGAACTAGAAGCACCTAATCATAAAGTAAAGGAAGGCTGTTCCCCATGCCCTTGTTGCATTCATGTATTTAATGAATTACCTGGGTGATCTAAGGCCAAGCTTTCCAACTGCGATGCACCATTTGCTGTGACTACATTACTGATGAGGTGAAATACTGATTATTTTAGTCCTTGAGGTGTGCTTTAGTTACGATATTGCTAGAAGCTGTAACAAGCTCCAACATTCCATTGGCATGTTTACATATATAAGCAAATATATGTTTCCATATATTTGTAATATATACTATATAATAAACACACTCGTACTTTATTTCTTGCTTATCTTACTGTCAAAAGCTAATTTTCTGGTAGGCAATGGTCAGCAAGTAGCTTTTCTACATGGAGTGTCTTAGCTGACACAGCTCTCCTCACCTTGGGCTCTGTCACATGTTTTTAACTACCTTTACTGTAAAAGGCTGTATATTATCTCTAGTTACACTCCATTGGTGAGAACTAGTCTCACAAGACCATACATGGATACAAAAATCCTAGGATATATAGTCCCCAGCTGGGGAGTTGCTTTCCAGAGACAAGTACCCTATAGAAAAGAAAATGCAGATTTTAAGTTAGCCAGTGTTGTCACACGGACTTGAGCCACTTGCCCATTATTTCCAGCCATTAGCAAACATACTGATTTACACAACTTCACCATGTACATATTATGTGTGCTATAACGTAGAGATGTTTGAGAAGCATCAATCTATGGCACCTCTTTGGTAGCAAGGGATCTGAAATTCTGCTTGGGCATCCTCAATCCTCTAAATTCTCCAGGCACCAAATAATTATGGATTAGGCCCAATTCCATTTATGACACTTCCTTTTGCTCCTTTTGCCGTGGGTAAACATGGTAGCACCCTGGTTTCCTTCCTTCCTCCATTTGCTTCTGTCCATTAACTACCTCATGCTACCCATTTCCTTTTATCTTTAGCTATTCTGGAGCTCTGATCTTCTCCATCAAAGTGAATTGCCATTTAACTCAGCATGGAAACTCTCAGCCTTTTAACAGGGAGACCAATGAGAGTGATATAAATCTTCAGATATGAAATAAAGAAATTATGAATCCAAGTTTAATGTCAAAATTTTTATCATTTTTATCATTGAAGTAGTAGCACTGGAAGGGATAAATTTCTGTAAAAGATTCCTTTATAGACTCCTCTCCTATGAAAATTAATTAAAATTCTACTCTTTATCTCTTTCTCAGTTTAAGTATATTAGTAGTAGTGTTAGTTGCATCCAACTCTGTGACCCCATGGACTGCAGTCTGCCAGGCTAGGCTACTCTGTCCATGGACTTCTCCAAGCCAGAATACTAGAGTGGGTTGCCATTCCCTTCTCCATGGGATCTTCCTAATCCAGGGATTGAACCCAGGTCTCCCACACTGCAGGTAGATTCTTTACTGGCTGAACACCAGGGAAGCCCTTAAGTATAGTATTATGCTAAATATTTCCTTTGTGCAAAAGAATAAACACATAATGTGTCCTACTGTGTGTATTGGCTAGATATCTCCTAGAACAAATAAACCTACAATTTCTGTAGCTAAACACGTTATAGATAACTTTCTGTTCAGGCACAGTCTAATGCTTTGTATTCCTTATTATAGAGGAGGAGAAAGCTTCATTCAGTCCTTTCATTCAGGAATTCAGGCCTCAGATACTGGGTCATCTTCAGAGCTTCCAAGATCTTTCTGAGCATCTCTATCCAACAAGAGAAGACAAGAGAAAGAGGAACTTGGAAGATCTCGCCGGGAGTATTTGGGGACTAGACATGGAAGGGTCACATATCACTTCTTCTATCCTTCAACTAGTCCCAAACTCTGTTCTTCAACCACACTTAACTGCAGAGAAGTGTGGAAATGCGGTTTTGCATACAGCTAGTGAATTTGCCACACTATGACAGTTGGCCTTTAACTTTAACAAAAAGAAAAACTTTCCTATCCCGTTTTCTTTTCTCGTATATTAAATTCAGGCTTCATCTTCTTTAGTCCAGCATCAATTCCTGCCTCAATTTTACCAAATTAATTTCTCATTATACCCTGCAAAGACCTTCCTTTTCTTCCAAACTAATTTACTTTCTGCTCACCAGTCCTATTTACTATGCCTTTCATAGGTCATTTCGATTTACTCCATCTGAATATACTTCCTTCATTTTCTGTCAACACCGAATCCCTGTATCCTTAAAAACATGATTTTAATCTTATCTAAAAGATTTTTCAGGAATTCATTTGAAAGATATATCCTTGACCATACTCATACATATGGATCCCCAGTAATATAATAATTTCTTCTCTCTCTTCTCTCATCATATTTCTGGAAGCCTTAGAAAGAGTAGGAGTTGGGAATGTAAATTCATAAACAAGCTCTATAATCTGTTATGTGGTACAGGGCTGGAACACTGTACTAACACTGGTTTGTTGAAAAAGTATTCTTTTCCTCCAATGCCTAAAAACTTGTTCAGAAGCTAATACAACATCTAGTCCTAGAATTTGAACCAGTCTGTTGTTCCATGTCCAGTTCTAACTGTTGAATCTTGACCTGCATACAGGTTTCACAGGAGGCAGATAAGGTGGCCTGGTATTCCCATCTCTTTAAGAATTTTCCAGTTTGTTGTGATCCACACAGTCAAAGACTTTAGCATAGTCAATGAAGCAGATGTTTTTCTGGAATTCCCTTGCTTTTTCTATGATCCAGTGGATGTTGGCAATTTGATCTCTAGTTCCTCTGCCTATTCTAAATCCGGCTTTAACATCTGCAAGTTCTTGGTCCTGCTAGCATGTGAAATGAGTACAATTGTGTGGTAGTTTGAACACTGCAGAGGCATGGGTCTGCAGTGACCTGTCACAAGGACAGGGGCTCAGGCCACAGCAGACCTGGGAGGTATGGCATGTGGAATAAGTCCTCTTAAAGGAGGTTGCCATTAGCTCCACTGTAGACCCTTTAAGCAGATGACCCACAAACCACAGAACAATTATACCAAAGAAGTTCTCATAGTGTTGCAAAAATTCTAGGGCCCACAACAGATTTCCCAACCTGGGGATCCAGCAAAGGGATCCAGCCAGCTCCTCCTATCAGGAAGTTTCCACAAACCTCTTATCCTCATCCATCAGAGGGCAGACAGAATGAAAATCACAGACACAGAAAACTAAATAAACTGATCACATGGATCACAACCTTGTCTAACTCAATGAAACTATGAACCATGCTGTGTAGGGCTACCCAAGACAGACAGGTCATGGTGGTGAGTTCTGGCAATACGTAGTCCACTCGTAAAGGGAATGGCAAACCAATTCAGTACTCTTGCCCTGAGAACCCCATGAACAGTATGAAAAAAACAGCAGTATGAAACAATAAATAAACATTGAAAAGGAATGATGTAAAACAAGTAGCCTAGAGCTCAGATAAAGGAGAGATGACATGAGTAATGGTAATAAGGAAAACTCAAGAGGAGTGACAATGAGGAGGCAATCTTGGTAAAAAAGCATTATTGTGTGTTCATTTGTTTTGAGGAGCATAGATTTCTTGTTGGAAAAGAGTGGAGAATAAACTGAGATTATTAAAACTAGGCCATAATGCAGGATACATAAGCGATGCAGGTTTGATCCCTGGGTTAGGAAGATCTCCTGGAGGGGGGCATGGCAACTCACTCCATTACTATTGCTGGAGAATCCCATGGACAGAGGAGCCTGTTAGGCTATAGTCCATAGGGTCACAAAAGAGTCAGACATGACTGAAGCAACTCCTCAAGCAGGCAAGTAAAGTTACTTATACCTAAAACTAAATAATTTGGACATTATTCTATAGGAAACTGGGAAATTTTTTTAGAGGAAAGGCAATTAAGGCAGGTAATAAGTTTTATTAAATTAAAAATAGCTTAAATAGTTGCATTTTACAGAGCACCTAGAAATGCAGAGCAAGTGATAGAAGAGGTGTGAAAAAGAACTTGGAAACAAGGAGATCTATGGACAATTAGGCTTTAAATGCAATTCAAAGCATATGAGCAGAAAAATGCAAAGTAACCCCAAAGAAATAAAATGGCTTCAGTACTAAGCAGTCTAATTGAATTAATTGACATTTGTAAAGTGTTGACCTGAACCAAACAGATTGCCAGATATTAATATTTCTCCAGCAAAGAGGGTTTTTTAAAAATCTGCAGAGAACTGCAATTTAAGTCTGCAATCACAGTGAACCACATGGAAATGCCCTCTGGAGAATGCTTTTAAGGAGAGAAAAAGGGAGGTAAGAGGCCTGTAGTAAACAAAGAGGTATGACTTTTCATGGACTGAATCATTCCCAAGAAAGAAAAGGAGTCTTTCTTCTTCCTGTTGGCCTCTACTATTATCACAGGTCATGAGGGCTCCCCTTTCTGAGGTCCCAGCTTTATTTTACTGAGGCTTCTGTTTATTAATTTTTTACAATAGGAAAGAAATTCTCTACCATCTATACTATCACTCAAAAATAAAATACCTAAATATAAATCTAACAACTTACAAAATCTATATAAAAAAACTAAAATCAATTAACAAAATCAAAGAAGAATTAAATAAACCGATATTACATGTTCATGGACAGAAAGACTCAATATTGTCAAGATGCTGTTCTTCCCAATGTAATCTATAGAGTCAATGCAATCTCAGTTGAAAACCTAGCATGTTATTTTGTGGATATTGACAAACTGATTCTAAAGTTTATATGTGACTCAGAAGCCCTAGAATAGCCAAATAAATTTTTTTTTTTTTTGGTCTTTGACATCTTTTTTATTTTTTTTTTATTTTTTATTTTTTTTAATAAATTTATTTATTTTAGTTGGGGGCTAATTAATTTACAATATTGTAGTGGTTTTTGCCATAAATTGACATGAATCAGCCATGGGTTTACATGTGTTCCCCAACCTGAACCCCCCTCCCACATCCCTCCCCATCCCATCCCTCTGGGTCATCCCATTGCCCCAGCCCTGAGCATTTGTCTCATGCATTGAACCTGGAATGATGTTCTGTTTCACATATGATAATATACATGTTTCTGTGCTATTCTCTCAGAACGTCCCACCCTCACCTTCTCCCTCAGAGTCCATAAGACTGTTCTATGCATCTGTGTCTCTTATTCTGTCTCACATATAGGGTTATCATTACCATCTTTCAAATTCCATATATATGCATTAGTATACTGTATTGGTGTTTTTCTTTCTGGCTTACTTCACTCTGTATTATGGGCTCCAGTTTCATCCATCTCAATAGAACTGATTCAAATGTATTCTTTTTAATGGCTGAGTAATATTCCATTGTGTATATGTACCACAGCTTCCTTATCCATTCGTCTGTTGATGGATATCTAGGTTGCTTCCATGTCCTGGCTATTATAAACAGTGCTGCGATGAACATTGGGGTACACGTGTCTCTTTCAATTCTGGTTTCCTCGGTGTGTATGCCCAGCAGTGGGATTGCTCTGACATAAATCACAGCAGGATCCTCCATGACCCACCTCCCAGAATATTGGAAATAAAAGCAAAAATAAACAAATGGGACCTAATTAAAATTAAAAGCTTTTGCACAACAAAGGAAACTATAAGCAAGGTGAAAAGACAGCCTTCAGAATGGGAGAAAATACTAGCAAACAAAGCAACAGACAAACAATTAATCTCAAAAATATACCAGCAACTCCTGCAGCTGAATTCCAGAAAAATAAATGACCCAATCAAAAAATGAGCCAAAGAACTAAACAGACATTTCTCCAAAGAAGACATACAGATGGCTAACAAACACATGAAAAGATGCTCAACACACTCATTATTAGAGAAATGCAAATCAAAACCACAATGAGGTACCATTTCATGCCAGTCAGAATGGCTGCTATCCAAAAGTCTACAAGAAATAAATGCTGGAGAGGGTGTGGAGAAAAGAGAACCCTCTTACACTGTTGGTGGGAATGCAAACTGGTACAGCCACTATGGAGAACAGTGTGGAGATTCCTTAAAAAACTGGGAATAGAACTGCCAAATAAAATTTGAAGGAAATGTACAAAGTTGAAAGACTTAACACCACCTGATTTCAAGACTTACTAGAAAGCTACGGTACTCAGAACACTGTGACATTGGTGAAAGAATAGACAAATCAATGAGTGGAACAGAATAGTGAACCCAGAAAAAGACCCATAAAAATATAGTCAACTAATCTTTGACAATGGAGTAAAGGCAAGTTAGTGAAGCAAGGATAGCTTTTTCAATAAATGGTGCTAGAGCAACTGGACAGCCACAAATTAAAAAAAAAAAAATCTAGATTCAGACCTTACACCCATCACAGAAACAAACACAAATGGATTGCAGACAAAAATTTAAAATGCAAAACTATAAAACTCCTAGAAGATAATAAATGATAAAACCTAGATGAACTTAGGTACAGTGATGGGATTTAGATACAACACTAACAGCATGATCCATGAAAGAAATAATTGATCAGTTAAAACTAAAATTAAAAACTTCAGCTTGGCAAAAGACAGTATCAAGAGAATGAGAAGACATGTCACAGACTGGGAGAAAATATTGCAGATAATGTAACCATTGACCAAAGCATACAAAGAACTCTTAAAACTCAACAATAAGAAAACAGACCCTGTTCAAAAAATGAGCCTAAAGCTTTAAAGACATATCACCAAAGATACACAGATGGCAAATAAACATATTAAAAGTGCTCCACATCATATGTCATCAGGAAAATGCAAATTAAAGCAACAATTAGATACCACTATGCACATATTAGAACAGCCAAATTCTGGAACACTGACATGCTGGTGGGGAGAAATAGGAACCCATATGTATTGCTGGTGGAAATGCAAAATGATAGAGACACTTTGGAAGACAGTTTGATGCTTTCTTACAAAACTAGATACAGTCATACAATCCAGTTCAACAGTCTAACCCCTTGATATTTACACAGAGGAGTTTAAAACTTATGTCTACCAAAAGACCTGCACACCAGATTTATAGCAGCTTTGTTCATATTTGCCAAAACTTGGAAGCAACCAACATGTACTTCAGCAGGAGAATGGATAAATAATCTGCGGTATATCTAGATCATAGGATATTATTCAGCACTAAGAAAGAAATGCTATCAAGTCATTAAAAGACAATGAGGAAACTGAAATGCATATTCCTAAGTTAAAGAAACCAGTCTGAAAAGCCTGCATACTGTAAAATTCCATCTATATGACATTCTGGAAAAGAAAAATCTATAGAGACAGTAAAATATCAGTACTTTCCAGGGTTTGGTGATGTAGAAGGTATAGAGGAATGGGGAGATGAAGCACAAAGGATTTTTAGGGAATTAAAAATACTCTGTATGATACCACAAGTTGGATACATGTCATTTTATATTTGATCAAATCCACAGCATGTACAGCATGAAGAATGATTCATAATGTAAACTATGGACTTTGGCTGATAAGGACATGTCCGTGAAGGTTCAGCAACTGCAACCTTCTGGTGGGGGATGTTGATAATTGGAGAAACTATGCACATGTGGGAAGAAAGGGTATATGGGAAATCTCTGTGCTTTCCACTCAATTTTTCTGTGAATGTAAAAATGCTCTAAAAAAGTTGTATCTGAAAAAATTGTTTTTAACTGAGAGACAGAGAAACTAAGTCATATTCCTACAGTTTTATAACCAGTAGATTGTTATTTAGGGTTTAGCTCCCCATCTGTCTGGTTTCAACACCTGTGTCTTAGTTCAGTTCAGTTCAGTCACCCAGTCATGTCTGACTCTTTGCCCCCCATGGACTGCAGCACGGCAGGCTTCCCTGTCCATCACCAACTCCCAGAGTTTACTCAAACTCCTGTTCATTGAGTCGGTGATGCCATCCAACCATCTCATCCTCTGTCATCCCCTTCTCCTCCTGCCCTCAATCTTTCCCAGCATTAGGGTCTTTTCCAATGAGTCAGCTCTTCACATCAGGTGGCCAAAGTATTGGAGTTTCAGCTTCAACATCAGACCTTCCAATGAACACCCAGGATTGATCTCCTTTAGGATGGACTGGTTGGATCTCCTTGCAGACCAAGGGACTCTCAAGAGTCTTCTCCAACACCACAGTTCAAATGCATGGATTCTTCGGTGCTCAGCTTTCTTTATAGTCCAACTCTCACATGCATATATGACTACTGGAAAAACCATAGCTTTGACTAGATGGACCTTTGTTGGCAAAGTAATGTCTCTGCTTTTTATTATGCTGTTTAGGTTGGTCATAACTTTTCTACAAAGGAGCAAGAATCTTTTAATTTCATGGCTGCAGTCACCGTCTGCAGTGATTTTGGAGCCCAAGAAAATAAAATCTGTCACTGTTTCTCCATCTATTTTGGCAAGAAAGAACATCGACATTTTAAGAATCAGCGAACTAAAATGGACTGGAATGGGTGAATTTAACTCAGATGACCATTATATCTACTACTGTGGGCAAGAATCCCTTAGAGGAAATGGAGTAGCCATCATAGTCAACAGAAAAGTCCGAAATGCAGTACTAGGATGCAATCTCAAAAACGACAGAATAATCTCTGTTCATTTCCAAGGCAAACCACTCACTATCACAGTAATCCAAGCCTATCCCCCGACCAGTAATGCTGAAGAAGCTGAAGTTGAACGGTCTATGAAGACCTACAAGACCTTCTACAACTAACCTGTGTCCTTAGCCAATCATATTAACAAATTAAGCATCTGAGCCTGCAAGCCTGGGTAACAAGTCTCAACTCATAAATTTGACTTGGTCCTTATTGCCCTCTGCATCTTCGTGGGTAATTAAAGCATTTTCTCATGGTATCCCAACTGTGTACATCATCTTTTTTCTAAGTTCAAAAACTGCCCTCCCCACAGCCTTTTAAGAAACTACTCTCCCACTAATCTTGGTGTTTGAGCCACTGAAGGCCTGTCAGTTCCTGAAGAAACTAAATTCCCTAAATTCCCTCTTGCCTGAAGACTTAACATCATTCCCTGACTCTAGATAGCTCTACTCCTAGCAGCCTTTTCACATACTGCCTGTTTAAGCTAAAATTCCATATTACATCAGATTTTTTTCTTTTTCTCTTCTGTTTCATTTATCCCCAGTCATCTCCCAGTTTTCAAATACCACAGAGTTCAACTCCATTCGGTTTCCCACCGTAGAGTGAAGCTGAGCAACAAAACTTTCATGACTTATGAAAAACGAGCACAAGTCCAATGAAATTCTCTCTTTTTGCTCCTACTTTCACTCTCTCCTTCTCCAAGGAGAAGCCTCAGGATTCACAGCTTTCTTAATAAAACTTCCCTTAAAAATTCCCTTTCCCTGAAGCAAGAGATATATACTCACCCTGCTTATTTAACTTTTATGCAGAGTACATCATGAGAAATGCTGGACTGGATGAAGCACAAGGTGGAATCAAGATTGCTGGGAGAAATATCAACAACCTCAGATATGCAGATGACACCACACTTATGTCAGAAAGCGAAGAAGAACTAAAGAGCCTCTTGATGCAAGTGGAAGAGGAAAGTGAAAAAGTTGACTTAAAACTCAACATTCAGAAAACAAAGATCACGGCATCTGGTCCCATCACTTCATGGGAAATAGATGGGAAAACAATGGAAACAGTGACAGACTTTATTTGGGGGGCTCCAAAATCACTACAGATGGTGACTGCAGCTATGAAATTAAAAGGAACTTGCTCCTCAGAAGAAAAGCCATGATCAACATAGTCAGCATATTAAAAAACAGAGACATTAGTTTGCTGACAAAGGTCCTTCTAGTCAAAGTTTTGGTTTTTCCAGTGGTCATGTATGGATGTGAGAGTTGGACTATAAAGAAAGCTGACCACCAAAGAATTGATGCTTTTGAACTGTGGTGTTGGAGAAGACTCTTGAGAGTCCCTTGGACTGCAAGGAGATCCAACCAGTCCATCCTAAAGGAAATCAGTCCTGAATATTCATTGCAAAGACTGATGCTGAAGCTGAAACTCCAGTATTTGGCCACCTGATGTGCAGAACTGACTCTTTGGAAAAAAAACCTTGATGCTGGGCAAGATTGAAGGCAGGAGGAGAAGGGGACGACAGAGGATGAGATGGTTGGATGGTATCACTGACTCAATGGACATGAGTTTAAGTAAGCTCTAGGAGTTGGTGATGGACAGGGAACCCTGGCGTGCTGCAGTCTATGGGCTCACAAAGAGTTGTACACAACTGAGCGAATGAACTGAACTGAAGTGAAAGCAAGAGAAATAAATGCTTGATTTTTCCCCCCGCTTTTCAAAGAAAGAACTGTAAGCCATCTCTTCCTACCCTCGCTAAGCCCTAAGTGACAATTAAAGCTGGAGTAAAAATTAACCAATAAATATTGAAATAAAGAAGGTGGTAAGTCACCACAAAGTTCAGCATTTCAGATAGATTTCATTATAATAAACACTAATGTAGAAAATTACATGCTTGGTCTCTTGCTCACATACATATGACCCCTTTAATCAATCTGATCTGATACAAACATACATTTTGAAATACTGGTTTAGCTGTGATTCATTGACTAATTGTTTGAAGGATAGAAATTTGATTTCAGATTAAAAACACATAAAATCAGTGTCTGCCTTCTAGCTGATATTGACCCTTGGGTATATACTTCAGTAGGAAGTTAAACAAGACCAGGCATGGGATGTTCTAGACATATTGAAACCTAGAGGTCAAGATAACTTTATCCAACACTGAAGGTAAAAAATCTAAATAGAATTCACAAGAGAAGTTTGTGGCAGTCATCTCATGGACCTTGAAAGTGCTTTATTCTTTCTACATTCAGCATTCAAAAGGAGACTTATCATATCCTGAAGTAGATGGAAAATCTTCAAATCCAACCTAAAATTACATGAAAGAGGGTAAGAAAAGAAGGAAGAGCAGGTAAAGAATAGAAGAAGTCATTGGGACAAGTATAGCAGATTCCCATGTTACTATGCAGACCATGAAGAAAAATATGAAGAACCTGTCCATTCCTTCATTTCAAAGTTCCTCTTACTCTGACTTGAGTGGCTTCATTCTACATATTTTGGTGGTAAAACAAACAAAAACAGATATATTTTTTTCCCCTTCATTTCGATGTCTGGAAATGAGCTTATTTGGCACTAATTCCTACAGAATACAGACAGGACCAGACAGGCTTTCTCAAGAAATTGGCTGATTTTGGCAGAGTGCAGGGTTTGCAATACCAGTTGCTTACCAGTTCATGCATATAATGATTAACTGTTGCCTTCTTGTGGTTTCCTTCACTATGGGAACTTTTGAGCCTTTGATCACTTTTCTATTTTACCCATTGTCCTATAGTTCCACAAATTATTCACACAAACTATATTTGGTTTTCCTTTCATCTCTTATTCACTGTTCCTTCTACCCACTAACTAATGATTGTTGAATTACTCAGTAGTTTAAAGAGACCCACCCACCCACCCAAAGTGTAATGTTTTCACAGGCTCTTTTCTTTCACTCAAGACCATAAAGATAAGATCAAAGTTTTCCATGAAACAGCTGTTCCTAACTATCTTTTTTAGATCTACAGTGTTCAAAATCAATATTAAAACCTTGTGGAACCTCTTATCACCATATGAAATGTTGAGACATCTATAAATATCAATCTAAAAAAATTCTAAAGCCATTAAATATTGTGATCAGTAGCTATAAAGAATAGCAGTTTCAAAATTCGGTTAAATAAATGGGAATATCATTGTTATTTACCTTAACAGGGATAATCTTAATTATTTGTTTGAAAAATTAATTCTAGGAAGAAACTCAGAAAAGTTGAACCACAGGCTCATCCAAACCATGAATTTTTAATTATATCATACATTTTAAATATCAGACAGTATGCCGCATGCTGTGTTAGACATTCTAGCTATTATCACATTAATACTCCACAACCATATGGAGTAGATTTCATTATTCTGTGCCTTTATCCAACAGGAAACTAAAAAATCAGAGGAGTCTTTCTGACTCCCAAAGGAAGCGCTTGCACTGTAATCTAGGTATCAGAGTTACACAGTTGTACATTTCCATCACATCACACAGCCTCCCTTGGGTAGATGGTACCTGAACCAGAATTTTTATTTTTCCCTTTTAAAATTATTTTGTACTTTATGATACTGAATAGCTAGTTTTGTTACATCTTCTCTCTCCTTTTTTGATTCAAATGACTGCATACACAATGATCTAATACTTGAATAATGTTCAGTTCAGTTCAGTTCAGTTCAGTCGCTCAGTCGTGTCCGACTCTTGCAAACCCATGAATCGCAGCACACCAGGCCTCCCTGTCCATCACCAACTCCCAGAGTTTACCCAAACCCATGTCCATCGAGTTGATGATGCCATCCAGCCATCTCATCCTCTGTCGTCCCCTTCTCTTCCTGCCCCCAATCCTTCCCAGCATCAAGGTCTTTTCCAATGAGTCAACCCCTCGCATGAGGTGGCCAAAGTATTGGAGTTTCAGCTTCAACATCAAACCTTCCAATGAACACCCAGGATTGATCTCCTTTAGGATGGACTGGTTGGATCTTCTTGCAGTCCAAGGGACTCTCAAGAGTCTTCTCCAACACCACAGTTCAAAAGCATCAATTCTTCGGCACTCAGCTTTCTTCACCGTCCAACTCTCACATCCATACATGCCTACTGGAAAAATCATAGTCTTGACTAGACAGACCTTTGTCAGCAAAGTAATGTCTCTGCTTTTAAATACGCTATCTAGGTTGGTCATAACTTTCCTTCCAAGGAGTAAGAGTCTTTTAATTTCATGGCTGCAATCACCATCTGCAGTGATTTTGGAGCCCCCCAAAATAAAGGCAGCCACCGTTTCCACTGTTTCCCCATTTATTTCCCATGAAGTGATGGGACCAGATGCCATGATCTTAGTTTTCTGAATGGTGAACTTTAAGCCAAGTTTTTCACTCTCCTCTTTCATAAGGCTAGAGGGAAAAAAAAGATGTACCTTGCTCAACTGCCTCTATCCAAGTCCCACTTTAGTTGTTTCTTTTCACATCTGTGTCCATATTTTAAATAAGATGTTTAAATAATTTCACCTTTCAAAATTTAGACATAGTTTATTTCGCCTTATGGAAAAAAAAGAGTTAAGCTCTTATGTTTACCATTCACTCAACATATGCACTTCTTTTCCTCTGTCCATTTTCTTTTTTAGAAGAAACTTTTAAATTGATTTTATCTTATTGGAACAATAACAATATTGTTCATAGATGAATCATTTGGTATACTGGAACAACATTTCCCTTCCTTGTACAATTTTTATATAGTTTTCCTGTAATTCAATGTTATTAATTTTAACTGTTCACATCTGAACAGTCAGATACCATCTGCAAAGTCTGCTCTTCATTGTTACAGAGTTACTCGAGATACATTATTAGTGCTCATTTCTCACCCACTTTCTTTGCCCACATTGTTTTCGACATTTATTTCTTCCCCTTTTTATTTTATTTTACAGAAATTTTAGGAAAGTTTAGGATAAATTAATTTTAAACCAGCTATAATTGATCACAAGTCCAATACACCCTGAATACACAAGTCCAATACACAGAATTTAGGATTCACCAGAACAACATGTAATGTTGCTTTGTATAATAATTTGTTTTGCTTTTATAACATGGAACAGGACATTTATTTTCTGTTTCTTTGGATCTACGTTTGTATTGAGCAAACCACACTTTACAGAGTAGTCACTTTATAGATTCCTATTGCTGGCAATCAATGGCAGCGGTCAACCAATTCATCATGCCATTTCTTGAACCTGAAATGTTAAACGGGAGGGCTAGTAGTAGAAAGAGTTTTCTTTAAAAAATTAAGTATAATATTTAAAAAAATCTTTTATTTAAAAATTCTGGTTTTTTTTACATTTACATTTTATATATTTTAAAAATAAACTTGGGATTTTAAAATGCTTCATGACAAATTATATGGGAGAAGGGGCTTTCCAATTTTTTAACACCAAACATGTAAGTTTATTTGATTTTTAGCCAGTTTGCCATTGAACCATTTCAGCAGGATAAATTATCCTGCTCTTCAGTAATATTGTTGGCAATTATATTACAGGAGAACAGGAAGGATTACCTATAAGTTTCCTTTACAACTTCTTTTTTGAAGTAGCAGAGCCAGTCTTTATAAGAGTCAAGCATGGAAGAACTTGTTTTTGTATTAATAGACGAAACAGAAGTCTTCACCTGTTTATAAAACTTCATCCACTTGTTGAGAAGAAGCTGTTTTCTCTTCAAATAACAAGAAAATTTAAATTAAAACAGAAAAATAAAAAGAGTGAGTTGTTTTATAAAGTATTTATTTATTTATTTCGGTAGAAACACAGGTTCCCAGAACTTATTTTTATTCATTATGTCTCTTGTTAATGGAATTTTAAAACATGAAAATGGAAGAAAATTAAAATATCAATAAAAGATTGTGTCTTTTTAACTTATAAACCTCTCAGGATTATTTTATAAACATTTTATTTTCCATGGTTTTAGACTCAGCATCCAGAAATACTTTAGTAGCAAATCTAAAAAACCACCTTCTTAGTGTCCATGAATCAGTAACTTTGGAAGATTGACACACCATATGAAAGATGATTCTTCCCTCTGTCTGGATTTCTTATCTCAGAGCCCTTCCTAGCATCAAGAAGACTTGTTTTCAAATATTAAGAGAAGAGGGTGGGGGTGGAGAGATAAGGAGAGAGAGAGAATTGGAGTCATCTATCATCTACATTGTCAACAATCAGACTAAAATTCAAAATGATTTACTTCCTTTTTAAAAATGTCTTTATTTTTAATTGGAGGATAATTGCTTTACGATGTTGTGTTGGTTTCTGCCACATGTTAACATGAATCAGCCATAGGCATTCATATGTCCCCTCCCTCTTAAATCTGCCTCCCACATCCCACCCCTCTAGGTTGTCACAGAAAACTGGATTTGAGCTCCCTGCATCATAGAGCAAATTCTCACTGGCTGTCTAATTTTACATATGGTAATGTATATGTTTATTCTATCAATTCACCCCCCCCTCCTTCCCCCACTGTGTTCACAAATCTCACTTCTATGTCTGTGACTCCATTGCTGCCCTGCAAATAAGTTCGTCACTACCATCTTTCTAGGTTCCATATATATATATGTTAACATATTTGTCTTTCTCTTTCTGACTTACTTCACTCTGCATAATAGGCTCTAGGTTCATCAACCTCATTAGAACTGACTCAAATGAGTTCCTTTTTATGGCTGAGTAATATTTCATTATATGCGCGCGTGCGTGCGTGTGTGTGTGTGTGTGTATACATCTATGTATATATATATATATATATATATATATACGTGTATATATGTACGACAAGTTCTTCAGCCATTCATCTGTCAATGGACATCTGCTGCTGCTGCTAAGTCGCTTCAGTCATGTCCGACTCTGTGCGATCCCATAGAAGGCAGCCCACCAGGCTCCCCCATCCCTGGGATTCTCCAGGAAAGAACACTGGAGTGGGTTGCCATTTCTTTCTCCAATGCATGAAAGTGAAAAGTGAAAGTGAAGTCGCTCAGTCGTGTCCGACTCTTAGCGACCCCATGGACTGCAGCCTACCAGGCTCCTCTGTCCATGAGATTTTCCAGGCAAGAGTACTGGAGTGGGGTGCCGTTGCCTTCTCCCCAATGGACATCTAGGTTGTTTCCATTTCCTAGTTATTGTAAATAATGCTGCAGTGAATGATTTACTTTCAAAGTTAATGAAATAAAGTTAACAAGTTTCAAGAGAAGAGTAGTCGCGCTAAACACATAAAATGTAGATTATTATGATTATTAAAAGGAAGAGGATATTTAAATTCTAAGGGCCTAAATAAATATGGTCCACTGAAGAAGAGAATGGCAAACCACTTCAGTATTCTTGCCTTGAGAACCCCGTGAATTGTACGAAAAGTCAAAAAGATATGACATTGAAAGATGAACTCCCCAGGTCAGTAGTTGTCCAATATGCTACTGGAGAAGAACACAGAAATAGTTCCAGAAGGAATGAAGAGGCTGAGCCAAAGCAGAAACAAAGCACAGTTGTGGATGTGTCTAGTGGCGAAAGTAAAGTCTGATACTATAAAGAACAATACTGCACCTGAAATATTAAGTTCATGAATAAAGGTAAACTTGAAGTGAACACAAGAGAAGACTCTACACGTGGACATCACCACATGATCAACCGAAATCAGATTGATTATATTCTTTGCAGCCAAAGATGGAGAAGCTCTATACAGTCAGCAAAAACAAGACCAGGAGCAGACTGTGGCTCAGATCATGAACTGATTATTGCCAAATTCAGACTTAAATTGAAGAAAGTAGGGAAAACCACTAGTCCATTCAGGTATGACCTAGATCAAATCCCTTATGAGTATACAGTGGAAGTGACAAATAGATTTAAGGGACTAGACCTGATAGACAGAGTGCCTGATGAACTATGGACAGAGGTTCGTGACATTGTACAGGAGACAGGGATCAAGACGATCCCCATGGAAAAGAAATGCAAAAAAGCAAAATGGCTGTCTGAGGAGGCCTTACAGATAGCTGGGAAGAGAAGAGAAGCGAAAAGCAAAGGAGAAAAGGAAAGATATTCCCATCTGAATGCAGAGTTCCAAAGAATAGCAAGGAGAGATAAGAAAGCCTTCCTCAGCGATCAGTGCAAAGAAATAGAGGAAAACAACAGATTGGGAAAGACTAGAGATCTCTTCAAGAAAATTAGAGATACCAAAGGAACATTTCATGCAAAGATAGGCTCGATAAAGGACAGAAATGGTATGGACCTAACAGAAGCAGAAGATATTAAGAAGAAATGGCAAGAATACACAGAAGAACTGTACAAAAAAGATCTTCACGACCCAGATAATCACGATGGTGTGATCACTCACCTAGAGCCAGACATCCTGGAATGTGAAGTCAAGTGGGCCTTAGAAAGCATCACTACAAATAAAGCTAGTGGAGGTGATGGAATTCCAGTTGAGCTATTTCAAATCCTCAAAGGTGATGCTGTGAAAGTGCTGCACTCAATATGCCAGCAAATTTGGAAAACTCAGCAGTGGCCACAGAACTGGAAAAGGTCAGTTTTCATTCCAATCTCAAAGAAAGGAAATGCCAAAGAATGCTCAAACTACCGCACAATTGCACTCATCTCACATGCTAGTAAAGTAATGCTTAAAATTCTCCAAGCCAGGCTTCAGCAATACGTGAACCGTGAAATTCCAGATGTTCAAGCTGGTTTTAGAAAAGGCAGAGGAACCAGAGATCAAATTGCCAACATCCGCTGGATCATCGAAAAAGCAAGAGAGTTCCAGAAAAACATCTATTTCTGCTTTATTGACTATGCCAAAGCCTTTGACTGTGTGGATCACAATAAACTGTGGAAGATTCTGAAAGAGATGGGAATACCAGACCATCTGACCTGTCTCTTGAGAAACCTGCATGCAGGTCAGGAAGCAACAGTTAGAACTGGACATGGAACAACAGATTGGTTCCAAATAGGAAAAGGAGTACGTCAAGGCTGTATATTGCCACCCTGCTTATTTAACTTATATACAGAGTACATCATGAGAAACGCTGGGCTGGAAGAAACACAAACTGGAATCAAGATTGCCGGGAGAAATATCAATAACCTCAGATATGCAGATGACACTTACTTGGGCTCCAAATCACTGCAGATTTTGACTACAGCCATGAAATTAAAAGACACTTGCTCCTTGGAAGAAAAGCTATAAGTAAGCTAGACAGCATATTAAAAAGCAGAGATATTACTTTGCCAACAAAAGTCCATCTAGTCAAAGCTATGGTTCTTCCAGTAGTCATGTATGGATGTGAGAGTTGGACTATAAAGAAAGCTAAAGGAATCAGTCCTGAATATTCATTGGAAGGACTGATGGTGAAACTGAAACTCCAATACTTTGGCTACTTGATGGGAAGAACTGACGCACTGGAAAAGACCCTGATGCTGGGGAAGATTGAAGGCAGGAGGAGAAGGGGATGACAGAGGATGAGACGGTTGGATGGCATTGCCGACTCTACTGAAATGAGTTTGAGTAAGTTCCGGGAAATCAGTGATGGACAGGGAAGCCTATTGTGCTCTAGTCCATGGGGTCTCAGAGTCAGACATGACTGGGTGACTGAACTGAACTGAACGTACTTCTAGGATCATTAAGGGTAACACTGACATGTAACACAAGGGTTTTGTTTACCATCATCCTATTTCATAATCAACATCCTCCCCTTTCAAAACACAGGCTGTTGCTTAAATGCCTGCCTGCAAACTCCCTTTATTTTCAGGTCTTCTTTTTTCCTAAGTTTATGGATTTCCTACTCACTAAAGATATTATGTAATCTGATTATATACTGCTGTGTAAAAAACCACCTCAAACTCACTGGCATAAAGTAGTATCGATTTTATTATGCAGGTCAGAAATTCAAAGCAGAAGTGGGAAGGATTGTCTTTAGATATCTTCACAACTGCTGCATGAAATCCAGGACCCCAGCAGGGATGTTGTTAAGTGTCTGGGTGTGACTCATATGTATTGGAATCATCAGACTTCATATGACAAGCACTCAATCCGGCCTCAGTTGAGACTGATGACCAAGACTCAACCTTTCTAGGTGGCTGGTTTCTAAGAGCAAGTTTCTACAGAGCAAATGTTCAAAAACCAAGGGGAAGTGCATGGACCTAAGGAGTTAAACTCAAAAGCCAGTAACTCTCCTTTAGGTTGAGGTAGTCACAATTTTATCATGAAAGGGTTGAGCAATAGACTTTGCCTCCTGATGAGAGGAGTGTCCAAAAAATTTGCAGTCATTTAAAATAATTACTATATAAGCTATGTATAAAAGCTAGAGCACAGACTCATTGCAAAATGTATGAACAAGAATGTGTGTGTTGTTAATTGTTGAGTGTGTTCCATTATCCATTCTCCTCAACAAACAGACCATATACTTCAGAGTTAATACATTCAATATACTCCAGTGAAAAACCCAGTGAGTCTACAGGAATATAGACTTGAGCCAAACAGTACTTGGTATTTGTCAAGACACAGGATTGGTCCTGGAACGCACATGTGTAACAATTAAGATCACTGGGATACGTTTTGAGAGAGCATTGACTTTTCTTGCTTTTGTCTCTTGGCCTTTGAATATTATCGTGTGTGCCTTGAGGCTTGGTCTATTAATGACCATCTTTATTACAGCTGGAGAAAGAAAATAATGTGGAGCAAAGACATTTACAGAAAAGTTGGAGTCATGACTCAACCGTGTCTGCTGAAAGCACTTTTGTTGTGCTTTTTCAGTTCCATTACACCATAATTTTTTCAGTGCTTAGCCACATTGAATTAGATTTTATGTGTTTTATGTATATCTGTGTTCAGAAGCATCATTACTGATACTCTCTCTATACGAAAGAGAGAAATTAAATATAAAATAAAGCATTTGTGAATTTGTGTCCCCCAAAATTCATATGTTGAAACCCAGTATTAGGTGGTGGGGCCTTTAGGAGGTGATTAAGTTATAAGAGTAGAGCCTCATGAATGGGATTAGTTCTCTTACAAATAAGACCTCAAAGAGAACACCCTTTCCTCTTCTGCCATATCAGGACATAGTCTGTGAACCAGGAAGCAAATTTGTAAGTGTCTCTTTCTTGGACTTTCCAGCCTCCAGAACAATGAGAAAAAAATTTTTGTTGGTTTTAAGCTGCTCAGTCCAAGGCGTTTTTGTTATAGCCGCTTGAACAGACTAAATAACCATGCAAATACTTTCATTACCTTGTTCACACTCTGTTGGGTGTGTACTTGCCTCCCATTACATTCTCAGAAAGCATTTCTGGAGCTTATTCATCTTTGTTTTTAGTATGTAGTAGATGCTCAGTAGACTACTGAACCAATAAATAAATGGCTAGATTGAAATCAGGGTAGAGAGCTTGAGTGTATAAGTGACTTAATCAAACTCTTTTGATTACACTGTAGAGGGTGATTGTTTTTTTTTTTAAATAGTCCAGTAGTCATATTTTTGGCACCATATTATATACAGGATAAGAAATCAAGTTTATTCAAAATGATTGCTTAATTATGCACACTTGAAACATGTGGAGCTTAATTAATGGTGGTTGATAGTAAATCATCCAGGTAAAATATATTAATTTCCGAAGACATGCTAATCCTATGCATAGGTGTATTATTAATCAAAGTAATTTATTATTTTTCTTGATTTATTTTTCCCCAAAGTATTCAAGCATTCAAAATAGTAAAGTATTTTACTTACTAAAAATGTCTCAGCCCATTAAAAAAGAGACAGATTAAAAAAAGAGTTAAAACCTCTCCAAAATATTTCTAATTCCCACAGAGAGGCTGAAGTGGGAGCAAAGGGATTACTGGGTTAGTCAAAGCAATTAAAAAATCTGACTTAAAAAGCAATGTTGTATGACCTTGAGCAATGTCCCAAGTTGTTTTGACAAAACAAAAGTATGTGTTCTTGGAAAGTTCAGTTGGTTTTCAGTCAGATAGTTAAAGTCCTTTAATTTGGAGAATATTAATATGGGATTCATACCCTGTATATATCTATATAAACCTCTATCTATCTATGTATCTCTGTATATATCCACACACACATGCTGTTGTTTCACAAATTATCATTTATAATTTCTTATTTTTAAAAATGGCCTTTGGGACTTCCCTGGCAGTTCAGTGATTAAGACTCCTGGTATCCACTGCAGGGGCCATGTGTTTTATCCCTGATTGGGGAAGTTCCACATGCCACATAACATGGCCAAAAAAAAAAGGCCTTTAGAGCCTAAGCAATACTTTGCGATTTATATATTAATTAAGGATGATGGGTTTCCCTGGTGGCTCAGTGGTAAGGAATCCACCTGCAATGCAGGATATGTAGGAGACGTGGGCTCAATCCTTGGGTCAGGAAGATCCCCTGGAGGAGGGAATGGCAACCCACTCCAGTATTCTTGCCTGGAGAATCCCATGGACAGAAGAGCCTGGTGGGCTACAGTCCATGGGGTTGCAAACACAAGCTAAGATGATGGAGCTTTGGTGCCAACAGCAGAGAACATTCAGCATCCACTCATCTTCCCACTCCTAACAAAGACACCATTTTCCCCCATTTGGTTATAATTAATGAAACAAAGGAATTGTTTCTAAATTTTGTTAGCAAGTTTCTAATTCCTAAGGGGCAGTTTTGTTTCCTGGAAAGAGAAGGAGTTTTAAAGCTGTATTTATATCAGCACTCTGGTTATGACTCCCTATTGAGAGTTTTCTCACTTATTTTTAGTTTTTCAAAATCTTGATTTCCTTACCTGCAAGGGATTAAACCTAGCCATGTCAAACTAATTGTGGCAAAAATTTAATCTATGAACTATTGCCAAGGCCTCTACCATCTGAACTCCCACACTTTCTACCTATGAAATTAGGTACTATTTGAAATTTTGATCTACCCTGTAGAGTGGAAAGAGAGGAGAAAATCCAGACTACATATATGGAATGACCAAGAAAGACATAATTGAGTTGCCCTGGAACTAAAACAGTATTTTCTTCAATTAGGCAGAAAAGCAGCCCAAAATAGACACTAAGTCTAGTCACTGAGACCTCAAATGACATGCTTGTACCCATGAATTGTCAAATATGTGCTGAAAATATCGTATCCTCACCCTCCAGAATTCAAAAGCAAGGAAACAAGGAGAAACACTAAGAATTTATTCCATGATTAGGTATTTGACAGTGAATTTTACTCACTGGAAATGGAACCACCCTATCCTTGAACCACACTTATTTTTTGACCTTGTTAAAAAAACTTCTTTGTAAGTTTTGGGAACAAATTTTGTGTGAAAAGTGAAGATAGCAAGTGTGCAATGTTTTCAGTCCATAAATACAACAATATCTTGTATTGTTTTGGGGCTTTACAGAGTCCATGTTATACACATGAATTCGCTGAATGTCTACATGAGGTAGGCATTATTGAGTTTACAGGTGAAGTACCTGAAACTTAGAGGTTAAGTAATATAGTAATATGTCCAAGAAACACAGCCCATGACAAAACTGGGATTCAAACCCAGGCTCTCTGATACACATAATTTATACATGTATAATTTATACACATATCATTATACACATAACTTATGTGTATCATTCACTATAAAGAGAGTTTAAGTTACTTTTAGTCAACTCACCAAGAGAAAAATTATACCTTCAAACATATCTCTCCGATTTTTTTCCCTCGATATAGCTTGGAAACTGACTTCTTGACCTATGAACCTTTTCATCTTTATGTAGATGCTGGTGATTGCTTCATTTTTGTAAAATTAATTTCAAATTATTATTCCCCCCTTTTAACTTTTTCCCCATATTTTTAAATTGTGGCCAACAAAAAAATTAGCAGTATATAAGTCACAGGAAAAGAACGTTCAGTAGATTCTGTTGCTTTTGGAACTTCTAAGATAAGATGCTCATTTCATTCTTCCAAAGGTGAATAATTGAATATGCTGACTTTAATCTAATGAACAATAATATGCAATCTGGTACATGATAGATAGGTTATTGAAATGTCAGAATTTTACATAAATTTGAAATGATAAAGCAGATAATTACTAATAAGTATTTCGGATTTATATAATTTTCTTGTTGACAAAACTTAAGTAGTTCAAAGTTTACAAATCAGATTTATCACAGTTGAATCCTGACCATTTCAGAAATAAGTTAACTGAAATTCAGGCACATACACATAAACATTTTAGTACATTCTTAATAATAATTAAGTTACTCTCTGATTAAATGACTATTAGTTTATGATTCACCTTGTATCTTTAATTTCAGAAGAGTAAAATGAGAAATTTTCCTTATAAGTAAAACCTGGCTATTCATAAAGGGGACTTTTTACTCATTTGATAATATAGTGTGAAATGTTAAGACAGCACAACTTTGTGATTAAATGGAATAAGTTTGACCATACAATGGAAAAAAAAAGAAATCAACACAAGGAAGAATGATGTATTTGAGAACATTTTTAATAAATAATGTGACAAAATTACTTTTCTGATTATTGGATTTTCAGTATGCAAAATTATGGCTAAAAATAAGAGGCTTCTTACATGAACATAATGAAAACATTAATCACATGGATTGTTCCCTTAGTACTGCACACCTTTTCTATGTAAATTTCAAATTATCTAAGTGAACACATTTAGTTTTTGGCGAACATCAGCTTTTTTTTTTTTTTGTGGTTCAGTTTTGTTTGGCTTTGTTTTCTAGGGGGATGGCAGGGCTGGGAGGTGGGTGGGTCAGGACAGATACCTATAAATGAATAAATGTACTTTTTTTCTTCAAATAGCACCAATTATAAAGTCAATGGAATTTATATAACAAAAAAAGGGTCATAAAAACCTACAGTCAGAGGACATCATTTGACCATTCAAAGCAAGTAATGCCTCCATTTGAGCTTATAAGGAAATCTTGTAAATTTAATCAATGGCCATAACAAACTTAAACCTTTTTTTCTTTAAGTCCAGGAAAAGTAAGAACCATTGCATTCATGGCCCACAATAAAGTATGCACGTTACTTCACCATCTGTCATCATTCAAATATTCCAAATACAAACATAGAGCATTAACAAAACAGGTTAAAAACGCTTCTCAACATTTTTTTCAATAAGACAAAAAAGGTTAATAGTTACAATGGTTTACAAATAAAGTTTAGTGATTGTGCTTTTAAAACCAAAAAAAAAAAAAAAAAGATTAAAAACAGTGCATTACAAAAACAAAAATCAAACTTCCTTAAGTGGCACTTCCGAAGGTTGAACTGACACTACCAGAAGAAATTCAGGCCAGTTAAGATGGAGATGTCCTTATTCAATTGGTCATTAAAAACATCCATTTGTTGGTAATATGCATTTATAATTGCTTTTTGATTGAAAAATAGAACAAGGTTTTTGCTAGGCTGACTTATGACAATGATTAGACAACCAGAGATCCAACTGGCTTACCCCTACTTATCCAAAAGTACGTTTCCAATAAGAATATACTTCAGCGATTGAAATGAAGACAAAATAAAGTACCACCAGGGGTTGCGAAGAGTATATATTTACAATGTTTCTACCCCCTTCAAATTGATTATGGTTGTCCTGCATTTGCTATGTATTTTTTTTTCTCCCTGCAGAGGGTGGTATGAAAGACTGATTTTAAAATCGTGTTAAAATGAAGTTATGTTTTAGTTTGCATTAGCAGTTGGTTATAGAAAGATTATATCTTGAGAGCCCTTGACATGAAGTTGATTAGTCAACTCTGTATCTTTGATCAGTAAATTGGCTTGGTATATAAGCGGTGCAATGCCATATCTCAGGGGCAAAATGCAAAAGAACTGTTTTGTTCTCTCCTGTTGGCTGATGACTGAAGCAAGAAGTCCAATACTTCCCTTGCCAGAAGCAAGGTGAAATGATTTGTTCCAACAGTGAGGGGAATAGGGAGGTTCTTCCTAGGGATAGGGATCAAATAACAATGATAAAACCCCAATAAAATTTAAAAAATGGTATTCCAATAAGAGGAATGAAAACGACAATTTGTACACTCTGATTGCACTGAACATTTTGTCTGGCGTCTTATGTCATCTGACACAAGGCATCTTGAGTGATAACTTTCACATTAGATCTCATAATCCTCTCTGGTTGTCTTCAGCTTTCAGTTTCCTGTAAGAGATAAGTTCCTGTTAAATTTGAAAATAAATCTTAGAGTGTTGTCCTACTTCGTATTTATTTCATGCTTTTATTATTACATTGTTTCTTCATTCATTCCCTAGAATACACTGAAAAGCGCTCATGGCAACATATTCATACATCAACTTTAGCTGGTTTTGACAGCAAATCCAGTAGTTCTCTAACGAGTACTTAACTGTGTTCCACCCAGAGTCTGGGGGTTAGGAAGTGTGGTACAGGGAGAGGAACAAGAGCAGGGCCAAGTTTTCTACCCCCCAGCCTCAACTCAACATGATAGCTGAATTTTTATTGGTTTCAAGTAGCTGGTTGCCTGTATTGACTTTTTGTGCCCTCAAAGGGCTCTTCTAAAAGCAAAACAAAAACAAAACCAAAAACCTGAAAAATAACTTTTCTAACAGCATGTGCAAAAGGAAAGTCTTCTTATTCTAAACCTCAAAATAAATATACATTGGGCATAACAGCAAATTCAATTAGACATAATTAATTATAATTTTTCATCTTCTATTATAAAAAGTTACAGTTTAACACTCTACTAACAATCTGCTTGAGATAAAATCTGCTTGCAGGATGAGAAATTTGTCCTCAGCTTATCTTTTTATTGAATGGTGGAAACACAGTCTTAATCACAAGAGATGATTTTATAATACAATGTGACTTGGTGTCAACTCTACCTTACAATACTATCTATAGATTCCAACAAAGGATATCTTTGACCCAAGAAGTGTTCTCTATTTGGGAAGGTCAGTGTTAAGTATCAGGTTCCCATTTTCAAAAAACTGAAGATAAAAGATAATTGCCCAAATCATCCTGATTAATCCCGGTGATCACTAGATGGCAGATAGTACAGGCAAAACACCCTCACTCACATCTTGTAACTCTATCACTTTACTGGATTTTTATAATCTATTGTAATACTATGAATTACAATTATCTAGATCAATAGTTCTTATTCCCTAACAACATGTTTGTTATATAAATTTCCTATCTGAATATGAACCCTAACATCTAAAAAGAAACCATTACTACCATTTAAAACTTTGGAACACATTTCAAGAAAAATCATTAAATTCTAAGACTTTCAATTGCTATCATCACTAACAGGGTTTGTGATGAAATAGTAACATTTCTGTAGACTGATGAATGCTTTAAACTTTGAGGTTTATATAAAAACTAGTCTAACATTGGGAAACTTGAAAAAAATTATAGATACCTCTAATTCTTCATTATTATCTTCTCTTTCATATCCTCCAAGAACTTGCATCTCTGCAATATTTCTTCGACCTACATTTGCTTGTTCTCTTTGTCTGCTTCCTGATCCTCTTGACGACATAGAACTTGAAGAACTAGGATCTCTGGGATTATTTGATGTCGGAAAAGTAGGTCTACAGTAAGGCAGAATATCCTCTGTGTAATGAAATATAATAAGTGCATATGAAGCCCACTGTACATTTTCACTGTATAATGTATCACTGTGCCTATAAATTAGAATGGAGAAACACTAGTATTTCTGAGGAATAAATGAGGACATTTTATAACTATAATGAATAAGGCATTGAAAACAAAAATAACAACTCAGCTGTTTTCCTGGTAGTGGCTGGAATTTAGATCGATTCTACTCGTAAGTTCTTATCTATCTCAAATTCACTTGAGATCAACATCCTTAAAAGAGGGAAACTAAACCTGGAGTCAGACATGACTTGCAGTCTTATCCTTCACTATGTTATCTCCCATTATTTCAGGCTTTAGTTTCCACTTTTTGAAAAAAAAAGTGATGACAGTGTCTTAGGACACTGGGAGTTGCTAGTGTCGATGTGAAAACACATGAGATATTGTAGTATGTCCCTATGTAAACTAAGAAGGAATTATAAGGCATTGATAGGAAAAAAAAATCCCAGTCTTATTGAACCACCAAAACAGACTCAAACCTGGATTCACTCCCTAGATACCAAGATGCCAACCTCCATTTCAGCATCATATTTACATTGTGGAACCCTGAATCTGAGAAGCCTGACATCGTTGCTAGCTTCAAAAATCAAGCCACTTCCGGTAACTGCTGTCTCCTGAATTACTATCTCCATATGCTTTACATTTGGTGATGCTTCTAATGTTGCATCTTTCAACTGCTCACTTCTCTCCAAAGCCTGTGCATTCTAACCTTTGAACACAAAACACATCAAAACAGAGCACAGCAAGATGAAACAAAACCCTTCTACATGCCCTTTTGTTCTCCTCCCCTCAAAGCTTCCTCTACCGTCCACATTGCCTGAATGAAATCTGATTTCCCAGGGAGTCTACATTGAAGTTCCTTACAGTGGAAGAAGGGAAGTTTGCTTTCAGTTCACCAACACTAGCTGTAAATCACTGCTCCTCCACCCTTGAACAAAAACACCCTACTCCTGTGAGGGCCAAGCAGTGGAGTTATGTAACCTGTATTGTCCTCTTTGATGGTACTTCTCTCCTGCTGTATTCATCACAACTTTCATTCCTGATCCAGACTTCTGATTCTCTGTGTTTCAGAGTCCATGTGGATCACTATACCTGCACCTAGCTAGCTTCATGGAATTTGGCCCTCTGTGACCTTCACCTTCTGTCTCTGTTTCACCCAATTTTCTCTACTGAGCTGACTTTTTGACAAACTACATCATGATAAAATATCTCTTTGGCTAAAGACTTTCCCCTTAGGCTGGTGCTCTACATAAATCTATAAGTCTATCTCTACTGATAGCTTAGCATAGCTTCTTGAACAGTAATCTGGACTCAGTATTGGTCATTACAACTCCCATTCACTCTGCATCTCACTGAAATCTACTTGCGCCCACATTACTACAAGGGAACTGAGAAAATTCCCTGTTGACTTTGATAATGCTAATCATGTTTCAATCCTTAAGTCTCTAGACTTCTCACTGCCCTTCATCTGAAAGCCACAGCCAATGTAAACATTACTAGTCTCAGCTCCTATTTCTCCCTCCTTTCTAGCCTGTCTTTGGTGGGCTCTTCTTATGCAGTGCCTCTTACATGTTGATGTCCTTCTTGCCGGTTTCTGCTTTTAGCACAGTGTGTGTGTGTGTGTGTGTGTGTGCACGCATGCATGTGTGTGTGCATAAAAACTTTTTTTCCCACTTACTCTGGGCGATTTCGTCCATTCTCTCAGACTGTACCTTTTCTAGAGTATAGCTGCCAAGATACTTGGCTTTGTGTATTGATACCATCTCACCTAGACATATATAGGTTATTGATGCATGAGACAGGGTGCTCAGGGCTGGTGCACTGGGATGACTCTGAGGGATGGGGTGGGGAGGGTGGTGGGATTGGGGTTCAGGATGGGGAACACATGTTTACCCATGGCTGATTCATGTCAATATATGGCAAAAACCACTACAGTACTGTAAAGTGATTAGCCTCCAATTAAGATAAATAAATTAAAAATAAATAAATATTCTGACTGAATAAATGGGTGGCTTTACTCTTTCACCATGATGAGTTATTAATGTATATTTCCTGAGCTCTGCCCAATTGCCTCCTTTTGAGGGCCCCTCAAACTCCACAGATTGAGCACTGACTTCACCATGTCCACGCCTCTGAGATTTCTTCCCCCTCTGTATTTCTTAATGTAGTTAAGGGCATTGCTAACCTTTAATATACCTTAGATAGAAAGCTGGAATTATTTTAATATCTTCTCTCCTTTCCAACAACCTTCCCATAACCTCTTAAATGAACCTCTTCCACACATTCAGATATATAACACGTAAGGATGATTTTAACTAAAAAGTTTCTTGAATATTCCCCCTCAGTCATCTCTGCTCCCACAGCCTGGTTTATATTCTCCATGTCTCTTCTGAGGTGGTAAATATCTTTTAACAGGTCTCTGCTTCTTGAGTTATTTCCCTCTAAACTTGCTTCACTCAGCTACTTTCCTTTTATAGGAACTATAGGGTCTCCATGAAGTAAGCTTACATTTATCTCAAGAGCTTCATCTTTACCACTTTTACTGTCTAATAACACTGAATTTCTTACATTCTCCTCAATGTACCTCAAATTCTCATTCTGACTTTCTCTGCCAAAACAATCTTTCCACTCTTCTTACCCAAGCTAAATTCCACCCTCCTGAAAAGTCAGCTTATGAATCATTTCCACTAGGAAAGATCAAGAAGTCTTTCTTTACATTCCATCACCCACAGACTGGGCTAATTTTCCCTTCTCTGGATTCTCAAGTATCATGACACCATAAACATTATATCAAATATGAGTGTATCTGTGAATAAAGATTACCTGTCTCCTTCTCTGACTATAAGCTCCTTGAGGTCAAGGTTCATGTTTACACATAAATTTCAGGACTAGCACAATGCTTCATAACAGTGTAGATGTTTGATATATGTAGAAATAAATTGAACTAACTGAGGTAAATGTCAGCAAAAAGATCAGACATTGAAATCTAAAAGACCACTCTCCTTAATTAAAATAACCATTTGTTACAGATGTAAATCAGGGACCCTCTTTAATTATAAATAGAAAAAACTGAATTATGAAGGTTAAAATGACAGGAATGTATAGAAATGATAATTAAAAGACACAAAAATAATTTCATCTGTTTTAATTTTACACACATCAAAATCATTCTGAGTTGTTAAATTTTCACCTAAAGAATTGAGCTTATTTTGGAAAAACGCAGCAAACTGGTCTGTAGTTTCAGGTCAGATACAAAACGCATAATTTATATTGTGACATTTGATCTTTGAATCACTTCTTGGAGTATTGTTGTTAAAAGTTCAGATCACCTTGGCTTTAAAGATAAAAATAAGCACAGTTTTTCAAACTTCAGATTACAGTGATGTAACCAAGTAATCTGTGGTCACATAATGGAGGCATCTGTGCAAAACACATAACTTTACCATCACTTCATTGCTGAGTCCATGCCAGAGTGAGGAATTCAGGCTTCCGTCACAGAATGAAGTGAAACTGTCCTCTATATTGAAAGAAAGCTGCTAATGACCAGATGCCCATAATGAACAGAACAATAGACTGATGTCCAATCTTATCAAACTGCAGCTTTGAAAACAGTTGTAGTTAAACTGCACTTACAGCCTTCTAAGATTCATTTCCTCATCAATCCTTCCTGATTCCTTCATCAATTACCTTCTTTTCTTGTATCTCTTCTGCCTAAATAAGTTTTTCTCCGTCTGTACTAATGTTCAAATATCTTACCTAAAAACATTTCCACAGATTCTGCCTTCCTGTCAAATCTTATCTTGACCTCTCTCCTTCCCAACTTTCTGCAGAGAGCCCATACTTATCACCTCCCTTCCACAATTTTCATTTACTTTCCAGACCCTACAGTCGAGATTCTATAGTGACTATTTGATTTAAAAAAGTTAAATGGTGATGGTGGTTTAGTCCCCAAGCCTTGTTCAATTCTTTGTGATCCCATGGACCACAGCCCCCCAGGCTCCGGGGTCCATGGGATTCCCCAGTCAAGAACACTGGAGTGGGTTGCCATTTCCTTCTCCAGGGGATCTTCAGGATCCAGGGATCAAATTCACGTCTCCTACATTGGCAGGCAGATTCTTTACCACTGAGCCGCCTGGGAAGCCCTTGTTCTTTTAAATACCACCTACAAAAAAACATTTTGTAAAATCTCTGTGTCCTTCACCCATTATCCCACCCTACCCCCATTCACATCCAACTTTCACTTCTGTGCCATTTTATATTCCTTCCCATCTTAAAATTTCCTTCTCCATTATTTCCAGGATACTATTCTTTTTAGTTTGAATGGTTTGATTACTTTATATCACTGGGTTGATTACACCTCAGTTTCTGTACAGAATGTTCCTCTGCCTAACATATGTTTTTTTTTTGTATGTATGAATGTATTTATTTTCACTGAAGCATAGTTGATTTACAACATTATATTAGTAGCATATAGTGATTCAAAGTTATTATAAAGTATTATATAACAATGGCTATATTCTCTGTGTTATTATAAAGTAATGGCAATATTCTCTGTGCTGTACAATATGTTCTTGTAGCTTATTTATTTTGTATGTAGTAGTCTGTACCTCTAATTCCCCATTCCTGTCTAGCCCCTTCCCCTTTCCCTCTCCGCACTAGTATCCTTTAAGTACAATCATCTCTGTGGTGTGCTGGGAGCTTACATGTTCACACAAGGGTCTACTATACCCATCTCCTCCCAACTCCACATACACTAATTTCATATTAGTAGCTTGAAACTAGCCATTTTGGATGTAATTACCCAACAGAAGTAAGCAAATGGCTACAAATTAGGGGCTTGCTCTGTCTCCTTCCCAGAGAATTGATTGTTAAACATTACCCACTACATCACTGCTGATAATTTAGCTTTTGTAATTCAAACAATTTTCACCTCTGTGCTGCTGAGGTGAACAACATCCATTCTCTACTTACAACCTTTCTCCTGATCTTTAAACTTAGTTCTCTAAATTCTTACTGAATTTTTTCATTTCTACCTTCTTGTCAGTACCTTAATCCATTCATAACTGAAGTTCTTTTCCATTAGACTTTTATCCTTTTCCTCATTTTTTTACATTGTTCATTACAATTATATTGTATAGCCATGGAAAGTCATCTAATTAACATTTGAATAACTTTTCTTTTACTCCCTTAGTTCATTTTAGTTTTTTACATTCAGTCACCAAGTCCTATAGTATCTATCTCTGAAATGCCTATATAGGCTGTTTCTCTTTTTAACTTACACAACTATTTTAATTCAGTGCTTTCATATTTTATACCTAGATTATTTTGCAAAGTTCTGATGCCTTCAGCCACCCAATTCCGGACTCCTCCTTCACTATAAAGTTCTGTCAGTTATTTTTTTAAGAAAAAAATTGATAATTTTTTTTTATTCTTATTTTTGATTATATAATTTCTTGATTAATTTTTTTGCTGGCTCACCACTGTCCATATCATTAATCCCAAACTCTTCAAAATAGTATTCCTGGCCTCCCCAATCAGGTTCAACCACCTTTCTAGTTTTATTTTTGCCATTTGTCCCTGACCCCAAGCATCTTATTTTCCAGCCAAACTGGAAATCGGAATTCACTAAACATTCATTTTCACATTTTCATGTTTTTCCTCTATTTATTTCCTTTGTCAGAAATCTCCTTTTTCCTTGTAACTTGTGTAAATCATGCTTTCCTTTAAACTTCAACTAAATTGGCACCTCTTCAAGGAGGACTTGCATAATATCATGTATGAGAACTGATTGTATTCAAATTATCTGTGTGCATACCTGTCTCCTCCAATACAGAGCAAATTTCTGAATCGTACCCTCTGTACCTGATCCTCAAGAGCCTTACCTGTGTACCATGCAAACATGTTCAATCTGTATTTATTGGTTGCTTGACTAAATATGTACCTTGGATAAGATGAGTCTTTGCTGGTGGAAGGTCTCGTTTTGCTGCCTTGTTTCCTCGTCCTTTCCCATCATTTGGCTGTTCCTGTGCTTCTCTGGGATCACCTGGATTTGGTCGCATATCAGCAACTTGTCTTCCATCCAATATTTCTCTCCCCTTGTAATTGCCTCCTTTTCTATCTGATCTGTCTGTTCTTGCTTCTACAGAAGGGAGTTTTGGCACCATCCCGGGTCGTACCTCCAGCTGGGCCTTGGATTGGGCAGTGGGTGACTTGATAGCAGGAGGTGGCACAGGGGGAGGTGGAAGATCTGAAAAGAAATATTTAAAATACTGTGAAAGTTTGCCATTTCCAAATTTGTCAACATTAGTGTTACCATTAGAGTCACATTCAATTGTGAAATAATAATCTTAAAAGAATTGAACAATTGAAGACAACCAAAGAATAAGAAGACTAACAATTTTAATGTACTCTCATTTTTATTTATCTGGCAGTCTTTACCAACTGATCCACCAGGCAAACTTCACAACTGGAGTGAGTAGCCTATTCCTTCTCCAGGGAATCTTCCCAACCCAGGAATTGAATGGGAGTCTGCCTTCATTGCAGACAGATTCTATACACAGTGAGCTACCAGGGAATCCTTTATCTGGCACAGGAATATTGAATCATAGAGCTAATCTTGGGATGGCTAATATGGATATATATGCTATAGCTTTTTCTCCCCCAACCATGGCAGGTCTTCCTAATTGATTTCACTGTAATGTTGCTGATCCCAGATGGATATCCTTACTCTTCAGGTAACCACTTCAGATTGAGGTTGGCACTTGAGTTGAGACCTCTTTCCCATCCCTAATCTACCTGAATCCCTTCTCATTTTGTAGATAGGGAAGTTCAAACACACAGATCTTAAGTTATTTTCCAAACTTAAAGCTACATATAATCAGAACCAGGACTAACGCCCTCAGATTCCTAATTTCTGATTCAGTGTTCTTTATACTACCATTTCATTCTATTGCATCTTCACAATCTACCCTTCATTGGTATGGTCTCTCCACTTTGTAAACTCCACAGGTTTTAAACTAGATAATCACTAATATACAGATAAGTTAATTTTTATCTGTCTATAGTTATATATTAATATATTACAAATAATTGGATATTATATATAACTATACTTCTCATAGACATACTTAAAAATAAAAGTAGGCATATACTTTTATATCTAGAAAATTTATATTAAGTGGCACTTTTTTTTTAAATGACTCCTAGGTACATCCAGGGAAAAGAAATATATAACCTAGTAATAGTTGATAAGTTAGTAGAAAAATATGAACAGATTCTAGCTTTAGTTTGTTCTGGCTGTAGTATGGAGGACGAATTAAAAGGAAAGTCTTAAATCCAGGAGGCTAAAATGTTATTTTAATAACTCAGTAAGTAATGAGAGGAGATAGAATTGTACTGGTGACTTTCAGATGGAGAGTAGATATGCCTGAGAGAGTTTAAGGAATAAAAATCAATATTATTTAATGATCAATGGAAAATAGCAGAGGAAGCGTGTATGTGTGTGCAGTTGCTCAGTCCTGTCTGACTCTTTGCGACCCCATGGACTATAGTCCGCCAGGCTCCTCTGTCCATGGAATTTTCCAGGGAAGAAGACTGGAGTGGGTTGTCATTTCCTCCTCCAGGGGATCTTCCCAACCCAGAGATTGAATCTTGGTCTCCTGCATTATAGGTAGATTCTTTACTACTGAGCCACCAGGGAAGCCCCAGAAGACTATTCATTAGGTAACTCTTAAGATTTTTGCCATAGTTAACTAGTTGTATGAGGAATGCAGGGATGAGAAAGAGATGGTTTGCAAAGGAAGAGTATGAGTTCTGTTTCAGAAAAGTGAACAGGAAGAACTTTTGAAGTATCCAGGCAGATATATACAGAAGGTTGTTGTATATAAAATCTGAATTTCATGGAAGGTCAAAACCAGAGATCTAGAGACTTGAGAACTATCACCATATTTTTTCTTTAGTCATGACTTTAGAAATGGTAATGTTTTTATATTCTATGTGATATTAACAGAACAAATCAACTAAAACATGTATAGGGTATGTATTCATATTAAATGTTTAGTATTATAAAATTAAGCTTTTCCATAGAAAATACACATGGTAAAAATTCAAAAGTATATAAAAACTTGGAAATATAACCCTTCATATGTCCCCCACCTTCATTTCAAATCCTCAATATTGATGCAGAGGTAATTAGTCTGAATGGATGTTTATAGATCATCCCAGAAATTATTTATGCATAGAAAGCAAGGCCGCCAAGTTGCATAATTCCAAGGAGTACCATTCACATTAGAAACTATGTAAAATGGCCATATCTGGGGTTTTGGAGCATGCATGTCTGCCCACCAGAATGTGATAGTCCTCCTTTCTTAGTAACATACAACGATTGCACTTTTTTTCACCTAAATGTGTAGTTGTATACATTTCTATACATAAACATATAGTTTTACCTCTTCTGATGAAAAGTTTGGACACTGTTCTGTTTTATGAATATATCATTATTTATATAGTAAATCCCAACAGAGGAATATTTAAGTTGTTTCCAGAGATATTACTATTATTGGCAATGGTCCAGTGACTATTATTTACATATACAAGCATAAAAAATTCTTGAATATTAAAATCGTGCCTTGAAAATTCATAATATAATAGCAAATTAAGGGGTCCAGCAAGCATCAGTTTTAATCTAGTGTTCTCATTCTTGGTGGGATTTTTTTTTTTAAAGAATTAACCATTTTTTTTTGTTCCTTCTGTGTATTCTTGCCACCTCTTAAGTAGTTATGAGTTTTTAAAAGTAATTTTATTTTGAATTTATGTGCCATATAACTAAGGCATTAGAATTCATTGTATTGGTCTCTTAAAGCATAAATTTTGAGATATCATCTTACTTCCAGCTGTTTTACTTAGGACTCCATCATTAAAACTGGTCAGACTGTTACTTGCATACTGTTGTTATTAATTCTCTTAGCTCACCATGTCCTCTTTTTATGTAAAAACTAAATCTAGGAAAATCAAAAGCTTTTTGTCTTAAAACATAAACTGTCACTGTCACTGGTGATGATTTTCCTCCTTTAATAACATTTTTTTTTAAAACAACATTTTAAAAATAGTTGTTGTTCAGTCTCTCAGTTGTTTCCAACTTTGAAACCCCATGGACTGCAGCACACTAGGCCTCCCTGTCCTTTACTACCTCCTGGAGTTTGCTCAAACTCATGTCCATTGAGTCAGTGATGCCATTCAATCATCTCATCCTTTGTCGTACCCGTCTCCTCCTGTCTTCAATCTTCCCCAGCATCAGGGTCTTTTCCAGTGAGTCAGCTCTTTGCATCAGGTGGCCAAAGTATTGGAGCTTCCTCTTCATCATCAGTCCTTCCAATGAATATTCAGGGTTCATCTCTTTGCAGTCCAAGGGACTCTCAGGAGTCTTCACTAACACCACAGTTCGAAAATATCAGTTCTTTGGCGCTCAGCTTTCTTTATCATCAACTCTTGCATCCATACACGACTACTGGACAAACCATAGCTTTGACTATACAGATCTTTGTCGGCAAAGTAATGTCTCTGCTTTTTAATACCATGTATAGGTTGGTCATAGCTTTCCTTCCAAAGAGCAAGTGACTTTTAATTTTATGGCTGCAGTCACAGTCTGCAGTGATTTTGGATCCCAAGAAAATAAAGTCTGTCACTGTTTCCATTGTTTCCACATCTATTTGCCATGAAGTGATGGAACCAGATGCTATGATCCCCCTCATTGACTACTTATTTATTAAAAATAACCCAAAAGAGAGAAAATACAGATTGTACTGAGTGACTTAAAGTGAAGAGACCCAAGGCTGAGCTGTTCTAAGTTCAGACTGAGCCTGTGACTGGGAATGGGAGAAGAAGAAAATAATTCAGAATATACCTGGAAGCAGAGGGAGTGAGTGACTGCAGACTCATTTCTGCACTATCTCCTTGCTACAAACTCAGACTGGATTGCAAACACAGCTTATCAGGAAGCTAATGACAGCCACTATCATCAAATCATAAAATGTCTGGGCTGATCGGATATCAAAGCTGATTATTATCAATACCATAAGATCATACAAAGTCTTGGGAATCTATGACTCTTGCGACAAAATCCATTACCAGATGCTCTATATAGATGCTATCTATAACACAGGTAGAAAAAGAAGAGAATCTGATGGTAATTTTAAGAGTTCAAACTTACTGTATATAATTGCCACTGTATCTAATTAACAGAGGGGAATGATGGTAGGTGTAATTTCTAATATAAACAGATTACCAAATTTTTTTTTAGGTATAGCAAAATAAACACTGAGTCAAATCAGAGATTATCATAGTATAAACAATCGTATATTTCATAAAATAGCAAATAGTACTTTCAGATAATTCATACCGTTAATAGCTCAAACTGGGTTTAAAAAATGGGATCATGGAACTCATATACAAGTATAGTCTCTTTCTTTATACAATTGTATAAACACCATTCTTTATACAAGACTCTCTAAATAGCAATATAATGCACATAAAGTAATACAAAAGAGCATAAACATGGAGACAATTCTGCTGGCATTCACTCACTACAGAGACCCAGCACTCTATTTACATAACTGTTTGAAGTTCCAAGCCCTTGTGATTAATGATATATCGAGTCAAAATAACATCATTCCAAAGAGGGTGAATTTATAATTTATGAAAAGTAGAGCTGTAGAAAATAATGTAGATTTGTTTTTTAAGTTAAGCACGTGAACAAATCAGGAGGGGTGGCAAAGGGGTGGAAAGAATCTATTAGAAGGTCCTAGAAATGCACTTATGCTTGGCTTTAACTCAATAAAAGTCTGATAAATATTCATATATTTGAATCCTGCCCTTTATCTGGGTGAAAGCAGCAAATATGAAATAAATAAAGAGTTGGATTCTGCCTGTCAGTATTCAACAGCATGCAGTCCTCCACTTTGCAATGAGTACTCCCTATGAGACCCAACATTTATCTACAACACAAGGTATGGCTACAGTGCCATGAATTAGAGGCTGGTGGGCTGTTATGGGCTCAATTGTGTTCCCTCCAAAATTCATATGTTGAAGTTCTAATCCCCAGCACCTCAAAATGTGACTTGTACTTGAAGACAGGATCTTTAAAGAAGCAGTTAAATTACAATGAGGTCCTTAGAGTGGGCCCTGATCCCATCTGAGTGGGGTCCTTAAAAGAAGAGGGCACATAACATACAGAGAGGGAAGACCAAGTGAAGACACGGGGAGAAGGACATCTACAAGCCAAGGAGAGAGGTTTCAGGAGCAATCAACCCTGCCAACCCCATGAGCCCGAACTTTTAGTCTCCAGGGCTGTTAGGAAATAAATTTCTGTTGTTTAAACCACCTATGGTTTTTTCCAGTAGTCGTGTATGGATGTGAGAGTTGGACCATAAAGAAAGCTGAGCACCAAAGAATTGATGCTTTTGAACTGTGGTGTTGGAGAAGACTCTTGAGAGTCCTTTGGACTTGCAAGGAGATCCAACCAGTCCATCCTAAAGGAAATCAGTCCTGAATATTCAATGGAAGGACTGATGCTGAAGCTGAAGCTCCAATACTTGGGCCACTTGATGTGAAGAACTGACTCACTGGAAAAGACTCTGATGGGATGCTGGGAAAGATTGAGGGCAGGAGGAGAAAGGGACGAAAGAGGATGAGATGGTTGGATGGCATCACCAACTCAATGAACATGAGTTTGAGCAATCTCTGGGAGTTGGTGATGCACAGGGAGGCCTAGCATGCTGCAGTCGCAAAGAGTCAGACACGATTGAGTGACTAAACTGAACTGAAGCCACTTAGATAAGGTGGCTTAACCAAGGATTATAACAAAGATCATGAAAAATTACTCTTTATCAGTTCAGACACAGATCTATCAGTTTAGGTTCTATTTTTTTTCCTCATAGAGGTCACAAAAAATCTGTAAAGGAAATTGATAATTTGAACAAAATTTACAAAGTAAAGATGCTACATGCTCAAGACTGATATATGTTGAAAACAGTTCACATAAGAAATCTATTGACAATAATCAAATGCATCCATCATAATTGATTCAATCATCAAAATCCAAAAATGAAAAAAACCTCTACATGTCTTGTTGATATATTTCTCATTTTCACAACTGGCAGCTCCTTAAGTTCATTCTCCTCCCTCCCCTCTTTGTTCTTTAATAATTTTAAAAATTGTATTTGCCATAGAGTTTCTTCATGAAATGGATTATGAATTTTTTTTCAAAACTAAGAAAATGATTTCTGATAAAATGACTTTTCTTTCTATACTATAACCACTACTACCAAGAGTATGTGTACATTTTATTTGGCACATTACGAAGAAAAGATTTCAGTTATTCAAGATGCATTATGGAAACGTACAAAATAGTAAATAGTTTTATTTTTTTCTTTACCAAATCAGAAAACATCCAGAATTAAAATCAAGACTTGTTAGTAAAATAAGCACAACTCAATGACAGATGGTCATCAAAACGCTAAAAGGAAGTTAAAGCTAGTATTTAACCATTTCGTCTATTTTTGTGACTTAGAGAAAATAATTACTGGCTTCTACATCGTGCTGTATATTATGACTATTCTGTATAATCACATGTAAAATGAACATTTAGAAATTTAAATAATATTTGATATTCATATGGCTTTACAAATATTTTAACATATTTCTTCAGTATTTCTGAAATTAACTTAAAAATAACTTGGTTGCTTCATCATTCAATTTAATAGCTATTATTCAGGGATTAGTTAGAATTTATGTTTAATTATTAAACACTGAAATAAATGCTACAGTACATGGGGTGATGAATACAGATCACAATTTTCAAGCATATTATAATTTATAACTGCAATGCTATGCCCTCTGACATGTTTACATTATTTAAAGCATTTTTAAAAGCATCACTCAATGCCAGAAGCCCCTCAAAACAAGTATAAATAAGAAGTAGAAAGAGTTACACAAAGCTTTAGACCAGATTTTCTCCCTGATGTATTCAACCTAAATGCATTCACATCAAGGTTTGATGTTTGACCAGTTTTTCTGTTAGGAACAGTCTCTTCTAGATAATAAAAACTGATAGAACAGCTATAAAACTTGTAAAATGCCATTATAGGGGTCCCATAAATGTAAAACTGCCAATAGAGTTTGGGGATTTATACCTAGTTTTCGTCCCTTCACAGAGGCAAACATGCTCAAAGCCATTATAATCACCCTTCAAAATCAGATAATATTCTGACAGTTCAGTTTCCCTGACAAAGGAGTCCCAGGCAGGACCCAGGAGGCCCAGGTGCGCTGTGTCATGCCAGTCTTTAATGCAGTCTAATATCAGATAGATGCTAGTGAGAGAAAATACTCTGAATAAAGTACAGATAATAGCATGGACAGCCACTCATTGCAAAATTACTTGTGCTCATCATGCTGTGAGCTTTGTATTAAATTTTTTCTGTCAAGTGGCAGGAATCATGGGGAGAAGTGCCTCAGAAAACCCTCCTTGTAACCTTGGATAAGGATCTATAATATTAGGCTTTCATATGATAATGGCAAATGATGCCCTTTTTGAAAAATTGCTGACTGGTAATGAAAGTTCTAATCAGATTGCGGTTGGAGAGGACCAGGAGGTGGGAATGGTGCCTGTGACAACCTTCTTCCCCCCACCCCTTTAGTAAATTTAGCAAACTTGACAAGATGGGTGAGCCTGAGAGAATTTATCTTACATGAATTTCCAACAAAGCCCTTGAGGTTGTTTTATAAAACGAGAAGGTGGTGGTTTAATAAATGCCGGGCCACCTGAGGCACTTTCATTAAAGGCTTTCTCTAGACAACGTCACAATGTTTGTGCTATTCTCCTGTGCTCCCTCTAGAATACAAACCTCGCCTCGTCAGTGACAGTGGAGACTGTGTGTGAAGGCATGAAGGAAGACGATTCCATTTGCCTTTTGGTGCACAAACTGTTTGTAACACCACTATAGTTAGACTTTATATTCAAATGAGTTTATTGTCTTCTATTTGAATGCAAAATTCTCCAAGAAAAAAAAGTTGAGGACATTGTGGAAGAGTTACCAGTGATGAAAGTTAATCCCAAGCCATTACTTCAACTACAGTAATATCTACTTGTTTAAACTATATAATAACCTTTTAAGAATATTAAAAGTATTATCCTTTGTTTTAACTTCCTAACTAACCCACTTACTAGAAAACTGCAGGGACTTGAGATGCCCGACAAGATATGGAAGCTGATCATTCCTCTAAGTAATATGAGGCTTACTGTTAATGAATTTTTAATGTAATTCCTAATGTCAGTGGATGCATTTTCAAGTCAGAGAGAGCCAAGGTAAAGAGGTGAGATTCATAGATGTTTCCATCCATTTCAGTGGACTTACCATCTGTGTAGGCTTCTCTGCGCAGATGTCCCGGCTGGTGTTTTTGTTTCTTGGCTGGTCTGGCCTTCTGTACTACAGCAGCACTCATGTTGCTGTCGGTAGAAACAGGACTTGTGGGTCTAGGGCACTGGGATGCATGAAAATGGCGGCGGCCTGAGAAAAAAATCAGAGTCAAGCTCAACAATAAAGTTTAACTTAACAGTAGTAATCAAAATAAAACATTAAAACTAGAACTAACCCTATTAAAAAAAAAACCCTTAAATAAATTATTTTAGTAAACAATGCTGAGTTGCTTCAGGTGTGTCTGACTCTGTGCAACCCTATGGACGGTAGACCGCCAAGCTCCTCTGTCAATGGAATTTTCCAGGCAAGAATACTGGAGTGGGTGGCCATGCCCTCTTCCAAGGGATCTTCCCCAGTGGCTCAGCAGGTAAAGAATCTGTCTGCAGTGAAGGAGACACAGGAGATGTGGGTTCGATTCCTGGGTCAGAAAGATTCTTGCCTGAAAAATCGCATGGACAGAGGAGCCTGGCAGGCTATGGTCCATGGGTCGCAAAGAGTCAGACACGACTGAGTGACTAAACTTATTCTAGTAAATAATCGGATTTTTGTTATGCTGCTTGAGCTATTCACTGGAAAAAATACCCTAAAAGTATCTTCATGTTCTTTTTTTTTTAAGCCTTGGTACTTTTATTCTGCTAAAGTTCTTGATACCTAGGCATTAAAGAAAAACATCGTAACTATTTTTGCAGCTACCATCACTAAATTGTTACTGTTAAACAAAACTATTAATTAAATTTTTACAGAATATATCCAATGTCTGTTTCTTTCTCAAAAGGAATAACCAGAGCCCTTAAGAAATTCAAGTTCTAAGAATAAACAGTACAAAACACATTCCTTATTTTAATTAAATATGTTTGTGCTCTTCTCTGAAGACAGACTCCTAAATTTGAGTACATTCTCAGGTATTTTTTCTTATGGTGGCCTAAAATTTAGCTAGCTCACATACTTAGACCGGCCAAAATTATCCACACCCCTGTTCTCTTAAAAGATATTTATTTGCTGCTTCTGGATATTTAAAGTGACCTCTCCAGAGACTTTTATGTTTTTTGGTGCTGGTGTAAGTAGTTTTTCATTATTTTGATCTTGGAGGGACAATATTCACAGGTGATAAATGAACCTGATAATCAGACATGGTACATTGCTGTGCTCTCAAATTCTCTGGCTTTCTTACAGAGACATAGTACAACAGCACAAAATATTTAATCCATAATGTCGATGGAGATCTATTGGCCCTACCCTTGATCTTTGTTATTTTGGTTTCTTGAAATTCCAGAGATTCAAATGCAGAACTTTCTGTTGTACCACAAGAAAGTTCAGAGAGACCAAGACAACATGTGTTCTGGCTATAAACAGTAGCAGTCACAGAAGGTAAAATCAACACATTTGCAGGTGATAACTGAAGCATTAAATAATAGATATTAATGTGGCCTAGTGAGAAACAATGTGATTGGATTATTCATTCATATTAACTTCAAGCCATATGATAAGCAGCACCCTTTCAGGAAAAGAACATTTTAATAGGCTGACTCCAATGCATGCTTTGTTCATTATAATCATGAGCTAAATGAAAGTCAGGAGAGCTACTGAATTACAATACAATGAAATATTAAACCAAACTCTCTTTAGCTATGATGGAGACTATTACAATTAAAGTTACATATCCATGAAAAGAAAGAATTAGAGCTGAGACTGAACCCATTTCTCATTCTATTGTGTAAGGCCATCTACTGCTCATAGACCCTGAGGCATGAGGTCATTTACAGATGAATTTTCAAAATTATTTCTATGTCTTGTTGACTCAATGAACTGAAACACACCCTTAATGCAATATGAAAGCACTAGTTTGAGATGCTTAATTTCAGGTACTCATTTTTTTACAGGAGATTAAAAAATAAGGAGAAACAAAAGCTATATATAAAGTCAGATGTTATTTATTAGGAACCATAGATTGGTTTGCATATTATTTTATAATACGCAGCAGCTCCTAGGAGAAAAAATGAAAATGGTTTAATATCATTAAGTGTAAGCCTGGCTAAAATAAGTATGCATTCTACAATAATAGTTTGAGAGATATCAGACATATTTTTTTCCTACAACATATTCTTGATTAATAATATATAGAAAAAAAGCTTTATGACGTGAGTTAAATTTTCTTTGAATATATTCTACAATGATAAGAAATAATGACCAATCCAACATCTAAAGAGAACATGGAAAATTCTCTTGGAACATGGAAAATAACTGCAACAATGTGATAGTTACTAAGCTAAGAAAAAAATAAAACAATAAAATAACGACTATTGATCTGCTGTGATAGTCTTTACTGTCTCAGAAATGTCTCTCTCTCTTATTGATCACATTATTTTTATTCTATTTGTATATTCTTAGTTACCAGAAATATACACATATATTGAACATGTATATGAATATATATATTCCATTTTACAGAAATTAAAATCATGTGAAAAATATATACTTAAAAATTTTTTCTTTCTCGTATTATTTACTTTCTAAACAAAGATGGGAATAGGAAATAAGTATAAGAGAATTAAAACATAAAAATGGATACATAGTAATTAAAAACAGGCTACTGGCAATAAAAAGGGAAATATAAAAAATATATAAGCATTTAGATTAACTTGCTCTCCAAATTACTAGATTAACAATGTTTAGTTTAAGCACAGAACATACTTATGCTTGCAAAAGTATATATATTATAAATATCTTTATATTTTCTCAATTAAATTAGTATTCTAATTGAGAGGCATGAAAAGAATCGGGGTTAAGGAGAAATAGCCCACTTTCCAACAGTTGAGTGTCCCCCCAGACGTTTATCTATTTCTCCTAGACAATTTCTAATTAAATGGGATGAGTGAACTACCTCAATTAATTTTATTTTGGTGACTTTTTACATCTTAAAAAAAAAAATGTAACACAATCTCAATTTAATTGATCACAGGCATTCCAAAAGAAGTTGCACTTTTATATTTGCTAAGACTATCTTAAAAAGGAAGACTTTTCAGGTAGCTTCACTCACATTACATATGATTTATTAAATAAAATAGAAGATTTAAAAAGTCTTGTCAAGAAAAAGGGACTAGGCAGGATACATCATAATCTTGGACCTTGGTCTCCTTGCTATACTGTGCTTAGTGGCTCAGTCCTGTTGGACTCTGTGCGACCCCACTGATTGTAGCCCACCTGGCTCCTCTGTCCCTGAGGATTCTCCAGGCAAGAATACTGGAGTGGGTTGCCATGTCTTTCTGCAGGGAACCTTCCCAACCCAGGGATCGAACCCAGGTCTCCCTCATTGCAAGTGGATTATTTACTGCCTGAGTCACCTGGGAAGCTCCGCAGTCAAAAACCAGAGTGGTAACAGTTGTATTTCATATAGGACGTAAGATTATGGAGATAATCAGCAACTGACAAATACACACAGCATTTTCTTTTTTTCTCCTCCAGCTTGGTGAGAAATGTACGACTTACCAGCAGCATCCTGCATTTGGCGCCGGGCCACTTTCAGACCAGCATACTCTGCTGCCGCTGCGACCGCCTGGGCAAAATCGGCATCAGTGAAAAAAGAGCCATCAGAAGAACTAACACTGGAGCGTCCGCTGGAAATGTTGTCCTCCTCTGAGGCAGAGCCCCAACCATTGATCATGGACCCGGTGACAGAGCTCTCCAGGTCCCCAACACTGGAGGCAGGGGTCTGCTCGAGCCCGCGTAACAAAAGCCTTCTGGTCTGCATCTTGGCTACTTCCATGTCGGCTTCGTCTTCTTCCTCTTCTGGCGCATCCGTATCCATATCTGAGACAAGGGGTCCTGAAATGTAACCGTAGGTGTGGGGTGGGGAAATCGGCCTTGGAGGTGGAGGAGGGCTCACGGGCTGCCGTCTGTAGGAAAATGAATAAACAAGTATGGCTTAGCTCATTACTTAGGACACAAAAGTTTAAACTAACCAAGAAATTCACATTGTGGTAGTTTAGTCGCTAAGTCTTGTCCCACTCTTGTGACCCTATGGACTGTAGCCCACCAGGCTCCTCTGTCCATAGGATTTTCTAGGCAAGAGTACTGGAGTGAGTTGCCATTAAATTCACAAGTACACCCTTTTGATTTTTGCTTCCATGGTGCTAATTTGCTCAGGAAAAACAATGGGAAATCAGGGCATGCTTAAAGTTTTATTTTTGAGTCATAAGAAATTTATCTCAATACCAGAGGTACTTTTAAGAAAGCTGGGCTACCTTTTGATTCAAGCTTAATAGAAATAGACTCATTATGGATAAGTCTCTTTATGTTTTATCTTTCGGGTTGTTGTTGTTCAGTCTCCAAGTCAGGTCTGACTCTTCATCACCCTGTGGACTGCAGCACGCCAGGCCTCCCTGTTCAGTTATGCTCAGTTAAAAAGGGGTGAAAAAAAGTGGTAAGCAATACCTATTTTGAAATTGACACCTATGTATTTGTCCTAAAGCTTATGGAATATTGACACTTCCCAGGTGGTACATTTGGTAAAGAATCCACCGACTCAGTGAAGGAGACACAAGGAACACCAGCTTGGTCCCTGGGTCAGGAATATCCCCTGGAGGAGGAAATGGCAACCCACTTTAGTATTCTTGCCTAGAAAATCCCATGGACAGAGGAACCTGGTAGGTTACAGCCCATGAGGTTGCAAAGAGTTGGACATGACTGAGCATGCATGCATGCTCTATATGGAATATTATTGACAGCTTATAATGACCAAAGACAGCAGACATTAGTTCTGAAACAGGCTGCTCCATAAATGTATAAGCATGTTCCCTTCCCTTTCCTTCATGGTCACTCTTAGCACTGCAAGCGAATGGACATATTCGTTTTGACTATAGAGAGTAGAGTTTTATAGTATTAAAACATTATGCATTGAGCATATGATATAATTTCCTTTAGATTTTACTCTACTAAAGAAACAGCCAAGAGTAATTTTTCTCCAAATTGCTCACTTATAAATATTATTAGCTATTATCAAGTATATGACTTTTACCATTATTCCTCCTATCTGTTTAACAAAATGTTTACAGGTATTTTTCTTGGTGCTCTGGATTTATGTTCACAGAGTTAACAGTAACTGGTTTCAGCCATCTTTCCACAGATCTAGAGAACATTAGTTAAAAGCAGTCTTTCTTCTCCCCTCCTGCACCATCAAACACAGTGAACAGAAGATGACTAAGAAGGCAGAGAGCACTTAGACATTAGTGGAAAGCAAGGTTTGTGGAAAGAAGTTATTCCCAAGTGGGAAGAATGCCAAGAGATTAACTTCTAATTGGGAAAGTGCCTGAAAAATAGTGAACACATATAGTGATGTGCTCAACAGTTCCAGTGCTCTCGTTGCTCTTCAGTTGCTAAGTCATGTCTGACTCTTTGTGACCCTATGGACTATAGCATGCCAGACTCCTCCATCTTCCACTATCTCCCAGAGTTTGCACAAATTCATGTCCATTGAGTTGGTGATGCTATCTAAGCAAGGTTACAAAGAGCTCTCTAAACGAGGTTGCTTGCTAAGTTGCTTCAGTCATGTACAACTGTTTGCAACGCTATAGACAATAAACCTCCAGGCTCCTCTGTCTGTGGGATTCTCTAGGCAAGAATACTGGAGTGGGTTGCCGTGCCCTCCTCTAAGCAAGGTTAAAAAGGTAACATAAGGGAAATCTCTTTTTGAAAGGTCATGACAACACTTCATCAAATTCTGAGCTTCTGAGAATAAAGAGGATAGAGTCACATGTACCCCAATGTTCACTGCAGCACTGAATAGCCAAGATGTGGAAGCAACCTAAATGTCCACTGACAGATGAATGGAAAAAGAAGATGTGGTAAATATATATAATGCAATATTCCTCAGGCATAAAAGTGAATGAAGTTGGAACATTTGTAGAGATGTGGACGGATCTAGAGTCTGTCATACAGAGTTAAGTAAGTCAAAATGATCAAAATATTATATATTAATGTATATTAATGTATATTTCATATACATGAAATCTAGAAAAATGGTACAGCAGAATTATATGCAGGGCAGGAATAGAGATGCATATGTAGAGAACAGATGTGGATGCAGCAGGGTAAGGGGAGAGTGGGATGAATTGGGAGACTAGCATAGATACATTTATACTACCATGTGTAAATAGCTAGTGGGAAGCTGCTGTATAGCACAGGGACCTCAGCTTGGTGCTCTGTCATGACCAAGAGGGGTGGGTTGGGGGTGGAGGAGGGAGGCTCAAGTGGGAGGGGATATATGTATACATATGGCTGATTCACTTTATTGTGCCACAGAAACTAACAGAACATTGTAAAGCAATTATACTCCAATAATATTAAAAAACAAAACAAAACAACAACAACAAAAAACAAGCCTGCCACTCTAAGCCCTAGTGTTGGAGGGTAGGTAAGATTAGGATTTAGTGTTATCTGGTGACCCTATGGCTTGGAAGACTAGCAGAGATAGAATATAAATGCCACAGACTGGTAATCTACCTGAAGACGTGGCTAAATTGTTCAAGGACTATACACATCTATAGATGTTGTCCAGGATAGAGTCCTTCATCAATGGAAGCTGGTGCCAGCCCCCTTCCCGCACCATCCTTATGATACTCATAGAGCAAGATGAGACAGAACAGTCATTAAGGCTGACCAAGAAGAAGACTGGATCCTCACCCACTTTACTCTTTTTATGTACCCTCATCCTTGCCTTAGAACTTAAGAGAATGGACTGGGAAGAGCAAGAAAGGAAGTGATTAAAAATGGAACACATGACTCACTCCATGTCACCATGGCCACAGACATGTTCAGTCTGCAAAAACATCTGGAAGTGTATGATTATAGTTTTAAAATTAATAGGACTGAGTAATAAATTAAAAGAAAGCATACAAACAAACCCATATATTTTCTGGTCAAGATCTAATTTGCAGACCTGCTACAGAGAGGAAAAGGGAAGTTTAATATAGCACAGTGGTTAGGGTGGCATGGTAGTTGTTGGAAGAAAAAAGTTTTGTGCTTTTCATCCCAATGAATTGAGACACTTCAATAAACACTTTTTTATTAACACAAATAGAAAGCATTGAAAATAAAGGATTACTAAAAAATACTATAATTAACTAATTGGTTGAGCACCTACTTTGCAGCTAAGTATTATACAATGTTAGCTCATTTAATTCTCACAACAGATTTCCAGGGTACTTATTTTATTATTGTTTAAACAGATGAGGATATTGAAATTCAGAGGAATTAAAGGCCTTGCCAATGTTCCCATGACTAGCATGTATAAAATTTAGAATATATCTCACATCCCATTTCCAAGGTGATGGCCTTTCCTCTAGGTATGGTGTTATTATACATATATATTCACATATACAGGCTTCCCAGGTGGTGTGAGTGGTAAAGAACCCACCCACCTGCCAATGCAGGAGATGTAAGAGATGTGGGTTCGATCTCTGGGTCAGGAAGATCCCCTGGAGGAGGGCTCTGCAACCTACTCCAGTATTCTTGCCTGTAGAGCCCCATGCACAGGAGGGTTACAAAGAGTTGGACATGACTGAAGCGATGTAGTACACACACACGCACGCACATATACACATATGTATGTACATATGTAACATATTGATATATACGTATACACAGTTCTTTAGTAAAATGTGTTCTTTTTTTCATTTCTGGGTGGTTTCTAATGTATCTGTGTGTGGTACTAGAAGAAATATGAACAATGTACCAAAGCTGAAGTTATTTAAGAGATTAAAATGGATAATTGCTTTAATATGGAATATGTTATACACATAGAAGGAAAACCTTTGTTTAATTTGGATTGCAATAAAATACCATACTTAAAAGTCAATTTACAGCCTTTGTCAGCAGGCACATCCAAAATACCACAAAAAACTTCTTTTTTTAAATACATGTAAGACTTTTTAGCACAAAAGGAGCTATTTTGACCATCAATGAAGGGATGTAAGACAGCCAACTTCACAATGAAAAGATGTCAGTATTGTTGTATGTGGATAAGTCACATTATGTGAAGCCAAACATCTTCATGTTAAATGAGGACTGGCTTTTAACTACCAACACCCCGGGCAAATGCTGGGGAAAGACAGAAAATTTTATGCAAACCATCTGTAAATAAGGCAAGCCCAGGGAACGTGTGATAAACATGTACAGCTTGAAATATGTAACATATTCTATTTGAAAACAAAAAGCTATTTCAAGATGCTGTACTCAAGTGGGACTTGCCACAAATGAGCCTCAACGCCCCTCAATTTTTCCCCCTGAGGGGTTTCAATGTCTTCTGAAATAATGTACAAGTATATGGCTGCAAATCACAACTCTAGGCTGCTGCAAAAATGATGCCTTCATAAACATGTTCAAGAGAAGAAGAGAATAAGTCCATTAATTTATGAAAGTGGGTATTTATATAGTTTACTACAAACCATTTGCCAGGCAAAAGATGAAAGGGAGAAAATACATACCTTCAATTTTTTGCTAAAACTGGTATAGCTTTAATATTTTGTATGATTAACCATTCCCCAGTTTTTAACAGACAGATATTTAATTTTCCTTGCCTTGTTTTCCTTCCAACTATATCCTACTCAGTTCATCTATACTAAAAATATATCAGTGAATTTCCTATTCCACACATGAAATTTACTTTTCAAAAGATTTTTTTTTACTAAATATTAACTACAGTAAACACAATAGTATCAGTACTTTTGAAAACAGTATATGTAAATACATTTAATTATATTATTTTCATAGTCTGAAAAGAGAGATGAAAAATTACTATTATGTTAGTCATCTAGTTTATCTAGTTTTAGACAAAAATGGAATACCTTAGAAGCTCATTAGAATGCCAAAATTGTAATATCCACAATAATGAAGTATGAAATACTTATCTAATTAAATATTGCAGTTATAATGGTTTTAGCTCAGTAATTTCTTCTTCATGTACATTACACTATTTGTAATGTCCATAATCAATATGCTTTTGAACTGTGGTGTTGGAGAAGACTCTTGAGAGTCCCTTGGACTGCAAGGAGATCCAACCAGTCCATCCTAAAGGAGATCAGTCCTGGGTGTTCATTGGAAGGACTGATGTTGAAGCTGAAACTCCAATACTTTGGCCACCTCATGCGAAGAGTTGACTCATTGGAAAAGACCCTGATGCTGGGAAGGATTGGGGGCAGGAGGAGAAGGGGATGACAGAGGATGAGATGGTTGGATGGCATCACCGACTCAATGGACATGGGTTTGGGTGGACTCCGGGAGTTGGTGATGGACAGGGAGGCCTGGCATGCTGCGGTTCATGGGGTCATAAAGAGTCAAAAAGGACTGAGCGACTGAACTGAACTGAATCAATAAACATAAAAGTAAAATATGCATCATTCTTTAAACATTTACTCTGTACCAACTATGGTGAAGAAACTTCTAGGTTCGAGACCAAAGGAAACACAAGAAACAAGACCTCAGGTAATGGTTTACAGTTTGCACTTTAAGACATAGAAAGATTCAATTTTAAGGCACTCACATTTAATAAACTAACTATGCCACCAGGCCATGGCAGACTGTATTTTACAAAGATGTTCATAATAGTATCTTCTATCCACAATGTTCTTTTGGGATGAGAATTAGCCATCCCTTCATCAAGAGTGGGAGTTTAGTTCTGTGTCCTGAATCTGGGTGGATCCCACAACTGTTCTGACCATAGAATATGGCAGAAGTCAGACTATGCCAGTTCTGAATGTAGCTCTTAACTGGCCTGGCAACTTCTTTTCCCTGACTTACAAGTAGGATGCTGCCATGTAAGAAGCGCCACTCCCCTGATATCCCTGTGTTATGAGAACCCTGGGCTATGGTGGAGAGACCCTGGAGGATGAGACTGTATGTGGAAAGAGAGGCCATGGAACCCTGAGATGGCAGGCATACAAGTGAAGAATCTAACTTGGAAGTGGATCTCGCAACCCCAAAGACCAGAAGAGGCCATGTGCGTTAGTGGGGAATTACCCAGCTGAATCCTTTCAGAATTCCTGACTTGTGGAATTGCAAGTAAAATAAAATGGTTTTAGGTGATTACATTTTAGTGTTGTTCATAGGCAGCACTAGAAACAGGACACATGCACTATGCTAGAAATTCTGTTAAATAAAATAGACATAATCCTTGACTAAAGGGACTTATAGTCTAGTGGAGGCGACAAAGAGTTAATTAAACATGCAATGATAATGCAGTTTTCTCGAAGCTCCAGGATAGAAGATATCTATGGCATTGTGGGAACATGTAGAATTGGCTCCAACTTAGAGTTGGGGCATCAGGGAAAGACTGTATGGAGAGTATCTTCCATTTAATCTTGGATGGAAAGGATACACAAGTATTAGCTCCATAAAAGAGAGGGGATAATGGTATCCCAGGAAGATGGGATGGCCAATGGAAAGACCTTAACATGGCTGAGTGCTGGTCATTCCAGCACTTTACTCTGGAAATCTGGAGTAAAGGCAACAGGCACAGTGAGGAGGGGAGTGAATGGCTAAGCATGGGGAGGCAGGCAGGGGTCAGATCACAAAGAGCCTTGATTGCTCCATTAAGGAATTTTGCCTTTATTCTAAGGGAAATGAGAGGTCAGTGAGAGATTTTAAGCAGTGGAGAGACTTGATCAGTGTCGCATTTTAAGAAAATGCCTCAGCACAGTCTGCAGCAAGATGATTAAGATGAAGAAAGGGCAGGGCTAAAGGCAACAAGACCACTTATGGACCATTACGGTAATACAGACAAGAGAAAATGGCTGGAGGAAGTAGGAAAGTGCCTTTATGGCTGGAGATACGTGCATTGCTCTGTGTGATCATCAAGCAGTAAAAATCTGCAGGAACAGGTACTTGGCTATAAGGGTCTGATTCTTTGGAATGAAATTTATAGAGAAATAACTATCTGTCTTTAATGAATGTATCATTAGTGGAGTGACAAGAAACAGAAGTCATCTACTAAATGGGTAGGCTTCTGAATAGGCTAAAGGTTTGAGAAGAGACTTGACTCAAAGACTTCACTAGAGATGGGAATTACAGCATTGTGTATACTATCAAAAAACTAGACATGACTCATATGTCCAATATTAAGGCATTTTTAAAATAAATTACAGTACACATTTGTTTAAGGTGAATATCTAAATAGTCGTTGGCATGGAAAAATTCACTCTTCAGTGAAAACAGTACTTTATAAGATTATATTGGCAAATATATCATCACATCACAAATTCAAAGCAATGTGAGATTATATAGAGATGAAGGTCAGGAAAGATCTTTACTGAGGACATCGCAGTGACAATTTCTGACTACAGAGATCATTAGTACTTTTGTATTTTCATTTTATGTGTATTTTCAAAAATATCTAGGGTAAACATGTAGGATACACCTTCAGCATAGAAGAGCAGTAATAGTTTTTTGTTTAATGGGCTTTCATCTACTTCTTTTTCAAAAATATTTTCAGGCAAATTTAACATTTTATTATTTACTTTTATTTTTTGCTGTGCTGCACAGCATGTGGGATTTTAGTTCCCCAACCAGGGACTGAACCCGTGCCCACTGCCTTGGAAGCGTGGAGTCTTAACCACTGGACCACCAGGGAAGACCCATGGGCTTTCATCTACTTCTTAGTGCCCAGGGTTAATTCCAGCAGCAATCCTGGAAATATGATTCTTAATACCTTCATAGACTGAAAGTCATACCTTTTAAAACAGGCTGAACGTAGTCAAAGAGGATTTTTGGTACAGATACCCAATGCATTTCCGAAGTATACATGTTCACCTTGAATTCACTCCCCTAAAACAGTAGTGAGTAAGTCAACTTCACATTCTCCTCTAGTAAAAGTTTCCACTTATCAGATTTTTACCGAAGAAAGCTTTGTGGAACTCGATGACAGGGGCAGGACATAAGCACTGCTCTCAAAGAGCTTTTGATTTAAACAGGGAAAGAGACACAAATCGCCAACGCTAATGCAACGTGAAAACCTGATTACTGTGATAGCAGAGCGGTGAACAGACCATTATGAAGAGTAAAGACTAAGACGAGTTGATTTTTGCCAGGCAACAAGAAGTTGCACAGGTGGTAGAGCTTGGAAAGATGAGAAGTGTTGGCCAGGCCATCAGAGAAATAGCATGTGCCAAGACACCTGTGTTCGGTGAGGACACTAAGGATTTTGGTGACAGTCATGGAAGCAAGAGTGGCCTGACCCCCACCGCTAGCTCCAGTACTGCCTTCTGTGGGCTGGTTCCTGGCATTGCTGACACGGTGTTGGTGAGTTCAAGGTAAATTCAGGGAATTTCCAACAGGCTAATTAGAAGCGTGTGGACGTGTTGGGAGGGAAGAGGTAAGTAAAGGATAAAGGACTTTAAAAGGTGTTAAAACAGGGCTAAATAGCAAGACTTGACTCTGAATGGGGAGTAACTTTACTAGACTGGTGGGTAAAGAAAAACAATGTGGAGAGTGGACAGAGGAGGTGAGATAAGTGGTGATCAATGCAGGGATACAACCATATTTAAACGGACCAGGACTGAGGGCCTGTCTTAGGGGCTCTAGGAATGGAAACATAGGAACAAAATCAAGAGTATTTTGGAGTTAGAAATCAAGGGACTTGGTGAATAATTTAATTGGGGGAATGGTAGTAAGATAATGGAAAAAATTAAGAGAAGGCTTTTTATTGACAATTCAGAGGTTGTTTTCTGAAGCCTGATGGAAGTAAATGGTATAAGCCAGCATTCAGAGGACTGAGGTGTGAATAAGAATTAGGAAAGTAAAAGTGACCAAAGAATCCTATGGAGTAGCAGAGACAAAGAGCAGCATAAAAAAGGGAAGGCTAAGGGAAGTTTAAAAAGTAATAGGGTTAACACTAAGGAGAAAGGATTGAATCGAGAAGAAAAGGCTGAAAAGACAAGACAGATAAGCTGATTTGTGATTGTGATCAAGAAAGGTGAAGAGGTTGACCTAAGAAAAACAAAAGAAGAGCTTGCCAGGAAGAAGATACTGGGTACCATTTGTAACACAGAGGAGGATGGTGAGGAAATAGGTAATTTGAAACAATGAGAAAAGAATGTTGAGATATTTCAGAGCTAACAGCCTCTATTAGCATCTCATTTTCTCCGAATAAGAGTGGCAGCAGAGATGGTTGCGACCTTAATAGGGAAAAGAGATGTCTTATTTGTTCTCAGTCTTCCTGAAGTTCCATGGGTTAATAACATTAACTTTAAATGTCTGGCAATCCGACTTCCCCCTTGTCACGCAGAAGAAAATTTAACTACTTCCTTCATTTTACAGAGTATATGAGTTAAATTTGGTAATAACCTCTTACTGATAGAATAGTTCAAAGCACTGCAAATTCTGTTTTGATCTACAGAATTCAGGCAGCATAAACCAGAATTTGTTATTCATTCAAGACTATTGAAGGGAGATCTTCTGGGGCAAATAATATACTGTTTCAAATGATATTAGCGATACAGAAAATAATATATACATATAATGTGTCAAGGACAATAAAATACTACAAACAAAATCATCAACAATGAGAGAAGTGCTGACATGATGCAGTAATAGCTTTTATGTGGTAGAAATGATAAGTGAAAGATTTGTGCATAACAAACGTGCTGGTTGGCAATGCTGAATACATAGGTTTAAAAGTATAAGACACACACACAAAGCTGATTTTTGATCATGATCAAGAAAGGTAAAGAGGTTGACCTTTTCAAAAGAACAAAAGAAGAGTTTGCCAGGAGGAAGATACTGGGTACCATTTGTAACACACAGGAGGATGGTGAGGAAATAGGAAATTTGAAAAGTAATTTGAAACATACTATTAGTTGCTTAGACAAAAGGACTGTAAGCTAACATCTCAACCAAAGTAAAGATACCTGAAGTCAACACAAAATGAATACACCAAATTCATCCTGTAACATTACAGCTTTTAAAGAACAAATCACTCTGCAGTCTTAATTTGAAAAGACAGGAGGAAAATCTCTCCTTCACAGACTAAAGACATGGCATGGCCATGCATAAAAAAAACTAAAATACAAAACCACCCATTGTCAATAAGACGTTATAAGATTAGCAACCCATATATTTACTACATGGTCTCCATGTGTTTATGAATGCAATTATCCTAAGTGGGTGAGAATTAAGGCACATTATTTTATGGTTGCAAGTTCACTGGGATCAATTAATCTAATGTTCTGATCAACAATATTACTTGATATGCTAATTACCAGGGAGGGCTTCCTGTGTGATGATACTGGAAAAAAGCCCCACGTGACCTGAAAAGTACTTCGGGTAAGAGCATTCTGTAAGTGCCACTTAGGAGTGGAAATGAGCCGATTTGTTAGTGAAGAAGCCAAATGACCCCCGTACCTCCTGTCAGGCTGGTGCTGCCCATGGCCCACCTCCTCGGGACAATCCTGTAACATGGGCTGGAGTTCCTCCTGTGGAGAGGGCGTGAGAGTGGCGGTGGACTGATGGCTATAAGACACGGCGGCAGGAGAAGAGGCGGCTCCTCGCACAGGGGGAGTGGGACCTCGTTCATCTTCCTCCTCTTCCAGTTCACCTTGTTGCAAATACATCCGCGCTGGGGGCACGGGGCATGGCATTTCTTGGTCATAGCTAGAACAAATCATAAGGACACTTAGATTCACCTCAGCTTATTCCAATGAACTATCTGTAGAGTTAGCGAAATACTAGTGTTGAATTGCTTTTGAAATCTGAATGTTCAGGCCACCTTCAGAAGGTATTGTTGGGACTCCCCTGGTGGTCCAGTGGTTAAGAACTCACCTGCCAATGTAGGGGACACGGGTTCAATCCCTGGTCTGGGAAGATCCCACACGCTGCTGGGAAATTGAGTTCGTGTGCCACGAATACTGAGCCTGTGTGCTGGAGCTACTGAAGCCCCTGCACCTAGAGTCTGTGCTCCTCAACAAGAGCAGTCACTGCAATGAGAAGCCCAGGAACCAAAACTAGAGGGTAGGGCCTGCTCCCCATAACTAGAGAAAGCCCGCACACAGCAACAAAGACCCACTCCAGCCATGAATAAATAAATAAATAATAATTTCCAGAAAAAGAGCAGGTATTGTTTAAAAAAAAAAAAATAGCTCACTGTCATAAAGATGTGTGCATTGCTATAGATAACAAAGTTTTCTCCATGGGATTACAATTCAGTTGGCTCATTATAGGCTGTGAGAAGTCATGCAATAAAGAAATCTCAGTTCAGTTCAGTCGCTCAGTCGTGTCCGACTCTTTGCGACCCCATGAGATGCAGCATGCCAGGTCTCCCTGTCCTTCACCAACTCCCGGACTCCACCCAAACCCATGTTCATTGAGTCGGTGATGCCATCCAACCATCTTATCCTCTGTCCTCCCCTTCTCCTCCTGCCTTCAATCTTTCCCAGAATCAGGGTCTTTTCATATGAGTCAGCTCTTCGCATCAGTTCAGTTCAGTTCAGTTCAGTCGCTCAGTCGTGTCCAACTCTTTGCGACCCCATGAATTGCAGCATGCCAGGCCTCCCTGTCCATCACCAACTCCCAGAGTTTACCCAAGCCCATGTCCATTGAGTCGGTGATGCTATCCAACCATCTCATCCACTGTCGTCCCCTCCTCTTCCTGCCCCATATCCTTCCCAGCATTAGGGTCTTTTCCAATGAGTCAACTCTTCGCATGAGGTGGCCAAAGTATTGGAGTTTCAGCTTCAACATCAGTCCTTCCAATGAACACCCAGGACTTATCTCCTTTAGGTTGGACTGGTTGGATCTCCTTGCAGTCCAAGGGACTCTCAAGAGTCTTCTCCAACACCACAGTTCAAAAGCATCAATTCTTCAGCGCTCAGCTTTCTTCACTGTCCAACTCTTACATCCATACATGACCACTGGAAAAACCATAGCCTTGACTAGACGGACCTTTGTTGGCAAAGTAATGTCTCTGCTTTTAAATATACTATCTAGGTTGGTCATAATCTTCCTTCAAAGGAGTAAGCGTCTTTTAATTTCATGGCTGCAATCACCATCAGCAGTGATTTTGGAGCCCAAAAAAATAAAGTCTGACACTCTTTCCACTATTTCCCCATCTATTTCCCATGAAGTGATTTAAATATGCTGTCTAGGTTGGTCATAACTTTCCTTCCAAGGAGTAAGTGTCTTTTAATTTCATGGTGGCAGTCACCATATGCAGTGATTTTGGAGCCTAGAAAAATAAAGTCAGCCACTATTTCCACTGTTTCCCCATCTATTTCCCATGAAGTAATGGGACCGGATGCCATGATCTTAGTTTTCTGTATGTTAAGCTTTAAGCCAACTTTTTCACTCTCCTCTTTCACTTTCATCAAGAGCCTCTTTAGTTCTTCTTCACTTTCTGCCACAAGGGTGGTGTCATCTGCATATCTGAAGCTATTGATATTTCTCCTGGCAATCTTGATTCCAGCTTGTGCTTCCTCCAGCCCAGCATTTCTCATGAGGTACTCTGCATATAAGTTCAATAAGCAAGGTGACAATACACAGCCTTGACGTACTCCTTTTCCTATTTGGAACCAGTCTGTTGTTCCATGTCCAGTTCTAACTGTTGTTTCCTGACCTGCATACAGGCTTCTGAAGAGGCAGGGCAGGTGGTCTGGTATTCCCATCTCTTTCAGAATTTTCCACAGTTTATTGTGAGCCACACAGTCAAAGGCTTTGGCATAGTCAATAAAGCAGACATAAATGTTTTTCTGGAACTCTCTTGCTTTTTTGATGATCCAGCAGATGTTGGCAATTTGATTTCTGGTTCCTCAGCCTTTTCTAAAACCAGCTTGAACATCTGGAAATTCACGGTTCATGTATTATTGAAGCCTGGCTTGGAGAATTTTAAGCATTACTTTACTAGCGTGTGAGATGAGTGCAACTGTGCGGTACTTTGAGCATTCTTCGGCATTGCCTTTGGGATTGGAATGAAAACTGACCTTTTCCAGTCCTGTGGCCACTGCTGAGTTTTCCATATTTGCTGGCATATTGAGTGCAGCACTTTCACAGCGTCATCTTTCAGGATTTGAAATAGCTCAACTGGAATTCCATCACCTCCACTAGCTTTGTTCGTAGTGATGCTTCTTAAGGCCCACTTGACTTCACATTCCAGGATGTCTGGCTCCAGGTGAGTGATCACACTATTGTGATTATCTGGGTCATGAAGATCTTTTTTGTACAGTTCTTCTGTGTATTCTGGCCACCTCTTCTTAATATCTTCTGCTTCTGTTAGATCCCTACCATTTCTGTCCTTTATGGAGCCCATCTTTGCATGAAATGTTCCCTTGGTATCTTTAATTTTCTTGAAGAGATCTCTAGTCTTTCCCATTCTATTGTTTTCCTCTAATTCTTTGCACTGATCACTGAGGAAGGCTTTCTTATCTCCCTTTGCTATTCTTTAGAACTAACAAAGTTTAATTTAGTAAACCCCAAATGTGTTTGATCTCTTCAATCCCTCCAACTCAACATGGTCTCTAAAGGACAATTCAGGATGGTCTCAAAAATAATCCAAAGACAATATGCTAAACTCTGAGAAAAATTACTCTTGAAAATCCCTCTGGAGGGAGATACATTGGAGATCAACTTATTAGTCTAATACAACCCTCCTTTCCTCTAAAATCATAATAGATCACTATTTCTTTGGTTGAGCACAAAATATAGTATAGTTGGCTTGCATTTAGCATGGTGAATGAAAAACACAATAAATAAAATAATCAATAAACTATAAAATGTCTCCTTCCTCCATAGCTAGAGCTGTGTGGAAGCTCTAAATGAATCTGGTGAACATTTGTTCCTTTCTCTTTTACGTCAGAGTATACAATTACTAATTAGAATGGCAGTAACTTGATGCATTATATAAATTGTGTTCATGTTACCCTTCTATCTTCTTCATTCTCTATCACCTTCCTTGTTTATCAGAACTCAGGAAAGTTGATGCTCATATAACATGATTTCTTTGTATCTTTATATCTTCTTTTAATGAAGAAATCCCACTATCTGTGACACTTCTTCCTGTGTTTCCTATGTCTCTTGTACTCATTTTGACATTCCTCTCTTCTACCTTAAACTGTTCCCCAGTTCATTTCTATTCTACTTCAAAAAATCTCTAGAATCTATTCCTTTTTCTCCATCCTCACATTGCTTTTTATTATAATGAGCACCACTCTCCAGTTATTCACCTGTTTTAGGGTAATAAGTGGCTCTTTAGTTGCCTACAGAATAAAATATGAGGACCTAAACAACACAGTCAAGTATCTGTATAATCTGGCAAGAATACTGGAATTTGTTGCCATTTTCTCCAGGAGATTGTCCTGACCCAGGGATCAAATCCAGGTCTCCTGCAGTAGTAGGCAGATTGTTTACTGACTGAGCCACCAGGGAAGCCCTTATGATGGTGAGTTCCCTGGTAAAAATGACCCCCAGGTGTACTTCTTTAGGGCTGTCTGGGGTTCCCAAGGGCAAGAAGGCTATAATGTGCCTCGGTGGAGAAAATATGTGTATTAGATAAGCTTTGCTCAGGAATGACTTACAGTGCTATTGGCCGTGAATTCAATGTTAATGAATCAACAATATATATTAAATAAGGTGTCTTTAAACAAAAACACACATAAAAGAAGGTTATGTATGGATATCCATTTCCATCTCCAAGGATCTTTCTTACCCAGGGATTGAACCCAGGTCTCCTGCACTGCAGGCAGATTCTTTACCATCTGAGCCACCAGAGAAGCTCTATATATGGACAGACTGACAAAAATGTAACCAGAGCTTACAGGAACCTAACCTTGCATTTTTCTGAGGATCAATGGTTCAGTATTTGCTAATTCAGTGATTAGAAAATAAAAGTAAAGAGACTTTGTTTCCTGTCATAGTTGGAACTCTAAAACTGTTTTTTGTATTGTTTTTGTGGAGAATGAAAGAACAATGTCTTCATTTCAATAGCAGTCTTTAGAAAGACTATTTTCAGGCCGATTTTGCATCTTCTGTGTTAATCCTCTATATCAAAGGAGTTCTCTTCCACTGATCACCTGAGTGAAGCTGCTGGTTTTGTTTTGTTGGGTGGCACCACATCTAGTTCTACAGATCCTGGAGTGAGGAAGAAGCATGCTAACTCTCTGATTGCTGTCATGTGGGTTCTTTACACTCGTTAAATCTGTGAGAAACAATTCAGCAAAGTTTAAACTTCTACAGTTTTCAGCAGAATGTGATAATATCTGACAGCAAACAGTTTTCAGGATGCTGGAGCTGTGGTATAAATCCATACACTTAATTTATGAAAATTTAGAGATGTACAACCTAAGTTTTTATATTTGAAAAATACAAAATCAAATATAGAGAGTGATATATAAGTGATCTCATATATATATATTCATGATCATGTATGTTAATTATATGTACATAAAGTAAAATACTTATAAATATGTAAACTGTGTGTGTATGTGAATGTGTGTGTGTGTGTGTGTGTGTGTGTGTGTGTGTGTGTATGCATTCATGACTCATGATTCTGAGTTCCAAAAGAAGCTTCCAAGATATGAATTTCTTTTGTTGTTGCAAAACTGAGGAGGGTTTCTAAGTCTTGCTGACCCATCAATATTGTTTTATTCAGAGACAAATGACCATGGACCTTAAGAATCAGTCTCCCTGGATGATTTAGTTCAGTAATTACTGATTGTGGTTTAGGGAATCCTATCGCTCCACTTTCATCTGTCCTAAAATCCCTCTTACCTTTCATCGACAGAGATACTGTACTCTTCACTGTTGCTATGAGGAGGAGGATGTGCCGGGGGAGGGGGCAGTAGGTCTGCCCAGTTCATGCCACCTTGCTTTGGTACTTTGGGTGTCCGTGCCCCTTTCTTGTGCCCTTGACTCCCTTGAAAAGAAATAAAAGGCAACTTTTATTTGTGAATTTTAAATCTTTTCTATTATCCACAGATTAATAATCCACATATTATTAATATTATTAATAATCCACAGATTATGTTCTGTAAAAATGATCTTATAATTCATATACAGAAGTAAACACACTTTTCTTCTTGAATTTTAAACAGAACTTTCCCCAAAGGAAAGGCAGAATACTGACAAGTTTAACTGCAAAATAAATAGTGAAAGAGCAATAAAACCATAAATGAATTTTTATAAGTCATATCATTAATAGTGATCTTCTTACAGCAATTAATTGCATTATGGATTATCATCTAAAACAAATGAGCTGTAGACATACTTTCTGAAGTGCCTTTCTATTATTTAATTGCTGGAACCTAAAATACAATATGATACAGATACGATCTATTACATTTCCACTGTTGCATTAAATTACCGAGTATATATAATTTGTACTTGTCCACTGAAACGTTTTAGGCACAATGAAATTACTAGTTTTTGTCAGAAAGACAGGTGCAGATGAAAATAATTGCTGGAATAACTAATATATCTAACAACAAAAGAAGCAGAAAAATGGTTTTTAAAAAGGAGCAGAAGTGCTTTTAGCCACTGTTTCTATAAAATTATGGCTTAGAGTGAAATAATGTTGCTTGAACATTCTTAGAAGTTTAAAATAGCTCAATTATTTAAGTTGCCCAAGATTCTGGTACTAGATTTGGTATATTCTTTAAACATAGGTAGCTGCACATTTTGGTATATTCATTTTAAAATCATGTTAGGTCAAAAGATATTTGGAGATAAAACGGTTGTTATCCTCCTCCTCCAATAGGATATGTTCTACATTCTTACATATATTACAGACAATGAGTCTATAATTATTTTTCTCATATGATCTCTTAAATTCAGTGAATTAGCTTGTTTTTCTTTTTTTAAAAAAAAAACCTTTCTGAAACAGCTCCAACTCACCTGGTACATGAAACAGATCTGAATATATTCAATGAGACTTATTTTTTAAGTCACTTGGGAATTTTCAAATGACAGTGTTTGTGAAGCCAGCTGTTCTTGCACTGGTCTGTTACTGTACCAAGTGTGGGCTAAGGGACAGGCTGTTATTTACAAATTATGATGGTCAGGCTTCTGCCTGTTTGTCTCTGTTCTCTCTTCCTCCACTCAGTTGTCCTGTCTTGGAATGGCTATGCGTGTACTGAGGAGTTGACTGTACCCACGGCCTTTGTCTTGATTTCCTGGCACTCATCTACTGTAACAACTCCACCTGTCCTGAAAGGCCTTACATCACAAATCTCTCCTATACTTCATTTAATTGCCTCATTCTCTCCCCTAATTACCACCAGATTTCACATCATGGTACCTTTTTACCGCATATTCACAGAACACTGAATACGAAATAGCAGCAGAACATCAGGATCTATGTATCTAAACTGAGGGATGGAGAAAGGCAATTGAATAATAACCCAGAATCTTTTTTTTCTTTTTCCATTAAGACGTTTTTCTCTTTAAGTGGCTAAGAATTCAAAGAAGAAATGGCATAGGATACCAAATATAAAAACACTTTATATAGTTGTCCCAAGAGTACATCTTTGAAAATTTTCTCTTAATTTAGAAATGCTTAATGCTTCTGCCTACTTAGGCAGTGGTGAGGATGCAAATAGCGAACTCACCACTGGAGTGTATTGAGTAATAAGCTGTCAGTCTAGCTCTTTTCCACTGTCTTTTTTATAGTTTAGAGTTTGCTTACTTTAGAAAATATAAAAAGTCATTTGATAAGATTTGTTAAAAACAATCAAACAATACATAGTAAAGCAAGAGTAGATCTAAAAAGGTATAGAGCTATTCCTAAGCTCCTTAGTTCAACTAGAAACAACTTCAATCAGTGGCAAAACACAGGCTAGAAAATGCCAAATCAGCATGCCTTCATCAAGGCAAGATGGTAAAATGCAAATACCATATTCATTACAGAAGAGGTGTAGAGACATTTGGCTAAAAGCCCCTACTGGCAACTTCAATCCAGTTGCTAGGAAGTAATATATCTACCCTCTCCTGGAGAAACAAACTAGAGTCAAGATCAATTGGTTTTGTCCTCACTGTGGTGTGACTTGCCACATGTTCGTTCTAATAATGAACCGCCTTTAATTAGAAAAACAGGGCTTAAGCACCAGCAAGCTCCCATCTGCAGCCGCTATCAGGAAAACAGCTGGCAAACAGCTGCAACAGCATGAAAACCACAGGGAAGAGGCCTCGGTGTGGCTTCTGAGGCTCATACACACTGACGTTGGGAGGTTGCTTTACGAGATTTTAGAGCAAGAACTAAGTAAGGGATAGAGAGATTATTAACTGAGGCAGGTTCCAATTGTACCTAAATCTCATGATACTATCTCTTGGGCTTTTGATTCTACTCAAGTGTACTGAAGTTTCATATGCTTTAACAGACTACCTTCAAATGGTAACATAGTTAGCAGATTAACTGTATGTGCAATATTTTCAGTTATATTTTTGCTGAGATGGAAAAAGTGTTTCAACTGCCTTTGAAGATTCAGTCATGCTTCTGGCTTTAATAAAGCTCCTTAAAAAGGAAGAAAATAGGAGCCTCAATCTTCATTACCAAATAGAACATAAAATGGTTCAATGAGTGGACAGTAGTTCCCATTGCAGAGACAAGACCTATGCCTAGAAGATTCAAATCATATAAAGTGATTAGACATGTCATATTTCAGATTATTAGTATTCAAGCTAAAGAAATGTACCATCTCTTTAAAGGAGAGATTGGCCTTCTCCTTGGTTTCCCTTACTTACCTGATGTACTACTTCCCCGGTCTGAACTGTTGTAGGATCCTCCAGTATTCTGGTCATATGACTGGTTGTACGGGATAGTTGGAGCAATTGTGTCATTTGCGCGATAATCTGGACATTTCAGATGGAAAAAAAAGTTACACATTTATTTTGGTGCCTCAATCATTTACCAAGGATTAAGCATTTAAATTATCATATTGATCACTTGCTAACATGGACATGTGTTTAGGATGAAAGGTCAAGAAAAAATAAAGATCTTTAAACATGTCTACTTTAAGATATGTAAAATACAAACTCTTTGCGTCTTCTTTACTTGAATCAGACTAAACGTAAGTGTGAATGAATCCTGTCAGGGACTATTTCTTCTCTTTAAAACACTTGTAAATCAGCTAAGGCATAAGTCAGCTTTGCTTGACTTCTTATCTTTAAAATTATGGTAACAAAATAATTTTAATAATAAGAAATTGGGAAAATGTCATGTCTGTGAATCATTAAAAAATAATAAAACATAAAACTGAAACTTGCCAGGAAGATTATGTCTAATTAAAAACACAGATAGGAAGACGAAGTATCTCAGTCCTCCACAAATACTTTTGCTTGCTTAGGGAGAGGTGAAAATCCGAGTGAAAAACTCACCCCTGGAATGTACTGAGTAACAATCTATCTCGCATTCCAGTGTCTTTATTATAGTTTGACATACCAAGTCTGTTTATATGCAGTATAAACAATATATCAGAGCTCTGAAATATTTGTACAGAGGACTGTCAGACCTTTCCAAAGTCCACAATAAAGCCGTATACTCTGCAGGAATGATATGACAATAGTTTGGATCCCCACTGTAAACTCTATGATTACAGAAACTCTCCTATTCATCTTTGTCATGAACTCATGTATTATGCTAAGTGAAATAAGTCACATGGAGAAAGACAAATATTGCATGATATCACTTATAGTTGGAATCTAAAAAATTCAACAAGCTAGTGAATATAACAAAAAGGAGCAGATTCACAGATACAGAGAACAAACTAGTGGTTACCAGCGGGGAGAGGAAAGGGGGAGGGGCATACAGGTAAGGGACTAATAGCTACATTATATATAAAATAAGCTACAAGGATATACTGTTCAATACAAGGAATGTAACTGGTATTTTATAACTATAAATGGAGTGTAACCTTTAAAAATTGTGACTGACTACATTGTACACCTGTAACTGCTGCAACAGTGTACAACAACTATACTTCAAGAAAAAAATGGTTAGAAAATATCTATTGAATTGGGTTATTATATCGATCAAATGTTTTCTTAAACTGGGAATGAAGCAAGATGACTGAATTATTAAAGTAAAACCTAATAACACTAACTTAAATGAAATGTTTGTCTTAAGTTATCTGTTGGTAATTTCCAACTGTAATACATTTAGCTTTGAAAAAAACATTTCCAACTCAAGCCTAAAAAAAAAAAGAAATCTGTGTTTCTAATTATCTGCAATTAAATGTATCCTTTACCTGGATACTCATATAAAACTATCCTGACTTATTCAGATTAGAGCATTCCCTTTATTTTTAGAGGAATAATTTTGTAAATCATGTTATTAAAGCAGTAACCTAAAGGAACTACAGAGAAATCTCTTCCAACTCACCCATTTTACAATAGAGAAAGATTCCCCTCAGGCCATAAAATACTATTCTGCAGTTATAAGTTAACACTGAACTCAATTTACTTTAGGTTCTATCCTGACAGACTTCAGTCAGGTCAAAGAAATTTAGGGTCTAAAATCATACATTGCAGCAGTCTTAGTAACCACAAGAGGTAGGAGAAATATAAAAAAATTGAGCCACTTCTCCAGTTCAAGCTTAATTTTTTTTTCAGTTTGATATAAAAATGCCATTCATTTATATGACCATGTAGAAGCAATTATCTTCCATTCTCGAGTGGAAAGAATGGGAGAGTCTATTTATTTAAAAGGTGAGGTATTGTGACTGCTGTACATCTGCCTTATGAATAAAAGATTTTGTCCAGAGCAATCCCTCACCTACGATTAAATTTAAATTAATCTCAAAACCATTTGGAAATACTTATATATTATTATAAAATCAATTTTCCAAGGTTATTGTTGTGCTAATTAACTTTTCGACACTGGAAATTTTGAAACCAAAGAAATCAGAAAACCTTAGTGACAAAAGACAGATTTCACTCGCGAGTTCCAGACAAGCTTTGGCATGTAGTGCTGAAGGGTTAAGGAAGCCAATACAAAAAATGGTGGGAATAAAGGCAAGTCTCTTCACCTTTGTTCAGCTTGTTTTGCTCCATGATGTTATACTGAATTGGTGCCACTTCCTGTTTCTGCTGTCCGGGTGGCTTCCAGTGCTTCTCGCCAGAGTCTCCACTGCCATTGTTCATGTTGTTGCTGAGGTTTGACTGGATGAGCTGGGTGGTGGCATAAGGGGTGGGCTGCCCTGATGGATTGACAAAACGCCCATCCTTCAGATTTGGGCTATTGAAGGTTTTCATCTCATTGATTTTGTTACTAAGGTCCACATCACCATAAACAGTTGACTCAGGGAGCATCAGATTTGTTTGTTTGTTATCCAGTTGGTTGTTATAATTTGCTATACAATCAGCTATGTGCAATGGAGAGGAAAAGGAAAAAGTCATTCTGCATGGTTATTCGTTTTAAATTTCCTTGTAAGAAGCTTTGTGAGTTACAGTAAAATTGTTATATAAAGTATAAATGGGCTTAAATACGATGAATAAAAAGGACCAAGTATTACGTCCTTTCTAAAGAACAGAATCAAATGTTCTTTCAAAAAAAAAAAAAATGAGGGGACATATGATTTATATGGAGACTAAATAATTCTGAACTTCGGTTAGTGTTATGTAGTTTATAAATAATGAACTCAATTTAAGTAATTTTCCTTTAACAATCACATTAATGGGAAATGCACTAAGAGAATATATACATGAATATCTTTATGTGCCAAGTTTCAATTTTTTTAATCTGGAGTTACTGAACTATTTGAAGTTACTAGCGAGCTGTTGAAGCAACAGAACGGGGCTAATGGGTTAAGAGTCCAGACCTTCTCCCTCCGCCAGAAAACCCCTGTCCTTGGATCAAATAACTTGAGATTTCAACATTGTATAAAATACCTCAATTGAGGAACCGAGGTAACGTGATAGTAAACAATACTCAGGAGAATTTTATTAGCTTTTCCCCTTGATCATGCAAGATAATCATATAAAACTAAAATATTGTTTAAATAAAAATTTAGTTAAGTTATAATAGTAAAAATACCACTATTTTATTCATAGTGGCTGCAACATTAACAAGTTCACCTTGAGGATGAGTTTTCAACTAAATATCATAAGAATTGATGAATTAACATGGCTACTACTAAAGATGTAAAAATGAATATAGTTTTAAGAAAAAATTGCAATTTCTCTACCCTACTGAATTCAATTACCTTGTATTTTAACAACAAATGATCAGGGATCAGAGGTATTTGATTAATCTGGCTTTTAGTAATCTTATTTCTAATTTCTTCATGTGAGAGTTGTTAAAATATGTTTAATGGCAATATGGTTTTGACAATCTCATTTTTCTTTGCCAGTATTTCCATATGAGTGCTATCCAGCAGAACTTTCTGAGATGAACATGTTCTATTTTGCACTGTCTAACACAATAGCTACTGAGCATTCAAAATGTAGCTAGTGTAAATGAGGAACTGGATTTTAAATGGTATTTTATTTAATTTAAATAGCCACCTGAAGCCAGAGGCTACCATGCTGGATAACTCAGCTCTCCATATTAATTTACAAAAATGTTGTCACTTTCTTCTCTTATTGGCCTCAGCATAATCTTTCTTTTACTTATAATTACGTGAGCACTTCTCTGCCTAGATAACTAGAACACCAACCTCTGAAGAATAGGGACTTGGTCACATGGTTGTATCATTTTCATACCCAAACTCAATGGAGACTATAATTTGTTCTTTATGGTACATCATATTTTTTACTTAAATGCCATACTTTATTTTCCTTTTCCTTAATTCCATGGGTTATTTCTATAGTCATATATTTTGATTCTTCATGACTCTTCCAATATTTCCTACATCGTGAATGCATGCTGAAAGGTTTTTTAAGAATTATTTATAATTTTGTTTACTCTTTTGAATACTGCATACTCTATATCCAAAGTTTACTGTCATGTTTTAGCATTAAATTTTAGCAAGTAATTCACCACACATATTTCTGAACCCCAAAGACACAATTAGTATTAGCATACACAGCTGCAAAAGGTATATATTTTTTGTATCCTACAAAACTGTACTATTATACAATAAAATTTTTGAATTTCAGTTAGCTTTCATTTAAAATTATTTTTTGCCACCATATAATTATTCTTATTGTTGTTGTTACTGCCATTAAATTTTGGATCCCTCAGATGACATATTTATTGGTCTTTTGATTTGCTTTGCCCTGAAAATCTTTAAAATAAATACTATAAATAACTACAACCTACTAAAATTATAATTATACACATTCTTATGAGGATAACTACTTCTACATAATTTCATTTTTCCTTATTTGCAATTTATTCTAGGATTTATATCCTCCATTCTCCCTTCACATACTGGCAAATATTTTTGGGTGCAGGGTGAGATGTGGAGATATAAGGATGGAGAACATAACTTGAATCAGGCTAATTTGCTAAACAGTGGTTAATATTTTATGAACATATTGATTAAATTTCCTTTCCAATTTAGAGAGAAGAAAAGGGAAGTTATCTCCTCATGGCCTGTTCCTAACAACACCAAGCTTGTGTATCAAGCTATCTCTGTGCCTCTAACCTGGGCGACTATACGTGGTCAGGTTGCTGTCACTATTCCCATTGCCTGCCGTGCAGCAATTGATGGAGCAGTCATTGTGATTATTCCCAGTGTTAGGCCATGTGTCTGCCAGCCATGGCTGTGTGGCAGGTTCACTGATGTTGAGAAGTCCTGGCCTAAAGAAAAAAAACATGTATAAAAGCAAGTGTTATATAAGTAGTAAATAACATTGCCTATTCAGAATTCCAACCCATTCTCCATCTTATTATCCTCACAAATAATTTGGTCAATTATGCCAAAAGATATTATCATCCTTTTTATTTTATAGACAAGGCAACTACAATGGAATGTTCTGAGACACCCCTCAGTTTATACGGCCATTATGTTGTAAACAGGCAGAGACTTAAAATACTGTACTGTTTCTAATGCTTTACTCCTTCTTCAGTCATAGTGACTAAAAACCAAACATGGAATCTAAGAAGGTGGATCCTTGTATTTTTCAGTGTTTTAATAGCTTACACAATACTCAAGTTAAGACAGTTTGCATTTCTTAATTTTACATCCATTAAAAAACATGATTCTTCTCACAATATCATTAAAAAATGGAACAAGCTCTTTACTTAGATAAAGGAGCCTTCACAGTAAGCACATTTGCATACTTTTCTCCAAAACCATGTCTCAGAGAGAGTGTGTCTTGGGCTCTGTGACATTTTGTGGAGAGCCTCATCAGTGTTTCAGTCCACAGTTCTGTAAGCTTGTCAACAATTTCTGATGGTGACAAGGTAAAATGCCATAAATCCCCATATAAACAAAAGAAAGCTACTGAATTAAATCTGGTAAAACAGTGATGTCCACTGTAAGATATATGAGTGTTAATGTTTTGTTTTGTTTTTTTTTTGTTACAACAGATGTTAATCCTCTTTCACTGTGTACTGGGAATGCAAAGCACATCAGCAATTACTAATGGGAACCCTGGGCCACCAGTGCCAGAGACACAGACGTAAGTTCAGCCATGGCAGTCCTGAGGTCCTTTTCCAACCTTGACTCCAATTGATAATTCAGCAAAAGAGGTGCCAAGGCAGGATATACTGTCAGATCCATAATAAACAGACCAGCACTGCAGATTCGGAAAAGATTTCCTTCATGGTTTCATTTTCTTTGTTAAAATGTAAAAACCATGCATCTCACTTAGCTGGGAAGCAAGAATCTGACATTTAACTTGTGTGTGTGTGGAGTGTGTGTGTGTGCGCGCGCATGCTCAGTCGTGTCTGACTCTTTGAAACCCCGTGTACTGGAGCCCAGGCTCCTCTGTCCGTGGGATTCTCCAGGCAAGAATACCGGAGTGGGTTGCCATGGCCTCCTTCAGTGTATCTTCCTGACCGAGGGATGGAATTCTCATCTCTTATGTCTTCTGCACAGGCAAGCAGATTCTTTACCACCAGGGCCACTTGGGAAGCCCATGAGAGTCACTGTCATGGTTTCTATTCTGACATACAGAGTCAACCAAAGAAACTTATTATGCAAATGATGATTGTTTGAGCAATAATTCACTTCAAATGAAAACACAGATTTATAATTTATCTATCTGTATCCATATATATGTATTCATGTGTATACACATATCTGTAATAAAAATGAATACTTACCTTTTGTTTATAATGTGTGAGGCACTGTTCTGACTTCTTTATATATATTATTAACTCCTTCTAATAATCTACACAGTAGTTACTATTATTATCTAGATTTTACAGATTAGGAAATGGAATTGCCTGAGAGAGGTTAAGAAATATGTTCATGGGTATAGAAAGTGAGTGAGTGGCAGAGTTGGGATTCAAATACTAGTAGGTTGTCTGTAGAATCCACACTGCAAACCAGGAAGCTATAAACACATATATGGAAGAGTGATTAAATTTCTAAAAACCCTCAAACATTCCTAATAAAAGGAAGAGTGGGGGAATGTCTGAAGGCTTCAGAATAATGTTGTAAAAACCGGACAAATTCGCTGTTAAAACTGTTGATAAAAACATGCTTTGAAGAGCAATGTGGCTGACCTCTTAAAATTTAAAACATTTAAATGCAAGCTGTATCACAGATATCTGGAGCCTTTGAAATTGATGTTGGTTACAGAAGTCTGCATCTAGTCGTCTTTAGCTTTTCCTATTTTCTCTTAAATCAACTGTGTTATCACTTCTGGAGTTATTAAAAATAAATCTCCATATTTGACACTGTAGAAATATTAGAGTATGTTTGAAGTACGGGTCAAGTGGAAATTTTCCACAGCCTGACTTACATGGTTCAAAAGGAATAGATGGTATTTTTATGCTACTATGATTCCCTCAGAAAAGCACTTTTGAAAGTAAACCTTTTGATATCATCAGAGGCTGAAAGAACTTTTCATATGTATGGGAGTTTTCCAACAGGAAGTGGGATTAACAATTCACATCCTGGCATTCGGTTCAGACTTGTGTTTGGAATGCTAATTATTTAGTGAAGACGGTTGAGTCATGATTACTGGCCCATAATGAATCTTAAAATGACATATGTATATTTCAGAGACCTCTAAGGAAGTCAAAGTCATATGTAGTTATTTTTATAAGGGTGTTAGGGTCCTTAAAAACTAAAAATCTCTAACATATCTTTATACATTTACAATGATCTAGTATGTATGGGACAGATTTAGCTATCCCACAATAAGAAATGAAGCAGAAGCAAAACACAGTGCTGGTTACAGTGATTAATATGTGTTGAACATATTATATAATATAATGTTACCATATTATATATATATAAATACAATCATATTATACACATATGTTCATATAATGTTAGCTATATTTTCATGCTAATACATCTGAACTTTGCCTATTTCTTCCTTGTCTTCAAAAAGGTATTATTAAAGAAAGGAAGATACTAGGGCTTGCAAAAAAGGTATTTAGCTTCCACTTTATATTATGGGGACAGTTTTGTGTCACAAAGGAAAAGAGGACAAATGAACTTAAATAATTATGTGGCAATTACTGTCAATGCTTCTGCTCCTCTTACTCCAGATATTCCACTCATTCACTCCAAACACACACACACACACACACACACAAACACAAACACACACACACACGCAAACACAAACACACACACGCACACGCAAACACACACACACACACACACACACGCACGTGCGCAAACAAACCTATCTGAACTCCTAAACCACAAAATAAAATACTACAGGGTCCAGGAGCTGAGGAAAATAGTGAGGGGCCTAGCAACAAGGGCTGCCTATAGGCTGTCTCCTTTTTATTTTGACATCCTGAAGAAGTTTTGAAGCCCAGTAGGAAGCAAGGGATAGATCTGAAATTGGTCAGTCCTTTAGAGAGAAGCAAGGCCTGAGTTTATGTTTCTTTCTCACCTTCCGTGGCCAGGAAATGTGCTATTGGCATTCTTGATCTGGTTAGCCTGACTTTCCTACTCTCTTCTTCAGGCTTTCTCTGCTTTTTCGTGGTTTGTGCTGTGGTTTGGATTTTAACTAGCTTCGCCACCCTCCCCCATGACCCCAGAATTGGAGACTGGGATATTTGAAATAAGGAAAACAAATGAACAGAAACAGTCACTTAATATTTACATGATTCTCAATGGATTACATTGCAAGTCCTTTGTCCTTTTCAAGTTGAGAAGAGGTCTCTTTGTTTAACCGTAAGCCTCATTTTCACTTTTCTGTGAATAGCCAAATTCACACTTTTGAGAACCACGAGAGTTCTCTGGTTCTCCTTCTCTCTCAGTCTTCTCCTTTATCAGAGGAAAATGTCTAGGGCCCCAAATTTTCTCTCAAGTCATCAAAGACTGAACTGAAATCTTCTGACATTTATTTATTTGGTAAGCCATCCCTCTCTTGTTTAGATAGTTTTTGGTGATATTTTTCAAAGATCAATAACTCATATATTGAATTTATGGATCTAATCTAATAAATTACATTTATTGCATTACAAAAATTCATGTATTCAATTATTAATTCATAAATCGCATAGGCTCTAACTCTAGGATCTCACATTCTATTGTGGGAAACAATTACTAAAGGCAGGAGTTAGTAAACTATTTCTATAAAGGCTCAGAGGGTAAACATTTAGGCTTTTTGAGACATATACTTTTTGTTTCAACTACTCAGCTCTGTTGTTATAGTGGGAAAGCAGTCTTGGACAACATGTAAACAAGTGAGTCCAGCTGTATTTTAATAAATCTTTACTTACAAAAACAGGTGGCACACCAAATTCAGACCCAAAGCCATAATTTGCTGACCCCTGATATAAAAAAAGATAAAAAGATAATTGTATTGCCTCATATTAGGTGCTTGGAGAAGGGAATGGCAATCCACCCCAGTATTCTTGCCTGGAAAAATCCATGGACAGAGAAAGCCGGGTGGGATACAGCCTGTGGGTCGCAAACTGAGTGACTAACACACACACACACACACACACACACATTAGGTGCTTAACTGTGATATTTATATATAACAAAGAGTTCATGGAGGACACAGCAGGCGAACCTCAGCAAACTGACAAGGGGAGGAGGGACATATTCCAGGCTAATGTAATAAGGACATAAAGAGAATGCAATATTGGTGACTGTTAGATGAGTTGACAGAGTGACTTCTAGTATGTGGCACAAAAAAAGTATGAAGGAGAGGCTGCAAGTCCCTGGAGGTGGTGGGCTTCATGTGCATTGCCCAGTTTGGACTTGCTATTTTAAATATGGTGGGTTCTATTGAAAAATGGGATCTTCAGAGGCTCAGAGCCATGATCAATATGTATTTCAAAATTGCATTCTGGCTCCAACGGGCAAAGGGAATTAACAGGAAACAGTGCTAATGAAGGGAGATGAAGGTAAGATTGCTGGGAGTGTTTGTAACACATCAGGTTCAGAAGATTGAAACTGAAACAAGACAGTGATAGTGACAGGAGAAAAAGGTGGGATTCGTGGCTCAGACAGTAAAGCATCTGGCTGCAATGCAGGAGACGTGGGTTCGATCCCTGGGTTGGGGAGATCCCCTGGAGAAGGAAATGGCAGCCCACTCCAGTACTCTTGCCTGGAAAATCCTGTGGACAGAAGGGCCTGGTAGGCTACAGTCCATGGGGTTGCAAAGAGTCTGACATGATTGAGCGATTTCACTTTCACTTTCACTTTCAAGGAAATACAGTAACAGAGGCAGGAATGAGGATGATGACATTGCGACTTAGGTGTCATAAACCAGATGTGGCGGGAGGTCCACAGAGGGCTCACAGAACCTGAGAGGCCTGAGGGAATTCAGTGTTTAGGGACAGCATCAGAGAAGTGAGTACAGGGGTCCAACTCACTGTTCATTCACTTACTATACTGGACCATGGAACACACACACAACACACAGAGAACATACACACACACTCACAAATACTTACTAAACTGGACCATGGAACACACACACAACACACACACACATTCACAAATAGCTAGTGAGACCTCTTCCTCATGGCATTTCTGATCCTGTTACCCTGTTCTATTTTTCCAAAGCACTCACCAACTGCTTCTACTATAGAGCTGACTTTTAAAACAATGTTTATTATTAATCTTCTATCTCCCCCACTAAATGTAAGGTTCAGAAGGACAGGAACTTGTATTGACTTTGCTCACTGAAGCAGCCTACACAACTAGAACAGTGTCTGTCACATTGTGGGTATTCAATAAATAGTGTTGATGAATAAATAAATTTAAAATTGGGTATATAACTGCCATTTTGAGCCCTGACTCTAATATCTTTATTCAACTGTTGCCTCTATAACATTCTAGAATTGTTTGTCATTTGGTAAAAAGATCATTTCTATTTGGTATTTTAAATAAATCCATTTCCCTGCTATACTATTTTTACATTCAAAAGGTTAATTCTGTATGATGATATAGGGAGTTTTTCAAATGGAACTTTGTAATTTTTAAGTCCTGCTGAAGAAACTATCATTTGGTATTGAGAGATCCCTGGCCATCATGTCCTTCTTGATAATTTGGTCTACCTAGGTTGTAAATTCCTTTAGAGCAAGAAGCATACTTATATTTTATACATGTGTATGTGTGTGTATGTGTGTGAGAGAGACACAACACATCTGTGCACAGGCCCATGCACATAGGCTGGTGCAGAACACACAGAAGATGTTCAATAAACATTTTCCTATGCTCTGATTAATGAGAAAGCTGATGTCTATGGCTATGAATATATACATGCAGAGAGGTGGTGGTACCATCAGGCATTCCAGATTTATCCATGAGAGAATGTTCTTGTGCCAAAGACTGTTTCATGAATGTCTGGTCTATGATTTAGATAGGATTTCCCTGGTTGCAAAACATGCACTGGTTTAATTCCTGAATCAAGTGGATTTATTCCTTATGAAGATCTCCCTTGCTGCGGGGTCTTTCAGTGGCTGGCTTTGTTTTACAGATATGAAAACAGGAAGCCAGTAGCAGCACCCAGAAAAAAAAAGATTAGTGTTTACTGTCAGATTCGTAAAGCATTTTGCTAAAGATGGTTAGCAGTTTTGTTTTTGTTTCTTTTATCGCATTTTGTCATACACTAAATTCAGTAATTTTATCATCAGATGGTATGTTCCTCAGATTCAGGAATAATGTTTTACTTTTATCTTTCCCAGGAGCAACTACATTATCTAACTATACAAAGCAGAGCACTCAATAGTTAACTGAATTTGAATTATAAAATGGTTTTGGTCGAAAAAGATTTTTTTCTTACATCCTAAACTAGAAGTTGCTCTTTTTGAAAAGAAAGAATTATCTTAGAAAATTCTAATGTTTGGTTCATGTAAATTATACCTTCTTTCAGCCCATTTCAGGTGACTGTCACATCAATTTGTGATTTCTCTGTGACTATACTAAAGTTCACCGAGTAATAATTACCAAAAAAAATCATAAATGTAGGATTGAGGTTCATTTTAATTAGAGGGGAAAAACAATCTCTGTGTTAACAAGCTACCTAGATTCTCCTTTTATTTCAATATACTTCCCTGTGAATGGAGACTGAACTATGTTGAATTTATAACAAGAGCAAACAAACAAATATAACCTACAACTTATGAGCCAGTGCTGTGTTCAGCAGGTTTCCAAATGAACACTTTTTCTTTGATAGTATCTGTTAACTAGCTATATTTCTTAATCTTCATAAATGCCATCACTTAATTACTTTAACTCCTTTTAATGATTTGCTAAATCAGCAAGTCTGTCTTTCCTGGTTAAAGTGCTCCCTCTGGTGTTCACTGCCCAAGATGCACCAGCTCCAGTCTAATGCATTTGTGTGTTAACATGCTTGGTTCTAAAGCAGAGCAGAATGTAGTAGTTCTTAGAGTAGTTCTAAAAGATTTAAACACATTTCACCTTTAAGTTAAACCTTTTAAGCACAGAAGGTGATGTCATAGAGGAAGACAAGAAGAAATATCTGGAAGTTCCCTTAGAATCTAAAAACCAGCAAGATAATTACCTCCCTCCACTGCTCACAGCTTCGCCTCCTCTCTGATAAGTTACTGGAATGTTACAAAAAAAAAGGAACAATTAATAGACATGTTTGCATTTATATATCAAAAGCTATTACATTCAAGAGCATCTTTCTAGAATGGAATGTTTTCTTCCTTTCTACTCAGAAGCATTGCAAAAACTCATCACAGGAAATAGATTTCTGATTCAACTAGTATTTTTTTAAAGATGGTATAGAATTAAATATGTTATTCTTATTTTCTTAATGTGTTAACAAGTTTGAAAACTAAGGAGAAGCAAACTTCAGTATACTCTTATTAAATATAATAACTACTTTCACATTCTCAGATTTCTATCTTGAATTTATTATTAGATCATGTAATTTCATGATTTTATATAAGTGGAATCTTAAATTTTGGAAAATAAAAACCTACCAGACTATTTCCCCAGAAATATGAGTACCAGTAAGACGGATATAAATGCGAAAATAAACCTTTCTCTCCACACACAAAGATGTATGCCAAATTGTGGTTATTAATTAATGTGACCTATTTTTTATTGTGCTTTAAGAAAATACTTCTCATTATATTTTCATCAGACATGTATACATAGTGAAAATATATTTTAATACCCCTGAAAGCATTGTCAGCTTAATAAGTTATGGGTATAAAATTTAGCCATGACCAAAAATGATTTGCACATAGTTAGTCAAGGGGTTAAGAATATTAGCTTTTCTGTAAATACAGACACATTTTCTAAGAACAAATATGTTTCTAAAAGCTGCCAAATTCTGCTACTTAGAAGAACTCCAGACTGGGAGTCTGTTAAGGAGAGATAACTGCTTCCAGTGATTATAATAACTGGATTAAAACCGAGGAGGCAGGACCACAGGTACATTTTTACTAAAGGTGATGCGAAAGAAGAGGACCCTCTTTGAAAGAAACAGAATAGAACAGAATATTAGGACTTGAACTTAGGGAAAATGAAAAGTTTTATCTTTCAAATGTGCTGTATATTTTGGTTACCTTTACGAATGTTGATTCTATGGATAGAGAATTGCTTGGGAGAGAAAATTGTTGGAAATCCAGAAAGCTTAAGTTAAGGGGAAAAAAATGCACTGCCAAGTCTAAAATAATCAATTGATCATTAGCATGTTAAATCATGCTGAGGGTAGAAACAGTGTGCCTATCTAATGAAACACATGCAAACAAGGCTCAGATGCACTGTAGAGTCATGAATAAACAACTGCATTGAAGTGATGACAAGCAACACCAACCATTTCTACTTCAAGTGCATGCCTGGCATGAGTCAATGAAGTACTGTCTTCCATTGTAAGTCCTTTACCCCCAGCTTACTGCGGAAAATGAAATAAAAACAGCAACACAATAGTACAACACATGCCGAACTAACAAAGGAAAGGAGGAGGGTAAGCGCAAATATATACCTGTTGGTGTGAAGGTAAAAGACGGGACTGAAAAATCAAAACAAAATATAAACCAGTTATTAAGCTGAAGAGAGAAAGGGAACATATCACATTAGTATAAATCAAGCAGACAGCTGAACATAAAACAAATGTAAATAACTAAGCCAGTAGTTCTGACACTCTGCTATGTGAATAAAACCAAATCTGAGGGTAAAAAAGAAGCTTGTCTCTGCAGGTACCATTTCGAAGCCTCTGACATTCTAGGGCAGGAGACGGGTGGGGACTGTGCTGGATTAGCCTGCGGGTGACCCCTGCTTTTAGTAGTAGAGACTTAGCTCATGGCTTTAGTACAAACAGGAATCCTCTACTATTAATCATTTCCAAACACTGGATAATGGGTTCTTAAACAAGTATTATCAGGGTCTTGCCTAACCTTATCTAGAAATCTGAAAGTAAATGCTTATTAAAGTGGACTAACTAATATAATAGGTGCACTTGAGCATTCATCACCAGGAGAGAGACAGGGATACAGACAGAGGGAAGGAGAGACCGAATGACAGAAAGAAAGAAAGGTAGAAAGAAGACCGAAAGAAGAAAGGAAAAATACCGCAAGAAAAGGAGGGAGGGAAGAAGATAGACAGAAAAGAGAAAAGGGAAAGAAGGAAGAAAGCAAGCAAAGAAAGAACGGGAACAAAGAAAACCATAAAACTGAACTGTTTTGCTGATAAGAAATGCCTGACGGCTTAACATAAAGAGTGTATTGCTACATTTTTATCATCATAGAAATTTGTGAATGGACAGAACATATAGGGGGTTTTAACTTTAATTCTGCTATTATAGTTGATACTTAGAAGCTTTCTAGAAGTAGGCTGAGCATTTTTAAAAAATAGCACACCCAAAGCTAAACAATAGAACAATAATGCCCCTCTGAAAATCTTCACTCTCTGCAGTTATAAATCTTAATCTAATCAATAATGCCTGAAATTGAACTGCAGACCTCAAAAGTAGCATTCTTGCCTCCCCCACTTTTCCTATCTTCTCCCATTCCTGGCTGTTGGATAACACCAGAGTTATTTCCATGACATTTCATAGAGGGAGGAGGCTGACTTTTTTTTCCCAAGCTCTTTACATTAATTTAAAGTAAACACTGTTCTGGTAAAGAAAGCAAGAGAATCTACATTACTCCCTTGAAGACTAAAATTTGCTTTTAAGAAATCCTTAATACACACAAACTAGAATACTGATTACTTATCATGGATCAAAAAGCTGCCAAAAATGTATTTTCCACTTCATATTTGAACGTCCACAAGAAATTTACTTTAGGATTAGAGCACTGGGGTTGCAGACTTGAATGCCATAGCATCCTTTACAACTGTCACTTCTTACCAAACCATTTTATCTCTGAGCATACTAGGAAGAAAAAAAAAAAAAAAAACCCTCAATGCTGGGGATCGAGTTTATATACTGTCTTCTTTCACTGCATAGCAGTCTCTGTCTTAAGAATTCCATTGTGTTTTCTTTCAGTCAGGTCTTTTCAGAGAGTCAATGTAATTTAGCTACAATCAAAAATTCAGAGCAATAGTAACTCGTCCTCATAAAAAATATAAAAGACATACATTTGAAAGTAAAGGTACTCAAGCAAGAATGGAGTGCCTGAACATTAATTTGCAATCACAAGGACACAGGGAAAAAAATGAAAGGTCCTTGGCAGTACTCCTAGCCAACTGCTAACCTCAGTTTAAGGAATGGAAGAAGAGATGAAAAGAGGTCCATCTAAATGAAATTTTTACAGCTGGTTCACCAAAGGACAACTTAAATCTCAAAGCTTCCAGTAATAAATCATTTTATCCACTGATGTGGGTGCACTATGTGGACAAAGGGTACAAGCAGAGGAAATACCTACAGATAAATGTAGGGGGAAAATGTTAAAAATGCTCACTATTACCCAAAGTCACACTCTGGCTTGATGTTTCACAGGACAATAGGCTCCTTCACATTGATTTCTTTTAAATACTTCACTTCCTTTTTTCTTAGGATGACCAGCATTGTTTCGGGCACAGTCAATTTAGGAATTCAGAATTCACGTTTTAAAATTGCATAGAACCAGAAATATGAAAAAGTGCCAAAAAGGCAAACTGAGGAAAGCAGAATCAAATGCTCACCCATTACATTTGTGATTATGTTCTATGATTTCTGCTTAACATGAGCTAGTTAAAAGGACAATATTAGTTTAAGAGGTTTTGCAGAAAGAGCACATAGGCATTTCCCAGCATGCTTAAAGTGCATTAGTAAGAGAAAAGAAACATTTCAGGAGGGAAGAAGGCTTCATGTCATATATTTAGGTTTCAAGACAAGAGAGAGCATTCCAGTGTTACAACTGCATAGCTATCATACTCATGGCAATAAAAATCACAAAATCCCCAGAAATTCAAAAGATTTTCCATCTAGATGTTAATTAGTCACTTTTCCTCATTCAAATGGGATTTCAAAACACGACTCCCAACAGCCCGCCTGTGCCCTGCTCCACAACACACAGACACCCACAAACCCCTTCTCCGCCTTATTTTTTGGCCAAAGTTTATACGGTAATGCATGGCCCTGACACTGTTCTCCTTTGAATGTGTGATGAGCACCCAGTCTCTTCGCAGTAACCTCCCAGCCCCCATTTTCCGTTTCACAGGCAGGGATACTGACATTTTTGCTTTAATATTGACATAGGACACATATCTGAAAAAAACATATTTAAGGATGATAATGCTAAGGCAAATGTATGTACATAAAGAGACTGCTGTGGAGCCATGGGCCAGAGGCACGTGCATTGATTTCCACAGTGTGGGTGATGAATTTGTGTTGACTCTTTCTTGCCAAGACCCCTTGTGATCAAGAGCACAAATATTTTAGACTGTTGTCTCAGACTGTTTCACAAGCTCAGAGGGATATTCAATAGGACTTTTCATTGAGAAAAGGTCTAACTAGCACTAAAAAATTCTGACTTTGCCATATCATTGCTCAGAGAAATGTCATGGCCACGCCATGTGGGAAATGTTCACTTAGGAAATATGTAGACAATTTTTTTATAAAGGAGGGTGACAGTGGGAGTGGGTATTTACTAGTCCTCCTCTTTAAATCTCCTTTGCAGCAAAAGTGTTGTCTTAGATTTATAGACCCTATAACTAGGGTGGATGTATACCCTGCCATCCAAAAACCAGGACAATTTTGAGACCCAAAGGAGCAATGTCAATAATTTAGTTGGACTAAAGAAATAAAGTGGGCCTGTGGGCTGAAAACTTACAATCACCCTGTTGACAGCCCAGAGTTGATGAAGATATTTGAGGAGAGAAGGGGGAAAGGATTATCTGTCTGAGAGCGATAACAAACTCATCAGGAAATGAAAAATATGAACCACCAATCTGCAGACTTTGAGAATACGTGGCAAAAGTGTCTGTGAAATCCTCAGCCTATTGGGCTCATCCTTAAAATTGTAAATAATTTTAGCCAAATAAACTTTCTCTTCTAAACTGCAGATACATTTTTATCAAAATCATCATTGTCCATCAACAGTATATACATATTCAGCTCTTCAACTTTAAACATAACAATAAAAAAGTACTAAGTGTTCTCTCTCTGCAAACTGAAGCACATTATTCATTCATGCATTCTATATTCATTAAGAAACAATTATTTTATAAATAATCAGAAATATAATTATTTATAAACAATCTCTTTCGCTTCACAAAGGGGAACAACACTACTTTTAAAGTTGTATGACAGTCCAAAGCTTGGATTTATAATTCCTAAGACATGGAGACTAAAAATTTTCCTCCAGGATATAAAGCAATAAAATAATTCCCTAAGAAAACAAGGAAATGGTATCATAACCAAGTCTAGACCTACCCTGGTGAAATATATTTTAAAGAAATTCAGCCTGAAACAGATAAGTCCTATTGTAGTACTGATATCCAAGTGGAGTTTATACCTAGATATTGCAATAAAATAAAAGCAGTTTCGTAAATTTTTCTACATTAAAAAAACTAATATAGGATACATATGTATATATAGATATAAAATCAAGAATAACTTAGAGTCATATACTAAAATCAAGAGTTATGTAAACATAGAAAAATATGAAAAATTTAGGAAAAGTAATACCTTTTCTGATACCCGCATAAGTACTAGTCAGCCCATTTCTCTTCTTTCGGTGTCGATAGAGCCAGATGCTAAAAACCATAAGGATGATCCAACAGGCAGCCCCAATTCCTGCGATGAATGCCGGCTGCTTCACTACGTCTGAGATCTGCTGAGCGAGGCTGACTTGGTCCTCAGGTGACACGGGGTTTCCATGAGAATCTGAAAAAGCCATCTTTGGGTTCATTCGGGGTTAAAACTCAGTGAGACAATAAACACATGCTTATATACGTAAAGTGGCCATCATTATGTTGTCAATTTTTGGACAATAATTTCTGCTTTTCATTGCAACATGCACTATTGTCAGTTAAAAGAGTTCATTCTGCATAAGAATACATTCACTTTATTTAAGTGAATTCAAAACAAATACAATAATTTTATGGAATATATTTAAAAACAAAGATAATAGCCCACAATTTCTATATTTTACTCCAGAAAACTGCAGTTCACTGATGGGATTTTCAGGGCAAACTGAGATAAATACAAATTACACTTCTAAAAAGTGAAATACTTTAACCCAAGAATACAAATAAGGAGTACTGAATTGTTGTTGTTTAGTTGCTAAGTTGTATCTGATTCTTTTGCAGCCCCATGGACTGTGTGTGTGTGTGTTTGTGTGTGTGTGTGTGTGGTGTGCATCTGCTCTCCCTCACCATTGAATAGTCTAAGACTCTTAACTACCTCAGAAACACATTATTTGAAACAATGTTCAGATGGGTCTATAAAAGTTCAAGATCATTAAAAACCAATGAAAAACTGAGATTTTGTTATCATTGAAAGAACTACAAAAAAGTCATTTTTTCTAAAAAAATGGAATTTTTATTATGTTTCTGGCCACAGCATGTGACTTGTGGGATCTTAGCTCCCCAGTCAGGGCTTAAACCTGGGCCCTCAGCAGTGACAATGCTGAGTTCTAACCACTGAACCGCCATGGAACTCTTACAGAAAACTTTTTTTAAAAATAATAACCATGGCCAGAGACAGCTATAAGAACATTAAATATGGACAAGATTATCAAGCGTTATGAATAGTCGAAAAGGCTCCTATTTTCTCTCAGCTATTTTGATTCAAGAATTTAAGATTGATGGAATTATGGCTATTAAAATTTACTTAGTTTACATTTATGTTTCAACCTACTAAGAGACTCATCGTTCAAGCCCACCATTTTGCCAAGTCACACAGAGCAGTCTGCAAAGTCTATAGAAGTCTGGAAGCTGTTCCTCTATCATCAAGGAATAACCTACTTTGTGGGCACTAAGTGATGCCAATGCTGAGGATGCCCAGTGGCAGAATTCTTACTATCTGTAAGGATTACTTACTATCTGTATCTGTAGGCTTAATGTTCTTCCCCTATAACATCTGGTCAAACAGGAAGGCGTTTGCCTATTTCATTAGAATTGGTGCTTTCTTACAATTGTTAAATCATTTGACTCTAAAATTGTTCTGCTAAAACCACCTGCTTTAAAGTAGAAACATTTGTTCCAGTCCAAAACTCTTTTTTTTTCCAGAAAAATAATTGGAATAACTCATTATTTATGAATAATATTTCTCAAATAGAAAAAAATACAGATTTTTTTCTTATTAAAAGATATTGCTTTCTGATAAGACACTGGCAGGTAAAATAAATAGCATTCCAAGGCTAAGGAAACAACCTTAGGGAAATAGCCTTTTCTATATAGAGCTAAATTGCTATGCGTATTGTGTATGGTGTGTTTTTTATTTACCTTTTTCTTAAACAGAATTCCAGATTTCATTCTACAGAGGGTCAAGGCTGAAAAATCTATTTTCACAAGCAGTTGCTGTTACCTGCCTTCAACTGTTTCTTGACTGAAAGTATCATTTCATGTTCCAGACTCTTTTATCTATGGTTATCCTAAGAGCACTTCGTTCTCTGAAAGTTCACCAAGCCGATCTATTCTTTTTATTTCTAATACACCCTTTGTATCTGATGGTTTATAGATTTCATGGCTATTTGTGCAAAGTTAAGTTGGGTGGCTTCAGATTTTATGAAGACAGCTAAGAGGGGTTCCATGCAGGCGACCAGATGGGCTTAACAGAATAAAGTGAGGTGTGACTAATGAATTAAAATGGCCCTTCTCTATCTCAGTCTTTGTCTCACTGCAGCTGAGGCTATATTAAGATATGGAAAACTGGAACACATTTATAATTTCAAGAAAACCAATTTGATCCTTAAATCCTATGATTTAAATCTTAAATAAATAAAGTTGCACATGGTCCTTTTTTCCAATTCATTTTTGAAAACCCAGAACTAGAACTCATATATTATTAAAAAAAATAGGCAAATGACATGACAATGTACAGGGTCATTGCCATGTAACTTTTAATTTTAATTTTAGTAAGTTAATACTAACTTTTCACAAAACTAGGCAACTATTTGAGTAAAAAGACCTATGTTTAGACTGTTTTCTCCCATACCTTAGGTAACACTGTAACAGATGCATCAAGCAATTTTTAAAAAATTGTTTTCTATACTGCTTAAAAATTTGGAATAAATGAACCAGAAATAAAACCATGAAGCTATTTTTTTTTTTTTTTTTGCTCAAAAGTTGTGCATATAATAATCTCTGTCGAAAAAAAAGTATTAAAGGTAAAAGATATTCTCAGAATTAAATTCTGGCCCATGTCTCCAGCAGAGGTGACAAGCTCTCCACTAAAGGCTTGAATGGTTGTCTCATAGCATAGAGCTGTCAGGGGGTAACTCCCTAGCCAGTGACCTGATTTTTCAGTGTTCCCATTCATCTGCTTGGAATCACAAAACCAAGCTCTGTGCAGCAGTGACATGCACAATTTCCAGACATGGTACCATTTAAACCTTGCCCCACACTGTGCGTTTCTTTTCTTCCTTTCTGCTGGCCCAGGGTCAACCTTGGAAGCCACATGAGCCTGAGACTCTCCACGTGTACAATCGCTGGACTTCAGGTGGACTCTGTGTTACTTTACAGAAATTCTGTAAGTGTATCTGGTACAGCAGCTAGGATTATCTTGACAGTGGAACATTAACAACAGTTTCCAAATTGAATGTAAATTTCCTTATGTACAGCAACAAAGTTCATTAAAAGTAGAATGTTTCTTAATTTTGTTCTGAGATAATTTCTAAGATGTCATCAATATTATCAACATGAAACAATACTACATACTTATTTGCGATATACGAAGATTCATGTATCTGATTCTTTTTCATAATTTAGCAACTGGCATAAAATACTGCTAATTCTTAACTTCTGACCTGGAAGGAACAAAGTTGACTATATGCTTCTCAGTACCCTGAAATTTAAATATCGTCTCTTAAACATCTCTTAACACCTTTTCTCTCCCCCTTCCATTTATAATTTTGTTGCTGTTTTTTTTGTTGTTGTTGTTTCTTTTAGATTTGACTGGTAACCGTTTGATAATTTGAATTTTATGTTTATGTTGCTATAACGAAGTATGGCAACTAAATGTTCTGCCAGTTTTTTATTCCTCTAACCAGTTTTGAAGCACATTGTATTTTTAACTTTCTAAGTAACTAGCATAGAGCATATTTCAGTACTCTTTATCTCAGTCTATCTTTTGTTATTACATGCAATATAATTTTAAATAGACAAAAATGGCAAATATAAATTGCATATTGCTCTAAACTTCTAATACTTAGTTTAAGTTTTGCATAGAAATATTTTTTTTTACCCAAACCACATCTTTCCTGTTCCCTGAGGTATCCTTTGTTGTTGTTTAGTTGCTAAATCCTGTCCTACTCTTTTGCGACCCCGTGGACTGTCAGGCTCCTCTGTGCAAGGGATTCTCCAGGCAAGAATACTGGAGCGGGTTGCCATTTCCTTCTCCAGGGGATCTTCCCTACCCAGGGATCAAACCTGGGTCTCCTGCATTGCAGACAGATTCTTTACCATGGAGACAGCAGGAAAGTTGAGGAGGTCTCATTGGTGTTCAATTAATACTATTTGTTGAACAGATGGAAAAAAAAAAATTCAATAGGACAGAAAAAGGATGACACTGAATATTTACAGCCTTTTGCTCAAAATACCATTTAAAATGTTTGTTTGGATAAGTTTAAATTTAGTTGTGATATTATAGACAGATAAAATAAAGCTAACAATATTATTTTTGTAATTCTATCGCCACATTGCATAGTCTGTGCAACTTGCATTGGTTGCCTCCACTACGTACAAAAAAGAAAAGGAGGACAACGGGTACAGTGATAAGTCTTTCCAACCAGATCCGCACTGGTACTCACCTAACTGGATGAACTGTGGCTCACTCTTCACCCCCGACCCGGCCCCCGTGCTGGCTGCCACCTCCACGCTGTATCGGATCCCAGGAACCAGTGAGGGAATAACCACAGAAAAGGTGGAACCATCTACTGTCTTGTTTATATGATACCGCGTTTCATTGCCAAGACACCAAACCTGTAAGAGGAACACGACAGTTATGTAAGTTAATCTAAAGATCAACATAGTGTCGTCATTTTAGACCTAAACAGAGTTCAGATCTATCATGAACCTAATATGGGAAGTTTCAAAAGTCATCTTACCCTAGATCTAGCTCTGAGAAGACGCTCCCTGTCAAACCTTGTGTAAGTAGTACGTTAAAAACCTCTTTGAACTTTCTTATATACTTTTAAAGGATTATATCAAGTGATTCTACAAATGTTTCTACAAAGGATTATATCAGGCAATTCTACAAATGATTCTACAAAGACCCTGGTTCTTATCAATGCTTATCAACAGAATTTGCTTTTTAAAAAAAGAACCAAAAAAAACAAAAAACAAAAAACACCTACGTATTACAAGCCAGAAAAAGATAAAAGGAACTTGCAAAAACCTGTATATATCCAGATAAAGAACAGTAACTTACCTATCATCATTCACTATTTGCATTTCTACTATGGACTAGACATAATACTAGTTGACCAGATATCACAAAACAAAAATGAGTGGGAAACTGTGTGTCTAATACTTTACTTCAACAGTTCTCTGGGATAAAATTACCTGGTGCTATCACAGCGCCACCACTTTTTATGTCAAAACCAAGAAGCAGTTGATTTAAAAAGAGAGAGAGTTTCTGAATAATCTAAACTATCTTGGCATAAACATGGTTTTTAAAAATAAAACAAGGACACATTTAGCACATGGAACTCTGCTCAATGTTATGTGGCAGCGTGGATGGCAGGGGGGTTTGGAGGAGAACGGATACATGTGTATGCATGGCTGAGTCCCTTGGCTGTTCACCTGAAACTATCACAACATTGTTCACTGGCTATACCCCAATACAATATAAAAAGTTCATAATAAATAAAGAGATGGAGCCAGGACCTATCACAGGAAGTCTTTTCCTGGAATATGTGTTCCAGACCACCAAGACCTAAAAAATAAATAAAATAAAACTGAACATAAAGAGTGAGGATCATCCTAAGATTTATTCCATCTATGGTATGTTGAACTATTATCAATGAAAGAAAAATAGCACTCTGATCTTATATTTATGGTGATATTAATTAGTTTTTGATAAAATACAAGACCTATAACAATACATACTTGATTTGAAAGAAAAATAATTCTCCTAATAAGAAAATTATCGTATGTCTCATTAACTTTGACGATATTTGTGGTAGGAAATTATTTTTAGGAAATTAACATTTCCGAACTACGCTATAATCCTTAATTTAAATTTCTCTAAAGGATTATTGAATTATTAGAGTGATCTTTTGCAATGTTGTAGATCTTGGATATGATGCATGACAGTATCTGGACTCAATTTCTATAAGAAAATGATCCATGCAGTAGTAAAACATGCTCTGTATTCGTTATGATGTCCTCGAGCAAGATGCAGGATTATTTTCAAGTAGCCTATTGTTTAAACTGTAATAGGAAATGGGATTTAAAATGAATATAAGAATGTCAGTGTCCTCTTTCACATAGGCAAAAATCTTAAATTTTTTTCTTTGAAAGTTAATATTATTTTAATATAGTTTCAATGCATAATACCAACAAATGGTCAGACTCTATACCAGGGTCTGATCATTTGGAAATAAAGAGTCCTTTGTGATTTTTTCCCCCCAATTACATTACACAGCTGAACCAAAGCCACAAACTGATTTTGTACCAGTCAATCAGGTTGTGAAAGGCATTTTATTATTTTAAATTGACCATGAAGTTAAGTGAAATCCACCCTTTCTCATTTCTTTAGGAGAGAAATGAGTTTTGACTCTTAGGGGAAAATGCCTACATTAACACAATTTTGCTTGAGAGCTGAGACATCACCTTATTTTATATGCTTAAAAATCTCTATAACAGTTTATTTTTCCAGACTGAACCATAGCATTCCAGTATTGAAATAATCTTGAAACTCATGAGAAAGTTCTTCAAAGTGTAGAGACTCTTAGCTATTAATGACTCAAAGTAGAAGATCCAATTTCAAATAGCCTAAAATACACACAGTGCGTTTATAACAGTATTTTAAATACTTTAAAAAAATGTCACCCCTTTAAATTATACACAAATTCATAAAGAGGTTTTTAGTTTGCTTTTAAAAGTCATTTTAAAATAAAATGTTATACCTAAAATTGAACTCAGTATATTTGGTCATCGTACAAATTATTTTGGTACTCAGAAGTATATTTATGGTCTTTATTTGGGCCTTACCCAAAAGTGCATATCAAAATCACCTGGAAAGATCTACCAAAGTATATAAACAAGGGCCCACAGATGCTGAATCAGAATCTTTCAGAATGGTGGCCACGCACTTATATTTGGAAAATGATTCCATAAGTAATTCTGATGTCAGCATGCAATTACCTGTAGAAGGTAAACGTGTATTTACTTTCTCAGCATCAATTTCATGTCAATAGAAACAGGTAAGCTTTCACATTTATGAGACAATTCAGTAAATATAATTTAACTAGTAACTAGAAAAATACTGAGGTATCATGGACATATAAGGCACCGTCTATAAAAATATACATTTTGCAGTTAAAAGTCTTCTAGTATGTAATGTATTTACATACATATTGAAAAAAATTCAAGTGAAATTTACTCTCTTGTGTGATTTCCCTAATTCAATCTATCATTTACTCATTTAACATAGCTCATTAAGACTGTGCTATAATGCTTATTCATTAATAGGATAAATCTCATGTCCCTAATTTAACTTTATTCTACCCTGGCATGCTTGAATATATTTGCTTGAAATTAATCTAGGTAAGCCTTTCTAAATTCAATGATTAGAGACGATTAACTTCACAGGTAAAAATAATTATTTAGAATCACTGAATTAAATCACTTTCAATATGTTGTATGTTTAAAAAATTTCATTCAAACATATATAGAAATTTAAAACTGAATTTCCTCTGAGACATAAAATTTTGTTCAGAGATGATGAAAGATGAAAACAAATTTATTAAAAAATTTTCAGGCACACTAAAATAATTTTTCCAACTTAACTCCAATGTTATAAAATTCCAAATGTGTTAAAAGAAAGAAAGAAACCATTATCTGATACAATTCATGGGGCAAACTAATTCTGCAAATGCATTTAAGCTGGATTTGGGGGGGGAAAAAGAAATTTTGATTAGCCTTTACATGTGTTGTTTGGGTGAGCACTTATATATACTGTGAACAGGTAAATACTCTCTTTTAAATTATTATTTTTTTCAAATGGCTTAAGAAAAAAGTATTTTACAATTATTGACTAAACAGGCGAGTATTTAAAAAATAATTTATGTTGCTGTGCACACCAGCAGATGGCGCCAAATATCCATGAACAATATAACCAAGGTTGCTTTTTTACTCTACATGTATTTACCTTATACTCTTGGACCATTCCATTTTGAGTATCTTCAGGAGGTGGCTGCCAACTAACAAGAATTGCAGTTCCATTTCCATCATTCTTTGATACAGTTACACTTTGAGGTGGGGCACTGGGTGCTATTAAATTGTTTTAAAGAGTAGGTTTATAAATAAGCATACTAGAAAACATTGAAAGCAGGCATTTAAACCATTAAACAAAACATATAAAGTTTATGTCTCTATATATATGTATGTGTATATATATATGTTTAAAGATGTATCTCATCCAAGTCTGATTAATCCCAAACTATTTAAATGTTTCCTCAATATTGCTAACCTATTGTTACTGTGAATCTTCTATAATCAAAGTTATATAGATTATCTCCACAAAACATTCCAGGAGAATTCCTCTCTCTCCTACCATAGTCCCATGTTCTCCCTAAAATGTTCAAAAGTATAAACAATAACCATCCATGACATTAACTATATTATAATTTACTATAATCAAAGGAACAATTTAGGAATAATTCTTGTTATTTTTAAAGATTATACTTGTGACATGTAACTTGTAACCTTTATGTAAATACTAATTTTAATTTACACAGTGGCTAAACATACTGGTTTGTGTAGAGCTGAGGGGTTTCTAGGGACATAAGGCATAAAATGTTACTCCCAGGAGGTCCTGGGCAAACCAAGACATTACTCACTTTATTTATAAATCATCACTCAAAATAACATTTGATAAATGAATGAAAAAATTAATGGAAAGACAAGCATATTGAGGATAATTACATCTTTAAATGTGAATTTTAGTTCTGAATAGTTAGATATATCCAAGATATGTCATTAAGTAATACAATGTTCACATTTGCACATGTTTATATAGGCCACTATTAAAGCAAGTCAAGTATTACAGACTTTAGTTTTTAGTAGTTCTATTAAATAACTTCTATTAACAAAATATAAAGCTCACTACCAAGACAGTTAATAATGTCACTATTACCATTAAAAAATTTCAATTAAGTTAATAAAAGCCTAATGAAAGTATTGCAATGCATAGTCATCACACATTTCATTATACTTGCCTTCTTCTAGGGTTTTGGCAAATTTAATTTCACTATCTGCTCCTTGAAATTCATTAAAAAAAGGACGAGCCTTAATTTCATAGTTGACTCCTTTTTTGAGGTCAGGGATAACCACACTATTTTTGGTTGGGGTCCTCACTTCAAAAACTAACCACTCGGATTCACCATGGTTGGCTCCAGATGGGCGGTAAAGAACTTTGTATCCTTGAATATACTGAGACTGTTGGTCCACCTATTACAATGACAAATAAAATGCAATCACTCATGCCTTCCATTGACTTTTTAGAAAATCATGAAAATTAATGTGAAAAGAGGAAAAAAAATTCTACCTGGCTTCATCTCACAGTTTTCTAGTCTATATGAAGTAGAATATAAAAAACAAATCACTATCTTTTGTAATCTGTCTACTTTTCCAGTTTAATGTATAATATTAGCTATTAATTTCTATGCTTTATGCAGAAATGTGGCAAACCACGGCAGTTCCCTGGTAGACATCTAGAGATAAGTCAGAGTGTCAAGGGGATGAGGAAACATGTGTTTTCCATTTTCTAATTTTAAAAGACTACTTAATGCTATTTAGAAACAGTTCTTAGTTAAAAACTGTCATATGTTAATAATTCTAGAAGTTATATATACTCTTTTGAAGAGTATTAGGAATATATAGCTTGTTTCCTTTGAGACTGGTAAAGGTCATTGTGTGTGTTTTTAGTCACTTAGTGATGTCTGACTCTTTGCGACCCCATAGACCATAGCCCACCAGGCTCCTCTGTCCATGGGATTCTCCAGGCAAGAATACTAGAGTAGGTTGCCATGCCCTCCTCCAGGGGATCTTCCCAACCCAGTTCATTACTGCAGCATAATATAAAATGCATGCAAGATGACGTTTTTCTCTGTTTAAAACCATTTCATAGCTACCACAACAAACAATGTTTACATTATAAGATTATCATTAGTGGGGAAGCAAGAAACAGAAATATATAATTTAACTATCTGTTATATATATGCATATTTTTCATATAATGATCTCCAAAAAGTCATCTGCTTATTAAAACTGAGATCAAATATAACAACAGCAACAATGACTCACTGTCCAGTGCACTTCGATTGAAGAGGAGGAAAGGATGGTGGGGTTGTGGAGATGCAGTACAACATTTCCCAGTTCTCGCTGGACCTGCTTGTGATCCACCCCCTGACTGGTTGGGGGAACATCTGCAACAATCCCAGAAAACTGTGTCAAAGCCTAGACAATGTTACTGACTTGAATAAAAACACGGGGAAACAATCCTTTCATTCATAGAAAATCTCAGAAAAGAAGAATCATTCCAACTGTGAAGAATAATTCCAATCTGTGCTACAGAATAAAATAGGAACTTAACCTTTTTACTAGAATCAGGAGGACAGGGCATACAGAGAGAGATAACAAGCAGAGGGCATATAGAAAGCAAAACAGAGCAGGTGGCAAAAATAACAACGGCAAATATCAGTGTTTGAGGGCTCCTCCTATCATGTAATGATCACTTTCTTGCCTAGGATGAACAGCTTAGTGCAATCCCCTCTGAGTTACATAATCCTCTGTAGTGATTCTAAGTATGCAAGAAAGGAGATATCCAGGATTTGTGACGCAGTAGATGAGTAACGAGGAGAATGGAAACACCTAAGTGAAAAGCAAGCACAAAAAGAAATTAGACACCCCTCATCTTATAAGATAAACCTGGATATCTTTCCAAATAAGATATAAGTTAGTGTTTATAAAAGGGGGTATGGAAACCACCAACAGGATAGGACAGAATAGAATTGAATAAATCTGATGAGAAAAGAGTACTTAACATCTATTTAATTGACGGTTGCTTTACTTTAATTATTGTATCCCTGTCAAAAAGATTCAATAAAGAGCTTTAAGTCTCAAAAATATCAACATTTTTAGAAAGGAGACCAAGAATACAGTAATAATTAAAACCGCTACTAGTGTTCATTTATGTTGGATCTTTTTCCCCAACAAAGAAGTATTTTTGCTAAAGTTACTAAAAAGTCTGTACTTGATAAAAGTTGCCTATTTCTACAGAGATTTTCTAAATACAGATGCTTTGCTTTGTTTACAGTAGTGTGAACAAGAGAAGAAAATTAATACTTTTATATCCAGAATTGTCCTTCTCAAATACCATATTTTGGCACATATATTCTAGACTACTTTCCATCTCATAAGCAACAGAAACAAGAATTTTAGTTTTATGAATAATTAAATGAAGAACTGAGTTTGGATAGAAAACAAAAACATGGATATTAAAAGTGAGATCAGTTATCTGGGAAAATAATTTTAAAAAGAGCGGATATATGCGTTTGTATAACTGATTCACTTGTTATACAATGGAAATTAACACAACACTGTAAATCAACTATATTTCAATAAAAATTTTTACAAATGAGGTTGGCAAGTATCTTTGATAGAGTTCAGGGAAGGCAGGCAGATGAAAGAGATGACAGATCAAGAGTGCTATTCAAGACTCTTTGAGGTAAAACCTTGATTATATGTATATATACTGAGCCTCTGACATAAACTTATAAATAAGCAAAATGAGAAAAACTGAGTTTTGGCCTCTCATACTTTATCATACATTAGGGATAGCTTTGGCTAATATTGGTCCTCAGGCCACAGACTATAGATAGAAAATACTTGATTGTAAGTTTTCCATCTCAGGTATATTTCCTTCCCCACTAGTCTCCATTGCTCGTAGAACTTAATTACCATCTATCTCTAGGGTAAGAGTGGCATTCATGGACAGAATTGGCAACTCCCCAACTCAGCAACTTGACAGCCATGGAACACTGAGAAGATTTTGTAACCTCACTATTTTTCAGTTACTTCATCTGTCAAATGGCAGTATCAATGGAAGTTACTTTGGAGTGTGTTTGTGAGAACTGAATTTCTTAAGGCATATAAAGTCCTTTTGTTGAAGGTAGGGATTGGGTCCATTTTTATGAACCTAGAATACCTAGCACAATGACATACATATAGAATGTGTTTAATTAACACTAGTTGAGTTAAAGTGAATTACTGTATGGAACACATACACATATTATACATATTAGCTTCTAAATATGCTCTCTCATATGTAAGATTCCATCCTCATGGAAATTGTCTGCCTTCTAGGAAGTATCTTCAAACATGTCAGTAATCACTTTTAAAGGTAGCTACTATAATTTGCATGGCAATCTCTAATTTCTCTGGTTGAAGTAACCTTGCTTGTTAATCCTTTCATGAGAGTTTCTAGATTCTCTTGCCTACTGTCACCATATTGGAAATAGAACATTATTTTAGAAACTTCCTCACTAGAAAGAAAAGTGGAAAGTAATGTTTAATAGTGTAATGCTGCTGCTGCTAAGTCGCTTCAGTCGTGTCGGACTCTGTGCGACCCCATAGACGGCAGCCCCCCAGGCTCCCCCGTCCCTGGGATTCTCCAGGCAAGAACACTGGAGTGGGTTCCCATTTCCTTCTCCAATGCATGAAAGTGGAAAGTGAAAGTGAAGTTGCTCAGTCGTGTCCTACTCTTCGCGACCCCATGGACTGCAGCCTATCAGGCTCCCCCATCCATGGGATTTTCCAGGCAAGAGTACCGGAGTGGGTTGCCATTGCCTTCTCTGTAACAGTGTAATATTGAGACATGTATTAATTGATTTCTTTATTGTTCTTGTTTTCCTTCTCCTCCTGAAAGAAGTGTATTATCATGTAAAAGGTCTTCCCAAAATTCAGAATCAAACTTGGAGGAAACCTTAGATAAGATTTTACCCCTGCCATTTCCCTAGTATTGGAGTTTCCTATACACAATCTTTGAGGGTGGGATTATTCAGGTCCCATATCATTATTTACGATAATTGGTCTCTTATTACCTAGAGCATATGTATTCTGTACATTCTGTGTCTGTGTACATATTCTTTAAAAAGATAGGGTTCAAGAATGCTGTGTGGACAGAATGTGGATAAAGAATAGTATTAACAGTGGCAACAACCACGTTCATTTGTCTCCAGTCCCCTCAACCCACCTGCTAGCTGCTCATATCATCTCCCTTGCATTATCAAATCTTATATTTGAGAGAGCATATTTTGATTACCCTGGGATAGGGTTACTGTGACATAGGTCTATCTGACTCCTGAACAGGTAACTATGCCCTATATCTGTGCAACTTTAACTTATGACCCAGTTTACTCATAGGAATCTCCACTTGGGGAAGACTTTCTTGCAGCCATGCTGCAGAAGCAGTTAAAGAAGTTATGCTGGGATTTCCTTGGTAGTCCAGTGGTTAAGAATCTGCGCTCCCAATGTGGTGGCCTGGTTCAAACCCTGGTCAGGGACCTAGATCTCATATGACACAACTAAGAGTCTGAATGCCACAACTAAAGATCCCATGTGGCACGCCTAAGACCTAATGAAGCCAAATCAATCAATCAGTCCATCAATACTAAAAAGAAAAATTATGAAAACAAGAAGCTTGCCCGCTTCCTGTGAATCAATTTCCAACAAGTCTTTCCTGAATTCCCTCCACCTCGGCTCTTCCCCTAACTGCTTACGCATTCTGTTTCTGCCAGTTGGATTTTCCCAGGTTCTTCCCCAGGCTCCTGCTATGGTCTGACTCAGCTCAGTTTCACTGTGTCTCAAAAGCCGTCTAAAACTAGACAGTGAAATTTGCCTCAGTGTTAACTTCCATTCGCTGGTCTTATTTAGGTGCCTGGAGTTAGAATAAGCATATCTTGCCCACACAAAAGTCTCTTAAAATACTAAGGAAAAAAAAATATCAAGCCTAGTCTAACTTTATTATTTTGGGGGCTATTTTTTTTTGCCAAGTTCTGGATTTTTTTTTCTAGTGATAAGAATTTTAGCTTTCAATGCAGCCTCCCCAACCATCCTCGTCTTCCTCTTAAATATCTTAAAATTCTACCTGAAAAAGTAGTGCTCAAAAAAGAACATACTACTCTATTCGTGATCTGACCAGTTCAGATTTTGTGCATATAATTCTGCTAAGACTACATTTGTTTTTCCGACAACTACTCACTCAGTCGGCTCTGGGAGGTGTTCTAATTGTCTTCTAACACTGAAGTCAGCCTCCCACCCACCCTGCTCCCAACACACCCAATGCACACACTCCTTTTAAGCCCAGTATCCTCAGCCTATCCTTCTACAGCTAAATTTTAAAACCCAACTACCAGTCTTTTAAATTTGCTCCATTAATTTTAATCTTGTTAGTGCCGGCCCATCATTCCAGTCTTTCGAGTTACTTAATTCTGGTTCTCTCACTCAGCATGCGAACTGTGTTTCTCAAGTTTTATGAACTTCCCTTATTTTTACTCCAGTGAAACAAATACAAATCCAATGAGAAATGACAAAGTCTTATGGTATAACATAGAAAAGAAATCTGAGTCCTGCATATTTATAAACTGGCTAATTTAACCCTTGTCCAATCCTGTGGAGTAGGGATTTTTTAGCCCCATTATATAGTTAAGGCAATCAATCCTCAGGACTCACTAGCTTGCTAACAGATTGAGGAGCTAAAAAATTTTTTGATTTCAAAACTGTATGCCTGTTTCACTGTTTTCAGTTTTCCAGCTGACATGGGTTCATTTCATTTAGGTTATTCTACTAGCTATCATGTATAAAGGTAAGTAGATTAAAATTTTTAAAAACAAGTTAACAGATAAAGCATTAACTACTCCTTATTTACAGTTGAGGATGTATTTTACAAAATCATTCATATGTGTATATGACAGAATCACAGTTAATCAAAAACTTTCACTAAGATCTACTGAGTAGAGACCACTGTACTGGGGACCAAAGTTTCAGTTCACTTTACAGCTGTCCTAGTTTCTGCATTCTTTACAAATGCGTATATAACATTGAAAACCTCAAACCGCCTTAAGGCAGGCTCGGAGACTATTAAAGCTACTGGTGAAGTGACTCATAATAGCAAATATATGCATTTGGGTGTGTTGATTTCACACAGCAAGAAACATACATGGGCATGTTCCATAGCTCGGTTTGCTTTCTCTGGGAATTCTGAAACAAAAGGTCCTTCTCAAAAGGTTGTTTATACACTCTCTAGAGAAGACAAAATGCCCAACATGGCAGCTAGACTCTCTCTCAAAACTGGAAAAAGTAATTTAAATCTTTCAGTACTTCTGTGTACAATTTGTTTCTATCACTGTAACTAAGTTTCAATTTTTGCTTTGGAAATGCACAAAGATAGAGACATTATGATTTCTCTGTATGTTGAAAAAAGAATCTTATATTTCTAATTACTACCATCTAGAGCTAACCTTTCTTTACTAATCTAATATGAATAAAGTATGTTTTAACTGTGATGACGTTAAAATAAAAGGTACAGGTTGATTCAAATTCACCTTTTTTCCAATATATAAGTTTTACCACTGCTTAAACATTAAAATAACAGGAGGAGCAAGAGGGTAAATAGGAGATAATAATCTGTTGAAAGTTAAAAATAATTCCTATTCATGAAAGACAATAAAAAGCAGTATATCCAGAATGTGGCTCAAGTGAAAAAATTTCCAATTTCAAATGTGTTTAGAAGCAGCTTCAACATATTCATTTTTCCTTGTATCTGTTTCTTTAACCCAGCTTTGATGAACACGTACATGATTTCCATTTGAGAGTTTAATATGTCATCGTTCACATAATTGACAATGAAAGATAGACCAAAGAATATACAGACCTAGATTATTCTTCTCCATGCTTTGTAGGACATTGGACAGAGGGGTTAAGAACAACTATCTCTTACATTTGTGTGATTTCCAGAGAGTATTACTTGATTATGTTTGTAATGTTCAAGACTCATCCCAAAGGTCATGAATATTAATCTCATAACAAAATTTACTTAATTTTAAATACAATTAAAGATTTTGTGATTTGTGATTAAGATGAAATCACAAAAATATTTGTGAGTAAGATTTTATATCCACATGTAGTCATATTTAAAAATCAAGAAAATGAATATATTATAAAAATATTCCCATAATATTCTTGCTCATTGGATTTGTGACTTTATAAAATGAGAAACATTTCTTTGTTATTTGTCAAGTCATGGAGTGCTTAGTCAAGAAAATAAGAAAGTTTGCAGACACTATGATTTAAAAATTAATTGAGCAACTTAAACAGATCTATTTTAAATATATAATCTTAGCATATAGTACAAATGATTTTACTTGTATAATTGTAACATCTAAAGATAAGTAGGTGTCTCAAGGCTGAGTAAATCAATATTTACCTTGTGTTTTTACTGGGTCTGATATCTGGCTTGGATCACTAATTCCATATGCATTGGCTGCCCTCACAAGGAAAAGGTAAATTGCATTAGGTTTGAGTCCTTTAATAGCAAATGTTTCTGTTTTCACATTCTCTGCTACGGTCTGCCAGCTGCTTCCAGATGCATGGCTAAGGATAGATACACAAGTTAGAAAATGCATATTTAATGGTAAATCAAAAAAGAGAACTAGGAAACACCATCTTTGCTCTACCTGAAGGCTTCTATAATATAAGACGTTGGAGTTGCACCTGAATTCAAATTTGGTTGCCATGACAACGTTACTGTATTTCGGCTGACATCTGTAACTTCAGGTTTTGAGGGGGCACTAGGGATTAAATTTGGGTCGGTGGGTCTTGGAGGCTGAACTGGAACTCCAAATTCTAACAAAGAAGAAGGAAATGAAAGATGCTTACACAGAGAAGTACAATAATGTAGGTAAAAATATCCATCCCCTACTTAGACTTCAAGACATCCACTTCATATTTTTACCAGTAAGTAAACAACTACATTTCAAGCTTTACTTTAAGGTAAAATACTATTAGATTTACCTTGGACTTCAATGTAAGCACTCCACGTTGCTTCACCACTGGGGGTTGATGCAATACACGTGTATCGACCAGTATCACCCAGCTGAGAAGACAGACGGAAAATAAATATTTGGAACAATCAAGAGCTCACTGGGCTGGAGAAACAATTATAGTTTTGTATATGGCCTATGAATATGGATAGCTGCCTTAAAATGCACTAACCAGAAGCTTCCTCTTAATTTAACATGTTTTTATTGAATGTGAATTAAAATACTGCATGAAGACAAAAGACAAATTGTTATTCTAATTGTATGATAAAGATATAGTATTTAAGTGCATCAACATCATCAATTTCTGTGTCAGGGACAGTACACGAGGTATATAACCTTAAATTCAAAGGATTGATCTTTAATACTAATTTATATTTCATATTTACTAAGTCACATAGTAAGGCTAATAAAGTATAGCCAATGACTCTTCTCGCTGTTTCATATTTCACCTGAGTTACATCCACATGGATAAAGGAGATAAACAGATATTAAAGAAAATGGATAGACACAAAATGATTTCTTTTTAAAGCATTCCCTCTTTTTACTCATTTTATTTTTCTAACCTGTAACTTCAGGCAGTTTAGCAAGTATCAAGTTAAACCCCAGCTAGAATGATGCTCTCTCTCCACCTTCAAAAGACTGACTGCCAGAAAACAAACACAGGTCACATGTTCAATGGTAAAATCCTCAGTAGCATAATGAACCCATATACCTCTGCTTAAGGCAATAACTCTATTATCAAATAATATTGGATAAAGCAAGAATGCTGTCATCTTGTTCTGGCAATTGTAATAACAAAGTCACAATCATTGTCACAAAAAAGTACAACATATTAACTTTCATGGCACATGAAATAAACTGCTATGTTGATCCAAAACTCCAAAGAAGCTGCTCACAATAGGCAATAAAGCAATTGAAATTTATGTTTATTGCTGTCAAAGCTATTCTTTCATATGCCCCATGAGCTTGTCTCGTCTTGACCTAAAATGAAAAAGAAAAATCAAAACAAAACAATGTAGTCCTGAAAAGAACAGGTATGGGATGAGATGTCCTGGGAAGGTAAATCCCTAAATCGTTCCCACAAACCTGTGAGATTTCATCATTTCACATTCTGATTTGAAATGTACATTCAGTCTATACACTGCTTTACCATTTTTTTTTTGCATGTAGAGTATTCTGTAATTGCGAAATGCTGAACAAAATATTCACAACAGAAGAACTCTTGAAGTTTACAGCACATAATATAGGTCTGGAAAATAACTTCGGAAAATGGAAGGAATGCATCATATCACTGCTTGGAAGGTATTTTTTTTCTCCTACAAATTCTCATCCTTTTCTCCTCCATGTAAAACCTTAAACTACTTGCCATGGGTTAAATTACGAGTCATATAACCATAAATATACACAGAGAAGTGTCTGAAAGAATAAAGCATCATATTAAACATATATTAACACTGCCATTAGCATTTCATTATTTCTAAAATATGAGGCTTCAACACTGGTTTGTTGGAGGCAAAAATAAAGTGGAACAAAATGGGAAACCCAGGGCGTCATTTTAAGTTACCTTAGCATATCGGATCTGCAGTACTCCGGTCTCCAGCTGTTTGATTCGAGAATCTTGGGTTGAAACAAGGACTCCATCCTTTCTCCACAGAATTGTGGGCACTGGACTGCCTGTGGCCACACAGCTGAGCACTAAAGTACCATCCACTGCTACAGTCTGGTTCACAGGACCTTGTCGAATGACTGGGGGAGGTCGGTCTGCAATCACTGCCAGCAAAAACAACAGGAAATAGATTTCTGCAACTGGAAGCAATTTTCTAATCATCTGAGCAACAGCAGTTGCTCTAGGCTTTGAAACACACTAATTAAACAAGTAATTAAAGTAGGAGACATGCATTATTCAGAATGCATTTCTATGATGTACTGATTCAGAATATTAAAATGAGATAAAATGTACTCCTTTCAAGTAACCAACCACTGACCAGGCTTGCTGCATTGTCCAGGGACCTATTTAATATAAGAGTTCAGAGAGTACGTAAGGGTTGTGGATGGTGAAGATGTATGGTGGTGAGAAGCGGAGTACTGTGCTTTTTAAATTTTAAAATATGTAAAACACAAAATGACAACAGAAAACTATTTACCCTAAGGAAATATATGAGACAGATTTTCATAAATGAACCAAAGCCAACTTGATAATTGTTTTGCGTCCAACAGATAGAATGATGGTATCACACCAACATGTTTGATAATTTTGTATCTGAAAACATGCTTTGGACTTTGATAACTGACAAATAAATATGATTGAGCTCTTTTGATACTGGAATTTTTTCTATTAAAAGAGTACATGCTTAAACATATCTCAATCCTAATAAATTCAGGGAAACTGGGAAACTGTTCAAAAATACTGTTGGAAGGTGGTAGCTCAGGTGATAAAGAATCTGCCTACAATAAGGGAGACCCAGGTTTGATCCCTGGGTCAGGAAGATCCCCTGGAGAAGGAAATGACAATGCATTCCAGTATCCTTACCTAGGAAGTCCCATGGACAGAAGAACCTGGAGGGTTATAGTCCTTGGGGTCTCAAGACTCGGACAAGACTTAGTGACTAAACAATGACAAATCCAAAAATATAACTCAAGCTGATACCCTAACTCAGGAAATAACACACTTCCATATCAGAATTATAGGAATGGGAAGATGCTTTCACTAATTTTATTACCTTAACAGTTTTAACATCCTATGGAAGGAAACAGTGGAAGGCATTTTTTATAACATATAAAAAAAATTATTTTTATTATATGAAAAAAATCTAAAAACTTTATCTGAGACAATAAAATCATAATTTTAGGGAAAAATCCACAACAGCTGTAGGGGAACGAGAATAAATCCTGCATTAGAGAGATCTATCCCCTGACCTCGGCAATTTAGGTGAAATTTCATAGATAGTTTTGTAAATGATTAAACAAACAAAAAGTTCCTTTTTCATTATTAAACTTTAAAATTCTGAATATTAGTTAAAAAAATTTTATGTCATGAGTATTCAAAAGACAACTCTAAGAAATTGCCTGCTTAAAGAAAACTGGTTGCCAGAGTAACTGAATTTTGGATGCAACATTTTCAAGCCTGGATATGTCATGTTCAAAGTTTTATGCACCAAAGATTCTGCACAAGCTGGAGTCACACTTCAATTTGTTCCTCATTTATCATGCAATAACTATTAGTGTTGGGCATTCAATCTAAGAAAAATAAGAAAGCAAGAGAGCGAAATCAGCAACTGTGCATTTTCACTTCGCCCTTCCAATTCTCTTCCATCTTTGGTTGCTAGTGTGAAATTTGTTAATACTGTAGGGGTGTATTAGAAGGCTAGAGGTTGAAACTTGGCAGGAGTGTTTCAGATACTCCACGGGTGAGAAATATAAGCCAATAATTCCTTTGCTTAGAGTTGTTTAATCTTCTCTACATTATCTGTTAAGTTTGGCTAAAATCAAATTAAATGCTCTTTCTGGTAAGTATGAAAAAATAATGATAGTGTTTTATTGCACTGAGGTTTTTATAAGACTCTACCATCTCTGTTCCCTTGATTCTAAGAATGAATGAATATTTATTTCCAGATATTAATTAAATTAGTAACAGAGTGGTTCTTTATAACTGATTATAATTAAGCCCAGTAGTGCAGTGGTTTACCTTCATAGTCTTGTTATATTTAAAAACAATTCTGTATCTGGGGATTTATTCAACTTTCTGTATCTTCACAGTTCTTTGATATTTGCCTCATATTTAGCATCATTTGCACTTCCTTATCCTATCCCAACCCAGAATAATGATATTGTTTCCCAGTTACTGATTTCTTCCTGGTTTACCTTGGGTGGTTTACTAAAATAAAGCAAGAAAAGAGGAGCAGGCTTGATTATCAGCCTATACCATCTGTCATGTGTCTTTAGGCAAGTTATTTATATTATATAAGTCTCTGGTTTTTATCTGGAACATGAGAATAATAATACTTGCTCTAACCAGCTCCAGGGATTGCTATGAAGATTTAAGTGGAATAATAAATATTCCATGTGCTTTGCTAATTGCAAAAAGCTAGGCATTTATATGAATTGTGAAATCACCACTTACCCTTTTCTATAAAATAGTAATATGCAAATCAGAGGCAAAAAAGTTCATTAAAGCAATTTTACATTTTTAGGTAAGACAATGGAATATGTTGGTGTCACAGATTAGAATAAAATACTGATAAAACATCTAAAGTTACATAAACTAAAGTGCATAGCACATTTACAAATCAACTCTAAATTTAGGATTTATGAGAAAAACTTCAAATAAAGAGTCTAATAGCTCACATTTGGATTATTAGAATGAATTATCAGGTAGTAAAACAGGATGTGTAAGAAACAGAAATATGATTTAAAGAAAGTAAGTGCATGGGCTTTGGAATCAGAAGAATTCAGCACTGTAAAATGAAAATGTTCCATATCTTGGCTCTCTAATATAGAAACGAAGGGCTTCAAGTGGCTACTGAGCACCTAAGTGTGGCTGGTGTGACTGAGAAACTGGATGTGTAACTTTAAGTGATTTCAATTGTTATTTAAATAGCCTCATGTGGCAGGTGGCTACTGTACTCAACGGTGCAAACTTTTGTTTTAAATCTCAGTTCTGCTAGCTAGTATCTGAAGGCTTTGGGTATATCTTTTTTTAAATTAATCTATATTGGAGTATAGTTGCTTTACAATATTGTGTTAGTTTCTACTGTACAGCAAAATGAATCAGTCATATGTATACATATTCCCCCTCCCTTCTGGACTTCTTTCCCATTCGGGTCACCACAGAGCATTAAGTAGAGTTCCCTGTGCTATACGGTAGGTTCTCATCAGTTACCTATTTTATACATAGAATCAATAGTGTATATGTATCAATCCCAATCTCCCAATTGCTTCTATCCTCACTTCCCCCTTGGTATCTTAGTAAAACAAATATCGCATATTAATGCATATATGTAGAATCTACAAAAATGGTGTAGATGGTCTACTTGCAAGGCAAGAAATAGAGACACAGACATAGAAATCTGGGTATATCTTTTTACCATTCTCTGCTTCAGTTTCCTTATCTATAAAGTGCAGTGTCAGGTTTGAAATGATTGATCTGTTTAAAGTTACTAGCATAGTGCCTGGCACAAAGGAGACATTAAATAACTATAACTGCTAATTTTAATTATCAGTATAGTGGTGACGGTGGTGATCGTGGTGTGGGTTCCAGCAGTGTAACAGGTGATATATCCCTGTTAGAACAGAGTTTATATAAGTTCACCTAGTTTTCCACATGTTCAGTGAAAGATTTAAAGACCCTGAATATAAAGATATAACATCAGAGGTAATATTCTTGTCACCTCAAAAAATAATCATAAAGTCTATGTTAATACATATAAATATAGTCATAAAATAACTTTGAGAAACAGTATAGAATAACATACATGCGCTGACTAGTTTAAGGATGCAAAATTACATCTATTCACCAACAAACGGGGCATCCCAGGCAATGCTAGTGGTAAAGAACCAGCCTGTCAATGCAGGAGACAAGACATAAGAGACTCGGGTTCAATCCCTGGGTCAGGAAAATCCCCTGGTGGAGGAAATGGCAACCCACTCCAGTATTCTTGCCTGGAGAATCCCCAGGGACTTAGCAGCCTGAAGGGCTGCAGTCCACAGGGTAGCAAAGAGTCAGACATGACTGAGGTGACTTAGCATGCAGATCAACAAATGTAAGAGTCATATATCATTTGCCATCAGTTTGCAAAACATATCTCAAATACCTATAGGCTGTAAATGATTATCTCATTTCAACAATTAGGAAGCTGAAACACTGGAAGTTCAAGTGACTCATCAAAATCAAAAAGTTACCAATTGGCAAATAGCTAGTAATTGGAAAATTAACCCTCTTTCCACTATGTATTAATAACTTTTGAGAGATTCATGCAAGTGATTTTAGATTTTATATATCATTCAGTCACTACTAACTATTTTTTCTTGCTTTTTAGTAATAAAGAGAAGAAGCATTTTCAATTAAATAGGTGACATGAATTTCTATGTTCCAGAGTCAAATGTGACATGTTGTAGGCCTCAGGTACGGAGAAATAGCACTTCAAAGACAATTACTACTCTACCATATTCTCTGCCTCATGCTTTGTTCTGCCTTTGCCTTGGTTCTATTTGCAAACAATTAAGAGAAAAAGATGAGAAACTAAAGTCAAATAGTATCCAGAAAATACTCTGCTTATTATCTCTCTTCTTGATCTGGTAATATGTAAATACTGATATTGTCAGCACACACAATAGGTACAGCTTACCTATAAAGAATGAGTTCATAGTTGTAAGTTGTTTGTACAATATTTATGGACTCCAAAACAAACAAAACTAAAAATTTAGTACCACCACAGCAAATACAAAACCACCTAAAATCTCCCCAGAGATGGTAAGATGAAACAGGACATTTAGTTTTAGGAGTGAACTGGCTACTAGGGATGAATCCCAAATCCACAAATTTAGGGGTTTTGTTTTGCTTTTAGTTTAGCAGAAGTTGATATGCTTGATCTATTCTCACATATAACCATTCACGATAAAGCCACGTCAAAGGCACTTAGAAAGTGTTGCTTTCAATTATGAGAATAGTAAGGGATATTTGAAAATACTTTATCATAGTTTCCTTTGGCTTTTTTTTTTTTCTTTAAGGGAACAATGTTTTATTTTTTTTATTTTTATTTTTTAAATTTATTTATTTATCTGTTTTTTAACTTTACAATATTGTATTGGTTTAGCCATACATTGATATGAATCCGCCATGGGTGTACATGATTTCCCCTTCCAGAACCCCTCTCCCACCTCCCTCCCTATCCCATCCCTCCGGGTCATCCCGGTGCACCAGCCCCAAGCACCCTGTATCATGAATTGAACCTGGACTGGCAATTTGTTTCACATATGATAATTTATGTGCTTCAATGCCGTTCTCCCATATCCTCCCACCCTCGCCCTCTCCCATAGAGTACATCCTTACATACAAGTTGCTTTATAAAGTTGCAATCATAAAGATATTTGCAAATCTATGTTCTACTTTTTCTAAATATTGATTATATTAATCATTATCAAAATCATTATGTGTCTTCACAGCCATCATTGAATAGCTCTAATACATTTAAGAAATTGTAAAGACATTTTGAAAGTGAAAGAGGGTCAGTAGTGTCCAACTCTTTAAGACCCCATGGACTATACAGTCCATGGAATTCTCCAGGCCAGAATACTGGAGTGGGTAGCCATTCCCTTCTCCAGGGCATCTTCCCAACCCAGGGATCCAACCCAGGTCTCCCGCATTGCAAGCAGATTCTTTACCAGCTGAGCCACAAGGGAAGCCCCCAAAACATTTTAGGTCATCCTAATTTACTGGAGCCAGTAGATATATAATGTATACCATACACAGTGTTAAGAATGTGAACTTTTGAGTGAGACAGCTTGAATTTTGAAGTATGTCTTAATCAGCAGCTAGCTGTTCATTCCTTCCTTCTTTATTACACCTACTTATTCAAAAAAATATCTAGTGAGTGCCTACCATGTGTCAGACCTTGGTGGATGCTGTGTATATATTTGATTTGATTGGACAGAAATATTCCCTAAGTTGGAAGACTCAGATTGTTAAGATGTTAATTCTCCTTAAATTGTTCAATAATTAAAGTGGAATCAAAATTAAAATTCTGATTTTTTTTTATTTGCTTAGGATATTAGGATGTGTATGTATATCTGTGTGTGTGTGTGTATGTATTATGTGTACGGAAATTGACCAGTTTTTAAAAATTTATTAAAAAATGCAGAAGGCCTATAACAGCCAACCTAAAACAAGAAAAACAAAGTTGGAGACTTTACCAGTTTGGTTTACTATAAAGCTATAATAATTAAGATCACATATGATGGCATAAATAAATGGACTATAACAGAGAAAATAGAAGTAGGTTACTACATTTATGGGGACTTCCCTCATAGCTCAGTTGGTAAAGAATCCACCTGCAATGCAGGAGACTCCCGTTCGTTTCCTGGGTTGGGAAGATCCGTTGGAGAAGGGCTGGGCTACCCACTCCAGTATTCTTGGATTTCCCTTGTGGCTCAGCTGGAAAAGAATCTGCCTGCAATGTGGGAGACCTGGGTTTGATCCCTGGGTTGGGAAGATCCCCTGGAGAAAGGAAGGCTACCCACTCCAGTATTCTGGCCTGGAGAATTCCATGGACTATACAATCCATGGGGTCGCAAAGAGTCGGACATGACTGAGCGACTTGCACTTTCACTACGTTTATGTTCATTTGAATTATGATTAACATGCCACTGAAATTCACTGAGGAAAGGGCTGCCTTTTCAGTAACTGATGCTGAAATATTTAGGATCCATATAAGGGAAGAAAAGGAATTTTGACTCTTATTTTACACCATACACAAAGATTAATTAAAGATTGTTTAACAACTTAAATCTCAAACATACAGACAATAAAGATTCCAGAAATAAACAGGTGAATATCCTCATGATCTTAAGGTAGACTAGGGATCTAAAAAGACAAAGTACAGGAGAAGAAAATAATACATTGGTTCTCATTAGAATTAATTACTTAAGCCCTAAAATCATCATTAAGTGAATGACTGGGACTAAATATTTATAATACATATATCAGACAAAGATATATCCAGACTACATGGGAAAATGAAAAAAAAAAAGAGAGAAATGAGTAGAGTATATGTATCCACAAAAAGGCAAACCAAGATAATTGAGTGCATATGCCCACCCATAGTCTTCTACAGGAACATTTAGCTTTATTAATAAAAGTCCTGAATTGAAAATAATCCATCAATAGAAGAGTACATAAATAAACATAAGTAAATTGTGAGTTACTGATACAATGGAATACTACTATACAGCAACAAAGAGTGCATATATATTTCTTTTATGTATATATACATATGTGTATACAAGTACTCTCCAGGTTTTGAAAGTTCCTTATAAGCCACTTTGCTTTTATGAGGGCTTCCCTGATGGCTCAGTTGGTAGAGAATCTGCCTGCAATGCAGGAGACTCTGGTTCAATTCCTGGGTTGGGAAGATCCCCTGGAGAAGGGAAAGGCTACCCACTCCAGTATTCTGGCCTAGAGAATTCCATGGACTATACCATGGGGTCGCAGAATCATACATGACTGAATGACTTTCACTTTTTTGCTTTTATGAAAGACCTATATTAATACAGGGCTTCCCTGGCTCAGTGGTAAAGAATCCTCCTGCCAACGCAGGAGATGTGGGCTTGATCCCTGGGTCAAGAAGATCCCCTGGAGAGGGAAATGGCAACCCACTCCCAGTATTCTTGCCTGGGAAACCCCACGGACAGAGAAGCCTGACAGGCTAAGTCCGTGGAGTCACAAAGAGTCTGACATGACTGAGCACGCTGGCATGCACATTAGTGTATTTGCTCACTAACTGAAATACATCTGAAGTGGATTTTCAGTTTTGTGAAAAGAAACAATTATTTCCTCATTTTATGCCATTTCTACATATATTTCTGTTTCATAGGAGTGCTCTATTTTCAAAGAGCAGAGGAAATCTGTTTGTATATACTTTTTATATATTTATATGCTTACTTATATTTCCTTATCTTCTTACTGCTTTCCATCTTATGGTTTGGAGATTTTCTCTATTGTTATTCAGTCTCGAAGTCATGTCTGACTCTTCAACCCCATTGACCACAGCACATCAGGCTTCCCTGTCCTTCACTATCTCCAGAAGTTTGCTCAAATTCAGATTTCTCTATTACTGCATCTTTATATTTGGCATTAATTAATCATGCTTAGAAGAGTTGATAAACAGAACAAAAACTTGCTCATCTTGAGTTGTGAGAAGGATTTGTCAACAATTCATCTTATCTTCATGATTTGGAAGAAAGAAAAAGGATGTTTTATACCGAGAGATTTTAAAATAATTTTTTATTTTTCAAAACATGGACATAGTCCTGTGTATAACTTTCAGTGTAAACTTTCCTTGCATAATTGTCATGCTCTTATGAATCTAATTTGATGCAAGAAATTTATCATATAGCCTAGTTAAAATAAAAATGATTTTACATTTAATCACTTTTATCTTTATCCTTTTAGCCTTATACCAAAATTACTGTAAGAAAGGAAACAAAGTTGAAAATAAGTGTTATACTGGCATTCTCTTTAGACACAAAGCCAAACTTGGCCATTTTGAAATAAAACGCTCTACTTTACCATCGGTAACTTCCAAATATGCTTTTGTGATGATACTTCCGGCAACATTCAAAGTCTGGCAGATATAATAACCAACATCAGATCGCTGGACATTAGTAATAGTGAGGTCACCAGTCTGGGAGACTGAAAAACGGCTGGATGACTGTGGTGGCTGATATGAGAAAAGCAGATTCTAGAGCCCAGAATTTGGGAGGAAAGAATAATAGGTTAATTGTTAGTTTCCAACATGTTTTTATGTTTTATACATTTATAAACAGATACATAAATATTTATATATACACAAACATATGTATGAAAATAAGCTAAATATTCTCTATCACATACCCAAATAGACAGATGTACACACACACACACAAAGAAATGCACCAAGTTTAATCATCTAAACTTAAATGGGGTTATTTGAAAATTTAAATGAATTCTAAATATTGATATATGCCTTTATAATTTCAATGTCAAACAATACTATTTATAAAAGAATATGAGATACTATTAGAGTTAAATGTTTTACATATTTCAGCAAAACAGACTTAAAAGTTTTGTTTCACATAGATGTGACTATTAGAATTCTAAACATTAAATCTTTTAATATATAAACAACGTTAAAATTTAAACACATTCCAACAAATTAAGTTTAAGGATATCATTTTAGTACCATCACAAGAATCTCTGTTACTTGTCCATTATAAAAGTTCAGTAAGCTCTATCAAATTGTCAAGTTTCTTATTTTTATGGTTAAATGGTGAGCATATCTATCATAGATTTTTAAATTCAAATACTGAATTTAAGAATTCATAATGGAGTTTTATTTCTGCAGAAAGTTATCTTAAAAACAAACTCTAGACAATATGTGATGTTACTTGGTGGTACAAATTTCTCTCTATGAATCTAAATATCTTGCTCATTGGAAGGAGTATATATTTCATACAAAGTAACATAGTATCATTCTTTTTCATGAAATAAACAATATCAACATTTCTTATAATCAAATAAATTTGCTACTTTTTAAAAATGTTAGTGCCTTTTAACATGTATCATTTACAAAAGCTTAACTACTAGTGTGCATGGATATGTATTCAATAACAAAATATTAAGAAATAGTGAGTTATTAAATCAAACCAAACCCAATCAAAAATTATTTCAAATATAATATAGATATTAGATGACAATGAATGATCTATTTAAATAACTAAATGGATCATTTAAATATTATTCTACTAAGAAGATCTACTAGTGGATTTACTCTTATTGATACACAGATTTTCCTATGTAATATACTTTCAATTTTCCTGTTCTACTAAAATATCATTTGTTGCTTTTTCTTGTATATGTGGCATTTACTTGTGCTGACTGAAATATTAGAACAAGGTCATACCTGACTCCCCTCTCTCCTCCAGAAGATAGCTGGTTGGGGGTTTCCTGTTGCTTCACACTGGAAAGTGACCGTTCGTCCCAAGGCAACCACCTGGTCACGGGGTTTCACTACAAAATGTGGAGGTTCTGAAGGAGATGAAACAGATTACCCTGAATCAAAAGCATGTAGTCATTGTCCTAATTGAGACAATCTCCTGATATTCCAAGTGCTGCCATTAGTTTATATCACTTGACTATGTAGATATACATAATGCATCAATTCTCACCCTTAATTCAATTGAAGCTATATTGTTAAGTGCATATTCATAGAGTGGAATAGGGTAGTTTTGTAAAGATTTTTTTTTTTTAATTACTTGATCTTCTAAGATGAACTTCAATGTTAAAAAGACCACTTGAGCTACAATTTGACCCTTTACATTCAACATATACTCGAAATTTGTATGAATAAATATTTCTTCTCATTTAAAGCTGCTTATAGGTGTATGGACGTTAATCTTAGACACAAGGACCTCTTGATGTAGGCAGGTCCTAAAATTACTTTAACTGAAAAGCTCCTGAAAGGCTACTATGGAAAGTATAACCATTTAAAATCTTCAGTCCAATTACTTGAATGGAAATGAATTTAAAGCACTAGTGGAGTCAAATGCCTCTTTCATTTACATAGGCAAGGGCATGTTCAAACAGAATATATATGGAAATGAGGGCAAATTGGAAACATCTGCTCATCCTGACATTATAAATACTGCCAGCTTTGTCCAAACTGTTTGATTTATACAGACTTAAATGGCCACTTCATCCAGCAGTAAATAGAGTGTCAGAAAATTGTGTCAGTTACATTGAGAGCAATGGCAGCTGAAAACATTAGGTGTGCTGATAGAGTCACTGGCTTAAAAAAAAAAAAGCTTGTTTTGGGCTGTGCTTTATGCTTGGAAAAAAATGTGCATTGAATCTAAGTCTTTCTACCTATTATTTACACTTTTAAAATTCATTTCTTATCAGCTGTCTGAAATGCCTAATTATTTTCCTTTCTTGTTTCAGTTCAAATTGAAGTGAATGTTTCAAGTCAGACATTTACAGTTTATACAGCATAATCCACTTTTTAAGACTGTTTCATTATTTCTAAACTTTTCCTTAAAAATATGCTTAGTTACTTATGTCAGTCACTTAGGATAAGCTCGTAAAGTGAATATGAACCAAAGGTATAGCCAGATTATGTTCACATACCAGTCTGCTCACAAGAATATGACTTCTTTGTTAATGAAGGTGAGGATTCAAAATGGTACTAAGTTTTCTCTTGCTAAATATTTTTTGGTCAATTGCATCTGGGACATCTATACAAGTATTTATAATATCTAAAATATAAAGTTTATAAAATTTATAAAATATAAACTTTCTACATTTGTGTGTATACAGGTGTGTAAAGTGAAATATAAAATCTTTTTTAAAAAGAGAATGGATATGTAAAACAGCTTGCATGGTCACCAAACTGAAGAAAGCAATTATATTTCCTAACTTTTAGATGAGTGTGCTTTCTCCTATACTCCTTTTTTATTTTTAATTGAGGTTTAGCAGAAATTATACCATTTGACTAGAAAATTATAGGAGAACTGAAAAATCAGGGCAAATGCTTTCAAATGTCCTATAACTTATAGGGAACAAAATACAACGTTAGGAGAATAAGTTTAGCTCAATTTGGTAATACTGAAGTTCTAGCTTATAATTTTTTTAAACTCTGATTGTGATTGAGTGGTTTACTCTTGACTTTGGTAAACACTACCATTATCCAGGTATAATAACAGGCGTGTGCATCATGGCCTGGGGATTTTCCTCCACACACATCCATACAGGAGCATTTGATTCCTTAGTTAAGGGTTAGAATAATTGACATAGAAATTAGACCAGAAATTGAAAGGACTAAGACTGGATAATAGGCTAAATCCAGAAAAGAGTTTGGTTTGTTTCAATGAAAGAAAACCAAATGATTAATTAAATGAATGGGAGAATATGACTTTCCAATATATGCAGGGAATTTGAGTAGGAAAATATAAATGTTCAAATCACTCAGACAAGTAAAAACTTTGGGTGGTCTCTTTTCTAAATCTCAGCAGCATGTCTAATAACATGTGCCAGAATCCATGTTTCTTTTATAAAATGCCAGCTCGCCTGAAACCTCAAAGACGTGGGAACAAGGGATACAAACCCTTATGCTAACTGCATTTATCCTGTAGCTATCCTTCCACACAGGCTATTTGTCTGGAAATGAATTTCCTATATCTTATAGGCATATCTCCAGCCAGCATCAACAATGACACCAGCCAGAAGGCATGTCTCAGAAAAAATCCTTTTCTACATGTATGTTAGATATTAGATGTAGATATATCTCTAAGAAAAATTTTAAATGGATTAAATATGCCTCTATCAATCTTCTATCATCATTACCTATATTTAGATTGAGAAGGTTGGTCACCATGTGCATCTAATTGATGTTTATGATAAAATGTTGGGATATTTTTCAAAGGCTACAAAATTTAAATTCACTATAATTAAAAATAGATAAACATGTTACTAATGTCACATATGTTCAATGTTGGAAATAAAATTAGAAAAGCAAAGAAAAAAAGAAAATCTACTGATAATGCAGCTACACATACTGGACTGTATAGTTTTAAAATATTCACCTACAATATCTCTTAAATGACTATTTAATGGTATAAATATTAAGTTACCTTAATTACTTAACTAATCAATTGTCTTTAAATTTAGATTCTTTCTAATTCCCACTGTTAAGCACACCGGTGAAATTAACATCCTTCTCAATTTTATTCAAGTTTATTTCAACTGAAACTCTCCTCCCAAACCTCACAAACACTGAGTATTAACAACCTTGCCAAACTTAGAACAGAATCTCCTAATTGGCACTTTTATGTTAGTGAGATTGAACATTTATTTTTACATTACTTTATCATTAATATCCTACATATTGTGGTATTGTGTTCCTGAGCTTAGCTTTTTGATTTCTAGGGACTAATGATAGACTAGTTTTACCCATTTCTCAAAAAGGTTATATATATATATATATATATATATATTTCCATTTCTTAAAGTTTTTTCTAATGTAGTTGGGCATGTTTGTTGTTCAGTCAATGTGATTATATAATATAGAACACATAAGACCTAATAAATTGTATTATATAAATGTTTACTTCACTTTCATCCTTCACTTTTGCTTTCATTAAATTTGAATCCAACTATAGTTTTGCATATATGGAAAGCTTTTTTCCCCAAACAGCTCATTATTGCATTACCGTTATTTAACAATCCATCTTATCTGTATTAGTATGAAATGACATCTTTAGAATATTTGTATACCTTTTTAACTTAAAACATAGATTTTTATTAGGGTCAAAATTATTACACGGAACACCATACAGAAATATCCAAAAATGGTGCTCTAGCATCCTAAAAGTGTGTGAGTGGACACCTTCCCAAAAATATTGATAATGAAAGTATTCAAAAAATTTTATTTACATGACAACAGATCTTTATCAAAGCAAATTTTGATACATTTTAAACACATCATGTGGTTATTTCTTACATAAAATGAAATGAATCTGACACATGGAAATGAAAATGAGTGCAAACAGCCCTAAGTGCAAGGTTATTCACTTATGGGACTTTCAATGACTATTATTGAACAACAGTTACATAAACTCTGACAAATATGGAGGAATTCATAAACATATTTTAGATCTCTCAAACACAAACTGTCCTCTGGGTACCTATTTTGTTCATTGTTTACCTCATGAGATATAAACTGAAATGACACTTAATCAAGATAAAATCCTACTCCTTGTGTTATCATTCAATTTAAAAGAGGAAAAAAATAAAAGGATACAGATCACACATCATTTAATAAGATAAAATTAGCAACCCCATTACCTTTCACTCTTTGTCACAGTTACCCATACTTCCTGCAGACTTTATTCTGTGCAGTCTGTCTTTGTGGCCAATGACAAGTGAAACATGGAGGCTGATTGGTTGAAGGACATGGAAGGGTATGGATGGAAAAGGGCAAGAGAAGTTCCAGTCACAATGACACGATGATTAGAAGATGGCCAATAAAATGTCAACTTACCAGACCCAACTAAAACAAAACAAAAAAGAAAACATGGAATAAATAAAAATAAAGAAACCGAAAATGAACAGAAAAAGTAGTAAGATTTGACTTAACCAATGATCTTTCTTTTAAAATAAAAAGAACATATTAATATTTGGATACATGGCTCATACTATCCATGAATGAATTATATTTGCTAGCATTTCTATATCACCATAAATCGTTTAAGAAAAATAGAAACAAATCTTAAAATATCTACTTTGATTAAATGACAGAACTACAGTGAATGATAGCTATAAAATTATAAAACACTTTTCAATGACTTTACATTGTGCTACCAGATGACAGGATTAGATAACTATAAATGTAATGGGTTTAAAAGAAAAAAAACACTATAAATCTTTACTGCTAATGCCACATAGAGTAGAAATCAAACATCTTAATCAAAGATAAATGTTAAATCCTGTAACTCCACCATCAAATTAATTTTTAAATGGCTCATGCTGCCAATGATATTCTATTAAACCCATTCTTCTCATACTTGAATAAGCATTAGAATCACCCTTAGATCTGGTTAATATACAGGTTATGATTATATAGGTCAGGAGTATGATGAGGGATTTTGCAGAACCCAGGTGTTGCTGCTTCATGACCATCAGCTGAGTAGTGTCGTTAATAAAAAGTATTACATTTGTATCCTTGCATATTTTTCATTGAGGAAACAGGAAAAATGTAAACACATTATGAAAACAGAAAACTTACAACACTAATAAAGTTAGAGTCACATTACCTGTTTTCAGGGCTGAAACATTGGATATTTTAACATAGAAAGCTTGAGTAATACATATTTAAAATATTGGAAAGCAACTGTTTTGCTCATTTAGAAACAAAGGTAATTACTGTCAAATGCAGAGCCTTTTCATAATAGCCCAGTAGATACCCACAATACATTTTACTCAAATAAATAATGCCCATGTCTTTCAGCAAGTCACAATTAATTAGACTTGATTGCATTTCTGTGCCTTAGATAAATGAACTATTCTAAGCACTGTGAAATGGTAGTTTTAAAATAGAAGCGTTCTCCTGTTCTCTCTATTGTTACCACATCTGCAAATTTGAAAGGTAATTCAGAAATACAGTTTTAACTCATACGTTCTCTTTAGTGTGAGTGAAATAGATTGTTATTATTTTTCACTCTAAAGTAAAATCTCTAAGTATAATTTTTCATTCATGCAGGCAAGAAAAGTTAAAAAAAAAAATCTCATTTACTCAGGCATAATAGCATCAAACATGCCATCCACATTTAAAAACACATACAGAGAAGATGGGGCTTGTTTACATTTCTCAAAAGCTTCAAGATGATGTCTTTTAAACGACAGTTAGAAATGTTCAGAAACTACAAGAAAGCAAACCTGATAACTACAGCAACATAATTTAGCTTTGAGAAAACACAAAGTCATAAAATTATCTTTTGGGTAATCTCTGAAAATAAATTTGATTAGACTGATACAGTTAAATCAAGCCTTATTGAAAGTCAGGAGATCAGAGAAATGATTCATCAATAGTTTCTAGTCATGTATTTTCAGTAATTTAAAATTTCTAAAACAGTTTCAAAAATATTTAACATGTTAGAAACCAAAAAATCACTGGGGATTAGCTCATTTAAAATTTTAAAAGCCACTTTTCCCTTGCTTGTAGGCTTTACCAGCTGAACCGCAGCAATTGAATCTTTGAATTAAAATTCAGTGTGTTTAAGAATGTCAGGCTAGTGTACCTGCATATAACATCAATGGAAATTGATAACTGTAAAATATTTCATAGTCTATTAAGGACCCTAAAACTTATCTGAGACAACATCTAACACAGAAGCTCCTAAAACATCAGAGGTTTTTGAGAGGACTCTATCTTGAATGATCTTTTAAGCTTTTAACAATCATGACTATCAGGAAGTGAGTCTTCTTATCTAAATGAAAACCTGCCCAACACAATTTCATTTGTTCTAGTTTCAGCAAACAAATAAATGCAATTTAGATCCTCCACATAAAATCCTTTTACTCACTGAGAATAAAGGACAGAAATGTTTTTAAATCTTTAGGGTTTTCACTGATTTCCCCTTTCTCCATATTTCTCTCAGGGTCAGGATGAAGGATTTTTTTTTTTTTTTTTTCCTATACAGAAAGCAGAGACCTTCTACACAACAGGCAGTGCCCATTATTGTTGAGTTAGATTAGTCCCGAAAGAATCAGAAAAAAAATGAGTCATTTGGATCCTGTTCATTCATTATCCTCTAATGTCCTTGGTTTATGAGCAGCTTCTTTCCCACCCTCTACCGAACTCTTCTCAACTTCTTTTTTTATTTTTCTGCTTTAAAGGCTGGGAGCACCTCTATCCTAATCCCTTTCCTCTTAAGAAAGAGGAAAAGCCTGTCTCTATCTCTAATAAAACAATAAAACAATAAAATGTTAGCTCTGGAAGTGACCTTAGAATTTATCAGTCTAAGAACCTAAATTGTTAAAAATAACTTCTTCAAGGTTACAGATGACTAACCAAAGACAGTCTTCCGGGTTTCTTGACTAAATCCAAGTCTGTACAAATTTTCCTACTGCTTAATCAGTTTGGGGAAAATGATATGCATTAGGACAAATAATCTATTTCATTTTACATAAACTACTTAACCTAAAATCCTTACTACCTCTTCATGAAAGCAATTTTAAAGTATTCCTCATGATATTAAAATTCTTTAAAGAATATTTACCTATAGTTTGAAAAAGACATGGGAAACTAACAGGTGAGAAGAAAACAGACTTAAAGTCTTTTAAGAAGTTCACCTTAGGAGGAAAAAATGCAATCATTTCTTAAGAGTAAATTAACTTTAATCAATTCTTCTCTTGAAATGACATTTTATGTCAATATACATTGAAAAAATAATACTCTTTTGAAGATGAGGACAAATAATATTTTGATCCTAAAATACTTAGGGTAAATGTGCCAAATGGGAAGGTAAAATAACTTTACAAAATAAATACATATTTTTAAGAGGAAAAAACCTTACTAATTTTTGTCTTTTAACGTATAATCCATCTTCAGGAACAGACTGAAATTTCTTTACATTGTAGGGAGTTTGGAAAGGGGTGAAGGATTAGAGAATTTGCCCCAAAGCCGAGTTTGTATATGAAGCATAGTGTTTTCACCTAGATTTTATTTTCTTGAGGTTGGGTTCAGGAAGAAGGGGAGTTAAGCAAAATCTAAAATACACACACACACACACACACACACACACACACATATATACACATTTATATAATATATATATATATAATATAATTATAAAATTCTGGTACCCTTTTGATTCAAAAGGAGAAATGGGATAGCACTCTAAAATATTTGGAGATATACAAATTGTGTACTTGAGTACCAGTTTTTAGAAAATGAACTGTTTAAAATGGTATAGACAATTTAGCCTCTTTCTCTCCCCCATTCTCCCACACCCTCCCTCCCACACACAAATACACATACACATGATTATAGAGCAAAAGATTTTCTTCTTCTTTTGAATGGGTCACCAAAAAACTCGAGATTATTTAATTAACTTGCAATCTTCTGTATTCTAAGAATGTACACTATTGAGACAATAATCTTTAGGTATAAATAAAAGAAGAAGCTAAGAGCAAAGACACAAAAATGAAGGAAGCAAAGAATGAAGCAAGGGAGGTGGCGAGGAAAGGAGAAAGAAAAGACTCATTTCTTCTATCTGCTTGTCATATTCAGGAGACATGAGTCAGAAAGATGATAGATGTTTGAAAAAATTACACAGAAGCTGGAGGAAGAGGCCTTTTTTTGGTCTGAGAAAACAAGTCAGCTGGACAGATACTTAAGACATCTTCAGATTATGTCTAATAAATACAGGGACCAGCCAATCTTGATAACTACTTAGGCCAGAAGAGAAGAAGATAATGGGCCTAAATAATAGCATGAACGACTTAGGAAAAGTAGAGAAAAGAAGCAGTTAACAGTAAAGGTCACTGAACCATGAATTGGTTGCCAACTGTGATGTCTCTAGAGGTCTTTAAATATGGGATTTATTTCCATTTGGCCACAACAGCTTAGCTATATAACCCTGTCTGGTAAAGAAATAGAGTAGTTGACTCTTAAAATGTTTTCTACATTGTGATTTTAAGACTATGGAAATTCAGAGGTAAAGCAGGATAACAGATATACCCCTCTGCCTCCACTATTTTCCCTTCTGATTATGCACATACAAATGGATACTCTACTAGAAAATGTCCTGGGAAATATTCTTTTCAGTTAACATTACCTAAAGTTGATGAGGTACTTTATATACATAGGTCATAATATAAATCCAGGTGGTATCAGAAAATTGCATGAAATTAAAATATTTGCAAGTTTAGCACAAAGGTAAAGTTACAATTTGGATATTTTCACAGTGAAATCTCTATTTTTGAAGCATAATGGCAAAAATATTTGAATTTATACTTATGAATTAGATAAAGTATCCAGATTCTTCACTGTCAGCAATGGGTCATACAATTACTCTCATTATTAGTAGCTAAACAGTAGTGAATCCCTAAACTGATGTGATTTTCTCATTCTTATACATTGTGCTTTTTGAACAGCAAGGTTCAGTGAACAAATGTTACAGACTAGAATTGTAAATACCACATTCCAGAAGAATATGAATGGAGTAAAGTAGTGAGTTATAAGATTTTTTTGAAAAGAAATACATTTGAATAAAATAGAAGAACACTCAAATACTTAAGCAGTGAAGCTATCTGCAGTTGAACTGACAAAACCCAGTCACTGTTATACCAGAGAAATTACATGCATAGATACTCATGAATGATAATATCTCTAACAATTAAAAACTCTCAAGATATTTTAATATGAGATATGATTTCTTTTTAGGGAAAAGATTGAGTTTAACATAAAAGCCTGTCATTATGTCTTTCAAGTCTTCAGGCATACAAAATAGAGTGACTAACAAGGACATTTTTAGAATATATTTAATTGGTACATAAAATACCATGAACTTTTCCCCTCCACTTAACTATCTCACTTTATTCTTTAGATCACTAGTTTCAGAGACAATTCTGATTATCACAGCTGAAGCAGGGGTGTTTTGGGCATCTACAAGGCAGAGGTCAGAGATGCTGATAAACATCCTACAACACACAAGAAAGCTTCCCATAACAAAGCATGATCCAACTCAAAATGCCAATAGTACCATGATTGAAAACTTTGCTATCTGCACAAAATATCTTGCACTATGCCAGAAAAAGTGAACAAACTTCTTCTTTTCCTTCTGTTTCTAAAAATGTTCCCACTATACCCCAAAACAGTTATTAAATGGTGCAACTTGTTATTTGCCTGCTAAAGAGTCTGAAATTGAAATGCAGGTATCCAGCCATCTATGACGATGTGTATGCCACCTGACATAGGATCTCAGGATCATAATTTTGGTGGTATCAGTATCAGTTCAGTCGCTCAGTCGTGTCCGACTCTTTGCGACCCCATGGACCGCAGCACGCCAGGCCTCCCTGTCCATCACCAGCTCCAGGAGTTTACCCAAGCTCATGTCCATTGAGCCGATGATGCCATCCAGCCATCTCATCCTCTGTCATCCCCTTCTCCTCCTGCCCCCAATCCTTCCCAGCATCACGGTCTTTTCAAATGAGTCAGCTCTTCACATCAGGTGGCCAAAGGATTGGAGTTTCAGCTTCAACATCAGTCCTTCCAGTGAATACTCAGGACTGATCTCCTTTAGGATGGACTGGTTGGATCTCCTTGCAATTTTGGTGGTAATAGTCCCTAAATCAATTTAGAAAGCCAGAAACCTAGATCTTTCTTTTCTTCTTCTTTGAGACGTACAATTCATTACCAAATTCCATAGCTTTTACTTCACAACTATTTCTCCATTCCATCCACCTCTTTCCAACTCGATTACCACCACCCTTGGCAAGTTATGCAACAGCAGTCACCTGAAATAAGGCCTTGCTTTTTTTCCATTCCGACCTCACAAAGCAACCACAATGCATAAAAACTAAACTAATCTGATTATAGTACATTTAGCTTAAAAGCCTTCAATAGGGTCTCATTGCTCTTAAAAGAGAGCAATATCCCTAACATGGCCTTGCTAAGTAGCTCTTTGGTTTTTTCTCATATTCCTTCCCTCCCCCACCTTTCTAACTTAGCCGTGTAGGTCTTCTTCTTATTCTTGAGTACCCTTTGCTCCTTATTACTTCTGGTTCTGTTTATGCTATACCCTGAGATCCTCCTATTTTAAATTCCTACTCATGTTAGCCCTTAGCTCAAAAAAAAAAAAAACTTCTTCAAGGAGCTATCTTAAATTTGATACTAAATCTTATCAGAATGCTACTATGTTCTCACAGAGACCTTAACTTTTCTTCTAGAGCGTTAACTATAGTCTTAAACTATAAATTTGTGATTATTCTATAGATGTCTGTTTCTTAAAATAGCCTGTAAGCTCCACGAGGGCAAGTATTTCACTATTTTGTTTTCCATCATTTCTCTAGAACTTATTGAGTTGAGGACACTATTTATATTGCATTTAAATATCTCTTGAAAAAGTGAACAAATGACAATAATGTCCCCATTACCCAGTTAAAGGCACTTTCTTCCACCCATACCTTTAAAGATCCACTTTTTAGATTCTGCTGATACTACAGACATTTGTGTATATATCTCTTTATCAATAAGCTCCATAAAGGCAGGCTTAATATCTGTGCACTCACTGTGTCTAGTGTATTGCTTTATACATAGAAGGTGCTCCAAAATTTGTTTAGTTGAAAATCTGGGACCCTTATCTTCAAATAGCATAAGTCATGGAGGGTCAGCATTGAAGTACATGATGGCATAATAATAAAACTACTCAACTGACAGTTAAATAACTTTGGATCAGATTCTTTGCAAAATTAATCAGATCTATCCTGCATAAATCACACAACCTTTTATGTCTCAATTTAATGAAGAGCCATCAACGTTAGGTAACTATGTGTCAGATCATACACTAGAAACCTTCCCAGCAACTCTGTACAAGAGTTCAATATGCCAATTTTGTAGAGGGAGAAATATGAAGGTTAAGTACTTTTCTTAAGATCATGTATCAGGTAAGACATGGAAGATTGGGGCTCAGGTCTGTCCAGCTCTTTAAATTCTTGCTGTTTTTGGAATACTGCATGACTTCTTTGTTTAATTTTTTTTTTAAACATTGTTAAACCTTCAGTTCAGTTGCTCAGTCATCTCTGACTCTTTGCGACAACATGGACTGCAGCACGCCAGGCTTCACTGTCCATCAGCAAATCCCAGAGCTTGCTCAAACACATGTCCATTGAGTTGGATGGTGATGGTTGGTGCCATCCAACCATCTCACCCTCTGTCATCCCCTTCTCCTTATTAAACCTTATTCTAATGTAAATTTGGTTCTAAAATCTTTTGGCTCCATGACATAAACAAAATAACTTTCAATGAAAAATTATTTAAAAGGCAGCCCACTGAATGAGAGAAAATATGTACAAATTATATTTCTGATAAGGGGCTAATATCCAATAAACTCCTACAACTCAATAGCAAAAAACCCAAATAATCTGATTTGAAAAACAGGTAGAGAATCTGACTAGACATTTTTTCCAAGAAGACATATAGATGGCCAACAGGCACATGAAAAGATGCTCAACATCACTAACCCTGAGGGAAATGCAAATCAAAAGCACAATAGGATATCACCTCACATATATTAGAATAGCTATAATTAAAAAGACAAGAGGGACTTCTCTGTGGCTAAGAGTATACACTCCCAATGTAGGAGGCCTGGGTTCATTCCCTCGTTAGGAAACTAGATTCTACATGCTGCAACTAAGAGTTCGCATGCCTCAACTAAAGATTCTGCATACTGCAACTAAGACCCCATGCAGCCAAATAAATAAATAAATATTAAATAAACAAACAAAAAACAAGAAATAAGGAATGTTGGCAAGGATGTGGAGAAAATAGTACACTTTGTGTATTATTAGTGAGAATGTAAATGAGTGAGGCCACTATGGAAAACAATATGGAGGGTCCTCAAAAAATTAAAAATAAAACTTCCATATGATCCAGCAGTTCCACTCTTGGGTATTCATCCAAAGCAAACAAAAACACTAATTCATATATATATACACACACATATATATATACATATACATACACACACACACACACACACATATGTATATATATACATATATATACACACCCTATGTTCATTGCAGAATAACCAAGACTTAGAAAAAATCTAAATGTCCATTACTGGATGAATAGATAAAGAAATATAAATGAATTAGCTAAATAAATAAATACATATACAGTGGAATACTATAAAGCCATAAAAAGAAGGATATCCTGTAATTTTAGACAACATGGATGGACCTTGAAGGTATTACGCTAATTGAAATAAGTCAGGCAGAGGGAAGAAAAATACCATATGACCTCACTTATATGTGGAATTTAAAACAAAAAATAAAAAAAAACAAGTTTATAGATACAGAAAACAGATTGATGATCGCCTAAGGTGAGGATGAGGGGTAGGTGGAATGGATGAAAGAGGTCAAAAGTTATAAATTCCAAATTATAATAAATAAATAAATAAATTTTATAATGGAAGATATACTGTACAACAGAGGGAATATAATTACTAACACCCTGCTGCATTCTTGAAAGTTACTAAGGGAGTAAATCTTAGAAGTTCTCATCACAAGGAAAAAAAAATTCTAACTATATATGGCTATGGATATTAACTAGACTTACTGTGCTGATCACTTTGCAATGTATATAAATATAGAATCATTATACTGCACACCTAAAACTAATATAATGTTATGTCAATTATATCTTAACAGAAAAAACTTTATTTAAGTGAGTAGTCTATATATTAATATATGAAATTAACATGCATACATAATTATTCTGTGTCACATATGGGCATGTTTTACACACATAAAAAGGTTTTGGGTAAGGAAATGACTCATGTTACATTCTATTTTCTCATTAAAAAAGAACAATGTCCAAACAGCCAATTCCATCTCTGCAAAATGATGTGATGCAACCTTTTAGGATAAGTACTATGAATGTCAAATGTATGCAACCAAGTATCAAATGTATATGTTCAGTTTGCTATACATTATAAAGACAACTCTGACCTCAGTTCTTTCATAAGTAAAAAAGAGCCCTCATCCTTGTCTACTCTTCAATATCTCAACAATCCAGTACAGAAATTATGTAACTTATCATTATTTCCAATAAGCCTAAATTAGGTCAAATTTATGTATTATCAATTATATTTATTCATTTTGTATTTATTCACTGTGGGGGGGGATAAAAAGTCTAAGTAAAAACACAAGAGCACCCCTCAATCTCTTTACTAATGATCTAAAAAGAACACTGTTTGAAATGGTTCTTCTGTCATCCACAACGTCAACTTTTTAAAAGTACCTTTTAAAATGCCATATCTATCAGATTTAATTGTGCAGTACTCTAAATTTTCTAATAACACTGACCACACAAAATAAATGTCCTACAGCTAAAGGTAACTTTAACAACCATTTAAATATTTTCCTACTCTCATAATTCTGTTATAAAGCAATTACTCAGCTACATTTTGTCTTACACTTATTTTAGTATTTTCTATAGGTGTGTTTATACTGGCACATTATTTATCAAGTCGAAAGTATAATAGTTTAAAAGCAAATTAAAATGCTCATGGTGTTTTACTCAGTTTTGCAAACTTTATGTCAGCTATTAATAGGTAGTAATTTTTAATTAATACAGAATCTTTTAAAAAATGAAATAGAAAGAAGCATATTGCATTTTAAATTGTTGAAATAAGGTTCAGAGGACACCAGCTGCTGTATAATGTAAAGTGTAACTATTCTAATGATGACCCTAATGTTTGGAATATATAGAAATGATTTGTGAATCTGTAAGGATGAATACTTTCAGCATCATTATTCATTCTGTGTATACCTATAAAATATTTAAAATGATAGCAAGCAAATAATAAAATTTGATACATATGGATGCATTGAAAAGTCACTTTTCAATTATCTTGCATATTTAATTTATCCAGGTTCATCACAAGAAAAAGGTGTCCTTAATGTCAAACAGTCTAAAATCATTCTTTATGGTTATTCTCTCTTAAACAATGAGTTATTTCAATCACTTATGTCCTAGTAATTCTGGATAAAACAGAATAAATACATCAATGTAAATTAACTTAGGATTTTTTTTACATTATTCACAATATCACAACATCATTTCACGTCTTAAAGTTATGTAAGATTTTTAGTAATGAATTTAATGTTTTAAAATGAGCTACCCATTAATGACTAGAGCAAAAGACTAATTTACTTTTTCAAGCTTCATTCTCAGGCTGAGTAATGCAGATGCTGTAGATTCACACAACTCAGTTACATCTTTCCAGGTTGCTGTCATTATTTCAGAATGTAGGTTTCTAAATATGGTTACTAAGTTATCCATCTATATAACTGAGCAATGGGAAAAACTTATCCACTGTTATGTAGATGAATAAATTCCAGTAAAGCTCATAACACAATGAAAGATCCATGATGTGCTATTTACTAGTGTGGTGTTGTGTCATTATTTGTCACAGAATCATCTTATGTATCAATTATTTCTTGTACCTGACTGCTCTACTTATTTCTTCAAATACTTGCTTGGCAAAAAAAAAAAAAAAACATCTTAAGAGAGTGTTTCAAGTTCTCTGCAGGAAGGTTATGTGGAGAATTGCTTTTTCTTTTGAATAATTTTCAAGATTTGTATCAGTTTGTGTGAAATAACTGAAAGCAACCCAAAACCTTCATGAGCAAATGAAAGAAATCTAAGGGAATGTCACATCTTCAGCAGTCATTAGGGTTAAAGTGGCTATCTCTGAAAGGCTATGAGGACACAAGAAGCTCTTTACTTGATCCTTTCTACCAAAAAAAAAAAAAAGGAAAAGAATCATAGGCCATAAGGCTACTGAGTCTCAATCAAATCAAATACCATTAAAAAAAAAAAAACAACCCAGCAGGAGTGGAGCTCGGCATCCTATTTATGCCACTGGATCAGAACAGTTAGGAGAGGAAGCCATTCTCACAAATCATTCTCTTGTTAAATTCTGTAGTGGGACTTCATTAAACCTCTCGGCTCTTAGCACTCTACTTTCAGCCTGTTCACAAAGAGCTCAGCTGGCAATACTGACTCTTTAAAAGTCTTCAATCACACATTGTCTTTGGGAGTTTTCTTTTTATAACCACAAATCACTTCTTTCTCATTAGCTCCTCAAATCTTCAGTTAAATTTTTTTAAAACATTATTTTTAGCTACAAAGCAACCAACAGCAACAACACAAAAAGCTACAACAAATCCCATAAGGGGGGCATTCTGAATAAGTCTCGAGTTCAACATTAAGAATAGCAATACATATAATAGGAGGTGGTAAATATATATACATAAAACACTGTGTGTGTGTGTGTGTGTGTGTGTGTGTGTGTGTGTATCCCATTCCCTGAAGCCCTGAAGTACTGTTTACTCTAGTACCACTGACTTTACTGGGCTTTTGTGGCTTACTGTCACATGTCATGAAGAATCATTCCCCAAAGAACCAGCCTGCCATCTCTTGTCAGAGTGTGGCAAACATATCTCACACATATCAAGCTTCTTAAATTCATCAGGTAAAACTTTGAGGGCCTCAAAATATGTGTTTCCTCAAAATGTTGAACTCACAGTTCTTTTTTTTTTTTAATCTGAAATACTTTATTTACCATTTCAAGTAGTGAACTACAGTCCTTAACAACAATCTTGGATTATAGTAAACCTTACTTGAACCTGCAAAAAGGCCCTCTGACACTATTAGTTTTGGCTCTGACTCAAATAACCACGTTATTGGTCAGAAACAATGTACTATTACACTGCCAGCTTTTCTGAAATCAGCAATTTAAGCAAACTGTTCCAACAAATGATTTAAATGAAGTCGACATCAAAGAAAGGGAATTCAGAACTGAAGGGTCCAGTTTTTTCTCTCATTACTTCTTTTCTGTCTAGATATTATACCAGCTCTAAAAAGTGATATGACTCTTACACTCTATCAGATCTCATATGCTGATAAAAAGCTAAACATGCTGAAGCCTGTTTATGGGAACCACAAATTTACAAAAAGGCCTTCTTTCCCCTAGAGTTTGTGTTTGAATGCAAGTTTATAGAAGTTTATCCCTCACAACTGGCAATAAAATCCACAGTCAACTACATTGTTTTATTTCTACTTAAATTTAGTTTTACATCCTGAAATAGTTATATAGTGGTCCATAAAAAAAAAGGCCAGACATATACAACATGTGACATTGTGTAAGATTCACATGTGGTTTGGTAATCTTCAAAGTTGCTATTTCACATCTTAGAAAATGTTCAATGCACAAATGTGCATTTGTTTTAATGTGCACTTCTGATCCATTTTTGAGACTGTTTAAAGTTTTAAATTATATAGAAGATATTACTGGAGACTAGCTATCAAATTATTTTTAACTCTAGTTAACTCATTTGTTCCAACATATGGATTATAACTATGGAAGAAGCAATGAACAAATTCAGTATTATTTATTTTATCAGGAAATTTAGCAGCATTGAACATATGAGGAGGGAAAATAATTATGTTTAAAGATCAAAGGGAGTCATGTTAATTATGGATCTGTAATAAAAAACTATTTGGGTCTCAAATGTACATCAAATACACAGAGTTAAAAAAAACAAAAAACATTTTAAACTAAATGTAGAATTTTTTGTGTGTACCTAACTTATTTCCTGTTTCCTGAAGCAACTAGAATAAGAATTGACATTTTTTTAAACCACAGTTACAGAAGACTTGATAGTCACTGTTTACTTAAAAGTGTTTGTTGTGTATCTATGTAGATAGAGTGATGGAGGTGCACATGTGACTCTGACTTTAATCTTTTCATACAGCTCGTGACAGGCAGCTACTAAAGCTACATGTAGTCTTGATTCGGTCACGTATGAAGACACATCACTGAAACGACCTCTTTCTCTTTCTACTCCTTCAGATCATCTTTAATTGCTTCTCCTTTTATTGAGCATTTCAATGCTTCACAATGTGCTAGCATTTCATATTAGCTCTTTAATTTCCACAAAGTCCTATGAGGAAGATATTTTCACTCCCATTTTACAGATGAGAAATCTAAGAATCAGAGATTTCACTTCTTATATATTCAGCTTTTGAATCCATATGTGTGTCAGAAAAGAGTGTGTTATTAGTTCTACCCTACAGAATTTTCCTAAAGCAGCAGCAAAAATATCTTCCTAAAACACAGTCCAACAAATATTGAGGACTGATTTTGACAGACCGGCCTCAGTATTAAAGAACCACAGAAAATTATAATTGCAGAAAAGCAAAACAATTACCAAACTACGCATTAATCAGCTATAAAAAACTTTCAAATCTCTATGGTCAAAATAAATATTACTGGGACTCTAATGGGTTTTAAGGTGATTTGGAAGAAGATGATGAGAAAAATAATCATAATAACCATCACTTTTGCATAAGCACTTCATAACCCATAAACCACTTTTATGAGACTGTTTTTACTTTGTTAACTGTCTTTTAAAACTTTCTATCATGTTTGATGTTTACAGTCCATGTACATTCATTTTCTTTTCAATAGGTGAGTGCACTGACTCAGAGAAGTTAACTGACTTCCCAGGATCCCACAGCTGGTATGTATCGGGGCAGTCTTTGATTGGCTCAGACAGAAAACAGTATACGAACATCAAGGATACTCCTAAGACTGTAGTAAGCAATGAGACTAAGAAGGCAAAGTAAACAAAGTGTGTCTGTAAGGAACTCACAGTCAACTGAGCAGATGTTGAAATGCAATAAGGGTGGCAACAGAATCCAGTGCGTCCATGAACGTGTATCCCTAGCCTGATACTGGGGTGAGGACTGTCTGCAGAGCTTTGTGGAAGATGCCTACCTAAGCTGGGTCCAAGGACAGGAGTAATTACAGAAGAATTACAGAAGTACTTACAGACAGAAGATGTAGAAGATGGGTCAATGGGGGCAGGGCATTTTAGACCAAGACTTACCAAAAGAAAAGCCCAGACATAATCAACATGGTGACATTTACATGAAAAAAAGATGTAAACAATATACTACTACTACCCTGAAAGGAGGAACCAGAGAGGACTAAGTAGCTAGGCAGAGCAGTATTGAAGTATTTTGAATCCTATCGTTAGAGATGGGAAGCATGACCACATTTTATGGATGGAACTAATATAACTCGATTTGTGTTTCAGGTCAGTGTACCTGTTGTGTGGAAGATGGATTCTATGAGACAAGATAGAGGCAAAGAAACTGGTTAGATATTAACAGTTTCACTGGGCAAGAGATAATAAAGCAGTGATAAGAGGATAAGAAAGGTGTTGAGAGATATTTAAAAAGCAAAATAATTAAGATTTTAAGGTTACTGACATTTGAGAAATGGAGGAGTAAAGCATGACCCCTCCAACACCTAAGCTGCCTACTACTGTGTATCTGCATGTTGCATTACCACCAACTGAAATGAAGAATATGGAAGAATTCAGCTTCTTATGGCTCGTCTGCACTTGTGTTCACTGCATCACTACTATTTCCTCTGAATTAATACTCCCACACTGGGTTAGGAAAACCTTAAAAGCTTAGACAAACCTCTGATAGTTCCTTCTTGTTCTACTGAAAATCATAACTATTGTTAAATTCCCAATTCACTGGGGTGTTAGATAGGGGTCAGTCATAGACTGTAGTGCCCAAGATACTTCAGCAAAGGTTTTCTGTTTTTGTTTTGAGGCACAGAGTTCACCAGCAGCAAAGAGAGGAGCTCTAGGAAACATTCCATCAGTAGCAATTAAGTCAGCAAAAAGACTGCACTGGTCTTTTTTTTTTCTGCCATTGTGTCTCTCTGGTCTCAGTCAATCTTAGGCTTCAAGGCTCAGCTTTCCAGAGGCTGTCAGTGGATAATCAATTCTAACGAAGAAGCACTCTGTTCCTTCATCTCATGGAAGGCAGAATACTTATGGGAAACATCAGACAAAATAATAGTTCTTCAGGACAGAATAGAATGCACATCCTTTTGATGATTCATGTGAACATTCCTATTGTATGCCAAGAATACATTTAAAGAGATAGCAACATCATTCATGATACCATATTTTAGAACTAAAAAAAAAAAAATGATAATAATAAAACAGGTGATGAAATAGAGAGAATGGAGCAATTTCACATCAAGGGAAGAAAAATGGACAAGCACTTATAGGAAAAGAGCTGGAGTTTCACAGAAATCCCATTTATCTGGTTACAGAGCATCACCTGGTTTAGAGATGTGTGGCATCTGCCTTTTCCTTTAACAGAGCTATTGCTGAAAGGGCAGAAAAAGCAACTGTTTCTTAAGCTTCAAAGAATAACTGGTCCCTGTGAGAGGCCTGTGGAGAGTGCAGTGGGGTGTGAACTAAACGTCCAGCTTCCTGTGTCTGACTGACCCAGCACTCAGGGATACAGGGAAATGAAGGACTATATGTCTTTTAGTGCCTATTGTAAGAAAGACATACAAAATGGGATTAGATTTTCTTAATGGTTCAAGTCAGCAGAGATAACATGTGATTGCTTGGGAAATGGCTGGTATATGGAACTTCCTTTTCATTTCGGTTTCCTGTGACAGACACAGCGATGGGAACACGATCGCTCTGGTGATAGAGAGTCACAAATTTACTTTGTCAATGAAACTGTGAGAGTAATAAGAGCTGCTTTATCTGTGAAGTAGCAAAGGGAGTGGAAAGATTAATAATGCCATCGACTTTACCCTGTTTAAGCAATGAATATCACTGAACCAAAGAACTGTACAAAATCTTAGGGTGGAGGACAAACTTGGAAATGGGAGAAATTTGGAGTTAAAACTCTTGCAGTTTTATTGACTATCTTTCTTTCAAGAGAGAATGCTTCAAAACATGGGATTATTTAAAAAGTTATAGATATGATTGCCATCATAAATAAATCCAAATTTTAAATATTTTGCCATTACTAGAAATGGTAAATAAAGTTATTTTTCTTTCCTTATTTTTCTATGTGTTTTGAGGGGGCATCCACCATGATTTTCTAAAAGGCTACTTTCAACAAAGAAAAAAATATACCCACTTTTTACACTAACTATGAATTTATTCAAAAATAAAAACAAGTAGGAAAATTTAGGTTGGCCATCATGTGATTTCAAGAAGAATCTCAAGGCCCACCTGGCACACATCTAATAAAGGCCTAATAGGTTTAGGTTAAGATAGTAAAATTATATAAAATAAACCCACAACCATTCTCAAAACACCAAGCAGAGGCATAAATTTCAGCAGTTTCAATGGCACACTGTTTAAAAACTTGCTGGGTTCCTCTCTGAATCTATTCTATTCCAGTTGGACTTTACATTTTATAGGTATGTCACAACCTATAAAATGGTTATAAATACCACATTATATATCTATTTCCTTAAAAGATGGGGCCATTGTGCAATATGCAACACTAGTTTAGAAGATAATTCATTCCTACCGTGACAGCAATCTTAACACTTGTGGACATTAAAATGCAAATATAATAATGATTAAGTGACTGAACAACAACAATGTAATCAATCAAAATTGACACAATATTTCTTTAAAAGATGCTTGAATTTGTTTGTGTATTTTAGGTTTACAAAGTGAAGTCTTGAGGAGGTGTGTAAATGTTATTACCGGATGGAGGGAAAATGGTGCATAAAAACATGAGGCATAAATATAACAATATTGATGATTTACATTTATAGATAATAATATTTTGATTATTTCAGAAAATGACAGAATATCAAGTTTAGTTTGACTGAATTTTCTGGTTTACTCGGAGTTAAATAGAAACACTTTTCTATTGTTGTCACTCCAAACAGCATTACTTCATCATTTTTTATTGGTCATGTAATAGACATTAATAATTTTTCAATAGGTCAAATTGCTAGAGATCCTTTGAGTTGCTGAACGTTTTTCCATAACAGTAACACCCCATTACACATGAAATGTAATCATTTTTGAAATCATTTCTATTTCCAAAGGGTCATAATTTTCATTAAATTATCTAGTTATTTTGTATAACCTCAACATTAAATCTAGCACTACCTTTGAAGGCATTAACAAGATCCAACACATTAAGTTTAAAAGTCAAGGATTTTTTTAATAAAAATGTAATGATTTATATTTGAGAAGAGTTTTAATAATGTGTTACATAATAAAGTATCATGATTATATTACTTCAGATTTCTCATTTACAATTGCAAAGGAAGAACTATCTGTCTAGAATTATCTGAACATTACTATTTTTCTTATGAAATAGGTAATATTATTAAAATTAAACAATGAAGCTATCACTAACAATAACACTTGTATAGTACAATGCTCCTTATTTATAAAACACTTTGTAACACACAATATGTTAAGCTTTTTATATGTATAATCTAATTTAATACTTGAAAAATGCTGTGAGGTTGGTATTACTGTCCACTTTTTATACATGGGGCAACTAAGACTCAACAAATTTAAATAACTTTTTCTAGGTCACACATTAGGTAAACGACAGAAATAAGATTCAACAACATTCTACCTGATTCCAATGTCTATACTCTTCACTACACAATTCTTTGTAATGTACTTCTTCCAGCTCTGGTAATTCCCAAACTCTAGAGTAATTTTTAAAGCCCTTTATTCTTTCTGTAAGTTTATCCGATAACTTCTCATTACAAGGACTGATGAGCTTGCTTGAAAACAAAAAATGAAAACAAGTTTCTGCGCCCCAACGAAGATCTATTAAATCAGGTTCTCCAGGGGGCATGCCTAATAACCTGGATATTTAGTAAGCTTCAGATAAGCTCAGATATATATGATGAGTTATTTCAGATAAGCTCAGATAACAAACTTCATCTAAGTTTAGGAAAACCTGTCAAGTCTCAGGTTTTACTCTGCTCCTTTCAAACACAGACCACCAGGCAGTCATCACAGATGACAAGCTCTTCAAATTTGATTTAATGCAACCTACTGTTGGCACTCAGAATCAAAGTCACCAGGAGATGCTGAATTTCCCCTGGGACATCCCTGTGATACTTCTACCACTCCAGTAGAAGGTTGGAGTTCAAATGCCTATTTCAAATTGTAACAAGTAGTATATAAAGTGTCTACTAGATGTCTAGTACCATGCTAAGCACTGAAGAGTACACAATAGAAAAGTCAAGGAAATCATGAGTTGAGAATGGAATATTTAAGGAAATATACAGATAGAATCTTTAAAAGAGCAGAATTGAGATTTCTAAGAAAAAATCAAAAAAGCAAGTAATTCTCCAATCAGGGTTAATTTTTAAATGTTAGAATTAATCATAAGTGTACTGGGGGTAGAAAATCAAATGCTCATCCTTACTTAAGAAACTTTTTTCCCCCAAAACTTCTACATGGAGCACAGGGTTCTATTGCCCAACATCAATTCTCAAAATTAAATATTTATTGCATGAGGAATGAGGAAAGGAAAAGGTTATTTTTAAGCTCATACTGACTCCAATAGTGCCTTTTAAAAGTGAACCACAAATAAAATACAGAAATCAAAAACAACTATGTTACTAAACTTCTTATAACTGTTTCCTGCAGTCAAATGGATTCATTTTTTGATTAGTTTCCTTTGCAGTAACTAGTGTTTTTCTTCGTTTAACTCAAGGGAAAAAAAAATATATATATATATATATATAGCTTTTCAAGTTACCTTTGAAAACTTTCCTTTGTTTCTATTCCTTAGTTATCTTTTGCTGTTGGCGATCATTTTACTTTCTTTCACATTTGTGTACATTATTCTAGATTGTATTTTAACAGTGATGGTAATGCACATATTTTAATACTTGAATAAAATAACAACTTCTCAACAATATACAGGTATTTCATTAAGTTTATAAAAAAAAAACCCAATGCGGTTGAAATAAGAACTTCTAAATTCCTTAAGTAGTTTTGCATTTGATCATTTGTACCCCAGTTTTCACTGAAATCCAGGCTTAGGAACACAAATTCCATATGGACAACTTAAGGCTGTATTAACTTTGGAATTGAGAATAAGACTGCAGGAAGAAACTCTATTTTGATTTCAATGTCTACTATTGACACAGAAGAACAGCTATTATTTATAAAAACAACAAACTCCCAAGGTAAAGGACTTTATAAAGTGAAACATCTCTCTGACTAATGTAACAGACAGTCAAGCTCCCTGTCACCATTGCCTGGAGATAGACACATCTTTTCATGTCTTGTATTCATTCTGGGCTACTTTCACTCCCTCTGGAGGGCTTTTGAACTCTAACTTGACATCTCTTAAATTTATGCTTTTTCTAAATGCAAAGGGTTTTTTCTTACAGTTTTAGTCTTATGTGGAGTTCAAATCTAACTTAGATTAAAGAGAAGTAGTCTAGGCCTTAGAAATTCAATGTTTGTTCTTGATCTTTTCTCTTTTTTTCTTTTGTTTTTAAGAGGTTGAGCTGAAAACCCCAAAGTGGGGCATAATGGCTTTAGAGACAGGAAGGAAATATTCTTTATTCTTTTTTTTTTCCTACTGTAAAAAGCCCACAAGGCTCCTTTGTAGAAAGCCCACAGTAGAAGCACTCCCTCCAAAGGCACCTTTTTCTTCATAATAGCCTTAGAGGAGACAGTGCTCAGAAATGATGACAGAGAAAGTGTTGCTAATGTCATACTCAGAAACAAGCTAAGTGGTTTATGGCCAAAATCCCTTTTTACTCTATATACTTGTCAAAATATGGAATTTTTTTTCACCAACACAAAGTTCTTTAAAGGTCACTGTCTCTCAAATACCACAATAAATAATGTCCCTAAAAAAAAAAGAAAAAAAAAAAGTTCTCAGGTAAGACATAGTAAGCATGACATCATGGAAGAAGGAAAGATACTATGAGAACGAAAAAAACATATGAAATTACAGACTCAAAGGAGGTGACAGAACCATTTCTGCATATCAGTTACAGACATGACTTTGACGTTCAAAAACTTGTAGAATATGGCATCCATTTTGGTTCACATCACACCAAATAATAAATCTTCATCAAAATTAGCAAAGTACAAATGTGATTCACTCACTCAACAAATATTTATTTAGTGTCTGTTAAGTCAACGGCACTGTGTGCACAGAAAAAGACTGCAAAAGTCCCTACTCTGTGGATGGAGCTTACATTCTAGAAGGAAACAATCTTTTCACCTTTTTGTGCTGAACAGACACTTGAAAGTGCATGACCTGAAGGAACAGTAGATTTATTTCCATTTAAAGATCAAATTTTTGTGGCAATACCTGTCATTTAATTAAAGCTCTATGTTTGAAGACCCAGAGATTAAAGCACATTCTCTTCCTCTACCTGCCCAAGACAAAAAAGCCCTTGTACTTCTCCTGTAACAAAAACACTTATAGGGCTCCTATAAGCAAAACAATAATTTCCTTTAAATATGTTTGAAATACAATATACATAGCACTATTTAAAGTCTATAATTTATACAAACTAATTTATCATAGTCTAAAACATCAATGTTGTATCTCATATTATAAGTCAACCTCAAAAAATGTTCCCCAGATCTTACCTTGGACAGTCAGAGTAGCTGATGCTTCAGCTTTTCCAACCATGTTTTCTGCAACACAAGTATATGACCCCATGTCACCAGCTGTCACCTTCCGAATTTTCAAGGTATGATCATCTCTGATTTCATATCTAGTTATGTAACAAAAGAAAGCACAGTTAAGTAAGCTTCTACTTGAAAAATTCCATCGTCACAATTGTGGCATATTTAGACACTGAATCACATGCAATATTCTCTTCAGAAAATTTAAAGCAAAAGGTAAATAATGTGGCAATCCTCTATGTAAGCATGTACATAGAAATGAGCATTTTTTATATTCACAGGGGCAAAAATATTACACTACTTTTTCAAAGTTAAGCTTATTTATTTTTAGTTGAAGGATAATTATTTTACAGTATTGTATTGGTTTCTGCCAAACATCAACACGAATCAACCATAGGTATACCTGTATCTCCTCCCTCTTTAACCTCCCTCCCACGTCCCTCCTCATCCCACCCATTTAGGTTGTTACAGAGCCCTGGTTTGAGTTCCCTGAGTCACACAGCAAATTCCCATTGGCTATCTATTTTACATATGGTAATGTGTATGTTTCCATGTTACTCTCTCCATATATCCCACCCTCTCCCTACTTATGTGTCCATAAGTCTATTCTCTACATCTGTATCTCCATTGCTGCCCTGCAAATAGATTCATCAGTATCATCTTTCTAGATTCCATACATATGTGTTAGCATATGATATTTCATTAAACTACTTTTTAACAGAATATTTTTGGGCAAAGTTGGCACTTATTCAGTTCTTTCCTCAAGCTCCTGTACTCAGAGTAAAATTTAGATGATCGTTAAATAAATTCTTATTATATGTCAGACTTTAAGTATTCTGGAGGTTTTCTATTTTAAAATTCTTATAACAACTTATAAAGTATTACACTCATCTCCATTTGGCAGATAAGAAAACTGAGGCATAGGAAGGTAAGGTAAACTGGCTTTGTTCTTCAGCTATTTTAATGGCAGAGTTGGTATTTGTACCCAGACAGTCTCATGCTAGAATTCTCTTGCCTTGTCTTATCTTCCTTTTTCTTAAATTTTGGATGTCCCTTGAAATTGCACTTTAATCTTCTTTTTACTCTACATGAAATCCCTGAGTTAAACTATCCAGTAGGTTATATATTGATCGACTACACAAATATTTCTAGCTCCTATTTTATGTAAGCCCAAGTTCATTATCCTGACTAGTAATTAGACATCATATCCCACAGACACCTACTATTTAATATGTTATATAAAACTTTCTTTTCTAACCCTAGCACATAAAACAACTCCCTCTCATAACACAGTCTACCTCCCTTCCTTCACCAGCTCCCTATATGTAACAAATCATTCAATTCATCAGTTTGGTCTTGATAATGGACCCCTATCCTATTTCCATCTTATCTTCCCATTCAGGCAATTCACATCTCTTATCTGGACAACAACAATGGTGACCCAGACGTTGGCCTCACCCCCATTGATGTGATAGCCCTAATGCTAAAAATTTTATTTTCTCTAAAAAGCAATCGAGTACATAGTAATGTCTCTCTTGGCTCATCAAGTACATGCCATATGATTAAAAATCCTTTAATCCATACAAAGTCTTGTGAATTCAGCCTCTCTGTCTCCAGCCTGATTTCCCATAACTTCTTGCCCCAGGCCCCATGTGCTGTTATGCTCTTTCCACCACACAAAACATTCTTGGATTTGTGTCTGTGTTATTATGTCTCTTTTCCTGAATATTCTTCTCCTGTTTCTGTTTATCAAGTTGATATATTTTTCAAGACATTGTTTCTTTGTCACTTTCCTTTGAGAACTCTCTCCTGATTTTCTGCTCCCACAGGTCTACCTTTATGCAATAAAAAGGTTTGCTATGTTACTCTGAATCTATCCATACAGGTCTCCTTTGGTGAGTTCACTGACAACAGAATCTTTATCTAAACCATTGCTGTAACCCGCAAACCTAATGGAGGCTCAAGGTATGTTTGGTGAATGAAGGGCCACAGGAGAGATGACAGCTTCAAGGCAGTGCCTGAAAGTTTCATTTCATTACCTCATTCCCTAAGGCTGGGAGTGTATCTCTGCTTCTAGGCAATTTAAGGATCTGACAGATACCAAGAAACTCTGACCTCTTCCACCATTCCCTGGTGATACTGTAGCTCAGGAAAAGGAAGTCTGCTTTTTAATTGGTTCATAGTTATATCTTTAATGCTGTACCTCCCTTCCCTACCTACTCCCATATAAGACACTGGTATTAACTGTAGTCTGATTGGACAAAGAGAAAACTGTTTAAGGAATAGCACATCTTACAAGGGTTCCTGGGCAGGTTGGGCTCATGAATGTACAGTCTTATCTGAAACTCTCAGAGAAAGCATGGCAACCTTCTGATTCTAATTATCTCTGTTACTGTGTCTGGCCCAAGAAGATCAAAGAGTCCAAAGAAAACCATTCTAGTGGCTTATATTTGAATAGTGGTCAGATGAGAACCATAGAAATTCTGGGTAGATGAATCCCATCATTAAATTCTCATTCATACCTGGACTTGGGCAGTTCCCCATCATCTTTCCTCCATCGTACGGTGGGCACAGGGTCACCTCGGGCCTCACATTTAAATTCTGCACTGTCATCCACAGTGACTGCCAAGTTACTAGGTCTCTTCACAAAGGATGGTCTCTCTAAAATTAGAAAAAGTCATCTCAAAAAAATACAGAAACTTAAAACCATTTTGGATGTTATGGAAGAGCAGATTTATAATTTAAGAAAGTATTCCACAGAGTTCCCCACTTCTCCTCTCTCAGTGTGGTGTCTCCTCCTATTTGTCTTTCTATGTCTTGGCTACTTTATCTAAGGCTGCTTTACTAATTTCATCTGTCTTTTTTCCATTCCCAAAATACTGGTTTACCTTCTAGAAGAGGCCATTTCTTTTTCCCTTGTTGTGGTTTAGTCGCTCAGTCGTGTCCGACTCTTTGTGACCCCAAGGACACTAGCCCTTTGTCCATGGGATTCTACAGGAAAGAATACTGGAGTGGGTTGCCATTTCCTTCTCTAGAGGATCTTCCCCACCTAAGAATCAACCCGCATCTCCTGCACTGGCATGCAGATTGCTGCATAAATGTACTACTAATAATAAGAGATTCACTTTACAGTTAAGCAAGTCAAATAAAACTGTACTTACCTAACACAGTCAGCTCTGCTACTTCACTCTCACGCTCCCCAACCATGTTGGTACCAACACAAACGTATTTGCCTGCATCACTTTTGCGGGTGTAAGTAATCATGAGCTTTCCTCCTCGTATCTTAAAAGAAAAAGTTTCACATGAATATCATTAAAACTGCTTTAGTAATTTTTATATGACAGGGATCTTTGTAAGTGAAGTCAACTTCCTAAGCATGCAAAGAAAGCCTAATTAAATAAAAAAGCGGATGTGTAGTATTTGCCATATTTATAGGTAATAACTTTAAACAGAATTTATTCCAAAGGTACCATATAAAGGAGGCAAAATATTTCCTTACCTACATTTCTTGTAAAGTTATTATATTCTGTATAACTAAAAATTTGTGTTCCCAGACTGCCCGGGTTCTTTCATATTATTTAATTAAAGGAAAACCAAAAAATTGCATGAGCAATAAGTGGAAAAAAGAAAAAGGAAAAAATTTTAAATTCATCTATATTTGATTTATAATACTGTGTTAATATCTGCTGTATAGCAAAGTGATTCAGCTATAAATATATGTACGTTCTTTTTTATATTCTTTTTCATTATGGTTTATCACAGGATATTGAATATAGTTCCCTGTGCTATACAGTAGGACTGCACTGTTTGGGAAATTCTTAATACTATGTGACTGTAATTATTACACAAATACATATTAGCTATAAGTAATTTCAAGAACCATACTCTAGTATTACAAGATGTGGAAACAAAACTAATTCTCATTACTTAACTTGCCAGAGTTGCTTTAAAGGAATATATCTTAATTTCCAAAACACTGCAGAAACTGACATGTCCTAAAAAACATAGATTTTATTTCTGCCCAACAGTTTCTTAGGGACTTAGGAGGCAGAGACTGAGCAGATCCCAATAAATCATCTGGAAATTCATTTGGGTACACTCTTGAACACTTAATTACTTGAAGAAGAATTAATTACAAATATATGCAGACTTGCAATACAATAAGTAGGCTGAAGCTAACCATGAATTAAGATTGGGATGAGGAAATTAAACTTTCTTTACTTAATGTAATATGCTTTTGGTGGGGAGTGGAGTTCAATTAACCATGAATATCTATAAAGCTCTGAACCTTAGAAAAGTTTTGTCAGGGAGAACTTCCAGAATGTTTATTTATGGCCTCAAAGTTATTGACCTCAAAGTTTTGACCTCAAAGTTATTCTTTACAGTCTACAGATTAAACAAAGGAGGAAACAAAAAAAATAAATAAATAAATAAAAGAAAGAAAGCAAGGAGAGAAGGAAGGGAGGAAGGAAGGAAGGAACCATTCAAATAGATTTTTTTTTTTTCATCCTACACCAGGAGTTTACTACTTTATCACGGCGGAGGTCACATGGTTTTGAAATGCCTAAATTGCTTCATTTCAATTCAGATACCCAAACTAGAGATTGTAACCAAATCTTTATGTATTAGGACAAATCAAATATTAACAAAGTGGCTTTAATTTGGAGGGTTTTAGAACTTGATATTTTTTTGAGTCCTTGATCATGATTCTCCAGGTATCATTTTAGGAACCTTCTGTAACTTTTCTCTACATCGTTCATGAGTCTGTCCTTCATGCTTAGAAAAACGTCTGCATAGAGTAGTCACCTGAAAGATTTTTGATGAATGCAAACGGCTTTTGTAGATAAAATTAGTGTATTATCTAATGAAGCATTTTTATACAGGTTTATAGCAGTTACAAGATATGTTAATGAGAGTTATTCTTTTCATATATACTTACTTAAATTCTCAAACAGAATAAAAATAACAAAATGTCACATAAAAAAAAACCTTCCAAAAGTTAACTACTGTCAATACTTTGTGAACATTTTTCTTTTGTCCCTCCCTCTCTCTCAATATAGATATAGATGAGTAGATATGGATATAGAGATATAAAAACTACATCTCACACATACTTTTACTAAAGTAAAATTATGTGATATATGGTTTTCTATAAGCTGCATTTTCATTTCAATGATATACTACAATACACAGGAGTCCACCACATAAAGAATATTATCACACACCCGAAATGTCAATAGTGCTAAAACTGACAAGCCTTGTTCTGAAGACCTGGCTCTGACCTAAAGATAAATGCTGAATTAAAATGACAAAAGGAGGGAGGGGTTAAAATTATATAATATCATAAATGCTTGTTCTATCTGAAAAAAACAGTGAGAAGAATCCCCAGATTAGTATAAATGCCCCCACATAACTTCCATCCCATCAACAAGACATTTTCATTATAAAACTCTACATTCCACCCTATATTCGCTGGCAATAGGGTTAAATAGCCCAAAATGAACATTACAACTTAAATGGAAAATCAAACAAACTTCACTAAACCTGGGAGAAACTTTTTTTCCTTGAGATGATAGAGACAGAAATTGACAAAAGTGAAGGAAGAAACAAAAAAAGTATCGAAAACTGAGAAACAGAAAAAATAATGGATAAAGATGACAGTCTTTAATTTCCATAAGTTCACATTGATTTTGGCATTATGTCAATGGCTGAATTGAAACAGAGCAAACCAAAAGCCATAATTCTATTCTCTGTGGTCACAAATGTGGACTGCATGATGGCCTCTTGTTTTCAATAAACAAAAGAATAGAAAAAAAACCTAGTGCTATAACCCCAATCAAATATAACATACCACTTTTAAACAGTAACCTACTGTTAACAATTACCATTTTATGTTGAGTTATATAAAAATATTGATTGTAAAAGGTGACTTTGTATATTCTAAATGTTAGTGCCCCTTTGTAAACCAAAAATTGACACTTCCTCGCTCTACAGAGAAAGGAAAAATAAGTCTTCTAGCACATACAAAATACTAGAAATGTGAAAATCGCACTATTTAAAACAAGCTAAGAAATGTTTCTTGGCAGATTTCTTCCTGCAGCTGGATCTGACAGCCAAATTGTAAACCTATCAAAAACACGTTTGTATAATGAACAGACACAATGTTAAACACTGCATGCAGCAGGACTACTTCAATTAACATAATCCGGGTAGTGGAGATGCAGAACGTGTTAAGCTTTCAGACAATATGCTGGCATCTAGCCTGTGTCAAAAATCCAAGCAGAGGTCCCTCTTCCTCATTACCATCTACCTAACCAGCCCTCAGTAGTAACCACATTAGAAGCCCACATTTCCATAAGCTCTAGACAGTGCTTAAAGGGGGGGCCTCAGCTATCTACATACTAGATGAAAACAAAAAAGTTCCCAGTGGTGTTGCTCCTTTTGGGGAAGGAGCCAGAGGAGGAGAAAGGAGATGGTAAAAAATTTTTTAAGTTTAAAAAAACTTTACACTTTATATTTTTCTTCAGAACCAGTCTCAGGTTAAAAAAAAAAATTAGTGACATTAAGGTAAGGAATACCTCAATGTATTTGATATGTGGGATTCTTATATACTAGCATTTTCCCTTTAAGAAGCTATAAACGATTTTTTCCTTAGGGGTAAAAGCCTTGTCTCCTGGTACTTAAAGACTTCTCTGAACTCTGAAATCCCTTCTAGAATGCTTTCATCTCCTTTATTGTGTTGTTTACTAACAAGATCATATAGAAAAATTAGGAATAAGATGCAGCCTGTCAAACAAAAGTGAAGAGAATCATTTCATATTTTTTTTCTGGTGAGCACAAATAAAACTACAATCAGAATTCTTATTTCCAGAATACAAGAAGGAACATTATCTCTGCACACAGAGAAGCAAGCTTTCTTTTAAAAAGTAAATTAAGGTTTTTATCTGGTTATTCTATGGCATATACAGCTTACCCTGCAATCAGTGCTTAAAATCAGAAATAAAGATGAACTTAAAATGAACTTCTTGGTATGTCTTCATTTTCTACCCTAAAGCAAGTCAGATGATTTGCAGTATCTGTTACACAGGAATTTTTTTTTCAGGCATCACCCCCACAATGTTATCCATACACCTCTAGGTTAACATACTAAACCAACTGGGGCTAATTAACTAGTTCTGCTACACAAAATCTTTTCTGCTTTTAATTACATTAACCTAACGTGACTTGAATTCAGCAGACCAAAAACGAAACCACTAATTATATTAAGGGCTTCAAAGACGATTTCAAATTGCTAACCACCAAACTGTCATATAATTTATCTCATTTCCTTAAGTAGATGTTGCATTCAAAATCTGTATTTCTTACTATAAATACTATTTTTAAAATAGATCCTAACAATGGATTAAAAGAACACTGATTTAGAATGCTAGAAGAGAAATATGTGTAAATAATACACATAAGACACAAATAGGTGTCATTATACCTACGGGAAATTGGGTAGTACTTAATTTTTACAATTTTCTGAAAAATTAAAGGCTCAGAAATATTCATTTACAGTAGTAAAGACAATAGCAGGGTTAATATGAGTGGCAGTTTTAAAGCACCCAGGTTTAGAAATTATTTTTTCTGAAAAACGATTCTTTATCATGTTTTCACATTGCTTTGCAAAGTAAATGAGCAGAGAGGCTTTGAATTATAGTACAGGGTATCATCCTTAAACAATTCACTACTAAGCCTCTTTGGGCAGAATATCTCTTCATAGCAATGCTGTCAATTCTGCCTGCATCTTTAACTTGAAGAACAGATACCAAGCTGTTGTCAACTGGAGGAAGAGTACTTTTCATGGGTTTAAGACTTAATGACCACAAGACACAGGAACCCCAGATGCCAGTCATAGCCTCCAGACATTCACCGTGGTGAAACCGAGACATGTTAAGAAGAGTCAGAGTAACAGTTTTTATTTCTTTAAACGTTAGCATTAATTCAACAACAGTAACAACAAAAACCAGCCTCCACCAAAGATCTCTTATTTGATCAGGGAGCAGAGAGTGATAGGAAGTGAAAAAATACCCATCACCTTCCAGTCTGGTTCCAAGTGTATCAACCATTAATGTGAACAATTCCAGTTGAAGCATCCATGCCTTCTAACATATACCATATCAACTTTCAAAAACAAAGGTTGCATTCTAAATGAAGGAAAAACACTGGTGGTAGTGCAATTATACTGTACATATGATAGGCAACGAGTTTGATAAAACACATGTCTCACAGCAATCTAAAAAATTGTAACCAAATAAAAGATAATTCACATAATTTGGCTCTTATATACTATCCAAGAATACAGTCTTTCTTATTTGGCAATATTTCTTATTCACACTCTTGGTAAGCAGTTCGATAAGAACATTTAATAAAAGAGCCATGCTGAGAATTAAATAATTTTATGTTTTTACTAATCATGGTTTAATATAAAATATAGGTACATTATATTTTTTAAGATACATATTCATAGTTTTGCTGTTTTACTTTTTGGAACATAAATTTTAATGGAGTTAGCAAGTAGATCAAAATTTAAATTTTTGAAAAACTTCAGTTATCAAAAACATTGATATAAAATAATTTATATCTACCATTCGAATCATCATCAATACTTAAGTATAGAAAGAAATTTCAAGAACTTAATCTTTATTCTATTGATCTGTACTAACCTTGTCACACAAAATAATGTTTTTAAAAGTGATTTTCATGTATCCATAACAACAAAATTTCATATTAAAATCTCCAACATAAGTTTTATTTTAGATGAATAAACAAAGTAATAAACCATGGTTAGGCAAATCACAGTTCTTCTTCCTGGCTAACAAAGTTTATTTCCTCTCTACTTTTCATAAAGGCTATTGCCTCTCAATATATTTTTCAAAAAAAATTCAACTCTCTATTCCTACTTCATTCTGCTTCACAGGACCTTTAATAAAAGGAGAGAGAAGAGAGAGACAGAGGAAAAGAAGAAGAAGGAAGAAGAAATGAATTGTCTTAAATACTTCCCACTCAAGCTTCTTGATGAGATGTAACCTGATTTCATGCTAGTTATCCAAAGGCTGTTATACATAGCTGCCATGTACTCATGACCAGTTCAATATGGACTCCTCATACAAAATGAGAGACTGTACAACACAGGTGGGTTAAACTAAGAAAAATAAATTATATGCTATTATTTACAATATTTTCTCAGTATACATTATGAAAAAACAATTAGTAAGATTTCCATCACACTGTGAAAATTTTTCATCTGAACGTTAGTTATCCATTTGCTTGTTCATTCTTAGGCCAATCATCCTTGGTCTTTATAGCCTTCTTAAAGGTAGGAACGACGTTCATGCAATTTCACACGTAAAACGTCTTGTGCAACAAAAGGATGCCTGGGTAAGTACATACACATTGTAAAGAAATTATGAAAATGACAAATTGAAAGCAAATGACTATTCTACATTTTACCTGGTGACATTAAAAGGGAGAGTGTTACAAGGGGAAAAAAATGTAAGTTATTGTATGTCTTTCAACTGTTCTCCTAGGCGGGGAATTGAGAGGAAAAACAGGCAATTAGGATCTCTCCATTGGCATTCCATATTTGCTTGGGCTACATGCATACAAGAGAACATGATCCAATTTTATTTGTTTGCTGGGCCACTTTACAATACCATTTAAAAACCAACATGATTTCTGCCAAGAGTTTAAACACACTCGATCATCAGAGAGAAGCAACAAGAGACTCATGCAGAAAAAAGCAATTATCCCAGTGGGGACACGTGGCTCTCTCCACAGCTTGGGGAGCTGCCAGCTGAGAATACAGGCCTGGGAGAATTGCTGCCTAGGACTATGGCAGCTGCATTTCTCTGTGATTTTCATTTCTCCAACTAAACTTCTCATTTCTTCCTCATAGCAGTTTATAAATTGGTAGTTGGCTGTTTGATGCCGCAGAAGCACACCTAGGATAATTTGATTATAGACTATAACAGGAAGGGCTGTACTGCTAATTGCAGGCAAGTGGGAGCCACCCTGCAGAGAGGCATAGTTAAGTTAAAGGGAGAGGATGATTTTCTGTGCAAAAGTATAAATTATTACCTTTCTGTATATCTAGTTTATATCACCAGATGATCTTGCCATGAATCTTAATTTTAACAAGGACTAATAATTTTTTAAAAAAAGGAGGTCCTGTCTTCTTAAAAGACACCTATTTTGCTTGCTTAAGTATGGTTCAAAGTCAATATGAAGACCTGGGTTTGGCATTTTCTCCTGGACACCATTTTATTGAGCCAGTCAACCGGGAAAGCCATCTCTAATTTATTGTATTCCAAACCAGGGGCAGACAACTGCCGACTGCCGGTGAAATGGAGAGCAGATGAAACAGTGAGGGCTTTTAGCTGATTCCCCAGGTGTCTGGTTCCCAAGTCATTAAGATCAGAACCCAAAAGTGAATCCTATAAAAAGGAGACAATATAAAAGAGTGGTTTGAGAAGAAAACAGCCTGTGCTAGCCATCCCCGCAAAGTAACTTAAGTTGATTGATTTTTACCTCTGAAAATTCTACGTATTACATGGTAGTATTCTACATGCATATGAGAAATTAATTTAGTTCCCAGCCATTAAAGTTAATGTATTAGTTCCTTCACAGGTCTCATGAAACAATGTCCTGCTGTTTTAAAGGTAAAAACAAAGTCTTATGGGCAATTTTCACTTTCCTACGAAAACAGGATTGCTTTTTATCACCTCTTCCAACCATCTGGCTATAATTCTGAATTTACATAGTCACTGTTAGGATAGCCTGAAATAAAAATCTATGGAGGAATTATGACTATACTCTAGAAATAAAGATGAAAAATGCTCATCATATTTGAGGGGAGAAAAGCTCATTTTTAAGCACTTGGCTCTTTTGAGTTACATGTCCACCAGCTGAAAACACTTTTCAAACAGTAAATCCTTTTTTTTTTTTTTTTTCTCACCACAGGTTCTTACGCTTAGCTCTTTTCTACAGTTTTGGTCCAGTGTGAGAATTTCCCTTACCACCAAATGCCTTGCTAAGATAATACCTTTTCCAGAGACACTGTTTTGTTATTTGTGAAATTTAAATTCACTTATATTATGAAGAAAACATATAACCATGGCAGACAAAGTCCAAACCAAGGCTGAGTATGCAAGGGATTCTTAGATTCAGAAATGCAGAATGACTTTATAGAAATGAAGTATAGAAATTAAGTAAGGAGACTTGTTTATATAAATAAATTTGTAACCTAAAAAAAATAAATAAGCAATAAAAGCACTTACTACTGTTTATTAAGATTCTATACAAGTATGAAGATCCCTAAAATAAGCCACAAATTGAAATAAACATGCATCCCCATTCTGTGGTATTTTAATCTAAAAGAGTCAAGAGAACAAGAAGCGACTTGCATGTGACAAGCTTAATTGATTAATCAGAGTCAGGGCTCATCAGACAGGGTCAGAGATTCAATATCCATATGGTCAGTTGCTTCACTCTCTTTATTGATCACAAGACTATGCCGGAACCTGGCTCCCTTATTTGGCAAATGTGTGCCTCATTTCGTAAGAGACACATGATAAGATAAAGGATGATAGATCCCTCTTCTCCACCACAACACACGGTAAAACAAATGAAAATATATCTACATACTACCTAAGAGAAACTAAATAGGATAATTTACACATGTGAGGGACAGAATAGAATCTTGGGGAGAAAGGTCTGAGGTAGGGCTTAAAGGAACTCTTTTTCGTGGCTTACATTAATCTTCATAATTATGCATATGTACTTCTCACTATTTCTAGAGAACTAATGGTCATCTTGTGGATAAATAAGTCAAAATAAATGTATCCTGTCCCTTATATTTCTACAGCTATCTGCAAAAACAAAAGTGAAAATGTCTACCTGAAGAGTATTTCAAACACCATTGGGAATGATACATTTGCAACAGTCTTTCTCCAACCATAAACAGTAAAGTTCCCCAGTGAAGACAAAAACATTCTGAACAGAAAATATGTGAAAAAAGTATGAATAGTGTTAAGGATGTCAGTGTTCTGGATTGCTCCCAACCCTAAGGCTATAAATTATGTTTGAACTTTGATTTGAAATTCAGAATTTCGTGAATCCTAGGTTTCTTCCATACAAACCTAAATAGGAGGTTTCAGCATTCAGAACTTTTCAGGTGGGCACCGTTCTAATGTTTGTGATATCAGTCAGTGGGAAAATGAAAGAGTAAGATTAAAACCAGTAAGAAACAAAAAATTCTGTCTTATGCTTACTGTTTCTCTTCTATATAAAATGGAAATTCTACAGTGGCAAGGAGTTTTCTGTATCTCTAGAATCTTGCTCCACTCCCACGGAGAAAGCACACTATCAGATTTTTCAAGATCTGAGATGTTGGATACATAGAATTCTTTGATTTTGGTCATCATCTCTTCATTGAAAGGCTTGATATTTGAGAATTTGTTGGACATACACTCTTTTCTATTGCTGTACAGAGAAAAACTCAAATTCTGATGACCTCATACCAAAGTAATACATACATTTAAAGATGCTAACATTTCAACAGGAGTTTTTAAATGACTTAACAACTGGAAAAACCTGAAAAAAGTTATGTCCTAAGTGTAAAATGCTTTTGCCAGTCTTCTCCTCAAACACATGAAAAATACATCAGTGAATCTGTGGTAAATTTCATAAATATACTACTGTATTTAAACAACCTGGAATATCATTACTGTCATGATTAATGAGAACCATGAGGTAGCAACATGTGCTGTGTATATGGCATTGTTGCATGCATCATCATTCATTTTTATAATAGTCTCACAGGTGAGATATATTTTTCTATTAAAGGATGAGAAAACTAATGCTCAGAGCATATCAGAAACTTGCTCCAGATCATTTAGCAAGTGATTGGAGTTCATTCTACATAAATCCAAAGTAAAGTTTACCTAGTGCACTTACTTTTGGACAAAAAACAAGAGCTCCTATTTTCTGTGCTTCTCATGCCACAAACTACAAATCAGCAATGTCTCATATAGATTGAGAGACTCAATGGCTTGGGGAAGAAATAGGTGCTATTGGTGGACCTCCCTGAGAGCATTAGATTGATGGCCCTCCTTCCATTACACTCCGTATTTAAGCCTGAGTGATCCGAATAGCCAAACTAATTGCCATTAATCCATCTAGCTGCCAGTGGAAAAGACAGACCTGTTTACATTTCACATATGCATGTGTTCTTTGTAGGAGAAATCTAGTTAGGTAAATATCTTACATTAGTTCCTCTATGGAGGGATGGCTCTTCTTTTCCCATATAAATATGTACTTACTACTGTGACATATTTAAAATTCGAACAAGATATGTGTAAGTTTTCCTAATAAAGATGGGAAAACCTGACATGATCTTTTATAAGCATGATGCATAGTGCAATGAGGTGATATGATGTATCTAGGTGAGAGAAGAGTGACACTGTGACTGCTAAAAGGCAAAGAAATAAGAAATAATGGATTCCTTAGCAAATTATACTTTATCCACTCAAGGAGACAGAGTTCCATCATTTTAACTAGTATTATACAGATTGAGTTCAATTGCTTTTGAAATTTTCCTATACAAGATGATGATCTTAAAGCTGACTTAAACATGAGCCTTTTTCTAGTGTGATCAGCCTTTAAAGCTTCGTGATCACCTAGATTTGTAAGATTTAAGAAGAGAAAACCTGTGCCATCTGTTAGTAATTTTCTTAATGCACACTGGATTATTTTACAAGTGTATGATTTATCATATTATCAAATTCTTCAGGCTGAAAGAGATAAAAATTGAAGTGGTCAGATGTTACTAATAGAGTATTAGTACTTTTATAGCAACTTGCCTTGAAACAAAAGAAAGGCAGAATCAGCATTAAATTAGATATCAGCCTGCACATAAGACTTGGGATTATTTTTTGAGAGAGCATCTTTAAAAGTGACAATATGAACAAGATGGAGAAATAAATAAAACCAATTTTAGCCAATAATAGGTAATGAAAAGAAAATCCCAATCCCTTTGCTCAGATTAAAAATAATTTAAATATAAAGGCTAAAAATAATTTATGTGATTTCTGCATTTTGAACCATGTTTTAAGGGGAGAATGCTGTACACTCAAATGCATTTTTCAATTTACTACTTTGTTTTTTAAAGATTACAATTCATTCTTCCTGTGGTAAACAGAAAATTATGTCTGGGGTCATCATGAGCAAACACTGAAATTACAAGCATTTAGAAAAGTCAACTTTTTAAAAATAGAGAATTTACAAAAAGTATTCTTATATCATTTAAATATTTTCCAAATTATAGGCAAGATTTATAAGCAAGGTTTTAAGATAAATTTTAAAAGTGTATCTCTAGAGAAACATTTCATCCATGATTAATAGAACACTGAAAATAAAATAAACTGGTTGGAACACCATCCTTGAAACCACAAAAAGATTGTACCTTTAATTTGGCAAACTACTTTAACCTATAATTAAACAAAGTGCTCCCAGACAGTAGTAAAATGCCACTAGTCCTTGGCTATTTGGAGGACTGTGATGGCCTGATCAAATATATCAAAGTGATTGGAATGTGAAGAAACCCAGCTGCTTGAATGAGCATGCAATATGAGGAAGAAACAAAGGGACAACAGCATTTGTAAATCAACTATCTCAGGGTATCACGCTAATCGGAAATTGCTATTACGAGCTCTGTCTCTAACCATGTGTGTTCATTCTGCAGTTATAATACTTATGGTAGTGTACTCCACTGATAATTACTTTGAATTATGAGCTATAACTTTTTCTTAGCTAATCACTCAAATTTCTGAGATGTTTTCTGCTTTCTGGAATATCTTCTCTGATCGAAGGATCCTGGACGCTGAGTGGCTGTGTACATCCACATCAGGTTTTGGCCCAGTGAATTTTAGGACTTGATGAATTCCGTATCAAAGGTGCCTGGCACTCCTGAAACTATTATTTGGCTGAGACTAGCTTTTGGGAAAATATTCGAAACTATTTTGGAGAAAACTTATCTGGAAAAAAATTCAGAGAGCCAGAAATATTTTGAGAGATTTGAAAGAGTAGTGACAGTCAACATGAACACAAAAGTGGGTTAAAAAATCAACGTTGTAAAATACCACAACTGTTTAAGAGTATTCTGAATTTTCACATGTTAGGACTTTTACTCATGTGAAAGTTAATTATACATCTTCGAGGAAACTTAAAAGTGCTCTAGTATGTTGTTTCCTGACGTCACCAAAGATTATTTATTAAACTAGAAAACATTTCATCTGGCACTCTTTAGCCTCTGTTACTTTATCTCTGCATCCAAACATACTTGCACCCTCTCTCTGACACTTGAGTCATTGTATATGGACTTACAAGGATTTTATTAGGAATTACAAGTAGGTGTCCTAAGGGACCCAGACAAAAATGGGCATGTAGACTATAAATTACAGAGGCCCCAAGAGTATATGTCATATAGAAGGAGACATATTTTATGTATACTTAAAAAAACTGATTGAAAACAGGATATGCCAGTTTTATCAGTGTTGGGTTTTTTGGGGGAGTTGTTTGTTTTATTTTGCCCTCTAAATAATACAAAAGGGTTCTTTTTCGTTCTGAACTTAAAAATCTCTGGTCTCTCCCCTCTCCAAGTTATTAATATTAATGTGGAGCGAACATTAACTGGAAATCAAGAGAGGACTATTGAAAATAACACTTTACAATGAGGCTGTTACTGTGATTCTTCAAAATACTCTCACCACTCTGGTTTGATTCTCATTATAAACTTACTAAATAGGGAAGCTATTATTAACTTAGTATTTGCACCAATTAAAGGATGTGACCAAGGTCTACTAATTAACACAGTTTCAAAAAGGAGCTTCAGACTTCCCCCAAATGGCCATAAGTTAAAGCTAACTTAGTATTTAAATTCCTGCAGTTTATTTTTACTGTTTTGGATGAAATCCTGAGGCAACTTAAGATAATCACTTAAGATTAATTTAGATATGTTCTTAAAAGCATACTTGATAAAGCAAAAATGTGTAGAGAATTATTCATCGAAGTGACACAAGGTCATGTTTGTACCCAATTGATAAATAATTGAAAATAATAAGAGAAAATATTGAACATAATACTTTCTATGATTGGAAGTATTGAATTTAGGACACAAAACAAGTAGCAAAATTGTATGAAATGAGTCCAGTAAACTACTTTACCTGTGGATTTCTTTTGTTAGGAAACATCTTAAATGTAAGTGTTTCTTTGAGAACGGGTGATCAGGTGTAGTTTGTCATGGGAAAAACAAAACAGGCATCAAGAGGTCTGGCTATCACAGCTGACTCATGATACAGATCCATTAATGACTCGGGGCAAATCAACTGCCTGGCTTCCTTTTCTTGCTTAAAAATGAAGGGATTTGCCCATTTACAATTTCTCATCAGCTCATCTCTAAGATTCTGTGCATATTTGTAAGCCACGGATAAATATATTTACTCATATAATTAACCTGTGTAATATCTTTTCCTTATCCTACTAAAAAGCCAAAGAAGAAAAGATGTTTTAGAAAAAACAAATGATGTGGATGATACTTCCTTTCCAGTTTATAAGAGATTAAGAAATATAAAAGTGCATATGGAAATAAAATCAAGTATGTTCAAATTAGCAATTTTTCAGTTCTGCGTATGCTAGTAAGATATTGTTCTGATTTATATTTCATTCATTTAATGTCTGAAGAAATATGTATTGGGCTCTAACTATAAGACAGAGGGAATATAGCTGGCCCTTATGTGTTTTATGTATATTAGATGAGTAATATGTAAGTAATGATTTGCAACAGACTAAAAGCAAAATGGTTATCTAAAGGAAAGGAAACTGATAATAGGAAGATAAATTCAGTGTAGAAGTGCAGGGTAGGGTTTTGCAGGAGGCTCCTCTTTAGAACTCAACTTTAAGTTCAAACTTGAAACGAGTGAGTTAGATAGAGGGTGTAGGCCTCAAAACATCCCAGACAGAGGGACTAGGATAGAAAAAGACTTTCATAATTTGGTACTGCTAGCTCTTAGGATCTAAGCTGTTAAGTGCACATCTAACACACAAATAATGAAAATCTAGAGCAATGATCAAATAAATACTCATTGGGATTACATTTATAATTATATCGTATCTAAACTGATTTGTGTGCTGGAACTGAGAAAGCCTTCTATTTATTAAAATCCTTTCAAAAGAGTACTTGAGCTTCACAGGTAGTTCTAAGATGCTGGCTTTCGTTTTTTTAGTTTCAGCATCCAAACATGTTGAGTGTAAGTGTAAATATTTAAATAGAATTACAAGTTTCTGGAAAGTCTCAAGATGTTTCTTGGAATGATAAACCAGCGCACTTCATCTGAATCACAGCATTTCTCAATTCCCCTGAGAATTGTACATAACTAGAACTGTTCTTGATGCACAAGAGAAAAGTCTATTTATTTCACTGAATGGATGCCTGAGGGCATTAGGGCTTAATTTTCTTGTGGAGTCCCTCATTGGTTATTGCATTTCACAACAAAGATGAACAAAGATTCAAATTAGTTTATTAATACCAGTATTAGTCTGAAAAAATTACTTACTCCTAATATTCACCTGTACTAAATACTCATGCTGATTCTGTAGAAATCGATTTTCTCATAGTTGTAAATCAATATAAACAGAAAGTTAGATGAGACAAATGCTGAGTCCATTTCATATATACATATATACAAGGTCTTCTTGTTTATTCGGAAAAGTTGAAATTGCTATGGCATAAACAGTTTCTGATTTTTTTCCACCCAGTTTTTGATTGTTGAATATATCCAGAGGTCAAGCAGATATACTAACAATAATGAAAACCAGAATACTGATTACTAATCCACAGAAGTGTGTCACTATTTAAAATGACATGTATTTTTTCACTGATTTCCCACAAGGACACTGTAAACTAATATAGGTATTATTAGACAATTCATCTCACAGATGGAAACAATGAAATTTACAGAGATCAAATGTCTATAAAATCATGCGTATAAGTTTTAAAACTTGAATTTATTACGTCTTATATAAGACTATATTGACTTTTACTAATACACTGTATTTCAATGATTAAATTTGAAAATTAAGTAGGATAGGACATAAATTTACTTTTTAACTCACCTCTTTGGTCCCATGATTCATATAACAGATTTATACTGATTAACTTATATTTAAATCATGAATAAAAATTTATTCTTAAAAAAGACGAAATATATAATGTGCATGACTACGTAAGACAGGAAAAAAAATTCTGGTTTAATACACCAGTTTCCTTTGACCTTCACACAACAGAATGACCTATTTACTTTGCAGGAACACAAATTTAACTTCTCAGGGAAAAGGGGCTCTATGACATCAGCTGCATAAAGCATGTTGATTTCCTGTCGGGGAACAGAGGGGAAAAGGAAGCAACAGACACTGAACAATGAAAGAAGTTGGAAGACCAGAGGAAAGCACTGATCGAAGGAAGGGAGGAGGAGCAGATGGCTTAGGAGGGAGACATGTGGGAATTGGGGGAAAAGGAAGCAATTGGCAAGGAGAGGGCTGAATGCCAAATTTATGAAGGATCTGGAGGACCCTGGGGATCTGGATGGGATGTGAGTCAGCTGCTTTTTACCAAAATATCACACCAACAAGGGAAATCAAAGAAGCCTACAAAGACACACAGGAAGCAGAGAAGGACTGGAAAAAGAACTGATGACATATTGCATTCTAACAATTGTACCTCTTAGCATGGGGAATGGGAGGTGTTAAATCATCTTTTAGGTATAACTGAATTTTTCTCCGAACTTCACTAATGATTTTCAAACCTTTAACTTGCTTATGAAAGAAATGATACAGATACAACTCTTCTATTTAAACCACATTTTACTGATACCCTGTATTGGTGTGTTTTCTCATCCATATCTAAATCAATTACTTTAAACCATCTAGGCTTAGGGTGACCAACTGTCTCACTTTTCTGATAACTAAAGGTTATTTTCCTGGGACTGGGATTTTCGGTGCTAACACTAGGACAGTTCCCTACAAACCAGGATGGTTAATCATCTTATCTAAGTAAAAACCTTAAGAAAAGGCCACTAAGTGTCCTTGCTCTTCATGCTAAAACATACAGACACTGAAATTTTCCCCACATTTTTCAAAGAAGAATGAATAAGGTCTTAATACAGGGATGTGATAAGTAGATGAAATTGACAATAAAATGGTTTCTGAACTATGGCTTTGATAAGAATAAGTAACTTATAATGAAAGCATTTTTTGTAATTTATTTTTTTCAACTAAGTAACAAAAAATCTATAAGACATATAGCATATTTGTAGCAGGCTGTTTTGAGGACAGGTAGGAAAAAGATTAAAATTCAAGACACAGCTTATCTCAAAAAATAAGACAACTCATTTAAAAATGCTGTGTCACAAAGTCACAAACAAAGATGGAAACAATATGTATTATTCATCTCTAAATTTTAACTTAAAAGTTAAGAGTTTCAAACATGAAAGTCTTTTAAACTCTTCTTTTAAATACTAAAATGACATAATTCCGGGTAAATGACAGTAAAAGGTCATTTGGAAGAAAATTATCTGGAATTTCGGAAATGAGTCCAGGATAGTGTTTACCATCTACACTGTAATGTTACTATTTAGCTTTTACAACATTTTATTGTATTTATATAAAACTGCAAAGCTACTACATCAATATTTTTATTTAATTTCCCACTCATTTAATTTCTCATAATTGCTTAATTTTTCAGCAGTAACTTTTGATGTGTGTACAGCTGATGAAATTAGAATCTAGCTAATCCACAAATTGCACAATTGACTATATAGTCAGTTAAATCATTCTCTAACTCATTCCCTTTTAATATAAATCCTTCTTTCCTTAAGTGCCAAATGGTGAAGAGTCATTTACCATCCTCTTTAGAAAAATCTCCTAATATCTTTTGAGGAAAGACCTCTACTGTCCAGAATAAATGGTTTTAGTTTATTTGAACCCTTGGTTAAACTATAACTGGTTAAGTTGAACTTATTTGGTTGAACTTGGCCATTTATAGGTCATCTTTTGTGAACGTACCACACTTCAAATTTTATAGATCTTTGTTATATAACATTTGTTATTACTGGGCTTAATATGGACTAATTCTCAAATGTATCTAGTTTAGTTTCAAAACCACTATAACCTCCACTGTGTGAACTAATCTCTCCAGACCCTTACAAACTCAAAGATAATATTTCACAGTGGAGACTAAGAGTTGCTGCGATTCTGAGTTGCAATTTGCACTAACAGCAAATTCTGAGTCTTTATATATGTGGCAAAATCTATAGAACCTTTAGAAAATGCTGCCAGTAAACAAAAGGCAGGTGTTTCCACAGCCAGTTCGGAGTTAACCACTGCATTAGTGAAATTTTAGTATTTATGTGACAGGCCTGCTGTGAGGACAAAATGGTCAATATATATATAAAGTGCTTAGAATGGGGCCTGGCACATAGTAAGTGTGGCATTAAATGTTTAATGTCAATATCCTCCTCCTCAACATCATTATCACTAGCATTAGCCTCCTCCTTGTCTCCATTAAGACACAATTGACAGGTATAAGTGTAACATAATGGAAAGAACATAGCTTATTCACTGAGTTTCAAAGGGGATTAAATGAGATAATATAAAATCTGTACATGGCAGTGCTCAACATACAATAGCTACTGTTATTACTATGGTAGAGTAGTAAATTGTTGGTGTCCTTACAACGACCAATCATCAGGGACTTCCCTACAGCTCAGATGGTAAAGAATCTGCCTATAATGCAGGAGACCCGGGTTCGATCCGAGTCAGGAAGATCCCCTGGAGAAGGAAATGGCAACCCACTTCAGTATTCTTGCCTGGAGAAGTCCATGGACAGATTAGCCTGGCGGGCTACAGTCCATGGGATCGCAAAGAGTCGGACATGACTGAGCAACTAACACACACACTCGCACACAAGTATTATTGCATCACTGATGCAATGGACATGAACTTGGGCAAGCTTCAGGAGATGGTGAGCTTGGTATGCTGCAGTCCATGGGCTTGCAAAGAGTTGGACACGACTGAACAACAACAATTGTGGGGCTTTCCTGGTGGCTCAGCAGTAAAGCATTCACCTGCAATTCAGGCGACTCAGGTTGAATCTGTGGGTCAGGAAAATCCCCTGGAGGAGGAAATGGCAGCTCACACCAGTATTCTTGCCTGAGAAATTCCATGCACAGAGGAGCCTGGCAGGCTACAGTCCATGGGGTCGCAAAAGAGTGGGACATGACTTAGCGACTAAACAACAACAACAGGTACTACTGAAGACCTTAAATCATTTAATTTATAAATACATTAGTTTTTATGCTTATAAATGAATTAAATAAATTTTATTTATATCTTCTATGAGAGATGGGCTATTTCCTTCTGACATTATGCCTGCCATACCTGTAGCTACCATCAAGAGAATGTTTATTTTGTAGAGAACCAATAAAAAGATATGGGAAACATGCCTCAGACATTGAACAACTGTGTGAGTCTCCCAAAACTAGCATGATTTTAACATACTTATCTTTGTACTAAGGTAACAATATTAAAATTACCCCAGATCTACAAATTTAAAATAAATGGCACATTTTTAAATAAGCTTAATACCATTTCACAATATTTTGGCACTAGTAAGTTTCTATTCTCTTTTTACCAATGATGATTCACTCTGTTCAGAAACTCAAAATCATGCTAACAATTTTTTCTTGGCCTTTTGGGGTCTACTTGTCAGCAACATAATTCTGTAATTGACAATCTTTACACACAGTTATGCCTTTTTGTAGTCTAGGAATTTATTTGTGGTATGTACTTTTAACTGTATTTATCTTTTTCTTTAATTCAAGGGCAATTTTAGTTTTTTGCTTGAACACATATTTTTTTTCTCAATATATGGTATTGTTATCATCAATCTTATTAGTAACATTCTCAATTTTCCACTCATACAAAATAGTCTTGAGGGGCTTCCCTGCTGGATCAGTGATTAAGAATCCTTCTGTTAGTGCAAGAGACACGAGTTTGATTCCTGATCCTGGAGGATCCCACATGCTGAGGAGCCACCAAGCCTGAGTACCACAACTATCGAGCTTGTGCTCTAGAGCCTGGATGCCGCAATTAGTGAATCCACTCCCGGCAACTACTGAAGTCTGTGCACCCTAGATCCCATGCTTAGAAACAAGAGAAGCCACCAGAATGAGAGGATGGCACACCACAACAAATAGTAGCCACCACTCACTGCAACTAGAGAAAAGCCCATGCAGCAATGAAGAACCAGCACAGCCAAAAATAAATAAATAATTTTTAAAAAATCTTGAATTTAAGTACAATATTTCCAAAACACAGTGAAATAAAAGCAATATATCACTTTTTATAAAGTATATCTAAATGTTCTACATCAAAAAAAACAAAAGTCTTAGGTCCTCTAATTAATTTCTATGGGAAAAATTCATTTATTAATAATAATGGTTATGTCTAAGTTTCAGATATATGGAGTAAATCTATTTAATCCAGCCTTCCCTTCTATTTCTCATTCTCAATATAAATACTCAGGTTTTGGGTGGGGGAAGACAAGAAAGAACACTAGAGACAAAAACCATCTAATGCCTCTTCCAAATTATTCTAAGAAATACATGCCAAAAAAGTTCTAAAAGATTCTCCTCTCAGGTAGGAAAATAAGAAAATGCTTTTTATATATTCTTGATTTATAATCATCATAGATCTAAAATTTGGCTTGGAATACTGGTCAGGGTAAAAAGAAATGACTTAGAACATCAAAAAATGCAGGTGCAGTTTCAATTCAATTACATATTTTCCTTTTCTGTAGGGTGTGGCTTTGTTCCTACAGCTGGGAGCACTGTACTTTAAATTTTCAACAAAGAAAGCCACCACATTAAAGAACTCTAGAAATTCCTATAACCAAAACTGTAGCAATAACCATGCAATCTTCATATGCCTTTCATAAGGATAATATGTGCTTTAATCTCCTGTTTGTCTGTACTTAATACATTTGGCAAAGTACTTTAACAATAGAAATGAAAACGATCATTCAAGAACAAAGCTGAGGAAAGAAGAACCACATAAAATATCTAATAACCAACATCTCTTAAGAATTTACTTTGCATTTTTGAAAAAAAAAAGAATTAGAATTAACATCAGGCACTATGTTTCTGTTTTAAGGTTTTGTTTTAATTACTCAATTTTAGTTTGCCTAAGGGAAGAAAATCCAACAAAAACAATTATGATCTAAATAAGAGCAGTGATTTTGTATACAAACTGCCGATTTTTCATCTATCATTTCCTTGCATGTATAAATGTGCTTTTTTACCTCCAGTGTTTTACCAGTTTAACAGTCATAATTTACACAAAACACACAGATGGTCTTAGAAACAGTAAAAGTTTCAAAATGTTACAACTTCCTGGCATATGGAACACTATAGTGGATCATCATGTTGGCAGCATTTAAATGACTTTAAAATTATTTATACATTAACATCTTCGCATCATTTCATAGTCATAGGTTATTTCAGCTTTAAAGTGTTTGATTCCTGATAGGAGGTGGTTCATATACTGATTTTAAGCTACTAATGTGTGGAGGCATTGGTGCCCTTTATTTACAGGATAGCATCTTCTAGACAGTAAAATGTAAATGGAAATTCTGTAATAAAGCACTTTGGCATAAACCACAACATTTCTTCTAGTTTAACATATAAAAGGAAGTTCCAAGAATTTTTTAAAAAATAAAATTTAACGTAGCAGTTTTACACCTTTTTTGCCACCAAAAAAATGCACATATATATGCATACACACAAAACAAAACCTTTAAGATTAACTTAAGACTTTCAAAATGTGAGGCTACAACACCTTTATGTTTTAACTATTTTATTAGATACAGTATAGAAAGAATTGTCTGTACAATTCTAATGTGCCTGATTTCAATCTTTCCAATCTCTTTTGAACCAGTTCAGTGAGTTTTAATCCCACTATTAAATTAAAACTGCTATTGTCAAGTTCATTAATGACCACCAAGTTGTCGATTCCAATGGTCAATTCTCAATCCTTACATTACTTGCTCTACAGGCTGCAACTGACTCAGTCGCTGCTGCTGCTAAGTCACTGCAGTCGTGTCCGACTCTGTACAACCCCACGGACGGCAGCCCACCGGGCTCCACCGTCCCTGGGATTCTCCAGGCAAGAATACTGGAGTGGGTTGCCATTGCCTTCTCCAGTGCATGAAAGGCAAAAGTGAAAGTGAAGTCGCTCAGTCGTGTTCGACTCTTTGCGACCCCATGGACTGTAGCCTACCAGGCTCCTCCATCCATGGGATTTTCCAGGCAAGAGTACTGGAGTGGGGTGCCATTGCCTTCTCCTGACTCAGTCACTGCAACCTCCTTAAAGCACCATCTTCAGTTGGCCACCCTTCTGGTTTTCGTCTTTTCTTACTGACTGACTGCTTCCTTTCAGTCTCCACTGCTCTTTCTGCCTCTTTTCCCTGAGAGCTAAACACTGGATCTCTTTTCCTTTCTATGTATAGTCACTCCCTTGGTGATTTCAGTCTCCTGTTTTTTAAGTAATATGTACATGCTGATGATACCCGTATTCATTAAGATAGGCTAATGAGTCTCTGCTAAGAAATTCTCCGTGATTTACTACAACAAACACTTTTTTCTCCTTCTTTCTACATGGCCACCAGGGGAAGACAGGAGTGTGGGGTGGAAAGTTCTGCTACATCTAACTCAGGCACCCAGGCTCCTTGGGTGTCCTGGAACATGTGTCTTCCTTTCTCTTTGCCACATGGTAAAGAGAAAGAGCGCTGGAGGCTCACCCACTAGTATTTAACATCTTTAATTTTCACTCTTAGCTCACGAAGCTGAACCAGCCAAAGGGGTTTGCCCCATAGCAAGGAAACTGGGAAGCAGAACCTTTCTTCTGCCCAGGAGGGGAGGACTGCCTGGTAATGAGTACTTGTTTGGTCTACCACAGCTCAAATTTTTCTCCAACCTCAACCTCAACTCTGATGTTCTGACTCATGTTTCCAACTACCCATCTGACGTTTACACTTGGATATCTAATAAGAATTTCCAAATCACAATGTCTAAAACTGAGCTCCTGATACTTCCCATTTCAAATCTTCTCTTTCTACAACTAATGGCATCTCTAGCATTTCAGTTGCTCACACCAATGGTCTAAGATAATCCTTTTCTTTTTCTCACAAGCCACATCCAATCTTTTAGCAAATTCTGTTGGCAACTGCTTCACAGCAGATCCAGAACATAACCTTTCCTGTTCAACTACCTCCTAAGAGAGATTAGTGAAAAAGCTCTCACTGTTCTCCACCGTTACCATTCTTTACCGTGTACTCCAGAGAGTGGAGGACTCTTCTGAGAAATCTCTGATGCTTCACACCTTGTTTTGAGGGGAAGTGAAACTATTTACAAGGTCTACAAGGTCCTAGACAGTCTGGTTAGCTTTTTCTTTTTTTTCTTAATTTTTATTGGAGTATAGTTGCTTCACAATGTTATGTTAGTTTCTGCACACAGCACAGTGCACCAGTTACACATTTACACACAGTCACTCTTTTTAAGACTATTTTCCCATATAGGCCATTTCAGAGCATACAGTTCCCAGTGCTATACAGTGGGTCCATATTAGCTATCTATTTTGTATAAAGTAGTGTGCATATGTCAACCCCAATCTCCCAGTTTCTCTCTCCCTGCCTTCTCTCACTCATAACCATAAGTTTTATTTCTACATTTGTAATTCTATGTTTTGTAAATAAGTTCATTTGTACCCTTTTTTCAGATCCCACATATAAGCGATATTATATGATATTTGTCCATCTCTGTCTGACCTAATTTCACTCAGTATGACAATCTCTAGGTCCCTTACCTGCCTCCTGAGAAACCTGTATGCAGGACAAGAAGCAATAGTTAGAACTGGAGATAGAACAACGGACTGGCTCCAAATTGGGAAAGGAGTACGTCAAGGATGTACATTGTCACCCGGGTTATTTAACTTCTATGCAGAGTACATCATACAAAATGCCAGGCTGGATGAATCACAAGCTGGAATCAAGATTACAAGGAGAAATATCAACAACCTCAGATATGCAGATGATACCACTTTAATGGCAGAAAGAGGCTCTTGATGGAAGGTGAAAAGAGGAGAGTGAAAAAGCTGGTTTAAAACTCAACATTCAAAAAACTAACATCATGGCATTTGGTCCTATCACTTCATGGCAAATAGATGGGGAAAATGTGGAAATAGTGTCAGATTCCATTTTCTTGGGCTCCAGAATCAATGTGGACGGTAACTGCAACTGAGAAATTAAAAGACACTTTTTCCTTGCAAGAATAGCTATGACAAAGCTAGATAGTGTATTAAAAAGCAGCTATATTACTCCATTGACAAAGGTTCATACAGTTAAAGGTACGATTTTTCCAGTAATCACATATGGATATGAGAGTTGGACCGCAAAGAAGGCTGAGTGCCAAAGAATTGACGCTTTCAAACTGTAGTGCTGGAGAAGACTCTTGAGAATCCCCTGGACAGCAAAGAGATCAAATCAGTCAATCCTAAAGGAAATCAACCCTGAATATTCATGGGAAGGACTGATGCTGAAGCTGAAGCCCCAATACTTTGGCCACCTGATGCAAAGAGCTGACTCACTGAAAAAAACACTGATGCTAGGAAAAATTGAGGGCAAGAGGAGAAGTGGGGGACAGAAGATGAGATGGTTGGATGGCAGCACTGATTCAGTGGACATGAGTTTGAACAAACTTAGGGAAATAGTGATGGACAGAGAAGCCTGGCATCCTGCAGTTCATGGGTCACAAAGAGTCGGACATGACTGAGTAATTGAACGACAACAGCAACTGTTTTGCTATTTCGTTCTTTTTTATGACTAGTTGTCATCCTTGATGCCATCTCCTACAAATCTCCCTTTGCTCATTCTGCTCCATCCACAATGACCATTCTGCCTTTTGTTTTGAATGTTAGAGGTACATCCTGACTTAGCGTCTTTGAACTTACTATTTTGTCTGAGCATTCTCTCTTTATCCCTCCCCTCAGTTTTTTTCACACCTTTATGTGAAACATTTCTTGTCCTCTATTAATACTTAAAATTGAAATTCTACCCCAATCCTAATTAATCTGTCTACCACATCATTATTTTTATAGGACTTATTATAGTCTAATACACTACATGTTATACTATCTATTACGGATTTACCTGTGTAATTAATCACAGGATATAGCTTCAGAAGGGCATTGCCAGATTTCTGTTAATGCTGCATCTCCAATGCTGGGAAATTTATCATTAATTTGTATTAAACACAAACAGGTAATCAGGAAACAGCTGAGGAGGAGATGGATAATAATAGTGTTAATGAGTTTGAATTATCAAGGAGGGAAATGGAAATTTCAGATAAGAGTCATCAAATGACTTAAAAAATATTTTTAAAGGGAAAATTTATCTTAATTTTGCATAAGTCTAAAAGGAATCTGTTATCAATAACAAAAGGAGCATTTGGCCCTAAACTCTATCCCCTTGTACTCTTGACTCTTTTTCCCCAAATCAGTGTTTCTGCATATGAGACATCAGAAGCCACTTTGCTATGTGGATTTTCAGCATCTCATAAAAGTAGAGCTAGGTCCTTCTCATCCTAATTCCTAAAATTAAAAAAATCATTTGAGAGGCTCATGCTAATTCAGATCAGTGTAGAAAAAAATGTTTGCTTTACTTTAAGGGCGCTAAATCCCTGTCTACCACAATTTCTCTCTTTTTTTTCCCACTATTTAATTTTCATACTGATCTGCTAACTAGTTGTTCAGAAACAGTACAAGCATTTATTAGGATTACGTGGTCCTATGTGATCATTATAACTTTTTTCTTCAACATTAGTGAAGACCTTTGCTTTACACACACATTCTCCTGGGAAACTTTAAATCTTGGTCCATAAATTCACAAGGAGATCAAACCAGTTAATCCAAAAGGAAATCAATCCTGAGTATTCATTAGAAGGGCTGATGATGAAGCTGAAGCTCCAATACTTTGGCCACCTGATGCAAAGAGCTGACTCATTAAAAAAGACCCTGACGCTGGGAAAGATTGAAGGCAGGAGGAGAAGTGGACGACAGAGGACAGAGGATGAGACGGTTGGATGCTATCACTGACTCAATGGCCATGAGTTTGAACAAGCTTCCAGAGATGGTAAAGGACAGGGAAGCCTTGCATGCTGCAGTCCATGAGGTTGCAAAGAATCGGACACAACTGAATGACTGAACAACAACAGCAACATGAATGACAAAGAGAACAGTAAAGGAGATTATTGTACAATCATAGAATCAACGAGAGTACAGTTACCTAAGTACTTTGGTCAATTCCTTATAAGACAGAAAAATCAAAGAAGTCTCATAGAATTGCTGTTAACAAGAAAACATGCATCATTACTTACTACAGATAGCTTACTTCTCTACTCGTATCACAGTAGAAATTAGAAATCCAATAATCTAGTCACATTATCTTATTTTGCAATGAGGCCAATCCATTATTAACCATCATTCAGAATAAGATTTTACTTTTCAGAAATGACATCAAACTCTATAGAACACAAAAGCAATTTAAAAAGGAGAAAGATATAAATTCTGAAGTGACTTAAGAAGCTTTCTGGAAATTATACTGTATTTCTGAATTCTATTTATAATTTTTTGCTATAACATCTAGAAATGGGATATGCTCAGAGTTACTAAAATAACTATGTCATACATAAAGTGTTAACTCTCAGACACTGAAATCATAGGGTTTTTTTTCTGAGTAGCGAACTAAACAACATGCATATTCCTCTTATATTTATGTCAATACAGGGAGAATGAAAACATATTTGTTTTAAAGAAGAATTGAAAATGAGAGCTGTTGCAGTCCTGAGTTTAAAATAATCCACGTTTTTTCTCCTTTTCTTTGTTGGAGATCCATACAGTTAGATTTATAAATGTTCCCCACTGCTGAATTAAATACTCACAGTTATTCTTTCATCTTTATCATCCAGTGGAGAGCCATCTTTCTTCCATGAAATGGTGGGCTCGGGATGGCCTCGTGGGGGCTGGCATTCCATCACTGCAGGCTCTCCCACAGCCACCATGACATCGGAAGGGTTTTGTCTGAAGTCATCCCGTAGTACTGTAGAAACAAGATTAAATCATTACACTCAATGGTGATATATATAGCCCTTATCTCTGAACTTCACAAAGGAGACATTTATTATAGTAAACGACTACTAACAGCTATCTCAATACATCTCGGAAAATCTATATCTACTTACAGACGTATGCAGTTTAATAATGATATCTGGGCTTACACGCACAATGGGGATAATTTGATATTCTTCATAGGCCAGTGGGCAAGTGTTTTCTGCTGCCTAGTGCCCTGACAGCATCTGGCTTACCTCTTACTTGCATTTCTTCTCTGCCTACTGCCCGTATTTTCTCATCCATGTACTAATGAATATAACTGAACCCTCCTTTTACTTACACGACACATTGGGGTGATGCTTTCTATTATTAAATGAATACATATACATGCAAACAAAAATATTAAAGTAAAACGTACTTCCAACATGGATTTGATTGATTGAGATATTTTAAAGATATTTAAACTAGTGTATAAGAGTATCTAATCACTACAGTTTAACTATGCCCATTATAAAAACTTTAGACATATTTGCAAAATTACTAAATTCAAAATACTGTGTCTTTTTCCATTATCACTGAGTGAGGGGCAATGTTAAAAGGCAGCAATGATGACACCAGCATTGCTACCAACAGTGTCATTTTGTATGTTCTGTTCTTTGCAGTTTTTGTGGATTTGGTAAGGGGTACATATTAATAAGAGAAGAAAACAACAAAAGCAGAAAGACTAGAGATCTCTTCAGGAAAACTGGAAACATCAAGGGAGCATTCCACCCAAAGATTGGCACAATAAAGGATAAAAATGGCAGTAGATGCTGAAGGGGTCAAGAGAGATGGAAAGAATACATGGAAGAAGTATATAAAAAAGATCTTAATGAACTGCATTACTATGGTGGTGTGGTTAGTCACCCAGAGCCAGACATTCTGGAATGAGAAGTCAAGTGAACCTTAAGAAGCACTGCTGTTAATAAAGCTAGTGAATGTGATCAAATTCCAGCAGAACTATTCAAATCCCTAAGGGATGATACCATCAAGGTTCTGCATTCATTATGTCAGCAAATCTGGAAGAAATAACAGTGACCACAGGACTGGAAAAGGTCAATCCTCATCCCAGTTCCCAAGAAGGGTAGTACCAAAGAATGTGCTAACCATCGGACAATCACACTCATCTATCCTGCTAGTAAGGTCATGCTTAAAATCTTGCATGCTAGGTTTCAGCATTATGCAAACGAAGAACTTCCAGATGTCCAACCTGGGTGTAGAAAAGAAAGAGGAACTAGAGATCAAATTACCAACATTCGTTGGATTATCAAGAAAGCAAGGGAAATTCAGAAAAAACATCTATCTCTGTTTGATTGACTACGCTGAAGCCTTTGACTATGTGAATCATGACAAACTACTCTTAGAGAGATGTGAATACCTGTCTTCTGAGAAACCTGTATGCAGGGTAAGAAGCAACAGTTAGAACCCTGTATGGAACAACTGATTGGTTCAAGATTGAGAAAGGAGTATGATAGGGCTGTTTGTTGGCACCCAGTTTGTTTAACCTATACGCTGAGCATATCACGAGAATTGCTGGGCTGGATGAGTTACACATTGGAATCCAGATAGGCAGGAGAAACATCAACAACCTTAGATATGTGGATCATACCACTCTAATGGCAGAAAGCAAAGAGCAATTAAAGAGCCTAAACTAAAGGAACTAAAGATGAGGCTAAAGGAGGAGAGGGAAAGAGCAGGCTTAAGACTAAATATTAAAAAAGCTAAGATCGTGGCATCCAGCCCCATTACTGCATGGAAATAGAAGAGGAAAAGGTGGAAGTAGGACAAATTTCCTCAAAATCACTGTGGACGGTGACTGTAGCCATGAAATCAGAAGACAATTGCTTCTTGGCTGGAAAGTGATGACAAACCTAGACAGTGTGTTGAAAGCAGTGACATTACTCTGCCCACAAAGGTCTGTATAGTCAAGGCAATCCTGAAACATGGTGCTGTGAAAGTGCTGCACTTGATATGCCAGCAAATTTGGAAAACTCAGCAGTGGCCACAGGACTGGAAAAGGTCAGTTTTCATTCCAGTTCCAAAGAAAGGGAATGCCAAAGAATGCTCGAACTACCGCACAATTGCACTCACCTCACACCCTAGTAAAAGTAATGCTCAAAATTCTCCAAGCCGGGCTTCAGCAATACATGAACCGTGAATTCCAGATGTTCAAGCTGGTTTTAGAAAAGGCAGAGGAACCAGAGATCAAATTGCCAATATCCACTGGATCATCGAAAAAACAAGAGAGTTCCAGAAAAACATCTATTTCTGCTTTATTGACTATGCCAAAGCCTTTGACTGTGTGGATCACAATAAACTGTGGAAAATTCTTAAAGAGATGGGAATACCAGACCATCTGACCTGTCTCTTGATAAACCTATATGCAGGTCAGGAAGCAACAATTAGAACTGGACATGGAACAACAGACTGGTTCCAAATAGGAAAAGGAATGCGTCAAGGCTTTATATTGTCACCCTGCTTATTTAACTTATATGCAGAGTACATCATGAGAAACACTGGGCTGGAAGAAGCACAAGCTGGAATCAAGATTGCCGGGAGAAACATCAATAACCTCAGATATGCAGATGACACCACCCTTATGGCAGAAAGTGAAGAAGAACTAAAGAGACTTTTGATGAAAGTGAAAGAGGAGAGTGAAAAAGTTGGCTTAAAGCTCAACATTCAGAAAACTAAGTTCATGGCATCTGGTCCCATCACTTCATGGGAAATAGATGGGGAAACAGTGGAAACAGTGTCAGACTTTATATTTTTGGGCTCCAAAATCACTGCAGATGGTGCTTGCAGCCATGAAATTAAAAGACGCTTGCTCCTTGGAAGGAAAGTTATGACCAACCTAGATAGCATATTTAAAAGCAGAGACATTACTTTGCCAACAAAGGTCCGTCTAGTCAAGGCTATGGTTTTTCCAGTAGTCATGTATGGATGTGAGAGTTGGATGGTGAAGAAAGCTGAGCACCGAAGAATTGATGCTTTTCTTAAGAGTCCCTTGGACTGCAAGAAGATCCAACCAGTCCATCCTAAAGGAGATCAGTCCTGGGTGTTCATTGGAAGGACTGATGTTGAAGTTGAAACTCCAATACTTTGGCCACTTTATGCGAAGAGTTGACTCATTGGAAAAGATCCTAACGCTGGGAAGGATTGGGGGCAGAAGCAGAAAGGGACGACAGAGGATGAGATGGTTGGATGGCATCACCGACTCGATAGGCATGGGTTTGGGTAGACTCCGGGAGTTGGTGATGGACAGGGAGGCCTGGCATGCTGCGATTCATGGGATTGCAAAGAGTCGGACACGACTGAGCGACTGAACTGAACTGAACTGATAGTCTTTCCAGTGGTCACGGACGGTTGTGAGAGTTGGGCTCTAAGGAAGCCAGAACACCGAAGTATTGATGCTTTAGAACTGTGGTGCTGGAAAAGACTCCTGAAAGTCCCCTGGATAGCAAGGAGATCAAACCCAGTCAATCTTAAGGGAGATCAACCCTGAATATTCATTGGAAGGACTGATGCTGAAGCTGAAGTTCCCATATTCTGGTTATCTGATGTGAACAGATGACTCATTGGAAAGTCCCTGATGCTGGGAAAGATTGAGGGCAGAAGGAAAGAAGAGAGCATCAGAGGATGAGATGGCTGGAAGGCACCTCCGAAGTAATGTACATGAACTTGGGCAAACTCCAGGAGATGATGAGGGACAGGAAGGCCTGGTGTGCTGCAGTCCATGGGGTCACAAAGAGTTGGATATGACTGGGTGACTAAACAACAACAATAACAAAATATTATTTTATTTAATTCTCAAACTTGCTCAGAATGAGAAATATTATCAACATCATTTATATTACTAAACATATTTTTTAGAAGAGGAAACTTTGTACTATAAGCTCAAACGGATACTAATATAATACTAACAAACTCTGAAACAGCATTATTCAGTTTGTGATTATTGGAATAAAATGTGTAAATTAGACATGTATTTGAAAAAGAATTAATACAGTATAACTGTCCTCATTATCTTGTTAACATCAAGAAATCATAATTTTTTGGCATTAGTCTGAAATCACATCTCTGCTGCTTACAGGGTAGCTAATCTCAAAGACATTACTTAATACTTCTATTTCCATATTTACAAAGCAGGCATGCAGATGCACACTTCAATGATAAGTACAAAAATGTTAGCTACCTTTCTCCCATTTTCCCCCAGTGTGTAATAAAAGGTGACCAATTTTAGTAGTTTAACCTGATACTCAAAATGTTCACTGGTATGTTAAGTGCATAGATTTGAAGTGATAACTATTATAGATCTTTAAAAATCTATTGAATTAAATATCTGATACTACAATTCTGTACTGGAATGAATGTCTTTCCATTTCAATGGCATTTTAAAATATTTTCATGGATGAAGGACGACAATGAAAAAAAAACCCTATGATTTCAAAAGTCACCCTTAAATTTTGGTTTCAAACCCCCAAATAAGCTTAGAGACTTACAAAATCCTAATACTTTACTCTTGCAGTTCCCTACTTTTCCTTCCTTGATGCCAGCTAACTGTGTGCATACATCTGAGTAAGCCATAATATTCACTCAAACAAAACCATTTTTTTTCATCTATCTATTAAGAAAACCTGGGCACAATAGAACAGTATGAAAATACCACTTAAGGAGGTGACTTGTGTCTCCATCTTTGGAAAGAAGGATAAAAGGAAATATGATCACATTACACTGCTGTAAGTCTGATTTCAGTAGATACATTAGTTATTAATTGTAATAAAGTATCTATTTCATAGACACAAAGATAAACCATGTTGAACTGAAAATTGCAGCTACTGTTAGCACATTATAAATGAACAGAGTACAAAGACTTCCACCATTCATGAACTTATATTACTATTATGTGTTAAGAATAGGCCACAAATAAAATGTAAGGTTTATAAAAAAAGCAAATGAATTGACCTTAACAAACAGTATGCACTTTTGCTGGATCACATTATTAATCTAAGATAACACTTCTGAAAAACATTTAAAACTCCTGATACATGCAAAAGTAACATAATTTTCAAATAAAAATAAATAATTTGTACAACTTTTCTGCTTGGTGAGCTAAAAACCAATTTAGTAACACTATATCTTATTTACAAATTGAGATCATATCTCAAATAAACTAATGAATAATAAAATGTCTTTCAAAAATATCAAAGGTCAGATAAATCAAGGGTTTTTTTTTCTTCCATTTACTATGTTATTTGAGTTTTTACAGTATATAATGAAAAGCTAACAAAATGTAATCCATTAAAGATCATTGCTTAGATAATGCTCATGTAATTATTTTTGCAGCTGTAAAACATAAAACTCCAGCATTGCCTATGGCTACAGCCAACATTGCATAAAGTTATGAAATTAAGTTTTTCTTCTCTCTTCTATAAAAGCAACTTTTCTTCTCACTTGTCCTGAACATTTCCTTTTGGGGAAAAAAAAATACTACGTGTCACATTATAAAATTATATGAACTTTTAGTTAAATTATCCAATTTTCTTAATTCATGTGTGTATTTAAGTGATTAAAATAAAAACTGAATTCAAATGACTGGCAGTGTCTTGGCAGAAAAACCAATCATATCCGTGAGTAAAATCAAAATTAGATATTTTTTAATTTTTTAAAAATCTCCTTTTCTTCTCTAACTTCTCTATTGATTGAAGTGTATATTTTCAAATGTTTTTTGACTTGAATAGTATGAAATTCTAAAATATGGAACTAACTTTTGAAGACAAGATTTAATATCAATTTAAATAGTAAAAGAGAGCAAATAGCATATAAAATAGATTCAAGTAGATATCACTTAAAAACTGTTAAATCCCAGTTCCGTCTAATATTATATTTCTTCCATATTTATCTAATTGTTTTATGTTTACAGGTTGGTACATGTCATTTGGCTCAACTCCTTTTCACTTTTCTTCATTCTGTTAAATTGGAAAAAAAAATAAATAAATAAGCTTCACTGAATCTTTGACTCTCCGGAAACTTTTTGGTCTAAAAAGAATGACCAGTTAAAGTTTATTCTTTAAAACAAAACAAAACGTATAATCTTTTGTCTTTCTGAAAAGCCATACATCAATTGTAATGCAGTTCTCAGATTAACTGAATATGTTTTCAGAAAAGGATTCTAAAATTCAGTGGTGACTTGTTGGCAACCTATTTGGCTAATATTGAAAAGACAGGTGGCAAAGTGAAAAAATAAGTTAAATAGAAACTTTAAGTATTATGGAGATTTTAATATTTGCAACACACACATTGTGGGGAATCTTAGAACTGAATGAAGCATAAAATTATGGGAAGGGCAGTGGTCTTTGATAACATCTAATTCATTCCGCAATTAGAGGCAACTGAGTCCCAACTTTGTCACTAGCCTGTGTTATTTGTTAGGAAGACACCAGAAGAGAACACTGGCATCCTGATTTTCAAGGCACTTCTCTTTTTAAAATGTTTTACCTTGTCACCATTTTACTGTAAAATGCAATTTTCCTGTCTAATCTATTTGTAGCAAATCCACTTCATTATTACTGAAGGTTTGATTTACCAGTGATTGTACATCAGTGCACTGCAGTCTCATGACTACCCGATTTTGTTGAGGCTCAAATGCTCCTAAAATTAATCTTATTCCCTAACCATGAGGTGAACAGCTGTGAACTATAATACCTGGTTTCATGAATCTCAGAATCTTGGTGTAGTTAGGGGACTAAGAGATGTGGACTCCAAACTTCTTTTAGAAATTCATCATCTAAGGCTCCTCAGGAGGAGAGGAGCTCATCACATAAGTAATAATAATGATATTGTTAGCTGCATAATAATAATGTTAGCAATGAGTGACATTTATTGGATACTTACTATATAAGGAACCATGCCAGGTACCCACTCATTTAATCCACATACCAAAGCTATCAAAAAATGACCTTATTAGTTTCATTTTACAAATAAGGAACTTGTAAAGACAGGAGCAGAGTCTATCAAGGACACTTTTCAATCAACTTGATTACATCTGGTCTTAATAGCATGTGCACAATTCTAAATACATAGCTATAATGAATACTTCAACCTCTTCCCTTTAGAACTGAAGTTGCATGAGAAATATCCTTCTTGACACTCAAACAAACAGCTACCTCGGAATATATTCTTCGTTTTTGTATTTTCTCAGACTTTTCCACGTTTGGAAGAGGCCACTGCATATTTTCAGTGGCATACTGAGAATCAGAAATCATTCAGAAGACATGTGTCACACTTTTACTACATATGTCATGCTTTTATTCTTCTATTTCAACAACAAAATGATTGAGAAAACTGCACAATAATATGCATTTTAATTAAATATGGACATTTTAATTAGAAGTGAGTGTCTTGGGAAAAGCAGAGGAAGATAATATGCAGTCCTGGGAATTTGTCTTTCTATTTAAAAAGAGTACTTTGTCAGTGAAATGAAGCCTCACAGCAAATAGGAGTAAGCTGTTAACAGGGGAAAGAAAAAAAAATGAATGAAACCCTTAAAAATAGGGCATAATTGAGGAGAGAGTAAATGAGGAAATATATTCCCAAAGAGGACAACTTCAAGGATGCTCAGAGACAGCCTGCCTGGGTTACAATGTACCACTTCAATTACTTTCAAAATCACTAATTGCTTATCTTGTCTTTAACTGGCAGAGATTACATTACCTCTTTGATACTTTATGTTTTCTACCTAAATGCCTAGTTAACACAAGTAAAGGGTACTTAATTTTAAAATAACTATCATTCCCTTTTTAACACATTTGTACCGAGCGCATACTTTGTGCTTGGCATCTGTGCTAAGCTTTTATGAAAATCGGCATAGGTTTTGTATTTTTCTTGCAGTGCAGTTTACATAAATGGTGAAGTAGATCAAGAAACAACATTAATCTTAACCTTGTCAGGAAATAGTAATACAAGAAGATTTAGTGCAGGTTACTTTGTACTCAGATATATCCTTTAGGATCCAGCTATGGAAGTGTTATCAACAATGCTTTTATAACTATTTGCATTCTTATTTTTTAAGCTCACAACATTACCCAGAAGAGCAAAGTGTTATCTGGGGTACAAAAGTTTTCAAAACTAACATTTCTCAAAATAAAATCATGATTCCAAACTTATAAAAGCATGTCAACAAAAGGATGAATGTACAGCAAGATATTTTAACCAATTGAAAAAACTAAAATGATAACATGTAAAATGATCTTTCATGAAGTATTATCTTTATAGCATCATATTCTAAAGCTAAGGCACTTGATTTTTAAAATCATGCATGCACACATCAATTCTGTATAAAGCTATGATTTAGTCATGATTGTTTCCTAAAGGGTGCACATTTACTTTTTAAAATTTGAATATGTATCTATGAATGCTCTTCAATGATTACATCATCTCCCACTTGTGATTTTTCTAGCATGCATTTTGAAACCTTAAATTATGCTTTGTTTAAGATCCTGGAAGAAAATATGCTGTTTAAAACTTCAACTACTGAAGCTTTTAAAGATTCACAAACCTCTTATGCTCCACCATAAGAAAGCAGTACTTAAATAAAAAAGTATACATTCTGAAAAAGTAACATAGTAAGGATGGATGTCAAGTATCACTCAGTCTTAACTAGCAATGAATACAGAGCCCTGCAAATAGAGAAGTTAGTACCAAAATAGGAGAAGGCAATGGCAACCCACTCCAGTACTCTTGCCTGGAGAATCCCATGGATGGAGGAGCCTGGTAGGCTGCAGTCCATGGGGGTTGAGAAGAGTCAGACATGACTGAGCGACTTCACTTTCACTTTTCACTTTCATGCATTGGAGAAGGAAATGGCAACCCACTCCAGTGTTCTTGCCTGGAGAATCCCAGGGATGGGGGAGCCTGGTGGGCTGCCGTTTATGGGGTCGCACAGAGTTGGACACGACTGAAGCGACTTAGCAGTAGCAGCAGTACCAAAATGAAAGTAATTAATAGTAATGTATTATTTTTTGCTTTGTTCTTTAAAAAGAATTATTGGAGTATAGTTCCTTTATAATATTGTGTTAATTTCTACTCTACAGCAAAGTGAATCACCTATATGTATGTGTGTGTATATATATATATATATATATATATATATGTATATATATACATCTCCCCTCTTTTTTGGATTTCCTTCTCATTTAGGTCACCACAGAACACTGAGTAGGGTTCCCTGAACTATACAGCAGGTTCTCATTAGTTATCCATTTTATACACAGTATCAACAATGTATATATATCCATACCAATGGTTTTTGTTTTAAACAACATGTAATGGAGCAACAGGCTTAAACACAGCTGCATGCCTCTGTGCTCTGCTGGGTGGCAGCAATGGGGACAAGCAATCCTTGCTCTTTTAATCACTAGAATTCCAGGTTGGGTCCGAGCTTAAACTACATTCCCACTCTGCAGAAACATGGGCAGCAACATGATGACACTTTCTAGGAAAAGTCCTCATGGCCCGTTGCAGTCATTGTTTTCTGGTTTCATTATTCTACTTCAGGACTCATGTGTGCTTCAAGATGCACCCTAGAGTTTATTACACTGGCACCAAGTCATCAAGACAGAGAGGAGGGAAGTTTGGCATACTTGACTTATGTTACATACTCGACTTACGTTAAACCCATGATGCATTCCAGGGAAAGGCGTATGTACCTCAATAAGTATCAACATTTAAACAGTTAATACTCAACAGACTTGCTATCTGGGAGATCATTAAAAAATGAACTGCCAGAGTTAGGTTGCTAAAATCATATGTTCTCACTTAAAGATGTCAGTAGCTTAATAGACGTTTGAATTTTACACACTTTCAACTATAATCTAAATGGATTTATTAATGAAAAATGCAGCATTTGTAAAACACCATTTGTAGATAGCACTTCTTTAGGAGTCAAAAAAAACATAAGTGAGGAATTTCAGAGTAACCACATGTATCCTGCTACTAGCCCACAATTTTAACAGATATATTCACAAAGGCTCAGTTATTCCCAAACAAAACAGAGTATTTTACACCCTTTCTTGTTAGGGTTATTACAAAGACTAATTATTTAGTGTTTATACAGGACTTGCCATTTATATAGTGCATTACATCTGCAAAGAAGTATTACTATTACTCACTATGTAAGGAATTGCCAAATTTCTCAGCTGCCAGTACAAGTGGAAAGGAGGACAAAGAATGCCATTGATGAGGGTTTCTAAGTGCCAGAGCAAAAGTCACATTCAGGAGTAGCCTGGCAGGGTTAAAAAAACACAGATAGAATGAGGCTATCTGAGGTATAGGACCCTGACTGGGGCAAGAGAGACATGTGTCCTTTCTTTCATAAAATCCAACTTTCTGTTTAGCATCCTGCACTGAGATAGTCCTTGATCAAAGGAATATACTTATCTATTTATTGTCTGGCTTTTTGTATTTAACTGTCAACTCCATGAGAACAAGAAATTTGTTTTTATCAATCTACATATCCAGTGCCTAAAACAATGCCCAAGATGTAGCAAGCATTCAGAACATATATGTTTACAATACACCTTCTGAAGCTAAGTATTCTGAAGCTAAGTATCTGAAATAGCGCTAACATTAGGAGGAGTCCTACCTTCATAGTGACCAAGGTATGGGGAGGAGACAGATAATAGTCAACTAAACACACACAGAGATACACAACTATAAATGTGATACATGCCATGAAGGAAAAGAACAGTACTGCTGTGTGAGAAACTAATGAGGGAATAATTTAAATAACAGTTAAACTGAAGCCTGAAAAATGAGTAGAACTTATCCTAGAGAAGTGAATTGCAGGCAGGGGAAATGATCTAGGTTGAAGAAAGAGTCTTTAAAACACTCACACTCTGCCTAGTGGGACAGGTTGGCAGAGGTGCACCATGACATTGGTAGGGGAAGGGGGTACCAGATTTGCTACCCACAGCATTCCTGATAAAGGTTCAGCTTTTATTTTCATTCCCATGGATAGCCACTTCAGTGGTTTTTAAGCAGAGCTGGAATTATCATACTTAAATATTCATTTTTGTGGCCTTGACAATGAAATGAAGAGGGAAATAAGAACTGAAGTGGAGAAACCAATTGTACTAATTAAGGGAAAAAATGAGGATGGTTTTATACAACTATAATGACACAGAATAAGTGCAAAAGGAAAAGGAGAGATATGTGCTGTAAGAGCAAAATAGCTTCTTGAGTGACTGAAGTTGAAAGAAAGATGCCAAAAATGATGCCTAAGTTTCTGTTTTGAGGAACTGAATATGTCATTTTAAAGTACATATTACATAAAAACATATACCATTTAAGATACATATTATATTATGTGTGTGTGCTTAGATGCTCAGTCGTGTCTGACTCTTTGTGACCCCAGGGACTGTAGTCTGCCAAGTTCCTCTGTCCATGGAATTCTCTAGGTAAGGATACTGGAGCGGGTTTCCATTTCCTACTCCAGGGCATCTTCCCAACCCAGGGACTGAACCCATGTTTCCTGCATGGGCAGGTGGATTCTTTATCACTGTGCCACTTAGGAAATCCTCACATGTAAATATACATGTGCGTATATATATTATATATATATATATATATATATAATATATATACATGTACTATATATCTTAAAATATATATATAAAACTAGATAATTTCAGAGTTTAATAAGAATATTTCTTTATAGATGAAAAAATACTATGGTTTCAAATTCTGCCCCTTAGTATTTAAGGCAGGACTCATTTTTTACCTGTCTAAACCTTTATGCCACCATATTCCAAATCTCAATTGGTAACTCATATCTCTCCATCAATTAATCTATATTATAATTATTAGAATGACAAATTTTAATTTAGTTTGATGCATATAATTTTAAACTGAAAATATGAGAAAAACTACTCTACTTTGATTTTATACATGTATATACAAATATGTGACCATATATGAGTGAAGTATATGATATATACATGATCATTAACTATTCTTTTAACCTCCATACTTTGCAGCAAATTAGTAAAAACTCACTTAGTTATTTTGTTCAGAAAAGAAAACAACTCAAAACATTAGGGCATTTTTCAGGACTGCCATCAAGTAAGCTTAATTTACTATTTAAATATATGATAATCAAAAACATAATTAATATTATTACATAATTAGAATAATCATAATATTCCCATTTGTCAGAAGTTTACAAACTCTTTAAAGCAGGATAAAATACCCTGGAAAAATTCTGAATCATGAAATTATTAAGGATATGTGATTCACTCATTTAAATGTCATTCATTCAATAAAAATCCTAGGCATTGCACTGAGAGGTGGTGGCTAATAAGATAAACAAGACATGGTTGATCTCTGCTTTCAAGGCACTTATTTGGGTTTATTATCTTCTTTTTTTTTTTGGTCACAGAGTACCTTGTTCAATCACAACTTTACAGAAAAGTTTCATGTGCAAAACAGATAAAGGGGATGCTGTCTCATTCTTCCAACTGGGGCTGTTCCGCCAAGAAATTCAGTTCTAGTGGTAAACTGACATATATGAGAGGGTAAGTACATTTCCCCTGCTCCTATAGCTATATTGTCTGCAGCTAGTTAAGTGATAACCCTGGATTCATGTTTAGACCTGGATTCTGTGGGATACAAGAGCCTGCACATGCAGGAGACCCAGTTTCAGTCCCTGGGTTGGGAAGACCCCCTGGAAAAGGAAATGGCATCTCATTCCAGTATTCTCTCCAGCCTGGGAAATCCCATGGACAGAGGAGCCTGGCCAGCTATAATCCATGAAGTTGCAATGGAGTCAGATACAACTTAGTGACTAAACAATAACTATTAGCCTTCTAGGAGATGGGTACTCCGATCTGAGTTTGTCTCCTCAGCAGTTTATAAAAGAACTCCACAGTTGTGCCATTTCAAACACTGTCATTTAGAACTGGAATGTGGAGGAGTTTTCATTCCTTGCACTTAAGATAATGCCTAAAATAGGCCTATGAGCTTCTAAAGCCCTAAGTTTATAAACTGTAAGTACAACCTCCCCCACTTCCACAGTTACTCTCAATTGCAAACAAGGACCCGAAGTCAGTCACTAACAGGACTCAAAGTTGTACAAATGAATGACTGGACATAGTAGGACTAGATCTTGAAACAATTATTTTCATAAAATCATTTTTTAAGTGCCTGAGAAAGACCAGAATGTTTTCTAACTGAAATATTTGCTGGGGCGGAAAAAAAGGTGGTTGTAGAAAAACAAAACAAAACAAAAATCCAGGTGTTTCTTTACCCTCTCAAACTCAAGATGCCAGCAGCTAAACAGGAGAAGAGCTAAAAGCAGTTTTCAGATTTTATGGGGAGTCTAATGGTAACAGTCTCAAGGGAGCAAAATCCTCACAGTTAAAAATGATCTCATTAAAACCTCTCCAGTAATCAGAAAGAGCCAGAGAAAACAGCTATTGGATTTAAAAACAAAAACAAAATGGAAAAAAAGAAAAGCAACCAAACTATTCTCACTAATGTATCTTAGTACAGCATAATTAAATTGCCTATTATAACATCCTCCCCCCAAATCCAAATGAAGGGAATATTTAAGTGACAGGAAAAAACTAAGTCTAAATAGCACACACAGAGACATATCAACTAACAAAGAAGTCTTTAATTGGTGACAATCTGCCCTAAATCACTGTTACCATTTCCCAACATAATCAGTTTCAGATCTGTTAATTCCTCATATCTTCCTCTATCTCAGGCTGTCTGGGGCTTCAGAATAATAATGCCAAGTACCTAACAGAGCTTTCAATCTCCAAGGAATATAACAAACATGCAATTGTGTAGCTGTGTGAGCTGCCTTTTCCTAACAAACTACACAGCCCCTGGGAGAATTCACTCAGCCTTCAGCTCTTTGGCAAAATTTAAGACTTCTTCGCATGATAGCTAGAGTCATGCTAACAAGCCCTGCCTTAAGGTACCAGAGATGTAATTAGTAGAAAAGCAAATCATTTTATAATTCTTATTAACCATTGCTCTTTACCCATAACTTTCAACGTTTTACAGAATATAAAATGTATGCCTCCTCAAGAAGTATCAGATGCCAAAGAAATAACTATTGAACATGATAAAACAATGCAATAAAAATAAAAGTCACTCTATAAAAAAATCTTCCAGTAGTCATATATGGATGTGAGAGTTGGACTATAAAGAAAGCTGAGTGCCGAAGAATTGAGCTTTTGAATTGTGGTGTTGGAGAAGACTCTTGAGAGTCCCTTGGACTGCAAGGAGATCCGACCAGTCCATCTTAAAGGAAATCAGTCCTGAATATTTATTGGAAGGACTGAAGCTGAAGCTGAAACTCCAATACTTTGGCCACCTGATGCAAAAACCTGATTCATTTGAAAAGACCCCGATGCTGGGAAAGATTGAGGGCAGGAGGAGAAGGAGACGACAGAGGATGAGATGGATAGATGGCATCACCGACTCAATGGACATGAGTTTGAGTAAACTCCGGGAGTTGGTGATGGACAGGGAAGCCTGGCATGCTGCAGTCCATGGGTTTGCAAAGAGTCAGACAAGACTGAGCAGCTGAACTGAACTGAAAAATATCTTGAATCGTGAATTACTGCTATTGTGTTTATGTTTCTCTCCACATCAGACAAAGGAAATGAAAACTGTGTACAATGGAGGTTTGTTACCTCTTATAGAGAGCACATTTCCACAGCTCTTCATCTGAACCTCAGTGTAAATCTTTGGTGAGTTTTTGTAAAATATCAGCAATCCACAGTGCAAGAGAGCAGTCTAAATCCTGGGGAGCTATAACCAGCCAGTGAGGCAATGATGAGAAACTCTGGCCAAAGTTGCGTCTCAAGTCAGTTCACAGCAGTTAAAAGAAAGTGTTAGTTGCTCAGTTGTGTTTGACTCTTTGTGACTCCATGGCATAGCCCACCAGGCTCCTCTGTCCCTGGGATTCTCCATGCAAAAATACTGGAGTGGGTCGCCATTGCCTTCTCCAGGGGATCTTCCCAACCCAGGGATCCAACCCAGGTCTCCTGCACTGCAGGCAGATTCTTTACCATTTGAGCTACCCTGGAAGCCCACAGCAGTTAAAAGCTGCTGTGTAATTCTTTAAAGTCCTAACTCGATGATTTCAATTATATGAAGGCACATTTCATGTGTTCTACTCCACCTAACAAGGCCCAATTTCTTGGTCCTCACAAATCCATTTACTGGGGTCCGTTCCAATAATTTGGAAGACCATGTATTCTTATGATATCTCAAAACTGATTCTTGAAAGTTTAAGTGATGGTAAAATTTAAAATTTCTGGTACATTGTAAACAGTAAATTCAAAATAAAATTTCTGTGTCTCTTTTAAGTGCATCTAACAAACCATACGGGGGCTTCCCTGGTGGCTCAGCAGTTAAGAATCCACCTGCAAAGCAGGAGATGTGGGAGACGTGGGTTTGATCCCTAGGTTGGGAAGATCCCCTGGAGTAGGGCATGGCAACCCATTCTGGTATGCTTGTCTGGAAAATCCCATGGATAGAGGAGGCTGGTGGGCTATAGTCCTTGGGGTTGCAAAAGAGCTGGACACAACTCAGCTCCTTACCACACGTGACGAACCATAAAGACCACCCTGAATTAATACCCACCATGACCTATTTAAATAGATATATAAATAAGCACTTTTTTAAGTTGCAAATTTGATATTAATATTACTCATTTTACTCTTTTAACTTGTATTTCCATTTCAGTTCACATCCAACTTTCTCCTCATGCCATATGCTTAAGGATAAAGCTTGAAAGATTTGTTGTTGGCTATTGACCAGCCAATCACAGTTCTCTGCTTTGAAATTAGGAACCCTGGAACTGGTCTTGTGTTCACCACCCTGGAGGTTTTTGCAGCTCTTTAGGTGCACCACAGACAGATTTCAGGATGTTCAGATATGTATCGTGTTGGCTGAAAAGTTCACTCGGAATTTCCTGTCATAGCATACTGGAAAAACCTGAACAAACTTATTGGCCAACCCAATATTTCCCTTATAGAAGTGAAAGAAGGGCAAATATGCAAACCAAGCAGGGGAAAAAAGGGAATCCAAAAGCAAGGTTTCAGGTACCTCAGTTTTAGAAATGACATATAAGGAGAATGAGAATCTGGAAAATGGAAAACAACCATACCCATACATCTTTGAAATGCATAGGTATTCTGGTTTGAAGACCACTTGCTCCAAGATGGCTAAGCCCACATACCCACAAATCTAGTTGCCAGCCTTAGAGAACTCATTTCTATTACACTGGGAGCCACTACTGAAAGGCCCAGAATGAACAGAACCTCACGAATACACATGAATTACCTTCTTTGGACAAAATTTCTTAAATGTCATTAATTTAAGCTGATGCTAAAATGGTTTATATGCTTAATTGTAACATTTGAAGATAAAACAACCCAAACCAAATGTCATTATTATATTCATGAGTTGAATAAATTATCTATGATCTAATAGATCAAAGTACAATTTTAAATGATCAGTAGTCAGGATGGGAACCAAATAAGCAAAACCCAGTGTAATGGGTAAAAAGAGCCAAATGCTTTCTCTGGAGATTACAAGACCTCTGCTTATAATGAGGAACAAATGGTTCTAGGGATCAGGGTAGCTGACCCATTCTTTAAAATACCCTACAACTAACCTAAATAACTATAAAACTATTAGCAACTTCAAGGAGCTCAAATAATTATAAAGGAACCTCTCAGTTTCTCTGAAATGCTGGCAAGCTTTGGATTAGTTTTATTCTTTAACAGACCCCAGTTGGAACAGCAACATTTCTTGTAAATTAAATGTATTTAAGGTTTTGTTTTTCTACAAGGAGCAGCTGTAACTTCTGCTTTTCTGACTATTTTAAAATCTTTTTATTTTCTATGTGCTGAAAGTTGTTACTATTTTTTTTTTAACCAAGTAGTTTACAACTAGTCAATAAAATCTCTGATGATCATAAAACTCTTGTTTCTATTTTAATTATGTTGATAAACCTGTTTTCTAAATAATTGCTAGGTTCCTTGAAATATAAGGTAGTACAAGTTCTCTCTCAATCAACACTTCTTTAACTAAAAGTTACAATAAAAACTAAAGAATGACAACTTTAGCTATCAATTTTAATCACATATCCTTTATCAATTACTAGAAGATATATAAAAATGGACTATTAATAGTGTATAATCTTCTAAGTTGAAATTAAAGATAATTCATTTTGACAAAAGAAGGCAAAATCAGTGACATTATAATTTTAAATATTCATAAAAGCTTTATGCCTAAAATCAATATTATAAATGTTTATAGGTAAAAATAAACATTTTTTCACATTGCAAAATTCAGGATTTTTAAAGTAAAGTTGATGCTAAGTTAATTTCATGTTCCTATACCTAAATATGTGTGTTCAGTCTCAAAGAGTTCAACTTCATTAAAAATCTACACAGTTGAAATTCATATTTATTTTCAAAATAAGAATATTTTCTTTATTAATAACAATGCAAGATTACATTTTCCTCATAAATTATAAAATAAGTTTTTCTACTTCTAAATATGCTTTCTTAACTCTTAACAGATATCTTAGGCCAGTATACAAAGGGTCCATTTTAAATCCATGCTTATTTTTAATTGACAATGACATGATTTAATAGAGATGAAGTTCTGAACTTGCAGACATCATAGAGGAATCATGAGGTCTTAATGAGCAAAAAGTTGACCCTTGTAAAGGATTATTTACTAGTTTTGTTTTGTTTTTTAATGGCAAAACATCAAATACTCCTTTGACCTAAATACTAAAAAGGCAAGCAAATAATAAAATTTGAAACACATTTTTGTTCCTACTCTCAATCATATTTCTATTTGCTATTTTATTTGCTTTTGTTTGTTAAACCATTTTCAAATTCACTAGTTAAAAAGTGAAGTTTACATGAACAAATAATAATCTGGGATATACATCAGCTAATGTTCAAAGTCACTAAACAAATGATGTGGCAGCTTTTCTTATCACGCATTCCTTTAATTAACTTTTTCTTCTGTGTTCTCAAGGGAAGAACTAGAGAGAAAAGTTTTTACTTGAATTATGCATATCAATTTCTTCTTTAACTTCTATAAAATAAAATGTCATGACCAACATTTCCTATATGGAAAAATCAGCTAGGTTTTAACTTTTCTGATTGAAAGTATACAGTTTTTAGAATTACTAACTTTATTGTCTTTACTAATCAAAGTATTATCTTTAAACATTTAAATAATAAAAATAACACTATTCTTATTTGCTTAGAAATAAAAGAATCAAATAAAGACATTTCAAAGCATCATGACCAGTAAAGAAAAAAATACAACCAGTAATTATATGATGTTCCAGGATTTGAGGTAATCCTAGACATGTTGAAAAATGCAGAAGATGAAATAAGCACCATACAATATGATAAGTGACACAAGAAACATGATTTTACTCCCAAACATGTAAATAATTGACAGCTCCTACAACCATTATTAATTGATCTAACACTTGAAAGAAATATACTACCACCTTTCTAACAATGCTAAGAGCTGGCTGAAAGTCAAGATTGGCAATTCAAATAGCCTATCTCTAGTGTCAATTGTCAAAGTCACTCAGTCGTGTCCGACTCTTTACGACCCCATGGACTATACAGTCCATAGAATTCTCTAATCCAATACTGGAGTGGGTAGCCTTTCCCTTCTCCAGGGGACCTTCCCAACTCAGGGATCAAACCCAGGTCTCCTGCATTGCAGGCAGATTCTTAACTAGCTGAGCTACAAGGGAAGCCCCTATCTGTATTACATGGTCACATAAATTCAGTGTTGGTAGCAAAATATTGCTGTTAAGTTGCTTCAGTCGTGTCCGACTCTGTGCGACCCCATAGACGGCAGCCCACCAGGCTCCCCCATCCCTGGGATTCTCCAGGCAAGAATACTGGAGTGGGTTGCCATTTCCTTTGCCATTTCCAGTGCATGAAAGGGAAAAGTGAAAGTGAAGTTGCTCAGTCGTGTCCAACTCTTAGCGACCCCATGGACTATATAGCCTACCAGGCTCCTCCATCCATGGGATTTTCCAGGCAAGAGTACTGGAATGGGGTGCCATTGCCTTCTCCGAGCAAAATATTAAGTAAAAGTAAAAACGTAAGAAGAACCAAATTAGTAAAGAAATTTCCTGTATGTTTTAGTTTTTGTACCCTAATGGCTAGAAAATTTATAGCAAGTACATAAGACTTCTCATGCTTTGAAGCTGTTTTCATATTTTAATCTGTGAACACTGTCTCCAATTTAAATAGTTTAAGATACGTAATAGTTTATCATCTTTACCATAAAAAAGAAATGTATAACCTATCAATCCAGATCATCATCAAAACTGAAATATTGTTGAAGCAACCGTAAGTTTTAGCTAACCATGGTTCCCATATATCTATCCTGAAGTGTGATAATACAAGCCTCCACACTTAACAAAATAATGCTACTCTCTCTTTGTCTCCCAATCCCACCTAGTTAATTGCCTTCCTTTTTATTTATTGACCTTTTATTCTATATCAGTGAATAAGCATATGACTTCCTACTATTGGGAACCATTAAGAAACCATCTCTATCTGTGATGCTGCCAATGTTGAAAGCACTTGTTGAAATTTACTCCAGGGGAACTCCTCAGCCAACTCTCCCTCCCACTTCCTTCAGGTCCTACTGCATTTCATAGCTGCAACACCATTTGCTACTTTTCACCTTACACCTCAAAGACTGGAAGTCTGCCCATAAGGGAATTTGAAGCCCACATAGATAGTGTTGAGCAGTTTAATCAAGTTTGATAGGATGGAGGTGTAAGAGATAATTATGCACTGAAAGCTTAATTTTAGAAGCTGCAAAAAAAATAGAAGCTAACTATATTTTGAATGTGGATTTTCTCTTTTTTTCCCTTTGGAATTCTTTCTTTTTTAATTGAATATATTGACATATAATAGGGAAACTTAAGTGTACAACACATTACTTTGATACATTTAATTTATTATGAATTCCATGGTAGCCATATTTCACATTACATAATTATAGTACAATATTGTTGTGTATATTCATTATAGTGTGCATTAGATCAATATAGCTTATTTATTTAAACAGCATCAATTTTATCCCCCACCTTCATCCTCAGGTAACCAAAACTTTGCTTTGATTTTTATGAACTTGAATTTTCTAGAATTTACATATACATGATATCACACAGTACCTGTCTTCCTCTTTCTGGGTTGTTTCATTAGCATAATGTGCTCAAGATCTATCTGCGTTGCTGGAAATGGATGTGGATTTTCAATAGATAATTGTGCTTTATCTTAAAAGCAGAGGAAAAATTCTAACAGATTTTCAACTGACTTCAAAAGAGAAGGGTTTAGTGAAATATTTATATACTCTGGTATTCTTGCCTGGAGAATTCCATGGACAGAGGAGCATGATGGGCTACAGTCCCTGGGATTGCAGAGTTGGACACTACTACTACTTTGAAGTTTTATACTTTGGAGACATGAGAGAAATAAAGGATAAGCAATCTGCTCTTGATCTTATTTTATATGTTTATTATTTTGAATTATAGAATGTTTTAATTAAAAGGAACTTAGTGATCTTTTTAGTCCATGTCTGCTTCATTTTATAGATGGGAAACTGATTTGAGCAAGTTTAAGGAATTTGTTTCATGCTATTATAACCCACGGAGAAGGCAATGGCACCCCACTCCAGTACTCTTGCTTGGAAAATCCCATGGACGGAGGAGCCTGGTAGGCTACAGTCCATGGGGTCGCTAAGAGTTGGCCACAACTGAGCGTCTTCACTTTCACTTTCCCTTTCATGCACTGGAGAAGGAAATGGCAACCCACTCCAGTATTCTTGCCTGGAGAATCCCAGGGATGGCGTAGCCTGGTGGGCTGCCGTCTATGGGGTCGCACAGGGTCGGACACGACTGAAGCGACTTAACAGCAGCAGCAGCAGCATTATAACCCAGCTACTGTGGTGGCTCAGAGGGTAAAGCATCTGCCTGCAATGCAGGAGACCTGGGTTGGATCCCTGGGTGAAGAAGATCCCCTGGAGAAGGAAATGGCAACCCACTCCAGTATTCTTCCCTGGAAAACCCCATGGACAGAGAAGCCTGGTAGGCTACAGTCCATGGGGTTGCAAAGAGTCGGACACGACTGAGCGACTTCACTTTCATTATAACCCAAATAGGTTAAGAAAGCCCATCAATTTCCAATTAGACTATCATTTTCTACTGAAAACTAGAACAGAATCTAAAGAAAACAAAAACTTTTAATTTCAAAAACGTTTTTTTTTAAATTTGAAATGGGATTTTTAGTATTTCTGAAGTCGTTTTAACTAGGGCTTTAATTGAAGGTCCTTGGAAGCTGTAAGATTTGCTCAAAGTGTTTCACTTGGGAGGGAGGAGTTGCTTAATTGGTAGTTCTCTAGCAAGTTCAGCCCCAGAAACTCAACACCTAGAAGGGAATTATATTAATACATTAAGCAATATCATTGTATTAAGCATTAACTACATGAGCATATTAACTAAACCCACACCTGTAACAACCATCTAAAATGTTGTTACTATATCTGATAGTTTATGTTCAGTTTTGAAAACCTTTAAGCTTAGGAATTTCATTCTTAGGCTCATGAATTTAGGTTGAAGACAATATCATCATAATCTCTACCTGTCACAGAGATACAAGGCCTGTACTGATACAATAAATGGTTGATTCTGTCATCATGATAGCTATAAAAAGTGACAGCTCTCTTAAGACTGCATACTTTGGTTTAATAGCAACATGTACAAAGAATAATGTGATGGTTTGAGTGACTTTTTTTAGCAAAAGAATATATCAGGAAAGTATGGTTGTAATCTGATTTCAACCTTAACACCTCATCAATGAATCAATGTATATTTTGTATTTATTTCAAATACATATATTGGACCAGTCTCTTTACTGTTATTATATATATGCATAAATATAAATATTTAAAATTAAGGTATTCCATGATTAAACAAGAAAATTTCCCCATTCATTTTTAAAATAATTTCAGACCTGCCTCGTGTTCTGTGTATCTAGATAATAATGGGATATTGCTGTTATCTACCCAAGTCTTTCAGAGAAGGCAAACGAATCTTCCATTTGGAACTGGGTCCCATCTAGCATTTTGATTATATTCAAAAGAGAGGACTAATCTTAAAATGTTAGTTCATTTGTAAGTCAAGCTTTGTGTGTGTGTGTGTGTGTGTGTGTGTGTGTGTGTGTGTGTGCGCGCTCAGTCATGTCCAACTCTTTGAGATGCCATGAACCATAGCCCACTAGGCTCCTCTGTGTATGGCATTTCCCAGGCAAGAATACTGGAGTGGGTTGCCATTTCCTCCTCCAGGGGATCTGGAGGATAAAAGTGATGATCTTAAAAATTCCTTTAAATTTAGAAACATTAAATTTATTATAAAAAGAGTGAAGTCAGAAAGAGAAAAACAAATATCTAACCTATTTGCAGGGCAGGAATAGAGACAGAGATGCAGAGAAAAGACTTGTGGATACAGCAAGCGGGAAGGAGAGAGTGGGGCGAGCTGGGACAGTAGCACTGACATATACTATCGCATATAAAATAGATAGCTCATGGGAATCTGCTGGAAAGCACAGGGAACTCAGGTCTGTGAGTTGTGATGGGTGGTGGAGTGGGATGAGGGGGCGGGAGGGAGGCTCAGGAGGGAGGGTATATATATATATACTTAATGTTGTTGAACAGTAGAAACTAACACAACATTGTAAGACAATTATCCTCCAATTAAAAAACAAATAAATAATTTTTAAAAGCTTGATTTAAAAAGTACTTATAATTCCACATATAAAACAATCTCAATTGTTTTACTAAGAAAGTTACCTTAATGAAAAATATATATATATATAAACATAAAAAAGCTATTTCATAAAGATAATCTTTTACCTAAGGAAAAGAGCAGAAGAAAAGCTGTTTTAAAGAGCCCTCATATTTAAAAATAAATAAATAAATAAAGAGCCCTCATAAGGGGAAAGAGAAAATAAAGTATATTTTTAGTAAGTAAGCATTAATAACTAACGGGAGTATCACACTAATAAGGTGGTCTTTGGAAATACTGTATAGTGTAAGATAAATACATGACCAAGCCAAAGATTTCCAGTCTCATTTCTGTCATGTTCTTTAACAGAGGGCAAAGCTAGTTAAACAGATGGCACTCAGGATTTCTCAATGAATTCAGCATCTGTGTGTACATGTTGCATAAATGCCAATTAAAATGTGTCCGAGTAAATTTACATCCCTTGCTGATAGAAAGTAAGCCAATCTTGCTGGCTCAGGATCAAGGTTAAACCTAATCATCTGCTGAACTTGCAGCAAGTTGCTCAAAAATTGTACAGAAATTCCCAGTGAAATAATAAAAACAGAACTCCTATTGATTTGTATTTATTTACATTCATAACTCATTTCTAAAGCCTTGGGCTAGAGCTCAAAGAGGAAAAAAAAGTTACTATTTGTATGACTTGGCCAAGTACACTTTTAACCATATTTCCAACAAATACCTCTTTGATTAAGATGCCTGCCTGAATAAATTTTCCTAACCTCCTTCTTGCAACTTCCTAGTTCAGATAATTTTGTTTAAAAATTATCCTTTCAACATGATCTTGAACAAAGGAAAAAGCATGCAGCAGTTGGAATATCATTTATATAAGAAAGAACAGAATCTGCTTCAGGGTGACAGGGAGCCATGAAATTATTTGCAACAGTTCCTTCTAGAGGAACATAAAAATGGCTTCACCTGACATCCTTTTGACTCAGTATTTTCTGCAGCACCCCTTCATCCCCAGTTCATACGTACCTCCCTAAAGCTTTGCTAGGCTACGAGAAACTTGCTCTTTTTGAATTTCAAACTTTCAGTACCCACATTACTCATTCTAAAGAGAAATTTGGGACTTGTTATTTAAAACATTCATCCCATTGCAAGGGGATATTACACAGACATAAAATATAATGTTTTTTTAAAAGAACTAATAAAATTCTTAAGATAAAATGTTAATTGAAAAAAGAAAGCATATAAAAATAGGTATAACTGAGTTTCCAAAAGTGCGCTCTATAAAACACTAGTTCAAAGTGCTCTCAATATGTATTTGCTTTACAAAAGTAAGACATTTATGTTTGGAAAATGTTATATTATGGTCCACCTTTGGCAAATTACAATATCCTTTAGCATATTAAAAGTATTGTGAAGTCCTATAGTGAAGAAACCCATTTAACTTTGTTACCCTACTATTTTATTTAATCATGCCAATTTTACTTCATTAAGTCTTTTAAATTATTTGAGAAATAGAATAACAGTGCCTTATTTCTTTTTAATATAGTTGATTTCTCACAAAGAGTCAGACACGACTGAGCGACTAAGCATAGCACAGCACATAGCTGATTTACAATGCTGTGTTAATTTCTGCTGTATAGCAGAATGATTCAGTTATACATATACATACATTCGCCTGAGCGTGGAAGAACTGATGCTTTCAAGTTGTGGTGCTGGAGAAGACTCTTGTGGTGTTGAGAAGACTCTCAACAAGGAGATCAAACCAGTCAATCCTAAAGAATATCAACCCTGGATATTCATTGGAAGGACTGATGCTGAAGCTTCAACATTTTGGCAACCTGATGTTAAGAGCCAACTCATTGGAAAAGATCCTGATTCTGGGAAAGATTGAGGGCAGGAAGAGAAGGGGGTGACAGAGGATGAGATGGCTGGGTGGCATCACTGACTCAATGGACATGAGTTTGAGCAAACTCTGGGAGATAGTGAAGGACAGGTAAGCCTGGCATGCTACAGTTCATGGCATCGCAGAGTCCGAAATGACTGAAGCAACTGAGAGCACGTGCGCGTGAACACACACACACACATCTTTTTTATATTCTTTTCCACTATGATTTACTTCTGAGTACTGAATACAGTTCCCTGTGCTATACAGTAGGATCTTGTTGTTTATCCATTCTTTCCACAATAATTTGTATCTGCTAACCGTAAACCAGTGCTCTCTCTCAGATAAAATCCTTAGTAATATACTTTGGGAAAGGCTATGTTTCCAATTTTGCAAAAAGAAAAAAAATTAAATATGTGTATATGTAGAAAGCAGAGGCACAAAGAGAAGAAAACTGTTAAGAATAGTCATTCTTGAGTTATGACATTGTAAATGATTTTTAAATCTTTGTCTTTGCACATTTCTAAGTGATTTTCTACTATAATGAACCTACCTTGGTTTTATGAGAGAAAAGTGTCCATTGTACTAAACACCATCTTATTTCTTATACTGCAGAAGTATACATGATATTTCTAATCCCTCACTACAAATGGCTACAAATCTGTCATTTTGTATGTGGAAGACTTTGAATTAAGAACTGAATCTCATGTAATCATCACAAAGGCTGACAAAGAGTTTTCACTTTTTTACAGATGAAGAAACTGATATTTTGCTTAGTATATAGGCAAGTAAGGATTCTATCCTAGGTCATTCTGATGTCAAATCCAATACTTTTAAACATTAACTTCTGTTAAATCTTTGAGGACAAGAATTATGCTTCATATTAGATATTCCCAGAGTATACCAAAATAGTACCTAAAATAATAATCAAATAAAACTAATACTTAACACTCACTGGCTGTTAGATGCAAGGTATGTTTGTGTGTATATGTGTGTTAAATAATAACACTAACATTTAATGAGTATATATGCTGTACTAGGAACTGGGCTAAATGTTTGTAACAAATTAATTTCATAAATTCCCACCAGAACCATATGAATTTAATATTATTATCACCAATTTATTGGTAAAAAAACAAAACAAAACAAAACAAAAAGAGCTATAAGAGTACAAAAACCAGGATACAAACCATATCAGTTTAATTTTAAAATCAGTGCTCTTACTCACTAGATTAGTGTGACACCACAGAAGGTATGATTTTTATCCCAATACACACTTTCTAAATTGAGTTCTTCTTTTAGGAAAAGGAAAAGTTTAGAAGACAAATTCAATTCAAATTTCTTACATCAGTATATAGATGCTTATTCATTCTACTCATGTTTGTTACTTAAAATGGTGAAATTAAACTATTATCCAAGAGAGATGAAAAAAACCCATATCATAAATATACCTACATTTTGATAAATATCTAAACATCTCTTTTTTTTTTCCTCAGTCGATACCTTTTATTTTTTTTTATATAAATTTATTTATTTTAGTTGGGGGCTAATTACTTTACAATATTGTAATAGTTTTTGCCATACATTGACATGAATCAGCCATGGGTTTACATGTGCTCCCCTTCCTGGACCCCCCACCCACCTCCCTCCCCATCGCATCCCTCTGGGTCATCCCATTGCCCCGGCCCTGAGCCCTTGTCTCATGCATCGAACATGGAATGGTGTTCTGTTTCACATATGATAATATACATGTTTCAATGCTATTCTCCCAGAACGTCCCACCCTCACCTTCTCCCTCAGAGTCCATAAAATTGTAAGCCAGGAGGAAAAACAACAATACAGTATACTAATGCATATATATGGAATTTGAAAGATGGCAACGATAACCCTATATGCGAGACAATAAGAGACACAGATGCATAAACATCTCTTTTAAAAAATACTTTTCAAAAAAAATGGTAAAAAAGTATTTTATAGAGCTAATCTTCTTTGATTTTCTGACTTATAGATTTGGACAGGAAAGAAAAAGAATTTCATGATGAGTGGGTTTACACTACACTCAATATGGTGTACTAGACAGACCATATACCATATAGTCCCTCAAACAACCTTTCCCATTGGCTATATCTTCTTCCTTTACTCACCCTTAGCAAACTGTATCTAACACAATGGGTGTGCAAAAACGTTGGTTGTTATCTTTAATACAATAGAGTTTAGAATACACTATCCCAAAATAAGGCACATTGAATATTTTAAGATGAAGGAATTTGAGAAATGGCAGATAGAATAAGGATCCTCTGATCTCAGCCTTCTTCCCTGAAGCACAAGACCCTCACGTAAGAGATGCTCTCCTATACCTGGAGAAGAGGCCAATCTTTATCGCTGAAGATGGAGGACCACTGAGAGGAACCTGAACAAACAAACCTTGCTTATTTCCACCCACTTTCTATTCTCAGCTCACACCCTTTTATCCTATCACATTCTCCATGACTTTCTACTCTTCATCAAACTTAGTATAAAAACCCTCCCAGGCTTAACTGCTTCTTTAGGGTTTCATTTCCTATGAAGACTTCTGTGACATGTAAAGCTTATATTAAATAAATGTGTGTGTTTTTATCCTATTAATCGATCTTCTGTCAGTCAAATTTACAGGGCACCAGCCAGCGAACATAGAAGGGTAGCAGGAAAAACAAATTTTCCTCCCCTACACACATCAACCCTGAATATTCACTGGAAGAGGACTGACCCTGAAGCTGAAGCTCCAAAACTTTGGCCACCTGATGTGAAGACAGGAAAAGACCCTGACGCTGGGAAAGACTGGGGGCAGGAGGAGAAGGGGGAGACAGAGCAAGAGATGATTAGATACCATCATTGACTCAATGGCCATGAGTTTGAACAAACTCCAGGAGATTGGGAAGGGCAGGGAAGACTGGTGTGCTGCAGTCCATGGGGTCACACAGTCAGGGACGACTGAACAACTGAACAACAAACACACAACTTATTAGTTTTATGATTGAATTGCTTTAATATTAAGCTCAATGTCCATCTTTTTATCTTCACTAAGCTTCAATACCTTGTTTATCTCAGGATAGCTGGAATCTGGTACTGTTACTAAGAAGGACCTAAGTGGTACTTTTCTGGATGAACAAAGTAATCCCATTCAATCCGGAAAACAATCAAGGAGGTGTGCTCATTTTCTAAGTTAAGAATTTTGCCCAAGGAATTGTAGCTATTGTGTGGCAGATGGGGTGTAAACCTAGGTGTGTCAAATTCCACAGCCAAGTCCTTTCCATGTATCTGTTCATTATCATTTAGTTCAGCTCTGATATTACAAGCAATCATAAAAACTGGAACAATCAAAAGCAATTACATAATTTAAATATTCCCACCATCTTTAGTGTTTTCATGAGTCACAACGATCTTTTACACTAAGCTTACATAAATAAACTCCTTTAAATATTTTATACTTTATTGTAACAAAAATTGCTGAATAAAACATTAATAATAATGATAATAAACAATAAGCATTTACTATATAGCACAGGGAACTATATTCCATATCTTGTTATATACTACAATGGAAAACACAAGAAGTATAGATATATATTGATACACCTATTAATAACTGAATCACTTAACTGTACATCTGAAGCTAACAATATTGTAAATCAATTATACTTCAATAAAAAAATGATACTCTATCACTTGGATGTACCACAGAAAGCACACTTTAACTTCTATAACCTAATGAACATTAGTTTTTATAAAACAAATAAGAAAAGGCATATGCAGTTCAAATTTTGCTCCTTGCTCAATGAAAGTTTAGAAAACAGCAACCACTAACACCAACAGTCTCCAAAGTGTCTCTATTTACCATGTATAGGGAAAAACATTCAGAAATGACCTTCTGTTTGCCTTACAAAATATTAATGTCTTGCAAATGTACTCACTATTTACCATTTAACAAATTTCTACCAAATATATATTCAGTCACTATCCACTGGTAAATTGAAAGTACTCTTCAAAGCAAATCATGAAAACGAAAGGTTACTTATAATTTTAATATATTGGCGTGGATGTTTTCCAAGTTTCCTACATTTAGTATTTAACATTTCTGTTTTTTATATATCATAAGCTTTGAAGAAATCCATTATATATACGTATCCCTTTGTGTAGGATCCCAATTTGTAGCCATCATAAAACAAATCTGATTAAACAGTAAACCATCCAATAAAATTCTATCTTTTGGCCAACTTAACCTAAAAATGTTTTTCCACTAAATTACCCAGATGAACACAAATCTTGGACAATTATGGCACCCCACTCCAGTACTCTTGCTTGGAAAATCCCATGGATGGAGGAGCCTGGTAGGCTATAGTCCATGGGGTCGCTAAGAGTCGGACACGACTGAGCGACTTCACTTTCACTTTTCCCTTTCATGCACTGGAGAAGGAAATGGCAACCCACTCCAGTATTCTTGCCTGGAGAATCCCAGGGACGGCGGAGCCTGGTGGGCTGCTGTCTATGGGGTCGCACAGAGTCGGACACGACTGAAGCGACTTAGCAGCAGCAGCAGCAGCTCATGTGAGTAATTATTAGGGTGGAAAACTGCAGCAAGGTACAGATGTTCATTTTCAGATGACCAAAATAAGGGGAAAATATTCTATTCCGCACTGAATTCTATGTATGTAATACATTTTGCTCTAGTTACACTTTTCTATGAAAGACACCTCTTCATGGTTCTAAAATATAAGTAAAATAATTAAAGTGAGACAGGTGAGACTATTAAATCATATACTAGAGGGCTGCAAGTATTTTCTTTGAATTAGCACTTCAGTCAACATCCAATAATGTAGTCACAACTCTGTACAAGGGGGAGACCAGGTTATAGAGAAAGTAGCAATGGTACCTTCCTTTAAATATGAGTGAAGACTGTCCTGCATCTTGCTGAGAACAAAATACAAGCTATTTTAGCTTTAATGTTTCCAGAATTTTTCTAACAAGCTCACCTTGTTTTCACTGGGGTGCTTTGTGTTACTTGACTGTAGTTTAGTCCTCTGGCTCCAGTTTTGTCCTGCTGTTTGCTATAGAATTATTGTCTGGGAACCATTTTTGACCTTCTGCTGCTGCTGCTGCTGCTGCTAAGTTGCTTCAGTCTTGTCCGACTCTGTGCGACCCCATAGACGGCAGCCGACCAGGCTCCCCCGTCCCTGGGATTCTCCAGGCAAGAATACTGGAGTGGGTTGCCATTTCCTTCTCCAGTGCATGAAAGTGAAAAGTGAAAGTGAAGTCACTCAGTTGTGTCCGACTCTTAGCGACCCCATAGACTGCAGCCTACCAGGCTCCTCTGTCCATGGGAGTTTCCAGGCAAGAGTGATTCTTTTTACTGGCCTTAGCTATTGTTTTAGCTAGTTTCTGATGAGGTCTGTGCACAGACCAATCCAGTAATTCACTGGATGGTTGAGAACTTAGTATCTAATTTCACAGGAAATGAGTGAGGAGCCAAGTAAGGGGCACAGCACTTGTCATTCAAGTGTACTCTACCCTTCTGAATTCAGGACACACTTATGGAATCAGAATGCTATCCTATGGTTATACGTATATCACATCATACTACATGATAGCATGCTATATCTCTTTCTCAATTGTCTCTTTTCCCCATCCATCTTAAGTCTCAAGAAAGTTTTTGGCCACAGCACACAGAGTAGCATCAAGGAACAGCAGACACTTAATAATGATTTAGCTGAATGACTCAATGAATTAACTCAAAGGACCTCACATGAATGAATGAACCTCACATGACCCAAAGGTACTTCTTTGTATGAAGAAACCCTTTAACAGTGTTTCCACAAGGAATTAGCCCTTTGTGGCCTTTAATAGGATTCTATAAACAAGTAAACCTTTGGTTATTACTGGCAAAAAATACACTCACCTGCTGACACTGATATTATCCTCTGCAGATTTATTTATATTAAACTAGACTGTATAAATCTGGATAGAACAGTGTTTAAGAGCAGAGACTCGGGAGCCAGACTGCCTGGGTGAGAAACTTGGCTCAGTTGCTTACTTAGTATATGACTTTGGACAAGTTGCTTAACTGTTTTGTGCTTGAATTTCTTCACATATAAAAGAAGAATGAAACAGGGATTGATAATAGAAACTCTATCAGAGAACTGTGAGGATTAAATAACTTACTGTAACATGTGATACACTAAATAGTGCCCAATGCACTGAATAATGATACTACTAATAAATCTTAGCTAGCTATTATGGTTAATATTAATGTGATTCATATTATTATTATTTTAAGAGTGAGTGTAATCTCTAGGAAAATTACTATTATTAATCTCATTGGGAAATTGGTAAATTGAACTGGACTTGAAGAGGTTGACTGTATTTCAGTGGATAGCAAAATTTATTATGGAAAGCTGAGGACCAAATTCGTGGTATATGATAACTTGATTGGAATAAAATATGTAGTCACCATCGGCTAGAAATTAAAACAGCATGAGTAGCATCTTTATATAAATGAGGTCTCCTATGAAAGGATGACAAGTTCAAAAAAAGCACATAGCAATGTCAATTTGAAAAGGATTATAAAATGTGGGTGAAAGGACAGACACACGGAAACAGAAGGAATGGAAGGCTCATGAGGACATACTTAGTCTGTGTCACAATTCTGTCCAGCGTGTATACACAATCAATGACAGCCGGTGCCACATCATTTTTATCAGTATTATTATTTGAATTAACAGATATAACTTTCAGTTCAGTTCACTTCAGTCGCTCACTCGTGTCTGACTCTTTGCAACCCCATGGACTGCAGCACGCCAGGCCCTCCTGTCCATCACCAACTCCTGGAGTTTACTCATACTCATGTCCATTGAGTCGGTGACGCCATCCAACCATCTCATCCTCTGTTGTCCCCTTCTCCTCCCACCTTCAATCTTTCCGAGCATGAGAGTCTTTTCCAATGAGTCAGTTCTTCGCGTCAGGTGGCCAAAGTACTGGAGGTTCAGCTTCAGCATCAGTCCTTCCAATGAATATTTAGGACTGATTTCCTTTAGGATGGACTGGCTGGGTCTCCTGGCAAGCCAAGGGACTCTCAAGAGTCTTCTCCAACACCACAGTTCAAAAGCATCAATTCTTCAATGCTTAGCTTTCTTTATAGTACAACTCTCACATCCATACATGACTGATGGAAAAACCATAGCCTTGAATAGATGGACCTTTGTTGGCTTTTTCATATGCTGTCTAGGTTGGTCATAACTTTCCTTCCAAGGAGTAAGCATCTTTTAATTTCACGGCTGCAGACACCATCTGCAATGATTTTGGAGCCCCCCAAAATAAAGTCTCCACTGTTTCCACTGTTTCCCCATCTATTTGCGATGAAGTGATGGGACTGGATGCCATGATCTTTGTTTTCTGAATGTTGAGCTTTAAAACAACTTTTTCACTCTCCTCTTTCACTTCCATCAAGAGGCTCTTTAGTTTTTCTTCGCTTTTTGCCATAAGGGTGGTGTCATCTGCATATCTGAGGTTATGGATATTTCTTCCAGCAATCTTGATTCCAGCTAGTGCTTCATCCAGCCTAGTATTTCTCATGACGTATTCTGCATATAAGTTAAAAAAGCAGGGTAACAATATACAGCCTTGACGTACTCCTTTACCAGTTTGAAACCAGTCTGTTGTTCCATGTCCAGTTCTAACTGTTGCTTCCTGACCTGCATACAGGTTTCTCAAGGGGCAGGTCAAGTGGTCTGGTATTCCCACCTCATTCAGAATTTTCCACAGTTTATTGTGATCCACACAGTCAAAGGCTTTCACAGTCAATAAAGCAGGAATAGATATTTTTCTGGAATTCTCTTGCTTTTTCGATGATCCAGCGGATGTTGGCAGTTTGATCTCTGGTTCCTCTGCCTCTTCTAAAACCAGTTTGAAAATCTGGAAGTTCACAGTTCACGTATAATTGACGCCTGGCTTGGAGAATTTTGAGCATTACTTTACTAGTGTGTGAGATGAGTGAAACTGTGAGGTAGTTTGAGCATTCTTTGACATTGCCTTTCTTTGGGATTGGAATGAAAACTGACCTTTTCCAGTCCTGTGGCCACTGCTGAGTCTTCCAAATTTGCTGACATACTGAGTGCAGCACTTTCATAGCATCATCTTTTAGGATTTGAAATAGCTCAACTGGAATTCCATCATCTCCACTAGCTTTGTTTGTAGTGATGCTTCCTAAGGCCCACTTGACTTCGCATTCCAGGATGTCTGGCTCTAGGTGAGTGATCACACCATCGTGATTATCAGGGTCGTGAAGATTTTTTTGTACAGTTCTTCCGTGTATTCTTCCCACCTTTTCTTAATTTTAAATATCTTCTGCTTCTGTTAGGTCCATACTATTTCTGTCCTTTATTGAGCTCATCTTTGCATGAAAATTTCCCTTGGTATCTCTAATTTTCTTGAAGAGATCTCTAGTTTTTCCCATTCTACTGTTTTCCTCTATTGTTTTTTCACTGATTACTGAGGAAGGCTTATTTATCTCTTCTTGCTATTCTTTGGAACTCTACATTCAAATGGGTATATTTTTCCTTTTCTCCTTTGCTTTTCACTTCTCTTCTTTTCACAGCTATTTTTAAGGCCTCCTCAGACAGCCATTTTGCCTTTTTGCATTTGTTTTTCTTGGGGATGGTCTTGATCCCTGTCTCCTGTACAATGTCCGGAAACTCCATCCATAGTTCATCACGTTGGATTGCATCATCATTCCAACCATCATGATGCATCATTACAATCCATCATGATGCATCATTGCATCATGGTTGGATTGCATCATCGACTCAATGGACATGAGTTTAAGCAAACTCCAAGACATGGAAAAGGACAGGGAAGCCTGGTGTTCTGCAGTCCATGGTGTTGCAAAGAGCTGGACACAACTGAGCAACTGAATAACAACAAATAAAAATAAATAAATAAATAACTGTGTAAAATAATCTGTGCCTAATCTGTCCATTGTGTCATTTTTATCTTTCTACTTTAATAATTCTTCTATTCCATATATATGTATAACTATATCTCTCCATTAACCAAAGCCATCTCCTCAAACTTTTCTCAAAAGCACTTTCATATTCTTTCCTCCACAGCCAAACATTCTTCAAGTTGAGACACACTAAGCTTTTCTGTCTTCATCCTACTGAAAACACTTCCCAATTTAGATTTTAAAAAATCTCTTAATTGCCACGATTAGGAAGACTTTTTTCACATTAGTCCAACTTGATTGTTCTGCAGAATTGTTTTTTGTGGACCACTGTCCCTTGCTGGCAGGCTTCCCAGGTGATTCGGCGGTAAAGAATCTGTCTGCCAATGCGGGAGACACAGAAGTAGTGGGTTCAATCCCTGGGTCAGGAAGATCCTCTGAAGGAGGAAATGGCAATCCACTTCAGTATTCTTGCCTGGGAAAGCCCATGGACAGAAGAGTCTGCTCAGCTACAGTCCATGGGGGTCACAAAGAGCTGGACATGATTGAGTGACTGAGGACACATGCCTGCCTGCATGCATGCTCCTTCCTGGCAGCCTAATCTGTCTTCGGCCTACCATATTCATTTCTGCTGCTTTTCTTTCCTTGTCTTCAGCTGTTTTCCTTCTTGATCTTTATGAATTTTTCTCCATATGTTGTCCATCTAAAGGTTCTATCTTTTTTCTCTCTTCCTTTTTTTTTCATTTTGCTAAATACACTTCCTGACTCAATATTATTCAACCATATGATGTTCTCTACTTTTTTTATGTGGGAAGCTTCAGTATTTACAACCCTAGCCCAGATTGTTTTACTCAAGTGCTAAACCAATGATTCCACTTTCATCACATATAACCACTTGGATCCCTCATCCTTCACAGGACTGAATTCTAAACACACATGGTCTTCCCCAATACCAGTTCTCTTAAAAACTAAATAATAATAACCACTCTTATTCCTTGAGTATTTCCTCTCTCAGTATATGAGAACACTGAGAAATCCTAGAGTCAACGTGAAATGCTCACTCTGCATCAACTCCATATTCATATTCAAATTTACCATATTTTTCCCCCAAATCAGCAGCTTCTCTCCAACCTCAAATTCCCATATTAAACCAAATCCTAAGGAACTCCCTGGTGGTCTGGTGATTAGGACTCCACGCTTTAAATGCCAAGGGTGCAAGTTCAATCCCTGGTCAGGTAACTAAGATCCCAAATTATTTTGATGTAGCCAAAAATAAATTTAATAAATAAACCAGATTGTAGCCAGCTTGTTTGTCTAGGTTAACTCTATGAGTTTAATTCAATCTTGATGAATTCAAAGCATATAACCCAGATGAATATATACAATCTCTAGAAAGGTATAGCAATAGATATAGTTTGAAATAATTTCCTATGTGATTCCAATATAAAATAATACTCGTCTCTCCTATTTTCTCTGTGCTCAGGGTTAAACTCACTCTTCTAATCCCTTTGCATAGTTCGCACCCATGACTTCACACTAGCATTCCCTGAAATAGACAAGTTCAGATGTGTGCATCCCACATCCAGAGATTCAGAAGCAATTGTTTTAGGATGCAATCTGTTCTTTCCAATACACAGGCAAAGTTGAGATCTCTACTGAACAAAGAATATCTAAAGTTAGTGAGCAATATTCCAGGGCTACATAAAATAATCCATTGGTACAGGATACGAATAGAAATTGTATTGATATATATTTTAAATCTAATCTTTAAATTTTTAATAAAATTTCACATGATGTTTAAAAACATATTTCATAGCTCAGCATCAGTATATAATAGTACACAGTAAATGCTTTTACAACACCTGTAGTGTCAGTTCAGTTTAGTCGCTCAGTTGTGTCTGACTCATTGCGACCCCATCAACCTCAGCATGCCAGGCCTCCCTGTCTATCACCAACTCCCAGAGTCCACCCAAACCCATGTCCATTGAGTCAGTGATCCAACCAACCATGATGCCATCCAACCATCTCATCCTCTGTCATCCACTTCTCCTCCTGCCCCCAATCTTTCCCAGCATCAGAGTCTTTTCCATTGAGTCAGCTCTTCACATCAGGTGGCCAGAGTATTGGAGTTTCAGCTTCAACATCAGTCCTTCCAATGAACACCCAGGACTGATCTCCTTTAGGATGGACTGGTTGGATCTCCTTGCAGTCCAAGGGACTCTCAAGAGTTTTCTCCAACACCACAGTTCAGAAGCATCAATTCTTCAGCGCTCAGCTTTCCTTATATTCCAACACTCACATCCATACATGAGTACTGGAAAAAAGATAGCCTGGACTAGATGGACCTTTGTTTACAAAGTAATCTCTCTGCTTTTTAATAGGCTGTCTAGGTTGGTCATAACTTTCCTTCCAAGGAGTAAGCGTCTTGTAATTTCATGGCTGCACTCACCATCTGCAGTGATTTGGAGCCTAACCTGTAGTGTAACTGCAATATTTGTTACTAAACAGGCATATAAAAACTTAAAAGTCTAAAACCCTTCCCTGAAAATTCTGTAGCTTGCCATCTCTTGATGTACTGTGCAAATGGGTCTCCTTTCACACAGCCTCTAATCTTGTCAGGCAAAGTAATTATTCCATTGTGAAAGTATTAGTGTTAGTTGCTCAGTCATGTCCGACTCTTTGTGGTCCTGTGAATTGTAGCCCACCAGGCTCCTCTGTCCATGGAATTCTCCAGCAAGAATACTGGAGTGGTATACATTACCTTCTCCAAGCGATCTTCCCAACCCAGGGATGAACCTGGGTCTCCTGCATTGCAGGTGCATTCTTTACCATCTGAGCCTCTAGGGTATTCCACTGTAAATAACATCTAGTGTCCAACAGATGGTGTCCTTGTTACTCCCTTGCTTTAAAATCTCTGTTAGACTTCCCTGGTGGTCCAGTGGTTAAGACTCCATGCTTCCAATGCAGGGGGTGAGGGTTCAATCCCTGGTCAAGGAACTAGGATCCCATAGACCGCATGGTCAAAAAAAAGAAAAAAAAAATCTCTATTGATTCCAAGTGGCCTTGTTTAGCTTCAAGTTGAAATTTTAACTAGGTGACCTGTAAACACTTCCATCCCCATATCCTATGCTTCAATATTTGCTCCACTATCCAAACATACCTCCTCTCTGTTCACATTTGCTCTACTCAGTCTACAACAGTCATTCATTTCCTCCGTTGCTACCTAGTACACCCCCATTAAATTTGCAAAAGACAATTAAAACAGAGCTCTTTTCTCAGACATTCCAGGATTCCTCTGGATAGCATTAATTAAATGACTACAAGAGTATTTATTACATTATATTACAATTATTATCATACATATTTCTTTGTTCCCAGTAAATATTACCATCCTCAAATACTAAAATTGACTTTTTTATCTTTATATTTTCCCAAAATTTAGCATTGAGCTAAGGATACAATAGTGGCTTGATATATGTCTGTGACATCATTCAGTTTTTCAATAAATATTGATTGATTGCCTACTATGTGTCTGATACTCAGGTAGGCACTCTGAAAATAGTAAAAAATAATCCCTGAATAAACACATGTATAAATAATAAATTTTAAAAGTGATTGTTTCTACGAATTTACATTCCTGCCAACAGTGCAAAAGGGTTCTCTTTTCTCCACACCCTCTCCAGCATTTACTGTTTGCAGGTTTTTTGGTTTTTTTTTAGTTCTACAAGTTTATTGCTCCCAACCCATCTCTCTCCACCCTCATGCACACATGATCAGTCATGTTACCCCATGGACTGCTGCAGCCTGCCAGGCTCCTCTGTCCATGGACTTTTCCAGGCAAGAATACTGGAGTGGGTTGCTATTTCCTTCTCCATGTTTGTAGGATTTTTGATGGATGCCATTCTAATCAGTGTGAGGTGATATCTCATTGTAGTATTGACTTACATTTCTCTAATGATGAGTGATGTTGAGCATCTTTTCATATGTTTATTGGCCATCTGGGCCACAGTCCATGGGGTTACAAAGAGTCAGACAAGACTTGAGTGCTTAACACATTCAGAGCATGTCTCCTTTGGAGAAATGTCTGTTTAGGTCTTTTGCCCACTTTTTGATTGGGTTGTTTTTTTTTCCTTCAATTAAAAATAAATCATTTTTTTCAAAACGAATGTTATTTGTTACAAGGAAAATCTGAAGAAAAATAGCCATTACTAAAACAAACAAAAGTAACTCAACATTTACTGTACACCCAGGATTCCATCTATACATACAATTAATTCTCTTTTCTTTCTCTTAATGGTACTTCACTATTAATGGCAGCTCTAAACACATTCCTCACAATGATAAATTAGTTCCATAATAGTGCATGATTGTTAAGTCACTTCAGTCATGTCCGACTCTTTGCAACTCCATGGACTGTAGCCCGTCAGGCTCCTCTGTACATGGGATCCTCCAGGCAAGAATACTGGAGTGGATTGCCATGTCCACCTCCAGGGGATCTTCCTGACCCAGGGATTGAACCTGCATCTCTTAAGTCTCCTGCATTGGCAGGCAGGTTCTTTACCACTACCACCACCTGGGAAGCCCCTCCATAATAGCAACTCCAGGAAATTTAAGATTCTAAAATGTTACCTTATTCCAAGATTCTTGTTGTTTTTCAGTTGCTAAATCATGTCTGACTCTTTCACAAAACCATTGACTGTAGCCTGTCAGGCTCCTCTGTTAATGGGTTCCCAAGGAAAGAATACTGGAGTGGGTTGCCATTTCCTTCTCCAGAGGATCTTCCTGATCCAGGGGTCAAACCAATGTCTCCTGCATTGGCAGGTGGATTCTTTACCACTGAGACACCTAGGAAGCTATTCCAAGATTAAATTATGTCTATTTTACTTTTAGGTTATACTGCCTTTGTGATATTCTAACTGCAGGAAAAATTCAGACTTAATACAATAATAGTAGTAGAAGACATAAATTCATTACAGAGAAAAAAGCAGATTTATAGAAATAAAATGCCTCACCTTAGGTCATGCAACTAGTTAATAACTGAACCACTGGTATAAATCACACCTCCAAAGACTGCACTCCTTAGACCATACTAAATTAATTCTCTTTTGGTGAACCAGGATATCTGGGCCTAGACTAAATCATGCTAAATTATACTTCACTGTACAAGGAACAGAGACTTATTATGAATGAAACATTGTCCCTCATTGTTTAAATATAGTGCAATTTGAGAAATCTAAAACATTATTATGGCTCTACGAAAATGGCAGCCCACTCCAGTATTCTTGCCTGGAAAATCTCATGGACAGAAGAGCCTGGAGGGCTACAGTCCATGGGGTTGCTGAGTCAGACAGGACTGAGCAACTTTCACTTGAACTAACTAAGGCTTTTGAGCATCTAAAGCAAGAGTGATTGCTAGGGAATGGTGCCTAGTTAATCAGAAAATAAGACATTTTTAATAATAGTTTTATAGTTTCTAAATATGCTAACATATGTAACCATTATCAGTGTATAACAATTGTAACCAACACATTCATAATTAGTCCTACAAAGATAAGAGTTGTAGTTTAGGTTAGCTGAGGTTGAGAGTGAATTTAGGGTCAAACTACACATTTACTATTCAATACCTCAATTTTCTCAACTGTAGAATGGGGATAATGATAGTGATTATTTATTGTTATAACTAAATGAGATTACTCATGTAAAGTCCAAATGTCATTGCTGTTACACTCTAAAATACTTAATAAAGGTGAGTCACAATTAGTTTTAGGATCAAACACAAAAGGAGCCAGTACAGACACAGGTACAGGTTAAGAGCACTGGCATTGAGTTCAGTCAGGCATCAATTCAAAATTTCAGTTCAGAACGTTGAGCTGTGTGGAAACATACATCATTTCTAAGGAAACATTAGTCGCTCAGTTGTGTCCAACTATTTGTGACCCCATGGACTGCAGTCCACCAGGCTCCTCTGTCCATGGGGATTCTCCAGGCAAGAGTACTGGAGTGAGTTGTCATGCCCTCCTCCAGGGGATCTTCCCAAACCAGGTATTGAACCCAGGTACCCCACATTGCAAGTGGATTCTCTACTGACTGAGCCACCAGGGAAGCCTAATAACTGGTAGCTCAGCTGTTAAAGAATCTGCCTGAAATGCAGGAGACCATGGTTCAATTCCTGGGTCGGGAAGATCCCTTGAAGAAGGGAATGGCTACCCACTCCAGTATTCTTGCCTGGAAAATTCCATGGACAGAGGAACCTGGAAGGCTACAGTCCAAGGAATTGCAAAGAGTCGGACACAGTTGAGTGACTAACACTAGTACTCCTACTATAAAAACATCACAATTAGTCACCTTTATATTTCTCATTCTTTTAATCTATTAATTAACAAACTCTTCTAAGTTCTCTTCTTTAATTTGTCTTTATTTCCTTTCAATCTGAGAACAGTACAACATGGAGACCTCAACCACTTTCAAAGTGGACATTGTCTCCTGGTGAGACTCCAAGCTCTCATTGACTTATCATCTTTCCCAATCAGTTATCATTTACGCTTTTACTATTTCACTCCCCTCAATACACAGAACTGTGCGTTGCTTACTTGACAACATCTTCTTAACTGTCTTCACCTTTTACTTCTCAGACAGACCTGTCTGGTGTGCTCATCAATTAGACAAATCTTACAAATTCTGCTTATGATTCAATTACTTCTTATTTGAAGGTAAATAAGGAAATTCTTTCTCTCTAATGAGTACCTTCCCTTTTACAATACTGTTTGAAGTTAACCTGATTCCAACTATTCCAATAATTTCTTATACCCAGTGACTTCCACATCTGTCCACCTTACATTTTCACTGTAGCAATGTACAATGACTATTCTCTGTGTACTTGCATCCATTTAGCTTTGTTGTGCAAATCCTAATGAGTATATAAATGCCCTCTTCAAATAATGGATATATTATTTCCCTTTTTTCTTAGTTCATCAGAGTTCACAAAGAGGGCTGTTTGGTTTTCAACAGTAAATCAGAATCAGTACTTTTTTAAATTGCCAATGAAAACTGCTAGTTCTCAACTATCAAACTCTTAATTCAACAAGAGCTAGGGGTAAAGAAACCACCTCCCAATGCAGGAGACATAAGACATGCAGGTTTGATCCCTGGATGGGGAAGATCTCCTGGAGGAGTGCATGGCAACCCACACCACTATTCTTGCCTGGAGAATCCTACGGGCAGAGGAGCCTGGTGAGCTGCAGTCCATAGGGTCATTAAAGAGTTGGACACAGCTGAAGTGACTTAGCACGCATGCACATGAATTAAATGAATGTGAACTGCGTTTATTTTGAAAAACACAAAATCAGTAAAGAGAAATAGGTAAGAACTCAAGTCCTAAGGTCAGACTTCCAGATTTGAAACTGGCTCTATGACCTACTACTCATTGCTTTTCTCTGCTTTCCTTTTCCATTTTTGAAAAGTAAAGTTAATAGAAGTTTCTATCACGTAAGTTTGATATGCAAGTAACTTAGAAAAGTGACATTATTCTGGTCACATATTATGCTTTCGTATGAGCAATGGTAGTGCTGGTAGAAAAACATTATTGACACGGTGTTTTATAAAACAACTTTCAGTGAATTTCAAGAATTGTTTCTTGGTACCATTCTTAAAACTATCATAAATTGAATACTTAGTATGTTTCAGGATGATGCTTCATATTTAATATGAGCATTTGCTTTAATTCTCCTGGCATCTTCATGATGCAGGTATTATCATTTTACCATTTTATAAATGTGAGATCTGAGTTCTCAGAGAAGTTAAGCAACTCACCCAACGTTACACAGTTATTGAGTGAAAAAGGTGGAATCTGAGCTTTGGTTTGTGTAACTCCAGAGCTGAAACTCCTAAACTAGTGGCTCCTAAACTAGCTCATCAGAATCACATAAGCATCTATTAAACACAGATCGTTGACACTCATGCTCAGGGTGTTCAATCCAGTTACTTCACTACAGGACCTGAGAAATTGATTTCTAACAAACTCCCAGGTGATACAGAAATCTGCTGGCTAAAAAACCAGACTTTGAGAATCACTGGCTGAAATTATTAAACATGCTGATTTAATTGTTTCCTTAAGCAACCTATTTAGAAACTAATTAGTAATCCTGTATGCACAGGCTGATATTTCAAGCTTGCTGTAATATGACAATCCATAATGTTATTATTTTCATATGATTTAGTACTTAAAATTAACTATATTAGTTGAAATGAATATAGCAAGTATTTCAATGATTCTTTGAGATGGATTATGGAAAGAGTAATATTTAAAATAGTTAAATCCAACCATTTATTTAATTGAAGTAAATCAGAAATTTTTTAACAGCCCCACACTGATTTTTGGAAGCAAGATGTTACTGATTAATTAAAGAAAATAAGTCAGTTCAGTTCAGTTGCTCAGTCGTGTTGGACTTTTTGCGACCCCATGAATCGCAGCACAACAGGCCTCCCTGTCCATCACCAACTCCCGGAGTCTATCCAAACCCACGTCCATCGAGTCAGTGATGCCATGCAGCCATCTCATCCTCTGTCATCCCCTTCTCCTCATGCCCCCAATCCTTCCCAGCATTAGAGTCTTCTCCAATGAGTCAACTCTTCGCATGAGGTGGCCAAAGTATTGGAGTTTCAGCTTCAACATCAGTCCTTCCAATGAACACCCAGGACTGATCTCCTTTAGGTGAGTTCATCCAAAGTACATAATAACCATAACTGCTTTCACTTTGATGGGGTTTCCTTTGCCTGCTGCTTCACATTATTTTAAGTAAAAGTCTGATTTAATACAAACTATCACTTCTGTGTGATTTTCATGTACTAATATTCATGTATAGTAATTTCAGAAAAAGTTGAAAAGACAGAATTCAAAAGGTTACCCGTAGGACCTAGAACATCCAGTGTTGCAAATAAAATAATTAGATCTCTGATATTCAAATTCAACTCCCCACTTTGAGTTCAATTATATTGATTACTTCTTCTCAATACAGCCCTATTACTGTTACAATTTGAAATAATTTCACATTATCTAATTGTTTACCATTTCTTGATGTGTTATTGTTTTGTTAAAAAAAAATAATTGAAGTTTTAGTGTATTTGATTCTATGATTACAAACTGTGAGGGCTTCTTATTCAATTTGGCAAAATCAACACAGCTAAAACAAAACCCTAAATTTATAAGACATTAAAAATTAATTGAGGAATTAGAAAAAGATATATCCAAATTACTCTATGATTTCACCATTTTATAAATGTATTACAGAAAGAATTAGACAAGATTTCCCATTATGAAATTTTAATAATGCCACAACTAGTTATAATATTCAGGAGACCAGGTAAATGTTCCTACCACTTACGGGAAAAGAATTATGAATGGACTCATTTCACTAACCCAATATGGGCTGAGACAAATACTAAGATATGAAAAGATAAGTATTGTCATCCAAAATAATAAACCTAGTAATAAAACAGTAAGTCTGAATAAAGTGCTGACATTTATTTCTAATAAGTGTTGACAGATCTTGGCAAATCTAGAGAACTAGACCACACATAACTAAAATTCAACAAGTCAACAGCGGTTTTGTATCCCAGGGGACTAGGATGAATCAGAGCAAGGCTATCACTTAATGGTGAAAATACAGAGAAAAATTAATCCTAAAAGATTGTTAATAGTATTCTCCTTTCAAAAACATTAATTTAGGCTTCAATTTTTGGTTCAAATTGGCAAATGGAGTTGGGGTTCAAGTATGAACAAATCTTTTAATGAATGAGAATAACTACCTTTTCATAATCTCTCAGCACCTTGGAATAAAGAAGTAGATTCACTCTGGGTAATGATTTGTGGCTAACATTTTGAGCAGCACAAATCATATTTCACATGCAAATAAAAATCACCTCTAAAATATAAATGATACACATCATCGTATGGAATAAAAAATTCCCTATGTTTTGTTTTTAATACATTCACCCACCTTTTATCGTTAGTCTCTTTCACATTCTTCATATTCTTTTATCTTTGATAAAGTCTGGTTAACCTGAGAGAATACTGGGAAGCCCGTACTCCCTCAATTTTTCAGTGCTAGGAAAGTGTGTAAATATTTCCTTTTCAAGCTCCCTGAGACTTTTAGTTCAGTGTTCTCACACTCTCAAGAACATCCCCCTCCAGCCTTATTCCTCAAACCATTCAAGCATACAACTAGCTATCACTATCACTTTCAGCTACCAACTCTGTTGAATCAGAATTCGGACACTTCAACCCCATGTATTCTTCCCCACATCTTCCCCAATTCTACCAGTGTCTTGTTGTAGCTCATCATCTATAGATACAGCTCACACAAAATTCTAGCTTTTTTTATTTAACTTTTATAATGAAATTCCCTGGTGGCTCAGCAGTACAGAATCCACCCACCAATGCAAGAAACATGGGTTCAATCCTTGGGTCGGGAAGACCCCCTGGAGAAGGAAATGTCAACTCACTCCAGTATTCTTAACTTGGAAAATCCCATGGATGGAGGAGCCTGGCGGGCTACAGTCCATGGGGTGGCAAAGAGTCAGACAGAACTTAGCAACTAAACAACAAACAACAACAACAACTAATCTCCACTTGCAGTCTTGTCCTCCAATGTCAAGAAACCATGGACCCTGATATAAACAGGAGGCTGTTTGAATTCTGAAAGATACATTCTCAAATCTCTCACAGCTTACTTTTCCAGTTGTCTTTCTCTTATTATACTTTGTGTCAGGAAATGAATACTTATCTAAACAACAGATCTTGGATACCACTCCAATCCCCTCCTTTCTTTTCATATATTCCTCTTTTATATTTATAATTTCTCCTACGCAGCTTAAAGCAGCTTAAAATTCATGCCCACGGCTTTAAATATCTGTATCAGCAAGGATACTCAGCTCAAAATTGCCAATGCTTCCGACTCTATTGGATTCATCAACAAGGACAGAATATTATCTAACCAAAGTGTCCTGCGGTAGTAAGCTCACAAACTAGTCCATTCTCCAGCCAGCAGTGTCCTTACAGATCCAGGTTTCTTCACTTTTCCATTTTCCAGTGCTCACCTTATGTGTTTGCTTCTGTGTTATGGTTGACAGATGGCAACTAGAATTCTAGTTCTCATAAGGAGAAGTGATATGAAAAGGTAGCAGGAGAAGGGAAATGCCATCTCAGTCTTTTGAAGGCGTCTTATCAGACTTCCCTTTCTATTTAATTGTCAAGGAAGGGGTCAACCATCATTTTTGAAACCAATTATTGCTAAGAAAGTGAGATAGTACAGAAAAGGATTTACCCTAGAGCTAGTAAGAGGACTGTCCTTCCTTAATTAATTCTTATGACAGAGGGATAAATATATCAGATCAAAACTGAAGCTCCAGCACCAAAAATGAAGGAGGGGGGAAGCTGCCTGATACATAACTGGCAGTGTCTGTTTCTCTATTTTCTTGCCAATATCCATTTTCGTGTTTTCATTTTTTCTTCCTACAGTCTCTCATTATAGGCACACTGTTAAGTGAGGCACAAAAACAGAAAAATCTTTACAGTATTAACAGTTGTCTGTGATCCTACCCAGTAGGTTATTATTAGAATGCACACCAACTTGCTAAATTATCTAATAAAAAGAACAGCATGACAAGCCAGAGAGCATCTTTGCTTCAATAAAACGAAAATCTCCACAATCACAGTTCAAACCCTGACTCTGATATTTCTGCCTTGGGAAAGCCAGCGACTTTAAAAACCAATCTGCATGAGCGGATTTATCCTGAATCGAATAAAGTTTAAGCTTTAAGGCCCTTCACTGACACAGGTTCCTACAACACTCCTGATTATGCATTCTTGTACTGTAAAAGCCTGAAATTTTCATGAGTTTGAGACTCCTCAAAATCTGTGTCTGCCTGCGCTGATATGTCAACCTTTTTTACCTGCATGCTATTGAGCATGTCACTTACCCCTTTATCCATCCATTATCTTATCCTCAAAATTGGCTTCAAAATAGAAGGAGCCCTACCTTGCTTGCAAAACCGTGATGAGAATGAGAGATACATATGTAGAAGTGCTATGTAGCAGTGTTCAGTGTAATTATTATCAGCATCAATATACAGAGTTCTCTTGTGGCTGCTTTTTTCCATCGAGAGGCTGCTGTTGCATCTGCTCCTGCAGTTTGTCTCCAGGATATTACAGGAGCTCAGCTTTAAATGAGTGAAGCCATCCCTGACTGCTGTCTACAATACCCATTCAGCTGCAGGTGTTTTCCAGCTATCTACTGTGATGTTACATTGCTTCAGGCTGTGCTACAGGGGACCCTCCTAGGGTTTCATCTGCCTACCATGTGCTCAACTCCCCTTGGGCCCTGGGGAGCTGACTTTCATGTAGAATGGTTTCAACTTCTCAGGATTGCATGAGTCCTGGGACTTCATTGTGGGAAACTATGCCCTACCATCTGGCGTGAAGCGTGGTACTAAGAGATGCTGATAGAATTTGTCTCGTAATTGAATGTAGTGATGGTTGGTGTCATTTCCATAAACAAGACTAGACAGCACAATAGCTTTGGAGGCTTTAATTTTGGTCTGGAATGTGTTTCTTTGTTTTCATCATTCTGTCATTCTTGCAAATGTTATGAGTTTTAAAATATGATTTATTACTTTACCCACTAATGTGCCATTATTAGATAGAGAGCTGCTGAAGTAGCAGAATTCAGTAACAAGCAATTTCACAAGTAATTATGCAGTCATGGGTTGAGTGCATCCAAGTGCTGCAAGTGTTGAATGGACAATAGCAAGTAGAAATCTATCAAGAGGTGCAGGGATGAGCAGCCTGTGTATCAAAGAGAAAGGACTATTCCTGTCCTGGCAATCACTATAGCATTGATGAGAACAATCATGTAAAATAGGGACTATATCCAAGACAAATTCTATAATGGTTTCATTTCCTATCTCAATATTTTATATCAATGAAAACAAACAAAAACCAGCATTAGAAGTCTCTAACATTTGTTAAGTTTATAACATTTGCTATCACATTGAACCCTTATGATAATCTTGGGAAATAAGTAACAATATCAATGTTTATGCATGAAGAAAGAGAGGCTTATAGATGGAAGTCAACTTACAAATTACACTTATTAACTCATGGAGGTGAAATACAAACATGAATCCAACAGACTCCAAAGACTTCATATTAATTCACTGCTTTTTTAGCCATGAATGCATAATGTAATCTCCCATAGAGATTTTTTTTAACTAAGACACTCATAACTATCAATTTGAGCTTGAAATCTGGTTTTTGCATTTAAAAAATATTCTATAGTAATTCCAATGCATACTTTATTTGGAATCCTCATATTATTTTAGCCTGACAAATAATAATCATCAAATGTCATCTAAAGTTTGATGATGAGACAGAGGAAAAACTTGCTAATAATGGGGTCTAAATGCAGGTATATGTGCCAATGGTTTTTTGTTTTTTGTTTTCCTTTTGAAATATAGCAGATTAAGCTTCAATAAAACAAATTTTCTTTAAAAGCAAAACACTGAAACATTTTTTTATTCAAGAAAATACTGAATTATTTTAAAATTTTAAATTTAAAGGAAACTATAGAATTATCTTTAATTCCTCATCTTAAAAAAGAAAATCATATTAATTATCACTAAATTTTTAAACATTAATATTTTGTCATAGTTTCTACATGTAATTAAAGATATACACATCACTCAATTTAGAATTAAGAAGCTTTAGAAGCTATAAAACTATAGCAAATAAAAATACAGTAGGAGGTGCTATAGTGTACTGGTTAAGAATATAGATTATGAAACTCAGTTGTCTGGATGGGAATTCTGGCTTTAGCCTCAGCTAGGTGTGTCTCCCTGGGAAGATCATTTACCTCTCTACACCTCAATTTTTCTAATTAGTAAAATGGAAATAATAATCATTGCTTACTTCATTGGATTGTATGAAATTACATAAAATTAAAATATGTAAAATAGATCTTCCCAAAACACAGTAAGTGCTATTTAGGTGTTTAGTATCATTGTGTTTGGGTGTTAGTCACTCAGTCATGTCCAACTCTTTGCAACCCCATGGACTATAGCCCACCAGGTTCCTCTGTCCATGGAATTCTCCAGTCAAGAATACTGGAGTGGGTTGCCTTTCCCTTCTCCAAGAGATCTTCCCAACCCAGGGATCGAACCCCAGTTTCCTGCATGGCAGGCAATTTCTTTACTGACTAAGCCACCAGGGAAGCCCCATTTAGTATCATTAATGTTATTTTAAATGCAAAAAAAAATCCAATTTCTAATAAAGAGTATGACACATGTGAGTTGGGAGGAGCCTCTTTATTTTACAAGAAGGAAATGAAAACCTGAGTCATTTGCAAAAGCCAGTTACAAGACACAGTTAAAACTAGAATATAGTCCTGAACAGAGCAAAAGAGTAGTCCTGTGGCAATGACATCCTTACCAGTGGCCAGATTCTCGGAATTTTAAAAATAAATAGCTTCATATGACTCATTTGAAATACTTTTCAGAAAATGAACTTATAAATAGTCCAGTATTGTAATCAGATTTAACAGAAAACAAATCATACTAAAAATTATGTCATGTTTTCAAACTATTGACATATCATCTGTAGTTTCTTTACAGAAAAAATATTGGATCTATAAAAGATGACATTTTTTTCCAATACCTACTCTAGATAACACAGTAGAAAGCTAAACTTTGTTCTTCAACAATGAAGTTGATAAATTACACAAGAAAAATAATGAAGCATGATATCAGTAAAAGTAAGGGCATCAACTCATACTCCAGGCATCCTTTTAATTATCCCCATTAGTAACTAGAAAGCTATTTCTCAATGGAAAGGATAAAGTCTTTCTTAACATAATCTCAAGGAGCAAAATCATAGCCTCCCCTTCCCATAACAGAAAATGTGTAACATCCTGGTTTAAAGGACATATATTTTGACAGAAAACTCTTGAAAAGTTCATAGCCTTCATGAACAGCTTTGCATATATAAATAACTTTAAGACAGGGCCCAGAAACCATCTTTATCGAGATTGCAAAGAACAAGATATTATGGGAAGATAGAAAAGAAAATACTGAGGTCACTTCCTTCAAGTAGCATAACCTTTCTTGTGAAGGCACAAGCACAAACATGAAGATGATTTATAATTTCTCATAAAACTTATAAAAGGGAGTTAGCACACAGTATTATAATTTTGAACCAAAAGGAGGAAAAATCAGTCTACAGCTGCTGCGGTTGAGTTTATAAGAATACTTTACACAGAAAATTTTTAGAGTCCATGTTTTTGCAAATAGGAGAGGATTTTAAACTCAGGCTCATATGGAAGTTACAACTCATCACCAAAGGGAACAGTAGCAGAAGCATGAAGGCATAACTCAAAAAAATGGAAATATATCTGAACACAGAGCAGATTTTGGCCCTTCACAAATGGAAGGAAAAACCTTTCTTGAGGAGTCACTTCTTTAAATGCATTGATGGAGTTCAAGTCCTGGAGAGATGATTCTGACACAAAAAAACAATCTAAATTTTGAATCTCATTTCTACCACATTTTAGAAATGTGATTTTGTGCAAGTTACTCTATCTCTTTCTACTCTTTAATCACTGCAAAATGTAGATGATAATAATAGTAGCTGCCTTGTGTGATAGGGATAAGGATTAAATGAAATAATTTAGGTAATATATTTGAGACAAAGTATTCCATCTTGCATATACCCAATATCTGTTGCCCATTAAAGTTATTTTTCTAATTATTAGAGTAAACCAAAATAATAAGGAACATCTTCCTACAGATGAAGAGAGGAGACATATCCTTTAATCATATTCCACTAAAAGATATGACTACTGAGAAATGAAACTGAATACCAGAATAGTATGAGTAAAGACACACAGTCTTCCTTTGGTACTCATGGGGGTTGATTCCAGGACCCCCCTCCCCCCCACCGCCAAGGATACCAAAATATGCAGATGATCGAGTCCCTTATATAAATAAAATGGCGTATTTTGCATTTAACCTACACATATCCTCCTGTAAACTTTAAAGCATCTCTAGATTAACTATAATACCTAACACAGTGTAAATGCTATGCAAATAGAATGTAAATAGTTGCCAGAGCATGGCAAATTCAAGCTTTGCTTTCTAGATCTTTCTGGAATTTTTTTCTCATCGATATGAAGCACCAACCTTACTGCATGTGTGCTTGCACATGCACTCGCCTTCCCTGCTTAGGCCTTCTGTGTAATAAACTCAGTGCCTAAATGCCTAATACATGCTCGGGCTTCCCTGGTGGCTCAGATGGTAAAAGCATCTGACTGCAATGCTGGAGACCCGGGTTCGATCCCTGGGTCAGGAAGATCCCCTGGAGAAGGCAATGGCAACCCACTCCAGTACTCTTGCCTGGAAAATCCCATGGACAGAGGAGCTTGGTAGGCTACAGTCCATGTGGTCACAAAGAGTCGGACACGACTGAGTGACTTTACTACTAACATATGCTTAGTCGTGTCTGACTCTTTGCAACCCTTTGGACTGTAGCCCACCAGGCTCCTCTGTCCATGGAATTTTCCAGGCAAGAATACTGGAGTAGGCTGCCATTCCTTACTCCAGGATATCTTTCCTGACCCAGGGATCGAAACCGCATCTCCTGTGTCTCCTGCATTGCAGGCAGATTCTTCACGCTCTGAGACATTGCGGAGGCCTATTAAGGAAAGAACACAGCTATCCCAAGACCATTTATCTAACAGATACATAAACTTCCTTATTTCCATGTTCCTCTCACATTCCAAATTGACTACATCCAAAACTGAACTTCTGACCTTCTCACCCTTCTCTGCTACTGCTACTACTCCCTCTACCTTCCACTAACTCTGTTGTACCAAATCCTGCTCCTCTTTTAATCTACATTTAAGTCAAGAGAAGGGACGGAAGTAAGTAAGAATGGTAGTGGAGTTTTAGCCAAATGGAGAGAATTGAGAGCTGGATCAAAACTAAAACTGATAGAACTTGATGGTTTTGATCCAGCTCTCAATTCTGTCCATTTGGCTAAAACTCCACTGCCATTCTTACTTACTTCCGTCCTTTCTCTTGACTAACAGAAGCTCATTCCTTATGTCTCCAACCACGTTTCCCCTCTGTAATTTCTCCTCTCCACTATAGGAGTGTACTCTAAATGCATATTTGAAACATGTCACTACCTGGGTTAAAATCACAATGGCTTTTCATTTCCTTTAGAAGAAAGTCCAAAGTCTTCAGCATAGTGTATAATCCATATATTGATCCTTTTCATTCCATCCTAATCTCTCATCATTCCATTCCTTGTACTCTAATCTCCAGTAGGCTGAACTACTTTTCATTTCATGTGTTTTTTTGTTTGTTTGTTTAGCTACTTCCTACTTATCTCTGGCCACATCTTTGATAATTCTTCCTCCTGAAGCTTTTCCTCAGTCTCTAAAAGTCTGGCCCAGGTTATCCTTCTGTTCTGGCATCAGATCATATCCGCTTTCTAAGTTTGCTGCTGCTGCTAAGCAGCGTCAGTCGTGTCCAACTCTGTGCGACCCCATAGACAGCAGCCCACCAGGCTCCTCCGTCCCTGGGATTCTCCAGGCAAGAACACTGGAGTGGGTTGCCATTTCCTCCTCCAGGGCATGAAAGTGAAAAGTGAAAGTGAAGTTGCTCAGTCCTGTCCAACTCTTCGCCACCCCATGGGCTGCAGCCTACCACGCTCCTCCGTCTATGGGGTTTCCCAGGCAAGAGTACTGGAGTGGGGGGCCATTGCCTTCTCCGTTTACACCTCATCATTATACCCACATGTTGAAATAAGTTTCCCAGAAGACCAAAAGTTCTCAGAAGTTGGGGACATTGTCATTGTTCATTGATACATTCCTAACTCCTAGCCCAGTGTCAGTTACACATCAATGCAAAATAAATTGTGATGGTGTTGAATTTTAGAGTGTTCTCACCCCACAGTTGGAGGACAGCATGGTTCAGTTATTTCCAAATAATCTATTGCCTTTATTTTAAAACTCCATATTGCTATCAATCAATCAATTTATCTATCTAGCTATGGAATGAGAGGGGCTTCCCTGATAGCTCAAATGGTAAAGAATTCACCTGTTATGCAGGAGACCCTGGTTTGATTCCTGGGTTGGGAAGATCCGCTGGAGAAGGGAAAAAGCTACCACTGCCTACTGCAGTCGGGGTTCTAACATCCATCATGGCCATAATGGAGTATCATCACCCCCTACAGCCCTAGTTAGCCATATTTCTGTCTGCTTCTGAGCCGTGGTTACCAAAATGTAAGACTGAGTATGTTCCAAAAGGCTATTAATCAGGGATAACCAGATATCACTCTTCCGTCACTTCATAAAGTAGAGAGATTTTGGTGGTAGAAGTAATAACAGTTAATTATGTAACTTTGGCTATAATGAAATATTTGACTCTACACCAAAATGAAAGAAGTCTCTTAAGCAGTCTTTCCTAAAAACCACCACTATGAAAAATTATAATCATATATCATTAAAAATATATATGGAATGAATAAATATACATGTAATTTTAAACATCCTAAAAATCAGATATTTAGGTGTGATTAATGCCTCTTGAAATTACATAATACTTGATATGAGGTAACAAAACAAAATGTGATCTCTGTTTGCATATATAATGACTGTTTCCCATGATATGAGGAGACAGACAACAGCAATGTGGTATGCTGTCAGTTATCGCACATTTTTGCTTTTCCTTTCCCTAAAAAAACATTAAATAATCCAAATCAAACACAACTGTTGATATATGTGTTATTTTCCTCATATTGCACATATGGAATTTAGTATAAAGAAGATAAATGCTATTTAGAAAATATTCTATAAAATCCATCTCTTCATTCTTTCTGGAGTTATTTCTCCACTTATCTCCAGTAGCATATTGGGCACCTACTGACCTGGGGAGTTCATCTTTCAGTGTCCTATCTTTTTGCCTCTTCATGCTGTTCATGGGGTTCTCAAGGCAAGAATACTGAAGTGGTTTGCCATGCCCTTCTCCAGTGGACCACATTTTGTCAGACCTCTCCACCGTGAGCGTCCACCTTCGGTGGCCTACACGGCATGGCTAATAGTTTCATTGAGATAGACAAGGCTGTGGTCAATGTGATCAGTTTGGTTAGTTTTCTGTGATTATGGTTTTCACTCTGTCTGCCTTCTGTGGAGAAGGATAAGAGGTTCATGGAAGCTTCTTGATGGGAGAGACTGACTGAGGGGCAAACTGAGTCTTGTTCTGATGCTCAGAACCATGCTCAGTAAGCCTTTAATCCAATTTTCTGCTGATGGGCAGGGCTGTGCTCCTTCCCTGTTGTTTGACCTGAGGCCAAACTATGGTGGAGGTAATGAAGATAATGGCGACCTCCTTCAAAAGGTCCCATGCATGCACTGCTTCACTCAGTGACCCCAACCCTGTAGGAGGCCACAGTCTACCCATGCCTCTGCTGAAGACTCCTGGACATTCACGGGTAAGTCTGGGTCAGTCTCTTGTGGAGTCACTGCTCCTTTCTCCTGAGTTCTTGTCCACACAAGGTACTGTTTGTGCCCTCCAAGAGTCTATTTCCCAGTCCTGTGTAAGTTCTGGCAGTTCTATGGTGGGGTTAAAAGCAAGAGAGTTCCAGAAAAACATCTACTCCTGCTTTAATGACTATGCCAAAGCCTTTGACTGTGTGGATCATAACAAACTGTAAAATTCTGAAAGAGATGGGAATACCAGACCACCTGACCTGCCTCCTGAGAAATCTGTATGCAGGTCAAGAAGCAACAGGTAGAACTGGACATGAAACCACAGACTAGTTCCAAATAGGGAAGGAGTATGTCAGGGCTGTATATTATCACCCTGCTTATTTAACTTATATGCAGAGTGTATCATGGGAAATGCCAGGCTGGATGAAGCACAAGCTGGAATCAAGATTGCTGAGCGAAGTATCAATAACCTCAGATATGCAGATGATACCACCACTATTGCAGAAAGTAAAGAAGAACTAAAGAGCCTCTTGATGAAAGTGAAAGAGGAGAGTGAAAAACTTGGCTTAAAACTCAACATTCAGAAAACTAAGACCATGCATCCAGTCCCATCATTTCATGACAAATAGATGGGGAAACAGTGGAAACAGTGAGAGACTTTATTTTTTTGGACTGCAAAACCACTGCAGATGGTGACTGCAGCCATGAAATTAAAAGAAACTTGCTCCTTGGAAGAAAAGCTATGACCAACCTAGACAGCATATTAAAAAGTAGAGACATTACTTTGCCAAAAAAGGTCCATCTAGTCAAAGCTATGGTTTTTCCAGTAGTCATGTCTGGATGTGAGAGTTGGACTATAAGGAAATCTGAGCACCGAAGAATTGATGCTTTTGAACTGTGGTGTTGGAGAAGATTCTTGAGAGTCCCATTGGACAACAAGGAGATCCAACCAGTCAGTCCTAAAGGAAATCAGTCCTGAACTATTGGAAGGACTGAAGCTGAAGCTGAAGCTGAAATTCCAATACTTTGGCCACCTGATGTGAAGAACTGACTCACTGGAAAAGACTCTCATGCTGAGCAAGACTGAAGGCAAGAGGAGAAGGCTGAGATGGTTGGATGGCATCACCAACTCAGTGGACATGAGTTTGAGTAAGCTCCGGGAGTTGGTGATGGACAGGGAAGTCTAGCGTGCTGCGGTCCATGGGGTTGCAAAGAGAGTCGGACACGACTGAGCGACTGAACTGAACTGATATAGTATGTCATCATTCCAGGATCTGTGGCATCTAAATAAAATTCTTTTTCTTTGGAAAAACATAAAAAAGTTATTTTTATGTTTTGGAAAAACATAAAAGTTATTTCTTCAATGGCTAATTGTAGGTACTGCACATGATATTTTCAGTAAAGTGTCAAGTAAACATGTTAGAACAGACACATCAAATACACAAAATTACTAGGCAGTATGTATAGATGCTATCAACCTTTTTGATTGACTCATATTTTATTTACTCTGCATTTAGTTACCAAAGCTGCAAGCTTAATAGTTCTGTTTATAAAAACAAAGCTAGGCAAGCTGAATGCTAAGAACAAATATATGTGAACTCATTTTTTAACTTGTGGATGCATGCACACACATCTTTTTATTATCAGCATGCTCCCAAATTAAAATTGTTACCACATGCTAAGTAAACTTTTTCAGATGTTCAACAAAGGAGATCAAAAGAGATTTCATCATATATTTTTAGATCTTTGACCAGTCAAACATATAGGAACAGAGACATGTCAAAACATCAAGTAATCCAAAGGTACAACAACTTGGAAATTTTCAGTTCAGTGAAACTCATGAAGAGTAGTTTAGTGTACTTTCATACTTTCCTTACTGACTCCTTACAGGCGAAGCTTTTCATGGAAACATATTTAGTATTATAGCTATTTGAAGGTAAGACTTGAGTAGGGGCTAAAAGGAAGATAAGAATATATATAAGCTGGGAAAAGAGGTTTAGCTTTACAGGCAGATAGAAAATCACAAAAGGAAGTGTGCAGGTGGAAAGTAACATGTTGTATGGGGCCATGAGAAAACTAACCTGGACGATTTTCTACTGGAGGTATGAGACTGATAAAGTGATGACCATTTTTAGAATTCTTCTCTTCGCCTGTCCCAAATTCTCTGTTAAACCCCTTTTGTAGTTAGAGGAAGTCTAGCGGATGTGTAGGATCTATTCTCTAGCAGATAAAAAACACGTCAATTTTATTATATGCTCCATTCTTTCCTTAAACATCCCATGCAGTCACTGAGTTTTGACCTGTTTCTATATCGAAATCTATTTCCTACTCTAGTTTCAGAAACTGAGCCATTTTATTCTACCAGTTTTGAATCTTTGTTTCTCTGACTAGTTACTGGGTTCTGATTTCCTCCACCCTCAGCACTGATGAACATATTACCATTTCTCCAATTTAAGCTTCTCTTGGCCTAACCCTTTCCTTGCTGGGACCTCCACCTACCACCCTATCACAGGCTCTCCTAATACCACATATTGTCTGCTATTTCTGACTATTTTGAAAGACTCATTCAAAATGACACTTATGTTCTGCTCAAGGATGCACCCTTGTCATATTTTTTCCTTGTTAAGCCTTTTTAGTAATAATTTAACTTACTTATTTTTTTTTGGCTGTGCTGCGTCTTCGTTGCTGTGTGGGCTTTTCTCTAGTTGTGGCAAAGGCGGGGTGGGGTGGGGGGCTACTCTCTAGTTGCTTTCTGCAGGTTTCTCATCGTGTTGTCTTCTCTTGTTGCTGAGCCCAGGCCCTAGGTTGTGTGGGCTTCAGTAGTTTGGCATGAGAGTTCAGGAGCTGTGCTTCCAGGGCTCTAATGCATAGACTCAACAGTTGTGGCACACGGGCTTAGCAGCTCCGCAGCATGTGGGATCTTCCCGGATCGGGGATTGAACCTGTGTCTCCTGCACTGGCAGGCAGACTCATTACCACTGAGCTGCCAAGGAAGTCTGATAAGCCGATCTTGATCCTGAGTCATAGTCATCCTAACATGTCAAGTAGTGGTGCCAATTCATCCTCGTACTTTCCTAGAGTGCCTCATCAAACACAGTCTCCTGTTCGGTAATTGGTTCTAAAGTTGGAAGTCTGGACAGATGTTTTGCGAACAGTGTAAAAGTGCCATTGATGTTCCAAAAGGATTTTATGATGACATTCCTAACAGCTGACATTAACAGTTCTCATTATCCTCAGAGTTGATTATATTTTGTTTATATTTTTCAATACATTTTTAAATCCTGCAGTATTTCTGAGACAAAAATAGATTTAGAAAGCAATGCAGAAACAAATAACAGAAGCAAAAAGATAGCTAAGTCCTTTGATCAGTGGATATTATGATACTATTTGGATGTTTTTTTTAAACTCTTAGAAGATATTTGCCTAAATATGAAAGAGAAAAAAGGTAATGAACACATTTAATGGGTGTGCTCAGGAAAGTAAGCTTAAAATGAGGCTGCAATCAAAAGAGATCCTCAAAAACCCATCTGTCCTGAACCTCAGAATAGGATAACTTACCCCAATTTGTAATATATATTAAAAAAAATCATATTAGACTCATGTAATGATGGTATAATAAAGGTTTCAAAAAGTGAATCTGACCTAGAATAAAAGTTGAGAAAATTCTAATCGAGGAAATATTACATTGTTCCTGAATAGGATGAATACTGATTATCTTAATCCGCTATGCTTCATCACAGACTGAATGCCCCACCATTTCGGGTATACAAACACAGAGTACATTATTTTACTCAGTTGAAAACAAACTTAAGAGTACTTACTACTGTGAAACATGGAATGGCTAACAAATCCCCAATTCACATGAGGTTTTGAGCTCATCAATTATAGATCCAGAAGATATTATTGAAGAAAGTGAGGGACTTTTCCAATGTATTCATCCCAAAAGTTCATTGCTATAATTAGCATGGAAAAACTTCTCTGGATAGCCTAAAGTAATGCTTAACATTTCTTTTATCATTGCTGAAAATTTATTCAGGATATCGTCAATTATGAAATAGTTTTATAATTCTCTAAATATAAGATTAAAATAGAGGATATTCTGTTCATCTTTTTCATCTTAAAACTACTATAATATCAGATACATTCAATGTTTCATTATATAAAAGTTCGTATCAAAAACATTCAGGTGTAAAAAATATAAAATTTCAGTGCTATTTCTTTATTGTAATTTTCTTTAAAACTTATCCTGACTCTGCCACTAACAAAATGCATACAGACAAAATGATAGTGCTGTATTTAGTTACAACTGTTTCAATTGAAGAAAAATCCCTGTAACTACACTATCTAAAATATAAACGCCAAACAATTGGCTAATTACAGATAATCAGGAAACAAATCTGGAAGGATTTTAAGTGTTGTAAACATAATATGATATTACATTCCACAAGCTACCTGCTTAACAAATGACTATTTTAACTAATTAGTATTTCTCCAGAAAAATACAACAAATAGGAATGAAATAAGTTTGAAAATGAAATTCCAGTAAGCAATTTACTAACAGACATTCTGGAAAGATTTGGTAGTACATTTACAACGTAAGATATACATATACAGGAAAAGGAAATGATTCTTGTAGGTTTGTGATGAATATTTTAGGGTTTGAGATGACTGTAGGAATCAATGTATTCACTTGTTAGTGTGATTATATTGGGCCATTTTTATAAGATATTTTCCCATGCTGATTTTTTTCCCTAAAGAGGTCTCATAAATGTCATTTTTCCAAACAGAAGGCAATTTTTCTGGCCATTATTTCCGTTTCCTGGCAATTAAAATCAGATGATTTAACAGGCCAAAAGTTACACCAGGAAGAGATTTTCATAAGAGGCAGAGCAATTTTACAAGCAATGAGAGGTGTATCTGCTGGATTCAAAAGAATTTATTACATAATTTCTCTAGGTAATTTCCTACAAAAGTATATTTTCCATATCTAACCAATTCTACTATCTCTTCCTGAAGACTGAATGTTTTATGGGAGAATATCCTTGCAGTGATACTCTGCTATTTGTGACACTAGATGAAAGAAGATAAAAATAAAGAGCTTTTAAAGCTACAACTATCCAAGTTTAAAAATAAGTGCAAACTACAAACTAAGATCTTTAGTACAGGAAGAAGCATGTTGTTGAGTACTTCCTAATCCTTGGAAGGCAACACAGAATCTAAATATCTCTTTACTAAGTTATAGAAAGAATACTTCAAATATATAAATAAGATATGTCAAAAGATTTAGACAGCCTCATCAAATGATCTGGTACAAAAACAAAACAAAAAAACATTAGACCACAATTCAGAGATACGTCTTCCTTTTCTTTATTAAACTTACTTAATTTTAATTTATCAAATAAACGATTTCAACACCACAGAAGACTTTAGGGAAAAGATGTTATAGAAGGAAACCATGAACTTCACCACTCTCATCGTCATCATTGGATTATACTCTTAAAAGCATTCTACAAACTGCTTTCAAGTTTATTCGTTTCTTTATAAGGTACAATGTCTTTATAAATAGGCACATCACATATGTTTTTATCTTGTAGATATGAAAGCTGAAGTATAGAATAGGTATATAATCTTTTTATGATGACTTGACCAAGGACACATAGCTAGCAAATATTCTGAATAAAAACTACCTGAAACAAGATTGCTTTCACTTCATATTGGGGCTTCCCTCACAGCTCAGATGGTAAAGAATCTGCCTGCAATGCAGGAGACCTGGGTTCAATTCCTGGGTTGCGAAGATCCCTTGGAGAAGGAAATGACAACCTACTCCAGTGTTCTTGCCTGGACAATCCCATGGACAGAGGAGCCTGGCAGGCTACAGTCCATGGGGTCGCAAGAGTTGGACACAGCTTAGCAACTAAACCACCACCACCATCACTTCATATTAGAAGTATTTATATTGTACTGATATTGAAAAGGAGTAATCTCTGATCTTTGCATTACCCAGTTCTATTAGGAGAAATTATGCCATTGTAAACAGAGCAGGGGCATGCGCAAGAGATGCATGTGACTTTAAATCCCCATCTTTCCACTTCATATCTATATATCTCTTCAAAGCTAATCGAGGTACTTGACCCTAATCTTCTTCACCTGCATGCTGGAAATAATACCTCTCTTTCCCTCCCCCATAGGGCTACTGGGAAAACTAAATGAGATATATATGACAAGGGCTCAGGGCAATGTCTAGAACTAACAATGTGCACACAAAAAACATTTGTTCCTTTCCTGCCAAATGTTATACTATTCTATCAGTTCAGTTCAGTCGCTCAGTTGTGTGCAACTTTTGCAACCCCATGAACTGCAGCATGTCAGGCCTCCCTGTCCATCACAGGGCATTTACTGGTATACTATTACCAGTTACCTAATGTTACACCTAGAGAAAATTTTATACAGTTGGTATTCTTGAGGAAATTTTCATCATTAAGAATTAAACTTTTCAAACAGAAAATAATATACTGAAATTATAAAAGTGAGACCCCAATCACTTCTATTATAGAATGTCAGACTCGAGAGAATATCAAGTCTTCTAGATTATTCACTTTCTGCTAGCTATTTTCTGCTAATAATTCTAGTTTCAAATAGTAAGTGATTTTTAAATCTTTTTTTTACACATCATTATCTGAAGACCATGTATCTCGTCTTCTTTTTGAGGGATTTCCATGAAACACATTGAATTCACTTCTTCCTCATGTTTCCCCTCTAAGCTAGACAACAGTTGCTGCTGAAGCATGATGAGTGATGATATAGGAACAGGTCAGCCAGTGGACTCAACGATGACTCAGGAAACTAGCCAGACATATGGTTTATTTCGCAGAAAACTCAAAGATGATAATAAGAAAGAAGGCTAAGTCTGTACAATCAAGGAAAGTCTCAATGCTGTATCTTGAGATTGCTGATCTCTTAAATGTGCATGTGTATTTCAAAAGATATAAAAATGTACAGTGACATTATGTGTTGCAAAATGTACTTAGATGATTTTCTTTCTACATAAGAACCATAAGAACCCCTACGCTGTAAAGTTTGGTGTCTTTAATAGCAGACTAAACCATTCTGCTTCAAAGGCCATGTTCTTTAGATTTCCTTGAAGTCAACCCCCATAGCACTTTGAAATACTCTTTCAAAACTAATACATATTTCCATGCTTATTATGACAGTTAGATTTGGTAAATATGCTGAACTATTACTTGGAGACTTTTCTAATTTTTCAGACTTTCTACTATTGATTCTGTTCTAATCCTGAGAATTAATAGAAATGGTATATTAAGCATAGCTCTGATCGTCTCCCTCAAACACATAATAGATTTATTAATAGATTTATTCTTATATTATAAAAGAGGCTAAGCTAGTCTTATTTCTCAAGCATTTTAGCTTAGGTTTCTTCTTTCTTCCACTGAAACATCTTCTGTGTATTCAACATAATTAAGGAAAACCACAACAGTTGTTTTCTGCCAGTGGGAATGTTTCAAAAACTATTACTTCAGAGTGGTTCCCTTTCTTCCCCCCTCCTTTTTTTTGGCAAAAGAGTCTTTTATTAAACCCACTGTACCTCTCAATCATTTATCCTGCCCTCCATTTTTTAACTCTGAAAAATAGTACTGAGGGGAAAAAAGTTCTGGGGAAGATTTTTTTTTTCATTGACGAATAGTCTGGAATCTAGCAACTGGATGAGAAATTGAGTATCTGTTCCTTGAATCAACTCATGAGGGCAAAAGCAAAAAGAGAAAACTCTCAGGATTTGGCAACAAACTTTTCCTCTGGACTTATTCCATTGGCTTGTGGCACAACTGCTGTACATCTATTAAGAGTTCCAATGCCTATTGGTTGGGTTCATCTGTTTCGGGCATTTCCCTTTTAAGCTCAGCACTTGTTGGGCTTATAAGAGCTCCTTGAAGGTTCAGTTTCAAAAACCTCTTTTGGTTACAACAGCTCCTTCTGCTTGTTCCTTTATACAGCTTCCTGTTTGTGCCTGTTTATTAAATGCCCTTTTCCAAGTAACCATTGACTGTTGGAACTTTTACAGGACTCATAATGATTCATTTGATCTTCAAATGCTTGGAAAGAATCACTATTGGTCCTATCCTTATTCTACCACTTGAAAGTCTGTCAGCCCAATTAACACATTCCCAGTCATCCTGCACTACTAGGGTTTTCTTAGGAAAGTTCATATCAACTCAAGAGAAAGTTAGAATTTATGTACATATTTGTCTTTCTTGATATTCACCATGTTGAGAAATATATCTGCCAGATTTCTTGTGACTAATTTAGTCTCCCTGACCCCCTTCTGTGTCTTAATGACACAAACCACATGAGAAAGTCACTAAGAAACGTGGAATTGGAAATCTCTCCTTAAAATGTATATTTAAATTACTTATACGTAAATAATTGTCAGTTAACCATACTTAAAACTATTAGGTATATAATTTTTATCAAGAATCTATTTTTGATAAATAAATGTATCTCTTCTAATTCTAAATCTAGCTGTAAGATCACCATTACTTGGTTCTTTTCATAATCACTGTAATAATCATAATCACTATCCAAATACGAACATACTTTAGGGTTTGAGAAAAAATTAATTTTGATAACATTCATTACAGCACCTTTCTTTAGAGCAAATAACTAGGTCTATTGGGAAAAAAATACACCAAATTAGATAATAATAAGCAAACTCTCAATGATACTATTTAATATTATGATATTTCATGCATATTATTTTTTATGAACAACAAACATTTATTTCCCACAATTTTAGGTGCTAAAGGTCATGGTGCTGGCAAATTTCTTGTTTACTAAGGGCCTACTTCCTTGCTGATCACATATACTATTTTAAACCTAAAGTTTGTGCTTTCTGTATTTTGAAGTGTACCTAAAAGATATAATACAGTTTGATCTATCAATCAGTATATAAATTAAGTAATAAAGTACATAACATATATACATGTAGTATAGGATAATCACATTTAATTTAGCCAGTAGTATACTTCAGCTAAAATTGATAATTATCATATAGTTTAATAATATTTTAGTTCTAAAAGATTAATAAAATAAATTTTTAAAACTTGTTATCTCTAGTTTTGAAGTTATTTATAGCTGACCCTAATCCCAACTAAGACCATGTGATTCATACTTGAATTATCAGCAAAAGTTACTAGAAGGAAGTGGTGTCTGAATTGATAACTGACAGGTGAAAGGAGAGTTGCTGGAATGCGAGGTGGTTAAAGTGTTTCAAGATGAGGATGAAGAATGTGCAAAATGGGAGGACAGAATATGATCTGTTTTAATGCAAAAGCAGTATTTGGAAAAGTAATTAGTGGTTGTGGTTGTGGGGAGAATGTTTCAAGAGATAAGGCAGTAAATATAAATAAGGGACAGAATAAGTGGGACTTATATGCCATATTAAGGTGTCTGTATTTGCAGAATTGAGAACCCCTTAAAGCTTTTGATCTGTTTTGCCTTAAGCAGGGGAGCTATATAACTCGATTTACATACAGAACCAATTTCGGCAGAAGCTATGCAGAAATCTATTCCAGTGACACTTATTCTTGTAAAGCAAAACAATGTGAAAGCTCACAACATTGAGAATAAATTTAAACATTTTATACTACAAGATATGGACTTGATATTATAAATTTCTATAATATTTAATTTTAATTAGAGATTTATATGTGCATGATTTCTAAGATGGCATCCTAATATATGGTATTTTTGCTGTTGTTATTCAGTCGTTAAATCATGTCCAATTCTTTGTGACTCTATGGACTGCAGAACTCCAGGCTACCCTGCCCTTCACTGTCTCCAGAGTTTGCTCAGATTCACATCAGTTGAGTTGTTGATGCTACCTAACTGTCTTATCCTCTGAGGCCCCCTTCTCCTTTTGCCTTCAATCTTTCCCACCATCAGGGTCTTTTCCAATGAGTTGGCATTTCACATCAAGTGGCCAAAGTATTGGAGCTTCAGCTTCAGCATCAGCTCTTTCAATCAATATTGGAAGTTTTACTAAATGTGGTAGTTTTACTAAGTGAAAAGAATGAATTGCTAATTAATATAGTACTTTATACTTATTAAAAGTTTTTCACGTATTCACTTAATGATTTACATCTTCTAGAATAGGACAATGAAGTATTTTAAAAAGCAATGGAAGGTCTTTCTATATGGAGTGACGAAATTAATAGGATATTTCATTTATTTTCGAAGAGTTTCTCACAGAGCAGTCTATAAGTAGAAATGTACAAACAGTGGTAGGATCAAGAATTCTGGAATGTTAAAGAGAAAAAAAGAAATTATACTCAAAATCGATTAAAGATCTAAATGTAAGACCAGAAATTGTAAAACTCTTGGAGGAAAACATAGGCAGAACACTCTAACATAAATCACAGCAAGATCCTCTATGATCCACCTCCTAGAGTAACGGAAATAAAGACAAAAATAAATAAATGGATCTAATTGAACTTAAAAAAGCTTTGGTACAACGAAGGAAACTATAAGCAAGGTGAAAAGACAGCCTTCAGAGTGGGAGAAAATAACAGTAAATGAAGAAACTCACAAAGAATTAATCTTCAACATATACAAGCAACTCATGCAGCTCAATACCAGAAAAATAAACAACTCAATCAAAAAATGGGCCAAAGAACTAAACAGACATTTCTCCAAAGAAGACATATAGATGGCTAATAAACACATGAAAAGATACTCAATACCACTCATCAGAGAAATGCAAATCAAAACCACAATGAGGTACTATTCACAGGTCAGAATGGCTACCATCAAAAAGTCTACAAACAATAAAGGCTAGAGAGGGTGTGGAGAAAGAGAACTCTGTTACACTGTTGGTGGGAATGCAAACTATTACAGCCACTATGGAGAAGAGTGTGGAGATTCCTTAAAAAACTGGAAATAGAACTGCCATACGACCCAGCAATCCCACCAATATTCACTGCAGCACAGTTTACAATAGCTAAGACAAGGAAGCAACCTAGATGTCCATCGGCAGACAAATGGATAAGGAAGTTGTTGTACCTATACACAGTGGAATATTACTCAGCTATAAAAAAGAACACATGTGAATCAGTTCTTATGAAGTGGATGAAACTGGAGTCTATTTTACAGAGTAAAGTAAGCCAGAAAGAGAAACACCAATGCAGTATATTAATGCATACATATGGAATTTACAAAGATGGTAATGAAGACCCTACATGCAAGACAGCAAATGGAATGCAGATGTAAAGAAAAGACTTTTGGACTATGTGAGAGAAGGCAAGGGTAGGACGATATGAGAGAATAGCATACGGTTCAGTCAGTTCACTCACTTAGTTGTGTCCAACTCTTTGCAACCCAATGGATTGCAGCACGCCAGGCTTCTCTGTCCATCACCAACTCCCGGAGCTTAATTAAACTCATGTCCATGAGTCAGAGATGCCATCAAACCACCTCATCCTCCGTAGTCTCCTTCTCTTCTGGACTTCAATCGTGCCCAGCATCAGGATATTTTCCAATGAGTCAGTTCTTTGCATCAGGTGGCCAAAGTACTGGAGGTTCAGCTTCAGCATCAGTCCTTCCAATGAATATTCAGGACTGATTTCCTTTAGGATGGACTGGCTGGATCTCCTTGCAGTCAAAGGGACTCTCAAGAGTCTTCTCCAACACAACAGTTCAAAAGCATCAATTCTTTGGCACTCCGCCTTCTTTATTGTCCAACTCACATGTCCATACATGACTACTGGAAAAACTATAGGTTTGACTAGATGGACCTTTGTTGGCAAAGTAATGTTTCTGCTTTTCAATATGCTGTCTAGGTTGGTCATAACTTTCCTTCCAAGGAGCAGGCGCCTTTTAATTTCATAGCTGCAGTCACCACCTGTAGTGATTTTGGAAACCAAAAAAATAAAAGTCTCTCACTGTTTCCATTGTTTCCCCATCTATTTGCCATGAAGTGATGGGACTGGATACCATGATTTTAGTTTTCTGAATGTTGAGTTTTAAGCAAACTTTTTCACTCTCCTCTTTCACTTTAATCAAGAGATTCTTTAGTTCTTCTTTGCTTTCTGCCATAAGGTTGATGTCATCTGCATATCTGAGGCTATTGATATTTCTCCCAGCAATCTTGATTCCAGGTTGTGCTTCATACAGCCTGGCATTTAGCATAATGCACTCTGCATATAAAATAAATAAGCAGGGTGACAACATATAGCCTTGACATACTCCTTTCCCGATTTGGAACCAGTCTGTTGTCCCATGTCCAGTTCTAACTGTTGCTTCTTGAACTGCATACAGATTTCTCAGGAGGCAGGTCAGGTCGTCTGGTATTTCCATCTCTTGAAGAATTTTCCACAGTTTGTTGTGATCCACACAGTCAAAGGCTTTGGTGTAGTCAATAAAGCAGAAGTAGTTGTTTTTCTGGAACTTTCTTGCTTTTTCGATGATCCAACTGATGTTGGCAATTTGATCTCTGGTTCCTCTGCCTTTTCTAAATCCAACTTGAACATCTGGAAGTTCTTGGTGCACATACTGTTGAAGCCTGGCTTGAAGAATTTTGAGCATTACTTTGCTAGTGTGTGAGATGAGTGCAATTGTGCAATAGTTTGAGTCTTCTTTGGCATTGCCTTTCTTTGGGATTGGCATGAAACTTGACCTTTTCTGGTCCTGTGGACAATGCTTAGTTTTCCAAATTTGGTGGCATACTGAGTGCAACACTTTCACAGGATCATTTTTGAGGATTTGAAATAGCTAACTGGAATTCCATCACCTCCACTAGCTTGTTCATTGTGATGCTTCCTAAGGCCCACTTAACTTCGCATTCCAGGATGTCTGCCTCCAGGTGAGTGATCACGCCATTGTGGTTATCTGGGTCATAAAGATCTTTTTTGTATAGTTTTTCTGTGTATTCTTGCCACCTCTTCTTAATATCTTCTGCTTCTGTTAGGTCCATTCCATTTCTGTCCTTTATTCTGCCCATCTTTGCATGAAATATTCCCTTGGTATCTCTAATTTTCTTCAAGAGACCCCTAGGCTTTCCCATTCTATTGTTTTCCTCTATTTCTTTTCATTGATCGCTGAGGAAGACTTTCTTATCTCTCCTTGCTATTCTTTGGTACTCCGCGTTCAGTTGAGTATTTCTTTTCTTTTCTCCTTTGCCTTTCGCTTCTCTTCTTTTCTCAGCTATTTGTACGGCCTTCTCAGACAACCATTTTTCCTTTCTGAATTTTTTCCTTGGCGATGGTCTTGATTACTGCCTCCTGTACAACGTCACAAATCTCTGTCCATAGTTCTTCAGGCACTCGTCTATCAGATCTAATCCCTTGAATCTATCTGTTATTTCCACTGTATAATCATAAGGGATTTGATTTAGGTCATACCTGAATGGTCAAGTGGTTTTTCCTACTTTCTTCAATTTAAGTCTGAATTTGGCAATAAGGTGTTCTGAGCCACAGTCAGCTCCCAGTCTTGTTTTTGCTGACTGTATAGAGCTTCTCCATCTTTGGCTGCAAAGAATATAATCAATCTGATTTTGGTGTTTGCCATCTGGTGATGTCCATGTGTAGAGTCTCCTCTTGTGTTGTTGGGAGAGGGTGTTTGCTATGACCAGTGTGTTCTCTTGGCAAAACTGTTAGCCTCTGACCTGCTTCATTTTTTACTACAAGGCCAAATTTGCCTGTTACTCCAGGTATCTTTTGACTTTCTACTTTTGCATTCCAGTCCGCTATAATGTTGGAGAAGGAAATGGCAACCCACTCTAGTATTCTTGCCTGTAGAATCCCAGGGACAGAGGAGCCTGGTGGGCTGCTGTCTATGGAGTCGCACAGGCTCGGACACGACTGAAACGACTTAGCAGCAGCACCAGCTGCTATAATGGAAAGGACATCTCCTTTTTGGGTGTTAGTTCTAGAAGGTCTTTAAGGTCTTCATAGAACCATTCAACTTCAGCTTCTTCAGCATTACTGGTCGGGGCATAGACTTGGATTACCGTGATAATGAATGGTTTGCCTTGGAAACAAACAGAGATCATTCTGTCGTTTTTGAGATTTCATTCAATACTGTATTTTGGACTCTTTTGTTGACTATGGTGGCTACTCAATTTCTTCTAAGGGATTTTTTCTTGCCCAGTAGTAGATATAATGGTCATCTGAGTTAAATTCACCCATTCCAGTCCATTTTAGTTCACTGATTCCTAAAACATCGACGTTCACTCTTGCCATCTCCTGTTTGACCACTTCCAATCTGCCTTGATTCATGAACCGAAGATTCCAAGTTCTTATGCAATATTGTTCTTTACCGCATCAGACTTTATACTTCCATTACCAGTCACATCCACAACTGGGTGTGGTTTTTGCTTTGGCTCCTTCTCTACATTCTTTCTGGAGTTATTTCTCCACTGATCTCCAGAATAGCATTTAAACATGTATATTGCCATATGTAAAATAAATGACCAGTGCAAATCCAATGCATGAAGCAGGGCACCCAAAGATGGCCCTCTGGGACAACAAAGAGGGATGGGTTTGGGAGGAAGGTGGGAGTGGGGTTCAGGATGGTGGGACACATGTACACCCATGGCTGATTCATGTCAATGTATGGCAAGAACCACTACAATATTGTAAAGTAATCAACCTCCAATTAAAATAAATAAATTAAGTTTTAAAAAAGACATGAGGAAAAAAGAAATTATAAAATTTTATAAATATAAAAATTGGTTTTCTGTTAAGAAAACAATATTTTTTTAGGTTTAATCTATATTGTAGATAAATCAAGTGATATTTTTCGTATTTTGAACTTTTATTTTGGTCCTTTTATTAACCCAAGGTATTTCCCAAAAGAAACTAAAAAGCTGTGTGTAGTAAGAGATAACAATGTAGGAAACTGACTTTCAGGGCAAAGGAATTTCCTCCCATAGGCAAATGAACCTTTGTTATTCTTTTCCCTTTCAGTGAAAACATGTTGCCATATTTCATTGAAACTAAAATGCCATCCACTGCAAAATTTACTCAGATTTCAGAGTTGTTAAATGTTAATAAAAGACCGCATTACAAGTGATGAAAAACACTTAAATGACAGAAAAGATGAAGTTACTATGGAATTTTATTAAATTCTTGTCAGAATCAAAGCAACAATGAAAAGTTTGTTGTATACAAAGAAAGCTTATCAGAACATATGGGGACACCCTTTTAAGCTCTAATTTCAACATTTGTATGCACATACAGTACACTCATGTGTATTTGCACGTGTGTGTAAAGACTAAGTTCCAAAGGGAGAATAAATAAGAGAAAGAAAAAGGTGGAAAATAGGTCACTGAAGAGTTGGCATGCCATACTACAAAATGAAAATAAGCCGAAGCATTACTAGTATTAAACCCCAACAAACATTTGCTAAAACCTTGTAAACACATTAACAAGATTTCTCATTACAGTTCTCTGTCCAGTAACTGAGAGAACAGCAATGAATAATGCTTCCATGATGTAAGAACTAAAACTTGTCTATTTTCCTCTTGAGGATTTTATGAGAGTTTATTAAGAAATAGTAAACACTGTAATAAGAAAAAGTAATTTTTTCTACAGAGTAATTTATTTCAAAGGCTATTACATGGTTTTCATCGCCCCTTACCCCAAATCTGAATTCTTCTTCCTGACTAATGATAGGGTTAAAACCATCCAAAATTAGTGCTGTAATGTATATTTTAAATGTTATGCCTAGCTAAAGCCAACATCACAGAAATAATGATGGGTTAAAACATAAAGTACAAACATTTTAAAATTAAATTGTAACAATAACCAAAGCAGAGAAATGTAAACGCCATAGCCTCAATGACTTTAAAATACATTGTTAAAAAAAAAAATCCCAATCTTAAAAACAGGTTTCATAATTCAGCACTCATGTTACAAGCAACTGTCCCAGGTTGGAGAGAGATGTAGGAAATTTTGGACCTAAAAATGTAAGACATACGGTCTTGATTGCCTTTCGCAGCTACGTTAAGAGTTCAGTGTAAAGAAAAGCTTTCCAAACGCCAGCTTGCAAACTAGATTTTTATGTGAAACTCTAATAAAACAGCAGCAGATGTTTCTATGCTATTAATTTGTTTGGGACATTTTTGGCTGGTTCATTCCAAATCAACTGTTATCCCTTGTCCAACAACTGCAGCATTCATTTCTTTTTTACATATGGAGAAAGAGAGAGAAAGGAAGCTTTTCCCTTGGAATAGATATTGCATCAATTTTCTGTATTCATGGGAAAGTGAATGCTAGCATTTCTGCATTTTTCTTTTTCTAAATGCCCTTAGAAACTGATAAAAGCTAGTTTCTATTTTAAACTATTGGGTGATACAGTAGGGGTTCACTCTAATAAGGAAGTGCAGACTCATGGAACAAATCTTGACATATTACTTGTGAAATCTGCTTATATTACTGTACATGATTGATGTATTTATTCTGGTCCTGATTTATATGACAAAAAGATCATCACCTTATACATGCTCACACCATCAGAGTCAATTCATTTCCATTCCCCCTCTCTCAACCTTGTAATCCATTCTTGCTGCCACAAAGATCTTAACAGATTGCCTTTTATTGGATGTAATATATCTTTTGTTGATTTTTATTAAGACAGTGAACATGCTTTACCTTCAGAAAGAAAACAAATGTGATTTTCAAAATTAAAGCTTTTCTTTAACTTAGTCGTTTTCCCAGTTATGTGTTAATCTAATTTTCCTGGCCAAAGTGGGAGGAAACAATAGATACAGCTGATTCCTTCCAGTGGGGCCAAATGTGTTCACTCTAACCAGTTTTCCTTTGTAACTGGGCTACTGAGAATTCATTTTTAAGGATCATTCTCAGTCCATACAGATTATTAATATCTTTCAAGATTATACAGTAATACTTAATGGGATTTAGATAGAAGCCCTAAAGCCTATTACTCTATGAAATTACTCAGGCTGCTGGCTAAAGTGCCAAAATGATTTGGATTTCAGTTTTGTTTCTAAAACAAATGTAATAAAGTATCATTAACAAATTCAACTACAGTTGGTTCAAGTTCAAAAAGTCTGCACATTTCTAGTGTAATTAGAGACAAGAAAGTTTTAAAGCCCTAATGGAATTTTCTATAATTCTCTCCTTAATTGGAAAACGTTTGCTACTTGGAAGTATTTCCAGGATATACGAGCCAACTAACAAAACAAAGCACCTCATAAGACTCTTTTTCTATATGTGTCTACCCTGATCTTTTGACACTGTAGCTGCCCTTCAGGGCCTGTGGGAAAAGCTGAATCCTACAATATCTCTCAACTGCCCTGAGGATAGAATCCACGCTCTTGTGTAATGAGCATCTTTCTGGTTTGGCTCTTCTCCTGTTCAACTCTCCACTTCATCTGCTGCCACTCTGACCTCCCTTGCCACCCTATCCTCCAGGCTGACTGAACTAATTTCAGCTCCTAAATGAGTCACCACCTCTCTAGCCACTGTTGAGTCTAATGTATTATTTCCTGGGCTTCCCAGCTGGTGCAGTGGTCAAGAATCTGCCTGCCAATGCAGGAGATGGGGGTTCAATACCAAGTCAAGAAGATCCCCTGGAGAAAGAAACAGCAACCCACTCCAGTATTCTTGTTTGGGATATCCCATGGACAGAGGAGCCTGGTGGACTCTAATCTATGGGGTCACAAAAGAGTTGGATCCGACTTAGCGACTAAACAACATATTATTTATTACATCCCAAGGTCTTAACAATCCTACTCTATGTTGCATCAGTCTCAAATTAGATCTTTTTTTCACCTATAAATGTCTCCTAATTCCTTCTATCCCACAGTATCCACCTGCCCATCAGTCCTGCTCCCAACATAACACAGGAGGAATCTCATTTGTATTTGCTCACTTAAAACACAGTCTTTGTCTTTGTAAGAGCAGAATATATTGCACTTGTCAATCTCACCCAAGTTTTAATGCTATCATAAAATCTTCTTTTCTGAGCATAGTAGCTGAATTTTAGAAGCCATCTGACAATTCACTTAGAACTGAACACTCCTTAGGATCACATCCCCATGGATTTTGTCATCTGCAGATCATGTAGCCGCATTTCTTGATTCTGCTCATCCTATTAAATCAAGCACGGATTTTCCAAACTTAACTTGTCCCAAACCAAATTTCTGCTCTGAACCCTCTTCTAACCCTCCTACCAAACCATCTTTCCACTACATTCATCACTGACTCAAAAACTCTCCCATTATCCCATCTCAGAGAAAGAGCCAAAATTGTTATAATGACCTACAAGACTCTGTCTATATCATTTACTTTCCCTATTATTTCTCTCACTTCTTTAACATACTTCTACCTACTTGCCCTGTCCCAACCACGCTGGTGTCCTAGTCATTCCTTAAATGCCTCGGACTTTTGCAGTTACTCTTCCTTCTGTGTGGATAATGGACACTTAAAAGCTCGTTCCTTCACTTTCTTCAGATTCTTAGTCAAATGACAATTACTCAGGGAGGCCTATCCTGGTCCCTTTATTTAAAGCTAAATGAATATCCTCACATTTGGCATTTTCTATGCCCTCTTTCTGCTTTATTTTCTTCTTTCATCATCTAACAAACCATACACTTTACTTATTTATATTACTTACTGTTTATCCTCCCTTTGGTACTGCAAACACCATGAAAACAGGGTTTGAAACAGAGTTTGTTTTTTGTCACCCCAGCACCTGTAATAGTGCTTGCCATTAAGGCAATACTAAATTAATATTTAATTGAAAAATATTTGACAAATATTGGGTTGGCCAAAAAGTTCGCATAACATGGAAAAACCCAAACAAACTTTTGGCCAACCCTTATAATAAAAGTGAAGCACATATTTGTATTTCTAAGCATACTTAAATATTCTAAAGTAAACTAAAATCCTGACCATGATCATTGCTTTTACTTGCACTTTTGTAGCTATTCACATGGTAGAACTGAAAAACTAGTAAACACAAAATGTTAACGTCTTACACCTAATGTACAAAATTATTTTAACATATTTTTGTAGTTTTATAAAAACTGATAGAAGAATTTCAATAAAAAATTTTCTTTAGATCTCAGAAAAAATATAAACTATGAACTGCTCCAGGTTCCTTAACAAAACTAAAACACACAGCTATTTTGTTAATCATTATATGATTTAATCTTCAGGAAAATAAAACCTTGGTCAAATTTAAACAATCAGGAATAAAATAGTTTTAATACTAAATATTATTCATCTAGAAGTTTTAAATATACACACACACACACACACTAACACAGGCACACATCACATTTTGATAACAAAATAAAAACTGAATGTCTTCAAAGTCATAAAATTTGAAATTCACATCATCTCTGAGCTGAAAGCTCATGTTTAAAAAACATCTGTCAGGTTTAAAATCATTTCTTGATTTTGCTGGTTTTTACAAGGGATAAATACATAAACCCAGATGTGTCTTTATTCACCTGGACCAAAAATGTATATATATAGCCCTAGCTTAAAAGTTAGTTTATTTTTACACCAAAACATTAGTATACTGTACTCCCAGATAATCTCAAATCAATTAAATAAAATCCTAAGAAAAATTCCGTTTAACCAAATATATATTTTTGTTAACCATATTAAAAAATAAACATATATAATGCTATGTACACAAGTGCCTTCGTTTCCAAGGTTACACAGTAGGTAGATCAGAGATCTCAACCCAAGCAGTCTGACTTTGGAGCTCATTCTTAATCAGGGCTCATTCTTAATTATGCCTCTTGATAGCACCGGCTTAAGGCTATTGACATACATTTCTGCTCTCACTTCTGTCATAATAGCTACCATTAATAGTAGCTACCATTTATTCAATGTCCAATACAGGCAAAACTTACTTAAGTTCTGTCTGTAAGCTCTAACTTACCAACTACCTAGGTGTTGTACTCTTGAGCTATTTCAGAGAAGACATCTCCCTCCTTCTCTCCCTCCTCCCTTTCTTCCTTCCTTCCCTCTCTCCCTTCCGCTTACATCCTTTCAGTCGTTCATTCACTCATTCATATTTAAGTAAATGTCCCATTCCTCCCAAATCCTAGACGCAGCGGCTTATGAGGCTGTTCAGTTAAGTGTATGTCAATTTTCTTATTGGTAAATTACAAGTGAATATTTCTGAGACGAATATTTAAAATGTGGTGCGAAGTCCGTTAGGCATAGTTATTCCTACTACTGATGGACCTTTTAATTCTTTACCAGTTTGTGGAAAATGTGGTTTTATGACATTTTTTGCCTTCAATTTTTGAGAACAGAAATAATTTCTAATACATAAAAATATAAGGAATCATGTCAAATTGCTAACAATCTAGAAATTCAAGGTTGTTTCATCATTATCAAACTCTCTGCATCAATAGATAAGATGGGTAAAAACACAGATGACATACTCAACCTATTCAGGAAAATCATTTCATACAATTCAAACTCACTCATGAAAAAAAAAAACTCAGAAAATTAAAAAAATACTATATACTGAAATTTTAGAGCAAATATTATTCTTAATAGAGAAATATTATAAGCAGTTCTTGAATCAGGAATAAGACAGGGAAACTTAATAGTCTCATTCCCATTCAACATTGTTCAAGAGTTCCTAAAAAACAAAGTTAGAAAATTTCAATCTCAATAGTTCCTATTTGCCATAGATAATTTCAGTGACCATAGTTCCAACCACCATGGTTCCTAACTAGAACCATGTACCTGGAATCTGGAAAATGAGGTAAAAATTAAGGAGTCCAAGATGGACCTTGCAGATCTACAGTGGTGAGGCTGTCTGCTTTTGGAGTTATTTTATATCACATCCCAAAGTCTTGAATAATTCAGCATGGAAGGAATAGCACCTCCGGTTTCAATCAAAACACCACTACTTAAAAGCTGTGAGCAGAACTTCCAAATAAAACCACTTCAAGAGCTACAGTTAGCACCCAGAAAAGGTAAGAATGAATGGGTCCATCCGTATCACCACCCTTGAAAAAACTTTCCTATCTGAACTCCCTCAGTCTAATACAGGGAAGGTTCGAGTAAATCATGGAGGCCCTAGGCTGCCCAGACTGCCAGATGGTGTTTAAGTGGTGGACTCCACCTTGGAGTTTAGCGGGCCAGGGCTCTGTGGGGTTTAGGGCAGAGATGACCGAGGTTCCTAAAGTTCCACAGCCTGATGCTCCTGGGGTGGCATCATTCACTCACCGCACTGCTGTGAGGTCCCTGAAACCTCTGACTCATTCTGTCTCCAAGGGGCTGAAGCTGCCAATGATGGCACCACCATGGCAGCCCTGGATGCCTGGGTTTAGATTTCAAGCAGGAACCTGCTGCTCTTAGCAGTGGAAGCCGTGACTGGTCCCCATATCTGAAAGTCGGGGCAGTCAATGCCCTAGAGGCCAAGGTATAAGAGACAGAGTCTAGGAGCTGCTGGGAACATGGTGGTTGGTAACTGAATGACCTAGCGCAATTTTGTACATTTCTTAACCATTTGGGTCAGCTGCCGTGAAGGGCCTATTCAACTTCCTCGCCCACTTTTTACTGAACTGTTTGCTACCACTACTCTGCAATATTTAATTTACATTTCAATGTATATTAAACATAATATTTGGGCATCTCTGAGAGCTCGGTTGGTAAAGAATCCACCTGCAATACAGGAGAATCCTGTTAGATTCCTGGGTCAGGAAGATCCGCTGGAGAAGGGATAGGCTACCCTCTCCAGTATTCTTGGGCTTCCCTTGTGGCTCAGCTGGTAAAGAATTCACCTGCAATGCAGGAGACCTGGGTTGGATCCTTGGGTAGGGAAGATCCCCTGGAGAAGGGAAAGGTTACTTATTCCAGTATTCTGGCCTGGAGAATTCCATGGACTGTATAGTCCATGGGGTCGCAAAGAGTCAGACAGGACTGAGCTACTTTCACTTTCAAATATAATATTTAGCATTTAAATATTGTATTTAATATACTTGACATATTTTTAATATTTATTTTTATTGTGAATGCTAATCCCTTTTCATATGAGTTGTAAAGACCTCTCGATTCCTGTCACTTTTGTTCAATCTCTTCATGGTGTCTATTTGGTAAACTGAAGATTCTAACTTTAATGACAAAGTTGGAGATATTGTTTCTTTATGATTAGTTCTGTTTATCTCCTGTTTATCTTTACCCAAGGTCATAAAACTTTATTCATATATTGTTTTATAGTATTTCTTTTTACATTTATGACTTTTATCTATCTGAAACATGCCTTTGTAGAATGTGGAGTAAGTGCCTACCCTTTTCTATTTTTCCCCATATGAATAAATTTTTGTCTTGGTATTTGTTACTGAAAAGATTATATCTTCTTCCCAACCTGTAATATCTGCTCTGTCATAAATCAATTGCCATTTGCCTTTGGCTTTGTTTCTGAGCTCTTAATTGTGCCTGTTGATCTGTTTGCCGATGTCTACACTAGTCTTCACTACTTGAGCCTTATGATAAGATTTTACATGTGATATGGTAAGACTTCTCATCTAATTCTTATTCTGAGACCTATTCTGGTTATTTTTGGTTCTTGTTCTTACATAATTTTATATCAGCTTGTCAGCTCCCTTATATACACACACTCACACACTCTTGCTGAGGTTTTAATGGAATTGAAAGAAAATAAACAAAACTGAATTGTTATTTTCATTGAGGGAAAATGATTGTCAGCTAAGATCTACCATAGCTATTTATTGCCTGATAGGATTTTTGCAACTTTTTGAATCAGTACATTCTACCATGTACTGATACCACCCTTATGGCAGAAAGCAAGAAGACCTAAAGAGCCTCTTGATGAAAGTGAAAGAGGAGAGTGAAAATATTGACTTAGAACATTCAAAAACTAAGAGCATGGCATCTGGTCCCATCACTTCATGGCAAATATATGGGGAAACAATGGAAACAGTGAGAGACTTTACTTTGGCGGGGGGGTGGGGGGGGAGGGGGCTCCAAAATCACTGCAGATGGTGAATGCAACCATGAAATTAAAAGAAACTTGTTCCTTGAAAGAAAAACTATGACCAACCTAGACAGCATATTAAAAAGCAGAGACATTACTTTGCCAGCAAATGTCCATCTAGTCAAAGCTATGGTTTTTCCAGTAGTCATGTATGGATGTGAGAGTTGGGCTATAAAGAAAGTTGAGCACTGAAGAACAGATGCTTTTGAACTGTGGTGTTGGAGAAGACTTTTGACAGTCCTTTGGCCTGCAAGGAGATTCAACCAGTCCATCCTAAAGGAAACCAGTCCTGAATATTCATTGGAAGGACTGATGCTGAAGCTGAAACTCCAATACTTTGGCCACCTGATGTGCAGAACTGATGCGCTGGAAAAGACCCTGATGCTGGGCAAGACTGAGGGCGGGAGGAGAAGGGGATTGAAGGGAGGAGAAGAAGAGGATGAGATGTTTGGATAGCATCACTGACTCGATGGACGAGTTTGAACAAGCTTCGGGTATTGGTGATGGACAGGGAATCCTGGCGTGCTGCAGTCCATAGGGTCGCAAAGAGTCAGACACAACTAAGCGAATGAACTGAACTGAACATTCTATCATACCTGGTGGCTAGATGGTAAAGAATCGTGCCTGCAATGCAGGACAACTAGGTTCAATCCCTGGTTGGGAAGATCCCCTGGAGGAATAAACGGCTACCCACTCCAGTATTCTGCCCTGGAGAATTCCATGGACTTATAGTCCATGGAGTCGCAAAGGGTTGGACACGACTGAGTGACTTTCACACATACACGTCATCTCTATAAACAGTTCTTTATAATGCACCCGGGTTTCTGGAACAGAATTGAAAGAGTGTGATGTAATAAAAACAAATAGTGACCCAATTTGAAAGCTAAAGGATTTCATAGTTAATCCACACTCAGCAGTTTCCTTATTTTCTGTCAGGTTGAGTTCACTTACATATATTATTTTAATGTATGCATTTTTCTATATGACTAGAGGCAAATTCTCTTATGATAGAGAACTATTTGCTCACTCAAATAAAACTCTTCAGTATTTATATTTTACACCTTTGTTTGATGCTTTCCAGTATTTTGAGTCACTGAGAAGGTCACGACTAGAGAAGAATTAAGTATTTCATGCTTAACCATTCATGTTTATAATAATTCTATAACATAGATACCATCATCTCCATTTTATACCTGCAGAAATTGAATCTTGGAGAGGTTAGGTAACTTACCCAAGGATGATCAGCCAGTAAGTAGTAGGATCTGAATTGAAACCCAATTTTTTTCTTAAAGTAGACTGAATAAATGTTTGTTACATGTACAAAAAGTGGTAATAGAATTCAGATTTTGAAGAGACATACATGGATACATTGTAAGTGATTACAGATGTATGATATTAATTGAGATTTTATTCACTTAAATCATTCATTGTTGATAGGTAGAGTCTGCACCAGACCTCTGGTCTCCATTTTGGAATTATTCCATTCAGCTGTGGCTTGATCTATGCATTGTTTCTCTTGCCAAGAACTGCAGCAGTCTGGAGAGCCTCTCATACTGGTCTGTAACTATATTAAAACTGCTACAAATAACTGCTGAACAGAGTGTCTCTTATATCATTCAAACCAGAAGTTCAGTGGCAATCTGCCACCACAACCTCTTTCTGATTTGGTAGCTATAAAATTTGCTCTGGGATTCTTTCTTTTGAGGAAAGGAAAATCCCCTTTCAGTCTCTCACACACACACACACACACACGATCTAAACTGCTATGTGATCTTTCCTGACTAAAATACAGTTCTAATTATAGTGAAATTTCATCTATCTGGCTGACAAATAACTTAAGCTTCCCTTTTGGGGTGTACAAATTATAAAGCAAAATTTAATCTTTATATCTAAAAATATCAATTAATATATAGTAGACATTTCAAATTATGGAGAGGTATAGACAACTGGTCATATCTGCATTTTATAGTGTTTCTCTTTTATTCTATGATATCCTATCTGTAAAGTCATTTTATCTGTTCAGATGCACCTATTCTTAACTTCATTTTTTTCTCTAAATTGATAGTTTTTCACATGTAACAAGTTTTAGATACCAGACTATGAACTAGTTAATATTATTTATAAATTAATTGTCAAAAGATTCATAATAGCATGACCCCCCTCTTCCTCCCCAGCTCCCATAAGAGCACATAATGAGTATTTGGATTTGGCCCAAATGAGGTTGCAAGATAATTGAATTGAATTGAATTAAATTCTACATAATTTAATTCCTTTCAACAAACTTTTACAGACATCTATGGCTAGTCCAATACTCCAGGACCTTGGGTCCCTGTCCCTAGCACCAGAAGCAGGTCCCAAGATAAGGTTTTGAGTGCCACTGCCTTTAGAAGAATAGGAAATTTAGACAAAGAAGGAAAGAAAGCCAATATAGGATGCATCAATGAACAGAGGCCCACTGGAGCCCTCTAGGACATTATATGGAACATCCTTTAGAGATATTCCACCAGAGGCGAAAGTAGGATAAGTTATAATTACCCATCAAATCCTCTCTGGGGAATAAACTAATGTCTGGCATTGGATGAGCAATAGTTCTGGACATGCTATTTCCCCCCAATTTCAGGGTACCTACATGTAGTCAAACACAGGGCCAGAGAATGAGTCACAGGTGTTTTCAGAAGAAAGTCCTGCGCATGTATGAAAGCAGTGAGTACAGACATTTGAGTGGTAAGCCAGTAGCATCCACTACAACATTCTTACACTGCACGCAGGGAAAAATCTAGAGATTCTGTCTCTATATTCCTAATTCTGTTTGTACCAGTTGCCCTGGATCAGCCAAATTCTCCAAGCACTTTCTGTACACAAAAACTGAACTGGGCACTGTGGGAAAGACTAAGTTATCAAAGACACAGTCCCTGTATGCCCAGTGGGCTAGTAATGAGCTTTTATGATTCTATAATCTGGTGGAAGGGTTCTACACAAACTCTCTAAGCCCAAAGAAGTTACATTTACATTGTGCAGAAAGATCATAGTCAGACTACATATTATGTATTTCACAACGGCGGTGGTTTAGTCACTAAGTCATGTCTGAATCTTGCAACCCCACAGTCTATTGCCTGCCAGGCTCCTCTGTCTATGGGATTTCCCAAACAAGAACACTGGAGTGGGTTGCCATTTCCTTCTCCAGGAAATCTTCTCGACCCAGGAATCGAATCCAGGTCTCCTTCATTGCAGGCAGTCTCCTGCATTGCAGGCAGATTCTTTTACTGACTGAGCCACCAGGGAAGCCAATACATATCAGAATATGTCTTTCCCTGAAGAATGAAAATTTCCACAGGTTAAAAAAATTATGTCTTCCTTATTCTGTTCCAATTTAACATCTACCTAAAAACAAAAGGAAGCCAATGGGAAAAAAAAAAAAAAAAAAAGGAGGAGGGCTCAAATGATTGTTTATACTTTTAAAAAATGTAAATATTTTCCAATGATCGACAATTAATATTTACAAATTTAGTTGAACATGCTTTATTCACGCACAATAGTGCATTTGTTAACAGTGACATATTTATCTGGCCTTTCCTCGTCCTAGGAAAAAATTATGTCAATTTTCCCTCAGACTGCCTTCCTATTCTGTCACACAAATTATTTCATGAAACATGAATCCAAATGTTCTGTTCTTTTTCAATTTCCTTTCACCACAAATTCCAGAGTTCTGAACTTCATGGCTTTTCAGTAACAATTCAGTCTTTTTATTCTAATAGCAAATGCAATACTGCTGTCTTTAATCAAGCTACTTTTGACATTCTTCAATAGCTAAGATTCAGCCTCTTTTGTCAAAAGGAAACTTTTAAAAATAATTACAATGATTTTAAATGGTTTTTTTCCTGATGCACTGTCAGCTCTTGGGATCCTCATTATTATATTATTCCCATCAGTTTCTCCAATGCTTCTGCACCTTACGTTTTAATGCTAATCACTATAAATACAGAAATGTCATATTAAAGATGTCATTTTAAAAGATTTTTCATTGGAAAAACAAATATACGTATAATATACAGAAAGTATTAAGAAATTTAAAATGATTTACTACCCTATCTCTTGCTAACAAGATCTAAGAGGAAAATAAGTAATAGGGAAAAAATACTGGACACATATTCTTATTAAGTAAGTCAAAGCAAGCAGGCTAACTCTAGTCTAGTCATTTGTTAACAACAAACTGTAAATATCTCATATATATACACACATACATATATATGTGGCAGAAAGACTATCATTCCTTTAAATTGTCATCCAGGCAACAGAAATCTGCAAAAGGACATAAGATCTGGGCCCGCCGATAATTCTAGCCTCAGCTCACACTATTTCTCAGAGTCTCCCACATCCCCTGTGGTCTTTGAACATGAATAGCTTTCTCTTATCTTCAGATTTTTAAACTACCAGCATTCTCTTTAAGAGTACCCCTTATTTTCCTCTTAAATTTTGTCACAGTTTGCACGTGTGCGTGTGTGTTTGTATACGTATACATATTCACAGTATGTATGGCTTTGAATCTAGAAAGCATTTCTATTTCTTACGCTATCAGGTATCCAACATCCCTTGCAGTTACTGATGACCCAATTAATATTAGACAAATAAATAAATAAGTGAATAACAATTTTTATCTAGCTCTTTGGGATAAATGGAGATACATTTATTATTCATTGATCTTAATGAGAGATATGACTTGCTGAATTCCTTAAGGTTGTAGTACACTAGCTCTCCAAGAGCACAAACCAGAAATTTTTTATTTTTATTTCCTCATTTCTAGAACAATGTTTGGTATATTGTAGGAACATAAAAAAAGTTTGTTAAATTAAGTAAATCAATGAGCATGTATGATAGTTTCCAAATTTTCACATTAGTCAATGGCAAGGAGTATAACGCTCTGTGACTTGAGATAAATATTATTAATACTCTTTATCTTCTATTCTCCAAAAGTAATTATATTTGATTTCAGATCTCTTTTACCTGTTTGATTAAATAAAGTCAACATAAAAATCTAGTTAGGAAGGATTGCTTGTGATTATTTGTATTATTCAAAACAGATTGTAAAATTTTTCCTGTGTTTAAATAAAATATATTTGTAATGATAAAGGGCAAATGTTAGCTTAAGATACCATTTGGAACTGTACTTTATAATGACGGAAGTCAGGATGTAATAGAGGACAGGATATAATAGAAGTTATGAGAAAACAAACTTGGAATCAAATAAACCTAGATTCAAGTCCTGATTTAGCTATCTAAAAAATTTATGTTTTTCTGTAAATTATTTAGAGGCTTCCATGGTGGCTCAGTAGTAAAGAATCCACCTGCTAATGAAGGAGACACAGAAGATTCAGATTTGATCCCTCGGTCAGGAAGATCCCCTGGAGGAGGAAATGCAACCCACTTCAGTATTCTTGCCTAGAGAATCCCACGGACAAGGAACCTAGCGGACTACAATCCATAAGGTCACAAAGAGTTGGACATGACTGAGCATGCACTCACAAATTATTTAGGCTCCCTAAAAGAAGAGTCCTTTTTATCATCCATTTATAAGAATAATAGTACCATTCATATCTTTGTAAGTATTAGAAGAGTCTAAATTAAGCAAGTAATGTAATAGTTACATGCACAGAGTAACTTCTTAACAAAGGACAGCTGCAACAATGCTAAGTGCTTCCCTGGTGGCTCAGCAGTAAAGAATCCGCCTGCAGTGCCGGAGACCTGTGTTCAAACCCTGGTTCAGGAAGATCCCTTGGAGGAGGGGATGGCAACCCACTCCAGTATTCTTGCCTGGAGAATCCCATGAAGAGAGGAGCCTGGTGGATTACAGCCCATAAGGTTGCAAAGACTCGGATACTACTGAAGTGACTAAGCATGCACACATGCACAATAATACTAATTATTATTATCAACTGTTGTTTTACTAGGAAACAGGTTTAAATTTCCTAATCTGCTATTTTATCCCCTTTATCTCTGCTCACTCCTCTACTGCCTAATACTTATTACATCTGAGGAATTAGTTTCTATTCCTTCACAAAGTTATTCCTTTCACCTAATTCTGTATCTGTTTTTCTCACTCTCTCTTAAAATTTTTTTTTCTCTAAATAGCACCTTTTCTGCATAAAACCCAAGTTAATCTCAGTTAAGATTATCATTCTAAAAAGACAAGTTTCTTCAAATACATACAGAATGTGTTAGCTACAAATAATCTTTGAATAGAAGTAAACATTGTACAATTTTTTAAAAGCTGACTCATATAGTTTCCATTCACATTTACAAAAGCATTTTTAAAACTTAAAAACTGCTAGCCTAATGGTAAGGACAAGAATATACAAAGAAAGCCAAACCAATTTGATGTCAGCAGAAAATACACCCTGTAGCAAAATGGTCTCTGGCCAGATAATATTACTCATCAAATAAGCCCTGGTTTAGCATAGCTGAACTCAAAAAAAGAGTCTAGAAGTAACACATGTAAAACTGAGTGGCTGATGAAAAGTTAACCAAAATCTTCCTCATGAGATGAGTGAAAAATGTCCCAGTCCCAATAGAAGTCTATTCAAAGACAGCCACGCATGTCTTTCTTCAAAGAGACAGCGTTCATAAAGGCTTGGGCTATCATTTCTCTAGAAAACCAGGAGAGGCAAAATGCATTTTCTGTTGTTGATTTTTTTTTTCTGTCCTTTAAGTAATATCATCATAAAGAAAGAGACTGGGTATATGCACCCCTAGAAGGTGTCATTATTACATAAAATGTTTAACAGAGGCCCTACCTGACAAAATGCATTTATCTACACAACAGTCCTATTTCAAATTCAAGACACTGTGGCTTTATGTAAATCTGATTTGGATATCAACTGTAAAAGTGAAATTCTCTCTGGGAAAATCATCTCATACAAAATGTGCTGATACTGTTCAATCTCAGTGCTTAATTAAATCTGTCATATCCCAAAGATTTTTATTCAATAAAAGGAATGATGACTGCTGTTAAGATTCTGAAAAATGTGAGGTACCCACAAAGATCACTTTGCTGTAGTTCCTATTGGAAGAAAACATTCTCCATTCAAAAAATAATGCCTACTATCTAGGATATCTAAAACTCTCTGAGTCAGCATACCCACACCCCTGTTTGTAGTATAGTCACAGAGCTGTAACATTTTCTGTTTTCCCTGATAAGTCCTAAGTCAGCTGTAATTCATGAAGGAAGTTGTTTAAGCCAAATTAAAATTTCCAGAAAGTGTATTATCTGACATAAGGAACTCTGCTTCAGTAATAGATTCAGAAAAAACTAGCTAGTTTTTCAACATTCGCCTTTAATCGCATGTAATCCTGCAAAGAACATACAACCCACATTATATTCTGTACACTAATCAGCATATACTAGCACATTATTGCTTCAAAGAACTTTTTGCTTATTGAATGATTACTGAAACATTTTTCTCAAAAGTTGTTTTAGCTCTGAAATTTGCCTCATTTTGAAGCCATAATATGCCAGGATTTTTTGATGGAAATGAACAGTTCCTAAGAAAAGGCGATACTTTTTATGACATTTTTAACATCTGTGGAAAAATTTAAGGTTGCAAGAGGTCAATCAGAGAGGCAGAAGCATATGCTAGGTAAGAGATGTATGTAAAAAGCATGTAAGAAGCTGTAAATAGTAAAACATGATTGCGTAATGAATACTTCCTTTAGCAACAACTCTATTAAGTCAAGAGCTGAAATTGACGAGGGAGGCCATTTAGAAACTGTATTTCGGAGGCGGGGCTAAGATGGCGGAGGAATAGGACTGGGAGACCACTCTCTCCTCCACAAATTTATCGAAAGAACATCTGAACACTGACCAAACTTCACAAAACTACTTCTGAAGGCTGGCTGAGGACGTCAGGCTTTCACAAAAACTGAGCATTATCTTCAAAAGAGGTAGGAGAAATTATAAAAGATAAAAAGAGAGACAAAAGAGTTAGGGACGGAGACCCGTCCCGGGGAGGGAGTCGTAAAAGAGGAGGAATTTCCAAGCACCAGGAAACCCTCTCACCGGCGGGTGTGGGGGAGGATTTTTTATCTCGGAGGGCAACATAACTGGGAGGAAAAAATAAATAAAATCCACAGATTACGTGCCTAAAGCAACTCCCAGCAAAGAACCCCAGACGCTCGCATCATCCGCCACCAGCAAGTGGGGGCTGAGCGGAGAGGAGCGGGCGGCATTGCCTAGGGTAAGGACCGGGCCCGAGTGCCCCGAGGGCAATCTGAGGGAGCTAACGTGAGATAGTAACCTAAACTGTGGGACAGCGAGAGAGAGAGAACTATCCCGCGAAAAGCCCAACTCTAAGGCACTGCCGGCCCGCTCACAGAACAAAGGACTGAGCGATACCAGAGGAGAGCTAGCCGGCTGCGGACCGCCCCATCCCCCGCGGGACACAGCGGGCAGGCGGGGCCCGCCAGAGCCGGAAAGGGGCAAACTCGGCTCCAGAGAGGGCACCCCCTACCAAACTGCAAACAGGCTCCCAGTTTCTAAGCAAAGACTGCCTGAGATCCCGGAGGGTCGACAGCCGCCGGGAGGGTCGCAGCCAGAGACCAGCTCCCCAGAACCGACACAAAGCACACCGGAGCCGGGCGCGCCCGTAAACCGAGGCGGGGACCAGGGAGGTGATAAGCCGCACCGCCCCAACAGGGGAGAGCGCCCTCGCCAAACTCCTGGCCGCCTGGGCAGCTCCGACCGGGAACGGCACAAGCCGCGGGCGAAACCGAGTCTGCGCCTTTGTGGAGTAACCGGGAGCCTGAACCTGAGCGGCTTAGACCTGGGAAGTGCACGCAGCTCAGGGCCCGTTCCCCGGCCGAGTAACCTGAAGCCTGAGCAGGGTAGACGGGGAAAGCACACACGCCATAAGCGGGGGCGAACCCAGTGCGGCCGAGACACTGCGAGCTTAGCACACACACGCCAGAATTGCAGTGTTCCTTCCTCCCCACAGCACGATTGAACAAGCGAACCTAAAGAGATCACCTCCACCGCTTTGTTGCAGGGCGGAAATTAGATACTGAAGAGATCTCCAAACAGAAGCCAAATAAACAGAGGGAAGCGCTTTGGAAGGGACAGGCCAACAGATTAAGATCCCTGTAGTTAATACCGACTGCATTAAAAAGGACCTATAGATCTTGAAAAGTATAAGCAGGAATAAGGATCTATCTAAAACTGAGCAGATCCCACACTGCTCACAACAGCTCCAGAGAAAGTCCGGGATATATATATTTTTTACTATTATTATTTTTTTTTTTTTTTTTTTTATTTTTTTAATTTTTTTCTAATTAAAAAAAATTTTTTTTCTCTTCTTTCCTTTTTCTTCAAGTCCTCTATTACACCTTTAACTTTCATTTTCATAACCCACTATTAACTTGCAAAAAAAAAAAAAAACCCCTATTTTTGAAGCAAACTACATACATATATCTTATACCTTTTGTGTTTTCTATTTTTTTAATGTTTTTTTCCTGTTCTACATTTTTTTACTGTTTCTTTTTTTACTGTTTTACTGTTTTTTTTCTTTTTACACTGTTTCCTTTTTTCTTTTTTTTTTTTTTTTTAGATTGTAAGTTTTATAAGAGTCTAACCTCTACTCTAGATTTTTAATCTTTGTTTTACATATTTGATATCAACTTTGTACATTTAAGAACCCAATCTTTAGGACCCATTTTTACTCAGGAGTGTGATCACTGGCCTGATCACTCTCTCCCCCTATTGATGCTCTTTCTTCTCCCCCAGGGAACCTCTATCTCCCACCCTCCTCCTTCTCTTCTCAACCCAATTCTGTGAATCTCTGAGGGTGTTCTGGGTACCGGAGAACACTTCAGGAACAGGATACTGCCCAGATCTCTCTCTCCCCTCTTAATTCCTCCCTTTCTACTCATGCTCACCTCTGTTACCTTCCTCCCCCCTCTCTATGTATCTCTGTGAATCACTCTGAGGGTTCCAAACTGTGGAAAGCACAGAGGGAAGTGCTTACTGGCTAGATTGCTCTCTCCACATTTGAATTCCCCTCTTCCCCTCCTGGTCACCTCAACCCACCCCCCCACCTCATCTCTCCATGTAACTCAGTGAACCTTTCTGGGTATCCCTCACTGTGGAGAATCTTTTCACCATTAACCTAAAAGTTTTATTATTGAGGCTGTATGGAAGGAGAAGTCTTGAGGCTACTGCAAGAATAAGACTGAAAGCCAGGGGAAACATTAATTAATAAGAGACCATCCAATAGCCTCCATAAATTCACTGAAACCAAGCTCCACCCAAGAGACAATAAGTTCCAGAGCAAGACATACCACGCAAGTTCTCCAGCAACGCAGGAACATAGACCTGAGCATCAATATACAGGCTGCCCAGAGGCACACCAAATCCATAGACATCTCAAAAATTAATACTGGTCACTCCATTACACTCTAGAGAGCAGAAATCCAGCTCCACCCACCAAAACACCGACACAAGCTCCCCCAACCAGGAAACCTTGACAAGCCACCTGTCCAACCCCAACCGCAGTGAGGAACCTCCACAACAAAGAGGAACTTCATACTACCAGAATACAGAAGGGCCACGCCTAACACAGCAATCTAAACAAGATGAAAAGGCAGAGAAATACTCAGCAAGTAAAGGAAAATGAGAAATGCCCACAAAGCCAAACAAAAGAGGAGGAGATAGGGAATCTATCTGAAAAAGAATTTAGAATAAGGATAATAAAAATGATCCAAAATCTTGAAAGCAAAATGGAGTTACAGATAAATAGCCTGGAGACAAAGATTGAGAAGATGCAAGAAATGTTTATCAAGGACTTAGAAGAAATAAAAAGGAATCAATATAGAATGAATAATGAAATAAAGGAGATAAAAGACACTCTGGAGGGAACCAACAGTAGAATAACGGAGGCAGAAGATAGGATAAGTGAGGTAGAAGATAGAATGATGGAAATAAACGAAGCAGAGAGGAAAAAAGAAAAAAGAATCAAAAGAAATGAGGAAAACCTCCGGGACCTCTGGGACAATATGAAACGCCCCAACATTCGAATCATAGGAGTCCCAGAAGAAGAAGATAAAAGGAAAGGCCATGAAAAAATACTCGAGGAGATAATAGTTGAGAATTTCCCTAAATTGAGGAAAGAAATAGTCACAGAAGTCCAAGAAACCCAGAGAGTTCCAAACAGGATAAACCTAAGGCGAAACACCCCAAGACACATATTAATCAAATTAACAAAGATCAAACACAAAGAACAAATATTAAAAGCAGCAAGGGAAAAACAACAAATAACACACAAGGGGATCCCCATAAGGATAACAGCTGATCTTTCAATAGAAACCCTTCAGGCTAGAAGGGAATGGCAGGACATATTTAAAGTAATGAAAGAGAATAATCTACAACCCAGATTACTGTACCCAGCAAGGATCTCATTCAGATATGAAGGAGAATTCAAAAGCTTTACAGACAAGCAAGAGCTGAGGGAATTCAGCACCACCAAACCAGCTCTCCAGCAAATGCTAAAGGATCTTCTCTAAACAGGAAACACAGAAAGGATGTTTCAACACGAACTCAAAACAACAAAGTAAATGGCAACGGGATCATACTTATCAATAATTACCTTAAATGTAAATGGGTTGAATGCCCCAACCAAAAGACAAAGGGTTGCTGAATGGATACAAAAACAAGACCCCTATATATGCTGTCTACAAGAGACCCACCTCAAAACTAGGGACACACACAGGCTGAAAGTGAAAGGATGGAAAAACATATTCCATGCAAACGGAGACCAAAAGAAAGCAGGAGTCGCAATACTCATTTCAGATAAAATAGACTTTAAAATAAAGGATGTGAAAAGGGACAAAGAAGGACACTACATAAAGATCAAAGGATCAATTCAAGAAGAAGACGTAACAATCATAAATATATATGCACCCAACATAGGAGCACCACAATATATAAGGCAAATACTAACAAGTATGAAAGGGGAAATTAACAATAACACAATAATAGTGGGAGACTTTAATACTCCACTCACACATATGGATAGATCAACTAAACAGAAAATTAACAAGGAAACACAAACTTTAAATGATACAATAGACAAATTAGATTTAATTGATATTTACAGGAGTTTCCACCCCAAAACAATCAATTTTACCTTTTTCTCAAGTGCACATGGAACTTTCTCCAGGATAGATCACATCCTGGGCCATAAATCTAGCCTTGGTAAATTCAAAAAAATTGAAATCATCCCAGCCATCTACTCTGACCACAATGCAGTAAGATTAGACCTCAATTACAGGAAAAAAACTATTAAAAGTTCCAACATATGGAGGCTAAACAACACGCTTCTGAATAACCAACAAATCACAGAAGAAATCAAAAAAGAAATAAAATTATGCATAGAAACGAATGAAAATGAAAGCACAACAACCCAAAACCTATGGGACACTGTAAAAGCAATACTAAGGGGAAGGTTCATAGCAATACAGGCGTACCTCAAGAAACAAGAAAAAAATCAAATAAATCAACTAACTCTACACCTAAAGCAACTAGAGAAGGAAGAAATGAAAAACCCCAGGGTCAGTAGAAGGAAAGAAATCTTAAAAATTAGGGCAGAAATAAATGCAAAAGAAACAAAAGAGACCATAGCAAAAATGAACAAAACTAAAAGCTGGTTTTTCGAGAAGATAAACAAAATTGATAAGCCATTAGCCAGACTCATCAAGAAACAAAGGGAGAAGAATCAGATCAACAAAATTAGAAATGAAAATGGAGAGATCACAACAGACTCCACAGAAATACAAAGGATCATAAGAGACTACTACCAACAGCTATATGCCAATAAAATGGACAACTTGGAAGAAATGGACAAATTCTTAGAAAAGTATAACTTTCCAAAACTGAACCAGGAAGAAATAGAAGATCTTAACAGACCCATCACAAGCACGGAAATCGAAACTGTAATCAGAAATCTTCCAGCAAACAAAAGCCCAGGACCAGACGGCTTCACAGCGGAATTCTACCAAAAATTTAGAGAAGAGCTAACACCTATCCTACTCAAACTCTTCCAGAAAATTGCAGAAGATGGTAAACTTCCAAACTCATTCTATGAGGCCACCATCACCCTAATTCCAAAACCAGACAAAGATGTCACAAAAAAGGAAAACTACAGGCCAATATCACTGATGAACATAGATGCAAAAATCCTTAATAAAATTCTAGCAAACAGAATCCAACATCATATTAAAAAGATCATACATCATGACCAAGTGGGCTTTATCCCAGGAATGCAAGGTTTTTTTAACATCCGCAAATCAATCAATGTAATACACCACATTAACAAATTGAAAGAAAAAAACCATATGGTTATCTCAATAGATGCAGAAAAAGCCTTTGACAAAATTCAGCATCCATTTATGATCAAAACCCTCCAGAAAGCAGGAATAGAAGGAACATATCTCAACATAATAAAAGCTATATATGACAAACCCACAGCAAACATTATCCTCAATGGTGAAAAATTGAAAGCATTTCCCCTAAAGTCAGGAACAAGGCAAGGATGCCCACTTTCACCACTACTATTCAACATAGTTTTGGAAGTTTTGGCCACAGCAATCAGAGCTGAAAAAGAAATAAAAGGAATACAGATAGGAAAAGAAGAAGTAAAACTCTCACTGTTTGCAGATGACATGATCCTCTACATAGAAAACCCTAAAGACTCTACTAGAAAATTACTAGAGCTGATCAATGAATATAGTAAAGTTGCAGGATATAAAATTAACACACAGAAATCCCTTGCATTCTTATACTCCAATAATGAGAAAACAGAAAGAGAAATTAAGGAAACAATACCATTCACCATTGCATCAAAAAGAATAAAATACTTAGGAATATATCTACCTAAAGAAACAAAAGACTTATATATAGAAAACTATAAAACACTGATGAAAGAAATCAAAGAGGACACAAGCAGATGGAGAAATATACCATGTTCATGGATTGGAAGAATTAATATAGTGAAAATGAGTATTCTACCCAAAGCAATCTACAGATTCAATGCAATCCCTATCAAGCTACCAATGGTATTTTTCACAGAACTAGAACAAATCATCTCACAATTTGTATGGAAATATAAGAAACCTCGAATAGCCAAAGCAATCTTGAGGAAGAAGAATGGAACTGGAGGAATCAACCTGCCTGACTTCAGGCTCTACTACAAAGCCACAGTCATCAAGACAGTATGGTATTGGCACAAAGATAGAAATATAGATCAATGGAACAAAATAGAAAGCCCAGAGATAAACCCACGCACATATGGACACCTTATCTTCGACAAAGGAGGCAAGAATATACAATGGAGAAAAGACAATCTCTTTAACAAGTGGTGCTGGGAAAACTGGTCAACCACTTGTAAAAGAATGAAACTAGAACACTTCCTAACACCGTACACAAAAATAAACTCAAAATGGATTAAAGATCTAAACGTAAGACCAGAAACAATAAAACTTCTAGAGGAAAACATAGGCAAAACACTCTCCGACATAAATCACAGCAGGATCCTCCATGACCCACCTCCCAGAATATTGGAAATAAAAGCAAAAACAAACAAATGGGACCTAATTAAAATTAAAAGCTTTTGCACAACAAAGGAAACTATAAACAAGGTGAAAAGACAGCCTTCAGAATGGGAGAAAATAATAGCAAATGAAGCAACAGACAAACAATTAATCTCAAAAATATACAAGCAACTTCTGCAGCTGAATTCCCGAAAAATAAACGACCCAATCAAAAAATGGGCCAAAGAACTAAACAGACATTTCTCCAAAGAAGACATACAGATGGCTAACAAACACATGAAAAGATGCTCAACATCACTCATTATTAGAGAAATGCAAATCAAAACCACAATGAGGTATCATTTCACACCAGTCAGAATGGCTGCTATCCAAAAGTCTACAAGCAATAAATGCTGGAGAGGGTGTGGAGAAAAGGGAACCCTCTTACACTGTTGGTGGGAATGCAAACTAGTACAGCCACTATGGAGAAGAGTGTGGAGATTCCTTAAAAAACTGGGAATAGAACTGCCATATGACCCAGCAATCCCACTGCTGGGCATATACACCGAGGAAACCAGAATTGAAAGAGACGCGTGTACCCCAATGTTCATCGCAGCACTGTTTACAATAGCCAGGACATGGAAGCAACCTAGATGTCCATCAGCAGACGAATGGATAAGGAAGCTGTGGTACATATACACAATGGAATATTACTCAGCCATTAAAAAAAATACATTTGAATCGGTTCTACTGAGATGGATGAAACTGGAGCCCATTATACAGAGTGAAGTAAGCCAGAAAGAAAAACAACAATACAGTATACTAATGCATATATATGGAATTTGAAAGATGGTAACGATAACCCTATATGCGAGACAGAATAAGAGACACAGATGCATGGAACAATTTTTATGGACTCTGAGGGAGAAGGTGAGGGTGGGACGTTCTGGGAGAATGGCATTGAGACATGTGTATTGTCATATGTGAAACAGAGCACCATTCCGTGTTCGATGCATGTGACAAGGGCTCAGGGCCGGGGCAATGGGATGATCCAGAGGGATGGGATGGGGAGGGAGGTGGGTGGGGGGTCCGGGAAGGGGAACACATGTAAACCCATGGCTGATTCATGTCAATGTATGGCAAAAACTATTACAATATTGTAAAGTAATTAGCCCCCAACTAAAATAAATAAATTTATAAAAAAAAAAAAAAAAAAAAGAAACTGTATTTCTTGGACACAAATGCTCCACTGAATTATTTCAAGCATTATTGTGGAGGAAGAGGTAAAGGGAGACATATACAGAGTGAGCTGTATGTAGGTCTACAACTTTTGCTTCAATCAAAGCAGTTCAGTTGTAGCCCTCAGCTATGACATCTTCATACACATACAACTAACACATTCAGACATTATTTACTGACACCTTTCAATGGTTTTTTATACTGTGAGCACCTTCACCGGAAGTAGCAATGGTGACATGATCTGGCAGGTGACATTTAGGATTTAGTAGCTGCCATCTTTCTCTGAGCAGGATTGCATCTCTATTTTAATGTGTGATTGTGCATATACATATGTATATATATTTTTTTAGTTTTGCTTTTATTTTATGAAAGTAAAAACAAAATTAATACGATGACTCTAGTAGTAAGCATGGATCTCAAATATAATTATAAACATAAACTAAGAATGTGAGAAGAATTCATTTTAATTTCAACTGAATACTCCAATGGCTATGTTCCAGTAGGTAGGAAAAGAATAAAAGAACATGTATGAAATTAAGAGAAAATATAGTCAAATGTTTATTTTAACAGTAAGATATAATTAGAAATTACATGCTTAGCCTTCTTGAACTAGAACCACTTGTCTTACTTACTACATGCAAATCTATTATTCAGTTTTTCCTTTGAGAATATAAGGCTTGTCTATTGCGCCACACTATGATATTTTATCTCTAAGATTTGAAAAACATTACAAATAACACATCTATTTCAATCTCCTGAAGTAATTATTCAGATATCTGATGCCCTCAAAATTAGAGACTAAGTTCACGTAACTGGTAAGTATCAGTGTTCTTTTTAATAGTTCACAAACTATATTTGTAGAATCATGTCTTTCTAGTGTGTATTAGCCAGGTGTCTCCAGAGAACAACAGATCTAGTGGCGTGTGTGTGGTGGGGGCGGGGAGGGGGGCAAGGGAGAAAGAAAGATTTTAAGAAACTGGCTCATGAAATTATGACAACTTGAAATCTACAGGGCAGGCCAGCATGCTGAAGACTCAGGGAAGAGCCAGTGTTGCAGGTTTCAGTCCAAAGGCAGTCTGGAGGCAGAATTCCCATTCCTTAAGGGACCTGAGTCTTTTTCTCTTAAGGTCATTAACTGACTGAATGAGTTAGTCATTTCTCATTATGGTGGGTAATCTGATTTATTCTAAGTCTACTGATTTAAAACTTCATCTCATCCAGAAAGTGTCTTCACAGCAATGTCTAGATGGATGTCTGACAAAATATTTGTGTACCATGGCCTAGTCAAGTTGACACAGGAAATTAACCATCTAATGGGGCTGAAGGCTTAATTTAGGAAAAAATAAAACCGGATGCTATTAACATTTTGATGTATACCATCGAAAGGTTTAAATTAAAACACAAACTCTGTAGCTATGTTACTTTGCTTTGTAGTCATAGAATGTTAAATATGGAAAGCTGCAAGGCCAGTTCACTATCCAATAGCTAAAAACTCTGATTGCAATGTCAATTTTACTTATTCTTTTCTCAGCATAAAATTCATTTTATGCAAGTTGTTTTTCACTGATGTTGCATTTTTCAGTTCCATGTTATGCATATTTAGTCTTCCAGAATATAGTTTTATCTTGTCTAAATGGCCAAATTTTTTAGCAAGCTCCAGAGAATTTCCAACAGGGTAAAAAGTGGTTAGTGGAACAGACTGCACTGCTAGAATACATTAATTTATTACTGGAGTCCTCATTTCAAAATGTGTGTTTAATGACCTAGGAAAACACTACATGAATCCAAGCATAAGAACAATGATTTTCTCACAGACAAGTTTCATGCTACCATACTAACTCTAAAACAAATGGTTCCATCATTTACATGGAATAAAAAGATGGGTGTATATATTTAATTACAAAGAAATTAAAATTTTATTTTGAATCTTAAAATACACTACCTCATGATTTTGATCACTTGGATATGTAAAACTCGTGGGATATAGTAACTTTAAAGGGATCTTAAAATATTTCCAAACTATACTCTTTATTTTTCAGATAAGCAAACTGTTGCCCTTGACAAAGGTCAAACAGCTTGTTAGGCATGAACCATGTCAGAACACTCTGTGTCTTGTATTCTTTCTGCTATAATACATGGCTTCCTAGTGAGGAAAGTTCTTGATCCAAGATTACATTAAATCAAGTTTGTAGAAATATTACCTAGTAAAAGTCATGCAATCTGGCAGTCAACCAACTATCTAACTGTAGAAAAAGAACTTTCATATATTCTCACAATAAAATTTTTATGATGGAAACTGTAGAATGTTTCTCAGGGAACCACTCAGTAGATCATGGAACAGCATTAGGGAAAGTTTGACAGCACAAAAGCATAGCGGTTAAAACCAGGTGAACTGTAAAAAAAAAAAAAAATCACTCACTGGAAAAGACACTAATATCCTAGTGCTTTCAATAGTGCAATGAAAACATAACATTCAGCTTACATCTATAACATGCTGAATAACAAATCTGTAATTAAATAATACACATTAAAATAACCTAGAACAGTAACTGAAATAGAGGTGGGTCCTCAGTAAATACTTGATGGAGTGAAAACAGCTTTAAAGGATTACAGAGTTATGATAACACTGGCACTGTCTAGAAGCAAATGTAAATCTTCATATATCTGGAAAATCAGACTAAAGATAGACTCATTAAATTTCATTGAGTAGACAGGTCAGGATTAATTCTGTAAGCTTGGTTTTACACCTTTTTGCTTCTGGTCCATTTTTCTTATTTAAAAATATCTGCATAATAGGTAATAAGAGCTAGACAATGTTTACATGCCCCTCCCTGCAATTGAAAAGAGATCTGTGATAACATGGATATGGCTATGTCACCGAGAGCTAATGATTTTCATCCCTACCATTTTCCTTGGGTGGCTTTTAGATTTGTTTTTGCTCTTACAAAAGACCATAAAGCTCCCTCTTGAGATAAGAAGAGGGCTGTAGATAAGAACAGTTCTAACTTCCCCTTGGAGGGAGAGATTCTATTTAGAAGTTGACTGTGTGACTTGCTTCTATGTGTAAATAAGGGTGAGACAGTTACCTGAGTGAATATATTTTATGATGGAAATACAGGTTTATTAGTTATAATTATTGGAATGTTTGAAGACTGCATTTGTCTTTGAGTTTTAAAAACATTTTTTTTTTTTTACATATACACACTACTATATATAAAATAGATAACTAATAAGAACCTACTGTATAGGACAAGGAACTCTATTCAGTACTCTGTAATGACCTATGTGGGAATAGATTCTTAAAAAAGAGTGGATATATGTATATGTGCAACTGACTCACTTTGATGTACACAAAAACTAACACAACATTGTAAGTCAACTATACTTCAATAAAAAAAAATAAACATTTTAAAAAAGGAGTTGGAAAGGATGAATAGACACAAAGTTATGGGTAAATTTTACAGTTTTCCCCCCAACTTACATAGGCATGGTATAGCTGTATAAAATAAAGGTGGCACATATCAAAATGTGGACTTATTTAATCATCAGCCAATCTTCATTAAAAGTCTGAAAAGCAAATCCATCCATTGTGGCTAGAGATAGAGACCCAGTCATTTATCTGTCTCATTTTTCTTTCTTTGTATCTCATTTGTCTCTTGGTCTTCATTAAATGATTGAAAGGTCTGGTCCTACATTTCTCAGCATCACATTATATCAGAATGATGGCCCACTACCATTACCAGAAGATCGCTCCTAGTATTACCATCTCTACTAATGATGTTGATAATATTAATATATTTTGTGTTGACCTGAACACAAGATGCATATTGTGTGCACCTCTGCCAGAAGAAACCCTGAAATCATAATTCATAATTTCCCATTTAAAAACGGAGGCTCAGATGGAATCATTCTTTTCATTAATAGGGGGAGCAGAAATAGAACTCATTTCTCATGAATATTCTGGTAGAAAACTTCCAGAATATAAATCTAGAAATAGATTTAGATAACGGCTGGGTTATTTAGTGATGGAAACCACCTTACAACTCCTGCTCTGACAACCCTGGGTTATAATTTTAATGTCACATTCATTGACATAATACTTCCCAAACACATGGGCAAATCTGATTATAAGCAATACTAATTACTTCTATCGTGTTGGTAATACATATACCAAAGCTGGCTTATCTTAAAAATAATACGAAAATATCTTCTCTACATATTTAGATAAGTGGACAAAAACATCCCACAAATGGTAGTTTGCAGGGTTTCTTTAAATTTTGAATGTAAACTGTATGTAATAGAGACAATTATATAAATTGACATCTATTTGCTATTTCTCAGTGTTTCACAGGATATTTGCTAAATATCTAATAAAATACAAAGCACAAATTTTTCAACTGCATATAATATACATACAGAAGAGATATCAGATTATCCTACCAATCAGAAAGCTATTAACAGGCAGTATTTTATTTATTTTTTAATTAGCTTTACTGAGGTATACTTGACATGCTAAAAACTGGATATATTTAATGTATACAATTTGAAGAGTTTGGACATAGGCAAACATCCATAAAACACACCCACCACTTTCAAAGGTTTCCTTCAGTCCCTCTGTTGTTGGCAGTATTTTCTTATGGTAAGAACACTTAACATGAGATCGACTCTCTTAACAGGTTTTTCAGTGTATAATATGAAGTATTAACTACAGGGATTATGTTGTACAACAGATATCTAGAACTTACTCATCTTGCATAACTGAAACTTCATACCTGTTGAACAACTCTCCATTTATCCCTCCTTCCAGCCCCTAGCAGTCACCACTCTACTCTTCCAATGAGGTTGACTATTTTAGATTCTTCATGTAAATGGAAACATGCAATATTTGTCCTTCTGTGTATGTGCTTAGTCACTCAGTCATGTCCAACTTTTTGTGACCCCATAGACTGTAGCCCATCAAGTTCCTCTTATTTCACTTAGCATAATGTCCTTGAGAAACTCACCACTGAAAATCACTCATTAAATGTGCATGATATGTGATAGGGAGTAATGGAGGCAGGTGATGATAAACGAAACTACTCTGGCAAAATATTAATAATTGGTAAGGCTTAGTTGTGGATAAATGGGAACTAATTTCACTATTTTTCTACATTTGAGGTCATTCTAAATTTGAAAAAAACAAAACACCATTCACTGACCCTCATCCACCCTTCTATTCAGTTGAAATAGATTCATTTTTTTTTTCCCAATTGGCTAGCTCATAAATAATTGAATGTTAGTGAATTCAATTCACTTAGTAACCTTTCTCCACAGTCATTTTCCTCTCTACATTCAAAATATTTTCTTTGATTCATCCTTTGTTCTTTTGTGTAAACACAGATATTTATACAGGTGCATACTCTCCACCTTTAAAGTAGATCTCAGCCAAAATTACTGAGCAACAGAGACTTTGGTTTATTTTGTTCCTTCTGCTTTATTCAGAGGAGGGCTAACTTCATTAACTATCAGACATCTGCTTCTGCTAACTAGCAATGCTTAAGGATAACTATTCATTCATGGTTTCACTCACTTATTCAACTAATGTTTTCTGAGTATGAACTAAAGGCTAATACTGTGCTAAGAGCCAGGTACACAAAGAAAACTGGACAGGATTGGGTAGCCAATCAATAACAACAAAACATATGTCTGTTATTGATTGGCTACCCAGCTTTATATGGTAAAGACATAGATTGTGTCCAGTTTTCTTTGTGTACCTGGCTCTTAGCACAGTATTACCCTTTAGTTCATACTCAGAAAACATTAGTTGAATAAGTGAGTGAAACCATGAATGGTTATCCTTAAGCATTGCTAGTTAGCAGAGGGAGATGTCTGATCTATCTAACCATCACATTCCCTGTTTTAGTAGGCTGTAATATTTTCAGATGAGAGATGTATACCAAAGCAATTCAGATGAACTGGAAGGGAAAACATTTTGGAGGAAGTATTTCCTGAGGACAGTAGTAAAAAATGAATACAAAGATGGAAGGAGGCACACTATGTACAGAAGACAACCCAAGAAGAAACATAAAACAGACAAACAAGGTAGTATATGCAGAGAACTATAAACAGTTAACTTTTAATACAGCATGAGGTAGAATATATGGGATGACTAGAGATGAGGCCACAGACCTAGCAGAAGCTAGGCCACAGACCTAGCAGAAGACAAAAGAGAGGTTCATGTCACATGTTAAGTATGTTGTTATATCCTGCAGGTAGTTAGACACTAAACATTTAAACAAGTAAATGATGTAATCAGATTTCCATTCTAGATAGATCACAGTGACTACTCTATGGAAGTTAGATTTCAAAGAGTTAATAGCAAAAATGCTGTTATAATAGACCAGATTAGAGATCAAAAGGGCTTAAAGTAGGGCAGTGAAAAATAAGGATGAAGGAAAGGGTAAAAACTGTTATAAAAGTTTGCTCATAAATTAAGCAGTGTTTAATATTTAATTATATGTGAAAAACAAAATAGGAATGCAGTGAGGAAAAGCAAAGGATTGCTCGTGGCTTTTTAAATCAGCTGACCAGGTAAATGGCTATGTTAACAACTGCTAAAGAGAATACTGAAGGAAACAGATGTTTAATTACATTGATGATTTTAGTTTGGAATTTTTTTTTTTTTTAGGGTTGTTTTGTGTGATATGTGTGCTTAGTCACTCAGTCATGTGCACCTCTTAGCGACCCCCATGGACTGTAGCCCGCCAGGCTCCTCTGTTCATGGGGATTCTCCAGGCAAGAATACTGGAGTGAGTCGCCAAGTCCTCCTCGACGGGATCTTCCCAACCCAGGGACCAAATCCAGGTCTTTTGCACTGGAGGCAGATTCTTTACCATATGAGCCAACAGGGAAGCCCGTTTTGTGTGATAAGTAAAGTAAAAATACTTAGTGTTGGGAATGGCATACAGTGAATGTTTCATTCATGCTACCTATGATTTAGGTACTTATGCTAAATAAAGGAGATGATCAATAGACACTTGCCAAAGTTTTACAAATTGTGATATCACCTGGGAGAGTTTGAAGGAACTCTGAGACATATGTGATATTATGATTCTAAATAAGTTGAACAGAAAGAGCATGTAGAATAAAAACAAACATAGGAAGCTAAATAAAACAACAAACAACAGGCTACAGTCTGACCTTTGGCAAACACCAGTTCTGGGTGAGCAGAGAGAAGGAATAGCAAGCTTATATGAGAGGATGCAATTTCACAGAATCAAAGGAAATAATATTATGAAAGTGCAAAATAGAGTAGAGAGGTCCAGTAAGATGACCAAAACACGACTGCTTCCTTATTACGAATAGAAGGACATTCGTGAGCCAATTAACAAGAATTACAATGGAGTGATGATGATTGAAACCAGATTATAGCAATTTTCACTGAAAATGGAAGGTTAATAACTAGACTTAATGAGGGTACACCAAGCTTTAAAAAAAGTCCTAATAAAAGAGGAGAGAGAGAGAGCAGAGTGGGGAAGAAAAGAGAGACCAGATTGCTGCTGAGTTAGTGATTTTGGATGGGGAAGGCTTGGGTATGTTTACGGAAGGAATTTAGCAGGAAATGAGAGTTTGAAGAGGCAGAGGAAGGAATAACTTGATGGAGGGGGGCCAGAAGAAGTAGAAGATGAAATTGGTAGAAGAGGCAAATGAATACACAAAAGGACACCAAGTGAGTTTTTCTATTTGGTTATTTGAAATACATCTCCAGTACATCCACAGACATACCAAGGTGCTTACACTACTTAATGATGAAACAAACAATCATTAACATGAAGACAAGCTAATTTCTTTAAGAAATACAAATCAAGGGTTAAAAGGTAAAATATACTAAATGTATTCACATTCTTCCTTATCCGGCCTTGAATAATTAATTATGTCTGAACTGTCAAATGGAGCTGAGCTAAGGAATTGGCCTGGTGGTCAATTGAAGTAGCTGAATTCTTTCAAGTCAATGTTGGACTTCATTTTTAAAAATCTTCCCTGAGACTATTTTAAAGAGTTATACTTCCAGATTATTATAGCACTTTATAATGATCTGTTAGTACAAAGTAAGTTTTCTCTCTCCCATATTAATTATGGAAAGAAGTAGTTTTTCCTAAAATGTAAATGTTTTTGCATATAATGCCATGACAGTTAAGTCTAGAATAAAGCTTCTGTCCCCAGTAAAGCTTTAAAAACAATTCATTCAACTTGTTTTACTAGTGGGATTTATCACTTTCAGACAGACTATTGTAACAGAGTAAAGCCAAAAGAAGAATCAATGCCTATTCTGTATTTATAAAGCAGATGTTTTTGTCATCCAGCATTTTCATTACTCATAGAGCAGAAGCCTCCACTGGCATCATCCCCTTAAGTCCCACATTTCAAGAAACTGAAATGTTTTTTTCTCTACTAATGTCATCACAAATTATGTATTTAATAATATTTTCCAAATGTTGCTTTATTTGGCTTTTCTAGATGAAACAAATGGCCATCAATAGAAAAAAAAATAGAACCCCTCCCCCAAAATGTAACAAGATGGGTAGTGAAGACAAGAAAAGCACTTAGAGATGAGATTTACAACTTGGTAGTCAAGATACCTGAACATGACATTTTTAAAAGACAGTGATTCAGTGCCGTGGGTTTATAAGCAACATTATTAATGCCTTCAAATGAAAAAAATCTAAGAAACTGCTATGACACAGTGGCCTATATTCTTCACATTACAATATTATCTGCTAAATTTCCTACAGGGAACACTTAAGATTGCACTACAAAACAGTAATCTCTAAGTAAAAATCCTACCAAGAAATGATGCACCCATAGTTACAAAGACAATATGTCTAAGAAATTGTATCAACTTATGAATTATAAATTCCCACATTTAACCGACTTGGAAATGTTCATTTCATTGTATTTCCAACTGCTATATTAATCTTCTACATCTCAATGTAGCAAGACAGCCAAATTAAACATTTTTAAAGCCATAGTCATATGTTCAGGTTTTAAAACAGAAGTATTTCCACTGTAGAAAAGCAATAGTTTCATTAATTATAATCTTAGGGATGACATTTTCCTTACTGTGTCTTAATACCTTTCTTAAGCCCTTGAAAGAATATTTTAAACTACCTCACCTATTTCTGAATATTCATTGGAAGGACTGATTGCTGCATCTGAAACTCCAATACTTTGGCCACCTGATGTGAAGAACTGACTCATTTGAAAAGACCCTGATGCTGGGAAAGATTGAAGGTGGGAGGAGAAGGAGACCACAGAGGATGAGATAGTTGGATGGCATCACCAACTCAATGGGCATGAATTTGAATAAGCTCAGGGAGTTGGTGATGGACAGGGAGGCCTGGTGTGCTGCAGTCCGTAGGGTCGCAGGACAGGACTGAGTGACTGAACTGAACTGAACAACTATTTCTGAGAAGGAATTGAATCATTCAAATTGGGTTAGGCCAAATTTATTTTAGAGAACTTAGTGATGTGTAAATCTAATAGTCTCCAAAAATAAAATACATAGTGGAATAAACAATGAGGCCCAAAGCAACTGATCCGTTTTACTTCCAAATATCAATGGAATATGTTCTATGATAGCTTATTGTAAACTGGTACTTAGAACTGCCTAAATTCCCGCTTCACTAGTAAAGGAGAAGTTTGGTTCTCTTTCAGAGCTTTCCCTAAATCTCTTTATGAAATTTACAATTTAGGAATTCCTTTCTGCTCTGCTTAGTCGCTCAGTCGTGTCTGACTCTTGGTGACCTCATGGACTGTAGCCCGCCATGCTCCTCTGTTCATAGAATTCTTCAGGCAAGAACACTGGTGTGGATTGCCATACCCTCCTCCAGGGGATCTTTTCAACCCAAGGATCAAACCCAGGTCTCCCACATTGCAGGTGGATTCTTTACCATCTGAGCCACCAGAAATTCCTTCAGAAAGCATGAAAAATGCTCACTCATACTTAACAGTTTCAACTGAAAACTATATAACAGGTAATTATCGACAATGATCAATAATAAAAAAAAACTGTAAAATAACCACTTGCTGATTAAGATTGGAAATTAAGTTGTACTAGGGGACAAATTGGCCTGCCTGATAATAAAGGAAAGCATCATACTCCTTCCAAATTTTCTTTCCTTCCTCCATAAAATTGAGTTGTCAACAAAATTCTCCTTTTGATGTAAGGATGAGACAGAAACATTTTATTTTTTTTTATAAATTTCCCCTACCTATTGCTTTAGTGGCTTCCTGTACATTTTAGTGTGCTGTGTTTTCATTTTTATCCAATTAAGATACTTTTGTAACTTGCTTTTTGATTTTTTCTTTAACACATTGGTTAATTATAAATATTCAGAAGCATTTTAAAACAACAATTTTAAATTGCCGGGTTCAAATTTAATAATTTTTAAGATTACTTTTTATACCAAAATAAAGAAAGAGCCTGAGCATCTGTTGTGATCCACAGAGCAACAACGTAAAAAGAAGTCACTGTGGCATCCATGCACATTTCTGTCTATTTATTAAAGAATATACCCATCACATCTTAGGATCTAAATCTAAACACACTACTATTATATTTGGGAAAAAAAAGAGAAATGAAACAACATAAAATAGATATTATAAAGGAATTATAATTCACAAATGAACTGATATAGATGTTAGTAAATTAAATAGAACAATTAACAAATGTGGGTTTATCAATGTTCATCACAATCAAAAACATGTAATCTCAATAATTTGCTACGTGTCTGTAATGTTGTTTATAATTCAACTCTTAATTTGAATACAGAAGCTCAGTAAAGAAAAAGTATTAGTAGCTTTATTGAAATAATAAGCAATTTTTATAAGTAAACACTCCTAAATAATGGAGAAGCTGCTTAAAAAGTCTCTTCTATGACACTGCCAAACAAATAGTTTTAAAATATATGTGTTCTGATTAGTAGAACAATCCTGAGAGAAGAAACAAAGCTATTGCTTAATATGATCTAAAATGGATGTTTTTAATCTATTAAATCAATACCTAACATCACAATTAGTGATACATTATTATTAAATTCATAAGAAAAAATGCATTTATTTTCTTAAAAAATATTATTTTATGTTTTTCTGAATGTGCTATTTAATGCAATTTGACAGGAAAGAATATTTCAAGTACAGCTTTGGGGAAATAAATGGCAAATCTATCATTATTTTATGATATTACCATTTATGAGGCAACCTAAAAAAAACTGGCTATTTATAAGAATACGTAACAAAGTTTTCAAACTGAATAATGAAAAAAATTTTCTTTCCTATACATCACTTGTCAGGAATACAGAGAAAATAATTATTTCATTATAGCCACAAAAATATAAAATAAACAAAAATAAAATTAACAAAAATTGCACAGTACCAGTATGAAGCAATATATACATGCACACATGTACACATGTGTGCACATTCATATAAACACAAGATGACATTAAAGAGCAACAACAAACACCAGATACTAGATGGAAAAACACATGCCATACTGCGTAATGACATTACTTCTGACTACAAAGAGAGTAAATCTGTTCAACTTCTTAACCAAATGTTATTCAATTAAATTCCCAATTTTGCACATATACCTTAACATTTTCAGTATTTGATTTTTTCTTTAAAGATAATTAAAAATCCAAGTTAATTCAAGATAATTAATAGTATTGAACACATGTATACATGTAAGAAAGCCTACTATGATCATAAATTCAGCTCGCAAAGTAACATCTTTTGTTTAATTCAAATTTTACAAATTTCAATTCAGATTTATAAGAATTTATAAATAAGCTAACCTTTCTATGCCCCCTTTTCATTGATTGCATAAATGGCCACTGTGAAAGAAACTATCCAAAAACATGCTGTCTATCATAAGTAAAGGTCATGTTGACATTGACCACAATCTATGTGTACTTAAAAATCAATACATGCTCAACAGTTTTACTTAGCTCTCCTTTTAGACTGCCATTTGATTCACCTACTTGCAAAAGCCGATCACTATTTTCAATTCTTCCACTTAGACATAAGTCAAAAGAAATGACCAAAAAGAGAAGAGGATTCTAAACCTTATTCCCCAACCCACATACTTCAAACATAGACACTTCTAGCACTCCCTTGACTAAATCTAGATTTTAAAAGATAATGACTACAGACTAGTGCCATGCTTTCCTAGTATTTCAAACCATGACCTTGTTTGATAAAGAAACAAGCAAAAAACAAAACAAACAAAAAATCTCCAGAGACCCTGAGAGATTTTCTTTGTGGGCATATCTTTTTCTGAAATCTACCCTAAGCTGAGAATCACAGTTCAGTAACCCAAGGTCTATTGATCTCAGTTGCTAAATTCTTCAGAAAATATTAAAGAGTTAAAAGTTAAGGTTCACTGCATTTCATTCTTAACAGTTGTCCAATATTCAAATCATTTTGGTTGTGAGCCTTTTTGATCACCTGAACTTGTGTGTGTGTGTGTATGTGTATAAAACTGGTGGCCTTCCTTAGTCCATGAACTTGTGTTGGTCTGCACTGAATATTCTTTTTTCAGTAATACTTTTTCAGTAACATTAATGAAATATCATGGTACATATTCATTAGGATAGAAAAAACAATATTTAATAAGCAATTATTTTCTGAAACTAATTCTTTTAAAAATTATTAAAGCCCTTTCATTAGGAACAAGTTCTTGTTCATTCTAGCAACAACATCATTTTATCACCTTTAATCATATCTACTTCAAATTAAATCTTCTCAGACTGAAAATTCTAGTTTTGTCACTATGCAAGCACATGGAAACTGTTTCCTCCCTTGAACCACTTTAGTTTGCTCCCTTTGAACTAAACTCATTGCTTCCATCACACCCATCAACAATAAAAGTACAAAATGCCACCTCCTCTGTTGCCTCTCAGGCCATTTGCAGCTAAAAGGGCTTTGAATGCATCACCCCATGGATCATCTGTTTACATTGATTAAGATAACAGAGAACAAATGATAACAAAAAGTGTATTAGCGAAATGATAAATATGCTACCAGAAGCCACACAAGATACCAATGAAATGTCAGGAAGGCAATATGGGACTATGTCTTACCTGTCAAAAGTTATTTCCAAAATAAATGGACCTTAGGCAGCATGGCCAATGCTTTCATTTTGGCTGTCTTAATGATCAAAGCAAATCACTGCATGATTGATTCAGCAGTTTCAATCACAATGAGCACCAAAATGAATGGATTAGATGTTCAGCTGTCTTGATCATCTAAAGGAAACAGATATGGCCTCAGAGTTTTTTCTAAAAAAAAAAAAAGCTGCTACAATCTAGTGATGGCTGAAAGTGACTAAAATTGTGCCTTCGTATGGAACAGCCCATGGATTATAAACACTCTATTGGTCATATTCATCCTCTATCAAATTATCTGACTCTGGATTTCATAATTGAATGTAATGATATAAAAAATGATCACTAACATTTATTGAAGACTTAATGTATGTCATGAATTAGTTTAAGTGTTTCATAGGTCTTAATTCATACTCACAACAATCCCCTGAGATGGGTATAATTATTATCTACATTTTAAAGATGAAGAAATCAACACATGAGGTCACACCTGTACTAAGTCATATAGTTAACTGTGCAAAACTGCATAGCTAATAATTGAATCACTCTACTTTCAAGCCTTAATCCGTCATAATATGACTAAAACATTTAACTGAAATAAATATTAAGCCATAAATTAATGTAGAAAGATAATTTCTATTTATATTGATGTAACTATAAGAATATAAATGTTTTACTTCTAATAAATTATGAAAAGTGAATAAAGTATATATGATAGTTGATTTATAATGCCAATAAGGCAAAGTTATGTGTTAATACAATAACATACTAAAAATACATAGGCAATTTCAGATAATCCAAGACAATGGGAGTAAGGGTCATAGATAAATCCAAATAATAGGTAACACTAAACTACATTTAACTCTGGATTATCAGAGCATGCATAAACTATAATTATAATAGCCAAGGCGTAGGAGAAACCTGACATTCACTCATCTTCCCAGCAGGCCTTGAAATTAGACAGCTTCTTACTGCTGACCACTTCAAGCTTAAAGGAGGTTCAGTCAAGTGTTGGGGTTGTGTCCTATGGGAAACATAAAGGAACTCCTTCTTTCCTCAAGCAGAACAAAAAAAAAGGTCTCTGCAGTATGCTGGCTGTAATTAATCAGCTAAGTATCATGGTCAGGATTACTGACACTTGCCTCAACCCAATTATCTGATTTGACCATAAATGGAGTGGAAAGAATGATGGGAGAACAAATGTATACCTTTGGAATAGGGAAGGCCTTTCTAACAATGTCGTAAAAGCCAGTCATAGAAGAAAAAAAAAAATCAATAAAGTCATTTACTTAAACCCCAATTTTCTGTACTTCAAAACCACCATAGACAAAATCAAAACATAAATGACAAACTGTGAAAATATTTGCAATCCTTATGACACATCACAGACAAGAGCCAATTTCCCTAACATATAAAGAACTCACACAAATCAATAAGGAAAAGATAGACAAGAGAAACATGAAAAAGTATGTAATCAATTTGTTCACGCACAGACACACACAACACAAGTTATATAAATGGCTCCTAAGTAGATGAAATACTATTCCACATCATCCAGAAGGGAAAAATAAATTAAAGCTATTCTGATATATCAGATAGGCAAACACTCAACAACAAAAAATTAAATATTGATTTTACACTACTAGTGATATTTTCAGAGAAATGGGAACTAGTTTGCCTTACTGGTGGGACAATAACTTTTTCAAGTGGTAAGAAGAAAAATTTGGCAATATCTAACAAAGTTACAGATCCATATACCTTTTGACATAGTGACTTAATTCTAGGAATCTATCTTGCCGGTATTCACTGTAGCACTGTTTGCTGCAATAAATAGATTGGAAACCATATAAATATATATTAGGAAGGAATGAGATGAAGTATTACACTATTCAGACAACTAGATACTACCCACATATAATAAAAAAGAGGAAGTTCCTTAAGCATTGGTATCAATATGTATAACATGGTACCATGTATATGAAAAGCATGCCTTTAATTTTCATACACTTAAAATTATTTTTGGATAAATGATCTCTGAAAGGATTCCCCCAAAAACAAATAATTTGGAGCTTTCCTTGGAGAAGAACTAGGAAATCAGGAAACTTTTACCATAGATTCTTCAAAAGATTTTTAACAGTAAAATTGCAAATGTCTTAACTATCTAACAATTTATTTAAAAAATAGCAATCTTATTTTCAGATCTGATAATCAGTGCTTCATTCACTCCCTGTTTAAGAGACTGAGACTCACCTTCCATGAAGCCATATTTAAATTCATGATTTCTTTTACAGTAATGCAGTACATCTCAGCAAAAAACTGTTACAGAGGAGTGAATCTTTTTTAAAAAACATAATTTACTCAATACTCTTGTTGTATATACCTGAACTCCCCAAAAGCTCTTTGGTGTCCCATTATTATACAAGTTATGCTTGTAGAGATAACAGCATTTGGCATCACCTAGGGCAAATAGGTACTAGGTAAACATGTCTCAGAGAAAGTATCTTTCAGTAATAGCTAATTTCTCCAAAATTATTGAAATAATAGCTACAAACAACTTCCCTGTAGCTCAAATGGTAAAGAATCTGCCTGCAAAGCAGGAGATCAGGTTTCGATTCCTGGGTTGGGAAGATCCCCTGGAGCAGGGAATGGCAATCCACTCCAGTATTCTTGCCTGGAGAAAAGCCTGGTGGGCTATAGTCCATGGGGTTGCAAAGAGTCAGACACGACTGAACAACTAACACACACACACACACACACACACACACACACAGTGATCTACAAACAAATGGTACAATATAAAAGAAAGCCAACTTTTCTTGTTTTTCACAGATCTATAGCAAAACATAATTTTAGAAACTAAAGTTCAGAAAGAATCCCTTTGAAGGCAATAAAATACATATGCAACAGAGAAATCATCAGGTGACAGGCCAGTGTAATAAATTACACTTTTAACAGATTGAGTGAAATGACACAAAACTAGTTGAATGAAAGCTGAGATCCTGATTTCACATTTATGAAATAAATTCAGTCTCCTGTAGACAATTCAGTCTACCGATATAATCTTTAGCTTATCTATAAATCAGAGTATGTAGGGCTTACCTATGTGTGTGACCAAAAGGAAAAAAAAAAAAAGCACAAAGAAGACTAAGGAGCTCAAATGAAGTCACATTATACTAGTATCAGTATTTTGAGAAATAAATTGGGATCCCTCAATTTAGATTCATTATACTTCTTTAAACTGCTGTGTTTGTGTTCCCTTTCCATTTTAAAATTAACTCATCTTTTAAAATTCACTTTGTCTACACTAAGGTACTATGAGTGAAATGTCAATTTGACACACTTTGCTAAGAAACTCAAAGCATATTTAGCTAGGATCAAACGAAACTCAGACCTCAGCCTTCTCAATCGTTTCCTCCTAAGAGAATGCGTTTGTGATTTTGAACTCAGTAAGGATTTCTGACCTTTAGCAGTCTACAAGAATTTTTGGGTACCTCCCTTTTCTGGATTATCCAACTGTTTAATATATTCTCACAGAGTCTTTTGGCCTTTTAAAGTTGAAAAAGACCTATTAGAAAAGAAGTTTGTGGTTCACCATAATTTTACAGGAACAAATAAAAGGTCAAAAGACCCAAGCCCAGAGATGACAAGATAGCTAACTGGCAAATCAATACTAGTCTCTGTGTTGATCATGATGAAAGATTTATGAGCAAAGGGCAAGTCAGTTAGAGGGTTCAGGGAAACCTTGTGCTTGGGCAAAACTGCCCTCTCTGATCTTTTATCTCACCTGAAAATCCACCTGTCTTGCATCACGGTGCTCAATATACACATCACAAAATACAAGTTTGAAGTCAAGCTCTAACATTAAAAATATTTTAAATGCAAATTTTCCCATATATTTTCATTTAAATCAAGAAAGCATGCATTCAGTAAATAACAGAAGTGAGGATGGTCTCTTGGTTTAATAATTAAAGAATCAAGCTCCCACTGGGGTATAAGAAACACCTTGAAATTCCTCCAGATTAGTCTGTGGAGAATGGAAGATGTAAGGTTAAGTGCATCACCAAAAGATGTCTGTATTACCTTAATGGGTGAATGCTATTTTAAAAGATGGCTCTATATTTTAAGTAATTTTGTTAAAAAAACACTATATGAAATATGTTATACTTGTTGAAGAAAAAAAATTGGTCAAAATTTTACTTGTTTAGAATGCTGACACTCTCCCTAAGGACTTATCTCAAAACAGTTTCTTGGTAGATATGTATTCCTGCACTTCCTAATAAGTGAGCCACTGGTGTGAATTAATTATGAGTTATGATGAGCTGTAAGTATAAAATTCACAGAGACTTTGAAGATTTAGTATAGAAAAGGATGTTGAGCTCATTGCTGCTGCTGCTGCTGCTAAGTCGCTTCAGTCGTGTCCAACTCTGTGAGACCCCATAGACGGCAGACCACCATGCTCCTCCGTCCCTGGTATTCTCCAGGCAAGAATACTGGAGTGGGTTGCCATTTCCTTCTCCAATGCATGCATACATGCTAAGTCGCTTCAGTCGTGTCCAAATCTGCGACCCTATGGACAGCAGCCCACTAGGGTCCTCTGTCCACAGGATTCTCCAGGCAAGAATACTAGAATGGGTTGCCATCTCCTTCTCCAGTTGAGCTCATTAATCACTTTTATATTGATTAAACCTTAAAATGTTATTACTACTTTGGATATTGAGGTGAAATATGTTTGAAATGAAATAGATATTTAAATGAAATGTCTTATTAGGACTAATTTCACTTTTTCTTTGCAATGTGGCTACTATAAAATTTAAAATTTCACTGGAGCTCACATTTGTACCCTACAATATATTTCTATTTTCCGTTAAAATCTGATTGCATAGGTTATTGTGTGTGTGTATGTATGCTCAGTCATGTCCGACTCTTTGCAATCCCATGGACTGTAGCCCACTGGGCTCCTCTGTCCTGGAATCTTTCAGGCAAGAATACTAGAACAGATTGCCATTTCTTACTCCAGGGGATCTTCTGGACCCAGGCAGTGAACCCACGTCCCTTGCGTCTCCTTCACTGGCAGGCAGATTCTTTACCACTGCGTCACCTGGGAAGCCCTTCTATTTTCCTTTATGTATGTTTCAGTGTAATATATATGCAGACATGTATGCATATACATATACATATATAGATTTCCAAAGAAAAGAAAAATGTTTATTGGAAAGGGATTGACTAAATGATAAAAAATACTTTCATAAAGTGAGTAGAATTTTTTCTTAAGCTACTCTGAAAACTATACCAATGAATGCAGTCTTGGAATGGCAGAGGTTCAAGAATAGTTCACTGGAACTAAGCATAATGCCCAGCATGTCTGGGGAGACTCCAGAGGAGAAAGTGATAGCATGTCTACATGCTTTAATCCCCTGGTAGCACAGGCAATCTCTCTGGAGGACTGCAATAAGCTGCCTTTCCAGATAAGGTGATACTGGTGCTTATGAAGAAAAGCTTTAAAATCCGTGCAGTAAATCACTAAAAAAAACCAATGTGTTCAGAATTCTTAAGGCAAGTAAATTATTTTTCCTGGACTACAGTAGTGTGCTCCACTTTGCTGACTCGTAAAGGTGGCCCTGGGAGACTCTGAAATATTGGAATTCTGCTTATTTTTATATAACATCAACTGGACATCTAAATTAGCTCCAAAGATTTCTCTTCCTCTGCCAATGCCCCAGGATGAGGCTTCTTCTTGCCACTAAACACTGGGGAAATGGTAAGAAAGATATAAATGTAAAATCTAATTAGTAATCTCTTTTGTAATTACAAACATTTCAGAGTCCTTCTTTAGTTAACTCACCACTAAGTCAGAAAGAGTGAGGTTTGCAGTGACAATTGCCTCTGTGAAAGCAAGACAAGTATAAAAACCCAGTTTTCTTCTGGTCCAGACTTGGAGGTCAATGTCAAGTTTCACTAAAATGACCCTTCATCTTATAAATCATCAGTCACATTTTATTGCCTTGATGGCAGATTTAACAAATTATTATTTAAAGACATGGAGATTTGATCCTCCCCTCTTCCCCAGGAAATCAAACTCCAATCTAAAATGTTTCCCTGTGAACACTAGGCGCCTCCCTAGTTAAAACAATTAATACCATTCTCATTTGTGATGATGGCATCTTTTCACACAATATCTAAGTTAGGGGGAAAACAATCTTCAGGCCTATAGAAAATGTTACTTTTTACATAGAATTTTGGAAAACGCAACCTTCGATTCATAGATTCCACAACTATGAGATCATTTTAAGGATTCCAATCTTTGCTGTTTCTTTTTTCTTTCTTTCTTTAATTGGTCTATTTAGACAAGCCTACACTATGTTCATAGAGCAGTTAAATACCATGCATTGACTCCTGACATTATGCTGTTATTACCTTAAAATGGAAACATTCATTTAAAGTATATAAGTGGTGTACTTTTAAAGAACCTTTCTGTGGTTTTCCAAAAGCATTCCAAAGAGGTTACTTTCATTGCTTTGAAACTGCTTTGAGTTATGGGAAGGCCATAGCCTCAGACCAGCAGCTGAGACAGCAAAGGAGATGAAAGTTTTCAGCTCCAGGTCCAACGGGGAAACACAGCTGCTACAGCTGGCCTGCTCAGATCTCAACACTCCGTACAGTGATCGAGAAGGCGATAATGCTGTGTCTTGGCTTGAAAAGTGCATTAATAAAAACAACCCTTAAATAGAACAGGGAAATCGATTAATCAAATCTAGGCTCCAGGCTGAAGAGTGAAATGATTTTTAAAAAAAAGGCAAGTGAAGGGGAAATCCTCTTAGAATCTTGGCGATGACCACTGAAGAGACATTATCTTGACTAAAAGACATCCAACAGAGGATGGAATATAACTCCTGAAGTAACCAAGTTTACCTTGGACAGGTACGTCCAAAAGAGTTTCAAATTACTACAATGGAAAAATAGAAATTTGGCAAATGTGTATCTTCCATAATAGGTGCCAGAAATGTCTCAGGCCACAGTTTCTTTTTCATTGCCGTACTGCAGCACACATGTGTAAAGCTGGTAGATCTCAGAGATTAGCTGTGCTGACACGTGGAGTACCTAAAGCCGTACCTCAAAACAGTTGTCTAAGGAGGGCCAACGTGCTTTCATAAGTCTGTTACGGAAACTGGCAAAATATCTGGACAGGGCATTTTTCCATCAGAAAAATGTAGCACTCCTTCTCTCATATACCTTCCTCCTGAGGACTTCAAAGCTCTAAACAGCCATTATCTTATTAACCTTAACAATCCAGTCAGGCAGGTAAGAGAGTGGTTATTATTACACCTATTATTACACCTATTTTAAAGATAAGAGCCCTGGCTTGGTAAGAGCATGTAACTTCTCCAAGGCCACACACTAAGTTAAAGAGGAAATAAAACTAGATCAGCTCATTTCAGTCTAGAAATTTTTCACTGTTCATTAAGTGATTTCTGCTTTCAGGTAAAAGAAAAGTTAGGATAATTAAAAGCATTACATATATATATATATATATATGAGCCTGGTGGGCTATAGTTCATGAAATTGCACAGAGTTGGACTAAACTTAGCGACTAAACAACAACAACTAAACAAAAACAACAAAAATAATTGTTTTGTTTGTGTAACAACAGTGTGTTTGGAAAAGAGTAACCTGCTAAAAGATTATGAGAATTATCAGACAATTAAGTACACTGATAAAAAAATTTTCCATTTATTTCTGTCATTTTATTTCCATAAAACCAACCTGTACATTCTGAATTCTGAACAACCTTGCTATATTTCTGCAAATGAAGTACAGCATCATGGATGATCCAGGAAATATTCTATAATTTTATGTTTTCTCAGCAACCACAGAAATTGTGTTAGTTAAACCTAACCTAATAGCTGTTTTAAAGCAAAAGGGGAAGTTTTTTGTTTATTTTACTTCTTCATCCCATCTAAAAAAGTAGATGTATTTACAGAGCTATATCACAACTGTGGTAAGAAATATATTCATTTAATCTATCATTCATTCAACTAAATTTGTTCTAGATCCTGAAGACAAAGCAGTGAACAAAGAAGACGGAGTCGTCGCCCTCATGGCGACAAATGCTAAATGGAAAACTAAAGCAGCATGAAGGGGTGAGAGTGTGCAGGGTAAGGGTGCAGGGTGCCCTGTTAAACAAGAAATCAGAGGAATCCTATTTTCATGACCTTTGCGCAGCACCGATTTAAAAAGGTAAGGAGACAAATAAGTGGACGTCTGGAGATAGAACTGTCCAGGCAGAAGGTATCCTGCTCGTCTGGAGAGAAGTGAGCCCTAGTGGGGAAAACAAGGTCAGAGGGACTGGGGGGAAGGGTGAGAACAGAGATCATATCAGGTTCACAGTTCTGTGCAGACTTGACTTTGACCCAGAGTGAGAGTGAAATTCTTCAGGGGTTCAGCAGGATATGAAGTGACTTGCGTTCTAAAAGGCTCACTTGAGCTTTCGTGAGAAGAGAGAGGGATGTGAGGATTATGCAGGGATGGAAGCGGGAGCCCACCTGGGTGGTGAATGTAGTAAACCAGGTAAAGAAAATGGTGGCTCCGTTTGCCACAAGAGTGGTGATGAAAAGGCAGCATGAGAGCTTGGATACATGTTCAAGGTGGAGATGACAGGATCTGCTGATAAACTGGATGATGCATATGGAAGGAAGAGAAGAGTCAAGGGATGGCTTAATGGCATTTAACTTGAGCAACAAGAAGATGGAGTTTGTGTTTACTGAGCTGGGAAGCCTGGGAGTGAAGCAGTCGTCAATATTTGTTTTGGACACAGTGAGCTTGAGGTGTCTTCTGAATCTTGTAGTAGAGATGCTGAATTGGCAGTTCGATGGAGTTCAGTAGAGCAACGCTTTACAAAGACAGAGGTTCTTGACGACTTCCCTTCAGTTACTTGTAAGGAAGCGTTAGCAGTGTTCTCATAAACATGTTTATTAGAAGCTTTGGCAGGAATCTGGGTCTCCCGCATCCCAGTTTATCTCTTCACTTTACCATATTATAACAATATGTCTCACTTTCACCATTACAATGCAGTTGTGGAGATTAAAAATTATACTCCATGCAAATACTCAGCACAGTTCCTGGCATACAGAGAGCATTCAGCGATTGTTGGTTGTTGTATTTTTTTTTTTACTGGATGTTTATCTATAAAATATGACTAATAATTCTCACAGATAAAGTATGAATTTATCTGGAAAGGGCAACTGAAAGTACTTAAAAATATGAAGATCAGTTCTACAAAATGTACATTAGTATTACAAAGCATTATTGATTGAGCCTTACCAAGTAAGACATGAAAAATGCATAAAATGAGTTAATATAAATATTAAAAAATAGAACAACAAAAAGGATAACTTTTTTAAAAAGTAGACTTTGCTGTTAAAAAAAAGTCAAAATCTCAACAGCAAAGTTACTTTTTTAAAAAGTTATGCTTTTTGTTGTTTTAATATTTATATTAACTCATTTTTTTTTATTTTTCATGTCTTACTTGATAAGGCTCAATGAATAATGCTTTGTAATACTAATGTACATTTTGTAGAAGTGATCTTCATATTTTTAAGTGCTTTTAGTTGCCCTTCCCAGATAAATTCATATCTTATCTGTGAGAATTATTAGTCACATTTTATTTTGATTAATTCACTTCATTTAACCCAAAATAGGGCTTCCCTGATAGCTCAGTTGGTAAAGAATCCACCTGCAATGCAGGAGATCCTGGTTCGATTCCTGGGTCGGGAAGATCCCCTGGAAAAGGGATAGGCTACCCACTCCAGTATTCTTGGGCTTCCCTTGTGGTTCAGCTGGTAAGGAATCCACTTGCAATGCGGGAGACCTGGGTTCTGTCCCTGGGTTGGGAAGATCCCCTGGAGAAGGGAAAGGCTACCCACTCCAATATTCTGGCCTAGAGAATTCGATGGACTGTATAGTCCAACGGAGAAGGCAATGGCAACCCACTCCAGTACTCTTGCCTGGGAAATCCCCTGGACGGAGGAGCCTGGTAGGCTGCAGTCCATGGGGTCGCTAAGGGTCAGACACGACTGAGCGACTTCACTTTCACTTTTCACTTTCATACATTGGAGAAGGAAATGGCAACCCACTCCAGTATTCTTGCCTGGAGAATCCCAGGGACAGGGGAGCCTGGTGGGCTGCCGTCTATGGGGTCGCACAGAGTCGGACACGACTGAAGCGATTTAGCAGCAGCAGCAGCAGCAGCAGCATAGTCCAAGGGATCGCAAAGAGTCAGACACAACTGAGCAACTTTCACTTCACTTCAACCCGAAATAATTTATAGACTGCAAACAAGCATATTGATTTTCCTATTTAAAAAATACTGAAAATTTAGTGATTTTGTTCAATATAATATATAGTATAAACATTATAGGGAAACTCTTATAGGGTGCTCATGCTAGTTATCAATAAGGTTATAAATAATGTCTTCTCCATATATTGTAAATGTAAGCAATGCATTAAATCAATGTGTAGTTTCCCAGAAATTTAAACCATGTTTTAATTTAGAATCAGTTCCTAGGAAATGAAACATAACTTCTAGTATGCATTCATTTTTAATGGTTTCTATCAATCCCTAAAGCCCTCTGAAGATCTCATTTAGTATTATAGAATACTTATAATTAACCAAAGCAATTTAATATATGTTAAGCCGAAATGTAAAGATGATTTGTGAGGAGTACTTTAAACCTCTGAAATATATTTGACTCCAATTAAGTGAAAATCTTTATCATTATAACAGATTTTTCTTTTCTGTATGATAATGCCAATTCTACTTCCTACAGTATGTTATAACAATTCATAGTAAATAATAAGTGACAAAATTCTCTAAAGGAAACTACCAATTCAAACAATATTAAGAAATCACCCCTCAAATTAGGAAAAACTGTGGTCAGCTGCTGCTAAGTCACTCAGTCGTGTCCAACTCTGTGCAACCCCATAGACAGCAGCCCACCAGGCTCCCTTGTCCCTGGGATTCTCCAGGCAAGAATATTGGAGTGGGTTGCCATTTCCTTCTCCAGTGCATGCATGCATGTTAAGTCGCTTCAGTCGTGTGACTCTGTGCCACCCTATGGACAGCAGCCCACCAGCAGTAAGATTTAATTCCTTCTTATAATTTTTCATTAAAAACACTTAATGCTTGCGCACTTTTCAATTCTTTGTTATCACTATTTGATGCCCTGTTATTTTAGCAATGAGAAGAAAGGTGTCTTTAAGTGAGACAGACAAGGTAGGTAGAGATCAATTTATAAAAGATGTTGGCTAACAGGTTAAGGGGTTTGGATTTTACCATGAGGCCAATAAAACTGATAATATAAGATTACTATAATGGTTAATTTATGTGTCAACTTAGCAATGGTACCTAACTGTATGACCAAAGAACCATCTGGATGTTGCTGTAAAGGTATTCTTAAGATATAAGCAACGTCTAAATCAGTGGACGTTAAGTACGGTAGAATATCTTTCATAATGTGGGTGGCCCTCTACCAGTCAGTTGAAGGCCTTAAGAGAAAAGGCTGAGGCTCCTTTTGCCTACTTCCCCTGCAACAAATAAAGGAATTCTGCCTTCAGACTCAAGACTGCAACATCAACCCTTCCCTGGGTCTCCTATCCTACATATTTTTCAGACTTTCCAGCCCCTCAATCATGTTGAAAAGTGAAGTCGCTCAGTCGTGTCCGACTCTTTGCAACCATATGGACTGTAGCCTACCAGGCTCCTCCATCCATGGGATTTTCTAGGCAAGAATACTGGAGTGGGTTGCCATTTCCTTCTCCAGGAGATCTTCCCGACCCAGGGATTGAACCCAGGTCTCCCGCGTTGTAGTCAGACGCTTTACCATCTAAGCCACAAGGGAAGATCTCTATTAGTCTATTCCTTAAAACATATCTTTCTTTCTAACAACTTCCTGTTGTTACATATCTTCCTATATATAGATTTCCTTTTATTTCTGTTTCCCTGGAGAAGCCTAACAGAATCACTTCAGAGTTAAGTATACTTTTATTAAAAAGTATATATACCAAAATACGAAGTGTGGCTTTCTCTGTGTGGCAGGACTATGGATGAATTGCCTTTTCTTCTTTATCCATTTATGTAGTCTGTGATTCTTCTTGGAAGAGCATATATATTAGTTTTATTTTTATAATCAGAAGCAATGAACTCTTTCAGTTTAAACTAAGAATCAAAAATGTACATTACAACTTCCAAATAAATCTTTTATGGCAATTGTTAACATTTTTCTAAAATTGTACACATGCTGGAAATTGTATACAATTTTAATATAGAGGCTTGTCTAATAAAAAATGCAATGAAGATTATAGGTTCTTTTCATGTTTTGCAACTAACTTCTATGGATTTTCAAAATACTAAACATATTAAAAGGCCTTTGCCAAATGGATAAGAAATTTCCCAGGGCACCAAAATTTGCTTACACTTTGATAGAGTGGTATAACAAAAAGAAGTTTATAACTCGAAAGGATGGGAGCTGATTAACAAATTAACAGACAAAAAAAAAAGGTTTATTGGGCATTAATCATCCATCCATTGTCCACTGAAATGGGTGCCAATATACAAAAATGTGATTTTTCTGGCCCTGGAGAACACAAAGTACCTGTGATAAAGCTACTATCATTAAGTTCAGTAAACCTAATACCACTGAACATGTGAGTTACACTCGGACCACTTATTCTGATTTCATGCACACCCAGCAGCATCTCAAAGAGAGCATGTCTTTGTATTATGGCCACAGAGGAAAAAGTTGGTGTTCAGAGAACCTAAGTGTCCAGTTAGCATTCTGGTTTATGTACTAAGTCTCCAGGAGCTTGATTAATTTGAGTCTACTCTGAAAAACAGATCTACTTTTTTTTTTTAATTGAAGAATACTTGATTTACAATGTTCTATTAGTTTCAGGTACACAGCAAAGTGGTTCAGTTATATATATTATACATACATATATATAATTTGTCAACTTATTTGGAAATATATATATATATGCCATATATATATATATTTCCAAATATATATATATATAGGCTTCCCTGGTGGCTCAGATGGTAAAAAATCTGCCTGAAATGCAGGAGACCCGGTTCGATCCCTGCGTCAGGAAGACTCCCTGAAGAAGGGAATGGCTACCCACTCCAGTATTCTTGCCTGGAGAATTCCATGGACAGAGGAGTCTGAACCTGGAGGGCTATAGAAAATGGGGCTGCAAAGAGTTGGACACGACTGAGCAGCTGACATTTTCACACTTTCATATATATATATATGTATATGTATACATGAAATATACATATTTATATATATACATACATATATATAAATTCTTTCAGATTCTTTTCCCTTATAAGGTATTATAAAATATTGAGTATACTTCTCTGTGATATACAGTAGGTCCTTGTTGCTTATCTATTGCATATACGTGTGTGTATGTTTAGTCACTTAGTTGGGTCCAACTCTTTGTGACCCCATGGACTGCAGCCCAACAATCTCCTCTGTCCATGGAATTTTCCATGCAAGAATACTGGAGTGGATTGCAGTTTCCCTCTTCAGGGGATCTTCCCAACCCAGGGATTGAACCTGCATCTCTTGCATCTCCTGTATTTGCAGGCACATGCTTTACTACTGTGCCACTTGGGAAGTCCTTCTATTTCATATATAGTAGTGTGTATGTGCTAATCCCAAACTCCTAATTTATCCCTACCGCCCACTTTCCACTTAAGTAAACATGAGTTTGTTTCTGTGTCTGTGAAAGAGATCTACTACTGGAGTACTAAAAAATGCATTTCTAAACCAGCAAAATCTGGGCAACTGTACATTCAGCAAGGTGGAAATATTTGCTTATGCCACCCTGTGAGAATTACCTGGCTTGATAATTTGCCTTAAACAATTACACACCTCTGCACTGCCAGACAACGTGGGTTTTCTCATTAATATTTTCACCATAATTATTCAAATTATATGGTTCTCAAAAGTTAAAGTGGCTCAGATAACCTCATTAGACATATTACATATTATTATGCATCTTTAAATTTCTCTGCTCAGGCTTCCTGCAGTATTATTACAGCGACAGTAAGCATTACTTTAAGCTTAACTTTTAAAACTAGGTCACAAACAAGAGTACAATAAGGAACAAAGTCTCCTTAAAAATCATTAAATAACAATTTTTTTTAATTTAAACATACATCCTAATAGGAATGAAGAATTAATGCAAAAGGAGCTTGAATTATCAGACTGCTCATTCTCTCAATATAAAATGATGAAAACGTACCAGAATCTTTTTTTCTCCCTTTTAAACTCTAAGGGAAATGAAACCATGAAACTGCATCCAGATCAAAAATTACTTTTACATGTTGTTTCTATTATTCTAAGAGGAAAAAAACATTTAAAAGTTAAAGTATAGTTACTTCCAAGGGAATGTTCAGAAAAGATACACTTCCCGAACTTCCTATTTTTTTAAGCTTCATGGTAACAAATTACACTCTAAAAGAAATATCTATTTTTTAAGTAATCTACATAATGGTTGTAATTCCTTTACAGTTTAAACATTAGAAATGGGTTTTGAACAAGAAATCTAGATTGCTGTTTCTAGGACTCACTTGTAAAATTTTTATAGGAAGCACAAAACTTTAGCTAACTTGAGAATTATATTTAATCTAGTAAGTATCATACCCTAGCCACAAAAAAAAAAAAAAAAGCATCAAAAAATTCAGGGGAAAAGGCCAAGAACAAGCACATAAACAAAGTGAATAAACATGTCAACAGAAGAATATAGAAGCTATCTCAAGCTGAATAACTTTCCTATGCTTATTACAAGGATGTCATCTTGGGAGATAAAATATAGTATCATAAATTTAAAGGTCACTGGATTTTTCAAGGTAACCCAAACACTGTAAGGACACACAATTAATTCTCCCAACAGTTAGTGTATAACCAATAATTGCAAGAGCCCAAGATATGTTTCATAAACTCTGTCTCTTCCTATGTGCTCTGACCTATAGGTATAGTCTAACTTAATAAAAATACACTAAATCATCCAATCTCCTTTGGTATAGTTTATGTTTAGAGCATACTGAAAAATAAATGTATTTTTATTTAAAAGTTATATTTCATACAATTAAATGAATTACCTACATTTGATCAAAATATATTTTACATTCTGGATAGTCAGTGCAATCTATAAAAGATACCAGATATTTGAAAATTATCACCATTGTTTCCTCTAACCCTAAAGGGCCAGTCCTAAATTCAACCTCTAACCCTTTAAAAATCCCATTCCAAATGATGTTTTCCTCTTTTTCAAACAATGTTTACAGCATTAACTAAAGTCTAATGATATTTTTCAAAGTGGCTTTTTAAAACAATTTTATTCATAGCTATATCCATTGAAAATACTTCCAATCAGAACTCAGGTGATAAATATTACTTACAACATTTATTCACAAAATATTCATCCTTCTAAAAGTTGTTTTTCAAGGATTCAAATAGGTAGTATAATCATTAGATAATATACATACAGAAACAAATAAATATGACAAGTACTGTGAATGTGTACAGGCAAGCTTCATTTTTCAACTACTGAACATACGTGCATACGATACAGGGAAATGTGTTTTTGCAATTGTAGTAGATGAATTGACAGATTTGAAAAACTTGAAATTTTGAAAATTTAACTTTTGTATGCTTTAGGCAATTACCCATAAAGGGTTAACTAAGAGTTAAGCATCAACCGAGTCCTTATTCTGAGCCTCATGTTTAAGTGTGACCTATTCTTACAACAGCTTCCCTCATAGCTCAGTCGGTAAAGAACCTGCCTACGATGCAGAAGACCCGGGTTTGATTCCTGGGTCAGGGAGATCTCCTGGAGAAGGAAATGCTACACACTCCAGTATTCTTGCCTGGAGAATTCCATGGTCAGAGGAGCCTGGCAGGCTATAGTCCGTGGACTCACAAGAGTCGGACACGACTTAGCAACCAAACCATCATTCTTACACTAGACCCACAGAAATGAGCTCTAGATATACCTATTTTTAGATATGAGAAAACAAACTTGAAGAGGTTAAGGCAGTGGTTCTTCCAGTGTTGTCTCTGGACCACCAGCAGCATCAGCATCATATGGGAACATTTCAGAAATTCAAACTCTCAGACCCAACTTCAGAACCGCTGAATCAGAAACTTTGGGGTTATGGCCAGCAATCTGGTTTTATCAAGTTCTTCAGGTAATGCTGATACACTAACATTTAGAACAACTGAAGGGTTGAAGTGTTTTGCCTGATGGTACACATCTAGGCTTTAGTGAAGCAGGAGGGGCCTCTCTCTTTTATTAATTTTATTAATAAATCTCAAGTTTTAAATCAGTACCTTCTTTGTGGCCTTCAGCTGTCAGCAACCCTTGTTTCAAATTCTTATTTTTTTTAAACCTGGATGACTCTTGATAAAGTGAGTATAATGAACATCATGGAATCTTTGATGTTACAGAACCTTATGAGGCCTCAAGGTCAGCATTCTGACAAATGCTCAACTGTCATGTAAAACACAGGAAACATTTCTAATATATTGTCAAGATTTGAAATGGGAAATATTTGATGCCTCCAGCTCCCAGCTGTCAATATGGCTAGGCTATCTCTCCATCTCATCTTTCTCAGCCTACAAACAGGCCTTCTTCATTAAACAGTGGCGGTAGGCAGCATTTTAGGACCTGTGCTTTGATAAGGAGAGGGTTATTTTAAGTTGGGCTATTTAAAGCAGAACTGGGATTGTTCATTCTCTTAGAGCAGGGGTCCCAACTCCCTGGGTGTTTGGCCTGTTAGGAAACCAGGCCTCACAACAGAAGGCAAGTGACAGGCTAGTGATTAAAGCTTCATCTGTATTTACAGCCACTCTGCATGGCTCATATTACCACCTGAGCTCCACCTCCTGACAGATCAGGAGGGGCATAATAAATGTAATGCACTTGAATCATCCTCAAACCATCCTCCCCACCTCCCCACTCCCACCAGTCCATGGAAATATTGTCTTCCATGAAACTGGTCCCTGCTGCCAACCGGTTGGAGACCACAGTCTTAGAGAACCCACTGGAGGAAATCAGTAAAAAACAGGCCCCATCTCACAAAATAGCTCCTTCATTCATCTCTTCAGTCATTCCAGACCCTGTCTTCACCAGGACCAGAAGCAGACTTTGAGGTACTATGCCACCACCGAGGTTGATGTCAAAGACCAACCCTGATGATGGAACCAATTAGTGCTACCAGGGAGGGTCTCAATATCTGAAAATCCTTAGAAGATGGGAACTTGAAACCAGCTTGGGAAAGTGTCCAGAGCACATTACTTAAAGGAATACATGTGTGTAAAGTGAAAGTGTTAGTCCCTCAGTCATGTCAGACTCTTTGTGTCCCCTTGGCCACCAGGCTCCTCTGTCCATGGAATCCTACAGGCAAGAATACTGGAGCGGGTTTGCCATGCCCTCTTCCAGGGGAACTTCCAGACCCAGGCATCAAACCCAGGTCTCCTGCATTGCAGGTGGATTCTTTACCATCTGAGCCACCAGAGAAGCCCCAAAGAATACATATGTATGGCCAATCTCAGAAGTCACATTTTCTACAGCTTAAGTAAGGGCAGGAGGAGAAGGGGACAACAGAGGATGAGATGGTTGGATGGCATCACCGACTCAGCGGACACAGGTTTGGGTGGAGTCTGGAAGTTGGTGATGGACTGAGAGGCCTGGTGGGCTGCAGTTCATGGGTTTGCAAAGAATTGAACACGACTGAGCGACTGAACTGAAATGAAGTAAGTACAAAAACAGTGCCAAAGACTGGGCATTACTACTTCAGGACATATTTGGGAACTGCAAATAAATATCCCAAACTTCTCCTTTTTCTTCAACATATATACACTCTTTCATTCATTCAACAACTATTTGTCCCTGCAGGATTCTAGGTAAACTGTACGGAGGCAGAGACACCAGTGACAGACTCTTGAAGTAGAGCAGGAGAAAGGAACTCATGCCAAGGTGCTCCTGGTAGAGGTGGAGAAAAGTATTATAGATGGAGTTAGGTGTGTTTGCAAGTAGTCTTCCTGATGGATTTAAATGTAAGGACAGAGAGTTTGAATTGTAGGTTTCAGAGGAAGTACAGTTTTGGAGGTGATCAGACCTAGGACAGGAACATAGTGATGAGGAGGAAAAGATTACTGTAGATAAGGTGGTCAGGAAATTGAAACACCAAGGTGTTGAGTGGATCATCTGATGCTTAAATCCCCCAAATTGTGACAGAGGTCGAAATTAAAAGAAAATCAAAAAATAAGTGTTTAAGTTATAATAAAGTTTTTACTGTATGACTAATTATTAACCCTCCCTATCTGTGGGTTTCCAATTCATAGATTCAGCCAGTCATGGAACAAAAATATTCAGAAAAAAAATTCCTGAAAAATTCCGAAGAGAAAACTTTGAATTAACTACATACTGGAAACTATTTATATAGCATTTGTATCATATTTACAACTACTTTTATAGCACTGAGATGGTATTATGTGTTATAAGTAATCTAGAGATATTCAAAGTATATGGGACGATGTATGTATGTTATATTCAAAAACCACACCATTTTATATGAGGGACTTAAGCATCTGCATCTTTTGGTTATGGGGGTTTTCCTAGAACCAATCCCCCTGATAGTGAGAGACAACTGTATATATCAGCAGTGAGGAAGGGTATTAGGAAGTAGAGTCTGTTTAAATGAGCATCAGAGAAACCAAGGTTTATGGAAAAGGAAGGAAGAGGAATAATACTTATTTCTCGAGGTATTCTGAGTGGAAAATAATGTAAAGAAACACTACTTTTAGAACATAATGATGTTTCTTGTTATTCTGGTCTAATTGTGGTTAAAGACTTTTTCCTTGATTCATAGGAAACCTGATGGATTTTCCCCAAGTATCTTTACCAGGAAACTAAGGGAGATGAACAAAACAAAATAATAATAGTAATAAAAGCACAGAAATGAGTAAGCTGAAAGAAGAAAGGCTCCTTAACAAAAGTAACTGGTTTAACCACAGACTGAATTGTCTGGAATCAGGACCAAGCAGTCAGACTTGATTCATTTTCCTTGTCCAGATTTCATGAGGCTAACCCGCCAAATGGAGTGACTTCAACTCAGTTCAAGCAACGGTTAGTGTTTAGCCCCTGCCAGAACCTTCCAGGTACAGGCCCTCGAGATGTTCTCCTTGAGCATCTTCTGCTACTTGAAGCTTCCCTCACTCTGACGAATGGTACCTCTTCCTAAAAGAGGCAGGTCCTCATCTTTTCCTAAATTCCTCCTCCTCTAGCTATCAATTTGTTTAAATTTCAGCTTTATGGTACAACAGACAAATAAAATGGTAAAATATTTAAGTGTACACTGTAGTGATTTTACATATATACATATATATGTGTGTGTGTGTATATATATATATATATATATATATATATATATGTATGTATGTATTGTGAAAGGGCTTCCCTGGAGGCTCAGCAGTAAAGAATCCGCCTGCAATGCAGGAGCCGCAGGAGATGCAGGTTTGATCCCTGGGTCAGGAAAATACCTGGAAGTGGGGCATGGTAACCCACTCCAGGATTTTTGCCTGGAGAATCTCCATGGACAGAGGAGCCTGGCGGGCTACAACCCATGGTGTCCCAAAGAGTCAGCCACAACTCAAGTGAATGAGCATGAGCACACTGTAAAGTGATCCACCCTCTGGTTAATTAACCCATCATCGCATGATGTATTAATCCTTTATTTTTTTAAGTGAGAAGATTTAAGCTCTACTCTCTTAGCAAATGTCAATTTAACCGTTTAACAGTACAGAGTTATCATTTATAGTCACCTTATGCTACATTACATTCTCAGACTTTTCACTGTGGGAAAAGGAAAGGTTGGTAAAAGGGTACAACTTCCCTCTTCAATTTTGAAGCGCCCCTTGCAGGAAGTTTTCCCCAGTATCCCAGATGGCTTCATCTTAACTTCCATTACCAACTAAATTCTTGCTACTTCCCCTCATATTCAATCTCACCAAGAACACTGTTGGGTTTCTTCATTTTTTTCACCAAATGACCTTACTCATTCTTTTACCTCAACTATCATACTGATGTTGATGGATTTCCTACAGATACCTTTGGCCCAAGGCCCTCCCAATTTCCTTCTCAAATTGCATGATGATAGTAAATGCACAAATCCCAAACTCCTTATCTTCTCACTCGGAAACCTTATTCTTCACATCTCCTTGATCTTGGAACAATAACATTACCTTCCTCAGTCTCCAAGGCTAGAAAAGCTACATTTACCATCAACCCCTCATTCAAGCAGTCAAACACCTTGAAAGAGTTGCTGGATATAATTGCATAATTTCTACCATTTCTACTAGGATTTTCCTCCCTTCTCTTTCCCGGTCTACACAACTTCCAACGGGTGCTCTCCCTCCAATACATCCTCCACTTGGTCACCAGACTTTCATTTTCTAAAACATGACTTTTACTCTATTACTTCCTGCAGCCGAAAAGCTTCAATGACTCATATTATAGAATAGAGTTCTAACTTCTTAGCAAGGTTACAAAATCCCATTTTTATTTCATACCTCTATGAATCCCAGACTGCTGCCACATCCTGAATATACCATATGTATTTGCTTTGAAGTCTTGTAGTCCTTAAGACAAAAAAATACCTTTCCCTTATTCATCCTTCAGGATATACTTGAAAAGCTATCTCTTCAAAGAAGCTTTACTTGATCTTTTTTCTCCCCATTAGAAAGAACTGCAATTTCCTTTGGGTCCTGAACACTTCTTTTTAATAGCTCTTGGGAGCCCTGTACATCCTAACAGAAGGATATAGATTTTATTTCCCAACTAGACTATAAGTTTCTTAGATCTTCAGATATTGGAGATAAACTATTGAACAATTGAAAGGGAGAATAGGGTAAAATTTTTCTGAAACTTTCACATTTTATACTTGGATTTAAAATAATAGATCCCAAAGATGTGCTGTGCTGTGCTTAGTCACTCAGTCATGTCTGACTGTTTGCAAACCCATGGACTGTAGCCCGCCTGGCTCCTCTGTCCATGGGGATTCTCCAGGCAAGAATACAGAAGTGGGTTGCCTCCTGCAAGGGATCTTCCCAACCCAAGGATCGAACTCAGGTCTCCCACACTGCAGGCAGATTCTTTATCAGCTGAGATACCAAGGAAGCCCAGATCCCAAAGATAACCATGCCTTAATCTTTAGAATATGTGAATGTGTTAACCTGAATGGCAAAGGGACTTTGGAAATGTAATGAATTCTTTGGTGGTGGTGGTGATTTAGTCACTAAGCCATGTCTGACTCTTTGCGACCCCATGGACTATAGCCTGCCAGGCTTCTCTGTACAAGGGATTCTCCAGGCAAGAATACTGGAATGCGTTGCCATTTCCTTCTCCAGGGGCTCTTTCCAACCTGAGGATTAAATCCATGTCTCCTGCATTGCATGTAGTCACCTGCACTGCAGGCAGATTCTTTACTGACTGAGCCGCCAGGGAAGCCCCAATGAAGGATACGTATACCATAATGAAGAGGGAGTATACTGGATTATGCATGTGGGCCCAATCTAATCACAGAAGCCTTGAAAGAAGAAAACTTTCTCTGATCAATATCAGAGAGATACAGCAGAGATCAGAGAGGCTGTAAGCATGAGGGACTTCACCAGCCCTTGTTGAATGGGGCCAGCAGTAAAGCAAGGGGAAGAATAAGGGCAACCTATAGGGCTCTAGGAACAAAGACAGCCGCTGATTAACAGGCAGAATAGAAACACAAAATCAAGGACTTCATTTCCACAACCAGAGTCACAAGGAACCGAGTTTAGCTAACAACTTGAATAAGCCTAGAGGTGAGAATTTCCTTAAAACCTTTTGTAGGGATCATCTATATGATTAGTCTCTGTATACATGGAAAACGACTCAATTTAAATAAGCAAAAATATTTTTAGTTCAGTTCAGTTCAGTTCAGTTTCTCAGTCGTGTCCAACTCTTTGCGACCCCATGAACCGCAGCACACCAGGCCTCTTTGTCCATCACCAACTCCCTGACTCCACCCAAACCCATGTCCATCGAGTCGATGATGCCATCCAGCCATCTCAGCCTCTGTCGTCCCTTTCTCCTCCTGCCCCCAATCCTTCCCAGCATCAGGGTCTTTTCCAATGAGTCAACTCTTCGCATGAGGTGGCCAAAGTATTGGAGTTTCAGCTTCAACATCAGTCCTTCCAATGAACACCCAGGACTGATCTCCTTTAGGATGGACTGGTTGGATCTCCTTGCAGCCCAAGGGACTCTCAAGAGTCTTCTCCAACACCACAGTTCAAAAGCATCAATTCTTCAGCGCTCAGCTTTCTTTATAGTCCAACTTTCACATCCATACATGACTACTGGAAAAACCATAGCCTTGACTAGATGGACTTTTGTTGGCAAAGTAACATCTCTGCTTTTTAATATGCTGTCTAGGTTGGTCATTCTTTCCTTCCAAGGAGTAAGCATCTTTTAATTTCATGGCTGAAATCACCATCTGCAGTGATTTTGGAGCCCAGAAAAACAAAGTCAGCCACTGTTTCCACTGTTTCCCCATCTATCTGCAATTAAGTGATGGGACCAGATGCCATGGTCTTAGTTTTCTGAATGTTGAGCTTTAAGCCAACTTTTTCATTCTTCTCTTTCACTTTCATCAAGAGGCTCTTTAGTTCTTCTTTGCTTTCTGTCATAAGGGTGGTGTCATCTGCATATCTGAGGTTATTGATATTTCTCCCGGCACTCTTGATTCCAGCTTGTGCTTCCTCCAGCCCAGCGTTTCTCATGATGTACTCTGCATAGAAGTTAAATAAGCAGGGTGACAATATACAGCCTTGATGTACTCCCTTTCCTATTTGGAACCAGTCTGTTCTTCCACGTCCAGTTCTAACTGTTGCTTCCTGATCTGCATACAGGTTTCTCAAGAGGCAGGTCAGGTGGTCTGGTATGCCCATCTCTTTCAGAATTTTCCACAGTTTATTGTGATCCACACAGTCAAAGGCTTTGGCATAGTCAATAAAGCAGAAATAGATGTTTTTCTGGAACTCTCTTGCTTTTTCGATGAAATGGCTTATAAATACGGTCCCTTCTTCTTTTCTATCTGAACATACTTGAAAGATACGATATAAACCTCTCGGCAATCACCAGAGGATAGTGTTGAGTAAGAATATATGCTGGGCTTCCCTGGTGGCTCAGAGGTAAAGAACCTGCCTGCCAATGCAGGAGACGCAGATTCGATCCCTGGGTCAGGAAGATCCCCTGGAGTAGGAAATGGCAACTCATTCCAGTATTCTTGCTTAGAAAATCAAACGGACAGAGGAGCCTGGTGGGCTACAGTTCACAGTGTCGCAAAGAGTCAGACATGACTGAGCACGCACACAAGAGGATATGTATATCAGAATTTGCAGGTGTTCTATCCTCTTGGCGAATCTAACACGCTTTCCCAAATTCCCTTCTGAACCCCTGGTCCAGCTAGTTAAGAAACACTGGTTTGGAAATGTTAAAGACTGATCCTGCTCTCTAAAGATATTGCTGTTATTGCTGTTCAGTCACCCAGTCATGTCCAACTCTTTGCCACCCCATGGATGGCAGCATGCCAGGCCTCCCTGTCCCTCCCCATTTCCCGGAGTTTGCTCAAGTTCATGCTCACTGCATCAGTGATGTCGTCCAGCCATCTCATTCTCTGACGCCCTCTTCTCCTTCTAGCTTCACTGAGTTATGCAAGCCCCTTCACCACGACAAGGCAGTGATTCATGAAGGGGCTAAAGACAGTAGCTTAAAGAAATGTAAACTAACCTTAATCTTCTGGAAACTGATCATAATCTGACCCTAAAAGATCCAATTTTCAAAATAACTAACCTTGCCTATATCAGTTAATATCAATAAAAAGTAGTGAAGGTATGGAAAGTTCAGTTCAGTCGCTCAATTGTGTCCGACTCTGCGACCCCATGGACCGCAGCACGCCAGGCCTCTCTGTCCATTACCGACTCCCGGAGTTTACACAAACGCATGTCCATTCGGTCGGTGATGCCATCCAACCATCTCACCCTCTGTTGTCCCCTTCTCCTCCTGCACCCCAATCCTTCCCAGCATTAGGGTCTTTTCCAATGAGTCAACTCTTGGCATGAGGTGGCCAAAGTATTGGAGTTTCACCTTCAACATCAGTCCTTCCTATGAACACCCAGGACTGATCTCCTTTAGGATGGACTGGTTGGATCTCCTTGAGTCCAAGGGACTCTCAAGAGTATTCTACAACACCACAGTTCAAAAGCATTAATTCTTCAGCGCTCAGCTTTCTTCACCGTCCAACTCTCACATCCATACATGACCACTGGAAAAACCATAGCCTTGACTAGACGGACCTCTGTTGGCAAAGTAATGTCTCTGCTTTTAAATATGCTGTCTAGGTTGGTCATAACCTTCCTTCCAAGGAGTAAGCGTCTTTTAATTTCATGGCTGCTATCACCATCAGCCGTGATTTTGGAGCCACAAAAAATCAAGTCTGACACAGTTTCCACTGTTTCCCCATCTATTTCCCATGAAGTGATGGGACCAGATGCCATGATCTTAGTTTTCTGAACGTTATGGAAAGTACTGAATGTTTACTCTGAACCAGGAAAGGTTCTATATGGCATATCTCAATTTTTTCAAAGAATATCAAGGATAGTCTCTATAATTATTACTGAGATGAGGAAACTGAAGGGGGGAAAGTGAACTAACTTGTCCCATATCTCATACTCAGTAAATGATTAAGTGTTAGTCACTCAGTCATGTCCGACTCCTTGTGGCTCCATTGACTGTACCCCGTCAGGCTCCTCTGTTCACAGAATTCTCCCGGCAAGAATACTGGAGTGGGTAGCCATTCTCTTCTCCAGGGGATCTTCCTGACCCAGGGGTCCAATTCGAGTCTCCTGCATTGGAGGCATTGCAGGCAGATTCTTTTCTGTCTGAGCCACCAGAGAAGCCCCAGTAAATGGTACAGGTCTTGATTAATTTAGAGAACTAATATTTTCAATGTCTGATCCGTTTGGAACTGTAACAGTATCTAACATCCACTAAAATGCTCTCATACTTTATAGAGACCATACCTGCATTTTTACTACAAACCTTTAGATTTTTAAGACTAAGTGAAAGAAGGAGCAGTCAATCAGGAAATGTGCAAACTGTATGTGAGGCGAGACTGTGAATACAGAACCCGAGCCAGTGGTAAACCAGCAGGGGAGGCCGTTGCAGAGGGACTGCCAACTTCAGTCTGGTGTCATTCACCAGTGGGCAACTTTAGAAGTGAGGGACATACAAAGATCTGGGGGAGTAGTTTCCCAACCACTGAGCCAATAGTTCCTCCCAGTTACTGCAGGCCTAAGGCCAAAAATGACACTTGTTTTATAGTTTCTTCATTTCAGAAGATTCTTTGAATCTGAAATTTCATATGCTTGGTTTCAATCCACCATGTTCTTTCAGTTAAATTCCAGCTGCTTTCAGTTAGTAGCCTAGGGAAATATGCCAAAATATACCCCAATGCAGTCACCGTTGCACTGCATGCTATTTCTATTCCAACGACTGGGAGCTGAAAAGGACGAGGGATGGGTGGGTCTTTCCACCATCAAGATCATTTTGCCAAATGCTAGACAGATGGATGTCTCATCTGGGATAGTATGGAAGAATCCATGGCACACAATCATGCTAAGAATAACATAACTTTTTATGTTCTGTAATTAAAATTTATTGTATGACAACCTGTTGTCTCTACAGTGCTAAGAGATCGCTGCCAACAGAACAGTGTAAGGTATTTCACATCGTTTGCTCCCTGCATTCTATGCTACCTATAATGTTCACAAATTGCCATCTTATTAGCAACATAATTAGATTTACTACTTCCTCATCAGGAGGAATATGTTAACTTATTACCTTTCAAACTACACTGATCCATCTTATTTATCCCTCTCCTCCTAAAAGAAAACAAACAACAAGCTTCATGGCTTATAAAGGAATGTCATTTACCTTCTTCTGAACCTTTTACTTTGCCTGAGATAATCAGTCACTAGCTATTAGCTAAGAAAAATAATCCTGGTCTCCACAATATATATTAAAGTGAAAACAAATTAATTGCCTAGTGTAAGCAATGTAATTTGAGGTGATTCAGATATAAATCAATACAGCATATCCCCTGGGAGGCCTATGCATGAAGAACCCATACTTTATAATTTCAATAAATTTTTAAACAAGATTATATACATGGAAATAAATTTTTCAGGGACAAAGTAGGGTAATACAAAATATATTACTTTTTGCATAGCAATGCATAACGTTTGAAAGTTATTAATCCCCTAACTACTAAATTAATTACACTGAAGCAAAATTAACCTCATTTCAAAATTAGTTTAAGTAAATAGATGCATTTTAAATTGCATATAACCATTTTAGGATCTAACGATATTAGCAAAAGGATCTTATACTTTTCATCTTAACCTTTCTTTAAAACATACATAGAAAATCTCTTATGTTTTGTAGATTTTTAAAAGACATTTCCTTTCCAATTTAACCCTTTCTTTAAATAAGAAAAAAAAAAAAACGAAAAAAATTCAAGAAAGGACAAAAAAGACAAGAGGCATTTTAAAAAACTTCTCTAGCACATGGTGTTTAACTATAAGATCTATATGATGATAAATGGTAGGAAAAAAAAGAGGGGATTTTGTTTTCTGTTTCATCTCATAAATTTTCGTATTTGGGCACTACCTGTTAGAAATGGATGGCATTGTCTTTACTAAAACAAAAACCTGGTGAATTTTTTGCAGCACCATTCATTTATTTTAGAATGTAACATATTACCTGAGTGATACTAAGCCACTGTTTTGCCCACGTGTTTAGATCAGGGTGTGTATCTGCACATTATATTTATTAATTTGAGCAAGATCATTCAAGTACAGTTGCCTTTGTGTGTAGTACTTAAAGGAAAAATAAGTAATTTGAACAAAATGTACCTACTATATAAAATAATAACAAACACAATCAAAATTGCCATAAATGTCACAGCAACACTTCTTTCGTGAAAATGCTATTTTGATTTTTTCACGACTGGCAAATATACCTAAAATACTAAAATGACAAAAATTTTCCTGCCACCATATTCTTTACTCATTTGTGTTTACATAAATCTGATGTTCCACTCTCAAACTAACAATGAAATACAGAAATTCAATTGCTTAACTGTTTTTTTACCATACATATGAATGTTGTCTTGTATAATACAGAGTTATGGTTTCATCTGCATTTCTGAGACAAGTATTTGAAAACCTTTAATGTCATGAAGAGTATCTTATGCTTATAACTCTTCACTAGTACCTAGAACAATGCTTGACACAGAGCTGATATTCTAAAAATACAGACTGAATTTTTCCATGTGTTCCAAAGTTATATAACTGTTGTTTTTGAAACAACGGAAGGAACAATTGTAAATTTTGGTTGAATTTTATAACGGTTTTCAAGACAGTGGTCAGACAGATCATGCTATTATAATCTCCATGGCTACAAGCAAGTAATACCAGTTATTACCCAGAATACTCCTGATTTTCCAGAAGACCTTGATTTTTCTCAATGTTTCCACATAGAATTGTATTTGCTACCTTGTATTTTCTACCTCTTAAAAACACTCTCATACCCCTAAATAGGGGCATCGGTGAAAAATTCTACTTCTATCCGATATTCCTTCTGATTAAGGATCTCTGTATCTGGCAACTCCCACATCACCTGCCAGCTTCACCAGTTATATACAGGCCCGTGTTTTCTGTGCTTATTAGTCATCTAGGTCAATATTTCAAATTTAACAGAAAACCTCAAGTGTTTCCCCATTCCCTCCAGTAGAGTGATTTCCTTAATTCCACAACTCCTACCACACATGGTATATAAAAAAAGCTGCCACCAAAAGATTATCATTCAATATGCTTCATAAATAAAATTACCTTTGGGTTAATTGTACCACAAATTTATAGCCATCCCACCAGATGATAAGATGAGTTAAATGTATCCGTGCAAACATATAATTTTAGGTTTGCGTTTCCTAGGTTCAATACAATACGCATTTATTATATTTATTGTATACACATTATTGTAATTCTGAAGGTCATAGAATTAAAATTCTGCAATAGATTATCTTAAGAGTAGGGTTTTTAGGAAATGGTCCTAAAGGTGAAGGAAAGAAACATGATATTAATTCTAATTTTTAAAAGAAAATTTAGCAAGATACACCAAATTCCATTTACTTCTGGTTTGATGGGGAAAATGTGTTAACTCAGCAGAATAAGACTCCTTGGTTGACCAGCCAACATTTCAGTATAAAATATATTTAGCTTTACTTTCAAATGTTGAACATGATTCTCAAGTAGAAGTTACAGATCTTTTAATATCTATATCTGTATATATCATAGATGGCTTCAACTAAGTTAAACTTTAACAAAAGAACTTCTTGGAAAGTCTTCTATTCATCAAACAGGTACAGAATATTATACATTTTGAAAAATAAACACATTTCACCTCTATTTTCCTTGCATTATTTTTACATGAACTTTATTTGTATGCTTATTAAACCTATCCTTCTTCTTTAATTAAATAAGGAAACAAGAAAAGAAATGGAATAAAGGACAGAAAAGTATTACAAAAATGTTAATGAATACAAACATTTGCCAACCGAAAGCACTAGAAAAAAACTGGAAAAAATATTGTCTGTTTATTAATGACAATGTTTGCGTGTGTGAAAAAATAAAAATGTATAGAGGGCAACATTTTCCATGGGTGTTCCTTGAGTGCTCTGTGTCCAAAGAAAAATATTTTACCTAAAACAAGTCAAGAAAGATGGGGACTGCTAAATCCTATCATAAAAAAAAGTTGTTTTGTCTGCTTACTAACTTTATATATTGTAGATCTCTGCTTTACAACCCCACCACCATACCATTTCCATATATATATATACATATATATATTTATGTTTATATATATCTTAAACAAACTGATATTATACAGACATAGAACCAGAAATATATTTTGTAATAATGCACTGCTGAGGCACAAACTTACGTAGTGACCCAGATGACCAAAAACACATTTCAAAATCTGGGAACTCTTCATATTGTTTCTAAATATTCATCCACATAACTTCTGTTTTGCACGGGTGAATACAGACATATCTTAAATGGTTTTAACATTGTAATGTGCAATGCCAGTTCATATAGGGCTTTGTCTAAATTGCATTTATCTCTTGGGACTAGTGGGATGACGGAAAAGAAAAAAGAAATACAGTCCATAAAGCCATACCATAAAAGATCTCTACTGGTATCAAACTGTGATACTACACATTGCATCAGTTTACACTGGAGAGTTTCAGACTGTAATAGATCCTTCGGTGCTTCAGTTACCACCAACCAAGAATGTGATTAGAAAAAGAAGACAAAATTGCCCACCAGGTTTGCAGTTCTTTTTGCAAATTTGTTCTATCCTTAATTTTGACAAATTGGGACATTATTCCCATTGAGGTTTCTCTTTATCCTGGAGAAGAATTCAGTACCTCATTAAGAAAATTCCTTTTGCTCTTAACTTGAATATTTCAAGGGAGTGTTTCTTTACCACAAAACCAAGCAATCAGTCCCATTCCTGTGCATTCTTTTCTTTCCTTCAGATTATTGTTCCATGAAGCTACCTTGTCAGGAAACTGGAAAACTGCCATCTTCATTTATATTACCTTAGATATATTTGTAGGCTTATGATTATATCTCTTTTCATTCCCAAAGGATAGGCACAAATGCTAGCTGTCTGAGGATACAGGAAATTGAAATTTTGTCACCTGCAGAGGACTAAAAGTGCTTGATTTTTTTCCCCTTCAATGTTAAGAAAGGATCTCTTGTGCATGAAAGAAAATTACCTTCGCTTCAGTAAGACACATCTGGAAATATTCTTAACTATAGTCTTGCAGAATGACTAAGAAAGCTGATACCAATGTTTTTTGTGATTTATTACAAGAATGCAGTAGAGTCTTTCAGGGATGTTTTCTTTTACTCAGCTATTTGCTTGGGAATCACGATGCAACTGATAGCCAGAAACAGAAATTTTTCTTCACTGAAGTACATTTTTTTTTTCCAGATATCTATACACTACATCAAAATGGAATTGAAACCAAATAGCCCAGTGGGCTCTTCAGCCTTCCAGAAATCCCTTCTAGCTAGTTTTAAAAGCCAGATCGGCTACAAATTTTCTTTAAGTGGCCCACAATAGAACTCTTATCTTGCTATGCATCAAATCTTCAACAGAATATTTTCTGCCATCCTCTAATATCTCATGCTGTGCAGGCAGAAAATGCGACTACAGCAGAGTAACCCAATTTGCCTTAGAATTGAGACTAATAGCAGAACCTCTCCGTCTATTCTTGTCTTACAGGCTTGTTAGACTCCCAATGGGGAGGAAAGTTTCCCTGCTGATAGAGTTGTAGCATATCAAAAATGAATCATGAGTACAAAGAAAGATTATTGTGTTCAATGAGACATTTCTTACTCCCTGGCTCAGGCGACAGCGTTTCTGGCTAATTACCCAATTACTACTGATATAAGGTATGAGCAGAGAATTAAGGACAGGAGGAAAGGGAACATGTGGAGCCACAAAGACTTGCTAAGACAATATTTTTATTTCAGTAATATACCATTAGAATTAGAACACAGAAGAAAATAGTTACAACACATACTGCAACGTACTCAGTAATGACATTATTTCCAAATTTCATAGAGAATGTGACTACAATACTTGGGAAGTTTTTGAGACCAAAAAATGTCAAGGTCTGAGTTAGAACTGAAAAAACAAGTACCCCAAAAGTTGGCAATATTATCCGATGAAAGAGTTAAGTAGAAATTGGACTGAATTTAATGAGTAGTTTAAAATTATATGGTCTTTTTTATTTAATAGTATTTTTCTTAGATACACAGAACAATTACCACCCTCCTCAACAAAATGGTCTACTATTAGAAATCTTACACTTTAATCCATAATATAAGCATGATCCAAAGGTAGCAACAAAACTATAATTGATTCTGATTGTTAAAATCCTCATACTAAAATTTCAGGATAAAGTAAACATAGGAAAATTGAACCTTATATAACACTGAAACAGGAAGGGAATTATTCACTCAAGCACAAGATAAAAAGAGGAAAAAAACACACTTGGTACATCACAGCTGTCTTCTATTACATATAATTATCCATTCTTAGCCTGAGCTATGGAACAAAAGCTTAGAAAGAACAATGAGAATGTAGATGTCAAAAGGTAATACTTCTCTTCAACTATGTAGCCTTTTATTTACTTATTTTTTTAAAGAAGTGCAGGTAAAACAAGAATAACCTGTTTCTGTATTATAAATTTTGCCTTATTTTGCATGCTTCTTGAAAATAATGTTTAAAATACTGATAAAGAATGAGTTCTTGCTATCAAACAGTAAGATTTAAATTATTTCTTTCTAGATTAAAAAAATGAAAATTTAATTAAAATAAACATGTTATTAATTCAATATTTTAAAGAAAATCAACTGCAAATGAACATCATAGCTTTTACTTCTTTAAGAAACCTTTCTGTTTGAACAAATAAGTGAAACTGAAACATATCCAATTCAAATGACAGAATCTTTTTTACAAAGTTAAAATCTCAATATTTTTAGAGTTAAGGATTTTGAATTGATCTGCCTTTGTCATGTTCAGCTTAACCCAGTAATTAACCCAACTTAACCAGCTTAACCCAATAATTAAACTTTTATGTAGTGTTTCTGGGGTTGAATCTCTCCATTTAACCCAACATTTTTTCAGTGTGATAAAAGTTTCAAAATTTTGTATTTAGCTTTCTATCCACAATTAATAAGCTTTATGAAGAAAGTTTGTATTTCACGTCTGCAACACTTAGACAAAATAATGAGAAGTAACTTTTAATAGACAGGTCACCAACATTTGGTCATCTTTTCAAAGATTGAGAGGTTTTCAATAGGTTTTTAAAAAAGATGGTAACCGGGCTTCCCTGGTGGTTCAGATGGTAAAGTATCTGCCTGCAATGCGGGAGACCTGGGTTCAATCCCTGGACCAGGAAGATCCCCTGGAGGAGCTAATGGCAACCCACTCCAGTATTCTTGCCTAGAAAATCCCATGGACGGAGGAGCCTGATGGGCTACAGTCCATGGGGTCACAAAGAGTCGGACATGACTGAGTGACTTTGATAGATGGTAACTGAAAACAAAAAGAACTGTGTATAAAATATGAATCATTAATTTAAAGCAAAGAACAACTTTATTTTTTAGAAGGTATTTTGCCATTCACTATATTCACAGCTTAGTTTTTACTTTTCATCTGAACCAACTTTGGGTACAACCTTTGCTTGGGTTGGGGTTTGCTCACTTGATCTACCACTGGGGGCCTGGTCAACCCCATCTACCTGCCTTCAAGTGACAGAGTACTATGAGGAAAATTAGTTGGCAGTTAAGTCCAGCGGTTGTTGATGTTAAAGTCTGTTCTGATGCTCAGTGATCCCAGACTCTCATTTTCAGTCCTATTTATGTTTCCCATGGTTCTCCCACGTGATCAAATGATGATCCTTGCAGGCGCAAACATCTCATTCTCAAGCAACAAGAGCTTCAGGACAGAAGCAGTTAGGAGTAAAAGGCTTTCAAATCTTGTACTGGCTAACAGGGAAGAAATCATTTGCACACAATGTCCTCCGGAAGGCAGAAATGAGTAGGAATGAAGAGGATTTCTATGGTACTGTCTTAGAGGGAAAAAATGTTTTCCAGGAGCACCCTTCATCAGGGATAAGGAGTAAAAGGACTGCCCAAATTGCCCAAACCAATTAGGACACATCCTCTCAGTCTGGACACATGGCTTCGCAGATACCACCAAGATACTCGTAAGAAAATCCACCGAGTCTGGGAAAGGGAGAAGAGTCACCAGCAAATCTCTACCAATCTTGGGACCTAAGCCTCCACTTATTAGCTATGTGACATTGAGGAAGCTTCCTTTCCTCTCTAAATCTCAGTTTTCACACCCATAAATAGGAATAAAAACAACAGCACATGCCTCAAAAGATTATTTTAAAGGTTACAGGACATACTACTGTAAAGCATGAAGTGTAATAATTCCTGAGATACAAAAAGTACTCAATAAACATTGTTTGCTATTAGCTGTTTTGGTGCTGTTACAAATACAAAACCGTGCATTACCTATATTAAGAAAAGCTGCATTCCTTTGTTTTCTTCTAAGAGTAACCTTCTTGAAGGAAAAAAAAAGTCATACAAAGATATTGAGGCCCATGTGAGTGTCAGTGTTTGGAGAAAGAGAGAAGGACTCCCACAGAGAAGTCAGTGGCATCTCTCTGGTTTACTTTTGTGACATTAGATATGATCTTCAACACATGAAAGTTAATAATTAAGGTTTGTGTTTTTAATATGAGTCAGTTTGATTTGTATTATGTAATGTAATATACACTGAACTTTAGGTTTGCATGTTTTCTTATAACTTATTAAATCCCATTCAAGAAAAAAAACAAGTTTCCCATCTTTTTAGCTTTGATTTCATACATCACCACCGGATTTCACTAGTATGATTTTTTTCACTCACAGTGTTACTATTTCAACAAAGCTACATAATATTAGATGTATTTTCTATATACTTAAAAATTATATATTTTCTTTTTTTTTTTTAACTTTCTACTTCTGCACTATTTTCCTCTTCCACATTAGTGAATCTTGGACTTCCCTGGTGGCTCAGTGAAAAAGAATCCGCCTGCCAATGCAGGAGACGCTGGTTTGATCCCTGGGTCAGGAACATCCCCTGGAGAAGGAAATGGCAACCCACTCAAGTATTCTTGCCTGAGAAATCCCATGGACAGAAGAGCCTGGTGGGCTATACAGTCCATGGGGTTGCAAAAGAGTCAGACACAACTGAACAACATTAGTGAATCTTAGTTTTTCTATTTTTTTTTTTTTTTTTACAATGTGCAAAAAGAAAGCAAATTAATTTGGGAGAATCTATGCTTCTTCCATAGAGCTAAGCATTTAGAAAAATATATTAATGTTATATGTTTTTACAGCAAAAAGGAATTTATAAAACTAAGGTTCTGGTTTTTTAAAAAGCAACTGCTTGAAAATTCAAGTCTGAAACAGCTCTAGTTAAGAGTTTCTACATCCAACTACCTGGGAGTGGAATGAATCCATCTGTCACCAAAATATCCTACTCCTGATGCTCAGTTGCATTAAAAACAAAAAAAATGGATAAAAATGAAAGAATCCCCGCCCAAAAGAAAGAAAACTTTTTATTTTAAATTCATGACCCATCAATTATGAATACAAAAGCTTTTCTCTGTCACTTGCTATGTTATCAATAATATAAGACTTAAGACTAGAGTCTAGCTCTCCCCAGATCAGATTTTATTGCAACTATAAGATGTGAGCATAAGCTGCCTTACATTTCATTGTTTTCTGAGACTTGTGACTACATATACTCTAGCCTAGGGAATTTATGGACTTTTATCAAATACTCTTGTCTATGATTCCTTGTCTCGATCAACCCTGTCCTCCTCACTGCTTTCCTCACTAAACCTGACTAATGTTACAGTAAGTAGACCCATTCCAGGGGGGGAACACAGACAACCTTCCCAGAACCGCCTGTGGGCTTTGATAAGGAATTGACTCCAAACTACATTGAGTTTGGGGGAAGGCACAATGTCTGGTTTGATAAATCTTGTCTGGACTTTCCAACACTGCTCTTGTTTCAACTTCCCCTGCTGCAATCTGAATCTATTTTGGAATCCTAGAAGATTGCAAGAAGACAAAAGAAATTTCTTTTCTTGTAAGGTTTATGACCTTCTGTTTGATGTTCGACAGTTGAGAAGGGTCATTTTCTAACAATCAGGGACTGTCTTTGAGACCCTAATACTATATTAAACATTGAAGGACACATTTTGCTTAATTAGAAACCCAACATGAAATACAACATTTGGAGTTGGGAGTAAAATTATGTCCAGGCCTTTAAAAGCAGGCTAGTTTTCAGGTTGTAACACATTATCAGTGAGCTCTGTAGACAAATCAAGACATTTAGCTTTCCAAAAGTCTTGTTTAATTCAATAGCCCAAGTCTAAAAGTTTCAAAAATTCCCAAGATATCGATAATTCCACAAATACTGTTTTCCACTTCAAAAACTCTTAAAGATTTATTAAAACCTGAAGTTGTGAGGACTATTTTCGAGAGAATGTTTCATTAGAAAGTATACAAATTTTAATTCAGGACTCATTTTAAAATTAGGAAACATCAACACTGAAAACGTTCATTTCCCAACTGAGGAGAAAGAGATCCTGTTTAATTGAAGAGCAGGGAGAGTAAGATTAACCCAAAAACATTCTTTTTACCTATGGGATAAATATTAATACTAACATCCTAGTAATATTATATTTACTTAAAATTCTTTCCCCTCCTCAAAACAATATAAGGGGAAATATTGCAAACTCTTCTTTCTATAAAAAGGGCTATGTTTAAGTTCCTAAGTCAGTCAGTCCCTCTTTCTTTCCTCCCCTCCCTCATCTTTCACTCTGCAAAGGAACGCAGGTAGCTCTGTCATCGGAAAGCGGATTTATTGTGCCACTGAACTTAGATCTCCCTCTGGAGATATCCAATGTTGCCCTATCTCTTCTTTCCAAAGGAAAATAGATGAGCTGGCTAAACTGTTAGATCTTACTTCTGGATTCTCCACAGATTTCTGGCCATGAATTGAAACCCTAGCTGAAACAACATCAAAGAAAAGAATTCCAATTTTTTCCCAGAGTGATAGTCTATGCAAGTGTTTTATTAGTTGTCATATGCTTGGGATAAGGAGATTTCTTTTTACATGTGAGTAAATTAAAAAAGGGATAGCAATTAGGAAAATATTTCTTTAAAAAAAAGGTATTTCTAATATTTGACTCCTGTAAGGGATCCAATATAAAATTAAACTAAAGGAATATTTCTTGAAAAATTTAAACATATTATCAGGTATATTCCTGATAAAGGATTAAGGGATCTTTAATAAATGCTCTCCAGGGAAAAGAGAAAAGTTGAAGGGTTAATAAATACCCTTTTTGTGTGTTCAATTGTTTCCAGGTGATTTCTATGGGTCACACCTTGTGCTAGATAATTTATATTTCAGTGATCTTATTAAATATATACATTAACACTGTGACTAATATGGATATTTTTATTTCAGTTTTGCTGATCACGAAACTAAGCCTTTGGCAATCTATTTGACTTAGCTAACAGTTCTATAGCTTGCACTCAAACCCAATATGTTTGTCTCTGTGACTCATATTCCCTATTCCCCTTGGAAATATAGAGGGGGAATATTCTCTAAAATATATGACTTCCATCACTAACTTTACCATACTAGCAGTAGGGGTAACCTCAGTTTCCAAAGGAATGTTCTAAAGTAAGTATGAGTTAAAATCTAAAATCAGATTAGGTATTAAAACATATTCAATCACAGTATCAACTTGCAGTACTTTTAAGACAAATTACTTATATCTCCTATAAATATACAGTGAGTAATAATCTAGCACAGAGTAGGCATTGAATAAATGTTTACTGGGTCACTGCTTATTAAAATGCATTTCTTTCTTCTTAGTAGTTCATTATATTTTATATTGATAAAACTCTGTGGTGTGAAAGATGGTTAGGTAGTTAAATCATTACCTCTAAAATTTTATAAGCCTTTGATACTTTTTGAAAGTCAGCTTAAAACTAACTTTAAAATATTATATCACAAAACTATTTCATAATTTGTATTACAATACATATGTAATACATATGCAGTAAGAAAATTAGCATTTGACTTTTTGTTTGTTTGTTTGTTTTTTTATAGATCAATTATACTTTATTTTTTTTTTTTTTTTATAAATTTATTTATTTTAGTTGGGGGCCAATCACTTCACAACATTGCAATAGTTTTTGCCATACATTGACATGAATCAGCCATGGGTCCAGGAGGGGGAACACATGTAAACACAAGCATTTGACTTTTAATACTTATATTATACACATATGTGGTATAATAATATATAGTATATAGTTATAGTAACTAATACTTTAAGGCAAACAGTAAGCAATGAAATCTTTGAAATAGCTATATCATATATTCAAGTATTTGATATTTGGTTTTACTTCACTACAACCATAATATATGATAAAGCTCAGAAAACATTCAATTAGAAAAAACTGAAATGCAGTTTCATAATATAAGAAATTGAAGTAATTATTTTTACTATTATGAGCTTCCCTCATAGCTCAGTTGGTAAAGAATCCATCTGCAATGCAGGAGACTCCAGTTTGATTCCTGGGTCCAGAAGATCCCCTGGAGAAGGGATAGGCTACCCACTCCAGTATTCTTGGGCTTCCCTAGTGGCTCAGCTGGTAAAGAATATGCCTGCAATGTGGCAGACCTGGGTTTGATCCCTGGGTTGGGAAGACCCCCTGGAGAGAGAAAGGCTACCCTTTTTTTATTAGATAGCATCAATCATATTAAATAATTCTGTCATTTGAGAGATAAAAATCATAGCTGAAATTCAAAAAATACACTGTTGTGTCAAATTATTCTTACTTTAACTATATTAACTATTGTTATTAAAATAGTTACCTCAAGCTAAATACCTCTATTCTACTGAAATTTACTTTAATTCAAAGAAATAATTCTATACCCATCTGTTTTACTTCAGAATAAACAAATTATTCACTCTAATAATAGATTAGAGCTTCACCATACATTAATAGGACTTTAAAATGAATGAGGTGTACAGAACTGCACTGAAGTGCTAAAACGAAGTATCATATACATTCAAAAAATAATGGGAAAATGAGAAAATGACAAAACTTGGAAATAAGAAGTTACACTTCATAGTTTCAAAAACACAATAAATTGGATTCAAGATGCAGAAAAACGATCTTGGCAGAAATCTGAGTTACTGTGAAGCGATTCATTTAAACAATAAGTGAATTAGTAATTATTAGGAAAAGAAAAGAAAAATCACAAGGAATCAATGTGGGTTCACTGAAAATAAGTCATGCCACCTTCGAGGTTTTCAGGCCTGGTTGATCAGGAAAATGTGGTAGAAATCAAATGACATGATATTCTCTGTGAAAATACTGGGACAGAAAATTAGTAAGGTTAAAAGCAAAGGAAACTAAACACAATTAAAATAAAGAAATAAATCATAAGGACATGGGGATTGTGAAGTTATATAACTGACACGTATAATGGTAAACTGAAAAAAAATTAAATTAATAGCTAAAGTGACTCAATCTCATTAACTTACAATAAACAAGAGAAGAAGAGAATCAAAATGCATGCATTCAGAAGAGCTTATCGAAATATTTGCAAAATGCCTACCAGTCCAAAGACTCTAAGAAAGGGGTATGTTACCAATTGAAAAATTATCAGGATGCAGGCCAAGTATTCTGGCAGTCTCCAAACATCAGAACATTCAGACAACTTGGTTTTAGGAAGACAAAACCAGTGAGAATCATGAAAATGTGTCCCACATGGAGATTAAAAGAGGAATCAAAGTGAAAAAAAAATCAAGCACTTACTTGTCAAATGTTAGAAATTAACAAATGAGAGGAGAAAGAAGCTATTAATAAATGCTTCACACATACAACATTTACAATATAAACTCTATTTTTCTTCAGTGACAGATTTTGCTGCATGAAATCAATCATTATTCACCCAAAGAACAATGTAAGAGCATGCTAAACACAGATGAGAGCATAGTTAATGAATATTTTCCAAGAAAGAATTCACTATTAACATATAAAACTTACTCACTTTATAAGTACAGTAAAATGACTAGAGATCACAAAGTGCCAAAAATGAAAAGGAAAGGTTAATCAAAACTGAGTAATCAATTAAAGATAATAACAAATCCCCAAAATTAGAGAAATTATGTCTTGAGAATACGAAACACACTTGTTTCATTTTTTAAAAAGTACCATCTAATAACTTAGACAGTGAAATATGCACAGTTCTAATAATAAAGATTTTTGCTCATTGAAAGTCAGTTCAGATAGTGTCACTACATACAAAAATATTTCAAGGAGTCAAATTCCTTGTAGAAAGAAAAGCAAAAGTTTATCATTCAGTTCAGTTCAGTTCAGTTGCTCAGTTACGTCCGACTCTTTACAATCCCATGAACCGCAGCATGCCAGGCTTCCCTGTCCATCACCAACTCACTGAGTCCACCCAAACCCATGTCCACTGAGTCGGGAGTGGCATCCAACCAACTCATCCTCTGTCATCCCTTTCTCCATCTGCCCTCAATCTTTCCCAGCATCAGGGTCTTTTCAAATGAGTTACCTCTTTGCATCAGGTGGCCAAAGTATTGGAGTTTCAGCTTCAACATCAGTCCTTCCAATGAACACCCAGGATTGATCTCCTTTAGGATGGACTGGTTGGATCTCCTTGCAGTCCAAGGGACTTTCAAGAGTGTTCTCCAACACCACAATTCAAAAGCATCAATTCTTTGGTGCTCAGCTTTCTTTATACTCCAACTCTCACATCCATACATGACCATTGGAAAAACCATTGCCCTGACCAGACGAACCTTTGTTGACAAAGTAATGTCGCTGCTTTTTAATATGCTATCTGGGTTCGTCATAACTTTCCTTCCAAGGAGTAGGCGTCTTTTAATTTCATGGCTGCAATCACCATTTGCAGTGACTTTGGAGCCCAGAAAAATAAAGTCAGCCATTGTTTCCACTGTTTCCCCATTTATTTGAGATGAAGTGATAGGACCAGATGCCATGATCTTAGTTTTCTGAACGTTGAGCTTTAAGCCAACTTTTTCACTCTCCTCTTTCACTTTCATCAAGAGGCTCTTTAGTTCTTCTTCACTTTGTGCCACAAGGGTAGCGTCATCTGCATATCTGAGGTTATTGATATTTCTCCCGGCAATCTTGATTCCAGCTTGTGCTTCATCGAGCCCAGCGTTTCTTATGATGTACTCTGCATATAAGTTAAATAAGCAGGCTGACAATATACAGCCTTGACGTACTCCTTTTCCTATTTGGAACCAGTCTGTTGTTCCATGTCCAGTTCTAACTGCTGCTTCCTGACCTGCATACAGGTTTCTCAAGCGACAGATCAGATGGTCTGGTATTCCCATCTCTTTCAGAATTTTCCACAGTTTATTGTGATCCACACAAAGGCTTTGGCATAGTCAATAAAGCAGAAATAGATGTTTTTCTGGAACTCTCTTGCTTTTTCAATGATCCAGCAGATGTTGGCAGTTTGATCTCTGGCTCCTCTGCCTTTTCTAAATCCAGCTAAACATCTGGAACTTCACAGTTCACATATTGCTGAACCCTGGCTTGGAGAATTTTGAGCATTACTTTACTAGCATATGAGATGAGTGCAATTGTGCGGTAGTTTGAGTATTCTTTGGCATTGCCTTTCTTTGGGATTGGAATGAAAACTGACCTTTTGCAGTCCTGCGGCCACTGCTGAGTTTTCCAAATTTGCTGGTATATTGAGTGCAGCACTTTCACAGCATCATCTTCTAGGAATTGAAAGAGCTCAACTGGAATTCCATCACCTCCACTAGCTTTGTTTGTAGTGATGCTTCCTAAGACCCTCTTGACTTCACATTCCAGGATGTCTGGCTCTAGGTGAGTGTGAGTGATCACACTATCATGATTATCTGGGTCATGAAGATCTTTTTTGTACAGTTCTTCTGTGTATTCTTGCCACCTCTTAATGTCTTCTGCTTTTCTTAGGTCCATACCATTTCTGTCCTTTATTGAGCCTATCTTTGCATGAAATGTTCCCTTGGTATCTCTAACTTTCTTGAAGAGATCCTTAGTCTTTCCCATTCTATTGTTTTCCAGGATTTCTTTGCATTGATCACTGAGGAAGGCTTTCTTATCTCTCCTTGCTATTCTTTGGACCTCTGCATTCAAATGGATATATCTTTCCTTTTCTCCTTTGCTTTTCACTTCTCTTCTTTTCCCAGCTATTTGTAAGGCCTCCTCAGACAGCCATTTTGCTTTTTTGCATTTCTTTTTCTTGGGTATGGTCTTGATTCCTGTCTCCTGTACAATGTCACGAACCTCCATCCATAGTTCATCAGGCACTCTGTCTGTCAGATCTAGTCCCTTAAATCTATTTCTCACTTCCACTGTATAGTCATAAGGGATTTGATTTAGGTCATACCTGAATGGTCTAGTGGTCTTCTCCACTTTCTTCAATTTCAGACTGAATTTGGCAGTAAGGAGTTCATGATCTGAGCCACAGTCCACTCCCGGTCTTGTTTTTGCTGACTGTATAGAGCTTCTCCATCTTTGGCTGTAAAGAATATAATCAATCTGATTTCGGTGTCGACCATCTGGTGATGTCCATGTGTAGAGCCTTCTCTTGGGTTGTTGGAAGAGGGTGTTTGCTATGACCAGTGCGTTCTCTTGGCAGAACTCTATTAGCCTTTGCCCTGCTTCATTCTGTACTCCAAGGCCAAATTTGCCTGTTACTCCAGGTGTCTCCTGACTTCCTACTTTTGCATTCCAGTCCCTTATAATGAGTGTTTTTGGGTGTTAGTTCTAGAAGGTCTGAACAGTATGAAAAGGCAAAAAGATAGGACACTGAAAGATGAACTCCCCAGGTCAGTAGGTGCCCAATATGCTACTAGAGATCAGTGGAGAAATAACTCCAGAAAGAATGAATGGATGGAGCCAAAGCAAAAACAACACCCAGTTTTGGATGGGACTGGTGATAGAAGCAAGGTTTGATGCTGTAAAGAGTAATATTTCATAGGAACCTGGAATGTTAGGTCCGTGAATCAAGGCAAATTGGAAGTGGCCAAACAGGAGATGGCAACAGTGAACATTGACATTCTAGGAATCAGTGAACTATGATGGACTGGAAAGGGTGAATTAAACTCCGATGACCAATATATATACTACTGTGGGCAAGAATCCCCTAGAAGAAATGGAGTCGCCATCACAGTCAACAACAGAGTCCAAAATGCAGTACTTGGATGCAATCTCAAAAACGACAGAATGATCTCTGTTCATTTCCAAGGCAAACCATTCAATATCACGGTAATCCAAGTCTATGCCCCGACCAGTAACACTGAAGAAGCTGAAGTTGAACGGTTCTATGAAGACCTACAAGACAGTTTATTGAAAATTAAAGGTAGTGAAAGTAAAAAAGTAGTAAAAGTGTTAGACACTCAGTCATGTCCAACTCTTGCCAGCCCATGGACCCAAGAAGCCTGTCAGGCTACTCTGTCTGTGGGATTCTCCAGGCAGGAATACTGGAGTAGGTAGCTATTCCCTTCTCCAGGGGATCCTCCCTGACCAAGAACTGAACCTGGGTCTCCTGTATTGCAGGCAGATTCTTTACCATCTGAGCCACTAGGAAGCCCTAGTACAGATAAGTATGTGTCAAGAGGCATTAGAGTGGTTGTAAGGAAACTAGCATTTGACTTGCAAGCACTTGTGTTACACACATAATGTATTCCAACTTATATAATCAATTGTTGTCAGAATAATAAGCTCATCTGATCCAATGCAGGGAAAATCAAACCCATGTATTATAAAGTATGTGAAAATTCCACACTTAAGAAGAATAGATTGTCAAGGTACTCTGAAATAAGCTGATCTGTAATATCAATGTCTGATTACCTCCTTTCAAATCAATATAGGTAAGATGGTAAAGAATGTACTAGAGTATAATTTTAAAGTACATGTACTGTGAAAGCTCTGCTAGATGAGATCTAAAATACTTTTGGTCAAACCAAACAGAGTAATTTAGATACTTGAAGACTCTAAACTGAAGAAATAGCTTTAAAATTGCACCACTTTTTTTTGTTTTCTATTTAAACTAATGAGAGAATTTACTTATAGGACATATACCATTTTGATCCACTTGGTGTGACTGCATCATTTTATAAACTCCACTTAATTTGGTTACATAGTGTCAATGCCAATCCCTATGTCTCCAATAAGCTTCCTGAGGGCAAGAATTTTTTTCTGTTTGATTCACTGCTAGATCCCAGGGCTTACAACAACGTCTAGCACATGTGTGTGTGTGTATGTGTTAAGCTGTTTCAGTCGTGTCTGAGTCTGTGCAACGCTATGGGCTGTAGTCCACAAGGTTCCTCTGTCCATGAGATTCTCCAGGCAAGAATACTGGAGTGGGTTGCCATGCCTTCCACCAGTGGATCTTCCTGACCCAGGGGTTGAACACTGACAGGTGGATTCTTTACCACTAGCGCCACCTAGGAAGCCCAATGTGTAGTATACCTGTATTCTATACATTTTAAAGTAAAATAAATATAAGAGAAGAGAGCAAAGAACTTCTTAAGGAGAATTTTAAGAACTCTGAGAATACATCTATTGACAAAAAGAAAGATCAACGTAAAACTAAAATTTCCATGTGAAAAAAAATGATAGTCAACAGAATAACAGCATATAGTCAGTAAAAACTGTACCATGTATTAGAAGAATTTATTGTCATGAAATACTAAAAAGCATGAAAACATCATGATAATAAATGTAAATAAAAAATACACAGCACATTTTTAGGCTAAATTTGAAAAAAAAATGCATATTCAAATGTTTCCTTAAGGGGTTAGGAAAAATAATTCTGGTATAACAAAGAGTTACCTTTAAAAACAGTTTAAAGTAAAATGAGCACTCTTGCACACTTCTAACTAGATTCTTAATTTCAATATCCCCGAGACCAGTCCTGAATGATATTGGTAAACAGAATTTATTTTGGATACAAAGTAAAGCTACCTGCTTTTCACTCATAGAATGAAATATTATGCAACCTTTAAAAGCGATCTATTCACTGAGAAATGTCTAATTTATGCCATGTTACCAAAAAAAGAATGGAAATCAGGTGTATGTATATAAATTTATCTGAATACTTTTTGAATCTTGTAATGGATTGAAAATTTTGCGTCTTTTCAAAACCAAAAAATGCATTTCAGTGAGGATCTCCTGTATCATACAGGCTTCTGACTTCAGACAGACTCATGAATCTCATACCTGTTGAATCACACATTTCCTATGTCTATCCTGACACCACCCTACTACCTTACACTAAAAAAAAAAAAATTGATTCAGGGCCATTGGTCTCAATGAAAACTGTTCTATTACTTTAGGAATGTTCTTGTTTGAAACACCAAGAAGTAAACGATGTTTAATGTTGAGCAATCTAGGCCTAGTCACAACCCAAACAATTTACTCCCAATTCCATCTTCCAGTTCAGGACTCAACCAAAGCCTCAATAAAACTCCAATATCTAAAAACCATGAACCCTGGAAAATACCAATAAGCTGCAAAATGTATAACTGTAGATTATCGTATAGGTAACATCTGCATTTTAAAATATTTTGAAAATAAGCAGCCAAAATAAAATGGACAAATTGCTTTCTCAATGATAAAAGAGTAATAGTATTAGACTTAAGCTAAATAGAATATATGGAGCCAATTTTAATGATCACTCATTCATCTGTTTTTTTATCAGCTCACATATTTACTTATTTTCAAAAGCCTTAAAGAATGCAATAGAAAATTTATGTGGTGTTCTTTAGAGCAAATGCTGATTAATACCTTTTACTACCTGGCAAAAAATACCTACTTTCTTACATAATATGCAGATAGAAAGAAAGATAAAAACATTACAATTACAGAACAAAAATTTTAAAGCTTGAAGTTGGCCACTTTTTCGTGGAAGTTATCTTTTTAAATATGAGGAAAAATGAGTCAGTGTATTAGCATCATAAGATTGCTGCTCGTATTTAAAACTGTTCATTGTCTTGCCCTACGGTTGTTTATTCTTCACTTAATTCTCTGTGCTCTACTATCCTTCTGCCAAAAACATTTTAAACTAAACTAAATAGCATGTGCAACAAATTTCCTCTGTTATGTTAAGTTGACCTTAATAAAAATTATTAAAGACTACAACTAAAGAATTACAGGGCAGGATAGAAGACTTAGGGAAAAAATTCTCATTTTCCCCAACAAAATATCCCCAACATTTTAAACGGCATTTAGTTGATCTATATTGGCACATGTGTGGAGAGCAGGGTGTATGTGTCTACACATATATCATGCCTACAAGCTGGCTGGCTAAAATGGCATCATCTATTTATATAAATTTCACACATCTTTCCACCCATGGTCTGACCTAGATAGGAGGTTAGGCAAATATATGCAAAACTCAAGTAGCATTTTTTTTCATCTTATAAAAATTCATGAACATCATTACCACATGCTTTCATTCATTAAAAAAAAAAAAACTAAATACCATCTGTGCATGATAGTCTAATTAGGGATTAGAATTACAGACACTTTGCTGGCTCACATGTTCAAGCACATGCCCCCTTGACCATTTCAGAAAAGAATATAAAAAAGAACAATAAAAACATAGTCAGAGGCATCCCTTTGGATTTAGCTTTGGCCACTAGAGTTAACTAACCCCACAGAATTTAGCTGTCTAGCACTCCCTTTGGAAATTGACTCTTTTTTTTTTTTCCCCCTTGATGTGCATGCCTGCCCCAGCACAAGACTTAGGATAAACTTGGCATCACATGAATCAGGTTTTAATAAGTTCAAATAACATTTTACAGAAGACTGGTATTTACAGTCTGCAACATATAGTAGGGGCAAATTTTTCTAGACTTGGTACCTACAACAGAAAATTCAAGTGATAATACTAAATTGTTCTGAAAGAAAATTAACAAATTATAGTTATTACTCAGGAGTGATATAATACAATATGAATAATAAAACTTATCATACTTATTCAAACCTCATGATAATTTTAGGGTCCATGTATTATAGAAGCTGAATTGATAAAATGAGTTCATAAAGTCAAGATGTCATATTTATTTTCAGTTAGGACTACTTTTCTTCCTTATCCTAAATTCTAGTAAAATGATTGCATTAGAAGCATTTTAAACTATAAAGATCATGCAGTCTAATTTATGTAAATCCTGCTAGTCCTAACAGCTAGAATCAGAAGACTGAATACTATATAGCTATTTAAGATGTCAACAATTAAATACCTTCTGCAAAAAAAAAAAAAGAGCAGTGCAATTTTACTGTCTTTCATAACCAGGAAAAAATGTGCACTTTGTAGATTAGAAGAGTTTTCACTTTAGAAAATGTGGGTGGGGATATCATCACATATAGCAAATGATACCTTTGTGTCCTCTCCATCTAGCATAAAGTAAAAGAAAATAAACATTGAAAAAATAATAATTGAAAGAAATGAGTGAATCAGTTAAGCCACCTATATTGTTACAAACATAAATTTTTTAACACAGAAAATAAAGTGCAATATCAACAAAAAGGCAAATTAAATGGCACCATCACAAGGCCACTACTCTTTCAACCATCACAGTACCTTGAGACTCAAATTTGTATCTATTTTCTATTTCTAGTCCCATCCCAATGCTCCATAACAGGAGTGACCAGTCTGCTAAAGAGTAGCTATTTATGTCTTGGTTTCATAAGACAGATCCATGTCCAGCTGGGGAAAAAAAAAAAGAGTCCATGCATGTTTAGCCCAAACCAGCTATATAACTAGGTCTCTTCAAGTAAAATAAGGTCTACACAGATTCTTCACATCCAGATCCAAAGAGAAAAAGAAAAAAGCCCCCATTTAAATACAGCTTATAAAGTCTAGAATTATAAGCTATTCTTTCAGTGGTCAGACTTGGCTGGTTATTGACTAGTATATTCTCTTTGGATTCTGGAGGCCATTTCTGATGAATATTGGCCGCTGCAACAATTTCATATTGTCAACAGATGCTGGGGTGCTGCTTCTTCAGCTATGGAGTGGTTGCCAGAGGAGGCTCATTGCTTCAGGCTGAAGCAAATTAATCCCAGCGGAGATGAGTTTTATTTGTTTCTCTAATAGTGGGAAGAAATATTGATGAGAGAATTCTGAGCTGTGCTAAGGACAAGAGGCTGCTGGAGATTTCACCAACTCATTTCAGCATCTCCAACTTGGAGGGCATGTGTGGTAGGAAGCCCCCTCTCAGGCTGTGTTACCCGGAGGGCATCTAGCTCATAGACCCCTCTTTCCACAACAAACATACAGCTCTTTGTTCTCCCTCTATTTACAGTGGAAAGTATTAGCCTCGTGTATGAATGTATTTATATCTGGCCATAAAATTTTTTGAAGAAATAATTAAAATGCCACTAAAAATTGTAAACAGCAAGAACTAAAAGCATTTTTCTTTCATGGTTGAATTTTGTATATTATTTTCAGACACTCGACATCCTACATAAGTTCTCTGCTTTCTTGAATTTAACCATGATGAGCTAATTTTCTAACTGAAGACACTATTTTTCATATTTTTCTCTTACTTCCTGTTGAGAATTCTTACTCCTCAGGAATAAAAACTGGCAGATTTTACTAACAACTGCATAAGAGTCATGCTCTAGACAGCAAAAGCTCACAGTAAGGGGATAGACAAAGATGGAAAGAGAAATACTTTCCAGTCTTTTAAATAGAAATTCCTTTTAAATTAGCTTATGGGCATCCAATAAGGGTATAGTTATTCAATTTTTTTAATAAAAGTTACCAAGTTTAATATACTTTTAATGGGCACGGTATTAATAGATCAAATGGAAATAAGCACACAAACAGAGATTATGGATTTTAACTTTTTAATTATTGTTAGATGAATAGTAAATAAGTAACACATGAAAATTCAGGGGTAAATTTTATGGTGTTAGGTTTGATGTTTATGTGCATTTCAGCCCTGTTTTTCCATCTTTAAAAACTAATGGTAAGTGAAGAAGTGAATTTTAGACATTTCTTCTCCTTGATTTTAAGAGTTACCATCCTCCAAATCTTATAGTTTAAACTTAGGGAAAGTTTTTAAATTTAAAAGTGTTACAGGAATGACTACATTTGGGAAAAGTGTGTGCTATAATAATGGCCAATGAAATCTAGCATGAGCTTTACATTTTACGCTCAATTTCCTGATTTATAAAGGTAAAAACCGTGCAGAAATTGATATGTGAAAAAGACCCCTGCAGAACTAAAATTGCAAATAACTTTTGACTAAAGCAATGAAAGCTGAATCACATATTCCTCTGCTATACAAGCAAAGCCCGTGTAAACATCCTCCATGTTCAAAACACCACTGTGCCCTGCCTCTCCTGCTTCTGCTCTCATCTTCAAGAGTTCACCCTTTCTTACTTCAAAATACAAGCTGTTTCGAGTTGACGTTTTGCGCATAAGGCCATCATGGTGAAATATCTTCCAAATGTTTCTTCTTCACTGTATCTTTCTCTCACCTCAGGGAATGTGCACTCTGTCTTCTTTCCGTGTCTCCCAACATCTACTCCTCAACTGTCTATGAATGGCCTCAGGTTTTGTCCCTCCATTTTTTCTTTCCCTCCCTCAGTATCCCTTATCTATCACTTCACCCTTCCATTCATTCATATATTTTTGTCATAAACATGAAGAAAATATCTCTCAGTCTCTCTCCTCTATGAGGTAACCCCTCTGTTTTCCTCACTTTTTCTCTCTCCTGTTATTCTCTACAGTAAAAACACTGAAATAAGCAATTGTGCTTGGCTCCAATAATTTTTTCCTTGGACATCTGTGCTCAAGTTTTAAATTTTTTACTCTCTGTTGCTTAAAAACAAAATACCAAAGTGGCATGAGGGGATCCATTATATGGAGAAAATTTAATAATATTTTGCCAAGACTTCTAGGCATTCTCTTATAGCAAAAATCACTGACATGATTACAACTGTTTACCTTCAAGCATAAGATATTTTAATGATTATGATTTTCTGTCCCACTGCATTGATTATTCATTATTATACAGAAAATTTAAGGACAGTATATGCTTTCTTGGGTTCACTCAAGAGTCCAGCCACCATTTAAAACTTTCTCTTTCTCATCTAATGGCCAAAGTTTCTTAGATGGATAGCTTTTAGATCTGGGAAAGACTTCAGAGTATAACCTTTTTTTATGAATGAAGTACTTGAAACCCCAAAAGTAAATTATTTGACCCAACATTTTACAGCAAACCTAGAATGGTGAGATTACCCTACATGTTTAAAGTCATAGAACCTAACTGCCCTGAGTAGTTGAGGACTGCAGGAGGAAGCAGTGAGAAGAATGAAGATAAAAAAGAAGATGAGAGTTAGATCATAAAAACCATCCCTTTATACAACTGGCACATGGTAACTACTCATTACATAATTGATTGATGAATACTTAGATGCCAAGCAAAGGAACACAAGTTGTATTATACATCTGATGGGGAATCACTGAAGGATTCTGCTATAGGAAATGGTGATAACAGGCCTGTATTTTAGAAATCAATTATTAAAAGCAAGGTTGTAGAAGATGAATTCCTGTAAGATGGAAGTAAAAGCAAGAAAGCCAGTTGAGAAAATGTAGTAATTCAGATAAGAACTGATAAAGTCCTGGATTAAAATATTGCCAGGAGGGAAAAAAGGAAGATTACATTCATGTGTGTGTGTATGTGTGTTTCTTCTGTAGGTTCCCCTCATGGAATGAAAACTACTTCTTTGTATGAAGGCTGCATCCACCACTTTCAACACTCTAATTTCAACACTCTAACCTGATCAATGAGATGTTGTATGAGTTAATCTTCAAAAAAATCAAATAATGTTATGAAAACTTATGAGCATTCTCAAAAATGCTTCTCATAAAACAATGTTCTGCAAATCCCATTTGCCAAAGTGAGGATTTTTCATCTATGCAAACCAAAGTAATGAAATAATGATATTGATAAAGTAATAATAATAACAACAATAGCACTTGACACATTAGGAATATACATATGCCAGGCAACATTCTAAGTATTTTACTCATTTGATCCCTGTAGCAATTTTATAACATAGGGATTATGACTACTCTGTGTTATAGATTAGTAAATTGAGAAATGGAGAGATTTATTCACATGTTCAATATTAAACATCAACAAAGAGATGGAGACTGAATTTGAAATTTGTCAGTATAAGTATAGGTCCTACATTGACTCTATATTTTTCATAAAATAATGATCATATAACCCTGCCCATTTTGAAGATTAACAAAATAAAGTAAAATGACATGTTCAAGGACATACTACTAATAGCAAAAGTGTATATGTGTATATGTGTTTTCACACTTCAAGTAACTCAAAATTCATTTAATGAATACTATTATCTGGATATAAACAAGTTCCTATATTTGATACACATAATTTTTCTCTTGGTTTTGCTTTAAAAAAAATCTCCAAATAGTTATGTATGTGTGCATGCTAAGTCGGTTCACTCGCTTCAGACTCTTTGTGACACTAAAGACTGTAGCCCACCAGGATCCTCTGTCCATGGGATTTTTCAGGCAAGACTACTGGAGTGTATTGCCATGCTCTCCTTCAGGGGATCTTGCTGACCCAGGGATCAAACCCACGTTTCCCATGTCTCCTGCATTGGCAGGCAGGTTCTTTACTACTAGCACCACCTGGGAAGTCCAAATAGTTACATTACATATTTGATCAGTAATGTTTTTCTGGGCTTCTCTCCTGGCTCAGATGGTAAAGAATCTGCCTGCAATGCAAGAGACCCAGGTTCAATCCTTGACTCAGGAAGATCCCCTGGAGAAGGGAATGGCTACCCACTCCAATATTCTTGCCTAGAATATCCCATGGACAGAGTAGCCTGGTAGGCTACAGTTCATAGGATCACAAAGAGTCAGACAAGACTGAGAGACTAACACTTTCACTTTCAATGTTTTTTCCACAATGAGAAGTTAACCTTGCTAATCAGAGTTGTAGAAATTTAGAATATCTATCTTTTAGAGGGGAAAGAAAGAAATAATTAAAAATAAGTTGAAGATAAAAATAATAGACAATAAGGCTCTTTAACCCAAGTTCATATGTTGCTGACAAATCCAATCCATTTCATTAATAAAAATTTTTGCCATTACACATATAAATCGTGTGTATATATATATATCTGTTACCGGAGTAAAGAAAACATTGCCTTTCAAAAAAAGGCATTCATTGAATAAAATTATGATTGCTTTATATACCCCCCATATATATCAATCTCAAAAAGACAATCTGGAATATAAAAAAAAAAATACACAAAATAAAACATACTATTCTATTTATGTAAAGGTAAAAACTATTAAAATTGATTTGATACATGATGTTAGGAGTCAAAATAGTAGCACTGTACAGGACAAAGGCAAGGAAAAGCTTGAGAGGACCTCCAAACAGCTTCTTTTTATTGTTCTGCATAGGGGTTATACAGATATACTTAACTTTTTGTAATTTATCTAGCTGTATACTAATGATTTATGGAAGCTTCTATATGTACAATTCAGTTAAAGTTGTATTTTATAAAACATTCATTATTAATTAATTAGTAAGCATTTTTATCATTGTAATAGAACAATACGTAATTCCTAGTATTGAAGAAGAAATTACAATGCTGCAATAAAATTAATTAAAATCAGAGCTTATGCAGTAAGGGAAAGGAGAGAGACATGGTGTAATTACAGCAGGTTAACTTAAGAATATCTTGAATTTTGGAGTCAAACAAGTCTCAGCTCAAAAATTTGTTCCATCACTTCTTAGTTTGGGACCTATCTGTTAAAATGGGCTTTTGAGAGACTCAATGAAATTCATTACTGGACTTCAATCAACATTAATTCTCTTGTCCTTATACTGTCCTATAAAATTGTGTGCAAACACATCGAAAAGTAATTAACTTTAGCTCTAAGGCTGGGAGGCTGGAGAACAGTCATAAAACTTAATACTTCCCAGAAATGACAACTGAACAAATACTTGAAGCAGGAGCTGAACTGGACCAAGATGATTTCAAGAAAGGCAAAATTCAGAAAAACATAAGTACCCAAAGATATTAAGCTATTCAAGTCCAGTGATACTTAGTAGTTCTTTGTGAGTAAGTGTGGAAGAGAGAACTAGAGAGTGATAGAAGAAGCTGGACAGGTATGTTTAAACCAAGTAGTGATGGGACTTGCATGCTAACACAGGAGTGTTCTGCTTGGTTTACGTTTATCCTATAATTATGAGGTAAATATAAATATTAGGCTTACACAGTTCCTTGAGATCTGAATAAGATCAGTACAAACCTCCTTTCCAAATGCTTGGTGGTTCAAATACCTCCTCAAGCTTTATGCCGAATCACTGAAAACTGCTTCTGTAATTGGGATTTCTGTTTCACACTACATTACCAAATGTGAAACTAAGACTCTTCCCAGGTTTGCACATAAGCCCACAACCAAAAAATCCTCTCCAGAAAATATTTGTGACTTTAGCCCTCTTGCCAAAAGTGAGAAGATCATGAGGAGATAGAGTTGCACATATGCATACAACTTCAAGTTCAATGTTAGACACTGTATTTCTTAAAATGTTGCCTCATAACAAGGGAACTTGGGGCCAGAGGAATTCTTTCCTGTTTATCCATTTTAGAATGCAGTTTTGATCAGTTAAATGTTTTGTTTTTAACAAAATAGACTATCAAAAAACTACTTCTCTAGATAATACATATTTGATTAATCACAATGTCCCTTTCTCTGAGATTAAAATGTTTTTTAAAAATTCATGCTAACAATGTATTACCAGTAAGTCACTGATTTACAAAATTGGAATTCTTATAGGTGTGTCGAGTTTTAAAATCTATTCTGATCATGGCTGAAAATGTAAACTACTATATGTACTACAACAAAGCAGCAATTGCCAGCCTTTTGTGGTGACAGGTTAGAAGTATCTAATGATAATATTCATAAAACGAGTCTTATTTCCACTATTCCTTTTCTTGCCCCAAAATATCACACTATTTTTAGAATGTAAGTCCAGTTCATATTAAGTAACCATGTTGATCCTAAAGTGAGCACTGTCAGCAAACAAACAGGATTATAGAAGTCCTTTCTCCATCTTCAAACAGTAAGTCTTCACATTTCAGAAAGCCCTCTGGGTTGCTTTCTTGTCTTGACTTCAAAGAGCTATATAAACTTAGATCAATTTTTCAGTGGCATAGTCTGCTGAGAAATGAGCCAGACTCCATTTCAGGTCATAGTGAGCCAATCTCCAAAAAATTCTAAAAAGTGTACAAGTTTTATAAAAATTTCCTTTACCAGTGCCATAAAATAGCTACCTATTACATTAAGATTGACATAAGATCCATGAGTCATTTGAAAAAATAACTGCTCACCCATTGGTTTGATGTTTCTTATGTGTTACACTAGACATATCAGAATGTAAATAATGGGTCCTTAAAAAGTACAATACTATTGCCTCTTTTATGACAAGGTAATGCATTCTAAACAAAGGTAACCCCTCTTAAAGGCAACGTTGGAGCTTGTAGCTTTAGATAACAGAGAGAAGATTTCTAAAACAAACACACACAAAAATCTGACTTTGGGTAGATGCTGCAATTTCAAGAGCTAACCTATTAGGAAGCCTTTAGAAGTGATCATAAATGAATTCAATACAAAAATGTATCAATACTGTTTGTACAAAGTAAAACAGCGTTTTTGCTTTCCTTGTCTGTATTTACATTAAGCATTTTTTTCAAAATATGCCAGTTTGTGTTTATTTCCTAAATTTCAAAAAGAATTAAAGATGAGCCAGGACAGCACATTTTTTCACATATGCTGGAGCAGCATATTAGAGGAATGCTAGAGGCTCTCACATTCTTTCTTTCCAAATTAAATTACATTTCCAAGTTTACTTTACACAGGACCCTAAAATTAAACAACATCCACCAACCTGACTTCTTTAGAGAGCCATAACCAGGAAGAAAGTGCACATGTGCCTGACGGTACATACATGTGAACGTGATTCTAAACAGGGTGGACATAGTCTTCCAGTGATTGAGGCACACATGATGCTGCTTCCTAGTCAGGCAGAAATGTTAGAAGCCAGCAATTTGGCGAGAGCAGAGACTACCATGTATATTGCCAGTTGGGCAGCTTGACAATATGGGGTTTTGATTCCTGCTTGGGAACTGTGTGTTCCTAACAGCACACGTCTCATTTGGACTGAAGGAACACAGAAAATAACTCCAAAGAAAAAGGGGAATGGGGAAAGTCAGTTCCTAAAAAGGGATATATTTAGAAATGCACAAAGTTTAAAGGTGAACTATTACAACACAGGTTCTAAAAGAAACTAGATTGGAAGAATAAGATTTTTAATAAAACTACAACTTTCAAAGCTAGTGAGTCTAGAACATTACTCTTGTTCCTGCTCTTCCTTCTTGCTGACTGGCTCCCCCAGTAATGTCAAATTTTACTTAAAGGTCACCTTATCAGTGAACTCTCCCAAAAGGATCCAAAACTAAACCCTCCTTATCTCCACTGGACTCACACCATTTCATTTCTCTACTTTTCTCCATTGTGCTATCACCATCTAATATAACTGATTTTACTAATATAACTAATATTTTACTTATTTTCTTAATGTTCATCTCTTCCACTAGATTATAAGATCTGGAAGGAAAGAAGTGTTTTCTGTTTTATTCATGGCAGTATCTCCAGGACTCAGAAAAATTTCTGAACAGACTAGGTGTTTCATAACCATTTATAAATAACCTGGGTCTTCTGCATTGCGGGCAGATGCTTTACCATCTGAGCCACCAGGGAAGCCCCTGTAAATAAACAAGGAATTCCCAATAGTGAAATTAGTACACTAAAGAACAGCAGCTGAATGTCTTGCTGTCTATTAAGACATATTCTGAACTTATTTTTTCAGTCTTATTTTTAACTATCAGGATATTTTACATGCTGATTACATTTATATTAAACTTTTTTTCTGTGCAATATAAATAATTTGTTCAATTTACTAGGTTTTGTTCATTCTCTTTTATATGTTCCACCCTGAGAAATAAAATATTATAAAACATGAACATCAGAAGAAATAAAGGTGGGAACAGATGAGGTGATTAAAAAGACTGAGTCAAAAATATGTGATTACAGTTGCAGTTTCAGTAATGGCAGAGTAGCTCAAATTAAACTAAACCACCCACTGATAACTATTATATACTCTGGACAAAATGTAAGGAACAGTTCTTTGAAAGCACTGGAGAATGACTAAAAACAGGCATAAAATGGAAAGGATTAAACCTTGACAGAAGGAAACTGCACTGGGAATAAATGTGGGGAAATAAACATTAATACAGCTTTTCCACTGAAGGCACTCCCCAGGCCATGCAGAAACAATGAGTAAGAATTCAATCATAGAATTCAAGCATAAAGCCACAGTTTACTGGACTGAGATGCACGAGAATGGAGTTCAGAACTGCCAGAGTGGCTAGAAATTGAAGGAGAAAAAAAAAATCCAGAAATGAGAGAGTCACATATGAAGGAGATCCAAAACTGCCTATAACTTCCCCTCAAATCCTTGAATGACCCATGAATTGTAGACATACAGTAAAGATGCCGAAGATCCCGATGGGAAGCATTGGCTAGAAGGCCAAAGAAGCTAAGGTTAACATGAGGAAGATGAAGTTGAAGTCAAACCAAGTTACAAGAGTCTCATCTTATGAATTGGAGAAGGAACTGGCAACCCACTCCAGTATTCTTGCCTGGAGAATCCCAGGGACAGAGGAGCCTGGTGGGCTGCCGTCTATGGGGTCACACAGAGTCGAACATGACTGAAGCGACTTAGCATGCATGCATTGGAGAAGGAAATGGCAACCCACTCCAGTATTATTGCCTGGAGAATCCCAGGGACAGAGGAGCCTGGTGGGCTGCCGTCTATGAGGTCGCACAGAGTCGGACACGACTGACGCAACTTACCAGCAGCAGTAGCATCTTATGAATAAAGCCCGTATCTTATGCATAAAAGAGTCATCCTGGACTAAAGACAAAACCAACACAAAAAAGCATTATTAAAAAAAAGTAAAACCAAGCCATCATAAAGTTTATGGTGTCAGAATGTAATTTAATTGCCTGCTGTAAGAAAAATTAACATATTTCGGGAAAAGATAACAGAATGCAGACTCACTCCAATGCCTAATTTGAAGTGACAGATTTCTAGACATATAACTAATATACAGAAATATGCTAATGAAATAAAAAGACGCCTATACAAACAGACTTCAATGTATCGCCAGCAATGGACTTAGCAGACAAGGGCTTTAAAGCAGCTAGTGAAAATAAGTACAGTGACTGAATGGAACACACAGTCATAATAATCAAACAGAAATATTTAGCAGACAAGTAGAAAGTATAAAAAATAATCAAAATAAAATTCTACAATGGAAAAAAAATAAAAATCTGTAATTCACCATGAATTGGTGAAGAAATGGTGAAGAAATTCACCATGTGAGCTTAACAACAGATTGAAAATGGCAGAAGGAAGAACTAGGATGAACTCAAAAACTGTTCCCTAGAAATTACCCAACTGAAGATACATGATTGAAGTCAAATGAGTAGAAACTTATGGACAGGAGGATTAATAAAGAATGACTTGATATATTCATGAAAATAAAAATGGCAAAAAGAGAAGAGAGTGAAAATGACTAGAAAAGCATTCCATGAAATAATGGCAAAATTTTCCTGGAGTACAAAAAAAATAGCATAAAGCTCCAAGAAACTTTATGAATCAGTTCAGTTCAGTTGCTCAGTCGTGTCCGACTCTTTGCGACCCCATGAATCGCAGCACACCAGGCTTCCCTGTCCATCACCAACTCCCAGAGTTTATCCAAACTCATGTCCATCGAGTCGGTGATGCCATCCAACCATTTCATCCTCTGTCGTCCCCTTCTCTTCCTGCCCCCAATCCTTCCCAGCATCAGGGTCTTTTCCAATGAGTCAACTCTTTGCATGAGGTGGCCAAAGTATTGGTTTCAGCTTCAAAATCAGTCCTTCCAATGAACACCCAGGACTGATCTCCTTTAGGATGGACTGGTTGAATCTCCTAGCAGTCCAAGGGACTCTCAAGAGTCTTCTCCAACACCACAGTTCAAAAGCATCAATTCTTTGGCGCTCAGCTTTATTCACCATCCAACTCTCACATCCATACATGACCACTGGAAAAACCATAGCCTTGACTAGACGGACCTTTGTTGGCAAAGTAATGTCTCTGTTTTTTAATATGCTATCTAGGTTGGTTATAACTTTCCTTCCAAGGAGTAAGCGTCTTTTAATTTCATGGCTGCAAGCACCATCTGCAGTGATTCTGGAGCCCAAAAAAATAAAGTCAGCCACTGTTTCCACTGTTTCCCCATCTATTTGCCATGAAGTGATGGGACCGGATGCCATGATCTTAGTTTTCTGAATGTTGAGCTTTAAGCCAACTTTTTCACTCTCTTCTTTCACTTTCATCAAGAAGCTTTTTAGTTCTTCTTCACTTTCTGCCATAAGGGTGGTGTCATCTGCATATCTGAGGTTATTGAAACACCTAAACATATCATAGTCAAACTTCTGAAAAGCTAAAAAAATTAAAGAGAAAACCTTGAAAGAAACCAAAGGAAAAGATGGACCTAAATTATATCTACTTTCTCCTCAGGATCGGTAAAATCAAGGAGACAATGAAATAATTAAACTGCTGAAAAGTAAAGGCAAAAACAACAACTTGAAAAAAAATCCACATATTTCTATATCTGGTGAATAGATCCTTCAAAATTGAAGGTGAAATAAGGCTGTATTCAGATAAAGGCTGAGAGCATTTATTGCCAAAAAAACCCCACCACAAAAATGTTAAATGAACTTCTTTGGGCCAAAGAGAAATAACACCAGATGGAAAACTTAAAGTACAAAGAAAACAGATAAATTAAAGGAAATTTTTTTCTCTCTTAATTTCTTATGAAAACTATTTTAAAGCAAAAACTTGTAATATATTATGTGGTTTATAACATATCAATATAAATTAAGAGACAACATTACAAAAAAGGGAGTGGAGGTAAACCGAATGAAGCTGGGGCAAAGTTTTTACGTTCTACTTAAAAAAATACAATAGCAACACCAAGTAGACTATTATCATTTAAGTATACATATTAAGAATTTTTAATATTCTTGCCTGGAAAATTTCTACCATCAGAGGAGTCTATCAGGCTACAGTCCATGAGTCACAGAGTTGGATACGACTGAGTGACTGAGCGTTCACACATGCATATATTTACACCTAGCATAGTAATTTAAAAATGAATATTAACAGTATGGCTTAAACGTGCATAGTTAAAGATCTAAAAGAGGAATGAAAATGGAATACTACTATATATTTGTTATGCATGTTTGAATATATACGTATGATGACAAATAACAGATCCAAACCCAACTCTACAAATGATTACGTTAAAACTAAACTTCCCTGGTGTCTCAGATGGTAAAGAATCTGCCTGCAATGCAACCCAAGTTTGAACTGGGTCAGGAAGACCTCCTGGAGAAGGGAATGGTTACCCACTGCAGTAGTCATGTATGGTTTTTCTATAGTCATGTATGGATTTGACAGAGCACACATTTCAGTTGTATGACTCATTAGGAAAAATAATCCCATGACAAAAGCTACTATCACTGCTTTTTTTTGACATATAAAAAGTTGTATTTAATGCATACAAATTGGTATCTCGGGAGAGAATTGTACACCCATGACACCACCACCACAATCTATGCCATAACGCTATCCATCACCTCTCAACTATCACTACTTTTTAAATCGGTACAAGTATATTTAACAATCAGAGTGCTTCTTCTTCAATTCTGTTACAATGATATTTATATGAAGTTGTAATAAAGACTCTTTCGAGCACTTTTTACAACTCATTCTAGAGTCATTTCTAATGATGAGCGTTTTAATTAGGATATTTGGGAATGTCATGATACTTAAATTTAGGTTTAAAAAACAAAAATTAGAGAAAAATTAGAGAAAAGAAAACTCTTAACAATTACCAGTAATTATAGTTTTTAGTTTTACATATAATAGCAAATTTTAAACTTACTTAGTAAAATTTCTAATTTTCCCTAAGACTTAAAATATTAATAATGTTGAATTACTCAGAGGTAGCAGAAGATCCTTACTCTATAAGTAGAAATTTCATTGTAAAAGTAAGGTTAGATTCAGTTCAGATTTAATACAGACCCCTGTACTGTGAAGCTAACAATATTTCTGAGACACAAACACGATGAGAAGAAAGGCTTACTTTCCTTTAAAATAAATGAACACTATACTTGCACCAAAGTTCACAGTACACCATTAGGGTCACCTGTATGCTTAAAGTATGGTGTCCTCTGGGGAGAGGGGGAGGGTACTAAGAATAAAAATAGTAACATACCAGAAAATATACTGGGGACTTCGCAATAATAGAAGGCAACAATTGAAAGAGCTATTAATATTACCTTAAAAATAAGAGTATACAAATAAGATCAAACTGAAAGAATATAATACTTTGCATCAAAATATTGTTATTTGAAATAACTTTATTCTGTTTTTTTGGTTATTTAGATGTGGTTGAGATAGATAATAGTGACAGGCCATAACTTAAGGCCTAGGTAAAGGGAAATCTGAGAATATAAAGCAGTAAAATATCAGCTAGTCTGATGGATAGTCAAATAAAGGAAAAGGGTTGAGGTGCTTCACTGAAATTAAGTGCTTTGTTACACTGAAAGCAAACTCAAAGATTTGGTCATCTTAGGATAGATCTCTCATGGGGAAAAAAAATGGTCAGAGTTTCTCATTAAAAATCAATATGGTTCAATCCTTCAAACAACCTGAAAACACATAAACAGAGTATGAGAGCATGCATGTTATCTTTTTATCACAGTATGCATCTGACAAGCTGTAAAATGCCTGGTGCAATAAATATTGGGGAATAAAAAGAATGAATGAAATTAAGAAAAAATTTGTTTTCTTTTGAGATAGGCTAAAAAATCAGTTCATTTCTGACTCTTATGGAGGTTGACACCTCTAAATAGGTGTGACACAAATGATGCCTTGATGGAAAAAATTGTAAGTTTGGTTATTTACATAGCTAATGAGACACTGGTTGAGATAACTAATGGTGAGAGTGTGGACTCTGGGAGATAGATCTGGTTTGAGAAGACAGTGGCCACATAACCAACTTGAGCAAGCTAAATAATCTCTCTAAAGCCTCCAACTAAGATGGGGATCATAATAAAGTCTGCATTGTATTATATGGAACAATTGGCAAAAATATATAAACTGTTTAGCACAGCGAGTGATAATACTAATTGCTCAAGAAATGTTTATCACTATTATTATTAATAGTTATTATTACTATAATTATTATTATTGGCAGCAGCAGCAGCATTTCTATTATTTTGAGTGCCAAAATAAAAGACTAAAAAGTCTCACTTTAAGTCAATCAAATTAAATGACTGTAATATTCTCAGTGGACAGATCACTGGAGAAAGCACTTAGTTAATATTTTGGAAGAGCTTGGTTCTCTTGATTATTACATGTAACTGGACCATTTAGCTGAAACCATTCCTAATTTATACATCTCTGAGTTTCCTCATATCTCTTATATGGTATCATTATCTAGTCCTAGGAATTCTTCTCCCCACTTCACTCTCAGGGGTGGAGTTTCCCACAGTCCTCTACTCCATCAGGTCAACTGCTATTACCCTAAGATTTTCCTTAATCTCCTAGATATCATGAAAAGAAAATCTCATTCCAGCACCACCAAAGAATCCCTGAAACACCTAGCCCCTCCCTGTCCCATTCTTGCCCATTACCAACTGGGGCAAGCACAGCTCCTTAAGGAGACAGGTTCTTGATGTTTCAAGTTAAAATTCTGAATCCATTTGTCATAGAATCACTGCCAGGTCTCATGTATAGGCTGTTTATTAATATTAATTTCATGCCTCAAGTATATACGGTTGGTTGATTGGTTTAGTCACTAAGTCGTGTCCAACTCTTGCAACCCCATGGACTGTAGCCTGCCAGGCTCCTCTGCACATGGGATTCTCCAGGCAAGAATACTGGATTGGATTGCCATTTCCTTATCCTCAAGTATATATGTTATCCATAAATTATAAACAATTTTCTTGGACAGATTTCAGAATTAAGTATCATAAATTTTAATTTGAATAATAATCATTTCAATCTGTTAAAACAACAGATTACACTTCAGGGGAAAAAAAATCTCTCCTATATAAGTGAAAAAGTACCTAATTTTTCCCTCTTTCATGGAAGTAAATTCTTTTTGACATTACAAAAATTGACTTCTCTAAAACATTTTATGACAGCTTTTTCTCTAGGATCTTGTATGACAAACTTCTCTTTTGAAAAAGAGAAGCTTACAGATCATGAATTAATATGTGAAAGACCATAAAAGGGCTTCAGCTCTTTTCCTCACTGCTCACTAATTCTAAACTGACATAACTAGTTTTCTTTAGCTCTCTTGTTCATAAAAGGAGAGAAGAGATCTTCTATAAAACTTCCAGTCATATTTCCAGAATAGCAAGAAACAAGATTTTACCAGAAATTTTTCATCTTTTCAGCACTTACCTGAATCTAGTTTTTTGCCTTTAAAAAAGTTTGTTTACCTATAAATCCAACAAAGTAAAATAATATATAATTCTAGCTATTAAAAAAAACAAACACAATAAGAACCTACATTAACATTTCCCTCAGCCAACACAATCCCCCTGTCAAGGCAGGCGACATAGGAGGTGCAGGTTGAATGCCTGGGTCAGGAAGATTCCCTGGAATAGAAAATGGCAAACCGCTCCAGTATTCTTACCTGGAAAATTCCATGGACAGAGGAGTCTGGAGGGCTACAGTCCATGGGGGTCCCAAAAAGTCACACAAGACGGAGCAACTAAGCATACACACACATACACACACTTACTTAACACATCATTCAATCTCAAAGATATCTGGTAACCAAAAAAGAGCAAAGCTATGAAAAATAAGTAAAAATGGAAATTAATCTACCATTATTATTACCATTACAGGGATTCCATGGTGGCTCAGATAGTAAAGAATCTGCCTGCAATGCAGTAGACCTGGATTCGATCCCTGGGTTGGGAAGATACCCTGGAGAAAGGAATGGGCTACCCACTCCAGTATTCTGGACTGGAGAATCCATGGACAGAGGAGCCTGGAGGGCTACAGTCCATGGGGTCACAAAGAGTCAGACACGACTGAGCAATTAAGCACAATTACTGTTCCATGTATACTTTGACTTATTTTTTAAAATTTAAATAAATGAAAAAAGAAAAAAACACTGATTTACATTTCAAAAATAAACAATACTGAAAAAATACTGAATACTCTTCAAAGCTTACTTAATATTTCTCACTCTTCTGATAAAATATAAGCTATTTAGATACTAAAGGGTAAACAGAGTTGTATTTTGTGACCAAAATTTTGTGATTATATTTTCAACTGCTCCTTGATATTCAGTATTTAGGGACAGCTGTTAAAACTGAATATGGGTTTCCTAACACATTAATAAAAGGAAGGACAATAACACAGGCAATAAAGAAGAAAGAAGAATCTAATATGAATTTTTTGTCCAAAAAATAACTGTCAACTACAAAAAGACAACCAATTGGGTTAAAGAAAAAGAATAATACAACAGAAGCAAAATATCATTGAAATTCATCAAAATTTCCCAAAATAAGAAGACTTGCTGTTCTGCCTATTGTGGCAGCCATATGTGTCTTTCGGCCATAATCCCCAAAGACGAGAATGGAGTCTTTCAAAACCTCTGATTACATCCCTGTTTTAGGACCACCTCAGGCAGCCTAAACGTTCTGTTAATCAATTAGCTGAGGTCCATGCTAAGCCCAGAAAGAGAACACTGTAAGGAGAGAGGCTGGAGCACATGGAACAAAGCTATCTATAGCCGTGGACAAGCTTTTTTTGTGCATATGCACACAAGCCATTGTTCCATTCCTGAAGAATCACATTAATCAATGCTCACAGGCTGCACCTCTGAAACAGAGAGTTGGCTGTTCATCAGTGATTTATTACAGAGCCAAGCATGCATTTGACATGAAACAAGTAGGTAGTTTGGGAGCTGCCATTGGAAGGGGGAAGGAAGGAATGGTTTAGAGTGTTGAGTGGTGCTAATGCCGACACAAATCAGTTCCCTTCAGTAGTCAGAAAAACATGGCTGCTGACAATTATGGTTACAAACATCCATGCTTTCCTTGAAGGCTAAGGACATTATTTTGATCAGCACAATGAAGGAAATGTTGAGATTTTAAATTTAAAAAAGAAAGGGAAGGGAAAAGAGGAGAGAGAAAGAAAGAAAGAGAAAAAGGAAGAAAGAAAGAAAAAGGAAATCAATCCAAAGGGGCATGGGTTGTAACCAGTGAGAAAGGGTGTCCCCTTCTTTTTCGGAATGGTTTAAACTTTTAAATGAATCTGTACTTACAGGATGTACTTTTAAGGGCTTTCATTGGAAAGCACACCATATCTATCCATTGTCCTATAGTGTGAGAAAAACTACTTAGAAGGTCCAGTATAAAATAAAGTAGAAGATTAAAAGTGTGCCACGTTGCATAATTGAAAAGTCTCTTGTTTAACTGACCAGAAACATGAGTGCATCAGTTAAAAAAACATTTCCCTTGGGGGAAAAGGCACTTGTGCTTTGGCAGCGTTTAGCATTATTATAAAAGTTGATAAAGTAAAATTCATTTGAGCAGGAAACAGTGGTTGTGTTGTGGTACTTGCTTTAATTCTCAACATAATTTCTTTTGAACCCAAAGCCATTTTTAGAAATAACAATCACATATTTTGAAACAAAAATCTGGATACAACATTATGTGCTTCAGATGACCTATTTGGCAATGGAAGATGACTTTTCTGCATCGGGACTCTTCTAGAAAATAAGGACCATACTTTTGTCATACACTTAGAAGCAATTCTCAAAATTTCAAAACTGGGAAGAACGAATGTTTAATTAATCCTGTTAGATAGAAGCAACTATTCATCACCATTCACATATCTTCAACTGCTCAAGACATCAAAACCTTCAGAGACTTAAGACAGTAAGAAACAGCTGCTTTTGGCCAATTATGTTCTGGGCTGTCAAGATTCATAATACTCAAACACCACCTTCACCCTATTAAAACTAGGAAAATATTCAAATAGGTATGTTGATTTTTAGCAAGAATTTTAACTTGATTTAAAATAAAGGAATGTACGCAAAGAGGATTATATTCTCCTTTCTTTGCTTTAGTTTCCTCAGCTGTAAAATGGAATAATAGTACTAAATGGTAGGGTTGCTTTAGTAAGTGCTCAATGAATATTTCCACTTGTTTAAATTATAAAATTATGATCCATTTAATAATTTTATCAGGGTTTAAAAAATGCTCTTATTTTTATTCATCTTATATTCACAAAGGATAAAAAAGGTGGGGAACAAAGAAGAGGAATTCCTAGGTCTTAAATTATCTACTAGTTACACCACTAATACCAACAATGAACACATCTGCCTACATAAAAATCATTCTTAATTGATAACTGGATAGAGTCAGAAAAGCAAAGGTAAGAAAAGGCAACAATGTTGCATGACTTGCTCCTATCACTTAAGCATGGGAATAAGCATGGGTGTGCATATACTCACACACACACACACACACACACACACACACACACATTAGGTTCTGCTATCTATCTACTGATATGTCTCTGTAAGGAAACAAGCTGGTCGAGTCGTGAATGTGACCCTTCTCACTCGAACCTCAAAGATCTAGACTAGGGTTTCCGAAGCTTGGCTGGACAACAGAATCACCTGGATCTTTAAAAAATTCCAATAAGTCAAGCCATACTTTAGCTCAACTAATTCACAGTCTAGGGTGAGGAGAGTGAAATGGGGTGGGGAACACAAATAACAGTTTATGGAAGCCCTCCAGGTGATTCCATGGTGCAGATGAATGTGAGAACCATTTATATTTCAGAAGTAACTTCCAGGCAGGTAACATATTTAAGGGACTTCCCAGGTGGCTCAGTGGTAAATACTCCACCTGCCAATGCAGGAGATGCAGGGGACAAGTATTCAATCCTAGGCTTGGGAAGATCCCCTGGAGGCGGAAATGGCAATGCACTCCAGTACTCTCGCCTGGAAAATCCCATGGATAGAGGAGACCGGCAGGCTGCAGTCCAGAGAGTCTCAAAGAGTTGGACATGACTCAGCATGCACATACACAGTACACCTAAATTGATCAAGACAGCAAATTAGGAGGAATTACTTCAGTGGAACTCACCTCCTCCGATGAACACACTAAAAATACGTCTACATGTGAAACAATTCTCACCGATAATTAACTGGAAACTGGCTGAAAGACTCCTCCTGTACAATCAAGGTTTTAAGAAAGATCCACATGTAATTGGGTAGAAAGGGAAGAAGAGTGATCAGGTCAGGACCTGTGACTTTGGGAGAAGACGGAAAGGAAAAGGGAGTATACACAGGCGGAGACCCACCCTGGCGAGTGAGTGGTGAGAGCCACGGACTAGACGCTCCAGTCCTAGGGTCCTACACAGGAGAGACAAGTTCTCTCGGCTGCTTGGAGGACCATTGCGACTAACAAAAGGCCAGTGGGAAGCCTCAACTCTACTCATGAGGAGCACACAAGTGCTGGTTTGCCCACAGGATAGGCATAGAGGTTTCCTGTGACCACCTTGGTATGCAGCCCAGACCAAGCCAAACAAACATTCCAGGCCAACACACTCCGTGTCACAGGGGTGGAAGCACTGGATCTTAAGCTGCCACAACTGGGAAGAAAACTTGAGCACGGGACACAGGAGTGACTCAGTCCTGGGGCAATGCCTGGATGGGGCAGCAATGGCCATCACTGGCACTTCCTCAACTATCAGAAGCAGCCCAAAACTCTGATGATGGTAGCTCCATCCCAGTTCATGCCCTGATACATGCTGAGAGTTCATGAGGGCCCAAAGTGCCCTCCATCCAGGACAGGGTCAGTGGAAGATGGGTGGAGTAGTCAGCTGTGGGGGACAAAAAAAGACTTGGATCCAAGGCTGCATCTGAGCAGAGGAAGTAAAAACAATGGCAGCTACACAGGTAGCATGTTAGAGATAGCTCAGACCTCTGTCTGTAGCCAACACAATCTAAGTGCCAGCATGGGTACCCTCCGCCTCTTCCTTCAGCCCCACCCAGCTCTGGGGCAACAGTCCAATGCAGGGACAGGGGAAAGCAAACACTTAAAAGGAACATAGCCAACTCAGGCCTGACTCTCAGGGTTTCAGGTGCAGCCAACTTAGGATCAGATCCTGCCCCAACAGACTGTGACAGCCACTGAGTAGAGGAGAAGTTCCGTCTAACACTTGGCTTAAGTTTTAGGCCCTCTTATTCAGCCCTGTCACTTATCAAGGTGATACTTGACAGCACACACATCCTGAGGAAAGATGTGAATTGTGTCCAACCAAAGGCAATGCAAGCATGCAGTCTGTATAGGGATAGTCCTACCTAAGAATGCTCCTTCAAGACTGCAATAGGTAACTATTTCACCTAAATTCACAGAGGCAGAGAAAGTTAAGCAAAATCGAAATGCAGAGGAACTGGTCTCAAATGAGAGCATAAGAGAAAACGTCTGAAGAAAAAAAAAGAAACCAATAAAACAGGAATAAACATTTTAATAGACGAAGAATTCAAAGTATTGATAATGAGAATGTTAACTGAATTAGCGGAAATAATAGATGAACACTGAGAATTTTAACAAGGAACTAGAAAATAGTTTTAGAAATCAGAAATAAAGAATAACTGAAATAAAAAACAAACTAGAAGAAATGAACATAAATGATCAGGAAGATAGAAAAATGAAAATCACACAACCAGGAAACAAAAAGTGAAACAAACTGTAAAAAATAAGACAATTTAAGAGATCTTTAAAGGAACCAGAGATCAAATTGCCAAAATCCACTGGATCATAGAAAAAACAAGAGAATTCCAGAAAAACATCTACTTCTCCTCTATTGACTACACCAAAGCCTTTGACTGTGTGGATCACAACAAACTGTGGAAAATTCTTAAGAGATGGGAATACCAATCCACCTTACCTGCCTCCTGAGAAATCTGTACAGGTCAAGCAGCAACAGTTAGAACTGGACATGGAACACAGACTGGGTCCAAATTGGGAAAGGAGTATGACAAGGGGGTATATTGTCACCCGACTTATTTAACTTATATGCAGAGTACATCATGCAATATGCCAGGCTGGATGAACCACAAGCTGAAATCAAGATTTCTGGGAGAAATATCAATAACCTCAGGTATGCAGATGATACCACTTATAGTAGAAAGAGAAGAGGAATTGAAGAGCCTCTTGATGAAAGTGAAAGAGGAGAGTGAAAAAGCTGGCTTAAAACTCAACACTCAAAAAACGAGGACTATGGCATCCGGGCCCATCACTACATGGCAAATAGATGGGGAAACAATGGAAACAGTAACAGACTTTATTTTCTTGGGCTCCAAAATCACTGCAGATGGTGACTGCAGCCATGAAATTAAAAGACGCTTGTGTCTTGGAAGAAAAGCTATGACCAACTTAGACAGCATATTAAAAAGCAGAGATGCTACTTTGACAACAAAGGTCCATCTAGTCAAAGCTACGGTTTTTCCAGTAGTCATATATGGATATGAGAGTTGGACCATAAAGAAAGCTGAACACTGAAGAATTGATGCTTTTGAACTGCGGTGTTTGAGAAGACTCTGAGAGTCCCTTGGACTGCAAGGAGATCAAACCAGTCCATCCTAAAGGAAATCAATCCTGAATATTCATTGGAAGGACTGAGGCAGACTCTGAAGCTCCAATACGTTGGCCACCTGATACAAAGAACTGACACCTTAGAAAAGACCCTGATGCTGGGGGAGATTGAAGGCAGGAGGAGAAGGGAATGACAGAGGATGAGATGGTTGTATGGCATCACCAACTGAATGGACATGAGTTTGAGCAAGCTCTGGGAGTTGGTGAAGAACAGAGAAGCCTGGCATTCTGCAGTCCATGGGGTAACAGAGTCGGACACGACTGAGAGACTGAATTGAACTGAACTGAAGCATTCTAAAATTCTCTAGAAGGATAAGAAAATGAGAAGGGAGTTGAAAATGCATTAGCTTAAAATTCCCAGAATCTGAAGAAGGAAAGAGATATCCAGGTACAAGAAGCACTAAGGGTCACAATCAAGATGAACACAAACAGACTCACACCAAAAAATATCATAATGAAAATGACAAAAGTGAAAGAGAAAATTCTAAAAGGAGCAAGAGAAAAGCAAACAAATCACAAAGGTAGAAACAAAAAGAAGAGCTAATAAACAGAAGAATTTTAAAACAACCAGAAAACAAGTAATAAAATGACAATAAGTGAATACATATCAACAGTTACTTTAAACATCCATGGACTTACTGCTCCAATCAAAAGGCACAGGGCAGCTGACTGAATAAAAATCAAGACTTATCTATATGCTGCCTACAAGAGACACACTTCAGATCTAAAGACACACAGACTGAAAGTGAGAGGATTGAAAAAAGACATTTCATGCAAATAGAAATGACAAGAAGATGGAGGTAAAATACTCACATGAGACACAATAGACCTAAAAACGAAAGCTATAAAAAAAGACAAAGAAGGACACTATATAATGATAAAGGGATTGATACAAGATAAGGATATTATACTTGTTAAAAATAGATGTACTCAATTCGGGAGCACCTACATATATAAAGAAAATGCCCACAATTATAAAACGGAAAAATTGATATCAATACAATAATCAGTACAGTTCAGTCGTGTCTGACTCTTTGCGACCCCATGAATCGCAGCACATCAGGCCTCCCTGTCCATCACCAACTCCCAGAGTTTACCCAAACTCATGTCCATCGAGTCGGTGATGCCATCCAGCCATCTCATCCTCTGTCATCCCTTTCTCCTCCTGCCCCCAATCCTTCCCAGCATTAGGGTCTTTTCCAATGAGTCAACTCTTTGCATGAGGTGGCCAAACTATTGGAGTTTCAGCTTCAACATCAGTCCTTCCAATGAACACTCAGGACTGATCTCCTTTAGGATGGACTGGTTGGATCTCTTTGCAGTCCAAGGGACTCTCAAGAGTCTTCTCCAACACCACAGTTCAAAAGCATCAATTCTTCGGCGCTCAGCTTTCTTCACAGTCCAACTCTCACATCCATACATGACTACTGGAAAAACCATAGCCTTGACTAGACAGACCTTTGCTGGCAAAGTAATGTCTCTGTTTTTTAATATGCTGTCTAGGTTGGTCATAACTTTCCTTCCAAGGAGTAAGTGTCTTTTAATTTCATGGCTGTAATCACCATCTGCAGTGATTTTGGAGCCCAAAAAATAAAAGTCTGACACTGTTTCCCCATCTATTTCCCATGAAGTGACGGGACCAGATGCCATGATCTTAGTTTTCTGAATGTTGAGCTTTAAGCCAACTTTTTCACTCTCCTCTTTCACTTTCATCAAGAGGCTCTTTAGTTCCTCTTTACTTCTGCCATAAGGGTGGTGTCATCTGCATATCTGAGATTATGGATGTTTCTCCAGGCAATCTTGATTCCAGCTTGTGCTTCTTCCAGCCCAGCGTTTCTCATGATGTACTCTGCATATAAGTTAAATAAGCAGGGTGACAATATACAGCTTTGAAGTACTCCTTTTCCTATTTGGAACCAGTCTGTTGTTCCATGTCCAGTTTTAACTGTTGCTTCCTGACCTGCATACAGGTTTCTCCAGAGGCAGGTCAGGTGGTCTGGTATCCCCATCTCTTTAAGAATTTTCCACAATACAATAATAGTAGATTTTAGCACCCCACTTAATTCAACAGATAGATCATTCCAGACAGAAAATCAACAAAGTAACAGTGCTTATATGACACAATAGGCCTACTGAATTTGAAAGATACCTACAGAACATTCCATCCAAAACAGCAGAATACACATTCTTTTCAAGTGCACACAGAAACTTCCCTAGGAAAGATCACATGCTAGGCTACAAATCAAGTCTCAGCAAATTTAAGATGAGAGAAATTGTATTGTTTTTCCAACCACAATGATAAGAAACTAGAAATCAATTACAGAAAGAAAAATGGGAAAAGAACAAACACATGAAGACTGAAAAACATGCTATGATAAAACTTAGTCAATGAAGAAATCAAAGAGGAATCTAGAAAACACTTTGAGACAAATGAAAATGGAAACATAACTTCCAAAAATCTATGGGATGCAGCAAATGCAGTTCTAAGAGGAAAGTTTATAGCAATAGAAGCCTTCCTCAAGAAGCAAGAAAGATATAAAAGGAACACCCTAACCTATCACCTGATAGAATTGAAAAAAGAACAAGCAAAGCTCAAAGTTAGAAGGAAGGTAAAAATAAAAATCAGAGAGAAAATAAATAAGGCAAAATAAATAAAAACAAATATAAACAAGTTTGGATTTAATTAAACATAGAAGCTTTGCAAAGAAAATGAAACCGCTGACAAAACAAAGTCTACTGAATGGCAGAAAACACATGCAAATAATATGGCTATTAGCGAGGCTAATATCCAAAACATATGAACAATTATGGTAAATTCTGTGTCAAAAGAGCAAACAACCTAATAAAAAATCAGCAGAAGATTTGAATTTGGAAAATAATAGACATTTTTCAAAAAAGATATACAGATGGCCAACACCTACATGAAAAGATGCTCAAAAGTGTTAATTATCAGAGAAATTCAAATATAAAACCTGAGATTATCACCTCACACCTGTCAGAATGGCTATGATCAAAATGACAAACTTTGTAGGTTGGCAAGGATATGGAAAAAAACAAAGTCTCTTACACTGTTGGTGGTAACATAAATTGGTTCATCTGCTGCGGAAAAGAATATGAAGGTGCCTCTAAAGACTAAAAATAGAAAGTACAGAAATACTGTATGAATCCAGCAACTTCACTCTTGGAATTTTGGAATAAAACATAATTCAAAAAGATGCATGCACTTCAATGTTCACAGCACTACTATTGATAATAACCAAGATATGAAAGCACCCAAGTGCCCATCAATGGATGAATGGACAGAGAAGATGTAATACACACACACACACACACACACACACATACACACACACGAATATTACTAAGGTATAAAAAATTAAATTCTGCCATTTGCAGTGATGCTAATGTACCTAGAGAATATGCTCAGTGAAATAAATCAGAGAAAGAAATAATTTATGCTATCACTTATATGTAGAATCTAAAAAATAAAACAAATGGATATATACATTTTTCATGTCCAACTCTTTGTGACCCCATGGACTACAGCACACCAGGCTTCCCTGGATATATACATAGCAAAATAGAAACAGACTTACACATATAGAAAACAAACTAATGACTACCAATGGGTAGAGGGAAGAAGGCAGAGGCAAGACAGAAGTACAGGATTTAGAAATACATTCTACCATGTATAAAATAGATAAGAAACATGAATACATTGTACAGCACAGGGAATTATAGCCATTATCTTGCAATAACTTGTAAGGAAGTACAATCTATAAAAGTACCAAGTGATTATGCTACTATACATCTGGAACTAATATAATAGTGTAACTCAAAAATACATCAACAAAAACATTTTACCCTCCCAATTTTACTGATATAATTGACATATATCAAGCTTAAGATGTGTAGTAAAATGGTCTGACCTATATATATTGTGAAATAATTACCATAACAAGTTTACTTAGCATCCATCACCTCACATAGATACAAAAAAAAAAGAAAAGAAGAGTATGAAAGATTCGCATTCCTCAGTGGGAACAAAAAGATGATATGACAAGGTATTCTCTGGATTTTTGACTTAGATATAACAAATGCTTGCTAATGGTACAACTTAGATGGTAAATGGTAGAACTCATATGTGTCATAGTTAGTAAACAAAAATATAAAATACAGATAGTGTTTATACATCATTTCCAAAATATATATTTGCTATATTTTCCTTCTATATTTGGTATAAAATACATATAGCAAAGTATGAGCCAAGGTATTTGTTCTTTACTCTCACTTACAATTCAATTTATTCTCAGTGTCTATGCCAGTACTAATACCCTATTGTTCACCAAACTGTGGAGTCATTAACTGACTCAATTTTAAAATAGTAAGTGCCCTTTTGATCTTTACTTAATCACAGAATAAACATACTACTTCCTTTTCTTAAAAGTTAAAGCAATTAGAGGGTGAGAGACAACTTAAAGAGATATTTTCTGAGGATGGAAATCCCAACTGTAAATGCCATGCTTTGTGACTTCATATACTTGGCTGCCATTTAAACTATGGGTACTTTTCATTGCAAACTATAATTATCTTATTAAATAACTTACAAAAGTGATTGTCATTCAATGATACTGTTTTAACATCATGGAAATAGTTATTTCTTTGCAATTTAATATTCAACAGAAGGATGCATGGTTATGCCACACTACAGGTAGCTAACTTTAATTCTAGTTTATATACTCCTGCTTTTGTATTAGATAATATCTAGAAATTGGGAAAACTGGGGATGTTTAGTCTCTGAACATAAGCTTTTAAATACCTGTAAATATGATATGGCTATAAAGCAACAACAACCAAAGACATGCTTTAAAAATAAAAATCTTATATTCAAAAACTGATATTGAACACATTTTCATTTAGATGTAAAAGAAATGTAAATGCTACCACATATTTGCAGATTTTTCCTTACCATTGCTCAACTTTTTTTTTTTTGCCTATTTGTTACAGTGATTGCTTCCTTTAAAATAACATCATCTAGAAAAGCACACATCCTATAGAACCACAGCATCCTCTAAGAATTTGTCAGCATGATAGGTTACCAGTTGGAATTTAGACAATGAGATAAATGCAGATAATTATGAATTGTATTATGAAGCAAAACTGCTTTCAACAGTATCACTGTTGCTTTAGGACTACATGTCTACACCACAGTCTGGAGCACTGCAGTTAACTCTCAGAGTACCTGGCAGGAAAGCCTCTGGGACTCTGGATGTGTGAAGCTATTACTTCTGGGCTTTGGCAGTAAGAAATATGATCTGTGCCCCAGGAAAAACAATGAAACCAGACGACATGGTAATTTAAAGCCCAACCACAAGAAAACAGAAAGTTCAGTTACACATGATTGCACTTCTCGAAGACAGAATCAATACCGACATATTAACAAGTAGTTGTTAAATTAATATTTAATTTGGTTCAACCAACCACAATTATAAATAAATTTAAGATTATTTGATAATTTCTATTATTCTTCAATGTTGACATAAACATAGACTCTAAACTAAAAAATAATTGCTAAATATTTAATTATCAAAAAATATATGTATAGATTCATGGGTCTTAAATTATTGTATTGAACATTCAGAATATTTTGGTAGGCCTAAGAACATAAATGAAAATTCTTAATCTGCAGATCTGGTAAAAGAACATGCATGTTGTTCTTAATGAAAATACTGACTTCCAAATTAACTAAAATATTTATATTAATAAATGAACTGGTGCTTTAAAATGAAACTCTATTACACATTTTTAAATTGGTCCAGGACTTAGCTCCATAAAAATAGTTTCAAGAATGATAGTTTCTATTTCTTTTATCTTTGCCTACATATATAGAAGAATGCTTAAGCATGGACATTTTCACTTATGATTTTGGAGTATTAAAATGTTTCTAAATTGATTTTTTATATTATCTTTACAAACAAAAAAAAATACTATTTGGCTTATGGAATATGTTAACCAGTTTCCAATATAAAATAAGAAGTTATCTCTTTCTTTCAAATAGATGTCATGTTCTAGAATGGAAATAATAAAAAATTGGAAACAAATATTTTTATACTATTAATTTGACAGAAGTTACATAAAAGAAAAAATAAAATAGAAAATGAAATGTAACACCTTTATTCCTCTCATATGTCTCTTTCTCATTACCCATCCATGGAGATATTAACAGCCTCACTACAGAGAGAGAAATTGCTTGTTCTTTTATTGTGAGAATCTTTCTCAGATAAGTGGCAATTTGCATCCTCATGAGCAATATATGGCAATGTCTCATCTGGTCCCATGCAGTATGTAATTTTGCCCACAATGTCACGCTGACCTGAAGTAACTAGGATATATTGCTTGCATAAGAAATATAATGGGTAGGGAAAATTTCCACATTCGTGTCTTCCAGCCCACGATTTAATTATGCCATGACAATCAAGAATACAGCAGATGCCACACCTGCAAATATTAGGAAGTTAATTAACCAATGAAATATCATTAGGGATTTTCATTCAGCCAACAAAAATAATAATGTAAAGTTCTCTCAAATTAGAGACAGCAAAAGTTTTATACAACTCTTAAACATTTACAAGGAAAATAGATCTAATAATTGATGGGAGTGTGCCTTGAAGAAATTTTACTTTAAAATATAGTAAATATAAGCGAGAATCAATGTAAAACATTAAAACTTGCTACTAATTATAGTAATTTATGGTATCCAGTAGGGATTTTTTAAATAATGCCATTTATTTTAAAATGCCTTTTAAATTGTCAGAAAGCTTTTAAATTATTTTTGACTAAAATCAAGAGGGAAATTTGACTACAATGGAAGTAATGTATCTAACAGGAATGATTTAAATCTGTGAAAAGTGAGGCCTGACAGGCATAAATTGGCTCCTGTCTTTTGATATTTAGAAGATGCATTAACTCTCTTTTCTTGACAGAATACAGTATTCCATAGGTAGATTAAACCCCATCAAATGTCTACACTAATAACTTTTGTGATTGCCCATCTTTACATTATGGTGGCCACTTTTTACATTGTTTTCTTTCTGTCATTTATTGCTAGGGGGAGGGAAAGATCAGTTCCATGCAATATGAGTGCCCTTTACAGTTCTTTTCAGAAAACTACAGTTTCTGTTTCTTATACTGGAGTCTAGGTCCATCACATATTCAAGAATCCCTGATAAACAACAACCCAGAAAGCAATGGAACTTAGGCAACCAATCAGTGTCACTAATTCATGATCACTTAGTATTTTGGCATCTTTGATGATTTTCAAAGCTATTGGTACAGCAGAATATTTTCTGTGCTTCATGAAATAAATATCTATAGTTTTATTTAAAAAAACTAAATAATAAAATGAAATAAAATGTATGATAACATTTTAATACATAGTGAAGCAGAGGTATATTTAAACATGTAAATCATGTTTGAAATCAAAGAATCATTTTAAGCTCTACTTTAGATCAAAGAATTCTCTTATCCATACTACTACCTTCATAGAGAATAAATCCCTTTCTGGGTTGCAAAGATGAAGTGATAAAGATTTCTAAAATCTAAACTGATTTTTCTTGCCTTATCTTCTGCTAGCTTCAATACGCAATGAATAACTTTTTATATAACTAAATTTTCAGTTCGTGTTTTCTTAAGGTAAATAATATCAAATTTCTATAGAATAGTAAAATATTAAAATATATTTATTGGTACAGAGATATTTTGTAGTATTGTCCTAAAAGTCAAAGCTATAGTTTTATTTTTTCTATAGTTTTAATTTTCTTTTACTTGTAAGTTACAAGAAGATAAAGTAGAGAAAGATTTTGAAAAATTGTTTATTTATATAGACAGGATTAATTATATAGATATTCAATAATGAAGAGGTAGCCACAATTTACACAGGGCAAACAGAAATATAACTCTCTTCAAATATATACAAACAAATAACTGAAAATTAAAAATATAATTAAAGTTTGCTACTTTGTATTAACATAATCTTCAATGAGGAATATTCTTTTGGATCCTCTTTTATAACTTCAAATGCCACACACATCATATACCATAAATATTATGGCTTTTCAATTTGACCAACAGAAAGTCTTAGCTACTAAACAATTAAATGCTTTCTCCATATTTAGTCAATTTTACTTTCAGATGCTTTGCCCCACAACACCTGCCTTCCAGCTTAACTTCAAAGGAATATGTCATATAAAAGCATCTGAAAGAAGGAGACAAAATCTGACACCACACTTGTCTCAGTCTTCATTGTTTTAAAAAGTACCTAATAAGCAAATTTAGATTACTTCTTAAAAGAACACTGAGGCAATTATTGTTAAAAAAAGGAAAACAGTCTAGGTAGAAGTATGTTTTGCAAGGAGACTTTTAAATGCTTGATTATATTAGAGACAAAGAACAGAGTAGAAGAGAATAGGACACATTGCCTTGATTCATACCCAGGCACTGCCAATTACTGATTCTGTGTAATTTGTAAGTTTACTCATCATCCTGAGAGTAGTTTTCGCATCTATAAATGGGAGCATTGATTTTATTTACCTCAGAGGATTATTGTAAGAAGTGACAGTGGTTCCACACGAAGCATTTATAACAGGGCCTGACACAGGGTAGTAAATAAATGTTAGGTAATATGAGTACCTTTTTAGATGACTAAAATTTTTATTTGTGTGTGTGTACATATATGTGTGCTTTTTTGTGTACATGTGTGGGTAGATACTTCCATACCCAAGCAATCCTGGTGAAGAAAGGTAACTTGCTAACATTCACACAGTCAGAAAGCATTAGGGGTAGGATGTGGATCTGAGTATGTCTGACTGACTTCAAAGCCAGTGCTTTAACCACTGTGATAGATCTGTGATAGATCACCTTCTGCAGCTAATGGCGTGCATGACTGTCAAGAACAAGTCTGATGGTAGAACTGTTTCACTGCAGAGGTCAGGATAATTTTAATCAAAGTACAGGAATTTAAAAACGTAGAGGAGGAAGAATTGTTTTGTTTTATGTTTCTGTGTTGTTCCATAAAGATATGATTTAGGTGTCACTAATAAGCAGCTTCTTACTCCTGAATCCTGAGGTCTTCCCTGCTGTATTAAGTTTTCTCTGACAATCATGATGAATAGACCAGCTGCCCAACATCTCTCAGAAAACAGTTTCTAATTCACACGGAATCATTTGCTCCAAACTCCTCTCTCCTGTCTTCTTTAGAAAAGCATGCCACAGCTGCATTTCAACCAGCCTCAAGTAGTGCCTCATCTGTGAGCCATCTCAATGGACAACTAACATTCTGAAGTGCACACAAAATGGGACCAATAGTGCCTTCTGGTTAATTAAAACCATCCTGACAGCCACTGACTTGGCCTTTATGATGCAGCTTCTCTCTGTGTTTGCTGAGTTGAGTCAACATATCTGCACCTGTAGGCTGGCTCATGATGAATCAAATGTGAAAACGGAAGGGATCCCTAAAAAATAGGAGCATTGGATTCCTTTCTTCTAGGACAAGCATTTCTCCTAGACCAAATATATATGGGTACATCCAGTCCAATACTTAGAACATCACTATTATTGATAACAAAGAAATGTTAGACATCCTGATATCTTAAAGCTGCTGTTCTCAAATGATTTGCTGTCAGGAGCCTTTTGTACTCTTAAAAATGACTGAAGACCCCAAAATGCTTTCATTTATTAGAATTTTATACATTGATACAATTAGATTAGAAACTGAAATGGAGAAACATTTAAAATATTTATTAATTTACTTTAAATTAAAAACAACCCTATTTTATGTCAGAAAAAAAAAAAAACAAAACAGTTTCTTGAAAAACAACTATTTTCCCAGGCAAATAAAGTTGTGAAAAGAAAAACAACTGCCTGTCATTTTGACAGTTTTTTTTTAATGTCTAATCATGAGTAGATAGCTGGATTTTTTTTCTGTCTACTTCTGCCATTAGTCTGTTGCAATATATTATTTTGCTGAAATATATGAAGAAAACCCAGCCTTACAAAGACATGTAGTTGGGAAAGGGAGCAATTAATAGCTTTCTCAGATAATTATGAATATACTTCTTTCTACTACAACATTCAACATGTGGCAGTTCTTTAAATGTTAGTAGCAGTGGCAAATCTGAAACCACTTCAATGAACTTTCTGCAGTCTGTTACATTAAAATCCATTGTTTCATCCTAAACTTTGAATGGATCTTTTAGCCATACATGATTTTGACTTTACATAGACTCCCTGAAAGGATCTCTGGCCTACATTTTGAGAATCATTCCTACAAAAAACTCTGAAAAGAATATGAATGCCTTTTTACACTGTTGGTGGGGTTGTAAAATGGTACAACCACAATGGAAAACAGCATGGAAGTTCCTCAAAAAATTGAAAATTGAACTAGCTTATGATCCAGAAATTTCAACACTGAGTATTTATCTGAAAAAAAGCACACTAATTATAAAATATATATGCACTACAATGTTCAATGAAGCATTATTTAGAGTAGTCAAGATACAAAAGCAAATGAACATTACCCACCAATTGACGACTATCAATAGATAAATAAATAGAGAAGCTGGTATACACACACACACACAACACACTATTACTCAGTCATTAAAAAATGAAATATTGCCATATGTAACAAAATGGCTGTATCTAAAGAGTATAATGTTAAGTGAAATAAGTCAGACAGAAAAAGCCAAACACTGTATGATCTCGCTTATATGTGGAATCTAAAATAAAACAAACAAAACAAAATGAAAACAGATTCACAGATACAAATTACAAACTAGTGGCTGCCAAAAGGAAGAGGGGTAGCAAGTGTGCAAATCAAGTGTAGGGGATTAAGAGATACAAACCTCCAATTATGTAATAAGTCACAAGGATGCAATACACAACATAAAGGATATAGTCAATAATACTGTAATAACTTTGTATGGGGACAGATGGTTTTCAGATTTAACATGGAGATCATTTCATAATGCATGTTCATGTCAAATCATCATGTAGTATACCTGAAACTAACATAACATAACATAATCTGTCAAATATACTTCAATAAACATTTTTAAACAGTATGAATGAATAAATCTAGCATAGCGACAAAGCAAGATGCAATAATTATACAAAGAACCTTATAAAAGGGTTCAAGACTTCAGCTAACTTAAACTAGCATTATATGTTTAGCACTATAAACCAGCAAACAGGCCCATCTTGGAGATGCAGCCTTGCAAACTCGGCCAGGTAGAATAGAGTCAGTTGGATTCTAGTCCATTTGCTCCCTTGGCCAAACTGACCCTTTGCAGTGAACAAACTATGCAACTTTACATGGTAGTCCAGGTTACACTGATATACTAGGAATGGCAATTCACACATAATAGGGGGAAAAAAAGGAAGAAAAAATTTGCTCTTCTGAGTTATAACTATTTGAAATAATTCATGGTATTCTTCAACTTTTATTCTTTGACTTCTGGGGCATATTCATGACAAGTCTGACAGTTATAAGTTCATGGTCAGTAGAAAATAAGATCAGGTTCAGGTTCCTGAAGAGTGCCTTTATTTCATGTGTGTATTACCAGCACCAGGAAAAGTGCTTACACAGAAAACATTATAAAAGAAGAAAATCTAAGTTTAAATCTTATGATTAAGAGCTTTCTTTTTAAAAAGTGAGCAATCCCCTTCAGTCAAAAGGTGTAAAAATACAAATTTCTAACCATTTGACTCTGTCTTATAAGAAGCTGCACACTACCCAAAGAAAGTGACATTTCATGAAAAGGTAATGAAATGAGAGATTTTAAAATAAAAAACTCTGTAGACACTGAAATAGTTTAATTTTTTTTTCTTTAAAATGTGACGAGATCACTAATTTTTGCTGGTTTGTATCAACTTAAGAGTATATCAGTAAAGAAGGACATTTATAAATTAATATTCAGCAAAAATTTGTTTCTATCTCATTGCTCTTTAATTATTACACCATCATGTATCCCTTACCAAATCCATAATGCTCTCTTATTCATTTATTTGTATGCAGTTCTAATGTAAATCTGATTTTTAATAACATAACCTACCATCAAGAAAACTAGCTATTTCCTACCCTATCTGGTGTCCAGACGGTACAATCCCCAAACCAAGGAAATTGCTAAATATCGGTGTCTTTCAGAGACTTGTGTTATGTGGTAAATATGCAATTTTGCAAAAGACAGGGTTTATAAATGATGACTCATATGTACTGGAGATTACCACTAAGTCTGAGTAGCCATTTAAAATGAATATATTAAAAGCTGGTTATAAGCAGAAAAATTACTGTATTTGGTACTAATTGCGGTTCTTTTTCCTTTACCAATTTCTGAGCTCATTAGAATCACATGTTATGTGAATCTCTCCCCTTTGGAAATTCATCCCTTATGCAAGTGGTCCCCAACATTTTTGGCACCAAAGATTGGTTTTATGGAAGACAACCACTCACCTCCTGCTGTGTGGCCCAGTTCTTACAGGCCACATACTGGTACCAGTCCATGGCCTGGGGTTTGGGGACCCCTGCCTTATGCTATCAGGTAACCAACCTCAGGTTTCCACTATACTATGCTAAAGGCCTTAAAAGTACATACTTGCAGCAGAAGTAAAGACAATTTTTATTCCACAGATAAAAAAACATTCATGAGCTGTATGGAACATTCGAGTAAACTATACTCTAGAACTTGCTAAAATCTTTCCAACAGACATTTTTTGGCCAGTCTTTCAACATAGATGCATGCAATTACAGCAAAAACTGCATTCCATACCCTAATCTGAAAAAATCAATTTTTGGAGTTTTACTGAAAAATGAGCATTAAAAACAATAATCCAAAAATATGAACATGAAGCTTAAAACAATTTAAAGATTTCTATTACAAATAATGTTTAAATTATAGATACATAGGAAGGACAAAAAGAAAATCTGATTATGATCCATGCTTCTTCTAATAATGGTAACTTATGAAGTGTTGCATTTCAGTACAGGAAAATGGTGATTAGCCTGAATCTCCTTACCTCTAGTTCACTATAGCCCAGTGAGAGTCAAACTCCAGTTGGCACCAAAATATAGAATACATTCTTCTTTAAACAGAAAATTACATTTCACATCAACGTTGGAATTGTTCAGAGAATCAGAATGAAAACAGCCATATATATATATATATATATATATATAATCATTTTCATGCCCACAGAAAGGATTAAGTTATACATTTCATGATCTGTTTACTTGGTTCAGAAAGAAAATACAACCTGTGTTCACAGTTTAAAAGCATGAGAGTCTTGCCCGAGAGTTGCAAACACAAAGGTTATTCCTCCAGGGGATAAGAGATAGCTCTATTGAACCCATTGAGGCATCATAAGCATAACACACCTTTCCTCTAATTATGTGCTCAACAAGAAAACTTATAATGTCATTTCCTGAGAGCAAAAGGATTTATGTATAGTTGTGAATATTTTGATCTCCTAATAAATTAAATCATTAAACTGAAAATTAATAAACTGCTATTCTCATTTCCATTTTCTTTTGAAAGAGGGTATTCACTTGATATTTATACTGAAGACAGATCAAGGATAAAAGAGCAATTCTGAAAAAAAACAGAAACAAAAACCTAGGAATAAAAGCAGTCTTTTTTTTCTAAGACCACCAGTATATTTTGTTAAATACTATTTAATTTTAGTATCACATATTATTCAATTAAAATGATCTATGAGTTAATTTTAATAACAATCAATATTTGTTGCTGATTAACCATTAGGTATCCTGCTGCTGCTGCTGCTAAGTCGCTTCAGTCGTGTCCGACTCTGTGTGACCCCATAGACGGCAGCCCACCAGGCTCCACCGTCCCTGGGATTCTCCAGGCAAGAACACTGGAGTGGGTTGCCATTTCCTTCTCCAGTGCATGAAAGTGAAAAGTGAAAGTGAAGTTGCTCAGTCGTGTCTGACTCTTCACAACCTCATGGACTGAAGCCTACCAGGCTCCTCCGTCCATGGGATTTTCCAGGCAAGAGTACTTAAGTGGGGTGCCATTGCCTTCTCCATTAGGTATCCTACATTGATTCTAATACTTAAAACTATAAAAACCACTGATGCCACAATAAAGGAATAGAACCATTTGACCCTGAAACTTGCCAAATTTGAATTAATGTAAAGTCAGAAGTTGGTAAAGAATCCACCTGCATGCAACGCAGAAGACCCCGGTTCAATTCCTGGGTAGAGAAGCTCCACTGGAGAAGGGATAGGCTACCCACTCCAGTATTTTTGGGTTTCCCTTGTGGCTCAGCTCGTAAAGAATCCGCCTGCAATGCGGGAGACTTGGGTTTGATTCCTGGGTTGGGATGATCCCTGGAGAAGGTAAAGGCTACCTACTCCAGTATTCTGGCTTGGAGAATTCCATGGGCTGTGTAGTCTGTGGGGTCGCAAAGAGTCGGACACAACTGAGCGATTTTCAGTTCATTTCAGACACCAACAGTGGAATTTTGTAAAGAAACTAAGAAAAGAAAATATGGATATCAAAATATTGTTGAGTCTTAGTATACACTACCTGATAACAAAGAACTTCCTTATTTTGAATAAGAGAACAAAGGAGGGATAGTAAATCTGCACTTCAAAATGAATGATCCTCAATGTATAAGGCAATCAAAGGCAAAGAGTCTTTCATGGTCCTATTGAGTATACAGTTTTTCTTAAATTGAAATTTCAAGACATTTTATATATTTCAAAGTTGTCACATTTGTCTTTTATATACTTAACATGTGTAAATGTCAAGACATGTTTCTGTCTATGTGTGTGTCCTCAGTAAAAGATGACTTCAAATCATACCGAGGTTCCACCAAAGAATTGGCAATTTTGAAGAATTCCTGCCAAGGAGACTCAAGAATGTTTCATTCTTTCCAATCCTACTAACATTGGGTTGGCCAAAAAGTTTGTTCAGGTTACATAAAAACTCAAAGGAACTTTCTGGCCAACCCAATACCAAAACTGATTCAACTTCTAGAAAGGCTCAATGAAATATGAAATGTCATTAAGTAATTCATAAGAAAGTTGGTTAGTCAAATTTTAGGGAAGTCTTGAATAAAACTACACGGTGGATAAAGAGAGTTAGGACAGAGAGAAAATGGGAAGTGGAAGGAAATGCCCATGGTTTCCATAAATGCCCCTCCCAAGTCAAGAGAGCAGAGGTTTTACAATGTTTTGCTCATATGCTATGACAAATATTCTAGGTATTTCTCTGGATAATTTCCTCATTACATTAGAGGTCATATTTTTGAAAAGTGTTAACTAATTGAAATATGCTGAAAGCAAAGTTAAAAGTATTTTATAGAACAGAAGTTCTCTACGTGTGGTCTCCGAATCTGTTTCATCAGCAACACCTGGGAACTCAGGAACACAAATTCTCAGGCCCAATCCCAAACCTGCTAATTCAGAAGATATGGGGGTCAGGACCCAGGAATCCAGGTTTTAACAAGTCATCCGGGTAATTCTCATAAACACAAAGATTGAGAACTGCTGATCTAGACTTCAGTATGGCAAAACCACTACAATCATGTAAAGTAATTAGCCTCCAATTAATAAAATAGAAAATTTTTTATTAAAAAAAAATCCAGAGCTTGAAGGTAATAACACCTTGAGGAGAAAGTTAGGTCAAAAAGATCTTTCATTTTGTCACTGCACCAAATAATGCAAACTGTTCTAAAAATGTGTAAGTAAAAGGAGAAATTTACCATTAGAAAACATGGAACTACAGACATGAAAAGCCTTAGACAACTAGATCCATATTCTGAGAAGCTCTGAAATACAATCTACAGCAAATTAATGATTTCACATCTGTAGTTTTGAAGTCTACTTTTGTGGAGCACGGTTAGATGATATTTTTCAAAACTGATGTAGGAGAACACAAGACAGGAAATTTACTAAACTAAAATTGAGCGGCTAAGTAAACGAGCACTCACTTGATACTCGAGAATCTACTGCATGTGCTGGACCCCCTATCATATTTAATTCAGTTACTTTGTGAAAAGCTTTACCTATTTTATGGATGTGGATTGTATTAGTAATACTGACTGTTCTAAACTTGGACAGGGAGATGGAAATACGTCCATTGTGTTATTGGAAACCACTGATCCTGACCTTACTAAAATGAGTAAGAGTGTCATGCACCAGTAACCTGGCCTTTAACCTGAACTTTCCTTTGGGGAATCTTGAGATGGACTAAATCAATTGATATGGCCATTGCAATTGAAGGTCCTGTCAAAATTTTAACAGTATTTGAAGGGAGTAATTGGAATTTGAAATGGCCTGTAAGTAACACAGAACCACAGTTTTCAATATACCAGGAATTCAACACATTTAATTTCTTCTTTATACTGTATAACGTGAAGCAAACAAACAAACAAACAAACTTAAAAAGAATTTTCAAGCAGATGATGAAAGATTCTGCTATTTTGATTCAAATATATTTCTGATGAGTCTTTCATTAATATAAGAAATTAAAAATAGTTTAGATGAGAGACAAATGGTTTAAAAAAAATAAATTTAACAAATATATCTTGAAGGTTGAACTATTATTTTCCCTCATAATTTCACAATTTGGGTGACCATGGAACACAAGGAAGAGAGCTCTTTTACCTAGTTCAAAGGAAAAATATTTTACAGAAGATCACAGATAAATATAACCTTTATTTTACATTTTAAAAACAATCAAATTGAAGCTTATGTTCTTTCAATATCAAAAACTAAAATATATATGAACTATATACTGATTTATTCCTGGCCCACAAGGTGCTTTTGATACTGGACAGAAAAACAGAATGCTTTTTAATCAATGCATGTTTTAAATTATACTAATAGGCAACATATCAGCTGTGAGGTGAGACTTCATTGAAAAAGACTGCTTCAGCTTACGGAAAATACCAGCTGTCTCCACTCTGTGAAGATGGATTACCACCTGTCCTGTTATCTTCCATACACAATACAAGGCACATTGGCCATTTTAACCAGGATAACTGTACCCATATGTTCTCTAATTCTGGTCTGCATGCTGCCTACCATTAAATATTCGTAATGGATCACTGTAAACAAGAGATTAGCATGGAAGACAAGGTGTTTAAGCAGAGTCTAAGCCTCTGTTTTATTAAATCTCTTTCCTTGTTCTCAAAACCTTGCAAAAGCTATATTTGTGATAATATCATCAATTTTAGCTAACTAGTAAAGAAAGCATCCATGTGAAAACAAAAAAACAGAAAGGGTCTTTTTTTTTCTTTTTAATTTCAAGGCATAGTAAGTTCAGGCTACAGGTCACAACAAATTAAAACTCAGATCAACATTAAAAAAATACATTAACGTTTAAAATGATCACATACATAATTTGCTAGAAATAACAAAGTTTGCTAGAACTGTTTTTTCCCTTTACTCATCATTTATAAAATATTACCTAATCGAATGTACCTGAAAGAAAATAGTATATAAAAAGTAGTTAAGATATTTAAATATTATAGCCAGGGAAAAAAGTTACTTTTATTTGCAAAATAATCTTCATATTTACAATTATATTAGTTCCTTTCCTAAATCTTTAATCAACAAATGGAGACAGATAAGTGAATGTGCGTATCTCCTATGGAATAAGCAGAGTAATAAAAGGTTTCATTATCAAACGCATATATGCACTTGGTCAGCCTAATTTGTAACCAACAGTATGTAAAATGCTGAATGATGAGATATTGAGCTCTGTTTTCATGAGTACACAGCTAACTTGACTCTACTGAAATCAAACACAAAGTTGTGGCCCTACAATGTTAACAGTATGCTATAGCCAACTGAACACTGGACAGAACTACAAATCCCCATCAGCTGTTTTGCCTAGAGTTCAAAATTTAAGGTCCCTGGTCAATATGATTTAGTCCAAAAGATTAATACCCTAAAACAATGCAAAAAAAAAAATCTAAAAATACAGAGTAAAAATATATGTTTAGAATCCCATTGCTTCATCTTAGAGTAACTAGAAAGATAAAATGATCTCAAAATATAATCTCCCTGTTGTAAATAGTCATAAATTCCAGACCTCTTGGAGGTAAATAATAGACTGATACTTGCAAAATGTATTTTGTCTTACATTGTTGAGTTCTACTTTATATTTAAGTCAAACATTTTATTTCTTTCAAACTAGTGCAAGGTTAGAATTCCTGATTAAACTTTGAAATAAAAAGAATAGGGAGAAGCAAGAAGAGATTAAAGGAACACATCACAAAAGATTTCTTGATTTACAAAACTTTTCTTAAAAGCAGAAAGCCATTGTAATGGTTAAAGACAGAGCCCTTTTTTGTGTGCAGTTGGGAAGTACTTCTAGAGAGGGTCATATTTCCTTAGGCTAAAGACCAAGAAGACTTAACTGCCCCAGGCCTAGAGCTTTGTAGTGAGAACAATTCATTCATTGAAATCATTAAGATTCAGTAATCAAAGTATGAGGACAAGGTGTGATTTTCACCTTATCTAAGGACAATTGACTACCAATTCAAAAGAAACAAATGGCAGGAAAAAAATGGAAACTCTCAAATGGATAACATTTTTAAATGTGGGATCCTTTATTTCTTCAATTTTAAATTTCGTTTTTTATAAATCATTGACTACGTAATAAGCCAAAAACACTGTTTAACAATTTCCAATACCAAGCATATATTTTAAAAACCTGTTCAAAAAGCAGAAAGCATAAAACTATGTTGCATCAAAAACTTAAAAAAGATATGAAGTAGAGAGATTTACCAAATATTTATCATCAACATTCCATAATCAAGAAAAATAATGCAAATTTAAAGGTAACAGAGCCAATTTTTTAAAATACTACTTCACTCAGTGCACATAATGAGTTTTGTTGAAAAGTTTACTGTTAGAATGTTCCTAAGAGCCACACGGAGAAGCTATGTATTAATATACACACTTACCCTAAGACCATTTCACATTCTATTTGTACTCCAATGGACTTCACCAGCTATACTCATTTCCCTGCCACTCCTTCAAACAGAAGAATCTATAATATAAATCAACATCTTTATTGGATGGAACCTGCTAGTTTTTGAACACTAGTCTTAAAAATAAGATAGAATGGTTTACAACCTTGCATTTAATGATACCAATTTACATCTGACTAAAACAGGTAAAAATGGAGAAAGTACATTTTTAAGGTAATATAGCTAAATAAAGGTAATTATTATCAAAGGTGTTTTACTGCTTCTGCATAGCAAAGGAAATCGTAAACAAGATAAAAAAAACAATGCTTAGAATGGAAGAAAATATTTGCAAACAAAGCAACTGACAAGGGATTAATCTCCAAAATATACAAACAGCTCACTCAGCTCAAAAAGAAAAAACAAACAACTCAAAAAATGGACAGAAGACTTAAACAGATATTTCTCCAAAAAAGACTACAGATGGCCAACAAACACATAAAAAGATCAACATCACTAATTATTGCTGCTGCTATTTAGTCACTAAGTCTTGTTTGACTCTTTTTGCGACCCCATGGACTGTAGCCCGCCAGACTCTTCGGTCCATGGTATATCCCAGGCAAGAACAATGCAATGGGTTGCCATTTCCTTCTCCAGAGGATCTTCCCAACCCAGGAATCCAACCCACATCTTCTGCATTGGCAGGTGGATTCTTTACTACTGAGCCACCAGGGGCTCAGTAGTTCTCCATAGCACCCACTATGGAGAACAGGATGAAGATTCTTTAAAAAAAAAAAAATAGAACTACCATATGATCCATCAATCCCACTCCTGGGCATATACCCAGAGAAAACCATACTTCAAAAATATACATGTACCCCAAATATATAATCTTCCCCGGTGGCTCAGAGGGTAAAGCGTCTGCCTGTAATGAAGGAGACCTGGGTTCAATCCCTGAATCAGGAAGATCCCCTGGAGAAGGAAATGGCAACCCACTCCAGTACTCTTGCCTGGAAAATCCCCTGGACCGAGAAGCCTAGGTCACAAAGAGTTGGACACAACTGAGTGACTTCATTTTCACTTTCACCCCAACTATTCACTGCAACACTACTTACAACAGCAAGGACATAGAAGCAACCTAAACATCCATCATCAGAGAAATGGATAAGGAAGAGGTGGAACACATATACAATGGAACACTAGCCATAAAAAGGAACAAATTGAATCATTTGTAGAGACATGGACATAGTGAAGTCAGAAAGAGGAAAAAAAAATTAACACATATATGTAGAACCTAGAAAAATTATATAGATGTACCTATTTGCAAAGCAGAAACAGTGACAGAGATGTACATAACAGATCTTTGGTTACCAAGGGGAAAAGGGGAAGGGATGGAATGGGAGATTGGGAATGACTTATATACACCATCACGTAGAAAACAGATAACTAATGAGAACAGACTGTGTAGCACAGGGAACTCTTACTTAGTGCTTTGTGGTGACGTAAATGGGAAGGAAATCCAAGGAAGAGGAGCTGATTTACTTTGCTGTACAGCAGAAACTAACATAACATTGTAAAGCAACAATAATTCAATTAAAGAAAAAAAGCCTTATGTATCATCTGTTCTGATGCTTTTAAACTGTGGTCTTGGAGAAGACTTGAGAGACCCTTGGAATGCAAGGTGATCCAACTAGTCCATCCTAAAGGAAATCAGTCCTGAGTGTTCATTGGAAGGACTGATTCTGAAGCTAAAACTCCAACTGTGGCCACTTGATGCAAAGAACTGATTCATTTGAAAAGACCCTGATGTTGGGAAAGATTGAAGGCAGGAGAAGAAGGGGATGAGAGAGAATGAGATGGTTGGATAGCATCACTGACTCAATGGACATGAGTCTGAGTAAACTCCGGGAGTTGGTGATGGACAGGGAGGCCTGGCGCGCTGCAGTCCATAGGGTCGCAAAGAGTAGGACACAACTGAGCAACTGAACTGAACTGAACTGAATCATCTGTTCTACACGAAAGTGCTTTCTCTTAAAGGATTAGCACTTGCAAACGCACATATCCTCTTTTCTCATTACCTTTATTGGATGTTTATCAAAACAAAAAGACAAAAACAGTGGCAAACTGAGAGGACAGAAGGGATATAGAAAGTACATGTCTCACTATCACGTGGCGTGATTAAAAAAAAAGGACCATCATCTCTCTGAGAAAGTCAAAATGAGCCTTTACACTTTGGGCTCCTGAAAACATAATGCTAAAAAATAGACAATTAACAGTGGTTTAAATTTATATCTGCTCACAGTTATCGACATATCAAATTAAAAAAAATTAAAATTTTTAAAAGATTTTAAAATTCTAAAAATATTCAAAATTTAGGGAGATAAAAGTTAGCCCTAAGTGTCTGTTTTGCTTTTAAACTACTTCTCTTCAAGGCTCAAATATTCTTATATTCAATTTCCATTTAAAATTAACTTGTTAATAATCCAAGTATATTTTCAAATGAAATCACACTGAGAAATATAGATAAGATTAACATTGTTCTTACCTGGTATAACGTATTTCCAGTATTTCCACATACTGATTAGTTTTCCCATATATTTATGTATTTCATTTTATGACACTTAAAATATATATTTCTATAGTATAATACTTTTTGAGACATGAAGCTTAATTACTAAAGTACAACTTAGATTATATCCAAAATATGTTAATAAATTTGCCTATTTGAAAACTATATAATTTGGGGGAAATCAAATAGAAATACATTCAGATTATTCTTTTTCCAAAACGAAAATTTTGTTATCTAATATATATAAGATAAATGTATTATATATATATATATCTCATACAAAATACGTTAAATAATAATGAGCAAAACCTAATGAAAAATTGGAGGCCTATCATAAGCAATTTTAAATATGACTTTGAGTATAGTATTATAATAACTGGATTTACAATTTATAATCTAGTTAGATACTGTTTTCTAGGGATTACTAATCAGGTATGACCTAGATCAAATCCCTTATGAGTATACAGATTAAAGTATACAATAGATTTAAGGCACTAGATCTGATAGACAGAGAGCCTGATGAACTATGGACAGAGGTTCGTGACATTGTACAGGAGACAGGGATCAAGACAATCACCATGGAAAAGAAGTGCAAAAAAGCAAAATGGCTGTCTGAGGAGGCCTTACAGATAGCTGGGAAGAGAAGAGAAGCAAAAAGCAAAGGAGAAAAGGAAAGATATTCCCATCGGAATGCAGAGTTCCAAAGAATAGCAAGGAGAGATAAGAAAGCCTTCCTCAGCGATCAGTGCAAAGAAATAGAGGAAAACAACAGATTGGGAAAGACTCGAGATCTCTTCAAGAAAATTAGAGATACCAAAGGAACATTTCATGCAAAGATAGGCTCGATAAAGGACAGAAATGGTATGGACCTAACAGAAGCAGAGGATATTAAGAAGAGGTGGCCAGAATACACAGAAGAACTGTACAAAAAAGATCTTCACGACCCAGATAATCACAATGGTGTGATCACTCACCTAGAGCCAGACAACCTGGAATGTGAAGTCAAGTGGGCCTTAGAAAGCATCACTACGAACAAAGCTAGTGGAGGTGATGGAATTCCAGTTGAACTATTTCAAATCCTGAAAGATGATGCTGTGAAAGTGCTGCACACGATACGCCAACAAATTTGGAAAACTCAGCAGTGGCCACAACACTGGAAAAGGTCAGTTTTCGTTCCAATCCCAAAGAAAGGCAATGCCAAAGAATGCTCAAACTACCGCGCAACTGCACTCATCTCACATGCTAGTAAAGTAATGCTCAAAATTCTCCAAGCCAGGCTTCAGCAATACGTGAACCATGAAATTTCAGATGTTCAAGCTGGTTTTAGAAAAGGCAGAGGAACCAGAGATCAAATTGCCAATATCCACTGGATCATCGAAAAAGCAAGAGAGTTCTAGAAAAACATCTATTTCTGCTTGATTGACTAGGCCAAAGCCTTTGCCTGTGTGCATCACAATAAACTGTGGAAAATTCTGAAAGAGATGGGAATACCAGACCATTTGACCTGTCTCTTGAGAAACCTGTATGCAGATCAGGAAGCAACAGTTAGAACTGGACATGGAACAACAGACTGGTTCCAAATAGGAAAAGGAGTACGTCAAGGCTATATATTGTCACCCTGCTTATTTAACCTATATGCAGAGTACATCAGGAGAAACGATGGGCTGGAAGAAACACAAGCTGGAATCAAGATTGCCGGGAGAAATATCAATAACCTCAGATATGTAGATGACACCACCCTTATGGCAGAAAGTAAAGAAGAACTAAAGAGTCTCTTGATGAAAGTAAAAGAGGAGAGTGAAAAAGTTGGCTTAAATCTCAACGTTCAGAAAACTAAGATCATGGCATCCGGTCCCATCACTTCATGGGAAATAGATGGGGAAACAGTAGAAACAGTGTCACACTTTATTTTGGGGGGCTCCAAAATCACTGCTGATGGTGATTGCAGCCATGAAATTAAAAGACACTTACTCCTTGGAAGGAAGGTTATGGCCAACCTAGACAGCATATTTAAAAGCAGAGACATTACTTTGCCAACAAAAGTCCGTCTAGTCAAGGCTATGGTTTTTCCAGTGGTCATGTATGGATGTGAGAGTTAGACGGTGAAGAAAGCTGAGCGCTGCAGAATCAATGCTTTTGAACTGTGGTGTTGGAGAAGACTCTTGAGAGTCCCTTGGACTGCAAGGAGATCCGATCAATCCATCCTAAAGGAGATCAATCCTGGGTGTTCATTGGAAGGTCTGATGTTGAAGCTGAAACTCCAATAGTTTGGCCACCTCATGAGAAGAGTTGACTCATTGGAAAAGACCCTAATGCTGGGTAGGATTGGGGGCAGGAGGAGAAGGGGATGACAGAGGATGAGATGGTTGGATGGCATCACTGATTCGATGGACATGGGTTTGGGTAGAGTCCGGGAGTTGGTGATGGACACAGAGGCCTGGCGTGCTGCGATTCATGCGGTCACAACGAGTCGGACACGACTGAGTGACTGAACTGAACTGAATCAGTTTAATTAGAGTCTAGATAGACATTACCGGATAAGTTCAGGTTTTTGGGGTTTTTTTTTAAAGATAAAACCAAAAAATCCTAGATGATACACTTAAAGAGTTTAGGACCATCTTCTTTGAACTAGTCAAGACAGGAAAACTTCCATTGTTTATTATATAAGCATTCATAATGAAGAGGAACTAACGAGCCTCTTGGTGAGCATCAAAGAGGAGAGTGAAAAAGCTGGTTTAAAACCCAAAATTCAGAAAAGCTCATGACATCCAATTCCATCGCTTCATGGCAAATAGATGGGGAAAAAGTGGAAACAGTGATAGATTTTATTTTATTGAGCTCCAAAATCACTGCGGACAGTGACTATAGCCACGAAATTAAAAGATGCTTTCTCCTAGGAAGGAAAGCTATGACAAACCTAGACAGCATATTAAAAAGCAGAGACATCAATTTGCTGACAAAGGTCCATATAGTCAAACCTACGGTTTTTCCAGTAGTCACGTATGGATGTAAGAGTTGGACCATAAAGAAGACTGAGAGCCAAAGAACTGATGCTTTTGAAATGTGTGCTAGAGAAGACCCTTGAGGGTCCCTTGGACAGCAAGGAAATCAAACCAGTGAATCCTAAAGGTAATTAACCCTGAAAATTCACTGGAAGGTCTGATGCTGAAGTTCCAATACTTTGGCTACCTGATGTGAAAAGCTGATCTTTGGAAAAGACCTTGATGCTGGGAAAGACTAAGGGCAGGGGAAGAAGTGGGCAAGAGAGGTTGAGATGGTGGATGGCATTACCAACACAATGCACATGAGTTTTGGAAACTGTGAGACAGTGAAGGACAGAAAAGACTTGCCTGTTGCAGTTCATGGGGTCACAAAGATTAGGGCAGGGCTTTGCAACTGAGCAACAACAAAGAGGAGAAGAATGACTTAAGCGTTAGAAAACCAGACAAGAAGACTAAAATCAAAAAATTTTGTCATGAGTTCTCAGGCTGTATCATTAAATACTCCCATTACCATTTAATAATGACTAATATCAGTATAGGCAGTACACTCTCTTATGCATGGCTATTCACTTACTTTAAAAATAATCTGAAATATTCTGTATTAATATCACCTCAGAAAAATACAAATATTTCTTAAAAACTAGATTAAGCTAAATTACACAAATTTAGGCTATTCATTTTTCCTTTGATACCATATTAAACATAAATGTAACTTGTTGAGGGTACTAAATTAATTTGTTTTTAATCTAGAAACATAAATCATTTTATAAAATCTCAATTTCCGTCATTACTCTTTATATAAAATACAGAAAAACAAGATGCTATATTTAAGGAATGACTGTCAAAACTTCACTCTCAAGAAGTTCTTAGTCATCTTGAAGATTCAGACAGGGCTTGGCATAAACTCAGATCATGTCCCGGTAAGATAATTTCTCTGGGGCCATAACATTCACTCAGCTTTGAAGGATTTATCTTAGACAGATTCAGCTGGCCTATTAACAATTCTTATTCAAAGAATCTAAACAAGAAAGCAAGCAAAAAGGAAATAACTGGAGGTTTTTCAACCCCAGCTCTCAGCTTCCTTTTGGAAAAGATCTTCCTTCTTTTGTCTTTTCCTATGTAAACTTTTATTAATATTGTTTAAGAATAGCAACTACTAGAAGAGCCTAAAGTGTCATATGATTAATTTCCATACTTCTTTAAGTACATAGTACAGTTCTATACCATCCATAGCCTTTCAGTACACATTAATTTATGCCGAATATTTGATAATAAATTAAATGATAAGGCATAATACTGTGAGCTGTAAAACCAGTTGGTAGTAGATTTTTTAATCAACAACTAAAGAACATATATAATTATATGTAAAAAATTCATGGAAAAATTACAACACAATTCTAATTTATTCTTTCTCTCCTATGATATAAGGTTAGACTGTGTTCATGACATTTACATCTATAAATGGAAAAGAAATCTGTAAATGGAAATTACATTTATAAATGGAAAAAAAAAACATTTTGCAGAGAGAGAAATAAGTAAATATTTTGGAATGCTATGGTCCATAAAAGAGTCAGAGTAGTAAGTGTGATGAGAGAAATAGGAGAAAACTAACCATGATGGAAGAGCAGCATGAAAAAGTTAGTAACTAGAAAAAATTCTCACATGGAAAATATAACAAATTTTGTTCAGTTTAGAGAACAAAAATTAGCTATACATTTTAAAGAACTATTTGACACTTTTTTCAGTTAAAGGTGAATCATCCTTCCTTATTTGGCAATTTTTAGATTTTGTTTTATGTTAATTTGCAGCAATCTTTCCTAACTCAGTGTTTGCTTACTCTTCAGAATATAAAAAAAAAAATCACCAGGTAGACTGTGGTAGGGCAGCCAAAAGAAATAAATTATCAGCTCAATTAGCTTCTGGCTTTTTTTCTCAAACTTTCCAAGTTCAGACTATTACACTATTCAGCTGAAACTTCTCAGCTGCCTTCCCAGGTGCCAGAAGGTCTGGTCTATCTCTGAAGCTGCGTGCAATTCATTCATCCATTCTTCATACTTTTAAGAAACCTCTTACAAAAAAGAATGCTCACAGATATTGGTAGCCTACCAATATAAAACACTCTGATATGAAAAAATAAGGCACCTGTCAATTATCCTAATATGAGCGTTTACTTAATTCTCCACCACAGGTTTCTGCAAACAATTTATTGCTCCTTTCTTGTGGTTCTTACTGGAGCAAAGGAACATCATCACGTTGACATAATTTTTCATATTCTTGCAAATACTTTACCAATTTTAATTAAAAGTTCAGGCATATAATGACAATGTCATCTCTAAAACTGTTATATGAAAGTGAAATATAACTTCTGCCCTAGACATATATGTCACTTGATATATCAATTTGTGTTTGATTTTCTCAGTGGCTAATCATAGCTGACTGTCAGGAGATCATGGTTCCTGAACTTCATACAGTCTCCAGTGAACCCTCAGAAATGGAGCTTCTGTGGATCCTCTGAACAGGGGAACTCACACATCTATTGGATCAGCCAGTGAAAAGCGAGATTGAAATCTTAGGATTTTTTTTACATCACGGAAACTAAGCCAGTGATGACTGACTCATGTTTTAAGTTGAAAAACTGTGTTGACTTTGACAACATAAAACAATATGATTAAGAGAAATTAAGTAGAATCGAAATACACAATGTCTCTAACAGAAAGCTGAACATGTCGCAAGAACAAACTCATCAAAACAAGAGAAAGAGAAATTGTATGTGTTCACAATGTAAGCCAACTGAAGCTTCATTGCTTTCTAGCTATTTACCTAGTGAATATCTTATCAATTTGTAGGCTTTAACAGATTACCTATGCCATGTCAGAAGATCCCAAATATTGATGCCACAGACATACTGACCATGTTCTTTTAAGAGTCATATTAATTAATGGTCTTTACCCAAAGGCACTCTGTCCTTACATCACAAAATAAGCTGAAAAAGGCAAGTTAATAGGGAGCAAATTTTTGGGTCAATTAAAGGACAACAAAGGCAAAAATAAGGGGGGGGGGTGAAATGACTACTGATATACCTCTCTTTTTAGCCAATATCAAATTTTATTGGAGAAATCTATTTTTTTTGTTTATTTTTGAGTATATTAATTTCACGATAGTTTGATTTGTCAGTAATGCATAGATATCGAAGCTAAGGCTTAATCCTAAACATAAAAATGTATAGGTCTTGAACCAATTGACTGTGGCAGGATAAAAATGTAAGAGTTTCATATGTAGAGAGGAATTACATGTAACAATGCTAACATTTAACTGGTTCTTTATGACTGAATGTAGATTAAGGAAACAAAGAAAAATTATAATTTGAAAATTGTATATATAAGAAATTACAACTTATTGGTAGTCATCTTAGCAGTTATTTTCCAAAGGAAATCATATATATACATATATATCAAGATTTGTCATTATTTTTTTGAGAAGGTGATTGTCTCATGTGCAAAATAAACCTGTCTTAAGTCTCACATTAATGATTAAGAATTCCCCATGACTAGGGAGTTTCATTAAGTGTTAGAAGCAAAATAACATAAAGACTATGAGCATGAGCAAAGTTATTTAAACTACAGAGGCCTCAGTTTCATCATCTGGAAAGTGAGGGTAATAATTATGCCTACTTCACTGAGTTTTGGTGAGGATTAAATAAATTAATAAAGAATCTGATATAGAGTAAGCAGGCAGAAGCATTGGTTATAATTACAAATAACATGGCCTTTCACCTCAACTTCTTCCTCAACTTTAAAAAATTTAGATTGTATTCTATAATAAGGTTTTACTAAGGACCAATTTATCCCACTAAGTTAAATATAAAATAGAAATAAAAGAATATTTTAGCTTAAATATTAAAATCTGATCTTCTCTCGGTTGTTTAGAATTTCAGTAATGATGTTCCATATAGACAAACAAACTATCCATAGCTAAGTAAGTACTCTCTCTACGGTGCTTAAAAAGCTTCTAAACAGCCAGGAATGTACTCGCACAGTTTGATTAGCCCCTTATGTGAGATAAATGAGCAGTTTTTGTAAACACCAAATGTGATACAAGTCATTTTCAAAGAAGAGATTATCTGTAGGACAATATATATTCCAAATGTAATGTCTCCGAAATAATAGTTTCTTTTTTTTACAAAATGAGTCTACCTTTTAAAAAGTCAGGATTTTAAAATGGTACAAGAATAAAAAGAAAAAGGTAATAAGTGGCATGATACAAATGGATATGTTTACACAAAAAATTTATAACAGTTCACTGGCACAAAAACACACTTTGAACAGGGAACAAAATCTGGCATAAACAATTAAATCTGTCAAACAACTATAATGTAAAGAAAAGACACAGCACATATAAAAGTACAGGAAAGAGCTTTAACTATGTAGTGAATTAAATATATAAAAAGCAGACTAGGTTTCCATGAGATTAAAGACATGTAAGATTAGTCATTAGAATAAATGCTATAAGAATACAATCCAAAAAACTAAGGCTAAACTTGTTCTTCAAAAATAAAGACCCCAAAATAATCTCTTACAGTTTCCCAACCCCATCATCAAGCTGAAATGTTCAGGAAGATCACAGAGGAAAGTACTTTCTGGAAGCAGGCTTCACCGCCACCACATATATGATCAAGGCCTATACACATTCTCAAACCTGCCAGAGGCATACAAATCCATATCAACAGAATCAAAAACTGGAAAACATTGTCAAAAATGCACAAATTCTTATGAAAAGAATAATTTTAAAGAAAAGATCACAGAAAAACATAAAAGATCATAGAAATGGTTTTCAGAGCTAATTAAATTTAAATCCCTCTCCCTCTCTTCTGGCTTTCCTTCTCTCTGTTCACAGAATCACTGCATTGCTTTCTCTCAGGTACTAAGACTGTATAGTTTTGATAAAGCATTTGTAGTATCAGATGTTCTAAAGGTATCATTGATTACTTAATAAAGATAACCACCTCTCATCTGTACAATGCCTATCTCTGACCATTTCAAATTACTTTCCAATAGTTACCAATTACATAATTATTATGTAAGACAGTAAAGAGTATTGCCTATTTGCAGATAAGAAAATTAAGTCAGAAAGGTTAAGTAGCATTACAGGTCCTTAGGGGCTTTTCAGGTGGCACAGTGGTAAAGAATTTGCCTGCCAATTCAAGAGAAGCAAGAGACAACGGTTTGGTTCCTGGGTCAGGAAGGTCTCCTGGAGAAGGAAATGGCAACCTCCTCCAGTATTCTTGTCTGAAAAATTCCATGGACAGAGGAGCCTCATGGGTTACAGTCCATGGGGTCACAAAGAGTAGGACATGACTGAGCACAACAGGTCCTTAGAGAAGTCCCAGAAAACCAATGGCAAGCATTAATCTAACAGAACAGTCACACAACAAATATTTTGGAACTTTTCTGCGCCAGGCTCGGTTCTAGCAGTTAGCCCAGAGTGATAAGGTCCTTGTCCTTCTGTAGTGGATATAGCTGGAAGGAAAATCAATGGTAAACAATAATATATCATTATTCGAATGACCCCAGCACTCTTTTGTTATTTGTTTTCATTGTTTGTAAGTCATTTACTGTTAAAATTGAAAAGAACCTATTAAGAACGCCTTTCCCCAGGAGATGTACATAGAACTGTAAATTATCAATGGATTCCAAAAACTTGAGCTGAACTGGAGAACAAGGTTTTAGAGATGTGTGTAACACCTCTAAAGCAGTCCCCTCTAAAATCTAAAACCTATTAGGGGAGAGAAGATACTGGGATTTCCAGGAAGAGAAAGAGACTGATGATACTCCTTGTTCCAGAAGAAGTTAATCCTCTCTCAAGCCACCTCTCCTGCTCATCAATTCAAGCTGACTAAGAAATAGACCCCTCAGGGAAGTCCTTTGCCCTGTCATCTACATGAGCATCCGCAGCTCAAGAGCTTTCACTGTGAACTAATTTAATTACCCATGTTACTCAAATATGTTAACTAATTGATGAAAAATAGTCCCTTTCAAGAGGAACTTGACCTGTGGAATTAGTGACCTATATTTTCAAATCAGCAAATATTTATAACCATTAACATGCTCTTTAAGTAATATTATAGAAATATGATCTGAACTCAGGAGACCAATGGAATAATTTCCAAATTTAATCAATTCTGATACTGAGTCAAAAAAAAACTTATATGTAAATATATATGTATATGTGCATATATATATATATACATGCTTTATTATATATATACATATATATATAAAAATTACTTTATACATCTGAAGAAATGGTAGCTCTTGGATAATAAAACAGTGAGTAACTATAAAGATATGTATACTCATATACTCCAGGTTTCTAATATATACTTGACATCCTAAAATGTGACACAACTACATCTAAACTTGAATCTGTAAAATAATTTCAAATTAAATATTAATCAAAGGTACAATTATACCAAATCAATTTCATGCATTGCCATCTTACAGGATGAAGGCAAACTAAAGTATAAATTATTTATGAGGAAAAAAATCCATAATAACATTGAGCTAATCATCACAGTAATTGTAGCATTTCAGGGCAAGGGTGGACGAAGGAGATTTCCTTTGTTCATATTTTTTCTGTTGTTGTTCATATATTTTCAATCCAAAATTTCATGAATAAATCATATGCTTCAACCTATTTTAAAAAACTGAAGAAAATTGGAATCTGGTGTTCTTTAAAACATTAAAAAACAAAGTAGAGCTTTAACTGATTCCATAACACCATATAAAAAGATTTCCTTGATTTATGTATGTTTGTGTATGTGTGTTTGCATGCATCCTTTCTGGCTTCAATAAAATCCCTTTAAAATTGGAACCACTTCACTCAAATTAACATTGTCTCCTCCCTTCCCTTAGTATGTATAACTAACTGTTATAGCTTAGAAAAAAAGGGTTTTTATCAGCACAACTGAGTTAGTCAAAAGAAAAAGTTACCAATGTCTCAGATTTCAAGTCTAACTTTAGACAAACACAGGAGTGTTCTAAAATATTTCAAATATTAAAAATAAAAGGGACTTTCTTGGTGATCCAGTGGTAAGACTCCACCTTCCAATGCAGGTGGTATGGGTTTGATCCCTGGTCAGGGAACAAGGAATTCACATGAGGTGGGGCATGGACAAAAACAAAAAATTATTTTAAATACTTAACATGCCTATTTATATAAGAATATTAATGTTTTAAAAATCCACAATTTTATAGTCAATGATTTTGGTTTTATTAATTTTTAAACTTAAAATTTATAAGACAAAATCTGAATTCTATATTTTGCGGAAGAATTCTATGTGATTATGCCTTTTAAATGATGTTCATGCAACGTTGATTACTAAAACAAACTTTGGGATAAAATTTTATACTATATATTTACCTATAAATGTTAATGTGAAGTTATCTAACAGTTTAGAGGGAAAATGATGCTTATTTCTGTTGATGTATTCTAAAAACAACTTCACTCTATTTAAGACATATTAAATCTATAGTCCAAGATATTGATCAGAATACCATGCTAAATAAACTAATGCTGTACTCGAATTTTTTTTCAGAAAAATTAGCTGAGATATGCAATCATAGACGTGACCTATCACTACAGTAGAAAAAAATTATTTGTTCCTAAATACCAGACCACCTGACCTGCCTCTTGAGAAATCTGTGTGCAGATCAGGAAGCAACAGTTAGAACCTGACATGGAACAACAGACTGGTTCCAAATAGGAAAAGGAGTACGTCAAGGCTGTATATTGTCACCCTGCTTATTTAACTTATAGGCAGAGTACATCATGAGAAACACTGGGCTGGATGAAGCACAATTTGGAATCAAGATTGCTGGGATATAGAGATGACACCACCCTATGGCAGAAAGTGAAGAAGAACTAAAGAGCCTCTTGATGAAAGTGAAAGAAGAGAGTGAAAAAGTTGGCTTAAAGCTCAACATTCAGAAAACTAAGATCATGGCATCCAGTCCCATCACTTCATGGCAAATAGATTGGGAAACAGTGAGAGACTTTATTTTGGGGGGCTCCAAAATCACTGCAGATGGTGATGGCAGCCACGAAATTAAAAGACACTTACTCCCTGGAAGGAAAGTTATGACCAACATGGACAGCATATTAAAAAGCAGAGATATTACTTTGCCAACAAAGGTCCATCTCATCAAGGCTATGGTTTTTCCAGTAGTCATTTATGGATGTGAGAGTTGGACTATAAAGAAAGCTGAGCACCAAAGAATTGATGCTTTTGAACTATGGTGTTGGAGAAGACTCTTGAGAGTCCCTTGAACTGCAAGGAGATCCAACCAGTCCATCCTAAAGGAGATCAGTCCTGAATGTTCATTGGAAGGACTGATGCTGAAGCTGAAACTCCAATACTTTGGCCACCTGATGCGAAGAGCTGACTCATTTGAAAAGACCCTTATTCTGTAAAAGACATGACTGAATGACTGAACTGAACTGAACTGAAATAGGAAGAAAAACATTCTCAAAGCAGAACAGGTATAAAAAACATATGAATAATTTATACAATCTCTCATTTCTACTGGGGAAACAAAATGCCAAATTGTACATTAGCACCTTCAAATACAAGAAAGAAAACATTTTTCCCCCTGGTTTTTAGTTGCAGGAGATCATTGTATAGAATTTTTTACTGAAAGAAATTCAGTAAAAACACACCCTTTGTGACCAGTGACAGGTACTACAAGTTACACACAGTGCTTAAAATTAAATGGGAAATACAGACAAGTAAACATTTAATTAAATATGGGACTTACATGCTGTGATCAAGGAATACAAGAGATGTGGGGAGAGGTGGGGTATACAGAAAAGAAGGTTCTGAGGAAGTCATGACTCTGCTGGGCTCTGAAGCAATAAATAGCTTTTGGCAGATCAAAAGGAAGGTGGTAGGAGAGTGTAAACTCTAGGCTACCATACCAGGATCACACAAATCCTTGCAAAGTCATTTTAAACAGTTTAGATTTTAGGAGCTATTGAGAATCTCTGAGTGAGCAATCAAGAGAGACAGATCAGATTTTTACTTGTAAAGAGGTACTACCATTATCGAAGTAAGAAATGATGGTGATACTAATTAGAAAACTAGTAAAGGGGTGAGAGATAAGTGGGAAAACTCTAAAGGTATTCAGGAAGAAACATCAGCAAGACTAGATGATCAACTGATGTGACTGATGGAAAGAAAAGAGGCAGGAATTGATCTCAGGTTTCTGATCTGGCCAGTTGGATAGCTGGCAGCGGGGTGTCACTGTCATAGTTAGGAAATCATAGAGGAAAGGCAGGGAGAGAAAGGAAGATGAAGAGTCTCTTTCTGGATACTTGAGCAGGAGGTGCCACTAGGACTTCCAAATGGAGCTGAGTGTAGGGGCTGCCTAGAGAGAAAAGAACAGGAATGAAACAGGACAACTCTGACAACTGAATCCAAGAAAGAAGGTGTGGTCACCCCAGAGTAGACCACAGAGCAAAATCCTCCCGGAATATGAACATTTCAGGAAGAACCAGACAAATAAGAAGAAAATCCACAGCATTTGCATGGTAGACCTTGCTAGCTGCCTATTAAATATCCAATCTCTGTATCTTCCTTCAACAAAAGACCAGATTTTCTTTGGAGAAGAAATAAGCCCGCTAAAAACACATCTCTTCATGCAACTTTGAAACTAAGGGTGGCCACTGAACATCATTTGAGGCAATGAGATATAATCAAATTCTAGTTGGATGAGACTTCCAGGAAATTTACTATTTTTCTAAAAAAAAAAAAACAAAATAGGCTAATGATATTTTACATTCCTCCTTCAAGGATAGCACAGAGAGGTAACACTGAGAGATGCAGCAAATTCCCTTACAACCACAAGAAAAAGTTACATACTAAGGATGGCAGAACAGAAAATAATCAAAGGAAGCTAGATTCTTAGTGGTCCCTTGGAGTCATCATACTTTTCTACTTTCTCTCTGCAGCTGTCCTCCAGAATCAAATTAAACTTATTTGACTAAATTGTCTGATTTTGGTTACATGCAGTAGGATACAATCCTGATCTAGCTGGGTGCCATGATATTCTGGGAAAGAGAATATTTCACAAAGAAGGTCAACTGTGTCAAATGGCTGCAAGAGGTAAATTATATCCATAATAGAAGGCAAAGTTTAGAAAGCTGAGGTCAAGGCTATTAAGAGTAACAGGATATTAGTGAGAGAGAAGGGTAGGGAAGGCCACACACTGTGCTCTGCATCTCTTTGCAAAGTTTGGGTAGAGCACCATATTTAAATTGTTTGTTTGGAATACTGAATGGATCCTTGTTACAGCCTTCGACATGCTGATACAGGAGAAGAAAACATCTCTAGACACAAAATGGAAGCAATAGTATACCACATTCTTATTCGGATGATCTTAAAACAAGGGAACCATGAAGATGACCACACACCTGAATCCAAGATACCCACTTCTGAAATTGTATATCCTCCCACAAAGTACCAAATATTTGTGGTACAAAGAATTTTTTTTCTGAAAAACTATTTTGACAGTTCATTTAAATGTGGGAATCATAAAAATGTAGATCTCCTACTTGCATTTCACATCATTAATATTTTTAAAACATGGAGGTCTTACAGAAGAAGATGTGTTTATAGATGTATTTTCCAAATTATTTTATAACAGCTCACAGAAATAATTCACTGGAATGTATTTTGAGAAAGGCCACAGTAAAATATTTAAATGTTAACCATGCCAATAACAATAGCTTTACAAACCTTCAAATATACATTGTTATGAAGACATGCTGTATACTGTTGATATATGAAGAATACTTGTCATTTAACAAATACTTCTGTGGATTTCAAACATACTTGTGTATAAGACGACTACCACAGGGAACAAGAAGCTTTTTTTAAATGTACCCATATATGCTATTAGGTTTTCAGAATCCCCCTTTCTGAAATCAAGAGATACATTCTTTGGGACCATAGGAATGGAAGAAGTAAGCCCAGTAATGTGGCTGGCGCAGTAAATAGCACACGCAACGAAATCTACCATTCACACAGTGCTTGCTATTCACCAGTTCTAAGCACATTATGCATATTAACTTAATCCTCTCCAAAGCTCTGTAAGGTAAGTAGAATAATATACCCACTTTACAGGTGAGAGAATTAGACTACAGAAAGGCTAAGTAACTTCACCAAGGCCAGACAGCTATGCTAAGTAATCACTTACTGAGTGTACTGGGAACAAAATTTATTTTAACTGGACAGATTTAATCACATCTAACTATGAAGAGTTTCCATAATGCATTCTATGGAATTCTAAGAGCCATGGGGCTAATAGCTTAAGAAAATCCCTTACATGAAAAGAACACAAACTCTTCTTAGAACAGGTCATAAGAAATGTACTGTTACTCACCTGAAGTTGATGATCAAAATTTTAAATGAAATTGAAGAATCATAACCAACACAGTCCAGAAGGAACCTATTTCATGGGAAACCATACAGAGACCTAAGTGATCATTACTTTTTAACAAGAATTGACTTTATTGCTTATGAATGTCAGGAAGCCTAACCATAGAATTCTGAGATCATTCAAGTTTTAGGCTTTGGTGATTTAGACAAAAGATGAGAGAAACAGGGGAAAAGGTGACTATCAGCAGGATCTCAATCTACTGGTCCTAGAACATTTCCTCCTCTCCTGTGGGATTTTGGTTCACTACTGCTTGCTTTCTTGAGGTGGACCCAAAAGAAAATATATTGCAATCCCATTTTCCAAGAATTTTCGTAAACATGGTTCAATAAGGTGGCAACCTGTCTTACACTTCTATTTTAGAGCCAAGGGAAATAATTTGGATCAGGATGACAAGTGCTAAATTATACGATCAAAATGCGATATATGTTCTTCTACATCAGACACAGGCTCCTAAACCATTTTCTAGTGTCAGACTGACATAAGAATCTAATAAAAGGGTAACTTAATGTGACTCAGTACAGATAAAGTACAGTATTATCTGGTGAAGAGATACAGGGTGATGGAAAAGATTGAGGCAAAATATAAACCCTTTGTGGGGGTGCCTTTTCTCACTTTCTTTTTAACTTTCCAGCTTTTACTCTAAGTTTTACTCCATCATTCACTAGAGAAGATTAAAAATGTCCCTGTTCAGGCATACTAAATAACTTGGTCATAAACCTTTATTTCTCTTGACAAGTGTAAAAGGTCATAAGCGCTATTAAAACTTCAATTTAAACCTTAGGTTAAAAAACTACATATTTGAGAATGTTACTAAAGCTACAATTTCCACTTTGGATATTAAAAGACTGATTAGAAACTGTTTTATTATACTTAGAAACCTAAATTACACATCAGATGCACTTTACTAAAAATTCAGTTCAGTTCAGTCACTCAGTCGTGTCCAACTCTTTGCGACTCCAGGGACTGCAGCACATCAGGCTTTCCTGTCCATCACCAACTCCCGAAGTTTACTGAAACTCATGTCCATTGAGTCGGTGATGCCCTCCAACCACCTCATTCTCTGTCACCCGTTCTCCTCCCGCCTTCAATCTTTCCCAGCATCAGGGTCTTTTCAAATGAGTCAGTTCTTCACATCAGGTGGCCAAAGTACTGGAGTTTCAGCTTCAACATCAGTCCTTCCAATGAATATTCAGGACTGATTTCCTTTAGGATTAACTGGTTGGATCTCCTTGCTGTCCAAGGGACTCTCAAGAGTCTTCTCCAACACGACAGTTCAAAAGCATCAATTCTTCGGCGCTTATCTTTCTTTATAGTCCAACTCTCACTAAAAATGACTACTGGAAAAACCACAGCTTTGATTAGAAGGAAAAATTAGGTCCCACTTAATGATTTTCAAACATAAGAGATGCTGTAATTTAAAAATGGCTTTTCTGTTATCATTTACCACACAATATGAAAAGAAAGTCATGCTACAGAATAGAACTTGAGTAAATTAAAAACTTTGTGTTAACATATGCTGATGCATATAAAGGATACTGATGATCAGGGAGAGATAATCTTTGGTTCTGAATCTCTTTTAATACAACAAATGATCTTCAGGTAATTTCAACTAACAGTCAGAAGGACAGATTAAATGATTTCCAAATGACCCTTCCAGCACAATTCCATTCTTATTAATAAAACCTAGTTTTGTTTATTGTACTGTTTTCAGTCTAGAAAAGTGAGGCAAGGAATCTAGAATTTCACTTGTGGATCAGCCTTCCATGAATTCACTTAGAAACATCTAGGATACATTTCACATATTACTTTTCTTGATAAAAATGGTATGGATATTAATAAAGATTTGAGTATCTTCTTCTCTGCTTAACATTCCACTATCTGTAAATATTCATATAGAGGAAGCCATTTTTTCCTTATTCATCCAAGCAAATGGATTTCTCTGCTCTTCCAAGCTTATCCCTACCCTACCAGTACCCACCCCACACCCCTCTCCAGCACACGCTCTCTCTCTCTATCTCTCTCTGTTCCTGTCTCTGTCTCTCTCTCCTCCTCCCCTCTCCTTGAGTCCCTTTCTCTGTTACTCTATCCATGGAATTCCAGAAGCAGGAATACAGGAGAGGGTAGCCATTTTCTTCTCCAGGGGATCTTTCCAACCCAAGGATCAAACCTGGGTCTCCTGCACTGCAGGCAGATTCTTTATCTTCTGAGCCATCAGGGAAGCCCAAAAGTAACCACATCGGGCTCAAGTCCTCAAAAGGTGTTTGGAGCTCTAGGGGATGAGCAGGGATCTATGAACTCCAGTTCAGCACAATGTATACCACTGCTTCTCAAACTGGGATTTGCATAGAGTTGCCTTAAAATATTGTTTAAGTATACTGTCTGATTCAGGTGGTCTGGAGCAGGGCCCTGCTTTCAGTATCTTCAACTTGCTACCAGGTGATGCCACTGCTGCTGGTCCATGGATCGTATTTTGAGCAGGAACCTACAGCTGCTGCTTGTAGCAGACCCAGTCCTTCTCACATCCTTCCTGAGTTTGCCTCCCCTAAACGGCTGGAGGCATTACCATCCATATGGCTTTCTTCTCTTTCTTATCCATTCCTAGTTATTGCAGCACCCAGATTTCTAGGGGAAATCTTATTCTAACTTTTTCTAAAAAATCTCATCAACCACAGACCAAAGCCTAAGATTGTAATAAATAATGCAAAACATTACTATGCTGTAATTTTCCTTTGATTTCTCATCAAATTTGCTTCATTAAATATAAATCTATTGGACTCTGAAAAAGCTTTACATATACAGATTACTGGCAAAGTACAGGAATGCAATTAATTCTGCTTTACAGAATAATTATTTTGTGTATGTCCCCTCTATCCAGAAATATAAAGCAAATATGATTAGGTCCTGTTTTGCATATGTAAAGTTTCTTGAGAAACCCCTCAGGTACCATCAATATTAATTGTTTCCTTATCAACCAGGAAGTTTAAAGCTCTGTTTTTTATCAGCCAGTCTACAATATAAACACAGGTTGACTTACTCAGAGTGGGTCACTTTGCTGAGAGCCTATTCTAAATTTTGTTGTTGTTGTTCAGTCTCTAAGTCATGTTCCACTCTTTTCAACCCATGGGCTGCAACACACCAGGCTTCCCTGTTCTTCAACATCTCCCAGAGTTTGCTCAAACTCATGACCATTGAGTCAGTGAAGCCATCCAACCATCTCATCCCCTGTCATCCCCTTCTCCTCCTGCCTTCAATCTTAGAATCTAAAAAATGCCTTTGACTTTGTGTACTAGGGGAAGTCAACTAATTTCCTGAGTAATATCATCACCCAAAAGAGCAATTAACTATTGCAAAACCTTGAAAGAAAAACTCCCAGGGAAACAATACTGAGACTGTATTCTAAGAGCCATGGCTTCAAATGAGTGTTTAAGATCATATGAACCACTTGCTTTTCCAAAGAAGTGGAAATGAGATTGTTTCTAGAAGTGGCATTCTGATGTTTTATGATGTTAAACACTTCAAGTTACACGTTAGATCACATCATTTAAACAACGGGCCAGGAATGTCAATGAGTACTTGAATCACAGATGGATCCAGAGGAGGTAAATCTTGAGCTGATTATAACAGAATGACCAGTGGAACGGGAAGAGAAGCACATTCCACAATGAGGGTACAGAGGAAAGTGCCATTTCTTGAAACTGTGATGGGCTGCAGCGTACTGAACTACTGTTCGCCAATCACAGCTAACAAAACCTAATCCAAACTTTCAGTCTCATCTGCATGGTCATAGACTTGACCTTGACTTCACCGTCAGCAATAGTTGCATCTCTTGTAAAATCTCAACTTCTACTCTCTCACTCTATAAAGTTAAAGCAAGTCTTCAATATACGAATCTAATCTTCACTTTTCATCTCCATTACTACTTCTATTTCAAACTGGCACCTTCCTCTGCCTGTAATACTGCAATAGCTCCCTAACTGACCTCCCCCAATCATTCTCTAATCCATTCTCTACTCATGTAGCAAGCAAGTATCACATGAGTGAAGTTTCAAAATATAAATCAGATCATGTCACCTCCACCATTGCTTAAAAATCTTCTGTGGCATTCATTACCACACAATTGCACTCATTTCACATGATAGCAAGATTATGCTCAAAATCCTTCAAGCTAGGCTTTAGCGGTATGTGAACCAAGAACTTCCCAAATGTACAAACTCAATTTAGAAAAGGCAGAGGAACCAGAGATCAAACTGCCAACATATGCTGGATCCTAGAAAAAGCAAGGGAATTAAAAAAAAAATCTACTTCTGCTTCACTGTCTACGCTAAAGCCTTTGACTATGTAGATCACAGTGGAACAGTGGAATATTCTTAATGAGATGGGAATACTAGACTACATGGTCTGTCTCCTGAGAAACCTGTATGCAGGACAAGAGCAACAGTTTGAACTGGATATGGAACAATGGACTGGTTCCAAATTGGGAAAGGAGTACATCAAGGCTGTACATTGTCACCCTGCTTATTTAACTTATATGCAGAGTACATCATGAGAAACGCTAGGCTAAAGGAAGCACAAGCTGGAATCAAGATTGCCGGGAGAAATATCAATAACCTCAGATATGCAGATGATACCACTTGAGTGGCAGGAAGTGAAGTCTAATGATGAAAGTGAAAGAACAGAGTGAAAAAACTGGCTTAAACCTCAACATTCAAAAAACTAAGAACATGGCATCTGGTCCCATCACTTCATGGCAAATAGATGGGGAAAAAGTGGAAACAGTGTCAGATTTCATTTTCTTCGCCTCCAAAATCAATGTGGATGGTGACTGCAGCTACAAAATGCAATGATACTTGCTCCTTGGAAGAAAAGCTATGACAAACTTTGACAGTATGTTAAAAAGCAGAGACATCACTTGCCGTCAAAGGCCCATATATCCAAAGCTATGATTTTTCCAGTAGTCATGAAAGGATGTGAGAGTTGGACCATAAAGAAGGCTGAGCACCAAAGAATTGATGCTTTCGAGCTGTTGTGTTGGAAAAGACTCTTGAGAGTCTTTCGCACTGCAAGGAGATTAAACCAGGTAATCCTAAAGGAAATAAATCTTGAGTATTCATTGGAAGGACTGATGCTAAAGCTGAAGCTCCAATACTTTGGCTACTTGATGCGAAGAGCAGATTTGCTGGAAAAGACCATGATGCTGGGAAAGATTGAGGGCAAGAGGAGAAGGGGGCGAGAGAAGATGAGATGGTTGGATGGCATCACTGACTCAAAGGACATGAGTTTCAGCAAACTCAAGGAGACGATGAAGGACAGGGAAGCCTGGCATGCTGCAGTGCATAGGTTTGCCAAGAGTGGGACACAACCTAGCGACTGAACAACAACAACATTGCACTAAACATATACTCCAACAACATTAACCCAGTTACAAGACCCTGCATGACCTGGCCCATATCTCTAGCTGTTTTCCTTAGTCATAGGCCATATTAGCCATCTTTCATTTTCTCAAATATACCCAAGTTTATCTTTTCTCATGGCCTTTAAGATGCTTTTCTTTTACTTTGCATCTTGCTAACATCCACGTGTATTTCTGCTCTTGGTTTAACATTAATCCTTCTTGGCACATGTCACAATTTTAAGGAAAAGTTATCTGTAGGGTTAGTTACTTATTTTCTGTCATCATACCCCACTCTTTCCACTATATTGTCATTTCTATGAAGGAAGAAACCATTTTCCTTTTTGTTTACCATTGAAGAGCAAAAACTAAGCAGAATGCCTAGATAGAGCTATTTTGGGAAAAACATCAATTTTTTGGACAAACTATATTCTGTTATTCTTCATATTTTTATTTAATATCTGACTTTTAATGACCATATTATGTAACTAAGGGAAGAAATTTTATGCCCCCAAAACATTCAATGGGGCTTTATTCTAACATGACAAAAAAAAATTTTGAATAGATAATTAATGAAAGTTTTAAGTTAATTTATGTTGTATCAATTAAAATTAACTATACTAAGAAGGTATAGGTATGTTTTATTGAATAAACTTGTCATTGAAGCAAATAATTTAAACTAAATACAAATAATTCACACGTTAGTCTGTGTATGTGGGAAAGATGTCTAACATTTAAATCATAAGTAAATTGGGAGGATGACAAGGAGCAGTGATATGATGAAAAGATTTAAGAGATAACCAGATCCACCTGGTTATTTTACTATTTTTTAAAGACAGCATTATTGATATGAGGAGACACTGCCAAGAATTTCCCATAAATAAGTAAATACTGAATTGATTTCCTGAAAGCCTCAAGAGACTTTATATCTAAGCATCAAATAGTGTTGAAACAATCATCTTAGTACTTTTCAGCATATATAAACACCAGCTACTTTTTGAGAAAATAAAAGGACTGGCTCATGAGACTGGTGATGGAATATGTAACCTTTAACCCCAAGGTTACTGGACTGAAACTGGTCCAGGATGGTGTATATAGTAATATTCAGTAGATGGAAGCTGTTTTGTAGCATTCAGTCTAGAGAACTAAACACTTCCATTTAGTCTTTATGACACAGTGATGTGTTCCAACATAGACAAGGCCTTACTTTTTTTTTTTTCCATCTAAGAAAAGACTGAATATTAACTGAATAGTAAATAGGTTTCCCTAGAGAACGCATAGTGATGTTAGGATGTCTAGAAGGATATCCACCCAACTTTCAGCAGTGGTTAACTCCGGGCAAATGATATTATAAGAACATGTATTTTAAAAGAGCAAGTATGTTCTTTAAATAACATATATTAGTTCCATTATTTAGAAATAAAACATAACTTTTAAGTTATTTAAAAATGATCTTTATAAAACTTACTAATCATATTCTCTAACCTGAGACTAGGAGTAAAGGAAAGAAAATGTATAACATGTCTGCACTCTAAGATATTTCTACAAATTTGCTAAAGATTAAATATAACAGGTTTGTGAGCCAAAGAAAAAACAATAAAAGTTTGCCTAAGAAATCAACTGAACACATGCCTACAGCCTGTGATTTGTTTAACTAACAAATAGAACATCACCTGTTGGATATTTATGAATAAATGGTACATTCTCTGACAGCTACCTCTTCTAACACCCACATTCAAGCGGCCAATGGACTTTGTCCTTTTCGACTAAGATACCCATTGAAACTCAAACCTTCTCTTTATGTTCATTGTCACTGTCATCTCGCACATGGGTTATGGAATATGGGTTTCTGCTTTTACACTTCATACTAAATATTCTTTGGAAAGATAAACCAAAAACAAGAAAAAAAGAAAGAGTTTTTATCTAATTTCAAAGAAAATGAAAACTGTCTCCTCTTAATGAAAAGATGCTGTGCTTACTTTTCTCAACAAACACAAAATCCACACTATATTTACTTGAAGACATAATATTTCTATCCTCAATTCCTTACACAATTTAAACCTCATATTTGGATGCAACAATTGGTCTGATGGGCTTACTGCTTACATCATTGAGATTATATGATTTTTCTCCCTGGTTTTCTGATTTTCATTTCTCAGTTACTTGAGATGATAAAATAGCTACAAATCCAAGTTTCACGGTGGTCCAATAGCTAAGATTCTGTGCTCCTAATACAGAGAGGCCCAAGTTCAATCCCTAGGCTGGGAACTAGATCCCACATACCACAGTGAAGATCCTGCATGCCCCAAGACCTGGTGCCACAGAATAAATAAGAAAATAAATAATAAAATAAAATCTCCAAATAATTGCTATAAAAGACAGTTATGGACAGAATGTTTGTGTATCCCCTCTTCCCTCCGCTCTGCTCAAATGTGTATATTGAAATTTTAATCCCCAATATGATGGTATTTGGAGGTAGTTAGGGTAGAATGAATTATTGAGGGCATGGAGCCCCCGAGATGGTATTGGAGGCCTTATAAAGGGATAGAAACCAGAACTTTCTCTTCATCAGGAAGAGAAGTCTCACCAGAACCTGACCATGCTGGCACCCTGGCCTTCAACTTCCAAGCTTCTAGAACTGTGAGAAATATGTTTGTTCAGTAAGTACATGGTACTCGGTATTCTTAAAGCAGCCTGAACGAACTAAGAATGGCAACAACGAACAATTACATTCTATTGGTGGTAAAAACTCAAATTGTAAGTAAATATAATCAAATACTATAAGTCAATACTATTTTCATGTCTAGCATTAACAATGCTAATTAAAGATAAGGGTAAATCTCTCCTACCAGGAATTCAACTCAAGATGGAATTTAATATACTCCATATGCTCTGTACTTAACCAGAAATTAATTCAAGAAAATTTAATTACTGAAACATTTTATTTAAATTTTATTATATTAGCACACAAATCTTCAAATTCAAAATGGAGTCAGTCCATTTTTGATATAAAAACATTTAGATTCCCTCTGTATAAATGATCCTAGTGTCTGATCACAATAGAGGGAAAGAGAAAAAAGTAGTGAAACAACAATATGTGAATTTTGCAACAAAAGCCAGTGTATTTTAGAATGTAAGTGGGCAAGAAGGTGGAAAGATATTTTAAAATCACTAAATTAAATAAGTCTTTAATATTTTTCCTTTGAATACTGAAAAGAAAAATCATATATATATATAGATATATATATAAGTTTTACAAACTGATCAAAGAATAGAACTGCAAAGCTGTTTAAAAAGATACAGATTAAGTAGAGGAAACGAGAAATATTTTCAAAGATGAAATATAGAACTAGCTCAATTTCAAAGATAAGTCTTTCAGGGAACAATACACGTGTGGGTACACATATATATTCAATGAATAACTAGTGTCTGACCATAACAGGGGTTAGCTTGACTGGATGCATAATCAATCATCAATTAATCAATCAGTCTTTTATAATTTGATGGCATATTCTGATTTTATCTGCTCATCTGAACCATTTCACCTAAAGGGGTAATCCTTCCATCTTCCATGCTCAGATTTGAGAAACACATTTTAACAGTAAAATATGTTTTACCGTTTAACGCCTGGCTCTCAGCATATGTGGTCAGTACGCTTTCTCATTTTATCCAAATGAGGAAAATCAGATAAATCAAATTCTAAATCACTTTAAGAAGCATTGTTTAATAACAATATCGATGAAAGATCATAATATATTGACAGTAGTGGGAAAATATTACTTTAAAATATAAACATTCTACCTCAAGATAATTACTATTAAAAAGCACCCTAGCTAATAAAATCTGGAAAGACTTACTCTCTGATCAATTGCACAAAATTATTTTTTTCTGGAAAGACAGTTCTGTGTTTTGCTGCTAAGATAGCCAGCAGATGACTGTCTAGCCTGAAGGGATTTCTCTTCCTCAGGAGAAAACAGTTTACATAGGAAACAAATAGCCATATGCTGACTATGCACTGCTTAGCAGATGACGTAGAGAGACATGTTCTGCAATCGAAAGCATGAGGGTCAAGGTTCAAGTAAACTTTCCCTAAAATTCAATGCAATTATCCGAGATTGAATTACTTATTAATATAAGTTGTGTCAAAAAACTGTGCTATAAATTTACGCCAGGCATAAGATGAACTAAATTTAATAACTTGGTATTTAATAATTTGGTAATGTTGGGCATTAAAGAACGTACCCATAAAATTTTCTAAACGTTCAGTAGACTATCAAATAAAGCTAGTTCAAAACAAACAAGAAATATGACTTGCAAGACTGTTTTAAAAAGTTCAGCTCAAAATGGAATTAAACAGTGAGTTTTTATGTCTTAGAAAGAGAAATATATTTTAAATTTACAAATTTACAAATTAAAGTCCTCAAGATATATCATTCTTGGCTTGTAAAGAAAAATAGTAATTTAAAAATAAAATTTAAAAATGTATCTGTAATTAAAAATGCTTTTACCTTTACAGAGATAAGCTTCCAAAGATGGATGGAAACTGTAGGTGTAAGGACTACCATATATTTCTTAGCATTCCAATTCTTAGAATTTATAATTGTGTGAGATAAATTTAATTGCATCAAAATTGATTTTTCAAGAACAAGAATACAACTTTTACCACATAGCAAATATCATCACCTACAGATTGGTCAGTGATTTTCACTGGGTCCAGCTTTGTCAGGTGCATGTTCAGGAGCTCAGTTGTATCCAACTCTTTGGGACCCTATGGACTGTAGCCCACCAGGCTCCTCTGTCCATGGGATTTCCCAGACAAGAATACTGGAGTGGGTTGCCATTTCCTCCTCTAAGGGAACTATCTTCCCAGCCCAGGATCTATCTTCTCAACCCAGTGATCCAACCCACATCTCCTGCGATGCTTGTATTGGCAGGTGGATTCTTTACCACTGTGCCACCTAGGAAACCAAACTTGAATATAACTGGATTTAAATGAAAACAAAAAAAACTAATCCTAAAAATAACCAATAAATACAATCCTCTTGGTGCATTATTTAAATTTAAATAAATATTAAAAACATGAAAGACAAGAATATTATTATTTCTATAGAAAAATAAAAGTTTGAAATGACCTTCCATATCATTTTTTCCCCATTGTTTGAGAAATTGACAATTGTTAGGAACCAAATAATCCAGTTGTTTCAGCTGTAAAACTTGGTTTAAAGGCAAATAAAACACAGATAAATGTTTTTAAAGACATTACCAACAACTGTGCTGTGAAACCAGTGTTGCCTCAAGATACTTTTGTTAATTCCATTACTTTGGGCTATAGCATCACTAAGAAATTAGATGCAAGCTTTGTCTTCCTGTGTCTGAGCCTTTGGGAGAAAGAATATCTCTTATTGAACTTCTGGTGCCTAAACTAAGAAAATATAAAAAAATAATAATACTCTCCAGGAACTAATAAAACCAAGCTATAATAGTGCTTTATAGATTTAACCTATAGCAAATATGACCCATGTTTCCCCGTCTACCCTCCTGTCTGGTATTTATATAACATACAAAAGGCTAGTTTTGATTTTACAATGCAAACATATGTTAAAATGGTGAATGAGCAGTAACCACTGGCTAAAATAGACAACTGAAATATATATGAATTAAATTACTACACATCTATTTGTAGTGTACTGAACCATGATTAAAAAAAAGAAAAATTAACTACAGAGAAGTTAATGTTTCCCATATAACTTACATGTCCAAATAACACAATTTATCTAATCAAAAACATACTTTTAATTTTTGCAATTTAACTAGTATAAAAATTATTGGAAGCAAACACTACTTAAGCTTTTTCAAATAATTATTATCACTAATATGGATCCTTATTATTATACTATCCTCATTAAAACCAAACTATATTTGATAAATGTATAATATCTATATACTTTCCCCTTCCCAACTATATGAATTGTTAATGAATGAGATCTTAAAGTATTTTCTAGAGTAGTTTCATTAAATTTTATTCAGTACATTATAATTATTTTTTCCCTCTGGAGCTTGAAAACATTTTGGAATGTGCCAGGAATATCCCACTAATATTTGTGAACTCTGCATTAAGGGACTGTGTAATAGAATATTTTACTGGTAAACGTTATATAATGATCTGTCTTTTTTCAATTTCGTATGTTTGTTGACTGAGACTGCAAGAACTTTTCCCATAATGGACTCTCAAGGTTATGGAATTTCTAAGTTAGGAAAAGAACTTAACTGGAAACTAACAGTACCTTTTAAAATAACTGCACAAAAGCCAGATTAAAACAGACAGGTCTCTAAATCCCAATACATTAAGGATATCTTGATCATCTGAGGTAAAACTAGAGGTGTTTTGAAAAGGAAGATATAGAGGGTAAGCATTTAGACACTCAATTCAAGTCTATCAACTTTTAAAAAACTCTGACAATGACAAGAATGCAAGGAGAGTAGATAACAACACAGAAACATGAGATGATCTTTGATATTTCTGTTGCTACATATTTCTTATAAAGAATTATAATTCCAGAGAATTTACAATCACTGATTTCCCTCCTGGTCTTTCGTTCCTCAGGTATTACATACAAGAGTTGGCCTAGGTTATCTAGGCCGACATCATCTTTCTTGATTTAAATTTGCTCTCAAATATTAACTTACACTTAATCTTCACAGAAGATAATTATTCTTAAATATAATGGTGTTAAGAGTTAGAAAAGTGTTAATGTAAGTTTAAAAGATGTCTTTGGCAAAACATATGTCTTCTTATAAATAAGTTGAACCTTTAAATTCTTTTGCTTGTGCTTCATTTAAAGTTGAGTTTAAAAAATAAACATACAAAAATATCTTAAAAATATAAAATATAAAATAAAAAATATAAAAATATCTTTCTGTTGTGATTCCACTTTTTCTACATATCACTGATTTATTAGCTCTAAGACCTACTCTGAGAATCAAGGCAATAAGAGAAAGTACAGTAAGTTAATTATCAGTTAACTTCAAATAGAGAAATACAAACTTGGGTTTCAAGTAAATGTTTTAAAAATGTGAATGTCTAGTTTTGACACAGTTTCAAATGATTAAATGATTTTTCATTCTATCTAATTTAAGTTTTATGCTCATATAAGATATCTTTGGCCTTCTGTCTCAAGTATTCAGTATTGCATGGCTCTGTGAGTGTGAATCAAATCATCTTAAGTTTTCTAGAACTGATTCCACATTAATAATATGATTGAGTTGGAATAATCTGTCTGTAAATTCCTTGCTATGTTTACAGTTTCATAATTATCTGTGATTCTATATAGTCATGTTCTAGTTGAATGTTGGATGTAATGTTAAAGATTATGAAAACTGATTACATAACTAGAATTTTGAACATGAAAGAAAGTGAAAGTGAAAGTCATTCAGTCATGTCCGACTCTTTGTGACCCCATGGACTATACAGTCCATGGAATTCTCCAGGACAGAATACTGGAGTGAGTAGCCTGTGCCTTCTCCAGGGGATGTTCCCAACCTAGGGATCGAACCCAGGTCTCCTGCATTGCAGACGGATTCTTTACCAGAAGCCCATTTTATTAAAATATCAATCACCTTGGAAAACATTACACATAAAAATAGACATAGTTACATATACAATTTTATATATAATTATAGATAGTCAAAGTGAATTAGATCTAAATTTCATTTGTCTCTCTAATTCCTATACAATTCTCAATTTCTGTCATATATACATATACTCAGCAGGATTCTTTCAAGGGAATGAAATTTTCTGACTCGAGTGCTTATTGAAAATAAGAAAAGCCTGATTCTAATTCCAATACAATACACATCTAGACTCTAAATATAACAACTGAATCATTAGTTAACCAAATCCTTCTTGAGGTAATTTCAAATTAGGGGCCTGTTTTATCTGCATAAATATACAGAGCCATCAACCACCCAGGGATTCCCATCACATGTTTTCCTCTCAGGGTGCACTACAGTGTAGCAAAGATGATAAAGTATGAGGCATACATATACATTTCTCTACATTTAGCTTTACCCAAAGTACAATGTAGTTCTGACAATTGGAAACAGTTTAAAACCATAACATCCACTACCAGTTGAAAGTATTTCTCCTAATGAAGACAAAACGAAAAATATCTTACAGTATTCTTCTTACATCCTCATATGCTATATATTTAAAACGAACAAAGGAGGGGAATAAATCAGTTTCAGTGAGCATGTTCAAAGAAAACAGCTCCAAAAGGTAAAATACAATGCAAGGACGTTTGCTCAATACTATAAAAAACCTAAATGTGAAGAGAATTTGAAAAAGAATAGACATATGTATAATTGAATCGCTTTGCTACTGAAACTAACACAAAACTGTAAATCAACTCATAGTCCATCATAAAATAAAAATGTTCTTAAATTAAAAAAAAATAAGAAAAACAGTTCACAACAATGTATGAATCCCAATTTATCTTGAATAACCAGTTAGGATGAGAAATCCAGAAAATTCAAATAAACAGTGGATTATATACACATATAAAGCTACAGATCTTCCTCAGGTAAAGCCTGTGATACATGTTTAATTTTTTCTTATCACGAACAAGGTAAATGATCCCACACTGCCATCCCTCCAACCAACTCACAGGCCACACACCCCCCAACTAAAAGCCCATTTTACTTACTGGCTACCTCCAGCGATGCATTGTGACTCACAGCCTCTCCGAGGTAATTCCTTGCTACACAGACGTAGACACCTTCATCAGGTCTACTTTTTCGTCCATGCACTATACGTAAGAAAAATAAAGATCCACTTGGCAGCAACATTCGGTGTGAGCGAGGGTCATCTTTGTCTGTCTCCACTCTCTCCCCACCTTTGTACCATTCGATGGTGGGTGTGGGGCGACCTTCAGCTTTGCAGTTCAAAGTTGCAGGTTCTCCTTTTGAGACAATTAGATCTGAAGGGTGTTCAACAATGCGAGGTGGAAAATCTTCCTGACGAAGACGGGAGCCTGCAGAAGAATTGACAAAATAGCTTCATATCATCACTTGAAAACAATTAAAAGTCTTATATCAAAAGCCCAGGCGTTAGCACTACCATCTAATAAATACTGCATAGTATTGACCTACTCTTCCTAGCCTCCTTCCTAACTAATCCCTCTGGTGTCTACTTTAACCATACTTTCTAATTCCTGAATCCTTTTGACCCTCCACTTAGAAAGTGCTCTTGCTAAAACTCTGTCTGTACAAATACCATCTACTCTCCAAATCCCCTGTCCACAAATCTTTTCAGAACCCATCACCCTGTCTGTTTGTACCATGTACAAGCCTGTTTTTGCAGAGGAATGTGTTACAGAATTGTTGACTGTTACAAATAATGGCATGGCTTCCTGGAATCTCCTCCTCCATGAAACATCAATCAACACTTTAGTAAAATATATGCTATATATTAATGAACATTTATGTGAAATATGCAGGATGGAACTTTATATAGACTTTTATATCTTTCTAAATAATAAATATATGTACATATATATATTAATACATATATATAAACATAAGGATTGCTCAGCCATTTCCGACTCTCTGCAACCCCATGGACTGTAGCCTGCCAGGCTCCTCTGTCCATGGAATTTTTCAGGCAAGAATACTAGAGCGGGTTGCCATTTCCTACTTCAGGGGCTCTTCCCAACCCAGGGATGGAACTTGGGTCTCCTGTAATGCAGACAGATTCTTTACCATTAGTGTAACCCGGGAAGCCCCATACATACACACACACACACATCTATATACACAACACACACACATATGTTATATATACATATTTATATATATACACATATATATACTTTCCCAGAGTTTTTATTCAATAAAGTTTATTAGTCTCCCATCATTATTTTATTACTTTAGTAGATTGCAAAGATGAAATGTTACATAATTGAGTTTAAATAATTAAATACCAAATTGAAAAGGATATTAGGTGAGGAGCTACATTCTAGACCATATGTATTGCTTAATAAGCGAAGTCTTGAGAGTGTCATTTACGTATTTTCTGTTTGTGCCTTATTTTTTCCAATGAGATTTATTTGTTCCAATTTATTTATTTGTCCTCTTATTTGTTCCAATCTCAATGAACAAAGAAAAGTGGAAAGCAGTCTTGCTTGACACCTCTTTCTGTCCCTTAATCCTCCCTCAAATTTCTCAAATCAATCTGCTCATCGCAATCTGTACAGCCAGTTACCATCCCAGATCAAACTGCTGTAGATTCCCACCAGGATTTAGGAAAGCTCTTAAATAGCTTCACTTCAATGCAGCCAAATGAAGGCTTTGAAGTGCAAATACAATCTGGGTCCTCCTCTATTTTGGTGACGCTTAAAATAAACTCATTGCTCTTAAAGTCTTTAACAAGACCTACCAGAGTCTGTGTTCATTTCCCTATCTAGCTCTCAGGACCCTTCCTATTCCATTGCTTTCTCTGCTTTATTCACCTGAGTTTTCTGTTTGTTCCATATATATATATTAAGCTTCCTCCTTCAAAGGGCTATGCCTGCCTTAGGGTCTGGTCTCAAAAAGATCTTATTCTAGTGTATACCCATTCCTCTTTCAAATCTCTACCTTCTCTGATCTTTACCACAAAATGTAAATGCTCCTTTTTAGCAAGGGTATGAAACAACCTGTGGTAAAATAATGAGAATTATATTTTAAATTTATTTGCTAGATGCCTTGAACACTGTCTGTCTTTCCCATTACTCTGAAGTTCTGTGGGTCTAATTTAGCTCACGGTTTCTTCTCTTATACTTGGCAGATTGCTGAACACACTACACATATTCTATAAATACATGTTGAGTAAACAAAAAGTGCTAACAGCAAAACCTTATTTGAGTGGAATGCTCTGATGCTTATTTATCATGCTCTGTATGAAAATACTTTAAATATTTCATGTTTATTTTTATCATTTTATTTATTTTTAATATTTTTTAATTTTATATTTTATTTATTTGGCTGTGCCAGGTCTTAGTTTTGGCATGTGGTCTTCGATCTTCATTGGGGCATGTGGAATCTTTAGCTGCATCTTGTGAACTCTTAGTTGCAGCATGCGGGATCTTGTTCGCTAACCAGGGATTGAATCTGGTCCCCCTGGATGGAGAGTGCAGTGTTTTAGCCACTGGATCACCAGGGAAATCCCAAAAGATTTTATTTTTAAATTGTAACCATATATACACACCGTTTAACCTCTACTAGACTATAAACTCTGCATGGAGTTTATTTATAGCTCTAATTTGTAATTACTACAGTTACTATTTAACAATGAAATGATGAAACTAAAAGATCTATTATTTGCTTATGTCCACCATGAAACAAAAAATATATAATCTGAAATATTGAGTAATAATTTTGTAATCTGAAATATTGAGAAATAGCTTTAGTTCAGTGCATCATATACAATATATCATAAATCTTTTAAATGAAACCAGGCTCCAGAAGTGGAGGAAATAAGCGAGCAAGATGGGGAAAAATTACTTGGAAATTCGTGGTCTTTCACAAAAGCTATACTGATGGCAAATGAAATTTAAATTGAATTTAAGATTACTCAAATACAAGTACTGTAGAGCTCCAGAAAATACAGCATTATACTATATTACTGGCCTTTATTTTGGCTCTAACTATGAAAGCTGTATGCTAATAAGGATCAACTGCTGAGGACATATATATTTAATTTAAGCAGATTTTATTTATATTCTGAAAGTGTATTTCAGATAGGAAACTGACATGTATAGGTTGCTATGAGAATACAAAAAATGGGCACATTAAGATTGCCTGAGAGAGACATGCCAGCATAAGAAACTTGAGGTGAGTTTTAAAAAATGAGTCAGGATGAAAAGAAAGAAGAGGATTTCATTCAGAGGCACAGATATAGAAGAATACAGTGCATTTTTGTGATCTCAGTTTAGGCGGATGTCAGAGATTATGAAGCCCATGCCTGATGAAGCAGTAATGTGATGGGCTTTGCACATCAAGCCAAAGTTCTGGAACCTAACTGAAGGCAGTTGGTTCAGTTCAGTCACTTCAGTCACTCAGTCATGTCTGACTCTTTATGACCCCATGGACTGCAGCACACCAGGCTTCCCTGTCCATCACCAACTACTGGAGCTTGCTTAAACTCATGTCCATCGAGTCGATGATGCCATCCAACTGTCTCATCCCCTGTCATCCCCTTCTCCTCCTGCCTTCTATCTTCCCCAGCACCAGGATCTTTTTCATTTCATCAGTTCTTCCCATCAACTGGCCAAAGTATTGTATTGGAGTTTCAGCTTCAGCATCAGTCCTCCCAATGAATATTCAGGACTGATTTCCTTTAGGATTAACTGGTTTGATCTCCTTGCATTCCAAGGGACTCTCAAGAGGCTTCTCCAACACCACAGTTCAAAAGCATCAATCTTTCAATGCTCAGCTTTCTTTATATTCCAACTATCACATCCATACATGACTATTGGAAAAACCATAGCTTTGACTAGATGGACCTTTGTTGGCAAAGTAGTGTCTTTGCTTTCTAATATGCTGTCTAGGTTGGTCATAGCTTTTCTTCCAAGGAGTAAGCATCTTTTAATTTCATAGCTACAGTCACCATCTGCAGTGATTTTGGAGCCCCTCAAAATAAAGTCTCTCACTGTTTCCCCATCTACTTGCTATGAAGTGATGGGACCAGAACTATGGACAGAGGTTCGTGACATTGTACAGCAGACAGGGATCAAGACAATCACCATGGAAAAGAGGTGCAAAAAAGCAAAATGGCTGTCTGAGGAGGCCTTACAGATAGCTGGGAAGAGAAGAGAAGCAAAAAGCAAAGGATAAAAGGAAAGATATTCCCATCGGAATGCAGAGTTCCAAAGAATAGCAAGGAGAGATAAGAAAGCCTTCCTCAGCGATCAGTGCAAAGAAATAGAGGAAAACAACAGATTGGGAAAGACTAGAGATCTCTTCAAGAAAATTAGAGATATCAAAGAAACATTTCATGCAAAGATAGGCTCGATAAAGGAAAGAAATGGTATGGACCTAACAGAAGCAGAAAATATTAAGAAGAGGTGGCAAGAATACACAGAAGAACTGTACAAAAAAGATCTTCATGACCCAGATAATCACGATGGTGTGATCACTCACCTAGAGCCAGATATCCTGGAATGTGAAGTCAAGTGGGCCTTAGAAAGCATCACTACGAACAAAGCTAGTGGAGGTGATGGAATTCCAGTTGAGCTATTTCAAATCCTGAAAGATGATGCTGCGAAAGTGCTGCACTCGATATGCCAGCAAATTTGGAAAACTCAGCAGTGGCCACAACACTGGAAAAGGTCAGTTTTCGTTCCAATCCCAAAGAAAGGCAATGTCAAAAAAGGCTCAAACTACCGCACAATTGCACTCATCTCACATGCTAGTAAAGTAATGATCAAAATTCCCCAAGCCTGGCTTCAGCAATACGTGAACCGTGAACTTCCAGATGTTCAAGCTGGTTTTAGAAAAGGCAGAGGAACCAGAGATCAAATTGCCAATATCCGCTGGATCATCAAAAAAGCAAGAGAGTTCCAGAAAAAAAATCTATTTCTGCTTTATTGACTATTCCAAAGCTTTTGACTGTGTGGATCACAATAAACTATAGAAAATTCTAAAAGAGATGGGAATACCAGACCATCTGACCTGTCTCTTGAGAAACTTGTATGCAGGTCAGGAAGCAACAGTTAGAACTGGACATGGAACAACAGACTGGTTCCAAATAGGAAAAGGAGTACGTCAAGGCTGTATATTGTCACCCTGCTTATTTAACTTATATGCAGAGTACATCATGAGAAACGCTAGGCTGGAAGAAACACAAGCTGGAATCAAGATTGCTGGGAGAAATATCAATAACCTCAGATATGCGGATGACACCACCCTATGGCAGAAAGTGAAGAAGAATTAAAGAGGCTCTTGATGAAAATGAAAGAGGAGAGTGAGAAAGTTGGCTTAAAGCTCAATGTTCAGAAAACTAAGATCATGCCATCTGGTCCCATCACTTCACGGGAAATAGATGGGGAGACAGTGTCAGACTTTATTTTTTGGGGCTCCAAAATCACAGCTGATGGTGACTGCAGCCATGAAATTAAAAGACGCTTACTCCTTGGAAGGAAGGTTATGGCCAACCTAGATAGCATATTTAAAAGCAGAGACATTACTTTGCCAACAAAAGTCTGTCTAGTCAAGGCTATGGTTTTTCCAGTGGTCATATATGGATGTGAGAGTTGGACGGTGAAGAAAGCTGAGCGCCGCAGAATTGATGCTTTTGAACTGTGGTGTTGGAGAAGACTCTTGAGAGTCCCTTGGACTGCAAGGAGATCCAATCAATCCACCCTAAAAGAGATCAATCCTGGGTGTTCATTGGAAGGACTGATGTTGAAGCTGAAACTCCAATACTTTGGCCACCTGATGCGAAGAGTTGATTCACTGGAAAATACCCTAATGCTGGGTAGGATTGGGGGCAGGAGGAGAAGGGGACGACAGAGGATGAGATGGTTGGAAGGCATCACCGACTCGATGGACATGGGTTTGGGTAGACTCCGGGAGTTGGTGATGGACAGAGAGGCCTGGCATGCTGCAATTCATGGGGTAGCAAAGAGTCGGACACGACTGAGCGACTGAACTGAACTGAACTGATGGGTCCATATGCCATGATCTTAGTTTTCTGAATTTTGAGCCAGCTTTTTCACTATCCTCTTTCACTTTCATCAGAGCCTCTTGCATTCCTCTTTGCTTCTGCCAAAAGTGTGGTGTCATCTACATATCTGAGGTTATTGATATTTCTCCCGGCAATCCTGATTCCCACTTCTGCTTTATGCAGCCCGGCATTTTGCAGGATGTACTCTGCATATAAGTTAAATAAGCAGGGTGCCACTAAACAGCCTTTCCCAATTTTGAAGCAGTCTATTGTTTCATGTGCAGTTCTAAATGTTGCTTCTTGACCTGCATACAGATTTCTCCGGAGGCAGGTAATGTGGCAATAAGAACATTCAAATACTGTAAGCAAGGGATTGCATGCGCAAGTTTGGTATTAAAAAGCTCACTATTGGTACTATGACACTAGAATGCAGCAGCTAGCTAGGAAGGGATGAGTTAGGATACTTTTGTACTCTTTCAATAATAAATTCTGAAAGCTTGTACTTGGATCTTGAGTGACAGAAAGGGAGACAGAAGGAAGAATCTAGAAATAGTTACAATATCAACAGGATATACTCACTGGCAATTTGGGAAAAGACGGAAATGAAAAATGCACAAGATGGAGGAGAAGCAGCAGGTAGAGAAAGTTCAAGATTCTGGTCTGCCCAATGGGTGAAGGGCAGCCCCAGAGAAGGTCGAGAATAAAAGAGTGAATATGGTCAGAGGAAGAAGAACAGAGATGATTTATTCACCATGAGTAATGGAGAGTTCAGGATACTTCCAGAATATACAAATGAAGACAACTAGTTGCCAATGACATATCCAGACCTCAAGGAAAAAAAATTCTCAGCTGGATCTGTAGATGAGAATCAAGCTGGAGACTGAAAGCCTGGGAAAGAATAAAACTGTCTACGGAGAGTATATAGAGGAAGTAACGGCCAATTACAGAAACTGGAGATCACCCAAGCTCCATGAAAATACAGTGGAGCTCAGGACTCCCTCCATCTCTAACCTATGGCCCCATACACCTGGACCACGGCCAGCATGCCTTTGGAAGTGGAGAACTTGGGCCCAAGTTTTCACCATGATGTTTGTACAGCAGCATTCAGTAAAGGAGTTTCAGCAATAAAAATGCTCTCTGTTCTGTTAAAGGCTAAATTTTCAAAATGCTCTGTGGAATAATCTTTTCTCAGATTGTTTGCTCAAAAAAGAGAGCTGTGGTTCTCAGAATCTTTTAATCTTGCTAATGCACACTATGTGTGCTAGAAGAAGAATATAATATGTGGCATTTCTCAAACTTATTTGGCCATTGAACTGTTTTTATTTTTCTTTTTACAAGACATCCCACTGAACTTTGTTTCTGAGGAATACACTTCAAAAGAAAACACACTCTGTTAGCATATAATCATCCAAAGAGGATGAACAGCAAAAAAAAAAAAAGTTATTTGACAGAGGAGCCAAAACCTTTGGAAATCATAACAAAAAACACAGAAATGCAACATTTCTCATAACACAGAACCTTGAAGAAAGGAATGTTCTAATTCCAGTGACATTTATAACACGTGATTAGTTAACCTCAATAGTAACAATTATAAATGGCAATCAGTATCTCTATAAAAACCATAATAAATTATTCTTTATTATCATGTCTAAGCAGGAAGAAAAGAAATGGAAGGAAAATAAATATGAAATGTCCATCATCTCCTTAATCACAACAGCATCTTTATGAGGTGTGGTGTTGTTATCTGGTATCCATATGGGGGGACTGAGACTCTCTGCTGTCACTCAGCTGGAAGGTGACAGTGCTGGGATCCAATTCTAAAATCAGATTCAAAATCCTTGCTCTTTCCCACTATTCCATTAACACTGCTAGGATTAATTAGTTAAAATCGATAGAGAAACAGGCTTTGTCCACTCTTGCTTCCAATGCTACAGGTTGTTAATTTTGATTTTTAATTTAAAAATTTTTTAATTTTTAAAATTACATAATAAAAACAGCTAGACGCAGTCAAACCTGATGATATCTAATGTTCTTTTCCCACACAATCAGAATATCTAACTGTAAATCATATGATTCCAAAGTCACTTAACTCAGTAAAGACTTTCATGATGAGTGAATAAGAAAATAAAACATTCCTTGTACTGTGTAATCTTCTCCAATATGAGCTTGCAGTTCTGAACCTTGGGAATATCCTATATTATCAGTTTTTAATATTTGAGAACCTCAGTTTCTACATACTCTTTGTACAATTACAGGTAAATATCCCTATTCCTGTTATTTTCCACCAACATGCTTTGAGTGAAAAGCAATCCAACTTCTACGAATCACTGTGCCTCACTTTCTCAAAGGAGGACCTTGAGACAGTTACACCAAGAATAAACAGGAAAGAGCACTGATAAATCTCAGAAGAGAGTTAATGAAAGACCCCTAGTTACTGCAGTCTTTTTCCTTAAACATCATGTCCATCTCCTCTCTGTCAAAGCAGCTCTCTTTATATAATATTCTTGACACACAATTCATAAAAAGCCTTCTTTCTTTCTTCAATCTTAAATTCAGAGTTCCTATAAACCATCCAACAACCATCATTCTAGTTACGCTAATTTGAGCATTTTTTATATAATAAATGGTTTATAATACACTAGGCAAAACCAAATTCAAATTTTGCGTAAAAAACTAAAAAAGTTACCAAGAAGAGAGGGTAAAAGAAGAAAGGGGTTGATGAAGTGAGGCTTTAACAGGGAACTAGGATGATAATGTCAGCTGCCCTTGGCAAGAATCCTGGTAGAACCTTGGGAATATAACACAATTGACTCCAGGCAAGTGCAGCATCAGGGAAAAAGGCAGGGCAGGATTCCTTCAACAACTGCCCAGTTGGAAGATAAAATATAAACATGAGTGACTGAAATATCTAAATATTTACACAACCGCAGCTGGAAAAGGATACACACGTAAGTGCTAAGTATTTCAAGGAAATATATCAAAGTCACATGAGATTTGTTATGAGGGAATTAAACTCCTAGTTGGATATAAAGTGTTCCCCCCTTTTAAGACATCGCATTTGCAGAAACAAAAGTAAGTAACCATTTAAGAGATTGATTTTCTAATATTCTATTGAGGTATGCAAAACATACAAATATATAATTTTACTCTTTCAAATGTATGATTTTATTCTTTTCTAGTATAAGGAGTAATACATGTCTCAGGGTTTTGTCTGTTTATGTTATCAAGTCTGTTTCTTAGTAGTTTGAGAGAAGCAGTATTAATTTTATTAACAAATTTTTGTTTTGATCCAAATTTCTTTTTCCTATTCCTTGGTAGGTAAAATAAGAAAACCTAAAATGATTAAAATATCCATTCGTATCATATATCATATTAAAATATCATGCAGCACAAGAATGCTTGTACTATTGCTAAAAGCACAAGAGAAACAAATTCAATGAGTACATGACAGATGCACAATGAATATTAATAGACAATTCCGTGACATTTGCCCAAGGGTGGGGGGTGAAATATATACTGCCTTGACAACATACCCATATTTGTAAAGGAGTACCTGTATTCTTAAAAGGGCTTTGGCTTTTAACCTTTTTTATTTAAGCTCCATTTACATCTTAAGAAGCAAAAGGCCTCCAATTATTAACATAAATCCTATCATGAGCACCAATACTATAATTTTCCTGTCAGAATTTCATCCTACAAGGAGATATTTGTTAAAAATAAGAAGACAGCACCTATTAATTACTCACTGTGAAGAGAGCAGACTTAAATATTCTCTCTACTGAGGTATCCAGGTTTCCCAAATACTGATGCTTACTCCAACTAGAAAAACAGAGCTCATTCTACAGAAAAATTAGCTAATTTCACCTGAAATTATACAGAGTAAAGGAATACAGGATGCATTAAAATAATCATATGATTAATGGATCATGCCATTTTCCTTAGGTAATTTGCTCCATCCTAATTCCCCTTGATTATAATTCTACATAACAAATGGAGGAAGAGGGATCTTCTCTAGTCAAAACTTAGAATAATCTCAATAATTAACTGAGTGCCATTGCTACTGTCTGTTACCATCTAAAATGATCACCAAAATAGACCAAAATGAAAATCCAGGAGTGAACCCCTGGTGTTTTTGCAATATTTCTATAGAATCTAATATCATATGGCAGTGTCCCCAGAGAGGTGAGAAAGACTGACAGCAGCATAAGTTAAATTTTAGAAACAATATTGCTTGCCCATCCCCCTATTTTTAATAATATGATCGTACAGAAGCTACTATGGCATTAACTGCAAGAACTGCCTCAGCTGACTCAAATCAGCCAGGATTTCACAATGAGCTGTGACAAAGGCATTGGAGGCTTGAGCTGTTTGGTTGAGTTCATGCTTGCTATCTGCCCTTTCATAAAACTTCCTATTAACATGCAACTAAGAGAATTTTATTTTCAATAAAATGCCAAACAAAAATATTTACACATTAAAAGTCTAACTCTCTCACCCTCTTATCCATCTACCTGTATATTGCGCCTATATTGCATTAAGAATTGTGTGATACTAGAGAAGACTCTTGAGAGTCCCTTGGACTGCAAGGAGATCAAACCAGTCGATCCCAAAGGACATCAACCCTGAATATTCATTGGAAGGACTGATGGTGAAGCTGAAGCTCCAATACTTTGCCCACCTGATGCCAAGAGCCAACTCATTGGAAAAGACCCTGATGCTGGGAAAGACTGAAGGCAGGAGGAGAAGGGGACGACCGAGGATGAGATGGTTGGATGGCATCACCGACTCTATGGACATGAGTTTGAGCAAGCTCGGGGAGATGGTGATGGTCAGTGAAGCCTGGTATGCTGCACACAACTGAGCGACTGAACTGAACTGATACAATTCTTGGCAAAATCTGGCACAATTCGCACAATTCCAGTAAAAAAATGTTCAAAAGAGAATGAAAACAAAATAAAAGAAATAAAAGAAAACTAGACCACTTAGCACAGCCAACTAGCTTGCTTTACTAAGAATTATCAGATGTTGCCTCTAAGGTCACCTATGAGGAAGCATCTCTGTTCCCTGGGGAAAATATCCCATATACATATACTGATTAAATGTACTATTTTCAAGACTTTAAAAGACACAGCAAGGCTTTTAAAATAATATGGAGCAGGATTGAGACGGCCAAAATGGTGGAACAGAAAGACCCTAAGATCTTCTCCTCTCATAGGCACACCAAAATTACAACTATTTACAGGGCAAGTAAAAATCACTGCAGATGGTGACTGCAGCCATGAAACTAAATGACGCTTGCTCCTTGGAAGAAAAGTTATGACCAATCTAGACAGCATATTAAAAAGCAAAGACACTACTTTGCCAACAAAGTTCCGTCTAGTCAAAGCTATGGTTTTTCTAGTAGTCATGTATGGATGTGAGAGTTGGACTATAAAGAAAGCTGAGCACTGAAGAATTGATGCTTTTGAACTGTGGTGTTGGAGAAGACTCTTGAGAGTCCCTTGGACAGCAAGGAGATCCAACGAGTCCATCCTAAAGGAAATCAGTCCTGAATATTCATTGGAAGGACTGATGCTAAAGCTGAAATTCCAATACTTTGGCCACCTGATGTGAAGAACTGATTCATTTGAAAAGACCCTGATGCTGGGAAAGATTGAAAGCGGGAGGAGAAGGGGACGATAGAGGATGAGATGGTTGGATGGCATCATCGACTCAATGGACATGAGTTTGAGTAATCTCCAGGAGGTGGTGATGGACAGGGAGGCCTGGCATGCTGCAGTCCATGGTGCCGCAATGAGTTGGACACGACTGAGCGACTGAACTGAACCGACAGGGCAAGTATCTATGAGAATGCCCTGAAGACTAGCAGAGAAGATCTTCCATAACTAAAGCTGTAAAGCAGGAACAAAAATCAGACAGAAAAGATGGGCAGAGACACAGTACAGTGAAGACCCACACCTCCTGGTATGTGACCCACAAACAGGAGGATAATCACAATTGCTGAGATTTTCCCCTAAACCCCACACTGGGCTCTCTAACTCAGGGGTCCTGCTCCAGGAGTATGAGCTCCCAGAATATCTGGTTTTGAAGGCCAAAGGGCCTTATGTTTGGTCTGGTAAAGGGCATGCAAAAAATTCACACACTCTGAGTCCCAGCCCAGAAGAAGAAATTTGAAAGGAATCTGGGTTAGACCCACTTGCTGATCTCAGAGAGCCTCCCAGAGAGGAAAGATGCAACTGGAACTCCCCTGAGGACACAGATACTGGCAGCAGCCATTTTGGGGAGCTTGTTATACAGTGAAGACACTGGTGTAGGCAAGAATCTTTTGTGCACTCCTTCTCGAAGACTGGGAAACATAACCAACCTACCTAAATACATAAATATAAACACAGAGAATTAAGCAAAATAAGGAGACAGAGGAATATGTGTCAAATCAAAGAATAAGACAGAACCCCAGAAGAAGACCTAAGCAAAGTAGAGATAAGTAATCTACCTGATAATGAGCTCAAGCAAATGATCATAAAGATGTTCAATAAACTAGTGAACAGTTGTATTGGCTTTCTTTTCCTTTTCATTACCAATATAAAAATCCTATGCATAGCCAGAAAAATAGATAAAGTTGTAGGATAACATTTCAAGTCAACTCTCTAGAGATATACTAAGATTATCAAAATTCACAAATAATCCTGTATTTACTAATGCTTATCCTAATGGGCCAAGATATTTAGGTCTGAAAATAAAATAGCTTATTTCAGCTTTTAGGACCATTTTTCACAGACAAAGGGTTTTGGACAATATTTTGAACTGTGAAACATTATATGGGTGGTCTTGTGAATACTTTTATTGCTAAGGAAATTTAGTTCATCCTAATGAATTTTCAACATGTTAAAACAAATTACATGGCATTTCAATCAACGTTAATCTACACTTGATTTTTTGTATATAATATAGAAACAGTGAATGGTTATAAATTGGAGCCAATTATAACTTCAGTACACAGAACATGAGCATACTTCTTTATAAAATGCCAACTCAAAAACACTCTTCTAACTGTATAAAATAAACCTGGCTTACTAATCTTTCTCTGACCTGAATTCAAATTTCTGAGGAGAAAACCTTTTTTCTGAAAACAATCTTATTTTTGTGTTTAAAAATATGTATTTAAAAAAAAAATAAAATAAAATAAAAATATGTATTTAAACCATAAATTATAAGTGTAAAAACAAATACAGATAAAATATGATTCCTTAACTATACAGAAGTTTTTTTTAAAAATGATTATATAAAGTAATATTTATCAATTCTTTCACTAAAGAGTTACATTAGATTTTTGTAGAATCTGTATAGATATAACTTACTAAATTAATAGCCTTAAATCAATTAAAGTATTAAAGTAAAACTTTCAACTTTACTTTTTAAATTAGTCAATCATGCTTGAGCCATATTTAGAGAACTCTTGAATCTAGGTAGGTATTTAATGTCTGCAAGGTGGAGTATGGGATTGCAGTTCTAAAAAAAAAATGGTCTAAAGAGTCTAAAGACAATTGCTCTTCTAAAAAACAAAATACTTAAAACAAGCTTTTAAAAGATTACTGAGAAATCTCTATAGGAATGCAGTCAACTTCACTCATTTTAAAACCCAGTCAACACTCCTGACATGAACAAGAATTTCTAAAGAAACTCTTTTGCACATTAGCAAACTTTCATCTTTACCTCTCTGTAACTTCCACTTTGCTCTCTTTCATTATATCTCAAATTTAGTTCTTACAGATTCTCAAGGGCTCCCTAATAAAAAAGGTGGAGAGACAGATTCTAATCCCTTGATATATGAGATATAAGGATTTAAAAGCTATTCCATATGTTAACTTAAAAATCTACTCAGTAATCTTTATTTTCTAAAGGGATAAGTAAATAATTCATCAGTCTACAACAAAACTACTTGTAGTTAATCTAACAGAAAAATCCACCATACATAAATTACTACCATATGTACATTGTGATGCAAAATGATAAAATTCAAAAAAATTCTTCTAAGAACAATATTTTTCTTCTTTTGCACTCTGATTTGAGATTTGTATATCTCTCTTTTTTGCAGGTATGTTTGGATTTTTTTTTTTTTCAAATAGAACAGTGGTCTGGCATCACTTTTTTTCCAAAGGGATTATTTAGTTTTCATTTGTGGTAATATGAGGTGTAACGAATTTCTCATTTTTTATGTTAATGCAACTTCAAAAAGGAAATGTAATACTTTTAATCATTATTTTGATGGTGGTTTAATTGGTTTTTAAAGAAGGCGCAAAATCAGTTTTGATTAAAAAGCATGTATAATATTGAAATACTTGTGTTTAGTTACTAGTTAGAAAACAACTGAAATTTCTACATCTCCAGTGCCTACAATAGCATCTAGCACTTAGCAGGCAGTCAACAGAATTTGTTGAAAAAATAAACAGGTAACGGGAAAAAATGACGGGTGACACCACAGGTATTTAGAACATGAAATACATGTACATCCCTGCTTAGAGGCAGTTAAGTGTCCCCTCTGAGTTCAAGAGACAGTAAGGGGAATCCTTAATCCTGCATCTTGGAAGCAAACATCCACAGATAAGCTGCCCTGAAGTAATGGCCTCCCAGAAGAGGTTTGAAGATACAAGACTTTTGCTCTATCCAAAGTAGGGAACTTTCTTCAAAATTAACTCTAAGGCCATTGAAACCTGTACACAGGATCAAGTGTACCACAAATACAAAGATTACCACGAGTGTAAGCTGTAAAATTCTAGCACAAGAGATTGAATGAGAGAGAGGGGGAGAAAGAGACCAAAAAAAAAAGATCTAAAAGGAATTTTAATGTCAATTTCTGAGTGAATCTGGAAAACGGATAGGTCTTGTTTCCTTCTAAGATGTTCTTGCCTGGAGAATCCCATGGACAGAGAGGAGCCAAGTGGGCTACAGTCCACAGGGTAGCAAAGAGTTAGACACAACTGAAGTGACTTAGCATGCACCCGCATGATGTTCTGGAGTTATCTTCACAATAAAATATTTTATTTTAGAACTGTTAAAGCCAATAACATTTTCTGAAAATATGAAGAAAATAAAATTCAACTTTTGCTAGCTCTTTCAGTTCAGTTCAATTCAGTCGCTCAGTTGTGTTCGACTCTTTGCGACCCCAAGAACCACAGCATGCCAGGCCTCCCTGTCCATAACCAACTCTCGGAGTTTACCCAAACTCATGTCCATTGCTAACTCTTTAGCATTAATTTATTCACCCAAAATATATGTACTAAGTACACTATACCAGGTCTTTGCTAGATGCAGGTAATACTTGGAAGGAGAGTTATGACCAACCTAGATAGCATGTTAAAAAGCAGAGACATTACTTTGCCAACAAAGGTCCGTCTAGTCAAGGCTATGGTTTTTCCAGCGGTCACGTATGGATGTGAGAGTTGGAATATAAACAAAGCTGAGCGCTGAAGAATTGATGCTTTTGAACTGTGGTGTTGGAGAAGACTCTTGAGAGTCCCTTGGACTGCAAGGAGATCCAACCAGTTAATCCTAAAGGAAATCAGTCCTGAATATTCATTGGAAGGACTGATGCTGAAGCTGAAACTCCAATACTTTGGCCACCTCATGCGAAGAGCTGACTCATTGGCAAAGACCCTGATGCTGGGAAAGATTGAGGGCAAGAGGAGAAGGGGACGACAGAAGATGAGATGGTTGGATGGCATCACCGACTCAATGGACATGGGTTTGGGTGGACTCTGGGAGTTGGTGATGGACAGGGAGGCCTGGCGTGCTGCGGTTCACGGGGTCGCAAAGAGTCGGACACGACTGAGCAACTGAACTGAACCGAATACAAGAGTGCAAACAAACAAAACAGTAGTACCTTTCTCTCTCTCTTTTTTAGTTATTAAAGATGTAAAGCTCATGTGAATGATATACCAGTAACACTGTGTGCCCTTAATGTAATGGTTGGCCAAAAAGTTCATTCCAGGTTTTCCATTAGAGCTTATGAAAACATGAATGAACTTTTGCCCAACCCAATATATGCAGTTATATACCTTTTAGCCAACATTAACCTTTTTTTTTTTTTGAGGACACACATAAGCAATCAGTGAACAAATGAAAAAGAGCTGTATTCCACATAGTTAGAATTAGCCTAATGCATGCAAGATATAATGAGCAGAAGCAAATGTCTTTAACTAAAAATAAACTTTGCTGGAAAGGCTGAAAGTCTGTGAGATTTAAATGAACAGAGGCCACAAACCCTAAAGCAGAGAGCTGCTTGGTCATGCCCTGTGTGAATACTAGGAATTTAAAGACTGGATATGGATTTAAATCTACTGACAGGTATCAATCGCTTCTTCTCTTTACGAAGCAAATAGACCTAATTACTTTACTTATCTTCAATATCATTACGAGGTAATTCCTAGTTTATGCCCCTCAGAGAAAGTGATTTTTTTCCTTTCACATTTGACTATATATGAGCAATTCTGAGATCTTCTGTTAATAATTAATTAAGAATAAATTACATTATCAAAATATATTTACATTTTCCCTACTCAGCCTGTTTATAACTAGTAGAATATCTCAATATCATATGTATTTTTCCAGCTTTCTACTAGTACTGAAACAAGAACTGAGATAGAGAGGGATGAAGTATAAGGTTGTTTTTGTTTGACTGATTTTCTGTTTTATTCATTTTAGAACTGTATTTATTTAGAACGATATTATATAATATGGTCTTTTGAAAAGTAAAAGTAATTCTCTTTTGAAATAAGGATTTTCTTTACAACCTTTATGCATAAAATTGCATTTAATGGACCAGGGGCAAATAAAGGCTCACCAAAATAAAGCCTTCCAAGGTATCAGGTACATACATTCCAAACAGCAGTAGTTAACAACTCACTCAGTAGGTAAATTAAAAAAAATTTTTTTTAATATTTAATATAAAATGAAAGCAATGAGCCTCAATATGCAACCATCTTTATTTGCTTAAGAGGTTTCTCTAATTTCTAAGTATTCTTTCTTTATTTTATTTACCTGCTTTAGAAAAACCTGGGATGAGGTTAAAGGTGTAGGTAAGTGATACCTTGTAGCACAGTAGTAAAGAATCTGTGTGCCAATGTGGAGACACATGAGACATGGGTTCCATTAATGAGTCAAGAAGAACCCTCGGAGTAGGAAATGGCAAGACACTCCAGTATTCCTGCCTGGAAATCCCCATGGACATAAGAGTCTGGCGTGCTACATTTCATAGGGTGGCAAAGAGTCAGACATGACTGAGCTTGCACGCACAAATGATCCTTGATCTATTTAGTCATGCCCTTTGGGTGTGACAATGTCTAAGTGGTACTTTACACAACATGATTTTAATGAAATCCGAAGTTTGAGATTCACTGAACTAGAAGTTAAGCCTATGAGGATATAAATCTCTCATATTACTAAGCATTCTGAAATTTTACCATTTTAAAAATATGCAGAGTTCCAAAGAATAGCAAGAAGAGACAAAAAAAGCTTTCCTCAGCAATCAATGCAAAGAAGTGGAGGAAAACAATAGAAAGGGAAAGGCACAGATCTCTTCAAGAAAATTAGAGATACCAAGGGAATATTTCATGCAAAGATGGGCACAGTAAAGCACAGAAATAGTACGGACTTAACAGAAGTATAAGAAAAGAAGAGGTGGGAAGAATACATAGAAGAACGATACAAAAAACATCTTCATGAACCAGATAATCATGATGCTGTGATCACTCACCTAGAGCCAGACATCCTGGAATGTGAAGTCAAGAGGGCCTTAGGAAGTTATCACTACAAACAAAGCCAGTGGAGGTGATGGAATGCCAGTTGAGCTATATCAAATCCGAAAAGATGATGCTGTGAAAGAGCTGCACTCAATATGCCAGCAAATTTGGAAAACTCAGCAGTGGCCACGGGACTGGAATAGGTCAGTTTTCATTCCAACTCCAAAGAAAGGGAATGCCAAAGAATGCTCAAACTACCGCACAATTGCACTCATCTCACATGCTAGTAAAGTAATGATCAAAATTCTCCAAGCCTGGCTTCAGTAATACGTGAACTGTGAACTTCCAGATGTTCAAGCTGGTTTTAGAAAAGGCAGAGGAACCAGAGATCAAATTGCCAACATCCGCTAGATCATTGAAAAAGCAAGAGAGTTCCAGAAAAACATCTATTTCTGCTTTATTGACTATGCCAAAGCCTTTGACTGTGTGGATCACAATAAACTGTGGAAAATTCTGAAAGAGATGGGAATACCAGACCACCTGACCTGCCTCTTGAGAAATCTCTATGTATGTCAGGAAGCAACAGTTAGAACTGAACATGGAACAGCAGATGGGTTATAAATCGGGAAAAGGGTACGTCAAGACTGTATATTGTCACCCTGCTTATTTAACTTATATGCAGAGAACATCATGAGAAACGCTGGGCTGGAGGAAGCACAAGCTGGAATCAAGATTGCTGGGAGAAATATCAATAACCGCAGATATGCAGATGACATCACCCTTATGGCAGAAAGTGAGGAAGAACTAAAGAGCCTCTTGATCAAATTGAAAGAGGAGAGTGAAAAAGTTGGCTTAAAACTCAACATTCAGAAAACTAAGATCATGGCATCCGGGCCCATCACATCATGGCAAACAGACGGGGAAACAGTGGAAACTGACTGACTTTATTTTTCTGGACTCCAAAATCACTGCAGATGGTGACTGCAGCCATGAAATTAAATGACGCTTGCTACTTGGAAGAAAAGTTATGACCAACCTAGACAGCATATTAAAAAGTAGAGACTGCTTTGCCAACAAAGGTCCTTCTAGTCAAAGCTATAGTTTTTCCAGTAGTCATGTGTGGATGTGAGAGTTGGACTGTAAAGAAAGCTGTGCACCGAAGAACTGATGCTTTTGAACTGTGGTGTTGGAGAAGACTCTTGAGAGTCCCTTGGACTGCAAGGAGATCCAACCAGTCCATCCTAAAGGAAATCAGTCCTGAATATTCATTGGAAGGACTGATGTTGAAGCTGAAACTCCAATACTTTGGCCACCTCAAGTGAAGAACCGACTCATTTGAAAAGACCATGATGCTGGGAACGATTGAAGGCGGGAGGATAAGGGTCGACAGAGGATGAGATGGTTGGATGGAACCACTGACTGGACATGAGTTTTAGTAAACTCCAGGTGTTGGTGATGGACAGGGAGGCCTGGCGTGCTACAGTCCATGGGGTGGCAAAGAGTCGGACATGACTGGGCAACTGAACTGAACTGAAAAATATTACAATGATTACTATTATTAATAATGATAGTAGAAAATAGTTTCACAGTGCTTACTATGCATCCCTCAGTTTTCTAAGTGCTTTGAATTCATTTTAACTCATTTAATTATCACACACACAAAAAAACCTGCAATGTTATTATTAATCCCATATTATAGATGAGAAAATTGAAGCTTAGCAATGTTAAGTAATCCATCTGAGGTCATATTGGTAATATATGATAGATATGAAGTCATGATTTCAGGTAAAATGGCTTCAGAATCTATGTTTATAACAGCTATTCTCCACTGATTAGCAGAGCCATAACACAATATTTAGTATGTCCATGTAATAAAAAATCTAAAATACATATGACTAACATATACTTGGAAGAATATATTCTTCAAATAGAATAGGAAATAACAGTTTACTCAAATATTTGCCCATTATGAAATCACTGGGAGAGAAAATGGCAAATTTTATTCCAGGGGTAGGAATTATAACTTATCTTGAGTAGTTTTATCAATTTTACTGAAGTGAAAAATTACTAATAGTATAAACAAACCCCTCAAAATCAATAGCCAAAAAATTATACTTTATTTCATATGTTATTTTTATAAATAAAAATTTATAAACATTAATGCAAATTAAAAGAAGTAACAATAATTGCATTATATGACCTAAATGGAAAGGAAATCCAAAAAAGAGGAGATATATGTATATGTACAGGTGATTCACTTCACAGGAGAAACTGATACAACATTATAAAGCAACTATATTACAATAAAAATTTAAAAAAACAGAAAGACATTCCTCTAGATGACTAAATAATTTATGGGTGGCACTAATAAATAATGTGCCAGTCCAAAAAAAAAAAGTAGAAAATGTGGAAAGTACAGAGTAAACTAAATAATATAATATTTATCTATAATTCCATATGCTTACAGAAAAAAAAAACAAGGCTATTAAGTATCCTTCCTTCCAATATTATTCTATCCATTTTTACATGACATGTTCTAAAATTAATTTTTTGCTTACAGTAAACATTTCTCTCATTCACTAGGAACTCATGAAAAATATATTTTTAAATGTTTATATCTTACTGATGTGTTACAATTAACATAACTCAACTTCCCTGAAGGAAGTTTATTTATTTCAAATGTTTAGAATGATCAAAATCTAAAGTTTAGCACCATAGTGCATTCATATATTAAATTGCTTTCTTAATATCTCATCTTAGTTATGGAATTTGGGGATCAATGTGTTTTTAAAAGTTTAAGGGTTGATGCCTATCTCAAAAATGATCTTTTGAAGGTATCTTTTAAAAATTCCAAAAAAATTGTTAAAAAATGCTAAATTCTAACTTTTTCTTCTGTAATCTATTGTTCTCTGCTACTATGATTGTAATATTGTCTTTCTAAAATGCTTCTTTAAAATCTCTTTAATCCTTTAATATGCAGAGTTGAAAATTGAATAAGAATATGCTATTAAATACCTGACTTTTCTTTAATGCTACATTTCTAGTTATATCACCTTTAAAAATATGTTTATCTGTGCCTTCAATTTGGTTCACATTGATCAAAACCTTCCTCCAAAATACTCACACTTCTTCAAACCACTATTTTCATGTTAGATTATAGCATTTAAGGGACAAACTTACATTTAGACCTTTATTAATTCTTAAAACAAGTTGAAATTCTAGTCTCAGGAAATCTTCATGTTTTAATTCTTATAAAGCCATTAGCCAAACAACTCAATGTTTTAAACATATATTTGGATCTGTCTCCTAGAATAATGGAAATAAAAACAACAATAAACAAATGGGACCTAACTGAACTTAAACAGTTTTACACGGCAATGAAAACCGTAAGAAAAATGAAAAGAAAACCTACAGACTGGGAGAAAATATTTGCAAATGATGCTATTGGCAAGGCATTAATTTCCCAAATACACAAGTTCATATAGCTTAACGTAAACAAAAAAGAAAAATCCATCAAAAAATGTGTAGAAGATCTAAACAGACATTCCTCCAAAGAAGACAGTCAGATGGCCAACAGGCACACAAAAATATGCTCAATAAATATTACTAATTACTTGTGCTTCCCAGGTAGTGCTAGTTGTAAAGAAGCTCCCTGCCAATGCTGAAGACCTAAGAGACAAAAGTTCAGTCCCTGAGTCTAGAAGATCCCCTGAAGGAGGTCATGGCAACCCGCTCCAGTATTCTTGCACGGAGAATCCCATGGACAAAGGAGCCTGGCGGGCTATGGTCCATAGTTACGCAGAGTCAGACATGACTGAAGTAACTTAGCACACATTACTAAATTATTAGAGAAATGCAAATCAAAACTACACTAAGATATTACCTCACACCACCTAGAATAGCCATTTATATAAATTATAAATGTTCAGAAGGGTGTGGAGAAAAAAGAACCCTGCTACACTGTTGGTGAGAATGTAAACTGGTACAGTCACTATGGAGAACAAAATGGAGTTTTCCTGAAAAACTAAAAATAGTTGTCAAATGATCTCGCAATCCTACTTCCTGGGCATTTATCTGGAGGAAACTATAGTTCAAAAAGATACATGCATGCCAATATTCATAGCAGTAATATTTGAAAGAAAGTGAAAGTGAAGTCGCTCAGTCATGTCCAACTCTTTGCGACTGCATGGACTGTACCCTACCAGGCTTCTCGGTCCATGGGATTTTCCAGGCAAGAGTACCGGAGTGGGTTGCCACTTCCTTCCCCAGGAGAATCTTTCTGACCCAGGGATCGAACCCAGGTCTCCCACATTCCATGCAGACGCTTTACCATCTGAGCTACCAGCAGTAATATTTACAATAGCCAAAATATGGAAACAACTTTCAGCAGATGAATGGATAAAGAAGATGTAAACACACACATACACACAGTACAAAGGAATATTACTCATCCATAAAAAAGAATGAAAAAACGCTATCTGCAGCAACATGAACAGACAGAGATTATCATATTTAGTGAAGTAAGTCAGACAAAGCCAAATATGATATTATTTACATGTGGAATCTAAAAAAGCAATACAAATGAACTTATTTACAAAACAAATAGACCAATAGACACAGAAAACAAACTTATAATTACCAAAGGAGAAAGGGGCAGGGGAGAGATAAATTAGGAGTTAAGAATTAATATATACATACTACCATATATAAAATAGGTAAACAACAATGACCTATTGTACAGCACAGGGAACTTTAATCAGTAGCGTTTAATAACCTATAATGGAAAAGTTTCCCTGATGGCTCAGCAGGTAAAGAATCTGCCTGCAGTGCAGGATATGCAGGAGATATGGGTTCAATCCTAGGGTCAGGAAGAGCCCTTGGAGGAGGGAATGGCAACCCACTCCAGTATCCTTGCCTGAAAAACCCCACGGACAGAAGAACCTGATGGGCGACAGTCCAAAAGGATTGCAAAGAATTGGACACGACTGAGCACACGTGCCACATAATGGAAGAGTCTGAAACAGAATATGCATATAAATGTATACATATATAAATGGAATCACTTTGCTGTACACCTGAAACTAACATAACACTGTAAATTAACAATGTGTGTATGTTCAGCCACTCAGTTGTGTCTCTTTGTGACCCCATGAACTGTAGCCCACCAGGCTTCACTGTCCATAGAATTTTCCAGGCAAGAATACTGGAGTGTGGTACCATTTCCTACTCCAGGGCCTCTTCCAAACACGGGGATGGAACTCACGTCTCTTGCATCTTCTGCACTAGCAGGTGGATTCTTTACCACTGCACCACCTGGGAAGCACCTATATTAAAATTCAGAAAAGAAGGCTTCTATAATTATCTTAATAGTCTTGAATGTCAGAATAGAACAATAGCTAAAATGTACTTATGTTAACAGTCCTCAAATGGTTCTGAGGTAGGCCCTATTATTATTCATTATTTATAGATAAGGAAACTGAGGCACAGAAATTAAGTAACCAGTCCGATTTTACAGGTACTAAGTGATGGAAGAGATTCAGAGCCATGCAGTCAGCTTCAGAATTCAGGCACTTAAGTACTAATCCAAGCTGTAAAACAGTACAGTTATTTAAGGATTTATCTTGTGTAAGAAAAAATATCATGAATCCAAAGTTGTTTTTTTTTTTTAACTCTCAAATTAATGTAAGACAAACTGGAAAAAATACTTTGGTTCTACAAGGTAGTTGGGAGAAAAGAAAGTCGTGAATTCATATCAGAATATTTGGGCTTTTCTCCTAGGTTTAGAAATTTCTACCTCGGCATCCTCAGTTACTGGGTCAGTTTCTTCATCCATAAAATGAGGTTAATATAGCATGTTAAAGCTGGAATAAGAACAGATAAATTTGTCAACCCTCACATTTTCCAAACAAAAGAAAACTCATCAATGGATCAAAAATAATTGATTAAACTTGACAACAAATAATCCCCTGTAGCCAGCACCAGGACCTGGTTCTTCTGAATATTTTAAAAACGAGTTTAGAAATAAAATCGTTGTAAAAGATGCTAAAGAAGAGGTGCTCTTAACTCATTCAGGATGTGCTTCAAAGTGTCTATGAATTTTGAACATGGATGCAAATTTCTCTAGGCATGCACAGAGACATAAAAATGACACAGTCTTAGGACAGATTCTAATCTTCACAAGAGATAAAAGGATAATTATCTTTACTTTTTGGATGAATAAAGAAAAGCTCACAGGAGTAAACAACTTGCAGAGTATCTCCCAAATAATTCATGGAGAGCTGAGAATCAAACTTAAAGCTGCAGACTCCAGGATCCTCAGAGCTTACAATGCGTTGCCATGCAACACTGTTTCCCTGCCTCCTCATTTTAAACTTCTTTTCACACCTACTCTTCATTTTCTGCTAGACTCAGCACAGGCTGAGCGAAGTAACACCTGTTATTATTATTCCCTTGCCCAAGCAGGAAATTCAAGTTATTTTGTGTGGAGAAGTATTTTAGCAGACATTAATAGTAAGGGGAAAAAAAAAAAAAACACTAGCTGGCATTAAGTAGTGAGGACTTAGTAACTTCCAGGCATTTACTAGGAATTGTGAACATGTGATCTCCCCATATCTTATATGTATATACACCTGGTAATATTGGGGAACTAACACTGTATTTCAAAATCTTACAAGGAGTTCAGGACTGAGGAAGACTGGGGTTTCTAAGTTGGGGAGGGCTTATGCTGGGAAAGTTCAGAATCCAAGAAGGATCAGGTGAGGATTTCCTGCCCAAAGTATATGTGTGTGTTTGTTCAGTCGCTTCAGTATTGTCCAGTTCTTTGCAACCCCATGGACTGCAACCCACCAGGCTCCTCTGTCCATGGAATTTCCCAGGCAAGAATACTGGAGCAGGTGGCCATTTCCTACTTCAGGGGATCTTCCTGACCCAGGAATTGAAGCACTGTCTCTTGCATTGCAGGCAGATTCTTTACCACTTGAGCCATCAGGGAATATACAGAAGGACCCAAAACAAAATACATACATATTTTAACCTACAGTAAAAGCCAAAGAAGAAATAAAAACCAAAACTGACGTGAAGTAGGGAGACTGCTTTCACAAAGAAGATGAGGTTTTGGCTGGACGTGGAAGGCTGGATATGATTTGGGTTAACCGAAAGTGCTCTGTACCTGAAATTTTTTGGAGTTTTGTGTTTATTTTTATATATTTGCATTTTTCTAAGAGAGATAAATAACTATCCATCAAAAAAAAAAAAAAAAGACCATCAGATTCTTGAAGAGGGACACTAAGGCAAAAATAAATAAATAAGCAACAAAAAAATGAGTGTATCAATTTTCTAGGGTTGCCAGTAAAAAGGATCACAAACTGAGTGGCTTAAGCAACAGAAATTTTTTATCTCAGAGTTTTGGAGGCTAGAAACCCAAGACTAAGGTTCAGAGGGTTAGTTCCTTCTGAAGGTTGTGAGGCAGAATTTCTTACAAGCCTTCATCTTAACTTATCGTGGTTTCCTAGCAGTTCCTTGGCTTTCATTGTATCACTTCACCCCCAAATTCTGCTTTCATTTTCAAATGGTATTTTCCATGTCTCTGTTTCTATATCAAAATTTCAGTTCAGTTTAGTTCAGTTGCTCAATCATGTTTGACTCTTTGAGACCCTATGAATCACAGCACACCAGGCCTCCCTGTCCATCACCAACTCCCAGAGTTTTTACCCAAAATCATGTCCATTGAGACGGTGATGCCATCCAGCCATCGCATCCTGTCGTCCCCTTCTCCTCCTGCCCCCAATCCTTCCCAGCATCAGGGTCTTTTCCAATGAGTCAACTCTTCGCATGAGGTAGCCAAAGTATTGTAGTTTCAGCTTCATTAGTCCTTCCAATGAACACCCAGGACTGATCTCCTTTAGGATGGACTGGTTGGATCTCCTTGCAGTCCAAGGGACTCTCAAGAGTCTTCTCCAACACCACAGTTCAAAAGCATCACTTCTTCTGTGCTCAGCTTTTATCACAGTCCAACTCTCACATCCACACATGACTACTGGAAAAACAACAGCCCTGACTAGACAGATCTTTGTTGGCAAAGTAATGTCTCTGCTTTTTAATATGCTGTCTAGGTTGGTCATAACTTTCTTTCCAAGGAGTAAGCGTCTTTTAATTTCATGGCTGCAGTCACCATCTGCAGTGAATTTGGAGCCCAGAAAAATAAAGTCAGCCACTATTTCCACTGTTTCCCCATCTATCTGCAATGAAGTGAAGGGACTGGATGCCGTGATCTTAGTTTTCTGAACGTTGAGCTTTAAGCCAACTTTTTCACTCTCCTCTTTCACTTTCATCAAGAGGCTCTTTAGTTCTTCTTCACTTTCTGCCATAAGGGTGGTGTCATCTGCATATCTGAGGTTATTGATATTTCTCTCTGCAATCTTGATTCCAGCTTGTGCTTCTTCCAGCCCAGCGTTTCTCATAATGTACTCTGCATGTAAGTTAAATAAGCGGGGTGACAATATACAGCCTTGATGTCACATTCACAACTGGGTATTGTTTTTGCTTTGGCTTCATCTCTTCATTCTTTCTGGAATTATTTCTCCACATTTACTCTTTTTTAAATGACAGTCATATTGCATTAAAGCCCACTCTAATGACTTTATCTTAACTTACTCATCTGCGAAGACACCGTCTCTAAATAAAGTCACATTCACAGAGTTAACTAAGGGTTAAAGAAAGTGAAGGTCGCTCAGTCCTGTCCAACTCTTTGGGACCCCATGGACTATAGCCCGCCAGGCTCCTCTGTCCATGGAATTCTCCAGGCTAGAATACTGGAGAGGGTAGCCGTTTGCTTCTCCAAGGGATCTTCCCAACCCAGGGTTCAAATCCAAGTCTCCTGCATTGCAGGCAGCTTCTTTACTGTCTGAGCCACCAGGGAAGACCAAGAATATTGGAGTGGGTAGCCTATCTCTTCTTCAGCAAATCTTCCTGACCAAGGAATCAAACCATGGTCTTCTGCATTGCAGGAGGATTCTTTACCAGCTGAGCTACCAGGGAAGCCTCAGCTAAAGATTAAGACTTCAACAACATTTTTTGTGAGACACAATTCAATCTATAACAACCCCGGGGAAAAGCAAAGATGAGTGAAAGGATGCTTCAGATAAAATATACAGGGGGAGGAACAGAGAATAATGTCTCAAAAAGTAGCCGACTATCATTTGTGTGAAGGATTTGGACTAAGACTAGTAAAACATAGGAGGTGGAATGCTAACTTTGGCCAAGCTCTTAACATCTAAAATTGTTCAAACATGGCTTCTGGATTCTAGCCTATTACCAACAAAGAAGTTCTTGAAAGATTTTGATAAGTAAAATAACCTGATGAAAATGTTGTTTAGGTACATTAAACTCACAGGACTAGACAGGATGAAGAGCAGTGGGAAGAGCCCCAGGACCTGGAAAGATAATCACCCCTCATAACACAGGTGTGAGTCAACAAAGGTAATCAAAATGAAAAAGAAATGAAAAATTCAAAAGCTTTGTGAAGTAAGAATTCAGACAACTCACTCCAACAGCTCTGAGGTTTGTGGTCTGAGAGACAAATAAAAAGCCAGTTTGGCGTTATTTTCATCTTAAATTTGTGTTTGACTATGAGAAAGCAATGAACACTGTCAATTTCAGTTTTTCATACATTAAGTATGACATGACTCTAAGATTTTTTAAAAGCCAACTTGAAGCTCAACAGATATTTAAAAAGAATATAGACGTTTTCCTCCCATACAATTCCCATGGAGATTTTTTTACTTCAAAAATTATATGTTTCAAATTATAATCTATAATCATGCAATATAGTTTCCTAAAATAATTTCACTCGATAATTTAGAAAGTATATTCACCATGTTCAGGAAAACGCTATCAAACTAGCATAGTTACAACTAAGATCTAATGCTAAATTCCACACCAGTTTATTACAGAAACCATTTTGATGATACACACAAGCTGATATAATGTAACAGTATTAGGACAAATCCTCAAGGCTGTTTAGAACACTGAGCTTCATTTTTTGCAGATGATCTTTAACCCTGTTTTTTAAAGTGATAAAATATTGAGACCACTTCTATATCTTTGAGCATAGTAAGAAATGTTCTTTGGGAAAGTTTTTTAGTGGGAAAATCCCACGTTCATCAAAAGTCTTCAGATGATTACCATTCCAAGAACAAGCCAAAAGTATTGAAGTAATTTATCTTCTTTGAGTGTGTTTATTCTTTTCAGTGAAAGAACAAAAAAATAATAATAATAAAGCATGTAATCTTTGTTATTTAATTAGAAGTATTCTTTAATATGAAAGTTACTATTGTAAAGAAAATTTCTGTTCCCACTTAAAGTGATATTTAACAAGGCAAACTATAAAAAGATAATTCCCCATACCACAAAAACTATTGTTGCTATTGTTTAGTCTCTAAGTTGTGTCAGTTTTGCAACCCCATGGACTGTAGCCCGCCAGGCTCCTCTGTCCATGGGATTTCCCAGGCAAGAATACTGGAGTGGGTGGCCCTTTCCTTCTCCAAGGGATCTTCCTGACCCAGGGATCAAACCTGTGTCTCCTGCACTGTAGGTGAGCTTTTTGCCACTGGGTCACAGGGGCCAAATTTCATTATTCTTACATTCTAACCCAGTGCTGGCCAAGAGAATCTTCTGCAACAATGATTAAAACATTCTAAATGTGCTCTCTCTGATACAGTATCCATCAGCTATGTGAGGCTTTTGAGCACTTGAAGCTCAGCTTGTATTTCATTTATTTTAATTACTTTCATTTACAAAGTCTCATGCAACTGGTGGCTACTGTGTTAGACAACACAGTTCTAATCTACTGATAAGTGAAAGTAAGTGCAGAGGATCAAATCTATACTTGTAGCTCTTAAACACTGGTATGTAACATAATGAAAATCACAGTTTATATCCATGAATCTTAACTGCTTGGGAACATCAGAGTAAACTAGAGAGGTAGGATCTTGTTAATCTTTAGGATGGCAGGGGTCCCCACTACTGATCTACTGGACCAAGTCTTTCAAAACTCTATTTTTAACAAGTACCAGAGGTAACTTTGAGGCACATTAGAGTCTGAGAAAACCTGATATATTTCTGCTTCTATTACAAAGTTGAGTCACTATTTCTCTAACAGGAAATATGAATTCATACTAACTACTGAGCTCTAATATTAAAACATATTGTTTTAATTTAAATAACATTGGCACCTCTTAACCAGCATTTTTAATGAGTTCCATCTCTTTAGAAACAACTGGAGAATAAATTATTTCACATTCTAAAATACCACGAAGTATTAACTAATTTCCCTGGACAAATGCTACACTTCATCAGACTTGTCTCTCTGTAAATCCTATAGTAAATGAATTATCTGTCTTGCTTATTAACACAAATTTAGTTTTATTCTGGAGCTTTAAACCCATGCCCTAGTACTGGTTGCATAAATTTATGCAATGTCATTCTCTGATTCTCAAACTGGAATGAAAACTCCTACCTTCCAGGGTTGGTATGTGGCCAAATATAAAGTGCCTAGCGGAGACTTAGGCACATAGCTAATAAATGCTATGTATCCAGTTCCCTTTGTCTTCCCAATGAGTGTTTTCTATTTAATTCCCTTTTAATCCATTCATCTGTCAATATTGTTGAAACCTTCCCCAAATGACTTAAGCTCTATGTTCGGTTTTAAAGCTAGTCGGAGCCTAAGAGCACGCTTCCCTTGGGGAGGGGAAATGGAAGGACGTGGGATTCCTCATTAAGCTATGATCTGCTATGACTTAGTCACTCTTAACCACCTCTCCCCTCCACTCCACCTTTAAAACTGGGCTATTGTTTATCACTCTAACCTAAGTCTTTTTTGTTGTTGCTGTGGTATAGTCACTAAGTCACATTCGACTCATTCATGACCCCGTGGACTGTAGCCCACTAGGCTACCCTGTCCATATAATTTCCCAGGCAAGAATCCTAGAGTGAGTTGCCATTTGCTTCTCCAGGGGATCTTCTCGACCCGGGGATCAAACCCAAGTCTCCTGCATTGCAGGTGGATTCTTTACCATTGTGCCACCAGATAAGCCCTAAACCAAGTCTAGTCCCTGAAACCAAAACCTTGTTTCCCTCCTCATGACTTAATTTTTAGACTTTGTGTTACACACAGCCCTCACTCTTCCATTCCCTCCGGCAAAGAAAAGAAGTAGGCAATGAAGACTTCCCTTCATTTAGACAGGACTTGGGAGTAAGAGGCCCTCCATCTGGACATACGGCATTTGACCTATCCTGTTTAGAAGCAGAAAAGCAATGATAACTTTCCTACTTTTATTTTCTAGTTGTGTCATATAGCTATAGGCATATGAATATGGTACACATATTTAAGATATTCTCATTTTAAAAGGTTAATCCCTTGCATCAATATGAAAAATTCCTAAAACAAAGAAATCCTAAATCTAATAAAAGTATTCTGACATTAGGTAAAATTTCTCCAACTTCTAAGAGGTAAACACATCACACACTTGCTAATAATTTTGGGATTAGAATGCTAACTAAATTTTTCTATTGAACTTCACAAACAAGTGCCATTAACATGGATGGATTTAGTGTCATACTGGGTGAAGTGAGTAACAGAGAGAAAGAGAAATATCATATGATATTGCTTATATGCAGAACCATGCAAATGCTTATATGCAGTCCATGGGGTCACAACGACTGAGCATCTGAACTGACTGATATGCAGAACCTTTAAAAAATGGTACAAATGAGGTATTTACAAAACCGAAACAGAATCAAATACTTTGAGAACAAACTTATGGTTACTAGGGGGGAAAAGGTAGGGGGAAAGGATAGTTAGGAGTTTGGGACCAACATGTACACACTGAATATTTAAAATGCATAACCAATAAGGACTTAGTGCATAGCAGAGAATGCTGCTCAATACTCCGTAACAACCTAATTGGGAAAATAATTTGAAAAAGAATAGATACATATATATGCATAACTGAATCATTTTGTTTTACACCTGAAACTAATGCAACATTTTTAACCAACTGTTGTAGTTGTTCAAAAGCTCAGGCCTGTCCTACTCTTTGCAACCACACGGACTGCAGCATGCCAGGCTTCCCTGTCCTTCACCATCTCCCGGGGCTTGCTCAAACTCATGTCTATTGAGTCGGTGATGCCATCCAACCATCTCATCCTCTGTCATCCCCTTCTCCTCCTGCCTTCAGTCTTTCCCAGCATCAAGGTCTTTTCAAATGAGTCAGCTCTTCACATCAGGTGGCCAAATTATCAGCTTCAACTTTAGCATGAGCCTTCCAATGAATATTCAGGATTGATTTCCTTTAGAATAGACTGCTTTGATCCCCTTGCAGTCCAAGGGATTTTCAAGAGTTTTCTCCAACACCACAGTTCAAAAGCATCAGTTCTTCGGTGCTCAGAATTCTTTATGGTCCAACATTCACATCCATACATGACTACTAGAAAAACCACAGCTTTGACTACACAGACCTTTGTTCCAAAGTAATGTCTCTACTTTTTAATATGCTGTCACTGTTCAGTTCAGTCGCTCAGTCATGCCCAACTCTTTGCAACCCCATGAACTGCAGCATGCCAGGCTTCCTTGTTATCACCAACTCCCATAGCTTGCTCAAATTCATGTCCATCAGGTAGGTGATGCCATCCAACCATCTCATCCTCTGTAATCCCCTTGTCCTCTGCCTTCAATCTTTCCTAGTATCAGGGTTTTTTCCAATGAATTGGTACTTTGCATCAGGCTGTCTAGGTTTGTCATAGCTTTTCTTCCAAGGAGCAAGTGTCTTTTAATTTCATGGCTGCAGTCACCATCTGCAGTGATTTTGGAGCCCAAGAAAACAGTCTCTCACTGTTTCCATTGTTTCCCCATCTATTTGAAATGAAATTATGAGACCGAATGCCATATCTTCGTTTTTTGAATGTTGAGTTTTAAGCCAGCTTTTTCACTTTTCTCTTTCACTTTCATCAAGAGGCTCTTTAGTTCTTCTTTTCTTTCTGCTATAAGCATGGTATCATCTGCATATCTGAGGTTATTGATATTTCTCCCAGCAATCCTGATTCCAGCTTGTTCTTCATCCAGCCCATCATTTCATATGATGTACTCTCCATATAAGTTAAATAAGCAGGGTGACAATATATAGCCTTGTCATACTCCTTTCCCAATTTTGAATCAGTCCATTGTTCCATGGGCTTCCCTCGTAGCTCAGTCGGTAAAGAGTCTGCCTGCAATGCAGGAGACCCAGGTTCGATTCCTGGGTCGAGAAGATCCCCTGCGGAAGGAAATGGCAACCCACTCTAGTATTCTTGCCTGAGAATTCCATGGACAGAGGAGCCTGGTGGACTACAGTCTATGGGGCCGCAAGCGTCGGACACAACTGAGCGACTAAGCACACACACACACATTGTTCCATGTCCAGTTCTAACTATTGCTACCTGACCTGCATACAGATTTCTCAGGAGGCAGGTAAGGTGATCTGGTATTTGTATCTCTTTAAGAATTTTTCATAGTTTGTCATGATCCACACAGTCAAAGAGTTTAGCGTAGTCAATAAAGCAGAAGTGAATGTTTTCTGGAATTATCTTGCTTTTTCTATGATCCAAAGGATGTTAGCAATTTGATCTCTGGTTCCTCTGCCTTTCCTAAATCCAGTTTGAACATCTGGAAGTTCTCAGTTCACATACTGTTGAAGCCTAGCTTGGAGAATTTTGAGCATTACTTTGCTAGCCCGTGAGACGAGTGCCATGGTATGATACTTTGAACATTCTTTGGCATTGCCTTTCTTTGGGATCGGAATGAAAACTGACTTTTTCCAGTCCTGCAGCCATTGCTGAGTTTTCCAAATTTGGTGGCATGTTGAGTGCAGCACTTTAACAGCGTCATCTATTAGGATTTGAAATCAACTGTACTTGTTTATAAAATAAACAGTTTAAAAAGAAAGAAACTCTGAGTAGAGGGAAATAAATATTTCATAATAATACAGTTGATTTTTAAAGTCCTATTATAAAACTATCAAAAGCTCTTCTGAAAGTTTGATTCATCTCATTTAAGAGAGCATGTGATTTATTTGAGGACAGGCCATTTTCATATGTCAACTTCATAAGGACCTTGAAGAATAATATCAAGATACTCTGCAAAGTCATAAAATGAAAAACATGATACTTTATGGTAACTTCAGAAATACAATTTTAAATAAAATATGGACTTTTAAAATGACAAGATAAACTCTCTGACCTCTTAAAAATATTTATGTTAAAGGGAAGAAACTAAAGAATCAAGTTTGGACAAACTTTAATTTTCTTTTTTCAGGAGTTGTTTCTAGGTCAACTCAACAACAGTGAGGTATGAGTATTTACATTATGTGAGATACACTGCGTCTTTTTCTTTTTGCCTGACAAGTATCATTCACATGATATACCAGTAAACTTTAGATTATATTTCATTACTGTTATGGGCAAATAAAAATGAATCTTATAATAGTCATAATTAGATGCCAGTCTATTATTTCATCATTTCTTTTTGGTTATTACTTTATTGAAGTATAGTTGATTTACAATATTGTGCTAGTTTTAGATGTACAGCAAAGTGATATCTTATGGAGTGTCCTTGACATTTTAAAATATTACATAATGACAAAAGGGAGGCTCAGAATAGCTAAGTACCTTGTCTGAGGTCTAATTTTTGGTAAATTACTTGAGCCTATCTGACACACCTCTCCAATAAGCTGAAATCAGCTGAATTTTAATAAAGCGAAGAAGCACATGAGTGAATCTCAAAATCTTACCTGCATCAAGCATTACACTATGAACTAAATAACTAATGTTATGCACACAAATGTACTTTTCTAAAAGACAAGAAAGTAGTTGTTGTAATTGATGACATGCAAATTTTCTTTAAAACATTACTCAATTCCCTGCGGCTTTCTCTCCCAATTGAAACACTACTAAAATTATAAAATATAAGTATCTAAAATAGCAGAATAGTCATCTTTTAGTGTAATTTAGTTCACAATCTGATTATTAAAATAACATTCATACCTTCATAAATATATACCAACTATTTTGCTTTATTTGAAAAGTGAAAGGTGAAAGTGAAGTCGCTCAGTTGTGTCCAACTCTTTGCGACCTCATGGACTGTAGCCTACCAGGCTTCTCAGTCCATGGGATTTTCCAGGCAAGAGTACTGGAGTGGGCTGCCATTTCCATCTCTAGGGGAATCTTCCTGACCTAGGGATCGAACCCATGTCTCCCGCATTGCAGGCAGACCCTTCACCATCTGAGCCACCAGCAGTAATATATATTGAGCCTCCCTTTTATTATCAAGCAGTAATATATATTGCTTTGTTTAGAAGAATTCAATTATAATACAGTTCAAATTCTTATCTGTGTTATAAAATTGAAAAATCATAAGTAAATTACGGTGGTAATTCAGGAGTTGAGGTTTTGATTATTTTGAGGATTATTTGAGGAATTGCATATTTGTCTCCCTTTGTTTCTCCTTCATTGTCTAATACACTACTAGAAATTTATGACTACTTAATCACATTTGTTGATTTACTGATTAGTTTATAAAAGTAAAGTGACAAGTCATCCAGAGAATAAAATAAAATTATAAATATCATCATTAAAGAAGATTAGATATTAAAATCAGGTTCCAACATTTATAGAAAATGGAGAATGCCATAAAGCACACAGCGCAAGTCTACAAATAGAAAGAATACCAAACTTGAATGTCCTTCTGAAAGTAACTCTTTCAAATCGCATATTGATCACACTGCTAATTACTTGGCTGCTGCTGCTGCTGCTAAGTCACTTCAGTCGTGTCCGACTCTGTGCGACCCCATAGATGGCAGCCCACCAGGGTCCTCCGTCCCCGGGATTCTCCAGGCAAGAACACTGGAGTGGGTTGCCATTTCCTTCTCCAATGCATGCAAGTGAAAAGTGAAAGTGAAGTCGCTCAGTCGTGCCCGACTCTTAGCGACCCCATGGACTGCAGCCTACCAGGCTCCTCTGTCCATAGGATTTTCCAGGCGAGAGTACTGGAGTGGGGTGCCATTGCCTTCTCCAATGCATGCAAGTGAAAAGTGAAAGTGAAGTCGCTCAGTCGTGCCCGACTCTTAGCGACCCCATGGACTGCAGCCTACCAGGCTCCTCCATCCATAGGATTTTCCAGGCGAGAGTACTGGAGTGGGGTGCCATTGGCATAGAATGTTAAAAATATGATAGCTGAGTGTATTTTACCGTGCTCAGTCACTCAGTCATGTCTGATTCTTTGCAACCCCATGGACTGTAGCCTGCTGGCTCCTCTGTCCATGGAATTCTGCAGGCAAGAATACTAGAGTGGGTTGCCATGCCCTCCCTTCCAGGGAATCCTCCAAACCCAGGGGTCGAACCTGGGTCTCCTGCATTGCAGATGGATTCTTAACTTTACCAACTGAGCCACCAGGAGTTGACCATATTTTATCCTGATTCTAGATCAGGGTACTTGAAAATGCCTATAATCTATCAGTTTGCTTGATTCTTCCTAGATATTCCCAGTCAATGCATTTGGGAAGCATGGTATCATTTCAGTGTGTATACTCAATGGTGCATGTGTCACACTGGAACAGCAGCCTATTGTGATGTGCCTGGCAGCTTCACATGTGGGGACTTGGGACCCTCATATTTTCTAGTTTGTCTTTCAAAAAACTCAATGCAAAACATATGAAAATGATTATTTTATATAAAAGTCACAGAGAAAAACTCCATTTTCCATTGCACAAAAAATTAAAAATAAACAACAAGTGAAGTACTTGGTGTTTGCAGACAGACTTAAATTATTATTACTAAACACTGCTAAAAATTCATTGAGTTATGAGTGAGACATGACTCAAGACAAAACCAAGAAAAGAGCCTAAATATGCTTTTCACTGGAAATTTTAAAAATTTTACATGCAATCTTTTTGGATACATAGGGGAAAAGGAATAATCTAAAAATGATATATATTTATATGAACCTTCATACTTTAGAGTACATTTTATTTCTCAAATGGAAGGTACCGAGACCAGCCAAAGACTACATAAAGATAATGGTAAAAAGAAGTAATAAAACTATATCCTAACTACCACAATAGTACATTTATCTCTTCTTTATACTAAGAATATGATAGTTTATGCTTAAATGAACAAAGTTCAGGCATCAGTGATTCTGCGGAACTGGTGATCATATCTGCTTCACAGATTAAATCATTCAGGAGAAATTGTTAAACCCAGTGTCACACACACAGTATATACTCAGATAATGCTGGTTCCCTTCTGCCTTCCTTCTTTGGCACCAGATTATCAGAACAAAGTGTTTTCTGGTTAACAATAATACCACACTGTATGATGATGTCAGTAGTTCTTTCATCATTAGGGTCCGATCTTCAAACTTCAAACTATATCCATCTCTCTAATCTGTAAGGTATATGATAGTGAGAATCTTTCATGCCTTTAAAGAACTAAAAGCATAACTACTGATTAAATATCATTCCCCTAAATTTGAAAACAATAGATTAAGAAGTCCAGATGATTTGTCTAGGGAATTTAATATTAAATCATCTACCACATAAAATAACTATCATAATGTAATTATCTTAAAGGGATCTCTAGTCTTTCCTATTCTCTTGTTTTCCTCTATTTCTTTGCATCGATCTTTTAGAAAGGCTTTCTTATCTCCTTGCTATTCCTTGAATTTTGCATTCAGATGGGTATATCTTTCCTTTGCTCCTTTGTCTTTCGCTTCTCTTCTTTTCTCAGCTTTTTGTAAGGTCTTCTCAGACAACCATTTTGCCTTTTTGCATTTCTTTTTCTTGGGGATGGCTTTGATCACTACCTCCTGTACAATGTTACAAACCTCCATCAATAGTTCTTCAGGCACTCTGTCTATCAGATCTCCTTGGAAGAAAAGCTACGACAAACCTAGACAGCATATTAAAAAACAGAGACATTACTTTACCAACAAAAAGCATATAGTCAATGCTATGGTTTTCCAGTACTCATGTATGGATGTGAGACTTGGAACATAAAGAAAGCTTAGCACTGAAGAATTGATGCTTTTGAACTGTGGTGTTAGAGAAGACTCTTGAGAGTTCCTTGGACTGCAAGGAGATTAAACCAGTCAATCCTAAAGGAAATCAACTCTGAATATTCATTGGAAGGACTCATGTTGAAACTGAAACTCCAACACTTTGGCCACCTGATGCGAAGCGCTGACTCATTAGAAAAGACCCTGATGCCGGGAAAGATTAAAGGCAGGAGGAGAAGGGGATGGCAGAGGATGAGATGGTTGGATCGCATCACCGACTCAATGGACCTGAGTTTGAGCAAGCTCTGGGAGTTGGTGATGGACAGAGAGGCCTGGCGTGCTGCAGTCCATGCAGTTGCAAAGAGTCAGACATGACTGAGCAACTGAACAACAACAAATATAACTGTCAAATAATTATTAAAATTAAAAAAATCTTCACAGAAATGAGAAGCAAGTTGTCTTCCAGAAATGTTGTAATTCACCTCACCCACTCCACAGTCAATGGATGCTCTTACCATTTCAAGTTTATCCAGGGGAAACTAAGAATGATAGGGCCAAGTGACTCACCCATATTATTTAATCAGCTAGTAACTGAAGCTGATTTGAATCTGAATTTGAATCTCAGCCATTTGATTGCAAAGCTCTTCTCACCATACATGACACCTCTGGGTGTTTACTGTTGGTACAGATTTGCAGAAAATATGTCACTATATTCTCAGGATCAGCAACAACAGAATTAAAAGGAAAAAGCAGTTCTCTGATTTATCCCTTGGAAAGTTTGATAAACCAATTCAACCTAAAGATTGTGATTTGGTTTTTGAAGTCTGGCTCAGGCACTGAAGTTTGAGAATCACCAGCTCCTAACATTAAAAAATCACAGAGAACTAGTGATGCACAGAGAAAGCAGTCCCAATGTGAGCAAATGGGTCAGCCCTAACAGCCTGAAATGGGAAGTTAAAGAGGTCAGGCCACCAGCACCAATTCCAATACCCCTCTAACCTAACATAAAATAAACTAAAAAACCTATAGATCTAACAGACCAAGAGAACAGGTTCGATGACAATAAAATGAGATAAACAGGTAAAAATATAATACTTTGTACTAACATTTTGACTTCTTTAAATATCCAAAAGGCTAACAAATCCATTCTTTTCATAAATATTCACAGCAAGAGCTGTGGCCACTGGCCAGTCAGCCCGCACACAGCTAAGCATGGTCGACAGTGTAATTTCCGGAATTCCTTTTACTTCTTGTATCAACAAAGCCTAAGTTTAAATATTTTCCAAGTAGTGTCAAAAGCATATCTTGGAAGGTCTACTAAACAAACAGGGCAGTTCCTACAACACTAGCACTCTGAAAACCAGGTTATACTATATAGTGTAATCATTTCATTTATTTCATGAACTTAAAGAAGGAATCAACATATTTACTTTCAAATAGCATAAAAATTTCCATTCTGAGGCTTTAACAATGTAATAACTATAGTAATGATATTATAACTTCAGAAATAAACAACATACATGGTTCTGATTATGGCTATATTACCTAGAATTATAAGATCACTAACATATAAAGGAATTAGACAGTGAGCGGCATACTTAATCTCACTCAAGATTCAATATCTTTCACTGATTATTAAAATCATTCACTGCCTTCAACTGTTAAGGAATAAATAGAAATTTTCTTCAGCTGCTTATTAATTCTCCCTGGTGGTGATGTTTTTGTGAGAGTGGAGAAGCCTGTGGCCAGTATGCTTTTCCTTCACTCTTCAAGTAACAGGTTCCTAGATCACAGCGGTGAGTACAGATCCCAGACTGCTGACACCAATTACTGGTCCAGGAATGTACCCATGACTGATGCTGGGACAACTGGAATCCTTCCCTGGGATTTTCCTACCTAGAGTTGGCAGGGGAAAGCGATTAGATTGTGAGCCACCAAACATCATGTTTGCTCTTGCAATGGACAAAATTCATCTGTAAAGCAGAAAAATGAAACAGCCACACAAGAGGAAGCAGAGGAGAGAAAACCAGAACACACTGGTACCATTTGGTCACTTGTTCCTTTTGCTAAAGTCTGATTCCACCAATGCATTTTCAATGACTTGAGGATATAGGTCTATGAATTTTCCTTTTATTACCAAAAGGGTTTCTTTGGCTTGAAACCAAATCATCCTAAATGCACTATATTCCCTACATTAAATCAAGCTTGTCCTCCTCTGGACTGTGTCAGTATGGAGACCCTGCTATGATGAAAACTTTCCCTGATTTATTTCAAGTGCCCACACGGCTAGTTACCCATTCATAAATCTTAATTTAGGAAGTGAAAGTAAAAGTGTTAGTTGTTTCAGTGGTACCCAATTCTTTGCGACTCCATGATCTGTAGTATGCCAGGCTCCTCTGTCCATGGAATTCTTCAGGCAAGAATACTGGAGTGAGTTGCCATTACCTTCTCCAGGGGAATCTTCTAGACCCAGGGATTGAAGCTGGGTCTCTCCCATTGCAGTCAGATTCTTTACCGTCTGAGACACTAGGGAAGCTCTTACTTAGGAAAGCACATCTTATTCCAAGCCACCTACCCCTATACCCTAGTTTAACTATAACAATGATCCAGGGCCTCCTTGGTGCAGAGGGCAGCTGTGAGTGTTTCTGGATCGCTGTATGCCCAATCCAGGTTCCCCGCTGTGAATAGTTAGCCTATAATAAACTGACTCATTGATTATATAGAGCTGCTTGCTTTGATTTCAGTCTCAAGATGCCTTCTCTGCTCAGTGGGCGATTTTTGTTCCCTCCATCCTCCAACTCAAGCATACATATAAAGTAATGGTAAAGGCAAGTGAATGAGCTCGGGTATACTTTTCACATTTTTCTATGGGAACTGAGGAGGTAGTACTAGTTTAAAAATTTGATTCACTCAAATAAAAGATGTTACAGAAATACCAAGAATTTATCATTTAGAGTGTTTTCTGAATCCCTGCTGCTGCTGCTACTGCTGCTGCTAAGTCGCTTCAGTCGTGTCCGACTCTGTGCGACCCCATAGACGGCAGCCCACCAGGCTCCGCCATCCCTGGGATTCTCCAGGCAAGAATACTGGAGTGGGTTGCCATTTCCTTCTCCAGTGCATGAACAGGAAAAGTGAAAGTGAAGTCGCTCAGTCATGTCTGACTCTTAGCGACCCCATGGACTACAGCCTACCAGGCTCCTCCGTCCATGGGATTTTCCAGGCAAGGGTACTGGAGTGGGGTGCCATTGCCTTCTCCGTCTGAATCCCTATGAAGCATTTATTCTAAACAATAACATCTAAGGTGGCCTGAGGTACACTTAAATTTAGTTTCTTAAAAAATTTTATTTTCAAAAAGTGTCTAGTGTTTATATTTTTCTCATAAAATATATAATCAGCTTTGTATTACTTAAGTCTAAAAGAAACTTGTAAGGCTGAATAAATGTCATCTAAATGAAGCCATAAGTTTTCACCAAATCAAAAGCATTTTTCTTAAAACAATATACGCTTGCTGTTTAATTTCTAAGAAGCATGGACTCATTTAGAGAATTTTTTAAAAAATATAAGTTATACATAAATTATTTCCTTTCAAACATGATAGGCATCCTATGTCATATTCATATCATGGGCCAATGTATCAATTTCCATTAATGCATCATTAAAATTCATAGTGCTAAACTCTTGAAATTAAATTGCAAGACATCAAATCAATGTGTTTGGATAATGAAAAACAAGAAACAAAGAAAAAGAAAGACTGAAAAATCAAAAGAAAGAAAGGGAAATTCCAATGTGATTCATAACCTTAGACTTACGAAATTTAAAAAAAAAATTTTTTTTTTCTTTCCTGATGGAATGTGTTTCTACTGAAAGCTGAACCAAAAGTCATGGTAGCGGCTGTGGATTCTTTAGACAGATGGTGTCAACAGACCAGTCGATTAGTCAGCTTGGCAATGGAAGAAGGATAGATAGTTTTACAAAATGCCACCAAACTCAATTTATGAAAAATAGAAAGAGGCTTGAATCTGTACTCTGATACTTGATCCTGGTTACTGCACGGTTTGTAAAATAGGCTACTCTTGTCACCAGCAGTTTAGAATTTCCTCGTTAGATTTTCATAGAAATGGGTCTCAGAAAACAAAGCCAAATCCCAGAAGGGACAGCTGGGTTTAACAGGTGAAGAGATCACATCTAATGGTTTTCCTCCCAAAGCCCCATCACTGCTGATTTTCTTTCTTATTTCTTACTAAATATAAACTAACAACGTCTATTTCTATTTTTTAAGATGCACCATTTGAGAATTTATTTCTCACCTAAGAGAAAACAAATACTGTGCCCAAAATACAAAGTCCCTATTTACACATACAAATACAATAATTTAATTTTTTGCGGCTCAAGGTAAATTCTGTATTAGATTATATTTTGTCAAGTTTAAATTAGTGTTCAATAATTCTGTCCCAAGAGCCTAAGACCATCTCTACTAATGCCACCAAATTAAATCACAGCCAGAAAGTTCAATTTGATTAGTCATTTTCCTGGTGAGTCAGGGGCCCTTCCCATATAAATTAGAATTTTCATTATCATGGGAAGGAAACCAGGATATGGGGCCCTGCAGAGAAAAGAGCTGATCTGAGAATCAAGAAAGCTGCTTCTGCTTCTAAAGAGTGAGTTGTCTAGGACAAGTCTTTTAGACTCAGCTCCTCTTTACTAAAGACATCACAGTAAATTATAGTTAAAATAAATCTCTTCCAGACTAGATCAGATAGTAAGACATAGTTAAATGAACATTTTTGGTTTCCTCTGAATGCGTCACATTTGAAAGCTGATCTCCCATTTTCATGACTTTGCCTACATATCAGGGGAATTTGATCAGGTTAATTAAAAACTTTTCTAACAATTTTATTTGTGGTTTCACAAAGATAAAACCAGCATGTCTGGGAATTCCCTGGGAGTCCAGTAGTTAGAAACTCTGGCCTTCCACGGCAGGGGGCACAGGTTCAATCCCTGGTGGGGAACTAAGATCCCACAAGCCTTGTGGAGTGGCCAAAAAAATCCAAAAACGACAATAACAACCAAAAACACCAGCGTGCCTTTTGTCTGCTTTAGGGACACTGCTGAAGCACAATAGATGAAGAGAATGAAGTTTGGACTTTGGAATACCAACTCTGCCCTTTAACTAGTTGTGTAAACTTGGACCACCAGTTTCTTAACCTCTCTTACCCTTAGTTTCCTGACTTAAAAAAAAATGAAGAAAAAGTAACTATTGAGAGGACTCAATGAAATATGGTATGAAAAAGACTTAGCACAGTCTGACAGGAAAATAGGGAAGCAGTAAATGTTTCTTTTAAAAGTAAAACTTTTAGATCACCTATTTCTAGCCAGAAAAATGGGGCTTGAGGAAAAACAGAATTGTTGAATATGCGATTATATGAAACTGAAATTAATTTGTCAACCTCTTCCATAGCCCAGGGTGTTCAGTAGCAGGCATAAAAGGGAACGGAAAGTCCCAGCACTTAAGCAATGAACCTAATTATGTTTCTATATTCACGTGCCATTTCAGACCATTACTCCCTAACATTCAACTTTGATGCTGAAAAACTCTACCTGCTTGACAGCACATAAAGACCTTTACTCACTAAATATTTAAAATAAATTATATAAAAGCATACAGGTCTGCCTACTTTTATTCCTCTGTTTTGTTGTTTTTGTGTTTTTTTAATTCAAAGTTTAATCAGAACTGGTTCTTCATACTAGGGGATGACATGAAATAAGTCCTAAATAGAAGACCAGACTCAGACTCACTGTAATAAACACATTAGAACTGCCCCAGACCTAGAGGAGTGGGATTGGGGCGGGGAGTGGGAGGGAGGCCCCAGAGGGAGGGGATATATGTATATATAGAGCTGATTCACAGTTGTTGTACAGCAGAAACTAACACCACACTGTAAAGCAATTATACTCAAATAATAAAATTTAAAAAAAAATAAATTATAAGAGACTAGTTTCCTAATAAAAGGAAAGTCCAGGATCTGAAACAAACAAACAAAAAAAAAAGAATTGCTCCAGCAAGATGCAGGATCTGAAAATCAAGAGCTAAGGGTTCCAACAAGGACCTATGTACAGCCTATGGAACTCTACTCAATGTTATGTAGCAGCCTGATTAGAAGGGGAGTTTGGGGGAGAAAGGATGCATGTACACACATGGCTGAGTCCCTTTGCTCTTCACCTGAAACTATCACAACATTGTTTATAGCTATATTCCAGTATGGCTTCCCTGGAAGCTCAGACAGTAAAGAATTCCAATTGGTATTAAAAAGTTTAAACAAAGGAAAAAAAAAGAAAAATAAAGAGCTAACAGTATTGAGAAATAACAGCAGTAGTTAAATAATGAGTCTCCATCCTAAACTAGGGCTTCCCTGCTGGCTCAGACGGTAAAGAATCAGCCCACAATGCGGGAGACCTGGGTTCGATCCCCGGGTTGGGAAGATCCCCTGAAGGAGGGCATGGCAACCCACTCCCGTATCCTTGCCTGGAGAATCCCCAAGGACAAAGGAGCCTAGCGGGCTACTGTCCATGGGGTCGCAAAGAGTCAGACACGACGGAACAACTAAGCACACCATATCCTAAACTATGCAATTTGAACTGTGTTGCCCTGAACCTCAAAGTGGAGACATAAGGACTCACCCGAAGATAGAAGAAAAGGAGGGGACAGAACCCCTCAATCACGCAGTCTCATTAGAATTAGCACCCACAGCTGTCTGGAGCCTGACCTAAGGCTGCTTCCACTCTGCCTAAGAGACCTTGTGCCTAGATGATCCGGAACCTAAAGACATAATCCTGACTGCCAGATCCCAGAGGATTCCAGTCTTCTTCCTACCTGGATTTTTATGCTGCCTACCTTTCCTTGACACAGCTTACGGCACATGACAGCCTGATCTCTACCTTCATGTTTCCCCGAAATTCCTCACCGGCTGTGACCAAACTTATGGTCACTCTGTCTTTCCTCTTCATGTCAGCATGTGCCCAATTTTAGTGCTACCCAAATACTATGCTGATTCTATATTTTCATCAACTAACTGATTCTATGCATTTTACTTAACGTACAGCTGTAAATTTCAGAAGGCTTCCTTCACTTAACATGACCAAGAAAGAATTCATTCACACAAAGGAAGAGAAATAAAAATGAGCCAGAAATCAAAGTGCACAGGGTAATCCTTTGCCAAAGAGAACAAGAACACATAAATTTTCTCTAAAATTTTCTTTAAGACCACAATATATGGTTATCTTGTACATTTTGTGAATTATAGAAAATCTAAGAAATAGCCCCATTACAGTTTAACAGTGAAAAGCTGAACTTTGCCTAACATCAAATTCCCTTTTTCCCTTAAATTTCTTCAAGCATTTCAAAACGGGATTCAACTAGAATTTTAAGACAAAGAAATTGGTATAAACTATTCCTTTCCTCTTCAAAAGTGACTATGGCTATTTAAGCTGAATGTTCTCAATTGTCTATAGGATACATTCCACAGCACTTAGCCCTGTCAGTTAAAAGGTTTCCCAACCTGAACTCAATCTACATTTGTAAACCCCAATTCCCACAATTCCCTTCCTATCTTAAAAAGTCAGATTACTCACTGACATGCAAACATGCTTTGCTCTTTATTCACATACTTCCCTCTTCCTAAAATCCCCCTTTTTTCCTTCCCATTGCCCTCCTCTTCACTCTTCTTCAAGATATATCACTAAAGTGCCTACTCCAGCATGAAATGATTTCTTCCTACAGTTTTGAATAATTTCTTTGTCCTCTAGAATAATGAATTGCATGTATTATTTAACTATTTCTATTTTTTCCACTCAAACTAGAATGTAAGCTCCTTGAAAAAAACAACAGAAATTCTTATTTTTTCTTATTTGCATCAGAGAATCTAGCAGAGGATCTCAACTCAAGCAGCCAGTTAGTGGTTTAAAAAAAATTCTAAGATACACTGGAAAGAAATAAATGAAAGCATAAGAGAAACTAATCATGAGAAAATGAAAATCTTCCTGATATATTTAGAAATAATTACCACAAAATTGGCATCACACATCTGGAGGCTTAAGTCCTGATCAGCAACATATATATGCAAAATTGCTCAAACTAATAATTATGTTCCCTTAGAACCTTACTGAAAGTGTAGTCAGTCCCTCTAGCCTAAGAATGTATTTAAGTCATATAATTTTTTAATAGTTTATAGTAAGTTGTTTTAATCTATATGAATGAATAAAAATAATTATAATAGGACCATCTAAACTAGGAGGAAATGCCACTTAAACATTATAAAAATATTGCACATAGTTTTCACACATACAAATCCCACATCTATCTGTGTTTAGGGAAACTGCAGTTATTTTTATTGTCCTTTTCTGTATAGGAGTCTCAATCTAGTTCTACAGATTCAAAAATTATCAATTATACTGACTAAATCTGATATTTTGATTTTAGCTACTCGTATCTAGTTATTAAAAAATTATTTATTTAAAGATACAAAACCAATAAAAATATATACTTCCATCTAGTGGCCAATTCAGTCAACCAAAGTAGGGGCAAAGGAATAGATAAGTGAAATCCATATGAAACTCCCAATCTCGTTTCAACCAAGTAACCCTAGACCTGTCTCTTCTGGATCAAAGGTTCTAGACAATTTACCTTCAGTTTTCACTTCTTGCAAATACACTACCTTATGTTTGTTTGAAATGCTCAGAAATAATAATGATAGTAATAATCAGTGATTCCAACAGCCACTTCAGGGGTCCTTATTGAAACCAGCTACCACCCACAACATTACATATATTATACCATGGCTAAAAACAATTTTATAAAATAGATAATATTTATTTTCATTTTGAAGGTAATGAAATTGAAACTCAAAGATGAGAAGTACCTTCCTAATGTTCTATACTAGTAAACTGCAAAGAGATTTTCACCCAGGTCTAGTTTTGTTGACTCCTAGGACTATGCCGTTTCTATAATATTCTGCAGGATTCAAAGTAGGTCAAAGAGAAGGAAAGAGTAGATTGGTTTTCCCTATCAAAAATTAAAGTCTGACTGTACTTTAGCAGAAAGAGTTAACTTTAAAGTTCTGCAGATTGTAGTCTCAGCCACTTCCCTTCTAGCGAGGTCACATTCAGCTTAAATCTATTCTTCAACTATTTACAGGCCTCTTTATCAGCATTAGTACCCTTCAAGTTTTGACAGCTCTCTTCAGGACAGAAGTATTTATTTAATCAACAAGTACAGCTTGAAGAACATCAGGCTCTTATTCATGGTTAAGTAATTAAAAACGGAAAACACATCACCAAGTGCCTAATATATGCAAGCATTAATTGGTTCAATTGGTGAATGTTTCCCCAGACTGCATTTGTTTCTTCAGGATGGGTGCTGTGTTCCTATCCACGCCTCATGGCTTTCAGGGTTTGCTAATTAGTGCTTTCCTAATCCCATTCAGAAAACTGGAGCAAGTTTTTGCCATTCCCCTTCCATAAATGGGTGGTCACTGAGATTAGGACAAGCCAGCTCTGCCTACAATAGCATCCTTAATCAGCCCATGCGAAATGAAAATGAGGCAAAAATCCTGGCTTTTATCTCACACTGTCTTTGGAACTAATTAACATGCACAGGCTCTTTCTCCCGGTTCAACCCTGCTGTTCTACACACTAATAAGCCAACAAAAGGTGCTGAAAGCAATGGGCTGAATAATTGTTGAAATTTACAGTTCCTTAAAGGCAACTGTTAAAAAGATTTCTCTCTCCTCAGCAATGTAGATCACATTCTGATAAAGTATCACTAAGTGAGATCTCCTCTTACATTCATCCTGAGCATCACAGAGATTTGGGGGAGGATCAAGATCCTGTAAATTGATGACTGTTTTGTTGATGCCCTTTTACTTATGTGGCTTTCAACTCACTTTACTAACGAAAGAGTTAAGACAACACGTGTTCTTTGCCTGAAATCTTCTCCCCCACCTCCCCACCCACTACCCTGGGCCTTTACTGTTTTAAAAAGTGCTATGAGAGCTCTCTAGACTAATAAACAAAAAGGTGGGAGGGGAAAGTGGGATAAGACAGGATATAGGCAAAAAGAAAGAAAATGCACACATACACACACACACACACACACACACACACACACACACACGAACCCAAAAGATCTACTTAGGCTCATACCCTTCCCAACCATTTTACCCACCAAAAATAAATCCTTAAATTAATCATCAACCTTAATAAAACTAGCTTCTAAAATACAGTAAGCTTTTGATCTCACTGTTCCCCTGCCTCGGGGTATTCCTTTATATTTATTAAAATGCACCTTGAGCACGTTACAAGTAAAACAATAATTTCCTACACTTTAATACACGCACAAGCATATAATTTAAGGAAGCATTTGCCAAGGAGAAGCACATGGTCCAAACACATATACCAAATCAAGTTCACGTTATAATTATGTTTAAAAATCAATACATTAAGTAAGAATTCAACATGTTCAAAGAGGCATATTAGCCCAAAACTGTAATTATAAGAAAGCAACCTGCCTCCCTAAGACTAAGCAGGATGTGAGACGTCTGGACATAGGGTGAGGATTTAATCACCACCTCCTGCCCACACACCCAAAAAACACGGCCACAAAGAACTTACATATTTTCATCTATCCTTGGCACAATGTCAAAATGCCATGCAATGTGAAAACTTCAGGAGGCACCAACTACTTTTTTGAAGCCACGCAAAAAATTCTAAAAGGATCCAAAAATTAATAAAGCATTCTTTTCCACTAAAGGAACATACTTATATTGAAAACTTGAATATCTTAAATACCTTCGCCACAGCTCTTGCAGGTATAATAAACTCTGTTTCTCTGAAGCCTGATATTTATTTAAAACAAACAAAACATGCAACAGTGACCACTAGTCTTCATAGCATCTGGAACTGGCTGAAAGATATGCAGTAAAAACTTTCCTCCTTCGACAGAACTTAGTTTCTTAGGTTTTTTGCCCACTGCTGCCTAGTTATTTGTAATTCTATAAATCACCTCAAAACACTTCAATCCATGGGAATGTGTAAAGATTACACCCCTGGTAGATATAGCTTCAAAATGATCCATCAAGAGAGATAATATTAAATAAAAAGAAATAATAATTGAGAATAATTAGTGAGTTTAAAAATATATATTACTTTAAAACTCTAAACCACTACTAACATCCAGGCTATCATTACCTTCTAAATCATCAAAGTAAGACAATAATGACACTTACATAAAACATAGTATATGCGTTAAATGTATTAACTTATTTAATCCTTTCATCAACCATATGAAATAGATATTGCTTTATCCACTAAAGAAAGGAGAAAGCTCATGAGCACAAAAAGTTTAGGAATTCAAATTTCCCAAGCTCACATAGCTTGTAATTAGGCACTGAGTTTCTGCAGTTAATCATTATGCCATCCTATATAATTAAATAAATTATAGTACATTGCAGTTCATTTTATTGTACTCTACATAATGGAAGTGGTTTCACATTTAGAAAGAGTTAGAGACTATGTTAAGCACCTCACACAAATTATCTCATTTAAATCTCTCAACAATCATGAGGTAGGTCTTATTATCAGCTCCCTCTTAAGCGACAACATCTTTAAACAAGAAAGACATGTCCCACTTCTACTATACAAAACTCACTAACCAATGGCATTGCAATAAGAACATGCATGTCTAGATTAAATACTGAGCTTTCCTCTTTCAATTACGGTGAAAACACATAACATAAAATTTACGCTCTTAACCATTTCTAAGGGTACACTGAAATAGTGCTCAGTATATTCACACTTTCTGAAACAGATCTCCAGAGCTTTTTCATCTGGCAAAAGTGAGACTCGATACTCATTAAAGAACAACCCCTTTCCCCCTGCTCCCTAAGGCTGTCAATACAGAGCATTTTTGTATCATTATAAACACCTATAATCAAACACACTTCTATACATTAAAATGATAATAACCAAATTAAAAATTGATTTTTTTTCTTTAAAAAGTCATACCTTAAAATTATGGAAACATCACAGATGCTGACTTGAAAATCTTTACATGAGGGTTAAGCATTTCTATTACAAATTCCAAGTATGATATGTAATAGCTGTCTTTTTGTGGTTTTTACATTTTTAGACAAGAGAGACAATGAGGGCACTTTAAAAGGTTTCAATATGCTAATCACAGTTATCAGAATTAAATAACTGATAAATGGAAATTTGAAATGAAAAGGTAGAAACTAAAGAACAAATTTACAGACCCCCTTTCTTTCCACCTTATCCCCCATACATACATGCATAAACCAATTTCCTAAAGGGAAAAATGAAATGATTTTGAATTAAATTACCACTTATACTATCTTTCCCCATTAGTTGCTCAAATACAAACACAAAGAACCCTGGCAGACATTTATAGAATCCATTTCTCAATCCTATAGGTGAGGACATCTGATACTAATGCTAATCAAAAAAGCATTTTAATTCAAATTGCCACAAGATTCAAATTCTCAAACTTAATAAAAAGGTAAAATAGTCTATCAGAACTCATAATGTAGTCACTTTTTCTGTGAGCCAGTCATACTCGGCATCGAAAAAAAGTAATATAGGAAAATTACAAAAGTTAAGCAAAGATACACAAATCTTGAACATAAAGGAACATACATATGAGGAAAATGGGGGAAAGTCGTGTGATCAATCTCAACTACAAATATAAATATTTGGATATTTAAGTAATTGAGAAGTGGATATGCTCTTGGGTTAAACTGGAGGCAGTTCGGGTAGGGATATGGGTACAGTGACACAAGGAATTCTATTGAAAGCAGAAAGGCAAGCTTTAAAGGAGAAAACGTTAAGGGCAATTGGCTCGAAGCAGTTGTAATCTGGGTGGCAAACCTCAATAAGGGGAAATACAGAAACAAACATACAGTTAGCCTGCTATCTGTGCATGCTATCAATCTATAACTGAAAAATATGTTAATAAAGAGAAATATAGAAATAAATTATCAAAGCTTTGTGCCAAACACTGTGTTAATATTTCACTTTACTCTTCCAATAAACTTATGAATAGATTATGCCAGTGATGATTTTACAGAGAGGGAACTGAGGCTGAAAGATACCAGGAATGTGAGTTGAGGCTCTGACTCTAGAGCCTGGGCTGCTTACATTATTCAGGGCTGATACCCCATAAGATTAGGAAAATCAGAAGTGAGTGCTAACTTCACCTTCCCAAAATCACAGCTGAGATGCTTCAGAAGGTAGATGAGGAAAAGGAAGGCCAGAGAGAGAGAAGCAAGTCAAGAAGTGGTTTCAACACACATCAAGTTCACAATGAATGATGTGAGAAGTATACTGACAAAAGATCATTAATTAATTATATGAGGAAAATATTACCTGTAAATGAAATAAAAAAGGTATAAAACTCTTCTGGTGCCTTCTAGAACATCATTTGTTTTGTTTTGTTAGTTGAGTTGTAATTGATATATAGTGTAAGTTTAAGGTATATAACATGTTGATTTGATTGACTCATGTATTGCAATTATGATTACTACTGCAGCGTTAGCTAACACCTTCACCATGTCACATAATTATCTTTCCTGAGGGGAAGACAATTAAGATCTTGTCTCCTAGCAACTTTGAAGTCTACGCTATAGTATTGTTGACTATAGTAACTATGCTGTACGCTGATCTCCAGAAGTATTCATCTACTAATTGCAAGGCTGTTTCCTTAAACAATGTCTCCCTGATTCCTCACCCTCAGCCCCTGATAATCACCATTCTAGTCTGTGTCTAAAGTTGGGCTCTTTTAGACATTTACCTACTTACTTATATATATATTTAATTTTATTTATTTTTGCCTGTGCTGGGGCCCTGTTGCTGCACAGGGCTTTTTCTAGTTGTGGAGAGTGGCGGCCCCTCTCTAGCTGTGGTGCGCGGGGTACTCATTGCCGTGGCTTCTCTTGGTGCAGAGCACACCCTCTAGGGCACTCCGCCTTTAGGAGTTGCACTTCCCAGGCTCTAGAGCAAGAGCATGGGCTCAATAGTTGTGGCATACGGGATCATTGCTCTGTGGCATGAGGGATCTTCCCAGATCGCGATTGAACCCATGTCTCCTGCATTGGCAGGCGGATACTTTACTACTGAGCCACCACAGAAGCCCAGTTGGGCTTTTTTCAATTCCACACATATGTGAAACCATATATATATTTGTCTTCCTCTGTCCAGGACTATCCTGTATCTTCTTACTTGCCTTCAGCTCTCACATATCCTGGTAGGGTGAACACAATGAAGGCATCTCTCTTTATTCCTCGCTCTAGAAGTAGTCTTTCCATTACACTGTGTTCTTAGTTGAGTGAAGATGAGGAAAAAATGGGCCAATCATACTAGCTGTATAGCAGATTAGACTGTGCAGGTAACTACACCACTTTGAGGTCCAAAAAACTGAAAGGAAGTGGTAGTATTGGATAGAAGGCAATGTTTTAAAGGTGTAAAGACTGGATGGGGAAGAAAAATAATTTTGCCTAATACCAGGGGGTTCGTGAATTGTCTCAAATTGACATTCTGAGTGGTATCATTCTCTGCTTGAGGCACTATCCTGTGTATTATAGGGTGTTAAACAGCATTCTTGGCCTTGTCTCACTAGATGCCAGTATGCATCCAGTAGTAACAATCAAAACTGCCAAATATCCAGGCAACTGTTTTTGATATATTTAAGGGTTTTTTGTTTGTTTTGGTTTGTTTGTTATTATTATGATAAATTAGTGTTTACATGGAGTAATCAAAAGAAGACCTACAGACAGCAACAAAGGTGGGATTTCAAAGGAAGCCTGGGAAATTTGCACTGCCAAGCATTTGTGGCAATTCTACCTATCCAAATACCAGCTCAACAGAGTTAAGATTCAAGTGATATAAATGGTGAAAACCCCAACAAGGAAAAGAAGAAGATTCAGCAGAAAGTCCAAGTCTGAACTGTGAGTGGGTAACATGGAGTTAATCATCAAGTAAGACATCAGCAGAAAAGTTGTTGAAAGAAAAGAATATAGCTTATGACATGCCATCTTCTCCAAAGCCAGGAGCCTGAAGAGGGTAATCAGAGACAGAGTTCACATTCAGGTCCAAGAAAACGAGAACCCAGATCATGCTGTGGCTTTCAGTCAAAAGGGAAAGGATGGCTATCTTAGCAAGAGGGCTCTAGAAACAGCATTTCAATTCACCAACTACCATTTGGTGTTCTGTTATGGGTGTTAGTCACTCAGTCACATCTGATTCTTTGCGACCCCATGCACTGTAGCCTGCCAAGCAAGAATACTGGAGTGGGTTACCATTCCCTTCTCCAGGGAATCTTCCCGACCCAGGGATGGAACCTGGGTCTCCTGCATTGCAGGCAGATTCTTTACCATCTGAGCCACCAGGGAAGCCCTGGTGTTCTGGAGCAGTCCTTAATTACCACAGTGGAAAGAAAGAGTTAAGGTATATTTAAACATGCTTGAGTTGCCAGCAATTACTATCAGCATAGGTTATACTTCCATGGTAGCATTCAGTGAGAAAAGAAAGTGAGAAAAGAAAGAATAAAACCTAGTCCTTCTGAGTTGTGGGTGCTAACCAGTCAACCATGCTGGCCAAATCCTGCCTATCAAATCTTTTTGTAATATACACTATTCATCCAGCCAGAAGTCTTCAATGACAGCTATTCATGTGTCCTGAGCTGATCAAACGCAGGCAACAGTGATGGTTCAGCACAACTTGCCTTTACTGAATGAACAGAAACTGTTCCCCAACCATCCGTCTGGTGCACAAACTCTACTGTTCTTTTAGGCTTTTAATGGGCTGTCCTCCAAATGGCACATCAGAGAAAACATTTCATCTGAAGAACAGGTATAGAATGCAACTACTTGTTCAGCCACAACCCTGGCCTTTTGGGTTATGTGCAGTCTTAGTTCTGAATAACTGAGGATAAGGGAGGGTAGGGAAGCTTTTCCCTCAATTCTAAACACCCTTTAGTTTCCTTTGAGTCAAAGCCACTAATTATGCCAGGCAGGCTGTATGATGAGTAGTGGTTTTGTGATCCCAACTATTGTTCAGAAGGGCTGAGATCATCAGTGCATTTTCTTACTTATAGAGAATTTGAAGGGAAAAGTCTGAGTACTTATTATCTCTTTCTTTTCTTAAACAGTGCCTATTTACAAACTTTTCACTGGTGAGTAAAAACATTTACTGGCAATAAAACACAGCAGTGTTTCAGAATGTTAACCTCTTCCCCCAAAACTTGACAAAGTACTCTGAGTGTTTGGGAGGAAAAAGCTGCTTTCTTTTCTGTTCCTTGCTGCAAACACAGGATGAGGAGGGGGAAAGAAAAAAAGAAGAGAATCAGATATAGCTAATATACATAGAGATGGATAAATAGATTTCCTAGATAGACATTTTTGTGGAGCTATCTAGACCACAAAAAAAAGCAACTGTACCCTACCTTTGTAAAATCTCAATAAAATAAATAAAACAATGACAGATTAGGGAGGGCTAACTCTTACTCTGCACAGAATTATATTGGCAATAAAATATAGGTCAAAAATGAAAAAATATAACAACCTGGTAATAAATCCTGTGACCTCTGAGGGAGACTAGCAAGTCTCCCATTGTCTGGATGTTGGTTTTCTGAGAAGTAGGTGGAAACTTTTGAAAACATCCTTGAGGCAAGAGTCATTCTAATAAAGATGCTATATAATTTTAAGATATCCACAACTGTATCCAAAGATATTAATAAATAATTGGTGAAAAGATAACAATGAATTCACACTTTTTTTATATACACTCTGCATGTACTCTTATTTATTCTTTTAACTAATTTTTTAATTGAAGGATAATTGCTTTACAGAATTTTGTTTTCTGTCAAACCTCAACATGAATCAGCCATAGGTATACATATATCCCCTCCCTCTTGAAACTTCCTCCCATTTCCCTCCCCATCCCACCCCTCTAGGTTGATACTGAGCCCCTGTTTGAGTTTCCTGAGACATACATCAAATTTCCATTGGCTATCATTTTACATGTGGTAATGTACGTTTCTATGTTACTCTCTCCATACATCTCACCCTCTCCTCCTCTCTCCCCATGTCCATGTCTGTTCTCTATGTCTGTTTCTCCATTGCTGCCCTACAAATAAATTCTTCAGTACCTCTTTCTAGATTCCATATATATGCATTCAGTTCAGTTCAGTTCAGTTCAGTCGCTCAGTCTTGTCCAACTCTTTGCGACCCAATGGACTGCAGCACGCCAGGCTTCCCTGTCCATCACCAACTCCCAGAGTTTACTCAAACTCATGTCCCTTGAGTCGGTGATGCCATCCAACCATCTCATGCTGTCATCCCCTTCTCCTCCTGCCTTCAATCTTTCCCAGCATCAGGGTCTTTTCCAGTGAGTCAGTTCTTCACATCAGGTAGCCAAAGTATTGAAGTTTCAGCTTCAACATTAGTGCTTCCAATGAAAATTCAGGACTGATTTCCTTTAGAATGGACTGGGTGGATCTCCTCGCAGTCCAAGGGACTCTCAAGAGTCTTCTCCAACACCACAGTTCAAAAGCATCAATGCTTCAGCACTCAGTTTTCTTTACAGTCTAACTCTCACATCCACACATGACTACTGGAAAAACCATAGCTTTGACTAGTGGACCTTTGCTGGCAAAGTGATGCCTCTGCTTTTTAATATGCTGTCTAGGTTGGTCATAACTTTTCTTCCAAGGAGCAAGCATCTTTTAATTTCATGGCTGCAGTCACCATCTGCAGTGATTCTGGAGCCCCAAAAAATAAAGTCTGTCACTGTTTCCACTGTTTCCCCATCTATTTGCCATGAAGTGATGGGTCTAGATGCCCGTCAATATTTATCTTTCTCTTACTCATTTACTTCACTCTGTATAATAGACTCTAGGTTCATCCACTTCAGTAGAACTGACTCAAATATGTGCTTTTTTTAAGGCTGAATAATATTCCATTGTGCATACGTACCCCAACTTCTTTATCCATTCATTTGTCAAAGGACATTTAGGTTGCTTCCATGTTCTAGCTATTGTAAATAGTGCTACAATGAACAATGGGATACGTGTCATTTTCAATTTTGGTTTCCTCAGGGTATATGCCTAGGAGTGGGATTGTTGGGTCTTATGGCGGCTTTATTCCTAGTTTTTTTAAGGCATCTCCATACTGTCTTCCATAGTGGCTGTATCAATTGACATCCCCACCAACAGTGCAAGAGGTACTGGGGAACCTTTTATTTTTAAATTATCATTTTTTCTTGCCATGCAGCGTGGCATGTGGAAACTTCCCTGACCAGGGATTGATCGTATGCCCCCTGCAATGGAGTCTTAACCACTGGACTGCCAGGGAAATCCTGCATGTACTTTTAATAACATCTGGCCAGTAACTACATGTTCCAATGTCTTCTTCAGCATCAAGGATACTGAAATAAATCTGGGGAAGAGTTGTGATGATGTGAAGAACTAATTGTACAAATGTTATGTCCTCTTGGGAGTGAAATTTGAAGTCTTGCTGCAAATGTATTTTTCTCATACATTTGTGATTTGTTTCTAAGTTGTCTTTTTGTCAGAGTTTTCATGTCAATTAAAAAGAGCTAAGAACTAAAAGGAAACTTTTTATGAAAGAAAATGTTTTCACGTCACAAGACTGGCAGACTCTTCTATCTGGTCCACTTTGGGGTGACATTCATTTCAATTAGCTATAATTGAAAGCAAAAGAACTGTGAAGATAGGAAAAGAATGATGCCTGCTCTGACTTTTCCACAATGTAATTTTCCACGCTTGCATTTTGTGGTCTAACATGTTCCCTATTGGACACACCCGATTACTAGCATCATTCCTAGAAACCTTTTATCTCCACCTGCTGGAAGCATGAAACATAACTGGGTTCAAGAGAATCATAGACATATTTCAGAAAGAAAAAAAAAAATTTACGCAAATTAAGATTTTAAATCACCTATTTTAAACTATATCCTTGGTACATTATATCTATCATTGAATTAATTCACCTAAAAACTTCTGTTTTGTGATCGTCACAAAGTTTATTCTTCTTGTCTTTATCTTTTAAAGTTTTAAAGCTGGTCATTCTATGTCATCAAAACTGTCAAGCAATTACTTTGCAAAGAAAATTATGGAAATACATAATAGGTAAGTAATAGCTAAATATGGTCCTTAGGAAAGACAATGGTAGGGAAAAATCATTTAGCATACATCTTGAGTTATGAGGAATATAATGCCTGCATGCATGCTAAGGGGCTTCAGTTATGTTGAATTCTTTGTGATCCTATGGACTGTAGCCCCCCAGGCTTCTCTGTCCATGGGATTCTTCAGGCAAGATACTGGATTGAGTTACCAAGCCCTCCTCCAGAGGATCTTCCCAACCCAGGGATTGAACACTTGTCTCCTGCATCTCCTGTATTGCATGCAGATTCTTTTCCACTGAGCCACCAGAGAAGCCCTTTAGCTGCCTTAAGAGGTATGGAAACAGAAAATAGTAGCCTGGGTTCACCCTCTGTTGTATAAATTAATTGTCACTGTTGATTATTCACTAATTTACTAAAAGCAAATCTATCTGAAAAAAACATTGCTCTTTCAGATTGCTTGCACATAACTGGATGTAATAAATAATTTAGTAGATGCCTAAATACTATTATAAAAAGGCAAAATAAAAGTTAATGCATAATGGGTATAAAAACAAAGTATTTGCCTTTTGGTTAAACACTTTTATACCTCAATGATGTTTAATGACAGCCATAGTCACTGCAGGGAAGAAAAAGAAAGAAAGGGGAAATTCCCTGCCAACACTGAATTTTTTCTTTTTAAAACTAACAGTACTTTAAAAAAAAAAAAAAAACTTTCCTTATAAAATACTTAACATGCTAGAATTTTTTCCTAATACACTAGTTTTTTCTTCGTTTAATACTCTTTCAATCATTGTTGATTGGCAGTGTGCCATTTCACTCATTTGTATGCATAAGAATCTATGAAGAAACCATTTTTCAGGTAATATTTCAGAATTTTATATATTGTGTATTTCCTCCAGCTTTTAAACAAGAGAACAGTAGAAGAACTCACTGAAAGTTTACCACCCCACACACAAATGAATCTGATTCAGTTTTCTGATAAATAAGTCAGTATTCTTTTTAAGCTAGTTATAAGAAAAGATGAAAATGAATCCACTGCAGTATCACCAACATGTAACCAATAACAAAACAATGGGATTGCATTCATTTTCAATATACCTTACGAATGGTTATAACTTACTAGTGCTATATTTGGCACAGGGGAAATCATAAATAAAAAGCTAAACATCTCCCATCCCCTTTCAAATTTACATTTAGCTCACCCTAGAATGAGGAAGGTATTCACATTCTTTTTCAAACCTCACTGTCAGTTCTTGTCCTTTAGTTAGGCTTTATTAAAAGTCAAATTGTTTACATAAAACTAATATTTCAGGTCATTCACAGTAACTAGCACTTCACGGAGTTCCATAGATATTTGTTGAATGGATGAAAGAACAGCAAAAGAAATTAATCCTGGATTTAGTTGTTTATAAATTAATCTGATTAAGTAAGCTTGATAAAATATAATGGTAAATACAAACTATTGCACACACAGTTAAAATAAATACACTTTGTTACAGAAACCAGTTTGCACTGGTTCCATTTAGGTGCCTAATAAATCACTGTGGAAATAATATTACTATATTCCACCGAGTTATTATTATAAGTAATAACTTCCATTAAAATCTAATTATGCATTATATTATGCAAAGTAGTAGTAACTGTTTAAGATGCCTAATCATGCACACACAATGGCCTCCACTCTTTCTAAAGCCCCTGACACAGAAGTTCTGAGACGGGGCAGAGGAATGGCAATCGCCAATGAACAAGAGATATTCATATGTTTCTGCTGGAAAAAGAAAGAGTGGGAATGTGTTAGGAATTAAATAGAGATTTGTAGCTTAGAATCTGCTGTGAGGAGGCTCTGAAAAATGTAGAAGAGGCAGCCTGTCTGAAGAAGCAGCCTTTGGAAATCAAGATTCATCCAGCAGCTACTATGGAAGATGGGTGTGAAAAGAAGCTAAAGATATGGGAATTAAATGAAGGGTCTGTGTAAGGGCAGCTCTCTCACTTGTCACCCCCTTCTTTCCAAGTGCAGAAACATCAGGCAGCTGGTATTTACCTCCAGCAAAAATAGCTGACCCTTTCCCAGTGAAACTGAACAACCTGCCAGGTGAAACCATGCATAATCCTCACTCTCTAATTTGAGTGATCCTATAGTCTGACAGCTGGCTTCTTGTTGATCCCCTCAAGCAAAGTCTCACTTCTGTTTACCTCACACAGAACTCCTAGGGAGATTTCCGAGTAAGAATCAGTTGTAACTCAGAGACTTTTATTAATTACACAGTCCTTCTTTCTATTGGAAGGATGACTGGACATGCAAGAAAAGCTGCAGAATGAGAAGCAAGAGCCATAATTAAGAGACTAAAATTTGACCCCAGAGAAAATTAAGGGAACAGTTGTGTCCAACTCTTTGTGACCCTCCCAGGCCAGAATACTGGAGTAGGTAGCCTTTCCCTTCTCCACGGGATCTTCCCAACCCAGGGATCGAACCCAGGTCTCACGCATTGCAGGTGGATTCTTTACCAGCTGAGCCACAAGGGAAGCACAAGAATACTGGAGTGGGTAGCCTAGCCCTTCTCCAGCAGATCTTCCTGACCCAGGAATCAAACCAGGGTCTCCTTCATTGCAGGAGGATTCTTTACCAACTGAGCTATGAGGGAAGCCCAAGGTAACTCAAGCATCACAAAAGAAAGTAGGTAGGGAAAAGAAGAAGAATAAGTTCTTATTGCCAAATAATGTCAGAAATGTTCAGGAAGATATTGCATCTACAAAACAAGAAAAGAATGCTATGAAAAAGGAATAATCAGAAAAAAATTAAACATTCTTGTGTAGATTAAAATTATGGCTAAAATTAAAAATGAAAACTACTCAGTAGGCTTACAGAGAAGACTGTCCATATTGGAACATGATGATGGATTGCTCTGGGACAGTGGCTTCCACTAATGGGTACAAGATAGAAGATGTTTATTTAACAAAGAACATGGTGAGCATACTTTTTCCCAATGGCCCTGCAGTCATTCAAGTATCCACTCCTTGCCAGCATGTCTCAGGTGAAGGCAATTTCAAGTGAACCATGTACATGGCAGAATTGAGAGGAAGAAAGAACACAGTGCTTTCTGGCCTCTGTGAGCAGCTTATGTCTCCTGGATTTCTGCTCATATGACATAATACATCTGCTTACTTCTCAAAACAGTGTGAATCAATCAGTTTATGATGACTTGCCTGAAAAGCTGTGCAACTCCAGAGCCACTTTTAAATAGAAGACACAAACCCTTGGAATTGTGTCCTATGTCAAGTCTGCCTAAAGTATTAAAGTGAAGATGGCAGGCACAAGAGACTCATATGGTCTCAATCAAGGTCTAGAAATATAATGTGATCACAAATTGATCTCAGACCAGAAGACATCTAAGAAGTTCAAGCATCTCTTGTACATCCAGTGTTTGACAGAGCAACACAGAGCCCTGTTCAAGCAAAGCTCTGAAGGAAATCAGATTCTTCTATCTTTCCAAAACAAAACCAGCAGTAAGGACCAAAGAACACACCAGGATTGGCTTGCAGCACATGTATTCAGTGTATTCAGCACATGTATTCATTCTGCCATAGAGTAGCAGAAAAGCTAAAGGATATTTTATCTAAGTGTTTCATTACATTGTGCTGGGACTTTCTCAACTCTCCTCTGCTAATCTCCACCATTATAGAACCTAACTAAATTTAAAATCACCGATGTCATCAGGAAATTTTTTCTGACTACAGGAGGACTGAATTCAAAGAAAATAAAGGTAATTAATTTATGCCCTTGAATTAGGCATGTTCCATAACAACATGTGTGTGTGCAAAGATTAATTTTAAGAAGTATGTGCACAGAATATACACACACCATTTATAAGAAAAATCAATGTTACCAAGCATACATTAATCCTGAGTAAATCATCCTTTAAGACGTTTTTCCCCTCATAGATATAAATTATTTGAATTTGCATCATTTAGGCAGGACTACAAAGGCATAAAGCCTTCATGTACTGGTTTCTTTAAGTTCAGGAAAGTGCATAATATATTTATATATGTAGCTGTATATATATATATATATATATATATATATATGTGCTTAGTCACTCAGTCGTGTCTGACTCTTTGCAATCCCATGGACTGTAGCCCACCAGGATCCTCTGTCCATGGGAATTCTCCAGGCAAGAATACTGGAGTGGGTTGCCATGCCCTCCTTCAGGGGATCTTCCCAACCCAGAGATCGAACCCAGGCCTTTTACACTGCAGGTGGTTTCTGCCACCAGGGCAGCCCATACATGTAGCTGAACCCAATCACATCAGTTCTGAGACTTATTAGGGCATGACGCTGTTGACACAAGGCTAAGTGCAAAGCCTTGACCTTGCATTTCCGCCTTGACCTCAGGGACCATACCTACTCATCTCACCCCAACCTTTACAACTTGAATGATGTCAGATCAGGCTGCTCCGTTTTTTTAAAGGATCAGTTAGCCCAAATGAAAGCTATTTACTTCGCCCATTATTGTTCAATTTTTGGAGGTTTTTGTTTTTTTTTTCAGGGCCTCCAAACAAATCTATTCAACTTCTGTAAAAACAAAATGTTCCCAAAATTCTTTAAAGTTTACATCTAAAATCTGTTAAGTCAAAATGTTTTTCCCCACAAAATCCTGTCATATTTTGAAAGACATTCAAACCAAAGCAAAAACTATAAATAAAAATAGTGTTAAATATTAAAGGGGAAGAGACAAGCCAATTTATTAGATATAAGGATTTTTAATGTCTCAAATATTACAGTTTCCAGCACTTACCTTAAGTTCCACATGAGTAAACTCAAAAAAAAAAAAAAAATCTGGTCATTTAAGCAAAATGAGTCCACTTAAGCATCAGATTTCATTTCTCATCTGCCTTTAAGATCAGTGCAGATACTAAACACAGTTTTTCAAGGAAGACTTACTCTTCTAATCCCATTCCTGAGTCACAAGAAGCAACCTTATGCCTTCACACTCCATTCCTCAATTGAAATCCAGTCTCCAAGATTTGAATCTTACTAGGAAAAGACTATATCAAATTACCCAAAGTACTTACTCAGAGAAATGGAGAGAAATGGAAGCATTTGGGGGAGCTGGATCTATTAAAAACAGTCAGTGGAGAGAAAAAGGCAATTTTCCCCTCTTGGAGAGTGCAAGTATATTTATTGTAGTAAGTTTCCTTCTTTACGTAAAAGATACAAAGTCCATTGATGCCAATTGTTAGGATAGTCTATCTTAGCAAAGGGCAGAAATTCAAGGTTTAAAGTTTCTGAATCTCAGCAAGGTTAAACAGGGCTTTACAAGGAATTTTCAATTTGAAATACTGAGTAAATGGGTTCACGCAGCACACATTTTTATTGTAGACCAACCTAATTTTCACATTTTCCTCTCTATAACAAGCTAGTCGTTTGTTCTCTGCACTCATAATGAAAAGAAAACAAGACTTTCTTTGTTTGTGTACATTAACTCCATGCTATAAAAGTCATTCAGTCAAGCTTCACTATACTTTCACCTTTAAACCTTAACCTGACTTGTAACAATATTTGTAGCCTCTAAAATTACACTGGTTGAACCCAGACGGAGTTAATCACCCTTCACTGTCTCAGTGAAAAGTATAATGACCTACCATTTAATGTGAAACCATTAAAATCCTAGAAAGGGCAAGAATTCACATTGTGTGTTTATAAATACCGTGCAGACATGAATCCATACATTCAAGCTACCAAGACACTTTTCATATGACACTTGTTTAGAGAAGCAGATGGAAAATAATGACTGCTACACACTCAGAGCCAGAAGTGTCTATTCTGCTGCTTTATACAGTGCACCTTATACTTTTAGCACTGACATAAATTAATTCTAACATTTCATCTGGAACTAAACAAAGAAAATCCAAATCAAAGTTGGGTAATTCACGATATTTTTTCCTTTCCCGAACTACTGCTGCTTCCATACAGGGCAAATTCATCAGCAAGGGCCTTCATGTCTACCTGCAAGGCCTGTTTTAAATCCTACCTTCAGGACCATTCTACTACACAAGTCCAGAAGCCTATGCTCTCATCACACTCAGGACCTCTGCTCCAGGGGCTGGTCATTCATAGCATAGCATGAACACTGCACCTGAAACTGTGCAACACAGAGGCCTAGACCACTGTTCTCCATCTCCCTGGTACCACTTTAAGTTGAGCCGCCTTCATCCCCATCTGCAGCATCCTCTAAAAAATTCCCCCCATTTCCACGCTTGCCTCTATAATCTACCCTTCCAGAGACTGCTGAGTAATCTTTGTTTTTTTTAAGCAGATCATGGTACTTAAGAGAATGAAAACTGCATACCTACAGGGACATATATGAATAGTTAATTAATAGGACAACATAGGCTGGGCCTTAGAACCTGAGCATATGCAATATGAGTGGAAGGTGCCGAAAAACAAGGGTGCAGGGAGACTGCTTCAATCCAGCTTCAGATGACAGCTTTCACATCTGAGGTCAACTCTGAAGGGATCAGACCATCTAATTTTTCAGGAGAAGCCAGAACTCTTGATTTTCATATGACACTGTAATATTTAAATGTTGCCTAAAATTTTAAACAATGCAAAATAAGCCAAATATCCCTGCCAACTGGCATAGGACATTGTTGAGTGATGACATTTTATAATCTCATCTCCCCCTTTGTTACCATATTTGGACAAAACGCCCCTTCTTTTCCTCAAATTTACTTAGCTTTTTGTTACCTCAGATCCTTAGCACTTACTTTTGCCCATGTTTTTTGCATTCATTCTTATCCTTTAGACCTCAGATCAAAAATCTCCACTTCAAACCTTTCCCTGACTACTTGATTAATATTAGAAGTCCTCTCCTCAAATCACCATCATATCACCCTATTTATTTTTTCTTATAGTGCATCTCATCACAGAAGATGACTTGAATGTTACACTGATAAATTTAGTCTGTAAGCAACGGGTTTCTTGATACAGTAATAAAACCCACTTTCAATAAAAATCAGTATAGAATATGCTAAACTGAGCCGGTTCAGACACACACACACATACAACTTTCAAGGTTCATTACTTCATAAAAGCACATTATCAGGCTGACTGGTTATTGTTGGTTGACTAAATATCAACAATAGTTTTTTGGAAGAAAAGCTAAAAAATACTGTGTGTTGTATACACATCATATATATATAATGTGTACACACATACAAGTTTATTAATGTGCTTATATGTGTATGATTTCTACTAAAATAGTTAATATGTAAGTAAATATTAATCTGCCTCAGTGTGGTTCTGCCAGATGGACCCTGAGGAGTCGAGTCTCCTCATGTTGATATAAGGCAGTGGTTCTCAACTTGAGGTAATTTTTTCCCCTCAGAGGTTTGGCAATGTGAGGAGACATTTCTGCCTCTCACAATTAGCGGGATGATATCGACATCTAGTGATACAGGCCAAGTAGGCTGCTAAACATCCTACAAGACACAGGACAGTCTCCATAAGAAAGAATTAACTGGCTTAACATATCATTAGTGCTAAGTTGAAGAAACCCTTAAGTTTGTCTCACTCCAATTTTGCCAAAAGAAATAAGAACCAAAACAGTCTGGCGGCTCAGAGGGTAAAGCATCTGCCTGCAATGCAGGAGACCTGGGTTCGATCCCTGGGTGGGGAAGATCCCCTGGAGAAGGAAATGGCAACCCACTCCAGTATTCTTGCCTGGAAAACCCCATGGATGGAGAAGCCTGGTAGGCTACAGTCCATGAGGTCGCAAAGAGTCGAACATGACTGAGCGACTTCACTTTCTATATTTTTTTTGATTTGGGGATGTAGGGAATAATTTTAAATTAGTTCCTCAATACCATTGCAAATTTTTTTTAACATTGTTTAACTGACCATCAGCATGTAAGTTGGGGCTTCCCTGATGGCTCAGAGGTAAAGAATCTGCCTGCAATGCAGGAGCTACAGGAGACTCAGGTTCGATCCTGGGGTTGGGAAGATCCCTTGGAGGAGGGCAGGGCAACACACTTCAGTATTCTTGCCTGGGAAATCTCATGAACAGAGGAGCCTGGCAGGTTACAGTCCATGAGGGTCGCAAAGCGTCACACATGACTGAAATAACTTAGCAGGCAGCATGCAAAAAAAATTTTGTTGTTTTGATTTTGGTTTATACCCAGCACAGTATCTGGTCCCTTCTAAGCCTTCAATAAAGAATAAATGAATCTAGTACCAGTGATTTGTTATTTTATGCTTCTCCTGGGCCATGTAACTAAATGCTGGCTGAATACATGAAGCATTCAGGTTGAACTGAAAAATACTGTTGAGTTCCAGGGCATATATAGATGAAGAAAAAAAAAATTCTCTTTGGCCTCAAATTATTCAGAATCTGACATTGGCAGCAAATAATACAACACAATAAAAATTATACATTCCTACAATAAGGCATACCAGACTAGCACAGTAGCACAGAGAAAGGCCAATTCACCTAGACTTGAAAAATTGGAAGGTGGAATGGAAGGGGTAGGAGTCCAAAATGTCCCTCTAGACTTGATGCTTGGCCTGCCTCGTATGTGTTGAGTACTAAGTTAGACAGAAGGATAGGAAGAAGAAACAGCACTTTGAAAGATGAGACTTAAGTTGGAAAGACCAACTAGTTTAGCCTTGCTGAAGTAAGTAGGTGACTTTTGCAAATAAGAAGAGAAACACATTAAAGCCCTAATATGTGAACATAAATGAATTTCTGTCTTAGTAGACACACACACATCCATTGGGCCAGACCTCTCTATTTCCTCCCTACTAAGGGCTTCTGTGAGCCTACAATTTCTTTATTCAATTACCAAATGAAGGGCCTGCCCTTAAACATCTTTCTTCATAATGTTTTTGTCACACTTGTTGCCAGAAAGTCTTTCTGAATATATATAGCATGATCATGAACCAACACTGTAACCTCAAAATTAGAATAGCTTGTAACTCCAGGAATCCCCCAGTGGCCTAGTGGTTAGGATTTCAGATCTTCACTGCCGTGGGCCCACAGATCAGTCCCTGTTTGGAGAACTGAGATCCTGCAAGCAGGGTGAATCAGCTAGTTTTTTTTTTTAAAAAAAAAAAAAAAAAGGAAAGAAAAACTTGTAATTCCAAAGAACAAAACTTACCTAAGATCATACATCGGCATTCATGCAATCTGGTGTCCTTTGGCCTAGGGCTTTGTCTGAATCACTTTTATGTTTCCAGTGTTTATCCCAGATTATGTTACATAGTGCTTACTCAGCAAATATTTGTGGCTCAAGTTATAACTTGAATCCACTCCAGACTCCATGTTTTTCCTAAATCAATAGTGCATATCAAAATTGCAATGTAATTGTTGTTGTTTAGTCGCTAAATCATATCTGATTCCTTTGTGACCCCATGGGCTGTAGCCCTCCAGGCTTCTCTGTCCATGGGATTTCCCAAGGAAGTACAAGGAAATCTCCAAAGGATCTTTCTGACCCAGAGATCAAACCCTGGTCTCCTGGGTAGATTTTTACCCTGAGCCCCCTGGGAAGCATAATGAAATTGCAATGTACTTATCAAAGGATGAACCTGTTCAGAACTGACCTTAGGAAATGATCATTTCCTTTCATTTTCCCTTTAACAATATGTGCCTCTAATTGTATATACAGGTTCACATTATTATAATCTAAATAATAATAATAACAAAGTAGGCAGGAGGATCTCTTTATTTTAGGTTCTTCTCTCTGATTCTCTCCTAACCTTCTAGACTCTCACAGAAGAATCTTCTCTTACCACGTACACCAAGGTTTCTCCCAAAGCTGTATCTCTAAGTTAAAGATTCTCTTCAAATCTAGATGAATTTTTTTTTTTTTTTTTTTGGCCTTTTAGGCATTGTAAAATGCTCCAGTGGACAACTCACTGGTATCATAAGCTCAGTCTACCAAGGTGCAAATCATAGTTTGTTCCTCTGAACAAACTGTTCTTGCTTATTACTGAAATGCTAGCCCAGGAAGTCTTCTAAGAGTCACATGAAATACCTTCATCTTGCATATATTCTATCAATTCAATTTATTCATTCCACTATGCAAAAACTCTACACCCTTCCCATTTGCTTCATTTCCATCAATACTGCATTTATGCATCATCTCTCCCTTTTAGTTTAATAGTCTTCCAAGTCTTCTCAGGGCTTCCCTGGTGGCTCTGGTAGAGAATCTGCCTGCAATGCAGGAGACCTGGGTTCAATCCCTCAGTTGGGAAGATCCCCTGGAGAAGGGATGGCACTCCAGTATTCTGGCCTGGAGAATTCCATAGACTCAAAGAGTTCATGAGGTCTCAAAGAGTCGGACACGACTGAGTAACTTTCACTTTCAAGTCTTCTCATGGCCTATAGTATTCTGCCTGTTCAATCCACTGGCCATGCCACTGGTTGGGAGATCTTTCCATCCCACCCAAGAGAGCAGGTCTTTTCCTAACTAAAAACCTTTCCTCTGCCACATAATGAAATTCAGTCTACTTAGCACAGAGTAAGAGAATCTTCATATTCTGACCACTAGTTTGTCCTTACCAGCACTTGATCTGTAACTAGTTCCAAACTAATTCCAGTTTCCCTAGCATTCAACACAATTTATCTTGTTTTTGCTAACACATACGTGTTTCTTCTGCTTAGTGGGAGGCATAAACCAGCAGAAAAAAGGATATGCTTCAATCCTTACTTCAATTATTCTGTACTCCTGATCTAGTCAGAAGTATATTTTCCCTTCTTGCATTTTTAGTACAACATATGTATTTTTTTCACCACATTCTAGCTTATGCTATAGCTCCCTCAATTATCAGACAATGTGAACTTCATGTGTAGGGACCATAACTAAATCTATCTTCAGATTACCGTGCTTAGAAGTCTCTCACCTTCTCCAGGAATCATTATTTTAAATGGTAAGTACTCTGAAGAATAAGAGAAAATTGCACTGTATCTTTTATGTCCACCTATTTATGAATGAGTTTCAGTAATGCATCGGTTTTAAATTTTCCTTTTTTAATAACTTGAGGTTCTTGAATTCTCTAGATGTTTCTCTACAACCTCAAATATAGAGCTCATCACTATAGATTCTTAAAAGAAACAAACATTTAAATTTCTCCTCTTAGCACTATTGAGGGTAAACCCAAATACTGTGAGTTCTCTACTATTCCATTTATGGAAAAAATAATTAACATAAAGGACAGCTAACATATCACATAACATAGCCTTATTTATCTTTCATTTATGGGAGGATTTATTATTTTTTCATTAGATACACTTTTTTTTTAAGCATGCTAAAATGTCAGTTAAGTCTTTGTCCATTAGACAAATGTTTACTGATTACTACTATGTGCTAAGTGTGTAGCAACTATTTGTTGTTGTTGTTGTTGTTGTTACTGTTTGCTTAGTCACTAAGTCATGTCCAACTCTTTTATGACCCCATGGACTGCAGCTCCTCTGTCCATGGGATTCTCCAGGCAAGGATAATGAAGGGGGTTGCCACTTCCTTCTCCAATGGATCTTCCCAACCCAGGGATCGAACCCTCATCTCCTGCACTGGCAGGTGGATTCTTTACCACTGAGCCACCAGGGAAGCCCAGAGCAACTACTGTGCTAAGTCGCTTGAGTCATGTCTGACTCTTTGTGACCCCATGGACTGTAGCCCACCGGACTCCTCTGTCCATGGGATTCTCCAGGCAAGAATACTAGATCGGGTTGCCATTTCCTTCTCCAATAGCAACTACTTGGGGTCCTTAATTCTGTAATACAGTCATGGATCATCCCTCACAGAGATGTGAGACGACTGTAAAAAAGCAGAATTTAAATATCCATGGAAACTAATTAATACTGGTGCTAATACAGTGCTTTAAATAAGAGAGTACAATGCCTTTAAGAGGGTCTGTGAGTAAAGAAGGAAAAGCAGCTTCCTGAGAAAGTGACTGTGAGCACGTGTCAAGTAAGCAGCCATGACAAGCATATTGGGAATACTGGACCAGGATGAAATACAGCAATAGAAAGGGGGATGTGCCATGCTGCAACCAAGAGCAACATGACAAAATAGACAGATGGCTCCTTTGGCCACGAAATCTCCTCACAACTCTCTCTACAACTCTCCCCATTCTCTTCAAAGTTCTTCTGATGTTAGTACTATTAACTCATACTTAATTAGCATTAAATACCACTATTCTAATATTTTTCTGCTTTCCCAGAAAATACATTCATATGGAGAGATAAAATGAGCTAATATTTACAAGATTTATGTGTGCTAAGGTTTGGAGGTAAAAGTTCTATACATAAATTTGATCTATTGTGAGCCTGAGATGATGTCTTTATTGAATAAGTACCATAATTTACAACTTGTCTCATCAACAGACATGCTATTTTATCTTATTAAGCACACACACACACATACTAGGTCTCAGAAACTTAGCAATGGTTCATTTATATATTACCTATTTTGGACTTTGAACTTCTGTTACTTATTAAATATTTCTTATGAGGAAAATAATGCCTCTTTCCATTTAATCTCAAAATTCTTCAAGATATTATCAAATTAGGACTCTCAGGCTTAGAAAACTTAAGTAATATAACCAAGTTTACATAGTTCACTAGTATATTATCTCTGTTTTCTTAGTTTTTGTATTGAAGCTCTGGCATCTGGGGCCTTGCTGACTGGGAAAGATGACTGCTGGTCACTTTCTAGAGATAGCAAACCCTCACGGAAGAGCATACTCTTCAAATATAAAGCAACCAACCCAGAGTCCACCGGCTGAACCACCTATTCCAGCTGGCCTTTCTGCTCTAATCACCCAAGGTCATGTCCCTAACTAGAGACCTTCCCTGTGGCTGACAACCTGATGAAGTCATTGAAACTATTAAATCCAAAATCTTCTCAGCTTTCATACTGTGCCTTACTAGTTCTTTCCCGTGAAAACCACAATAAAGCCTTTTGCCCAAGTTCTCTCCTTCTTCCTTCGGCCTTTCCACCAACCCTGGTGCTTCTCCAGGTAGCAAAGTCCCTGCACGGAAACCTGTACCTCCCATTTCTTGGATTTCCAAGTACAAACCTCACGACAGTCATTTCTGTGTCTGCATGTCTTGCCATACCTGATTAAAACAAATCCTGGGTATTTTCTAAAACAGCTAGTGATAGTCCCAAGATGAGAGCACAGCCAGCCAGACACACAGAATGTGATGTCATTATTTATTAACTGAATGAGTTACTTAAGAGGCTGAAATCTTACCCACCTAATTATTCTAAAAATGACACAATTTCCCAAATTTATGTCAATGACTCATCTGAAAATCAGGTCTTTGTACCACAGCATTAATGCTTCTAATTTGGTTTTTCGTTTCTTGAAGGAAGGGCTTAAGTAGCCCAGAAAGGGGCTGGATTCGAAGAACATTTTTAACATGGGAAGTTTGCTACTGGTACTCTTCTCCTACTCTCCTGGCCCCCGACTTCACCTTTCACCTCCCCCAGCTTGGCGCCCCCATATGACTCGGGATCCAAAATGGCCTCACCCCTCTCCAGCCCTGACACTTCCCAGTCTCTGTCCCCATCCCACCCTCCAAGGGAAAACTTCCATTCCCCAAGTGCTAAAGAGCTGAACTCCAAGGAAAAGAGGACCTTTAATCTGATTAAAATAATTCACAGTAAATTGCAAATCTCTTAATCCTCTTAGAGGCATTAACATTTTTTTTTAAATTGGGGAGGGGAAAGCAACTTGATACAACCTCTAATTGTTAGCATTTTTGTACAGAGTAAACAATAATATATTTTGCTTTATTCGGATAGAAATGGCTATCGCATTGGCATGGCAATCTGCCCAGAAATCTGTCTCCAACCTGTCAAATTAACCCTGAGTTTTCTCTTAAGAATATTTACCCTTCTTCTACTTGTATTTGTTTGTTGTTCTTTTAAATTCCTGGTAAGAGGTCTTAAGGTTTGGAGGGATATCTCTGTAGGGATAATTTTTATGTTTCGAGTTTGTAAATCAGGGTCTACACCAACAATCAAAAACCAGTTCCCTCTAAAATAATCTTGATAAAGAGGACCAATCAGCAAAATAATAATAAAAACAACACTATTCACACTTAAATAGATTTTAGAACATGTCAAACACTGTTTTAAACACTTACTTACTTACCCTTCACAGAGACCCTATTATTCCCATTTTACTGATTAAGAAAACAGAAAAGTGAGATGAACTATTATGGTGACTTGACTGGGGAGCAATGAGACCAAATTTCAAACCTCTGTACCATTTTAACTCTGAAGCTCACTCCCTTACAATCACTACACTCCACTGAAAGATACACTGATGAAAAACTCAGGGATAAATAATCTAGCTCACTATGCCGTTCTGAGGTTAAAAACTACAGAATTTAGATTCTGGAAGTGACCTAAATACCAGTTTCAATTCCTCATTTTACAGGTGAAGAAACTAATTCACTCAGGGCATGGTGAAAAGCTACTTAGTGACAGATTCAAAGTCAGCGACAATCAAGTCTAAACCCAAGTCACGTTTGCTTCTCTCACTTAACTACAGTTAGTCTCTAGAAAAACCATAGCAAAACCTACAAACTCCACATAAAGGCAGAATACAAAATTCTGCCCAATCCATTTAGTAGGATCCAGTAAATAGAAAGTACTGAGAGGTCCCATTTATAAATTACTTCCTAATTTGGCAATTTAGGTTTTTCCTCTTTCCAATTACTCACATCTCTGTTTCTAAAAGAATGAAATTTTATCTAAAAACAAGAGGGAGTATTAATTCCTTTTATAACCCCTGTCGATGCAAATAAATTCTTGTACTGAATCAATTAATTCACTGAATGTGTTCGTTGTAATACTTAAGTAGATATAGACCCTTATAGCTTGAAAGGAGACCTAGATAAGTAAATGAAACACAACATGATGATGGGTAAGGTCACGGTTTTGCAGAGTGTTAGGGAAACACATCATGCATGCATGCTAAGTAGCTTCAGTCCTGTCTGACTCTTTGTGACCCCATGGACTGTAGCCTGCCAGACTCCTCTGTCCCATGGAATTCTCCAGGGAAGAATACTGGATTGGGTTGCCAATCCCTTCTCCAGGGGATCTTCTCAACCCAAGAACTGAGCCCTGGTCTCCTGCATTGCAGGCAGATTCTTTATCACTGAACCGCTGGGGAAGACTCCAGGGAAACACATAAGGAGTACATCAAATCTACACTGGATGAGTAAAAGGGGTGGCAAAGAGCTGTTTCTGGAGAAACAGACACCTAATTTATTCAGCAGGCCAACAGCAGTTGGGATGGGGGGAAAGGGAGGTAAAGTAGCAAAAGAAACAGATCTAGACAGAGCAGTTCCAACCCGAGAAACAGCATTAGAAGAGTCAGAGGAATAAGAGGCTGAAGTTTGGTTCATAGGCAGGAACCCTAATTAGGCAGGTGTGCAATCAATATAATCAAATCACTAAGACCAATACATCCAAAGACAAGGTATTCTCTCACAAGAAAATACATTGCACGTAACATTTCTGTGATTTACAGAAAAGGAAGAGTGTTTATATGGAAAGAATAGGGAAAAGAACAGACAATAGAAATCAACAAGACTTAGGCAAATTAGCCAAGAGGTTTTCACTACATTTTCTTAAAGGCTGCAGTTCTCAACTAGAGAAATAATTTCCAAATACACATGGAAGTGGTGAAGAATCCATTACTGTTAGCAAGCTATTTTCTCAGAGCATCAAATGATGCTCCTCTTTAAACATGCCTCCTGTGGACAATGAAATGTTGGTGACGGTTTCCAGCTTCAGATGAATCGGGTCTCATTGCTCAGGGCACATTACTGCTTCTGACCTCTTCCCCTGCCCGTGGCTTGACCCTCTTCCACTCCACCATTATTCCCTGCCTCGTGCCTGTGAGCATCTCATATTATTCGCAAGCCATGGCTCTAGAATTTAGCATGAGGAGGGCTGCCCCTGATAGATGTCTAACATGAATAATGCTCTTAATGACCCCCAATGGGACTCTGCCATATTTTCCCAACAGGATGAGTCGTTGGAAGACAAAAAAGAAATTCTGCCCACTTTACAGTGAAACATAATGAAGACAACAAATTTCTCCAGAGTGAAATATTTTACTTAGATTTGGTAAGAAATGACCAGTTTGGGTTTTGTTGGTTTTTTTTTTTTTAGGTTAACAAAAGTTTCTCTGTATGTACTTAGCTTTGCAGTATAGCTTGAACACCTGAGCAAATTATCTCATTTCTATGTTACCTAAAGAAATCCTCCAAATGTCATTTTATAAATACATATGAATTATGCACAAAGTTTCCTCACAGAAATGCTAGATATGCTCTTAAAAGCTGTGCATAAATCGATATCTTGTAAATTAAATAACATTTTTCACTGACAAATTATTTCTGAGATGCTTTATTTTCATTTCTCATTAATATTCAATTGGCAATGATTACTGACCCTTTACATTAAGCGTCTCTCCTGATAATATTTCTGTCAAACAGCTAATGATCTATAAAACAAATAATAAAACAAATATGGGAAACTAGGTTTTAGAAATGATCCTACAACAAATACATGCAGAAGGTAAAGGCTTCTTTGAAATTCAGCCTTAGCCCCAATTTTTGTATTTCTTCAGATTTCCTTAATGGTCAGATTTCCTTAATGGATATGTAATTCATATGCAACACAGTGGTGTGTCTCTTAATGGTAGTCAGTAAACTTTTAGATGGTCTCTGTTGATAATTTCCCCTCTTATTCAAGAATATATTTATTTATTCAAGTTCATCAGAGGCTCTTAGCTCATCAAAAGACTTGTGGCTTTGTTTTCTTTGTTTGTTAGCTTTAGGACAAAAGAATAAACAGTCAAACTGATCACTTTGCCTGGCTTAACAAATACAGTTTGTAAAATGTAAGTAACTCCCAATAAAGGCAGAAGCTTTTGGTTAAATAAATAAGCCATTATCTAACTATTTAGCTAGTAACAATACAGTAAGGATGACCAAACACCAGAAAAGGAAAAGCTTCTAAAATGCTGAAGATAACAGAGAGTGAGGGGACACTGATGTTTTTAGAGTAGGAATAAACAGCAACAGATAAGTCAGTTTTATATGAGATGGATGATGCGATCTGTTGGCCACAGTTGCTGTGATGACGTTGTTGTTGTTATTATTATTATTTGGACTTAAGTGTCCCCATTTGTCAGCTGGGAGATTTTACTTTAAAACTCAGACTTTTGCCTCTTCTTAAAAACTCTGAGAGTGTGTGTACATTAAGACCACGCATCCCCATGGCAACATCCAGTCAGCCATCCCTTAGACCGGATACAGGGCCTTGCTCTCATAGGCCCTGTACCGGCATTTGTTTTCAACCATTATAAAATATTATCAGAAAAGAAAAACAGAATCTCACAAATTGAATGTTTTATCTTCCTTGCCAACAATCATGACTTCAGACCAGGAAGGGCAGTTTGAAGACGGTTCAGTGGTAAATGAAGGTGGGAAGATAAGTATCTAGCTTATTAATATATTTTAAATCTCCTGATCCAGAAAAGCATTATATTGCTAACTACTGACAGAACTTTTAAATGAAATCTTTATTTGAACACTAGGAAGAAGTTAAAAGTTATCTAAATTTTTACTAAAAAATAAAACAGGATCCTCAAAATCCATGTTACACTTTAGGACACTGACAAAATATATATTAAAAACAATAGCAACAAAATAACATAATCAAGTGAAATGACTCGTTATGAAAAAAACAAAATTGGAAGAAAATGGATATCTTGTGTATGGAGAACAGAAATTTTAAAAAGAGCTTAACTGTCTTCAAAATGGAAACAGTTTCATGTAGAAACTGGACTGAATTTACCATGGGTAGTTTGGAGAGTAAAATAGAGTCCAGTAGAATAGGAAATAGAGTTGAATTTTAGCTTAATTAATGAGGAAACTTACACAAAAATTATAAATGGAATCTTCTATGATATGAGGAGATAATTCCTGTCATAGAAAGTAATGAGGGTAGGATAAAGAATAGCTGTTAGGATACTGCAGAGAGAGTAGAAGCATATAAATAAAGCTATTCTAAGATGTTGCCCAAATGATTCTCTGATAGCTTAAGAAAAATAAAACATATATTATTATATTTAAATTTATTTATCTGTATACTGCTATGCATACATACCCTCAGAGAATATACCAAAAAGTAACTATCTTAGTTTCTAAGAATTATGGTTATCAAATTTAATTTATTTTTTATCACCTCTTCTCCACTTGGCAGAAGCTCTTTTTGGTCCAAACATAGGATCACAAGGCACTCATGTATTAAATTACCTATTGGGCAATCAACCATTTAGCATAAACTCCTTAAGTGCAAGGAATGAGATTTTTTTAAATAATTTGTTACCTAGTAGGATTGATTAAATGAACGAAAGAATGAATGCTATTATTAATGTCCTCTAAAATATTATAGGGTCATAAATGAAATTCCATAACAACTAACTGTAAAATCCATATCTTCAAACAGTTACATCTTTTTTTCAGATGACCACTCCTGGACACACCTTTCTAATACTTCACCTTGCTCAACAAGACATTCTATTCTTTCTTTCAACAATCTTTGGGAAGCTACTTATTTCAGGGAGAGTTTGCTGACTAAGTAAATCCCCTCAATCGATCAGTTCCCAAATGTAATTCTCCCTTCTCTCATCATATGAAAACATCTTTCATTCATAGACTGCCAACTATTCACTCCTGTGATTCAACATTCATTTTCCTGTCTATATGTACACAACCTGAATGTTGTATTAAAAGATCCTATACATTATCAGGTATGTCTGAAACATGCTTTAAAGTCTCTAATAGCAACAAAGGAGACAGTTGGTTAACAAAATTTTTTCATTATTATCAAGATTGATAATCATTATTTATCTAATCAAGAAAATCAAGATTGAAAGTCAGTTACTGAGGAATAAATAATGTTATTAAGCTCCATTAATAATTAACATAGCATTATCAAATGCAAATGAATGGTAGGCTGCAAAGCAATAAATGCATAGAAATATGTTTATTACCCAGTAGATTTTGACAGAGTAAAAACTTTAAGGTTGTGACCCCAGGTCTCATATAATGGAGAGTTTTACATATGACACCATTTTGATTATTGGTAAAGGGTAAATGGGGAAAATGTTCATTTTCATATAAAACTATGTATTCCAGTATTGTTGCCGGGAGAACTCCATGGACATGGGCCTGGCTGCAAAAAGTTGGACACGACTTAGCAACTGAACAACAACAGAAGTCATAAACCTATGGACATAGAGATGAGAACAGATATGTACCATTCCACCTACACATTTGCAAATAACTTTGGAAGACTACTGAGTTCAGTAGAGAAAACCACATCTAAGAAATTACAGAACAACCTTTAATGAGACATATCAATTTAAAAGAGTAAGAAGAGAAAAACAGTAACATTTTTTTAAAAAAAGACAACTGTATTACTTCTGAGTGTTGATTACAGTACAGGGATCATGTTTACCAACACTACATTGTTTTCTAAAAAACTTGCCATCTGAGGATACAACTTTAAAGGGAAAGTAACATCCCCCTCAAAAAAGATGTCCTTTTCATTATAGGGGACTGGAATGCAAAAGTAGGAGGTCAAGATACACCTGGAGTAACAGGTAAATTTGGCCTTGGAGTACAGAATGAAGCAGGGCAAAGGTGAATAGAGTTTTGCCAAGAGAACGCACTGGTCATAGCAAACACCCTCTTCCAACATCCCAAGAGAAGACTCTACACATGGATATCAACAGATGGTCAACACAAAAATCAGATTGATTATATTCTTTGCAGCCAAAGATGGAGAAACTCTGTACAGTCAGCAAAAACAAGACCGGGAGCTGACTGTGGCTCAGATCATGAACTCCTTATTGCCAAATTCAGACTTAAATTGAAGGAAGTGGGGAAAACCATTAGACCATTCAGGTATGACCTAAATCAAATCCCTTATGATTATACAGTGGAAGTGAGAAATAGATCTAAGGGACTAGATCTGATAGACAGAGTGCCTGATAAACTATCGACGGAGGTTCGTGACATTGTACAGGAGACAGGGATCAAGACCATCCTCATGGGAAAGAAATGCTAAAAAGCAAAATGGCTGTCTGAGGAGGCCTTACAAATAACTGGGAAAAGAAGAGAAGCAAAAAGCAAAGGAGAAAAGGAAAGATATTCCCATTTGAATGCAGAGTTCCAAAGAATAGCAAGGAGAGATAAGAAAGCCTTCCTCAGCAATCAGTGCAAAGAAAGAGAGGAAAACAACAAAATGGGAAAGACTAGAGATCTCTTCAAGAAAATTAGAGATACCAAGGGAACATTTCATGCAAAGATGGGCTCAATAAAGGACAGAAATGGTAGGGACCTAATAGAAGCAGAAGATATTAAGAAGAGGTGGCAAGAATACACAGAACTATACAAAAAAATTCTTCACGACCCAGATAATCAGGATAGTGTGATCACTCACCTAGAGCCAGACATCCTGGAATGCGAAGTCAAGTGGGCCTTAGGAAGCATAACTATGAATAAAGCTAGTGGAGGTGATGGAATTCCAGTTGAGCTATTTCAAATCCTGAAAGATGATGCTGGGAAAGTGCTGCACCCAATATGTCAGCAAATTTGGAAAACTCAGCAGTGGCCACAACACTGGAAAAGGTCAGTTTTCATTCCAATCCCAAAGAAAGACAATGCCAAAGAATGCTCAAACTACTGCACAGTTGCACTCATCTCACACACTAGTAAAGTAATGCTCAAAATTCTCCAAGCCAGGCTTTAGCAATACGTGAACCGTGAACTTCCAGATGTTCAAGCTGGATTTAGAAAAGGCAGAGGAACCAGAGATCAAATTGCCAAAATCCGTTGGATCACTGAAAAAGCAAGAGTTCCAGAAAAAACATCTATTTCTGCTTTATTGACTATGCCAAAGCCTTTGACCGTGTGGATCACAATAAACTATGGAAAATTCTTAAAGAGATGGGAATACCAGACCAACTGACCTGCCTCTTGAGAAACCTGTATGCAGGCCAGGAAGCAACAGTTAGAACTGAGCATGGAACAACAGACTGGGTCCAAATAGGAAAAGGAGTACGTCAAGGCTGTATATTGTCACCCTGCTTATTTAACTTATATACAGAGTACATCATGAGAAATGGTGGGCTGTAGGAAGCATAAGCTGGAATCAAGATTGCAGGGAGAAATATTAATAACCTCAGATATGAGGATGACATCACCCTTATGGCAGAAAGTGAAGAAGAACTAAAGAGCCTCTTGATGAAAGTGAAAGAGGAGAGTGAAAAAGTTGGCTTAAAGCTCAACATTCAGAAAACTAAGATCATGGCATCTGGTCCCATCATTTCATGGCAAATAGATGGGGAAACGGTGTAAACAATGGCTGACTTTTATTTTTAGTGGCTCCAAAATCACTGCAGATGGTGATTGCAGCCATGAAATTAAAAGACGCCTACTCCTTGGATGGAAAGTTATGACCAACCTAGACAGCATATTAAAAAGCAGAGACATTACTTTGTCAACAAAGGTCCATCTCGTCAAGGCTATGGTTTTTAGTAGTCATGTATGGATGTGAGAGTTGGAATATAAAGAAAGCTGAGTGCAGAAGAATTGTTGCTTTTGAACTGTGGTGTTGCAGAAGACTCTTAAGAGTCCCTTGGACTGCAAGGAGATCCAACCAGTCCATCCAAAAGGAGATCAGTCCTGGTTGTTCTTTGGAAGGACTGATGTTGAAGCTGAAACTCCAGTACTTTGGCCATCTGATCTGAAGAGCTGACTCATTTGAAAAGACCCTGATGCTGGGAAAGATTGAGGGCAGGAGGAGAAGGGGACGACAGAGGATGAGATGGTTGGATGGCATCACCGCCTCGATGGACATGAGTTTGGGTAAACTCCGGGAGCTGGTGATGGACAGGGAGGCCTGGTGTGCTGCGGTTCATGGGGTCGCAAAGAGTCGGACACAACTGAGCAACTGAACTGAACTGAATCACAGATTCTAACCAAGCTGTTGCCTAATATATTTTATATATCATATTACTAATTACACTATTTTCAAACTCAAAAAAAACACTCTTTTGCGATCCTGTGAATTTGAGCCCTTCAGGCTCCTCTGTCCATGGGATTTCCCAGGCAAGAATACTGGAGTGGGTTGCCATTTCCTTCTCCAGGGGATCTTCCCGACCTAAGATCAAACCTAGTCTCCTGCATTGCAAGCAGTTCTTTACTGCTGAGCCACCAGGGAAGCCCTGCTTGGTTTTTACTATTAATATCTTAAACTTACTCCACAAACTGAGCACACTGAATTCCACCAGATCATGTTATGGGGCTGCACTTATATTTCTGTGATCTATCGTGTGTATTATCAGGGTTGCACTCTTTTTTGTTACTTATTGTGTGACAAGCAGAAGAGGGGAACAGACAATCAAATATACCAGAAAAATCCATCATCTTAAAGGGAACTAAAACAGCTTGACAGCACAAGCAAGTTCCCTCACAAAAAAAGCATCTTAGCCTTGTTATATATACACATTTTATACTGTTTCATCTACAATCATTTTCCTATAAGGGAAAAGTGTAGTGTGTATAATGGTGAAAACTCCAAATTCTGGGATCAGACTGGTTTCAAATTCTGACTCCACCACACTAGGTGATCGACCAGTTAAGGAAGTTAACTTTTCTGAGCCTCATTTTTCCATACTGATAGGCAGGGATAACAGCCATGCCTTCCTTCTTAACGTGGAATCAAATAAGATGTGTGAGCACTGTGCCAGCCCATAACTTTATATGTTTAGACTTTATAATAATTATTATTAGAGATATTGATTCTTAGCCTTCAGATTCACTATACATAATTGGATCCATACCTCATCATTTAATTATTTTTTCATTATCAGGCTATATATATATGTGTGTGTGTGTGTGTGTGTGTATCTATACATATATAATATATTTAATAACCATGTGTGGTTACTAAAGGACTCTGTTCAACATATCAAATGCAAAATGATGAAAGGGTAATTTTGAATATGGGGTCCTAGGAAAGAATGCATTCCTGGGATGGAATGACGCTTAGCAAGAGAAAAAGACCAAATAATGCAGTGCTCCTCTTGGGACATACTTAATCTAAATAAAAGTTGCCTTCGTGATGCATCTATTAATTCCAAATCATTAGCTGATGAAAAGCAACAATCTTGTCAGTGAAATGCCCCTCCTCTCTGTGCAGTATCCAAGCTTCTGCCCGTCTCCCATTTTCTTTCTAATCTTTAGGTTTTGGCAATATACTAAGTTCATTAATTTAAGCAAATTCCAATTCCAAACTTAACACCAGATTGCTAAGGAAATGTTCACTTCTTTTCAAATATGAGGGAGAAAAACAGATGAGTCTATCTCTCACAGGCTGTACAAGCCAGTTTACTTTAGTCAGACAACTTGCTAATTGAATGATCTGGAAATACTGAAATTACTTCCCAACCCAGGCAACTGAAGTAGTTAAAAGTTACCCAGAGGTGTGCAGTTAACACTTACAAATGCGTTTTAACACTTTGATATATGAACAAACACCATTTTAGTGAAGTTTCCGAGTAATAGAAGACTGCCTTTTAAGTCAACCCTGAGTAAACAAAATCAGCTTTAGATCAGTAAGACTAAAAAGTGTACATTTTATACTTCCTTTATACAGGAAAGGAATTGAAGGCAGACACTTTTAACCAAACTAAAACCTGGTATATTGTTAGCGGGAGAAAACAATCACATGCTAAAAAAGAAAACAGAGTATGTATGTTATTGAAGTTTGGAGATTAAATTTTGAGAAAGTACCTTATTAGCACCATCTGATGCCAAATAATCTTGAAACAGACAAGTGTAGCCTGATTCACTCACTCATTGGCCCCATTTTCTTTTTAAATTCTACCGGGGATTGCTAATGACAGAAAAGGGCCTCGGTCACATGGGTGGAGAGAAAATAAAACCTGGCCTCTGTCTCCTCTTCTGCTAACAAACAGGAATGAGTTCACCAAGTTGACATTTTTTTCCATAATGGCGCAAAAATTATGACCATACATAACATGCTAAAAAGAACCTGATGGTCATAGAAGCATATCTCTTATTATTTTCATTGAAATTTTAAGTTAAATAAAGAGAGAGATAACATATGCCTTAAATGATTTTTAAACTACTAAAAGGTCATATGTAATGATTTTATTACATCTAAAATACTTTTCCTCACATTAAAAGAAGAATATATAGGGAATTCCCTGTCAGTCCCATGGTTAGGACTCTGTGTTTTCACTGCCAAGGGCCTGGGTTCAGTTCCCAGTCAGGGAATTAAGTTTCCACAAGCTGTATGGCATAGTCAAAAATAATAAAATAAAAAAGAAGAATCCACAGAGTGTTTCAAGGATACACACTTGGTCTCTTATATTGTTTAGCAGAACCTCTGTCAGACAGAAAGTTAGCCATGAGCCCCTAGAGGTATCCCAGTCAGCTGCCATGTCCAATAGCCACCTAATACCACCAAGCTATTAACCAACGCTGCCCCAAACACACCATCAGTACCCTAAAACAGTCAGGGGCCCAGAAAAAATCCCCCACTGGCCGAGTGGAAGGATTTGTGCCCCATTCTGGTACTCACACATGCCTCACACTAGCTATCATGTCCTTATATAACGTTTGTTTCATTGGGCTCCTTAAATGTTCATAAATATTCTATGAATACATATATCTAATTATAATAGGCTGAATTATAGGAAGGACATGCACATCACAGCCTCTGGTTATAAAACCTGCAGCTGTCAATTAAGACTGTCAATCAACGACCAGCTGGATTAAAAAATCTGCACCTCAGCGCTCCGGGCCTCTGCCTTCCTAGGCCTTGGCCCACCTCTCTCTTGAGGTGTTTTTCTGTTCTCTCTTGATCTTCAACAAACTCTCTTGTAGCAGTTGAGAACTCAAGATTCTTCTTTGCGTTTTTACCAAGAACCAAGGCCCATGGGAGATGGGTCTCCTGACTCTCTTCCACTAACACCTCTTGCAAATAGCCGAGAGAAAGCTCCAGACTCCATGCTCCTTTCATGGCTGACTGTGGATAAGCTGTCCCTGGTTTTCAGGGCATGTATAGATGAGCTGAACACAGGCATAGGTGACCCATACTTCGAACTTGACACTTTCTGAAATCCAATCAAGGGCATTTTGAGAAAGTGTAACCATGAGCTACTACTTGCCGGAATTGCTTTAAAAATCTGTTTTCTAATACGGGAGACTAACGTGATCAAAAAAAATAAAAAATAGGTCCCAGAAATACACTGTATTATTACTACTTCCTATATGCTGTATATAAATCACTCACTGGATACAAAAAATATATATTCCCACTTAAGGCAGAACCACACTGCTCTGCTGACATTGCTTGTATCCATTGGTGGTGCTTTTTAACGGTTCATTTACCTGTCAAACTAGGTGACAGGCATTAGGCCTATAGACTATTCAGCATCAAACTCACAATCCAAGAACCTTGTCTACCATTGTTTACCTTCTATACACTCTCCTCCTTTAATAAAATAAGTTAATTAAAGAAAATAAACAGATATTCTTTTCTGGCTCTAAGCCATGGACAGCTGTGAACACCAAAGAGGTAACGTACTTCTCTTGCTGAACGAAGTCAGAAAGATATGCACAGTCATGCTGTTCAAAATATTGTTTTATGTGTGGAACAACATTGCTGTAAAACGTTTGGAAGCCAAGTAAAACCACAGAAGTAAGGGAATTCGTAGCAGTCTGTTTTGGCTTAAGCAAAAGGAGATTGAGCTCCCCCTTGAAGCAAGCAACATGACACCTTCTAGCATTAAAATAGCCTTTTGGATGGCTAAAGAGAGAAAGAGAGAGGCAATGGAGTGGGGATCAAAGCTATCTTTGTACACTACAGATAATCTTTTTTCCTCCTCTCCTTCAACAGCAAGATTGAAGGAAAGGGCTGAAGGTAGAGGGAGAAGGAGGGGAAGGAGACCATCCTAATCCAGAATTGTAAAGGAAGGAGGTGGCCTTTGATCTCCACAGGATGGCCACTTTATTGGCTATGCACAAGCAGTTTCCAACCAGCTGATCAACCAGGTATTAACACACAACACCCTTCCATGATCAGTAACCATGAAGTGAGTCATCTGTGAACAGCAGTCAAGCAGAAGGCTCCTCTGCTACTAAATGACCACCAGCCCATGGCCAACCCAGAGAGGAAAAAGCAACCCCAGGGGAAATGATTGCTTCTCCACAGGCTCTTCCCTGATAAGCACCAATTATTTGCCTTGGGACTCAGCAAAATCTTTCCTCAAGTGTGCATGAATGAGGATGGAGTTCATTTTTCAAAATACAACTTGGAATTGTGTGTTTCCACATCACCAGAAGTCATTGTTTTGACTTCTGTTCAGTCTCTATTTTTAAGCATGCCAGAAAATGCAGACATGATACAGGCTGGATGTGAGCTGACTGAAGGTAAAGAGTCATTGTCTTGCCTGGTGATCTAAAAATTTGAAGATCGTTTACTTAATGGCAGGATAAGAAAAGCCTCCCTTCCAAATTCTCAAGTGTTCAAACCACAGTCTTGTTTAGGTGGATTTGGTGGACGTGCTTTAAAATTAAACAATGATTGAACCATGATCTTTCTTCTTTTAAATCCTTCATTTCTCCCTTTCAACTAGGAAAGTGCACAGTGGTTAAGGGTTTTGGAATCAACTTGGTTCAAATCCATTCTCATCTGTATCTCCTAACATCTCTATGATGTTATAACTATAAAACGCAACTACAAAGCACAGATAAAGTAATATTTTACTAATAACAGCACCTACGTCATAGGGTTCTTACAAGCGTTAAATAAGATAATGGTGAATGTTCAATAAATGATAGTCATATCTTCACAGCAACAGTAGTAGTCATCATCATAAAGTTTCTTAGGGTACCCCACAATTTGAACATGATCTCATTTTTTTTATTATTATTCTTTCTTTCTTTTACTTCACTGGTCTCCTCTAAGCAAAAACACTGTGACACAGAAGGTAACTACTTAGCTTTTCACTCCACTAAATAAACTGAGGCAATCAACATTCTAAAATCTTATTAAATGCAGCTTTAAAAAAAAATTATATGAATTCATTAAAGATTTAGACTACCCTTTGTTTTCAAATGATTCCATCTTCCAAACTACTCTGTTTTAAAAAAATATCTAGCTCTTTATATAGTTGTTAAACATACAGCATATACCTTGACATCAATTTTTCAAGAGTCCACTTTGCAGATTTGCTTTTTGTCCTATGTGTGGTCAGAAGGGTGCACTCAGATTTGGCTGCTCCATCTACTGCCACTCCTCCTCCTATAGCTTAAAACTTAATTATAGATTAATTCTGGATCTGGTTCTTCTACTGTACTTCTCCAGACTTCTGCTTCTACTATTTTTTTTTCCTTTCTTATTACCAAATTTCTTAATTTAAGATTATCTAAGGCCTAATTTTTGAGTAAAATTTTGATTTCCTTATTTTTTCCCCATAAAAAATCAAGCATTCAAGACAGTTCTATTTTTGTTTTCAGAATTAAACATTTTTCAAAATGCTAGAAATTAACATGAGCATTAATCTAGCATCTCTTATAAACACAGAAAATGATACATACTCAACTATTAACAATCTTCATTGGCAAGCAATTATTTTAAGTTTGCCTGCCAATCTTATACCTCTTGTCCAGTATTTTAAATTATACCTACACCATGTAAAATAAATAAACAAATAACTGTGATTATAGGTTTGAAATTTAGCATTTTGTATCACTAATTCACACAAGAATATTTCATTTGTCACAGTGAAGACTAAAGGAAAATTTCAGATAAACTTACTCTTCTGAGACATTTTAATTGCAATTATCTCATGTATTAGAGGGCCCATTATTGAGAAATAGTATGTTTTAAAAGATGTCATAGTGTTCAGGCAAGTATATTTAAAAGCTAACAAGTTTATTTTAAAATAAGAAATTACCAGAATTGCCAAAGAATCTTCCAGTTAGAGACCATAGACCCAGATAAGTGATTTACAGAGTGAAACTTTCCCTAAAAATTTCCCTCGCAATAAAAGAAAAAGACCCCACCCCACCCCTAAAAAAGCAGAAAGATAGCACTAGTGAATTTCCACTTCATTTGAAGTTCAGATCTCATCATAAGTCTGAACTGAAATTCAATCACTTATTTCACTTAAAAGCAGGTCTTAGCAAATGGAATTGAGGAGAGGAAGTCCGTAAAGAAGGAGACAATGTTTAGAATCAGGTCCTGAGAGATCACACAGGTTGTTTTTTTTTCCAGTGCTATTCCATCTGATCCCCTCACCAAAAGTCTAGCTCTCCATAGAAAAGGAATGAGGTATACAAACACTAAAGAAACTCACTATAAAAAAGTATTTCTAAAGAAATACTTATTTTTTCCAAAATCTTAGTTTCCTAGAATAAAAAGTTATATATTGTAGCACTAGTGCAATAAAAGGCTACAAAAAGCAAACATATAATATTTGATATTAAGTATGACATGCACTGGAGAAGGAAATGGCAACCCACTCCAGTGTTCTTGCCTGGAGAATCCCAGGGACGGCGGAGCCTGGTGGGCTGCCGTCTATGGGGTCGCACAGAGTCGGACACAACTGAAGCGACTTAGCAGCAGCATGACATCAACACATCAACATGAAGTGTATAATCTGTTTGAAGAAAACTATAGGACTTTGTTAAGTTGGCAGCCAGGTTAAAAAAAAAAAAGAAAAAAAGAACTGACAACCAATAGATGATTTTACAGGTTAAATCTTGTTGAAGGTACCTTAGCCCCTCGGTACACTTTGATTTATTTAAACTCACCACATTTCTCTTAAATACACTCCATTAACAAGTGATAGACTGTGATCTTAGGCTTTAGGCAAGATATGAAACACAATCTTTCAAGAACTTCATTCATTCCCTGTCCAGGTGTCTTGAGCACGCCCAACTCCACTTACTTATCTGAGTTCTGTGAAGGTTTACTCAAATCAATAGGATGGCTTTAGAATAGCACACTCTCATGAAATCTCAGCAGGCCAATAATTTGGCCTCCCCAAGTTCAAATGCACAGCAGGAGTTAAAGTCAGCAGAAGAGCTAGGAACAGCTTCAGGTTAAGTAGGAGAGAGCATCTCACAAGGACACACCTCTGACCCTGCCAACAAAGTAGATGACCACACCTATTAGAAAATTTAAGACTTATGAAAATCTTCAGTGACTTCAGCGGAAAATTAAATTAGAAAAACAAAGCCAGAAATCATTTCAGGTCTAAATGATTTATATCTATTTAAACTACAAATCTCAGACACTAGGTACTCATCAAATTACAAAATCTGAGAGGACAGGACACACACTCCAAGATATTTCTCCAAGTGAAGACAGAGAATTTGCACGCTGATGTGACCAGCTTTCAGTGATACCCTATTAGTGTGACCCTATCTTTAATCTACAGCCATGATAAAATGTCCCAACATATACAAACTCAGCTCAAACAGTGACTAATGACCATTAATCCTCCTATCTTCAGTAATCTGGCTCTCCAGTCATTTATCACACTGACACTTCACTTTACACACGTGAATAAACTTTAACTGAGAAGGTGAATCAACAAAAACCTCAAAGGTATCTGAAGCTGTAAATTAAACTAGGGGGAGACACAGCAAAGACAGACAAATAGAGAGATCAGATCTGAATGTTTCTGATTTGCATCCTGGCTGAGTCGTGGGGGTGGGGAACTTTTCAGTCATTCAGACCTGCAAACTAAGAAGGAAAAAAAAAAAAAAAACTACAGTAGAGAAAGGGGAAAGTGAAGTAAGAAGAGGTGGCCCCAAAGAGTTGGTTTCATCTATTCACCTTCCACCCTGACATATATGAAAAGTTTTCTGTTTTCTTCAAAGGAGTAACAATTTAATGAATTCCTCATTTAGTTTCATTGCAAAGGTTCCTTTTAGTCAGAAAGCAGATCTCGTGGGCTGAAACTATTTTAAGAGTTTATTTGCTATCATTTGGCTGATGTACGTTTTTCTTTTACATATTTCCTTAAGTAAAATCCTTCTTCAAAATATAAACTATGGCCATAGACCACAAAAATCTCAAACCAACCTTTCAAAACTGTTTCATAATCATGGAAAAGGAGTGACTCTAACCTACAGGCCTTGATGCAACTTGAAGCTCTGTACAGGACTATAAAAAATTCCCTGAGGTGCAGTGTGTGCGTGTGTGTGTGTGTGTGTGTGTTGCAGTGTGAGTGTGTGTGTGGTGTGTTTTAAGGCCTGAAATCGGATCCTTGATTGAAACCAGAATCTACAAAAAAGAAAGAAAGTAAAGTTGAGTCGTGGCTCTGTTCCCCCATACTAAAAGTTTCTTAGGGAGTGTCAGAAAACTATTGGTGAGTGTAGATGCAGTGTACACTCTAAGGTCAGACGTACCCCACTGCAGCATCCTTCCAACGGTTGATATGAAGAGTTTCCACACTATGTAACGAATCCCCCAAATCCTAAACCCAGCCTTCGGTTTTCCCTTGCCAATGAATATTTCCAGGCAAAAGTGTTCCCTTTCTGATACTTGCAACCGCCTGTTTCCCTTCTAAACTCAGTCAGCCAGAGTGGCTAGCTTATATCCTACCGTAAGAAGAAGTTATTTCCTGAAGTTTCTTCAGCATCGAATTTAATTACAGACTTTGGTTACATAAAACAACTACTAATAACCCGTTTGCTCGGAAGAGGACGGGCGAATAGCACGGCCAGGTTCAGGAATCCTGGCGGGTTTCTGGGCTACTGCTCCCTGGGCGCACAGCTCCCTTCCCCAGGGACGCGGCCGAGCGATCGGACTGACTTTGGCTCATCCTCAGGGCCCAAGCTCACCGCCACCCGCTGCCTCTTCCACCCCGCGCTCAGACATGCGTTTGCCCGGAGAGATCTGGGCGTGCCTCGAACTTGGCAAAAGGCCTAGGTCTGCGAAGAGGCTTGGAGGGTCTTGGGGGATGGGGGGATGAGGACAGCACAAAGTACCATCTAAGAACCCTTTCGTCTAAAACTCCTGCCGGGGGTCGGGCCCCTCCGGCCTTGGAAGGAGGCAGAGGTCGCCAAAATTCAGCTCGGGGTTGATTTGGGAAAGTGGAAAGGAGGCGTGCAAGGGGGGAATGAAGGGTGAAGAAAGACGACGCGGGGTTACCTGAACAGAGACATATTAATCCAAAGAGGTAAAAGTGAGCAGGCTCCGCGATCATTGTCCTCGGGTGGATCCTGCATACAGTCTCATGCCAAGAGGAGGGGGTAAAAATGAGGTCCCCAAATTTATGAAGCCACACACCACACACACTACACACAAAGGCTTAATATAAGCAACGTGGGTCAATCTGCCAGGAGTTTTCAGGGCAATTACTGGTCCACCTTTCCGGACGCTTGTCAATATCTCAGAGCCCTTTGCAGACTAAGGATTCCAAGGTTTGGCTTCTCTGGCGCCAGGGTTTCCGAGGCGGCTCGGCCACTTCCAAGGACCATCCAAAGCGAACAACAAAGAGCCGAAGCAGAAGAGCAGTTGTGCGGTTTCCTTCCTCCGCGATCTTTCCAAGCCTCCCGGCGTGCGCCCCCACACTGTGCGCCCGAGCGCCGCGGCGAGGGCCGGCGCGGCGGCAAAGTTGGGGTGTGAGAACGGATTAGGGCGAGCCGAAAAGTGCTTCTCCGTCTATCGGCGAGCCCAGTCAACAGCTGGCCACCCGTGCCAGCGGCAAAGGCAGCGGCAGCACTTCTGGAGAGCGGGCACAGGGTGCCGGGGGTGTGCCTGGGTGACTCCGCGCGCTGGGGGCGAGCAAGGGGGCGGTGCGGCGACAGCGGTTCCCTGGGCGGGCCCTTGTTCCCATCACTTGGGGGATGCGGAGGGCACTGAGGACGGCAGCCGGTCCGCGGACACACTCACGCCTCCCGGGTGCTCCCAACCCAGCGCTGCGCTCACCATGCCTCAGACCCCTCGCCGCTGGGGCGTGCGCGCAAAGCACCCCGAACTCTCCGCGGCTGGGACGCTGGAGCCCAAACTTCCAAGCGGCGGCTGCCCGCAGCCCAGGCTCGTGGTAGCGGAAGGGAGGCAGCTCCCGGACCTCCCCCGGGTAGCGGAGAGGGGCGAGGAGCGTGCCGCTGCGGGTGGGAGTGACGGCCGCCGCGGCTCACCCGAGCTCCGCCGGGATCAGCAGCGTCTGAAGTTTCTGCTCTCACGCTGCCCCTTCTCTGGCTCGGGCGTTTGTGGGTTTCCCCCACCTTCCCCGCGGCTCCCAGTTTCCTCCCTCTCTTTCCCGGCCCGAGAACACTTAAAGGGGCCGCGCGGTCCTTTCCATGCGTCAGGTTACACTCTCCAGACGCCGCCCTGGCAAGTTCTGCTTGTTAATATTTCCATCCACGAGCCAGGGTGCCCGACTGCGCCCTCAGGTGAGAAATCAAACTGCTCAGGATCACAAATCCGAGCGAATGGGAACTTGCCTTGTTTCTCTCGCCACCCCTGGCTCCCCTGCACCTTTCTCCAAATGGAACCTCCCAGCCAAAGACTTCAAAAATCCTCCGGTCCAGCTTAACCTCTTCCCTACCGCTTCCAGGAGTTGGAATGAACTCTCAGATAACTGTCTTCACCCTTCCCTATTCCCATTAAAACAGAAAAAAAAAAAAAAATCAAATATGGGCAAACGAACCTTTGGGATAGGAAGCAGGGAAATAACTACGTAAAATGTATCAGGAGATGGGCGCTGTATTACAAAAATCAGTTTATTTTACACTGTGGTTGTTGAGGTTCTTGTAGAAAGACTACCCAACTCGAGGGGCGCAGGGGTGGGTCCTGGGGACCTTTTTTTTTTTGTAACCAAATACCTCTCCCTCAACTTCAGTGACTCTCAGTATCAGAATGCTAACCATGGGGAGGTAACTAAGGAAGAGGAAAAAATACAAAAACATCCTTGACTACTCTCGAGTTTGTGCTTATAGGAGAAGCCATTCGGTGTTTCAAAACCAAAAGGTGTGTGCTTTAACATCCCATGCACCTCGCCCTAAAATACCAACCAACCAGTTATTATCTCTGTTACCAGGCCAGATCTCCATTTTCCCTTCTGAAACAGAAACTCTTGAGATATTCACAAATCCAAAGCAAAACAAACCTATCACATTTGATGGGTGTTATTGCATTCATTCATTCATGCATTCATTTTTCTTCCTTTCTGTTAAAAAACGCACTATACCAAAACCACCCAAGACATGGTGTGAAGTGAAGTGAAAGTCACTCACTCACTCGTGTCCGACTCTTTGTGACCCCATGGACTGAATTGGTGGGCAGCTGCTCCCTTCTGTAGGTGATCCTCCCAACCCAGGAATCGAACCCAGGTCTCCCCATTGCAGGTGGATTCTTTATCAGCTGAGCCACAAGGGAAGTTGCCTGCGAGCTAAGTCGCTTCAGTGGTGTCCAACTCTTTGCGACCCTGTGGACTGTAGCCACGAGGCTTCTCTGTCCATGGGATTCTCCAGTCAAGAATACTGAAGGGGGTTGCCATGTCCTTCTCCAAAGACATGGTGAGTGCCCAATAAGTGGTAGATATTGCTACCAATACTTTGGCCATCTGATGCAAAGAGACAACTCATTGGAAAAGACCCTGATGCTGGGAAAGATTGAAGGCAAAAGAGAAGGAGGTGGCAGAGGATTAGATGGTTGGATGGCATCATTGACTCAATGAACATGAGTTTGAGCAAACTCTGGGAGATAGTGAAGGACAGGGGTGCCTGGCATAGTCCACGGGGTCACGAAGAGTCTGACAGGGTTTAGCAACTGAACAACAACAGCATTGGTATTTAGGGCTGTTATGTGCATGTGCGTGTTAAGTCACTTCAGTCATGTCCAACTCTTTGTGACCCTATGGACCATAGCCCGCCAGGCTCCTCTGACTATGAGATTCTCCACGCAAGAATACTGGAATGGGTTGCCATGCCCTTCTCCGGGGGATTTTTCCGACTCAGGGATGGAACCCATGTCTCTTATGTCTCTTGCATTGGCAGGCAGGTTCTTTACCACTGTTACACTTCTCAATAAATTATTATGTGTCAAGTTATTTATAAGAAGTTCAAGATGCTAATTTGTCATCTATCAGGAAATACCAGAACCTGCTTTCAGTGGTTGACTCTGGAAAAGAGAATGCATGATAGATAGAGAGATGGGAATGGATTTATGCTTTTCTAAATACTGTTGTACATTTTTTAAAGTGAGCACATGCATTACCTAACAAAAGAAACAGTTTTAAAAGTGAATCATACATTCATTTTAGTTGCTGATGGTACAACCAATGACCTTGGAGCAGGATTTTGTACAAAGAAACTCTGGTTCACAGTACCTATCTCTGAAAGTGAAAGATAGTTTAATCCTGAGAAAGCTGACTGAAAATTCAGTAAACAGGCTGGAGATAAGAATTCAAAGACTCCAGCCAAACCCTTTCCAGCAATAAAAAAAAAAACAAGAATGTGCAGTAAATGCTGAAAAACATACATTGATTCAGGCTTTGTGAAAGGATATTTAGTGAGAAACATAGAATATGTCTTTTCTTTCTCCCCTTGGGCTAAAACCTGCTTTTAAGATAAGCTTACCTAGTGATAGAAAATAAATAACCTAAAGCATGGTACTTGAGAAAGAGAGAGAGGGAGAGAAATTCTTCAAATCCTCATAGTATCTGAGTGCATTTTTAAATAAAGATTTGAACCTCCACTTAGTAAAGGATGTATGCTTTTAAATATAAAGTAGAATATGTGTAAGAATCCCTGTTGTATTGTTTTCCCAAGGTGAGTCTCCTGGTCTCCAGAAATTTGCTAAGGTTTTTCAAATTCTCCTTTACCATTTATCTCATTGTCATTAAAAGGAAACCATATTAATACTCCCAGTTATCGTTTTATTTCTCAGCTTCAGTTAGCAACAACATCCTCCCACCCACCACCAGCTCCTCTTTGCTACTCCTAGAGGCTATACTGCCTGGGGGAATCAGCAGAAAGAATCCTTTGGGTTCTTTCCGCCAGCTGCTCCCCCTCCCCCCGCCCGCCCCAACCATGAGGGTCCTCATCACCAGCTTATATATGCTGATCCTCTCTTCTTTCCCCGCCTCATCCAAAGTGTACTTTTCTGTCAATTATATCAGTAAAGGTGGTACCCGAAGACAAGAATTTGTATTCAGAAGGTATAAAGACTCTGTAACAAGTCAAATTAATTGTACCTGAGAACTTTCATAACTTCCTCTCACTCCCTCACTTACTCATACAAACAAACATAGTGAACATCATCTACACTCAGGAAACAGTAAAGGGCTCTGTAGAGGCAAGATTCAAAGAGAAACCTATTCCTCAGGCTCTCAAAGCTCTTATACAGGGAGCTACACAGACTCCAGAGTGGAACCTATAGGAAGAATAAAAAATAGTGTCACTGGGATTAAATGACAGCTCGGTACATTCCTGGAGGTGGATGAATCATAACAACTTGTCACCTTCCCATTTCCACTCCTATTCATTAAGTTACTAGGAGAATGCATGAAATAATCATTGTGTCCGTATGACTATGTGTGCAAATGTGTGTGTACACATGGACATGGTGCCCACAAATGGCAGGTCTTCAGGCAGCTCTGATACATAGAATAGAACTCTGACTCATTCCAGGCTGATTGGTTGGGAGACAAAGATCAAGGTGAGAAGAACATGTCGTAATTTGCACTCAGAAACTCTATTCTGATCACCATGCTCTAAAGGAGTGGTGGATTCTCAAGTTTTGTTTAGAGAATTCTAATCATTTGAGACTTATGAAATTCAAGCTCTCTAAAATAAGAATTGCAAGGAAAGCCTGAAAGTAATACATTCTAGTAGTCTTTTTTTCCCTGGCAGCTCAGCTGGTAAAGAATCTGCCTGCAATGCAGAAGACCCTGGTTCGATTCCTGGGTTGGGAAGATCCCCTGGAGAAGGAATAGGCTACCCACTCTAGTATTCTTGCCTGGAGGATCCCCATGGACAGAGGAACCTGGCGGGCTACAGTCCATGGGGTCAGACACAACTGAGCGACACAGTACAGAACAGTCCTGTAAATAGGAGCTTCTTTGACATTCAACATTCTAGAGCAGTAAAGAAATCAGTCTTATCTGATTTTATCTTTCACAGGGGTAGTTATGGGAACTCAGGAAACAACAAAACTCCCAGGATCTTTGTAGAGATTCCAGATATCAGTTACCCAAATCAGGAGGTGCCCAGTTGAGTTCTTAAGGGAAATACAAACCACAACATTTCTCTCTCTTCCACCTTACCAGGAAGCCAGAAACCGGATGAAGCCTGAGATGCAAGGTGAAATTCCAAGAGGTCTGATGAGAAGCAGCCTGATAATTACCAAGGCCAGGCTGCACAACCTCTTAGAGTACCACAGCTACATTAACAATTTGTACACAAAATTGCCAAATAATCTGTGCTGTTTCTATTATATAAACTGATGAACTACACTGAATATTTGAATAATTTAATATCTGAATATTTGGATTCAGTCTAAGTTTGGATACATAAGAGAAGTGCCATTTAAGAAAGTAACCTAAAATAACCCCAATAAAGGAGAATAGACACATATCTGTTGGAACATCTGCCATATTTTGAAACACCCTGTGCTAGCTTCGGCAGCACATATACTAAAATTGAAACACCCTGTCTCTGTAGTAAACATTGCTCAGTATAGGCCATGCTGTTCTTGTAGTAATGTCTCTAATCCCCCACTCTTGAAAATTAAAAGCTTCAGTTTTCCCCACTAAACAGCTTATGGTAGTTACCTACAGAAAACATTATTTTTTTAAGTGCATAATACTTACTGATTCTAAGTGCCATATGTGACATCAGCAAGTCACATGTAATAAATCACATATGGTTGAGTATAGATTTTACATGCAATAGGAGTCAAGGAAAAAATAAATAATTTAGGATGAGAATAATGAAAGAGAAAGAAAAGAAGAAAGGGAGGAAGGGGAAAGAAAGAAAAGAGAAAGAAAGGGAAAGAAAAGAAAAGAGGATGCAAGGTAGAATTTTTTAAATATGTGTAATTTTATTCTTGTTCATGAAAGAGCATAAAGTTGCCAGAATGCTTTCTTTTAAATGTGCATAGGGCATATTTTAATGGCATTATTTTTGTTTGTTTGCTTCTCTGCTATTTAGAATGGGTAATTATAGGCCCCAAACCAGGAACCATAGGGAGAAGAGATTCCCTGAGTTATCTGTCTGCACTTATTTAGAGATTTAGTGGGGGGGGTGGGGGGATTGTTCAAGTGCTAGTTTCTCAGTTGTATCTGACTCTTTGCAACCCTATAGATTATAGTCCACCAGGCTCTTCTGACCATGGGATTCTCCAGGCAAGAATACTGGAGTGGATAGCCATTCCCTTCTCCAGAGGATCTTCCCAACCCAGTGATAGAACCCAGGTCTCCTGCAGGCAGATTCTTTACCACCTGAGCCACCAGGGAAGGCTCCAAACCAGGAAACATAGGCAGAAGAGATTTCATGGTTTATCTGTCTTCACTAACTGAAAGACTTAAGCACTGTCAGGGTTTTCAATGCAGGAAAATATAGAATAGAACCCCTTAGGCTTCACCTAATCATGTACTCCAGTGTCACTAAGGGTCTCTAAGTCTCATTTAAAAACATAAACTATGATGCACTGGAGTTCACTATGGAATTTCTGTGACTGTGCTTGCCTTTTTGCATCTTGGGAACATTGTAGATACTCTACAACTAGATGTTCTGTTGGACTTTCCTGGTGTCTCAGTGGTAAAGAATCTGCTTTGCTAATGCAGGAGATGTAAGAGATGTAAGTTTGATCCCTGGGTCAGCAAGATCCCCTACAGTAGGAAATGGACACTCACTCCAGTATTCTTGCCTGGAAAATCCCATGGACAGAGGAGCCTGGTGGGCTACAATCCATAAGGTCACAAAAGAGTCAGACATGACTTAGCAACTAAACAACAAAATGCTCTATTGCTAAGTCCTACTGATGGAACCTGGGAACTTAACTATTAGCAAAATGGGTCTCACTAGGGTTTAATCCTTTAATATTAACAGACAGTAAGTTTTTTTCAGGTAAAGGAGAAGACACTGGGAAGTAGCATTGACTGAGGGCAACATCTGGGGCACTTTACAAGTGTTTTCTGATCTAATGCTCACCATGATCACGTGAAGTGGTATTATCCTCATTTAGAGACAGGGATGAAAGAATAAATCATTAACTCGAACTTCTGAGACCCAGAAGCCATGGATCTTATATTTGGACCCAGTTTGTTTTGTACCAAAATGCATGGGGGAAAAAAAAGGCACTTTGGTTCAAACCAAGCTGGTTCAAATACAAGCCTCTGCTCAAAACTCTCCAGTGGTTTACCATCTCACCTAAAGTGACAGCCTACTCTTTGCAGAAACCTACAAGGCTTCACAAGAGCTGCTCTCCCAATGTCCTGACAGCATCTCCTTCCCCATGTACTTGCCCCTGCTCACTTTGCCTCACCACAACAGTGTCTAAAGTATTCCTAGAATGTTATCAGGCAACCACCAGCATGAGAGATTTTGCACTTGCTCTGGCTGGAACACTTAGCTCCACACATCAGCAAACCTGCTGTCTTTCCTCTCTCAAGTTTTCTTAAAATCACCTTCTCAAAGAGGATTTTTTGGACCGCCAATTTTAAAAGTACATTTTTATGTGATACCTTTTCATGCTTTGCTTTTCTCTTTTGTTTTGTTTTACCGCCAGAGCATTTATCCCCATCTAAGACAATACATATGTCCTTATTTATTTTTATTGACTGACTCACTCCTCTTAGAATGTTCTACTAGCTCAGAGATTTTTATTCCCAGCATCCCAAACACTCTCTGGTAACTTGTCAGCACTCAGATGTTTGTTGAACGACTAAATGAATGAATGAGTCTTATTTCATTGTTTGTTAATATATTTTTTGGAAAAATGCTTCTTTAATAAACCTATTTCCATAGTTCTAAAGTATATTTTCTCAGATATATATATATATATATATATATACATATATATATGGTTCAATTATACATATATGGTTCAATCATTTATCCACTTCAACTTACAGACAACTAACATGAAGGTGGCACAGCGCGTTAATGTTTCTCAGTGGACTTCAACGACTTAAAAGTCAAGGTTCTGACTAAGTAGGCACATGCTGATTTGGGTCAGGTTATTTGAAAACAAAGAGATTGGAATCTGAGTTTAAAGTATATACATTCAAACTGGAAGTGACCCTCAAGTTTAAATTTTCATAAATGAGAAACCTAAAGTTCAAAGAAACTGACTTTCCCCAGATTACAACTTTAATTCATGCTTTACTCAAAACTAGAACCCAGCCCTCTAAATCACTGGAGATTTCTTTACACTAGAATAGGTTAATCAAAAATTCTTGGTCAAGATTCTCTAGATTTAGAATACTGTCTATCACTAGATATGGTATAATACAATTCATATCATATTACTCCTATATTATATAGAGAGTTTTACATATTTCTGTCTTATCTTCAGGAATATAAGAATCATAACTTTTTAAAATTCCAATTTCCTAATAGAATAAAACTAACAGCCAACATTTACATAACATTATATGCTAGAGGTACTGTTCTAAGAATTTTATGTATTCTAATTCATTTAAATTCTCAGAAGTGTATTAGTAGATCAATTACTACTATAATATTATCCTATTTTATACATAAGAACATGTTGAACATTTAACTAACATGATGCTAAACACAGATTTGAACTTTGACTCCCTGGATCTTATCCCCATGCCAGATTGTGAGATACTAATAAAAATTGCTGTTTAATGTTTTTTCAATGGATTTGGTTCCAGCTTGAGGAAGCCATTGATGTGTAAATTTTGTTTTGTTCATTTAAAGATCTACTTTTATTCTGGAATAAAAAACTGAGTGACATACACATCTGTACTACTTTTGCTTCTATATGGAGTTTAGGTGTTTAAATTTTATTTTATTTCTAAAATGTTCTAAGGTTTTTACTTTTCTCTTTAAGGAGAAGGCATGGAAAAATGCCTACTACAAGTTTGTTAACTCGTTCAAAATATATTGAAAGACATAAAGATGGATATGTATTAATATCTTACCATAAAAGTTGCTGTCTTTTGGTTTTTGACTTCCAGATATATCTGGAACCAAGTGTATACTATTTGAATCATAAATTAAAATTCTCTTAAATTAGCATCATAGTTAACAGCTGTGCAGCTGAACATCACACTCTATAGACTTACAATTTGAACACAAACTGACTATTTTGTAAGTAATTTACATTATATTTAATTCTGCAGATGTGTTGTACAAAACTGTTCAATGTTTTTGGTTTTTCCCCACTTCTCAAAAAACCCATTCAGGAAATATTTAGAGGATTGAGGTACATATGTTAGGATTTATGTCTCATTTTGTACATTCATTATGTTTAGTCCCACCTGCTGTTTTGTTTATTCTAAATAGTATTTTACCTAGATTCTAACAGTTATTTTCATCAGTGTATTAAAAATGCATTATGCTGACTTGAAATACACTTTGAAATTCTATTTTAGTTCTCTATTTACAGGTAACTTTCTGAGATAGTAAATAAAAAGTAGGCCTAACTGTTTAATACTAGAGTAACTTTTGAAAAAAAAGTATCCAAGTTAATCATAAATAATAATGCTATTAAATTATAGTATTATAGAGGCTTCCCTAATAGTTCAGTTGGTAAATAATCTGCCTGCAATGCAGGAGAGCCCAGTTTGATTCCTGGGTTGGGAAGACCCACTGGAGAAGGGATAGGCTACCCACTCCAGTATTCTTGGGCTTCCCTTGTGGCTTAGCTGGTAAAGAATCCCCCGGCAACACGGGAGACCTGGGTTCAATCCCTGGGTTGGGAAGATCCCCTGGAGAAGAGAAAGGCTACCCACTCCAATATTCTGGCCTGGAGAATTCCATGGACCTTAGTTCATGGGGGTCACAAAGAGTGGGACACCACTTTCAGTTTCATACCATATTGAAAGTTTTATGTTGTTTTACAGTCTATATAGTATGTTTCTCTTATGGAAAAATGACTTCTCATTTGAAAAGTTCAGTTGAGGATTTAGTATTTAATAGAACTGGCCTGTGAGAACTAAGATTCTAAATATGAGGTGCTCATTCTTACAAATAAATACTAAAGCCATATCCTACAATTGTCTCTGAGAAACAAACTGCTGTTGAAAATTAACATGAAATGTAAACCTACTGTCTTAACAATAAGGATAATTATATATTTTCCTAAGAGTTTAATCACCTCCTTTCTAACATCCTGGCCACATTCCAAAAGAAATCATCCAATTCCATTATTCTAACTGAAAGTCTTTGTTGATTTGATCTAATCTCACCTTCTCAGTTTCCTATCACGATATACTACTTTAAAAGCTGCTTTATTACACCTAGAAGGTAGAATTTCACTGGCACAGTACATATCTTGTTGCATTTATGTATCATATGAGCATCTTTGAAATAAAACAGATGTTTGCTGAAGCCAGTAGAACAACCTTACAAAAACATCATACAAAAATTATTCTATTCATTCAAGGATTTTTAAACTTTATTTTTTTCTTATGGTGTTTCAACTACAAAGTTAAAAAAAATTGTTTTACTAATTTAGCATGCCAGTATTTTCTACAAATATTATTTAAGTGCATACTAAAAGTAATTTAGCTTACATCCCTATAGTCAGATGCTAATTGGTTCTAACGAGATTTTATTTATTTTTCTTCAAAATATCAGAGGAATATATTTTTAGAACATTTGGAAATTACAAGAAATAAAATTTGCAATAACTCTCAAATCCAATCACATATGCAATCAACATTTCATTATAGCCCTTTCTTTTTATTTCATTTGTTTGCTCTTCATGTATAGACTTTCATTCTTACAATATGGAACAATACTCTAAAACTGCTATGTAACCTACATTTTCACTCAATTTATTATGTCATAAAATTTCTTCTGTCATTTAATATTTTCAACACCCTCATTAAAAGAGTGAAGTAAAATTTCATCATATAATTATACTAAAATATATATAACTAATCTTTGATGGTTAGATAATTAAGTTATTTTCAATTGCCATGAAGGTGCATAGAATCTACTTTAAAAAATCATATTAGGATGCTGTCTCACTAGTTAAATTGTTAATTAGTTTCATTTTAATCATTGATATTTTATTGAGGCAACATACCCCCCATGTTTTAAGTGACTCAATTGTTTTTGGAGTTACCATGCAGATTGCAAATAGTCTTAGAATCAACATGCATTAGGAGTTAAGCATCATAGACAACAATGAAGAACTATTATTAAACAATTCCTAACACCTGAAAGTTTAACTTTTCCCCAATTGGATAATTTTGTTTGTTCAAGGGGTGCTTTTCCTTTCATTAGAACTGATTAAAAAATGAAAAGTTTGTATTTCACAAGTATGTTTGAATTTCACAGGTCTTTTATTTCACAGCAAAAAGCAAATGTTTTTCTTTTAGCAAGGACAATAAATCAAGACATAAGGCTTTTCTAAACAATTATCTTTTGGAAAAATATAAACTTAAGCCCAATTCAGTATTTACTCATTTGTCTTTCCTGATGGCAGTGCACGTTATTAAACATTTGGTTATAATAATTATTAACAGTGACCATAAAGTGATCATACTTAAATGTCTAAATAGGAATCAACCTAGAGGTGTAATATATATCCTATTTTATCCAAATCATATTATTTCAGTCAACATCACCTATTTCTTGATTTTCCTCTCAATTCCACATGTGACTTATTGTGCAATAGGAGCCTGAAAATTTAATTATCCTAGCTTTCCTGCCAAAAATATGAACTATAAAGTTAAAATAATTAAAGAAAAGACATTATTTCTCATATTGGGTGCCTTATTGACTGAAGATGTAATGTCATCATTTCTTGAGGGCAGTAATCTTACCACTTAAAAATCAGATCTTTATCTGGCAAATCCATCTGTTTTAAATAACTGTGATTTTTTTTTTTTGGTCAATTCTGTTTAACTCATACACAAATATACAGAATACTTGGCAAAGCCTAATAAATCAGATTATTCATTATAGTAGATTTTTTCTGATCTTTTTAATATTTCACAACACTAAGAATACTTGAAAAGGTGATAATGAATATAGAGGTGTTTCTTTAGACATGTTTATACGTTCTAGAACATTATTAAATGTGTTTTCCAGGTGGAAACTATGTGATTAAGGGAGCAGAACACAATCTGAAGAGCTTGCCTTTTAGCCCAGATTTGCCCTGGGTACTTCATACTCCTCCTTTAAGTCTCTGATGAAAATCTCTTCCCTGCAAAGCCTTCCCAAATTGTATTCCCCATCTTCCCCAATAGTTCAGAGGTGTCTCTGTAAAATGCTTAAAGAGACTTCGACTGTTTCTCCATAGCACCAATTAAACATAATTGCTGTGAAATATATATATATATATATTTTTTATATATATATTGTTTAAGCTTGCTATATTCTTATAAACTCCACTTACAAACTCCCTAGTGGTAGTAATGACTTCTGACTTGTTCACCAATGGTATTTATAGCTCGTATCAAAATAGGTACATGGAACACAACTTTGTGCTTCACTTTCATACAGTATTCTTAAGTTTTAGGAAACACTCAGCTAGACTAAGAGAGAAATACAAAGAAAGTCTAAATGTAGATATCTGACATTCATGCTTTTCTCACTTAATCTCTCCAATTCTGAAAGGAAAATAGGCTATTCCTAGGAGCGTTTCTCTCTTTCAGAGTTCTCACTTGGGGCCATTTTTGTCCTCTTTCCCTGAGAGGATACTCGGCAATGTCTAGGGACATCTGTGGTTGTCACAACTGTGCGGCAGAGGAGAAAAGTACTACTGTCATCTAGTGTCTAAATGCAAAGACTGCTGCTAAACATCTTAATGTTACATAGGACAGTTCCCCACCCAAATCCAAGAATAATCTGGCCCAAAATGTTAATGGTATCAAGATTGAGAAACACTCTTCCAGTCGAATTCCTTTAAAGGGAAACTTTTTTCTTGAAAGGATTAAATAAGTTAGTGGAAATGTATCTTATTAATGAGGTACAGTTAGGTTTTAAAGTTACTAGGCAAGCTCTGCTGTAAACCTTACTGTATAGGAAAATATTGTAAAATTTTATGTAAACATAGCCCAAAGCATTACTAAATGTTTATGTATCTCTAAAAAGAAAATTTAGTTACATTCTTCTGATAAATTAAAATTTAGATCTTACATAAAGAGGCATATTTTTTCAATAACATGTTACTTATTCTACGTAAACTTGGAATTAATAGAGTAAGAAAGATGATTGGAAGTAAAGGCAAAGTGTAAAGCTTTGAATTGGTGTGGACTTAATGAAATATGGCTTATACTATACAAAATAGGGTTTTCCTCATGCTCAGTTGGTAAAGAATCCACCTGCAATGCAGGGGACCCCGGTTCAATTCCTGGGTCGGGAAGATTCGCTGGAGAAAGGATAGGCTACCCACTCCAGTATTCTTGGGCGTCCCTTGTGGCTCAGTTGGTAAAGAATCCGCCTGCAATGGAGGAGACCTGGGTTGGATCCCTGGATTGGGAAGATCCCCTGGAGAAGAGAAAGGCTACCCATTCCAGTATTCTGGCCTGGAGAATTTCATGGACTGTATAGTCTATCGGGTCACAAAGAGTAGGACACGACTGTGTGACTTTCACTAATGAAACATGAGCTATAGAGAAGTGATTAGAAAACTTCCATGATGATAGCTCCTAAGTGCTACAAAGCTTGCAATAGGCATTCGTGGGCTTATTGTGTGGACATGAGCATATGGTAAAAGTTATCTGTTAATATGTTCCAGAGTGTGTATACTTTTGTTTATGTCTTTAGGAAAAAATAGATATATAATATGTTTATACTACTCATCTTCCAGTGAACTACAAGATAAAGGAATGTCTGAGGCAAATTCAAATTTAAGAGCATTTACTGTTTATTCTCTGGTGGCTCAGCAGTGAAGAATCCATCTACAATGGAGGAGATGTAAGAGATGTGGGTTTGATCCCTGGGTTGAGAAGATTCCCTGGAGGAGGAAATAGCCACCCACTCCAGTATTCTTGCCTGGGAAATCCCAGGGACAGAGGAGCCTGGTGGGCTACAGTCCATGAGGTCTTAAGAGTCTGACATAACTTAGAGACTAAACTACCACCACCACAGTGTTTATTTAAACTTTGCTGTTTGGAGCAGGAATAGTGATCGAGTTTGGTGCATACTTAGAATAATGACTAATAAGGCACTGTATTTGTTTCTAAAATGCATGGAGATTTCTGACACTGACCTACAGGGTGACCATGGTCATGTCTCCTAATATGTCTAAGACCTTTTTCCTTTTGTATTAAGTAAAGCAAATAATTGTTCTTACCTTATAGAAGGGTTGCAAGTATTGAAACATAATATGCAAAAAGTGCTTAGCACAGTGCTTGGAATAGAGAAAACAAATATTTAATATCAATTGAAAATTATTGTTGTGCTTTCCTTGTGGAAAAAAAGGACGCTATCCTGGGAGCCTCAATATTAAGTTTACAGTTAGTAGGAGAAAACGGAAAACTTTAAAATTAATAAAGCAAAGCATATAAGGGCTGTGGTTTGAAAGATTGCTTGTAAAGCCATAAGTACAGTTTAAAAGACATCTACATATAATAAAGTTCTAGCATAACTAATTTCAAATTAATGTTGTACTTAGAAACCATATTCTTAACTAATAGCACATCAATGGTGACCTATTTTTGAACAGCTTTAGTGAGTATATGCTATTAATAAAATTAAAGTTGCCATGGTATATCTGAAATGTGATGGTCCAATAGTGCTCAGATATTATTACTGCAATATTCTTAAAGTATATCTGCTCTTCAATGCTACGAGAATATATAAATATGACTTCACAATCAACCAAGAAAACTTAGAATTTAAAAGATGTATACCTTTCCATTTTATTTCTCTGACAAAATGGTAAAATCTATTTGGAATAATATTTCATAATGAATTCAGAAACATACAGCCAGGCTTATAAAGGGTATACAATCAAGAGAATGAAAAGAAGGTATTCAATGTCTATATTTAGGTGTCATGAAGAGAGCTTTTTAATGCTTATCTATTTGTGGGTAGGTGAGACTTAAGCTCTTAAATAGCTTCTAGAATCAAAGAATCAGTCAGTTAAGGCTGGGAGGTCTGGAGAGATTTTTCATGACATTATAATAGTGATATGAATTGATTAAGTTAACTTTCTTGTACATAGCAAGGAGTGGCAAAACCCTTCAAAACTAATTTAATCTTGAGAGAAAATGTCACTCGTTTTTAAATTAGATTTTTGTCAAGTGTCCTTATATTGTATATATATAATCTTCACACACTCTTCAGGTAAATTTCATTAGTCCCACATAAAATTATTTTGAAACAATAACTAATATAAGAATATAATAAACTGAGTTTAAAACATGAAGCTTAGGATAAGTACTGAGTAACTATTTCAAAAACATAAATGAGATGAGAGGGATTATTTTAACTCAAAGATAATTCTGTTGCTATTTTGCCCGTATGATATGGGTAAAATGATTTTTTGATAGAAATCTCATTACAAATATTGGGAATTTGTAGTTTTTGAAGTTCCCCTGAAAGACTGGATAACATCTCCCACTAAGATATTTCTTATTTCATGCATGTTCCCTTGGATTAAATTTGGATTATTAATTTATCATAGGTAAATTATCCAAAACATAATTTAAAATTCAAAATACATACACTCACATCCACATCCACATTTTGGTGAAATGGAAGTTCACAGTAGGTCTCTTTGTGTTTTACTTTGTGTCTTTGTACCAGAGGGAAAAAATATCTTTATAAAATGTTTTAATTGGCTGAGGATGTTTAGTATACAACGCTCTGTTGCCCTCTGCTGGCTAGAAATGGATAAATAAAGACTTTCCATCTGCTCTTTATCTATGTGGGGGCCTTAGAAGACTATGAAAAATACACAGTGTAAAATAATAAAACAATATATGAGAGTGATAGGAAATAAAACAATACATTTATAAAACATCCTTATGTTTCCTAGATTTCCTAAAGTTTGCTGATTTTTAATTATTTTTCATATTAGCTGAATAATTTGATTATTTTATGTAACCCTAAACACTCATTAATTAAAAAAAAACTCTACTTCATGATTTTAAAGTGATAATTGCAAGACTCATTATTTGGGTAGGAATTTTGGATATTTACCTACAGGATACATGTAATTTTCTCATTGTTGGCACATTTGTGGAATATTTTTATAGTGAAACTATGATATACTAGTGCTTGTATTTTTTATAAAGCAAATTTTTTTAGCTAGTTGAAACACTATTTTCAACATAATTTTAGTCAAAGTGTGAGACAACTAGAAATTAATCTGAGTTCTTCTTTACTAATTAAACAAGGGACTCATCTTGGACATTTCATTCTCTTTTAAAGGATCATTTACATGCTGTTCACATCTCACTAAAGAAAAACTAACATTGGTGTATAGTGACACATAAATTCTCTAATAAAAATAACAGTGACAAGGCCCTAAGGAACATAAAATGCATAGACTTATGAATTTACCTGGTTTCATTTTAGCACTGCATGCTGCTTTAATGCTTGATTACATTTAGTTAAAAAACATTTCTAGAGCATAACCTACCATCCATGGCAGAAGATGTAGATTTTATTATTAAGGGGGCCTTGCTGATTCTTCTAAAATATACTTAAGCAAAAAGTTTAAAACAAAGTTGTCACTGAATCTCTTTGGCTTTTTTCAAAAATTTGGCTGGTATTTTGAATCTGGGATTTATTTTATATTTTCAGTAGTTTCTCTCAGCTACAATTTAAGTAGAAATAATCTGGTTTTCATTTCTATGAATGTATTTCTTTGGAACATTTATAAAGCTTGGGTCATGGTTCTTTGAAATAGGCTTTATTCCATGAGCTCTGCCTCCCTATTTTATCCACAGAACCAGTGTCTATTATGAATCAAGAGGATAATTTTCCCCATGGCTTCCTTGCCAAAACAACTGTCAATCGTTTTAAAATTTTCTGGAGCAAATGGTGTTTTATAACTTTAACCACCTCTGTTCCAGAATATGTGCACATCTCAAAATTTCCACACACACACACACAAAAAACCCAAAACATTTTCAGCCCAGTCTGTAAGTCACCAGAAGTCTTTGGTTCTCCATAAACTGAGAGAAAAAATGTTTCATCCTTGAAAATGTAACAGCAAGACGGAAAACAGGTTTCATACTTTCCAAATTCTGAGAGTTTTTTTTTTAAAGAAGGTACTCTACAGTTTTTCACATATGAGTCTCATAAAAACACTAGAAATATATATGGGTTTGGCCAGGTGGCTCAGATGTTAAAGAACCTGCCTGCAGTGCAGGAGACCAGGGTTCGATCCCTGGGTTGGGAAGATCCTTTGGAGGAGGAAACAGCAACCCACTCCAGTATTCTTGCCTGGAGAATCCTATGGACAGCTGTGTGTTCAATACTTTGCGACCCAATGGGCTGTATGTAGCCCACCAGGCTCCCCTGTCCATGGGATTCTCCAGGTAAGAATACTGGAGTGGGTTACCATTTCCTTCTCCAGGGGAGCTTACGGACCCAGGGATCAAAACACATCTCCTGCATCTCCTGCATTGGCAAGTGGAATCTTTACCACTGAGCCACCTGGGAAATATATGCATATGTATGTGTATTTCCATACATATACATTCTACACATTCAATTTCCATCTTAAAATTCAAGAACATAGGAAAATGAGATTCAGAGAGCTAGAAGACTCATTCAAATTCACACAGAATAGCTTGTAGATCAAAACCCAGGTAGATCTGCCTGACTCCAAGCCCGTGGTCTTTTATGACACCTCACAGCCTTTAAAGGGGGAAACAAAGCTGGGAATCTATTTGTATCAGGGTTTTATAATGATCATGCTTTTTGTTCTAATGATTCCTGCTCTGGGAAGCTAAAGAAACATTCCATATATAGTTAAAGATGTCCATGACAGCATTAATTAAAATATTTGGAACTAAGAAACAAACAAAAAAAAATGAGGGAAAGGCTACATTTTTAATAGAAAATAATGGATAAGGAAGTAAACTATGTATACAGTCACTGAAAATAATAGTTTTGAGTTACTTCAAAAGTTATGAGTTGCTTAGGATAAAACTGACAAACAAAAGTTTGCATATAATGTAGTTATATTGGAAAGAAAGGTTTTCAGGCACTGACAGAAGTATCATATTGTTGGGTGAAGAAAGTTAGTTATGAAACAATAATTTTAGGTGTATCCTATGACAATGCATTTTGAAAAAAAAATATGTTCTAGGATATGTGGAAAAAATTCCGTAACATATCAACCTTTGAAAGTAAAAACTTTCAAAGTATACATCATACTATATAAACTTTATAACATGCATTACTTTTAGGATTGTAACAATAATCAAGATGTAATATTTGCAGTATGATTATAGCTATGTTGAAATATACCAAAATAGCAATAGTTGCTATTTTAGGGTAAGGAGTATATATTTATTGCTCTTTGAAAAAGTTTAAAATGTTTTCAACATGATTATATTTTTATTAAAATAAGTATTATAAAAATAATTAATTTCCAACTTTTAAGTCATGCTTTTTCTTCCTATTTCTCTCTCTTGTGGGTTTTGTGAGAAATACTGTTTTATTTTGCTGTACTTAAAGTAGTTAGCGAGTTCTCATGATGAATAATGACTTCATGTAGGTGCATTACTCTTACAGAACTTAGTTAATGTCTATGGAAACGTTATTAATAAAATTGAAAATCAACTTGACTGACTTGCTACTGATGTCTGTTAAAGAATAAACAGAAAACCATTACTGTAGTATTATATTAGCTCAAAATTCATCAATTCTCAAAAATAGCAACTTGAAATTTAGCTTTTGCTAAACACCTTGAATGGTACAAACAAAACTGCCACAATCACTGATGCACTTGACTAAGGGATCTCATAGTTTTCAAGCTCTCAAATAACTCAAGTTTTTCAAAGATACCTATTTACTTATAAATTAACATGTACTTTTTTCAAAAATATTTCATGTATTTTAAAGAACATTCTCTTTAAAAAGGATGAGACGGTATTTTCTTTTCCGAGTAATATCAGAATAATATTTATAAATTGTGGCTATTAATAATCTTGACTTGGGTTACCAAGTCAATTTAAATTAATGGAAATTTCATATGAGAACTAGAAAATGGTATTATCAAAGTTGATTTCTTCATGCTACTGAGATAACTTCTAAATGATTAGGAAAAATAAAAAATGTTAGTCTTTTTCCTTTCTTTCTCTTTTTTATTATAAGCACATAGATTCATAAGCTTTTGCAGAAGCAATACATTTTGGGTTTTATTTGGGTGTTGCCCTCAATAAAAAGTGGTGCATGTGAATTTATTCTATCTTTCCTTTCTACTTGATGCCTACTCTTTTTGGTTCTATGGCAGAAAGAGCTAAACATAAACTTGCTTTAATTTCAACATCAAGTCAGACAGATTTGAATGTGTATTGCCTTTCATGTATAAATATCTTTTAAATCTCATACCCAAAGAAATGCTTTGCTTTTGAAAGGGTTCTATATGCATCTGAATAAAGCACATATGTTTTCTTTAGTTCTCAACTTCTTCAGTAGATGGTCTTGTACAAATTAAGGAAAAAACCCTTAAAAACTTAAAAACATTTATGACTAAAATATTAATCAGATAATGATGTCAGTATGTTATTGAAGAATACAAGTATAATAGAATTATCAGTTGCCTTTATTCTCCCACTCTGAAAAAGAATGACATTGACTGGGAATTCTATAATGGCCCAAAGGAAAGAAGGCCTCTGGTGTGCCTCAAATTTGGTATTTTAAGTTGAAGTCAGCTGTTAAGAATTACTGAATTATCCAGGGCAGAATCTCGGCTATGGCTCACATTACAGTATGTTGGATATGAAAAGTTGAGCACAAGAGGGGTGAAAACTTTTTAGTCATTAAAAAGGCTTGTGAGATTGAATTTTTAAATTCCAGAACATCACATCAAGAGGAAAGTTGCAGATTCTCAGGTTCGTGCAGCAAATTGTGTCTGTAAATCGATGAAATGTTTCTGAAGGAACATATCAAGATGGCTCTAAAGAGGATCTAAAGTTTCTTTCAATTCTCATGGGAATGAAAATTAAATCTGATGGGTGAAACCAAATACATAACGAAGCTAAGAAATTGAATGTCTCTAGATTTCAGTCAGGCCAGAAAATAGGATGAATTATTTCACTTATTTTCTCTTTTAATATCTCTTGCAGCAACATATACTAATGCTTTCAGAATTAATTTTAATTGATCTTTATTGTGTTTCAAATACTTTAGGCATTCTGTAGGAAACAGTGTTTCTATGCATGAATACTGCATCATTGTTTCAGCTCTATTACTCAGATTTCAATAATTTCTCTGCCATTTTGTATTGATTCTTCTCTGAACCATTTTTCCTCAAAAATACAGTTGCCATCTAATTAAACATGATCAGTTACTGGATAACTGAGGATATGTAGGTATTGTTGATTTAAATATGTAACCCCAACATCAATATTATAAAGGAGTTCCATTGTTTACTCAAATAAAATAGTCTTCTTTTGTTTCAGAAGGAATAAATTTTGATAAAATTCAGCACAGAAATTGTGTATACTGCAAAGTGATTTTATATTTACCAAGCAAATTGTTTAAAATCTATGCTGCTAGATATAGGTTGTTTTTAATGCATGTAAATGTATAAACACATGTGTACATATGCATTTAACTCCAAGAAAAATGAAAGTCTAGAGTAAAACATATTTTAATTTTTTGTAAAGGATATCATAAAAGTTTGTGAAGTTACTCAAAGTCAACCACAAATACATATTTTTACATTTTATTTTATGTTAGAATTTAACTTTGAGGAATTTGTGAATGAGAACTAAACATTTTTAAATGTGTTCTTTGAGATATTTAACTGTCTCTTCATTGTTTTAATTCTTATAAAATAAAGATAGATACTTCTTTTAAATAGAGTTCTTTGGGAAAATGAGAGTAGTTATAATTATAATCATCTCCCCATTGTCCCTTCGTTATGATCCAGGAAAGACTTTTCTTCTTTTTTTTTTTTTTAAGCTGTATCAGCTGAGATTTAAGCTCCACTGAACTAAGAAGGTACTGTGTAATAATGTTCAACAATTTTATAGCAATTTGTAATAAAATTTTAAATGGTAAGAAAATTATGCCATTGACTCTAAGTCAAAGCATGGGGCATCCACAACTAAGTTTAGTAGAAACTCATCTCTTGCATATGGTGATTTACGCAACATAATTGAAACAAGAACCCATTTGGCATATGCTCCAGGAAGACTCACATATACTAAATTACTCAGGCAACCTTTAAACATACATGTGGTGGTCTCTTACACCATATACCCTTGTGATGGTGGTGCCTACCCACAGCTATTGCACAGTTGTGAACTTTTCTTTTCAATCAGTTCAGTTCAGTTGCTCAGTCGTGTCTGACTCTTTGTGACCCCATGGACTGCAGCATGCCAGACCTCCCTGTCCATCACCAACTCCCGGAGTTTACCCAAACTCATGTCCATTGAGTTGGTGATGCCATCCAACCACCTCATCCTCTGTCATCCCCTTCTCCTCCCCCCTTCAACCTTTCCCAGCATCAGGGTCTTTTCAAATGAGTCAGTTCTTCGCATCAGGTGGCCAAAGTATTGGAGTTTTAGCTTCAGCATCAGTCCTTCCAATGAATGTTCAGGACTGATTTCCTTTAGGATGGACTGGTTGGATCTCCTTGCAGACCAAGGGACTCTTGAGAGTCTTCTCCAACACCACAGTTCAAAAGCATCAATTCTTTGGTGCTCAGCTTTGTTTATACTCCAACTCTCACATCCATACATGACTACTGGAAAAACCATAACCTTGACTAGATGGACCTTTGTTGGCAAAGTAATGTCTCTGCTTTTAAGTCTTCAATAATTTGCTCTAAATTTGAATCTTGCAGGGAGTTAACCCTTTAATCCTATACTCTCATCTTTATGTACCAGAATCAACACAAATAAGGAAGAGGAGCTGTAGACATCAAGAAGACACACCCTTGCTTTATAGAAATAAATTTCTTAGAAAACTTTTCAATGTATTTCTCTGGTGGAAGGGAAGGTGAGGTGAACTTTTTACCTGTGTAGTTGCTGATCTTATACTTTTCTTTCCTTGGTCTCATTTCACTACTGGAAACTGAATACCTAAGTGGATTTTGCTGCTGCTGCTGCTGCTAAGCCACGTCAGTTGTGTCCAACTCTGTGCGATCCCATAGATGGCAGCCTACCAGGCTCCCCCATCCCTGGGATTCTTCAGGCAAGAACACTGGAGTGGGTTGCTGTTTCCTTCTTCAATGCATGAAAGTGAAAAGTGAAAGTGAAGTCACTCAGTCGTGTCCGACTCTTTGAGACCCCATGGACTGCAGCCCACCAGGCTCCTCCGTCCATGGGATTCTCCAGGCCAAAGTACTGGAGTAGGTTGCCATTGCCTCCTCTGTAGGTGGATTTTAAGATTTGGTAAAATGTTATCTATAAAATATTAAACTAGAAGCAAAGCTCACTTTTGTAAAAAGCCTCTACAAAGCTACAGTAATCAAAGCAGCGTGGTCCTGAAACAAAAACAGACAGGTAGAGCAATGGAACAGCATAGAGAGAAGAGAGAGTAGAGAGCCTGGAAATAAACTCACACTATGGGCAATTAATCTGTGATAAGGGAGGCAAGGATATACAATGGGAAAAGACAACCTCCTCAATAAGTGGTGCTGGAAAAATTGGATGGCTACATGTAAAAGAAATTAAATTAAAAGATTTTCTCCATATAGAACTCTGCTCAATGTTATGTGGCAGCTTGGATGGGAAGGGAACTTGAGGGAGAATGGATGCATGTATACGTATGGCTGAGTACCTTTGCTGTTCACCTAAAACTATCATAACATTGTTAACCGGCTAAACCCCAATATAAAATAAAGTTTTTAAAAAAGAGAAGATTTGCTCACAGCATATATAAAAATAAACTCAAAATGGATTAAAGACCTAAATGTAAGACCTCAAACCATAAAACTCCTATGAGAGAACATAGGCAGGACACTCCTTGACATAAACTGTAGTGATGTTTTTTGAATTCATCTCCTAAGACAAAGAAACAAAAGCAAAAATAAACAACAGATTAAACTTAAATCTTTTGCACACCAAAGGAAATCATTAACAAATGAAAAGACAATCAATGAAATGGGAGAAAATATTTGCAAGTGATATGACTGATAAGTTAATATCCAAAATATATAAACAACTCATAAAATTCAATATAAAAAATAACCCTATTAAAAATGGGCAGAAGACCTGAATAGACTGTTTTTTCCAAAGAGGAAATGCAGATGGCCAACAGGCACATGAAAAGATGCTCAACTTTGCTAATCATCAAAGAAATGTGAATCAAGACCACAATGAAATATCACCTCACACCTGTCAGAAATGCTGTCAAAAAGTCCTTAGATAACAAATGCTGAGGGTGTTGAGAAAAGGGAACCTTTGTATACTGTTGGTGGAAATGTAAATTGGTAAAATCACTATGGAGGATATGATGCAGTTTTCTTAAAAATCTAAAAATAGAACTATCAGATGATCCAGCCATTCCACTCTTAGGTATATATCTGAAGAAAACAAAAACACTAGCTTTAAAAGATACATGCTTCCCATGTTCCTAAGAACGTTACTTATAACAGCCAAGATATAGAACCAATCTAAGTGTCCATCAATACATATATGGATAAAGTAGATACAGACACTCATCTACAAACATAATATATATAATGAGATGTTACTTCACCATCAGAAAGAATGAAATTCTACCACTTGCAACAATGTCAATGGACCCAAAGGGTATTATGCTTAGTGAAATATGTCAGGCAGAGAAAGACAAATAATATGTTATCACTTATATGTGGAATCTGAAAAATAAAACAAATGAGTGAATGGATATTGAGTGATTACCAGCGAGAAGAAGGAAATGTGGAGGACAAGATAAGGATGTGGAATTAAGAGGTACAAACTACTGTGCATAAAATAAATAAGCAACAAGGATATATTGCACATCGCAGAGAAAGACAGTCATTATTTTATAATAAGTTTAAACAGAGAATAATCTATAAAAAACATTGAATTACTGTGTTGTACAACTAAACCTAACATTGTAAATAAATGGCATTTTAATAAAAAAAAAATAAAAGCCTCTCCCTGAAAGAGAGTATCACCATTCTTGTATGAAAAATGAAATTCTAGGGACCTATCTGATGTCACATGTGATCATGGGTCAAATTCTACATTTCCTACTCTCAGATCCAGACTGTAGTACTCCCCGTGGCCAGGTATAATAAAAAGGCTCACAAGCATATCCGCAGTTCAGTTCAGTTCAGTTTAGTCACTCAGTCGTGTCCGACTCTTTGTGACCCCATGAATCGCAGCATGCCAGGCCTCCCTGTCCATCACCAACTCCTGGAGTTTACCCAAACCCATGTCCATCGAGTTGGTGATGCCATCCAACCATCTCATCCTCTGTCCTCCCCTTCTCCTCCTGCCCCCAATTCTACCCAGCATTAGGGTCTTTTCCAATGAGTCAACTCTTTGCATGAGGTGGCCAAAGTATTGGAGTTTCAGCTTCAACATCAGTCCTTCCAATGAACACCCAGGATTGATCTCTTTTAGGATGGACTGGATGGATCTCCTTGCAGTCCAAGGGACTCTCAAAAGTCTTCTCCAACACCACAGTTCAAAAGCATCAATTCTTCGGCACTCAGCTTTCTTCACCGTCCAACTCTCACATCCACACATGACCACTGGAAAAACCATAGCCTTGACTAGACAGACCTTTGTTGGCAAAGTAATGTCTCTGCTTTTAAATATGTTATCTAGGTTGGCCATAACCTTCCTTCCAAGGAGTAAGCATCTTTTAATTTCATGGCTGCAATCACCATCAGCAGTGATTTTGGAGCCCGAAAAACAAAGTCTGACACTGTTTCCACTGTTTCCCCATCTATTTCCCATGAAGTGATAGGACCAGATGCCATGATATTAGTTTTCTGAATGTTGAGCTTTAAGCCAACTTTTTCACTCTCCTCTTTCACTTTCATCAAGAGGCTCTTTAGTTCTTCTTCACTTTCTGCCATAAGGGTGGTGTCATCTACATATCTGAGGTTATTGATATTTCTCCCTGCAATCTTGATTCCAGCTTGTGTTTCCTACAGCCCAGCGTTTCTCATGATGTACTCTGCATATAAGTTAAATAAGCAGGGTGACAATATACAGCCTTGACGTACTCCTTTTCCTATTTGGAACCAGTCTGTTTGCCATTTCAGTGGTTAACTGTAACTCCTAGCTCCTGATCAAATGAGTCAGAGTCAGAGTCATGTCTTTCTCAACATAAAGCATCCGATTATGTAATACTTCCCTTTAAACTTTGATCTCCCTCTAAACAGCTTACAAGAAACATTCCAGACACTATATCCCAAAAGGCTCTTCTGAGTCCAGCTCACTCCTTAACCCTTTCCATCTTTTGCTTCCTCGTGTGCCTTGGCAGAAATATCAGGCTCCAGAATCTTCTCAGACAAAACCCCCACCTCATACTGAGGACGTGTCTTTTATCATAGATTTCCCCTCGGTTTCCTATTGGGCAGTGAACACCAGCTTAGATGCCACTTCTTCCATCACCATCCTCACCCCTCTGGGAAGAATGGATCTGTTTGAGGAAGTCAGGATTTTGTAGTCCTAGATCCATTTATGCATTCATCTACCTAGCACTAGTCACGTTTTCCTATTTCTTTATCTCTGTCTTTGGTGGTTACTTGTGTGTCAGTTTCTCTCATTTACAAAGTGAAATCTTGAATCACCCACACATTGTCTTATTCATCTTTGTGTCCCCGCGACTTGGAGATTTCTCTGTCACCTCCTCAATTGACCCTTTGAGGCATTCATATTCGTGAGCCATTGGCTTTTTTCTTAAAGTTAAAATCAAAACTCCTGAAAGTAATTATTAACCCTAGTTAGTAGAAATATTATTGTTTTTCATACATCCCATAGGATGCTAATGGATATAGCTTTGACTGATTTTTCTCTTCTCCTATTTCTGAAACCACAACAATCAATGAATGAAAGATAAAAGTAAAAGCTGGAATTAAGGTAGAACAAAAACAGGCAGAAACAACCATTTACATGAGAATGCCAATCAGAATGCTTTGTTTTCTGACAGCTTTTATGCCTTCTTCTACCAGATGCCCGTGTTAAAATACAGCTTGGCTAAATGCTGCAAGGACAGATCTGCTTTTTCCAAAAGGAAGGGTTCATATGGTTATCCCACACAGGCAGCCTTTAACATTATACTATCTGTGAACAGGAGGTTACAGTGCTGTCAATCACTCTGTGGTCTCTGAGCAGATGTCACACTTGCCCACACCTTCTAACGGGGATTAGGTATGTGAAGCAACATCATGGCCCAAGTTTTGGCCACATATTCATGGTCACTGTGGTGGTGGAAGTGAAGAAAGCCCTAGTGTTGCTTTCAGTTCTTTATTCATATCTGTGACAGAAGGAGTAAAGCACTCTGACAAGATGGGGCTGTAGCACAGACGTTTCCCTTATATTTGGCTTTGTATTGTCACATTCTAGGCAGGCGGCATTCATAGCACTGAGATCTTAGAAACACTTTGGAGTCATCATTATATTATTTCTCAGAATCATGAAGAAAGAATGATAGCTACCACTTATTACGTACTTTTATTATCCAAGAACCAGACACACACAGACACAGAGGTCCCAGCCGTGTAAGTAAACACACACGCAAAGACACACACCCACACACACACACACACACCCACACACACACACTCATCCATTTATTCAACAATATTTTGAGCAGCTAAAATATGCCAGGGTAATATTCTATACACACATATCAATTTGATGTTTATAACATTCTAGTATATCTTTATCTTTTTAAAGTTGAAAATTGAGATAGGAAACTGAGATGCAGAAAGATAAATACTTTCCAAACAGTTAATTAGGAGCAGAGTCTGCTTTTAAACTCATATATGTCATGAAAATTCTCACTCTTTATACTGTCTGGTGTCACAAAAAGAAAACAATAATTTAACCCTGAAATTTCTAAAAGAGCAAGTCAAATATATTAGTAAGGCAAGGGTACTGATGTTATGAAATTAACAATGGATTACGTCAGATTTCTAAAAAGTAATCCCGCAGAGAGTTCCATGCACATATTTTGTTTTATTGTTGAGTTTCTTGATCAAAATTTCTATATGTGAAAAGTGAGAAATTTGTTATTGAATCTTTAGGAAAATATGCATTAAGATAATAACTTATCTCTACTATGTGATTTAAATGATAGATGCTTCCCCAAATGAACAAATCAGTCCATATTTTAGATACGGTAGGAGAGTGCTACTGAAATAAATTTTATAATAAAATCTGAATTCACAATAATTGCTTCCTGAAGTTCATTTTACCATTTTAATGTTAGATTTTTTCCCTACTGCTTTTCCCCCTCATCCTTTTGATGCCAAAATTCAGACAATAAAGTCGTATTTTATCACACCTTTAATTTTTGCTCCATAATATAAAAACTGCCAAATGTAATTCTTATACTCTTTGTTTCTGTCTTTTCCTGAGACCATCACACAAAGAGATCTAAAAAATTATGCTAATGCAGTACCTTTCATAAATATGTACCACAATTGTCTAATGCTTAAGAAGACTGTCAATAAGATTCACTAGATACAACACAAATGCTACCAAGAGACATAACTGGAGACTTGTGAGTATTCCTCTTAATGGAGTACAAAAAATAAATTCCATAAAATAAAAGAGGGATGTTAATAAATCAATTATATTAACACAAAATTCCATTTCTCCAATAGTTTGAAGTTTTATCCTTTTTGAATTTGCTTTTCTCAAGCACAGCAGTCATCTTAGCAACTATTTTCAATTAAAAAATTCTCTTTGGAAAATGATCCATCTGTTTATTGAAACAATCCTTGGCAAAGCAAAGGAGGTCACTTTAGGTCAAAACCCATATCTAAGTTGGTTTAAGCTTAGGGTAACCTTAAGAGTGTGTTAAATTGGACTACTAAATATATAAAATGACATCACATACAGTTTTTTCAAAACTCCTAGGTTCTACATTCCTTGTGGAGAACTGGCTTTAAGGTTAAGGTCTGGGGAGAAAAAAACCTATTGGAATGCAAAAGTGCATTTAACACTTGTTTATATTTCTACAACATTATTCCAGATTTAAGCTGTCAAACTAAGCTGATAACAAATGTTAACTATAGAAATGTATACAGCAACCAGTCTACTGCCAAATCAGGCAAACAAAGAAGTCTTGTCAGAGGCTTACAAATTCTAAAGTTAAATGCAAGGTAATATTTTCAGGGCAAGATTTGCTTTTTATGTCTTAATGGAATGATTTCTTTAAATGGTTGCCCTTGCACAGCAGAGCAGCGTGGATACATTTTACAGTGGGATTCTGCAGAGGGATTTGTCCTCAAAATTAGCTCTTACAAATGTGATTACTGCCTGTATGAACTGAAAATTACCTTGAGAAATAGTACTTTAAAATTGAGTAACTTTCTACTGCTTGATGTGAGAAGTCATTTGCATCTTTGTTCTTTTGTGTTAAACAAATGAATTCAAATGACCAATATATGTGAAACTCAATTCCCATTCATTAGGATCATATTTCTCTCATTTACTTTAATAGTCAATGAAAACATTATATGTATTAAAAAATATATTACATGACCAATATTCCAGACAAATATGTATGTCTGGTTTCTCCACACAAAGCAATTATAATTTGGTTTCAGATAAAATTCATCAGCCAATAATGCAAAAAAAACACAAAAACCCAAAACAAAAAAACCAACAACGTGGTAATAAATAGGAGTATCAGGAAAGCACAATTAACTATTTGATGGAAGGGACCTTATATTATTTTCTTCTGGTGTCCAATACCTATCGTGGCAGTTAGCAAGAATTTGGAGAAAGGGGGAAAATCAAGACTATAATGAAAGATACCTAAGTTTTTAAGGTCAGAAAAGTTATTTACTGCTTGAATGAGGAAATAATTAAATCTGTTTCCTTTTATGCAAGTTGAGGATAGCAACACTTAAATAACACATATACGTAAAACAAATTGCTGCTGCTGCTGCTAAGTCACTTCAGTCCTGTCTGACCTCGTGAGACCCCATAGACGGCAGCCTACTAGGCTCCTCTCCGTCCCTGGGATTCTCCAGGCAAGAACACTGGAGTGGGTTGCCATTTCCTTCTCCAATGCATGAAAGTGAAAAGTGAAAGTGAAGTCACTCAGTCGTGTCCAACTCTTAGCGACCCCATGGACCGTAGCCTACCAGGCTCTTCCGTCCATGGGATTTTCCAGGCAAGAGTACTAGTGTGGGTTGCCAAATTATATGTATATATTTCACCCCTTCTGAAATATACATAGTTGTTATTTTCCACTACCTACACCTCTTCTAGCATGTTGCATTAGACACTCAGTAAGTAATAGTTCTTTGAAAGAGAAGTTCTATGGAAAAAATGAGTTTGAATTTTCAAAATGAAGGGCAATGCCAGAATGAAAAACAAACAAGAAAAAAAAAGAACAGGAGTTTAAAAAATTCTAGAACTATATAAAGCAACCCAGGAAAGATACAAATAAAAGTAATTTTTGGATTTTTCCTAATTTTTGCTATTATAATGATGAAAAAAGTGAAAGATATTAACTTTTAGCAGGAACAGGAGTTTATAACTGCATGTTTAAGTTTTTACTCAAAAACAACAATCAAAGTGAAAATGGGGAGTGCTTAGTGATCTGTTGCCATTAAGTTCAAAACCATCAAAATCATTAACTCAATGTTTTGCAAAATTTTCAGGTTAAAATTCCTCCCTTGTAGAAAATTGAACAATTATAGATAAAGATGTAAATAGAGGTGATATACATATAGATGTGAGAAGCAATAAAAATAACAACCCTAAAATACTGTATTTTGAAAACTGCTCTCTTGCTTCCTAATCTGCAACTCTTCAGTTATTTTTCAAGAAACAATGTATTTGTGAGGGGCTAGAATGTAGTCTTGGAGGAGGAAATGGCAACTCACTCCAGTATTCTTGCCAGGAGACAGAGGAGCCCAGTGGGGTCCATGGGGTCTCAAAGAGTCAGGCACAACTGCAGAGACTTAGAGTGCATGCATGCAGAATGTGCTCTACCAATACACCAACAAAGTAACAATTTTTACATGAGTGAGTATTTGATCCTCATAAACTAGTCTTTGGATAAAGTCAACATTTGTCAAACTTCTCCAATTTTGCCAGATAATACTTTATCAATTTGGAAAGAAAAAAAAAAGCGTTTTTGTGTCTGGGGGTTCTTAACACAAAAGGCCCCTGAACTCTTATGAGGAAAATATATCTTTATTTTCAGTAACCGCTAACTAAATGTTAGCATTTTCTTTAATTATAAAATGTGCATAATTATGGTGGACCATCTCTAAGATATAGCTATGTAAACTTTCTCTTTAGTAAACTCTGGATCTAGTGATTTCTTTCTGACAGATGAAAGACAGTAAAATTAATAGGATGTGACTTTTGAGATTATGCTTCAAAAAGGCTGTGGTTTCCATCTTGCGTGTCCTTTCTTGCCCCCTTACTTGATTACTCTGAGGGAAGCCAGCTGCCGTGTTGTGAGCTGCTCTCTTAACATGGTACTTATGTCTCTGGTCAACAGTCAGTGAGGGCCTGAGGCTCGTTATAGCCTTGTAAAGGAGCTTGCCAAAGAATCTTCCCAGTCAGATCCGGAGGTGATTTCAGCCCTAGTCAACACCTTCAAAAGCCTTATGCAAGACCCTGAAGCAGAGCCATTCAGCTAAGCTGTACCCAGGTTTCTAACTCAAAGAAACTATAAGATAATAAATGTCTGCTGTTTAAGTTTGGAGGCCATTTGTTATGCAGCTATAAAAAACTATTACAGATTTTGGTACCTGGAATTAGGTACTTAAAAACCTAGAGGTAGCTTTGGAACTAGGCATGTGTGGAAGAAGGAAGAATATTGACGAGAACATCTAAATTGCCTTGACAGGATTTTAGTAGAAATAAAAACTTTGAGAATGCTCCTGATGAGGGCTCAAGAGGACGTGGGAAACATGCCATTGGAAACTGAAGGAAAAGAAATCTTTGTTACCTAGAGCACAACATCAGTTCAGTTCAGTTGCTCAGTCGTGTCTGACTCTTTCTGCTACTGCTGCTAAGTCACCTCAGTCATGTCCGACTCTGTGCGATCCCATAGATGGCAGCCCAGCAGGCTCTTCCATCCCTGGGATTCTCCAGGCAAGAACACTGGAGTGGGTTGCCATTTCCTTCTCCAATGCATGAAAGTGAAAAGTGAAAGTGAAGTCGCTCAGTCATGTCCGACTCTTAGCGACCCCATGGACTGCAGCCTACCAGGCTCCTCCATCCATGGGATTTTCTAGGCAAGAGTACTGGAGTGGGGTGACATTGCCTTCTCCGGTCTGACTCTTTGCGACCCCATGAATCGCAGCACGCCAGGCCTCCCTGTCCATCACCAACTCTCGGAGTTTACCCAAACTCATGTCCATCGAGTCGGTGATGCCATCCAACCATCTCATCCTCTGTCGTCCCCTTCTCCTCCTGCCCCCAATCCTTCCCAGCATCAGGGTCTTTTCCAATGAGTCAACTCTTCGCATGAGGTGGCCAAAGTATTGGAGTTTCAGCTTCAACATCAGTCCTTATAGAGAACACCCAGGGCTGACCTCCTTTAGGATGGACTGGTTGGATCTCCTTGCAGTCCAAGGGACTCTCAAGAGTCTTCTCCAAGACCACAGTTCAAAAGAATCAATGCTACAGTGCTCAGTTTTCTTCACAGTCCAATTCCCACATCCATACATGACCACTGGAAAAACCATAGCCTTGACTAGACAGACCTTTGTTGGCAAAGTAATGTCTCTGCTTTTTAATATGCTATCTAGGTTGGTCATAACTTTCCTTCCAAGGAGTAAGTGTCTTTTAATTTCATGGCTGCAATCACCATCTGCAGTGATTTTGGACATAGGGACACTTAAATGTGCCCCAAAACAGGGTAGTCTTAGTAAGGAGATTTCTAAGCAAAGTCTTGAAGGTACTACTTTTTTGTGTGGTTTATAATAAAAAACATGAAAGGAAAAAGACAAAGGAAAAACTGTTCCTAAAAAAAAAATGTGCCATGACTTAAAAAATATGTCAGCCTCTCAAGATGGCAGCTGGAATAAACATTAAGAAATGGCTTCTGAGAAAAGATCAGATTCAGAACACTGACAGGAAAAGGTAGTCCAGAGATGAATACTCGACATTTGCAGAAACAACCTTATTTCTAAACATTCTCTTCAATTGTGGCTCTAAGGGGAACTTGTATCTTTCCTGAAAATGTCCTTGTAACTCTCCCGAGATACAGCTGTTTTCCCTTGCACACTCCTGGTATTGCTTGACATTAATGTCAGGTAGGTGTCCTCAAGTTTCCAGTCCATTCATTCTTTCAATTAAAACCCCTCACTTTGATTACTGGGTCTTTAAAACCTACTGTTATCATGCCATCTGAAAGCAGTTATCTACTGATTTTTGGTTACTCCTCCTCCTGCTTTGAAAACTTTTATATCTTTTTACAAGTTTTAATATGATATTGCTGTTGTTTAGTTGTTCGGTCATGTATGACTTTGCAACCAAATGAACTGTAGCACACCAGGCTTCCCTGTCCCTCACCACCTCCTGAAGTTTGCCCAAGTTCATGTCCATTGCATTGGTGATTCCATCCAGCCATCCCATCCTCTGATGCTTTCTTCTCCTTCTGCCCTCAATCTTTCCCAGCATCAGGGACTTTTTCAATGAGTCAGCTGTTCACATCAGATGACCAAAATACTGGAGCTTCAGCTTCAGCATCAGTCCTTCCGAAGAGTATTCAGGGTTGATTTCCCTTAAGATTGACTGGTTTGATCTCTTTGTTGTCCAAGGGACTTTCAGGAGTCTTCTCCAGCACCACAGTTTGAAGGCATTAGTTCTTTGGTGTTCTGACTTCTTTATGGTCCAGCTTTCACAACCATACATGACCACTGGAAAGACCATAGCCTTGACTATATGGACCTTTGTCAGCAGAGTAATGTCTCTGCTTTTCAACATACTGTACAGGTTTGTCATTGCTTTCCTGCCAAGAAGCAATCATCTTCTCACTGCATGGCTGCAGTCACTATTCACAGTGATTTTAGAGCCCAAGAAGAGGAAATCTGTCAGTACTTTCAACTTTTCCCCTTTAATTTTCCCTGAAGTAATGGGACCAGATGCCATGATCTTAGGTTTTTTTTTTGTTAGTTTTAAGCCTACTCTTTCACTCTCCTCCTTCACCCTCATCAAGAGGGTCTTTAGTTCCTCTTCGCATTCTGCTATTAGAGTGGTATCATCCTCATATTTGAGATTGTTGATTTTTCTCCCACCTCTCTTGATTCCAGCTTGTAACTCATCCAGCCTAGCATTTCTCATGATGTGCTCAGCATATAGATTAAACTAATAGGGTGACAGCAGACAGAACTGTCATACTCCTTTCTCAATCTTGAACCAATCAGTTGTTCCATACAGGGTTCTAACTGTTACTTCTTGACCCACATATAGCTTTCTCAGGAGACAAGTAAGATGGTCTGGTGTTCCCCTCTCTTTAAGAGATTTCCACAGTTGGTTGTGATCCAGACAGTCAAAGGCTTTAGCATAGTAGATTAAACAGAGGTAGATATTTTTCTGGAATTCCCTTGCTTTCTCTATGATCCAGTAAATGTTGGCAGTTTGATCTCTGGCTCCTCTGCCTTTTCTAAACCCAGATTGGACATCTGGAAGTTCTTGGTTTGGAAATGCTGAACCCTAGCATGTAAGATTTTAAGCATGACCTTACTAACATCAGAGATGAGTGCAGTATCCGATGGTTTGAACATTCTTTAGTACAACCTTTCTTGGAAATTGGGATGAGGATTGTCCTTTAATATGATACTTAGTTTTAAATCATTCATTAATTTTAATTGAATTATAGTTGATTTTCTATATTAGTTTCAAGTGTACAATGTAGTGATTCAATATTTTATAGACTATACTACATTTAGAGTTGGGCTTCCCTGGTGGCTCAGGCTGTAAAGAATCTGCCTGCAAAGCAGAAGACCCAGTTTCCATCCCTGGGTCAGGAAGATCCCCTGGAGAAGGGAATGACTACCCACTCCAGTGTTCTTGCCTGGGAAATCCTGGGACAGAGGAGCTTTGTAGTCTACTGTCCATGGGGTTGCAAAGAGTCATGACTGAGCAACTACCATTAGCTAACACAGTTAAAGCTACTATGAAATAATGGCTATATTACCCTGTGCTTTACACTATATCATTGTTTATTTTATATAAAGTCTTTTATATCTCATAAATCCATACTCCTATCTCCCCTATTTTCTCTCTCCCCACTATTAATTTCTAATCTGTTCTCTACCTGTGAGTCCATTTTTGTGTATTATATTCACTCATTTGTTTTATTTTTCAGATTCCATATATAAATGATAGCATAGAGTATTTGTCTTTCTCTATCTGACTTATTTCACTCCACATAATACTCTAGGTCCATCTGTGTTGATGCAAATGACAGAATTTCATTCTTTTCATGGTTGAGTAATATTCCATTTAAACTTTTTTAAAAATAACTTTTACTATTCCTCTCAAATCATATCCTTCTTCTCCTTTCTGTTTAATGTTCCTTCACTATCATTATTTCCTTGCATATTCCTTTGTACAGATCTTGAAATCCTTGTCTTTTCTCTTTCACTTTATTTTTCTGATAATAATCAGCCTCCAGTTAAACCTTCCTCTCAGGCCACTGGGCTTCCCAGATGGCTAAGCGGTAAAGAATCCACCTGCAATGCAGGAGTCACAAGAGACATGGGTTCAGTCCCTGGGAGAGAAAGAGTCCCTGGAGGAGGGCATGGCAACCCACTCCAGTATTCTTGCCTGGAGGATCCCATAGACAGAAGAATCTGGTGGGGGCTACAGCCCATAGGGTTGCAAAGAGTTGGATATTATTGAAGTGACTTAGCATGCGCGCATGCACTCAGCCCACTACCTGCTAACCAGATATCCTGCTTCAAGGAGATAACTGACTGATAACCCCAGCTCTTGCCATTTATACATGTGTCACTAAATTTGCAACAAGGACACAGTTTCTACAAGCTGTTCTCAGCCAATGCTGAAAATAGTGGCAACACTGATGCTGAACTTCTCTGATTGATGAATTTTATCCTTGCCAAAATATTTTACAACTGTACCGTAGCCTGAGAAATGTCTTACCCCACCTTCCTTCTTACCCTCACTCCTTCAAAGGGACAGAGCTGAACTGTGGTCTGAAAACTCCCACCACATTGTCTGGTACCCTCCTCTTTTTCCCTAACTGTTGTCTGGGGTATCCAATTCTGTCTTGACACTTGAGTCTTATGGAACATCAGACTAACAACTGGCATCCCTGCAGCTGAACATGGCTAAAAAACAGTGCACAATATTGCTGACTGCCCCTATTTTAAATCATGACCATTAGTTTCACGTGACTTACTCATTTAATACGCATTTATGACATATTCATTCATTATTTCTTATGTCCTTGAGAACTGAGATATTCAGTATGAAAGAAAGGAGATACAGCTGTAACACAGAAGAGACAAAGCAAAAACTGTGGATCTGTGGATGTATCCCCACTTTGTCCACTGAAAAGGCTGGGAATCAATGATTAATCAGTGAGAATCCCTTGACCCAAGTTGTTGTTGTGAAATACCCTTTCTGTTAAAAGTAGTCAGGGCTTTTTGGAAAAATGGCTGATACTAGGTTTAGGGCAGGAATGTGCAAGATGAATCTGGAACATCTTAGCATGCCAGATAGCAAGGATGTTATCAAAGATTGCCAAGGTAATGACAATAGGTTTTGGCAACCAATTTAGAAAGACTCTATTGGCCAAAGATGAGACAAATTAATCTTGGATAAGGACAAAACTTACAGTGGATTGATACTCATCAGATATTTTATCTTTAATGTTTAAATTCATTAATTCATGTTTATATTTAAAATCTAATTGTTATCCTCTGGGGATGACTGTGAATCAATTCATTTTCTTAAAAACTAGTTAGAGCAAAGGAAAGGATCTAGCATTTGTCCTGTTTCTTCATATGAACTATGCTACTGGATAGCCAAATGATAGATGATGATGACTCTCTTTTTAATATTATTCCAGCCAGTTAAGAATACAGGTTTAGAATATTACCATTTTTGCATCTCCTAAGGGAATTAAAAAAGGGTGAAAAACAAACATAATATACCTTTGTTTGCAAGACTTTAGGCTTACCAAATAAATACAATCTGAGTTTGCTCAATCTACTGGATCTAACTGCCAATTTACAGAAAATACAGAGCTCAGGGAAACATACTGAGCTACAAAATGGAAAAGCCGACAGGTCTTGTGTTCCTCAACAGATAACCTGTAACAAAAAAAAATGGATGGAAGAGAAACCTGTAGATTAGTTGAGCCCGAAAGGACATACTGTGTTTTTAAAAAAGAATTGCCCAGCTAAAGTGTCTAAATATGATTACTTGCATGATAAAATAATAAAGAAAAGCATGGAACTGATTATTATAAAAGCCAAAATAGTGGATATTTTGGGCTTGGAATGAGGCATTTGTGACTTGAATGGGGCACAGTCCAAGGGGCTTCTAAGATGCTTGGCAGTGTACTATTTTTTGACGTAGGTTAGATGGGTATTCTTGAAATTATTCACTAAGGTTTGCATTTATTTGTTTGGTTTACTATGTCAATATTTTATTTTACAACAAAGGCTAAAAATGCAATTCCAATACTTTTAATCAAATTATTTAAAAAAGAATGTACAGACTCACTTTGTGATGAGAACACTATTGTTGCTCCATGATATTAAAAATACAAATGTGACTATAATTGCCAAAACATTCCTTTTTAACATAAAAAAATATTTCTCAGAATAAACTGCTATACCAAGTCTGATTTTATCAGTGAAAAATGCAAGCAGGAGGTTCCCGCTTACCATCTTTTTTCTCTTTGTTCTTCTTTTTACCATAATAATGAGCTCTTAGAAGACACTTGAAACTCACAGATCACATTTGAAGAAATATCATTCAAGAAGATGTAAGGCAGTGACAATATTTTAGAGGAAACCCTAGCATGCCTAGAAAACCTGTAATCATTCTCAGCAGATAACTGATTATTTGACTGGAATATGTTTAAAGGAGAAGCTTTGCTCCAAAGTTGGATAAGTAAAAGTAGAATTCAAGCATGACAAAGAACAGTAAGTGGTAGGGGTCAGTAACAACTATAAAGCCTTTATGATTTCTTTAATATTGCCAGGAACCATATAAAAGGTTTCCAGAGCTGACTAGATATTATTGAAAAATAATTGTGTCTCCCTTGCTGTGAATTACAAGCCTTTTATATGTGGAAAAATTTTGGTGGCCACACAAGGCAGGAAAATAAAATTAATTTTACTTCCAAACACTCTGTGATACAACAGAGTTTTTCCAATTACAAAGATCTATCTCAAGACCATGAGGAGTTAGCAAAGCATATAATACTTATGTAAGAAAATGGTGATTATTCTGTTGTACATATTTCCCTTAATGAGTGTTAAATAAACTCTTTATAGAAATGATACTAAGGCAAATAACACTCAGTGACAGAAATAATATAAGGTTATTTTTTATTTGGTAAGTTTTCCATAGGGAAATTTTAAATCTTACAATTTAATGATGCTTTTTAAGTGGTGTTCTTTAAGAAATTAATTTCATAATTGTTACATAGAGTAGTGAAATTGTTCTGAATTGGATGACAGAAGGGGCTTCCCTGGTGGCTCAGATGGTAAAAAATCTGCCTGCAATGAGGGAGACCTGGGTTTGATCCCTGACTTGGGAAGATCTCCTGGAGGAGGGCATGGCAACCCATTCCAGTATTCTTGCCTAGAGAATCCCCATGGACAGAGGAGCCTGGCAGGTTACAACTCAAGGGATTGTAGAGATTCAGACATGACTGAGTGACTAAGCACTGCACAGCGTGGACTACAGCAGACACAGGGTAAAATTCTGATTCCATCAATTACAAAACTATGTAACTTTGGGCAACTCATTCGACTTGTCTGGATCTCAGATCACTTTCCACAAAATGAGAGCTGAACGACATATAGCTAAGGTTCTCTCAAGCATGAGTGTTCTCAAGTCAATCAACACATTTAATTTCAGTTTGTTTGGGGGGCAAACTAAATTCTTTAAAGACTACATGACAGAGTTATAATTCCTGTATTGGTTATCTATTGCTGTGTAACAAATTACCCTAAAAACTTAGCTGCTTCCTAAAAACAAGCATTTATTATCTTACACAATTTCCGAGGATCAGGAACCTGGCAGTGGTTTAGCTGACTGGTACTGATTAAGGTCTCTCATGTGGTTGCCGCCAAGATGGTAGCTGAGGCTGCTGTCATCTGAAGGCTTAGCTGTGCTGGACAATACACTTCCAGTTCACTTGCATGACTGTCATGAGTGTGTGCTAAGTCGCTTCAGTAGAGTCCAATTCTTTGCAACTCTATGGACTGTGGCCTGCCAGGCTCCTCTGTCCATTGGATTCTCCAGGCAAGAATACTGGAGTGGGTTGCCCTGCCCTCCTCCAGGGGATCTTCTGGACCCAGGGATCAAACCAGCATCTCTTATGTCTCCTGCATTGGCAAGTGGGATCTTTATCCCTAGCGCCACCTGGGAAGCCCCTCAATTCTTCACCACCTGTTGACCTCACTCTTTGGCTCCTTACTTTGAGGTTTCTCTCTAGAGCTGCTCACAACATGGACACAGCTTCCCCCAGAGTGAGGGATTCAAGAACAGGGAGAAAGGGTATGTGTGAGAAAGTAACCAAGATTGACAGCATCGTCTTTTATAAGCAAATATGTGCAATGCAAAGAAAGAGGAAAACAACAGAATGGGAAAGACTAGAGATCTCTTCAAGAAAATTAGAGATACCAAGGGAACATTTCATGCAAAGATGGGCTCGATAAAGGACAGAAATGGTATGACCTAACAGAGCAGAAGATATTAAGAAGAGGTGGCAAGAATACACAGAAGTACTGTACAAAAAATATCTTCATGACCCAGATAATCACGATGGTGTGATCACTCACCTAGAGCAAGACATCCTGGAATATGAAGTCAAGTGGGCCTTAGAAAGCATCACTACAAACAAAGCTAATGGAGGTGATGGAATTCCAGTTGAGCTATTTCAAATCCTGCAAGATGATGCTGTGAAAGTGCTGCCCTCAATATGCCAGCAAATCTGGAAAACTCAGCAGTGGCCACAGGACTGGAAAAGGTCAGTTTTCATCCCAATCCCAAAGAAAGGCAATGCTAAAGAATGCTCAAACTCCCACACAATTGCACTCATCTCACACACTAGGAAAGTAATGCTCAAAATTCCCCAAGCCAGGCTTCAGCAATACATGAACCGTGAACTTCCAGATGTGCAAGCTGGTTTTAGAAAAGGCAGAGGAAACAGAGATCAAATTTCCAATATCCACTGGATCATCGAAAAAGCAAGAGAGTTCCAGAAAAAAACATCTATTTCTGCTTGATTGACTATGCCAAAGCTTTTGACTGTGTCGATCACAATAAACTGTGGAAAATTCTGAAAGAGATGGGAATACCAGACCACCTGACCTGCTTCTTGAGAAACCTGTATGCAGGTCAGAAAGCAACAGTTAGAACTGGAAATGAAACAACAGACTGGTTCCAAATAGGAAAAGCAGTAAGTCAAGGCTGTATATTGTCACTCTGCTTATTTAATTTATATGCAGAGTACATCATGAGAAACGCTGGGCTGGAAGAAACACAAGCTGGAATCAAGATTGCCGGGAGAAATATCAATAACCTCAGATATGCGGATGACACCACCCTTATGGCAGAAAATGAAGAAGAACTAAAGAGCCTCTTGATGAAAGTAAGAGAGGAAAGTGAAAAAGTTGGCTTAAAGCTCAACATTCAGAAAACTAAGATCATGGCATCTGGTCCCAAAACTTCATGGGAAATAGATGGGGAAACAGTGTCAGACTTGATTTTTCTGGGCTCCAAAATCACTGCAGATGGTGACTGCACTCATGAAATTTAAAGACTTTCGGTTCTTGGAAGAAAAGTTTTGACCAACATAGATAGCATATTAAAAAGCAGAGAAATTACTTTGCCAACAAAGGTCCATCTAGCCAAGGCTATGGTTTTTCCAGTAGTCATGTATGGATGTGAGAGTTGGACTGTGAAGAAAGCTGAGTGCCAAAGAATTGATGCTTTTGAACTGTGGTGTTGGAGAAGACTCTTGAGAGTCCCTCGGACTGCAAGGAGATCCAACCAGTCCGTCTTAAAGGAGATCAGACCTGGGTGTTCATTGGAAGGACTGATGTTGCAGCTGAAACTACAGTACTTTGGCCACCTCATGCAAAGAGTTGACTCATTGGAAAAGACCCTGATGCTGGGAAGGATTGTGGGCAGGAGGAAAAGGGGATGACAGAGGATGAGATGGTTGGATGGCATCGCCAACTCGATGGACATGAGTTTGGGTAAACTCCGGGAGTTGATGATGGACAGCGAGTCCTCACGTGCTGCGGTTCATGGGGTCGCAAAGAGTCGGACATGACTGAGCGACTGAACTGAACTGAACTGATGTGAAGTGACATATCAACACTTCTGTCAAATGTTATTGGCCACATCAACCATCAAAGCTACGATGTGGGAGAGTGTGAATACTGCAATGTGTTGATGTGGAGATATTTCTGGAAACTACCTACCAAAGTGTCTACACTCATTATATAATTAAGGCCCAGGTGCTCTCCCTCAACCCTTCCTTCGCCCAGTTAGACAAACTTCTCACATACTGAGTCATGTGGGCACTGCTATGGACATTGCTGAAACATGATTCTTATCTGTAGTCCTAACCAACATAGGAAAATGTCTTTATTTTTGTATTTTTATTATTCATTTTAATTAATTTTATTGATGTATAATTGATTTACAGTGTGACATTAGTTTTGGCTCTACAGCAAAGTGAATCGCTTATTTGTGGATACTGTATCCAATGGATATATACAGGAGGCTTCCCAGGAGGAGTTAATGGTAAAGAACCTGCCGGTCAATGCACGAGACATAAGAGATGTGAGACATTCAGGTTCAATGCCTGGGTCAGAAGATCCTCTGGAGGAGGACATGGCAACCCACTCCAGTATTCTTGTCTGGAGAATTCCATGGAGAGAGGAGCCTGGCCGGCTACAGTACATAGGATCTCAAATAGTCAGACACGACTGAAGTGACTTATTATGCACATGCACATACATGTATATATATATATACATACATATATGAATATGGATATATGTACATACATCCACTCTTATTTGGATTATTTTCCTTTATAGATCATTATAGAGTATTGAGTAGAGTTCCCTGTACTATATAGGAAGTTGTTATTAGTTATCTATTTTACATTTAGTAGCGTGTATATGTCAACCCAAATCTCCCAATTTATCCCTCCCCTTGTTTTCCCCCTTGGTAATTATAAGTTTGTTTTCTGCACCTGTGACTCTATTTCTGTTTTTGTAGATAAGTTCATTTATACCATTTTTTAAAAACTCTACATATAAGTGATATCATGTGATATTTGTCTGACCACTCTTTATTTTTAAAAGTATTTTATCTTCTTTTTCAGCAAATAGCTTTACCTGTAAATTTATGAAATGTAAATATCTTCAGTTTCTCTCATATAGACTGTTATTTTACTATACCTTCACTTTTTATAAATTTCCCTCAGAAAGTCTATTTCTTGTACAGTTTAATTTCATCAGTGGTTCTACATCTATTCTTTCATAGTTCAGTCAGTTCAGTCTAGTCACTCAGTTGTGTCTGACTCTTTGTGACCCCATGGACTGCAGCACGCCAGGCCTCCTTGTCCATCACCAACTCCCAGAGTTTACTCAAACTTACGTCCATTGAGTCGGTGATGCCACCAAACCATCTCATCCTCTGCTGTTCCCTTCTCCTCCCACCTTCAATCTTTCCCAGCATAAGGGTCTTTTCAAATGAGTCAGTTCTTCGCATCAGGTGGCCAAATTATTAGAGATTCAGCTTCATCATCAGTCCTTCCAACGACTATTCAGGACTGATTTCCTTTAGGATGGACTGGTTGGATCTCCTTGCAGTCCAAGGGACTCTGAAGAGTCTTCTCTAACACCACAGTTCAAAAGCATCGATTCTTTGGCACTCAGCTTTGTTTATAGTCCAGGTCTCACATCCATACATGACTACTACTGGAAAAACCAGAGGTTTGACTAGACAGACCTTTGTTGGCAAAGTAATATCTCTGCTTTTTAATATGCTGTCTAGGTTTCTTCCAAGGAGGCTTCATAGTTATGAATCATCAATTAACTTTTCTCTATTTAACGTTCTCCATTTGCTCTCTTCTCTTGGTTTAAGTTATTTTTATGACTTTCTGTCTATCCTGGGTGTGTGTGTGTGTGTGTGTGTGCATGTGTGCATGCACACGCACACTTAGTTATGCCCACTCTTTGCAACCCCACTATCTGTAGCCCAGCGGCACCTCTGTCCATGCAATTTTCTAGGCGAGAATACTTAAGTGGGTTGCCATTTCCTACTCCAGGGGATCTTCCTGACCCAGGGATCAAACCCAGATCTCTTGCATCTGCTGAACTGGCAGGCAGATTCTTTACCACTAGTGCCACCTAGGAAGCCTCTGTCTACCTTAGAGCTTTCTAATTCAGTTCTGAAGTTCCCATTGGATGAGTATACACTTTTCTCTCATTGCCTTTCTCTCAATTCTGCAATCTAACTTTCTCATTGTTTTGAAATGGCCAGTGTCCCTATCTGCCTGATTTAATGACTATTCAAATCTACCCCGATTATTAAAGGGCCAGCTTCATTTTTCTTCTTAAAATTTCCTTCTTCCTATTCTGATATGTTCTTTCCTCTCTTTCCTCTAAAATTTTAATATACCTAGGATTTTGCTTTTCAGTTCATTTCAGTCGCTCAGTCATGTCCGATTCTTTGCGACCCCATGAATCACAGCACGCCAGGCCTCCCTGTCCATCACTAACTCCCGGAGTTTACCCAAAGCCATGTCCATCGAGTCGGTGATGCCATCCAACCATCTCATCCTCTGTCGTCCCCATCTCCTCCTGCCCCCAATCCTTCCCAGCTTTAGGGTCTTTTCCAATGAGTCAACTCTTCGCATAAGGTGGCCAAAGTATTGGAGTTTCAGCTTCAACATTTTGCTTTTAGATATCTTTATTTGTCCGTTTTTCATCTTATAGATATTACCTCAATATATAAATAAGACAAATGCTTACTTTGGACCCTTTTCAGATATTAAAATTCTGTTAATTTACTAAAGAATATCTCTAAGTGAATTTACAACTAATATCCCAAATTCAACCAGAATTGAAATATATCTAGAACTTTATTTAGCAGATGAAGAGAATGTCTGTTATTTTGATTAATAATATTTTCATTACTCAACTTATACAAACTTGCAGTCTTAAAGTATTTACCTATCATCTCTATCTATCTATCATTTTCCTCCCGTAGCCTGCAATTTCCACTGTGTAGCATTTAACATTTTGATGTACTTGAATTACTGCCATCCCTTTCTTTCTCTTTATTTCTTCGTTTAAACTCAGCCCTCTATTTCTCTCCTGCCCTTTGGGAACTTTCCTTCATAGTCTTCAACTTCTTTCTTTTCATTCTTTTTCAGAGTGTTTGCTATCTACAACCTCTGTATCTTCAATTAAGAACAAAAACTTGACATATCAATGAAAACCTTCAATATCTGGCTATGCCACCACCTAAGCTTCATCTCAAGCTACTCTTTGCTTTTCCCTCTGCTAAGAAAGGAAATAAGTAGTTATTCAATAAACTCTGACTCTAGACTGTACTTGGATTCAATCCAGGTTCTGCAACTTAGCTGTGACTTTGAGTAAGTTTCTGAACCACTCTGTGCCTTTCTTAATAAGCGAATAATCCAATAACAATGGTGGCCACTTAATGAATTTATTAGTATATTAATAGCTCCTGAGAAATAATAAGAGCTATGTTCGTTATTACTATTTGAACATATGCTTGCAATCTTATATTTTATTTTCTATTTTATTTTTTCTTTTCCTCTGTCTCTTTTTTAATCTTTTACTGAATTCATTAAGTTTATTTTATCCCCCAACTTTTTCTTCAAATTGTTTGGAAGTTATTAAAGCTGTTCTTTTTGTTTATTGGTCATCCTTATTATCATTCACTTACTACTTTTAAAAGATGCATATTTGATTTAACAAAGTTCTAGGTTATTAACCTTCTAAAAAGAGAAGGATCTTTTAACTGTTTAAGTTTTATCACCAACCAATTTTCATATTACTGTTATGAAATGTGTTAGTACAGTCTCATTTTACCAACACCAAAAATTTGTTGCTGTTGTTATTATTATTTGAATTTTTTTTGGAATACCAATATTTGTTCACTTAATTTCTTAATACAAATTCCTCCTTGAAGTTTAGGACTTCATTTTTCTTCTAAGTAAAATTATCCTTTTTTTTAATATTTTTTTCAGTTCTTTCTGTAGAAGACTAGGTGATAAACTATGTGTTCCCTAAAATCAGTCTTTATTTTACTGTTACACTTAAATAAAAAATTTTCTGGGTAGGGACATTTAGATTCATGCAATATTTTCAGTCAGCATGTTGATGATATTATTTCACTGTTTTCTGATATGCATTGTTGCTAATGAGATGTACATTGAAAGGATTTAATTTACAGTCCTTCATTGATAGCCTGCCCTTTGGCAGAGGGGAATATTTTATAAAATAAATTTTCTCTAAGGCTCAGTGAGTACCTTTATCTGAGGAGTCATGTACATTTTTAAATTCAAAAATTTCTCAGCCACTTTTAAAAACTGTCTTTCAGATATCTCTTTCTGTTACCATAGCCATATATTTCATACTCTATTCAATTTTCAATGCCTTCTGATTTTTTAAATGTGTTTTTTGACTCCATAATTTTCAGTGCAATGAACTAGGAAAATAATTTCAGTTTACCCCTTCAGTTATCTCTAATCTATTTAATATAGTCATAATGTTTTAATTTTAATTACCATGCTTGTCATGTCTAAATATTTGATTTGGTTATTTAAAAGTCAACTTAGTCATATTTCACTCTCTTTTACTTATCATTTTGGTTTTATTCTTTATTTTTAAGATTCTGTATAGTTTCTATATGTTTTTCTGGTAATTTCTCTTCTTTAAATCTCTGTGAAAATTTTAGATAAAGTTACAGTCACCAGATTTTTCCATTAACTCTAGTACTAGAGATACTCTGGCTTTTTATGACTTCAGACTCTCTCTCATGATATTTCTTTTAATTGTGTGATTTGTACTATTTCTATGGTGAATTCTTTTCAATGGGTGTTCTATATGTTCATAATTATGGAAGTTTCCCACTCAGTTTTTAAAATATATATGTCTCAATGATGTTATGATAATTTCTCAACTTCTTATTCCTATTGTAAGTAAAGTAAATTTGTAATCTCTGTATTATACACACACTTCCATGGTGGCTCAGATGGTAAAGCATCTGCCTGCAATGTGGGAGACCTGGGTTTGATCCCTGGATCAGGAAGATCCCCTGGAGAAGGAAATGGCAACCCTCTCAAGTACTCTTGCCTGGAAAATTCCATGGATGGAGGAGCCTGGTAGGCTACAGTCCATGAGATCACAAAGAGTCAGACATGACTGAGCAACTTCACTGGTTCTACACACACACATATATCCTCTGAGTATTTACTTCATTTCTGTATTCTCAGCAGCACAGATTCTAACGCATAGTAGGTATATTTTTGGCAAATATATGATTCATGAAAGGATACATGATTCCTTAAGAAAATAATATATGGTGTAAAAATATCTGAAGTATTTTCTTTTCTAAAAAATATTCCATGTTTCAAAATCTCATATCTTACTTGAACTGTTCAGTCCATCCATCATGATAACCTAGAATCTCATTTTTAACTGTCCTCTCCAAAGTTTCTTTGAAAGTTTTGTTAACTTTAAATATATAACCTTTTAAAATAAATGAAATATTCTTATTAATATAAATTTCTTCCAGCATTTTTTTGGACACAGTGCTATCGATTAAATGTTTGTGTGCCTTGAAAATTCATAAGTTGAAATCCTAAACCCCAGTGTTATGATGTTAGAAATTGGGTTCTTTGGCAGATGATCGCAAGAGTTGGACACGACTTAGCAACTAAACCACCAAGTTATAAATATAATGATCTCCAAACTGAATTACATTGTTAACCTTTGTTTCTTTCTATTTTTTTGCCTGTGAAAACTTGCTGTTGTTACAGAAACAAAAGTTTACACATACCTTCAAGTTAACTATAATGCAAGATTCGCCTAAATCTGTCTTGGATATTACTACTATTTGTTAACTTAATAAGTATCTATATATTACAGCTCCAAACTATGCCTTTTTCTTTTTTTTACATGCTGTGCCACCCAGCTTATGGGATTTTATTTCCCCAACCAAAGAGTGAACCCAGGCCCTTGGCTGTGAAAAAGTGGATCCTAACCATTAGAATGCCAGGGAATTCTCATAATGCTTTCTTAAGAAGAGATGGAAATTGTTATTATAGCTGAGTAATGATCAACTGATTAGATTACTGCAAGACTATTAAAAATTGACAAAATAATGAGCCTGAAATAATGGCATTGAGCCAAATGGGCAGCAAGATAACATTTAGATTCTAAACAAGTAGTCTGAGTACCAGTTTTATTTGTTTTAAGGAAAAAGAGTCCAGTTAGTTTTAAGATAAATTTAAGCTTACAAATGTTTATAGTCCCTGGCATTTGATTAAAAGTATGTTATAGAAATTAATATATAAAATATATATTTGAAGTAATTAATATAGAAAATATATTCTATATACATGATGTTAGAAAACAATATATATTATTTTTCCTAATAAGTCTCTAACTCCTTAACTGCATGAGACTAGTGTTTATAAAGGCTGGATCATAGAAGTATTGCTGAGATTCAGATCTGTGGGAGAGCTCTAAATGGATATGTGGGCCATCAAGAATAATAATATGAAATCTTAAAACCCTAGTCTTAGGACCTCTTATAGTTACATATCCCAATTATCTGAAGATGGCTTCCTTAGAACAGTGCCACAGGGAGCCCTTCATCTCCCATGCAAACTTTGACAGAGGATGGGATTATAGACACCACTGAAAGAACATAATCAATATTCAGGCAGAACATAGATTAAAAAAATACATGATCTCAGTTCATGCTACCACTCTCTGGAGAGCCACTATAAAAAGGAGAACAAAGAGTGTAGTCCTAAGCATTCAAAAACATAGCTTGCTTTGTGTAGTCTAACCCTGTATGAGCACATTTGTGCTTTTAATGCTTTGCAGAAGTAGATCATCCACACATGACAAGAAGACAGTGCACATGACAATATGTTTGCACCCTGATTAAATCATGATTATCCTCAACAAGGTCTGCTACAAGTGCCGTTTTGTCAGTCCTTCTTTTCTATAGTGGGATATTCTTAGAAATATAGAAGCAAGAACATAAAGATAATGCTAATATTTTCTTCCCTGAAGTGGATGCAAAAGAATTGTGCAAAAGTGATTCCACATAGTAATTCATAGATACTCACCCTTACTTACCAATTACTCCTCAAATACACTCCCATTGCTTTTTAGTTGACTGTGGTCCCATTTAAATGAGGTCTTTATCAGGTGTGGAAATAACCAAAAAGTTCTACACTTTTCTTTTTGTTTTCCTCAAGCCTTGAACACCTTCCAAATCAAACAACTTGGATTTAAGTGAGCTGTTTCTTTGTTGCTTCTGGGACTTTTTGCTAAGTTCATGCGTAATATGGGTGCTTCCCAGGTGATACAGTGGTAAAGAATCTGTAGGTCAATGCAAGAGGCGCATGAGATGCAGATTCAATCTCTGGGTCAGGCAGACTCCCTGGAGTAGGAAATTTAACCCACTCAAGTATTCTTGCCTAAAAAATTCCATGGACAGAGGAGCCCAGTAGGCTACTGTCCATGCGGTTGCAAAGAGTCAGACATGACTGAGCACACATCAACTATTTTTATACTATTTCAAAATATCCTGGTTTTCAGGACTGATATTGATAAAGAAAAATTAAACATAATTAGAGAAGGTGGTTCTATGTACATAAATGCTTTTTGAATGAAGATGGTTTAGAAAAATAAGTATGGTTTATTAAGTTCAAAACATATGCTGTTTTATTTTAAGCTGACATTGAAAAAAACATGCTTTGCTGTTTATTTATTTCCTACTAAATACTGCAAAAGTTTATGACTCTAATTAAAAACATCAGTTATGTTCTATTAGTTCCTAATAGAAAAAGACTTAATTTTAGTTAGTCTCTTAATTTAATAGTTTAAAAGACCTAACTTTCTATTGTATTTAGTAATTGTGTTAAGAGTAAAAATGCATTTCACATGATAGAACAAATCTAGTTGTGAATTTTATCCTTCAAGCACAAAGTAGAGGATGTTAACATGAAAGAACTATTCAAAGAAATTTCCAAAACACTTAAAATGTTCTATGATAACCAAGGAAAGAAGTTATTCTAGACTGACATGATTCCTCATCATGGGTTTTTGGGAAGGTTTAAATAAGGTTGAAGTTTACATTTGGTAATATCTCCATAGTGAAAATCAACATCATTCCATGTTAATTAAATATTTGCATAGCAAAAACTTACAGTATTAGAGGGGTGAACTGAAAAGATGTCAAAAATTCACTATTACCTGATAACATTCAGAGTATGATATCAGCTGATAGCTTCCTGTATCAGTATGAATTTGAAAGACAATAAATATCAATAACCTCAGATATTCAGATGACACCACCCTTATGGCAGAAAGTGAAATGGAACTAAAGAGCCTCTTCTTGAAAGTTAAAGAGGAGAGTGAAAAAGTTGGCTTAAAACTCAACATTCAGAAAACTAAGATCATGGCATCTGGTCCCATCACTTCATGGCAAATAGATGGAGTAACAGCAGAAACAGTGACAAACTTTATTTTGGGGGGCTCCAAAATCACTGCAGATGGTGGCTGCAGCCTTGAAATTAAAAGATGCTTGCTCCTTGGAAGAAAAGTTATGACCAACCTAGACAGCATATTAAAAAGCAGAGACATTACTTTGTCAACAAAGGTCCCTCTAGTCAAGGCTATGGTTTTTCCAGTAGTCATGTGTGGATGTGAGAGTTGGACTATAAAGAAAGCTGAGCTCCAAAGAATTGATGCTTTTGAACTGTGGTGTTGGAGAAGACTCTTGAGAGTCCCTTGTTCTGCAAGGAGATCCAACCAGTCCATCCTAAAGGAAATCAATCAGTCCTGAATATTCATTGGCAGGACTGATGCTGAAGCTGAAACTCCAATACTTTGACCACCTGATGCGAAGAACGTACTCATTGGAAAAGACCATGATGCTGGGAAAGATTGAAGGCAGGAGAAGGGGATGACAGAGGATGAGATAGTTGGATGGCATCACCAACTCAATGGAAAAGAGTTTGAGTAAACTCCAGGAGTTGGTGATAGACAGGGAGGCCTCGTGTGCTGCAGTCCATGGGGTTGCAAAGAGTCAGACACGACTGAGTGAGTGAATTGAAATATTTTTAACTCTATAAACATAGATCTTTCATTATTTTTTCAATTTTATCATTTAAAGGGAAAATGTTTATATAAAGTAGTAATAAAATATATGCTTTTCTACTTATGCTAATGTATATAAAATTACTCAAAGAGGAACAGCCTAGGCAGTATTCTGGTGTGACAGCTAAAAATGGTGTTTAGAGCAGGTTGATAATCACGGATTTTGTCACAGTTAACAGAAGTTCTATGGCAGCACTGAGGAGCAGAAAAATGATATATCAGGTAGGAGTGGAGGGGATATAAGCCTCTATGTCTAAAGGACATTTCAGGTAAATTTCTGAAAGACAATTTCAGAGTCCAGAAAGAGTTCAGGAGCAATTCTAAAGATATGTAGAAATATACTTTAGGAATTAGTAGTTTTAACTCCACTGTGTTTCATCACACTCTACAGTATTTGGAATAAGACAAAAGCTCTTGTTTCATTGAATGACTTATGGCATAGTAACATAAATTTATAATAATAGAAATGGAAAGGGAGATTTGGACAACCAGTGTTATTGGAAACATTTGCATGGAGATTTATATTTAAGGAAAGACAGCATAATATAAAGGCTAAAAACAAGGACCTACCATATAGCACAGAAAACTCTGCTCATTGTTGTGTGGCAGCCTGGATGGAAGGGAGGTTTGGGAGAGAATGGATACATGTATATGTATGGCTAAGTTTCTTTGCTGTCCACCTGAAACTATCACAACATTATTAATAAGCTATACTCCAATATAAAATAAAAAGTAAAAAAAAAAAAAAAACCATAAAGGTTAGGATTTTTGACCAGTGGCCAAAACTGCCACTCTCTACCTATGTGGACTTGGGAAAGTAATATTACATCTTATGCTTTAGCTTCTCATCTATAAAAATTGGATATAATAACAGCCACCTAATTGGCTTATTAAGAGGAATAGATTATTTTATACATATAAAGTACTTAGAATTTTACAGACTGTATAAAGTGTTTAGGTAAGTGAAACAAATAAGTAAATCTGGAATCATGTATATACAGATACATAATTTATATGTAAACTTGCACAACTTATTTTTACTATTGGCTATTTATTCCCATTATTTTATATATAATTTAACAAGCTACCATACATACAAACTGCTTTTTCTCAGGACAGAAAAAAAGAGATTTTAAAATACTAAGAAACTAAATCTTTCCATATGAAGGTCAAACTCAGTAGTGCATTAGTTACCTTCATTAATTAAATCAGAATGGCAAAAGTCAAGTTTATAGAGAAAATACTACTATAAATTGGTAAATTCCACATTAAAAGTTATTACATTCCTGGGCCATCTGGAGTACAGTGTTATACTCAGTTCCATATCTTTTCATAAATTTAGTCAGTAGGTTTATTAAAAGAGTGGAAGAAGAACAATATATATATAGCCCCTCATGGAGTGGCTTGCCAACACTACATGTTGGCCTAGATAGAAAAGTGAGAGCCAATGGCCCTCTTTTCTAGGAATAATGAATTTATATATATGAAAGATCAGTAAAGTAAGTACGGGTTTTCTAAATCGAACAGGCTGCAATTAAGAGATAGTGATTCCCTTTTCCAGCAGACATTTAAGCAGAGATTGGAGGACTTTTAGCAGATGATATTGTAGAGGGAAATTCAAGTTGTATATAGAGTGCTGGAAGAGAAGATTTGTAATTATTTTCCTAAGCCAGGATTCTAAGAACTATAGGAAAATGGGAAAAATCAAAAGAGAAGTAAATAGTGGAGGATTATCATAAAATGCATAGGTTTAAACAGTCACAAGGAAGGGACTAAAATGAAGTAAAAATAAGCTTTCTGACTTTAGGTCACAGCTTATATTATACTTGTGATATACCAACATATTTGATCCAAACATATGAATTCTCAATGCACAGAACTAGTTCTCATGTTAATTAATTTTTAAATTTAAACTGTTAATTGAATGTTAGTGGGATTAAAAAAACTGAAGGGACAGTGAACCATAGTAAGAACTATTCTTGGATATAAAATAGGAGTTTTTTTAATTAAAAAAAATATATACGTAGGTGATGTTCTCCAGTGATTTCAACATATTGTTTCCTTTAAAAGAGCCAAAATGTTCAATGGACATTTTTGTTCAATCTCTATATTTTGGGGACTTCAGTAGCTGAGTTTAAAACCCTTATGTTGGATGGTTAAGGACAAAAACTCCAGTCTTGCATTTGAACATAAACATTCCAACAAATGGAGGGCAATGTGATGTCGCAGCATACATTACTGCACCTAGAGTTCCAGGGTCTAATAGTCTCTGTAGCCAATGTCTAAAAAATATATTAAGAAACAAGGAGCACTCTAAATAGGCATGAAAACACCACGCTAAAATATCATCCTGAAGAAAAATAATAGTGTACACTTGTAAAACTATCGTTAAATAGTTTACAAACCACTCCCCATGCATGATCACATTTGATACTAAGAGCATTTGATCCTATACCAGAGACCATAGACAATACTGAATCTTTATCTTCTAGAAGGGAAATTAAGAATCAGTGAAGTTAGATTCAAGATCAGCTATTCTGTACACAACTGAAACAGACCTAAAATCTAAGTGTAATGGTCTAGTCACACTCTTTCATCTATTTTACCTTATGGTCTTCCTTCTTACCCGACTCTATTCTACTGAATTTCTACATTCATCAAATTGCAGACTTGTTAAATTATTCTATTATTCTAAGAATTAGAATTATTTCTTATTATCCTAAGAAATAACAAATATTCTATTATTTCTATTATTAATAATAATATTATTATTTTTTCTAGTTATTATTCTAAGAAATGATCTTAGAATTCATAGGTTTAAACATACATATATACCCTAAAAATATCTTGTGAACTCATATGATAGTGTAAGTTGAAGACAGTGTATATGTTAAACAAATGCTTAGTAGAGAAAACATTTGACCTGGAGATAATTGATAAAGAACTCTTGTCAAACATCACAGGACTGAAGCATATAATAAAGTATTTATTGAAAATATGTGGATCTTATCCATACTCTTTAACAAAATACATTTTCTTTAAAAGGCATATAACATATATGTTTTGACATACAGTTGGCCAATAGGCACATAAAAAGATGTACATCATCCCTAATTATTATAGAAATGTAAATAAAAGCTATAATGAGATATAATCTCATACTCATCAGAATGATTATAACTGAAAAGAATGCAAATAATACTTGCTAGGGAGGGAGGGTGTGGAGAAAAGAGAACTTTCTTACACTATTGATGGAAATGTAAATTGGTACAGCCATTACAGACAAAAGTCCAGGGATTCCTGAAAACACTAAAAATTGAGTTGCCATATGACCTAACAATCCTACTCCTGGGCATATATCCAGACAAAACTATAATTTAAAAGATGCATGCGCCCCTATGTTCACAGCAGTGATATTTATAATAGCCAAGATGTGGAAACAACCTAAATGCCCATCAACAGATGAATGGATAAAGATGTTGTACATATATACAATGGAATACTATGCAGCCATAAAAAACAATGAAATAATGCCATTTGTAGTAACATGGATGGACCTAGAGATTATTATGCTAAACAGAGTAAGTCAGAACAAAGGAAAAGTATTAGTCACTCAGTCATGTCTGACTCTTTGTGACCCCATGGTCTGTAGCCTGCCAGGCTCTCCAGTTCATGGGATTTCCAAGGCAAGAATAGTGGACTGAGTTCCCATTCCCTTCTCCAGGGGATCTTCCTGACACCAGGGATCAAACCTGGGTCACCTGCATCACAGGCAGATTCTTTACTGTCAGAGCAACCAAGGGAGCAAAGTAAGTCAGAAAGAGAACGACAAATACTATATGATGTCATTTATATGTGGAATCTAAAATAAAACACAAATGATCATGTCTACAAAACAGAAACAGACTGACAGCCATAGAGAACAGATGTGATTTCCCGGGGCCGGGGGGAGAAGAGGGGTGGAAGGATTGGGCGTTTGGGATTAGCAGATACAAATTGTTATATGTAGGATGGATAAAAAATAAGGTCCTATTATATAGCACAGGGAATTATATTCAATATCCTGTGACAAACCATAATGAAAAGAAGTATGAAAAAGAATATACATATGACTGATTCACTTTGCTGTTGAGCAGAATAAACACAACATTGTAAATCAACTATACAACAACAAAATTTAAAAATAAATAAATGCTTTACTGATGATAATACCCAAGTATAAATTTTAGAACTTAAAATATATAAAAATAATATCTGAATATAAGACACAAACATACAAAATTATTGAATTTTATATAAGAATCACTCATTTCAACAAGACTGTTTTCTAAGGGAATGATACTTGCAAAGTTTCATCTATTTCATAAAGCTATTTCAAAGTTTTTAACACATACATTTAAAATAGCTACAAGTCAAAAGAACGGGCTGAGAGACTACTCTACTGTCAGTTTAGAAAGTGATTAGGCAAGCACTGTTTTTGCTGTGTCCACAGTAGGGCAAATGGAGAACAATGCTTATCAATAATTCCCCTTGGGAGCTGCATATTTTTAATGAACTGTGTTCAATATCCACTGAATTGTTTTGTGATCTAAGATTAAACATCACCAATAAAATTAAACCTAAGTTTAGATGAAGTGAATAATGGCAGACAAAAATAAAATCCACACTCTCTAAATTAATCTTAGTATAGTTTTGCAGACATTCATACAATAAAGGTGAGAGTCCTTTTTAAAGGCACAGGGGTTCTTATCCTGCTTAAAAGACAGCCACAACTGTAAGTTAGAGTACATTTCTTTAATTCAAAATGACAAAAGGAAAAGAATGAATATATGTATATGTAAAACTGATTTAATTTGTTGTATAGCAGAAACTAACATGATATCATAAACAACTATGCTCCAGAAAAAAGTCACAGATTTTACTTTTGGGGGGCCCCAAAAATCACTGCAGGTGGTGACAGCAGTCACAAAATTAAAAGATGCTTGGAAGAAAAGCTATGACAAACTTAGACGGTGCATTCAAAAGCAGAGACATCGCTTTGCCAACAAAGGTCCATCTATTCAAAGTTATGGTTTTTCTAGTAGTCATGTATGGATGTGAGAGTTGGACCATAAAGAAGGCTGAGTGCTGAAGAATTGATGCCTTTGAAATGTGATACTGGAGAAGACTTTTGAGAGTCCCTTGGACTGCAAGAAAATCAGACCAGTCAAAGAAAATCAACACTGAATAGTCACTGGAAGGATTGATGCTGAAGCTAAATACTCCAGCTCCAATACTTTGGGCACCTGATGCAAAGAGCTAACACATTAGAAAATACCCTGATGCTGGGGAAGTTTGAGGGCAGGAGGAAAAGAGGATGACAGATGACAAGATGGTTGGATGGCATCATCGACTCAGTAGACATAAGTTTGAGCCAATTCCAGGAGACAGTGAAGGACAGGGAAGCCTCACATGCTGCAGTTCATGGGATGCAACTTAGTGACTGAAAAATACTCCAATAAAAATTAGTTTAAAAACGAGTAATTTTCACTTTCAAGATAAATACACTATGTCAAAAATTACTCAAGATTAAAGCCTTAGATCATGATGATTTTTAAATGATGCATTTCTGTTTCAAAAATTTACATATATTAATATTATAGAAAAGATAGAACATGAACATATACTAGATGAAAATGTCAGAGATGAGGCTTTCCAGTTGGCTCAGTGGTAAAAGAATCTGTCTGCGAATGCAGGAGACACAGGAGACATGGGTTTGATCCCTGGGTCAGGAAGATCCCCTGGAGGAGGAAATGGCAACCCACACCAGCATTCTTGTCTGGAAAATCCCATGGACAGTGGATTACAGTCCATAGGGTCACAAAGAGTTGGACATGACTGAGTGACTGAGCACACACACAAAATGTCAGTGATAGGCTCATGAAAGTTTTACATACTTGGACTTAAATGTATGTTTAAAATGGAAAATAAATTAAGAGTTGATACATTTCATACATTTATTAAAACCATCATGTAAATAACCACTCTTTAAAAAATTAGTTTTAAGAAGCTTTTCGTTTCTTAATATTAACTTTTAGTGAAGTTACTTTACCATTATATGGTATACTAGTGAGAAATTGAGAGCTATCTCAAATTTTCCAGAAAAATGTATGCTTCTAGTTCTTTGCATGATAAAGCATTTTGTTGAATACTTATAATTTGTATGAATCAGGTATCTGAAGTTTAAGTAAACTAAAATACACTATGGCATCTGGTCCCATCACTTCATGGCAAATAGATGGCAAAACAATGGAAACAGTGACAGATTTTATTTTTTTGGACTCCAAAATCACTGCAGATGGTGACTGCAGCCATGAAATTAAAAGATGCTAACTCCTTTGAAGAAAAGTTATGACCAACCTAGACAGCAAATTAAAAAGCAGAGACATTGCTTTGCCAACAAAGGTCCATCTAGTCAAGGCTATGGTTTTTCCAGTAGTCATGTATGGATGTGAGAGTTGGACTATAAAGAAAGCTGAGCGCCGAAGAATTGATGCTTTTGAACTGTGGTGTTGGAGAAGACTCTTGAGAGTCCCTTAGACTGCAAGGAGATCCAACCAGTCCATCCTAAAGGATATCAGTCTGAATGTTCATTGGAAAGACTAAAGCTGAAGCTGAAAATCCAATACTTTGGCCACCTGATGTGAAGAGCTGTCTCATTTGAAAAGACCTTGATGCTGGGAAAGATTGAAGGCAGGAGAAGAAGGGGATGACAGAGAATGAGATGGTTGGATGGCATCACCAACTCAATGGACATGAGTTTGAGTAAATTCCAGGAGTTGGTGATGGACAGGGAGGCCTGCAGTCCATGGGGTTGCAAAGAGTCAGACACGACTGAGTGACTGAACTGAACTGACCATACACTATATAAATCTCCAAGGACAGAATTACATTATATTTTGTCTATTATAAACATTACAACTCTTGCAGCTCAATTTCAGAAAAATAAACGACCCAATAAAAAAATGGGCCAAAGAACTAAACAGACATTTCTCCAAAGAAGACATACAGATGGCTAACAAACACATGAAAAGATGCTCAACATCACTCAGTATCAGAGAGATGCAAATCAAAACCACAGTGAGGTACCATTTCACACCAGTCAGAATGGCTGCTATCCAAAGTCTACAAACAATAAATGCTGGAGAGAGTGTGAAGAAAAAGGAACCCTCTTACACTGTTGGTGGGAATGCAAACTAGTACAGCCACTATGGAGAACAGTGTGGAGATTCCTTACAAAACTGGAAATAGAACTGCCATATGACCCAGCAATCCCACTGCTGGGTATACACACTGAGGAAACCAGAACTGAAAGAGAAACATGTTCCCCAATGTTCATCACAGCACTGTTTACAATTGCCAGGACATGGAAGCAACCTAGACGTCCATCAGCAGACGAATGGATAAGAAAGCTGTGGTACATATACACATGGAATATTACTCAGACATTAAAAATAATACATTTGAATCATTTCTAATGAGGTGGATGAAACTGGAGCCTATTATACAGAGTAAAGTAAGCCAGAAAGAAAAACACCAATACAGTATACTAACGCGTATATATGGAATTTAGAAGATGATAACTACAATCCTATATGTGAGACAGCAAAAGAGACACAGATGTATTGAACAGTCTTTTGAACTCTGTGGGAGAATTCAAGGGTGGGATGATCTGAGAGAATAGAATTGAAACATTTATATTATCATATGTGAAACAGATTGCCAGTCCAGGTTTGATGCATGAGACAGGGTGCTCAGGGCTGGTGCACTGAGATGACTCAGAGGGATGGGATGGGGAGGGAGGTGGAAGAAGGGCTCAGGATGGGGAACACATGTACATCCATGGCTGATTCATGTTAATATATGGCAAAACCACTACAGTTGTAAAGTAATTAGCCTCCAATTAAAATAAATAAACTAAAAAAAAATTAGAATATTTCTCAATTTCTAATATGGTTTCTCGAAATTAAAAACCCTGCCTCAAATTAAATAGGTTTAAACTAAAGTTTAAAGACTAAGCATAAATATGTATAAAAATGGAAAAGAGGTATGAAAAACATTTGCATAAAGTATTATTGCTATTAATGCCATTTAAATATGTTTGATCCTTCAATGAAATGAATAAGTAGTATGTAAACATTAGAAAAGGTCATGGCTATGCTAATGCATACAGCCTTCATTTTTCCAAGGTGGTGTATTAAAAAGCTTTAGGAGAAACATTCTCTGCCCCAAACAAGTACAATTTCTTCTCAGTTGGTTAGAGCAATTAAGGATTTATATTTATTTAAACATTCAAATTCTTCTTAACCTTTTCTGCAGTATTGACCATGAACTGGCAGTTTACCTTGGGATGTATTTTCGTACACTACTTCCAAAGGACAAGGCTTTCTGACAGGGTGAATAAAATCAGGGGCCATAGTTTACTGCGGGTATTGATACACTTTATCTTATGTGAATACATTTCAAAAACAAGACAAGTGAAGATTTTGTAACAGAGAATCAACTTAGAGAGTCTCAGAAATCTTTCACCAAAAACCCCATACCCTTTTATAATGAGATAGACACACATTACTCTGTAATCTGTTAAAATACACATTCTTCTTGATAGGGATCTTTTTTTCTTTCCTTAATTTGTATTCTTGTGAAAAATGAAGTTAATACAGATATTGGTGGAAACTTCTCCCTCCTCCCCCTCCAGGCTAAGATGCTGCCCTTGTATTAATATATTGGGTCAGTCATTTGGTGGGCATCGTGTCTTTTAAAACAATTCCCACACTCAGATGGCTGTCAGTGGTGGTGCCAGTGAAGCGTTATGCAAAGCCCCCCAAACACTTTGTAAACTCGAATCTTCGAGCACAATGGTAAAGTTCAGTGCTGGAAAAAGATAGTGTACTGAATACACAATACCCAGCTTTGTTTGATGGGGGCTTCTGTGAAGGAGTAGGCTACTTAATCTCCCCATTTGCCCTGGGGATTCTAACTGTTTTAATGTGTCCTTTTTGAGAGTCTGTGAACTGTAGAATATATGCTGGTAACAACTTTCTTTGGGGCTTTCCTTGGAAAAGCCCAAAGCTGCCAACACAAGAAAGCTGACACAGTGGTGCTAGCAAACACAAAGGAGACCTTTAGCTGTTTGTGCAAACTGCCTGGCTAAAGTTTCATGTCATGCCTTGATGAAGGATCTAATTCTTTGGCTCATTTCATAGGAATCTAGCTTTTGTGACAGTGTGGAAAGGATAGCTTCTTCATGGACTTGGGAAAGAATGGAGAAATTTGATGTAACATCAAGAAAATTTGTGATGCTTAAAGGATTAGATTACATAAGACCACTAATAACAATATTGGATATTATATTAACAACTAACTATGTTGAACACTTACTCAACTGAAGACTATTTTTACGGTCTATTATATCACTTACTTGAATGAGACATTACAGTGAAATGCCATTTTTTTCAATATTATATGTATTCAAATAAAACACAAAGTAGAAACTAACTTCAGTGATTCCTTTTAAAATTCAAAGATAATCATTTTGTAATACATAAATGTATTAAATTAACAGGTTGTATACCTTAACTTACACAATGTTATGCATCATTTATATCTCAAAAAAGCTGGGAAAAGAATTCAAACTGCTTTAAGTAATTGTATTTAAAGTATTGTTCTATTTTTTGGAGAGTAAATTATCTCATTCAAGAATATATCTAGGATGCTAAAAAGAAATGTCACAACTAGAAGTGCTAATTGCTCTAACTATTCAAACAGTATTCCTATTTGAAGGTTGACTAAATTTATAAGAGTCAATCCATCAATCTGTTAGAATTTTGCCATCCAGGAAAGTCATATATTGTTAATGAGAACTTTTTCTACATATACATTTATAATAATCATTAAAGTTATAAAAATCATATGTATATATGAATGCAAAGTAGAAACCTTACTTATGAGTGAAGAAGTGATGATGTATTTTTACAAGCATAGCACTAAATGAATTTTGCAATATTGGATGCATATCAGTACACTATGATAATCGCCAAGTCAATGAGGTTGAATTTTCTTAAAATGAAGAGGATTAATTAAAATTAAGAGGAAAATGAATTAGGATTAATGAAGTGAGATAGACAAAATTGCATTAGAAATGTTCATAGTTAAATAAAAGGGTCCTGAGCCCCACTGTGTGATTTTGAAATCGCAAGTCCCAGTTAATACAGGGTAGGTAAATTTTTTAGTTGTCTTCTTACCTGGCCCAACCATTGCTTCCCTCAGATCTCTCCTCAACACCTTCTCACCTCCCTCCCTCTTTGCCCGTTACGTACTAAGCTGTGTGGTGTGGAGAGAGGTATGTTGAACTTATTTTGGCTCTCTGGGAATGAAATCTCCCTTATCTCTATAGCCTATTGTTCTACAGTCAAACAGTTGATGTCTAATGAGGCTTTCAGGAATACTATATGTATAAACGGTGGAAATGCCTCCAGCTTACTTTGAGTGATTTAAAAAAGTGCCTACTGAAGTATAGTGATTGGAAAAGAGCTGGAAATGGACATCAAAGAAAATATAAAAAATAAAAAGATTTAACATAATTTGGCTTTTAGAAAACAGAAAGTCACAAGCTAATGATGCTTCCAAATGTGGTGATTTTGAAAGTTTTACAAGTAATTTAATGTTGCACTATATCTACATATGTCTTTTTGCCTTTTTGCATTTCTTTTTCTAGAGATGGTATCGATCACAGCCTCCTGTAAAGTGTCACAAACCTCCTTCCATAGTTCTTCAGGCACTCTGTCTATCAGATCTAACTTCCACTGTATAATCATAAGGGATTTGATTTAGGTCATACCTGAATGGTCTAGCGGTTTTCCCCACTTTCTTCAATTTAAGTCTGAATTTGGCAATAAGGAGTTCATGATCTGAGCCACAGTCAGCTCCTGGTCTTGTTTTTGCTGACTGTATAGAGCTTCTCCATCTTTGGCTGCAAAAAATATAATCAATCTGATTTCGGTTATTAACCATCTGGTGATGTCCATGTGTAGAATCTTCTCTTGTGCTATTGGAAGACAGTGTTTGCTATGACCAGTGTGTTCTCTTGGCAAAACTCTATTAGTCTTTGACCTGCTTCATTTTGTACTCTAAGGCCAAATTTGCCTGTTACTCCAGGTGTTTTTTGACTTCCAACTTTTGCATTCTAGTCCCATATAATGAAAAGGATATCTTTTGGGGGTGTTAGTTCTAGAAGGTCTTGTAGGTCCCCAAGGAAATGGTCCCCAAGAAAAAGACCATCGCAAAGAAAAATAAATGCAAAAAGGCAAAATGCTTGTCTGAGGAGGCCTTACAAATAGCTGAGAAAAGAAGAGAAGCAAAAGGCAAAGAAGAAAAGAAAGATAAATCCATTTGAATGCAGAGTTCCAAAGAACAGCACAGAGAGATTAGAAAGGTTTCCTCCGTGGTCAATGCAGAGAAATAGAGGAAAACAATAGTATGGGGAAGACTAGAGATCTCTTCAAGAAAATTAGAGATAACACAGGAACATTTCATGCAAAGATGGGCACTATAAAGGATAGAAATGGTATGGACCTAACAGAAGCAGAAGATATAAAGAAGAGGTGGCAAGAATACACAGGAGAGCAAAACAAAAAAGATCTTCATGACCCAGATAACCACAATGGTGTGATCACTCACCTAGAGCAAGACATCCTGGAATGTGAAGTCAAGTGGACCTTAGGAAGCATCACTACAAGCAAAGCTAGTGGAGACGATGGAATTCCAGTTGAGCTATTTCAAATCCTGAAAGATGACGCTGTGAAAGTGCTGCACTCAATATGCCAGCAAATCTGGAAAACTCAGCAGTGGCCACAGGACTGGAAAAGGTCAGTTTTCATTCCAATCCCATAGAAAGGCAATGCCAAAGAATGTTCAAGCTACTGGACAATTGCACTCGTCTCACACGCTGGCTAAGTAATGTTCAAAATTCTTCAGACCAGGCTTCAGCAGTACGTGAACTGTGAAATTACAGATGTTCAAGTTGGATTTAGAAAAGTCAGAGGAACCAGACATCAAATTGGATCATCGAAAAAGCAAGAGAGTTCCAGGAAAACATTAACTTCTTTATTGACTACGCCAAAACCTTTGACTGTGTGGATCACAAAAAACTGTGGAAAATTCTGAAAGAGATGGGAATAGCAGACCACCTGACCTATCTCCTGACATATCTGTTTGCGGGTCAAGAAGCAACAGTTAGTACTGGACATGGAATAACAGACTGGTTCCAAATCGGAAAGGATTATGTCAAGGCTGTCTATGTCACCCTTAACTTATTTAACTTATATGCAGAGTACATCATGTGAAATTCCAGGCTGAACAAAGCACAAGCTAGAATCAAGATTTCCGGGAGAAATATCAATAACTTCAGATATTCAGATGACACCACCCTTATGGTAGAAAGTGAAGGAGAACTGAAGAACTGCTTGATGAAAGTGAAAGAGGAGAGTGAAAACGTTGGCTTAAAGCTCAACATTCAGAAAACTAAGATCATGGCATCTGGTCCTATCACTTCATGGCAAATAGATGGCGAAACAATGGAAACAGTGCGAGACTTTGTTTTTGGGGGCTCCAAAATCACTGCAGATAGTGACTGCAGCCATGAAATTAAAAGATGCTTACTCCTTGGAAGAAATGTTATGACCAACTTGAAAGCATACTAAAAAGCCAGAGACATTGCTTTGCCAACAAAGGTGTATCTAGTCAAGGCTATGGTTTTTCCAGTAGTCATGTATGGATGTGAGAGTTGGACTATAAAGAAAGCTGAGCACCGAAGAATTGATGCTTTTGAACTGTGGTGTTGGAGAAGATTCTTAAGGGCTCCTTAGACTGCAAGGAGACCCAACCAGTTCATCCTAAAGGAAATCAGTCCTGAATATTCATTGGAAGGACTGATGCTGAAGCTGAAACTCCAATACTTTGGCCACGTGATGCGAAGAGCTGATTCAGTTGAAAAGACCCTGATGCTGGGAAAGATTGAGGGCAGGAGAAGAAGGGGACGACAGAAGATGAGATGGTTGGATGGCATCCCCGACTCAGTGGACATGAGTTTGGGTAAACTCCAGAAGTTGGTGATGGACAGGGAAGCCTGGCGTGCTGCAGTCCATGGGGTTGCAGAGATATGGGCACGGCTTAATGACTGAACTTAACTGAACTGATATCTAAATTTTTCAGTTGATTAGCAATGGATTCTGTATCTATCTGGAGAAGGAAATGGAAACCCACTCCAGTACTCTTGTCTGGAAAATCCCATGGACAGAGGAGCCTGGTAGGCTACATGGTGTCACACAGAGTCGGATACGACTGAAATGACTTAGCAGCAGCAGCAGCAGCAACTGTATCTATCTACAGCTTACCATTTTTTTTTTTTCTTCTTGGAATTGCAAATAAACTGACTAAACAGGATTTTATGTCTGAAAGGATGACAATGTGAGTCCAAATAAAAATATTTAACTACCATTTTTAGCATCATGTTCAAAATAGCCAACTTCATCCATCCTGATCATGATATTTTCCCTACCAGGTAGGTATCCAGTTTCATCTTAACTAATTTTTTTTTCCATTAGGAAATCATAGAAACTATAGCCCAATCCAAGTTAGTCTAAATGGTTTATTTTATTCAACATGAGCCAATCTTTGGCAAAGCAAAACACTCTAAAGGAAAAGGAGAGTTCAACTGGGCAATTGAAACATCCTTAAATTCATAGATAGTAAGTACTTGATACTATAGCAAAGGAAAGTTCTCTCAAGCTATCTAGACCAATAGATATCCTTGGAGACAGTTCACTAAATAAAGACTTTCATGAAAGAAATTTCAGTTTTGGTCCTGAGCCAAACTCTAGGAATCTGTGTTATTCTTACAGAAGAGCATTTTGCTGCCACACTTTTCCCTCAAACATTATGCTAGAAAATTCCTATCATTTTCATCTTGAAAGCCTGAGCTTTAAAACACTATTCATTTGATTGCATTGGCTGATTCCAGAAGCCAAGTCTGATAATGTTAACATTTCTGAATTATTATGAGGTGGTCTAATTTGTTGTCTGAAGGCATAGACAGTTGTTGGATTTGAATTTTGTAACAATGAGGAAATAATTTATCTTTCTTAGTTTCAGTTTCCTCATCTGTAAAATAAGGATAATAAAACTTATCAGTTCAGTTCAGTTCAGTCACACAGTTGTGTCTGACTCTTTGCGACCCTATGGACTGCAGCACGCCAGGCCTCCCTGTCCATCATCAACTCCCAGAGTTTACTCAAACTCATATCCACGGAGTTGGTGATGCCATCCAACCACCTCATCGTCTGTCATCCCCTTCTCCTCCCACCTTCAATCTTTCCCAGCATCAGGGTCTTTTCAAATGAGTCAATTTTTCACATCAGGAGACCAAAGTATTGGAGTTTCAGCTTCAGCATCAGTCCTTCCAATGAATATTCAGGACTCATTTCCTTCAGAATGGACTGGTTGGATATCCTTGCAGTCCAAGGGACTCTCAAGAGTCTTCTCCAAAGCCGCAGTTCAAAAGCATCGATGCTTCGGCACTCAGCTTTGTTTATAGTCCAACTCTCACATCCATACATGACTACTGGAAAAACCATAGCCTTGACTAGATGGACCATTGTTGGCAAAGTAATGTCTCTGCTTTTCAGTGTGCTGTCTAGGTTGGTCATAGCTTTTATACCAAGGAACAAGCGTCTTTTGATTTCATGCCTGCAGTCACCATCTGCAGTGATTTTGGAGACCCAAAATATATGGGTCCTATAAAAATTTTCCTATGATGAAAATCATAGGAATTTTCTAGCATAATGTTTGAGGGAAAAGTGTGGCAGCAAAATGCTCTTCTGTAAGAATAACACAGATTCCTAGAGTTTGGCTCAGGACCAAAACTGAAATTTCTTTCATTTTCAAAAAATTTCTTTCTGTCACTGTTTACACTGTTTCCCCATCTATTTGCCATGAAATGATGGGCTTGGATGCCATGATCTTAGCTTTCTCAATGCTGAGTTTTAAGTCAACTTTTTCACTCTCCTCTTTCACTTTCATCAAGAAACTCTTTAGTTCTTCTTCATTTTCTGCCATAAGGGTGGTGTTATCTGCACATCTGAGGTTATTGATATTTCTCCTGGCAATCTTGATTGCAGCTTGTACTTCATCCAGCCCAGCATTTCTCATGATGTACTGTGATAAAACTTATCAGGTTATTGGAAATGTTAACATTAGCTGATATTTAGTGAGTGATATGTGCCAGAAATTTTTCTAACTGCTTTTTATATTTCCTTACAACAAATATATGAAATAGCTTCTATTGTTATAGTTGCACTATATTAAGTAATTTGCCCAGTCACACAATTATTAAGTTGTGAAGCTGAGGTTTGAGTTCAACAATTTGGATTCTAGAATCCATACTCTTAACCATTAATTCAGATTCTGCATAAGAAAACATGTGTCAAGTTCTCAGGACTGTGTCCAGTATAGCAGAACTCAATAAAAGTCTTCCCTGGCAGCTCAGCTGTTAAAGAATCTGCCTACAGTGTAGGAGACCTGGATTCAGTCCCTTGGTTGGGAAGATCCTCTGGAGAAGGAAACGGCTACCAACTCAAGTATTCTGGCCTGGAGAATTACATGGACTGTATAGACCATGGGGTTGCAAATAGTTGGACGTGACTGAGCAACATTCAATGTCAACAGAAGTCAGTGATTGAGATTCTGACTGGAAAGAACTAAAGAATATGCAATACTGCTGAGGTAGGAGAGAACATGTGTGTACTTATTACTGTCTCATAAGAGAAGTAGTCAATATTGAACACTGTAAAAATTGTAAATTAATTTAAATTTAATCTAAAATTATAATTTTAATGTAACAAATGTTTATATATAGCAAATGATGGCAATGGCCAACATTTAAAATCTCTACTTAGAAATATTATTTGAAGTTCTCCTTTTTTCGCATGGACACAGAAGATGTGGCTTTAGAAATATGCCCTTCAAGAGTTTTTCAATACAATAGTGATGAAATAAAAATTCACATTTTAAGGCAAGAAAGAAAAATTTATGCACAAAATATTTCTCTGCCTATTTGGGCCTCCTCCCTCCCCTCCCCTGTGCATCATGAATCTGCATTAAGCAGTAACCAGACCTCCCCATGGCAGAAATACCTGTTCAACCATAGAGATCATTTTTTCTTCTTCTGGCACCAGCCCTGTAACTCCCTAGAAGATAACATTCCTTTCTTAATTCTGTAAGGGGTCATGATGACCCACCATTGCCTTGTATGTGCAGACATATTGTAAGATCTTACATATAATGCCAATATATCATTTCCCTTAAAGATAGGAATTTGTGCAGAAGAGACTAGTTAGAGGAACTGAGCCTCATCTAATGGAATTTCTTATTTTAAACACTTACGACCTTATTAATATTCATAGCTATGTTAATAGTACTTTGCCAATTTTATAAGAATGTTGTTTCTTGTATTACCAACTGTGTGACTGAACCTCCGATAAAATGAATGATGATTAGGAGACCTGAAATAGGTGACCAAACAATATACAACTATAAAATCAGTGATTGTAATAGTGTAACTCTAGACATGGGAAGAAGCAACATGAGGAAAACATTGTACGGGCCATAATAGGATGTTATGGCTCTCTGAGAGACTGTCTCCTGGGTTATAATCCTCAGTTCAGTTCAGTTCAGTTGCTCAGCCATGTACGACTCTTTGTGACCCCATGAATCGCTGCATGCCAGGCCTCCCTGTCCATCATCAACTCCCGGAGTTTACCCAAGCTCAGGTCCATTGAGTCGGTGATGCCATCCAGCCATCTCATCCTCTGTCATCCCCTTCTCCTCCTGTCCCCAATCCTTCCCAGCATCAGGGTCTTTTCCAATGAGTCAACTCTTCACATCAGGTGGCCAAAGTATTGGAGTTTCAGCTTCAACATCAGTCCTTCCAATGACTGATCTCCTTTAGGATGGACTCGTTGGATCTTCTTGCAGTCCAAGGGACTCTCAAGAGTTTTCTCCAACACCACAGTTCAAAAGCTTCAATTCTTCGGTGCTCAGCTTTCTTTACCGTCCAACTCTCACATCCATACATGACTACTGGAAGAACCATAGTCTTGACTAGACGGACCTTTGTTGGCAAAGTAATGTCTCTGCTTTTTAATATGCTATCTAAGTTGGACATAATTTTCCTTCCAAGGAGTGAGCATCTTTTAATTTCATGGCTGCAATCACCATCTCAGTTTGGCTTAAATAAAATTTCTAATTCTTCTTAGATTGACTGTGGATTAACTCTTTTTGTCCACAGTAGTATTAACAAAAGCACAAACACTTGCAATTTAGTAAAATCTTCCCAACTCAACATCTCATTTGTTGTTCAGTTGGTAAGTCATATCCGACTCCTTGAGACACCATGCGCTGCAGTGCTCTAGGCTTCCCTGTTCTTCACTATCTCCCTGAGTTTGCTCAGACTCACATCCTTTGGGCCAGTGATGCCATCTAACCATCTCATCCTGTCGTCCCCTTCTCCTCCTGCTTTCAACCTTTCCCAGCATTAGGTCCTTTTCCAATGAATTGGCTCATTGCATCAGGTGGCCAAAGTATTGGGGCTTCAGCATTAGTCCTGCTAATGAGTATTTAGGGTTGATTTCCTTTAGGATCTCCTTGCAGTCCAAGGGACATCTTATTGCTTATTTAAACAAAATTAGTACTTAAATCATTATGATAGCATCATTCAGGTGTTTAGAGCTAAATTCTATTTATTTTTCTAATTTCAGTGATTTTAAACACTTTTATTAAAGGTATTTACACTGATAGAATCTTTCCAGGGTATCTTTGCAAGGTCCAGAAGATTTTGGCTACTCTTAACACGACCTAGTCCAGTAATAGTGCACTGAGAGACCTATCAATGAAATCCTCTCCTGACCTGGAAATGAGCATTTCTAGCACCATGGGACTAAATAATTATGATATGGCTCCCCAACCTTGGGCAAAATGAAGACCAGAAGGGAAGGGATTGTGAAAGAAAAATGTTGCAAACAATACATTTCTACAAGAATTGAGTCATTAACCACTACAATTGCTGACCTACAACATACTTTGAAAGGAATTCAGGGTGAAGACTAAGATGAGGTACTTTATGCTCTGGGAAAACTGGCAGAACAGGCCTTCAAGCAGTGTAAACATTTTCAGGAAAAATGTTTTATGGACCTATATTCTTGCATGTCCCATACTTAGAAAAGCACTAAAATTATTAATCAAGATATTGGGACCCTGTGACTAGCCACAACCTTCTATTGAGGTGCATGCTTGATTGTACAACCCCCTCACCAAAATCACTTACATAGTGACATCACCCATTATCTCTTCAGAACAGTTGTCAAATCTCTCTGAGAGACGGACTCCTGGGTTATAATCCTCAATTTGACTGGAATGAAATTTCCGCTTCTTCTTAGATTGACTGTGGATGAACTCTTTTTGTCCACAGCAATATTAACAAAGGCATAAACACTAGTAATTTAGTAAAATCTTCCAAATTCAACACCTTATTAGTGTTTATTTAAACAAAGTTAGCGCTTAAGTCATTGCTATAACATCATTCAAGTTTAGAGCTAAAATCTACTTCTTTATTTCTCTAATTTCAGTGATTCTAAACAATTCTATTTAAGGTATTTACCCTGATATGGTCTTTGCAAGGTATCTTAATCCACAAGAGTTTAGAAGCAGTATTACACATGATTGGGACATGTTGAGTCATGCAGATTTAAACTGTTGCTTGGGCATAGTTACATTTTAGCCTCATGTGGCTTCATGAAGGAGATTTGATCTAAGATTCAGTTTAAAGGTCTGAAGGACCAGGTTTGGCAGTGTGGAAACAAAAAACATTCTCAGATAGGATTTAACAAATTAGATCAAAGTAGGAGGATAAGGAAGAGACTTCCCTGGTTACTGAGACTGAAATAAGACAGTGATGAACTTTTGAGAGCTCTGAGAGACACAAGAGGCTTTGTGTGTGTGTTTGTGCACGCATGCTCAGTCATATTCAACTCTTTACGACCTGGTTGACTGTAGCCTGCCAAGTTCCTCTGAGCATGGGGATTCTCTAGGTAAGAATACTGGAGTGGGTTGTCATGCCCTCCTCCAGGGGATCATCCCAAACCAGGATCAAACCTGAGTCGCTAGGGTCTCCTGCATTAGCAGGCATATTCTTTACTGGTAAGCCACCTGAGAAGCTCAGAGAGACAAGAGCGAGCATTAAAACATTTTATAACACCGTTTTCTGGATTCAAAGAATTCAACTTTTGTAACTAGGAAGTAGGAAAATACAATATTTTTTTTTATCATATAGAGGAAGCCAAGTGAAACCATGCTTAATCAAATGGCAAAAGCATATACATATGAAGATGAAAATTAATATCTTATGTAGTATCAGTTCAGTTGAGTTGCTTAGTCATGTCTGACTCTTTGTGACTCCATGGACTGCAGCATCCCAGGCCTCCCTGTCCATCACCAACTCCTGGAGCATGGTCAAATTCATGTCCACTGAGTCAGTGATGCCATCCAACCATTTAATCCTCTGTCATCCCCTTCTCCTCCTGCCTTCAATCTTTCCCAGCATTATGGTTTTTTCCAATGAGTTAGTTCTTTGCAACAGGTGGCCAAAGTATTGGAATTTCAGCTTCAGCATCAGTCCTTACAAAATATTCAGGACTGATTTCCTTTAGGATGGACTGGTTGGATCTCCTTGCAGTCCAAGGGACTCTCAAGAGTCTTCTCCAGCACCACAGTTCAAAAGCATCAATTCTTTGGTGCTCAGCACTCATGTAGTATAGTTTCAGAAAATAACTTCATTATTTAAAGTTTCAGCAAATTGATTAATTGTGAATGAAGTCTATCATCTCTATAAACACGGGCATGCCTATAGTTTTAAGAAAATTGATGAAGAAAAAACTTTTATAACATTTATGCTCAGTAGTATTCATTAAAAAAAAAATCTGGTCAGAGCATATGATTGACCAGCTAACTTGGTAGACCCTTGAAGTTCAAAGATCAAGAGAAAGCCTTTGTAGCCCTTTAGCATCTCTCAATTCGGTAATGAACAAATGAATTTGCTCTTGTGTAATCTATTTTGCAGTTTTATCCAGATCGAAAGGACTATGATTTTACACTCAAAGAAATTGTTCAAAAGCTTTCTAGTAACAAAGAATCAGTAGTAATATTCATGTGTGCAACCAGATTGGGTGGTGATCACAAGGCATTTCTGCAGGATGAAATTTTCTTTCAACTCAAATTCCCTTTGGTGTTTTCTTTCAGTGCATGCCTCTAAGAAAATTAAACTCTTTTAGGAAGCTCCTCAAATTAACTAAAAAAGTTAATTTGCCCTCTGGATCCTAATCAGTTCAGTTCCTAATAAATTCAGTTGCTCAGTCATGTCTGACTCTTTGCGACCCCATGGACAGCAGCACACCAGGCTTCCCTGTCCATCATCAACTCCTGGAGACTAATAGTGAAAATTTAAAGGCACTATTTGCTGAATTTCTCAAATACTCTGTGAAGTGATGTGGCTGTTGAGATTCCTGAATAGGGCTCTTGTCATTTCTCAATCCAACAGGAGTCCTATTGCAAGGTATAAATAATTCTCAAAATGCAATATACACATATATCTGTGTTTGTATATATGTGTGTCTGCCAAGTTGCTTCAGTTGTGTCCAACTCTTTGCAATCCTATAGACTGTAGCCCGCCCGGCTCCTCTGTCTATGGCATTCTCCAGGTAAGAATACTGGAGTGGGTTGCTATGTCCTCCTCCAAGGGATCAAAATCTCTTCTCTTATGTCTCATGCGTTGGCAGGTAGGATTTTTTCACCACTATTGCCACCTGGGAAGCCACATGTATACACATAGCCAAAGAACAAATATTATTAAACTCATTTTAAGATGAAAGACAAAACTCCCAAGTAGATAGATAAAGGACACACACTAAGTTAGATAGCAGACCAGTGATTATGGCTGACTCCATCAACATAATGAGCGAACTAGAAATGTGTTAAAGTAGACCTTTCAAGTACAGATTTGATTGATAGTAGCTGTTTTCAGAATTTTAACAGCCTTTCTGTAACTTATATGGAGATGAATATTAAATTTTAAATTATGAATTTAAATTTATTTCTAAATTATGAACAGAAGTGAAAATTAAATTCTAAATTATGTTTTAAAATTTGTGTCTTAAAATTTTTGCATCTTGAATGTACAATTATATTAACATCTGCTGATTGTTACTAGAGGACATATTTTACATTTGATATAGTGCAAACAACAGATGAAGCTGATTTTCCACGAAAGCTTGACATATTTGTACAGGGCTGCTGAGCCTGCTGAAGTAACTGTTTCTTATACAGCTTTATATGCAGACTGCGGGGTCTCCACTAGAGGGAGATCATTAGGAAATGCAGTGAGATTTTCTTATACACCAGTGAAACAAAGAAATAGAAATCTTCCCATAGAATCAGGCTTTCCTTACTAATATAAGTTTGTAAGTGGAAAGAAGCAATCTTTGATTTTTCTGCTCACGTATCTCAAGACATATTTAATTTCAGAATAAATTCTTAGGCAACTTCTTCTTGAAATATTTCTTTACTTTTCACAGGAACATTTTTAGGAAGTAGTGTTCAAATACATTTCCTATAGATTTTAAAACGGCATGTGTTGATTAATTCACTAAAATTATTGAACATTTTCATGTCTACCTTTAATAATCTCTGTAGCTGCTAGTAATATTATTAAGAAATGATAAAAATAATCATATTTAGATACTGCATATTAGCATTCATGAAAAGTATAGTTAACCATCTTAAGGGCCAGAAGAGTTGAACTATATAAAGGTATATATTGAATTCCAGACATTTTTCTGTGTCAGAAATCAATCAGAAACACAATTCTTTTTAAAAAAAATTAATAAATGAATAGCCAGTTTTAAAAAGGCAGTAGAAATATTGCTTTTAATTTTAAGCATGTCTTTCATTTTAGAAATTATGTTTCAATATAAACCTAACATGCATTGATTTAATATAAATAGCAGTGTTTCTAGGTACTTTAAAAAGGTTAGTTTTTAGTTACCAGATGTGGGTTTCTAAACTCTTAATGATGTGTTATTAAAACATAATGACTCTAACCAATTCCTTTATTTTTTCTTTATTGACAAGAATTACGTGAACATGCTCCTTCTTTCCTTTCCTCCCTCCCTTCCTTCCTTTCTTTCACTGTTTCATTTCTCTAATAATCTAGCAGAAATGGGCACTAAAGTAAAAATCTTGACTTTTCAAATTTGAATGACTAACGACAAAAATAAGATACAGTAAGGGAAAATTTTATAGAAAAGTGTATCTTTTATTTGATAGAAAAAAAAAAGAGAATAAAGAGACTTGGAGTAACCCGAGTCATTTTAATTTACCTCAGACAGTGTAGATAACTATGTATATCAAGAGTTAAAACACTGCTTTAAACATGTCTTTCTAAAGACTTGCTAATTAAGTAGACATTTTTGTGATTTCCTGATACCAAGGGAATCCCCATTTACATATGTTTAAAACTTATTTACTGTGATTGTTGGTGGGAGTTCAACGATTTTGGAAAGGAAAAAGGTTCTTTCTGTCGCCTTCTGTCAGGGTGAACAATAGCATCACAATACTAAACTCAACTAGTGTTCATGACTGTTGTGTTCAATTTCACACTAAATTTGGTCCCTTTCTCATGGGGGTAAGACTTTAATTCTGCTGGTTATTTGATATGGGAAAGCGCTCTGTCACGATAATATCTGCTATGTGATCCATGGATAACAGAATGACTTTTAAACTGATTTGGAATTATTCATTATAAACATCCACTGTCTTGTTAAATGGGATTAACTTTTCTTATAAAAATTATTCAGAACTTAAACTATTGTCTTAAAGGGCATAACAGACTATAACTTTGGTCAGAGAAAATATTAGAATGTAGAACGACTTTAAGAAAGCTTATTTTATCTAATAAGCCATGTAGTGTATTGATAGTTCTTTGAGTTCACATTTTTTAGTATACATAAATCTTTAGAAATGTGAAAACAATACAGATTCACATTGTGTGTTCTGGTTTGCTGGCTTTAATTACCTTCTAAGTAAACAAAGTGAGCACATTATGAAGAGGGAAAAGTGAGGAGGAAAAGTAAGATGCATGCCTTCAACTCCAATTACCTTGATTTACTGACACAAAAGGATTTTTCTTTTGTCATCAGCAAAACACTCAATATTTTGAGAGCAGCTAGTAATATTTTTAATGCTTGTAAAATGTATCTTCCTTCCTTTGTGGAGAAAAATTACTTGGGTTATAATAATAACAACCAATTGTTGCTGAAAACTAGTCATACTGCAGGCTTCCTTTTTGGGTGAATGCTTGTGATGGAAAAATAACATTTTGATTCCTTTATATTAATGTGTCTGCTTGTAATGATTTACTAACTTTCTATACTTTAGGCGGAAGAAAATCGAGAATTCAGCTTGGCAAGTTTATCAGGGAAAAATTGGAGAGAAATAATTTAGGATACAACTGAATATAAACTATAGCATGACATTTTATTTTCCAAAATAAAACTCTAAGAAATTTTCTAAAATAACATTTTTCTAGGGAAGTGATTCTATTTTTTAATATATTTAGTTTCTTTTATAAAAGGGAAACTATATTCATTATCAGTTAGTGAAAGAGAACACATATCCTAATGAAGAAATCTAAACCTCATCTAAATTCTCTCTTAAATTTTTCTACAAAATGTTACTTAAATAATGCATCAGTGCTTATCTATACAGAAATTCAATCAATAAAAAAATTATAAAACATAAAGGAAGCTGTCACTGATAATTTCTAATCCCAGTGATCAATACTAATAGTTTTAGGTGAACAGCTACTTATCTTACTTTTACTCTTTCTCTAAAAAATGACAGAAGCAGAATATATTAAGAAGAGGTGGCAAGGATACACAGAAGAACTATACAAAAAAGATCATCATGACCCAGATAACCACAATGGTGTGATCACTCACCTAGAGCCACACATTCTAGAATGTGAAGTCAAGTGGGCCTTAGGAAGCATCACTACGAACAAAGCTAGTGGAGGTGATGGAATTCCAGTTGAGCTATTTCAAATCCTAAAAGATAATGCTGTGAAAGTGCTGCAGTCAATATGCCAGCAAATTTGGAAAACTCAGCAGTGGCCGCAGGACTGGAAAAGGTCAGTGTTCATTCCAATCCCTAAGAAAGGCAATGCCAAAGAATGCTCAAACTACCGCACAATTGCACTCATCTCACACACTAGCAAAATAATGCTCAAAATTCTCCAAGCCAGGCTTCAATAATGTGTGAACCATGAAATTCCAGATGTTCAAGCTGGATTTAGAAAGGCAAGGAACCAGAGATCAAATTGCCAACATCCGTTGGATCATGGATAAAGCAAGAGGGTTCAAGAAAAACATCTGCTTTATTGACTATGCCAAAACCTTTGACTGTGTGAATCACAACAAACTGTGGAAAATTCTTCAAGAGATGGGAACACCAGACCAACTGATCTGCATCCTGAGAAATCTGTATGCAGGTTAAGAAGCAACAGTTAGAACTGGACATGGAACAACTGGTTCCAAATCAGGAAAGGAGTACGTCAAGGCTGTGTACTGTTACCCTGCTTATTTAACTTATATGCAGAGTACATCATGCAAAATGCCAGACTGGATGAAGCACAAGCTGAAATCAAGATTGCCGGGAGAAATATCAATAATCTCAGCTATGCAGATGACACCACCCTTATGGCAGAAAGTGAAGAAGAACTAAAGAACTTCTTGATGAAAGTGTAAGAGGAGAGTGATAATGTTTGCTTAATACTCAACACTCAGAAAACTAAGATCACAGCATCTGGTCCCATCACTTCATGGCAAATAGATGAGGAATCAATGGAAACAGTGACAGACTTTATTTTTTTGGACTCCAAAATCACTGCAGATGGTGACTGCAGCCATGAAATTAAAAGACGCCTGCTCCTTGGAAGAAAAGTTATGACCAACCTAGACAGCATATTAAAAAGCAGAAACATTACTTTGCCAACAAAGGTCTGTCTGGTCAAAGCTATGGTTTTTCCAGCAGTCATGTATGGATGTGAGAGTTGGGCCATAAAGAAAGCTGAGCACCAAAAAATTGATGCTTTTGAACTGTGGTGTTGGAGAAGACTCTTGGACTTCAAGGAGATCCAACCAGTCTATCCTAAAAGAAATCAGTCCTGAATATTCATTGGAAGGACTGATACTGAAGCTGAAACTCCAATATTGTGGCCACCTCATGCAAAGAACTAACTCATTGTAAAAGACCCTGATGCTGGGAATGATTGAAGGCAGGAGGAGAAGGGGATGACAGAGGATGAGATGGTTGGATGGCATCACCAACTCGACATCAGTTTGAGTAAGCTCTGGGTGTTGGTGATGGACTGGGAAGCTTGGTGTGTTGCAGTCGATGGAGCTGCAAAGAGTCGGACACGAATGAGCGACTGAACTGAACTGAAAAAATGACACTTTCTATGTCAGTAAATAAAAATGTATAGCACTCTTTTCAATAGCTGACTAATCTATTTAACTGATATACCATTATTTATTTAAGGTGGGGCTTCCACGGTGACTTAGATGGCAAAGAATTTGCCTTCAATGTGGGAGACCCGGGTTCAATCCCTGGGTCAGGAAGATCTCCTTGAGATGGGAATGGCAACCCACTCCAGTATTCTTGCCTGGAGAATCCTATGGACAGAGAACCCTGATGGACTACAGTCCATAGGGTCGCAAAGAATCCGACGTGACTGAGTGACAGAGCGTGCAGTTAATCATGGAAATTTAGTGTGTCTATATTTTGTAATTATAAATGATATTCCAAAGACCTATGTTATATACATTTTTTTTGCACTGAATTATAATCTTGTTGAGATTGGGCTTCCCTGATAGCTCAGTTGGTAAAGAATCTGCCTGCAATGCAGGAGACCCTGGTTCAATTCCTGGCTCCGGGAGATCCCCTGGAGAAGGGACAGACTACTCCCTCCAGTATTCTTGGGTTTCCCTTGTGGCTCAGCTGGTAAAGAATCTGCCTGCAATGCGGGAGACCTGGGTTGAATCCCTGGCTTTGGAAGATCCCCCGGAGAAGATAAAGGCTACCCACTCCAGTATTCTGGCCTGGAGAATTCCATGGACTGTATAGTCCATGGGATTGCAAAGAGTCGGACAGGACTGAGCGATTTGCACTTTCACTTTTCACTAGAGATTAGACTCTAGAAATGAAATTTGTTGAATCAAAGGAAACACATAATCAACAACTTGGTAATTATTACCAGTCTGTTCATTTAAGATATGACTCTAATTCATATTCTAAGAGTTACCACATTCTCAACAAGACTCATGCTTTAAGTCATCATGGTATTTACCAACCTAGAAAATAAATGTACTGATTATTGTTTTTTCATATTTCTTGATTGCAAATAAAGATGAGTGTATTAGTGTATTTATTTCAATTTTTTTAACTTTTAATTTTATAGTGGCATAAAACCAGTTAACAATTTTGTGATAGTTTCAGGTGGACAGCAAAAGGACTCAGCCATGGATATATAGGTATCCATTCTTCCTCAAACTCCCCTCCCATCCAGGCTGCCACACTACATCAAGCAGAGTTCCCTGACCTATACAGTAGGACCTTGTTTGTTTTCCATTTTAAATATATAATAGCAGTGTCTGCATGTGGATCCCAAATTCCCTAACTATCTCTTTCCCCCATTAGACAAAGTTATTTCTTCTTTTGTGAACTTTGTGTTTAAGTCTATTTATCTGTTAGTGTTGTGCATCCTTCTACTAATTAATTTATAAGACTTCATTGCATATTTTGGGAACTAAAGTTTTGCTAGATAACTTTCTGTGTTTTTTTATTTTTTTATTTTTATTTTATTTTTATTTTTTTTTAACATTTTGCATTCTGCTCAGCTTATTTTATTTTATTTTTTTTTCTTATAAATTTATTTATTTTAGTTGGGGGCTAATTACTTTACAATATTGTAATAGTTTTTGCCATACATTGACATGAATCAGCCATGGGTTTACATGTGTTCCCCTTCCTGGACCCCCCACCCACCTCCCTCCCCATCCCATCCTTCTGGATCATCCCATTGCCCCGGCCCTGAGCCCTTGTCACATGCATCGAACATGGAATGGTGTTCTGTTTCACATATGATAATATACATGTTTCAATGCTATTCTCCCAGAAAAAAAGTTTTTGGGGATATCTCAAGTCAGTTCATCTTTCTCTTTATTGACTTTTGGCTAACATATCATAATTAGAAAGGTTTTTAGATTCTAATTTTTTTAAAGGGCAGTACCTAAATATTTTTCTAGTACTTTCTTTGATTTGGATATTAAGTTCTTTGGGGAATGCATAAGAAATGAGGATGATGTTCCAGAAGCATAATTGTGCTTCCCAAATGACCAGACGGGCTTTGGATACTGACACATCTTACTTCAAATCTTGTTTCTTCCATTCATTATGGTTGTGATGTTGGGATTGATCTCTTTGTACCTTTACTATCTCAGCTGTAAAATGGGGTGATGATTATTATACATAGTTCACGTGCTTGTTGAGGTGGTAGAATGAATCACAGTGATGGACCCATTGTAACCACTTAATAAATGATGGTTTCAGTTATGGGAAGCAATAGTGTTGACAGACAATGCCATTTATCTAACAGAAATGCTTTCCCCTATTGCATCACAGTGTTAGCTTTAACATATATAAAATGCTGATTTATAATTTATTTTATTTCTGGGTTCTCATATATTTTATCTCTGTCCTCGTCTATTACAAAAAGAATAATACATGGTTTAAATAAGTATAATTTATGCCAAATTTAGATTTCTGAAAGATGTAGCACCTCTTTCAGTTTTCTATTTAAGAAATAATCTGTAACTTATTCTTATATTATATTTTAGGTAAAATAATAGTGCTATATCTTCACTGAGTTCATACATATAACCACTAAATGTATGTGTAGTGCCTACTTACTATACCAGACAATAATCAAGGTCTGGGCAGTGAGCAAGTAAACAGAACCGAAAATAATTCTAATCTTTATGAACCTCTAGTTTTAGTAGAGGAGACAAAAATAAAGAAATAAAACTATACACAGTGTTTTGCAGTGATAAGGAACATAGAAAAAATAAAATAGGAAAGTAGTTTAATTAGAACTCATCCAAGACCTGACAAACCTGAGGCAACAAACCATGTGAGCCTGTGGGAAGAACATTCTGGCCAAAGGAATTTGCAATCTGAGGTTCTCAGGAGGGTGTATTTCTGAGTGATTTAAAGACATTAGAAATTTCACTCTGACTCAACCTGAGTGAATGAGGGAAAGAATAATATTAGAAGGGGTCAGAAAGATAGAGTAGAACAGGATGGGTAAACATCCTGTCAGTCCCATAGGGTGAGTAAGCTGAGAAGCCATTGCAGAACTTTGGGTGAAGAAGTGACCTAACCTGACTTAACATAAAAGAAGTCAGCTTGTTTGGTGGGTTGAGAATAGATTGTAAGGAAGCAAATATGAATAAAAGGAAAACAGTCATGAGCTAACTGCAATGACCTACCTGAGAGATGATGATGACTCGAATTAATGTGGTAGAGATGGGAAAAGTATTGAAATTCTTAATAAACAAATTTGAAGAATTTATTTTTTGATTGGAGATTGGGAATAAGGATGAGATTGGAGTCAAAGATGATGCCAGAGATATCATCCTGAGCACCAGAAGGGACTTCCCAGGTAGCACAGTTGGTAAGGAATCCGTCTGCCAATGCAGAAGATGCAAGAGAGGTGGGTTTGGCCCCTGGGTGGGGAAGATCCCCTGAAGTAGGAAATGGCAACCCACTCCAGTATTCTTGCCTGGGAAGTTCCACGGACAGAGGAGTCTGGTGGGCTATTGTCCGTGGGGTCACAAAGGGTCAGACACGACAGAGCATACATGCACACGCCAGAAAGGATGAGTTGCTATTTATGGAGAGGCAGGAACACTTAGAAGAGCAGGTTTGTTGGGGACTGGAAGTTCAAAGATGTTTTTGTTTTACTGGACATTTATTATTTATTTTTGACTGGAAAATACTGTTTTTATTTAGGGGGGGATATAGGAGGAGCAGAGGTGGGAGAAGTCCCTTTTTCAAATTTAATTTTTATTTTATACCTGAGGATTATTGCTTCAAAATACTGTGGTAGTTTCAGGTGTACAATAAAGTGATTCAGTTATACATATGTTGTTTGTTGTTTAGTCGCTAAGTTGTATCTGAGTCTTTTTGCAACCCCATGGACTGTATCTAGCCTGCCAGTCTCCTCTGTCCATGGAATTTCCCAGGCAAGCATACTGGAATAGGTTGTTATTTCCTTCTCTAGGGGATCTTCTAGACCCAGGGATCGAATCCGCATCTCCTGCATTGGCAGGCAGATTCTTTACCACTGAGCCACCAGGGAAGCCCACATATACGTATACTGAACATTTAATTTTGAGAATCCCTTTAGACATTTAAGTGGTGATGCTTACTAAACAGTGGGATATATTGGACTGGAGAGGTTTGGAACAGAGATATAAAACTGGGCATTGCAAGATATAGATGCTATGTAAGGAACTTTGGCATTGTTTATTATTCAAATACATAACATTTCTCTCTGAAGCACAACAAGGTTTTGCAATTATCTTACACCAGGAATTTTAATCCCACCTCATTTTAATTATCTTCCTATCATAAATTCCTTCTGTTTAAAAGCCCTTAATAATAATGGTGTCCCACAATTACACAGTACTTGGTTTATGCTAGGGACAAAGAAATTGAGAAAAATAACATAAATAAAATTTAAGAAAATTAAGATGGTTTGGATGAGGAAGGTAGTTATACAGAGTCAGAAATCAATGATCAGTGCCTGTTCAGCATAACTGAAACCCAGAGCAGATCACTTTTTAATACCATACTCCACAATGTGACAAAATTATGTTGCCATAATTATGATAATCAATAGTTACTATTATTTTCCAGGTTTGTTCTTTAGCTGTCAAACAAAACTTAATGATTAAAAAGGATCAGTTTCAACATTAAGAAGCAAATGTAATTCAGTGAAATATTTCCTATGTAAAATAAATTTACTCTTACCAATTACATTACACTTTTATCTCTTTCGCTGTTTTAAAATTTAAGCAAATATACACACATATTCAAATTCCAGTGGATCACAAAAGTGGGAATAGAAGTAGCTCAAGCTCTGTCTCTTTGTCTTTAATGTCAATATACTCCTAATGATTATTCTAAATTTATACTTAAATACAGAATATATGATGCCACAGGGTTTGGAGATATAAAAAGAGAGATTTTCCTAAAATACAGCTTGAATGATTCTGAACTTTAAGAATTTTCTCTGGAAATGAACATATGTGACTGAATCCACATGTGCCAACAATTAATTTTCATATAAAACAAACTGTTCACTAAAATGTAGGTAATACATACATGTTGATTTTATTAAAACTGGATATTAAGCACAATTATTTAGAGTTTATACTAACAAAAATTTTAGAGGAAAAATATTACTGACATTTTTTAGAATTGACAATAATGAATATAAAATTGATTTAAAATCGGTTTCATCATTGTTTAAACATTGTTGACAGACAATGTATCCCTTATTTTTTCCCCACAGGGCAGACGGTTTTACTACCATGCCCTTTGAAAACCACTCTCAAGGATGACATACGTGGTTCTACTTTCAGGTAATTGTCTTTGTGACATTGCCTCCAAATAAAATACAGAATACAGAAACTGAAATGGTTAATGGAATGCACATGTTCAAAAGCTCCCCAGATGAATCCTATGCACAATAAAGGCTTAAAACCCACTAGACCTAAGAATGGAAAAAAGAAAGCCAAGAAGCAAGGTTCAGAGGGATATTAGGAGAACTAGAAGAATCCCAGGAAAATATCATACACCCTACCTCAACAAAATTCTGCTTGACTGTCTGATTTGCTTTGGCTAACAGATGTAAATACAAGTGAGATGGGTTACTTTGGGGCAGTAGGTTTAACAGTAGGATGTATGTCACCAAATTCTGTTTTTCCTCTGCCATGACTGGTAACACAACACAGGTTGTTCCATCAGCCTGGTTTCTGAAGTGTGATGATGTAGAGAGGAACCTGCTTTTGTACGTGATGACGAAATAACCCTACTATTAACGCGACGTGGGGGTTGTTCATTACTGCAGCATAAACCAACACTTTTTGATTGATATAAATTACTTTAAGAAGAATAGAGTAAAAAAAAAATTTCACTTGTAGAATAAAGTTCAAATAAGGTAAAAAAAGATGGAAGACTGTCTAATGAATTTGTTGGTGAGAAGGTCAATGGTGTGTTAGCAAGAGCAGTTTCAGTACAGTGATGGGAGGATAAGTCAGGGAGATTAATTGTCCTGCAAATCATCAGTACCCCGCAGACATTCTTTGACATGCAAACAGAAAAGCACCTCCAGGTCTCATCTTGCTCATTTCACATGGCAGTTCAAATTAGAAGTATATGAATTTGAATTACAAAGCTACATCTTCCAGAGAAAATTAAAAAATAATGATATTGCTAAAAACATTATGTTAAGTGTTCAAACACCATCAGTTTTTATTTTTATCAACTTTATGAAAAACACTTAGCTTTACATAATAATGTCCTTTAAATAAATGTTTACCTCAGAATTTTTTAAACCGTGAATCTGATGTTGGGGAGGGGGAAGAGGGGGGTTTCAGACTTAGCAAATATAAAGAAACAGATGACTAAATGAATTGGCAAAGGATTCCTGAGGTGACAAAATTTGCTGAAGTCACTGTGTGACTGATCCTTTCCTCTTGCTATTCAGTATCTAACTACTCAATTTAATACTCATTGCATTCTGATTTCTGTCATCTCTATGGAATTATTCTTGGTTCTTCCTCATGAATAAACTTGACTGACCGCAAGATTCATGACAGATACTGTCTCTTAGAGAATAGCCCAAATCTTAAAAATAATCAGTCTTATTTTGAGCCTGATACAATTTCAACTATCAAGCTTGCCCATAATCATGGTACTGATGCTGCTGCTGCTGCTGCTGAGTCGCTTCAGTAATGTCCGACTCTGTGCGACTCCATAGACGGCCGCCCACCAGGCTCCCCCATCCCTGGGATTCTCCAGGCAAGAACACTGGAGTGGGTTGCCATTTCCTTCTCCAGTGCATGAAAGTGAAAAGTGAAAGTGAAGTCGCTCAGTCGTGTCCGACTCTTAGCGACCCCATGGACTGCAGCCTACCAGCCTCCCCCGTCCATGGGATTTTCCAGGCAAGAGTACTGGAGTGGGGTGCCATTGCCTTCTCCTAATCATGGAGCTAGGACCCAACATACATCTTTGGCAGAAAAGATATTTTATCAAGAGCTGGGAGAACAGTTGAGAAGTTATTCCAGTAATCGAAGAGAAACATGATGGTGGCTTAGATCAGGGAGCAGTGGAAATAGTAAGTGGTTGAATTATGCATGTATTCAAAGATAAAACCACATTCGTTAATGCATTGGATGAGGAAGGGAGAGAGACAGAGAAATACACACACGCACACAAACACACACACAGAGTCAAAAATAAATTCAAAATTTTGGTTATCATTTTCACTTTTGGTTTGTTCATTTTGCTTTGCATTTTGTTCTTTTGAGCCACTGGAAGACAGTCATTGCTGTTTAATGAGTTGAAGAAGATTTTCTATAATCTCCTCACAGTCTATGAATTCATATGTATGTACATGATTGCGTTGTATTTTTATACTAATTGTACCATGAGAAAACCATATTCTGGATCATACTTTTTTTTTTTTTCTCTTTAAGTGTATCTTGGAATTTTCCCCAAATTATTGTGTATAAAGGCATTGCATTCATTTTACTGGCTGTACAGACTTAGTCATAAACTATTGATATAATTTATGTATTCACCATGTTTTATCCTAGAGTTTTAACTATTTTCCTTAATTGCACTTTTTGGATTTATTTCTAGTTGTTTTTTTTTTTAACTAATATAAAAAGTGCTAAGGTGAAACTTCATGTACAGAAATCTTGACATACATGGAGAAAGCATCTGTAGGATGAATCCTTAGCATCAGAAATTCTAGGTCAAGGTTCTGTTCATTTAAAATTTGGATAAATGTTGCTCTTTGACTTTGTTAATTTACACTCCAAGAAGCAATGTGAAAGATTCTTTCTCATGCCTTTATCAAGATGCCATCACTTCCCTTTAAATATATACTGTGTGTCACATTCTGATATGCACAGACATATAATCTCAGATTGAGTAGATGATCTAAGAAAGATCTCTAGTTCATACGTCCTAATTTCTGAAGAAGAATAAAAGACTACAGAAAATATAAATTTTGCACATAGTAAAAGAATAGAGATAACAAGTGAAAAATCAATATGCAGGACTGACTGTTATTGTGCACAGTCTGAAAAACATATATGAATATGCATTTCAAATGTGCATCCTGTCATCATTTATGGGTAGCACTAGTGGGAAAGAACCCACTTGCCAATGCAGGAGATGCAAGAGACCTGGGTTCGATCCCTGGGTCAGGAAGATCCCCTGGAGGAGGAAATGTCACTCCAATCTAGTATTATTGTCTGGAAAATTCCATGGACAGAGGAGCCTGGTGGGCTAGTCCACGGAGTCATCAAGAGTCGGACACAACTGAGCACAAGCACCTCTCATCATCATCACTTATCTAAATATGTGATCAAATAGAATAAGTCAGCATGTAATCTTAGTATTTTTTCAATATTTTATATTGGCATATAGTTGATTAACACTGCTGTGTTAGTTTCAGGTGTACAGGAAAGTGATTCAGTTATGCATATATTTATGTATCTATTCTTTTTCACATTCTTTTCCCATTTAGATTGTTACATAATATTGAGTAGAATTTCCTGTGCTAAACAGTAGGTCCTTGTTGGCTATTCATTTTAAATACAGCATGTACATGTGTACATGTCAATCTCAAACTCTCTAACCTTTGTACTCTTGTAAAAGAATTACAACTTTCATTTCAGGCCCATAGAGAAATGCACAGTATTGAGTATTTTCCTTCTAAAGGCTCCACAAACTCCCTACCTTCAGAGTATGATGTATAGCTAGAATTCAACACACTTGAAATGAATTTAGAGACATTTGTACATCTTTGGCAGTTGGAAGAATTCATTCAAAATAGTCTGTCTATTCTGGCTTGATTCATTCTTACTGTGGTGGCTTATTTCACATCTTGGGATGAGAGGCAGCTAAATTAGACAAGAAAGAATTTTCTTATGAATGTAAATCTAGTGCTTTATACTTTTAGGAGTGCAACACAGCCTAAAACCAAAACCATATTAAATATTCCCATCTGTATTATAGATCACATATTAACTATAGAAATAAATTAATAAAACTTGTGTTAACCATTATAAAATGATTATGAAATGTCTTATAAGGTGATAGGTGAAAAATGTTCTCACTTTCCTTTCACCTAATTTCAAGATGTCTTATTGATCTCAGTTTACGCTTGAACTCTTCAGATATTTCTAAAACATTTAAATCTATGTTATATTTATTAAATAGAAATTGTTAAAAGAAATTGTTAAAACCCAGGTCTCCTGCATTGCAGGCAGATTCTTTACTAGCTGAGCCACAGGGGAAGGCCAAGAACACTGGAGTGGGTACCTATCCCTTCTCCAGCAGATCTCCCTGACCCAGGAATCGAACCGGGGTCTCCTGCATTGCAGGTGGGTTCTTTACCAACTGAACTATCAGGGAAGCCCTAAATCTACGTTATATTTATTAAATAGAAATTGTTAAAAGCATATGAAAATAGCAATTATCACTAAGAGAAATAGAAAATTTATTTTTCTCTTGACGACTGAATACCTAGAATCCAATAAAATATATTTTCAATTTTAGATCATCATCAAAAGGAAAGCTGATGCTATTTAGGCTAATTATACATGTAGACATTATTAGTAATCTACAAATTTTTAATATCACACTTGGTGCTTTATGTAAGTAGGACAGAGGAGTAATGAAATACTGCCTTTGGTCTCAAAGATCTTACATTTATTTTGCAGAAGTAAAGATTAACATTAAGAAGAGCATATGTGTATGCTCAGTTGTATCTACCCTTTGTGACCCTATGCACTGTAGCCCACCAGGCTCCTCTGTTCATGGGATTCTCCAGGCAAGAATAACGGAGTGGGTTGCCAATTCCTACTCCAGGGGTTCTCCTCAACCCAGGGTCACACCCACCTCTCATGCATCTCCTGCATTGGCAGGCAGATTCTTTACCAGCTGCACTGCTTGGGAAGTCCAGAGATGGAATTCATTGCTTTACTCGGTAGCATAGGCACATCAATGGATTGGAATTCAAGAATCCTTTTCAAAAGCCTTACCCAGTAGATCTCTGAGCTAGCTGTTACCACTGTATTCCTGTTTTCACTGCCATTCTCAGGTTTGGCAGTGGACTGTAGCCCACTAGGGCATTCTCGGGTTTGTTCTAGACTCTCCACGGAAAAGGAGAGATTGTCTTCAAAGACATTGCATCATCCCCTGCTCCTGCCTACAAGTTCTTATCAGGGTTTACACTCTAGTTAATTTAAGGGTTTGGGGAAGGTGAATATGGACTTTCCTTAAAAGAAAACTGGACAATCTTATTATAAGTATGCTTGAGTCCAGACAATCTGAAAAACACTGGGGGCAGGAATGAAAAAGAAACACTTGTCCAGTAAAAAAGACAAGTTTTAACTCTCACATTGTAGAATGGGAAAGGACTTATGCAGAGCAATTGCAAACATAGTGGAAGGCATGTGATTCAGACTGTTTTGTTCCCGTGTGTGTGTGTGTGTGTGTGTGTGTAAGTCTCTTCAGTTATGTTCGACTCTTTATGACCCTATGAACAGTTGCCCACTAGGCTCTTCTGTCTAGAATGGAATTCTTCAGGTAAGATACTGGAGTGGATTGCCATGCCCTCCTCCAGGAGATCTTTCCTATCCGGGGACTAAATCTGCACCTTTTATGTCTCCTACATTGGTAGGCAGGTTCTTTACCCCTAGCACCACCTGGACAGCCCGCTTTATTCCCTTATTTCTTTTCAAAATACAACTTAGATATAGATATATTTTATTTTTGTTTCAAAAATCAAGGTTAATTTTCCAGAATTAGCCTTTGAGAACTGATTTCAATTTAACAAATCTTACTTTAAACAGCTGAAATATGGATGTAATAGACATTAATAAGAAGATGGACATATCCAACAATAAAAGCATGGCATAAGTAGAAATCTGTGGTCAAAGCCTACATAAAGGCATATTTATAAACTTCAATACTTTGGCCACCTGATGTGCAGAGCCGACTCATTAGAAAAGACCCTGATGCTGGGAAAGACTGAAGGCAGGAGGATAAGGGGATGACAAAGGATGAGATGGTTGGATGGCATCACCGACTCAATGGACGTGAGTTTGAGCAAGCCCCGGGAGATGGTGAAGGACGGGGAAGCCTGGCGAGCTGTAGTCCATGGGGTCACAAAGAGCAGGACGTGACTGAGCGACTGAACAACAACAATAAACATACAAACAAACTCTGTTATACTAATTTTAAAAAGTGAATCAGGTATACAAGTAGGTAATTTTTACATTTCTTATTTAATTTTAGAGAGAAGCATTTCATTTACACAGTATGGGCATCATCTAAATAGAAAATCTGGATTCTTCATGGTTTGAATTTCAAAAACAATTTCTGATTTGAAAAATGGGACTAGTGCTAGATTTTCCGTTGAGAGGTGAAAGTGGGCTTTGTTTTAAGTAATACAATTCATGTTTTCATTAGAAAGAAAACAAAACACGAGTGCTGAACAAAAACCTTTGACATAATTGTGTGGCATGTGGGTTCTGTTTATGGAAAACTAACCCACTTTCACTTGCAATTTTAGTGTTGTATGATTAGATTAATCATTTGCTGAGTCAGTTTAAAACTACATCTTAAAGACCAATGTGTTGATTCACTAAGCTATATATTATTTAAATACTAACCAAATTGTCAGTGAATGTTTTCAGTGTTGGGTATAAAAGCATTGCTTAAAACGTATGAGCAAAAACACTATTAAACAAGCATGTACCTTTAAATCGATTCCTAATTCATTTTTAGACATTTTCTTTCTCACATCCATCTAAATTCTTACATTCTGTTACACATGTCATTATATAGCCATCAGTTTTAGAAAAGATGAACTACTTATATTAAGATTTTTCTTTATCCTGATCAGTCTATGGAAGAAAGAATAATTCTAATTTACGTGAAACTATCATAATAAAATATTTTTGCTGTTTTCACATAGAGTTCTTGATAAAGCATGGCAAATTAATTTGCACACTATCCAGAGAGCAGAGGCCAGTTGTCTTCCCCTCAGTAGACTAGAAGAGTTACTCACTAAAAAGAGGGAAAGATAATAAATTGGGAAGAAAATGGTTTGATGACTGAGAACTAAAAAGGATGTCTGTTCATTCTCATATTCTTTTGTGACAACATAGATGAGATTTATAGGCTGAGGAATGACCCATGAGTCAGCTTACTTTCCAATCTTATAGGCTTCTACAATTGTGGACAGGTCAATACGTGAATTCCTGTCTTTTTGTTGTCCTTCTGTTGAACTGGGTTTCCTGATATGGCTTTATTAGAGACAATAATCCTTGTATACAATTTTAATAGATAGAGAATATTGTCAAATTCTAAGAGAAATTTTAGGAGCAGTACTTTCAACACTGGGTTCTTATTGCCATTGTCTTGCTGTGACCACACTGATGACATGATATATTAGGCATGCTGAAAAAGAACCATGATATTGACATATGGGAGGAATAGTCTCAGGGGCTGTCTGTCTCAGTATAGATTATTTACCCTTAAAGCGAAACACACATGGTCCTGGCCTATGCCTGTTAAGCATTTACTGAATCTAGATGACAAAGGTTATACCCAGTGGGAATAAATTTCTAAACTATGTAGCATGACTATATATAAGAAACAGATAAAATATTTTATGTGGACTTAGAACAGATTACACAGTGTTCCATATAGTTGTTAATATATTGTAAAGCAGAAATATAATACATTAGAAAGAATAACTTTCTTTTTAGGAAGCCATAGAAGAGTCTTTGGCTTCCTTTTGAATTAACTAATTAATCATTCCATATTTATTTCTCCACGTTTCATACTTTTTTGCATAATGTCATTGTCCAAAATGGCAACCACAGATGGAGAAAGGTAAAATAAAATGTCTTACAATTTTTGCCTCCATAAATGTTCCTTAAAAATCAGTATGAAATTTCTCCACAGTAATGGACAATCAGTCTACTACATTTTCTCTACATAGATGATTATTCATCATAAGAAAACAATTAAGAAATTTCCTTATAATATATGGCTAATTCTCCTTTTATATGACAGAAAGAAAACATAAACACTTGACAATTCTTGCTTTTGCTTTCAAGCACTAATCTTTCTCTTAACTTTAAAAAAGGTTACTTGACATTTTCATTAATATTCTTGTGCTACAAATACTAAAGAAACATATTTTTCTCTCTCTAAATACTTTTATTCTTTACAAGGCATACTTGCATTTTTTAAATTTGTTTTTGATTCAATTTAATAATTGAAACTCTCAGTACCAAACACTGCTTTATGTGCTGGACAGACCAAAAAATGAATAAGACCAAACTTTATCCCAGAGGTGCAACAATTTAGGCAGTGGAAAGTAGACAGATAGGTAAATTAACAATTATGTGATCTGTGTTATAAATTAGAAGTACCTAAATGCCTTGTACGAGGCAACTGAAGATTTGTTGGAGCAAGCCAGGTAACCTCTCAGATGAGGTGACGTTGAGATAGATTTGAAACGAAAGGCCATTTTCAATCAGAAACCAGAGGAGAGAAGGAACAGAAGTCTGAAAATGTATATTGAATATCTGCCTTGGTTTTTGGAGAAGAAAATGGCAACCCACTCCAGTATTCTTGCCTGGGAAATCCCATGGACAGAGGAGTTTGGTGGACTATGGTCCATAGGGTCATGTGTCAGACATAACAGCTAAACCACTACTACCACTATATTATAATGACTTTTGAAGATTATGGATATGTTTCATTATTTAAACATGAAAACTCACAATTTTTATCATCAGATGTTATGCACATATTTCATACAGTGAAATATGATTTATGGAGATAATATTAGGGTAGGTGTTGGCAGACTGAATATAAACATTTGTATGTGTGTGTGTATATATATACATACATATATATACACACACACATATATATACATATATACATGTATACATATATATATATATATATATATCAATTGGCTGTTCATGATCCTAAAACTCAATTATTTTGTGTGATACTATGATTTACAAAAAGTATATATATTTGCTTATTCTGATAGCCAAATTTTTATATCTATATATCTCACATGTATTCATATATGTTTGATATTTCATCCATAGTTCCTTGCTCACAGCTCCCGAAATCCTTGAAATTTCCTAAGTATGGAGAGTGGTAAGGGTGTTTTATTCCGTTAATGAGGTGAATTTTGGAAAGCACCTAAGGATAGTTGGTGGTTGTTAGGAAAATAAACTTTGTGATTAGAGGGCTGAAATGTTCAGTCCTACCTCCTAATTTCTGGTGAAGAGAGAAGGGCTTGAGTTAAATCAATTCCCATTGGCCAAAGATTTAGTCAGTCATGACTATGTAATGAAACCTGTATAAAAAATGGAAAAGAGCAGCTTATTGGACCCTTCTTGGAGCACTTCCTCTTCAGGCAACCAGAACGCTTCGGAGCAGACTTCACGAGGACAGAAGTTCCTTTGTTCAGGACTTCGCCCTATATACCTCTTCATCTGGTTGTTGATTCATATCATTTAATATTCTTTTATAATTAAGCAGCGATCTAGTGAGTAAATGCCCTGAATTCTGTGAGCCATTCTAGTAATTAATCAAACTCCAGAAGGGAATCAGGCAGATGCACGGGTAACAACCAAGCTTGCAACTGGCATCTGGAGTTCAGGGTTGTCTTGAGGGCTGAGCACTTTACCTGTGGAATCTGAATCTATTTCCAGGTAAATAGTGTCAGAATTGAGTTGAATTCTTGGATACCCTTCTGGCATCCTATAACTGCTTGTTGGTATGGAAAAACTTATACACACACACATACACACACACACTTGTGCACACATGTTTGAATTGGATCCAGGTACCATTTGGACTACTCTAACTCCCAAAAGATCTCTTGAATATTTTTCTAAATGGGCATCATATTATGGAGGTGGAGAGGGGAAATAACTCAGTTGCATGCATTTTTTAATCTCTCCCAGCAGAAGATGGGAATGAATTAGAAAGAGGTAAGTAAATTTGATGGCAGGTGTACTAAGCCTAAGATTTACTAAATGCCTATTAATTGTCAGGCATTGTACTAGATACTTTATGATTTCAGTTAACGTTCACACTTTTTGAGACATTTTTTCCCTTTCATAGAGAAGTTAAGTGATTTTCCCAGTGTCACTCACTGACAGTATAATCCATTTAAACAGAAGTCTGTCTCACCCAAATCTTATTCTTTCCTTCCTAAACCACATTTCTACTTTTTTTCCACATAGTTTTCAACAGGACAGAAAGAAGAGTGAACAGCTTAAAAAGCTGAATTTAAGGACAGTAATAGCTGGCCCCAAAGCACAAGAATCAATAACAAAAATGCAAACAATGAACAAATCTCCTTCAGAGGAATAATAGTATGAATTCACATGATCCTATCTAAATTAAGTCTAACTTTTGCATCATAGCTGAAATAATTGATATTAAGTGACAATATGTGTTCACAATTCTTCAAACATCCATCTGAAATCATGTTATAGGGGTTTGGGGTTTTTGTGGTCATCTGATCCTTATATATTCTAGGAAGGTCTGTAATAAAGATACTTCCTGGCTTTAAGCAGAAGGGCCATCTGAAGGGAAGACTTGGAGATAAGACGATTGTTTGAACTCTTAATTAACAGACGGGTCCCTTTGAAAAGAAGCTCCGGGCACCACTGTTTTGTTCTTGAACAGAAGAAAGATTTCTTCCAGAATAATCCATAATTTACAGGATTTTGAGAGCTGTTTGGATAAATGGAAGGCTGTTAGCACCTATGGCAAAGAAGCGGAGGGGGGGTGGTCCTCTTTTTGTAATCAGGCACCATGCCAGTCTAGCAGATGGTCAGAGGTATATATAGAAGATGCTTGTGTATTAGGCCGATTGAGTGGCTTCCAGGGGCAATGGAAGAAACAGCCTCACCGTGATTGGAAATCAGAACTCATTTCTAAAATGCAGACATAGCTACTCTGGCACCTGAGAACGCTTTGGAGAATTGAGATCAATACAGCACATAAGAAAGAGGCCTAATGACATTCATGAGTTAAAAGACAAATTTGTTGGCTAAGCCATGTTTGGGAACAAATGTAGCAGCAAATGGGTTCTGCCAAACCCCATGAGTAGGCAGTGCAAACTCTGTTAGCAATTCATGACTCAGGACCCATGTCTTCATGGGAGTTATTGTAAATAAAATTTTACATTTGTAAAGATGATGCTCTATAATGATAATTTGAGGAAGTTGCTGCACAATTAGATTTAACTGAATTAATAATGAATCTGCCACCTGCCTAGAGGTTGCCTCTCCTCCTAGAGTCTCTGAGTTCCTCCCTGTTTTGTTTTTTTTTTTCCTGCCCTGGAGCTCCATGTTACTCTGCTTGCCTCTGCTTAAGACCCTGATCCTCACAGTTATTCTTTAGGGTTTTACTCTTAGCAAAGCTCTGCTAATCTGAGAATCACAAAAATCTGAAAGAAGAGAAAGAGTTTCAGTATGTATGTATTTTAAAGTTGGAGATCTACAAACAGTGTAAGATCAAGAATGGTAAGTAGTCCCATAATGTCTAGGCTGTACTGACACCAAAAATATTTAGGGAATTCAGTTTAGCAAGATTTCTGAGTAATGCTTATTTGCTTGAATCTAAACATTTTAGAGGAGTGCAGATAGTCATGTCAGGATTTAAGTTTTAAAGCATGATTGGATGAAATGTCAATAAGTGCAAATGAGTTTTGTAAAACAAGTTTCATGTGAACCAATATATTGCTCGGCTCACAGAGTCTGCATTTAATTGAAGTTGATCTCATTATACCCTAGGGGATGTAGTCAGAGCTCTGACCTACTAACTTCAATACAATTATTGAATCTTTTTTCAGTACTAAAGTCGATCTGTGTGTGTGTGTGTGTGTGTGTGTGTGTATATGCATATGTATACATGTTTATATTCTAATTGTCTACAAAAGAAATAAACATACAATAGATAATATTTTAACATTTACTCCTCAGAAATTAGTACTTTTCATATGACAGTGTATAATGTCAATTAAAAAAAATAGATACCATTTCAGATGCAATGCATGGAAATTTTGTAACATAGGTAATTTTATTGTCTTTTAATTATTTCCAAACTTGCCAATTTTCAGCTTAGAAAATGTATTTTACCTGTTGTGACTTAAAACAGTGTCAGGCTTATGTGATATAACTACAGCTCAAATTATCAGCAGGAAGCTCCAAAAGTCAAAGATTTTTAACATGAGTGGAATCAAGCTGATTAAATAAAACACACAGACAAGGCAAAAACATTATTTACCCCTATGAGAAGCAATCACTAGATATCCCAAATACTCTGGTTGCCAATTTTTATGAATCACTTTCATTTGTAACTCTTAAAAGAATAAAAAATACTATTGAAATTACAGTTACAAATCTGTGGCAATGGTTGGTTGACAAAAATAAAACTCAAACAAGGAGTTGGCAAGGCCCTTAGCAAATTTTTTATTTGCCTCATTTTGATAAAACTACTATCCTTAGGACTTATTACTGAAAAAATGTCACTAACACACATATGTGTATGCAAAGAGACAAGCCTATTAAAGTTATTGGTACTATTTTGCTTTTATAAATTGTTAGATATTTTTCATTATTTATAAGTTTTATTTTCTGGTTTTCTTTCAAGGAGCTTTTTATAATTCTTCTAATTAAGAATGGTTAACTATATCTATGTATAAAATTAATAGCTGTAAATTCCTAGTGACCTGGGATGCATTTGATGATAAACCAAGAGGAAATGAGAAAGTAAATTATCAAAGAGTTTGAAGAGGCTATCCTAACATGAATTCAAAACCAGAAGACAGTGAGAGATTCAGCCAAATTATTTGATATGTAATGAAAAAAAAATGCACGTTTGAGTGAATTAACTAAAAGCAAACAAATCTAATTAAATCTAATTATATTCGTGCATCAGTTCAGTTCAGTTCAGTTGCTCAGTCGAGTCGGACTTTTGCGATCCCATGGACTGCAGCATGCCAGGCTTCTGTGTCCATCACCAACTCATGGAGCTTACTCAAACTCATGTCCATTGATGCAGTGATGCCATCCAATCATCTCGTCCTCTGCTATCCCCTTCTCTTCTTGCCTTCAATCTTTCCCAGCCTCAAGGTCTTTTCAAATGAGTCATGTTTCCGCATCAGGTGGCCAAAGTATTGGAGTTTCAGCTACAACATCAGTCCTTCCAATGAATATTCAGGATTGATTTCCTTTAGGATGGACTGGTTGGATCTCCTTGCAGTCCAAGGGACTCTCAAGAGTCTTCTCCAACACCACAGATCAAAAGCATCAATTCTTCAGCGCTCAGCTTTCTTTATGGTTCAACTCTCACATCCATACATGACTACTGGAAAAACCATAGCCTTGACTAGACGGACCTTTGTTGGAAAAGTAATGTCTCTGCTTTTTAATATGCTGTCTAGATTGGTCATAGCTTTTCTTCCAAAGAACAAGCATCTTTTAATTTCAAGGCTGCAGTCACCATCTACACTGATTTTGGAGCCCCCCCAAAATAAAGTCTGTCACTGTTTCCGTTGTTCCCCATCTATTTGCCATGAAGTGATGGGACTGGGTGGCACGATCTTTGTTTATTGAATGTTGACTTTTAAGCCAACATTTTCACTCTCTTCCTTCACTTTCATCAAGAGGCTCTTTAGTTCTTCTTCACTTTCTGCCATAAGGGTGGTGCTATCTGCATATTTGAAGTTATCGATATTTCTCCCAGCAATCTTGATTCCAGCTTGTGCTTCATCCAGCCTGGCATATTGCATGATGTACTCTGCACATACATTAAATAAGCAGGGTGACAATATACAGCCTTGACATACTACTTTCCCGATTTGGGACCAGTCTATTGTTCCATGTCTAGTTCTAACTATTGCTTCTTGACCTGCATACAGATTTCTCGGGAAGCAGGTCAGTTTGTCTGGTATTCCCATCTCTTGAAGAATTTTACACAGCCTGTTTTGATCCACACAGTCAAAGACTTTGGTGTAGTCAATAAAGCAGAAGTAAATGTTTTTCTGGAACTCGTTTGCTTCTTTGATGATCCAACGGATGTTGGCAATCTGATCTCTGGTTCCTCTGCCTTTTCTAAATCCAGCTTGAACATCTGGGAAGTTCTTAGCTCACGTACTGTTGAAGGCTTGGAGAATTTTGAGCATTACTTTGCTAGCATGTGAGATGAGAGCAATTGTGCAGTAGTTTGAGCATTCTTTGGCATTGCCTTTCTTTGGGATTAGAATGAAAACTGACCTTTTCCAGTCCTATGGTCACTGCTGAGTTTTCCAAGTTTGCTGGCATATTGAGTGCAGCACTTTCACAGCATCATCTTTTGGGATTTCAAATAGTTCAACTGGAATTCCATCACCCCACTAGCTTTGTTTGTAGTGATGGTTCCTAAGGCCCACTTGACTTCACACTCCAGGATGTCTGGCTCTAGGTAAGTGATCACACCATCATAGTTATCTGGGTCATTAAGATCTTTTTTGTGTAGTTCTTCTGGGTATTCTTGCCACTTCTTCTTAATATCTTCTGCTTCTGTTAGGTCCATACTCTTCCTGTCCTTTATTGTGCCCATCTTTGCATGAAATTTTCCCTTGGTATCTCTAATTTTCTTGAAGAGATCTCGAGTCTTTCCCATTCTATTGTTTTCCTCTTTCTTTGTATTGATCACTGAGGAAGGCTTTATTATCTGTCTGTGCTATTCTTTAGAACTCTGCATTCAAATGAGTATGTCTTTCCTTTTCTCCTTTGCCTTTAGCTTCTCGTCTTTTCTCAGCTATTTGTGGCCTCCTCAGACAAGCACTTTGCCTTTTTGCATTTCTTTTTCTTGGGGGTGGTCTTGATCACTGCCTCCTGTACAATGTCACGAACCTCTGTTCATAGCTCTTCAGGCACTATGTCTTCGAGATCTAATCCCTTGACTCTATTTGTCGCTTCCACTGTACTATCATAATGGATTTAATCTTATTATATTTGTGCATGGTTTGCATATACTAGTAGCAGTTTATTAGACTTAACAATGTTAAGCTTTCATATCTGAGTATACATCAAATAACATTGAACATCAGAAGATAAAGAAAGGTGACACAGCTAAAAAAATAAATATGGACTAATGCACTCAAACAGGAATGAAGTATTAATATGTTCCTAGGTAGAAATTAGACCCTGGTCTTAGGTCCTTTTTGCACTATTGTCTGAGGATTGGTTATTTCTAGGAGTTCCCACATATGCTGGAAATTATCTCCAGTTGAAAGGCAGTAATTACTGTAATAAACAAAGGCTGACCTTAGTTTAAACAAATGAATGCTTTTTGTTGAGTAAGCAGTTTACAAGTACAAATAGCCCTATGAATTCACTAATGGTCTTCCATCTTTATATATTTCCCTTGACATAGACCAAACAACAAATAGTAAGCTCAGAATAGAAATTCATTATTTCTCCTAATAATATGAAATATCTAGAATTATTAAATGTAAATTCTACTACCTTTATCATATCTGAAGTCTCTTACTAAAAATGTCATCCAAAAAGAATATATATATATACACATACACATACACACACAAATGCAAAATATATAATTAAAAAAGGCACATAGGAAATGTGAGAATCAAGCTTCCTCTGACTTTTAATTGAAGCAAATTATTTATTCATTATTAACTAAGGTATTTTGCCTATTGAAAGACAATAAAGGACGTGAATTAATCAAATTGTACTTGAACAAATATGACATCTGGTTAGTGATTCACAATGGTTGCAAGCCTAAGACATTGACAGGAGAAGGAGGGAGACTGCACCCGTAGTGCTTTGAAATCAGTGGCTCTCTACTCTGCTGGCACATGAGAATCATCCAGTGGAGATTTTCAAACAGGAATAATCAGTGTTTCCTCTGCACTCCCAGGGGTTCTGATTTATCATCCTGGAACAGGTTCTAGATATAGAAGTTTGGGCAAAAAGTTACTCACTTGAAGAGTGAAACTAGGTATAGATTTTTCCTCACAATTTTGTGGAATGCTGGATTCTTTCCTGAGGAATTCTGAAATCTTTCATTGTCCTATTATTTGAAAGATATGATAGGCGATTAAAAGCATGTATTTTAATCTAGTGCTGATTAAGTTTAATGTGGAATTAGTAGGAAACTTTTAACATGGATAATGATGAAAATAACACTGAAGAATGACATAATAGCATGAAAATGTATTCTTTCAGATTATTCTTTGTTGATAATTCCAATGTTTTTACTGGATATCATTAAAATAAAATAAACATGTAATTGTAATGTTATATAGATTATTCTCTAAAAAGAGCAGAAATCTGGTTTAGTACCTTTGAATTATTCTTTTGTATTATTAAATTTTTAATATTAATATTTGTTGAATACACGTGATGCATAGGTCACTTATTCAGTGATGGGCCTGCACAATTATCTTTTAATTCTCAGCAATCATATGTGTTAGTTACTATTAACATCATCCTGATCCTTAGAGAGGTCACTTAGTTTAAAGTCACATTACTAGATTATCTTCAGTAATATAGACACAATCCATGGTCTTGGATGGGATGACCTACAGAGACCATCAAGACCTTGCCTATCTTATTGGAAGGACAACTGCAAAATCATATCAATGAAATCACTATAGTATCATAGTGGAAGAACAGAAGCCTAGATTAATGTAACAGAACAGAGAGCTTAGGGGCAGACCCAGGTGGTGCCAATGCAGGAGATATAGAGATGCAGGTTTGATCTCTGGTTCAGAAAGTTTCCCTGGAGGAGGGCATGGCAACCCCCTCCAATATTCTTGCCTGAAGAAATCCATGGACAGACTGGGATTCTGTAGAGTGGTGGGCTACAGTCCATGGGGTCACAAAGAGTCGGACACAACTGAAGTGACTTAGCACACAAACTCTCATACATATGTGGGAATTTGCTGTATGAAAAATTGCTACCAATAGCAAAAGAGTAGATGGCTTGGGTCAATAGTATGGCAAAAAATGACTGTACAGAGAAATGTAAATTAAGTCATGTAATATGGTTATTCACCTGGTAGATTGGCAGCCTCATCAACTGCAGGTGCAGCTGTGGAGTGGTGTCGCTATTTTGGAGAGAATCTGGCAAGTTCAGTTTACTTTAGGTGAAAAGCAGTAAGTATTCTTAGACTCAGTTTGGACTTTGCATTATTAATTTTATCTCATAAATTCCATGCCAACTGTGAGTAGTAGAGAAAGAAAGCACACTGTAAATTTATGTTAATATTGGTATGGTTCAAATATTTATATGTGTGCATTGTTTTCTCCAATTTGAAAACAAGAATTGCAGAAGAAAGATGAAAGCGAATCGAAAAAAGTCTGAGTTAACATTTATGTGGTAGAAAGAGCACACCCTGAAGTTACATACAATTACCTGAAAGATGCCAGTGAATCTCAGTAATATTAGTTATGGCCATCAGTTAGTATTTATGGAGCTCCTGCTGTGTATATGCCTCTGGAAAACATTTGTTTGTGTAGAATGGATTGCCCGTTTCTGAGCGTCTCGAGAGATTTCAGTTTGGATTCGAATTCCTACTTGTTTTGTTTTTGTTAAATCTGAAGTAAGGTAATGTATAATGGAAAGTCCTTGGTTATTCTGGAAAAATCCCATAAATTTAGCTCTAGTAACAGACTTTCCATTCACATAGCTAGATACCTTGCTTAAAATTAAAGCAATTTAACAAGCTGAAAAAAATATGGTTCTAACAAATATTTCTTTTTAAAAAAGCAAATGTTCTACTTTAAAAATAAAAAGAACTTGCCATATGAAGGAAAAGATATTATCTTTGTTTTGCTAGTTAAGAGGTTTCTAAAAGCCTATAAATCAGAGATTTACCATACTTACCATTTATGAGTTCCCTCTGGGAAATATAAAGCTGTATATTTTTTATTAGAATCTATTAGTAGAGCTCATTTTTATTATTGTGATGTCACATTCTTAGAGTTTCATTAAATTAGCAACATTTGTAATGAACCTTAATTGCTTCAAATAGTTTTTGTTTCAGTACACTAACATTGCCTGAGCAAATAAGACAAATCTATTTTGCCAATCTGGGACAGACTCTGAACCATGGAAAGAACTGGATTTTTATTTGCATTTTATTCATGTATTTTATGAAATTGAACCAACAAATGACTGTGTTTAGTGCATTCATTATCTTAAAAATGAATTATTTTTGCTGAGACCTAACGTCTTTAGCGAGTGCTAAATCCTAAACCCACATTCAATTTCAATTAGTCTACTTCTGAGTAAGAACTCATGGAACGACATAATACATTATTAAAACTTTCATGATATTTAAGGTAGAAAATTTAGATTACAAACAGCATGCATGGATTTTTAAAAGGCACAGTATAAATTAAAATATAATATGTGTACACTAAAATACAAGAAAGATAAATAGCAAATACTAACTATCCTCAAGTTATCTGAGTACTCAAAGCACTGAGGTTGCTAGAAAAGTGAATTTTGTTATAACAGAAAATATCCATTAGCAAATTCATGTTATAAATATATTCCTCTTAAACATTCTTTTCCACTTGTGTCTAGAACCTATCTCCACTCTTTAAGTCAGTCTTTGTAGATCAGTCTCAGATAATCCAATAATCTGAAGTAAACACATCATATATCACTTGTAAAGTAAAATTGCAAATCTTACCATAGATACAGGATCTCACAAAAGAAGAGATTTCCATGAAAGCACTGTTGGAGAACTGCTTGTATTACACAAAAAAAATATTGACCAGATGAGATTTTTCAGAGTAAGACCAGTTGAAGGTTTAGACTGAGAAAATCTGTTAAGTATAACAAAATGGTTGCTTCATAAAGAATAAGACAATTCTGATAAAATCAAATGTGAAGTGATGGATATAAGATCTTTCTACCACACAGTATTTATCAGAGAAATTGTGTGAGATTAGGTGCTTGATTCATTATCCAAGACAGAGCTGCAAACAGAACATATTTAACTGAGCATGACATTAATGACTTTTGTAAGTTGCGGTTTATTTTTTAAAAGTCCTAATTACTTTTTCAATTTTAATAAAACCTACACTTGAATTTGTGTCTGTTCCTGTGTGTGTGAATTCTCTTTAAGTGAACTTTGTTCGACTAGAGATGGATAATAAAGACTGCTTGCATACTAAAATTTGGGGTTTTGATGATATTATTTTCACTTTTTGCTTTTCTTTATTTTCTAAATTACCTGTATTGGTAGCATATTAATTATGTAATCATTAAAACCTTCAATATGTCATTTTTAGAAATTGGAGGATACTTGTGGATTGCTTACTTAAATGAAGACTATTAATTGACACACTTGTAAATATTTTTAAATATTGTCTTTCTAAAGTTATCACTTGGCTGACATAAAGTGTTAAAGCATTTTTAAATTCAAAGAATAAAATTTTCCCTTGACAAAAAACAAATTGTTTGAATTATAGAGGATATAGGTGTCTATGTAAAAGGCACTGTAATCTAATATTGATAGAACAATCAAATAAATTTTTACTCTATGTCAGAATGCTTGTTAAATATCAAAAATACATCACATGTATTTTCTTTCATGTTCTAAGTCCTCCCTAAAACTTTGATTTTAGTTAAACTGGTTGATTCTGATAGTTGCTTCCAAAGCAAATTTAAGTGAACTTAGTATGAATTACAAAAACAATTATTTTTTTATCAACAGTATCTTTTCTTTGATGAATAGAAAATAATATAAGATACATCTATACAAATGTCTAATTTATGTAAGGCAGCAGAAGTAATTGGGTAGTTACTGTTACTTGTGTGAAAACTGTACTTCTGTCATTGATAGTGGCCTTATTTTAACTTTTTCTCTAGCTTTCACTTGTTCACCTACAAAGTTACTAATAAACATCAAGAACAAAATTGTAGTGTCCATTCAACTACTTTTACAAGTTAATACAGTCATGTTAATACTCATTTTGACAAGTTCTAGAGAAATCTATTGGTTGACAATAAAATGGATATAACAGAATTTATTTACACAAGCTTCTCTTTAACTTTTACTTTAAAGATAGGGCAAACATCAATTGTTGAGTACAATCTGAATTTTTCTCCTTCTATAACTTTTCTCCTTGTAGAACTACTGGTGTTAATGGAAATAAGATAGAAATACATAAAAGAAAGGTAGGTTAAGACTTGGGGTTTCCCTGGTGGTCCAGTGGCTAAGACTCTGTGCTTCTAAAGCAGGGAGCCTAAGTGCAATCCTTGATCAGGGAAGTAGATCCTACCTGCCACAACTAAAGATCCCATGTGCCACAAGGAAGACCTGACTAGCCCAGTAAACATAGGCTTCCCTGGTGGCTCAGTTGGTAAAGAATCTGCCTGCAATGTGGGAGACTTGAGTTCGATCCCTGGGTTGGGAAGAATCCTCCGGAGGACGGCATGGCAACCCACTCCAGTATTCTTGCTTGGGAATCCCCATGAACAGAGGAGCCTGGTGGGTTACCAGTCCACAAGGTCACAAAGAGTTGGACATGACTGAGCTGTTAAGCAAAGATTAAGACTAAAAGGAAATACAAGGATATTAAAGGCTGTGGTGAATAGGGGTGTCCTGTCTCTGAGTAACGTCTTGGTTAAATTATGGAGTGAATAGTCTGATTCTTTTAGAACATTTTCACTAATGAGGATTTCTGTGGCTAACCCTATTCTAGAAATGGTAATTTAATTTTGTGCTGTTCTCTGTGAAAGGTCTTTGTATGTCTCCACTGGTTAAATTTTAAAATTGAAAACACCTAAACCACATTTGAAAAAAGATAATGAACAGACATATTTACTCATAATTACAAGCAGCATATATTTTAAAGCAAACAATGAATGACATATTATTTTGTGTAGCTCTTCTTATTCTTGATGTTAAACTACTTTGCAGTGTCTCTTTAATTTTCTTAAGGCAGAAAAATCCATTTCAGGCATCTGTTTCTGGATTAGATCTTTAGAAACTGAGGTCATGTCTGACCTGAATGAACATTAAAACTCAACACATCAAAAACATACTTTATAAGATTTAAAGCTTGGGTAAAGTTCATTTCTTCTTTCTTTCGACTTTATTTTACAATATCTGTGTAAATTTAAGATACTTTTCCAAAGTTCTATTATATATCATCTTCAAAATGCAGATGCTAGCGTAAAACATATGACAAGCAAAGTATGTCATATTATATAGAGGAATTTGATAGGACCTTGATAGTTCTTAAAAATCAATGTCCCTTTCTTAAAACATTTTTAATCTCAAATTATGAAAAATTTCATACATGCAGAAAACCACACAAATATAATAAGCACTCATTTACACTCCACATAAACCATCATTAAATTTTTGCCCCATTTGGATTAAATTCTTTTTTAAGTAGACACTAAAATTTACAGATTCTGGTATAGCTGTATCCTTCTCTCTTTCTACTCCTCACTTCCCCAGACATAACTAGCATCTTGAAGTTGATGTAAATCATTCCCTGCGTGTTTTTATACTTTTACTAGACATGTATGGTTCTCTTATTTCATCTGTAAAATTAAATTGTGATACTTAATAAATTGATATATCATTATTATTAGTTTTTAAAATTTTATTAGAACCAACTGAATAGCACTAAAATTAGAATCGACTAGGCTCCTGCCAAGACTTCAATCTTTAAAATTGATTTTGGGGGAATAAAAATCCCTTTATGTAACAGTTATTATGAAGTGTTCCATTTTTTCTTCATGACCTTTGTTTCCCACTTGTATAATTATTTATACTGAAATTCATTAGCCTGTTCCCGAAGAGAAGCACTAAAGGCTATATAAGTAACCAGGGGTTAATTGGATAAATGTGGTAATTTGAAAGCTTATACATGCTGACTTGCAGTTATTAATAATACATGAAGCTTACTACCTTGATGTGGGAAGTGAATGAGAATAGAAGCTAGATTCCCTGTATGTGATAGGTGGCAATTCAGGAAAACTGCTTTAATCTGTTTCTGACTCAGTTTCCTCATGTATGAAGTAAAGATAATAAAATCCACTCTGCCAAGCTGCTGGGAAGATTGTGTGTGTGTGTGTGTGTGTGTGTGTGTGTGTGTGTGTGTGTGTGTTAAGTCGCTTCAGTTGTATCTGACTCTTTGTGACATTATGGACTGTAGCTCACAAGGCTCTTTTGCCCACGGGATTCTCCAGGCAAGGGGATCTTCCCCACCCAGGGATCGAACCCGTGTCTCTTATGTCTCCCGCATTGGCAAGCAGATTCTTTGCCACTAGCACCATCTGGGAAGGCCCAGGATTATATGAGAAAATGCCAAACAAACAGTGTTAAGTGCCTACTAGATTTAAGTTATCACAGGGAATGACAATTGCGTATATTTTGCACTTTCAGAAATAAGTTCATTGACAGAATTGGAAGACTTAAATATAAAGAATTTTCATTTCTATGTTCCCTCTTGATATCTCGTTTCTTAAGTAAGACATAGTTTCTTTGGTATACTTCTTAAGGTGATGTACCCTAGAGGTAAATTATTATTGGGTAAGATTGCCGGCAGAAATATCAATAACCTCAGATATGCAGATGGCACAACCATTATGGCAGAAATCAAAGAGGAACTAAAGAGCCTCTTGATGAAAGTGAAAGAAGAGAATGAAAAAGTTGTCTTAAAATTCAGCATTCAAACAATGGAGGTCATGTTCTCCAATCCCATCACTTCATGGCAAATAGATGGGGAAACAATGGAAATGGTGAGAGATTTACTTTTTTGGGCTCCAAAATTGCTGCAGATGGTGACTGCAGCCTTGAAATTAAAAGATGCTTGTTCCTTGGAAGAAGAGCTATGTCAAACCTAGACAGCATATTAAAAAGCAGAGCTATTACTTTGTTGACAAAGGTCCATCTAGTCAAAGCCATGTTTTTTCCAGTGGTCATGTATGGATGTGAGAGTTGGACCATAAAGGAGACTGACCGCCAAAGAATTAATGCTTTTGAACTGTGGTGTTGGAGAAGACTCTTCAGAGTCTCTTGGACTGCAAGGAAGTCAAACCAGTCCATCCTAAAGGAAATCAATCCTGAATATTCATTGGAAGGACTGATGCTGAAGCTGAAGTTCCAGTAATTTGGCTACCTGATGTGAAGAGCCGACTCATTGGAAAAGACTCTGATACTGGGAAAGATTGAAGCCAGGAGCATAAGGACGACAGAGGGTGAGATAGGTGGATGGAATCATGGACTCAGTAGACATGAGTTTAAGCATGCTGCAAGAGATGGTGAAGGACAGGGAAGCCTGGTGTGCTGCAGTCCATGGGACTGCAAAGTGTCAGACATGACTGAATGGCTGAACAACAACAAATTTTTTCAGAACTCTAGGTTTTCTTTTTTCCAAGAGTGTTGAAAGTATCTAATTGCCTGTATTAAAGTCCTTTCTTATTAAAATATCTAGAGAAATTTCTTGTTCCTTTAACACTACCAACTCCTTCCAAAATCCTCAATAGGTTTTGAAAACAGAGACCCACCATGCAATCACTAGTTGTTACCCCCAGGACCTCCAGGATGAGGATCTGGCATTTGTTAACTCACTTGTTTGATTAGAAGTGAGTACAATCTGAATGCAATTAGAAAATGAGCCTCTAGTGTAGATTTTAAAGATCTCACCACAAGAAAAAATGATTGTAACTTCTTATGGTGATGGATGTTAACTAGACTTCTTGTGGTGATCATTTTGCAAACTATACACATGTTGAATCATTTTGTTATACATTTTGAAGCTAATATAATGTTATCCATCAATTAGATCTCAATTAAAAAAATTAGAATAGAAAGAGAAAATGAGAACCTAACTATTAGTATCCTAAAGTGACAAAACAATATCATGATATAACCCCTATGGTCACCTGTAATGAAATGCCAACTGAGAAAGGCTTTGATGGGCTTCACAGTTTTTGTAGTAGACTATTATGATATTAGGGACAGAGCCTCAGACATAGAGAACAGACCTGCGGACAATGGGGTCAGGGGAAGGAGAAGGTGGGATGAAATCAGAAAGTGCCATTGACATATATACACTCTGTGTGTGTGTGTTAGTTGCCCAGTCATGTTTGACTCTTTGTGACCCCATGGGCTGCAGCCCGCCAGGTTCCTCTGCCCATGGAATTCTCTAGGTAAGAATATTGGAGTGGGTAGCCAGTATCTCCACTTCCCTGGAGATCCCTGGACGAATCTCCCAGGGATCTTCCCAATCCAGGGATCGAAGCTGGGTCTCCTGCATTGTAGGCAGATTCTTCACTATCTGAGTCACCAGGGAAGCCCCACATATATACAGTACCACATGTAAAATAGAAAGCTAGTGGGAAGCTGCCACATAGCCTAGGGAGTTCAGCTCTGTGATGACCTAGATGGTTGGGATGGAATGGGAGTGGAATGGATCAAGAGGGAGGGGAATATACATATACCTACAGTTGATTCACCTTGTTGTGAATACAGAAATTAATACAACACTGTAAAGCAATTATACTCCAATTGTAAATAAATAAAAAACACTCAGGGGCTATATGGGTGGCCCTACCTCTTCTGAGTGCACTGAATCATTTAGAGAAGTGATATACCCAACTTTTAAATTCTTGACTCAAGGCCCAACGGGAGCACAGATAATATCTTGTGGCTTATGGCCTCAGTGCCCTTGTGGCTGAAATTCTGACTCAGCACTGCTGGATTGGGGTCTCTTGTGTGAAAGTTTAGAGCATTGACTGGGACAGTGCAGGACCTGAAAACTGGAATAGAATTATGTGAATGGGTTCAGATAAACTTGAGCCTTCCTCTCAACAGCAGGAAGGGTCTTTTCTTCCCAGGGATGAAGCTGGAGTTGCCTTACTTGGAGTCCTTCAGATAGTTACCACATTAAAGGATATCCATTCACCTCTCACCCTGCCCTACGGCTCCTAATTACCTCCAGAGTAAAGTTCAGATTCAATTTCCAACATGTCACAACTATAACACCTAATTCAGGAAAAGGAGGCTTACTAGATTTTGCTAATTTATACCAACAGAATCCTGAGGAATATCTATGGAATGGGATTCTAAATGTGTTAGACCAGGAACAAAGGAAAGTAATATTAAGGTGGCTGCATTTATTAATATGATTGGATTTAACAGAAATTCTGAAATCAAGGGCTAGTTTGAGCTGTTGCAAGTGGTTCTAGCTGTCTGCTTGGTATTGACTGAAAATTAGCCTCAAGTGATGTATTTAGTAAATAAAGTTAAATGCCTGAAATTCTTTGGCATAATGGGGAGGAATCCATGTGACTACCAAGCATTTGACATGCGGCTGATCTAAATCAAGATGTCCTTAAAGAGTAAAATAGTGCTATCTCAATGATAATTTTAATATGGATTACATATTGAAATAATAATATCTTGTCTGTATTAGGTTAAGCAAAATGTAATTTAAAAAACAATTTCAGTTATTTCTTTTTACTGTGTTTTAAAATATGGCTTTTAGAAAATGTATAAGTATACATGTGGTTTGCATCTATGGCATGCATTTATAACTTTATTGGGCAGTGCTGATACAGAGGGATTCAAACGTTTGAGTGGATTTATCATTTGTGACATACTTACCCATTCTCCAATTTTGTTTCCTGCAAGGGCCCATTAGACAATCAGATCAACAAGGCATTTAGTACTATGCTCCAGAGAGGAGACCCTGCATCCTTGGAAAACATTGTAGCCTTTGTTCTTTGAAGGCTGGGGATGAAATTAGAAAGCACTGTCATTGTAATAAGCTCCCTGATTTCAATGCGGATGATAAGGTCATGGGGTGAAAAGTAAAAGTCACTCAATCATGTCTGACTCTGAGACTCCATGGATGATACAGCCCATGGAATTCTCCAGGCCAGAATACTGGAGTGGGTAGCCATTCCCTTCTCCAGGGGATCTTCCCAATCCAGGGATCAAACCCAGGTCTCTCACATTGCAGGCAGATTCTTTACCAGATGAACCACTGGGGAAGCCTAAGGATACTGGAGTGGGTAGCCTATCCCTTCTCCAGTGGATCTTCCCGTCCCAGGAATTGAACCAGGGTCTCCTGCATTGCAGGAGGATTCTTTACCAGGGTCACAGGGTGGCCAAGACCAAATGGTCACAATTAACTATCAGAGACAAAGTGAGCATGGTTTTCCCAATAGTCACCCAACTCCCATGGATTTTTGTTGTGGTTTACACATCATGACTTCCTAAAATTAAAATAGTTGTGAAGTGATCAAAGTATAATTAAGTTTTAAATAAATAAAGAACTCTAGGTTTGGTGAAAAAAGACCTGAGTCCACCACCCAATTGCCAGAGCATGAGTGGTCACCTAGTGAGTGGATTTGAACCCCCATAACTGAAGGAGAGGCCTAGTAGTTATGAAAAAGGGTCACACAATACCCTTTACATAAATCAAATTTATGTACTATAACTTTATTTCTGGATTTCCCTAAAGGAAGCCCATTTATCAAGACATCTGATTTGATGAAAGGAAGATGCGGAGTGTGTGGTATTAATATCTAGAGATCTGGAACACAAGTGCGTTTCATCAGTCAAATGATAGAGCTTTGTCTTAACACATCTGCCAGTGTGCCTGAAAAATCCATCTTGTAACAATCTTTTCCGTTTTTGAAAACATATTTGAATCAACAATTGGCAAAATAAAAGCTGTCTCCTTGACCCATTGAATGAAGGCTTTTAAAATTTATTTATTTAAAAAATCTTTTATTTTGGCTGTGCCATGGGATTTGTGGGATTTTAGTTCCCCAATCAGGGATTAAACATAAGCCATGGCAGTGAAAGCCCTGAGTCCTAACCATTGGACCACTAGGGAATTCCTGGGAGCCATTTTTTTTTAAATGGTAATAAGCGTTTAGAATTACTGCTCTATGTAAAATCAACAAATCAAATGAGATACCCTATCTCTGTGATTACTTTGCCAAAAAAGGCCCATCTAGTCAAAGCTATGGTTTTTCCATCAGTCATGTACAGATGTGGGATTTGGACCATAATGAAAGCTGAGTTCCAAAGAATTGATGCTTTTGAACTGTGGTGTTGAAGACTCTTGAGAGTCCCTCGGACTGCTAGGAGATCCAACCAGTCCATCCTAAAGGAAATCAGTCCTGAACATTCATTGGAAGGACTGATGCTGAAGCTGAAACTCCAATACTTTGGCCTCCTGATGCGAAGAACTGACTCATTTGAAAAGACCCTGATGCTGGGAAAGATTGAAGGCAGGAAGTTGGAGGTGGTTGTATGGCATCACTGACTTGATGGACATGAGTTTGAGCAAACTCTGGGAGTTGGTGAAGAACAGGGAAGCCTGGCATGCTGCAGTCCATGGGGTCACAAAGTCGGACACAACTGAGCGACTGAACTGATCTCTGTGAAAACACGAGCCAATTCCTGCCAATTTCAAGGACCATTTCATTGTACAATGGGCATTTGACCTTATCTTTTCTCCATTAAACTAAGTCCTAGGATAACAGAGATAGTGTTTGGAGACATGTCAAGATTACTGTATTTAAATCAGGAGATTTAAGTGTTAAAGAATCTTGCAGATATTTTCTTTTTACCAGAGAAAATTAACAGACATTGGCACATAAATTGCAGCTACTATTCTGGCAAATTCATTCTTCTCCAGTAAAGAAATCACACCAGAATAATTTTCCTTTCACTTGGTAGGTATGGTGCTACATATCTTATCTAAGGGTACATTAACCCTCTCGCTTTATTCCTCTGAGATCTTGATCATCTCACTACCCCCAAGTCAACGTCCTGGACCACTAGGTTGTTGAAATCCTGCTCATAAATCTTGGTGAGCAGTAAGCAGCAGTTACTCTATGACTTTGTAAGAACTAAGCATTCCATAGGATGTGAGATAAAAATCCCGTTTAAAAAAAACAAAACAAAACAGGTTCTGCCTACTATTTCTGTGAAGTTTAATGGTATGTTCCTGTCAGGATATTTTTGCCAAAGTTACCCACATATTTTAGTAATATCTCTACTTGTTGGGTATCTTTGGATAATGGTGGAAATATATAACACATTTGGGTGAACTTTTTCTTCCTATTAATCAACTGCCCTCAGTGCTATCCCTTTTGAGTGTGACACAGAGCAAGAGAAGGCTGCCCTACTGATCCAGCTTGCCATGCAAAGCAGCTTTCTTGTCTAGGCCACATGATTGAGAAAATCAAAGCAGTGGTGAGACATGAGTGAGTGAGTGAAAGTTGCGACCCCATGAACTGTAGCCCACCAGGCTCTTCTGTCCATGGAATTCTTCATGCAAGAATACTGGAACAGGTTGACATGCCCTCCTCCAGGAGAGCTGACAGACCCAGGAATCAAACCCTGGTCTTCTGCATTGTAGGCAGATTCTTTACTATCTGAGCCTCCAGTGAAGCCCAATGGGACTTGGTATGATTGCAGATTCTGGCAGTAGAATCACAGCGTTGAGCACCTTGGGCTTCAGGGGAAAGCAATGATCCTAGTTGTAGTACTAACCTTTAGCTGATTCAATAGTTTCTTTGCAGCAATGTAAAGTAATAATAATAAAATACTTTAATTTTATAGCAAATGTTTATGTACTAATTACATGACCCTCCAAGTATTAACTCTTTGGATAACTGAAGTCTATGAATTGTGGGGAAAAAAATCTAGAGAAATGACTGTAAGGAGAAAAAAAATGATCATTTCCTATAAATCTCTCTAAAAATTAGAGATTAGGAAAGATTAGCCAATTCTGTTTAAAGTTTTAAAACATTAGTGAGTGCCAAATATTATTTCCTTTTTATGAATTGGAAAAGCTAAAACAGAAAAGATGGAGCATGGTTTCCATAGGACTTTAAGCAGGGTTCTGAAGTGCAGGCATGAGACTCTACTCATGACTGTAAGCTGACGACAGTTCATGGCTGGAAGCTAAGCATCATGTTGCTGGCATGTACTGCTTAGTGGGCTTCCTTGGTGGCTCAGTGGTAAAAAAAATCTGCCTGCCAATGCAGGAGACATGGGTTTTGATCCCTGGGTTGGGAAGATCCCCTGGAGAAGGAAATAGCAACCCACTCCAGTATGCTTGCCGGGAGAATTCCATGGAAAAAGGAGCCTGGCAGGTTACTGTCCATGGGGTCACAGAATAGGACAAGGCTTAGTGACTAAACAACAACAACAACTGCTTGGAAGGCTTTGAACGTGGGATGTGTCTTACTAGGTTATGAGGGAGTCATGTCCAAAGTCTTGCCTCTGTAGTCAAAGTGGAGAATAGTTAAGCTAAAATATTAATACTTTGCATAAATTGTTGTGTAAATGAAGATCTTACTGAATTCTTGAGATAATTAGGTAGACCATTTTACTGTGGCTGATACAACACAAGAATTATTTTTCTTCAAAATTTGTTAAACCTCTCTAAATCTCTTACTCTGAATTTCTCATATGCATAGGAGCTCTGTCTTCAGGATGTCGGTTCAGTTCAGTTCAGTTCAGTCGCTTAGTCGTGTCCGATTCTTTGTGACCCCATGAATCACAGCACGTCAGGCCTCCCTGTCCATCACCAACTCCCGGAGTCTACCCAAACCCTTGTCCATCGAGTCGGTGATGCCATCCAACCATCTCATCCTCTGTTGTTCCCTTCTCCTCCTGACCCCAATCCTTCCTAGCATTAGGGTCTTTTCCAATGAGTCAACTCTTCGCATGAGGTGGCCAAAGTATTGGAGTTTCAGCTTCAACATCAGTCCTTCCAATGAACACCCAGGACTGATCTCTTTTAGGATGGACTGGTTGGACCTTCTTGCAGTCCAAGAGACTCTCAAGAGTCTTCTCCAACACCACAGTTCAAAAGCAGCAATTCTTCGGCACTCAGCTTTCTTCATTGTTCAACTCTCACATCCATACATGACCACTGGAAAAACCATAGCCTTGACTAGACAGACCTTTGTTGGCAAAGTAATGTCTCTGCTTTTCAATATGCTATCTAGGTTGGTCATAACCTTCCTTCCAAGGAGTAAGTGTCTTTTAATTTCACACTCACACTTAAAAAGGGCCTAATACTTTATTTTTGGGCTCCAAAATCACAGCAGATGGTGACTGGAGCCATGAGATTAAAAGACGCATGCTCTTTGGAAGAAAAGTTATGACCAACATAGACAGCATATTAAAAAGCAGAGACATTACTTTGCCAACAAAGGTCCGTCTAGTCAAAGCTATGATTTTTCCAGTAGTCGTGTATGGATGTGAGAGTTGGACTATAAAGACAGCTGAGCGCTGAAGAATTGATGCTTTTGAACTGTGGTGTTGGAGAAGACTCTTGAGAGTCTCTTGGACAGCAGGGAGATCCAACCAGTCCATCCTAAAGGAAATTACTCCTGAATATTCACTGGAAGGACTGATGCTCAAGCTGAAACTCCAATACTTTGACCATCTGATGCAAAGAACTGACTCATTTGAAAAGACCCTGATGCTGGGAAAGATGCTGGGAAGGTGGGAGGAGAAGGGGACGACAGAGGATGAGATGGTTGGATGGCATCACTGACTCAATGGATGTGAGTTTGAGTAAGCTCTGGGAGTTGGTGATGGACAGGGAGGCCTGGCGTGCTGTAGTCCATGGGGTTGCAAAGAGTTGGACATGACTGAGCGACTGAACTGAACTGACTTTATGTTTCAGAGTGTATCTACTTATCTATACATCTCTAAAATTTGTTACTTTGGGAGATATTCAAAAAAATAAAAGTGAAAAGCATTCTTTCAAAAATTCAGATCAAAACTATTCATGCAAAGTATTTTCTCCACTGGAACATCTAACTAAGAAAATAAAGTTAGATGAAATTTTCCTATTAAAGTCAAGGTTTTTCCATTTTATGGAAGCTGAGACACTTTCTCTTTCCTCCTCTACTCAAAATGTGTAGCTACAAGGTTTTCCAGATTGAAAATGTTATAAAATACTAAATATAACAATCAGTGTCTTAGTCAACACCTTTTTGCAATGATTTAAATCTCCAAAACATTCATTACAATCTATGAGATTACAATTATTGTTAATAATGTTAGGACAACACAAAATTTGATTTTTAATATAAAAAATTAATTGAAATAGACTGCTTTGAAATCTTCTTTCATAGATTCCCATTGTTGTTATGGTTCAACTTAATTTTCAATTCTCAAATCCACTTGAAGCTTCCATGTTCCACGTCCCTTAAACTTTAGGAAGCCAAATTTAGGCATGTCTACTCCCTATGCCAATTATCACAAAAATAAGGCCAGTTTTTCGTTTTGCTTTAATTCAAAAAGAAAGAATTTTGGAGTGGTATACATAAGTGTAACCCAATATCCCAATCTTCTGTCTCATTTGCTTCTTTTTCATATTTTCAGAGAATTGGCAGAACTGCCTGAAAATTGTGGTCACTAAAAAAAAAAAAAAATCACACATTTTACAGCTTTGTAAATCTGGAAAAAATGTGTCTCTTTCCCTTTACTTTGAAAGACTAAACCAATTGGTTAAATTGTTATGATGCTATGATTTTCTTTCCAATATGGGTTAAAAGAAAGTAGAGATGGTTTAACTTACCATTTTAGTGAATGTTTATTAATTCCCTATGATGCACAAATGTGTGATGCACAAGTTGCAAAGAACAAGTTAATGAGGGGTTCATCAGATATAATGATACAAAGAAGAGTCATGCATGATACTGATTTTAACAGAATTTGAATCTTAAATACCCCGTGTCCCCAGTACAATGCCCTCCCCAGTGTAGGCACTTCATATGAATAAAATTCAATTATTAACTCCAGAAAAAACTGGTTTTGTTTATGTAAACGAATGAATGATCACACAAATATTTCATAAAGAGTAGCATAGGTATTTTATATGAATTTGCATATTAGTATGTTATTTTCTAGAGCCAAATAGACAGGGCTTAAAAATATATTAATATGTAGCCACTTAAGTGTAGCTTTAATTTTAATGTGTTCAATAGTTTATTTTCTTACACTTCCTCATTTCCAATTGACTCTATGACATATTTTAAGTTAAAAAATGCACTAAAAGTCAGATTTGAGAGACATGGTTCTAGTTAAGTTTTCACTGCTAAATATCTATACTATCGTGGTTAAATCATAATAACTTTAAGAGTCTCAGTTTTCTCACCTATAAACTGATTATGAAGAGACTTCTAATAATTTACCCATATATTAGAAGACTCAGAAAGGGAAAGGGAAAGTCGCTGTGTCCTGTCCGACTCTTTGCAACCCCATGGAGCCTGTCAGGCTCCTCTGTCCATGGAATTCTCCAGGCAAGAATACTGGAGTGGATGGCCATTCTCTTCTCCAGGGGATCTTCCCAACTCAGGATGGAACTCAGGTCTCCTGCATTGAAGGCAGATTCTTGACCAACTGAGCCACCAGGAAAACCTGAAGACTCAGAGGTTTAGCATAAAAAGCAATTGTCAGTAAAATTAGTTTGAAATCTTGACTTACGGAAATTCTTTAGAGATCAAAGGATAAGAAAGAACTCTCAGAAGTTTATCATAATAAACAGATAAAATATATTGCTAAAAGCATTGGTAGACAATAAATACCAAGGATGTTTCCCAGAAAGTAGGAGAGAAAACAACAAAGAATTAGAAATTAGGAAAGAAAGGACAAGAGACTTAATGAATCAATCTAAGGGGTTCACAGGCTGATTAACAACAATTTCAGAACAGGGAATGTAGAGGTGGGAATTATCAAAAAATAATTTAAGAAAATTTCCCTTTGAGTGACTGAACTGAGTGACTGATCCAGTACCCAGCATTTGAACAAATAAGCAACAAACATGGTTAAGCCACAATAGAGTTAATTATAGCAAAAGTTCTTTGTTCTTGATGTTTTAAAAGTTTTTTTTTTTTTTTATAAATTTATTTATTTTAGTTGGGGGCTAATTACTTTACAATATTGTAATAGTTTTTGCCATACATTGACATGAATCAGCCATGGGTTTACATGTGTTCCCCTTCCTGGACCCCCCACCCACCTCCCTCCCCATCCCATCCCTCTGGGTCATCCCATTGCCCAAAGTTTTATTATGATATATTTTGTGAAAACTAGGCTTCTGTTACAGAGAAGACAAACCAGGAAAGTGGAAGAACTGACTGCTGGGAAATAGGAGAACTAATATAAGAGTGATGAAAGAAGGTCCGAAATTCCCAGGTCTAGAGAGTCAGTTTGGGACAAAAATGGAGGCTTTTATGAGAAAGACATCTGAAAAAACCTCCGATCAATGGAATATTGGACATAATTAAGCACTTGGGAAGTTTCAGTTCCAGAAAATGAACAGTCTTGTACAAAGATGGCAATGCAATTTTAGTATTTTACTTGACTCACAAAGGGACAACTTGCTTAAGCCTTACCAATGTAAACTCTGACTGTTAATTTAACAAAGAATGTGATAGTGGAAGAAGAGGGAAAAAGATTATGAGATAACATATAAAACTGACAAGTCAAGAAGTATTTGCAGATTCAATTTATTTAAAAATATAAAGGAAATTATCAGAAGAAATATCTAAAAGAGTAAGAAAATAGATTAAAGGGAGATAGGTTCAAGAATAAGGAGGAAGAGTAGGGACCTACTTATTCTTGTTTAACGCTTTTGTCTTATTTGATTTAAACAACATGTGCATTCATTATTGTAATAATAATGAACCTAGGATGAGCTCAGCAGAGACTTAACATACTGGTTACTAGCACTGGTGTTGTGTAGAAGGAACATGGCTAATCTACTTAACTTCTAACTGTGTGCTGAAATGCAGGTTATAATTACAACAACCCCTTACAACCTTTATGATGCTGGAAAATGTCATTTTTTTTTCTTCTGGAATACTGAAGCAGACATTAGGTACTATCATTATTAATAACAACATCTTTCTGAGAGGGTTGTTATGAGGATTAATTGAGTTAAGTCATGTAAAGTGCTTAGAAAACTTCATTGCACCCATTAAGTGATAATAAATGCTACTTATTAGTATCACTACATAAGTTTTTAAAAAGTGCACACATTACAATGAAGCTTCTGTTTGATTTTAGTCAGGAAGCCATAGCATTAAGAATGTAGAATGACAGAAGAAGCAATGCCACCATAAATGAACAGTTACCTGTTGAGATTCCAAAATGTGAGGCAAACAAGGTTTGGGGAATGTTATTTGTGTGCATATGAGAAAACATGCTGGGGCTTCCCTGGTGGTTCAGGTGGTAAAGAATCTGCCTGCAACGTAGGAGACATGGGTTCGATCTCTGGGTCGGGAAGATCCCCTGGAGAAGGAATGGCTACCCACTCCAAGATTTTTTTTTTTAATAGAACATATATTTTGTTTCTCGCCAAACAATTATAACCAAACATTATTTGGAGGCAGTGTTGATTTATAGAAGACTTCATTATTCCCATTTGAAATTACTCTGCAATTCTGACATTCCATGGCTAACTTTTTACTTAAATTGGCACTGAACATAATTCTGATAACTGTTCAGTTTTAAGATTTTCAAGTTTACATTTAGCTTGTCTCCCAATATGCTACTGTAAATATAGGAAACTAATCCTCAAAACAGACCTAGGTTGGTGGGGGACATTATCTTATCTTTAGCATGTAGAAATAGGAAAAGGGATATATTTTAGATATTACTCATCAAATTTACAGACTTTTCTGGTACTTAAGAAACATATAAAGTTCGTTTGTTTTCTAATTAATAATCACAACTTTCTGGAAAGATTAAACACACTACTAGGATGTCATTAGCTCTCACTTATTCCCTAAATTTTTATATATTGATAAATTTCTGTCTAAATGTTGTGTCATTGACTAAAGCTGTATGTGATTTCTGTATATATTTCAGATATTTAAATATTCTTGGATGTGTTATTTAGCTTTTTTCATATTCATAAAACACCATATGATTTCTAGAAGTCAATGGACAATGTACTCTTTGTAGAAGCTCCTTTAAAAAAATAATTGATGATTACATATTTGACTTCTTTGGGATGTCTGTTTGACCCCACAAAGTGGTGATTTGAAATCCCACCTCACTTGTTCTTGCAACAAACTCTATATACTTTGACTGTAAAATAATCCCCAATATTTATGACACAGTTAAACAGGAAATGGGCTACTTCTCTTTAAAAAATGTACAAGTTCACTCTAATAACACACTGTCGTGCTACCTTAGAAACTATTCTGTATTCATTGATTAGTAGAAGAAAGACTAAAATACTTTCAAACCTGACATAACTTTATAGTATTGTATCTGAAGATGGCAAAGAGAAAAAGCGTCTATTTATTTCTTCCTTAAACTCCATATTCCTGGTCCTCTCAATTAAATCTGTTATGTAATTTAGAGAAGTACAGTATATGGTTTAATAGTATGTACTATTAATAAAAGATTATCATCTGTGCACTACATCATTGATAAACAAAATTCATGTGTATGATATGAGTCCTTGGGTTCTAGTTTGATGGGTCAGTTTGATAGTGATGGTCCACCATGATTTGAGCAACAGAGTAGATGCTGAAGTGACAAATTAGCTCACAGTGGAAGTTGTACTCTTGATAGTGGTAGAAAAAGAGAATTGGGAGTGTATGGATGTGAATATTAGTGAACTTGTGATTTTCTTCTTTGGGACTGTTTCATGTTGCTGCAAATATGTTTTCCGGAGTTGCATGACTCTTCCCTAGAAGCTTTTGTTCTTTAAACTTATGAATGTTAGGAGAAGGAAGGAAACTCCTACATGTCAGCTCAACAAAATGAAGCAACATGTACTGAAAAATAAATACCCAGTCTACCAGTATATACAACTTGCACAGCCATTTTGAGAAATTGTACAAAAAATATAGACACCTCAAACAACACTTGATACATTTACTTGTTAACATTTTTGGAAGTTTATCTTGCAACTAACTCATGTCAGTGATTTATTTGACAACTGTTTTGTATTCTCTGTGTTGTTTAATATTTATATGTTATTTCTGACAATATTCTTTCTGTCATATCCGGAGTTACTAAACTCTAGATGTACTAAACTACAGTCAATTTATGTTAAATATGTAAAACTGTTCCTGAACAGATAGGTCATCTTACTTCCCTCGAACTGAATTACCTCATATAAGATAAAGATTCTAACAATTCAGTTATACATGGTCATAGTAAAAGGAATTCACACACACAGACACAAACAACACAAACCGGCAGGCATACAAAAAGAAATCTGTAGGTAGTTTCATTTCATACTTTGTGTGATTATGCCAACTTTAGAGGCAACTAAAATCTTTATAATTGTTATCAAGCAGACAAAACACATTTTTTTCCTATTGAATTTTTATCACTTCCAATGGAGGTTTTAGTGAGCAAAGAAAAGGTCAGTATGCAAATAAAAAAGACATAAACAGCATGTCTAATTCATATAGTAGAAAAGAAGTTCCTGAATAATTAACTCCACTGAAGTAAAATATATGAAACAAACTTGCTTTGGTGTAAGAGTAGTACAAACTGTTACAGTCTCAGGAACAAGATCATTCAGAAGATTGTTTTTCCAGGCACTTCACATTAAATGGTGCTGCTTTAATTAGTTCCCATGTAGAATCAAAAGATGATTTTTTTAAGTTATCTACCTCCTCCTATTAACTAATCTAATGATATGTTTCATAGCAGAAATCTGATTACTGATTAACCCAATGAAGAAAAATAAATAAGAATGAAAAATTCCCCAAATGCTACATTTAGTCTTAAATGCATTTTTATTTAGGTTCTCTTAATTCAACATTCCAACATGATTTATGCATTGGTTATATATAATTTTCAGAAAATCCATAAAAGACAAAGAGCAAACCCTATTAGTGTATCTAAACAATGCAGTTGTTTAGACTGGGTGAGCACAAGAGAATTGAACTAAGATGCATTGGCAAATGAGGATATCCCTGAGAAAGAACATGAGGTTGGATTCCTCCTTTCATAAATATGAACTTTCTCAGTATTTATGGTATTAAGAAATGATATTTGCAGCTCTTATTCTATCTAAGTTTCTGAAAAAGTATCGTACAAATTCCCTCACCACCTCACCACCAATGGGCTTTGACTGGGTGGTACTTTAATCTCAGTTATTATGTTGGAAGATAGGGGAGAAATGAGAATGAGTTATCTACGACTAAAAGTATTAAAGCTGCTTATAAAGGTGCTATTAATTTTCATGTTATTCCGTATGTTTCAAACCCTGAATTTTGTAGATGAGGGATAGTATTGGAGATAATTATTACTATGAACATAGTGAAGATGCTTCCAAAGTACCAGTTTATCATTTTATACCAAGGTGAAATGTATCTGCTGGTTTATTCTCTTTTGAAGACAACCATCTGTAAGATTGTAATTATACACAACTCCATTATCTCTACTTTACCACATATCCACTACCCCCGTCCGACACACACTCCTAGTTACAGCCCACAAGCTGGCAAAATCTATGAAACTGTGCTAATAAGAACTTATGAAAAGAACATAATAAATAGCTGCTATTACAACATGACCACTGTCACATCATTTTCTGATCCAATGGGTTGAGTGTTGTATTTCATTTTTGCTTTTATCTAAAGGTTTAGTCAAATTGTCTCAGATGTATAACTTATGCAGCTATGTTTATAACTATGCTTACAAATTCTGCCTGAAACATTTTCGTATTTCCAGTGTAATCATTCTTAGATTTTGTAGTATGAATTACTTCTAATAGATTCAATCAGTTAAATGTTACTTTTATGCTGACATATACATGCATCTGTTTAAGAACTGGTGTGTAGATCAGGTAACAAGAAGTCATGCAAACACAATCCTGAAATATAAGTTGGTAATTCTGATTTATAACACTCTTGTTAAGAGTTTGCTTTCTGTTGTTGGTAAGACTACAGGCGTATCAACAAAAAACAAAAGTACAGATAATTTTGATTCTCAATTACTTGAAAGTATTCTTTTATCTCTTTTGATAGCAATTTAATTAGATATTAAAACTCTAAGAATGTATGATGCTTCTAAACATATTAGTGACACCAATATTTGGGGCTGATAAGCATCGTTTTATATTAAAAGTAATAGACAACAGGAATGTAAGCAGTTTTCATGTTACATTTCTCTTCCCCCGAGTGTTTACTCTAGCAATATGGTCTCCCAGCTGAAGAATGAATAAAATCTGGAAAATGAGGACAAGCAGTTGTTGGGGTTGTTAGCAGGAAACAGGGATGGTTAGAAAGATAATTTTACACAGGTGGTTGATGACTGATGGAGGTGGATGCATTTTAGGAAAAATGGAAGGTTAGTATCTGGGAAAGAAACACTCTACCTGTATAGCCCAGCGAATTGTCATCGTTATCAGAGGTGGGAATGGGCGTCCCGTTGTCTTTTCCCCTCTCTACGTCTTCAGGGTCTGTCGAAAACAACACCAGAGCTGCTGATGGGGTCACAGTAGTAACAGTAGTTGCCATTTCGATCACTGCATGTCCAGACACAAGTAAATCCACATGTGACAGAAAAACACACAGGGACAACACACAGCACACTTCCTCCTCGCCCCTCCTGCGGCACACTAAGCCCTGCGGAGGTCTCAGCATCATGGCTTACACTTTCTACTTCTGCTCCTTAATTTCCCTAATTCTCTGCTCTGCCTGCACCTTTGCTGCACTTCAAAGCTGGCGAAAGGGCTCTGACTGCCCTCTGTGAGGCCGCCAGCGGACTGAGAGAGCATATGGAGGAGGGAGAGGGCAGGGTGACTGAATGCTAGCATTGCTAATTTTCTACCTTATTGTTAATCAAAGCTATTGACTGTGATCACTCCCCATCATCGCTTCATCTCCTGCCAATTACAGACTCCAGGGACTGTACCTCATATGGGTGGGGGGGGAGGGCGTGGGGAGAAAGAGGGTCTTGTCAAAGAAGAGGGCAGATGATAAAAACGTCATACTTTTCTGAGCAGCAGTAAAGAAAGCACTGCAACATCCCATCTCTCAAAAGGCAACAATTTGTCATCTTAAAGGACTGAGATAAATTCACTAAAAGGAATGCATGTGTAAAAGGAGACTTAACTTTGCACATTTGGGTTTGAATATTAGAAAACATTCCAAACTGCTTTTGATTCTAGATTACAATCATCCAGACAGGTACTTTCATTCATTCATTCTCACTTTTCTTGAATAAAAGAAATGGTTTTTTATGTTTTTCAAGCTGCACATCAAGTTTCCTATGTCGAATTTTAGGCTAAGCATGATGTCATTCAAGTCCCAATATTCAAAAGCTGTGCTGCCATATAAATAGATATACACACCCAGTGACACCACTAATTTCACTGGTGCTCAGTCACTCTGTGTATCATATCTCTGTGTGTTAGATAAATATGGGCAGAGTCTCTAAGCCCTGTTGTTGATAAGCAGACAGACACAATAAAACCCAAGTGCCTACCTCCTAGATCGAATACCAGAGAGTCCTAGGTCATTCAAGTTGTGCTGTTCTCTAGGCTTTTTAACCACCTTAAACAGCAGCTACAGAGGGTTTCTTAGTTTGAGCAGTGAAGAAGCACAGCTGTTTACTCGAGGAAGGAAAGTCTGTCACTTATGAATGAGGCAGCCAGAACACGCAGGTAATGCCCCTTTAGAAACAGCACAGGGGTCATTAATTTTGTGTCCCTGCTAGTTTTTTTAGCTAGGCTGACACATTTTGTCTTACACACAGCTATTCAAGGAGGCTGTAGAACATTTTAAAAGAGGATAAAAAGTCCCACACGAGTCTGCTTTGTGGCTTTTTGCATGTAGCATGTTTAACGACCCTGTCCCTGTCTTCCCTCCTCCCCAGTCCATGTGTCATTTAATTACCCTGGTGAGGTTAAAATGAAGGGGAAAAAAAGGTTCAGATCTCTGCAGACGAAAGGGGAAAAAATGAGGGCTCATTATCACTCTATTCATCCTTGCCTTCCCAGCCATGGCGCTTGTCATGTTTGTCCTTAAAACCAACTCTGGGAGTGGTAGGGCAGGGAACCAGTCCACCAGCTAACCCTCCAGTCTGTTAACTTATTTATATGCACAGATTGTTTTGGTCAGAGATGTAAGTCACAGCAGTAAGACAGAATGGGAACCAGGCATTTTTGTGTATTTTGAAGCATTGTTGGGACAATGTTCTGTCTCAAACTAAGTAACCTTGCTCAGATAGACTAACCAAGTAAAAGAGTTTCATGTAGGAAGATAAATGGAAGGTGCTTGTTCAAATGTATTAAAAGGCTTTTGAGGGACCACCCCTGTTTACAATCAAGTTTTAAAAGATACAATGTGTTTAGGGTCAACCTTAATCTTATAGACTACTTATTTATAGTAGCAGATGCCCTCTTTCAAAGGAAATACTACTTTATGATGAAATAGTTTATTTAATGTGAAAGCACATATTTCTCACCACTCTGTTAAAAATACAGTAAAAATCTATTCAAATCTAAGTCAATTTGTCTGTAATGGTATTATAAGACTTTCGGGATAAGGCCTGTGGATGCTTTTTTATTAAACCTTCTCTGATGAGAATGAGGACATTATTACAAAAACAGCAGAGACAAGGAAAGGAAGTTCACTATCATTTGAAAGAAGATACCTAAGTCTGCTTAAAGTAGATTTTTCACCTATGTGTAACTTATCCTAAGTGGTTTCTGAATTTGCTTTCCTGTTTCCACTCATCAACATTCTGGCCCCTTCCTAAGCTCAGGAAATAACAGATTTTGCATCAGTGAATATTACCTTACTTGTGCAGTATATTCTGTCTGCCTAGTATTGTCTTTAATCACTAATATGCATCCCTAGTGGTTTACATAGAATATGCCTGGAACACGGGAGATCCAGGTTTGATCCCTTGATCCAGAAGATCCCCTGGAGAAAGGAATGGCAACCCATTCCAGTATTCTTGCCTGGGCAATTCTGTGGACAGAGGAGCCTGGTGGGCTACAGTCCACAGGGCCGCACAGAGTCAGACACAACTGAGTGACTCACACTTTCACTTTTCATGCTAGATCTTTAGGTCTCGGAAAAAAAAGATGCCAGTTTTACTAACTTCACTCTTTTGTCTTCTTCCTTTCTGTCAAAAGGTATTTATGACAGGAAATAACCATTCGACTAACAGCATGTGAGCTGTAGGAGAGAGTCCAAAAGATATTTATTTAAAGTTTTTGTTAACTAGTATTGATTATGTGAGCTGTAGAATAGAACATAAATGAGGCAAGAGATTATTTAGTGCTTATTTAGAGCCATCCAGGGCTGAATTGAAGTAGATGTGGCTACAGTTGATAAAAGCTGTCAAGACACTGAAAAATTCATTGTCACTAGGGTTGCTGGCTTCCGTGCGTCTGTTACCTCACTGGACAGTGAATTCCCTGAAGATCAGGTAATCTGTTTGTTTCACATTGCTAACCTGAAGTCTGACACTGGGCCTGCAACACTGAACAGACTTGAAAAGTTTTTTCTTTTTCCTTTAAGATAATTCATGAATTAATGAAAGGTGATAACCAAGAATGTGAATCTCACTCAAGTGATAGGCTTTCAGTCTGAAACAATTTGAAAATACAAAACATGTAATTTCTGTACCAGTATTATACTCAGGGCTTCCCTGATAGCTCAGTTGGTTAAGAATCTGTTTGAAATGCAGGAGACATTGGTTCAATTCCTGGGTCAGAAAGATCCGCTGGAGAAGGGATAGGCTACCCATTCCAGTGTTCTTGGGCTTCCCTTGTGGCTCAGCTGGTAAAGAATCCACCTGCAATGCGGGAGACCTGGGTTCGATCCCTGGGTTGGGAAGATCTCTTGGAGAAGAGAAAGGCTACCCACTCCAGTATTCTGGCCTGGAGAATTCCATGGACTACAGTCCATGGGATCACAAAGAGTCGGACAGGACTGAGAGACTTTCACTTTCATCATACTCAGAAAGAAAAAACTTGATATAAATTAGATGCTATTGTACTCTCTATATCCCTAATACTTGCAAAAGCATATAAAACATCTCTTTCAATAGAAAAATAATTCTGAGTCATAAAAGTATAGACACTCAGGGTTAGAAATATGTTAGATGGACCCCACAACAATATTTCATCAGATTTGCAAATTCATCTAAATTTAGTGGCCACATGATCTTCACTGCTTTTCAAAGTAACCTATTCCAATTTTACAGTTAAGTCTTCTCTTTTATGTAAGGGCTCTTTTTTTTTCAAAAAGCTTTTCCTAGATCTAAACTTTAATTCTAGTCAGTGTGGTCATACAGACCTAATGATTCATCTATGAAATTCCATTTCTCTCCTGATGCTCTTTAATTGCTTGTCTTTCATAGGACTCCAGACCTCATCCATTTCTTGTTCAACATGCTCTCTGTAGCTGTCTTCATTCAGGCTCATGGATTCAGCTATTTTTTTAGAAGATGATGAAACTTTTTTCAATTCTTAGTTAGATTCTCTACCAATGACCAAATCTAATCTCCACTGTTTATTTCCAAGAAACCTCACACTTTCTCCCATGAAATACTGAGCTTATCATCCTTTCCTTTGACCTACTTATTTCCTATGTTCCCTATGTTAAGAAAGTTATCACTGTGTTATATTTTTAATATTTTGCAATTCAGTGAAAGGTTAATATCTGTGGTTAAAATTTGACTCTGGCTTATGGGGTTATTTTTTCAAGTAGATTTTGCTATACAGTTTTATTTCTATTTTTTTTTTTTGAGTAGGTTGTATGCCAAACTTAAACCTATAATATATAAACAAAATATATATGCAGATATACAAAATGCATATGGTTATATGTGGTTATATGTGTACACATATATATAATACATTATTTGTATAAGCTATATAATATATGAATGGGCTTTCTTGTAACAGTCTTATACAAATTTGATAAGAGTAACAACAATGATAAATGGGAATGAAGACCTGTAGTTTTCTGTGTCTTTCAGAAAACTTTCTCCTTGAATATAATAACGTATTAAAGGTGATACAACTTTCTTTAATGGTACATTAAGGGTAAATTTGAAATTTGTTATTTTATGTAATAATGCCTTTACTGAAATTTCCCCAACAGCTATGCCAAACAAGAATGGAAACTTTGAATTAGAAAAAAACCATTATATAGCAACTTCTAACAAAATAATTCATTCAGACAAGCATCATCAAAAGATACTAAATCCATTTGGTAAAAAGTGGTAGGGAACAGCATATATAGGGAAAATGTATTACTCCAGATTACTTGCTAACTGTACAAGGAAAAATTCACTTTTATAATGGATAGACCGACCTGGCAGTCACCACTTGCACTCAGTAAGCAAATTTCATATCACCAATAGCTGGTAACTAAAAGTGGGGAGACAATAGCATGATAAAACATACAGGAGCACCTAGGAAGTGTCTGGGCTAACAATGCTTGTCCTGAATTCAATCAACACTTAAGATCCAACTTAAAATCTACAGAAAACAAAATATATTCCTAGGATACACATGTCGAATAAGTAAAGGATGAATTATCTTTAAGTTACTTTCAGAAGGTTCAGAAAAGTATATTAAAAGCACTAAAGCAAATATGGAATAACATTAACAATTACTCAATCTATTATGAAAAACATTCCCAAAAGTTTAAAGGATGGCAGAGGAAGACTGAGTGGTCTAAAATTTTCTCTATAATATGCAGCAGAAAATCATACAATGAAGTTTCTCTTTCCTAGTGATATGAGTAAAATAGGTAACACTTTTGTAGTACAAAGACTTATATATGTATGTTTGTACTACCATTCAACCCATATTTCTCTAAATTGTTCATTATATTATGGCAGTCAGTGTTACTTTGTGGAAATGTAGAGGCCTCTGTTGTCTAAATTGTTTCATTTATTTATTTTTATTTTTTTTAATTGAGTGTGAAATTCATAGCTTAGAACATTAGTGTTTTCATCTTTATCCTTCATTTCTGTCATACTCAGTTATGAAAATATATGTTAAAAATAATATCTTCTTCCTTTGGCCCGACTGTAAAGTGTCAAGCCAGTTTCTTTGTAGATTTGCATTATCACTGTGAGGTCTTTGGCATTAATTGACATTTTGAAGATGACCATTAATAAAAGATTAGGGAAAAGCAAATGAATATAAACTACTATCAATATGAGAATTGTGTTCTACAAATTGGATCAATTCTCATTGATTCTTTCCTACTAATCAAGAGGAATGCAGGGAATGAGTACTTTAAATGAAGTACTGAGAACATTTAATTAGAAACCCAGGCAATGAATTACCAAATTAAGTACAAAAACTATGTCTGTGAAGCTTTAAATTTGTGTCACAATCCTACAAGATCAAATTAAAATTAAACTCAAACTTCTGCTTTAATCAAGTATGGTTAAAATAATTATGGAAAGTATGTTATCATTTTCTCCATTGTTTTGTACTGGGAATAAGAGGAGAAATAAGAGTTACATTTATAGATGTGGAAAGAGAAAAAAAAGTAGGTGCTTTTAGGAATATCTACTTTAAAAAATTAGAGAATGAAGCAAGTAAAACAAAATCATTCACAGTGAAGACTGAATGGCTTTTCCAGAAGTCTACACATTATAGAATATTAACTATAATATGTATCAGGTTCCAAAATTGTGCTACAAAATATTGAATGAAAACTAACTTTTTAAGCAGCAATATAGTAACAAAGAGAAAACAACATTTTATAGCCACTTTTAATTTTGCTATTAGAAGCAAAGTCAATGTTGCTGTGTTATATTCTTTCAAAGATAAAAGAATCATGAATATAATGATCCTTGTGGACAATGATTTAATGATTGTTAGCTGGAGAAGGCAATGGCACCCCACTCCAGTACTCTTGCCTGGAAAATCCCATGGATGGAGGAGATTGGTAGGCTGCAGTCTATGGGGTCGCTAAGAGTCGGTCATGACTGAGCGACTTCACTTTCACTTTTCACTTTCATGCATTGGAGAAGGAAATGGCAACCTACTTCAGTGTTCTTGCCTGGAGAATCCCAGGGACGGGGGAGCCTGGTAGGTTGCCATCTATGGGGTCACACAGAGTCGGACACGACTGAAGCGACTTAGCAGCAGCAGCAGAAAACATGTTGAGATAAAATGATTTTAAATGATAAAATTGATGTAAAATATGTATTCAAATAAAGTTTTTAGTGAATGGGTGTGCTTAGTGCTTAGTTGCACTAAGAAACTCTTTGCGACCCCACCAGGCTCCTCTGTCCATGAGGATTCTCCAGCCAAGAATACTGGAATAGGTTGCCATGTCCTCCTACAGGGGATCTTCCAAACCCAGGGACTGAACCCAGATCTCCCACACTGCAGGCGGATTCTTAACTGTCTGAGCCATCAGGGAAGCAGAAGAACATTAGAGTGGGTAGCCTCTGCCTTCTCCAAGGGAGCTTCCTGGCACAGGAATCAAACCAGGTTCTCTAGTATTGCAGATGGATTCTTTACCAGCTGAGGTACCAGGAAAGCCCAGAGGGTTCTTCCTAAACTGGAATATTTTATCATTCATTATCATTCATTATCATTGATAGAAAGAAAAAACATTCAGAGTGGTTTGGTATTTGACTAAAATAATCTCCATGATAAACTAGGTTATTGTAGCTGTGACCTAAGATTCTGGGATTGTATTAAATGAAAAAGATTTCATACAATGATTTCAAATTAAATGTTAGTGCTTTTTCTCATTTTCTAGTTTAGTTGATTAGAATGCATAGTATGTGAGAAAACAGAAGTAAAAATTGTTCTGATTATAATCACAAATAATATTCAAACAATGCTTTAGTTTACTTAATATGAAGTAAATCACTTTATGTATATGCATATTTTCTCATGTCATTTTTACAGCTCTATCAAGATCATATCAAGCTCTATCAAGATCATCATCATGATCATAGTCCACATTACAATGTTCCTGTTTTAAAGATGGTGAAACTAATGCTCAGAGAATTCCTTTGGTCTCTGTCATGCAATTAGCAAGCAGTGAATTTGGAATTTGATTTCAAATTTCTGACTCCAAAGCACCCACATGTTTTCATGGTACTCTATTTTACCATACTGTCTTTACTCATCAATCTAATTCTAGGGACTGGATGGAATTTGATAGTATATAGGCAATGGAACACCAGGTTAGTGATTCTTTTCCAGTCGCTGAACAATAAGATTGGGTAATTTCAGAAATCTATTTCTGAGCGCCATTAAGCATCTCACAGGGTTTCTTCACTGTCTTCTTTTATATACCATACAAAATACACAAGGAAACTGGTTGTGTTTAAGCTAGAAATACACAGTAAAATATTATGAAAGTAGGATTTATCATTAAAATAAAGTTTTTCCCACATATTTTTAAATGTAAATTTGGAGATTGAACTACTGACTAAAAAAATTCAAGGTAAATTCAGAGTCCTTTTTTTTGACAACAGCTTTTTCTGTTACTCTTCAGGGACAAAGATTTATGTTTTGGTATAAGCTTAAGAGCACTTAAAGCAGGGTCATGACTTAGTATGCCTGGCCCTAGCACAGTACTTAGAGCAGAGTAGATAATCAATACATTTTTGCTGAATGATTGGATGAAAAACTGACTCAGTTTTGCGAGAGTCAAGAGTTTAAGACAGCGGTAACTTTTCTCGGTGAATGAATATCAATTATTCCCTTATTTAGGATTCTCTTATATACTTACGTAGGTAAACTTACTATAAATTTCAGAATGGCACTATGGTAACTTACTATTGCTGATAGAATGATAGCCTTCTCCCTCTCCCACTTTCCATGCAAATATATACTCTAGGAAATAGAAAATTGTTAAACTTAAGCCATATGAGTGTTTTACTGGTGAAAGTTGACCTTCTTGTATATTAAAAAGGGGTGATTTACAAATATCCATCTATGACAAACCATATATAAAGAAAAATATAATAAATAATGACAATTCTCAAAGCCAAAAGAAGTTGTAATTTAAAGAAAGCTATTAAATATTGCTAGGTAGGTGAACTCTATTTTTGCTTCTATGAGCACTCTCTGATTAGAGTAATTTCAGATATAGACACATAGATAAAAGTACAGATATATCCTGATTTGAGCAAATGTAATGCATTCTTCAGAGAGGCTATTCTTGAAACTGAAGTAATACAATACAAATTTGGAATTAATATTTGGTTTGCCAATGTCACATTCTGTTTCTGAATTTGTAAAAATATTACATTTCTGGAAAAACAATGGAGAAATAGCTATATGAAAATTCTCAAATATAATTTTGTTTGAGCTAATTTGGGATATATCCCAAGCTGGTGAAATCTGATCAAGTAATAGAGATTAACCTATATTAAAGCAAAAACAGCAAAAAAAAGAGAGAGCTATATACCTCTTTATATACCTATGTCTATCTGTAAAATCCTATTAACATAAAATATACTACTGAAAGTTAGAAAGACAAATACATTAATGGATAAGCTTGCAACTCAGAAGAATACAAATATCACCAGATCTTTTTAACTCATTTAAATTCAACTTAATTTGACAAAGCAAGATAAAGTGCCTTCTGCATGGAAATCATTCTACTGATGGAGAAATGCTCATAATTTTAAAACCATTTGTTTCCAGATCTCTTCTAGTGGGAACACTGACAAATTAGAGCTTTTAAAATATTAGGGAAAATTCTGCTTTATCATGACAACATTTCTTTTTCTTTGATGCCTGGATTTTTTGTCCAAGAAAGTCATGGAGGTTTTCATGGAAACAATAAGTAATGACTATCCCTTTATATAATGAAAAACTAAGCCAATTGTCCAATTGAATTCTGCATATATTCAAAATGCTCAAATAAAATCCTCAGTTACCTCCGATGTGACAGATACCTTGGTGGGATGGAATTTAATCTGCAGAGACTTGCTCCCTTAAACTTTATCTGTGAGAGATAATTTCCGGTCCATTTTAGTAATATTTCTGGCTCTCTCTGTCTGTTGACTTTCTGGTTATTCTCTCCACCCACTTTGCCCTGGTATTCAAGGGCTTTTCTTTTATTGTGCTTAGCATCTGCTACTGTTCCACTCCTTCCCAGTCAAAGCATAGGGTAACTTCAACACGCGCTAATTAAATGGTGCTTGAAGTTAGTTAACAGGTGGTGGCCCCAGCTGCACCAGCTGTATGAACAGACACATCTTGCATGTTAAGGGCAGAAGCGGCACAATAGTACTACCTGCGTGAATACCCCTTCCGTAGCATTAAAAGATGTTGGGGACCAAGAAGAAATAGATCACTCCTTTTTTTATAGAGGGATAAATCTGGTTTTGAGGTATGGTGGTCATATTTGAGGTTCTGAATAAAAACTCAGACCTCTTTCTCTTTTTAGCAAATGCTCTTTTCTCATCATAGAATGGGCAGATTTACTACCGTTTCCTTCAAGTGTATGAATAAAACAATGTTTCCAATCACTGTTGCTAGTTAACATGTTGAATGATATTCAAGTAAGATCCACATGGTTTGTTAAATTCAGTCAAAATATCAAATAATTTGCTTAGCATTTTGGAACAACTATAAGTATATATGATTGTTTCTTTAGATATTCAATACAGTGTGATATTAGGAGGTACCAGTTAATTTTGTGACCTTGGACAAGTCATTTTATCTTTTCATTTTTTGGCTCCAGCTCTTCATCTATAAATTGTGAAAGAATAGTATTGATTTCATAGAAGTGTTATGAGGACTAAGTAAGCAAGTATTTGTAAAGATCTTACTATAGTCCCAAACACCTAATAAGAAGTCAGCAAATGTTAGCTATTATTATAATTCATCTAAATTTAAAATCAATGTTAAAAGGATCATTTAATAGTTCTTAATGGGGAAAAAAAAAACCCTACATACTCGTTTCTTGAAATGAGAAAAGACACATTCTATTTCTGTTTTAATGTGCCAAGTTTAAGTTTATATAGGATAAAAGATGAATAAAGTGAAAGTCACTCTGCTGAGTCCGACTCTTTGCCACCCCACGGACAGAACAGCCTGGAAGGAATTCTCCTTGCATGGAATTCTCCAGGCAAGAATACTGGAATGGGTTGCCATTCCCTTCTCCAGGGGATCCTCCTGACCCAGGGATCAAATCTAGGTCTCTCGCACTGCAGGCAGATTTTTTACCATCTGAGCTACTAGGGAAGCCCACTCACACAGAATTCCCCGCTAAATCATTCAGGATGTACTTCCACATAGATAGCATTTCATACAAATGGCAGACCTCTTGAACTGCAGGCTTTATTTTTAGTTTGCCTAATTGCCTGGTTGCTTTGTGCTGACAATGAGGAATTCACTCAATTTTATTTCTTAAGGAAAAAAATACAACACGATATTGAAATTACCCTACCGAATTCCTCACTCTTAGAGCAACTTTCTTTTTTTTGTTGTTGCTGTTTTTTTCTTGCTCACTGCTGTTTCAACTCCTGCCCTTCTTTTGCAGTCTCCTAAAGACACATAGAAACTGCTGGTAAATTGGAAGGAGGAGGGGAAAGTCTGAAACATCTGCAAGTTGGGCCCGAGGTCACGTGATAAATTCCAGCTCCTCCCCAGCCCACCCTCTCCCAACTGTCCTGCCAGTGGTGACCTCCGTTCATCTGCAACCATTATGGGAATCTCTGAGGCAGCATTCACTAAACTGCTAAAGGGACAAATTTCCTCCATACTCTCTTCATTGTCTGCATTTTCTAACCATAGTCGCGGTTTTGTGCTCTTCATTCTAATGGTGCTTTTGATGATTGGGGTCATTTTATGCCTTCAGCTTCCCCAAAGGTCACGGGGATTAGCTATGTCCAATTGAGGACCAGAGAGAGCCATGGCGGCTTTCTCCCATTCATCCCCCTCCATTGATTTCCCAGCAATGTAAGAGTGGCAACGGTGGTAACTTTCTGTCTGGTTTTCACTCTTGCTATTTTCCTTACAGCCCTCCCCTACTTCTCCTTCCAGAAGGCTTGTTTGTTGCCATCACTGTGACACAAGAGGTTTTACTGAAGCAAATCCCCACTGAAAGCAGGGAAGATACCTTGGGCACTGCTGATCCAATCAGCTAGCACTTGATTCTTCCTTCATTGTTTCAGTTTGCTTAGCTCACAGCCTTTCAACATTTACAGTTGATCAAGTCAAGCTTCGTTTGGAAGCAGCATTCCCTTTCTTTGTTATGTGTTGCTGAGTGTAATCAGCTACACACATATACTATATAGTCTATTATAATTATGAATGCTATAATAGAATATCCACTGTTTTTTTTTCCTCTGTTTTACTCTGTTGATTTTGACTTTTTTTTTAATGCACTTCCATTATTGTTTAGAGTAGTCTAGCTTGCATTTGTGTGTTGTTTTATTTTTTAGTGGGAAACTCTGCCAGCCTTTGTTCTCAGAAGTACTTTAATAGTGAGATGATATGTTTCACTTACTAATGTTGTTCCAAAAGAGACATTCTTGTTGTAAATTAATGGAAATTCTTGAAACCTAAGACAGTACAAGTAACTGTTTTTAAGGAATGTGTATATGGGTATGCATGCAGTGGGAGTGAGGGTCCTGAACAATAAACACCCCAAATAACCCCAAATACCTTAAAAGACATTAAACTACTTATGTCATTAATCATATTCAAGTGATAGTGGGGACAGTTTATGTAAAAATATTTTCTGTGCACCAATATTCTTGGCTCATGAAGAAGTTCATTCATTAACAATGGTCAACAGTTTAAAACATGGTAGGAGGCAATCCTCAGTAGATTTTCCTCCTTAATAGGAGTCAAATGACTAGTAACTTTCTAGTTAGTGAGATTATCTCTTTGGCTCAGAAGAAACTATGCTGCACATTCATGTTCAAATTTGAAAATATTGCATTAATTAATTTCCATCTTCTGCACTTCCTATTTTATAATTCATAACCCATTTATTTATGTATGTGGAAATAATGCTCATTTATAGATTCAGTGGCCTCTGCTATACTGCTTCATGTAACTTTTTCAAGCTTCATTCTTAATGTATGTGTGCATGTGTACACTCAATCATGTCTGACTCTTTCCAATCTCATCTACCAGGCTCTTCTGTCCATGAAATTTTCCAGGCAAGAATACTGGAGTGGCCTGCCATTTCCTCCTCAAGGGGATCTTCCTAACTCGGGGATGAAACCCACATCTTTTGTGTCTCCTGCATTGGCAGGTGGATTCTTTATCAACTGTGCCAACTTTCCATAAATATGTAGAGTGGAGACAGCCTAAGGGAGTGGCAAATATAAGATTGCTTTCAATGATGCTGCTCTATGTGGATCCTTTTGGTCAGCACATATATGAGAAATGGATGAAAAGCTTAATATAGTAACTAATACTTTTTTCCATTGGGCTTTTGTGAACAGTTTTTAATAGAAGTGAGAATTTTTAAAGAAACACATTTTCCTGCAAAATGAGAAAGGGGACTGGAATGCACAGATATGGAATAAAAATCTATTGAGTTTTACATACTGCCAGAATTATGGTAACTATGCATGAATACCTTAGTGACATATTGTAGAAATTATAAATACTTTAACTCTTGCTGGTAGAGAAAAGGAAAAATAACTAGAGAAAATTCTCTGTAATCTTTAATCTGCAACATTTGGCAGTTGAAAATGTCCTAAGGCTTTAACATAAACCTTAAAACCATAACATACAGCATCAGAAATGACCCTAATATTAGCAATTTATATTTAACAAATTAATGGCCAGTTTGCATTAGTAGTAAATTAATGTATGTAGGTCAAATATCTAAGAATATGTACTTTTATTCTTAAATTTCTGGGTGTGGGATAAAACTAAACTGTTAAAATTAATGTTAAAATTTTATTTTTGGAATGTGTATTTCATGCTTAAATATGATTATAAAAAATACGTGACGACATAATACCTGGTAACCAAACTTGCCAGTGGTTATAAACTGCTTACTTATTTATAATTCTGTAGCTCTCAGGGGAAAAAAAATCTTTTAACTGTATATAATTCTGCCAAAGATAAATAGATATAAAGCATAATAGTGAATGAGAAAACACAGACAGTGGAAAATGTGCCAATGCAGTTACAAAATGTAGGTTAAGTGACTTATCATTATAAAAATGGTAACAGCATACTGTATGCCATGAGTAGAGGATAAAAATATTAATGTCAACATTTTCATCTATCACATGTGTACTTGATTTTCCAGGCCATTAATAGTTACATTTGGAGACACAAATGGCAACCCATTCCAGTATTCTTGCCTGGGAAACCCCATGGACAGAGAATCCTGGTGGCCTACAGTCCATGGAGTCACAAAGAGTCAGATATGACTTAGAGACTAAACAATAGCTTTAGTTACATTGTATATTCTTCTTGAAAAAAATATTATATTCAGAAGGCTACCAAATCATAATGAAAGACATCCTAAATCCCACTATAAGAACTTCAAGCTATACTGCTTTTGCTGGTAAAGTCTGAGAAGCTTGGAAACTCTAATTTTGTGTTAAATAGATACATTTTTAAAATTTTATTTTTAATTGGAAGATAACTACTTTACAATATTGTGATGGTTTCTGCCATGCATCAACATGAATCAGCCATAGGTATACATATGTCTTCTTCCTATTGAACTTTCTTCTCATCTCTCACCCCATCCCACCCCTCTAGGCTGTCACAGAGCAATGGATTTGGGTTCCCCAAGTCATACAGCAAATTCCCACTGGCTATCTTTCAATAGATATTTTTAAATTCAATCATTTACTTTGAGATAGCTATATGTTCACATTCAGTTTTAAGAAACAATGTATGCATATCTCTTATAACTTTTACCTAGTTTACCCTAGTGGTAACATTCTGCAAATACCACAAACAGGTTGTTAACAATGATTTGAAGAAAGATAAAAGACATTTCCTTTTTTCCAAAGGCAAGGATCCTTCATGGTGCCTTTTCATAGCTACATCCACTTTCTTTCCACCCACTCCCTCCTTTTCCTCTGGCAATCACTAGTTTGTTCTCCTAGTGGTAAAGAACCCGCCTGACAATGCAGGAGACTTAAGAGACATGGGTTTGATCCCTGGGTCAGGAAGGTGCCCTGGTGGAGGAAATAGCAACCCACTCCAATATTTTTGCCAGGAGAATCTCATAGATAGAGGAGCCTGGCAGGCTACAGTCCAGGAGGTTGCAAAGAATTGGACACGACTGAAGTGACTTAGCACACACATCTAAAATTTTATCATTTTGCCGATATTCTATAAGTGAAACCAGGGAGTATGTGACTTTTTGAGAATATTTTTTTTCTCAATCAGCATAATTCTCTTAAGATTCAATCCAAGTTGATGCTTCTATCAAGAGTCCGCTCCTTTTAATTGTCATTTAGTATTCCACAATGTGACTATATAATAATTTGTTTAACCATTGACTGATTGAGTTCTATCTTGGTTGTTTCCAGTTTTTGCCTATTATGAATAAAACTACTATAAACATTTATGTATAGGTTTTAATGTAAACATAAATCTTCATTTCTCTGGGACAAATGCCCAGGAGTGCAAGAGCTGGGGCATGCAGTAATTGACTTTCAGTTTTTTGAAAAGTGAAAGTGAAGTCACTAAGTTGTGTCCGACTCTTTGGGACCTGGTGGACTGTGCCTACCATGCTCCTCCATCCATGAGATTCTCCAGGCAGGAATACTGGAGTGGTTTCCCATTGTCTTCTCCAAGGGATCTTCTCCACCCAGGGATCGAATCCAGGTCTCCTGCCTTGCAGGCAGATGCTTTACCTTCTGAGCCACCAGGGAAGCCAGAAATTGCCAACTGCTTTCCAGAGTAGCTATACAATCAGTCAGTCAGCTTTAAAAAGCATACACGTATTCACATGGAAGAAATGCCTCCGTGGCATTAGGATTAGGTTCACGTTAAACCTTTGAGAGCTCTCTTCTTCCCTCCTTCTTTCCCACCTCCCTTTCACTTTCTGCCTTCCTTTTCCCTTCCCTCCCTTCTAGTTTTTTCCTTCCTTCCTTTCTCCCTCCTGCCTCCCCACACCCTGTCCTTTCTTCCTTTCTTTTTCTCCTTTCTTCCTTCTTATATATGAATGGAATTGTGATAGAAGGAATGCCTTTGTAAACCTAATCTGAGAACAAGAAAGACAGTATTACAGCTTTGCAGGTTGTTTAAAAGCATTGAAACTTAGTTTTATTAATTTTACAGGATTTTAAACATTTAATATCATCTTATTCTTCCTACATTAAAATAAAAATACATAATTCATGTCAAGGACCTAGAAAATGCAGAATAATCTTTTAGGTAAATTTTTTTTCTAGTGATTGTGACAAGCTAAATGCCAAAAATAATAGTCACTTTAGAATTAAAAAAAAAATCACAAGACAGAAATTTATGTTATCACTGTGAATAGCAGTCGACTCTCTAAGAGAAAAAAATAATATCTTAGGTTATTATGTAGTTATGGCTTCCCTGGTGGCTCAGATGGTAAAGAATCTGCTTACAATGCAGGAGACCCAGCTTCGATCCCTGGGTTGTGAAGTTCCCCTCTACAAGGGAATGGCTACCCACTGATCAATTAAAGATTGATCAATTAAAGATTAAAGATTCTTGCCTGGAGAATTCCATGGAAGGAGGAGCCTGACACATTACAGTTCATAGGGTTGCAAAGAGTGACTTTCACTTCACTTCATTATGTAGTTGAGAGCAAAGCATGTTTGTTATCATTACATTCAACCAAAAGATTTGCATTCTAGGTTACTATATAACTGTAGTAAAAAGTCTGAACAAAACAAGTATATAAAATTATGTTCTACAGAAAGCTTGTAGCTTTTGTACATACTAGACATTTTTGCATACTATAAAAATTATGTTAGTATATCAACCTACTAAAAATGATTAAGTTGGCTTAGTTGTTGTGGAACTATAATAACCAGTTGTTTATATCTAAAAAATCAATTGTTAAAAGATATAGGAAAAGTTACATTGACCAGGAGAGTAATAATAATTTCATGTAATTCACTATAAAAGCAAATATAATTGCAATGGATAACAGATAAAAATAGATTAAAAATCATTTAGAATCTCAAATTTTTACATTTGTAGAATCATAGAGTTGAAGGAAGATTTACGATTCCAGAAATATATTCCAGAAGTATGTGTGTGTGTGTGTGTGTGTGTGTGTGCGTGCATATGTGCTTGATTGCTCAGTTGTGTCTGACTATTTGCAATACCACGGACTGTAGCCCGCTAGACTCCTCTGTCCAAGGGATGCTTCAGGTGGGATGCACCCAGGTGGGGTGCCATGCCCTCCTCCAGGGGATCTTCCAGACCCAGGGATCAAACCAATGTCTCTACGTCTCCTACATCGGCAGGCAGGTTCTTTACCACTAGCACCACCTGGGAAACCTATATATATATCGATCCCATAAAACTGTATTGTCTTAGATTTTCAATATGAAAACTAAGGAATGTAGAATTCTTTGTCATACTAAAGCTAGTCCTTTGAAATGGCTATATCTACCATACTTGAAAAATCTTGTTATAAGATTTTATAACAAACCTATGTCAGTTAATAAATGGATTGTCAAGCTCCTACCATAAAAGATGATGTAAGAAAAAAGTGTTGCCCAACTGACCTGATCAATTTCTGTGAAAGAGATTGAAAGAATATTGATGGGGGTCAGACAGTGGATTGTCCTGAATTTAAACTACAACATTTTATTCGATAAACTCTGACAGCTTGGGAGATAAAGTTCAGGTCACACTGGCATTATTGTCTTAATAGTGAGATAAAACACAGTAAAATGATATGCAATAAAATGAAATAAAATAAAATAAAATGATCACCCTTATGGTGTTCTTTGAACGAAGTGAACAATGACTAAGATAAAGATATGTGAATAATTCTATTGTAGGTGATGGAATTAAAGATCATTTTACTGGTCAGAAATCATATTTGGTGTGTTTTGCTCAACTTCTTAAACCTTTTAGACTTCAAGTGGACAAGTTCATAATAAAATAAGAAGAAAAACCTAGTTAAATAAGTTGCCTCAGAAATCTTCATCAAATATTTCTATGTATGAAATAGTAAAAATGTATTACTAGTATAATACCAATAGAAAAGAAATACTTTCACAGAGATTGGAACTGTCCCCACCCTGAACTCTAAGGCCCACTTGCCATCAGTCAGTCACCTTTTAAGAGTGGCCTGTAAAAGGATGTTTAGGGTATCAAGATAGATCCCAGAAGAATAAAGATTAAGAATAAATCACTGAAACCTTAAGAAAAGGAAATGGTCCATTAAAAAATTCCATTAATACTATGAACTATATTGATTTCTTGTCATTTTTATAAGCATAATTGCAGAAAGATGCTTATTATTATATATTTGTAGAGCTAAATATAGCATGCCAGATATAGGGACACAATATATACTGAATATATAACTTGAATATATAAGATATGCAGATATCTTATTAGCAGAAAACATGATCATAAGATTCATCTTTTCTTTGCTCTTCAGAGTTAAACAAAAGTAAATGTATTCTACTTTATAGAATTACAATAAAAATTGGAAACACAGGAAAATACATATAGAGCACTGGGAGAAATAAAGAAGGATTTTAGAAGAAATAGATATAAAAGCCCAATTTCAAGTGTCTAAAAAAGTTAACTTTTATCTTAGTGCATTTTGACTATTTAAGGGGAGACAAAGGAATGAGAAGTCCTAGAATTCAGTAAAAAGACTGACATCTCTAAGCAGAAAAAAAACAGTAAGCGTATATTTTTCAATAATTGCTTTAGTTACATATTGACATAATTGATATTTCTAAAATGTAGGAACTGGTTTTAGAAATACAAACAAATGTTTCTGTATCTGTGCAAAACAACATAAGAAAATCTTGGTTAAAACTAAATAGATGCATAGTAGAAATATTCTGAATTTATTTTTCAAATAGCAAGTCAATTAATGCTGTATATCTGAGCTTAAATTCTAATTTCTTCATTTTTAGTGACAGTATCTCTACACTACCTATCATATACTAACATAAATTGAACACAGTTGACAGATAAAAGCTGATATTATTCTATCTTGAATTCACAGGTATGCCTGCTTGAGAGCTATATTTTGCCAATCAAAATTCATAAGATACTTTCTGTTTGGAAAGTCCAAGATGTGTTGCCTAGGAAATTGTTCATGTTTATGTTATGTAAACTGAGCAGGTGGGTTTTCTTTTCAGAAAATGAATCCTTTTCCAGAGATGAAAGAGGCTGAAGATAATGTATCCCATAATATATTTAGGTGATGTTAACGAGGCAGCTATATTCCACCCACAGCTGTTATCCCATGCTGAAATTAGCTGCTTCAGATTTTTGTTAAATAATTCCATACTTGAGACGACTTTAGGAAATTGGATGTTAGAGGGACCAGCCAGCATCGTTCAGTTAAGTGGTTCTTGAACAGAAAAGTGCTTTCCCTTGAATGTGGGGGAAAAAGAGTTTGATCACATTTAAGCTAATCTATCATTTATCATAGCCAGTGGGTAAGATAGTTAATGACTATATTGATTTTTTTTTTGTACTTAGTTTTAAACACAACATTTAACCAATGTGAAGCTGAATATGGGGTTTGTTTTCTGTTTGCTATTGAGGCTTTTAAATTATCTTTATCTCTGTATGCATTGATTTCAAAACTGAATTTCAAAAGGGTTTTAGGTAGTGTCATGTTCTTAAACTGTATTTTAATTTTCTGATTTAAAAAAAAAAACAGACATTTTTCATATCTGTAGCTATTTTCAGAGCTCCCTTTACTTTCACTAGGAAGAAAAAAGCATTTAAACTTTGACAACAATGTTGATCACAGACCTTTCAGAAATTGCTTTTTTCTGGTTTCTCTCGCTCTTACACGTCTGCCTCTGTCACATCCCCACTGTCCATTTATGCAGGTCATCGTAATTATTCTTTGATTCCTACATTTTCTTTGAGGATCATATGAGTCATTTCTAGAAAGCTGTCTTTACAAAAAGACAAGGGAAGAAATGGAAACATAATAGAGATGTAGAAACTCTGAATGTGGTTAAGTAGCATCACAAAGGGATGGGAATTCACTGTTAAATAGCTTTAAAACGTAAAAACAAAAACAAAAGCAGCAACTAGATATAAGCAGGGCAAGGTCTAAAACAGCATGACATGGGAAGAATAAAACAAAACAAAATGACTTAGGCATCATATGAAAGGTAGGCAAAGCTCTTCTTCCCTCCCATGGCTTATATCATTGCCTTATATTCATTTCATTGGCTTATATTCGTTTCACTTACATATAAGCATATATAAGCAATATGTGTATATATATATATATGAATACACATTGTTGCTATTAGCTTTTTGAATAGACTGTCATCTGTTTGATCAGTTAATAATAAGAAAAATAAAGTTTTTTATTTTTACTTATTCCTTCTTTTGTGCTCTCACTTTCTTTGTATAGACCAGAGCTTCTGATCTATATAATTTTCCTTCTCTCTGAACAACTTTTAATATTTCTTGCAAGGCAGATCTATTGGCACTATATGTCTTCAACTTTTATCTGTCTGAGAAAGTTTTTATTATTTCTTTTTCACTTTTGAAAAATAATTTTTAGGGTATAGAAATCTAGAGTGTTGCTTTTTCCTCTCAGCACTTTAAATATTTCACTCCACTGTCTTCTTGCCTTTGTGGTTCCTAAGAGAAATCAGGTATAATTCTTATCTTTTTTCTTCTATAGTAAGGTACTTTTTTTCCTTTGTCTTCTTTCAATATTTTTTTTCTTTATCTTTAACTTCTATAGTTTGAATATAATATGCCTAGGTGTAGTTTTTTGGCATTTATTCTGTTTGGTGTTCTCTGCGCCTCCTGGATTTGTGTTATGATTCTGACATTAATTTGGAGAAATTCTTAGTCATTATTGTTTCAAATATTGTTTCTGTTCCTTTATCTTTTTATCCTTGTGGTATTCCCATTATGCATACATCACATCTTTTTTAATTGTCCCACTTTTTTGGATATTTTGTTCTTTTTCAAGAAATTTTCTTCTTTATTTTTTCAGTTTTAGTTTATCATACACTCAAGCCTAGAGATTTATTCCTAGCTCAGTTCAGTTCAGTTGCTCAGTCATGTCCAACTCTTTGCGACCCCATGAATCGCAGCACGCCAGGCCTCCCTGTCCATCACCAACTCCCGGAGTCTACCCAAACCCATGTCCATCAAGTCAGTGATGCCATCCAACCATCTCATCCTCTGTCATCCCCTTCTCCTCCTGCCCTCAATCCTTCCCAGTATTAGGGTCTTTTCCAATGAGTCAACCCTTCGCATGAGGTGGCCAAAGTATTGGAGTTTCAGCTTCAACATCAGTCCTTCCAATGAACACCCAGGACTGATCTCCTTTAGGATGGACTGGTTGGATCCTCTTGCAGTCCCAGGGACTCTCAAGACTCTTCTCCAACACCACAGTTCAAAAGCATCAATTCTTTGGCGCTCAGCTTTCTTCACCGTCCAACTCTCACACCCATACATGACTACTGGAAAAAACTTAAGCATTCTTCATTCTGTTAATAGTGTTTTGGGTCTCTAGCAGTTCTTTCTGATTCTTAGAATTTGCATCTCTCTGCTTACACTACCCATCTGTTCTTGAAAGTTGTCTATTTCATCCATCAGAACCCTAGCATATTAATTGTAGTTGTTTTAAATTTCCAATTTGAAAATTCCAACATCCCTGCCTTATCTAATTCTGTTTTTGAGGCTCATTCAGTTTTTCCAGATGGTATTTTTTTATCATTTAGTGTGCCTGGTAAATTGTTGCTAAAACCAGATATGATGTACTGAGTGAAAGGAGCTCAAGTAAATAGATGATCAGTAATGTGGTGGTCAACCTAGATAGCATATTTAAAAGCAGAGACATTACTTTGCCAACAAAAGTCCGTCTAGTCAAGGCTATGGTTTTTCCAGTGGTCCTGTATGGATGTGAGAGTTGGACGGTGAAGAAAGCTGAGCGCTGAAGAATTGATGCTTTTGAGCTGTGGTGTTGGAGAAAACTCTTGAAAGTCCCTTGGACTGCAAGGAGATCCAATCAATCCATCCTAAAAGAGATCAGTCCTGGGTGTTCATTGGAAGGTCTGATGTTGAAGCTGAAACTCCAATACTTTGGCCACCTCATGTGAAGGGTTGACTCATTGGAAAAGACCCTAATGCTGGGTAGGATTGGGGGCGGGAGGAGAAGGGGACGACAGAGGATGAGATGGTTTGATGGCATCACCGACTCAATGAACATGGGTTTGTGTGGACTCCGGGAGTTGGTGATGGACAGAGAGGCCTGGCGTGCTGCGATTCATGGGGTTGCAAAGAGTCGGACACGACTGAGCGACTGAACTGAACTGAACTGAATGTGGTGGTGAGGCGTGGGGGAGGGGAAGCATTATGTAGTCCTATGATTGATTAGTCTTAGTCTTTTGGTAAACTGTCGCCTACCATGAACTTCGCCAGCACTTCAGTTTTCCACCCTGCTTGGGTGGGACAGGAAGGCTGGAAGGGGCTGGGGTTGGGTGTTTCCATTCTCCCAGGTCTGTTAGGCTCTGATGAAACTCCTGCAGATTAGGCACTAGAGAAATAATCTACTTTGAGGGCAGGCCATGTTAAAAAGAACAATGTGCTCCAGATTCTTTCAAAATGGTCTTTTTCCTCTGCTCCTGCTGGAAACTTGAGAGGACTTTTATATGATCTTTACTGTGGGAACCTGGTCAAGCTCCTCATGGTAAATCTTATAATACTGTGGAGTACCCCCTATGACTGGGTCTCCCTGGAATTTTTAACTCTCAGACTTGTCCACATGGAGTCAGCATCAATTCATCAATTACAGTTCAAGTTTCCTTCTCTGGCACTGGTTTTTGAAGAGGAACCAGTGGGTTCTGCTGGTGGGTTTCTACTCTGTTGTGATGGTCTGTACCTGCCTACTTGTCTCCCCAATTTGCGGGAAGGGGGCAGAGGTTTACCCTGTGACCTCATTTTTTGGATAGATCTAAGAGCTGTTGACTTTTCAACATCATACACAGTGAATTTGAAGCAACACTTGATCCACACTTGTAGTTTGAATTTTGCAGGCAAGCTTATATGTTGGATTGCTTTCAGTTCCCAGGTGGTGCAGTGGCAAAGAATCCACCTGCAATGCAGGAGATGCAAGAGATGGAGGTTTGATCCCTGGGGTAGGAAGATCCCCTGGAGAGGAAATGTGAGCCACTCCAGTATTCTTGCCTAGGAAATCTCTTAGACAGAGGAGCCTGGTGGGCTATAGTCTACTGAGTCACAAAGAGTCAGACATGACTGAGCAACTGAGCACAAACACATGTTATAAATGCCAATAGTAATATTTCAAAGACAATATTATGGTAGTTAGGAAAAATTTATAGGAGTATTCTGATATTCAACATTCAACAAATAGTGATTGTAAGTTATAAAATTTAATATTTATATTTAGTTACAAAAGGTATTCTTAGAAAATTTGAAGATACAAACACAAATTAAAATTAAAAAAAATTCTAAGAAGAAAAGAACTTAAAGAGCTAACTATAAACACTTCACTTATATTTCAAAGAGAACTACAGATTCACATATAAATCTTTGCTATTGTACTTTGATACTTAATTGGTCTCTCAAGTTTACCATATCCCAAAAAAATCTTGATTTCCATGCCTATCATCAGTACATATACATGGGAAGTCTCTCTAAGGAATATCATCTATCTCATTTTGCAAGCCAAAAACTTAAAGTCATTCTTGTGTCTCCAATCACCGCTCCCCGCCCTGATTTCTTCATTCACATATCCATCTATTTGCCAGGTATTGTTGGTTAAATCACCAAAAGTATCTCTCCTTCTCTTCATGCCTCCTGACACTACCCTCCCCAAGCATCCTGCATCTCTCACCTGAACCAGTGTAATAGCCTCGCAACTACTCACCCTGCTCCTTGCTGGTCTTCCTTCATAATCTATTCTCCAAAGAGCCACCAGAGTCATTGTTTAAAAATAAAATCAGACTTTGATTTCCACTTAGAGCTTTGAATGACTTTCTATTTTAACACAGCCTGTACCACTCTTAGCATCTTTGTCTTAAGCCACAATTTGCACATGCATTTCCTTTGCTCACGTTGATCTTTCTCTTCAAACAATAGGTCAAGTTCATTCTTGTTTCTACACATAGCAGTTTTCTATGTCTGGAAACTCAGTATTCTTCTAAACTGGCTCCAGCTTATCTTAGGTATCAGTTCAAATGCAGTGCCTCCAAAATGTTCTTCTCTGATACCTTTTTTTAGCCCTGATTAATGACACTAGCTTTGGCTGGCCCCTAATGTAACTACCCACTTCTTTCTGTTTTTTTTAAAAAAGCATTTTCATAACCTGAGTTTGTCTTGTATATTTATTTGAATACACATTGAGGATTTTTTCACTCCATTGAATCATAAACTTCATGAGAACATGGATTGTATATCTCATCTCAAAAAAAACAAAAAAACCCCCAACATTCTAGCATCTAGAGCAGTGTTTAAAGTATGTTCAATAGATGCTCACTAAGTGATATATTACTGTATTACTTGTGAAATGAAGAAATAGCACAGACAAATCTTGAAATGGAAACACTATAGAAAATTATGTCCAAGGTGAATTTTCATATAATAAAGCTTCCACCTTCCAGGACACATAGGAATGAATTAATAGCTGCTGCTGCTAAGTCGCGTCCATCGTATCCGACTCCGTGCGACCCCATAGACAGCAGCCCAGCAGGCTCCTCTGTCCCTGGGATTCTCCAGGCAAGAGTACTGGAGTGGGTTGCCATTTCCTTCTCCGATGCATGAAAGTGAAAAGTGAAAATGAAGTCGCTCAGTTGTGTCTGACTCTTTGCGACCCCATGGACTGTAGCCTACCAGGCTCCTCCGTCCATGGGATTTTCCAGGCAAGAGTACTGGAGTGGGCTGCCATTGCCTTCTCCAATGAATTAATAGAAAGAACTCCAAAGAGAAGCTACAAAGAAAATTTTTAATGGGACTAGCAGTGTATATATGTAAAATTCCTAAAACTTCTGATATCTCAAAAAGTAAATCTCATTCCAAGGACAAACTTGAAGCGTACTTGAGAGTGATAGGGAAAGTAAAAGAAATAGATTCCCACTTTCTTCAACATGATTGTCCTCAGTTTTCAAACCAACGATTTAGCATTGTCAAAAATGATTAGTGTTTTTAACTATCAATTCTTATATTTGCAATTTTTTATTTTCCTTTAGACTCCTTGGTTTAATGAAGTGGTTTTGGGTACTCTTAGTCAGTTTTCTTCTTTTAAAATCCTAATTTTGTCGCTTAATAGCTGTGCTAAAATAGCACCTCTCTGGGCCTCAGTTTCCTCTGTAAAATGGGAATAATATTGACACCTAATTCACAGAAAGTTTGTGCAGATTAAGCTAGTATGTATAAGTGCAAAGAAAATGGTATAAAGGTCATATAAGTGTTTATTTTTGTTTAGTTCATTGTTTATATCTCTTTCTGAGTAATAAGATTCTTGATATTCCATTATACCTCTAGGAACTCATGCATAAAGAAGCTTTATTGGATTTAGTGAGAAGGGAAGAAGAAAAGAAAGCAATGTTTAGGATGCAGTAGAGGTGGCTGTGTTCCAAATAACTTTCTCTGGAATCCAGAGGTCAATTTGCTGAGGCAAGCTGCAGATGGATAGATAAACTGTGATTTCCGCATCTTTCTCCAAGTGGTAATTGTGAGCCTTACAGCCAACGGTCTCTTTTAATGAATAAAAGGGAATGAAAAGGTCACCATTTTTCTTACGTGGTAATCTTGGAGCGTTGCTTTTTGAAAATGTCAGGACTCTAAACAAGTTGAAGAACTCTAGAATGCTGATCTTAAAATCAGGCAGTGATTTAAATGGAGCCTCCACCATCATTCAGGACACTGTCACCATGACTAGCTTGGGGCCTCAGGGAACAGAGACTAAGAGCTGCTGGGCAGTGCACAGCTGTCCTCCAACCTCTGGGGAGGATACGGATCTCTGGGGTTAGCACAAAGATGTGCCTGTTTCTCTAAAGAATATATTTTAAAGAGGAAGAAAGTAGCTCAAACAGAAAAAAAAAAAACAAAAACCACACATCCTTCCCTAAAATACTCTAAAGAAAAACAAGGAGTCCTTTGATTCTTGTATAATTATCTAAAAAAAAGATAGAGGGAAAAATATATATGTTGTATGTTGTTAGATAATTTGAAGTATAGATGCTTTGGGAAAATCATACTGATTTTTTTCTTTAACATTTCTACTTTTTTCTCTATTATCCCCACTTTCCAATACTTTTTACATGTCCCTTTTTCTCTGCTATTAATATACAGAAGTGACACAACTGAAATCAACTTGGAAGATCACTCCCAGAGAAGTTTTCTTAACCGGAAATCTCAGTTTTTAAAAAAATTTCCTTCAACATAAATCTTGGTCGAGCATATTTCTTTTTGATGTAAATATTTTGACTGGTTTATTTTCATTACTAGCCTTGATGCCTTCTAACTAAAATGAAATACAAAATTTATGAGATATATTAGTCTCTGTGCTAAGCAATATAGTATATAAGTCTTGAATAAAATGGGGTCCCAAATATTTAGGAACTCACAACTTCATAATTTTCTTGAAAGTTTCAAATAGTCTATAATAATAGCAAAACACAATGTAAACAAAGTCAGAGCTTCCAAAAATAAAGAATTCAATCATAAGCTTTTTTACCTATTATAGGAAGAAATAGGTGAATGAGAAAGAAACTGAGAAAAACAAAAAGGAAGAAAAAAGGTGGAGAACAAAGGCAACAAAGGTGGGAACAAAGAGAAAGATTGATGTGGTGTGGGGATGTGTACTGACTTCCCATGGTATTTCTATTTTAAAACAGACAGAAAAGAGCACCATCATCTTTAATTGAACTTTCAAGAGAAGGAAAATGACTCTGTTTTAAGTATCTATTTGCTAAATGCAAGGAAAATCATGTTTATAATACCTGTATTGTGTAGTAGCTATTCATTCATTTAAGATATTTAGAAAATCATGTAATAAAGGCTGCATTTATTGCAGGGGAGATGCAGTGAGGAAACAAATGTTTTCTGAATGTATTTAATCTGAGATCTGAAGAATAAGAGATGACTATCTGAATATTTCAATAGAAGACACAGTATGTACAAAGGTCCTGAGGTGGAAAAGCCTTAGATGTTTTCAAGGATATAAATTTTTTTTTTAAAAAAGCATCACATTTTAAAAAGTCAGTACAGGTCAAGTCTGGCAAGGGCCAGGTAATGTAGCTCCATGTAGACTTCTGTAAAAGTTTGTCTTCTAAGTGCACCAGAGGGTGTTTGGGAGGATATATTCCAATTTATGTTTTAAAAATACTAGCCTGTCATGTGGAGGACAAATGTATGTGTTTTGGAAGTGGGTGGTTGGTGGCAGTGATGACATTTTGAAACCCATATCTTACAGATTTGGAAAGCAAAGTTCAGGAAAAAGAATAATTCAAGTCCAAGATTTCCTCATTGTAGAATCACATGGCATCAAGTATTAATAGTAGTGCTCCATCCCTTTTCCCTAACTTTATGAGGAAGCAGGTGGCTGGATCTTCATCACTAAAATTTCAACAATAGCCATAAGAATAGCAAATAATTTTATTTTCTATTTCAGTAGGCTCTAAGTTTTAAGTTCTTAAAATATTATAATTAAAAGAGTCTTCCAACAATTGTTTCAGAAAAGTTAACACCCAAGAATGCACAGATAATAATAACTGGTCAAGCTTTGATTTCAACTTCTGTTCTTAGAATCCACATCTTACATTCTTAACCAAGATTAAGGAAGGAGACCCCTATGTGATTTAATGTGTTGGTCTAAAGGCTTATTACAGCAAATGTTAAAAAGAATATCAATTTGACCAATTAAAAAAAAATTGAGTTCCTCTTCTAGAAATCTGCTTGTCTGCTTGATAGAACTATGTTTGGTTTTTTTTTTTTTACAGATCTTTGCATGTTCATTTATTTGAATGAATATATATTGTATATTTGCCTTGGAAACGAACAGAGATCATTCTATCATTTTTGAGATTGCATCCAAGTACTGCATTTTGGACTCTTTTGTTGACCATGATGGCTACTCCATTTTTTCTAAGGGATTCTTGCCCACAGTAGTAGATATAATCTCATCTCATATGCTTGTAAAGTAATACTCAAAATTCTCCAAGCCAGGCTTCAGCAATATGTGAACCGTGAACTTCCAGATGTTCAAGCTGGTTTTAGAAAAGGCAGAGGAACCAGAGATCAAATTGCCAATATCCACTGGATCATCGAAAAAGCAAGAGAGTTCCAGAAAAACATCTATTTCTGCTTTATTGACTATGCCAAAGCCTTTGATTATATGGATCACAATAAACTGTGGAAAATTCTGAAAGAGATGGGCATACCAGACCATCTGACCTGTCTCTTGAGAAACCTGTATGCAGGTCAGGAAGCAACAGTTAGAACTGGACATGGAACAACAGACTGGTTCCAAATAGGAAAAGGAGTACGTCAAGGCTGTATATTGTCACCCTGCTTACTTAACTTATATGCAGAGTACATCATGAGAAACGCTGGGCTGGAAGAAGCACAAGCTGGAATCAAGATTGCCAGGAGAAATATCAATAACCTCAGATATGCAGATGACACCACCCTTATGGCAGAAAGTGAAGAAGAACTAAAGAGCCTCTTGATGAAAGTGAAAGAGGAGAATGAAAAAGTTGGCTTAAAGCTCAACATTCAGAAAACTAAGATCATGGCATCTGGTCCCATCACTTCATGGGAAATAGATGGGGAAACAGTGGAAACAGTGTCAGACTTTATTTTTTTGGGCTCCAGAATCACTGCTGATGGTGATTGCAGCCATGAAATTAAAAGACGCTTACTCCTTGGAAGGAAGGTTATGGCCAACCTAGATAGCATATTTAAAAGCAGAGACATTACTTTGCCAACAAAAGTCCGTCTAGTCATGGCTATGGTTTTTCCAGTGGTCATGTATGGATGTGAGAGTTGGACGGTGAAGAAAGCTGAGAGCCGAAGAATTGATGCTTTTGAACTGTGGTGTTGGAGAAGACTCTTGAGAGTCCCTTGGACTGCAAGGAGATCCAATCAATCCATCCTAAAAGAGATCAATCCTGGGTGTTCATTGGAAGGTCTGATGTTGAAGCTGAAACTCCAATACTTTGGCCACCTCATGCGAAGAGTTGACTCATTGGAAAAGACCCTAATGCTGGGTAGGATTGGGGGCGGGAGGAGAAGGGGACGACAGAGGATGAGATGGTTGGATGGCTTAACCGACTCTATGGACACGGGTTTGGGTAGACTCCGGGAGTTGGTGATGGACAGAGAGGCCTGGCGTGCTGCAATTCATGGGGTCGCAAAGAGTCGGACACGACTGAGCAACTGAACTGAACTGATATTATATATTATTTATATGGGCTATAAATAATTTATAAGTATACTGAACTAAGTTTTAACTTATTTATATATGTTGTCTTTAAAGATATTCTATGTGGTATGCATGGCAATTGCTTCTTTGTCCACTTTACTTCTTAACAAAATAGTCTCATTGAGCTAGGTGACACATTCATGGACATAATCAAACACTTGCTCCTGAGTGAGGCTGGATCTAAAAACCCACCTGAAGTCACATCCATGAGTCATTCTTTATTTTAGCACCTGCACAGCATTACCATCACTTAAAATTATCTTGATTTTAATAATTCCTTTTTCTGTTTCCTTCATCAAAATTTAAGGCCAATGAAATGCAAGACTGATTATTTTGGTTCTCAGCACCTCAAGCTTGTTGGACACATAGAAGGCTTAGAGTAAACATTTGTTGAATAAACAGTGCTTTAAAACATGTAGTACTTAAAAAAAAGGGGGGGTAGACCTTCATTGGACTGAAACTCTTTAGAATCTTTAGTGCTCATTCTATCACATTGCACCATCATCTCAGATCGTGGTCATTTGAGATCCTATAAGGTCACTGATAAATGAAATGGTACTTTGCATTTCAAAAGCAATTTTAGATAGATACATTTTTATTTCAAATTGACCACAGTTACACATCTTGGCAACAGAAGTTTTGTGTTTGTTTTTTTTTTTTCCTTTGTTTTTCTGAGTTGCATTTCACATGAGGGAGATGAGATCAGTCAACAAAGTCACTTGAGACTGATCAAAGCATAAAGTATTGCATAAAACAATTCACATTTAACCTTTGCAAATGAATAAGTAAAGGGAAATTCATGAATTCTTAAAATATTGTCCCTTGATGCAGATATCAGCCTCTTTCTGGTTTCAGCATTAATTCACATGGGCATCTTTTCCATAGGCAGTTTTATTTTTCCTGAGCAACTGGTATTGCCATTGAATTTTGTGGAAAAAAAGGACAAGTTTAAATAAATGCTCTTTATGAATCCTGTAACTAGGAGGAATATTTAGAAAATAAATTCTATTTTAGTTTTTCAAAGGTAAGCTTTTAAAATTCAATACCATAAACATTTGTGTTAAGGCTGAAAACTGTTTCAACTATCACAAGTTATGTTTGCCATCAGTTTATTTAGCACAAAAGTATGGAAGAAGAATAAAATAATAATCATCTCCCATTTTTTTATATTATTCTCCATTTTCTATGGTTGAATTCTGTGACAGTTACTCCAAAGGCAAGGGTGAAAATAGACTGAAGTATATCTTTGCTTGGGAACACACATGAGTGCCTCTCAAAGGACACACTGACTTCCAGTGCCAGTGATACATGTGGTTCACAAACAAGGACAGAGGACTACAACCACATCTTAAACCCTGAGGAGCACTGGGTCACAGTGGACAAAGCACAAGGCAGACTTAGAAAGATCGTATTTTTTTCCAACTTGCTTTCTTGCAAGTCACATTCTATGAAGAAAAGAAAATAGGACATTTGTTGTAGGAAGAGGGATAAGCAACCTGTATAAAAGTTAATACAGGTATGTGGGGAATAAGTAATCACTTCTGTATTAAATTGCATTTATTTCTTTGAATGAAAACAAATCAAATACTAAAACATTTAAAGTCAAGTATATTCGTATCAGCAAAGGAGAATTTTTTCCATAGATAAAATTGAGAGTTTTTGCCTAAAATTATTAGTATATCAAATATTTTCTTCACATATGCCAAGAGTATATCTGGAACTGAGATTTTGTCTTTCCCAAGTACTACCAAAGTTAGGAAAGGCCAATCTCTCTTCTCTGCCATGGTTGAGTATGTTGCATGCTGTGCCAGGAACTATGACTAGCATTTTCCATGCCATTGTTTTATTTACTTCTAAAAGGTAGATCTAGATGTTACTCTCAATTTATAAGTGAAGAATCAGAGGCTTCAGGAGGTTAAAAAACTGTCAAGTTTGCACAGCTAGAGAGTGACAGAGACAGAATTTGAACTGGAGTCCCAGGTTGTAGACAAATTGCCTCCTGTCAATGCCTGTGAGTCAAGCCTTCATCGTTTCCAATCTTCATTCATACCGCAACCTACCACTCACCATGCTTTTAGAATTAACAAGTGCACACAGGATAATTCACTGCCTAATTTACAATCCTCCATGTCCTCAGAATGAATTTTCAGTTTCTCAGCCAAGTAGGAGCCTGGTGGGCTACAGTCCATGGGGTCACATAGAGTTGGACACGACTGAAGCGACAGCCTGCACACACGCATGAAAGGCTACAGGCAGCTTTTCTAGATGGTCGTGCACGCTAAGTCACTTCAGTCATCTCTGACTTTTTGAGACCCTATGGATGGTAGCCCTCCAGGCTCCTCTGTCCATGGCGCTTTCTGGCAAGTGGAGTGGATTGCCATTTCCTTCTCCAGGGGTTCTTTCCAACCCAAGAATCAAATCCAAGTCTCTATGTCTACCGGGTTTGGAAGGCGAGTTCTTTACCACTAGGGCTACCTGGTCACTAACTCATAAACACCCTTCATTCAGGTATAACCACTCATCATTCTTCAGTAAACCACAGACACCCTTACTCCTTTGCCCTGCAGTTCATACTCCACATAACACGCTTTTCAATCTATGTTTCTGATGGTAATCTGTTCTTTCTACCTATCTCTGCTTTACTACTTCCATTTCTAACCCCCACATAGAATGATTTGTTCTTTTTATTGCCAATTCAAAACAGGCTACCTCTACAGCTATTCTAAAAACAATGCACTAGATAATAATCTCGATGTAATGTACATATCCATTGGCTATGAAGTAAACTCTTCAAGTATAGAAAGACTTTTATTCTGATACTTCTTTCATTTTTCATATAGTTACCTAATAAGTGACAAATAAACATTAATTGATTATATGAAATAAAAGTAGATTCTATTTGAGTATATAATTATAAAGAAAAAATATTCATTTTTGGCACACATTTCAAATTGTGTAGTTTAGCCTTTTTCCTTATGTAGCAGTTATTCAATTTGGTTATGGGGTAAACAATTCTTCTATCAAATCAGAAAATATTTTCTAGTTGCCTCTTGAGCAATACTTTATGTGGGATGGTCTGGACAAAAGATGTGATTGAAAAACATAGAGAAAGGCTGGAAATCAAGAAGAAATAATATTAAAAATTATAGTTTAAAAATTACATAATTACATAAATGATTTCCATATTTAAGTTGTAAAATATAGTCAAGTGCATAATTACATATGACTTTCTTGATTAAACAAGGAAACTAAACAATTTGGATTGCTGAGCACTATGTTGATTAGGATACCCACAGATTCCCTTACTTTCTAAGCTTCTTATAATTATAAAGTTCTAAGAGCACCATACTATCTGCTACTAACCAGGAAGTATTATCTGGTTATGGATCTGTTCAAAGAGCATTCTTCAGTCTTCATTTTAGGCTGGGGATTCAGTCTCTTGGGGAAATGCAGCCCACTGCATGCCTAGGCCCAAATATTCATTTTCATTATCACCTTTTAAAACTGTGTGTGTATTTTTATGTTCATATGTAGGTCTGCTGTTTTTCTCTCTCTTTGTTTATTTTGTTGCTGCTTTTAAGTTAGGAATAGCCCTCTGGGGAAAATTCTTTTTTCAGCCTCGTCCCTGGATTTTCCCTGCTATGACTTGGTGAACACATATAATTTTTTATGGTCTACCATCATTGACAGGCTGGCCCCAAGGCACAGGGTTCTGTGTAGCACATCATGGTTTATTGATGAGCACTGGGAACTGAAGCAGAGTGGTGGAAGCTGGCACACCAGTTACAGATCCTTGTTTAGAAACCAACTGGGCATTCAGTAATGAGATCGTGCGGTCTTGTTTGCAGAGCTCAGCTCAGGCCAGAGATCCATCGAAGCATGAGTTAGAAGGAAAACAAATTAAACAACCATATAGTTCAAGTAGTTTGTGCCATTGGCAGTTTAAACCTAGCATCATTTCCTATTGCACCTATAAAATTATTTATAGGAAAGTTTAACTAGGATAGTACTAAGAGTAAACTGGGTTCTTGGGAAAGAGTTATAAATGCATAATAAAAGGAATATGAGTTTATTTTTGGCCAGAATTATTTATTTTAAAAAGTAGTTCTACTTCTTTGAAAAAGCCATATATATATATGTGTATGTGTATATATATATATATATATATATATATATATAGTAAAATTTTTAACAAATGATGAATGAATAATCTGGGTAACCACAGATAAAGTAACTCTTGCTGCAATTCCTTTCAGAAACACTCCATGTTCATTTACTTTTTAAAGCCAATAAGAGTACATAAATACATTTTCTAAATTTTATGTGTTTTCCCGTATAACAATACATTTTGGATGATGTTTCAAGCAACACACATAAATTTACTTCATTTATTTTCATAGTTGTCCATTATATGAAAGAACAACTATGAAAATAAACTAATTCTTGATTCAGTTAATAGAAAATGCTAGAATGAATATATTTGTGCATAAGTAACTTTGCAATTATGTGAACACATTTGTGGTGTCATTTCAAAAAAAGTAAAGGGTAAGTCAAAGAGTATTTGTCTTTTACGTCTGTACCAAGATTTATGAAAGCATATTATTCCATACTCTTGAAAACAACACCAAAATTTTAGTTACATTTAGATTGAAAATTAGAATCCCATTGATATTTTAGTTTTGTTGCTTATAAATAAAACTGAGTGCTTTTCTACCTGTTCCTATGATCTAGCTGAATATGTAGTTTGTAAAATGTTCTGTTGAATTTTTGTTTTATTGTTATTTATTTATATATTAATAATAAAATATATCATATATTGTCACAATATTTACATATGATAGTTTGTAGCATGTATATTACTAGTCCCTGTGCTATATGCTACAGATATTTTTGCAATTTGTCTTTTGTATTTTCCTAATACTATCTTTATGTAGATATGTTTATTTTTTATGTTGTAACATTTTAGTGATTTAATACTTCTGGGTTTTCTGTCTTTCTCAGAAATAGAATCCCTACTCTAAATTATTAACCATTCTTTTATGTTTCTTCTAGACAGTTCACTCTTTTCACTTCTATTGTTTAAGTTTTGGTCCACTTGAAAATGTGTTTTGTAATAATAAGTGAGGTAAGGGTCATCTTTATTTTTTTCAAGATACTGAATTCCTTGCCACCACACTATTTAATGTGTAATCCATCTTTTTTGCATGTTTCAATATTATCTCTGCACTTTATTGCATCATTCCATTTATTCATAAATGAACTCCATTCTATCTTATACTGTGTTTAATGTGTGATTCTACTGCCTACATTTACTTACAAATATTAATTTCTTCTGGTATTCTACCATGTGAGGCTATTGGTTTTGGTTGAGAAGATTGTACTAGAAGTAGTTTACACATTTAAAAATTTTTTCATCTGTCTCTGTATTCAAAAATAGTTTACAAATATAGATCATGTGCCATTCACTGCTTTGGAATGAAGATAAGACATCAATGCACAACTAGGTTACTATCAAATCAAATAAAATCTTCTTGGTCTACCTCATGGAATTGTTGTCAAGACTGTATGCAGTAATGTGAATTTAATTTCCTAAGGATAAATTACCACTGGAATAGTTTCAGTTGTTCTTAGAATCTTTCTAAGTTGTGTGACCTATCCAATCAATAGGTGTTTTTTGTGTGTGTGTGCTGGCATGTTCTTTTTTTTTTTTTAATTAGTTTATTTTCTATTTTTTAACTTTACAATATTGTATTTGTTTTGCCATACATTGACATGAATCCATCATGGGTGTACATGTGTTCCCCTTCCATAATCCCCCTTCCACCTCCCTCCGCATCCCATCCCTCCAGGTCATCCTGGTGCACCAGCCCCGAGCACCCTGTATCATGCATTGAACCTGGACTGGCAATTCGTTTTACATATGGTAATTTACATGCTTCCATGCCATTCTCCCATATCATCCCGTCCTCGCCCTCTCCCATAGAGTCCATAATACTGTTCTATTTATCTGTGTCTCTTTTGATGTCTTGCATACAGGGTTATCTTTACCGATTGACTAAATACCATATATATGTGCTAGTATACTGTATTGGTGTTTTTCTTTCTGGCTTACCTCACTCTGTATAATAGGCTCCAGTTTCATCCACCTCATTAGAACTGATTCGAATGTATTCTTTTTAATGGCTGAGTAATATTCCATTGTGTATATGTACCACATCTGAGAATTTTTATCCAACCATTATTACCCAAGTCTAACTGTGCTCTAGAGGAGTTTAGGTATCAGGGCCACTTTTGCCAGTTGTCTAAAATAATATAGGTGCCCACTAGATATGTTGGTGTCATTATAAATGTTTAAGTTCAGATCCAATATTTGAAATGGGCTACCATTTGGTGACTGGAACTGAAAGGGTACAGTTGTATTAATATAAGTGGCCAGGTTTACTAACTAACTTTGTAAAATTTACTGTTGCACTAATTGCCAATGTGCAAATCAATATCCCTTATATTTAATATATGCCAAGCCCTTCAATCAACATGAGAAGATGCCTCCCTACCTAACATTTGTACTACTCATGCCTTCTAATTACTGTAACACTTCTCATGTTCCTGAGTTCAGTGATGGGCTCTTGATCAGGTCTGGCCATCATCTTCGCATTTCCTGACCACAGTGAGTAGTTCACACATGGGTATGCCACCAGTCAAAGCCAATGAAGTATGACGAGGTTTTTACTGAATTTTCTGGAAATTACTTCCTATTGTATTTGAATCTGAGTGGATGCAAAGGCTAAGTGTACTCTGGCGACTTTATAGTGTCTGAGAAAAAAAGATAGGGAGTAACCCCTTCAAGACATTTTTAGTTCAGGCTCTAGCCATTTGTGATGTAAACTATTCCCTTTTTAGCTGAAATCAGTTTCAGTGTATCCTTATTTACAGAATCCTATAAAGAATGTAAGGTTGCTTAACAAAACTGTAAGTCATATCATGATAATTAGTTACTCAAGTTTCACATTCACAATATTATTCCATGTATTTTTCTGTTGCAAATTACAGATCATGTATATATAGGTTGTAGCATGAATATTAAATAAACATTAAAATTTTTCCCAATAAGGTCCCTTAATGAAGACATAATTTTTCAATGTCAATTTTACTTAAGTTATGTAAGGCTTTAGAAATCTTCTTTTTAAAGAAAAGATTTCCATGTTTTCAAAGATTCTCATTGGAAGCCAATTGACTATCAGCTTATAATTTCTCATTAGTATATGCCAGTGTTTTTATATATAGCAGTCAGAAACTCAGTGTTAACAAAGGGCATATTGTAGATTCTATAAACATTTCACAAACATTGTCAGGAGCAGCTTGTAAAGGGAACTGCTGACTAACTCTAATTGTGAATGTAAGTGAGATAGAAACTTGTAAAATTTAAAGTTGACACTCCAGCATCTTGCTAATTTTCACATGATTTTATATCATGCAACTAGCTGTCCAGATAAACTATTGTGACTTTCAGAAACCTAATGGGATCACACAATGATCACAGTGTGGATCAACGGGATGACTGGTGAGAAACATAAAAGACTGCATAATACGCACTTCTGATAAAGGGAAAATTAAGAGTATTTGATAACACCAAGCTTTCTAGACAGCTTCATGCTTTTAAAGAAAAGCTGTTTACTGACTGTAAGTACCTCTCTCTCCCCCTCTCCCTCCCTCCATCTCTCTCCCTCTCTTGTTTCTCTCCATCTCACACACACATGTGCACACACACACATACACACACACTTGTAATAGGTAACATCTAATGTTACTCTAAGCCATTTTTACTGTTTATATCAGAGAAATGAAGTAAAAATATCCATTAAATATATTTCACTCATGAGATCATTTTTCAAAATCAATAACTATGTATCATTCTGATAGATATGCTTTCCTTTTAACCTCCTCATTAGAATGACAGAAAGTCAAAGTCATTTTTGGTAATCAAAATGGGAGAGTGGCATGAAACCATAATAAGGGAAAGCCAGCTGAGGAGCCTACTACAAGACAATACCATGTATAATTGGTCCTTAATTATGCAAATTTAACAAATGGCAGAAGGATGGTTGTATTTCTTGACCAAGGCTTCCTGCCAAGTCAACAAGCTGGCATCAGTGTAGGAAGAAACTCCCTCTATGATCCTGACTGCAGCATCTCCTTCCACGTTGCCAAAATATGTTTCTGTGGGACAAAGAAATTTGTTGATTTGCTAAGACAAGCTAAATTTATATTTTTGGTGTGAGTGGATATCCCCAATAGCATCATTAACAAAGTTTTCTTAAACACAGAATTAATTTTTTTAAAAAAGGCTTAAAGACCCCAGAAGAAACCCAAGTAATAATTAGCATATACATTTGCATGTAGGATAACTTTGCTGCATATTTCTTTGTGAAAATAATCTCTATACACATGGAGGCTCTTGTAAGAATAAAGTTACTGAAAAAGAAAATATGAATTATCATTTAATATATTAGCTTAAAAAGACATACAGGGAATTAAGTATTGCTACTTTTCATTTTTGCACCATGATTTTGTACACATCTTAAAATATATTAAAACTTATTTACCAAATTTAATAAATAAGTACTTTAAAATTCATTTATTCATATGTTTGCATTGGGACTCTATAAGACAGAAATAGCCTTTAGAAACACTGCTCTCTTATTGGCCTCTGATAAACAATAGTCTGAAGTCCCCCTGTGCTCTCAAACCTTCTCTTCTTAACTCAGCACCTACAGGCACCTGCTGCTCTGAGATAATGGGAAATATTCTGCAGGGTCTAAGACTCCCACAACTTCAGAATGGTAGATTAGGCCTTTGGTGAAACTCCCTGAACATACTCTCTAATACATCCAAGACAGAGGTAAATTTAATGAAGAAAATAACTGATTTGAATAATTCCTTTCCTTTTCACAAATTTATTTTAAAACTACAGTTTTTTTTTTGTTTCTACTTAATTGAAGTACAGTTAATTTATGACATTAGTTTCAAGTGTACAGCACAGTAATTCAGTATTTTTACAGGTTGTACTCTTTTAAAAGTTATCACAATCTAACGGCTATAATTCCCTGTGCTATACAATATTTCCTTGCTGCTTATATGTTCTATACATGGTAGTTTATATCTCTTAATCACATACCTCTAACTTGCCCCTCCCCCATTTCCTCACCCCTTTGGTAACCACTAGCTTGTTTTCTATATCTGTGCATCTGTTTTACTACTGTTTTGAATGAGGAAGAGAAGTGGCATGTTTTAACATCTTGTCCGTAAAATTTACTTCTCAATGTATTCTAGTTTGTAATAGCCACTAGAATCATTTCCTGCTTCTTAAGCAGCAAAATCTGAAAACCAGAGCTTTCATTCAGGTTTTGATAAAAATATATTTCAAAAGGTCAGGGAAAATTACTGAACAGGTTGGAAGAAATAGCATAAACAAAGGTGTTGTCAAGAATTCAAGAAGAGGAGAAAAGAATATGTGGTAGTAGTGATTGAGAGTAAGAGTGAAAGCTAAAGTAGGATGGAATCAGTAGTAGGAAATGGGTGTAGAAGGATGCCCTTCACTGACATATTTACCTTAATTTTGCATGTTCATAAAATGTGTCTCAGCAGTAAAGAATCTGCCTGCAATGCAGGAGCCATAGGAGACACAGGTTCGATCCCTGGGTCAGGAGGATTCCCTGGAGAAGGGCATGGCAGTCCACTCCAGTATTCTTGCCTGGAGAATCCCATGGGCAGAGGAGCCTGGCAGGCTACAGTCCACAGGGTCGCAAAGAGTCGGACATGACTGAAGTGACTTAGCACTCATGCACTTGAAATAGCTTTATCACAGGTGAAATGAAAAAAAAAAACTTATACAGCATTTTTCCCTTCGGATGGGTGATATTATGCATCAGATGTCAATCAATTATCTATCCTATTTATCAATCCTAAATCTTAGGGTTCACAGAAATAGCATCAGAATTTTATAAAGTTCTGTACTAAAATACTTTATTCATTCACAATGAGACTAGCCCAGGATAGTCTTAGTATCTGTGAAACAGTGTCTTACTGAAAAACCTATTCATATTTCATTTATTTAAATATGACCAGATGTATATTCTTAGAAGCAAGCGTGCTATTCTGAAAAATAAAGTAAAATAAAGAGAATGTGGGGACTGCAAGCCATGCATATCATGCATCACTGATAGAAAACTGAATATGATCTGAATTCATAGAATAAATATATAAACAATACGTTTAAATAGAAGATTTGTGAAAGTTATTTTGCTTAAGACTCATATTTTGAGAGGTTTTCTTTCACTCAGTCTTAAAACAAAGAAAATAATCCTACATAGAGAAGTTCAGTACTCACTTGTGTGTGTAGTTCAGAGAGAAAAACATGCTGTTATAAGTCTCATTCCCCTGCATCCTCTGACTCTAAATCTTAAAGGAATACTGCAAGTACAATTTTCAGAGAGTCATGTTTTATGAATGGCATTAGCCTGGTAATGTCATGGCTGATTATATTGTAAAAGAATATCAATCACTAAGGTCCAGCCTTACAATTCAAAAAATTCTTAGAAAACGGTATTGTATTGTTTCATAGTGAGTGAAAGGTCAATCGTGTCTGACTCTTTTGTGACCCCATGAACCATATCCCATCAGGCTCCTCTGTCCATGTGGTTTTCCAGGCAAGAATACTTGAGTGGGTTGCCATTCCCTTCTACAGGGGATCTTCCCAACCCAGGGATCGAACTCACATCTCCTGCATTACAGGCAGATTCTTTACCACTGAGCCACCAGGGAAGCCTCTTATTGTTTCATAAGAGGAGATCATGACGAAATTCTTCAGTGGTACCATTTGATTATACCATATTTGGTATTTATAATGGTCCAAGGGGGTGGAAAATAAAACACAGAACCAGTAAGTCTTCAACACTACACAGTATAGCTTGCTAAAGAAGCAGCTGCTAATAGAAATGAGGTCCCAATCCTTTTGAGTATTTCCCTGGTGGCTCAGAGGGTAAAGAATCTGCTTGTAATACAGGAGACCTGGGTTCGACCCCCAGGTTGGGAAGCTCCCTGGGCAAAAGGAATGACAACCCACGCCAGTATTCTGCCTGGAGAATTCCCTGGTCAGAGGAGCCTGGTGGGCTACAGTCGCTGGGGATCACAGAGTCAGACATGACTGAGCAGCCAACACACACAAAATCGTTTAACAAATTCAGTAAAGCTGTCTGTGTGGTCTCTAATACCAACATCAGGCAGCAAAAATTTGTAGTACTGATGTGTGGTTTCAAAAGAACATAGTACAGTCTCTTCAGAAGTAAGTCCATCAGATGGATGCATATTTGAAAGACATTTAGAGCAGAGGCTCATGGCATCTGACATCAAGTAACCAATCTCATGATCACATGACAACAACACAAAGCCATATCGCCACCATCTCTATAATGCAACCAGAATACAAGTATTTTACCCCTCCTCCACCACCACCATCTTCCTGGTCCACCCCACCATTATCACTTGCCTGCATTACTGTGAAAGCTTCAATTGTTTTCGCATTGACACTCTTGCTCCTTTACAGTTCTCTTTCAAAACAACATCTTCAATGATTCAACTAATATATGAGTTAGATCATGCTTCTGCTCTGCTCGGAACTATCCAATGGTTCCTCTTTTATTTCTGAATTAAATACTGAGCTCTCATAGTGGCCTACAAGGGCACTCACAACCTGGCCCTTTCTCTGGTCTCAGTCCCAGCTCTCTCCCCTTGTTCCTTCTGCGAATGCTTACTGGTCTTCTTACTATTTCTCAAACACCCTTCAAGTTCCTTCTGTTAGAACATTCTCCCTCAGAAAGCCATAAAGCTTATTTTCTCGAATCCCTCCTTTTTACTCTACTATCACAAGGGAGATCTTCCCTCATAGCTCAGTCGGTAAAGAATCTGCCTGGAAGGCAGGAGACCCAGGTTCGATTCCTGGGTCGGGAAGATCCCCTTGAGAAGGAAATGCAACCCACTCCAGTATTCTTGCCTGGAGAATCCTATGGACAGAGGAGACTGGCAGGCTACATTCTATGGGGTCGTGAGAGTTGGACACGACTTTGCAACTAAACCATCACTGCTGCCATCACAAGGGAGCTGCAGCTGTGTGGTGCTGGAGCGAGGAGATATCTCATGTCCAAGGGCAGAGAAGCCCCAGCAAGATGGTAGGAGGCATGAAATTGCATTTAGAATCAAACCCCATACCTGCCAGAGATGCTCAGAGGGCTCAAACAAACCTTGTGCACACCAGGACACAGAGACCCCACAGAGACTGAGCCAGAACTGTGTTTGAGTATCTCCTGTGAAGGTATGGGTCAGCAGTGGACTGCCACAGGGGCAGGTGCTCTGGGTGCAGTAGACCAGGGTATGGCATAAGCCTTCTTGGAAGAGGTCGCCATTAACCCCACCATAGAACTGCCAGAATTTACACAGAACTGGGGACAGACTCATGGAGGGCACCAACAAAAGCTTATGTGCACCAGGACCCAGGAGAAATGAGTAGTGACCCCAAAAGAGACTGACCCAGTCTTGCCTGTGAGTAGCCAGTAGTGTCTGGCAGAGGTGTGGGTGAGCAGTGGCCTGCTGCAGAGTTAGGAGCGCTGAGTGCAGCAGTGCCTGCGAGGACCTTTGAAGGAGGTCACCATTATCTTCATTATCTCCACCATAGTTTGGCCTCAGGTCAAATAACAGGGAGGGAACAAGCCCCGCCCATCAACAGAAAATTGCATGAAAGGTTTACTGAGCATGGCCCTTTTCATACTGTCCATACTATTCATACTGTTCATTGCCCTAAGAAAGGCAATGACAAAGAATGCTCAAAATACTGGACAACTGCACTCATTTCACACGCCAGTGAAGTGATGCTCAAAATTCTCCAAGCCAGGCTTCAACAATAAGTGAACTGTGAAATTTCAGATGTTCAAGCTGGTTTTAGAAAAGGCAGAGGAACCAGAGATCAAATTGCCAACATCCGCTGGATCATCGAGAAAATAAGAGAGTTCCAGAAAAACATCTATTTCTGCTTTATTGACTATGCCAAAGCCTTTGACTGTGTAGATCAAAACAAACTGTGGAAAATTCTGAAAGAGATGGGAATACCAGACCACCTGACCTGCCTCTTGAGATATCTGTTTGCAGGTCAGGAAGAAACACTTAGAACCGGACATGGAAAAACAGACAGGTTCCAAATCAGGAAAGGAGTATGTCAAGGTTGTATATTGTCACCCTGCTTTATAAACTTATATGCAGAGTACATCATGAGAAATGCTGGACTGGATGAAGCACAAGCTGGAATCAAGATTGCTGGGAGAAATATCAATAACCTCAGATATGCAGGTGACACCACCCTTATGGCAGAAAGTGAAGAAGAACTAAAGAGTCTGTTGATGAAAGTGAAAGAGGAGAGTGAAAAAGTTGGCTTAAAGCTCAACATTCAGAAAACTAAGATCATGGCATGTGATCCCATCACTTCATGGCAAACAGATGGGCAAACAATGGAAACAGTGTCAGACTTTATTTTTCTGGGCTCCAAAATCACTGCAGATGGTGACTGCAGCCATGAAATTAAAAGATGCTTGCTCCTTGGAAGAAAAGTTATGACCAACCTAGGCAGCATATTAAAGAGCAGAGAGATTGTTTTTCCAACAAAGATCCTTCTAGTCAAGGCTATGGTTTTTCCAGTGGTCATGTATGGATGTGGGAGTTGGACTATAAAGAAAGCTGAGTGCCAAAGATTTGATGCTTTTGAACTGTGGTGTTGGAGAAGACTCTTAAGAGTTCTTTGGACGCAAGGAGATCCAGCCAGTCCATCCTAAAGGAAATCAGTCCTGAATATTCATTGGAAGGACTGATGCAGAAGCTGAAACTCCAATACTTTGGCCACCATGGGAAGAACTGACTCTTTTGAAAAGATCCTGATGCTGGGAGAGATTTAGGGCAGGAGGAGAAGGGGATAACAGAGGATGAGATGGTTGGATGGCATCACCGACTCAATGTACATGAGTTTAAGTAAGCCCCGGGAGTTGGTAATGGACAAGGAGGCCTGGCATGCTGCAGTCCGTGGGGTCTCAAAGAGTTGGACATGACTGACCAACTGAAATGAACTGAATTACTTTCACAAGTCTGATGCCTCATTTAAAATTGCAACACACTCTGTTATAACCCATCTCTTTTATCCTGATCATATTTTATTTCCATGATATATCAGATTTGCTTTGCTTTAAAAGTTACTTTATGTATTGTTTATCTTATATTACCCCCTCTTCATATTAATAGATTGTAAGCTCCATAAAAATAAGAATCTTGACTCGTCTTTTAAATTATTGCTCCTCCAGAACCTAGAATAGTGCTTGGCATGTAAGAAGATGCTAAATAAGTACTTACTATTCATGTAACATCTTAATTCACATAACAATGAAATTCAGTTACTTTATATATATTTTGGTATGTTAGTATGTTAGTGTGTTAGTATGTTTTGGCTAGAAGACGTTACTCTGTTGTATTGTTTGTTGCTTTCTGTACATTTAGCTACTAATTGTGGCATTATCAAAATCAGTTGAGGCACCTCAACAGTATTTTCTTATGTGGAATTTTGCAAAGTGTTTGACTTCTTTCTGAATTAGAATGATTCAACAATTTGAGGTTACAGAGAATGTTGTGAATGAACTTTGAATACACTCTCAGAGAATTTTTCATTTATTGTGAGGGGATGGTCTACAGAACTTTTTGTAAAGGATCTAATTAAAAAAAAACTAGGAATCAGCATCAAAACACCTTTACTGTTTTCAAACAATAGGTATATATTAGCTATATGTTATTAAAGGTGTAACACAAATTTCAAAGCCTGGAAAAGCATCAATGCCTAATGATTAATCAGTTACAAAAAATCAGATGTTACCCAAAGGAAATTGTCTGCTGAATCTGGGTATTTACAATTGAGCAATGTGCATCAAACCAGTTACATGCATCATATAATCCACTGTGATAATCATTATGATGTGTCACCTTGCTAGGCTACCATCCCATTATTCAATCAAACACAAATCTAAGGTTTCCCGTGAAGGTATTTTTGTAGATGTGATTAAAGTCCATAATCAGTGGATTTTAATTGATAGATCCTGAATGGATGACCTGAATGGGCCTGATTCAATGATTTGAAAGGCTTTAAAAACAGAGCTGAGTCTTCTTTGTGGACAGCAGCTTAGTTCACAGGAAGGTGCTCCATTCAGCTTTTCTGCTGGCCTGTTACAGATTTCAGGCTTGCCACAATCATGCAAACCAAAACCTTGCAGCAAATGCCTTAATACATATTCCCTACTGATTCTGCTTCTTTGATTGCACCCTAACTGATACAGCTACTAACACTTGAAGGTAATATCAGACTTGATGGAGCTAATAAAGGCACAGCAAGCTGCCAATCCACTTCTGTTAGAAATGAGCAAAAATTGGAGAATCTTTTCAAACTTGCCCTTGAGTACATTTTTGTTGATTATTTGTGATGGCTTTGCAGAAACTGAATATTCATTACTCATAAAGTACCTTCAATAGGAATTTTTATTCTCCTAGAATTATCTCCTATAGTCAGAAAACCCTCTTTTTTAAAAATAATTTTAAGCCTAGTAAATCATATATATATGATTTATATATGATATATATATTATATATAAATCAGGAGATAGAAAACTTCCATGCAATCTCCTACTAGGATATGTTACATGATGGAAGGCAGGTCATTAATGTTTGTGTTTGCATACACAAATTACTCGTGTTTTTTTTTCTGTCCAGCCTCTTTCTCCAATTTTCTAAGCATCCATGGTGCTTTTTTTTTTTTTAACTTTTTCTGTCTGCCCTTTAGGACAAAATAACCTAGTATTTTACTAGGTGCTCTTTGAATATTCTCATTCTATTGTATCATATGTCTTATTAATAATGAACTCAACTTTCAGTAAGCAAACAAATTAAAAACCTACAGAAAAACTTACTTTTGGAGTCTATTCTTTTTGTTTCTCTATCCATCTCAAGTCCTGTGTGTATGTGTGGGTGTGCACGCATGTGTGCAAGTATATACAAGTGCATGTACATATGTGTGATAATATGTTATAACAAACATATTATTTTTAAAAAGATAGAAAATGGAGACCTTGGGAAAAAAAAATGTATTCACTAATGCTCCCCGAGTGACTAGATCAGTAGGGAATCAATATTTGTTGAGTGAAGGAGTAGTTTATAACCTTACAGAAAAACACAATACATCCAGGGACATCTTTGGCTTCTGAAGTAATTTCAGTGGCAGTCACATTGATGACAGGCACAATCTCTGAGTCTCCAGTGTTGAGAAAAAAAGATTATCAACATTCTGGTTACTCAATCTCTAACTGTCTTCTAGTCATATTTCCTAACAGAAGCAACCTGTGCCAGATCATGTCATTTTCTCCTAGTCAGTTTTGTCAGTTGCTCCATCATGTCCAACTCTTTGCAACCCCATGGACTGTAGCCCACTGGGTTCTTCTGTCCATAGAGTTCTCTAGGCAAGAATACTGGAGTGGGTGGTGTTGGTGGTGGTTTAGTCGCTAAGTTGTGTCCGACTCTTGCGACCCCACAGACTGTAGCCTGCCAGGCTCCTCTGTCCATGGGAATTCTCCCGGAAAGAATACTGGAGTAGGTTGCCATTCCCCTCTCCAGGGGATCTTCTTGACCCAGGGATCAAATACAGGTCTTCTGCAGTATAGGCAAATTCTTTACGTCTGAGCCATGGTCAAGGTATTGTTAATTTAATTGACTATTACAGCGAATAATGGTGTTCTGAGTACTAGAATTGATAACACAACAGCATTCCCTAATCCATTCAGAGCATTTAAACTCATGTTGGTAATTTTTTGAAATTAAAATTCTTTTGTTCTGCTGTGTGTATTCTTAGCTACTTTCTGTTGCTCATGTCGATACAATTCCAGGAAGTACAAGGCAGAAATATATTTTCTGGCAGGAGAAATAAATATAATTTAGCCCACTGTCTGCCCCATTAAACTGCTTTATATACATGCACACAATGTATCTTTGTCAAGAAATCAAGGCGCTACTTTGCTCTTCTAAATTCCTAAGATTTATATCTTCACAACATCTGTTATGACTATTATCATTTTGAGGAAAACCATTTCACATCAACTGTGAAAGTCTACAATAGTCTCTGATACTACACTTTGCTTCTCATCTGTCCTGACTAGTAACTTCCCTTCTCAGTATGCCTTTATCAATTTTTTTTTCTTAAAAACCCAAGCCCCAAACCTTCATCAACTCACATCGCCAGGTCTTTCAATTCCCCTTAATTCTCTACTAACACAACCTCAACATTCTGATCTAACACTCAAAGACTTGTTAAAAACAGGGACTCCTAAATCAGAATGCCTGTGCATGAATGTTTATTTCTCTGTTTATTAGCTGTATGGCTTAGTCAAGTTACTTAAATAAATTGTATCTTCTTCATCTGTAAAACAAAGGCAGTAATGGTATACATTTCATGGAATGGTTAAGAGGATTTAATGAATTAAAGCATGAGAAGAATTTAGAATGGTGGCTGTCAAATGGTGATTGCTGAATAAATTTTAGCTATCATCATCATCAGTATTACAGTAATTATTTATAACTTGTACCACATGTTGGTTAAGTAGAACCTACAATTTGAGGGAATGTGTACTTTCATACAGATAGAGGCAATTTGCTCAGCTACAAACTTAGACAAACTAGACATGCGAACATCCCTCTAGCTTTGCTGGCACAACCATACAAGCCTGTGTGTTAATTGGTTAACAGTACATCCAGAGAAAAGCCAACAGAGATAGCTTACACCTCAGAGAAAACATTCAGTTTTAATCATTACCCTGCTGACAGAAATACTTTGCTCCTGAGTCATGATCTTTTTGTCTCGTATAATACAATGAATTCTGTTTTTTTCTAGGCTGCTTCTTGTCTCAAAAGTCCTTAAGAGAGTTAAAAAGAGAGAGATGGAATATCATGAATCTAAAACTAAATTTAGCAGGAACTCCTTTGCTTTCTGAAAACAGATTTCATCTCATAACAGTAAAGTGCCTACCTGTTTTATCTCTCTTTCATTAATCCTCAAAACCACTGCTCTGGTCAGTTCATATTACTATCACCCAAACTCTGAGTTTAATTCTGCCACTGCTGTTTTATCTGTTACCCTTTCTTTGTAGAAACCTCTTTTTGCAGTGTTTGGAGGTGGAGTTCAAGTTCTGTGTTCAAAACTCTTCAGTATCTCTAGCCACTATCAAATTCTCTATTCATGACCACTTGCTTATTCATTTATTTATCCAATATTGACTCAGTGCCCTCTATGCTTCAGACAGTCTGCTGCTATAAGCAAATGATATACGAGTCAAAAGATAACAAAGGTTCCAGTTCAAGGGGAGCTTGCCTTAAGAAAAAATGTATTGTCATTATTTATACAAATAAAAGATTATAGTTGTTATGGAATATGTGCTAGGAGAGCACTTAAGGAGAGTGCTGTTTAAAGAAGCCTGGTTGTGGAACATTTAAAACTGAGAACAAAGATGAGTCAGTTAAGCAAAGCCCTAGGGATAAAGGGGAAAGCAGACATTTGCAGCACTGAAAACAATGATTTAGGAGAGGCAATAAGTCTTGAAGATCACAAAATGACAAGAATGGAGCTATTGAAGAATTGAAAGATCACTGTAGCTGCAGCCTAGATTACCAGCAGGACAACAATATTATGAGTATTGAACTACTAATGGCCTGGGTCACCTAGGGTATTTAGGGCTTCCCTGATGACTCAGCAGGTAAAGAATCTGCCTGCAATGTGGAAGATGCAGGAGATGCAGGTTTGATCCCTGGGTAGGGAAGATCCCCTGGAGGAGGGCATGGCAAGTCACTCCAGTATTCTTGCCTGGAAAATCCCAAGGATAGAGGAGCCTGGTGGGCAACTGTCCTCAGGGTCGCAAAGAGTCGGTCATGACTGAAGTGACTGAACATACACACACACACACACACACACACACACACAAAGAGTACTTATGGGTGACAAGCATTTGGATTCTGGATAATTCTGTATAATAGTGATAAATATTCATGTCATTATTTTATTAGAATACATTTGTTTTATAGTTCTCCATACAGCCCATATAAAGATTCCATTCAAGACATAATATTAGAAATGTAAAGATCTTGTTATTTACTTCTTTTGTTTGCTTCATATGCCTATTGTAGCAGTAGGTGCTTGTTAAGATTACTCTGTGGGATCCCATTTTAATCCTATTCAATCTTACTTTTTTTGTTTATAGAAATGGACACACACACATACGTACAAATATACACATAAAGGTTTTAAATATTCTGTGAATAGAAAAGTTTTCAAATGAAACCCAACAGCAGTATAATTACTTGGACTACTCGATTTTAATCAATGCAGAAGATAACCCTCTTCCAAGACTAAAGAATCTCAGTGATTAAAACCTGGAATAAAATTCTCCTATGTAGGCATTATTTAATCAGATCCCTTAGGGTAGGTAAACTTTGTAAGTACAACAAAACCACATTAAAAATGATTCAGATTTGGCTTTTTCATTTTAGGAACAGATCAAATGTTAGGAAGGAGTGGTGAAAAATAAACAAGCTAAGTGCATTTTGTTACCTTAATTTAAATTTGCAAGTGTTAGAAGTCTTTATGAAAGCGATAACTAGCAAAGGGAGTGTCCTAGATTTATTGAGTGTAAAGACATAAGGATAGGGTCTAAAAAACTCTGCATTTATAGTTTAGGGGGAAATTATATAAATATTTGAACATCGATACTCTTCATAATTTTAACTTATAAAAATGTAAATAAAAGGTTTTAAAACTCTAAAATGTAAATGTTCGATGAAAAAGAGCATGTTTTACTAACAAAGAAAACAATATATGCAAGTGTTATCTGCATATCCTCTAGTACAGCTCTTTCATAAAATATTCTCACTAGATTACAGTTCAGGGCCATTGTGCCAATCAAGAGTAAGAAGGCAAACGAACCCTTCAAGCTTTCATCCTTCGGCCTCATTTACTTACTAATTACTGATGAGATCATTACAGGCCTCCATCAGTTAACACACCACTCATTTCTGTTAACACATGAATGCTGTCGGAGGCCATGGTGTGCTCTTTAGGTTGCTATTTACCAGAAAATTTAAATGTGTTTCCAGTTCAGCTAACAATCAAAGGTCACAATTCTCTACTTAAAATAACCTAAGTAAAGTAAACATATCAGCATCAATCCATATAAACTACTAATATGGCCCATTATTTAGGTATCTAAGAAGTCTATCTTTAAAAATTGTTCATTTTAACTAGGAAAAGACCTGAAACGTGCAGATAGCTTTGTCCATAAACTGAAAATTACTATATTCTTTGTACAGAAACTTAAATTTAATTCCCTTTCTATGTCAAAACTAAGGTAATGAAAAATTTGGTCTGTTTTGCTATGGATCTATCTTAGAGGAGAAATGTTGCTTCACGTGGAATTTTGGACATAGTTCTCATCATTACCTGTGAATTTAATAAGTTGTCTTTTCTCTCTCAGGAATTTAAACACATATTAAAAAAGCCTTCCAGTAAATAGTCAAAGAAGGCTAAGGAAGAAATAAGTTAGGAATAATTTACAATTGACTTTTCATAAATTTTATTTTCATGCTGTTCACCTGCATCTGTTGAAATAATTTATTGTTTATACTTGTGGTCATTACTTTTTAACAGAGTGATTTGTTTTATATAAAATGCTCCTTCATTTAGAGAGATTTTATGTGGTTTATATCATGTAGTTGTATGCTGGATCCAGATGTACTTATTCATAAGAGCTGGTGGATACATATTTCAGGGATTTTATTAGCCGGTTAAATTAAATTAAATTATATACATTGATAATTAAAAATTCTAAAAAAACAAAGCTGATAGATACTAAAAACTTACTAGTTTTTAAAATCATTTCCTAATTATTTCACTACAGTTTTACTATTATCAGGCCCTTAATGTTATGTAAATGTATTTATCTGATGGAAGATATACTGCATAACAGTGTGCTGCTGAGCACCACTTCTCAACTTTTCATTAGGTGATGTCACATTATTGGCTCAAGGTACATGGTGCAAGTACACATGCCATGGAAACTGGAAAAACAAATACATCACTACATATCGGGGCTTAACTTACTGTTTTGTTGGCTATCTAGACTTATGAAAATCATGAAGAAAATGTTAATAAAGAAGCTTGGACTTAAAAATGTATCATGTCAGGAGTCATTACATTGTGAATAACACACACACAAAAGATAAATATTATTCTATTATCAAAAATTACTAATCATTTTAGCAAAGAAGTCATTCATATGACTGACTGAGTGACTTTCACTTTCATCACTGCTTATATGAATATATACATTAAAACAAGGCAATATATAAAAGTATGTGCTAAAGTAAAATGAAAGAAGAAGCATAAAAAAGGAGTCAGAAGGGAGACTTGTAACAACAAGAACAATCACAATAACAAAAACAATCACATAGGTTATTAAAGCTTACTAAGATTCTACGTGTATGTATTAGTTGCTCAGTCGTGTCTGACTCTTTGCGATCCCATGGAATTTAGCCTGCCAGGCTTTTCTGTCCATGGGCTTCTCCAGACAAGAATGCTGAGTGGGTTACCATGCCCTTCTCCAGGGGATCTTTCTGACCCAGGCATTGAACCCAGGTCTCCTGCATCAGCAGGCAGATTCTTTTCCATCGGATCCACCAAAGAAGCTTCTTTGGGTAGCCCAAATCTGCTTTAAACTTCCTAGTAGATGGTGTGGGAAATAAGACTCAATGGATTACTAATTCATAATGTTTATTAAATGAAACCATACTGATTATTTAGAATAAGCTATTTTTGATCTTACATTTAATTGTTAGGGGCTTGGTCCAAATTCTGATCTTCAGGTTATAATGAATGATTAAAAAAATCTCCAACCAAACAAAATAAATAATCACCTTCAATCTTCTAAAATTCAAACACCTTTATTCTTTCAATTAAATTTCTTTATTTTATTAACTGAAACACCTTTATTCTATTAACTAACATGTTCTCTGTGTGTGTGCTAAATCACTTTAGCTGTGTCCAACTCTTCGCGACCCTATGGACTGCAGCCCCCTAGGCTGCTCTGTCTATGGTATTCTCCAGGCAAGAATACTGGAGTGGGTTGCCATGTCCTTCTCCAGGGGATCTTCCCAATCCAGGGATCTAACCCACATCTCTAATGTCTCCTGCATTGGCAGGTGGCTTCTTTACCATTAGTGCCATCTGGAAAGCCCACTAAAATGTCCTAGTATTCCGTATTTAATAATCTCAGGAGACAGCACCCCTGGAAAAGTGTTCTCCCTAGATCAACCCTCTAAGGAATGGCCAAGTTCAATCAAAGAGAGTTGATTTCTAAGTTCCCTTAAGGGTTATCTCACAAGCTGTCTTCATTTTTGTTAGTTTGGAGCATTCCCAGACTTGACATATAGTTGTCCTGCAGGGGAGTACAAAACTGCATTTCTCCCAGTTATAAACATGTATGCCATTATTTTCACCTTTTAAATCTTAAATCTTTCTAGCTATTTCACCCACTATATCAACCCTGTGAATTGTGTGACTGATTATCCTGATATACCATTTTGAGGCTATATCACAAACTTAAAGGTATTTTCTCCTACTTATGACATTTACTCAGTATTTCAGTCTGAAATACTCTCCTAGCCTTATCTAGAATCAAAGAATTTCTGTTTGCTGTTCAAGACCCAGGTCTACACGTTAACTCCTGCTTCTCCCAAGAAGAGTTAGCAGTTTTTCTTCTCTGTTCCTAAAGCATATTTTCTGAGTATCTATTTTCAAGGATTTTGTTAAACTCAGTAATTCAGCTGTATTCATATTCACCTCTGAAACTGAAGGCTCTTTGAGGTGAAGTTTGTGTCTCTGTAATGAACACTGAGTGGAAGTGCTTATATGGATCAGTTCAGTTCAGTTCAGTTGCTCAGTCGTGCCCGACTCTTTGCGATCCCATGAATTGCAGCACGCCAGGCCTCTCTGTCCATCACCAACTCCCGGAGTCTACCCAAACCCATGTCCATCGAGTCAGTGATGCCATCCAACCATCTCATCCTCTGTCGTCCGCTTCTCCTCCTGCCCCCAGTCCTACCCAGCATTAGGGTCTTTTCCAATGAGTCAACTCCTCGCACGAGCTGACCAAAGGATCAGGTACTCATAAATGGATGACAATTGCACATCGATGTGCAGTGATGGGTGAGGCCAATCACTACCTTTACAGTCATTATTAGACTTTTATTTCATACCATAATGGCATAGACAAGTAGCAACATTGGGTTCATGTTTCTCAAAATGATAACAATTAGTGAATACATTTGTTATGATCAGATTTCAAGAAAGCTTACTTCCCAATAGTACCAAACTGATTTTTGTATAGAATTTTTAAACTGCTAGCTTTTAAAGGCTATAGTATATTATCAAGTAAAAACTACATCTTAATAGTCAGATGATTAAAACCAGGGAAGAAAAGGACTAATTTTCATGCATTAAAAAATAAATAAATAAAAAAGTGCCATTTAGGTTTTTTCATTTAACTTTGTAGTGTTCATCATTAATTAGCAATATTAATTTTTTTAAGGGAAAACACATTTCAGGTAATTTGCCATTAGCTTGGTGCCTTATTTTAGGCTTCTCTTTCACTTACAATGGAAACACCAATGGGTTTGGGAATCTTTATTTTTAAAATACAAAGTAAAAGCAGTACAGCTGTTGTTAGCAGTTTTTATTTATATCCATCTTTTTTTATCATGATCAATCTAACAACTAGTTCTAGTAGTCCTAAATCAGTTTTTGAACTGCATAAGTCATATTTATGTAATATGCTTGAATCAAATTCCTAATCTTACCTATATAATTGTTCTTCCTTTTCAAATAATGGAAAACTTCTCTCATGTTTGTCTAGGCCACATCGCCCACAAAAAGACTGTCTAAAATACTTTATTACTACAATTATTACTGGATTACTCAGAAAAAATAAATCATCCTACAGTAAAGACAATAAAAATTTTTCTTATGACTTTCTTCTAAGTGATTTGTACATATTCTTCCAGAACATATTCTCCATGTCTAACCATGAGACAAGAATCATTTTCAGCTGCCAGGATTAATGAAGATAATCACTACTTTATGTATGCTATTGGCATATGACTCTCATTCCGCTATTTGTCTCTCAAAACTATAGATGAAATGTTACAATGCTATATACATGTTTTATGAATTGTATCACTGCATTTAAAAAATGAAAATTATGATTTTATAAGATAATAAACAAAGGGAGGTCTGGTAATGTTCTGGTTATCTTCTTTTCCCTTCCTCCTGTTTCATACTCAACCCCTTGAAGACTAGGCTAATCCCCTGGCTACCCTGGGACTGTGGTCATTCTGGTTTATATCTAAAAAACAGTGAAAAAATGAAATCGAGCCAGATTTCCAAGCCTAAGGGACCTCTAGCTGCCTGCAGTCTTGTAGGTTATGGGGCTGTCAAGTTCCTGAAATTTGAGGGTGTGCTCAAATGACACACTTTTACAAAGCACACATATCTTTTGCCTGAAGAGTCTCCAATGAATATATATATATCATTGCATTTATGTCCAAAGATAAAGCTACAGAAGTCTGATCTCTGGTTAAGGTCATGACTGAAAAATTATGCATCTTGCTAAACTTTCTAAATAATATGAAGAAATAGCTAGTGTGTAATGTTTTGGCAAAAAAAAAAAAACTACACTAGTGATTTTCTTCAATTATTTATTAAAAATAATTTGTAGACTTAAGTGTATTTGAAGGCTATTATTTTAATCAGTATTTTCTTCTTCATTATTCAGAAACTTTTTTCAGGATTTACCTAAAAATTGTCTTTTATTTTCCATGAGTATAATTTAAAATCCTGTCATTAGTAAATGTAAGCCCCAAATTTTGCAAAATATTACTAGCTAATTATTTTATAATGCAACTTAATATATTCAATTGGTTTATATATAACTGTCTCTGTGTTTCACAGGTTTGGGGCAATATTTCCTGTATTCAGGGAAAAGCATAGGGTTTATTATATTATTATATGGGAAAATATTATAATAAATGTTCATTTATTATAAATATTGGCTTCCCTGGTGGCTCAGTGGTAAAGAATCTGCCTGCCAATGCAAAAGATGTGCATTTGATCCCTGAGTCAGGAAGATTCCCTGGAAAAATAAATGGCAGCCTACTCTAGTATTCTCGCCTGGGGAATCCCACGTGACAGAGGAGCCTGATAGGCTACAGTCAATGGGGTCGCAAAGAGTTGAACATGACTTAGCAACTAAACAATGACAAAAACTATTATAATGCATATTTATTTATTTATTATAAATATAATAACATATTATTCATTTTACCATATTTTAGGAGAACTTTGGAAAAATTTTAGATAGATATTTTATAAGCTTTTAATTAAAAATACTTAGTTCTACAAAATGTCAGTTTTTCTATAAAATTTTCCATTTCCCTTTTGCTGCCCTAGTCACGCCCACCATCTTTAAGCAGAGCACTGAACTGAAAGGGAAGTTTAGATTCTCTTTTTCAAATCATTAGAAAAATAACTGAGGTCTCAATGACAGTAAAATTACAAGGTTGTGTCCACTGAATTTTATACTTTTCTGAAGCCAGATAAATACTTAGGCCTACATTATTGACCTTTATTAGCTGTTCACATTTTAGGTCCAGAATTCTTAGTGCTTTGCTGAGAAGTATATTGCCTCAAATGGAAAGTTTTTCCAGAAGACTTGTTGCTGTTGTTGTTCAGTCACTAGTCATGCCCAACTCTCTGCGACCACACGGACTGTAGCCTGCTCCCATCAGGCTCCTCTGTCCATGGGATTTTCCAGACAAGAATACTGGAATGGATTGTCATCTCCTTCTCCAGTGGATCTTCCCGACCCAGGAATCGAACCCACATTTTTAGTCTCCTTCATTGGCAAGGGATTCTTTACTTCTGAGCCACCAAGGAAGCCCCTATCCTTAACTTAATATCTTGAGCACTTCCCTGGTTATTTAAAATCTTCAAAGACAAAGGAGAGGCTAGCACTGAAAATAGGGGTTTCCTTGAAAAGTGACCTACTGACTGAGGACCCTAAACTAGTGTCCACCCTTTTCCCTCAGTGGAATTTGGCCTTCTGTTGGTCAGGAAATTCAAGAGCTCTTTTCTAGAAAACAATTTTATTTCTAAACACACAAACACACACACACACACACACACACACAAAGCACTTTATCATTACCAGGGAGCTTTGGCATTTTCACTACACACAGCTCTTTCCTTACTCCTCTCCCCCACCCCCACCCCATACCCCTGACATCTAGAGGTTTCAATCCAATCCAGCAGACTAGTCCCCTTTTAATAACCTTTCCCTCCCTATAAGGTCAAGGAGCTTGAGTATATAGGATGGGGGGACCCTCCTACCTCAACCTTTCCATGGCCACCCGCCACTGCTGTCACTCAGTGGGTCCATTCCACACCTCCCCCACTATAGAAGGCTACAGAGAATGATTTCCTCACATTGATTAGAGGACTACAGGACAACATTACAGAGTTATCTTACATTCAGAAGAAACCTAATGAGTTTCAGGAAGTACGAATGGCTTTGATTACTGAAGTTATTTCTTCATCATTAATTGAACATGGCTTCCAGAGATTGCTCCCCTTTGCCCTTCTTGGTTTTCTCAGTCCTCATCTTTACCCTTCTTGGTTTTCTATAAAGAATTACCAACTTCTGCTGCCTGAGGTTCTCTCTGAATTATTTTAAAATAATCTTTACAGTGTGCTGCTTATTCTTTAAGCTTATATTTAAACAAAACTACTCCACTTTATTTTATTTTTAGTCTCACTTATAATTTAAGAAATTATATCTCTGATTTTTTTTTTTCAGAAATCAGACTCTTTTTGAAAGATTGCAAAGAAAATACATTTGTCTTTCTGTGTACAAAGTCATGTGGCTAATTAGAAGTGTCTAACCTACAAGGGCAGAGGATGTTTTAGAGTAGAAAAATAAATCACTAGTAAAAACTAGAATGGAAGCATCAGTTCTTATCTCAGTTTGATTTTGTTATCTATTTCCACCTATATAATTGTACATTTAAAGAAACATTGGCTGGTAAAAGATGCTTACTCAAACTATATGCATTATATTCATTCTTTCTTCAAGAATTCCAATTTATCTATTTAGAATATGAAATCTAATGAATGAAGTTAATTCTTAAGAGAGTGATATATTTCAGAGATTCTGGTATATGTTTGAAAAAATAGCAACAAATGAAGAAATTATTGGTGATTTAAGAATTTATTCTGAAGAAGCATCATCAATAAATTAATTGTATATGTTTCTACAAATTCCCTCAATGTGCATAAACATCCACATAATGAAAAAGAAATTAGTACCCTGGGCTCTTTTTCCTCATTTGATTAACATGCCCATTTTAGAAAAAAACACTGGTGAAAGATATGGCTTTTGAAAGAAAAAGAGGGGAGAAAAAAGCCCCATAGTGTCACAGATGGCTGTCAGAATAAAATGAAGCCTGGGTCTGTTGAGGAAATCAAACATGAGTGTGAAATCCGAACAGAAAGGCACAGAGCAGAAGGCAACATTTCAAAAGGCATTTGGCACCAAGTGGCATTGTGAGGGTTAATTTACTGCCAGGAGCTTCTGGGTCTTTCATTCTCCACAGACACACAATAGACAGATCCCCAAAGTGCCCATCATAATCACAGATGCTGGGGGATTAATGCTAAGATGAAAGCTTCATGAATATTAAAAATATCAAAACTGCTAATGATGGAGCAGAGTTTGAAATAACATTCAATCTCAAAATCTAAGAATATGGCACGCAGGCATACTAGGACACTGTCTTTTAAAAACTGATTAAAACCTACTCAATTTGTAGCAGAAAGAGGCTTATGCATATTAGGACCTGAATTGGCTGCCAAACTTTACAAATTGCACAGACTAATTACCATAATTAAGCCTTGGATTGAAGAAGAAAATTCCATTTATCTCAGGCTGACTCAATGGAACTTCAACAAAGAAAGTCCTGACATCAGATGGGCTTTCCCCTCAAATGATATTTCAAAGCCCACTAAAAATAAACAAACAAAAGAGACCCCATCCTCTTAGAAGCAGGAATAGTAACTATTCAGTGTAAAACAGAGTTGAAGGAAAAGAATTGTTCGATATCATAAAAGCTTGTTTAGGCAAATTTAAAGCTTACAGTGCATGAGAAGCTCCATTAAAAAAAAAAAGTGGGATTCCTTAGTTTAAAAAATTTGAATTATAAAATACATATGTATAGAACTAATAACTCTTAAAATTTAATTAGTAATTGAGATATAATTGACATATATCAGTTTTAGGTACAAAATATAATGATTCAGTATATGTATACTTTGGCAAAGCGTTACCACAGTAAATCGGTAAACATCCATCACTATATACAGCTACTATTTGTGATGAGAATTTTTAAGAGCTACTCTCTTTGCAACTTTAAAATATATAATAGTGTATTATTAACTATAGTCACTATGCTGTACAGTACAACTCCAGGACTTATTTATTTTATAACTGCAAGTTTCTATCTTTTGATCATCTTCATCCATAAAATTGATAAAAAAATTGAGTGCCTTCTAACTTACTGTGTTGGTTTAACCATAGTTTGTATGATTCAGAGTTTAGTAAGCTTGATTTCTGATAAAGATACATTTATCCTTTGGAAAAGACCCTGATGCTGGGAAAGATTGAAGGCAGGAGAAGGGGATGACAGAGGATGAGATGGTTGGATGGTATCACTGACTCAATGGACATGAATTTGAACAAACTCCAGGAGATGGTGAAGGACAGGAAAGCCTGGCGTTCTGCAGTTCATGGGGTCACGAAGAGTCAGGACAAGACTTACTATTATGAACATCAGTATTAATATAAGTAAATCAGATTAAACCATATCAGTGTTTATATATTCTCTAGCTTTCTTAATTTTAAAAAAGCCATGTCAGCAGGTATAAGGTTTATTTCCCTGAGTTGTCTAGCCTAAATTCATTTAGTTTACTAGTGAGACAAAGAACATTTTCAGAAACCATGTAATCATCAAAGCTGACATTCTGTATGGGTAGTAAATTTGCTGTATCTATGACTATTTTTTGAAACTCACTTTTGACACTGAATAAAGGATTCAAAAGAGTTACATCTGATTATGGAAAACTATGAACAAATTGCTCATTAATCAGTGTTGAACATTTGGCTTATATTTTGGAATGGATTGAGCTTGAACCAGACTAAAGCATTTACACTTCGAGTTTACAACAGTTGCTTGTAGAGCTTGCAAAACTGGCCATGCTTTAATGTTACTGGTGCACATGTGGAAATGCTTTATGGTGTGCTTCATCCTGTATTTCCAAGATTAAAAAAAAAATGTTGGGAAGCAAAGTTTTAACTTGCTTTCTTTTCATTTTTCAAGCAATATCCTTTAATTTTCTCTTGCCTCCAGTCTTGCTACCATTAACCTATTCTTCCCAGTGATTTAGTACACGGATATGATGAGTTGTGTAACTTCCCACCTCCAGTGACTGGCTTTTGAAATGAAACCCAAATTCCTAGCACAGCCTCCAAGACCATCATAACTGCCCACATCTACTTCTCTATCTTTATTTCTTGTTAACCCTTTCTCCCCCTCTCTCTTTTTCTTTCTTTGCCTCCTCCCTTCCTTCCTTCCATCCCTCCTTCTTTCTTTCTCTCCTTCTTTCCTTCTCTCTTCATATGTTTTTTCTTTTTTTTTTTTTTATTCCTATGTTTTAGGCACAGAAATACGCCACTGGAAAGAAATACTTAACAAAAGAAATATGACTCCTGGCTCAAAGGAGATTGCAATTTAGTGGACAAGAACTAAATTTTAAAACCATTATTTTTATTTACTCTTTTTCTCCTCTCAAACCACCACCATCCCACATATGTACATACATGTATGTAGTTTTTAACTTTCCAACTGCAAGCAGAGAAGAAGTATAGTATAATGGCTAAGAACATAGATTCTGGACTTGTGTTCAAATCCTCACTTCATCACTTGTGTGCTTAGTGGCTCAGTCATGTTTGACTTTTTGCAAGCCCATGGACTGTAGCCTACCAGGCTCCTCTGTCCATGGGGATTCTCCAGGCAAGAATTCTGGACTGGGTTGTCATACCCTTCTCCAGGGGATCTTCCCAGGGATTGAACTCAGGTTTCCACACTGCAGGTAGATTCTTTACCATCTGAGCCACTCACCATTTAGTAACAATGTGAATTGTCACACACCATACCCATAAACCCATAAACCCTTTCTCAAAGGGTTGTTGTGAAGATTAAATAAATAAATACAGTCTGGCACATAATAATTGTAGTTATTATTATTAGTGTAGCCAGTGCTACAAAAGAAGGGAATCAATGTTCTGATGGCCTGTGATTGAGTAAGGGATCTAATTTAGTCTGAGGGTGAACAGAGGCTTCTCTGATGAAGTGCTGAGTTGATTTCTGGAGGGTGCACAATTGAAGGAAATGATGATGAGCCTGTGTTTCCATTCAGAAAGACCTTACCTGCAAAAACCCCAGAGTAGTCCAAAGTGGCCTGTGGCTCAAGAGAAAGTGACATTGTAGCACACAAAAAAGTATGGCGAGCCTGCCACTTTAATTTGTACCTGTGGAGCTGCTGTATTTTCTATTATTTATACATTTCTTAGACTTTCATATCACCTTTCCCTCTGTAGGTCACAATCTTTTCTAAAATTTGTCTACCTGTTCTTCAGAATATATATATGGCATTTCCTTCTGGAAGCCCCTTCTCCCGAAGTTCACCCTCCAGCACTGTTTCTTTCTCTGTTGGATTGAGTGATTCTACTCTGTGTAAGGAATATTCACTGTTCTGAATTCTACTTGTGGGAACAAAGACCTACCTGATCACATGGCTTTTCCCTTATTTATATTTGAATTGACACTGCCATGACACCTAGAAATGTCTCATAGACAGTATGTGCCAAGGTGTAAAGGTTTGCAATTGAATAAATGAATTAAATATATACCCTAATAGCACACCCTAAATGGTAAGACGGCACAGTCTAAATAGCAAATTGGAAATAGATAGCCAACAATGCAGGGGAATGCATCGAGTTACTTACCCTGTGAAAGCAAGGAGTTCCTGGTGTAAATTAACTCTCATTATAAACACATGCTAATGCTTTTATTTTGAAGTGCAAGACAGTTGAAATTCCAATTATGGATAATTTTAAATGAGGGGTAAAATAAATATAAGATTAATTTAAGAAATCTTCATCATAAGCAAGATGAGAAGACAAATTTTGTCTCTGCAAGCACTCATCTACTCAGAAAAACAGTGTGGATTTAACCAAAAAATTAGGAGAACTGATAATATTCATTTTTTAACATATACATTAATTGAAAACAAAAGTTAATTATATATTTTCTTCCTATGTGCAAAGATATACTACATTTTTGTTTGAATTTATCTTTACTTTCTCTTTCCTTCTAGTCTTAAAATTACTAAGCTACAGTTGATATTCATTAATAATATCACGCAATGCTAAAAGCAAATGAAGCAATCCTTAGTGACAGAAATTAAGGGGTAACATTGCTTTTGGCTTCTACAGCACTGTCATTCCCTCTACTTCCTTCCACCTTTTTTTCTGTTGAAGGCCATATGACTTTTTTTTTTTTTTGATGAGATAAATATTTTATTTATTTTTTAATTGGAAGAAAATTGCTTTATAATGTTGTGTTGGTTTCTGCCATACAACAATTTGAATCAATTATGATTATATATATATCCCCTTCCTGTTGAGCCTCCCTCTCTTCCTCCATTCCACTCCTCTAGGTCATCACAGAGTGCCAGGCTGAGCTCCCCGTGTTATATAGCAACTTCCCACTAGTTATCTATTTTACACATGATAGTTCAAGCTGGTTTTAGAAAAGGCAGAGGAACCAGAGATCAAATTGCCAACATCCGCTGGATCATCGAAAAAGCAAAAGAGTTCCAGAAAAACATCTATTTCTGCTTTATTGACTATGCCAAAGCCTTTGATGGTGTGGATCACAATAAACGGTGGAAAATTCTGAAAGAGATGGGAATACCAGACCACCTGACCTGCCTCTTGAGAAACCTGTATGCAGGTCAGGAAGCAACAGTTCGAACTGGACATGGAACAACAGACTGGCTCCAAATAGGAAAAGGAGTACGTCAAGGCTGTATATTGTCACCCTATTTATTTAACTTGCATGCAGAGTACATCATGAGAAACGCTGGGCTGGAGGAAGCACAAGCTGGAATCAAGATTGCTGGGAGAAATATCAATAACCTCAGATATGCAGATGACACCACCCTTATGGCAGAAAGTGAAGAAGAACTAAAGGTTCTCTTGATGAAAGTGAAAGAGGCGAGCGAAAAAGTTGGCTTAAAGCTCAGTGTTCAGAAAACTAAGATCACGGTATCTGGTCCCATCACTTCATGGGAAGTAGATGGGGAAACAGTGGAAACAGTGGCTGACTTTATTTTTCTGGGCTCCAAAAATCACTGCAGATGGTGACTGCAGCAGTGAAATGAAAAGATGCTTACTCCTTGGAAGGAAAGTTATGACCAACCTAGACAGCATATTAAAAAGCAGAGACATCACTTTGTCAACAAAGGTCTGTCTAGTCAAGGCTATGGTTTTTCCAGTGGTCATGTATGGATGTGAGAGTTGGACTATAAAGAAAGCTGAGCGCAGAAGAATTGATGCTTTTGAACTGTGGTGTTGGAGAAGACTCTTGAGAGTCCCTTGGACTGCAAGGAGATACAACCAGTCCATCCTAAAGGAGATCAGTCCTGGGTGTTCATTGGAGAGACTGATGTTGAAGCTGAAACTTCAATACTTTGGCCACCTCATGCGAAGAGTTGACTCATTGGAAAAGACCCCGATGCTGGGAAGGATTGGAGGCAGGAGGAGAAGGGGATGACAGAGGATGAGATGGCTGGATGGCATCACTGACTTGATGGACATGGGTTTGGGTGGACTCTGGGAGTTGGTGATGGACAGAGAGGCCTAGTGTGCTGCGATTCATGGGGTGGCAAAGAGTCGGACATGACTGAGCGACTGAACTGACTGAACTGAGTGCATATATGTCAATGCTGCCTTCTTAATGTGTCCCACCCTCTCGTTTCCCACTGTGTCTATAAGTTTATTCTCTACAAGTCTGCATCTCCATTCCTTCCCTGAAAATAGGTTCATCAGTACCATTTTTCTAGATTCCATATATAATGAATACTGAATCAGTTGTAATGAGATGGATGAACCTAGAGTGTTATACAGAGTGAATTGAGTCAGAAAGAGAAAAACAAATATCATATCTTAAGGCCATATGCCTTTTGCATGGCTGGAGATTGCCTAGCTGATTATTACTGACTGATGGCCAAGCTCTAGACATTGGAAATGCCCTTTCTCTTCTTAGCATCTGTGTTGTGAGCCTAAGTGCTGAGGACTGCGGCAAAAAACCAATCTCGTCGTACTTCTAGTTGATAAATACCAACTGAACATTTACAGTCCCTTAAACAATGACTCATGATATTGAGAAAAGGGTTGGTCTATGACATATCATTACAAAAATCTGCTGTTACCATGCTGGGACACAGTGATATGCATGTGTGTGTCTGTGAGTGTGTGTACATGCATTGGTAAGAGAACCCATAGGAGATAAGGCTGGAAAGATAAATTAGATCAGAGGTGTAAAGAGGGAAAATTTTAAAATAGATAAAGGAGAAGCAGCCATTTGCAACAGGGATTAAGTAAGAAATATAAGTCCAAAAAATTGAAGTGACCATTATTGTCATTCTCCCAAGGATGGGACATAACGAGCATCAATTTAGATACAAAGGAGAGAAGTTAATTCTTTACCTACAATAGCTGCCTTCGAGCTTTAGGACTTAGTGAACCTTGATTGACAAGTGCTGGACACTTAGCTGGAAACTGCAGCTGAGGATCCCTCACTTGCCTAGAGCCCTGCCAAAGTTAGGGTAGGGGCCCTAGCAATACCAGCATATGGTTATTTGCTTTGCACATTTGCCAAAAGTGTGATTTTTAACTTTAATCCATTAAAACTCATTTTACTATTTTTATTTCCTTAAGTAAAGTTCTATATATTCCATAAACCTCATGTTCAACAAAAACTGGATCCATCCTTAAAATGGGATAAAATAGAATCTTTTAGACTTAGAGGGTCCAGTGCTTCCTCTGAAACATGTGAAGGAAGGCACTCTGGCCGTTGATGTGTGAACATGGAGGTGGAGAAGCTACAGGTTGAGGGCAAGGGCATCTGCAAAAAGCAAGATTAGTAGGAGTGGCTTGGTAGACTCAAGAAACTGTCCAGATTTGGAATATATAGCTGCCTAGGAATATATATGCTTAGTCACTCAGTTGTGTCTGACTCTTTGTGATCCCATGGATTGCAGCCTCCCAGGCTCCTCTGTCCATGGGATTTTCCAGGAAAGAATACTGGAGTGGGTTGCTATTTCCTTCTCCATAGGAAGATATCGTCAGGTGAATAGATTCAGGCAAGAAAAGGAATAGAAAGGGAAATCAGAAATAGGTGAGCCTCCTTGTTGATTTTTTTTTTTGTAAATGTCTTCATCAAACACTTTTCTTTCTTAAATATTTAGAAACACTATGTATCCCATCCTTTTGCATCTAGGTGGGGGCACATAGGATTTGGGACAGATGAATGACCCACATCTTAGAGATTTGATCCCTCAAATGTCCAGAGAGTTCTTCTCCCCTCTGTCTTTGTTGTCATGCTTACCTTCTTCATAAGCATGTCTTGAAGGAAAGGGCTTCAGGATTAGTGGAGTCATGTGATAGAAAAATCCTAGTTCCCTAATCATTCTTAAAGATGGAACCTAGTCATTTCTAAGAGCAGAGTTGCTGAGCCTCCTTATTGACAAACTTTCTCCATCTACAAAGGACAGAGGTAGAAGAGCAAAGGAGAAGAGCTGAATGGATGTGTGGCTGTAGAGGACTGCTATGTTGAGAGGCTGAAATGGGAAGGGACCTGCTTAGGAAAATCTAGCTGGCAAGCAGCAGAGCCATCCTATATCACTCCTCGAGGAATCCAGCCCCTGAGAGGAGACACGTAGCTAAGTTGATGATGAGGGTTACTTATGGGTGTGATATTATTCCAGTTATTAAAGATATAACATTAGAAAATATCTTGAATATCTGTGTGAAACAAAAACAATAAGAATCCTCCTTGAGGGATTAAGTCATGACTTAAGAACCACAAGGAAAGTCAAATTTGGCTTAACTTCCCTCTCTGCTTTCTCTCCTTTGTTTTAGGTTTTATCACTTCTAAACAGGGTGGTAGTTCTATTCTTTTTTTTTTCCATCTATGTTAGTAAGACTGTCCTCTTTGCTAAAGAAAAGAAAAGAAAAAGAAAAAAATCTGTATAATCTCCAGGTCACTACGTTGAATAAATAATGGGTGCATAACTGTCAATAATTGAGAAGACTGACTTTTAGTAAACAAAATCCATGGCTTCAAATTATATTGCCAATTTATCTTACTACTCTTTCATTGATATAGCAGGTTGGTGGGTATCACATTAATTCAGCTCAGCAAAACAAATGTTTATCCATACTGTTAAAGTGTGTTAGAATATCAGTGATGCCCAGATATTTGCTGAAAGCTTGTGAAAAATCCCATTAACATTTGAGTGCATTAACTTCAATATTCAACCATATCCTTTAAAAATTTTAAGTAGTGTTATTGTCTAAAAAATATTGCTGATCGTTCTTTTTTAGTTGGCAAAGACTTAAGCAATGTTTATTCTCCTAGGATACCCTGCCTCCCATCACGAATGCATACAAGGTCAGAAAGAGAGAGCACAATATCTTATTATTTTGCGTGTTTGTGGGGGGGGGGGTTGTACATAAAGAAAAATATTGACAATTATTTTTTTTGACACAAGGAAGTAGGGAATCTAGTAAAATTTAATTTCCTCTCAAAGATTTTATTGGAAAACTTGCATTTTCTATATATGCACAAATAAGTAAGAAAATCCTGATAGAAGAGAACAAGGGTTCTGCCTTCAGTCATGTTTGATAAAGACTCCAGGGAGAAAAGCCAGGGACCAACTTATGATATTTTTGTATCACAAAGTCTACTCCACAAATACTTGAAAATACTTGTAGCTTATACAAATGAAACAGACAGAAGAACAGATAGCTCCATCAAAGAAGAACTTTCAACATACTGAAACTTTTTGTCACATTGGTTGCAAGAGTAATCATCATTGTGTGGGGAGTATGCTCATCATTTTCAGTGAGGGTCTACTTTAAGTACAATGGAACATTACATCTTTTTTAACAGGATAGACCATGATTATAAGAAAAAAAAACTTCAAGTGTTAAAAATACCTCTATCCATAGAAAGTAGCTTAGCCTAGATTTACAGCAAATAATAACTGAGAGTAACTCTGGTTGTTGGCCCTAGAGGATGTGTTTTCTATTCTGTTTATGGTACATGGGCTTTATTTGGGCAATGCTTCAAAAATATTTTTTAAAGGTTAATATTTTTGTCACATACATTTGAAATTGATGGGAGCAAACTCACAAACTCAATCCTAGAAAATGGGTTCTATGGCTATTTCAAGTGTGTGTGTGTATATATATATATATACACACACAATGTATTTATAGTGAAAATTAGCAGAATTCATTTTTTTCTTCACTTTTGGGTTTTTGTTCATTGCATGGTAAAATATTTCTGAAAGACTGCTAGTCAATTGTCAGTCTGCTTTGTTCCTGACTTGGATATAATCAGATTTGTAGGAAAAACATATAAGAACCTAAGGCAGTTCCTATAGCAGTTAACTTGATGGGATATTAAAACATCTGTTGTCAATAACTACAAGCATTTTTGGTACTCCAGCCAATAAAAACTTGTTATTCAATTATTAATAATATGACAGTTAATGCTTTACTCTGTTTCAAGTTATATAAAATGCATTGTTTAAATTCTGTAACCTTTTTTTTTTTTTTTTAGTTTGGCTCTTTAACTACTGGTTTCATCCAATCACCAGTCATGTCAAGGGGAAAGAAAATAAGAAGTGTATTGGCAGGATGCAAGGAACAGAATAACATATGACTTTTAAATGCCCCCAAAGAGAAAAGATTAGGCTGCTCATTATTGAAAGGATATTTTACAGATCATTAATGCCCTGCTGTTTGCTCACATTAGTTTCTATAATCAGGACTCTTTTCCAAAGACAATAATCCTATCAACAGAAACTTGAAATGTAGGTCTTTCTGAGCTTTGGAAAGTGAGCTCTGCTCTCACTTAAGACGATATATAGGTTTCCATTGCGGTAGACACCAATGAGCTGCTATGTGAACTATTACAGCACTTTCTGAGAACTTTATAGAGAGTTGTCACACAATTTCAAGTTGCTTATGCTTTAGAGAAAAGCAGGAAGGTATCACTCAGAGAGAGGGAGAGAGGTTACTTCTGGGTGAAGAGGCTCCTATTTTGGCCATTGTGGACCATGGGGTAAGGTCAGGGCCAGGACTTCCGGCAGGTGAGTCAGCTTGGGTATGTCCTTGCAGACTGGAGCAGGGCTGAGTTAATGGGAAAGGGGTTTTATGTAAAGCTGTTGTTTTCAGGAAAAGTTTCCTTCAGGTCTTGTAAAAGTTCCCACAGAGTGGGAACATGGGAAATAACTCCTGTAAGGTGGGGGAATTGTTGAAGCTTTTAGTGTCTAAGCTCCTTCTAAACATTTCCTTCTACAGTCTCCTTCAGTGTAGGGATTCAAGCTCCGTAAGCCAGATCGATTATCAATACAACCCACAGCATCTCTCAGTTTACCTAGAGCAAAAGTCAGGGTCCCTTTCCCTCTGTCCTGTCACAATGGACAGAGCACAGATTTGAGATTCATCTAGACTCCCACTTCACTATATTCTGGCTGTGTACTCGATTTCAACAAATTTCAGTGTCTTTCTTTGTAGTAGAGTGTTGTTAATGATGACTTCTACTTCATCGTGTTGTGAAAAACCATAGTACCTGCCAGGCCAGGCAGGCAAAACAAGCAAGCTGTTAAAAACATTTCTAACTAGTTCATTAAAGTTGTAAAAGTAACCTAACCGAACCTAGGCAACACTCTGAGAAGGGAAGAGCTCTGGGGATCCTCTGTTCTTGTCTCTGGACTTCCCTGGTGGCTCAGACAGTAAAGAATCTGCCTGCAGTATAGGAGACCCAGGTTCCATCCTTGCGTTGGGAAGATCCCCTGGAGAAGGGAATGGATACCCACTCCGGTATTCCTGCTATAGCAAAGAGTCAGACATGACGGAGCAGCCAACACTTTTTTGTTGTTGTTATTGCCTCTATTTCTTCATGTGTCTTGGGGTTTTATGCTGATGTCAATAATTTATTTGTTAGACCATGTACCTTTATAAAGAGATGATTATAGAGCCTATACATTAAGCCAAAATAATTATTCTAATTATGAAACCTCAGGCGGTAGTCAGCAGAGAGACAGTACAAAAATTCTATTCTACTTGTTTACTCCTACATGTCTCCCTATTGCACTAATATGTAGAGATGATATTTCAATTGTCAGATAATTTTTACCACATTTGATCTTTAATGACATTTCCTCATCAGAATCTTTACTTATCATTCTGAAAGTTTTATATGCATGTGTCCTAGGTATGGGCTTCCCTGGTGGCTCAGTGGTGAAGAACCCACCTGCTAATGTAGGAGTCAAGGAGACACCAGTTCAATCCCTGAGTCAGGAAGATCCCCTGGAGGAGGGCATGGCAACCCACTCCAGTATTCTTGCCTGGAGAATCCCATGGACAGAGGAGCCTGGTGGGCTCTGGGTCCATAGGGTCATAAACAGTCAGACATGACTGAAGCGACTTAGCATGCATGCATGCATGCTCCTCCTAGGTGTAATAACTGAATAAAACAGTCAAGAAGCTTAGAAATAGTCACATAGAGATTTCTCTCTTCAAAGTAGTTGTTTAAATACCATGAGGTCAATGATGGCAGGAGTCAATATGGACCCATAATGGCAAATTTGAAGCATTCATTGTGGTAGTGTCAAGTTCTATTTGGTACTTTTGGTTGGTTTTCTTGGAGACACCACACATTAAATATTTCATCTTGTGATCTGAGGAGTATCATCATTCTGTTTCTCATATGTGTCTTCTCAAAGTGAATTTCAGATTTTAGCATTCATAATAAGACACATATATACCTTATTATGACTTAGTCTATTATCAATATAACATCAATTTAAACATTTTGTATTTATGTAAATTATATATAATATGTATCTGGGTACTTTATATCTAACACATATATTTAAAATTATATATGTATAAAACATTTGAATTCTTTGCCAATATTATAAATATTTTTCACTTGAACTTCAGATTTCATTAAAAATTATTTAAAGAATAAACTTCAGATAGAGAATCTTGAAAGACTTAGTTGGAAAGAAATACTAGAATTTAATTGCCCCAAGCTGTTTATTTTAATGATAAAGAAGACAAGGGCTAAAGAGACTGAATGAACTATATTCAAGGTGACCTAGATATTGAATAAGAAATTTTGTAGCATTATTCTGTAGCTCTATTCCTATATTCTGACCTAATACAAATTTTGAGCTAGAGAATGCTACCTAAGATAAATTTATTGGCTCTTCCACACAGATGGGCATATGTGTTTTTCATGACACATATTTGATGCTCAACTGTTCTCTCCTGAAGGAATCTGGTTCTTCTTTCTCTGATTTATCCTGTGCCTCCTGTAACATACATATTTGTCTAAGCCTCCTCTTCATAGTCTTATCAATATGTCCTTCATTTCTGCTGTAAAAACCTGCTAATTAGGTTACAAGTCTCTCATCCGAGCCCCTATGGCTATATCCTCATGCCCACCTTGGTTTTCACATATTCTGCTGGTTGCCTTATGAACACATGGTATAACTGTACTATTTCACACTTCTTTAAGGATGATATGGACAGTGGACATGCATTCAGTGAAACATGAGTGAAGGATGTAAAAGGAAACACTTGATTCATCATGTCCCTTCTCATTTTGCAATAGTCATAAACACATGTTGAGATAAGATCTCCCTCCTTTGGTTTCTAAGTGAAAGCAATGAGCACAGCCGGTTTCTAAGTGAAAGCAATGAGCATAGCCTGTTTCTAACTCTAAGCAGGGCAGGTGTGAAATAAACTCTCTTATGTTGCCTCTTATCTGGGCATAATGTTGAATGATAGTGAAAAATGATAACAAAAGATAATATTAATAAATGGAAAGATACTTCTTTACCAAGTGTATGATAGAGTAAGAGAGAGCTATGGTTTCTCCAGAAAAGCTTCATTGTAGAAGTGTATTACAATCTAGGCTGTGACATAGGTATAAAATGGAGCAAATATAAATCATAAAGCCATCTGATATGAGTGGAGAAGTGGAGATTATCCTTAGCATCCTGCAACCTTGAGAACAATGAATTCCTGTCAGCTTTGAGAAGCTCCAAAGGTGTTGAGTCATTCTTTAAATACATGTATATGTTTCACCTCTATCAAACACCAGTGCTCACAGGAAAAGATGTGATGCTGTGCTTCAGACAGATCAGCAAATGTGATATATCAAAGAACTTACTGCCCAGTAGAGCTATACCCAGATGGACCTGGCTCTTTTGTACAAGGCCAGATCACCATCTGGAAGAGATACAGAAGAAGACTTTCTAGACAGTCTCTAAATCTCCTTCAAATGCCAAGATTCTGACATCTCTCTCTACCCTAATTTTTCTAGGATTTCTCTGGGGCTGTATAGATCACAGTCACACGAGAATTTCTTAAATACAATTTGATAGTGAGTATCACCCTCTAAAGCACAACCATCTCTAATTGAATATTTTTTCTCAATTACTATAAAATTGTAAGCCTGGTGATGAAAATAATTTTTGTCCAACACTGAATAATTCAGTCATTTGAAGAGGAGCCATTGAAATGCAAAATGCTGGCAGAACTCATTTCAGCAAAAGTTCCCCAAGTGATCCAGAAAACAGATGGCCCTGGGATTAGCTCACGCTGCCAAGATTTCTGGGACACATTTTTAATCTGGGTAGTATATAATCTTATTTGTAAAATAAAAATCTGGTTTCAGGCCCAGGTATAGCTAAATTCCACGAAAATAATTAAAACCCATTCTAGTATCCCTGTAGAAACAAACCTGTATTTATTTTATACTGTTCTCACATACAATATTAAGTTCAATTTAGTTCATGTTGCTCAAGTGATGGAATAAAAAGAAAGCTGAGAAATTAAGAAGCCCAGTTTATAATCATGGTTCTGCCTCTAATTCCTGTGTGATCTCAGGGACATCACTTATCCTCTCTGAGCTCATCAGTCTTACAAATGTTAACTTTCACTGGATATAGTATTTCTTTGATTGAAAAATAGTGTATCTTTTTTTTTCTCCATTTTAATACTGAGTGTAGAATGCTTACAGATTGCAATAGACATCAATCAGTCCTAAATTGCTACTGCTCTGAACCAGGTGGAGAAAGGGGAATATGTTTGAATTCTTAATGTAGACAGAAAAGGCAGTTGCTTCTTAAATTTATTGCATAAACACTAAAATTAGCGTCAAGTTAAATTAAAGATCGGTGGTAGGGGACACAGGATACCTTTTATTTTGCTACTATGATAGTAATATATCATTATCAGAGAAGAATAAGATACAACAGAAAATAAAATATTTTTTTGAGATCTTTGTATATATTTTCCTGGAATCTTTTTTTTTTTTAGTGAATATATTTTATTTATTTATTTATTTATTTATTTATTTTTATAAATTTATTTATTTTAGTTGGGGGCTAATTACTTTACAATATTGTAATAGTTTTTGCCATACATTGACATGAATCAGCCATGGGTTTACATGTGTTCCCCTTCCTGGAACCCCAACCACCTCCCTCCCCATCCCATCCCCTGGAATCTTTAAGACATGTATTTTGTGTACACATAGACACTCGCATACATTTTCTGTTTGTAAACATTGCATTTTTTTCATTCATTTTTAGCTTGCCTTTGCTTTTACATATGCTTTTTTTTATTGAACCAATAATTTTCATACACAACATAATTTTGCTTACATTTTCAAGTCAAATGCTCTATGAGAAATCTTATCTTTATTTTTCCCCACTATATTCCTTTAACCCAGCAGAATCTATAGTCATTTACTCACTAAATATTTGCCGAATAAATAAATGAAAGGAAAGAATTTGAAAAATGCACTATAAACCCAGACATTGTTAAAGTTAGGAACACAGGTATACAGAGAAGATTTAAGGTCACTTAAACATCTAAATTGGTATTTGATTGATCCCGACCCAGGGATTGAACCTGAGTCTCCTGCACTGCAGGCAGCTTCTTTACTCTCTAGCCACCAGGGAAGCCCTATTTGATTGATTAGACTCATTAAATGTATTAAACTCATAAAATAATTAAGAATAGCAGTGCAAACATATGCCAGCCCAGTATGACAACTTTCTTTGAATTTAAAAAATGTAAATATGAAAAAGGAATGAATATAAGCAGGAGAGAAAAAATAAGAGAAGTAGGACTAGGGCCATGTTATGTAAGCTTATGCTTTTGCTCCTAAGAAAAAAGTGATAATTTATGTGTACATATAATGCACGTGTATGTGCATGTCTTTGTTTCTTCATAATTATAAACCCAAATATTGAAAGCAAAGGCCTGAATCTTCAATTTAAGAAATATTTATCCATGTTTCCAAAAGGAAAGCAAGGATTTTAGGCCAATATACCTGTATCTTTAGTGTGAAAATATTATAACATGAAATGTCAAAATAAAGGGGCAGTTTGATATATTAAGCAGTGTACCATATTTCTTGAGAAGAATGAAAAGAAAAGTAATACAGTGCATTTATAACCTATTTGTATTTGAAATCTGAGTTTAAAGCTCAATTGAGATTTTAGTTTAAGATGAATAATTTTAAAGAAACGTAAATACAGCAACATTTTTTTCAGAAGAGCAAATATACGATATGGAAATTGGTGAAATAAATAGGCACATGAGAATGTCAAGGGGAAAATATGTCAAGCAATACACTTAAGGAATTTAAAATAGACTTTCACAGCTTAAGGTCAATAAGCAAAAATTAGAACAATATATTTCTCTATTAGACATCTCTAACTTATAAATAAACATATAGAATTTTATGCCTTCATTTATTGTTTTACTTAGAATGCATTTTCCATAAAGAAATGTTTTAAATAATAGCTCCCTTCCTAAAACAGGGCTTCCCTCATGGCTCAGATGGTAAAGAATCTGCCTGCATTTCAGGACACCCAGGTTCAATCCCTGGGTCAGGAAGATCCCCTAGTGTAGGAAATGGCAAACCACTCTATGAAGAAGGCTGAGCACTGAAGAACTGATGCTTTTGAAACATGTTGGAGAAGACTCTTGAGGGCCTCTTGGACTGCAAGGAGGTCAAACCAGTCAATCCTAAAGGAAATCAATCCTGAATATTCATTGGAAGGACTGATGCTGAAGCTGAAGCTCCAATACTTTGGCCACCTGATGCAAAGAGCTGACTCATTAGAAAAGACCCTGATGCTGGGAAAGATTGAAGGCAGGAGGAGAATGGGACAACAGAGGTTGAGACGGTTGGATGGCATCACTGACTCAATGGATGTGAATTTCAGCAAGCTCCGGAAGATGGTGAAGGACAGGGAAGCCTGGCGTGCTTCAGTCTATTGAGTCGCAAAGAGTCAGACATGACTGAGAGACTGAACAGCAACCAGTATTCTTGCCAGGAGAATTTCACGGACAGAGGAGCTGACGGGCTACAGTCCATGGGGTCATAAAGAGTCAGACATGACTGAGTGACTAACACACTTTCAACACTTTGCTAAAATAGTGAGAAAGACTTCTAACGTATCCTGAAACAATTCTACTACTAATATATTTCTACTAAAATTAATCCCCCATTTATACATTGCTCAGGAAAGCATTCTGAATTCCACATGGAGTTCTAGAAATGTCTCTCTTCAGACACTAGAAATGAGAATGTGCTAGTACAAATGGTGTCCAATAGAAATTTCAGTATTGATAGAAATAGTCTATAAGGCCTGCATGACCTGGCTCTCGAGTACTTGCAATGTGGCTAGTATAAAGAAACTCTAAATTCCTCACTTTATAAAATAGCCACATATAACAGCAATGGCTACCTCATTGGACAGCACATAACTAACTCATGTTTCTAAGACTGTTATAGACTACATTTTAGAGAGTAGGGTAGAGGGGAACATTACACTTTTTCATTCACCATGACCCATGGAAAAGGTTAGTATATCTTTAAGCTTCTTACGCACTCACTGTTTACAAACAAATTGACACTGTCAAACAACTTTCCTTTCCACTGTGTTTTCCTTTCCCACTTCTGGAGAAAGCTTATTCCACCTTCAAGATCCAATTTAAATGTTTCCTTTGTAATATCCCACTTGACTCAATTACTATGTTTTTTGCATATATAGATATTAAAACCTGTCTCATAAAATGTCTCACACTTGTAAGGTTTCTAAAAATATTTTTTTGAGTCAACTTTATCTTATGCAGATTTTATTACCATTACCATTGCTTCAAGTATAATTAGAAATTAATGACTATCTAAATGAATGAATGAATGAATAAATGATAGCATAAAATATAATCCTCTCTCTCAATGAGTTTATAATAGAGATAGACATATTTTTTCCCTATTCTCTCTTTGATCTTCTCACAGATATTTTTTATGATATACTCTAAAGATCAGAAACTTAGCTATGGATATAACCCTATTAGAAGGAATGAGAAGCTCCATATGTAGTGAGAATAATTTAAATATGTACCATCCCTCCTGGCAGGCCACCTCAGCCAGCATCAGTGGTTCCCAAAATAGCTCTTGCCCTGCACCATCAAGCAGGCAGCTCCAGTGCCCTTCCAAAGGAGTTTCAACTCCAGGGGGCTAGCTAGCCACCAGCACACAGAGCAGTTGCAGCTGAGCCTTATGGCAAGTCAGCCCAGGGGCCAACCCCACTTGGCAGCATACCCACAGCAATCATGACCCAATCACAATAGGAGTGCCCATGTAAGTCACACAGAGGATACCCTTAGAGCACTCGGTTCTGGTAACCAGGGGGAACTGCATCACTGGAACCCAAAGGATACTTTCTACTGAAGGCACTCTTTCAAGTCTGGGAGGTGATCTGATGTATCTAATGTATAGAAGTAAACACAGAGAGTCAGACAAATGAGGAGACAAAGGAATACACTCCAAACAGAAGAACAAGACAAAGCCTCAGTAAAAGCACTAAACAAAACAAATAAACAATTTACCAGATGAAGTGTTCAAAGATAAAGTCATAAAAATGCTCACCAAAGTCATGAGAAGAAAAGATGAACTCAGTGAGCATTTAACAAAGAGAAAACACACAAGAATCTATCAGGAAGGAAGAATACAATTACTAACATGTAAAATTGACTACTGGGGCTTGGCAGCAGATTAGAAGATGCAGAAGAACAGATCAACCCTCTAAAAGACAAGGTAGTAGAAAGTATCCGAACAGAATACCAAAAAGATTTTAAGAAACCTGAGGATAGCTTAAGAGATCTCTTAGAGAGCATCATGTATATTAACGTTTGTAAAATAGGGTTGTCAGAAGGTAAAGAGAGAGGAAGAGACAAAAACCTATTTGGATAAATAATGGCTGAAAACTTCCCTAATCTGGTGAAGATAACAGACATCCAAGTCCAGAAAGCACAGAGTCCCATAAAAGATGAACCCAAAGAGACCCACAGTGAGACATTTTACAATTAAAATGTCAAAAGTTAAAGAGATAACCTTAAAAGCAGCAATACAGTATCTGGTTACATAAAAGTGAATATTCATAAGACTATCAGCTAATTTTTATAGCAGAAACTTTATAGGCCAGAAGGGACTGTGGCTTAGTTGCTCAATCATGTCTGACTATTTGCAACCATCCCATGGACTATAGCCCACTAGGCTCCTCTGTCCATAAGGATTCTCTAGGCAAGAATACTGGAGTGGGTTGCTAGTCCCTTCTCCAAGTGATCTTCCCAACCCAGGGATCGAACTTAGGTCTCTTACATTGCAGGCAGATTCTTTACCATCTGAGCCACCAAGGAAGCCCAGAAGAGACTGTCACAATATAATCAAAATACTAGGAAAAATCAAAATGCAACAAAACAAAATTTACAATCTTGAATACTCTACCAGGTGAAGTTATCATTCAGAATGAAGAAGAGAAAAGCAATTTCCCAGGCAAGCAAAAGTTAAAGCAGCCTATCAACACTAAACTGTCCTTGTAAGAAATATTAAAGAAAATTCTTTAAACACAAAATAAAGGAGCATAACTAGAAACAAGAAAGTTATGAAAGACAAAATTCTCAAAGTTAAAGTTGAACATGTAGCAAAAGAAAATAGTAAAAATCAGAGTGAAATTAAATAAAATAGAGACTAAAAAAGAACAGAAAACATCACTGAAACTAAGAGCTGGTTCTTTGAAAAGATAAACAAAGTTTATAAAAGTTTAGTCAGACTCTTCAAGAAAAAAAAAGATAAAGGGCCCAAATAAATACAATCACAAATTAAAGAAGTCACAACTGACACAACAGAAATAATCATCATAAAAAATTACTAGGAACAATTAAATGTCAACAAATTGACATCCTAGAAGAAATGGATAAATTCCTAGAAACATACAATTTCTGAGACTAAATCAGGAAGAAATAGAAAATTTGAGTAGGTAAATCACTAATAATAAAACTGACAAGTAATCAAAAACTCCCAGCAAACACAAGTCTAGGACCAGACAGCTTTACAGGAGAATTCGACCAAACATTTAAAGACTAGCTAATACCTATCCTTTCAAACTACATCAAAAGGAACACTTCCAAATTAATTTTGAGTCCAACATAGCCTTGATAGTAAGGCCAGATAAAGACACTACAAAACCAGAAAATTACAGGCCAGTATCCCTGATGAACATGGATGCAATAGTGTACAAGTGCGAGTGTGGTCACTCAGTCATGTCCAACTCTTTGTCCGCCAGGCTCCTCTGTCCATGGAATTCTCCAGGCAAGAATACTGGAATGGGTAGCCAGTCCCTTCTCCAGGGGATCTTCCTGACCCAGTGATCGAAACCAGGTCTCCTGCTTTTTGTAGGTGAATTCCTTACCGTCTGAGCCACCAGAGAAGCCCATAGATGCAATAATCCTCAACAAAATAATAACAAACTGAATTCAATATATATTATAAAGATCACACACCATGATCAAGTGGGATTTATCCCTGGGATGTAAGAATGGTTCAATATACACTAATCAATGAACTTTATACACCACATTAACAAAATAAAGAATAAATATGATTTGAGATATGACTATCTAAATGCAGAAAAAGCATTAAAAAAAAAAGAACATCCGATAAAGACTCTCAACAAAGTAGTTAGAGTTAACATATCTCAACATAATAAAAGTCACATAGGACAAACCCACAGCCAACATTATATTTGATGGTGAAATGCTCAAAGTATTTCTTCCAAGATGAGAAACAAGACACTTGACACTTTTATTTAACATAGTACTGGAAGTTGTAAGCATAGTAATCAGGAAAACAAGAAAAAAGCCACACAGATTTGAAAAGAAAAATGAAAACAGTCACAATTTGCAAATGACATACTGCTACATACAGTATATGTATTAGAAAAATGCTGAAGACTTCATCAAAATTATTAGAACTCATAAATTTAGTGAAGTTGCAAGATACAAAATCAATATATGCAAATCTGTCACATTTCTATGCTCTAATAACAAACTATCAGAAAAATAAATTAAGAAAATAATCTTATTTGCAATTACATCAAAAAGTAGAAAATACTTAGAAATAAATTTAACCAATAAGGTAAAAGTTCTATACTCTGAAAACTATGACGCTGATTAAAGAAATCAAAGACAAAAAAATGAATCAAAAAATATAACTCTGCTCATGAACTGAAAGAATTAATATTAAAATGTCTACATTACTCAAAGCAATCTATACATTTAATGCAACCCTATCAAAGTATCAGTGACATTTTTCACAAACTGAAACAAATAATCCTAAAATTTCTTTGAAACAAAAAAGACCCTGAATAGCAAAAGCAATATCAAGAAACAAGAGCAAAGCTGGAGGTATGATGCTCTATGATTTCAAATTATTCTGCAAAGTAATAGTAGTCAAACTTCTATGGTGCTGGCACAGAAACAGACACAGAGGATCAGTGGAATAGAATAGATACTTCAAATAAACCCACACTTATATGGCCAATTAACTTATAACAAAATGTCAAGAATATACAGTGGGTAAAAGCCAGTCTCTTCAGTCAGTAGTGTTGGGAAAATTGGACAGTTACGTGCAGAAGAAACAAACTAGACCACTTTCTCACAACATATGAAGGAAAAACAACAACAACAACTTAAAAGTAGATTGAAGACTTAAATACCTGAAACCATAAAATGCTTCCTAACATTCTTCTTAGCAGTATTTTTTTAAAATCCATCTCCTTAGGCAAGGGTAACAAAAGCAAAAATAAACAAATAGATTATATCAAATTGAAAAGCTTTTCAAAGCAAGGGACACCATCAACAAAATGAAAGATAACCTATTCAATGGCAGAAGATATTTGCAAAAATGATATATCTGACAGGGGGTTAATATTCAAAATACACAAAGAGCTCATAAAATTCGACACTGAAAAACCAAACAATTCAACCAAGCAATACATATTGATGGCCAACAGACACATGAAAAGATGTTCAGCATCACTAATCATTAGGGAAATGCAAATCAAAACATGAGATATCTCCTCAAGTCCATCAGAAAAGCTATTATCAAAAAGACAAAAAATAAAAAGTGTTGGTGTGGATAGAGAGAAAAAGGAAAGCTCATGCCCTGTTGGTGGAGATATAAATTGGTGCAGCCACTATGAAAAACAGTATGAAGGTTTCTCAAAGAATTGAGACTAGAACTACCACTACCATACAACCCAGAAATTCCATTCTGGGTATTTATCCAAACAAAACAAACCACAAATTCAGAAACATATATGTCCCCCTTTGTTCACTGCACTGTTATTTACAATAGCTAAGACATGGAAGCAACTTATGTGTCAATCAATAGATGGATGGGTAAAGAAAATGTGGTATATATACAATGGAATATTACTCAGCCATAAAAAGTATGGAATCCTTTCATTTGCAGCAACATGGGTGGATCTAGATGGTATTATGTTAAGTGAAATAAGTCAGACAGAGAAAGACAAATGCTGTTCTGCATGGTTTCATGTATGTGTGGAATCTAAAAAACAAAAGAAACAATCAAAACAAAATAGAAACAGACATATATAGAGGGAGCAATCGGATATTCATTGGAAGGAAGAGGGATTAGGAGTTGGGAGAAATAAAGGGGATTAAGAAGTACAAACTTCCAATTATAAAATAGTTGTCATGGGGATATAGGGGACATTGTCAATAATATTGCAATGACTTTGTACAGTGACAGACAGTTATCAGATTTATTGTGGTAATCAACTTGAAAAGTATATAAATGCTGTGTGTGTGTGTGTTTGTTAGCCAGTCATGTCCTACTCTTTGCAACCCCATGGACTGTCCATGGAATTCTCCAGGCAAGAATACTAAAGTGGATAGTCGTTTCCTTCTCCAGGGGATCTTCTCAACTCAGGGATTGAACCCGGGTCTCCTGCATTGCAGGCAGGTTCTTTATCACTGAGCCAGCTGAAAGGCCTCCACATATAGATATATGCACAGGAAAGAAGACACAGAGAAAGACACCTAAACGTTAGCAAGGATATAGGAAATATTAAATATATTAAATGTTGATTAATTCTTTCTGTGTACAAAGGCTCTCTGAACAAATCATCTTGTTTTACCTAGCTGGGTAAGACTACTGATGTTTTCTTGAAAAATTTGCTTGCCTTGTAATATTTTCATTTTTTTCTATTTTTATATTAATTATTCTGAAATGTAATAGAATTTGTTGGATTGATCCTTACATATACATAGCATCTGACTGAGTAATATTAATTACCTAGGGTAAGAAAGACATGAATACTTACTATTTCAGTACCAGATGCACTAAGACATCACAGTTAGAGTACACAAGAATGGGTTCTTATGGAGGAAATGTGTTCACTCATTACAAGATAGTTCGCAAGCTTCTAACACTTTTTCTATTATTTAGATTATATTTCACTTAGGAGAACAGGTTTGTGGTAGTTAATTAACCATGTGAAGCCTACATTAAGGATTCAGATAATAAAATATTAACTCACAATATAAATTATTAATAAACTACACATATTGTGTGAGCAAATTCTGAGGACAAGGATATATATTTACTAATTTCCTTGGGAAATTAATGTGCAAAAGAACAACCCTGCTCTAATCTTACTTCATACTGACCTACCTCCTGGGAGGAATTTGATTAATGAGAGCAGTTATGAAAGGTATTATGCTTTGATCAATGTACATTAATTTTTCTCAAAAAAATCAAAGGGGATCTTTTTCGCGCATTCAACAATAAAATAATTATATTCTCTAAAATGTCTCATTATCTTACTTGTGACATCTCTTGATGCAAAAATTTCTCTGAAAATAACCTGAGAGAAGAATTTACACTTGACTAATGCAAAGAGTCCGACATGACTGAGCGACTTTCACTTTCAAGGATACAATCCGTGGGGTCACAATAGAGTTGGACATGACTTAGAGACTAAACAACAACAAAGCTTCACTAATTGATATCTACTTTATTTTTAAAGAGGTCTCAACAATATATTTTATGCTGCAGAAAGATTCTTTTATTAAGGGAAATCAATATATCTATAGCAGAACATGATTGTTTAATACTTGTCCTCTTTCCCCATTTTATGTTAACAGGTTGGCTTTGCACTCTTTCTGGAGTTGATTTTACTGTTGAGAAATTATCTTTTCAAAAGTTAAACTTACAAACATCTCCTTGTGATTGGCCAAAATCAATTATTTCATTTCTATCACTAACCTTTATCCTGCAATGTGGCTTTGGATTGCATTTTTTATCAGAACATTTAAAAACATATTTAGTCAATCACTAATCATGCTCATTTATTTAATATATATTAACTGAGTCCATACTATGTGCCAGAATCTATACTAAGTGCTGGTGAATAATGTGGTTCCTGCTGTCATTGAAATTATATTCTAGAGGAAGTGACTGATATTTAGTCAATACAAAAGTAATACAAAATGTATAATTGTAGTAAGTAATAAGAGGAAAGATGGCACAATTTAGGTTGATTAAGGGTTTATCAGAGAAGGATGTTCTAAGAAAATGATGTATGAGCTGAGATATAAGAAATTAGTAGGTGCCATTCATAGGAAGTATGATAGAGGGCAAAGGTGATGTGTGTTAGGCAGTGAATGTGAAAGAACAGTAGAAGGAATGGAAAGTTTAAAAGCCCTTTATGAAAGACAAATCTTCTCATGTTGCTGGAACTCTCAGAGGCCAGTGGCTGTAACAAAATGAATGACAAAATGAGTTAAAGGAGGAACATCGACGATTATGTTGGCCATGGTAAATAATTTTATCTTTGACTGTAGAGCGAGAGAATGCCACCTAAGAGCTGTAAACAAAGTTGTCAATATTTTTTTTAAAATGCCCATTCTGTTCATTGGAGAATGGATTATAGATAGGCAAGAATTCATCTAGAGTTCAGAATATTACTTTAAGACAGTTTAGTTCAGTCGCTCAGTTGTGTCTGACTCTTTACAACCCCATGAACCACAGCACACCAGGCCTCCCTGTCCATCACCAACTCCTGGAGTCCACCCAAGCTCATGTCCATTGAGTTGGTGATGCCATCTAACCATCTCATCCTCTGTCTTCCCCTTCTCTTCCTGCCCTCAATCTTTCCCTGCATTAGGGTCTTTTCCAATGAGTCAGCTCTTTGCATCAGGTGGCCAAAGTATTGGAGTTTCAGCTTCAACATCAGTCCTTCCAATGAACACCCAGGATTCATCTCCTTTAGGATGGATTGATTGGATCTCCTTGCAGTCCAAGGGACTCTCAAGAATCTTCTCCAACACCACAGTTCAAAAGCATCAATTCTTTGGCTCTCAGCTTTCTTTATAGTCCAACTCTCACATCCATACGTGACTACTGGAAAAACCACAGGTGAGCAGCAATGTTGTTTGAACTAATGCTGTGGCCATGTGCTCGGTCGCTTCAGTTGTGTCTGACTCTTTGCAACTCTAGGGACTGTAGTCTGTCAGGCTCCTCTGTCCATAAGATTCTCCAGGCAAGAATATTGGCACGGGTTGCCATGCCTTCCTCTAGGGGATCTTCCTGACCTAGGGATCAAAGTTGCATCACCTGTGTCTCCTGCACTGTGGGAAGATTCTTTTACTGCTGAGCCACGGAGATGGAAAAAATAGATGGATTCAAGATACGCAGTTTTATGTGAGAGATGAGGACAAAAATGTTTCAAGAATGATTACCAGTGCCTTGACTTGAGGTGGTTGAATGTGACATTATAGAAATAGAGAAAACTAATGAGTTTCAGGCTTGTCGAAATAGTTTAGAGCTGAATAGATATGGCAAGAGTTTGGGGCATGCTAATTGTGAGTTATTTGTGAAATACAAAATAGAACCCTCAAGTAGACAGCTACATAAGAAATGTAAAGTTCAGGAGTGAGTCTGGGTTGGATTCAAAAACTTGTGAATCTTCGAATATGGATGGTGATGAAGATGCTAGCATATGCAAAACACACTTTTTTCCAGTTACCATTTGAAGCACTTCCTATATATTATCTCATTTAATGATCAAAATGACTTTATGAAATATTTACTATTATCCTCATTTTAAAAGTTGGAAAAACTGAGGCTCATAAATCACCAGCTAGTCACTGTAGCACCAGCATTAGAACCTTGGCATTCTGAATCCAGATTCCATGCTCCCATTTACTAGACTTTGTTGTTCTTAAAAGAAACCAAGATATATTCACCTGCCCTTTATACCATGTAGCTTTAATTTTCTATCAGAGAAAGGTTGTGTTCATAAAATGATAAGAAGTAGAAATTGTTCCCTACTGTCTTCTGATTTAAGAATATGAGTTTAATTGCAATCCTCAGGCTCACATGTGATGATAATCAATATGGAATTGATCCCAATAAAGTGCAGAATGAGAAAAAAGACAACCTGGAACTGATCTTTGGGGAATTCCAAGCTAGCTTGCTAGAGAGAAGTTGGCCATGAGATTGAAAAGTTAACCAGAAACATAAGAAAACCAGGAGAATGTGGAATCTTATAAGCCAAAACCAAGGGAAAAGATAATTTTAAAGGAATGGAAGACATCAACTGTATCCACAGCTGCTAAGATATCTAAGTAAGTTTATTGTAAAATAAAAGTTCCTCATAAATCAATATTAATTTGAAGGAAAGTATGCTGGAATATAGTTAAGATCTCATTCTCATCCTAGCCTTGACTTTATTTAGATGAGATCATGGGGCAAGTCCTCTAATCTCTTTAGATTTCAGTTTCCTAATCTATAAAATAAATGTGGAAGGGTAATTTCCAGTCCTTCCTTTCCCCAAATGTTGTTTTATTATTTATGGTTTATGAATGTTTCATGATAATAATTTTTGTTGTTGTTGTTAAAATGCCTCTTTCTGAGCAAAAATTACTTGCTGTTCACATTCATAAAATGATTTGCAATGGATAACACATTCCCAGTGAGGGAAGTCAGCTTACACACAAATGTCATACAAAAAGTCTTTTTATATTAGTGGTGGAATTTACATAAAGATTAAATCATAATAGGATAGTTTCAAATTTCTGCATGGAGCGTCACTTTCTTTTTATCCTAATATATAGTCTCCACTTTCAACACAAAATATATTTGTACACAAGGGATCTTAGAAGGTCCTCAAAGTCTGGCTTTCATCCTTCAAAAGTTCAGTTTGGCAAGTTCCTCATGTACTTGTGTGCTGGACATTGGCATGTGTGTAGACATGTAAATGCTGCATTTGCTGAACAATGTGCACTTATCTGCAATTCCAAATGGCACGCACATTTAACTGTATCCTTCTGTCTTCATAAACTTGCACTTAATCTTATTAATTTACTTTAATGATGAAAGGAGCATATTATTCTTTACAGGTATGTGGGGGGTTGGTTACCATCTGAGTAAAGGAGGACAACTTATGTAACTCAATAAAATTGGAAGGGTACCTTCTTCTTCTAGTGGAGACAACTGTGCTGCCTGAATAATAAGTGAATTCAATGTTTTGAGTTATGAGAAGTGAGTGAATTTGATACATTTGGTTATGAAGATTCTGACTTAGAGGGGAAGGCAACGCTATGGTAGAGGATTAGCTGGATACAGTGATAAAGGTAACCATCAAAGTCTCTGCTAACACATCGAAACAATTCTGCTAATTTCTCCTACAGATATAGAAGATGAATATAGGGATTATGAGTCACATGGATTCAGGCTTAACCTACTGGATCTACCAAATATGATCTTTGGCAGATCATATTGGGCTTCTCAGATTATCAGTGATGTCCTCACTAAAAGTCCCCTTTTAATTCCATTCATATCCACCCATAGACCCACTGAGTGAACTCAACAGGGCATTGCACATAAAATTCTAAATATACGGCACATACTAAGTAGCCTGTTATTGATATTTGTTTTCATTATCATTTAACTATTACCATTGTTATAGTTGTTCCAATATTATAGAGTGATATGATGAAGAATGAACAACTAGAATATGGAAATGACACTAATCAAATATATTATATATTACAAACCAGAAATTCATATAAACTGATGCCAAGAGCAGGGGATGACTGACTGACATCTTGTCACACTGTTCTTTCATTTTCATAAGATGTTTTACTTTGTGAATGTTATCATATAATAATATATTTAATATATTTTTTATTGTATTATGAAAAATAAAGACTTGTAAAATAAAAAGTGTTTTCAATTAGTGATATCTTGAAATCAAGGACAATTCTGTATAGTTTCCATTTTGCATTGGCAACAAAATCTAAGTAGAAATTCAGTTCATAAAACTGCTTGTAGTTCCTATGGTCAATGAATACTTGTTGACTGATTAACTAATTCTGTGGCATTTAAAATTTTTTCTCTTGTTTTTCAGAAACCCAAAGTCTTATTTAGAAAAATTATACAGCAAATTAGAGGCTAATGTCTCTTTTATCATAAATTTAGGTTATCTTCCCTTATTGTTTATTGATTAGTTTATGTCTTTCCAAATATTGTGAACTCTGAATATCAAAGACAAGAATATTATTAAATCTTTTTAATCTCTAGAATGTTAAACATGTTAATTAATTAATTAGCTGGCATGTTTAAGTATTTACTCATTAAATAAAAGCTTATTGATTACCTATTTATGATAGATGTTGAATAAAGCACAGTGGACTTGACTGCGAGATGAGAAAGTCCAAGTCTCTATCTGCAAGAATGTCTACATATATATGTAGTACATATGTTCATATACTATATATATATATATATATAATATGTTTGTACTACACATGAATCCAAATCTATACATGTATGCAAAAAACAATAGTAGGCTCAGCCTGTGAGAGCATAAGCAGTGGGTAAGATACATGCGGGGAAAGTGACTGATGCATCTTTCTCAGAAAAGGTGGCACTCAGCTAACACCAGAAAGATGAAAAGGATTTGACCCAGTTGGAGAAAAGGGACAAGAAGGGTAGGATGAAAGGAAGTTTAATCATGAAAGATAAATTCAACACACACACACGCGTGCGTGCACACATGCACACACACGAACACACCATAAAATAAAGAGCATGGAGACAAAGGAGTGAGTGGGAACAAATAATTTTGTCTGCTTGGAAGTCATACAGAGTCCTTCCCCAGGCTTGCTACTAATTTAACTTAAACTGATCATGACACTTATCCAATTTTTAGTTATATGGGTTATTAAGAGCAAATGGGATCAGAAGTCTTTTAAGACACACAACACAAATGAATGAAGTTCAGCTTTACTGGAGAAGGGTTTGGGGTTCACTACTAATTAACAACTTACTCTTTTAACTTCTCACTCTATACTGTTAAATCTAGTGTCTCCGGGACCATTCATTGGCAACACTCATGGTGATTTAATAGTTTCTCCAGGTTAACTCTTCTTGTTTTAAGAATACTGAATATACAAATAGTGACACCCAGATCTAGGAAATATTTCAGTCAATTTTCGACATTTCAGTGCTTCAGAGAGGACTTTCTCTCTTGGAGTCTGAATTCCTTAGATGATGCTATGCTTTTAAGGTTCCTTATTTTGATGTCTTATTTTTCAGTGATGCTACCTTCCCATATTCCCACATGATAAACTAGTAAATATATACTTACATTTCTCATAGAGATATTGTAGTAATCAAGAAGAATGGAAATGAATGAATGGAGTTGTCCTTGAGTGGCTTGTAAGAAATCCAGGCACAAGTTCAGCCAGTTGTCTGTTAGTCTTCCTGTTGTTTGTTAGTCTAGACTTGAAGCTTCAAAATACTGAAACATCTCTAAATGTTGATAATTTTTAGTTTATTATTTTGATCTTTTTTGGACACTTGTAAGGACAGAAATAACCATAGTAGCCACTTAAAACCAGCTGCAATTTTTAACCAATATGTCTCCAGTGATGTCTAGGGAAATTGATTCCTACAACTTGGTACTGCTGACCTGGCTCAAAGTGTAATTTTACAAATTATTTTTCATGCAGATAGATGTATTACTTCACCTTCTTCAGTGTGTTTACTATGATTTATCTCAGTCTGAGTAGTTTAATCTGTGATATGTATTTGGATCAAGGGTTGTATACTTTTAAAAGCCAATTACCATTTTTTGTCTTTTCTTTTTGGATGCCCTTGTAATTAAAATAATACTTCCATGAGATGAATATTTTTAGAATGTGACTTTAAGGACACTTTTTTTTGGTGTGGCTTGAGAATTCAATTGCAGTGCTTAATTGTCATTAATCATTATAAAATTTAGTCAAAATTCAGCTGCTTGCATAACATATAAACTTTTTCTGGCAAAAGAAAAGAGATCTTTTTCAGAAGTGCATAAAGTGAGGGTGACTGATACAAATGTTTCTATATTTCTTTCAACTCTAAAAACTTTTTTTTATTATATTTGAATGGTTATTTTGGTTGTAGGGATGAGAATGGAAGTACATGGTGAACTTAAATATCAAAGGACAGGGATTTTAAAAAAAGGAGGTCTGTCAACTTTGTAACTGTAGGAAGACAAAAAGCAGAAACATTTCTATGAAGGAAAGCAGAGAAATAATCATGGAAAGGGTCAAGGCAGGTGAAGTAAAGGAGTGAAAAGTATTGTAACAAGTAGAAACAGAAAAGAATTATTCATCATTAAATTCAATGCAGTCTTATGGTTAGTGAGGTTTTTTTGTGTGTGTGTTGAGGAAGATGAGGCATTCGTTAAACTCATAAGATAAGTTTGAATTAAAGGATATGCTGTTCTTAGCATATTTGATTATGTAAAAATGCATTTATGGAAAAGAGATATTTATTTTCTTTTTGTTCATGTTAACTTCAATAGAAAACAAACAGTGACATTAGAGAACTCCATTTAGAGATTAAAAATACTTCTACATTTCCTGGCATCCTAATTTCCTAACTCTTCTAACATAAGTCTAGATGCACTAGACAATGTGGGAAATGATGTAAAAGAAGAATGACCAAGTGCGATGTTTGTAATAAGAATATATAGCCTGAACAGTATTACAAGGATGTACCAATCAAGTTGAAACACTGAGATTACATAGGGGTGAGCAAAAATTTTCTAGAAAGAATGTGTATAAGAGCGCAGAGCTGTGGATATGCCATGCTTGGCTAGAGAATGGTGAATAACTTAACATAGCGTGAAAAGACCGTTAACCAAAGAGCTATGTTCATCATATTCTTATGTGCTCAGTAGCTCAGTAGTGTCTGACTCTTTGCGACCCCATAGAGTGTAGCCCATCAGTCTCCTCTGTCCATGGAATCTTCCAGGCAAGAATACTTTAGTGGGTTGTCATTTCCTTTTCCAGGGGATCTTCCCAACCCAGGTATCAAACCCGCATCTCCTGCACTGGCAAGTGGATTCTCTACCACTAGCGCCACCTCTTACATGTGTAAAATGAAGAGGGAAATACATTTGAAAGGACTACTCCAAAAATAGTTTTAAAAAATCTTTAAAGATATTTTTTAAAAAATTAAAAAAAATCACCTTTCAATACGAAAGGTAAATCCTCAGCTCTCATGAAAGTGATGCTCTGCATTGTATGAAGCACTTTTACATACTTGTTTTTGTTATGATATGTGTTTGCTACATAAACTGGTTCATGGGCTAAAAGCTCTAGATAACTGGAAGTTTGTTCTTTTCTTTTTTGTACATGAAAAGTAAAAACGGACTCTGGACCTATAGGAAATTCTTTGCATTGAATATTTATTTGATTCCCATGTTATTTTCATGGCCACAGAGGATAGAACACAATAGGCCCATTTAACATCAGGAAGGCCATTTGACAGAACTGCACTATGTCATCATACCTGTGCTATATGTCGTCCGTGATAGGTAACAGAATTTAAAAGAAAGAAACTGAATGTCATCATTTTGTTTGAAAGGGTAACTTGCAAGTGCACATAGGAAACATGATAAAAAATTTAAAGGCTTGTTTATTAAAAGGAAATATAGCCTGTTCTTAGGATATCTTTAACATATAAAAATTATAATAGTAATATATATACAGACATATATTATTATAGCTTTAATATTAATGTTAATATTGTAATACTATTATACTAACATTAATAATAAAGTGAATTAATATAAAAGAAGGTGACTCTTTTACATTATGTGAAAGGTTTGGCATTCCATACAAATATGAAAATCAGTGAGAAAAGTCTATTTATAATATTACTCTTTGAAAAATATTAAATATAAGAGCAAGGTACTGATTAATAAAATGTATGTTTTCCTTCAAATTTTAAAATATTAATGAAAAAAATATTGCATTCAACAAAGGGCATATTTACCGTATAAATGTTATGACCAGAATGTACTATAAAAGTTATTATATCTTGTCCTCTGTTATAACAGGGGTAAGACAGAAATCTAGTCCTCTATATATTTGAGAAATTATCTTGCATTATCTTCAAAATTAAACACAAGTTCCATGTAACTCACCATTATTTTTCTATTAACCACTAAAACAATTTCTTAGGTGATTGCTCTATTTTGTGTATGTCCAGGAAGACAGGGCAGCAAAATAAATGCTCTGAAACAGTAAAAAGCTTTGTAGATTGAGAAATTGGAAAAGGACAGATTGAAAGTGGGAATGAATCAATGAATAACAGAATGGTCAAATTCTAGTGCACTTGTGTATGTTTTGGAAATTCAAGAAAAGCATAAAATAATCAAGACTTTCATTTCGAATTGAACATAAAAATTATATAGAATTTGTGCATCAATCAAATTTTGCTCTTTTATACCTTAATCACATTCCTAACATCACCAATGAAATACCTAATACTCAATCTAGTAGATGTTTTAATTCTTATATAACTTGTTTTCATTGAAGCATTTGATGCTGCTGATCCCTCCCTCCTTGAAAAATTCTGTGTGTGTGATTCTGTCAGTAGTTATACCATGGATTTCTCCTTTCTTCTCTGGCCACCACTCTGAAGTTCCTTCTTATCTTGTAAATGTTGATGGTTTTCAGTGTTCCCCCTCAGGTTTCCTTGCTCAGGGCACACAGTCCTTGAACAATCTCATACAATCCCATGGTTTTAATTACTCTCAATGTGCTGCCCTACAGATTAACCCCAAACCATTTTCTTCAAATCTAGATAGAATCACCCAGTTGTCTAGTGAATAGCTCCACTTGAGATTCTTAGAAAGCATTTCAAGATAAACATATCCCCAATTGTAAACTTACCTATCCTTGCAATTAACTACTTTTACTTATCAGTTTCAGACATGATCATTGATTCCTTTCTTTGCCTCATTCCCCAAATCTAATGAGTTATGAACCCCTGTCCACTACCTACCAACCACCTACCATATCTATCCTTTATTTAGTCTTCCTACCCCCATTCTCAATATCTTAGCTCAGGGATTATCATCATAGTCCTGCTTTTCAAACTGACTGTTTGTGTCCTCCACAGAATTAATGTGTTGAAGGCTTAACCCCAATGTGATGTTATTAGGAGATGTGGCATTTGTGGAGTAATTATGTAACTAGGTTCAGATGAGGTCATAAGATGGAAGCCCTCATGATGGGATTAGTGCCCTTGTAAAATGAGGAAGAGACACCAAAGCTTTCGATCTCTCTGCCATATGAGGACATAGCAATAAATTGGGTATAACTTGTGAGCTGGGAAGTGGGTCCTCACAAGACCTCAACCATGCCGGCTCCCTGATCTTAGACTTCCCAGCCTCCTGAACTTTGAGAAATAAACGTCTGTAGTTTAAGCTATCCATTCTACAGTATTTTGTTATAGTAAACTAAGCAGACTTAAATATCTTAGATTCTGATAAAAATCATCTAACTGCTTTACATTTAAATACAAAATGATATTTAAAAGTGCTTAACAGATTTTTAACTTTTGTCTTTAAAACGTCAACAAGTTTCCATTGTTCTTGTAAGAAAATTGCAACTCTTTCAGTTGGCCCTAGGCATTTCCCTGGCCATTATTACCTTTGCATTTTATACTTCTGTCAGTAGAGGCAACATATTTGTCCGGTTTCATAAAAAGAAAACAATATCAAACATTTTCATAGTGTTTATGTGCAGTACATATTCTTTTAGCATCTTCAGTGTATTAACTCATATAATCCTCACAACAGTCCTACAGGCAAGTGCTATCAATATTACAAATGTTAATTACTAATGGGGTAAAATAAGGCATTCAGGGACTGAGAAACTTGTCCAAGGTCACACAGTTAAAATTCCCTCAGGCAGCATCTCCACATTCCTGTCCTGAGCCCCATCCGAGCTTTGGAGTCAGCCAGATTTAAGTTTAAATGCCAAATCATTCTTTTCATTGGCGGTAACATTGGAAAAATTATTAACACTGTAGTTCCCATTTTCTCAGCTGAAAAATCAGTTTAATAATCTTTTTTCAGAGGGCAGTTTTGAGAAGAACTTGAAATATTAATAACACTCTCTAAGTACAAACCATGGGACTTAGCACTTGATGAATATTCATAAATTCTAAGTATTGTTATTGTTGTTCCTATGACAGTAACTATCATAACCCTTTCAGTATTCTAGCTGAGTATGCTACATAATAACGACGGTATTTACAATTGTTGGTCCCCTTAGCAGTAATATTTTATCCTTCAATTTCCCTTCTTTTGCTTAGATAACTCCTTCAGGTCTCAGTGTAGATACTACTACTTCCATGAAACTGTGATTCCTCAAATCTATAGCAGAAACATTCTCAAATTAATAGAATCCTGTTTTATTCACATTTATTCTCCAAGAAAAAGAAATGCAAAAAAGCAAAATAGCTGTCTGAGAAGGCATTACAAATAGCTGTGAAAAGAAGGGAAGTGAAAAGCAAAGGAGAAAAGGAAAGATATACCCATTTGAATGCCGAGTTCCAAAGAATAGCAAGGAGAGATAAGAAAGCCTTCCTCAGTGATCCATGCAAAGAATTAGAGGAAAACAATACAATGGGAAAGACTAGAGATCTCTTCAAGAAAATTAGAGATACCAAGGGAACATTTCATGCAAAGATGGGTTCGAAAAAAGACAGAAATGGTAGGGACCTAACAGAAGCAGAAGATATTAAGAAGAGGTGGCAAGAATACACAGAAGAACTATACAAAAAAGATCTTCACGACCCAGATAATCACGATGGTGTGATCACTCACACTCACCTAGAGCCAGACATCCTGGAGTGTGAAGTCAAGTGGGCCTTAGGAAGCATCACTATGAACAAAGCTAGTGGAGGTGATGGAATTCCAGTTGAGCTATTTCAAATCCTGAAAGATGACGCTGTGAAAGTGCTGCACTCAGTCTGCCAGCACATTTGGAAAACTAAGCAGTGGCCACAGGACTGGAAAATGTCAGTTTTCATTCCAATCCCAAAGAAAGGCAATGCCAAAGAATGCTCAAACTATGGCACAATTGCACTCATCTCACACGCTAGTAAAGTAATGCTCAAAATTCTCCAAGCCAGGCTTCAGCAATATGTGAACCATGAACTTCCAGATGTTCAAGCTGGTTTTAGAAAAGGCAGAGGAACCAGAGATCAAATTGCCAACATCCGCTGGATCATCAAAAAAGCAAGAGAGTTCCAGAAAAGCATCTATTTCTGCTTTATTGACTATGCCAAAGCCTTTGACTGTATGGATCACAATAAACTGGAAAATTCTGAAAGAGATGGGAATACCAGACCACCTGACCTGCATCTTGAGAAACCTGTATGCAGGTCAGGAAGCAACAGTTAGAACCAGACATGGAACAACAGACTGGTTCCAAATAGGAAAAGGAGTACTACACGGCTGTATATTGTCACTGTGCTTATTTAACTTATATGCAGAGTACATCATGAGAAACGCTGGGCTGGAGGAAGTATAAGCTGGAATCAAGATTGCCGGGAGCAATATCAATAACCTCAGATATGCAGATGACACCACCCTTATGGCAGAAAGTGAAGAAGAACTAAAAAGCCTCTTGATGAAAGTGAAAGAGGAGAGTGAAAAAGTTGGCTTAAAGCTCAACATTCAGAAAACTAAGATCATGGCATCTGGTCCCGTCACTTCATGGCAGATAGATGGGAAAACAGTGCAAAGAGTGTCAGACTTTATTTTTCTGGGCTCCAAAATCACTGCAGATGGTGACTGCAGCCATGAAATTAAAAGATGTTTACTCCTTTGAAGGAAAGTTATGACCAACCTAGACAGCATATTAAAAAGCAGAGACATCACTTTGTCAACAAAGGTCCATCTAGTCAAGGCTATGGTTTTTCCAGTGGTCATGTATGGATGTGAGATCTGGACTATAAAGAAAGCTGAGCGCCAAAGAATTGATGCTTTTGAACTGTGTTGTTGGGACTCTTGAGATTCCCTTGGACTGCAAGGAGATTCAACCAGTCCATCCTAAAGGAGATCAGTCCTGGGTGTTCATTGGAAGGACTGATGTTGAAGCTGAAACTCCAATACTTTGGCCACCTGATGTGAAGAGTTGACTCACTGGAAAAGACCCTGATACTGGGAAAGATTGAGGGCAGGAGGATAAGGGGACCACAGAGAGTGAGATGGCTAGATGGCATCACTGACCCGATGGACATGGGTTTGGGTGGACTTAGGGATTTGGTGATGGACAGAGAGGCCTGGCGTGTTGCGGTTCATGGGGTCGCAAAGTTCGGAAACAACTGTGTGACTGAACTGAACTGATTCCCCTTTACTATAATTATGTATATATGCACACATATATTTACCTTTACTATAATTATATATATATATATATATTTGGCCTGAGTCCGCAAGAACTGAAGAGTTTTTGATAGTTTTGCTTCTTGTTTATTGTCGATTTCTCCAGTTTCTGAAATATAGTAGGTTTGGTAAATATTTATTTGTGGTATGATAAGTTGCTTCAGTTGTGTCCGACTCTGTGAGACTCCATGGACTGCAGCCTGCCAGGCTTTTCTGTTCATGAGATTCTCCAGGCAAGAATACTGGAGTGGGTTGCCATTTCCCTCTCCATTTGTGGTATAAATGATGTTATTATATGGAATGATCTACCTTAGAGACTACCTTTATATACTGATGGATTTTATTTGAGGGCTTAAATAATCTAATGGAATCTAAAATGGATCTAGGGAAATACAAATTCATAGAGATAGTTAGCATTGAGTTTAAAAAATCCACTCTTTTGTTTTTATATCATTTTTTCCACAGGTAATCAGAGAACATGAACCATCAGGAAAATTCTATTAATCTGCATGAAAAATGAGAAATGGAATGAGGTCAGCTAAGAAATCAAAAGAAAAAAAACAAAAACAAAAAGAAAGAGATAGCAGCATCAAAATTCACTCTATTTTACAAATAGACAAATACTTCCAAAGTTATATCCCCTAAAACAGACACAGCCATGGCCCACATACTTACAAGCTTTTAGTTCAACATCTATGGTGTTTTCTTCTCATCTCACTGATTAAACTCAGTAAATTGGAATGTGCAATAGAATATTTAAGAAGCATATTTTAAATGTCACAATTTATTTTTCAGTTTCTCAGGCCTTCATTAATTTTGGTTTCCAAAACCTTGTTCTTCATTCACAAGCTATAAAATTTCCTTAAAGACTCATTTAATGGTAGTGTCAAATGAGTTCACCATTTAATGGGACTGGCTGTTCTCCTAAGTGCAAAGGACTTCCTTCCATTCTCTCATCCAGCTGCCTGGCCTTGTGTAGTTCTCATTTCCACTCTCTATTGCCTCAGTTCCTCAAGGGAAAAAATATCTGCCTACCTCCTAGAGGTGTTGCAAGGATTAATAAATTGCAAAGCACACTGAAAATTTTGGATAAAATACACTCTGACAGACTGAAGTATTACCATGACCACAAGTATCATTTCCAGATGCTGCAGATCCAAGGACAAAAGAGCAGGTCTGGTAATCTCATCCAAGCCTCCCACATGGAGGGTTATTGCCAGGCCAAAGAGTTACATTTTGATATTTAAATATCAGTGGTTTTATATCAAAGCCATCTTGCTGAGAGAGATTTTGTCTGGACACGTAAAGTGCCTGAATTGGCACAACAAAAGGCAACAGCTCTGAATCATTAAGCCTTTTAAAACCACAAGCAACACTATTCCCAGGAAAGAGTTTATCTCTATTAGAAATCAAAGACAACTTCCCTTTCCATTTAAACAGATAACTCAAAATTATAAATGGTCAGCTTCAGAAGACTGACTCTTTATGTAGTCAAGAAGGTCACAAATTCCTTGAAATTTGAGAAGCCTCACAGAAAGGGATATTGAAGTTGGATTAGTGCTCCCAAGTGAATTTTAGCAGGGTTTTTTGTCTGGAAATCTTGATTGTAGATGTGAGCAGACTTATAGTTTCAAGGAGTTCACTTTAAATCAAATATAGAAATGTGTAGGGTAAATAACTTAAATATCAGTGAAGAACCAGTAGATCCTCAAACTATGTGGTTCCCTTATATTTGTATCTCTGTGTATGCAAAAACTCACATTTTTTGTTATTTGGGTTTTTTTGGGGGGGGATGGGGGTGGGGGTGGGGGGCATGGGTCCCAGGTGCAGAGAGCTGGGTCAATCATACTTTATAGTTCCATATATCATTGGTTCCATCCTTTATTTGGCTTATTTGTACATTTCTTTCTGTTCCCATCCCCATCCCACTATCCTGTCCCTCTCCTCACTTAGGCAATCATTCAAATGTGTTTTTATGGATATCCTTTCATTGTAATATGTTCTTATAAAATATTGTCATTTGGGTGCATGTATTTTAAAAAGCAGATATCATATTTGCTATAGGTGTTTTTTTCTTGTTCCTTTTTCCTCAGCATTATTGCTAAGGATCTTCTATTGCTGTAGGAATGTCTCGCATGTCGCCTTTAACTCTTGTGTGGTACTTTGTAGTGTATAGCCTACATCCTTTCCTTCCCCATTCCCCAGGGATAGGCACCCACATTGCCTCCAACTCCTTGGAAATATAAATAACACTGTCAAGAATGTTCCTATGTGTGTTTCCTCACAGCCTGTATGAGAATTTCTCCAGGTTATGCCCTGTGGTGGGTGGTGGGGATATAGTAGGTCTGTGAACTTAATCAGATTAAAACTACCTCAGATTGCTTTTCAGGATGGCCACACAGTTTCACATTCTGTGCAGGAGATTTCCTATTTCCTGCTGCTCCTTCCAACACTTGGCATTATGCAGCTTTCTAAATTTTGCTAATCTCATGGGTATAAAGTGATATGTTATTGTTCAAATTAGCATGTCTCTAATTCCCAGTGGGTTTGATCATACTTCATGTTTGTTAGCTTTGAGGTTTTCAACACTGGAAATCTCAAGATCTCCTACAATGCAAATTGTTTTTTATAACTTTGCCTGTATTTTTCTTGTGGTTCCTGCCCTTTTTTTTTGTTTTTCTTTTTTTAATTGGAGAAACTACGTTTATATTCTAGTTATAAATCCCTAGTGGGTTTTTGACTAAGTATGCCTTCCCGCAATCTCTCATCTGTCTCATAACTTTTCCCATGGGCTCCTTCCTTGAATAGAAACTTTAGGCTACAGTAATTGCTTTCAAACAGCAAATAGAATCGTTAGCTAAAAGAATACAAGGACTAGTATTTGCAGATAACTCATCTCTGGAACATACATACAAGAGGGAATATATTATTTAAAGAGATAAAGGAAGTATGACAGATTGAAAATTAGTCTAAAGATGGCCGAAAGGATGATTTTGCCATTTTTGGTGACAAAACAAAAGTTAGTGCTAAATTATACTATTACTTATGGCTAGAACATTTAATCAAAGTACAATACAACTCATTTAAATACAAATATATTTGTCTTTACAGTATGTTTCTCATATTAGAGAATATGAAATAACTTTATTATTATTTTAACTAATTAATGAAAAATTAAAATACTTTCATAGATGTTTTTATAAAAATCCAATATTTACATATTAAAAATGAAGCAAAATGGTAAATACACACATACTCAGAATCAGTATGACAGTCAAAAGAGATGTCATTTTGAAAATTTACATTTAGAGAAGTGATAATTAATGTTTTGTGTGTCTGTGTGTTAGCACTTAGTCATGTCACACTCTTTCCAATCCCATGGACTATATATAGCCTGCCAGACTCCTCCATCCATGGAATTCTCCAGGCAAGAATACTGGAGTGAGCTGCCATTTTCTTCTCCAAATTAATGTTTTACCCTCCCCTAAATTCAGCATGAAAACATTATTTTTGCACTCTTTCTTTTACCTGATAAAAAAGCATTTAGAGAACAAAGCTCTAGAGGAAAAAAATCCTGATGAGAATGTAGAAAAATATTTTTTTGAGGAAATATATCATTCTGTTTCTCACCCTCAGTACAAATAGCTGTGAAAAGATGAGAAGTGAAAAGCAAAGGAGAAAAGGAAAGATATTCCCATTTGAATGCAGAGTTCCAAAGAATAGCAAGGAGAGATAAGAAAGCCTTCCTCAGCAATCAATGCAAAGAAATAGAGGAAAACAATAGAATGGCAAAGACTAGAGATCTCTTCAAGAATATTAGAGATGCCAAGGGAACATTTCATGCAAAGATGGGATCGACAAAGGACAGAAATGGTATGGAACTAACAGAAGCAGAAGATATTAAGAAGAGGTGGCAAGAATACACAGAAAAACTATCCAAAAAAGATCTTCATGACCCAGAAAATCATGATGGGGTGATCACTCATCTAGAGCCAGACATCCTGGAATGTGAAGTCAAGTGGGCCTTAGGAAGCATCACTACGAACAAAGCTAGTGGAGGTGATGGAATTCCAGTTGAGCTATTTCAAATCCTCAAAGGTGATGCTGTGAAAGTGCTGCACTAAATATGCCAGCAAATTTGGAAAACTCAGCAGTGGCCACAGGACAGGAAAAGGTCAGTTTTTGTTCCAATCCCAAAGAAAGGCAATGCCAAAGAATGCTCAAACTACCGCACAATTGCACTCATCTCACACGTTAGCAAAGCAATGCTCAAAATTCTCCAAGCCAGGCTTCAGCAATATGTGAGCCATGAAATTCCAGATTTTCAAGCTGGTTTTAGAAAAGGCAGAGGAACTAGAGATCAAATTGCCAACATCTGCTGGAAAATCGAAAAAGCAAGAGAGTTCCAGAAAAACATCTATTTCTGCTTTATTAACTATGCCAAAGCCTTTGACTGTGTGGATCACAATAAACTGTGGAAAATCCTGAAAGAGATGGGAATACCAGACCACCTGACCTGCCTCTTGAGAAACCTGTATGCAGGTCAGGAAGCAATAGTTAGAACTGGACATGGAACAACAGACTGGTTCCAAATAGGAAAAGGAGTATGTCAAGGCTGTATATTGTCATCCTGCTTATTTAACTTATATGCAGAGTACATCATGAGAAATGCTGGTCTGGAAGAAGTACAAGCTGGAATCAAGATTGCTGGGAGCAATATCAATAACCTCAGATATGCATATGACACCACCTTTATGGCAGAAAGTGAAGAAGAACTAAAGAGCCTCTTAATGAAAGTGAGAGAGGAGAGTGAAAAAGTTGGCTTAAAGCTCAACATTCAGAAAACTAAGATCATGCATCTGGCCCCATCACTTCATGGGAAATAGATGGGGAAACAGCAGAAACAGTGTCAGACTTTATTTTTCTGGGCTCCAAAATCACTGCTGATGGTGATTGCAGCCATGAAATTAAAAGACGCTTATTCCTTGGAAGGAAGGTTATGACCAACCTAGACAGCATATTAAAAAGCAGAGACATTACTTTGCCAACAAAGGTCTGTCTAGTCAAGGCTATGGTTTGTCCAGTGGTCATGTATGGATGTGAGAATTGGACTGTGAAGAAGGCTGAGCCCCAAAGAATTGATGTTTTTGAACTGTGGTGTTGGAGAAGACTCTTGAGAGTCCCTTGGACTGCAAGGAGATCCAACCAGTCCATCCTAGAGGAGATCAGCCCTGGGTGTTCATTGGAAGGACTGATGTTGAAGCTAAGACTCCAATACTTTGGCCAGCTCATGCAAAGAGTTGACTCATTGGAAAAGACCCTGATGCTGGGAAGGATTGCGGGCAGGAAGAGAAGGGGATGACAGAGGATGAGATGACTGGATGGCATCAGCAAATCGATGGACATGAGTTTGGGTAAACTCCGGGTGTTGGTGATGGACAGGGAGGCCTGATGTGCTGTGGTTCTTGGGGTCACAAAGAGTCGGACATGACTGAGGGACTGAACTGAAATGAACTGAGGCTATGATGTAACCTAAAATTCAAAATTTCCATAAAAGATTCAGCTGGTGAATGCGCTTCTATTAATATGTCGCCCAAAAGTAAGGTGGCTTTTGAGTTTACTTGCTGAAATAGTTTCAGATAGAATTTTCATTTATTTAGGGAGTGGTTCAATCAGTCTCTCCAAGTCATATGATTTTAGATGCATATAGGTCATAGAAAAGCAGGCACTTCATTCAACTTCTGAACTGTCACAGACCATGTACTATCTTACCAGGAGCCAACATTTTGTGAAGCACTCATAACCCTAAAAAAATCTGCCTTCAATGAATATCCTCTTCATACTCTCCCCAAAAGCCTTGCTTGCTTAATTTATACATCACTGCGAGAACAGTATACTTTCAGTCTTTTAAATTCTTCTGTTTTATGTTTCCTTATATCAAACATAACATAAAAAGGCTTTTTCTCTTAATATTTTCCAGATCATTGTACCACTATGGCCTTAGAGTCTGTAATCTGAGTAAAAGTGTATTAGTGAGGAATAGATATTTTGCAAATAGAAGCTGCAAGTCAGAGACTTACCTCATTCCTTTATTTTTTTCTAATCTGCTGTTACTCCTCCCACCTTTGTCTAATTACTCCACCTATCTAGAGAAACACCTTTGATCCACTTTTCCCTTGCTCCAACCCCTATATTGTGGGTAAAAGTAGGAATCTGACCCTGACCCTGATCCGATTGACATGAATCACTAGACTAACTACAGTTCTGTTATATTCACTAGGTAGATCACACATCCAAATTGTGATTCCTATATTTTGATGCTATAGGCATCCCACAGCCTTCAGGTTATCAATTCTCTTTCTAGAAATATCACAAGGAAGGATGATACATATAAGATTCAATTGTACCGTTTTCCTCAACATTCTGGCAGTTAGAGTTCTTATTATAAATTAAAACATCGGTTTTTAAAATGCATTTTTTTATTTACTCAAGATTACATTTGAGTTCTATGAGAACTGAAGACTCAATATTGAAATATAAAGACATCAATTTACTAACACCTCTATGCTTACACTAGTAACTGATTAGTTTCCACATATGATGCTTTTATTGTGATAGGATGTAAATACCAGAACCTACTCATTATGATGACTTTAGGGGTGAGCAAAGTGAAAACACACAGAACATGCTTATTTTACATAAAGTTATTCACGATAACTAGCAGGAAGCTTTCTAATACACACCTATTTGTCAAAGCTCTTTATGCTTCTCTGTGTAAATGCTGATGGTACACACAGGAAAACTTGACTAGTTTTCCCTGGGGAGAATCAGGAAAGACTGCCTAGAAATGTATTATTCCTTATCTGTTTATCTGTCCTTTGAAAGACAAGAAGGAGTTGGCCAAAAAGGACAACTCAAGAGAATGAAAGATTTAAAAACATAGAGAGTTCGGGAAATAGTAAAATGTTAAATGTGAGTGAGGGTTTAGAGAGCAGGAGAATGATATGGTTTGGAATTGTATGTTGTGTTCAGATGAAAGGATCTGTGTATCAAGCTAAACAGGCTAAACTTAGTCCAATAATCAACAGGAGGAAGAAGAAGGAAGAGAAGAATATCATAAAATTTGCTATTACACAATATCACACAACCATGGGGAGGATAAGTTGGAGGAGAAAACCTGGAGGGATCATGATTAAGCAAAAACATGCTGCAAATGTTAGGGTCAAAGATGCTATGTGCCTAGATTATGGTCTGGCAGTCAGGTTGAAAAATACAGTCAGAATTCAGTCATGTCTTTGGTAGGATCTACTATTAATACTTTATAATCAAAGAATTATCAGATTTTCAAGAAGGAAAGCAAGTTAGAGATCATCAGGCCCAATCTCTTCTTTTTGGAAATGAGAATAGGTGATTTGATGAGGGGATTGTGGAGGTAGGACTGACCTAAAGCTAGCAGTTTCATTTATAAACCATTAAGGTCATGAATTGGATAATCAATTTCTCCATGTACCCTTCTCATCACATGTATAACACATAGATAGTAATATCAGCCTTTTGTCAATGTATGGAGAATGTCTCATACTGGGCCTAAATAAGATAGGGCTAAATAAATATTAATTTTCATTGTTAAATGATTACATCATTAGTCAATATTGAAGTAGACCATTCTCCCTTTTTTGCTCTTTACAGCCCTAAATTTGATTAAACAACTAGTGCCCTTTCTTTCTCTGGGCATATACTTTCAGAGCACCATTTGCTCAAGAATGGAAATTACAGATTATACCCATGAGAAACCAGTGATCTCTTGGGCACTGTGATTGATTTAGAATTTAATATGACCCGTTTCAGACCATGTGGAATCTACAAGACTCAATTCTAGGACATTAGTTGGTGCTATCAGGGAAATAGATGTAAAAATGGAGTATAGATGCCAACTTCCTGAAGTGAAATGACAGCTTTTTTGAGAATGTTCCTAGACAGACTGGGTCCTTGTGACAGGTTTGAGTCCACTGTAGACCCCGACCTGAAGTCAGATACAAACATGATTTCCAGGTATGTGAAACTAATAAATGCTCCTTTGGATTACGCTAATTTAACTTTTGTTTTCTGTTACTTGCAATGAAAGAGGCCTAAATAAAACAATATCAAAAGAAAAAAAAATGGCAACATTTAACTTCCGCTAAGGAAATAGTAAAAATAACTTAGATTCTCTAGTGAAAAAAAAAATGACAATAGAGATAAATTACCAAGATCCCTCTCAGGAAAAGCAATCTTTCCAGGAGAGTTGAATAAATAAATTAGTTTTCAGGAAATAATTTAATTTTAACTATGCTATAAAACTATTTTAGAGATAATTCCATTAGCTGCATATTAAAGAATACTTGATACATAAAATATGTTATAATCTGGAGCCATAAGACATGAGGCAGTTATATTTTTCAAACTGACACCCCTTCATGAGTTTGATTTACAAAGACATAGAGGTTTCAAGAACATTTATAGGAAACTGCACTGGCATCGTGATATTCAGTAAGATTGAATCAGAGGTACATTTAACTTTACACTATCACATTACATTTAAATCTCATTTAGAGCAAATGAACCACAAGGAAAAATTTTAATTTGTTGTAAGTATAGAATCGTGAGCCTGAGTGTGGGTGGTGGGAGAAACTGAGTAAACAGCTAATTTAATTAGAAGAAATAAGCTGTCTTTTTTACACCACTTGAAAAAAAAAATTCCAAAATCATTAGTACACAAGGTTTTACAGTCTCATATAACAGCACTTCGTATTATTTGCCAGCCTCTTTTGAAGGAAGTTAGCCATGGACAGCTGATCTATAAATTATTCCAAGACAATCTGTACCAGAGCCTAAATTGGATGGTTCAATTTCTCTCACCCAAAAATTTGGGATTTCAGTGAGAGGCCAATCTATTAGATCATAGTGGGTGCTTAATTTTCTAGTTGTATAGAGTCTAGTCCTGTGTTAGGCATATGGAAAACCAATGCCTCCTCTCTTTCTCTCTCTCAATAAACCAATTTTAACCGAACTAATTGAATTGTTTAGTGTACTTCACAATCTTCCAAAGGTTTCCAAAGGTTTCCAAAGAAGTCACATAACTTCTTTAACATGAAGACTCAGATAAGTGGAATTGCTGACCTCTAAAATGGAAAAACAAAAAAAAGCCATTGACTTCCATTCATGATGAATTGTTAGTGTATAAATCATTAGAAATCTGATATAATTCCATGTACTCATGGTATGCTGAGACTTGAACATACCATGAGACGTAAAATAATGTAGTTAGATAAGTCATCAACTATTCCTTTAACTGTTCAAACGGAAAAAAAACAAAAAAATCTGATATATTTTTTAGGAACCATCAGTACAAGAAATTCTCCAACAAAATCTTTGTTTGTAAAAAGTTAAACTACTCTAATGTCAGACAATAATTGATGATAAACAATCTAAGTTCTCTAACTCAAATCAAGTCATCATTCTAGAATTTGAACATGATTATCCAGGATACTTAAAGGAGATTTTCAAGTCTCTCAAAACTGTCTGTGCCATCTCTCAGACTTCTTCTCTCCAATAACTTCGATTTGTGGGCATAGTTCAGGTTACTTGTCCTCTCTACTGTTAAGTTTTGTTTTGATTTCTTGTCTTGCTTGAGACTAATTGACAGCTAGATTCCATTTTGCCCTCCCCCTTTGCTTCCCTCCATTCCTTTATTTTGCAAAAACGAACTATTAAATGCTTCCTGTGCCACAGCATATATACAGACGCAACAGCAAACAAACTGTAGGCCTTGCCATCAAGAGCTTTTCTGACAGAGTCAGATAAATAAAGAGGTATATTCCATGTGGTTATATAAGACTTGAAGATATGAAAATGTGAGGCTTATTGGAAGGACACAACTCAGGAGGGAGTTGTATGAAGGTTACCTGTAGATAAAGGTGAATGCTCAGTGGGACCTAAAAGAGGGAGCAGAGAGCGACAGCAGAGACATGCATCTGTACAGGGCCCAGAAGTAAAGGGAACACATAAAGCAAGGTTTTCTAAGAAAGTTAATGTGTATGTGTGTGTGTGTGTGTGTTTGTGTGATTGTAGGAGTGCTTTGGTGTTGATTAGGGAGAGGGCTGAGAGATGTAAGAGATGAGGTTTGAGAATCAAGGTAGAGCCAGCTCACAAATGATTTTTCAAACCTTGCTAAGAATTTTCTACTATGCTGAGAAGGCAAAGGGACATCACTAAAAAGTTCTAAACACAGGAGTAATAACAGAGTCTATTCACTCTCTGGTTATGTGAGGAGAGATGGGCTTCACGTTTTCAGATACAATTCTTTTAAGGTATCCTAAATCTATTGGCCTTCAAGTCTTCCTGGGTAGTGTAGTTGAAGAAACACATTTTTCATTGGCACAATCATCTTTACATATGACAAAAGGAAGACTCAGAGGTTAAGTGATATGGATCAGGTAACCTACCAAGTTAGCATAAAATACAAGAGTGAAAGTACTACCTCTTAATCCTAGATGAGAACTAATGAATTAAAAAAAAAAAAAGGCTTATTGTCAGAAAACAAGAATTACTTATCAATATTTTTTACCTCAAGATGCTATATTAGATGATTTATACAATATAATTGGAAAGGAATTATATTTGTGTATGTAACCATTGGTTTGTAAACATAATATGTAAGAAGATATAGATAGCAAGTCTAAATCAAACATCATAATTTTACTTTTATTTTTGGTCATTGTGATTTCATGTGAAAGATTTTAAAAATGCCACCTCTGGAAATTAATTGTGCTCTCTTATCTACAAAATAAACATCTAATATCAATAAAGAAAACAATATATCAAGCTCTATTTTACTGGATAATCTTTATAAGAAAGAAAATTAAAATATCATGTGTAATTATAGAAAATACATGAAAAACTGTATTCTGTTAAGGAATGCTGGACTTAATATTAAAAATTAAAGACTATTATTTGTGTTGCACTGCTTTGTGCAAAAGGAATTCATTTTTGTTGTTATTTCTGAAAAATATGAGAAAGCCGATCCCAGTATATGAGTCATTCGGTACAAGGAGGCCATATCACTATTTTGCGTGGTTATTATTTTTCAACATTCCAGAATCAGTTTGCAGACTTGAATGTATGTAGTCTACTGAGTGGAATATAATTATATTTTTTATATTATAATGAAAACTAATTTTATATTTAAAAGAAATACAATGTAAAACATGTTCTATATTGGGGAGGACTAAGGAAAACTTGTTTTCTATTTTTCTTCCCAGGAATGTGAGAGATGAGAGCTCTGGACACAACCATCTCTTCTTCATAGATTATGGAGAGGTGACTATAAGCTTGAACAGCAGAGTAGGAGAAACTTGAGACATTTTCACTAGGATTCTATTAAGAAAGACAGCATTGTTTTCTTTGTAGACACAATCTGGGCATCAATAGCTCTCTGAAGAAGGAAGCCTGGGGGGCAGAGATGCCAGGTGAGGAAATAAGATGGAAAGACACTTGTGAAAAATAACTTTCCCAAAGGCCTTTTGATTTGTTTCAGAAAGCTCCAGAGCTATTCTATTTGGTTCTAGATCAGTATCAGCTGCTTCCTTTCCTTCTTTGACTGATCAAAAGCACAAAGTATTTAACCTCTCTCTACTGCATCTCATTCATGTTTTTCACTTTTGCAAAAGTATTGTTTCCTGTATGTATTTAAACAGACATCAGAAAGTACAGGCTGGAGTGAAGGGGCAACTTTGAAAATACTTTTCTGTAAATTTAAAAATCAAACTGATTAACTTGCTTTCTGTGTATATGAATCATTAATATTTGAACTGTTGAATACAAAAAGTATCCTTAAATGTGGTAGAGAGAATGAGGATGGCTGTAAATACCGAGGTTTTTTTTCAGTAATAACCCATGTATATCAGAATATGCAGAAAAAGAAAAACCCAATAATAATATCTGTAAGATAGACACAGAAACTGATGAAGCCAGATATTATGTGTTAGTAAATAATACATATGAGATTAAAATTCTTGAATTACATACAAAAATAATACTTAAAGCATTCTACATTTGTAAAAACATCACTATTGAGGAAGACACTGTTCATAGTTCTTTATGTGGGGATCCCGGTACTCCATTTATCTCCCATGCAGTTTAGGAAGAAATTTTTATTTATCTGGGAACAGTGATCATGATATTTGCTCACCAAGTTTACTTTTACAATTGGTTGCTTATACTTGTGCTCAGATGCTTAGTCCTGTCTGACTCTTTGTGATCCTTTAGACTGTAGCCGGAAGGCTCTACTGTCCATGGAATTTTCCAGGTAAGAATACTGGAGTGGATTGCTATGCCCTCCTCCAGGGGATCTTCCTGACCCAGGGACTGAACTCGCATATCCTGTGTCTCCTGCACTGCAGGAAGATTCTTTAACACTGAGCCATCAAGGAAGCCCTTGGTTTTAGATTAATTTCATGCTCACAGCCACACGACCTTAGCCTATGTTTCTGGTTCTGATAGCTGCAGTTCTCCACATCCTCCTTTCTTTATATATCTTAACGATATTTCAGAGCTCCAATTTGTGTGTGTGTGTGTGTGTGTGGGGTGCCCAGCATGCTCCCACTGCACAACTCAGCTTGTGTGTTTTTAAAGTTCCTATTATATCTGAGCCTTTTACTGTAATTCATTTCAAATCCACTTGGGAAGTAAGTGGGATTAAAAAAAAATTAACAAATTGAAGTTTCACAATACATATCACAGTATTTAAAGAACAAGTCTCTTTATGATTCAGCACTTCTTTAAGTCTGTAAAATATTATGCATGCGTGTTGTGAAACAATGCTGAAAAAAGCAGTCTGGGAAGGTACGGCTACCAACATGTTTTATGGAAATAAAACTAAACTGTAGGCCTAGTTTAAGCATGTTTATTTAATTCAACTTTCCCTAATACATTTAAACCTATCTTGAAATTGACAGCCAGCTCATAATACATGTGCCAAGTTAAGACATATCAAATTTGAACTCAGTTTTATGTTACAAAATAGTTTTAACTTGCAACACATAAAAAGACAAATGTAAAGTTTGGTTAGTTTCCTACCTGGAACCATGTGTAACTGAACCAGAACTAATTATCTCAACTTTTACCTGGTAGCTTAGATGGTAAAGAATCTGCCTGTAATGCAGGAGACCCAGGTTCCATCCCTGAGTCCGAAAGATCCCCTGGAGAAGGGAATGACTACCCACACCAGTATTCTTGCATGGAGAATTTCATGGATAGAGGAATGGCTATCCACTCCAGTATTCTCGCCTGGAGAATTTCATGGACAGAGGAGCTTGGTGGGCTACAATCCATGGGGTCATGAAGAGTTGGATATGACTTACCAAGTTATACTAACATACCTATCTTCTAGGGTATAATTTTTATTTCTTTTATTATATATTACATTACCTTGTGTTGCATTTTACATCTTCTTCAGTTCAACCACATTCTTTCTGTGGTCTCTTAGGGACTTCTCTTCCCCTCCAACTTTTCCAACTAGTTACAGTAAGAGTTACTACTTATTAAGAGCTTAGTATGTTCAAGAAACTGTGCTAAACATTCTACTCACTTTTTCACATGTTATATTTTCAACAACACTAAAAACTGAGGTTGATATTCTTATTAAATTCACTTTGTGGGTGAATAAGCTGGCTTGGAATGACTTCATAACTTCCCCAAGATCATACAGATAATCTGTGTGAGAACATGGATTCAAATCTAGGTTTTGCCAATGAGCCCATTTTTGGTCCAGCTGAGTATAGACTTTGGAACTTCTCTTACCTGAAATCTTGGCTACAAACATAATTTCTCTGGTTTTCTTAAATACTAGAAAACATAATTCCTTAAAGATGTATGTTAAAGCTAAGTGAAAGTCGCTCAGTCGTGTCCGACTCTTTGCGACCCCATGGACTATGCAGTCCATGGAATTCTTTAGGCCAGAATACTGGAATGGATAGCCTTTCCCTTCTCCAGGGGATGTTCCCAACCCAGGGATAGAAACCAGGTCTCCCACATTGCAGGTAGATTCTTTACCATTTGAGCCACAAGGGAAGTTAAAGCTAAAGTCCACATCAAACCAAGATATACCATGATTGATCAGTGAACAAATTTATGAATTATTTCATTTGAACCTAAAATTGGATCTGAGTTGTAAGATATAGATATTTAGCACATCTATTTTTAGGCTTAACTTTACACAGTTTTAGTGTCAAATTTCTGATTCAACTGTCGACTTACATACTTTTCTCTTGTTTTATCCCTAACAACCCTTTTTATTGTTTCTGTGTGATTTTGTATGCTTTCTAATCACTCTGAAGGTAGAAATGATATAAATAATTCCTAAATAAGTCAAATTATATTAAATTAGGTCAATCAGTTGACTGTAAAGATTTGCCATAGGCATCAAAGAAAGCTTCACATTTTTTCTGATGTCTTGAGAAACTGAGGGAATTCATTTCATCTCTCTGTGAGAAATCAGGCTCTCTCTCTTTTTCTCCAATTTTCTAGATGGCAGTTTCTATAGCAACCATCATCTTTAATGTTCCTCCATCCCAACTCCTCTCCCTGAGTGTGAAATATCTGTAAACTTTTTTTTGCCCGTAAAAGTTTAGTAAGAAATAAAAACAGCAATCCTCCATTTATCATCTGGTGACAGGGGTCAATTTGAGTTGCTGGGTGTGTTCCTCCTAAGACCATTACTGTGGTAGGAAAATGTTCAAATATTCTCAATTCTCCCACATATGCACAACAATAGGAATAAATGAAATCAGTAAGGAAAAGGCAAGTGTAGGAATAAGAATTTCCAATTTGGGAAAATCCTCTTGTTTTTCACTGAAGAGTCAAATGTTAGAACCACATAACATAGTAGTTAAAATGTGGAATGTACACTCATTTGGGCCTGGCTCTCCTCCTTGACCATGTGACTTTGATCAAGTTAACTTAACCTCTTGATGTTAATGGGTACAAGGGAAAAAGTGAAATTACTGACCCTATAAAACTGTAGGAAGAATTCAATGTGCAAATACATATAAATATTTAGTACAATTCCTGAGACACAGGAAGTGCTCAACAAATTGTAACTTTGAAGAAAAAAATGTAGGAGGTGGTTTATATATGCCAGGAGACACTAAGGTCAAATGCTAGTGCTTTTATTTTGGCTTCAGTTTTTGTTAGTGATTATTATGTGATTATTTTTTTACAGTTTTGCAGTATACAATTTACTTTGAGATTAATAGTCTCTTCCTTCACCTAACTGCCCTGAACCCTTGCTCCACCATAAAAGCCATTTGGTTTATGAATGTTGTATAAATGTCCTGCTCCTCCAACATAACAATCTCTGAACTGCTATGCCTCAAATCCCACATCTTAGGAAATGATGACAGTGTCTATTAAAAAAAACTTTGTCAAATACACACTCCCTGTCCTAAAATGCATGTGCATCTTTCTTCATGCTGGACCGAGCAGGTGATAATCTATAGGTGGGTCACTGGGTGCTAATGAATCAGGGCAAAATTGCAGTATCCATAAGCAATCTGTGAGTCCTGCTTGGCACAACGGTGTATTAGCTCTGCGGATCATATGAACCTATGCCAAAATAGCATTATGTCTCCATATTAAATCAATTCTCTACATTATGTGTAGAACTGGATCACGTGCTAACAGTTTCTTTTCTGCTGATGCTCATTTCTCACATGTGGGGGAATGTATATCCTTTATTTGTACAATCTTCCCCCCCCATACCACTCTGAGGACACATCCCGCATGAAAGCAGATATAAAATAATCAGGGAAAGCAGTTTGTAATATATCTTCCCCTCTCTGCCCCACCCCCACAACAAATAATTTATATGTAAATATGCAGAGCTAAGGCAGACACTAACTTGCCCAAATTAAATGACAGTCAGTCCCTGAGGACCAGCAAACATTATCCAGGACACCAAGGATTATGGTTGTTTCCCTCAATTGCCTGACAGGACAAAGGGCTGTTTGCATAATAGACATACAGTCTTACTCCACCCATTTACATACAGAGAAATTTAAGAGAGCATGTGTGCCTGATCATGGTATGTACAGAGGACTCATTTTTTTTTCCTGTTTTGGCAACACTTAGTAAAATATTACCCCCCTTGGACAGTTTGATTTGCATTAGCTTTGTAACTTAAATGTCATACATGGCAGACATTAATGATTCTTATATCATTAATGTATGCCATATATGCACATTACAAGAACACTGCATTAAGGAAACGGAATCCTAGTGCTTTTTAAGAAGAAAAGTACTATTTTGGATGGTAAGGGAAAAATAAAATCTATCCTAATGTATCATTAGATATTTGTGGAAATATTTAGTATTAGCATACATCCTTGTAAAGTAAATGGTAACTTAAATTTTTGCTGATTTTTTCTCTTCCCTTATTACTCATCAGGCAGAGAAGGTCATAAACCCTCTGATTTTTTATTAATGAAATAAACATTGATAATAAGAGACCATATGAACATTTTAAAAAAATATTTTCATCAAATAGATTTTTTTAAGGCATCTTGTATTTTAAAGACTTGGACAAGTCATTCTAGAAAGCTAATTAGAAAGCTAATTACTAGAATGGAAATGATTCATATCTGTCTGGGGGCAATTTAGGACACAGATATGCTTTAAGGCCAGGAAAAGGGACATCATTTTTCAAGTTTTTTAAAATTTCTGATTCTATGCTTAACATTCACTCGGAGTAATATGAATTATGCATGCACGATTTATTCCTGGATTTCCATAGAAAATTTAGGTGACTTTTTATATGTTTTGTGTAATGAAGTGATGTCTAAAGTGAAATTAAACACCTTACCTTCTTGTAGGACTATTATTTCTAATCCTGTGGAATGTTATATATAATTTTTCAAATCTATTTGACTAGGAATTTTTGTTCCTCTCTGTGGGCTATCTGCAAAGCATGGTATTTTATAGAATCTGTTAATATATCCACACTATAAATTGGAATTTTTGGTTCCTTTTATGAATACTCTGCTACTTTTTTTGAAGTCTCATTAAGTCTCCTTTTTTGAGAAGTAACAACATTCAAAATAATTATCACTACTTTAATATTACAAAGTTACAATATTATAAAGTAACTATTACTTTAATAGTTACAAGAAGAAGGTAAGAATTGAAAAGCCACTCCCCATTCTATTCATCTGGAAATGAGCTGAAAAATAGGGGATATTTTAAGCGATCCAGTTCCCTTTCTGAAACGGGACCACTGATAGAAACCCACCTTGAAGATGGAAGAGCTATGGGAAGGATGATTTCAGAGGGAGCTGTATCTAATAGTTACACCCTGTGTACTGAGAAATCATTAAAATAAGTCAATGCTAACCACATTAACCAGTAATAATCACAAATTTTAGCTAATAAATTATTAATGTAATGTAGACCGTTTGTCAGCAGAAAATACTTTATCCAATCTTCTCATTCTCTTCATTACCATTTTGAATAGTCTGATTAACTGTCAGTTACATACATAATTCTTGTTACAGTTTGTTTATTGCTTTTCAGCAACCCAGTAATCCGAGTGGATGAAAATATTTTTCATTTGTCACAGTGACACGTGCTATGAAGTGAAAGTATGAACAGCTGAAAGATCTCCTAAGCTGATATAAGGGAACATATACATTTTTTAAGATTCCACCTGATTTTTTTTAAACTTCTATTTATCTAAAATTAACCACAGGATTAGACTTTAGTTTCAGACATGGCTTCATTGTGAGAGAACTATAATTTTGGAAATAAAATCAGCAAAGGCTTTGACCATCATACTCAAACTTCACATTTTAACAAATACTTTCTAAGGAACTTATCCTCCAACACATTCTTAGATTAGACTTGCCTAACTCATGGCTCTTAAAGAGTTCTTAATTATTCTCTGTTTAGTCCAGCACAGGCACTATTTTCATCAGATTCCTCTGTGCTGGCGTCTTGGGTGGTAGATGACATTGCTTCACCCTTAGAATGTTTCTGCATTTCTACATTCCTGCTTGAGCCATGGATCATTACTATAGAAGTAGCCACATGAATAAAATAAAAGCCAATAAAGTGCATTTAAAAAGAGGAGCATTTTGTCAGGGTTGAGGGGCTGGGGCAGGGAATCTTGATTGGATTTGTGCTGAAAAAGAGTTTGCAATCAACTCTGTTTTTTACTATTTTAGGTTGTTTGTATTTAAAGAAAAGTTAACTCATAAATATCTTATTAAACAATCATGTTAGATGGGATTCCAAATAAAATCATCTCTAAATAATGGTAAATAATCTATGGTTCTACTGGCAGTAATAAAAAATCATTTAAAATATGACCTAGAAAAATTCTTCTTATACATGAAAGTGAAAGTGATAGTCACTCAGTCGTGTCCAGCTCTTTGTGACCCCATGGACTATATAGTCCATGGAATTCTCCAGGCCAGAATATTGGAGTGGGTAGCCTTTCCCTTCTCCAGGGGATCTTCCCAACACAGGGATCAAACCCAGGTCTCCTGCATTGCAGGCAGATTCTTTACCAGCTGAGCCACAAGAGTTACAAGAGCTGGAGATGGGAAACAGCAAGGAAATCGTTATTTGTAAAGATTGTATAAACAAAAGATAACAGTACAAGTAGAAAAAAATGCTCAGGAGATACTGAAATCTTCTTATACAGACAATTTAATTGTTGTACTATGAATGCTTTTTAAGTGAATGTAAACTGGGATTCTGCACATTGTAAATGGTCCTCAAATATGTTTATTTGTTCAGTATGGTGAATAATATCACCCAATGTTTACAAATCGGGAAATTTTAAATTCAAGCTTGGTTACTATTGTCCTTTGAGAAGTGGGAAGTTCTATCAACAATGGGTTGGATTTCTCATTTGAAAAGAACTGCTTTAGGGAGTAAGTGCTCCCTAAACTGTCCACTATTTCCCATTTTCTTATATCTAGGCCATTTCATGTTTGTACCGTATCTGTCTGGACCCCGTAAGCATTGGTGTTTGAAAGTCTTTGTACCAACTCTAATAAATTTTTTTGGATTGAGTCCAGATTGCATCTCTCCTATACTGAGTCTGATTTTATTGCTAAGGGGAAGTGACACATTTATAGTACATGATTAAATATCCATGTTCTAACATGATTACAAATAAATTATTAACAAGACTCTTCTAGGATATCAGGATAAAACTAACTACACTTCATTAGTATCTTAAGCACTATAGTTACAGGTTTTCCTACATAATAATGGGTCTTTTATTTTCAGAATATAGCAGACAAGGTGAATCTCTTTACCTTAATGTGCTACTGTCTTGATTTTACTAAAATAAAATTATTATTGACCAGTACAAATTTACACCAATAGCACTATTTATTTTTGTGGGTAATAAAGTCCAGATTCATTTCACTTGATTCTATAGCTCTAAGGAAGAAGATAAGTAAAGGAATATTGGTCATTTATAGGTGAAACAATTGAGAAATACCTCACAATTGCACTCATTTCACACGCTAGCAAAGTAATGGTCAAAATTCTCCAAGCTAAGCTACAACAGAACGTGAACTGAGAACTTCCAGATGCTCAAGCAGGATTTAGAAAAGGTAGAGGAACCAGAGGTCAAATTGTCAACATCCGTTGGAACATAGAGAGAGCAAGAGAGTTCCAGAAAAACATCTGCTTCTGCTTCATTGACTATGCTAAAGCCTTTGATTTCATGGATCACAACAAGCTGTGGAAAATTCTTAAAGAGACTGGAATACCAGACCACGTAACATACCTCCTGAGAAATCTGTATTCAGGTCAAGAAGCAACAGTTAGAACCAGACATGGAACAAAGGACTGGTTCAAAATCAGGAAAAGATTATGTCAAGGCTGTATATTGTCACCCTGCTTATTTAACTTATATGCAGAGTACATCGTGAGAAACGCTGGGCTGGAAGAAACACAAGCTGGAATCAAGATTGCTGGGAGAAATATCAATAACCTCAGATATGCAGATGACACCACCCTTATGGCAGAAAGTGAAGAAGAACTAAAGAGCCTCTTGATGAAGGTGAAAGAGGAGAGTGAAAAAACTGGCTTAAAACTCAACATTCAAAAAACTAAGATCATGGCATCTGGTCCCATCATTACATGGCAAATAGATGGGCAAACAATGGAAACAGTGACAGATTTTATTTTCTTGGTCTCCAAAATCACTGTAGATGATGATTGCAGCCAAGAAATTAAAAGATGCTTGCTCCTTGGCAGAAAAGCTATGACAAAACTAGACAGCATATTAAAAAGCAGGCTTGACTTTGCCAACAAAGGTCCATATAGTCAAAGCTATAGTTTTTCAAGGAGTTATGTACAAATGTGAGAGTTGGATCATAAAGAAGGCTGAGCGCCAAAGAATTGATGTTTTTGAACTATGGTGCTGAGAAGACTCTTGCGAGTCTCTTGGAGATCAAACCAGTCAATCCTAAAGGAAATCAGTCCTGAATATTTATTGGAAGGACTGATGCTGAAGCTGATATGAATACTCCAATACTTTGGCCACCTGATGCAAATAGCCGACTCATTGGAAAAGACCATGATGCTGGGAAAGATTGAAGACAGGAGAAGGGGACAACAGAGGGTGAGATGGCATCACCAACTCAATGGACATGAGTGAGCGAGCTCCAAGAGATGGTGATGGACAGGGAAGCCTGGTGTGCTGCAGTCCATGGGGTCACAAAGAGTTGGACACGACTGAGCAACTGAACAACAATAACAGTAGGTGAAAATGTATCTAATTGCAATGATATTTTATATAGAATAATGTCTAAGCTTTCCAAATAAAGATTAACTCAACCTGTAATACATAAACTGCATTTATTCATCAAGTTTTCTGAGAACATTCTTTGACAGAAACAGGCCTGATTGTTTCTCTAGTGGCCATTTACTTCTCCTTAGTCTATAAACCAGTAGTCCAACTACATTTCTACAGTTGGTTTGTCGGTGGTTTTAATGATTGATTTTTATGATGCTGATCAGAAATAATGATTAAGTAACTTGTATCAAGGTAGAGTTGTGATTCAGTAGAAAAAGCTTTAGAGGTTAAAAGACCTGAGGGGCATTCCACATGCTACCACTGAACAACTGAATGCTATCCTTAGTTGCTCAGTTGTGTTTGACTCTTTGCGACTCTATGGACGGTAGCCCGCCAGGCTCCTCTGTCCATGGGGATTCTCCAGGTAAGAATACTGGAATGGATTGCCATGCCCTCCTCCAGGGGATCTTCCCAAGCCAGGGATTGAACCCAGGTCTTCCGCATTACAGGTGGATTCTTTACCATCTGAACCACCAGGGAAGTTAATAGCTGTAACCTTGTGCAAATTGCTTAGCCTCTCTGGACCTCTGTTTTCTAACTTGAGACAAAAATTGCTAGAGCAAATGACTTTCTATAGTTTTCTCTGCAATTTTCAACTTTCTGATCATTAACTCATTTCTAAAACTGAATTTAGTAAAGATTAAGAATTTTCTGCACTATTGGCTTGGCCAAAAAGTTCATTCAGGGTTCATAACTACATAGAAAATAAAAAACAAATAAGCTTGCCTTTTGTGTTTGTTTATTGTTGCTTTGAAAATGTGAAAGCACTTAATAAATAAAAATCATGCTCCAAAGTAGTAAGATACAATACCTACTATATGATCAACAAAATGTATTCATCTAAATTAATAAAGAGCTTCTGACTAATCTGGGTATTGCATTTCCCTTAAATTAATTTAAAAAAATGTGCAATGTTGACTTAATATATTAGATTTAAAGATGCCTAGGGTTTTAACATTAAGGGACAAACCAATATTTACTCTTATTCTTTAATTGCTTGCTATTTAGGGGGAAGAAAGGTGCTAATTTTTATCTATGCAATGATAATTGGGTATACAAAGTTACATAAAGATCAAAAGTTACATAAAGATCAAATGAAGATGATGGCATCATAAACATTCATAAAATACATGCCAAGTGAAATCTAATATGATTATTATTATATTATACTGGCCTACCAAAAAAGTAGATGAAAGCTTGCAAGGTCTCTTTAATGGGCATATTAACTTGTATCAAGTAATGTGAATCTTTAGCTATCTCTTATCCCATTGTGTATGCTAACAGGATTAGCTAGTATTAGTCTCTCATCCACAAGAAGTGTGATAGGCAGTGTGACCTGCAAATCTCTCCTGGGATTCAAAAGAGCTAAGTTGAACCATGCATGATTTCAAAGCAATTCTCAGAACAATTATCTGCTTGACCTGCAAGATGAACAAGCATATCATTTAATTAATTGCCCAGCTCTTGTGAACAGTGCTGTTCATTTTTCTAGTAATCGCATGATGATATGCCCTTGCTGATTCTTATGGGAATGACCAGAATTGAACATTAACTGGGCTGATGGCCACTTTCCACATTGCTACCAAACACTAGTTTTAATCTTGACATGAATAATTTTTATATGAGTCCATAAAAGCATCCAAAAGACAGCGTTAACAGCAGTTATTTCCTTACTGTAGTGATAAATATTTTTGACCACCTAAAGTCATAATATAAAACATTTACTTCCCCACTTCTTTATGAGGTACAAATTTAAGCCATATTTTTAAAACCGCAAAAGTATTTAGCAATTTAAAAGCTAGTCATATCTACGGTACAGTGAAGAAGAATGCAGAAAGAACAGAATGGATGAAACAAATATATTCATTTATTCAGCTAGAATACAGGTGAAAGATTTCAATTTCATGTGAGTGTGTGGTAAGAGGAGGGAAAGAGGATTGTGTTTTTCTGCTATGAAAGAAAACAGAACACAGATTTTGCATTGAAATTACCGTTATGTAAAAATACAACTTGTTATTATATATATTTATACTTTGTGCTCAATTAGGAATTTATGAACAAACAAATGGAGGAGCAATATCCAGGCAGAGCAAAGGGAAAAAACAAACAAACAACAATTCCTAAAATATTTGGCCACAGATTGTCAACTAGATCTAGATTCTCTTCTTTCCTCTCTCTCTCTTTCCCTATCTTCTTATCTCTGAACCTCACTGTCTCTCCCATTTTTTGGTGTTGATGTGTGCTTTCCAGCTTGAGTTTCTGTCATGTTTTCAACAATGAGATCAGATTATAAACTATAATTAATAAACAAAAAAAAATCAAAGAGTTAAGCAGTTGAAAATCCACTTCTATTTTCAAATCATTGTGACTGTCAATTATTTGAATTACCTGAATTTCCTGATACAGAATAAAGAGATGAAGTCAATGATATAGTGTGTGATGAGGGTCTGACTTTGTGTCATAAAGTAATATTAGGCTATGATATTTTAGAGGAAAGACAGAACGAATCTTCTACTAAGTAAATAATGACAAAAAGTAGATTTTCTTTTCCCTCCTTGTGTGACTTTGTTTTTCAGATAAAACTAGGTAATTGGCAAATATTTTCAAACAGCTTCCTCAGAATTTCTTTGTTGTAGCTCAAGATTTCTTTTTATTTATATATTAAAATGTTGAGCTGTAATTGATGTACAATATTATATCCGTGCCAGGTATACATTGTCATTTGGTATGTTTATACATTATGAAATGATCCCCACATGAAGTCCAGTTACCACTTGTCAGCCCAAAAAGCTGTTATAATATCACTGACTATATTCCCTATGTGTACACTACATTCTCTCGATTATTTATTTTATAGCTGGAAGTCTGTACTTAATTTCTTACTATCCAAACTATTGACATTTTTCATCGGATTTTTGTTGCTGTTGTTGTTGTTGTAGGGGCATGGTGTGTATAGTGCAGGGGGTTTAGTATTATTTCAGGTCCCTTCCCCCTAGATGCCAGTAGCAACCCCTCACCATCATTGTGACAACAAAAAATGCCTCCAGACATTACCAAATGTTCCTCAAAGAGGTGGGGGTAAAATCACCCCAAGTTGAGAACCTCAACTTCAGACTTACACCCTGAAATGAGAAAATTTGGCCAGCTTCCCCATTCCCAACACACACTCAAACACACCATTATGGAAAAGAAGGCATGCTTTTTCCTTCCAGGGAGAACAAATAGTAATGTCCTCTAGACAAGGAAGAGATAATCAGGAAAAAAAAAAAAAACAACAAAGAAAGTAATATACATCTCCAAGTACATTATTTACATAATCATTTTAAATCATTCCCAGAATATGGGTACTCTTGGGATGAGAAAAAAGAGGGAATTTGGGTCAGTAATTGAAGAAAATACACTTTTATAGAAAATTATATGATACATTGACATTGATGAGAAGCAGACTCAGTTTTATTTTCAAGTTTTAACTCAGAATGAGTCCATCCTAAGGGGACATACTGTCACACTTAATGCATCTGCTTAACATACGTAGCTTGCTTAACTCTTCTAAATTAGTCAGTTATTTTTTCTACATTCCCATAGTTTTCTGGTTACTATTTCAAAGCTTAATGTCTAAGTGAATTCATCTAATTTTTAAAAGGTATATAATTAAACTCAAAAATGGCTTTTTCAATTCCAAATAATAACAAAAAATTTACACCATACCATTTTGTATTGAATGCAAAAATTTACATCTAACTCAAAGTATGAGTGAAGGAAAAAAAAATTTTTTTCCTAATAATTTTTGAAGCAATATTTTCCAAGCTGGAGTGAAAACATACAGGAACTCATTACCCCATGGACTGTAGCCAGCCAGCCTCTTCTGTCCATGGAATTCTCCAGGCAAGAATACTGGAGTGGGTAGCCATTCTCTTCTCCAGTCCAGGGGCTCTTCCCAACCCAGGGATCAAACCCAAGTTTCCTGCATTACAGGCAGAGTCTTTACCATCTGAGCCACCAGGAAACACCCAGACATTAATAGATTTTAACAATTCTTCTGATTAGATTAATTTAATTATCTATTTTTGTCAAATTGGGGTGCTATCTCTCTGAGATTCGACAATAGTTAGAAAATGTTCTAAAGTTTGTACACTAATAGTGTTCAAATACATAGATTTTATACATCAGTTCCAGTTCTGTTATATTAAAAACATCTTGTTTATAAAATGGGAGCTGAGAAATATTCTGGGGCACTCAATAGCATGGGAAGTAGTTCTTTAATGGAAAGTTGGAGTTTACATTGAGTATATTATGTTTTACCTTCCTCTCAGGTCATTTTTCTTCACTGTATTCATCCTTTGTCTGCGATATTTCTCCTGGATCTCTTTTTTCCCCATCATAATCATTTGATTTTCCAGTTGTTAATACTGCTTTTCATCTGTTTTTCCAGGCAAAACCAGAGAAATACTGCATGTGTGATCTAAATTAAAATAACACAGTTTCTATACTCAAATATATGAACGTGGCCAATTTACTAACTCCCTACAGTCTCAGTTTTTTCATTTGTAGAATAATACAGTAAAATTATCTCATATGATTAGCATAAGAATAGAAAGTGAAAGGGAAGTCCCCCAATCGAGTCCAACTCCTTGCGACCCCGTGGACTGTAGCCCACGAGGCTCCTCCGTCCATGGGATTCTCCAGGCAAGAATACTGGAGTGGGTTGCCATTTCCTTCTCCAGGGGAGTATAAGAATAGTAATTACTATTAATTTATGTATATACTAACACATTTTTGGTCAGAGTAGACTCTCCATAAAGAGTAAATATTCTTCTTCTTCATTCAGTTCAGTTCAGTCGCTCAGTCGTGTCCATCTCTTTGCAACCCTATGAATTGCAGCACACCAGGCCTCCCTGTCCATCACCAACTCCCGGAGCTTACCCAAATTCATGTCCATCGAGTCAGTGATGCCATCAACCATCTCATCCTCTGTCGTCCCCTTCTCCTCCTGCCCTCAATCCTTTCCAGCATTAGGGTCTTTTCCAATGAGTCAACTCTTCGCATGAGGTGGCCAAAGTATTGGAGTTTCAGCTTCAACATCAGTCCTTCCAATGAACACCCAGGACTCATCTCCTTTAGGATGGACTCATTGGATCTCCTTGCAGTCCAAGGGACTCTCAAGACTCTTCTCCAACACCACAGTTCAAAAGCATCAAATCTTCAGCGCTCAACTTTCTTCACCGTCCAACTCTCACATCCATACATGACCACTAGAAAAACTACAGCCTTGACTGGACGGAACTTTTTTGGCAAAGTAATGTCTCTGCTTTTAAATATGCTATCTAGGTTGGTCATAACCTTCCTTCCAAGGAGTAAGCATCTTTTAATTTCATGGCTGCAATCACCATCAGCAGTGATTCTGGAGCCTAGAAAAATAAAGTCTGACACTGTTTCCCCATCTATTTCCCATGAAGTGATGGGACCAGATGCCATGATCTTAGTTTTCTGAACGTTGAGCTTTAAGCCAACTTTTTCACTCTCCTCTTTCACTTTCATCAAGAGGCTCTTTAGTTCTTCTTCACTTTCTGCCATAAGGGTGGTGTCATCTGCATATCTGAGGTTATTGATATTTCTCCCGGCAATCTTGATTCCAGCTTGTGCTTCTTCCAGCCCAGCGTTCTTCATGATGTACTCTGCATATAAGTTAAATAAGCAGGGTGACAATATACAGCCTTGAGGTACTCCTTTTCCTATTTGGAACCAGTCTGTTGTTCCGTGTCCAGTTCTAACTCTTGCTTCCTGACCTGCATACAGGTTTCTCAAGAGACAGGTCAGATGGTCTGGTATTCCCATTAGGTTAAACATTCAAGAGTATTTTTCCTTCTTTGGGAAAAGGATATTATAGTACACAGAAAAGAAATGTTGAGGAAATGTAATATAATATAAAATGTATTTCATACAAATTTAGGGTCAGATATAATTTACGGGCTGTGCTAAATTGCTTTAGTCATGTCCGACTCTTTGTGACCCTGTAGACTGTAGCCCATCAGGCTCCTCTGTGCATGGGGATTCTCCAGGGAAGAATTGTGGAGTGCATCACCATGCTCTCCTCTAGGGGATCTTCCCAGACAATTTACTATGGGTTTTAATTTTTTCCTTTCTATCATTTTTGTCTTTTAAATTAGTTGCATCTGTGGATTTTAAGAGATCTTAAAGAAAAAGACCATAAGGATCTTTTCACATTTGTTTGTCACCAATATAATTTTTAGATTTTTCTAAAGCTCTGTTGAGCACTAAGATTTACAGTGTTAAACACAATACAATTATATTCCATATTTTAATGGTGTTATTATAATGTTATGCAGAAATACTGCAAATGTTGGTAATTTAAAATATTTCAGCTAAATCACTTATTTAAAAAAATGAGAAATGTTTTTAGATTGGATAGGATTTTTTAAGCCTTGGAAGCTTTTGCTGTTTTCTTGATTTTCCTTCCAGTCCCCAGTGTGTCACAGTTATTATCTATCAACAGACCATTATAGGAATTAGTAATGAAACCATTCAGAGACATTTTATACAAATGGTATAAACTGAGCCTAAAGTTCTCCTGTGGGTACTGAAGGAAAGAGGGACAAAGAAATTTGGAAGCAAAATTATCTATTTCATACCTGCCTTCTGACCTTCCCGCTCAATTTTGTTCAAAAGCCAAGTTTCTTTAAACTTTAAATCCAATTCCCTTGGAGAGCACACACTTAGAAACCCAGAAGCAAGAGACACAAAAGGAGCAGTGAATACCAGAGAATCAGAAGACATTTATCAGAACAGTGGAAAAATGTATTTCTGAAACAGCTGAATTGTATCTGAAAAATCTAGATTTTCCTCCTCTTTTTAAAAATTGTTCCTTTAACCCTGTAGTTACTATTGATGAACAATATATATCTTATTTCAGTAAAAGCCAGAAAGAAACTGTCCAGCTGTATGCTCCATCCATCTCCATATGCAAATATAAAGAATTTGATTTATCTCCTGACACTTGAGACCCAAAGGCAGCAAATATAAAGAACCTGATCTATCTCCTGATACATGAGACCCAAAGTCAGCAATAGGATTATTCTGGGGCCAGTTCCCTCTCCCAAAAGACTTCAATGAGTCCAAATATGCATTAACAGCAGCGGGCAAAATGACTGATAGCATGGGGCTCATCCATATTTATCTTCCCAGGACTGGACAGACATCCTATTGATTCTGAGGTCATTACACAACATGTTAACAATCCAGTACCATTCAGTTCAAAAGGAAATTTGAAATTAGTGATGGATCTTCTTGCAGGTCTGTGCTGAGGGCACCAGATGAGTAGTCAAGCATTACTCTCTCTTGACATTACTACATTCTCCTCTCATTTCATGTCAGTTAGTCTTACACAGAAGACTGTAGAAGAGGGAAAATACAGAGCTTGTCTAGTTAAAGCAACATTTTAAAGACTGTAACTCTGTTCATATAGACAATATATTTGTGATAGAAAAATCAGTTCTGGGAAAACTGAAGAAAGAATATATATATATATATATATATATATATACACACACACATAAATATGTCAATACATACACACATATAAATGTCTATATATACACACATACATATATATATATATCTTCATATATGTGTATGTGCATGTATACACTCCAAACCACACAATCTGAAATAAGGTTAATACATTTACTACATAGAATACAGATGTTTAATTAAAAGTGTTCCAAAAGTGACCTTGTTTTATTCTAGAACAAAAGTGTTTCTTAACACGTGTATCTTTATTGTTGCTGTTGCTTAGTTGCTAAGTAGTGTCCAGCTCTTTTGAAACCCCCTGGACAGTCTCCTCTGCCTGTGGGATTTTTCAGGCAAGAATACTGGAGTGGGTTGCCATTTCCTTCTCCTGGGGATCTTCCCAACCTACAAATGGAATCTGTGTCTCTAGCATTGGCAGGTGGATTCTTTACCACTGAGCCACCAGGGAAGCCCATATACATGTATCTTATACATACGTTATATGTTTAAAAGGAGAGTTTTACTAAGGTCACTTTTAAAAGAAAACAAGCAAAGCAAAAGATAAAAATAAAATCCAGATGAGAAATCAATAAAACAAATCCCAGATTAGTCACTGTGCTCATCAGTTTTGAAATTTTTATTCAATAGACAGAAAAAAATGCCATGGCCATCTTGTTAACCAAAAAAAAAAGTTTTGAAAACACTAAAATACGTCTTACATTCAATCAAGTGGAATCTTAGCTACTTTCTGAGAGCAATGCTGAGGAGTTCATAGGAGTGAAACAAAGCCTTACTTTCTTATTCTCATGCTTTCAAAGTTCATGGAACTTGATTTTTGCAGTTGCAGAAACTGGCAGTTAATCTAAACCCAGGCCTTGACGTGCCCAGAGGCACTCAGCTGCAAAGTCCGTCTCATGCCAGGTAACAGCACTAGGCTTTATTTGGTTTTGAAAATGAAACTAAAAGGTGACTGTTCTGTGGGCTACTTGATAGGGAATTAAGTTCTCAAGTGACATTGAAATCATCCTGTAATCCGGAGGTGACTGAAATAAAGAGCCCACTTCACAAAGCTCATAGCACCATTTATTCATCCACGTGTGTGTTGTACATATAACTCTGGAGGGCTCCACATTTAGTCCAACAATGTATTCATTGATCCAAATATTTGTGTAACTTCTCTTTTGGAATTGTCTTCAGATCCCATTGCATTTCTATGCCTATTATTAATTCATATATGTACTAACTCATCTGTTCAGCAATGGTTTCTTCAGCCTCACTATATTTCAGGCACAGTTCTAGCTGCTAGCGATGGAGACATGAACAAAAAAGACAGATGCACACCTGCCCTCCGGGACTCTGCATCTTAGTGTGAGAAGAGAAGCAACGATCAGTGAGTAAATCAAGGGCCTAAAAAAGGACAGAAAGTGCTATAAGGAGAAAATAAAACTGGGAAGGAGGACACAAAAGGCTTGAATGGGAAGAAGAGTTTTCTGCAAAAGTTCCACTGCCCGGGTGTCGTTTGAGCAAGGGTCAAAAGTTGGTGAGGAAAGGGGCCATGTATATATCTTAGGAAAGAACATTTCAGACACAAAGAACAACACATGCAAAATTGTCTTTTATGGCATTTTTTTTCAGGTCAATTTGAACGTGGAAATAGAAGCAAAGTTTGAAATTTGGAGGTGGTAATAAAAACAGTCCTTGCAGTCAAATCATTATGCTCTACACCTTAAACTTGTACAGTGCTCTATGTCAGTGAGGTCTCAATAAAACTGGAAAAAGTTTTCTCCAACTGTGCACATATAACCATACACATATACACACAGAGACACATAGGACATACAATAGAGTTTATTATAAGGAAGTTGCCAACTGCTGGGCTTGTTTTCCTTTATTGCCTAGAAGCTCTCCTTCACACCAGTCCCATGCTTCTCCCCACCTTCATACAGTTTTGTTGTGTGTTTACACCAATACTCCTGATTTTGCAAATCCCAAATTACTGCCAACTTCTTGGAGTTTCCTCTCCACCTCCTCTGCTTAACTGAAACTTGGCTCACCTCTAGAGACACTACTAAGCCAGCAGCATTCTCAAGTGCTTTCTGTTTATTTTCTAGTACTTTACATATGTCATGGGCTGGTTCTTCCACACTCTTATTTACTATCTCCCCAAAACCATTACTTCCCTGCCCTTTTGTTAAAAGCAAACCAAAACCAAACAAATCAAGAATATTCCTCCTGCTACTAATAGATCATGGCTTCTGCCTCTTACTGGCTTCCATCCCCAGCCTGTTTTTTGTCTTCTTTTATAGAATTAAAACCTCTGCCAATGACTCCCAGACTTTCTGGAAGCACTGAGGCCCCTCAACATTCAGGTTGCTTTCATCAACTATGTACCTTGATCTCTCAGGTCCTTAATCTCCCCACTGAGGGGTCATTTCTTCTATCCTATCTCTTAGCCCCCTGGCTTCCCAGGTGGCGCTAGTTGTCAACAATCTGTCTTAACAATGCAGGTAGACATAAGAGATGCAGGTTTGATCCCTGGGTTGGGAAGATCTCCTGGAGGATGGCAGGGCAACCCACTCCAGTATTCTTGCCTGGAGAATCCCATGGACAGAGGAGAATGGCGGGCTACAGTCCATATGGTTGCAAAGAGTCAGACAGATCTGAAGTGATTTAGCTTAGCACACAGTCACGCATCTCTCACTGTCACATGGAGGTATTCAGCATCATCTGAGATTGATGCACATCTAAAATAACAAATTCAAGGACAATTTCCTCTTAGAATCTGCTTGTCAGACAATTGATCTACTAACCTCATCAAAACCTACAGTACACAGCCTGGTTTACCTCACCAGACTATGGTCCCTACCCTTCATTCACTTATTTTAAAATTTAGTATAAATTTCCCGATCTTTTTTTTTTCAATAATTGTAGTAGAACATCCAGATTCTTTGGGCTCTTTGTTAAACTTGCCTTGCAAAAACTCACTTTTACATAAACTGCCTACTTTCTCCAGCCTCCTCAGGAATAGCCATCTCATGCTGAGAAATGTCCCACAACAGAAATGTTCTACAACTATGTCTCAAAATAAATGATCTCCAACCTTAAGAGGCCCTGAACACTGGCTGTTGGATGGAGACATCCTCTCCCCTTCTCCCCTTCTCCCCTTCTCCTGAATAACATGTGAGTCTTCTCTGAGCTCCTGGAAACTTCCACTTTCATTTGAGTCCTTACTCTCTATAGATGACCCCAATTCCTACCTCCTAATGAAAAGCGAATTGTTCCCAGCAACTCTGGACATTATTTTTCCAAACAACTCTTCCTCCATTTGTGTCTCTCCTTGTCTTTCTCCTTCCTGTTATAATGAAGGGCTGTTTTTACATGTAAGGCCAGTACCACATTCTCTCATCTAAATCATGATTCTTCCACACTTTTACAAAGAACTTATACTTTCAATTAACTTTTCATGCTTCTACACATTCAAACATATCTTTTCAACGTGATTCTTTCCCAAGCCAGTTACACTCGCTCCAATAATGAATTATTATTATTATTATTTTTTTACAGAAAAGCAGTCTTCAAACCTCTCTCAACTTTACAAATCCTTCCAGCTACCCCTCATTCTGTTTCCTCATGGTCACTATTAAAAACCTTTGTCTGTTGACTCGTTTTCCTCACTAATATTTTCTCATGACCACTTAGTCCAGTCTGGTTTCTGCCCCCATCCCTCCACAGTAAACATCCTGGATAAAGTCACCAGAGCCACAGTGGTTCCAAAGCCAAAGGTCATTTTTTAACACTTAATTTCTTTGTCCTCTCAGCAACTGTGACAGTTCTGAACATTTCTTAATCCTTTACAGTGCTCTTTTCTAGTCCTTGTGACATCCTCTCTTGCATTTTGTTATTACTCTGGCTGCTGTTTTCCTCCAAGCTCCCTGGCAGTTTAATCATCGTGCGCTAGATCCCTTAATGTGGGAATTATTCAAAGCTGTGTCATGGGCTGACCTTCCTTCACTCTCTCTAGAGTCTTCCCAGGAAATTTCTTCAGTCAACTTTTCTACACTCACCTATAGGCAGAGATTCCCAGAATAAATTTTTTTTTTTTTTTTGCCTCAACTCTCCTTGTTGAGCTTCAGATCTCTAATGTAATGAAGCGTCAGTATCCAAACATCTAAGAAGAGACTATTTCCCAACTGAATTTTTGACCTCTCTTATAGCTCTTATTGGAAAAAAACTCTGATGTTGGGGAAGACTGAATGCAGGAGGAGAAGGGGATGACAGAGGATGAGATGGTTGGATGGCATCACCGACTCAATGGACATGAGTTTGAGCAAACTCCAGGAGATAGTGAAGGACAGGGAAGCCTAGCGTGCTGCAGTTCATGGAGTTACAGAGTCAGAAATGACTGAGTGACTGAAAAACAACTCATAGCTCAGTCTTTATCTTTGGCTGGCTTGGTGAATGACACTGTTGAGTCAGAGATGCAAACCAGGACTTGAGGAGTCATCCTGATCTTGACCTCTAGGTCACCTCCCAAGTTTAATTCATCGCTGAACCTTGTCAATTTAATTTCCCAAATTACACTGAAATTCATCTACTTGTATCTCAACTACCAGCAATTTAGCTTAGCTACCATCATCGTGATTAACTATTTGACTGTACAAGGTGATTTCTATATCCCCAATCAACACTAGCCTCTCAATTAATCACTTGTTTGTGCAAAAGACCTCAGTCTCACTATATTTCTCCAAAATATCAGTGCCATAAAAGACAAAGACATTTAAAGATGCTGAAGAGACATGAAAACTAAATGCAATACCTGATTCAGGACTGGACCCTACACTCGTGGTAAAAAAAAAAAATACCATGGAAGACATTACTGGGTCAGTTGAAAATACTGAAGTACAAATTATATAAAAGTGGTTGTATTCATGCTAAGTTTACCAAGGTTGAGAACTATCTGTGGTTACAGAGAAAATATTCCTATGCTTGGAAATACAAATCAAGATGTTGTAAGAAGAAAAGAAAATTGGGTAAAATGCTAATAGATGAATAAGCTTATGGATCATTTTTGCAATGTACTTACACTTTGTATTATTCTAATATTGTTCTATACTTTTAACAATGTTTTAAAACTCTTCAGTCTCGTAGGTGATTATACTAACTGTATATCAGAGAAAAATACAAAACCACAAATCAACCAACCAAACATATACAAAACAAACTAAGACAGGCAAAAAGCTCCTGCTCCACCACTTTTTAATTTTATAACTTTACAGTGCTCTGGGGCTTCCCAGGTGGCACTAGTGATAAAGAACCCGCTTGAGAATGCAAGAGACTTGAGAGACTCGGGTTCAATCCTTGGGTTGGAAAGATCCCCTGGAGAAAGGTTTGGCAACCCACTCCAGTATTCTTGCCTGGAGAATCCTTTGGACAGAGGAGCCTGGCGGTCTACCGTCCATTGGGTCGCAAAGAGTCAGACATGACTGAACAACTTAGCACGCACTGCGCTTTAGTTCACTCAATCGTAAAATGAACCCTTGTTCATGGGGTTGTTTTGCAGATTAAATGCATTGATGATGTAGCATGTTTAGAATAGCTCTTGATACAGAATAAACATATACATACACTAAATGATAGCTGTTAGTGGTGTTATTATTACTTTAATATCTTAAAGGAAATAATAATAATGAATATCAAAATTCTTTCTTGATATGATATGGTATGATATCCTATCTGTATGGGATTCCTTTAATTTGATATTGTAGATTAATTTCAAAGAAAGTTTGCAACTAATGATGTTTTACACAAGGTCTTTAACTGTTATACAGACAAGGATTATTATTTATGATGCAAGACTGGTTTACTGGTTAAAAAAATGACATAGTTTTCTGTAGCATTTTGTATTAAAGTTCACTTCTACTAAAATGATAGAGGGAAAAAATAAGTGTTGTTAACACACAGAAATTCTGTACATCTCTATGTGCTTACATGTGCAAAAGAGTTTGTAAGAGATGAGGGTTGGAAAAGGAGAAAGAGCGCGAGAAAGCTAAAAAGGAGGAAGAGGAAGAAGTAGAAAATAAGAAGAAAATGAAGAGAGATATTGATGGCAGTAAGCTTAACTCAGCTACAAAAATACAGTATTTACATACAATTATAGTTATTTCTATCTTATAAAGGGTCAGTCAAGGTTTTTCAAATGCAGAAAAAGATTAAGGGCCATTCAAAACCATGTGAAACATCAATAACCTCTGACAGTTTTGTAATTGATGTGAATGCAAAATATCCTGCATCTTGTGATAAGAAAAATAAACAATATGAGAAGTCATTTGAGGGTATATTTGGAACAATCAGTCAGTGAGATTTGACTTTGATATACTTAAAATTTAGTGCAAGAGATCAGTATTCTTTCTAGTTGCCATGGTGACTTTTTTTTTAAAACCCTTTTTATGTGGAAAGGCCAATGCTTCCATTGGCATGAATGACTACAAATACTTTTCCAAATTAGGAGAGGGCTGAGGTTCATGTCTACAGATGGCTTATTTTATAGAGTCATGAAATTTGTATGGTTTACTAATGCGTAGAGCTTTGGCTAAATATGGATTGATTCTTTAACCTCAAATTACTTATGCCATGCATCCTTTCAAAAGTGAGTTTTGGCAAGCAGCAAATGATAAAACTTGTAAGAAGCTGACGTTTGTAAAAGAGATTAGACTAACTATCAGTGATACCAACTAATTTTACTTTCAAGAAAAAAATTCTGTTGGTAAAAAGCATCAGTCATAAGCATCAAGAAAGGTTAAAATTTTGTCAATTGCAGAAAAGGGTCACTTGGGTTTCACAAGTGCCTTCAAAAATTAGGATGTTGGTTTATGTTTATAATAAGCAAAATAGCTGAGTGCTAATTTTTGAAAGATATCTTCCAATGTGCTAAAGACAAATATAAAAGTAAATTTTAGGCTCTTATTCCTGTGTAAGTCTTAGGTTATATTTATTGAAAATATCTGATGTTCTTAATTCTCAAGTAATAATTTTCCATATGAAAGATCTTTCCAAAAATGATTGAGGTGTTTTATTATTTTTTAATTTCAAAGATATATTTTTGCCAGCAGGGACTTTTTCTTTCATTTTATCTGTCATTAAAATGTCATCAACAATAAGGTTTTCCAATCAGCCATTTGTGGCCTTCTGACAACTAACTTTAATTTGAATATCTATTATCATTTCTAGTCTTTAACAGAGGAGACCCTTAAGCTCAGTGAAATTAATGCATCCCCTCTCAGTCATTTTGGTTCCCCACACCTCCAATCTGCCCACAAGTCTGTATATCACTTTTGGGTGGTCCAAATTCCTCCGTGTAAGTAACATGGTAAAACCCAACCCCTTTATCGAGCTTTTCTATGGATGTAAAGTTCTATTTTTCTCTTGCTGAATTCTTATGGCATATATCATATTATAACATCAAAATTATGGCTTTTAATTTTATTCATTTGGAGAGTATTTCAAAATTGTAGTGTCTTCGATTTCTGGTTTTATAGTTTCTTTGGGCAGCTTGCTGTAGTTGAAGAAGCTAAGAAGCAGAGGTTCAGAGCATAGCCTTATGAAGGGGATAAAAAGGATAATTTTTAATTACAAGGAACAAAAAGAGAAAAGGATGAGTTGGAGAAAGTCAGGCAGCTATATTTTTATTTTTACCATACTTATTTTCTATACTTTATCCATAGGCTGTATCTAAAAGTTAAAACATTAAATAGTTTATATTATTATTGTTGGTAAATACCATTTCTGGCAGAGTCTACTCATGTGCTGTGATTGCATTTCTCTGTTTTTGGTTGCCTGAATAGTCTCCTAGAGCATTTGTTGTTGTTTAGTCTCTAAGCATGTCTGGTTCTTTGTGACCGCATGGACTGTAGCCCGCCAGGCTCCTCTGTCCATGGGATTTTCCAGGCCAGAATAGTGAAGTGGGTTGTCATTAGAATATTAAATCTTCCTTATTGCCAACATTTTGAAAAACTGGCTTTTACGATCCATTCTTGCTGCCACTATCCTAACTCAAATGCTCAACAATTCAAGTCTGATAATGTTGATAGTTTCTTAATTTTTCTTTCCAATATATACTTTGTTACAGATATATGGGATGGGGAGAGGGTAATTACCTTTTTTTTTTTTAAGAATTAAATTCTTTGTTTAAAAAAGTAGATAATTATTTATTTAGATTATTAACTGTAATAACCCCAGGCAGTTCACTTCAATTTAACTAATAATGGTTATGTCCAATATTACCTATTCACCTCTAACCTCTAAGATACCACCACCACTACTCTGTTTATCTTATAGCTGAGCATACTGCCTCTGATTCACAGAGAAAACACATATAGTACACCATCGATTCCTGAATTCAAACATACAGGCATGGCCTGACTTTTGCCAACTTATCCTTTTCTTCCCCTTCATAAAGCTGTATTCTGATGACTGCTTCTTAGCCTCTTTGGTCATTTGACTATTTACTCTCTCTTTCAATACTAGGACCTTTCTAGTAGCATATGAATACATCCAAGACATTTCCATCTTTGAAAAATCAATAAACAAATTAAAATAAACCACACGAATCACTTCTACTTGCCCTTTTTACCCTCTCTACTTCCTTATCTCCCATACAAATCACTGCATTCCAGCTTCAATTGCAGCACCTTCACAATGCAATGTTTGCCAGTTACTAACAGCTTCCTGTTGCTAAATCCCAAATGGACAGGGGTCCTTTTCAGTTTTCATTTTCCTTCTGGATATACACCTGACTCTCAATGCCTTCAACTGACATACTAATTAAGATCTTCCAAAAACAATCTTTGGGGCAGGGTAGGAGGGTGGGTGGTAGATAAAAGTTAAAATCTATTTGGACTGGGAATGTTTGAATGAGTAAGCAATTTTATAATTCATCTGTATTACATATTCTATAACAAAATTAGACTTTAAATAAGAATTTGAGTGTGTGGTGTGCCCTCTGAACAATGAGTCACCAGAGAAATACCTAAAGGAAAAAGAAAGTATAGGATCTATGGCATACACAGACTCAATTTTTTTTAACTTTTTGTATTAATAGTAACAAGGAATGACTAGAACAGTGTACATGTTAAACATATTTGAAATAAGAATTACTGAAATATAAAGATAACAAACAGCACAGATTCAGTTTACTGGCATTTACTTACATTTCAAGTTAAATAGAAACAACTGAAGAATATTGAATAGGAATTAAATTTTTACTACAGTAGGAATGAGATTCCATGACTTAAACTTGATTCTTAAAATTATGAGTTTGAGCACTCTCAAGAAATAGTAGAAACAAAAAGATGTTACATAACATTTCATTACTATACTATAATTGCCCTTAACAGAAAGATTCAAGAAGAGAGGCAAACAAGTAGGAAAAATGAAATGCAAGGATTTTTAATCAAACACAATGTTTTTATTAGCAATAATGTTCTTGAAATGTGCTAAAGACTTAGAGCCATCCTTGAGGAAATAGAATCCATTGAGAATCAAAACACCTATGGGCAAAAAGAGCATTATGCTTGATGAGAATGACCTATGATTTCAACTGCAGGAATTGCTGAAAATCCTGGTGTAAATTTCTTGAGCAATTATTTTATCTGAATCACACACTTCAGTTTTGTCAAATACTCGGTGCCAAATAATGCAGAAGAACAACTGTTCTTGAGCAATCTGTTGCTGCTTTTGAGTACAGAAGAAACAAAAGTGAAAGATCTTACTGAAATAATTAAATCAACCAAAGTGTTTGGATCCAAATTCCAGTAATAGCAACATTATGATCAAATTTACTTGATTGTAACAAAAGCAGCCCACTCAGGAGCTGATATTGTAAAGACACCACCGCATGTTGTAAAACAGAGCACACTATCAAGAGTTTGTACCAAGAATGCGGGGTGGCCTTCTGCCAAGCATGACTCGCAGGAATCATGCCATTTGGCATTGGCACAATACACTCTCTTGATTCCTCTTGTTTTTTACCTTGCCCAGGCTTCACTGTTATTTTAGGAAATAAAATTTGGTCTGTATCTGAAAACAGTAACATCAAAGAAACAAACTACGAAACCAAGTTAAATTAAATTTAATTAGTAAACCTTCAATTGTTTTTGAGTATTAGCTAATCTTTAAGTGGAATATAATAATTTCTGAACTAAGCAAGTTACATATAATGCCTTTTAATCATTGACTACAACTGAGATTATAGATGTATAATATAGAGGGTAATGAAGACATGACCTGTATTCCACCATGCCTCCATGGTTCCAGATTTTTAAATGAAAAATCCATATATTCAAAATTTCTGAAAATGTAATACCTTTCATATGACTGACAAAGTAGTATTTCTCTTTTTGTAATATTTTCTTTATTTGACTGTGCTGGGTCTTAGTTGTGGTATGTCGGTTCTAGTTTCCCGACCAGGGATCGAACTCCAGCCCCCTGCATTGGGAGTGCAGAGTCTTAGCTACTGGAGCACCAGGGAAGTCCCCAAAGTAGTATTTCTAAAGTCCTCTTTCCAGGAGGTCCCTCTAGTCTGCCTCCCTAATCTCTTCCAAGACAATGTGGACAACTCTTTGCTATGGGTTCAATAGTCTCTGACACTCTGACTTTATGATCTAGAAATTAATGTCTTAAAGTTCCACTTTCCTAATTTACAAAGACAACAGAGCAGTATCAATAGTTATTACTTGTGCACTGAAGTAACTGATAAGAGTTTGGCCAACTGATCTGCTGCTGCTGCTGCTAAGTCGCTTCAGTCGTGTCCGACTCTGTGCGACCCTATAGATGGCAGCCTACCAGGCTCCGCCGTCCCTAGGGTTCTCCAGGCAAGAATACTGGAGTGGGTTGCCATTTCCTTCTCCAGTGCATGAAATCAACACAGCCTAAATACTCAATTCAGGTGAGCTACTATGATACTCTAGTGATGGTAAAGCAAAAATCTAGGGATCACTCGACTCTTCCTTCGTACAGGTCCCAATGGATACACTGGGTTGGCCAAAAAATTCATTTGGGTTTTTCTATAAGATGTTATGGAAAAATCTGAATGAACTTTTCGGCCTACCCAGTAGTTGTTGTCCAAGTTTTGCTGATTTTTAACTCCTTAATATCTTTCAAATCTATTCCCTCATTCCCTGTCCAATATCTCTGTTTCACTTCAGATTCTGTTGCATATACTTATCTCCTGGTCTCTAGTTTCAAAGCCTCTGCTCCAAATCTGTCATATAGTAGTTTAATCCTATAGAATAATTTAGCCATTCAGATATCAATCCATATCATTTCCCTTAAAAATAAAGTGCAAAATCACAAACAGCACAAGAACCCTCTGGGATCAAGCTACTGCATAGTTTTCAGCCTCATTCTTGCCACTGTCTTTTCAGTGCTATACAGATTGATAGTGCTGACTTATAATTAAATCTCAATTAACAAAGACTATGTTAAACATTTAACCCTATTTGGCCTTTCACTTTATTCATGCTAAGTGTTTGCTTTTTTCTTGACCTTACATTTTTAAACTGGGGGACAGAACTATGAAACCAAGCTTTTTTTACTCTATACACAAATGCCAAAGCATGTCTCTGTCTCTAAATATATTTGTATTGCTACCACTTACATAGATGTGATATTCATTTTTTTACTTTAAAGATATATACATTTAGTTTTACCTTTAACCCAAGTATATTAGAATTATGTAGAAATAATCAATTTATTTGCCAAATGAGAGAAACAGTCTCATCAATGTATAAGGACACTTGATTTTTGACTGAAATTTGTTTCTACTGGCTTAATCTTCTCAAAGAATTTTCCTAAATGACCTCATTGTTTTCAAACATAAAGTAAAATAAAAATCATTCTCGTCATTCCCTAAGGCCCGTCTCTCTCATCATTACACATATCTAGAAGATTATGCCACCAACTTTCTAGACAGCTTCATAAATGGAAAGCCAAGAATTTTTTGATCACTAGAAATACCACCAGAGAAGATGCTTCCTTCCAAGGGGACACAATCATTTGAATTTTTATGTTCCTATATGTGGGTTTTGCTGATGCGAAGCCAGTTGATGCGAAAAACTGATGCATTAGAAAAGACCCTGATGCTGGGAAAGATTGAAGGCAGGAGGAGAAGGGGACAACAGAGGACAAGATGGTTGAATGACATCACCGACTCAAGGAACATGAATTTGAATAAGTTTTGAAGTTGGTGATGGACAGGGAAGCCTGGCGTGCTGCAGTCCATGGGGTTGCAGAGTCGGACATGGCTGAGCAACTGAACTGACTGATGTGGGTTTTGTCTTGCAGTTCATCCACTTATTTATTCACATATACAGCACCTTATACATCAATAAAATACAAGTATTGCATATTCTTAGCATTTATATTCAAAAGACAAAATGCATTTTTCTCAATTTATTTTTTTAAATCTGTAAAGCTGGGATAATAACAGTAACCTACCTTAAAAAGATGTGGTGAAATTAAATGAGTAAACAGATTACTACTATTATTACTACTATGCTTAAAACAATGCCTGATAAATTACCAATTCTCATGAGATGTTTGCTATTATAGGCTATTGTGTCATAAACAACAATAAAGTTTTGATATATGTTTGAGTGAAGTGAAAGTCACTCCGTCGCATCTCTTTGTGACCCCATGGGCTACACAGTCCATGGAATTCTCCAGGCCAGAATATTGGAGTGGGTAGCCTTTCCCTTCTCCAGGGGATCTTCCCAACCCAGGGATCAAATCCAGGTCTCCTGCATTGCAGGCAGATTCTTTACCAACTGAGCTATCAGGGAAGCCCTAATATATGTTTAGTCTTCAATATTGGATTTTTAAACTCACTTTATATAAATAGTGATAATAAATAATTTTATAGGATATACGATTCATGGTTTACATATATTTTCCTTGAAAAATTAGCATGATGGTGTTTTGGGGCAATTTGAATGGCAAATATTAAAGTAAATGATACCAATTCCATTTAAAATCCCTTTTGATTTAAACTCTTTTATCAGAGACTGCTGTGTGTGCAGGCTTAGATGCTTCAATTGTGTCCCACTTTTTACAACCCCATGGACTGTAGCCTGTCAGGCTCCTCTGTCCCTGGAATTCTCCAGGCAAGAATACTGGGGTGGGTTGTTATGCCCTTCTCCAGGGGATCTTTCTGATCCGGGGATCTAACCCAGGTCTCCTGCATTGCAGGCAGATTCTTTACCCTATGAGGCAAGAAAGCGCTGCTGCTGCTGCTGCTGCTAAGTCGCTTCAGTTGTGTCCGACTCGGTGCGACCCCATAGACGGCAGCCCACCAGGCTCCGCCGTCCCTGGGATTCTCCAGGCAAGAACACTGGAGTGGGTTGCCATTTCCTTCTCCAGTGCATGAAAGGTAAAAGTGAAAGTGAAGTCGCTCAGTCATCCGACTCTTAGCGACCCCATGGACTGTAGCCTACCAGGCTCCTCCGTCCATGGGATTTTCCAGGCAAGAGTACTGGAGAGGGGTGCCATTGCCTTCTCCAAGAAAGCGCTAGCTGTCTCCAAATAACTAATTTCTCCTTCATTCTCTTGGTATTAAGTTCTATGAGTTTTAGCTTTTTTGTTTTCATGAAAGATATATTTTTTTGACTCCCATGTATCTTAGTGTAAAAGGTAAATACATTTGGGCATTGACATATGTAATGAAAGAGGGCACAAACTCTGTGTGGTAGTCTTGAATGGAGGACTTCCCTGCCTTCTTTTTCCCCTTTATGTGACTGGAATGTGCATATGATGGCAGGCATTGGAGCAGCCATTTTCAAGTAACATGTGAAAGTTCTGTTTTGAAGATGGCAGAGGACCAAGATAAACGAACCCTATGTTTTTTGACCCCATTCTTAGACTGTGATATGAAAAAAACCAAACTTCTCACTTATTTAAGACAATAGGCGACTAAGCACACACATGCAGAAGTCTCTGATATAAGAGTTTAAGTCAAAAGGGATTTTATATGGAACTAGCATCATTACTTTGATTCTTGCCTTTTAAAGTACCCCAAAACACCATCATGCTATTTTTTTTAAGGAAAGTACGTGTAAACCGTGAATCTTGTATCCCACATAAGTATTGATTATTACTATTTATATAAAGTGAGTTAAAAAATCCAATATTAAAGACCAAACATATATCAAAACTCGACTGTTCTTTATGAAATAATAGCAAATATTTCATGGTTTTTGCTGCAGTAGCTATGCCTGTATATTCCATTTAAAAATACCATAATTAAAGTTCTGGCTTTCCTATCTATGAATTTTTCTTTCTATCCACATAAACATGGTAAAGTAAATAATATTTTTGTGTTTTAAATTTAGTGTTTCAAAATAATATCCATTAATATCTATTCAATTATTTTTCATTTTATTTTAAAGACATAGCTTCAAGAGTATACTTTTTTCTTGAGTGTGATATTAATTTAACTTCAAAGAGAAAAAACATTCTTGTGACTACTGCTCTCAAATTTAAAAATGCAAACTAATGATAGATGGATATAATTTTAAAAACAGATTAAAATAGATGCAATTTAAGAAAACAATGAAAAGTTAGGTGTTTAGAAATGCAGAAAATTTATGAATTAAGAGTTCTTTCATTGTTACTTTACCTAAGTGGGAAGCATTGGATATATTTAAATGACAGTTCCAAAGGGGCCTAGAATTTCATGAATGGTAGAATGTGGGTTTGATGATTAAGAAATTCACACTTCTGTTTAGAACTGTTCATTTTAGAATAACAAATACAGATGTTATTAGGTACCTGTGATGAAACAAATTATGCTTACAGAGAATGAATGAATAGAATAGTATGTGTCCCTTCCGCTTAAGAAACATGAGCTCAAGAAAGTTAGCACCAGATGCAGGAATTTCCACATATGGGAAAGCAAATGCAAAGAGAAGCACACTCAGATGCTGTAATGGCAACATAAAGAGAGCAATGGATTATTCAAACCTCAGCAAAATCCATAAATTGCATTGCTTATCACATTCACCATATATACACTTCAGATTTTACTAATTATCCAATGTTGGTTGACAAGTAAAAAGTCTTCCTTTTATCAAATGAAAATAGAAATGTTCACTCAGTCCACTGCTCTCATAATATAACTGATAATAGTTACTATGCACTGAGTGGCTGTGATGTCCTAGGCACTTAACCTTCACTGTTTCTCCTGGTTCTACCAATAAACCTATGAGGCCAGTGTTACATTTTATGGATGAGAAGTATCCTAGTAGGGATTCAAATCTATGTTTATCAGACTCCATTGTCCATGTTCTTTCCTTTATGTCATCTTCATCCTTGATTCACTTCCTCATTACGCCATGGGTCCTACTGCATAATAAGAATTCTTTATGTTAACTGTTCCTTCGTCTCCCTCTGACTGTTAGCTCCTTGATTCTTGGAGCCACATATTACTCACATAAGCACTCCATGAATTTTATATAATGAAAGACATGTGCTAAAGAAAATTTCACTCAGACAGTCCTTGAAAGGAATGGACGCTTCTGCAAATACAATCTGTCTTTAAGCTGCTGTACTTAAACATAAATACAGCCTGGATGGTCTTCTAAATATTGTTTTCTCAAACCACAGTCAGAAAGCAGAGGGTTGCCTTCAAAATTCTCCATCGGTCCCTATATTTATAATGCTTTGCTTTTGTAAAAAAAAAAAACAAAAAAGTCACCAAATATGTTCTTAATAAAACATTCTCTGTTACCGCATCATGTAGCTACTCCCACAGGCTGTACACCTGTGGTCAAAACATATAGTAGACTGACATGTTTAGCTCAAACAATGGAAACAATTGAGTATCTGTGCTCTGATTCCACATATGAAACTAAGTGGTATCAATCCTGGACTTAAAAATGATTTCCTTACTATATTTCTTTATTTGAATAATGTATTAAATATACACATAATCTCTCTCTGCATATAGAAACTCTTCAAGATAATGAGTTGTTTTCAGTGTTTTTCTTTGATCATACCTTGTTTAATCCCTCCTCCAGTCTTCTTTTGAGACATAAGGGTGTTCTGAAAATAGAATGTTAACAGCTCTAACAGTCGGTTACAAGAAATCAGAAGTGGCATGAAAGAATTTGTCTATCAAGTGAACTTCAAATTAACTACCATACATGATTAAAATGTCTGGGTTCACTGCTTAAATGTTTCAAATCCAAGAAAATTCCTCTAGTCATAACATACATATTTTTTAAACCACTGGATCTATTTAACATTGCTTCCCAAAGATCATATAGTCTGTTATTCTTCAGTAAGAAAATTGGGTTTTAAATTCATTCATCTGGACAGAATAAGATTTTTCTTTTTATTAAGTCCAGATACTCTTTAATACTGAATTTCAAACAAAATATTTTCACTTGGAAAACTACTGGAAGGCATCTACATATTCTTTTGAATTTATACGTTATATAGGACTTGTAATAGATCCTTTAAAATTACACTAGGGTTATATGAATGTGGCCAGAAACTGTGAAGTCAGATATCTACATCCTTCTTAATGTTCATTTACACATTCATCCACCAGGGTATTAGAGACTTTCAGTTAACCTAGAATCTGATTTGATTAGGGAACCAGCTGCTAACTTTGCGGTCTTTCTAGATATGGGGGCAGGGAGGTAGGGAGAATGAACCCTGAGAAGGTTATTCCAAAAAATAATAAAGTAAAAAATTAGGTCACAACTGCAGCAAAGAAAAAAGTGCAAAGAGAAAAAGGCAAAGGTACAGCGTGCAAGGTAAAATGAAACAAAGGAAAAGTAATTAGGAAAACTGCCAGTTCCTTGCACTGGAGACCTTGGAGGAAATGCTTTATCATGCCTAATGACAAGTAACCTGCACAGAGTCAAAACTGTATGTCAAAGATTTGTCCTAAATTGATGAAAACAATAATGAAAAAAAAAAGCCCAACGTTTTATCACTGAGCAATACATTCCCTAAAGAACACACCCTGACTCACAACTTTAATTCCATTTGGAAGCACGTCTCAAAAGCATGTTTTTCCCTCAGGTGAGGTATGACTATGTCTCTGGGTTAGTTGGTACCTAGTTAAATGCAGCCCAATGACGAGTTTGAAAGAAAATGTTTAATTAAACTGTCTCTCTGGTATCAGATATTTAAAGTATGTACACTATGTTCTCTGAAAACTGGTAATTAAAGTCATTATCAGTAATTTGTGTGTACAGATGGGGTATTTGTTTTGGATGTCTTAAAAATTCAAACTTGTAAAGAAAATCCTTAGGAGTAATAATATAACTAAAACATAACTTACAATGTTCTGTGCTTTCTTGTATGATTCTAAATATATGTCATTCAATTTTCACAACAGTCCTATGGGTAGATACTAATTTTATCTCCAGTTTACAGATGAGAAACATGAGGCAAAGTGACATTCCGGGTCTCATGAGTTGTCTATCTGGTAACTGAACTTAGTCTTCCTCTCATGTTAAGTTCTTGTTTTGATGATGAATGGTGAAGAGAAACTTACCACTTCTAACGTATTAATTGACTTGGAAAGCTTGCTCGAAAGTATGTCTACTAATGACTTTTCCTTCTTCTCGATCATAAAACAGCTTAATTTGCAAGTCCTTTCCTCACTGTGGTCTGTACTGGGAAACTCTGGTCTTGCCTCTTATCTGTGTGACTCTGTTGCTATGTCCCTTCTGCCCCAATTCCTCATGTGCAAAATATGGACAATAACAGGATCCCAAGTATAACTAGAACCACGTGGGTTCTAGTGAAAATTAAACCAGCTAATCCATATAAAGCACTTATTGCAGGGCTTGGTATGCAGTAAGCACGCAATAAATGCCAGTTATCATCATTGTCACTGAGGTGAGGCAGTCCTTTCCCTATCGCATGGTCCTCTAATGCTCTGCAGACCTTACATTTCCTATTATTGCATAAAGCTTTGCAGAAAAACAAGGCTCTGTTTAGTTTTTGCAAGACCCAGGACAGACACAATGGGGAAAACCTATAAACTCAGATCTTTTAAAATACTGCAGTATAGCTGTGGCATCTTTTTCTCTCTGTAAACAAACCATTACCTAGCTCCAAAGTGCATGTGCCACAAAATATTCAACTCAATAAAATACAACTTTCTACTGTTCTGATAGTCAAACTCCATACCAGAATCATCAATAGCAGCTTATGAACTTCATCCTTTTCAGATGGCTTGAAAGGTTTAAACCAGAGAAGAAAGGAAAAGTCAATTTATTTGGAATGGTAAAATTTAGGACTTGGCCACCATGGCTCTTAGAAAGGTATCTAAGGAGGTACATTTACTAAAAGAACTCTGTTTAAGCAACACAAAATAAACATTTTTGAAGGCAGTGAGGGAAGGAAAAGCAATAACAGAATCTCCCCCACTTTCTTTGCTGTTTTGAGCTTTGCTGACAACAGAAGCTTTTCAGCTGCTGATCATAAAGAGACGAAAATCTTATTTTGAGCTTCAGTCCACAACAAGAAAAATTATTCAATATTCTCCATGACAGTGCTCACAGGCACCTTCGAACTTCTGTGAGCTGCAAGACCTACTCCTCAAGTAATATATGATGGCATGGAATCAATGAGAAAATAATTTGTACACCAAATAAAAGTGGACACAGTAATGAGGCAGAAGGACTTATTTAAACTGGAAAGCCCCAGACACAGAATAAATAAGCATCTTGGCAGGGTAGACGGGGACAGACATGAGTGCATGTGGATTTGGGAATGTGCTTCCTTGCCGGAAATCATTCAATTATCAAAATTCTTTCCCCCTGAGACTTACAAACAGAAACCTTGGCTGGTGCTCAAATATTAAACATTAATGATGCTCTCCTGATGTTTAAAGAAGAGAGGGAAAGCTGCGGTCTACTTTAGTCACTGGAGAAACAGTGGTGAGGGAACGCTGGATACATTTCAGGGGGGAAAAAAGATACCGCCGTCAGCTTCCAGTTTTGTTTTTCTAGTAAGAAGGAAAAGCATTTCTGGCCTCTCTTAGTTCTTTTCTACTTTGAGATAAGTGATCATATGTTTACTCTTAGGATGGTTAGTAGATTTATTCATTCATTTAACACGTATTTATCAGATGTCCACTGTGTGCCAGACACAGTAGAAAATTCTGGGAAGGAAGGTGACAGAGCTCATGCCTAAGAGAGAGAACATCCTGGGGAGGGGAGTCAGACAGAAAGGAGTAAAACAGAAAGATAATTGCAATTTTCAGTAGGGAATGTGGAAGCATCAAACAAAAGGCTGAAGGAAAGGATAACAGAATAATGCTTTATGTAGAGAGGAGGAAAACACTGTGAGGAGTTTCGATTTTATCTGAGTTCTGAGAGAAAGTCATTGGAAGTTTTTAAAAAGTGAAGAATTGTGATCCAATAAATAAGGATCATTTTTGCTACTGAGTGAGGATGTGCATTAGGGCATGGGAGTGGTGGCGGGGTTGGAGGGCAGTTAAGCTTGTGTTGCAATGATCTGGGCAAACAGGGGAGGTGGCTTGCTCAAAGAGATGTCAAGATAGAGGAAGATAAAACCTCAAATTCAAACAATATTTTGGAAAGTCAATAGGACTCACTACTAAGGAACTGGGTGTGAGGACTGACTGAAAGGCAAGAATCTTAGGTGGCTCATAGATATCTAGTTTGCATAACTAGATCTATAGTATTTTGTTTTGTTCCCAAGCCAGAACCTCAGGCCTTATTCATCTCATAACTGAAACATAGCATTTTATTTTGTTTACTGAAGATTTTAAGGGGGGTCAGTTTCGGAGGTGGCTCAGATGGTAAAGAATCTGCCTGCAATATAGGAGACCTAGGTTTGACCCCTGGGTTGGGAAGATCCCCTGGAGAAGGGAATGGCAACCTACTCCAGTACTCTTATCTGGAGAATTCCATGGAAAGAGGAAGCTGGTGGGTTACAGTCCATGTGGTCTCAAAGAGGCAGACACGACTGAGTGACTTCCACTTTCAACTTTTCTTTTCAGGTTTGGGAGAAGAGGGAAGAGAAAGGGTTCCATTTTAAACATACTACATTTTAGACTCTTAGGAGGAGTGCAGAAAATAAGTATGTTCATATGAGTGTAAAGTACTATTAGTAAAATCTATCCATTGCTCAGTTTTATTTTCTTTCTATCAGAACTTATTTTGATGTGGTTGCAATGATGTCACCTTAAAAAAAACAACTGCCCACCTCAAAACAACTACTGTTTCTGCTCTTAAAGTGTACTTATTTATTTATATATTTATTTACACATTTGTTTCTGAGAAAAAGAAATCTGGAACCATGGCTATTGAATTATGGAGGCAAGTAAGTTGGACAATAACATTTTGTGTTAAATATTCACTTGAGCAAAGAATTCAGATTTTCTTAAGAAAAATCTCATGGCAACTCTAAAGAAAAGCTTTGCTGTTATTTTTTATTGGAATATAATTGCTTTATAATGTTGTGTTAGTTTCTGCTGTACAATGAAGCAACTCAGCTATATGTATACATATATCTCCTCCCTCTTAGACTTCCCTCCCACCCCATCCCACTCATCTAGGTCATCAGAGAGCACCGAACTGAGCTCCCTATATTGCACGTTTCCACTAGCTGTTTTACCCATGGTAGCGCCTATGTCTGGAGAAGGAAATGGCACCCCACTTCAGTACTCTTGCCTGGAAAATCCCATGGATAGAGGAGCCTGGTGGGCTGCAGTCCATGGGATCGCTAAGAGTCAGACATGACTGAGCGACTTCACTTTCACTTTTTACTTTCATGCATTAGAGAAGGAAATGGCAACCCACTCCAGTGTTCTTGCCTGGAGAATCCCAGGGACGGGGAAGCCTGGTGGGCTGCCCTCTATGGGGTCGCACAGAGTCGGACATGACTGAAGCGACTTAGCAGTTAGCAGCGCATATGTCAATCCTAATCTCCCAGTTCATCCCACACTCCCCTTCCCCTCACGTGTCCACATATATTGTCTCTACCTCTGAATCTCTATTCCTGCCTTGGAAATAGGTGTGTGTGTGCTCAGTTGCTCAGTCGTGTCTGACTCTTTGCAACCCCATGGGCTGTAACCTGCTAGACTCGTCTGTCCATGGGATTTTCCAGGCAAACATACTGGAGTGGGTTGCCATTTCCTCCTCCTAAGGATCTTCTCCGCCAAGAGATCAAACCTGCATCTCCTGCATTGGCAGGCAGATTATTTACCATTTGTGCCACTGGAGAAGTCCAGAAATAGGTTCATCTGTACTATTTTTCTAGGGTCATTTGTAGAGACATGGATGGATCAGAAGCTTTGTTGTTCCTTAGCAATAAGTATTTTGTTGGGTGGCAACTATACTGTATTTCACGATGTATATTTGGAAGAATAATGAATATTAGGATTTTTAGTTTATTTGTTAACCATTATTTCATTAATTTATTGTTGCATCATTGAAATCATTGAACATTAAATAATTATACAACTTAGTATATGTACTGGATTGGATAGTATCCTCCAAAATTTATGTCCAACTGGAACTGGTGACGATGCATTTATTTGAATACAGGGTCTCGCACGTGAAATCCAGTTAAGATGAAGTCACACTGAATTAGGGAGGGTGTCCTGACGAAGTGTGTTTTTATAAGAAGGGCGTCATTTGAACTCATACACAAGGTACATAGGGGAGAATTCCATGAAGATGAAGGCAGGGGTTGGACTTAGGCTGTCAAGGATTGCTAGCAACCTTCAGAAGACAGAAGAGCAAGGAAGGATTCTTCACTAGAACTTTTGGAGGGAGGATAGCTCTACTGACACCTTGATTTTGAACATTTGCCTCTAGAACTGCAAAAGAAAAACATTTCTGTTGTTTTAAGTCACCTAGTTTGTGGTAATTTGTTATGGGAGCTTTAGGAAACTAATACAGCATGCAACAATAATTTAAGTAGCAGCCAGCATTTAATCAGTGCTCATTATGTCAGCATGGTCTGAAATGAAAGTTTGGAAAACATTTCTTATCAAGATTACTTATAATTCAGTGTATATCATTAATATAGCAAAAATTCTTGCCATTTAAAATTACCATCCATTTATAAATCAGAACATACACCCTGCAAAGAAGTACATAGTCACACATACACAAGCATCCCATTAATCTACAAGTTTTCACATTTGCTCCCCAGGGAGATCTCTTACATTAAATTATATTCGTTTTCTGTCAAACTTATTGGACTGGCCTACAAGACTCAGCTAACCTTACATGTGTGACCTTACTAATATCAGGGCACTGGGAATTAAACACATACTGTAAGCTTTCTAAAAAACACATTCACATTTGTTTATGCACTGCAGAAATTTGTATAATTTGTGTTTCTATCTATGAAGCATCAAAATAACCATTAAATGCAATACAAATAGATGGTTAGTGTGTAGACCAAAAAGAAATTGGTTAAGTAAATTCTCTAAATTTTTAAAATAATCTGCAGTAGTGTCAAAGTACACAGCCATACAGAGAGATGTTTGTATGGTAACAAGGTCACTAACAGACTCCAGATGTATCATTAGAAGACCCCAAGGAAAGCTCTCAATAGCTTGGGCATTAAGAGGACTCTGTGCTAAAGTAAACATCCTTTGGAATGAAAGAGGCTCTCCTTTGCACTCACAAGAACACACTTTAGTTCTTATAATACTAACAACATGTTCCAATTCATCATCAAACATATTAAAAGCATTGAATAAAGAAATACAAAGGAACTATTTTAGACTTGAGTCACTTGCTGGATTTTTGGCTACTTTTGGCTTGGTGGCAAAAAGAAAAAAAAAAAAGATTGCCTACTTATGTTCTTTAAGTTAAGATGGCCTTCAAGGCTTGCAGAAACTCCTCTTTGTCTATTAGAACAAGAATACACAAAAACAACCCCTGGAGGAGGGCACAGCAACCCACTCCAATATTCTTGCCTGGAGAATACCATGGACAAAGGAGTCTTGCAGGCTGCAGTCCATAGGATCACATAGAGTCAGACATAACTGAAGCGACTTAGCACACAGGCATGTATACAAAAGCAACATTAAGTGTTATAGCCACTGGGCAAACAAAAGCCAAAACTGATCTGGTCTTAGGGCTTGTTTTCGTTGTTGTTTGTGCACATTTTCAGTTATGTCCTACTTTGTAACCTCATGGACTGTAGCTTGCCAGGCTCCTTGGTTCATGGAATTTCCCGGGCAAGAATACTAGAGTGGCTTGCCATTTCTTACTCCAGCAGGTCTTCTTCACCCAGGGGTTGAACCCAAGTGTCTGACATCTCCTGCATTGGCAGGTGAGTTCTTTACCCCTAGCCATGCCTGTTACCCGCTTGAGTCTTGGGGCTAAGTCTTCATAAGGTATGAAACTCCTGCAAGTGCTAAATCTTAACGAAGAGAAAAAGTAAAGAGCATAGACAGTGAGTAAAACTTAGCCTCTGACACTTAGAGCTTCCCCCATTCTTCTGTAACATTCTGACTACACTAGGTGACTCTCATGTGTAAGCCATATGGATTTTTTCAAGCAGATTAAAGCAGAGTGTGACTGTATAGTAATTCCAGTTCTGCCACTTTTCTCATTATGTCATTTGGGTTGCAATGCAGTTTAATCTCCCTGCAGTTCAATTTTCTGGTGTACCTTGTAAGGAGTATATATATCCACCTGGGAAGAAAGCTCTGGAGTGACTTCTTTTTGTTTTATTTATTAATTTTCCTGAAATGCTTCCCTTGACTTTAAAACGGCATCCGGCCCTGGGAAATCATTCCAATATATGCTCAGAACAGCTATATCTTCATGTACTGTGGAATGGATTATTGCTGAAACATCTGATCATTTAACTATACCTTTATTCACAAGGTATGAGGTCAATGACATTGTTTTTGATATTAGCAATGTTGTTCTTTTTTTCATTTATACACTTAGTATCAACTCACTTTAACTCAAATCACTTCTTTGCTTAACAGGAACTTGAAGTCTATCTAACTGGCCTCTTTCATTTAAATTAGTTAATTACATTTTCATTGTATTTGGTGCTCTGAATCTTTTATACTAATCCTTGAATAACATCCTTATTCCTCCACAGAAAGAAAACACACACACACTAAAAAATCAGAAAGATAGCATTGCTTCTCCAGCACCAACTGATGACTGAAATAAGAGAAACTTCAAGAGATGATATTTGTTCCAATAAACTTGGGAAATCAGGAGAGTCAAGCATTTTTGGACATGAATTACAATGCCATATTATGAAAATAGCAATGCAATGGCAGAAAGAAGGCTTAATCTGAAATATTAGCTCTCCCATTGACTATGTATCCTTAGGAAAGTCTCCTTCATTATCTGAACTCCTTTCATTGGATGAAAGCCTTTCTCATTAAGAAGTAAATTCCTATAAGACTAGATTGTAATACATTTTCTCTATGGTGTTCCCAGTATTCAGAGCCATACCTAGGATCTTCTAGTAAATTTATAAATCTCTGTACAATCAGAGAATGAATGAATGAACTTCAGTTTCTTCATTTGCAAAGAGCCATTATAATGTTTACATACAAGGCTTGTTGCAACAATAAAAAAAAATATGACAAATCATCTAAAACAATAACTGTTGAATGGTAAATAAATAGAATTTCAATATATATATATTTTTAAATAGAACACTGAAAACACAAAAGAACCTCTGTATTTGTTGGGCAATATCATCTATCTTATATACCAAAGCAAGGAGAAGAGATTAATTGAACTTGTGAGCCTATCACCCACACAAAGCTAGGATGGAAGAATGTTTTTCCTCTCTCACTACTCTGTTTCCATATCCCAAATACAGCTTAGTCTCAGGACAAGATGATATTGTTCTCCCAGTTGATTTTACTGCAGAGTTAAATAATTTTCTGAATCAATATGTAGTGGTTACATTAGGCAAACTATTTGGATTGTCAATAAAGCAGTACTTATATAAGCAAAAATAATCCTACATTTTATTCATTAGCTTCTCTATGTTTTCTCACTTTTATAGTTAAAACAAATTACTGTTCTGGAAGTATTGATACTCTCTCTCTCTCTCTCTCTCTCACACACACACACACATACAGTCTTTTGTAGTGATAGTATATGAAAGGAGATTTCAGTAGTTAGAAGTTAGGCTGAGACACTGCAAAACATCAAATATTAATCATTTGTCAGTCCCTACCCCCACCTTCCACTGATGGCAGGAAGAAGTACATTAAGAGAATTACTTCCCCATAAGTGAGGTAACATCTGCCTCAAAGCTGGGTGAGGCTGGAGTCTGGACCATCTCCTCGGCAAGATCTGTTCATGTGGAATAATATAACAGAGCACACAGTCTTGCCTGAGGGCTCTTTCAGCATTTGGAATCTATAATTTGGTAGAAATTGTAATAAAGCAAGCATCGTTCAATGTACCAGCAATCTGCATTGAGTAAAGACTTCTGAGTACCCAATTCATACACACAATGTTCATTTTTTTTTTTCCTTTCTTTTAACTCCATAAATTATGATGGTAAAAAACAATCACTGAAGAACAAAGGTTCTTCCATCCACACATTTAAATAATGACTTTCTGGATTTCCTTTTGGAACTTTGTGTAAAAGTAAAACAATCCTTCTTAATTAGGAAGAGTCACCCTTTCCTCCCAGTCTGCAGACACATGGTACACATGTTCATTACCAGTCTCACATTTTCAAGCATTTTCAGAAGACAAAACTTGAAAGTGTAATGAATGGAAATGACATGACCATGTTAATCCAGTTGATTAAAACCAATGAGAACGAGTCACAGATTAGAATTAACAAAGTTTGCACATTGTCCCTAAAGTTGGAAGGAATAGGTCTTCAATAAATGTGGAATCAGGAAAAATAAGAATGTCAATAACATTTTATTGCTATTTGAGATAGAACTTTCATTAATAAAAGACACTTCAGTAAAAATGAGAATAATGTTAGGACCTTGAATTCACAATAGATTTGTGAACTCATCTAAATTTCTGTCACTGAGATATTTGATGAACTCATAAAAAAACTTTAACTTGTAAAATGCACTACAAGTGGAAAAGTATTTACAGCTACTCAGTTTTGTGACTTTTTATTCTTATAACAATGCTGTGATGAAGATACTTCAGATGTAAGTACATTAAGGTCCGTCTAGTCAAGGCTATGGTTTTTCCAGTGGTCATGTATGGATGTGAGAGTTGGACGGTGAAGAATGCTGAGCGCCGAAGAATTGATGCTTTTGAACTGTGGTGTTGGAGAAGACTCTTGAGATTCCCCTGGACTGCAAGGAGATCCAACCAGTCCATCCTAAGGGAGATCAGTCCTGGGTGTTCATTGGAAGGACTGATGTTGAAGCTGAAACTCCAATACTTTGGCCACCTCATGCGAAGTGTTGACTCATTGGAAAAGACCCTAATGCTGGAAAGGATTGAGGGCAGGAGGAGAAGGGGACGACAGAGGATGAGATGGTTGGATGGCATCACTGACTCGATGGACATGGGTTTGGGTGGACTCCGGGAGTTAGTGATGGACAGGGAGGCCTGGCATGCTGGGATTCATGGGGTCGCAAAGAGATGGACACGACTGAACGACTGAACTGAACTGAACTGAACTAACTTCCAAAAGAGAAGACAGAGTGCCCCATTTTTATAAAGCATTCCAGGTAACTCTGAAGCAGAAGCTCAAGATGTACCTTCTACTGTATGGGGAGTTTTCTTTTTTTTTTGTTTTGATGTGGATCATTTTTTTGAAGTCTTTATTGAATTTGGTACAGCATTGGTTCTGTTGTTTATGTTCTAGTTTTTTGGCCATAAGGTATGTGGGATTTTAGCTTCCCAATCAGGGATCAAACTGGCACCCCATGCATTGGAAGGTGAAGTCTTAACCACTGGACTGCCAGGGAAGTCCCTGTGTGGGGAGCTTCTGAGTATAATTAGAATGTTTATTGGTCACCCCCAAATCTCTCAATTTTAACCGAAGCTCTGTATGTGGTATTCAGTAGTTTTGGTTAAATCAGTTAATGTATCTAAACACAGTATTATTTTGAAGGCACAATTGATCTTTTTCATAAAGAGATTATATAATCACAAAGGACATATTCTAAGACCTACATATACCATCACTTTCCAGAAAATAAGTTTGAGGTTACAAGACTTTTGTAATTGTAATAATGTCCCTAAAACTCTTGGCAAAAATAATCCAGAGTAAACAAATGCTAAAAATGAGGTGAAATAAATTTGGATAATTTAAGCATATTTTTAGACTGCCAGTTTGAGAATTCTGGCAACTGATAAAGTAGGGTGTAAACCTGATTTTTGGACTCATGATTGATTTCTATTAAATCCAATACAAGACTGAGAAAGAAGGAATTTATCCTACTTTCATGCGAAAAAAAAAATCCTTAAAGTTCTTCTCCCTTGCTAAAAATATCCAGTGGAACACAAAATTACAAATTGAACTTGACTCTCTGGTCATGGATGGAGCAAATTAGCAGCTCTTGAAATACTCATATAAACTGGAACTGCCACTCTTTTAGGCAGCCTGGTAATTGGACCGCAATGAATCCCTGGTCTGAGCTACTGCATCAGGGAAGTCCCTCCACCTTCTGGCCCAATTTTGGTTAGTCTGGCATAGGATAGTACTGCAGCATTTTCAGTTACTGCAGCTCATATTTTAAACAAGTTGTCCACATTCCATGTGGTCATTATATCCCATAATGATCATTTGAGGTAAGCTGAAAAGAGAACATTGCCTTCACTTTATAAACAAAGAAAAGAGGCTCAGAAAGATCAAGTTGACTTCCTCAAGGTCACCTGACAAAGAATTTGTTGAACTAATATCAGAACAGTGGTTTCCTAGGCTATTGCTACACCATGACATACTCTGATGTGTTTTTTTCTTTTTTTCCACCTAGGAATGATAACCAGAGTTATTTTTCTTAACCACAAATAATGATTGGAGTAAGAAATCAGGGCAGGTAAGCAGCCACTGCAGATTCAGGCCTGCGCCTTATTTGGCTTAAAACTTCTGACACAAATTAACATTGTGTTTAGCATTAGAGACATTGCTGAAAAATCAGCTAGACATCAAATGATGTTAAGTCTTTGGACTCTGTTTCACTCTAGCTAAGTCGTTTTATTTATTTATTTATTTTCCCACCCTTTAAATGTGCTGGCCATATTTAAACATTTAGCTATAACAACTTCAAGTTAAGAAGGAAGTTAAAGACTTAGTTGCTCAGTTGTGTCCAACTCTTTGCAATCCCATGGACTTAGCCTACCAGGCTTGTCCCACACAAGAATAATGGGGTGGGTAGCCATTCCCTTCTCCAGGGGATCTTCTCTACCCAGGGATCGAACCTGGGTCTCCTGTATTACAGGCAGATTCTTTAAGATCTGAGCCATGGGGGAAGCACATAACAGCTTCAGCCAGAGACTAAATTAAATGAAGAAATTTTGGAATTTGTTGTTCTTCTCCCACTGCATATCTAGTTTCAGATCCTTCCTATATTTATTATACCTATTATTTTATTTCCTTTTGTTTTTATATTTGCTGTTATTTTAACCACTTAATGTTTTACCTGTATGGCAGCAATTTAATATTTTATCCTCAAAAAACATAGTGTACACATGTGAAATGTATTTTAATTCATCAGCACACAAGAAATACATATTTACATTTTGAAATTAAGACATAGCATGAAAAATGATATTTATAGGTTTACTTTACAGTTTCACCATTTAAAAAGTTGAAAATAAAATTGATTTCCTTTTCTGTTTTCTCCTTCATCCCATCTTAACATGATTTAGGCATACTGTACATAACTCAGTTTGCCTCTAAATACCAAAGATCACATTAATGGTTTTGTTTACTGCTATCCAGGCCAATATTATTATTTTGAGTATTGATCACAGCAGCACCAAGGAAGAAAGAGCTTCAGTATGAATTCAGAGTGAATTTCTTTGGAAATACATCAGTACTTCAGCCTGAAGTACAGCTTTGGATTCAATTATTCAATTCCCTCAGCTATTGGTTAATCTTTTAAGTATTCTAGTTTCATTGGAAGATGCCAAACTCGGATGACCACAAAGTTTGTCATTTCAAAATATTGACGATCCCAAACTCACACTCTTCTTCGAAGATTGTAAGAGTTAAGAATGGTAATTATAATGTTGGACAATCTGCAGGTAGAGGCTGCTGAGATATTACACTATCACCTAAAAATATATTTAAAAATTATATTCACTATGGGAAATCTACTGTAACATTTATGCCAGTGTGTGCCATTTTAAACATGTGATGTTGTGTAGAGGTGCTTTTCTTCAATAGTAGAGAAAAAAAGGTGTAGGTAAGAATTTGTAAACTTTGTATCTTGGCCCTAAACTTTAATATTCAAAGTACAATTTGTTGTAAAATTTCCCAGTCACTTTGTGTGCTGGTCTTTACTTCTATTGATAGAGCATGATAATCTGCTATTACCAAGTCTCTGATAAAAATAATCCAATAAGAAGAAAGTATTCACAAAGATTTTTTTCAAATGTAAAATGCATTGTGTAATTCTTATTTTATCAACACATTATTTTTAGGCGTCCAAGGCCAGTTACAAATGTAACTTCACTCTTTTCATCAGTTTATTAAGTTGTAAAGGAAAACTTAACATAGAGAAATGCACTGTACACATCTTTAGATATCTAGATTTCTATATCTATACCTATCTATATCTATATCTCTATCTGCCTATCTAGGGTCTTGTAATTTTACTGAAAAACTCAGCTGATTTAATTGAAATTTAATTTAATGCTCTCCTAGTTACATAACCAAAGAATTATTGAAAATTATATGTAAAATCACTCTAGTTTATCATAAATATGCAATTTCAAATGTGCTTGAAATACTTTATTTGGAATTTTGTGATAGAGCTCAGAATCATTCCTTTAGATAAGTAAAAATCTAGTTTTTGCTATTTTTAATATATGTTAAATATAAATTCATACACTATATGTCATATATATGTGTGTATATTGTCTGGGACCTCAAGTATTTATGGAAAATGAATTTTCTAGTAGCATGGAATGATAAAACCTTAGAATTCAATTGTTATTTATAGAAGTACATAAACTGATTTATAAAAAATCATCTTGTGACAAGTTTAATTAAGTTGTGCTTAAAGCTTATGAAGAAAATTTAGTTTCTCTAGTCTCATTTTTTTCTTGTCCTTATAAGGAGTTTTATAGAAAGTCTTACAATGTAGAATCAGAGAACAGAGATTTTCCAATGGATGAGTTTGTTACCTGAGCAGGATTGAGACCAATAAGTCCTTCTGCTCTATTGTGAATAATATTAATGAAAAGCTACAGAGAACTTAAAATTCTGATAGAAACAATAACAATTTCACTGAAATGGCACACTGAATTATCTGGGACCCCAAATCATCATACTTGATCTCAAAGCCATCAAAATTTTCAGTATAACAATTTAACTAAAACATATTCATAATTGTTAATATATAGTCAACTAAATTAAAAATGAACTCTGATCAATTCTATATTTAAGGTCAACTTTCTCTCACCGAAAAGAGAAACAACAGACAGCAAGCTGTATTCACAATACTTGGAAATCTCATCCCCAGAAATTACATTTTTACTGCTTTTTACCACCACCTGCAAGTGATGTTTAAAGAACAATTTTTCTCTATAGTTAAGACCCTGTAAATATTGAACCAATTTGTTTGCATTACAGTTGATTTTAATGAGTATTTTTCTTTCAAGGACTATGGTATATTTTATAAAAAATATAGTATATAATACCTGGCTAATTTGGCTACATTTCAAACCCAATAACACCAACATGTGAATATCTCTTTGCAGATTTCCATTTTCACATCATGTAGAACAGCTGCAAAAACACTTATTCTATGTTGCATTTATTTTCAGGACTAAACATCTAGCAGATATAAAAACTAAATAGTGCTAGATACTGTAAAAATAGGTTGCTTATACTCAGTATAATGATTTACAAACATATTATGAGTAAAAGAAGAAAAAAACTCTTTTTCTTCCATTATGCATTTTATGACCATCTTCTTGGGAGCTGGAATTAAATCCACTCTTTTGCAATAGTCTTCATCCCCACCCCCACCCAGTGTATTTTCTGGCTGTCTGACCTTAGTTGCTTATACGAATGGTCAGGCTGCCCAGGCATTGAAAAACTTTAATTTAGTTTCAAAAAATATTTATAAATATCTTTTGTAAAAGACACAAGAGAAAATATTAGATCTGAAAAGGAATTCAATGTAAGTCAATCAGAGTATTACATAATGTCATCACTATGTAACTGAATGAAGAAAAAATGTTTTGTACCTAGTTTGAAAATAGGAATCAACTGCTATTACCCTGAGCTGTGCACTTTTTATCAGACTTAATGAGATTAGAGCTATGATTTACTAAAGATTTGAAAAGAGCTTTCTGGACAAATGTGGAATTTGTACTTTATCTGATGTATTCATGTAAGGCAAAATTGTTTAACAGTCTTCGATTATATGGGTCTGGGCAGATCTAAACAGAACACTTTCTTGGTTGAAAGGCCAGGTCACTAAAATCTGGGAGAGAACAAAACAAACCAAAACAAAAACATATAAATGCCCAGAGAGAAAGAATTCCCTAGGTAACTCATTTGGCCTTTATCGAGCCATATGACCTTTGAAGTATTACCTCTAAGGGATAGCTCTTAAACCACTCAAGCCTTTTTTGTCTAGAAAAAAATAAAGAAGTTGAGGACTCCTAACTTTAGCTCCACATTTGCATTGACTTTTTCCAAACTTAAGTAAGTAAAATTGGGGGAAAAACAGAAAAGAAAGGTGTTTTGGTAGATAACTTAAATATTTGCAACATTGGTGCCAGAACCCAGTCAATTTGCATCATTGAGAAATTGAAATGTACAGTCACTTTTAAGGCTTGCATTTAGTATCAGTGTAAGAAAAAGATAAACATTTGCTGTTTTAAACCCAGTGTTTTAAGACTGAAGAGGTTATTTGTTACTACATCAAAACTAAGGTATCTTACTGAAAAAGTAGTTTTCCAGAAAAGTGTTGAAGACAGAGGGACTTTGGATTGAATTAGTGAGAAATGAATAGATAAGATAGAATAAAAAAACATTTTGCAAATAGAATTAACATGGCTTAAACCATTAAAAGTGTTAGTTGCTCAGTCGTGTCCAAATCTTTGTGACCCCATGAAAGTTATTAATTTCCAAAAAAAGAACAAATAGTTTTCAAAAGTATTCTACATGACAACTTTTCCCCTCTTTGTTATAAAAGGAAGCAATATACTATATATATTTTACATAAAAATGACAAAATAAAGACATATTAACAGAATATAATAAGATATAAAGTTGTTTGCTAAATTGAGATTTGCACAGTATGCTCTTACACATTTCATTTATTTTAAAGAGGCCAGACAGCTCTTGAACCTTCCTGAGATATTTAAGATGTGAAAATCTCCAATATTGAATGAAATTGACCATCCTTGATGTCCAAAATTGAACCAGAAATCTTAACTTGCCATACCAAAGATAATAAGATTATATCATTTTTAGTGACTGTTTTTAATGAAAATCCAAGATTGAAAACAGCATTCAACATTGAGAGCAGTCTTAATTTATTGTTTCCAAAAGAACTGCTTTCATACACTTGAATATCATCTATTTCATATTTTCTTTCTTCAGTTTTCTTACAGCTACTTTTATTCTGCACTCTCAGTTTAGAATACAATTTTCAACATTTTAAAGAAAATGAAAGCTATCAATTAGCGAACATCTTTATTTTCTTGCAACCACATCCACTAAACAATATATTATACTCCAATTTCTTCATCCTTCTTCCTGTTACAACAAAGTATCTCCTGATGACAAAGACCAATCCCTCCATAAATGCATTCAATTCCATTCTTCTAGTTTTCTCTAGAAATTTGCTCTTCTGGCATTTCACTCTGTCTCCCTCATCATCAGTTGTCCCATTCGGCATCTCCCTCGTTGATTTTCTTGTTTCCTCTTTTCCTTCCCTTCAACTTCCCCTCCCATGTAAATCATTATAAGTAACACACATTCTCTAGATCTCATGGCAAATAATAGCTATCTGTATTACTATCCAGTCATTTACTAAAGCCAAAAATCTGTTGATCATCTTCATTCCACTTTTCTGACTCCTTACATCCTACTGGATATCAAGTTATTATATTTCTACCTCCAAAATCTATTTCAAACCCATATCCTCATATAATCTCATCTCATCTTTTGCCCAGACAACTCTAAACATTTAACTGGTCTTTAAGCTTCTACATATATTCTATTAGCAATAACTATTTTTAAATTCAACAACAACAGACATAAGAACAAGTCACTCCAAGCTTTGTACCATGGCCGTATTTACAGTACAGGACCTATTCACTGTTGTTTTTTTTTTTCAGGATCACTAGTTCCGATCATCCAGCACTAATGAAGACAGTTTCCATCCCAAGTATTTCCCACCAGAGTTGCTTTGAATATAGATTCTTTCTAAGGGAAACATTATGGTCCTCTCCCTTAATCTCTCTCATGACTAGTCTTTCTCAACCTAAATATATCATTGCTCAAGAATCTCCTTTTTTCTAGTTTAAGGAGATCTCATTATCATATATTATTTAATTTTCTTAATCACAGTCTATATCTGTGTCATCTTTATCTTTCTCTCTATACTTATTCATTCATTCTATTAGTTAGTTAGTTCAGTTGCTCAGTCATGTCCAACTCTTTGCGACCCCATGGACTGCAGCATGCCAGGCTTCCTTGTCCATCACCAACTCCTGGAGCTTGTTCAAACTCATGTCCGCTGAGTTGGTGATGCTATCTAACCATCTCATCCTCTGTCGTCCCCTTCTCCTCCTGTCTTCAATCTTTCCCAGCATCAGGGAGTCAGTTCTTCCCAGCTGGTGGCCAAAGTATTGGAGTTTCAGCTTCAGTGTCATTCCTTCCAATGAATATTCAGGACTGATTTCCTTTAGGATTGACTGGTTTGATCCATTCTATTATCTATCTATCTTTTTATTATTTTTCCCTTTACTGTCTTATAAGGTCCTCAAAAGACAGGAACTATGCCTTTTAATTTAGTGTTTTATACCCATACTTGACTTCATGCCTGGCATACTGAAGGGTGTGTTAAAATAATTACTCCTGAAAATATGACCCTCAACCCAGGGATAGAATACTGGATTAATTCAGGAAGCCTCAGATGGCTACAGTTTTCTAAAAACATTCTGAGGCTTCAGATCAAAGGTACTGAGCAACATTATGACTTGCTGACATGTAGGGCTACAATTGGAGAAGGCAATGGCACCCCACTCCAGTACACTTGCCTGGAAAATCCCATAGACGGAGGAGCCTGGTGGGCTACAGTCCATGGGGTCGCTAAGAGTTGGACACGACTGAGCAACTGCACTTTCACTTTTCCCTTTCATGAACTGGAGAAGGAAATGGCAACCCACTCCAGCATTCTTGCCTGGGGAATCCCAGGGACGGCGGAGCCTGGTGGGCTGCTGTCTATGGGGTCGCACAGAGTCGGACACGACTGAAGCGACTTAGCAGCAGCAGCAGCACAGGGCTGCAATAAATAAAGACCAACCTTTTTACTGCACCAGAAATCAGTCTTTAAAGATGTTCAGGGGGAAGAGCAGAAGATGGCGGAGGAATAGGACGGGGAGACCACTCTCTCCTCCACAAATTTATCGAAAGAACATCTGAACGCTTACCAAACTTCACAAAACTACTTCTGAAGGCTGGCTGAGGACGTCAGGCTTTCACAAAAACTGCGCATTATCTTCAAAAGAGGTAGGAGAAATTATAAAAGATAAAAAGAGAGACAAAAGAGTTAGGGACGGAGACCCGTCCCGGGGAGGGAGTCGTAAAAGAGGAGGAATTTCCAAGCACCAGGAAACCCTCTCACCGGCGGGTGTGGGGGAGGATTTTTTATCTCGGAGGGCAACGTAACTGGGAGGAAAAAATTAATAAAATCCACAGATTACGTGCCTAAAGCAACTCCCAGCAAAGAACCCCAGACGCTCGCATCATCCGCCACCAGCAAGTGGGGGCTGAACGGAGAGGAGCGGGCGGCATTGCCTAGGGTAAGGACCGGGCCCGAGTTCCCCGAGGACAATCTGAGGGAGCTAACGTGAGATAGTAACCTAAACTGTGGGACAGCGAGAGAGAGAGAGAACTATCCCGCGAAAAGTCCAACTCTAAGGCACTGCCGGCCCGCTCACAGAACAAAGGACTGAGCGATACCAGAGGAGAGCTAGCCGGCTGCGGACCGCGCCATCCCCCGCCGGACACAGCGGGCAGGCGGGGCCCGCCAGAGCCGGAAAGGGGCAAACTCGGCTCCAGAGAGGGCACCCCCTACCAAACTGCAAACAGGCTCCCAGTTTTTAAGCAAAGACTGCCTGAGATCCCGGAGGGTCGACAGCAGCCGGGAGGGTCGCAGCCAGAGACCAGCTCCCCAGAACCGACACAAAGCACACCGGAGCCGGGCGCGCCCGTAAACCGAGGCGGGGACCAGGGAGGTGATAAGCCGCACCGCCCCAACAGGGGACAGCGCCCTCGCCAAACTCCTGGCCGCCTGGGCAGCTCCGACCGGGAACGGCACAAGCCGCGGGCAAAACCGAGTCTGCGCCTTTGTGGAGTAACCGGGAGCCTGAACCTGAGCGGCTTAGACCTGGGAAGTGCACGCAGCTCAGGGCCCGCTCCCCGGCCGAGTAACCTGAAGCCTGAGCAGGGTAGACGGGGAAAGCACACACGCCGTGAGCGGGGGCGAACCCAGTGCGGCCGAGACACTGCGAGCTTACCACACACACGCCAGAATTGCAGTGTTCCTTCCTCCCCACAGCACGATTGAACAAGCGAACCTAAAGAGATCACCTCCACCGCTTTGTTGCAGGGCGGAAATTAGATACTGAAGAGATCTCCAAACAGAAGCCAAATAAACAGAGGGAAGTGCTTTGGAAGGGACAGGCCAACAGATTAAGATCCTTGTAGTTAATACCGACTGCATTAAAAAGGACCTACAGATCTTGAAAAGTATAAGCAGGAATAAGGATCTATCTAAAACTGAGCAGATCCCACACTGCTCACAACAGCTCCAGAGAAAGTCCGGGATATATATATTTTTTACTATTATTATTATTTTTTTTTTTTTAATTTTTTTTTTTAATTAAAAAAAATTTTTTTTCTCTTCTTTCCTTTTTCTTCAAGTCCTCTATTACACCTTTAACTTTCATTTTCATAACCCACTATTAACTTGCAAAAAAAAAAAAACCCCTATTTTTGAAGCAAACTACATACATATATCTTATACCTTTTGTGTTTTCTTTTTTTTTTAATGTTTTTTTCCTGTTTACATTTTTTTACTGTTTCTTTTTTTTTTTTTTACTGTTTTACTGTTTTTTTTTCTTTTTACACTGTTCCCTTTTTTCTTTTTTTTCTTTTTTTTTTTCTTTTTTAGATTGTAAGTTTTATAAGAGTCTAACCTCTACTCTAGATTTTTAATCTGTGTTTTACATATTTGATATCAACTTTGTACATTTAAGAACCCAATCTTTAGGACCCATTTTTACTCAGGAGTGTGATCACTGGCCTGATCACTCTCTCCCCCTATTGATGCTCTTTCTTCTCCCCCAGGGAACCTCTATCTCCCACCCTCCTCCTTCTCTTCTCAACCCAATTCTGTGAATCTCTGAGGGTGTTCTGGGTACCGGAGAACACTTCAGGAACAGGATACTGCCCAGATCTCTCTCTCCCCTCTTAATTCCTCCCTTTCTACTCATGCTCACCTCTGTTACCTTCCTCCCCCCTCTCTATGTATCTCTGTGAATCACTCTGAGGGTTCCAAACTGTGGAAAGCACAGAGGGAAGTGCTTACTGGCTAGATTGCTCTCTCCACATTTGAATTCCCCTCTTCCCCTCCTGGTCACCTCAACCCACCCCCCCCACCTCATCTCTCCATGTAACTCAGTGAACCTTTCTGGGTATCCCTCACTGTGGAGAATCTTTTCACCATTAACCTAAAAGTTTTATTATTGAGGCTGTATGGAAGGAGAAGTCTTGAGGCTACTGCAAGAATAAGACTGAAAGCCAGGGGAAACATTAATTAATAAGAGACCATCCAATAGCCTCCATAAATTCACTGAAACCAAGCTCCACCCAAGAGATAATAAGTTCCAGAGCAAGACATACCACGCAAATTCTCCAGCAACGCAGGAACATAGACCTGAGCATCAATATACAGGCTGCCCAGAGGCACACCAAATCCATAGACATCTCAAAAATTAATACTGGTCACTCCATTACACTCAAGAGAGCAGAAATCCAGCTCCACCCACCAGAACACCGACACAAGCTCCCCCAACCAGGAAACCTTGACAAGCCACCTGTCCAACCCCAACCGCAGTGAGGAACCTCCACAACAAAGAGGAACTTCATACTACCAGAATACAGAAGGGCCACGCCTAACACAGCAATCTAAACAAGATGAAAAGGCAGAGAAATACTCAGCAAGTAAAGGAAAATGAGAAATGCCCACAAAGCCAAACAAAAGAGGAGGAGATAGGGAATCTATCCGAAAAAGAATTTAGAATAAGGATAATAAAAATGATCCAAAATCTTGAAAGCAAAATGGAGTTACAGATAAATAGCCTGGAGACAAAGATTGAGAAGATGCAAGAAATGTTTATCAAGGACTTAGAAGAAATAAAAAGGAATCAATATAGAATGAATAATGAAATAAAGGAGATAAAAGACACTCTGGAGGGAACCAACAGTAGAATAACGGAGGCAGAAGATAGGATAAGTGAGGTAGAAGATAGAATGATGGAAATAAACGAAGCAGAGAGGAAAAAAGAAAAAAGAATCAAAAGAAATGAGGAAAACCTCCGGGACCTCTGGGACAATATGAAACGCCCCAACATTCGAATCATAGGAGTCCCAGAAGAAGAAGATAAAAGGAAAGGCCATGAAAAAATACTCGAGGAGATAATAGTTGAGAATTTCCCTAAATTGAGGAAAGAAATAGTCACAGAAGTCCAAGAAACCCAGAGAGTTCCAAACAGGATAAACCCAAGGCGAAACACCCCAAGACACATATTAATCAAATTAACAAAGATCAAACACAAAGAACAAATATTAAAAGCAGCAAGGGAAAAACAACAAATAACACACAAGGGGATCCCCATAAGGATAACAGCTGATCTTTCAATAGAAACCCTTCAGGCTAGAAGGGAATGGCAGGACATACTTAAAGTAATGAAAGAGAATAATCTACAACCCAGATTACTGTACCCAGCAAGGATCTCATTCAGATATGAAGGAGAATTCAAAAGCTTTACAGACAAGCAAGAGCTGAGGGAATTCAGCACCACCAAACCAGCTCTCCAGCAAATGCTAAAGGATCTTCTCTAAACAGGAAACACAGAAAGGATGTTTCAACACGAACTCAAAACAACAAAGTAAATGGCAACGGGATCATACTTATCAATAATTACCTTAAATGTAAATGGGTTGAATGCCCCAACCAAAAGGCAAAGGGTTGCTGAATGGATACAAAAACAAGACCCCTATATATGCTGTCTACAAGAGACCCACCTCAAAACTAGGGACACACACAGGCTGAAAGTGAAAGGATGGAAAAACATATTCCATGCAAACGGAGACCAAAAGAAAGCAGGAGTCGCAATACTCATTTCAGATAAAATAGACTTTAAAATAAAGGATGTGAAAAGGGACAAAGAAGGACACTACATAAAGATCAAAGGATCAATTCAAGAAGAAGACGTAACAATCATAAATATATATGCACCCAACATAGGAGCACCACAATATATAAGGCAAATACTAACAAGTATGAAAGGGGAAATTAACAATAACACAATAATAGTGGGAGACTTTAATACTCCACTCACGCATATGGATAGATCAACTAAACAGAAAATTAACAAGGAAACACAAACTTTAAATGATACAATAGACAAATTAGATTTAATTGATATTTACAGGAGTTTCCACCCCAAAACAATCAATTTTACCTTTTTCTCAAGTGCACATGGAACTTTCTCCAGGATAGATCACATCCTGGGCCATAAATCTAGCCTTGGTAAATTCAAAAAAATTGAAATCATCCCAGCCATCTTCTCTGACCACAATGCAGTAAGATTAGACCTCAATTACAGGAAAAAAACTATTAAAACTTCCAACATATGGAGGCTAAACAACACGCTTCTGAATAACCAACAAATCACAGAAGAAATCAAAAAAGAAATAAAATTATGCATAGAAACGAATGAAAATGAAAACACAACAACCCAAAACCTATGGGACACTGTAAAAGCAATACTAAGGGGAAGGTTCATAGCAATACAGGCGTACCTCAAGAAACAAGAAAAAAATCAAATAAATCAACTAACTCTACACCTAAAGCAACTAGAGAAGGAAGAAATGAAAAACCCCAGGGTCAGTAGAAGGAAAGAAATCTTAAAAATTAGGGCAGAAATAAATGCAAAAGAAACAAAAGAGACCATAGCAAAAATCAACAAAACTAAAAGCTGGTTTTTCGAGAAGATAAACAAAATTGATAAGCCATTAGCCAGACTCATCAAGAAACAAAGGGAGAAGAATCAGATCAACAAAATTAGAAATGAAAATGGAGAGATCACAACAGATTCCACAGAAATACAAAGGATCATAAGAGACTACTACCAACAGCTATATGCCAATAAAATGGACAACTTGGAAGAAATGGACAAATTCTTAGAAAAGTATAACTTTCCAAAACTGAACCAGGAAGAAATAGAAGATCTTAACAGACCCATCACAAGCACGGAAATCGAAACTGTAATCAGAAATCTTCCAGCAAACAAAAGCCCAGGACCAGACGGCTTCACAGCGGAATTCTACCAAAAATTTAGAGAAGAGCTAACACCTATCCTACTCAAACTCTTCCAGAAAATTGCAGAAGATGGTAAACTTCCAAACTCATTCTATGAGGCCACCATCACCCTAATTCCAAAACTAGACAAAGATGTCACAAAAAAGGAAAACTACAGGCCAATATCACTGATGAACATAGATGCAAAAATCCTTAATAAAATTCTAGCAAACAGAATCCAACATCATATTAAAAAGATCATACATCATGACCAAGTGGGCTTTATCCCAGGAATGCAAGGTTTTTTTAACATCCGCAAATCAATCAATGTAATACACCACATTAACAAATTGAAAGAAAAAAACCATATGGTTATCTCAATAGATGCAGAAAAAGCCTTTGACAAAATTCAGCATCCATTTATGATTAAAACCCTCCAGAAAGCAGGAATAGAAGGAACATATCTCAACATAATAAAAGCTATATATGACAAACCCACAGCAAACATTATCCTCAATGGTGGAAAATTGAAAGCATTTCCCCTAAAGTCAGGAACAAGGCAAGGATGCCCACTTTCACCACTACTATTCAACATAGTTTTGGAAGTTTTGGCCACAGCAATCAGAGCTGAAAAAGAAATAAAAGGAATACAGATAGGAAAAGAAGAAGTAAAACTCTCACTGTTTGCAGATGACATGATCCTCTACATAGAAAACCCTAAAGACTCTACTAGAAAATTACTAGAGTTGATCAATGAATATAGTAAAGTTGCAGGATATAAAATTAACACACAGAAATCCCTTGCATTCCTATACTCCAATAATGAGAAAACAGAAAGAGAAATTAAGGAAACAATACCATTCACCATTGCATCAAAAAGAATAAAATACTTAGGAATATATCTACCTAAAGAAACAAAAGACTTATATATAGAAAACTATAAAACACTGATGAAAGAAATCAAAGAGGACACAAACAGATGGAGAAATATACCGTGTTCATGGATTGGAAGAATTAATATAGTGAAAATGAGTATTCTACCCAAAGCAATCTACAGATTCAATGCAATCCCTATCAAGCTACCAATGGTATTTTTCACAGAACTAGAACAAATCATCTCACAATTTGTATGGAAATATAAGAAACCTCGAATAGCCAAAGCAATCTTGAGGAAGAAGAATGGAACTGGAGGAATCAACCTGCCTGACTTCAGGCTCTACTACAAAGCCACAGTCATCAAGACAGTATGGTACTGGCACAAAGATAGAAATATAGATCAATGGAACAAAATAGAAAGCCCAGAGATAAACCCACGCACATATGGACACCTTATCTTCGACAAAGGAGGCAAGAATATACAATGGAGAAAAGACAATCTCTTTAACAAGTGGTGCTGGGAAAACTGGTCAACCACTTGTAAAAGAATGAAACTAGAACACTTCCTAACACCGTACACAAAAATAAACTCAAAATGGATTAAAGATCTAAACGTAAGACCAGAAACAATAAAACTCCTAGAGGAAAACATAGGCAAAACACTCTCCGACATAAATCACAGCAGGATCCTCCATGACCCACCTCCCAGAATATTGGAAATAAAAGCAAAAATAAACAAATGGGACCTAATTAAAATTAAAAGCTTTTGCACAACAAAGGAAACTATAAACAAGGTGAAAAGACAGCCTTCAGAATGGGAGAAAATAATAGCAAATGAAGCAACAGACAAACAATTAATCTCAAAAATATACAAGCAACTTCTGCAGCTGAATTCCCGAAAAATAAACGACCCAATCAAAAAATGGGCCAAAGAACTAAACAGACATTTCTCCAAAGAAGACATACAGATGGCTAACAAACACATGAAAAGATGCTCAACATCACTCATTATTAGAGAAATGCAAATCAAAACCACAATGAGGTATCATTTCACACCAGTCAGAATGGCTGCTATCCAAAAGTCTACAAGCAATAAATGCTGGAGAGGGTGTGGAGAAAAGGGAACCCTTTTACACTGTTGGTGGGAATGCAAACTAGTACAGCCACTATGGAGAAGAGTGTGGAGATTCCTTAAAAAACTGGGAATAGAACTGCCATATGACCCAGCAATCCCACTGCTGGGCATATACACCGAGGAAACCAGAATTGAAAGAGACGCGTGTACCCCAATGTTCATCGCAGCACTGTTTACAATAGCCAGGACATGGAAGCAACCTAGATGTCCATCAGCAGATGAATGGATAAGGAAGCTGTGGTACATATACACAATGGAATATTACTCAGCCATTAAAAAAAATACATTTGAACCGGTTCTACTGAGATGGATGAAACTGGAGCCCATTATACAGAGTGAAGTAAGCCAGAAAGAAAAACAACAATACAGTATACTAATGCATATATATGGAATCTGAAAGATGGTAACGATAACCCTATATGCGAGACAGAATAAGAGACACAGATGCATGGAACAATTTTATGGACTCTGAGGGAGAAGGTGAGGGTGGGACGTTCTGGGAGAATGGCATTGAGACATGTGTATTGTCATATGTGAAACAGAGCACCATTCCATGTTCGATGCATGTGACAAGGGCTCAGGGCCGGGGCAATGGGATGATCCAGAAGGATGAGAGGGGGAGGGAGGTGGGTGGGGGGTTCGGGAAGGGGAACACATGTAAACCCATGGCTGATTCTTGTCAATGTATGGCAAAAACTATTACAATATTGTAAAGTAATTAGCCCCCAACTAAAATAAATAAATTTATAAAAAAAAATTAAATTAAATTAAATTAAAAATCTTAAAAAAAAAAAATAAAGATGTTCATCAGTTACTAACAATTTCAGTTGTTTTACAAGATAACATGATCATGATTTAATTTCTACCTCTCTCAGGAACTTTATTTTAACATTAGCCTGATTAACTTTATTTGAAATTGTTTCTGGGTTATATTGACCACATAATAGGGAGGAAAGGATCTTAGAATCAGAATACCATGATTTCAACTTTCTAGCCACGAGGCCTCTGAAAGATGTTTCTTATTGGCAATAACATCCAAAATCTTATCAAGCCAAAATTACACCATAGAGTTTCTGAAATTATCAAATCAGAAAATATAAATTATATTCTAAACTGCGCAAAGCCTGTGAAACATCTAATTGTTTCTATTATCTTTCTCATGAAATAGGGATGAACATCTCTATTTTCTTGTGGAAAGATGATTAGGATTTAATTTCCAAACTAGAAAAGCAGACATTTACTGAGAGCCTCCCTTGAGGCTCAGCTGGTAAAGAATCTGCCTGCAATGTGGGACACCTGGGTTCGATCCAAAGTCTACTCACTCTAGTATTCTGGCATGGAGAATTTCATGGACTGTACAGTCCATGGGGTTACAAAGAGTCAGACACGACTGAACAACTTTCACTCTTTTAGGTCAGAGTTTAGCAAACTGTGGTCCTTATTTACTTAAAATCACATCCTCATTCATGTGTTTAACACATTCTTTTAGGGAATCTATTACATGCCAAATACTGAGTGAAGCATGATTATTCAATGTGAAAAAGCAAGCAAAGTCCTGCCCTAATGGAGTTTAATATCTAGAGGGGAGAGAAAATTTAAATATATAAGATCACAATTCTTTATAAATGTTCAAGTTGTATGAAGGCAATAATAAGTGATAAATATAAGAGGAGACATTTTGGAGTTAGTTTTTATTTTGTAATAGTAATAATAAAAATATAATATAACATTATTTTCCATGAATGTGTTCTGCTGAAATGGGGAAACCCACATATAATAGTTATATTATGTAGATATTACTATACAGAGCTTTAACCTACTGGAATAATCACTTAATATATGCATTTTTCATTTATCCATATTAATTAAAATATTCTAAAGTTGTTTTGTATAACTTTATTACATTACAAAGGTTTTATGACATCATGGTAATTAACGAGCTAGATACATGTTTTGTGAATGAGAAAAAACAATTTATATAATGCTAATCTGACAAAAGAGCAAAGCCTCAAAAAGTTCTAACAAACATTAGTAATGAGTACATAAAGTTTTATATACTTTTATTTTCTTCCTAAAGTTTAGGATGGATTTGTGAAAGACAATGTCACTCTAAATCACTGCATTCATCTATGAGCTGTCATATGCACATGCATATAAATAAATCTTTTATTTTTCTCTTGGAAACTTCCCACACACATCTGTTTCTTTCAGCAGATATCCTTTAAGATAATAAGTGACTTCAGTTGCATGTCAATTAGAATAAAATTTAGTGAGAAGTCACTTGCAATTCCTATCTGTATTATTTTCATTAAGATATTTAATTGCATAAAGACTGAAAGAGCAGTAAAGAGAAAGGTAGGAGGTCAGATCAAAATCTATTTGATAATGTGAAAATTGTAAGTAATCATAGTTTTAAGCCTCCAGAAAGTGAGAAAAATATGTACGAGATAGAAAACATCCTTTTCAGCTACTGGACACTGACACGTGGATGCATTTTTGTCTCTATGGGTGGCGACTGCTATAGCTGGTTTAAGAATCTCAAACATTTTGTGGCACGTGAGAACGTAAATGATGCATGTAAGCATGGACTTCATACCCTAGCCCAGATATTTTCCTTGTTTTTAAAGATCATTTTTCTATCAATTATATTTTTAACAGAAATCTTAAGCACAATGTAATCTGATATAACATAAATTGATGCCCAAAGTCTAAGTAGATGGGTTTGGTTAGTGTCCAATGACAATGAACGGTTACAGCTGCATGAAGTCACGATCAACTGGTTTCATAGCCTTCTGTTTGAAAAGGTGCCCAATCCATTTTATACTAATCAAAGTGGATATAAACTTTGCACTTATTTGGCTCAACATTTCAACATTTAAAAATCCTTTCCAAACGTTGACACAATGAATAACTATTTAGAAGTTTGCTCTCCCATATTGTGTAGAAAAAATTACTTTTAGTGTATATGACATCATTCTCCCTTTCATTTATGCCTTTTATTTGCTTATTTAGTTCTTCCTGATGTTGTGAGAAAAATATATGAACTCTGTATAATCAAAGAGCACCATCTGATATTGTAGCAATTGTTGCAGTATGTGACTATTTAAATGTATGAAAAGAAAATTTAAAAATCAGTTTCTCAGTTGCACCAGCCATATTTCAAGTACTTGAAAGCTACATTAAAACTTTTCCATTATCATAAAAATTTTTATAGGATTCTGCTGTTCTCAAAGGCTAACTATAAAATAGAGAAATATAAAATAAAAATATATTGTCTCTTACTTATAGCCCTAAATCCAGTTTGAGTGACATTCCATTCTTGGAAGTGCTCTGAGCTAATCTTGCCATTCCATTCTCAGAGCTGAACCCCTTCTAGAACAGAACACTAGAAGTGGTTTCCAAAAGTAAAGTGACTTCCATCCAGCCAAGATGATCCTCCAGGTTTTTCAGAAGTTTTTAAACTGTCACAATTCTTGCAGCACCTTACTGCCTTACTCGGTGGTCATCGTACTACAAAGGTTGTGAAACTGTAAGAAGTGACTCAAGTGGTCTAGGCTGATAGGAGAGTGAGAGAATGATGATTGGGATCTTATGCTTGGAAGAAATCTTTCTGTTTTTCACCACTCCACTGTTGAACTGCTAAAAACTTTCCTCTGAAAGACCCATCTCACTTATAAACATGCAGGGAAATCAATCTATTTGAAGCTTTTATTTCTTACTTTTTATAGCCATAATGCAAAACATCAAGTATGACTTTAAAATGTTTCTGTCACTGGTCTGTTTTGCAGTTACCTTAAGTCTTGTTCCTAGCACATAGAAACTGAAAATAAATAAAGAGAGCTCTTATGCATGCATGTATCACTCACAGCAGCTTACAGACCCCAGCAGGAATTTCCCTCTGACCCAGAAACAAGCAGCCCACCACCTGCAGTCAATGAAGGACCAGCACAGCCCCTCACCCCCAATTTCCTCCTAACACTTAATAAAAGCAGACTTTCCCTTTGTCTTCTTGGACTTGCCAATGGTTCACCACAGACTGCGTGTCCCAGGTTGCAACACTCTGCCATTTCCAAATAAACTCTTTGCTGGTAAAGGTAAAGTATTAGTGAGTGAAAGTCACTCAGTTGTGTCGCAACTCTTTGCGACCCCATGGACTGTAGCTTGACTGTCCATGGAATTCTCCAGGTAAGAATACTGAAGTGGGTAACTGTTCCCATCTCCAGCGGATCTTTCCAACCCAAGGATCAAACCCAGGTCTCCCGCATTACAGGCAGATTCTTTACTGAGCCACTAGGGAAGCCCGGTAATGGTAGAGTATTGGGTTAATCAAAAAGTTCTTATAGAAAATCCTGACCGAATGTTTTGGTCAACTCAATAACTGGCTCTTTTGTTTTATAAGACCAGCATTACATGGCAACCACAAAGGGTACAAAGGAGATAAACTATCCAGAACCAATAACTCCCAGGACCGTGTAAGGGACTTACCTGAACCCCCTGTGCTCTCTGCTCCTGAGTTGTCTTTTCCTTTTCTTGTTATGTAAGTGTCCTCTCAAACCCCAACTCTCTCCTTTTGGTTGACTTCACCAACTTTATTCAGGATCCCCTTTTTGCTTTTATTAAAGCATTGCCCTTCCTGGTGAATACTGTTTTGTGAGGTTTAGCTTTAAGTAACAGGCTTCCAGTTTGCTAAATGAGGAGGGGCCTCCTTCTGGAAACCCAGGTGGTCTTATGTTTAAAAACACGATCTTTCCTGAGGTGCAATGTTATCTAATTGGACCAAATTAAAAATAACTTGGAACTCCAGTGGCTATTATGGAGAACTTTAAATCTCCCCAGATTTTTCTTAAAACCAAATGTAGAAGACCATGGCTCCAAAATAAAACAAACTGAAAGGGATGTTTATTTCAATTGGTTTCACTTGGTTTCCAAGAATATTCAGGACTCTGAAATTTGCCTCTTTACAAAACACTGAGGCAAACAATTGAAAGAAGAGAAAAACACTTTGAGGCCTCATCTGTTTTGTCTCTGTCCTACCTCCTACATTCTGGTTCCTTATTTTAATCCTCCAATTGAGTTTACCTTTTTCTTCAAATCTCTCCCCAGCATCCCCTCCTCTGAATCTATTAGAACCCACCCCTTTAAAATCAGACCATCTGAGGATACCAATGCCTAGTCCCTATTTTCCAATATACCCTGGACCAAGACTGAACTACAAGCCATAGTAGAAGATTTTCCCAGAGTTAAGAAAGATCCTCATAGATTTTCCAAAGAATTTAATAGTCATCCAGACTTTGCAATTGGGTTTCTCAGATTTATACCAGCTAGTTCACATGCTTATTGGCAAAGGCCAAGACCATTGCTGGATGAAATTGAGCTAACTGAGAAGATCTTAAAAAAAGTCTCTATAACAGCAAATGGGAGACCAATACTCTGCTTTATTATGTGATCAGACTTAGCCATCACTAAACAACTTCACCTGGCAATCTTAGGCCTTTTCCAAACCTATTGATTAGAATGAGACTCAGGTTTGTCCTCCAAAAGCCAGTGAACCAACACACAACCATTTCAGTACACTCCAAATTTAAGTAAAATTTTAGTCTTCCTATCCATGTTGAATCGATTTGGGTAGCTTTTCATTAATTTGGGTAGCACATTTTTCACTAATGGTGCTAAACCAAGATCTGTTCCTTCTAGTAAAATGGACCAGAATTGAATGAGAAATCATGTCCACTCCAGATTCCATTGATTTAGGAAACCAGCTCACCTCTACCTAGAGCAGGGGTCCCCAGCTTCCAGACCTCGGACTGGTACCTCCAATCAGATCAGCAGTAGCATTAGATTAGAAATAAAGTGCATAATAAATGTAATGTGCTCAAGTTATCCTGAAACTACTCCCCTAACCCCTGGTCCATAGAAAAATTTTCTTCCACAAAATCAGTCCGTGGTGACAAAAAGGTTGGGAACTGCTGCCTTAGAGTTTTCAACTAAAAGGAAGATCACTAAACCCCTTAATTTTAAATTCCAACAAATGGAAGCCACTAAGTAAAACCAAACACCTCCTGGTCTCTGTCATGATAGTTGAAAACCATGACATTGGAATAAAGCAGGGCTTCCCAGGTGGTACTAGTGGTAATGAACCTGTGTGCCAATGCAGGAGACATAAGAGTTGCAGGTTCGATCTCTGAGTCTAGAAGATCCCCTGGAGAAAGATGTGGCAACCCACTCCAGTAGTGTTGCCTGGAGAATCCCATGGACAGAAGAGCATAGCAGGCTGCAGTCCATAGGGTCACAAAGAGTCAGACTTGACTGAAGTGATGCTTATAAGGAGATATAAAGTTAATTGGAGTCTCCGTTTTATTACAACAATAGGTGACCTGCTTCTCTGCTCCCTTTCTCAGTGCTCTTCACGGAAGATAACATCCACTTTTTGAAACTTTTAGCCTTAAATGTCATTCTCCAAGGAAAAATTGAAGTTTGCTCAAACTCAGATTTGATATTTGGGGCATCTGATCTTAGAAAATGACTACATTTAATGCAAATAACCATCATGACATCCTGAATTTTTCTAAACCCAAAGCTAAGTGTCAATTATGAGGTTTTCTACAGGTAGCTTGCTACTGCTGAAATTGTATTCCAAATCTGTATATGACTTACTAAAAGCAACAAGCCTGACCATATTATTTGGGAAAACCATGAATTATCCTATAAAACCCTAAAGAAAGCTAGATAAATTCCCCTGTATTGGACATCCCAATTATCAACATCCATTTTTTCTTTATGTATTTGAAAAGGAAGGGAATGCCTTTGGGGTACTCATCCCAAAACATGGGGGCCACCATAGACCCACAGAGATTCATAGCCGACAGTGAGACCCTGTGCTACAAGAATATTTTCCTTGCCTCAGAACCATTCCTGCCATAGCCCTTTTAGTCAATCCCACCAAGAAGATAGTCATAGATCACCTCTAACCTTCTCTGTACTTCATACAAAGGAAAGTGCAAGTGAAAGTTGCTCAGCCATGTCTGACTCTTTGCAACCTCATGGACTATACATTCCATGGAATTCTCCAGGCCAGAATACTGGAGAGGGTAGCCTTTCCCTTCTCCAGGGGATCTTCCCAGCCCAGGATTGAGCCCCCAGGTCTCCCACATTGCAGGTGGATTCTTTACCAGCTGAGTCACAAGGGAAGCCCAAGAATACTGAAGTGGGTAGCCTGTTTCTTCTCCAGTGGATCTTCCTGACCCAGGTATCAAACTCGGTCTCCTGCATTGCAGGTGGATTCTTTACCAACTGAGCTAAAGGAAGTCCCCTTAAATTCTCATCACACTTGACAGGTTTTGGTCAGCCACTTCACCTCCTGTGAAATCCTCTTGCTAACTTCTCATATAACTCTTTCTCACTGTAATAATCTTAGATTGTCAACGTTCTGACAATATATGGGAAGCTCTTTTGGATAGCCCTGTTTTATTCAGGGTGTACAGGTGGGTTTGATGAAGTTAGCATCATGGTGATAGATAAGACACTTCCTTTGTCTCTTCTCTCCCTTTCAATCTACACCTAGTAAAACAACCATAACTTAAAGGTACCTCTGCCCAACACACCAGGAATCTGGAGATATCCAACATCTAGTATATCTGGTGGTGGATTGGAACACACAGAGGAGGTAGAACCAGAGAAACAGCAGAAGTGGTACCTGCATGTCCAGGCTCCCGGCCACGGTAGCCAAGGTTGTAGCCCCAAAGAACCTAGGTGAAACAAGGGAAGTGATGCACACAATTCCAGCCTCTTGGATAATGCCACCCATGGCCACAGGGAATTAAGCTTCAGTGGCTGTGTGACCCATGACCCTGTTTCCTCTGTTAGCAGTGGTACCCAGTCTCTATTCTGTGATCCTGGTTCCCTCCTGTCTTCCCTCTTCCCCTGCAACAGCAATATTGCCAGAAAAACAGGCAACCCTGGGTATGGCAGAGTTGCCTGCCATCCTTCTCTCACAGCAGTAACACCAGTGAATGCAGTGATACAAAAAAATGGCAAAGCACCAAGACCCTGAAGACACAGCAGTGACAGTGAGGAGACCTGTGACACCTCTGGCACAAACAGTGGAGGGTGGAAAGCATCGATTCTCAAATATGCTATGCTATGCTATGCTAAGTCGCTTCAGTCATGTCTGACTCTGTGCGACCCCATAGACGGCAGCTCACCAGGCTCTGCCGTCCCTAGGATTCTCCAGGCAAGAATACTGGAGTGGGTTGCCATTTCTTTCTCCAGTGCATGAAAGGGAAAAGTAAAAGTGAAGTCGCTCAGTCGTGTCCGACTCTTAGCGACCCCATGGACTGTAGCCTACCAGGCTCCTCCATCCATGGGATTTTCCAGGCAAGAGTACTGGAGTGGGGTGCCATTGCCTTCTCCGGATTCTCAAATATAGCCAAAGGCATTTCAGGTAAGGGAAACCAAAAACATGTGCCATAGAGTCACCTACTCAAAAAAGAAAGGCCTCTAATTCCCAACCTATTAAATTGTAGGAATCAAACTAAAGAAAGCTTTACCTTGGTGAGAAAGCTGTTGGCTACTTCAAAAGTCCCAACAAAGGAGCAAGTTATTAAGTACCATGAAAAACCATGGTAATGCAATATGACAAAAAGAAAATGACAGTTCTTAAGAAACCAAACTTAATGTCGTGGAAGACTGGTCTAACTGAGAGAATTCAAAATAGCTATCATGTAGAAACTCAATGAACTTCTGAAATCTTAAAGGCAGTTCAATAAGCTCAGGAATAAAATGAATGAGCAGAAGGAGTACTTTAACAAAAAGAAATTCTGGAACTGAATAACTCAATGAGATGAAGGATGCATTACAAACTACCATATGGTCCAGCAATTTTCCTCAGAGTATTTATCTGAAGAACACAGAAACACTCATTTGAAAAGACGTAGGTACTACTGTGTTCATTATAGCATTATTTACAATAGCCAAGTTAAAAAAAAAAAATTCAACAATCCACAAGTGAATGCTTAAAGAAGATGTGGTATATATAAGCAACAGAACACTACTCAGCCGTAAAAAATATGGAATTACGCCATCTTCAGCAATATAGATGGACCTTGAGGATATTATGCTAAACGATATAACTTAGAGAAAGACAAAAAACTGTGATTTTTCACTCTTATGTGGGATATAAGAAAACAAACAAAAAATTTAAAAAACACAGATACAGCGAATAGTACCAGAGAGAAAGGGAAGAGTGGAGGGAGGAGTGCAAAATGGGTAAGAGGGTCAACTGTATTGTGATGAATGGAAACTAGAACACTGGTGGTGAGAAAACTGTGGTGTATGCAGGAGTCAAATAATCATGTATACACGAAACTTGTATAATGATGCACGTGCATGCTAAGTCACTTCAGTCATGTCTGACTCTATGCGACCCTATGGACTACAGCCCACTAGGGTCCTCTGTTCATGATTTCCTCAACTTATTTTTTAAAAAAGTGAACATGGTAGATATTAAGTTTGGTATGCTATTGTAACTACTTTTGAAGTCATTGAGGTAGCACATTTGCCCTCAGCTACATGGGCCCAGGAAACTGAGTTGTACTCTCTTACTTGGGCCTGCATTGTAGCCAACGGCAAAAACTGCAAATATCTATACTGACAGTAGGTATCCATTTGGAGTAGCTCATGACTTTGGAATGCTATGGAAACAGTGAGGCCTCCTCATTTCCAGCAGAAACAGCATTTAAAATGGCCCTCATGTCCAGTAATTATTTGATGCCATAGTCTTGCCAGCTACTTTGGCTATAATCAAGGGCCCTGGGCATTCAATCTTGATTCCAAGGAGGCAAATGAAAACCAAGTCACTGATATTTCCACAAAGAACTCTCCTCTCAAAGAAGCCAACAACTAACTTTTATCATGTTCCTAAGGGGTATTAAATCTAACAACTGTTAGTTTAATAAAAAGAATTCTGGCTTGGACAAGTAATAGCCCAGTCCTGCCAGAGACTCTAAAATTCCCATTAATAGTTTGTATGTTTTCTCACTGGACTGAAGCCTTCCCTTGCAGAAAGGCTACTGTTACTTCTGCATAAAATTCTACTAGAAAAACCATCCCTTCCTGGGAATTCAGAGTCACTGGGAAATTCACCTCCCTGGTCAAGTGCTTTGACACATCTGTCCTGTTTGGTAGTTTTACACTTTCCCTGTGCTGACCACCCTTGATATTCAGGGCTATTCAAATGCACCAATAGCATCATTAAGACTAACCTGGCAATTTGTAGAGATACTTCAAATACTCTGACCCAAAGCATCTGCTGCTGCTGCTAAGTTGCTTCAGTCATGTCCGACTCTGTGCAACCCCATAGATGGCAGCCCACCAGGCTCCCCAGTCCCTGGGATTCTCCAGGCAAGAACACTGGAGTGGGTTGCCATTTCCTTCTCCAATGCATGAAAGTGAAAAGTGAAAGTGAAGTTGCTCAGTCGTGTCCGACTCTTAGTGACCCCATGGACTGTAGCCTACCAGGCTCCTCCGTCCATGGGATTTTCCAGGCAAGAGTACTGGAGTGGGTTGCCATTGCCTTCTCCACAAGAATCAGTCCCTCTAAATTTCAGGTCTACCCATTTTGGAACCTATAAACACTAATCATTTGAGATAATTACAGGATTTCCAATACTCTTGGCCCTGATACTTTCAATCTACAGTTGATTAAGGTGGGGGGAGCGGTTATATGTCAATGTTGTAAAAACTCTTATTGCTTCTGTTGAAAATGACCCTACTTTACAGAACATTCTTTCCACAGCATTCCTGGGAGCTGAAGACCTTAAGCATCACACCTTGCAGCCCAGAGATTTTGTCTACTGGAAAAGATATCCCCAGAAAGACTCTCTTAACCCCACTGGAAAGACCCTAGCAGGTGCTGTTGATCAACCCTTGTGTTACCAAACTCCAAGGCAGAGACTCTTGGATCCATGTGCCACATTTAAAATAAGGACCAAATCCCAACTAGACCTGCACATAGACTAATAACCTGAAAATAAAGATTTCCAGAAATTGAAGCAGACAACAGTTGAAGGAGACAGCTTTCCCAAGATCACTGGCCAAGGCCTATATACTTGTATATCTTTCCTCACTCTTAATCTGTCCCTCTCTTTCTTGGCCCAATCTATTGCAAAAAGGGGAAACATTTCTGACTATTGGATCCCCCAGAAACTCCAATCTGTTTCTGATGTTGGAGACCCCTTGGTCTTATCTGTCTCTTTGAACTCAAATTCCACTGTTGATTATACCCACAAGCCTACGGGTATTACCTATTTTCTTAGGCTGTTATGAACTTATTTCAACCTTTCTATGACCATGACCATATGAGTTCCAATCCTATGACCTTTGTTCTTCTCCCTCTTTAAATAGAATCTGCTCCCTTGAACCCAAGGAAAACACAAATGGGCTGACTCCTTTCTTGCCAGGCTTTTAGAAAAGACCTCTTTAGGCTGGGAGGGTTGCCTGCAGAACATCAGATCCCTATATAACTCTATATAATCATTTTAAGCTTTATACTTGTTGCCTGTCAAATCTTGTAGAAACAATATGCCCAATAGAGTGATGTTAGCTCAGTGCTTTGAGATAACTCCAAGGCTTATGACCTAGATAAGATATAGGCCTCAGATGAAAAATGCCTGCGAATTCGTCCTCCTACTTTTCCAATCTGTGTTCTCCCCTCCAAGGTGGGACATACAGGAAAGGTCCTTCCTGGCATCAGTGGAAAAAAACACAGAATTCCACTAAAATTAGGTAAACTGATTCTTGATCAGAGATGCTTTCAAGGAAAGATCATGATCAAAAGGCAGAAAAGTAAAGTGAAAGAAATCTCATTTTAAATGGAATCAGGAAGCCTGTAGGGAGAGCTCTCATGCACATATCATTCACCAGAGTTTACAGACCTCATCAGGAAGAGTTATTTTTGATCCACCTAAGATAAGTTGCCCCCTTAGTCGCAGCCAATGAAGAACCATTACTGCACCCCTCAATTTTTTCCTAAATTCTAGTAAATGTTGACTTTCACTTTGTTTCCTTGGAGTTGCATGTGGTTTGCCATAGTGTGCATGTCCCAAATTCCAATTCATCTACTGTTCCCAAATAAACTAACTTTGCAGATAATATAACTGGCTCTTTGTTTTTCAAAGTCAACACAACTCCTCCTGTAATTTCATCACCTTCCCAAAACTACTTATTATTTTGAATATAATTTTCAATTTGACCTTCTTTGGTACAACATAAGAACACTAAAATTAGTGAAACAGAAATCTGATGAATGCCAACCAGTCTTTAGGGATTTAATATATTTTAAGAGTCTTTCTTTATGCTTGGGGAAATCATATTTCAAGTTAAATTAGGAGAATGATGTGTTTCTAATCATTCACTCTTCATCAACTGAAAAGAAAAACAATTAGAAAAATTCATTGCCGAATTCACTTGCAAATGATTGTGTGCAAAGAACAATAATCACAGGCACATTGTGCCAAGGCTCTTTTCTAGAGGTTTTGAGTTCTGGAAAAGATGCCATCTTTAACATAATTGGAAATAAGCTGTAAAACAAATGTTATCATGTCATTATGCCCCTATTCTTTTGATATTAATACTTCAGGATTCATATGCACCAAAAAATCTGGATTTCAACAAAACAAAACCCTACTACAACACAAAACTTTTATCCACAAGCTCAAAGTTGCCTTGAAAATTATATTTAAAGATCCTTAAACTTCTTATTTATCTCAAAACAAAAGTTTTAAAAATATTTGGGAATGTTCTTTCCCTGTCTCTGACACTTGATGAGAATATTAATAGTATGGTTTAGTCACAGCCACCTAGCTGATGGTTTTTACTCACATAGCTTCCCTTCTCCTTTTACATGCCATCTTTGCTTCAAATTTACCTTTTAGTATCAAGTTCAAGCTTGACCCAAAGTCAAGGTATTTATTTGGACTGATTTGCTGATGTTTACCTTGGTTACCATTGGGAAACTGATTTCGCCTCCTTTAGATAATCACACAGCCAAACCATATCCCCAGACCCTAGGTCCCTAAACTTGTATCACTCTGCTTGGCTGCTACCACCTGCAAAAGTCCCAAAAACACTACCAGGGGAAGCCTATTGGCTAACAAGGGTCCTGAGTACTACTCAAACGGATACTATTCTGATTGTAAACTACCAACGTCAACTATGTTTGCTAACACAAATGTCTGCTATATCATCTTTTGGACATTTGAAAGTATTTTCAATACTTAATAATAAAAATGTAGTAAAGCAGTAACTCATCTTTATAAATATCAATTGCAATGTGTTTTTATAGCCCTTTTTCTGGAACAATAATCACCTTCAAGAGAGGTGGATTAATTCAGTAATACCCTAAACATTTAGTGGGAATGATTTTTCCTTCCCCGTAGAGAAAGCAGATGTGTGTAAAAAAAGCCTGACATATGTCATTTCAGTTCACTTGCTCAGTTGTGTCCCACTCTTTGTGACCCCATGGACTGCAGCACACCAGGCTTCCCTGTCCATCACCAACACATGAAGCTTTCTCAAACTCATGTCCATTGAGTCGGTGATGCCATCCAACCATCTCATCCTCTGTCTTCGCCTTCTGCTCTCACCTTCAATCTTTCCCAGAATCAGGGTCTTTTCAAAAGAGTCAATTCTTCACATCAGGTGGCCAAAGTATTGGATTTTCAGCTTCAGCATCAGTCCTTCCAATGAATATTCAGGACTCATTTCCTTTAGGATGGACTGGTTGGATCTCTTTATAGTCCAAGGGACTTTCAAGAGTCTTCTCCAACACCACAGTTCAAAAGCATCAATTCTTCGGCACTCAGCTTTCTTTATAGTCCAACTCTCACATCCATACATGACTACTGGAAAAACCATAGCTTTGACTAGATGGACCTTTGTTGGCAAAGCAATGTCTCTGTTTTTTAATATGTGTCTAGGTTTGCTATAGCTTTCCTTCCAAGGAGCAAGTGTGTTTTAATTTCATGCCTGCAGTCACCATCTGCAGTGATTTTGAAGCCCCCCAAAATAAAGTCTCTCGCTGTTTCCATTGTTTCCCCATCTTTTTGCCATGAAGTGATGTGACCAAATGCCATGATCTTAGTTTTTTGAATGTTGAGTTTTAAGCCAACTTTTTGACTCTCCTCTTTCACTTTCATCAAAAAGCTCTTTAGTTCTTCTTCACTTTCTGCTATAAGGGTGGTGTCATCTGCATATCTGAGGTTATTGATATTTCTCCCAGCAATCTTGATTCCAGCTTGTACTTCATCCAGTCCAGCATTTCTCATGATGTACTCTGCATATAAGTTTAAAAAGCAGGGTGACAATATACAGCCTTTACATATTCCTTTCCTGATTTGGAACCTGTCTGTTGTTCCATGTCCAGTTCTAACTGTTGCTTCCTGACTCGCATACAGATTTCTCAAGAGGCAAGTCAGGTGGTCTAGTATTCCTATCTCTTTCAGAATTTTCCACAGTCTGTTGTGATCCACACAGTCAAAGGTTTGGCATAGTCAATAAAGCAGAAGTAGATGTTTTTCTGGAACTCTCTTGCTCTTTTGATGATCCAACGGATGTTGTCAGTTTGATCCCTGGTTCCTCTGCATTTTTATATTCAGCTTGAACAGCTGGAAGTTCACGGTTCATGTACTGTTGAAGTCTGGCTTGGTGAATTTTGAGCATTACTTTACTAGTGTGTAAGATGAGTGCAGTTGTGTGGTACTTTGACCATTCTTTGGCATTGTCTTTCTTAGGGATTGGAATGAAAACTGACCCTTTTCCAGTCCTGTGGCCACTGATGAGTTTTCCAAATTTGCTGACATATTGAGTGCACTACTTTCACAGCATCATCTTTTAGGATTTGAAAAATCTCAACTGGAATTCCATCACCTCCATTAGCTTTATTTGTAGTGATGCTTCCTAAGGCACACTTGACTTCATGTTCCAGGATGTCTGGCTGTAGGTGAGTGATCACACCATCGTGGTTATCTGGGTCATGAAGATCTTTTTTGTACAGTTCTTCTGTGTATTCTTGCCACCTCTTCTTAATATCTTCTGCTTCTGTTAGGTCCATACCATTACTGTCCTTTATTATGCCCCTCTTTGCATGAAATGTTCCTTTGGTATCTCTAATTTTCTTGACGAGATCTCTAATCTTTCCCATTCTATTGTTTTCGTCTATTTCTTTGCATTGATCACTGAGAAAGGCTTTCCTATCTCTCCTTGCTATTCTATTCCTTGCTATTCTATTGCTGACATCTATATTTAACCTCTAAATATGTGATGTGACATCTTTAAATGGTCTGCTGCTGTTGCTAAGTCGCGTCAGTCATGTCCAACTCTGTGTGACCGCATACACGGCAGCCCACCAGGCTCCTCTGTCCCTGGGATTCTCCAGGCAAGATTACTGGAGTGGGTTGCCATTTCCTTCATCAATTAAATGGTCTTGGCTTTGTATTTATTCAATGGGGAATATTCTATCAAAATATGAAGGGAAATAAGAAGTGATACTAGTATATATATATATATTTTGTTCTCTAGAGAACAAAATGAGTGCCACATTCATCTTAGCATTTCAAGTGTGTAGCAAAGGGCCTGTTTCAGAATGAGCCTACTATCTTCATGAATACATGAATGTGACTTATTACTTATACCATATGCTCATTGCCACTTGCTTTTGTGTAATATGTTCCCACAAAAGAATTAGTGTAGTGTAAGTCTGTATAGCTTGGAGACAAAAGGAGGAAGTAAGTGGAGTGCTAACAACTCAATTTAGTCAGAATGATTTCACCTGTGAGGATTAATGTCAATAATATAATGGCTTTGAGAACACTGGTTGTTCATATGCTTATTAGGGTCCATTTTTGCACCTCTCCAGTTTATCAAAGGTGAGCTTCAAGACTGTGCTGAAAATTAAAAATGTGTCTGTGAAATCTCAAAGGAATCCATAGGAGCTAAAAATGTAATTAGCACTGTTTTTTAACAAAATTTGAGACTGTCCTTCCCTGAGATACTGTGGAATATGAGCTGCAGATGTGTTTACTCTGGCAAAAGGCTCAAGATCAAAACAACTTCAATAAACAGAGAGCAAAAGAGCCATTTCACCCTAAAGCCTCAGACTCCATATCTCATGTTGCTTTCAGAATGAGTATTTCAGTGTGATTCTGCAGTATTTACAGAATTAAGTGATACAGATAAAAATGTATCCAAATCTTTTCCTAAAAGAGTAATTATCTGAAAAGCTCCTGCAGTAAAGATAGCATGTGAGGAAACAAATTCATCAATATGCAGAGTGTCTGATGCTAAGTACAGTTTTTTGCTTTGCCTCCACTATTTGACCCAACATGAAAAGCAACAAATGAGAGCCACTGATGTTTTTTGGGAAATCTGGCTAGACTATGTATTTATACACAAATACATCTGTACATACAATTACACACACATGTACACACAATTTCATGGAATTATAAAGATATGGAAGGTGTTTTTTTCCTCTTTTGTTTTATTTTAGAAGAGGCTCTTAAAATGTTAATTTGGGGCAAAATCATATGGTTTTAATACCACTAACAATGAGATCTTCAATACGTATGCCTGACGAAGAAACATGTTTTGAAACATTTTTGACTTTACTGTTAAAGAAAGTGTCAGGATTTCTAAATAAGTAAGTAGATGAGATAAGTCAGTGTAATGGCCCAGTAAGGACTAAGCAAAACTTAAGTGGCACTCGTGTTCAGTCGCTCAGTCACATTCAGTACTAAAAGGCAGATGGACAGTTTTTCAATTCAGCTTCATATGGAATTGTCATGAAGGAAGGAAGGCCATGGTTATCAGATACTTCCTTATTGCAAAAGAATCCAGAAACCAGAATTTGAGCTTGAAATCTTCTACTTGTTAAATTCCTGCCTTTTTTCCCCATTCATAAATGCTTCAGGAAAAACAAAAAATACATCTGCCAGACATCTTTAGCTACAGGTATGCCAATTTATGTTCTCCGTTTAAGCCAGTCAGTTTCATCCATTTACAATATAGTGTACTTGGACATGTGTATAAATCCTAGGCAACAATGTAGCAAGAGAATGCTTTCTAGCTGGACAAATAACTAAAGGATGCTTTCAGAACTCTAATAAAATATAATCATATTTATCTTATATAAGTATCTATTTTTAACACAAAAGAAATCATAATATTTCATAGAAAATAGCTTCTATCATTCACTCAAAGTATTTACCACCACTGCCATAATATGACTCTATGTTAACATTTAAATGGCTATGGAAATGATGGAGTTTTAGGTCGAGAAGAAATAATATCATGCCATAGCCAATTTAAGTGGTTTATCGATTTTATTATTTAGAAGAAGGTAGAAAAGTAAGCTGTAAACATATGCATTTTCAAACAAATTACTCAGTTGTATGCATGCATTCTTTACTTCCTCTCTGTTTGAAGAAAACTCAACATATGTAAACAAATCATTGCCAGAATATATTATTAGGAAGCAAATATGTGATCAAATCTATCACATGACTGAGTGAGTGAACTGAACCTCTACTCTAGATTTTTAATCTTTGCTTTTTAGTATTTATTATCAATTTTGTACCTTATCAATAATTACCTTAAATGTAAATACGTTGAATGCCCCAACCAAAAGACAAAGACTGGCTGAATGGATACAAAAACAAGACCCCTATATATGCTGTCTACAAGAGACCCATTTCAAAACAAGGGACACATACAGACTGAAAATGAAGGGCTGGAAAAAGATATTTCATGCAAATGGAGACCAAAAGAAAGAGGAGTAGCAATACTCATATCAGATAAAATAGACTTTGAAGTAAAGGCTGTAAAAAGAGACAAAGGACGCTACATAATGATCAAAGGATCAATCCAAGAAGAAGATATAACAATTATAAATATATATGCACCCAACATAGGAGCACCATAATATGTAAGACAAATGTTAACAAGTATGAAAGAGGAAATTAACAATAACACAATAATACTGGGAGACTTTAATATCCCACTCACATTTATGGATAGATCAACTAAACAGAAAATTAGAAAGGAAACACAAACTTTAAATGATGCAATGGACAAGTTAGACCTAATTAATATCTATAGGACATTTCACCCCAAAACAATGAATTTCACCTTTTTTCTCAAGTGCACACGGAACCTTCCCAGGATAGATCACATCCTGGGCCAAAACCTTGCCTTGGTAAATTCAAAAAATTGAAATCATTCCAAGCATCTTTTCTGATCACAATGCAGTAAGATTAGATGTCAACTAGAGGAAGAAAAGCTATTAAAAATACAAACATATGTAGGTTAAACAACATGCTTTTGAATAACCAACAAATCACAGACAAAATAAAAAAAGAAATCAAAATATGCATATAAATGAATGAAAATGAAAACACAACTCAAAGCCTATGGGATTCAGTAAAAGCAGTGCTAAGGGGAAGGTTCATAACAATACAAGCTTGCCTCAAGGAACAAGAGAAAAATCAAATAAATAACCTAACTCTACACCTAAAGCAACTAGAAAAAGAAGAAATGAAGAACCCCAGGGTTAGTGGAAGGAAAGAAATCATAAAAATTAGGGAAGAAATAAATGAAAAGAAACAAAGGAGACATAGCAAAAATCAACAAAGCTAAAAGCTGATTCTTTGAGAAGATAAATAAAATAGACAAACCTTTAGCCAGACTCATCAAGATAAAAAGGAAGAAGAATCAAATCAACAAAATTAGAAATGAAAATCGAGAAATCACAACAGACAACACAGAAATACAAAGGATCATAAGAGACTACTATCAGCAACTATATGCCAATAAAATGGACAACTTGGAAGAAATGGACAAATTCTTAGAAAAGTATAACTTTCCAAAACTGAACCAGGAAGAAATAGAAAATCTTAACAGACCCATCACAAGCACAGAAATCGAAACTATAATCAGAAATCTTCCAGCAAACAAAAGCCCAGGACCAGATGGCTTCACAGCTGAATTCTACCAAAAATTTAGAGAAGAGCCTATCCTACTCTAACTCTTCAAGAAAATTACAGAGGAAGGTAAACTTCCAAACTCATTCTATGAGGCCACCATCACCCTAATACCAAAACCAGACACAGATGCCACAAAAAAAGAAAACTACAGGCCAATATCACTGATGAACATAGATGCAAAAATCATTAACAAAATTCTAGCAAACAGAATTCAACAACATATTAAAAAGTTCATACATCATGATCAAGTGGGTTTTATCCCAAGGATGCAAGGATTCTTCTGTATTCTCAAATCAATCAATGTGATACACTACATTAACAAATTGAAAGATAAAAACCATATGATTATCTCAACAGATACAGAGAAAGCCTTTGACAAATTCTAAATCCATTTATGATAAAAACTCTCCAGAAAGCAGGAATAAAAGGAACATACCTCAACATAATAAAACCCATATATGATAAACCCAAGCAAACATTAACCTCAATGGTGAAAAATTGAAAGCATTTCCCCTAAAATCAGGAACAAGAAAAGGGTACCCACTCTCACCACTACTATTCAACATAGTTTTGGAAGTTTTAGCCACAGTAATCTGAGAAGAAAAAGAAGTAAAAGGAATCCAAATTGGAAGAGAAGAAGTAAAACTCTCACTCTTTGCAGATGACATGATTCTCTACATAGAAAACCCAAAAGACCCCACCAGAAAATTACTAAAGCTAACCAATGAATATAGTAAAGTTGAAGGATATAAAATTAACACACAGAAATCCCTTGCATTCCTATACACTAACAATGAGAAAACAGAGAGAGAAATTAAGGAAACAATTCCATTCACCATTGCAATGAAAAGAATAAAATACTTGGGAATAAATCTGCCTAAAGAAACAAAAGACCTATATATAGAAAACTATAAAACACTGATGAAAGAAATCAAAGATGAAACAAATAGATGGAGAAATATACCATGTACAATGGATCAGAAGAATCAATACAGTGAAAACTACCCAAAGCAATCTATAGATTCACTGCAATCCCTATCAAGCAACCAAAGATATTTTTCAGAGAACTAGAAAAAATAATTTCACAATTTGTATGGAAATACAAAAAACCTTGAATAGAGAAAGCAATCTTGAGAAAGAAGAATGGAACTGGAGGAATCAACCTGCCTGACTTCAGACTATACTACAAAGCTACAGTCATCAAGACAGTATGGTACTGGCACAAAGACAGAAATATAGATCAATGGAACAAAATAGAAAGCCCAGAGACAAATCCACACACCTATGGACACCTTATCTTTGACAACGGAGGCAAGAATATACAATGGAGAAAAGACAATCTCTTTAACGAGATGTTAACAAGAAGTGTTGGGAAAACTGGTCAACCACTTGTAAAAGAATGAAATGAAAACACTTTCTAACACCATACACAAAAATAAACTCAAAATGGATTAAAGATCTAAAGGTAAGACCAGAAACTATAAAACTCCAAAAAGAAAACATAGGCAAAACACTCTGACATAGCTCACAGCAGGATCTTCTATGACCCACCTCCCAGAGTAACGGAAATAAAAGCAAAAATAAACAAATGGGACCTAATTCAAATTAAAAGATTTTGCACAACAAAGGAAACTATAAGCAAGGTGAAAAGACAGCCCTCAGAATGAGAGAAAATAACAGCACATGAAGCAACTGACAAAGAATTAATCTCAAAAATATACAAGCAGCTCATGCAGCTCAATTCCAGAAAAATAAATGACCCAATCAAAAAATGGGCCAAAGAACTAAACAGACATTTCCCCAAAGAAGACATAAAGATGGCTAACAAACACATGGAAAGGTGCTCAACATCACTCATTACCAGAGAAATGCAAATTAAAACCACAATGAGGTACCATTTCACACCAGTCAGAATGGCTGCTCTCAAAAAGTCTACAAATAATAAATGCTGGAGAGGGTGTGGAGAAAAGGGAACCCTCTTACACTGTTGGTGGGAATGCAAACTAGTACAGCCACTATGGAGAACAGTGTGGAGATTCCTTAAAAAACTGGAAATAGAACTGCCATACGACTCAGCAATCCCACTGCTGGGCATACACACCAAGGAAACCAGAACTGAAAGAGACACATGTACCCCAATGTTCATCGCAGCACTGTTTACAATAGCCGGGACATGGAAGCAACCTAAATGTCCATCAACAGACAAATGGATAAGAAAGCTGTGGTACATATACACAATGGAATATTACTCAGCCATTAAAAAGAATGCATTTGAATCAGCTCTAATGAGATGGATGAAACTGGAGCTTATTGTATAGAGTGATGTAACTCAGAAAGAAAAACACCGATACAGTATACTAATACATATATATGGAATTTAGAAAGATGGTGATGATGACTCTATATGTGAGACAGCAAAAGAGACACAGATGTAAAGAACAGTCTTTTGGACTCTGTGGGAAAAGGCAAGGGTGGGATGATTTGAGAGAATAGCATTGAAACATGTATATTATCATATGTGAAATGGATAGCCAGTCCAGGTTTGATGCATGAGACAGGGTGCTCAGGGCTGGTGCACTGTGATGACCTTGAGGGTTGGGATGAGGAGGGAGGTGGTAGGGGGGTTGATGATGGGAAACACTGTACACCCGTGGCTGATTCATGTCAATGTATGGCAAAAACCACTACAGTACTGTAAAGTAATTAGCCTCCAATTAAAATAAATTAATTAATTAAAAAAAAGATTTCCTTAATCCTTAATATATTCACTGTCCTTTAATTTTGACTTTTGAATTGCTGTCTCAGACAATATTCCAATTAGTAAAAATGATATCCCAATCAATAGATTTTTATCAGCAAATCTCTAACATAGGGATTCTTTCTTAAAATAGATATTAAAGCAGTTGATGGATACTGAGCTTCTCAGTTTAAAAAACTTAAGTCAGTGGATATGCTGTTTTGGAGTAGAAAAGCTTTGATTAAAAGTGAGGTATAAGACATCTGTTCTGGGATTAAAATGAAAGTTATAATAAATTAATTAAAAGCAATATATGCTTTTGAAAATCAAAATATAACTCTTTATTTTGTTGATATTTATTTCCACTCCACATATTTTATATCAGATGATGGAAATACACATATTTTTAAAATTAAGATACATATTCAAATGTGGTAAATGGGATGATTATGAACAATAATGTATGCTTGGGTAAAAATAAACATTTTGGACAACTTATGGAAGTTTACATTGTGATGTTCTGTGCTCAATATATTATTTTTAATTTAACCTAAAATTAATTATTCTGAATCTTAATGTTTGGTAACATTGGGTACACTGCTAATGAATATCTTATACTTCTCTGCACTAAATTTAGATTGATAATTACTAAATTAGTTCAACTTTACACAGTGGAGAGGAAAATGAGTGCAATTATTCATATGCATGCATATATATATATATATACATATATATGCAAATTTTTACAATGATCAGAGGAAACAAGCATCTTATTTTGCAGATAAAGAAATAAACCTTGGAAATATCAAGGAAGATGACAATGGTAAAATGGTTCAAGCCAATCAAGTTAAATATTTTTGATATATTTTTACATGTACAGTACTTTTCTAGGCAATAAACTGAATAATAATGTTCTTTGGGACCATTCATCAATTTTGTTCATTATTCATGAAAGAAATAGGGAGCACTGAAAGTATTTGACCCTGCACTAGTATTAGAAATATAACACAAAGGTGAATGAGGGTGTTTTCAAGGAGTTAATGGCCTAGAAGTAGAGAAGACACACGAAGTGAAAAATTCAATAAAATATGGCAGGTGCCAAGATAAAAATAATCAGCATGCCACTGGGACTACAGACATTTAGCTTAATGTAGTTTTTCAAGGAGGACTTTCTATGGGTGATGAAGTCTTAATCAAATTTTGGGTTGTGTAACAGTGAAGAAAAGAGAAAAAGACACTCAAGATTAAAGGTACAGAGTGAGCCAGTTTACTCAGTTTATTAATTCAGATTTAACTAATAAATAAAAAGTCAAAAACTGTAGTTGTACACTTGTGAGACAGTCTAGGTTGATTAGAATATGTCAGTATTCTTTCTAAAGGGAAACTAATACACAGCTCTACCAGAAAGGAACAGAAACAATCTTGTGAACACTGGGAATCTTGAACATGTGGCGTTTTGTACCTATGTAAACTTGGTGCCATGTTTCAATAAGTTCCAGGATCATTCTAAACAATTTTTAATACCCAATTAACAAATACATGCCTCAATTCCCTTTCAGGCTTTAAAAATTCTATTTCATTTAAAGTGTCTCAAGAATCTGTACTGTATGTTTTGCTTATTTCTGTCTGAGTCCTAAAAATATTGGTTACATAAATAATACAGTTCATTAAGGGCTTCTCAAGTGGCACTAGTGGTAAAGAACCAGCCTGCCAATGCAGGAGACATAAGAGATGCTGGTTGGATCCCTGGTCCGGAAGATCCCTTGCAGGAGAAAATGGCAACCCGCCCCAGTATTCGTGCCTGGAGAATCCCAAGGATAGAGGAGTCTGATGGGCTACAGGCCAAAGGGTCCCAAGGAGTTGGACATGACAAAGTGACTTAGCATGCATGCATAGTTCATTATATTACTGTTTTAGGGCCAAATCAAATTACCTTAGGGATATGAAGAACGTTTAGATTTTATGGCTTAAGAAAATTTCAGGTTTGCTGTTTTTATCTCTCCTACATTTACATTCAATACACTAACTCTGCATAGGCATTCTTTTCACTGTCGAGGAATGTGTATCCAGGAGGGCCCACTTACCCATGAGTTATTAAAGCGGCACTCTGCTCTGAAATTCCAGAACACTGGTGGGGTTCTTTCATGGGATGCACTCACCAAAACATACACACACGTGCACACATACATATCTGGGATCAAATTTGGAATAAATAAGTAAGTAAGTGAAAGTCACTCAGTTGTGTCCGACTGTCTGCGACTCCATGGACTATACAGTCCTTGGAATTCTCTAGGCCAGAATACTGGAGTGGGTAGCCTTTCCCTTCCCAGGGGATCTAGCCAACCCAGGGATCGAACCCAGGTCTCCCACAATGCGGGCGGATTCTTTACCAGCTGAGCCATAAGGGAAGCCCTTGGAATAAATACTTCTCTTGAATTTATCCAACTTTCTGCTGTAAATCTGTGAGAGTTCTTTATTTTCTAGTTTGTGATAAACTGACAGTCTGAGAATAATGGAGAAAAACAGAAAGAGTATAAATAAACAACATGTGCGTTCATTTTTCTTGATATAAATTATTCATTGCTCAAAGGTAATATAATGACATAAAGTATTTCTTAAATGCATCTTTTAAAAGACCATAGGTTAATTATAGAGCAACTATTCTTTATTGTTTAAAATAAATGTATCTTTATAGTAAAAATACATCATAGTATACCATATTAACCTATGTAATTTTGGTAACCTAATGTAATTTTGGTAATTGTTGTAAAACATTTACTCTATAAAGGTGAACTGAGAAAGAAAATAGTGATTGAGTTTTGAAAGTACAATTTTGAGTTAGAATTGACATAAAAACACCATCAAGCTAAGTATAAAATTAACAAAGGCTGAAAACTTACCTACCCTTATAGAAAGTCTATATTTGATTGAAGTTATATTATGCCTAAAGCAAATGTAATAATATGGCTACTGATCAATCTTCTAAATTCGTGAATCTTCACTTGATATAGAAATGAGGTGATAAAAAGTAAAACCAAGGGTAAAAGGAACAAAATAAAATCTTTAAATTATTCCTCAGAACATTTAGAACAAGTAAGAAAATAAGTCTTGAAAAGAACTCTTTATTCATCTATTTTACAATATAAGTTTGTTTCATGTTAATGCCGATTTTTTAAAAATATTTCCCATGCCTACTTATGGCTTCCCTGGTTGTATAGTCAGTAAAGAGTCCACCTTCTAATTCAATCCCTGCATTGGGAAGATCCCCTGGAGAAGGAAATGGCAACCTGCTCCAGTATTCTTGCCTGGGAAATCCCATGGACAGAAGAGCCTGGTGGGCTACAGTCCCTGGGATTGGAAGAGTCAGACACAACTTAGCAACTAAACCACCAACATGCCTACTTATATCTATAAAGTTAGCTTCACTAGTTTATTTGATTTTTATATTATTTTATTGAATAACTGAACATATTGAAAAATTATATTCCCAGTGATTTATAAATCAACATGTTATTCGAAAGCATTTATTCAAAAGTCTATGTATGGGCAACTGATTAAAGCTATTCAAAGGTAATATTTTAGCTATAAGAAAACCAATAAGAGGGAGAAAAGTTATTAAATCTCACACTCACTTGACTTAAAATCTATAGCTCCCTTGGAAGAACATGAAATTGTGCAAAGCAAACCAACCTCTGCAGTGTTTTTCTTACCATATTGCCTGCACCTGTATATAATTGTAATTTCCCAAAGCATTACTAAATGGGTCAAAGGTTACAGAATTACTTCACATGGAATAGCCCTTTAAATCCAGAAAACTAGTGTCTCATTTTAACCATACATGTAACTTGTGCCTAAAATTAGAAATGCAAGGAATGTTATTAATATCTGGCCCCTTCGTGGTCACATCTTATCTGGTACCCAGAGGCATGAAGGAAGTCTTAATCATGGGACAATTCAGGAAAGTTGTGCAATAAAACAGATAGCAGGACCAAGGAGACATATCAAAGCCTTGAAATTTTCCTTAACTCTGCTGACATTTTGTGAAATTCCTCCTAAGGGAGAGGATACAGGAAATTGGGTAATATTTTGCAAAGACCATTGCAGTCTTGTGTCTCTCAATAACCTAACACATATGAGGCCTAAAATTCCAAGAAGTCAGATAATATATGGATCTTTGAGCGAAATACATAAATATTTTTAAACTTCATTATTCATAATGATTTACTGGAAAATATTAATATGTGGAAATATAATTTTATGAAATATAAAATAGTGAGAGATATGCATAGTGAAGGAAAAGATAAGACAAAATGAAAAAATATGACAAAGGGAGGGAAAATATACCAATTTCATTTGCATTATATGGGAATGATTCTGGCAATGATTTCAATGCCAGCTACTTTTAGATATATGTCATTGACATCTTTGCATAAAAGCCACAAACTCTAAAATGTAAACAAGAGAATCAAACACTAAAAAGTTGAATCAACAAACATGCTCCAACATAAATGTTCTTTACTTCCTAGTGATACTATCTTTCAAGTATCCAGTAATGTTTTTTAGTTTATTCACATTTTGAAGAAACAGTTCATGGAGATATAATCATAGTCAATACTGTTAAAAGATGCCAATTTTTACGCCTTGTGTTAAATGCCACACAAAAGCAGAGGAAAATCAGGTTCAACAGAAAAGAACTGGAAGCATTTATACTCATACTTTGGACTTTTATGCACAACAAACGGAATTGCTCATCTGGATTTAAACTCTATGTGTTTGTTCTGGAGCTGTGGAGTAATGGGATAGAAGTATGAGAAATGAATGGGTTTCAAACATTTGAAGGACATTTCCAAAAGGTTGCCTGAGGAAGAAGAGCATAATTACAAAAATGAATATATATAACTACATGGATATATAATATTTACAGTGTAACAATAATACCACAACCCATACCTGAATGGAAAATAATTAGAGTTGATCTTCATTTTATAAATTCCAGATAAACATAAGGATTTCATTATAAGGTATAAAATTTTTCAAATCCACAAGACTTATAAAGATGTGTATAAACCATTTTATATTCTGCCATATAAAGTTTGATCACAATGCACACAAAATGATACGTTATTTCTTTAAATCTTTCTCCATCATCTTTTGCATGCAGGTCTAGATCAAATCCCTTATGAGTATACAGTTGCTGCTGCTGCTGCTAAGTCGCTTCAGTCGTGTCTGACTCTGTGCGATCCCATAGACAGCAGCCCATCAGGTTCTGCCGTCCCTGGGATTTTCCAGGCAAGAGTACTGGAGTGGGGTGCCATTGCCTTCTCCGGAGTGTACAGTAGAAGTGACAAATAGATTTAAGGGACTAGATCTGATAGACAGACTGCCTGATGAACTATGGACAGAGGTTCATGACATTGTACAGGAGACAGGGATCAAGACCATCCCCACGGAAAAGAAATGCAAAAAAGCAAAATGGCTGTCTGAGGAGGCCTTACAGATAGCTGGGAAGAGAAGAGAAGTGAAAAGCAAAGGAGAAAAGGAAAGATATTCCCATCTGAATGCAGAGTTCCAAAGAATAGCAAGGAGAGATAAGAAAGCCTTCCTCAGCGATCAGTGCAAAGAAATAGAGGAAAACAACAGATTGGGAAAGACTAGAGATCTCTTCAAGAAAATCAGAGATACCAAAGGAACATTTCATGCAAAGATAGGCTCGATAAAGGACAGAAATGGTATGGACCTAACAGAAGCAGAAGATATTAAGAAGAGGTGGCAAGAATACACAGAAGAACTGTACAAAAAAGATCTTCATGACCCAGATAATCACGATGGTGTGATCACTCACCTAGAGCCAGACATCCTGGAATGTGAAGTCAAGTGGGCCTTAGAAAGCATCACTACAAACAAAGCTAGTGGAGGTGATGGAATTCCAGTTGAGCTATTTCAAATCCTCAAAGGTGATGCTGTGAAAGTGCTGCACTCGATATGCCAGCAAATCTGGAAAACTCAGCAGTGGCTACAGGACTGGAAGAGGTCAGTTTTCGTTCCAATCCCAAAGAAAGGCAATGCCAAAGAATGCTCAAACTACCACACAATTGCACTCATCTCACATGCTAGTAAAGTAATGCTCAAAATTCTCCAAGCCAGACTTCAGCAATACGTGAACCGTGAACTTCCAGATGTTCAAGCTGGTTTTAGAAAAGGCAGAGGAACCAAAAATCAAATTGCCAATATCTGCTGGATCATCGAAAAAGCCAGAGAGTTCCAGAAAAACATCTATTTCTGCTTTATTGACTATGCCGAAGCCTTTGACTGTGTGGATCACAATAAACTGTGGAAAATTCTGAAAGAGATGGGAATACCAGACCATTTGACTTGTCTCTTGAGAAACATGTATGCAGGTCAGGAAGCAATAGTTAGAACTGGACATGGAACAACAGACTGGTTTCAAATATGAAAAGGAGTACATCAAGGCTGTATATTGTCACCCTGCTCATTTAACTTATATGCAGAGTACATCATGAGAAACGCTGGGCTGGAAGAAGTACAAGCTGGAATCAAGATTGCCGGGAGAAATATCAATAACCTCAGATATGCGGATGACACCACCCTTATGGCAGAAAGTGAAGAAGAACTAAATAGCCTCTTGATGAAAGTGAAAAAGGAGAGTGAAAAAGTTGGCTTAAAGCTCAACGTTCAGAAAACTAAAATCATGGCATCTGGTCCCATCACTTCATGGGAAATAGATGGGGAAACAGTGGAAACAGTGTCAGACTTTAGTTTTTTGGGCTCAAAAATCACTGCTGATGGTGATTGCAGCCATGAAATTAAAAGACGCTTACTCCTTGGAAGGAAGGTTATGGCCAACCTAGATAGCATATTTAAAAGCAGAGACATTACTTTGCCAACAAAAGTCTGTCTTGTCAAGGCTATGATTTTTCCAGTGGTCATGTATGGATATGAGAGTTGGACGGTGAAGAAAGCTGAGCGCCGAAGAATTGATGCTTTTGAACTGTGGTGTTGGAGAAGACTTTTGAGAGTCCCTTGGACTGCAAGGAGATCCAATCAATCCATCCTAAAAGAGATCAATCCTTGGTGTTCATTGGAAGGACTGATGTTGAGGCTGAAACTCCAATACTTTGGCCACCTCATGCGAAGAGTTGACTCATTGGAAAAGACCCTAATGCTGGGTAGGATTGGGGGCGGGAAGAGAAGGGGACGACAGAGGATGAGATGGTTGGATGGCATCACCGACTCGATGGACATGGGTTTGGGTAGACTCCGGGAGTTGGTGATGGACAGGGAGGGCTGCCGTGCTGCAATTCATGGGGCTGCAAAGAGTTGGACACAACTGAGCGACTGAACTGAACTGAACTGAGTGACATCATTGTCCATATATGTCCTTTCGCCTGCTGGCTTTGGGGAAGATTTTCAGAGCAAAATGAATTTCTCTGTCCTATAAAAATTTAGCATTATGACATCATGTAACAGTAACACTAAATTCTTCAGTTTGTTCAAGAGGATGCATAATAGACTAGTTCAGCATCTGAATTACATTATGAATGTAAAAATTTTTTGATTTGGAAATATTTTGAACGCTTATAATTTTGCTCTTCATTGCAGATGTAGCCTCTGTCCTGCGTCTGGGACAGACATTCAATCTGATAGCATAACCAATCAATCTCTCTGCTTTGGCCATTGCCTGGGTAACAAGAATAGTTTGAGAAACAGATGGTACATGAGGCGAAGTCCCTAGTCATTCTCAGATATATGCAAACTATGTCATACTGCTTACTTCTATCACTGTATATTCCCATGTCAATGAAGATATTGAAAAATGCTAGCACAAACATATTGAAAGAACACACAAGTCATTTGCATTTCTATTTACAAGTGTTTTACAGGCTCTAAATGACTAAACACAATGATTAAACAGTTACCCCATCATCCAGATGGCTCCTCTTCTTTAAATATTATGGGAGTGGTACCACAAAAGTTTCATGTTAGCATATCTTATTTCAGTGTTTCTGACCCATAACCTTGTTCATTTTTCTTCTTTGCCTGGTTCAGTCTTTTCCAACCTCTCCCTTTTAATTTTTATTCCTGACCTCCTCACTTCATTGTATGTACTGAATTTCAAAGGAAAAAAGAAAGTAAATTGAACATACTAATATCTGACTTTGATATACACATTTCCATTTTGTTAACTTGTGGTGTAACTCCCAGGGTAGTGACTTTTACATTCCTTTGCAGTCATTTTTGGTCTTTTTTTTGTAGGTAGTCATGTTTTATATATGTTGATCTCAATTGAATTCAGATGGATATAAATGAGAACATAGTGATCATTCAACATGAAACAAAGGAACACCCAACTTTCTATTTTTATGTATGTGTACTTAAATAGTAATTTTCTTAAAGACTCAGCTAACTCTACATGATATATTAATTTGATTTGTTTTTAAGATATCTAAGCACTTTCACTGAAAATAAAAAATCCTATATTCCTCAGTTTCCAAACTCTGCACCTGTTAATAATAGGGGAAAACCCCCACCATTTCCTTTTTCTTAGTGAAAGGTTTAAAAGTCCTAAAAATATATTCCCCTGATACTTGTAATTTACTATTATTACGCCACTTCAGAAAGTAAGGAAATCCTTTTGAATGACCTCAGTTTTTATTCTTTTCTGAATGACCCACTTTGATGGGGTGTCATAATTCCTAACGGTAAATTTAACGACAATACTTCCAACTTTAAAGCACAAGGCATGGTTATAGAGACTAAATTTTTTAAAAATTGTGACTCAACATTTAGCATTCTCACTTCAGAATACTTCAAACTTATGACTTCTTTTGATGTGTATGTGTGTTTTGCTGTGTGTTTGTGTTTTCATAATTGCAAACTTGAGTGCAGTGTTTGCTCAGTTGCAATCTTGGATAACAATCTGGAAATGTTTGAAATCAAGGAGGCCAGATGCAGAAACACTGTTGAACAATCAATCTTTCCTTACTTTCAAAATCTCTGTTATTGGACCAGCTTCCTTTAGTGTTCTACAGCTGCCCAGTAAAATGACCTTCACCCTTCTGTTCATATATATATTACTATTATTAACACTGAGTATTTTATTTCTCCTCACCTGTTATTGTCCTTTCACATCCTCACATTTTTGTCCAATTTCCACTCATTTCAGATAGCACTGAAAGTGTGTAGAACCCAAATAAAAAGAGTTTGTGTCATTCTCACTTGTGTAGTAGAACCATTTTACTACACTGAAAGGAAATGCTTTATTAGTCTTTTTACCCTTTTAGGAAATGATATTAAATTTTGACAAGGATATTTAATGCCATTGTACTTGAATAGCAAACAACATGTGACTTTCTATGAAATGCAGATAGGAACCCCCTGACTCTTAGTGGGTTTTGTTCTAATACCTGAGACTATCAAGATTTCAAAACACAAGAGTAGTTAGAAATATTTAAAATGTCTAATCTAAGTAAGTCCATATGAAATTATTTTCCTATGTAATTGAAAACTCAGGTAGAATGTAAATGCTTTCTACAATAGAAGATACATTAAAAAATGTCCTTCTTTGTTAAAACAAACCAAAAAAAAGTTAAAATGTCACACTTTCTGGTAATAATATCAATTATTTCAATTTCCAGACTACATCCTTAAGCAGATAACTCTATTTTTTTCATGCTCTGGTCTGAATATTGAAAGCCATATGGTTAGCATTAAACCAGTAAGATAGCACACTACTAGCCAGAATATATAGAGGCGCGCGTGTGTGTGTGTGTGTATGAGAGAGAGAAGTTTGAAATCAGACTTGTTTTGAGGATTTCTTCAGTGGAGGGTAACTTTAAGCCAACGGTTGCCTCTTAATTTCCCTCTATGTAAAATGTTTACCACTTTCTCTGTCTCATGTCAACACATGCAAGCACATTTCTAGCTCCTCCTTGCAAGCACAAGTCATACAAGTACAGTTCTAACTCCTCCCACCCAGGAAGATATGGGCTTGGATTTGATCTGGGTGCTACGGTGGTGCTGTCGATAATGCTGCAGCTCAATAGCCTGATTTAATTTTTATCTTTTAAGTCTCCTGATAAAAATAATATAAAACTGACATTTCAGTAACAACATGCAAGGAATAATGGTTGTGACTATAGTGGAAAAATTTTTCCAGAACCATAGCTTAGAGTTAATTTACAATTACCTACATCAGCTTGAACTTTTTTTTTATGACATGTTAACCAAATAACATATTTTGTTAGGGTGAAAATGCCTACTATTGCCAAAGGGCATTGTAATAAGGAGTCTGTTGTTTTCTCAGAGCCTGAGATTTCATTTTCCATCTGTATCCATCAATGGGGAGAGATGAAATCTGAATAGTTAAATGACTACTCCGAGGGCACACATAAACAGCAGAACAAAAAGAATTTGTCACCAAAATTCGAATGGAATATTTAACCATGCCATTCCTTTCCTGTGTTCCTCTGTCCCACTTCTAATTATTTGCCTTCATCATACTACTGGTCTTGTAGGGAAACAGATGTTGCTTCAAACCTGATCTCTGACAGGCTCAAGTCCTCTCCTATATTCTTAACATCAGAACTGCTCACCTCAATAGTATTCTCTTACTATATAGTCCAGTCTTTTATCCTTAACCCACTTAAGGATCCTACATACTTATTCAATCTTGAAGTCCTTCCATATTGCCCTCTAGACACCTCCCTCTACAGTGATCCCACTTTTACACATATTCGCAGGCTTTCCCTAGAATGTTATCTTCAACTTATCATTAACTAAAACCTGCTTCTTACTCAGAAAAACCACAATCTAGTAACCTTAAAACAGGCAGATAATGGGAACCTGCTGTATAGTGCAGGGAGCTCAGCTGATGATCTAGGGTAGGGATGGGGAAGGGTGGGAGGAAGGTACAAGAGGGAGGAGATATATGTACACATATAGCTGATTCACTATACTATACAGCAGAAACTAACACAATATTGTAAAGCAACTATACCTTAAATTAAAAAAAAAAAGGAAGAGTGCTTAATTTTTTACATTCCTTGGTTCTTGGTACTAGACGATAGGGACCACGCTCTTTTTGTTTCAGACTTCTACTTCTAGAGCAGTAGTTTTCCACCATTATGCAAATGTCTTTTATTTTGTGATGTGCATCCTTTCCAATTAAACCACTTTCTCCCCAGACTGTCACATGATTCTTTCCTGATCACTCCCCAGATTAACAAAAGATATTGAGCTAATTGTTGTTCAGTTGCTCAGTTGTGTCTGACTCTTTGTGATCCCATGGACTGCAGCACACCAGGCTTCCCTGTCCTTCACCATCTCTTGAAATTTGCTCAAACTCATATCCATTGAATCAGTGATGCCATACAAACATTTCATCCTCTGCTGCCCTCTTCTACTTCTGCCTTCAATCTTTCCCAGCATCAGGGTCTTTTCCAATGAGTCGGCTTTTTGCGTCACGTGGCCAAAGAATCGGAGCTTCAGCTTCAGCATCAGTCCTTCCAATGAATATTCAGGTTGATTTCCTTTAGGATTGACTGGTTTGATCCCCTTCCAGTCCAAGGGACTCTCAAGAGTCTTCTTCAACATCACAGTTCAAAAGCATCAATTCCTTGGCACTTAGCCTTCTTTATGGTCCAACTCTCACATCTGTACATCACTGCTGGAAAAATGATAGCTTTGACTAGATGGACCTTTGTGGACATAGTAATGTCTCTGCTTTTTAATATGCTGTCTAGGTTTGTCAAAGTTTTTCTTCCAAGGAGCAAGCATCTTTTAATTTCATGGCTGCAGTCACCATCTGCAGTGATTTTGGAGCCCAAGAAAATAAAGTCTCTCACTGTTTCCACTTCTTCCCCATCTATTTGCCATGAAGTGATGGGACCAGATGCCATGATCTTAGTTTTTTGAATGTTGAGTTTTAAACCAGCTTTTCACTCTCCTCTTTTACCTTCATCAAGAGGTTCTTTAGTTCCTCTTTGCTTTCTACCATAAGGGTGTTGTCATCTGCATGTCTGAGGTCATTAATATTTTTCCCAGCAATTTTGATTTCAGCTTGTGCTTCATCCAGCCTGGCATTTCTCATGATATACTCTGAACATAAGTTAAATAAGCAGGGTGACAATATACAGACTTGATGTACTCCTTTCCAATTTGGAACCAGTCCGTGTTCCATGTTTTGTTCTAATTCCATTATCCTGGAGTATTTCTATATCCATGTGGAAAAGCAATCTATGATCCTGGCCTCTAAATTCTAAGAAAAAAATCATAAACCTAAACTAAATTTGCACTTTGTCATCAGACATAATTTCATCTCGTCTAAATTCTGTGACATTGATACATTGATTTGTTATTTCATATTGATTACTCATTTTGTCCACAATGAAAATTTATCTCTTAACTACTCAAAATTCTCCTGATTGCTTAGTTTCAAAATTTAACTTAACCAAAACACTATTTAGCAAGCCTTTGAACTTTAGCTGGTTGCTTCCCTTTGAGTTTTCCATAATAGAAACTTGTACTGTGCTTGTACCTTATTGGTACCTAATCACAGTGTACTGGAACTTTCACAATATAACCCATACCAAATTTTATCTCCCTCTCTACACCTGTCAGTAATGATTTCCAGCTCTCATATTTCTTAAATATGGTAGACAGTCTTCCCCGTCTTTGCCTGGTAACCCCCAAAACACATCTTCCAAGATCCACCTTAAGCCTGGCCATTTAATTATATTTTCTGTGGCTCTAAGACTTGATACTTCTTCAACAAACTGGTATAACACAACAGATATAGTAATTTTTCTAATTATATACTTTCCCACACCCTTCAGGATTCCCCAGAGGAGTGTAGGCCCTCAATGACAAAGGTTGCTTTAATCATATTTATACCTTTCGTGTCTAATGTAGTATCAGGCTTAGTGTAGGTTGTAAATATAGTATTGCTACCTAAATCCTTATGAATTCTGGTAACTTTCAGAAAGATTCATAAACTTTCAGAAAGATTGTGATAGATTAAGATTAACTGGACTGTCACTAATTATACATATTCCTGCGATAGGTGTTTGCAAATGACAGCAAGTTCCATATGGAAACAAGAAATCCAATCAGTATGTCAAACATTTGGAAAGAGGGCAAGGTACATATCCATCCTGCAAAGCTAATTTGGGGCAGTTAGGAATAGTTGAGTCTGAGTTTTTATTTTCTTGGATTCAGAACTGTATAAACAACAAAATATGATCTTTTGAGCTGAAGTTCAAAACTGTGATGTAAGCAAACAGTTCAGATAATTTGAAACTGAACACTACTATATATTCTTGTACTTTGAAAAGTGCTTATTGCACAAATAGTTCTTGAAAAAGAAGGTTAAGTGAATGAATTTAATAACCAGCACCATGCTTTAAAAGGCATTTTTTTGAAGATTGTATAGCTATTTTGTCATTGTCATATACTTATTATTATTTACAACCAATAAGATAGCAAGCATGTGAGCCTAATTCAGAAGAGAAAAGGACAGCCAGCTCAACTCTTAATGAGATGGAATCCTTTCATTCACACTTTCCCAAAATAACAATAAAAAGAACAAAAGACTCAAAATCTAAAGTGTATGGATTTTGTGGCTTTAGATAAAAGTGAGCTAAAATTGCATGGTGGTGGTTTAGTCACTAAGTTGTGTCCTATTCTTTCAACCCCATGGTCTGTAGCCGGCCAGGCTCCTCTCTCCATGGGATTCTCCAGGCAAGAATACTGGAGTGGGTTGCCATTTCCTTCTCCAGGGGATCTTCCCAACCCAGGAATCGAACCTGGGTCTCCTGCACTACAGGCAGATTCGTTACCAACTGAGCTACAAGGAAAGCATACGTCTGAATAATAAATCTTACTTTTCAAAGTTACAATAGTTTGGGTAATATTTGCACATATAGGGATGTAAAATAGAAAATGAGATTGAGAAATAAGACATAAGCAAGTATGAAATCTATATTTGCAAATCCAGTAGATATGACTGAATATCAAAATTTTGAGAAATCAAGGTGAATAATGGAATCATAATATTTTCAAACTCATTTGGTGGTGGTGAGATGGGACAAAGTTTCCTCCAATCAAATACTGTGTGAAAAATTTCTTATGAGAAGCCTTGAATTAGGCACATGAATATTAGCACAGATACATTTATTTATTTTCTCATTTAAAAGTTAAAATGTGGGCTTCCCTGGTGGTCCAGTGGTTGAGTCCACCTGCCAGTGTAGGGGATACGATTTCAATCCCTGATCCGGGAAGATTCCACATGCCTTGGGACAACTAAGCCTACGTACCGCAACTACTGAAGTCCACATGCCTAGAGCTCATGCTCTGTGTCAAGAGCCACCGCAATGAAAAGCCCATGCTCTGCAACTAGAGAGTAGCCCCTGCTTTCCACAACTAGAAAAAGCCCGAATGCAGCAATGAAGACTCAGCCAAACATAAAATAAATAGATAGTACATTCTCTTTTAAAGTTAAAATGTAACTCTGTGACACATCAATAATCAATTTTCCTTTGACCACAGAGCAGAATGTATGGAAATGAACCATCTTTATAGCAGGACACTTGAATCAATGTCCAGATAGACAAGATTTAAATGACTAAAGGTAACATCCTTTGTGTAGACTTAACAATAGAATTGCAATTTGAAGATGCTGTTCAGTTTCTAGAAGAGCAGGGGCTCATTGGGATCACCTAACATCCATCAATTGTTTAACCAAGGCTCTTTGTTTGGATCTCACTTGCCCAATTTTGGACAGGTTCTGTGAGATCTCCTGGAAGTAGATATTATAAAGATTTCTAATTGAAATGGATTGATCTTATTTAAAAAGAATTTAAAGAGACAGGCTTAGTTTCCAGGTCATATTTACACTTGGTGCTTAAGTTATACCAAAAGATACCATGGACCATGGGGGTCAGACCAGTCTCTTTGGAGAGAGGCTTTAAATTCTAAAGAGGGTTCATAAATTAAAACTAAATGCTTATGGAATCACTGAATTTGAACCAGAACCATATCTGCCATAGTCTTTTTACTGGTCATCATTCCCTATTTTTTTGTATCTATTCTAAAAGGTGTTCAAACTGTAAAACTCATATTCTTTTCAGTACATCTAATCTTACAAAAACTAGATTTTAAAGCCATGTATTTACAACAGGAGAATGGAAAGTGTTAGGTTATCATGGTCCTTTAACATAAGTTTAATTTTTAAGACTCACAAAATCTCAAACTCTAATTCTCAATTCTGCTTTAGCTTTAACAAGTTTGCTTTTGATTTCTTTATTTTTAAATAAAAGATGTGGTTGGCGTTCAGTTGAAACTCTCACATTTACTTCTCTTTCCTCTGGTAAACTAAGCAGATAGCCTAATTACACATTTTTTAGGAACTGCATAAAGTATAAACATTCAGAATAAACTGTTGGAAATATTCACTTGAGCTCAATTTCCTTTTAAGCAGTCTAGTTTAGCCCAGTACTCTTCAATGGGTCATTTGTAATGTCAACCCACTATAGAGTACATCAAAGGAGCTTGTCACTAATTGATTACATTTCTCTACCACCATGATTCACAGCGCTATAGGGACAATTACATAACTGTTTGGCTTTTGCAAAACTGTGAGTTTAAGTAAACACAATTCTTTGTTATTATGATCTCTAATGGGCATATGCACAGTAAGTATCATAATATGTAACTAGATCTTACCACATTGTCTATCTGACTTGTGACTCACAAAAATCCCTCTTTTGTGGCAACTGGAGTTCTGGTGAACAGCTGCTGATCTCACACAGAAATTAAAAACATTTGAGTTGTTTTGATTTATGTTAGCTCCCATGGGAGGATAGAAATGAAAAATGGATGCTTTGTGTAAACAAAATACCATTTCTCCAAGCCCTATGAAGAAATTATTCTAAATACATGGATACATTTCTTTTATCGAAATACAGTGAGACCCTGTTACCATATTGTTAGAAGAGAGGATGAGTAACACTACTCTGACAAATCAACTGCTAGAATTTTCTTTTAATCAACAGTGTTCTGAAGGTGCAACCTTATTCTCCCACCGCTAAAACCTAAGTCTGAATATTGCATGATGCTCTAATGAAATGTAACCAGCAATGAGGATGATTAAAATGATACACTCTCAGGAAAGCCTAAGAAAATCATTTTCTCTTCTTCACAGGGTTTCTCCCCCCAAAATCCAATGTCTTAAACTTTAGCGTTTCATTCGATGTAAAATCATTTGTACATGGATGAGTGGAAATAAATAGTGTTCTCGTAGTGATAATTACTAAATGCACTAATGTAGACTTCTATGATGTGGATACATATATTTTTAAATTTCAGTTTACTTTCAATACTTCTTGCTAGGGAGAGGAGCAGGTCCTTTTATATGAGAATTCTCTTAGGATCTTGTGAAAACAGATCTTCAAGAGAGCCTATAAGCACACCAGCTGGTGTGATTGACGGGCAACACAGGAACAAAAAGCCTCTGGCTTTAAAGGTACATTCCCCTCCTCCCCCACCTAGCTCATTCTGTACTGCTTATTTGATTTTTCTTTCTTTCTTTTTTTTTTTTTAAAAGGGGTCCCTGACCTGGTGAGATTATGAAGGACCAAGCACATTATAAATGATAATGTGCCTCCCCTCAGGAAGCAGGGTTTAAGTGTCAGAGTTTTTCAGTAGTCCATGTGGTCTATTTCTCTACTTTATGGTCCCTTTGAAAAGACTGAATCATTCTTTTTAGTGAATAGCAATGAAATATTACTTTAGCATAGGAGTAGAATTTCATTCTTTTATTTTAGGATGTCCTGAAACAAAATGCCAGCCTATTCTTACACTTCCTCTAAAATGGTTTTCAAATTACCAGTCAAAAAAGTTGTTTTTTGTTACTTTTAATGGGTTAAAATATGTAAACCAAGTTTTAAATAATTTAAAATTAGTGAATATTCCAAGTGCAAGTTATTCATTAAAGTATATATTAAAAAAATTAGCAAGCAGGAAGATAATTTCTATTTTAATTATACCATTGAGAGAATTCCACTAATTAAGTTATCTATAAAAGATTTTATTTGAAAATTTCCATTTTCAACTATTTTGAAGAAGGAAGTTATGGGTTAAACTCTGTTATGGCCAAAATATCTGAGTAAAATTTTCCAACATATTCAACATGATGACAATTGCTACACAGTATAAATAGTTCCTTTGAGTTCACTGTATTGGGAATACTTCTACCTACAAACAGATTTAATAAAAACACACAGAGAAGTTGGATACTTTCTTTTGGCTCAATTGAAACTTCCATTTCTATGTATTATAACAACATAGAATGCCATTTGAAGTAAAGGGGTGTATTCTTTCCATCACTAAATATGTGTTATCAGGTGTACTAAAGTTCAGATCACATTAACAGAAATCACTTTTCATGCTTTCAGTTAATTATTTTTAGCTATAATGGAATTTAGAGAAAAGAGCAGGAGCTTTAGAATTCTAGAGACCCAGTTTGAATTCCAACTGCAACATTGATGAGAGTCTGAAGTTTAGTAAATTATTTAATTCTCTGGGTCCTGAATTCCTCATCAGGAAAGGGGATTAATATGTGGCTTAGTGGGAATTACGGAGATATGTAAAGCACATGGTCAAGTTCCTGACACATGGTGAAGATGTTGTCGTTTTAATTGCTTACGGAATTAAATCATGCATGCTAGGATACCTGGAGAAGGCAATGGCACCCCCCTCCGGTACTCTTGCCTGGAGAATCCCATGGACTGAGGAGACTGGTAGGTTGCAGTCCATGGGGTCACTACGAGTCGGACACGACTGAGCGATTTCACTTTCCACTTTCATGCATTGGAAAAGAAGGAAATGGCAACCCACTCCAGTGTTCTTGCCTGGAGAACCCCAGGGACGGAGGAGCCTGGTGGGCTGCCGTCTATGGGGTCGCACAGAGTCGGACACGACTGAAGCGACTTAGCAGCAGCAGCAGCAGGATACCTGCTCTATATTTATTGACACTTAATACTTTTAATTACCTTATTTTCAAATCCAATCAAGTTAGCAATGGTAACAATATTCTGAACTTTTATTTGTGCCAATAAATATAGTCATTTTTGTAGGAAATATAAACGAGGTAAAATAAGTTTTTAACAGAAAGAAATTAAAATGAGAAAACAAGATAGCTTTTTTTCTTTTTTTACATATGTACATGAATTCTTGTCAGTTCAGTAGAATTCATCCATTTAAGAAGAGTTTAGAATTGTAATTAAAGTACTGAGGTGCATTTGTAGTAGTGTTAGTCGCTCAGGCTTTGTGATCCCATGGACTGTAGCCCGCCAGGCTCCTATGTTCATGAGATTTTCCAAGCAAGAATACTGGAGTGGGTTGCCATTTCCTCCTCCAGGGGAATCTTCCCAACCCAGGGATCGAACCCACATTTTTTACACATCCTGCATTGGCAGGCAGGTTCTTTACCACTAGTGCCAACTAGGAAGCCCTGAGGTGCATTTGAGCAAGTATCAAAAATGGAAGATAGTTTTAACTGTCAACTACTGTAGAAAACATTAAAAAACAAGCAATGAAAAAAATTCACTGGGACTAAAAGATATATTAAATTCTCAAAAAGATGTTTTAACTTGCACAATATTAATTATATAAGAAAAGAAATAGAACTCAAAATAATATTTATAAAACATAAAGGAGGATTTCATTTTAACATGAGATAAACGTCTTACAAAGGATAGATGGTATTGTGAAATGTGATTGTGTAGATTTTCAACTTAAAAACTGTAGTGTTGACACTTCCTGTTAGAAGGCTTATGTTTATACTTTTTCTTCAAGAAAATCTTTGTGTTGAGGAACACCCTTTATTTGAAATAGTTTAAAATTCTATCTTCAGTTTGTCACCCACTTTAGGATTAATTGATGGTAATTTGAATTGATATTTGCCTTGGAATGCTTCATTAGCTCCCTTGAAACAATCATATGCATTGCAATGGAGGGGCATATCTAATAAAATTTTCAAAACCAAATACAAAATAAGGAAATATCCCAATCAGTATAAATAGGCAATAAATGTTCCAAAACAAAAATAAAATTGAAAGGTATTTTTCCTTTTCCCTTCAAAAGCTGAGAGCTGTCTTTTAACCATACTAAATAAAGGCATGCCCAGAAAAGATAAGAAATGGGCAATATTGAGCTCTGGAGCTGACCCTGGAAACAAATTTTTGGGAAAAATATTCTAACTTCATAAAATGAATATGATAGAATCCTAGTATACAAGCATGATATTTTAGAATGGGTGCATAAACCTTATCTTTTTTGACTCTATGCATTCTACCCACTCATTCACCATCTACAACATTGTCTTTGTGAATGTTACATTCCACAATATTCCAATCAGGAGATAAGTAAAATGGTTAATGAGGACAGATACACCACACAGGGTTTATTTTTGGCCAAAGTAAAACTGAAGAGGCCAGACAAAATTCCAGGAACTGAGTGTTAGTACAGGAACTATACACACCATACACATGTTTGAGTAATCTAATCAGCTTCTGCTCTCCTTTGCATACACAAAGGTACTTCCTTCTGAGCATTTCCACATTTACACTGCTCACCACTTGATATGGTTCATTAAGTCAAAATTAAGTGATGAGAACAGAGAATGGAATTCTCTCCAACTTATTCTCTAATTGTGAGCTCAATTCTGAGAGAAGTCAAGATGCTTTAAAACACTGGACTACAATATTTATTTCGGTTTCGTTCATGATACCTTTTGAGCTAGATATCTAACGTGTTGTCTAAAAAATTATGTTTCTAAAGTGAAATATCTCCTAACTCCTTTATCTGGGGGTCCATTATTTTACAATTTCTGTGTAGGACTAGCCTTTTGACCAAATTGTACGTAGTTTCCAAAAAAACATCAGTTTGGTTGTCCTGCAGCTTTAAATCCATCTTATCTGAATTGATGGAACATACTAAGTATTACATATTTAGATACGAAAAACAAAACAGTGTTTTAAAGCTAATACCAGTAGAAGAGAAACTAAAGAGGTCTCCTTTGTCCTTTTAATTTTTGTCTACAACACTGTGCAAACTTGTACAACACAGTTTAATTAATTTATCACAGAAAGAGAAAAGACTATATCATTCAAACAACCTACAACCACCTAAATTGGCATCACATGAAGAAATGGCAAAGTGACTTGGGGAATGAGTAGAGGTAATTAAATGTGATACTGTATTCAGTTTGCAATTCTCCTTTTATCTTAACTATAGGGGAACTTTGAATCCAATCATGGGTATCCTCTCCTTCACCCATAAATATGGAGAATGTAATTCCTTTTTGTCAGTGAGAAAACTACCCAAGAAATACATTGTTAATTCTGAAATTCTGAAAGTTGGCAGGAGAGCAGGTAAGGAAATACAAAGCTTTGGTCCTATGTTCTGGTGAGAACCACACAGTGCTTCTAAAAGGATAGTGGACCAACATTTCTTGATACCCCTCAGTTTTCAGTTTTTTAAAAGTCTTAGTCTTAAACAATAGAATGAAACTTCTATTATAAAAACCCTTTGATAATGTAAAGTATTAAGTAGATAGATGCAAGGGATTATTAGTTCATTCAAACAAAAGAAGCTGGACTCATTAATTCAGGTTAACAATTATTCTAGGATGATTTTAATATACTCTGAAAGTAGATTAATGTCACATAAGGGACTAACTACTTAGTAACTGGATTCATTAAGGACTATAGTTGACCACAGAACAAGTGAGTTTAAACTGTGAGGGTCCATATATATGTGGATTTTTTTCAATAAATACTATGGTATTATGGGATCCATGGTGGGGAATCTGCAGATGCAGAACTGCATATACAGAAAACTTCTTGTGGGAATTGAGAATCCTAGGACTCTGGAATTCAAGTGAATCCTGGAACCAACGCTGAAGTACACACAGTGACCACTGTATATTTAATTTGTGCTGTGTGTGCTTAGTCGCTCAGTTGTGTCTGACTCTGTGCAACCCCATGGACTGTAGCCCACCAGGCTCCTTTGTCCACGGGGATTCTCCAGGCAAGAATATTGGAGTGGGTTGCCATGCTCTCCTCCAGGGAAACTTCCCAACCAGGGGATCAAACCCAGGTTTGAGACTAATTTAAAATTCAGAAGTTTGCAATGGGCTTTATTTCTTTTGATATATACAATTCCATGATATGAAGATTTTTATTGTTGGAATAAGAAATCTGTGGTTGAGTAGGATTAAACTTGCCCAAAGTTTCAGTAGTAGTGATGCAAAGTATAAATGAAATTGTCCTATTAATGTTGACATAATAACAACATTCTTATGTCAATAGTGGAGGGAGGGAATTTATGCACTACTAGCTTATAAGAAATAGAAAAAATTTACTTATATGTTAATTTTTTTAATGTACATAGATGAAATTGAGAAAATGAAAAACCTTAGGATACAGCTGAGGCTATTAAAATCAGAATCAATTTTGTGGAGTATTTCATCTCCAAAAGGCTTCTGAAAGAAATATGCAGATACTTAAAATTAGTAACAGGATATAAATCTGAGATAGTTTTTCTCAGAGGAATAAGCAAGCTGATACTTACTACATAAACCTTCTTAACAGCAAAATACATAAAAATAATACATGTATTATTTGTAAGGTCTTCTTTGAATTGATTTTACTAATCCAGCCTTTTAAAATTTACAGATTTTAAATGAGTCTTTTGTGACAGCTGTAAAAATTCTATTACACATTCTTGATAAAATATGGTGTCAGAAGGAGAAGAATATAGGTAGTAAATAAATCAAATAAATAAAACTGACCTTTAAATTCAGAAGCTCAGATTTTAATCCAGTAAGCATCGTTTTTTTGAGCTATTTCCTTTTCAAGATATCAATAAGGAGTATTCTTTCATTCCCAGAACAATCATAGCATTCAACAACATATTTCATCTATGTGATAAAGTAGCTTGAAATTCTTGAAACAGGTTCCCAAAAGGGATAGAAAATTAGTTAAATAGTAATTTTCATCTACTAGGACTGATTAAAGGGTAAAATGAAACTTTATTGCAAACATCATTTTCAATTACTTTCTAACACCCCATAAAAATGTGAAAAGCGTATATTTCTACATTTGCCTGCACTGTTGGGACAGATAGCCCAATATTTATTATGAAAAATTATTCAAGGTAAACTTGTCAAACAGTTCATTCAATTGCTTTTTTCTCAAATATAGAATATATATAAAAAATAAAAACCAGGCAGAACTTTTCAAAGCAAAAGAAAGAGAAGTTTTATTTCCTTAGTTCTCAATTCTTCAGGAAAAAGGGGAGAGTGGGGTCAGGGAAGCTCAGGATTTGAAGAAGGGTTTGCAAAAGTCATTCCCCTGCCTCCCCAAGACATTTCCTGCTGGAGAGATGGGAGCATCGATCAGCCAGTGTTACCTGAGCCAATCTGTTTACCTCAGACTGTAAATCACCTCAGTGGATCTTAGCCCTGGACCCCTCTGAGATGTCCTGTTCAACTTACAGACATTATCCATTTACAGGCATTTTTTTTTTTTAAGTGAAATAAAACCCCTATACATTTCAGAAAAAAATGTGTTTACACAACCAAATGATTTCACATCTGGTGAAATTGAAGCTACCATTCTATAAAAACAACTTCACAGTTAGGGTTAGAGTGTTCAGAAAATATTGTGATACATTGTAAAATATCACTGGACTATAAATTGATATAAACTGTACATTTCAAGATTTTAATAGGTTGATTAATTATTTAACATTTCTTTTAATTCATTTCTCTGATAAGCGCCAACCTGCTGAAGTTATTTTTATTAGGTGAAATTACAGAATTACTGTACAATAATGCATTAAATGTTCTTATTAGAATTTTTAATAATTATTTGAATGTGGTATTCACAAAATTGAAATCTCTTGGTAACATGTCAAGTATATAACTAAAAAGCCAGTAGAAATAAAATAGATTTGTTTTGTGATGGGTTAATTGCATTTGGAAAAATCCATCTAGTGAACTGATCCACTTTGGAAATAATGTCTATATTGGTATGGATAACATAGTAACAAGAAACAGGAAAAAAAAAAAAGACAAGAAATTCTATTAAGAAGCACGTGTTCATCTATGCTGGAAACAATCTTCTATTTGAAAGCAATAGCATGGTTTAAATTAATTTTCTTTTATCTTCTTTATAACAATGAGTGTCCTGTTTATAGGTAAAATATTTCTAGAATCTGTGGCTAATTTCACACCTATAAATTCCCACAACCTGTCTGCTACATGGAGGAAGCCATCTCTATATCAGGTTACAAGAGCAACAAATGTTCTATGTCCTTAAACATATTATTATAAGTACTTGTAACATGTTTTTTCCCCACAGAAATGTTTGCACTAATTGGTAAAAGTAGAAATGGAATAAGTTTTGTCTTCAATGTAACGAGTACAGGTGTAGGGAAAGTAAAAATTCAAACAGTAAATAAAAGCCAACAGATCAAATCACTCTACATTTCCAGTAACTTAAATTAGGGACTACAACTAGGACAAAAATGAAATCATTCAGACATAGGAAACTTGTACATTTATTTGTGTTGGAATGTATAATTTTTAGCTTGTAAATCTCAAATTTAACTTTCATGATAAGCCTCCAAAGGCAAGCATTAACTTCATATTTCTTTCATTCATTCATTTAAATTCACCTGTGGACCTACTATGCTGCCCAGTGCTGTGCCAGTCAGTGTGAAGATGGCAGTGAGCAAAACAAAGTTCCTTTGCTCATGGAGGAAAACAGACATGAGGAGGATAAACTATGAACATATATGTCATATACTGACAAGTTCTATCAGAAAGAAGAAAGCAAGGTCAAGCAAGGGACTGAAGTGGTATTTTATGTCCTCTGGTTTGAGAGGTCCTTGCTGATAAAATGAGATTTGGAAGGAGACCTGAATGCAGTGAGAAACAACCATTGCATTAGGTCCTACACCTGTTATTTGGCTCTTTGAACTGATCTGTAAAATTAAATTGTAAATTGATAAGATGGCCAATCAACAAAGATGACATTTTAGAGATAGTTGATGTTATCTTCAGTTTTTCACTACGATTACTGTATAATGATTGGATCTATTCCCAAACTTAGCATGAAATAATTGGAAAATATTCAAGGTTAGCTGTTAGTAATGCATCTAGGGGCATCCTGGGTGTCTCAGCAGTAGAGAATCCACCTGCAATGCAGGAGGCGCAGGAGACATAAGTTTGATCTCTGGGTCAGGGAGAACCCCGAGGGGAGGAAATGGCAATCCACTCTAGTATTCTTGATGGGGAAAATGCCATGGACAGAGGAGCCTGGTGGGCTAAAGCCCATAGGGTTGCAATGAGTCAGACATGACCGAGAGACTGAACACTCACATGCTGCATCTAGAGAACGAATTTTAAAGTGAAGAGCTATCTCCAGGAGATATTTCCCAGTCAATATACAGCTAAAACACAGCCCCAGAAGCACTGTTCCCTCTGTAAGCTAATGCTACACTACAAAACAGAAACAAAAACCAACCATAACCTCATTAAGTATCAGTAGCTACTAGAGTGATCTTAAGAATCACCTGAAGATTTGTGAAGAGGAGAATCTAGGTCCTCTTAGGCTATTTCATGTTTATCTGTACATGTGGCAGGGAGGCACGTGTACCTAGGCAGCAATGAGGAGCTAAATGGCCATAATACACTTAAAATCTGAGTCATTCTATAAAAATATTAAACAGCTTTCAAAAATCAAACAACTTGAATAAAGAAAAGCCCTACTAGAAAAATTCGTGGCCATCTGTATTGGTCAAAGATAATTTTAAATGTTGTATGAGATTGTGAAATATGAATACCTTTTACATAGTTATCAGAAGATAATTTGGGTGACCATACCACTTCTAAACCTTAAAAATCAGGAGTATTTAATGAAACATATTGTATTCAGCCAACTGTCCAAACATTTTTTTTTTGGCTGTATATAATAGTAGTCACAACAAAATAGTGGATATGAAAAAAAGACAAACCATAAATTTAAAATTTAGAAACAACTCAGAACCTATCCAAACAGATGTGAAATTGTGTTCCTTTGAACCACATTTAACTATTGTTCCATTTGCTTACTTTTTTAACAAAACTGTCTAATTGAGCATTCACAATCTAATAAAGTGCACACCAGGACCTACACAGACCTCTTGTTAGGCCCTGAAGGGTAAAGGTTTTGTATCATTTCCAGATTTTCAATTAGATCCTAATTATAACATGCTTCATTTAAAGCTACAGGAATCCCAACCCTGTCAGCACTAGTGGACCATAACATGTCTGTCTTAATTAGATCTGATTAGTTCTGGGCCCAGCTCACATTGTGTACCCTGACTCTGTTAAAAGCTGCTCATCTGTTTGGCAGCTGCTGGTGTGGAAGAACCTTATTCATCATGTTGCAAGAGAGTGTGTTCCCTCACCTTTCTCTCCTGGGATGCTGGGCCTTTTGATATTCCATAACTCCATGCTGCTGCTGCTAAGTCGCTTCAGTCAGGTCCGACTCTGTGCGACCCCATAGACAGCAGCCCACCAGGCTCCTCTGTCCATGGGATTTTCCAGGCAAGAGTACTGGAGTGGGTTGCCATTGCCTTCTCCCCATAACTCCATAGGATCAGCCAAATAATGCACTTCACTTGTCACTGGTAGTATGGCGGAGCTGGAAGTGGAAACCTCAGCTGCTCAGCGGCTACTACTGGAAGCACTGTGAGCTTGTCCTACTCTCCTAATCAACAACATTCTATTGCAGATTTCAAGTTTTCCAGCGATTGACTTATCTCATGCATTTTGTCAGCCTGTATTATTACTGTTGTCGTTGTTTAGTTGATAAGTTGTGTCTGACTCTTTTGCGATGCCATGGAGGCTATCCTGTCAGGCTCCTTTGTCCATGGGATTTCCCAGGCAAGAATACTGAAATGGGTTGCCATTTTCTGCATTACAAGAAGACTATATGAACTAACACTTGGCATGCATTTTCTGAAATCCATTTTCAAATACAATCATCAGTGTTATCAATTTCATATATATATATATATATATATATATATATATATGAAATTGTTAACTCTTAAACATGTGTGGTGACATCCATTGGAGTTTTTTCTCTGGCATTTTCAATTTGCTTCCAGAAGCCACCAGATGAAAATGCCTGTATTGATTTTTTTTTTTAATTTGATACACAAAGCTTATTTCAGGACTAACGATTCACAAGCCATCAGAACATCCTCATTTACTCTGCTTTGTACCTGGGCAGAATTTTGATAATGGTTGAATTAATATTGGGCATTGACATCTTTATCTATAGTTAATGGGACTTCTCATTTACTTGTGAGTAATAGCTGATGGTTATCTGATTCTCTGAAAGGGATCGAACCCTTGTCTCTTATGTCTCCTGCATTGGCAGGTGGGTTTTTTACCGCTAGCGCCACCTGAGAAGACCCATGTGTTTTTACATATACTAATTTAATCCAAATAGCAATTCTTACAGGGATGCACCACTATTTAACACTATGGAGTGCATAATTTCAATTTTAAAGTGAGAAAATACATAGAATGTGGGATTAAATAAATTTCCCAAACACCCAGTTATGAAATTGCAGAGGTAGGATTTGAATTTCTTTCTACTATTATGGGCCTTATATAAGATTTATTTCGTCTAGAATTTAGAGTCCTAGGGAGAGGAGAATGAGTTTTTCCTGACTTCTATTAGAGTATAACTATAACTTTGGTCTCATTTTAAACCCACCACCTCCTTGTTCATCAAGCTCCATCCTTCTTTAGAGTTCTCACACACATCAAGTTCATGTCAACCTAAGAGCCATTGCCATAGCTGTTTCCCTTGTGTAGAGATCTGTAATCCTGACTATTGACAGGGTCCTCATTCCTGTTATATCTGATGACTTAGCTCACATCTCAGTCCTTCAGAAAACTTTTCACTAACCTCCTTGCCCAAAAATAGTATTTTTCAAGCCATCAATTTCTCACATTATTCTCTATGTTTAAATTTTTGCCACAGCTAATACTGTCTCAAATTATCCTTTACTCCTCTTACAGAGTCTGAAAAGGTCCGTGAAAGCAGTTACTGATCTTGTTCATGGTTGTTTCCCCAGACTTGGAAAGGTATTAATAGTTGGCACAGGTAGGTTCAATAAATACTTCAAGCATGTACAGTCAGATAAACTATCAATAGCTATTGAATTCTACTGAAAGGGGAAATTGAAGAATTACAGTTAAGCAGTCATTTATCTAGGGCTTCCCCAGTGGCTCAGCAGTAAAGAATCAGCCTGAAGGAGCCTCAAGAGATTTAGGTTCAATACCTGAGTCAGGAAGATCCTCCCAGAGGAGGGCATGGCAACCCACTCCAGTATTCTTGCCCGGAAGAACCCCGTGGACAGAGGAGCCTGGTGGCCTACAGTCCCTAGGGTCACAAAGAGTCAGACATGACTGAAGCGACTTAGTATGCACACATAGTCATTTATCTAACCTCAAGGACTACAGCCAGAGCCCACAGTCAGTACTACTGGCTTAATTCATTAAGCTCCAGTGCCCTCACAGTGAGAAGTAGACATCCGAGCTCTAACTCTTCTGCCTTTTTTTTTTACATCTAGTCTCCAACTTGCAACCTAAACAGGTATACAGTTTCCAGTCTCATTTCTCTGGGGCTGAGAGCTAGTGTTGCAAATCTGCTTAGCACACCAAGCTATTCCAGGTAAGTATATAACTTCTTTTCATTCTCCAACTTCCCACTCAATTCTACCCCACCCCTCCATCCACCAACCCTTTTAACAGGTATTGAAGTACTGGTGCTAAGCATCAATACCAAATTAGGACTGAGGCATATTATGCTATCCATTTTGATGATTACTGCTAATCAGACTGCCTAAATTTTACATATTCTTTGCTCTTCCTCTGATAATTGAATATTGCCACACTCTAGGACTCCACAGTTAACCTGCTATTCCCTAAATATACTGTCTCATAGATTCTCTCTCCTGATGCAGATTTAAAAACCATCCATGAATGTCTCCGAATTCCTATATCCATCCCAGATCTACCTGCTTAGCTTCAGATTCACTTATGCAAACCCCCACTCATTTTCACATAGAGAAATCAAATTTTAAGTGTTTATCTCTCTGGTCTTTTACCAACATGACTCCAGATGCCCCCAAGTTTGATTTAGAAAATGTTATCAGCATGTCTTGTAAACTCTATTTCCAAAAAGTATTTCTCAAATCCAATCACTTCTTTATGTTTCCATTCACACCACCAAGGTTTGTATAATTAGCATTGGCTATTTGAATTAAAGCACTATTCTTCCCAATATTCTGCTCTCAAATCACTTGTGGCTTTCAGAATGAGGTCTTTCCTGATCTTCATATTTAGATGTAGATCTCCATATTGTGAGCCATTTTTAATTTCATTTCCCTACTTTATTTATTTCAATGAAACAATCTATACCAGAGATCACATATTTTATTATTACACTCATTTATTGTCTACATTCCCAATGGAATATGAGTTCACTGAGGTCAATTCCAGTGCCCAGAGCAGCTACTGACAGATAATAATGGTTGAAATATTATTTATTGAATAAATATATAAATGAGAGATGTTATACTCTAAAATTGCAACTGTTCTTCAAAGCTAAGATATCATACTCAGACCAAACTCCTTCATGTAAATAGATCTCCTCAAATGGAACTTGGACCAAATGATCAATCTTTCAGGTATCTTCAGGCGTCTCTGAACTTGGAGAAGGAGTAATTTATTTTCAGGTTGAGATACTGACAGTTCTATACGTCCCCACCTTCACTATACACATATGTGTAAAAGAACATCTATTCATTTATTACCTCATTCATTTAACATGTTTTGTAACTGTAACAGCTGCTTAAAAAGAATAACGTAGAATATCTACCTACCCTTAGATATTACCACCTTTTCAGTGTTTTAATTTCTATTTAATTTCAGCAGATTAGATATTAAAATACACACATACATACACATATATAACAGAGATGAAAGAAAAGTCATTCAATAAACCAAAGTTGTCATTTATAATCCCCCAAATACCATTTAAGTTTTCAAAAGTATGATTGACCATAAAAAAAATTAGAGGCATTTCAAATGCAGTTGCTGAAAAAAATCACATAATTAAAAAGTTAATAAAATTCCAAGGAAGTTTTAAGATACTGGCAGAAAACAGACTGCAATATTATTTATGCCTTTTCACTAGACAATTTGACAAGGGTACAGATTTGAAAGCAACACACTATTTTACGAACTTTTATCCTTACTTTTAATATGCAACCTCTTGTGTGATTAAGACAGATGGATTGTCTGCAGACAATGGATTTAGTGTATGAAGCCAAGAAAATTGTCTTTCTTTCAGTACTTTTGGGAGCTTTCTTCTAAACCTTTATAAATCCCTTTCTATATAGCTCAACTAGAAAAGACTGCCAGGTTCTAGTATTTCTTAGTGTCTGGGATCCCCATAAACAGAATGATTACTTATGGCTAATCTTTCAGAGATTACAAGTTATGTGCAAGGAGATAGAAAGAATCCTAGGGTCAATATGCAGATGAAACAATCCTCTCTTTTAGCCCCATTTGCCTAAGTTCTGACAACCCAATCCATACATAGGTGGGAAATAGTCCCTTGAAAAAATTTATTTCACATGTTGCTAAGTTACTCACCAGTTAAAGAAAACTACATGAATAAGAAAGATTAAAATGCTTCTACACAGTATATCACCTGCAATATGCATTTATGAGTCATATAGTAGTTATTTAAAGTTATTTCAGAAAACCAGACACTTGAGGATGAGAAACGAAGATAAATAAATGTAGATATGAGCCCATACAGTTGTGTTAAACTTGGCAGCTTAAATTCACGGGCATTATTTGTAAAGATTTTATTCCTTTTGTTTGTCTTTACCTAAAGTTAGAATAAAATCTAGCCTAAAGTTCAGGTTTTAGGCTTATTCCATAGAAAGCTAAGAAGCTTTGGTGTTTCACCTAAATTTTAAGGATGAGAATTGTCTATGACCTCCTGATTCTATCTAAGTTTCATACTGGCCTATAAAAGCTTAAAATTATAGTCACATTATCTATGCTTGGATGTTTCCCTTCAGAGTTACATTTTTTAATTTATTTTGAATTTGGATGATGAGTTTACAATGTAAAAATCTGATACAGGCTTCTGAAAATCCTAGTCACTTATACTTTCAATAAATGCTCATTGTGCAATAAGAGTTATTGGGTGTTGTCATAGAGAAGTGAAAAATGCATAAAACATGTCTGACTTTACAGAGCTTACATTGTAGTGGGGGTAACAATCGTACCCAAGATAAACAAGAAAGTGTATAGTATCTTAGAGAGTGGTGAATGTTAATTGGAATGACTATTTAGAGAAGATAATTTGTTGATTTGTGGGTAGAATTGTCAGAGTATTTTCTGAGAGGGAATGAGTTCTAGTATAAAAGACAGTTTTAGTGAGAAACATGGAAAATTTATCCTTGGTACTGGGAGAGAGTTTCAATTCTGTTGCCAGGCAAATAGGTAAATATATGAATGTGGTGGAGGTGGTTTGTTGAAATTATTTTATGGCTGTGTTTATGTTGTTAGAGGCTAAGGTGACATAAAGTAATGTAATCTTAAGGGATGAAAAATTACTAAGGAATTGTCTGGAAGGTTGGGAGAATGAATAGATTAGGAATTATAATACAAATGTTCAAGAGCATCAGGGGCCCACTTAAACTTATTAAAGTATTTTATTCATTCACTTATTTCCTACTTTCCTTATTTTGATTATTTCTGGCAAGGTTATATCATTCTGAAATTGCATCAGATACTATAATGATTATCAAGAAAGAATGCAGCTGTCCTGTATATCATAGAACATTATTCATTACTCTAGAATACTGAGATAAGTAAATGAATCAAGATAGTGACACACTCTTATTACATGCCGTAATGCTTAATGTGTGCCAATTTACAATTTGATCGTCACATACATAGACAATTAAGAACTTATATTTCTAAAAATGTGTTTTGTCTCTACAATTGACTTGGAAATATTTGTATTCTATGAATTAGTTTCTGTTTCTTTATAGAGAGAGCTAAACAAATGGCATCTCCATTTTCAAATAAGCAAAAGTTACTTCCTATACATGTATGTAGGAGAAGGCAATGGCACCCCACTCCAGTACTCTTGCCTGGAAACTCCCATGGACGGAGGAGCCTGGTAGGCTGCAGTCCATGGGGTCGCTAAGAGTCGGACACGACTGAGTGACTTCACTTTCACTTTTCACTTTCATGCATTGAAGAAGGAAATGGCAACCCACTCCAGTGTTCTTGCCTGGAGAATCCCAGGGACAGGGGAGCCTGGTGGGCTGCTGTCTATGGGGTCGCACAGAGTCGGACACGACTGAAGCGACTTAGCAGTAGTAGCATGTATGTATGCGTGTATGTTAAGGATGACACCGAGCAGAAAAAATAAATCATCACAAGGGCTATCCTTCCCACCGACTACATATTATCTTCCCAGCTCACCATGTAGAAGTGATAACTTTCTTCCTTGAATTCCCATGGTTCTCTGTGTACTTGTTAAATATTCCTACCCTCTAATTTTGTTGTGTAGGTTTCTGATAAGTATATTTTAGCTACCCAACTAGATTTTCAGGACCCTCAGAGAAGCACAGAACTGAGATCAACATCATCATTTATGGAGCCAGACTATCTGGCACTTTCTTTTTTCTTGCAAGTTATAGCAAATGCTTACTTTACTTCAGAAGTCATACATACTTGCGTGCAGACACACCTACCCACATGTACACACAGAAACTAACCAACCAAATACTGCCATTTCCTACTTGAGTAATCTTGGGAAAAGGATTTAATTCTATGAATGTATTCTCTTGCAAAATGCTCATAATAGTACTTCTTAACTTATAGACTTAAGCATATTAATATAAGTAGTATAATTAAAGGATTTCAAATACTGTCTGGGAGACCTGTGGATTAAGACGGCAAAGTAGGAAAATTCTGAGCTCACCTTCTCCTATAGACACATCAAAACTACAGCTATAGACAGAATAAATGTCTCTGAAAAAAACCTGAGTACTAGCAGAGCACATCTACATGTTCTACAACTTATTTAAGGGATATAAAGAAGAGGCAACATCAAGATAGGCAAAAAAAAGCAGAGACTCCATCTAGACAGAAGCCACACTACCAGGGTGGCAACCCATAAGCAAGAGAAATATCATAACAACAATGTTCCCCTCTGAGGACTGAGAGGTCTGAGCCCCAGAATAGGCTTCCCAGCCTGGGGGACCTGGACTAGGAAACTCAGCCCCAATAACATCTGGACTTTGAAAACAAGTGGGGCTTATACCTTTGAGAGCTGAAATGCTGTAGGAAAACAAGACTTGGTTTTAGAAGGGCTTGTGTGCAAACTCACTTGCTCCAAGTTCCAGATGAGAGGCAACAGCTTGAAAAGCACCTGGGTCATCCAAAAAGAAGATTCACTGACTAATATCAGGGCAGGTGCTGGAGGAGCAGGGATCTGATGGAATTTTCTAGTGACAGGAGCACTGGTGGGCACCATTTTTAAAGAAACACTCCTTCATTTATCTGGTCTGATACTGGAGGGTGGGATTTCTGTCACGCTCAATCAACCTAGTTAATGTCATGCACCCCCACCTTGATGTTCCCTTGAACACTTGCCTCAACCAACCTGCCTGCTCTGGCCATTCTCTTCAAAGATGCTCCTGTTCTACTCCACCTGGTGGGCAGCCCCAGCCAGAAGGGCAACCCTCCAGCATGCTCCATGGGGCCATAGCTGTACCTCAGTATGCTCCCAACAGTCATGGGCAGGCCTGGAAGCCAGCAGGCTGGGGGCCAGACACATTCAACACCACACCTGTGATAATCATGGTCAGCACTCATAGAAAGCTAGGGTGAGGACCAGCCCCCACAATTGGGACATTCACAGCAGTTGTAGATGAGTTATTCAGCCAGCTGAATCAGAGGCCACCCTGCTCACTAATGCACCTGTAACAATTACGGCTTGATCTCACAAGAGGGTGCATCTAGCTTACACATAGCAGACACCCACAGCATCTGGATCTGGTAATCAGAAGGGATTGTGCCACTGGGTTCCACAGTACACCTCATACATAAGACTAATATTTCAAGGCTAAGAATATACTCCCTAATACATAGAAGCAAACATAGAGAGTGAGGAAAAATGAGGAGACAAAGGGATAGTTTCCGAATGAAAGAATATGAGAAATTCTCCAAAAAATGAAATGGAGACAAGCAATTTACCAGATAAATAGTTTATAGTAATAGTTATAAACATGATCACTGAACTTGAGATAAGAACAGATGAACTCAGTGAGAACCTCAACAAAGAGAAAATATAAGAAAAGCAAATCAGAACTAAGAATACAATAACTGAAATAAAAACACACTAAAAGAAGTCAACAGAAGACCAAAAGATTCTTAAGAATGGATCAGCAATCTGGAAAACAGGATGGTGAAAATCACTCAATCAGACCAGCAAAAAGGAAAAAAAAATAAAAATGAAGATAGCTTAAGGGAGCTCTGGGACAGCATTAAGCATACTAATATTTATATTTTAGAAGTCTCCAAAGGAAAAGAGAGAGACATGGGGACAGAAACCCTATTTGAAGAAATAATGGCTGAAAACTTCTTTAACCTGATAAACGAAACAGACATTCAAGTCTAGGTAGCACAGAAAATCCCCAACAAGATGAACCCAAAGAGACTCACACCAAGACACATTACAATGAAAACACAATGCATAAAGATAAAGAGAGACTATTAAAAGCAGCAAGGAAAAACGTTTTGTTATGAAAAAGGAACTCCCCATAGGACAATCAGTTAATTTTACAGTAGAAATACAAGCCAGAAGAGGCTGGCATGATATATCCAAAGTGCTGAAAGGAAAAAAAAAAAAAGCTTACAATTAAAAATACTCTATTCAGGAAGGTTATCATTCAGAAATAAAAGAGAAATAAAGAATTTCCTAGATTAGCAAAAGCTAAAAGAGTTCATCACTACTAAACTGGTCATATAAGAAATGTTGAGATCTGTTTAAAATAGAGAAAGACTGTACTAGAAACAAAGAAATTATGAAAGAGAAAGCTCTCACTGGTAAATCAAACATATAGTGAAAGTAGCAAACCAGACTACTAGTTTGAAGCTAGTTTGAAGGTTAAAAAAAACTAGTAAACTCATCTCTATTTAAAATAATCAATATGCAAAATAAAAAGATGCAAAATATGATGTCAAAAGCATAAAATGTGGGATGAGAGAGGGAATAAAAATGTAGTGCTTTCAGAATATGTTCAAACTTAAGCAATTGTCAACTTAAAATAGACTGCATTAAATATAGATTGTTATATATATAAGCATCAAATTAATCACAAACCAGAAACCTATATACATGCTCAGTCACTTCAGTTTGTGTCCAAACCTTTATGACCCCATGGACTGTAGCCCTCCAGGCTCCTCTGACCATGGGATTCTCTAGGTAAGAATACTGGAGTGGATTGCCACGCCCTTCTCCAGCGGTTCTTCGCGACCCAAGGATCAAACCCGTTTCTTACACTTCCTGCATGGGCAGATGGGTTCTTTACCACTAGCACCACCTGGGAAACCCTATAAAACCTATATGCTATGCTATGCTATGCTAAGTCACTCGAACCGTGTCCGACTCTGTGCGACCCCACAGACGGCAGCTCACCAGGCTCCGCCGTCCCTAGGATTCTCCAGGCAAGAATACTGGAGTGGGTTGCCATTTCTTTCTCCAGTGCATGAAAGGGAAAGGTGAAAGTGAAGTCGCTCAGTCGTGTCCGACTCTTAGCGACCCCATGGACTGTAGCCTACCAGGCTCCTCCGTCCATGGGATTTTCCAGGCAAGAGTACTGGAGTGGGGTGCAATAGATACACAAAAAATAAATAGGAAAGAATGAAAACATATCACTAAAGAAAGTCATCAAATCACCTGGGAAGAGAACAAGAGACAAAGAAAGAAACAGAGAAATACAAAACAACCAGAAAACAACTAACAAAATGGCAAGAAGTACATACCTATCAATAATTACTTTAAATATAAATTGACTAAATGCTCCACTCAAAAGGCATAGGGTGGCTAAATGGATTAAAAAAAAAAAAGTCACATGTGTATGCTGCCTACAAGAGACAGTCATGTAAGATCTAAAAACACATACAGATTGAGAGCAAAGGGATGAGAAAAGATATTTCATGCAGAGGGAAATACAAAGAAAGCTATACTTATATCAGACAGAATAGATTTTAAAATGATAACCATAATAAAAGACAAATGAGGGCATTACATAAGGGATGTAACACTTATAAATATCTTTGCACCTCAAATAGAAGAACCTAATTCATAAAGTAAACATTAATAAATATAAGGGAAATACTGATAGTAATATAGTCATAGTAGTGGAACTTTACTTCCCATTTATATTAATGGATATAGTCTAGAGAGAAAAAAACAGTTAGAAAACATTGGCCTTAAACTACATACTACATTATATCAACCTAATAGTTATATATAGAGCATTCTATTCCCAAACAGCAGAATACATTCTTTTCAAGTGTACATGGAATATTCTCTGGGATAGATCACATGTTAGATCACAAGTCTCATTAATTTAAGATGATTGAAATCATATTTTCCAACCAAAACAAAATAAAACTAGAAATCAATTAATAAGAGGAGAACTAGAAAAAAATCACAAACATATGAAGGTTAAATAACATGTTATTGACCAATGGGTCAACAACAACAACAGAAATCAAATTGGAAATTAAAAAAGTACCTTCAGACAAATGAAAATGAGAAACAGAATTCTAAAATATATGGGAACTGCAAACTCATTCCTGAGGGGGGAATTTTATAGAAATACAGGCTTCCTTCCCCAAACAAGAAAATTTTCAAACAAAAAATAAAATTTTACACCTAAAGAAACTAGAAGAAGAACAAAGCCCAAAGTTAGTGAGAGGTATGAAATAAATAACAGAGAAGAAATCAATGAGCTAGACACTTTAAAAGTCACAGAAAATGTGAATGACACTAATAGGTGATTCTTTGAAAACAGACAAAACTGATAAAACTAGACATATTCATTAGGAACAATAATATCAGAAGTAAAAGCAGAGAAGTTTGAGACAACATCACAGAAATACAAGGAATCATAAGAGATTACTATGAACCATTATGTCAACAAATTGGACAACCTAGAAGAAAAGGATAAACTCCTAGAAATATACACTCTTTCAAGACTGAATTGGAAGAAATAGAAAATCTGAATAGACTGAACACTATTAAAAAAAAAATCAAGTCAATAATCAAGCAACTTCCAACAAACAAATGTCCAGGATTAGATGGCTTCATAGGTGAATTCTGTCAAACATTTAAAGAATTAATATCTATTCTTGTCAAGCTATTCCAAAAAATATTGAAGAGGAAGATCTCATTTTATTAGGCCAGCTCAAGAGTGATCAAGAGTTAGGCATTGGAGGTATAGACATGAAGGTGGCAAAGACAAGAAAGAGGATGCTAAAAGCAATGGTGGAAGACAAGAGTGAATCCCACGGACAGACGAGCCTGGTGGGCTACAGTCCATGGGGTTGCAGAGTCAGACATGACTGAGCAACTAACACTTTACTTTCTTGATCAAACTGTATACAAAATCTGCCCTTAATCTTTTCAGTCATCTGCATCTTGGTTAAGTGAGGACTAGATATGGTAGAGTGGGGTCTCTACCATTTCCAACTAAAAATGTTCTAATAGCTATTCAGTTAATTCTGTGATGAGGTAGCTTACCTAATCAAATCCCAAAATAAGTAGTCAACTTGGAACAGAAAAATGTGCTTTAAAATAGAACTCTCATTCATATATATATATATATACACATACATATATATACTTATTTTCTACTGTGCTAGTAATGTACCATTGTTTTATCTCCAGTCATTACACACATGTACACACATACCTAAACATACACAAACATAAATAGCTATAATAGCTATAAAGCCTCTTCCTAGTTTAAGGGAATCTTTTTGACTGATTTCTTTTGTAAATGTGAATTACATATGTGTTTTTACATTTTCTAGTAGCCACATTTAAGAAAGTAATAAACAGATAAAATTAATTTTATTAATATACAAATCTACAAAATATTATAATTTCAACATAAAGTCAACATAAAATTATTAATAAAATGTTATGTCTTTGAAAACCATCTCTTACAACACTTCTGAATGGACTCAATAGACTCATGTAGCTGGTGGTTCTCAAACTGAACAGTATAAGTCTGAATTAATGTGTGGCTTAATTCTGCTCTTCCTAGTAATACTGATCAATATATTTTCTTAATAGAAATAAAGGAAAGTTATAAAAAATGGCTGTGGGATACATCTCAAAGTATTATTTGTGCAATTGGGAACACAGGCTTAGCAAAATGTCTGGGCTTAACAGCAGGTTCCACATTTATTAAGTCAGTCTGACTAGTAAGCTCCTTGAATACTGCTGAGAAATAATTGGACATGATTAATGAATTAAACGGCAAAGGGCACAAGAAATATTTCCACAATGTTTATTTTTATTTAAAAAATAAAGTGAAAACTGCCTAAGCAGTAGATATGAAAATAGTTGTAGACTTGGAGCTGCTTCTTCATGTGAAAATATGAAAAACAAGTTAAATGTATTAAACGCTAACATCTAATATAACTCTGAGATTTCCTGTTTCTGTTATTATAATTATGGCAGACATGCAACTTGGAGTACAGTGAAAAGAAAAACAAATGTCTACAATTAAATTTGCTTTCTAAGTACTTGAATAAAAGTTAAGAGCTGTCACCTATTGAAGTTTAACAAAGTTCTCTTTACAGTATTTTTAATCCTCCCAACAGCTCTATTGTTATTTTACTATATATATATGACAAACTGAGACATTAAATATCTTGCTGAAGGTCAAGAGTTGCTGAGATATATAACCAGGGTAGATCCTTCATACATTTTCTAACTTTAGAATAGTAAATAAATTTCATGGAGAGATACATGTAATGTTTTAAGTAGTATATTATTATGTTAATAATATGTGTGGGTTCCCTGGTGGCTCAGTCGGTAAAGAATCTGCCTACAGTGTGGAAGACCTTGGTTCCTGTGTCAGGAAGATTCCCTAGAGAAGGAAATTGCAATCCACTCCAGTATTCTTGCCTGGAGAATTCCATGTACACAGGAGCCCGTTAGGTTCCAGTCCATGGCATCACAAAGAGTTAGACATGACCGAGAGACTAACTTTCATTATTATGTTAATATAACTTTAATGTAATTTATATTAATATATATTTAACATATCAAAAGGAAGGTTTTACTTAGGGCTACTTAAACTTAGAAGATTAAACCATTGTATGTTTCTTACTTCAGGGTAGATATAAAGAAATTTCAAATTAATTGGTATGGAAATTTCAAGTGAATTTGAGATAAGAAAATTACATTTAATGTTAGATGCTTTCACATTTGTTTCTGTTTAATCTTGAAAATAACAGAACAAGATTAATATTATCATTCCTATTTTATATATTAGGAAACTGGGGCTTAGAAGGGTTCCTGTTCATAGTAGCAAATTGAGATTTTACCGTGTTTGCCTGACTACATTTCTCTGTTTTTTCATGATACCGTCACTCTAAGTTGAGGAAAGTTTTAAATGTAAGATATTTAAGGAAATGTGTTTAATGGCATGAAATGAGAGGCAATGTACTGTTTTTTGTTTTCATTTTTTTCTAAAAGAAGTGTTATTTCTAATCATGTTCAAGATCATAACAGCATGCTTCCAATAAAGATTATAAATTTAGATACATGGTGTAATCTTTATTTTAGGTGTTTTAAATATTGCAATACCTGAAAATACAAAGTGTAACTATTCATCATCCTCAAAAATTAAAAAAATTATATTTGCTTTCTGTCATAATGAAGATTCTCACAAATTCTTCCATCTATTCAATTAATGATCATGATCAAATATTTTTGAAGTCTGTAATGTCAGACATTTCTCTAGATACTAGAGATATGATCATACAATAAAGTATTGCCCTTGATAAAACTTGTATTCACTAGATAAGCAATATATAGAAAAATTTTGATGGCTGTCAAGTTTATGCAAAATTGGTCATATGATTATCCTTATAAAATGGAAGCTATTAATACATGGTTGATGTTGCTTAAATTTGCTATTTCATAGATATTTGGGACTTTGAAGCTGAGAATGGAAATTCTCTATGTAAAAATTATTCTAAGTATAAAGATAAATAATGGTGTTAATTAAGCTAAGATGTTCTACTTCAACAGAACACATGGCTACGTGTTAAATTCTAGACTCCAAAGCAAGAACATTCAGTATCTTTCCCTTTGCCAATTGCTTTGTGACCCTATGTACTGTAGCCAGCCAGGATGTTCTGCTCAATGGATTTTCGAGGCAAGAATACTGGAGTGGGTTGCCATTTCCTGCTCCAGGGGATCTTCCCAACCTAGGGATTGAACTCATGTCTCCTGTGTCTTCTGCATAGCAGGCAGATTCTTTACTGCTTGAGCCATCAGGGAAGCCCCAGATGCAAAAAGAAAAAAAAAAAAAATTATACTCATTTCCATCCTTCCACCCTTGGTAAATTTGTAAGGTTTATTGAAATGTATACTGAATAAATGCAGCCTCTACTTGTTTTTGAGTTCAGAATCAACTAAAATTGTGAAGTATTGCTGATATATTTTTCTAGAAGTATATTTGCATTTGGAAAGCTTTTATCCATACCTTTCCCCATGAGTTTAGATTGTCTTTTAAATATTTAAATCATTTGTAATAATAGTACCTAAAAGCTATTGTACACTTCTTCTGTACCAGGCACCAAGTCCTGCATATATATCTTTTGCACTCTCCTTGGCTTTCTTTTATATGTGATAGCATCAATATTTTATTTAGAGAATTATTTTGTCTATATGCAATATGATATTAATATTATAAAATCACACACTTCTCTCCTTCAGAGGGCACTCAACATACACTGGAGTCTTTCTTCCTCACTCACTTATTCAAAATTGCAGACATCAATTCAGCAAGAACTGCAAGAGGATAAGGTCTGAGGTTTCTTCCTTTGAAATCAAATTATTACAGCCTTGAGTGAAACGAACCCCACTGTAAGCAAGTTTGGAGACAAAGAAAATTCCATTTCAGCTTAAATTGCACTTTGATTTCTTCAAGTAATACTACTTTCTGCTTTATATGTGGATCAAAGCAGAGAAAGGAAAGGGACTGGATATTTGTGACTTTCTCCTTAACAGGCATGAGTCCATATTCAAAAGTAAATAAATACAAACCAAATCTATAGTTTGGGTATAATATAGTCATTGACTGTATATATTGTTAGGGCTTCCCTGGTGGCTCAGATGGTAAAGAATCTGCCTGCAATGCAGGAGACTCAGGTTTGATCCCTGGGTTGGGAAGATCCCCTGGAGGAGGGTGTAGCAACCCACTCCAGTATTCTTGCTTGGAGAATTCCATGGAAAAGGAGCTTGGCTACAGTCCATGGGGTTGCAGAGTTGAACACGACTAAAACACACACACACACACACACACACACACATATATACAGTCCATGGGGTTGCAGAGTTGAACACGACTAAAACACACACACACACACACACACACACACACACACACACACACACACACACACACACACACACACATATATATATAGTTACTGATTCTTATTAGCTTACACCAGTGTTTCCAAACTTTAGTACATATCAGAATCACTTGGCGTTTGAAATCAAAAATATATTCATGACCCAGATAATCATGATGGTGTGATCACTCACCTAGAGCCAGATATCCTGGAATGCAAAGTCAAGTGAGCCTTAGGAAGCATCAATATAAACAAAGCTAGCAGAGGTGATGGAATACCAGTTGAGCTATTTCAAATCCTCAAAGATGATGCTGTGAAAGTGCTGCACTCAATATGCCAGCAAATTTGGAACTCAGCAGTGGCCACAGGACTGGAAAAGGTCAGTTTTCATTCCAGTCCCAAAGAAAGGCAATGCCAAAGAATGTCCAAACTACTGCACAATTACATTCATCTCACACGCTAGCAAAGTAATGCTCAAAATTCTCCAAGCCAGGCTTCAACAGTATGTGAATGGTGAACTTCTAGATGTTCAAGCCCATTTTAGAAAAGGCAGAGGAACCAGAGATCAAATTGCCAATATCCGTTGGATCATCGAAAAAGCAAGAGAGTTGTAGAAAAACATCTACTTCTGCTTTATTAACTATGCCAAAGCCTTTGACTGTGTGGATCACAATAAACTGTGGAAAATTCTTAAAGAGATGGGAATACCAGACCACCTCTCTTTCCTCTTGGAAAACCTGTATGCAGGTCAAGAAGCAACAGTAAGAACTGCACATGGAACAACAGACTGGTTCCAAATAGGAAAAGAAGTACATCAAGGCTGCATATTGTCACCCTGCTTATTCAACTTATATGCAGAGTACATCATGAGAAACGCTGGACTGGATGAAGCACAAGCTGGAATCAAGATTGCCAGGAAAAATATCAATAACCTCAGATATGCAGATGATGCCACACTTATGGCAGAAAGTGAAGATGAAATAAAGAGCCTCTTGATGATAGTGAAAGAGGAGAGTGAAAATATTGGCTTAAAACTCAACATTCATATGATAATTTACATGCCAGTCCAGGTTCGACGCATGATACAGGGTGCTCGGGGCTGGTGCACCTGGATGATCTGGAGGGATGGATTGGCGAGGGAGGTGAAAGGGGGGTTCTGGAAGGGTAACACATGTACACTCATGGTGGATTCATGTCAATGTATGGCAAAACCAATACATTATTGTAAAGTTAAAAAATAGATAAATAAACTAATTTAATAAAAAAAAAAACAAAGCAAAAAAAAAACCCCTCAACATTCAGAAAACTAAGATCATGGCATCTGGTCCCATCACTTCATGGCAAATAGTTGGGGAAACAGTGACAGACTTTATTTTGGGGGGCTCCAAAATCACTGCAGGTGGTGACTGCACTCATGAAATTAAAACTCTTGCTCCTTGGAAGAAAAGTTTTGACCAACCTAGACAGCTTATTAAAAAGCAGAGACATTACTTTGCCAACAAAGGCCTGTCTAGTCAATGCTATGGTTTTCCCAGTAGTCTTGTATGGATGTGAGAGCTGGACCATAAAGAATTGATGCTTTTGAAATGTGGTGTTGGAGAAGACTCTTGAGAGTCCCTTGGAGAGCTAGGAGATCCAACCAGTCCTTCCTAAAGGAAATCAGTCCTGAATATTCATTGGAAAGACTGATGCTGAAGCAGAAACTCTGTTACTCTGGCCACCTGATGTGAAGAACTGACTCATTTGAAAAGACCCTGATGCTGGGAATGATTGAAGGCAGGCGGAGAAGGGGGTGACAGAGGATGAGAAGGTTGGATGGTATCATTGACTCAATGGACATGAGTTTGAGTAAATTCCAGGAGTTGGTGATGAACCGCGAGGCCAGGCATGGTGCAGTCCATGGGGTCGCAAAGTGTAGGACACAACTGAGTGACTTAACTGAATTGAACTGAGTGGTTCCAAACTTTGGTACAGATCAGAATCACTCGGCATGTGAGTTCAACCTCCAGTTTCTGATTCGGTATGATGGATTTGGTGCCTAAGTTTCTGCATTAAAAAAAAAAAAAAATTAGAGATGTTACTAATACTGCTCGTCCAGGAATCACTGATTTAGATAATGGGCATAAAATCTGGATTAATGGCTGCTGAGGCTGTGTTTACTTGGACAAAACATGCTATCAATCTAACTTAACCCAGGTACTCAGGCAGTCTCTGTATAGGCCACATGAATACAAAGTACTACATCAGAAACCGTGGTAAAGCAAATGGCACGACAGTCTTCTTTTTGAAAGAGTGCTCAGATTTAAGGAGGCTAAAAATCCCCCTTTGAAGAATTACATGGGGGATACACATAAGCCAAAAATGGAAACCAACAAGTATAAAATGGTATGTTAAATTCAGTGCATATACTGAGGCCATTTTGGGAGGTCAAGAAGGCATCAAGAATGTCAGGATGCCTGATATGAGTCTGAGAGATTAGAGGATAAGTAGCCATTATATAGACCAGGAAAAAAAATAAGATCATATAACTTAATACTGTTCCTGATAAATGCCTGCACTTGCTAGCAAAGGAAACTATGTCAGAAAGCATAAATGGGATAATTATAAAAAGCCATTCCCATCACTAGAAAAATACAGCTCAAAGCACATTCATTATTTATTGACCATTTAGTCCTATGCTGGTCCATTTGCTGTCAGATTTCTCTGAGCACTGTGTATCCTTTTCATTCATATCCCTTCAGATGAGTGTTGATACACAGATACTCAAGAAATCTTTCATGAAATGAGAAATGGAAAAAAGGATATGAAGAATTACACCATTTCAGGTGATTATTATTTTATAACAATTCCTGAAGCAAAAACACAGCAAGCAAAAATAATTACACATACATTTCAAGTTTGTAATAATTTAGTTTTCTTCTAAATATAGTACAATTGTAGTCAATGACATGTGTAGGAAAACTTATGATGACTCTGATTTAGGATATCTTTCATATTTCATATCATATTTATAATTTCAGAAGTCTAAGATGCAGATCTCTAAAGTCCTAACTATTAAAAGCTTATCCAGAATGTCAAAAGCACTAGAATGCTTTGAATTCTATCGATTGCGAGGTGATACAGTTTGTCAATTTTTTGAGGTGGTGTACTTATTCTAATTTCCAATTAAAATGATAAATTAAACATATCATTAGTTTATTAAGTATTCATTTCCACAAAAAAAGAAAACCATGCATGCATCTGTTCATAAGTACATTGACTAATTGTATCATCAATTCTAAAGTCAAAGCACAAATGAGACTGTTAAACACCATTTTCAAAGAGTAGCACAGTATCACATGATCTGAATGGTACATTATTCTAATAGCAGTCAATATAGCACTGACCCATAAACTGGGAGGTTTATAGACTGCTATATCTTTTGATATGATACAGAAATAGAAATCCCTTTTTATAACTATGTTCAGAATTAACTTATAGAAAATTCAAGCTTTCTTTCATTAAAAAAGCCCAAATGTAACTGCATCAGCTAGTCAATGTTGCATGGCAGAGATAGTTCAGGTTCCAAATTGTGTGTTTTTCTTAACTGAGTAGTACAGATGTGTGCCCCATAGTAGTGCTAATCTCTTTATTGCTTTAATAAATCCTCAAGCATTTGGCCAACTACCATAATTCTTCTGGGAAGAAAAAAATCTGCAAAAACTGCACAAGTGTAACAAGTGCAGTGTTCTAAAAGAAATCATTATTTTTAAACTGTGAAATTCTAACAGATGCTGCCTAAGTAATTGAACCAATAAAAAACACAAAGGGTGTCTGAGTGGGAAAACTTGACTAAAAGCCAGAACGCCTATGCCCTCCTCTCAACCTGGCATCACACTGGCCATCAAGCTTTCAGTTAGTATTTAGACATTTACCCTCTCTGATAAGGCCTGTCACACAGCCTTACACAGGTTACTATGGAGACTTTTGTAATGGAAAAGATTCAATAGTTCCATTCAGTGAAGATTTGCTCAGCATCTACTATGGTCCGAGCACTGGAAGGTTCACATCAAATCAAAGACATGGCCCATGATCTAATGGAGAAAAATAGACAACTCTTACAGAGTGGATTAACAAAAAATCCTCAGTATATAAAGAAAATGACTGCGGGAAGGGCTTAACACTCTAAAATCTAAAGTTTACAGAACTTGCGAGCAGACAATGAGGTAGGAAGGGAAGTAGTTACTGTAAATAATGGGAGGGCAAAAGAACCTCTCTGAGGAGTGATATGAAATTTTAAACCTGAAAGATGAGATTGGGAAAAAACTTCCCACCCAGAGGATAAATGTCTAAGACTCCAGGTAGGTTCCAAGTGTTGGAAAGACAGTGAGATTGCCACGTAGTCACAGTATAGTAAGCACAAGAGAGAAGAGTATCAGGTAAGACTGGAATGGTAGGAAGATCTTGTGTGTGCAGTACCTTGTAGCCCACGTTAAAATGTGTGAATTTCTTGGGTAGGGAGGGACAAATTGGAAGATTGGGATTGACATATACACAGTACTCTATATAAAATAGATATCTAATAAGGACCTGCTGTATAGCCCAGGGAACTCTACTCAATACTTGGTAATGACCTATATGGGGAAAAAAATTAAAAAAGAAGGAATATATGTATATGTATAGGTAATTCACTTTGTAGTATGCCTGAAACTGATATAACATTGTAAATCAAATATCTCCAATAAAAACTGTTTAAACGTGTGAATTTCAACTTTTGTTCAGTGGAAAATTGCAGAGGATTGGAAGCAAAGAGTTATATATCTTGATTTATGCTTTTGAAAAATTATCTTGGTGTGCATGAAGAAAATGGCTCTCAGGGAGGCAAGAATACGGGCAGGGAGATCAGAGAGGAAAGGACCACAGTCCTCAGGGTGAGAGTTGATGGTGGCTTCACTACAAGTGTGGCAGCTGTGAAGTGAGAAAGGGTTCAACACACTCTGATTTGTACAAAAGTAGTTTGTACTTGAGCTTCCTTGGTGGCTCAGATGGTAAAGAGTGAGTGAAAGTTGCTCAGTCTTGTCCAACTCTTTGCAACCCCTTGGACTATACAGTCCATGGGATTCTCCAGGCCAGAATACTGAAGTGGGCAGCCTTTCCCTTCTCCAGGGGATCTTCCCAAACCAGGGATTGAACGCCGGTCTCCCTTATTGCAGGTGGATTCTTTATCAGCTGAGCCACCAGGGAAGCCCAGATGGTAAAGAATCTGCCTGAATGCAGGAGATTTGAGTTCAATGCCTGTGTCAGGAAGATCTCCAGGCTGAAGGAAATGGCAACCCACTCCAGTAATCTTGCCTGGAAAATTCCATGGACAGAGGAGCTTGGTGGGCTACAGTCAATGGGGTTGCAGAGTCAGACATGACTGAGCGACTAACGCTTTCAGTTTACACTTTTCAGTTTGTACTTAAATGTACAAAGTTGGACATCACAGCATTTTAAAATTTCTCTAGACCCAAAGGCCCCTACATTTAAATTCCTAGAATGCTCCTTGAATATCCTGGTTTGGTTAGTCCAGCAGAATGTCTCAAATGATATAATCTTAAAAGTTTCATTTCATTTCATCTTTCACCCCTTAAGAAAAACACAAATGTCAGTACACTTTGGAGAAGATAAGATGAAGAATGGCAATACTTAACATCTTTTCTAAAAAGATAAAACAATATTTTGTCACTGTCAGAGTGTCTTCTGGCTTAAATTATAAAAAAATATACAAATATTGACATAATGGAATGAATTGGAAGAAGCTTCTAATGTTTGAAAATTTAAACACAACGGAAAATTAAGCCATAGCTCTGTGAGATACCTTAAGGAAGAAAATCAGTCTGAATTGTCAGATACATCCCAGGCTGTCAATAGAACAGTGGGCAACTTTTACCTTTCATGGAGAATAAAGATTATTCAGTAGAAGTTCTACAAACAAAGCAAGTTTATTGGAAGTTTTTTGGGTTATTGTATGGGATTGTGTGGGATTGGATTGGATTATTTTGATGTTAGGAATTTCTCTATGAGTATACTCCCCGAGGACAAATATTGGATTGACCAAAAAGTTCATGTGGGTTTTTCCTAATACAACATAATAATTCTGATACACGGGTAATATGGTTGAGACATGAAGACTGCTATCTCTGGGGCCAAACTTCTTGGGTTCAAATTCCAGCTTTGCCATTTATCACCTGTGTAACTATCTGCAAGACAGTTAACCTCTCTGAGCTTCCCTTTCTTCTCAGTAAAGAGAGGCATTGTGATGCTCAAAGGAGTAAATTTATGTGCAATACTTAATTACCATTAAGAAACTAAACACTGTTACTATTTACATTATACATAACTGATAGACAAAGAAAAGTAAAACAAACTGGAATTTTTAAGAAAGATAATTTAGTCACCATGAGAAGTATTTGAAAGCTACTTTGCAGTCCTTCCTTTAGAAATATTTTTTTTAATTAATTTATTTTTTTTATAAATTTATTTATTTTAGTTGGGGGCTAATTACTTTACAATATTGTAATAGTTTTTGCCATACATTCACATGAATCAGCCATGGGTTTACATGTGTTCCCCTTCCTGGACCCCTCACCCACCTCCCTCCCCATCCCACCCCTCTGGGTCATCCCATTGCCCCGGCCCTGAGCCCCTGTCCCATGCATTGAACATGGAATGGTGTTCTGTTTCACATATGATAATATACATGTTTCAATGCTATTCTCCCAGAACGTCCCACCCTCACCTTCTCCCTCAGAGTCCACAAAATTGTTCTATGCATCTGTGTCTCTTATTCTGTCTCGCATATAGGGTTATCGTTACCATCTTTCAAATTCCATATATATGCATTAGTATACTGTATTGTTGTTTTTCTTTCTGGCTTACTTCACTCTGTATAATGGGCTTCCTTTATAATGCAGTCCTTCCTTTAGAAATATTTATATTTCAGGGCTTCCTGAAAAATTTTCACATATTTCAGCCTATGAGAAATACTATAAATAAGCTCAAATAAAATTAAAGTGCTTGACAATTATTAAAATGTATTTTAGTAAAATGTAATACATTATGAAATGTATTATCTGAGTATCAAAATATATTTTGGCAATTGAATATTTACTCAGTAAGATATACACTTGACTGTAAGTTTCTTACTGTTAAAAAAAAAAAAACTTTAAGCATGGCATATGTATTGGAGAAAGCATATCGCAGTGTTTGTTACATAGTATCTAATGTATTTGGACTTTTTATTTTAAACTTAAATGGAGCCTCTGAGTTTCTCAGCTTTGTTATCATACTCAAATCATACAAACATGTACCACAGCCATTAATCAGCATTCTATAACTGAATATGGATTTCTTAAAATAAATTTTTAAAATATGGCTAGAGAACAGGAAAGTGTGTAATGTCCTCTCTCCTGTGGAAATAAATCACCATTTTGCGGCTCTTCTCACGTGTCAAGCAGTAAATTTCATTGTCAAAATGTACAGAAGAAAGTAGAGGTCCTATGATCCGTCTTCTAGTCCTCACCAATCCTTTGTTAACGGCTCATTCTTTGGGAATGATTAATGTGATAACTCCCAAACAACAGACAAAATCTGCTTCTTTTCAATTCCTGCTGACAATTCAATAGTGGAAATACAACTCTGCATGAAACAGAGTATCATGGATCTGACCACATTTTTGTTTTCCTTGGTGGGCTAGAACAATTTAAATATTCTATATAATAAACAAAGACATAATGAGAAATGCCAAGCTCTGTTGTTCTGTTAGCTCATTTGTACAGTTAAAAGGCTTGAATCAAATGCACTTAATCAAAATTTTGTACAACACATAAAAATGATTTATTAGTTAAAATGGGTTACTTTATTTTGCATAAAAATGGTGGATTATCAAAATGTCTCTTTTGTAAACTGAAAGCTACATTATCAATTATTTTAGATCAAAGGAGTTAGACCTAGCATAGGTTTTACTTTAAGGGCAAATATCTCATAAAAATAACATCACCTGTATTAACACACGGAAAGTCCTCCAATGGTATGCTCTAATTCACGTTATTATCTTTTGAAAATGATATTTGAATAGGACACATGGCAGTTACAGTAAGAAAATCCATAAGAAATCAACCTTAATTATCCTACCTGTCAATCTATACAGAGGGAATAATTAAAACCTTTAAAATGAAAGGCATTTTAAATCTTGTTTCCAGTGATTTTTTCAAAACTACTGGCAGGGTTGAAGAAGGAAATGGCAACCCACTCCAGTATTCTCGCCTGGAGAATCCCACAGACTGTAGCCTGCCAGGCTCCTCTGTCCATGGGATGGCAAGAGTTGGACATGACTTAGCGACTAAACTACCAGTAAGAGGGTATTGGTGTAACAGTAATACTGAAGAGTTGTATTGAGGTTAAAATTTAAAATAAAACATTTGAAAATCATAATAAATTTATATATATATAATCAATCTTTAAATAATTAAGTTTTATAATCCATTATCTTAAAAATATTCATGATTATGTATTTTTAGGAACAGAAGGGGCCATAAAAGAAATCCAATACGCTTATACTTCTGTTATTGTAGTCTTCTCTCCAGCAGGTGGTTTACAGGTTCTAGAAGAACTCACTGTCTCAAGATAGACCATGCCCCATAGTATTATTCCATTATTACGAATCCTTCCTTGCATTTTGTCCATGGCTGTTGCTTATTTGTTTCAGTTCTCTCTTCTGGGCTATAAAATAATGCCTACACTCTCTTCCAACATGACAAATCTTAAAAAAATTTAGAGTGTTATCTTCTCTACAGTGAAGGTTTTTTTTTTTTGTGAGTGGTCACAAGATGCTGGCATAGTATTTTTTTTTATTAATTTATTCATTTTATTTGGGGGCTAATTACTTTACAATATTGTAGTGGTTTTTGCCATACATTGACATGAATCAGCCATGGGTTTACATGTGTTCCCCATCTTGACCCCCTTCCCACCTCCCTCCCCATCCCATCCCTCTGGGTCATCCCATTGCTTCAGCCCTGAGCATTTGTTTCATTGTTTATATCTAGGTCAAGCTTTCCCAGTTCCCTTAATCATTTCTCAAATTACCAGGTAACAGAAAACTTTCCTGTTTGTACTCATCAAGATTGTCAATATTCCTCTAAATATGTGGGGCAAGAACAATCTAAATGTTTAATTGTGGTTTATCATTACCTTTAACAAGTGAAATTCAGAAGACCTAGGTTATGGAATGACACCACCATTTTCAGTTGGGAATGAGTTTTTTTCTTGTAAAGTAGATATAATTTTTTCTTATTCTTCAAAATATGTCAGCCTGGCCTAGTTCTCAGAATTGTGTTCCATATCGAACTAAAAAAAAAATACAATTGATAGTGCTTTGAGAACTGTAAAGCACTAAAAAGTGTGGAGCAAATATATTGTTATTATTCGTTAGCATTCTCTTAAAGATTAATTTAGTCTTCTTATCATAATTGGCTGAATATCTACTTTTTACTCATAAACTGTTTTCATATGAGATAATAATGCTAGTTATGTCTTAGTGGATACTAACTTCCAAGCCCTATGTTGGTGCTTGACCTGTAATGTTTATCTAATTGATGTGACCTTGTGGAGGCAGTACAATGAGCTCCATTTTATATATTAGGAAACTCCAAACCTGTACTTATGCAAGATTATTTTCATATTTTTGTTAAATTTCCCTTGTTTCTTTTGGATCAGTTTTAACTTGGACTAATGGACTTCAAAATTTTTGCAACTCACTATCTGTTTAAAACTGAGCAAACATATATATACATATATATATGTATTTGTTTCGGAGAAGGCAATGGCACCCCACTCCAGTACTCTTGCCTGGAAAATCCCATGGATGGAGGAGCCTGGTAGGCTGCAGTCCACGGGGTCGCTAAGAGTCGGACGACTGAGCGACTTCACTTTCACTTTTCCCTTTCATGCACTGGAGAAGTAAATGGCAACCCACTCCAGTATTCTTGCCTGGAGAATCCCAGGGACGGCGGAGCCTGATGGGCTGCCGTCTATGGGGTCGCACAGAGTCGGACACGACTGAAGCGACTTAGCAGCAGCAGCAGCAGCAGCATGTATTTGTTTATAAATTATATGTGCCGATACACTAATATATAATTTTTTTTATTTGAAAATTACTCAGTAGTGTCCAACTCTTTGCGACCCCATGGACTATACAGTCCATGGAATTCTCCAGGCCAGCATACTGGAGTGGGTAGCCTTTCCCTTCTCCAGGGGATCTTCCCAAACGAGGGATTGAACCCAGATCTCCTGCAGTGCAGGTGGATTCTTTACCAACTGAGCTCTCAGTGAAGACCACATTAATATACAAATTAGTAAAATTAGAAATTTAAAAGAATGACCTAAATTTAAATGAAAATTCTAAATGTTGCTCAGTGGAATATCCTATGTGTCTGTGGATTATAGGTGCTTTAAAACACCTCTACAAATCCTGGTGGCTCAGTGGTAAAGAATCTGCCTGCCAATGCAGGAGACATGGGTTTGATTCCTGGGCTGGGAAGATCCTCTAGAAAAGGAAATGGTAACCCACTCCAGTATTCTTGCCTGGGAAATCACATTGACAGAGGAGCCTGGAAGGCTACAGTCCATGGGTTCACAAAAGAGTCAGAAGAGACTTAGCAATTATGCAACAACAAAAACTATTCTTTTTATCAGGTTAGCAAGCTAGGTTTTTAGTCATTTTTTTAGCCTATCTTTGTACAACCATGAACTCATAATGGCTTTTTTTATTGAAAAATGGTTGAAATAAATCAAAGGAGGAATACTATTTTGTAGGACATAAAAATAACATAAAAATCAAATTTCATTGTTTTATTGGAACACAGTTTCACTCTCTGCCCCTCAACCCCTGCCCGCTTTGTACTTTGTCTATGGCTACTTTTATGCTACAACTACAGAGATGAATGCTTCTGACAAAGATCGTATGGCTCACAAAGCTTAAAATATATACTATCTAGATTTTTTTTTTTTAAATCCCTGCTGTAGACCAACAAAATCTTATTTCAGAAGTATAGAGACAGTCACTGGAGATACAACCTTGTGGAGTTAGAGGAACTGGCCTCAGAGTTTGAGACTTAGGTTATACTCCTGGTTCTTGTTAGCCTCATGCCCCTTGGAAATGATCTTCACTTTCTGGTTCTTTGATTTGTAAAATGATGACACTGCGTTGGATGAGCCCTCTGTGCTCCTAAATTCTTCAGTTTAATGCTCCAGAAGCGAGCCATGCATAAACAAATACATCTGATGTGCATGCACTGCAATCAGAACCAGATATACATGGTTTTAAGAGTCTCCCTAGGATTGATGGAATAACTAACTATAGCAATAATGAAAATAAATCTTAGCACTGATAATACACTTGGCATCATTTAGTGTAGGGCTAAGAAACACATTTTCAAATTATTATGCTTGAAAGAACAGAACTGCAATTGGGGAAAGTGAATGCTTCATCATAAATAAATTATGACCTTCAATACCATAAAAATGTAAATCCACATTTAATGAGGAACTAAATGCCCTAGATTTTACCATTAAATCAACAATTTGATCTTGATACTATAATGTTTATTTCACCTTTCAGAGAGTCTTAGACAAATTCCTCTGAAAGCCTCTAGTTTACTATCTAGATTTATTTTGCCCATTCAATTTTGTTTGTTTTCAAAACTGAATTTAATATATTTATTAAAAATAATTTTAATAATTCAAACTTAAGAATTTATTGAAAAGTAATTAAGACCAAAACAGTTGTATAAGCAAGTCCATATGAAATGTAATATGAAAAGCAAGCACTTTATAAGAGACTTTCAATTTTTTTTTAACAAATAGCAGTAAGTTCCTCATCCTTTTAAATACGCAGGCATGCTAATTTCAACTTTCTGAATTATTTCTCTGGATTTATTAATGGTGACAACAAATACTCTAGACCTTCTAGCACAAAGCATATAATGGTGATTAAGAAATGTTTCCACTTGGAGCAGTAACAGCTTGTAAAAATATTACAGGAAAAGAATGCCAAATAAGAGAGGTAGATTTTCCAGATGCCTAGGAAATCCCCTCTGTGTGAAAAACATTTGGAATCTAAATGAATTCTTTGAGGCCGATAGGTTACCAGCTTCTCTCCTGCCTTAGAGTTGTCCTCTGACTAAAGTTTCCTGGTGATAATGAAGGAGCATAGCATTCTCAGACATTGAGATTGTGACTCTATTTGTATAGTGACATAATTTTAGAAGGAAAAAAAATCTAGCATGCAGGTTCTAACAAGTACTAACATATTTTAAAACACAAGGAGGCAGATATTTAATGTCAGGTTTGTCCCAGAAAATTTAAGATGTGCAATCGCAACATCTATATGAAATATTAAAAATGAATCTTAAAAACGAGCAAATCAATGCACAAAGTAGTTTCTGTCAAAACCAAATAGTCTACAGCTTGTTGAGCAATTCATTGTTTGCTGTTGTGACAGAGAACGAACCTGATTCCACGCTGAATCTGCTTTAACTCTAACCTTTGGCTCTGTTGCCTGTGCTTCGTCACGCTGGCTCTGTACCTTTTGTAAAAGAATGTTGCCTATAGCCTGAAATTTAGAGCAGAGCCCTTTCTCAATGCTCTGACCTTTAAATATATAATGCTTTTCATTTCATATACAAATAAAAAGTTGCAGAATAGAGAATAACATTTGTCTTGTTGGAGGTTTATAGTTCCACTGTGACCAGACCTGTTGAAACTGTAAGAAAGGATTCCAGCACCAAGAAGTTTGTAACAACCAGCCACACCCTCTTCTTGGAGTATTTAAGAAGCCTGAATTCTAACTCAAGCAAGATGTTTCTTTGGGGCACAAGTCTGCATTCTTTTCAGTCTGTTAACTTTCCAAATAAAGTTGCTATTCCTCACCCCAACAACTCCTCTCCTGATGTATTAGCCAGTGGAGCAGGGAGCAATAGGAACTTACACTCGGTAACCCCATCGAACAACAGAACAGGGAATGAGAAGAGAAAGCTAATACAATCTCTGACTTCTAAAGTGAAAGCTCTTCCAATAGAGCACTTATATACAACTTGCATGTGGATCTGTATCGCTTTTCCATGTCTATATCCTTTACTTCTAAAAGCATGACTGGCCTGATATAAGCACTCACTAAACAGTTATTGAATCAACAAGGTGTGCAATGGTGTTGCTACAACATTAGACTGGAGAATCTACACTATGCCAGTGTTTTAAAAATGGCCACATTTGTCTTACTGACTTAAGTGATTTTTCCTGTTAACAAGGATCCTGCTTGAATCACTTAATTAATTCCTAAACAATTTTTGAGTATCAGTTATTTAGAAGGAGGTGGAAATAAAGCAATGAATCAAACCTACAACTCTGATTTCCTGGATTTATACTCTAGTGGGATAAGCCAAGGCATCAATAAAAATAAAATACTTTAATGTAAACTATGGACTTTGGATTATAACAGTGTGTCAGTTAAGTTAATCAACTATAAACCAATGTACCACCTGGTGCTGGATATCAATATTAGAGGAGGTCATGGATATATGAGTGCAGGGGGTACATGGGAGCTCTTTGTACTTTCCACTTAATTTTGCTGTGAACCACCAACATCTGCTTTAAAAAATAGTCTATTTAAAAATGTATTCTAAGATTAGATGGTGATCAGTCCATTGGAGAAAAAGAAAAGAGGGTAAGAAGGATAGGAAGTAATAAGAATTATTTGATAGATACATTATGGTCACGAAAATTACCTGAAAGTTTTTATATTTATTTCCTTTCTATTTTTTTATTTTATTTTCCTCTTTTTCCCCCTAACCTATAAAATGTCTTTGATTTGAAGCACACATTAGCTAAATTGTTAGGGCATATCTCTATTAATTATCAAGCCTAAAATGACTGCCCATCAGACAGTCCTCATGAATCCACAAATTCCCACATGATTTGTATCCCATTGGGCTCTAATCCAGTGTCAACTACTTCCTTTAACTTCTCCTACCTACACTGTCCTCTGAACTAATTCACTGGACTAATTCACCACACACTAAAACTTCCTGTACTGCATGCCTTGTTCTTTTTGTTTCTTATGCCTGGGATGTTTTGGTTACATTTAATCACCTAGAATCTGGAAGTAACTTTCTGGTTTGAATCCTAGCTCCATTACTATTAGCCTATGACCTTAGCAAAGTTTCTGTTCCTTCCTGTGCCTCAGTTTTCTCATCTGTAAAATGAAATCATTAGCTTGCTCACAAGTGGATTGTGTGAAGTAAATGTGTTAATGGATACTAAGCAAACAGTGCCTGGCACATGGCAAAATTTATGTAAGTGCTTCCAGACTGGCACACGACTCTCCTTCTTTTGCCTTCTTCAGGTCTTCACATAGGGAGACTTATAGCAATCTTCTCTTTTAATATTACAGTCTCCTATGCCTATTCCATCCCCATGTCCATTATTTAATGGGTTTCACAGAACCCAGCACCACATTTTATTATTTATTTCTTCTTATTTATTTTAACTGTTTTCTAAAACTAAAATATTAGAACAATGAAGGTAAGACTTTCTTTTCGGGGTAACTGTTGTGTCCCAACACGGTGTCTATGTTAATAGTCAATGCTCAATAAATCTATGTTTAATGATGGGACAGGTGTTTGTAAGAATGAGTCCACTCAGCAGAGAAAACCTGAAAATGTTCACAGATATCTTTGATCCATCTAGATTTGATCTAAAGATATGCTGGGAAACACTACTAAGTTGGTAGTTGTGTGGCATCCAAATGATTGTTTCAAATTTGAAGTAAGTCTTTAATTCACTCATTTTCTGCAACATTAAAAAAAAGTGAAACTGACTGTTTTCTGTCCTACTAAATTTTCTGGATCTTTTTTAATAAATTAAAAGTTAAAGAAGCCAATTTAGAGGTATCTAAATTCAAAAGATATTAGTTATAGATCTTTGGTACCAATTTTTAAAATATATGATTTTTGTGATCATCTTCTATGTTTGTATAGCATACCAAAGAAACAAATATTTACTCAAGAAAATCAGACCAGGGAATGACTGTATCATATTTATTCAGAAATGAGCTAGGAATGGCTTACTCATAACTATAATCTATTTTATCAAAATGTACACAGAAATATTTAATTAGTTAAATGTAAGCTAAATCATATGCTTACAAAGCCTCATGATATGCTAAAATATTTATTGCAAATTATTCAGAAATGATAAAATAATGAAGGGAAGTTATCATAGATAAAATAAAACTTTATAATTAATTTAAAGACTTTAATAAATCAAGAAACACTTTAAAAGTTTCTTTTTCTCCTATTTAAAAAATTACTTTTTTAGCTAGTAGTTTGAACAAATAGCCTATAAATATTAAAACAATAAAGACTAAAATGAAAGTTCATTGTACATTGCATGTACAAAGTTTAAAATCATTTGTGATTATTATTATTATTGTCTTCAATATTTTACAATTTAAAATTCACTGAAGTACCAAAACAAAAACACTAATTTAAAACGATTTATGCACCCTGATGTTCATAGCTGCACTATTTATATAGAAGCAGCCTAAATGTCTGTTGACAGATGAATGGATAAAGAAAACGTGGTATATACATATACAGTGGAATGCTACAGAGCCTCAAAAAGAATGAAATCTTGCCATTTGCAGCAATATGGGTAAGCTTGGACAGTATTATGCTAAGTGAAATAAGATAGAGATAAAGACAAATATTGTATGATATCGCTTATATATGGAATCTAAAAATTACAACAAACTAATAAATATAACAAAAGAGAAGCAGACTCATAGATCTAGAGAACAAATTAGTGTTTACCAGTGGGGAGAGAGAAAGGAGGAAGGGTAGGAGAGGAAGAGGCACAAACTATTAGGTATAAAATAAGCTACAAGTATATACACAAAACAGGGAATATAGCCAATATTTTATAATAACATTAAATGGAATATAACCTTTAAAAACTGTGAATAACTATATTGTACACCTATAACAATATAATATTGTATAGCAACTATACTTCAATTAAAAATAAAATTCACTGAATTTCTAATCTTATCTAATTTTAAAATGCCAGTCAATGCTTGACGTTAGTATTTGTTGATTTTGAATTTTACTTAAGTAATCTTAAACCAATATACTGGCAAATTTACTTAAGAAATTCAGGCATGAATTAAATAAGTGACTACCTTTTAAAGACTGCATTTAATTTTCTTTTGCCTTTGTCAGACAGACCCAGTCTTATTCTTCAAATAGTTTTACTTCACTCTGAAGACAGTTCTCAGGAAATTGCCAACTTCATTCCTGAAATTGCCTATTTATATACTATCACATCACCTTACCTCATACAGAATGATCACTCTGCACAAAACAGTCGCTTGTTTCTAACTTTTCTTTCCAGAAAATTGTTTCACCTACCATATTTAGAACCAATTGTATAGTTCCAAGTGCTTTAGTTTTCAGTTTAATATCATTCTGTAAGCATGCTGAGGACCTTTGGTGGATGAAGTATTAAGACAAGTGTGTGAATGTAAAATTTAAGAACAATCTATCTTTAGTCAAACGGAAACTGCTTTCCTACTCTGTGTTAAATACTAGCTTCACATGACATGCTATTGACTAGAATAGTCTAGATTAGTTTTCTCTTGTAAATGATGTTGATGATATCTATGTTATGCTACAAATGACACAATTCACCCAAGGTTCCTGACACTTGGCTTTCAAGAATAACTCGTTGTTAATGATCTCCTAGAGAAACTAAAAAATGCTAGTCAAGATTAGATATTTCAAAACAATGAGGGAAAATTTAAATAAATATTTAAGTTAGCTGTATCATGAGGCAGTAAATAATCTCAATAATGTTGCCACTTTTTACATAATTTGCACAGCTACTCTTTAGGGATTATCTCCGTAGTAAAAATGTGTTATCAAAAAAGAAAGAAAGTCAGTATAAACTCTATAAACATATATTCAGTTCAGATAAGTTCAATTGCTCAGTGGTGTCCGAATCTTTGCAACCCCATGGACTGCAGCACACCAGGCATCCCTGTCCATAACCAACTCCTGGAGTTCACCCAAACTCATGTCCATTGTATCGGTAATGCCATCCAAGCATCTCATCCTCTGACTTCCCCTTTTCCTCCTGCCTTTAATCTTTCCCAGCATCAGGGTCTTTTCAAATGAGTCAGTTCTTCGCATCAGGTGGCCAAAGTATTTGAGTTTCAGCTTTAACATCAGTCCTTCCAGTGTATATTCATTAATGATTTCCTTTCGGATGGACTGGTTGGATCTCCTTGCAGTCTAAGGGACTCTCAAGAGTCTTCTCCAACACCATAGTTCGAAAGCATCAATTTTTTAGTGCTCAGCTTTCTTTATAGTCAAACTCTCTTATCTCTTCCATGACTACTGGAAAAAAAAAACATAGCTTTGACTAGACAGACTTTGTTGGCAAAGTAATGTCTCTGCTTTCTAATATGCTGTCTAGGTTGTTCATAACTTTTCTTCCGAGGAGCAATCCTCTTTTAATTTCATGGCTGCAGTCACCATCTGCAGTGATTTTGGAGCCCCCAAAAATGTCTCTCACAGTTTCCACTGTTTCCCCATCCATTTCCCATGAAGTGATGGGTCCAGATGTGACGATCTTAGTTTTCTGAATGTTGAATTTTAGGCCAACTTTTTCACTCACCTCTTTCACTTTCGTCAATTCAGTTCAGTTCAGTTCAGTCGCTGAGTCCTGTCCAACTCTTTGTGACCCCATGAATGGCAGCATGCCAGGCCTCTCTGTCCATCACCAACTCCCGGAGTCTACCCAAACCCATGTCCATAGAGCTGGTGATGCCATCCAACCATCTCATCCTCTGTCGTCCCCTTCTCCTCCTGCCCCTAATCCTACCCAGCATTAGGGTCTTTTCCAATGAGTCAACTCTTCGCATGAGGTGGCCAAAGTATTGGAGTTTCAGCTTCAACATCAGACCTTCCAATGAACACCCAGGACTGATCTCTTTTAGGATGGAATGATTGCATCTCCCTGCAGTCCAAGGGACTCTCAAGAGTCTTCTCCAGCACCACAGTTCAAAAGCATCAATTCTCTGGCACTCAGCTTTCTTTATAGTCCAACTCCCACATCCATACATGACCACTGGAAAAACCATAGCCTTGACTAGACGGAATTTTGTTGGCAAAGTAATGTCTCTGCTTTTAAATATGCTATCTAGGTTGCCCATAACCTTCCTTCCAAGGAGTAAGCGTCTTAAAATTTCATGGCTGCAATCACCATCAGCAGTGATTTTGGAGCCCAAAAAAATAAAGTCTGACACTGTTTCCACTGTTTCCCCATCTATGTCCCATGAAGTGATAGGACCAGATGCCATGATCTTAGTTTACTGGACATTGAGCTTTAAACCAACTTTTTCACTCTCCTCTTTCACTTTCATCAAGAGGCTCTTTAGTTCTTTGTCCCTTTCTGCCATAAGGGTGGTGTCATCCGCATATCTGAGATTATCGATATTTCTCCTGGCAATCTTGATTCCAGCTTGTGTTTCTTCCAGCCCAGCATTTCTCACGATGTACTCTGCATATAAGTTAAATAAGCGTACTCTGCATATAAGTTAAATAAGCAGGGTGACAATATACAGCCTTGACGGACTCCTTTTCCTATTTGGAATCAGTCTGTTGTTGCATGTCCAGTTCTAACTGTTGCTTCCTGACCTGCATACAGGTTTCTCAAGAGACAGGTCAGATGGTCTGGTATTCCCATCTCTTTCAGAATTTTCCATAGTTTATTGTGATCCACACAGTCAAAGGCTTTGGCATAGTCAATAAAGCAGAAATAGACGTTTTTCTGGAACTCTCTGGCTTTTTCGATGATCCAGCGGATGTTGGCAATTTGATCTCTGGTTCCTCTGCCTTTTCTAAAACCAGCTTGAATATCTGGAAGTTCACATTTCACGTATTGCTGAAGCCTGGCTTGGAGAATTTTGAGCATTACTTTACTAGCATGTGAGATGAGTGCAATTGTGCAGTAGTTTGAGCATTCTTTGGCATTGCCTTTCTTTGGGATTGGAACGAAGACTGACCTTTTCCAGTCCTGTGGCCACTGCTGAGTTTTCCAAATTTGCTGGCATATCGAGTGCAGCACTTTCACAGCATCACCTTTGAGGATTTGAAATAGCTCAACTGGAATTCCATCACCTCCACTAGCTTTGTTCGTAGTGATACTTTCTAAGGCCCACTTGACTTCACATTCCAGGATGTCTTGCTCTAGGTGAGTTATCACACCACCGTGATTATCTAGGTCATGAAGATCTTTTTTGTACAGTTCTTCTGTGTATTCTTGCCACCTCTTCTTAATATCTGCTGCTTCTGTTAGGTCCATACCATTTCTGTCCTTTATCGAGCCTATCTTTGCATGAAATGTTCCTTTGGTATCTCTAATTTTCTTGAAGAGATCTCTAGTCTTTCCCAATCTGTTGTTTTCCTCTATTTCTTTGCACTGATCACTGAGGAAGGCTTTCTTATCTCTCTTTGCGATTCTTGGGAACTCTGCATTCAGATTGGAATGTCTTTCCTTTTCTCCTTTGCTTTTCGCTTCTCTTCTCTTCCCAGCTATCTGTAAGGCCTCCTCAGACAGCCATTTTGCTTTTTTTCATTTCTTTTCCATGGGGATGATCTTGACCCTGTCTCCTGTACAATGTCACGAACCTATGTCCATAGTTCATCAGGCAGTCTGTCTATCAGATCTAGTCCCTTAAATCTATTTGTCACTTCTACTGTATACTCATACAGTAGAATTTGATGTACTACTGCTAGGATTTGATCTAGGTTATACCTGAATGGACTAGTTTTCCAAATTTGCTGGCATATTGAGTGCAGCACTTTCACAGCATCATCTTTGAAGATTTGAAATAGTGCAACTGGAATTCCATCACCTCCACTAGCTTTATTTGTAGTGATGCTTCCTAAGGCCCACTTGACCTCGCACTCCAGGATATCTGGCTCTAGGTGAGTAATCACACCATCATGATTATCTGGGTCTTGAAGATCTTTTTTGTCTTGTTCTTCTGTGTATTCTTGACACCTCTTCTTAATATCTTCTGCTTCTGTTAGGTCCATACCATTTCTGTCCTTTATTTTGCTCATCTTTGCATGAAATGTTCCCTTGGTATCTCTAATTTTCTTGACAAGATCTCTAGTCTTTCCCATTTTATTGCTTTTCTCTATTTCTTTGCACTGATCACTGAAGAAGCCTTTCTTATCTCTCCTTGCTATTCTTTGGAACTCTGCATTAAATTGGATATAAATCTTTCCTTTTCTCCTTTGCCTTTCTCTTGTCTTCTTTTCACAGCTATTTGTAAGGCCTCCTCAGACGGCCGTTTTGCCTTTTTGCATTTCTTTTTCTAGGGGATGGTCTTGATCCATGTCTCCTATACAATGTCAGGAACCACTGTCCAATTCTTCAGGCACTCTGTCTATCAGATGTAATCCTTTGAATCTATTTGTCACTTCCACTCTATAATCGTAAGGAATTTGATTTAGGTCATACCTGAATAGTCTAGTCACTAGATGGTCAATACCAAAATCAGATTGGTTATATTCCTTGCAGCCAAAGATGGAGGAGGTCTATACAGTCAGCAAAAACAAGACTGGGAGGTGGCTATGGCTCAGATCATGAACTCTTTATTGCCAAATTCTTACATAAATTGAATAAAGTAGGGAAAACCACTAGACCATTCAGGTATGACCTAAATCAAATATCTTATGATTATAAACATATCTTAATTTGCCACAAACTGTGTTATCCTAGTTGATTGCTCATCCTATATACCATCTATATCACTAAATATCTCTTGGATTTTGGCAAAAATTACATTCACTATCAGAGAAAAAACACTAAGATTATGTGTTAATTTTCCTGTTGCTAAATTCACTGTTTAATTTTCAGGCCTTAGATCATACCCTCGCCTTGATTTGTTGTCTTTACCTTGATGCCAGGACATTTTTCTCTTCTGGTTTAGTCTCTACATCTCTGTCCATTTTTTTTTCATTCTCATTTGCTTGTACCTTCTCAACATCTCTTTAACCTCTTCTCATTTCTATATTTATACTTACTAGATTGATAAGTTCTTCTGGTCTCATGAATTTAAACACTGAATAAATGGTCTCTTATGGTTCTGAAATTAATAGTATTTCCGTTCAGATTTCTCACCTGAATTCCTCACTATGGTATGTAACTATCAACTTGATATACTCATTTGTGCGTTCATGCTTAGTTGCTCATTCATGTCTGACTCTGCGACCCCATGGATTATAGCCTGCCAGTCTTCTCTGTCCGTGGAATTTTCCAAGCAAGAATACTGGAACAGGTTGCCATTTCCTACTTCAGGGGATCTTCCCAACCTAGGGATCGAATCCACATCTCTTGTGTCTTGTGCATTGGAAGATGAATTCTTTACCACTGCACCCCCTGGGAAGCCATCCATTTGCATATCTAATACTCATCTCAGTCTCCGTTTCATCAGCCTTTCTCTTATTAATAAAAGGAATCTTCATTCTTCATGTTGTTCAGGACCAAAACTATGAAATTAGGCTTGACTCATCTCTTTACCTCACCTTGTGTGAAAGTGAAAGTTGCTCAGTCGTGTCCTACTCTTTGCAATCCTATGGACTATACAGTGCATGAAATTCTCCAGGCGAGAATACTGGAAAGGGTAACCTTTCCCTTCTCCAGGGGATCTTCCTGACCCAGGTCTCCCACATTGCAAGCAGATTCTTTACCAACTGAGCTATCAGGGAAGCCCTCACCTTGTATACAACCCTCCAGTCCAACAGCAAATGTTACTGATCACATCTTCAAGACATGTCCAGACGCTCAACACTCCTCACTCCTTCTACTGCTACCACTAGATCTGTACCAACGTCTCACAGACACTTTATTGCAGTAGCCTCCTGACTTTTCTCAGCTTCCAGTGACCTTTTTTCTCTTCTCAATATAGTAAGTCCCCTACATATGAACAAGTTCCATTCCTAGAGCATGTTCATAAGTTCAGTTTGTAAACCCAACAAAGTTAGCCTAGGTACCCAACTAATACAAATGACTCTATAGTACAGTCAGCAAAAACAAGACCAGGAGCAGACTGTGGCTCGGATCATGAACTGCTTATTGCCAAATTCAGACTTAAATTGAAGAAAGCAGGGAAAACCACTAGACCATTCAGGTATGACCTAGATCAAATCCCTTATGAGTATACAGTGGAAGTGACAAATAGATTTAAGGGACTAGACCTGATAGACAGAGTGCCTGATGAACTATGGACAGAGGTTCGTGACATTGTACAGGAGACAGGGATCAAGAAAATCCCCATGGAAAAGAAATGCAAAAAAAGCAAAATGGCTGTCTGAGGAGGCCTTACAGATAGCTGGGAAGAGAAGAGAAGAGAAGCGAAAAGCAAAGGAGAAAAGGAAAGATATTCTCATCTGAATGCAGAGTTCCAAAGAATAGCAAGGAGAGATAAGAAAGCCTTCCTCAGCGATCAGTGCAAAGAAATAGAGGAAAACAACAGATTGGGAAAGACTAGAGACCTCTTCAAGAAAATTAGAGATACCAAGGGAACATTTCATGCAAAGATAGGCTCGATAAAGGACAGAAATGGTATGGACCTAACAGAAGCAGAAGATATTAAGAAGAGGTGGCAAGAATACACAGAAGAACTGTACAAAAAAGATTTTCATGACCCAGATAATCACGATGGTGTGATCACTCACCTAGAGCAAGACATCCTGGAATGTGAAGTCAAGTGGGCCTTAGAAAGCATCACTACGAACAAAGCTAGTGGAGGTGATGGAATTCCAGTTGAGCTATTTCAAATCCTCAAAGGTGATGCTGTGAAAGTGCTGCACTCAATATGCCAGCAAATCTGGAAAACTCAGCAGTGGCCACAGGACTGGAAAAGGTCAGTTTTCGTTCCAATCCCAAAGAAAGGTAATGCCAAAGAATGCTCAAACTACTGCACAATTGCACTCATCTCACATGCTAGTAAAGTAATGCTCAAAATTCTCCAAGCCAGGCTTCAGCAATACGTGAACCGTGAACTTCCATATGTTCAAGCTGGTTTTAGAAAAGGCAGAGGAACCAGAGATCAAATTGCCAACATCCGCTGGATCATCGAAAAAGCCAGAGAGTTCCAGAAAAACATCTATTTCTGCTTTATTGACTATGCCAAAGCCTTTGACTGTGTGGATCACAATAAACTATGGAAAATTCTGAAAGAGATGGGAATACCAGACCATCTGACCTGTCTCTTGAGAAACCTGTATGCAGGTCAGGAAGCAACAGTTAGAACTGGACATGGAACAACAGACTGATTCCAAATAGGAAAAGGAGACCGTCAAGGCTGTATATTGTCACCCTGCTTATTTAACTTATATGCAGAGTACATCATGAGAAACGCTGGGCTAGTAGAAACACAAGCTGGAATCAAGATTGCCGGGATAAATATCAATAACCTCAGATATGCGGATGACACTACCCTTATGGCAGAAAGTGAAGAACTATAGAGCCTCTTGATGAAGGTGAAGGAGGAGAGTGAAAAAGTTGGCTTAAAGCTCAATGTTCAGAAAACTAAGACCATGGCATCTGGTCCCATCACTCCATGGGAAATAGATGGGGAAACAGTGGAAACAGTGTCAGACTTTACTTTTTTGGGCTCCAGAATCACTGCTGATGGTGACTGCAGCCATGAAATTAAAAGACGCTTACTCCTTGGAAGGAAGGTTATGGCCAACCTAGATAGCATGTTTAAAAGCAGAGACATTACTTTGCCAACAAAATTCCGTCTAGTCAAGGCTATGGTTTTTCCAGTGGTCATGTATGGATGTGAGAGTTGGACGGTGAAGAAAGCTGAGTGCTGCAGAATTGATGCTTTTGAACTGTGGTGCTGGAGAAGACTCTTGAGAGTCCCTTGGACTGCAAGGAGATCCAATCAATCCATCCTAAAAGAGATCAATCCTGGGTGTTCATTGGAAGGTCTGATGTTGAAGCTGAAGCTCCAATACTTTGGCCACCTCATGCGAAGAGTTGACTCATTGGAAAAGACCTTAATGCTGGGGAGGGTTGGGGGCGGGAGGAGAAGGGGACGACAGAGGATGAGATGGTTTGATGGCATCACCGACTCGATGAACATGGGTTTGGGTAGACTCTGGGAGTTGGTGATGGACAGAGAGGCCTGGTATGCTGCAATTCATGGGGTCGCAGAGAGTCGGAGACGACTTAGCGACTGAACTGAACTGATAGTACTGTACTATAATAGGTTTATAATAATTTTCACACAAATAATACATTAGAAACACACAAAAATAAAACCTTTTTGTCTTGTAGTAGAGTGCCTTGAAAAGTAGAGTAGTACAATACAACAGCTGGCATACAAGGGATGTCATTGAGTGAACAGGCAAGAAGAGTTACTGACTGGAGGGGGGAGAGGGGGGAGAAATGGTAGCGCTGAAGGATCCTTACTAATAGGAGATGAAGGGCAAGTTGCAATGTCACTCACACCTGATGTTGATGGAACAAGTTCTGTTTCCTTGATGGATTCAATTCTATCTACCTCAGTGATGTTTGGATAGTAGCAATTTTTTTTAGTCACAGATGACATAGTAGCTTTGGATTGCATTCTGAATGGCTGCTGCAACCTCCATGTACTGTTTTACTTATGTGATTCGAGATGTCAATGGATATTTGCATCTTTGAAAGGTCATAACTTGGTTACTTCTTGAAGAGGCCAAGAGCTGGTTGGATACAGGAGCTATGGCTATACAATAATAAAAGCCACATCCATTCATTACCAAAATTGCTTGTGGAAACAGTTTAAATTTATTTGGACAGGCAACTGAAGCTTTGGTTTCCTGTATCATTTCCATCTGACACTGTACTTTGCTGTCTCATTCATTTCATATTTTAGCAGTTCTTATCTTATTTTTTCCATTCACTTATTACCTAATGACGCTCTGTCTTATTGTTCATTGTGATGTTTACTCCAACCATCACACTTATACTAAATTTTAAATTCACTTATTTTTAATATTTTATTTCAAATACTTATACATTAAAATTCTGATTAATATTTTATTATAGCAACTCTTTTTTTTTCACAAGTCAATAGGAAGAATTACATACCATTCCAAACTTTATAACATTAGAGGCCCCTTTTATTATTTTTATTCATCTGAATTATTGTTTAACTGGATAATTTTGAATCAGTCAGCACAATGATTTGGTGGAAATTTTTTATCAGGAAAATTTTCCTTAAGTAGGTGAGTTGGGAACAAATGCTTATTATATGTTTGGGGTGGGAGGATAAAAAAGGCGGGCATTCTAATTGATGGGAGACTCAAAGGCATGCAAATAAGCAGCATGGAAGAATGGAAAGTTGGCTGGATTTAACTAGAGGGGAGAGTCAGTCTGTAGTGGAAAAAGATAAAATTAGAGAGGTACAAAAGTGCCAGTTGATAGAGGACCTTGAATTATAGGCCAAGAGTTTAGACTTGATACAGTAAGAGTAGCTGATTCTTGAGCAGGAAAGTGATGTGATAAAAATGGCATTTGCGGAAGATTATTTTAGCAATTTACAAAGGAATAATTGTACAAAAGGAGTCTGGAATTAGGATCACCAGCAAAGAAGTGATTGCAAGCCGTGTGTGAATAGAACAGACCTGAAGTCACATAAAAAGGGAGAAAATGATGAATATGTCAGATACTGTGAAGCAAGAGGTTTCAAAGTTTGGTCCCTGAATCACTCATATAGGAATCACCTAGGATGCTTGTGAAAAATTCATATTCTTGTACTTCATGTCAAAACTCAATACAATTCTTCAGAGTGATCACTGAGAATGAGCATTTTAACAAATTTTTCTATGTGATTATTTTTGCAGATGAAAGTTTGAGAAGTTATGCTCCAGAGGAAGAATGAAAAGAACATGATAACTATACTTGAGAATGAAGGAGAAAGAAGAGTACAATTACATGGCAGCCACCCTAAGGTTTAGGAAAAATGATAGAGTAATTAATAGATAAAAATTTAAGTAAGTTTTATTTTTAAAAGGAGTTTCAGCTTCACAGCAAAATTGAGCAGAAGAAACAGGAAGTTCCCATTTATTTCCTGCCCCTGTACACACACAGTCTCCTCTGTTTTCAACATCCCCCACCAGAGCAGTACACTTGTTGCAATGTTTGAACCTACACTGGCAAGTCTTTACCATCCAGAGTCCATAGTTTACATTATGGTTCACTCTTGGTGTTGTATGTTCTGTATGTTTGGAAACACTTATAATGACATATATCCACATTTATAGTATCATACAGAGTAGTTTCACTACCCTAAAAATCCTGTGCTCTGCCTATTCATTCCTTCTTCCTGAAGTCCTAGCAACCACTGATTGCCACAGTTTTGCCTTCTCCAGAATGTCATATAGTTGGAATCAACACAGTATGGAGCCTTTTCAGATTGGCTTTTTTTTTTTTCCCTTAGCAATATGCACTTAAGATTCATCCATAGAAAACTTCGCTATTGATGACATCTGAAACCATGACATATGGATGTTGCCTTATACAAAGATAAAGGGTTCAAGACATAGGTGTCACCAAGTCTAAGTGATAGAAAGAAAAAAAAAATCAGCAGAAAATGAAGACTGGAAAACAAACAAGTAGAAAAGTACCTCTGGTTGCCCTTTGAGCAAACCTAGGATAGAGAAATATTAAAAATAATTTAAACGAGAAGTATTTTCTGAGATCCTTGGATTTTATGTCACAGGACATAGCTTTCCTAAACTAAATTGGATAGGGATAACTTGGTGTGCTTATAAAACAAACTCAGATTCACAGGTCCTGGTCCAGAATTGAGCCAGATTATCTAGGAGACAAGAGTGGGAATTGGTATTTGGCAAGTTTCTCAGGTGATTTTTATGGTTGCCTAGAGAATGATTGTTTCCTAATGAGATTCATGTTCCCCAAACAGTCCACAGAGGGATGGTGGTTTATATTGAGATAATACAGATGTAAAATCTAGACTTGTCTCCAGGCATAGCTAACTGACACTACAAAAGGTGTGGACAGCGGTACTTTTCTAGATTAAAATAGAGCAGTAGTTCTCAGTCCAAGGTCATTTTGTCCCCTGGGGGACATGTGGTAACATCTGGAGACAATTTTGATGGTTGCAAATTGGGGTGGGGGGGATGATAACTCGCATCTAGTGGATGCAGAGCAGTGATGCTGCCAAACATTCTCCAGTGCAAAGGGAGCCTCTTCCTCCCCACAGCAAAGAGTTATTGGCCCACATGTTGATCCTGCCAAGATGGAGAAACTCTAAAATAAAGGGAGACAATAGTTAAGTGAAATATATGGATCTAATTTTAATTATAATTTTAAATTAAAAATAACAGCAGCGGCAGCTATAAAAGACATTCTCAGGATGCTTGTGGGAAGTTTGTGCATAGTCTAGTCAGAGTATAATATAGAATTATTGTTCTCTTTTTAAGGAATGATGTTATTATGGTTACAAAAATGAATGCTTATATTTAAGACATGCATGCTGAAGTATGCAACCTAGTTTCAAATGATGGAGCAAAGAAAACTGTGTACACACACACACAGAGACACACACATATATATATATATATCTAGAGGGAGAGAGTATATATGTGATAAAACATTAACAATATTTAATATATGAAGAGGTATATAAATGTTCATTTGTTTTCCTATCAACTTTTAGATTTGTTTAAAATTTATTCATTACAAAGTTGTGAAAAGTGTGGGAAACAGAGGTTAAGGCAGTTGACATGTGACTCAGTGAAGTATCTGACAACTTCGGCCAATCTCCTTTTATTTCACTTCTCTTTCCTCTTTCTTTTATCTGGATGGGTTTTGCTTTCTGGGGGCAAAAAGATTCCAGACTGCCTCACTAGAAGGAAGTCTTTCATTTCCACTGTGGGGTCTAATTACCTGTGTAGTACCTGTGAATGGGAAACTCCCCAGTGGCTTGTAGAAACTACTGGTTAAGGCACACAAAATAGAAAAAGAGATAAAGACCCATATCACTTGGTTTTCACTCAAACTATCTAAACTCTACCACAGTCACTTTCTAATCATGATATGATAACTCGAGTGACTAAATTCCTGCTGTGGTGAAGCTGTAATCTCTCCTGTGTTCTCCTTACCCTGCCACACATTCCAAGGCAATCAACAATTTTGCTGAAGCAGATCTTTCACCTTAGTGAAATAATTTATAAACTGCAGCCACTTTTATTAAAGACACTGTTGCTTTCTTTTTTTACTCTTGCTAAACACTCAAATATATTTTTTTCAGTGTTTCATAGTGCCTTGCATTTTGTTGTACCCTGCAGAAACGTCATGATTTATAATAACATGGTATTTTTCTACAACTGGTTAACATATTCAAACTAACATGACTACATTGTTGTAACTGATTCATTTTGCTGTACATCTGAAACTAATACAACATTGTAAATAAACTATTTTCCAATAAAAAATTATTAAAAAATAAAAATGTCTGAACACATATATTTAGTACAGTAGGATAAGTGAATATGTAGCATATAATTGAATATTTCAGGCTTCAATTTTTTTCTGTTTAAAGATCAAACCACTTTTCAGAAGTTTTACAAAGCAGCATCAACCTTCCAACTGAAGCTTGACTCTTCTGATACAATTTCCTTAATCAAAGTGCTCCAGTTTGAATCCCTATTTCCCCAGGAAAGCTTCATAAACATATTCACCACCTTAGACCACTAAGGCATATCACTTTTCAAAATTAATCATTTTTCAAAATGATATATACTTTACAATCAAAAGCATATATATTATACTAAAAATTATTTTGCCTAATTATTCAGAAAAAGAGATGGGATATGCTTTAGATTTGTAATAGTTTTCAAATTGATACTTTTTGATGCTGTGATAATTACAACAATTTAAATTGTACATAGGCAAAAAAAGATTAATTTAACTTTATCTTTGGATGGTATCACCAACTCAATGGACATGAGTTTGAGCAAACTCCGAGAGACAGTGAAGGACAGGGAAGCCTGGTGTAATACAATTCATGGGGTAGCAAAGTGTTGGACATGACTTAGCGACTGAACAACAACAAATCTTCTCTTGGAATTACAATGTGGTGATATGTTAAAAAAAAGTTATCACAAAATAGTATGAAGTTCTTTAAACAGTAAAAGCATTTGTGTATAAATAGAGGTTTATAGATTGACAGATACATAGACAGACAAAGATATCCAAATCTGGAAAGGAATACACCCCAAATTTTAAAGGTATTTACATCAAGGGATTGATAATACAGAGGGGATGGTGGGAGACTAATTTTTTTGTGTTTAGTTTTATTTTCTAAATATGTCAGTAACATACATTAAATTATGCTGTGTGTGTATGTCTTTAAAAGCTACTGAATATTATGCAGCTTTATATTAAGATTCTGAACTTTTCTAAAATGTCAGCACATTTGTTAGGTTGAAAATATTTCTGATGACGGTCAAGGTCAACTATTAACTTGTATGTAGCACAGCGAAAATTATCCTCTCAAGAAACTGCACCAAATAATGACGACTGATGGGTAAATAAATCCCTCTTTGTCACTAAGTTAATTAAGGGATTTAACAAAGGTGACATCTGACAAGTCAAATAAATTTGATATATTCAACAACAGACAATAAACGGCAACATAGTGTTATGGGCAAAAACATCTTAGAACACTTATAGAGGAGATAAGATCAGAGAATACCTGAAAATCAGTTGAGCTGATGGTGAACCACCACAGGCAGGGGCAGAACAACTACTTTAAATTCTTGCTAAAGTGTAACAACAAATGTAGTATATATCATTCAATGTCAAGATATATCATGTCCTTGGATTGGAGGAATCAATATTGTGAAAATGACTATATAACCCAAAGCAACCTATAGATTCAACAGAGTCCCTATCAATCTGCCAATGTTATTTTTCACAGAACTAGAACAAATAATTTCACAATTTGTATGGAAACACAAAAGATCCCAAATAGCCAAAGCAATCTCGGGAAAGAAGACTGGAGCTGGAGGAATCAACCTTCCTGACTTCAGACTATACCTCAAAGCTATAGGCATCAAGACAGTTTGGAGCTAGCACAAAAACAGAAATATAGACCAGTGGAATGAGATAGAAAGTCTGGAGATAAATTTACATACCTGTGGGCACCTTATCTTTGATAAAGGAGACAAGGATATACAATGGGGCAAAGACAGTCTCTTCAATAAATAGCAGTGGGAAAACTGGACAGCTACATATAAAAGAATGAAATCAGAACACTTCCTAACAGCATATAAAAAGATAAACTCAAAATGGATTAAAGACCTAAATGCAAGACCAGAAACCATAAAACTCTTAGAGGAAAGCAGGCAAAATACCTTTTGATGTAAATTACAGCAAGATCCTCTGTGACTCACCTCCTAAAGTAATGGAAATAAAAATAAACAAATGGGACCTAATTAAATTTTAAAAGCTTTTGTACAATGAAGGAAACTATAACCAAGGTGAAAAGATAACCCTCTGAATGGGAGAAAATAACAGCAAAAGAAACAACCTAAAAAGGATTAATCTCCAAATAATAAAACCAGCTCACAGAGCTCAATACCAGAAAAACAAACAACCCAATCAAAAAGTGGGCAGAAGATCTAAACAGACATTTCTCCAAAGAAGACATACAGTTGGCTAACAAACACAGGAAAATATTCTCAAATCACTCATCATTAGAGAACTGCAAAACAAAACTACAATGAGGTATCATCTCACACCAGTCAGAATGGCCACCATCAAAAAATCTGAAAACAATAAATGCTGAAGAGGGTGTGGAGAAAAGGGAACTCTCTGGCACTGTTGATGGGAATGCAAAATGATATAGCCACTATAGAAATATTGTATATTAATGTAAATATATGGAATATAGAAAGATGGTACTGATGAACCTATTTTCAGGGCAGCAAAGGAGATGCAGACATAAAGAAGAGACTTTAAAGGGGAGGGAGACGGTGGGAAGACTTGAGAGAGTAGTACTGAAACATATATATTATCATATGTAAAATAGATAGCTAGTGGGAATTTGCTCTATGATTCAGGAAACCCAAAGCTGGTGTTCTGTGACAACACAGTGGGGTGGGATGGGGAGGGAAGTGGGAAGGAGGTTTAAAAGGGAGAGGACATATGTATGCCTATGGCTGATTCATGTTGATGTATGGCAGAAGCCATCACTATATTATAAAGTTATTATCCTCTAATTAAAAATAAAACAAAAAATTAGAAAAAAATAAACTCTCAAGTTAAAAAGTAGCTTGCACAGTAACCTTAGGCATCAATCAGAAATAAAGAAGTTCATTTTGAAGAAAGGGATGGAATGAACAGCAGACCTGAAACATACTGATTTAGGTGGGGTAAAATGCAGACTCTGCTAATTTTGTTACATTGAGACACATATAGATAATAACACAAATATCAGAAACATCTTTGATTATGGCAAACTAACAAGAAATTTTGTTACTACTAAAATACAATAATTTATTTGAACCTCTTACATGTGAGATATTTTTCTGTTGTTACAAGCAGAAATGAGGTCATATTTTCCTTTCAAACATTCAGTCCTTTTTTTATGTGGGGGCGAGTGGGGGGAGGTTGCAGGCAACACACAAGTGGAAAAAGTTTCATAATGTAGGTAGGTAGAAAGTGGTTTGGAGGCAAAGGACTAAGAAACTAATTCTAACTGGCATATGGAAAAGATATCCCATTGGATCTCATGTTTGTGCTGGATTTCAAATTATAAACAGTTTTCTCTCTCTAAAGACAACTCCCTTAGGCGGGCATTTGTTTGATGCTGTATGATATATTTCTTAGCAAAAGCTATCAGTGAATCATATATTTTATGTTTTTGAGTGCAAAAAGAGACAAATACTTTAGAAATTTCATACGCATATGGCATAAATAATATATGCATGCTTTCTCCCATTTTTAAAGGGACAAAACAGGAATCTTATAATAAAAATTTAAAGTTTCTTCTCCAAAACTAGTCTGGTTATGACTAAATGACAATTGAATTTAAGACACAAAATTTAATTAGAAAAAGTATATTAGTAGAGTCTATGTATAAGCATGCCACTGCTTTAATAACATTCAAACCATGTATTATAGCACAATAGTTGCTAACAATCTGGTCAAATCTGTGTTTCTGTCTTGTCTTGCTTTATTAGGGTTTCTTATTCTGACTAAACTCGAGAAAATAACTGAAAAAATCTTTGCAAAAGAAAGTAATATGTCTATGATATTTTAGCATAAGCATTTATGAGTTATGGATTTACTCTAAGACCTAAGTATAATAAAAGTAACAGAATCACAGGGGTAAAATAAGCCTATGAAGATAAAGTGGAAGTAAATGATTGTTCATATTCATGAAGATATTAAGACCCAAAGAGAATTAAATGGCTTGCCCACCAGATATAGCATTAGATAAATGTTTATTGGAGTTCAGCACTTCAATAATGATTGGAAAACTATTACACTTTCAACAATGGATAGTCTACTAGTAAGAAAGTAAAAAGGAAATAGAAGACTTGAATAACACTATAAACCAAATGGATTTAACAGACAACTACAGAATATTTCAGTCAACAACAGCAGAATATATATTCTTCTCAATTATACTTGGAAAAACCTCTAGGATAGACCATATGCTAGGCCATAAAACCAATCTCATTAAACTTGTAAGAATATAAATAATATAAAGCATGTTCTCCATAGTTGAGCGAAATTAGAAAACAACAACAGAAAAAATTTTGGGGAACTCACAAATATGTGGAAATTATACAACACACTCCTGAATAACAAATAGGTCAAAAAATCACAAGGGAAATTAGGAAATACTTTGATAGTAATAAAAATGAAGGCTATAAAAAGTGAAGGCATCACATATAAAAAGTTATGAGGTGTAGCTAAAGCAACAGTCAGAGGGACATTTATAGCAATAAAGGCTTATATTAAAAGCAAAAATCAGAAATCTCAAATTAATGCCCTTATATTCCATATAAGACACTGGGAAAAGAAGAGTAAAGTAAACCTAAAGCAAGTAGAAAGAAAGAAATAATAGTTAAGTGGGAAGTATTATAATAGAAAAGAGAAAATGATAGAGAAAATAAATGAAGCCAAAGATGATTCCTCAAAACATCAGTATAACTGACAGACTTTTAGTCAGATTGCCCAGAGAGAGAGAGAGAGAGAGAGAGAGAGAGAGAGAGAGAGACTTCTGTTACTAGAACTGGATATATCAGAGGTGACAGTGCTACCAAACTTACTAAAATAAAAATCATTACAAAGGAATACTCTGAATAGTTATGCACCAATATATTAAATAACTTAGATGAAATGGACAAATTCCAAAAAAGATATACTATTGAAATTAACTCAAGAAGATATAAACAATTGTAGAGATCTATAACAAGCAAAGAGACTGAATTAGTAATTAAATATTTTTCCCAAAGAAAAGGTCAAGATCACATGGCTTCATTGGTAAATTCTACAATACATTTAAAGAAAAATTAATATCAGTTCTTCAAATAGTCTTGTAAAAAACAGAAGACAGAAACTTCCCAACTCATTCTATGAAGTCAATAAAACCCTGATACCCAAAACCAGACTAAGACATCACAACAAATGAAAATTACAGATGAATATCTCCGTGAAAGTAGATGTGAAAATATTCAACAAAATACTTGCAAACTAAATGCAGCAAAATATTAAAAACAATTTTTTGCACAATGACCAAATAGGATTTATCCCAGTAATGCAAAGTTGGGTTAGCACCCAAAAAGCAAATGATGTAATATAACATATCCATGAAAGAAAAACCATATAATCACCTCTATAGATACAGAAAAAAAAAAAACATTAAAAAATTGCAAAATCCTTTAATGATTAAAAAATAAGACAAATTAAGAAAAAGTATAGAAAGGTATTTCCTCAGTCTGATGAAGGATATCTAAAAAAACATACCTAGCATCATGATTAATGGTGAAAGGCTAGATGTGTTCCCCCTAAAAGATCAGGAACAACAAAAGGATGTCTGCTATTTCTCTGCTTCTATTTAACATTGTGCTGAAGGTTCTAGCCAGGGCGTTTAGCAAAGGGAAAAAAAAAAGGTATCCAGATTGAAAAGGAAGAAATCACACTATTGTATGATTAGAACTAAATGAGTTCAGTAAGGCTGCAAAATACAAGAACAATACACACACAAAAAATCAATTCTATTTCTTACAACTTCAATGATCAAAAGTAACATTAAGAAAATAATTTTATGTCAAAAAGAATAAAATATTTATAAATACATTTAACAAAAGAACGCAAAGCTTTATATTCTGAAAACTATAGAACATTGTTAAATGGAAGAATATTTAAATAAATGGAAAAGCATCTCATGGACTGGAAGGTCTAGTATTTTTAAAATCATAATACCCTGCAAATGGATTTACAGATCCAGGGCAATCTCTACTAGAATTTCAGCTGGCTTCATTGTGAAAATCAGCAGGGTAATTAAAAAATTTATGTGGATTACAAGTAACTGAGAATAGCCAAAATAATCTGTAAGAGAACAAATTTGGAAGCTTTGCAATTCCCAATATTAAAATTTACTCCAAACCTACAGTATCCATGACAGTGTAGTACTGACATAAGGTAGACTGATGAATAGATTTAAAACTCCAAAAATAAATCTGTGACTCTACAGCCAACTGATTTTCAATGAAGTACAAAGACCATGCAACAGGGTAAGAACAGTCTTCAACAAACGATGCTGAGAAAACTGTATATTCACATGTAAAAAATATTAAATTGGCTTCTTACCTCACACTGCATATAAAAATTAACTCAAAATAAATCAAAGACCTAAATGTAAGAGTTAAAACAACAAAACTCTTAGGAGAAACATAGGGATGAATCTACATGACTTTGGATTTTACCATGAATTCTTAGATATGAAACCAAAATTTGGGCAACAAAGAAAAAAACAGATTAAGTAGGGCTTCATCAAAGTTAAAACCCTTTGTGCTTCAGAGGATAGTAACAAGAAAATGAAAATAAAACCCAGAGAATGAAAGAAAATATTTGCAAACCAGTTGTCTAATCAGGGACCCATATTTAGAATATATAACTTTTAGAACTCAATAATTATACAAACATATGGAGAAAGGATCTGAATAGTTTTTCAAAGAAGATATACAAATGGTCAGCAAGCACATGAAAAGATGTTCAATATTATAGTCATCAAAACCTGCAAATTAAAACAAGTGTGATACCAATTCACACCCATCAGGATGGCTATAATTAGAAAAATAGATAGTAATTAGTACTGGTAAAAATATGGGAAAATTGGATCCCATATGCATTGCTATTGGTAATGTGAAATGGTGTAGTCATTTTGGAAAACACTCTAGAAGTTTCTCCAAATGTTTAACATAAAGTTTTATTTGACACAGCAATTTGACTCCCAAGAGAAATAAAACTATAAGTCCACACAAAATCTTATACACAAATGTTCAATGTAGCTTTATTCTCAATAGACATAAAGTGGTATGTTTATCAATTGATGAATGGATTAACAAAATTTGGTGTATACATATAATGGGATGTTATTTAGTCACTGAAAAGAACAAACTATGGATACTTGCTACAACATGGATGAACCTTGAAAACATTATGCTAAGAGAAAGTAGCTAGTCACAAAACTGCCATATATTATACTATTACTTTTATATGAAATATCTCAAATAGACTATTCTATAGAGGCAGAAAGTATTTAGTTCTTGCGTAGGGCTGCTGAGACTGGAGAATAGTCAGGTAAAAGCTAAAGAATACAGGAATTTTTTGCAGCGGTATATTTTAAAACAACAGAGGATGAGATGGCTGGATGGCATCACCGACTCAATGGACATGAGTTTGGGTAAACTCTGGGAGTTTGTGATGGACAGGGAGGCCTGGCGTGCTGTGATTCATGGGGTCGCAAAGAGTAGGACACGACTGAGCGACTGAACTGAACTGAACTGATTTTAAAACTGACTGTGGTGAAAGCTGTACATGAGTGTTCTAAAAAACACTCAACTGTACACTCCAAATATGTGAATTGCAAAGTTCGTAAATTGTATCTCAAAAAAGCTCTGAAGGAAATGAGATTTGAGGTCTCTACTAGTTAAATGAAAATTGCATGTAATAAAATACTTTTGCTTCACAGTTCTATATTGTCCCAAGCATTTAAAATATATTATCTCATTTGATCTCAGAGACAAACATGAAAAAAAATAGTTAAACTCCATAACGTAGCTAAGGGAACCACCAATGATCTCTTTGTGTGGAAGTTTTCTTTAAAAGATCAATACTATAAATTGTCATTCTGTTAAATGTCAAAAATTTCACTCAAATTTAAATTGTCTTTGTAAGCTTATTGGTTCAATTGGGAAAGGAGTAAGACAAGGCTGTATATTGTCACTCTGCTTATCTAATTTATATGCAGTGTACATCAGGTGAAATGCCAGCCTGGATGAATTACAAGTTGGAATCAAGATTGTTGGGAGAAATATCAACAACTTCAGATATGCAGATGATACCACTCTAATGGCAGAAAGTGAAGAGGAACTAAAGAGCCTTTTGATGAAGCTGAAAGAGGAGAGTGAAAAAATGCTGGCTTCAATATCAACATTAAAAAAAAAAAAAAACAACTAAGATTGTGCCATCCAGTCCCACCACTTCATGGCAAATAGAAGGTGAAAAAGTAGAAACGGTGACAGATATTACTTTCTTGGGCTCCAAAATCACTCCAATGGTGACTGCAGCCATGAAATTGGAAGGAAAGCTATGATCAACCTAGACAGGGTATTAAAAAGCAGAGATATCACTTTGCCAACAAAGGTTTATATAGTCAAAGCCATGGTTTTTCCTGTAGTCATGTACTGATGTGAAAAGCTGGATCATAAAGAAGGTTGAGCGCCAAAGAATTGATGGCTTTGAATTGTCGTTTTGGAGAAGACTCTAGAAAATCCCTTTGACAGCAAGGAGATCAAACCAGTCAATCTTGAGGAAAATCAACCCTGAATATTCATTGGAAGGACTGATGCTGAAACTGAATTTCCAATACTTTGGCCATCTGGTGCAAAGAGCTGACTCATTGGAAAAGACTGATGCTGGGAAAGAGTGAAGGCAAAACGAGAATGGGGTGGCAGAGAATGAGATGGTTAGATAGCACATCATGGACTCAGTAGACATGAATCTGAGAAAACTCCAGGAGATAATGAAGGACAAGAGAATCCTGGTGTGTTGCAGTCCATGGGATCGCAAAGAATTGGACAGGATATATTGACTGAACAACAAAACAACAAAAAAGCAGCTCACAGATCTCTGACTACATTCCTCAGTATAGCAAAGTCTTTTTTTTTTTAAATCTGTTTGTCTGTTTTTGAATGACGGTAAAGAGAAAGCCAAAAAGATACTTTACTTTTACAAAATCAAGTTTTTGTGTCCTTTACGTTGTAATGATTTTAGGATAACACTCATCATAGTTCTTTCTCTATAAGATTTTTGGTGAGTATTCATTTCATCCTTGTTCAGTTAAACTGTTTGAATTTGATGTCTACGTTTAATACATCTTGCTTTTTAAAAAAAATGAAAGATAAAGCTATATCAAAGCTAGCTCTCTATTAAGTGGTTACTGCTAACAAAACAACAATAGGGAATAAAAAAACCAAAAAAAAACTTGTGGGAATTAAAAGAAGAGTACAACATGTCCTTTGCCTACATGTTTGTACTAGTTCCCATAGCTGGGAAGATGATTTAACACACAGTTTGTGCAACCTGTTTTTCTGGTAATTACAAATTAAGACATATGTCTTTACAGCAGCAAGAAGCTAACTGCCACTTTTAAGCGTCCCTCTGGCCCTCCTGAGTTAACTCCATTACACAAAATCTCAACAAAGATAATTTCTAACAAAGCATCCTGCTTCTAAGTTTTTCTTTTGCTGCGTTTCTTCCTTTTGAACTGCAGGAATGCTAACTAGAAATGGAAGTATCCCATCAAACTGCTAGGCTTCCTTTCCTCTAGAGTGCAGGCCTCTATAATATATACATGCCAGAAAGTCATGAAGGAAAAAAAAAAAAAAAATTTAGGCATCATGTCCAGACAAATTACAGTCTGCTTTTCTGTTCTCTTGCCTTTCTTTACTATTTAATTCATCAAATAAAAAGATTTTTAGATGCTCATTGTTGGTACACTTATGGATTAATTTCATGCATATACACAGGTTTTAAATTCACATACATAGAACGTGACTACTACATATAATGCAAAGAACTAAAGCTATTTTTAAACTAGTCAATTAACATTACACTGTCTAGAAAGAGTTAAGGATCATACTAACTTTTAAATTTGTACAACTGGAAAATATTAACTCTTTAGTAGTAAGTAGGCAGTTTGTTTACTGATACATTATTTTCCTAAAAGTATCTATCGATAATAAAAGTTTGAAACCAGAACAAAAGAACAAGGAGACTATGTATTCAATTGGATGTAGTATTTTTATGTTCAGACTGTAGCATTCTATTCTCCAAATGTTTAGTTAGTTGATATTAGATATAAAGTACTGTGTCCTTGAGACAAATTGTTAGGGACTCAATGGGAGAGACAAATTGCTAAGTTATGTGGGAAATACTATAATAGATACATGATAAAAGTAGAAGTAAAGAGAAAGATAAAATTAATTCTGCCTAGCTGAATCAGAAAGAATTAATTTTACAGAGAAGAATATACTCACAAAAACATGTACATATTAATACATGCATTTAAGCATACATGTACACATTCACACAAAAATAATTGTGCATAAGAAATGAAATTTAGAGTAGTCCTGTGACTTATTATTTTATTATGAAATGATGAGAAGTTCAGCCTGGTTGTATCTGATGATCTTTATTTGCACAGTTCCTCAGTTCAAGAGTGTTGAAGTCCTGGGGCTAAATTCGGAGGGTTCATTTATACTCAGCTAAATAACTTTGATTTATTCAGTCAATAGGAAGTCAATAGGAAGCTAATAAGAGTTTTTTGTTGTTTTTTTTTTTTATAAATTTATTTATTTTAGTTGGGGGCTAATTACTTTACAATATTGTAATAGTTTTTGCCATACATTGACATGAATCAGCCATGGGTTTACATGTGTTCCCCTTCCTGGACCCCCCACCCACCTCCCTCCCCATCCCATCCCTCTGGGTCATCCCACTGCCCCGGCCCTGAGCCCTTGTCTCATGCATCGAACATGGAATGGTGTTCTGTTTCACATATGATAATATACATGTTTCAATGCTATTCTCCCAGAACGTCCCACCCTCACCTTCTCCCTCAGAGTCCATAAAATTGTTCTATGCATCTGTGTCTCTTATTCTGTCTTGCATATAGGGCAGAGGGCTAGGATGGCAGTGTGGAGGATGTACTGGAAATTAAGTTGCAAAGAAATAAAAACAAAGTTATCACCATAGTGTAGGAAAGCCACTACACATTTCCTATTGTTGCTGCTACTTCCACTATTACTGTTATTGCTACTGCTACTACCATTACCACCACCACTATTGGATGGAATTTTTGAGTAGTATCTTGTGCCAATGACTCCTCTAAATTTTTAACATGTATGATGAGCCTAAATCCTTTCCACAGTTCATGTGGCAAGGAGAATGATAAGAAACATTGTTTCCCCCTTTCTTTTTTGTTTTCTGTATCTTCCACTTGAGCTCATCTTACCTTCTTCATCTTAGCTCAATAAACTTCCTCCTGACCTTTCCCACAATTCTACCTTACAAAGGCCTGATTTGCCATCCATACTGCCCTCACATCAATATTCTTCATCCCTTTGCATCCGTATTATTCCACTGGAGCTGCCCAGCAAAATCCCAAACATAGATCGCTATTATAGCCCACATCTCTGCTCTGCAATTATGCAGCTGAGTACTCAGGATTATGTCACTCAAATATGTTGACTGGCATAATAAAAATTCAAGGTTTCCAATCATAGCAGGGCTTTCAGCATCACTGACCAACCTTTTAGATTTGTCACTGCTCCTCCTCTCACTTCCTTTCCTGTGTCTTTCGACACATGTGTAGCAATTCGTGAGACATCTACTCAACGAGGTAATGGACATCACTGCAACAGAGTGAAATTACTAAACCTAATCATGTTTACTTACAGTTTTTGGAAATAGTAGCAGTAATAATAATAGTTCAAGTATTGAGAGGTAGGTTTTGGAGTCACTAGCATATAGATCTTAATGGAAACTGTATGAATGAGCAGAATCACCATTTTCATAAATGGACTTTCTTTTCATAAATACTACCCATAAATAGAATTTTCATAAACACTACCCATCAGAGAAGTATTCACAGTTTCATTTCTATGCTTTAAATATAAGAACTCATAAATTCAGTTTCTCATCCACATGCCACTCACAGTATTTAAATCTTTATTTAATGGCGAGAAGACATTATTTATCATTTCAGGAGAAACATTCACAAAATAGATCTTTTGACCTCATATTTTCTGCATTGTTAGACACAATATGTTAAGAGAGTATATTTCAATAGGAAGACCTAATACCTTTTCAAAATATATAAGATTCTCTGATGAAAATACAAACATCCCCCTCTTACTACTTCCTTATTTTTAGTATGGGACTTTTCAACAATAAATGCATTCTCCTTGGCATTTAATCCTTCTAGGGAACATAAGATTCATAAGTTAACAAAATGTTGACATGATAGAATTTCATTCAAGATAAGTAATATATCTAACACTGTAGTTCTGTAAGAAGGTTCATGATTCAACATCCCCCAACTTTTTAACCTCACATGTCACTGGTTTTACTTTTTATTTATGCCCTTGCATATACCTGAACTTGTCTCTGCTTCTCTAATTCTGACACTTGGTAGAAAATGTGCTAAGTCTGTAGTTTCTCTTTTTATTTGTAAAGGAAATCAATGACCAGAAGACATTCTCAGGGTATGTAGGGCAGGTTCATTAGACCAACCAAAAATCTAGAATTTCCCTGAGTTAATAGAAATTTTTAAAACTTCTCTAGTTACACTCTGGTGTCAGGCAATTTATTTATTTTTTTTAATTAATGTAAATTTGCTCCTGGGCAATTTCAATTCTGGCCAAAAGGTTCTGATTTCTTTTGTTGTGTATTCATTTGAGCTGGGCCCATCAAGAAGCCATGACATGGTAGGTCAGTCAAACTATTAGATTCATTAATTTTTCTCTTTATTTCTGCTTCCAGAAGAGTTTGTCTTTATGATGATCAATGAAGTATCAGAATGTGACATAGGAGAAATGAAGAATTTTACTCTAGAAGTTTAAGAAAATTCTGTAAATGAAATTGTAACCTTCAAAAAATTTTAAAATATGTTCTACCATTTGTCTTATTTGTTGTGTCTAACAGGTAGTGGAAGCACACATCTGAATGATGTCATAAAGGGGTGACCTTAACCTTTCAGAACCTACTCTGGTTATAAGTCAAGAAGCTTCCACATATATTTAAGGGGGGAAATTTCTGTTAGACATATAGCCCATGAGCAATTGCAGTATGTTATTGTGTCAGAGAGTTACTGAAAATGCCTCAGGTATTAGAATAAAAAGTGAATCATTATGACAATTAAAAACATTAATTGAGGTAATTATAAAGAGATCATAGTTTATATAGAATTTAGTTATAATTTACACAATTATCTTCAGTTTACAGAAAAAAATAATGAAGCTGTTTATCTGAAGTATTTACCAGACTGAAAATTGCGACTATGGAGAGGCTACATACACATGCTCAAAATACCAATTTGAGCTGAATCTGCCACAGGTCTAGCTGTGAACTAATGAATTCCCTGAGGACAGGATGGTTTGGAGAGAATACAAGACTTCTAAAAACACAACATGTTGCCAAATCAGATTACTTACTTTTGACTTTGTTTGAAATGAGTCTCATTTAAGTGCAATCACTAACCTCTAGCACTAACCTCCGGTTGTGAATCAGGAAAGTATTTCTGCATACATAAAATATGAAATCTGGTTTTTGACTTTCTTAAACTGAAGAAGTGATATCAAATTTCATCTACAGATCAATGCAAGCAAGAAATAAAACATAAAATTAAGGGGGTGGGTCGTGACAGCATTCTACATATAAACTTTTCAGTTTCTTCTTTGTATTCCCAGAAGAAACATAAGATATGTTTGTTTGCTGGGGTGTATGTGTGTGTGCGTGGTTTTGAATACTGAATACTACACAGTCTCTGGAACAGACTTTCTTGGTTTAAGTCCTGTCTGCTTTGCTTACACAGCTTCATGACCTTGCTCATGTTGGTTATTCTCTTTGCCTCTGTTTCTTTATCTGTAAAATGAGATTGTAATGATAATACTACCTACCCCATAGGGTTATTACAAGGATTAAGCATTCTAGTAGCTATAAAATACTAAGAATAGTGTTTGGCATAAAATAAGCATTATATAAATGCCAGCTATTATTATTGGAACAGAGAAATGGAGCATGATTCAGGTGTGTTAGTCACTGGGATCAAAAGGAACAAGCAAAGGTCAGAGGGAAGGTGCTACTTGAGTACATTCTCTGTCTCCGATTTGGATTTGATTTGGAAAGAATGACTGATTTCCCAAGAGGCTATAATTGGTTATCCTAAGAATAGTTTGAAGCCAATAGTGTTTTGTGATTGGGAAAGTTCTCCATTTACTGATTTCCCAGATAATACATTTTGCTCTTGTAAATCTGTCTGGGGATTTCAACACATGTATTGGAATCCAAGGTGTGTCTGGGTATGCTTTAGTTATATTTTCTCATGATAGAAGTCTCACTGCACATTTAATATCACCTGCATCTTGCCTGGAGAATCCCAGGAACGGCGGAGCCTGGTGGGCTGCCGTCTGTGGGGTCGCACAGAGTCGGACACGATTGAAGCGACTTAGCAGCAGCAGCATATTTGTAGCCCATTTTCCATTTTGAAAAAGGAGAAACATTTCAGAAATGTGATAATTTAAGTATCTCCTTTCTTAAATTTGATCTATAATTTTAAGAGTTGAATAGTAGTCTCCTTCCTGCACACAGAAAGAACATGATTGATTATATATTTCACCACTACAAATTAGAAATGTACTGTTCTATTCAGCATGTGTTTTATTGTCTTCAACGTGTTTTTGGTCATGAAAATTAAGGAATACTGCAAGTTTGGACATGTCATAGTTTAATATCAAGAGAAAGGTTTTTCCCCCTACTTACAAGTATCCGCCTATAAACCAATGAATTGCTATTTAAAATGTGTTTCTTCAGAAACCAGTCATATCATCTCCTCTGTGCTACTATAAGATTGCCTCTTTATTTATCTGTGCTGCTGAGTTAATTATAAAATATTTGCAGTGAGTGAATATTTTGCTTGCCTAGTCAGCATCTTAAACTAGATTAATCTTCTAGCAACAGTTAATGGAAACTAAATCACACATCAACATGCTATAACAATATAATGATGAAACAGTAAATGAATCACTCAGTTAACTCCTTGATAAATATCGAAAACATATTTTGTTCCTATAATTTAAAAGTCAAAATGAGCCTTTCTGCTTTCTTTTAGTCTGCTTTTTTTTTTAAAAAATGGCTAAATTCTGGAGAATGAGTATCATGAAATGAACTTTGCATACAAGGTAAAAAAAAAAATAGCTGCTTAATTCATTTATTGACTGAGCTTCCAAATCAAGATATTACTTCACATATAATGTTTCCATTCTTTGGTAATATAGAGTTGATCTTTAAAACTACATAGTTATAAATACAAATATACACATAAATTACAGTTGGTTCATTTCCTGTCTGTATAAGAATTGTCTCAAAGTATTTCTTATTACTGGATTGGTGGTTGGTGCTGATATTGTTTTAAGAGTTTTAATGACCAAATTTCCATGATTCCAATGGGTCAAACTTTCTGTTTCATTCGAAATGCTAGTCACTCATTACTCAATCCACTGAGTAAACTATGAGAAAAGTTATCTAAACCTCAATCATTTAGCATGTAATCTAGACTTTTCCAGTATTATGAATATCAATATGTCTAGGGTTATAAGAAAACCCTAAAGAGAAAAAAGGGGTTTCCCAGGTGGCTCCAATGGTAAAGAATCCTCTTGGCCACGCAAGAGATGCAGGTTCCATCCCAGGGTCGGGAAGATCCCCTGGAGGAGGAAACGGCAACCCACTCCAGGGAAATCCCATGGATAGAGGAGCCTGGCGGGCTACAGTTCATGGGGTCACAAAAGAGTCAGATACAACTTAGCAACTAAAACAACAACAAAGAGAAAGAAAAATCAACATCATAAATTCTGATTAAAAGGCTCCATTATGCCAAAGCTAAAAATATCACACTATAGCAGTCATGGTTCTTTGTTCTCTGTAAGCTTATAATACAGTTGGAGACATCACAGCTATATAAACTTAGCCCTATGAAGTATTAATATAATAACCCCAAAGGCCTAAAAACAGAGGGATTGGTAGACTTCAGAGTAAGTGGTTTATAGGACAGTTGGAAGGATTTCTGGAGTTGGTGATACCTGAGCTAAGTTTGAATGAGAGAACTTTAATCACTAGATTGAAAAAGAAGGATAATTTCAGGCAAAGGAAATTGTGGAATACTTTTGGACTCTATTTATGGCAGTAGTACCCAAGACAATAGAATAAGAGATTATGATACATGTGCTCTGAAAAAGTTTTGGAGGGAGTTCATACAATCCCAACTTCAAATTTCAGTAAGGTTTAATTACTAAGTGCTTCTTTTAAGAAAAGTCTAGTTATAGTCTTACTTTTGTGATATTGGCCCCTGCTTTGATGATCACATCAAAATGTAAATCCCTTATAAATAAAATACATGTAATTTTCTTTTTTTTTTACTTTTCCAATATGACTTATGAATGAAACATGACAATGGAAAAAAAAGATCTGTAATCAATTCTTCATTAGCCATACTTAATTTTAAGTGTGACTAATTTCTTAGTGACTCCAGAAGTTTGTTAAATAATTTATAAAGATTTTATGTGCTTCTTTTAAATTGTTACCTCACTGTCTTCATTCTTTTCTTTATACAATTTAATCCATGTGACTCTCACTCAATACAGAATAAAAATAAATAAAATAAAAATAGATATAGCAAAGTAAGATAAACTTTTATAAATGTATAGCTTATCAATACAGAGGGCAACTATATTTTCGCAAGAGTAAAATATGCCCTGGAGGAGGGCATGGCAACCCACTCCAGTATTCTTGCCTTGAGAATTCCATAGGCAGAGAAGCCTGGCACGCTATGGTCCATAGGTTCACACAGAGTTGGATACGACTAACTGAGCACACAGGTCACAGAACTCACAAGTGGCAGAGTAGAAGCAAGCTGGCTCCAGATTCCAGGGTGCTGAGCTATGGTGCTGGGTGTTTAAGTAAGATGATGCTCTTGAATCAAACTTCCTCTTTAAGAATAATAGTTTTCATCTCTGGCTGCAAACTAGAACACTATTTAAGGCCTTTAACCAGTACAGATGTCATGTTTGCATCAAACATCTTCCAATCCAGTAAACAGATATTTAGTCGAGTCTGTGTTTCTGTACTTTTAAGAAACTCTACAGGTAATTTTGATGAACCTTTCTGGGACCATGAACCTTGATATAGATTCTTTGTTAGTCCAAAGCACTGTGGTATTTAACGGACATGTTATATCCCAAACTAATTTGCCATATTGCATTTAACTTCATTAGTTCACATAAGGGCAAATTAAACCTCAATAAACAGACACAAATATTTCTAATATTTCTATTGGGAAGAATAAAATGTCTGTTTTTAAAAAAATAATGGAATGTTCTTACTATGCATCTTTGTGTTAGATAAAAATTATCTTCCTGTCTAAAAAGTAATACTCATGGAACCAAAGTCAATCAAACATGACACAAGCAAAGAATCACATTTTACCTTAAGATTTGTAATGGGTAGCTAAAAGAGAAAGCCAACAAATTCCTTCTCTGGAAAAAAAAAAGTTGATAGACAAATTTGCATAACTTGGGCTTTTATTAAGTAACTTAAAAATTTAACTCTGGGACCAATAGTGACTCAAAATTGGAAAAAGGAATGAACACTTTTTAAAAGAGATACTCATGAAGATTGGCAAGGATGAATTTTCAAATTCAACGTTGAACTCTTAGATTCCTGTGGTGTTGGAGAAGACTCTTGAGAGTCCCTTGGACTGCAAGGAGGTCAAACCAGTCAACCCTAAAGGGAATCAGTCCTGAATAGTCATTGGAAGGACTGATGCTGAAGCTGAAACTCCAATACTTTGGCCACCTGATGCGAAGAACTGACTCATTGGAAAAGACCCTGATGCTAGGAAAGATTGAAGGTGGGAGGAGAAGGGGACGGCAGAGGATGAGATGGTTGGATGGCATCACCAACTCGATGGACATGAGTTTGAGTAAGCTCCGGGGGTTGGTGATGGATAGGGAAGCCTGGGCTGTTGCAGCCCATGAGGTCACAAAGAGTCAGACATGACTGAGTGACTGGACTGAACTGCACTATAAAGTTGAAGGGGTAAAAATGTCAGAGTAGAAAGTGCAGTGCTTATTTGCGGTTCCTTTTTTTTTCCTTAAGTTTTTATGGTTGTTCTAAAAAATATTAGATATTTGTTAATATTAAAAACTCATCGCAAACTTAAAAGTTTATTGGTTAATAAAAGAGTTATATTTTTTGATTTTTTTTTTTTCCTCTCTGAAAGCTGGCAGTTTCCAAAGGCAGATCAGTGCCATCTAGTGGCCAAATCAGTTAAAAGCGTATCCTTTCTGATCAAATTCAGTGCGCCGGTGGGTGCCTGTTAAGTTGCTTCAGTACCGTCCGCCTCTTGTGAACCCATGGACTGTAGCCCACCAGGCTCCTCTGTCCCTGGGATTCTCCAGGGAAGAATACTGGAGTGGGTTGCCATGCCCTCCTCCAGGGGATCTTGCCTACCCAGGGGTCGAACCTGCATTTTTACCTCTCCTGCGTTGGCATGCGGGTTCTTTACCACTAGTACAACCTGGGAAGCCCCAAGTTCAGTATAGGGTGACAAATCCATATCATACACATATGTAAGTATAAATTTTAAAATGTATATTTACTTCCTAAGGCTATTTGTTCAATGTATAACAATGAGGCAAACATACAACAGTTACACTAAAATAAGTTTAATATTTAACAATTTAATAAGAAATGAGAAATTTATATATCTAAGACATAGTATTTGAAAGATACAAGGAAGCAGTTTAATGGATAAACAAGACTTTATTCTAGAATATAATCAAATAGTTTAAAAAAATAGTAGACTGAAGATGTTTCCAGTGTCAAGATTGTGCTTATGGATATTATAAATAGGATGGCTAACAATTCACAATGAAAAACTATTTGTTTCTCTCTTTCCTTATAGGAGAGGCTAGGCAAAATTTTTATACAACTTTGGAACATGGTATTTAAGCTAGAGGAGAGGTTCCTGAGTAAAATACTTAATAACCTATTAGATTTAATATGTCTAATAAAATACTTACTAGATTTATGGCAAGTTATATAATTCCTCCCACTATGGATCCTGAATGATAAGATAGAAAATATCCCCCTCCAAATGTTCATGAACTGTCTTATCTTGAGGAAAAAGAAATGGACTAGATGAATTGTTTTCTTTCAGAATTCAATTGTATTAAAAAGCAAGTATCCTCCTTCATAATTCATCTTTTTGGTTTTGAGATAATACGCCTGTTTGACCCAGCTGAAGTTCTGCCTTTTGTTAGTTCTTTTCCTGAGACTCCAATTAACTTTACAAAATTTCTCTTCAGGGGAAAAAAGTCTAGGCGAAAGGATTAATTTAGCTAACAATGCTATGATACAAAAAAATCTGTAGGAGCTTTTTCTGACCTATTCCAGGGACTCCGCCAACTCGAAGGCAGGGATGATAAAAGAGCTCTTCATAGCCCAGGAGATAAGGGAAAAACCCATCGCATCAGACCCAATTGCTCTTAGAGGAATTCAAAAGAATCTGAAATAGTCTTAATGTCTAAAAATGCCACATTTTCTATCTAGACACTAGGACACAAATGGTACAGAAGTTTGACTTATCGGTGATATAATTTTCTCATCCTGATGAGGATGGCTTTTATATGTTCCAAATGAGCTATCAGAACAGGGGTGAGCCATTCTTTTGCTCAGCCACTCAGAGGAAACAGGGTGGTTATGTGAAACACAGAGCTAAGAATAATGCCAGTCATGTGGCTTCTCTTGCCCCCGATTTTAGCCACGATGGCTTTTCTTGGGCAGTCTCTGAAACACAGAAACTGGGGACTTCTTTCCTCTTCTGAATATGACTTAAAGTGTGCTCTGTTAAGTTAGGCACTTTGTTCCTTTCTTGTCTTGTATTTCAACATGAATCATGAAATAAAAAGAAAGAAATTTGGGGAACTGTGGTAATGCTGTCTTTTAAAATTATCTTTAATTTTCTTACCGAGAATACCAATGATTTTATAACTTTTAAGAAGCCATTTCACATGGACTATTCTTGGATTACACATCATGACTCAAATACAAATGAGAATTACATGGTTACGGTTCCTCCAGAAATTTTACTTGGAAGGCCATGTAATTAAAGTGTACATAATTCAGTCATGACTGCTAACTCTTTGCAAAGAAACCAGTGTCACTAAGTCCTCGGCCTACATGTAGAGAAACATACGTACATAAGTCATACATATGTGTGCACATTTATACACATGTAAGCACACACATATTGGTACAGACACTTATTTGCCTTTATATTCCTCTTATCATTCTGATTATCCTGATCATTGGAAAAGACCCTGATGCTTGGAAAGATTGAGAGCAGAGGAAGGGAATGACAGAGGATGAGATGGTTGAATGGCATCACCAATTCAATGGACGTGAGTTCGGGAGATGGTGAAGGACAGGAAAGACTGGTGTGCTGTAGTACATGGGGTCACAAAGAGTTGGACATGACTGAGCAATTGAACAACAACAAAATCATTCTGATTTACAAGTTGAAACCCCCAATCACAAGTTCTACCATAAAACGATAATCATTTTAATCATGATCCTTTGCCAAGAAGTAATTTTCATCATAGGAACCATAACCTCAATTCTAAAGAATTAGAAAATAATAAAAAATATAAAGTAGAGCTTATGTTCACTTTCAGTGTGGTGAATTGTCAAAGTATTAGGAAGGAGAAATTCTAAGTCATTGATAATTATGTATTCTGTAATAATTTTATTATATATTCTCTATGTTTCAGTAATGGTCAGACAATGGTTTTGTTTTATCATTTGCTTATTATCACATTTCAGAAATATGTTCATTTGGTTTAAAAATTAATTATTCCTCCCTCATGCCACTCATGTACATTACTGTACTCAGATTTTGCTTCCTTTCTTCTAATGTTAGCTTTTTATTTCTTTTAACATCAGCTATTTATTTTTGACTAATTGATCTTTTCTTCTCTAGCTTCTACCTATTAAGATTCAGACATTACAAAGCCACTGTTTTGTTTCATTTTTGTCTAGATAGCAGTGTGCAGCAGTGGTGATCTCCATTTGGGATTAATGATCAAATTTTTATATAATTTTGATTTTTAACCACAGTTTATTAATACATAATTTTATTATTGAAAAGGCATTGGCATCAGGAACTTATATATAATATTTTCATGCTAATAATGTGTCAGAAATTTAACTTTAACATCTTTTAAAGTCATGCACACCTCCTGAATGTATATTTATTTTCTAAGAAATTGGCCAAGGAGACACTGTGGTATCTGAAAAAACTATGAAAACCATGAGAGTCAGCCTTCTTAGAAACAGTATCTTTTAGGGGCTATCTTCTGTCCTTATTCCTAGGGGCAACTTCCGTTCTGGCTGAGTTCTGATATAATAGCTTCAGTCATCCTTCACTCTAACTATAGTCTCAATGTTTCAGTTCTGTCACTCAGTTTTCAAACATAAAAAGTTGCATTTGGATTGCATCAGAATTTCCTGTCCTCAGAATCTTTTACATCTTCTCTATTGGCTCCTTCTGTGCTTTACTTCTTCTCCTCTCCCGATTAAAGTCCAAGGTCCATCTACAGCCCCAACTTCCCTTTTCCCAGATTTCCTGATATCCCTACCTACTTGCTTGGATATCAGTCCCGCTCTTGGCCTTCACACCTGCAGTTGCCCACTACATTCATGGTCAACAACCTTAACTTAGCCCTGAACGAGGACAAGCGGATGAAATTCTGTGTCAGTTGCTACTCCTGCTTCTCATGGTTAAACCTTTACCTGCTCTCTGCTGCTCAGTATGAAGTTTTGGTTCCTTTAACTCTTTGCTCAGTCATCAGAGGAACTTTGACTTTATAAACAAATGGAAGCCATCACAGGAAGGTGCCACAACCTTCTTCACTGAGTCTATCAACTTGTGTCTTTACTTCTACTTAAATTATACTTTCCATTGGATTCACATACTGCATCCCATTGGGCCATGGGGTAGACAGCAGTCTCCTTTAAACTCGACACCTCCTTTTCTGATTTCACTCTTCTACTTCACTATGAAATTTCTTAAAAGAAGTGCTTTCTCCAGTTCACCTCTGAATTGCCTCCCAACTACTCCTTCTGGTCTTGACATTCACCACTCCACTGTGGGTCCTCATGAAAATCTCCAACAGTTTCCTGTTGAAAGCATCTTATCTTAGTTGTTCTCTTAGAAGACTTAACAATGTTGCGTTTGCCCCACTTACTCATCTCCTCTCTTTTCTTGGGTCTCTTGGACTCTGCTCCCTACCAAATGGCCAGCACTCAGCAGGGGCGCAACAAAGGATACATAATGGCCACTGATACATGTGCAGTGCATGACTTAACAATTAACATATGAATGAGAGATCCTGGGTCAGAGTCATCATTGCTTGTAACACAGTTTTCAGATTTCCCAATGCTCACTTCACTCAAGAAACAGGTGGAGTCCTGAATTCCTTCTAAGGCAATTCATTTCATATTAAATTCCTGGGAAGAGGTTAAAACCACATTAGTCTCTTAAGCACTCTATATTTAGGATATCCCAGAAACAGAGGGAAGCCCTTGCATTTACATTTGGTCAGAAATAGGAAACTGAAATGGTGAGACATTTCCATGAAGGCTCAAATCACACTATTTTGCAAAGTTTGAAATCTGCCTGTCATTATCCATAAATTACAGCTATATGTTATAATTATTTAATCTACATTTCTTGTTAAACATCCAAATTATGTCACTTCACCAATTTACAGGAATTATGTGATTAGGTATAATTATGCTAAATAGCTGAATACAATTAAAAAGTCTTACATGCAGGAAGTGTCATATATAATATGTTAATTTTTCTGTGTTAATTTTTCTTCTCTTGTCTCACTGTCCTTGGTCTGTATCAAAATGAGATAAAGGCTGGTTCACTTTGAATGGGGTAAGGGAATTTCCAGCTTTAGGTGACTTCCTACTCAGGGGTCACACACAGCATTTCTCTTCTTCTAGTAAGCACATTTTCAGACAACTTGTACAGTTAGAGTTCATGAATCTGATATCCAGTAGTATCAACTGTGATGATGCTGTGTTTATTTACTGCTTGAAGGTTCTATGCAAGACTCAAGAGTTGAAGGTTTATCTTTTGATTTCTCTGCTTTGGCGACTTGCCAGACTGCTGTCTATATCTATTTCCTTGTGAGGCAGCAGTGTGTATGGGTAAGCTCAGTAAAGCAGAGACCTGGTTCAGATTCATTATTTACTAGAATGTGTGACCTTGGACTGTCTTGTAATTTCTTGATAACTTTGTTTCTCCATCTACTGAATATGGACAATGGTAATGGACAACGAATGTGGATAATAATAGCACCTCTTAGTGTAGATCTGGAGGAGGGAACGGCAATCCACTCGAGTACTCTTGCCCAGAGAATCCCCATGGACAGAGGAGCCTGGCCGGCTACAGTCCATGGGGTTGCAAATTGTTGAACACGACTGAGCAACTAAGCATAGCACAGCACAGTGTAGATCTGAGCACGTGTTAAGTGCACATTACTATTCAAATCTCAGATTAAAGACTGCTTCTTCCGAGACCTTCCCTGATCAACACTCTCCACGCTTGGTATACTTTGTTGTTAAGTACTATGTATTTATTAGTTGAATATTGCTCTCTTTTAAGAAGCTATGCATTGCATGAAAGGAGATAAGATTATGCTTGTTTCATGCCTGTGCACTGCCTATCACTTAGAGAAAGCTGACTGGTATGTAAATGATATACAATTCCTTTCTTTTCTTCACTTTCCTCTTTGCCTTTCCAATCTTTTCCCACAATCTGGTGGTCAGTGTGTATTTTAGTTACCTGATAAATGCATTCACACTAAGGTACTAGAGACTGACAGGATCATTAAGAGAGACTTCATGGAAAATAGTTTTCGAAAAATATTTGCAAACTATTATGCAAGTGTTAGGTGTTATGGTGGCTCAGATGTTGAAGAATCTGCCTGCAATGCAGGATACCTGGGTTTGATTCCTGGGTTGGGAAGATCCCCTGGAGAAGGGAATGGCTACCCACACCAGCATTCTTGCCTGGAGAATTCTAAGGACGGAGGAGCCTGGCAGGCTACAGTCCATGGGGTTGCAAAGTTTGAACACAACTGAGCAACTAACAATACTATCTGCACATTGAGAAAGTCAATTGTGTGTTGGAAGCAGAAACTCTGATCTTAATGATCAGCCCAAGGGCTGGTGACAGTGTTTTCTGGGGGCTCAGAGCTCCCACAAACCAACCTCCTAAAACCCTGCCAGGTGTGAGGCTATTATTCCTGAGCATCAGCCTTGCTCTAACCACAGGAACGTGTTCTGTTGCTGCAAATATCCACTTCACACTCTCCCTCAGGCACCCTTTGCAACTAGTCTCATCTGGCTATCCTCACTCCTTCCCCCACATCCAACTCTGATTTCAGAGTGTGGTTTCAACTACCTGTTCTGATTTGGGCTATTTCAATCCACTTCCACTGTTTTTTCTCTTTTCTCGAGAAAGAAATTAAATACAGGTGGGTCCTGCTTTTGAACACTTAGATACGCCATGGAAGATCAAAACATTGGTTAATTGTTTTACCTTACAAAAGGCTTGTTTTTTCAAGACAATCCACAGAATCAGTGCCTTAAGTAATATCTGCTCCTGTATGCTTTTTAACCTGATTTGACTACTAGATGTTTAATTTATAAAACTCTGCAAGAACACACTGATTTTGCATAACTAATGCTTTCAAACATCCTGTGAATTCATATAATGGCAGTCACAGAAGAAGCAAGTGTGCTTTCACAACTTATGGGGCAAACTAAATAGTGGGAAACACATTAGAAAATCTTGTTTTGTGTGTGCATCATCAAAATGAACTTGCCTTAAATCAATTACATAAGTTAATATAAAAACACAAGAGATCCACAAAACTTAATTCAGGAAGACACCGTCTTTTTTTTTCCTTCCTTCTCTCAGCTTTAAAATACAGCAAGCTATAGAAAATCTCCAAATCCTTAGTCACATAAAAATCTAAATTCCCCATGTAGAAAAAATACAATATGGACAAACCCGAATAAGTTCCATGTGTGAAGTCCCTTTGGCCTGCTTACACAATCAACTTCCCTTACACTTTTTGAAAAAAGTCAGCTCATAGTACTCAGTGAATACTAAGCTTCCAGCCTGAGTATAATTCTCAATATATTTTAATACCGAGAAGGTGCCTGGATCTGGAACTACCAAAAATCCACAGAGAAGAAAAGTAATCAGACGTGGCTTCTTTCCTTTCCTGACTTTTCCTTCTCTGACCTCATAAAATTCTCACAAAGGTAGTGTAGCTAATCCTACAACAAGAACAGCCTGTTTCCTATTTGCTACATTGGTGTGCCATCTGTGGGTCAGTGAGTAGACTTCTCAGAAAACTTTATTAAACTGTTAGGTTTTGTCTAAACAACACATGACTGTTTTCATTGTCCCTTACTTCTTGCAAATTTTAAAGAGTTTCTTTTTTAATGGCGGGGGAGGGTCTTAAATGACTGCAGATTTCTAATTTATTTCTAATAGTATTCTATTGTAGTGAGCCACCGAGGACAAAAACTATGTCACTTACAATTCTTAACTTCGAGTAAAAGTGAAATCTTTACCAAAAATATTTGATTAAATTGATAGCTTAAAAAACTTTGCATATAGCTGCTAAATTTTAAAATTAGGTAAATATAGGTGAGATATAAGTTAAAAATACAAGAGGAAATTTTTAAGACCTGATAAAAGTGAGAGCCAATCTTGCCATGATTAATTTTTTTGATCACATAAAAGCCTGTATATTCCATGTTTATATTTCTATTGAAGAAAAGAAAAAGAAATTATGAAACCTATTCTTATGCTTAATTGCTTCTCTGAATAATAACTTGTTTTTGTGTGACATGTTACATACACATATAGTCTCATTTTATCCTTGCCACAAACCTAAGAATGGATAGGACAATTATTATATAACTTTCATATTTGTCTATGGGCTTCCCTAGTAGCTCAGGTGGTAGAAAATCCGCCTGCAATAAAGGAGACCCTTGTTCGATTCCTTGGTCAGGAAGATTCGCTGGAGAAGGAATAGTCTACCCACTCCAGTATTCTTGGGCGTCCCTGGTGGCTTAGCTGGTAAAGAATCTGCTGCCAAGTGGGAGACCTGGGTTTGTTCACTGGCTTCGGATGATCCCCTGGAGAAGCAAACAGCTACCCACTCCAGTATTCTGGCATGGAGAATTCCATGGACTGTATAGTCCATGGAGGTCACAAAGAGTTGGACACAACTGAGCAACTTTCACTTTCATATTTATCTGCTATGGAAACAGAAACTAATGGGCTCAATGACCACTCCAAGGTCACACACCCACAACCCTGGGGCTGATATCCAAGTCTTTCCAATGTACTATAATAATTCTCATCTTCCTTATTTCTTCAAAGGAATGATTTAATTTATATTCAATGGAAAGAAGTATTTAACCAACCTGCAAGATATGTCTTCTGGAATCATATTTTAATATCTATTTTTAGAAGGAGAGAATTTATAGTTTCAAATGAATATAAGCCAACATAGCCTTTAGAGACATGTAAAAGAAATTAAAGTAGCTAATATATAGATATATTTCATTTATGTAGAAGATGGAAAGTGATGCAAAAGAGAAAAGAGAGTAGATAAGAAAAGCTGTTATTCACAGTAAATGTAAATCTAACTTAGAAAAATTTGAATCCGTGTAAAAGTAAACACCAAAATATAAGTGCACACATACAAATAAAAAATGTTGATTTTTGAAGGAAAATGAGGTGTAAAGGATACTTCTTAAACACCAATGATTAAGAATCACTGCAAATGGTGACTGCAGCCATAAAATTAAAAGACACTTGCTCCTTGGAAGAAAGCTATGACCAATCTAGACTGCATGTGAAAAAGCAGAAACTTTACTTTGCCAACAAATGTCCATCTAGTCAAAGCTATGTTTTTTCCAGTAGTCATGTATGGATGTGAGAGTTGGACCATAAAGAAAGCTGAGCACTGAATAATTGATGCTTTTGAACTGTGGTATTGGAGAAGACTCTTGAAAGTCCCTTGTACTGTAAGGATAACAAACCAGTCAATCCAAAAGGAAATCAACCCTGAATATTCATTGGAAGGACTTATGCTGAAGCTCCAATACTTTGGCCACCTGATGTGAAGAACTGACTCATTGGAAAAGACCCTGATGCTGGGAAAGATTGAAGGCAGGAGGAGAAGGGGATGACAGAGGATGAGATGTTTGGATAGCATCACCGACTCAATAGACATGAGTTTGAGCAAGCTCCGGGAGTTGGTGATGGACAGGGAAGCCTGGTGTGCTGCAATCCGTGAGGTTGCAAAGAATTGGACATGACTGAGTGACTGAACCGAACTGAACTGATGATTAAGAAAATATAGGTGAACAAAATAAAAATGTATATACAGGCTTTTATAAAGTGAAGGTATGTGTGAACCATAACCTTCCATGGCTGTAGTTGTATGGGCCCTCTAAGAAAGCTATTAAGGTTAAATGAGGTCATATGGGTGGAGCCTTGATTCCAAAGGATTAGTGTCCTTAGAGGAAGAAACAGCAGAGAGCTTGTTCTCTCTGTGCCTCCTGCTAGTGCACAAAGAATAGTTCATTAGTCAAGTCGCTCAGTCATGTCCAACTCTTTTCGACCCCATGGACTGAAGCCTACCAGGCTCCTCCGTCCATGGGATTTTCCAGGCAAGAGTACTGGAGTGGGTTGTCATTTCCTTCTCCAGAGGATCTTCCCAACCCAGGGATTGAACCCAGGTCTCCCACGGTGTAGGCAGATGCTTTACCATCTGAGCCACCAGGGAAGTCCTAATAGAAATACACTATAGAAATGTTATCATCAACAAGCCAGGAAGAGAGCTATTACAAGAAATCAACTTTGCCAGCACATTGATCATGGGCCTTCCAGCATCCAGAACTATGAGAAAATAAATATTTGTTGTTTAAGCCACCCAATGTGTGATATTTTGTTATAACATCCTAAACAGATTAAAAGAGGCTGAAGTTGTATTTAATACTAAATTTAATTTTTAAGCAGACAAGTAAATCCTAACCCCTTCATCTTTATTAAAAAAAAAAAGAAAGCTAATAATTGTTCAATGGGGTCACAAAGTACTGAAAACGAAGGAGTGACTGAACAGCAACAAATGGTTCAATATTTGTAACTAGCAAAAGGCAAAACCAGTGATGTCTGGTTCAAATTGCTTTATGCTTAAAGCATTACATTTCATTGTTAAATTATAAAATATTGTTTTGGTCCTCTGTGAGCTTTGTGTCTCTTGACTAGGTCTCCAGTCTACTCTATATTTTTTGTCTGCTGACCCAGAATATACGTAGCAGACAATTTAAGGATTATGATATCTTTTACAACACTGGAAAAACTGCATTATTAATTCTGACCAGCTAAAAGAGAAGGAGAGTAACAAACCACAAATATTCCTCTATTGTCATAATTTGCAAGCATGGCTAGTCAGGGGAGTTATATTATCCTGCCGTCTATAGAATGACTGCAATTCTACTGAGAACAATAATACACTGTCAAATATTGAGCCACTGAAATTCTGCCATTTCCCTCAAATTATAACTTTGTAGCAGATATTCAGTATTTATAATGGGGTAGATGCTAGCTTATTTGAGGAAGATCTGAAGAGAATTTGCTCTGTGCAATTTATTCTGGACTCTGACCAAACTAACCTATTTTGTGTCTTCCTTGGATATGAAGCCAAGAGAGAGCATAGCTTTCTAAGGATCTTTTAGTTCAATCAGAGCTCCCAAATGCAAAATTCAGCATTCTGGGCCACAATGTGTAGATTTAAAACATCCCCTGGGGATCTTTAGATCTATAAACCAATCAGCTGATTACCTTTACCCATTTATGCTATTTTCTCTTGTGGATTACTTCCATCTGGGGTTTTAATTGGCTTTTTATCTCATATTGACTATATTTAATAGGATCATCATTCTTATTTTATATTTAGTAAATATATCATAAGTTGAGATTAAAAGCAAGAGCAAGTTTCAGTTAACTATTGAAGAACTACATTAAAAAGTGATGGGAATAGAGAAAGCTTTTTAAAAAGTGGAACAAAAGAAAAAGTATTTGTCATGGAGCCTCTTAGGGGTAAAATCCAAAGCTTATTCCTTCAGTGTGTCTGATGTTTCAGCTGAATTTAATTTATCATCCAATTCCAAAGAGAGTTACAAATATGTAACAAATATGTTACAAATATATAAATGAGTGTCTAGTTAAGATTCTGAAAATTTCACAGACACTTGGATAAAAAATAAAACAAAATAAATATTCTTACAGTTTATACATTCTTTTGCATGGGAATGTTAAAAACAAAGTGATGAGTACCTGTTTTAAAATCCAAGACTCTCTCTTTAGAAAGAGAAAACTGATTTCTGAGTATTTAATGACATTGACCAATGAAAATAATTAATTTTTATAAAGAAGAAAAATGTGATATCTGAATTTAACTTTATTTTTGGAGGGACAGCCATTATAATATAAATTATTTTCATCAAATTATTTGGATAGTATGATGAACCATAACATATTTTAAGTAGCCAAACAAAATGATTAGTCGTCATATAGCTATCATTACATATACAAGCATTGATAACCTGCAAATTACTTAAATGGTATCACTATATCACTGTTTAATTTCAGTATTTCGTCTTATGCAGCATCTCAAACTCATGATTTTTAATTTTTTCTTTAAATTTTTGATATTTTAGAAGTTATTAAAATCACTCTTCTTTGGAATAATGGTTGGGTATGTATTCCAGTTTTTCATATTCATATTAATAGGCAGTATATCTAACCTGGGTTTCCCAGGTGATAAAGAATCTGCCTGCCTGGGATTGGGAAGATCCCCTGGAGAAGGGAATGGCTACCCACTCCAGTATTTTTGCCTGGAAAATCCCATGGAAAAGGGAAACTGGTGGGCTACAGTCCATGAGGTTGCAAAGATTTGGACATGACTGAGTGACTAAACACTAGTATATATATGCTGCTAAGTCGCTTTAGTCATGTCCGACTCTGTGCGACCCCATAGACGGCAGCCTACCAGGCTCCCCCAGTCCCTGGGATTCTCCAGGCAAGAACACTGGAGTGGGTTGCCATTTCCTTCTCCAGTGCATGAAAGGGAAAAGTGAAAGTGAAGTCGCTCAGTCATGTCCGACTCTTAGCGACCCCATGGACTGTAGCCTACCAGGCTCCTCCATCCATGGGATTTTCCAGGCAAGAGTACTGGAGTGGGGTGCCATTGCCTTCTCCAGTAAATATATACCTAACCTATTTTTTTCCCAAGCGTTTTTGGTAGTCAAAAATGATTTAAATTTAATCCTTGGAAAGAGTCTGTCATCTTCTCTAATAGCTTTCAGAGGACCATCATTTTAAGGTCATATGCAACTAGGAAAAATAAATTATACCAGAAGGTTAGCTTTAGGCAATGAACTTAAGCTTTATGGTTCCTTGTTCTTACAGAGGAGATACGCATTTGAGAGTATTTTTAATATAATTTTTGCATTTTCACATTTTTTGATTCATTTATTCAATATTTATTCATTCAGTACTGGCTATATTCAATACATAGTCCTAAACATAACAGGAAGACAAAGTTTGTGGTCTTCAAATCTACTATGAAAATTCAGATAGTCAACAAATACATTATCAAAGAGGATAAATTAAGTGACATAAATTGGACATGAACTAACCAAAGGCCAGTACTATGACTAGGTACCCATAATACTTGTTTTCAGAAGCTTGTTTTTTTCCCTTAAGCTCTTTCTTTCATGTGTTTTATGGAGAAGGGGATGACAGAGGATGAGATGGTTGGATGGTTTCACCAACTCAATGGACATGAGTTTGAGCAAGCTCCGGGAGATGGTGAGGGACAGGGAAGCCTGGCGTGCTGCAGTCCGTAGGGTCGCAAAGAGTCAGACACAGCTGAGTGACTGAACAACAACAACAATTTCCATAATTCAAATCCATCTATTTGTTTGCATGTTAAAATAAAAATATGTGGTGGGTAGTATTTTACACTCAGTAAGAATGAGTTTGTTTCAAACTTATCTTTAATTGAGGAGAGCACTGGAATGGATGAAGAGATTATCTCCAAGCAAATTGAACACGTGAACAAGATTTAAGGTAATCTTTGCCAACCACTTCTATCTTAACTTATCTAATGACAGAAACACATACAAGCAACACTAGTACTATTTGTAGGAAATATGCAATTAGTAACAATAAACTTACTGTACAGCTTAGAATTGAAGACTCCCGGCAAGAAGAATTGCATAAACACAGAAATAGTGACAAAGTTAAACTTAAGGAGAAGTCAGACTCATCTGGTTAAGATAAACTTGTCTAGCAAAGAATTTGGAACATAAGTTTTGAAAGTTGTAGCATGATCAGATTTTCAAACGTCTCAAATGCAGGATGGAGAGCAGAGTTATAGGTGCTGCTAAGTAATTAAACAATTTTTTTGTGAAATAATTTGGTAACACTGACTATAACTTGGGCTATAAGGAGGGACCTAATGTTTCTAGGCCATATGCTACTGGAAGTTAAGCTGAGGGCATGATTCTTAATAAGGCTGGTACTTCCCCACATTTTATCTTCAACATATGGCTGCTGAACCAAGTTTTATCACAGTCTCATTTCATGTCCTTATGTTTTTGTATCAATAACTGGTCTTTCTTGATATACAATATCTGTTTCCCTAAAACAACATCTAATTTCTGTTCTTATTATATTCCCTCTATTCTCAATTCATTGTAATCAACTTTTAGTTGAAAAAGTCCATAGATGATGAGATTAGTATTTAGATGCTGGCATCTTCCAGTAGGCCTTGGTATTTCAACTGTTTTCCCCTTACACAGAATCTATATCCTAAGTAATAGAACAGAGAAGCAACTCTTAGGAGGACTCTTGTAACAGCAGTCATCAAGGACAGTTGAAAGAGTTGCTAAAGTGAACATGTAGTTCATTTTAAGAAAGAGGAGTTCTCAATGGGCTGCTGGAGAGAAAAAGAATTACCTATTAGCAATTTTAAAAGAGTTTTCTATTATACAGATCTTTATACATAGGTTAACTGCCTTCCAAGATTTCCTTTTAAATCAAAATATGCAAGATCAATGCTTTACTATGAAATGCCATCATTTTGACTACTTCACAGGCTGCACAGAGCTTTTGTATTGATATTATTTCATTGGGAGCTGCTGCTGCTGCTAAGTCGCTTCAGTTGTGTCCAACTCTGTGCGACCCCATAGACAGCAGCCCACCAGGCTCTGCCATCCCTGGGATTCTCCAGGCAAGAATACTGGAGTGGGTTGCCATTTCCTTCTCTAGTGCATGAAAGGGAAAAGTGAAAGTGAAGTCATTCTGTCGTGTCCGACTCTTAGCGACCCCATGGACTGTAGCCTACCAGGCTCCTCCATCCATGGGATTTTCCAGGCAAGAGTACTGGAGTGGGGTGCCACTGCCTGAGCTGTAAGTATTTAAAAATTTTTATTTATTATTACTTTTACACTTTTAATCCTGAAATGTTGACCATAGAGTGAGAAAAGAATCTCATAAGATTTTCCTTGTTTAAAAACATGAGGATAAATTATATTACCAACATTTTAAAAATAATTGAAATACAGTAAGTGACTTTGAACATTAGAAACTAAGGGAAAAAAATGGACAATGGAGGATGAGATGGTTGTGGCATCACCGACTCAATGTACATGAATTTGAGGGAGCTCCCAGAGATGGTGATGGACAGGGAAGCCTGGCATGCTGCAATCCATGGGGTCGCAAGGAGTCAGACACGACTGACTGACTGAACAACAACAACGAAAATGGACCTAGAGGTTCAGTTTTACTGTTATTCTTTAAGAATGGAATATTATAAACACGTCCATGACACTTGGTTTCATCTCTTTGTTCCTTTCAGCCCTGCTTTTCTCTAGGAGCCAGAATGAAGCCGCATTTTTTTTACTGTCTCTTCCTTGGCCAAACCATCCCCACAAAGAAACATTTTTTAGTATATTAACCTGTAGCAAACCTCCATAAGAAAAGTAGGCATGAGAGTTTCCAAGTCCCTTTCAAAATTCATATAGTTAGTTAACCCATTTCTCACTTGGTTTTCATGCCAATACTTTCTCCTTCTTTCACTTGTTAAGTTTCATTATATAAGTTGCCAGTATAATTGCCTGGGCAGGTCTGATAACTGTTCCTTTAACTGTGAGTAGCTTGGTATTTTGTTAGTTCCAGTGTAAATGCTTAGTCATTAGTCTTTTATTTCAAAGATTAGACAATACACCAAAGTAACAGTTTGTGTCACATGCCTTATTTATTTAGTTAGCTGTTTATTTTGAGGACTAGTGGTTTAGTTTAAAGATAGTTTCACTTATTTTTCTTAACAGATGGGCTAGATATATCACATATGCAGTGCATCAAAACATATTAGCCATTTAAAAACATGGTATTGAGAGCAATCAACTGCCTAAGAGAAAATATTGGTGGGTTAACTTAAAATTTAATAATATTCCAGAGTTAAAGAAAATATTTTATACTTACATCTTTTAATTTACTTTCTATAACTAGTGATCTGTTTCAATGTTTTATTCTTAGTTTTGTCAATTTTTTTCTTCTAAGTTTACAGTCCTACTGTTCAAATATCATATATTAATGCATATGTATGGAATCTAGAAAAATGATACAGATGAACTTGTTTGCAGGGCATGAAAAGAGTTGCAGATGGAAAGAATGGATACGTGGATATAAGGGAGGAAGGGGAGAGTGGGATGAATTGGGAGAGTAGGACTGACATATATAGATACTACCATATATAAAACAGCCAGTGTGAAGCTGCTGTATAACACAGGGAGCTTAGCTAGGTGTTCTTTGATGACCAAGAGGGGTGGGTTGAGGGGATGTGGAAGGGAGGTTCAACAGGGAGGGGATATATTTACTGATATAGCTGATTCACTTTGTTGTATAGCAGAATCTAACATAAATTTGTAATGCAATTATACTCCAATAATAAAATAAAATCCCATTGTTTAAATTTCACAAATGAGGTAAAAACATAATGATTGAAAATTTCAATAAAATTTTGCCCTAAAATACGTAGGAAAAACAAACATATCAATATATACCAAGCCAAATACAAGCAGTGATGAAAACAATGTACAAATAGCCATTCATCTGTTAAATATTTGTATCTTGGAGTAAAGGGTAACTATATAAAAACTGGAAGAAAACTAAGAACTCAAGACGAAGAGAATACATAAATCTGAGAAAACCCAACCAGACACTGAACCCAGGAGATTTTTTAAATTGTTGTATTACGAGGTAAATGAGAGTTTATCACTAAACAATAAAACTGAGTGTGATTTCATCGCTTCCTACTAATGCTTACCTGCCCAGTCTCATTTAGCTAATCAATATGATATGAAGTCCTAAATGCTGCATTAAGATCTATAAACGTTTAGGTTATGGAAAGTTAAACACACATGCCAGCACATATTTTTAAAGTATAGACATAGTCATGATTATGTGGAGCTAAATACCATGAATCTGTTAAATTAAGGACTACATGATGTCATAATACTGTAGGAGAAAAAGGCATGAGGCTCAATCATTTCTCTAGAAACCTTGTCTGATACAGGAAAGTCTGGACTTTTCTCTTGCTTTCTCACACAGGGAGGGTGAAACAGATACTGCTGTGTGAAATTTTGCTGACAGAAATCTGATGCTTCTGAGATAAATATAATAATGTTCTGAACATTAAAGTTAGCTACCCTGAAATGAAGGGTGCCACATAAAGACTTGCTTTGCCTCGAGTTGAATGTTCACAAAGATCTATCTCTTATACGAGTGAGAATGGTTTTCATTCATTAGGACTTTGACTGTACTTCTATTTTCAAAATACTTTAAATTTTGTATTGGAGTATCATTGATTTACAATACTGTGTTAGTTTCAGGTATAAAGCAAAGTGATTTAGTTATCATATACATATATCTATTATTTTTCAAATTCTTTTCTCATAAAAGTTATTATAGATTATTGGGTAGAGTACCCTATGCTATACAGTAGGTTCCTGTTTATTATCTGTTTTATATATGGTAGTGTATATATGTTAATCCCCTCCCCTTATCTTTCCCTTCAGTAACCATAAATTTATATTCTAAGTCTGTGAATGGGTTTATATTTTGTAAATAAGTTTGTTCGTATCATTTGGCACTTGAAGTTGAGTGCAAATTAAAAAGAAAAAAATGCATACCTTATCAATAATAAATGGTGTCAGTTATCTTGAAGCTTTCTATATGTATCTAATCCTGAATCCTATGTCGCCTTATGTTCAAGTGTTGTCACAAATGTTTAGAAATTCCTTTCCTTGGGACTACAAATTCAAGATGACTAAGACTTTGGCGCCTGGAGCTGAAGAGTACAGGGATTTCTATGTTGATGAAGATAAACTCTTGCTAAACAGGATTTTTTTTTAATAAGTGAGCATCATCATTGTAATGTTATAGTGCTGCATGAAATATGCCCATGCTTTCCTGGGTTGTCTTTCCACAAGACCAGTTAATCCTAAAGGCGACACAAAGCTTGCTGGATAAAAATGTGGAACCTGAGACTCTCATGCAATAATCAGTTGTGTACTTGCAACTTCGTATGAACCCTCCGGTGGGCTGGATATTAAACTTCTATAAAAGAAGGGATCTTTCTTGGTCCTTGGAAATTGGTTGCTACTGGTAGAACATGGAATAAATAAAAATGAGTTAGATGGAAGAATTATTTTCAGGAGAAGGAAAAATATATAAAAATGTACTAGTGAAGAAATAGAAAAAAAAAAGAGTTTCAGAAATACAGATCTTAAAGAGGTGCAGGCTATAACAAGGAATCAGCTTCACAATATAGATTTACAGAGTACAATTCAAATGCTCTTTACAAATTAAGCATTTTAACAATTCCTTTTGAAAAACATTGAGTAGGGCATGACACTAAATTCAGTGTAAAGTCCTCACTTCAGGCAGTTCTTGAAAAATAACTTGGGGTTTTGAAGTCATTTTTATGTTAGTCGTTAATCACTGGGAAAATATCTCAGTATCAAAATGCGTAAATACCATAACATCACAGTAATAGATTCTGTCTTTACATGAGCTGCCTGCAGATATTTTAATTAGAAACAAACAGCACACCAAAAAGTGTGATTTACACTAAAAAGTACATAGGGAAAAAAGCTAGCATGAATGTGAGTTTATATGGCATTCCAGAGGCTTTTATTCATCTACTAATTACTTATCCAAATAATTTCTATTTTATGCAAACTCACAAAATGTGTAATGGAGAATTTAAGATGCAGAGAAAAGAAGGGAAAACAAACTTTACAGATATACTAGTAACTGAGGCTGTTGTGTTCATGAAGGGAGGGAAGGATAGAAGATGCTCGGGTAAAAAATCTCATTGATTTGAAATGAGGAAGATCTTGCTATCAACTAATATAGGGAGATTAAGAGTGAGTTCTCAGGACTGTATTCCTCAACAGTTACTGTGTTGGCTGTGAGCCAATGAAAGATGACTAAAAGATGCTCAGTGCTCTTACATTACAGCTGACATGGCATTCAAGTAGAGGTATAACATGGATCAAAGCACAGATGATGAGGAGAGGATGGCCCAGGCAGAAGAGGAGCAACACTTCCGAATAAGTACTGCCTGAACTAAGATGGATACATCAGAGCCATGTCATAGAGAAGTTTGAAGCCAGATAAGGGATTTGAGGCTTTATTCCCTGCACAGTGGAGGATCTACACCTTACAGAGTATGAAAGGTGATGCTTTGGGTGTAAAAAGATAATAATAGATGTATTTTACTCTTATTTTGTATCAAAAAGACAAGAAAACTTAGGCTTTATTCTTATTTATTGCACAGATTTACACTGATTTCTTCAGCCAGCCATATATGAGGATGGTCACTTGTCATATACCAGAGGCACAACTCCCTGGAGAGAGCAGGGTGGTCATTTTGCAATGCAGATGAAGTGACAAGTGGAACCTCCTTCACCTATTTACTTTCAGGACTGTGTGAATGGTTGGAGAGTTTAGATGTACTAGGGAAGGACATTTGGGATTGCCATATTTAGTTTTAACTAAATTAGACCTCTCAACATGAGCAAGCGCATGAAAATATCCCAGCAAAGAAACTAAGGATTGATGATAAACATCCGGGGCTGTGAAATCAAGTGAACATTAAGAAGCATTACTACGAACAAAGCTAGTGGAGGTGATGGAATTCCAGCTGAGCTATTTAAAACCTTATAAGATGATGCTATTAAAGTGCTGCACTCAATGTGTCAGCAAATTTGGAAAACTCAGCAGTGGTCACAGGAGTGGAAAAGGTCAGTTTTCATCCCATTCCTAAAGAAAGGCAATGCCAAAGAATGTTCAAACTACCACACAATTGCACTCATTTCACGCGCTAGCAAGGTAATGCTCAAAATCCTTCAAGCTAGGCTTCAGCAGTGCATGAACTGAGAACTTCCAGATGTACAAGTTGGATTTAGAAAAGGCAGAGAAGCCAGAGATCAAATAGCCAACATACTTTGAATCATAGAAAAAGCAATGGAATTCCAGAAAAACATCTACTTCTCCTTTATTGACTATGCCAAAGCCTTGACTGTGTAGATCACAACAAATTGTAGAAAATTCTTAAGGAGAAACCTGTATGTATATCAAGAAGCAATAGTTAGAACCAGACATGGAACAATGGCCTGGTTCCAAATTAGGAAACGAATGGGTCAAGGCTGTATAGTGTCACCCTGCTTATTTAACTAATATGCTGAGTGCATCATGTGAAATGCCAGGCTGGATGAAGCACAAGCTGGAATTAAGGTTGCTGAGAGAAATATCAACAACCTAAGATATGCAAGTGATACCACTCTATTGGTAGAAAGCGAAAAGAAACTAAAGAACCTCTTGACGAGAGTAAAAGACAACAGTGAAAAAGTTGACTTAAAACTCAACATTAAAAAAACTAAGATCATGGCATCCAGTCCTATCACTTCGTGGAAAATGGATGGGGAAAAAGTGGAAACAGTGACAGATTTTATTTTCTTGTGCTCCCAAATCATTGTGGATGGTGACTGCAGCCACAAAATGAAATATGTTTACTCCTTGAAAGGAAAGCTATGACAAACCTAGACAACGTATTAAGAAGCAGAAACGTTACTTTGCTGACAAAGTTTTGGATAGTGAAAGCTATGTTTTTTCCAGTAGTCACGTAATGATGTGAGAGTTGGACCATAAAGAATGCTGAGAGCCAAAGAATTGATGCTTTTGAATTGCGGTGCTGGAGAAGACTCTTGAGGGTCCCTAGGGGATCAAGATCAAACAAGTCAATCCTAAAAGAAATTACCCCTGAATATTCACTGGAAGGACTGATGCTAAAGCTGAAGCTCCAATACTTTGGCCACCTGATATGATGAGCTGGCTCACTGGAAAGACCCTGATTCTGGGAAAGATTGAGGGCATGAGGAGAATGGGGCAACAGAGGATGAGATGGTTGGATGGCATCACCAACTCAATGGACGTGAGTTTGAGCAAACTCTGGGAGACAGTGAAGGACAGGGAGGCCTGGTATGCTGCAGTCCATGGGGTCACAAAAAGTTGGACAAGACTTAAAGATTGAACTACAACAACAAAAACAATGCAAGTGTAAGTAAACCAGAAAATGGCAGTGGAAACTACTGAAGTAGCAATTATTAATATTGTTAGGCTGAGGTCTTCGTCAATCACATACTGCATATAAATGATAGCTATTTAAACATCAACAGAAATTGTATACAGACTGTTAATTAAATTATGGCTTTACCTGTATGCATGTGTGTGTATATATGTATTGTCTTCAAATATTAGCTAATGATTGTAGAATGCTATCATGGTTAGCAAGATATTTTTATATGACTTATTTCACGTTGATCTCATTATTGCTTTTTCTCCATTATTTATTTTTGTACATTTCACAATGCCCATCAGGACAGTGATCCATTTACGTACTTTATAAATAAAATTTAAATAATGCAATTAGAAGTGCTCAAATATAAAAAAAAAAAAATTATGGGTGAGGGACTTCCTGGGTGCCCCAGTGGTTAAGAGTCCGCAACTCAGGGAATGATTGTTGGATCCCTGGTTAGGAAACTAAGATTTCACATGCTGCAGAGCAACTGTTGAGCCTGTGCACTCAGGAGACAGAGCTCCACAACTAGAGAGCCTGTACACCACTGAAGGATCTCACATGACACAAGGAAGATCCTGCGTGCCACAACTAAGACCTGACACAGCCAAATAAATAAATAAGTGAACATTTAAAAAATTATAAGAATGAGCAAAAAAACATTTATTCTAGACCCTATCAAGAAAATGGGAAGCCATTAAAGGTTTTAGAGTAAAAGAACCAAACGTTGAAAACTTTGCATTAGCAATATTATTCAGGTTGCAGTGTGCGAGATAAATTAGAGTAGCATAGTGACTATGAGAGATGATGCCAAAGTAGAGTCTTTGTGAGCTGTCATGTGGATAGCTTATGAGTTCTTTGTAAGCAGATGCTGTGTTCTCCCACTATTTTTTGTATACTCAGAAGTATCTCATGTGATGCAGGCATATGGGAAGTTCCTGACACATATTTGTTAAATTGAATGAAAGACTCACAAACTCATTTCTTTGCTAAACTTTTGAAAGACCATTGTTAGTGTCATCTTTTGACTGATCCTTCCTACCTGAATTACAATCATCTCTCCCTTTCTCAGAATATTTGATATTTCTGCTACAGCCCTTGCACTATTCTGCCTAACACATGGATAAGTTTCCAGCAAAGTTAAAATGTAAAGTCTTTCAAATGGAAACACACAATTTTGATCCAACTACCTAAATGAGAAATTTACACATTCATGAGCCAGGAATTCTAGTGTAGGGTATCTCTCTCCCTCTCTCTTCCACCTCACCTAGTCAGCTCCCCTGGGAGAGGTGCAAGATAGTTAGGTAGAGAGAATATGTCTGCTAGAACATCTTCATTCCAACAACAACAAAAAAATATGTGACAGAGAAAAGAGATTATCTCTCAAGAGTGAGTTTGAAAAAAACTTTGCCAAAGGACCATGGATAAATTAGAATGGGCCACTTCTGGAAACCTCATCCTGGTCAGAAGAACCACCATAGTTAGTAAACTCCATAAAGCAGGTACTATTAATCTACCTTAGTCTCAGCTAAATGCTACCCATATGCACAGGTAATACAGGGAAAAACAAAGACCTAACTCCAAATCTTTGAACTTATTATCTGCTTCAGGGTAAGTGCATATACAGGGAGAAAGTCGATTATCTAGAATAATTAGTGAAAGAAAGTGAACATGAATTTCACTCAGTTGTGTATGACTCTTTGTGACTCCATAGACTGTAGCCTGCTAGGCTCCTTCGTCCATGGAATTCTCCAGGCCAGAATACTGGAGTGGGTAGCTGTTCCCTTCTCCAAGGGATCTTCCAAACCCAGGGATTGAACCCAGATCTCCCGCAATGCAGGCGAATTCTTTACCCTCTGAGCCACCAGAGAAGCCCAAGAATGCTGAAGTGAGTAGCCTATCCCTTCTCCAGCAGATTTTTCTGACCCAGGAAATGAACCAGGGCCTCCTGCATTGCAGGTGGATTCTTAACAAGCTGAACTACCAGGCAATTCTAATTTACTAACTATAATTGCTGACAACTGATGCAGAGTAACAATAGTAGCAAAACTTCATAATGGCAACATGTTCTGTGTTGCAATTAAAACCAAAGGTTAGAGAAATATTAGGTTAGTGCAAAAGCAATCGTGGTTGGTGAAAAAATATTGAGGTTCAAAACTGAGGTCGGTGCAAAACCAACCACAATTACTTCTGAACTTGAATTACTTTTGCACCAATAGCAATTACTTCTTCACCAATTCAACTACAATTACTTTTGCACCACCAACTGCAATTATTTTTGCACCAACTGAAATAAATTTTGCACCAACCCAGTTATTTTGCATCAATTCCAATTACTTTCGTACCAGCCTATTTCAGAATTAAAAAAAAAATACATATTTGTTGATACTAGCACAATTGTAAAAGGAAAAAAAAATCAAGAAACTTCCTAAAAGTCCAGTAATAGTAGAAACAGTAAGTTGTAAATAAAACAATTAATAAAAGATTCATAATAATATATTGATTATAATTTCCAAACTACTACCTTTTGGATGGGAGCAAGATTTTTTTGAGCATAATTTTTGATTTTTATATTATTTAAATATTTTCCATTTTTAGAAATAGTATTTGATTAAAAAAGAAAGAAAAGTTAACCTTGAATTCGAATGGAATATCAATAAATGAACATAAATATATACATAGCATTCCCACAAGCAAAACCTTTTTGCTAACTTATGAACACAAAATTTGACTTGACACCTTTAGCAGTCTACCTTCTAAAGGTAAAAAGTACAAAGAAAATTTGAACTATACTTGGTAATATTGTTGTTAGTAGTAGTTGTTTTGTGTGTACTGTAGGGTGGAACAAATGAATGCGTATATTAGTATGGTGTTGGGAACCAGGATTCTGACAATGGGAAATGGAGCTAACTACATGGAATCGAGGTTAAGGGTATGAAAAATAAATAAGGAAACACAGAAATACACAATCTGACTTCCAACATTAATGAGACCCAAAAAGAAAACAAGACAAAGTCATGAGAAAATAAGTGAGGTAGTATTAGCCAAAATGAGCCAAAGTCATTGTAAGTGGATGCAGCCATGATCCATTTTGTGAGAAGAACATCCAGAGGGACTAGCAAGCAGAAAAGGCCTGAGATAGGACCAGGCTTGTCATGTGTGAGGGTTCTAAGTCTCTCTTGTGTCTAAAGGATGGCAGTAGAAGCTGGTCTTGGAGGTATAGGTACAGTCCAGGTTAGAAAGAGTCCTGTGACCAAGAAAGGCGATGGGGTTTTTATGTGAATGAAACAAGATGCTACTGGGCCACTTAAGTAGGGGAGTAATGTGTTTTTATTTAGAGTTTATTAGAATAATTTTTGTTTCTCTGTGAGAAATGGATTATAAGAATCCAAGAATGGATTTGGATGGTAATAGGAGAGATGGAGGGAGGCAAATTAGTGTAGAACCTATTTTGGAAATAGAGTGAATCAAATCTGCTGCTAGATTAGATGGGAGAGAGTAAGAAATCTCAAGATAAATCCAGTATTAAGCTACTGGATAAATGGAAGTGCTGAATACTGGGATGGGAAAGATAGAAGACCAGATTGAGATGAAGGTGTAGGAGAATCAAATATTTTATTTTTGGCCATATAGTGCTTGTGATGTCTACTTTACATTTAGTTGGAGATGTATGGTAAATGGTTGGAGAGAAAATTATGGAACTCAAACCAAAAAAGAAAGAAAGAAAGAGAGAGAGAGAAGGAAAGAAGGAAGAAAGGAGGGGAAGTGGGGAGGGAGGGAGGAATGGAAAATCCAGAGATAGAGATATAAAAGTGTGAGTTACAGAAACATAAGATGATATTTATAAGCAAGTGACTAGGACAGAGAAGCCTGGCAAGCTGTAGTCCATGGGGTGGCAACGAGTTGGACATGACTGAGTGACTGAAAAACAACAACGACAACAATAAGAAATCATTTAGAGAATGATTGTAAACAGGTTGTAAGCCAAGGGAGCACCCATTTTAGAGAGACCGGGAAAAGGAGAAGAAATATGAAAATGAGACTGAGAAAGAGTAGCTAACAGGTATGAGGAGATCTAGGTGTGTGTGTGGTGGGGTGGAAGCCAAGAGATGTGTGTTTAAAGAGTGAACAACTATCAAATGAGCTATGAGGCCCTACTAAGATGAGAAGTGACTACTCTACTAGGCAATATGTTGATGCTGCTGCTGCTAAGTCGCTTCAGTCGTGTCCGACTCTGTGCGACCCCATAGACGGTAGCCCACCAGGCTCCCCCGTCCCTGGGATTCTCCAGGTAAGAATACTGGAGTGGGTTGCCATTTCCTTCTCCAATGCATGAAAGTGAAAAGTGAAAGTGAAGTCACTCAGTCGTGTCTGACTCTGAGCAACCCCATGGACTGCAGCCTACCAGGCTCCTCTGTCCATGGGATTTTCCAGGCAGGAGTACTGGAGTGGGGTGCCGTTGCCTTCTCTGGCAATATGTTGATAGCTGATGTTTTCAGTATGATTAATTTCAATAGAGTGCTTAGTATGGGTGCCCATCTTAATATGATGAGGAGAGAGTGTAGTGAGGAAAGGGCAATAGAAGCATAAATAGCTTAACAATTTTTGCTGAAAAGAAGAGCAAGGGAGGAGATATTCTAAAAGTAAATCTTTTTTTTTTTTTTTAAGATGGAGGATCTTAGTAGAGCATGGGTAGAATAATCCTTTTGAAAGAAAGAGAGATATTACTGGCAGAAAAAAATGACTGCAGAAAAAATATTCATTAAAAGATGATCATATCTACAGTAAAAGTAGCTTTTAATAAAAATAGGAACACTTTTGCATTAGGAAGGAAAGCAGAAAATATAGATTTAATATGAATATAGTTTGGTAGATTTCACAATGGCAAGATGAAGATGATTACTACAGATTATTTTTCATATTTCAGAATGTGAAGTAGGAGAGTATGTATATCTTAGTCCACACAGGCCTGGAACAAGGGAAATGGTGGAGGGAGGTGTTGGAGGCCTGAAGAGAGAGAGAGAAGAGACTATAGGAAATCAAACCTGGAAAAGAATATGGAGTAGGGCTTGCAGCCAATTTTCAGTACATATTTGCCCTACTGGCAAAGCAACACTTTTAGTCTGGGTTTGTGTCAGAATTGGATGCTAGCATGATGGATAGATGGCTGTGTTGTGAAGATCTGAAACAGATTATGTTCAGAAATGGAGGAGGAAGAATATTTCAAGGCCACCACAAAGCACTACTCTTACAAAATAGCACAGCTCTTAATGAATTATTAAAAATAACAGCAACAGATCATACTATAGTTCCTATGGTTGTGCTCACATAGGACCAAAAACTTGTACATATTTAATATTATTATCACTATAATGCTGAATTTATCTTTCAGTCTAATAAATAGTACAAGTCACGACAAGTTCAACAGCTGATGATTCCTAGTCCAATTATAAAGTGAAACATAATGTTTCTTGGAAATAGTGTAACTGTTTTCATTCAGAAACTCCCAAATGCCCCACTTCCCCATCCTCACCCCCACAGCATTCTATCACTAAAGCCCCAGGCAGGAATACAAAGAACTGAAATGTTCAGTATAATAGAGATATTTATACATATATATATATATATGAACTATAAATGGCAGTCTTCCAAATTAATTTGATGTATATATTTTTGATGATTGGGTTTTATTGCTGAAGTTATCACTAGGAGATAAAAGGAACAAAGAGACATATTATGGCCATGTGGTGAAAGTGAGAAAGTCATTTAGTCAGAATTTCAATTTTTTTGAATACCTAATTATTGCCTCCTGAGAATCCTGCATGCAGGTCAAGAAGCAACAGTTAAAACTGGACATGGAAGAACGGACTGGTTCCAAATTGGGAAAGGAGTACGCCAAGGTTGTATATTGTCACCCTGCTTGTTTAACTTACATGAAGAGTACATCATGCAAAATACCAGGCTGGATGAAAGACTGCCAGGAGAAATATCAATAACCTCAGATATGCTGAAGAAACTACCCTTATGGCAGAAAGTGAAGAGGAACTGAAGAGCCTCTTGATGAAGGTGAAAGAGGAGACTGAAAAAGCTGGCTTAAAACTCAGCATTCAGAAAACTAAGATCATGGCATCCTGTCTCATCACTTCATTGCAAATAGAGAGGGAAACAAAGGGAACAGTCACAGACTATTTTCTTGGGCTCCAAAATCACTGCAGACAGTAACCACAGCCATGAAAATTAAAAGACGCTTGCTCATTGAAAGAAAAGCTATGACAAATCTAGATAGCATATTAAAAAGCAGAGACATTACTTTGCCGACAAAGATCCATCTAGTCAAAGCTATGGTTTCTCCAGTAGTCGTGTATAGATGTGAGAGTTGGATCATAAAGAAGGCTGAGTGCCGAAGAACTGATGCTTTTGAACTGTGGTGTTGGAGAAGACTCTTGAGAATCCCTTGGTCTGCAAGGAGATCAAACCAGTCAATCCTAAAGTATATCAACCTTGAATATGCATTGCAAGGACTGATACTGAAGCTGAAGCGCCAATACTTTGGCCACCTGATGCAAAGAGCTGACTCATTGGAGAAGACCCTTATGCTGGGAAAGACTGAAGGCAGGAGGAGAAGTGGACAACAGGACGAGATGGTTAGATGGCATTACTGACTCCATGGACATGAGTTTGAGCAAACTCCGGGAGATGGTGAAGAACAGGGAAGCCTGGTGTGCCACAGTCCATGGGGTCACAAAGAGTCAGAAATGATGAGTGGCTAACAATAACTACTGTATTTGTGAACAGAGGTGTTAGCTTGGGTTCAAACAAAATTGTTACGACAAGATAAATGAAAATCAACAGCGAAATAAAATTGTGGTTTCCAAAAGGCAAAACAACAAGTATCTCATTTGCCTTAATCTGTATCCAAATTTTTAAGATTCCCCAACTGGTGTGCCTATATATGAAGATGTGTTACCTCTTGCTTGAAGACTGAATCACTATATAACAGGCAAGAACACTAGACCAGAAACCCAGATTTCTTTTGTTCAGAATACCTCTTTGTAAAGAGAAAATACAAAGAGGAGCCAAAGGGAGTGGTCCATTTCCCATCTATCACTCAAGGAATTGATCCTCTGAGAATGTGTCAGGGAAGCAATCACAGAATAAATGTCCAAACCATCTGCCACAGACCTGCCAACAATGGAAATGGGTAACCTTACCCTGCCTCCCAAAGATCGTCATAATCGATTGGACAAACAAACTGATCTTGATCACAAAAAATAAGATGTGTGTCAGAGTTTTACTAAAAGAACAAAACTTAAAGAACAAGTTACTTTTTGTACTAAATAATTACCAGTTTTGGAGAGAATGCTATAAGCCATATAATTACAAAGTCAATGAATCTGTTGCTGCTGTAAATTTCCCGTGACAGCACTTCAAAAGCAAATCAATAAAATATGAGTGGTAGGAATGATACATAGGCTTAATGCATGAGACATTAGAATGAGTTTTAACTTTATGGAGAAAGATATTCTAAAAGTGGGTGGCACTGTTTTATAATAGACAATGTATTAATGACATTTCTGGTTATTAAATTTAAAAATACACATCTACAGCATTACTAAATAAAACATCTCATGTGAGACCTCAAAGAGATGACCCATTACTCTACCCAATTAATAATTTCACGTGGTTTCCCTTAAGGCCATAAAACAGCGATTGTTTTTTAACAGACACAGACAGTATATCATCAGATAAAATAAGGAAAAGCCTAAGCAAATATTCAAAACTATTTAGAAACATTATAACTAGAAGAAACATTAGAGATTACTCAACTCAAACTTCTCATTTTACAAACAAGAAAATTGAGACTGAAAAATTAAATGTCTTGCTCAAAGTCACAAATCATGGACAGCTGTCAGCAACATGGCCTAACCTAGTGAAATCGGAAAAAAATCTCCCTTTCCCTTTGAAACATAATCTGCTCCACTCTTCCAAGTAGATTGTTTCTCTTTCTTCCCCTTTCAGTATCTACCAATGACAAATTACTCAAGACCTTCTTCTCTGCACAGAAGTCACCGCCATGTCGGGCTTGTCTTCCATACCCGTCCCATATATCATTGCCTCTCAATGCCAGGCAACTTATCTGATATAGTAAATTACATATTGACAAAGGTTGGTGCAGAACACTATAGCTTTTCTACTTTGAGGGGTGCATGGGAGATGAGGGGCATGAATTTTAATAATCCGTTTTTTAAGCAGACCATCACTCTTTAATAAATCAAAGGAGTAGTGAGAATTTTGAGTCCAGTCTCTTAACTGCTATATATCGGTTACTCTTAATGGATAAGAAAATAGCCAACACTCAGCGGTTAAAAGAATAAGCTCTAAAATGGTCTCATGGCTTCAATACAGGTTCCATTTTTTTTTTTTTTTAAACAAGCAATAACTTTCTTTTTTGGCCACTCTGTGAGGCTTGTGGAATTAGTTCCCCAACTAAAGATTGAACCCAGGCCCTTAGCAGTGAAAGCGCAGAGTCCTAAACACTGGATCACCAGGGAATTCTCTACAGGCAGTAATTTTAAGCAGTGACTTTTTCATCAGAACAGTATGAAAGACTACAAGAGATTATCTATGTAAAGCGCTTATAATAGAAATGAGTACATAGCAAAGTTAGGTTACCATTTTATCTAGTGGGTACTATTCAACTCCTCCATCTGTTGTCATCCTGTTAAAATCTGACTCTGTGTCCTTCCACTGAAGCTGCTCTTGCAAATGTCACTATTGACCAACTAAATGACAAATCCAGTGGCCCATTTTTAGTACCCATTCTGTATCAACACTTTCTAACACTTGACACTGTTTACCTCTCTGAGTGTCTTCAAATTCTTTTCCTCTTTTGACTTTTGTGAACCCATACTCTCCTCAGCACTTTATTTATTAGACCCTTCATTTCTTCCCTCTCTTCTTTTTTCTCCAATGATATCATTTACTTCAAAGTTTGCAAACATTCACAGTATGCCAGGAACTCTGATGTCTATTTCTAGTGTTTCTCTAACTCCAGAGATTCAAATAGACCTAATTTCAAACTGACTTTTGTATATTTTTATTTAATGCATGGGGCTGGAAAACAAAACTCATTAAATGGTTCTTGAAACTAACTTCTTCCAAGTTCCCAGTCTTTAAAACTTTTATCTCCATCTACTTCATTAAAGTCCTCACAGGCTTCTCTGATTCTTCTTTCCAGCATACCTTGAAAGACAATTCATTCTTGTTTGAGACAATTTCAATTTATAACTGGCATTTCATTTCCACTATTAATAGAAATTTCTTTCACTCTTAAAGATGTTGTGGATGATAAATTATATTATTAACATGATCATGTTAGGCATCCAATCTACTTCACAGTTATTATCAGAGCTTGATATTTCTTTCCATCCTTTGTAGTGTAGGCTTCCACTTTCTTTTTTTTCTTTCTGGACAGTATCATCAGTTTCTTTAAGGATCATTGATACTAATATGTTTCTGATGACTATATTCTCCAGGGTTACTAAAATGATCTTCCTAAACACATGCTTAGTATTGTTTTTCTACTTCATAGTGCTTTTCATTCTTTCTCAATTGCCTGTAACACAAAATCCAGCATCCTCTTCTATTTTCCAGTTGTACATCTCCCTTCCCTGGTACCTTTAGATTCAAAGCTAGGCTACAGAGTAGAGCAATAGCTTTAGATTAGATAATATGAATTAATAAATAAGTAGTAGACTTGCAGTAATGTCTTTCTACAGTAATATATATGGGATACATGCTAGCAGACTATAATATTTCCTGGCATGATATACCAGTCATTGAAGGGGGATAATACGCATTCCTCCCTGCCTGACAGGGCTAGTATAAAACTCAAATGTGACAATATGAGCATGTTTACAATCACCAAACAAGGTGCATGACTGTTGTTTTTGCTATCTCTCTCCTACCCAAACCAAATGGATTTATGATTAATAGCTACTTTTTTTAAGGACAGAAATAATCACATGACTGTTTCTGTTATTCACAGGGGGGAAATGCACTTTCCAAAAAAACAAATTTTGTGAGAATTCTATTATCAAAATTTTCCCTCTGACATAAAACTATGTATTTAGGACTTATTTTTTCCCTAATTTTAATAGCAATTGAAATCCTTATAGCTATAAAATGTAACATTTAATATAACCTTTTAAACATTTTACCTATTACACATTTATAGACAGTCAAATTACTTTCTTGATTTTTAAAACTATATTTGGGTGGGCTGCTACTTCATCAGAAATAGGTCCAAATTTAAGCACTATTACCTTTAGAAAGCAGTGAATCATGGAATGTTAAGTACTGTGTTAATTATAGTCCTCATCTTCTAAAACCGACAACCCAGGATTAGGGATGCACATAAACAGAATATACGAAGATCCAAAATATCCTAAAAATGCAGTAAAGCATATGTGTATATAAATTCTATGCTCAAAAAATGTGGATGTTGTTGTTCATTTATTTTTCTCCTTTTAGATATTTATATCTACATTTTATGTGTGTGTGTTCATACATATACTGTATAACATGTATATATTCCATAACTTTGTTAAATATATGCATTCCATAAATTAAGAGAATATATATGCTCATAAACAGGCTTTTGGGATTACTGATCATGTACCTATAAATGAATTAGCTTAGAGTATAGGAAATTGAATTTTAAAGGGAAGTTGAATATCAATAGTTTCCTATGATTCAATTAACAGCAAAAGGAAACTGCCTAAGACCACGTAAATAAATCTGCTCATGAATACCTGGGTAATTTATTTAGGACAAAAGAGCCAAGAATATACAATGGGGAAAGAACAATAAACAGTGCTAGAGAAGTTAGATAGCCACATGCAAAGAAAAAAGAAAGAAATGAAACTGAACCACTACCTTAATATCACACATAAAAACTAAACCCAAATAGATTAAACACTTGAACGTTAAGACCTAAAACTATAAAACTTCTAGAAGAAAACATAGGTGGTAAATTCCTTGATGTAAGTCTTGATAATTTTTGGATTTGATACCAAAAGCAAAGGCATCAAAAGCAAAATAAACAAGTGAGACAGTATGAAACTTAAGCTTCTGTACAACAAAAGAAACCATCAGTGAAATGAAACGGTAACCTAGCAAATGGGAGGAAAATATTTGCAAATCAGAAATCTGATAAGGAGCTAATATCCAAAACATGTAAAGAATTCATAAAACTCAACAGCGAACAAATATATGATTAAAAATGGGCATAGTATCTCAAAAGATGTTTTCCAAAAAAAGACATACAGATAGCCAACAGATACATGAAAAGATACTCAACATCACTAAGGATTAGTGAAATGTAAATCAAAACAATGAGATATTACCTCATACCTGTTAGAATGGCTATCATTAAAAAAGGGGGAGCTTCCTTCATAGCTCAGTCGGTAAAGAATCTGCCTGCAACACAGGAGACTGAGGTTCGATTCCTGAGTTGGGAAGGTCCCCTGGAGAAGGAAATGGCAACCCACTCCAGTATTTTTGCCTGGAGAATCCCATGGACAGAGGAGCCTGTCAGGCTATAGTCCATGGGGGTGTAAGTGTCGGACACAACTTAGAGACTAAACCACCATTATAAAAAAGAAAATAAGTACTGGCAAAGATGTGGAGAAAATGGAACCCTGTGACTTGAAAAAATATATACACCATGGTGTTTCCTGCAATTAATTTACAATAGTCAAGACATGAAATCAATCTAAGTGTTCACTGATGGATGGATGGATAAAGAACATGTGAGATACACACACACACACACACACACACACACACACACACACACACATACATATTCACCTATAACAGAGAATGAAATCTTGCCGTTTGTGACAACATGGATGGATTTTAAAGGTGTTAAGTAGGTAAAATAAATCAGACAGAGAAAGAGGAATACTGTATGGTCTCACTTATATATGGAATCTGAAAAATGAAAAAGGTGGTATCCAGGGCAGAGGATGGGTTGGGGGGGAGCCAAGTGACTGAAGGAATCAAAAGGTACCAACTTCCAGTTATAAAATAAGTAATGGGAGATATAATGCACAGAATGGCAACTGTAGTTAATACCATAATATATGTTTGATAGCTGCTAAGAGAGTATATCTTAACAGTTCTCATCAAGAAAAAAACTATTGTAACTATGTTTGATGATGGATGTTAACTAAATTTACTGTGGTGATCAGTTCACAATATACAGAACTATCAAAGTGTTATGTTACATACTTGAAACCAACATAATATTATGCATCACTTATAATCCAATACAAAAGAAAATAAAGTTATTTAGAAATTGGAAAATCTTCAAAATTCACATCTAAGAGAATTCTACTTTAAAAGTAAAGAAGCCAATGTAATTTTAACTGGGAATACATAATTGGAGAATAGATTTATTTATACTATTTATAGCATAATGTTACCATTTGTGTTCATTTCATCTTTCATATATAAGCTTACTGTTCTTTGGACAGATAATCATATAAGGCCATTTACATGAAATAATTTTATAATTTGAAATTTTGTTTAAACAAGTAATTTGGAACATTCTATTACACAGGTATGCTTCGGGAAGAAAGCAGACTTATTTCAAAGACAACAAATTGGAATTTTTTTTCATTTTCATTGTTAATCAATAGTGTGGAATCTCTACTTGATGTAGTAACAAGTATACCAAAATGTTAGGGTGCTAGAAGAGATTTAAACAATGAGTGGTCCAAGCCCTTTTATTTTATACATGAAGAAACTGAGATCAAATGACAAAATAGTAATTTGGTCATTTGAGGAAACCTATTGGTAATCTGAAGAAGGAGAAACTGTAGAAGATAATTGATTCATATAATCAAAGATGTATTTGCATTGGACTTAGTAGTACGTTTACAACAGAATCTATTGACAATGCACTGATTCTGTAAGGGTTTGCTATATAATGAACTGGACAGATCCAGGGAGATACTACGACTACAATGCCATGACCTTGAAAGAATGGATAGGGTGGTGTGTGTGTGCATGTGTGTGTGTGTGTACACATACACAGTAAAGTGATAAAATAATTCCTTAATCAATCATAAATTCTCTTGACTCCCTTGGCTTTATGTGGACATCACACTTTCATGTCTAGTTTAAAAGGTTTGATGTTTTATTTATATTTATGCTTTGAACATTGTATATAACATAATATGGATACAGAATTTGATACCACATTGAACCTAATAATTTTTGCATCCTTCAGAGAATAGTATCATCTCACTAAAACCTTTCCTGGTGATAGGATGCCCTGACTGATGAGTGCTAGATTTTGCTCTGAGTGTCTGGTGCAAATGTGGTATTTCCCTGTCAGGGCCTGGGAAGCTAGGCTGATTTTTTAAAGGGTAGAGGTTAATAAGTAAGACTATAGGACTTCTACAATAATGTTCTGATTGTTGGGACACTTTTTCTTATTTCAAAGAAGAAAATTTTGTTTCTTTAGCTATTTCTGTGATTTTTTTATTCCTCTGAAAATTCTACTGTTGAAATCAAATTGTGTCCCTCTAAAGTCTCTAAGATGCACAGCTTGTGTAGCTTCCTACTATGCAGTATCAGTTATCATGCAATGCAGTTTCATGTATTTTCAGCATTGAATTTTAGAAAAAAGAATACGAAATCAAAAGTTATAGGAGTTTAAGGTTAAACTCAGTCATATAGTATAGGTGATTACAGTGTGTGATTGTAGACAAGTTATTTTAAATTTTATCCTTTAGTTTCCTCATCTGGAAATTAGGATGATACTAATGACATATAGTTATGATAAATCTAGACAGTATATTTAAAAGTAGAGATATCACTTTCCTGACAAAGATCCATATAGTCAAAGCTATCATTTTTCCAGTATTCATGTATAGATGTGAGTCATTTCAGTTCAGTTCAGTTGCTCAGTTGTGTCTGACTCTTTGATACCCCATGGACTGCAGCATGCCATGCTTCCCTGTCCATCACCAACTCTCGGAGCTTACTCAAACTCATGTCCTTCGAGTCAGTGATGCCATCCAACCATATCATTCTCTATCGTCCCCTTCTCCTCCTGCCCTCAATCTTTCTCAGGGTCTTTTCAAACGAGTCAGTTCTTCGCATCAGGTGGCCAAAGTATTGGAGTTTCAGCTTCAGCATCAGTCCTTAAATGAATATTTAGGACTGGTTTCCTTTAAGGATGGACTGGTTGGATCTCTTTGCAGTCCAAGGGACTCTCAAGAGTCTTCTTCAATACCACAGTTCAAAACCATCAATTCTTCAGTGCTCAGCTTTCTTTATAGTCTAACTCTCACATCCGTACATGACTACTGGAAAAATCATAGCTTTGACTACATGGATCTTTGTTGGCAAAGTAATGTCTCTGCTTTTTAATATGCTGTCTAGGTTGGTCATGACTTTTCTTCCAAGGAGCAAGAGTCTTTTAACTTCATGGCTGCAGTCACCATCTTCAGTGATTTTGGAGCACCAAAAAATAAAGTCTGTTAGAATTGGACATAGATGTGAGAGTTGGACCATAAAGAAGGCTAAATACTGAAGAACTGATGATATAAAAATGTGGTGCTAGAAAAGACTCTTGCAAGTCCCTTGGAGAGCAAGGAGATCAAACCAGTCAACCCTAAAGGAAATCAATCCTAAATATTCATTGGAAGCACTGATGCTGAGGCTGAAGCTCCAATACTTTGGCCACCTGACGTGAAGAGCTGACTCACTGGAAAAGACCCGGATGCTGGGAAAGATTGAAGACAGGAGAAGGGGATGACAGAGGGTGAGATGGTTGGATGGCATCACTGACTCAATGGACATGAGTTTGAGCAAGCTCTGGGAGATGGTGACGCTTAGGGAAGCCTGGTATGCTGCAGTCCATGGGGTCACCAAGAAGTGGACATGACTGAGCGACTGAACAACAATGACACATAACCACAAATAGATGGTTATATTGACAAATAGATGACCAATGGAAATAGCCCTTTACAAACTGGAGTACACAAAGTAAATTCCACTGATGTTTTGAGAAAACAGTGTTATAGAAACATTAACAGTTTGAGAAAAAAAATATTTTGAAAACTATTTTAATGTAACCCACCACTAATGTGACTATATATGTCTATTAAATGGAAAATTAATGGGAATCTGGTATTTCTAGATAGCATTCTAGAAAGGCATAGTCAACTCTGCCTATGGCAAGTTTGAATAAAAATTAAGCAATTAATAAAGATAAGAACTTTCTGGATTGCTCAGATGGTAAAGAATCTACCTCCAATGCAGGAGACCCAGGTTCAATTCCTGGGTTGGGAAGATCCCCTGGAGAAGGTAATGGCAACCCACTACAGTATTCTTGCTTGGAGAATTCCATGGACAGAGGAGCCTGGTGGGCTACAGTCCTTGAGGTTGAAGAGTCAGACAGAATTAATGCATGCAGGCAGGCAATAATGTTAAACATAAGAGATGTTGGTCTTATGTTCACTATACTAACACACACAATATCATTCTAAGGCAATGAATTGTTGCATTAACCTTTTACCTAAAGACAGAAATTTCCATTACAAGTCTTATAATGGAATTAGTTGTTCTTCTTATCATAAAAAGTTGCATTTGAATAAACATCATTCAAAATTTATTACAATCCTCAAAAGAACTGAGTCATTCTCATTTTAATAGCTAAAAATCTCTTTAACAATTCATTGAATTGCTAATGCAGTTTCAAAATTTTAGTTTATGAAAAATTTCTCAATCAGGATTTCTCAATATTTCACTAAATTAAGTCAATTGAAATTTTATAGTAACACTGAAATGTTTTATAAAATGAGCAATAACAGCAGTTATGATTAAAAGACCAGTTAAAATTATATTTTATTTTTCTCTCTCTCTCCTAATAAAATATAAAATGTAAAAAATCTTATTTTGGGGGAAGACTATTTACATTGACTTAAGGAGGCCTGGTGTGCTGCAGTCCATGGTGTCTCAAAGAGTTGGACACGACTGGGCAACTGAACAAGAGCAACAAGGTTTTCTTGGGGACATGGTGGTCAATGATCACATAAAAGTACCCAAGAATCACAGAGGATACTTTTATCTGCCTGCAGTGATGCTGGCTCAGCAGTAACATATTCACCTGCCAAGCAGGAGATGCAGGTTTAATCCCTGGGTTGGGAAGATCCCCTGTAGAAGGAATGGCAACACACTCCAGTATTCTTGCCTGGGGAATCCCATGGATGGAGCAGCCTGGTAGGCTACAGTCCACAGGGTCGCAAAGAGTCGGACACGACTGAGCGACTTTACTCACTTCACTAGTACCATGGGAAGAGATTAGATAATTGGGAATACTTGATGAAGCAAGTCCAGAGAAGTTAGATGGCAAAAAAGATCTGTTATGGTAGAGGATCTAGAATTTTCTTTTTAATTGAGATATTTAAAGAGAACTTTCACATAAGGAAAATTTTCAGATTAGAAAAGAGAGAATAGTTTGTGTGTAAGGAAGAGCTAAAGATGTGTCTATGTCCAATGAACAATCTCTTACTCTTTGATTTTGCTATTCAAAGAAATATGCATAATATGAGCAAACTTTGACAGGAAGCACAAGTAAACTAAGTAAAATTTAGCAAGCCACTTAAACAATCTCAATATAAGTTCTTCCTATTAGAGGGCTCTTTTAAAGAATTCAGTGAATTAGATCAAATAATGTGAAGGAAATTACTATATATATACTTTCTATATTATATATACATACTTCTTAAAATATGAAAAATAACTATATAATAAAACAAATAAGTAAAGTGCCATGTTTCTATTCATTGTTCATTTTTAATAGTATTGATAGGAACACAATTTAGTAACCTAAATACCACTCATTCTTAGTAGAAAAATGGAATAAATTTTTGCTTGTCCTCCTATTCCCTATAGAAATGTCATTTGTGAGAACTAAGCCTATTATCAACTTCAGGATATTTGTGCACGTGTGCTAAGTCTCTTCAGTCATGTCCGACTCTCTGTGACTCTATAGGCCATAGCCCACCAGGCTCCTCTGTCCATGGGATTCTCCAGGCAATGCCCTCATCTAGGGGGTTTTCCCAACCCAGGGACTGAACCTGGGTCTCTATGCCTCCTGTATTGGCAGATGTGTTCCTGACCACTAGTGCTACGTGGGAAGGCTGGGCAGGTGCTAGTGAGTGTTAAAACAAAATAAAATACTTTAAAATTACAGGAATCACAGTCCTGATCAGTGATCTTTCTGTTGCCTTCTAATATGTATGTGCTGATAGATAAATTCTATGTTATTAGCACAGTGCATATTTTTTGATGACACAAAATGCAGTCTTACCTGTATTAATTATCTCTAGAAGAACTTATGAGATCTGAATCAGTAGAATATCAATTTTATTTTTAATAGTTAAAAAATATGAAACGGTAGTATTTCAGTGCCTTGTACTGGATTTTAGAAGCTGAACGGTTTGGATTTTGGCATCACAGATCTCCATATTCTTTCCAGAACTTCATAGGATAAAAATGTTCTCATCTTATGAGAAGAGCAGATGAAAAGAAATACATATGTAGCAATATCTGAAGAGCATTTAATTTTCTCTTTCAAATAAAACATTAACTATACTCACTGTATAAAACCTAAAGATATGAAGAAGGAAACATAAAATTCTCACAGTTTCAACCATGTTAATAATGGTTAATGTCTACATATGTTGTTGTTCAGTCGCTAAGTTGTGTTCAACTCTTTGTGACCCATGGATTGCAGCCCTCCAGACTCCTGTGTCATCCACTATTGCCATGTCTACATATTTGCATGTAGTTGGCCTCAACTGTGCCCGGCTCTTTGTGACTCCATGGAGCCTGGTGGGCTCCTCTGTCCATGGAATTTTCCAGGCAAGAACACTGGAGTGGGTTATATCTACATTTACTCCCTTCTTATCTCCATATCTCCATATAGTCCATTCCTATCTCCATATCTATATATACATATTCCCTTCCAATATTTGGATCTTATGTGTATGTAGCTTACTACTATGCGTAGGCATGTATTTCTACATTTATATGGTGGAGATTACACTAAATACAAATCTTTACTTCCTACATCTTTGGATAGCATCATAATTTGAGATATTCTGAGATTATTTTAAAAAAGAGGCCCTTCATAAGTGTTGCTATATTTGCTATAGGATTCTATTTGGGGATTATGTTCTAATTTATTTAACTAAACTTCTGCCATTGGGCATAAGTCCATATATCATTCATGATATATTTGATGATTACAAAAAAGAAAAAAAAAAACTCTGAGAAAAGTAGACTAAAAGTCTATCTAATGAAATAGTAAATTATTCAAATTTATTATGTAGGATGATTTCTAGTTTATAAAACTTTAAAAGAATTTTGAAGTCTCTTTCTCTCTCTTTTTCTTTCTCTGGGTTTCCCTGGTAGCTCAGATGGTAAAGAATGCAATGCAGGATACATAAGAGATGCAGGTTCAATCCCTGGGGAAGATCCTCTGGAGAAGAGAATGTTTACCAACTCCAGTATTCTTGCCTGGAGAATTTCATGGAGCCTGGCAGGCCACATTCCATAGAGCTGCAAAGAACTGGACATGACTGAACACACACACACACACACACACACACACATACATATATGTGTGTGTGTTTATATATATATATATGTATATATATTTGTGTTTACCATAATTACTAGTCAATAAATGCCAAAGACTACAGCTAAATTTGTAATTCAGAAACTCAACGCACTCAGTAGCCATTTTGCCTCAGTAAACAATACTGAAATGTTTTCAGTCAGTGAACATTTCACTATCTGGGATATTGGACAAACCCTTTCCAGGATTTTCTAGTTCTGGAGAAATATTGAAAAGGCTCAGCACTTTGAACAGGCTAGATTCACTAAGTAAACTTTAATAAGTGATCAGATCCATCCCATTAGATAAGATCTTTATTTATTCAAGAAACAAAAGTTAGCAACTTCATCTTAAACACAAAACAAAAAGTCAATCAGATACGCAGACAATTAATCATGACTTATGTAACTGGTGAGTCTGAAAAATTGTGCTCCTGAATATTTAATGAAAAAATAACAACCATTCAGAGACTGTGGAAGCCTAATACCAGCCACATGACGATGATTAAACTTTAACAAGGGTTCTCTTTTTACATCCCATCTCTACCACTTTTAAGCAATGTTTCTTTAGATTATGTAACCTAACCTCTTTGTGCCTCTTATTGTTCATCTTTAAAATGGGAAAATCCTCCTGGGTTGACTGAAAATTTTAAATGAATGAAAATAAAGTATTTACAACAGAGCCTGGTCCAGAATGAGCATTTACAGAGTAAAGTGTGTGTATATATATATATATATATATAGACAAACACAGACACACAAAACTGGAAAACTGAAAAACTGAAAAACTGAAAGCAAAATGAATTATACTAAAATTATTCATATTTCAATATATAATGCTTGGGCATATATTGACATAAAGAAATAGTCAGATGCTTGCATCTATATGTAGAATCACTGTGAACATGACAGCCTTAGGATGTAGACTGATGTAGGTATCATTAATTCCAATACAAAAAGTGATAACTTGGTCTGAGATGTGATCTGAGTAAAATGAAATACAATTTTACCTTCTTTTACAAGGTAGTTGCATAATAAGAATTACTCTGGAAAACAGAACTAGCTTCTAAGCTCAAATAGTTAGACAGATTTTCGTTTTTTTAACTACATGAGTTCTCAATGGGATATTTGAAAGAACTGCAAGACATAGAGCATTTCAGGTTTGTACCCAGTAAATGCTGATGGCAGTGCTGCTTCAATAATTACAACAACCAAATGCCTCTACAGAATTCTGAAGTCTGCTGAAGGGCAGTGATTCGCATTTTTCACTTGTTACTGACAGCCCTAAGGAGCCTTTTAGATATTTTTATTCCAATGGTATCCTCAATGAAAGTATGATAACACAGATACACAGATGTAATAGCTTTGCACATATAAAAGTACATTTTTTCACCCCACATGATCAAACTTTCTCCCATTTGAGGGTGAAACCTTCTCCATAGAGAATGCCTGTGTTAGGAGGACGAGACCACCCTCACTGAGAATCAAGAGAAAGAACAGTTCCTGGTGCCGGAACTGTGTCAGGCCTGCCCTCGGGTATCCTCCGATCAGTAACATATCCCCATGTCTGTGGCTGTGGGCATCAGAAAGTTCTCTAAAACAGAAGTAAATAGAGAAATATGAGATGCTGTCAGTTTGAATATGTATATAACCAGAGAGGTACTATAAAGTTGTTAGATCATTTTCACTCTGAGCTCAAACTCCTCCTGTGACTTCCCATTCCATTTAGATTAACATCTCGAACCCTTACATTGGTTTACAAGGATCCACATGATCTGTCCCCACTTCAACCTCCTTCTGACTTCTGGGCACACTGACTTCTAGGCCTGCTCCTGTGAACAAGCCAAGCACACTCTTCATAACCAAAGCTTTGCATTTACTCTTCCTTGTTTTTGGAACACTTGACTTTGGATAGGAGCATAGCTCACTCACTCACCTCTTTCAGGTCTGTTAATTTGTTCAGTGAGTGACTATATACTAATTAAATATATATTTTGAAATCACAGGTGATTAGGCACTTTCTGGCATGTACATGTTGACTTATGGGGACTGCCAGAATGCTTCAGATTACTTATAAACTGAAAATGACCACATATCTAGCACTCTATAAAACTTGCCTTTAAAAACATCAAGATTGTTTTTAATAGGAGAAAAATCTGATGCTTTCAGGTTGACAGGACAGCCTGGCTCCTTGCATTGAGCATAAATGAAAGGTGTTTCATATTTTTCCACCTGTAGACATTTTCATTTTCTCTTTACGTAACACTACACGAACATGACTATGAAACACACAGACATTGTCTTTTGTTCTGAAAATTGTGACAGATTTTTACAGATGTTTTCCAAACGTAATCCCAACAGGACATTAAAGACCTGAGTTGCTGATTCCATCACACAAGATTCTTGTGTACCCAAGCAGAACTCATAATCCTTAGGTTTATTAGGTGCACATTTGCCCCTGGTTTTATGCTTAATTAATCATTCAGAAAAGCTTGCTGTGTGTGGATCAGTTCTCCAGATTATGTCACTAAGTGTAAATATATCTCAGAATGCGGTAAATGTGAGTTCTCAGCCAATCTTTTAAACTAGAAAAATATTGCCATCAGTTATAGTAAATTCAACATTTTGTATTATTTCCTGGACATAAAAGCCAAAATCTTAAAATATTTTTCCAGGTTTTTCTATCAGTTTCCTGGATCACTCTATAAGAAATGTACCCATAACAGCCCCACAACACACACACACACACACACACACACACACACACACACACATATACACACACAGACAACAACTGCATACTTAACAAATGATGGTATCAGGGGAATATATGTTCTAATTGCGTTATTTTTGGCAGAAATCTGACAAAATGTTGTATATGAATCCCTAAAACTAGAGACCCACTATATTACAGATCTTTTCTATGTCAAAAGACTTTTCACTTCCTCTCCCCTCAACATATTCAACATTTGTACTTCTACTTTGAACATTTCAAGTTACAACTCTTAAGACAACCTTTTGTAATATGAATAAAATTCAATTGTTTTCTCCATCTAAATATTAATAACATACGTTTTAAAGATGAGAACTTGATTTTATAGCATTTATAATTGAATATCATTATGTCATTTTATGGGGCTTCCCTGGTGGCTCAGTGGTAAAGAATCCGCCGGCCAGTTCAGGAGACATGGGTTCAATCCCTGATTCGTTAAGATCCCACATGCCACGGAGCAACTGAGCCTGTGCTCTAGAGCCCATGAACTGTAACTACTGAGTCCACATGCCACAACTACTAAGCCCATGCACTCTAGAGCCCATGCTCTGCAACAGAAGCCACTGCAATGAGAAGCTTGAGCACAGCAACTTGAGAGCAACGTCTGCTTGCTGCAACTACAGAAAAGCCTGTGCAGCAATGAAGGCCCAGCACAGCCAAAAATAAATAAATAAAATTGTTTTAAAAATGTGAATTCGGTCTGCTTTCTTCATCATCAGAAGTGTTTAATAATAGAGGAGGAAAAATTAAGTCCTTTGGAAAATGGCTAATAGTGCATACACAGTTTTAGACGATGAAGAGACATAGCAACCCACTCCAGTATTGCCTGGAAAATCCCCTGGACAGAGAAGCCTGGCATGTTTCAGTCCATGGGGTTGCCAAGAGTTGGACATGACTTAGCAACTAAAGCACTAAAATTTGCAGCGTTATATTAAGTTCCTGAAAGAATTTAGATTATGTTAAGTACTCATACACACCCAATGTTTGCTTGCAAAGTGTAGTCCTATCATGAATGAATGATCAGTGAAGTCAATATATTTTAACAATGTCAGAAAAAGAAGAAGGGTAAGAAATATGGCATTCTGCAAATAAAACTAAGTGATCTTCAATCGTTTCTAGCCCATAAGATGAAAGTATATTATATGTCAGTAAAAATAAAGTGAATTCTTGGCAAAAGACGGAGTATTCCGATTTCTCTCATTTCCTTTAAGAGGCTATCCTGGCATCATTTATGGGTACCCTAAGTGCTCTTTCAAATAAGTATTCTGAAAGAAATAATCATAGTTATCTGAATGTTTTACATGCATATTATATCATATACATATATATGTATTATATATACATGTATGTGTGTATGTGTGCACGAATGTGCATACATGTAGAGGACACATTTGTTTGATTTCTAATTCATATTGTTAAACACATTTGACTCTTTCATTGTATAATTATTTGATATATGATCTATTGTTTATTGTGTCTTTAATTTTTCAGGGTATAAATCTCAAAATACAAGATAATTTTCTTTCTCAGCACGTATACATATAAATTTACAATAGATTCAGAAAAAGTATACACAAGTAAGATTAGATTTACATCTCAATTTTTTCAGTCTGGAGAGAAATTTTAATTCCATTAGAAATATATTCTCTAGTTTTTGTTTTAAAAGGTTGCCAACATATCTCTTAATATTGCAGACCATAATAGACATATATCAGCATTTCTTCACTGTCATTGTTACATTTTCTTACTGCATACGGTGATCTGGGCTCTATACTAAGCAAGTAATATGCTCTCAGGAAAGAGCTTTCCTCCTCTTGGTGAGATTCCAGAGAAGTATGTGCAGTAAACAGTAAAAAAGGAATTTTCAGGGGAAGAAAAATTTAATAATCCCAGTTGTTGTTGTTTTTAGTCGCTATGCTGTGTCTGACTCTTTTGCGACCCCATGGACTATAGCCTGCCAGGCTTCTCTGTCCATGGGATTTCCCAGAATCCTGGAGTGGGTTGCCAATTTCCTTCTCCAAGGGGATCTTCCTGAACCAGGGATCAAAACTGTGTCTCCTGCTTTGGCAGGCAGATTCTTTATCAGTGAGCCATCAGGAAAGCCCAATAATCACAATACCAATATTAATAATCATTACAACACTGTAATTAGAATCAGTATTTGAATATCTGTATATCAAAACTTTATGATCAGTGTGGTAAATCTTCACAGTTTTGGGGGGGAAATGTTATCTCCACTTAACAAATAAAAACAGAGACCTAGAGAGATTACGTCAGTTCTCACAACATACATGTAGGTTGAAAGGTTGGATTAGGATCTTGGTATGTCTGTTTCTAGGCATATCTGTCTACTCTTATAACTCTGTATATAATGATTTTGAAACATATTGGAGACTTCTTAACTGTTCTCCCTAAAATTAAATTTGGGGTTGGACAGACCATCATTTACTGTAAATTTGCATTACATTTCATGAGGAAATTATTTTGATGATTATTTTCATGATGGCTTCATTTATTAAGAAAGAAATTTCCTAGGCAATGACTGATGAAATTTCTGGCAGAACTCATGATCTTCTTGCCCATAAATTTTGTTCGGGTTACAGTGCTACTCTATGATATTTAGCCATTAAATGCTTCAGATTAATGTCTTCAAATTATCACTCATTCTCCTTGAATCCACTTCTCAACTGTACAGTCCTACATCACAAATAAACCCCATTCTTCCCCTCTGTTTCTATTTCACTGTGATTAGGAAATGTAACAAAGCTAGAAAATTTAATGTGAGTAATTTTATGGATTTTTTTCTTCATGGTAAACATGAGAGATGAATCAAGACTGTACTACTTTGGAGCCTGCTCAGCATTTTATTACATTATTTAAACATATCAAACTGACATATAGTGTGAGAATCTTAATGATGAGAGTGTTAAACAGATTCATAGAAGAGAATGTGGCTACTTTGGCAGGGATTTTGAACCAGTTAGAGCAGTAATATATTCATTACCACATTTCCTTGGGCATGCTGTTCTACTTCATCACACTGTCCAAAACTAACTGAGCTCTAGCACGCAAAAAAATTTTAACACTTCTGTAACATAAGAACAATTTCAAGTGACAAATAATAGGTCATTTCTAAGGAGATTAGTGAACAGTAAAGTCTTGAACTTGTCTCTTTTCAAAATAGCAAGCTTACAAAGATATTATATTCTTAGATGTGTTTTTATTATACCCTTGGGCTAAATTTTTATGAGTTTAAATATCTAATTTAAAATCAAAGTCAATCGGAAAATAGTAGTCTACTGACAGAAATAAGCTACATAGCCTAATTTGTTGGCTCACATCTACACCATAAAATGAGAAAAAAAAATTTTATAGACTCCCTTTCTCTCAGTATCCTTCAAATTTATGAATAGATTTATTAGAACCAAAATATTATATTGGAAATTGTTACAGGGGAGATAGTTAAAATCATTGTGCTGGAATAATTTAGAGTCATTTCTCTGTGGCAAAAGCCAGAATGAATGTTGGATTTACCAAACCTGAGGTTATAGACATTGATCTTGTACATCCTCTCAGATTACACAGCTTTATAAAACCTGTACACATTTAATTTCTATCATCTTTATCAAAATGGAATCAAAGTTGTTATTTCTTTAATTATTTTCAAATTCTGCTACCATGGAATTTTAACCTTTCAATATGGAATGGTTTGAGAAAGGATTACCTGGGAAATTGCTTTTCTATTCATGTATGTGTGACAGCTGAGTTCAGCTGTTTCCTTAAGCATCCATGGAACAGCTGAGTGCTTTCTCCTGGTCCCCAGATTTGAGACTAAGGAAGGGAACTTGAGGCAACAAAGTTACACTGGAATGTATATGATCAAGGAATTTACTTTCTCTTCATTTGCTACAGCTTCAAGTTATTGACCTTTGTGACACATATGTAAGCAAAGTCCTCTTCTATAACTCCTATCCTCCCTACCTATGGCTGTATATATTGGCATAATTACCATAATTGTCTGTTACAGGCTCAGTGCAATACAAAACACAAAATAGGCAGTCTCCAAAGTGATGTTTCAATCTTTCAAACTTAACTAATTGTAAAGTTCTTATCTGTTCCATGATGTTTGTATTTATCCTCAGACAACTGGAGAGACAGAAATGAAACAAAGTTAAATTTCTGTCTTTGCTCTAGAGTTCTCTAAGAGTAGACAAAATGATTTGGTGTTAGCAAATAAAAACAACTTATATTCTGCCATCAGTTGAACTTGGTTTTCTGAACACTCAAATATTGATTGAATGGGAAGGGACCGGGAAGAACAGGCCTTTGTTGTTGAATAATTATTTAATTGTCTGCTAAACATACCCTTACCATAACCATTTAATTAAACTAGAGTACAAAAAAAAAATTGGCCTTTTAAAAATATTATTTTAATAAATGTTAAATGGCTTTAACTCAAATGTATATTGCAGAAACAAAGTAACAAAATAAATGTGAAAGTGTTAGTCACTCAGTTTTGTCCAACCCTTTATAACCCCATGGACTAAAGCCCCACAGCGCCTCTGTCCATGGATTTCTCCAGGAAAGAATACTGAAGTGTGTAGCCATTCTCTTCTCCAGGGGATCTGCCCAAATCAGGGATCGAACCTGGGTTTTCTGCATTGCAGGCAGATCCTTTACCATCTGAGCCACCAGGGAAACCTCAACAAAATAAATGTGTGTGGGTGCTCAAATTCATTTTTTTTTCAGTTCTTTTCTTGCTGAACTATTAAAAAGTCTCTCTGTGCCTTTCTTGTATTAAGAAGTAATAGTTTAAATATTATAATTATTCTTCATCACTGAGTTGAATAGAAAGTCCCTAAATTTTCCCACTAAAATTAGGGTCATTTATTTCAGCTATAATTTACAAAGAACTAGTGAAAGAGAACACATTAGTTCTTCCAAAAATACCACACTACAAATGATTGTAGACATGCAACACTATATTTTTCTCCATAAAATGAAATATGGTACACTTTCCAGAGTTCCATTATGACATACTGTGTATCTTTAAAGTATCATAATATAAAGATAATCCTCTTGGGTTCCATGAACTTTACTAATGTAATGCATGAAATCTCCACCCTCTGACTGTATATGATAACTCAGATGGTGGCAGCAAGGAAAACTTCCTGTACAAGGGAATACTGCCAATTATATGTTATGACATCTGGTTCTACGTTTTTATCATCAAGGAAGCACATTATGCTCTTTCTCTGATAAAGCCCAATCATCCTTGGGCTGTTCACTGGCAAATACTATCAGTTTCTCATGTTTCCAAATGTCTATTTTATACTATCAGCTTCAGGCTGTGTTTTAGTGAATCTCTAATATTAATCATTCCCTAGGGGTAACTCACTACATTTACTTTAGCTCATCATAGATCTACTGATTTTTGGTAAAAAATTTATTGTCTAATCAATATTGCAAGACTATGTTACAACTGGCTACAAAAAAAAGGAACAAGAAATACTAAAATCTCTTTCTTCAGTAACTTTATATTATGGATTTCTTCAGTAACTTTATATTATGGATTAAAGTTGTATACTGTATACTGTTTTTAATGAACATGCTTAGTCCTTTTTCAAGATGTATTTCTCAAAAATTCATAAATAAATAACTGAAAAAGAGAAGAGATACAGAATACACATTGTTAAACACTGTTTTTCAAAAAACTTGTAAGCTTATTTAAATGTCTTATAGTTTTACAAAACTAGTTGTTTGAAAGAAGAGTTAAAAATTCTGTCGCAGTATTAAGCTCTTGGGGAATTGTGTAGCGTATACTGTCAGTGAAGTGGTGAAGACGAAACATAAAATTGGAGAAAGAGCAATAGTAGATAAGTTACTTTTAAAGCTTTAAAAAAATTTTTAAGTGACTTCAGGGTATCTCTGAAGAACTCTGCCCTCAATAATTCTAATAGTACAAAATTTTCTATAAGAAACAGTTGTCCTGGGGCCAGTGACCAAAGTAAAGAAGCAAATGTTTAAAAATAACTGTAGAGAGTTCATTTTAAAACATGATGGGAGGTTAAAAATAACATATCAAGATAAGAAATAAATCATGGTGTATTTATGACAGATTTTTTTTCCTCTCCAGAGGATAGAAGCTTTGGCAATCTTAAAGCAACTGTACAAACTAGAGACTTATTTTTTTCTTTTTTTCTTTATAAAAAAATATTTTAAATTAATCCAAAGTATCAGATTTATATTATGCTATGTCTATGACCCAGTCTTTTCCTTGGATGATGGCTGGCTTAAAAAAACAAAAAAGTAATAGTTTTTTAATTTAAAATAAACAGTAAGTCTAAAAAGTGTTTTTTAAAGTAGAGGTTAAATATAATCACAATATCTAATGAAAACTTCTAATTTGGAGCATTTCCTTTTAATTTATCTTCATATATTATTCAGTCAATATATATTCATTGGATAAATATATTTCCTAGATTCTTTACTAAAGCAAGGGAAAGAAATAATAACAAGATAGACAGAATTCTTGCCTTCTTGGAGTTTATATTCTATTGGTGGAGAAATAGATATATAAAAATAATTTATATGAGATAAAGTTAGATAAAGGTAAGTGCGATAAAAAAACTAGATGATTGAGAGCTACGTGGCATGCAGTTCTTTATCTAGGAAGTTTCTTGTGAGTTCTTTTTTTTGAGTCATAATGTATATAAATCTTTTTTTGTACAGCCTTTTCACCAAATGTTTCACTTTAAGCATTTTCTAAGTTGCTATTTTTTAAAACTTACTTTTAATGATTGAAAATGATTACATTTCCCAGGATCTACTCTACTTACTTACCTTTCCATCATCTACATTTATATATTTTTTGTAATATCTAATATTTTGAAAGATTTCTTTGTACATAAATACCATTGTCAAAGAATAAGGTCAAATTCAGTAATTTTAAATATTCCAAAGAATTTACATAAATGATATATTAATTTATACTCTCAAATTTTTGAAGAATACATTTATTTAAGTGAATAATCACTGAGTCTTTACAATGTGTCAGAAACTCTACTAAATGCTGAAAATGATAGAAGAGCTTCTTCCTTGAGTTCACAATTTCAATAAATATACTTATAAACAGATCTAAATACTAAATAAATACTAAAATTATCAAATTCTAGTTATGAGTTACTAGTATTATCAAATAATACTAAAATTATCAAATTCTAGTAACTTAAAAAAATGTAAAGTGAAAGTTGCTCAGTCCTGCAGAACCCTTTGTGACCCTATAGACTATACAGTCCATGGAATTCTCCAGGCCAGAATACTGGAGTGGGTAGCCTTTCCCTTCTCCAGGGGATCTTCCCAACCCAGGGATTGAACCCAGGTCTCCAGCATTGTTGGCAGATTCTTTACCAGCTGAACCACAAGGGAACCCCCCCACCTCCAAAACAACAACAAAAAAATGTAAGCAATGGGAAAAAAATGTAAGCAACAGAAACACTTAAGCACATTTTAAGTCTCTCAAAAAACATATGCATTCTATTTTGAAGTAGAAGATAGTCTTTAACAATCTCTAAAATATGTTTAGCTTTTATAAGCCTATGAATAGAAAGTGACCAAAATAATAAAAAGATGAGTACAATGTCTGATATAGGCAACAAAAATATAAATTTCCTTAGACTCGAAGATCCATGCCCAAATCTGTGACTTGACATTCTTTGAAAATTAGAAACTCTGAGATTTCTTACTTTGTCTTTTATCACTGCCATTTTAAATTTATTGTATAACTCTCAACTAATTAGAAAGTTGAGTATCCCTCTAAATATATTCACAGATTCTCCCAATGGATGCATATTAAGTTGATTATGAGCTTTCTGTCACAATTTAGTCATTATTGGGAGTCAGTTGATCTGTAAATCAACAGGAATTGTCTTTGCTGAGAAATTCTCAGTAAATTGCCTCTGCTCTTCTCACCCAAACTCTTCAACACAAGGGTATGCTTGGATCACTCAGTTTCGCGTTTCCTGAGGGCTTATTTGGAAAGAAAAGGTTAAAGCACGAGTTTAAGATGTTGAATTGCCCTCCTGCCTCTTCCGTGTTCTTTTGGGCACTGAAGATCACCATGGTAATCATAATACAGGAAATCACAGTTCAGTCACCTCTTGAGAAGTTAAATAATTTAAAACAGAAAACTGTGCCTCTATATTAGGACAATTGGTTTGTCAAATTCCACCCATTTTCTCCAACCCATCTCCATCCCCCAATTTTTCCAAGCATTATTTTCTTAAAAATATTGCTTTGAAACTTTGAACTGTACTGTGCTGATGTTATTCTAAAGGTATTTATTTACATTCACATAGAACAAAGACTTTGGAAGTGTCTACATGAAGGAAGTAACATCTCAAATATTCTCAAAAGGTTTCATTTTGAGGTTATTGTTTTAAAAAGGGACCCAAAGTTGACTCAGCAACTGGGATTTCCCACAGTCAGACTGTGCTCTGAGGGAGCTTTGTGCTGTGGAAAGAACACTGAATTAGAAGTCTAAACATGGTCTAGAGAGCCGTGTCTATAACTTAGCCAAGTGAATATTCTGGAGCAAGTAATTTAACTTTTTGGTATATAGGTTTATTTTTCTTTAAACAGGAGTAGTCATATCTATCCTAGCTAATGATGAGATTACTGTAGATACATTTTCATATAATGGACATGAAAAGTAAGGCTAGATATAAGGTTATAAGAATTATAACAAATATTGTGAGCTATACTGATTATATTTAAGCCCAAAGTGTGGAATGAAACTGATGACTCTTGAACTTTGAAGATGAATGCCTTCTTCTTCATATTCTCCAATGGGGATGCAAAATTTAGATTTCATGGTGCCACCTTGGAACAGTGAGGGAGAACATCAAGACAATCTTCAGGTCCAGGAAAGAAATGGTCAAAAAATCGATCATGTTATTTGTGAAATGTATGATTATCAGATGTGTATATATGTCATTTCTGAATCATGAGAAGGAAAAAAGAGATTAAAGGAAAAATAAAGGGAAAAGAGAAAGGAAGATAAAAGGCCAGCAATAATTGATTACTGAGAAATTCAACTGGAAACTGGGCAAATTGAATCTATAACTTTTCCAGCTTATCCGGCTTACAGTTCCCATTGATCTATCCATTAGAGCACTCCATGTGAGTAAAATAAAACTGTAAATGGGCCAACGGCATGATTAAAGCAAAAGTCATAAGCTTACTAATTAACTCTAAGGTTACTTGAATCCTCTCAATTGTACTTGCAGTAAAATAGGTTCATTGGTACACTTCCTCTGAGCACTCAACGACATTCTGAAAGAAATATTCCCCTTCTCCACGCAGATTCCTTGGTCTACTTCTATATTCTTTTTTTGAAGAGAGATGTAGAGAAGAGGGAAGGCAATGGCAACCCACTCCAGTGCTCTTGCCTGGAAAATCCCATGGACGGAGGAGCCTGGGAAGCTGCAGTCCATGGGGTCGTGAAGAGTCGGACAAGACTGAGCGACTTCACTTTCACTTTTCACTTTCATACATTGGAGAAGGAAATGGCAACCCACTCTAGTGTTCTTGCCTGGAGAATCCCAGGGACAGGGGAGCCTGGTGGGCTGCCGTCAATGGGTTCGCACAGAGTCGGACACGACTGAAGCGACTTAGCAGCAGCAGCACAGAGAAGAGGAATGCATCTATTTCTATCTTGGAGAAGAGCAATATAGCTACATCTAAGCTTTCTACACACACACACACACACACAACCAGTAGGACACTTTCACCTACAGTGGCCTATTGGAGGGTAAAAGTAGAAAAGACAATGGCTCAGTCTGGCCAATTAGCTCAGAGAGAAATAAATGTCAAATCCATTTCCTTCTCCTGTAATAATACTAGAAATGGATTCAGTTCTAAAACTAAAATAGTAGTTTAAATACTATATGGCTTAAATACATAGACACATTTAGTAGTGAAATTGGAGGTATTGCATTTCCATAGAGAGAAAATAAAGACGTTAATGACCCTAAAGAGCAATATATTTATAAACCCACAATTCCCAAATATAAAGCATAGACTCAAGCTATTCAAATCAAAGTACCTATGACATTTGCTGTTTCTAAGTTTCCTTTCTTATTACCCTCAGAACAAAATGCTTACATGTAAAAGATCGTATTCCATAGCTAGCATTGGAATATCTACAAATGCGAGCAACATGCTTGAACTTTATATAGAAGAGCTAAAGTTAACTTACACATATAGCATTTGGATCTATCTGGTCAAAGTCTGTACAGTCTCAGGAACTGTAAGAGTTAACTAGAAAAGCCAAGCAAAAGTCTTGCAATGAAATCCAGAACAATATTGCAGATGTGTGGAGCCTACAGAAGGTGGAGCCCATTTATTCTGCATGCATATTTAATGTGTAAAATGATTTTTCAGTCTTAAAACAACCTCTTGAAAATGCTATGAACTGCAAAGCTAGGCGAACCCGATGCATTCTTAAATATAAAGAGGAGAGAAAGAAATGCACCAAGAGTAAAAATTCCTGGTTACTCACGATTCTTTTCACCTCTCCACCTTGATCCAGCTTTCATTCTGCCTGAGACACCCACAGGAGAAGTTATTTCTGCCATCAAGAGCAGCAGCAGCAACAGTACAGCCATGCCAGGTAAAAATAACCTCTATGGAGAGTCCTGTCACAGACAAACCTGAAGGCTTTCACTGGGAGTAGAAAACCCTGGAGCCAATCCTGTCATTTTATTCAGCAGAAATGCAAAAAAGGCTGTTTTTCCCATAAATTTTCAAAAAGCAGGTATGTTCTCATAAGGCTTTCCATTTGAATTATTCAGGGAATGTTAAAAAAAATTAGAAAGGATGTAAAACCTTCCTCTAGACATAAGCAAAATGTCAGGAGAGACGAGCTGACAATTTTCTCTGGTCTTTTCTGCAGCTACGAGTTCCTAACCTACCCCTGCCAACTCTCACTTGTTCCAAATGTTTGTCAACATTTTTCATAATACGATAAAAGGAAAGAGCTGAGATTTCAGCATTTTCCCACCTACCCATTCTGTACCACAGATTATAGTACTTGACGAATCTGAATATTTAATTTTGGTACTGCAAACACACCTCATTTCAAATAGAGGTGGTTGTTAAGGAAAAGAAAAAATAAAAAACTCTGCTTGTTCTCAAAGCTCTATCTAATGTCTTGAGAAAGGATTAGATGTATAAATATCTGCTGCTAAGACATGATAAAAATACTTCTGAAAAGGGGGAGTGATAAACAATTATCTTTCTTACTTAGCTGTACTATGTAAATTATATATTCAAAGACTAATGTAAAAAGACAATCTTCAAAAAATACCCCAGACCCATGAAGCAGACAAATGTAATGTACATTGTACATTCAAAGATTATCTGCATTTCATTGTAAACACTTGTTTCTTTTTAAATACATATTGGTATATTCCATCTCTCTTGTTTCCTGCAGAATGATTTGTATCACCTTGTGAGCTGAGCAGATTTTTGAGCAAATTAGTCTTCTCTGTTTTACAATAAAGTCTATTTCCTGTAGGTAAATTGCAGTATTGTCTTGAGTGTTTTGAAACTGTACCAATGTAAGAAGCTCACTTTGCTTTGGGAAAAAAATATTTTTTAATAATAAAAATAATGTTAGGCTCCTCGGAGCATTAGAGAATAATAATATGCATATGTTTATTTTAACAAGCATATAAATCTATTTTAGAATACTTTTAAACACATAACATTCTACAACCTGACCTAATTCTACAGTTAAATAGTTCACACAGCTGCCAAAACATATTTCTAAAATACATGCCTGAGAATGTACTGTTTACTGTTAGTCCTCTAGACTTCAGCAGAAGGGGGAAAAGGTCTCCAGAAGCCAAGCAAGTAACATAAACAGGTGAAACAGGCTGGATGGGAGACAAGAAGGAGAGGTGGGGATTGTGGCTCTGTGCAGAGAAAGCCTTGTGAAAGGTGGCTTCTGTCATTCAAGCCCAGAGGAATGTTGCCATGAGACATGCAGATTCTGGGTTGCCAGATAGTTTAAGTTTTTAACAGAAGCTAGAAATTCAGATTATTATGAGAAATCTCCTGGTTATTAAAGCAAAAGTGATACAACTCTAAAATTCTTAAGTAGTCATATAAAGCAGAACATTCTGAGTCTGGTTCTAACTTAAATTTTCTAGACTGACTGGTCAAGACATATTCCTTAAATGCCTATAACCTGTCAGATATATCATTAATAGAAAACATCCATAAAATAAGCTCATAGTTTAAAGGGATAGACATTTAAACATAGTTTTCCATACTGTCATTTGCTTTCCTTGGTTATTGGTATTACAAAATGTTCCAAATAAATAGGAAATCCTACTTAAATATATTCTATTTCAGTTAAAATCAATTATAATCAAATAAAAGCAGCACCTTAATCTCCTATAATTCACACTACACTAGTGAAAGTCCAAAGCTCACATTGTCTATTAAATTTCAGTATACAAGAATTGGGAGATCATCAAGAGGGAATGCTTATAGATACAGGCTGTGCATTGATTTATATATTCTCATTTGCTTTCCTCAGCCATTAACATCACAAGATATTTTAGACCAATAGAGGTGTCCCTGGTAGCCCAGCTGGTAAAGAATCTGTCTGCAATGTGGGAGACCTGGGTTGGGGAGATCCCCTGGAGGAGGGCATGGCAACCCACTCCAGTATTCTTGCCTGGAGAAATCCCCGTGGACAGGGGAGCCTGGTGGGCTACAGTTCATGGGGTCACATAGAGTTGGACAAGACTGAGTGACTAAGCACATAGATCAATAGGAAATTCTAGCTACATTCTAAGACCAGCTTTCAAGCCTGCAAACTTTCTAACTTAAAGACAGTAAAGATGGGTTTAGTCTGCTCTAAAATTACAAATTGATACAAAGTCAGTTATTTGGCAGTCACATCCTAAATTCCATGTCTGTAACTATTTCAACTTAAAACATTAAATAGGCAAAGTGCATTTCTGCATTTTCTCTTCTTTCCTGACCCAAGCTCTCCTTCTACTTGGCTCTACAAACATACTCCAGTGTGAGTGGATGGGTTGGAGCAATCTCATTCTTCCTAAACGAAACTGATCAGTACCCTCATGTCAACTAAACTAATAAAATCCTGACTCATGGAAATTAATGGGAACAGTCAAAAACTCCTGCTATTTACTTATTCAGCATGTTTTCTGAGTACCTGACATGTGTCAGGCAGGAGGCTAATTAGTGAAGAGTTGCAATGAATCAATTGATGTAGTTGTTGCCCTCATGGAGCTGATGTTCTAGTGAGTGGAAATAGACACCATATAAAAAAATCCTACCATCAGACACATACTTTAAAATTGCATCTACAGTGAACTGAAACGGAAGGTTTTATAAAGAAATTATAGTAGGGGACATAAAGGTTCTTTGAGGAAGACATGTGTAAGCAGAGATAGGATGAATAAGTACTTACAAGGCAAAAAAGGAAAAGTACATACAACGCAAAAGTGGAAAATGCAGAAAATAGGATCAGTCGTGTCCGACTCTTTGCAACCCCATAGACTGCAGCACATCAGGCTTCCCTGTCCTTTGCCAACTCCCCGAGGTTGTTCAAACTCATGTCCATCGAGTCGGTGATGCCATCCAACCAGCCGATCCAAAAATAGGACTGGCTGAACAGAAATCTTATGCAAATTTTTCTCAAGCTTAAAAGATCTTGGTCTATGTTAGGATGGAAGAATAACTAGAGAAATAGTTAGAGACCTCTTTGGTTTAGACTTTTTGGTTTGAAACCTCCGTTAAGGATTCTGAACTGTATTCTAGGGTTTTAAGAAGGAATAGATCTTTGCTTTAAAAGGTTATACTTCTTTCTTTCAATAAAGAGAAAAAGATAGAGGGTGTCAAAATGGAAGTGGAAAGAACAGTTACGAGACCATATTTTTGTGAAAAATCTATACTAGCAATATAGAAATAAAGAAAATAAATAGAAATGAATATATTAGAAATATATCCTGGAAGTAGAACCAACAAGACTGGGTAATGAATTGTACACAGAGGATGAGGGGAAAAGGATTCCAAGGTGGTTGGTGAGTTTCTGGGATGGATATTTTGAGGTGGAACTATATAAGAAGATTTTTTTTTTTTAAATTAGAATGATCTGCAGTCTTTTGAACATCAAGCTCTTTTCTTTGTGAAATAGCTATCCAAAATGTCACTATCATTTCTAATCAGATAGGGAAAGAATGTAGAAAGTTGAATGTGGTGAAAAATAATACCAGTATAAAAAATAAAGCCTTAAATCCAGTGAGAATTGGCATATCTATCCACAATATATAAAAGGCATTATTCTTATATAAGGAATATTTAAATTAAATAAAGAATAACGGCTATACTGTGGCAAATGGCTTTAGAAAGGTAAGAGTTATAATTGGAAAGCCACTTAAAGGTTACTGCAACAGTTCAGGCAAGAAATGACAATGGCCTAGGGTCCTGGAGTAGAGATGGACAGGTGGATAGATTTGAAAGAAATAAACTTGATAAAACTGGATGCTCCTTGGTTGAGAAATATGCACCTGAAGTGTCAGTTATACACAGTGTCACCCAAACCTGTGTAACATTAGTGTCTACTTCTAGAACTATAAGTCAGCAATAACGTGTGCCACCTTCATACCATCTTTTACAGGAGAATGCACTTGTCTAAGGGGCTTCCCAAGTGGCACTAGTGGTAAAGAACCTGCCTGCCAATGCAGGAGACATAAGAGACAGGTTCGATCCCTGGGTCCAGAAGATCGCCTGGAAGAGGGCATGGAAACCCACTCCAGTATTCTTGCCTGGAGAATGGACAGAGGAGCCTGGCAGCTACAGTCCATAGGGTCGCAAAGAGTCGGACATGACTAAAGCGACTTAGCACACATGCACTTGTCCAGAGGAAAATAAACCGACTACAACTGTAGATGCTATTCAAAAATTCAATTTATTCCTATGGCACTTTGCAAATTGTTTGTATAAACATGACCTCCCATAATCCCTAAACCAGTTTTGTGGCAATAGGCTGATTGTTCATACATTTTCAGTTAAAAAAATACTCAATAAACAAATAAAAGCAAAAACACCTGAAGTTTGAGAGGTCAAAATTCTTTTCCAACATACAAGATCTAGATTAGAAAATGGCAGAGCTTCTGGGGTGGTTTTAAAATATTTCCAGAAATTCTTTAATATTCCTTCCTTCAAGAAGAGGACATGAATGTCCAGTCCTGAGTAGGGACAGAGAAGCCACTGAAAATAAAGTGAAAGTTATGGTATGACTCTTGGGCCAGGTTGTAAAAGACACTGAGATTTCCTTTCCCTGCTACTTCTCTCTCCTTTCGATCTTCAGTCTAGGAAGCCAGCTGTCACACTGTGAGGAAACTTAGGCAGCTTATGCAGAGGCTCACAGATAAGAAACTGAGGTTATTAATCAGCAAGCAACTGAAGTCTGCCAATCCCCATGCCAATAAGCTGATGGACTGTGCCCACTATAGCCTGGCCAACAACTTGACTGCACCTTCACGAGGCCTTGTGCCAGTACCACCAGCTAAGCTGATCTAGATTCCTGACATTCAGAACCCACATATGACAACAGATGTTTATTGTTTTAAGCTGCTGATCCTCAAGTGTAACTTCTACGCATCAGGAGATAAGTACTGTAGCCTGGGTGAGAACAATCCTCTCATTTCTTTCCATCACAATTACTTCCAAAACCATGATTTTGATTCCCACATTAAAAGGCCATGGTAAAGGCCCTGGCTGCAATCACAATGTCAAATAATCACATCACTATTTAATTTCGTGTACATGAGTGAGCGGGGTGGGTCAGGTGAAAATATATTAATTCAAGGGACATCAACTTGCGGAACTCTTTTCTAATCAGCGCCACAAATTCCTTTTGCTTGATCTATTTGACCAGCAAAGTGGTTTAGAACATTTGTATTTGCATCTGTTTAGGTCAGGCGCGTAGTCCCCAGTTCACACAATTCCTAAAGTCCCTAATTTTTCACTCCAGTTAGATGACCTTGCATATTTAGATTACCAGCCTGGTTTCAGGATTCATTTTATAATCAAATTATCATAAAAGTGTCATCACTGTCTTCCATAAAATGCTCTATTGCTTTTTTAGAAAAAATTTCCCCAGCTTTCAGTTCAGTTCAGTCTCTCAGTTGCATCTGACTCTTTGCGATCCCATGGACTGCAGCATGCCAGGCCTTCCCCAGCTTTTCTGAGATATAATTGACATATGACATTATATAAGCTTAATGTCTACATGTTGATTTGATACACTTATATGCTGCAAAATGATTACTGTCGAATTAACTAACACCTACAACAAATCAAGTAGTTACCATTTCATTTTTTTATGACAGTATGTAACATTTATTTTCTTAGCAACTTCCAAGTATGTTTATAATATAGCAATAGTAACTATAATCACTGTGTTGTACATTAGATCTCTATACCTTACTCATCTTGTAAGTGGGCATTTGTACTCTTTGGACATCTCCCCCACCCCCACCACTGCCCCCACCATCCTTGGTAACCACCAGTCAAGTATCTTTTTCTAGAAGCTTGATATGATGCCATACTTCTAGGAAATGTCTGGCTATGAGGCCCCAGAACAGCATCTAACACATTGCATGCCCTCAATAAACATTTCATGTAAGTAATTCATTGGTATATTTGCCTAAGAAGAACATCAACATGGTGGAACAAAAACTGTGAATGGTGGTATCCTGTGTTCTTATCTTTTTTATTTTCTCCAGAAAGCCTTAAGTGCATCCCTGGTAACTACTTTTATTTTAAAAAAAAAAGTTGTTAAAAAATATATGTATTTGTCAATGACAAGTCTTAGTTGTGGCATGTGGGACCCAGCTCCCTGACCATGGATTGATCCCAGGTCCCCCACATTAGGATTGTGGAGTCCCAGCCACTGAATCACCAGGAAAGTCCCTGGTACCTGATTTTAAAGATACATGAGTGAATTTATTTTTATGACTTACATAAAAGGGCTCCTCATTTCTTAAAAGCATTCTGCTCATTGTTTGTTTTTTGGTGCCATGTTATAATAATCAATAGTATTATAGGTCATTCAAGATCAGTGAGAATGTAAAGCTCAAACACAATTACTCTTAGATCGTCTGAATTGGGTTCAGCATACTAAATCTATAAGGACACATGTGGGCTGAAAATAGATTTGTAAAAATGATTTTATTGTGTCCTTAATGCCATGATCAATAAAAAAAATCTCAGCCATGGTAGCATTTCACTCATTCCACCAATAACTAGAACAGATATTTATACACAGCTGTAATAATTATTTAATTGGATGGATAAATAAACAAGTGAAGAAAGAGATCCATTTCATGCAAATAACAACACCAATTTTCAAGCACATAGGTATACGAAATAGGCTACTAGCAGCCCTGAAATTCTTTTAGTAACTATAGGAGTGTGATTGATGCATTCATACATAGATAAGTGGATAGATAATTGAATGGAGAGAGACACTGTTCTGGGTACAAAACAGGTATTAAACATACCATGTTCATAAACTCATAGTTTATCAGACACTACGTAAACTTAGAAAACTTAAAAAAAAAAACATAACTACAGTACAGTACAGTTCAGCCGCTCAGTCGTGTCCAACTCTTTGTGACCCCATGAATCTCAGCATGCCAGGCCTCCCTGTCCATCACCAACTCCCGGAGTTTACCCAAACCCATGTCCATCGAGTCGGTGATGCCATCCAACCATCTCATCCTCTGTCCTCCCCTTCTCCTCCTGCCCCCAATCCTTCCCAGCATTAGGGTCTTTTCCAATGAGTCAACTCTTCACATGAGGTGGCCAAAGTATTGGAGCTTCAGCTTCAACATCAGTCCTTCCAATGAACACCCAGGAATGATCTCCTTTAGGATGGACTGGTTGGATCTTCTTGCAGTCCAAGGGACTCTCAAGAGTCTTCTCCAACACCACAATTCAAAAGTATCAATTCTTCGGTGCTCAGCTTTCTTCAGGTTCTTAATAATTACACATTTAATGCTAAAGGAGTTTGGGAAATGATTTTGTATTGAGGAAATGTATGCAAGAAGTTTTGATCTAAGCAGGACTAAAATTAAATATGGGCTTCCCTGGTGGCTCAGGCAGTAAAGAGTCTGCCTGCAATGCAGGAGACCAAGACTGGATCCCTGGGTCAAGAAATCCACTGGAGAAGAGAATGGCTACACACTTCAGTATTCTTGCCTGGAGAACTCTATGGAGAAAGGAGCCTAGCAGGCTACAGTCCATGGAGTCACATAGAATCAGACATGACTGAAAATACTGGTCAAGCACAAATGACAAGGGTTAGGATATTCAATACAGGAGTAAAAAAGATGAGAGAACAGACCTGGATATGCATTTATGAAGCTGTATCAAGAGGGCCTTCTGTGTCTAGAAGAGACTGATTTTGTAGGAAAGCCACAGTAAAGACAGGTAGTGTCACACAATCCTGAGGAGCAGGAAGTTCAGTTTAAGAACAAGGAGGAAATCTTAAAAGTTCTGAGCAAGGCAGTATGAGAAAGAGGCCCACTGTTATCATGAAAAGAAAGATATAGTCTCAGCAAATGGGTAGATCCTTCTTGTTTAATGAAACAAACAAGATGATCCTTTGTCAAGTATTTAATCAGAAACTCTTCCACACAGGCATCACTTGACCAGAATATCACAAGTTTCCCCTTCCTGAGTGTCAACAGTTCCACCCTCTAAAGGGTAACAAGTCATTTTTTCAAGCAGATTCTAAGATTGTGTCTACATACAAGAAAAACTACAACTTGAACATGACAGGAAATTAAGAGTGTCAGCTGCTTAGCTTATAACTGGTGAGCTCCATTCCCATACCTCCTGGGTGCCCTCCTTGGAGGTAGAAGTTTAGTTAAAGTGAACAGGTCTTGGCCAGATCAAGATGGTTTTTGAATTCTAAGTCTGTGTGCTAATTTACTCCAAGTGTAAGGCTACAAGAGGATTTAGGCCAATCAGGAAATTGTTGATAGGGAATTGATGTTCATCTTGTCACTTTCTTGGAAAATGCATCAGAAAAGGAGACTGCTGGTCTCTGATGTATGGAAGGCTCATAACCCATAAGCATGTCATGGTCATGGCAAATAGATGGGGAAACAATGGAAACAGTGAGACAGTTTATTTTGGGGGGCTCCAAAATCACTGCAGATAGTGACTGCAATCATGAAATTAAAAGATGCTTGCTCCTTGGAAGAAAAGCTATGACCAATCTAGACAGCATATGAAAAAGGAGAGACAGTACTTTGCTGACAAACTTGATCTAGGCATAGCTATGGTTTTTCCAGTAGTCATGTGTGGATGTGAGAGTTGGACTATAAAGAAGGCTGAGCACCGAAGAATTGATGCTTTGAACTGTGGTGTTGTAGAAGACTCTTGAGAGTCCCTTGGACTACAAGGATATCAAACCAGTCAATCCTAAAGAAAATCAACCCTGAACGTTCATTGGAAGGACAAATGCCGAAGCTAAAGTTCCAATACTTTGGCCTCCTGATGCGAAGAACTGACTCATTGGAAAAGACCGTGATGCTGGGAAAGATTGGAGGTGGGAGGAGAAGGGGATGACAGAGGATGAGATGGTTGGGTGGCATCACCAACTCGATGGACATGAGTCTGAAGCAAGCTCCAGGAGTTGGTGAAGGATAAGGAAGCCTGGGGTGTTGCAGTCCATGGGGTTGCAAAGAGTTGGACATGACTGAGTGGCTGAACTGACTGAAGTCACAGTTGAAGCACACCTGACATTTGGGATTGAATATCACTGAATAAAAACTTTCTTAACTAGAGGAGCTTTCAGAAAGACTAACTTTCTGACAGCTAGCCTTATGACTCTAGAATTAATATCTTCCCACAATGAAATAATATTGAGGGCCAAGACTATCCATAAGAAATCCAGTGTTTCCAGTATTTTCAGCTCTTGTTTATGAAATGTATAACTAGCCTTCGAATAAGTCATTAAAAATGTTAGAAAAACATGAGAGCATTGACAGAAAAATAGAGGATTATGCTAGAAATTAAAGATGAATACTTATGTTAAAAGCAAAACATTATTTTTCATGATATCAAGTATTATCTAACTTGATCCAAAAAGTATTGTTATTTTCCTATCTGAGTAGATGTTTAAGAAGTCATGAAATTCTATATTATTAGAATAATGATAAAGATGTAATTTTATCATCAACAAAAGAAACTGAAAGGTTTATATACAAAGGAATACTGAGTAGTCAACATTCATGAATAAAGAACGTGTTTTTCAATATAACATTCTGGTTAAATGAGAGAAAATCAGAGAACCTTCAACCCATGTTAATCAAGCTTCTCTATAATACATCTTACTAATAAATATTTAGTCTAGCATACCATATTCAGAGAAAGCAATGGCAACCCACTCCAGTACTCTTGCCTGGAAAATCCCATGGACAGAGGAGCCTGGTAGGCTGCAGTCCATGAGGTCGCACAGAGACGGACATGACTCAAGTGACTTAGCAGCAGCAGCAGCAGCATACAGTATTTAGTTTTCCAATAGCAAACTAAAGGCTTTTGTGATAGTTTTTCAATGTTTTGCAAAGACCTGTGAATACAGAGGCCGTTTATGAAGATAAAGTGTGCTCCTGAAAGGATTGTGGTAGTGTTGGCAAAGGTGATGCAATAGTTCCTGCCACCATAAAGGCTCATCTGTTTGCATCTTTTGGCAATCCTCCCATGGAGAGGCTTAGTCTGTTTCAGTACCACTTGAATCTGGATTAGACTGTTCACTTATTTTTACCAATGAAATACAGCAAATTCATGTGTCTGACTTCTGAGGTTCATCTTTATGAGACCTTACAGCATCTGCTTTTGTTCTCTTGACATTCTGCCCCAAAAATTGTCACAAAAGGAATCTGATCTATCTTACTGGAGGCTGAGAGGTAATGTGGAGATGAATGAGGCACTGCATCTGACACCTTCCACCAGCTGCAAGCCATGGAGCAAGGGACCATGAACCCAACTGTTAAAAGCAGTATATGTTCTGCCATGGGAAGATTTGCGTTAAATTTACACATGCTCAATTGTGTCCTTATTTAACCTCTTCTTGGTCTCAGATTTCTACTTTGTAAAATGAGGAAAACTGTACTATCTGACTTGTAGAGTGCTTGAGAATATTAAATGAGTGAATGAAATATCTTAAACTATTACCTGGAATAGCACACATGTGAATAAAATATAAGTAACAATATTAGTATCACCATCATTGTTGCTGCAATTCTTATTCATCTTTTACAGAAAAGGAAACTGAGACTCAAAGGGATTAAATACATTTCCCAAAGCCACAGAGCTGTGGAACCAAGATTCAGACTTTTGGGGTCCAGAGTCTTGTTGTTTAGTTGTTAGGTTCTGTCTGACTCTCTTGCAACCTTCTAGACTGTAATTTGTCAGGCTCCTCTGTCCATTTCCCAGGCAAGAATACTGGAGTGGTGGCCATTTCCTTCTCCAGGGAATCTTCCTGACCCAGGGCTCCAACCCTCATTTCCTGCATTAGCCGGCAGATTCTTTAACACTGAGCCACCAGAGAAGTCAGATTCAGAGTCTAGCTAGCTATTAACCACCACCCTTTTCTATATCTATTCTGTGATTTATTCAGAGATACTATGTGCCAGCCACTGTAGTCAGTGAGTTCACATATATAATTACATCAATATTGTAATTATTCTGGTTCAACTAATCTAAGCATTTGAATGTGACTTTGTACAACATTCACAGCCTTGTCTAACTCAATGAAACTATTAGCCATGCCATGTAGGTCCACCAAAGACAGATGAGTCATAGTGGAGAGTTCTGACAAAATGGGGTCCACTGAAGAAGGGAATGGCAAACCACTTCAGTATTCTTGCCTTGAGAACCCCATGAACAGTATGAAAAGGCAAAAAGATAGAACACTGAAAGATGAACTCCCCAGGTCGGCAGGTGCCCAATATGCTACTGGAGATCAGTAGAGAAATAACTCCAGAAAGAATGAAGAGACGGAGCCAAAGCAAAAACAACACCCAGTTGTGGATGAGACTGGTGATAGAAGCGAGGTCCGATGCTTTAAAGAGCAATATTGCATAGCAACCTGGAATGTTAGGTCCATGAATCAAGGCAAATTGGAAATGGTCAAACAGGAGATGGCAAGAGTGAACATCGATATTTTAAGAATCAGTGAATTTAAAATGGACTGGAATGGGTGAATTTAACTCAGACGACCATTATATCTGCTACTGTGGGCAGGAATCCCTTAGAAGAAATGGAGTAGCCCTCATAGTCAACAAAAGAGTCTGAAATGCAGTACTTGGATACAATCTCAAAAGTGATAAATGATCTCTGTTCGTTTCCAAGGCAAACCATTCAATATGACGATAATCCAAGTCTATGCCCCAACCAGTAATACTGAAGAAGCTGAAGTCGAACAGTTCTATGAAGACCTACAAGACTTTCTAGAACTAACACCCAAAAAAGATGTCCTTTTCATTATACAGGACTGGAATGCAAAAGTAGGAAGTTAAGAAATACATGGAGTAATAGGCAAATTTGGTGTTGGAGTACAGAATGAAGCAGGAAAAGGCCAACAGAGTTTTGAGAAGAAAACACACTGGTCATAGCAAACAACCTCTTTCAACAACACAAGAGAAGACTCTACATGGACATCACCAGATAGTCAATACTGAAATCAAATTGATTATATTCTTTGTAGCCAAAGATGGTGAAGCTCTATACAGTCAGCAAAAACAAGACTGGGAGCTGACTGTGGCTCAGATCATGAACTCGTTATTGCCAAATTCAGACTTAAATTGAGGAAAGTAGAGAAAACCACTAGACCATTCAGGAATGACCTAAATCAAATCCCTTACAATGATACAGTGGTGGTGACAAATAGATTCAAGGGATTATATCTCATAGACAGGGTGCCTGAAGAACTATGGATGGAGGTTCACGACATTGTACAAGGCCATCTCCAAGAAAAAGAAATACAAAAAGGCAAAATGGTTGTCTGATGAGACCTTACAAATAGCTGTGAAAAGAAGAGAAGCTAAAGGCAAAGGAGAAAAGGAAAGATATACCCATTTGAATGCAGAGTTCCAAAGAATAGCAAGGAGATAAGAAAGCCTCAGTGATCAATGCAAAGAAATAGAGGACAACAGTAGAATGTCAAAGACTAGAGATCTCTTCAAGAAAATTAGAGATACCAAGGGAACATTTCATGCAAAGATGGGCTCAATAAAGAACAGAAACGGTATGGACCAAACAGAAGCAGAAGATATTAAGAAGAGGTGGCAGGAATACACAGAAGAACTGTACAAAAATGATGTTCATGACCCAGATAATCACAATGGTGTGATCACTCACCTAGAGACAGACATATTGGAATGGGAAGTCAAGTGGGCCTTAGGAAGCATCACTATGAACAAAGCTAGTGGAGGTGATGGAATTCCAGTTGAGCTCTTTCAAATCCTAAAAGATGATGCTGTGAAAGTGCTGCACTCAATATGCCAGCAAATTTGGAAAACTCAGCAGTGGCCACAGGACTGGAAAGGTCAGTTTTCATTCCAATCCCAAAGAATGGCAATGCCTAAGAATACTCGAACTACTGCACAGTTGCACTCATCTCACACGCTAGCAAATAGTGCTCAAAATTCTCCAAGCCAGGCTTCAAATGTACGTGTACCATGAACTTCCATTATATTCAAGCTGGATTTAGAAAAGGCAGAGGAACCAGAGATCAAATTGCCAACATCCACTGGATCATTGATGAAGCAAGAGAGTTGCAGAAACACATCTACTTCTGCTTTATTGACTATGCCAAAGTCTTTGATTGTGTGGATCACAACAAACTGTGGAAAATTCTGAAAGAGATGGGAATACCAGACCACCTGACCTGCCTCTTGAGAAACCTGTATGCAGGCCAAGAAGCAACAGTTAGAACTGGACATGGAACAATAGACTGGTTCCAAATCAGGAAAGGAGTACATCAAGGCTGTATATTGTCACCCTGCTTATTTAACTTATATGCAGAAACATCATGAGAAATGCTGGACTGGATGAAGCACAAGCTGGAATCAAGATTGCCAGGAGAAACATCAATAACCTCAGATATGTAGATGACACCACACTTACGGTAGAAATTGAAGAAGAATTAAAGAACCTCTTGCTGAGAGTGAAAGAGGAGAGTGAAAAAGTTGACTTAGAACTCAACATTCAAAAAATTAACCTCATGGCATCTGGTTCCACTTCATTTGCCACTTCATGGAAATGACTAAGGAAATAGTGAGAGACTTTTATTTTTTTGTGCTTCAAAATCACTGCAGATGGTGACTGCAGGCATAAAATTAAGACTTTTGCTCCTTGGAAGAAAAGTTATGACCAACCTAGATAGCATATTAAAAAGCAGAGGCATTACTTTACCAACAAAGGTCCATCTAGTCAAGGATATGGTTTTTCCAGTAGTCATGTATGGATGTGAGAGTTGGACTATAAAGAAGGCTGAGTGCTGAAGAATTAATGCTTTTGAACTGTGGCATTGGAGAAGACTCTTGAGAGTCCCTTGGACAGTAAGGAGATCCAACCAGTCCACCCTAAAGGAAATCAGTCCTGAATATTCATTGGAAAGGCTGATGCTGGAGATGAAACTCCAGTATTTTGGCCACCTGATATGAAGAACTGGCTCATTTGAAAAGACTCTGATGCTGGGAATTATTGAAGGCTGGAGGAGAAGGGGACAACAGAAGATGAGTTGGTGGATGGCATCACTGACTCAATGGACATGAGTTTGAGTAAGCTCTGGGAACTGATGATGGACAGGGACGCCTGGCATACTGTTGTCCATGGGGTCTTAAAGAGTCGGACATGACTGAGCGACTGAACTGAACTGAACTGTACAACACTCCAGGCCCTCCTTACCCATCCATCATCATCTTCATGACTCCTTCCCTCCTACTTTCCCTGTATTTCAGTCCATCCTTTCCATGCACTTCTGTGCATGCCATTCTCTCTGGTTATGATCCCCTTTCCCTGCTGTTTCTTTCAAAACTTTTACAATTAATTTTACTACAAGGCCCTACCCTACCTTCTCTTCCTCTATGAAGACCTACTTCTTTTTCCTCAGAAGGTTCTCAGGCACCCTCTCTGTTCCCATAGTCACTGTCAATGTATTATTGCTAAAATGAAATGTGACTGTTTTGAAAGTTTTGTTTGCTTATGTCTCTTTCATCGACTGTGAGCTATAGAAGGCAGGACTTTGTATTTTTTATTTATTTTCATATTCTTGGACTTCAATAAATAACCTCTAGTTAAGTACATTTTTCGGGTGCAACATTTACCATTTGTGTTCCTGGATCTTTTTCTTGTGTTTATGTTTTTATGCATATATTAACATTTTATATTGAAATTACTATTTGAGGTTATAGAGGAGAATTGTGATTTAATGTAAAAAACTGGGTTTAGAAAGAGTCAGGCCTGAGTTCAGATTTCAACTCCATCACTTGTTTAGCAATGCAACCTTGAACAAGTGATGTAAATTCTAGGCTTCAATTTAATTCCAAACAACTGGAAAAATAATAGTTATGCTGAAGACTTCACATACATATATGTATCAAAAGAAAAGGAAAAGGAAATTGAAATTGCTCAGTTGTGTCTGACTCTTTGCAACTCCATGGACTGTAGCCTGCCAAGCTCCTCTGTTCATGGAATTTTCCAGGCAAGAATACTGGAGTGGGTTGCCATTTGCTTCTCCAGGGGATCTTTCTGACTCATTGATTGAGCCTGGGTCTCTCGCACTGCAGGTAGATTCTTTACCATCTGAGCCACAAATTTGAAGATGAATTTCATCATGATACATAAAGTGCATTGAATATATAGTGGCTCGATCTTCTGGAAAAATTATTATCATCAGTAAGGAAGATTTTATGAATGGAGAGCTGTTTTGCTTTATCTATTTCATATATGTGAAAGAGGTGCAGACTTGTTCTCTTCTGAGAACATTAAATTTTAAAAACAATACATTCCTTAGAGAGTCCAAGATTTATAAGCATAATAAGATGTTAATGGACTCAGAAGATAGGAAAATTGTGCATTGAGATATATTCATCCAATCTTTAAAGAGAGAAAACTTATTTTTTATAACCAGGACTTAACTTCTAGTATACATATTAGCTTAAGCACACCAAAAGAGAAAATGTTTGACCATACAATTATGAATGATACAAATCTACTAAAAAAGACTCAAATCAACAAACACCACCAACAAAGTATTTTTATAGCTTGTTTCCTCAGTATTTTACTATTATTATTGCTTTTTGTTCTCGGATGGGTCTGGTCTTTCAAAAATATGGCATACAATCAAATTATATGTATCTGTATGCATATACTGTATGTATGTTATAATGTGTATATATATATATATATACATATAGCATATATGCATATAAATTCATGTATATATGTACATCTGGAGGCTTACCAGGTGGCAATAGTGATAAAGAATCCACCTGCCATTGCAGGAGACATGAGACGTGGGTTTGATCCCTGGGTCAGGAATATCCCATGGAGGAGGGCATGGCAATCCACTTCAGTATCCTTGCCTGGAGAATCCCATGGACAGAGGAGCCTGGTGGGCTACAGTCCATAGGGTCTCAAAGAGTCAGATAAGGCTGAAGCAACTTAGCATGCCCGCACATACACATGTACATTTTGAACATATTACAGATTAAATTACTAAATAATAATATTTATGTTGAGAAAAAATGAAGTCATTTGTATTAGCTTACTGATAAAGGAATTCTGTTTCTATTGCATCTCATAGCTTCATGATTACAACCTTAAACTTAGTGACACTTTATACATCATTAACTGCTCTTAAGAAAGTTTTATAAACCTATTTCTATCAACTATTCAGCTACCTCAAGTTTCAATGTCTTTGTTCAATACAATTAAAGCCAATAGGGTTTCTGTCTGAAGGTTCAAGCCTCTTTGTATGGAGAAAAGTCAGTACAACTTTTCATGTATCTTGTGCTTCAAGCTGTATAAAAAGATCTATGCATCCTTCCAGACTTAAAAAAAGGCATATGACTGAAATTGCAGAATATTGTAAGACACTTTTTTCTCCAAATGTAAAAACACTTTGAAAATAAATCCAATAGATAAAAGTTTAACACTAGCTTTTGTAGCTTATTTTAAGAAGCCAGTATAGAAAAGACATTATTGAGTGACACTCACTCACTCACTTGCCACACACACAAATACAGAAAACTGTAACTCTTTAACTTCACTAGCTTTAATTACTGGATTTTGACCTTTTATTGATAATTAAATGGTTTCCTACACAAATGAAGCTTTTTATTATAAATCTGAATTGAATGCATATCCAAAATACCTTTCTATTAACCATCTTAGTAGTAAATGTATTCTGTTCTACATGCCTCCATTACCTCAGAAATTTGTAGAAGGTGGAAAAGAAAATAGCACATTTGATTCACTGAAAACATTTTAACCAGCAACAGAAATTTTGTCTATATCATAAAAAGTCATAAAATGTAGCTAGACCCTTTCTGGCATTGAATTGATTAAGTACAGAAAAAAAATGGAAATGATGTTAATGACATTACTATGTAATGCTACAAAGGGAGCTTCACAAACATTTAAATTCAAAGCCTTTGCTAAGTACTTCAGTTGATGTACTAATTACTTCAATTTAATCATATTCAGGGGCTTCCCAGGTGGCTCAGTGGTAAAGAATCTGTCTGCCAGTGCAGGAGACACATGAGACTTGGTTTCAATCCCTGGGTTGGGAAGATCCCCTGGAGGAGTAAATGGCCACACATTCCAGTATTCTTGCCTGAGAAATCCCATAAGTGGAGGAGCCTGGTGGGCTACAGTCCAAGGGGTCACAAAGAGCTGGACAGGCTTACGACTGAGCTAGTACATAGCCATGTAACCATCTTCAGGAAAATTATCAGAATGTGCCATTGAAACTTTTACCATGGAAAGCAGAACTATTTATTTATCATCATGTTAGTTAAAAATGTTTGACCCAGTGCCTTTGTATGACGAGAGCACAGAATAGTAAAAACATATTTCTCAATGAGTCTAAGGATGGCCTGATGATAAATGAATATTCTATTTAAATCCACACTGGATGTTGTAATCATAGCTTGCTTTGGTTTAGCAGGTATATCTATATCCTCAAATTATTTTTAAAATTATTTGTGTCATTCTTAAACAGAACAAAATCAGTATGTGAAGATATAATATAGAAGTAGATTTAAGAATTCTCTGTTCACTTTGTGTTTGTGTATATGTGTGTATGTGTGTGTGTGTTTGTTAAACCTTCCACTCACCCAGAATTCTTCTCTCTCCTTCTCTTTTTATTGTACTGTTTTGGGTTTAATTCATATTATCCTTGTGGTACAAGTCAGTTTGCCAATACAACTTTATTTAGCATATTTCTCCTATTGCGGAGAAGAAGGTACCCTGTGTAACTTGAGACTTATCCATTTTACTCAAGTGTCTAATACATCCTGAAACAAACTCATAGATCGTAATAGAAAGAGACATTTAAAATCAAACAGAGTCAATCTATACCACTGAAAATTATATATCAAAAAAGTAGATTAAAAAAAAAAAATCAGCATTCTGTTTTCACCATTTGCAGACTAAGAGGCAATCTGAGTACATGTGGGATTAATCAGAGCTGAGTCAACCTCACCTTCAGAAAATGGGAAGATAACCCCCTTCAGAAATAAAATCTCTCAAGTTGTCAAAATATTTTATTTTTCACTACTAAGGAAACTTTGGGTTATACATTGACAGTCTTCACTTTCACATTAAAGTGTAAATATTCATAGGAAGTAGTGATATGTTAAATTGTTATCACATTTTCAGAAAGTGTGAAATCTCAAAAGACAGCTTTAGGGTGTTATAAGGCCTACATTCAAATCCTGATAATGTGACTTATAGACAAATAGATGTGAGCAGGTCATTCCTCCTAGGTGAGCCTCCATTTTCTCAACTTATGTATGTATTAAGAGTACTTGGTTCATCAAATCTCTTGGCTCAATTGAGATGATACATGGTCATTTGATTTATGACTATAAATAGGCATATTGGAAAGTATTGTAAATAGGAAATAGGAAAGTATTGGATGATTTAGCATTAGCACTTTTTATAATTAAATTTATTTACTTTTAACTGAAGGATAATTGCTTTACAATATTGCGTTGGCTTCTGCCAAACATCAACATGCATCAGCCATGGTTTCCATGCATATGTGTGTAGAGACCTCCACTGGCTATTTCCTGAGACTTACTCTATGTTTTTTCATCAAAATGCTAATGCTATAGGTGTAGAGTAGGTCTCAGAAATATCCAGTGGAGATCCATAAATACATATGCATGGACACCTGTGACTGGTTGAATTTCAGGGAAGCGTATAAAGGACAGGGATGAATGTGGGTGAGATGGAGAAGTACTGAAAATATTCTTTTCGTAATTCTCCTAACTGTCCTTATTAATGTACACAAGTTATGTCCACAAGACTTCCCCTCCTTTTTGATTAGAATTTCACTGGGACATTCTATGTATAGAGATTTAGAAGAGTTTTGTTTCTGTACAATTATGGTGCCTAAGACATATCTTCAGTAAGATTATTCTTGAATTTGCTTGTCTTACAGGTGCCTCTAAAGGAACATTTCTGGTAGATGGCTGCATGTGGTTCAAGAGACAGAGCCTACACTCTCACATTACATGGGAACCAGGTAAATGTTCTTCTCTTGTTACCATCATACTCTAAACAACAAAATTAAATATTTTTTAATTATAGAAGATATATTCAGATATATTGCACATGACCTGGGAGAAGGTGACTGAGGCACTCTGTTTGCTGGTCTGAGTAAGCCTGAGGTTTCCCTCCCCTTGTGAACAAATTTATTCACTGACTCCACACCTAAACAACCATGTGAGGCTGGTTCGTGTTGAACATGACCTGGACCTGGTTGGATCTCCTTGTTCCATACGGTTATGAAATTATTGCATATTCCATAAGCAAATCCAAATGATGCATTAGTTATTTTCTTATTCATGCAGTCAGTAAATATTTGAGTGTTCACATCAGGCACTATTTTTCAAAAAGGAGACAAAGAAGTGTGTTGCAAAAAGAGATAGTCGTGGCTCTCATGGAGCCTACATTTGCATTTTCCTTTGTCTTTTCATGAAGATATACAGAACGTCCAAACATGGTGCTTTCCAAGACCACAGCCTCTGATGAAGGTGTAGCCTCAGGAGCAATATTTTATACTATCTATCTTCCTCTAAGATCTGGTGTGAATTTGATCCAGTGGAAACAAATCCACATTCTGGCCAATGACCTGTTCCGTGGAGATGTATTGAGTCTGATTTTTAATTTTTAAGAATATGAATTAAGGGACTTCCCTGATGGTTCAGCTGTTAAGACTCCATGCTTCCACTGCAGGGGGTGAAGATTTGATCCCTGATCGGGGAACTAAGACCCCAAATGACACATGGCCAAAAAAACACCTCCCCAAAAAAGAAAAAAAATCAACAAAAAACCTCTGCCTGCAGTGAAAAAGTTACATGACTCTGTAAATGTACCCCCAATTCAGTGAATTGTACAAGTAAAGCAAGTGAATTATATAGTAGGTAAATTATAACTCAATAAAAATTTCTTAAAAAGAATATGAATTAAACGTACAGAGAAAATACAGACAACACAAGAAGACTGAAAGGAATAAGTGAAGAGAGGTTATGAAAGACAGCAGAGGTCATATTAGGAGAAAGTAGAAAAAGCAGAAAAGAACAAACCAGGATACTGAGAGTAAAAGTTGAGGAAACCAGCTGATGGAGACATACTCCTGAGACCCCTCAAACTGTCTGGATTCTAGAGCTAGGCTGCATTTGATCAAATCTTAAATTATTTCATCTACTTCTTGACAGTCATGTGATTTCTACTTTTCCCAAGAAGTATTCCTGAGAAGCCATATGTATGTACTTTTGTAATAAACTCTGAGTACTGGAACCATCTTGAGGTGAATTTCTTCATCTTGTAACAGATAAGCAGCCTAAATTAACCAGAGGGCATATCTGCTAACAACACATATGATTCCTTCCTTCCATTTCCACTATGTACCCATTCACATTTTATTCATTTATTAAGATGTACATTTATGCTGACCCATAGGGAGAACAAAGTCCTAGGAAAAAACTCGTTAGCAAATGAACAATGCTTCCTTGATAACACAGAAGCTATTTTTTTTAAAATTATTGGGATATAGTTTCTTTACAATATTGTGTTTTTTCTGCTGTACAGAAAAGTGAATCACCTATAAATGTGCATACATCTCCTCCCTCTTAGATCTCCATTCCCCCAGCCCATCTCACCCATCTGGGTCACCACAGAGCACTGAATTGAGCTCCCTGTGCTATAAAGAAGAAAGAAAAAAGTAAATATCATACATTAATGCATATATGTAGAATCTAGAAAAACAGTAAAGATGAATCTACTTGCAGGGCAGCAATAGAGATGAAGATATAGGACATGTCGGGGGTTGGGGGAGATGAATTGGGAGATTGGGATTGACATATATACACTACCATGTGTTAAACAAATAGCTAGTGGGGACCTGCTATATAGCACAGAAAGCAATTTTAATGACAATTTCTTTCAATTTGTCTATTCAAGAGGCTATCAAAACTGTTTTATAAACAAGTGTCCTTTATATGGAGGGTTCCTGGGTAGCTCAGCTGGTAAGGAATCCGCCTGCAAAGCAGGAGACCCCAGTTTGATTGCTGAGTTGGCAAGTTCCCCTGGAGAAGGACTAGGCTACCCACTCCAGCATTCTTGGGCTTCCCTGGTGGTTCAGAAAGTAAAGAATCTGCTGGCAGTACAGGAGACCTGGGTTCGATTGCTGGGTTGGGAAGATTCCCCTGGAGGAAGGCATGGCAGCCCACTCTAGTATTCTTGTCTGGAGAATCCCCAGGGACAAACGAGCCTGGTGGGTTACAGTCCGTGGAGTCACACAGTTGGACACGACTGAAGTGACTTAGCATCAACAGTAGCGCTGTGCTTAGTCGCTCAGCTGTGTCCGACTCTGTGCGACCCTGTAGATGGTAGCCCACTAGGCTCCTCTTGGGGTTTTCCAGGCAAGAATACTGGAGTGGGTTGCCATTTCCTTCTTGCTGTATTCTACTCACTACTGTTTCTGAAGCAGGTCTCTCAGGGAATCTTCTCTGACTTTATCCAATTGACCTGATTTATTAAATTTCTCTTCTGCAAAGACCAGCTCTCTCTCACTCATGTCATTGTTGAGGATGAAACAAACTTTAGATTTGTAGAATTCTGGGTCATCTATTTCAAAGTACTTGTAATGCATATGTAGTACTATGATTTGGGCCAAGAAAGAATGGGTGAAGCGAGCTCGGACCAACTGCTTGTAGGCTCCTTCTAGAGAGGACTCATAGAGACACTTGCCCACCAGGCGCCCTGCAAACTCATACATTTAGCCACAGATGAGTGGGACGATTAGGGTTGGGGTGCATTAGTGCTTGGTTGGTGTCCCTGAATCGGGTGAAGAGCCGATTGGTGGTGTCAAATAGCGCTTTGAAGATTAACTCAAACCATTCCTGACGAGGCGCTCCCCAGTCCAGAGCTTCTTCATCCTGAAAAACCGCTTCATGACAGTATTCTTTATATGACAAGCACAGCACAGTATCCTTCATATGACACTAAGAACAGAATGATAAAACATCTTAGATCTAAGAAAGCTAGGGGAAATATTGAAAATGTCATGATAGTTCAAGACTTCGGATTCTTTTCAACTTGTCCCACAATAGTACAATGTAGCAGAAATAGAGGTGGAGAAGATCAGAAGCTGTTTAGAGACTCCAGATTTTCCCTGGTTGGCACCAAATAAGTAGACACACACACACACACAGCAAATCCAAGAAAGATGTAAACTTTTATGTAAGTCTATATAAATAAAAAAGCTTGAAATATACCAAAAAGTAAAGACCATTACTCATAAAAGCATAGAATAAAAACAGCTTGGGACTCACACAAACACACACACGTGCCCATACACACTCAAGAGTTTCTAAAACTTGAGTGATGTAGGCCAGACCAGAAGACTGAGAGATCATGTTCCTAGCCTCAGTCTGGGTAGAGAGAAAAGTAGAAATAAAAATCTGGCTCCCACACTATGTTACTTGTTGATACACTCTGCTTTACCCTGATAACTGTATATAATTTTGTTCTCATGCCATACTGTAGCTTCAGCCATTCTCAAAGAAAATTTTTAACCTTCACAGAGATTTGAAAATCACTTGAGGAATATTTACAGAAATCTGGACAGAGGGCCCCCCTATTTTGCTACATTTATTTAGTATCCAGAATGAATTGAGGAGGTAAATAGCTACCACAGCTGACGCAATTTCAATCTAGGTATGCTGCTGCTGCTGCTGCTGCTGCTAAGTCGCTTCAGTCGTGTCCAACTCTGTGCGACCCCGCAGACGGCAGCCCATCAGGCTCCACCGTCCCAGGGATTCTCAAGGCAAGAATACTGGAGTGGGTTGCCAATTCCTTCTCCAATGCATGAAAGTGAAAACTGAAAGTGAAGTCGCTCAGTCGTGTCCGACTCTTAGCGACCCCATGGATGGACTGTAGCCTACCAGGCTCCTCCGTCCATGGGATTTTCCAGGCAAGAGTACTGGAGTGGGGTGCCATTGCCTTCTCCCAATCTAGGTATACTATGCATTATATAAGCACATATCTGAACTTTCACTCTGAATGTTTTAAAAAATCAGTAAGGGTAAAAAATAGCACTGCATCAACACCTGATAAAAACGTGAAAGCAGGAGAGATGTGATGCCTTTTTATATACTGTGACTTAACATAAACAATATACATAATAGAATAAGCCCCGGCCCTTTAGACACCAACATGACCATTACTTCTCTCCTTTCTTCATCTATTTCTATCAGGCCTATCTCCAAAAATGTGATAACAGCCATGTCTGTTAGAACCAATTTTATTCTCTCTCTCTCTGCAGTCAACTAAATGACAAGAAAGGTTTCCCTGGTGGCTCAGATTTTAAAGAATCTGCCTGAAATACAGGAGACCCAGGTTTGATCCTTGGGTTGGGAAGATTCTTTGGAGAAGGGAATGGCAACCCACTCCAGTATTCTTGCCTGAAGAATTCCATGGACAGAGGAGCCTGGTGGGCTACAGTTGATGGGGTCACAGAGTTGGACATGACTGAGCAACTAACACTTTCACTTTCAAAGGACACAAAAAACATAAATGAAGCTTGAGAAAGATTCGTTTTAAGTGGTTCTATACACACTGTCAAAAAATAAACCTTAATTTTTTTTCAAAAATAATTAATAAAAATATAACAACTAATAATCCTGAGCAACATAAAGGATCCAAACGATTTAATGTCTGTCAAATGTCATGAGGACTTTTATGTAATGTAATCTGCAAATAAAAATATAAGGTCTATTTTAATTGTTCTATTATGTCCTTCTCCTTTTATATGATAAAAACATCAGGTTCTATTTCTTTCTCACAGTAAATAGAATTTTGCTTGTGCACTGGAGTCTTTCAATGTCATTTCTTATTCTCAAAGACTGAAATTGATTTCCTTTTTGATTATCATTTTAGACGCTTTACATTCAACCTAATGAGATGGTTGGATGGCATCACTGACTCAATGGACATGAGTTTGAGCAAACTCCAGGAGATGGTGAAGGACAGGGAAGCCTGGTTTGCTACAGTCCATGGGATCACAAAGAGTTGGACACAACTGAGTGACTGAACAACAACAATTCAATCTAAAACTTATATCAGTTTAAGGAAAACAATTTCCCTTTGGCAAAGGGATTGTATAAATGCAGAAAAAATCGGGCAACTTGTACATATGAATAGTCATTGTGTTCATATACTAATGACATTTTTTTCAAGTTCTTGGACGCTAAATTTTTCAGTTGTGTTCTGCACAAAATGCCTTAAGAATGAATTTTTAATTTTTATTAATTTTTCTTTAGAGTGATGAACTCTATTATTCTTAATGTCTATCTAACCAGTAACTGAAAAGACAGTAGGACATTGTGTTTAGGGAAGGCAATCCAATGGCCAGATTTTCTAGGTTAGAATCTCAACTTGGGCAAGTTATATAACATTTTTTGGATTTCAATTTTCTCACATTTAAGATAAAGATATAATAATAATAATCACTTTATGTTTCACTGTGAGGATGAAATGAATTAAAAATACATAAAGTGGTTAGCATACTGCCTGTTGCCTGGAAGATGCTAAACAAGCACTCAATAAGACTGCCATTATTGCTGCTGCTGCTGCTGTTGCTGCTGCTGCTGCTAAGTCGCGTCAGTCATGTCCGACTCTGTGCGACCCCATAGACGGCAGCCCACCAGGCTCCTCCATCCTTGGTATTCTCCAGGCAAGAATATTGGAGTGGGTTGCCATTTCCTTCTCCAATGTGTGGAAGTGAAAAGTGAAAGTGAAGTCGCTCAGTCGTGTCCGACTCTTCGCGACCCCGTAGGCTGCAGCCTACCAGGCCCCTCCGTCCATGGAGTTTCCCAGGCAAGAGTACTGGAGTGAGGTGCCATTGCCTTCTCCATTATTGCTGCAATTGCTGCCATTGTTATTATTATTTAACAGTACATACTCTGATACATTGTTCTTTGAAATGCAAAATTTAAAACCAGTATGTTTAAATCATATGTCCATTTTATTTGATATTAAACTTAGTCATCCTAAACCCAGCAGTTCCACTCTTATTTACCCAAGAGAAAAGAAAACATACACCCATACAAAGACTGTATGTGAATACTGATATCACTTTCATTTATAACCACCTCAGCCATGAAAAAAAACAATAATCCTATAAGTCGTGACTAGATGAGAAAGTTGTGGCATACCCACACAATGGAATAACACATCAAAAATTTAAAAAAGAATGACTACTGATGCAAGTAACACCATGAATGAATCTCAAAAGGATTACACTAAATGAAAGAATCCAGTAAGAAAGAAAGAGTTACTCATTATAAAATTTGATTTTATTGATGTTCTAGAAAAGGTCAAAGTATAGGGACAGAAATCTATCTGATTTAAGTTAACCAGGGAGATTGACTACAAAAGGACATAACGAAACCTTTTGTGGTAATGGGACTATTCTGTCTTCATTCTAGTGATCATCACATTACTTTATTTTTTAAAACTCATGGAAATATATGACTATAAAGAGTGACCTTTAGTGTATATAAATTATACTTCAATAACCTGACATTAAAAAATGAAAACAGGAATACATACATGCCAAGTTACTACATAAAGATAGGGGAAATATTAATGTTGTCTTCTGAGGGCCTATATACACTCTTGTAAGCTAAAACCTAGGCAATGATTGGAGACTTTGGTTCACCCTAAAACGTAATGTCACAAACAAAGCTATATTCACAAAGTTTATGGTTATGCCTATGATGTTGCTTTCTGAGCCAGGATATAAAGCTAGACCTGCTCAAAGTCTAAGCTCATCACAGTCCTCAGGCTGTTGGTCAGAGAATTTGACTCATGAGAGAGAATCCTGAAAGCTACAAAGTCTATTCTAATTTACAAATATTGATAGAGGTCAATTCAGCAGCTTGAAGGGGTAAAAGAATCAGGGTTGATGAGCATTCAGCTAAGAAAGGAAGCTCCTTGTACCAAATTACAAAACAGCCTATTGGCACTGAATTCATGAACTATGCAGTTTGGAGTCAGAAAATTTTGTTGGCAACATCCCAATAAATATTGTAGAGGCAAGTAAAAAATAAACACTTTTGGGGTCAAATATTTCTCTGAACTGGCTATCCATATAGCATCAATTCTTATTGAATTGTGTCTGTTAGCTTCGATACTTTTTACTTGGAAGTCTTTTTTGCAAGCAATTAGCAAACTATATAGCATTCTTTTGATTTACTTTGCTCTTATCTCATTTTTCTTCTTAAATACAAGTTATGAATGATTATTTCATTATTGTTATTACATGCCAGATGCTCCTGTAATTGCTTTTGAGGATTTTCTGAATTGGTATACTTTTCTTTCTTCTTTCTCATTTTTTCCCTTTACTCTTTTTTTTTTTCCTGTTACTTCCTTATTGGCATTTGATATTCACAGTTAGTCAAAGCTTGATTTGTGATGCAATTTTAAAATTAATAATTATAATTTGTAGGGATTAAAAAATTAAAAGACGCTTACTCCTTGGAAGGAAAGTTATGACCAACCTAGATAGCATATTAAAAAGCAGAGACATTACTTTGCCAACAAAGTCCATCTAGTCAAGGCTATGGTTTTTCCAGTAGTCACTTATGGATGTGAGAGTTGGACTGTGAAGAAAGCTGAGCGCCAAAGAATTGATGCTTTTGAACTGTGCTGTTGGAGAAGACTCTTGAGAGTCCCTTGGACTGCAAGGAGATCCAACCAGTCCATCCTTAAGGAGATCAGTCCTGGTTTTCCATTGGAAGGACTGATGATGAAGCTGAAACTCCAATACTTTGGCCACCTCATGCGAAGAGTTGACTCATTGGAAAAGACCCTGATGCTGGGAAGGACTGGGGACAGGAGGAGAAGGGGACGACAGAGGATGAGATGGTTGGATGGCATCACTGACTCGATGGACATGAGTTTGGGTAGACTCCGGGAATTGGTGATGGACAGGGAGGCCTGGCATGCTGCGATTCATGGGGTCGCAAAGAGTCGGACACGACTGAGCAACTGAACTGAGCTGATAATATTACAAAAGTAAAAAAATTGAATAACTCATTAAAAGACTATAGGTCATTAAGCTTTCAAAAATTGATCTCAAACTATCTTGATCATTCTATTATGTATAATATTTTGGCTTACATATATATGTATACATACATACATAGAATCAGTGTGCTGTACACTGGAAATTAACAGGATATTATAAATCAACTACATTTTGCTACCATTTATTGATTCATTCAATGTTTGTCCATAGTGAGTATGATAGTTTGGAAAGATCAGTATCAAAATGTATCTAGAATTTCTCATGGCTAATTCAAGGATGTATAATTCATACAAAAAAATATTTTTAAAAGTAAGCTCATTTGTCATTAAAAATGAAAACATTTATTTGTACAGTTTATAAAATTTCAAAATTAGCACTTCTCTAATGTTTTATCTTTATCTTAATAATATCAAGATTATATAATGTTATTTTTTTACCAAATTGCATATAGATACTCCAAGTTCTCTCCACTTTATTCCTGGTGGCTATATAAATATTTTTATGTGTTCTGTGTGAAATGGGTTGAGATAACTTTGTCAAAAGAGTAGGAAATAAACTTCAGAACATTTAACTATCTGAAGGGATTTCACACCTAAATGGAGATTAAACCATCCTATTAATTTGATAATTTTCTACTCTGAAAAATATTTCATATTCTTATTACACAGTCCTAATCTTGATACACTGAAAAATATGTTAGGAAATAAAATAGTTGATGTGAGAAAACCATGACAACTATTTTTAGTTACTCAATTTTATTGCAGAGAATTGTTGGCTGCTTACTAATGACTACCTCTAGCTCCAATCACAGTCCGAGTAAGAGAAACAAGAGGATACTTGTTCAATGTCCATCTCTCAAAATATATTTCCCTCTAAAAATTTTCTAATTACTGCTACACTGCCTACTGAATCATGTAGTTTTTAAAATGATGAATGCTAAAATATTTATGATGAACCAGGGTTCATTAATGGCATCCTGATTGATTAAATATTATCAACACATATATAATTTAAATAGGCTATACATTATTATACTGGCTTTGAATTGCAGAGAATAAGCACTCTCTTTGATATTAAATCTAAAAATTTTCCTAAAAGTTAATGTATTCTAAAAATAAAAGTTAGGTAAAATAAAATCATTACAGTAATATTTTTTATTGTTTTTAAAAATGTTTTGACTGCTGGGTCATATGGTAGCCTGATTCCTCCAGTTTGGTTTTTCTTTTTCAATATCACTTTGACTATTTTGTGGTCTTCCGTGTTTTGATAAAAATTGCAAATTTTTTGTTTTAATTCTGTGAAAAATACCATTGGAAATTTGATAGAGATTGCATTGAATCTGTAGATTGCTTTTGGTAGTAAAGTCATTCTACAATAGTGATTCTTGCAAGAACATGGTATATCTCTTCATCTGTTTGTGTCATCTTTGATTTCTTTCTCCAATATCTTAGTTTTCTGAATATAGGTCTTTTGTCTCCCTAGATAGCTTTATTCTGAGGTATGTTGTGCTATTTGTTGTGATGGTAAATGGGATTATTTCCTTAATTTGTCTCACTCCTAGGCATATATTCAGAGAAAGCCATAATTCAAAAGGAGGCATGCACTCTGGTGTTCACTGCAGCACTATTTACAACAGCCACACATGGAAGCAACCTAAATGTCCTTTGACAGAGGAATGGATAAATATGTGGTACATATATAAAATGAAATATTTGTTGTTATTTAGTTGCTAAATCATGTCCAACTCTTTGTGACCCCATGGACTGTAGCCTTCCAGGTTCTTCTGTCCATGGAATTTTCCAGGCAAGAATACTGGAGTGGTTGCCATTTCCCTCTCCAGGAGATCTTCCCGACCCAGGGATCAAATCTGTATCTCCTGAATTGTCAGGTGGATTCCTTACTGCTGAGGCATGAGGGAAGCCAACAATGGAATATTATTCAGTCATAAAAAGGAAAGAGTGCCATTTGCAGAGTCATGGATGAACCTAGAGATTGTCATACAGAATGAAGTAAGTCAGAAAGAGAAAAACAAATATAATATTGCCTATATGTAGAATCTATAAAAATGGTACAAATGAACTTATTGGCAAAGCAGAAATAGATTTGCAGATGAACAGAGAAAAAAGTTATGATTACTAAGAGGGAAGAAATGAGTGGGAAAAATTGGGAGACTGGGATTGACATATATACACTACTGTGTATAAAACTAATTAGTTTCATAGGTAACTAATGAAAACCTATAGTTTAGCACAAGGAACCCTACTGAATGATCTGTGGTGATCTAAATGGGAAGAAAAAATTTAAAAAATGGACATGTATACGTATAATTGATTCACTTTGCTGTACAGCAGAAACTAACACAACATTGTAAAGCAATTATATTCCAATAAAAATTAATTAAAAATGTCAATGGAACTATTTTCTAGACCTAAATCTATTTCAAAGATCTCAAGAAGTTACAATTAATAAAAAAATAAAGTTTTGAATTATATGTATACTTTTTTCCTCTTATAATATGGAACACCTCCTATTAATTCTTCTTCAAGTTTATTCTTCTCTTTTATTTAGATACAAAAAATAGTTTTTATAGCACTTGAGGTTAAATCCACTTAGGAATGACAATATATACACAGAATTATAGTAACCACTGACACTATTGAGTCTTTAGAATGAACAATAATAATTTAACCTGTGTAAAGTACTGACCAAATTGAATAAAGGAATTTGATTGAAAGCATCTTATAATACTATTTTTTTATATAAAATTCTGGCTTCCTGACACTGTGAATATCTTCTTAAATGGAACAAACTTCCTGTTAAACTTGTATCAGAGGGTTGCCCTTCTTTTGAGAGCTCCTAAGTAGGCCAAGAGTAGAGTGAATGTAAGATAATTGAACTCTCCTTGACATAACTTTTACTCCTTTCCTGAGCTTATTTCTCTGAGGGGAGGAGATTCCTCCTTAAAATACTACTTTTCAAAAGTTTATTAATTCTAAAGTCTGAAGCCTAAAGAAAGGAAGAAACCATTGTGCAAATCAGAACTCATGGTGAATTCAAACCACTGTAGAGGTAAAACTTGATGTGAAAGTTAAAAAAATCTATATTTCAGGAAAACATATTGGACCCTTGTAAAGAAAAGATAACAACTTCTCAGTTAAAAAAAAAAACACACACAAAAACTACTTTTAATATTCTTCTATAGATGATGATTTCATTTGAACTAAGTCTTAATAATATGTGCTAATGAATAAGATGCCATTTAAAAAATATTAAATGAAACAGATAACTACGGTTAGCTTGCATTTAGTAACCTGTTATCCTTCAAAGCAATGTATATATTTCTACAACAATGGGCAAATCCTTTTATTTTTAGTCTACCAATCTGTACTATGTTTGGTTCGTACTTTTTGATGAACATTAACATTTTATATTAAAAATTATAATTCCCCTTTGCCAGGGACTTATATTTTCTATCTAATTTTAACATAGATGGTTGCAGTGTCTTCAGTGTTTCATTTCAATGTATTTGTATCCAGTGTTTATTCCAAAGAACTAGAAGACTTAGTCAACTCAATGTTATTTATTTATTTTGCTTTGATCTGTAGGTTGTCATGTAAACTAAGCAGCACATTTCTTTCTCACTTACATATGGGTTTGCTGACTGACAGAGCTCTCAGATTTCTTTGTGGCTAAGGAAAGTTATTTTTGATACAGTGTGAGATAGTTTAAAAGAGTGTTTGAAGTGTTAAACCAGATATCTGGGCCAACAAAAATGAAGATCATGTTCTTAATTTTGATCATTCCAAAAACTTCAGGCTGAGTTTCCTGGTATCAGAAGAATCATTGTGAAAAGTCAGAGTAGTTATAAAAAGATGGTTTTAGCATTTGGGGTTATAAAATTAGCTTTCAAAATTAAAACTTTATCCCATGCCCTTAGTGTGATTTTTAGTGTTTATTTTTCTCTCTTATTAGACATATTGGTATCATCTTTTTTGTCTTGTACCCTGATTTTCTGATTAGGTAAATCTCTGAGTTTTCTTATTCTAGATTCTTCATGTGTCTTAGTATAAAGATACTAATTTTGTTCATTTAAAGTATGCGTTATAATGATTAATCTACATGTCATCATTAATCTCTAAATCATAACATTGGCACAGACTGCTCCATTCATGTTAGTTATTGCTCATAAAAGTTAAAGTGAGATCAGATTGATCAGACTGAGAAGCAAGGAAAGCTGATATACTTTATAACCAATACAAAAAAAAGGTCATCAGCTTTATTCAACTTATCAGGAGAGAAAGACCAGATTAGAGATTGAGATAAATGACAAGCCAGGGGTCAATGACCTGTTAATACTGCCCAAGGTAATATAAATATCAAACGCCTGCATAGATAACAGCTTCTGGTCCTTCCTCCTTCTCTCCCTCCTTCTCTTCCCTTTTCTTTCCTTCCCTACCCTCCTTCCCATTCACTTTTGCTGACAAAAAGTAGCATAAGAATTATCAAAGCTGGCCACAGACACATCCTATGACTTAAAAAGTATATTCCACATTGGAATTTTTACATAAGTTGATCAAAAATTTGCAAGAATGTTCATAAGAAGCTAGATTGCTAACAGGCCCAAACTAACATATATGTGGAGTACATAGTGCATATGCTGGGCTGTATGAATCACAAGCTAAAATCAAGATTTCTGGGAGAAATTTCAACAACCTCAGATATGCAAATGATACCACTCTAATGACGGAAAGCAAATAAGAACAAAAGAGCCTCTTGATGACTGTGAAAGAGAGGGAAAAACTGGCTTAAAACTCAATATTCAAAAAATTAAGATTACGGCATCCAGTCCCATCACTTCATGATAAATAAAATGGAGAAAAAGTGGAGGCAGTGACAGATTTTCTTTTCTTGGGCTCCAAAATCACTGTGGACAGTGACTGCAGCCACAAAATTAAAAGACACTTGCTCCTTGGAAAAAAAGCTATGACAAATCTAGACAGTGAATTAAAAAGCAGAGACAGTGTTTTGCTGACAAAGGTCCATATAGTCAACGCTATGGTTTTTCCAAGTAGTCATGTATGGATGTAAGAGTTGGACCATAAAGAAGGCTGGGAGGTGAAGAATTGATGCTTTTGAATTGTGGTGCTGGAAAAGAATCTTGAGAGTCCCTTGGACTGCAAAGAGATCAAACCAGTCAATCCTAAAGGAAATCAGTCCTGAATATTCATTGGAAGGACTGATGCTGAAGCTGAAGCTCCAACAGTTTGGCCACATGATGCAAAAACCCAACTCACTGGAAAAGATCCCGATGCTAGGAAAGATTGAAGGAAAAGGAGGAGAGGGCAGCAGAGGATGAGATGGTTGGAAGGCATTACCAACTCAGTGGACAAGAATTTGTGCAAGCTCCAGGAGATAGTGAAGAACAGTGGAAACTGGCTTGCTGCAATCTATCGGGTTGTAAAGAGTCAGATACAACTTAGTGACAGGACAACAACAAAAAGTGCACAAATGATTAATAACAGTAAAATGCATAAGTTGGGATACATTCATACAATAAGTTACTGCATACAACATGGACAACTCACACCCACACATAATGTTGAATTTATATATACTGAATGATTTCATTTCTATAACATGCAGAAGCAGCAAAACTCATCTACAGCGATAAATATAAAGATAGTTTGTATGTTTAATGGAGTTAGTAACTAGAGTGGGGCATGAGAGGCACTTCTGGGGAACTACTGAAGTTTAATTTATTGAATACACAAAATGTGTTTACTGTGAAAAAGTCACTGAATTATACACTTGGGATTTTTATACTTTCATATATGTGTCATACTTCAGTAAATATATATGCTATACTTCAATAAAATCACTTGCCTGTATAGCAAATTTGAATAATATTAAAAGTAAAAATAAAAAAAATAAAGGCTCATAAACATAATTACCATTAAACTTCTGGTCTTTGAAATAAACGTTAATATAATGCAGAAACATAAGTTTGGAATATCTATTTTCTGTCTATCTCTCTATCCCTCATGGTTTATTTTACTTAGTGTTGTATAAACTATTTATACATGTCTTTTAAGTAAAATATTTAATATTCCATTATATCAATGTACCATAATTTAAATATTCGCCTTTTATTCTTTCTTTTTTACTCTTGAAAGGATAATTTATGAGTCAAAGACATATCCAGTTTCAAGAGTCTTGATCTTCTAAGGCTCTGGATATTGCCAACCAAAATATCTATTCCAATTAGTATTAAGAGTAACATAGTAGTATATTTTGTTAATTCATTACAAAAGAATGTCTTTCTTCCTTAATGCACTTTTAGAAATTTAAATGTGTAATATTAAAATATGGTGTTCTTTAAGTCAAATATGGATAATAAAACAAAAATTGGGATATGTATATTTTAAAATCTTTTTATCTCTATTAAATAAAATATTCTGTCCTATGGCAATTTGTACTTAAAGTATAGATGTCAAATTGCTTAACCATGGTGAATTCTTAACCATCCATGTAGAAGCCAGTGAAAGGAACTCATTAGTTCATTTTCAATTTTGTAGGAAGGAGGGACAGTAAGTTATTTCCTCCTTGCCCCAAATTATAATCATGCATTCACTTACATTATGTTGATCAGAATCCTTCATTTTCATTTAAGTTAAGATAAAATATTTAGCCATGTATAAAGATTTTCAACAATTTAGATTTGTTTTTTCCTTTCAAGCCAAGGGTCTTGGCTCCTGTGGTTTCTGCTTGATTTAATAACCAGCAGCAGCAGCTGAAAATAATTCATTTATTGGGTGAATTCTAATGATGCTTGCAGCTCTTTTTTAATATTTGAAATGGCTATGAAATCATTAACTTAAGCATCAATTCATTTGCCTCAGTAAGTCACTGCAGACTCAGGAAGCTTAGAATGTAAGTGGGTCACTAGGATACCGAGGCTACCAACAGATTGAACTGAAAGACAGAAGAGTAAATGAAAAAATCTGTTCATTTTTCCACATCTATATCATCAGTGCCTTAATGCTTAGATGGGTGAATGAAAAAAATGTATTTGTGTTTTTGAAATATTTTTTTAGAAATAATAAATTAAGAATGTTTAGGTTAGGCATGCCTGTGAAATAATAATTCATAAATATTTAAAAACTAAAGATAGAATTACCATATGATCCAGTAACCTCACTCCTGGGCTTATATACAAACAAAACTATAATCCAAAGAGATAAATGCACACTTATGTCCATAGCAGCATGTTCACAATATATAACATGTGTCCATCAACAAATGAATAGATAAAGAACAAAGATGTGGTACACATGTATGATGGAATATACTCAGCTAAAAAAAGAAAAATAAATAATGCCTTTTGCAGCAACATGGATGGAACTAGACATTATCAGACTAAGTTAAAAAAAAGAGAAAGACAAATATCATATGACATCACTTATATATGGAATCTAAAATATGACACAGGCAAAGCTATCTGTGAAACTCTACCTATGAAACAGAAACAGATTCACAGACATAGAGAACAGATTTGTGTTTCCCAAGGAGAGGAGTAGGGGAGGGGTAGACTGGGAGTTTGAGGTTAGCAGACACAAACAATTATGTATAGAATGGATAAACAAAGTTCTACAATGTATACATATATAGGGAACTATATTCAATATCCTGAGATAAATCATAATGGGAAATAATATAAAAAACAATGCATATATGTATAACCGAATCCTTTGCTGAACAGCAGAAATTAACACATTATAAATCAACTATACTTTAATAAAAAATCATCTGTAATAACTCATAAATATTCATCACTTCTAAGCATGGAACTAATAAACCTTAGAAAAATATGTCTAAAATACTTATATAAAGTAATGATTCTGTTTTACAAAGTGAAGGCAGCAAAATTTAACACTGTAGAATATTACAGTTGATAGTTACCATAAGTCAGTAAAGTCCTAGATACTTGCTTTCACCCTCCAATTTTAGAAAAAATGCTTCAGAGTAAGGCAGCCTAGGGAGAATATATTGGTGTGAAATTCACATTTCCCCTAATTTCAAGAAAAAGCATCTAAATACCCAACAGAAATTAATTTATAAGAAAGCATTAATATCTTAATATCCTTTTAGGCATGCCTATGTTCTTCATCATGTACTAAGTAAATTGAAAAGCATTTGTCTTTTGTCTTTGTTTTCTAAGATCAACAATTATCTGACACAGAAGAAAATTCTTTCCACAGCTAGTGTACACCAGAGAACTGATGAAGCAACAACAGAAACAAATTTAATGATTACAATACTAGTAAGATTTAGAATTAATTTCACATACATAGTTTCCAAAATCTCTCCTCTTTTATATCAATATATTAAGATTTTACTATAAATCTCTTTTAAATACTTACTGAAAATATTCAGTTCTGCAAATATTTATTGAGTAGTTATCCCTTTTTATGTTCATTATTAGTTAGAGAGACCGACTAAATATATCAATTCTAATGCAAGAGCTAGAAGGAAGATTATAGAGAAAGTGAGAAAAGGAGACAAGGAGAGAGAGACAATCTTTTGATGGACAAAAGATCTAGGAAGATTTCACAGAGAGGTAACATTTGAGCAGACTTTGAAACGTACCTAGGACTCCAACACATTGAACTGAAAGACAGAAGGTATTCCAGGTAATGGGGAGTGAATGGGGAAAATCTGTTCAATACTCTGTATCTACAACACCAGGGGCTCAATTCTGAATCCCATCCAAGCCATCTTTCACACTGCTGTGAGATCTTTCAAGGAAGGAAATATTATTGATATCAAGTCATGCTCCTCACTGGTTCAAAATGCATAAACCCCCTTTAGTATGGCATGGAAACTCTCCAGTATATTTTACTATCAACTGGGCCAAACATATCTCTTCAGCCCCATCTCCCCATCTCCTGCTATTTGCCCTCTCTCTCCCTTCTCCACTCACTCCAGACATACAAAACTATTGTAGTTTCCCAGAGACACCACAATCTGGCTTCATTTTCTGGATGGAATGACATTCTGCTGATTATTTATGTCCCTGATTTTTATTCATATTTTAAAACCAGCTTGAATAAAACTGCAAATATTAGTAAGCTCTTACTAAAGTGAGATTAAAACTGCTGATCCATTAGCTCTATGTAGCTGTCCCCTGTGAGGACTTGGATAGTCCTTGTCCTCAGATAAATTCTCCTCGTTTGTATGTTACCCTAAGCATGATTCTTAGCTCTAATGACAACTGCAGTTGACTGCTTGTTTGTTTCTCCTCTGGACCCTAGTTCCTGGGTGGCCTGGATTTTCTTCTTTGTAACCTAATATAAAATAAGAGTTCAATTGTTTTGACTGTTGTTAATTTAGATTGAATTGAGGAAAATAATTCAAATGGAACAATGCAGACACTCTTTGGGTATCTATAATTGTTTCTCTTTGGTTGGGATACAGAAGAGAAATAAAAAGCCCTTAGAAAGTTGAAGAAAATGGTGGTGAAAATAATGGTCTGATGTGAAGGGCTTCGAATTCCACCATGGGGAATTAGATCTTTATTTTCATAGGCATTCTGACAAATGTTTTCAATAGATGAATGATCCAATTATACTTTAAAATCCTAAATAGGGAACATTCACATAAAATTAAGAGTTTTATGCAGAGAATGATTCATCTTGTATTTCTTAACTAAAGTCATGCTTACATTTTTATTCCCAACCGTAAAGCATATATACTACATGGAAATCTTTTTAACTGTGGTTGTTACAGTCTCTCAATAAGATATCCTGATATTGAAATTCACAACAGTGTAAAACCTGTTAGAGCATATCACATTTAGTAGTAAAAGATAACCTCAACCATTCTTTAAAAAAGCATTTGCTAACAAAATACTCAATATAAAATGGCATTCAATGAACCTTGACAATTTGAACTACAAACAGAACTCTAATGAATCAATGAGTTCCTTGCATACAGAAAACTAGGCCACATTTTGCCCTTCTTTCTCATATTTTATGTATGTGTATATATATATATATATATACACATATATATACACACACGTATACATATGTATATATGTATATACATATATATATGTATGTATGTACACACACACACACACACATATATATATATATATATATATATATATGGCTATAGGGCTTCCCTCGTGGCTCAGATGGTAAAGTGTCTGCCTGCAAAGCGAGAGACTTGGGTTTGATCCCTGGGTCAGGAAGATCCCCTGGAGAAGGAAATGGCAACCCACTTCAGTACTCTTGCCTGGGAAATCCCGTGGATGGAAGAACCTGGTAGGATATAGTCCATGAGGTTGCAAAGAGTCAGACACAACTGAGCAACTTCACTTTCTTTTCTTTCTTATATATATCTATATCATTTTGACTGTCTATGTGTTCCTCTATGATTGCCCTATTAGCATTTCTTACAATTATGCCCAATCAGTTTTAAAGTAAATAATATTACTTTTGAAGTACCTTTTTTGGTTCTACTCTATGGGATAAGCTGAAGAGCTAGAACAGATCGGTTTCGTACATTTTCACAGCAAGAAAACAGAATATGAGCATGTGAAAAATTCATCATTATTTTCCTTAGTCCCTCAGATAGCCACGTCTTGAATTACTAGTCTCAGAAAAAAGGAATTGGTCATCCTAGATATAATGATGTGATTACGATACACCTACATGTATAGTATGTCAAAAAGAAAAACAAAACAAAGCATGAATCTCATTTCCTAGAGTCTGCAGATTGCTAGTGTAAGGGAAGGTTAAAAGAAAACTAAAATGATTTAGAAGTAGTAATTGGTAAGACACTCTAAAGGAATGAATCTGTGCTCCAGAGATTACTTCAAAATTGCTTGAAGTTTTAACCACAGAATGAAATGACTTTGTTTTTAACACAGCAATATTTCTCTAAGTTTATCTGCTATAGCTATATAAGAATTTGATTTCAACAAGTAAACTATGCAGATCACAGCAGCTTCAGAGTTTGATTTCTAGAAAAATGAAAAGATCAAATTTTCTGAGAGGGGAAAAAAATGCAATTGAACTAGTTTTTAATTATTTATTTGTTTCCTGTTGTTGTTCAGTCACTAAGTCATGTCTGGCTATTTGCAACCCAATGGCCAATACTTTGACCACTTGATGCAAAGAGCTGACTCATTGGAAAAGACTCTGATGCTGGAAAGGATTGAGGGCAGGAGAAGAAGGGGGCAGCATAGAATGAGAGGGTTGGATGGCATCACCGACCCAATGGACATGAGTTTGTTCAACTCCAGTAGACAGTGAAGGATAGAGAAGCCTGGTGTGCTGCAGTCCATGGGGTTTCAAAGAGTCAGACATGACTTAAGTGACTGAACAGCAATAACATTTTAGAAAAGACTGAAAGGCAAAAGATTCTATAAATACTAATATAATAAATGAATGTTTGGATAGAATAATAATAGTTTAACAATATTGCTGAATTAAAAAGCAGAGACATTTCTTTGCTGACAAAGGTCTGTCTAGTCAAAGCTATGGTTTTTCCAGTAGTCATGTATGGATGTGAGAGTTGGACTATAAAGAAAGCTGAACACCGAAGAATTCACGCTTTTGAAGAAGCATGGTTAGAGAAGACTCTTGAGAGTCCCTTGGACTGCAAGGAGATGAAACCAGTCAATCCTAAAGGAAGTCAATCCTGAATATTCATTAGAAAGACTGATACTAAAGCTGAAGCTCCAATACTTTGGCCACCTGATGAAAAAACTGATTTATTAGAAAAGACCCTGAGGCTGGAGGCAAGAGGAGAAGAGGACGACAGAGGATAAGATGGTTGGATGGCATCACTGACTCAACAAAATGAGTTTGAGCAAGCGCCAAGAGATGGTGAAGGACAGGGAAGCCTGGCCTGCTGCAGTCCATGGGGTCGCAAAGAATCAGACATGACTGAGCAACTGAATAACAACAACTTTTAAAAAAATGTTAGCAGTACTAATTAAAATGATAATGAAAATCAGTAAGTATCTAGATATAATTTTTAAAATGATATACACGACGTACAAGGAAATAAAAATATTTTACAGAAAGATTACAGTTTCTCTGAAATAAGTGGAGATATATACAGTATACTTTTGTTAATATAATGAATATTGCAATGATGTGCAATCTCAACAAATTGATCTACACTATCAATGAAAATCCTTTCAGCATTTTGCATTGAATTTCACAAGTTTATTCTAAAATCTTCATTGGCCAAGAATATAACAAGGTGGGAATTTATCCTGCTGAATAATAAAAACTTATTTCATCTTAGACCATGGGTTTGTAACTGAAGCAGAAAAACTTATATACAGAATGGGAAAGAACATAGGAAAACAAGTTAAGCTTATACGGGATCTTGATATATGATAGTGGGCATTGCAGTCAGTGAAGAAAATGATGGACTTTAAGTAAATAAAGGCAGCAGAATTGACTGACCATATAAAAAATATAAATTCAATCCCAAATTCACAGCAATCATAAAAAATCTATTGTATGTAGATTAAGCATTTAATCATAAATCTAAATGATAAAACGAGGAGACTATACAGAATATCTTTATCACTATAAAATGACATGATTTTAAAAAGCATCACACAATTACAAATTATGTAGAAACAGTTTCAACTATAAATTATTTTTAAAAAAGATATCATAAAAAGAACAAAATGGGAAATCACAAACTAAGAGAAAATATTACAGAAGTAAGATTAATGCAAACTTTATATAAAGAACTACGAATAATCTAAAATAAAATGGCAAAAGAATTTTTAAAATTTTTGGATATTTAATTAAAAAAAAATCCAAATAGCCTACAAACCTGTGAAGAGCAATTAAGAAAATGAACATAAAAACTGTAAGGGGAAATTACCAGATGGCAAAAATATAAAAGCCAGTCAGTGTTATAAAAGCCAGTCAGCCATATCGAGTGTTTGTCAGAATACTGATAAGCTGATATTCTCATCTGGCAAAAGTGTAAATTTAAACAAAGCCTTGTGAAGCTTTTGCATTACCTAAGAAATGTGAACATTCACATGTCCTACAAGAAATCAATTTCATTCCTAGACTTACATTTCAAAGAAACTCTTGAACATGAGCCCTAGGACATTAATATTAAAATTCAAAATTTTTGCCTAAACTTTATTATTTTAAAATAATAGCAAATGAAATGTACATGAATGATATGATGGAAACATAAAATGTAGTACTTTCAGTTGACTATTATATAGCAATAACAGAAAATAAATAATGATTTGTGCATCAACATAAATAAATATTAGTGATAATGTTGAAAGGAAGGAATCATGGAAGAATACATAAAATATGATTCTATTCACATGAATTTTAACAACTGGCAAAATAAGCAACATTAAAGTTATAAGGGAAGACAGCAGAAAGATTAGCACACACACAAAAAATGATGATTGCAATGGCAGGGAGAGAGTGAGAAAGACTTTATCCAAAAAGTGTACATCAGGGAGGAACCTAAGTTACAAATGATTATTGTTTTTTTAAACCTCAGTAGTTGATAACCTCAGGCTTCCTTGGTGGCTCAGTGGTAAAGAATCTGCCTGCCAATGCAGGAGACATAGGAGATGCGGGTTTGAACCTTGGGTCCTGGAGATCCCCTAGAGAAGGAAAGGCAAGCCACACCAGTGTTCTTGCCTGGAAAATCCCATGGACAGAGGATCCTGGCAGGCTACAGTCCATGGGGTCTCAAATAGTCAGACACGACTTAACCATTAAACAGCAACAGTTGCTAACCTTAGTAATGTATGTTTTATTATTGTTGGTCCTATTGTATCCCTTTTGCCTTATCCAAGTTACTTACACACATATAAATGCCCATCTATTATCTAGTCATTAATATTTCAACCTTGGAATCCCATTCATTATTTTTTTTATTTATGTACAAAATGCTGGGAAAGGCAGTCTTGTTGTGCAGTCTCTTGGCCACCACCTGGCCATGGAAGACTGGGTATGAGGTGGGTTTGCAACACTTCCTTAGAAATAGATAAAGAGCCCACACAACCTGTGCCATGCTTATCATCTTGCATGGGTTTATCTCTCTCTATCTCAGGCTCAATGAGTGTGCTCTTTTGTCTTTGCTTGAAGAGTGTGTTATATGGCACCTGGATAACCCCACTATTCAAGGGGTGTGGACTGTGCTTTTCCACTACAACACAAGACAAATTGCTGGGAATGATCCACTGGCCATGGGGGACTGACTCAAGCTCCTAAAACTAATCTTGCTCTTTCTCTTCTCTATCTAAGCAAAGCATTGCTCCATTTAATTCTTGACTGTTTTCCTTGGTGACTCCAATACCAAGCTGCAACTGTTTAAAGCCCTTCTCCAGGATTGCTAACTGGTCCAAGCACCCTACTTCCTTCAGAATGATAACTGGTGCGCACCACACTTCACTCAACATAAAACACTGTACATATTTATTTTTATCAGATTCAAATTAATGTGTATACATTTATATAAACTTTATTAATAAATTATATAAATATATGGAACTTCATTATTTAATCCCAGAGTGAACTTCTGAAATTTTTATTTCAAAAAGCTATATCGGTGACGCTGAAAAACTCACATCAATGGGCTTGTTCATTCTTAGAAACCCATAAGTAGAATTATATTCACAGTAATTTTCAGAGATCATATTCCATTTTTGATTTGGCTCTTTTCCTTAACAATACAGAAAGCATTTTCCTTTGTTATTTTATTCCTTTTCTCTGGTACTTACAAGAACATAAACATCTCATCTTGCCTTTTTATTTTACCACTTGAAAGTGAAAGTGAAAGTTTTACTTTACCATTTGAGTCTCTTTATTTAAACAAATCTTGAGTTAATGTAGTGCTCAATTAAAAATTTAACTTCTGTTGGGTAACATCAAAAGCAAATCTCCCAAATCTCTACCAGACTCTAAAATTTCATTTCTCATAAATCGAATTATGAGTCCCTAATTGCAAGCAATCTTTCCTAAAATAAATTTTTGAAATTTTACTATGCAACATGTCATATATAATAATATTTCAGTACATTATTTGAACAGTTACTTGAATTCGGCACCATATACCTTATAGCCTGTTTTTAGTGTTTTGAAATAAATAAGATCATGATGCAATTAGTGTTACTTACAACAGATATGCACAAAACTTAATTAAAATATAAATGGAAGATATTCCCCACCAAGCTGTCACATTATTTTTGGAGAACATCTGTCTATTTACAAACCATGGTTTATATCCTGTTCTTGATGTGCATGCTAAAGATATTATAAAAATATGTCCCAATGAGGGTTAGGGTTAGTGTTAGGGTTAGGGTTACAAGATCAATAATTGCTATTTTGGACCATATCAGTATGTTTAAGTTGACATGTAACTCTCTTAATCTAGTTTTCTTGACTTAAAAATAAATGCCTAACATTTTTCACTTGTTCTATGTTTTTTAAAATAAAGAAAATATATAACCTTTAAAACAATAGGAAAATATTTTAATAATATATTTTATAATTTCAAATTCTATTATAATAACACTAATAAGATTTCACAGTGAAAAGCTGATTAGAGGGAGGCATCACTGGTAAGCGCCCTGACCTCTTCAGCAGGTCAACAAAGAAGCAGGTGAGAGAAAAAGTCCAGTGGCAATGTGTAATGTGAAATCTTGAAAGTGAGCCTGAAACATGAACTGTTTGAGGATAAAACAGAATGAAAATGCACGTTAAATGAGCACAAGGGAAAAGACTTAGAAGTTATTGCTGACTATAAATTTAATTTTAGTCAACACTGTAACATAAATGCAAACATAAAGTTAAACAAAGGAAAATTAAACTAATATGATCTTCGGTTCCATTACGAGAAAGAAAAACTATCTAGAACCAAGAGCTGATAGTTTACAATTTAGTACGAATGCTGACAAATTGGACTTCTTCCAAAAGAGATAAGTGATAAGACAAAGCAATATATGATTATTATGAGACTCATCAGAGAAATAAGACTGGATGGGCTAGACTACAGAGAGATGTGAGGGACATAAGAGATGATTTCCAATATTGTAAGGTGACTCCTATAGCTGATGCTACACTGGTTTTCAGTCGCTTTACAGGAAAAGTTTGACAGAAGTATCTTCCAACAAAAGAAACAACAAATGGAATGTATGGGACTTCTGTAGAGCTTCCCAGGTGGCACGAGTAGTAAAGAACCCAGCTGATCCCTGGGTCAGGAAGATCCTTTGGAGAAGGGAATGGCAACCCACTCCAATATGCTTACCTGGAGAATCCCATGGACAGAGGAGCCTGGAGGGCTATAGTCCATAGAGTCACAAAGAGTCACACACGACTGAAGCAACTTTGCACACACTCATGCATGGGACTTCCCTGACAGTACATTAGTGAGGGCTCTGGGCTTTCACAGCAGGGGGCATGGATTCAATGCCTAAGATCCCAAATATTGCACCATATGGAAAAAAAAACTTTAAAAAGCAATGTACAATGATATCAATCATAATGGTTCCGCTTTATCTGAACAGAATTGGTGGCACTGAAAAAATGGTTCAAGTGTTGGATAGGGATTCAACAAAATAAACTCTCAATTTTTCTTCAGACTTTAGAGTCATTGCTTCTTTTCCAAATATTGTTATAAAATTTATTTGTTTAAGGCATAACCAAAAGTAATAAGCTTCTGGAATCTAGACAGTTAAAATGTGGAAGGTTTAAACTGATTTGACTATAATCTGAATTAATTTGAACCAAATGATTTTACTTAAGAGTTGAATATATAAAGCTATAAAAACTAGTCTTTTGAAAAACAAACAAAACCAGTCATGAAGTGTACTAATGTTATATATATATATATAACATTCTAACTTGACCAGAGTCAAATTGTTTATTATTTTATGTTTAAATATACTAGGTAATATTAATTATACTGTATGAATTAAAAAAAGATACAGCATACTGAGCTTTTTCATCTGCTGTCAATGACAAAACAATGGACTTGGGCTGTGTGAATAACTTGTATCACCATACTATTCATGTTGCAGCTACCATCACTGCTACTATGTTACTACTAAGACTATTAATCCTAAGACTATTTCTATTACTGCTACTGCTACTACTGCTATGATAATTGCTTCTAGTAGTAATACTTGTACTACTACTACTAATAAATTACATTTATTGAGTTATAATATAATATGTTAAGGTGCTCTTAGAACATTAAGTAAATCGAATGATTTATGCTTTAAGCAACCCTATAAAGTAGAAACTATTACCAGCTTCATTTTAAAGACAAATTTAAGGTAAGCAACTTACATGTTAAAAGTGGGATGACCAGCATTCAAAATAAGGCAAAGGTTTTAGATTTTATGGTTTTATTAACCTCTGTTCTACTCAAAAAATAAAATAAAATGAATTGTGATGTAAGTGTGATTTTTGACATAAAACTAATATGCATCTGTGAAAGAAGTTTTCTCCAAATATAGCACATTATTCTAATGACATCTTTACATTGTTCTTAGTATCTATAAGTTCACTCTCTTCAGTAACCCTGTTCATTTTTCTCACACTTTGTAAGTGTCCTTTCATAACCTAAAATTTTCATAGCATTTGCAGTTATGACTAAGTTAACAGGTCATGCATGCTTGGTATTAGTCCCACACTATGTTTCAGAATTGCTTGCCTATGATAGGGTACCCATGCCCCCACACAATAGAACCCAGGTTTATGTTTCTGCAGAGAGTAGCTCTGTCTACCATTATAAGAGCTTGATTTCATTTAATAGGGATTTTTTCCCTGCTATTAATATTACGAAGAAAGATTAACGATTTTAAAAATCAGTCATTGTTGTCATATAATTAAGCAGGGAGAAATGTAGTGGCTTCCATGAGTATCAACACATTACCATCTGAAAAGTTATGCTCTTTTAAAAGAAACTGATTGAATTAGCCATGAAGTCTAGTTCAGTGACAACTCCCCTCTTGGTTCTTTTCGCTTATTTGCTCCTAAGCCATTGGAGGGTATGGTGATTTCTACCTACAAGCTTTAGCAATATACATAGGGAGATCCTCAGACACAAAGTAGAAAAACTCTTGTGTTTCTTCAAATACTTTATGAAGCTGGGAAAAATCACCAAAAGAAGTTCTTTGATTTATCGGAAATTGGTATAATATTCATTTCACTAGATGAACAGAAAAGAACATTGATTAAATATTAATTCATGAACAAGAATTCACTACAAAGACTCTACTATAGATTGTACTCTAATTAGAACATGAGGGAAAAAATACTTTGCCTCCGTATTGAACATATGGTAAAAAAAAAAAAGTAAATATCAAATGATGCATATATCGATGATACAATAGAAATGTGGATACAACTATATAAGTCTCTTCAATCAAGATATTTGAGTGTCTTAATTAGACATAAAATGTATAAGTTAGTTCTAGCTACATATCAAGAAAATGAAAATCATTCAAAAACTGAAGATAAATACATAAACATTTAACACATTTAGCCTAAAACCTACATTTTTAAAAAGATGTAATAACGTTTTTAAACAAAAGTCCATGTGGCTGCTGAATTTAAGTCTCGCATACATATATGATGTTTATGGTATGTTGTGAAATACATGAGGTACTGTTATCATCCTTATTTTATAGATGATGAAACTGAGGCAGAGAGTGTTTAAGAAACTTATCCAAAATTTGACTTCAAAGTCTTGGGTTGTAAATAAATACACAGCCCAAAGTCTGGACTGTGAATAAATCAAGCAAATGACTTCATAGTTTCTCCCTTAAGCCTTTCAAAGAGTAGCAAACACTTTCTACTCCAAGAGTTAGTTTATAACTTAAATCTTCACAATGGATTTGTGAGTAGAGCTATTGAAAAAAGATAACTGGTTCAAAAATGGGTGTCTGATCCAAGCCAGACCAACTAGAGGTAATTAAATATCGTTTTGAAGGCTTTCCAAGTGTTGAGAGAGAATGTCAAGCTCCTTTTACTAGGTTTTCAAAGAGAAATGATTGTAAGTCAAGAAAGACTCTCCCTGAGAATAGAACCAGCAGAAACAGGAAGGAAGGGAAGCATTAAAAGGGAAGAAAGGAGGAGGGGAAGGGCATGAGGAACAGAGAAAGAGTCGGGGAGCAAAAGGAGGGAAAAAGAAAGGAAAGGGAGAAGAAGGAAAATAAAGAGGAAAGACAAAGAGCAAAGACATGGCAAGATGAAGACAAGTCTCTTGAACATGTCCGGTCTGAAAAATTAAAAGCTCTCCAAGACCTTTAAGATATAGGAATTACTGATTTTTCTTAGGCCAACTGATTGGATTTCTGTTTAATACAGATATAAGCATATTGGATAATTAATTTGTTTGGGATAACAGACTAAAGCACCTCAGGGCATATTAAACAGTGCAATTCTCATCTTGATTCTTTTTATTAAGAAAATATTATCCTTTATCTCTTCAATATATTAAAGTTTTATAAAATTGTTTATGTAAGTAATGTCAATAATCACTAAAATGCTTGAAAACCACAGTTTTGAATAATCTTTCATGCTCTAATGTCCTCTAAAAAATCTGAATTTCCTTTTTTATGAAAACTAAAGATCAAAATATGTCCACTGATTATTAGAAATTACTTTTTCACATGAAAGAAAGAGGGAAAAAATTAGCAATTATTCCATCCTGATTCTATGTCAGACATTATGCTAGGGCCTTTGTACAAATTAACTTGTATTTTCTATTAATTTTTAAAATGCTCTCCTTTCAACTGAATATACTGAATTTTTTCCCAACAATATGAAAGTTATGCATTCCCGATCTTTATTTTCACTCTTTCAATTTTTCAATCCCTTGTTTTAAAAACTGTATTATACTTTATGTGACATATTTTATATGTCCATTAAAAATATAAAACTCCTGAAAAATTAGAAGTTGTTTACAATTAATTTTCATTAAAACTATATTTTAATCACTGAAAAAAATACTGGAAACTTTATATAAAATATGGAAACACTATAAATAAATAACCTTACTTAGGGAGATGAAGCTCAAATGAATAATAATTATATGAAGAGGCATGCAAGGCCTCTAGTAACCAAAAAAATGTTAATTGTTAATTTAAACAAGAGATACTACATAAAATCTATCGCAAATCATCAGCTTGCAAAGAGGGAAGCCTCACCACATGTTAGTGAGGTATAGGTAGATTAAAACTCTTATGCACAGCTGGTAGGAGTGTAAACTGGTATAGCTATAATAAAAAGCTTTCTGGATATATTAAGTGAGACATATTTTGTACGTGCTCTAAATCGAGCTATTCTGCCAAGAAAAGTTCTTATGTCAATTTGTAAGAAACCAAAATGTATGTTTGTATTCACTGCAGCTGTGTTTAGTGGAAAGTTGGGACAATCTGTATGTTTGTTTAGGGAACTGAATAGTGAAAGTATTTGTGATGGTTACTATGGAACACCATGCACCGGAATGAAGCAATGGTCTAGATACACAAATGATAGCCTGCTTATAACTGAAAACAGCACTGAGTGAAATCACAGGAGAAAACAATGAGATTTACAGCATAATATAAACTTTTTGAGTTGAACACACACAAGCACAACAATTGGATTAAAGATACACTAGACATTAAATGTTTGTGTCCTTTTATATCTTGAAGCCCTAATCCACATGTGATGATATTTGTAAATGGAAGCTTTGGGAGATGAGTAGGTTGAGGTGCAAGACAAAATATTTTCAATTTTACATTTTTGTATGATAATTTGTGGGTTTCCTAGGTGGCTCAGTGGTAAAGAATCCACCTGTCAATGCAGGAGATGCAAGAGATGTGGGTTCCATCACTGGGTTGGGAAGATCCTCTGGAGGAGAAAATGGCAATCACTCCAGTATTCTTGCCTGGAAAACTCCATGGACAGAGGAGGCAGGTGGGCTACAGTCCATGGGATCGCAAAGTCAGATATGACTGAGCACACATTCCAAGCCACACCACGTTTCATAATTTCGTTACCATCCATACCACCTTTATAATCTAACTTCCACTAAGATGTAAATTGCATCTTCTTTTTGCTTATTTTCTCCCTGTACTTGTCTCACAGTAGGTATTGAATGAGAATAATTGAAATATTCAATTACCTAAATAAAAAGTAAAAGCACTTAGTTATGTCTAAAATAGAGACATTAATAAGCACGCAGACTTTACATGCCTGAAGATTTTTATTAGCAAAATACTTAGATTTTTACCTGAAATGTATATCACATGAGTGTACATTTTATCTACTTTATTATTTTTCCTCCTATATTCCTTCCAAACACACATCCAGGATATGTGTCTCTAGTACTGGGGGATATTTTTATTGTGGGCATAAAACAGAAGTTATTCATGAATAACGTACATTTCAGACTATTGTTTTCCACAATCTTGAAGGTTCTGTATGAAGAGAGAAGGAATATTGAAAGAGAGCAGACTCAAAGGACCACTTGACATTGCCAATAGACTCATCAGTCACCATGATGGACTAAATAACTAAAACTTTTCTTCTGTTTTCCTTACTTAAAGGAATAGAGTGTCAACAAAAAAGAGAACGATGCTTCTCATAGGGCAGTTTTTGGATCACAGAATCATTCACTTTTGTCAAAACACAGATTTATGGGAGCCATCGCAGACCACTTAACATAGACTCTTTGGGGTTGTAGCTCTAAATTACATGTTTTATGTAAACAATATTTATTTATTTGTTTATTCGGCTGTGGCATGTCTTAGTGGTGACATGTGAGATTTTTGACCTTGGTTGTGGCATGTGGCATCTTTCCCTAATTGCGGCGTGTGGAATCTTTAGTGGTGGCGTGTGGGATCTAGTACCCTGCCCAGGGATTGACTCCACCCCTTGCATCGGGAATATGGAGTCTTAGCCACTGGACCACCAAGGAAGTCCCTAAACTCTATGTTTTTAAACTCTTCATTTGAGCATATTGAAGTTTAACAATCATTGAGAGGAAAGACGGCGTGGGTCATCGCAAGGAAAGAACTTTAGAAACTGACAGCCTTAGTAGTTTGAAACAATTGTTCAGGATTCATACCCATTTCAAAAGTCGAGTACTGTAAACTTGGAACAAATCACACCCAGAGACAGTCAAAGGCCAAACCAGAGGAAGAAACCGGGAGGAAATATGTACTCAAGAACAAGGCAAGCTAACCGCTCAAAAGACTGCAGTAAATCTCAGAAACAAGTTAATCATGTGAGAGACAACGTCAGGGAAGAAGAAGGATCAGACAACAGCAACAGTGAGTGATGGATTTCCCAGTATGTATGGATTCTAACTGCATAGCCTCCTTTAGACTTTTCTGATGTGATAGAAATTCCTCCTAGTACTTAATCAGTCTGAACAAATGGGAGTACGTGACTGGAGTGAGATATGACTTTGTGAAAAAAGTCTGACACTCAGCTGAAGTCCAGTTGACTTTTCAAAAATAAGGTATTTTGGTGAGGAATGTTCTAGTCTATTAACTTATTTTGTCAAAATATGGAACATAGTTTGCCTTAGAGAGTACACTCTTCAGGACAAACCAGAAAAGTAATTGCAAACGATTTCATTACATGAGGAAAAAAAATTAAATATGGCAGCAAGCTATTATTGAGAAATAAAGACAGTAAAATAAGTGCTATAAGTTTCTTTTTTCTGCTCATTTGGCAAGGCATTTTTTGCTTGACATACTATGTTTTGACAATTGTTCATTCAGGTATTCTACTTCATGTTAACAAGGGAAACCTACTATACTTGACATGAGCTTTGATTTATAGCCATAAACTGAGGGAAAAAAATAAAAATGCAACTATCACATACACAGAAGCAATTTATTCACCCTGTCCATCAGTTGACAGACAGCTTCAAATTCCTAGTAATATGTTCTAGTGTGAGATAAGAAGATGTCATTCAAAGGAACAGGAAGAATACATATTTAGACAAAAAAAACAAACAAACAGTGGTCAGAAACTATAATCTCTGTGAATTAATGCCTAAGAAAATTACAAAGTGGATAATTTGTTCATCCTGGAACTATTATTTTCCCTCACTTATTTGATTATTTTTTATTTTAAACACATTATCTCACATTCATTCATAACACCTAGTTTTACACTTCTTTCATCAGTTTCAATTTAAAGATTGATTCTGTTAAAATCAGTTGCAATATTTCAACTAAAACATGCTCTTTAGAAGTGGGTAAACCCAGATTGCTCTGGGGGGGTACTGAAAGTAAAGTAAAACATAGAATCTATTGAATAGAATGCAAGATACCAGAATGTCCCTTTTCTTTTCCTGCTTTGACTCTTCAGTCAAACGTGGCAAACACCCCTGGGGAAAGTCATCGAAACTAGTTTTCAGAGATTTGTCAGAGTTTCTCAGGGAACATTCTAAGTATCCTATTTTCAAGAGCATTACAGTTTAATATGCTCACTCTGAATATCTTTTCTTATTACCTAATTGGTTGAAGTTATTAAAAACTTCTCAGCGAGTTGAGTTTCAATTCACACCTTGTAAAAAAGGCTAAAATATGCACACAGAAGACTTTTGCAACAGAACAAGCAGTGTTGCTGTTTAGCGTGACTCATTATAGCACAAAAAGTAGGGCCCGAAGCTAGCCTATGAGATTTAACACTCACCTCTGTGAAATAGGTGAAGTGCAACATTTAACATCAATCTTTACTTTTCAGTTAATACAGTTCATTATGGACCAGATGGCTTGACTGTTCTGCCATTTCCTGCATATTTTTTACAAGACTAGAAATGCAACTCTTTTTCAAAAAAAGTAAAATGTAATAGTTAGGTGAGTGGCTTCAAGGATAGATGCTAAGAGTAATTTTGGATTTATTGAAAAACAGGTTCTAAAACACAGGTAAATTATTTTACAAGTGAAATGTTTGAAAGAGAAGACATTTAAACCCTCACCTGTAATTCCCTTATATCTATCATTGTGATTACTTCAAAAACTGCAGGGCTCTGAGTCATTTCCCTGCATTTTGATCATAGATACCAGGAAGAGTTATTTGACTCATGAGTTGCTAAAATCAAATCTCCAAAGTTGATGCATTGGCTCTTTCTCTATGCTCTTGACACAACTGCTTGAAGGACTGAGTCCAAAAGTGAAGTTTTTCTGCTATAATGCCTATGTGATAACAGCTGATAATTTCCAATTATTCAAAAAAGCACTCACATTTGAGTATTACATAAATATAGCTGTGCTGATGATAGCCAGATATCAAACATGACATTCTGTAAAATGTCCAAAGATTTCATGGAACTAAGCTCCCATCTCTATGTCAGAAGCAAAGACATCCAAATAACACTCCACTTACCTTTATGTCTTTTCTTTCTCTCCTGCAGGCATCACCTGTTGAGCTCTAGTTAAACTTCTTACACCTAACCTTTTTTTTTGCATTCATGCTCCTGTATTACATAAGTACATGTTGAAATCTGCTTGACCATAGGTTTACAGTGTGATTCTCTCGATGTGTGATCTTTAATTTCTACTGCCCTTTGAAACAGGAGATACTAATTAGATGTTCAAATATAGCTAATGGAAAATAAGATGGCCTGGAATAGTCAGTCAAACATTGGGTCCTTTATAACAGTTTAATCAAAAGCCCTTTGATGATACAACTTCAAGCATTTTTCTGATGCTTTTAGCTCACTCTGTTGACTTAACAGCAAGCCTCTTACTTTAAAACATCAAAATGTTTACTGAGAAACAAGAAAGTCACTGTTTTACCCAAACACAGCATGTCAAACAAAAATTCAGTAGGCAGCAACGGAGTATTTTTTAGAGGCAGAGACACAGCATGGAAAATGATTGTATAGTTTAAAGAAGGGGGGAGGGGGAGCTATGGCCATTAGTTCTATTCTGTTCTGCTATTTCTTGTTTTTAACCATTTTCAGCTGTTTACTATACAAAGTAAAGTAACTTTACTGCACAAAAAGTACAATAAGAATTGACATGAAGTTTTCTCCAACTAAATCAGTTGCAACTACCATCAATACTTACTCAGATTTACTTTTCAGTTCTTTTGCTCAAGTTAGAAAATTATGTCTAACCCCTAGTGAGCACTCAACAATATTTATTAGATAGTTGCTTTAGTGATTTTTATGTCAAGATTACATGCCATTTTAATCCATGTGACTATTTCCTCCCTTGAATATTTATAATCCTCAAGTTTCTAAATCTTACTCTACAATTACCACAAAACAAAGACTTCTCCAGGAATGTTCCTGCCTTATGTTGGGATTTTCTTCCTTTTCTATTTTCTTTCTGCTACTTATACATCTATCCCTTCGGGTAAATATATCCCTCAGAGTTAATTTTTTCTCATGCCCCACAAATAATGGCTTTCCACTCCAAAGACTTTAACTCCAAGTACTTAACACTGAGTGCCTAGATTCTCAAAGCATAAATTCACAGATTCCAATGTTGAATTTACTTTGGAAGAATCAGCAGGGAGCCATTAATTTTCCTCATGATGTTCAAGGCATACAGTTACAGGCATATTAAAATTTGAAGCACATAATCCTCAGTATAAACAAACTAAAAATAATGGGCACTCCTCAATTAAACTTTTCTTTTTGCAAAGTACTACTTTTATCCAATTTAACATGAATCATTAAATTGCATAGTCAGTTTCTACTGTGGTATGTTATTAGCTATAACTATTGTTTTCACTTACAAGTAGTATTTTTATTATAAAATATGATTATGAAGATCATTGTGAGATAAGATGAAATCAAATAAAACTCCTGTGTGTGTGTGCACGTGTGAATGCATCCTATATCCTTTCCTTCCTTTTCTCAGGTCAGATGTTTGGCACTGATTCCTTCAACAGAATGCTAACCACCCACCATTGTCTCCCACATGGGAAGGGAAAGGAAAGAAGAAGGAAATTAAAGTCAGCTCTGAACTGGTCTGCAATTTGGGCCTTGAGAAAAAAATGAATTGTGGTTTTTGCCCCACCCAAATCATCATGAAGGAAAGAGTAACTAGATGATTTAGAATTTAAGAGGCTTCAGAGGGAGGAAAATAATGCATCTTTGCATCTTAGTTTAAACAATAAAAAACCTTCTTGCTTGTTTACACAGAGGAAAAGGTGAAAGGGGATAAATACAAGATAATACAGTTTCCTCATGATTAAATCAATCTGTGCTAAGGTGAAGGAAATGCTCATGAGTAGAGAGAGAGAGTTGACCACACAATATGACTGCAGTGGGTGTGGAAGTAAGGTACTGCAGAAATGTTTGCCTAACAATGTTCCTCCTTCATGAAACCAAAACAACTAGTTTTGTGAAACCCCATACTACCTTCTCCTGGGCTTCCCAGGTGGTGCTAAGTGGTAAAGAATCCGTCTCCAGTGTAGGAGCTGCAGGAGATGCAGATTCGATCCCTGAGATGGGAAGATTCTCTGAAGAAGGAAATGGACACGCATTTTAGTATTCTTGACTGCGAAGTCTCCTGGACAGAGAAGCCTGGTGGGCTGCAGTCGATGGGGTCACAAAGACTCAGACATCACTGAGCAACTGAGCACTGTCTTTCTCCTCAGCTTATTGTGTTACAACATTGAGCATGAAAGATTTCGAAGAATAATCCATTCTGAAAGGTTGCTTGAAAAATGGATGAGGGGATAGCTATATTTTAAGTTTCAAATGTACAAAAAATGAATAGGGCTATAACAGTAGCATAGGTTCACAGGACTAGAAAAACATTACTCTTCAAAAATAAGTACTGGGGATTAAAGATTTATCCTGTCAAAAAAGAAGAAAGAACAGAAAGGACAACAAGAAGGTATCTAAGAAATCTATCTATCTATCTATCTATGTAGAGAGAGCGAGATAAAATAGCACTATCTAACCATTACATACAGAGAAAGCAATGGCACCCCACTCCAGTACTCTTGCCTGGAGAATCCCATGGACAGAGGAGCCTGGTGGGCTGCAGTCCATGGGGTCGCTAAGAGTCGGACACGACTGAGCGACTTCACTTTCACTTTTCACTTTCACGCATTGGAGAAGGAAATGGCACCCCACTCCAGTGTTCTTGCCTGGAGAATCCCAGGGACGGGGGAGCCTGGTGGGCTGCCGTCTAGGGGGTCACACAGAGTCGGACACGACTGAAGCGACTTAGCAGCAGCAGCAGCAACCATTACGTAAATGTAGAAATATTAAAACAAGATGCTGTAAAACTTTTCCATAGGAAAAAATGTGAAAGATAGTTTCACAGTGGGTGGGGAGTGACATTACCAGTACAACCAAATGTTAATTATTTTTATTATTATTTTTTTGGCCATGCTATGAGGCTTCTGAGATCTTAGTTTCCCAGGCCAGGGATTGAACCTAGGCCCTTGGCAATGAGAGCGTATATTACTAACCACTGATTAGCCAGAGAATTCCAATTAATATTATTCACGTGGAAAAAAAACCTGTGAAAATCAAACCAATAAAATACTCCATGTTTTTCAAAAGGAGGAAAAAGAATACACATCCAACTTTTCCAGAGTATTACAGTAAAGATATTTAATATCTTTTTAGTAATCAAAAATGCACTTAGAAAAACTATTTTAACCCATAAAAATGGATTTTTAAGCGGTAACAACCAGTTTTTGACTAAAGATTCTAAGATATGTATTGTTTCACATATTACACAGTAGTATTGCTACAGATTTTCTGAAAAAATTCTGAAAGTGAGTATCAAAATGTTTTCAAAAGTTCACTTCTGGAAATCTTAAGGAAACAAATATAGAAAGATTTAATTCTTAAGTTGTATATATTATTATTACAAAAATTGGAAGCTATATGTTTAAATACAGATATAGTTTTTCCTAATAAAATTCAGTGATTACCAGAGATAACATTACTCAATTATCTTCTTAGTAATTCATGTTTACTGGATTATATCAGCTCAATCATATATATCTAATGTTTTGAAGATGTTATAGTTAGATGAGTTATACTGAAAGGAATAGTATTGAGTACAGCAAACTATTGGGTTGAATCATTGCTCTACCAATTACTAGTTTGTGATTCTGGGGAATTTAATTTTAATTAACAATCATCCATTAAAATATTTTAGAGAGTTGTTTAAAAAAAAAATAAGATAAGTGGAAAGTGCTTACAAATGTGCTCAGTACATGAAGTGGATGAATGCCTTCATCCCCCTAAAATTTATCAATTGAAAACCTAACCCTCAAGCTGATGGTATTAGGAGGTGTGGCCTTTGAGAAGTCATTAAGCCATGAGGGCTCTGCTCTCATGAGTGAGATTAGGTGACTTTATAAAAGAGACTCCAAAGGGTTTCCTCACCCTTTCCATCATGTGAGGTTACAGTGAGAAGACTGCTGTCTATAAGGAAGTGGGTTCTAATGAGACACCAAATCTGCTGGTACCTTCATCTTTAACTTCTCAGCCTCCAGAAAGGTTAAAACCGAATTTCTGCTTTTTTTATAAGCCAATCAGTATATGGTTTTTGTTACAGCAGTACAAAGGGACTAAGGCAGCAGTTCCCAACATTTTGGCACTAGGGAATAGTTTCACAGGGGACAATTTTTCCATGGATTTGCGGGGATAAGGAGGATGATTTCAAGATGATTTTCTTAAGTCATAAGTAGTTTACAACCTAAATCCCTCACACGTGGCAATTCACACTAGGGTTCGCACTCCCATGAGAATCTAATACCACTACTGATCTGAGAGGAGGAGCTCAGGTGGTAATGCTAATGATGGGGAGTGGCTTTAAAAACTGTTGAAACTTCACTTGCCTGGCGCTCATCTCCTGCTGTACAGCCTGGTTCCTAACAGACCATGGATTGGTAACAGTCTGTGGCCCCAGGGGGCTGGGGAACCTTGGAGTAGGATGAAAAAGTGAAAGTCATGTCCAACTGTTTGCAACTCCAGGGACTGTAGCCTGCTAGGCTCCTCTGCCCATGGAAATCTCCAGGCAAGAATACTGGAATGTGTAGCCATTCCCTTCTCCAGGGATCAAACCCAAGTTTCCCACATTGCAGGCAGATTCTTTACCACCTGAGCCACCAGGAAATTCCCTTGGAGTAATACAGTATGTAATAATAATAATAATATTTTAAATGCTATTATAGCCCTCATCATTATTCTTATCAGATCTGAAGTAAAACTCTTTTAACAAAACTTAAAAAAATTCAAATTGAAACTTAGATAAAATATTCTCTTGTAGGTTGTTTACTAGGAAAACAGTAAGGTTAAATAAACTATTGTATCTAAGAACTAAAAATTTGCACTCTTGTGGCCTTTATAAAACCACATACAACTATATTTAATTTATTAAATATTCTTTAAGTAAGGAATTGAATTTTATTCTTATGATTACGTTGTTTTTCTATGAAGTAGAAAACTGTCAATAGGCATCCTATTTATACTTTAATAATTGGGAAAAATATCACCTTAGATACTTTCCTATGCTCACTTACCCCTTCTTAATTTTATTCATTTTGTAGTTGTTCAATTAATACAAGCACATTTATCTTGAAAACATTATCAAGCAATCAATAGGCATTATGCAATGATTTCAAAGTCATGTAAGAAGCACTGAAGATAATTATTATCTACAGAAAATGGTGGTATATATATATTTTTTAATGTCAAATGTGTTAATTGTGTGGCTCAAAGTTCTTTTATACCTGCATCTAATTTACTGCACATGTTGACTACAGATTAAGTGAAATTAGTTCTGACAAAAGATTATATGAGGAAGACAAGGATTTACCAAATTATTGTGCTTCAATTTCCCCCACTGCCTTATTAATCTATTTACATGTATTTCTTCTCTAAAACTACTATCATTTTAAAATAGTCTTTCAATTAACAAATAGCTTGTTGAATTGAGTTTAAAATACTTTAAGATGTCTTTTTAGACAATGGAAGATTATATACATTTGAATAATAAATCCACAATAAAATAATCTACATTTGGGGACCATTGACTATATAACTGGTTATTACATGCAATTCATTTTTTAAACAGAAGTAGAAGTTACAAAATTTCTTATAACATGTTAGAGGAATAAAACAATAAAGTAAGGTACTGTGATTCAGAATCTGGCTACAGAGAAAAACGGCAAATGTTAGTGAATTCATTATTGCTATAATTCTGCTTATTAACAATGAAAATGTAAATACTTAAAAATGAATAAAGCTACATTAGTAATAAACTTAGGTTTTCACATTTTTGTTTAGAAGTGATAAGTAATGTATGAATGTGACAAAAATAAAATTAATCATTCATTTTGATCAGAAATCCAGAACTATTTGAGATACAGTTCCTCTTATAAATTCTAATTCTTACCCCTAGAAAATACAAATGGTACTCTGTCTAGTTATCTTTCAGTTTAAAAATGTGCCTGGTTGGAAAGAAACAGGAATGCTGATAATTTAGATTTACATTGATAAATCTGACATACCCTTCCCGTTTGCTAAGAATTTTGCCATTATTACATGATAATTCTGCTGTAACACTGATTGTAAATATCCAAATGTGTTTAAAATTTACCATGTAACATGTGGCCCTATTTAGAAAATCTACTGCCCATCTAACACACTTTCTCCAAAGTGGAAGAAAAGCTTTTCATGAGTTAAACAGTGTTCTGATGTGATTGCATAATAAATATACAGCAATAAAGCAAATGCTTCTAAATTCAAAATAGCCACATTCAGGACTAAATGAGATGTCTTTGTGTGGAAATCTAATGATCCTTAATGTTTATAGATCTAAAAGAGAACTCAGAATACAACAGCAGACAAAACACTTAAAAATTGCACTGATTTTTCTGAACCAAGCAGAAAATTTAAATTTAGCCTTTTATAATCCTAATTATAATCCTAATCTTTTAATGACTAACACACAACAATGTAAACAGCAACCTCACCTGCTTTAGTTATCGTAGCATATTTAAATTGAATAGTTAGAAAAATACTAACCCCACATTTGCTCAGCTTAGCTATAGTGAAATCAATATAGAATTAACAAAATCATATTGAGTTTACTGGAGAAAAAAAGCATTGTATCAAATCACTTAATTAAAATAAAAACACATTTTAAAAGGTTTTTAGTCTGACTACAGTTTTTGTTGACCTAAATTGCAGCCCCAAATCTACGTTATCATCATACTAATAAGGTCACAAATTCTTTGACACTCAATGGAGAGTGAGAGGTCTATTTCCCTTCTCTATCTTATGGGCTGCTCCGTGATTGTTTGACCAATAAGACTAGGAAAAAATGACAACACACTATCCAGAACTACTTTTAAGATGAATAGCAATTCCCAACTTTGACTTTTAGAGTTGCCATATAAGCAGTCTGACAACTTTACCAGAGAGACCCAAAGGAAGTGATCCTAAAAATACGGGAACAGAGAGAGGGGCACAGCTGAACACAGTCTACTAGTTGTCCCCACCAGGTCACCAGAATGGAAGTGAAGCTGCCTGGTGCCTCGTCTATTAATATATCCTATCTGCCCAGCTGCCAAGTGAATACCAAAGTGACTCCAGTTGACAACTCATTAACTAGAAACAGAACCAGCCATCCAAGCCCTGCCTGAAATCCTCAGCCACAAAATTGTGGGATATAATGAAGTGGCTGTTGTTTTTAGCCACTAAATTTTGATGTAGTTTATTAAACAGCAATAACTAACCAGAAAACACCAGTTCTTGCAACTAAGATACCATGCAAAGATAGCAAGAGTATTCTAATACTGGCACTGGAACTTATCTATCCTTTTGCCAGTGTATTAGTACATTCATTTTGAAAAGAAGTGTGGTGAAATATGATCTGTTTCTAGAGCCATAAAAATTCTTCTATGCTTTGTCCCAAAGACTTTTGAAGAATTTGATCTAAAGAAATAATTCAAAATAAGCAAAATATATATGTAATGATTATATATAAGTATCTGTTAAGTATATTATATTATATACAAATATGTTATTATGTATTATACATGTATCTTACTAAGTGAAAATAATGATTATTTTAATCAAAATAGAAATAATTATTAATAAAAATAAGGTTCTAATGAAATAAATGATGGTGTATCAATGAAGCCACTATTATGTATTAAGAACAATAATAATTTTGAAGACTGTAGCTCTTTGAAAAATATTTACACATATATTGTAGAGTAGAAGAAGCAAATGATACACTTGCATATATTATATTGGTAAACATATGTATAAGTTACACACACTACTAGAGAAGAAAGCATGAACAAATAAAAACAACATAACTCTAAAGAAATTTTGGAAAAGTTTAAATGTTAATAATCTGTTATATTCTTTGGGTCGTAAAGCAGATTAAAAAAAATAATAATTTGGACTTCCTTGGATCAGTGGTGAAGAGTCTGCCTGCCAATGTAGGAGACGCAGGTTCAATCCCTGATCCAAGGAGATCCCAATTGCCACAGGGCAACTGAGCTTATACACCACAACTACCAAGCCTGAACTCTAGAACCTGTAAGCTGTAATTACTGAAGCCTGCGTACCCTGGAGCCTGCGCTCTGCAACAAAATAAAGCCACCACAATGAGAAAGTCGCGCACTGCAACTAGATAGTAGCCCCAGCTCTCTGCAACTAGAGAACAGCGCAAGCAGCACAGAAGACCCAGCGCAGCCAAAAATAAATAAACATTTAAAAAATAACGACTTAAGGATATGGACTGATACAGCAAATGCTGTATGTGCATGATCTTTTAAACAGTTGGTAAATTCAAAGAGTTTTGTAGAATTACCAGACAATGAAGCAACTTTGGAGAGAAAATAAAATTACCCATATACTGTAAAAGGAATATGTGAAAGTGATAGTGAAAATCGCTCAGTCGTATCTGACTCTTTGCGACCCCATGGACTATATGGTCCATGGAATTCTCCAGGCCAGAATACTAGAGTGGCTAGCTGTTCTCTTCTCCAGCGGATCTTCCCAACCCAGGGATCGAACCCAGGTCTTCCTCATTACAGACAGATTCTTCACCAGCTGAGCCACAAGGGAAACCCATAATAGAAACACATAACTCTTCAAATGTAAGATCTCCTCCATGTAACTTCAGGAAATCTGACATGTTGGCAATAGGATTTCCACCCTAGTCATTCTGTATTTCCTGTGTCTGACAAATTCTAATATGTAGTCAGCATTCAGAATTTAATGAATGAATGAGTGGATGAATGAATGAAAATCTGTGGCAAATCCTGTTACCACTGGAACAGCTATCAATGTTAGAATTTGCATATATGACATACAGTACACATAGATGCACTATTCTGATACTTCAGAAATGATATGTGAGTCCTTTAATTTTTTTAAGGTGTAGACTTTTCTTTATGTCAAGTTATTTGATTTACATGTTATTTCTTGTTAGAGAACAATTCAAGTCCTTTTTACATGTTGGCTTTTTTTCTATTTTCTATTCCCTGTCAACATATTTTCAATGAGCTTCAATAAAATAAATGAGTACTCAAGTTATGTGACTTCCTCTCCCACTGAAGAAACGTTAGACAGTTAAAAGAAAGAGAAACAAAGTAATTTATAAAATGTAATTATTTCTTGGATAAGTTATGTACACATAGCAGAGCTTGAAGCAAACTTTAGACTGTAACTTTATTACTCCTAGCATATGGAAGAATCTATTAACCAAAGGAAAACAAGTCAAAAGAACAACAAAAAAAAATTAGTAATTCTTAAGTCCATATTTAATCAATCTTCTTATCAAAGGAATACTGAAGTAGTTGATGTTTGTCTGAAATTACTTACTATAGCTCCTTTTTAAAAACGGCTTTATTGAAATATAATTCATAAAATTTACAGTTCACCTATTCAAATTATACAACTCAATGTTTTTATTATTATACAGAATTGTATACCTATTACCACAATTTTCTACCATTTTCATATGCCAGAAAGAAACACAAATACATTATCAGTCACTTATTATTTCTCCTAACCCTTGACCTAGGTAATCACTAATCTGTTTTCCATTTTTATAGATTTGTCTCTCCTGAACATTGCATATAAATGAAATCACACAATTTAAGGTCTTTCACTGGCTTCTTTCACTTAATATAATGTTTTAGGTTCATTCATGTTATAGCATATGTCAGCTCTTCATTCCTTTTTATTGCTTCCTGAAATGTGATATGGATATATGCTATTTTATTTACCTATTTATCAGTTGATGGACTTTTTGTTTGTCTCCACATTTTAACTATTATGAATAATGTTGCTATAAACCTTTATGCACAAGCCTTTTTGTATGAACATATGTTTTTACTTCTCTTGAATATATACCTAGGAGTGGAATTTCTAGGCTGTGTGAACACTTTATGTTTAACCTTTTGAGAAACTGCCAAACTGTTTTCCAAAGTGACTTTATTACTTTAGGTTACCCCCAGCAGTTTCTCTACATCCTCATTAATACTTGTTATTATCTGAATATTTGATTATAGCGATCCTACTGAGTGTGAAATAGTATCTCATTTGTTTTTGATGTGCAATTCTCTAATGACTAATGATGTTACACATCTTTTCATGTGCTTATTGGCCATTGATTATATTCTTTAGAGACATGTCTGTTCAGATCCTTTACCCATCTTTCAATTGAATTATCTTTTATTATTGAGTTATAAGTATTCGCTAAACTTTCAGGATACAAGTGTCATATCAATTATAGGATTTGCAAATACTTTCTCCCATTATTTGTGTTGCCTTTTCACTTCATTGATGATGTTCTTTGAAACACCAAAATATATAATTCTGACAAACTCCAATCAACCTACTTTATTTCTTTTCTCATTGATGTGATATAGCTTTTTGAGGAAAGGATTGTGATCAATACTTTGGGTGAACATTTTTACAGCCAGAGGCCATGAATTCTACCCATGGAGCACAGGTGCCTTGCACATGACTCTAATCCCCCAGCGACTCTTCTGGCCTTAATCACATACCAGAGTCTTTAGGCAGCTGTAGACTCATGGCACCTCTATGGGATTAGAAAGCAAAGAGGAGACAAAGACCCTAATCCTTAAAGAATGTGACATGTTTCTTGTAGTTCAGAAAGCAGAATCCTCAGAGAACCCTGGTTAAACTGGAATTGCCTTTTAAACAATATATACATGGAATACAGGTTGCATATGTTAAATTACTTAACCAACTAGTTTTTCTTCCAGTTGTATAAATTCTTTGAATAAGTATTATTTGACTCACTTTTTATGAAAATACTGTAATTTATTAGCTGTTTATATATGTAAAAATGATGAGTATTATGAATCAAAGAGTGATACTTACTAATATTCTATTTTAACAATGGATCTCCTATAATGCCAGATGGATCTCTAAACTCAACTGTCTCCATTCAAACTTATCACAAAATAAGGTCCTTTCAAACACAGTCATTTATGTCTTCCAATTTCATTTCTTAATGATGCTTTCCTTTATTTTGTTGGTTATGCATGTTTTATCTATAACAGTAAATAAATTTACAGGGGTTTCTATGTTGTTCTGCTTCAAATGCTAAAGTTGGCAACTTTTTGAATTCCTAAATAATACACTATTTTAATAGCAAGTTAAATATTTACTGTCACTTCTGGATAGAGTATACCTGTTGAGAGAATTAGAATTCATTTAAATCAATTCTTATGATATATTTTCATTATTTATCATCAATGATCAAATATGACAGCTTGCCAATTCCATTGTGACCCTGATCTTACACTGTTTCTAAAAATTTATAATGATTTTTGATCAATGAGACCTGGAGGTTCTTTTGTTAAAAATATTTATATGACCAAATTCCTTGAAGTCATATGAAAATGTTGCCTCATATATTTAAATCATTTTACATGGAAAAAGAGTTAAAATCTTGGATTGTTTCTTTTTGGAACAGGGAAGCCCTTTGGAACAGAAGACCGCCATTATCTTTTCAAAAACAAATGAGCTTTTACTCCCTCATTAACTTTTCCTTAAGACAATGACCAGCATCCAAAAATTAACTACAACAATGATAGCTAGGTTTCTCTTTCATTTTTCATCTGGTCGTTTTTAAACAATTTTAGTTCTAGGCAGCTTATACATGTGATAGTGAATTGGTATTAATATTGTCAATCTTCTTTGAAAGAAACCAGACTTGCCTCTTAATTTAAAAGGTTGAAAACCACCCCAAATCCTCTCTAAAATGAGTATGTCTCTTCTCTGTGTCCAAAAGATTGTCTTTGCTGCTGAAGGCTATGAACATATATTTCACAAAGTCTGTACTCCTAAAAAGCACATATTTTTATAAGAAAACAGATTTTAAAAGAATTCAGACTATAATTACTGACATTTAAAACATGTCACTTTTAAATCTACATTTCCTTTAAAGAAAGTTTTCAACATGATCATACACATGGCCATATACATCTTATTTCAAAAACTCGTATGTCACTTCTATTTGTAATTCTTTCCACTTGTACTTCAGTTGTTATTCTCTTTAAATTTCTTAAAAGACAAACAGCACTGACTGAAGCCTAATAAGACTGTATCTTTAAACTCTAATGACAAAGAGATCAATATAGCCCATTTCACAAGTTAAATGACTTAGTTTTATTCAAGAGCAAAATGAAGTCAATTATTATTGTCAAAAAGGAGTTTTACCATATAGTACACTAAATTTGTAGACAGGGAGTATGATATTTGGACACAATCTGTAGATTCAAGTGGATCTCCATGTGTCTTTCTCAATAAGTTAGACCCTGGAGTAATGAGGCATTTCAGACATTAGACACTTAGGCGGGACTAATGGCTTGATAAATGACTCTGTGGCATATCTTTTAATGTTTTCCAGAAACATTTTAACTCACTTAAATAGAGGTTTATTGATTAATGCAGAGGAATAAATTATCACAATTTGTATATTTTGGTGTTAATATCTATTATCAGAAACAGTTGTTTTTTTTTCAGGAGTCAGACTATATCAGGAACTGATTAGACCATATCCAGAGGGAGGTGTCAGCTCTTCATTTCAGGTGGTCAAAGTATTGGAGCTTCAGGTCAGCATCAGTCCTTCCAATGAATATTCAGGGCTGATTTCCTTTAGGAGTGACTGCTTTGATCTCCTGGCTGTCCAAGGGACTCTCAAGAGCTGACTCATTTGAAAAGACCCTGATTCTGGGAAAAATTGAGGGCAGGAGAAGGGCAACAGAAGAGAAGATGGTCGGATGGCATTACTGACTCAATGGACATGAGTTTGAGCGAATTCTAGGAGATAAGTGAAGGACAGGGAAACCTAATGTGCTGCAGTCCATGGGGTCACAAAGAGTCGGACATGACTTAGAGACTGAACAACAACAAAATGAGGGAGGTGATCAGAATGATTAGAAGAGTGGAAACTCTGATATGAGAAAAGGTTAAGGGATGGGAATGATTCTGCCTAAAAAAAAAAAAAAGAATGGCTAATAAAAACAGCCAAATATTTGAGTGCATGGCTCATGGAAGAGACATATGGCCCTAGTGAGAAAAACGAAATAATTACTCGAGGGCAAATGTTCACTCTTTGTGAAGAAGTTAAAGCTGCTTAGAAATGAGGGTGGCATCTCAGAAACAACACAGTTTCTATAAGTATGCAAGAGGATCCTGAGGAAGAAGGGTTTACAGTGAATACTGACCTGGGGAACCTTAGGGAGACTATAAAATTTTCACTTTGGCACCAGCACAAACAAGCAAAGGATTCCTATTACATGCCTCCAACTGTGCTAAGCACATTTGGGAGCAAAATCTGGACTCTGTGCTAATTCTGGAAGTTTAAAATATTGATAAAAAGGCATGCCTAGAAATCATAAAACAAATATTTAATAAAAAAATCCAGTAATATTTAAGCCACAGATTAAAAATTACATGTAAAAAGGGATTCCACTGGTTTTATTCACTGCTGTGGGTATAGAATCTACAGTGTCTGATGCTAAGAACATTCTTTCTCTTTATTGTGTCAGACAGTATTCTGAGACTACTAGAAAGCATTACTGCTCACTTAATACTTTTAGCAATCCTGTGAGAAGTGTACTATAATAATCCATATTTTACATTTGAGGATACTGAGGACAGAGAGATTAATTTTTCCAAATCACATGACACAATGGTATTTTAACAGTGGCTCAGAGTTCATGCTTTTAGCAGCTACCTTGCCCTAAAATTCACAAAAGTTAAATATGTTAATTTTTAGAGGTAAGTCACAAGTCATTAAGAGAAAGACAGCTTTTTTAAGGTGGCAAGCTTGAAAAAGGAAATGAAACTTGAAATTGGGGAGAAAATAAACCAGGTACAAAGTAGAGTCAAAATAGAAAGAGGTTGAAGGAAAACATTTATTCATTTATTTAGTGAGTACTAAAATAACCATATACTATGTGAAGCATTGAAAAAGTATATGAAAGACTAATACCAGTTCCTGCCTCCAAAAATGAAGTATGATGTAGAAAGAACTTGGAATTGGATTTTGACAGACCTTGATTAAACGTATTTCAGTCTTTCACTTACTATGCGTGGGGAAGCCCTTGAACTTCCCTGATATCATCCTGGGGCAAAACTACAAAATAGGAAAATTAAATGCAGGAAAAAGTCAGACAGGTAGATTAATCTGACAGCAGCATATTGAATAATTTGAATTTGATAAACTGGAATAATGACAAGCAATTAGGTTTTATTGCAGAAAGCCCGGAGTGAATTAATTAGATAAAAGTGGCCAGGATGTTGGTGGATCTCGAAGAAATTAAAGCAATCAAGCAAAGGCCAAAAAGAAACAAACCGAAACTCAAGAAGGACCGCTATGTTTGTGTGTCGCTCAGTCGTGTCCAACTGTTTGTGACCCCATGGACTGTAACCCGCCAGTCTCCTCTGTCCATGAGAATTCTCTAGGTGAGAATATGGGAGTGGGTTGCCATGCGCTCTTCCAGGGTATCTTCACAACCAAAGGATCGAACCCAGGTCTCCTGCATTGTAGAAGGATTCTTTACCATCTGAACCACCAGGGATGTCCATGAATACTGGAATGGGTAGCCTATCCCTGCCCCAGGGGATCTTCCCAACCAAGGAATCGAATTAGGGTCTTCTGCACTACAGGTGGATTCTTTACCAGCTGAGTTACCAGGGAAACCCAAGGATTGTACTGGGCTTCCCTAATTATTGAAGGATGTCATACACTTCAGGGGCTTCCAGGGGAGCTCAGACGGTAAAGCGTCTGCCTACAATGTGGGAGATGCGGGTTCGATCCCTGGGTTGGGAAGATCCCCTGGAGAAGGAAATGGCAACCCACTCCAGTATTCTTGCCTGGAAAATCCCATGGAGGTGCCTGGTAGGCTACAGTCCATGGGGTCGCAAAGAGTCAGACACGACTGAGCAACTTCACTTTCACTTTCATACACTTGATTTACAAAATGGAAGAAGAAAAGTAGGTGTAACATGCATGTACATCATGAGTTTGATGTGAACAGCAAATAGATTTGAATATCAACTTTGCCACACAACTGAACTTGCACATAACTTCACTACAGTTAATTTAATTATTTATGAAACAGAAAAAATAATTTTGTATAATTGTTGTAAGAATATTTGAAAATAATATATACTTTTTATTCCCCAAGATAATTAGTGCTTCATAAATGTTGATAATTTGTATTACATTTTGGTTAATCTACTTTATTCTGAAATAGAAGTGTTTTTAATACAAGTTCATAACAATTAGAACCAATAAGAACTTTTTCAGGATGCAATCGTCAAAAAGACCACAAATAAAAAATGCTGGCAAGGATGTAGAGAAAAGAAACACTCTTATGCTGCTGATGGGAATGTGGATTGGAAGAGCTACGATGGAAAACAGTCTGGAGGTTTCTCAAAAAACTAAGAATAGAACTATCATGTGACCTAACAACTCCACTTCTGGGTTTTATTAAAAAAAAAAAAAAAGAGCTAATTTGAAAAAATATATTTATCCCAATGTTTACAGCAGCATTATTTACACTTGCCAAGGTATGGAAGCAACCTAAATGCTCATCAACAGATGAATGAATAAAGAAAATTTGTTTGATATATATCTATAATGGAATAATACTACTCAGTCACAAAAAAAGAACAAAATTTTGTCATTGTCAACAATATGGATGGACTTGGAGGATATTATGGTAAGTGAACTAAGTCAGATAGAGAAAGACAAATACTGTATGATATCACTTATATGTGGCACATAAAAATAAAATTAGTGAATATAACAAAAAGCAATAGACTCACAGATAGAGAACAAACTGGCATTTACCAGTGAAGAGAGGGAAAGTGGAAAGGACAATATAGGGGTAGAGGGTTAAGAACATGGAGAAGTTACCATGCAACAAATAATTATAATGATTAGGGTGTGATAGCCTAGAACATATGGTGAGTCACCGAATCTAGTCTATATTATAGAGAGTCTTTCTGGAAAAGTAACTTTTAACCAAAAATCTAAAGAAATATTAAGGATTAGTGAGATTAGGGAAATGTATTAGGGAGTGGCAGAGGAAGTAGAAGTAGAGGTGTGATCAAGGCATAAGCTAGCAAATAGATAAAATATATGCTTATTTCTCTGCAGAGTGGGGTGAACTGTATCTCCCAAGAGATATATCCAGGTCATAAATCTGATTACTTTTTTGGAAAGAGGGCCTTTGCAGATGTAATTAAGTTAGACTCATTCTAAATTTGAAAGGAGCCCTAAATCCAATAATTGATGCCTTTACAAGAAAAAGTAGAAGATGTGAAATACACAAACACAGAAAAGGCACAGAAAGAAGTCCACGTGAAAACAGAGCAAAGACTGAATGTAGCCCCAAGTCATTGAATGCCAAAACTGAAAATCTGTGAAATCTGACTCTCTAGACTGCAGTAAAACTGCAGAAAAACACCTACTTCTGCTTTATTGACTATGCCAAAGCCTTTGACTGTGTGGATCACAACACACTGTGGAAAATTCTTCAAGAATGGGAATACCAGACCACCTGACCTGCCTTTTGAGAAATGTGTGTGCAGGTCAGGAAGCGACAGTTAAAACTGGACGTGGAACAACAGACTGGTTCCAAATAGGAAAAGGAGTACATCAAGGCTGTATATCATCACCCTGCTTATTTAACTTATATGCAGAGTACATCATGAGAAACACTGGGCTGGATGAAGCACAAGCTGGAATCAAGATTGCTGGGAGAAATATCAATAACCTCAGATATGCAGATGACACCACCCTTATGGCAGAAAGTGAAGAAGAACTAAAGAGCCTCTTGATGAAAGTGAAAGAGGAGAGTGAAAAAGTTGGCTTAAACCTCAATGTTCAGAAAACTAAGATCATGGCAACTGGTCCCATCATTTCATGGAAAATAGATGGGGAAACAATGGAAACAGTGACAGATTTTATTTTCTTGGTATCCAAAATCACTGCAGGTGGTGACTGCAGCCATGAAATTAAAAGACTCTTGCTCCTTGGAAGAAAAGTTATGACCAACCTAAACAGCATATTAAAAAGCAGAGACATTACTTTGCCAACAAAGGTCCATCTAGTCAAAACTATGGTTTTTCCAGTAGTCATGTATGGATGTGAGATTTGGACTATAAAGAAAGCTGACCACCGAAGAACTGATGCTTTTGAACTGTGGTGTTGGAGAAGACTCTTGAGGGCCCCTTAGACAGGAAGGAGATCCAACCAGTCCATCCTGAAGGAAATGAGTCCTCATTGGAAAGACTGATGCTGAAGCTGAACGTCCAGTACTTTGGCAACCTGATGCAAAGAGCTGACTCATTCGAAAAGACCCTGATGCTGGGAAGTATTCAAGGCTAGAGGAGAAGGGAACGACAGAGGATGAGATGATTGGATGGCATCACCAACTCAATGGACATGAGTTTGAGTTAACTGCGGGAGTTGGTGATGGACAGGGAGGCCGGGCGTGCTGCAGTCCATGGGGTCTCAAAGAGTCAGACGTGACTGAGCAACTGAACTGAACTGAAGACTGCAGTAATGTTTTCACTTACATATGCCTCTAACACTGGGCAAGCTCCTTCAACTTGATAATCCTCAGTTCCCTCATTTCTAAACTGGAGGTATAATTGCATCAATCTCAGGGAGTTAAGTCAAGACTGCACGAAAACACAAATGCAAATTTCTTAAAGAAGGACATGGTAAGTACTCAGGGACTGTTAGGTAGAATCATCTAGTAAAATATATCCAAACCAAGTGTCCTACTTTAAGAAAAAGCACATGGAGCCATTCAAATGTTTTGTTTTTTTTCATGCTTGGTGCTAAGTTAGACTTACAGTATGTTTTTTAGAACACACACCAAAAAATCTGTGATTCAAATTAGTTTGGGAGACACTAACCCACTCCACCCTTGAAGATTTAGAATGCGTACTGATATTAAAAGACTCCTTAAATTTGTGTAACATAGCATCTCCAAATTTATATGACCATGAAACACTTTTTCTATGAAAGAGGTAGTTAACATCTTGAGAATAAAGAACACTCAGAACACTCGTCTAGGAAATCGAGGACTTGGTTCTTGCGAAGGTCGTCTCCTTAATCACTAGATGATTTTGGACACATTTTAAAATGTTTTAAAATGATATTATAAACACTATTGACAAAATCAGAGAAAACATTACTTGAAATAATAACACCAGAAATTGTCTCAGTGCAGTATTCTTGACACCAAAATTGGATCATTTTTGTACCTTCTTTTTTTCTAGACAACAAACTTGTTTTCAATAATAATCATAAAATGAATAGATACTCCAAGAGAATGACAGAAGTAACTCAAGTTCTTCTTTTTTTCCAATTATATCCCCACTGAGCTGCAATTGTTTACATTAAATCAACTTTTGAATTCAGGAATGTTTAGGATCATAGGGGTCAGAAACATAAACATGTTCTCAAAGTAGGCTTGGACATTTCTGAACTATTACATACTTTATCTTGAAATGCACACATGTAGCTTAATTTATATGAAGTTGAGTTTGGGCATGTTGGGATTTTAACTCTATAATTATGATTTCTTCATATCAATTTCTATGTTGACTACACTGTTTATTAAAAGATTAAAGTGTGCTCATTTTTAGCTTCCATATATATTATTAACACCCAATGGAGATCAAATAGCTTGTAATTAAGAAAACTCCTCAGTTATCCATGAAACCATAGAGTGACAATAACATAAGCAATTATAATCACAGAAATTGATCAGAACTTAGAACAAAAGATATAGAGAGGTGTGTTTTGGACTATTTTATTACTATACTGTTTAAAATTGCCAAGGTATGGTTATAATAGAAAATAGGATACTTTTAGCCAGTTGTGCTTTTGTTTTTAAATTCTGTACAGAAAATGTTCTTTATTGCATATACCAGGTGTGGACAATTCCTGGACCCCTTCCCACTCTTCTCACCAAAAAAAAAAAAAAAATTAAGAACAAAGACACACAGTGTACATGAAGGTCTTCTGTAAACTCTCAAGTACAACAGAAATATGAGGTGTCATCACTAAGGGTCTAAAATTTACCAGAGGTTTTGCTCCTTTAGTAGAGGGGTTTCTTATATGTTTCTTGAACTAACAATCTCTTTGGAAGATTAGTGAAGCTTATAGTTCCCCTTCCAGAATATTATTTTTAATGCAACAACAAAATGCACATGATGAAAGTGATAGTGAAATTTGCTAATGGAAATATGTTTAGTAATCAGGGATGTAGTAATGTGCTCCTTTACTGACACGCCATATGATGTGATCCAGTGACAGAATATTAAATTACCATAATTTTGAAGTGCTGAGGAGTAAAAATGATATTTTAAAACACCTATAGCCACTGTCATGGAATAAAAATAATCAGAGCTTTTATTGGTGACAAAGAAAGCTGAGCACAGAAGAATTAATGTTTTTGAACTGTGGTGTTGGAGAAGACTCTTGAGAGTCTCTTGGATTGTAAGGAGATCAAATCAGTCAATCTTAAAAGAAATTAGTCCTGAATATTCATTGGAAGGACTGATGCTGAAGCCGAAGCTCCAATACTTTTGCCACCTAATGCGAAGAACTGACTGTTTGGAAAAGACCGTGATGCTGTGAAAGATTGAAGGCAGGAGGAGGAGATGACAGAGGACAAGATGGTTGGATGGGATCATTGACTCGATGGCCATGAGCTTGAGCAAGCTTTGGGAATTGGTAATGGACAGGGAAGCCTGGTGTGCTGCAGTCCATGGGGCTGCAAGGAGTTGGACATGACTGAGTGACGGAACTGAACTCACTGGTATTACTAACATCTGTGGTTTAACATCACATTCACAATTGGAAAAATGTTATAGTTCAATGAAAGTAAGTAGAAATAAAGATGTATCCTTTTTCCAATTTAAGTTCACAAATTCTCTGAATTCAAGGACTTCTAGGATTCTATGAATCCCAGATAACACTTTCTAAGTAGCCTATACTGAGCTTAAAAGTCTCCAAAATTATCTTTTCATTTCAACCACTGAATCCACATTTTTACTTGGGAAATTCTCACCAACGAGCTTGTAAATCTCCCATTTTTGAAACTATGAGGATTTATGATTGGGAAGCAGTAACTCCTGGGACTTCATGTTTTCTTCTTTATTAGATGCAGGTAAGGGATGGCTTATGATATGCAAGAGAGCATTTTCAAATAGCATTTTCCCTAAAGACTAAAAAGAGAAAACCAAAACAAGTGGGAAAGGACATAAGGATGGTATGTTATATTAATAGTTTGGCTAACTAAGTATTGTAGCAAAATTTGAGAAGAAAAGCTGTTCAGAGTAGGTTTCAACATATAATTTGGGTACAATTTTCCATCTTAAATTTGAGGTTTTAGAGGTAAATTAAATATGTAGTATTTTGGTCTAAATAACAAGGTAGATTTCAAATGTACATTTCTTAATGTATCAAGTTTAGGTGCATTATATCATTGCTATACTAGATTCCTAAAACTGTACATTTACCATTTTAATATCTTCGGATTCAGTTTCTTAACTTATTTAATATTATCTATTATATTCTGTCCAAAACATGTATTATTTTAATATTAATCAATTATTTAAATATTAATCTATATTTATTAATATTAATCTATAGGTAAGCTGATCTTAACCTACATAATTAAATATACATTGTGAAAACATTCATGCAAATTTCTCATTCATTTTGAATATATTAATACCTTACTCCTTATGCTATAGAGAGTATATATACTAACTACAGTGTAACTCAGTGTACTGTGACCAGAATGTAAAAGCAAATGGAGACACCAAATATGGCTGCAAGAGTCTTTGGATCCATAGCAGAAAGTAATCAAGTAAAGACCTGAAACTAGAATTTTAATTAAGAAAGGAATGGTACTGAATAATCAATTTCACATATTAGGGGAATCTTGATATTCTTATTAACACAAACCCTGGTAAAGTTGCACCTGATTCTAGACTGAAAGTATTCTTCAATAACTAAGAGCTACAAAATACAGCTCAGCTAACTTGGAACTGATTCAGTGTAGACCAAAGAGAAATCAGACATACATATTAAGCTTGTCAATATAAGACAGTTACTGAACAGTGTGCCTGGATTATTTCAACAGTTGTGGTTTGAACTGCTTCCACCCCATTTCTCACACATCAGTTATAAGGAAACTACCTTTCCAACCTCACATTACTCAATTCCCCAAAACTCTCGGCTCTACAGGAGGATTATTTAACTTTCTCAATATAATGTTTACTTCAAGTTTCTATCCTTTCATTTTACTCTTTTTAATATTAATATATACCATTCCCATCCCATCTTCTGACCATTTCAAATGTTATCTATCTTTGTAAAGGCTTTCTCACTGTTCTCCCCTATCTGCCAGGTAGAACTAATGCTTCCTGGAAACTTTGCTCAGTGCTTTATTTCAGTCTTCCCCTGATCAATGCATCTATGCATGACTGTGAGATTAGTCAAAAAGTTCTTTGAGTTTTTCTGTAACATCTTATGGAAAACCACAAATGAATTTTTTGGCCAACCCAATATTTCTGTGATTTCTAAACACTTGATGTACAATAGAGAAACTGATCTGACCTGGTCCGTATTGTCAACACACCTAAAATCTAGGAGGAGCTACAGATAAACAATAACAAAAACAGAAGAGCACCATACTGAGTACTTATATGGAGAAAATGTAGAGTGTCCTATAGAGCTATCAGAAGAGGATATTAGGCAGTCATATTATGCTATAATACTTATTTATTTATCTGTTTTAGTCCTTTCTATCTTAGCCTGTAAATTGAACTTAACCATTATTGCACTAATCAAGATATAAATGATGATAGAGAGTCACTTGCATTACAAAAATATCTATGATATAGAGTAGGAAAAATGAAAAGAATGGTCCAAAGCTGTTTTCTAGAAGCCACTCTTGTAGAACTCACATCTGTTCAGTTCCTATGATAGCTACCTCTAGATGAAGAATAATGAATATAGGAAATCTACAGTATAAAAATAACCTTCATATTTTAATGGAATCCCAAATAACACACTGATTAGTTCCCATTAATTAAATGGAATTATTGTCTCAAAAATTAATCAAATATATTATTATGTCAATTGAACTGATGGTTATTCCTCTGTGATGTTATCGTTCATCAAGCGCTTTAGTGTTATATTAGGCCCTAAGCATAAGTAGTCTAAGACATTTTATAAAATTATGCTGTAATTAGTTCAATGGGCTTCCTTGGTGGCTCAGTGGTTAAGAATCTACCTGCCATTGCAGGAATGGGGGTTCAATTTCTAGGTTAGGAAGAGACCCTGGAGAAGGAAATGGCAACCAACTCCAGTATTCCTGCCTGGAATATTTCATGGACAGAGGAGTCTGGCAGGCTACAGTCCATGGCATCAAAAGAGTTGGACGTGACTTGCCAACTAAACAACAATAATAACAATAACCTTTACCTACTCAGACCACAGAAACACTGAAGTTCACATTGCCTGTTTTTCTATTAGAAAACAAATAGGAAATTAGCATTTATATTAGGCATTTTGATTCCTTTGACATTGAAATCTAAGCAAACTCCAATAATAAAGGAAAAATGAATCTAGAAACATATAGTACAATGTAACCCAAAGGTTGTTTTTGGTGCACAAATTCCAATTTATTTCCATCGGCAGTAAAGCTTGGTTTTAGCTGCAAATTTTTTTTTTTTTTAGTCTTGAAAAACTGATTTTATTTTTGGTTTGTCAAATACTCTTTTATTAAAGAAAATCAAAATTATTTAAGAGACAGTCATCCTTTCCAAAGTACTTTGGCATTTTTGATGTAATTGGCACACTGTATATATTTTGATTCTTTGATGCAGTGAACTGGGTCTTATAGAATATGTTAGAATATATTATTCAAATGAATTCTAGCCTTTGCTTTAACCTTTATAGTACAATTTCTCAAGTGTATCTATTGGGGATTCTATGAAATCAATATGGGCCTAAAGATCTTTTCTTGTCTAGACAGGCACAATTCACATGCAGTTTTTTCCCTTGATCATAGACAACCACTGCTGTGTTGTTAGGTAAATTTTTCAGCTCACTTAAAGCGTATTATTGTATGTACCATGGTTATCTTTTGTTCAGTATTACTTATATGACATTTCACTGACTAAAGATTTCCAGGAAATATATAAAATAATTTTTGTGTGCATGTATATTATTAAGCAAATAAAGTATGAATATTTTCAATGTCATTTTCAAAATTTAAAACTGTAAAAGCTAACTGTGGAAATTGATGTACATTTTAAAAATAGGAGTCTGATTTAATGTAGAGGAGGAGGGATGTTATCAGCTTTACTCTAACAAAAGAACCATTTACCTTCATGGGACCATGGTTCTTTTGTTCTTAGATCATTCTAAATCACCACATTACATATGATTTTATTTTATTTCTAATAGGCTATACACATGCCTTTACAGAGCTATGCATAATATAGCAATTTCTCTCCAGCACAGAGAGGACATGTGAGATCAATTTTTTTCCTCCATATATTTCCTATTTTAACACACAGTAACTAACTTTGCTTGCCAGGTTTTATGGCCTTTTATTGGTTATGCAGTTTTATTTATATTCTTGCTTGTGACTAATTACCACATTCTGCATAATTTATAATGTATTCTACTGATGGTGAAGTCTGAATAATGAAATCCATCTATAGAAAGAAATCGACCGCCTCCCAACAAAAATACCAAGGAGAGTCTGAGCAGAAATTGTAAAAGACTTAGGAATTTATACTTAAAGTGAACTCACTTCCTTTGTTCCACAAGAGAAAAAGTCTGGGGAACAGAGCCCAGATGAATTTTGAGTCCAATGCAATTTTACCTACTTTATGTAAATTATATGAGGCCTGTATTGATAGTACTGGATTTTCACTTTTTACACCCTGTTACCTAGGAAAGAATGATTAAAAATAAATAAAATGAGAACTAGCCATAAGTGAGCATTTTATTAATATACTGGGTTTATCTGTAGAGCTGAACCTATGAGTAGCCTAAGTACTTATTTGATCATTATTCACATTATTGAAACACAGACATTTCAAAAAGGAAGAAAATGCTGATGAATGCATTCCTTTTGTCTGTTGCTCAAGCCGCTGATACAGGAGGAAGATATGTTCTAAATAAACGTTTCCCCAATCTAATGTCAAGCCTTTTTTGAATTGGCTACTCTGTGCTACTGGAACTTCAGGACACTTTTCAAACTGTTTCATTTCCTAGTTTGTTCTTTACTGATCTCTAATTATTACCTCATCCCCTGGTTACTCCTCCTTGGTATTGCCTTACTTTTTGTTTGCTTTAAATTTTAGTTACTGTGGCACATAGTTCAGAGGAACTTTTGATATTTTTTCTATCAAACTCAAAACAAAAGTGCTATAATGCTTTTTCTTTTCTTAATTTTATAATAAATCAGACATTTTCTTTTACTTATGCTGAATGATAAGAATTATGTGTACAATCAGATGGTAGAGAAATAGAAAATCAATTGAGAGTTATGGCTCTTCATGTAAATCTTACATAGAAAGTATATATTCTATGTTCTTTCTACTATTGCCTTAAAAAAACCATATCTGTATCTAGTTTCATTTAAATATCAATTTATAAATATTTGGGTATTCATCCAGTCATTCATATACTTGTTCATTCAAATACATATTTCTTAATACTGCCAAAAGTATTGACTCTGTCATATTATAAGTAAAACTAAGCTCTTGTACATAATTTTGTTGCTTATTTTGGATAATATACTCATAGGCCCTGCCTATGCAAACAGTAGAAAATGTGCTCCTTGGTTCCAAAAACTTAAAATTTGTTTGGGAATGCATATAAATAATAAGAAGAGCTTTACAGAGGCTGAATAAGATAGCATAAGATAAATGGAAAAATGAATGGGAAAATAAATATTTGGAAACAGCTGCCAAGGCCCCTGATAACCAGAAAGGGAGACAGAATCAAGTTTGTTCTTGAAACCTCAGAAAAAAATGAGGAAAATCATGTTTATGATCTATTTGGGCAATAGTGTTTGACTAGTAGGACAATGTTTAATTGTATCCCCAAATCCATTTTCCCTTTCTTCCACAATCATTATTTTTGCCCTGCTGTTATTAATAGCTGTTTAGCTAGAGATTTCCCAGCCTCCCTTGCAGCAGGGTAGGACAGGTGACTGTTCTTGCCAAAGACATGTGATTGGAAGTCACATGTGCAACCTCCACAGCTCTTGCTTCAATCTCTCATATCCCCTTCCCCCATCTCCCCATTAGCTAGAATGCCACACGACTGAGACAGCTCCTATCAGTGTTACTCAGTCAACAACAATCCCTGGGGGCTGAGGGAGCAACTGAAGGAAGCCAAGTGGTTCCTGGAGAGTTTCCCATGTCTGCTCTGCCCACTGAACTTGGGCTGTTTCATGTGGAACACACGGACTCTCTCTGTGTTAACCAGTGCCATTTTTCTTGTCTGCTTTCATCACAGTAGCTCAATGTTTGCCCTATCCAATATGACTCCTGGCGTGGAAGATGAAGACCCTATCCAGAGGTGCAGCGACAAAGGGCAGATTGTTGAGATGAACTGAACAATGGAGGACAGAACTTGCACTCACGATAAAGAGCAAGGAAAAGGGAGGAATAAAGTACTGGGGAATTAATAATAGCCATTCCATTGAGAACGGGCAAAATGGAAATTCAGAGGGGCTTGCTTCAGGAAAAAAAAAAATGCGGAAGAGTGTATTTTTGCTATGTTGCTTCTGAAGCAATAATTTCACATTCAAATGAAAATACATGGTGGGCAATCATGGGTCTTGGGCTGGATGTCAAAGGGAAAGGCAGCACAGGGATTCCAGGTATGGGATCAGTTCATGAAGGAACAACAGTGATAAGTAGGAGACGAAGTGCTTTTTCACCCAGACAAACAGCTATCAAAAAGATACCTCAGAAAGAGAAACATGGGCCTGGCTCAGGATTGAGCCATAAGCTACAAGGCATTTAGGAGTCAGATGACCGTGAGGTCACTGCAGGAAAGTAAGCAGATTTCTGACCTGGATCATCTGACATGGGCTGAATGTTTGTTTTGTTTTAGAGAAGTGTGGGGATCAGTTGAATCACAGCTCTTTCTGCCCTTCAAAGTCCTCTTTTATAAAGTGACATGATATATGATTAAAATGGTGATGAACTGTTCATTTCTCTCTGCCCTGACTAATAAATTTCTAGCTACGGTTCAAGAAAACTTCAGACATCAGCATCTCTGTGAAGCCTATTTTCTGAGGAAAAGACAAAATTTTATTCTGTTACCATTATGAACTAATGTATTTCGAGAGAAAATGTCATTTATTCTTGTGCATTAAAGTCACTCTGCTGGTTAGGTACTACTCACTCTATTAATAAAGTCTTTTATTCAATAGAGGGCACAAATAAGAATTTAAGATATACATACCTGAAATTATATATATACATATATATATACACATGTATACATATATACATGTATATACATACATACATATATATATGATACAGTATAATTATAATAGTTTTAATAGGCTGGGATTTAGAAAGAATACATTAATTTACAGCTAATAATTTGATGTGCTATCTAGTGAGAGTTTGAAAAGCCTCAATATGCACGTAATATTTTGCTCCTGTGTTCTACTACAGACCAGTTGATGGAGAGAGTTAATCTTATTGTGACAAACCACACAGTCTGTAAGCCTCTATCACTGCACTGAGTTCCATTACACTTATACAAGATTCTGAACTCTCTTAGGAGGACAAACATTCATCTCACTCACCACAGTGTTGAGCTGGGTGACTGCTATATAGGGGACACTAAGTAGTCCTTTGTTGAATAAGAGGATGTGTGAAAGAGTGAGTGCTTTGGATAAAATGAAAATATTGTTAGTACTTTAATTCAAAAGAGCTGAATAACTTAAAATAATGTAAATATGACCCATCCTTCTGATCCATTTCAGTTATCATATTTATTATAATTTTAAGTTGACAAACATAATTACATATACTGAAAAACATTAGAATTAATGGCACCAAAACAGAAGATTAAAAATGAAAACCATAACCAAATCCTACACTAATAAAACTCTGGTGGCTCAGTGGTAAAGAATCTGCCTGCCAATGCAGGAGATGTAAGAGATTCAGGTTTGATCTCTGGGTCAGAAAAATCCCCTGGAGAAGAAAATGGCAACTCACTCCAGTATTCTTGCCTAGGACATCCCATGGAAGAGGAGACTGGTGGGCCACAGTCCAAAAGGTCACAAAAAAGTTGGGCATGACTTAGTGACTAAAAAGAGTACTATCAATTCAAAGCATCCTACAAAATGCACAAATTAGTATTCACTTCTTGTCTGTTTATCTGTAATGTATTTTTTGACCAACACAGATAATACATACTATGAATCAGATGTTATTTATCTCACTTTAAAATTATTAACTGTTTTAATCCTTGTAAAAACCTCATCCCCACTTTATAGATGCACAAACTAAGGCACTGAGAAGGATTGTATTTTACTCAGGGTTAAACTGCCAACAACTGTAAACTGCAGACATATGTTGCAATTAACATGCCCCAAACTTACTGCATTTTATTTTCTCTAACCCCTGACCCTTCTACTCTTTATTCTGCCTCTAAATAGGTGCCACTTGCACTTAATTTTTCAAGACTTGAGCTTGGAAATCACTTGCCATGCCTCTTTCTCATATCCCACATCCTGTTGGTTATCTAACTTTAGTAAGTCTGTCTCTGTTACCAACAGAATAGAGTAAACTCCTAAGTGAAGTTCTTTCACCACCACTACAACCTCATGTAGAGCATAAAACACTGGAAGAACACAGCCTGGGCTTGACTTTAATGGAATTCAATTTTGACTGATGGAATTTAGTTTTGATGCTTGGTAGCCATGAATCCTGGAAAAAATTGTTACTCTGTAAATACCTCAGCTTCTTCATCCATAAAACATCTATTAAACAGTGCCAACATATTTTGATTCAGGGAAAGCTATCAGTAGGGTGACTAGCATTTAATAAAGAGCTTAGAAAGTATTAGTTCTTTTTATGTTTATTGTTACATTACTACAGCTCCTTATGCATAGCCTGTCATATGCAAACAATTCTGAACTCCTGTGGTATATTTAAAGGTATATATTCTTTAATGTACACAAGTAAATGTAAGCAAATACCTTTATACATAGTGCTTTCTTTGTTTGGTAAACTCCTACTCCTACTAACACCCCAGGGAGTGTTAGGCATTTGTCCTCCGTTTTTCAGAATAAATATCTCTATTATAGTTTCTATCATAATCTATTGCAATTATTTCATTATTTTCTGTCTGTGAACTCATTTCACCTCTCTATCCTCAGCAAAATGCTTCATTTTTCAATATTGTTTGACTAGACAAAGGGTTAAATAAGCACATAAACGGTGGAATATGTATTCTTTATAAAGCACTTTCATAAACAAGTGCTGATTTTTTGGTTGCCTAGCAAAAGCTTTATTTAATATAGGTCACACTTGTATTAATAACTGCTTCCAAATATGTTTTTGCCAGTATGTACAAAATTCGGGGTTGAATGGATAATAGGGCCAAAACCACAGTATGATTTTCTGTTCTCTTTGTTCTCTATTTGTTTCCCTACCTATAAAGGGTATAAACCAACAATATAGCTAAAATTGGGCTTCCCAGGTGGCTCAGCTGGTAAAGAATCTGCCTGCCAAGCAGGAGACCTGGGTTGGATCCCTGGATTGGGAAGATCCCCTGGATAAGGGGCCAGCTACCCACTCCAGTATTCTGCCCTGGAGAATCATGGACAGAGAAGCCTTGCAGGCTACAGTCCATGGAGTCGCAAAGAGTCAGACATGACTGATTGACTTTCGCTTCGCTTCAGTTCACTTCATAGCTAAGGGTGAGTTGACACCTTAATCTTTTTTAGCTAATACTAAGTTTGGGCTCTGTGCTTTTAAGGTAGGTTTAATTCTAAGCCTTCACCTCAGCTTTCTGGTGTCACCTGACCTACAGGTTTAATAGCTTTCCTAAGCCCATAAGTAAGTACTTTAAGAAATTTACCATTACTCTGTTGAATTAACTTCTGAGGCCAAATAGAGAGCATCACATTTTAACACACACAAATCATTTCTCAAGATTTAGTAGCTGAGGAATTTTATGAATGAAAAATGATCATTATATGTATGTTCCTTAGATTTAAAAAAAGGAAAATGAGAATAATAATTTACAAAAAGTTATCTCTTATTGTAAAGAGGGTTCTATTTAAAACTGCAGAAATATTATGAAAGTATTTAAAAGTTAGCCAGCGAAAACAACAAACAATTAAGGGGTTAAAATAAGCTATCTAACAAGCAGTGTTACTTTCCCGGGAACAAAAAAATCTGTATTTAGAATCAGTTAACTTACCGAACAAAAAATAACTTGTGCTTTATTTTTGAACTAAAAAAGAAAAATGTAAAGAAATCTTGTTAAAATCAAGTTAAAGAAAAAACCCTGAGAGTTATCAAACACTTAATATATCAGGCCAAAATGAATATCTGAATGGTAAAAAACAATAATTTCAGTTTTGTTAATCATCGTAATATTATTAGCTTTGTTGTTGTTTAGTTGCTAAGTTTTGTCCAACTCTTTGAGACCCCTTGGACTGTAGCCTGTCAGGTTCCTCTGCCCATGGGATCTTCCAGGCAAGAATACTGGAGTGGGTTGCCATTTTCTTCTCCAGGGGATCTTCCCAACCAAGGGATCAAACCTACGTCTCCTGAGTTGGCAGGAAAATTTTTCACCACTGAACCACTGGGGAAGCCCATAATTAGCATTAAGAAATATATTAATGTTCAATGTTCTCTGTTTCCTATGGCCTCAATAATAGGAACATTTTTTTCATCAAGATATCATCATATCACTCAAATATTTATAGAGTGCTGAACAGGTCAAAACAAATTCGTGTTGTTCATGCTACTGTTGACACAACTTGTATAAGAGAAAAATGTATACATGAAAGATAGAGACTTCGAATTACATGATAAAACCTTCATTTTTATGGTCTGTGTTTGTATGTATGTGTGCTCAGTTGTTCAATTGTGTCTGACTTTTTTGACTCCATGGATTGTATCCCCCAGGCTCCTCTGTCCATGGAATTTTCCCAGCAAGAATACCGAAGTGGGTTGCCATTTCCTCCTCTAGGGAATCACCCCAACCCAGGGATTGGACCTGCACTTCCTGTATTGCAGGCAGTTTCTTTACCACTGAGTCACTGGGGCTTCCCATACATTCTTATGGTGAATATTGCTAAATGCTGTATTTTATAGTTTCCATTCCTTCCTAAAACAAACATATCCTCCAAAATAAAAACAACAGAAATAATGGCAACTAAACAAAAGTAATATTTTCTATGGTATTATTATTATTTTTTTAATCTGAACTACTGTCTCAAAATTCCTACTGTCCTGAAATTACACCATAGAATATTTTGAACTTGCTATTGGTAAAATAAAAATCCTTTTGGCTGGGCAGCTCTGTGTTGGATTAATATTCTTGGAATGTTTTACAGATCCCTAATTGACCACCAGAGACAATAAATACGATTCTATAAATGTATGGATTGACAGAAAATTAGAATAAAGTAAATACTAAATCTTAGAGCTGTGCACTTAAGACAAAATATATTTCTTTTAGTACAGACCAAAAGCCTTTGACTGTGTGGATCACAATAAACTAGAAAATTCTTAAAGAGATGGGAATACCAGACCATCTGACATGTCTCTTGAGAAACCTGTATGCAGGTCAGGCAGCAACGATTAGAACTGGACATGGAACAACAGACTGATTCCAAATAGGAAAAGGAGTACGTCAACGCTGTATGTTGTCACCCTGCTTATTTAACTTATATGCGGAGTACATCATGAGAAACGCTGGGCTCGATGAAGCACAAGCTGGAATCAAGATTGCCGGGAGAAATATCAATAACCTCAGATATGCAGATGGCACCACCCTTATGGCAGAAAGTGAAGAAGAACTAAAGAGCCTCTTGATGAAAGTGAAAGAGGAGAGTGAAAAAAGTTGGCTTAAAGCTCAACATTCAGAAAACTAAGATCATGGCATCCGGTCCCATCACTTCGTGGAAAAAAGATGGGGAAACAGTGGAAACAGTGTCAGACTTTATTTTTTTGGGCTCCAAAATCACTGCAGATGGTGACTGCAGCCATGAAATTAAAAAACGCTTACTCCTTGGAAGGAAAGTTATGACCAACCTAGATAGCATATTTAAAAGCAGAGACATTACTTTGCCAACAAAGTTCCGTCTAGTCAAAGCTATGGTTTTTCCAGTGGGCATGTATGGATGTGAGATTTGGACTATAAAGAAAGCTGAGGGCCAAAGAATTGATGCTTTTGAACTGTGGTATTGGAGAAGATTCTTGAGAGTCCCTTGGACTGCAAGGTGATCCAACCAGTCCATCCTAAAGGAGATCAGTCCTGGGTGTTCTTTGGAAGGACTGATGTTGAAGCTGAAATTCCAATACCTTGGCCACCTCGTGCGAAGAGTTGACTCATTGGAAAAGACTCTAATGCTGGGAAGGATTGGGTCAGGAGGAGAAGGGGATGACAGAGGATGAGATGGCTGGATGGCATCACTGACTCAATGGACATGGGTTTGGGTAAACTCCGGGAGCTGATGATGGACAGGGAGGCCTGGCGTGCTGCGATTCATGGGATGCAAAGAGTTGGACACGACTGAGCGACTGAACTGACTGACTGAAGATCTATATATGCATGACAAGGAAATCATATTTAATTTGTTGTAGGTCACTTTCTGTCTTTGGGTGCTTTATGCATAATTTTTCATGAAGTCAATAAGATTTACTCTTTGGTCTCCAAGATCCAAATTGAAAAAATAGATCTCTCCCTTCGCATTTCCACAACAAACAATAATAAAGAAGAAATGACTACAGCACTAAACATTTAGGCTTAATATTTGATAAAGCTAGGAATTTTAAAACAATTTTACATGTATTAATAATGGATAACAATTAAATCTTAAAATATACACAAACGTAGATATAAGTATTAACATGTGTTTATATGAGTAAGAATATAGCCAGATATTTTTTAAAAGGACTACAGACACTCAGCTCAGAAGGAAAACATGGCAGTTACAATTGTGAAATGTAAAAAATGGATTTCTTTATTTCTTAAGGTGAGTTTGACCATATAACATAAAGATTTAAAAAATAGAATGGTATTAATAAGAAGCTTAAACATATTTAAAATTATAATGCTATTTGTTCATCAGAAATACTGTTGTTTAATGTTAAGCAAATAGATAATAGTTTTCTAATTACAAAAAATCCTATTCTTATATGCTTAGAGTTTATCAAGACATTGATACTAAACAGACTTTGTAAAACCACTTGGTTTACAAGTGGATTGTGCATTTTCCCCTCCTGTTAGCAGCGTGTTTTCTTCACTCACTATTTTTCCACATCACCATTCCAGGGTAAAGGTGCAATACAGTTCCATATACCATTCATACACACATAGAAATATACAATTCACAAGAATCTTTCCACAAATGGGGATTTTATATAATATGTATGTCAAAGAAGTATTCACATGCTAATGAGGAATTTAGCAACTCTTCTAACAGCTCATTTGTTGATTTTTGAAAAGGTCTCTCTCAGGGACAAATTCAAATCAATTCTGCCCTTGCACAAAAAATTTGAATACTACGTAAACTTTTAAGTACCTCGTTATTTCTCTTATACTAATTAGTGTTCTGTTTATTACCTTCGGCCTGGAGATTTTCTGAAAATATAAATGTAGTCATATTATTCACTATTAAAAGTTTTCAACAGTTTTACTTAAAAAAAAACCCAAAACTTTAAATTTCTGTATGATAGATGTGTCACTTCATATTTCAGTCTCTTCAAGACATCTCTTGTCTGCCCTTGCCTTATACTCTTCACTCCAGTCAAACCTAAGTCACCGTCGTTCCTCTGCTTGGATCAGTACATGTTATTCCGGGTCTCTACTCCTTTTCTCCACCTTCAGTGAGGTGGATTTCCCCTTCATCTCTGCATAATAAGGGCTTCCCAGGTAGCACTAGTGGTAAAGAACCTGTCCGCCAATGCAGGAGACATAAGAGGTGTGGGTTTGATCCCTGGATCTGGTAGATCCCCTGAAGGAGGGCATGACAACCAACTCTAGTATTCTTGCCTGGAGAATCCCATAGACAGAGGGGCCAGGTGAGTGGGCTACAGTCCATAGGGTTGCAAAGAGTCTGGACAAGACTGAAGCAACTTAGCATGCATGCACTGTGCATAATAATAAATTAATTTCACCTTCTGACCATAAATCTCTGAACTATTCTAGCTGCTTTGACCACTCTCATATATTAAAAAAGGAAGAACCCAAATCAAGTGCATGAGAAGTGAGAAGAATGGAAAGAGCAAGCAAGAGGAAAGGAGGGGCTTCCCTGGTGGCTCAGTGGTAAAAACAAAACAAAACAAAAAAATGGCTGCGATGCAAGGAATGCTTATTCAGTCCCTGCATCAGGAAGATACCCTGGAGGAGGAAATGGCAATCTACTCCAGTATTCTTGACTGGGAAATTCCATGAACAGAGAAGCCTAGTGTGCTACAGCCCATGCGTGGTATAGCAAAGAGTCGGACATGACTTAGTAACTAAACAACAGCAAAAACAGAGGAAAGGTGATTGGTTTAGAACCTCTCCCTGGTTTGGAGAGGCCTGATCTGAGTCACAATTACAAAGGCAATTACTGGAAATCCTCACCTGGTCTGCCTGGCAGGGGAGAGCTGCCCTCTCCAAACCAGACTCTGTACATTCCAGCACTGTAGTCTCTGAGTTGCAGTCAAGGAATTGGCTCCCTCTGTCCAGCCTTGTGCTCTGCACAAGTTTATCTGCATTTCTAGCCCAGGTTCCTTCCTTCAGAGACCTCTTTAAGTGGAGTCTTAGGCTGGGGTTTACAACAGATGCCTCTGCTGAGGCTTTCTTATTAGGGAGTAGGGGGAATTAGGGGAAAAAGGGAAAGCCTTGAAGACAATTTTTCTTCACTCTGACTTAGTGCTCACAAGTTTTCCACTCCTATCCTTCCCTCCCCCTTTGGCTCATTTTTTTTTTTTTTTTGGGATCTTGGGTACATTGAACAGCAAAAGTCTTTTGTTCAGGGCTCCCTCAACACTGAGATAAGCCCAAGTCCATGCTAATCCACTTTACCCTTGATCCATGCCATTAGATGGGGAAAAATGGAAGGTGAGGTGGGGGAGAGAGGTAATTTTTCGAGTTCTGATGGTAACTTTCTTCCACTTGGGAAGTAGGGTGGTGGGATAGGAGATAAACAATATAATGGTTACATTTTCTTAGAAAATAATTGGATATGATATTTTACTAATTTAAAAGTCTAATAAGGGAAGTAAATAGATGCTTGGACAGAAGAGGGGAAGAGATATAGTGATCTGAGGTGTGAGTGAACAGTCAGCCTGCACTGCATAGTGTTTTGAGGATTGTTTGTACTTGGTAATCGCTGTTGTACATAAGCTGGGGAATGGGCCCTGGCACTAAGGCATTTGCCAATACCTACAGTAGAAGTCAGAATAGAGGTCCATTGAATTCCAACCTAAACACTCAAAGCCAGCTGTTATTTTTCGGCTGTCACTCACATTTGAGGTTTATTCAAGATATAGGGTATACTAGATTCTCTACATGTCAAAGGGACTAGGGATTGGAGAACCCTGAAGTTGAATTATGGTATATATTTACACCACAAAAAGAGGCAGTAGGGTGCATCTAAAATTACATATTTAAACTTCTGTAAACCATTTATGAGTTCTTTTTACCATAAGCTGAGCAAAGATATTTATCTTAGCCTTGCATGAATTAGCATGAGACCCACAATTTATAAATTCTTGAATTCCACCTGGAATTAAGGTATGTGTTTGTAAAACTGATATAATAGTTTTATAATAGTTTCTTACTGAAAGTCACATGACTGCATCCTAAATACTGCTTTCTGTTACACATCGATAACAGTCATTTCACATCAGAAATTGAGAACACAAGTCAATATTGCTTTGAGTAATTGAATAAAATACAAATTTAGATGTTAATATATAAAAGGAAGGCAGAATGCTAATAATTGATAAACTTTAAAACTTTTGGAAGAAAAGGAGTCAGGTATTATTTAAGTCAAATCTTTAGTAAAATACTCCAAAATATATGCCTAAGAATAAAGAGAATTATTGTAGATAAAAATATAAGATATTACTTAACATTTAAGAACATATTCTTCTTGATTTAGTATCTATTCATACTCCTTCTTAATTATTGGCTAAATTTCAAAAATACATTTCCTATAAAACATCAAACACTACATTGGATTTAGAATTTTAGAGGCTCAAAATAAAAAAAAGTAACTATTGTTATATTTTATAATTTATAATATGTGATGAAACACTGTACTGAATGTAGGAAAAAAATGATGGAAGTTAATAAAATAAAATTTTTAAATAATTGACTCATTTAGTAAACATTCTTTAAGCACCTATAATGTCAGACATCATGCTAGGGCCTGGTAACACATATTTTAAAAATGTATTTTCTGAAAGGATCAAATTGAAGTTAAAATTAACTGGTGCGTTCTGATTAAAGTGTTTTTTTTTTTAATTTTAATATATCAGAAAATTTGTTAGAAAAATCAGTTTGCCATTTCCCATTAATTTAATAGATGCTTCAAAAATCAAGCTGGTTATAAATTCCATACCAAAGATAAGTTTGATAATCATAGCTGAAATTATAAAAGTCTGTCTTACACACATACGACTTTTTGAATTCATCACTCTAAAAGTCATATAAGAACTAAACTTTTGATTTAAAAAAGGCCATGAAGAATATCTGCCAAATACTAAGAAAAGCAGATTTTGACCTACTCCAGAATGTCCTTTCCCATTCCTTCTTGCCTCCATGCCTTACACTTTTTTTTCAGCAAAGAGACAGTCACTTTTAAAAGTGAGTTTTAAGGAGAAAAAAAATCAGCAGAAGATCTGCATCAAGACTCAGAAAAAAAAAAATAAAACATGAAACAACAACAACAAATATCAGTTAAAAATCACCATAATAGATTCTTTAAACAAATCATTTTCTATAGCTTCAGTGAAGATTTAGATATTAAAAACAAAAACACAACAACAAGAATCAAAAGGCCTTTAAGAAATATCAAGAGGGGCAGGGAAGAAACTACAGAAAGAAGGAAGGAAGGTATGTAGTGAGGACAAATTTCAAGACAAAATAAGAGGATCAAAAGTGAACTGACATGGTTTAGAGGAAAAACTAAAGAAAAAATTGCCACATTTCAAGGGGAAGTGGGAGAGTAGGGGAAAGAGGAGAGGGAGGATGGGAAGAGAGAAGGAGAAGACATACAACTTAACACAGACCTGGGGTACTCAGGCATGAGGAATTCACACAAAACAAGATGAAAAAGGATGAAGATGTACAGTTACACATTATAGTGGAGATAGATGACACTCTTGAAATCTGGTTGATTGGTTTTCAAAAAGAAATGTACAAGAATCAAAAGGAAAAGAAAATAATTCAAAATATATAACAAGCAATACATAAATTTTGAATAAATGAGTGTTTGAAGCTACAAATTGAAAGAAAACATTTATTCTAGGAAAAATTTCTATGAAGTCATCACTTTGCAGGTTTTTGCCTACAAATAGCCTCATATTTAAATCATTCACATGTCAGCTAACAGGGAGGCTGTGCTAATGACTCTGCATCAGATAAGAGTCACTACTGGTCCATGATTCCACACCTTGATTTCTTCTAAAGCACTGATCACTGTCTGACATTACATGGATAGATAGCAGATAGACAAATAAATAGATATTTGTCAATTGCCTATCTCCCCAATTAGAATGCATGTTCCAAGAAGGCAACATTTTTTAATTACTATTTAATTTCCAGTAACTACACTGATACATGGAAGGTATTTCATGAGTATTTACTGTGCAAATAATTAAATATTTTTAATATATAAAGAATCATTTATTAATATGGCCAAAAAAGGAGCAGATCATGTTCAAGAGTGAACGCTATTGATCTGAGTTCTCCAGAGTAGCACGCCTGCTTAAGGACAGAGGGGCAAGGAAGGGCTTATGGAAAGTGTATCCTGACAACTAACTTCTAAATGTACAGATAATAGGCAAGAATTCACAAGAATGTTTCGGAAATAAACATGATCTGTTCTTGAAAATAATATTTTTGAAGATACAAGAAAGTAAGATGAGATTAAACATTTCAACAATACTAAATTACTTCAGTTGTGTTTCAACTCTTTGCAACTTCATGGACTGTAGCCCTCCAGGCTCCTCTGTTCATGGGATTCTCCAGGCCGTAATACAGGAGTGGGTTTCCACACCCTCCTCCAGGGGATCTCTCCAACCCAGGGATCAAACCCACCTTTCTTAGGTCTCCTGCATTGTCAGGCCAGTTCTTTACCACTAGTGAAACCAGGTAAGTCCACAGTGAAATCCTGATAATGAATGGGAGTGATCTATTTAAATGAGATTGTTGGATGGTATCACCAGCTCAATGGACATGAGTTTTAGCAAGCCCTGGAGATGGTGAAGGACAGGGAAGCCTGCTGTGTGCAGTCCATGGGGTCACAAAGTGTCTGACAGGACTGAGTGAATGAACTACAAATTAATTAAGCAAGAACTACTCGGGGGATAAATCACTATCTTATTGCAATAGGTGACAATTATGTCTATTCCCATATAATATCTTTCATAGTTTTAAAATATACTATTCTGTGTATTTTTTAAAGTAATTATTTTATTTCTAAATATGAATCTATTAAAATCCACAAAATCATTTTCCAAAACTGGCTATGTACCTCTTTCCCCTGCCTTTCAACGTTGCTTTGCTCTCTTCTACAGAGAATATGGCATCATTCACTCAATGGACATGAGTTTTTGAGTTAACTCCGGGATATAGTGAAGGACAGGGAAGCCTGGTGTACTGCAGTCCATGGGGTTCCAAAGAATCAGACATAACAGTGACTGAAAACAACAACAGAAAATGTATTTGGAAATAAAGCATTATGCTCTTGCTATTATCAGCATCCTAGTGACCATTGCAGAATGTTTCTTTAGTGATTTTATTGAGAATTAGAGAAGTAGAGAATTGAAGTGGACAGGCTTATAAATCGTGGTGTTTGGGCAGGCTTCTAAAACGTGGAGATGCTGCCAGCTGTAAGCAGATTCCCCTTCTCAGCATGGATTAAGAAAGCTAACACACCATTGAACCGATCTTCCTACTCATGGTTAAAATAATCCCTGAGGATGTATAATGAGCAAATGCTTTTATTTCTTCAAAATTGAATTTCAAATTTACGACCAGTATCTCCTATGGGTTTTACTTTATTTTTCTTTAATCTAGGATTGTTTATATATATTTACAACTTAAAACACATATGGCCTTAAATAACTCACCCCATGAACTCATTACATATAAAATAATGCCTTTTTTATTTGGTATTTATTCTCATAATTACAGTAACTGAAAAGTGTTGATTATAACTAATTAAAGTCAGATAAAGGAACATCCATACTACTATTTTAGAAATGAGACAGTATTCACTCACACCACATGTGCCTCATAAAGATAACAATTAATACTGAATGTGCTAAATATTGAATCAATGACATTTATTCACGATAAAGAATAAAACTGGATATTTTCCCCCCTTTGAAACAAAAGACAAAAACTTTGGTACATGTTGCCCTCTAGTGGAATTTTTTAAATCCACAGTTGAATTATATTTTGGTGTGGTTTCAGTATCTGCAGTAGAAAGTTTACTAACAAGAATGACTTTAAAGACAAATCAATTTATTTCTTTTAAAATTTATTTTAAACTGCAGCCGGCCAGGCTCCTCTGGTCCATGGAATTCTCCAGGCAAGAATACTGGAGCGGGTTGCCATTCCCTTCACCAGGGGATCTTCCAGAGCCAGGGATCGAACCTGGGTCTCCCATATTTCAGGCAGATTCTTTACCATCTGAACCACAAGGGAAACCCTTTAAAATGGTAAATATTATAAAATGATTTTCCACTAGTTGTTTGTAGTTGACAGTTTTACTTTTAAAATTTAAGAATTAGAAAAAAAAAAGTCTCTTCTAGCCAGTAAAGACCAAGAAGGTATGATTCATGTAAAATGGAAAGTGGAAGTAGAGAACAAGGTACATAATTTTATTTTCTTAGAATCTTTGGGAAAAAAAAGTTATCAAAGTTGACTATAAAGCTATTATCAAAAATTTACATCTAAGACTAGGATGACTAAAACTATATTTTACTTTCTCGGTGGAAAGTAATAATTTGAAAGCTCATAATATGAACAAATAAGAAATACTGTTCACTGAAATATAAAAAAAAAATTTTCAGAAGCATTTGTGTCACATTTTGATTTCTTGCAGAAATATTTCATTGTGCTCCATTTCTGCAAATTAATTTTTCTTTTGTTTATAACTTCAATATATATTGCCAGATATATTTTTCTTATTTACATTCTAGTACAGAAGAGGTAAATGTACCATGTATACAAAACATATTCTATTTATAATAAGCATTTAGAATTATGCATCGTTAATCCACCGTTTTACATCACTGCTTGATTCCTATTTTATTACTGCTTGTCTTTTACAGTGAAGCTTCCCAGGTGGCTCAGAGTAAAGAATCTGCCTACCAAAGAAGAGACAATTCCTGGGTCAGGAAGATGCCGTGGAGAAGGAAATGGCCACCCACTCCATATTGCCTGGGAAATCCCATGGACAGAGAAGTTTGGCGAGCTATAGTCCACGGGGTCGCAAAGAGTCAGACAATACTAAGCAAATAAACAACATCTTTTACAATACATAAAAGTTTAAATGTGCGTAGAATAAGAATTGTTACTTATGGACTTGTGTCGATTTCCATTCACTAAAAATTAATTTTAAAATACAGCACCTCAAATAATTGTAGAGATACCAAGATCTGTGATTCAGCATACCCTATGAAAAATTTTGTGATGAGTATTTGATCAATTATATTTCTTATTTACTCATTAGCATACTCCCATTCAAAAATAAAATTTAAAAGCAATTTAAGCTAGTGAACACAGTTATATCAAGAAATTATAAAGAAATTAAAAATAGACCTGGATTATTTGAAGAATGATAAATATATCTTAAGAAATCTGTATGCAGGTCAAGAAACAACAGTTAGAACAGGACATGGAACAACAGAGTGGTTCCAAATCAGGAAAGGAGTATGTCAAGGCTGTATACTGTCATCTTGCTTATTTAACTTATGTGCAAAATACACAATGTGAAATGCTGGGCTGGATGAATCACAAGCTGGAATCAGGATTGCCGGGAGAAATATTAATAACCTCAGCTATGCAGATGACACCTCACTTATGGCAGAAAGTGAAGAAGATCAAAAGAGCTGCTTGATGAAATTTAAAGAGGAGAGTGAAAAAGCTGGCTTAAAACTCAACATTCAAAAGACAAAGATCATGGCATCCGGTCCCATCATTTCAAGGCAAATAGATGGGAAAACAGTGGAAACATTGACAGACTTTATTTTCTTGGTCTCCAAAATCACTGCAGGTAGTGACTGCAGCCATAAAATTAAAAGAAAATTAATTGGAAGAAAAGCTATAACAAGCTCCTTGGAAGAAAAGCTATAACAAGCTCCTTGGAAGAAAAGCTATAACAAACCTAGACAGTATATTAAAAAGCAAAGACATTACTTTGTTGACAAAGGTCCATATAGTCAAAGCTATGATTTTTCCATAGCTTTTATGGATGTGGGAGTTGGACCATAAAGTAAACTGAGAGCTGAAGAACTGATGCTTTTGGTGTTGGAGAAGATTCTTGAGAGTCCCTTGGACTGCAAGGAGATCCACCAGTCAATCCTAAAGGAAATCAGTCCTGAATATTCATTGGAAGGACTGAAGGTGAAACTCCAATACTTTGGCCACTTGATGCGAAGAACCGACTCATCGGAAAAGACCTTGATGCTGGAAAATATTGAAAGCAGGAGGAGAAGGGGACAACAGAGGATGAGATGGTTAGCTGGCATCACTGACTGTACGGACTTGAGCTTGAGCAAGCTCTGGGAGTTTTGAAGGACAGGGAAGCCTGGCGTACTGCAGTCCATGGGGTTGCAGAGTCAGACATGACTGAGTGACTGAACTGAACTGAAATATATCTATAGCTCAAATTAAAGTTAACAACTCATTTTTGTCTCATAATTTAACTTATAATAATGTATAAGAAAATTTGTTCAATCTGCAGGTCACAATCTGTAGGTCATTTTTTTCTCTTTTAAATAATAAATGTCATTTTCATTTTATATTTTACATTATGATATCCTTATTATGGATTAAGTGTCCACAATCTTTCCCTTTGTTCAATTTATGTTTAAAACAGTGACTACAAGGAAAAAATAAACATAAGTATGATTAGAAATTTTTTAAAAAATAAAGCATAGAAATGAATAGTTTTATTATTAGTTTTGTCATGGGACATGTTGAATATTTTCACTAGGTACCAAAGGTAGCTTCTGATGGAACTGAAGTTTTCATTTGTCCTCAGTGAGTAGTTGAACTCAATCTTGTCAGTACTTTGATCATTTTCCACTTACATTGCTCCTACGAAAGACCTGCTTTTGCAAGACCCTCACCCTGCTGTGGTTGCCCTGACTCCATGTCATCTTCTCTACTGAAATCTGACATGAGTCCTTTTTGCTAGTATGAATTAGAGTTCTATTATTCAAAGCATATTTTAGAAAACATTTCATTTCAATTTTTAAACTGAGAAGGGCAGGAAGGGATGGTATTAGTGAGGTCTACATTCAAATAAGATTGAGAAACTCCAAGTGCTTAACCATAGCTTTCTATTAATACTTATCACACGTTCAGAAAGGTTAAATATTAAACGGGCTAATATAGCCTCAATGTCAAGGTTCAATGCATTTTATACTAGGGGGCCTAAGCAAATGAGTAGGGCTCTAATATGAAATTTCAAGAGATCAGGTCAAATGAGCTGTGTAATATTGATATATTTAGAATATAATATGTGCATCTCATCTCCTCTCCTCTTCTCTTCCCCCTACCCTCTTTCTCACCTTCCTCACCTCTCACTACCCAGGAAGACACCCTAAATCATGACATGCATCATACATTTGTCTGACTAATTTTGGAAGACATCAAAGCATAGGGCTTCCCTGGTTGCTCAGTGGTAAAGAATCCATCAGCGAAAGCAGGAGATGTGGGGTTTGATCCCTGGATCAGGAAGATCCCCTGGAGAAGGAAATGGCAACCCATATCCAGAATTCTTGCCTGGGAAATCCCACAGACAGAGGAGACTGGCAGACTACAGTCCATGGGGTCTCAAAGAGTTGAGCACAACTGAGCATGCAGCACGATGCCTTCAAGCAAGGTTTGGCAAAGTATGGATGGCACAGTTCTTCACCTCTTTTGGTAAACACATATCTACTGGAACACTGCAAGGCTCTTTTGTTTATGTATTGCCCGTGGCTGCATTCCTGTTACAATGGCAGATTTGAGAAGTTGTGACAGAAACCATGGATCACAAATCCTAAAAGATTTGCAGATAACATTTACCCCACTGTGTTCTAAAATAGTTTTGTTATCTCAACCAACCCATGAGGCTCTTCGTGGATGACTCTGTCAGTGACCTGGCACAGCTCTAGAGATCCTCTCATCTCTCTGAACAGAACAGGGCAGATGTTAATTCAGGGCCTTGATGTCATCTGAGGGTCTCTGGAGTGAAGTGTACATCTGATACCAGGACTACTAAAGCTGATAATGCTATTGACCCTTAGAATGGAGTCTCTACACCAATTCATCTACTCTGTCAGTGCACAGAGCGTGTGTGTGTGTGTGTGTGTGTGTGTGCGTGCACTCAATCATATCTCTTTGCAACTCTAACAGATAGCCCTGTAGATCAAATGAAATCAAAGAAAAGCAGTCAGCTGTGTTCTCTCCCTTGCCATCAGAACTTTTAGAAAAAAAAAAAAAAATCATGCACTGAACACAGTTAAAGGGTTAGTTTGTTAACCTAAACACATTTGCATTCTTTTTCATATTAGTTTCAGCTGACTCATCAGAAAAGAAACTGATGCTAGGAAAGATTGAAGGCAGGAGGAGAAGGGGACCAAAGAGGATGAGATGGTTGGATGGCATCACTGACTCAATGGACATGAATTTGAGCAAGCTCCAGGAGATGGTGAAGGACAGGAAAGCCTGGCATGCTGCAATCCATGGGGACACAAAGAGTTGGACACTTTTGAGTGACTGAACAGCAACAATGAGACAAGAAGTATTTTTCATCTTATCACTGAAGCTGTAAATCATTTTTTTGTGTGCAAACCCAATTCCTATATTTTTTAAGTTTCTTGATATATGTTTTCAAGTCCATAAGACTTTCACATATACTAATAATGGTCATTATCAGGTTTGAGTATATTCAACAGTGGTTTCTCTGCAGTTGAGTTTAAGAAATGTGTAAAGTTGTTTTAGGTAACCACGACACTATGTTGACTTAAAAAGGTAAGGTTGGACTTAGCAATTTGAGTCAGAGAGCTCTAACAGTAACACATATCAGCTTAGAGAAAGTACAGCCTTTTGCTTACCTTATATGGGATGAAGCTACTAGTAAGGCTTGAGGGAATAAAGCAAGATGTTGTCCAGCGATAGAGCATCGCTCAGAAAACTCAGGTCAATTGACGCTGGGTACCCTCAGGTAAGGTACTTCAATGTGTCTTCAATTATCCCCTTTCTACAAATAACAAAATCATAAGCCCCCTACAGTGGAGGCTATGCGTGTAGACAGAGTGATATGGTATACTCAGAGAAAGAAATAAGTGAAAAAGTAGCAACTACCAAGTCATGTTTATAACTTCATCATTTTCTCTGGAAAATCTGTTTTCAGTCTTACTGTATAAAATCATGATAAATGGAAGCATGTTTTTCCCATCGTATTTGAAAACAATGGTCATTGTCTGGATTTGTCTAAAAAGTCAGAAATTGATGTGATTTATTCAACAAAGACTTCTGTCATTTGGGAGAAACATTGACAGAATGGCCATCTTATGGTTTGTGAAGGAGGCTTTATGTTCTTCTTATTTAAATTTACGAGCTTTACTTTCTCAAGACACAGAAGGAATTTGATTATAATTAATAGAATTTCCAAGGTCTGGGCTCACTTTGAGGTTCTGTAAAACTGTGTCTTTACATAAGCCAATATGTGATGGTGTACTAAAAGTTCTAAACTCAGGTCATATTACTAATATCAAGGAATTAACAAAAATTATAACAATCACATTTGAAATGCTGTAAGTTGAATTTATATGTAACATTATAATGTTATGAACTGATTATAATACTGCTAATGAACATTTATATTAAAATAACTTCATATATCTATATCTATATATCTTTTTTATCTTTCCTTTAATTTTGTGAGGTAAAATTCATTGTACTTAGGGCATAAACTTTTTTGGAAATAATTTGTACCTAAAAATATCTGTTGTTCAGATGAGAAAATAATAGCAAAAGTCAGATTGAAATATAAATGCATAAATATGTATTCAAACTTTTGTAAAAGTGTAAACTTGTACTATAAAATGCTGTAAATAAAAGGTTTATTTTCTGATTACCTTTGCTGTAAAAAATGCAGAGAACCTAAAACCAAAGAAATGATAAAACTAGAATTTAAAGCTATCTTTTGTTCTGAATTTGAAAACTTGAAACAAAACTGCATGCAGAATGGTTTTCTTTTCTAAAGAAATATTTCAGTGAATTAATTTAATGATTATTACAGATTATTCTATTTCACTATTGTTTAGGGAAAAATTAAAGGACCCACAATTTGAACTGATATTTATTCTTTAATTTTCTTAGCATATTGGAATGGACAATACAAAATTTCACAGGACAAAGGCTAACAGAGTTTTGTCAAGTGAGCACACTGATCATAGCACTCTTATCCAAAAACACAATAGACAACTCTACACATGGACGTCAATAAATATTCAACTGAAATCAGATTGATTATGTTCTTTGCAGCCAAAGATGAAAAAGTTCTATATTGCATGCAAAAACAAGACCTGAAGCAGATTGTGGCTCAGATCATGAACTCTTTATTGCAAAATGCAGGCTAAAATTGAAAAAGGTAGGGAAAAACCACTAGGCCATTCAGGTATGACATAAATAAAATTGCTTATGATTCATACAGTGGAAGTGACAAATAGATTCAAGGGATTAGATCTGTAGACAGAGTGCCTGAAGAACTGTAAACGGAGGTTCATAACATTGTACTGAAGGTGGAGATCAAAACCATCCCAAAGTAGAAGAAATGAAAGAAGCCAAAGTAATTGTCTGAGGTGAAAGTTGCTCAGTTGTTTCCAACATTTGCGACCCCATGGACTATACAGTCCATGGAATTCTCCAGGCCAGAATACTGGAGTGGATATCCAGGTCCTTTCTCCAGGGGATCTTCCCAACCCAGGCATTGAACCCAGGTCTCCTGCATTGCAGGCAGAATTTTTACCAGCTGAGCCACCAGGGAAATCCAAGAATACTGGAGTGGGTAGCCTATCCCTTTTTCAGGGGATCTTCCCAATGCAGGAATCGAACCAAGGTCTCTGGCATTGCAAGCAGATTCTTTACCAGTTGAGCTATCGTGGAAGCCCAAGAAGGCTTTACAAATAACTAAGGAAAGAAGAGAAGCTAACAGCAAAGGAGAAAGGGAAAGATATACCCAACTGAATGCAGAGTTTCAGAATAGCAAGGAGAGATAAGAAGGCCTTCTTAAATGAACAATGCAAAGAAATAGAGGAAAACAATAGGATAGGAAAATCTCTTCCAGAAAACTGGAGATCAGTTTATCAAGGGAATATTTCAAGCTAGGATAGGCACAATAGGGCTTCCCTGGTGTCCCAGCTGGTAAAGAATCTGCCTGCAATGGGGGAGACCTGGGTTCGTCCCCTGGGTTGGGAAGATGCCCTGGAGAAGGGAAAGGCTACCCACTCCAGTATTCTGGCCTGTAGAATTTCATGGACTGTATAGTTCACTGGGTCCTAAAGAGTCAGACACAACTGAATAACTTTCACTTTCATTTTCACTTTGGGCACGATAAAGGGCAGAAACTGTAAGGACCTACCAGAAGCAGAAGAGATTAAGAAGAGGTACCAGGAATACACAAAAGAACTACACAAAAAATGGTCTTAATGACTGGGATAACCAGGATGGTGTGGTGAGTCTAGAAACAGACATCCTGGAGTGTGAAATCAAGAGGGCCTTAGGAAGCATAACCGTGAACAAAGCTAGTGGAAGTGACAGAATTCTAGCTGAGCTATTTCAAATCCTAAAAGATGATGCTATTAAAATGCCGCACTCAAAATATCAGCAAATTTGGAAACTCAGCAGTGGCCTCAGGATTGGAAAAGTTCAGTTTTCATCACCATCTCAAAGAAAGGCAATGTCAAAGAATGTACAGACTACTGCACAATTGTGCTCATTTCACATGCAAGCAAAGTAGTTCTCAAAATTCTCCAAACTAAGCTTCAACAGTACATGAACTGAGAACTTCCAGATATATAAGTTGGGTTTAGAAAAGGCAGTGGAATCAGAGATCAAATTGTCAACATGTGTTGGATCACAGGGAAAGCAAAGGAATTCCAGATAAACATCTACTTCTGCTTCATTGACTACACTAAAGCCTTTGACTGTGTGGATCACCACAAACTGTGAAAAATTCTTAAAGAGATCGGAATACCAGACCACCTTACCTGCCTCCTGAGAAACCTGTATACAGGTCAAGAAGTAACAGTTAGAACCGGACATACGACAGCAGACTGATTCAAAATTGGGAAAACAGTAGGACAATGCTGTATATTGTCACCCTACTTATTTAATGTACATACAAAGTATATCATGAGAAATGCCAGGCTGGATGAGTCACAAGCTGGAATCAAGACTGCAAGGAGAAATATCAACAACCTCAGGTATACAGATGACACCACCCTTATGGCAGAGAGCAAAGAGTAACTAAAGAACCTCTTGATGAAAGTGAAAGAGGAGAGTGAAAAAGCTGGCTTGAAACTCAACATTAAAAAAAAACAAATGAAGATCATAGCATCTGGTCCTGTCATCTCATGGCAAATAGAAGGGGAAAAAGTGGAAGTAGTGATAGATTTTATTTTCTTTGTCTCCGCAATCACTATGGACTGTGATTTCAGCCGTGAAATCAAAAGCTGCTTGCTCTTTGAAAGGAATGCTATGACAAACCTAGACAGTGTATTTAAAACCAGAGACATCACTTTGCTGACAAAGGTCTGTATGGTCAAAGCCATGGTTTTTCCAGTAGTCATGCGCAGATATGAATGTTGGACTATAAAGAAGGCTGAGTGCTGAAGAATTGATGCTTTCAAACTGTGATGCTGGAGAAGACTCTTGAGAGTCCCTTGGATGGTTGAGAATTCAAACCAGTCAATCCTAAAGAAAATCAATCCTGACTATTCATTGGAAGGACTGATGCTGAAGCTGAATACTTTGGCCACCTGATGCGAAGAACCAACTCATTGGAAGGGACCTTGATTCTGGGAAAGATTGAAGGCAAAAGGAGAAGAGGGGCAGCAGAGGATAAGATAGTTAAATAGCATCATCAACACAATGAAAATGAATCTGAGAAAACTCCAGGAGATAGTGGGGAGTGCTGAAGTCCATGGGGTTGCAATGAGCTGGGCATGACTTAGGGACTGGACAACAGCAAAGGTAGATATTTATAACTGCAAAAATTCTACTAATACTACAAAATCTTTAATAAGCAGTAGTTGTGTGTATGTATACTCACCTCTGTTTATTTTTCTGTGTTTGTATGTGTGTGTATGCATGCAAGAGATGCTTAGTAAAGCATCTGAAAGTTCTGAATACTTTCTCTTTTCAGTAAGGTAAATTGTCATGTGATTGTAATGAGAGGTATATTCCATTTTATAAGTCTTCAAATACTTCATAGGTGCTAAGAGTGCCTCCCTAACAACCTTTTAAATATTCAATTCCATGAAAATTATATTCTTTTATTGAAATGAATTCCTGTGTAATCCATCATTGAGGTGGAATTAGTATGAATTTGCTGCATAAAGTGTCATCATTAATGGAAAAATTCATCTCCAGGCAAAGACATTTTAATTTATTAAATTATTTCAATATATATTTCCTTTCCTTTAACTGACTTTCTTGTTTTGTTCAGATCCTCTTCAGTCTTCTAATAAAGAAGAAATATGAAAAAGGAGAGGGAGGTAAAGGAGAGGAAGAGGAGAAAGAGAAAAGAGGAGGAGGCGTAAGTGAAGGAAAAAGAAACAGATGGAAAAAGCTAGGGGGTGGGGGCTTTACCTCAGTATACAAAATTTGGAGGTTTGGAGAGAAAAAAGAATTGCTGCCTAATAACAGGGAAAGCTACTCTAGTTCCGAGTAGTTTTTAATATCTTTTTTTTAAAAATGTATTTCTTATTTATTTGTATGGGTCTTCGTTTTGGTCTGTGGGATCCTCAATCTTCCTTATGGCATGAGGAATCTTTAGATGGGGCAGGTGGGATCTTTAGTTGCAGCATGCAAACTCTTAGTTAGGACACGTGGGAGCTAGTTATCTGACTGATCAAACCTGGGACCCATGTATTGGGAGCTCTGAGTCTCAGCCACTGGACCACAAGGCAAATCTCTCTTGTGCACTAGCTTAACAGTCCATCTATTAGAGAAAAGATGTAAGAGGAGCAATAAAATTGAAAGAGAGATATAGATTATGCCTTCCATAGACTTACTCTGTAGTAAAGTAGATCAAGGACTTCCCTGGTAGTTCAGTGGTAAAGAATTCACCTGCCAGTGCAGGAGATGTGGGTTTGATTCCTAAATTGGAAAGATCCCCTGAAGAAAGAAATGGCAACCCACTCCAATATTCTTGCCTGGGAAATTCCATGGACAGAGGAGCCCGGCAGGCTACAGTCCATGGGGTGACCAAGAGTCAGACATGACTTAGCAATTGAAAAATGACAACAAACTAGATCATACGGGTGAGAAAGGATGATAACAGAAGAAAGATTTATTTCAGTAACACACACAGTGATGGGTTTACAGAATCATAAGTTATTTATTGTTGTAATTTTAAGATACAGTTTCAGGGAAGAGAGCATTTGAGGTATGTCTTGAAGGTTGGATATGGCACTAGGTATGGATAACAGAGGGGATTCCAGGTCACAGGAACAACGTGCATGAGTGAATAAAGGGGTGACCGTTGGCACTTGGGGAACAGTAACTGACTCAAGTAGGACAAAATATAAACTAGGGCAAGAGGGTGAGTGACTGGCAATATATTTAAAGAAGAGTTTGAAGAATGTCTTGTTGAGCAAATAAAGAATCTGCATTTTATTAAGACATAAAAGGGGGTTTCAGAAGGCTTTGATTTCATTAATTTATTATTGTGATAGGATTTGTTCTTAATATGACAAGTGTGTTGAGATTTCATGATCAGATATTTGTTTTTCCAAAAGAAGTTCTTCCTCATGGCAGTGAGGAAGATTTGAAACAGAAAATGACTGGAGGAATTAATAGTAATTAGAAGATTAAATATATGGATGATAAGCAGTTACAACCACTAATCAGCATGTAGTATGAGAAAAGAAGATGGAGCAGAAGTGATGCTGAAGGAAGAATAATTAGAATTTATCAGTAGACTGAAAGTAGGAACAAGGAAAATGGGTCAAATTCAAACCCACAAGATGCCAATACTAAGTTTCAGACAAAAGAGATAGGAAGATAATGAGACAAAGCAATTTTAAGGAAGAATTGGTGAGTTTGATTTTGAATATGTTGAGTTTCAAGTGTCATAGAGATATACACGTACCTTTTGAACTTTAGGTAAGTGAAAACATGAAACTTGTGAGTTAAGAGGAATTTGAATTTGTTATCCATTAACCAAATATCTAAGCCTCACATCTGAGAAGTTACAGAAGCCATAGGCATTTATGTGTCAGGAGAGTACACATGGCCAGTACTTTATGTAGCATTTCACCCACATTCATCCTATCCATCCACTCAGACTTCCTAGGGCTCCCTCTTGAGAACCGGCACTGTTTCACATCATGAGATGAAAGCTTGTGTTAGATCAAGACCCTCATAATAATGTTTAGAGTCCATGAACCAGCTTGTTAAAAATAAGAGAGTGAGGGACATGATGGTGTACAAAATTAGGACTGTGTCATTTGAAATCTAATATGACAACTTGGAAGTGGGCCTTTTGATAAAAATGTAGCTCATTATCGGCTATACCCCAATGAAAATAAAAAGTTTAATGTTAAAATATGTAGCTCAGAAGCAGCCACCTACCAAGGTCCCTACAGACCTCGAGCACAACTGTGCAAGAGCCCCAAGTACATCCAAAGCAGGTTTGCCCAGACATAGTGGGCAGTGGAGAGGACTCTGTACATTGTCAGCACATCATCTTAAATCTACCAGCGGATTCTGAGTTAGCCATTGTATAGCTATATTTAAGTTATAATTTAAGATATTCAAGATGTATTTGGCCTCCAAGTATTACAAACACTATCTGGACTACTAGAAATAAAGAAGGGGAGGGGTTTAGTTGCTTATCTCTCTGTTCAAATCACTGCATAGCAATGCTCCAAGGATAGGACAGAGCAAAAGGATATAAATTTGCAGGGAAAGTCTTTGTAGCCTTTCAGTAATCTCCCCAATGTTCATCCCTTATACTGTGAAAATTAGAAGTGTGGAACAGTTTTACTAGTCCTTTTAAAACTTGACAAATTCCTTTTAAAACTTGACCAATTTGTCATATTGCTTGTCAGAGAGAAAAATTGGTTTCTTAAGATGTTTAACTTTGCAAATCTGTGTACTGCCAAACCTTGGTTTCTTTGCAACAACATGGGTATGATTCTATGAGGTCAGTAGGTAGTGTCATGGTTTTACTAATATATAATTTTTCTTTAATTAATATTGTTTAATAATGCTTATGAAGGTTCTTTACCATTATTCATGGTATTATGGTCTAAATGTGTCCCCTACAAATTCTTGTGTTAAAGCCCTAACTGCCATTACCTCAGAATCTGAGTGATAAAGTCTTTAAAGGTGATTACATTAAAACTTGGAGATAAAGTCTTTAAAGGTGATTATATTAAGACGAGGTAATACAGGAAGGGCTCTAATCCATAAGATGGGTGTCCTCATAAGAAGAAGAAACGAGGACATAGATACAAACAGAGGAGACAAACATGTATAAACCAAGGAAAGAGACCTAGAGGAAATCAATCTTGCTACCACCTTGATCTTAGACTTCTAGCCTCCACAACTGTAGAAAATGAATTTCCACGTTGAAGCCACCCAACATGTGGTACTTTGTATGGCAAAGTACCCAGCAAATATACAAATCCTAGCAAACTAATATACATGACAACAAAGATCTAGTCTTTGAACTGCCATTCCCCAATAGAATATAAGCAATATAATAAGTGTTATTATATTGCTTAAATGAAAGTAATTTCCACAAAAATATACATTTTCATTACCCTAAATGAGAATTCTTAGAAAATATGTTCAATAAAACTTGTGTTAGTATAACAAAACAAAATGCAGTATCAAGCACTATTTCTATTTATCTCTAAAAAAGAAATCAAAATTATAAATGAAGCAATTGGATTTAGCTCAACAAAATGAGTGAGCTTGCATTTAGCATAGTTTTTGTTGGAAGCTGGTCAAGAATTACATAACATTCTCTTATTCAGTAAACAGCCAGTGATTCATAATAAATATTCTTTATTGGCATAATTGGTTTACTTTTATTAGAATTCAACTATTTCATTTAAGGAAGAAGCTGATAAAGCAAAGTGTAAATGTACTACAGCACTACTGAAATGAACATATGTTTGAAAAAAGAGTAGTTATTTTTTCAGGGTACTTCAAATATCTTTAAGTGTTTTTCATAATATATTCATAACTCCTTAGCAAATGTAGCTTCTACATGTAGGGGCACATCACTAATTTATTACAAAAAGATAAAATGCTATTTTGGGGGGACTGTTTTTATCATGGAATGAGAATTATCTCAAACCTGAAGCAATCACCTAGACTTATCTTTTTCTTCTGAAAGAACTAGTCTAACATATCCTGTGATTATGGCTGGCTCTCTTTTACTTTTTTCCAGGAAGGCAGCCAAATTCCAGTAATTAACAATATTTATGGCTGGGTTCAATCTCACTTGCTGAAGTTTAAACACCTTTCTCTTTAAAGTCCTTATTTATGCTCATTTTAAATATGGTCTCTTGTTTACGTCAAAGCTAGTATACAGGCTGCATCCTGCCTGAAGAAATTTCTGGGAAAGTCTGAGGAAATTCAGACTTTCAACATTCAGAAAGTTCACTCTCCACATGGTCATATACAGTAAACGTTTATGAATATTGTTGAATTTTCCACTATTTCTCATCATTTCCCTTTTATTGCATATGCAGATTTTAATTCCATATTCACTTATGAGATTATTTGATTACCACTTTTCTCCCTTATATACTAGAGCACACATATTTTTGCTTAATCTTGCTCAGGACTTAGCTCAAACTGGATATATAACAAGCCCTCAATATATCCTGGTTTCTAAACTAGCTTGTACAGTTTAATAAATAATGTTGAAGAAATTCCTCCTCAGTCTTAACTTCCATCCATAAACCACACTAATACATTTCTTTGAAAAACAGACTTGAATTGTGGATATTTTGGCAATCTTTCTTTTTGTTAATCATAAGCTATCTGAGTCCATTGTAGGATATTCACTTCAGGGCCATAATATTCTTCCCACTTATTGAATATTTACTAAATATCAGGCATTGTGCAAAGCATGTATTATGACATAAAGCATCTGAGGTGTGAAACAGTACAATCCCTAATAAAAGCAAACAAATTAAAAAGTATATTCATGTTTAGAAGGAACAGGCAATCTTTAAGACCATACATGTAGGAAATAAGTACAACAAGATGGGAAGACAGGATCAACAACCAAATAGCCATGTCTGAGTACATGGTTATTTTAACATCCTTTATTATTCCTTTTATCTTTTGGATGAGGAGGGATGGGGAGCATCTTAAATTCCTTTACGGTTCCAGCTATCCATTGCTATTTGCAGTAACTGCGTCATTCTATTCTGGGAAAAAATATTGCCATTGATTTCTAAATACCCCAACAGAATCAAATGAGCTGGGAGAAAATGAAATTTGTGAAACATCTAAAATGTCTGTGCAACATGACGAATGAATCTGTTTACATCACATGAATATGTGGGCAGAATTTAGCTTATGAAAAATAAATTACTGCAATTGATACTCCATTTTTGGGAACATGGCTAATACAAACTGAAAAGTCCCACCAAGATTTTATAAACTATGAAGAAGAGATTAAGCGTATTTAAAATTATGATATTTTTGATAACTAATTTTTTTGTGTTTTGTGATTATGCCTTAAATTGTGAAAGCAGAATACCTTACATATTTATTTTAGCTTACCTTTTCCAGGGTTGGTGGGGAGCGGTTTTTGTGTGTGCTTAGTTGTTCAGTTGTGGTTGACTCTTTGTGACCCTATGGACTGTAACCTGTCAGACTCCTTTGCCCAGAGGATTCTCCAGGAGAATACTGGAGTGCGTTGCCATGCCCTCCTTCAGGGGGTCTTGCAGATCTAGGGATTGAACTAGAGTCTCCTGCATTGAGGCAGATTCCTTACCATCTGAGCCACCAGGAAGCCCCCCTCAGGGGGTTTACCTGTGTTAATTAACTTGGTTCTTGCAAACCCTTGATGTAGCTCCATGCTTTGGTTCTGTTTTCAAAGATGAGGAAAAGAAATTCTGAGAATCTTGGTGATTTGCCAAAGATCATTCATAATAAGGGGCAATTAAAGATTCTGCTGCTAGAATTCTTTATGCTATATCTCACTCCTTTTCTAAAATTTGAGTGTTATTGCTAACCAACTTTACAAAAGGGAATAAATGAAACAAATGCTAATGATAATATCCTTTTCCTAAACAAGAAGTATTTTATCACATAGACTTTGATTACTATCATCACAATAGGATAATATATTCCAAAACAAAAAATAAATTGGCATCACACTGAAGAAAGAGAAACAAACAAAAGACTGAGAACTTACAGGGAAAACCTGGTGTTAGACATTCAGAAATAAACAGTCCTAAGCTATAAACAGTACCATAAAACAAAATATACAGTGCTGGATCTTAATCTAAGCCTTTCAAAGGTTTCCTTAGAAAATATGATATGCCTTTCTTCAATAATGCAAAAAACAGAAGTTAAAAATGCCTGCTATGTATGAAAAGAAAGAAAAAAAAAAAGAAATCATGATTTAAAGGCACTGAAAGCTGCTGCTTGTATCAAGTACTATGAATCAACCCTAACCTGACCTTCACATGGAATATTTAATATCTAGCAGAGGACTTGGGCTTTGAACATCAAAATCTCATTTCAGATTACTGATCTGTGAAATTCTAGCAGACATTAGAAAATCCCATGGAAGATAACAAATAACCAAAAGGAAATATCAGCAAACAAACCAACAGTGTATTTAATGGAGCATAAGAAACCATTCTGAAATGTTCTGACTGATCTGTGGAACTTTAAGACTCATATTTTGATGAGAAAATATATTAAAACATAATAAAATGTTATATATTCTACCGCTGAAAACTAGGAGATGACCTAAAGTAACCAGAATATGTAAAAATACATCTATATATCTACAAAAATATAAATATTTAAGGCATTTCTTCCAGATATATAAACTCAACCATTTTTAAATAACATAATTTTTAAGTTTCAAGGAACATCACTAAAGAGAAAAACATTGCAGTAAAATGATTATCATGAACTCAAACCATACTGTCGGTTACAGGAAAAGTAATTAAATTACCGGCCTCCTGCAAGTCACCCACCCCCCTTCCACCTTCTAGCAAAATCACAGGACTCACTATATAACTGAGAAGTAATTCAATTCATAATGACATCTTTATAGAATAATTAAATCACTTTTTGACCTACATAACCAAGGAGAATGCTGCCTTATCAGAGTCAGCATTTACATTGAAGAAAACTTAATAAGAATAATCTGAATTCACCATTGTAAGGAAGAGAAATCCCACTGTTTGGGGCCTGAGAGAGCTAATGGAGTTGTTGGTTTGTCAACTTATGTTAGTAGAGATTTTTAAAGATAGTGTTACTATTTAATTTACATGAAACTTAATAACAAGTTTGAATACCTCTCTGGCAAAATTATATTACTAAAAGAGCCCAAAGAGATCAATAGTTTTTCTTTTGTAAATTTTACTGGAGTATGGTTGATAGTCAAAGCTATGGTTTTTCCAGTAGTCATGTACGGATGTAAGAGTTGGACCATAAATAAAGCTGAGCACCAAAGAATTGTTGCTTTCAAATTGTGGTACTGGAGAAGACTCTTCAGAGTCCCTTGGACTATAAAGAGATCAAACCAATCCACCCTAAAGGAAATTAACCCTGAGTATTCATTGGAAGGACTGATGCTGAAGCTTCAATATTTTGGTCATCTGATGCAATGAGCTAACTCACTGGAAAAGGCCCTGATGATGGGAAAGATGGAAGGCAAAGGAGAAGAGGGCGGCAGAGGATGAGATGGTTAGATAGCATCACCAACTCAATGGACATGAGTTTGAACAAACTCCAGGAGATAGTGAGGGGCAGGGAAGCCCAGCATGCTGCAGTCCATGGGTGGGATCACATAGAGTCAGACACAACTTAGTGACTGAACAACAACAATAGTTGGTCTACAATACTGTGCAAGTTTAAGGTATACACTAAAGTGATTCAGTTATATATATACAGATTATTCATTCTTTTTCAGATTCTTTTCTCATATAGATTATTACAGAATATTGAGTGGAGTTTGCACTGCTATACAGTAGGTCCTTGTTGGCTATCTATTTTATAAACAGTAGTCTATGTATATTAATTCCAAACTCCTGATTTATCCCTATCACCCACATTTCCTCCTTGAGAGATGAATTTTTTAAATGGTGGTATTTCAGAAACTTTAGGGAAAAATCAGTTCAGTTCAGCACTCAGTCATGTCCAACTCTTTGTGATTCCATGGACTGCAGCATGCCAGGCTTCCCTGCCCATCACCAACTCCCAGAACTTGCTCAAACTCGTGTTCATTGAATCAGTGATGCCATCCAACCATCTCAGTCTCTGTCGTCCCCTTCACCTCCTGCCTTAAATCTTTCCCAGAATCAGGGTCTTTTTCAATGAGTCAGTTCTTCGCATCTTGTGGCCAAATTATTGGAGCTTTCGCTTCAGCATCAGTCCTTCCAGTGATATTCAGGACTGATTTCCTTTAGGATTGACTGGTTGGACCTCTTTACAGTCCAAGGGACTCTCAAGAGCCTGCTCCACCACCATAGTTCAAAATCATCAATTCTTCGTCACTCAGCTTTCTTTATGTTCCAACTCTCACATCCATAATGACTGCTGGAAAAACCATAGCTTTACTACACACACAGACCTTTGTCAACAAAGCAATGTCTCTGCTTTTTAATATGCTGTCTAGATTTGTCATAGTTTTTCTTCCAAGGAGCAAGCATCTTTTAATTTCATGGCTGCAGTCACCATCTGCAGTGATTTTGAAGCCCAAGAAAATAAAATCTGTCACTGTTTCCATTGTTTCCCCATCTATTTGCCATGAAGTGATGGGACCGGATGCCATGATTTTCGTTTTTTGAACGTTGTGTTTTAAGCTAACTTTTTCACTCTCCTCTTGCTCTTTCATCAAGAGGCTCTTGAGTTTCTCTTCACTTTAAATAATCCTGTACAATGAGCTTTCCAGGAGGCACAACGGTAAAGAATCCGCCTGCCAACGCAGGAGACATAGGGACTCTGGATTCATTCCAGGGTTGGGAAGATCCCCTGGAGAAGTAAATGACAACCTACTCCAGTATTATTGCCTGGAAAATTCCATGGACGTAGCAGCCTGGCAGGCTATAGTTCATGAGGTCGCAAGAGTCAGACACGACTGAGCACACACACACACACACACGCACACACACACACAATCTAGTCCAGCACAATAGTAGACACACAGCATACTGAGAGCTTCTTCCTACCATTTTCCTTAGTAAACACAACTTAAGCCAAACCTTTACCCACCACCTCTCATCAGGATTCTATGCACTTGCCCCTTATTCTTTGGTACAGAAAGATCCACAGGAAAGTGGGTCTGGAGGGGGGAGATGCAAAGAAAGGTGAGCTTTCTAGCATGGGAGCAGGGGGAGTCTAGGAGATGGAAGGAGGTAGGTCGAGGTCGAAGACAGAATTCATAGAGAAGACCCGCCTGCTCCTTTGGAAAGGAGAGGAAGGAAACAGAGCCTCATACTTATTTTTGGCTTCAATTCCAAAAGGTACATTTAACCTGAAACCCACAGGAGTGTGTGGATGGAGAAGTTAGATGAGTTCCTCTGATATTTTTATAGCATGGTTTATAGTCTGTCCCTTTCCAGGTGTCTCTTGAAGAATTCAGATAAAGCAGAAGTATGTTCAGGCTGTGATAGCAAAGTGGTAGACTTAATTGACCTGTTAAAAGTTCAGATTGGCCAGTTTCATGTTTTACCTTTTTATTTTAATAATTTGGGCCTGGACCTAGTCTTTGGTTTGCTGGGGTCCACACACCCTCTGGTGTCTTATACTTAGTCCTCTTCAAAAGGGCACGAAGGCATGTGAGTTGCAATCCCTTTTCCAGAGCACTTGACAAGGAGTCTAGTGTTGGAGGGTATTAATGCCAGAAACACTATTATCACTGGAAAACCTTTAATCTGTTGGGGTGTATGTGTGGGGGGTGGTGCGTGGGTGTGTGTATTTATGAACTTGTAGTGATTCCTGTGTAATGTTGAATGCTTTATCCCTAGAAATCTATAATACTGAGCAATAAAGAAGGACAAATGACATTTTTTTACTTAATCTGTATATTTAGTAAATTCATACAGAAAGAATAAAATATATAGATTTAAAACATACACATTATATTTTGAGCTACTCATTGAACTTTTATAGAATGTAAAGAATCACACTTGTTCTTAGGGTTCCTTCTCTCTGTATCACAGAGGTCTCATTATTTAGCTAATTTTTAATGTTAAGCTATCACATTTTCAACTGCATTTCTCATTTTACTCTGTAAGAGAAAGATTTCTGTATAATTCATATAAATGCTCAGCCACAGTCTTAATGTTCCTTCCTGAGTACTTTTTATTGCAAAACAGATTCCCTGTTAGTATGTGTAAGTTTTTCCAAGCCTGTTTTCTCACTTCTCATTCCAAACAGCCTAGCGATAGGATGCTTGGTGGCTCACGACAGCATGCATGCAGTGAGTACAAGAGCCTGAAAAGATAGCCCAGGCCCGTCTTTCCCCTCTTCTCCCCCACTACCCTTGCCTTCTCATGTATTATTAAAGCCAGCAGAGCTTCCTGGACTGCTGAACAAAGCTTACCATCCTCCACCAACAAATTCTGTCCACAGGCTTCTGAATGTTTGCCAGTGCTCTGTGTCGCCTGCACATGGCAGATATAATTGGCAAACTGAATGAAAAATTTCCTATTCTTACCAGGCGGTATTCCAGATAGAAGATAAGAATAGCCCGAATAGCTAAGCTGGCATGTGAAAGCAGCTCTGCTTTTCACATAACACTTATTATAAAGATGCAAATTTCCTCTCAAACAGAAGTGGTATTTGTGGCTGCTCAGAAGACATTCCTTTAACTGGTAGCAGTTTGCCTCCCCAGTGGCTTATTTTTCAGTATTTTCCAACTCTGTTTTGAGATGATATAATAACATCATCTCAGAATTCTCTATAGATATAGGTTGACAAACATTTGTAAACCATATCTAATCATATCCTCCGTGTTATTTGTCTATTCAAAATACCATAACCAAGGATTTGTCCTACTCCATGTTCACTTCACTGAAACTTAAGTTAGTAAAACTGAATAAAATCATTGGTTCAGATGCACATTTTCATTATGTAATATTTCATAAAACAGTTACTAAATATCTATGCATCATTCTGGCCAATTTGTACTCAGGCATTTTTTAAAAGTATCTGGCTGATGTGTTGATATGTGTTCACATAAGTAATTTTGTAATTTCATTCCCATCAGTACATTTAATTCATTAAATTATATACTCTGTGCACATACACTCTAAAAATAATCATTAAGCTTTTACAAGGCCAAGAAAATATCCTTGGCCCCGTATTTGACTCTCACTCTCCAAATTTCTTCCTTTGGTATTTTCAAATACTTGGTTTTCAGTCTAGAAATGGTCAATGCATATAAAGAAAAGGTCATAATTCTAGGATTTTATACTAGATTTCCACTTCTTCATTTTTTCACTGTAACCACTTTTGAAACCTGACAGTTCATATCAAGTTGACAACTAGACTTACTGTTAGCATAGTTGCTAAAGTTTGTTCTTAGATTGAAGTTCAGTTAAGACCAGTTGCTCAGTCATGTTCGACTCTTTGAGATCCCATGAATTGCATCACACCAGGCCTCCCTGTCTATTACCAACTCCCAGAGTTTACCCAAACTCATGTCCATCGAGTTGGTGATGTCATCCAGCCTTCTTATCCTCTGTCGTCCCCTTCTCCTCCTGCCCCCAATCCTTCCCAGCGTTAGAGTCTTTTCCAATGAGTCAACTCTTCGCATGAGGTGGCCAAAGCACTGGAGTTTCAGTTTCAACATCAGTCCTTCCAATGAACACCCAGGACTGATCTCCTTTAGGATGGACTGGTTGGATCTCCTTGCAGTCCAAGGGACTCTCAAGAGTCTTCTCCAACACCACAGTTCAAAAGCATCAATTCTTAGGTGCTCAGCTTTCTTCACAGTCCAACTCTCACATCCATACATGACTGTTGGAAAAACCATAGCCTTGACTAGATGGACCTTTGTTAGCAATGTCTCTGCTTTTTAGTATGCTATCTAGGTTGGTCATAACTTTCCTTCCAAGGAGTAAGCGTCTTTTAATTTCATGGCTGCAATCACCATCAACAGTGATTTTGGAGCCCCCCAAAATAAAGTCTGACATTGTTTCCACTGTTTCCCCATCTATTTCCCATGAAAAGGCAAAATGATAGGATACTGAAAGAGGAACTCCCCAGGTTGGCAGGTGCCCAATATGCTACTGGAGATCAGTGGAGAAATAACTCCAGAAAGAATGAAGGGATGGAGCCAAAGCAAAAACAATTCCCAGTTGTGGATATGACTGGTGATAGAAGCAAGGTCCAATGCTGTAAAGAGCAATATTGCATAGGAACCTGGAATGTTAGGTCCATAAATCAAGGCGAATTGGAAGTGGTCAAACAGGAGATGGCAAGAGTGAATGTCGACACTCTAGGAATCAGCGAACTAAAATGGACTGGAAAGGGTGAATTTAACTCAGATGACCATTATATCTTAGATTGAAAGCAGACGTATAAATATGAATCCAGTAGACACAGAAATGCTATTCACTCATTCTTGAACTCACTGCTCATTCAAGACCTGGTGTGTTGTATGCCAACTATTGCAAAGCCTTCCACTAAGCCTGCCAATAATACCCTGTTCTACAGGTCACCCTCTGCCATCCACGATCTCACAGCCAGAGGACGGACACCTCTAACTGACTATCTAGCATGGCAAGTTTCTTTTTAGGTCATCTGGTCTCCCATCCCTCCCCTTCTCACTCCCCCTGGAAGCCTTCATTCCTTCAATCTCTCTCCCTGAGCACGTTCCTTTCTCATCCTCGGTGTGGCTCTGTGTCCACAGGAAGATGTTTCCTTCTCCCTTGCTTCTCTTTCTCTCATCTTCCTTTACCTCCTTCCAGCTTCCTTTCTCTCACTCGCTCAGCTCTCTGACTCCCCTCTTCTCCTTCCGTCCTCTTCTTACCCCTTCCTTCACGCTCCATCTTCAGAAGCACAGCGTCTCTCTGTCCATCCTCTTCTCGCTGTTCCCACTGTCTGTCAAGTTCCCCACGTCTGTACTCCCCTTTCTCTGCCTGCCTCTCTCCTTTCTCTGTAAGTAAATCACCACCACACTAATGCCCACCCTCCACCGCCACCTCACCTGGTCCACTGCTACTTGCGTATCAAGTCTTAGCAGAAAGCTATCTCTCTCACCCAGATTAAATATTTTTTAGAAAAAAGAAAAAAGCTATCTATCTCTCTCACTAAGATTAAATACTTTTTAAACCTATAATCCCATACTCTTTCATTTTTTCTTCAAGGTTTCAACTCATTTACAATTATTTTTAATGTATTTTTAAAAGAAAACAATTTTAAAACAGAATATAAAGGAATGAAGTGGAAAGAACTCATGTACCCCTGTTCCCCTCCAGCCAAATTTCCACACAATTCTCCATACCACCATCCATCCACCGTACAAGGTGACCATCAGTTTTAGTTACTTCTGACTCTTTGCATAGCCCCTCTGTCTATACACAAACAAAAATAAATATCTATTCTGATTCCATTTTCATTATACATGATGTATAGTCAGCTTATGCATATCATCACTCACTATATTTTTATCATAATGTGTTCTGGAAAGCTCTCTATACTAGTAAATACACAGCTTAGTCATTTGTTTCCTAAAGCTGCATTCTACTTTATTGTTTGTATGTATCATGAATTGATTAAATCACTGACTAATGATGGGTATGCCAGTTTTACCCAATATGAACAAATTAAATAATCTTGAGTATGCACTGTTTCACATATGTGTGAATTTGGGATACACTTCTAAAAGTGGATATGCTTGATAAAAGATGATGTTCATTTTTAATAAGAAAAATGTCCCACTATTGCCCTATATGGAGGCTATGAGAAATTTACACTCTCATGGACAACATGTGAGAGTAGCTCTTTCCCCAAATTTTTGTTGAGAAAGCAAACTTAAACATTTGTTCAGCTTAATGAGTGAAAAGCTGCATTGCAATGTATTATCCTCTCTCCAACATACCATAAGACTCTCTGACGCTCTTGAATTCTTTCTCCTAGTCTAAAAACATGCTCAGTCTTTTCTTACGTTAAACAAAGGAGACTATCTGTAACTTGATTATTTCTCTGCCTAGCTATCACTGTCTTTCTCATTTTCCTTCACTTCTTTACAACCAGTGACTCTGGAACCCATTTTAATCTGACTACTATTCTTACCACCCCACTGTTATTGTTACCATTAACATCCCAATTTTCAAATGTATGGAGGATTTTTCTATCCTTATCTCACTTGATTTTTTTTTTTTGAATATTTGGAAAGTAATCATTATGATCTCCCTTCAAAAATTTCTTACCACTGACTTTTGGGAAAAAATCTCTTCTGATTGTTCTATAATCTCTTTGGTTAATTCTTTAGTTGTTCTGTGTCAATCTCTTTGAGAGGCTTGTGTTTAAATCCCTTTAACCTTCTGATAGTAGTACAATTTCTTCTTCTTTCTCTTTTTAATTAGAATTCCTCCTGGTCCACCTCTTTTACATTCACTGCTTCCAATACATGAGTATGATAGCATCAGTGGCCCCAAATCTTTACCTATGGAGGTAAAGAGCATCTGCTTACACCCTGCTCTGGGTGATTGTATAATACAGAAGGGCACAAAGTACAAAATATTACTCAATTATGGACTTGTTACAAAAACGAGTTGTATAAATTATTAATAATAAGTAACATGGAGTACTTGGGACGTGGCTGGCAAGAACTAAAGTATGAGTTGGAGACATTCTGTTATTATGCTATGAAACAAGTTACACAGCAGAGCCTCATGTAAGCCTTTAATTATTGAGAAATAAATGGCTGAATGAACATTCAGTATTCTAGAGAGTGATCATTTAGTCTTTTCCAGAAAAGTAAAAATGTGATCTTCTGGAAATACTGAGAATATATACTGTATATATAAAGTAGATACCTAATAAGAACCTACTGTATAGTACAGGGAACTCAATACTCTGTAATGACCTATAGGAAAAGAATATTAAAAAAGAATGGGTATATGTATATGTATAACTGATTCGCTTTGCTGTATAGTACAGCAGAAACAAACACGACATTTGTAAATGGATTGTACTCCAACAAGAGTTAATTATAAATAAAAACAGAATTTTACAAAAAGAAAGTATATACTGAAAAGATCTCTTGTATTTATTGAACTGGTGGGCTTGGAGAGCCACCTGGTGGTAAGAGAATACGTGAAGAAAGGTGGCGCTTGCACTGAACCTAAAAACCCATCCCACGAGCGGTGTACTGCTTTACTAAGAACCAGTAGGGCGAGAACTGTTAGGCTCTGCCTAGATTTCACACAGAATTCTACTCCTCCAGTTTTGCTGTACCAGCATATTTGATTTTCTCTACGCATTTTCAGAAACGTATTTATTTTCCTATGGGTTTAATTTATCAACCTGGCAGTAGATACTCAGAATTGGGAGAAAAGATGCATGACCGTGAGGTATGTAAACAAAGCAAACAAAAAAAATGATGGTGAGCTTATTCCATCAGAGAGTTAGAGATGGGGGCAGTAATGGCACAAGTTGCTGCTAAAAGCCTCCTTCTCTTCCTTGTTTCCCATTTTCTACTGTCTGATGCGGTTTCAAAGTTAACTATTGCCTAACAACATGCTGCTTCCTGGTGTATGCCAGAAATAGGTACAGAAGTGTCCATAGAAAAGTGAATCAGGAGATCCATGAGGATCACTTTTAAGATTTAAGAATGAAGGGATAATAAACAAATAAAGAAGCTTTTGCTACATGATGCTAAGGTAATAAAAAAAAAAATCCCCAAATCTTAGTAGTTCTCAGTAATATACATTTGTCATTCATGCAACATGTGGATGGCAGCTCATAGCTGTAGCTTTACTCTGGTCCAGAATGAAGTGCTTCTCAATCCAGAACTCAGGCTGAAGGGACAGCTCTAATATGAAATAGGCTATTCCTGTGGCACAGAGACAGATCAAAAGATCTCAGAGAAACTCACACTGACTCTTAAAGCTTCTTCTCAGAGCCAGGATTGGTCTCTTTAACTCATATCTCATTGGATAAAACATGTCACATGGTCAAACCTGATATTGATGGAGATGTAAATATATTCTCACTTAAGAAGTAAATATATATTATACTATGTATAATATAATTTATTGTCCAAACCAGGACAATGTTGGGAATGAACATGTTTTTCAATAGTTAAGTCGGGATAATAGGCATAATTTGGGATTGTCCTGACAAACTTGAATATACTGTCACCTTCTTATAATCCTCTTACAGGGGAAAAATGAACAGGCAATTGAGATAATTGAGTTGATCACAAGCTTTGATTAAAACATCTGGCAGGTACACATGGATACATACACTCATGCTAAGGGACACAAGGGAAATCAAACAGGAAGAAAAACTAGACAGGCACATCAAAAAGTCAGATATTATCCTTGGGCTGTGAGATCATTCCTGAAAGAGAAGTGAAGACAAAGGATGAAGAACCAGAGTGCTGTCCTACTAAGCACTCAGTCGAGTCTGACATTTTGCAACCCCATGGTCTGTAGCCCGCTGGGCTCCTCACTCCATGGGGATTCTGCAGTCAAGACTGCTGGGGTGGGCTGCCATGTCCCCCTCCAGGGGATCTTCCCAACCCAGGGATTGAACCTAGGTCTCCCGCATTGCAAGCAGATTCTTTACTGTCTGAGCCACCAGGGAAGCCCAATGAACAAGAGTAGTTCTATTTAAAATGCCTACTTCTCAAAAGATCAACAATGGTTAAACAAACAAAAAAACAGTTTCTCTGGCCCCAGTGGTTGAGTCACATGCCTTGGGGCTCAAGGTTTTCATGGGAGTAGAGAGGACAGGAGGCTATCAAGGATCCAGGTTTGTTGGTTCAGCGATTGCAAGTGTTTAACATGTGAAACAAAAATATTTATTCAAGTATATTCCCAAATTAGAGAAAGGAATTATTTACACTAGGAGAGATTGAAGAATTAAGATAAAAAACCCCACAAATCTTCTGGGTCTAGGCTATTTTTTTAAACAATCAGAAATTCAAAATAGAAGAGATTAATTACCTGGAGAGTATACAGGTGGATATGGAGTGGAATAGTGTTAGGAGCATGTCAGGGAAGATCAATTAGCCAGCCAATGAATTAGAAGTTAATATATTTCTATTGTTAAAATTTGGTTATAATGAAATTAATGTTTCCTAGCTCAGAAATAGTTTTAAAGCAAGAACTCAAAAGCAATCCAGAGCCACTTAAAAACAAGTACCCTTCTGTGGCAAAGAATACTTATGAGTGAGAAGGTTAAAATCACATCTTTTGTTCTTATGTGGTGTAGGGCAAAAATATGTGGGTTAAAGACAAGACAAATAGTTAAATGAAATTCTCTAGGCTACAATTCATGGTGTTAAAGAGAGAATATGTATTTCAGACATTCTCTAGATATTAGCTGTTGTCTCTGAATGAACTAAGCTTTGATCTTGATGCTACTGTATCATTTTTTTGACTGCATTCAAATAGTAAGCCTAAACAGATGGTGGTCTTCGGAAAGCATCACCTCCCTTCAATTGCTTATTTACTAATTGCAGTATTTAATTACATTAGCTTTCTATCCTCAAATGTGCCCCAGGAACATACAATTTAAATTTGCTTTCTTTACATGTCAAAGAAATCACTGTGTGTGTGTTAGTCACTCAGTCGTGTAGGACTCTGCAACCTCATGGACTGTAGCCCTCCCCTCCAAGCTCTCTGTCCGTGGAATTCTCCAGGCAAGAGTACTGGAGTGGGTAGCCATTTTCTTCTCCAGGGGATCTTTCTGACCCAGGGATCGAACCTGAGTCTCCCACAATGCAGGCAGATTTGTCACCATCTGAGCCGCCAAGGAAGCCCCAAAGAAAGCATTACTTAAATATCTACATATTTATCAAAAACATATATTTAAAAATAGTGTTCTTAGTGACTCCTATTTATGAAATACTGGAAATTTCCTAAGTTAAAAAATACTTACTTGGAAATTGTTGGTGTAAAGAGTTTACTATTTTACCCACAAGGTGGCAGAATAAGCTAGGCGCTTCATATGCCTTTTTCAAATTTCTCAAAGGGACTTCAGACGCCTAGTTTTATAAAATTCAGATGAAAAATGCTGAAATAAATGTAGGACATGCCTTCTTTGACCTAGACACATGTGTAAGGCAAGTAACTATATAAGTAACAGTTTCTGAAACGACTTAAAACAACTGAATACTCTTTCATGACCTCAAGGCAAACCTCATTCAAAAGGTAAACTTGGTTTCTAGTAAACATCTGAGTTGGTTTCAAGTAAACACTTTCTCTTAGCAGATTTTTTTTTTAAAAAACACCAATGGCACCCCACTCCAGTACTCTTGCCTGGAAAATCCCATGGACGGAGGAGCCTGGTAGGCTGCAGTCCATGGGGTCGCTAAGACTAGGACACGACTGAGCAACTTCACTTTCACTTTTCACTTTCATGCATTGGAGAAGGAAATGGCAACCCACTCCAGTATTCTTGCCTGGAGAATCCCAGGGACGGCGGAGCCTGGTGGGCTGCCGTCTATGGGGTGGCACAGAGTCGGACACGACTGAAGTGACTTAGCAGCAGCAGCAACTGTGAACCCAGAGACTTGTTCTCTCCACAGTCTGCCCTTGGGGAGGGACCACTGAAAGATGTCTTGGACATCTGTGCCAGTAGAGCGAGGAGGTTACCTCTCTTGTGAAAACAAAAAACACACACTTACCTTTGGAAACTCATCCAAAGGCAATAACACATTCATGCTAAAATAATAAAAGATACTATAATTTATGATAACCTCCAATATAGCCAAATGTATGAAGTTAACAAGATGTCATCAGCTAGCGTATTTCAGTGCATCTGAGGCACTGTTACTCTGTACAAATCATAATTGAATAATTGTTTTGGTATAATAAATGCTGATTTCTGTATTTTAATGATTTGCTGGTAATTGTATTGCCAGAAGAAAATTCATACTTCAAATGGCATCCAAGACCCCTGATTATCTGTTGTTCTTAGGCAATCAGTCTCTATATTTAACTAAACAGACTGTGATCCTTCACACCACTGTCTTTGGCAAGACTCATACTTCTTGGAATGTCTGTTCCTCCTCTGTTCCTCTAGAGCTGGTGAACCACAACTAGTGAGTCCGTGCAGCACAACTAGTGACTCTGCGCACCACTAGTGAGTTGGCACATGACAACTACTGAAGTCTGCACGCTCTAGGGCCTGCCCACAAGCAGCAACTACTGAATGCGCCTGCTGCCACTACTGAAGCTCATGTGACTAGATCCTGCACCCTGCAACAAAAGAAGCCACCACTAGAAGCTAAATTGTATTGTTTATTTAAATTTCAAAAATCAAGAAATGCTTAAAATTAATGTACATATATTGCAGAAAGAACTGAACAAAAAGCAAATATCCTTTACAAGTTTCTATGCTCTTAGACAATAAGAAACAGAGAAAAGCTATACATGGGTTACAAAGCTGGCTCTGCACTAGTTTTGTGACCATTTGGCAAGTGCTTATATGTGGTAGCTTCCCTCATAGCTCAGTTAGTAAAGAATCCGCCTGCAATGCAGGAGACCCTCGTTTGATTTCTGGGTCGGGACTATCCCCTGGAGAAAGGGAAATGCTACCCATTCCAGTATTCTGGCCTGGAGAATTCCAAGGACTGTATAGTCCATGGGGTCACAAAGAGTTGGACACGACTGTGTAACCTTCACTTTCACTTTATATGTGGTAACCGAGGCTTAGCATGCACACATACATGCATGTCATGAATTGGGTACAGTAACACTTGCCTTGTATAGAGGATTGTTAAATAGAAGAAAAAGTAAATAAAGTTAATAGCACAGTGCTTACCAGGTAGCAGGTTTTTTAAATGTGGTAACAAATATCACAAGCTCTCTGTTACTAGAATATATATATATGTCATTTGATTTCATCAGTTCTATTCAGAAACAAAATTTCAGAGATTATGGTTTACTTGCATTTAACAACAAATGAACACACATTTTGTATTCAGGAGTTTGTGATTTAAAGCCAATACTGCAAAATCTTTTATAATTCATAAGAATTATATGAATTATAAACTATTTCTTTCTAACTATTCACTGATCTAGTAGGCTAGGTAGATTTTCTACTTTTAAGGGTTTTAATTTATAAAATAGATTCAATTCGGTATCCTCTTGCAATTATGATTCTAAAGAACTAAGATAAAACTTTAAGAAGATAAAAATAATGCAGTTGTTAAAAATGTGTGAAACATCATTACAGATTTTCTCCCCATGTTGCAGTCTAACAACATGTTGCCTAAATATGATGAAAAGTTTACCTAGTATAAATATGAATCGGGTTTTATCATTCTTTCTTGGGCTTCCCTGGTGGCTCAGACAGTAAAAGCATCTGCCTACAATGTGGGAGACCCAGGTTCCATCCCTGGGTCAGGAAGATGCCCTGGAGAAGGAAATGGCAACCCACTCTAATACTCTTGCCTGGAAGATCCCATGGACAGAGGAGCCTAGTAGGCTACAGCCCATGGGGTGGCAAAGAGTCGGACGCGACTGAGTGACTTCATTTTCACTTTCATTTTTTCTATGTATTGGAATCAATTTCCTTCTGAATCCATGGAGGTTTCCATGCATGACTTACATTAAACCTAAGGTTAATTATTTGAAAGAATCAGTTTGATAGCTTCCTGGGTACATATTTCTAAACCAAATTGAATAGATATTGATTTATTTAATTTTACTCAAATAAATCCATTCAACAAGAAGCACATTTTTCCTCACAGAGATAAACTGAGGTCTATGGCTCAATGTTCATGTCAACACTTGATCTTTTTCTTTAACTTTCAAAGAATTTTAGAAATCTTTACCAATAATTAAAAGAATAATTTTGAGAAATGGAATATTCCCTGCCATATCAGTAAACAAGAACGTCATAGTCATCAGAGATTCCCAACCCCACCCTTGTGAGCTGGTGAGCCCTGAAGGAACTCAGGAAGAAGAATACCTGCCATCTAGCAGCCATTAGACCACAGCCACTCCCTTCGGTGAGCCCCTAGGAGCTCAGGATATGAAAACACAGGATACAGGTCCCAGATAGCTGAGGTACATACCAAAGGGATGATTTCAGTGAACCACAGACTTGAATCTTTCCTGCATGAAAAGTGTTAAATCCCTTAATTTAGGTTATCTGAGCTTCTTAATTAATAATAATCTTCCAATGCTCATGCTACCTGCCCTGTGTTGCAAAAATTCTATGTACCCTGGCTCCTACCCATCTCCCCACCTGCCTCCTTGAAGCAGTTTTCTCAGGGTTACTTGAGATGCAGCTGCCTCTCAAGCTTGAAATTCTCCAAATTCCCACCCATTAAAACATAATTGTCAACTTCTAGGTTGTGAATTTTTTTAAGCAACATTTTGCTTAAAGTACTGTAAATCATGTCAATTATAATTTGATTCAGATTTGCTGCTACAATGACACAAAATAATTCAGTGGCTAATTTGGTAACTTTTCTTATAAATCAAATTCCTCCAAATATCTTATGATTAACACTATTTGTAAAACAATAAAATCTAAAACACAACTTTAACATGTCTCTACACAGAAAATTCTCCCATTTTTATGCATTCAATGTATCTATATTTCAAGGAGACAGCAATTATTTCAATGACAAAAAGAGAGAATTACAGTTTCTTTGAGATTATCAAGGTCCTTTTGGACAGCTAATCTCAGCAAAAAGAATAGTAAAATTTATAGAAATATTATCAACTCTCAAACTAAAGGCTTCAAAAAGAAAAATAATTGGATTTACACATTTTAGTAAAGCACTTATAAGCTGTATGAAACAGCTAAATGTCCCTTTATACTCAGAGATGAGTAATATGCTTACATGCAAGATTAAGTCATTTCTTCTGTTTTAAATCTAGCCTTTCCATAAATGGCTGATAGAGCCTCTGAAATGATATTATGCCAATTTAATGATAATATCAATTTTCATGGAATTGCTTGAATATAAGGCTGTGATATGTTCTAGTTCAGAGATATTATCACAAGATGCAGTAGTTACAGGAGAAAGGAGTCTTGACTTTGCTGTATCCTGGAAATATCTATCCCCTGATCCTCAAAATTAGGCCAAAGAAAGTGAAAGTCGCTCAGTCGTGTCCAATTCTTTGTGACCCCATGGACTATACAGTCCACTGAATTCTCCAGGCCAGAATACTGGAGTGGGTAGCCTTTCCCTTCTCCAGGGGATCTTTCCAATCCAGGGATCGAACCCAGGTATCCTGCATTGCCAGCAGATTCTTTACCAACTGAGCCACAAGGGAAACCCCGGAATACTGGAGTGGGTAGCCTATCCCTTCTCCAGGGAATCTTCCTGGCCCAGGAATTGAACTGAGGTCTCTGGCATTGCAGGCAGATTCTTTACCAACTGAGCTATGAGGGAAGCCCAAAAGTGAAAGTGTTAGTCTCTAAGTCTTGTCCAACTCTTTTTGACCCCATGGACGGTAGCCTGCCAGGCTCCTCTGTCCTTGGGATTCTCTAGGCAAGAATATTGCAGTGGGTAGCCATTCCCTTATCCAGGGGATCTTCCTGAGACAGGGATTGAACCCAGTTCTCCCATATTGTAGGCAGCTTCTTTACCATTTGAGCCAGGAAGCAAGCCCAGGTTTACTATTAATATATTTAATATAACTCTATTATAGATGGATTTAGTCATTTCTACCCAAATATCCTGTCCCATACCAAAAGAAAACAAAGCAAAACAAACAAAGGAATAAAACAGGGAACCCAAGTCATGTATAAATAGGTTTATGCTATTTGATTTCTCCCATTCAATTGTGTTTGCTGTAAATTCCTGTGTCTAAAATCAACCTATGAAACTTATCATCCTAGATTAGGATAGGGTGGCTACTTAAACTCTCAATAAAAGATAACCTTGAAAATTATCTTTGATTTTTGCTGAGAGAATTGGTTACATTTATTTATCATCTCCTTAGCTGATCAGGAAATAAGCCTGGAAAACACATTCCAGAATAATCTACCTAATTTAAAAATGTCAACTACAAATTTGTGCTTGCCATCTACCTCTACAAAGAATAAATCATGTACTGCTGCAGCTGCTGATTTTCAACACCCCCTGAAAGGAGTTCAAGGCAGAGAGCAGAAATGAGGCACTCTGTGCTGCGGGAGGAGGAGGTTATTACAACTGGCAGGACAGGTCTTCAGAGAGTTAGATGTCAGAAGCTGATTTTAGGAGCCCAATTCTTATACTTCCTCGTATCTAGAAAAGCACTAAAATACTTCATGGTGATGATTATTCCTCATAATTGGTGATACTTTTCATGAGACTAGGAGAAACCTTCTGCTAAAAATATGTACTTGATTGCATGCACTCCCCCTTCAACAAAATTACATATATACTGACCATTCCCCCGACTCTTTGGAGTAGTTTCTCAGAACTATCTGAGATGGTATCTCCCAGGTTATAGTCTTTATTTTGCCCCCAATAAAACTTGATTCACAACTCTCTTTTTCTGCAACTTTTTTTTTAAGTAGACAAAAAAGAGTATACTTATCCACTCTTAACTGGAGTCAAGAAGAAAGAAAAGTATCGTGTAGGAATGGAAATTAAAATCCAACTTCTTTTCTGTCCCTAGAAATTTTTTTTTTTTTAATGAAAGGGAGAATGAGGAGTGAAGAGAAGTCCCCCACAAACATCAAAGTTTTTCTGATTCAGAGATAACACAGGCTTGTAAAATAATTAAGAAAATACGGTTATATGTTACAGCATCATGGTACTTTGAAGAAAGACATTTTTGTGCAAAGGAGAGCACCTGAAGTTTAACTTTCCAAGGTTATCCTCAGTCTCTCATGATTTAAACACTGAGCTGAGCACTTATGATTTGGCTCTCCATTCGGTTGAAGGACAGTGATTGACTAGAAGGTGGAGCAGATATTCACATGCATGTGTGAGTTAAATAACAGGTCTCTGCTACACATGGTGAGAAAATAAAGTATGTGTGAGAACTGACTCTCAACAACCAAACTAAGAAGATACTGTATTGTCCAAAATATAAGAATAATTTTCTGAGTACCAAGGTTCAGATTTCATTTCTCAGGGTTTTGGCTGATGATTGTAGAAGACTAGATTACAAGAATATTTTGATCACAATATATAAATATATGTCCAATTATTTATATCTTATAGTAAGTTCATAAAACACACATTAAAACATTCTTATAATTTGTATTAAAGCAAATGAATCACAACAAATTAATTATGCAAAATCACAGTCCTTTTGGATCACATTTAGAGATCTTATTGACCTTATATCTGTTTTTCCTTACTTTTTGCTTTGCTTGTTTTCATTGATTCACTTTACGGAAATTGTTTTCCCAGTTCTTATACAGACTTTGGAGAAGGAAATGGCAACCCACTCCAGTATTCTTGCCTAGAGAATCCTGTGGACAGAGGAGCCTGGTGGACTGTTGTCTATAGGGTCGCATAGAGTCGGACACGACTGAAGCGACTTAGCATGCATGCGTTGGAGAAGGAAATGGCAACCCACTCCAGTATTCTTGCCTGGAGAATCCCAGGGACGGAGGAGCCTGGTGGGCTGCCGTCTATGGGGTAGCACAGTCGGACATGACTGAAGCGACTCAGCAGCAGCAGCAGCATACAGACTTTAGTTTTCCTAACATTGCCATGACTTTTGGATTAAATAAATTCATATGAAAAGATATTAATCCATGTTCCTGGCAATATAAAACACCATGGCATTTGCTTCATCTACATTTTTCACTGTTTGGAATACCTCAGATTGACAGCAAAATAAATATGCATATACAAATAGGTGTGATTTTATCAAACTATTGCACATTCAACTATTGAAACCATTTGGTTATTACAAAAAAGCAGCTAAATCCTTCAGTCTCAGCACTGAGAATCTTTCATGTTTTTAATGGAAATTTGAGGCCCAAAGATTAGTATTTACTATCTCCATATAGTATTTGAATCATTGCAACAGTTATTGTCTGTTGAAACAAACAAGGTTCCTGCTCCTAGATAGCTTCCTAAACCAAACGACAAGGCTTAAAATGATGCTCATTTGTAACCATGTAATTTAAAAATTAGTTAAAAGGAAAAAGCCTCACACTTTTCCTGATAGAATTCAATGTCTTTTGGAAATATTGTCAGTGATACAGGTGAATGGCCCAACCACAATTGGAGAAATATCTTGATATCATAAAGAAGAAACAACTATCTTTCTAGAATATCCTATTTAAAAAAAACAATTTATGATAATCCTTCTTTATACATTATATATCTCAGACACATAATACCTCTATTATGCATAATTAAATGCATACAATTATTTCTGCAACACATATTCTAACTCACTAACAGTAATATCATTTCATAATATCTTTTGTTGGTTTTCAGACAATGGTTTATAGAATTTAATCTACTGTTAAAAATTCTGTGGTCTCTATTTATGTCATATATAGCAACAGCTTGGTTTTAATAATGTCTTTGGTTTTAATAATGTCTTATCTAAAAATATTTTCAGAAAGTTTTCTTCTTATTAGGGATATTATAAAAAAAAGGATTCAAAGTTTGGGTAGGATTTAAGGGAAACTGGGCATTAATTCAAAATGAGCTAATAAACAACCACCAAAATTTCCATAAAATCAAATCAGAGTAATAAACATGTATTATTGATTGCAATATAATAAGTTATTATTAAAACCTTCCAATAATAACTTTTAATAAATAGATTTGTGATATACTTGTTTATTTACATTTATAGAGAAAATGCAATTATTTGTCATTTTAAGATAAATATTTAAGAACATGGGGTGGATACTTGGAGAATTCACCCTTCCTTACCAATGTAACCAGAGAGACTTTTGTTCACATAAGCGTAAAATATTCACATTATACTTTGCTTTAATATAATAGTACAAAATAACACATGATAAAATTGCTATAAAAATAATACTTTTGATTCATAATTTCACACTTTTTGTAATATGTAACTATTTTAATATTGCATTTTACTACTGCCAAAGCACTCATAGCACTGTATTTTTGTCCTTATTTTATACTCTCTCCCAGGTCCTGATGCAACAATAGGTTTGGCATGAGGTTGTACCTACAAACAACATCCCTCAAATAAATATCATCACCAAATAGCTCTCCTCTGAATCCAAAAGAGTTATATTTCCCATGTGTCTGTTTGGCATTGCTAATGGGATTTGACATTCTAGACTCAATAATACCCCAAACCAAACTTAAGATCAAAACATACATTGAAAGAATGGCATCACCATCTATCCATAACACAGGTAGAATATTTCAAGTCATCCTAACATTTCCTTCTTTATCACACCCATATCCATCTATAACCAATTCTGGTCAATTTTACCCCCTAAGCTCATTTCAAACCCATCCACTCTTAGTAAACCTTCCCACAACAACTCTGGTCAAAACTGGGTCATTTTTATAGTAGTTTCCTAGATGACTTTCCTAGTTTCCCCTCTAGTCCCTTCTTGAGCAGTGAAGTGTGTCAGTTGCTCAGTCATGTCCAACTCTTTGCAACCTCTTAGACTATAGCTCATAGGATCCTCTGTCCATAGAATTCTCCAGGCAAGAATACTGGAGTGGGTAATCATTCCTTCCTTCATCTCTGAGCTACCAGGGAAGCCCCTCGAATACTGGAGTCTATGCCATTCCCTTCTCCAGGGGATCTTCCCTACTCAGGGATGGAACCTGGGTCTCCCTCATTGTGGGTAGATTCTTTAATGTCTGAGCCTCAATGAGAATGACGTTTTTGAATTGCAAATGTTTAACTATGCAGACTCACACCCTGCAACCACACAAATACAACTTCTTTCCATGGATGTTCATTTTCCTTGTAATAAAGAGAGAAGTCCTCTACATAAGTTACCTGACCTTGCATGACATGTCCTCAACTACTCTCTAGCCTCATTTTGCAGGACATGGCCCTTCCTTGATTCTGCTCAGCCATACCAGTCAACTTTCATTTTCTTAAATGCATCACTCTTCCTCTTGCTAAATGTTCTGTGTTGTTTCTTTTACCTCAAAACTCTTCCCTGAGCAGTGACCCAAACTTTTTTTTTTTTTATTTTCAGATCAGAATTAATTTCTCTAGGAAAACTTTCCTTGACCTCTTCATCTCTGCTGGTGACTTTGTTTTCCACTTGCATGTCAACAGACATGCTCTGCAGTATATCAAATCTTTGTATCCCTCCAAAATTCTTATGTTGAGATCCTGAGCTGTAACATGATGGTATTAGTAGATAAGGTTCTTGAGAGGTTGATCAGATCATAAAGGTGGAGGCTAATGAATGGGATTAAGTTCCTTATAAAAGAGACCCTAGAGAGCAATTTGGCTCTTTCCACATGTGAGGATTTGGAAAGTAAGTAAGACATAAGAAGATGGCCATCTATGAACAATGAAGCGGGCTCTCATCAAAACCAAATCTGCTGGCAGCTTATCTTGGACTTCTTAGCTTTTAGAACTGTGAGAAAGATTTGTCTGATGTTAAGCCACTTAGACTATGAAATTTTTGTTTCAAAACAGTCCAAATGGACTAAGTTAGCCTTCATATTATTTATCATATGCCCAGATGATACCAATTTGTATGATCTACTGATTAATTTATTAACTTATGAGTTATTAATTAACTTATGAGTACACAGTATAATTAATTAACTTCTGAGTATACAGTAGAAGTGACAAATAGATTTAAGGGACTAGATCTGATAGACAGAGTGCCTGATGAACTATGGACAGAGGTTCGTGACATTGTACAGGAGACAAGGAACAAGACAATCCCTATGGAAAATATATGCAAAAAGCAAAATGGCTGTCTGAGGAGGCCTTATAGATAGCTGGGAAGAGAAGAGAAGCGAAAAGCAAAGGAGAAAAGGAAAGACATTCCCATCTGAATGTAGAGTTCCAAAGAATAGCACGGAGACATACGAAAGCCTTCCTCAGCGATCAATGCAAAGAAATAGAGGAAAACAACAGATTGGGAAAGACTAGAGATCTCTTCAAGAAAACTAGAGATACCAAAAGAACGTTTCATGCAAAGATAGGCTTGATAAAGGACAGAAATGGTATGGACCTAACAGAAGCAGAAGGTATTAAGAAGAGGTGGCAAGAATACACAGAAGAATTGTACAAAAAAGATCTTCACGACACAGATAATCACGATGGTGTGATCACTCACCTAGAGCCAGACATCCTGGAATGTGAAGTCAAGTGAGCCCTAGAAAGCATCACTACGAACAAAGCTAGTGGAGGTGATGGAATTCCAGTTGAGCTCTTTCAAATCCTAAAAGATGATGCTGTGAAAGTGCTGCACTCGATATGCCAGCAAATCTGGAAACCTCAGCAGTGGCCACAGGACTGGAAAATGTCAGTTTTCGTTCCAATCTCAAAGAAAGGCAATGCCGAAAAATGCTCAAACTACCGCACAATTGCACGCATCTCACATGCTAATAAAGTAATGCTCAAAATTCTCCAAGCCAGGCTTCAGCAATACGTGAACCATGAACTTCCGGATGTTCAAGCTGGTTTTAGAAAAGGCAGAGGAATAAGAGATCAAATTGCCAATATCTGCTGGACCATTGAAAAAGCAAGAGAGTACCAGAAAAATATCTATTTCTGCTTTATTGACTATGCCAAAGCCTTTGACTGTGTGGATCACAACAAGCTGTGGAAAATTCTGAAAGAGATGGGAATACCAGATCATCTGACCTGTCTCTTGAGAAACCTGTATGCAGATCAGGAAGCAACAGTTAAAACTGGACATGGAACAACAGACTGGTTCCAAATGGGAAAGGAGTACATCAAGGCTGTATATTGTCACCCTGCTTATTTAACTTATATGCAGAGTACATCATGAGAAACACTGGGCTGGAGGAAACACAAGCTGGAATCAAGATTGCCGGGAGAAATATCAATCACCTCAGATATGCAGATGACACCACCCTTATGGCAGAAAGTGAAGAAGCACTGAAGAGCCTCTTGATGAAAGTGAAAGAGGAGAGTGAAAAAGTTGGCTTAAAGCTCAATGTTCAGAAAACTAAGATCATGGCATCTGGTCCCATCACTTCATGGGAAATAGATGGGGAAACAGTGGAAACAGTGTCAGACTTAATTTTGGGGGGCTCCAAAATCACTGTTGATGGTGATTGCAGCCATGAAATTAAAAGACGCTTACTCCTTGGAAGGAAGGTTATGGCCAACCTAGATAGCATATTTAAAAGCAGACACATTACTTTGCCAACAAAAGTCCATCTAGTCAAGTCTATGGTTTTTCCAGTGGTCAAGTATGGATGTGAGAGTTGGATGGTGAAGAAAGCTGAGCGCCGCAGAATTGATGCTTTGGAACTGTGGTGTTGGAGAAGACTCTTGAGAGTCCCTTGGACTTCAAGGAGATCCAATCAATCCATACTAAAGGAGATCAGTCCTGGGTGTTCATTGGAAGGACTGATGTTGAAGCTGAAACTCCAATACTTTGGCCACTTCATGTGAAGTGTTGACTCATTGGAAAAGACCCTAATGCTGGGTAGGATTGGGGTCAGGAGGAGAAGGGGACGACAGAGGATGAGATGGTTGGATGGCATCACCGACTCGATGGACATGCGTTTGGGTAGACTCCGGGAGTTGGTGATGGACAGAGAGGCCTGGCGTGCTGCAATTCATGGGGTCACAAAGAGTCGGACATGACTAAGCGACTGAACTGAATTGAACTGATTAATTTGGGGCTTCCCTGGTGGCTCAGAGGGTAAAAGGATCCCAATGCAGAAGACCCAGGTTTGATCCTTGGGTTGGGAAGATCAACTGGAGAAGAACCTGGCAACCCATTCTAGAATTCTTGCCTGGAGAATTCCATGGACAGAGAAGCCTGGTGGGCTGCAGTCCATGGGGTCACTAAGAGTTGGGCACAACTGAGCGACTAACACTTTTCACTGATTAGTTTTCCCGGAAGTCCTAAACTTCTCATGAACAGGAACCATTAGTAGTTCTGGTAGATGCTCAATAAGTATACTGAATGAAATCAATGAAATATTATCTCGCAATGAAATATTATCTATGTAATGCTTAACATAAAATTGTAATATTCAAATTGAAATAATGTGAACTTTTGTCTGTATCTTGATATTTATATGTATACACACAACGTGAGTATTATGGTACAATATTGAGAATATTGGAAACTCCGAGAAATATATAAATTGATTCTTGACCTCTATTTTGTGTTTTCTACAGGAAGTTATAATCCCAGTGCCTATCTCAGTATACTGGCAGAATTTGACACTCTTTTATTCAGTATGTAAACAGTTTATATTAAACATGGTATATGTCTTAAAAATGGCATATTGGTATATATGCTATTTTTACAGACATAGAGAACACACCTATGGACATGGGGGGAGGAGAGGAGGGAGAATGGGAGATGTATGGAGAGAGTAAAACAGAAATTTACAATACCACATGTAAAATAGATCGCCAATGATAATTTGCTGTGTGACTGAGGGAACTCAAACAGGGGCTCTGCGACAGGCTGAAGGGTCGGCTGGGCAGGGAGATGGGAGGGAGTTGCAAGAAGGAGGGAACATGGGTGTTCCCTATGGCTGCTTCTTGTTGCTGTATGACAGAAAACCACAAAATTTTGTAAAGCAATTATCCTTTGATTAAAAAATTAAAAAACAAAAATAATTGGCATATTGGCAATTGGCATATTGATCTAGGAAAATCAAACTCTAAGCAAGGAACATTAACCATACTATGAGTTTGAAAGTATAAATTAAAAGCTATCACTAGGGAAAGACCTGAATTATCATCAGAAAAGTGTAGACAAATGAAACAGGAGAATGAGAGGGAATAAAAACTGATAGAACTTGAGAAGGTGGTATGCTGGAGAGAGGATTTGAAATATGTCCTGAAACACCAAGATGTTTCATTGGCACTGAACTTTTAGTCAAGGTGGATGGTATGCAAACAGAAGGTCTGACCAGAGCAAAGGTAGTTGGTTGACTCTGGAAGCAAGTTTGAATGATATAATTTGAACTTATTATAAAATGATAAGGCATACAAGTAGAACTATTTAACAAGTGAAAAAATGAATCCAAAATTTGGTAATTAGGCCAGGAGTGAATATTATTAAATTCAATCTGGATACAGAATTTCTCAAACTTTAGAACTGCTAAAGAGAGAAGACCATCAGGCAGTACATAGAGTAAGTCCCTTTCATATGAATGAGTTCCATTCTGAGAGCACATTCGTAAGTCCCATTTGCTTATAAGTCCAACAAAGTTAGGTTAGGTACCCAAATAACACAATCAGCTATACAGTACTGTCCTGTAATAGGTTTATAATACTGTTCACACAAACAATACATAAAAAACAAATACAAAAATGAGGAAAACATGTTTAATCTTACATTACAGCACCTTGGCAAGTACAGCAGTACAGTACAATAGCTGGCATATAGGGCTAGCATTGAGTGAACAGGCAAGAAGTGTTACTGACTGCAGGAGGTGGGAGATGGTAGAGCTGAAGCATCACCAGTAATAGGAGTCAGAGGGCATGTTGTAATATCACTCACACCTGATGTAGATGGCACAGGTTCTGAGCCCTTGTTGGACTCAATTCTATCTACTCTCTTGACAAAATGATCCAGTAATGTCTGGGTAATAGCTCTTTTTTTCTTGTCATAGATGGCATGGGGGCACGGGATTGTATTCTGAATGGCTGCAGTAAATTTCATGCACCATTCTATGTTCAGGTCCTGTGTCTCAAATCTAACAGTGCCTCCCCAAATAAAGAAAATCCCCTTGCCATTTCCTGTGTTATGAATCTCTTCAGTTCTTCAGCCAGATCAGCTACATCACTGCTTCTTTTACACTTGCTTCCAGACATCCTGGGCTTGAGCAAAAGATATTGTACTACTGTATTCTACACAGTACTGAACAGTAAAGTACACAAAAGCACAGCCACTTGCAGTCCTCCAGTACACCAGACACATGAGCTAAGTTAAGTGATTGGACACACAAACTCATGAGAGTTCATATGTAGGGGACTTGCTCTAATTAAACCACTGATATTTTCTCATGTATTTCTCAAATATATTCAAATACAAATGCACATCTCTGTTCTTCTCTGTATCTTCGACTGGCTTCACAGGTGGTAAAGAATCGGCCTGCCAATGCAGCACCTAGAGCCAGACATCCTGGAATGTGAAGTCAAGTGGGCTTTAGGAAGCACCACTACTAACAAAGTTAATGGAGGTGATGGAATTCCAGTTGAGCTATTTCAAATCCTGAAAGATGATGCTGTGAAAATGCTGCACTCAATATGCTAGCAAATTTGGAAAACTCAACAGTGGCCACAGGACTGGAAAAGGTCGGTTTCCATTCCAATCTCAAAGAAAGGCAATGCCAAAGAATGTCCAAACTACTGCACTATTGCACTCATCTCACACGCTAGCAAAGTAATGCTCAAAATTCTCCAAGCCAGGCTTCAACAGTACGTGAACTGTGAACTTCCAGATGTTCAAGCTGGATTTAGAAAAGGCAGAGGAACCAGAGATCAAATTGCCAACATCCGTAGAATCATAGAAAATGCAACAGAGTTCCAGAAAGACATCTACTTCTGCTTTATTGACTACACCAAATTCTTTGACTGTGTGGATCAGAGCAAACTGTGGAAAAATCTTCAAGAGATGGGAATACCAGACCACCTTATCTGCCTTCTGAGAAATCTGTATGCAGGTCAAGAAGCAACAGTTAGAACCAGACATGGAACAACAGACTGGTTCCAAATTTGGAAAGGGGTACGTCAAGGTTTTATATTGTTAACCAGGTTATTTAACTTATATGCAGAGTACCTCATGCGAAATGCTGGGTTGGATGAAGCACAGGCTGAAATCAAGATTTCTGGGAAAAATTTCAATAATCTCAGATATGCAGATGATATTAACACTTATGTCAGAAAGCGAAGAAGAACTAAAGAGCCTCTTGATGAAAGTAAAAGAGGAGAGTGAAAATGTTGGCTTAAAACTCAACATTCAAAAAATGAAGATCATGGCATCCAGTCCCATCACTTCAAGGCAAATAGATGGGGAAACAATGGAAACAGTGACAGACTTCATTTTGGGGAGCTCCAAAATCTCTGCAGATAGTGATTGCAGCCATAAAATTAAAAATATGCTTGCTCCTTGGAAGAAAAGCTATGACCAACCTAGACAGCATATTAAAAAGCAGAGACATTACTTTGCCAACAAATGTCCATCTAGTCAAAGCTATGGTTTTTCCACTAGTCATGTGTGGATATGGGAGTTGGACTATAAAGAAAGCTGAGTGTCAAAGAATTGATGTTTTTAAACTGTGGTGTTGGAGAAGACTCTTGAGAGTCCCTTGGACTGTAAAGAGATCAAGCCAGTCTATTCTAAAGGCAATCGGTCCTGAATATTCATTGGAAGGAATGATGCTGAAGCTGAAACTCCAATACTTCGGGCACCAGATGTGCAGAAATGACTCACTGGAAAAGAACCTGATTCTGGGGAAGATTGAAGGCAGGAGGAGAAGGGGACAACAGAGGATGAGATGGATGGATGGCATCACCAACTTGATCGACATGAGTTTGAGGAAGCTCTGGTGATGGACAGGGAAGCCTGGTGTGCTGTAGTCCATGGGGTCGCAAAGCGTTAGACACGATTGAGTGACTGAACTGAACTGAACCATGATTATTAACCTTTGTGAATATTTGAAACATTTTCTATGCCACCCATTTGATCATTAATTATGTTATACCTAGGTTTTTTTTTCTCTACTTGCTTTAAAACATTTATCCTCTTATTATTTCACTTTTCCAATAATTTCTAATTCAACATGATGATGTGATAGGATAAGGTTATTTAAATTTTCTTACTTAAAAATTTTTTTCTTATACTAAATCAGTGGTTGAAATGATATCATATTACTGGCAAACATTATATTTACTTATGGGAGTGATAATTCATCTATTGTATTAGATGTCTAGAGAAAACTGGAAATATACTTTTGTGTCTGTTAGAACATAAGGATAAATATTGGTTCAATTCTGAACTTCTTTTCATTCCCTTAAGTGTTTAACATGATTCTGACGATATGATAGCCCCTCAGTATATAATAACAATGTACTTTACTTCTGGCCCTCATAATATATTTTAATCAATTTTAAGCTCTTTGAAATACAGAAATGTGTTTTAAGTATAAGACTTTATTATATGTACAGTCTTCTATTCAAGTTTCAAAACAATGTGTAATAGAGGTTTACATTTTGGCAGTTTTCCACTATGAGAGGCATTAAGACATCTACCCTGTAATTCCTAAAACCTATAACTATGTTATATTACATGGAAAATGGGAATTAAGGTAGTAGCATAAGGAATTAAGGTTGATATTCAGCTGATCTTAAAACAAGGAGGGATGACCCAGAGGGATGGGATGGGGAGGGAGGTGGGAGGGGGGTTCAGGATGGAGAACACATGTAAACCCATGGCTGATTCATGTTCAATGTATGGCAAAAACCACTACAATATTGTAAAGTAATTAGCCTCCAACTAAAATAAATAAATTAATAAAAAAAAAAAGAAGGAAAAGAAAAAAAAAAGAACTAGACATGGAACAACACACTGGTTCCAAATAGGAAAAGGAGTACGTCAAGGCTGTATGACAAAAAAAAAAAAGGAGACCATCCTAGGTTACCTGGTGATCTGGTTATCTGGTAAATACAATGTGCTCACAAGGACCCTTAAATGTGGAGCAAAGCAGCAGGTAAATGTCACAGTGATGAGACAAAAACTCAAAAGCTATTGTTGAATTTGAAGATAAAATATGGGTTTGTGGGCAGACTCTAAAAATGGAAAAGGCATGACAGCTGATCCTTCAAAAAGAATACAATCCTACTGATAAAGCTGATTTCAGCCCAAGAAGAGCCACATTGCATTTCAATTTAAAGAAGTATAAGTTAGTAAACTTGTGTTGTTTTACGGCCACTGAGTGGTTGGTAATTTTTCACAGCAAGAATAGAAAACTAACACATCATCATTTCATGTAGAGCATAAAGGAATTCTAGTATCTTCCACAGCTGGCAGTATGCAGTCTGCTCACCTCAGTAAGTTCCTGAATGTCCTTCCTAGTTTTTCCCTGGACAATTATTTTCATAAGTCTAGCAGAAATTGCTCAATTCTTCTCCTAATATCAGCTAAGCTAAGTCTTAATGAGTATATTGTTTTATTCTGTCCTTAGATAGAGCCTGAAAAATATTGTAACTCTGTTTTAAAGAAAGGAAGAATAAAAAAAAAAAATAAAGCAAGAATGTATGTTACTTGGTGTTTTCTCTGAAGTAGGAAATCTTAATCTTTCCTTTCATATCAGTGCTTTTCTTTTGGATGGTTTTCAAAGGATTAAATGTGCAACACACTTAAGATTCACTCCCCAGCCTTGAGGGCTGCTGTTCCATCACCAAACAGCTCATCCATCTATTGACAGGTTTATTAGTGCTATTCTAAAATTTAAGCCTCCTAGATTTCCTGTCTCCAAATAGAATTTGAATTGGATCCTGCAGGCACTCACCTGACCTCCCCTTGAACCCTGATCAGGGGTTTCTTTCTAACTCTGCATGTGACTCCCTTAGTATGCATACTAACAACTATAGCTTTACCTCTGACAAGGTTTAGTTGGTTCTCTGCTTCATTTGTCTTTTGGTTCTTTAAGATCTATTGTATTGCTTGTTCATGCTTTCCTTAGTTAAATGTTAAGGTAAATCATCTTTTACACAGTCTCTCCTAGAAGACACTTTGTAGGACTCTCAAATCTCCTACTTCATGAGGTTCATCACTATTTTCCAGAATTAAAAAAAAAAAAAAAGAGTTTAGTGAAGATTTAACCAGAAGTTTTAAATTACCATTCAGAATATTTAGAGAAGTAACCACTTTCAAAAACCAAACTCTAAGGGATACAGTGGGAATCCAATTGCTATCCATTTTAGGCATATTTTTATAAAGTGAAATTAAAAATTCACTAATAAAATTTAAAATTCTATTGTAGAGTTTGGTGTTGGATTTCTTACAATAACTTGCAGATATCCCTTCTCTGAAAGTTCATTTACACATTTTATTTAAGACAGCAAAATTCAGTGTGAGCTACTGAGGTCACACAGAAGAGAGAGGAAACTGGTATTCTTTCTCTCAATGTGTATGAAATAGTAATGAAATATGGCAGGATTGCTGGTGGCCAATTTGATAACTATTCTTCACTGCTTTCTTGTTGCCAGAGCTTTCCCATGATGACAGAGATTGAAATTCCCAGTTACTTGCCTTCCTAGTCTCTTTTTGCAACAAAGTCATAGGATTGGGTATAATCAATGGGATTTTAGGAAAACTGTGCTGAAGGTATCTCAGAAATTATATATATATATATATATATATATATATATATATATATATATATATATATATATATATATATATATGAAATGGCAACCCACTCCAGTACTCTTGCCTGGAGAATCCCATGGATGGAGGAGCCTGGTAGGCTACAGTCCATGGGGTAGCAGAGTTGGACATGACTGAGCGACTTCACTCACTTTATTCCCTCTCATTCTTCACGAGTATGTTGACAGATAAGAACATGATGACCAGAGCTGCTGCAGTCATTTGTGTCTATGAGGGAGTCAGGAGACTAGATAAGCAAATTCTTGGCTCTTAATTTCCTCTCTCTCAAGACCACTCCTTTCATCACTTTGTGGGTGCTATGCACTGAGTTTTTGTGTCCTCTCCCCAATAACAAAGTTCATATGTTGAAATCCTCATTCCCTAAAGTGATGGTACTAGGATATGAGACCTTTAGGAGATGATGAGGTAGAAACCCCATGAATGGGATTAAAGCCCTTATAAAAGAGACTGCAGAATATCAGAAAGAGAAAATGACAGTCTATAAATCGGGAAGTGGGCTCTCACCAGCCACCAAATCAGCTAGAATCTTAATCTTGTGCTAACCAATTTCCAGAATTGTGAGAAACAAATTTCCATTGTTTATAAGCCACCCAGTCTACAGTATTCTGTTATAGCAGTTTAATAGTCTAAAACAGAGGGTGATTGATTTTTTTTAATTTTTGTCTATATATGTATATATAGGTATACATTTATTATATATGTATAAATTTTTTATAATGTGGTGAGATTAAATACTACCTATCAGTCCTTGGTCTATGATTTGATTTTTCTGTTAATAATATATCCTGGAGATCTGTCCATCAATATGTACATACAGATATACTTTTTAAACTGCTACATAATATTTCAAAATAGCTATGTATAAATATGTACATGCAACAAAATATCTTATTGGTATAGGTGAGAGTTCTTTTTCAATCAGGGTTGTTCTTAAAGGCTCTTCACATTTTCACATTTCAGATATATATCCCAGAGAGCTTTCAAAATTGATATGATCTGTATATACTGATACAAATACACACCCATGCATACGTCCACACACATATGTACACAAATGCATCCAGATATACACGAATATCATAAACTAGTTTGTCCCAAGTTCTATTTGTCTGTATTTAGTCTGGTGTCAGTACCATGAACTGTAGCTTTATGAAATGTTTCTAAGGGAGTAAGTTCCATAAATAATATCATCAAAAACACACAAAAAAGTCAGAGATTACACACATTACATAATGTAACATTCTTACATCTGTGTTTGATAGCCTTCAGGACTTTGGATATTTAACAGTTTCATGTCTGGAAGAGTTAATACAGATTTATTCAATTCATAAGATAGAAGTAGCACAATAACCAAGAGTGACTGGTTCACTTTCCCTTAATTTGAAGATGTTAAAGGCAATGAAGATATACTTCAATAATGCATCACAAGGATATTTTACAAGAATAGTATGTCATTTGATAATGCTAAAAATACCTCACAATTTTGTCTATATGAAAAAAAGTAGGGTATATTATAATTGCTATGTGGTCAGTCCCTCAGTCATGTCCAACTTTTTGTGACTCCATGGAATGCAGCCTGCCAGGCTCCTTTGGGCATGGAATTTTCCAGGCAAGAATTCTGGAGTGGGTTGCCTCTTCCTTCTCCAGGGAATCTTCCCGATACAGGGATCAAATCTGTGTTTGTCTCTTGTGTCTCCTGCATTGGCAAATGGATTATTTACTGCTGTGCCACCTGGGAAGCCCCATATGCTGACTCACACTACAAAAAGGCATGACCCAAATCAAGTTGTGTTAGCTGTGCTCAACTTAGGCAGTTACCTTCATGCTTCTAATATATTCACTGTTGGGCAACTGCAACCCAAAATGTACGTTACTGACTCTGGCACATCAGTGATAGGAAGACCATACACTGTATTAACAAATCCTATCTGACAGCTTTATAGGATCTCTCCTTCAAACTGCTAACCTTCCAAACGATTTTGTCCCCTTTCCCTGCCACTCGGTGAAAGGTTATCATTTTTTTTTAGAAACCGTTGTCCCAGTGCTTAAAAATAATGCCTTTTTATTTCTTGAATGCCTAAAACTTACTAATAATGTTTAATTTTAGAGTTGTATGTAAATACCATGTAAGGTTTTATTTTTTGTAATCTCTTTAATCAGAAACAAGGGAATTAGCCAGCTGTTTGGAACCCATGTTAAGATGTAATTAAACATCTGATTGAATTTCTGTGCATATCAAATAGGAGAGGCTAGTGTTTATACACAAGACATACCATGCTCATTAGAATTAAAAAAAAAAACAACAAAAAAAGGCCCTACCTACCAGATAACAATAGTGGAGTGCTGGTGAGTGTTTTCATCCAATATTTTGTCTGTGATAATTTTCCTCAAAAAAAAAAAAAATTCTATAATTTGGCAGAGTTTAACATACTATGTAAATCACAGTAACTATTTTTTTATCAATTAAAACATCTTAACAGCTGACTCCCAATGTATTTTCTATTATGAAATCTTTTCAAAGAAATATTTCATGTTTTGCAAGTTTTAAAATATTGAATTATCAGATATTATGGAGACATTCTTCAACACCTCTTTCATTTTAGAATAAATAGAAAAATGGAAAAATTTTGAAAAAATACTAAATTAACATTTGTATTAGTTGTTTTAGGGAAGATATATGGTGTGTTATCATTTTAGACATGTTAAATATTCTGTGACCAGAATAATTAAATAATAATATAATTTTAGGTCTTTTGCGAAAGAGTCATGCTGCACTATTACTTGGATTTTAAAGTATATGTTTTAACAGATAAATATAAAAAAATGAAAATAAAGTATGCATTTTAATTCTTTATGGCAATAATACTAAGACTTTGCTTAATTGATATCATGCTTGGACAAGTAAAGGCTGTTTACTTAAATCATTTAAAGTTTGGAAAAAAATTAAAATGTTATTTATTTGAGCTTTATATTAAGATTTGCATAGTACATCAGACTATTAATCTTTTTAGTTTAATATCACATATGGGACAATTTTTCATGCTTAAGAAGAAGATAAATTCTACAAAACATATATACCTAATCGTGAAGTGAAATTTTTTTTCCTGGACTTCTTCAGAGTAAAAAGTGTCTACTAATCATTATGTTTGATTTTATGACATAGGCTATTGCCCAGAGGAATTCTACAAAAATCTGAAGGCTAATTTTACATGTGGCATCAACTTGGATTTAAATCTGGGCTTTGAAACTTATAATAATTCTTTCCCTAATATGATTACTTTTCATAATTCCTTAGAGGTTACTGTAATTCTAGTTACATGAGCTAACACTATTTGATAAATTGCAGTGACGACTTATTTCAGAGAATTGAAATTTGGCACATGTTATCAAATATTTTCAGTCTACTCTTACAACAGTTGATAAAACTATAATATCACAGCAGTTCAAAAAGATGCTATCTTGTATTTGTATTATAAAATATAATGGAAAGGAGAGTTTAACACTACTCAGCAACATTTTCATAGGTTATGATTTAGCTTATAAGCTCAGAACTAGAGAGCTACATATTGACCATAAATTGTCCATTGACTATAAATTAGATATCCCACATCCAAGGTAAGAGAAAACCAAGTAAGACGGTAGACAGTGAGAGAGGGCATCAGAGGGCAGACAGATTGAAACCACAATCACAGACAACTAGCCAATCTGATCACATGGACAACAATCTTGTCTAACTCAATGAAACTAAGCCATGCCGTGTGGGGTGACCCAAGGTGGACGGGCGATGGTGGAGAGGTCTGACAGAATGTGGTCCACTGGAGAAAGGAATGGCAAACCATTTCAGTATTCTTGCCTTGAAAACCCTATGAACAGTATGAAAAGGCAAAAAGATAGGACACTGAAAGATGAACTCCCCAAGTCGGTAGGTGCCCAGTATGCTACTGGAGATCAGTGGAGAAATAATTACAGAAAGAAGGAGGGGATGGATCCAAAACAAAAACAACACCCAGTTGTGGATGGGACTGGTGATAGAAGCAAGGTTCGATGCTGTAAAGAGCAACATTGCATAGGAACCTGGAATGTTAGGTCCATGAATCAAGGCAAATTGAAAGTGGTCAAACAGGAGATGACAAGAGTGAACATCGACATTCTAGGAATCAGCAAACTAAGATGGAACGGAATGGGTGAATTTAACTCAGGTGACCATTATATCTACTACTGTGGGCAGGAATCCCTTAGAAGAAATGGATTAGCCATCACAGTTAACAAAAGAGTCCGAAGTGCAGTACTTGGATGCAATCTCAAAAACGACAGAATGATCTCTGTTCGTTTCCAAGACAAACCATTCAATATCACAGTAATTCAAGTCTATGCCCTGACCAGTAATGCTGAAGAAGGTAGGTTGAACAGTTCTATGAAGACCTACAAGACCTTCTAGAACTACACCCAAAAAAGATGTCCTTTTCATTATAGGGGACTGGAATGCAAAAGTAGGAAGTCAAGAAACACCTGGCGTAACAGGCAAGTTTGGCCTTGGAGTACAGAATGAAGCAGAGCAAAGGCTAATAGAGTTCTGCCAAGAGAACGCACTGGTCATAGCAAACACCCTCTTCCAATAACACAAGAGAAGACTCTACACATGGACATCACCAGATGGTCAGCACCGTAATCAGACTGATAATATTCTTTGCAGCCAAAGATGGAGAAGCTCTATACAGTCAGCAAAAACAAGACCGGGAATGGACTGTGGCTCAGATCATAAACTACTTATTGCCAAATTCAGACTTTATTGAAGAAAGTAGGGAAAACCACTAGACCATTCAGGTATGACCTAAATCAAATCCCTTATGATTATACAGTGGAAGTGAGAAATAGATTTAAGGGACTAGATCTGATAGACAGAGTGCCTGATGAACTATGGATGGAGGTTCGTGACATTGTACAGGAGACAGGGATCAAGACCATCCCCATGGAAAAGAAAAGCAAAAAAGCAAAATGGCTGTCTGAGGAGGCCTTACAAATAGCTGGGAAAAGGAGAGAAGAGAAAAGCAAAGGAGAAAAGGAAAGATATTCTCATTTGAATGCAGAGTTCCAAAGAATAGAAAGGAGAGATAAGAAAGCCTTCCACAGCGATCAACGAAAAGAAGTATAGGAAAAGAAAAGAATGGGAAAGACTAGAGATCTCTTCAAGAAAACTGGAGATACCAAGGGAACATTTCATGCAAAGATGGGCTCAATAAAGGACAGAAACGGTATGGACCTAACAGAAGCAGAAGATATTAAGAAGAGGTGGCAAGAACACACGGAAGAAGTGTATAAGAAAGATCTCCACAACCCAGATAATTACAATGGTGTGATCACTCACCTAGAGCCAGACATCCTGGAATGTGAAGTCAAGTGGGCCTTAGAAAGCATCACTACGAACAAAGCTAGTGGAGGTGATGGAATTCCAGTTGAGCTGTTTCAAATCCTCAAAGGTGATGCTGTGAAAGTGCTGCACTCGATATGCCAGCAAATTTGGAAAACTCAGCAGTGGCCACAGGACACGAAAATGTCGGTTTTCATTTCAATTCCAAAGAAAGGCAATGCCAAAGAATGCTCAAACTACCACACAACTGCACTCATCTCACATGCTAGTAAAGTAATGCTCAAAATTCTCCAAGCCAGGCTTCAGCAATACGTGAAACGTGAACTTCCAGATGTTCAAACTGGTTTTAGAAAAGGCAGAAGTACCAGAGATCAAATTGCCAACATCCTCTGGATCATTGAAAAAGCAAGAGAGTTCCAGAAAAACATCTATTTCTGCTTTATTGAATATGCCAAAACCTTTGACTGTGTGGATTACTATAAACTGGAAAATTCTGAAAGAGATGGTAATACCAGACCACCTGACCTGCCTCTTGAGAAACCTGTATGCAGGTCAGGAAGCAACAGTTAGAACTGGACATGAAACAACAGACTGGTCTCAAATAGGAAAAGGAATACATCAAGGCTGTATGTTATCACTCTGCTTACTTAACTTATATGCTGAGTACATCATGAGAAATGCTGGGCTGGAAGAAACACAAGCTGGAATCAAGATTGCCGGGAGAAATATCAATAACCTCAGATATGTGGATGACACCACCCTTATGGCAGAAAGTGAAGAAGAACTAAAAAGCCTCTTGATTAAAGTGAAATAGGAGAGTGAAAAAGTTGGCTTAAAAGCTCAACATTCAGAAAACTAAGATCATGGCATCTGGCCCATCACTTCATGGCAAATAGATGGGGAAACAGTGTCAGACTTTTTTTTTTTTTGGCTCCAAAATCACTGCAGATGGTGATTGCAGCCATGAAATTAAAAGACGCTTGCTCCTTGGAAGGTAAATTATGAGCAACCTTGATAACATATTAAAAAGCAGAGACATTACTTTGCCAACAAAGGTCCGTCTAGTCAAGGCTATGGTTTTTCCAGTGGTCATGTATGGATGTGAGAGTTGGACGGTGAAGAAAGCTGAGCGCTGAAGAATTGATGCTTTTGAACTGTGGTGTTGGAGAAGACTCTTGAGCGTCCCTTGGACTGCAAGAAGATCCAAACAGTCCATCCTAGAGGAGGTCAGTCCTGAGTGTTCTTTGGAAGGACTGATTTGAAGCTGAAACTTCAATACTTTGGCCACCTCATGCGAAGTGTTGACTCATTGGAAAAGACCCCGATGCTGTGAAGGATTGGGGGCAGGAGGAGAAGGAGATGACAGAGGATGAGATGGCTGGATGGCGTCACCGACCCAATGGACATGAGTTTGGGTCAACTCCAGGAGTTGGTGATGGGGTGCTGCGATTCATGGGGTCACAAAGAGTCAGACATGACTGAGTGACTGAACTGAACTGAAATAATAATGCAATGCAGGTTCAGTTGATAAATAGACATGGGTTAAATTATTTTATTTTCACATGTTACATTTAAAGCATCCTAAAGGTGAAGGTTTTCCAGGAGTTTTGGTATCCTCAAACCTGTTTAATTGCGTAAATGTATCCAAGTTTTTACTTTTCAGCTCTAGGCCCAATATATAGTAAAAATACACACTAGCATGACTTTTTAGAATGCCTACTTCTCTAATTCTTCAGCAATAAGATCAAGTGAGTTTCTCTATCCAACTAGACTGTCTTGATCTTAACCAGGCTGACCAGGGGAGGAAGAGTTTCAACAATGAGAAATTCACTCCTGATTGATTATATTCTAATGAATACTGTGGTCATGTTGCATTTTAAATTCTGCCAATATTGATGAGCTGCACCTGATGTAGATCACGTGGGCTCCAGCACACATCCTGCCTACATAAATCCGGGCTTGGGAGTGGGGGATAGATGAGCTTTCAGGAGGTCTGGTATGACCCTGCTCATTCAGGAATATCATTAGCAAAAATGTGTTGATGTGACTATTCCATGAATGCACTTCTGTACCTTTTTTATCTGTAAATGTCAAATGAGATATTCTTATCTGCTTTGTCTCTCAGCCCAAGCCTACTACTTGACACGTGTCACTGTAGTAATTGACGATCAGCTTAACATGGACGAGGCTAAACCTGGTGACTCAGACTATAAAGAATCTGCCTGCAATGCGGGAGACCTAGGTTTGATTCCCTGGGCCAGGTAGATCCCATGGAGAATGGAATGGCAACCTACTCCAGTATTCTTGCCTGGAGAATTCCCATGGACAGAGGAGACTGCCAGGCTACAGTCCATGGATTACAAAGAGTCTGAAATGACTGAGTGACTAACACAACACTAATATGGACAATAGCTAAATCCAGTTTCCTGGTGCCCCTGAGTGTGTGTGTGTGTGTGTGTGTGTGTGTGTGTGTGTGTGTGTGTGTGTCTGTACTTAATATTAAAATTTCAAAAATTTTAAAGGGCTGTGTAATAAGCCCTCATGGATCCATTCCTCAATATCAACAATTATCAACTCAAATCCAACATCCCACTCCACCTCATCCCCCACTAAGAAATAACTCATGCTCGTCATAATAATCCACTTTCTGATAAACACATGCATTTCAGACATTTCTTATACTAATTTCTGTCTGAAGTGCTTTTACTATTTCAGGTCTTTATTTCCAGCTCAGGAGATTCCTTTATTGTCTAGTTTCACTTTTATCTTCTTTGAGTAGTATGACCTGAAAACCAAATATTTTCTTTAATAAGCCCCCTCAGCATTTTGAAGTTATTCACTAAGTTTTAAGTTACAGTTTTTATGTGCCTGGTGGCTCAGATGGTAAAGAATTTCCCTGCAATGCAGGAGAGCTGGATTTGATCCTTGGGTTGGGAAGATTCCCTGAAGAAGGATACTCTCCAGTATTCCCTGGATAGGAAAGATTCCCTGGAGAAGTGATACCCATTCCAGTATTCTTCCCTGGAGAATTCTATGAACAGAGGAGCCTGGAGGGCTCCAGTCATGGGGTTGCAAAGAGTTGGACATGACTGAGCTACTAACACACACACACTATGCTTTTATTAGGTAGTGCTTATTTAAGGCCATGGGGATTATCCTGTCAATGTTTTAACTCTCAGTGTATAACTCTCAGGGTTCAAAAGTGTTTGAATGAATTATTATCACAAATATTTAATATTATCACAAATCTTTAACATTATAGTATTTATTAAATTTTGTGTAACAATGTACATGAAACTCTCGACTACATTTCTCTTTTATTTTTTACATTTCTCTTTTAGATGTAATGAATGAAATATTCTTGTATTTGAGTAAGTTTCTTGTGAATAATTCTTCATCTTAATGTCTTGGCTAAAATAAAATTATAAAGCAGTATCAACTTATTGCTTATAAAAATACATAGGTAATCATTTGCATACTGGCTTCACTTTAATCAAAGTTTATGTTTGAGACTGTACTAAGTCTAAAAGAGGCATCAGCAATACCAGTTACAATTCACCCACATTTCACTACCTGGTTCATAGGGTTATTGAACCACTCCTTGTAATTTAAGTGAAGTGACAGGTCAATTCAAGCAACTGAATTGACCTTGTTTCTGCTACTTGATTTTGATTGAAATTACCCACAACAGTGTTTCAAACATGCTTCCTCCCCTTACCCAGTGGTGTCTCTGACACAGAGCTGGGTGGATATTTAGAGGGTTTGGGGGGAATGTGTGTTTAAGAATAGGGGTAGTGTGATCTCACGGCTTCAAGAACGATATAGTATTCATTTGAAGAAACTGAAATGGCTGCAGTCATATACATGCAAATATAATGTTTTCCTTCATATGTATCTTACCAAATTTTAAAAGTTGAGATTAAAAAACTGCAAAAGATTTTGCTAAAAATCTTTTATCCACTTTCTTTTGCCTCCTCCAAATTTAGCTATGCATTCTCTAGAGGAAATATATCTCTATATGTAACTTATATAACTACCTATAATATATGTACATATTAATTTACATATTATTTCAAAATATATATGATTTTCTAATTAAAAAATAATTAAGGATGATGATTTTTAGTGGTTGGTTTCCTAAATTACATTTTACTCTAATAGAATTACTAAGCACATTAATCAACGAGGTCATCAACTCTCATTATATAGGGTTTGCTCTTCAGTTAAATTAGATCTTCCACTGATGAAGAATAATATTTTTTCACAGCCATTGGGCTAAACCTGAAAATATAATGATCTTTCATCTCTAAAGGATTGTCAGTAGCAATTAATGAGATTTATTATTAAAGTGTATAAAATCACAGATTCTAATTTTCCGCTTCAGTGTATGAGTCTGTACTATTATATTTGCCCACAAATTTACATAATTTAGAAATTTAAGATATCCCCAAACTTAAAGTATTTATCATCTGTCATCTCAAGTGTACTGTCACGTATTTTTCATTTGCTTCTCCAGGTTACAAAATTGCACCAAGAAAAATTCTTACTGTAAATTTCTGAATAAAGCTATTTACCAAAAATGCATTAAAAAAACACTTGACTTTTTTTCAAGCTAAATTTAGCTAATTAGAATTAAAAGAAATTCTTTCAAGGGTCATCCACATCAATACATAATATATATTCAGAGGTTTGCAGTGGATCCACATTTTAAAATAAATAAAATTACTACTAATAATGCATGATTTTGCTTATCAGATTAAAATATCTGCTACTCAATTAAATGGCATGTCTCATTTAATCCTCATGAAAACTCTATTATTTGCATTTAATGGATGAGGTAACTGAGATTTAAAGCCTCAGAATTCTCAATCACTCAGCTAGTAAGCTGATGAGCCAAGACTCAGACATTGGTCTAATTTCATAGTTTATTTCTTCCCCATTGCTTTATTTTTCATAGCCAGGAAGGTACAGAAGTGGCATTTCAGATAGTTCTACATGCCAAATGATCAGCCTATAATTTAAAAAATATATCAAAAAGTATTAGCTAAATAAGATACATTTAAACATAATGGCTTTTCACAGGGATATATCACATAATAGAGTATGACAATTCATAACTATCCATGAGAAAGATGTAAAAATGAAATTAAAAACTTTTGATATTTATTTGATTAAAATACCAACCTCTGTGTATATTTATTTCATACAATGAATCGCATATTTCGGATTTAGCTTGGAAAACATTCGTTCATTACACAGGCAGGAGGGAGAAAAGCTATTCATTAGCTATCATTTTCCTCAAGTAATTATAAACTGGAGAACATGCTTGGAGTCACTTTGGGGAATATTTTTCTAGGGGAAAATATATGTATATGTAATGGCTATAGCAATCCTAAAGGGTGAGATTATAGCAATCCTAAAGGGTGAGATTCTCCAGATTTACTTTTTTCAAGGCTTTAAGTTTAGCCTTAGGAACTGCCATTTCTCTTGTTCTGCTTAAAATATGGCATTAAACCAGGCATACTGTTCCTTTCAAGTTGATTTGTGTTCCCTGACATAGGGGCATCAAATTACTGTGAGGTACCCCCTGCCCTTGATTGCTTGGGAGAATAAAATTGGTAAAGAGATAGTGCATAACTGGAAAACCCAATTGAAAGAAAGCGTGAAGCAAAATCATTGATTTGACCTGTTAAATGGATTATTCAAGCGGCATATAAAATTTTCTCATATTTTAAAGTTGTCACTAAATTGATTTATGATTAATGCTGGGTGAATAGTTCAGAATAATAAATCTGGACTTAATCCATACAAAAGCATACATATATATTTTGTCCCCCAACAGAAGCAAGCCCTTTTTATTAGCTGTGTTCAATTCTGACTTCTGAAATCCTTCATTCTAAGCAACTCATGATTCAAAGAGGGAACTCATCTAGTTCTCATTCTATTGCTTTGGAGTCCCCATGAGGTTTTCTAAATCCATTTGTGGAAATAGACTCTAGGATTCAGCATAATCATGTGTATGTAAATGTGGTGGCGGATTTTATAGTTTCATTCCAGATTTCTTTCGTATATTTATTGTCTTTCCTTTTAAGCTTGATGGAAGCAGAAATAAGCAAAAATGTCTAGAATAAAAGAAAAAACTGATTCCAGAATGCATGGAAATTAGACACTATAAGGTGAGACCCTGTGGTACACACTGCATTGAATAATATTTAATACAGTACAATGTAGTATTCAGTTGACTTTTCATTAGACTTACCCAGCTGAAGACTGAAGAATATAAGTAGAATTAGTCATTCAAATAAATAAAAATTTCATATCTATAATATATAAAAGTTCCTTTTTCCCCCTTTAACCTACTTAAAGGTGCTGGAGAAGTACATGGCAACCCACTCCAGTATACCTGCCTGGAGAATCCCATGGACAGAGGAGCTTGGTGGCCTACAGTGTATGGGGTCACAAAGATTCAGACACGACTGAAGTGACTTAGCACAGCATAGCATAAAGGCTACTTTGAAGAAGTATAAAGAAAACTTTTATCATATTCTCTCAGAGAGTATGATAAATAATGTTTTCTTTGTGACAAGAATATTTTATGTCTCATTTTAAGGTTTTAATCTATAACTTATTTTTCCTTTTTATGGTTTTAGTCAACTAGATTATTTCAATATTCATGAAATTTCAGTATTGATATTAATAATTTGAACACTCAACCCACAGTTTATACTTAATAAAATTTAAGCCAATTTTAACCTACCCATATAGATTACTTTGTCTTTGACTTGAAATTAATAAATTAGGTAAAATGTTTAATACAAAGTATTTCACTTCTAAACAGCATTGCAAATATTAATACAAGTGCAGAGATGGGCATGTTCACAAAACCTTAATATCTGTTGTGGGAAACTTTTGAAATGCTATACATTGCTTATGTTGGGTAGAAATTATATGTTGTATGCTTTCTAAATTTTCAATATATTTTTCCCAATAAGTAAACAATGTATTTTCAAGTTGCAGAAATATTAATCTAAAAAATATTTATACTGAATATTGCAAATTGTATTTTCTTGGCCAAAAATTTGCATCTAAATACTCATTCTTGTCAGGGTACAGAATAAAGAGTAAGGTAGGAGTTATGAGCTAATTGCTTAGCCTCGGACTTTGTATTGTTAATTAGCATGAACCTCAAATTTCTATCTCTAAAATGACATGATATCTGTCCAATTTGCCGAATAAGCTTTTTCTGAAACACAAAGGAAACTCAAAAGAAATGGTAAAATACACATTATACTGTTTTCTTATCTCTAAAAAGCTATTTGGCAATGGTGTCTTAGAAACTGATATTTAACATAATATTTTCCTAACTTACATAGATATCTAAATATTAGTATCTCTCTAGAAATTGATACACAAAGCAAATGTTACTCAATGAGCAGCATGTGAACAGAAACAAAACAAACTGCAGAGCTCCATGAAAACTGCTAGTGGACACTGAATGAAGCACCTCAGAGAAAGGAATGATAACTGAAAAACAGTGATGGATAAGGAGAAGTATGCATCAAATAGTCTTGAAAATCATATACATGTATTCTTCCAAACTGTAGTCTTCTCAAGCTCTAAAGCAGTCTGCATGGGAATGCTATTTTCTATTTCCTCACAAACAGATGGGATGCACAGATTAGACAGTAAGACGATGTCATCTACCCCTTCCCTTGTTAGAATTTTTCTTCCAAGTCTTTATATTATGTAAATTTAACTTATTTTCATGAATATATAGTATTTGTGCTACACGAAATGTGTATTTTGTCTGGTTCTTGAATACACCAGTGATGCCCTCGTTTTGAGGGGATCAAGAAAGGAGAAAAAGAAGTGGAGAAAGATTCTGAATTGCAGATTCCGAGAATAAGATAATGAGGGGAAAATCATCTGAACAAGTCCAGTTGGTAGTTAGAGATAAGATTTTGGACTTGATATAAGAAAACTAACTAGGCTTAATCCATTATTTAACAAATAATTTTACCTAACTATAGGAATTACATTCAATGATCATTTTTTTCACAGTACACGTGGATTTTAAAATAACTACATTTTCTTATTATCAATCAAAACAACATAGAGGTATCAACTAGTATATATTGTTTTTCTTTTCTCAATAAATAGAGCAATAGTTCTACTTTCTCATATTTCCCTGGGATTGATTACTAAGGAACAGAACAATATACTTTGTGAATGACATGTTTGATTTAAGAAGACTTATGGAATAATGCTGCCTTTATAAAAGTGCTCATTTTTTATTCTTGCAATTTTTATATCTTTTTCATTCATTTGTAATACAAATTAAGAACTAAGTAATCACTGAGATCATTTAACAAGCATGGAATGACAGTTTTTAATGAAAAAGCCTGAAATACTTTTCCAGCAAGCATTTGAGCACTAATCAGAGTAATAATAATAAGAACAATAATAAGTGCTATTGAACTTTTAATGAAAATCTTGAGATTCAATCATAGATTGGCTTGTGTCTCAGTCTACACTCTCCATTTGCTGAGAATCATTAGAGTTCCTGAAAGTCATTAAACCAGAAACTTATCATGGAGAATCTACTCATTGCCTTCTTTGCTACCTATAATAAAATACCAGTGGCTTTAATATGGTTTTGAAGGCCCTTGTCTTAGTTGCTTGGGCTGCTGTAACAAAATACCATAGACTGGTAGCTTAAACAACAGAAATGTATTTCTCACAGTTCTGGAGGCTGGAAATCTGAAATCAGGGTGTCAGCATAGCTGCATTCTGGTGAGAACACTCATCCTGACTTGAGGATGCCAGCTTTCTCTCTAAGTCCTCACATAGTGTCCTCTTCTGTGTATTTCTCTTCTGATAACGCCACTAATCCCATTATGAGGGCCCCACCTTCTTGACTTCATCTAAATTGAATTATGTCCCAAGGATATGATCTTTAAATACCACCGTATTGGCAGTTAGGGCTTCAAATATGAATTTTCATGGACATAATTCTGTCTATAGCAGTCACAGAGGATTCAGGTCCCAAAAACATCTTGATGCATTACTGTCAATTTTGCTTAGTAGAGTCCAGCCTCTTTGGCTTGTTTTGGTTCCAGGAACACAAGTTGCTCTTTCCTGTGTTGGTACCTTTCTATGTGTACTTCTTTGCCTAGAACACTTCCTCTAGGCCTGTGCTTGCTTGGTCCTTCTTCTTCATTTGGTTCTCTACTAAGACAGCCTCCTCTGCCAGACTTGCCGACCCCTAACCTCTTCCAGCCTCCCTCATATCACACTGTCCTGCTTTGGTTTCTTTACAGCACTTATGAATACCTGGAACTGACTAACTTGCATTCTGCCTTTCAGATTTTTTTGTCTATTTCTCTCATAGATGTGGGTTTCCCTTGTGGCTCAGCTTTGGTAAAGAATCTGCCTTCAATGCAGAAGACCTGGGTTCGATCCTTGGGTTGGGAAGATCACCTGGGAAAGGGAAAGGCTGCCCACTACAGTATTCTGGCCTGGAGAATTCCATGGACTGTATAGTCAATGGGGTCGCAAAGAGTCAGACACAAGTGAACGACTTTCACTTTCACATAGATGTAAATTTCATGACAGCAACCTACTCTATTGTCTTGTCCTTTGTTTTGTCCTTTTTCCCAGTGCTTGGTATATAGTAATCACTCCATAAATGCTTACTGAATTAGTTAATAAATAAATGATATCCCTATGATTATAAATAATAACAACAACAGAATTCTGGACCTTAGTATTTGAAATTGGATCCAGACATAAAAGTGATTTCCCTTCCACGTCCTCTCAAAAAATTAAGTAATGAAGCAACACTTCTATACTCTCAGCCACAGCAAGCTTTGCATTTACAAAATATAAAAAGCAACAAACTTACATCCAGTAGCATGTGACAGTTTGTTTACTGTGCAAAAAGGAATGAATTCTCTTATTGGTAGACACTTTTTTATCAATTTAGTTTATTTTAATTGGAGGATAGTTGCTTTACAATATTATGTTAGTTTTTGCCGTACATCAACATGAATCAGCCATAGGTATCCATATGTCCTCTCCCTCCCTCCCACCTCCTATCCCATTCCCCTCCAACCCCAGGTTGTCACAGAACACCAAGTTTGAGCTCCCTGCATCATACAGCAAATTCTCACTTGCTATCTGTTTTCAATATGGTAATGTATATGTTTCCATGCTACTGTCTCAATTTGTCCCACCCTCTCCTTCTGCCACTATTGTATGCTCAGTTACTCAGTCACGTCCGACTCTTTGGAACCCCATGGACTGTAGCCTGCCAGGCTCCTCTGTCTATGGGATTTCCCAGGAAATAATACTGGAGTAGGCTGCCGTTTCCTTCTCCAGGTCCACCATTGTATATTAATACATATGTATGGAATCTCGAAAGATGGTACTGATGAACCTATATGCAAAGCAGCAATGGAGACACAGACATAGTAAACAGACTTGTAGCAGATAAACTAAGCATTTTCTTGTGAAAGTGGAGAAGAATGAGAAAACTGACATCACAAAATGTAAAGAAAAAAAAGCAGAATGTGGAGAGAAAGATCTTTGTTTGCACTGAGGATGGTTAGAAGAGATTGGTGGGGATGCAGATTCCTATACCTGAGAATAAAAGACTGAATAATAAAGAGAAATTTCAACCTTTAGTTTGGGCGAGAGGAGACAGGGTCCCTGTGCCTCCACATGGTCACTCTTGCTGCCCTTGGCAGAAGATGTCACATGACACCAAGGAGAGATTATAGTCTCCTCTCAAACAGGACTGATTTCAGTCTTAGCTCAGCCACTTACTGTATCACTGAATCTTCCTGAACAAACATCTTCCATCTGTGAAATGGAGATTATATCTTGGGAGGCTATCTTCATGAATTTTAATCTCAACACTTTATAGCATTAAATATGTGATTATGATTTTTTAACAATATTCAGTCAATGATGAATAAAGAGCAGGGGAATAGGCACGTTCCACATGATTACAAAACTTGAGATGGTAGGTTTTTTATAGCTGCCACAGATATGAAAATGAGGTTGTTTATGATTTTATTTCTCTACTTTCAGAAGCAATCTGAATTCACTAAACCCAAGCAGAGTCTGTCATAAGGCTTGCAAATAGGGGTTTGCGTGGGCTTCCCATGTGGCGCAACGGTAAAGAATCTATTGCCAGTGCAGGAGACACAAGAGACACGGGTTTGATTGCTCAGTTGGGAAGATCACCTGGAGAAGGAAATGGCAACCCACTCCAGTATTCTTGCCTAGAAGATCCCATGGACAGAGGAGCCTGGTGGACTACAGTCCATTGGGTAACAAAGAATCAGACATGACATCAGTTGAGGACACAGAGGTTTTCATAGATGGCTTGGCCAAGTTAAGAATTAAGCATATGATAGAGCCATTACTAGGATTATATACAGTGAAAGAACTAGTCTTCCAATAGGAAGAAAATAAGACTTGGAAAGAAAAAGAAAAGGTTTTCATTTCTGATCAAATGAATATTAGAACATAATTTGTTAGAGTCAAAATTGGGTAAGTATTTAAGAAGTTTGCATTATTTTATGACTAGGCATCCTACTGCTGCACAGAGCACACTCCAATTTTCTCAGGAAGAGAAAGATGACTGAAATTCTTACTGATAATGGGAAATTTGTCTTTGAAAGCAAGTTCCAGGGCAATCATTACTGGACGTGTCCACCCAGCGTTATGTTCAGGCTATCGACAGCAGATCACTGTAACAGGTTATTTAATGATGCCCTCGAGGCAGTGAACAGGTTATGACCAGAATGCTCCCTTTATAGTAATTATGCTTAGAAATACTTATCAAGAGTAATTAAAATAGAAAAGTACTTATTCTTGAACTGAAATAATTGAACTCTGAACTAACTGTAATCTTGGTAAGATTTTATTATGCAGTATATACTGGAGTGGGTTGCCATGCCCTCCTCCAGGGGATCTTCCCAAGCCAGGGATTGAACCCAGGTCTCCTACATTACACGTGGATTCTTTATTTTACCATCTCAGTCACCAGGGAAGCCAAATAGAATATGCTAAGATTTTACATTAATATACTAAGATTATTTTAATATACTAAAATTTTATTACGCAATGTAGAATATACTTGTTTGGGATTAAACAAAAGCTGTTTAGTTTAGAATTTAAGGTAAGAAACACAAGCAGTTCATTATGGCAATTGCTAATGCAGGTTTAAAAGGTAGTGAATGATCAGGGATGACGGGTTTTGACCTCGATTTGGAGGACTTTGCAGAGTATTTTTTTATATAAAATGGAGGAAAAGGAGAAGTAAGTTTATCAAGCATTGATCAAGGTCCTTCCATATGTTCTCACATTTCATTTCTTCTAATTCTGATGTAGTTATTTTTAATTCTACCTTGCAAATGATGAAAGTGAGATTACAAAATTTTAGAAAAATTTCAAGTATATATATATAATATATATTCTTAATGGTAGGGCCCAAGGAAATGAGAATTTGTCTTTTTAATCTCATTCTTGAATTAATGCTTTATAATGAAAATAGCATGTGCCATGGTGTCTTCCCAGGTATCTGTACAGTTATTTTAACAGAGTCGAAGTTCAACAAGGAGGACTAGTATCTGAATCTCAAGATGATCAACATCTCATGGCATGACATTTTTTTCCCATCTGCTTTCCCAGGGTGATTAAGACTTCCAGGGGAAAACTTATGGTGATTTCATTGATGTTGAAGACATGTGAGTGAGGCTTCCTCATATCAGTGTAGAAACAGTTTCAAATACTCATTGTCACTCTTGATTGAATCACTAGTGAAATGCCCAATGGGTGGACATTAAAATATCTGAGTGGAAAGCACTCATTATGTGATAGCAGCAGACAACTTTCTCACTCAAGATTAAGATTCCCTTCCTCCCCACTATTGATCTTCATTGCACAAGTCCATAAGCCTGTGGTGTTGGGAATGAGAATCCATCACCAGGTTCACCACTAATCAATACGTTCATTGGTCTGTTTCTCTTCCATTAAATCTCTTAAACAAATACTCTCTTGAGTAGTCATAAAACAGAAGCAAGACACTGTGCAATGAGTTTCCCATGTCCCCAGGAAGTGTGAATACTCAGCCTAGAGCATGTACTATAGAGTTTCTCTGGGTATGAGAAATCTACCAACATGGTTCACATAAAATTAGACAACTAAAGTGGAACCACACTGTTAAGTGCTTCGTAAAGATGAGGAGTATAGCAATGACCTGAGAATAACAAACTCTTGCTTTTTATAGGCTAATGGGTGCATTCATGCAGTAATGAATGGAAGTGAAAGTGAAAGAGTTAGTTCCTCCATCATGTCTGACTCTTTGTAACCCCATGCACTGTAGCCTGCCAGGCTCCTCTGTCCCATGGGATTTCCCAGGCAAGAATACTAGAGTGGGTTGCCATTTCCTTCTTCATGGGATCTTCCCAATCCAGGGATCAAATTTGGATCTCTCATATTGCAGGCACATTCTTTGTTGTCTGACCCACCAGGGAAGCCTGTAGTAATGAATAGTACATCAAAATTGGTACTTCTTTCTCAGTGATAACTTTCAATATAAAAAATTAAACAGCAATGATGTTAAGACAACTTTTACGGTGGGAAGGTTGAAGACTCATTTGATGTGAACAGGACTGGGTTGTATATGTATGCTGTGCTGTGCTAAGTCTCTTCAGTCATGTCCAGCTCTTGGTGACCCTATGGATTGTAGCCTGCCAGGCTCCTCTGTCCATGTGGATTCTCCAGGCAAGAATACTGGAGTGACTTGCCATTCCCTCCCTCACGGGATCTTGCCAACCCAGGGACCTAACTCACATCTCTTATGACTCCTGCATTGGCAGTCAGGTTCTTTTCCACTAGCGCCACCTGGGTTGTGTATAGATTTACCTATAAGCACTAGATTCTGTGAAAAGAAGAGGCACATTCTCTAATTTCAATGTGGCCATTCATAAGAATGATTTTCTGCTACTCTTTGAGAGTGGTGACCAGACTTGGATGTCAGTACTCATGCTTGGCAACAGCAGGATTTTGAATCATTGCCTGCCTCCACCCTTGAGGGGTAAGCACTCAGCAAGTTGAGAGTGCTGGCCAGTGCACAAGTAGAAGAAAGTGCTGTGAAGAGATTCTTATGATGCTCTTCTTCTCAGTTTGGTGGAGAATCTAGGGTCATTGCCAGTCGATATTGAGACAGGGTTTCTGTACTCATTGTTATTAATTGAATTGCTCTTTAAGGGGAAGATTTGCTTTAGAAAGGATTCTTGTCTCTCATCGGCTAAGAAATACTGTAAAAACAATCCAGCTGTACCAAAATAAACATATGAGGGGGGAAATCAAGATTTCAGGCAGAGAAATTTTGAGTACATTGATTTTACTTGTATTAAATCCATTGATTCATTGTATTTTTATGAAGCATCAATTATATTTAGGGGTTTCCCAGTTGGCACTAGTGGTAAAGAACCCACCTGCCAACACAGGAGACGTAAGAGACACGGGTTCAGTCCCTGAGTCAGAAAGATCTCCTGGAAAAGGAAATGGCAACTGATTCCAGTATTCTTGCCTGGAGAATCACATGGACAGTGGAGCTTGGCGGGCTACAGTCCATAGGGTCACAAAGGGTCGGACACGACCCAAGCCACTTAGCAGCATGCATGCAATTATACTTGGATATGAAAAGAATGGGAGCGAGAAGAGAAAAAACATACTGCCTTCAAGAAATATATACAATTTTTGATATGGGACACACACAAAATAAAATGTATAAATAATATTTTATTATATGTTGAGTATATATAACTAACACAGATATAGCACCTAACTTAGCTATCTTCCTTATTGTGACTATTGTACATAGCGCTACAGTGAACACAGAGGTACATATGCCTTTCCAGTTAGTATTTTCATTTCCTTCAGATAAACAAATGTTATGTAAATGTAATGTACACACAGTGAAAATAGCCAACAATATTATGTACCAGCTTTGTACAGTGACAGATGGTAAATGATCCATTTCATATTTGAGAAAATATTAAATCACCATTGATATACCTAGTAATATATTGTATACCTGAAAGTAATATAGTATTATATGTTAATTATAATTCAATAAAAATAGGGTCTCAAAATTAAGGATCTGTTTTCCTCCTCATCTTGTATATAAGAAATGCTACTCCTTGGTTAACACTAAAACATTCCTGGGCACAACCCAATTTCACTGAAAAGCTATTGCTCTCTGAATCAGCAGGGTTGAGTAAGCCAAAGTACATAACAAGCACAGCTTTTATAGAGCTCTCTCACAGTATGAAGAGAATGGGAAGCACTTTAGAAAACATCTCTATAGAAGTCATTGATGTTATTTGGAAAATGAGATAACTTTTATTCAACAGTCAGTTCTGCAATCTTTGTAATGTGAACATATTTAATTGCTTTAGTAAACAAAAACCACCCACCTTCTTCCTAAAGTTATGGTTTATGTTTCAATACATGCTTAGAAAATTTGAATAATTTATTGCACAATGATGAAATATTGGGGAAAACTCATTCCTGCTACAGGTAAAGACTGGAATGAATAGTTCAGTCACTTTAAAACATGACTCTTGGAATAAGAATTAGTAGGACATATAAGAAAATCCTCCTCCTAAATGGTTGGTAATATGTAAATATTTTCTAATCAAGAACTGGAATTTGGAGATGGGGTGGCAAAAAGTAGATTCACTTAGTAAGAAATACATTCACTTTGCAGTTAAAGAGTGAAAGCCATTCTAGATTTATACTATCCTAAGTTTTGTAAAGTAAAAATGTGTTGCTGCATTTTGTTTACTCTTTACCTCCAGTCAAGGATGGAAACTATGCAGATCCTTTTGGATAGCAAAACAAGCAAAGTCTGGGCAGGGGGAGAGAAAGACAGTATTAATCAAGACAAAGAAAAATTCTTAATTGTATCCAGCTATTGGCAGAAGACCAAGTTCTTGGTGACTATGATATCCCTGAAGTGACAGTAATACTTAAACACCTTGTTGTTTATGTGGCAAAATGAATGTTTTGTGAACCAGGAGTTAAAAGATCTTTGAAAGGAAGATTTTATGAGCCCTCTCCTTTCAAGCATATAAGGTGGAAGAATCACCTCATTTTATAGATGAATAAACTGAGGGCATGTAGTAATTAAAATATTTTTTCCCTCTTTTTGCACTCATGTGTGTGTACTAAGTTACACGAGTTGTGTCCGATTCTTTGTGATCCTATGGACTGTAGCCCACCAGGCTCCCCTGTCCCATGGGATTCTCCAAGCAAGAATACTGGAGTGGGTTCCCATGCCCTCTCCAGGGGATCTTCCTGACCCAGGGATTGAACCCACATCTCTTACGGCTCCTGCAATGGCAGTTGGGTTCTTTACCACTAGTGCCACCTGGGAAGACCCTTTTGCACTCATATATTCCTATAAACTAACAATATATGGATGATGGGTGAGTTCATCTCACATCCTGTGATCCCTCTCTGGACTAAGAAGAAAAGGATCTGAGACTATTTACCCACAGAGTACAACTAAAGTGACAAAAAGGGCCTTCTTTCATCTTACAACTATACTCTGACTTAAGAGGCTACCTACTGCAATGGAAAAGTCACTAAACACTGTCACCCAAAATTTGTTCTGCAGCACAATAATTGCACCCCCAACCCCCTCCCCCGCCACACATTAGACTTCTGGTCAAATGTGTTTCAACAAGAATACATACTTTAATGAACGTCACTGTGAATATTAGCATATTTGTGATACAAAAATATGCATATATTTTCTTCTGTGGTTCAAGGTATTTTCAGTTTGAAAATACTTGTGAGATCTCACATTGAACCTGTGAGATTCAATGCAGCATTCACACAAACTAGTGATTTTTCCTTTCTATGACTTGTGCAATAAGAGTTTTCATCCCCTCACTCTCAGATCAATTCTTATGCATTTTATCTTTTTAAATTGAATGCGGGCATAAAGGGGACTTGTCTTCAATATAGAGTTTTATAAAAACTCTATTCTCTACAAAATATTCTATACAAAAATTCTCTCAACCTCTATTCTCTTACAAAATGATAAATTCACAAATTTAATGGACAGATAAAAAAGCAGGCATTTTAAATATGCAAAGTATAACCATGTGAAACATTCTAATGTTCATTCCCAACTGAATTCTCTGAACCAAAAAGAAATATTTTCCAATTTAATAGCTCATGTTACCCAAACGTTAGCTTGGCATTGGCAGATAGTTGGCAGTTTATGTAGAAAATAAGAAGCAGATCATTTCTGTTTGTTAGGCTTCGATCCCTGCCTGTGTGAGTTAAACCCTAAGAAAAGGCAGCAGTACTCAGTATAAGTATTTTGTAAACTTTCACATTGCAATTTCCTAGGGGCTCAGGTGTTTATTACTGCTACAGTTAGTACTTAGTTACAAGGATATAATAACAGATAAATATAATAACATAAACATATGGTGAACATTCACTATTATTAAAGCTATTATGGCTCACAGAAACAAATGGAAATACAAACCTCTGCATTATTTTTCTAACCACCATAACTAAAGAAACAGACTGCTCTTCAGTATGTGTGAAATTCCAGTTTAGGTTCAAGCTACTACAATTTCACAGTTGAATCTTAAGAATTGTCACGGAGCCCCATTGAGTAAATCTCATATTTCGATGCATTCAAGGTCACTATTGAATGTGGCTGTAATGAGATTCGACACCTTTGTTTATTTGTCAGGGAGAGGGTTTTAAATTTAAACAGACTTTAATTGTGCTTATTCCATAGCAAGCTGGGGTGACTTCTGTCCTGACGACTTGTCATAACAAAATTTCCACTTCTAAAACACAGTCTTTCAGTAATTCTACTCTTTGATCAGATTTCCAATGTGGCATTCTGACAGATATTGAATTTATATCATGTCACATAAATACATAGAATACAGGTTTCTCATTTCATATGATTTCTTTCTGAGAAGATAAGAATATGAACATTTATTCTATTAGAGTATATGTAAAATGCTCATTCAAAAATGAATCTTACTATAAGTTTCCAGGAATTTAAAACAGCATATAAAGAGAACTTTCTCACTCTGTGGTCAGAAAATGTTCTATGTCAGATATGTGCCAAAAGTCATTTCTTGAACAGTACAATTGATGGATGATGTAAATACGACTGTCAGTAAGAATAACTAGTATTGGAACATTTATTAAGCCCTACATTATTACTAAATACAATAAAACTTAAAAGGACAGTTTTCTTTTCAGTGTCAAACATTAAAGAATTACAACTCTTAATAATATTATGGCCAACATAATTTTACATATTATAATGTTGATTCCAATGAAGATGTCAATTCATACTGATTATTATTCCTTTTTGTGTGTTAAGGGCCTAGACTGTTGCTTTTTGACTATTTAATGTAAATTGGTTCTTACTGCACCGCAATTACAAAAAAAAATATTCATTTCCTATTATTCATTATAAAGTTTTATGTTGAGCTAATAAGTAAACAGTGAACTGATGAATGAGAAATCAATAAACTCAGTGATTTTGAGCATTTTTGGTTGCATAGATACATAATAATAGAAGCTATAGTCATTTTTTATTAAACATTTTCAAAGTAGCTTCACCCTAATCTCTACTTTAAGTAATTAAATAAGATATTGTTAGCTCAAAATGTCTCCATATGTACATTTAATTTCATATAACACATTTTTCTATCTCATATGCACTTATTCTGTGCAATTTTGTTATTTTGAGTTAGATATCATAGGACCTAGAAAAGGGGAAGGATACTGGTACTTAAATAGCTTACAGTTTACTGAGTGATTACTTAAAACTATAAAAACAATAATTCTTTCAGAATAATACAGTATTAAGTTCCAGAAACGTTACACATATAAAATGCTTTGGAACTGCACAGAAAGAATTATTCCTAATTAATTACAATAAAGCAAGAGGAATTATGGAGAAAGTGAACATTTAAGCAGTGTATTAAAGGATGATTTAAATCTATATTTAAGAGAAATGTACAGAAATTTATCCCAGGCAGAGGAAGTGGCATTGGTAAAGACATGGAAAAAGAAAGACATGGCATATATATGGGTAATCGTGTGTGTTCAAACTTAAGATGCACAGTAAAAGATAGATTTGAAAAGATATGTCAAGCTCTAGAAAAGCAGAACAACATTGTAGGAAGAAATAACTTATTTACAAGGCCAGATTGCAGAAGAAGGAAAATCTGGGTGGGCTGTTTCAGACAGTGGAAAGAGCACTGCATTTGGAGCCAGAGATGTGCACTGCAGTCATCTCAGAGACATGGACAGGGCCCTTAACCTTTTAAATGCCTCAGTTCTGATCTGTCAAATAGAACAACTCAGGACTTACTGTGAGAGGTAACTGAAAGGATAAAGGTTTAAAGTTCTCTGAACATGGCATAAAGATATATCTCAAAATGTATTAGAGCTTAGCCTTAAAACACTTAAACTGGCCTGTAGGGTATGGAATGATTGAATTTGGGTTTAGAAAGACACTGGGGTTAATTGGTCCTAAGTCTTGGTGTTGCAATGGGAAAAGAAAATAAACATACTACTATTGTGTGTCTACAAAGCCTTTAGTCACTACAGTTTCATGTTGTTTCAAGAGAGGTAATTTGTTATTAATTATATTTCATATATTGCCATTTGCAATGTTTTACATACTTCTACCGCTGAGCCACCAGGGCTTCCCAACAATGTTTTATATATTTTTAAAATATAAATTAGACTGTATTTGAGATTAGCCCTCCTGCTGCCTCATGTTGTTTGATACAGCTTCAGAATGCATACTGGGCTCAGAACCATGGTTGGGAGAAATGCCAAGATTGACCACATTCTTGATGACCCTTTCCAAAGCTATATGAAGCAGGAAGAAAACTGATTCCTGGGCGGTCAAATTATAGCATGAATAATAATTAATCAGGCTAGTAAGGCTATTTGTATTAATATCAAATGTGAAATATAGAGCTGGTAGGGGGAGAAGAGGGGCTTCCCAGGTTGTTCAGTGGTAAAGAATGTCTGCCAATGCAGGAGCCACAGGAGACATGGGTTCGATCCCTGGGATGGGAAGAAAGAAATGGCAACCCACTCCAGTATCCTTGCCTGGGAAATCCCATGGACAGAGGAGCTACAGTCCATGCATTAGCAAAGAGTCTGATATGACTGAGCTACTGAGTACACACAATACAGGGGAAGAAGAAACAGAAAGAGAAAATAAAGACTAGGTTTGCTCATTTACATTAATGATTCAGTAGAATAAAGATGGGGTTTCCCTGGTGGCTCAGTTGGTAAAGAATCTGATTGAGCCACCTGCAGTGTGGGAGACCTGGGTTTGATCCTTGGATTGGGAAAATCCCCTGGAGGAGGGCATGACAATCCACTCCAGTATTCTTGCCTGGAGAATCCCTGTGAACAGAGGAGTCTGGCAGGCTGCTGTCCATGGGGTTGCAAAGAGTAGGACACAACTAGGCGACTAAGCACAGCACGGAATAAAGATGAATGAAATTCTAGAAGTGAAGTCCTAAAGCTGTGTTGGACCTAGACACATCTCCAACTTTCTGAGCTGCATTTTCAGCAGGCCTTGTGACCAATAAGAATTTAGATTTCAGTCTCGTTACAGAGACAAGCTTTTCCTGGTTTTCTATCAGGATTGGTTCCATGGATAACATTCTAGTCTTCTTTATGGCCATTGTGGTTTTTTTTTCCCAATAAAACCTAAAGATTTTATATAACCTTAAATCTCCTTAGCATAACAATGCAACCAACAGCAAAATTACAACTCTTTCAACAAAATCTATTCTATTACGTATTGCGAGTGACAGAATTGTGATGTTACCAGAATTTGCCTAATCAATGGGTAGATCCATTGAACTACACGATGCATGCTAATATGATTTGTCATGTATGTTGAAGTAGATCAAAATATGTAGCTTCTGTTGTATATAATTCTCTAAGAATTAATATGGTTGTTCAGTGGATTCATGTAAGAGGATGTGCTCTACATTTGCTTTCAGAAATTTACATATCAGGGTCTTTCAGTATTGTAATGCATAACTATAAGCCTTCAATCTTTCGAGTGCACAGTATCAGATAGCTTTAGTTCTTAAATACCATATTTGATCAAATCTAATGTTGTCATCATTTGCAAGATATATTATGTATGTATGTCCGTCTCAAAATCATCACAGCCAAATATGGTTGTGAAAGCCATCTTATTTCAGAAATGTTACTATGTGAAAAACTGTATATCTTAGAATTGTTGGAAAAGTATGTAAATAAATCATCTAGTTACTCAATTCTGATGGTGATTAAAAAATACTCATCACAAAAAATGGACAAGTTTTCTAATTCCTGGCAATTAAGACTCCAACTTGAGCCTCCTCAAACATACTTAAATGTAATTTCTACCCACCATATTGCATGAAATTGTATGTAATCTACAATCACAAGAGAGACAATTATTACTTACTCCAACAATGCAAGTTGTATTAATGTATTTATTCAATAAACTTTTACAAAATATTTTATATCATATATGCCCACATAGACTATAAATACTAATAGAAAATTAGTAAAAACAGTATTTCTATTATTAAATGAATGTTAGTTCCCACTTCTACTGATAGTTTTTGTCAGATTATTCATATTTTTACAAAATTTAGAATATATACTTTAATTTCCACTAAATTATAATAAACTCCTCACTCTGCTCCATATATAAAAATTAGACAGTCTCTTTTACAACTACTGTTTATCTCACTTATGTATTACTGTGGACTCTTAGTTATCTCTTATATTATATAGAAAATTAATCATTGTTCACAAAGATTTTGCCACTAAAGCATTCCCATAACTCTTTAACCACTGTCCATGACTTTTAACTCAGAGTTTCAATGATTCATTTCCCTTTTATTGTTAGAGAAACAATAAAGTTCCTATAGTTGAATTTAAGCTGTGTTATCCTATAAAAAGTGAAATAAAACTATAGGGTTTTTGTTTCTCTTGATACCTGGTACAATATCTGTGTGATATCAAATTCTTTGGTCAAGAAATTTCAATATTTCAACAACTGACACAAGAAACACTAACTTCAATAGGAGTTTTCTCATTTTGAAAAGGGAAAACATTTTTTATTTTAAAATTTTTGAAATCTCGAAACAGAAAAAAACAGTCCACAATATCAGAAGATGTTTCTATAAATAAAGCAACTCAATTTTCAAGAAGTATCTTTGTACATACCTTAACCATACTATTAGAGGATCTTTCTGACTAATGTTTATTCTAATGTATAACTCAATTATCTGTATATATAGAGAGAAAATCATGTGGATTTAAAAAGGCATATCCTTTGTCATCTTCATTCACTTTGACTTCAAATTTATTATTCACATAGACTTAGTGGCTGTAGAATCTTCAGATACAAAATTTAAAAGAATCACTTTGCTGCAACTTTGTCTATATTTCCTATTAGACTTGAAAATACAGTATTTTTTCTTCTATGAAATGTTGTTTTTCAGAGCCCTCAAGCCAGTGACAACATGACAAATGAGGGAAAGATGCACAGCTCTGTTAAATCTGATCTTTGATAAGCAGTCCATGGGACACATGGTTTGAATCTATAAACTTTAACAGACTTCAAATTCTTCATTCAAGCATTCAATCAATGTTTGATTCATTGTTACTTAGTTATTGCATAATAATGAGCCTGATTAGAAGAGCCTGTCAAATCTGTAAATTGTTTGTGTGAATTTCCAGCTAACATAGTCTAGTATTAGCTCTAAGTAAACTGGTGCTTAGGGAGAAATACTGCTGTGTTTTAATGTTTAAACTACATTAGGTATGTTAAAATAATATTGCATCAAATTATATAATCATACTTTTCTGCTAAAATATGGTCTTGTGTTAAATTAAAACTCTATACTACAATCAAACATAATTTCAAATAAAATTATATTACTGTGTTATCACATTAGCATAACATATGCAGAAGAAAATGTACAGAACACCTAAGTTATACATTTTTCAAAATATCATTTTCCCCCTTTTGAGAGAAAGATTTGATTGGCACACAACACAGGAAATTGATATTGAATCACAGACCATTAATACACCTATTAGTCATACTATGTTATAAATATAGACCTTTAAATTATACAATGTTATATTAACAAATGAAAAGAGATTTTGAGCAGATATGTAGATTTCAAAGAACTAAAGTTTAATACTTAATGATATGGACCTTCTGAAAGATAGATAAGGCTTAGAGTAAGATTATAAGATATCTCTTACAATAAGAGACATCTAAGCTGGAGATCAGTCCTGGGTGTTCATTGGAAGGACTGATGTTGAAGCTGAAACTCCAATAATTTGGCCACCTCATGCGAAGAGTTGACTCATTGGAAAAGACCCTAATGCTGGGAAGGATTGGGGGCAGGAGGAGAAGGGGACGACAGAGGATGAGATGGCTGGATGGCGTCATCGACTCAATGGACATGGGTTTGGGTAGACTCCGGGAGTTGGTGATGGACAGGGAGGCCTGGCATGCTGTGATTCATGGGGTCGCAAAGAGTCGGACATGACTGAGCGACTGAACTGAACTGAAGCTGAGTCTTGTGACAATGGGGGCATGGTAAGATATTCAAGGCAGAGTATCAGGTTATGTGAAGCCCTAGAAGTAAGGAACATAAAGTTGGGATCGAGAGCTTTCATCAGTGTACTCCTGTTGGAGTTTGGATTGAAGGCAAGAGTGAAATGTGAGGATGTAGATTTAAACATAGATGAGATCAGGACATTGTAAGTCATGCTATGGATGGTAAATTTTATCCCTGAAGTTCCAAGAGGCCCGTAAGTGATTTTGAACAGGAAAGTAACTTGGTTGGATTTATAGTTTTAGAAGACTGCCTGTAACATTATTTGGAGAATGAGTTGAAGTTAAACAAGATAGATGGCAGGTTGCAGTAAATCCAAGTAAAAAATGGTAAAAGACAAACAGTGTGGATGAAGGGAAAAGAGGTTTGGGCCATTATGTTCAACAACAGCTAAATGAAGACTGCAGTGATACAAATCACTGGGGTTTAGAAGAATCCCACTTGTCTATTAGACATAAAATGCCTGAGGTGAGAACAAAGGGGTAGACAAGAGAGAGCACAAAGATGCTTTCTATCATCTCAGGGTTATTTGTTGATCTCCTGAGGACCAACGTCATTTCTATATGATTAGAATTAATAACCCTTAGGTGACAACTGGCTTTACTTCTTAACTTCCCAATCTAGAGCTTTATACATGTGGCCTCCATAGACAAACTCAGCCATTAATCTTTCTACTTTGATAGATGGCTACTTCTTGTCAGGAGGTTCAGTGACAAAGGTCAGAGGCCAAAATGTTCTATCTGAATATAGTCTCTGAACTGTGTCATGTGCTATTATCATAAGATGTCACTTAGCCGTACGTGAAACTCACTTTTGCCACTTCAATTTTCCTAAAATTATCCTCATCTGTAATGTGGCAAACATTTCACATATGTATGTATATATGTGTATACACACACACACACACACAAAAGGAATTAAAAAAAAAACAGAAAAATAGCACAGGCGAAAACATAAAGGTTTGAATATCAATTACTATTTTTTAGTATATAACATATAAAGATCATCTGACAAAGGGCGCTAGATTGAAATATGTCCAAGACAACAAATTTAAGACTAGTTGAATGCTCTTCTGAGTTGATGGATGAATATATTCAATGAATATTCAGTTTAATTAAATAGTAATGAGATGCAACCAAAACAGTCATGCAATCAAAACAACAAAACACTGTTTCAACAGATTACTGAACTGGTTATTTTTAACGAGCCAAATTTATTTCTCATTGATTTTCTCAGTGTAATGTGTAAACACCTCCACATTTACACTGAGTTTTTCATAGTAACATAAGGTAACATTAATTTCAAAAAGCAAACCAAATGAAAAACAAACCACCAGTGGGTTTTGCCCTGCCCATGTACCTCAAATAGTTTATTTCTATACAAATATCTGTAGCAGATTGGTGATAAGTGAAATACAGAAACTTTGATATATTTGAAGAAATTCACTTTAAAAATAAGAGTTATAAAAGTGTTTGAGATTGTATTCCCAGTATCCAATTTATTTCATCAGTATGTGGTATCTCATGGTTCAGACATTTTCACTTGGGAATTCAAATGTGGCTACAGTGAATTACTATACTTGATCATCTACGAGGGCATGATCATCTATGAGCAAGATATTGATTGTCCCTGGACATTTCACATCCTTTTCTTTTTGGTATTGCTTATTCTGTTCTATTGTAACTCCCTTCCACTTGTAGCACACAAGCCTGATCTTTAAAAGTACAAAATAAATTAAATAAAATTGACAACAGGAAGTTTCATAAAAATGATGCAGATAAATTAGTTCATGGTTTCTAAGCAAAAGAGATGAATGGCAACTATAAATGATGGAATATAATCAGAAATACCTCAAAAAGCAAGTCCATCCATTTATGCCTACTGTCTTGCTTATGCTTCAGTGTTTACTGCTTATACTTTTGGAGATAGTAATTTATTTCGTTGGCACTGAAAGTCATTTTGGTGATAACTGTGCTTATACTACATGGCTTTTTACTATCTTTATTCAAAAAATAGCTAGGCTGTCATAGACTTTCTGTAAATATAATGCAAGTTAACGAATAGAGTAGAAAAATAGTAAAAATCAATAAAATCTGTTAAAATAGCCAAAAAGAAAGAAATTACTATTTGCAATTTAGAGCTTAATCATAAAACTTAAAAAAAATCACTGTAGAAAATAAAATCATTTTTGTTCATATTACAAAATTACTTATGTTTCATACATTGCACAATATACAGGGAGCAAATTTGGACAATTTACATAAAAAAACATCTCATGTAAAAGTAAAATAAATGAATTAAGCTTATATTTAACTTTTGGCAAAAAAACAGGTTTGTCTTGATTTGATGACATTTTAAAAATTAAGATTTACTTTATCAATATTTATTTCATAATATAGATCTTAGAAAATTAATACTGAACTTTGAAATAAACATTATACAGTGGAATGTCATTCAAAAGATACGTGATATAGAAAAAATAATGAAAAGTGGTAAGAACTGGCAAGGACTCCAATTCCACACACTTGAGTGGAAAATTGTCCTTATATATAATTATAAAATTCAGGCTTTACAACCACAATGGGTAAGGTAAAACTGAAAAATATACTTTTTTCTGCAATTTTTCATGTGACATGGCACATTTCTAGTAGAACTCTGAGGTTTCTGTGGTGAACTGATTGTGCCAAATTTCCCTTTACACCAGGTAGTCTATCCCTGGGGTAGCATAGAACATGTGGGTTTTCAGTATGGAGCATGGCTCACTGCAATGCATGCTACTGTACCTCTTATAAGAAACAGTAATCATATGTCATTCTGTGATCTACTGCTGTGTTCTGCTACCGATTTCATAAATAAAGTTGAAAGGTCATTTCCACCATAAATTTCTGTTTGTCAGATATCTTCAGTCAAAAGAAAATATGTATTGCAAGATGGAAGGCCAAAGTTAAACACAAATTTTCCACCAAGGTGATCTTTTATATATCTAATGCTGGTTAATGTAACTGTGAAATTAGAGGCTGTATCAAAATTATTTCTGTTATAATTTTGCAAACTTATGTGTTTTCAGAAAGCATGTACTCAGATACCTTTGTGAGAGTTTTTACAAAATCCTTTTTTGGATAAAAACATGCTGCTTTGTATAAGAGCACAAATGCACTTAAAATAGAATGCCAGAGATTTGAGAACATTGACATACTAGTAAATTAACTGCATATTTCATGTTTTTAAATGTAACAACTACAGATATTTATCAAGTGATATTAGTTTGTGTATAGAAAAAAATAATGCCCTGGTAATATATTTGATGACAAGCATAGCCAATGGGATAGAATTCATATCATTTGCTAGTATAGATTTCCATCAATAAAAATGAAAAAGGAGTTGTCAAGTAAAATGCTAGCTCATGAACTTCAAGTTTCTAAAAAGAATGATTAGGTTCATGTTAACTTATTTATGCTCCATAATATTTTTAAGTTAACCCAATCAAAACTAATTCCAATAGAAAATTACAGAACTTTAGCCACTGAGTTGGCATCAACTACAAAATTTAACTGCTAGAAGAGATTGAGAAATTCTATTTTCAACTCCTAGAGTCCAGCCTATCAGGATATTGGATTAGAATCCCTGTTAATGGTAGAGAAGAGCATTGCATAGTCATCTTGCTCTCCACCACCAAGAATGAGAAACATGAGAGGCACAGAGTATGGTGGGATGAGCACAGTCTCAACTATTAATATCAGAAAGACTCAATACATTTCACTACTCCTCCTCTTCTCCATGTGTCTTGGAAAGTGATGTATTGTTTAACTTGTTTCCTCAAATGCAAAATTGAGAGACTAATACTTAATACATAGAAGAATTTGGAAAATTAAATTTGAAGCTATACACAAAATGCCTATTGAAACACACGGCAAGTGATTGAAAAAAAATGCTGATAATAGTTATTAATATGATGACCCTAAAGTGAAAAATTTGAGGTGGATTAAATAGAGGGTCACAAACCCACATCTGTTCAAATATGCTTTATGTCTTCAGAGATAGGTCTTAGAGAATAAATCTGGAAATTACTTTATATCAAAGACTGTATCATACCATGAAAACAGCAAAAAAGGAAAGACATCTCCAAGACCAAACGAGACTCAAGAGACTGAAAATTCATTCTGTGCCCTGCTCAGAAAATGTCACATCTGTTGAGAAGTCCTGAAAGGCTGGACAACTCCTGAAAACTTTGTATTCTCCTACCAGCCACTGTATGGGCTTCCCAGATAGTTCAGTGGTAAAGAATCTGCCTGCCAATGCAGGTGATGCAGAAGATGCAGGTTCAATCCTTGGGCCAGAAAGATCCCCTAGAGGAGAAAATGGCAACCCACTCCAGGATTCCTTCCTGGAGAATGCTCATGGACAGAGGAACCAGGTAGGCTACAGTCCTTGGGGTTGCAAGAACACATTTACATGAACATGAGCCAGCATAAAGCACTGTGGTTAGGCTACACTCATAATCAAACCCACATCTGTTTACAACAACTTTCCCATTGCTAGTAGAAAACATCATGGGACCACTTTGATATAGAGCTATCTTGGAATTTTTGCTGAAGTGACAATATTTCCTCCAAATTCTGCTTAATTCTAGAGTGGTTATAGTCAGAAGACATAAGAAAAGACTGAAAAAAGTGCTATAACAAAGAACTCTTATAGAACTATTTGACTTGAGCCCTTGTCTCTTGTTCCCTTTAAACAAAAATGAACCCTTGGGTCTTCCTTTTGAGTATTAAAATTGTTTGAAGTTGTCATCAAGATAGTATGGTACTGGCACAAAGAAGAAATATAGATCAATGGAACAAAATAGAAAGCCCAGAGATAAATCCATGCACCTATCTTTGACAAAGGAGGCAAGAATATACAATGGAGAAAAGACAATCTCTTTAACAAGTGGTGCTGAGAAAACTGGTCAACCACTTGTAAAAGAATGAAACTAGAACACTTTCTAACACCATGCTGCTAAGTCACGTCAGTCGTGTCCGACTCTGTGCAACCCCATAGACGGCAGCCCACCAGGCTCCTCTGTCCCTGGGATTCTCCAGGCAAGAATACTAGAGTGGGTTGCCATTTCCTTCTCCAGTGCATGAAAGTGAAAAGTGAAAGTGAAGTCGCTCAGTCGTGTCCAACTCTTCGTGACCTCATGGGCTGCAGCCTACCAGGATCCTCCGTCCATGGGGTTTCCCAGGCAAGAGCACTGGAGTGGGGTGCCACTGCCCTCTCCTCAATCCCACTAAGATGACTATAATCAAAACAATGGAAAATAACAAGTGTTGGTGAGGATGGAGAGAAATTGGAACACTTGTGCATTTCCTATGGGAATATAAAATGGTTCAGCTACTGTGGAAAAGTTTAGTGATTCCCCTAAAAATTAAACAAAGAATTACCATATGACCCAGCAATTCCACTCCTTGGTATATACTTAAAGAACAGAAAACATGTATTCAAACAAAAATCTGTACACAAATGTGCATAGCAGCACTATTCACAACAGCCAAAAAGTGGGAACAACCCAAATGCCCAATGAATGGGTATAACAAAATGTGGTATATCCATGCAATAAAATATTATTCAGCCATAAACAGGAATGAAGTAGTGATGCATGCTATAAATTGGATGAAGCCTGAAAACATTATGCTAAGTTAACAAAAGACGACAGACACAAAAGGTCACATGTTGTATGATTTCATTTGTATGAAATGTCCAGAATAGGCAAACCCATAAAGACAGAAGATTGGCTAATGGAATCAGGAGCTAGGTGGAAGAAGAAATGGGGACTGCCTGTTTAATGAGAATGGGTTTCCTTTTGAGTGATGAAATGTTTTGGAACTAATTAAGAGGTGAGGGCTGCACATCATTGTGAGTGTAAGAAAGGCCACTAAATTGTACGTTTTAGAATGGCAACTGTACTGTGAATTTTACTTCAATTAAAAAAAGAGAATAAAAAACAAGTAGTGAGAAAACTAGACACACAAGGTATTAGAAACAGCTCTATTTACAAACCAGAAAGTTCCCAAACTCTAGCTGGAGGGAGAGGAAGGAAGAAGGTAGCAAGTATGAGCAGGTCCTTTAAGAGCCCAGCTTCACCCTCGAGAAGCTCTTGAGCACCAGCCCATGTGGTCAGCTCCTACGACATGGACCATTCCTGTTACAATCCAATAAATAATCCCTGCATTGGCCAGTGGCACCCCACTCCAGTACTCTTGCCTGGAAAATCCCATGGACAGAGGAGCCTGGTAGGCTGCAGTCCATGGGATCGCTAAGAGTCGGACACGATGGAGCGACTTCACTTTCACTTTTCTCTTTCATGCACTGGAGAAGGAAATGGCACCCCACTCCAGTATTCTTGCCTGGAGAATCCTAGGGACGGCGGAGCCTGGTGGGCTGCCATCTATGGGGTCGCACAGAGTCGGACACGACTGAAGCGACTTAGCAGCAGCAGCAGCAGCAGCAGCATTGGCCATAGCCCTCAGTGCTCTTGCCAGTCATCTCGTGCCCAGGCAGGCATTGGTGAACGGTACTCTAACACCATACACAAAAATAAACCCAAAATGGATTAAAGATCTAAAGGTAAGACCTAAAACTATAAAACTCCTAGAGTAAAACATAGGCAAAACACTCTCTGACATAAATTACAGCAGGATCCTCTATGACCCACCTCCCAGAGTAATGGAAATAAAAGCAAAAATAAACAAATGGGACCTAATTAAACTTAAAAGCTTTTGAACAACAAAGGAAACTATAAGCAAGATGAAAAGGCAGCCTTCAGAATGGGAGAAAATAATAGCAAACGAAGCAACTGACAAAGAATTAATCTCAAAAGTATACAAGTAGCTCATGCAGCTCAATTCCAGAAAAATAAACAACCCAATCAAAAAATGGGCCAAAGAGCTAAACAGACATTTCTCCAAAGAAGACATACAGATGGCTAACAAACACATGAAAAGAGGCTCAACATCACTCATTATCAGAGAAATGCAAATCAAAACCACAATGAGGTACCATCTCATGTTGGTCAGAATGGCTGCTGTCAAAAAGTCTACAAACAATAAATGCTGGAGAAGGTGCAGAGAAAAGGAACCCTCTTACACTGTTAGTAGGAATGCAAACTAGTACAGCCACTATGGAGAACAGTGTGGAGATTCCTTAAAAAACTGGAAATAGAACTGCCATATGACCCAGCAATCCCACTGCTGGGCATATGTACCGAGGAAACATAAATTGAAAGAGACATGTGTACCCCAATGTTCATCACAGCACTGTTTACAATAGCTAGGACATGAAAGCAACCTAGATGTCCATCAGCAGATGAATGGATAAGAAAGCTGTGGTACATATACACAATGGAATATTACTCAGCTATTAAAAAGAATGCATTTGAATCAGTTCTAATGAGGTGGATGAAACTGGAGCCTATTATACAGAGTGAAGTAAATCAGAAAAACACCAATACAGTATATTAATGCATATACATGGAATTTATAAAGATGGTAACAATGACCCTATATGCGAGACAGCAAAAGAGACACAGATATAAAGAACAGAATTTTGGACTCTGTGGGAGAAGGTGAGGGTGGGATGATTTGAAAGAATAGCACTGAAACATGTATATTACCATATGTGAAATATATCACCAGTCCAGCTTTGATGCATGAGACAGGGTGCTCAGGGCCAGTGCACTGGGATGACCCTGAGGGATGGGATGGGAGGGAGGTGGGAGGGAGGTTCAGGATGGGGGACACATGTATACCCATGGCTGATTCATGTCAATGTATGTCAAAAACCACTAAATATTGTAAAGTAATTAGCCTCCAATTAAAATAAATAAATTAATTTTTTAAAAAATTGTTTGAAGTCAAGAGAGCACTTTTCAGCTCTCAGTTTCTTCTTTTTAAAATCATTTTTTTAAACAAATTTATTTATTTTAGTTGGGGGCTAATTACAATATTGTAGTGGTTTTTGCCATACATTGACATGAATCAGCCATGGGTTTTTTTTAATATTTGTCTTTAATTGAAAGATAATTGCTTTACAATATTGTGTTGGTTTCTGTTATACATCAACATGAATCAGCCATAGGGATACATATATCCCCTCCCTCTTGAAACTCCTCTTGAACAACAAAACAAATTGAATAACAAGAGAAAATTTCTCTTGTGTAGAGTGATCAGGAACAACTTAACCATGTTAGTTGATTTAACTTAGATCATAATGTTATACACTCTAACTTAAGTCTAATCATGTAGCATCAAGTATTTCACAGCAGACCTTAACAACTACACATTTGGAAAAAATATGTAAGTAGACAAATAGAAAAGCAAAAGAAATTATAATATGCATTTGTTTTTAAGCTCATCTATTTTACTAATGAAACTAACCTAGTAAATATATTTGCCAGATCTGGATTTAATGGAATATAAAAAATCAGAGCTATTTGGTTTAAACGGACTGACAACAATCTTGAAGCCCTCTAACACAAACCATAATGAAAAGGGGAACTATTTACCCTCTTTTCTCACCACTAATTTGGAAGTTCTGAATATTGACAAAAAATAACTGTGCTCATGTGATATTTTCTGCAAGTATAAGTATCATCAAATGATATGTACCTGGTATTCTTACCACTTTAAAATGTATTGACAAACTAATTTGATTATTTTGGTCCTACTTAAAGCCTTATGAATTATTAGAACTTCTTAAGCAGCTAGGGCAAAGGGTTTGATGCCATTCCTTCTAATGTGTTTCATTCAGAATTTTAAATTAAGAGATTGATCAAATATTTCTTCCTGTAAAAGTGTGACTTTTATTCATATAAGTCTACATAAATATATTTTAGACATTAAGTGGCCCAGGACTTCTTACACAGGTAATGAAAATGCTTTTGGTAAGTGTAATGTTTAATGCAGTGAACATAAATCTGATTCATTATATTGTGAATGGTCAACAATCCCATCTCTCTATATAAATATGCTTTAGAAAGTAGACCAACTCAGATGTTATTACTATTTTAAAGAGGAACACAGTCAACCTGCAGTTAAACAGAAATAAAATCTGTAAGTAATTCATGCACTAAAAATTAACAGAAAGATAAATCATTTCTTGTCAGTCAGCAAAGTAGAAGACAAAAAGATGGACCGTACACTTACAGAAGGACAAAAGGAAAATTGATTTGAATGTCTTAATGAACCATAACCAAATCATTCTATTTTCAAGCCTTCAGACAATTAGAAAGTGAAAAAGTTGGATTTGGTGATTGTTGATGCTTGAACTTCAATTTCAGTGTTGACTAGCCCATAAAGCTTTTTCTCCTATATTTTCTACATGAAAAAATCAGACCAATTGCATAACTTTTTTCTAATCTTAACTCTTGCTTTCTCTCTGACTCATCATTGAATAAGTAGGGGGTCCATGAATCAACTTTAGGACAATCTCTGATCCTCTTGAAATTGTATGTAAAATTGTAAAAATTCATGCCTGAACATCCTTTGTTCCAGAATTAAAAAAAAAAACAGAGTTTCTCGAATTTAATTAGCATCAATCCCTGCCCCCAAAAGGTAAGAAGTTGAAATGACTTGCCATGTCACTGCAAAAGTAAACTTTAAGTTATCCCAAACAGGGATTTGCTTTTTAAATTAAAATGGTTATGAATACAGTATATTTAATTACTATTGTTTTATATTCTGAGTTTTACAAACAGAAAGTCCAGCTACAAATTTAGAAAAAGGTGTTTGCAATACTTAAAATACTTTTATTTTATGTTTTAACTCAACTTTTTGAACAATATGACACATTAAAAGAAGTTAGGTGGGCCACATACCTAGCTATTGCATCTTTCAGAAGAATGTGGTATCACATTTTATTTTATTTTAAATCTTTATTGGAATATAGTTTATTTACAATATTGTGTTAGTTTCTGCTGCACAGCAAAGTGAATTAGTTATACATATACATATATCCACATTTTTTAAGATTCTATTCCCATATAAGTCATTACAGAGTATTAAGTAGAGTTCCCTGTGCTATACAGTAGGTCCTTATTAGTAATCTATTTTATATAAAGGAGTGTGTTCATGTCAATCCCGATCTCCCACTAGTATCACATTTTAAATATGCTCTCAATAGCCTTGTGTTTGGAAATCTATAAATTCTTCTCTTCTTTATCAATCAGGCTAAACCCCCAACACACACACTCTCACTCTCTCTCACACACACATCCACACACACACACACATCCACACACCATTTGAAAGAAAACAATGCATGTTGAGACAGTTGGGCACCCTTTTGATTGAAGTATTAATCAAATATTTTAGTTTATTTGCACTATTTATTCAGCAAAGTCCAAAATTTTTAAAAGGTTGATTTCTTTTGCTAACAATTTATTAAATATATAGTCTCTCAAATTAATAAAACTAATTCTGAGTCAAAAGCATTTTTACTAAAACTAGGGACTAACATAAATTGAAAAAGGGTGTGGAAGCTTAAGCCAGCAAATATGAAAGCACCACTAATAGCCTTTCATATCTATGCTGACAAGGGATTAAACCATTAAAATTCTCATAGGATAATAATTCAATTTATAGTAGAGTCCTCAGCCTTATTTCTATATTTAAAAATTATTATATTCCCATATCCAGAGTATATTCAGTGTTACTGTATGAACTCAGGTCACTTAAATGCACATTTCAATGTTTACATGTACAATATTTTGCCCAACACAAAAAACTTTTTTAAGGTGCTACAATTTAAAGTAAAATAGGTCAATGCAATCAGTGAAAGAACTGGAAAATACTAATAAGATCAAACCAACTCACTTGAATCATCTCATGTACATAGATACTTCCTGAAGTTCTGCTGTACCAGACTTCTGGGAGGTAAGCTGAAAGCTGAGGAAGCAGCCAAAAATGATGGCAAGCATCCACCTCATGACTGCATAACTATATTCACTGTTTAAACAGATGAGATATTTTCTATTACCTCTAGAGAACTGAACTACTGAAATGTGTGTGTGTGTGTGTGTGTGTGTGTGTCTTGTGTGACTGTGGGAGTAAACCTGATTGAAAATTACAGTTAATAGGATTATAATATGCAAAATCTATTCTCTGATTGCAGTTATTTTTACATCCATGTGTAGTCTCCAAGAGAGAAAGTTTTCATTTTTTGATCAGAGTCATGAAGCTAACAAACTGTGGATTACTAGAAGCACTCACATCATCAAATATTGATTGCCATAACACATCAAAAAGGCAAATGTTGAAACTGACTAATAAGTGAAGCATGGACAACAGAATATGACTAAGAGAGATCAGAGCATTTGTGTGTAAAATTAAAGAAAAATAAGGACAAAAATCTCACAAAAGTAAATTAAAATATTATGAAAAGAGTGAAAGTAATTATAAAAATACAACACTAAAAAGATTTTGATTAAGCATCACACATTGCTTTTTATTAAGAAAATATAACTATATGATAATAAAATAATTTTAGTCAGAATCAACACTGTGTTTTGCATTAGTTTATAATGTTCTTTATTACAAATTATTAGTATGCGCCTTACATTTAAAATTACACTGCTGATTATCTTTAATTCACACTACCCTTTGAAAATAAAGTGATTCATCTTAGAATAATTTGAATCAAAGGAAAATTTAGATTTGATTATTACAGTGCAAACCCATGATGAGTTACTTCTCTGGCCTTGAATAGAACTGAGTGATAACTGTCAGTAGAATTTCTAGCTATAAATTAAAGAAGATTATAATAGTGCTGAAATAAAATCAGTAAAGCAGAATCTTGTTTCATAAAGAGTACCACAAGCTGAGGGCTAATATCGCATGTATATTATTGTTATGTCTGCAGTGTTGGGTGATAACGATTTTGACTGGTGTGTTTTAGGTTGTAGAAGCAATAAAATATTGATCATAAGCATGTCCAGCCATTATTCAGAAGATTAGATCAATTTATGAGAGGCAATAATGTGTAAACGAGTGACCTTCCAACAGCCAAAAGTAATTCCAAGGTAAAACTACCGTCTATCTTGGGCTCCAGATGAAACCTAAGTTACTAGAAGTCAGATATTGGAATAAAATATAGTTTTGAGCTCAAATCATATAATAAGTTATTTGGGAACCATTACTCTGTAAATATAGCATCAAATATGTTGCCAATCTTTGATAGCATGTGTAGAAAGTTAAACATTATAGACTATTTTTTAAGATAAATACATTTTAAAACTCAAAGGGGAAAATAAAGCTAATAAGCTATATCATTTAGTGCAATTCAGATTCAAATAGTAAATTTATAAAAAGAAGCAGTTTTCTAAAATTATGAAAATTAATGGAAAAATTGATTTAGAATATATAGTGCTATTACTTCATTTACAAAAATGGAAAAAGGTGGCAGTTAGTTTCAGAAAATAAAGTGATACAAATGCCCCCAAACATGTTTTGATTTAGCAAAAATTTCAGTTTAAATTGGTTCATTACACAGTAGACTATTTTAAATTAAAATTAATTCACATGTCTATGTGATGCATGCTCAATTATTAAGCCTCAAAGGAAGGACAGCCAACTTCTAGTAACACTACTATGAAATCTGCTGACAAAATTCATTGTATATTCTGAAAAATCATAGAAAGTATTTTTGTAGGCTTTCCAAGTTTAACATGATTTTTGAGCCTTTTGTATTGAATCCAGAGATTTAACGGCTTAATACAAGTTAGCAGATTAAAAAAAAAGAGGAGGGGAGAATCAAAAAAATACATTTTCACATGAAAATAAAATTGTGAAATAAAGTGTGTCACTCTTATTTTAAAGTAATTTTTGATAGAAAAAGCAAATCATATACAAATATATGTCAAATAGCATATGTTGAACATTGAAAAGTTATATTAAAATAATATGATACATCAAAAAGACTAAACATGAAATATTCAATAAAAAATCTTACTGTGTATCAGTATGTGTATTTATAATGCACTCACAACACAACTTTTGTTTGATTGGGTGAAACATGTTAATTTGATGCATATAATCATAAATATTGAACTAAATATTTGTGACATAATTCTAGAAATGTTAAGTCACAGCTGTTTGATAAATATACTAACATTGCTATGGTTGAATTTTTAAAATGACTTAGAAAATATATGATTACATAAGGAAAATTCTATGCAATGAAAGTTTAATAAGATTATAAAATTTTAGCTAAAACTATGCTGATAGTTTTTTCTAAAGTTGTTATGAAATGGTATCTAAGGGAAAACACATAGCATTCTGAAATGATAAAATGCTATCCTAAATTAAACGTAAAGTATTTGAAGGCATATGTATATTATACTCTCAATTATAATACCCATTGTCCAGCTAAAGAAGAGGTGGTAATACAAAGAAGTAGTAAAACAAAAGAGTAAAAGTTAGAAACACAAAAGTAGGTTTCTAGACAAGAAACACAGAAATCAAGGAAATCCAGTTAAAAATATGAAACATGATCTTTTTTTCTCCCCCCAGCAGAAAAGAGACAGATTTAGCCCAGGAGGGAATCTTTCACCTTTCTAATATACTGTGTAGATCATGTCCTATCCTACCTGCAGTTAGATGTATCAAACAAGATTGGAAAAATCCTTTGTGACATAATGAGAGGTACAGAATGGACTGACATGGGATGGACAATATCATCATGAATTTTGGAGTCAGACAAACCAAGGCAGTTCAAATCCTGGTTCTGCTAGTTGTTACAAAGAAATTAATTCTCTTTCATAAAGAGTCTTCAAAAATTGAATGAAATCAGTGCAGAGAGAGCACAAAGTGAGTACTCAAGTAGTGATAGCCATTGATGATAAATATTATTTGTTACGCATGAATTAAGGACACAGTAAACTAGATAAATTATAGTCTTATATTTATTATTAATTTGTAAAGTTTGTTTATAAGATTTATCAATTGCCAATGTCTAAGCAGTGTAACAATGAAGAGAGGTTATTCATGGAAATGTTCTTTTGGAAAAATGTCACAAACTTGTCATTTAATTATTATGAAATTATTGATAATTTAAAGAAAAATGACAAATTACCAACACAATCAAAATCAGCTTTTAGTTTTCATTTCAAATATTTATTTCTGTAAACCACCCAAATAATTTTAGTAACCGATTAAAATTACCTTAAATCCTCACTAAATAATTTCCAAAGTATATTTTATCAATCAAAAATCCAATATAGATATTGTAAAGTAATTAGCCCCCAACTAAAATAAATAAATTTATTAAAAAAAATCCAATATAGAATAAATACCTATCACATAGCAAATTCTACTATATAAAGACCAGATGAAGAGCAACACACTGTCCAAATATGTTATGGGATTTGGCTTCGTTTGGTTAACTTAACAGTGGAAATATAAATATAATATGGAAGCCCCATTATATGTATATGTGTGTGTGTGTGTGTATACATATATATATACTTACACATAATGTTATAAATGTAATAGAATGTATGTTATATAACATATATATTATATTATGCAGGAACACTGAGCAAAAAAATGAGGACTATCCAGAGAAACCTGAGATATATGTTCATTTGTTTCCACTGAGTCCACGGGATTTCTCTTTTCTTGTACTCAAAGAATTGTATAATAGATAAACCTTTTCCTTTTTTATTTGTTCAGTTAGTTATGTTGAATCATTCCTCATAAGCTTTGTTGTCACATGACTTGGCTTTTCATGTAATATGATACATTAATAATATATAAAATAATAACATTTTTAGGTCAATGTTTCATGATTTTAATACAGCATTTTCTATATTTTAACTGAATAAGTCAAACTGGCTCCTGTGATTCTAATTTTCCAAATGATTTGTACATTTTGATACACTCTATTCATCCATGTTACTACCTGTTTTTGTGTATTGTGCACTAAAAACTTTTTTCAGCATTTATTGAAATTTGACAGCTCTAGTTATTTCAACTAACTATATTAATTAATACTTTCATATTAAATCATATTTTTCTTCCTCTTTTAGTGGTCATTCAATTAAAAATGGTATTATTTTCTAATTTTTATAACTAATAGGGTCATAAAAATTTAATTAAGTCAATTGAAATTCTACCAAGCAAATAATTATTGTAGTCATCTTTACTTTTACTTTTTATTATCTACTTTAATCAATCAGACTGTATTTATAAATCAAAGATCCTCCTATACTGTGTTTTCCTCCTTTCTATTAATAATATTTAAGTTTTGTGGATCTGTGACTTTTACATCAATTAGACCACTCAGGTTAACCACATAATAAATTTAGCTAAAAAATGCCATTCTTGATAAATGATAGTTTCTTTCCATCCACTAAAATCAAAGTATATCATGATATACCACAAAAGTGAATCAAATTTTGTCTCAATAATTAAACTTCTCCAGAATTCACATGGACTAAACACAAATAGCTACACATTGATAGACATAATAAAACTAAAAACTTAACTTCCTACCAGACAGCATTTGACTAAACTTTTCCTTGTCCAATTCTAGTCAATATTTCAAAGTTGCATTGCATGCTTCTCTAACTTTTATAGACCTGTAATTTTCATTTTTTGCAACTAGTATATATTTTATGTCTTTTTGTGTTTCTTAACGAGGAAATGAAAAGCGATACAAGCGGTGTAGGTGTATAGTTTTCTTGTTGTAAAATACTTCACTAAAAAGCAGTACAAAATGATGAAACTCCTATCACCAAGATACCTGAGAAAATAAATGCTAACTTTGGAGCACCCTTCTGGTGGTTTCGTGGCGTACTTTCAAAAACTAGAAATCGAGGTGTCATATTTATAACTTTAAAATACTCATTGTATTAAACAATCCACTAATAATTATAACAAAATCACCACTCTAGACTGAAAATATGTCACAGTGCACAATACAAGCATTCACAATTGTCACTTTCCCCTTGTTTGCCCTAAAGCATTACTGTTTGAGTAGGACTAATATTTATGACTTATTATTATATATTTATAAGCCAAACTTGTACATAGTCTGTTCAATTTGCATTCCTTTCCCTTTCTGGTAATGAAGTTGTGTCACATCTGTTTATCACAGCAAATTATAACTTCCCTATACTGCTTAATATTTTCTGCTCACTAAATACTGCATCTGACATTACATACTAATGGGATCTCGGAGAGGGGCTCAAGGCACTGTGTAACATCCACTATTCTGGAAAAGTTATTAATTATTCTCACATCCATTATCCACATTAAAATCCATCTCTTTTAGGTCACACTGTTTTCTCTTTTAATTCTTCCATGCATCTGGAGCAACTCACCAAGTACTGTTGGTTTCAATCATTGACATCATCCTCTGGGCTTAGAATTACCTGATAATCTTTCACTCATCTATATCACCTGGACGCTTCATATAGGGCTTCCCTTGTGGCTCAGTGGTAAAGAATTCATCTGCCAAGGCAGGAGACTCAGGTTTGATCCCTGGGTCAGAAAGATCCCTTGGAGAAGAAAATGGCAACCCATTCCAGTATTCTTGCCTGGGAAATCCCATGGACAGAGGGGCCTGGCAAGCTACAGTCTATGGGGAGGCAAAGAGATGGACACAACTTAATGACTAAACAACAACAACAGCAACCCTTTGTATTCCAAAAACTCACTAGCAATACATGTTTTCAAATGACAGTAGCTACTATTCACTGGGTGCCCTCTATAAATGAGATATTGTATTAGATACTTCATAGTCTTTATGTAACCTTTACAATTGTACTACAAGGTAAATATTATTTCCTTTAAAAAACCAAACATATTGTAAAGTAATTAGCCCCCAACTAAAATAAATAAATTTATTTAAAAAAAAAAAAACGAACCAAAAAACCACTCTGCATGTTCCCCAAATTCACACATTTCATACAGAATCCAAGTAAGTTTGACACTAAATCCAATGCTTTGTTTAATATCATCTAGCTTATTTACTACAATAAAGCAATCTGTTAAAATGACTGATTACTACATATACTTGATAAATCTTACAAAAATGAAATAGGAAAAAAGGCAGCTCATCTTGAAAGAGGCAGCAAGACACAGATAGAAAATGAACTGAGAGAAAAATTAAGTTTTAACCTGTGGTTGAAACTTGAATAAACCATCTACCTTGTAATGATTTCATGTGTTAATCACTCACTCATGTCCAACTCTTTGCAATGCCATGGACTGTAGCCCACCAGGCTCCTCTGTCCATGGGATTCTCTAGGCAAGGATACTGGAATGGGTTGCCAATTCCTTCTCCAGGGGATCTTCCCAAGCTAGGGATTGAACACAGGTCTCCTGCATTGCAGGCAGATTCATTACCATGTGACCCACCAGGGAAGCCCTTAAAAATCAACTTCCTGACATTCCCAGAGGGTGTGGAACTGCTTCCTTGTATATCCAGAACACATTAACCAATTTGACCCACATGAACTTGTTCTACCTAAATAACACTTCTGAATTTTCTCTCCTGTCTCCAGGAAACTACTGGTTTCTTCAACAAGTCTTTCCTTTTCACATAAATTTTCTCTGGTCTTTCTCTTCAAACTTACTTTTGTTTCTCCTTTTTCCAGCCGCATTTAATATTTTACAATGCTAAAAATCATTTAGTGATTATACAGACTATTATTTCCAATTAACATATAAATTATATATTTTATGGTTATCTTGACAAAAATAACATTAATATTACCATTTTCACATATGATTCTGATTTCATCAGTCAGATGATATTCTCTCCAACATTGTTTCTTTACAGCAAAAACATTACAAAGAAACTACTATTCTACATAGTCAAAATAAACTCTTTTAATGTGGGGTAATGTCACAAATTTAAAAGTTCTTAGGGGAAAACCTATGTGATTTTGGATTTGACAATTGCATTTTTAGAAACAACATGAAAAGCATGATCCATAAAGGAAAAAAAATTATATACTGGACTTCATTAAAATTAAAAACTGGCTCTGCAAAAGACAGTGCTAGGAGAATAAATAGATAAGTCACATACTGGGAGAAACTATTTGTAAAAGACAGAACTGATAAAAGACTGTTATCCAAAATACACAAGCACTCTTAAAAGTCAACAGTAAGAAAACAAACAACTTGATTAAAAAATGGACAAAAGTTCTAAACAGACACCTCACTGAAGAAGAAATACATATGGCAAATAGACATATGAAAACATGCCCAACATCAGATATTAGAGAACAGCAAATTAAGGCAAAAATCAGATACCACTACACATCTATTAGAATGGCTAAAATCCAGAACAGAGATGACACCAAATGCTAAGAAGGAAATGGAGCAACACTGAACTCTCATTCACTGCTGGGAGGAAGGCAAATTGTACATGGGCAGTTTGGCATTTTTCTACAAAGCTAACCTTAGTTTTAACAAAAAAAAATTATTTGGTGGTGATGCTAAAAATAGGATTCAATGAAACAAGCTTTACACCATTGGCAAGTGAAATAATCTAATATGAGTAATTGATTAACTAGCAGGTTGACTAAGGAGTAACACTAACTTCTTATCAGTATTAGTTGATCTTTGATTATATATCCACTATTTAACACTTAGCAACTACTCCTCTGTACATAATTTTAGTATACTTTTGAAAGTAAAGTATTATAAGGCCATTCTTATATTGAATTGATATAATTATTCATAATAATATTATATAGAATTATTATTAAAAATTCAGATTTAGAATAGATATCATTGAATTGATATTATCTCACCAACTTGTGTATAAACAGCACAGTATCTACTATTTTTTTTTACCTAAGAACTTCAGTGAAAAAATACACAGTTATGCTAATAAAGACATATAACATTAATTTCAACACCGTGCAGAGTGCTTAGAAATGTCAACTCTCATTATGGTAGTAGGACTGCAAGTGAATAGGCTTAGTTTTCTGATTAATAGATTTCTAAACCTGAGAAAGACACTACTTCTGGAAGAAAAAAAAATGAGGCTCTGAATGGATAAATTTTAATCATGTTTGTATTCTTATTATACTATTTTTTTCCTTTATGTTTGCCAAGATTGTGGCTTTAAAATAAGGCTCTATTACAAATACCTGGTTGCCAGTGAGTATTTGTACCTTTACATAAAATAACTTAGAGGAACATGTGGGCTACATCAGGCTCAATTTCCCTCCATATATCATATTTCATCAATTTGAAGTCATTTTTCATATTTTTATTCTAAATTTTTACAGTTCACGGCATTTTAGAATAGCTATGAGCCAGACAGTGATATTGATATGATTGACATTGACTGTCACGCTATTCTTTGGTCAGAACTGTTCACACTGTAGTCGTTTCAGTTAAGCTATGTTCATTATGGGGATGTACAAGTTGAGTTTAATTATAATTTAAAATGTCTTCCCCAATTCCTCTATAATTGAACACCGTCAGTAAATGCTAATTTGAAACTTACAAACAAAAATTTGGGCATAGATTTAACACTGCTGAGAATATTGTGAGAGAAATGGCCAAAAAATTATATTTTTTGTGAAACAAAAATTAAGCTACTTAATAAAAGAAGGAAGAAACACTTAGGTAGCAAGAAATGCCTGCTCCCTGAGATACTTCAAAAGGATTGTTTGTCACCACCTAACTAAATGCATGAGAAACTGCCTATTCCTTCAGAAAGGATGAACAAAACTTGAAAGTATTAAGAGGTTGGTCTGATTAATGCATCACACAGAAATATACTTAAGCCATTGTGTCATGGGTTAATTGGTGGTACATTTTTTTTCCTTAAAGGTAGATAATGGAGATACTACTGTTAAGTTACATCTGGAGAAATTCAGATTATTTAAAGAACATGAAATAAGCTGTAAATTGTTAAAGATAAATAAGACTTCCTCTTATGAAACTACCTAAAAACCACAATTTTTTCATATTAGAAAACAAAAATCCAGGAAAAGAAAAAGTAGGTCCAGTAGAAGAGACAAGAAGTGATTAGTGTCACAAAGTGATAAGAAAAATCTCTGACCCAGTGACAAAGTGAATAATTGCATCATGAAGAAGGACAACAACATAGGATGTGGGACCACTACCCACAGCTTACTACTTATACCATGCTTATGGTAGTAGTTATACCATGCTTATGCTTTTGATTGAACTGCATGTCAAGCTGTGAACCTATAAGAGTAAAACATTAATTTGCAGAATGACTATTAACATAGACGGAAAAAAGTCATGTCGTGATAAATTTTATCTTACTTCTAAGAGGATAAATAATAATTTTTTAACTTCTATAGCAGCCTTTATGTATATAAAGTCTATATGAATAATTTAGAATAATAAACACAAGTACTATTTTATATGTGCATTTATACTTCAATATAAGTATTTTATATATGTACATTCATTCATACATATATGTGTTATGACAATTATTTCATAGGTATGTATATATGTATATATATACATATACATATATTGCTATGTCATATCATTAAATGTCATGTTTTTCAAAATTTGCCCTGTGGATTATTTTTTAGGAAGAATGTCAGTTTTTATACTTTCAAGGCCTACATGCAACTTTTCATGTTGATTTATTTATATGTTCTTTTTAATAGTCTGGGATATCCATTTTATTTACTAATTATTGAATCAATAAAAAAATCATTTTCCAAGTAATTGTCCCATGTGAAAATATAGCAGAGGCTGAGTCCGTTTCTACAACAAAGGAAACAGGTGTGTGAACAGAGAAAAGCCGCAAGTAAAGAGAAAGAATAAATGAATGCTTACTAGGCAATCTGGGGAAAACAGCTGAATGAAGTGAAGACAGTGTCTCTGGCAAATAGAGAATTTTTTACGACAGGCTTTTTCTACCCTCAGGCACAATTACAACAGCTGTACGATATAGCCCCTATCAGTCATAATCTAGAACAGCGCCTCCTTCTATTAACCAAGCAATAGAGGAGCAAAATTACTTAGACCAGTCCATATGAGACACTCTATTTGCTGCAATGCGTTCTGATGGCTTAATTAGGTGAAGCGTGTGACACATGGGGTTTTTCAAGCCAGGTTCATCACAAAGGCCATATCATCAAAGCAGAATGGTCCTGGGCTCTACAGCTAGGTTACAAAGATGAGCTTCTTCATTGACTGACCTATAGCTAATGAGGTCTGTTAGTTTGCTTCCATCTACTTAAACAATTAGAGGAAGTCTTATGCTAGTAGACCAAGGCTAATGAAGAGCATGGAACTGAGGACAGCTGGCAAATTCTCTCAAGATCTTTAGTTGAGTGACATTCTCTTGAAAATAAGGCATGCATTTTACTTTTTTAAGTATTTCTTCTCTTTAGACTTGACACTTCTATTTCCAATAGAAATAAGATTTCCAATCCTATTTAGCACCCACAAATACACATATGTAAACAACAAGCAAACAAAGGTCACATCATGAAGCCAAATGACATGTAATCAAGGAATATTTTAAGTGTGTTTGTGTCAGTGAAGTGAGGAAAAAACCTGAGAAACACAATTACACTAAGAGAATAAATCATATTTACTAGACATCTTAACAATGATTTATTCCATAGTTTGATTGTATTATTGATCTTATGAACACTAACTTTATTTAACTTGTTTAATTGTCCAAAAAAGTTTGAATGGCATTAATATCCATACAAAAGGTAATGGTAAATCATGTACAGATATGCATATATACATGAGTGTATATATGAATGGTGACTTTAAATAGCATTATAAAGTCATTCAATTGAAGTCCAGCAAAAAATATAAAGCAAATATTGGTGCTAAAAACCAAATGGAAGTATACCTGAATACCTTTTCTATTTGATCTTGTAAAACAACTGTGTATTGAAAGTCATCAAACAATAAATACACAAAAATAAAATCACCTCGTAGCATGCTCCTGTTTGCCTAATTTCATTAATGATGTCACCATTGGCCTATCTTCCAACAATGAGTCTTGGAGTCATTCATGATGCCTCTCTATCCTTTTTCTCCTCACTTTCTGTTATCACCCAGTTTTTCTGACTCTACATTCTACACATTTTATTTTCAAACCTGTCCCTTTTCTATTTTTGTTGTCTGTATAGTGAGGCATCTGCCATAGTAATAGCAATCTCTTCCTCTTGTTAATTTATTCATCTATAAATAAACATTCCATGAATAATTTCTATGCACTGCTTACATTTTTTTGGTTATGATAATAATTCTAAAAACCCCCAACATTGCTTTCCTCTCTTATATCATAATGATAATTTAAAATTAAAAATTTAGATGTGCAATTGTTTTTTTACTATTTTTTTCCTTTACAGAGAAAGAAAAAGTAAGATACCATGCCTGTTTACATTTACATTGCCTCCTCTAACCTTAAAAAGTACTGTGCAATGTTAGAAGTCAAATAGGTGTTGAATTAATAAATAAAAATAAAAGAAATAATTTGATGATAAATAAATGAAACAGACCACATTTCCACCGAATTACAGTTTTAAAAAAAAACTTATTATTTGGCTACTTCCCACATTAAACTCTCCCACTGGCTCACTTTTGACCAGAGTTTATATTTAAAACTGCTTAGCTCAGTATAAAAGGTTCCTCAAGATTTGAATTTCAAATTACTCTCTGGACTATCTGCAAACATCCCTTAATATACACTTTTCCTTTCTACCAGCCAAACAAGAGTTCTCACAGTCATCGTGACTGTCTCCTGGCAGGAGCCCCAAATTTTCTTTCCCCACTCAGAGAGAACTCCTAAAACTCAGGTACCTACCCTATAGTAGGAACTTAATTAATGGACTCTTTTTTGTTCACCTGCTCCATGAGGTCTTCCGTGAGCTCCTCGAATTGTTCTACAGATAACCTCCTCCTTACTTATTGGACATGTCTTGTTTCCCCTCAATGGCAGACATAAGGAGAGACGAAGTAATTGGACAAAGTAACGTAACTAATACATAGCAAAGATATAGTTCAAATACAGCCCTTCTGAGCCAAAAGTCACCTTTTTTCTGCTATGAACTTTTGATGTTTCCTGAGTCATCTTTCTTCGCTTCTTTCCTTCCCAACTTTCCTCCTTTCCTTTTCTTCTTTCCATCCACCCTTTCTCTTTGTGGGTGGGTTCTTTTATTATTTTTAAACAAAATTGGAAAAGCAGTATACAAAAAATATCTGGTTTCTTTTATTTAATGATTTTCTTCTAGTTTTATATAATGCTTATAGAAATGTGTAAAATTAAGTTTTTATTCTATTTAATTTGTAGTGACTATTGGTTTTAGATATCATATTCATGCATAAGCCATAAATTCATACTTTGTCTTTTTACAGTCCTTAACAGAACTGACTTACCCACTAAACACAGTGGCATAGTGTCAGCCAACAATTCAGCTGGGGCTCATGAAAATATTTCATTCATTTGAAAATCAAAAGAAGAAAATAAACATTTACAGTCAAAGATTATATTCATGTTTATGCCAACACAATTTTAATAAACAATGTTTTATACTCTTTCATGGCAAAAAACTCCATAAAGGCAGAAGTACCTATGGCTCCCATTAGTCATAATGCAACTCTGATTCTTAGTCTTTTTTTTCAGAAAGTTTGTGTAATTGATACATTATTCTAATTTGGATATAAATTCCCAGCCACTTAATGTCTGAGACAATACTTGATTAAGACTGCGACAAAGTTTAGGAAAACTTTCACCTATTAGGCAAAACTAAGTTAGAATCCTGTAAAGACATTTTTTAATTATACAGGTTAATTTTCACGACTGATTTCCTCAGTGGCTATTTTCTTGAGCTATTGCCTCAAAATTATATTTTTAAAACTATAAATAATACTATAAGACAAAATAGCAAGAAACCTGAGTAAAAACAATGCAAAATAAATAGCATTAGCCTTAAATCTGTTCCCCCAATGCTTTGCAATATATATAAAATAAATATCTTCAAATATTTTCATCTCTTTATACAGACAATCTTTCCTCAGATAATAAGTAGTTTTGAACCTTTTAACTATTACGTCAACCGAAACTTTGTCAAAAGCTATAGTTCTTAAATGTTCTGTGTACTACATTAATAGAGGGTATTTGTAAAACTTCTGGTTCCTTGGGTCAAAACCAGGCTCTCTGCTTCAGTGATTCTATCATAAGCCAATGGCAACTTTAGTTTTAATAAACACTCAAAGTGTTTCTGAAAAAAAGAATATGGAAAATATATTGAGAAACACTTCTCTGGTCATACAGATTTACTGAGTAGCATTTATAATCAAACCATGTTTTTAATAGTAAAAATTCTATTAATGCATAATTGGAGGAGTTAAATAACATTTTAAAGTAATTTTAAGTCTAAATATTTTATTCTAATAGAAGAGACAAGCACCTTTTTAAATTTTTAAAATTAATTGATACATTTCTGAATAGTTGGTGCAACTTAAAAAGAAACAAAAACTGCCTAAGAACAAGAAATGCTACAGTCTCCAAATAATATGCATTTTTCTTATCAATTTCCCATGGCTACTGTGCTATAGAAACTAATAACAACTTTTGAAAAAAAATTTTGTGGATAAAACCCTTTGTGGAATGCATAGATGAGACATTCTTAGTTAAATAAATTAGTCAAACAAAAAATGTCTAAAGAGTCTATCATATTTTAATTTCAGAAACTTACTTTCAATTTTTTTTTTTTTGCATTATACAGAAGATTTTTAAAATCTGAAATAATTCCTCAAATCTATTCAAAATCTACTGGACATTTAACAAATAAAACTAATCACAAAACTTAGGGATGTTTTGGAGTTGTATGTACATACTTCCTATTATTTCTAGAATTTTGTGTAAAGAATTATTTCATTAACATTTACAATTTATCCATGGATGATTCAAGCTCAGATAACACTTAGCTCCTTGTAATTACCATCCTTTGACTAAAGCATCAAGGAACTGAAGTGGTGGTGGCTGGGGATGGGTGGATGGGTGGGGAGGGTAAGCAGTAAATCATTTCAGACAATTTCACACTCAAGGCTTGTTGACATGAGGCCGGGCAAAGGAAATAACCCTGTCAGCACCTGCATCTTTAATGAAGGACAGCACTGCTGCACATTTAGAGAAGAGAGAGGGAAAAATAAATCACATTTAACTCTAAAGTGGGCTGTCAGATTTATTCAAAGAGAAATGCAACCCTGTGTGCTTTCCCTTCCTCACACATCTCCATTTAAAATCTTACAATATATACTTAGAATTCAACATTTTCATCATTGATGTTCTGATTTTCAATTCACCCCACTATATATGAAATGTATACTTTTAAAACATATCATTTAACATTTGTCTTTTATTGTCTTTCTGACATCCGTTGCAATCAAAGGTAGATATTTAAAATGGAAGATGGGTAACTGTCAGGGTTCTTTGTAGCAGAGATTAAATAAACATCTGGCCTAGGCCAGGTAATCATGCCTCAAGAGATAAACACAGTTGGTTTAAGAGTTTTTTATATGTGAGTAAGAGATGAGGAAAATTGACAAGATGAACATCTAATTGGTTTTATTACAGAGACTTTAATGGGCTGTGTATACACCAGAGGCAACAGCTCAAATGGGAGAGGGTCAGTCATTCCTAGGGTCCACCTCTTAATTATTCCTTTTCTTTTAAAATGGGTTAAATTTTCACCAACAAGAGTATTTTTTTTTTCATTTCAAATGGACATGTAATTTCATCATTTCTGATCTACCAACCACTTCATAGACAATATTTTAAAACATAACAGCAGTTTTAAAAATGTACTATACAGGGGAAAAAATAGAAAAAAAAAAACCTGAACTGGGTAATCCATCAATTCAAGCATTCTTTTAATATTGAATCACGCCTAGTAACCACATCATAGGACGTCCCTGGTGGCTCAGTGGTAAAGAATCTGTCTGCCATTGCAAGAGGTGCAGGTTTGATCCCTGGGTCATGACGATTCTCTGGAGAAGGAAATGGTAACCCACTCCTGTATTCTTGCTTTGGAAATCCCATGGACAGCAGAGCCAGGTACACTACAGTCTATGGGGTCACAAAGAGTTGAACGCAACTTATCAACTAAACAACAAAACCTCATCACCGTGTGACTGAAAACCTCTTTATCAATGTGACAATGAAATAATCTTCATTATGATAGCTGTCTTCATTGCTTTTTACTTAAGGCATCTTGCACCCTGAGGGATCTTGTTTTGGTAGACGCTCTACTCACAACCCACCAAGTTATGTTCTAAAGACCATATTGCTCAGTCGCTTCAGTCGTGTCTGACTCTGTGCGACCCCATAGACGGCAGCCCACCAGGCTCCCCCATCCCTGGGATTCTCCAGGCAAGAATACTGGAGTGGGTTGCCATTTCCTTCTCCAGTGCATGAAAGGGAAAAGTGAAAGTGAAGTCGCTCAATCGTGTCCGACTCTTAGCGACCCCATGGGTCTGCAGCCTACCAGGCTCCTCCACCCATGGGATTTTCCAGGCAAGAGTACTGGAGTGGGGTGCCATTGCCTTCTCCGAAAGACCATATACTCCCCCTTAATTTTTTAGAAACATGGTACATTTGTTTGTTGTTGTTTTACTTATCTGACTTTTGAAATTAATTTCTTATGAAGGAGGAAGATATTCTTTCTTAAGGGAAAGATTGGAAGCAAATTGGCTGGTTGAGAAACTGTGTTTGAAAAAGTCACTAGTATTCAATCTTCTGTCTTTGATCTTCTCAGCTATGTTAAACTCAGTTCAGGTCAAGGGCCTCTACTGAACATAATAAAGCTGGAACAGCAACAGGAAAATCAGGATCTCACTTCATGTGAGATCTCACTTCACTTTAATGTAAAGAAGGAGAGATTCTGAGACTGATGACTCCTTTCAGTAGGTTTTCTAATCTCCTTAGCCTGAAACCAATGCTCCTGGATGGAGGCAGTTAAGAAAATCCACTCTGCAAGTGTTCCTTTTGCAAAGCTAACAGCATATTTCTTTTGACAGGTAAATCGCTTTGAAATAATTCTTGAACTCTCTGGTCCTGAACAGGAGAGACATTTAGGTTTATAAATCCCAATTTTGGGGGTATCCTTGCTTCTTTTCAAGGCATTGTCTAAAAATAGGCCTTGAGTTTCTAATCTGTATAACGTATTTTTGCTAACTGCTAGCCAATTGATTATCTATGTACCTGATCTATAGACTATATTAAATAAACTCATGCATTTTAAGCTTTCTTTACTCTTGAAATGCTTGCATGTAAGAGTACGTTTTGAGAAATTTTGGAATTAAGTGTTCAAGTTGATATGTCTTTTCTGAATTTATATATTTTCTTGACTGAAACCGTAACTGTATGTTCCACAGATAAATCTTACACCCATTACTTACCATATACTTTGTGCACACAATCTGGATATGTAGAAGTAATCTACATATCTAGATTAATAAAGATGACTAACACCACACTATACCATTTTGAGATTTGATTACCTGGTCAAAAACTATATTATGGGCTAAATTTGTTGATCTGGATCAGTTATTAGCTGATAAGGACAATTGCATCGAAACTATACCCAAAACTATAGTCACAGCTTACAAAACATTTTCATATAATCTTTTTAATCCTGATACTTTGAAATACAACAAAGTATTTTGTACTTATATTTGCATTTTTCATACACTTAAAAATGTTTAACATTTTTTCATATTGTCATTTTTGATATTGGATTCATTCACTAATTTTAGTCAGTGCTCAACAAAATAGTGGTGAGAGAATAGAATGGACAGGTTAAAATTAAAAACTTTAGTGGTTTAGTAGTAATTTCAGAGTGTCAACCTAATAGAGTACAAAGCAGCTAAATGGACTTTGCTGCAACAGATTTTAAATTTGCTATATACTTCCACCCTCTGGAAATACTTTTAACAGATCTAAATACACTTTTTGTTCATAACTCCTTATCTTCTAAATAAAAATGTCAATTTTAACCCACCAGGGGAAAATTTCAAATTCCAAGATTATATATTTGAAAATTCTGATTTGTATGTGGATACGCATGGTAAGTTACATATAGTTATGAATATTAAAACAAGTAGAAAAAATAAAATAAAACTCAGGCTTCACATTTTGGTTTAATAAAACACCAAATGTCATTATTTTATAGATAACTTGGCTAAATTGTGGTGATGTATTAAAATATATCCAAGTTAACTTCATTTTCCCACAGTTTTAACTATGAGGAACATTGAAATTACATTCTGATTAGTGTGTCAATACGTTTTTCTATTTTCCTCTACCTTAACATGAAATTTAATCAAGTTCCTATAAAAGAGCTTAAGGAAAGCTTTATACAGAACCATTAATGAAATTATGATATCAAGGAACAAGATTTCTAACATTATGAAAAACAACAGTAACCACAGCAGCAACACACAGCAAGTTGCGTTTTTATTCTGACATTGTTCAGCCTGTGAATTAGCATATCACTACTCCAAAGGAATTTCAGGAATGTTTTCCTTTTTCTGATATTTCTTTCCTATGGTACTAACATGCATAGTGACTTTGCTATTCTTTTTGTGTCACCCTCACAAGTACTTTGTTCCCAACTATAATTGTTCTTCTACTACTCTAACTCACTTAATAATTTTTAACACATTTCAGTAGCAGTGGATTTTTGTGAATCTTCTCAGTTTCTCTAGGGAATTAACAAAGTGCTCTATACTCAAGAATAATATTTGATCTCTGAAATTTCTCAGCACACATACTTAAGAAACCATTCACACAGACAAGTTCCAAAGAAAACAAACAAATTCAATTTACAACACACAAAATAAAAATGAATTTAAAGCAAAGAAGAAATGCTGATCAAGGTTTGATGAGACATATGCATGGCACTTACCTGGAATAAGCTGTGCCAGGAACAAGTGACTTTTTGACAAGCTGAGGAGTGATATTATGGCCAAAAAAGGAGCATGTGTCCATTTCATCTTTGTCCCTTCCTTGCATTACACCCAGCCAGTTATACAGATATGTTTTATCTAGGGAAAAAAAAAAGACAGAATTGTTTTCACGATTATCTATGTTGAGATAGAGACAATATGAAAAATTTTTTGTGAAAAATCATAGTGCAAATGCCTTTAAAATGTAATTTATCAAAATTATAAAACATAAATAGCTAAAATGAATACAACCTATACAAAATGTATTTGGGGATATACCTTTTGAACAAATATAGTATTTATTAATTTTGAAAATTCATTTTTATCAGATATCAATAGCAAATGATTCCTTGGTTTTCTCTATCTTTCAGAGGATGACAGATCAGTGTTTCTGATTTCCTATCACTTGAGTCAGAATGCTCTCATCAAGCCTAGAAACCTCGATTGCTATTCATTCACTAAATAAATATTTACATACTGTTCATAATAAGCCAGTCACTATGCTTCTTTGAGGACACAGCAAAAGGAAAAAAAAAATAATAAACTAAATTCTATCTTCATTCAAGTACATAAGTAATGTGAGGCCATTTTAGTTACGTCAATTTATAAACAAATGAAAAAAAAAAAAGAACTTTTGTAGCTGTTCTATTCTAAACAAGGCACTGTATATCCATTGTGAAGGGCCCAAGAAATACCAGATAGTGTTTGTAAGAAAACAGTATGGGGAAGGAAATGGCAACCCATTCCAGTACTCTTGCCTGGAAAATCCCATGGACTAAGGAGCCTGGTAGGCTACAGTCCATGGGGTCGTAAAGAGTCGGACACGACTGAGCAACTTCACTTTCACTTTTCACTTTCATGCATTGGAGAAGGAAATGGCAACCCACTCCAATGTTCTTGCCTGGAGAATCCCAGGGACAAGGGAGCCTGGTGGGCTGCTGTTTATGGGGTCGCACAGAGTCAGACACAACTGAAGCGACTTAGCAGCAGCAGCAGCAGAAAACAGTATTTTTAGTCAATAGGGATTTTGACAAGATGCTGATGCTAACAAATGGCAGAGTAAAACTACAGATATTCAAAGGTAAGCCTGATCCATTTTGCCTGGGAGAACAGACCAAACCTACATTGAAGAAATGGCATTTGAGATATGAGATAACGAGGTGATGGATTTCCAGCTGAGCTATTTCAAATCCTAAAAGATGATGCTGTTCTTCACTCAATATATCAACAAATTTGAAAAATGCAACAGTGGCCTCAGGACTGGAAAATGTCAGTTTTCATTCCAATCCCAAAGAAGGGCAATACCAAAGAGTGTTCAAACTACCATACAATTGCACTCATTTCACATTCTAGCAAGGTAATGCTCCAAATTCTTCCACCTAGGCTCCAGGAGTATGTGAACCAAGAAATTCTAGATGTACAAACTGGGTTTAGAAAAGGCCAAGGAACAAGTGATCAAATTGCCAACACTGGCTGGATCGTAGAAAAAGCAAGGGTCATCCAAAAGAACATCTGCTTCGTTGACTATACTAAAGCCTTGAATGTGTGGATCACAAAAAATATTGTGGAACATTCTTAAAGAGATGGGAACACCAGAACAACTTACCTGTCTCCTGAGAAACCTGTATTCAGATCAAGATGCAACAGTTAGAACTGGACATGGGACAATGGACTGGTTCCAAATTGGGAAAGGAGTATGTCAAGGCTGTATATGGTCACCCTGCTTATCTAACTTATATGCCGAGTACCCTATGCGAAATGCTGGACTGGATGAAGCACAAGCTGGAATCAAGATTGTTGGGAGAAATATCAACAACCTCAGATATGCAGATGATACCAACTCTAATGGAAGAAAGTAAAGAGGAACTAAAGAGCCTCTTGATGAAGGTGAAAGAGGAGACTGAAAAAACTGGCTTAAATCTCAACATTCAAAACACTAAGATCATGGCATCCAGCTCCATCAATTCATGTCAACTAGAAGGGGAAAAAGTGGAAGCAGTGACAGATTTTTTAATTTCTTGAGCTTCCAAATGACTGCAGATATTGACTGCAGCCATGAAATTAAATGATGCTTGCTTCTTGGAAGGAAAGCTAAGATAAACATAGCATATTAAAAAGTAGAGACATCATTTGCCAACAAAGGTCTTTAAAGTCAAAGCCATGGTTTTTCCAGTAGTTGTGTATGGATGTGAGATTTGGATCATAAAGAAGACTCAGCACTGAAGAATTGATGCTTTCTAATTGTGGTATTGGAGAAGACTCTTGAAAGTCCCTGGGACTGCAAGGAGATCAAACCAGTCAACACTAAAGGAAATCAACTTCAAATATTCATTGGTAGAACTGGTGCTGAAGCTGAAACCTCAATACTTTGGCTACCTGATGTGAAGAGCTGACTCTTTAAAAAGGACCCTGTGGAGAAGGAAATGGCAACCCACTCCAGTATTCTTGCCTGGAAAAGTCCATGGACAGAGGAGCCTGGTGGGCTGCAGTCCATGGGGTTACATGACTGAGCATGCGTGCATGAGGGTGGAGGGAAATGGGTTGGTAGCAATAAACTGGTAGAACTGAAAAAAAAAAAAAAAAAGGACCCTGATGCTGGAAAAGATTGATGGCAAAAGGAGAAGGGGACAGCAGAGGATGAGATGGTTGGATGACATCACCAACTCAGTGGACATGAATTTGAGTAAACTCCAAGAGATAGTGGAGGATAGGAGAGCCTGGCATGGTGCACTCATGAGGTCACAAAAAGTAGGACACAACAGTGACTGAACAACAACAACCACCACCACAACAATATGTGTGTATATGTTTTTCCCTAATAGTATATTGGTACATTCAGGGAACTTTAAGAGGGGCTGTTTAGCTTCTGATATTAGCCAGGGTATAATATAATAGCAAACTCCAAAGATAAAGAAAGGTAATGAGGAGCCAGTATAGAGTTTAATGATAATGATAATATGATCTAAACCACACCTGTCCCTAGGTATCCACAGGGGATTTGTTGCAGAAACCCCCATGGATACCAAAATCTGCAAATGCTCAAGTACCTTATAAAAAAAAATGGCATAACATCTCCTGTATTTTAAATCATCTCCAGATTACTCATAATATCTAACACAATATAAATGCTATGTAAGTAGTTGTAAATACAGTGTAAATGCAACGTAAATCACTACCAGTACACAACAAGTTAAAGTTTTGCTTTTTGGAACTTTCTAAATGTATTCTTTAATATTTTTGATCTTCAGTTTAATCCACAGTTATGGAGTCCATGGATATGGAAGATCGACTGTATTAGAATATAACTCTAAGAGGAATGTGAAGGATAAAGAAATTATGAGGAAAATTAGCACAGAGGCCATGCAGAAATGTATAATGGATGCTTGCAAAGGACAATGGCAGACAAAACGGAATATATGCTGGTGTTGAGGTGGGAGGCAGGTAGGTGACATTATGCAAATATACTTTGTGGAACTTGGCAATTGATTAGATTTGGGAGATAGGAAGTGGAAGAACATTTATTCATTTATTCACAGATATACATATAAATCTATGGCAATATAAAATGTAATTTATTCTCAAAGAAAAATAAAATTCTGTCACTCATTTTTGTGACACTCAGAGTTCCAACTTGAAAAAAGGATGACAAACTTCATTCTGTCAGTTTATCTGCACAAAGCTATCGTCAATCTGCCTATTTGAGCTGAGATGTCCTTACTTTATTACTTACCAATGCAGAGTTAATTGCCCAGTTTTCCTTGAGCAAAGCTGCCTACTCCTTCTGCCAGACAGCTGCAATCATCTAACCATATTGAAGATATCTGAGGATTATTTCTTCCCTCTTAAAAATTCTGCAAGCAACTACTGTCTAAGCTAGAACTCTGCCTCCAAAGAAATATTCTTGATTACTATAGGTTCATATTTGTTGTCTTATCTTCCTTGTTTGAGGTTAATGTCCTTGTAACTTCCTTTTTCTAGTTAATTGTTATTGGAATATAATTGATTTATTTTGCAACTATTTTTATCCTGGTATATCATTCATAAATGAAATTATACACCCACATTATCTTTCACACATTATCTTTCTTTCTTAAGTGTCAAATGAGACCAGAAATTAGATTAGATTTCTACAGATAAGCACCAGCCTAGATGTACACTTCTACTCTTCAATTCATACTATGCAATTGTTAGTTTGTCTAGAGGCTCTTTTTCAGGGTTATCCCTTGACTGTTTTGGCTTATAATCACATTTTTCACAATGGTCACGATGTGACCATGATTAGTTCTTCCAGAGATAATGTGTAAATATAAAGCATTCTTCTAGGGGGTTCCCTGGTGACTCAGAAGGTAAAGAATCCACTTGCAATGCAGGAGACCTGGTTTTGATCCCTGGGTTGGAAAGATCCCTGGAAAAGAGAATGGTTACTGTGTTCTTCTTATCAGACCAGGACCAGGTAAACCAGAGTTGACAAAAAGAAAAAAAGAGAAAGAGAGAGAGAAAGAAGGACGCGGGGACCCAGGTCTCTAGTGGAAGAAGGGTATTTTATTAGCAGAAATGCAGGCTTATATATCTTTGGTGAAATGATTACACAGGATGAAGTGCCATTGATTGCAACAAAAAATGAATGGTCTAATACATACAAGGTCGCTGATGCTGAAAGAAATCATAGAAGGGAGTAACTGAAAGTAGCCCCTTCTCATGATCTCAGTTCTCACAGAAGGGAGTTACTGAAAGGAATCCAAGTAGATACCCTTTCTCTTGATCTCAGTCCTGAGAGCTGCATGCAGTTCTACTTGTTTTGGAATAGGAACTGATAAGGAGCAGAGAATCCCTGAGAAATGGCACACAAAGGAAGAAAAGTGCAACATATTGGACTCCTTAAAGTTAAACGTCCCCTGACAGGTTACCTGCTCCAGTATGCTTGCCTAGAGAATTCCATGGACAGAGAAGCCTGGCAGGCTACAGTCAATGGGGTCATAAAGAGTCAAACATGACTCTTGGTTGAACTCCTATAAGTTACAGTAAGAGGCAGATATTTATTTCAAATTTCTAAAATGTTTTAGGATATTGTTGTTCAGTTAATCAATCATGTCTGACTCTTTGCAACCCTATGGACTGCAGCATGCAAGACTTCCTTTTCTTTCACCATCTCCTGAAGCTTGCTCAAACTCAAACAAATTTTTCTTATCTAAGGACAATTTTGTGAATTTACATAATCAGTGGCTAGTATTATAACATGATTTTGAGTTAGGACTCACAAATCCAAAGTGGCAACTACATTATTTGCTACATACACACATCACGATACATTGAAGTTTTGAACTTCAAATCCTCTATGAAAAGGAAAGTTCAGTTCAGTTCAGTTCAGTCACTCATGTGTCCGACTCTTTGAGACTGCATGGACTGCAGCACACCAGGTCTCCCTGTCCGTCACCAACTCCCGGAGTTTACTCAAACTCATGTCCATTGAGTTGGTGATGCCATCCAACCATCTCATCTTCTGTCATCCCCTTCTCCTCCCACCTTCAATATTTCCCAGCATCAGGGTCTTTTCAAATGAGTCAGTTCTTCACATCAGGTGGCCAAAGTATTGGAGTTTCAGCTTCAACATCAGGCCTTCCAATGAATATTCGGAACTGATTTCCTTTAGGATGGACTGGTTGGATCTTCTAGCAGTCCAAGGGATTCTCAAGTCTTCTCCAACACTACAGTTCAAAAGCATCAATTCTTCAGCACTCAGCTTTCTTTATAGTCCAACTCTCACATCCACACGTGAAGAACCATAGCTTTGACTAGATGGACGTTTGTTGGCAAAGTAATGTCTCTGCTTTTTAATATGTTATCTAGGTTGGTCATAACTTTCCTTCCAAGGAGTAAGCGTCTTCTAATTAAATGGCTGCAGTCACCATCTGCAGTGATTTTGGAGCCGAAAAAAATAAAGTCTCTGTTTCCCCATCTATTTGCCATGAAGTGATGGGACCAGATGCCATGATCTTAGTTTTCTGAATGTTGAGTTTTAAGCCAACTTTTTACTCTCCTCTCTCACTTTCATCAAGACGCTCTTTAGTTCATCTTTGCTTTCTGCCATAAGGGTGGTGTCATCTGCATATCTGAGGTTATTGATATTTCTCCCAGCAATCTTGATTCCAGCTTGTGCTTCATCCAGTCCAGCATTTCTCATGATGTGCTCTGCATATAAGTTAAATAAGCAGGGTGACAAATATACAGCCTGAAGTACTCCTTTTCCTATTTGGAACCAGTCTGTTGTTTCATGTCCAGTTCTAACTGTTGCTTCCTGACTTGCATACAGATATCTCAAGAGGCAGGTCAGATGGTCTGGTATTCCCATCTCTTTACGAATTTCCCAGAGTTTGTTGTGGTCAAAGGCTTTGACATAGTCAATAAAGCCGAAGTAGGTGTTTTTCTGGAACTCTCTTGCTTTTTCAATGATCCAATGGATGTTGGCAATTTGATCTCTGGTTCCTCTGCCTTTTCTAAATCCAACTTGAATGTCTGGAAGTTCACAGTTCATATACTGTTGAAGCCTGGCTTGGAGAATTTTTAGCATTACTTTACTAGCGTTTGAGATGAGTGCAATTGTGCAGTAGTTTGAGCATTCTTTGGCATTGCCTTTCTTTGGGAAAAGGAAAGTACCCTGAGGTAAAATATAAGCTTAATAGCAAATACAATTACCCCTTATTTAAAATCACACCTTTTGACATAGTAATGATAGGACAATTGATGCTAGTAAAGAATGTGATGTAATTGTGCATAGATTCTGAGTATTACAATATAGTGAAGTCAACAACCACAACCCCTTATAAGAGCACTTCTACCCTTAGATGTGTGTGTGTGTGTGTGTGTATATATATATATATATATACACACACATATACATACACTGCCCACTGTCAAGGGATTAAGAATGAAAATGCACATGGTTTTGAATTCAAAAAACTATCATGATATGATAAAAAAGGAAGAAGCTATTTATCCCTTTCTGTTGTGCAATATTACACTAAATATGAGATTACAGAATTATTTTGTAATATATATGCTTAGAAACATAATTTACTTGTGAATGATAAGTGCATAGAAGTAATATAGTGCAGTGTTTTGTGAGCTCAGATCATAGAATCAAGCTATTCAAGTGTGAATATCAGCTCCCCAACTCAGATGTTATTTGGTTCTGAACAAACAACTTAAGTGCTCTTAGTTTCATCTTTCTCAAATATAAATAAAATATGAAGTAGTTGTAGTAGTTACAATATTTGATGAGCTAATATGCATAGTGTTATAAGACTCTGCTTCATCAATTGATATCTACAAATATTAACTTGAAATTGCATCCAAGAGGTTCCCAGTGATGATGAATCCAATCTTGGATTTGTATTTACAGGTTGCTTTATATTTGAATGGGCTTTCCAAATGGCTCAGATAGTAAAGAATTTGCTTGCAATGCAGGAAACCCCAATTCAATCCCAGGGTGTGGAAGATCCCCTGGAAAGGGAATGGCCTGGTCCAATATTCTTGCCTGGAGAATTCCATGGACAGAAGAACCTAGTGTGGTACACTCCAGGAGGTTGCAAAGAGTTGGACATGACTGAGTGATCAATATTTTCACTTACATTTGAATAGTATGTGTTTTAGATTTAATTAGCAAACATCAGCGGTTTTGATTTATTGTAAAGAACTCTTGAGTGGCCATGCTCAGCATGGCTCATAGCTTCACTGAGTTACTCAAGCTCCTTTGCCATGGACAAGATTGTGAGCCATAAAGGGGAAGATGGTATCTATATATGATAAAATGAACCGACTTAAAGTGTAAGGTTCAAATTTGACAAATATAGAGATACAAATGACTTCCACTCCAACCAAGATGCAAATGATTTCACAGGGGCCTTGATATTGAAAGTTAACATGCTACATACATATGCTGTATATATGTACTTGTTGCTAATGCAGATTTTCAAATAAGAATAAAGGTAGTAGGCTGGTCTAGCCCCTAATTTTAGGAGGATGATTATCTCAAAGAGAGTTTCCAAAAATATATTTTGAGATAATCATGTTCCAGTGATTACTAATGACATTTCTTGGAAAGTAAAACTGTTTCATAAAAATTAACTTTCGAAGATGCATGGTTCAAGAATATAAAATCATTTCATTATGCACACATTTTGAATTACTTAAGAGAACATGAACATTTCCTAAGCTTATCAGTGCCTAATGATGACTATTTTTCAGCTTCTTCTAGACTTCATCACAGGTAACTTGCTCCTCCTCCTCCTCCCCACCTTCCTTCTCTTTCTTCTTTTTTCATTTTTAAAGAGACAGAAACTGTATTTACTGAGGCTTTCTTTGCTATAAACCAAATGTATTCTCTGAGTTATATTACTTTTTCTCCAAGGAACCAAAATATTTTTGGAGTCTTGTCTTCTCAGTCTTTTCATCTTATTCAGCTTAACTTTTAGCTGATTATCATCTAATAAGTCAAAAGTTAAGGACAAGTTAGAAATTTTCAACAATACAGTAAGATCAACAATTGCTGATTATTTCTCTCCTACTCTTAGATAAAAGAAATAATGATGACAAGTGAAGGAACAGCTGTTTCTCAAAACGGTTTTTCTGTGTGAGATTAATGATCTGTCAGAAACCCACATGTGGAATAAAGAGATATTCTCCATGTTTACAAATAGAAGAGATGAAAGCTTGGTTTATGAATTTGTTGTTACACAACTGCAAAAACTGGTTAAACATATTCGGTGAGAGGACACACTCAGTGTGTAGATAAGTGCAGCTACAGTGAGGTTTGTGTAAAAAGGTAAAAATAAATAATACATAATATATATGTAGTACTTCAAGATTTACTTTACTTTTTTATTAGCTCATCAGATTTAATATTAGGAAAATAAGTCATAAATTCTACCTCCACATGAGAATATAAATCAGATCTTTATGAGACTTATCTGCATAAATGCATGTAGTTAGAAGTGAACTGGAATCAAATCCATTATTTTTCTTATTACAAAATCAAAATGTCAAGGAATTGCAGTCTTGAATGCAAGACTAATTCAAGGCTTTTTCTTATCCACAGTGTGATGACATAAAGGGAGATAAAGCTTGTCTACAATTAAATAAGTTGGAAATGAAAGTGAATTAAGACAAAAGAAACTGTGTAGAAAATTATTAGTATGCTCTAGTAAGTATGGTGAATAGGATCTTACATAAAAGTCTACTAAGTGGATGAAAAGATGGAATACATATTAAGATATTGCAAAGAAAAGGCAATGGGATTTGATGCTGCACAGGACATTGGAAGTAAAAAAAGAAAAAATGATAAATGTATGGTGCTATTCCTAAAATTCCATCACAGAGAACAAAAGTTTAATAAGATGTGTATGTGTGTGTTATCTTTGTAAGTGACAGGATAATCTACTCTTACTCTAGAATTCTCTAGAATGATATGTGTGTATATATATATATATAAATCTATAGTTTACCCTACTAATAAATTATTATTGCTTTTGACTAGTTGGGCTGCATTTAATATAAATTAATAAGAAGTTAGAGGTGTATAATACTTTCTAAAAATATAGGTTTAATGTTTTCAAATAGACAAGAAAACTGGAAAATTATAATTTATAAAAATTATAAATTATAAACATTAAGTTTTCACATCTCCTATAAAGACTGTATTATTTGAAAATTGCATAGTACACACAAAAGTTGACCACTTAAAGCACAGATTTAGGGCATATATGTATATATTATAATTAATTTATAATACATTTGACTTCTCATATACTTAGGGAACACTTCCATCACAGAAGGAAGGTTTAAATTATCCTAAACCCCAAATATTAATTCTTAGTCTTATTAGCTTAATCTCTATTAATTTTCTGACTTCATATACATATATATATGTATATATACATATATATATATATATTTGTAGAGGGAAAATAAAGGAAAGAAAAGAAACTAAAAACCAAAGACTCTAGAAAGTAAGTATGAAAGCAGTATGAGAATAAAGTACAGGAAAAATATAACAGTAGTGAAGACAAGATTAAGGCAAACCTGGAAAATTGGGCAGAGAGCTAATCAGGAGTAGCAGAAATAAGAAAATTTGCAAGGTTCTCAGTGGTCCGTGACCTAATTTCTTGAAGATCCTGGATATGTATGCACAGCTTCATTACTATTCACACATCAGTTTTATGTGAATGGGTCATGGACCCCATATCCAATTATGCCTTTATCCATTTCACAAAAGATTAATTAATTCTTATCAGATTTCCAGGAAACAAAACATTTTAAACATACTGTGAGGAGACTCGGGGCATGGTGGTAAACCTCAGGTTGTATATAAGGAATGAGGTTTATTCTATGTCCCAAATGTACTAAAATAGCTTATCAAGTCCAGATGAAGATTCAAGGAAACTTTTTTTTTTTTAATTTACTTAGTTCACTTAACATAGTCCTCTATTAGCCCCCGGTGGACAGATGTGTGCTAAGTTGCTCAGTCGTGTCCGACTCTTTGCAACCCCATGGACTGTAGCTCACTGGGCTCCTCTGTTCATGGGGATTCTCCAGGCAAGAACACTGGAGTGGGTTGCCATGCCTTCTTCCAGGGGAATCTTCCCAACCCAGGGATCAAATCCAAGTCTCCCGCATTGCAGGTGGATTTTTACCATCTGAGCCAACAGGGAAGCCCAGGTAGACAGATATGTTACCATAAATTAATAGAAAATAAAGAAAGTTATCTGAGACACACATCCTTTTAGAATTCTTATTCTGCAACATACATCAAATTCAGAGAAACTTCCATAGACTGTTTGTATCTGCTCAAAATTCTTATGTTGAAATCTAACCTCCACTAGGATGTGGGGCCTTTGGGAGGTGATTAGGTCATGAGGGTGAAGTCCACATCCTCAAGATTAGCATCCTTATAAGAGAGATCCCAGAATAGAAGTGAGAAGAGAAGATAGCACTTTAAGAACTAGGAAGTGGGACCTCATTATACACCAAATCTGCTTTGAACTTCCTAGCCTCGAGGTCTGTAAGAAATAAATTTCTATTCTTTAAAAGCCATCCAGCCTAAGACATTTTGTAATAGCACCTTGAACAGACGAATACAATAAGCGTTTTGCCATATTGTTGTTCAGTCGCCAAGTTGTGTCCCATTCTTTGCGACCCTGTGGAGTAGAGGATTCCAGGTTCCCCTGTCCTTCACTGTCTCCCAGAGTTTGCTCAAAGTCATGTCCATTGAGTCAGTGATGCTATCTAACCATCTCATCCTCTGCCAACTGCTTCTCCTTTTGCCTTCAATCTTTCCCAGCATCAAGGTCATTACAAATGAGTCCCCTCTTCACATCAAGTGGCCAAAGTACTGGAGCTTCACCTTCAGCATCAGTCCTTCCAGTGAATATTCAGGGTGGATTTCCTTTTGATTTGACTGGTTTGACATCCTTACATTCCAAGGGACTCTCAATAGCCTTTTCCCTAATGCCACAATTCAAGAGCATCAATTCTTCCGTGCCCAGCCTTTACGGACCACTCTCACATCCATACATGACAACTAGAAAACCAAGAGATTTGACTATACAGATCTTTGCCAGCAAAGTGATGTCTCTGCTTTTTAATATGCTGTCTAGGTTTGTCAGTGCTTTCCTTTCAAGCAGTAAGGAAATTTTAATTTCATGGCCGCAGTCATAGTTCTATATTTTGCCATATAGAACTATGTAAATATAATGAGTCTGCTATATTTTTAAAGGTTTCCAAAATTTTGAACTTCTGGTTTGTGCATTTCACTGATTAGAATGTTTAAAGACATAGCAATGGAATGCATTGTTATTATTTCTTGAAAAGAAAACATTAAAATAAATAATAGTAACTAGCAGTTAAAATTAACATCATCATTTCACCAACCCATTTTGTGTACTAAAGATGTCACTAATTTTAAGAGAATCATCACAAAGCACAGACAAATAATTATTTTATTGCTACAAAATGAGAATTGGGAGCATTATATGGCTCTTAAAACACTGTGCTTGGAATATTCAAAATATTGACTGACATTTTCAAAGAAAGCACTGTGAGCAGTCCGAAGACAGTCTAATTAACAGGCATTAAAAGTTCTACTTATTGTTTGCTCTTCTTTCAGCATGTTGAAGCTGACACTTCATCAGTGGTTTAAAGCCATGCTAGCATGACTTTCGGATTAGATGTTTTAATATAGTTCATTCCAAGAATTCATATATGTGTTTCAATATTAAAATATAAAATCAACAATAACAGTAAAGTGGTTGTCAACCACTGACTACACTATGTTATCAAAATGATGGAAATGTAGTTATATACAAAAATAAACATAATGTGCTATCCACAGGGCATGATGAAATAAACACCAGTTTCTCTACTATAGCTATCATAATCATTAAAGAATCGATGGCAAATTAAACTGTACAAATTCTTAAGGGGAGAGAGGGAAAAAAGCACAGCACTAAATGCAGAAAGGTTCAAATCAATTTGTCACCCTAAACATAGTGAGTTCATTAGTATTGCTAACATAAAGGCAAAGGTAAATACTGTAAAATGGAGATTTTTATCTTCTTTTCACTTTAATTACAAGGTTGCCTAAGTCAACCTACTTTTTTAACTTTTACAAAAGTGTATTTATTCATATAGTAGTGGAACTGTGTTATGAATTAAAAAAATAAAAAAGATGATTTTATGTAAAGAAATTCTGCATGTGAACATATAGAATAAAAAGGGATTCTACCAGGTTTTTCTTTCTTTCTTTCTTCTTCTTATTTTGCAGCTAATGTGAAAGCTGTATAAGTCAGGCAATCTTTTCAAAATGAATGTTCAAATTCACAAAGCTGGTTCCTTAAAAGTATGCTCATGTACACAAAGACAAAAAGAAAGCAATTTTCAAACAAAAGCAATTTTCAAAATGCTGTGCTCACACTGCTTCAGTCAGATGAGTTCTATGCCCACTTGACCTTCAATCATATTTTTCATTTCATCATTCTGATGAAAATTAGTGGGGCAGATGATGTTTGGTCATGCTCCTTGAAAGTGAATCCGGTTGCAGACCTATTTTCCCGGAAAATATCATCTTTCAAGTAATGTAACATGGACATAAACACAATAGCTTCATTATCCTAAAATAAGTATTGCCTTTGATAAGTTAGATTTATCTCAGCACTGATAACAAAAATAGAGGAAATTGTCTGGGCATCGGTTTGGTCAAAGGAAAGTTACATATGAAACTGGTCTGGCTCAACACCTATGTTGAGAGGGAGAAATGTAGAATGATAGAGAGGGCAGGGGATGAGAGAGCCCAGGAATGAGAGAAAATGAGAGAAATGAACAGTTGATTTAGCAAGCATGTTCTGCTGACAATTTCTGGAATGAACAACAAACCTATTGTATAGCAAATGAGCTAGTCATCTTCTGAACATCTTCAGCTTTTAGAAAGTGCAGTGCTGATAATTCTCTTCACGGTTTAATCTAATTGAAAAACAATGTCTGGTGACTGATTTTTCACTTGAGACACCAAGACTTAAAGCTAGCTAAACTTCCAAGTTAAAATATCTTATGAGGTTAAAAAAAAAAAAAAAAAGTATAGTTAATGAAATAAAATGTCACGCTGAAGAATTGATGCTTTTGAATGGTGGTATTGGAGAATACTCTTGAGAATCCCTTGGACTGCAGGGACATCAAACCAGTCAATCCTAAAGGAAATCAGTCCTGAATATTCATTGGAAGGACTGATGCTGAAGCTGAAACTCCAATACTTTGGCCATCTGATGCGAAGAACTGACTCATTGGAAAAGACCCTGATGCTGGGATTGAAGGCAGAAGCAGAAGGGGACAACAGAGGATGAGATGGTTAGATGGCATCACTGACTAGATGGAATGAGTTTGAGCAAGCTCTGGGAGTTGGTGATGGACAAGGAAGTCTGGCGTGCTGCAGTCTATGGGGTTGCAACGAGTCAGACATAACTGAGTGACTGAACTGAAGTGTATGTCATGATTGGATTACTTTATCTAAAATGAATGCAAAACAAAAATATACCCCCCAAAATGATGATCATATTCATGACCCTAAAGATGATTCTTTTAATAGTTTCTCCAAGAATCTCTTATGTGGCATCTTAACATCAAAATATTAATAGGACACAGTCGTTGCCAGGAAGAGCTTAGAGTATGTCAACGGGAAGAAGACCCAGGTAAACTAAGTACAGAATTGTAATTTCCATAACAGAGCTTAAATAGAGTATTGTTCTATGAGATCAAAGAGAGAACAAAGCAACCAGCCTTCTGGTAAACTGGAGAAAGTGTTGATCACAGAAGTAAACATTTCAGATGGATCTTCAAGGAATAATAGTTGTTGATTGAGCCAAAAGAGTTTAGGACTGGAGTAAAATATAATTCTAAACAAAATAACAACTGTGCAAAAGCATGAAGGAATGTATCTGTCTGTTTAGAGAACAATAAATAATTTTATTTGGATGGGATTCCAGATGATATACATGTGTGAGGCTGTGATTGGACAGGATGCTGAAAAAGTAGAATTAGGCCAAAATGTAAAGGGCATTGTATGCAAAAAAAGATACCTATTTTATAAGAAGAATGAAATGAATAAATGTGGTTTCTAGAGCAAAAACTCTGCATCATGAAATGGAAAATTCTGAAGACTGACCATGAGGCTGCGTGGGTCACTATTGCAGTATTCTGCCATCAAGCACCACACCTGCTATGTAGCAAACACTAAATATTTGTTGAATTAATGATGGATGAGTGAACACAATGATATGAACACAGTGAAATGCATCTGAACTAACGTACTTATAGAGAAGGCAGAAACACAAAAGCCATAATATTCACGAAGTCCATGTCTACGAAAATGGCCATTATGTTAGGCAAGAAATTGTGATGATTAAGACAGAGAATGCTTACAGAAGTCAGCACTACTTATGAATATTAAACACAGCAGAATGCCTTCAGTTTTCATTGTTACTTGCCTTTATTTTATAAACAAATTGATTTTAAACACACTGCCTTGAGTGTGAAAGGAAGCCTAAAATTGGTTCAATTCTATTGGGAGATGAGTCACAGCATCATTTTTAAATGTATGTGACATTTAAATTCGAATCTACTACTTCAGGTTTGAATTTTTTAGTGCCTAAATAATTATGTTTTTTACAGCTATTCATACTAAAGCTCAATATTAATTTCCAAGCTGTGAATACATTGCACATTAATACTTAAATGGGCTGCAAATTTTTAGACTGCTTAACAGCAAGTCACTTTAGAAATATCATTATCCAAAATGCACATAGAGCCTAGTCAATCTTAGCAATTGCCTTCATGTATGTTGGGTTAGTTTATGAAGATATAGTAGCAGAGAGGGGACAGAAGGAGCAATCAAATTTTAGAGAGAATATAAGCAATGCTACAGTAAGAAAGACACTAATGAAGTAACAGAAAAGCAGGCCAAATGTAATTTTAATCTGTCAACATGCACAAAGGTGCAGCAAAAAAGATTCACACACAAAAGTCTTTGTATAAAAGACAGAGGAAAAGGTCTGTGGCTGGCAATTGTGTTGCATGCATTCTAGGAGGTAAGGGTTTTTGAAAGGCACTTAGCTTTAAGCTACTCAGTGTTCCTTTGAATGTCCTCAGCAGGACCAGAAATGGAGGATTCAATTTTCAAAGATAATTGTGTCAGATAACTGCCTCATGTCTTTTCAGCAAGAATCTGATAAACACCTAATTACTATCCAAGTGATTTTAGAGCTATATTGCTGGGCTGATGGGAAGGCTACCTAGAAAGACCTGGTCATTCAATGTATCAGGAGGGAAATGCAGTTGGATTGTAAATTAATTTCATTTATTTGGCTAGTGAAATCTTATCAACTATCCTAAAGAAACAATTTATTATTGTAACAGAAGAGCAAAAATTTCATCATAAAATCAATTATAACCCCCAAAATAAATTCTCACCACATCACATCTAAAACAGCCAACTGAAAATAAAAAATAGGCTCATGTGGAGTTTCTCACAGTTTATCTTCTTTGGCAAGCTTTGTGTAACTTGTGGATGCTATTTATTATGCTGAGAAAAGCACAATTTTAATAATTTTGGATATTGGAATTTTGTACAATACAATAAAATACATTAGTCATAAATGCAGGACTATTCATCTTCAAATTTATATGCATGCACACTCAGCTGGACTCTTGACTATTTCTTCATATGATTCCCTGTTATACAACTGGCCTTTACTTGCTGTTTCATGTTGTTATATACAGTGTAAGGCCTAAAATTAAGGCCTAAGAGTATATGCTTCCTTGACATCTGGTAAAATCAGGATGGCCTCAAATGGCCTAACTATAAGTAAGAGAGTTAATTCTTAGGTAGGTTGGTAAGAAGCTGGGATCCCCACGGAGAAGTAAGGGGTCTGGGACTCTCCAGGAGGAGATGGGGTCTGCGGCTCTGAAGGAGGAGAAAAGGACAAACTTGTTTTTGCTACATTCTTTAGTCTTAGTCACATAAAACATTTTTTTTTTCCTTTAATCCCAGAGCTGATGATGACACAACAAAACAACTCAGTTTAAACTGTGTACTAAGGCTTATATATCAACAATGTATCCTGCTTGAGGACAGGTTTCTCCTTCTTGAGAACCTTCTGACTAATCCTGTTATCTTAAAATGTATATAGTGGGAGTGGGTCTGGTAAAATCTTTCTAGTGTTAGTTCTAATCTTGTCATCTTAAAATGTAAATTGTGGGAGTGGGTCTGGTAAGATCATTACAACCTTGAGACATTCTTTTGATTTACTGCAATAACCAACTGAAAAAGTATATAGCTCCCTTGTTAAGACTAGTGAGAGGGCATTCTCCACCTGATGTCTATGTCAGAAGCTTTCTGTCTCTTTTCACTGTCATAAAACTTCTGCCACACAAGAGCCCCGAGTGGTCAAGCCTGGTCCCTGGTCCCGAAGCTAAATCTTATTCAGAAATCATGAATCTGACATCATTCACTGTAAGCTCTCATAAGCTTCCCTTTCCACTCCTGTGAATAAGGTCCTCTATACAAACCCCTACCTTATCAACGAAGTTCCTGCTTATCATTGAGGATAAGGTTTCATCACCCAGCCAGCATCCAGAATTATTCAGACAAGCCAGTCACACCTTCTTAAGAGAATTAGTGCACCTCATTCTCTTGATACTAAAATACCACGGAATCTGGTCTTTCCCTCTGCTTCAGAGTGCAACTGCCATGTGGCCCCACACGGCATGTAATGTCCTCATCCCCTCAGGTAGGAGTGTGAGCGATAAACTGCTGTTGGTCTCATCTGTTCAGTGTTGGGTGTGATGTGATCAACCATCACTAAGATTCTTTGCTGAGAATCTCTTGCTTAACAAAGGGGAGAATACAAAATGATTAAAACATCAAAGGGCCACTCAGATTGGTCTAAAGCATAGACTTTCCCTTTCTTTAATATATGTCATTTGATTTCTATATTTCCGGGGTAACTGCCAAATTGAGGAGATCTGGAGAGACAAATAAAATGATTGGAGGCTTTGAGTAAAATGCTTTCTTATGTTAATGAATAATATAAATTATATTGAATATTTTCTCTGCTTCTCTCAGATAGTTCCTATTGGGTTAGTAGCTACTGATGTAAAACCATAGAGGATCAAGTCAAAAGAGGGCTATATTAACAGAAAAGAAAAACAAGACACTCTATTACCAAAATATAACCAGAAAAAGGATTCATCTGCTGAACAGTTGAAGCTCACTGCACTTCAACAAGTTATACATGATAGATTAAAGAACAGGTTTCATTCTTTAAACATTTACCTCTTAATGGGTGAAGCATTTGTCACTCAGTCATGTCCGCCTCTCTGACTGCATGGAGCACAGCACTCCAGGCTCCTCTGCCTATGAGATTTCCCAGGCAAGAATACCGGAGTGTTGTTGCCATTCCCTTCTCCAGGGTATCTTCCTCACACAGGAATTGAACCTGGGTCAATGCCAAAGAATGTTCAAACTACCGCACAATTGCACTCATCTCACACGCTAGTAAAGTAATGCTTAAAATTCTCCAAGCCAGGCTTCAGCAATACATGAACCGTGAACTTCCAGATGTTCAAGCTGGTTTTAGAAAAGGCAGAGGAACCAGAGATCAAATTGCCAATATCCGCTGGATCATCGAAAAAGCAAGAGACTTCCAGAAAAACATCTATTTCTGCTTTATTGACTATGCCAAAGCCTTTGACTGTGTGGATCACAATAAACTGTGGAAAATTCTAAAAGAGATGGGAATACCAGACCATCTGACCTGCCTCTTGAGAAACGTGTATGCAGATCAGGAAGCAACAGTTAGAACTGGACATGGAACAACAGACTGGTTCCAAATAGGAAAAGGAGTATTCAAGGCTGTATACTGTCACCCTGCTTATTTAACTTCTATGCAGAGTACATCATGAGAAACGCTGGGCTGGAGGAAGCACAAGCTGGAATCAAGATTTCCAGGAGAAAATCAATAACCTCAGATATGCAGATGACACCACCCTTATGGCAGAAAGTGAAGAAGAACTAAAGAGCCTCTTGAGGAAAGTGAAAGAGGAGAGTGAAAAAGTTGTCTTAAAACTCAACATTCAGAAAACAAAGATCATGGCATCCAGTCCCATCACTTCATCGCAGATAGATGGGGAAACAGTGGCTGACTTTATTTTGGGGGGCTCCAAAATCACTGCTGATGGTGATTGCAGCCATGACATTAAAAGACGCTTACTCCTTGGAAGGAAGGTTATGAACAACCTAGATAGCATATTAAAAAGCAGAGACATTACTTTGCCAACAAAGGTCCGTCTAGTCAAGGCTATGGTTTTTCCAGTAGTCATGTATGGATGTGAGAGTTGCACTATAAAGAAAGCTGAGAGCCAAAGAATTGATGCTTTTGAACTGTGGTGTTGGAGAAGACTCTTGAGAGTTTCTTGGACTGCAAGGAGATCCAACCAGTCCATCCTAAAGGAGTTCAGTCCTGGGTGTTTATTGGAAGGACTGATGTTGAAGCTGAAACTCCAATACTTTGGCCACCTCATGTGAAGAGTTGACTCATTGGAAAAGACCCTAATGCTGGGAAGAATTGGGAGCAGGAGGAGAAGGGGACAACAGAGGATGAGATGGTTGGATGACATCATTGACTCAATGGACATGAGTCTGAGTAAACTCGGGGAGTTGGTGATGGACAGGGAGGTGTGGCATGCTGCAGACCATGTGGTTGCAGAGTCAGACACTGCTGAAGGACTGACCTGAACTGAACCGAACTGCTATATTGCAGGCAGATTCTTTTCCATCTGAGCCACCATCTTACAAACAAGAAGATGACTGTTTAGCAGTGTCAAGTTTTGCATTCTTTTCATTGCTTTTACATTCTGCCATACATGCTCTCTATCTGCCATTATTTCAAAATTGTCAGTTCTCAAGACACCCCTATTATGGGCCAGTTTGAGATCAGAGGGTAAAGCCTGATTGGGGTAAAGACAGGAAAAAATCAAAACAAAAAGAGCTACAGAAAATAGAAGGAAAGTATATATGTTTTCTTGTTGAGATTGGGATATGATAATTATCTGATGTCCCTTCATGGATCACAGTCTTGTCATGGTAAAGGGGCTTACAAAACACAGTGAGCTATGCTGTGTAGTGCTTTACAAATAGCTGAGGAAAAAAGAGCAGCAAAAGGCAAGGGAGAAAGGGAAAGACATTCCCACCTGAATGCAGACACAAGAGAATAGCAAGGAGAGATAAGAAGGCCTTCTTAAATGAACAGTACAAAGAAACAGAGGAAAACAATATAATGGGAAAGACTAGAGATCTCCTCAAGAAATAGGAGATATCAAGGGAATATTTCATGCAAGGATGGGCATGATAAAGGGAAGAAACATTTAAGGATCTAACAAGCAAAAAAGACTAAGAATAGATGGCAAGAATACACAGAAAAACTATGCAAGAAAAGTCTTAATGACTGGAATATTCAGATGGTGTGGTCACTCACCTAGAGCCAGATATTCTGGAGTGTGAAGACAAGTGTGGCTTAAGAAGCATTAGTATGAACAAAGCTAGTGGGGGGAATGGAATTCCAGCTGAGCTGTTTAGAATCCTAAAAGATGATGCTGTTAAAGTGTTAATATCTCAGCAAATTTGGAAACCTCAGCAGTGTCAACAGGATTGGAAAAAGTCAGTTTTCCTTCCACTCCCAAAGAATGGAAATGGCAAAGAAGGTTCAAACTACCATACAATTGTGCTCATTGCACCTGCTATTAAGGTTGTGCTCAAAATTCTTCAAGCTAGGCTTCAGTAGTATGTGGATTGAGAACTTCCAGATGTACAAGCTGTGTTTCAAAGAGGCAGAGAAATCAGAGATCAAACTGCCAACATTCATTGGATCATGGAGAAAGCAAGGGAATTCCAGAAAAACATCTACTTCTTCTTTATTAACTACTCTAAAGTCTCTGACTGTGTGGATCACAAAAAATTGTGGAAAATTATTAAAGTTATGGGGATACCAGACCACCTTACCTGTCTTCTGAGAAACTTGTATGTGTGTCTGGAAGCAACAGTTAGAAGCAGACATGTAACAACAGACTGGTTCCAAACTGGGAAAGGAGTATGTCAAGGCTGTACATTGGCACCCTGCTTAATTACCTGCTATGAGAGTACATCATGTGAAATGTCAGGCTGGATGGCTCACAAGCTGGAATCAAGATTGCCAGGAGAAACATCAATAACCTCACATATGCAGATGACACCACCCTTATGGCAGAAAGTGAAGAGGAAACAAACAGCCTCTGGATGAGGGTGAAAGAAGAGAATGAAAATGCTGGCTTGAAACTCAACATTTAAAAAAATAAGATCATGGCATCCAGGTCCATTACTTCATGGCAAATAGAAGGGGAAAAAGTGGAAGCAGTGACAGATTTTATTTTCCTGGGCTCCAAAATCATTGTGGATGGTAACTGCAACCAGGAAATTAAACGATGCTTGCTCCTTGGATGTAATGCTATGACAAACCCTGACAGTGTATTAAAAACAGAGATATCACTTTGTCAACAAAGCACTTATAGTCAAAACTATGGTTTTTCCAGTGAAAGTGACAGTCACTCAGTCGTGTCCAACTCTGTGAACCCATGGACTATACAGCCCATGGAATTTTCCAGGCCAGAATCCTGGAGTGGATAGCCTTTCCCTTCTCCAGGGGATCTTCCTGACCCAGGGATCAAATCCAGGTCTTCTGCATTGCAGGCGGATTCTTTACCAGCTGAGCCACATGGTTTTGCCAGTAGTCATGTACGGATAGGAGATTTTGACCATAAAGAAGGCCGAGCACCAAAGAATTGTTGTTTTCGAATTGTAGTGCTGGAGAAAACTCTTGAGAGTCTCTTTGACTGCAAGGAGATCAAACAAACCAATCCTAAAGGAAATCAACCCTGAATATTCACCGGAAGGACTGATGCTTTTGCTGAAGCTCCAATACTTTGACCCTCTGATGTGAAGTGTCGATTCACTGGAAAAGACCCTGATGCTGGGAAAGACTGAAGGCAAGAGGAGAAGGAGGTGACAGAGGATGAGATGATTAAATGGAATCACTGACTTAATGGACATGAATCTGGAGTGAAGGATGGGTAGCCTGGCGTGCTGCAATCCATGAGGTCGTGAAGGGTCAGACATGACTTAGCGACTAAACAACAACAACAAATATCACCTGGGATCTCATGCCCATCAGATTACTATTTTTTAGACCACTAAGGGATACTGCCATGATTTATATCAGTATTATTACATGTTTCAAGTTTTAAAGCATTTGCAACTCAAATATTTTAAGGAAAACATATTCTTAATGAAGGATAAAAGGAATAAAAATGTGTTCTTAAAATATATTGAATTTCTGAAATAAAATAGTGTTTTGCTAACTGCACTTTATTTGCTGGAGCAACATCACTGAAAATATATCAATAATGTTTATACAAAAAGTTATCTCTGTTAGTACTCAAATGCCCATGATTATCCTAACTGTGATTCCAGACAAAATTTCCTTAATGTAGACATCAAAGTATTGCATACCTAATTTCTTTTTTATTTTTTATATGTCATTAAAAAATATTAAGAACATTGAAAATTACAATAGTTTTATATGGAACAAAGACTTCTTTTTTTTTTATATTGTTAATGTTAGTATGTTTTAATTTTCTTAATAAAATACAAATGTTTATCCTTATGGATAAATTATAGAAAATGTCTATTCATATTACTAATATTATTTATTACTGCAGTGACCTGAAAATCTATATTTGATAAATCTATTGCTCTCACTGGTGAATATCAGTTTTTTTTTTATTTGATAGGCTATTACATTTGCTAAAAAAAACCAGAAGAAGAAGAATATAAATTTAAGGGTATAGTTAGCACATATGAAAATATATTGACATTAAAGTATTGCCTGTTCAGTAACAAAATTCCCAAGGTATTTATTTTTTTACTCATTGTATTATAGAATTATATCCAATTAAAAAGTTGCTATTTATGTTTTACAAGGTATTTTCTTTTTCTTGCTCTGCAATGTGTTCAGGTGCATCTATTTCTTATTCTCTCCTAATGTTTCTTGAATTAATTGTTTATTGATGAAACTTTATGTAGATAAACATGGCAATTTAAGAAGCTGTAAAACTGGAAACTAGTTTAAATAGCTTTTAATTTTTGAAATAAATTCTTCTTCACTGAGGCTGTCTGTTTAAATGCATACTCACACTCTCTATACTCCCAGGAGAGGAGCCATCTAATTGAACACGATATTTTACAGCCCTAAGACATGTTTGTCATACCCAGGATGTTGAATATTTACAGTCATTATAGAAGTGGCTGTGTAATAGAAGTCTCAAAGGATTTAAAACTAAACAAAATCTTGATGCTAAATCACATTTACACTGTATGCATGTTGTACTACATTACTCCAGTAGGTCTAATTTCATCAAATAACTATGTGAATTGTATTCTTCACAAAATTTGAAAATAAATATTCATGTTTTCAATTAAGCATAGTCCTCAGTACACAATTAAACTATGTTACATGAACATGCTTGCAAATTGGTCATTTGGAGCTGGGTTTTATATTTTATTGTAGAAGTTATAATTTGGTTGACTGTGTGGTCTGCAAATAGCTCTATAGTCTGTAATAATTATAAGCCCTTTAGCCTATGGTTTTTATGTTGGTTCAGATTTCTACACTGTTTAAAGAACAAGACAGTTTCTGACCCAGAACCACTTTAATTTTGAGCCTTACCTTTTTCAGGATGTGGTCATTTTGAATTCTGCACTATCTCCCTGATATACTAAAAATGAACCTTAAGTGAATTGTGGAAATGTCACCATAGGCATGAGAAAACAGTCATATTTTTAAAGTTAGTGACATAGCAAAGAAAGAGTTGAGTTGAGTCAGAATGTATCACAGAGGCTGTTTAGTTATACAGGTTATTTGAACAAGCAATTCTTAAGATATTTACCTAAATAGACAATTGGATTTTTTTAATCCATTAAATTAATCAGAATTTTTACTAAATAAAGCAAATTCACCTGCTATTTTTAACATCACATTCACAGTCATAGTCAAATAAATGATTAAATTGAACTAGGGAGTAATTTTCTTTCTAATTCCAAATGTCTATGTATTTAAAGCATTTTTGTGTTTCCTAATGTATACTTTTTAGACAAGGTGGTCCATGTGATCAGTTTGATTAGTTTTCTGTGATTGTGGTTTTCATTCATTCATTTTCATTCTGTCTACCCTCTACATTCTCTCTACCTGCTTGGTCCTTGGAAGAAAAGTTATGACCAACCTAGATAGCATACTTAAAAAGCAGAGACATTACTTTGCCAACAAAGGTCCCTCTAGTCAAAACTATGGCTCTCCCAGTAGTCATGTATGGATGTGAGAGTTGGATTAGAAGGAAAGCTGAGAGCCAAAGAATTGATGCTTTTGAACTGTGGTGTTGGAGAAGATTCTTGAGAGTCCCTTGGACTGCAAGGAGATCCAACCAGTCCATCCTAAAGGAAATCAGTACTGATTACTCATTAGAAAGAATGATGTTGAAGCTGAAACTCCAGTTCTTTGGCCACCTGATGTGAAGAACTGACTCCTTGGAAAAGACCCTGATGCTGGGAAAGATTAAAGATGGGTGGAGAAGGGGACGATGGAGGATGAGATGGTTGGATGGCATCCCTGACTCAATGGACACGAGTTTGGGTGGACTCTGGGAGTTGGTGATGGACAGGCAGGCCTCGCGTGCTGCAGTCTATGGGGTCACAAAGAGTTGGACACAACTGAATGACTGAACTGACTGACTGACTGACCCTCTGATGGAGAAGGATAAGATGCTTATGGAAGCTCCTGATGGGAGAGACTGACTGAGGGGGAAACTGGGTCTTGTTCTGATGTGAGGGGGCCATGCTCAGTAAATCATTAATACATTTTTTTGTTGATGGGTGGGCTCTGTTTCCTCCCTGTTGTTTGACCTGAGGCCAAACTATGGTGGACATAATGAAGATAATGGTAACCTCCTTCAAAAGGTCCCTTGCAGGCACTCAGTGCCCCAACCATGCACCAGACCACCGCTGACCCACGCCTCCTCTGGAGACTCCTGGACACTCATGGGAAAGTCTGGGTCAGTCTCCTGTGGGGAAGAGGGGAGTCAAAAGGTGAGAGAGCAATCTAGCCAGTAATCAATTCCCTAAGTGCTCTCTCCAGAATCTGGAACACCCAGAGAGATTCACAGAGTTATATAAAGAAGAGAAGGGAGGGAAGGGAGATAGAGGTGACCAGGAGGAGAAGAGGGGGGTCAAAAGGGGAGAGACCAATCTAACCAGTAATCAGTTCCCTAAGTGTTCTCCATAGCCCAGAATACCCAGAGAGATTCACAAGTTAAGTAGAGAAGAGAAGGGGGAGGAAGGAGATAGAGGTGACCTGGGGGAGAAAAGGGAGAGTCAAAAGGGGAGAGTGCAATCAAGCCAGTAATCACACTCCTAAGTGAAAATGGATACTGAAGATTAGATTCTTAAAGGTACAAAATTGATAACAAATACCAAAAAGCAAAGATTAAAAATCTAAAGTAGAGGTGAGACTCTTAAAAAAGAAATATTAAAAATACAAAACAAATCAATCACAAAAATTATAAAAAATATATATATGAAATTTGCTTTAAAAATACAATCTTTTTTTTCAAGGTAATAGTAGGTTATAAAAGTGAAAATTAAAGGAGCAATAAAGAACTTAAATTTAAACAAAATTAAAAAGTGATAATAGTGAAAATATATCTAGGAATTTCTCTGGAGCTGTTGTGGGCAGTGTGGGGTTAGTTCAGTTTCAGATAGTTCCTTGTTCCAGCTTGTACTTGTTCTCAAGGTTTATAGGCCCCCTCGAATGCTTAGCCAATGTTCACTACAGGGTTTTGACCTGTTGCACCTGTCACTTCCAGATTGGTGGTTCCTTCTTCTTTGTTTATTTTGGCTTGCTCTTTTTGCAAGTCTCTTCAGTGTCTGATTTCTTCCGTGACACAAGGGGGTGAGCTGCTGCTGCTGCTGCTAAGTGGCTTCAGTAGTGTCCAACTCTGTGCTACCCCATAGATGGCAGCCTACCAGACTCCTGTGTCCCTGGGATTCTCCAGGCAAGAACACTGGAGTGGGTTGCCATTTCCTTCTCCAATGCATGAAAGTGAAAAGTGAAGTAAAGTCGCTCAGTCGTGTCCGACTCTTTTTGACCCCATGGACTGCAGCTTACCAGGCTCCGCCATCCATGGGATTTTCCAGGCAAGAGTACTGGAATGGGTTGCCATTGCCTTCTTTGCAAGGGGGTGAAGGTGGTCACTTATTTAGGCTTACTTGTTCAGTTGTGTTGTGCGGAGGTAGGGACACTGCAAACATCACTAGCTTATGTGGGGAGCACTTGCAGTATATGGACCACACTGGGTTTGCCCCAGCTCAAGGAGGCCTGTGCTTCCCAGATCTACACTGCTCAGGCTCCAGGGTGCTCTACAGGGCCTTGCATTTCATGCACTTCCCAGGTCTAAGCCGCTCAGTTCTCCCATACTCAGCAAGGGCACAGACCTGGCTGGGCGTGCGTTTTGTGCCTTTCTCAGGCCTGAGAGCTCAGGTCACCAGGTGCTTGGTGAGTGCACTGTCCCCGGTGGGGCGTGCATCTTAACCACGTCCCTGGTCCCAGTAGCTCAGTTTGACTAAATGGCAAATAGATGGGGAAATATTTGCCATCACTTCATGGCAAGTGGGGAAACAATGTAAACAATGAGAGTCTTTATTTTTGGGGGCTCCAAAATCACTGCAGATGAGGACTACAGCCATGCAATTGAAAGCAAATTCAATTCCTTGGTAGAAAAGCTATGACCAACCTACTAAAAAGCAGAGACATTACTTTGCCAACAAAGGTCTCTCTAGCCAAAGCTATGGCTTTTCCAGGAGTCACGTATGGATGTAACAGGTGGACTATAAAGAAAGCTGAGAGCCGAAGAATTGATGCTTTTGGACTGTGGTGTTGGAAAAGACTTGAGAATCCCTTGGACTGCTAGAAGATCCAACCAGTCCATCCTAAAGGAAATCAGTCCTGAATATTCATTGGAAGGACTGATGCTGAAGCTGAACCTCCAATATTTTGGCCACCTGATACAAAGAACTGACTCACAGGAAAAGACCTTGATGCTGGGAAAGATTGAAGGCAGGAGGAGAAGGGGACGACAGAGGATGAGATGGTTGGATGGCATCATCGACTTGATGGACATGAGTTTGAGCAAGCTCTGGGAGTTGGTGATGGACAGAGAAGCCTGGAGTGCTGCAGTCCATGGGATCACAAACAGTTGGACATGACTGAGCAACTGAACTGAACTGAACTTACCATACAATTTAGCAATGTCACTTATATATACTCAAAAGAATTGAAAGCCACACATTAAATGGATACTTGTACACCCATGTTCATCGCAGTATCATTTAAAATAGTCAATAGACAGGAGTAACCCAAATGTCCATTAACAGATGAATGGATACGCAAAATGTGGAACATACACGTAATGGAATATCATTCATCCTCAAAAGAGAAGGAAATTCTGGCACAGGTTATAACACAGTACAACTTTGAAGATATTATCTTAAGATAAATAAACCAGTCACAAAAGGGCAGATATTATATATTCCACTTACATGAGATGCCTAGAGTAGTTAAATTCAGAGACAGAAAGCAGAATGGTGGCTCTAAAGAACTGGGGGTAAGAGAAAAATGGGGAGTTTTTAATTGATGTACAGTTTTATATTTACAAATGAAAAAGTTCTGGAAATGGATGGCGGTAACAGTTGCACATCAAAAAATGTACTTAATGCCTCTGAATTGTACATTTAAAGATGGTTAAAATGATAAATTTTATGTTATGCATGTTTCATCATAATTTAAATGTTACTCTATTAATTACTTAATGATCTAAAATATTACTTAGGTTATTTTAATAATGTGTTGCTGAGGTCATTATGGAACTCAAAGTGATCAATATTTTTAAAAAATTGGAGATTTTTTTCTTCTGATAATGGAAGCATTTGGATTGACTTAAAGTTTATAGAATATTGGACCATACTGAATTGCCTAAAAGCCAATGTCACATTCAAACACTGATAAAATTTTATTCATAAGAACCAAGGACTTTGTGAAGCAAGATCAGTTTCTAGCTAACATATAAGTTCAGATTCTGATAGAAACCCAGCTTAGTCTATTTTAAATATTAAAAAAAATAATAATAAAGGAACAGTAGTGGGCTAGTTCTTCGAGTCTAAAGTTTTTTTCAATGATCATGCTGCAGGAAGGATGGAATTGTAATACATGTTTCACTGAGAAGAGTAACTCAAAACAGTAGAATTTTATCAGCTATATGTTATTCTCACCTTCCCTCTCTCTCTTCTCCATCTCTCTACTGAAGTATTTACTCCACATGATAAAAAATATAGCCACTAACAGGATTTGGCTTCTTATAATATCTTTAAGCACTGGAGACTGGTCCATTCTTCTTAGATCTTAGATATCAAAGTCCTACAAGAAGGCATTCATTGCCCTTGCTTGTGTTAAGCAACTAGCGTTTAGATCAATCTATTATAACCAGAATGTGATGTTTTATGAGAATCTCACACCTCCCATATGGATCGAATGTTTAAGGACACAATTTCTGGAAAAAGTGATGGTGGATATAAACAGGCTTTTATTTCTTGCATTTTATTGTTTCTGTCTATTCTAAATATTTGCTTGTTTATTTCAGATCTCAGGAAAGCTACAAACTGGTTTTCAAACTTGACTAACATATATGCATCATTTAAAAGAAAAATTCTACAGTTCCTCGGTGTTAACATAATGTATATTTATGATCATGGCACTTAAATACGTATAAAAATACAGACTCATTATGCTTATAGCTCATAAAGTATAAAACAAAAATTACAATTAAAAACAAATGCTAGAAAGCTGATAATATTAAATTTAAGGGTATTTGATTTAAATTAACAAAATGTAATGGATGATGCTATCTTTCTGTAATGAAAATGTTTTTGCAATTTGAATATGATTCTGATGATTGTGAAGCAATGTTTTACAGCTTTCATGGCTATAATGCATATAAATTGTGATGGCAATTCTCTTATGAATATTATCTTTTACAAACACAGCAGAATTTATTGCTGCAGAGTGCTATATTGTTGTTTGGTCTTCACTCACTCATAATTTTTGTATAAAATCTGCCACTGGTACTCTCACATTATTGTGTAACATTTAAAGTGATACTGTTGGCTCATGCTGACTTCAGAGGGGTACAGATGTATCTAGACACAGGGAATTCTACCATCAGGCCCCACAACTTGCTCATGCTGTTCCAGAAGGGCACGAATAACTTCTGCAACTGGAAAATCTATCAGTAGGTGATGGGACCTGCCCCATTGTCTTGGAAGGATGCAGGTAACCTCCCCCACTAGGTAAGTCACCCAGAGGAGGAGCTAAAACCACAGCTGAGCCCTAGGGGCTATGTGACTAAAGAAGAGCTGAAATCTTTCTTTGCAGCTGCTTGAAATGCAGTTACAACTCTGCTGACAGCTTCCTAAATTCAATGCCTATGAAACATCTGAAAAGACAACAAGTACTCTTGCAGCTGGGACGGATCTAGCTTTAGCAGCTGTGGGCTCTGTGGGCACGTACATGTGGGGGCAGGGATGGACCAGGGTTTGAGCTGCCTCCAGAGCCCCCATAGAAGGTCCAGGTGAGGAAGTGAATACTGCAGTACTGTGGCCTAACCTCAGTTGACCTATACCTGTGGATAGGTGAACACAATGCCTGAGAGTCACCAGGGCCAATTGTTGTCAGCGTACCCATAGTGAAGGAGGGACAAAGAGCAGTGCCAACAGCAGTATACTTTGTGAGACTGAACAATAGGTGAAAAGAAACACAACAGAGAACATTAACAGGTGAACATCTCTGTTGCTGCTAAGCCACTTCAGTTGTGTCCAACTCTGTGCAACCCCATAGATGGCAGCCCACCAGGATCCCCCATCCCTGGGATTCTCCAGGTGAGAACACTTGAGTGGGTTGCCGTTTCCTTCTCCAATGCATGAAAGTGAAAAGTGAAAGTTAAGTCACTCAGTCTTCTCTGACTCTTCATGACCCCATGGATTATACAGTCTATGGAATTCTCCAGGCCAGAATACTGGAGTGGGTAGCCTATCCCTTCTCCAGGGGAATCTTTCTGACCCAGGAATTGAACAGGGGTCTCCTGCATTGCAGGTGGATTCTTTACCAACTGAGCTATGAGGGAAGCCCCAAACATTGCACTCCAATTCCACGTCCCTCTCATCGCAGATCAGAATTACAACTAAGAAACAGATTTGGGTACCTCTAGTCCAACAACTAGGGAGCAGACCTTACCGCTCACAGGGCAGTGACAACCACAAAGCCAAAGGGAGGCCCTGTTCAATATCTAAGGCAGACTCTGATCACCACCACCACAACAAAATTCCCTCTCAATGGGATAATAGCGCAAGAATCTGAATCAAACTCACTCACCAGGGGAAAGAATACAGAAGGGAGAGGAACTGCAATCTTGCAGCCTGCAGAAAGGAGACCACAAACACACTAATTCTGACCAAATGAGATGACAAAGAAACATGCTGCAGATAAAGGACCATGATAAGAACCTACAAGAACAACTAAATGAAGAGAAGATAGACAAGCTCACTGAAAAAGAATTCAGAGTAATGATAGTAAAGATGATTCAAGACCTCAGAAACAGAATGGAGCTATGGATAGAGAAGATACAAGAAAAGTTTAACAAAGATCTAGGAGAATTAAAAACAAACAGATATGAACAAGACAATAACCAAAATGAAAAATGCACTAAAGGAATCTATAGCAGAACAACTGAGACAGAAGAATGGAAAAGTGACCTGGAAGACAGAATGATGGAAACCTCTACTGTAGAACAGAATAAAGAAAAAAGAATGAAAACAGTATTAGAAAACTCTGAGACAACATTAAATGCACCAACATTCGAACTATAGGAGTCCCAGAAGAGGAAGAAAAATATAAATGGCCTGAGCAGATATCTGAAGAGACCACAATCAAAAATTTCTCTAACAAGGGAAAGGAAATGGTCATGCAAGTCCAGGAAGTACAGACAGTCCCATACAAGATAAATCCAAGGAGGAACATGCTGAAACATGTATTAATCAAACTAACACAAATTAAATGTAAACAAAAAATACTGAAAGAAACAATGGGAAGAGCAACAAATAACATAGAAAGGAATCTTCCAAAAGTTATCAACTGATTTTTCAGCAGGAACTCTGCAGCCCAGAAGGGAGTGGCAAGATCCATTGAAAGGGAAAAAAAAATCTACAATCAAGAAAAATCTGCAACCAAGAACACTTGTACTTCCATAAGCAAAAGCTGGATTTAGAAAAGGCAGAGCAACCAGAGATCAAATTGCCAACATCTGTTGGATCATAGAAAAAGGAAGGGAATTCCAGAAAAAAACATTTATTTATGCTTCATTGACTATGCTAAAGCTTTTGACTGTGGATCACAACAAACGGGAAAATTCTCAAAGAGATGGGAATATCATACCACCTTACCTGTCTCCTGAGAAACCTGTATGCAGGACAGGAAGCAATAGTTAGAACCAGACATGGAATGACAAACTGGTTAAAAATTGGGAAAGGAGTACAAGGCTGCAAGTTGTTACCCTGCTTATTTAAATTATAGGTAGAGTACATCATGCAAAATGTCAGGCTAGATGAATCACAAGCTGGAATCAAGATTGCTGGGAGAAATATCAACAACCCCAGATATGCAGATGATACCACTTTAATGGCAGAAAGTGAAGAGGAACTAAAGAGCTTCTTAATGAAGGTGAAAGAGGAGAGTGAAAAATCTGGCATAAAACTAAACATTCAAACCACTAAGATCATGGTATCTGGTCCTATCACTTCATGGCAAATAGATGGGAAAATGTGGAAACAGCATCAGATTACATCTACTTGGGCTCCAAAATCAAAGAAGATGGTGACTGCAGCCACAAAATTAAAAGGTGTTTGCTCCTTGGAAAAATAGTTATGTAAAACCTAGACAATGTTTAAAAAACAGAGACATCACTTTGGCGACAAAGGTCCATATAGTCAAAGCTATGGTCTTTCCAGTAGTCATGTATGCGTGTGAGAGTTGGACCATAACGAAGGTTGAGCTCCAAAGAATTGACACTTTCGAACTGTGTTGCTGGAGAAGACTATTGAGAGTCCCTTGGACTACAAGGACATCAAACCAGTCAATCCTAAAGGAAATCAAACCTGAATATTCATTGGAAGTACTGATGATGAAGCTGAAACTCCAATACTTTGGCCACTAGATGTGAAGAGCTGACTCATTGGAAAAGACCCTGATGCTGGGAAAGACTGAAGGCAGGAGGAGAAGGGGAAGACAGAGGATGTGATGGTGGATGGAATCACCGATTTGATGCACATGAGTTTGAACAAGCTAAGGGAGATGGTGATGTACAGGGAAGGATGGCTTGCTGAAGTCCCTGGGATCACAAAGAGTAGGACACAACTGAGCAACTGAACAACAAATAATTAAATAGCAAATATAATTTCTTCTTCTGGAATTTAACTTTATACTTCCTTCATACTACTTGACAAACATTATCACTTTTATTATACATAGTTAAAATTTTGTCATATGTAATCCCGATTTACTGATGAAGAACTCCTCCAGTTCATTTTTGTTTTTTTTTTCACACAAGAAGGCCCATATTTCTGGAATGGAATCCAATCAAAACACTAAATAGAAGAAATGTAAAGGGAACAGTAATAATAAGGAGGGGACCATAATGCAGCATTTGTTGGGTCTGCAGTTTGCTACCCACCTATTGACCATCAGTCCCCTTGATCATGATTATTTTTGAACTTTTCCACGGTACCATTATTTTATAAATTTTCCACGAATGAACATATCATTTTTCTAGGATATAGAAAGATTGCATGAATAATATGTGTCTCATCCAAATCTGACTTGTGATATCTAAGGTTACTAGCATATTCTTCTAAATATAAGAACTCAACAATATTTTTTTCCTCTCCCAAGCATGGGACTTAATTACAAGTAAAAGTATAAGATCTTAGAAATAAAGATTTAAAAGCCTTTTGGAATCAATTATCATTAAGCGATAATTCACCCAGTATAGTTATAAATGCTCACTATAATTCATATATATATATATACACATATATACATATGCACATGCATAGGAGAAATGTAGAGAAGGCTGTAAACAAAGGACTGAATCATATTCTAACATAAGCAGTTTTATTTGTGACAGGTATCAGATGTTCACTAGTTTCTCTGATGATATGAGAGACAAGATACAAAAAGCATTAAATATAAAAGAAAAAACGTAGGACTCCCTCAAAATTAAACTCTTTTACTTTTCAAAAAGCACCACTAAGAAAATGAAAAGAGAAGAGATGAGGAGAAAATATTTTCAAAATAGATTTTTGGTAAAGGACTTGGATCCTCAAGAAATGAAACAAATATCCAATAAAAAGAAAACATTTTGAATAGACATATTAATAAAGAAGAGATACGGATGGCAAAAATTCTGATAAAAAATTCAATACTGAGTTATAAAAGAAATACAGAGTAAAACACAATGTTATACTACTACTTACATATTAGAATAACTAAAATTTCAAAAGGGCAACAAAAGTGTTTTACAGGTCTATGTATTGTAAGAAAAATAGTCTGGTTTCCATGTGTACATATTTGTTCTTATTTTAGAATTATTGGAATAGATTTCTAACTGAATGGGACTGAAATCTAATGTTAACTACTGCTAGTCCTAATTTTTCTCTCCAAGTAGTAGGAAACCTGGAGTAGTGACATCTAGTGCAGACCCTAAATAGCTCTGGTGCAATAACCTATTCATAATTGTTAATAGCTAAAGATTTAAAATCTTGTTCCGCTAGAATAAAATCTTTCATATTAGTACTGGAATAGTGCTAAAAAAACAGAAAAAGAAAAACAATATCAAATACCCATCAGTCAATTCTAGAAGTTATTCAGTTCAGTCGTTCAGGAGTGTCTGACTCTTTAAGACCTCATGGACTACAACAAGCCAGGCTTCACTATCCGTCACCAACTCCTGGAGCTTGCTCAAACTCACAGCCATCAAGTCGGTGATGCCATACAAACATCTCATCCTCTGTCATCCCCTTCTCCTTCTGCCTTTAATCTTTCCCAGCATCAGGGTCTTTTCCAATGAGTCAGTTCTTCGCATCAGGTGGTCAAAGTATTGAAACTTCAGCATCAGTCCTTCCAATGAATATTTAGGACTGATTTCCTTTAGAATTGACTGGTTTCATCTCCTTGGAGTCCAAGGGACTCTCAAGAATCTTCTCTGACAACACAGTTCAAAGTTATTAACAGATGTCTAAAACAGTGGCTGGCTTTATTTTTCTGGGCTCCAAAATCACTGCAGATGGTGATTGCAGCCATGAAATTAAAAGATGCTTGCTCCTTGGAAGGAAAGTTATGACGAAACTAGACAGCATATTAAAGAGCAGAGACATTACTTTGCCAACAAAGGTCCGTTTAGTTGAGGCTATGGTTTTTCCAGTAGTCATATATGGATGTGAGAGTTGGACTATAAAGAAAGCTGAGCACCGAAGATGAAGCTTTTGAACTGTGGTGTTGGAGAAGACTCTTGAGAGTCCCTTGGACTGCAAGGAGATCCAACCAGGCCATCCTCAAGATCAGTCCTGAATTTTCATTGGAAGGACTGATGTTGAAGCGGAAACTCCAATACTTTGGCCACCTGATGCAGAGAGCTGACTCATTTGAAAAGACCCTGATGCTGGGAAAGATTGAGGGCAGGAAGAGAAGGGGAAGACAGAGGATGAGATGGTTGGATGGCATCACCGACACAATGGACATGGGTTTGGGTGGACTCCGGGAGGTGGTGATGAACAGGGAGGCCTGGCGTGCTGCGGTTCATGGGGTCGCAAAGAGTTGGACATGACTGAGCGACTGAACTGAATTGAAGTTAAAAAAAAAAATCTTTCTTGTTTGGTAATAGCTCCAGCTTCAACCTCTGAAGCCATATCCATCTCTGTGGTTCAGACATGTGTGGCTTGGCTGACAATCCTGAGGAACAAGAGCCACTGGACTTAGGAGCTTCTTTGTTGGGAACTCATTCAGGAAATGAGCGAGCCAAGTGTGACAAGTTTGACTCAATACACAAGTCATTGATAGGAAGAAGCAAGTCTGAATATATATTTGGAATATTGACTGACTGCTCTTTCAGACTTAAGGACCTTACAGCTGTAGAGATAGATGGTTGTTACCAATAACTATTTACACAATACTCTGTAATTTTCTCCAACAGATTGCTTTCTGCATATTCTGTCCCTCTATGTCAAGAAACACTGCATAACTCCTACTTACAAAGGTTCGGAGTATGCACACAAGGGATGGCATGAAAAGTGGCAACGATATTGAGGAAGGGACTTGGCCTCAGTTCCTTGTGGTCAAAGCTCCACCCAGCAGCTGGGGAATGAAACAGGAGAATACGCCAAGTGCTAGGCAGCTACCTGGGTTTGTTGATGAGTAGTTGAGACACCCTCTGAATTCCCTGTGTTTCTGGGACTCTTCTGGGTTGAAGTTCTGTATCAGAAGGTGGTGACAGAAGAAACAAAATGGCTTCTACTTCATAATTCTTTCAACATTCAATATTCTTAGTTCATTTCCTGAAGATACAATATCTCATTACTTTAAGACTCTTTTTTTGAGAATCAAGTAAATTTTTCTATAACCTGGAGAGCAAAGCATTAGGAGAGAATAACTTCCTGTGAGTTTCCAAGTATCACTTGTATCTTGTATTTATTTTTACAAAATATTAAGTCCACTTAGATAAATTTTTATCTCAGCCTAATATTAAAAATATAAAGAATACAACATGATTTGTATCTAATCCATTAAAATTCACCATCATAAATTAATTAAAAATTATAAGCCAGTTAAAAAAGTGCAGAAGCCACTCAATTTCTTGTGTATTACATTGTTTATTGGACTTAAAGAGTTAATTTTGTTCCTTCAATATTTATAATGCAGCTATAATTTATTCATGTTTTCCCATCAACATGGAAACCATTTGTATAAAGCCTACTAGCCCAGGTCCAAGAGAAAGTAGAAGTTAATGCTTTATGGCACTTAATATGTATCAGGTACACTCCTACACCATTTACTTCTATCCGCCCAACCCTTATAACAATGCTATGATATACCAGATGGGTTCTTTGAGAATAACGCAATGTGTCAGATCTCCTGGATGGTCTGTTTCAACTGTCTCAACTTTTGCATACAGATTCTTGAGTGTGGACTTACACACAACTGGCCACATTTTCACATAACTACATTTAAACTGGTATATGGTACAGTCCCTTTTTTATTAGTAACTTGAGGCTTGGCCTTTGGATTATACTCTGCAGCTATATATTAAGCTATATATTAATACATTATGCTTACATAATCCATCCAAATACTAATAGTAAATTCAAACAGAATGTCAATTCCAAAAATCTGAAAAAAGATCAATTTTTGTTTTATTTCCAATGTTATACAAAATGATATAAATAGACTTGTAATCTTCTTGCCTTCAATAGCCAACAGGTATCCCATTATTGCTAGAGAATATGGTTGATATCTCCTGTTTCTTAACAGAAAATAGTGGATTACAATCTTTATTCTTAGATGGTAAGTTGTGAAATCATATATGGAATCAGGATTATTGAATATCATCTTCTTAAAATACTCACAGCAAATATTTATTCTGAAAAGTAGAAATATTCTCTGAATTTCATTTTTTGTTTCACTCTGGAGGAATTATTTTCCTTCCTAATATGTTACAGGATTATTATTACCTCAGTTGTTAATAAAGCTGTTCACTATTAACAAAAGGGGTAAAACTCACATGTGTACACAGTCACACAAGCTAGACGTTATACCAGAAGACAGAGATGTGCAGAGGAAATGCAGTGGAGGAGTGTGAATCAGTCTCGGGGGAAGAGATAGAGTTAGGCTACTTGAGATTCTGCATTACTGCATTAGTTAGATTCTTGTCTCTTCTAACCATAATTCCTTGTAATGAAGGAAAACTAGCAGTAAATAAATAGTGATTAAGACATATACACAAATCTTGATTGTTTTTATCCACAGATTTTTCTTTCACTTACTTTTGCCACTCCTATGATGTCCATTATGTTGATATTCCCTACATCCATCATTTTAATCATTTATCTGGTTAAAATCTTAGTTAATTTGCATATGGAATTCTTTAGAACAGATTTTATATTATACTTAGATTTTAGGAAGAACTGAAGCAGAACTTCATGAGAGAAAATTTTCACAGGTATTTTGGCTTCCTTTTAAATATGGAAATCTTGATATTACTATTCAAAGTGAAGTTGGGGACTGTCTAGTTCATCTATTCATTGAATACAAAAGTCTCATCCTTGAATTTATTCATAAGTGCATATCCACTAGAAAAACAGCAACCAAAAAATGGGGCAAAATCTCTTGGATTTATGTTCAATCTGGAAAATAAAACTGTGTTTCTATGAATTTTAATGATACTCATTAGGTATTTTTCTCAAAATTCCTGAATACACTAACTTGTCACAGATTTTCTTTTCCCCTATTCTTACACAATCCCCAAGGCAGTCACTCTGCCCATCAAAATATGCTTTCAGAAAGTAATTCTTCTGAAGCTTCCTATGACAGCCTCTTACTTTTTTCTTACTGCATTATTGGTGAGGTGTTCCTGGTTCAAGGCATTGACAGAACAAGTCTCCCTTCACATACACTTTTTATCTCTAACCTATAAAAGCTATTTTTAGAAGAATTGAAAGCTCACTGGATAACACAGGCAACAACAAATGGTTTGCTTCTGACATGAGTATTGCATGCACTATCACTCCCTTCAAAGGTGGATTTGAGGTGACGGCAAGGATGTTACCGAAATAATTTTTGCATGACTAGGATTTACCGGGATGAACAAAACATGTTAGTTACATAATAAAAATCCAAACTATGAATGCAGAATATTTTAACTCTATATCTATATCACTTCTTTATAGATAGCATTCTTATATTAAAAAAATTATGAAATATTTTGATAGCTAAGAAAAAGAAGACAGATGTGTTGAACACAGTAAAGGCTAAATCATGAATCACGAGTTTGGTGACCATTAAAATAGAAATCACAGTAATTTCAAGAACTCAGAAGCTGCATATATCTAGAGGCTGTGGTACTAGATATCATAGTGAATATTTCCACCATCATGAAAAGTGCTATTGGACAGTCTTGATACAGAGTAAGCAATTAACATGAAAGTGAATTTTTTCAAATTTTGCAATATTGTAAATGTAGGTACTTATTTGTGATGTGCTCTAAAAGATCACAGTTAACTAATATAGAGAAATCAATTGTGTTTCTATACACTAAAAATGAAGTATCAGAAAGAGAGATTAAGGAAATGATACCATTTACCATGGTAACAAAAAGAATAAAATACCTAGACATAAACACATGAGATTAAATACCTAAGGAGGCAAAAGACATGTACTTTGAAACTATAGGACACTGATGAAAGAGATTAAAGACAACACAAACAGATGAAGAGATATGCTATGTTCTTGGATTAGAAGAATTCATTTTGTTAAGATGACCATACTACCCAAAGCAATAAATGTCAGTGCAATGCCAAATCAGTGATATTTAATAACTTATTTCTACAGACTGAAAAATACTTTTTAAAATGTTTCATACTGTTAAAATATTAGTAATATTTGGGAGAAGAAGCACAGACGATTTTGAAACATTTATATCCCCAACTTTTATGTTGTGTTTCCTGCTTCTTAAGATAGCATGTGTGTGTGTGTTAGTCACTCAGTCATGTCCGACTCTTTGAAACCTCATGGACTGTAGCCCACCAGGCTCCTCTGACCATGGAATTCTCCAGGCAAGAATACTGGAGAGGATAGCCATTTCCTTCTCCAGGGCATCTTCCCAACCCAGGGATCGAACCCGGGTCTCCTGCATTGCAGGTAGATTCTTTACTGTCTGAGCAACTAGGGAAGCCCTTAAGATAGTATACCTTCATTTTCTGTATGGCAAAAAAGCAAGCCTGTAATGTGACCTTCCTTTACAAACCCGAAGGCCGTAAGAACACATTTCAAAAGGAAAACTTAAGTTTGACTTTAACACTAGAAAAAAAATGGTCTCTGAGAATGTTCACAACTTTTAATATGCAATGTTATAAAAAAGCTTTAAAATATATGCTGAATAAAGCCAAAGTAATACTGTATGGTGGTGTGGTCTTATTTGCATTTGCAATTTTACAGCTAATGTACAATCTCATTTTCAGACACATTTAGCTACGCTTGCTGTTTCATCTGAGACCTATATAAATGGGACTGGACTGTGATCAAGCAATGGTTTAACACATATTACGAGGCTATATTATTAGAGCATGACTTCTGAATGACTCCATTTCCTAAAGGTGTTAGAGCTGTATTGAGTCATACTAGCAATTCTGCATGAGGCAATAAAATAGCATAATCAAGCACTCTGTTTATTCCATAAATAGTATAGAAGCCCGCTAATCTTTTTAGAAAATATTTTTTTTTTACTTCAGCATATTTTAATCTTTTTTCCTTGATACACATATCAAGGCTAGGATGAGAAAGTGTTGTTTTTCTATGAGTTATTTTATTGTGGGAAAAAAAATGAAAAGGAGGGGAATAATAACCAGCTAAATGGGATCAAATACAAACAGATACAGTATTTTCTAATTTTAACCTAAAGCTTCAGAAAGCTCAATATACTTAAGATACTTTATTAGGAAATTAGGTTTAAAACACTGGAAGGGTAGCCATTGATATCAGCATAGACTGTGTAACAGAGTATTAGTAATATTTAACATGATTCAAGTGAAAAACAGCCATATTTAGTACTGCAAAAGATCCAGTATCAGAGAAGCCTCATCTGCCAGATTGTTTGCAAAGGCGGGAAAAAGGAGTCTGATTTTCACTACACTAATTCTAATTTATTTAGCGAGAATCTCAGTTTCTAACTTGCCAAAACAGAATCTTGCCTATCTTCTTAATTATATCATGGTCTGATTTTTGAAGAACCTGGCAAGTGGAGTAATTTCTGCATAAGTAGATAAGTCTCGTTGTTTTTACAAGAAAGAGTAAAAGATCAAAATTAAAGACTCCTTGAAAGAAAGAAAAGCTTTTTCAATTTTAGAGCTTGACAGATGCTAATAAAATACTCTTCCCTTCTTCACCAAGCTGGAAAACCCACTCACTAAGCACGAAGTAACAGGTACTTTTTGGTTCTTTTCCAATCGTCCTTCCAATCTGGTCCCACATAACCCAATATTGGCACCAGGAAAGAACCATGTACCTAAGACCCTTGAGATTCAAGAAAAAAAATCCCTTGCTTTCAGAATATCAAAAACCACCATGCTGTAAAATTCTTGTTAAATTTATTTTTTTTAATGGTAATATAAAATGGTTGACAATATTGTTTGAACAGTAAAATACATATATGTAAAATATCCACTGGCACCAAACCAATAGTTTCCAGAAGAGAGTTTCTACATAAATTTGAATTTTATCTGAAAATTACAACCTCAATTTCAGATTGCATTCATAATTCTATAGGTAGCATTTTAGGTTTTAATATCCTAGAATAAACAATCAAATGACATTTTTAAAACCTTTTTTTAAATAATTAAAAAAAATTAGGGGAGGCCATGCTGCAAAGTATGTGGGATCTTAGTTCACCCACCAGGGATCAAACCCGCAACCCCTGCAGTAGAAATACTAGAAGTGTAGTCTTAACCACTGGACAGCTAGCAAAGTCCTTCGGATGATATTCTTGAAATATGTGATAGCTTGGCTTCCCAGGTGGCTCAGTGGTAAAGCATCTGCCTACCAACACAGGAGACACAAGAGACGTGGGTTTGATCCTTGGGTCGGAAAGATAACCTGGAGAAGGAAATGGCAACCTGTTCCAGTGTTCCTGCCTGGGAAATTCCATGGACAGAGGAGCCTGGTGGGCTATAGTCCATGGGGTCCTAAAGAGTTGGATACAACTGAGCACTCACACAATGAAATTCAATGTGATAGTTTAGAGATAGGGCAATAAATTAAAATTTTATCCAAACAGTACCCTTTATTTCCATATGAGGAATGCATTTTCTAAACATATTAATATATTGATGCATTCATTTCTGATACTTTCCTAAAAGTGAGAAAAAAGCCTTCTTTTCAGAAGGACTCTATCGTATATATCCACTTTGAAGTGATACTCAAAGTATGTAATTAAGTAAACAGTGAGAAGAGGAATATTTTCTAGAAAGGCATAAACCAGTAGCATCTCACATTAAATAAAACTAGGCTGGAAAAAAATTCATAAACAAATGGCAAAAACTTTCTCATCCTTTAATTCATGCTACCAGGGAAATGTTTGGTATTTACCTGGATATGCTACTAGTTTGATATTGTCTTCTCTATACACTCAACTATCACTTAATGATATTTATCAATGATGTAAAAGTAAATATTTCAGGAAAGAAAAAGATATCCTGAGTATTAAAATGGGACTGCTAGCTAGTGCTCCTTTTATTATTACAGCATAGCTATTTGAGAGGATTCCTATTTCTCCTAAATTATTGAAGTAATGAATTTTCATAGGATTGTTATCATCCATTCTTCCAGAAGCTTCAATGATTTGATTCCTTAATGTTAAGTAAGCAAATGCATCAGTAGCTTTTAAGAGTTAAAATGAGTTTTCTTCTTTTAAGTATATGCATATTAAAGTTCTCTTTGCTCCATCACTCAAAGAGAAAGAGAAATAAGTAGAATTAGGTATTGATCCAGCAGTTTTAGTAGCATTGCCATTTCAAGAACATCACTATAAATTTAATCTACTAAGTTTCCCTTTCTCTACCTTTCTCTCTTTCCCAAGTTATTTAGAAATCATCTGACAGGTTGAGGCACCTGTGAAGTAAAAAGATAATTTGTAGAATATTTATTTGATATGAGATGTATGTCTTCATTTGTTGAAATAATAATCAAATCATTTGCTTTAGAGTTATTAATACTTATTTTCATTAGGTGTTAGCCATAAAATTGGTTCTTCTTTTTATAATTATCAGAAATCAGAGGTGATTGGTTTTACTTGAGGTATCTTCAATCTATATAATGGCAAAGTAGTAAAATTGTATTTTAAAAAGTACAAGATTAATAGTAGAAACTTTCTTTTCCTCTTGCTTATTGTTCAAATGCAAAGCACTGGTTAACTTGAAAAAGCCCTGCACACAACAGAAATTTTTATAGTTTTAAACTTATAAAATTAAAAATTGTTAAAGCCTCTGATAGGAAATATTTTCAAAAAAAGAAAAATCATGATTTCTTATTAATTTAGAATATTCTTGGATTCTTCATGATTTTATTTTCATTTTTCTTCATTTATAAAGTCTTTACTCTTCTAATTATCTTGCACTGGGGAATTGAAGAAAATGTAGACAAGGCACATGATAGATATATATTTTGTCAAGCTTTTCCTACTATGGAAATAGTGAACTCCTTTAAATGGTACCTAACCCTGATCTAAGTTTATAAGACTAGCTCACCAACGTGCTTGAAACTTCTTAACAGAAAGGTAATCAATACAAAACATTATCAGAGTGGATCTGATATTAGCATTTAGAATCTTTTAAGGAAAACTTTTCATCATACAGAAGTGAATGAATGTGTTGAGCTGAATTTCCTAGGATTCTGAATCATTTGGCCTGGACCTTATCTCAAGTGAGATTTTTTTTTAATAGAGATATTTGTTTGAAGCAATCTGATAAATCATTATGATGACTTTTAACATATATTGGTAACCAGTTTAAAAATAATTCCAGTTTCTAAATCACCTGGAAGTACTTTGCTTTTAGAATCTATACCCTAAGTCATTGCTTTTCTTTCACTACTTTTGTTTAATGATACCCTTGCTTCTGTTGTATCCCGTTTCCATGGCTTTCGCTTCTGTCTGACTTCACTTGTAACCCGATTGAGTTTTGATATCAATGATCAGTCATTTCAAATACTAATCACCCTTCAAGGTCTGACTTATATACTTCAACTTCAAGGAAAGCTTCTTTTAATATTCTAGCTTTATTCAGCTCACATGGTACTTTGCGGGAAGTATCACTGATCATGTGCCATTTTGTATTGCATGCATTTCTCTAAATATCACAGTCCTGTATTGAACTGCCATTGTAAACCCCACTACTGAGTCCCACATCATCCACTGGATTTTTTCACCTTCCAGGAAGTATGAATTTCGAAAGTCAAGAAAGAGTAACTCCTGGGCTAACTACAATTAACTAACTACAACTAACTACAGCTAACTACAACTACAAAAAGTTATAACTACAACTGAACTTCCAGAGAATATACCATTGGATTTTGCCTTTTTAGGTTTTGTCTTCCTCAACTTTTCTTTAGTGATATGTCTGAGACTGTCCACAATAACTAAAACTGAGCCTCCTCTTGCTCTTGTTTAGGGTGAATGGATGTAGGGAAGGTGTACTTCCTCCAAGCTCTATGGGATATTTAAGAATAGTCTGTGTCACACGAACAAAGAGGGTAGTGATGGTACTGTGGTGGGTCTATTCATGGGATAACCTAAAACAATTTTCTCAAACTTTCTTCTGCCTGATAGTGATAAAGTAAAGGCATATGATTAGGCAATTTATTTTTCCATGAAATCTGCTACTCAGAATGCTCTTTTCATCCTCCAGTTTTACTAATCTAAACCTTATGTCATGCTCTGAGACAAACCTTAACTGGTATTACTTTAAGCCACTGCTACTCAACATCACTTACCAATCTCTTTCTCTTTAAATATCTTAAAATGCCTAGCTTAAATATGTAGGATTTTTCACATTTTAAAATATTTTCTCTTTTTATTTCTAAATTATCTGTTTCATAATTTCCTTAAGAGTTTAGTCATAGGTGCTGTTTGTAGATTTAAAACCATATAGGAAAACTTAAAACCACATGGTAGACGAATGAAAATATTTTAGTGTATGAAGGTTCATATATATTATGACAAGATGGTCATTTAGAGAAGATAAATCAGCAACTGATATGTATTCCACTGATACTGTCGCTTTAATATTCATAAACTGGAAAATTATAATATCTGAGTCTGGGTTCACTATAATCAAATTAGATAAATGACAAGTGGTAATTAGTAAACATGAAATAGAATAACAGTAATGAACTAAAAAATAGGGGAGCTAAGCTACTATTTGATTGTAGTCACAGAGCTGGTTGGAGGTAGAGCCAACATTTAGAATTAATGTTATCTGACTCCCCAGCTGTGCCCCATCACAGAAGATCACACTTGCTGTATTGGAAATAGATGAATACAAGTGTTCTAATCAGGCTTATCTAAATACTGTATCAGAATTACTTACATGAACAATTAACCCATGGTCAAAATTTACCTTCTTGTCACATTATTTCAGATTAAAACAAAATGTAAAACACCAGTTTTGACAACATAGAAAAATTCAATAACTGAACATTTCCCTGCTATAAAAATTCCCTTTATAAATATTAGATAAAATATTATTAGACCTCCTATTAAATACATAAATGAGCTTACAAGAAAGTGAGGGCAATTTCTAGGAGTTGTAAATAAGAACCAACTGAAAACCATACTAGTAAGTGCATGAGCTAATTCAATCATGAGGTTATTCTAGAGGGCTTGCTGATCTCAATAATCCAGGACAGTGGTTTTTAAGTGGGGGAAACTTTGTCCTCAGGGGACGTTTGGAAATGGATGGGGACATTTTGATTATCATGACAGGGAAGCTGCTGCTGCTGCTAAGTTGCTTCAGACGTGTCCAGCTCTGTGCAACCCCATAGATGGCAGCCCACCAGGCTTCCCCGTCCCTGGGATTCTCCAGGCAAGAACACTGGAGTGGGTTGCCATTTCCTTCTCCAATGCATGAAAATGAAAAGTGAAAGTGAAGTCGCTCAGTTGTGTCCGACTCTTCGCAACCCCATGGACTACAGCCTACCAGGCTCCTCTGTACATGGGATTTACCAGGCAAGAGTACTGGAGTGGGGTGACAGGGAAGGGGTGTATACAATTGGCATCCTGTGGGTAGAGGGTGGACAGCTACTAATTTTTTTACAATGCACAGGATACAAACCTCCCATTTTGCCCATCACCACCACCATTAAATAATTATACACCCCCAAATTTAATCAACAGTGTTAATGTAGAGAAGTCCTGCTCTATAGCCTACACATTGATTCCTAGCTGAAGATGGGAGAGAAAGTCTTGGGCTAATAAGATTTAGGGAGTTAGAACTGAGATACATTGCATTAAAAAGTCAAAGCCTTTTCAGGACTGAATTAAGTGAAATAGAAAACTTGAAACAAGTCTACTTTTCAGACAAAAGGAAATTTGTGTGTTTTATCCTGGGACTAAAAATTTGTAGCCATGATATGCCTTCAGGCATGTCTACATTTCAGGCATCCTCTGTTACTAAATCTTAGATAACTCCCAACCATAAAATTTATACTGTTGTAGTAAAACACTTGGGATTCCAACAGAAGCAAGTGTAAAGAGCAGTGGAGAAAAGTATTTTCAACACAGCCACACATATATAAAGGCTCACTAAAGATAAACTCATAATCTAAACCATAAAATACACAATAAACAAAAGTTCACAGATAATACAGCCAAAGATTCAGCCCTTGAGTATTTCAGATAACAGATTTTTTTTCAGACATATGTATTTTCAATCAGATATGTTCAAAATACTTAAATATATAAACTAAGCTTTAGAAATAAGTGAAAAGAAGAAGGCTCTATCATAAGAAATTAAACTGGACAAAAATGAATTGGGTATTATTCAAAGAATAAATGGCTGAATTTTCTTCAGTTTTGATAATAGAAGGAAATGGCAACCCACTCCAGTACTCTTGCCTGGAAAATCCTATGGACAGATGAGCCTGGTAGGCTGCAGTCCATGGGTTCGCTAAGGGTCGGACAGGACTGAGCGACTTCACTTTCACTTTTCCCTTTCATGCATTGGAGAAGGAAATAGCAACCCACTCCAGTGTTCTTGCCTGGAGAATCCCAGGGACGGGGGAGCCTGGTGGGTTGCCGTCTGTGGGGTCGCACAGAGTCGGACACGACTGAAGTGACTTAGCAGTAGCAGCATGAATCCTTAAATACTCTCCTAGTCCTGAGAAAAAGAAATACAAATATTACATTCCAAGAGACAGGATAGTGAAACTGCAAAAGACCAAAAGTTCTTTGCTGGGCATTTTCTTTTAGTTCTCTAAGCTCTTTTTAAATCTACCTTTGGTCTTTTGCAGTTTCACTATCCCGTCTCTTGAAAGTTCTCAATATCAAGTGGAAGCTCAGATTGATTAAATTAAGATCCCTGTGGGAAGAACTGAGTCACCAGTTTTTGCTGTTGTTTTTATTTAAGTTCTATAGACAATTCTAACATAAAACTTAGTTGAGAACCACCAGTTAACATGTATTATAGCAAGAAAGCAATCAAAACTAAAAGGAAGGCAGAAGCAACAAACTAACAAGTAAGTAATTGCTGAATATATAACAATAACAATCCATAACAGTAACTATATTTATGTTGTTTATATCTTTATATTTGCATTGTGTATATATATATATTATGTGTGTATATATATATATGTGTGTGTGTGTGTATATATATATATATATATATATACACACATATAAATATAAAAAGATAATAAAGACTTGCCATTTATAGACTATATGTTTTATGAGTCTAATGTAATAATTCAGAGTCTAAAAATTAGCCCCCAAAATACATATTTGAGAATTTCAGTCAAATATCTGAAAAAGGCCCCCTAAGTAATGTTAATGTTCAGCCAGAGTTGAAAATTAAGCTTTGTAGTCTTTCAGCAAGGAAATTTGGAAATTTTTAAAATTTTAAGTTTTAACTTAAATATATGTAATAGAAATATGGTACATCTAAAGTTAAGATGGTTATTATCTCTTCAAGGTTAGGAAGAGATAGAAATTTCAGGGAGAGATTTGTAGGAGTCTTCAACTCTATCCCTCATAATTTATTATTAACGTTTCCAAAAATTTTTCAAGTGATAAAATCATGGCAAACTATTAACTTTGAATATCTGGCTGATATTGTAGGAACAGTCATTTTTCTTTTCTGTGCAGTTTTATAAGCTTAAAATACTCCCCGATATTAAAAAAAGAGCACTGTTATTTTTTTAAAGGATCTGTGACTAAAATTATGTGTAAGCAAGTTAATTTCAGAGCAGCAGCATCTACATAAATACTGTTGTTCAAATTTATTTCACAATTGGCAGGTTGAAAATTCTCTTCCTAAAACTGAAGTCGACTCATTTATTCACAGAAGTCAGTGGTGTATTGTGTAGTCAGCCACCTCTTAGCCCTGTGTGCATCGTGAGTGCCCCAGGAGACCAGCCACTGCACCACTTCCCTTTACATTAACTCGGGAGAGCCTGGAGCATTCATGGGTGAAATGGACAGATCCAGAGGCTCTTCTTGGCATGGTTTAATGTTTCATTTGGTACCAAAAAGTATTATATTTTCATTCCACTTACATTCTTCTTCTATTTGTGCATGACTGGAAAATCTATTAAATGTCAAAAAGATCACTGAAAAGAAACTAATATTGCTCAAAATAAAATTTATTTTACCATAATTCACCGACATTTCCCCTCCTGCTGCATTATGATTGAAATCCAGGTCACAGTACAGTTCAACTTGTACTTTGGAATGCCAAATTTTTATAGCTAGAAAAATGCTTGACTGTCTCTTCATGGATTAATTTCACATGTAAAGCCATACATGTCTGTGAAACAGAAACCCTCAAGTGTCACATTTGGTATATTAATGATTTATCGTTGTATTATTTAATACTCAAATTTTTTTGTGATTTTTAAAAATGTACCACGCTAGTTCCTTAGAATAGACTGAACAATCATCTTTATAAAGCACCATTTAACAATTGGTGGGATTCTTCAGGGGAAATTTAAAGAAGAATTATTTGAATCCTCTTTAAGGTGACTGAGCTCTTGTATGCTCACAAGAATGACCATAGCGTGTTATTTCATCTCTCTTGTACCTCTTCTTTAAAAACTATTTCCCTTCTCATATCTCATCCACCCTAAAAACTATTTCCCTTCTCATATCTCATCCACACTTGTTAGCATTCTACTATTTGCTGGAAGCAATAATCTTGGACACATAACCTACCTGAAAAAAATTAGATTATTATGCTGTCTAAAATTGCTCAGATGACCTTCAACTCTGGGAATTTTGTTTTGGTTTTGTACTATCTCAATTGCTTTATAGTATGGGATTAAATAGTAGACTTTACTACACAAGACTTCTATGAAAGTTCAGTAAAATAATCTTATGAAGGTTACTTGGCTCAGGATTTGGCATATATTTTCTATGCAATAAATGTTACCATGAGAAAGAGCTTCAGTGGTGGTGGTATTTTTAGTGATAATAATAGTAGCAGTGGTGGTGGTGGGAGGTGCAGTTATTATTTTAATAGTAATAAGATGTTAATAACAAATATGAAAAACTGTGAAACAAACTTCCCCATAGGAAACATATTTTGTGTTACTTTCCAAACTTGAAATTATGCTAAGAGTTGTCTTTTAAGTATTCTATTTCAAAATGAGTAGCTATAAATAAAGATCAGAGTCTTTATTAATGAAAACAATAAAGGTTAGCTCTGTCACCATAGCATTTTATTTGTGCTGGCTTAAGCAGAGTCACATATTCCCCCAATAAATGCTAAATATGTTCATTTACCTAGCCAAAGAAATGATTAAAAATGTTTCTGAGTAATTAGAATTTTTATTTTAGTTACATTTAGATACTGAAATAAATTCTAATTCAGGGGATAATTTATTAGAGGATTATCATATGTACAAAATTATTATATACATGCTTATATACTACATATATCCATAAATCATGATCATTTCAGTATTATTTCAAGAAGAAAATAAATTAGAAATAAATTCATTTAATAATAATATTTTTTAATACAGAAAACTGTCCTAATGTAACTCTTGACAATGAAACCTATCTCTTAAGAAACTAAAAATTCATGTCTATTAGTTGGCCATATTGTGCTTATCTTGCTCAAGTTCATTTCCCAGGAAAGTGAAACCTCTCTCATATTTCATTGTCTTTAAATTGAATAATAATTTGTTAGTTTGCATTTTATGATTTTATGTCAAGGTTTTTTTCCCTCTACAAAGGATTTGACATTGATGTGAATAGTTATTGTTAAAAGTCCTTTAAAGAATCATACAAAAGAAATGCTTTTCAGGCATTTGACTAAGATCTCAACTTGAAATTATTTGCATTCTCATTAGGGCATCTTTTCTAAAATGCATAGATCAGTGTCTCAGATTGTTCAAAGGCCATCAAAAGATCTTCTTTTCTGTAATGTGTCTGGAGAAGACCCAGCAAAAGGCAGTTCTTAGGGTAAGGGGTTGTTCAATAATGTCAGATGAATCTCTTGAGTCTTGCACCCTGTCATACTATTTTCTGCTAATGTTGACACAAATGGAATAAACCTTCAGTTTCTATTCATCTATACAGTTTTATCAAAAGGCATGGCTGATAGCTATATCAATGTGGTAACTGCAGGTCAAAAATTGTAACTGGGAGTGGTGGTGCACTTCCCTAAACTTCCACAAAGTTAGAGGTTAAGAAAATATTTTGTTTTGTAAAAAACACAAAGCCTACCTGTTGAAAATTGAAGATAACCACTTGTGGTTTTCAAAGCAACATGACATATCAAGGATTGAATTTGAATTTTACCCTGAATATCTGTTATCAAATATATAAATGGGCCTAGAAGTAAGTGATAAACATACTGATAAAATATACATAGATATATTAGCCCTATATTTATGAGAAGGTATCTTGAGTGTATGGATATAACTTGATATCTGAGAATAATTCACATGTAATTAATCACCAGAGAAGACTGAAAATCAAATATAGTATTACAAACAAATGTTACTAAAAGTCTCACAAAATATAAAATAAAGCACTTAAAATGACTATATTTGTGAAGGATGGAAAGTTTTTTCAGTCCAGTGGAAATGATATTTCATGGAATCATGCAAATTGATAACTGGAAGCAAATAAGATGGGTATCTACTCTAATACTCTCATTTTACATGAGACAATTAAACATCAAAGACAATAAATGACTTCCTCTTTCACTTTAAAATAAAATGATTTTTGATTAGTTTTAACTAGAAAACAACCATAATGAAAAGTAGAAATCACATTCCATGTTTTGAGATATATGTTAAATTTTGCATTAAAGAATAACTTTAATTGATCTATTTCTTCAACTTCCTTTTAAAAGATGCACATAAAAAGAAAGATTTTCACATTTAACCTCTTGCAAACTGTCTTTCTAATTTCATAAAATTATTAACATATGAATTCTATTCTGTACAGCTCTTCCTTTTACATCTATAGTTTTTCTTCCATTTGCTCACACAGGGCTCATTTTCTTTTAGCCTATTATCATTTTGATTTAAGTCCTTTGCTTTCTTAGATTGACTGCTTCTGATAAACTATTCCTATTTCACCTCTTCTGTTTGACTCTAACGATCCACAGTAATTCTATAGCCTTTGCTACATCACCACCTCTTAGGTTGGTGTAATGAGGTATGCAATGCCTTTATCTTTCCCCCTTTATGGTTCAATCCTAAAGTATAATGTGAGAAGTGAAATTGGTATTTTGTTAGTTAAGAAACTCACAGAAGTCACATTAATAGCACACTGCTTTATAAGCTATCAAGATGTCACAGGAAAATTTGAGGGTAATTGTCCTACATAATTATCCCCTCCCTACCCCTTAATAACAAGGCAATTACGTAAAAATATGAATAAGTCAGCTTAGACATTTTATCACCAGACCATATAAAGTGAACCCCAGGACATTACTGAATATTCAAGATCAAAAATGCAATTGACATAAGTTTATCTGGTTTGCTACCATATCATCTTAATGGCAAACACTATATATTAAAACTTGCTCAAGCCTATCTTCATTTTCTCTGAGAGTATCAACAGACATTGCTGGTATAAACGACAGACCACTGTTAAACATAAGTACTCTTCTAAGGGAACGTTTTTCTGACAGAAAGGAATATAGAAAACAACAGGCTAACTTCAAAAGGGAAGATGAATAACATTTACTGCTCTGACATGGAAGAATAGCAAAGATTTTAGCCTGTGAAATGCACACTGGTGTATAAAAATCAATCAATCAATCAATTTTTAGAGCTCTGATGAAATCTTCAATTAAGTTCTGGACAGCATTAAAGGTGGACACATACCATAATACCTCATTTATCTTAAGATCACTTATCTGGCAACATCAACTATCCAGAACACACCTGAGAACAAAGAAGGAAACGAATAATATGTGAATGTTTAATGCTTAATGTGTGCCACAACTTTAAATATATAGTAAACTTTACAGGAATAATTTGATGCATATATTTGTGTGTGTGTGTGTGTATATATATATATCAATAGAAATTAAATCATAGTAATTAAATAAATTTTCATGAATATAAGAACAAAAAATTATGTAGTTGACTCACACTTAGATATTTCTAAAACCTATACTTAATCTATATAACTAACCTATAATGTATACTTAACCTCTATAAGGTAAGGCAAAACAAACAAACTACAAGCATATACACACAAAATACAACAAATGCTGAGATATCTGAATAAAAGCTATACATTTTTTGTGTTTAAATGTTTGCCTTGTCCACATAGGATCTCTAATGCTAACTTATTGGCTCATTTCTTGATGCTTGCTCATTTGGGCAAATTTCTTGCCCATTTATGATATATAGTCCAAAATACAGCCAAGTTTTTACAGTTTCTTAAATATAACATAAACTACTCCTAACTCATGCAGATTATTTTTTAACCTTTGCCAAGACTTATTAGGGTGAAAAGGGTAATGCATTTACTGAGCTAAACATTTACATCAAAAGTAATCCATGTAGAATTGTAATTCTAAGAGGTGGGTAAGGAGAAATAAGTAGAGAGGAGTGAAAATGTGCGAATCAACCAAGCTGTTTTCTCAAATCAGACTCAACCACTCTTTCTCTCTTGTCCCAAGGCTATCTAATATTAAACAATTTAAACAAATATTATGTCAGAGATTCTTAGAGTTCCTACTATGGATTGAATGTTGGTCCACATATTTGCATTTGCCTCCTAACTGTTGACAATACTCACACTTTCAAAATTCATATACTGAAGACCTAACACCAAATGGGATGGCATATAGAAGCGGGGACTTTGGAAGGTGATTAGATTTAGAAGAGTCTATGGGGGGGCCTCATAATGGGATTAATGCCCTTATATAAAGGGGAAAGCATGATTTAAAAAGACTCTGGTACTGGAAAAGATGGAGGGCAAGAGGAGAAATGGGGGGGGGGACAGAGGATGAGATGATTGGATGGTGTCACTGACTCAATGGACATGAGTGTGAGAAAACTCCGTGAGATAGTGGAGGACAGGGAGGCCTGGTGTGCTGCAGTTCATGGGGTCACAAAGAGTTGGGCATGACTGAGCAAGTGAACAACAACAACATAAAAAGGGGAAGAGACAGGATATCTCACTTACTACCACTCTGTGTACACGCATGCACCAAAGAGAGGTGATATGAGAACATAACAAAAAGACGGCCCTCTGAAAATAAGAAAGGGCTCTTAGCAGACATCTTGATCTTCTACTTTCCACTCTCCAGAACTGTGGGAAATGTTTGTTGTTAAACATGGGAAATGTTGTTAAGGCACCTCGTCCATAGTATTTTATTATAGCAATTCAAGGTAACAAAGATAGTTGCCTACCTCTTTCTCAAGTCTAAATTTTTAAAAGTCAGCAAAATTTGTTCTTTTGTAAAATAAAACTATTCTCTGTGGTTGTTTCCAGTTTCAGACAAATTCTAGATATTCCCAAATTGGCAGTTGGCTCACCCTCTCACCAAAACCAAAGAATCCTCTTTGGCAAGCGTCTCATTTGCTTTTACTCAGCTATCAGTGGGATTCAGAGCTGACATGTGATTTCAACAGAAGTACGCAGGACATTCATGGAGTCTTGTCATGGAAAATGGGCTTGTGTAACTCAATGATGCTATGAGACAAGCTGTGCAGGGTCACTCAAGACAGACGCATCATAGTGAAGATTCCTGAAAAAAATGTCCATTGGAAAAGGAAATGGTAACCCCTTCCAGTATTCTAGCCTGGAGAGCCCCATGGTAAGAATGAAAAGGCAAAATATATGATGCTGGAGATAAGTCCCTAAGGTTGGAAGGTGGCCAATATGCTACGGGGGAAGAGCAGAAGGCATTAGTAATAGCTCCAGTAAGAATGAAGCAACTGGGCCGAAGGAGAAACAATGCTCAGATGTGGATGTGTCATGTCTCATTGTGAAAGTAAAGTCCAATACTGTAAAAAACAGTGTTGCACAGGAATATGAAATGTTAAGTCCATGAATCAAAGTAAATTGCACTTGGTCAAGCAGGAGATGGCAAGATGAATATCGGTATCTTAGAAATCAGTGAACTAAAATGAATGGTAATGGGCAAATTTAACTCATATGCCCATTGTATCTACTACTGTGGGTAAGAATCCCTTAGAAGAAATGGAGTTGTCCTCATAGAAAAAAAAAAGGCCAAAATTCAGTACTTGGGTGCAATCTCAAAAATGACAGAATGATCTCAACTTGTTTCCAAGGCAAATCATTCAACATCACAGTAATCCAAGTCTATGTCTCAACCACTGATGCCAAAAAATCTGTAACTGACCAGTTCTATGAAGACCTACAACATCATGTAGAACTAACACCAAAAAAAGTTGTCCTTTTCATCACAGGGGATGATTGGAATGCAAAGGTAGGATGTCAGGAGCTACTTACCCAGAATAACAGGCAAGTTGGTGTTGGAGTACAAAATGAAATAAGACAAAGGCTAACGGAGTTTTGTTAAGAGAACACATTGGTTATAGCAATCACCCTCTTACAACAACTCAAGAGATGACTCAACACATGGACATTACCATATGGTCAATGCCGAAATCAGACTGACTAGGTTACATGCAGTCAGAGATGGAGAAGCTTTATGCTGTCAGCAAAAGCTAGACCTGAATCTAACCATGGCTCAGATCATAAGCTCCTTATTGCAAAATAAAGGCTTAAGTTGAAACAGGTAGATAAAACCACTAGGCCATTCAGGTAAGACCTAAATCAGATTCCTTATGATTATACAGTGGAAAAATGAATAGATTCAAGGGACTAGATCAAGTAGACAGAGTAACTGAAAACCTATGGATGGAGGCTTGTAACACTGTTCAGGAGGCAGCACAAAAATCAACTGAAAGAAAAAGACATATAAGAAGGCAAAATGGTTCTCTGAGGAGGCTTTACAAAGAGCTGAGCAAAGAAGAGAAGTGAAAGGTAAGAAAGACAGGGAAAGATATATCCAACTAAATGCAAAGTTCCAGAGAAAAGCAAGAAGAAATGAGAAGTCCTTCTTAAATGAACAATGCAAAGAAATCGAGGAAAACTAAAGAGTAGGAAAGAGAATAGATCTCTTCAAGACAATTGGAGATATCAAGGGAACATTTCATGCAAGGATGGGCACAATAAAGAACAGAAATGATGACTTAAGAGAAACAGAAGAGATTAAGAAGAGGTGGCAAGAATACACAGAAGAATGAAACAAGGAAAATTTTAATGACCCAGATAACTACAATGGTGTGGTCACTCACCTAGAGCCAGACATCCTGGAGTGTGAAGTCAAGTGTGCCTTAGGAAGAATTACAACAAACGAAAGTAGCAGAGGTGATGAAATTCCAGCTGAGCTATTTCAAATCCTAAAAGATGATGCTGTTAAAGTGCTACAGTCAATATGTCAGCAAATTTGGAAAAGTCCAGCAGTGGCCACAGGACTGGAAAAGGTCAGTGTTCATTCCAATTTCAAAGAAGGGCAATACCAAAAAATGTTCAAACTATCATACAGTTGCTTTCAATCCACATGCTAGTAGGGTTATGTTCAAAATCCTTCAAGCTACAGCATTACGTGAACTTAGAACTTCCAGATGTATAAGCTGGGTTTAGAAAAGACAGGGGAAGAAAAGATCAAATTGCCAACATTTGTTGGATCATAGAGAAAGCATGGGGATTCCAGAAAAAAATCTACTTCTGCTTCACTGACTATGCTAAAGTCTATTACTGTGTGGATCACAACAAAACGTGGAAAATTCTTAAAGAGATGGGAATACTAGACTCCCTTACCCGCCTCCCAAGAAACCTGTATGCATGTTAAGATGCATGTTTGTTAAGAAGTTAGAAAATACTCTTGAGAGTTTCTTGGACTGCAAGCAGATCAAACCAGTCAATCCCAAAGGAAATCAACCTTGAATATTCATTGGAAGGATTGTTGCTGAAGCTCCAATATTTTGGCCACTTGATGGGAAGAGTGGACTAATAGGAAAAGACCCTGATGCTGGGAAAGAAGAAGGTGAAATGAGAAAGGGGAGGCACAGGATGAGATGGTTAGATATCATCACCAACTCAATGGACTTGAATCTGAGAAAACTGCAGGAGATAGCAGAGGACAGAGGAGGCTGGTGTGCTGCAGTCTATGGGGTCACAAAGAATGGGACACGATTTTGTGACTGAATAACAATTGAGACCCACTTAATAAAAATTTAGCAGCCAAGAAAGATGGATTCATGCTTTATGTCATGGACTTATAACCTTGGGTAATTCTTGACTTCTTATCTTCAAAACCTATATCAAATTTATAAGTGAACTTGGTAGTTTCATCTTCAACCTGTCTCCGCAATCCAGCCATTTTCACCACCTCCACTTTGCCTCTATTGCAAAAGGCACTATTATCTCTCACTGAATTTTATGTAACAGCTTCCTACCTGCTCTCCTGTGTTCTTTTGGTGCTCTACCCCTAGACCACTTTATGTTTATACTGCTGCAGCTGAGTACTGTTTTTAATACATAAATCAGATCATCAGGTCTTGTCTTCTGCTCACAGCTCAACACTTCCTGTTTACTCAGAATAGAAGCTAACAGGACTAAGCCTTTATATGTTCAGAGTGCCTTCATGTCTATGACCTCATATTCTTCTTCTCCTTCTACATTTGCTCTAGCCACTCTCCCTACCCACCTCATTGTATCTAGAATGGTATTCTTAGCCTGGGTCTTTAAACTTGATCTTCCCTCTGCCTGAAAAATCTTTTTACCAGGTAGCTGTGTGTGATTTTTTTCCTTTTACTCTTCACATATTCTCTTCTCAGTGGAGCACTTTTCACTGTCTTATTCAAGATTACAAATGACTTTCCTACACATACGTACATGAATGCCTCCTTATGTTTCTACATCTGTCAGATGCTGGGCTGAATTAGACACATCCATTGATGAAAAATCTCACTTCTACCCATACATTTGCCTTCTGACTTCACTGACATTACCCAATACCTTCCTCTATCACGCCTCTGTCTGCCTAAATCCTTCCAGCCACGCATCCTAACTAGGTATCACACATTCAGGGATAATGTCAAACAAATAAGTACCTGTACTTACATCATATTTACATTTCAATTCCAGAGTTGCTGGCAGCTGTTTTTCATATCTCTCAACTTAGTTTTCATATTAATTATGCTACTTTGCCTGATGTTTCCAAACACTTAAAGGGAACTGAGCCAGCTCAGACCTAACTCTCAACTGCTTTTGCTCCAGTTGGGAACGATTGGGGGCAGGAGGAGAAGGGGACGACAGAGGATGAGATGGCTGGATGGCGTCACCAACTCGATGTACATGGGTTTGGGTAACTCCGGGAGTTGGTGATGGACAGGGAGGCCTGGCGTGCTGTGACTCATGGGGTCGCAACAAGTCAGACACGACCGAGCGACTGAACTGAACTGAACTGAACTTGAGACTGGGCCCTGCCCTAGAAAGGGTGGTGATGAGCACTGAGCCTGGCTCACACCTGTCTCTGGCTCTAGCTCTCCATCTCCAGCCCCTCTTCCTACCAAGGTGATAAGCTGCCAGCACACCCTGAGGAAAGACATGACTCGTATTCATGTCAAATTCAGCAAAATCCTTGCCAAAACTAGGCAAAATGGGAAAACAGAGGAACTGGTCTCAATTGAAAGAGAAAGCTGCTGGAAAGAAACAAATAATGAGACAGAAATAAAGAATTTATCCAGATAAAGGATTCAAAGCATTAGTAATAGGAATCCTAACTGAAGTAGGGAAAAGAAAAGATGAACACAATGAGAATTATCTGGTAAATTCAAGTTGTGAACCTTCAAAGGTGGGAACATGAGTTCTAGTGTCCGATCACATAAGTTAATTCACATATACTGGTGTACACTGTCAGTGTCTGCATCCTCTGCAAGTGGTTGTATAGTTATGTACAGTTCTGTATAGAGTACAGGGTAGGAGATGCACATTCAATCCCTGGGTTGAGAAGATCCCCTGGAGAAAGGAAATAGCAACTGCCTCCAGTATTCTTGCCTATAAAATCCCATGGACAGAGGAGCCTGGTGAGCTACCCTCCATGGTATCACAAGAAGTGGACACGACTTAGCGACTAAACCACCACCACTGAAGAGTGCAGTAGGGCAGAATCTTTATTTCCAGCTAGATCTGCAAAAGAATGACTTCATTCAACTCCTTGCTGTACAACATGAGAAGCTTACTAATGAAGACCTGGTGGAATTTGAGGCCCAGAGAAAGGATGAACAGAGACAAGATGAAGAAGAAGTAACTGAAGAGATTCACAACATAGCAAATGGCAAGAGGATTTTCTTTATTTGAGTAGACACTGTTAGTTTTTGACCCAAATGTAGCATAGTATAGAAAGGTTGCAGTGGCCATTTGGAATGAAATCTAGTGCTATCATCTACAACAAGAAAAAAAAAAGTTATTACATAAAGTGTATTTTACTATACAGTACTCTAAAGAATACAGCAGTACAATATCTTTGTTTCAAGACCAGGAAGTCTGGAAGCAAGCGTAGAAGGAGTGGTATACAGCCGATTGTGCTATTTGGGTACCTAGGCTGAATTTGAGTACCTAGCTGAAGATGGAGAAGCTGTATACAACCAGCCTAAACAAGACCTGGAGCTGACTATGGCTCAGATCATCAGCTTCTCATAGCAAAATTCAGGCTTAAACTAAAGAAAGCAGGGAAAACCACTAGGGAAGCCATGTACAACTTAAATCAAATCCCGTATTAATATGCAGAGGGGGTATCAAATAGATTCAAAGGATTAGATCTAATAAACAGTGTGCCTGAAGAACTATGGATGGAGTTCTGTAATATTTTCAGGAGGCAGAGAGAAAAAGCATCCTAAAGAAATAGAAAAGCATCGAACATGGAATGGTGTTCTGTTTCACATATGATAATATACATGTTTCACATACGATAATATACATATACATATACATGTTTCAATGCTATGAGACAAGGGCTCAGGGCCAAGGCAATGGGATGGCCCAGAGGGATGGGATGGGGAGGGAGGTGGGTGGGGGGTCCAGGAAGGGGAACACATGTAGACCCATGACTGATTCATGTCAATGTATGGCAAAAACTATTACAATATTGTAAAGTAATTAACCCCAACTAAAATAAATAAATTTATTAAAAAAAAAAACACACAGAAATCTAAAAAAATAAAATAAAAAAAAAGAAAAAAGAAAAAAAAAAGAAATAGAAAAGCAAGAAGGCAAAGTAGTTGTCTGAGGAGGCTTTACAAATAGCTGAAGGAAGAAGAGAAGCAAAAAGCAAGGGAGAAAAGGAAAGGTACATCCAACTAAATACAGAGTTCCAAAGAATAGCAAGGAAAGACAAGAAGGCCTTCTTCAATGAACAGTGCATAAAAATAGAGGAAAAAAAAACAGAAGGGGAAAAACTAGAGATCTCTTCAGGAAAATTGGAAATATCAAAAGAAAATTTTGCCCAAAGATGGGTACAATAAAGGGGGAAAAATGGCAGAGACCCAGCTGAAGAGATCAAGAAGAAATGGAAAGAATAGAAAGAAATGGAAAGAATACAGGGAAGAAATGTACACGGAAGATCTTAAAGAACTATACAAGGAAGATCTTAATGAACCAGATTACTATGATGGTGTGGTCAGCCACCCAGAGCCAGACATTCTGGAGTGTGAAATCAAGTGAACCTTAGAAAGCCCTGTTGTTAATAAAGCTAGTAGATGTGATGGAATTACAAAACCCTAAAGGATGATGCCATCAAGGTGTTGCATTCAGTATGTTAGCAAATCTGGAAGACCCAGCAGTGGCCACAGGTCTGGAAAAGGTCAATCCTCATCCCAATTCCCAAGAAGGGTAGTACCAAAAAATGTTCTAACCAATGGATAGTTGCACTTATCTCCCATGCTAGTAAGGTAATGCTTAAGATCTTGCACGCTGGGTTTCAGCATTATGAGAACCAAGAACTTCCAGATGTTCAAGCTAGGTTTCGAAAAGGCAGAACAACCAGAGATCAAATTGCCAACATTTGGTGGATCATAGAGAAAGCTAGGGAATTCCAGAAAAATATTTACCTGTGTTTCATTGACTACGTTAAAGCCTTAGACTGTGTGGAGCATAACAAACTGTGGAAAGCTCTTAAAGAAAAGGGAATAAGAGACCATCTTATCTTTCTTCTAGAAACCTGTATGTGGGTCAAGAAGCAACAGTTAGAACTCTGTGTGGAACAACTGATAGGTTCAAGATTGAGAAAAGAGTACAACAGAGCTGTCTGCTGTCACCCTGTTTGTTTAACCTATATGCTGAGCACATGATGAGAAATGCCAGGCTGGATAAGTTATAAGCTGGAATCAAGATATGCACATGATAGCACTATAATGGCAGAAAGTGAAGAGGAACTAAAGAGTTTCTTGAGGAGGGGAAGGAAGAAAGTGAAAGAGCCAGCTTAAAACAAAATATTAAAAAAGTTAAGATCATGGCATCAAGCCCCATTACTTCCTGGCAAATAGAAGGGGAAAAGGTAGAAGTAGTGACAGATTTCCTCTCCTTGGGCTCTAAAATCACTGCAGATGGTGACTGCAATCATGAAATCAGAAGATGATTGCTTCTTGGCAGGAAAGTATGACAAACCTAGACAGTATGTTGAAAATCAGAGATACCACTCTACTGACAAAGGTCTGTATAGTCAAGGCTATTGTCTTCCCAGTGGTCACATACAGTTGTGAGAGCTAGACCATAAAGAAGGCAGAGTGCCAAAGAATTGATGCGTTCAAACTGTGGTGCTAGAAAAGACTCCTGAAAGTACCCTGGACAGCAAGGAGATCAAACCAGTTAATCTTAAGGGAGATCAACCCTGACTACTCATTGGAAGGACTGATGCTGAAGCTCCAGTATTTTGGTCATCTGATGCGAACCGGCGACTCATTGGAAAAGTCCCTGATGCTGGGAAATATTGAAGGCAAAAGGAGAAGAGGGCTCAGAGGATGAGATGGCTGGATGGCGTTACTGATGCAATGAACATGAACTCTGGCAAACTACAGGAGTTGGTGAAGGACAGGGAAGCTTGGCGTGCTGCATTCCGTGGGGTCTCAAAGAGTTGGACAGCACTGGGCAACTGAACAACAACATCAAGGCTAACTCTGTGGAACTTATGAACAAATTGGACTTATGAACAGGCTCTCAGAATGGAACTCACTCATATGTAAGGGACTTACAGTACTTGAAGCCAAGAGTACAGTCAGTCCCCCATATCCACAGGTTCTGTGTCCTCTGATTCAATCAACTTTGAAATGAAAATACTTGGGAAATAAAAAATTCCGGAAAGTTTCACAATGCAAAACCTGAATTTGCCACATACTGGCAACAAGTCACATAACCTTCATACTGGTATTAATTATTATAAATAATTTAGAGACGATTTAAAGTACACAGGAAAATGTGAATAGGTTATATACAATATAAACACTATGCCATTTTATAGAAGGAACACGAGCATCTATGCATTTGCGGGGAGGGAGTCCTGGAACCAATATCCCACAGATACCAAGGAAAGACTATTATATTCAATAGCACATTCCACACTTGCATTACATAGAGGCAGGATATGCCAGAAGCCTAAACAGGATCATCGAAAAGTGTAACTAACTGCTACAAAAAGATTCTATATATTTCTGGTTGTGAGATAAGGGTTTTTATTTCCAATAATTAAGAAATAAGAAAATGGCAAAGTTGGTTAGGAGCTTAAATACTTTTTAGGCAAAAACCTATATTTCACAAAGCAGGAAAGTCAGTTAAGGGAATACCCCAAATCAAGAAATGTAGTGACGGAACTATGTTTACCAGCGATATGTCCACTAGACTCTTCTCAAAACCTGATCCATCCATTCCTTCAGCTATCCTTTAAAGCTGTCAGGGTTATTATTTGATGTTTCAATAAAATGAAAATACATATAAGGGTAGGAATTTGAGAATTTTGTGGAAGAGGAGAATCACCAACTGAATCACTGACTTCTATATTCATTAATTAGTTAACATTTTAAAGTTTTTTTATTTGTAAAGTAAGGATAGAAACACTCTTACCATGATGACTGCATAATATTAAGTGCACAAAATATTATTTTCTATTGTCTTCAGTGATACTTTTAAATCAGTTTTTATCTTGTACGGCCAAATACTGGAAAGGGAACATGATGTCATTTTGGTCCTGATTTTTATTTTCATAAATAATACAAGCATAAATTGGGTAAAAGATTTCCTTTTTGAAGTAATGATTTTGAAATTTTTACCCACTAAGATGTACAGAACTGGAAAGAAACTGCAAAATTTTAGGATATCAGGGAATGCTTTACAAATGCTTAGGAGAGTTAACTATTCTTTCTAATCCATATGGATACAAAGAGAAACTGGAAAACAAATTCACACAATAACAGTGCACTTTATCTTTACAGTTTATTAAAGAAATAAACTAGCTGATACTGAAAGATGGGAAACGGTAGAATAAAATTGGACACAAGAAGGACAGAGAATGGAACTATTTAAGAATGTTTGTAATTGCTTACATAAGATTTCTATATTAACAAAATTGCTGAGTTTAAAATTAGCCTGATAACTTATTGGTTTCCCTATTTTTGTTTATTTTTCTAATTTATATTCTCAATGATAAAGTGAATCATATCTAACTTTTGAGTGGATCCAAACATTGGTAGAATTAATTTGGTCTTTTGTTGCTTGAAACCTGATTTGGAGCTTATATACTGAAATACTGCTCCAGGCAGCTTATACGCCATTGAAGGAATTAGTAAGTCAATCTACCCTCTATGACTTGAGGGAACTATAAAGAACATCTATCAGTGATGGCAGGCAATGAAGGAAAAATTGTATGTAATGTCAGGTGGCTGAATACTGGAAAAAGATATATGGTAATGACAGTATAGGCAGACAACTGCAGGTAAGAAAAATAATTACTTAAAATGCAAGGCAAAGTAAAAATGTACACATTCAGCCATCACAATTTACTTTCTTTGATAGAAAAGAGAAAATCTTACATCTTACAGATAATGTTTAGATCAGATTTGACAGCTTGAATAATGATCACTTCATATAATAATTCTAGATGAATTGATGGAATACCCATATGTCAATGATGGAGTGACCTTAGTTTGAGAGAATAATTCTCTACATTACAGAATCCCTGATGTCATAGTAGGAATGGTTACTTATTCCTGGATAATAACAGTGGGAATATTTCTAATGATGATGTTATTGTAAAAATATAAGCATGAAATTAATTTTCTAAGCTTCCAATAAATTTAAATATCTTTAATTTCTATGACATGAAATTATTACTAATTTCTATCTCCACATTTTTGTTTTCCAATATAGCATATGATGGTATCATTCAGACTTCTCTTGCCATTAATGTATTGATTATGTTTTTAGTGTTTTAATAGTGTTTAGTGTTTTTTAATCAGTTCAGTTCAATTCAGTCACTCAGTCACGTCCAACTGTTTGCGACCCCATGAATCGCAGCACGTCAGGCCTCCCTGTCCATCACCAACTCCCGGAGTCTATCCAAACCCATGTCCATTGAGTCGGTGATGCCATCCAGCCATCTCATCCTCTGTCATCCCCTTCTCCTCCTGCCCCCAATCCTTCCCGGCATTAGGGTCTTTTCCAATGAGTCAACTCTTCGCATGAGGTGGCCAAAGTATTGGAGTTTCAGCTTCAACATCAGTCCTTCCAATGAACACCAAGGATTGATCTCCTTTAGGATGGACTGGTTGGATCTCCTTACAGTCCAAGGGACTCTCAAGAGTCTTCTCCAACACCACAGTTCAAAAGCATCAATTCTTCGGTGCTCAGCTTTCTTCACCACCCAACTCTCACATCCATACATGACCACTGGAAAAACCATAGCCTTGACTAGACGGACCTTTGTTGGCAAAGTAATGTCTCTGCTTTTAAATATGCTATCTAGGTTGACCATAACCTTCCTTCCAAGGAGTAAGCGTCTTTTAATTTCATGGCTGCAATCACCATCAGCAGTGATTTTGGAGCCCAAAAAAATAAAGTCTGACACTATTTCCACTGTTTCCCCATCTATTTCCCATGAAGTGATGGGACCAGATGCCATGATCTTAGTTTTCTGAATGTTGAGTTTTAAGCCAACTTTTTCATTCTCCTCTTTCACTTTCATCAAGAGGCTCTTTAGTGCTTCGTCACTTTCTGCCATAAGGGTGGTGTCATCTGCATATCTGAGGTTACTGATATTTCTCCCGGCAAACTTGATTCCAGCTTGTGCTTCTTCCAGCCCAGCGTTTCTCATGATGTACTTTGCATATAAGTTAAATAAGCAGGGTGATAATATACAGCCTTGACGTACTCCTTTTCCTATTTGGAACCAGTCTGTTGTTCCATGTCCAGTTCTAACTGTTGCTTCCTGACCTGCATACAGCTTTCTCAAGAGACAGGTCAGATGGTCTGGTATTCCCATCTCTTTCAGAATTTTCCACAGTTTATTGTGATCCACACAGTCAAAGGCTTTGGCATAGTCAATAACGCAGAAATAGATGTTTTTCTGGAACTCTCTTGCTTTTTCAATGATCCAGCGGATTTTGGCAATTTGATCTTTGGTTGCTCTGCCTTTTCTAAAACCAGCTTGAACATCTGGAAGTTCACGGTTCACATATTGCTGAAGCCTGGTTTGGAGAATTTTGAGCATTACTTTACTAGCGTGGTCAATCCCTTTAGGACTTACCTCACTTTAGAGATACACTTCACCCAAGGTGATGTACTTCACCGGCATGGCCCAAAACAAATGACTGTGGGCTGCTAAGGTTATAAAGTTCTTCCTGGCTACTTGCTCCTCTTTTATCCCAGCTGCCATAAGAGTTTATGTGAAAAGTACACCTTAATAAGATTCCTGCACACCATATTCTGACTTAGAGTCTACTTTTCAAGGAAACAGCTTGCAATACTGCATGACTACCATATGACAGGTTATTTTAGTCTTATTAAAGTGTTTTCTGAATTACAATCCAAGAGTTCTGCCCAGTCAAGTAACAGTCACTCCTTTTATTAATATTTATCCTTATCTCTTTTCTTTCTCTTCCCCTATCCCCCTGGCTCTTTCCTGTTTCTTTCCTTCTCAGATTTCATTGTATTTTTCTCTTTTCCTTCAACAACCGGTCTTTCTTTATTGCTTATTCCTCCCTCCCTTTCTCTCCCTTTCTTTTCTTCTCATATTTTACATTTTTATGGAAACAGAGGTCCATGTAGAGATACAACAGTGCAGTAAAATTCCCATAGACACGATTTTGCCTGTAAGAAAATTCCTTGCTCTGAAGCAATGTGTCTTTTATATCACATTTTACATGTTGAAATTTCATGTCTTTGAAAATAACTTGGATGCTGTCAGCTGGTTAACAGCAGGGAATGTAGCGAATATCCCAGTACAGAGACAATGTGAAATGATTTTCACTGCATTTTTCTTGGCACCTTGTTTATATTTTTTCTTTTTGTCTCTTTCAATGCCTAACCATAATAATCCTCTTCCATTAAAACATTTAAAATCTGAGCAGTGCCTCTGAAGTTTAAAATGCAAAGAGTAGTCCTTTTTTTTTTAAACAAGTTTTCTATGATGATACTTAGAATGAGTCATTCATCCTGAAAGTGGCCTTCTAAATTACTGTGAAACAACCATGGATGCTATTACACACACTTACAGATGTGATTTAAATTCTCTGGAACTCCTCTGCACTTTGAATGAGAATTAGCAGCTTTGAAAGATTTAACTTCACATTGAAAAACGATCAAAGGAAGCATCAAGATGAACTTGAGATTATTTTCAGATTCGAGATCTATGATTTTCTTGCAAAATTACAACCTCCAAAATGTTTTCAGCCTCTTATAAATGTTTCTCTGGTATAGGTAATTTGACCGTCTTAATCAATACCTGTTAATGAAGTATTTTACTTTCATATCATTAAACTTTCCTTCTTGACAATCAAAATCCTGTTTTGAAAAAAATCTCAAAAGGAGAGGGAAGAGGAAGCTTCAGTCATTTTAATTTGTGCTCAATGGAATTTCTACCTTGTAAAGGAAACTGCTTCTGCCAATACTCAGGAGGCTTTATCCAGGTATAAGAAGAATCATAGGATCAAAAACTTGCCATTTGAAAGAGACTTCATAAACATCATCATTTGATATTTCTTCTTGCCTGGCCTTTCCCCTCAGCCTCTTAGATTCCCACTGGGCCCCAATGCCATCATCATTTGCTCAGCTACTAAGGTCACTTGAACAATAGCAAGGAATAAGAATAGAGATACAAAGCTGTGTCTTGGAGCTGTCACAGGACTGTGGAAGAAATCAGTGTCTTTAAAAGACTGTCATTTAGAGTCCTGTGGGAGAATCTGAAAGGAAGTTGTGAGTCTAAAAAAATAACATGGCATTTAGCAAAACTGCAAGATGAACCAAAGGAATTACCATATAAAATCATCATGGCATATAAGGTGGTACTTATCACTGACTGGGGATTCCCTGGTAGCTCAGCTGGTAAGGAATCCACCTGCAATTCAGGAGACCTTGGTTCAATTACTGGGTTGGGAAGATCCCCTGAAGAAGGGAATAGCTACCCACTCCAGTATTCTGGCCTGGATAATTCCATGGACTGTATAGTCCATGGGGTTGCCAAGAGTCGGACATGACAGAGCCACTTTCACTTTCATCACTCACACTAGAAACAAATAAATGAAATGTGATATTAGAACTTAGAAACTATTATTTTAAGTACAAACAAATAAATACAGAGATTTTCTTTATAAAAATAATTTTCACTAATGTGAACATAGTACTGTTTTATACTGAGTCCTGAATTCCTTGTTTTCTACAATTTTATTTACTCCATAACATACTTGGATAATTGTTACACTACTCATTTGAAAAAAACCATACCATTATCCCATTAATAAAATTATTACAAAAATATTTTCAGTGAAAAATGTTGTGACATAATGGAAAAAAATGTTATTTATTGGATTATATTCTTGTCAGAAGGCATTGCTTACAAATCTTTATTGATATATACATATACCATGGTGCCTCATATCTCTCATCTAAAAAGTTTAAAAATATTCTATAACTCCTAATTATTCTCATTTTGTTTCTATTATTGCTTTTAATTTGTCATCTGCCCATTACCAACTATACTACATGCTTGCTGAGTTTTCTTAACCCACAATGTTTCCTAGTTATGCCTTCATAACAGTTGCCTTTGTTTCTAGAGGGTTTGCCATAGTCTACTTAGTTGTATCATTTTCTAAATGATGGCATCATTGACTGTTCAGTTCTACTGCTGCTGCTGCTAAGTCGCTTCAGTCGTGTCCGACTCTGTGCGACCCCATAGATGGCAGCCCACCAGGCTCCCCCGTTCCTGGAATTCTCCAGGCAAGAACACTGGAGTGGGTTGCCATTTCCTTCTCCAATGCATGAAAGTGAAAAGTGAAAGTGAAGTCACTCAGTTGTGTCCGACTCCTAGCGACCCCATGGTCTGCAGCCCACCAGGTTCCTCAGCCCATGGAGTTTCCAGGCAAGAGTACTGGAGTGGGGTGCCATTGCCTTCTCCTCTGTTCGGTTCTAGAAAACATCTATTCTCTGATTCTCTTCCTATTTCTTTCTGTGTTGACCCCTTAACTGTATTTGTTTTCCAGAATCTTGTTCTTGTGTCCTACTTTTCTCAATCTATGTCACTTGTGTTATACCATTGGCTTCAAATATCCAGATTCCAACTCACTGTCTTCCCCACAAACTTGCTCTTTCCCTTTGTTTTGGTATCTGCCAATAGTTCAAGCTAAACGTTTTAGATACATGTTTGAACTACTTTTGTATATCCATACAGGAAAAGTTTTTATTGATTCTCACAACGAACTTTTGAATACTTAGCATGTTGCATGTTTGCTCTATGTGTCTCTAGTATCAAAATGAGTTAAAACTATTTCATTTATATGTCCCTTTCCTCAATTAGTCTGGAAATTCCTAGGGGCAATGACAGTATCTTAGTAGTTTTGTTTTTAATTCCAAAGCCCTCTAACTTCTAATTAAATTGTAAGCAATGGAGGTCATCTGTTTATCTTTATATGAGTAAGCGTGATGTCCTACAATTAGCAGATAATTAATACTTGCTACACAGTGTCAGTTATATATATGTGAACTCTTACTCTGCTATTACCACTGGTTCAGCTGTGTATAATACTGTATACATGCTACTGATTTCTCAGGTTGGTAAATGTATCAGGTAAGTTTCTTTGACAAGAGTTCTTACCCTTTTCATTCTTTCATGCATTTAATAGACAGTTATATGCTTTACGTGTACCAGTCACATTCCTAGATATTCAGGATTAATGATGTGTAAGTACAGACACAACTCTCTGAGATGAAATTTAACTGGTCGTTCAGAAAATGTTTTATGCTCAGAACCGAAAAACTTAAAGAGAAGCTGACTTTTATGAGACTCTTTAGAGCACTCATGATGGCTTCCCTGATCAGAGCCCTCTGAAGAAGATAGTTTTGTTGTCTCCTACGTATGTCTTTGAGAAGCCCAGTTTCTCTTTACTGGTTCCTCTAGAGAGCCTGCCTTGGTCCATTTCTTCTCCTCCTCACTTAATGACAGACATATCTTTTCATATCTTATTTCAGTCTTCCAGGATTGGGTTTAACGTTTTTTCAATAACAAGTCACGATTTCTTCTCCACCATTTGAAGCTATTTTTTTCCTAGGTCCCTCAGAGTATACACCTTGTGTTTCCAATACCTGAACAAAACTGTTCTAGAAAAGGTATGTTCTTGTGCATTCTTGGTGTGTATGTGTTATACTCAAGCTCTGTGCTACAGTGCACCATTTTGCCTCCTTTGCTTCTGATTTCTTTAACTCTCTACTAAAATTTTCTGTGGGAACAAAAAATAATAATAAATATTCAATATCTTCCTGATTGTAGGCAGTATTTCTGAAGATTAAAGGCGCCATAATGATAAGCATGTTTGACTGAGAGATTGTATATCTATCTCTGCTGATAGATTGTATATCTATCCCTTAATGGAGAATAATAGATGCTTTCTATGTTATATCATATAAGAAATAAAGAAACATAATACATTTAATAAATACCCCCATTAGAATTTGCATATATATTATAATTATTTTGACTTTCTAAAACAGTTTATTGAATTGAGCTGCCCAATGAAAAATGATGAATTATTAGAATAGTTTACTCTTCATTTATGTTTCCATGCATTAAGATATAGTTTTAAGATAATTTTGGAAAATATGCTGGCTATATACTAAAGTATGACTATAATACCATATTATAGGACTAATTATTCAGCATACATTTTATAAAAATAAGTCTTGAATATTCATTGGAAGGACTGATGCTAAAACTGAAACTCTAATACTTATTGAATTTCTATGCAAATTACACCATGTGAAATACTGGGCTGGATAAATCACATGCTGGAAACAAGATTGCCAGGAGAAATATCAACAACCTCAGATATGCAAACGACACCACTCTAATGGCAGAAATTGAAGAGAAACTAACAGCGTCTTGATGAAGGTGAAAGAGGAGAGTGAAAAGCCTGGCTTGAAACTCAATATTCAAAAAACTGAGGTCATGGCATCCGGTCACATCACTTCATGGCAAATAGAAGAGGAAAATTGGAAACACTGACTGATTTTATTTTCTTGGGCTCCAAAATCACTGCGGACAGCGACTACAGCCATGAAATTAAAACATACTTGCTCATTGGAAGAAAAGCTTTGACAAACCTAGACCACATATTAAAAAAGCAGAGATATTACTTTGCCAGCAAATGTCTGTATAGTCAAAGCTATGGTTTTTCCAGTAGTCATGTAAGGATGTGAGAGGTAAACCACAAACAAGGCTGAGTGCTGAAGAATTGATGCTTTCAAATTGTGATGCTGGAAAAGACAATTGAGAGTCTCTTAGACAGTAAGGAAATCAAACTGGTCAATCCTAAAGGAAATCAACCTTGAATATTCTTTGGAAGGACTGATGCTGAAGCCTTAGTATTTTGGCCACCTGATATGAAGAGTCCACTCATTGGAAAAGATTCTGATCTTTGAAAGCAAAAGGCAGAGATGGCAGAGGATGAGATTGTAAGATAGCATCTCTGGTTTAATGGACATGACTTTGAGCAAACTCCGTGAGATAATGAAGAACAGGGGAACCTGGTGTGCTGCAGTCCATAGGGTAGCAAAGAATCAGACAGGACTTAGAGCCTGATCAAAAGAACATTTGAAAGACATGAAACCTTTTTAGTTTTGAATACTTTTAGTGAAAAAAAAAAAGATAAATACATGTTTTATTTATGTAGGCCTTATTTGGTTCAGAGGTTATTTGATATAATCGAGATAGCTGGATATATAAAAATATTAGAGATTTTTATCAATGATGTCATAATGAAGCAACCACTGCCATTATGTCATGTTTTGAAACTTAGTCTATTAGTTTCATTCATATTTTAACCCTTATGTAAATGAACATTTGAGTAAAATTTCCAACTTCCTTAAATCACTTATTTTTATTTTTAAAATTATATTCCTTCATGAAGTACTTATCTGGCAACTGGAAAGAATACATACAACCCATAAAATAAGGAAAAAAATGTTTTACATTAGTAATTATGGTATATTGCCTTTCAGCTCTTGTTGCTTTTAGTTATGATCAAGCGTTATTTCTACCAAAACTTCAGAATGAATACAGCTAGTTTTGATTGATGGCAAAATGAGTGATGATAATATGACATAATGGATTGTGACCAAGTAGGTAATATTAATAAATTTTTCTTTTAAATGCATAAGTCAAGATAAAAATCTTAAATATAGACTATTTGTAAAGCTAATGCAAATGATTTTTCTACTTTAAGTTTTAGTATGAAGAAAGTTTTAATTGACTTTCTATGTGTAGGATACTGCTTGAAATTATATGCTGAGATCAAAGTGGGTCCTGACATTTGGGAGGCATGCCCCTATCAATGAAAAAAGATAGTTGTCCTTACTAAAAATCATCCTTTTAAAGGATGTTGGTTTTTTTTGTTTAACTCAATAGCTCTTTGAATTAATATTAAGATTGTTGACTAGATTGGAATGAAATCTCTGTGAAGAGAGAAATTGCCAGGGAAATAAAATATTAAAAGATTCCAAACAACTTCTAAAATATATTTTTTCAAAATATAATAAATTTGACTATACTAAGACTTTATTTTCTTTTAATTAATTAGTGGCATTCCTTACATCAAAGGACATTCATTCATCCAAGGGAAAGAACACAACCACACCTCAATCCAAAAACACACAAATAAGCAAGACAAAGTAGTAAACTGAATTTTATATATATATAAATATATGATATACATGTATATTATATATATACACATATGTAAGTGTAACAGAGTCACTTAGTAGCCTAGATACTTTCATTTTAGGACAAAAAAGAGACTCTGCATTGTATATTTTGGGCATGAATCAGACTTGGGCTTTGCAGCTTCAAACAGAATGCTGTAGATACTAACAAGTGCACAAATTTCATGATGAGGGAATAGACACATTTTGTACAATTATAGTATTATAATAGGAGACTCTAATTCCTATCACACCTAGTAGAAGAAAAAGAGAAGAGGGAGAAAATAAATTCCTGGTTGATCTAAAGACACCAAACTAGTGAAAAACTAACACTACTCTTGAATGAAAGAATGACTTTTCCTAAATTTAACCAAAAGAGACTTTTTCAAGTTTTAACAAAATAGTGCTTGAGTTAGAGTAAATACATGTTTAGTTTACAGTTTTGTCCACCTGAGTTTGCATTTTGTACATTTTAAATCTCTTCCACTGTGTGAGATTTAAACTAGAAGTTCTCTCAAAGTACAAAGTGCTCAAAGAGTAAATTTTCATATATAGCTTTGTATTCTAGGAGATACAACCAGTTTTGTTTTGTTTTGTTTTTTTTAAACAATAACCCACTGAAAAGGTAACCAAATTGTGGACAGAATTTCGAGTAAAACAGTCTTACAAAAGGTTGCTTCATCAGGCAGGATGACAATCCACATTCTTATGATATATGAAAAGATTTAGGTTATTTTCATAGAATATGGTTTACTTATTGGGTCAGTTGCTTCAGTCTTGCCCAATTCTTTGTGACTCCATGTACCATAGCCCACCTGGCTGCTCTGTCCACGGGATTCTCCAGGCAAGAATACTGGAGTGGGTTGCCATTTCCTCCTCCAAGAGATCTTCCCAACCCAGTTATCAAAAGCGCATCTCTTATGTATCCTGCACTGGCAGGCAGGTTCCACCTGGTAAGCCCGGTTCACTTACAGTTAGATAACTTAAAATAAGTTGTAATTCACACTCAGCTGATTTAGGAAATTCTTACAAATGTGTGACTTTTACACTTCACATAAGTACATAAAGTAGATTTAAACCTGCCAGAAATATAGTAAAATAAAGAGAACCATAGTTAATGGTCTTTCATTTGAGAATGGGTAGTAGCATCTTAAGCAAAAATTTTATCCATACAAAAAAATAGTATTTCAAGTTGTAATTCAAACAAGTGTAACAGTTAACTGATGATTCATGGTCATATCCCAAATAGTCTATCAACTCATACTCTAGCCTGTACCTCTAAAGCACTGATCATTGATAGCATTATAGACCCACTGTAGAAACCATCAGACTGCTAAACCAGCCAAGTGATCTGGTCTCTGTTTTTTAACAAAAGCAAAAATTATGTTTGGCACACAGTCATTTAATAAGCTGATCTTTTAGGTGAACAGTGACGTTTTTCAATGAAGACTTAAGAAGCACAGGACACACACAGGTTACACCATTCAAACTGAAATGGTTTGGATAGAATCAGGAGGACAGAAAGCCACACGTGGACACTTAGCCCTGTCAGATAAATATAAAGAATAGATTAAAAGGCTATAGACAATGTTAAAAAATGATTTAGGACTCAAATTCCTAGTGTGGATTTGGGCAGCAATTTATTGAAGTATTTCTAACTGTATTGATTCTATGATACACAAGGAACACAACACACACAAAAAAAACTAATTAAACTCCTTCAATAAACTAATTTAGTTTTTGACAACCAACTCACTCATTCAGATTATTTAATTAGCTTTCTATGCTTCATTTTATATCATACATACATATGCTATGGTGGGGAGGTGACTTCTAGTTAACAATGAGGCAGGTATATGGAATTAAAATAGACAATAAATTGACAGGTATAGAAATCAGGTCTTCCCTGGTGGTTCAGTCAGTAAAGAATCTGCCTGCAATGCAGGAGACCTGGGTTCAGTCCCTGGGTTGGGAAGATTCCGCTGGAGGAGGAAATGGAAACTCACTCCAGTATTTTTGCCTGGAGAATCTCCATGGACAGAGAAGCCTGGCGGGTTGCAGTCCATGGGGTCACAAAGAGTCGGATACAACTGAGTGACTAAGCACAGCACATAGAAATTAGATACTGATACAAGTACGGTGTTTAAGACTTAGCACCTGTAACTAATGCTAACTTGGTGATAAGCAATTAATTGCATACATTATTTTTTTTAAGTTTAGGCCCAATATTTTTGAATAATGGAATATTATAATAAGAGAGCCAAGGAAGATACTCACTGCTTTAAATAAATGCTCCTTTAAATAGAAATCTCCTTCATAAAATAGAAGCTCTCTAGCTGTGAGACTAAAAAATATCATACAGATTTCCTGAAACAAATATGAATCTCTAATAAAATTTATATGGGACTCTTTTTTTTTTTCTAAATTCTTCCTTTGAACATATGGAAATGGAATAATTTATAAAAGCCTGATCTCATCCAGGATTTGAAAAATTTACACAGTTCATGCTTGGAAATAGTTTACATGTATACTATTCATGTTATATTGAGTTGGTCCACAAAACAATGGTATTTATTTCTAATAGAAAATTACAGTTAATATTTAAACAATAAAAATATATTTAGAATTAAAAAAATAAGTTGAACTTAAATGGAAATACGGTTTATAAATAATTAAGTTTCTTAAGTTGGGCATAATATCAAAAGTACAAAAGAAGTGTACAAAGTACTGAAATGTATTTTACTGGCAGTATTTAAAGGTCATCTGTGTGTTCTATATTTGTTAATTTTCATATATATATATATAGTAAACAGTAACAGATGCCAATTAACATAATTGGATGTTCAGAAAATAAAATTAATGCCTTTATTACTCATAATGTATTCACCCAGAGGTTTCATTAGCTTCCTAATGTAATATTAACGAGGAAAATAACTAAATTATGCTGGTCCCCAAAACTGTGAACTGTAAGTTAATCATGAAATCCCTATTCTCCTTTCACTGAAGTTTCTTCTGCACAGGTTTTCTCTTAGATTCTCGTTCATAGATCACAAAAGAACAATTTGGGTTACTTCTAGAATTAATTAGATGTTTGTATGAAAGCCACTAGAACAACTGTTCCCCTTGTGAGTTCATAAGCTGTTTAATTTGCTCTTGTCTTTTCACTCAGAGAACCTGGCAAACCACAATAAAGCACAGTGTGTACAGACCGTAAGCCAATTTTCTGCCCAAATTATTCACTTTCATTTACTAAGCTAGTTTAAAATGTGCACACACTAACACTTTTTAACCTTACTGGGGACACGTCTGAGGCACTCTTCATTCAACGAAAAATGATATAGGATAATGTTTTCCTGGCCTATCCTTAAAGACCAGTTCAGTTAGTTGTAGTCTTTGTTCAGAAAATTAGCTTGATTATTTCCCTCTTGGTTTAGACAGAACTATACCACTGATTTATCCAGTATTTAACAACTCATCTAATGTGTTTATTTCTTAGATTTCATTTAATTCAAGGAAGGTGGGCATTCTAATGTCTTTAAATTAAAACACACATAATACATTTCAGATTAGATTTAAACTCTTAAAAAAATGACTAATCTTGGGATAATTCCAATGTATCCCATTCTACTACAAATTTTAGAGAAAGAATACGTGTTACTAGTAATTCTGTAGTGATTGCCAATATGCTTTTCAACCAGCATGAAATCCTAAATAATGCCTACTATGACCCTTCATGAGGATGAAGTGACTTTAGAAATTGCAACTTGACACTCAAGGAGAGAAATCTAGTCCCTCACACTCGAATGTAGTAACAACATAGTCTCTGGGTCATGCCAACACCTGGGCCCGTCTGTGAGATGGGCACTGTGCCACACAGAAGGTAGAATGTCAATTTCAACAGCATGTAGATGCCAATATGTGGATGTCAAAGTGATGGCCTGTGGAACTCATCAAATAGCTGATCTTTTGTAAGAAAATCCTCTCAATAGCAAGCAATGCCAAATGAAGGCCAAATGCTTCATTACTAGTCTTCACAGCTGCTGATGCTTGTGGGCATTCACAACATCAAAGAATATTTCTTCCTCCAGTCCTGTTTCCAATCTGCCTGAGAGCTAGTCATTTTACATAAAGAAAAAAAAAATGATGGGATCATTTTCAGAAACAAGGACATTTTATTTATCTTGTTATGTAACAACTTCTTTAAATGTCTTAATATTTTTACTAAATGGCAGATTTAACAATTAGTAACAATGTTGCTTTAATCATGCAGTAATAATTTATATAGTTCATGGAGGATTCCCTTGAGGATAAGATATGAATATTTTATACATGTGTGGGTGTATGAGAGCATGTAAAAATTTTAGGTTGTAATTAACACATTAAAGAATGTGAGCGTTTAATGTTCTAGAACTGGCTTACAAAGGTCAGGTATCATGCTTAAATAAATCCAGACTCAATTCAACTTAAGTAATAATGGATATTGCTAGTACGAATATAAGTTCAATTTGTTTAGGCTAAAGATCCAGTCAAATTTCCCTTTAGCTTTGATTTCCTGTTTGGGAGGCAAGGTGGTTGTGGGTTTAGAGAATGAAATGAATGGCTTTTTTCTGGAAATTACATTGGGTAGAAAATTTTGTTCTTTATTTGTGAAGAACAGTCATTTTAAGGTTTTCTTGGTCTGAGGCATTTTTGGTTTTTTTTAATTTCAACCATTTCTAAGCCAAAATCTCTTGCAAACAGCAGTCTCATGTCCTATATCTGAAGTTATTTATGTTTCCTCAGTAAGTAAGCTCCCCGTCAGGGGCAAGGACATGATTCCATTGCATCCTATGGGCTACATACCAGTTACTGGATTACTGTAACTCAGCTGTAAAAAGATACAGATTACAAAACCCTCTGCTTATCTTCAATTTTCCTTATAAGGGAAGACTTTATTACTAACCAAAATAAAAATATTTCACACGGAATTAGTTGTCACAAATCAAAAACCCCACAGAGTTCTTTGTCACTAATAAACAAAAATCATGTGACAATCATCCATTCCCTTCCTGAAAATACAATATTGATATTTTATGAAATGAACAGCAAGTAGCTAAAGTTTCTACTAAGTATACAGAGTAAGAACATGCAACTAAGACTAACAGCTCTGGGAACATAGACAGGTGGTTTAAATTATTTTTAAGCCTCATTTCCTCATCTGAAAATGGAAATGACCTTAAAAGAGTTGCTGAGAGAACGGAAATTGCATAATGTTTCTAAAGTATTTAATACTAAGATCAGCACTTGACTGTTCTTAGTACATGTAAGCAAGTAGAATTATTATGCCAGCAATTCACTTTAACCTTCATATATCTTTTAAAATAGTGTTTTTTTGTTTTAGAAATATGTTTGCTGTAAGAGTTTTGTAAAATAGAGAAAAATTAAAATAATTTGTACTACACTGAGATGAAAACCATTATATTTTCCTTGTGTTGCATAGTCTATGGCTCCCATTTCTGACCCTCTCCAGAAACAGCCAATCTGAATATAATCTTACCACTGTAAAATTTATAATTTTTATGCAGAGCAAAATGAAATTTGGATTCACTTTATGTATATGTAACTCTTTCATTTCCCAATGATTTAAAGAATATCCTATAATATTTGTGCAAATTAATACTTCTGTGTTACACTGTGAAACTGTACCAAAAATATACCTTATCTGTCTCTGCATATGCATTTCTATGTATTTACAGAAAAGAAGAAATGTCAATTAAAACAATGCTATTAGCTTTTTAAAAAAATATATAACAAAAAATAAAGCTAATATTTAAATTCTAATTATGTTTGCATTTGGTTGAGCATGGTACTTCTGTTGATATCATTACAGCTATTTAATGATCTCAAATTTGAGCCAAAATTTCCAGTGGCTCTGGGAAAACACATTAAAAGTGCATTTGATCGTTAGAATACTACAGTATGTGTGTACCAGCCTGCATGTCCCACAGGAATTGGAATGAAACAAGAAAAAATGAGTATTTTCTGTGTTTGCTTTGAAATTTTACATGCTTATCTTAGCTCCGTGTTAAATATTCAAGACTGCAAAAATATCTCTAAGATATATTGAATCCAACTCTGAATTATTCAGTTTAATATGATGCAGGGATCATATGGATAATTGAAATTCATAGACGATAAAGATGTCAGACAATAGCTGCTCACTCTTCCCTCACAGCTGCATTTACAAGAGCTGCTATTAAGATCGGTTCGAGTTTCCCCTGCTCTCCATGAACTTGGACAGCTTCCAAGGGAGAAGACAAATAACAAACTGGCAGGTAGCTGGAGGCTAAAGGGATATACCAAGGTGATCAGAACAGCCTATATGCGAATAATCAGCATTGCCTAACAGAAAGGGACCTGATGTAGACAGTACAGGGATAACTTGTAATTAATATTTTAAAATTAATCCTCTTGACTGCTGAGAAAATGAGGATAAAAATATGCTTAATCTTACAGAACTGTGACTCATATCAACCAATAGAAAATGTTGACTAAATCTTCTTTTGACTTTCATTTTTTAAAAATTTAAATAAAATTTTTTTAAAAGCCTGTGGATGTATTATCATGGAGAAGAAGGCAAACAGTGAAGACGGATTAAGAAGGTTTAAGTCTCCATTTTGTCACAACTGCCTTGGTGACTTTGGGAGAGTAGCTTAATGTTTTCTGTTACCATTGTTATTGTAACTACAAAATAGGTATAACAATAGTTCTTGCCTCAATGGGTGGTTGTGAGAATTAATGAGACTAGTGCATATTGTATTGTTACCTACTGCTGTATAACAAATCATTGCAAATATTGTTGCTTAAAATAAACATTTTATTTTCTCAGCATTCCCATGAGTCTGGAATCCAGGCACAGCTTAGTTGTGTCCTCTATATAGGGTCTTCACAAAGTTGCAATAAAGGTATCTGACAAGAGGCTCAACTGAGAAGTAATCAGCCTCCAGGTGCACTCAACCTGTTGACAAAGTTCATTTCTTTGAGGATCCATGGCCTTTCTATGGTCTTCAGTATCGTATGACACTGGCCTTCTGCAAATACCAATATGATTTATGAAAAACAAGACTGAAAATGCCAAATCTCTTACCTTTAATGAAACAAACAGATGCACTTTTAGATACTGTTCTTCCTTTAGATTTTGTATAATTTTATTTGGTGACCCAACTGTATATATGTGGATAAACTGGTTACTAACAGTTGCAACAATAGTTGTATTACTCAGATGCAAACATTTGATTTGAGGCTGTTTCACTGGGTCTTCCCTTGTGGCTCAGGTGGTAAAGAATCCGCCTGCAATGCAGGAGACCTGGGCTTGATTCCTGGATTGGGAAGATCCCCTGGAGAAGGGAAAGACCCACTCCAGCATTCTGGCCTAGAGAATTCCATAGACTGTATAGTCCATGGGGTCACAAAGAGGCGGACACGACCGAGCGACTTTCACTTTCCTTTCACTTTCATTGTGTTGAAGTACTCTGCTTACAAAAAAACTCATCATGTGCTTCTCTAAATAGCTCCAGTTCTAGCATGGAAAAGCTTTATTAACCAATAGAAGTTTTAAATAATACGGAACTTGCAAAAAAATTGAAGGCTGCCTTCAATTGGCTGTTGTTTGGCTGCCCTAGGCATCTTGTTACATAGATCTGTCAATAAAGTCTCTTCTCTCCTTCAAACACAGTGAGGGAGAAAAAAATCTCCAGAGCTAGGCTGCCAACCCATTAGCCTTTTATCATGTAATGCAATCTTGGTAATAACATCCCATCACCTTTGCCGTATTTTATTGTTTGGAAGTAAGTTACTGGTTTTGCTCACACTCACAAGGGGGCAATTACACAAGGGCATGAACACCAGGAGGCAGGGCTGATGGGAAGCCAACTTAGCTTCTGACCACCACTGACCAAGAAGAAGCAAACCTGAAGCAGCTCATCCATGCCTTGATCTGACTTGCATGTTGCGATTTTTGGACTTTTAGCAAATACTGTTATGAGATGAGACTCTTGGAAACCTTGGGAAGACATCAATATAATTTGCTTGTGAGAGAGACGTGAGTGATTCTGATCCCAAAGGAGGCCTGGGATGGACAACTCTAATGGCCTTCCTGTGATTCCCAATTCCTGAAGGTCACACATTTGTGAATTCCCCTTCCTCTGAATGTGACAAGAATCTGTGTCTTGATCCTAACCAACACAATATGGCAAAGGTGAAGGGATGTCACTCCCATGACATTACATTATATAAAACTGTCTTGCTAGTCAACTTGGTCTTGACACTCCCCCCCCACCCCTGCAGGATGGATTAAGTCAACAACCATGTTAAGCAACTCCCATCATGTTTGGTAAGTGTTAGTACAGGTGTCCTTAGTAACAGAGGTTGATGTGTAGGAGCTGAGTGGCGATAGCCAACAAAAGCCAAGATCCTCCGTCCTTTAACCATAGAGAAATCAACCCTAACAACAAACTATGTCAACTTGAAAGTGAATTTATCCTCAGTTGAGGCTCTAAATAAGAACATTACCAGTCCAATGCCTTGGCTGCTGCCTTGTGAGATCCCAAGCAGTGATGCTATGGTTGGACTCCTGAGCCACAGAAACACTGACATAATGGATAGGTATTGTTTTAAATTGCTAAGTTTATGCTAATTTGCTACATGGAAATAGATAATGCTCTTGAAAGTTCTTTAAAAGTGACTTCTCATGTTAAGAAATCAATAAAGATAAGTGCTTGTCTCCTCCCCAAACCCAAACACACACAGAGGCAGTACAATATCAAGATTCAGACAGCAGATTCTAGAGTGAGACCTTGAGTTAAAAACTTGGCTCCACTATTGACTGATTGACTATTGGCTAATGCCTCAGCAGTGGATAGGTAACTTCTCTGAGCCTTGGTTTTCCATCTGTAAGGGAAATAAAAGCAGCATGTACCACACAGAGTTGAATACGAAGACCTAGCAAGTTAATAATGTAATCATTAGAAAATTATGCACACATATAAAGACTCAACAGATTAAAATTATTACTATTATGTGAGTAAAAATTTATTATAGTCACCAAAATAGGTCTCCCTATAATCTGCTTTTTAAATCTGTTTCTTCTAATAAAATACTAGATAAAATTGTCACTCGAAATAATTTGAAGGTACTTTAAAGAACACCAGTACCACTTATTTTAAAAGTATCAGGTAATTAAAAATCTCCAGTTCCTGTTTCAGAGAGAATTCCCAAATTTTAAAAATGCTTACGTTTTCAATATTTTAGTTGTAGATCCTTTGGTATCTCTGAACTACTAGGGAATGTTACAAAAGGTATTTACTTTCCATTGCATAGAGCTAAACTTGGTGGAAATGATATCACAATGTGGTAGGTACAGACTATAAGTAGTTATAGTTTCAGAAAGGGGTCATTGCTTAGCTCTAATATAAGGAAACTGATAGTCGCTACTGAATACCAAGCAACTAATAGCTTTGATATGTAATACAACCCAGCATTCTATGTTTCACACTGTTTCCCAAAACATTTAAAGAAGTGGTACAAAATGGATATTTAATAAATATTATTGGAAGAGGTGATTTTAAAATGTAATTTTTTTCTATTTTATGATTACAGAATCAATACATTAAAATATTAAAACAGTATGGGCAGATGGAACAAAGTAGAAGCTTCATTTTACTTGAATCCCACAAATTACAGTACTTCCCATAGTTAATAGCTGGTAATTTTTGATAAGACATTTGAACATTTCTATGCAATACATGCATATGTGTGTATTGAATATATTATATTATGTAAGGGTAGAGAAATATTTAAATAGTTAAAGTTCTTGCATTTTGAGACAACATATCTTTGAGTTAATTTCATGTCAGATATTTTAGTTTCCTCATTCCTTTCTAATTTCTAGAGAGTATTCTTATTACAGGTATGTCACAATCTACTAATCTCAATTGATGAACATTTAGGTGATGTCAAGTAATTTCTTACTTAAGTACTTCATACTGGACATCCCCTTTTGCAACTATATTAGTGACAAATGTGATATTTACTGTAAGATTTAGAGGTACTAACATTGTGCACAATTTTAGTTAAGAAAGATATGTGTACATGTCTAAATAAGAACTACAGTTAAATAAATGCTTACATTTAATCTTTTTCTCTTCTCCATGTTAATTTAACTCAATTTAACAAGTAACGCACTGAATAGGGTAATTTTAAAGTCATTGTTTGAATTTCAATTTGTGTTTCTTTTCTGGGAGGAAGCTTTACAGCCCTGAAGTATTCAGTGGGAGTAGGGGGAGGGGAAGGGAGAGTGAGACCAGTTCTCCCCAAAAGGAAGGAGTGTTTCACTGATGTTTAGAATTGCTGGCTTTGGTCAGTTTTATTATTTTTTAATGTTTTTATTAGAAAATATTCTGCCTTATTGTCTGAATGCAGGGCTGACTTCTCCCACAGGTGCACAGTCCACCCGACTCCTACCCTGACCCACACATACACACACATCTTGGTATACCACTGCTGTGTAGTCTGGCTGTGAGCAAGAGAAAATGTTTGCTAATGGAATACTCCGATACTTTGGCCAGCTGATACAAAGAGCTGACTCATTGGAAAAGACCCTGATGCTGGGAAAGATTGAGGGCAGGAGAAGAGGGGGATGACAGAGGATGGGATGGTTGGATGGCATTACCGACTCAATGGACATAGGTTTGGGTGGACTCCAGGAGTTGGTGATGGTCAAGGAGGCCTGTTGTGCTGCGGTTCATGGGGTTGCAAAGAGTCGGACATGACTGAGCAACTGAACTGAACTGAACTGAATGGTTTTCTCAACACATTCTGACTGACTATAAATACTTTTCACGAATCTGACTTTTTTTACTGGAATATAATTGCTTTACAATGTTATGTTAGTTTCTGCTGTAAGACAACGTGGATCAGGAGGCAGATTTTTACTGTCTGAGACAACAGGGAAGCCTATACTGTATAAAGGATTTATCTAAAGTCCAAAAATTAATTAAATAATGAACTATAAATATACTGTTTAATTCTGTACATGTCTACTAAAGGACTCAACATGTTAGGTAGTCCTAAAAAGCAGTTGTTAACATTCACAGTATTGTTACTCTGTCAAAATCTACAATTTGTCAATGAGAGGTACCAAAGATTTATTAATCTCCATTCCTACTGGGGGTGAAATTTAATTAGTAAAATTAAATTAGCACCCATTACAACTAATTAATCTGTTTTTTGATGATAACACACAATTATGGTTCTTGTCATCATGGTAAAAAAAATTATAGTATCTTATGTGATTTTGCTAACAATCAAATTTCAATATAAAATACATTCCTACATATATTAACAGGGATTTTGCAGATAATTTCTCACATTGTAAATTTTGTAGAAAGAAATTATTTCAGTACTGAGTAAGAGAAGCATATTTAAGTGGAGGACATTTTCAATTTATCTTGACAAATAACATTATTTATAAGTAAAAGAAAGATAATTCCATATTTGGGTGATGGTGATGGGAAAGGTGAGAGAGAGAACAAAAATTAAAATACCCTAAAATCTTGTCATATTGTGAACTGTATTATAGATATTGATCACTTTTATTTGAATTGGTATAACTGACATGAACATAAATGTTTATGAAATGTGTAAGTGCAAACTTTATAAAACTAGAACTAATGTTCAGACTATTAAAACAATTAAAATAAAAATGAGAATTATATTAAGATAAACAAGTCAATCTATCAAATATAAGAAAAAAATAGGTGGTGAGTAAGAAACACAATACATCAAATGGAAAATAACATAATAAACCCATACATATAATTCATTAAATAACTATAACTAGGTGAAAAAATCTTATAAAAATGGGATTTAAATCAGTATCAAATAGCAAACTAAAATCTTAGATGTATACTTTTTAAAAGAAATAAAACAGATGACAACAAAACTTTCAAAATTAAAGGTAGAAAAAACATACAAGATAAATGCTTACAAATAGAAAGCATGAGTAGCAATATTCATAGTAATAAAGATAGAGTCAAGATAAAAATGGAATCAATAGATATTTCATATTGGTAAATGTATTAATAGATAAAAATATATAACAGACTTTTTGCAGCATTCAACATAGCTTTGAATTATATTAATCATTATGTATTAAAATAGAGTGAAGTAAGCCAGAAAGAAAAAGACCAATGCAGTATACTAATGCATATATATGGAATTTGAAAGATGGTAACGATAATCCTATATACGAGACAGAATAAGAGACACAGATGCATAGAACAGTCTTATGGACTCTGAGGGAGAAGGTGAGGGTGGGACGTTCTGGGAGAATAGCATTGAAACATGTATATTATCATATGTGAAATGGAACACCATTCCATGTTCGATGCATGAGACAAATGCTCAGGGCCGGGGCAATGGGATGACCCAGAGGGATGGGATGGGGAGGGAGGTGGGTGGGGGGTCCAGGAAGGGGAACACATGTAAACCCATGGCTGATTCATGTCAATGTATGGCAAAAACTACTACAATATTGTAAGGTAATTAGCCCCCAACTAAAATAAATAAATTTATTTAAAAAAATAAATAAATAAAATAAAATAAAATATAAAAAGAAAGTTGTAAAACCACATAATGGTAGAAGATAAAATTAAATAAAATGATATAATAAATTATTAAGTAAAACTGAGTCTATGAGGCAAGAGAAAATTGAGACCTTCCAAGATGCAAGGAAACTGTGAACTTAACTTTTGTACTGAAAGTTTTTATTAAAATTCTGAACTTGATTTTTATTTTCAATTTCATTGCATAGATCAGAGGGAAGCTAGAGAAACTCCAGTGTCTTCCAAAGCTTGCCAATTTTGTAGGAAATGCTTCACAAGAGCTGGATTGTGAAGAACTACAATTAAGAGTGAATTAGACATATTCCTTGACCTTGCAAGAAATCTGGAGCAAAATATTATTTTTCAAACTTACTACAGAATTAATAAATGTATTTCATGAGATTTCATGATTACAAGCTAAAAAAGAATGTCCTAAATTTGTTTAAACCAAATGAACACTACCAAGATAATTCAGAAAAACTTCAAGAATATAAATTGAGTTAAAATTTTTCTGACCTGTTAATATTCATGAATATATGGTAAAAAAAATAATACTTTCTTAAAGAAACATCTTTATTTCTGGCTTCAAAGAATTTCCACAAAAATTTTTAAATAAATTCAAGGAAATGGTTCTAAAATTAAACACACACACACATGGCACCATGATTGAAAATGAACAGAAACTCCATATATTTACATTACCAGGTAAGATTTCAATATCTTTTCAGAAATAAAAAAATAATGAACATATGAGCAAGCAGCATAGAAAAATACATAATTTCCAAAAAATTTCTTTTAAAACCCACATAGAATGTCTATAAATTAAAAAAAAAGATCTTAAAGTAAAAAGCCCATTGAAAACAGAAAGCACAAGAAATAACCACCAAAGGATAATAACTATTACACATTATCCAAAGTACAATACAAAAGATAAAGATCTGAAAAACATAAATATATGACAACAGACAGGAAAGTCAGAGTAAAGAAGTGTACAGTCAGCCTATCTGGAGTTCCAAACCAAGAAGAAATAGAAATTTGGATTGAAGTACTACTTAAAACTGAAATATCTTAAAAAATTTCAGAAATTATAAAAAATACCAACAGTACAAGTTTTCAATTAATAAAAAATTCCCCAAACATAGCTATATCATGGTGTTGATACCTCAGTACACTTAAAATCATAAAATTCTTAATTTTGTCTAAGACAAAAGACAGATTACTTTCAAAAGTAATCATCTGATGGTCAATTTCATAGCAGCAGGAAAGGAAGTCAGATGAAATTGGAATCATATTTTCAATTTGCTAAGAGTTTATCTGTATCAAGCTAGAATTCTATACTCTTTGGAGGTAACTATCAAGAATGAGGAACAATAAAAAGGGGATTTTTATAACATAAACTGCAGGTTTTATGGAAATAATCCATTAGTAAAGAAAGGTAAAAAACAAAAAACATGCTATGAAGGAGAATATCACCAATACTCTGCAGTGTAGTGGAATGGAATCTAAAATATGCAGTGCTTCCAGTGAGAAAAATATCATGGCTATCAATTTAGCACAGATTGTGTTTCAAACAACCCCCAAATTCCAGCAGCTTAAAATGAAGTTTATTTCTTGTCTTGATATATGTTAACCACTAGCTGGACAGAGGTTTTGTCTTCATCATGACTAAACAGCCTTTAGAACACTCATCTCTCCAAATCACAAGGAAAGAGGTCGCTGAGGGCATTCCTTGTCATTAAGTGATCTGGTCTAGAGAAGGAACATATTATTTGCATTCTCAGCTGGTTGGTCAGTACTAATTTCTGAGCCTACTCATCCCTAAGGGATTATGCAATGTCACCATGTGCTCAGAGGAAGAAATAACCTGAAATCTTGGAAAACAGCATTAGTGACTACCACATATGGACAGGTAACGTATTTAACAGGAAGAATGTCAAAGAACAAAGAAACAGATGTTGGTACATGTGTAGATCTCCTAGTAAGTGCTGGTGGAAATTTTGTTATAATTGTTTCATGTGAAACAAGATTACCATCTGAGCCAAAAATGGGTATGAGGCATTGGATAAGAGAGGAGAACACATGACACAGAACAGAAAATTGGGGTAAATGAGCTAGAAAAACATATTTTCAGTCAGCATAAAGTATCTACACGACATTAAAAACCATAACTTAAATGGGGCACAGTTAACTGGACTGTGTGCTTCTCCCACTCACATTCAACTGGTACAAGGAGGAGGAAAGTTATATTTAATAAGGCTACATTTTTTCCAACATAGTATGCAAGGGAGAAAGAGGCAAATGAGTTGATAGTGATGCATTTTTTTAAAAACTGATTTTGAGGGGACTTCCCTGGTAGTCAAGTGGTTAAGACTTTGCTCTTCCACTGCATTGGTTGAGAGTTCTATCCCTGGTTGGGGAAGTTCCACATGTCACATGGTACAGACAATTTGTTTTTTAATTGAAGTATAGTTTATTTATAATGTTGTTAAATTCTCAGTGTATGCATTTTAATGATAAACCACAGAATTTAACCTAGGAAAAGAGGGGAGAAGTGCATGAGGGTGAGATGTTTGAAGCTGAGGTTATTGAGTTAGTTACTGGTAAAGACTGGAAGATAGTAGTCGAGTCCAGTACAAGCAAAATCTTTGGGGGAGGTGAATTCAAGTAATTGAGAGGACAATGTATTAGAAGATACATTATTGTGCTATGTTGATACCATAATCACTAAAGATAGAGATTGGGTAGAATAAGAGAGACTGATAATGAGAATGGGCTAAAAGAGAATTAAGAGATAACTGATAAAGAAGTGGCAGTTAATTTGAATCCATACAATACAAAGATATGGGAAGGAATAGCTTTAAAAGTGCCAAAGAATAGAAAAGATCACGTACAAGCTCAGAGATAAGAATGGTGTAGGACTGAAAACCAGCATGATCCATCTTAGTGACCTCAGCAAATATCCAGGTTTCAACTATAGCTAGAAACTGAAAAGATCTGTCAGAGAAGCAGTTGAGTATATACAGAGTATTGGCGACAATGGAAAATAACTGTCAGAGGCCAATGGGAAAGAAATCCTGAAGTTGGAAATAAGTGGGAGATGGAGGCAGATTAGGAAAACATGAAGCCATATGACATTTAAAGAGTGAAAAAATAACAGGGGCATAGAATCTGGGTGTTAGCTGGCTATAATAGGGATAAAAGATATAATTAGATTAGTTCTGCTATGTGGTGGCAGGTAGTTCAGTTCAGTTGCTCAGTAGTGTCCGACTCTTTGAGACCCCATGGAATGGGGCACACCAGGCTTAACTGTCCATCACCAACTCTCAGAGCTTACTCAAACTCATGTCCATCAAGTCGGTAATGCCATCCAACCATCTCATCTTCTGTTGTCCCCTTCTCCTCCCACCTTCAATCTTTCTCAGCTTCAGGGGACTCTTCAAAGGAGTCAGTTCTTCACACTAGGTGGCCAGAATATTAGAGTTTCAGCTTCAGCATCAGTCCTTCCAATGAATATTCAGGACTGATTTCTTGAGGATGGACTGGTTGGATCTCCTTGCTGTACAACAGACCCTCAAGACTCTTCTCCAACACCACAGTTCAAAAGCACCAATTCTACTGTGCTCAGATTTCTTTATAGTCCAACTCTCACATCCATACATGACTACTGGAAAAACCATAGTCTTGACTGGATGGGACCTTTATTGGGCAAAGTAATCTCTCTGCTTTTTAATATGCTATCTAGGTTGGTCAAAGCTTTCTTTCAAGAAGCAAGTGTCTTTAAATTTCATGACTGCAGTCACCATCTGCAGTGATTTTGGAGCGTCCCCCCCCCCCAAAATAAAGTCTCTCGCTATTTCCATTTTTTTCCCCATCTATTAGCCATGAAGTGATGGGACCGGATACCATGATCTTAGTTTTCTGAATGTTGAGTTTTAAGCCAACTTTTTCACTCTCCTCTTTCAGTTTCATCAAGAGGCTCTTTAGTTCTTTGCTTCCTGCCTTAAGGGTGGTGTCATCTGCATATCTGAGGTTATTGATATTTCTCCTGGCAATCTTGATTCCAGCTTGTGCTTCCTCCAGCCCAGCGTTTCTCGTGATGTACTCTGCATATAAGTTAAATAAGCAGAGTGACAATATACAGCCTTGACATACTCCTTTCCCAATTTAGAATCAGTCTGCTGTTCCATGTCCAGTTCTAGCTGTTGTTTCTTGACCTGCATACAGATTTCTCAGGAGGCAGATAAAGTGGTCTGGTTTTCTCATCTCATGAAGAATTTTCCACAGTTTATTGTGATCCACACAGTCAAAGGCTTTGGCGTAGTAAATAAAGCAGAAATAGATGTTTTTCTGGAACTCTCTTGCTTTTTCGATGATCCAGCAGATGTTGGCAATTTGATCTCTGGTTCCTCTGCCTTTTCTAAAACCAGCTTGAACATCTGGAATTTCATGGTTCATGTACTGTTGAAGCCTGGCTTGGAGAATTTTGACCATTACTTTGCCAGCATGTGAAATAACTGCAATTGTGCAGTAGTTTGAAAATTCTTTGGCATTGCCCTTCTTTAGGATTAGAATGAAAACTGATCTTTTCCAGTCCTGTGGCTACTACTGAATTTTCCAAATTTGCTGGCATATTGAGGGCAGCACTTTCACAGCATCATCTTTTGAAATAGCTTAACTGGAATTCCATGGCCTCCACTAGCTTTGTTCGTAGTAATGCTTCCTAAGACCCACTTGAATTCGCATTCCAGGATGTCTGGCTCTAGGTGAGTGGTCACACATTGTGGTTATCTGGGTCATAAAGATCTTTTTTGTACAGTTCTTGTCTGTATTCTTGCCACTTTTTCTCAATATCTTCTGTTTATGTTAGGTCCATACCATTTCTGTCCTTTATTGTGCCCATCTTTGCATGAAATGTTCCCTTCGTATCTCTAATTTTCTTGAAGAGATCTCTAGTCTTTCCCATTCTATTGTTTTCCTCTATTTCTTTGCATTGATCGCTGAGAAAGGCTTTCTTATCTCTCCTCGCTATTCTTTGGAACTCTGCATTCAAATGGGTATATCTTTCTTTTTCTCCTTTGCCTTTAGTTTCTCTTCTTTTCTCAGTTATTTTTAAGGCTTCCTCAGACAACCTTTTTGCATTTTTTTTCCCCTTGGGGATGGTCTTGATACCTACCTCCTGTGCAATGTCATGATCCTCCATCCATAGTTCTTCAGGCACTCTGTCTATCAGTTTTAAGCCCTTGAATCTATTTGTCACTTCCACTGTATAATCATAAGGGATTTTATTTAGGTCATACCTGAATGTTCTAGTGGTTTTCCCTACTTTCTTCAATTTAAGCCTGAATTTTGCAATAAGGAGTTCATTATCTGAGCCATAGTCAGCTCCCAGTCTTGTTTTTGCTGACTGTATAGAGCTTCTCCATCTTTGGCTGCAAAGAATACAATCAGTCTGATTTTGGTGTTGACCATCTGATGATGTCCCTGTGTAGAGTCTTCTCTTGTGTTGTTGGAATAGAACACAAGAGTCTTTTCTTGTGTTGTGTTGTTTGTTTGCTATGACCTGTGCACTCTCTTGGCAATACTCGGTTAGTCTTTGCCCTGCTTCATTCTGTATTCCAAGGCCAAATTTGCCTGTTACTCCAGGTATCTCTTGACTTTCTATTTTTGCATCCAGTTCCCTACAATGAAAAGGACATTTTTGGGGGGTATTAGTTCTAGAAGGTCCTGTAGGTCTTCATAGGACCATTCAACTTCAGCTTTTTCAGCATTACTAGTTGGGGCATAGACTTGATTTACTGTGATATTGAATGGTTTGCCTTGGAAACAGAGATCATTCTTTCATTTTTTAGATTGCATTCAAGTACTGCATTTTGGACTCTTTTGTTGATAATGAGGGTTACTCTACTTATTCTGAGGGATTCTTGCTCACAGTAGTTGATATAGTGTTCATCTGAGTTAAATTCACCCATTGCAGTCCGTTTTAGTACAGATAGTACTGGCAAGGTTGGGAAGTAAGGAAAAATGCATGGTTAGAACCCCAAATCCTTTCAAAGGAAACATGGAGCCCTGAAGCCCACGAGGACTGAGCTTCCTCTTGACACTTTCAAATAAATATAAGTAAAGTCCTGAAGGGATACTGTTTTGCACAGACAATGGAAGAGACTAAGTTTATCATTCAAAATCAGGAAATCAGATCTTCACATTACCAAGAACAGTATGTTACATTATGAAGTATCTTGATTTAATTATATCTGTGTGCCTGCTGGAAGTAAAACATGAGTATTTTTTTCCTCTATTATATTGTTACAGCACACATAAATCATTTTTACCCTAAAAGTATTTTAAAATTCCAACTGAGGGACTTCTATAATCTGTGCATTTAGCAGAACATGAACCAATCAAAGAAAACATAATTTTCTTCTTTAAAAGTAAACCGCTGCTTCAGGCATTGAATATTCAGCTTGAGTTTCCATCCAATAAATAATAAACTAATACTATATCTTCAATTAAGCAGACATATTCCTAAAGGGCATTTAACATAGATAACATCACTCTACAGAAACTTACTTCCTATTGATGAAAAAAAAAAATGGACTAATTCTCATACCTGAATCTCTACCATTTTTATCTTGAAAATTGACTCAACTAATACACTTCTTGAAAAAATGTTAAAAAGCACAGCTTTTGAAAAATGGCAGTGGCTACCTAACATGAAACATGAATACCAACATATGATTGCCAGTAAAGGTAGAGGTTTATTTCCAGTTTCTGCTCTCACTAATTTTAACCTAGCTGGCTAATTCACTAAAAAATGGCTCACAGAAGGTGCGAATTAGTGGAGACCCAGATTATTGCTACAATTCTACTTCATAGGTTCCTAGGATCACATATCAAATTGATCTAGCAACAATCAATATGAGAATAAATGGACTTTTTCTTCATCATTTGTACATAAAACTCTATTACTCCTTTTAGTGTCAGCTGTCATGACAGATGACTGAAGCAATTCAGCACACATGCAAAAGTCTTTTTAAGAATAAAGCACACATTGAAATATCTCATTACTAAATGTAGGATTTTGAGTAAAATATTTGGCATAAAAAAATGTGTAAGACGTATTATACTCACTATCTAAAACACTGCTGGGACAATAATTTTACTATGGAGAATTTATTCTCTAAAATTTAAGTGTATATGGTTGTGGCTTTTCCTCCTCTCTATTTAAAATAAAAATAGCATCATTGAATCATTCGAGGAAATATTTAGGTTTTTTTGGTCACTAAAATGTTAATATGTGAGTATATATTTGTGATATAGCAACAATTTGTATGTTTTCCTAAAATTTTCAGTTGTACATTTGGATAGTCTTTGAAAGAAAGTGAAAGTGAAGTCACACAGTGGTGTCTGACTCTTTGTGACCTCATGGACTGTAGCCTACCAGGTTCCTCCGTCCATGGGATTTTCCAAGCAAGAATACTGGAGTGGATTGCCATTTCCTTCTCCAGCAGATCTTTCCAACCCAGGGATTGAACCCTGGTCTCCCTCTTTGTAGGCAGACGCTTTACCATCTGAGCCACCAGGGAAGTCTTTACCTTTTCCTAAAAGAGCACTGTCAGCCTTAGGTCATTCCATTTAGCTAATTTCAGGGTCTTCTATGTTTATTTCCTCCTTGTCCTGGATAATATTGCTTATCTTAATTGCTAACTTGTACTAAGAAGAATCCAGCCTATTTTAATACTAACAGGAAAGCCTGTTTTTATGTTGTATAAGATATAAAAAACAAAATCTTACTATAATAAGAGATTATATCTGGAAATTAAGCTATAACTCAATTAAAGTGACTGATTCATATAAGCAGAGGGTAAAAGGGGAAAAAATATACTCATGGCAATAAATCACAAATAAAAATTAGATCTACACATTTGTATTTTTTTTTCTCATCAGCTCAAATTCAAATGAGTAAAAGGCTCATGCTATCTGCAATGGTTTTAGCTAAACTGGTCTTTTCAAATGAAGCAGAGATGAAGAAAATAGCACCTAGATAATCTGCCTACTCATTAAGTCTCTCTTTCAAAGCTGTACTTCCTTATACACTGTCATTACAAAGAGACTCTTGGACTGAAATTACATAAAGTCATCACTACCTTCTAGTGTTTTAAGTGAGGAGTTGATTAATATTTATCCTTTCTGAAAATTATTCTGATTCCTCCTTAGAGAATGAAAAATATCACAGATAGACATATTGTCCCCAAAAGGATACTGGATTCATTTCTTTAGGAAGAGAACCAACAAATCTAGTGACAGAAAAGTGCTACAAGTAGAGGAAGGAAGAGATAAATGTCCAGAAAACCAGAAAAATAAAAGGTCTCTCGAGCTCTCAGCATGGTCCCTGTGGTTTGCTTGATTCTGATTACTCAACTAGCTATAACTGGTGGTAGGCAAGTGACATTGTTAGGCAGGTAGGTGGACGAGGGCTATTCTCAAGTGAGGGACAAAGAGAAGTGACTCAACATGACATATAATTCACACTATATACTAAAAATTTACAAGTATTTCTTCAAAAACATAAATTATAAAAAATGAATAACAAATTGAGTGGATAAATCAATGGATGGGTAGATGGATCAATTTACCATCTGTTCTGAAGTATAACAATACTAATTAAAGAATCACACAAACTAAAGGGCTTTAATGTGGAAAACTAAGTACAAAGAACAAAAAGTGTCCAAAATATAGTGTGAAAAATACTGTGAAATTACACACTACATATATTAATAATAAAACTTTTAAGAGTCTCATGGATGATTAAATGCAAACTTCATGAAAAGTTTATGAGAAGGAAACATAACCAAGAAACAGAAAATTTCAATCAGAAATACAAAAGTATATACTTAACAACATGCTAACACTTTATTATTTTCTAAAACTTTGAAACAATTGTGTCTAATTTTTTGGAGGGAGGTCTTAATGCAATATTATCACCCCTTTGTAAAAACCAAATTGGTAATACACAGAAGAGTTAAGTATGTACTCATTCGATTCAGTTGCAAAATATCTACCATAACAAAATAATCCAAAATATTTTTAAATGAAGACATTCATTGCCATATTAAGTATCAAAAATTAGGAGTCACTTACATTCCCATCAATTAGGAAACAATTAATTATTCATACTACTTTCTTTCAAGAGAACACTATTCAGCTAATCAAATATAGGGATTTTGAAGCTGATGTGGCAAAAAAATATTCTATAACACAGTTTAAATAGAAAATAGTATTCTAGAGTATACAGATTCTGATTACAACTTTTTAAAACTATTAATGGTAATAAACAGTGGAGAACATACATCAAAATTGAAATAGCAGATGTGATTAGTTAATGAAGACATGATTCATTCATAACTTTCCATGAACTTATTCTGCTTTCATTATTAGTAAAATAAACAATCAAGACAGATGAAAGTTTAATTAGAAGTGAATTTTAGATTATTTTTAATATGGTTTAATTCTTCCAAACTATGCTTCAGTTGGAAAAATCTAGAAGGTCAACTGTCAGTTTTGTCTGCATTTCCCTCCTGAATTATTTTCCATCTAGTTAACAAAGAGGTGGATTTGTAGCTAAACTACCATCAAGTTACTTAATTCAATCTGAACATATTCCTAAAGGAAAACACTACTAATAGAATTGCTGGCACGATCAAAATTTTTTGAGGAATTAAAGTGTTTAGCAGGCAGCAAGGACATTAATAATTTATAAAGTAAGTCAGCACATAAAGCAGAAAGAGTTGCCTTTCAACCACTATAGAATAAATCAAGAAACCTGCTGAGGAGATGTTGAGAGTGCCAATAAGCTTCAAAATAATAGGCTTGTTTTTTTTTTACTCTCTAAACAACTGCCATATTTGATCACAAAATGAAAGTTTAAGAAAGGTCTATATATTTAGAACATATACTTCTGTTCATAACATCAATCATGGACTATGTACAAAGTCTAATCATATTCTTTTTCAAAGCAAGAACATCATATGGTATTTATTAATAAGATTTCTTATTACTAAGATGATTACTTATCTATTTATAGGTAGGGCAAGAAATGTAACAGAATCTAAAATGAGGAGATAATTTTGCGTGAACAAATGCATTTATAAAGAATACCAGTGGCTCAAAATTGAAAAGTATTAATAAAATTGATAGTGAAGGACAGAGAAGCCCGGTGTGCTGCAGTTCATGGGGTTGCAGAGTCAGACATGCTTTAGTGACTGAACAACAACAACAACAAAATTGATGACTATTTTGGTGCCTGAAAATAAACTATAATATGGAAATTCCCTCGATTCCATGATGATTACTAAACAACACAGAACAAGCATAACGGACTGCTCTGCTTAGCAACAGAGCATGAGTTCTGTGCCATCAAAATTTCTCTGACAACCCCAAATCCTGAAATGCCATGAAAACAATAGCAGTCTAAATCAAGGTGTGCATCCACACTTACATATTCTTTTGGAGGAAGCAATGAGACATCTTGGATCCTCTTACAGTCTTCTTTTAAAGGCATATTCACCAGGAATACAAATGCTGAAATTACCTTAAGTCCATGGGTAGGGCCTCAGAGAAAGCCCAAGATAGGGGCTGCTACTTATTCAAGTACATATCTTCCTTTCTTAATTAATGAACTCTCAGTTTTCAGCTGACTAACTGGGCGACTACAAAAAAGACTCATTTTCTGGAACTAAGTGCTGGCCAGTGGGATCAGTGGAATATAAGTGGAAATGACAGGTATCAGCCTCTGTGAACATTCTTTGAAAGATGCTTATATTTGCCTTGGATCCATTCTTACCTTTCCTCTCCCTGTCCTGCTGCCTGAAACATAAATGCTGCTATTTAGACAAGGATACTAAGATCCACCCCCAGAGATGAAAGAACTTAGTGAAAACGGGCCTGGATTCCTGAACAGTTTGTGGAACTGACCAACTTACTAACAGTTAATATATTTCTAGCCATTTACACTTGCTCCTTGGAAGGAAAGCTGTGACAAACCTAGACAGTGTATTAAAAAGCAGAGACGCCACTTTGCCAACAAAGGTCTGTATAGTCAATGCTATGGTTTTTCCAGTAGTCACATACAGATGTGAGAGTTGGACCATAAAGATTGTTGAGTGCCAAAGAATCGACGCTTTCAAATTGTGGAGCTGGAGAAGACTCTTAAGAGTCCCTTGGACTGCAAGGAGATCAAACCAATCAATCCTAAAGGAAATCAACCCTGAATATTCATTGGAAGGACTGATGCTGAAGCTCCAATACTTTGGCCACTTGATGTGAAGAGCTGAAAAGAAAAGGGTCATTGCAAAAGACCCTGTGGCTGGGAAAGTTTGGGGGTAGAAAGATAAGAGGGAAACAGAGGATGAGGTGGTTGAATGTCATCAACGACTCACTGGACATGAGTTTGACCAAACTTCAGGAGATAGTGAAGGACAAGGGAGCCTGGTACACTGCAGTTCAGGGGGTTGCAAGGAGTCAGACATGGCTTAGCAATTGAGGAACAACAAAGAAAAATTTAAATTACATTTAAATTAAATGTAAATGGCTTTACATTTCTGTTGGGCAGAGCTCAGAAGTTACAAAGCAGACTAGCATTTGAACCCATGCTTCTCAGCTATACCATTTCTTTGTCAGATCAAAAAACCCATCCTGTGCAGCATAGGGAACAGTTGGGTTATGCTGGTAGATGTCATCAGGACTGAAATTAGCAACATAAAATGTATATCTGCATCTAATTAAAAAAGATTCCAAGTGAGAGGATGTGAATAATTCTAAAAACATGTATATTTGCAGAACAACCTCACCTGGAATAGACAGAAAATAGAATCTCAAAGGATAAAATATCCAAACTGGTAAAATTTTAAGTAGTGTGGAATGAATGGGCATGGTTTGCTCAAGTAAGACAGGAGATGAAGATGCTAAGAGATGATGTGATCAAGGGATTGATAAAGTCCCAGGTTACTCTGTTTTTTTATGTAGCTTATCTCTGATAATGGTCTAGTGGTTTTCCCTACTTTCTTCAATTTAAGTCTGAATTTGGCAATAAGCAGTTCATGATCTGAGCCACAGTCTGCTCCTGGTCTTGTTTTTGCTGACTGTATAGAGCTTCTCCATCTTTGGCTGCAAAGAATATAATCAATCTGATTTCGGTGTTGACCATCTGGTGATGTCCACGTGTAGTCTTCTCTTGTGTTGTTGGAATAGGATGTTTGCTATTACCAGTGCGTTCTCGTGGCAAAACTCTATTAGCCTTTGCCCTGCTTCATTCTGTACTCCAAGGCCAAACTTGCCTGTTACGCCAGGTGTTTCTTGACTTCCTACTTTTGCATTCCAGTCCCCTATAATGAAAAGGACATCTTTTTTGGGTGTTAGTTCTATAAGGTCTTGTAGGTCTTCATAGAACCGTTCAACTTCAGCTTCTTCGCCATTACTGGTCAGGGCATAGACTTGGATTACCGTGATATTGAATGGTTTGCCTTGGAAACGAAAAGAGATCATTCTGTCGTTTTTGAGATTGCATCCAAGTACTGCATTTCAGACTCTTTTGTTGACCATGATGGCTACTCCATTTCTTCTAAGGGATTCTTGCCCACAGTAGTAGATATAATAGTCATCTGAGTTAAATTCACCCATTCCAGTCCATCTTAGTTCGCTGATTCCTAGAATGTCAACGTTCACTCTTGACATCTCCTGTTTGACCACTTCCAGTTTGCCTTGATTCATGGACCTAACGTTCCAGGTTCCTATGCAATATTGCTCTTTACAGCATCGGACTTTGCGTCTATCACCAGTCACATCCACAGTTGGGTGTCGTTTTTGCTTTGGCTCCATCCCATCATTCTTTCTGGAGTTATTTCTCCACTGATCTCCATTAGCATATTGGGCACCTACTGACCTGGGGAGTTCATCTTTCAGTGTCCTATCCTTTTGCCTTTTCATACTGTTCATGGGGTTCTCAAGGCAAGAATACTGAAGTGGTTTGCCATGCCCTTCTCCAGTGGACCACAATCTGTCAGACCTCTCCACCATGACCCATCCGTCTTGGGTGGCCCCACACGGCATGGCTTAGTTTCACTGAGATAGACAAGGCTGTGGTCTGTGTGATCAGATTAGCTAGTTTTCTGTAGTTTTAATTTTAGTGTGTCTGCCCTCTGATGCCCTCTCGCAACACTTACCGTCTTACTTGGGTATCTCTTACCTTGGGCCTTGGGTAATTCCTCATGCCGCCGCCGCCGCCGGCCCCAGCCTTAAATTTAAGAAAGTAGGGAAAACCACTAGACCATTCAGGTATGACCTAGATCAAATCCCTTATGAGTATACAGTGGAAGTGACAAATAGATTTAAGGGACTAGATCTGATAGACAGAGTGCCTGATGAACTATGGACAGAGGTTCGTGACACTGTACAGGAGACAGGGATCAAGAAAATCCCCATGGAAAAGAAATGCAAAAAAGCAAAATGGCTGTCTGAGGAGGCCTTACAGATAGCTGGGAAGAGAAGAGAAGCGAAAAGCAAAGGAGAAAAGGAAAGATATTCTCATCTGAATGCAGAGTTCCAAAGAATAGCAAGGAGAGATAAGAAAGCCTTCCTCAGAGATCAGTGCAAACAAATAGAGGAAAACAACAGATTGGGAAAGACTAGAGACCTCTTCAAGAAAATTAGAGATACCAAAGGAACATTTCATGCAAAGATAGGCTTGATAAAGGACAGAAATGGTATGGACCTAACAGAAGCAGAAGATATTAAGAAGAGGTGGCAAGAATACACAGAAGAACTGTACAAAAAAAGATCTTCACCACCCAGATAATCACGATGGTGTGATCACTCACCTAGAGCCAGACATCCTGGAAAGTGAAGTCAAGTGGGCCTTAGAAAGCATCAGTATGAACAAAGCTAGTGGAAGTGATGGAATTCCAGTTGAGCTATTTCAAATCCTCAAAGGTGATGCTGTGAAAGTGCTGCACTCGATATGCCAGCAAATTTGGAAAACTCAGCAGTGGCCACAGGACTGGAAAAGGTCAGTTTTCGTTCCAATCCCAAAGAAAGGCAATGCCAAAGAATGCTCAAACTACCGCACAATTGCACTCATCTCACACGCTAGTAAAATAATGCTCAAAATTCTCCAAGCCAGGCTTCAGCAATACGTGAACCGTGAACTTCCAGATGTTCAAGCTGGTTTTAGAAAAGGCAGAGGAACCAGAGATCAAATTGCCAACATCCGCTGGATCATCAAAAAAGCAAGAGAGTTCCAGAAAAACATCAATTTCTGCTTTATTGACTATGCCAAAGCCTTTGACTATGTGGATCACAACAAACTGTGGAAAATTCTGAAAGAGATGGGAATACCAGACCACCTGACCTGTCTCTTGAGAAACCTGTATGCAGGTCAGGAAGCAACAGTTAGAACTGGATATGGAACAACAGACTGGTTCCAAAGAGGAAAAGGAGTACGTCAAGGCTGTATATTGTCACCCTGCTTATTTAACTTATATGCTGAGTACATCATGAGAAACGCTGGGCTGGAAGAAATACAAGCTGGAATCAAGATTGCCGGGAGAAATATCAATCACCTCAGATATGCAGATGACACCACCCTTATGGCAGAAAGTGAAGAAGAACTAATGAGCCTCTTGATGAAGGTGAAGGAGGAGAGTGAAAAAGTTGGCTTAAAGCTCAACGTTCAGAAAACTAAGATCATGGCATCTGGTCCCATCACTTCATGGGAAATAGATGGGGAAACAGTGGAAACAGTGTCAGACTTTACTTTTTTGGGCTCCAGAATCACTGCTGATGGTGACTGCAGCCATGAAATTAAAAGACGCTTACTCCTTGGAAGGAAGGTTATGGCCGACCTAGATAGCATGTTTAAAAGCAGAGACATTACTTTGCCAACAAAAGTCCGTCTAGTCAAGGCTATGGTTTTTCCAGTGGTCATGTATGGATGTGAGAGTTGGACGGTGAAGAAAGCTGAGCAGAATTGATGCTTTTGAACTGTGGTGTTGGAGAAGACTCTTGAGAGTCCCTTGGACTGCAAGGAGATCCAACCAGTCCATCCTAAAGGAGATCAATCCTGGGTGTTCATTGGAAGGTCTGATGTTGAAGCTGAAACTCCAATACTTTGGCCACCTCATGCGAAGGGTTGACTCATTGGAAAGGACCCTAATGCTGGGTAGGATTGGGGGTGGGAGGAGAAGGGGACGACAGAGGATGAGATGGTTGGATGGCATCACCGACTCAATGAACATGGGTTTGGGTAGACTCCGGGAGTTGGTGATGGACAGAGAGGCCTGGCGTGCTGCAATTCATGGGGTTGCAGAGAGTCAGACACGACTGAGCGACTGAACTGAACTGAACTATCTCTGATAATAATCTATAATTAACTTCTTCTTTTCCATTTTTATTTTTATTGTATTAAGAACACAACATGAGATCTACCATCAGTGAATTTTTAAGTATACAACACAGCATTGTTGACTATGGGTACAGTTCAGTTCAGTGCAGTTGCTCAGTCAACTCTTTGAGACCCCATGGACTGCAGCATGCCAGGCCTCCCTGTCCATCATCACCTCCTAGAGCTTACTCAAACTCACGTCCATCGAGTCGGTGATGCCATCCAACCATTTCATCCTCTGTCATCCTCTTCTCCTCCTGCCTTCAATATTTCCCAGCATCAGGGTCTTTTCCAATGAGTCACTTCTTCGCATCAGGTGACCAAAGTATTCGAGTTTCAGCTTCAGCATCAATCCTTCCAACGAATATTCAGGACTGATCTCCATTAGGATTGACTGATTTGATCTCCTTGCAGCCCAAGGGACTCTCAAGAGTCTTCTCCAACACCACAGTTCAAAAGCTTCAATTCTTCAGCACTCAGCTTTCTTTATAGTCCAACTCTGATATCCATATGTGACTACTGGAAAAACCATAGCTTTAACTAGACGGATCTTTATTGGCAAAGTAATGTCTCTGCTTTTTAATATGCTGTCTAGGTTAGTCATAGCTTTTCTTTCAAGGAGCAAGCATCTTTTAATTTCATGGCTGCAGTCACCATCTACAGTGATTTTGGAGCCCCCAAAAATAAAGCATCAGTACGAACAAACTTTGCTTGGTAGCTCAGACGGTAAAGCATTTGCCTAGAGTGACCCAGGGAGACCTGGGCTTGATTCCTGTGTCAGGAAGATCCCCTGGAGAAGGAAATGGCAACCATTCCAGTACTTTTGCCTGGAAAGTCCCAAAGATGGAGGAGCCTGGTAGGCTACAGTCCACGGGGTCGCAAAGAGTTGGACACAACTGAGCGACTTCGCTTTCACTTTTCATGAACAAAGCTAGTTGAGGTGATGGAATTCCAGTTGAGCTATTTCAAATGCTAAAAGATGATGCTGTAAAAGTGCTGCACTCAATATACCACCACATTTGGAAAACTCAGCAGTGGCCACGGGACTGGAAAAGTCAGTTTTCATTCCTTTCCCAAAGAAAGGCAATGCCAAAGAATGTTCAAACCACTGCACAATTGCACTCATCTCACATGCTAGCAAAGTAATGCTCAAAATTCTCCAAGCCAGGCTTCACCAGTATGTGAACCGTGAACTTTCAGATGTTTAAGCTGGATTTAGAAAAGGCAGAGGAACCCGAGATCAAATTGCCAACATCTGAAGGGTCATCAAAAACCCAGGAGAGTTCCAGGAAAACATCTACTTCTACTTTATTGACTATACCAAAACCTTTGACTGTGTGGATCACAACAAACTGTGGAAAATTCTTCAAGAGATGGAAAAATGAGACCACCTTACCTGCCTCCTGAAAAATCTGTATGCAGGTCAAGAAACAACAGCTAAAACTGGAAATGGAACAATAGACTGGTTCCAAATTGGGAAAGGAGCACGTCAAGACTGTATGTTGTCACCCTGTTTATTTAACTTATATGCAGAGTACATGCAAAATGCTGAGCTGGATGAAGCACAAGCTGGAATCAAGATTGCCAGGAGAAATATCAATAACCTCAGATATGCAGATGACACCACCCTTAAGGCAGAAAGTGAAGAAGAACTAAAGAGCCTCTTGATTGTAGTGAAAGAGGAGAGTGAAAAAGGTGGCTTAAAACTCAACATTCAGAAAACTAAGATCATGACATTCGGTCCCATCACTTCATGGCAAATAGATGGGGAAACAATGGAAACAGTCAGATACTATGCATACAAATATTGTATAACAGATCTCTAGAGCTTATCTTCTTAAATTGAAATTTTAGGCTCATTGATTGATAATTCCCCATTTCCTTCTGTCCCCCAACAACCACCATTCCGTTCTTTGATTCTATAAATTTATATTAGAAGCTTAATATAAATGGAATCATACAGTATCAGTCTTTCTGTGACTGGCTTATTTCATTTAGTATTATATCTCAAGCTTCATCCATGTTGTTGTATATTGTAGAATTTCCTTCGTTTTTAGAGTTGAGTAATATCCCACTGTATGAATATACTACATTGTCTCTATTCAGTTTCATTGTTTCCTATTTTTTTCAAGTTTAATGCTTATGCTAGATCTTTTCTGACTGATTGAAGTCCACTGGTTCTCTCAGGTGGCCCCTGCATACCAAGCTACTTCCCTGGAACCCCAAACCCATTTTCTCCTCTTCCCACTTGGTCCTTGCATGCTAAGTCGCTTCAGTTGTGTCCGATTCTTTTGCGACCATATGGACTGTAGCCCATCAGGCTCCTCTGTCCATGGGATTTTCCAGGCAAGAATACTGGAATGGAAAACCATTTTCTTCTCCAGTGGATTTTCCTGACCCAGGGCTCCAACCCGCATCTCTTATGTCTCCTGCACTGGCAGGTAGACGCTTTACCACCACCTGGGAAGACTACTCAGTCCTTGGTATTGATTATCCAATTAGTCTTCACACAAATCTAAGAAAAAGGTATGATATTATTATCTCTATTTTAAAGATGGGGGGGAAACCAACACAAAAAGACTAAAAAAAAATTTCGTCTAAGTTCACACATCTGGGAAAGTACAAGAGCTAGATTTCAATCCAGCTTCCCTGGTGGCTCAGACGGTAAAGTGTCTGTCTGCAATGCTGGAGACCCGGGTTTGATCCCTGGGTCAGTAAGATCCCTTGGAGAAGGAAATGGCAACCCACTCCAGTACTCTTGCCTGGAAAATCCCATGGACAGAGGAGCCTGGTAGGCTACAGTCCATGGGGTCGCAAAGAGTCGGACCTGACTGAGCTACTTTACTTAAACTGGCTTTAACTTTAAGCACTTAATATTTTATGGTCTATTGTCTCTGACATAGTAGCCAATGATTAATTACTTCTCAGCATCCATTCCATATTTTAATTGTTTTAACAAAAATTCAAATATATTTTGGAATCCCTGTTGACCTCAGATAGCTGGGTCCACTCTTAAGGAGCCCACTATTAAAGAGCCTACTCTTGGCTTCTGACCTCAATGGTTCTTCCAATATTGGCTGTGTGGCCTAAGGCAGATCAACTAGGATGTCTCTCAGGAATTTTCCTGGGAGCAAAGTGACAGTGTATTCCTTTGCTTATGAATTAGAAAGCATATAATCCTAGGAGCCTTAACATCAAGAAAAATGGAGCCCATAAAAACAAATAAAGGGCTAATGTAAAATTCTAGTGAGTCCAAAATCCATGTAGAGTGTCAAATTTGAAAACATCTTAAAAGTGTGATCTATAACATACATTATCTCCATCTTAGAATACAATGTATTGTTTTAAAATCTTAATTGCAATTAATTCCTTGCAAAGAAGAATAATTTGTCTTTCTTCTTAAACATAACTTTTGATCCAAAGTATGAATACAACTTTTAATCCAATGTATATTTGATAAACATTTTAAATAATCTTCAAACTCTTAATATAATGCCAGAAAGTTATTTTATTAATATTTACAGGAGAAAAATTTGAGTTATCTATAATTTGTACACAAATAATATTTCTGAAAAAATGGAAGATTATCTAAGAAAAACTACTTTATCATTATAATTTTAAATAACTCATCACAATAAAAAGAGTCAAGGAGTATTTAGCATGTATATTGTTATTAATGATACCAATGCTCTTAAATTTTACTTGAAAAACTTTAATTTTTAAAAATTGATATGATCTCTTATGAATTAACACAGAAATACATTTTTTTGGATACATGAGCTTTATGCCAATATACAGAAGTGGAACAGTAAAGGACATCTTTGAATAATGAAATTATTTTAAGCCTTTCTTTGTGATAAAACTAGATGACAAATTTACCTAATTTATGAAAATAATAGAAGATTTAATATATTTTATTCACTGCTATGGTAGAATGTTATGTACATTACAGCTAGAAAGCAAATACTTTTCTTATGTTATTGAAATTCTTGGTTCAAAGAGGGGTTTGATAAAGAGAAATGGATAGTTTTTCAGCAAATATTTTTATTTTGGACAGTTATACCATTTTGCAGGTGATACCTACAATTATATTTTTTTAACTCTCTTCCTGACCATAGATAAAGTGGCTCTTATCAAGCTGTAAGCCATATCTCCTTTTTGTATTGTTATATATTGAAAACATTTTTTTTAATGCAGGCAAAACATTAGTAATTTACAGGAAGTATTCAAAAGTACCAGGGGAAAGTTATGAACTTTCAAATTGAAGCACACACACAATCTTATTTCCATCTCTTGGTACTAGTGCTGCTGCTAATTCTACTAAAATACACACACACACCATATTGGGATTAATTTACAATAATTATATATTTATGCTATGCATCATGTATTATGCTATGCTTTCTTTTTCACACACCAATCCATGTGGGAATATGCCACAGTTTAAAAATTTCTCATTCTACATTATTTCTCATTCTACATCTATATTATTAGATGGTTAGGCAACAGTACATTGGAATGGAATGACTATATTTAAGTATTCTTCTACTGGATATTGTGAGTGCCTGTGTGCTAAGATGCTTCAGCCATGACCAACTCTTTGTGATCCTGTGAACTGCAGCCCACCAGGCTCCTCTGTCCATGGAATTCTCCAGGCAAGAACTAGATACTAAATATTAGATACTAGATCTAAATACTAAATACTAGAGTGGGTTGCCATGCCCTCTTCCAGGGGATCTTCCTGACCCAGAGATTGAACCCAGGTCTCTTAAGTCTTCTGCACTGGCAGGCGGGTTCTTTACCACTAGTGCACCTGGGAATCCCAATTGGATATAGGTATCTTCTCAATTCTTACTAATGAAAATAACATGAAAATACACACTTATAGAATTCATGTGTGAATCTACTATTTTTCCTGTAAACATAAGGCACAAGGTGGATTGAGCCAAATCCCCTCCAGAAAAGTTATTGAGGTGGCAGAATAGAAAAGTGTCAATGAAAATAATCAGTTTTCTTAAGTGGCTGACTTTGAGTATTTGGAAAATTCAATCATGATTAAATTATTATTATATAGGATTTGCTATTAATGCTAAGATATACAGCCATGTTGAAATATATTCCATTATATTAGAAAAAATGAGCATATGAATCTTTTTAAGGGAGATATCCTATATATATATATATATATATATATATATAATAACAAGACAGTTTACATGAATATATGAATTATAGGTATATTACAAAATAGTGTACAATATATTGAAAAAATAATTTAGGCTTGTGACATGGCTGTGATAAGCTGGAAATTCTGCAACTCTCAAATATATATTTTTGACTTGGTCTTAGTAAAGCATTGGTATGTTATATTCTCATTTTTGACAATGATGCCTTTGTAACTAAATAAATTTTTTCATTAATTTGTTGTATAAACAAAACAGTACCATAAGAATTTTCTAAACTTCCTGGCCATAACTGAAGCCAGCTTTGGATAATGTGTTAGTTGTGCCATAGAAAGTTAAAAGGAGTCAGTCTGTCAATGGCAAACATGAAGATGTAGCAAATGTGAATTCAGTTGACCTGATACCAATCATGCTGGTCAACATCCAATAATACCAGCTGCACAAGAACTGGAAGACAGCAGGTGAAACCCCTAATCTACAAACAATTTAATAGCACAGCTCATGAATATAAGAGTATTCAGGTCTAAAATTGACTAGGTTATTAAAAGATGCCTGAAGTCTCATGGAAACTTAAAGAAGAGTCAATGATATTTTGATGGTTAGGATGGAAGAAGATTGAGGTGTGGCACAAAAACTAATTGCATGTAAAAAAGTATTATATAAATACTATCAGCAAAATACATAGCTTAGAATTTGGACAAAGATGTGTAAATACCTAACTACAGAAGTTTGGGGCTAGATTCTTCTTGCAATTAATAAATGTATCCCATAGAGGACCATTTATGAAAATGGTTACAACTAATATCAATCAAAAAGCCTGAAGAAAAGTAACATAGACTTTGATTCTTCTTATCTTTATGTATGGATGTGAGAGTTGGATCATTAAGAAAGCTGAGAGCAGAAGAATTGATGCTTTTGAACTGTGGTGTTGGAGAAGACTCTTGAGAGTCCCTTGGACTACAAGGAGATCCAACCAGTCCATCCTAAAGGAGATCAGTCTTGAATATTCACTGGAAGGACTGATGTTGAAGCCGAAACTCCAATACTTTGGCCACTGATGTGAGGAGTTGACTCACTGGAAAAGACCCTGATGCTGGGAAAGATTGAAGGCAGGAAGAGGAGGGGACAACAGAGGATGAGATGGTTGGATGGCATCACCAACTTGATGGACATGAGTTTGAGTAAGCTCTAGGAGTTGGTGATGGACAGGGAAGACAGGTGTGCTGCAGTCCATGGGGTTGCAAAGAATTGGACACAACTGAGCGACTGAACTGAACCATCTTCAAAGGAATAGTGTTACAGTTCTCCAAAATATTTTCCCATAGAAAGTGTATTTTTTTCTACTTTAAATGTTATTTTGTTGAAAGTTTCTGAATAAAACTTTGTCTTCAGATTTTGTTGAAATTTTCTGAATAAAATTTTTATCTTCAGGATTTAGAAGAGTAGATGAAATAATTTACCTGTTTTACTCTAAGAAAGCACAATTTTATAGACAGCATCTCTGAATTTACTTGGTAAGTCACTTAGAATAATCAAATGCCAAATAAATGCATTTTTATTTGAAAATCTTTAAAACCATTGTAGACCCTTAACAATCTTGATGAGCTAGGAAAACATATGGTAGAAAATAAACATGGACTGGACATGTATGTCTGACTATTTTACTTCAAACTCGCATTGCTTGGCTTGAAAAAAATGCACAATCTAAAAGATAATTATAAAATAATTTGAGAGAATATTATTTATATCTCAAATATTTTATTCAACTTTTAAATAGTCAAGCCAATTGCACCAGTCACAAAAAAATTATCTTTTACAAAATTTTCTGTTAACTGCTTTTTTGTGTATGTTATGCAATGCATATACATTAGAAGTACACGTTCTTTTTTTTTTTTTTAACTTTAGCATTACTCTATTGCAAAGCTTTAGAGAAAGAAAGAATAATCACAAATAATTACACTAGATGGTGTGTTTGTGTGTGTGTATTCACGTGTCTTTGTGTGGTCAGTATATTTGCCTGTCTCATGGATTAGATAGGAGAGAAATGAAAGGAACAGAGCTGTTTCAATGCCTTTTGACACTGGGCAGGCCCACGAGGAGCACTGTCCTTGAAAGAATAAAGTGGAATGACATAAAGAGACAGAACAAGGAAAGAAAAGAACTGGGGAGTGGAAGTGGAAATGTCAAGGAGTACCGGGAAATGGGAGGCAGACAAAATGGAGACGAAGAACTTGAGCTACCTACAAAGATCCTATAATAGCTTTGTTTTAATAAGCCTTGCTTTAATACTAATTTCAGAGTATTGTACAAAAAGAAATTTTGATATTCAGAAAACTTCCTTCATCTTTAAATACATTCAATTTTCATTATCCATAATGACAAGCATCTACTTCAAGGCAATGATATAATTACTATTAAGTATAGATATGTTCCAAATTTCTAACAACACTTAAACAATTGAAGCATTGAAACAGAGTATTATCCAACATTGTATACCCCATCTAAAATATATCAGCTTTATGATATTTTAAATAGGAGAATCAAAAAAACAGTGGAATTTTTCTCTCTGTGACCTAAGATAAAGTCAATATGTCAGTAGAAAATTTTTAAAGCAGCATGAAAAATAACTTGTTGCATTTAGCTTTCACATTGAGGGGTGTTAAATTGTGACAGGGAATAAATAACCATAAGCAACGTGTAGGAAAGAATATTCTAATAAGGTATAATAGGATGTGGACTCATTCTTTGATTTTTCTCACCATTCATTATACTATTGTAGTGTTACAATTATCTACTGGTCACAGGGATAGCCACTGTATAATTATTTATCTCCTACACACTGTGTCTAAAGGATGAAGGAAAAAATAACTTGAGCATGCTAAGGATACTAAATAACCTGCATCAATAAATATAAGCTGGGCTTGATAACAGAATATTTCTTATTAATTGAAAGAGGTTAAAAGTAAATTTTAGAGATATTTTCATTAAAGAGTAGAAGGAACATAACAGCATTTCTTTTAAATAAATAATAACATTGCATTTTGCAAAGGAAGCTAATGAAATATTATATTTATGACTTAAAACTTCAAGCTGCAGTTAACATTTCTATAAAGTTAATTTCAGCTAAAAGATTCTGTAGGCTGGAAACCCATTAATTTTGTACTGGTCACTTGTTGAGCTCCAAGAAATGCTGAAGCAAAAGGTATCTGGAAGGGAAAGAATATTGATAGTCACTGCAGCAAGCATAAATAAGAGTGCCTTGCTGAATGTGTGTGGAAAATAAAGATATTATTTACACTCAATGGCAGGTCCACAGTGGGTTTTGGCAAGAAAAGTCAAAAAGAGATGATTTATGGGCTTCTGTGAGAATTCCAGTAGAGTTCTAAGAAACTACCCTAAAAATGAATCAGTTGGGGTGAGATAATTAAACATAGATAGAAAAATTCTGATTCCTTCTAACAAGAATGATGGCACGTGCGCACGTATTATGCTTCAGCAGTCCTCTATTTCAATAACATTAATTTAGGTCCATTTTCATGCAGTGTTTATTTGCTAGAAAAACAATTTTCAGCAAACTCTAGTTAAATCATGTTCCACTGACATAATTGACTACAAGGATTGAATCTTAAATCAGATAAATTTTTCAGAAATATTTAGCCATGGAGTAAATAGCAACACAAAACACTGGCTTTCTTTTTAATTCATGCAAGCTTTAAAAAAGAGAACTTTTGTGAAGAAATAAACTTTCTACAATATATGTAAATCTCATAATCTTCAAATAATTCTAAAATATTAGCATTAACCAATTTTTCTGAGCTTCCTGGCAGTCAAAGTGATAAAGGGATGATAAAGTTTTGGGGTCATGTAGTTTTCATATCACATTACAAAAAGCACATGGACTCATGTGGATAGACAAAAAGTTTACTAATTTTAACACTAAAAATTTATCATGCAGTTCTTTCCAAAGGGAAAATATCTCAGCATAAAGTCAATGTTTGCCAAATGCTTTGCACAAAACATACTGTTAAAAAAAATTGACATTGTGCTATTAAATGATATTTCTGTTAAACCGTGGTTTTTTACTATTTGAGGAACAACATAGATTTCTTTAATAGTGAGATATAGACTAAACACTCTCCTTAAAATGAAGTTATAAATGTGTAATGTCAGAAAATAATATTGCAAAGGAATCTACATCAAAATACAGCTTTCAAAATATTTTTGATTTACACTATTATAATGGGTAGTCAAGGCTATGGTTTTTCCAGTGGTCATGTATGGATGTGAGAGTTGGACGGTGAAGAAAGCTGAGCGCCGAAGAATTGATGCTTTTGAACTATGGTGTTGGAGAAGACTCTTGAGAGTCCCTTGGACTGCAAGGAGATCCAATCAATCCATCCTAAAAGAGATCAATCCTGGGTGTTCATTAGAAGGTCTGATGTTGAAGCTGAAACTCCAATACTTTGGCCACCTCATGCGAAGGGTTGACTCATTGGAAAAGACCCTAATGCTGGGTAGGATTGGGGGCAGGAGGAGAAGGGGACGACAGAGGATGAGATGGTTGGATGGCATCACCGACTCGATGGACATGGATTTGGGTAGACTCCGGGAGTTGGTGATGGACAGAGAGGCCTGGCGTGCTGCGATTCATGGGGTCGCAAAGAGTCGGACACAACTGAGCAACTGAACTGAACTGAACTGAACTGAATGGGTAGTAGCTCTTCTTTAAAGATGGCCATCAGTGAATCACACTCCAGACTATTTACACCATTATATAGATGCTTCTCATGTTGAATCTGGGATAGTTGGGTCAGTAAATTTAGGACATCAGAAAATTTGCAGCTTCTGCCTTGGTCTCACAGATCAAGGAATATTTTGGAACATTTCTTTTCAGAACTTAGCCACTGTTGGGCAGAGAGAAACCCGGTGTAGATGCTCTGGTTGTCAGCTGCCACTAATCTAGCAGTCCACTGCCAACATTGACTGTCAGGTCTTGTAAGCAAGTCATCTTGAACATCCAGTCCAGGTGAGCCTTCAGATAACTGCACTCCCAGCGGACATCTATCTGGATCTCCAGAGAGATCTCCAAGAACCACTTAGTCCAGTAAAAGCAATGAACTGTGAGAAAGAATAAACCATTGCTTTAAGGTACTAAGTTATTGGGTGACTTACTAGACAGCTAGAAATAACTGGAGAAATGTGATTCTCTATTAACACAATAATAAGATCACACAATATCTAATAACCAGTGATTTCAAATTAGTGATGAGGATATTCAAGATTTTTGCCACATTCATAATTTTCTTTGGAAATATCTGAACTTTCTATTTCTGCGAAGCTAAAATCACAGATACTGCCATACAATATTCTGGTATATTGCTCACATAAGTAATTAGTTCAGTTCACTTCAGTTCAGTCGCTCAGTCGTGTTCGACTCTTTGCAACCCCATGAATCGCAGCACACCAGGCCTCCCTGTCCATCACCAACTCCCGGAGTTTACCCAAATCCATGTCCATCGAGTCGGTGATGCCATCCAACCATCTCATCCTCTATCATCCCCTTCTCCTCCTGCCCCCAATCCTTCCCAGCATTAGGGTCTTTTCCAATGAGTCAACTCTTCGCATGAGGTGGCCAAAGTATTGCAGTTTCAGCTTCAACATCAGTCCTTCCAGTGAACACCCAGGACTGATCTCCTTTAGGATGGACTGGTTGGATCTCCTTGCAGTCCAAGGGACTCTCAAGAGTCTTCGCCAACACCACAGTTCAAAAGCATCAATTCTTCGGCGCTCAGCTTTCTTCACAGTCCAACATCCATACATGACTGGAAAAACTGGAAAAACCATAGCCTTGACTAGCCAGTCCTTTGTTGGCATAGTAATGTCTCTGCTTTTAAATATGGTATCTAGGTTGGTCATAAACTTCCTTCCAAGGAGTAAGCGTCTTTTAATTTCATGGCTGCAAGTTTACTTGTAGTTAACTGTGAATGCTGACTCAACCTAGAATCTTATGATAATGATTTAAAGGCTAGATCAGAGTCCCAGTGAAGACTAACATGATGAACCATCAATATTTTCCATGTGCATTGGAAAGGTGACGGGTAAAACCTTTCACAGAATTCCTATTGGTCAAAAGTAGGAAAATAAGTGTAACTTTATAGGATAGTCTGAAGTCAGGGAGTCTGATTCTTCCATCAAAATAGGATGGTAATGGAAAAACTATAAATATAGATCAATGGAAAACGATAGAAAACCCAGAAGTAAACCAATACATCTATGGTCAATTAATCTATGTCAAAAGAGACAAGACTACACAATGTTGGAAAGGCAGTTTCTTCAACAAATGGTGCTGGGAAAACAGATCAGATACATGTAGAAAATGAAATTAGATCATTCTTCAACATCATACACAAAAATAAGTGCAACATAAATTAGCCTAAATGTGAGACTGGATATTATGAAACTCCTAGAGGAAATCATAGGCAGAACAATCTTGGACATAAATCTCAACAATATCTTTTTTGAACCACCTCCCAGAATAATGGAAATAAAAAACAAAAATAAACAAATGGGACCTACTTAAAAGCAAAAGCTTTTGCACAGCAAAGGAAATAATAAACAAAACAGACAACCCACAGGTTGGGAGAAAACATTTGCAGATAATGTGACTAAAAAGGGATTAGTTTCCAACATTTACAAACAGCTCATGACATTTCATAGTATCAAAACAAACAACCCACTTAAAAAATGGGCAGAAGACCTAAATATACATTTATCCAAAGAAGACATACAGATGGCCAAAGGCACATGAAAAGATGTTCAACATCATTAATTATTGAGTGAATGTTCAGTCGTGTCTGACTCTTTATGACCCTATGGTTTGTAGCCCACCAGACTCCTGTGTCCATGGGATTTTCCAGGCAAGGGTACTGGAGTGGGTTGCCATCTCCTTCTCCAGGGGATCTTTCCAGCCCTGGGATAGAATCCACATCTCTTGTGTCTCCTGCACTGGCAGGCAGATTCTTTAGCAGTGTACCATCTGGGAAGCCCTCACTACTTATTAGAGAAATGCAATTCAAAATTACAATGAGATATCACCTCACACCAGCCAGAATGGCTATCATCAAAAAATCCAGAACAATACATTCTGGAGAGGGTGTGGAGAGAAGAGAACCCTCCTACTCCTTTGGTGGGGATGTAAACTGGTACACCCATGATCGAGAATAGTATGGAGGTTCCTTAAAAAACTAAAAGTGGAGCTATTATATGATCCTGCAATCCACTCCTGGGCATATATCAGGAGAAAATATGATCTGAAAGGATACAGGCACCCCAGTGTTCATTGCAGCACTGTTTACAACAGCCAAGCTATGGAAGCAACCTAAATGTCCATCAACAGAGGATGGATAAAGAAGATGTGGTATTAAAAAGAATGAAATTATGTGCTACTTGCAGCAACATAGATAGCCCTAGAGAATGTTATCTAGTAAGTCAGATGGAGAGAGAAATATCGTATGACATTCCTAATATGTGGAATCTGAAAAGAAAATTATACAAATGAACTTGTGTACAAAACAAAGCCAGACTTGCAGACTCAGAGAGCAAACTTATGATGCCAGGGGGAAGGGTGTGGGGAAGGTATAGCTAGGGAGTTTGGGATGGACATGTACACACTGCTATATTTAATATGGATAACCAACAAGGTCCTACTGTATAGTACATGGAACTCTGCTCAATGTTATCTGGCAGCCTGGATGGGAGGGGATTTGGGAGGAAAATGGATATGTGAATGTGTATGCTGAGTCCCTTCACTGCTCACCTGAAACTATCACAACATTATTTGCAATCAACTATACCCCAATACAAAATAAAAAGTTTTTTAAAATGTAGGAAAATGAAGCCATCTTCCTCCAAAAGTTCAACCAGGTAAGGCAAGTTTAAGATAAATAAATTGTGCCAATAAGCAAAACATCTACAAATTCATCTACAGCCTGTAGTCAAAACACCTTCAAATTCATAATCTTTGCAGAAGTTTGTTTCAATATCAAGTTAGATCACCAGATAAGACAAGAAACTTATTTTTTTACTGCTATTCATTAGAATATTAGACTACAGAAAAAAAAATACCAGAGAGGATTTCAAGGAACCAAGAAAATATGACATCTTCAGAAAACTAATTCAAAATGTTAAAAGTTACAGATGAAAGATTCAGCTCATCTGTCAGTATGTATCAGAAGCTCAGTATCTAAGGAAAATCTACAAAATAAACTGACCTCTCCTGCCTTTTTAAAAATATAATTTTTCTGTCAAAGAATTCAGTTCATTCTCTATTTTCCCCCTATTTTCAAGTTTCTGAACTATAAACATTTTCTTAAATGTGTCATTTCCACTTGACCTCAATAAAAGCAATGACGCCTTGTGCAAAAAAGAGTGAACAAAATAAATGTTGCTAGTGGTTTCCTCGTGGCTCACAGGCATTCATGGAGATATCGTGATTCAACTGCCAACTGTTGCTTTTAGCTAACATGTTGTTTATCCTTGAGAGGCTGGTTATCAAATTAATTATCACCATCTTCAGAACAAGCTCCTGTTGCGTAGTGAAAAAGCAGACTCTTTCTTTGGTCAGAAGTAATCTCCTATAGCTTTAAGAAGCATTATTAACAAACAAATAGAAGTCATTAAATTAGTAGCTGACTTCTTATCATTATATTTGTGTAGTCTTTCTCTCTACCCCTCACTTTATCTTTTCATTTTCACTGTCTTTGTCACAGCAGTGTTCTGATGGCTTACCTAATAACAACAGTGCTTGAAAAAAATAACATCTAGATGTGAATAACAATATCCAGCATACTCAATGATCCAGATTACCATCAATGCCATGTGGAGAGGTCACTATGCCCTGAGTCTAGTGAATAAGCGCCAGCAGCTCTGTTTATAATCATGGTTACTACTCACAATACTGCATTTGACACGTAGATAATGCATTTTAAAAAGACAGTGATATGTTGCAGTCTATTTAGTAGGCAATGTTTATACTTTTAACCACCAACCATCGTTATTTTGGATAAAATGTCATTAGTATTATAAATTTGCCTTTTCATAAGAAAGCCCATTCTACACAAATATTACCACAACCCCCACCATTCCCCTGGCAACGCTGAGATGTACAGGGATTTAAACAGATGGAGTGTGTTATGGGAATGCCCTTATTTATGACCTAAAGGCATCCTTCTTTCCCTTGGGATCAAAGGTGAAGTTATTTTCCATGCTAACTCTGTCCTGAGGCAGAGTCTATCAACTCTGCCACATTTCTGCTGAATTATATGATGGTTTTGAAATGTGAGTTGATGTTCCCTTGAGATGGTGCTTTAATCAGATTCATTTCAATAAAATGAATCCTAGACTAACAAAATAAAGTGACAGTATTTTATAGGCAATAGGAGGGAAGATGCACTGAATAATACTTAACAGATCCTTAAGATAAATTTACAGTGAATGCAATTAGCCTCATCCCTCCTAAAAATAGGCTGTTGCCACTCTTTTAAGAGAACTGGACACAGTGTGCTTCACTTGCTTCAGCGCTTTGTGTACTTCACATTTAATAATATATTAGTCATGCTGAGCTTCAGTGTTTTAGATATTTTGATCCTTTGGCATCTCTGCAATCACAAGGCATCAGCAATCACATGAATAACAATTATTTTGTTTTTGTCATACAGAAGTAACAGAAAACTTTTCTCAGTAGTATGATATTGAAAACTTAAAGAGTAATTTTAAGAATTTTTCCCATAACATTTATTTTCCATGACACATACTAAGTTTAACTTTTTGCGTTATTAGCCATATTCAGTTAGGAACTAAATTATTATATGAGAACTATTATTTAAGTTACTCCAACATTAAAAGTACAAAAAAAAAGCATTTAACTGTCTTTTATAGATTAAAGCATAATAAGCGTTTTTTAAAGACCTCTCTAGTGATGCCTATATTATTCTAAAGAATTCTAATAGAGGATCTTAATTTAAAATATAATTGTCCTAGATCTATGTGTATCTCAGAGTATTCCATTTCTCACCTTTTTAAAACATGTCATTGACATTTAATACTATTTCTAAAACTTAATATTGGACATCTGTGCTTATTATATCAGTATTTAAAATTCCTCTTTTATTTCATCTCAATTCTAGTTAAGGCAAAGAACAAACATTAAAACTATTAAATATCCCTTTAAACATTTCATTTTCTCATGGTTAATGAACTAAATTATAAGCAATCAAGAGACCTACAGGGCCCAGGTGGTGCTAGTGGTAAAGGGACTGCCTGTCAATGCAGGAGATGGGAGATGCACAGGTTTGATCCCTGGGTTGGGAAAATCCCCTGGAGGAGGGCATGGCAACCCACTCCAGTATTCTTGCCTGGAGAATCCCCATGGTCAGAGGAGTCTGGAGGGCTATAGTCCATAGGATCACACAGAGTCAGTCATGACAGAAGTGACTTGGAGTCCTAAAACTCATTTTACCTTAAGTATATTTATTAGGTCTTTGTATTTCTATGCTATTATCTTTTCTACCTAGAGGAAGCAGCATCTAAAATGGCCCCCAGTGACCACTGCCTCCTGGTGTAGTGTTGTATAATTCCCTCCCCTCAAACATTCTGCTTCCAATCAACTGATTACGGCAATATAGAGGAAATGGTATGTCCACGACTAGGCTACACGATATTGAGACAAATATCTTGTCAACAGACTCTATTTATTCTTTGTTGGTTTGTATGCTTGGTGAGACATCCAGCCATGTTAGAAAGCCACATACCTTAGGGTAGCCTCTGGCCAGCAGCCAACAAGAAACTGAGGCTCTTAGTCCAATAGCCCTCTCAATTATGCAAGTTAACTCAACTGTGCCAGTTAGCTGAGGTTTCAGATGAGACCTCAGTCCCAGGAGACACCTTGATTGCAGCCTCATGAGAAACAAACAATCAAAAGACCATGAGGCATGCTTGAATCTGTGATCCCCAGAGAGAGTCTGAGCCAATTGTGCTTAAGCCACTAAGTTTTGAGGGTCATTGATTAACTATCGATAGATAAATAATACACTTCCTTAGACTTTATTTACCTTGGGATTCCCTTACACTTTTCAAAAATCTAGAGGGTTCCTGTAATCCCACTCTGAAGTAGTAGATCCCTTCACTGTCAGTCCTTACCCTTCTCACTTGCCAACCCAGACTGCAATTTTTCTTTGGTTATCATTACCTCATAAACTCTAGGAAGATGATTCCTTTTCCAGTATCCTAAGGTTGCATCATTATAAGCCTAAAACAGTCACTGTAGATTGTTTTTCCCTGATGTTGACAAATCGCTGGTATATGTCTCCATCCTCACCAATGAAATCTGAGTGTCAGTTAACTAGAGAACTCACAGGATTGGTCAGCCAAGGCAATGAAAAAAGGTGAGTAGAAAGAATCACCTCTCTTCTTACTCATATTTGCAGATTATGCCACTATAGTGCAAACACAAAGATGGCCATTGTCATTTTAAGAGTGGCAGAAAAAAATGACAAACACTATGCCTGATAAGTCATGTTATGCCTATGATGTGATATGACATGATATGATTTGATATGATGCCATTAAATTAATGACTCTGGAATCACCCTGCCTCCCTTTTTTTTTTTAATGTGGTACAATTAAGCTAATTTTACATGGGTCTTTTGTAACCTGTAGTTAAGAGCATCCTTACTGATATACTTGCTAGAATGTATGACTTTCAACTGATGTTAATTATATGCAGAGCTTTCTGTTCATGTACCAGGACAGAGTATAAGAGCCATCTTTACACAGCATCAATCACATAATACAATCATCCTCACAATCATCTACCTGCTTTGAAATTTTCCCTTTAAGCCCCAAAATTATATATGGCACTTATTTGATCTCACCACAACTTGCAGCTCTGCAACTTGAAGAGATCTCACACAAACAAATCAAAAATGGACAACAAAACTCAACAAGAGTTCAGCAGCTTTTCTCAAACTGGGCTCCTCATCCGAATTGCAGAGCACAAGATGTAATGTGAATGACAATTTTATCAATTCTGCAGAGGATAGCACAAAAGTATTTCGCTATTGCCAATCTAGTAGAGAAGTTAATTCATTACAGACAAGGGGTGCCTTCAGGCATTTGGACTTAAGTCACTCCTGGGACACCAGCCGTGAAAGGATGTTCTGGTTGTTAATCCCATACTTGCTCAGCTACACTGGCTCCCTCCACCCTTTATTCCATTTTTTGATTTTTCTCCAACAAAACCTGTAGCATTGAAATATTCTTGATCCCTCTGTTCTCAGGATCAGAGTTTATATAAAATTATTTCATCCAGTCATCTTTTCCAGAATTATCTTTTTGTAATGACACCATATGGAGATTCTAATCCATATCAGAATGCCAGATATGTATTAGGATTTTAATGAGTGCTCCATGTTGAAAGATCATAAAGGGGCAGCTTGTATGTTAGTCCATTATGATTATGGCACAGTCCAGATACCAAACTTCTGCTAAATAAAGAATGATAAGTTGGTTTTGTTATACATTAATTCAGTATCTTTTTGTTCACATGTATTTTACTTTTTAATTATTTTGTTGATATTATATCTGAAAAGAAAGGCCTTTCACAGTATGCTATTCTATTTACCAACATCAAGACTTTGATGGTGGTTTTAATTAAGCCAGATATATTTGTGCTAATATTTCTTGCAAAGGGGAGATAGTTTTCAACTGATATCGAATCCTATGAGAATAAGGTATATAAAAGGGAATCAGAGCCATATAGGGTACATCTGATATTAAACTTCAGGGCTGTTTATATGCAGGGTGGGAAGAGCAGGGTAATAAGGACATTTCAAATGCAAATTCAAGGAGTGCTTTGTGACACAGTTTAAGCTCCATCTCATAGTTGTGGGGTTGACTAATTGAATTGCTATTGATAAGATGTCACTTAAAGAGACATCTCTGCAGTGAAACATGAGTTTGCTGTAAATGACCTGTCATTAAAGTCATGGGTAATGTCCCTGTCTAGACTGAATTAAAATGTACCTACTAGCGATGTGCTCGGAGGAGTTAAACCAGCAAGGATGGGGGAAACTCAGTGTCCATGAGCCACTAGAGAATTATGCCTCAGGTGCTATGTTAATTTACTCTCTGGCAAACATTAATTGAAGCCAATCAATAAAGCAGGTAGAAAAGCTGGGAACTGCAGCTGCATTAATTGCCAACTATACTCATATATTTTTACCTAAAAGATGTAGAATACTAGTTTTGAATTTTTAATTATATCCATGTAGATAATATAATTAGTTTTCTTTTAAATTAATTTACTTATTTTAATTGGAGGATAATTATAGTATTGTGATGGTTTTTGCTATACATCAACATGAATCGGCCACAGGTATGCAGGTATAATTAGTTTTGTATCATTTTCATACAAAAGGTAATAATATTAAAATCATAATTTAGAGACGTGGTTTTTAAATTGGGTTTTCCCAAATGTTTCATATTTAGCCAGGAATCACTTTAGATAACTAAAATTCAAATTCAGCTAGTATATAAATATTATTCATCAAAGCTCACATTTAAAAACCTTTTCCATAAAAATATACATATTAAATATATTTTAATCCTTCATATTGGGAATGAATTAATCCTTTCCACTTCTTTTCCACATCTCAGTAGAGATATAAACTATTGGCCATAATTCTTCCTATTAATATGTGTAGCATGTAATACAACCTATTACAAAGAGAATAAACATAAACACATTTTTCAAGACAGATTTTAGAGATGACATATATTACCATCCAAAATTAAGTAATATGTTTTTCTATGGAGCAAGCTCCATATATTGTATCCTGTTTTTAGATTTAAATATCATTTTTAATTTCTGAGACATTGCTAGGCTGATGTTCCTCAAGATATTTTAGTGGCTTCAAATTAAAAAGAATCATTATATTTTAAGTGCCTATCACACTTATAAACATGAAGACTCAGCTATGTCAGGAAGCAGTTAATATGGCAATACTGGGTGGTCGCTTAACAAGGAATAGGTAGACAGCTAATGTCACATCTCATAAAACTAAATTTTTTTCATCTTTATTCATATTTCATCTATATTTATCTCATTATATCACCTCTGATCTTAAAACTAACCTTTATTGTTAACTGAGGGTGATTAGAAAGGTGAAAAATAATTAAAAAGATGAAATATTTATACTAGCTATGACAAACTCATCTAAAACAACAAATTTTAATATTGACAATTACCTATATCAAAATTATATTACCTCTAAAACATAACTGCATTTCCCATTTGGTATAAAAAATGTCTACACAAACTGTCTAGATATTTTTCAATAGTCATTTATCTTATCATATCTTAATAGCATATGCCTTTAAAAATGTAATTTCAGTCGTTTGAAGTTGTTTTTGGCCAAAATCCAGGATTTTACTGATTTTCTTTTCAAATTCTATATTAAGCCATTTGATGAAAATCATTATATAGCAAGTTCTCTTCCTGTAAATCACTATAATTTGGCATGATTTTATTTCTGACTGAAAAACTTCATGGATGATATAAAAGGGTAATATGAAATAGTGTCATCCATTATTTTTAGGAAATCATACATAATTGGGGAAAATGCTAAAGTATATAAGAAATATATCAAATGATGATCATATGAAAAATAAAATATATTTATTTTATTTTTATTTATAATTTCCATTATAGTTGTTACACATGGTTCATTTTATTTGGGAGTTGTTGAAATTTAATTCTTAATGAATAATCATGTATTGTTCTTAGGGTATTTTTATTATGTCCATTTTCTTTCTGAATTAATGTTCTTTAAAAAAAAATTCTTAAGATACATCAATAATTTTGCTTTTTACACTAACTTCTGTCAGAGAATCAGACTCCCCTTTCCATCCATGTGTGACTCTAACACTGCATGGCCTAGTTCTCAGAGATTAAGTTAACTTGTAGCTGAGGGGAGGTTAGAGGTTTTGAAGAGACCTGCATCAAAGACTCTGACATGCAATTTTCCTGGCTGAAATGAGCTTCTGAATTAGAGTACATGGAAATTCCTATAAAGCCAATTAAAATTCCCAAATGAGGCAAAAGGCTAAAGTCAAGACCTGTTAGTACATGTCTCTTTGAGAAAAACAATCTTGCTTAGAAAAAAATGCCTTATTAGTTTCATATTGACCACTTTCAGTACCTGGAAGGACAATGTTTCAGTAAATTAGAACAAAATCAGAAGGCCAATTTATATTTATATCCACATATAATCTCTGTATTTACTTTATTTTCAATTGTCCAAAGTTTTACTCATAACTTGTTTTTCATTTTGTGTTGCATCACTGTGAAATTATGTCAAGCTTTATTAAATAAAGGCGAGTGGGTACTGTGAAAAAGAAGCCGTCTGCCACTGCAAGAGAAAGGTTGGCATTTGGCTGTGTGCTAACTAATTAAATGTCACTGAGTCCAGAGGCTAAATACGCATCAGTTGATGATTTGGTAGAATTTACTGCTGCATATGTAGATTTAATTATAGTGTGATCGGAATTAATAAAGTGGCAGTACATCCCAGAAACATATTTTGTGACCCATTATTTCTCTCTGAAAGAGCTTACTAACCATTGCCCTTACATAATGTTATATTTTGCTAAGTTCATTATAGAGACAATTACATAGCAAATTAACAAGCATTCACCTGTGTATTATCCACTGATGATTCTCTCGTTGATCCAAAATTAACATTTTTGTTCCTTCATCTAATAGGTGTCAAGGATCCTTCCCTAACTATCATGGTTCTGGAAAGTCTTTTTAATATATATTGTTTATACGTCTTACATTATGTCTATCTATACATCATATATACATTATACAATGTATATATCTATACATTATCATATATACTCTGATCCAAGAAATTTCTACTTCTTCATTCAGGTTGTATATATACACACTTTTTTTTTTTTAATAATCATAGTACCTAAATGAGGGGAGAGAAAATATGATTTAGGGAATATCCTCTTCTGAATTTTCTTTGCAGTTTTTATCTATTAGAAATGATAACCAAGAATCAACAATAGAAGACATCTTCTTTGCTAATATCACAGATATGTTCTTCCTTTGTAACTCTTAGGACTTCCCTGGTGGCTCAGATGGTAAAGCGTCTGCCTACAGTCATCCACTGATTTGGCACCATAATGCAAAAAAATAGTGATGTATGTAATCATAATTAGAAATTACCCATAAATTATATTTTAATTTGGTGTCCACTTGGTTCATTTTGAGATATCTATAAAGTAATTTTATTCCCCACCTCCTCCACCCCAGTGGTGAACAACAGGGAAATTTAACCTGGAATGAAAAGATTGGTACAAAAAGAGCTAATAGGTAGATATATTTGAGAATGCTTTCTTCAAAGCATACTTAATTTCCTGAGTGAATATACATTATCAAATCTCTAACATCTGGCAGAAACATGTATCAGAAGTTCTATTCTTCCAAAGACTGGCAGTTGAAATTATGACTTGTAATCACTGTGAAAATGTCTGTTTCCTATATTCAAAGATAGGTCATTTCCTCCTCCACATCTGACAGTCAGAAAACATGCTATTCTGGTGACTTTTAAAATAACCATGATGTCCCTTTCATATAATTTTCCCCCTTTAATGCATCGTTATCTTTTGTGAGATGAAATTGTGATATCAGATAAAAATGAAAGAAAGTAATATTTTTAAAAGTGTGTATGGAAGGAACAGTGAGCAATGCTTAAATGTTTTACTTTTTTTTTGTTCTTCCACTATAAAGCAATTAATTAAATTGTATTTTTAGGGGATCTTTTGCAAAAATAAAAAAACAACCTTCATACATACATCAGAATTATTAGCAAAGTATCTGAAATATGTCCCTAGACCCTTTCAACCAACTCACATTCTCTAAAGCTTGGATAAGTTCTCGTTATTTAAGTTTTTAAAAGCCCAACTAGGTGATTTGGATGCTGACCCCTGATTAAAAGCTAGTATATTAAAGTAAGGGAGAGATGAAGCAAATAAGACCATCCGACACTTTCCACCTTGAAGCATGCCAGACACAATGAAGTCTATAATCTCTGTAATCTGTATCATGTTCAAAACACAAAGCAAATAAAAACCAATAAAAAATAGTACATATCAAGTGGGCATAAATATTAGCCAGACCTATATTACAGGTTTTATTGACATACAAGTTTTCCAAATTGTTAAACAAAAATATAATATAGATGGAGCTTCTAGCACATCCAAATGACACAGGAATTATAACCTCTGCCTAAAGAGTTTTGAATGTGTATGATGTTAATAAAATTCAGGCTTGAGAATCTATATCTGCTCAGCCGTTTTTAAAACAAATATGTGGATGAAATATTTTTAATCTTATGAAATTCCTAGGGGTAGGGGGTGAAATAAAAATACTTAAAATTTGAGAGTAGATCAGCTATCAAATATAAATATTATATTTATTTTATTTTAAAATTACATTACACTAACCTAAAATAAAGATGTTAGAATTCCTTATTAAAATTTATTATTTTTAAAGAAATGACAAGGAAACAGAACAGAAATTCCTTATTTATTCACAAGAAAAAGGGGCCAGAGTAGTTCCTTGGGAAGACATAAAAATGCAGGAATATTCTGCCATAACTGTATAGACTCTTCTAAACCTTAGCTCACTGTCCCCATTCTCAGCTAATCATGTTGAAAAAATTTTCTAACTTTTGTGGTCTACAAGTCACAAATTTGAATCCATACAATCTATGTGTCCTTGTCACTCTGTAAAAATCTATATTATAGTCAAGAACTTCCTTTATTTGAAATACAATTGCCACTTTTGCTCATTTTTCACATTTCAAAAATTGCTGATAAACTCTTTGACTTCTGTGACACATATCTATATTTTCTCTCTACTTTTCTCCACTCAATTTAAAACTCTAATCATGCCTTAAAGTTGATAATCCTAAATATCTTGTCCTAGATGCCCCCCCCTTTTTTCAGTTTGTATGGTATATTCCTAGTGCTTCCATTTTCATGGTTTAAAGTTACTATATCTATGCTGGAGACTCACAATTGGCTTCTCTTTCCTGTATCTTCACGATGATATCTTCAAACCCATACACATTACTATCCACTGAATGCCATTATTTCCAAAAACCACTCATCATCTATAACCTAGATCATCTAACCAACCTGTGCTTAGTAGCTCAGTCATGTCCAACTCTTTGTGACCCCATGGACTGTAGCCCACCAGGCACCTCTGTCCATGGGGATTCTCTAGGCAAGAATACTGGAGTAGGCTGCCATGGCCTCCTCCAAGTGATCTTCACAACCCAGGGATTAAACCCAGGTCTCTTGCATTGCAGGTGGATTCTTTACCATCTGAACTACCAGGGCAGCAGCCCCCCAAATAACCAACCAACAAAAAGATTTGTATATCTTATTCCATGAATGTCAACTTCCAAGAAATTTCCCTAATTCAAACACCTGAGTATCATCCTCAAATCTTCCCCATCCCCAATTCATTCAATCTACAAGCACTATAGTTTTTACTTCTTAAAATCTAGATTTAATTCACCATTTTCCCATCGCCACCTAGTTTAGGCTACCATTATTTTTTTCCAAATTACTGTAAAAACCCAATTATCTTTTTACGTTCTGTATTTCCCATTAACCTTACAGTAGAAGAGCTTTCTTACATGCAAATATAACTATATGTCCATTAATATTAAAATGTTTTAGTCAAGGGAGAAGCATAATAAAATTTTCCCTCAGGAGGGAACTCTCCATAAACTCATATCTTTAATCTTTCACCACACCCACCTCCTTTCCCTTTTCTGCCCCTCTCTTCCCTTACTTATCTATAGCAGCCCTCAGTACTAACCTTGGGCTGAAATGGATTCACCTCCTTATAGGCACCTGTTCCTTGTCAGCGCCAGGCCTTTTCCCTTTGTTTTCCTCTAGCAGTATCCCCCTTCCCATCATCCTCTTCATTTCAGGTGTAGGTTTAGAGATTAGTTCTTTCCAGACCCCCTTCTTGACCAATCCCAAACATGGTATAGGATTGTGTATGCTTTTCTGTACTACCATACCCTCTGTTCTTCCCCTATTATATTACTTATCACTCTGCTTTGTGGTTACCTGTTTTCCTGTATTTTCCACTATTATGTATTCCCCCTTAAAAATAGACACCATGGCTTTACTATTCTCACCTGGGCCCAATTCTTACGTTCCACTCCCCTGCTTAGCACTCTTCTGCCTAATTACCTTCTGATAAGATCCACTATTCTTACCAACATTTAATCCTATTTTAGTCACTTTCCTCTTATTCCTTCTTCTTAGTTTATATATACATATATATATATACATTCATCTCATTAAAAACATACAAACAATACAAAAAACATACAACCCCCTCTATACCACTAACCTGCTAAAAAACTTCATGAAAATTTGAATGGCATTGGCTATCTCTAGATTTGTATTTATCTCAAACTGAATATTTCATTGTCTATAATAACTTCACTACCACTTTTATTCCAAAACTAAAACAGTGTGCAAAATTCACAAATTACCACTGCCAAATGAAGTGAACATTTATATTTAGTATTTCAGTTCAGTCACTCAGTTGTGTCTGACTCTTTGCGACTCCATGGACTGCAGCACATCAGGCCTCCCTGTCCACCACCAACTCCCGGAGTTTACTCAAACTCATGTCCATTGAGTCGGTGATGCCATCCAACCATCTCATCCTGTCATCCATTTAGTGTTTAGTAAGCGATAATTTATATTTATCCATAAAGTTCATTCTTAAACAGTGCTAAACATCTCCACTTGTAATGCAGGAGATGCAGGTTCAATCCCTGGGTTGGGGTGATCCCCTGGAGAAGAAAATGGCAACCCACTCTAATGTTCTTGCCTGAAAACCCCATGGACAGAGAAGCCTGGTGGGCTACAGTCCATGTGGTCACAAAGAGTCAGACGTGACAACAACAAAAAACTCCACTAAATTCCAGTATTCCTGTCCATACCTGAAAATTGAGAGCTTTGTAAACAAACAACTTCTTGCTCTGAACCAATACTTCTCAAATTTAAAAGTATATGAAAAAATCACCTGTGGTCTTCTTGAAATGCAGCCAGAACTTCAGCAGGTCTTGGTTGGGGCCCGAGCCTTCACGTTTCAAATCCCCATGCCAAAACTGCTGCTCTTCGATCCATGCGTAGAGCAGCAAGTACTATCTGCAGGTTTTTTTGTTATTGTTTTCAGTCACTCAGTCATGTCCAACTCTTTCGTGACCCAGTGGACCATAGCCCACTGGGCTCCTCTGTCCGTGGGATTCTCCAGGCAAGAATACTAGAGTTGGTTGCCATTTCCTTCTCCGAGAGATCTTTCTGACGCAGGGATTGAGCCCAGGTCTCCTGCATCGCAGGTGGATTCTGGTAACACTGAGCACTATCTACAATACACCTGGGCACCCCTGGGGGTTGATTTCATTGGTCTGGGTGTGAGCTGGTTTCTGGGAGTTTTCAATGCCCTCCAGTTGATTCTAGTATGAAACAAAGTTCAAGAACAATTGATCTAAGTCATAACAACCTCTTCTTCCATGAAAATCCTTTTCCTAATTATCGAGGAACAAAACATGTGCATATGAGTGTAAACTAATGCTCGTTCAGCCCCTGCTTCTCAGAAAGTGTAGGTGGATGGATTCATATCATCTGAGTCACCTGGAAGGATTTGTATTGTTATCAAGATGCTTGGGTGATTTGAGTGCACCTTATATTCAAGAAGTTCAGGACTGAGGCACTTCATTAATTCAAATAGTCATTTATTTATTTAGATAATTTTTCAATGATGTACAGTTGACATGGAACATACTAGTTTTAGGTGTATAACATAATGGCTTGGTATTAGGTATATATTGTGAAATGATTACAACAGAAATTTTAGTTAACATTGACTATTACACACAGTTACAAATTTTTTTCTTCTGATGAGAACTTTTATGATCCACTCTCCTAACAACTTTCAAACACACAGTACATTATTAACTCTAGTCACCATGCTGTACATTATATCACCAGGACTTATTCCTTTTTATAGCTGGAAGTATTTGGATAGGCATTTAAAACATCAAAGATTATTAACCTAGAGGGTAATAATTCATTAGCCCAATAAGGAATTTCTGTACTAATTTCACCTAGAATGTGTCTAAATATATCTTGAGAAATTATCCCTTTTCGTTATGACACTGCCTGCTAATTTCTACTGAAATAGACAGTCTGGGGGCAGCATGGTAGAGCTGAAAGTGCAGAAATGTTCAAGTCAGGCAGACCAGCAGTTCACATTATTGTTCTATTCTGTTATTCTCAGACAGTCATCCAGCTCCTCCACAATACTTTCCTTCACTTTGAAGTGAACAGATATCTTGGGATATCATTATTTTGAGGTTAAATGAACTTTTTTGCATAAATGCTTGACACTTCAAAGGCCAATAGATTCATTCAGGTATTTATTTATCCAACAATTATCTATTGAGCATTTAATAATTAAGGACATAGAGAAATTAAAAAGAAATAAAGATTTTGCTTTGTGTAGCATAAAATAAAAACATGTGCTAGAAAAGGCTTAGGAGAGTGTGAGACCCCTTCATGAAGGGAAATCTGTCGTTTTAATTTTTGAGACTTAAATGATAGGGAAAAAAATCACCTCTGTGAAAATCTAGGGAGAAGTCACTCAGGCAGAGATCTGAGCAACCACAAAGACTAAAGCAAGAAAGAACTTGGTGTGTCCCAGAGACAGAGAGCAGGTTTCTGAGGCTGACATGTAGCAAATGAGAGAGAGCATACTGAGAAAGGGGCTTCCCAGGTGACACTAGTGGTAAAGAACCCACCTGGCAATGCAGGAAATGTAAGAGATGCAGGTCCCATCTCTGGGTCAGGAGGATTCCCTGGAGGAGGGCAGGGCAACCCACTCCAGTCTTCTTGCCTGGAGAATCCCACGGACAGAGGAGCCTGGCGGGCCACGGGTCCATGGGTCACAAAGAGTCGGACACTACTGAAGCAGCTTAGCACTCACACATACTGAGAATGAGACTGAAGGGTTAGGGAAGGCCCACATTATTGAGGTCTGTGAGAAAAGGGCAAGGAGTTTGCATTTTATCCTAATTGAGAAGGGGAGACATGGGAATTTTCAATTAAGATATGATCTTGTTTTTATTATTAAGAAATTGTTCTGGCTGCTGTGAGGAGATGTGACTATAGAGTGAGGAGGGACTAAAATGGAAACACTGGGGCCAGTGATGAGGTTATTCCTTGTAGTGATACAAGTGAGAGATGATGATAGCTTAGACAAAAAAAAAAAAATCCTAACGATCAGTGCCTGCCATTCATTCTGTGCTTGCTGTGTGCACCTCCTCTAAGTGGGCAGTGCCTCTAACTAACAGGTCAGTGCACAGTGTTAGTAACATTCCATATCAGACTACTCTTAGGGTCACTCAAATTCCCACCCAATGATCTAATTATGAGAAATGACCATAAAGACAGACTTCAATACATTTATATACTAATAATCACCAGGTGATTTTATAACAGAACTCCAAAGGTTTCCCTAAATGCATAGTTCCATCTCTGTGCCTCAGCAACCATTTAGTGAATGGCAATGTCCCTGAATTATTATTAACTTCATTCCCAAGGAACTTGGAGAATTGTAATAAGCAGCCTTTATTCAGTGTAATTGTCAACTGAATATATTTCAACTGTTTCTTTTCTCTGCTTCTAGTCTCCAAAAGGAAGTTTAGGTTTAAGAATAGTATGTGTATTTTTCATTCATTCAAATCTATTTCTTAATTTGCTTTTATAGCTGGGTACCAAACTAAACACTGGGGAAAATTCAGTGGCAAAGCTAACATCCATGGGTGTTTTCATAGATAATATTGTTTACTAAGAGAATGTATCCAAAACACAGACAATCCCAATAGAGTGCCATAAGGGGTACTCTCCATGATATAAAGATGATTAGGAAAGCCTCCCTATAAAAAGGAGGGTTCTAATTATGAACTAAATATTAAGTAGGACAAAGGGAGTGGAGGGGAGAGAATGAAAGCAATGCCCAGAGTTGATAAAGACTATGGCACCATCAGTATTTTCTAAATGTGTATACAGAAACCCTCAGTGAGTCAGATAGCTGATACCTAACCTAAGCCTGTATTGAAGCTGGAGGAGCGACAGAGATTAATTAATTCATATGTTAATTAATCAGCACATATCATTGAGTGCCTACCATATACTGGACACTAATAACCGGAAACAGACGTGAGCAAGAGAAAAATTCCCTCGAGCTTAACTTTCCCAGATCTTGGGAGACAGGAAGCAGCCAATGGACAAACAACCCACTTTATTCCCCCCAGTTCATTGTTTAAAGTCAGAAGTGTAAAAATATAACAGATGTTCTTTGTTCTATCAGCAAATCTCACCTGTGGGACGCCCTACAGTTTTTTGAAGAGGTCTGTCAGAAAGTAAGTGATTCATAAAATCACCTGACAGAGCTAAGCACGTGAAGCACGTAAGACAAGGCTGTCAGGATTTTTCAGCTCACCCAGTGATGAATGTCATAGGAATGAGCCTGCTTTAATTATTTCTCCCTGGAGTCTTTCTACCATTCCAAGGATGATTCTTGTTTTTTGTTTTTTTTTTTTCCTTGCCTTTGTTTGACTTGAATTAGCTTTTCCTTTTGCCATCTATTCCCACATCTTATTCCATTCAACCTCCATACCTGCACTGGAAACCAGCCTCTTAGGCAACTGCTTTGTCAAAGATTGACCAAGATCCCTTTGAGGACTGACATCTTATTTCTTCAAGTGAGCCAGAGGGGAGCCATCCAACCTGGAGAATGCTCAAAAGTTTCATAGGGCCAATTTCATGTTCTCAGCAGCCTCTCTTGAATAATTGAGTAGGTTTAACACCAAATAAAATGATGGGCTGTTTTTCCCTTGCAATTTAATTGTGTGCTATTTTGGAATTTCAGCTTCTACAAGAAATGAATTTTCCCACTAAGAAACATTTTACTGAGATTTAAAGACAATGCAAGGTAAGAGACTCTCCAGAAAGGCATTAAAAATTAACTACGGGTTTAAAATTCAGAATAGAAATGCCAGAATAAATCTGAATTTTCTCAAATATAATGTAGGTGATACAAATAAATCTCACACATAAAAACTTTAACATCCCGACCACCTCAGCCTGTGGATCCAATTATCCTCCAGCATTTTCAGTTCAACCACGTAGAGCTTATTCACTAGCCCTCCAGTTAGAAAATCATAAAAGGTGTGCAGGTGTATTTACACTCAGAGGGAAAAGTTATACGTGAGAACTGCAATAATTTTCTTCAGGGTTATAAACAACAAACAGTGCATGTCTTAAAGGATATCTATGCACAAGTTTGTCTCATCGTATTAATGCTGTTTTAAGTAAAAATGGGGAGAAATATTTAAAGGAAATGTGATATTTTGCCACAGAGTTTTGTAATAAAATACTAGGGCTATTGCACTGTGTATTCCATGTCATTGAGGCTTTTCATGCTTATCATTCATTCTCCTGTAAGCACTCCCAGGACCAGTGCATCTTGAGTAATTGGTTCCCTGCCTACAAGTTACTCATAATCCACCAGAAGAGATAGACTCCCCAAATAGATAAGGCCAATAAGACAATGCCACACATGTTATAAAATAGGTGCCCACTGTTGCTGGAACACTGTGCAAAAAAGCAATCAATTTTGTGCTGGTTTACCTGCATTGTCTTTGCAAGTGCATAGGAAACCATACGCTGCTGAAATGGGTATCACACACTGTTTCCGATTTTCTCACAATCACTCAGGATTTGGGAAAATAAACGCAAAGAGGTAGGCTTATATTTGTTCACAGGATACATTAGTTTATGACATTTTATAGAACTGAGGCAGGGGATATAGGTTTTACACAAAGAATCAGAAGTTGCCTGAAGTCTAAAGAATTTGTCTTTATCTCTGGCACATCTGTGTGATGATCAAGAGACTTTAAAGACAAGAGTGGTTAAGATACTGCATTCAATTAGTAGTGAGCCCAAAATTGGATAGGCTATTGAGAAGAATCTTTGGAAAAGAGTTAATGGTTGATGGAGCAGATAGAAGAAATAGAGATATGTTTTTTAAACAGTGGTTCTGGAGTTAATTCTGCAAATACTATCCTCATGTCACCATTTCCCTTTATATGGTCTGAGTTTGGGATTTGAAGTTTTGTTTGTTTTTAGAAATGTATTGACATTTTCTAAATCAATAAACATTTTTTTTGTTTATTTGTTTGTTTTGCTTTGTTTTTTGATCATAGTGCGGCATGTGGAATCTTAGTTTCCCAACCAGGGATTCAGCAGTGAAAGCTGGGAGTGAAAGTGCCAAATCATAACCACTGGACTGCCATGGAGTTCCCAGGACTTAAGTTCTTAAGAAGGAGTGTAATTGTGATGGTCAAGAACCTGTCTGTAATGCAGGAGACCTGGGTTGGATCCCTGGGTTGGGAAGATTGCCTGAAGAAGGGAATGGCAACCCACTCCAGTATTCTTGCCTGGAGAATTCCATGAACAGAGGAACCTGGCCAGCTACAGTCCATGGGGTCGCAAAGAATCAGACATGACTGAGCAGCCAACACACACAAATTTGGGGGAACACAAAGAAATTATCATCAAGTCCAAAGAAAAAATATGTGAATGTTGTTAATATAATAAATTGCCACAAAATTCAAAATAAAACATTTAAATTGGTAAACTGAAATCATTCTATACTTATTACTTTTAAAATAATATTATCATACCCACTCAATTTTAATGATTTCAAGTTTCCAGATTACTCCTTGAGATGTAGATTATCTTCATGTATTAGAGGAAAAAGTGATCCAGTTCAGAATGGCAGTGTCAAAAGCACTAAGATCTGTTTCATGCTGACAAACTCATATAATTTAATTTACTTCTCTGTTTTATGACAAAGTATTTCTAAAATGTATATAACTTCTAATCATTAGCTCTGATATAAAACAGTAAATTGTACCAATTCTAAAATTAATTCACTTCAGGAGGTCCTACTACATCCTCTTAAGTTTACCACATCCTCTGTTATATAAGAAGCACCTATATTGAATTGCATACCCTGATGAATTCAATGAATTACCTAGTGCATTGCATACCCTGATGCATATAAATAGGCCTATAAATAAGTGGTACTGAAAATAAGAATCCCTTAAAAAATGTCAGTGCATTTCATCTCTTAAGTTAGTGAATTTTTAACTCTTACAAAAGACCATAGTGTTCAATATTTTCAGTGGAGAGCATTTACTTTTTATGTACAAAAGGTAAATTTAGTTCATTCTACCAGAGTCAACTTTTTGGGTGCCACAGCAGGATTGGCTATATTAACATCCATAAAAAATTATAAAAATAACTACTAGATATATTTGTAAAGAGTCTGTGGCAGATTTAAAAAAAAATCAGTTGCAGATTACTCCCTTCCCTAAGCCCAGACTTTTCCAGGGAAACAGTGTGGATTCTCTAGTCAAGAAGTGGTCTGTTGCCCCAGATTTGAATCTGGGTTGTCATGTGACCTGGTTTGGTCAAGAAAACATGAACAAGCTTACAACAAGCACACCAGGAATGGATTGTGCTTCAGGTCTCCCTCTCTTTGCAACCCTGAGCCCACCTTTTGAAGAGCTCCAGGAATTTGCTGGAGGATGAGAGATCCTTTGGGACACAGACAACCCATCTCAACTTAGTCATGTCTTCCCTCAACCAGCGCCAGCCAACCATTAGCCATTTAGTAGTTCTGATGGTAAATATCAGACCCACTTCACTTTCAGTTCATTTCAATCACTCAGTCGTGTCCAACTCTTTATGATCCCATGGACGGCAGCATGCCAGGCTTCCCTGTCCATCACCAACTCCCAGAACTTGCTCAAACTCATGTCTATTGAGTCCATGATGCCATCCAATCATCTCATCCTGTGTTGTCTCCTTCTCCTCCTGCCTTCAATCTTTCTCTGGAGAAGGAAATGGCAACCCACTCCAGTTTTCTTGCCTGGGAAATCCCGCGGACAGAGGAGCCTGGTGGGCTACAGTCCATGGGATCACAAAGAGCCAGACACAACTGAGCGACTAACACTTTCAGTCTTTCTCAGCATCAGGGTCTTTTCCAATGAGTCTGTTCTTCCCATCAGGCCAATTCACTATGGTACCAATACAACATTTGGTAGAGCATTGCAGTGGAGGTATGTTTCTCCTGGTATTTCTCTATCCAGAAATTCCTCTATCTAATTCTAATAATTAAGTCCATTTAACTCTGTGTCTTTAATCAGAATTTTTTAAGCTTCTGTCCCAAACCAGACTGATTGCTTTCTATTATTGGAGCTCAGCTTTTGTTCCCTTGCTAATTCAAACATCAGCCAGTAAACAAAAAGTTCTCTATGCTTGTGGCAGAATTCAACAGCTATCACTATGATTCCCTTGCTATTTCCTTCTCTAATTATTATTGCAACATTTGGAATTGTTCATACAGAAACTTCCTTCATAAGCAAATGTGCTTGATTAAATTCTCTCTACCCTAAGCATTAATGATAAAAAAAAAAAAAAAAAACACCCACATTGTTGAGTTTGGGGATAAGTGTTTAATGGGACCAAGTGACTATAATGAGACAATATTTTTTTAGGGTCAAGCCGAGCCAAGAAGGTTGTCCTCAATACTAAAAAATCTCTTGTGTCTATAGTCCTTTCATATTTTCAGCAACATCTTGCCAAAACGCAACTTTCTTTTCCTGAGGTAGAATTTTGTTTCATTGATGCCATCCATACACCCACATATTTGTTTAAAAAAAATAATACACAAAATACTTATTTACAAGCAAGTACCTGTGCGAGATGCTGCATATTTAAAGACTGATAAGAAAGAAATTCTATCCTCAAGGAAAACTTACCCTCTCTATTTCCAGGATAAAATGTGTTACACGTGGAAAAAATAAATATTAACAAGGGGCCTTTTATTAAAAATTAATACAGTTCCTACATTTTAAAACTCCTAGTAGCTTTTGATATGATGAACAAGGAAAAATATATATTATTCATGTGTATCATACATATACACACATATATACACATTTATATATGTGTGTGTGTGTATATATATATATATATATATACATATATATCCTCCTCTCAAAGATGAATGTCTCAAATGGCCACATTTCTATAATCCAGGATACAAATTGGATCCAATGATTATTCCTATTTAAACCTTCTATTTCAGTCAGAAGGGTGCTTGTTAAGTGTCCTTATGGTTTGGAAGGATAAAAGGTAGCCCTGCAAGCACTCAGAGTGTTTTTGCTTTAAGTACAGCTTACACCCATTATCCTACCCAGTCAGTCACAGAGAAACTGCTTATTGCCACATTGTCATTGCTTTGTCCTGGAATAGTCTAGCTGAGATCAAATTCTTAATCACAGCACTGGTATCTATGAGATATAACACTTAAATACAATATGACTTACCAGGATTTTTTTCTGTTTTGTTTTTTTTTTTTAAGGAGAAGAATCTTGCTAATTGTTTCCTGTACATTATTATCAGTTACCAGCTCTGAAAAAAAATGCAGTCTACTTCCTGCTTTTTAAAAAAAAGCCAAATAAATTAATGTAATTCTTCAGTTCTTATAACAATTATCGCTGACTGCCAAATGTATCAGAGCAGTCTATAAGGAGCCTACTTGACATTCAAAGGAAGCAATACAAAGGTACTAAGGCTTAGAGAAATCGCAGAGGTAGCAGCAAAAGCATACCTCTGCTTCTTACATGTTTTATCTTTAAGCTTTAGTTTCTTTGTATTTCAGAATCAGTGTAATAATACCAATTCTACGAGTTTGGAAAAAATGGTAGAATTTTTTACAACATAACCATGTAAAAATCCTTGACCAAAACAGATAGCAAAGATTCAACAAATGCTATGTGCTTTCTCCTTTTGGAACGTAATACTTAAGTATAGTTAATTTGAATATCATTAAAATTTTAAGGAAATTAATTAGGGCATTGAGGACCAATAGAACTTAAGTATAAGCTTAAGGATAAAGTCATTTATTCTTTTTTTTTGTCTTCATGGATGGCTTTGTTTTCTCCCTTTAAAAATGCTCCTGTTATGAATCCATGTTTTTCTTCACATAATTAGATGTTTTCTTTACATAACTGTAATTCATATAATGGTACAATCCTGTAAATCGCTTCAGCTTTGCTTTTGTACTAGTTTATGGATACACTGGCAACAGAATACAAAATCATGCTTCTTCTTTTTTTTTTTTATGAACAGTAAAGTGTAAAAAGGAAAGTAAACCTTTGAGTCAATCCTTGTAATTTCTCCTGTTTCTAAAGAAAGTGGGACATTTGGATAGATTCCTCATTTTCCGAGTTCATTATAGACTATGGAAAAAACTATTCAAATCTACCCTTTCCATCCATCCAATCCACCCATCCAGAAATGAAATAGTGCAATTTATAAAATGTAGATGGGATTAAGACATTCTCTTCAATACTTAAAATACTGACGTTTTGGAGATAAAAGATTTTAAAAATCTAAATTAATTTTTAGGAAGAAAGAACTAGGCTACTAGATAAGATACATGTGTGCGTGCTCAGTCACTCAGCTGTGTCCAACTCTTTGCGACCTCGTGGACTGTAGCCTGCCGGGCTCCTCTGTCCATGGAATTTTCCAGGCAAGAATACTGGAGCGGGTTGCCAATTCTTAGTCCAGGGGATCTTCCCGACCCAGGGATCAAACCCGTGTCTCCTGCATCTCCTGCATTGACAAGCAGATTCTTTACCAGTGAGCCACCTGGGAAGCTATTTAAGATAACTTACCGAAAAATACAAATAATTTGTTATATAAGCATTCTATTCATCAATTATGTCCACTTTACTGCTTTAGTATTTTACCATAAATTATTACAATATATCTCCCAATTTGGAATTCTTCCAACATCTTCTAAAATATGTTCATAGAAGATATTTTCAAAATAAACATCATTTCAATCATCAATTTATAATACACATTTAAGTTTGAAAAAGAAAGTTAGTCCTCAGTTGTATCCAACTCTTTGTGACCCAATGGACTGTAGCCCACCAGACTTCTCTGTCCATGGAATTCTCCAGGCAAGAATACTGGAGTGGGTTGCCATATTGTTCTCCAGAAGATCTTCCTGACCCAGGGATCGAACCCAGGTCTCCCACACTGCAGGCAGACTCTTTAATTAAGAGTCTTTAATTAATTTAAATTTATAATAGCTCAATTTCTACTGAAGTTTTCCTCCCTTGATGCCACTTTCCATTTCTGGGTCTCTAGCTTCTCAGTAATGAGATCAGAAATACCACTCCAGATCCTCTTCCACCTCAAATGTTCTGGAATTTCATACCTAATATTTTTGCTTAATTTGAATGTTTTATATCACTAAAACCCTTCAAAACTATTACTGAGCCTACAATAAAGCATAGTTTTTAAAAGTCAGAGACAGTCAAAAGTAATAATTTTAATACATACATATTCATTTCAGTAATCCTAAAGGAGATCAATCCTGAGTGTTCATTGGAAGGACTGATGTTGAAGCTGAAACTCCAATATTTTGGCCACCTCATGCAAAGAGTTGACTCATTGGAAAAGACTCTAATGCTGGGTAGGATTGGGGGCAGGAGGAGAAGGGGATGACAGAGGATAAGATGGTTGGATGGCATCGCTGCCTCGATGGATATGGGTTTGGGTAGACTCCCGGAGTTGGTGATGGACAGAGGCCTGGTGTGCTGCAATTCATGGGGTAGCAAAGAGTCGGACATGACTGAGCGACTGAACTGAACTAAACTGACATAAGATTTGGTTGATAATTAAATACCCAGCATAAATTAATTCCTAATCTATGCATTACTTCAATATTATTTTTTTACACTAAGTAATACTTCAGTCCATCATAATCTCCTAAATAAAAAAGCTGAACTTTTAATTTAATTTCCAAGTTATGTATTCAATGTTATTTTCTTTATGCAAAGGAGCATTTCAGCCCATAAATCATATAGTCCTAAGCCAGGAGCATAAACTCATTTCTATTTTACAATTGGATTTTCTTTTTTTTAAAGATACAAGTATATTTCAATTGTAGATATATTTCACAATTTCAATGTTTGATTAAAGAGAATGTGAGCTGGAAACACAATGTCCTCAATGCATTTTAAAGCATTCAGTCCTTTATTTTAATTTATTTTGAAAATATGTTTATCTGGACTTATATAGAATATTGGAACTCCTACAAGGAGTTTGGAGATAGAAATAATGGGATTCTGTATGTGTGTATATGTATTGAATATTGTAAAATTCTTGATAATCTGGTTGGAAAACTGTCCTCATATTTTCATTACTTTATTACTTGGATTTTTGACTGCTCATGAAAAACATAGCTGTTTAATAACCATTAAAGCTATACTACTGCAGATTTTATTAGATTCAAATATTGATACTTTCCATTTTGAAAAAAATGTTAATGAGTTGTACATATATATATATACATATAAAATTATTTCAAATAATATATAGGGGAAAATTTTAAACAGATCATCAGATTACAGTAAAATGAATTCATGAACCTTGTCTGATGGTGAGTTATATGCTTAGTGAAATGCTGTTTGGAGTATTCAGATGCAGAGGTTACGAAGCAGTAGTGAACAAAATGGAAATGTGTGATATATTGTTACAAATATTTAAAAAAATAAATCTCAATGATATCATAAAAAGCACAGTTTTATTATCTTTCTGACAGATGGAAAAGATCGATTATAAGGCATCTGTAGTCTTTACATATGGAATTATAGTATTAGAATGGATCTGCATGCATGTTTAAATTATGTTGTTTAAATACAATTGGTTTTATTACAAAGTTTTCATTTAAAATAACAAACATGTTACCAAACACCAAAGCCTACATTTCTTTTCAGGTCTTTTCTCTTTTCTTAAATTATCTGCATTTTTAGATAGTAAAGCGACTATAATGTGCAGGTATTATGAAACAATTTGTATATATTATATCAAAAATTATATGACTACAACAATTCATTTTATAATATATTTAGTTGTTCTAGCATGCACCAGAGGAATGTTTTTATTTAATGAGTTTTCCCAGGTAGGAATATAGTCTAAGAATGTTGAGCAGTAGCTTGGGGTTATATTATTCTTTCTATTAGGAAACACTAGCTGACAGTGAGGGTAGAGAACACAGGTGTGGGAATGGTTTTATTCTTCATGCACAAGAGGAAGAGTAAATAAAATATGCTTGAGGAACCTCCTTGGTGGCCCTGTGGTTAAGGCTCTGAACTCCCAATGCAGGGAGCACAAGTTCAAACCCTGGTCGGGGAACTAAGATTCCACATGCCTTGCTGTGAAGCTAAAAAAAAAAAAAAAAACAAGCAAGCAAAAATATGCTTGAGCTCAAGTAGTGTGCTAGTTTTATAATTTTGTGCATCATGTGAAAAACTTTTACTGTTTAATTTTAATACTTTAATATTTTCCTTGAATTTATGTAGTATTCAATACTTTAGTACACAAATGGAAACTGAGTTGGCCTTTAATTCTCTGTAATTAAGTACAAACTTTATAGAACATTCATTATTTATGTTGCTTTGCATTCTCAAATGTGAATTGTTAATTATATTATTGCATTACTACACAAAGTAAGTAAGTGCTTGTTGCTCAGTTGTGTCCGACTCTTTGCGACCCCATGGACTGTAGCCCACCACGCTCCTCTGTCCGTGGGTATACTCCAGGCAAGAATACTGAAATGGGTTGCCATGCCCTCCTTCAGGGGATCTTCCCAACCCAGGGATCGAACTCAGGTCTCCCACACTGCAGGCAGATTCTTTACCAGCTGAGCTACTGGGGAAGCCCATTAAAGGTGTAAGTGAAGAATAAAGACCATTCTTCTCTCACTCGAAAAGTCAAGGTCTTTTTTAATCAATTTTTTTTTAATATTTAAGGATAGCAGCCATATTTCAATTATCTTGTAAGTTATGTCTACAATAATAAAGTCAAAGGCTTATAAAGCAGTGACAAATTGATTATTCAGATAATAAATTCAACAATCTTCCTTACTCATAAGACCATTAATGAATGGTCACAAAGTAGTAGATATTATCCTATTTTTATTTTTTCCCAGAAGAAAGATGTGTGATCTTACCATTAAATTTAGAAGCTGGAATAAGCTAGGCAGTGTCTTTGAACCCCTTCAATAACACGTGAAATCAGACATCCATTCAACAAAGATGACGACTGAAGAATCAACTATATTCCAAGCATCATCATATGTGCAGATGAAACAAACAGAAACAATTTATGCCTCCAATTCTTCAGTATTCTTAGTTCAGAAGGGACACAAGCCTGTGCATTGCTATTTGATAGAACTCCTATTACAGTTACAGGAACAACGCATTGTGGAATCAAAGAGGAAAAACCTACTGCATTATTTCTGTCTGGTGAACTCCAGAAGTATTTCAAATGTGTATGTCACATTAAAAGTATGAGTTTACCAGGGAGAGAGAAAGTATTTGATCATTCAATTCATAGAGGAAAACATATGAAATGACAAGAGTTGTGAAAAGTTCCTGCACACACCCCTTCATATATGTATTCAACACATATCTTTCTTTAATAACTTCTTTCTGAAAAGCACTCAACTAACAACAGTGAACATAGTGAAATATGGATGCCTATCCTTCCCGCATGGTGCTGACAACCCAGTAGAAAAGACTGAAAATGGATAATTGTGATGTCTTTTTTTCTTTTTTTAAAGGGAAAGCAGAGTACAGGAGGGGCTTTAGAAGGTAGGGTATTTTGGTCAAGGAAAAGGAAATTGATGAGGGAAAGAAGTGTGTTCAGATGGCAAAAGTTCTCATGAAGTTTGTTAATATGTTAAGTTGTTTGGACTGTATTGTGCAGTCAATGGACAGAGTTTTAATAAAAAGTGACACAACTGATGGGATATTAGAAAGGTAACACTGATAGCATTAAACAGGAAAATGAATCAAAGAGAGACTAAATGACTCAAAGAGATACTCCTTGAGTTGGGGAGTCTGCCACAAAAATTCCATGTGAGAGACAAGGGCAACCTGAGTAAATTTACCTACAGAGGTGATGAAGAAAAGAGGGAAAGAAAATGGGAAAAATGTTTCTGAGATACTAATATAATAAAAAAAATCATCAATTCCCAAATATAAGGTGTTAGGAAAGTCACAATTTGAGAGACTATTGAACAGATTTTACTTATGAGACCTAGAGCAGTACGGGGTGGGGAAAATTAAATAACACACAGATTCTAGAAGGCAACTACTTGGGTGGTGATGGGTGAGTTTATTTGGAAAGAGGAGAAATTCCAAAGTGGCAGTAAGGACAGACAATTGAAGTGATGCAGTGAACCCTGGACAATGTATGGAATCTAATGGCAGAAACCAAAATGAACTATAGACTCCCTTTGGGAGGGTAAAAGAGGAGAGTGAAAAAGCTGACTTAAAATTCAACATTCAAAAAACTATGTCATCTCTGCTATTTATTATTATTTCCTGGTGTATTTTTATGTCATGTCTTTTATTTTTTTCCTTTTTGATAAAAATTTTATTTTATATTACAGTATGGTTGTTTCATACCATTATGTTAGTTTCAGGTGTACAGCAAAGTGATCCAGTCATAGAGGCATATATATCCACTCTTTTTCATATTCTTTTCCCATTGAGGTTATTACTGAATATTAAGCAGAGTTTCCTGTGCTATGCAGTAGATCCTCGCTGACTATCTATTTTACATATAGTACTGTTTATATGTTAATCCCACCCTCTTAATTTATCCCTCCCCTCGCACCTTTCCCTTTTGGTAACTATAAGTTTGTTTTTGAAGTCTGTGAATCTGTTTCTGTTTTGTAAATAAGTTCATTTGTATCATTTTTTTAGATTCTACATATAAGTAATATATGATATTTGTCTTTCTCTGTCTGACTTACTTCACTTAGTATGATAATTTCTCTTTTAAATTACTTCTCCTTTCAGAAAGAGTGGAGAATCTTAATGGAGAAAGAATGAAAATCAAAGATGAAAGAAAATGCAAGGTGGGGATCTAATGTACACAATGATGCTTATAGTTAAAAATATGGTACTGTATACGTGACACTTGCGAGTGAATCCTAAATGTTCTCATCATAATGAAGAAATAGTAATTATGTCACGTAATGAAGGTGTTAATTAATGCTATGGTGGTAATCATTTTGCACTGTATAAGTGTGTCAACTCAACATTATATTACCTCAAAATTGTGCAATGTTATATATTTTTTGTGTCTTAATTAAAAATCCATAAAGTAGGTGACTGTAGGAGGATAGCCAAAGCTGTATGGTTTTATGACAAAACATTTCTTTGCTTCTCTGGCAGTAGCAACTAAAGTAAAATAAATAATATATTCACTATTATATTAGCTATAACTACAGCTCTAGAAAAATTTACAAATTATTTTCTGATATATTCCCTGACCTCTGCTCAAGCTCTCATTCTAGGATACCACTTTAAAAATAGCTTTCTATGTACTCCCAAATTATCTTACTGTGCTCAGAATGAAAAAGATTGATTAATCTGTCTAGTCAGAATATTATTCTAATAAACTAATAAAACCAGACTCTTCTTTCTACACTCTTGCACTCACTAATCTGAGTTCAATTCAGTGGAAAAACACCTGCAATCAACAGCATTTGGCAAAAGAGCAAAACCAAGTCAATCCAATGTATTACCCTCCTAGAAAAATAATTTACACAGCTCAAGGTCTTTGCATGATATATGAATATCTTTGTCTCTGAGTAATGTACCAAGCAAAGTAAATTTCAGGATGTTTTTTCTTTTAATTTTTATTTCATATTGGAACATAGTTGATTAGCAGTGTAGTGTTAGTTTTTCAAGTGTACAGCAAAGTGATTCACTTACACATATACATGTATCTATTTTTTTCAAATTATTTTCCCATTTAGGTTATTACAGAACATTGTGCAGTGTTCCTTTGCTATATAGTAGGTCCTCATCGGTTGTCCATTTTAAATAGAGCAGTGTGTTCAGGATGCTTTTTATGTATAATAGATCATCATCTATGAAGAAGAGTTATCCGTTAGATGCCAAGTTGCACCTGCCTAGAATATTTAATGGTATAGAATAGGAGGGTGGATTAAAACAATATTATATAAGAGGATAAATCATCACACTAAGGAAAGAAAACAAAAGGGGAGGATATGACTCTTGCTTGCACTGAGAGCAATCAGTGTTCTTACCATCACTACAATAAGACCTTTCCTTGTACACATCCTGCCCCTCAAGGAGTCAGCAAAAGAGCAGATGCTCCATAATCTGCAATTCATGATAACTGCATACATTTGTGTCACTGGAGTAATCCCATTTGATCATTTGGTCTTTGATCTAGCAGTTTGCATGTTCAGGTGGCTAAGGCATTGCCTTACTGGCCACTTTGTATCAACCCCAACACAAAGTCCTCCTGGGGCTTCACATCTACCTCACTGCATCCGGTTATGCAGTGATTTCATTCCAAAACCTCCATCACACCTTAGCAGCTGTCATATCCAGAAGCACAATGCTCACTGTTGAGGGTTTCTTTCCTCCCTCTACTAAATGTGCTTGTTTAATATAGTACATCCCACAGACCAGATACACTGCATGAATGTTCATTGTCTATAAAATTTCTTTTGGCTGATCACCTTTCTCAATATTAATAAGAAGAGAGAATATTCTATGGGGTTGTGTTTAATGTTCTAAAGGGTATTGAGAGGTCACATTGGAAGGATGAATATTTTTCTAAGAGATGAAGGTATCCAATCACGTATTACCTTAATAAATATTTATCAAAGTAATTTTTCAGGTGGTAAAACATACATATCATACAGTTAACATTTTCACCTTTTAAAGTATACAACTAAGTGGCATTAAATACATTCACATTGTTGAGGAACCATCATTCCTATCCACTTCTAGAACTTTCTCATCATTTAAACTGAAAGGCTATACTCATTAAACAATTACTCCCATTCCTTCCTATCTCAGCCTCTATAACCACTACTCTACTTACTGTGTCTATGGATCTGACTATTCTAAGTATATCATGTAAGTGGAGTCCTACAGTATTTATTCTTTTATGTCCTACAATGTCAATTAAGACAATGTTTTCAAGATTCATCTATATTGTACCATGTATCAGAAACTGACTCCTTTTAAGGCTGAATAATATTCACTTGTAGGTATATAGCATATTTTGATTATCCCTTCATATGTTGAAAAATATTTGAGTTCTTCTTACCTTTTTTGAATTATGAATAATGTCAATATGAACATGGCAGTAAAAATATCTATTGCATTCTCAGTTTTCAATCTTTTGGGTATATACCTAGAAGTGGGGTTGCTAGATCCTATGGTAATTCAGCTTAGATTTTTGAGGGACCACCATTCTATTTTTCATAATGACTGAATCCTTTTACATTCCCATCATTAATGCACAGCAGTTCTAGTGTTTCTACATCCTTACCAACAGTTGTTTTTTTTGCTTGTTTGTTTGTTGGTTGGTTGGTTTTCTTTCATTCTTTTGGATATTAGTCGCCTAATGTATCAGATGAGTTAACATAAAATTAAATTTGTATTTATCTATCAATATAAAATTAAGTTTGAAAAAGAGTGAGTGATTTACCTCCTCATCTGAAGAAATCTCAGTCTTAAAGGATAGAATTATTACCTCTGGCTCAATCCTATTTCTTGTATGCCTTTGTCTTAAAAGATGATGTTTGCTATACTGCCATCTCAGGTAAGCTGTCTTGGGTGAACATCTAAGGAATTCACCAAAGATAAACTTGAATACTACCTTTGGTTTCTTTGGTGTTTTATACTGTTATTATCTTCTTGGTCAAGTTGAGATTATCTGTTTCTCTCTATAAAGCTGTGAAATGATCCTCAAAACACAATCATAGATACAATCCAACACAATGGCATCTGTCCGTTGCAAAGCAAATGTTACTAGCCTATCCTGTAGAATTCATTCATCCATTCATTCATTTGTCCCAAATTCTACTGTACAAGTGTCTACAATGACAGAAATATTTTATATCTGCCATACAGAATATGTTAGCCACTAGATATATGTGACTACTGACTATGTAAAATGTTACTATTTCAACTGAAACTTAAAATAATTAAACTTGAATTAATATAATTAAATATTCAGTTCCTCTGTCACACTAGCTACATTCTAAGTTCTCACTAGGCACAAACAACTAGTGGTTAGAGTGTTAGACAGTGAAGGTTTAGCTGGATACAAAATTGTTTATCATCTCTCTCCTATTTTATCAAAGTCTGGTCATTAAAACACATAAATATTTCTTGTAACAAAGGGTAATACATGTAAGTGCTAAGACCTACTGAAACACAAATGAGAGGCTAGCTTCCTGGGGGAAAATTTGGACATGCTTTCAAAAAGAGGTAATAATTAAGTTATATTTTGAAGTTAAGTTATATTAAGTTATATAATGAATCATCATAATATATGAATCATATGAATCATCCATATGATTATCGATGATTAAGGATGATGACTCATCATTAGACAGAGAAGAAAAAGGATATTTTAAGTAGAGAGAAAGGCAAAAGCAATGAGTTGGAACCAAAATGGTGTGTTGAAGGATAGTGAAGTGTGGGGTATATTAAAAGAGATGCTACACCTAGGCAGAAGTGAGAGAAATGGAAAAAAAGTTAGAAGAGTAATCCAGAACATGAGTGTGAAAAGCAATACACTGAGTAATTCAGACTTGAAACATACATAGAGGCAACAAAAGAATGAATAAGAAAGGGTGCATCATGAGTTTGTTCATTTCCTAAAACAGTTCCTTTCCTCCATCAACATTATCATTAAGAACTCTAATTAAAAGGACTTGAAATTAATGGCTTGGTTGTAATTTGTATCTGATGTAGAGTTTTTTTTTTTGTTTGTTTGTTTGTTTAATTCTACCTTTCTTCAGGGGAGCTGATAAATAAAAGATTCTCTCATTGGCTAAAGTAGGTCATTCTTAAACCCTCTTAAATAACTACCCAATACTTAAATAATCTAAGACTTGCTTAGCACAAACCATGTTTGTTTGTTATTCTGTTGTTCACTGCAGAATAAAAGGCAAATATTACAGAAACAGCCTATGAGGGTATAGAAGCTGGAGTTGTTGTTTTACAATCCTTCTAGGTTCTCATTCCAGAGTAAAGTTTAATATACTATGTACACAGTATACTAATATACTATGCTGCAGAGCATTACAACAATTTCCATTCTAAATTTTTGTGATTGGATTAATATTTTAGAGTGCTTATTCAAGGGCTACACATTGATCAGAAACTCTTGCCTGTTGTGCTAAAGTGCTCTGCCTCTGGGTTATAATTCACCTGGCAAATGGTCAATCCTGCTTCATCCTAGAGTGAGTCATGATTCTTACTTTGATCTACTGAAGTACATTTCTAAGGTCTACCTTTGCTGCTGCTGCTACTGCTGCTAAGTCGCTTCAGTCCTGTCCGACTCTGTGAGACCCCATAGACGGCAGCCCACCAGGCTCCCCCGTCCCTGGGATTCTCCAGGCAAGAACACTGGAGTGGGTTGCCATTTCCTTCTCCAATGCATGAAAGGGAAAAGTGAAAGTGAAGTTGCTCAGTTGTGTCTGACTCTTAGCGACCCCATGGACTGCAGCCCACCAGGCTCCTCCGTCCATGGGATTTTCCAGGCAAGAGTACTGGAGTGCTAGAGTCCTATGAAAAAAAGACTGCTTCGTTGGGATATTAATTAATATGCTCTATAAAGAGCTAAAACTAAAGTGAATGATTATAGGCATAGCTTATTACACATGAGCAATTTCCCATACCATTTAAAAAGATTATACAGTTTGTCATAAAAGATAATTCTTTAATTCTGGCTGAATATACACCTATTTTGGTTGAAATCTTAATTAATGCTTTTAATTTTGGTTCATTAACATTGTGATGATTCAGTAAGAAGACAATACACATACCAACCTGGCAGAAATGACCAGAAAAATGTCTCAAATGAGGACAGATGCTAGGTAGTCTTACAAGCAAAAAAAGTAATTCATCCACACATGGAACATTTATTTATGACAGACTCATTTTTTTAGCATATGGAAACTAAAATCAGCTCCAGATAGATCTTATACCTGATTGTAAAAAAACAAAATTTTTAAAACTTTTGGGAAAAAACATATGAGAATATTTTATGATTTCATGATAAGGAATGATTTTTAAAACAAGACGTAATAAGAAGCCATAATGAAAAATTTGTATTACTTTTAATGAAACACAATAAATATATACATGTATATGTACATAGGTATATATACCTAATATATATTTAGTAAGAGACACTAGGTTAAAAAAAAGAAAAATATAAGGTAGAGCTGAGGAAAAAATATTGACAATGCATATATTAAAAATGAATTAGAATACAGAATAAAGAGATATCTAATAAATCTATAAGAGAAAGATAAAGGCCTCAGTACCTATAAAATATATGGATAAGCAACACAGTAGAGGAAACATGAATTTCAACGGAAAGTTGCTCACTGCACATATAATCAGAGAAGACAAATTAAAACTATGCAACTGATAAATTTTAAAAAGTAACAATTTCACACACTCAGCAGATTCATAAGGTTATTTGCCTTTAGTGATTTCACTTCCTTACAGTATGAAATGATGAAGGTTGATAAAAGGATAGATTACATTTAAAAAAATAATAAAGAATAGGAAAGGAAAGCTAAAAGAAACAGCAGCTCTAATTCATTTCTCTGTGAGAGTCTTAGGTCTCCTTAAGTGTTTTCCTGTTTTGGCTCTTCAAATCCAACCTAAGCTAAAATGAAGAGGTATGGAAGATGCTGTTACACATACTCACAGTTCCTGAAGACCCCACTAGGGTAAAGACCAAAAGGAAGCAAAACTAAAAGAAGATAAAACAGGAGAGCTGGGTTTGATCCCTGGTTTGGAAAGATTCCCCTGCAGAAGGGAATGGCAACCCACTCCAATATTCTTGCCTGGAGAATCCCATGGACAGAAGAGAGCCTGGTGGGCTACAGTCCTTGGGGTTGCAAAGAGTCAGACATGACTGAGTGACTTTCACTCACTCACTCAAAAAGTAACAATATTAAATGTTGACAAGAACAGATAGAATGGTAGTTCTCATGAATGTACTTGCAAACTGCAAATGCTGAAAGCCTGCATAGGTTTTGGGCAATATCTGAAAAAAGGAAAGATGTAAATTCCACGTTATCAACCAATTTCATTTATAAGCATATGCCTTAAAAAATCTTGAATATTTGCACAGTAATAAATGTAATAATTCAGAATGATTATTTATATGGTGTTTATTACAGTGGGAAATTAGAAATGCCTACTAATGAGACCAAGAATACTGGAGTGGGTAGCCTATCCCTTCTCCAGCAGATCTGCCCAACCCAGGAATAGAACCGGGGTCTCCTGCATTGCAGGTGGACGCTTTACCAACTGAGCTATCAGGGAAGCCCACTAATGAGACAGGGAAAAGTAAATTGTAGTAGGTTTATAAAATGGAGTACTATCAACTTCATGGACTATACAGTCCATGCAATTCTCCAGATCAGAATACTGGAGTGGGTAGCCTTTCCCTTCTCCAGGGGATCTTCCCAACCCAGGGATCGAACTTAGGTCTCCCACATTGCAGGAGGATTCTTTACCAAGAATATTGCAATGGGTAGCCTATCCCTTCTCCAGGGGATCTTCCCAACCCAGGAATCAAACCAGGGTCTCTTTCATTGCAGGAAGATTCTTTACCAACTGAGCTATGAGGGAAAGTTGAAGACTAAAGAGAGGAATTCTGGGTCCAGGTGATAGAGTACCTTGAATAATATGATAAGGGGTTTGGATTTCATCATTTGTGCTCTAGAAAGAAGACTTTGCAGACATAATGTACATGAATTCAAGTGGGGCAAGAATGGAGGTAAGGTGATGGCTTAGAAGGGGGATCCTGGGAAGCATGAGTAGGAACAGAGGGCAGATCTGTTTCTGGGAAGAAGAGATTAGGTTTAAGAAAAAGAAAGTCATCAGTTCTTCTCACTGTTTGAATGTAGTTGATAAGGTAATGAAGTGTTGCTTAGTCATGTCCAACTCTCTGCGACGCCACGGATTATAACTTGCCATGGAATTCTGTCCATGGAATTTTCCAGGCAAGAATACTGGAGTGGGTAGCCATTCCCTTCTTCAGAGGAGCTTCTGGACATGGGGGTCGAACCCGGGTCTCCTGCATCGCAGGTGAATTCTTTACCATCTGAGCCACCAGGGAACCCAGAGGAATATATCAAAGATGGCTGGATGCATGATGTGCTACTTATGACTGAAAATCTGAGTAAAAGAGCAGTTTGGCAAGAGAGATAATGTATGTGATAATGAGAGATAATGGCTTCAAATGGTTTCTTCTATTATATTTTCCTTTAAAATATTTGTAATTTGTCTCTACATGAAGATGTCAAGTAATTTCTTGACAATATAGACATGGCATTCAGGAAAAATATATGGACTAAATACATAAAATTTTGATTTCATTATTGAAACTCTAGATATGCATCACACTATCTAGGGTGACTGAAGAGAATGAGAAGACAATAAGGGCTAAATTTAGTACAATAATTAGAAAATAGAAAATTATAGTTGACAGGTAATTTATGTAAAATATATAATACAAATTAAAACCAAATTAGATGGCAGACAGAATTGACTGGGAATTTCAGAGGTGTGTAAAAACTATGAGGGTTGGAATAGATAGAGAAATTTCTTAGTGGAGAAGAAATATCAATCTTCTGGACGAGTGAATAGAGTTTAGCCAAGAGAAGGAGAGACTCTTCCAGATCAGAGAAGCCATGTGTGCAGAAAAGGGAAGGTGGAGCTTCACAATTTTCAATCTGAAAATTACCTGATGGATTCTTCCCAGACAGCTTGGCTATATTTGTCCACATATCAAAGCAAATGATGAAGGCCCTGTTTCATCCCTGTTTTCTGACTTCGAAAGATGACGGTACAGTTGCAGTGGGGGTTAGAGGTGGAGCTTTCATACTAAAGAATCTATGGTTGTGACATCCTTGGAAAGTTGTTAATACTGTTTATAGATGATTGATCTGGGGGAAATGCAAAGAATGGTTTGGATATGGAAAAAAAGATACTTAAGAGATTTGGAAATTATAACTGCTGAAACACAATTTTAAAAATGCTTTTCTCTTTAATGTGAGGGGAAAAAATAGGTCCATGGCATGCAGGAAAAGCATGTACTATGTTTTAAAAAAGAGCTTGTTTCTAATAGTGAATCTGCCTTTTATTTGCTGAATGGTTATGTATATTTTATTTAGCCTCTCTGAGATTCAATCTCTTCATAAGTTAAATAAATCTAATAAAGTCTACTTCAAAAGGGTACTGTAAGGATTGAATGCAATATCTATGGCAACAAGAGTGTCTAACACTGTGTCTACAGTTTTCCCAGTTACTCTTCTAGGACCTTTATTTCCTGTAGGATTAGGATAACTGGCTGGTCCATATAGAACTATGTTTTAGGTATAAACATGAATGTATCAATAATATTATTGCTCACTCAATTTAATAGCAAATTTATAGAGATAAATAATAAGGTGACCAGGTCATAATTCTAGCCTACTAAATGCTATTATGTTTTTCTTTCTGAACTCACAGATCTCAGAGAAAGAGAAAAATCAGTTGAGTTTTCTGGGTGATAAGGAAGGGTTCATTCTCTAGCGCATTGGATGGAACCTCACCTCAAGTTACATTTCAAATGGTGCATTGCACCTGCTCATTTATCAAGCTGCCAAGGGCTAGCTTTGCTGTCTTGCTTTTTTCTGTTAAAATTCACATCTTTGTAGTGTCTTTAATTGCTTAGTCTCATAATGTAAGTAACACGTAAAATCTTGCTTAAATAAAAATAACTCCTAATGTATCAAGTTTAGACAATGCCAAAAGGTGTGATCACTCAGCTGAGTCTAATGTTAGTTTCCAAATACAGCATGCAAGTGTATAGCTTCCCTTTCATTTCTGATCAATGTTATTTTTATTTGAATTAAATTTTAAAATTTAAAATTTAAATTTAAATTTAAAAAATAAATTTAAAATACAAATCAACATAATTCTCTTTGGAGATATTAGGATATTTTTCTTTACCGTGTACCGTATAGGGCAAGAGAAAGCCAGCTTTAAACCTGTAAGACTCTCTGGGCAGCTCAGAGTCTCTCCTCCAACCCACACTCAGCACAGAAGCTCTACTGCTGGAAATCACTAACCTTTTGCCAGAAACAGCCTAGAAGATGATAACACTGGTTCAAGGACAGGGTAAGGGAAGGGAAATAAAAGGAATTCAGTGGGAAATTACAGCAAATGTGATTAACAGCTGTTTTCTAGAGCAAGCCTCTGTCAGGGATCTGCAGCTGTGTCATTGTGTTTCAATTCTTCAGATTATACAAGAAGACACATAAAGCAAAAGATACATGGAGAAAGGTTAAAAGAAGTCCAAAGAAAGGTTAAAGCAAGTCCAAAATCCACGGCAACATATACCCTCACTCCCTACTTATTTTTCAGTTTTATCTTTTCCCTCTCTTTTGGGAAGAAGCTAGATGCCTAAGAAACAAAGTCCTCCTACTCCCTAGGTATCTGTTCTGGGTTGCTGCTGTTGATGATATTGGTATTTTTTCTGGTTTTGGAGAGAAAGAGAGGGGGTTGCTGGAACACCAGCAGATCCTTTAATAAACCCCTTTAATAAAATCAACATGCTGTATGCCTTCCGGAATGCTTTCTAAAGAGCTACGTGTACCTCCTCAAGATATAGAGGAGATACCAGGATATGGCTGGAAAACTAAGTCTCTCAAAATACTCGGTTCTAAGAGCATCCAATTTGGGTTTTAAAGCCTAGCTGCCAGGTTTCTAGTTGTCTGCCTTATATAAGGGTGGATTCCCCAAATATTATGTTTAATATTACATCCTAGTTGCCAAACAACCACAATGAAATGTAATGCAATGATATTATTGTCTTATCCCACATGCTCAGAGGAGTGTTATCTCCTCTGAAAGATCCCCTTCAAGCAACCAACATCCCCATGTGAACCAGTCCATAGGTTCTGAATTTCTGCCCCTTCCTCGAAGTGCTCAGGGGGGGGTTGGCAATCCACCTTCGAATTAAACAATCTCCCACCACTACTTGGAAATACACAAACCGTCTCTTCACAGCCCTTTGTAACACAGAGCCTGGTAAAAATCACTTAAAAAAGAAACAGAGCCGATGACCCAGAGAAATATACAAGGTCAGGCAACTCCCGGTGGGCGCGAGAAAAGGTGGGAGGTGCCGAGGTCAGGGTTAAATGACACTGCCAAAAGAAGTCCCCCTGCCCAGCCACCTCCTTCCTTCATCTCTAGGAGGAGTCTCCAGTGAGCTCTGGCGTCTGGAATCCTGCCCCTTCGTGTCGCAGAAAGATTAGGAAGCGCATTTCAAAGCCGCATCTAAAGCAAGCCCAGTTAAAAGAGCCAAGGAAATCCTGGCCCATGACCAGGGGTGGCCCAAATCACTTGCTGCTTTTCTCTTCTCGTAGCCTCATTAGCGCTTCCCTTCTTTCCTCTTCGTCCTCTTTACCCTTAGAGTGCAGGTCCCGCTGGGACTCGGGGGTCACCCTAGGGATGTTCGGTTAGCGCCTGCAGCTCAGACTCAGGGCTGGACTGAGATGTTTTAGCATCCCGTCTGCCTATCCCACCTGTCTGACTGCGGCACAGTGACCCCTGGAAGGATAACGCGGGACCTCTGCCGCCAGGTGTGCGCGTCCTGCACCGGCCCCTCGGGGACCTCGCAGCACGCGGCTGCAGGGTGCAAGCGGCCTCCGCAGCGCTGGAACCTCCGGGCAGAACGGCTGCCCCGGCTGCTGCAGTGGGCTTGCCTCGCCGCGCTCCCTGTTTCGTCCGCCCGCAGGGCTCTGCCCGCCTCTCCCCATTGTGTCCGCAGCGCTGCGGGGCTGAGCAGTGCGCCCGCGGCACCCGCGCCAACCTCGGAGCTCTAGGCAGGAGGAGCCCGGGAATGAAGAGAGGGCAGGGAGAAGGAGCCAGAAGGGACCCCAGAAGGGCACAGCGCTTCATCAATAATACAGAGGCGCCTGGACTCCCCCTGCAATACGTTTTCCAGTTAAACGCGACCAACTGGAGCGCTTTCTGGCACGTTTCACGAGTGTGGTTTTTGTGTGTGAAAGATGGGACGCACCTTGTTCATTCATCTATATGCGCTTCTTCGTCCGGTCTCCTACAGAAAAAGTCCCCTCCTCCCCGCTTTAGCTTTAAACCGCCACCTTCTCCACATCAGCACTCCATTTCCAAGCCAAAACTGCAGGTTGAAAACGCAGCTCTTTCAAGACACCACTACATACCCCGAAGAGTTTACCAAAATTCACCCAGTAATGCTGATTTTCAAAACCCCCCTTTTCATCCCCCTTTTTGGAGAATGCTTTCAAAGTTTGGGAGGCCAAATGGCCCTGGACCCGGAGGTTTCTGCACCCCTGTCCGCATTATGAACCGCGGTGCTGTCAGAGACACCGAGATTACGCCGCAAAGTTGCCCAGCATCAACCCCGCAGGCCGCTGATGCTAGAAGCATCCTTCGAAGCAGTTCTCCGGTGTGTCCCCAGGAAGCCCAGATGCGCGACAGAACCTCCCAAACAAGGATTCATCCAACCACCTACAACAGACCAAATCGCGGAAACTTCTTTGTGAAGCAGGCTCAAGCCCACACTGAAGGGGCACTCAGCACAACTTGCAAGAAAATAAATACACATCTCATCCCTGCGGGGAAACTTGTTGAATCCCGGCCGAGCGTAAGGCTGCAATTTCCGATATAGCCTGAAGGTTTTTGATTCTACCCGCAAAGACCCTGGTGCATCCGTCTGGACCAATTTCTGGACAAACCGCAGGGTCCTTTACACACCCATTCTGCACTCCTGCCACCACCGCTGTAAAACGGAGCGTGTGCCTCTAGACAATTCGAAAGCCGGCTGTCACTTCCTTTGCCATCGTTTGGGAGACTTACCCTTTGATAAGACGGTTTTCCGCGATCTAGCGGCTCCGTGGTGCAGGCGCAGTCCTCCCAACTTTGCTGGCACGGAGACCTCCCCGACTTTATTAACCAAGCAAAAGCTGTCTGTGACTTATAAATGTTAAGAGCGAGAAATAGGGAGTGATTGAAGTCGGGTTTCTTCTCGGTATCAGTACCCTGGAAAAATCTAATCCTTCTTCAGTAGAGAATTCTTTCAACCCCGTTATCTGTTTTACTATTAATGCGCAGAGCGGAGGGCATTGCATGCAAATAGGGGCAAGTGCGCGCTTCTATTGGTGGCTGCGGAGGCCCCTGGGTCCTACTGCTCAGGCTCTAAACTACTCAGCGACACTATACACGCAGCTTCGGAGGCGCGGAGGGGAAAATGGATTTAATTGATTCGTTACCTCTGGTATTGTAACGCCTGCTGCGATGTTTAACGGAGTGGGGTGGGGGGGAACCTCACATTTAAACTCACGTCTTGTGAACTATCATTTCATATTTGCCTTTAATTGCCTGTGTGAAGTGGCTTTGAACATACAAAGGCTTTTTAAAAGAACCCTTTCTGAGGAAAATTCACACAGATGCATTTGGCAGGAAAACCTTCTTTCTTTTTTTTTTTTTCCTTTTTCTCCTGTCATGCCTTATTCGGATGTAAATCCCGGAAATATTTATATAGTCAGATAATTTTGCCTTTCTTTTAAATAAAATAGCATCTAGTTTTATTCTTGATAGTGCATGGCTACTCTAAATAACTCATACAGGTTAAAATGGCAGAAGCTAAAATGTGAATGTTAAGATATTTGGGATTTATTTTTATTTTTTAATGTTCCTAAAAAAAATGGCATCCATGATAATACCATGGGCATCTTTTTTTTTTTTGATTTTGCAAATTAAGAAATTCAGAAATATTTTATGAGTGAGTATTGACCCCCAAATATAAATCAACATAAAGATATTGATAATGTCACAATATGTCAAGCATTCACTATTAATTGCCACATTTTCTTTTTACAGTTTCTCTCTTCCAGAGCCCATTAGTGATGCAAATTGGCACAAGGAGATTTAAAGTGAGGCAGGCCTGTGGTGACTAGCAATTTGAAATATTGTAACACGGTGCAGAAACCATTCTAGTACATCATCATTAAAGGTAGCTATGTTTAAAATTAGAGTATTAATAGCTGAATCTTAATATATATGAATTTAAAGCCCTTAATCATGCTTTGCTCTGACCTTTAATTTTTTGGAAGGAAAGAAATCCTCATGTAAACTGAAATGACACAGACTCTCCACCAAGTTCCATCTAAGATATTCTCTGATATTACAATTTAGGAAATAACATAATTTTATTGGGTTTTCGATGTAACTGGTAAAGTAAATTTAATTACAACATTATTATGTCTATAATTATTAATATTGTGTCTATAATTTACAGCTCACTGCTGGTAGTAACTGATATACTGAATAAGGTCAGTAGCAGCAGCCAACTCATAATTCACCAGCCATGTGTAAACTAAATAAATGAAAACACAAGATGCAAAAACAAAACAATTGAGATCTTATTCCAGACACACCTATAGCATTTGAATTTACTTACATAGTGTGTGCTACAATCCTTCCTCACTTCCATAACTCCTTCCCTTTGTAGCCTCTTCCCTTCCCTCAATAGTAATCCTGGAGAGCAGAAGCGTTACTTCAAGTCCAGGTTACCTTTGCTGCTTTCTAGGTCTAACTTATAGATCATATCCTTGTAGGACCCAGAATTAAATCTTTCAGTATTAAGATGTCAAGGAAGACAGTTTCCATTGGGAGTTAGAAAATCCAACATTCTTAGGTGTATTTCCAAAGTTTCCATGAAACATATATATTTGAAATATCTGTGACCACTAATTCAGAGTGAACAGATGTGATCAACTGGCATGACATCAAAGTCAATTCGCTGCATTTCCCTATTACTCTTGTATCTCTGGATCAGTCTTTTGGAAAGACTTTGTATACAGAGTTACTACAATCACTCTAGGCCAGCTTAAGAAATTTTCAATTTACAATAGAATTAACATAAAAATATCAAGATATTACTATATTCAATATAAGAATTTAAGGGACTCATTATCTGTAAAAGAAAAAAAGGCTATTATTTGATCTAGTAAGAAAGTATTATGACCATGCAAAGTTGAATGGAGTTGATTGATACTCAGTTCTTTTTTAAAACAAGTGTATTATTGGTCTTTCAACTTCCTGCTACAAGTAGACTTGAAAAAAACAATCATTTACAGACTTAGTGCAAATTGAAAGTTCTGCATTTAATGAATATCTTTTTAGAATTGAGAAAAGATGTGTTTTATTCAGGCAGAGTTTACACAGAATTAATGCAATTTATCTGTGACTGTGATTTACTTTAGATGTCAAGGAAGACAGTTTCCATTAGAGGTTAGAAAATCCAACATTCTTTGGTGTATTTCCAAAGTTTCCATCACACACACACACACACACACACACACACATATATATATAAAATATCTGTGACCACTAATTTAATATAGATGTTGAATCGTGGACAGATAGTGTACAAAAAATAAATAAATAGAGGCCAGTCTATTAACACGTTTAACATACAATTGTTTGACCAACTCTCAGTTTCTACAAAAAAGCCTGAGGCAAATATACAGCAAGAGAACCAGAATCATAAATTCAACTTACCAGTTTATTAGTTTTTCACGGAACAAAACAGTTCTACATCTCATCAATGAGTTGCTGGTATTTATCTCATTCTCATATGTTATGAGATATATAGCATAGATTGCAGGTAATATATATTTATAAATATTGAAAATATTTTACCTTATTATATACCATGGTAACAATTATTTTAAACAATAAGATTGAAGCTACAGTCGTTTTCATCATTCTCAGATCTGTAGGAATATCTTTGATCCATTCTTTACTAGCTGAGGCATTGTTGGACCCCTCATTTTGTTGGTGCAGTTTTCAAGGACAATGTATGCTCCATGAGAAACTGATTTCCATTATGCCCTTGTATCATGATGACAATGCCTTATAGTAGCTAATGTGAACATCTATAAAACTTGGACAGCAAAACACACCTGGCTTACTCCAGTATGCCGTTACTATAATCAGCTTACTTAGGTGAACATGTAGTAGGATAACATTTGGTAAAATTTAATGAGCTCTAATGGCATTTAGCTACTAGTCAAGCCATTTTTAAAAAATTCTCTGTGTCTTTAATAATTTTGAAATATGTATGGGTTAAACTACTCCAAAGCCATACACAATAATTCATTTGTCTATTTTAAATAGGACATTAATTCATGTTTGATTTTTGATAGATGAAAAGGAAAATTAGTAGACATATAAATTATACTTTGAAAACAGAAATATAAAAGTAAGAACGTGGTTAAAAGGGCATTTTTTTAGATGTAAATCAGTAGTAAATAGCAATATATATACTAATTGCTAATTAGGATACTATGGTATATTAAATAATATGCTAAAATGCCCTATAAATAAGGTAGAAAGTTGCAAGAGGTTACATTTAAATACACAGCTTATAAATTAATTTGGATTAATGGCTAAATCAGGTAAGGAAGATACAACTCAGAAGTTAAAAATAAAACTGCATAAGGTAGTAAACTTGAGGAGAAATATTAAACTTTAAAAAGATGAACTAAGTTTGATACTAAGTAGAAGAGATGAGAACGTCATGGTACAGTAATGTTGGTAAGACCATCACCATGAATGGAATGTTCATAATATGTAGAATCCTAATAAAAATTGGCAAGATAAAAAGACATGGAGGAGGATAGTTTACTCTATATCAAACAGGATTATAAAGTAAGTAAGATAAATGTTGACCATGAAAATGTTGAAGTGAAATACTTTGGCAAACGATGAAAGGACAAACAACAAAATAAGAGTAAAATTGGGTAAGAGTCTGTTATAGTACCTTGAGATTAGAGAAAATGTTAATAAACATCATTTTTGTTCAAGTACTGAACTCTTAAGCATATGGCTACCTATTATCCTACAAAATCTGTGAATAAAACTTCAAATATTTTTTTGAAAATGGACAAAAACGTAAATTCACTCAAAATTCTTATGAAATATCAGATACTTTTTGGTTACAGCAAAAAAACAAATGGATATGGACGTAGATTATAAAACACTGCTGCTGTGGCTAAGTCGTGTCAGTCCTCTCAGATTCTTTGCAAAAACCCATGGACTGTAGCCCAACAGGCTCCTCTGATCATGGGATTCTCCAGGCAAGAATACTGGAGTGGGTTGCCATGCCCTTTTCCAGGGGATCTTCTGGACCAGGTATTGAACCCGTGTCTCATCTGTTTCCTGCATTGGCAGGCAGGTTGTTACCACTAGTACCATCTAGGAAGCCCTATAAAATACTACTTCTATTTAAAGTCAATTTTATGTACGCCTGTTATAACAAGGCTAATAGGCAGATGTGGTTTGCCCTTCAAAAGACAATTTAGAGGGAACTCTGTACTAATCAAATTCTAGCATATTTAAAAGCCATTCATTTAGTCTGTTTCAAGGACTCATTTAGGAGTTGCTTGTAAAGCTTAATAAAACAGTTTTAAACTATGTTCTTATTTGTGTATTATAGTTCTTAGGTAGTTAAACTCAATTAAATTATAATGCTGTTTGCTTTTGTCCTAGAAAAACCTCTGCCTGTACAAAAGCTAATATTAAAGTTGAGTTGCTTGCTCATTAGTGAATATCAAGTCTACTTTCATATGGAATTATGTTGGGCACACAAAAGTAGGTAAAGCTACAATAGAAATTAAGGACAAACTTTTTTACTTCAAAGGAAAGAGAAATGAATACATTATCCTCTAAGAAGGAAATGATTGAAAAATACATTTTAATTGTAAATAATAGCAAATATATTAGTCTATGTTTTCTATGCTGAGAGGTTAATAACAGAAAGTGAAGTGAAAGTTGCTATACAGTCTACGGAATTCTCTAGGCCGGAATACTGGAGTGGGTAGCCTTTCCCTTTTCCAGGGGGTCTTCCTAACCCAGGGATCAAACTCAGGTCTCCCGCTTTGCAGGCAGATTCTTTACCAGCTGAGCCACAATGGAAGCCCAAGAATACTGGAGTGGGTAGTCTATCCCTTCTCCAGGGGATCTTCCTGACCCAGGAATCAAAACAGGGTGTCCTGCATTGAAGGCAGATTCTTTACCAATAGAGCTATCAGGGAAGCTTGACAACAGAAAGTCTACTTGCAAATAAGGTTCTGTTCCTTTCTTCACAGGTTTTAAAATAACTTCCCCTATTATTTCTCTCAGAAAGGAGCATTTTTCTCAAGCAAAGTTCAAGTGTAGATAACCAGTTTGTGCTATGTTTAGAGCAAAGAATCAAATTTTAATGATTCTCGGTCTAAGTATCAGTAACAATAATTTCACCCAACAAATCCATTTCTTCATTGTTTGGTTTCTTTTCTTCATATAGTAAATACAACTTATTCTTCAATTGTATAACCCACTTGTTAAATAATAGTTGCTTAGTTGCTCTAGATTACATAGGTTGTGGAGAGAGAGAGAGGGAGAGATGATGAGTAAGTAATACAGTAATGATTGAAAAAAAAGTAGATTAAGAGGAGATTTAGGCTTTGGAATTGGTGATGGAAAATGGCTGTGACATTTTGGTAATATAACTGCATTCAGTTCAGTTCAGTTCAGTTCAGTCACTCAGTCATGTCCCACTCTTTGTGACTCCATGAATCGCAGCATGCCAGGTCTCCCTGTCCATCAACAACTCCCAGAGTTTACCCAAACTCATGTCTATCAAGTCTGTGATGCCATCCAGCCATCTCATCCTCCGTCGTCCCCTTCTCCTCCTGCCCTCAATCTTTCCCAGCATCAGGGTCTTTTCCAATGAGTCAGCTCTTCGCATCAGGTGGCCAAAGTATTGGAGCTTCAGCTTCAACATCAGTCCTTCCAATCAACACCCAGGACTGATCTCCTTTAGGATGGACTGGATGGATCTCCTTGCAGTCCAAGGTACTCTCCAGAGTCTTCTCCAACACAACAGTTCAAAAGCATCAATTCTTTGGCACTCAGCTTTCTTCACAATCCAACTCTCACATCCATACATGACTACTGGAAAAGCCATAGCTTTGACTAGACGGACCTTTGTTGGCAAAGTAATGTCTCTGCTTTTTAATATGTTATCTAGGTTGGTCATAACTTTCCTTTTAAGTGTAGTGTCTAAAAACTTCTGAATATTCATACAATGTTTGTTTTAAACATAGACCTCTAAGAATGGAATATGAGTTTTAAAGGGCTGGAGAACCTAATAATTAAATTGTGACAGGCAAGCAAATTAATATCAAAAATTAGAAATACCATAAGATTAAAAAATTTTAAAACTAAAGATTGGTTCAGGTTGAAAGAATAGGTTTGGAAAGGCTAACAGCTAGAAGTAAGGCTTGGAGAAGCTTCATAGAGTAGCCATACTCTACTTCCTGAGAAAGACAGTACAAAGTTAACAGCTACCTAAAAATCGGGAACTACTTAAATCCTAAATTCGCTTTTATTCTATTCATTGCAGCAAAGTAATTTCTAATTTAAAGAGATACAATACTCGTAACTAAGAAGAGATTAAACTTGGCTCAGCTGGTAAAGAATCCACCTGCAATTTGAGAGACCTGGGGTTTAATCCCTGGGATGGGAAGATCCCCTGGAGAAGGGAAAGGCTTACCCACTCCAGTATTCTGGCCTGGAGAATTCCATGGACTGTATAGTCCATGGGGTTGCAAAGAGTTGGACATGACTGAGTGACTTTCATTTTCGCTATTCACTTTCAAGCATATTAAAAATCACTAATATAAGCATATTATAACTATGGGTGACTTTTTTTTTTCTTTTTCTGTTTTTGTTTGTTTAACATTCCATAAGGCACATATATTAATTTTGCAGTTAAGAAATAAGTAAAAAATCAAGCATGGACATTAAATCAAATGCATATTTCAGTTTTATTTCCTACTATCTTAGGAAGGTCATTAACCTTCTGAACCTCAGATCACTCAAGTGGAAGTGAAATCTTTTTATAGTAAGAATAAAATGTGTGATAAGATTTTTCAGAGTCCACATTTTAAAAGTAATGTTAATCAATATGTAAAAAGTACATAGCTATTTTAACTGTATCTAACTATTTATTAATGGTACTGGAAAAATTATATATCCATTTTTGTAAATTACAAAAATGATCACCAAAAATCTGTTTAATATTTGTTTAACATTTTATAGGGAGATATAAAAAACATCAAGTATCAAAAATAGTGAATAAAAGAAAATGCAATGGCAGGGAAATTTCAAGAATAAGCTTTTTAAAATAACCTGTAAACAATTTAGGTATTTTAGGGCACAGAGAAAGGGCATTGTTTTATTGAGAAGAAATCATGTACGGCAAAACACTCTTTCTATTTTTGCTAAGTTAAGCAGCTTTTAGATCATGAGAATGTCTTAGAAGCAGTTTGTCTTGATTCGAGCTAAACATTTGATGGGGGTTCATAATTTCATTGTTCACAAGGTAGAGAAAAATTGGATGGATGATAGCACATTTAGGTGAACTTGTAGCTAATGAAATATTTGTACTTACTGTGTTGATTCATCAATATCAACCTGAAGGGGTTTCAGATGTCACAAACCTGTGGACTTGATCCTGTGAGGTTTAACATATTATCAGTGAGTCATCATCAAATGCAGATTTGAGGTTATGGGACCTGAAAGCCAACAACCTGAAAAACTGATTATGAAGCATTTAACTATGCAAACACATGAAATACGTTAAGCATATTCTTTGGTCATAAAGTTAGGGTTAGGGCATGAGTTATGATAAATTTCTGTAAACTCTAAGAAGGTTTATATGCTGTGTGCTTAGTTGTTCAGTCGTGTCTGACTCTTTGGGATCCCATGGACTGTAGCTCACCAGACTCCTCAGTCCATGGGGATTCTCCAGGCAAGAATACCAGAGTGGGTTGCCATTCCCTCCTCCAGGGGATCTTCCCAACCCAGGGATCAAACCCAGATTTCCTGCATTAATGTCTTTTCCCCATTACCAGATTACCAGTTCTGTTTCCAATAGAGGCTTCTTGGTTTACCTGGGTTAGGAACAAAGTCACAGATGGCTCATGATAGGTATATTGTATGAGTGAAAAATAAACTTTTATTATGGTATGCACAGAGACTTGGGAAGCATTGGTCACTGCGGCATAGTCTAGGACATTCTAATATAGTATGGAATTGAAGAAATTAGATTCTATCAACATCTTTCTGTATACAGCCAGGTAGTAACTAGAAAATCTATCTGTGGTAACTGCTTCTTTAAAAAAAAAATGTTTATTGGCGTATAGCTTATTTACATTGTTGTATTCAGTTCAGTTCAGTCACTCAGTCCTGTCTGATTCTTTGCAACCCCATGAACCGCAGCACACCAGGCCTCCCTGTCCATCAACAACTCCTGGAGTCCACCTAAACCAATGGCCATCGAGTTGATGATGCCATACAACCATCTCATCCTCCGTCATCCCCTTCTCCTCCTGCCCTCAATCTTTCCCAGCATCAGGGTCTTTTCAAATGAGTCAGCTCTTCGAATCAAGTGGCCAAAGTATTGGAGTGTCAGCTTCAACATTAGTCCTTCCAATGAACACCCAGGACTGATCTCTTTTAGGATGGACTGGTTGGATCTCCTTGCACTCCAAGGGACTCTCAAGAGTCGTCTCCAACACCACAGTTCAAAAGCATCAATTCTTTGGCGCTCAGCTTTCTTTATAGTCCAGCTCTCACATCCATACATGACCACTGGAAAAACCATAGTCTTGACTAGACGGACCTTTGTTGGCAACGTAATGTCTTTGCTTTTTAATATGCTATCTAGGTTGGTCATAACTTTTCTTCCAAGGAGTAAGTGTCTTTTAATTTCATGGGTGCAATCACCATCTGCAGTGATTTTGGAGCCGAAAAAAATAAAGTCAGCCACTGTTTCCACTGTTTCCCCATCTATCTGCCATGAAATGATGGGACCGGATGCCATGATCTTAGTTTTCTGAATATTGAGCTTTAAGCCAACTTTTTCACTCTCCTCTTTCACTTTCATCAAGAGGCTCTTTAGTTCTTCTTCACTTTCTGCCATAAGGGTGGTGTCATCCGCATATCTGAGGTTATGGATATTTCTCCTGGGAATCTTGATTCCAGCTTATGTTTCCTCCAGCTCAGTGTTTCTCATGATGTACTCTTCATATAAGTTAAATAAGCAGGGTGACAATACACAGCCTTGACGTACTCCTTTTCCTATTTGGAACCAGTTTGCTGTTCCATGTCCAGTTCTAACTGTTGCTTCCTGACCTGCATACAGGTTTCTCAAGAGGCAGGTCAGGTGGTCTGGCATTCCCATCTCTTTCAGAATTTTCCACAATTTATTGTGATCCACACAGTAAAAGGTTTTGGCATAGTCAATAAAGCAGACATAGATGTTTTTCTGGAACTCTCTTGCTTTTTCAATGATCCATCGGATGTTTGCAACTTGATCTCTGGTTCCTCTGCCTTTTCTAAACCAGCTTGAACATCTGGAATTTCACAGTTCACATATTGCTGAAGCCTGGCTTGGAGAATTTTGAGCATTACTTTACTAGCATGTGAGATGAGTGCAATTGTGCTGTAGTTTGAGCATTCTTTGGCATTGCCTTTCTTTGGGAATGGAATGAAAACCGACCTTTTCCAGTCCTGTGGTCACTGCTGAATTTTCCAATTTTGCTGACATACTGAGTGCAGCACTTTCACAGCATCACCTTTGAGGATTTGAAATAGCTCAACTGGAATTCCATCACCTCCACTAGCTTTGTTCATAGTGATGCTTTTTAAGGCCCACTTGACTTCACTTTCCAGGATGTCTGGCTCTAGGTGAGTGTTAGGCTTTTATTAATAATTTAGCTATAGTATCTTAAATCTCATATGCTAAATTATATTTTTACTTGTTCAAGTTATTGGATATTCTGAAATCACTGAGCCCATGATCCAAATTGAAATCCCACTCTTATCTTGAAATCCCACTATTATTTATATCTTCTGAATCCACTGTGTATTTTTCCATGGAGAGAATTCTATTTGCAAAGTGCTGTTAAAACAGCACAGAAAATATCATAGCCCCATCTTATATTATTGGGGAAGGATGTGGTTCATACCACATTCTATTCCAGATTGAGTTCCCAACATGGTCAGCATTACCATAGATCATATTCATGACAGTAGCATTATTGGATGGCTGGCCTACAGACTATGTGCCAGAGAAAAATAAAAAAAAAAGTACTCACAATATTTCAACCTGGATTCTTTCTTTGGAATTTATTCTTGTTCATAATTATTTGAGCTTCTGGAAAATGAAGACATTTAGAAAGCTAAGGCAAAAGCATATCTTAAAAAGAAATAGATGTAACTTTTTCCTCTACATTTACAACACATTTAAGTCCTCCAGTCTCTCCAACCTTGCCCCCATCCATGACTGTGCAGAGTCCCTTTAATTGAACAATTGAATCTTGGTTACTGTCTTTCCCTACATGGAAAAGGAATCCTCTGGATCTGTCTCTTCTCAGCCTAAGAAATAACCCACTGTACTTATATTCTCAATATGAGCTGGGATCTTTCCATTGAGATTAAAATATTTCACTTGATAAACATCTCATGTTTTCTGTCTGCTTCAAAGATCTGCATTTTTATCTGGAAATCTTCATCAGATACAATGGTCCTCTAATTTTAAGCAATAATTCTTGATAAGCTGTGAAATACGAGATTCTATGGCTAAGTATGCTTTAATTTCCCTTGAAATTGCTCTAGGTTGGAAAGCTTAGGAGTATTTATTAGTTAAGAAGGAGGTAATTGCTACAGGAATTTAGATAGATAAAACTACTCCATGAGTCCATTTTTTTTTTTAAGTCTTTATTGAATTTATTACAACCTATCTTCTGTTTTATATTCTGGATTTTTGGCCATGAGGCATGTGGGATTGTAGCTCCCTGACTAATGATCAAACCCACACCGATTGCATTGGAAGGCAAAGTCTTAACCACTGGACCACCAGGGAAGTCCCTATGGTTCTAAAGTAAGGTGTATGCTATTTCTTTGGGGGCTTATGCAAGCACAGTTCCTGGCTAAATTTGATGAACCAGTTTGCTTTTGAAAATGATCTGCACATAGCACTTCAGTGAACAATAAGGACCACAAAAAGGAGAGGCAAAATACCCTATTAAGATGCTTATGAAATTGCCTTGTCAAGTATACCCCCCAAAAAACCCAAACTACAGGATGCATAATTAATAGTATGGTTCATAAACTGCAACCTAGGTGTATATTGAGGAACAACAGAAAAGAATCATCTTTGGGGGATGAGCTTAGGCTAAATAGAAATAAAACCAGTTAAATTTATTTTAAAGTTGACCATAACACAGAGAAGAAATATAGATTTCTCACTGTAAGAAAAATGGGAACAAATGAAATTTCAAGAAAGAACAATGAAAATGATTAAGGATCTAGATGAAATAATTAATGGGCAGAGATTAAAAAACAGTATCCATTTAATTTGGTGAAAAGACTAATGGGTAATTCAATTACTTGAAAGTATCTGTAAAGGAAAAAAAAAGGGAGAGAAGGAGCAAATTTTAGATTGGTCGAGAGAAAATAACTAGAAGTAATGGGATAAAATTGAGTATAGGAAATTTTTGAGTGACTATCATAGAAAAGACAACGTTGTTAGGTCTATTAGGCTGAGGAATTGCTTCCTAAGGAACATTGTAAAAAGCCCCTTTGCTTGAGCCATTTATGGAGACCAGACAAAGAAATGGGTAATGTTATAGGAAACAATTCTATATTCACAAAATTATGGGCATTATGATCTAATAGCTCCTACCCTCCCAGCACAAAAAAGTCTCTAATGCATATAATTCTTTGGCTTCCAATTTTTGTATTTTCTCTTTTTAGGAAACATGGATAGAACACTGAACAGGGACCCTGAAAATGGACTTCTTCAATGTACTACTTCAATGGCTTTTGTCATTGCGTCACTTCCTTATATACATATAATTTACTGTATTAGTTTTTGTGAATTAAGGTTCTTTGTGAAAGAGAAAATAAAATTTATGATTACCAAATAGACGTTATTTTGCAGTACAAAAATCTTAGTGATGTATGTCATCTACTAACAAACCTAAAATTCAATAAAGATTAGTCCCTTTGATCATTCTTTCAAGATATCTTACAACCACAATAAAGCTGTAACTTATCTAGTTTTCAAACAACTGAAAAATTTTTAGCATAAAAAGTCTTTTTCTCTACGCATTTGAACATGAAACTGATAATCATAAAAATGATGTTATGATATTAATATATATGTTACAAGATGTCTTCAGAATCATCTCATTAACAACATTGTATATTTTGGTTTATCCTAGTGTATTCAGTCTTATTTAAAAGGGGGAAATCTATGTATTTGATGAACACTGTAAAAAATTATCTTCTATAATAACTTAAGTCCCTAGATATGCTGGACAAATAAAAATTTTTGTCTAAATAACCTGACAATTATTATGAGGGATTTTATCCAGGAATATGAAAGGATTTAACTGACATTATATTAAGAAGTAAAGTAGTACTGTGCTACTAAACCTTAAATAATATTTTAAGTCTTTAAAAATATATCTAATATTCTCTATGTAATCTTCATTATCATCCTCTAAGGAAACTGAAGCTCAACAGAATTAAATGACTTGCTCAGTATCACACAGTCAATATCAGAATAGGATGCTGATATTATGTCATTAGGCTATAAACACTTATCTTTACACTGAATCATTTGATCTCTCATAATAAAATAGGCAGTAATCATTTTATTTGCAGTTTGTGGGATTATCCTTAGATATGAAACAACAAGTTATAACTGATGAAGAAACAGCCTGAAAGTCAGAAGTCTGGAGACCTAGCACTGGTTCTGCTGCAGTCAGATCTTGGGCAAGTGGTTTAATTTTGTGAGTCTCAGTTTACTGAACTATCACATATTTGGTTGCATAGAGTTTAAGAACATTATTCAACACAAAATCTGATTCAAAGTAATAATGGCCTAGTTTTTAAATATTATGAGACTGTTTATAACTGTTTATGTAATTTTACTTTTACAGTAATTTCTTTGATTCTGAAAAGCTAGTCAATAAACTTGAAACATTCCTCATTTGTCCAATAAGATAAATTAACTCATTAGATGATAGGCATTATTTAATGAATAAATAAATTGTAATTAATAATGAATATTAAACAATTTCTGTAAAGATATTTTTAACATTTTCATTTTTAAAATCTTTAAGAAGTTCAGATTTTGAAATGATTGAGATCAATATCTGTATTTTTTCCTGTTAGATACTGAAAACATGAAGGAAGGAACGTTAATTTCCCATCAAGCTTTGGGATTTACATTTTTCAAAAATATCAGAGTGATAGGGTTTATGCTCTTGCTGGCATCTGCACTATCAATTTCCAAACTTGGCACTTTAAAAGGAACATAATAACCTGGGCTATTTCCAGAGAAGAATGACTTGGAGAGCAAGGAAAGCCAATATAACATAAAATGCTTACAATATTGAAGAAACTGGGGATGATTATAATACAAAAGTAGATGAAGATAATTTTTGATAGCCAACAAGTTCTTTTGCTTTTCTATGATCAATATCTTGGAAAAATATATTTTACCAGTAGAGTTGCATGATAAGACAAGGTCAAAATTTCTCTGTCCCCTTAAAATGAAGGTAAGCACTTGAGCAACATTATCAAGTACACAGAAAATCAGGATGATATGATCATTATATATTAGTGAAAATCATGTCTGTCTGTAATTTTTAACCTAACTTATATAATGATGCCTCTGGAAGATTCATTAGTGTATGTTGCTAGCAAGTATTATGTTAGTCTCTGTAGATATAGATAGAAATAAACCTAACAATTTTCTTCCCCTATGAGTTGGAACAGATAAATAGGAAGACAAATAGAATTCAGAGTAACTACAGAACATGACGATTGATATGAAAAAACACAAAGACAAATAATCAAGAGAAAAAAACTAGAATACACAGGGTGAGCAGAGAAAGAATCTTTGAGGAGATGACAATTAGTTGAATCACTTCAGTTAAGTTCAGTTGCTCAGTCCTGTCCAACTCTTTGTGACCCCGTGGACAGCAGCACCGGAGGCTTCCCTCATCATCACCAACTCCAAGAGCTTACCAAATTCATGTCCATCGAGTCAGTGATGCCATCCTATCATTTCATCCTCTGTCGTCTCCCTCTCCTCCTGCCTTCAGTCTTTCTCAGGATCAGAGTCTTCCAATGAGTCACTTCTTCGCAGCAGGTGGCCAAATTATTGGAGCTTTAGCTTAAGCACCAGTCCTTCCAATGAATATTCAGGACTGATTTCCTTTAGGATGGACTGGTTGGATCTCCTTGTAGTCCAAGGGACTTCCAAGAGTCTTCTCCCAAACCACAGTTCAAAAACATCAATTCTTCCACACTTAACTTTCTTTATTGTCCAACTCTCACAATAATACATGACTATTGGAAAAACAAGAGCTTTGACAATAAGGACCTTTGTTGGCAAAGTAATATCTCTGCTTTTTAATATGCTGTCTAGCTTGGTCATAGCTTTTCTTCCAATGAGCAAGTATCTTTTAATTTCATGGCTGCAGTGATTTTGGAGTCCAAAAAAATAAAGTCTCTCACTGTTTCTGTTGTTTCCTCATCTCTTTGCCATGAAGTGATGGGACTGGATGCCATGGTCTCAGTTTTTGAATGTTGAGTTTTAAGCCAAAGTTTTCACTCTCTTTTTCACTTCCATCAAGAGGCTGTTTAGCTCTTCTTTACTTTCTGGCATAAGGGTGGTGTCATCTGCATATCTGAGGCTACTGATATATCTTCTAGAAATCTTGATTCCAGTTTGTGCTTCATCCAGCCCAGCATTTTGCATGATGTACTCTGCATATAAGTTAAATAAGCAGGGTAGCAATATACACCCTTGACATACTCCTTTCCTGATATGGAAGCAATTTATTGTTCCATGTCCCATTCTAACAGTTACTTCTTGACTTGTGTACAGTTTTCTCAGGAGGCAGGTCAGGTGGTCTGGTATTCCCATCTCTTTAAGAATTTTCCACAGTTTGTTGTGATCTATGCAGTCAAACCTCAGATATGCAGATGACACCACCCTTATAGCAGAAAGAGAAGAAGAACAAAAGAGCCTCTTGATGAAAGTGAAAGAGGAGAGTGAAAAAGTTGGCTTAATGCTCAACCTTCAGAAAACTAAGATCATGGCATCCGGTCCCATCACTCCATGGCAAATATGTGAGGAAACAGTGGAAACAGTGGCTGACTTTATTTTTTTCAGCTCCAAAATCACTGCAGATGGTGATTGCACCCATGAAATTAAAAGATGCTTACTCCTTGGAAGGAAAGTTATGACCAACCTAGACAGCATATTAAAAAGCAGAGACATTACTTTGTCAACAAAGGTCCGTCTAGTCAAGGCTATGGCTTTTTCAGTGGTCATATATGTATGTGAGATTTGGACTATAAAGAAAGCTGAGTACTGAAGAATTGATGCTTTTGAACTGTGGTGTTGGAGAAGACTCTTGGGAGTCCCTTGGATTGCAAGGAGATCCAACCAGTCCATCCTAAAGGAAATCAGTCCTGAATATTCATTGGAAAGACTGATGTTGAAGCTGAAACACCAATACTTTGGCCACCTGATGTGAAGAGCTGACTCATTTGCAAAGTCCCTGATGCTAGGAAAGATTGAGGGCAGGAGGAGAAGGGGACGACAGAGGATGAGATGGGCGGATGGCATCACTGACTCAATGGACATGGATTAGGGTGAACTCCAGGAGTTGGTAATGGACAGAGTGGCCTGGCATGCTGCAGGTCATGGGGTTGCAAAGAGTCAGACATGACTGAGAAACTGGACTAAACTGATGCAGTCAAAAACTTTGGTGTAGTCAATAAAGAAGTAGATGTTTTTCTGGAACTCTCTTGCTTTTCTGATGATCCAATGGATGTTGGCAATTTGATCTCTGGTTTCTCTGCCTTTTCTAAAGTCAGCTTGAACATCTGGAAGTTTACAGTTCACGTACTGTTGTTTTTTTTTTAATAAATTTATTTATTTTAGTTGGGGGCTAATTACTTTACAATATTGTAGTGGTTTTTGCCATACATTGACATGAATCAGCCATGGGTTTACATGTGTTCCCCATCCTGAATCCCCCTCCCACCTCCCTCCCTATCCCATCCCTCTGGGTCATCCCATTGCCCCAGCCCTGAGCGTTTGTCTCATGCATCGAACCTGGAATGGTGTTTTGTTTCATATATGATAATATACATGTTTCAATGCTATTCTCTCATAACTTCCCACCCTCACCTTCTCCCTCAGAGTCCATAAGACTGTTCTAGGCATCTGTGTCTCTTATTCAGTCTCGCATACAGGGTTATTGTTACCATCATTCAAATTCCATATATATAGTTCACGTACTGTTGAAGCCTGGCTTGGAGAATTTAAAGCATTAATTTGCTAACGTGTGAGATGAGTGCAATTGTGTGGTAGTTTGAACATTCTTTGGCATTGTGTTTCTTTGGGATTGGAATGAAAACTGACCTTTTCCAGCCCTGTGGCCACTGCTGAGTTTTCCAAATTCGGTGGCATATTGAGTGCAGCACTTTCACAGCATCATCTTTTAGAATTTGAAATAGTTCAACTAGAATTCCATCACTCTCACTAGCTTTGTTCACAGTGATGCTTTCCAGGGCCCACCTGACTTTGCATTCCAGGATGTCTGGCTCTAGGTGAGTGATCACACCATCGTGATTATCTGGGTCATGAAGATCTTTTTTGTACAGTTCTTCTTTGTATTCTTGCCACTTCTTCTTAATGTCTTCTGCTTCTATTAGGTCTGTACCATTCCTAACCTTTATTGTTCCCATCTTTGCATAAAATTTTCCCTTGGTATCTCTAGTATTCTTAAAGATATCTCTAGTCTTTCCCATTCCATTGTTTCCCTCTATTACTTTGCATTGATCACTGAGGAAGGCTTTCTTTTCTCTCCTTGTTATTCTTTGGAACTCTGCATTCAAATGGGTATATCTTTTCCTTTTCTCCTTTGCCTTTCACTTCTCTTCTTTTCTCAGCTATTAGTAAGGCCTCCTCAGACAGCCATTTTGCCTTTTTGCATTTCTTTTTCTTGGGAATGGTCTTGGCCACTGCCTCCTGTACAATGCCACAGACCTCCATCCATAATTCTTCAGGCACACTATCTATCAGATCTAATCCCTTGAATCTATTTGTCACTTCCACTGTATAATTGTAAGGGATTTGATTTAGGTCATATCTGAATGGTCTAGTGGTTTTTCGTACATTCTTCAATTTATGTCTGAATTTTGCAGTAAGGAGTTCATGAACTGAGCCACAGTCAAAGCCCAATCTTGATATTAGTTGATATTAGTTGAATATCTTACACATAAAAAGTAAGTCAGCCATGTGTAGAACTAGAAGAAACACAGTTCAGGTACAGGGATTCTAAAAAGTGATTCTAGGGAATACAGTAGAAAAAAGTAGCAGTAACAGGATAGAGGAGTGGGCTAGGAAACGGAGCTATACAAATGGGTGTGGAAGAGAGCCCCGTAGTGGATAGATGCGTTCATGCTAAGTCTCTTCTGTCCTGTCGGACTCTGTGCGACCCTATGGAGTGGAGCATTTCAGGCTCCTCTGTCCATGGGATTCTCCAGGCAAGAATACTGGAATGGGTTGCCATGACCTCCAGGGGATCTTCCCTCCACAGGAATGGAACCAGCAATGCTTGTATCTCCTGCATTGGCAGGCGGGTTCTTTCCCTCTAGCGCCACCTATAGGTGTTTGTTATTTTATTAGTGGCAGAAATAAACATGGACGTAGAAAATGAGTGAATGATTCCTTCTATCTATGCTAGAGTTAGAAGAGAATGAATTTCAGATTATTAAATCTCAGAAAATTGTCATGAAAGTACAGGGGCTTTTGATAATCATTTCCTCCTATGTCTCGTATTCATTATCCACACAAAAACCTGTATATAAATGTTGTTAGCAGCTTTATTCACAATTGTTATAACTTGAAAGCAATAAAGGTATTCTTCAGTAGGCAAATGGGTAGAAAAACTGTGGTACATCCAGAGAAGGGAATATTAATCAGCATTAAGAAGGCATGAGGTATCAAGCCACGAAAAGACATGGAGGAAAGTTCAAAGATGCATATTACTAAGTGAAAGAAGCCAATATGAGAAGGCTACATATTGTATGATTCCATCTCTATGACATCCTGGAAAAGGCAAAACTATAGAGACAGTAAGGAGATCAGTAGTGGCTAGGGGCTAAGAGAAGGAAGTCAGAGCACAGAGCATTTTTAAAGTAAGGAAACTGTTCCGTATGATCCTACAATGGGTGACACATGCCATTGTATGTTTGTCAGAACCCATAAGAATGTACATGAGCAATAGTGAACCCTAATGTAAACTCTAAACTTTGGTGATTATGATGTGTCCCTGTAGGCTCACTGATTGTGACAAATGTACCACTCTGGTGGGGGATGGGGTGGGGTAGGAGGGTGGGGTGGGGTAAAGGGGTGGGGTGGGGTGGGATGGGGTGGGATGGGGTGGGGGGTTGGGTGTTGATAATGCAGGAGAAGATGCCTGTGTTGGGGCAAAAAGTATATGGGAAATCTCTGTGTATTCTTCTCAGTTTTTCTATGAACCTAAAATTGCTCATTATACAGTTCTAAAAGTTAAACTAAAACAATTTAATAATTTAATTCTCAAATAATATTATTTCAATATGTGAAAGGCTATGACTTGTGTGGGTCTTGACTGGTATTCATTCATGCAATATTTACTGAGTATTTCTTATGTGGCAGGACCTCTTCCAGCAGAGCGAACAAAATGAACACAGAAACATTTCATCACTGAGTTTCTCTTCTAATGGAAGAGACCTTCAATAACAAGTTAAAAGTTGTACAGCTATGATAGCCATTTTCATATTTGATTTCAAATGCATTTTCTGCCCTTCTCTGTCCTAATCTGTACATCAGGTAATTACATCCCCCAGGCTTCCTTAATCTCGGATTTCCAGGAAGGTTTTTTCCAATTGGGGTCATTTATGGAAAGCTGGGTGTGAGGAGAGGAAAAGCCATGGGATTTCATGCATACCTCTTTCTACTTTGGGGACTTCTCTCACAGCAGCTGTGTCTCTTGCTTCCTCCAAATCTGCAGCTCCTACTTGACAGTCCCCCAGAGAAATGCAAATTAAATGTCAATTAAAAACATAATGAGATATCATTTCACATCCAGATAGACAAAAATTTAATAATTTGACAAAACTAAATGCTGCAAACTATTAAGAGCAATGGAAAGACTTCTACGCTTTTGATAGGAGCTAAAACATTTGAGGAAAAATCTGAATTTTATAGAGAAGTTGAAGATAAACAAGCCCCACTACTCATCAATGCTAATTATACACTCTAAAGATACTCTAGCACATGCGAAACTAGAGAAATGTACAAAAATGCCTCTAGCAGTACTTATTTCTTATAATAGAAAAAATCTGCAAGTCATCCTAATAAGCATTTAGAGAAGAAAACATAAGTGAATAAATTAATTTTGTTTCTATGCATTCAATGGAATATTCTATCGAAGTATAAATGAATGTTAGAGATTTTTGCATTAACAAGGATAAATTTTTTAAATGAATGAAGCAAAGCGATCTGAATACACACATATACATATGTTAAAATTCTATTCATGTAATGCTCAAAATGTGTTAAAATAAGTATTTTCCATATATGCAGATGGAAATGCTAAATAGCTTGTTAAAAAAAAAAAAGCAACGGTAAAAACAAAATCCATGGTAAAATTTGGGGTAAGGAGAGGGATTAGGGAAGAAGATGAGTTTGAGGAAGGAGTCAATAACTGGTGATATTCTCTCAAGATGGTAAGTGAATACATGATATTTACTTTTGATTATTCTTTTTCTTACTTATATCTTATCTAAATATTGCTTTGTATTTTTATAATTTTTCATAATTTAATTAGAGCTTTTCTTTGAGATTATTAGCATATTATAATTATTATTGATGATAAAATTAATAAATAATATTTTCTGATATATGAAACACATTTCAAACATATAAGAAACAAATAGCCAGCATATAAGTTAGATATATTAAAGCCTGGCAAACCAGAGAAGCTATCCTGGCAGAGAAAATGCTAAGTGCCATGAACAGACTAGGCTGATTCTGCTATTTTCATGGAAAATGGTCATATTTGGGTATTTATCATCTTCACTCACTTTTCCAAATAGTTTTAAGTAGACTATATATGTATAGTGTATACCTATATATGTACATATACATATATACAGTGCAATGGCTTCCCTGATGGCTCAGTGGTAAAGAATCTGCTTGTGATGCAGAAGATGCAAGAGATGTGAGTTTGGTCACTAGATTGAGAAGATCCTTTGGAGGAGGGCATGGCAATCCACTCCAGTATTCTTGCCTGGAGAAGCCCATGGACAGAGAAGGCTGGTGGGCTACAAGCCATAGAGTTGCAACGAACTGGACATGACTGAAGTGACTGAGCATGCATGCAAGCATACAGTACGATATTCTGAGTACTTTATAAACATAATGGTCAATGTGAGGTTAGGGGAGCATCATTCAATACCTTGGAAAGTTCCCTGGAAATGTTCAGTTTAACCTCTGCAGAATCTGATCTGTTGTCTTTCAGCTTTACATTCTCCAAATGTAGAACTAATTTTCTTGTTTACTCAATATCTGTCTTTTTTAACTTTCAATTTGAAAAGCTCTCAATCTGCAGAGAAATTTGTAAACTAATAATGCAGATGTTACCGTATCTCTAAAATATTTGAGAATAATTATCAGATGGTATGTTCTCTTGGCAAAACTCTGTTAGCCTTTGGCCTGCTTCCTTTTGTACTCCAAGGCCAAATTTGCCTGATACTCCAGGTATCTCTTGACTTCCTACTTTTGCGTTCCAGTCTCCTATGATGAAAAGGACATCTTTCTTGGGTGTTAGTTCTAGAAGGTCTTGTAGGTCTTCATAGAACCATTCAAATTCAGCTTCTTCAGCCTTAGCGATTGGGGCATAGACTTGGATTACCGTGATATTGAATGGTTTGCCTTGGAAACGAACAGAGAGCATTCTGTCGTTTTTGAGATTGCACCGAAGTACTACATTTTGGACTCTCTTGTTGACTATGAGGGCTACTCCATTTCTTCTAAGGGATTCTTGCCCACAGTAGTAGATAGAATGGTCGTCTGAATTAAATTCACCTGTTTCCATCCATTTGCGTTCACTGATTCCTCAAATGTCGATGTTCACTCTTGCCATCTCCTGTTTGACCACTTCCAATTTACCTTGACTTGTGGACCTAACAATCCACGTTCCTATATGATATTGTTCTTTACAAGATCGGACTTTACTTCCATTACCAGTCACATCCACAGTTGGGCATTGTTTTTTCTTTGGCTCTGTCTCTTCATTTTTCTAGAGTTATTTCTCCACTCTTCTCCAGTAGCATATTAGGCACTTACTGACCTGGGGAGTTCATCTTTCAGTGTCATATCTTTTTGCCTTTTCATACTGTTCATGGGGTTCTCAAGGAAGGAATACTGAAGTGGTTTGCCATTCCCTTCCCCAGTGGACCAGATTTTGTCAGAACTCTCCACCATGATCTGTCTGTCTTGGGTGGCCCTACATGGCATGGCTCACAGTTTCATTGAGTTAGACAAGGTTGTGGTCCATGTGATCAGTTTGATTAGTTTTCTGTGATTGTGGTTTTCATTCTGTCTGCCCTCTGATGGATAAGGATAAGAGGTTTATGGAAGCTTCCAGATGGGAGAGACTGACTGTGGGGAAAACTGTGTCTTGTTCTGATGGATGGGGTCATGCTTAGTAAATCTTTTCATTTGACATTTTAGGAATAAGTGAGTTAAAATTGTGTTCAAACTACTGCATAATTTCACTCATGTCACACGTTAGCACAGTAATGCTCAAAATTCTCCAAGCCAGGCTTCAACAGTATATGAACCGAGAAAGTCCATATGTTCAAGTTGGATTTAGAAAAGGCACAGGAATCAGAGGTTCAGTTGTCAACATCTGTTGGATCATACAAAAAGCAAGAGAGTTCCAAAAAAATATCTACTTCTGCTTTATTGACTACACCAAAGCCTTTGTGTGGCTCACAACAAACTGGAAAATTCTTAAAGAGATGGGAATACCATACCACCTGACCTGCCTTCTGAGAAATCTGTATGCAGGCCAAGAAGCAACAGTTAGAACTGGACATGGAACAACAGGCTGGTTCAAAATCGGGAAAGGATTACATCAAGACCATATATTGTCACCCTGCTATTTAACTCATATGCAGAGTACATCATGCAGAATGCCAGGCTGAATGAAGCATAAACTGGAATCAAGATTGCTGGCAGAAATATCAGTAACTTCAGATATGCAGATGACACCAGCGTTATGACAGAAAGCAAAGAAGAACTAAAGAAACTCTTGATGAAAGTAAAAGAGGAGAGTGAAAATTTGGCTTAAAATTCAACATTCAGAAAACTAAGATTATGGCATCCAGTCCCATCACTTCATGGCAAATAGATGGGGAAACAATGGAAGCAGTGAGAGACTTTGCTTTTTTGGACTCCAAAATCACTGCAGCCATGAAATTAAAAGATACTTGCTCTTTGGAGGAAAAGCTATGACCAACCTAGGCAGCATATTAAAAAGCAGAGACATTATTTTGCCAACAAAGGTCCATCAAGTCAGAGCTATGGTGTTTTCAATAGTCACATATGGATGTGAGAGTTGGACTATAAAGAAAGCTGAGCGCCGAAGAGCTGATTCTTTTGAACCGTGGTGTTGGAGTAGACTCTTGAGAGTCCCTTGGACTGCAGGGAGATCCAACCAGTCAATCCTAAAGCAAATCAGTCCTGAATATTCATTGGCAGGACTGATGCTGAAGCTGAAACTCCAATACTTCGGCCACCTGATGAAGAACTGACTCATTGGAAAAGACCTTGATGCTGGGAAAGATTGAAGGCAGGAGGAGAAGGGGACGACAGAGGATGAGATGGTTGGATGGCATCACTGACTGGATGGACATGAATTTGAGCATGTTCCCCCAATTGGTGATGGACAGGAAGCCTGGTGTGCTGCAGTCAATAGGGTTGCAAAGAGTCAGACATTACTGAGGGATTGAACTGATCTGATTGTACATGCTTTTGATTTGTTCCTTTATGAATGATATTAAATTTGATCACTAATTAAGATGATGCCTGATTAGCTTCTCACTTGTAAAATTACTCTTTCTCTCTGAAATTAATAGAATTTTGTTGGTAGGTAGTTTGGAAGTATGTAAATAATTATAGGGTAAATGTAAATGCATTCAGACATATTTCCATCATTCTTTGAGTACTTCCTTGCTTTGAGGACAATAAAATGTGTCAATTTGATCCTACAGCATTACTGCCCCAATCCTAAAATCAGAATTTTCTTCAGAATCATGGCTCCTATTATCACATAATGCATACACAAAGATATGTACATTCTTTTGTGTTTCTCTATGGGTAAATATATGTATAAAGAGAGAGAACTCAGTCTCCTTATATATAACAGTTCTCCTTGAATTCTGATGCCCTGTCCCCACTTTTGCAGACATTGTCCTCATCCTGCTAGTTCTCTGACACACCACGGTGAGTCACAGTGCCATGAAGAAATTCTCATTCTGCCAGGACTTTTACTACTCTGTTCGGATGCCCTAGACTTGTTTTTTTTTTAAAGACAAATATCCTTCGTGATTCTTTCAAAAGTCTTCTCACATTACATTAGATAGAAAAGTTACTTCTCACGTGACTTGATGGACTAAAATGTATAAAACTCCAGGTCAGACCATTATCTAGGTTTCATTAACCTCTGGATTATTAGGTTTTTCATATTATTAGAAGGACCAAACTTCACAGGATTGTGATCCTTCCTCCTTTCAAAATTCTACTCTGCTCAGCTGGGAAAACAAGTGCATTCTTTTACTCATTGCTGAGAAAGTGGTTGCAAGTTCCAAGTACCAGATATGAAAATTCAAATGAATATAATAAGTCTTCATAGTTTTTTTTAAAACTAGAGCCTTCTTCATTTTTTCTCAGTAAATGGATTAGTACGGGCACGAGGAATTTTGTAGTCGGATTGGCAAGAAAAAAAAATAGAAACATGAAAGTCTTTCATCTTCCAGGATTAAGCTTTTATTGTTTAAAGGTTTTTTTTTTTTAAGTAATTATGAGATGGAAAGTAATCAATGAAATGGATGTTAAAAAATTGGCAATCTTAATATTCTAGGCTCAGGAATTTTTTTCAAGATTCTAGAAGTCAGTGTGTTTATTTTGTAAAATTATACTTTGATTCATTAAAATGTTGAGTTCATCATGGAAGTTAGTAGCCCATGCACAAAGAAATTATGAGACAAGGGAGTAGAAATCATCACCAGGGATATAAATTAAGACAAGTTATTCATTGAGAGGCTTATGAGTGAGATCAGCCCATGGAAATGCAAAATCTCTTTAAAAGATAGGACTGAAATCATATTTTATCTTGGCATCTCTAAGACCTTGTTTGACACATAATAGTCATTCAATGGATGTGTATTGAACAAATGACCTTAATAAGCATAATAACACTAAGGGGAATCTCTGGCATGTTGTGAAATAAGCAAGATACGTCCACATATGTATTACCACGAATACATGGGTGAGATGCCATGGAATTCAGTGTCATGGCCCACAGTGAGCATGGACTTTGCTCTAGCAGCCCTGGATAATGTGAACTAAAGTCTCTGCATTGTGATGGGTCCTTATCTTCCAGATGGAGTGTGTTTGTGTGTGTATTGTGTGTTTTTCTCGTGTGTGTAAAACCATTAACTATCTAGCACACAATCTACTAGAGTCATGGTCACTGATAGTCAGGATATTCCAGTATCCAACCATGGTGATTGGATATCCACAAATATCCATGGTAATGGAAAGGAAGTATGTCATAGAATCGCTTCAGAAAAAAGATCCAATTTATCCCTAGATAAGTGTTATGCTTTTGGATCTGAGTAGAGTACTAAACTGGAGAAGGCAATGGCACCCCAGTCCAGTACTCTTGCCTGGAAAATCCCATGGACGGAGGAGCCTGGTAGGCTACAGTCCATGGGGTCACTGAGAGTCAGACACGACTGAGCGACTTCACTTTCACTTTTCCGTTTCATGCATTGGAGAAGGAAATGGCAACCCACTCCAGTATTCTTGCCTGGAGAATCCCAGGGCCGGGGGAGCCTGGTGAGCTGCCGTCCATGGGGTCGCATAGAGTCGGACACGACTGAAGCGACTTAGCAGCAGCAGCAGCAGCAGAGTACTAAACTAGTCTTCAGTATAAAAATACTCATAAAAAATGCTTATATTTAATTGGTATAAATAAAATCCTTCTTAAGTGACTACTTATCTTTTGCTCCTGCCCTAATTCCTATATCATCTAGTTCCAGTCACCCATGGTAGCTAAAGACATTTTTCAATTTGCTTCTATATGATAGAATAGAATTTCAAATGATGAGGATGGATATAGATGTCCTATTTTTCAGTGACTTTGAGTTTCTAAATAATCCTAGTTATTAGAATGCACTGCATAAAAAGAAGCATTACAAAATTAAATTCCACTAATGCTAACACTGTCATATTTTATAATCCCATCCTGATATGGTAGACTGTATTTGCTCAGTGTTAATGATAAAGAGAGGTGCACAGAGTTTTATACAGATGAAACTCTGCTTTAGTAGAAGATAAATATGTTTTCACATTTGGTTGATAAGCAGTCAAATTAATGCTGTGATTATTTAGTCAACAAGTCATGTCTGATTTGTGACCCCATGGACTGTAGCCCACCAGGCTCCTCTGTCCATGGGATTTCCCAGGCAAGAATACTGGAGTGGATTGCCATTTCCTGTTCCAGGGAATTTTCCACACCTGGGGATCAAACCCATGTGCCCTGCATTGGCAGGCAGATTCTTTACCACTGAGCTACCTGGGTAGCCCTAGGCAAACTAATAGGAATACAATTGTACTATTTTTGGATTTTCTATTGAAGTTCCTCCTAATGAACTATGTAGGCTCTTAAAGATATATTTGACTTTTCACCTAAATTCAGTTTGAATAATTGCATTTGGTGGTCATCCTCATGTAAGTATTCCATTCACTCACTCATTCATCCATTTATTTTACAAATATTTATTAAACCATTCTTTGAAATTTTCCTACTTGATAGCTTTCTCATCCTATACTATTAGAAAAGATTGGGGAAAGCTAGGGAGTTATATATGTTGCAGATTATGGCTTTTAGTTCAAACATTTCCTTATGTAAGACTGAATAGTTCTGAAAAATAAATAGTAACTTTATTACAATCGATCTGCACTGTATTTGGGTCTAGGTCCATCGCTCTCCTGGGAGAGAATTTTGGCCTGTGGCTCCACTGAGTTACCGGAAACAGTGATTATGGGTATGAGGCTGTCATTTTGTCCTAGGAGCTGACTTTAGAACCAGTAAGATTAACTGGTGCCAGAATGAGAAATAAAATTCAAGAACATTTAAACAGCTTTGTAGACTTACCTGAACTTAAAAAAGGCTACTAAGATTCTTTTCTAGGGTTCGAATTACCTTTAAACCTGCTTTCTCATGTTGGTGACTCATTATTTTTTTTTAACTTACATAAAATGATTAGAAAGAAATAAGGGCAAAGAAGAAAAGAAAATACATGAATGGAAGGGGCTATTTTCCATGCAAAATTACTAACACAAAGAAACTCTAAAAAGGGTGCAGTTTACCTCAATGATTTCATCTTAATATCATGACTAGGAAATATCTTGTGTCTCTATGTTAAAAAGCCTCAGATTATTTTTCTGGCAAAACACAGGAACAAGAAGGACAGTACAATATCCCTTTAGAATTCTAGATTTCTAAGCCACAAGCAAGAATTGTTAGCCTACCACTAATTCATTAAGCCTGTGTGTTCATACTGTGATTTATCCCTGTGGGTGACAAAAATTTGTGCTACAGTTTATTTTGCAGATGACTTTAGGATCCAGAGTGAAATCAGATGAGATGGAATTAACTGTCCCAGGCTTCCAAAGAGCAGGCTCATGCAAATGACATATTGTTTTAGCTCCTGGAAGATGACATTTGTCGTAGTAATTTTGGAATATGAATGTGTTCTAGATAACAATAAATGCACTGCAGTGTTCATAGAAGAATAATATAATAAACATGATGTTTGAAAGAAGCTCTCTTTTAGTTGTAAAGTCTTCTTGTCTCAGGGTTCTGACTTTTCTTTCTACACAATTTACAAGTTCTATCTGCATTTATATTTTATTTCTATATGATCCAAAGTTTCATAACAGTTGTTTACATTCTACTTTGCCCTCATTCTCAATTTTCTCATTCTTTCTGGTTATGTTGCTTGATGTATTAACATTCTTCTATTCATTGCCTCTTCACTGCCCAAGTTCTCTTCAATCTGGTTTACAGGGCTCTTTCCACAATCCACACATCACTGGAATTTGATTAAGTATTTATCCATACAGGATATGGGCATATTTATTCTGCAACTTAACGATGAAAATGTAACAATTATAGAGTTCACACTCAGGAATGAAGATCAAAGCATTTATTATTAAGAAGAGTTACTATTTTCCACTAACGGTGGACTATATAAACTAACCCCAATATGAATACTCACTAAATTCTTTATAGTTCTGGTTAAAATGAGGAATGCAAGCTGTAATAGAATATAATAGCTCTGAACTCACCCATACATTTTCTGGAAATTTCAAAATGAATGTTAAGGACAGTGACATTAAATGCTGATAAGCCTCTTCATTATAGACTTATATTAATCAAAAATACCAGGTAATTCACAAATACCAGATGTAGCATGTCTTGGTTTTGCACAAAGAAAATAAGCATTCCTACAAATAATGAAAGTATCACTATTATGTTTACCTTAGATGTTAAAAATTTATTTCTGAAAATGTCAATGAGCTGGATATATAAATTAAATTATAATTTTTCTATAATTCTAAAGCTATTTGCACTACCTCTTCAGTAACAATTGGTATTTTCTAGGAGATCTAAAGGGCAAATGCTTTTCTGGATTTCTTCCAAAGCAGTACATGAAATGACCTTGATTGTGCTTAGAATTTCAATTTGAAACCTCTAAGCTTGGATATGAATTCCAGTTTAGGGTTTTTGTGAAATTTCAACTGAGGCAAGATTTGTAACAATGCAAACCAAATAGTGGCAAAATAAACCTCTGAAATAACATGTTTGAGGATTAAAAAAATAATAAAAAAATAAATTGATTGGGCATAGTAAAAGAAGAACATATACATATATAGATATATATATTTACATTTTAAAGATTCCTTTTAACTGTAACATTGAATAAAAAATTCCCTTTAATATTCATCACATAAACATGTAACACTTAAAAATTCTTTTTAATATTCCAACAGATTGATTTGTTTGTTTTTATTTTTTTTTCTCCTGAATACTAATAATGCCATTGTAATATAGAAAATCATCTAAGCTGGTCATGAAAGAAGAGTTTTTTAATAAATCCTTTTTATTATGTTAATTTTCTCACTTTGTACATAGTACTAAATCCTACAAAGCACCTACATTTTTTATGTTGATACCTTGAAGCTTGCTAGCAGATATTATATAGAAATTGATTAAAAAAAGTTTTACTGGGTTTGCCTGTGATTATTGCTCAAAAAATAAAAAGAAAGGAATATGGGTTTGGCTGTTTCAGAATACTATGCCTGCTGAAATTTCAGTGACTAATGTAATTAGAAGATATGTATCCATGGGAAGCAAGTGACTTTATGCCTACAAATGTTACCACAGACACTCTTAGATCACAAATCAATAACTTTGAAGAGTCTACCTAGTAAAGTCTTGAGCTCTTGGTAGATATATGGTGAATGAGTAAAATACTGACTTTGCAAATCATTTTCATAATATTAGAAGTTACCTTATGAAGCATTTTAATTCACTGGCAGTGAAAAAACTGTGATAAGTAGAATAAATTTTTCCTATTGCAAAGTATACAAAGAAAGTGTAAATATATGTCCTTGGAATGCTCACAAACTTACTAAGAAAATAATAAGCACATTAATTAGATTAGAATGAGAAAATATTCTGTTATATGTTAAACTCTGTGGATACACTCTGAGCAATGACAATAGTTAAATTTTACTGACTGCTTTACCTTCTTTATCACAACAACCCTATAATGTAGACACTCTTCTGATTTCTGACTACATGGATGGTAACTGAATTAAAATAAACTCTTAAGTTTACCCTACAATTTCTGTCCTTTATTGTGCCCATCTTTGCATGAAATTCTCCCTTGGTATCTCTAATTTTTGAAGAGATCTCTAGTCTTTCCCATTCTATTGTTTTCCTCTATTTGTTTGCATTGATCACTGAGGAAGGCTTTCTTATCTCTCCTTGCTATTCTTTGGAACTCTGCATTCCATGGGTATAGTTTTCCTTTTCTCCTTTGCCTTTAGCTTCTCTTCTTTTCTCAGTTACGTGTAAGGCCTCCTTAGGCAAGCATTTTGCCTTGAAAATCAGAGATACCAAGGGAACATTTCATGCAAAGATGGGCTCAATAAAGGACAGAAATGGTATGGGCCTATAGGAGTATAAGCTATTAAGAAGAAGTGGCAAGAACACACAGAACTATACAAAAAAGATCTTCATGACCCAGATAACCACGATGGTGTGATCATTCACCTAGAGACAGACATCGTGGAATGTGAAGTCAAGTGGGCCTTAGGAAGCATAACTCTGAACAGAGCTGGTGGAGGCGATAGAATTTATGTGAACTATTTCAAATCCTAAAAATGATGCTGTGAAAGTGCTGCACTCAACATGCCAGAAAATTTAGAAAACTCAACAGTGGCCACAGGAGTGGAAAAAGTCAGTTTTCATTCCAATCCCAAAGAAAGTCCATGCCAAAGAATGCTCAAATTACCACACAATTGCACTCATCTCACATGCTAGTAAAGTAATGCTCAAAATTCTCCAAGCCAGGCTTCAACAGTACATGAACCATGAACTTCCAGATGTTCAAGCTGGACTTAGAAAAGGCACAGAAACCAGAGATCAAATTGCCAACATCCAGTGGATTATCAAAAAAGCAAGAGAGTTCCAGGAAAACATTTCTGCTTTATTGACTATGCCAAACCCTTGACTGTGTGGATCACCACAAAACGTGGAAAATTCTGAAAGAGATGAGAATACCAGACCATCTGACCTGCCTCTTGAGAAATCTGTGTGCTGTTCAGGAAGCAACAGTTAGAACTGGACATGGAATAATAGACTGGTTTCAAATCGGGAAGGAGTACGTCATGGCTGTATATTGTCACCCTGCTTATTTAACTTATATGCAGAGCACATCATGTGAAATGCTGGGCTGGATGAAGCACAAGCTAGAATTAAGATTCCTGGGAGAAATATCAATAACCTCAGATATGCAGATGACACCACCCTTATGGCAGAAAGTGAAGAAGAACTAAAGAACCTCTTGATGAAAGTGAAAGAGGAAAGTGAAAATGTTGACTTAAAACTCAACATTCAGAAAATGAAGACCATGGCATCTGGTCCCATCACTTTATGGCAAATAGATGGGAAACAAGGGAAAGAGCGAGAGACTTTATTTTCTTGGGCTCCAAGCTCACTGCAGATGGTGACTTCAGCGATGAAATTAAAAGACACTCGTTCCTTGGAAGAAAAGTTATGACCAACCTAGATAGCATATTCGGAGAAGGCACTGGTGACCCACTCCAGTACTCTTGCCTGGAAAATCCCATGGACGGAGGAGCCTGGTAGGCTTCAGTCCATGGGGTCGCGAAGAGTCGGACCTGACTGAGCAACTTCACTTTCACTTTTCACTTAAATGTGTTGGAGAAGGAAATGGCAACCCACTCCAGTGTTCTTTCCTGGATAATCCCAGGGACGGCAGATCCTGGTGGGCTGCCGTCTATGGGGTAGCACAGAGTCGGACACGCCTGACGCAACTTAGCAGCAGCAGCAGCAGCAGATAGCATATTAAAAAGCAGAGACATTACTTTGCCAACAAAGGTCTGTCTAGTCAAGGCTATGGTTTTTCCAGTAGTCACATATGGATGTTAGAGTTCAACCATAAAGAAAGCTGAGTGCTGAAGAATTGATGCTTTTGAATTGTGGTATTGGAGAAGACTCTTGAGAGTCCCTTGGGTTGCAAGGAGATACAACCCGTCCATGCTAAAGGAAATCAGTCCTGAATTTTCATTGAAAGGACTGATGCTGAAGCTGAAACTCCAAATCTTTGGCCACCTTATGGGAAGGACTGAGTCATTTGAAAAGACCCTGATGCTGGGAAAGATTGAGGGCAGGAGAATAGGTGGGTGACAGAGGATGAGATGGTTGGATGGCATCACCAACTCAAGGGACATGAGTTTGAGTAAACTCCGGGAGTTGGTGATGGACAGGGAAGCCTGGTGTGCTGCAGTCCATGGGGTCACAAAAGATTCAGACCCAACTAAGTGACTGAACTGAACTGTGTGTTTGTATGTGTTTGTGTGTGTGTGTGTGTGTGTGTACACTTGCACTCAGTCGTGTCCAACTCTTTGCAACTCCGTGGATTGTAGCCCGTAAGTCTCCTCTGTCCATGGAATTTTCCAAGCAAGAATACTGGAGGATGTTGCCATTTCTTAATCCAGGGGATCTTCCTGACCCAGACATCAAACCATCATCTCCTGTGTCTCCTGAATTGGCAGCCAGATTCTTTAACACTGAGCCACTTGGGAAGCTTGAATAATATTAACAAGCCTCAACAATCTATGGAAAAGACCAATTTTTTTTTTTTACCAGATGGCTATGAGAAAATTGGAGGCAGAGATGAGTCTAGATTGAGTAGGATAAATTGGGTCAGAATTTTACTGATTTGCAAGGCAGTAACAAATCATAGATTTTACGCTTTAAGAGCTGGGAGGTATTGACTATTTGGAAGATTTATGCAAATTACCTTTAAACATTTCACACACAAGCCCAGCAGTCAATGTTAAAATAAATTAACTGCAGTATACCTTGTGAGATATAATAAAAGATACATATGAATATGCACAACTAAACCAAAGGAATTACATCAAGGCCTCCAGGTTAGGTGACATCTGAGTTTTGTCTTGAAGATAAAAATACTGTTTTAGAAAGATTCATTTGACACTAATGTAAGAATGAATTAAATGAAAGAAAGACTTGATGTAGGGTAGAAAAAAAAAGAGACAGTGTAGTAAAAGATATACTGTGTGGTAGAGGCAATTTCTGCTAAGCATGATTGTTGGTCAGAAATAGTTAGTCCTAAAGAATTATAGATTTTGTGCTTCCCTAATGGCTCATTTGTAAAGAATCCACTTGCCGATGCAGGGGACATGGGCTAGATTCCCTGGTCTGGGAAGATCCCACATGCTGCAGGGCAACTAAGCCTGTGTGCCAAACTACTGTGCCTATGCTCTAGAGCCCAAGAGCCACAACTACTGAGCCCATGCATGGCAGCTACTAAAACCCACACACCCTAGCCCCATGTTTTGCAACAGGAGGGGCCACTGCTATGAGAGGCCCACACACCACCACTAGAGAAAAGCCTGTGCAGCAGCAAAGACCCAGCACAACCAAAACACAAATAAAAAAAGTTTTATAAAAATATTTATAGTTTTAGATTAATATTGTGCATAAATGATATGACTAGGGGACAGTTAATTTACTTATACTAACCTTGATGCTAATAAGACCAGGGTTATGTGGTTACTCTGTTCTGTGACCTTAGGGTAAAGGCCAGTCAGACATTTTAGAAAATTTTCCCAGAATGACAAAGACAGATAATGTGAAACTTTCATAAGGTTCATGCCTATGATGGTCAACATTGACCAAAAAAAAAAAAAACCCTCAAAAACTTTTATTAAGTGTGGATTAAGTGTAGACATCATCACATAGAATTCTAATGCAATAATCAATAAGATTTCCTCTGAGCTTTCTAGATAGAGGTGTATATTGGATCACATCTGTATAAGATTTCATTTGTTTTTACATAGTGCTTCCAGTACTATCACCTAAGTGATCTTCACTGCTGCTGCCTAAAGACAATAATAAGAATCAGTAATAACGAAAATCGTATCTACATTGCCTCAATTAATTTTGGAATATGGTAGAGGACAACCAAATAGCTCCAACTTTTTTTATCACATAACTTATTGGCATTGCATACTTTCATTTTTATATTTTATGAACTAGGACATTTTATAAGCCTACATTGCAGATAAATAAACTGAGATTCTCATAGCTACTGAGTGTCTGAGCTAGGATTCAAACATGGGATTATCTGCCCTCAACTCCAATCTCTTGAACAATACAAGATGCATCCTATGATCTTGTATTAAGGGCTTCCTTAACACAGACTCTCAGCCCCCCTTTCATTTTTCCTTGGGTTATAACACTGGTTCTTAATTTGCAGTTCAGAGAGAGGATAAAAACTAGTTTTGTCCTAGTTCTTCACTCTGCTGTTGCCAGAACTGGCTACAACAGTTGCCCCAGCTGCAGCTGCTCTCTTCTTGTGAGTCCTCTTTAGGCATCTTATCAAGGCAGGCAGAGGAGTCTGGGAAAAAAATGCTTGTTTTTCTTTCTGTTAAGCTGTATGGACTCCAAGGTCCAATCCATCTCCAAAAATTCTACTGTTTTAAGAAAGTTAATAAAGTTGACCAATACTATTGATATTCAAAGAATCTGGAAATTCTCTCTGGAATGTCTCTTCCCTTAATCTTTTGGTCTGTATAAGCAAAGCTATGGTTTCCAGTCATCATGTACTGACGTGAGAGTTGGACCATAACAAAAGCTGAGCCCCGAAAAATTGAAGATTTTGAGTTGTGGTGCTGGAGAGACTCTTGAGAGTCCCTTGGGCAGCAAGGAAATCAATCCAGTCAGTCCTAAAGGAAATCAAGCCTGAATATTCATTGGAAGAACTGGTGCTGAAGCTGAAACCCCAATATTTTGGCGACTTGAGATAAAGAGCTGGCTCATTGTAAAAGACCCTGGTGCTGGGAAAGATTGAAGGCAAAAGGCAGTAGAGGATGAGATGTGATTAGATAGTATCACTGACTCAGTGGACATGAATCTGAGCAAACTCCGGGAGATAGTGGAGGACAGAGGAACTTGGTGTGTTACAGTCCATGGGGTGCAAAGAGTTGGACATGACTGAGACTGAACAACAACAACCTTTTGTTATCTCCAGAATTTATCTTCTTGTTTGAAATCTGTCAATGGTTGCAAATATTTGCTATTAACTTATTTAAATATCTGGTAAGTAATATATATCAGGTCCAGTATTGAACAATGGGGTAAAAGACCAAGGAGGATTTATTGCCCTAGGAATCCAGGAAGTATTCCCTATATCTATGGCTTATAACCTAAAAGAGTCCTAGTGGAGGGAGGGGGAATGAGAAAAATAAACTGAAATTATGTGACATGATTTTCAGTGATTTTTTTTTTCCCCTCCCTGATAGAATAGCTTCTGATGATGAGTAAGGCACCAAGGGACATACAATTTGGGTGGGAATGACTGATGACTGGCCATCAAAGTTTGCATTATAAAACTAACTTCAAGTTGTTTTAAAAATATTTCTTTGAATGCACTTCTAGCTAGTGATGAAGAAAGTTTGTTTATTCAACATTTTAACTAAAGGATAACAGAGATTCTAGAATCATCTGCCTTATTAGAGTGATTATTTTTACCTGCACCAGTCCCAGCCTGGCTCTCATTTGCCAGCTGAACATGGGTTAGGTATGCACTTAGGCTTCATTTTCCTTGACTGTCAAATAACCCTAGCAGTATTGCTAGGTTAACCAAATAAATTCATGAGTTAAAAGTACTAAACATGCTATCTTATATATAAAGGATTTTTAATTGTTTATATTTCAACCCAAATTTCGATTGCTTTTACAGTGATATTTGCTGCACTCTAGTAGCATATACAGTATTTAAAAAAAATAATTCTAAGAGAGATCAGTGCACTAAATAAAATGAAAAAAAATATGAAAATATGAAACATGGTACATTAATACAAAATTAAATTATTTCTTATTCTCTGAAACTTGATGATTTAAATGTTTTAGCTAGCTCTACTTCTTTATTTTGTGTATGGTTGCTTTTCAAACACCTGAATAACTGCAGAAGCCACATGCTAAGCAATGACTCAGACATACTTTGCAATAATAGCTATATTAACTGACTTTTAATGCTATTTTACTTCCCAGTTGCTCTCCACATGTCCCCAAAGTTTAATAAAGCTGAAAACATTTTATTTTATTGTCTCAAACTATTGATTATCTGTTTAATGTAATGTTGAAAACTCGGTGATATATTGCCTTTGCCACAATGATTAAATGAATTATCTTAAAGAAATAAGAGTTCTGCTCTAAAGCAAAGAACCCTAATGCAAAATAAAATTGTTTCTTTCCGACATTACTTGTGGCTCCATTAGAAAGCACACAAATCTTATTCTCAGTATTGCAAAGAAAAGAAATTTGATTGTTTCACAACTGATTTAGATATTCCTAGGGTCATTACATGACAATTTAGATTTCTACTTCTTGATTTTATTGCTAACATAAGCTTATTTAAAGAAATGAATAACAAAGTCACTGACTTCAGAGAAATGGAGACACAAGAAAAAAAACACTTCTTTGAATTTTGACCTCATTAAAAAAAATTCAGCCAACACGAAAGCACTGAATATGAGCAAGACAAAAGATATGTCACAATTTAAACCAATTCTAGGAGTTGTCTAATATTAATACAGGGTAAGAAAGAACAAATGTGGGTGAAGTACTCTATTAGCTTGCTGCTGCTGCTAAGTCGCGTCAGTCGTGTCCAACTCTGTGTGACCCCATAGACAGCAGCCTACCAGGCTCTGCCGTCCATGGGATTTTCCAGGCAAGAGTACTGGAGTGGGTTGCCATTGCCTTCTCCAATGCATGAAAGTGAAGACTAAAAGTGAAGTCGTTCAGTCGTGTCCAACTCTTAGTGACCCCATGGACTGCAGCCTACCAGGCTCTGCCGTCCATGGGATTTTCCAGGCAAGAGTACTGGAGTAGGTTGCCATTGCCTTCTCTGATTAGCTTGCTAGGGCTGCCATAACAAAGTATCACAGACTGGGTGGCTTAACAAACAAGGTATTTTCTATAGAAAATAAATTCTAGTTTAGAAGTCAGAGATTAGGATATCCACAGAATTTTTGAGGCCTCTCTTCTTGACTCAGCAACCTCAGATATGCAGGTGATACCACTCAAATGGCAGAAATTGAAGAGGAACTAAAGAGCTTCTTAATGAGGGTATAAGAGGAGAGTGAAAAAGCTGGCTTGAAACTCAACATTCAAAAAACTGCAATCATGACATTTGGTTCCATTAGTTCAGTCGGTTAGTTACGTCCGACTCTTTGTGACCCCACGAACTGCAGCACTCCAGGCTACCCTGTCCATCACCAACTCCCGGAGCTTACTCAAACTCATGTCCATACAGTTAGCCATGCCATCCACCCATCTCATCCTCTGTCACCCCTTCTCCTCCTGCCTTCAATCTTTCTCAGCATTAGGGTCTTTTCCAATGAGTCAGTTCTTTGCATCAGGTAGCCAAAGTATTGGAGTTTCAGCTTCAGCATCAGTCCTTTCAATGAATATTCAGGACTGATTTCCTTTAAGATGGACTGGTTGGATCTCCTTGCAGTCCAAGGGACACTCAAGAGTCTTCTCCAACACCACAGTTCAAAAGCATCAAGTCTGCTGTGCTCAGCCTTTGTTTATAGTTCGACTCTCACATCCATACATGACTACTGGAAAAACCATAGCCTTGACTAGACAGACCTTTGTTGGCACAGTAATGTCACTGATTTTTAATATGCTGTCTAGGTTGGTCACAGTCTTTCTTCCAAGGAGCAAACGTCTTTTAATTTCATGGCTGCAGTCACCATCTGCAGTGATTTTGGAGCCCCCAAAAATAAAGTCTCTCACTGTTTCCATTGTTTCCCCACCTATTTGCCATGAAGTGATGGGACTGGATGCCATGATTATAGTTCTCTGAATGTTGAGTTTTAAGCTAACTTTTTTACTCATCCGATCACTTCATGGCAAATAGATGGGGGAAAAAATGGAAACAGTGACAAATTTTCTTCTTGGGCTCCAAAATCACTGCAGATGGTGACTGCAGCCATGAAATTAAAAAATGCTTGCACCTAGGAAGAAAAGGTATAACAAACCTAGACAGCATATTAAAAAGCAGATACATCAGTTTGTTGACAAAGGTCTGTATAGTCAAACCTATCGTTTTACCAGTAATCATGTATCGATGTGAAGGTTGGACCATAAGGAACGCTGAGCACCAAAGAATTGATGCTTTCAAATTAAGGTGTTAGAGAAGACTCTTGAGAGTCCCTTGGAAAGCAAGAAGATCAAATCAGTCGATCCAAAAGGAAATCAGTCCGGAATATTCATTGGAAGGACTGATGATGAAACTGAAGCTTCAATTCTTTGGACAGCTGATGTGAAGAACTGACTCATTTGAAAAGCCCCTGATGCTGGGAAAGATTGAAGACAGGAGGAAAAGGGAACAGCAGAGGATAAGATGGTTGGATGGCATCACTGACTCAATGGACATGAGTTTGAGCAAACTACAGGAGGTGGTAAAAGACACAGAAGGCTGGTGTGCTGCAGTCCATGGAGTCACAGAGTCAGACATGATTTGGTGCCTGAACAACAGCTCCTTGGTTTGCATATGGCTGTCATCTTCCTATGTCTTCACATATTCTCCTTTCTGTGTTTGTCTGTGTCATAATATCTTCTTACAAAGACACTAGTCCTATTGGATTAACATCCACCCTAATGACCCTACTTTAGCTTAACTACCTCCATAGAGACAGTGTCTCCAAATGCTTATGGCTTCTGCATATGAATTTTTGGAAAACACAATTTAGTCCAAATAACTAGTTAATTTAAACATGATGTATATGAGCCTCCTCATCCATCTTGAGACTGTGATGTTGAGGCATGGTATTAACTAACAGAGTTTATTTTCAGGGATGACAAACATTGCAGAAACACACTCCCCTGACAACATAGCTTTGGCAGTAATTGTTTTTCCTCTCAATATCTATTCCTTATCATAGAAATAGTATGCACATTTTTCAGGGAACAATTCCTCATCTGTTCACTCTAGCAGCTGAACATTTCCAAATAGTGTTACTCTCTTCTTAAATATATTCAGGAGCCTGACAAAACTGACTGGTTAAGAGGAGAGCATATGAACTAAACCATCCCATTACAGTTTAACATCCAGAGCCAAGGGAAGGGACTGCTTCTGAGAAAAAGTTGACAACACGTAAGCCCAGAAGTTCAAAAGTATGCCAATCTGGTCTTATGAAAAGTATCAGTCTGCAGGGACAAAGGATAAAATTAATATACAAAGATTACAGATAATAGGCAGAGAGTCTAGAAAATTCAAAATTTTTGATCATTTCTAACTCATCAATGCACATTGTGGTCATATGAATTTAAAAAAATTCTCCCTTTTTCCTATCCTGGCTCAAATTTATATTTTGGAACTTTTAAGAAAAGGTTACTGTTTTGGCTCTAATGAGACAGAAATGGAGAAATACAGCAGCAGAGGTATAATCACTTGCTACTCCATTTTGGAAACGATTTTTGAAAATACTGTGACCTCTGTTTTTTGTGTGTGTGTGAGTCTTGCTATAGGAAAGTGTTTCTACTGGTTCTGTTTCAAAAAAGCTTCCAGGGGTACATTTTATTTATTCAACTTTGTTAATATGGAAGATGAAAAGAAGCAACCTTATCATGGAAATGTGAATTAAACAATAAAGAAAAGAATAAAAAGAATGGGTCAGTGTTTCCCCGTCAGGACCTGTGATGCAGAGAGATCTGACCATTTAAATGTCATAAAGTTACACACTCAACAAATAATTTGCTAAAAAACTGAGACAATTCTGAATATATCTGTGAATACTACAAAAGTCTTTTACTTAAGTTGTGTTGCAACTTTCTTTGTTAATCTTAATAATAACACCATCCAGATCAATGCTGCTAGAAACAGTTGCTTGAATATATCCTATAGCTTGAGTAACATACTTATATTTTACTGGATAAAATGAAGGTCAAAAATTTTAATATAATAAATGGGTTAACATTGGCATCTCCACTTTGTTTCCATGGTAAGTATCCACATGTTTTCTATGCTAGATGATTCATTTCAAGGAAAGTGCGTGAATTCCAAAATGGTGAGAATTGATAGTATCTTCCTGATTCATTCATCCACTTTCAGCACAGTGAGTGCAACATGTTGCATTTTTAGTATAATACTTTAACTGTTTTACATTATATTGTCTGGATTTAAATAACTTAAAACTAGAAATAGACATTTAGCTTAAAAAATCTGCATAGAAAATATAAGTTAATACCAACTACAATAGCACAGACAAACAACAATGGCAAGGTTGATAATGCTAGTGTGGGTCATTCCTCACCTATTTGAGAAAGGTAAAAATAAATCTTAAAATAAAATGTTCAAAGATATTGACAAATCATTTGGAAAAATGAAAATTTTAAGAGGACAATTTGAAATAAAATTACACGAAAGTGAAAGTGAAAGTGAAGTCACTCAATCGTGTCTGACTCTCTGGCCCCATGGACTGTAGCCTACCAGGAACCTCTGCCCATGGGATTTTTCCAGGCAAGAGAACTGGAGTGGGTTGCCATTTCCTTCTGCAGGGGATCTTCCCAACCCAGGGATTGAACCCGGGTTTCCTGCATTGCAGGCAGATGCTTTACCATCTGAGCCGCCAGGGAAGCCAAAATTACATGCCTTATGGCAAATTGTGAATTTCAGCCTAACACTAATATTCATTCTTATATCTAATACTGGTATGAAGTCATAATGACTGGCAAAATATTTTTACAATATTGTTTATAACATTTTAATCTCCTTAAAAGTTTAATGTTTATGTATTTTATAATATAAATAATATATTAATTCTTTTCTATCTGAGCCACTAGGGAAGCCCCTAATATTATAGTACCTGCTTGTAATTTATAAATAACTATGCATACTTTTTGTGCATATTCAAAAAGTTTTATTATTCTGGTACCCAACTGGAGGTTAGATTCCAAGGAATCTGATTAATGCCAATACCATGTATAGTGTATATACAGAATTTATTAGCAAGTTAATCTTATTTAATTAAAAAAACTAGATATACATTTAAGGATACTTCTTTTCTATAAAGTAACTTGAAAAGATAAGCAAAAGGTGCATAAGACAAGAACCAAATTCAAGAGGCTTTCTCTAATAGTGTTTTTTATCTAGGACTTGACAATAGCTACACATAAGGAATCCATTTAAATGCTCAGATATGAGATATTTTCAGCTTAATATAGGCCCCAACAAATGCAGTTCCAAAGGAAAAAAAGAAAACTTCCCTGGTGTTTCAAATCAATAATTCCCACTTATAACATTATAAAATATTTATTCATATATTTTCATGTATTGATGTATAAATCATCTCTCTCTCTTTATTCTGTTTCTGGAAATACACCAGAGACAGACCTGGTATGGCTTTGTAATCCTTAGCCTATAATGAGTCCTCTGTTGGATGCAGTATTGCATATATCATGACTTACCACTTCTTACTTTTTTTTGCTCTGTTAATGAGGTCTTTTGATGATCAGAAGTTCTCAATCGATTCAGTCCAGTTTATCAAATTTTTGCTTTATGGTTAGTGGTTTTCTATCATGCTTGGAAATTTTTGCCTATTACAACACTAGAAGTTCTATTTTTCTTTTAAACATTTTATTTTCTGTTTGTTTAAGTTATATCTGCAATCCAGTCAACTCTAGACTTACATAAAACAGTACAGAGAACCTCCTCCAAAAAAGAGATAGAGTAGTTTGCAGGTAGAAATGGGGCAATAGACTGCTATATTTCAAAGGCCAGTGACACAAACAGAGGGCATTTTTTTTCTTCTTTGCTGCTCCTTATCTGTTTGTTTATTTTTTCAGTCTAGTGTCATTTGTTTCAGAGAATTTCTTATATTCTGAATTTGGTAAATTACATTCATGTAGTAAATCATCATTCTCGTTTCTAAATCTCAGTTTACTATATAAGGTAGTTAGATCTGGAAGAATGATTCAAGTCCTCCTCCTCTTCTGCCTCCTCCATCTTGTCTTCTTTATTCCACAAGAATACTTTGTAGATGAGCGTTATGTTTTACCCTCTTTTGCACTGAGTTATATAATTTCTAGATGTTTTGTTTTTATATTAGTATGTTTTGTGTCAGTTGATGTGAAATTGATCAGTGGATCCAGTTTTCATGTGCCAGTTTCATTCATGATAAAATCCTCCATTAATCTTCCACCTAGTAGTTTTATTTTTCTTTGATGATGTTGCCTAGATCCATTATTTCACAGTAGCTTCTTGTGTTTGTTTGTTATGTTTTGGTTTAGCTCTACCATTTCTTCCACATTTATTATTTGGAATTCTTCTCTAAAGACAGATCTCCTCTCATCAACTATTTGGGTATAGCAAAATACAGAAAAAACAGGAGGAGCAGGATACAGTTTTATTCTTTCACTTTAATTTGCTAATTCTCAGATTAGAGTCAGGTTAAAACAATTTTCGAAGTTGAACAATGATATATGTTTAACGTACTAACTCAATGAGCTTTAAAATATAGTTGTTAATATATTTAAATTTAATATGCACATTTTTTTTTTGATGCTCAAACTATTGCATCCTTGGAAACAAAGACCTATTACATGTTGACTTTTGTGTCCTTTAACTAATCTTCATAGTACTTGATAGCTTTATCTTCTGGAATGAAAATTTATTTTTTTTTCATGGAGTTCTGATTTGTTTTGGTGGAAATTTTATTTAGTAGAGTCCACAATGTAGGTACCTAAGTGTTAGAAATTCTCATTGCTATTTAATATTTTATTTTTTTCTAGCCCTGTTCAGTGTACACTGAAATGTGTTAAGAAATACTTTTTTTAAGAAAGAGAAAAATAAATGAGTTTATATTAATATATATTTCAAATTAAAGATTATGATATAAATGCAACATCTATCTTTTATCTATCTGCCTATCCAAGTTCCCTTGTTTCATTTTTAACTTCAAGGGTTTTTCACTTTTATATCTAATTTGGTTTACAAATTAAATACTAAAACAAATGAAACACAAAAACACGGTACAATCAAGAAGATTATAACAATGTGGGCCATATAACTGGAAACCACAAAAAATTTTATGTTAATAATAATTATAATTTTACTATTTACATATTAAATCACCATGGGGGATATGCTAAAAGCTAGGTTTACTCAGTGAAAAAGCACGTTGAATAAAACATGTACTGTAATGTAATGTGAGAAAAAATTATGTATGGTTTCCTGTGTTTCCAGACTTCATTCCTATGCTATAATTAGGTCAGAGGTTTCTGTAGGATCTATAGAATTTGTGTTTTACAAATATTAACTGGTTTCTTGGCTCAGTTCCTCATCACTCCTCTTCCAGCTCTAAACTTACATTGCTTTCCTGGGCAAAACTTTCCAAGTGCTTCTGAAGTCTCACAGTAAAAGTCAAATCCTTTCTATGCCTTGTTAGTTCATACATGACTAACACATCCAATCCCTCTAATTCATAGTCCTCATCACTTATCACTCTCTTACCACCTCACTGCCCATGTCAGCCTCATTTCTAATTGCTAAATGTGCCAGGAACATCTCACTCTCAGTGCACAAACCTGGGTTCTAATGGAGATTGGGGACTTTTGTCACCTGGTGTTGTAGACATTATCTATGATTCCTTTTGCTTATTTTTGTTTTGTTATTTACTCAAGACGTTCTGTGTTCTCTGCTCTTCTGGTGGAGCAACTAAGAAGATTAAAAAATGGCTATTATCCTTTTCCAAGATACAGTCGTCTGTTCTGCTTTTTGAACAGGTGCACTACTATTATATATTGAATACAAGTAGATGAGTTTATAAAATTTCACGAAATGTCAAACAATGTTCCAGGAAGGCAAGATTTCTTCTTGTTAGATAAGTCTAACAATTTTATCAGATCATTGATCTATGTTTTAGCTAAGACTCTTCTTTCGGGAGCAGGAAAAAAGAGGACCCAGGAAACAGTTACAAAAAGAACTTTCAGGGAAATAGGAAAGATCCCAGGGGGATATGATTGCAATATATCAGAAGAGGAAAGAGGAAACACTTCAGAGAAGGACATTGCTAGTATTAGTTACTTCAAGAGGTTGAGGAAGCTGGAAAAAGTGGTTGGCTGATTTTGGAGTAATCCTTTTAATAGTATAGTAAAAGTAGAGTCAGAAATTAGCATGTTGCTGTCCAATGTATTATTGAAAAGCATTGAACATTAACATGCAGTGGCTATTTCTTTCACAAATTTATTTATATTGCATTCATTATTTAATAGTGTTTAATGCAAAGTCATAAGATGAAAACAGACTGTCCTATATAAGTGGCATTTTTATTGACATTTAAGTCCAAGGTTGAATTGAATTGTAAGCCATGTCTAAACACATTAAACTCAAACCTTAACTAGGTGTGACTTGCATAAACAGAAGATTCAGAAGTCATTTTCAAACATAGCTTTAAAGTAAACACCTTGACATGATAAATTTGAATAAATGTTCTCTATCTAGCTTCATTTTGGAAAACTTCTCATTTAAAGTAAACATCTACAACACTATTCATTGTACTTAGAAGCATTAAATTAATGTTCAAATAAAATTTTTCTTTAAATATAGCTTTGCATTAGAGCTATGATGGTATATCCAGCAAAGCATAACTACAAGTAAAATTTAGACCTAAAAATTAAAAATAGTTATATTCCATAATTAGTGAGAGAAACAAATTTATTGTATGCATTTGAAATGTCAGGTATTTAGGTGATGTTGAGACTCTATTTCAGCTATCACCACACTTTTTTAATGTAAGATGAAAAAGAATTAACCTCTTTGTACATTTTTAGAAACATAATTTTTCAGATTATTTATTTTGCTATTATAACTATGAATGAATTGTAGAATTTTATACTAAATATTTTTCAAATGCAAGATGTTTATTTTGAAAAAAATGTAGAAACTTCAGATAACCACTTTTGACATTTGGTCTTAACAAATTCTGAATTCTCCTATCACTTTATACTGGACATTAAATTTTGTTCCATGACTTTAAAAATTTAAAATATTTAATCATATTTCCACATGAGGAAATGTACTCTTACAGTCTTTCTCAGTGGGGGCATAATATGCCATTGGATAGGTTCAGAATAATTTATTTAGTCAACTGTTAAATATTGATGTTCATCTATGATGAAGTTTCAGTGTATATCATTGTAGCTATGTCTTTGTTTATACAGTGATTTCTTTACAAAACATATCTAGAACAGAATCTTGGGACTAACATATATTACCTTTTTAAGATTTTTGCTGCATAAATTGTCCCAGAGAATTTTTATTTGCAGTGTAAGTTTTTTCACTCCCTTCTCTTTGACATCACTGCATAGTATTATTCAAGTATGAAACCAGCTTTAATAGTCAACTCTGCCACAATAATAGCTAAGTAACCAAATACCTCAAAATTCAGTGAATTTTAACAACTTTCCTTTATTTGCCCACAACATTGATCCACACTGCGGGTTAGTGGGGCTAGATGCAGGCTTCAGAGTGGGCTCAAGCTTCTCTCTGGCCCAGGTCTACTTCACATGTCTCTTCATTCTTCTTGGTCTCTTTGTCACTGGGGCATGTTTTTCTCATGATCACAGATTGCATGTGAACTAAGATGGGTATCTGACGCTCCAACTTTGGCTCTGAACTGACTGAAATACTGTTATTTTTGCCAATATCCAACTGAGTACAAGTCATGTGAATATGAAAGTGGCCGGAGAAAGAAAAAGTGGTGGGAAAGAACATCCACTTTGCCGAAGGAGGAGTAGTGGCATTTGTTGAACAATCCAAAGTGTTACTTTTAGTGATTCATTACTGATTCAATTTGCATAAAGGAGATCAATCCTGGGTGTTCACTGGAAGGACTGATGTTGAAGCTGAAACTCCAATGCTTTGGCCACCTCATGCGAAGAGTTGACTCATTGGAAAAGACCCTAATGCTGGGTAGGATTGGGGGCAGGAGCAGAAGGGGCGACAGAGGATGAGATGGTTGGATGGCATCACCGATTCGATGGACATGGGTTTGGGTAGACTCCGGGAGTTGGCGATGGACAGAGAGGCCAGGCGTGCTGCAGTTCATGGGGTCGCAAAGAGTCGGACATGACTGAGCGACTGAACTGAACTGAACTGAACCATTAAGTGTCAGTATATGGAGACATTTGTCTTTCTGGTGAATAGTCCACCTAGGATTTAGAGGTTTAAAAAGTGTATGTATTCCAGCCTACAAAGCATTATCCTTCAGGGTTTCTGACACTGATAGAATTTTTATTAGATACTTCCTAATCAATTTGCTATGTAAATATTTATTTATAACTATTTTGGTTTCATACAAATTATATGCTGCTATTGTTGCATAATGTATGCTTAAATATTTACTTCATCTGACTGTGTTTTGGTATATGCTGTAAGATAGGAAACTGGTCTAAAAAATTACCAGTTATTTCAATTTATTATATATTTATTTAATTTATTATACATTTATTTGATTAATATATTGACTAATTCAAGGAATCCACTAAATTTTTGCTAGTCTTACTTTATTAAGGACAATATCATGGATATTATTGTTATCTGCATTTTTTTTTTTTCTCCTATTCCTCTCGATTGCAATAGCTAGAACTCTAACTATGGCACTGGTCAATTCAACTTGTTCTTATGTAAGTTCATAAATTCTACTTTCTTTTATTTTCTCTTTTCTCCTTAATGAATTAATTCTAATCCCTATATCCAATTAATGTCTTTACCTTTACTAGTTCTTTCAACTTAGGCTTCTTATTATAGCTTCTTGAACACAATGCTTTTTTTTTTTTTACTCATTTTAAATACAAACAGGTTTAATGTTATGAATTTTTCCCTGTGATGTTTATAACTTCCAATAAACATTAGCAATAGTGTAACCATTTTCATTAATATCTAAATTTTTTGTCTATAGATTAGTTTTCTGTTTAAATTAGAAATTATTTAGATTGCATCTATCAATCATATATGACCTTGACTTTAATTATTATACTTATATTTTTTTATTTAGAATTGTTTGCATTCAGTTTTGTTAAAATTGGCTTTGTCGTCTTAGTTTTGATTTCTTCTGTGACTCAAAAGATTGTTTACAAAAGTGTTATCTTGCTTTTGAATTTCTAAGATGCTAAAGTTGATCTTACTTTTGCTACTTATTTCTAATATTTGTGTGAGTTGATCAGGGAATATGGCTTGTAATACTTTTTTTAAAATTGCTTGAATTTTCTTTGTGGTAAATTACCTTAGATTTTGTAAAAGTGTAATACATATACTTTCTATAAACACATGTATTTCTATTTTTGTGTGCAAATGTATCCATAAATCTAGTTAGTTTCTGTGTTGTTTTATTCCAACACTGTATTCTTATTTACAATCTTTTTAATAGATTATTTTACATTCTGATAGAAAAGCATGGCAGTCATTGGACTCTCCTTATTTAGTGCATGAGTTAAGATTGCTTTTTCCTATTCATTTGAAATTAGACTCATAAGGGATTTGATCTAGGTCATACCTGAATGGTCTAGTGGTTTTCCCTACTTTCTTCAATTTAAGTCTGAATTTGGCAATAAGCAGTTCATGATCTGAGCCACAGTCTGCTCCCGGTCTTGTTTTTGCTGACTGTATAGAGCTTCTCCATCTTTGGCTGCAAAGAATATAATCAATCTGATTTCGGTGTTGACCATCTGGTGATGTCCACGTGTAGAGTCTTCTCTTGTGTTGTTGGAATAGGGTGTTTGCTATTACCAGTGTGTTCTAGTGGCAAAACTCTATTAGCCTTTGCCCTGCTTCATTCTGTACTCCAAGGCCAAACTTGCCTGTTACGCCAGGTGTTTCTTGACTTCCTACTTTTGCATTCCAGTCCCCTATAATGAAAAGGACATCTTTTTTGGGTGTTAGTTCTAGAAGGTCTTGTACGTCTTCATAGAATCGTTCAACTTCAGCTTCTTCGGCGTTACTGGTCGGGGCATAGACTTGGATTACCGTGATATTGAATGGTTTGCCTTGGAAGCGAACAGAGATCATTCTGTCGTTTTTGAGATTGCATCCAAGTACTGCATTTCGGACTCCTTTGTTGACCATGATGGCTACTCCATTTCTTCTAAGGGATTCTTGCCCACAGTAGTAGATATAATGGTCATCTGAGTTAAATTCACCCATTCCAGTCCATCTTAGTTCGCTGATTCCTAGAATGTCAACGTTCACTCTTGCCATCTCCTGTTTGACCACTTCCAGTTTGCCTTGATTCATGGACCTAACATTCCAGGTTCCTATGCAATATTGCTCTTTACAGCATTGGACTTTGCGTCTATCACCAGTCACATCCACAGTTGGGTATCGTTTTTGCTTTGGCTCCATCCCATCATTCTTTCTGGAGTTATTTCTCCACTGATCTCCTTTAGCAATTTGGGCACCTACTGACCTGGGGAGTTCATCTTTCAGTGTCCTATCCTTTTGCCTTTTCATACTGTTCATGGGGTTCTCAAGGCAAGAATACTGAAGTGGTTTGCCATGCCCTTCTCCAGTGGACCACAATCTGTCAGACCTCTCCACCATGACCCATCCGTCTTGGGTGGCCCCACACGGCATGGCTTAGTTTCATTGAGATAGACAAGGCTGTGGTCCGTGTGATCAGATTAGCTAGTTTTCTGTAGTTTTAGTTTTAGTGTGTCTGCCCTCTGATGCCCTCTCGCAACACTTACCGTCTTACTTGGGTTTCTCTTACCTTGGGCCTTGGGTAATTCCTCTTGCCGCCGCCGCCGCCACCGTTGCCGCCGGCCCCAGCCCCCAGCCTGGCCTAGCCCCTCTCGACTGCCGCCCCCAGCCCTCGGCCCCCAACCCCCGGCCCGGCCTAGGCCCTGTCAGCCGCTGCCCCCGGCCCCTGGCCCGGTCTAGGCCCTCTCGGTCGCCGCCCCCAGCTCCAGGCCCCCGGCCCGGCCTAGCCCCTGTTGGCCGCCGCCCCCAGCCCCCGGCCCCCGGCCCGGCCTAGGCCCTGTCAGCCGCCGCCCCCGGCCCCCGGCCCGGCCTAGCCCCTGTCGGCCGCCGCCCCCGGCCCCCCGGCCCCCGGCCCCCGGCCCCCGGCCCCTGGCCCGGCCTAGCCCCTCTCGGTTGCCGCCCCCGGCCCCCGGCCCCCGGCCCGGCCTAGCCCCTGTCAGCCGCCGCCCCCGGCCCCCGGCCCGGCCTAGCCCCTGTCGGCCGCCGCCCCCGGCCCCCGGCCCGGCCTAGCCCCTCTCGGCCGCCGCCCCCGGCCCCCGGCCCGGCCTAGCCCCTCTCGGTTGCCGCCCCCGGCTCCCGGCCCCCGGCCCCCGACCCCCGGCCCGGCCTAGCCTCTGTCGGCCGCCGCCCCCGGCCCCCGGCCCCCGGCCCGGCCTAGCCCCTCTCGGCCATGCTTCTGCGCCGAGCCGTCGCAGCCGCCTCGCTTCTGCGCCGAGCCGTCGCAGCCGCCTCGCTTCTGCGCCGAGCCGTCGCAGCCGCCTCGCTTCTGCGCCGAGCCGTCGCAGCCGCCTCGCTTCTGCGCCGAGATCAAATCCCTTATGAGTATACAGTGGAAGTGACAAATAGATTTAAGGGACTAGATCTGATAGACAGAGTGCCCGATGAACTATGGACAGAGGTTCGTGACATTGTACAGGAGACAGGGATCAAGAAAATCCCCATGGAAAAGAAATGCAAAAAAGCAAAATGGCTGTCTGAGGAGGCCTTACAGATAGCTGGGAAGAGAAGAGAAGCGAAAAGCAAAGGAGAAAAGGAAAGATATTCTCATCTGAATGCAGAGTTCCAAAGAATAGCAAGGAGAGATAAGAAAGCCTTCCTCAGCAATCAGTGCAAACAAATAGAGGAAAACAACAGATTGGGAAAGACTAGAGACCTCTTCAAGAAAATTAGAGATACCAAGGGAACATTTCATGCAAAGATAGGCTCGATAAAGGACAGAAATGGTATGGACCTAACAGAAGCAGAAGATATTAAGAAGAGGTGGCAAGAATACACAGAAGAACTGTACAAAAAAGATCTTCACGACACAGATAATCACGATGGTGTGATCACTCACCTAGAGCCAGACATCTTGGAATGTGAAGTCAAGTGGGCCTTAGAAAGCATCACTACGAACAAAGCTAGTGGAGGTGATGGAATTCCAGTTGAGCTATTTCAAATCCTGAAAGATGATGCTGTGAAAGTGCTGCACTCGATATGCCAGCAAATTTGGAAAACTCAGCAGTGGCCACAGGACTGGAAGAGGTCAGTCTTCGTTCCAATCCCAAAGAAAGGCAATGCCAAAGAATGCTCAAACTACCGCACAATTGCACTCATCTCACATGCTAGTAAAGTAATGCTCAAAATTCTCCAAGCCAGGCTTCAGCAATACGTGAACCGTGAACTTCCAGATGTTCAAGCTGGTTTTAGAAAAGGCAGAGGAACCAGAGATCAAATTGCCAATATCCGCTGGATCATCGAAAAAGCAAGAGAGGTCCAGAAAAACATCTATTTCTGCTTTATTGACTATGCCAAAGCCTTTGACTATATGGATCACAATAAACTGTGGAAAATTCTGAAAGAGATGGGAATACCAGACCATCTGACCTGTCTCTTGAGAAACCTGTATGCAGGTCAGGAACCAACAGTTAGAACTGGACATGGAACAACAGACTGGTTCCAAATAGGAAAAGGAGTACGTCAAGGCTGTATATTGTCACCCTGCTTATTTAACTTATATGCAGAGTACATCATGAGAAACGCTGGGCTGGAAGAAACACAAGCTGGAATCAAGATTGCCGGGAGAAATATCAATAACCTCAGATATGCGGATGACACCACCCTTATGGCAGAAAGTGAAGAAGAACTAAAGAGCCTCTTGATGAAAGTGAAGGAGGAGAGTGAAAAAGTTGGCTTAAAGCTCAACATTCAGAAAACTAAGATCATGGCATCTGGTCCCATCACTCCATGGGAAATAGATGGGGAAACAGTGGAAACAGTGTCAGACTTTACTTTTTTGGGCTCCAGAATCACTGCTGATGGTTACTGCAGCCATGAAATTAAAAGACACTTACTACTTGGAAGGAAGTTTATGGCCAACCTAGATAGCATGTTTAAAAGCAGAGACATTACTTTGCCAACAAAAGTCCGTCTAGTCAAGACTATGGTTTTTCCAGTGGTCATGTATGGATGTGAGAGTTGGACAGTGAAGAAAGCTGAGCGCCGCAGAATTGATGCTTTTGAACTGTGGTGTTGGAGAAGACTCTTGAGAGTCCCTTGGACTGCAAGGAGATCCAATCAATCCATCCTAAAAGAGATCAATCCTGGGTGTTCATTGGAAGGTCTGATGTTGAAGCTGAAACTCCAATACTTTGGCCACCTCATGCGAAGGGTTGACTCATTAGAAAAGACCCTAATGCTGGGTAGGATTGGGGGCGGGAGGAGAAGGGGACGACAGAGGATGAGATGGTTGGATGGCATCACCGACTCGATGAACATGGGTTTGGGTAGACTCCGGGAGTTGGTGATGGACAGAGAGGCCTGGCGTGCTGCAATTCATGGGGTCGCAGAGAGTCGGACACGACTGAGCGACTGGACTGAACTGAACTGAAATTAGACTCACTCAAGTCATTACTTTGAACAACAAAATATTAAGGAAAGTGACATGCGTCACTCCTTTTTGGTTGAAAATTTTAACTGCTGAAACTTGATTTCTATATTTCCTTTGAATGTGATAATCTTAGAAGAATGAAAAGAGATTGAAGTTTTTCAGCCCAGATTCTTGAATGACTACAGTGAGGAGAAGGTGTTTCCAAACCTCATTGGATAAGTGACCTGAGGAAGAAATAAACTTTGTGGTTTGAAGCCACTGCATTTTTGAGGTTATTAGTTTCCATAACAATTTTCATTGTTGTTCATTGGAATCTTGCCTTAGATTTTAAAATATTGGCATCTAATCAAATTTAAAATAAATCAAAACAGATGAAGGCTAACGTAAGGCAGCTAGAGCAAATATAATTGTGGGCCAAATTTGATCCATGTGCCATCAGATAAGTATTTCTATATCATCTTTTCCCACTATGACTGTCATTTTGCATGCTTCTCTTTGAATCTCTAATAGATCTGTTTTGTATATTTTAATGCCAAAGGTCCTGCTAGTTAATTTTTCAATGTATATTTATTAAAATATACTGGTTCTTTGGCCAAGCAGTTTACAAAGCATAGAGTGTTTAGATATGAGAGAAGTACTTACAATCTGTAATGGAAGGTACACACATATGTATATGTAACATGGATATGGGTATATAAAAGTGCATGTAATACATATACATGGTTAAAATACATTTCTAGTCCTAAAACGGATCTGCTCTGGGGTGCTATGTCAGGAACCCCCAAATTAGACAACTTTCATGTCTCTGCAACTGCTCCACTTAACCAAAACTGCTGTACATCCAGCCAACCAATCCCCAAATACCAAGCCTACCCTAGGCTCCACACTATTTCTTTGTTCTTTATACATTTTCTATTTTTCTCTTCCTGGTTCCCTATTTTTCATCCTGTAAAAGTTTCCTGCCTTCCTCCCCATTTTGTTGTCACTAAATGAGACTGCCTGCTTCATGAAGTTTTGAGTAAGGTTTGTTTGTATCCAGATACAGCCAAATATGCAAAACAGAACATTAGGACCCACCTATTTAAAGCCATATGTGCATATGTTTTTCCATACCTGCACAACATCTCTGAGCTGAATCTGAGTGATATTCCTCCTTATCCCCAGCCTCTATGCTGTCTGATATTGCATAGAATTCTGTAGATGAAGGAATTCTGCCTGAATCAAGCATGACATAAGATACATCCAAAAGAGCAGCCTCTCATTTGTCATGCAGAACAATGTCTTGGTGCCCAACTTCCACAGTGAAGAAGATGTTTTCGGTCCTGAAGAAGTTAAGGTACCAGTGCTAAACCAAACCTAAGACTTGTTGGAGGAGCTTGGCCACATGCAAAACCAGCTTGGTAAAGGATGGCAGGAGACCTGGGTTAGGTCCCTAGATCTGGATGATCCCTTGGAGAAGGGAATGGCAATCCACTCCAGTATTCTTGCTTGTCAGAAAAAGTGACATTTCAACAACTAGAGCAAAAATGAATATTTTAAGAAATGATTCTGGGAAAACTGAATGGCCATTTAGGAAACAAAATTAGACTCATTTATTGTTTTTGTGGTTCAGTCACTAAGTCCTATTTAACTCTTTGCAACCCCATGAACTGCAGCACACCAGGTTTCCCTGTTCTTCACTATTTCCCAGAATTTGCTCAAATTCATGTCCATTGAGTCAGTGATGCTATCTAACTATCTCATCCTCTACAGGCCTCTTCTCCTTTTGCCTTCAATCTTTCACAGTTTCAGGGTCTTTTCCAATGAGCTGCCCCTTCGCATAGGTGGCCAAAGTATTGGAGGTTCAGCCTCAACATCAGTCCTTCCAACGAATATTCAAGGTTCATTTCCTTTAGGATATTAAACATCAAACCTAAGAACAAACCTCAAGATAATCAGGAATCTAAATGCGAAAAATAATACTGTATGAGTACTAAAATAAAAATGGCCAAATTGCTTTATAATTTGTATATTGGAAAAGTATTCTGACTATGATTCAAAATCCAGGTGCAATAAAAGTAAGGATTGATATTTATAACTGTCTAATAATATTAATGATAATAATAAGAGATTTAGCATGACAAAAAAACACTTGAAGTTAAGTCCAACAAATTAAATGAAAGAAGAAAAGATATTGACAGAAAATATTTGCAATATATGGTACAGATAAAAAGTTAGTGGCTTTAACATATAGGACTCCTAAAAAAAATTACTATTCAAGAAATAAAACCAACAAATAAATAAAACCAATAACTGTGGTTTTAAAAAGTCAAATATTTTCCAAGCAGTAATATAACTTTATTTCCAATGAATCATCACCACATTGATGGGGACAAAACAGAGCTATTCTGAATAAATCATGAAGACATTTAAAAAAATATTGTAGTCATAAGTCAATTCTCATAATGTTTTCTTTGTAGTCTACAACTCAATACATAAGTAAAAATATGTTGGAAATAATGGAAGCCACATTCTCTGTATTGAAGAAGAGTATTATAAAGAATGAAGACTAGAATGAATTTTGTGCCATTGGATTGCAATGAGAAATATTAAGATGCTCTTAGGAACTCATTGGCTTCCCTGGTGGCTCAGACAGTAAAGAATCTGCTTACAATGCAGGAGACCAGAGTTCAATTCCTGAGTTGGAAAGATCCCATGAGGTAGAAAACGTGTACCCACTTCATTATTCCTGCCAAGAGAATCCCATGGACAGAAGAAGCTGGTGGGCTACAGTCCATGGAGTCACAAAGAGTCGGACATGACTGAGTGACTGACACAGACACAGACAAGTATATTATCTGTATCTATATACTATTGGTGTCCATCCAAAGAATCGGACACGATTGAGTGACTGAACTGAACTGAATACCCGTATACATGTGTGCAGTGTGTGCAAATGTTAACAAGTGGTTGTAAGTCTGTGTATGCGAATAATTTTCAAGCTCTGTTAGCTAATAAGGCCTAAAATCAATGACATAGCAGTCTCCCTGAATCCACTTAATAATCATTTAAGATAATGAAGGTTTCTTGGAGAAGTAGACTTATCCCTGGACTAGAGTAGGAAAAACATAAAATAAGACTCAAATATCATATGCTAGAAATTAGGTCATAAAGTAAAAAGCACTCAAAAAAAGTGCCAAAGTATTTCAAAGGAAAGAGTAATGAGCTTATGTGGGCTCTCACTGGGCAAATGTGGATTAATTTGAACAATTAAACAATGATAGTAAAGATTGTAACCCCCACTGAATAAAATAATCTATCAGTCTACACTGACATAAGCAAAGAAATGAATACATAAATAAATGGGGGCATGGGGAAAGCTTTACATTACAGAAACATGACAATAAATTTAAGTCAAATGACGGAATTAGAAAATCATCTATTATTATAATCTCAGTACTAATTGATGCTGGCAAGACTAAGTAACAGATGCTAATACTAATGGGTAAAACTATGATGAGGTTCAGGATGTTTTCATGGTCTCAAATTATTTCCCCACAAATTATTTATTCATTACAAGAGGAAACCCATTTTCATGTGGAGAAACCTAGCAGACACTACTTTGTCCTAGTGATTAAGGTAACATGAGCAATATTGGAACACGTTGAAGTTATATACCTCCTGATGTGAAACTCAGAGGGAGACATCAGTTCTGTGGTTTTTCTTCCAAAATTGAGGACACAAATCTAATTACGGTGAAATACAAGCTAAAAGGATAAAAAATAAGTGGTGAATCCTAGTTAATACATACCTGTTTTCTTTGTGTTTTGCAAATTTCCTCTAAGCTGGAAATTATATAAAAATAAAAGGTACAAAAACTACAGACATAACTGCCAAGAATCACACACAGAAATGCTTGTTGGCTGGAAATAAAGGTTTATGTACGAATGCACATATAATTTTACATTCCAATAGTTTGTTCCAGATTTAGGGTTTACATCTATTAATCTTTTGTTTATATCTTGAAATTATTCAGTGAGAAAAATGGCATTTTTATTATGTAAGAGATGAATAATCTGAGGCACATGGATATTTTAAACCAAATTTAAGACCACACTGAATAATCATATGACTTAATATTAAATATTCTGACCTCTAATGTGGTTTCTTACTTTTCTACATGGTGACTGTCTTTAGGGTGGAAACTCTCACTGGATACGTTTTCTCCTACTGTCCAGAGCTGAGACTTGGTTAAGCAATATTTCTTCTCTCTTGAACAGATTTTATGTTTGTTTATTTGTTTGTTTTTTCCAATTTTAAACTGTTTATGTCAAATTTGGAGTTTGGTGTTTTACTTTGGTCTCTAAGATAAGTTTCCAACTTTTGTGATACTCAGCCTTTGTTTTGTTCTCCAAAAGTGGTCCATTAAATTTAAAACTTAGTTTACAAGGAATTGACAGCTGCCTGCTTGAGGACTCATTGCTCTGGGCTCTGGCTTTCTTACTGTATTCACTCTCTGAGAATTTCCATTCTTTCCTGCCAGCTCAGCAATAAATTTTAAAGGTTTTCTTTAAAGTCTTTATCAAACATTTGTAGAGGTTTAACAATAAGAGAGTTTCAGAAACATTAATTTGATATATTGCCTGAAATGGAATATTCTTGTTCTTTTTTCTCTCTATGGAGAGTAAAATTGGGACAGCGGAGGAAGATTCATGTGTTAATGATCAGTGGTGGCTCAGTTTATGTGGCAATTTGGTACACTTATTACAAGGACAAAAATAAACACACTACATGATTTTCTTAAATTTCACTTACCCACACTAAGATCTAATTAGATTGACTGCAGCTGTCAGAAAATGTGCTATGTTTATCAGTTTGCATTAAAATGTTTCAGGCTTTACTAATCAATATAGTACTATAAATATATATATATATGTATGTATTTAATTTTAACAATCAACATAGACATTGTCAGAGGAAGCTAATACTTTCTATGAACCATGACCAGTTGATAAATAAAAGCTCACCAACCTAACAGAAAAAATTGTCAATGTTTATGAAGATTTTGTAGAAAATTAAATCAAAACACAATAAATGTAAGACTATAAATGACTATAAATGACTTCATTATAAATGTCATATCTTCTCCTAAAAAAACAAAAGAAGACCCAATATACCATATTTCTGCCAGAGCTTAGGAAAACAACACTCTCACATACCAAGGTGCTAATGACAGCTGTTAGTTTCTGGAAAATAGTCTATTATTATCCATAAATTAAATTAAAGTGACAAATATTCTTCAACAAAGCAAACCCATTTCCAGGGAAGCTACCGTTCCTAGAAAAGTAAGCACCCATAGGAGAGAATATAGATGCAAGGGTGTCTGTGTGTGTTCAGTTGTGTCTGACTCTCTGCTATCCCATGGACTGTAGTCCACAGGCTCCTCTGTCCCTGGAATTTTCCTGGCAAGAATACTGGAGGAGTTGGTTGCCATTTCCTCCTTTAGGGAATCTTTCCTACCCAGGGATCAAAACTGTGTCTCCTGGGTCTCCTGCATTGGCAGGCAGATTCTTTACCACTGAGCCACCTGGGCAAGGATGTTTACTGCAAATTTTTACTAGCAAGAAACTGCAAACATTGGCAAGTACAAAACATGTGAGTAATTGAAAAAATGTTGATAGAGTTGTGAAACTGGCATATTATGTTAAAAATAATCATTTTGAAACCTTCATGTAATGGAAGACATTGATAAGATATTGTGGAGAAGAAAAAAGCTACTTACAATGGAATTTGTACATGCATGCTCCTATTTTAAAGGTAAGAATGTCAAGAGTTTTATATATAAGATCTTCTGTATCCATATAATAGTCACATAGATATAAACATGATGTGTACATATAGTATGTAAATGCATGTCTATATTTTTTTAAAATTATATGGATTCAGAAAAAAATATGGAAATATACCTCAGAGGTAGTTTTAAAAGTTTATATGAGCTTAATAAAAGGGAAAGATAAGGCAAAAAAAAGACAAGCCAAAGGGGGAAAAAATCTGTATTCTTTAAAATACATAATTACCTGAGCACTTATGTGTAAAACATATATATATATATATATATGCATATATATATACTTTATGCATATGTGGATATGCATACAAAGGATACCTAGAATGCCCCAAATATGCATTATATGAAACATTGTTTAAAATAAGTTATCAATTTAAAATGCATTTCTTTTAAAACTTTATTGCAGTTTCTCCACAGAATGTTAGCTAGAATCTTAGAGGTGGAGTAAATTTTGGTTTACAAGTAGATTGATTTGACTCTCTGCAATTTAAGGTTCAAATGGTTTAAAAAGTGTGTGTGTAGATGAACTTTTTACATAATAACTTTGAAAATGCTTTAAATGTCAACTATACATTTTTAAGGGACAAATAATAAAAAGTAGACAAACTTAATTCAGCAATATCTAAAAGTCATGTGAGCATAAGTGCAAGCCCTGCATTTCTCTATCTCTAAGACTGTAAAAAGAACCTGGAGTCAGCAATGGAGACATCAACGTTTTAATGGAATTCAGATCTTACAGATCGGAAGCAAGATCCTGCAGCAACACCCCACCAGGTGCAGTGAACAGTGGGCAGGGCATGGCAGCAGTTTTCACTCTTGGGGGGAAGAGAAGGTTGACTCATTGGTTATCAGGGAAATCAGCAGAGGGGCATGCCACTCACTGCTCCTTTGATAAGAACTGACTGGGCCCAGGGCAAGTATGTGCAAAGATCAGTCATGTGAGTAGGATATTAGTGAAGCAGGCACTGGTCCGGAGAGGATGTACAGAGAACAAGACAAACACCATCTTGAGTGGCCTGAGCTTACAGTGAATTAATCCCCACATTTTGGAAACTGCTCAGCTCATATCTCCACCATTTCTGGGTTTCTCTCCTCACCTCCTCTTAGCAGCCTTTGTGGAGAGAAGTGGTTGACTGTTTATTATCCTTCTCTTGTCCTGGTGTGCTCATCAGATTTTGCCCCCTACAAGATAATGGAAAGGGTGACACTTACCGTTCTTTCTCCGGCAGAGCCCAAGATGAAAAGAACTTTGCTTCTCTGCCTGGGCTGCTCACTTCTGAGGCCCCAATGTGGCACAACCCTAACTATCACTGCATCCTTTCAGTCTTCTGTGCTTGGGCTGCTATACAAAAATATCGTACACTGGGTGGCTCAAGGAATGGAAATTTATTTTTCACAATTCTGAATTTGGGAAGTCTAAGATCAAGGTGCCAGGTAATTAGATTTCTAGTAAGCGAGCACTTCTTGGTTTATAGAAGTTCAGCCATTTTCTTTCTTGGCCCTCACATGGTGGAAAGAGAGAGTGTGAACAAGCTTTCTAGTGTCTCTTCTCATAAGAATACTAATCTTATAAAATTAGGATCCCACCCTTATGGCCTCATGAACCATAATTACCTCCATAATGGCCCTAACTTCAAGCATAATTACAAGGCATATTGGGGTGTCAACATGTAAATTTTGGAAGGACACAAAGATTTAGTTCATAGCAGTTACCTCAGGCTTAAAGCATCATTGTTTTTACTTTCAATCTCACAAAAAGTCTCACGAAAAGAGCTCTTTGCCATCAGTACTCAAATGTAGAGCACTGAGTTTAGCACTAGTTAGATGCCATGCTTTTCCCTTGAGTGTCTTCGTTACTCTCACTTTTCTTTTCCTATGAGCTTAGAAACCATCTTTTCATCTTCAGATACTTAAATACATAGTACATACGTAAGAATATACATACATACATACACATCTATCTTGTAAATAGAGGTATAACTTAATAATAGGAAAGTATGGATTGGGATGAGGTAGGTGTAAGGCCTGTTCTGGGCCCGAAGACATTTAATCTTGATTATTGATCAGCCAGCCAGAATATCATAACTAGCTAACATTATACGACAGTGTGTATATAAACTTAAAACAAAACTTAATAAACTTGTTCTGGGGGAAAACTCCATACTCAGACCACTGGATTGTAAGAGCCTAAAAGGAAAGTTAAAGAAAACCAAGAATGTATAAAATGTAATATTGGAATCATGATAAAGAAATAGAATTCATTAAAAGAAAAAAAGAACATATGCAACAAATACTAATGCAATTAGCAAAAGTATCAGAAAAATTGCGACAATGATTCTGTTAGTTTTTGGCTCTGACATGTGGCATGTAAGATCTTAGTTGCCTGACCAGGGAATGAAGCTGTGCCCTCGGCATTGGGAGTGTGGAGTCTTAAACATTAGACCACCAGGGAAGTCCCTATGACTATGATTCTTAGGGCAAGCATTACTTTATTTTGTTCTTGATTTGGTACATTTCAAGAGTTCAAAATTCTTAATTAAATAGTTATATAACATAATGGTATACTTAAAAGAGGCAGAAGAACTTGAATGACAAAACATTCAGATTAAATCTTAGTAGCATGAAGCACTGTTCATTTATGAAATCCATTATTATTAGTTAGAATACTTGACTAAAGGAATCCAATACTGCCAGTGACCTTGGGGAAGGTGACATGTGTGCTTTACATCATAGCACTACCGAGTAAGTAATAAGTAATGAAGTTGGCAAAGATAAACATCAAATAAAAATCATAAGTAAGTAATTAACTGCAACAATGTTGGGAGGACACATGAGTCTGGGAATTGGGCCAAGACAAAGGTTATAGTCAGTGTGTTTTTCTAAAATGAGGGATAGGACCTGGAAGATAAAGGAAAATGTTGGTGCCAAGAAAGTATGGTGGTGATAACTCTTAACTAACAATAACTCTAGACTGAACAGAAAATGCTGAAAGGAAAACAAATTCATTCTAACTGGCCGGCAATCAGATTTCAAAATTAACCCCCAAGTTAATCTTACTTTCCTAATAAATATGTGACTTCTCACCTTATTTTGTAAAGTCAAGTACAATCTCATTGATCTCAAAGCAAACACCTTGAAATTATGGCACATGCTTTAGGCAATTTCATTTAATGTGTTAATTCATGCCTTAAGCATAGTGACCTTAAATTTACAACTTAGTATATGAGAAAGACAATACTATATACCTCTAAGGCAGCCTGGGATGCTTTATACGTAAAGAGGGGGGCAGTTAGTGGAGGATAGAAGTCTTTGAACATGTTATGGCAGCGAAGGGCTGTGAATGAATCCAAATCTCAGAGGTAAATGAAGTGATGACACACCAAAGAACTTGCAAACAAAAAAGAGAAGGTCAGGAGGGCAAAACTAAGGAAGAGAGAGCCTTCCATAAGGATGCAAACATTTGAAGGGAATTACAGGATTTGTGCAAGATAGCAAAGGTTTAGGTGGAAGGAGCTCCAGGAATTCAGAGGAATGGAGAATTCTGCTTACTTTTCTCACCACACACACACAGGAACAAGCTACTATCATAGCAATTTGTAAGAACTATACTTAATGAAATTCCAATATTTTGAGTTGAGGAAAATGCCAAAGGAAGGATGTAAAATATGTAAGATATATTAATCTATCAATATTATAGAAAAAGTAAAGGAATTTCAGAAAACCATCTACTTCTTCTTCATTGACTATGCTAAAGCCTTTGACTGTGTGGATCACAACAAACTGGAAAATTCTTAAAGAAATGGGAATATCAGATCACCTTATTTATCTCCTGAAAAACCTGTATGTAGGTCAAGAAGCAATGGTTAGAACTGGACATGGAACAATGGACTGGTTCCAAACTGGGAAAGGAATACGTCAAGGCTGTATATTGTCATCCTGCTTATTTAACTTATACACTGAGTGGATCTTGTGGAATGCTGGGCTGGATGAAGCACAAGCTGGAATTAAGATTGCCAGGAGATATACCAATAATCTCAGATATGCAGATGATACCACTCTAATGGCAGAAAGTGAAGAGGAACTAAAGAGCCTCTCATGAAAGTGAAACAAGAGAGTAAAAATTTGGCTTAAAACTCAACATTAAAAAAACTAAGATCATGGCATCAAGTCCCATCACTTCACAGCAAACAGATGGGGAAAAAGTGGAAACAGTGGCAGATTTTATATTCTTGGGCTCCAAAATCACTGCAGATGGTGATGCAGCCATGAAATTAAAAGACGGTTGCTCCTTGGAAGAAAAGTTATGACAAAACTTAGGGTATTAAACAGTAGAGAAATTCACTTTGCTGACAAAGGTCCATCTAGTCAAAGCTATGGTTTTTCCAGTAGTCATGTACAGATGTGAAAGTTGGACCATGAAGAAGGCTGAATGCCGAAGAATTGATGCTTTCAAATTGTGGTTCTGGAGAAGACTCTTGAGAGTGCCTTGGACTGTAAGGAGTAAAACTCTGGGAGATGGTGAAGCACAGTGAAGCCTGACATGCTGCAGTCCATGGGATCTCAAAGAGTCGGACACGACTTAGGGATTGAACAACAACACAAATCCCCACAAATTCAGAGGAATGGAGCATCCTGCTTATTTTTCTAACTCCCCTTCCCCCCATAGGAGCAAGCTACTGTTTCTAGAATGTAAGAACTAGACTTGCTTGCATGCTAAGTCACTTCAGTTGTGTCTGACTCTTTTTGACCCTATGAACTGTAGGCCGCCAGGCTTCTCTGTCTATGGGGGTTCTCTAGGTAAGAATATTGGAGTGTGTTGCCATTCTCTCCCCAGGGGATCTTCCTGATCCAGGGATAGAACCCAAGTCCCCTGCATTGAAGGTGGATTCTTTACCACTAAGCCACAGGGAAAGTCCAAGAACTATAATAAATCACTGAAATTATAATACTTTGAGTTGAGGGAAACACCACAAGGAAGGATGTAAGATACAGATTTTGAAGAATAACATAACAAGAAATCCCAAAAGAAATACATTTGTTTAGCTTTCAATCAAATTTAACTTCAGCTTTCAGTAAAATTTTCTGAGTAAAATGACCTGGATGCTCTGTCTACCAGACTATTACTAGTAGGTTCTACTATTACTAAGTAGGTTCTAATGTGAATTTGAATTTACATTCAGTCTTCTGTCAACTAAATGAGATGAGGCAAAGGAGAACACTGATGCTACATCTTATAAAGTCATAATTCTAACTTTTCCTCTGACTATGGATAAGTCATTCAGGCTCTGTCAAATCATCTTAGTTAAATGAGAGAAATGGTTATTATTTTCAATTACATTATTTTACAGGTTTCAATTTAATCATACTTTTGACAGAAATGCTTTTCAGTTTTATACACTTTTATTTATTGAAATAACAGTTAAAATAAGGGTTGCTATAATTAAATAGGCCATGACCTTGAACTGATAAATCTATAATTTGAAAATTACATTTCATAATAGAATTATTAAATACATTTTGCATATACATAAACTCCATCTTAATTATAGTAAGTTATTTATTATCCAGTATTTGTTTATCCAATTTGCATATCAGATCTGTAACTCTTCTTACTATCTGTATTATTTTGCCATTTATCCATTTAATTATTATTCATCAATTTATCACTTCTCCTGTTTGCAATTATTATGACAAAGTTGTGTGCAAGAGTAGAGTGAAATTATAGCAAATATTTTATGCATTAGTATTTCCATTATTTTTTGGCTACACTTGTTGAAAGTTTCTATACTAAACTAATAAATAAAAATTAATTTTATTTGCTTTTGAGCATTCTTCAATTATAAAAATCTGTCTATATTTTGATTTAGAACATTGCATATATTTTTCACATGCTCATAAACTTTTTATCACCATAGCTACAAAGTAAGACATCAAAAAATTGTAAAGAGTTCTTATACTACTTAGGATGTAGGAAGTATTGTTTAAAAGATGATCAGAAATAAAAGGTAGGGTTTTAAAGTTTTTTCATAACATCACTGACCTTTATAAATTACCATGTTCTATGATGAGAAAAGCTTTTTATGTGGTATACATCCTGTAACTCCAACTTATAACATTGAGAAGGCTTTTAACATTAGTTGAATGACAATAAAGTTTTTACATATTCAAGCAAAGGAGACTTCCAGTCACTCTACTATCCTTATGGATGGATCAAGACTAGGATTAGGGATAAGAATGGAGTTAGATTGAAAAAATCTGTGTATCTTTGGAAAAGATTATTATAGACTATATCTGAGGAAATGATTGTTTTTTAATTCTTTGATATTAAATATTTAGGCAACAGGAAGATTTGAATGAAAACACAATATACATAGCAACACTGATTCAATGGATATGAACTTGGGTGAACTCTGGGAGATGGTTAACGGACTGGGAGGCCTGGTATACTGCAGTTCACGGGGTCACAAAGAATCAGAGAAGACTTAAAAACTAAACAACAACATGCAAATGATTAAAATGACTACTTCAAAGAATTATTTCATTGGGAAAAAAATGCAACTGATGACAGTATCTTGGGAGAAAAAAATGATGGTTCATATATGATAATTCCAGCCCTCACCAATATGGGGCACAGGAGAGAAGACCCCTGGGGTCTGATCTGGGATGTGGGCCAGTGTTTATGGCTGACAAGAGATCCAACTGTATAAACACTCCTTGCTGTTGGAGGAAATTAGTAAAACTAGCCAATATCTGGGTTTTTAATTAGCTGATTTGTTGTTGTTTAGTTGCTAAGTTGTGCTCAACACTTTTGGTACCCCATGAACTGTAACCCACCAGGTTCCTCTGTCCATGGGATTTCCCGGGCAAAAATAATGGAGTGGGTTACCATTTCCTTCTCCAGGAGATCTTCCTGACCCAGGGATCCAACTCAAGTCTCCTGCTTGGCAGGCAGATTCTTTACCACCTGGGAAGTCCAACTAGCTGAGCAAGAAGATTTTTTCCTCAGGAATCAAATGAGGGGCCATCATTTCCTGAGAGACACTTCAGTGTCAGTAGGTAGACTGCAGGTTGTGTCAGGCCTACGTTATAATCACTGGGAAGAATGTGGGGTGTCCAAGTAGGGATAAAGTCCTGTGAACTGATAAATACAGCAAATGAAAATAGTGCAGGGGAGCTACTACACTGGGTGCTTGTTGACTTTAAAGGAGACTTGGAGGGTAATATGGTAGCAGTTTACATAAGTCTCCCAGTCATTAGACATTTTTTGAATGTTTAAAGAGAGCATAAGCAAGCACAAAGATGAGAAATGGATACCAAGTTCAACTCAGTTAGAACATCGGATCTTTGCCCTTTGTCTTCTTTCTTCCTTCCAGCTGTGTGCAGAAAATTCAAGAGCCACAGGTCTTAAGCCAAAGTCATTTCAAAGTTTCTCCTTAATTATGATCGAGATATTGGGAAACTTCTCCTCTGTTTTTTTCTTTTTTCTTTTTTCCTTCCAGTTATCCTGAGATAGAGTACATGTTTTATCCACTGGCCTTGAAGGAGAAACGAAATAAACAAAACCAAGCAAACCACATCTTGACAGCATTCTCAAAAACATAATATCTTTGGTAAACAAACCAAAAACTAATTTCCCAGGATATTAGATCTCTGGACCTCAATTCTGAAAGAGCTCAGCAGTGATTTTTATTTGTTTGTTTATTTCCTAATGGAAGTGCCAGTTTTCCTATTGATTTTTCAACCTCTCCTGACAGTATTCTCAAATGTCTGTGTAGTCTGCCGTATAATCTATAGGCTCTTACTGATAGAGTCTTCTACACCTATCAATCAGAAAGGATTTATTAAATGAAAGCTATGTACCTGGTCTTCCAGGGAGTAAGAAAGAAGTGAAGGATACTCTCCTTCCTCTAAAAGGATGAATCAATATTTTGTCATTATCAACAATAAGACTGTATGAGTGTAAATATGAAGTGTATCACCTGGTGAAGAATATGATTTCCCTAGCTGCTTGAAGAAAGTGTGGAAATGTTAATGATAAATTTGTCATATTGGGTTTTGAGGTATAGAGCATTGCTATGCTCTTTTTCTTGCTTTTATGTGTTTCTGCTCAGTCGTGTCCCACTCTTGCTTTTAAGTTTCTCAATTATACTTTCTAGAATGTTTCTAACTATTGATTTTTCCAACTACCTTTTGGGACACTAATTTTTATTCTCATCATTGCTTTAATTTTTATTTTTTAAGGTTTTTTTTTTTTTTAATTTTTGGCTGCACGAGTGTTCATAGCTACTTGCAGGCTTTCTCTAGTTTTGGCAAGTGAAGGCTACTCTTCATTGCAGTGCATGGGCTTCTCATTCCAGTGGCCTCTCTTGTTGCAGCGAGTAGGCCCTAGTGCACACTGGCTTCAGCAGTTGCACATGTGGATTCAGTAGTTGTGGTGCACAGGTTTAGTTGCTCCATGGTATGTGAAATCTTCCCAGGCCAGGGATTGAACCCATGTCTCCTGCATTGGCAAGTGGATTCTAATCTATTATACCACCATGGAAGTCCCTGGTCTAATGTTTAGATGTAACCTTACATATATTGGTACTCCTGCTTTGGGGACCAATGTGATATTAGCACACATGATTGAATGAATAAACATATTTGCTTACTCTAGTGTGCTTGCTTATTTCTCTATTCTTTAGTGTCTTAGAGGATATAAATATCTCCAATCCTAATCCTTGGAAGTTTACAAATGCAAATTGGAACTTTAACTACATAGACTAATTTCACTCTCAGAGTATGTTTGACTATGTGGCATCCTGTATATGGTAACACTGTGAGTAGGATTAAATCTAATAGTTACTACTACCTCCTAAGTATCTTCTCTCAAAGTTTTAACTTACTTTCAAAGCTAGTGGGGTCATCATTTCCCTACATTTTCAAATGAGATAATACCCTTCACTTTGTCTGCTGCTAAGGGGTACTTTTATTCTGCTGCGTATTCTAGTTTCAAAATGGAAAAATCACCCATTTCCCATAATTTATTTAATTTTTACAGATCACTTTGTTATGAAAATATAAAAACAAAATAAATGCACAGACAAGAAAGTACAACAGGGCAGTAACAAGAAAGAATACATAGTATTTTTGTAACTTAGAGTCTTGACATAGGTTGGTTTAGCTGTCACAAATACCCAGATACCTATCTATACATAATTCTGTCATATATTGACCAGAGCCTCTTCTATAGCTCTGTAGCTGTGAGTAGGTCTGCTTCTCTGCAGTTTTCTAGTCACCTAATAATGTGTGTGTGTGTCACTCAATCCTGTTCGATTCTTTGCGACCCCACAGACTGTAGCCCTCCAGGGTACTCTGTCTATGGGATTTTCCAGGCAAGAGTATTGGAGTGGGTTGCCATTCCCTTCTCCAGGGGATCTTCCCCACCCAGGGATCAAACTCAAGTCTCCTGCATTGCAGGCAGATTCTTTACTCTCTGAGCCACCTAGGAAGTTCTAATAATATTCTGTCTAACTGCTTTCTCCCCAACCCCCTCTCTCACTATGTGGAAAAATCTTGTGAACTAGCTAATTTATGTCTGATCTATTTCCTATTATGAAAGAACATGATTTCATTAGATTGCTACACTAACTTCTTTGTAATATAGGAGCTTCCCTGGTGGCTCAGATGGTAAAGAATTTTCCTGCAATGCAGGAGACCAGGGTTCAATCTCTGGGTCAGGAAGATCCCCTGGAGAAGGAAATGGCAACCTACTCCAGTATTCTTGCCTGGGGAATTCCATAGACAAAGGTGCCTGGTGGCTACAGTCCATGGGGTCACAAAGAATTGGACCTGACTGAGCGACTATCACTCATTCATATATAGGAACTTCTATGGTGGTCTAGTTTTTAAGACTCTGTGACCCCAATGGAGGGGACACGGGTTCAATCCCTGGTTTGGGAGATAAGATCCCATATGTTGCTTTTTCCCCAATCCCATCACTCACTCACTCTCACTATGTGGAAAAATCTATTGAACTACCTAACTTATGTCTGATCTATTTTCTACTATGAAAGACATGACTTCATCAGATTGCCCCACTAACTTCTTTGTAACATATATATATATATATATATATATGCTGCTGCTAAGTCGCTTCAGTCATGTCTGACTCTGTGCAACCCCATAGATGGCAGCCCACCAGGCTCTCCCATCCCTGGGATTCTCTAGGCAAGAACAATGGAGTGGGTTGCCATTTCCTTCTCCATATATATATATATATATATATATATATATATATATATATATATATATATATATAATTTATTTTAACATATACAAACCTTTTTCTTGAAACTGATTAGAAATATCTAATGTTTTGTGAAGAATAGGAACCCAAAAGTACCAAAAAAAAAGGACCTAAGAAACATCCAAGATATGTGATATATATAAATATCTTATATATTATAAATAATAATATAATCAATAGGATTAGAACCCTCATGATGGGAAGGAAATTTTGGAACAAAGGAGAAAGAGAAAGAAGCAACAAGATCTGTATCAAGGAAACTGACTGACAATTTTGTTGTTGTTTAGTCGCTAAGTCATATCAAACTCTTTGCAACCCCATGGACTGTAGTCCTCCAGGATCCTCTGTGCATGGGATTTTCTAGGTAAGAATACTGGAATGGGTTACCATTTTCTTCTTTACATGCACTTAGTTACCTGTTTATTTTTAGTAGGGAATAGTTGTGTGTTAGAAAAGATTTAAGGGCCTAATTACACTTTATTTTAAAATTCCACAGGCTCTCCATTCTTGGGTTTTATGTGATAGTCCTCAAAGTATTTTTGTAACTATATACCAAAGTTTCTAGAAATACACTCCTCTTTCCTGACCTGATAATTTTCCTTTGATGTTTGTTAATTGGCTAACCAGAGAAAAGAGTACCAATTAATGATAGACTCTTTCAACATTTTTTCTGTTTCTACAGAATGTCTTCGGCTTTTTCAGAGTTGACAATATTGAGAATTAACTTTTAGGAACTTCCTGGAGACTCACAATACAATTTTATCATGCTTACAGTAACAGTAATAGGCTAAACTATGTACACAGTGCAAGATAGTACATAACTTGAAGCAATTGTTTAAATTTCCCACCTGTAAAATGAAGGAGACTGGTGCTGATGTTATTAAATTTTTTCCTTTATTTACAATTATTTTCTCACATGCATGTATACATACACTCTTGCGCTGTCTCTCTTACCAGTTTAACAACCAATTTGTAATCTGAAACGTTTTAAAATTCACTGAAATATTATTGCACTGTATTCCTTTCATGATACTAATATATATGACTTATTAAAAAGTATTTTAAAATGTGTCAGAGACACAGAAACTCTGTATTAGTACGGGAGGTGAAAAAGGCATTGCAATTCAAATAAAGCAGTTCAAGTTTTGTTAATAACTGGACAAGTTACATGACCTCTCTGTACTTTAGATTCTTCACTGGTGAAATCCATCTCCTAGGGCTATTGTGAGAATCAAATAAAATTAACTTACTAGGTGGATATGCGTGGTCTCTGTGTATGCTCAGTCACTCAGCTGTGTTCAAGTCTTTGCGACACCATGGAGTGTAGCCCACCAGACTCCTCTGCCCATGGGATTCTCCAGGCAAGAATACTGGAGTGGGTTGCCATGACCTCCTCCAGGGGATCTTCCTGATCCAAGAATCTCTTGCATCTCCTGCACAGGCAGGCACGTTCTTTATCACTGCCTCACATGGGAAGCCCCCTAGATGTATAAGTGTGTTATCAATTTTCAGGGACTTATACTTTATTAAATAGATATCTTCTGTTTCTTCAGCCTTGATAGTGTGATCTTTTTCTTTGAATCTTGTTAAATATGGGTATAAGTGATTTTGAGAAAGTAAGTATATGTGTATATATGTATATAGTTGTAAATTGTATTTATTTTTATTATATAATGATATCTATGAAATATAGACTTATGTATGTATAGGTAATATATATTATATAAATATGAAATTATATATGTAAACAGTGGCTTCCCAGATGGTGCTAGTGGTAAAGAACCTGCCTGCCAACGCAGGAGACGCAAGAGGCCCAGCTTTGATCCCTGGGTCAGGAAGATCTCCTGGAGGAGGGCATGGTAACCCACTCTGGTATTCTTGCCTGGAGAATCCCATAGACAGAGGAGGCTGGTGGGCTATAGTCCAGTGGGTTGCAAAGAGTTGGACACAGCTGAAGTGACTTAGCCCATGTGCATGTAAATAATATATAATTTAAATATGTCCTGTCCATATATTTTAAAATATAAATACACACACAAATATATTGTTAAGCTTATACACCTAGCACCAGTGGAGAGGGAATTGGTAGGTCTGACTTCAGGAATGCTGCTGTCCAGGACCTAGAATTTTCCATACTTCCATATACAGAATATTGTGTAATTGGTATTTATTATATGTTTAATGAAAAATTGGTATGACAGAAAAGAGCACTCTCCTGACCACTTATTCCTAATTATTTGATTAACCTATACATTTTCACAATTCTTTAGAGCAATGAGTTGGTGACAGAGATTTAAGAATTCTGAGAATGGTATTCCAGGCTAGGCAATTGCTTTTTGAAAAGTAATTGTGCCTTGATCTCTGGAATAACTGGGTATTCCTCCTTATGCACCATCACTTGTTTAGCATAAGTGTAACATTTCATCCAGCAATCCATAGAGGTTTGCAGTTTGTCTGTAGTTGACACTTGGAAGCTCTTTCTCTCTAATAGTTTCCCCACTGGATTAGAAGGACCAGGCTGATCTTTAATAAACCAGATGTCAAGGATGTACTTGAGACTATCTCAACAATTTGGTAATTTCTGCAGTGCTTGCAACAACTCCAGCTTCAAGTCAATCTGAGAACTTGTTTCCTTGACATTCAGCTGTGCTATAGACATTCCTTTGATCAGAAGTTCATTCATGCATTTATCCAGAGTGACAGAAATATTAATACTCAATATTATTGAGTATCTGCTAGGCTCAGGCCATGGTTTGAGGCACCAGATACATATCCCACTTCACCTCTGTGGAGCTTACATCCTGGTGGAGGTGTCATGATAATTTCAGCCACAGGAACTATGACGCAGAATACAAAAATTATGTTCAGATTACTCAGGAAACATAGGCCATAATGATCTATCTACTATGAGGGATTAAAAATATATTTATGAGGAAATTTGAATTGATTTTAGAATGAATAAGAATTTAACTCAGTGAAAAGGAAAAGAGCATTCCAAGCAAAGGAGAACATACATGTAGTAACAGAGTAGTGAAGGGAACTGTGACCATTGTTAAACTGAACTAATACTTAAAAAGCCGAAGCCAGCAAATAAAACAGAATAGGGAGAAATGAAACTGAAGATATCAATATTTTGAAAGATTGAACTCATTAAACATCTTAAATTGAAAGTGTTAATCACTCAGTCATATCCAACTCTGCCACCCTATGAACTGTAGCCTGCCAAGCTCCTCTGGCCATGGAATTCTCCAGGCAAGAATACTGGAGTAAATAGACATTCCCTTCTCCAGAGGATCTTTCTGACACAGAGATTGAACCCATTGGTCTCCTGCATTGCAGACAGATTCTTTACCATTTGAGCCCCCAGGGCATCTTAAAGATCATGGTAAAGTTTTGGTCATTATTTTAAAGGTCATAGAAAATCAACTGTATGGTAGTTTGTGCATTCTTTGGCATTGCCCTTCTTTGAGGTTTGAATGAAAGCTGACATTTTTCAATCTTGTGGCTGCTGCTGAGTTTTCCAAATTTGCTGACATAATTAGTGCAGCACTTTAACAGCATCATATTTAGGATTTTAAATATTAATAGCTCAGCTGGAATTTCATCTCCTCCACTAGTTGTTTTCATAGTAATGGACCATAAAGAAGATTGAGAGCTGAAGAACTTAGCATTTGAATTGTGCTGGAGAAGACTCTTGAGAGTCCGTTGGATGACAAGGAGATCAAATCAGTCAATCCTAGAGGAAATCAACCCTGCATATTCATTGGAAGGATTGTTGCTGAAGCTGAAGCGCCAATTCTTTGGTCACCTGATGTATAGGAGCCAAATGGAAAAGACCTTGATGCTGGAAGAGATTGAAAGTGAGAGGAGAAGGGACAAGCAGAGGATGAGATAGTCATCACTGACTCAATGGCCATGGATTTGAGCAGACTCTGGAATGGGCTTCCCCAACTGCTCTGCAGTAAAGAATCTCCTGCAATGCAGGAGACGTGGGTTCATCAGGAAGATACTTTGGAGGAGGGCATGACAACATACTCCGGTATTCTTGCCTGGGGAATCCCACGGACAGAGGGGCCTGGTGGGCTGCAGTCTATAGGGTGGCAAAGAGTCAGTCACAACTGAGCATGCACGCACTGGAGATTGTGGAGGACAGAGGAGTCTGACATTCTGCAGTCCACAGGCTTTCAAAGAGTTGGACATGACAGTGACTGAACAACAAAAAAGGAAACCAATAAGGGATTTTATATGCACAAATGTGTGGGTGGATGGCATAGGGAATATTTAGCCTTTTAGTCAGGAAAGATCATGCCAGCCCCATTGTGAAAGGGAGACTCAGTTGAAAAAGGGAAAGAGATTAGCTAGTGGACTATTGTAGAAGGCCAGATTGCTGCTGCTGCTAAGTCGCTTCAGTCATGTCTGACTCTGTGCGACCCCATAGACGGCAGCCCACCAGGCTCTTCTGTCCCTGGGATTCTCCAGGCAAGAACACTGGAGTGGGTTGCCCTTTCCTTCTCCGATGCATGCATGCAGGCTAAGTCGCTTCAGTCGTGTCTGACTCTGTGCGACCCTATGGACAGCAGCCCACCAGGCTCTTCTGTCCACGGGATTCTCCAGGCAAGAATACTGGAGTGGGTTGCCATTTCCTTCTCCAGATATTAAGCACTGCAAGCAGGCAGGCAGGCTAAGTCGCTTCAGTCGTGTCTGACTCTGTGCGACCCTATGGACAGCAGCGCACCAGGCTCCTCTGTCCACGGGATTCTCTAGGCAAGAACACTGGAGTGGGTTGCCCTTTCCTTCTCCGATGCATGCATGCAGGCTAAGTCGCTTCAGTCGTGTCTGACTCTGTGCGACCCTATGGACAGCAGCCCACCAGGCTCTTCTGTCCACGGGATTCTCCAGGCAAGAATACTGGAGTGGGTTGCCATTTCCTTCTCCAGATATTAAGCACTGCAAGCAGGCAGGCAGGCTAAGTCGCTTCAGTCGTGTCTGACTCTGTGCGACCCTATGGACAGCAGCGCACCAGGCTCCTCTGTCCACGGGATTCTCTAGGCAAGAACACTGGAGTGGGTTGCCCTTTCCTTCTCCGATGCATGCATGCAGGCTAAGTCGCTTCAGTCGTGTCTGACTCTGTGCGACCCTATGGACAGCAGCCCACCAGGCTCTTCTGTCCACGGGATTCTCCAGGCAAGAATACTGGAGTGGGTTGCCATTTCCTTCTCCAGATATTAAGCACTGCAAGCAGGCAGGCAGGCTAAGTCGCTTCAGTCGTGTCTGACTCTGTGCAACCCTATGGACAGCAGCACACCAGGCTCTTCTGTCCACGGGATTCTCTAGGCAAGAATACTGGAGTGGGTTGCCATTAGAGTTGGCTTAAAAGGATTAAATTTGTAATAAAGACATCAGAGGAGTAGAGACATCGGGAAGACTTTGATAAAGTAATACCTGCATGTCATTCATCAACATGTTGCTCAACAACAATACTGGGAAAAATTAGACAAAAAAAAGACAAGATCAAAGGTGATTTCCAGATTTCTGGTTTGTGTATTTGATTTTTCTGGCCATGTCAGTTTGTTGATATAGAAGATACTGGAAGAGTTATATGAGTTCAGATCATGAGTTATGTTTTGGAAATAATACATTTCAGATTCATATACAATATCCAACAGGCAGGTTGGTTACAGAGTTTAGCTGTACATGGTTTTGAAACTGAGAGAGACCTAGGCTATAAATGTGGATGTAGAGTAACAGATAATTGTTGAATCCATTAATGCCATTGATACTGCCTAGAGAAAACATACACCAACCAGGTAACATATTCCAGATCAAATCTTAAAGAACTTCAAGTATATTTACTAATTTATAAATGATCAGAGTACACTGATAAGAACAGCCAGGGACTTCAGGAAAATGTGATATCACAGAAAACAAGACAGAGTATTTCTGGAAGGGCAGTGTCAAAAGTATCAACTGCTACAAAAAGGTCAGGTAAATACAGACTATTAAACGTTTATTGGCTTTAGTGACAAGGAAACCATGTTTTACCTCAGCAAGAACAACATCATTGGAGTAATAAGAGCAAAAAACAGATTAGGATAGTTTGAGAAGTTATTGAGGAATAAAGAGAAAAAGTCTGTGACGTCAGACGGCTTGTTAAAAAAGTTTGATGAAGAGAATCAGGGATATAGAGCTTTGGTTTGGAGTTAAAACACAATTACCATTTTCATGTATGACAGGGTAGCAGCTGGAAGCTCCTTTTCTTGGAAGTAAATCAGAAATTATGTTATGAGCCCAAAGAAAATAAGGTAGTTATTCTGCTTTTCAGGCTTCCCTGGTGGCTCAGATGGTAAAGAAACTGCTTGCAATGCGGGAGACCTGGGTTCGATCCCTGGGTGGGGAAGATCCCCTGAAGGAGGGCATGGAAACCCACTCCAGTATTCTTGCCTGGAAAATCCCCTGGAGAGAGGAGCCTGGAGGGCCACAGTCCCTGGGGTCACAAAGAATCAGACACGACTGAGTGACTAAGCACAGTACAGCACATTCTGCTTTTCATGAAGTCCAGTAAAATAATATCGTATGTAAACAGAATAAAAGATATAGGCAAGATATTAGAGGATGTTCTTGAAAATACACACTTATTTTTGTAAGGATTTAGTCTGTTTTCCTATTTATTTCTAAAGAAAGCTGTTCTCTTGGTTTTGTTTGGATGTGTTCTCACCCGGAGGAAAGGAATTGTAACAGATAATTATATTCATAAGTTTCCTTCATTCTTATTCTCTGGTTCTAAATAATGAGATGACAGTATATCAGTTTCTGATAGATGAAAAAAGGGACTTTTTTCCCTAAAAAGAGTATATTATGCCCTGAGTTTATTGAGATTTTGGATAAATTCTGCTGCAGTCCATAACAGGCAATTCAGTGACAATAACATGTTGGAAAATTTGAATAACATATTGGAAAATTTGAGTAACATGTTGGAAAATTTGAAACTCATTCTCACCAAAATATTACACATATATATTTCTAGAAACAATGTTTTACAGGCAATGATCGTTATGTTTGCATTTAAAAAGGTTTATATTTAGTGACACACACATTGGAAATGAAGGAATATTCTTTCTAAATGTGTGATATTTCACATACGAAAACATTGAAATAAAATCATGTGCTGTGTTATTTCAATGTGTCATCTCACCTAAGGCTTTTAAAAATATATATATTCATGATATACAATACAGAAAACATTATGATAATCTTCACCTATGTGGAACTATTCACAGAACCCTAGGGCAGCATAACTTAACTTTTCAATAGTGGTCCAACTTACATGCCTTGATTAACCATATAACAAAGGTGCAGAACTTATGCCAACTATATACTTTTTCACATTAAGTAAAGGTTTAGGCAAAATCCACAAGAAGCAATTAAAATTTTTCTAACATATATAATTATAGAATAAGACATATGACACATAATGGCTGTTATGATTTTGTTAAAATACTAAATAATATTTTACTCAAGAATTACTAAAGTAGTGTGTTTTGGGGAATGAAAATCATTCTTATTTAAGTGAAGACTTAAAATGATGTCACTGATTTCAGTTTATTATATAGCATATTGAAGTCAACTTAATGAGGAAGGTATTGAGTTTCCTGGGACTACTAACTTAACTTGTGGCATTTTTGTCAGTTTAGGATTAGTTTTCTCGGCTTAAATCTAAAGAAGTATGCTTATATTTAGAATTAAATCTGTGCTGTATTGATAAATAACATGTATTTTACTGGTTTATTATAAAGCTAATTTACATAATTTATCATATAATTTTAACTATCAGTCTTTAAAAAAAGAGAAATGAAGTTTTCTGAAAAACAAATAGCCAACAGACAAATAAGTCATTCTGAGCATTGGGTAAGTACAGACATGATGTATAAATGAGTTACCCTCAGGCACCTCTAAATTATGCAATAGTCTTTTATTCTTAGGAAATTTAAGGATTTAATGACCTTGGCAACACAGAAGCACTACAATACACCTACTGAAATATATTATAAGAGAATTAAACATTATACAATATCTTGATTTTTGGAGGGATAAAATTTCTTTAAAAATTAACTATATCACAATTATTTATGTCTCTTGTTAGATGTCTAGTCATCTGATGAGTCTCAGGTATACTCAAGGAAAATAGATAAATTGACTCAAAGTCAATATAACATTTTATAACTTAAAATAATTTGTATCAAAATATTTAAAAAGTGAATTATCATATTTATTACTCATTTCTTTGCCATCTAAATAATATCTTTTTTACATATATTCTTTGCCCATGAATACAGCCACCCTCAATTTTTCAATGGTCTGGCCTTCAGCTTGTTACAGTTGGTGCTTCCTGAATTGCAATTCCTCTGATATTCCTCCTCAAACTCATTTTTCTGGTAATTCAAACTTCCTCAGTTTATCTCTTTATTTAAGTTTATGTAAGTGAATGGTAATCAGTATTGCTACATTCCTATAATCAGTATATGTTCTTTCTAAATATGTTTTATAATAACACCTTATAAAATCGCTTCTGCTTTTAATCACTTCAGAATTTCTTGTATGTTGACCTGAAATAAGTAGTCTTCCAGATATATCTCTAGGAAAGTTAGGTTTATTTGGGACCAATAGAGAATTGCAACTTGGGGTCTGAAATCATGGCAAGCCATAAGCAAGGTCCCACAAAACAAGGGAAGAACAGTTTTATAGAAAGGAAAAGGAAGTTGAGAGGACTGTAGAAAGCAAAAAATCCCTGGCTTTTCATTGGCTGAGTCTGTAGCAGAAAAAAGTTGAGTCTTTCTTCTTCCTGTTGAGTTTTGCTATCATCTCAAGGCAGGAGAGCTCCCCATCCTGGTCTCCCATCTATTTAATTGAGGTTTTGTTTATTAATTTTTTATATCTGCCACAATACTAAATTTAGATATTTGAATTTGTTAACCTATCTGGAAGACTCATGGAAACTCTTATTCCTTTGCCAATCCCAATTCAATTTCTTTTGACAAATGTAAAAAACTGCTTCATTAATGCATCTGTTCATTGTTCTTTATCAACAATGATGAACTATGCTTTCAGAGTGTTAAGATTTTAAAAATCACGTGTAACTTGAAGTTAAGAGCCAAATCTCAGGGTTTGGCTGCTTATCTATTGGTTCATTTCTTAAAATATGTTTCTTATATTGTGACTTATTATAAGAAGATGCATATATTTGGTCTTCATATCCATTTCTGGCACAGAGTTTTTAAAACCCCAGAAACTTCCTAAGTGATGAGAGTGGTAAAGTTGTCTTTTGTTAATGAGGTAATTTTATTCATCCCCCAAACTGTAAGATACATGCTTACAATTCTTTATCCACAAAGAAATAGATACTCTAGTCTTCAGCTGTCCCTATATTCTCCCCTGGCTGCTAGGTTGATAATCAGATTAAGGCACATATAATCCCTCCAGAGATGTGTTGGGTCAACTGAGAGAGGGAACGGAGTATAATCCCAAAGAAATGAATCTATCCCACATGTACTGGTAGGGCCTGGAACTATCCATGTGACTGTATTGATACTGAAGTTGCTCAAATAAGGAGATAAGAAAAGAAGATCCAGCTAGGGAGAGATTACTGACTTGTGAAAACATTCTGGGGATAAATGGATTGCATTCCTTGAGTAAGACCCAAGAGGATGGATCTTGAATTTGTATAAATATAAACTCAAAGTTAAGGTGACTCCTAGAAACCTCAAAAAAGAGATGGCTCATACTGAGTGAGAAAGAATAAAGGGTTAAAAGCTCACAGAAATTGGTAAACTGGGATGTACATTTTATGATAGATATGGAGTTCCACAGGAGAATTACATTCTATGGGAAAATGCAAAATATAACACTTGGTAAGACCATCAGAAATGTGCTAATGAAAAGACACTAGCATCAATAACATGTTCAGTGATGGTGCTCCTCTGAACACAACTGAACTCACTGATAATGGATGTTTTAGGGACTCTGAAAGAGTGGAAGCCAGATACCAGTGTTTACACACTCAAAGCCAGACATGCTCAATAATTATTATAGTGCTTGAGAATTCAGATTGGCAGGCATCTGCCAACTGGCACATAGAAAAGTATGGTGAGGGCTAAGCGTGAGGCTCCTTGTTGTTGTTCAGTCATGTCTGACTATTTGCGACCCCATGGACTGCAGCATGTCAGGCTTCCCTTGTCCTTCAGCATCTCCTAGAGTTTGCTCAACTCATGTTCATTGAGTCGGTGATGCCATCCACCCATCTTGTCCTCTGTTGTCCTTCTCCTCCTGCCTTCAATCTTTCCCAGCATCAGGGTCTTTTCCAATAGTCAGTTCTTCACATCAGAGGCCAAAGTACTGGAGCTTCAGCTTCAGCATCAGTCCTTCCAATCAATATTCAGGGTTGATTTCCTTTTGGATTGACTGGTTTGACTCCCTGAAGTCCACGGGACTCTCAAAAATCTTCTCCAACACTACAATCAATTTTTTGGCGTTTAGCCTTCTTTACAGTCCAACTCTCACATCCATACATGACTGCTGGAAAAAACCATACTTTTGACTAGATGGACCTTTGTTGGCAAAGTAATATCTCTGCTTTTTAATATGCTGTCTAGGTTTGTCATAGCTTTTCTTCCAAAGAGCAAGTGTCTTAATTTCATGGCTGCAGTGATGCTCTCAGGGACAAAAATAGATGAGTATAAACAAGGGCACTGTTTAACCTTGTTATTTAAAAGAGAAAAGAAAAAATGAATGGACCGGAAATTGAGGGCAGTTGCACAAAATCTTTTGACTAGTTTCTGCAACTGATCCAGTTTTCTCACACTAAACCCACTGATAAAAATAGTCCCACTGAAAAGGATTGGAAAAAGTTATGAAAAGTATACACAGTAAAGGATTTCCTTGTTCTTCCCCCAAAACATCCATGGCACTACCTTAAGTAATTTTACAATGAGAAAAGAATTCCCATCCAGATTACTGTTGGACACAAGCTCTGGGTAGACATTGAAACCTGGGGACCTAAAGCATCATCATGTCTCCTCACTTAGAGGGTATATAGAGACCAGAAATAAGTGAACCCCTGGCTTTTCTAGTTTTCAGTGTGTCTGTAGATTTTCCTGGTGATTGTTTCACTGACCCTTGAATATACCTGGAATGGACACGCTTGTCAGCTGGAGTAATTCCCACATTGCGTTATCATGGGGAAAAGCAAGTAGGAATCTCTGAATGATTCCCTTGACAGGATAGTAAATAAAAGCAATATTACATTGGAAGAGGGGGAATAGTAGATAACAATTCCAATCCCAAATTAAAAAAAAAATGCAAAGATTATGGCCCCTGTGATATTTTCTTTTAAAACCTCATTCTGGCCTTATAGGCATTAAGGATCCTGGAGAATGACTGAGGGTTACTGCAAGCTCAAACTTCTAAGAGCCTTGATCACAGCTGCTGTAACAGATGTGGTACCTTAGCTTGAGCAGGTTAATATGGCCTCAGGTATATGATATGTGACTGTTGAATAAATAAATGCATCCTTCTATATTCCAATCAGGAAAGAGACTCATAAAATTCACATTCACAAAAACATACATTTTTATTTTCCCCCAGAGCTAAGTAAACCCTCCCATCCTCTGCCATGATGTAGTCCAAGGATATCTTTACCATCTGGATATCCCAACCATCTGGATATTCTACAGAAAAATCTATAGATCCATTATACCAATGGCATCATGCCAGTCAGGCAGGAACAAGGACCAGCCAGTATCCTGGAGGTTCCAGTCTAAAGGTGGGAAACAAATCTTATAAAGATGTAGTCTCTGCCATTTCAATGAAGTGTTAGGAGTGTAGGTACCGGGATGTGCCAGAACATCTTCTCTAAGTAAAGCAGAAATTGATGCCACTTGTATTCTCTACACAAATAGGGAAACTCAAAACCTGGTAGACATTTTTGAGGTCTGAAAATAATATATTCCGTAACTTGGGATATTGTTCTGGTCTTTATGCATGATGTAGAAGACTGCTAGCTTTGAGCTGGGCCTAAGGCGGTAAGAAGGAAACTCAGGCTACATAACACATAGTTCCACCATGTGGAACTGCAAATCTTGTAACATCTGGGGTCAGTGATGAAGAAAGATACAGTATACAATTGAGAGTAGGTACAACTAGACAAAGTACAACAGGTACTCTTGAGTCACTGGGGCAGGGCCATTCTATCTGCCGCAGAGAAATACATGCCTTTGAAAGATGGCTTCTGGGATTTAACTGAACTCTTATAGAGACAAAATGCTTGAACATAGGGTACTGAGTGATCATGCACCTGGAACTGTAATAACATGCTGGGTTGTTTGGGTCTAAGAAGACATAAAGTAAAGTGGGCACAGTGGTTGTCCATCATAAATTGAAAGTGATGATAGATATGAGATCAAGCATAAGATCCTGATCGGAGTGCACAAGCAAGTTACATGAGCAGTTACTTCAGATTCCCAGGTAAACACCATGGTTTTATCAGCATCCCTACCCCTGCTCACACACATTGATCTCTGGAGGCTTCTGGATAAATGGCATAAAATGAAGAAAAATGCATACATTAGTTCGTAGGTAGGTAAGTTCAATATGAGGAAGCGATCCAAAAAAGGGCTGTAAGCTGCAGTGCAGCCCCACTCAAAAATGGCCTTAACAGATAGCATAAGAACAAAACCCCAAGAGTTTCAAGTGGTCCACCTGGCTATCCACTCTGTGTGGAAGGAGAAATGGCTTGAGTTTAGAATATGTATAAACGTATAAGCTTATGCTGGGAAAGATTGAAGTCAGGAGGAGAAGCGGGCAACAGAGGTTGAGATGGTTGGATGACAACACCAACTCAATGGACATGAGCTTGAGCAAATTCTGGGAGAGAGTGAAGGACAGGGAAGCCTGGCGAGCTGCAGCCCTTGGGGTTGCAGAGTTGGACAACACTGAGAGACTGAATAGCAACAATATAAACTTACAGAAAGTTGAAAATTGCCTGACTGGCTGGTTAGGGGTCTGGCAGGAAAAAGCAAGTCAAATAAACTACTAAAAAGTTGCATAACTGCCACTTTGCTATTGTTGCACATATTTTTTCAAAAACATTTATTCTGTGAATTTCTGTAGTTAAGCTGAGATTCATACACAAAGTATTTCTGCCAGTTGCAGAAGTCATATCTAGAGTGATATTTAGAGATTTATTCTAAGTAATTGTCACACAGGATCATGGGTACTGGCAGTTATGAAGTTTGTAGGGCAAGCCATGGGCTAGAAATTCAGATAAGAGTTGATGCTGCAATCTTGAGGAGAATTCCTTCTAGAAATCTCACTTTTGCTCTTAAGGCCTTCAACTGATTGAATGAGATTGATTTATGGAAGTTAATCTGCTTTAGTCAAAGTCAACTGATTTAAATGTTAATTACATCAACAATGCCTCAGAGCAGCATCCAGACTGGTGTTTGACAAAAACAACTGTGCACCACAGAATAGACAACTTGACCCATAAAATTAAACCAACAGAGTGGTATTTTGTCTGGAGGCTCAAATTTAAATGCATTTCTTCTTTCTGAAATAAAGGAGAAATGTTGGAGGTTTGCTCTCCTCATACCATCAAAAATAAGCTTTCTTAGCTAGCTAGGATGCTACAAAATCAGGGTTTGTGACGATTTCAGTTTCTATTGAAGTCAATGAAAGGGTTACCCTGGGGACTGGGTGTGGCCAATATGATGCCCAGCTCCCAGGTCCCCATTTATGAGACAAAATGACAAGTGATAAAATGTCAAGTGACATCTGTGGGTTACAAACCCTGCTAATACATTCTCCTTTTTAATGTTTTTGAACAATACTCCTGTTCAGAATGTCTGATTGAAGTGGTTTGAGGGTTCATGTCTTTAACATGTGCAATCTTATGTTAATGGGAAATAAAATATCATTATCTGTCCTTTTTCTTTACCCTTCTTCATTGGACTGCGCACATTTCAAATTTATTGCTTAAATATTTTCTTGTAGAGAAACATGGCACTCAGCTGTGTTCTAAACATATTAAGTAGGTAGTTTCTGATTCAAGAAGAAAGAAATTTGGTGCTTAGAAAGTTGTTGCTATTGTTTATTTGTTCAGTCATGTCCAACTCTTTTGTGACCCTATGGACTGTAGCCCACCAGGCTCCTCTGTTCTTGGAATTATCCTAGCAAGAATACTAGTTTTTTTGCTGTTCAGTTGCTCAGTTTTGTCCAGCTCTTTGCAACCCCATGGGCTGCATTGCACTAGGCTTCCCTGTCTTTTACTGTCTCCTGGAGTTCACTCAAACTCATGTCCATCGAGTCAGTGATACCATCCAACCATCTCATCCTGTTTTCCCCTTCTCCTCCTGCCTTCAATCTTTCCCAGCATCAAGGTCTTTTCCAAGAATACTGGAACAGGTTGCTATTTCCTCCCCCAGGGGATCTTCCTGAGCCAGGGATAGAATGTGTCTCCTGCATTGCAGGTGGATTCTTTACTACTGAGTCACCTGGGAAGCCCCATTTAGAGAATGGGGAGGCCAACTATAAAAGCTGTGAGTTTTACCCTTGTTTTTTTTTTTTTTTTTTTTTAATAAATTTATTTATTTTAGTTGGGGGCTAATTACTTTACAATATTGTAATAGTTTTTGCCATACATTGACATGAATCAGCCATGGGTTTACATGTGTTCCCCTTCCTGAACCCCCCTCCCACCTCCCTCCCCATCCCATCCCTTTGGGTCATCCCATTGCCCCAGCCCTGAGCATTTGTCTCATGCATCGAACCTGGAATGGTGTTCTGTTTCACATATGATAATACACATGTTTCAATGCTATTCTCTCAGACTGTCCCACCCTCACCTTCTCCCTCAGAGTCCATAAGACTGTTCTATGCATGTACCCTTGGTTTGTAATGTAACCAAGCAGGGTCCCGTGGAGCCTTGTGATAAGGGGACTGAGGACAAGCCTTCCCTCTTCTCTGCTTTAGCTCCTCTCTGAAGTACCTAGATTAAAAAAAAAAAGTGATTTTGAAGATGTAAAAAAGCTTCCATTTTCCAACAAATAGAAGATACTAACTCCTTGATGACCACAAACACATAGCCCCAGGCCTCCTGGAGCCTAAGGACAGATAATGTTAACCCCTGTGACACTGCTGTTGCCTCACCATCAGCCAGTCAGAGCATCGGGCACAGGCTGATCACAGATCCCAGGAACTCACCTTTCCACACTCCAAACTCCTGGCTTTTAAAAGTGCTTTTTAGAAACCCTTTGAGGAGTTCTGGAGTTTCTAAGGTATGAGCCACTTGTGTCCTTGCATGACTCTGCAATAAACTTTTCTCTGCTCCAAAATCTGACATTTTCAATTGTTTGGCCTCACTGTGCACCGGGCATAGGAACTTGTGTAACAGGGTTTACTGTCAGGGTTAATTTTATTTTAAAAATAAAGTTAAATAAAAGTTCTTGCCCAAAGTGAAATTAAAATGAGGCTTAAAAAATGCAGTTAATATTTTGAAACCAGTGGTTTGAGTGTAATTTCTAATACGACCCTGAAAAGGAAAGTGGAGTAATAGAAATAGAGAATATATGAGAAACTGCATTTGCTTTAGGGCCAGAATCTTTGAGGGATGAATTCTCATAAAGTTCTATTGCCTTTTAAATCTACTCTCTAGCAAGGTAGACTAAACAGAAAACAACTCTACTTCATCTTGTCAAGAGATTTGATCTCTCTATCTCATGTAAATGTTCCATTTAATTCAATCATGTTTTTGAACTAAATGTTTGTTGTAGCTGTACTGTGATTCTCTACCCACCCCCTTTTAACACAAATGAAACCAAAGCAAAACTGTTCAGGATAGTCTTTATTTGATTTTATAGGACTTTATCTCTTAGCTTTCATGCCAGATCTTTAATGTAATATACTTTGCAAAAAAAAAAAATCATGAAGATAAAAATGAAGTGAAATAAAATTTAAGCACGAAGGGAAACAGTCAACATTTCAAAGAACAAATCATACATGAAATCATCAGAGCACCTCAGGGCACTATGTCAGTTTAAGTTGTTCTACAAATGCCTTTGTATTACAGCTAGAATTACTTAAGTAACATTTGCATATTTCCAGATGTAAGAGAATAATAAAGGATTATCCTTGTTGCATAACTTAAAAACAAACAAGGACTTGCTGGGTTTTTGTATTGGAAGGTTTACATAAAATATGTATCATAAGTTATTGCTTTAAACTCAACATTTTGGTGAGTTAATAGATATTTACTTTGGTGATCCCTTTGTTTGCAGAAGTCTTATTTCTGCTATTTCTGTTTGTGCATTTGCAATGGGATATTTAAAGGATTAGTAACCATACTTGTTATTTCTGTAATTGATCATTTTCACGTATTGCTTTTTAGTTTAAAATGTTTGTTTACATGGACGTGTTTTATCATACCACTTTAGTTGTATCTATTTACTTCACATTCAATATGGAGAACATCATGGGTGAGAATCCAATTTCATATGTAGATATTGACATTCAACCTCAATAGATGTCCTGGTAGTTTTAAGAGTTTACCAACAATTTTTACTTGAGCCTTCATTATACAGAATGAAAACATTGCTGAAGAAATCAAAGGCTCTCTACTGGCCAGTAGAATAGAGGATCCAGAAACAGGCCCACATATATAAAATTAACAGCTAGTTGACAAAATGACACTACAGTTTAGTGGGTAAAGGGTGGTAATTGGAATAAATGATGCAGAGTTATTATACCTGGATTTCCATATGCAAAATAATACAAATTGGCTCCGATTTGAAATCATACGAGAAGCAATTAACTCCAGACAGTTTGCAGATCTAAATGTAAAAAATACTCTCTTTGAGAAAAAAGTATTTACCTGCATATTTACCAGCACTGATCTTCCCTGGTGGTTTAGACAGTAAAGTGTCTGCCTGCAATGCAGGAGACCCAGGTTCAACCCCTGGGTCGGGAATATCTCCTGGAGAAGGAAATGGCAACCCACTCCAGTATTCTTGCCTGGAAAATCCCATGGATGGAGGAGCCTGTTAGGCTACAGTCCATGGGGTAGAACACAGTTATCCCATTCCCTTAGTCACTCATCTGTTATCCTTACAGCTCTCTGTTCCTTCTTCCTCAGCTAAAGGAATCTGGCTTTTAAAAGTGCTTTGGTATCTTATAGATAGATACCCTCAGAGAGCTGATATCCTCCATTAAACCAGCAACCCACCTGTACTTATGCCCTTATTCTTTGTTTTTCCTTTTATTAAAATAGAAGCTCTATTTCTGTCCTATCGGAGAACAAAATCAAAACCAGTTTTCTCTTATGTTTACAAGAGATATCTAAAATGTGTCTGAATATCAAAATTTTGAGTACTCTAGGGCTGGATCTTCTCTCTCTCTTCTATGCCTCCTCCCAGAGACACAACATCCCCATGGTTACTGACTTCTATGTTTCTATCAACAGCTCAGAACCATCCCTGAGCTCCAGACTTGTATACCTGGATGGCTACTATCATCATATGTCAACATGTCCACAACTGAAATGATACCTTTCCTCTGCAAACCTGTTTTAGTCCTAGGTTCCACACATCAATAAAACATGCTGTTAGATAATTTGTTCTGCAAGCCAACATATCGGTCATTTATCTATTGCCCTTTTTATCAGAAGTCCATCCTATCTCAGAAATATACTTCCAACTCTTGTTCTCCCTGGGTTCAGTGTCAGCTCTGTGATTAGATCATCTTTGATCTCAATTATTCTGCTGCTGCTACTTCTGCTACTACCAATGCATAGTACCTAAATCTCCTTTCTCAATGAGGTCCACACCCCCACTTTTGCTTTTGCACTTGTGTTCTCCAAATAACAAAGATGTGTCCATTCTTTTATAAAGAATTTTAATAGATTTGAAATGTAAATTATAGATATATATATATTTTAATATTTATTCGTATTTACTCATTTATTTGGCTGTCTTGGCATGAAGTTATGGCATGAAGGACCTTCCATCTTTGTTGCAGCATGTGGAATCCTTTAGTTGAGGTATGTGGAATCTAGTTCTCTGACAGGGATTGAACCCAGGCATTGGGAACACAGAGTCTTAGTCACTGAATCATCAGAGAAGTTCTTTTGTCTATTTCTAATTTAAATAAACAAATGCTCCTTTAGTGAATTTTTATTGATTTTAGAATTTTTTAAAAAATCTCAAAAATCTAAAGGATACTGCAGAGTCTGTCTCCAGCCTAGTTCTCCAAATACTTACTCGACTTTAGCTGTATGGGTTGCCCTTCCAGCATCTCAAGTTCTTTAAATGCTACCAGAAAAGACGTTGAACTGAATGATTGCTCTGGAGGCTATTTTCTTACACTTCAGATAACTGGTTCCTTCACTTTTTTCCACTTATTGTTTAATTGCCACTTCCACAGTTCTTCCCTGAACATTCTATATGACCAGTATTCCACATTTACTCCACAGAAGGCATCATGTTTATTTTCCTTATTGTTCTTATCAAAAATTTTAAAATGTTTATATTGTCATTCACTTATTTTCTATTTTCTCTACCAGAATTTAAATCCCATGAATGTGAAAACCTAGATTTTTTTTCTGCTTTCTGGTTAATCACCAGATTCTGGCATAGAGAAATGCTTGATGTTTCTGTTATAGTTTATATTCAGTAAATAGTTTGAATAATTGATTATATCTTCCCCAGATGATGTCAGATATCAATGGATTCACACCTTGCTACTCAAAGACGTGGTCTCAGAACAACAGCAGAGGCATCACCAGGCAGCTTGTTAGGTTTGTAGAATCTGCATTTTAACAAAATTCACATTGGTTTGTGTGCACATTGAAGTTTGAGAAACACTAGATTAACACCAGGAGATTTTTCTTTTAAGCCAATACTAAAAGTCTATTATCTTTGTATCCAAGTAAGTGAAAGTTGCTCAGTCATGTCCGATTCTTTTCAACTCTATGGACTATAGTCCATGGAATTCTCCAGGCCAGGATATTTAAGTGGGTAACCTTTCCCTTCTCCAGGGGATCTTCCCAACCCAGGGATCCAACCCAGGTCTCCCAAAGTAAGGTCAATTGGAAAATGTTCTTGGAAATGAAGAGTATTAAAAAAATACTTGAGGTGGAGCAAATGGGCCAAATAAATATAGAATAAGTAGGTAAGAGAAATAAAGTGTTTTTAAGAAAGGCTGATTGACAGGAGCTAGTGAACTATATATAAAGAAAATCAAAACTATACAGAGTTCCATGTCAACAATGGTAATGGCATAAAATTCAGCATATGGACCAAGATATATGAAAGGCAATTTCAAACGAAGCCAATAACTAGGAACCAAAATATCTTCTCAGACATAAAGAGAAGTGGTAATCACAAAGAAACCCAGAACACAATGTTTAATATCACCCGTGAGAAGTTTATAACATATTGCCATGATTGCAGAGGAAGGGGAAGTTGGCCATAGCTTTTTCTAGACATGATTCAATTTGTGCCTCCACTACAATTTTTATATAATGTGTAAAGAAAAAGGATACTGTGCTATAGTGTCCTATTTCCTATCATATTTCTAAAACAGAAAATAACAAAGCCTAAGTTTTCTAACATAGGAAAAGTAAAATTGAACAGATGCCAGAAATTAGTCTTACAACACTCTTCTGGTTGTATAGTTTAATTGTTAGAAGTGACAAGAATTTAAGAAACCAACATATTAAGATGTTCTACAAGAGCAATAACACCAACAGAAATTTCAGGTGACATGACATGAAGGGACAAGAGGGTTTTGCATGTGAAAGAAGAAGCGAAAATATACTTAACTTCATTTTTATTTATTTGCTAAAAATACAGGTTAAATAGAAAGGAAGTAAAACTTTAACTCTAACAGAGCTAGCTAATGAATATATTAGAAGTTTTCTTGACACCTTTTCTTAAGAAAATTCATTTCCCCAACCAACAGCTACCTGGTATCAAAAAGAATTCCTATATGGACTTTGTTAGTGGAAACATAGGATAATAAAGAATTTTATGCTGAAAGCATTATGCAACTTTATTATATTTCACAACTGGATGGAAAATAAATGACCACATTTCATACATTCAAAATTATTCAATTTAACAAACTGTGAAGTTGTTCAACCATATGGATGCAGATTTTTCTGAAATAAATTAAATAGAATCAGGAAAAAGATTTGTTTTGCAGAAATCCTGCCTCAATGTAAGCCATAGCTCTGAATGGTCCCAATGGTGCTTAGTGCAACCTCCAAATATTTTGCTGTTTCACTGTCTCAAAGTAAGGGGAAATAATAAAAAAATATATATATAAATAATTTCAATTCTTCTTTTCTCTGTGTACATATGATTATGTTAATATTTTGACATGTTTCTCAGCTACAGTGAGCTTTTAAACATAACCTAAACAGTTTTTTTTATAATTTCTCTTTTTGCATACATTTTTTTTCTCAGCTTAGGATGCTGCTATTATACTCAAGTTTCCCATAAAGTGACTGACCAACTACACAGCCAATTCAACTGCACGGGACTGATTTCCTGTTTTTTATCCAATTACATGTCAGAAATGTGTTCTGGAATGCAAGACCTTTGAGGTCAAAGGCCACACCTCATTCATCACTGTACTCCAAGGTCTAGCAAAGTGATCAATACCATCAGGACAGTCCAATGTTTCCTGAATGGAGGAATAAATACAAAGAATCCATATCTTAAAGTAATAATTCACTGTGATTGTTTATCTGGGTCTTAGATGGTAGTTTAATCTCAGAGAAGTCTACTTTCCCACATGTATTGGTCAGGATAGGTTAAAAGTATGGTGCAGTATTAACACCCGAAAGTCCTGTTGGTTTAAAATGATTAAGGTTGGTTTCTCATTTGTGCCCTATGTCTATGCTGATCAGCAGGTGACCCTTCTCACTGTGGTCCATAAATAACCCAGACTGAGGGCATGCCAGTGTCCTCACTGTTGCCAGAGAAAAAGAATGAGGAAAACATGTTAGCTTTAAAATGTTTCTATGATAACTAATAGTACCTCTCACATTTGACTGGCCAAAATCAGTTACAAGGTTAAACTTAACTCCAAGATAAGAAGAGCCCAAGGGAAGGAAGGCAGCCTAAGCCTAACATGTACCTGAAAGAACAAAGTAGAGAGTATCTGGCCAAATTACTAATGATTGCTATGACACCAGATTAGTTTCAAAGGGCATTAGGATAGGAATATAATGGTCTTTCACCATTTCTCACATTGGCAAAAAGAATGTGTGTAGAGGGTGGAGGACGGATAGGAAATAGGAAGGACAAAGAGAGTCAATTTCTTGTGTGAAATGCTGCTGATTTTAAAACTCAGAAGTTTTAACTGAGATGAAAAGTCCATTGCCAGTTTCAAGACAGATCCAACATGTACTTGAGTAACATAAGCACAAACTTAAGGCATGACAAGTGTGTCTCCTGGGCTATTTTGTGATGCTTTGAATGTTTTGAGCTATAATTAAATATATATTTATATATAAGTCTACATATGTACATCTACACATACATACATACGTTTAACATCTCATCTCAGGCCCAAGCAAAAAGAGCATCTAGAAGAGCACCTTGCACATAATTGGTGGTAATCCGTAAGTGTGTAACTAAAAACTTATCTCTCTTATTGATAATATAATCTATTCAGGTTTCATATTACTTAATGGTAGTTCAGACTGTAAGGGATCTGTCTGTAATGCAGGAGATCCCGGTTCAATCCCTGGGTCAAGAAGTTCTCCTGGAGAAGGAAATGGCAACCCACTCTAGTATTCTCACCTAGAGAATTCCATGGATAGACCACAGGGTAGCAAAAATTTGGGCACGACTGAGAGACTAACATTTTCACACAGTGTCAAAAACTTTACTAGAATCTTAAACACAATACTACAGGAATTATATTTGAAAACTCTTTTTCCTGTTTCGTCCAAATTAATAACTGAAAGATCATAAAATTAAATAGCCCTGTAGTCTTACTTCACAAGCATCATAAAAAGTAAATATTCAGAATTTATAACACACACACACACACACACACACACATATTTTTCAAATGACATTTGTACCAAGGGGGAAATCTTGAATTCAGATTTTTGGTATCAGATCCAATAAACATATTTATTATAAATAGTAATTATTAATTATTTTGATAAAACTAGTAAGAACATTTCTAAACTTATTTAGTTTAGAAGCTAAACAAATATTCGTTTCAGTGGTTGTAATTTTGCATGGCATAGGATCATGAAGCCTGGAGGTATTTCTATTTAAAATATACCTGTGTATCTAAATACCTTGTCAAAGTGAGTTATATTCTGAAAAAGAATTCTTGGGACAAATACAGGTCAAATCCCTCCTACATGCACCATTGCAATAAAAAGTTCACCATAACAAAAAGTTCATGGAAATGCTGGCTGGCAGCCTATATTAACACAGCATATCTAGTGAGAATAAATTCCCTAGCACTGAGTAACTATATTAAGAGGTTCTCATCTTCTAGAGTCCTAGTCATGCTTATTTGCCAAAAGGTGTATTTTTTATTTTGAGTTCTTTGCTTACGATTTTGTTGAGAAATTGATCACTTTTTACCCGTGAGAAGTAAGGGTAAACTATCTAATTTTCAGCATTTAAAAAATGCATCCTTAGTAGACTCTGCCTGCTAATGCGATACACTGGACACCCAAGTTCTATCCCTGGGTGAAGAAGAACTCCTTGAGGAGGAAATGGTAACCCACTTCAGTATTCTAGTCAGGAGAAAGCCACTGAAAGAGGACACTCACAGGCTACAGCTCATTGAGCCATAAAGAGCCAGAAATGACAGAGTGACTGAGCACATGCATACACATACAACTGAATCACATTGCTGTGCACCTGGAATTAACACCAGATTTTAAATCAACTCTCAGTTCAGTCACTCTGTCGTGTTTGACTCCTGGTGACCCCATGGACTGCAGCTCACCAGGCTTCCCTGTCCATCACCAACACCCGGAGTTTAACCAAACCCATGTCCATCAAGTCAGTGATGCCATCCACCCATCTCATCCTCTGTCGTCCCCTTCTCCTCCTGCCCCCAATCTTTCCCAGCATCAGGATCTTTTCAAATGAGTCAGTTCTTCGCATCAGGTGGCCAAAGTATTGGAGCTTCAGCATCAGTCCTTCCAATCAATATTCAGGATTGATTTCCTTTAGGATTGACTGGTTTGATCTCCTTGCAGTCCAAGGTACTATCAAGAGTCATCTCCAACACCACAGTTCAAAAGCATCAATTCTGCAGCGTTCAGCTTTCTTTATAGTCCAACGCTCACACCCATACATGACTACTGGAAAAAGCATAGCTTTGACTAGATGGACCTCTGTTGGCAAAGTAATGTCTCTGCTTTTTAATATGCTGTCTAGGTTTGTCACAGCTTTTCTTCCAAGGAGAAAGCACCTTTTAATTTCATGACTGCAGTCACCATCTGCAGTGATTTTGGAGCTTAAGAAAACAAATTCTGTCACGGTTTCCATTGTTTCCTCACCTATTTGCCATGAAGTGATGGGACCAGATGCTATGAGCTTCGTTTTTTGAATGTTGAGATTTAAGCCAACTTTTCATGCTCTTCTTTGACTTTCATCAAGGGGCTCTCTAGTTCCTCTTGCTTTCTGCCATAAGGGTGGTATCATCAGCATATCTGAGGTTGTTGATATTTCTCCTGGCAATCTTGATGCCAGCTTGTGCTTCATCCAGCCCAGCATTTTCCATGATGTATTCTGCATATAAATTAAATAAGCAGGGGAAAATATACAGCCTTGACATACTCCTTTCCCAATTTGGAAGCAGTCTGTTTTTCCATGTCCAGTTCTAACTGTTGCTTCTTGACCCGCATACAGATTTCTCAGGAGGCAGGTCAGGTAGTCTAGTATTCCCATCTCTTTAAGTATTTTCCACAGTTTGTTGTGATCCACACAAAGTCTTTGGCATAATAAATGAAGCAGAAGCTTTTTCTATGATCCAACAGATGTTGACAATTTGATCTCTGGTTCCTCTGCTTATTCTAAATCCAGCTTGAACATCTGGAAGTTCTCAGTTCACATACTATTGAAGCCTATCTTGGAGAATTTTGAGCATTACTTTGCTAGTGTGTGAGATGAGTGCAATTGTGTGGTAGCTTAAACATTCTTTGGCATTGCCTTTCTTTGTGATTGGAATGAAAACTGACTTTTCCAGTCCTGTGGCCACTGCTAAGTTTTCCAAATTTACTGGCATATTGAGTGCAGCACTTTCACAGCATCATCTTTTAGGATTTGAAATAGCTCAACTGGAATTCCATCACCTCCACTTGCTTGGGGTAGAGCAAAATATATATGGTCTCATTCTGTAGAAAGTCCATGGGAGAGAGACTTGGAAAATAATCAAGTGCAGTGATAAAACTGGATTGCCAGGTCAGTGACATGGAGTTGTGAGAAAAGCAGAAGAAAGTTGGCAAATGGAAGGAAACTGTTGTTCACCAAACTTGGGAGTTGTGTGAAAGCCAAAAAATCACAAAGAAAGAAGAGATTGTGTTCAGTGAGAATTAGGGAATTGGAGAGTGAAAGGACAGGAGACAGTAATCTGAGAGGCGTTACAGATCAAAATTTTGGAAGGGAATTGATTGTTTAAGGCAGCAGATATAGCCATGCTGGAAAGAGCTTAGCTTTAGTGTATGCTGAAATCACTGGAACTGGGCAGTTGGGAGGTCAGTGGAATAAAGAAGATGTATAATTTCCAGGCCTATTTTCAAAGCACCACTTTGGATTGTTTAGTCCATTAGTCATGTCTGACATTTTGTGACCCCATGAACTGTAGCCCACCAGGCTCCTCTGTCTATGAGATTTCCCAGGTAAGAATACTGTAGTGGGTTGCCACTTCCTTCTTCAGGTAAGAGGGGTCTTCTTTATCCAGGGATCAAATCCACATCTCCTGCATTGCTGTCAGATTCTTTCTTTACCACTGAGCCACCTGGGAAGCCTACACATTTTGGATTAGTAGTGACTGGATTAGCAGTGATTGCTTTTGAACTGTGGTGTTGTAGAAGACTCTTGAGAGTTCCTTGGACTGCAAGGAGATCCAATCAGTCCATCCTAAAGAGAATCAGTCCTGAATATTCATTGGAAGGACTGATGCTGAAGCTGAAACTCCAATATTTTGGCCATCTGATGAGAAGAACTGACTCATTGGAAAAGACCCTGATGCTGGGAAAGATTGAAGGTGGGAAAAGAAGGGGACAGCAGAGGATGAGATGGTTGGATGGCATCACCGACTCAATGGATATGAGTTCGAATAAACTCCGGGAGTTGGTGATGGACAGGGAGGCCTGGCGTACAGCAGTCCATGGAGTCACAAAAAGTTGGACATGGCTGAATGACTGAACTGGCTAACTGAAGGCACAAGAAGAAGATAGCATCAGAGGGTGAGCTGGTTGGATGGCCTCGCCAATTCAATGGACGTGAACTTGGGCAAACTCTGGGAGATGGTGAGGGACAGGGAACCAGGAATTCTGTAGGCTATGGGGTTGCAAGGAGTTGGACATGACTTGGCAACTGAACAACAGCAACAAAGTAACTGATATTTGGAAGGCATGTTAAAGGTAGAAAAATTCATGTCACTAACGGGCAGAATTTAAGTTGAGAAATTCTTGAATCAATCAGCCTTGGGCTCTATAACAGACTCTCTCAGCTGCCTAATATTTATTTTCCCATTTTCCCTTTCTAAGAGAGTTGTGGTTTGTTTTGTGAGTTAGTATTCTCAGTTATAGGCACTCACAGTCAAGCCTGTCCACAGCTCAGTGTGGCTGTCTGATAAACCTCTTGCAATTGAGAGGTAATTGGAAGTACCCAGGTGAGCTTTCCTCAAAAGGTTTCTTTGTAGTGATTTTGCTTTTGTGTATTTGTTTTTAAAAGAAAACTGACAACTCATCTTGCCCTTACCCTTTTGTCCTTTGCCTTTTCCCCTTTTAACTACCTGGAACATGGATGCTCTATTTGGATGTATAGAAGTCAACTTTTGAATAGCCAGATGAAGGTCTTGGGTTAAGGATGTTTGAGTAGAGATCTATAAAGAGCCTAGACCCCAGTGGATAAAAGAAGCCACTTTATTATCACCTCTGGACCCTCTTGCTATGTGGGAAAACTGACGCTTATGTGATTAGACTGAAATAGACAAGTATCTGTTGTAGGTAGACAAAAATGATCCCTCATTGGAAGATGATCCAGTTGTAATGGTGGTATTAAGGAAAAGCTGTGCCTTGAGGAACAAGAATTTGACTCCTCAAATGACTGACAAGACCTAATTGTGAATTGACTGTTTAAAAATAACAGCAGGGTTTGGCTGATGTCCTGCTATTTCAAATCTGCATCTCCAGGTGTTCAGTAATATTTATAATCAAAAAAATGTTGGAATTCATTTATGATAATCCAAACTATGCTATTCAGTTTTATTAAAATGTTATTATTCTGTGAAATTGATCTTTAGGTTAATTGGGTGGGGGGAAAACTTGCCAGGTCAAAGTTTGAATAAATTAAAGGATGGAGAGTAGCACATGTTCTCAAAAATCTGAAAATTACTTGCAGAGTCACAGTTAATTTAATTATCCAGTCCTACTGCCTTGGAATACTAATGCAGAATGAGAATTATAATAAAATTAGCCAAAATACAGACCATCGGAAATTTTAAATAAGGAACCTGTGTGGCTTGGTTATCTACTTTAAATACAACTGTTTCATAAAAAAGATACAGTTTTAATGATAATAGTCTATTTACTTCATAAGACTGAATTTCCATTTCTATTGTGCAATCTAATGAAATATAATCGCTATTTCCATTATCTCTCACACTGTCAACTGAATATTTTCAAATACAGATTCTCAAATTAAATGGATAGGAAACAACATGTAACCACAGATACTACTAGAACTTATATAAATGTAGCTGAGACAACCAGTAATGTTGATTCTATTTAACACTGATTTATGATTCCATATAACATATCTAATCAGATCTGGTATTTTGCTTGAGTATGACTATATAAACTGTGGAAATGTATGGTATTATGCACTTAATAATTTATAATGCTTGCTTATAGGATGTCTCTGATCAGCGGGTCTAAAAGCTGAGCTTGTTTTAATATAATTTGTATAAGATAGCTTTGAAAGAGAAATCTTCCTGATCTATACAAAGTTCAGGCCACCAATCTCCCTCTTAATTTCATTACACACACACACACGCACACATGCACACAAATCCATTGTTCACTGTTTAAAAAAAAAAAAACTGTTTACAAATTGAAGTACTTTCATCTGTGATTCAGTTCTATTTACTACTAATAGCTAATATGATAACCACCAGGCATCATCTAATTTAGAGTCCTTAGATTTGATAGTTAAATAAAACTAATGTTATTAAAGGCACTCTTCATAAAATAAGCCTCCTTGCCCAGATAAAATATTTTATTACAAATTTTGGATCTTATTTCTCCTAGTAAAGCTGATTATATTCAATTCCATAGTTCACAGTGGTTTTTGCACACACATTGAGGCTTCGGAAAAAATTTTCTAGTCTTTTTGTTTATTTGTTAATGATATTCTGTAGTCTGGAATTCCCAAATCTAACATCAGGTCTTCAATGAAATATGTAAGTTTGAATAAGCAATTTCCACTATACAATATATTTTTTAAAAGACAAATCACTGCTTCCCACTCAGCAATAACAGTATATCTGGGGAAAAATTCTCTGATAAATATTTCTCACACATTCACCAGTTGCAGAACAGGAGATGTAAACAGATAATAGTTCTAGGCCTAAAAAATACTGTGGCCTCAATTTATCCTCTATAAACAGTATCAGGAAGTTTGGTGAATACAATTGTGTCAATACAAATTAATTTTATTCTTATATTGCAACAACTTTTTGAGCCTTGTATTCTTAGCAATAAGTATTTCTTTTTAAGATCACGTCTTCTTAAAATCTGTCTTCAAAACTAGTTAATTTGGATAACTACTAAAAAGTGAAAAACAATATTTTCAATCAAATATAATCCCACAACTCAGAGATAATCTGCTTGCATTTTTATATGGTCGTTTTTGTTTTTTCTTTGCATGAAAAGTGAAGGTCTCTCAGTTATGTCTGACTCTTTGTGACCCCATGGACTACATGGTCCATGGAATTCTCTAGGCCAGAATACTGGAGTGGGTAGCCTTTCCTTTCTCCAGGGATATACATATGTTTAAGATAACAAGTTTATTATATAGTATGTCATATTGTACTTTCATATTTATTCATTCAGTAATTATTCATGTTGTCATTCTTAAAATGAACAAAAAATCTTAATATCAGGATTTTTTCCTGGAGATCCAGTGTATAAGATAGACGCTTCTCCTACAGGGGGCTTGGATTTGATCTCTGATTGGGGAACTCAGATTATACATGCCATAAGATTTTAAACAAAACAAAACACAACACAACCAACCAACTAAACAAGATTTAATAGCTTATGGAATTTCATAGTTGGAATGCATCTTAATGATTATGTACTTTTATATTCCTTTATAGCAGTCTTCAAAAGTCTTCCTAGCATAATTTCAACATTGTACTATTCCTTAAAAATATCCTGTCCATCATCAACTCCCGGAGTTTACCCAAACCCATGTCCATCGAGTTGGTGATGCCCTCCAACCATCTCATCCTCTGTTGTCCCCTTCTCCTCCTGCTCTCAATCTTTCTCATCATCAGGGTCTTTTCCAATGAGTCAACTCTTCGCATGAGGTGGCCAAAGTATTGGAGTTTCAGCTTCAACATCAGTCCTTCCAATGAACACCCAGGACTGATCTCCTTTAGGATGGACTGGTTGAATCTCCTTGCAGTCCAAGGGACTCTCAAGAGTCTTCTCCAACACCACAGTTCAAAAGCATCAATTCTTTGGCGCTCAGCTTTCTTCACCATCCATAATGGATTAGAGTGGACCTAACTTTAGTGATTTATTGCCTCAAAGGAGAAAAAGATCCAGAGATGCAGAGGCACATATACAAAGATGAAGCCCATGTGAAGAAGGAAGCAAGGATAGGACATTTTCAGCTTATGATTGCCAGCAATCACTGCAATCTAGGAAGAAAAAAAGGAAGAATTTTCCTTTGAACTTTTGATGATAGAGTGGTCCTGTTAGCATCTTGATTTCAGACTTCTTGCCTCTAGAAATGTGTGAGAATAAATTTGTACTTTATGCCAGTGAGTTCATGGTGATTTGCTCTAGTATTCTTGCTGCTGCTGCTGCTGCTGCTAAGTCGCTTCAGTCGTGTCTGACTCTGTGCGACCACATGGACAGCAGCCCACCGGGCTCCTCTCTCCACAGGATTCTCCAGGCAAGAACACTGGAGTGGGTTGCCATTTCCTTCTCCAATGCATGCATGCATGCTAAGTTGCTTCAGTCGTGTCTGACTTTGTGCGACCCCATGGACAGCAGCCCACCAGGCTCCTCTGTCCATGGGATTCTCTAGGCAAGAATGCTGGAGTGAGTTGCCATTTCCTTCTCCCTCTAGTAGTCTTAGGAAGCTAAAATAAACTGTGTTTTTAGTTTTGTTTCTATAACATTTCTTGAATTCATGCCCTCATTTCCACCTGCAGTATTGATTTCAATTTGGCACCCATGTTGTTTCTTAACATGAAACCTCTGCTCCTGATCTTTCGCATGTGCTCAGTTACTTCAGTTGTGTTCAACTCTTTTGTGACCCCATGGACTGTAGCTCACCAAGGCTTTTCTGTCCATGGAATTTTCCTGGCAAAATTACTGGAGTGGCTTGCCATGCCTTCGTTCAGGGCATCTTCTCAACCCATGAATCAAACCCATGTCTCCTGCACTGTAGGAAGATTCTTTACTGCTGAGCCACTGATCTTTCTTAAGGGTCACAAAAATGATAAAACAAGGATAAACACAAAATCACAGGTAACTGTGATGGAATGTTAAGCTGTATTTTGAAGAACGAAGGCTATTTTCACAAGACAGTAAATGTTTAACTAGGAATCTGAGTTCTGATGTGGGATATGTAACTACCCCACAGCATTTGTAATGGATTGATAATAAGCTGTTAGTCTATGAAATTGCTGAGTTTTAAAGTTGAAGAAATATTGGTGGGATTAACTGCTTATTTCTTTCATATTGTGGCTTGGTAGAGCCAGACTCTTATCTGCTTTAAATATTACCCATGCACTGATGATCTATAATATGTGTCTTCATAATAACCTTGATATCTATGCTTACTTGACATTTCCACTTGGATTTCTTATAAGCTATTAAACTTAACATGGGAAAAATAAGACCTCATTTTTTTTTATTAAACCAAACTTGCTCTTCCATAAATATGTCCCATTTAATTCAATGACATCTACATTCATCAAGTATTCAGATCAAAAGTATCAGTGTCTTGTTTTTCATATCTCGTCTTCTGGCATTCAACTCATCTTTTCTTTATTCTATTCAGAATACACCTAGAATGTAATCACTTCCCCAAACCTCCATGGCTGTCATTCTAATCTGTGGTCCTGTTATTTTGGTGCTAGACTATAACAAGGGTACCATAAATGTTGCCTCTACTTTTATTTTGGTCACACACAAGGCAAAATATTTATTCTCCATAAGCAGCCAGATAATTATTTAAAAATATAGATGAGATAATATCACTCACTGCATATTTAAATCCTCTGCTGAGTTCTGTTATCTTTAAAATACAGTCTAGGGCCCTTAACAGGGCTTATATTGCACTACTTGATTAACGCTTGCAACTATTCTTGTTAGCTCCTTTTCGCTCTTCCCAAGGATCACTTTCCCAGATTCCCAGGTAACCTTACCTTTCTTTAAGAAATCAAAGAATATTCTCTTCAGAATATTTGCACATGCATTTTCCTTTGCCCAAAATATTTGTCCTCAAAATATTTTCATGGTTTGCTTCTTTTATTTTTCAAAGGTCACCTCTCAAGACAGATTCAACTGATCATTCAATTAAAAAAAATCTTTACATGAGGTCAGAATTTACTAGGAAGCTACAGTAATCAAGACAGTGTAGTACTGACAGCAGAATAGCAAATAGATCAGTGAAACAGAATAGAGAGCCTAGAACCAGACACACACAAATATAGTCAACAGTCTTTGGCAAAAGAGCAAAGGAAATACAATGTAGAAATGATAGTTTTTTTCAACAGTTGTTCTAGACCAACTGGACATTTACATGCAAAAAAGCTGAGACTGAATCTCAGCATAGACCTTACATCCTTTACAAAATTTAGCTCAAGATTAGATGATAGGCCTAAATGTAAAATGCAACGCTATAAAAGATAACACAGGGTGAAATCTAGACAACTTTGCGGGTAAGGAATGATTTCTTAAATAAAATACCAAATGCATGATTAATGAAAAAATAGTTGACAAGCCAGATGTTACTAAAACAAACAAAACAAACAACAACAACAAACTAGTCTATGAAAGGTACTGTCAAGAGAATTAGAAGGTAAGCCTCAGACGGGGGAAAAAATTTTAAAAGACACATCTGATAAAGAACTGTTATCCAAAATGTGTAAAGAACTCTTCAAACTCAACAGTAAGAAAACAAACTACTATGAAAAAAAAATTGGCGAATGATCTAAACAAACATATCGCCAGGGAGGATATACGTACAGTATATAAATATATGAAAGGCTGTTCAGTCTTTTACGTCATTAGATAATCACCAAGGTAAAACAACAGTGGGATACTTACTATTAATGCATGCCTATCAGGATGGCAAACTCCCAAACACTGACAGTATCAAAGCTGGTGATCATAAGGTACATAAGAAGCCTCATTCTTTGCTGAAGGGGATGAATACTATGCCACTTAGTAAGTGGTACAGACACTGAGGAAGAAATTTTGACAGTTTTTATAAAACTAGCCATACTTTTATTATACAATCCAGCAAATGCACTCTTTGATATTCACCCAAAGAAGTTGAAAATTTATATCCACAGAAAAACCTGCACACAGATGTTTACAGCAGCTTTATTCATAATTCCAAAACTCAGAAGTAATAAAGATGTCCTTCAGTTGGTGAATGAATGAATAAATTGTGTTACATTCAGACAATGAAATAGTATTCAGTGCTAAAAAGAAAAGAGCTATATAGTTATGACAAGACCTCAAGGAAATTTAAGTGTATATTTTTAAGTGAAAGATACCAATCTGAAAAGACTGCATAGTGTATGATTCCAGCTATATAACATTCTTAAAAGGTGAAGCTATGTAGACAGTAAAAAGATCAGTGATTTCCAAGGGCTGGGGGAAATAAAGGATGAATAAACTGAGTACAGAGCCTTTTTAGGGCAGTGAAACTATTCTGTATGATACTATAATGGTAAAGGCATGTCATTATTTATTTGTCAACAGCCATAGAATGTATAACACCAAGAGGGAACCCTGTGTAAACTATGGACTCTAAGTGATAATTGTATGTCAATACAAATTCATCAATTAGAACAAATTGCACCATTCTGGTGAAAGATGTTAATGGGGAGGTTGTGCAAGTGTGGGAGCAGGAGATATATGGTAATTCTTGGTACTTTCTGTTCAGTTTTGCTGTGAACCTAAAAGTGAAAATGAAGTCTCTCAGTTATGTCCGACTCTTTGCCACCCCATGGACTGTAGCCTACCAGGCTCCTCTGTCCATGGGATTTTCCAGGCAAGAGTACTGGAGAGGGTTGCCATTTCCTTCTCCAGGGGATCTTCCCAACCCAGGGATCGAACCCCGGTCTCCCGCGTTGCAGGCAGACGTTTTACCCTCTGAACCTAAAGCTATTCTAAAAATAGAGTTTATTTTTTAAAAAAATTACCAGAGCTTATATCTTTTTTTTTCTGAGCTGGTTTGTCTTCATTAATTTTCAAAAGATAGCTGGAGAAATCACTGATTTTCCTTATATGATTGTTTACCAATTTTTAAAATTAAATCTGAATTCCTATAAGTGGATTTCTTCTCTGAACACAAATATTTCTTATAGTTTGTCCTTAAAAATGATATAAAATATTTGTATAGGCAAAGAAGTAAACACATTGAAAGAAAACTCTAGAACATTTAAAAAAATATATATATCCTTTTTTTAAAATTATTTACCCATACACACCATTATAGAGTATTTTGAAAGACAAATATCAAATGATATCTCTTTTACGTGGAATCTTTTTAAAAGAGGGTACAAATGAACTTATTTACAAAACAGAAGTAGAGTCATGGGTGTAGGAAACAAACTTACAGTTATCAGGGGAGGATGAGTTGGGGGATAAATTGGGAGATTGTGATTGACATACACATATAAAGCGGATAACTGATAAGAATCAGCTGTATAGCACTGGGAACTCTGCCCAGAGCTCATATCTTTGTTAGGGATTGATGGTTTCTGTTGTAAAATAAAAGACTCTGGAAGTGTGAAGTACTTGTAATTTGTCTGTAGTTACCAATAGTCTCAAATCAGAATCAGGAAAAGTAGACAAATAAGAATGAATTCTGAAAAAAAATCTTCTTTCAAACTCCAGTCCCTTATTCCACTATGACTTTTGGCACAGGACTCACCAGTAATTGATACATAATTACATTTCATTTGTTTATTATCCATCTCCCTTGATAAAACATGATGGAGCCACATGGGATCTGAGACTTGACCTGTGTTATCACCGCTGTGAATCCATGTTTGTTGCACAGTTGTATCCAACTCTTTGCCACCCTATGGACTGTAGCCTGCCAGGTTCCTCTGTCCATGGGATTTCCCAGACAAGAATACTGGGGTGGGTTGCCATTTCCTCCTCTAGGGGATCTTCCCCACCCAGGGATGGAACCCATGTTTCCTCCATTGGCAGGCATTGGCAGGTATATTCTTTACCTCTAAGCCACCAGGGAAGCTGTGGTTATTGTGCTTCGATTTAATTTCTAATGTAGGCAAGGCCAGACCCAGTGATGTATCCTGGTGAGCTCAGCTGATTTTATTCCAGTTCGTCATGAAGCATTGCCTGGCTCTCAGGAAACACTAACCTAATTGGTACCCTTGCTGTTTGTATCTAGGGAAAAGCTGCAAATTGAATACATGTCAAATGATCCTCAAGAATAAACAGAAAACATTAACAAGATGATCTTTATCTCTAAGGAAACAAGAAACAAATCAATATACTTTGGAAAGTGAAAGAAGTCAAATGTGATTTTTTAATAACTTCAATTTTTTAGAGGTTTTCATTCAGTAATTTAAAGTTTCCAGTTGAGAAAATCAAGAGGCGTGAAGTGGATTATGACCTATTTAATTTTGTCCAGAGTCACATGTTTCTTTTCAAAATAGGTAGTAAGTAACTAATTCATTAAGATCAACAATTAAAAAAAATTTTTTGACGAATATTTTAATGGAATAAATAACTTGATTTTTAGGGATTTATTATAGAATTCATTTTGGCCATTTTTAGACATAAGTTCAGTATAAACTTCCATTCTTTTATTTTTTTTCTCTTCTGAGGATATAAAGGACCTGGACCTGGTATATCTGCAAATATATTTCAAAGCTACCAAATATTTTAATCATTTAGGATGGTATTGCGGCAATGCATTCCTAGAAGTCCCAAGTAGTTATTGAGGGATGAGATTTATTATTGATAAAAATAAAATTTCTAAAACATTTAAGTGAAACTTTAGGCTAGTGTATCCCATACTTCTTTCAGATGGTTTCTAAAAAAACTAAGTTTGGGAAAAGCTGAAGAATTAATTTCCACTCACGGACACATGTGCCTTACATTCAGTTCAGTTCAGCTGCTCAGTCATGGCCTCCCTGTCCATCACCAACTCCCGGAGTTTACCCAAACTCACGTCCATTGAGTCGGTGATGCCATCCAACCATCTCATCCTCTGTCGTCCCCTTCTCCTCCTGCCCTCAATCTTTCTCAGCATCAGGATCTTTTCAAATGAGTCAACTCTTCACATCAGGTGGCCAAAATATTGGAATTTCAGCTTCAACCTCAGTCCTTCCAATGAACACTCAGGACTGATCTCCTTTAGGATGGACTGGTTGGATCTCCTTGCACTCCAATGGACTCTCAAGAGTCTTCTCCAACACTACAGTTCAAAAGCATCAATTCTTTGGCACTCAGCTTTCTTTATAGTCCAACTCTCACATCCATATGTGACTACTGGAAAAACCATAGCCTTAACTAGACGGACCTTTGTTGACAAAGTCAAGTCTCTGCTTTTAAAAATGTTGTCTAGGTTGGTCGTAACTTTCCTTCCAAGGAGTAAGCGTCTTTTAATTTTATGGCTGCAATCACCATCTGCAGTGATTTTGTGATTTAGTGCCTTACATTAGCCTTACATTAAATTATTAATAACATTGAGGAGACTTGTAATGAAAAAGAAAAATCAAACACAAAGGAGTTTGCCCAAACATATTCATTCATAGTGGTCTTTTTCCTAATACACATAACATATTTCTGGTTAATAAAAACAACATGTAGAACTATAAAACTGATCCAGCTCTTAGATCAATCTATTTGCCCTTCACTGTAAGTACTTTAAAGTGATACTAGGGGGATTGCCATGAAGCATCTCTGGTTCAAATGATTGTAATAGAAGATATTTTGAATCCTGGAGAGAGAAGAGAAGACCAGATTACATCTTGGAATTGCTCTGGAGAGCTATATTACCATGTTTCCATAAAGCAAAATTAGTGAGCATTGTCATCAAAGCAGAGTCATCACTATCATCACATTTTTGGATGATCTTATCATGGGCACTGGGCTAACACTTTATGTTCATTGCTTCGTTTAATACACACAGCAGGTCTATAAGGTAGTCATCCTTAATACATTCATTTTACACATAAGGAATCTGGGACCCAGAGAGATTATGTTAGGGAAATACTGTTAGAAATAGAAGCATATAACAAACCTAGGCTGCTTAAATACCAAAGTTTCACAAATAGTAATTATGATTTTATTTCTCAGAACCTGTGTTTCAGATTGAGATTAAGAAAAATTCAATCATTTCTCTGTTTTTTCTGTTATACTTTGGGGCTGCTGCTATAGCCATGTTGACTATTTTAAAATTTTACATATTTTTTAAAATGCCAAGTGCCTTAAAAATAAGCGTATGTATTTTCACATATAAAATTTATTATATAGAAAAGCTAAAACTTTGGCTAAACAAAATTAAAACAAGTATAAATTAATTGAGAAAAACATTGATACAACTTACACTATCATCTTAGTTTATTTTCTTCTACAATTTTGCTACAAAATTATTTGTGTACATGCATTGTGAATACCCAGCAAAATAGCTGATAGTTGATTTTTATTTACGAATATTTTATGGAGATTTCTGTATAAATGATTATGTGGCATCCCTTAAATAACTAAACAGTATTCCCTGAAATGGATGTATAGAAGCTAATTACCCACTTTCGAATTTCCAATATATATACATTTAAAATTTATATTTAGGGTCTTTTTCTCCCCCAAATTTCAGGTATCATTTATTAAGCTCTACAAGAACTGATTCTAATGCTTTACTTTGCCTGAGGCAATAGAGGAAAAAATTACCACCCTTTGTGTGTGTATATGTGTGTTTAATTCACAACACACTGACAATTCTCTCCAAAATAGTCCCCACTCTACAAGTTTTTCAACTCCCATGAATAGCTTGGAGGTAGATACTGTGTAATGCAAGAATTACTACCACAGTGATTTGGCATTGACTGCATAGATGATTTAGCATCTTGTTTTATGTGCTTGGGAATTTCTGTTTTCAACTTTGAGTCTGTTGAAACACTAAGAAGGGAAGGAAAAAAGTTAAACGTTTTGGGATGGAGTTCAGACACATTAGCATCTAACTACATTCTTTATCTCTAAACTAGACTCAAAATATGTAATAAATAAAAATTACAATATCAAACTCTGCTCTTGAACTTTCCACTACATGATTCAGGGTACTTTGGTTGCAAGTATGACCTTGCAGAATGACCCTAACTGACAAACAAAAAGTGGAAGGATAAGATTGCATAAAAGGTTAACAAGCACCACTGAAAATAAAAATTGAGAACCAGGCTCAGAACAGAGATCATCATGCAGAAGGCTAGTTGCCCAAGAGCCACCATTGGGATGCTTGAAATTCAACTGGAGATTGATATTTACAGAAGGAATCAAATGTCAGGAGCTTCCAGGCATTTCATCCCCTTCCACAATGGGAGAAAACAATATCTTGCTTTACATTCCACCACTACAGTGTACCTGGTATGGAAGAGATGATGTTCCAGAAGGAAATTAAGTGTTGCCATGAATGGGTCGTGGAAGCCTGGAGGCCAGAAACAACAAAAGTCAACTACACACTCAGAAACGCTTCTACAACTCAGCACAAAACTATTGAAACATTCAAAATCTAAACAAAATGTTCAAACATTCTAAGGGAATCAGCACTGAGTAAATTCTATTAGATGGCAGAGTTGATGAGATTTTATAGAGCCTACCTAATCAATTTACAGTAACTTTACTCTCATGTAATATAGATAAAATCTCTCTATGAAATGTTTCTACCTAAAAAATAACTTAGGAAATAAAATCTATAATAGAAAACATATACCTTGAGTCTACTGCCAAATGACTTAAGCATAAGAATAGTAATTTAATTTTAAAATATGGCAGAAATCCCTACCATTCAAAATAAACAACCTTAAATGTAGAGTGTCTGGAAAATTTTGTTATAGATCCTTGGTTCTTAATGTTATTTCATATTACTCAGTGAAGCAACATTTTGAACATGATGAATTTGCATGAATTACAAATGAAAAAAATCAACCCTTGCATTTCTCTATGTATCAATCAGAAACTCTCCTGATGATGAATTAATGCTAATCTGGTTTTGTGAGTAAAATGATAAACATTATTGTGAAGAGACAACTGTGGTGTTAGTAGATAGGAAACAGTAGGTCTTAGCTCACTAAAGAATATTACTACAGGGGCTTTAAATGTAGGAAGCACAAATATTGCAGCACGTGCAGCAACCTCTGAGGTACCAGTGACCTCAGAAGAATTATTGTTCTTTTCATCGTTTTACTGTTATATTACCTTAGAGCTTTGATGGACCCTAAGGTAATATAACAGAAAATTTAAAGCCAAGTTACTCTAGATGGAGTGTTTCAAATGGCTCTGTCTGTCCAATCATACAGGAAAAAAAAATGTTTCCTCAATGAATTACTATGTTAATGCCATATTCACCCACCTGGAGCACATCTTGGGACTGCTGAATAGTACCCCATTACTTAGAATGGACAAGGAGAGGCTGGACTTGAAGCCAAGTGGTGGGATCCATAGATACCTCTCCAAGAGAAAGCTCAGTCTCTAGGTTCTTAATCTGTTGTCAGTAGGACAATGGCACATTGAGGATATAAGCTAAGATGGGCTTCCCAGGCGGTGCAGCAGTAAAGAATCCTCCTGCCAATGCAGGAGACACAAAGGATGTGTTTTTGATCCCTGGATAAGAAGGATCCCCTGGAGTAGGAAATGGCAATCTGCTTTAGTATTCTTTCCTGAGAAATTCCAGGCTGGCAGGCTAAAGTCCATGGGGTCATAAAGAATTGGACAGGACTGAGTGACTGAGCACTCAGAAAACAGGATTGTAAGAAATGTAATAAATAAATAATAGAATGTGAGGCAGATATGAAACCTGATGATAGTTTCATAAAGAAAAAAAATTAGCTTTGGGGTAAAATAGATATTATTATTTTTATTTTTTAAGCTAGTATTGAGAAACAGATACTAAGCTAAACCAGTATCAACTAACATGGATGTCATAGTGCTGAACCCCAGAATGTAAGCATAGCACTCAGTCCTAATATGCATTTGTTAAAAACTTGTTGAAAATTTGAATTGATTTCCTTCTCCCCTGAATCTTCATAGCTCAAGCAATTTCTCTTGATCTAACAATCTTTCTCTTAGATTTTTCTTACTGTCATGTGATTTCTTCCCAGTTTGTGTGCTTTTGGTGTATACTCAGGGATTTCTTCCTTTTTTGTCCTTTTAGATTTCTGACCTCTTTGGCTTTCTCAGTTGGCAATTTTAGTTAAATGGCTTTGTGTTGTGATAAGTTGGTTCAGTCTTGTCCGACTCTTTGAGACCCCATGGACTGTAGCCCACCTTGTTAAATAGTTGCATATTCATACCTAATGCAGCATGCTAAACACTATCAACTTATTTATATTTCCATTCCTTTGGAATGTTGCTAGGGACTTTCCATCTGAACCCTAGCTTCTACCCAGGAGTGACTGACCATTGTTGCTGCATCTGTGTTGAGATGAATACTTCACGCTCTCAGGACTTGATGACATTAGGCAATAAAATATCCAATTAACTGCTCTTGCTTTATTCCCATGTTGACTGTGAAATCATATAATTATAATTTAACTTGCCTACAGGGAAAGAACATGCTGATCAGTAAATAGGAGTATTCATTCCTCTTGATAGCTATATGTTTTATTTAATAATAATTAGGTCTCACTTGGTTGTCTTGTACATTAGACTCTTGTGAGTGTGGCAAGTCTGACTTAATGCTCTGGGGGCTGAGGGACTCAGGGTGCCCCGACAATCACATTCTTGAGCCTAAAATTCTGAATGCTGTGCCTTAGAAATGGAATTCCTGGCAAGTGAGGGCCCTTCAGGAAAGTCATCCTCCTTTCTCTCTTAAATATGTCTTTTTGAATTTGCAGTAATGAGTTAAAATTCATTTTCCTTGGCTTTCAGCCCATAAGAGACACCGAATGTCCAACTGCCTTTATAACCTCCTATATCAACCTATACCCAGTGTACACATTTTGTTGAAAGATTTCATCAGTATATAGATTTTAACCAAGATTTTTGTGCATTTTAAATATGGGGAACTGCACCACCACTCCACTTCATAGGAAAAATAAAATGCAAGAAAGGAGTGAATTGCCCATTGATCTCCATAAAAACACTTTTAGTCGGTTTGAGCGTTAAGTGCTCTTGGAAGCATATTGAACTTCTGAGCTATATCTTTAGCTTTTATACTAACTCTTTACGGGCATAGTTTCAACCAGAAAGATGAATGGTTTAAATTATGTGTCCAAGAAACCCATTAACTTTTTCAGGTAAATTGTGTTACTTCTTTCCCTGCTGTGAATTATGTAACTAAAAATAATGCTGTGTACACAGACAAAAGAGGTTCCTTGTGACCCACAATAAAGGAAGATGCGTAATGTGGGGTTTTGTGGAATTATGAGTCTGTGCTGATGATATGATATCACGTTCTTCTCAGAGTTGCCCTTAGCATATGCCTCTGGGAGATTCACTGAGTCTCATTGAGAAGGCTATGGCTCCTGTCTGCCTGTGTTATCAGAATACAAACAAAACCCCTGAGGTTCGTGTAATCACCATTCCTTCATATAACCAGGTAGAATCTGAGGTTTGCTTACCTGGCTGGCATGCCCAATCACAAGACATTTTCCCTTTTAAAATATTCACTTTATCTGTCTTGCACTTTGATCTCTGGATGAACAGAACAATGAGTTAAGCCAGAATTGTCATGGTTCTCTAAGGATAACTTCACTCTTCCCCCTACCACACTTAGTCTCTTGAGCAATAGAGCACATATTTAAAACAATTAAGCATAGGTTAAGTATATATTCTGTAACTGTGGGACAGTCCATTCGCTGCATACTAAATCTATTGTTAGGAACAAAATAATTAGATCAGAGAATTCTGGTCTGAAATGGTCTGAATATCAATGGGCTAGTAGAGAAGATTTTTCCATCTAGATGAAAATAAAATAACAGTGAAATCATTTTCCCCCTTACACAGTTTCCTGTGGTTTTTTGCCCATAGGAAATGTTGAGAATTTATCAGGCAGAAAATTGTAAAGGAGATGTGTCTCATCAGTACTAAGAATGCCATGGCTTTGCAGCTTTTCCACAACTATGGCTAGCATATCGAGGAAGGAAAAAGCCCTTCAGACTGTTCTCAGAGGGAACTAGAAAAGGCTACTTTGCTTACAAAGGACTGGAGAGAATTCAAGCTGAATAGAGCTAGCTATAGAAATGTAAGGATAAGAACATCTCTCTCAGCAATGACACAAATCACATGAATTGCAGAAACAGTTCTTTCTAGCTCTACTTACTGCTTCGGGCAATCTGCCCAATGGCAAGCAGTAGGTATTGAAGTCAAAGCAGTTTTAGGCCCTGGTCTGTGGTATATCATTTTGTTGTAGTGGAACTTTAGTTACTGGCACTATTGTTAAAGGGCTTCCCAGGTGGTGCAGTGGTAAAAAATCCACCTGACAATGCAGGACACACAAGGGACATGGGCTCCATCCCTGGGTAAAGAAGATCCCCTAGAGAAGGGAATGGCAACCCATTCCAGTATTCTTGCCTGGGAAATGCCATGGACAGAAGAGAATGGCAGGCTACAGTCCTTGGGGGTCCCAAAGAGTTGAAAGTGACTGAGCACACACAATATTGATTAAAACACTTCATTTTAAATTTAGCTGTATCAAGGCATACATATTTGTGTGGTGCATAGAAATGTTCATATATAAACATTAAAATACCTATATAATTTTCTATTAAATATATATTAAATATATAAATTATATTAAATATATTAAATATTAAATCCCAAACACACATGCTTTGATTTATGTAATTTATATAAAACATCAACCCCTTCCATTCTTTGTTTTCTGATTAGTTGAGCCTTTATTTTGACTTCCTAACTCTGTTGGTTTTATTTTTTACCTCTAAAAAGCCTCTTGCTAGTCAAGCAGTTGTGTCTGACTCCTTGTGACCCCATGGAGTGTAGCCCACCAGGCTCCGCTGTCCATGGAATTCTTCAGGCAAGAATACTGGAGTTGGGAAGCCATTCCCCTAGTACCTCCTTTTCCTTATACTCACATTTTAAAAATTTACCTCTCTTAAATTATTTTGTCAATAATAAGGGTGGAATTTTGGGATCCTAGTTTCACCTTGTTTGTTTCATGGACAATACTTCCTGATAATAATCTTAATTCTAAATGGATTTTATCTACATATGTGTAAACCATAGGATGCTTCTGTTTTGACTACTATGCAAAGTATCAGATGCTTCAGTTCAGTTCAGTTCAGTTGCTCAGTCCTGTCCGACTCTTTGCGACCCCATGGACTGCAGCCCACCAGCCTACTCCGTCCGTGGGATTCTCCAGGCAAGAACACTGGAGTCATGTCCAGCTCTTTGTGACCCCATGGACCTCAGCATGTCAGGCCTCCTTGTCCATCACCAACTCCCGGAGTCTACCCAAACTCATGTCCATTGAGTTGGTGATGCCATCCAACCGTCTCATCCTCTTTTGTCCCCTTCTCTTCCTGCCTTCAATCTTTCCCAGCACCGGGTCTTTTCAAATGAATCAGTTCTTCTCATCAGGTGGCCAAAACACTGAAGTTTCAGCTTCAACATCAGTCCTGCCAATGAACACTCAGGACTGATCTCCTTTAGGATGGACTGGTTGGATCTCCTTGCAGTCCAAGGGACTCTCAAGAGTCTTCCCCAACACCACAGTTCAAGCATCAATTCTTCGGAGCTCAGCTTTCTTTATAGTCCAACTCTCACATCCATACATGACCACTGGAAAAACCATAGCCTCGACTACATGGACCTTTGGTGGCAAAGTAATGTCTCTGCTTTTTAATATGCTATCTAGGTTGGTCATAACTTTCCTTCCAAGGAGTAAGCATCTTTTAATTTCATGGCTGCAATCACCATCTGCAGTGATTTTGGAGCCCAGAAAATAAAGTCTGACACTGTTTCCACTGTTTCCCATCTATTTCCCATGAAGTGATGGGAACAGATGCCATGATCTTAGTTTTCTGAACGTTGAGCTTTAAGCCAACTTTTTCACTCTCCTCTTTTACTCTCATCAAGAGGCTCTTTAGTTCTTCTTCACTTTCTGCCATAAGGGTGGTGTCATCCGCATATCTGAGGTTATTGATATTTCTCCTGGCAATCTTGATTCCAGCTTGTGCTTCCTCCAGCCCAGCGTTTCTCATGATGTACTCTGCATATAAGTTAAATAAGCAGGGTGACAATATATAGCCTTGACGTACTTCTTTCCTGATTTGGAACCAGTCTGTTCCATGTCCAGTTCTAACTGTTGCTTCTTGACCTGCATACATATTTCTCAGGAGGCAGGTCAGGTGGTCTGGCATTTCCATACCTTTCAGAATTTTACACAGTTTATCATGATCCACACAGTCAAAGGCTTTGGCATAGTCAACAAAGCAGAAATAGATGTTTTTCTGAAATTTTCTTGCTTTTTCGATGATCCAGCAGATGTTGGCAATTTGATATCTGGTTCTTCTGCCTTCTCTAAAACCAGCTTGAATGTCTGGAATTTCACAGTTCACGTATTGCTGAAGCCTGGCTTGGAGAATTTTAAGCATTACTTTACTAGCATGTGAGATGAGAGCAATTGTGCGGTAGTTTGAGCATTGTTTGGCATTGCCTTTCTTTGGGATGCTTATTTCCCATGATATTGTATAGAAAACAACTAATTTTATACTGATGTGTCTATTTTATTCAGTCCTTGTATTTTTTAAAATTTATTTATTTTTTATTCCACTGAGACTTGATTGCTTTGCTCAAGCTTTCTTTAGTTGTGATGAGCAGGGGCTACTCTTTGTTGCATTGCACAAATGGGCTTCTCATTGCAGTGGCTTCTCCTGTTGTGGAGCACAGGCTCTAGGTGAGTGGGCTTCAGTACTTGCAGCACACAGACTAAGTATTTGTGGCTCTCAGGCTCTCAGTAGTTGTGGTGCAAGGGCTTAGTTGCTCCCCAGTATGTGAAATCGTACCAGAGACCTAACCCATGTGTCCTGCATTGAGGACTGTGCCACCAGGGAAGTCCCCAGTCCTCATATTTTGTAAAACTGTCCTTCATATTAGAGTGAATTTGACCTGCATTATTTTACTACTTGTCATTCTAAACATCTGACTGTAATTTTTAAATTGGAAAATTTGACATCAAAGTAGGTAATTAGGAAAAAAGCAAAATTACTATGAATGAACAGTACTAATACTTACTATGTTACTAGTCTGCTTTATTGTCTATCATCAACTTAGCATATTTAGAGACTTTGAAAGATCGAGTTTAAAAATTTGATGATGAGATGTATGTAAAAGAAGTGTATAGATGAAAGCCTGTCAAAGTGTGCAAAATGTGAGACAATTTGATGACATGTGAATGCCTCCAGTCATGTTGAAACTTACTGGTTAAGGTTTTTTGTGCAGATACTACATTCAGGCTTTCAGAGATTCTCTTAGTTTAGTTTCTTTTCAAGCACTTCTAATATGAATTGTTTGTTTGCTTACTTATTTGGTATACTCTTTGAATTGAGTATGAAATTATAAAGTACATTATGGGTTTCCCAGTTGGCACTAGTGGTAAAGAACCCCCTTGCCAATGCAGAAGACACAAGGGATAGTATGTCTGATCCTTGATCAGGAAGATCTCTGGAGGAGGAAATGGCAACCCACTCCAGTATTCTTGCCTGGAGAATTCCATAGACAGAGGAGACGGGTGAACTACAGTTCATGGGGTTGCAGAATTGGACATGACGGAGCAAGTGAGCAAAGGTATGTTAAAAGTAAATGTGTAAATCAATGAATATACACACTGTGAATTCATCTATGTAATCAGCACTCTTTTAATAAGCAAAATATTAGCAGCATCTCAGAAAACACACTGGCCCCTTCCAACAATATCCCCTTTTAAGGTTGACCAATATCCTGGCTACAGATTAGCTTTACCTGTTGTTGAAACATATATAATTCAGTACGTATTTCTTTGTGTCTATCTTTTGTCATTCTACATTATAAGATTTTTTTCATGTTTCCTGTATGCAATTGTAGTTCAAATTTCTCTCTATTGTACAGTATTCCATTTCATTATATCATATATCCATATATCACAATTTTTTATCCATTTTTATGTTGATAACAATTTTGAGTGTCCTGACTATTGCAAATAATGGTCCTATAAATATTCATACACTTGTCTTTTTTGAATATAGTAATTTTATTTTTATGGGATATTGTATCAAAGAATTGCTGATTCAAAGGATATGCATGAGTAGATACAAAAAATAGTTTCAAAATTGAAACTATTATTTTTTATATTGTCACCCTCCTTATTTAACTTATATGCAGAGTTCATCATGCAAAATGCTGGGCTGGATGAAGCACAAGCTGGAATCAAGATTGCCAGGAGAAATATCAATAACCTCAGATAATAAGATGACACCACCCTTATGGCAGAAAGAGAAGAGGAACTAGAGAGCCTCTTGATGAAAGTCAAAGAGGAGAGTGAAAAGCTGGCTTAAAACTCAACTTTCAAAAAAAGGAGCTCATGGCATCCAGTCCCATCGTGGCAAACAGATGAGGAAACAATGGAAACCATGACAGAAATTATTTTCTTGGGCTCCAAAATCACTGAAGATGGCGACTGCAGCCATGAAATTAAAAGACTCTTGCCAACCTAGACAGCATATTACAAAGCAGAGACATTACTTTGTCCACAAAATTACGTCTAGTCAAAGCTATGGTTTTTCTGGTAGTCATGTGTGGATGTGAGACTTGGACCATAAAGAAAGCTGAGCACCGAAGAATTGATGCTTTTAAACTGTGGTGTTGGAGAAGACTCTTGAGAGTCCCTTGGACTGCAAGAAATCAAACCAGTCAATCCTAAAGGAAATCAGTTCCGAATGTTCATTGGAAGGACTGATGCTGAAGCTGAAGCTCCAATACTTTGGCCACCTGATGTAAAGAACTGACTCATTTGAAAAGACCCTGATGCTGGGAAAGATTGAAGCCAGGAGGAGAAAGGGACTACAGAGGATGAGATTGTTGCATGGCATCACCGACTTGATGGACATGAGTTTGAGCAAGTTCCTGGAGATGGTGAGTAATAGGGAAGCCTGGAATGCTGCAGTCAATGGGTTTGCAAAGAGTCAGATACGACTGAGTGACTGAACTGAACTTTTACTTGACATCTGCTTGATTCTGAAAGTGAGTGCTTCCCTAAATTAGGTGTCCTAGGCCAGTCCTGATCTTTCATTTTCTTAATGAATAATGAAGTTTCTTAATGAATAAAATATTTATTGCTTATTTACATATCCTTTTTTAAGAGATGCATATTCAAATCTTTTGTATTTTTAAACTGAGTTTTCTGTCTTTTCCTTACTAAATTGAGTGAATCCTTTATATAAACTATTCTGAATGTATTTTTTGTCAGAGAAATGTATAACAAATATTTTCTCCCAGTCTTAACTTACCTTTCTCTTCTTTGATGATGAATTTTGAGTTGAGTAGTTCTTAATTTACAGAGTATTTTTTAATGAATAGAATACATCTTAATTTAAATGCAGTCAAATTTATCATTTTTTCCCTCTGTGCCTAGTCTTCAGTTTTAAAGATATTTGTCTTCTCCAAGTTGTGGTAGATATTATCTTATATTTTTCACTAGGAACTTTATATTTTAACTTTCTAATTTAGATTCACACTTTATCTGGAAATTATTTTTGTTTTAATTTTGAGGTAGAGGTCAAGATTAAATTTTTTCCATGTGAACAGTCAATTGACCTAGGACTATTTCTTGAAAATATTATCTTTTCTTATTATTCTTCAACATCATCTTTATCATATATTAATCACTGACATGTGAGTATTAGAGTCTTCATGCTATACAACTGATCAATATTTAAATTCTTTTATCAATATCATACTGACCTAATTAATATAGCTTTATCATTGATCTTCATGCAGAGAATGTGATTCTTCCAACTTTTTTCTTTTTATTCTGTAAAATTCCCTTGGCTATTCTTGATTGCTTTTTGCAATTTGTATTTACATATATCTTTCATAATTTGTCAGTCAATGCCTCCCATTTCTCCCCACCAAAAAAGAAAGAAAGAACATTTTTAAGATTTTAAGATATTGTATTGGAAGTACTTTCTTATTACACCTGAGAACAATGTTGAAGTGGCTTTATACTAAGGCATATGTCTTGTCATTTAAGCTGCCACATGTTAAAAAGAAATTTATTTCCATTCACAGAGAAGAATGATAAGACCGAATCCTTACTAAAAAGCAGTTTAGAATAGCATCACTGTAGATATATGTCACTTCCTCTCATTACATATACAAGGTCAGTAAAGAAAAATGGCATTTATGAAATACTGCCTGAAGAATACACAGAGCGTCTATGACTTGTGTAAATTAATAGCATCAAGGCTTTTTTCAAATTCCAGGCTCAGTTGATTACCAAGTGGTCCCCTGGAGCTACTTATGAACCCAGGCAACAGGATTTAACAATCAGTTAAAGAGGTGTACCATCAACAATGGAGATGATGTCAGTAAGCTATGTAGATGGCTAGCATTTTCCATCCCACACCTGGATCTGATCATTTTCTTCTGCATTACACTTGGTTTTGAGAGTTTCTTGACGGAATTGTTTTGTTCTGGTTCTTTCTTAGATTTTTTTTTCTGAATTTCAGTGATGTTATATTTTTCTGCATCAATAGAAATTTATCTAAAATTATTGTCTTACGTGGTATATTGTGTATCTTACACATAATCCAATATATGTTGTATAAATGTGGTTTACTGAACTATACTTTTCTTTTTGTGAGCACAAATAGAAAATATATTATTTTTCAGGTTTCTAACTGAGAAAATTCAGCTTCTGAGTCATCTTATTTTTATCTTATGGGGACCATGAATAACATAACTACTTATAATCTCAAAGAGGAGTTAGAATGTTAAAAACAAATGTATAGATTATCATGGATAGATATTTCTGAATCAACTTTTGCCTTAATTTTATTCCTCTATTTACTTTTCTCATCTCTTTGTGTCCCACTCTCCTTCTCCACTTATTTTCTTTCATTTAATTCATCTTTTTCGGTATAACATAACTTATATTATTCCTGATGAATGAATGAATATTTCAGTGAATAGGTGGTAGGTAGAGAAAATCAGGGAGACTGCACAAGAGAGAAAATTCATCATGAGTTAAAAGGGATTTGTGGGCAATATATTAAACAGAATTTAACCATGGAATCAACAGAGTTATGAGTGAAAAAGAGTTTAAATAGAAAGGAGAACCTTAAGAGAGAAAGAAATAAGTTGGTGGGAAAAGTTTATCAGAAGAAATGGGTCTTTGTCTAGCCACTGAAGGGCAACAAATGACAGCTTGGCTATTGCCCAAAGCAAACCATGAGATAGAGGCATCAGGTAGGAATAATGAGCTTTGTAATATAATGAAAGAAGTTTTATATTTTGAAGCCTTTTACAAGTTGACTTTTCATATTACAGCAGCACAAAGGTTTAAATTTAGCCTAAGTTCTAGGGTACTCTTTCCTGGCAGAAAATCAAATTACTTGGTCATCAACTGGGAATTGGAGAGATGGCAAGCTGAGTAGTCTCACAGGGTGCCTGCATTGATTCTGCTAATGCAAGACCCACAAAACATGGACTGACATTAAGAGAGTATGCACTGATTTTCATAAATTTCTTAACTTAATCCTGCGATGAAGTTAATCAGGAAATAAGGACTTTCTTTCAGAAGCCAGAAAGAAGCACATGCACACATGACTGAAAACAATATTGGAAAGTTTGTGCTTTAAGAAAAATCTGCTTCCTCATGTAATACAGAGGATGATGAGGCTGGAGCTGCCCTAAAGACTGGTGAAGAATGAATCGAGGTACTGCCTGGTAGTGTAAGGCTCTCCTGAGGCCTGGCTTAGAACTTCTAAATCTGACCATGCTGGTTCTTAAAAGGAACATTCTGGAGTGGGGATGGAGAGAAGTGTGACCTACATAAATACTACCCATTGTTGAAAAACCAAAAATTAAACCAGCGTAATTCTGCTGAAATGTTTCTATAGAAATTGTTGTTGTTCAGTTGCTCAGTTGTGTCTGACTCTTTTTGACCCCATGGACTGCAGCACACCAGGCTTCCCTGTCCTTCACCATCTCCCAGAGTTTGCTCAAATTCATGTCCATTGAGTCAGTGATACCATCCAACCATCTCATCCTATGTCATCCCCTTGTCCTTCCTTCAATCTTTCCCAGCATCAGGTTCTTTTCCAATGAGTTGGTGCTTTGCATCGGGTGACCAAAATATTGAGCTTCAGCTTCAGCATCAGTCCTTCTAATGAATAGTGAGTTGATCTCCTTTATGATTGACTGGTTTGATCTCCTTGCAGTCCAAGAGACTCTCAAGAGTCTTCTCCAACACCACATTTTGAAGGCATCAATTCTTGCGGTGCTCAGCCTTCTTTACAGTCCAACTTTCCCATCCATATGTGACTACTGGAAAAAACATAGCTTTGACTATATGGACCGATGTTGATAAAGTCATATCTCTGCTATTTAGCAGGCTGTCTAGTTTTGTCATAGCTTTTCTTCCAAGGAGCAAGCATCTTTTCATTTCTATAGAAATACTGGAAGATTGGGGAAAAAAAAAAACTTTTAGATATAAAACAGTTTTCTACTTTATACAACTACTGCATGCATATAAGTCTTAAACTATTAAACACACATTAATGAATCAAAATCACTTAAGTAATTCTTGGGGAAATGCTGGCTTATTTTAATAAGTAATCTCAGAATATTACTATAAGATCATTTCTTAACCTGAATCGCTTAAATTCTCTGAGAATTCAGTTTCACATCAGTAAAATAGGTGTGTTTGACAAGACAATCATGAAGATGACTTCAGGCTCCAAATCTGAAGAATTTTCTAATTATGTATGACTACTGGTGGTTCAGTTTCCTACACTGTCTCACAGACAACCACAGTGAGATACATATTTGAGCTAAAAATGTTTAATGCATGAATAGATGTTAGTTTTCAGTGCTTTAATTTAAATAAACTTAATAAAATATATTTTCCAGCAAGTTATTTCCCACAAAATACCCTTAAAATATGTCTTCCTCATTCTAAGTTTTCAAAGTAAATATGAACTGCAATTTGCTTTGGCAATATATAACAGATAACAGCATTAATTACACTCAATGTAAATGGAATACTACCTTAAAATGATCTTGGCAATTACTTTCATTTTGTCCAGTGATATGATAAGCAAGACCTTTAGGTCTTGTTTTCTTATACAACAAATATTCATGAAGTAGTTGAACAAAGATGCCACAGAGTTATGCCATTCAACCAAATGTGTCATATACAACAAGTGTTTGAAAATAAATACATAATAATAGTAAGGGATTATGATATCTAAATAAGGTTTGTGATAAAGGGAGGTGAATTCAACTTAAAGTTTGCAAAATTTAATCAAATTATAAAGGTTATTGGTTTATAAATTATTGAAAACATCTTGTGCTTTCAATAATAGAATTAGTGGCTGGCAAAAGAGTACATGGGCTTCCCTGATAGTTCAGTTAAGAATACACCTACAATGCAGGAGACCCCGGTTCGATTCTTGGGTGAGGAAGATCTGCTGGAGAAGGGATAGGCTACCTACTCCAGTATTCTTGGGCTTCCCTTGTAGCTCAGCTGGTAAAGAATCCGCCTGCAATGCAGGAGACCTGGGTTTGATCCCTCGGTTGGGAAGATCCCCTGGAGAAGGGAAAGGCTACCCACTCCAGTATTCTGGCCCGGGGAATTCCATGGACTGTATCATCCATGGGGTCACAAAGAGTTGGACACAACTGTGTGACTTTCACTTTCACTTCACTGTGGGACTGTAGAGAAAATATTCTTAAGCTTCTGCAGAACTAGAGTTTTCTGAGTTTGTGGGAACTTTGGTTAACAAATAAGGTTAGAATGTAAAAGATGACTAAACTGATAATGAAAACTTTGGACAGACTGAACTTCCCAGAGCTGTATTTCTACATATCAGAATGGAATGGAACCTGGCATCATGAAGATATTTTTAGGGATTTTAAATCTGGAGACACTGATTTTATCTCTCCACCCACTTCACCCCTAAAGTCATGTATTTATATTTCAAAGAGATAGAGTTTAGGGGACTTCTCTTTTCTCTTCCTGGAGAGAGTTTATTTCCATTAAGGAGAGTTTCTTTTTTTCTCTTAACGGGGGGAAACATGTATATAAGAAGCCAGATTTTACATTTTGGTTTCTCTTCCTTTGGGAACCATGCTCTTTTGTGCACATGTGGGGTCCATTTGACACTCAAAGCACAGCCTAATAAAGGGGAATGGTGGGGGTGGGCAGACATTACTGTTAGGTCTGTGATAGCGATTTTGACCTCTGCACCAGAAATTTTTTGATTCAGAATATAACATGTTCGGGTCAGTTCAGGACAGTTGCTCAGTCACGTCTGACTCTTTGTGACCCCATGAACTGCAGCACACCAGGCCTCCGTGTCCATCACCAACACCCAGAATCCACCCAAACCCATGTCCATTGAGTCAGTGATGCCATCCAACCATGACATCCTCTGTCGTCCCCTTCTCCTCCTGCCGCCAATCCTTCCCAGCATCAGGGTCTTTTCAATGAGTCAACTCTTCGCATGAGGTGGCCAAAGTATTGGAGTTTCAGCTTCAACATCAGTCCTTTCAATGAATATTCAGGACTGGTCTCCTTTAGCATGGACTGGTTGGATCTCCTTGCAGTCCAAGGGACTCTCAAGAAGCTTCTCCAACACCACAGTTCAAAAGCATCAATTCTTCAGCGCTCAACTTTCTTTATAGCCCAACTCTCACATCCATACATGACCACTGGAAAAACCATAACCTTGACTAGACGGATCTTTTTTGACAATGTGATGTCTCTGCTTTTCAATATGCTGTCTAGGTTGGTCATAACTTTCCTTCCAAGGAGTAAGCATCTTTTAATTTCATGGCTGCAATCACCATCTGCAGTGATTTTGGAGCCCAGAAAAATAAAGTCAGCCACTGTTTCCCCATCTATTTCCCATGAAGTGATGGGACCTGATGCCATGATCTTAGTTTTCTGAATGTTGATCTTTAAGCCAACTTTTTCACTCTCCTCTTTTACTTTCATCAAGAGGCTCTTTAGTTCTTCTTCACTTTCTGCCATAAGGGTGGTGTCATCTGCCTATCTGAGGTTATTGATATTTCTCCTGGCAATCTTGATTCCAGCTTGTGCTTCCTCCAGCCCAGCATTTCTCATGATGTACTCTGCATGTAAGTTAAATAAGCAGGGTGACAATATACAGCCTTGACATACTCCTTCTCCCATTTGGAACCAGTCTGTTGTTCCATGTACAGTTCTATCTGGTGCTTCCTGACCTGCATGCAGGTTTCTCAAGGGGCAGGTCAGATGGTCTGGTATTCCCATCTCTTTCAGAAGTTTATCATGATCCACACAGTGAAAGGCTTTGGCATAGTCAATAAAGCAGAAATAGATGTTTTCCTGGAATTCTCTTGCTTTTTCAATGACCCATCGGATGTTGGCAATTTGATCTCTGGTTCCTCTGCCTTTTCTAAAACCAGCTTGAATATCTGGAATTTCATGGTTCATGTATTGCTGAAGCCTGGCTTGGAGAATTTTAAGCATTACTTTAGTAGCATGTGAGATGAGTGCAATTATGGGGTAGTTTGAGCATTCTTTGGCATTGCCTTTCTTTGGGATTGGAATGAAAACTGGAAAAGTCCTGTGGCCACTGCTGAGTTTTCCAAATTTGCTGACATATCGAGTACAGCACTTTCACAGCATCATCTTTCAGGATTTGAAATAGCTCTGTTGGAATTCCATCACCTCCACTAGCTTTGTTCATAGTAACGCTTCCTAAGGCCCACCTGATTTCACATTGCAGGATGTCTGGCTTTGAGTAAGTGTTTGTGATCACACTCTCATGTTTATCTGGGTCGTGAAGATCTTTTTTGTACAGTTCTTCTGTGTATTCTTGCCACCTCTTCTTAATATCTTCTGCTTCTGTTAGGCCCCTACCATTTCTGTCCTTTATTGAGCCTATCTTTGCATGAAATATTTCCTTGGTATCTCTAATTTTCTTGAAAAGAGCTCTAGTCTTTTCCATTCTATTATTTTCCTCTATTTCTTTGCATTGATCACTGAGGAAGGCTTTCTTATCTATCCTTTCTATTCTTTGGAACTCTGCATTCAAATGGGAATATCTTTCCTTTTCTCCTTTGCTTTTCGCTTCCCTTCTTTTCACAGCTATTTGTAAGGCCTCCTCAGACAGCCATTTTGCTTTTTTGTATTTCTTTTTCTTGGGGATGGTCTTGATTCCTGTCTACTGTATAAGGTCATGAACCTCCATCCACAGTTCATCAGGCACTCTGTCTATCAGATCTACTCCCTTAAATCTATTTCTCACTTCTGCTGTATAGTCATAAGGGATTTGATTTAGGTCATACTTGAATGGTCTAGTGGTTTTCTTCACTTTCTTCAATTTCAGCCTGAATTTGGCAATCAGGAGTTCATGATCTGAGCCACAGTCCATTCCCGGTCTTGTTTTTTCCTGACTGTATAGAGCTTCTCCATCTTTGGCTGCAAAGAATATAATCAATCTGAATATGGTGTTGACCATCTGGTGATGTCCATGTGTAGGGTCTTCTCTTGTGTTGTTGGAAGAGGGTGTTTGCTATGACCAGTGTGTTCTCTTGCCAGAACTCTATTAGCCTTTTCCCTGCTTCATTCTGTACTCCAAGGCCAAATTTGCCTGTTACTCCAGGTGTTTCTTGACTTCCTACTTTTGCATTCCAGTCCCCTATAATGAAGAGGACATCTTTTTTAGCTATTAGTTCTAGAAGGCCTAAGATACTAAAATATCTATCAGTCACCAAATAAATGAGTGATTTTCCAGTAGAGTTTCTACCCCTTCTCTCTTTATTTCACTCACAAGGAAATCCTTTTGCTCATTACAGTATGTGCAGTAACTAAGAGTTTATCCCAGCATATTTTTTCCAGAATAACTGTAACTAATGATATTAACAAATTTTTAAAAATCACATGATTATTCAATTATATGCAAAATAAACCTTTAAAATTAAAGTATTTCCTTCCCTAATCACAATAAAATGTAAATTACTTTATTTTCAATTAAGTTCAACTTATTTTCCTTTTTGTAAAATGTGTAGTAATGTATACATAACATAAATTTACCACTTTAACCATTTTTAAGTGTTCTGTTCTGTGGCATTAAGTACATTTACATTGTTGTACAGCCAACATTACATTCCATCTCTGGAATTTTTTCATTTTCCCCACATAACACTTTGTACAAATTAAACACTAACTCCCTATTTTTCTCTCTTCCAGTCCCTTTCCAAGCATAATTCTACTTTCTGTCTCAATAAATATGACTACTCTAGTAACCTCAAATAAGTGGAATCAAACAATATTTGTCCTTTTTTGACTTACTTCTTTTAGTTAAGTATTTTCAAGATTTATTTATTTTGTAGAAGTTTTTCCTTTCTTTTTAAGATCATAATATTCAACTGCATGTATATATCCTATTTTATCTATTAATTCATTCATGAACACTTGGCTTACATCCATCTTTTGGATATGGTAAATTATATTGCTATGAATATGGGTATACAAATATTTATTTGAATAGCTGCTTTAAATTTGGGGGGGGTATACATCGAGAAGTGAAATTGCTGGATCATATGGTAACTCCATGATTAATTATTTTAGAAATCACTATACTATTTACCACTATGGCTGCACCATTTAATATTCCCACTAGCAATGGAGAAACAGGTTTCTCACATCCTCACCAACACTTGCTATTTTCTGTATGTTTTTATAATAGCCATACTAATGAATGTTAAACATTACTTTCTTTCGATAGATATCAAGATATCTTCATTATATCGTATTTTTTCTGAGTAATTGCAGTAAGTAGTAATTACGTTCTAGTCTAATTTCTGAGCTTAAGGACATTGGCGACAAACTTTAATATCTACTATATAATGCCATTCTGATAAACTGTGACTAACAAATGATGTTTATTTTATGTTATAAATTGCAAGCTTTAAAATATAATCCTATTACAATTCATTTTATAATCACACTTCAGAAATTAAGGAAACATTTTTGCTTAGTAATTTATAGCATAAACAAAAGAACTGCTAACCTGCTCGTAGCATAAACAATTGATAAATATTAATGGTTAACTATCTTGTCTGTGTCCATATTTAATTGGTCTTCAGATAAAGTACATATTCATGGAAATTAAATAAGTATTCAATAATTAATGCCAAATTAAACATAATTTTACTTTTGCATTTTATACACACTCAGCGCTTCAGTCGTGTTGGACTCTATGCGACCCTATAGACTATAGACTACCAGGCTCTTCTATCCATGGGATTTTCCTGGCAAGAATACTGTTGTGGGTTGCCATGCCCTCCTCCAAGGGATGTTCCCATCCTAGGGATCATATCCATGTCTCCTGTGGTTTCTGTGTTGCAGGCAGATTCTTTTACTGCTGAGCCACTGGGGAAGCCCTTAACATTTCAGATACTCCATTAAAAGGACTGAAGAAAATCCCACAAGCATAGGCATGTTATTTAAATCTATCAATTCTATTTCCCTTAAATAGGTTATTTACTTTTAGATCAAGAAACTTGATGAAAAAGTTAATTTCATAAGATCACAAAGCAAAGTGATATTCTTAAAATAATGATATTTAGTTTTATTTAATAATTAACCCCTGAAAATGTAAATCTACTTTGGTTTACTCTCAATGAAAATATAAAGAAATTAAAAATAACCAATACAAATTTACATTTAAATGGAAATATTTTCTTTTGTTAGCCCAATTATTTCAGAAAGAATGTGATTAGCGCTTAACAGTTTATAAGTCCTAATTTGAATTAAAATTCATTTCTCTGCCTCTTCTCAAATTGGTAAATTCCACTCCTAGTTTTATGCTGGTTTTCCTAGGTGACACTTGTGGTAAACAACCTGCCTACCAATGCAGAAGACATAAGAGATGGGTGTTCAACTCCTGGGTTGGGAAGATTCCCTGGATGAGGGCATGACAACCAATTCCAATATTTTTGCCTGGAGAATCCCATGGACAGAGGAACCTGGCGGGCTATAGTCCAGGTTCACAAAGATTCAGACACAACTGAAGTGATTTAGTATGCATACACAGGTGTGTATCAAAGATAGATAAGACTTTAGGTCCAGAAGTATCATTCACAAGAATCTTTATATCAGTACTAGATATAGCACTTTGAAACTTCAATACACTAAAATGTGCATAAAATGAAAAATACCTCAAAATAGATTATTATAGAGCAATGAAAATAAATGAATTATACTGTATGAAACATGAGTGATTTTCAAAGATTCTATTGAGTAATATATAACCATGAAATTTAAAAACAGGATAAAATATTCTAAGGTGAATGGAATTTGACTAATAGTTACATTTAGGGAAAGGTAGTGACTGAAAGGGGCGCAAGAAGGATTCTGAGATGCTGTAATTTCTCTATCTTAATCCAGTGACAATTAACACAGTTGCATATATTTGTAAAAGTTCATTGAGCTTCACCCTTATGATATGTGACTTTTAGCAAGTTATACTTCAATAAAGTGATTAATAATAATGTAAAGCATTTCTCTATTACCTTTTCTAATCTAACATTCTATGATTTCATGAAATCCTTAATTATTTTTCCCTTATTATTTTTCCTGTCTGTCTCTATACTGTTCCTTGCTTCATCTGCTTCTCAGTCAGCACAAATTATTCTCATGCCTGGCAATTCCCTAAACCTTCAACGAATAATTTGACTCACAGCATTGCCTTCAAAATTTCCATTACCTCACTCTCAACTTCAGCTTAACAATCTTGCTCTCTCTTTTTTCCCTAATAAAGTTTTATAATTTAAGTGTTAAATAGACCAAAGTAGCAATGCCATGCATCAATTGTAAGCTGCTTTTCTACACTGGATTGGGAGAAAAGCATTAGCAGGTACTAATCCTATAAATTGGTAATATGTTAGTTAAGTACACCTTTAAATGACTGTTATATTCATTGACTCTGATTTAATTTTTGATATTTTTCTTTTGAAGTTTCAACGTCAACATCTGGAAAATAGATTGGGTAATAACTTATTTCTGTAAATTGCAATTCATAAAAGTAAAAAATTAAATTCTTCCATTAATTTCTTAATAAATAAAGAAATTTAACCTACTTTAATTTCACATTTTACAGTTTAAAAGTGTTCTTAGAAATTAGCCATTATTTGTCAGTATATATATATATATTTTAACAATAACATGTTTTTAGAAAGGTTGAAATGGAGAAAATTCTACACCTCTTACAGTATAACACACAATTTTTTTTTCCTTCTTGTGCATTTCTGATAGCACTCATCTCAGATCAATCCTCAAATATAAGTGTGTGTTTTGAATCCCATGTTATTTGCAGAGAGCACCTGCTTCATAACAATGTGATAGCACATCTAAATTCAAGGGGATTTTATACCTCAGTAAACATCAATACAATGCAAATGATGATTTACTGGTTTTCTTTTATCTATGATCTTTTATTCATTGCCTCATGTAGAGCAAATGTGAAATGTAGTCTTTGTTCCTCAAATACAGAGAGAGGGCACAGAACTATTGGATCAGCTATACTTTATTTAAAAAGAATAAATAAGAAGGGAGGTATTCTACATTTTTGCAGTTTATTTTGTGATACATTCCTTCTAGTATTTACCAAAAAAATTCTAATTATGATTCATCCTGAAAAAAAGCAATTTAGTTTTTAAATATTATATTTAATTCTTCTTACTCAAAAAAAGATCTTAGTTAAATAAAAGTTAAAAGTGTTATTTTATTACATTCAGATATACAGTGTTGACATTCATAAACCTGCCTTAAATTCTCTTTACTTGAGCTGTGATGGCAGGATGAGTAGTGAAGAAGAGTGTAAGTATCAGAAATAAAGTCCTGGTGCTAAAGAGAGTGTAGTGCACTTAAAGATTAGTAGTGTTCAATATTTAATTTTCAAATGTGACAAGTTATAGGTCTCACATCTCAGAGTCAAAGAACACCTTAATTCTCAGCAAAACAAGGATTTTCTAATAAACAAAGCTCCTTTATAAATGTTTTCCCAAGCACTCACCAGATCCATCAATGTCTGGCAACAATCTGCCCATTCTACAATTGGATAGCCCTTACTTTGTTACTTTGCTTTTTGTGGCAGCTGGTGTTTTGTTTTGTTTGTTATTTTCATGTTACCACCCTGCCTTCCTGAAATTTCTGCTTAGCCTCTTATAAGTTCTGCCTCTTGAGTACACAAATACATGCCATCATGAGACAGCACAGAAAATGTATACAGATACCCCCTCATGACTTTTGAGTCAGCTCCCTTGTACTAATCATCTTCATCTTCAATTCTTTAACCCATCTCTCTCTTTCAACATCCTTTCTCTCTCATCCCCTCTGCCTTTTATTTCTCTTGTCTTATCTTGTTTTTGTGAAAATTAGTAAACAAAAATTTCAAATAAAATAGAGTTGAGAGGCCAGAAGTGTGAGCTCTACTGCCCTAATAGATAGCTGAGCCCAATGAGAAGCAGAAAGACTCCTCTTCTTGCCCAGCATGAGCTCAACCTTTGAGAAGCAGTCACAAGTCATCCACTGAAGAGCCATGAACTCTTTGTTTACTACAGCTAGCCTCCCAGCTTCTTCCCTTCTTTGAGTTCCCCTCTCCATGTTTGCTGGGGACTAGCATGTGGCTATAGACTGAAAAAAAGATGCACAATGTGAGGTTTTTGAGATAAGTTTTATTTCAGGCAAAATGAGGACTGCAGTATGGGAGACAGCACCTCAGGTAAGTCTGATAAACTGTTCCAAAGAGGTAAGGGGAAAAGACGGTATATGTATGATCCTGGTAAAGGGGGAGTACGTGCAATCAAACACTTTTTTTTTGGTAGAAAGTTTCTGCTGATCTCATGAAGCTTCTGCAAGTCATGAGAAATAACTGTTACCGTGAACGATTTTAGTGCTTTTCTAGATATGAGGAGATAAAAGAATTGGACTAACAGAATTAGCTCCTGAGAATATCTAACTATCTGAAAATCTGTCCTGACAGTTGCCTGGAGCACAGAGTGCCTCATTTCTACTCTCTACCCTGAACTCCTTCAGGGGATATTGGTGGTCAGTAGCTATAGCAGCACATGATTTAATCCTTGTAGAGGTAGATGGCAAGCACCCATGGCAAGTGCCAATTTGTGGTTAACATAGCTCACTCTGGTTGCAGACCCAAACTGCAATTCTCTGCTGATCTCGAATAAGTCCATTTTTTGCTGGAGAAATAACTGATGGTCTATTTAAGTCAACATTTTCAACTAACGTTTGCCTGGGATCTGCTATTAACAGACACTGTAATCATAAATTGGAGTTATAAAGACAAATTGGAGTTATAAAGATAAATACAATAGAGATATTAGTGGCTCAGTGGGTAAAGAATCTGCCTGCAATGTGGGAGATGCAGGAGAAGTAGGTTCAATCCCTGGGTTGGGAAGATCCCCTGGAGAAGGAAATGGTAGCCCAGTCGGGTATCTTTGCCTGAAGAATACCAAGGACAGAAGAGCCTGGCAGGCTACGATCCATGGGGTAGCAAAGAGTCAGACATGACTGAAGTGACTCAGCACACACATTGTCTTCAAAGCACTTTAATAAAGTGTCTAATGTCAGCTAAACAAATGAGTGCAACCCTATAAAACAACCTCTATAATGGAAACAAACACATTGGTTATTACAGTAGTCAATCCTGACAATAATACTCTAGAGATAGGTATTATGTTTATTTTGCTAAATATAAAGATAATATATACCCATTGTAGAACATATATACCCAATGATAACAATTGCTATTATTATTATATCACTATAAACATTGATTATGCATTTGTTTTGTCAGGCAATTTACCAATCAGTTTGCATTTATTAACTAAGTTAAAATGCACACTAAAACTTTGTTACATATTTTATTATCTTCTCATTATCCTCATTTTCAGATGTAAAAAGTGAGGTAAAAAAGACATTGCACACAGAAAAATTGGTAATTCTTTGTTGGAGCTAAGGTCATTTGATTCCTGACTTGCATTTTTATAATGCTCAAATGACATGAATATCACTCAAGCTGCATTGGTTGGCACCTTCTGCTTTTGGTCTTTCACATTCATTATCCCTTTCCTTCAGCCACAGAATCCTGTTTTTTCAAACTGTGGGTCACTCCAAGTTTGGGACTCTCTCCATTCCTTACAGCTCCAGGTATGGACTTTAAAGCAATCAACATCTTCTTCCCATAAACCTGTGCATGGTTTGTAGATGGCATGACACACAAAAGTACTTTCATCATAGAAGATACTGGGTGGGGGCTTCTGAGTAAGAAAAATCCCTTATTATTCTGCATGAGAAACCCAAATTCCCCCTAAAGGTGAACAAGGAAGAATGCGGCCCTTTGAAGCCATTGGTAGTCATTTTGTCAATATGATAACTTATGTATCTTGGAAGCAAAACATAAACAGAATTAGGTAAACTGAGCTTCCAAATTATGCCTTGTTTAAGCTATTCAGATGCCTGTGCTAATTTTTTTCTTTAGCTATTACAGCCTGTTTGGATTGAGTTTCTGTTATTTGAAAACAAAATTTTCCAACCTGATACATGTCAATAAGCAAGGTATGCTTTTCTTCCCCCATAGTACAGATAAAACTGTGTTTATCATCTCTTCCAAATCTTCTCCAATTACAATCTTACTGACTCAGTTAACCTTGACATAGAATCCTGCCACTTGTCTCCCAAAATTGATATTGATATTTGAATTTAAGTTCTATTGAAATAAAATGGTAAAGAGAATATGCCTTAAAAGACTCATACTATGAAATACACAGGAAAGTTTAAAGATAGAGATGGTATTGGTTATATCCATTTATATATTTATTCAATAATGTTCAATAAGCATATGCTATGTGTCTGCCCTGGAGATAAAAAATTTGAACAGGTAACCAAAAGTCCCTGTACTCACAGAATTTATAGTTTAATTATTTTCGAACATATACACGAACACTGGAGTGGGTAGCCTATCCCTTCGCCAGCAGATCTTCCTGACCTGGGAATCGAACTGGGGTCTCCTGCATTGCAGGTGGATTCTTTACCAACTGAGCTATCAGGGAAGCCCCAATATATACACAACCTTTAATAACACCAAATGAAGATACAATGCACAAGAAACTTAGAGATTAGTAGGAAATAAACATAAAAATGTTTAACAGACATTTTATTAGTTGCCTAATCAATCTGGAATACCAAAAATGAATTGAAAGTTCATGTTTAACGAGTGTTCTTTACCTACACAGAAATGAAAGGACTAATGATTAGAAAAATGTCACAATGGTTCCATGTTGTTCCTGTAGAAACGTTTGCCACACAGAAGACATGACATACATCTCACTATTTTGATATGATTAAGTGTCAAGGGAATGACATTTATGAGTTTATGTAAGGTTAAATTACACTGACTAAATATGCAGGTTTCTATTACCTGAACTTGAAGGAATATGTATGCATAATATTCACCGTTATAAAAGATTAATAATTTAACAGAACTGAATCTTTTTTTAATAGGAAAAAAGACCAATTAAATTAGAGGAAAAAAACCCTCCAACTCAGACACAAGGTAATAATGTTTTGGAAATATATTATAATTTACTGCATCTATTTTCATTTCAACACTATTACTTATGGATTTTGCTGAAAATAAATATACTGATTTTTTTACACTGGATTGACATTAAATAGACTACTGTGAATCAGGCACTTCCAAATAGCTTGCCTTATTTCAATATTATTACATAACTATTGTTGGTTAAATAATATTAGCTAACTATTTTGTTTGTCTTAATTTTAGATATATTCCAAAATAAAATATGCAAAATATTTTCCTTTCATTATATTTTATTTTAGAGAAAATATTTTCATATATTTATTCTACTGAAAATTTGATTTACAAAGAATGAATTTCCCCTACCCATAATTTTAACAAAAATATTATTGTGTGGTTGAAAATGTACAAAATCTACAATTTACTAAAGAAAAGTTACCTGAATTTTTTTATCTGTATTTGTGGGAAAAAAAATCTTTTCCTGTTTGCTTCTTCTTTTCCTGTAAAAGTTTGTGAATTTATTTAGGTAAGATTCAGTTAAATTTGTTACTAAATGGTAAGAATATTAAAAAAAAATGTTTTTTGATTAAAAAAACAAAGCTGTGCTTCAGTATAATAGCTTTAAATTACCATTTGGAAGGAAACCTATTTTTCACCATTGCTTTTGGTGGCCTAAAGCATAACAAATTCTCAGTTCTTTAAAAATATGTCATTAGTGTCACTGAAATGATTCTGTAACTTGCTCTGCTGAGGTGCATCAGTGTTATAGTTTCTTAGGAAACTTGTTTTGATTATTAAGAATTATAATAGGAGATTTTTTTTCAGTCTAAGAAATTTTAAATATGAAGGATGCTATGGACTGACTTTGTCTTGCCCTCAAATCCAAACGTTGGCATTCTAACCCTGAATATGACTGCATTTGGAGACAGTGTATATTATGAAAAAATCATAAAAATGGGGCTCTTGAAAAATTAGTGTCCTTCAAATTAAAAAGATGCAAGATACCCCACTCTGTTCAACAGGTGAGGACATCGTAAGGTGGTAGTCTTTAAGCCAGGAGGAGAGCCTTCACCAGAACTAACTATCTATGCTGCCACTCTCATCTCAGACCTCCTGCCTCCAGAACAGAAGAGAAAAATAAATTTCTGTCATTTAAGCCGTGCTATGAATGATTGCACTCATCTCACACACCAGTAGAGTAATGCTCAAAATTCTCCAAGCCAGGCTTCAACAATATGTGAACCGTGAACTTCCAGGTATTCAAGCTGGTTTTAGAAAAGGCAGAGGAACCAGAGATCAAGTTGCCAACATCCGCTGGATCATCGAAAAAGCAAGAGAATTCCAGAAAAACATCTATTTCTGCTTTATTGATTATGCCAAAAGCTTTGACTGTGTGGATCCCAATAAATTGGAAAATTCTGAAAGAGATGGGAATACCAGACCACCTGACCTGCCTCTTGAGAAACCTGTTGCAGGTCAGGAAGCAACAGCTAGAACTGGACATGGAACAACAGACTGGTTCCAAATAGGAAAAGGAGTACGTCAAGGCTGTATATTGTCACCCTTCTTATTTAACTTACATGCAGAGTACATCATGAGAAACACTGGGCTGGAGGAAGCACAAGCTGGAATCAAGACTGCGGGGAGAAATATCAATAACCTTAGATATGCAGATGACACCACCCTTATGGCAGAAAGTGAAGAAGAACTAAAGGGCTTCTTGATAAAAGTGAACGAGGAGAGTGAAAAAGTTGGCTTAAAGCTTAACATTCAGAAAACTAAGATCATGGCATCTGGTCCCATCACTTCATGGGAAATATATGGGGAAACGTGGAAACAGTGGCTGATTATTTTTCTGGGCTCCAAAATCACTGCCGACGGTGACTGGACCTCAGCCATGAAATTAAAAGACGCTTACTCATTGGAAGGAAAGTTATGACCAACCTAGATAGCATATTAAAAAGCAGAGACATCACTTTGTCAACAAAGGTCCGTCTGGTCAAGGCTATGGTTTTTCCAGTGGTCATGTATGGATGTGAGAGTTGGACTATAAAGAAAGCTGAGTGACAAAGAATTGATGCTTTTGAACTGTGGTGTTGGAGAAGACTCTGGAGAGTCCCTTGGACTGCAAGGAGATCCAACCAGTCCATCCTAAAGGAGATCAGTCCTGGGTCATTGGAAGGACTGATGTTGAAGCTGAAACTCCAATACTTTGGTTACATGATGCAAAGAGCTGACTCGTTTGAAAAGACCCTGATGCTGGGAAAGATTGAGAGCAGGAGGAGAAGGGGACAACAGATGAGATCGTTGGATGGCATCACCGATTCAATGGACATGGGTTTGGGTTGACTCTGGGAGTTGATGATGGACAGGGAGGCCTGACGTGCTGCGGTTCATGGGATCGCAAAGAGTAGGACACAACTGAGCGACTGAACTGAACTGAACTGATGCATGATAATTTTTCTGATAGTCTGATTTGACATTCACACAGGGAGATATAGAATGGATACTTATGACCACAGTAGAAGACAGAAGAATTAATCAGAGTGGTTACAAAAGTCATTTAATATATATTCATTAATTCCTTTATTAAGCAAATATTTACTCCTTTACCAGTACGTGATAGGCCAGGAAAACAAAATAAAACTATGTTTCTGGATTGGGAAATGGTGTATTTTAATGGAGCAGGTAATAATAGAATATGAAATATCAGGTAGCTATAAATGTTGTGAAAATTATATTGAAAAGAGTACATGAGCAAGGAGCTTGACAGGACTGATGCTTTAAATATGTAGTCACAGAAGTCACAAAGAACTGGAGAAAATGGGAGTATTAGAAGAGAGCCATATGAATATTTGGAAAAAAGCGTCCGGAAAAGAAAAAAAAAAAGCAAATGAAAAAGTCTTGAGAAAAAAGGCTTGGCACATGTGGTATATCTGTGTGAATGTCACGGAATTGATACAGATGAGCATGTGTGTGTGTGTGTGGTGGAAGGAAATACGGATTGGGGAGGTTGGAAAACATGTTGGATGCTGGATTCCTTGGTAAAGGTTTTGGAATTTATCCCAAAAGCTGTTGTTTGGTGGTTTAAATTGAGCATGCTTTATTTAAAAATGTGGAGAATTGAAGAGAAAATTCTGAAGAACAGGTAATTGATTAAAAAATTCTGATATCTTAATAATGAAATTCAGGAGGCAAAGAAAAAATAATTTGTTGTTGTTCAGTCGTTCAGTTGTTGCCAACTCTTTGTGACACCATGGACTGCAGCATGTCAGGCTTCCCTGTCCTTCATCCCCCGGAGCTTGCTGAAACTCATGTCCATTGTGACGGTGATGCCATCCAACCATCTCATCCTCTGTTGTCCCCTTCTCCTTCACTTCCTGCCTTCAGTCTTTGCCAGCATCAGGGTCTTATCTAATGACTCTTGAGGGTCCCTTGGATTGCAAGGAGATCAAACCAGTCAATCTTAAAGGAAATAAGTCCATATTCTTTGGAAGAATTGATGCTGAAGCTAAAGTCCAATACTTTGGCCACCTGATGGAAAGAGTCAACTCATTGGAAAAGACCCTGATGGTGGGAAAGACTGAAGACAAAAGGAGAAGAGGATGGCAGAGGATGAAATGTTTTGATGACATCACTGGCTCAATGGATATGAGTTTGAGCGAGTTCAGGGAGTTGGTGATGGACAGGGAGGCTTGGCCTGCTGCAGTCCATGTGGTCACAAAGAGTCGGAAACTACTAAGTAACTGAACTGAACTGATATGGTCCTTTGTCGGCAAAGTGATGTCTCTGCTTTTTAATATGATGTCTAGGTTTGTCATAGCACTTCTTCCAAGGAGCAATGTCTTAATTTTGTGGCTGCAGTCACCATCTGCAATGATTTTGGAACCCAAGAAAATAAAGACTATCACTGTTTCTGTTGTTTCCCCATCTATTTATCATGAAGCATTGGGGCCAGATGCCATGATCTTCATTTGTTTGAGTGTTGAATTTTAAGCCAGCTTTTTCACTTTCCTATTTCACTTTCATCAAGAAGCTCTTTACTTCCTCTTCACTTTCTGCCATAAGGGTGGTGTCATTTGCATATCTGAGGTTATTGATAGCTCCCCCTGCAATTTTGATTCCAGCTTGTGTTTCATCCAGCTATGCATTTCACATGATGTACTCTGCATGTAAATTAAATAACCAGGGGGACAATATACAGCCTTGACATACTCCTTTCCCAATATGGAACTAGTTTCTTGTTCCATGTCTGATTCTAACTGTTGCTTCCTGACCTGCAAGAAGAAAAAATAATGGCACATAATATTGCCATCTGTTAGTGTAATCAGACATTTGCATGAGGTAATTTTCCCTGATGGCTCCACGGTAAAGAATCTGCCTGCAAAGCAAGTGACCCAGGAGACTTGGTTTCAATCCATAGGTCACAAGATCCCCTGGAGGAGGGCATGGACACCGTCTCCAAAAGTCTTGCTGGGAAAATCTCATGACAGAGGAGCCTGGTGTGCTATGGTCCATGTGGTTGCAAAGAGCTGGACATGAATGAAGCAACTGAGCATGCATGAATGCTAGTTTTTTTTATTTTCTAAAAGGGCCTTTTCCACAAAAACTTATCTTGCTTAACTTTTCTTCATGGCACTTTTACCTCTCCTGAAAGCCCATACTGGATTCTATATATAGGTGATCCCCACAAACTTATGATGGTTCCACCTTATGATTTTTTTTTTTTTTTGCCTTTACTGTGGTTCAAAAGCAATACACATTCCATAGAAACTATAATGTTAATCTGCTCATGGGTTAGACACTTTCTTGTGAAAATGGACAGAGGCAACCTCAGCTTCCAGGCAACCGCTGGATCACAGGATAAATAACCAATATACTTACAATTGGGCTTCCCAGGTAGCTCATCTGCTAAATAATCTGCCTGCAATGCAGGAGACCCCAGTTTGATTCCTGGGTCAGAAGCTCCCCTGGAGAAGGGATAGGCTACTCACTCCAGTATTCTTGAGTTTCCCTGGTGGCTTAGATGGTTAAGAATCCAACTGCAATGTGGGAGACCTGGGTTAGATACCTGGGTTGAGAAGATCCCCTGGAGGAGGGCATGGCAACCCATTCTAGTATTCTAGCCTAAAGAATCCCCATGGACAGAAAACCCTGCTGGGCTACAGCCCAGATATCTGTAAGAATCAGATTTGACTGAGTGACCAAGCACAGCACACTTACAACTGGTGCCTCAGTGGTAAAGACTCTGCCTGCAATGCAGGCAGCATGGATTCCATCCCTGGGTGAGGAAGATACCCTGGAGAAGGAAATGGCAACTCACTCAAGTATTTCTTGCCTGGGAAATCCCAAAGACAGAGGAGCCTGGCTGTCTGGGAGGAGGAAATCCCTCCTCCCAGAGGAGCCAGTCCCTGGGCTTACAAGAGTCAGAAATGACTTAGTGATTAAATCACCTCCCCTCTTACAACAATTCGGTACCCAGACAACCATTCTGTTTTTCCCTTTTAGTACAGTATTCAATAAATTACATGAGATATTAATACTTTGAAACAGGTTTTGTGTCAGATGATTTTGTCCAACGGTAAGCTAACATGAGTGTTCTGGTAAGCTGGGTTAAACTACGATGTTTGGTAGATTAGGTATATTTAAGGCAGTTCCTGTTTAAGATATTTTCAACTTACAATGTGTTTATCTAGACATAACTCTTGTAAGCTGAAGAAGATCTGTATTTATTTTTTATTGTCAGTTCTATTAGCTTTACCATTAGAAGGTAAACTCACAGAAGGAAGGAATTTTGTCTCTCTTCAGCATCATATTCTAAATGGCTAGACTGGAGCTCAATAACTGTTGAATGACTGCGTTAATGAATCACAATGGAAGAGCAATGTTGGTGTGATGATGAGACAAATGTTAAAGATAAAATGAAAAGACTAATATAATTGAACATCTGTCTATTTGCACTACAAAATTAGTCATGAAGGCTTGATTGGAATTTCATCTTTCTTATACGTGTAAAAAGCACCTACCATAGATAATGTAAAGACAAATTAGAACTAATAGGAAAATACTATAAATCAGCTTAAAATAATTTTTAAACTCATAGAAAAAAAAATTCTGTGATAAGGACACAATAGACTGAGAACGTAACAGGCAGAATAAACATGTTGAAGTCCACGAATACTGGGAAATGTATTGAATGAAAGAAGTCAAAAAGCAAAAAGCATGAGGTCAAAAGAGCAGATGAAATTAAGTAGGAAAGCCATTTTTATTTGATATTTTAACAAGAGAGAGCATCAAAATAAAGAAGAAATTCCTCTTTATTTTAAGTAATACATTTATCAGTCTTAAATAAAACCAAATATGATCCCCATTAAATTCTAGCCTCCTCTGAGAGAATACATATAAAATTATTTTCATAGTACCATTTTTTTAACTTACTGTTGCAGCTACCTCCATACCTTAACATTTTTAAACATTGTTTGCATATTTAATATACTGGGTCACCAGCTCAGTTTCTATATTTTTATATTGCTTACTTTTGAGAATATATTTATCTATGTTGTAATTTATGACATCTATTTAAAAAAGGAGATGATTAGTGGCCTGTGAATTTCAACTCAAGGAAAATCTGCATTATTAATTTCAAGAAGAAACTTTTTCTTTGTGATTATTTAAGCCAGACAAAATTTCAGTGTCACTAGGGAATTAATGCAGAGATGATTTAGGGATTTGCATAGTAATTGGTGTGACAGACATGCCATACTATCCAGGGCTATGGACACAGATGGTAATGAATATACTTGCCATAGTCTCTGAGATCAGTATAAAGATGTGATGAAACTGATTTTTTTTTTTTCATTCTTTGAGGTTTGTGAGTAACCATGCTGGCTAATGAGCTAATTTAGATAGGCTTTAAACAAGAATATAATCACATTAATGGCAATTATTAGAAAGTAGCACAGAATAAAGCTCTTTTTAGCTCCCATTCCAAGTTTTAATTAGCAATTAAACAGAAAGTTATTTGACCTATGATGAAGTTTCAATGTGTTCTTATATGTACATATGTAAAACAGTTTCAGAAGTATTATTTCTATAAAAATGTCTCCAAAAGAAATATCACCAATATACTTCCAATATTAAATATTATAAAGAATACGTTTAAATGAAATACTGGAAATATAGCATAGTTATGAATATCCTTACATGTAAATTAAAACCAGAAAAAGTTCTATATGAAAATGTCATCTAAGTTAATCCTGATTTTTAAAGTACTGAATGATTTCTAGCTCACATATTTGCTTTATTGTAATTGGGAAAGTGTCTGATGCATGTTGTGCCATAATGACTGTCACTTTTAATATGGAAAACTATTTAGAAGTGACAAAATAAATTAACAACTGAAAAACATTTAAATGTTTTTTGCAGGCACTTCATTGTCTTTACAGCCCTAAAATTTATATGATAAATGTTTTTAAGTATAATGTTATTGCCAAGTATATATGAAATATTAGAAAATGACGTATATTTCGGCTTTAGAAGTATATGGTAGATTTCAGTATTATTCTTAGTAACTCTGAACAAGTCAGTAGGAAAACCCACAAGAGAGAAAAAGTGTTGAAATGTTTACTGTTCTGAAAGTTATCTAATTTCTTTTGAATCAAGATCAATTCATCAACAAAATATTTTTAAGTGACATGGGAACTTAATAGCTTACAATTTTCATGTATGCCTATGAATCTTCCTAAATTCACATTCTATTTTACATGTTCATTTCCTGCTACCATCAGGGGCTTCCCTGGTGGCTCAGACTTGAGGAATCTGCCTGCATTGTGGGAGACTCAGATTCGATCTCCAGCTGGAGAAGATGCCCTGGAGGAAGGCATGGCAACCCACTTCAGAATTCTTGCCTGAAGAATTTCATGGAGAGAGAAGCCCAACAGTCTACACAGTCCATGGGGTTGCAAAGATTTGGACAAGAGGGAGCAACTATTTTTTTCTTGCTAACACTCTCCACTCTTACTTTGACAATAAAGGTCTGTCTAGTCAAGGCTATGGTTTTTCTAGTAGTCATGTATGGATGTGAGAGTTGGACTATAAAGAAAGCTGAGCACCGAAGAATTGATGCTTTTGAACTGTGGTGTTGGAGAAGATTCTTGAGAGTCCCTTGGACTGCAAGGAGATCCAACCAGTCCATCCTAAAGGAGATCAGTCTTGGGTGTTCATTGGAAGGTCTGATGTTGAAGCTGAAACTCCAATACTTTGGCCGCCTGATGCAAAGAGCTGACTAATTTGAAAAGACCCTGATGCTGGGAAAGATTGAGGGCAGGAGGAGAAGGGGACAATAGAGGATGAGATGGTTGGATGGCATCACTGACTGAATGGACATGAGTTTGGGTAGGCTCCAGGAGTTGGTGATGGACAGGGAGGCCTGGTGTGCTGCAGTTCATGGAGTCGCAAAGAGTTGGAGATGACTGAGCAGTTGAACTGAACTGAACTGAACTGAACACTCTCCACATCACCACTCCAGGAACATGAGTATTATTCATGTAAGACACAGTTTGTAACTTAATCATCTTTAAACCCTATTTTTTTTTTTTTAAGTTCCTGGAATGTAGAAGGTGCTCAATAAATGCTTACTGGCTGAAGGAGCATACAGGAAAAGTCACTTCAGTCATGTTGGGCTCTTTATGACCCTATGGACTATAGCCTACCAGGCTCCTCTGTTCATCAGGATTCTCCAGGCAAGAATACTGGAGTGGGTTGCACACCCTGTTTCAGGGAATCTTCCCAACCCAAGGATAGAACCCAGATCTTTTAAGTCTCCTGCATTAGCAGCTGGATACTTTACCACTAGTACTACCTGAGGAGCAAATCCAGTTTTACTTGCTATTATCTGCAATGAGAACATTTTCAAGGTAATAAATAGGGGGTATTCATATTTTACTGGTATGTTAGTAATTTCACTGGCAATTATATGAATTTCACAGAAATTGACAATACTTTTCAAACTGCTATCAATCACGAAGTTTAACCAATAAAACCATAATACTTTAATAAATAAACTTTTAAGTATTTTTAAGTAAGATTTAAAAATATAATCTTAGCAATCCACAATACTTAGAAAATATGTACAATTCCATGACACAGAATTAAGTGCTAAAATACTGGCCTTAAAAATACACATACACATGCATATATATGTACATATGTATCTATGTATAATTTGTACTCTATGCTACCCTGCTTTCTTCAGTAGAAGAAACAGAATATAACTTAATGCTTTTTGGAAGACTTGAAGTCATTATGAACACATTATCAGTTATGTGACATCATATACTGTTTCAGATATGATGTGACTAAAGATATTGATGGTATGAATTCTGTTACTACGTTTTAATAGTCTCATATAATGAGCTGCAAGGTACAGTGCAAACCAGCAATTGTTTTGTCTTCTTCCATATTTTAATCACTGTCCTTGATGCTGTTATTATTTGTTAAGTCCATGTAATTAGTTAAGAGAAAAGCTCAGGCTAATATTCAAAAAGAAATCCTGAGGAAAACATAATCTACTTAAAAATTATCCATAGGTTTGGTACTTGGTACTTACAATGACCTCTAAAACAGTAGAAATTTCCCAAAACACTGGTGCCTGCACTTGTTACCAGATGTTTTATTTAACAGATTTGAAACTAAAAATCAATTTGGTTGTCATTCATTGCCCTTTTGAGGATTTAGCCATAAAATGAATCAATGAAAAGAAGAGAGAGATCTACAAGAGTCTCTATTTAGCATTAAATATAAAACGGATTTTTTGTAACATAAATCTATAAATGTGACAGGATTTTTATATAGATAAATAGTTAATAGATAAGTACACATATTCATAAACTCATATAACAGTTCTTAAGGGGGTGTGCATGCATGCTTAATCATGTTGGACTCTTTGCGACCCCATGGACTGTAGCCCTCCAGGCTTTTCTGTCCATGGAATTTTCCAGGCAAGAATATTGGAGTGGCTTGTCATTTCTTAAACAAGGGGATCTTACTGACCCAGGGATCAAACCTGCATCTCTTGTATCTCCTGCGTTGGCAGGCAGATTATTTACCACTGAGTCATAGGGGAAGCCCTACATGGTATTAAAAATATCCTATATAATAAGAATAATATATTCAAATGTCCTTTAAAAAAGTTATCAAATATTTTAATGTAAATGTTTGAAAATATTTACTTCTTTTACATTTATATTTTCAAGATGCAAACAATTTATGGATTGAAGAGAATGCTTGCAGTTTGCCTATTATTTTTCCTGTCACTGATGGAGATAGCTGATCTAATCCTTTCATAGAATTTATATCATTTACTTCAATGTCATTTTTACTTATTCTATATTATTCTCAAGTAGTAAGTAACCTCATGTTGACCTTTACTCACTTCCTGCTTTCTCATGAAAGGGCCTCCTGTAATCTATAGACATCTAGAGAGGCCAGGAAGGTTAGGGTGTGCTGTCATCTATGCAAAAGTCATCAGGTAGAAGGTGCCCCAAGGAGAATACAAATCCTCCTTTTTGCTGTGGTCAAGCATCTCAATGATATCTTACTCTCCTCTTAGGTGCTGTCAACTGAGAGGAAATATAATCTTTGGGAAGTAAGAGAGGAAGAAATATTTGCAAACAAGTTCTCATTTTTAAGGTCTTTCCTCAGAAAGATATGCTTTTATTTCTTAATAAATTATTCAGTATTTCTTCATCTGTGCTTTCAGTATTCATTCTTGTGCTGGAATCCAGAATTGAGCACAGTTAATAGATAAGGATCTGGCTTTTGAGAGTGCTTGAATGGAGAGAGTAGCTCTGGGTTCCTGCAAGCTATTTCTATTATCTATTAAAGGTCACTAGTTTTTTTTTTTTTTAACATCATAATTAAATAATTAATTTATTTTAATTATTTTTCTTACAGTTTGTTGTGATGGGGATAAAACATACAAAGTAAACCAAAGAGGGAGAAAGGAAAAAAAAATCTGCATAGACAATCAAGTACGTCGATGCTGGTCTGCCCTGCCCTTGACTTGAGTACACAGCCTAAAGTTTCAAGCTTGTGATTTAATCTGACAAGTTCAAGGTGTAAGAATATTTAATTTCTAAGTGAGACCATGAAACTGCATTTATTTTCCTCAAGTTTACCAAACTCTTTTATAGCTTCAGAACTTTGCTCATGTCCCTTCATTTTGGAATTACTTCTACCTTCTATTTTGATTGGAAGCCGACACCAATTCTTCCTTTTGAACTTACAAGAAAGCATTTCTATGACTGGAATTAAGTAAGCTCTGTAGCATGCAGGCTCCTGTGATAAATCCATTGCACTTGGTCTATCAGCAAACTTCACCAAACCATACTGCACTTACCTGTTCTCTTAGTCTAACTATCATGATGGTAGGACTTTCCCCACCAACTGCCTAGATGTGTCCAGAATTGTTCATTTATTTTTTTATTTATAATAATTTTATTTATTATAAAGCATTCATTTATTTTTAATTTTTAAAAATTATTTTTAAATTTTATATGTTTTTAATTTTTTCTAAATAGAAATTAAATGCATGCCTGTTGATGCTATTGTTCAAATATTACAAAAACAGTTATATCTCTACTTAATACAGAGGTACTCCTTCCCCTAAAGTAATTCTCTCTGATTGTTCTATCAGTGGATTTTCCATTCCATTTAACATTTCAGGAACTTGCAACAGGAACATGAGGCTCTCTGCAATCTCAGAAAAGCCCTAGTATTTTTCCCAGTCTTCTATTCCTGACTGACACCAGCCAGTTTTAAGATGAAGATTTTTCTTTAATAAGATTTTAAACATAAAATATTAAGCAAGTTTTCATAAGCTCAATCTATTCTAATAAGTATAATTAAGGTGATTTTCTAAGTTTATATGTTGATATTTTCTTTTCATTTGAAAAACAATGAGGGAGATAAATAACAGTTTTTTAATGGCCTTTATTTGGGGGAAAAAAAGAGATAGTATTAATAAATAAACATCTTCTTTGGATCCTTCTCATTTTTATGGTTGTTGATGCTGAATTATCCTTGGCCTCTGAGATCTGTATTCTGAGAAGGGCTTTTCTAGATCAGAAGCTAAACATTGCTCCCGGCCATGAATCTTGGTCACAGCAGTATATCTAAAATGTTTGTTAAGAAGTAGATCTCAGAGTGATAAATACGTGGAAGTGACTAAGAAACAATACTTTTCAAGTTCTTTTGTGCAGTTTAGAGTTGTAATATGAATCTTATTTTCAAAAGGAAAGAGCAACAACTTTTTAGTTCCAAATGAGTTATTTGTGGCCTTAAGGCTCAGGAGAGGCAAGCTTGCATTCCAGCCCTGCTCAGAGTGAGGGCTCAGATGTCTATGAGGAGGCTTCATTGCATTTGCTTTAGACACGTTAATCCCTTGCAGCAACTCAGGAGCTCAGCAAAAGTCCATTATGATTATATATGTTGGAGGAATAATGAAGTCATGTAAAGGAAGGAAAAAATACTGCATAGATCTTAATAGCGAAAGAACATAAATTCCCTTAAAACACCAGTTAGCAAATTTAAGCCTTATACCACTAACAGTCATGTTGCCATCATGAAACTCCTGCAATTATTTTTTTTTTTTTTACCATTTTTAATTAAAGATTTCTTAAATTATCATTCAGGATGAGGAATTTTCATATTTTGTATGTAACAAAGAGCAACATGTTGATTAAGACAGTTTGAAAGTAAATTGTGAGATATTTTTGAACTAGCCCTACTTACTATGTCTGAAAATTCATATATTCATTTTTAATATTGTATATCTACTATATTATAATATTTTCTCCCCAAATGTAATATATTGACCATATAAAATGCTTCTTGATTATATTCTTCAAATATTATAAAACAGTTATATTTTAGTAAGTATTATTAGTCATTATATGAAAAATGAATTATTTCATTTGACTCAGCACATACCTTTATAACTATGAAATTACTGCCACCTTAGTGGTTTAGATTGAAGAGATAAAACTTTGAAGAAGATTTTTACCATTTAGTACATAATGAGACTTTAAAAGCATTCTAAAATCAAAGCATAAGTAAGGCATTTAATAGGAGCAAACTAACCTACATGGGAAAAGAATTTGAAAAAGAATAATAGGCACAGAGTAAACTCATAGTTTAAGGCAACTGCTTTCCTTAATTAGGTGTTAGATGAAAGAAATGCACAGAAGTTTTTCTTTAATTAAAGAAAATTATACCTGGTGTCTCATCAATAAATATTAGCTAACTGATCATAAAATTACTTTAAAGTACCAAATATCATCACTTAGTACCATTATCATAACATTATAATCAACTTGTTCCAAATCACAATTTTATTTGCAGTTTTGGTAAATATATTTTCTAGTAAGTGATCCAGAGACATATGCTTTGCTAAGGGGCTGAGGCATTAAGTCACATCCCTCTAGCTTCATTTACTGCTCACAGTCCTGCTATTTTTGTGTCTCCAACACCCCCAATCAAAGAGCTTATTATAAATTGAAATTCTTCAATTTCCTATGTCTAGTTTCCTGCAACCACTATCTTTGAGAAGAAACCAAAGTGGAGAGCAGAAATGTGCTCGAGATAGATTTCAACCCTATGGGAATCATCTTCTCTCAACAAAAGCGACTCCTTTTCCCAATCTTGGCTTCTATCTGAGAATCGGCATTCCACTACTGGGATGGATTAGGCAGCAATTATTAACATGCAATAGCTTTGGAAAAGGAAATGGCAATCCTCTTTAGTATTCTTTCCTGGGAATTCCTGTGGACAGAGGAACCTGGCATAATACAGTCCAAGGGGTCACAAAGACTTGGATATGACTTAGTGACTTAACAGCAGAAGCGACAGTCAATCACTAAAGAATGTAGCTGTTCTCAGCAGCACAGTGACTGAGCTTCAGCTTGGTGTCCACACAGGAAGAAACAGGCATTCTGAGTCCTCCTGAGTCTTCTCAGACCTCTGCACAAATGTAGCCCCAGTCTTATGCTTTGGCACAGGAATCCTGACAGCACTGAATGTTGTGTGCATGGGAAAATGAGCCAGTAGTAGCCACAGTCTTTCAGAATGTAGGCTCTGGGAGTGGAAAGGAAAAATAAAGAGGAAAGTGACTTGGCCAGTTGAATTAGGTGACTCCTTCCAGCCTGTCAGTTTCTGGGTTGCATTCATAGCAACCAGACTGAAGATGCAAAAAGCTTAGGAGCAAACAAATCTGGGCATATTGGCATAGGCTTGGTGACATTATGCACAAAGTGGATTTGGGTAGAAATGTCTGTGCTACATTTCCTTTTAATCATACCATTTCATCTTTGTAATACTTGTTTCTTGGAAAAACCCAAAGTGAGACATTTTGACTTACGAGTTTTTAAAATCCACCTTCCCCATGAGGTAAATTAAACAATATTCATTAAACACTTATGTGAGGTAAGCATCACATGGAAATGCCAGACCGTGGAAGTTTGGGCTGCACTTTCCCAGCCAGGGTGATGGGTTTTATGTTTTACTCACTTCAAAGCTTGTAGTACATAAGCCTACCCGGTGAGCTAGTCAATAGAAGTGAGGGGTTCCAACTTAGAAGTGTCTCCTTAGTTATCAAAGATACATAAAGAGAGGAAGTTTTTGCTAGAATCCCTCTTGAGAATCTTCATGCTGAGGGATGTACTGAGGAAGTGTATCTCCGAGTGTGGTCCACAGACCAGAAGCATCTGCATCACCTGGGTTCCTATAGAGATGCAGATTCTCAGGTGCCATCCCACATGTGCTGAATCAGAAACTGAGGGACTGGGGAGCAGTGATCTTCTTACAACTACACGTTCTGTTCAGTTCAGCGGCTCAGTCGTTTCCGAATCTTTGCGACCTAATGAACCACAGCACGCCAGGCCTCCCTGTCCATCACCAGCTCCCGGAGTCCACACAAACCCATGTCCATTGTGTCAGTGATGCCGTCCAACCATCTCATCCTCTGTCGTCCCCTTCTCCTCATGCCCTCAATCTTTCCCAGCATCAAGGTCTTTTCAAATGAGTCAGCTCTTCGCATCAGGTGGCCAAAGGATTGGAGTTTCAGCGTCAGCATCAGTCCTTCCAATGAACACCCAGGACTGATCTGCTTTAGGATGGACTGGTTGGATCTCCTTGCAGTCCAAGGGACTCTCAAGAGTCTTCTCCAACACCACAGTTCCAAAGTATCAATTCTTCGGTGCTCAGCTTTCTTTATAGTCCAACTCTCACATCCATACATGGCTACTGGAAAAACCATAGCTTTGACAAGATGGACTTTTGCTGGCAAAGTAATGTCTCTGCTTTTTAATATTCTGTCTAGGTTGGTCATAACCTTCCTTTCATGGAGTAAACATCTTTTAATTTCATGGCTGCAGTCACCATCTGCAGTGATTTTGGAGCCCAGAAAAATAAAGCCTGACACTGTTTCCACTGTTTCCCCATCTATTTGCCATGAAGTGATAGGACCAGATGCCATGATCTTAGTTTTCTGAATGTTGAGTTTTAAGCCAACTTTTTCACTCTCCTCTTTCACTTTCCTCAAGAGGCTCTTTAGTTCTTCTTCACTTTCTGCCATATGGGTGGTGTCATCTGCACATCTAAGGTTATTGATATTTCTCCTGGCAATCTTGATTCCAGCTTGTGCTTCATCCAGCCCAGCGTTTCTCGTGATGTATTCTGCATATAAGTTAAATAAGTGGGGTGACAATATATAGCCTTGACGTACTCCTTTTCCCATTTGGAACCAGTCTGTTGTTCCATGTCCAGTTCTAACTGTTGCTTCCTGACCTGCATACAGGTTTCTCAAGAGGCAGGTCAGGTGGTCTGGTATTCCCATCTCTTTCAGGATTTTCCACAGTTTATTGTGATCCACACAGTCAAAGGCTTTGGCATAGTCAATAAAGCAGAAATAGATGTTTTTCTGGAACTCTCTGGCTTTCTCAATGACCCAGCAGATGTTGGCAATTTGATATCTGGTTCCTCTGCCTTTTCTAAAACCAGCTTGAACATCTGGAAGTTCACAGTTCACATATTGCTGAAGCCTGGCTTGGAGAATTTTGAGGGTTACTTTACTAGTGTGTGAGATGAGTGCAATTGTGCTGTAGTTTGAGCATTCTTTGGCATTGTCTTTCTTTGGAATTGGAGTGAAAACTGACCTTTTCCAGTCCTGTGGCCACTGCTGAGTTTTCCAAATTTGCTGACATATTGAGCGCTGCGCTTTCACAGCATCATCTTTCAGGATTTGAAGTAGCTCAACAGGAATTCCATCATCTCCACTAGTTTTGTTTGTAATGATGCTTCCTAAGGCCCACCTGACTTCCTTCCCATTCCAGGATGTCCGGCTCTAGGTGAGTGTGAGTGATCACACCTTTGTGAGTATCTGGGTCATGAAGATTTTTTTTTGTACAGTTCTTCTGTGTATTCTTGCCACCTCTTCTTAATATCTTCTGCTTCTGTTAGGTCCATACCATTTTTGTCCTTTAATGAGCCCATCTTTGCATGAAATATTCCCTTGGTATCTCTAATTTTCTTGAAGAGATCTCTCTAGTCTTTCCCATTCTATTGTTTTCCTCTATTTCTTTGCATTGATCGCCAAGGAAGGCTTTCTTAACTCTCCTCGCTATTCTTTGGAACTCTGCATTCAAATGGGTGTATCTTTCCTATTCTCCTTTGCTTTTCGCCTTCCTTCTTTTCACAGCTATTTGTAAGGCCTCCTCAGAGAGCCATTCTGCTTTTTTGCATTTCTTTTTCTTGGGAATGGTCTTGCTCCGTCTCCTGTACAACTACACGGGAAGCTGTCAAAAAACTCAGTGTCAATCATTCTAGATCAGTCATTTAGCATTTGAAGCAAATTGAAAAGGTTAAAAATCTCAGTAAGTGGTTGCCTCACGAGCTGTCTGAAAATGAAAACAATCATCATTTTGAAGAATTATCTTCTCTTATTCCAGGAAACAACAATGAACCATCAGATTGTGACGTGTGACAAAAAGTGGATTTTATAGGACAACTGGATTTTATAAGATGGCCAGCTCAATGGTTGAACTGAAGAGAAGCTCCAAAGCACTTCTTAAAGACAAACTTACACACACACACACACACACACACACACACGGACACACAAATTCATGGTCCCTCTTTGGTGGTCTGCTGTCCTTCTGAACTACTATAGTTTTCTGAATCCTGGCAAAACCATTACATTTGAGAAGTATGCTCAGCAAATCAATAAGAGGCACCAAAAACTGCAATGTCTGCAGCTGGCATTGGTCAACAGAAAGGGCCTAATTCTTCTCCAAGATAATGCTTGAATGCACATAACACAACCAATGCTTCAGAAGTTGAAAGAATTGGGCTACAAAGTTTTGCTTCATTTACCATATTCACCTGAACTCTCAACAATGGACTACCACTTCTTCAAGCAGCTCAGCAACTTTTTGCTGGAAAAAGGTTTCTACAACCAGCAGGATGCAGAAAATGCTTTCCAAGAATTTGTGAAATTCTAAAGCTCTGATTTTTACACTACAGGTATAAAACAAATTATTTCTCTGCAAAAATGTATCGATTGTAATGGTTCCTATTTTGACTAATAAAGATATGTTTGAGCCTAGTTATAATGATTTAAAATTCATCCTCAAAACTGCAATGACTTTTGTACCACTTTTATCTTTTAAACACATATCTACCTCAGAATCGCCTAATAGAGGACAAAGAATTCACAGTGAAACAAAGTAAGCCACTAACGAGTCTGGAGGCTCTCCTGGTGACCCAGTGGTCAAGAATCTGTCTGCCAGTGCAGGAGACATGGATTTGATCCTTGGGTTGTGAAGATCCCCTGGAGTAGGAAATGGCAACCCACTCCAATATTCTTGCCTGGGAAATTTCATGGACAGGGAGGAATGTGACAGGCTACAGTCTATGGGGGTCACAAAAGAGTTGGACACGACTTAACAACTAAACCACAAGAAGTCTACTCTCCTAAACTGAAGACTTCATTGCCCCACTCTCTCCCTCAAGAAAAAAACATTGATGACTTGAGCCTTGTGATTACACTAGCAAAGCAGAGTGAACCCCAGAGATCACTCATCTGTGGGCACAGAGACTGATGATGCCAATCCAAGGAATTATGTAAAGTGTTGTCAGAAAGTGTTTGCATAAACCTTTGTGGTGAAGACACACATCTAATATGGATGTAAAGGATGCTCTGAATTCTTGCAGCTGAAGTCATGGGGTGCTTGGGCTTTGGACGCTCTGTTTTTGGTTAAAATTCTGGCTCAGGTGCTTCAATCCTGTGTGACCTTAGGCGGTAATTTGCTTAAGCCTTAGTTTTCTCATCTATAAAATCAGGGAGATAATCTAACTCACAAGATTGCTGTGAACATTCAAAGAGAGGAATGGATGTGAATGTTAGGATGGCATCAGGCATGTTGTGTAGTTTTAGGAAATGTTAGCTCTGGCAAAGCTGTGCTTTTCAGATCATGCCCACAAATGTTTGTTCATGTGTGAGATCAATTTATTGGTTTGTAACAGCATCTTTTGAAAGAAATTTTAAAAACTTCATTACACCATGTAAACAAATGCAATAGCTTTTCTCCAATTTCTTTGGACTCCTAAAGACAATGCATAGTTTATCTAAAGTCAAGAATTTTTTTAAGTTAAATCTCTGCATGGTGCTTTGTTGGTTATATAGTCATTTGTCAGCCCCCCAAAAAGGGGCTAATAGTATAGGAAAAGTAGAATTTGAATTTTTGTAAAATCCATTCAAATGTAATTTAATAAAGAAAGAAAAGTAAAATTAAAGAACATTTTTTTAAAATAAAATCGATTAAGGAGAATTTTGTCCATGAACACAAAATAATTTACTTCATCCCTAAAGTTGGTAAGGTATTTTCTATTAGTATTTTTTTTTCCTTTTTAATGAAATGCTATTCTGATTAAAATATTCTTTAATCAGAGTTGATGTTTCATGCTGTATAAGGAACATCAATAACAACGCAATCTAGCAATGGAATAGAGAAGCCTCACTGTGGTGCCCTTGCTCAGACCTTAATTTTGAACTTGACCAGGATATTCATTAAAAATAATCAATGCAAATTTTGATTCCAAAATAGGTTGATCCTTCTTATCTCACCTATATGTGGTCTTGGTTTAATAAGTAAGGTAGGGAGAACAAAAGGGAAAGTAAGAGAAATTAATGGTTTTCCCTAGATGTTGAGATAGAGAGATCCTGTTTAAACAGGACAAGGCTCATGCTAACTCAAGATTTTAGTGAAAATGAATAATCAGCAAAATCTTTCACATTTTGTTGACCATAAAAATCAATTCTGTTGTCTTTTAAAAAATGTAAATCATTTGCTTGGAAACTTTAACTTTTAGGCAATATATTCACTGATTCATTCTTTCTTTTATGCATTCATGGAACAAATATTTGAGCTCTATTATATCAACTATGAATGAAAGCTGATACCTAGCCTTGATTAACTCACAAGATAGGGAAACTATACTCACAGATATGTACATTAAAGACAGTATTAAATTTTATATGTGTGACTGTGAGCTATATATTTGATATAGAGCAAATATTTAGGAGGTAACCTGTGTTGACAGACAAGTGCCAAAAAGCATACTACTCAATTAAAATTAGTCATAGTACTCCTCGTCAACCCAGGATGGAAAACAGATAAGAATGGAATTTCTTTCATTAAAGCATAGGTGAATGTCTTGGAAACATTTGCCACATATTTCCATTAAGTTCTTGGCACAAGGCTTTGGATCATTTGAAGACAATATAAATAAAGGACTATTTACAAAAGGGTGTTTCTAGATTGTTGTTGTTCAGTCACTAGTTCAGTTCAGTTCAGTCGCTCAGTTGTGTCTAACTCTTTGTGGCCCCATGGACTGCAGCATGCCAGGCCTCCCTGTCCATAACAAACTTCTGGAGTTTACTCAAACTCAAGTCCAATGAGTCGGTGGTGCCATCCAACCACCTCATCCTCTGTCACGCCCTTCTCCTCCCACCTTCAATCTTTCCCAGCATTAGGGTCTTTTCCAATGAATTATCTCTTCACATCAGGTCGCCAAAGTATTAAAGCTTCAGCATCAGTCCTTCCAATGAATATTCAGGGTTGATTTCCTTTAGGGTTGACATGTTTGACCTCCTGGCTGTCCAAGGGACTTTCAAGAGTCTTCTTTAGCACCACGGTTTGAAAGCAATTGGAGGAAAGAAAAACATAATCCATTTCTTGGGGCCATTCTCACTCTGCATCAGAAGGAATCAGGGGAGAAACAACTTATCGGCAATTGAATCCCAAAGATGGATAGATGTGGATAGGGCCTTTTGTTGAGGATTATAGCAACCTTAGTTGCTCCTCTGGTAAGCATGCCTGGATATAGATACTCTAACAGAGTACAAGATAGGGGCAAAAAGACTAATGCTTATGCAGATCACTAGCATTTCTCTACAACTTATTCACTTCAGTTCAGTCGCTCAGTCATGTCCAACTCTTTGTGACCCCAAGGACTGCAGCACACCAGGCTTCCTGACCATCACCAACTCCCAGAGCTTGTGCAAACTCGTGTCCAATGAGTCGGTGATGCCATCCAACCATCTTATCCTATGTCATCCCCTTCTCCTCCCACCATCAATCTTTCTCAGCACCAGGGTCTTTTCCAGGGAGTCAGTTCAGGTCATCAAGTGGCCAAAGTACCTTTGCTTTATTCTTAAAGGTAAAAATTCAGTTTCAATGATTGGCTTTGTTGCTGCTAGGATTGGCTAAATGAAAATTTTCTCTGGACATTTTACTGATCTAGTTTGTGTTTAGCCTGGTGGGCTATAGTCCATGTGGTCACAAAGAGTTGGACAGGACTGAAGGACTTCAGGAGAAGAAGGAGTTCTTGTCCTTCTTTACTTGTTGATTCATGAATCAAGAGCAATCTAACCTAGAAAATAGAAAGAGTCAGATGATAAAGAATCCGACTGCAATGCAGGAGACCTGGATTCAGTCCCTGGGTTGGGAAGGTCCCCTAGAGAAGGGAATGGCTACCCGCTCCAGTATACTGGCCTGGAGAATTCTATGGACAGAGGAGACTGGCAGGCTACAGTCCACGGAGTTGCAAAGAGTCAGACAGGACTGAGGGACTTTCACTTTCACTACTTTCAGGAAGAGACATACAAGGACAGAATTTTATATAAAAAATTGAGTAGGGCATTTGCTGCTTGGTTATATCAGAGTTCAGTTCAGTTCATTTCAGTCGCTTAGTCCTGTCCAACTCCTTGCGACCCCATGACTGTAGTATGCCAGGCTTCCCTGTCCGTCACCAACTACCAGAGCCTACTCAAACTCATGTCCATCGCATCAGTGATGCCATCCAACCATCTCATACTCTGTTGTCCCCTTCTCCTCCTGTCTTCAATCTTTCTCAGTATCAGGGTTTTTTCCAATGAGTCAGTTCTTTGCATGAGGTGGCCAAAGTATTGGAGTTTCAGCTTCAGCATCAGTCCTTCCAATGCACACCCAGGATTGATCTCCTTTAGGATGGACTGGCTGGATCCCCTTGCAGTCCAAGGGACTCTCAAGAGTCTTCTCCAACACCACAGTTCAAAAGCATCAATTCTTTTGCTCTCAGCTTTATTTATAGTCCAGCTCTCACATCCATACATGACTACAGGAAAAACCATAGCTTTGACTAGACAGACCTTTGTTGGCAAAGTAATGTCTCTGCTTTTTAATATGCTGTTTAGGTTTGTCATAGCTTTTCTTCCAAGGAGCAAGTTATGGAGGTAGTTGCAACAGTAAGTAAAAAAAAAAAAATAGTACTATGAAAGTAATTTTGTCAGTATTCTCTCAGAGTAGGCTAGAATTTAATGGGGATCATACCCAGTTTGTTTTATTTTTTTTATTTTTTATCTTTTTATTATTATTATTTTTAATAAATTTATTTATTTTAGTTGGGGGCTAATTACTTTACAATATTGTAATAGTTTTTGCCATACATTGACATGAATCAGCCATGGGTTTACATGTGTTCCCCTTCCTGGACCTCCCACCCACCTCCCTCCCCATCCCATCCCTCTGGGTCATCCCATTGCCCCGGCCCTGAGCCCTTGTCTCATGCATCGAACATGGAATGGTGTTCTGTTTCACATATGATAATATACATGTTTCAATGCCACTCTCCCAGAATGTCCCACCCTCACCCCCTCCCTCAGAGTCCATAAAATTGTTCTATGCATCTGTGTCTCTTATTCTGTCTCGCATATAGGGTTATCATTGCCATCTTTCAAATTCCATATATATGCATTAGTATACTGTATTGGTGTTTTTCTTTCTGGCTTACTTCACTCTGTATAATGGGCTCCAGTTTCATCCATCTCAGTAGACTGATAAATGTATTACTTAAAATAAAGAGTATTTTCCTCTTTATTTTGATACTCTCTGTTTAAAAGATTAAATAAAGATGTCTTTTAATTTCTTGGCTGCAATAATAACCATCTACAGTGATTTTGGAGCCCAAGAATATAGTCTATCACTGTTTCCATTGTATCCCCATCTATTTGCCATGAAGTGATGGGATTGGAGGCAATGATCTTAGTTTTCTGAATGTTGAGTTTTAAGCCAACTTTTTCACTCTATTCTTTCACTTTCATGAAGAGGATCTTTAGTTCCTCTTCACTCTCTGCCATGCAAGTGGTGTCATCTGCATATCTGAGGTTATTGATATTTTTCTGGCAATCTTAATTCTAGCTTGTGCTTCATCCAACCCAGCATTACACATGATGTACTCTGCATATAAGTTAAATAAACAGGGTGACAATATACAGCCTTGATGTACTCCTTTCCCTATTTGGAACCCGTCTGTTGTTCCATGTCCAGTTCTAACTGTTGCTTCTTGACCTGAATACAGATTTCTCAAGAGGCAGGTCAGGTGGTCTGATATTCCCATGTCTTTAAGATGCGAGACAGAATAAGAGACACAGATGTATAGAACAGTCTTATGGACTCTGAGGGAGAAGGTGAGGGTGGGACGTTCTGAGAGAATAGCACAGAAACATGTATATTATCATATGTGAAACAGAACACCATTCCAGGTTCGATGCATGAGACAAATGCTCAGGGCTGGGGCAATGGGATGACCCAGAGGGATGGGATGAGGAGGGAGGTGGGAGGGGGGTTCAGGATGGGGAACACATGTAAACCCATGGCTGATTCATGTCAATGTATGGCAAAAACCACTACAATATTGTAAAGTAATTAGCCCCCAACTAAAATAAATAAATTTATTAAAAAAAAAAAAAAGAATTTTCCACAGTTTGTTGTGATCCACACAGTCAAAGGCTTTGGCGTAGTTGATAAAGCAAAAGTAGATGTTTTTCTGGAACTCTCTAGCTTTTTTGCTTTCCTTATATTGCAGCTATATATTGGAGCTGAGGCATGTAAACTGCGCTGAGCAGACAAGTGCCAGTGGGTTGTCTCTGGCCTTCCTTTGCTGGGAGGATGGGACAAGAAAACTCAGTTTTGTTTTTGACATGAGTGATTCCATTTGGGGTCTAATTTGGTTACTTTAAAAAACCCTTTCCTATCTTCTTTTCTTTATGTTCTTCAAATAATACCACCTTTTCATAGCTGGAGACTTTATTCTCTTATTTTTGTTTATTTTTAATTAAAAAAAAATTGAAACCACTGCATGTCATATGGCGTCTTAGTTTCCCAACCAGAGATCAAACCTGCACCCCTTGCACTGGAAGTTTGATGCCTCAAGCACTGGACTGCCAGGAAAGTTCCTTTTTATTCTTCAGGAGCAGAAATATTTGACAATTGTTGTTTTTATGCTCCAGTGCTTGTCTTGACAAATAGTAAACCAAACAGTAAATCTTGACAAATAGTAAACTGAGGTTTAAAAAAGGAAGTGGTGAAGATGTAAATGCTAAGAGGAGAGAAGCAGTGTTTCATAATCTGGTATATATTTAAGGTTCTGATAAATAGCATATTTTCTGTCCATTTGTTTGTTTTTTGCTAGTCTCTCTGCCTTATGTCCTCTTTTCCTCTGACTATATTAAATGATTCATATTAAATGAACAGAAAGTAAGCCCCAGTAGCTGCATTCATCTCTCTTACACTTACCTTGGTCAGTGCTCAGTTGCTCAGTTATGTCTGACTTTTTGAGACACCAAGGGATGTAACCTGCCAGGTTCCTCTTTCCATGGAACTTCTCAGGCAGGAATAATGGAGTGGGTTGCCATTTCCTCCTCCAGGGGACCTTCCTGACCCAGGGATTGAACCCACATCTCCTGCATTCGCAGGTGGGTTCCTTACGCTGAGTCACTGGGGAATAGTTCCACAGTGTCCGTGGTTGCCTCAGGCCAGGAACCCTGACTGAGTCGTTCACCTTATGTTCTGCTTTAAGCAAGTTTTGTGTTTCCCTTTCATTTGTGAAGGTTATAATCCTACACTTTAGTTTCTACTCTTCATTTTATGTTAGTATTACTTCACTTTCTTATCCTTCTGCTAGAGCTATCTAATACTCAAATCTGAATATATTTATTGCTTAAAAACTCTCAAAACTTTTCCTGCCTTTTGCATTTTCATTGTGTGTTTGTTAGCATCCTCAATGCAACTGTAAATTTCTTCATTTGTTTCACATCCAACAGTCAGCATGATGACAGGACTTGATTATTCACTTGGTAAGATAACATAAAATTATGTTTAAGATTTGAATCTTGAGTACTTTCTTTTCATAAATCTGTGCTGAACTGTAACCCAGTTCTGCTTTCCCTATGTAGATGTATAATTGAGGAAAAAAAATCACAGAAAATATTATAAAAATAATCATAGGGAAATGCTTTCTCCTATTTATGTGCTTCTGGAATTCTAATGATGTTCACTGACATCACACAGAGGCTGAAAGAGAGAATGATGATTTTATATTAAAGTTGCTTTTGAATAAAACTTTCAAATGCCAGAAATCATTTTTTTACATTTCTTTGTTTCATAATAGCTGCTTAGCACTCTATTAAGCATCATGTTTCTTAGCATAATTATTGAATAAAATGTGTGTTTGAAGACTTGCTTAAGGCTGAAAACCTGGATTCTGGAAATAACCGCTCCAGCACGACTCAGATACACTGGCTGAACTTCAAGTAGGTTGAGACTACAGGACTCATTCTGCGCTTCACCTATCAATGGTGGGTGGGAAATAAAGCACGTAACTATAGATCCAGGCAATGTTCACATGTTTGAAGGTGTCTAAGGACAACCCAAGCTCTTCATACTACTGATAGACACACAGACATACACGTGTGAGTGCGCGCGCATACACACACACACACACACACACGGCAACATTTGTTTCATAAAGGACCTTTTAAATTTAAATAGGCATGTTTTGAAAATAAACTCCAGTAACTATCATCATTGATATTTTTTTTTCTGATATAGATAGTAGCCAGTGTTGTATAGCAACATATACCCCCATATGTTCACACACACACACACACACACACAAATCATTTATTCTTGTAAAAAGACCAAAATTAACATCACTTAACTGTTTACCTACAACTAAGAGACAGCTTATAAACTAGGTAAATATGTGAAATTATACAACCATTATTTTCAGTAAATATTTGCTTGGTGCTACTGATTTGATTAACTCTCTGTGAAAGAAAAAAGAAAGAAAAGTCTCTCAGGCATGTCCGACTCTTTGCAGCCCCATGGACTGTAGCCTACCAGGCTCCTCTGTCCATGGGATTTTCCAGACAAGAGTACTGGAGTGGATTGCCATTTCCTTCTCCAGGGTATCTTCCTGACCCAGGGATTGAACCCAGGTCTCCCGCATTGAAGGCAGACACTTAACCATCTGAGACACCAGGGAAGACTCTCTGTAATTCTCTGTGACTCACCTCCAAATGTTACGCCCAATATTCATCATTTGAGTTGGTACAATACTAGTTCTTCCAGGTAAACACTCATATAGTACTCCATTTTATTTATATTCTAATATAATATCATGATATTGTAATTATTTACTTACATGTATGATTACATCCAAAACTATGAGCTTCTCAGTGCAAAAAGGGGCTTATTTATTGCTTTATGTATAATAACTAAGGAAATTAGCAGGCAATCAACATGTGCTTGTGGAATAAATGTATAAATAAGTGAATGGATGAATACATAAATGAATTAATAAAATAGTAAGCTAGATGTTAGCTTATAAATTGATTTCAAGTATTCAATATTTGAAAAAGATTTCAAGCTGTGTGTTGGCTTCAGTTTATATACACCTGCATGCTTTGATACACATGTGTATGTTTGAGTGCACACACATACACACATAACACAATCTGAATTTCTACAATGTGCCAGGCATTTATACACAGTGATTTATGTCCAATTTTATTGACCTTCACTTTATATATGAGAAAAGTGGCTCAGAGGGATTGAAACTTACTCGAGGTCATTTAACCAAAGAAGTGACTTGCAAACTATAATTGCATGATTTCGAGGCCTGTGAATTTTTATTACAGAATGATTGGAAATTTTGATATTCTCTACTAATATTATACACTGATGAAACAACTCTCCCAAATCCCATCACTGATAATTGGACTTGATAATACAGAAAACAGGAATACCAACAATAGGCTAAATACAAGTGTCATAAAAATGCTCTGTAAAAATGGGTCTGTAGAATCTTAACTTCCAAGAGACTTTGAAAGTCTAACAATTAATTAAATATAAAAAAATGTCTTTAGATTTGAATCAGAAGCAATCCTACATTGATAAATACTTGTGGCGATAATAAATGACAAAGAGTTGAAGCAATAGAGACATCATTAACTTTTCTCGGAAAATAGTGGATCAAAAGCATTGTAATAGGTATTACTGTTGTTGTTGTTTAGTTGCTAAGTCATGTCTGGCTCTTTTGCGACCCTATGGACTGTAGCCCCCCAGGCTCCTCTGTCCATGAGATTTTCCAGATAAGAATACTGGAGTGGGTTGCCATTTCCTTCTCCAGGGTATCTTCCTGACCTAGGAATTGAACCCTTGTTTCCTGCATTGGCAGGCAGATTCTTTACTAATGAGCCACCAGGGAAGCCCTGTAATACCTACTGGGGAAAAAGAAAATGTTTAGTAGCTAGGCTTCTTGTTTCCAAGTGATAACCAACATTTATTTTTGGTTAAGGATGAATTGAGTTGTATCATTGCATTGTATTTTTAACTATTGGTTGAGCACCTACTATGTATCAGAATTTTTGCTATTGTGCTGGAACACTGCAGGGAAGTAAAAATAAATGTCTTTGTTCTAAGACTTTTAGATTTTATTATTAAACATATGCATTAAATAAGTGAATATAAACTTATGATAGTATTACAATATGGAAATATACATAATATTATAGGAATGTAATAAAATAATATATGAAAGTGGGAGAAACAATATAGTGTAAGGAGCAGGAAAAATCACTCAATGGAGCAAACATTTAACGTGAAAATTATAGGACCCTCCATGAGTCACATGTATTAGTGGTTGTTTAGTCACTAAGCGTATCCGACTCTTGCGACCACATGGACTCTAGCCTGCCAGGCTCCTCTGTCCATGGAATGCTCCAGGCAAGAATATTATAGTGGGTTGCCTTTCCTTCTCCAGGGGATCTTACTTACTGAGGAATCAAACCTGGGTCTATTGCCTTGCAGGCAGATTTCTTTACCTGAGCTACAAGGGAAGATACATGTATTAGATGTCACCTTAAAATAAGGCTTGTGGTAACATAACTCTGACTTGCCTTTCTATCAAAATCTAAAGTTAATTACTTATGAGAGCCAATGCCATCTATGTTGTGCCAGTTTAGTTATCACCTAGGCAGGCGAGTTTTGTTTTTGATTTTTAAAGGTTTTTTGATGTGGAACATTTTTAAAGTATTGATTGAATTGTTACAATATTAATTCTGTGTTATGTTTTGGTTTTTTGGCCCTGAGACATGTGGGGTCATAGCTTCTTGGCCAGGGTTAGAATTGCACTCTTGGATGGGAGAGTTGGACTGTGAAGAAAGCTGAGTGCCTAAGAATTGATGCTTGAACTGTCATGTTGGAGAAGACTCTTGAGAGTCCCTTGGACTGCAAGGAGATCCAACCAGTCCATCCTAAAGGAGATCAGTCCTGGGTGTTCATTGGAAGGACTGATGTTGAAGCTGAAGCTCCAATACTTTGGTCACCTCATGCGAAGAGTTGACTCATTGGAAAAGACCCTGATGCTGGAAAGATTGGGAGCAGGAGGAGAAGGGGACAACAGAGGATGAGATGTCTGGATGGCATCACTGACTCAATGGACATGAGTTTGGGTAAACTCTGGGAGCTGGTGATGGACAGGGAGGCCTGGCGTGCTGTGATTCATGGGGTTGCAAAGAGTCGAACACGACTGAGTGACTCAACTGAAAATACACCCAAACCGCTTTGCACAAATACTGAAGAATGTCTTCAAAAGAAGATCTTCATTTTTTTCTCTTCCTCTAAGCTTTATGACTCTTTGATGGTATATTAACTCTAATAGATAAAGTTATCTCTAAGACAGGTTTTTTTTTGTCCTCTAAGTATAAGCTTCCCCGAAGGAAAAGACAAAGATTATATGCCATGATATTAAGAAGTTTCTTCCTGAAAGTTTGGTAGGAGTATGTAAGAAATGTATGTGCTCACCTTTGAAGTAACGTATGAAGCGCTCATTTTAATGTAGGAAATAAAGCAGTCTCGCATTTCAGACTGGGGAAATAAGACAGAAAGGATTTTCATTTTTACTCTTTTTATTTTGTAAGTTAATTTTTAATTAGAATATTCTTGTAGGTATGTAGAATTGTTACCTTACTGAAATAGCTAAAAAACCCTAAACTAGAAGAACTTCAGAAGATGGAAGAATTTTTAATTTTTTAACAGAATTTTACATTTTAAATTATGAAGAAGGTACTTCCCTGGCAGAAGAGTGGTTAAAAGTCCACACTCCTAAGAGGCACAGGTTCAAGAAAAGATTGCCAACAGAAAGCTACTTCAGTAGTAAATGGCACAGTGTTGCAGAAGAATTCTTTACCATCTGAGCTCCCAGGGAAACCCACAAAATATACAGTGGAGGAATTTTGGAAGAGACAAATCAGTCCTGGGTGGAGGCTTAAGGAAGAGTCAGAGCAATTTGTACGGGGAGGAGGCATTGAAATGAATTCTGCAAAATACATACAAGTTAATAAGGTAACTTTCCACACTGCTGGGAAGAGGAGAGAGAGCAATAAGGGAGAGTAATATATCTACCGATATAGAATAAAGGAAAAGAGGACACTGGAATTAGAATTGTGTTCAAATTAAATGAATGTTAAAGTGATGATTATTTTATGATCCTTTGACTTTTATACTGAAAACAATGCAGAACCTCTGAAAATTTGCAACAAGGACATCAAGGATATCAAGATTTAAGTTCTAGAAAAGTCATCAGCAGTATCCACAGTGAGCATTCATGTATGTCAATCTGTCTATGTTAGCAGCAATTGAATTTTTTGTTGTAAATACATCCTCCTTGTTGGATGTTTTGGAAAAAAGAAAAATATATTGCCTTGAATTGCATTTTCTACACTCTAGTAAAATATAAGCTTCCTGATGATGGAGACCATAACTTTTATTCACACAGTATTTCACAAAAGAAAATATTAATGACCAGGTTTTGAGTTGATTGACAGTCACCTTTGTTTGGGGATGTTAGAATGCATGCCAGATTATATGGAATGCAGTTTTAGTATGTTTCTGTTTGTAAATGCTGTTGCTCCCTTCCTTTGCAACCTTCAGTTTCACTGAATTCTATTTTAGCCTTAAAAAAATAAAAAAACTAAAGAAACATTAATTATAGGTATCTTGGGAAGATAAGAAGATGAATTGACTTTTCTGCTTCCACATACCAGATCTCAGTGGTAAAATAAAGTATTTTTCCCCTTGTCTTTTTTAAAGGGGATTATTTTGTAGAAGTCCAACGCTTCCAAGAAATTGGTAGTGTTTATTGCTTGTCTCTAATGGAAATTACATTTTATGGGGAATTGAGATTGATTATCCTTATCTTGACAAGTGAAGATTGAGGGCATATACTATGGAATAGTGTACTGTCTCAACATCAAAGGGGAAATATTTAACACCTTAGTTACTAAGTTTTTAAGACCAGGATTATACAAAGGGTCTATTTAATGCAATCGTTTCTAATTTTCAAATTAATGGTATATAAAATCTATATATTCATTGGTCTGTTTTCCTAAAGGCAACAAAAAATCCCATTTTATTGATTAAAAAAATCTAGCCTGGTCTCAATTTTATCTTTATCAATAATAATAAGAAACATGGGATATAATTATGATTGTTATGAGAAACTTAAGCATGCAATTCCCTAACATCGGGTATAGAAAGATAGTAAAGAATTTACAATAACATTGGTCCCTATAAATTATATTTTTCAAATGTCACTCACAACCTATTTTACTAGAAATTAGATAAGGAATTTACTAGAAATTAAATCAAAAAGTTAAATAAAAAGAATATATTGTCAAATAATATAAAATATAATCTTAACAATATAGTTTCTAAGAAATAAAAATTTAAAGTTCCATTATATTGTAATTTAGTTTATAAAACCAGTGTAGGTCCCTTGTATTATTCATTGTATTAATGCCAACAACTTAAAAAGATGATTAAAAGTAACCAAGGCCCAATTAAAAACTTAAATAAATTCCAGAGATATAATGCACAACATAATAACTATAGTTAACAGTACTGTATTGCGTATTTGAAAGTTGACAAGGGAGTAGATCTTAAAATTTCTCGAGATAAAAAATATTGTAACGGGGGAGGGGGCTAAGATGGCGGAGGAATAGGACGGGGAGACCACTCTCTCCTCCACAGATTTATCGAGGGAACATCTGAACGCTGAGCAGACTTCACAAAACTACTTCTGAACGCTGGCAGAGGACGTCAGGCATCCAGAGAGACAGCGCACCATCTTCGAAAGCAGGTAGGAGAAATTGTGGAACATAAAAAGAGAGACAAACGAGTTGGGGACGGAGACCTGTCCCAGGGAGGGAGTCGAAAAAGAGGAGAAATTTCCAAGCACCAGGAAACCCTCTCACCGGCGGGTTTGGGGGAAGATTTCGAACCGTGGAAGGCAACATAACTGGGAGAAAAAATAAATAAAACCCACAGATTGCATGCCTAGGGGCAACTCCCAGCAAGGAACCCCAGACGTTCGCGTCCGTCACCAGCAAGTGGGGGCTGAACGGAGAGGGGCGGGCGGCGCTGCTTGGGGTGAGGACTGGGCCCGAACGCCCTGAGGGCAATCTGAGGGAGCTGACGTGAGATAGTGGCCTGGACTGTGGGACAGCCAGAGAGAGAGAACTGTCCCGCGAAGGGCCCAAATCTAAAGCACTGCCGGCCCGCTCACAGAACAAAGGACTGAGCGATACCAGAGGAGAGCTAGCCGGCTGCGGACCGCCCCATCCCCCGCCGGACACAGCAGGCAGGCGGGGCCAGCCAGAGCCGGAAAGGGGCAAACTCGGCCCCAGAGAGGGCACCCCCTACCAATCTGCAAACAGGCTCCCAGTTTCTAAGCAAAGACTGCCTGAGATCCCCGAGGGTCGACAGCCACCGGGAGGGTCACAACCAGAGACCAGCTCCCCAGAACCGACACAAAGCACACCGGAGCCGGGCGTGCCCGTAAACCGAGGCGGGGACCAGGGAGGTGATAAGCCGCACCGCCCCAGCAGGGGAGAGTGTGCTCGCCAAACTCCTGGCCGCCTGAGCTGCTCCGACTGGGAACGGCACAAACCGCGGGCGCAACCGAGTCTGCACCTTTGTGGAGTTCCTGGGAACTGAGCGGCTTAGACCCGGGAAGTGCACGCATCTCAGGGCCCACTCCCTGGCTGAGTAACCTGAAGCCTGAGCAGGGTAGACGGGGAAAGCACACACACCGTGAGCGGGGGCGAACCCAGTGCGGCCGAGACACTGTGAGCTCTCCACACACATGCCAGTGATATAGGTTTGCAGTGTTCCTCCCTCCCCACAGCACGACTGAACAAGCGAACCTAAAGAGACCGCCTCCGCCCCTTTGTGGCAGGGCGGAAATTAGATACTGAAGAGACCTCCAAACAGAAGCCAAATAAGCAGAGGGAAGCGCGTTGGAAGTGACAGGCCAACAGATTAAAATCCCTGTGGTTAACACCGACTGCATTGAAAGGGGCCTATAGATCTTGAAAAGTATAAGCAGGAACAAGGATCTATCTGAAACTGAACAGACCCCACACTGCTCACAACAGCTCCAGAGAAAGTCCGGGATATATATTTTTACTATTATCATATTTTTTTTTAATTTTAATGTTGTTTAAAATTTTTTTAAATTTTTTTCTTTCTTTTTTCTTTAAGTCCTCTATTACACCTTTAATTTTCATATTCATAACCCACTATTACCTTGCAAAAAAAAAACCCTATTTTTAAAGCAAACTGCATACATATATCTTATACCTTTTGTGTTTTCTTTTTTTTTTACTGTTTTTTTCCTGTTTTACTTTTTTTCCTGTTTTACTGTTTTTTTTCTTTTTACACTGTTTTCTTCTTTTTATATTGTATGTTTTATAAGAGTATAACCTCTACTCTAGATTTTTAATCTTTGTTTTACATATTTGATATCAATTTTTTACATTTAAGAACCCAATCTTTAGTACCCGTTTTTACTCAGGAGTGTGATTACTGGCTTGATTACTCTCTCCCCCTACTGATGCTCTTTCTTCTCCCCCAGGGAACCTCTATCTCCCATCCTCTTCCTTCTCTTCTCAACCCAATTCTGTGAATCTCTGAGGGTGTTCTGGGTACCGGAGAACATTTCGGGAACAGAATACTGCCCAGATCTCTCTCTTCCCTCTTGATTCCTCCCTTTCTACTCATTCTCACCTCTATTACCTTCCTCCCCCATCTCTATGTATCTCTGTGAACCGCTCTGAGGGTTCCAGACTGTGGAGAGCACAGAGGGAATTGCTTACTTGCTAGACTGCTCTCTCCACGTCTGAGTCCCCCTCTTCTCCTCCTGGTCACTTCAATCCCCCCTCTCCCACTTCACCTCTCCATGTAACTCAGTGAACCTTGCTGGGTATCCCTCACTGTGGAGAATCTTATCACCATTAACCTAAAAGTTTTATTATTGATGCTGTATGGATGGAGAAGTCTTGAGGCTACTGCAAGAATAAGACTGAAAGCCATGGGAAACATTAATTAATAAGAGATCATCCAATAGCCTCCACATATACACTGAAACCAAGCTCCACCCAAGAGCCAATAAGTTCCAGAGCAAGACATACCACGCAAATTCTCCAGCAACACAGGAACATAGCCCCGAGCATCAATATACAGGCTGCCCGGAGGCACACCAAATCCATAGACATCTCAAAACTCAATACGGGACACTCCATTGCACTCTAGAGAGAAGAAATCCAGCTCCACCCACTAGAACACCAACACAAGCTCCCCCAACCAGGAAACCTTGAGAAGCCACCCGTCCAACCCCACCCACAGTGAGGAACCTCCACAATAAAGAGGAACTTCAAACTACCAGAATAGAGACAGGCCACGCCTAACACAGCAATCTAAACAAGATGAAAAGGCAGAGAAATACTCAGCAAGTAAAGGAAAATGAGAAATGCCCACCAAACCAAACAAAAGAGGACGAGATAGGGAATCTATCTGAAAAGGAATTTAGAATAATGAGAGTAAAAATGATCCAAAATCTTGAAAGCAAAATGGAGTTACAGATAAATAGCCTGGAGACAAGGATTGAGAAGATGCAAGAAATGTTTATCAAGGACCTAGAAGAAATAAAAAGGAGTCAATATATAATGAATAATGAAATAAATTGGAGATAAAAAACACTCCGGAGGGAACCAACAGTAGAATAACGGAGGCAGAAGATAGGATAAGTGAGGCAGATGATAGGATAAGTGAGGTAGAAGATAGAATGGTGGAAATAAACGAAGCAGAGAGGAAAAAAGAAAAAAGAATCAAAAGAAATGAGGAAAACCTCAGGGACCTCTGGGACAATATGAAACGCCCCAACATTCGAATCATAGGAGTCCCAGAAGAAGAAGATAAAAGGAAAGGCCATGAAAAAATACTTGAGGAGATAATAGTTGAAAATTTCCCTAAAATGAGGAAGGAAATAGTCACAGAAGTCCAAGAAACCCAGAGAGTCCCAAACAGGATAAACCCAAGGCGAAACACCCCAAGACACATATTAATCAAATTAACAAAGATCAAACACAAAGAACAAATACTAAAAGCAGCAGGGGAAAAACAACAAATAACACACAAGGGGATCCCCATAAGGATAACAGCTGATCTTTCAGTAGAAACTCTTCAGGCTAGAAGGAAATGGCAGAACATACTTAAAGTAATGAAAGAGAATAATCTACAACCCAGATTACTGTACCCAGCAAGGATCTCATTCAGATATGAAGGAGAATTCAAAAGCTTTACAGACAAGCAAGAGCTGAGGGAATTCAGCACCACCAAACCAGCTCTCTAACAAATGCTAAAGGATCTTCTCTAAACAGGAAACACAGAAAGGATGTTTAAACACGAACTCAAAACAACAAAGTAAATGGCAACGGGATCATACTTATCAATAATTACCTTAAATGTAAATGGGTTGAACGCCCCAACCAAAAGACAAAGGCTGGCTGAATGGATACAAAAACAAGACCCCTATATATGCTGTCTACAAGAGACCCACCTCAAAACTAGGGACACATACAGACTGAAAGTGAAGGGATGGAAAAACATATTTCATGCAAACGGAGACCAAAAGAAAGCAGGAGTCGCAATACTCATTTCAGATAAAATAGACTTTAAAATAAAGGCTGTGAAAAGGGACAAAGAAGGACACTACATAATGATCAAACGATCAATCCAAGAAGAAGATGTAACAATTATAAATATATATGCACCCAACATAGGAGCACCACAATATATAAGGCAAATACTAACAAGTATGAAAGGGGAAATTAACAATAACACAATAATAGTGGGAGACTTTAATACTCCACTCACACATAAGGATAGATCGACTAAACAGAAAATTAACAAGTAAACACAAACTTTAAATGATACAATAGACAAATTAGATTTAATTGATATTTACAGGACTTTCCATCCCAAAACAATCAATTTCACCTTTTTCTCAAGTGCACACGGAACTTTCTCCAGGATAGATCACATCCTGGGCCATAAATCTAGCCTTGGTAAATTCCAAAAAATTGAAATCATCTCAGCCATCTTCTCTGACCACAACGCAGTAAGATTAGACCTCAATTACAGGAAAAAAACTATTAAAAATTCCAACATATGGAGGCTAAACAACACGCTTCTGAATAACCAACAAATCACAGAAGAAATCAAAAAAGAAATCAAATTATGCATAGAAACGAATGAAAATGAAAACACAACAACCCAAAACCTATGGGACACTGTAAAAGCAATGCTAAGGGGAAGGTTCATAGCAATAAAGGCGTACCTCAAGAAACAAGAAAAAAATCAAATAAATCAACTAACTCGACACCTAAAGCAACTAGAGAAGGAAGAAATGAAGAACCCCAGGGTCAGTAGAAGGAAAGAAATCTTAAAAATTAGGGCAGAAATACATGCAAAAGAAACAAAAGAGACCATAGCAAAAATCAATAAAACTAAAAGCTGGTTTTTCGAGAAGATAAACAAAATTGACAAGCCATTAGCAGGACTCATCAAGAAACAAAGGGAGAAGAATCAGATCAACAAAATTAGAAATGAAAATGGAGAGATCACAACAGACTCCACAGAAATACAAAGGATCATAAGAGACTACTACCAACAGCTATATGCCAATAAAATGGACAACTTGGAAGAAATGGACAAATTCTTAGAAAAGTATACCTTTCCAAAACTGAACCAGGAAGAAATAGAAGATCTTAACAGACCCATCACAAGCACGGAAATCGAAACTGTAATCAGAAATCTTCCAGCAAACAAAAGCCCAGGACCAGACGGCTTCACAGCGGAATTCTACCAAAAATTCAGAGAAGACCTAACACCTATCCTACTCAAACTCTTCCAGAAAATTGCATAAGATGGTAAACTTCCAAACTCATTCTATGAGGCCACCAACACCCTAATTCCAAAACCAGACAAAGATGCCACAAAAAAGAAAACTACAGGCCAATATCACTGATGGACATAGATGCAAAAATCCTTAATAAAATTCTAGCAAACAGAATCTAACATCATATTAAAAAGATCATACATCATGACCAAGTGGGCTTTATCCCAGGAATGCAAGGTTTCTTTAACATCCGCAGATCAATCAATGTAATACACCACATCAACAAATTGAAAGATAAAAACCATATGATTATTTCAATAGATGCAGAAAAAGTCTTTGACAAAATTCAACATCCATTTATGATAAAAACCTCCAGAAAACAGGAATAGAAGGAACATATCTCAACATAATAAAAGCTATATATGACAAACCCACAGCAAACATTATCCTCAATGGTGAAAAATTGAAAGCATTTCCCCTAAAGTCAGGAACAAGGCAAGGATGCCCACTTTCACCACTACTATTCAACATAGTTTTGGAAGTTTTGGGCACAGCAATCAGAGCGGAAAAAGAAATAAAAGGAATACAGATAGGAAAAGCAGAAGTAAAACTCTCACTGTTTGCAGACGACATGATCCTCTACATAGAAAACCCTAAAGATTCTACCAGAAAATTACTAGAGCTAATCAATGAATATAGGAAAGTTGCAGGATATAAAATTAACAGAAATCCCTTGCATTCCTATACTCCAATAATGAGAAAACAGAAAGAGAAATTAAGGAAACAATACCATTCACCATTGCAACAAAATAATAAAATACTTAGGAATGTATCTACCTAAAGAAACAAAAGACTTATATATAGAAAACTATAAAACACTGATGAAAGAAATCAAAGAGGACACAAACAGATGGAGAAATATACCGTGTTCATGGATTGGAAGAATTAATATAGTGAAAATGAGTATACTACCCAAAGCAATCTATAGATTCATTGCAATCCCTATCAAGCTACCAATGGTATTTTTCACAGAACTAGAACAAATCATCTCACAATTTGTATGGAAATATAAGAAACCTCGAATAGCCAAAGCAATCTTGAGGAAGAAGAATGGAACTGGAGGAATCAACCTGCCTGACTTCAGGCTCTACTACAAAGCCACAGTCATCAAGACAGTATGGTACTGGCACAAAGATAGAAATATAGATCAATGGAACAAAATAGAAAGCCCAGAGATAAACCCACGCACCTATGGACACCTTATGTTCGACAAAGGAGGCAAGAATATACAATGGAGAAAAGACAATCTCTTCAACAAGTGGTGCTGGGAAAACTGGTCAACCACTTGTAAAAGAATGAAACTAGAACACTTCCTAACACCATACACAAAAATAAACTCAAAATGGATTAAAGATATAAATGTAAGACCAGAAACTATAAAACTCCTAGAGGAAAACATAGGCAAAACACTCTCCGACATAAATCACAGCAGGATCCTCCATGATCCACCTCCCAGAATATTGGAAATAAAAGCAAAAATAAACAAATGGGACCTAATTAAAATTAAAAGCTTTTGCACAACAAAGGAAACTATAAGCAAGGTGAAAAGACAGCCTTCAGAATGGGAGAAAATAATAGCAAACGAAGCAACAGACAAACAATTAATCTCAAAAATATACAAGCAACTCCTGCAGCTGAATTCCAGAAAAATAAACCACCCAATCAAAAAATGGGCCAAAGAACTAAACAGACATTTCTCCAAAGAAGACATACAGATGGCTAACAAACACATGAAAAGATGCTCAACATCACTCATTATTAGAGAAATGCAAATCAAAACCACAATGAGGTACCATTTCACACCAGTCAAAATGGCGGCTATCCAAAAGTCTACAAGCAATAAATGCTGGAGAGGGTGTGGAGAAAAGGGAACCCTCTTACACTGTTGGTGGGAATGCAAACTAGTACAGCCACTATGGAGAACAGTGTGGAGATTCCTTAAAAAACTGGGAATAGAACTGCCATATGACCCAGCAATCCCACTGCTGGGCATACACACTGAGGAAACCAGAATTGAAAGAGACACGTGTACCCCAATGTTCATCGCAGCACTGTTTACAATAGCCAGGACGTGGAAGCAACCTAGATGTCCATCAGCAGATGAATGGATAAGAAAGCTGTGGTACATATACACAATGGAATATTTCTCAGCCATTAAAAAAAATACATTTGAATCGGTTCTCTTGAGATGGATGAAACTGGAGCCCATTATACAGAGTGAAGTAAGCCAGAAAGAAAAACACCAATACAGTATACTAATGCATATATATGGAATTTGAAAAATGGCAACGATAACCCTATATGCGAGACAGAATAAGAGACACAGATGCATAGAACAGTCTTATGGACTCTGAGGGAGAAGGTGAGGGTGGGACGTTCTGGGAGAATAGCGTTGAAACATGTATATTGTCATGTGTGAAACAGAACACCATTCCATGTTCTATGCATGAGACAAATGCTCAGGGCTGGGGCAATGGGATGGCCCAGAGGGATGGGGAGGAAGGTGGGAGGGGGGTCCAGGAAGGGGAACACATGTAAACCCATGGCTGATTCGTGTCAATGTATGGCAAAAACTACTACAATATTGTAAAGTAATTAGTCCCAAACTAAAATAAATAAATTTATTTAATAAAACAAAATATTGTAACTATATGAGCAGAAGATGTTAACTAAATTTATTGTTGTAATAATTTCACTATATATACCAAATCATTATGTTGTATATACTATGCTAATACAATATGTATCCCAGTTATATCTTAATAAAGCTAAAAAAATCTTTAAAAAATAATCAGCAACTGAGAATTCTATCTTATTCCTAATTTGGAAATAAGATTTTAAGGATGTATGAAAGTATATAAATAGGAAATGGTAACCCACTTCTGTATTGTTGCCTGGAGAATTTCATGGACAAAGGAGCCTGGTAGGCTACTGTCCTTAGGGCCACAGAGTTGGACACAACTGAGCTACTGTCACTCACTCATAAATACATATTTGATGATAAAACTTCTGAATCTCCTTTTATGGTCTCATTGTTTCACTGTTAAAACCACTAGGGATTAAACATAATACAAAATTTTGGAGAATATAATTGAGATAATTTTGAATGGACTAGTGCATAGATTTTTATGACAGAGGCATAGGGAAAGACTCACTTTTCTGAAAATATTTTCGGACTGTCACTTGATATTTCACTGCTTAAGAGTCATTTCTTGCATTCTAAAAAATGTTTTCAGCTGGATCATAAATACCTTCAGAGGAGGCAATCCAATCATTTTGTACCATTTCATGGCTTTATTTGTATCTAGTTATCGACTTGTATCCAGCTGACAACCAATATTAACACCGTGTATTTTGACATGGGGGAGAGCAGTAAGCATGAAGCATGAAACATTGTCCTAAGAAGGTTCCTCTGATTAACCACTGCACACCTCAAGTGTAGCCAGGAAGAGCTATCCCACCTAGAGGGACTGAAAACAAGGGTCATTGAGGAGGTCAGGAGCATGGAAGAGGAATACTGATCACCTGGGCTTGTTTCATGATTTTTGCCTAAGGCAGGATTTGACCTCAGGTAGCAGTAAGTATGTACCTATCAATGTTACACTAGAAATAATCTATAACATTCAGTTAATTTGCTTCACTTGCTGAGCAAGACTGCTTCCTTGGTTATCATTGTAAATATAATATCCGAATGTATAACACATAGGGTCATAGAGAAAACTGAACCTGTGGGAAATCCTTTGGCTTAATAGCATTTTATCTGGAAAATCAATGTACAAATCTCATTGAATTTAAATTATTGACCACCTTTATGTTATTAAATATTTACGCGTTGTCTGAAGGGAAAGGTTTACTGGCCATTTATATAATTCAAACTAGAGATAATTGCATTATACAATAGGATACACATTGGTTTTTTTTTTGTCTTTTATGTGAAATGGGTATATATTTTTGAAATAGAAGAAACTTTATACATTACTATTTTATTATGCAATGGCAGCCTGAAATTCAATTTATTTAGAAATGTGTCTTTGAATAATATGTTAACAAATATTTAATTTTTGGTATTGAAAAGGAGCAAAAAAAATGTATGCTGTCTTTTACAGAGCTTCGAAGAGAATTTATCGCAATGTTAATTTTAATTGTAGTTTACAAACAACTTTAAATTGCAATAGTGATGACATAGTTTTAAAAGATCAGCATATTATATAGACTTAGGGGTGTTGAATTTGTACATTGTGATAAGAAATATTAAAACTAGATTTGCATGCAATAGATAGAATTGTCTAAAGTTAATATAGTACAAGTGTTATTTGAAACTTCACATGTGTATAGAATGAACACAAAGAGTATTTGTTGAATCAAAGTATATGTAATTCCTAGGTGAAATATTTTATCTACATTTGCTTCACATGAGCTCTCAATAAATAATGTTAAAACACAAAAATCAGAATTATATAGTAGAAAGGCAGTATATGATTTCATGATTATTGTCAGAGTTTATGGGCTTAGACATTTTATCCCTTATTCAAGTAACCATCTCAGAGCCTGATTATCACTCCTTATTTTCATTTATGAATCTCAATAAATGTAGTACTGACTCTGTAGTTATTGCATATTTAACTTTATCCATCACTACTGCTAATGATTATTTGGCTCTGAGGATTAAATATATCCCCTTCAGCATGCCCTTTTCCTATTTTTCCTGAATGCATTAGCCCCTTTGACCTTCCTTAACCGATCAGGGGACCCAGTTCTAAGTTGAAGATCTGGGTCAATCCTTTATTTCTTTGATGTTGTCAAAGCAAGTGAATAATTGTTCATTGTGAAGTAATTGGGGGTAAAGGATATTTCAAGATATGTGAACTAAAATGTGGGAGGTGGATGACAAATAATAATTTTTGTTAATAATGTATCTAGTTTCTTCCTATTTAGGACCATTCTGTCCTAAGAATTCTGTGAGCTAAAAGATTCTTGTAATTTTAAATAGAATCCCCCCAAAAGATTTTTAATAAAACATATGTATAGTATACCATAAATCACTACACATCAGTGATATCAATATACAGTTAACAGCTAATCTTTTTCATGTAGAAAGCAATATTGAAATTAAGCAAACAAAGGCAACATGTAAAATGTAGTATTTGCAGTAAGTAGTGGAGAATACGGAGAAGGCAACGGCACCCCACTCCAGTACTCTTTCCTGGAAAATCCCATGGACTGAGGAGCCTGGAAGGCTACAGTCCCTGGGGTCGCTAAGAGTTGGACACGACCGAGCGACTTCACTTTCACTTTTCCCTTTCATGCACTGGAGAAGGAAATGGCAACCCACTCCAGTGTTCTTGCCTGGAGAATCCCGGGGATGGCGGAGCCTGGTGGGCTGCCGTCTATGGGGTCGCACAGAGTCGGACACGACTGAAGCGACTTAGCAGCAGCAGCAGTGGAGAACAATACCTTTTAGAAAGCAAATCCATATAGAGATTCCATTTTTACTATTCTGGGTCATTTTGGGTAGGGTACTTAACCTTTAAATTTCAGTGTCTTCTGTGCAATGAAACCATGCAAACATGCCAAGTATCTTCAAGGAGTAAATACCGCAATATACACAAAGCACCTGCCTGGTACCTGGCACATAGTAGGTGTGCACGGAATGGCCATTTTCTCGTTTCATCTTTTTCAGTCTTTACCTGATGAGTCTAATATTTCTCAGTATTTTACATCTATCTTTAGATGTGTCATTTGGTAATTATTTTCCTTCTTTCACGGAGAAGCCGAGCATACTCGCTGAAATTACAGTAAATAAATACTGTCTCATTTTTGAGCATGAATTCCAAGAAATCTCAAAGCAAGGGGTGTGACATTTGCCTCAACTGTAGTAACAGAGTCAAGAGGGGTATGAGATGCTCAAAACTTTATGATTCTTTGATTTCTTTCATTTTCGCATCCTCCCCGAGACCTTGGCAGCCATATTTTTTTACCACTGCAATCTCCTTAAAAACCTGATCTAAATTTACACCATACAGAAGTTTTCCCTGAATAAACAAATCTTACTTTAAGTTATCCTTTTCTCTGCATTTTATTAGTAATTATGCTAAGATACTAGAATAACATATCATATATTTGAACTGTAAATTTGATTTTCACTAATTTTGATAAGAGTTGAAAGGTTGTTACTTCCTTTTACATATTAAGAAAAGGTTTGCAAAGTAAATTGAAAATCTGAGTAAGATAATTTTGTGGGTGAGGGATATATTTGAATCATAACAGAAAATATTTTTCAAATATTTTTAAAAGTTTTAGAATCATTTTAATATAATTATTTGCTAATTAGACACAATAGCCGTTCATAAATATAATTTTAGCCAATCTATTGGCAACTCTACTTCGCTACATAGTTTAATATATTATAAGTAGTTAGAAAAATGAAGGCTGAGTTCTTTATACATAGCTCTCATTTAAATATTTCATTAATATTGAAAATATATATTCAAATTTTTTCCTATTGGTACATTTTAGTTGATTAATTTCCACTAAGCTGATCACTTTTTGTGTAACTACACTTCTTTTGGCCCTATAAGTATTCTAATATTTTAAGAGGTGTACATTCTATATCTTATAACAAACAAACAAAAAACTTGGAACTAAGTAAAAATCCCATTTTCCTCCACTGACGTCTTCATTTCTGTCCCAGTCCCATGATCTTGGCAAATGGTCTCAAATATTGCTACAAGCCTATCTGGATCAGCATTTTCATATATTTTTGTATAATTGTTCCTTATTATAATACCTCAGTGAAATCTAATATTTCATGTCTGAATTGAAGACATAATCATCCACCCAATTGCCTGTGATAGGTTCAGATACCCTCCAAACCATTCCTATTTTTTCTATCTATCTCCCTTACCACCTACATAAAGTCAGAGAATGAGCCCTATATACCTTAGCAAGACCTTCTTCATTGTGTGCCTGCCAACAAAACTTGGTTCAGGATATTATATGTTTTTATTATAGCTATCATAGCTATCTCTTAAATGATATATGTACAGTACTTCTAGTTACTTCTCATCTCCACATCAGTCTCCAATTTTTCCCCGTTAATAAAATTTTCTAATTCTTCTTCTTCAATCAAATCATATGCTGAATTGCTGAGTAATGTTTGCATGAGGATAATATCTAGACTTCAAAGCATATTGTGCAAAAAAATATTTTCTATTTTGCAGCTACTTGTTCTAAATCCATTCTTCACATCTGTCTATCGTTTTTTCCAAATGCATGCTTTATGTTTTAGTCATAATGGTCCCAGTATTCATCAGAAATAACAGTGTATTTCATTGTACTATATGTGTATGCACATATATAATTAATATACATATCATGTTAAAATGTATATAATTTCATGTTCTTGCTTCTTTCTGGATGATTCTGTAAACTTACTTTTCTTAAAATGTTCAGGAAATATTTTAACGTATGCCTCATATTTTACCAGGTTCTCTTAGAAACTTACAACCCCTATCACTCAATGTGGGTTAAATAATAATTACTCTGGATTCCCAAAGTACTTTGTATCTATATTATAACACTTCCAACATATTTATCAATTTATTTATGAATTTTCTTGAGTCAACTGAGGTCTTTAACTCATCTTTACCTTGAGGAGCTTCCAGTACAAAGATAGTCAATAAATATTAAATGAATGAATATAAATATGTTCAACTATTCTATAGAAACCAGCAACATAAGGTGAAAAAATGATGACTTTATAAAGAAGAAACAAAATCAGTGAGTCAAGGAGATTTTAAAAAAACTTCCCTTTAGAAATTTCATAGTATAGTACTTACCCTTTAAATAATCAAATTTAGAATCAAAATTTCATTAAATAATTAGGTTAGAATGAGAAAATTCTCTAATATCCCTAAGCTTTTAAGCTTTGGAGTTTGTAAGAGGCTAACTAATTAATTAGGAATATCACATGTACTTTTGTGTAATTATTTGTCTTCTTAATAGCAAAGTGGCTAATTCATGTTCCTTGTTAAAATGTTAGATTTATAACCATTTAGAAAATAAATCTTCCATAGTTCTGTCACCCACATTTAACAGTTATTGTATTTCATTTACTCATTTTCTCATTACTTTATCTTTAATTATACTCAATAAAATTTTAATCAGTTGTTTTGACATATTAAGGCATAATAGTATTAAATACACTAAGTAACCAACATCGTTAACTTAACTTTTTTTTGGACAGACAGCTAGACTGTGATAAATGTATGGAAATAAAATGAAAGATTCTTATTCTCCATGGAATATAATTTTGTTCTGTAAAGTTTTTTTAAAATGTAATAGCAACAAATATTTTTTTCAACATATCATTATTTGTTTTAAATGAATCTTTGCAATGGAATTGCTGGGTAAAGGATAAAGAACTCCTTAGGTTTTGAGAACACATTATCAAATCAGTTTCTAAGGTTATATAGATTTACATCTTTTCAGTAATGTTTAGGATGATACTTTTCAATACTGAGCCCCATGAATTTTTCAATCTTTACTTATTTGAGTATGATGTGCTCTCTCTTTATGTATATATGCATTTTTCTACTCTTCTTCAATCCCTATTCTAGTTTTAAAACCTACTTGTAATAATACTATCCAACCTTGATGAACAGTTTTAATAGGCCAAACACTGTTCGAAGGACTTGCATATATTATCTCGTATCACCATAGCACTTCTTTAAGAAAATATTGTTATCTATGAGTTTTAATATTTGATGATGCATTTATCTTTTATGTATTTTCTTTATGAAAAGGTAATTTCTATTTAATGTTTTGCCATTTTACAATTAAGTACTTTCTTTTTTATTTTTTATACTCAGTTATTTTTTGAGTTTTTATTGGGATGAAACACATCACATAAAATTTAATATTTTACCCTTTTAAGTGTACAGTTTAACCATTTTTAAGTGTACAGTTCAGCAGTTTTAGGTATGAATATTGTTTGTTCTTAAGAAAGAAGGAAATTCTATCACATGCTACTATGTGGATAAACATTGAGCACATTAAGTTTAATTTATTTTTAATAATTTAACTACTTTCTCATTACCAGTGTTTTATTTTTAATGCTATAACAGAAGAAATGGGAAGTATGACTTGATTAATACAAATGTTATAGCCAATTATTTGATAAGATCTATTCATTTTTATGACTATCACTGAATGTGACAGTTGATGAAAGATCCTGATGTACGGCATCAACTGTATAATCCAGGTATATTCATAGATCACAAAATAATTGCAGAAAGAGTGTTTTTTGTCAGAAACAGTCCAATATCTAGTGGCCCTGAAAGTCATATCGATATCAGTACCAACAGGATCATTTATCACCTCCCAAATATCAAGACAGCTAAAATTCTGCCTTCCACCATCCTATTCTTTAATCATGAACCTGGGGAATTATTGTAGCCAAAAATTGGCAAATTTGATTTCAAGAAGGAAGATCAAAGAGTTCCCTAACATTTAATTTAGTTGTGTTAGGTTTATATTCATGTCTAAATTTTGAAATACTTAAAGGGTTGAAAATTGAAACAGTATATTTTTAAACTTTTTACTCAAGTAGCTATCTTGTTTTATACAATGACCATTTCACAAGTATTTTTCTCTAGTAACCTCCTAATCAGACTTTTCTGCATCTCATCTTTCTCAAGTTCATGGGCTCTGACAGGGAAATAACTCACTATACTATTTTCTAGGCTGATGATAATAGTATGTATAGGTCATTCTGGTTTACAAGTCCAAATGAGTTTCAGTTTCCTGATAAATAAGACTCCTTGTAAATAACCTAAGAACATGCTCTTTCAAATACTGTTATTTACATCTTGCTAGCCTAAGAAAAAGAATATTGCCATTTTTATGGATTCATTAAACTAGTAGGGGGTTTCTGTATTGTTGATATTTTTCCCCTGAAATATAGTCTATATAAAAATTAATCTTTAAAAATAAAAATAAAAAATCTCTATACAGCATTATTTATTCAGACATGAAATTGGAAGAAGTTATCCCTCAAGGACCATAAACTACAGCCTAATATTTGATCCAGAAAGAAGAACAAAACAAAACAAATATCAAGGCAAGTAGAAAATGTGCTATTTTTCTGAAGCAATGAAAGTTGAGGATCAGGAATAGGGCTGCAAAGAAGTTCAAAAGATAGTCAGTGTTATTTCTGAGGATTAATATTCATTTGCTGGATATTATGACTGAGAAAATAATAACTTTAAATATAAACAAATATATCCAAAATTGAGAAACATTTAGCAATTATGTTAATTTGTAATGAGGAAGGAATAAGCAACTAGGAACTGAATGTGACAAATGAAACAATTGTATAATATATAGACTTATGGGGGGCAATATTCAGATAAATCCCCCCTTCAAATTTCAGTGATATTTTAGATATATTCCATCCACATACATTTTAGATATATTTCATCCACAAACAAGAAGTAAAATTTACTGCTTTAATCTTCTCAAGAGTCAAGAGTCTGGTTTCCTTAACTTCTACATAGCAGATCAAACAGTGTCTACCTTCCTGGATCAGCTGTATCCCCACACCCCATGTTACCCAGATAAGGGCTTTCCACTGTGTTAGCTAAGGGACTAGAGCCACCTCATACTCCACATTCTCCCGTGTTATCGATTAGCTGAAGGAAAGAGCTAGTCTCTCTAACTGCAGCATGGCTTAGGTACAGCTCTCGAAATCTACAATCACACACGTTCCCTGTTACTCAAATGACCAGAGGAATGTGATATGTTGGCTGGCTTCAGTCAGTCATGGCATGTTCTTAGAGCCTTTGTTGTTGTTCAGTGGCTCAGTCATGTCTGACTTTTTTGAGACCTTGTGTACTGTAGCCCTCCAGGCTCCTCTGCCCGTAGGATCTCTCACACAAGAATACTGGAGTGGTTTGCCATTTCCTCCTCCAGGATCTTCCCAACCCAGGGATCGAACTCAAGTCTCCTGCATTCCAGGTGGTTTTTTTTTTTACCACTGAACCATGTGAGAAGACCACTCTTAGAGCTGAGAGGAGAATAATTTTCACAGTAATAACACAAATAAGACTGGGAGAGGGGCAAATTTCCCAAACACAAAAAACCCAGGCTAATGTGAGTGAGAATAAAGGAAAAACGAGAACCAAGGAACACTTGGTCATGACAAACAATTTTATTAATACTAGTGGGACTGTAGAATAGAACAAGTATAAGTGTGATATAATGCAAATACAACTATAATTTTTTCTCCCACTTCCCCTCAGTTGGGGAGACATTTTTCTTCAGCCAGTAAATGACAACTCTGTCAAGCCTCATGACTCTTTTTTGTCATTTTCAGGTAATAGGGAATCCCAGCATTACTTTATTCATAAAATGAAGCCTTGATTCCTAAAGTAGAATGTTGGATACAGTGTATTCACCATTTCCACATTTATTCAGGAGTGAGTCTTTCCAGTATCCTTTTTTTCAGAGAGACACTGATTGCTGGTGTGCTGCTTGATTTTTAGAAGGAGAAATGATTGGCCTTCCTTGTTGCATATCCATATATTCACTTGGTGCAGTGACTAATCCCTCTAGGTTTGGAAATACCTGGAAAGAGGAAAGACAATGTACCCTGACTTGAACCTGTCTTAAGATGGCTTTGGCTGTTTGGAAATGACAGAGGTTTGAAGTTCACTCTGCTCTTTGGTGATGTCATGAAATATCCTGAAGTCTCTTGCTAAATTTCTCTGACTATATACATACCAAAGGAGTGGAGATTCTCCCCTTTAGCCACCTCTCCAGGCTTCTTTAGCTTCTTATTCTCAAGGGTTTTCCTCACATTCTTTGACAATTTCTCTTGGGTTAAATTCTATTTTACATAAATCTAGGTTGACTTTCCAGATGGCTCAGTGGTAAAGAATCCACCTGCCATTGGGAGAGATGTGGGTTCAGTCCCTGGGTTGGAAAGATCGCCTGGAGGAGGAAAAGGCAGCCCACTCCAGCATTCTTGCCCAGGAAATACCAATGGACAGAGGAGCCCAGCGGGCTACAGTCCATGAGTTGCAAAAGAGCCAGCATGACTTAGCAATTAAACAACAAATAAACAAAAAACAAAGGTAACAAAGGTTGACTTCCATGGTTGGGCCACACATGAGAGCCACACTGTTATATGTTTTACATTGCCATTGTTGGAAAAGCAATTATTTGCTAAATGTTAATTTCTGTTCTCTCTCTGCCTAGCTGTCTCAGGCTGATAGCCACATCCTCGTGTTTTGAGTTTCTTTAGACATTTCTTACATATCCATCCAGGATGCCCTGGTAGTTCTAACTGGACTCATATGAGCTGCCCAAGGGGGTTTCCTTGGAATTTCTTCTACTTGTACCTTCCCTTCTTTCTGTAAGGCAGTCAAAAGCATTAGCTTTTCTTCAAGAAATCGGCACAGATTCTTGTGACATTTTTAGATGAGTGAGGGGTTCCAAGTGACAAGAAATACATTCTGATTTCTAGTCCCTCTTACTTACCCGGTTCTTTATGTCTTAATTTGCAATTTAATTTAGAACTTTAGAATCAGTTACTGATGGCATTTCAGCTTAAGTTTTTTTCAATTTGAATAAGATTAGTTATCATTATACACACTATTTCTTAATGTTTCCTCACCAAAACAACCCATCTGATACATGACACATGAGAAAAAGATCCAAATATTTTCCAGTTAGGAACAAACCTTGACTTCTTCCTGTGTGATAATCTTATTTGAAAGTGCTTTACATATCCTAAGATATCCAATATTCTTAGGAGTTTATGACATATATACTAATACTATTTTAATTTTTCAAACGAGGAAATGACACATAAAAGCTGAAAATCACAGGCATTAATATGGCAGATATAGGACTTAATGTTAGATAAATGACTCTGGATCCCTAATTCTTAAGTGAAAGTGATCCGTAATTCTTAAGTGAAAGTGAAAGTGTGGCTCAGCAGTGTCCGACTCTTTTTGACCCCATGGACTGTAGCCCACTCGGCTCTTCTGTCCATGGGACTCTCCAGGCAAGAATACTGTAGTGGGTTGCAATTTCCTTCTCCACCTGTATTATATTTTTCTAAAGATTACCTAATATCTATGTTTCTCAAAGTATGTCATGTTACATAGAAAGCAATGTTGAGGACTTCCCTGGTGGTACAGTGGATAAGAACTCACCTACCAATTCAGGGAGCACAGGTTTGATCCTTGGTCTGGGAAGATTCTGCATGTCGCATGGCAACTAAATCTGTGCACCACAGCAACTGAGTCCGTGCTCTAGGACTTGGGATCCGCAACTACTGAAGACCATGAGCTACAACTACTGAAGCCTGCATGCTTTAAAGCCCAAGCTCCACAACAAGAGAAGCCACTACAATAAGAATCCCAAACATCACAATGAAGAGAAGCCTCCCTTACTGCAACTAAAGAAAGCCCGCACAGCAGTGAAGATCCAATGTATTCAAATATTAAATAAAATTAAAAATTAATTAAAAAAAGAAAGTAATGTTGAAAGAGAGTTACTTTTTTTTTTTTGTAAGAGTTAAATGGGCAGTTAAGTACAAAAAGGGAATTAGTCTATGACCAAGTATTAATATACTGTCTTTTTTAGTTCCAAGAAATCATTAAGCCCCTTCACTCTGAATTATATTTCTTACTAGCTGATATGTTTACGTGTCACAATTTACACTCTTTGAAACAGATTTTCCTTGAAGGCTGAAGCTGTTAGAGGGATGAATTTCCTAGAGAGAATACCAGAAATGACTCCTTCAGCACTGCAGACAGACCCACCGCTGGGTAAGTTTAAGGTCTATGTATGGATAAAGACTCATCTCAATAGCAACATAATGCTACTATACTTTTCCATGAGGCACAGCTTTGCTTGGTTAGTGATAAAATAGTAATCTAAAATGCTCATCACAGGAAGTTAAGCTTTCAAGTAAATATCAGTCTTATCATTTAGAAGAATCCAGTGGCTGGAAGTTCTTTTCTCTTTTCACAAGGATAAAACTTATTGCCTGTAACATAAGCATCTCTTGCTCTCCTTGCACGCAAGTTGCAATTCGGGTCATATGAAGTCATATCCTGCACACGGTGATTGTTTAATGTTATACTCCCATGCTGCACTAAGTACCATATCATTCATCCTAGATGACTCCCTTGAAAATTGCTTCTAAAAATTTGTGCCAAAAATGCTCATGAAGTGAACAATTTACTATCCATTCACTATTAAGATACTGAAAACTGTCACTTCAGGAAATTGGATACTGTACCCTGTAAAACATGTTCTGAAGCTTTGCTTCAACAATTACTACCTATCATCCATCAGCTTGTGAGTGTTGTGTTTAGTCAGTTGTTAAATTTAATACTGTAATAATGTTCAGATGTCAGGAAAACAGAAGTCCTGAAATCTCATTCTGTGTTTTAGTGAAAAAACTGAAAGTGTTCATGTTTTGCGTTTTGCTTGCTTTTTATATTTTCTCTATTTAGCTATGGACAAAGTCAAGTTATTTCTGGGTGCATAAAGGTTTGTTCTACATTTTTAAACATGGTTACTTTCACTGATGTTAACAGACACTGTTTTGACACCACTTGCAGATAATGTCAGATGTTGAAAACTAAGATTGTTATTTCAAGTCTTTCCCAAAACAGTCTATTATTATTTTCAATTTCTATCACATAAACTCTTCTTAATCTAGCGTTAACCCAATTTGCTTATTTTTGGCCAACTTTAATGCTTATAACAAGTAAAAAATGTATACCAGTAACAATAATTAAAATATTGGATAACAACTCAAATGTATGCTCAACTTCCAAAGTTTGACTTAAAATTTTGTTTCAGCATGAAGACCTTCCAGATTTTTTTCATCCTACAGTGATTTCTCCCTCTTCTGAAATCATGGCACTTATCATCTTTTCTGAAAAGTAATCAGGTCATTAGGTACAGTAGTTGACATCTTTTGAAGTATGATATTGCCATTTAACACGTGTTACTATTTCATGTTAAAATATCAATGTAATGAATATAATAAATGTGCCATTTGTTCAAACTCTTCTAGAAAATAGAAATAGAATGATGGATGATACTTCTGGCACTGAATGAGTCACTCAAAGTCTCTCTAACACAGATTTATTCTTTTTTTCTAAATGAGTCATATTTTCCTTCCATAAAATGTACAGTTATTAACTGTTCAATAAGTTTTGGTGATTTTATATACTTTATATAGATTTTATAGTCTTTGTAACCATCACGTACATTTCTATCATCTCATCTTCTCTTCCCCAGTGTCTACCACCATCCTACTATCTGGGGTAACTAGTCTCTGATTTCTATTACTATCCGTTAATTTTGCCTGACTTTGATTTCATAGAAATAGAATCATTTAGAATGTATTCTTAATGTATGTCTTCTTTGGTTTAACATAATATCTTTGAGATTAATTCATGTTACTGTATATGTCTCTAATTTATTTACTGTTGAGTCGAGATGAATAAAACACAATTTGTTTTCATTCCCTGTTCTTTGACATTTGAGTTATTTGAAAATGTTGGTGGAGTTCACTGGTGGTCCAGAGGTTAAGAATCCACACTTCCACTACAGCAGCCTTGGGACTAAGTAACGAAGGATTAAGCAACTAAAATGCAGGAACTAAGATACTGCATGCTGTGGCATGGCCAGAAAAAAAGAAGAAGAAAACATGTAGTCTCTCATGAGTCTATTTCTTAAACTGTCAAGTAAAATGAATATAAGCAATAGGTCTTGAGTAAATAGTCTAGGTTGGTGTTTTCATTGCAAAGAAAATCATAAATTGTCTTTGTAATCTCACTAAATTAGCTTATTATGGTAGCTTTATTGGTAGATTCTTTAGGCTTTGATAAGTAGATAATCATTCCATCTGTCACTAGAGACATTTTTTTTGCAAACTTTAAACTTTTTACTCTGTATTGGGTATAACTGATTAACAATGTTGTGGTAGTTTCAGATTGATTTTTTCTTCTCAATCTTTGTGTAATTAATTTTTCTTTTGTATTATTTCATCAGCTAGTAAGTATCTTTAGTGCAAAATTGAATTGAATTAGTGTGAGCAAACACCTTCACTTTGGGTGATAATATGGACCGTTAAGTGGACTTCCCAGGTGGTGCTAGTGGTAAAGAACCCACCTGCTAATGCTGGAGACATAAGGGTTATGGGTTCAATCCCTGGGGTGGGAAGATCTCAGGGAGGAGGGAATGGCAACTTACTCCAGTATTCTTGCCTAGCAAGTAGATGCTTTTTAACTAATTAAGGGAATTCTCATATTCCTATATTGCTGACAGTTTTTATGATGGAAGAGTGCTTAATTTTGTCAATAACATTTACTGCATTATTTGTCCCTTATTCTCTTAACATGCTAAATTTCATTGATTAATTTTCAAAGAATAACCCAATCTTGAACTTTTTGGATAAAACCCAATTGATTATAAGTAATTTACTCTCACTTTCTCTCTTTCTCTTTCTCCCTCCCTGTCTCTCTTAATATCTTACTTCTTTTTCATTGTTCTGTGATATCAGAGATAGGCTGGACTTGATAACTTCCTTCCATATTTTCGAAAAGTGATTTTTCTCAAATTGGGATCATTTCCTTCTTTAATGTTGGAGGAATTCCACAATCTCTCTGAACTTTGGATTTTTTGTGTGGGAGTGTTTTAAACTAGGAATTAGATACCAGGGCTTCTCTGGTGGCTCAGACGGTAAAGCGTCTGCCTGCAATGCGGGAGACCCGGGTTCGATCCCTGGGTCGGGAAGGTTCCCTGGAGAAGGAAATGGCAACCCACTCCAGTACTCCTGCCTGGAAAATTCCATGGACAGAGGAACCTTGTAGGCTACAGTCCATGGGGTTGCAAAGAGTCGGACACGACTGAGCAACTGCACTTCACTTCAGATCAAATAGATGACTCATTGGAAAAGACCCTGATTCTGGGAAAGATTGAAGGCGGGAGGAGAAGGGAACAACAGAGGATGAGATGGTTGAATGGCATCATCGACTCAATGGACATGAGTTTGGGTAAACTCCGGGAGTCGGTGATGGACAGGGAGGCCTGGCATGCTGCAGCCCATGGGGTTGCAAAGAGTCGGACATGACTGAGCGACTGAACTGAACTGAACTGATGCTCAGTTCATTTATTTCTTCTCATTTCAGTAATTTGTTTTAGTTTTGGTATATTGTAATTTTCAATTAATTAAAATTATTGAATTTATTGAAATAAAGTTGTTGCTAATATATTATTATCCTTTCACTATCTGCTAGATCTGTAGTAATTTTCTTGATACTGGCAATTTGTGTTATTTATCTTAATCAGAGTTTCTTTAGGCTTATTAATTTCATTAAACTTATCATGGAATTAATTTTTTCTTTTAGTTTTTTTTGATTTCCTCTATTGCTTTCTTTATTCTGTATAACATATTGCATTTCCCATTATTAACATTTTTATTCTACTAATATTGCTTTAATTTGCCTTTTTTTCACGTTGGAAGCTAAAAGACAGATGTTGTCTTCCTTTGTTTCTTGTAGGTACATTCAAAGCTATACACTTTTCTCTAAGCTCCGCTTTTACTACACCTCACAACTTCTGAAAAGTTGTGTGTCATTATCATTCAGTTCAAATGTTTCTAACTTTTTGTGACTTATAGGCAAATGAAAAATTAATTGCCCCATTTTAGCTAAAAGAAACAGAAACTTCTATTTATATATGTTTCCTTATAAATATTTTTCTTGGCAAAACTGCAACTGAGGAATGGAGGGAAAAGATTTATCTATTAGTTTAATTAATGGCCTTTGTTACTAGGATACAAGATAAGAAAAATGAGACACTCAGAGCATTTGGCATGTTTTACAGTGTCTGTACAATTTTGACTTATCCAAAAGAGAGTTTCTATAATATTCTTGGAAAGGAGAACACCATCTTGACAAAGTCAATTTTAGTTTTAAAAGAGATCCCCCAACGCACCCCCATTTTATTACAATGTGAAAAGTCTGTGAACCCAATCTTTTATGAGTACAATAATAGGGTTAATTTTCTAAGATTTATATCTTCTAGATTTATATATTGGTTTAATTTCAGCAATAAACAATCACGTTTTCCCCTAAAAAATTATATCTACAAAAATATAGAACTATGTGTGTTCTCCTTTGTTATATCAAATTGAAAATTCTGATTTCGCTTGAATGTAAATGTGTTTTGGTGATCTTTGGTTAGTTGTATTTATTTAACATAATCTCAATAAATATCAAAGAATAAGTGCTTTGCATAACCCAGTTAATGACCATAATTTAATTAAGTTTACAAATCAATCAATAAATAAAAAGAAATACAACAAAATAATTCTATAAAGTAAAAGCACTAATCATAAATAAAAATTCAAATTTCTTAGAAATAAGTAGCATTGAAACAATTACATTTTACAACTTGTTGAATGCAGATAAGCAAATGTTGAATGGAGTTATGTTATACTTAAAGTTAAACAATTTATGTAACTTGGTGATTTCTGCCTCTATGAGCCTCCCCTATTTTGTAGTCCAGCAAAACACAACTCAAGTGCTTCTTGAATCTGACCCCAGACTATAGTGCTCAATTTAACTTGAATAAAATTCTTTTCTAATCTTATTATAGATTCTTTATTGATTATTTGCATTGACAAAGTTTTACAGATGACATTCTAAGGAAAGTAATGTGATGTGATGGCTGATAAGAAATAATAGATATGCCAATACTGTGGGTTCCAGAATTTGGTAGGTAGCTAATTAATTGTATAGGTAGAAGATAGGTGGTAATGGTTTAGTTGTTAAGCCATGTCCGACTCCAGCAACTGTAGTTCACCAGGCTCCTCTGAGAAATAGGATTTCCCAGGCAAGAATACTGGAGTGCATTGCCATTTCCTTCCCAACCCATGTCTCCTGCATTGAAGGCAGATTTTTTGCCAACTGAGCAACAGGGAAGCCCCATAAGTAGAAGGTAGACAGCTGAACAAAAGAGAAGAGATGATAAGATGCCCTGTGTGCCTGTGCTTTAGTCCCTTTAGTTGTGTTCCACTCTGTGTGACCCTGTGGACTGTAGCCCACCAGTCTCCTTTGTCCACGAAATTCTTCAGAAAAGAATAATGGAGTGGGTTGCTATGCCCTCCTCCAGGAGATTTTCAAATTCCAGGAATTGAACCCACATTTCTTAGGTCTCCTGCATTGGCAGGTGGGTTCTTTACCAGTAGCACCATCTGGGAAGCCCAAAGATGTCCTAAGCAGTCATATCTGACAGTAGCCTTTTTACCCAAATTGCAGATGGCCTTTGGCAAATGATGAGATAAATGGTAATGTCCTATGGATACTAGTAATTAGTACAGTTGTGGAGAGCTCAGATCATAGCCAAGGGAAGAGGAATTTGAATTCTTATTGAATGAAGTAAAATACAACAAGAAAAGAATATCTCAGACACTGAGAAGCACTAGGGTGATGTAAAATTTGAAGTAACAACTTGCAGTGGAAATGTGTTGAAATTCAAAACTTCATTACCCCTTGGATCAGTCTGATTTATAATTCATTAATTTCCCTATTGATATAAATAATATTATCAAGGGAGGAGCAAGCTGAACCTATCTGAAAATCAAGATTTTCAGAAACAAGTAAAATGAGGAAAGCAACTACTGCCCTTGGAAGAGAAAAATAGCCTTAGAGGGTGGGTCAGTTTTGAAAACACCAGTGAGGCCTTGAAATCTAAGTCTTAAGCTTGGAGTACATGGAACTTCTTAGTAAGAGCATCCTGTATTTTGATACTGATGTGGAAAGGATGGTGAACTACATCTTCCTAGGGATTTTTCAGTGTTGGAAGATGATGCAAATCCAGGTATGGAAAATACAAGAGATGTAAAAAACAGCATTTCTCCTGCCCCACCCCCAAAACACTTCACTGATCCCTGATACATGTTGAAACCACATATAGTGGTTCTTATTCATGCTACAGAAAATATTTTCTGCTTCAGATAACCTAAATAAGGTTATACTTCTTCTTGTGTACTTATGATGACCCTGAAATTTACAGAGAAATTTTCCATGTTGTCAGAAATAATAGTTTACGTGTGTTATATGTTCAGCCTCAAGGAAACAACCATAACTATTTTCAGTTTAGAATTTTCTACCTCACAGATACCCTGGGGTATATTGTTCAACCACGCTTCTCATTTATGTTTTGGTGTGTAAAACAGAAACTGGGAAGTAAAGAGAGCTGCATCTGTGATGTCACATCTGCCATGTTTCTGAGTTTAGACAACATTCACTTCATTGATTCCCAGGAATCAGGGAGTGGAAGGAGGGAAGAGCATGAGCAAGCTGCTAGGTGGGAGTAATTGTTTCCCCTAATTGAAGGATATTTCACAGTGTGTTAGCCCAGCAGCTCATCTAGAGCTAAAGACCAAGGTCAAAGATTCTCATTTGTTGTACAGTATAAGAATGGGACATAATAACAACAAAGACAATAATTTCCAGATGTGATGCTGTAAACAGCAGTCAGAAATCATGTCTTCCTACAGACTTTGAGGATGTCAGGCAGGCATGCACTGGACATCCATTCATTAAGTGTAGTCAGAGTGCACAGGGCAGTCATCTTCTACCAAGAGAAACTGCCTAACAGTCCCAGAACCTCTGCTCACTATAGATTTCATATGGTTTGAAATATATAACTGAATTCCAGCTGAAAGTATTTTGCACATTTTCCTAGAGCATTACTTCTCAACAGTGAAGGTATCACCCTCTAAAGAAAGTTTCGGAAATTTTTGGACACTGTTTTTCTTACCAAAATGTGGTGGGAGATAGGTATTTGGTGTCAAAATCTTTTAATGGGCAGAGGCCAGGTCTCTTAGACATACTGAACTGTCTGGGACAATTCTTCATAATGAAGAATCACTCTGAATTTCACAAAATTTAAAAACCCTCCTCTAGCTAAACAGTTATGGGAAAAGCCTATTTAAATCTTATCTGATACACAGCATGCTTTGTAGTCAAATTTATTTGTTCAGTTTTTACTGCATACCAAAATTTCAATAGATTACTACCAAATACATTGATAGGGGAACATGTTATTTTGTTATTATTTTTCAGAATTACTAAGAATTAGTTTTCACTTCAAGAAACTGCATCTTTGACATAGCTGTAATTATGATGCTTGAGTTCTCCATAGAACATTCTTGTGCCACGATGCATTTGTAGCTGGGTTTTATGATGCCTATAAATGTATGTGTGTGTGTGTCTGCGTGTACAATCCTCATTCATGGGATTTTTCTATTGTAGTCAGACTTGAGCATTTACAAATGAAGCTACTTTGTTTCATTTATAAGAGACAAGTGAAAAAAGCTGGCTTAAAACTCAATATTAAAAAAACTAAGATCACTTTATCCAGTCCCATCACTTTATGGCAAATAGATGGGAAGCAAGTGCAGGCAGTGACAGATTTTCTCTTCTTGGGCTCTAAAATTATTGTGGATGGTGACTGCAGCCATGAAATTAGAAGATACTTGCTTCTTGGGCAGAAAGCTGTGACAAACCTAGACAGTGTATTAAAAAGCAAAGACATCACTTTGCTAACAAAGGTCCGTATAGTCAAAGCTATGGTCTTTCCAGTAGTCGCATACAAATGTAAGTGTTGGACCATAAAGAAGGCTGAGCGCTGAAGAATTGATGCTTTCGAATTGTGGTGTTGGAGAAGACACTTAAGAATCTTTTGGACAGTAAGCAGAACAAACCAGTCAATCTCAAAGGAAATCAACTCTGAATATTCATTGGAAGGACTGATGCTGAAGCTGAAGTTACAATATTTTGATCACCTGATATGAACAGCTGACTCTCTGGAAAAGACACTGATGCTGGGAAAGATTGAGGGCAGAAGGAGAAGAGGGTGACAGAGGAGGAAATGGTTGGATGACAACCTGGATTCAATGGACATGAACTTGGGCAAACTCTGGGAGATAGTGAGGGACAGGGAGGCCTGGCATGCTGCAGTCCATGGGGTTGCAAAGAGTTGGACATGACTTAGCAACTACACAAAAACAACAAGCAATTTTGTTATAAATTACATTGTCTTTTCTCATCTTTATATTAAATTTAGTGTGTGTTTAAAATGTTTGTACAATAAATAAGGCGTTATAAAATATTTGCTATTAAAAGGAAGTTTGTTTTTTTTTTTTTCTGAGATACCCGAGAACTATTTTCCTAGACTTTGCATGCCTTTGAGGAAGCAGTACCATCAACTCTGCCACCATCCTCCCGGATCACCTCTGTCAGGTGGGCATACTGTTGAATGGTAGCTAGACTTGTATTGAGTTTACCAAAAATTTGCTTTGGGTTTTCCATAACACATCATGGAAACCCAAATGAACTTTTTGGCCAAACCGATATTTCTAAGCCCTCTGGAAGGGGTATCACAAACAGCATTATGTTACATTAACTCAGTTCATGTTGGTAATGGACAGGATGGATCTGTTTTTCTCAAACATGTGTGTTATCCCTGTTCTCATGTCTTCCCTGGTGGCTCACATGATAAAGAATCTGCCTGCAATGTGTGAGACGATGTTTGACTGCTGGGTTGGGTAGATCCCCTGCAGAAGGAAATGACAACCTACTCCAATATTCTTGCCTGAAAAATTCCATGACAGAGGAACCTGGTGGGATACAGTCCATGAGGCTGCAAGAGTTAGACATGACTTAACAAATAAAGCACCACCACTACCTCAATCATTTATCCATATTCTCTTTTTTTGAACTCTCCAATTATGTCTCTAGGTATTTTTTTTTAATTAATCTCAACCACCAACTAAATCCATTTGTCTTTCACTGATGGTTCACATTTACTGAGAAATGACCAAACTGTCCCCTTCTGTTTCGACTAATATTTCACAATTAATTAAAAACTGATAAATTGATATAAAGGCTCATATGATATTAGAAAAATAAAGCAAACTCTAGAAAATATATCAATCCCCAGTCATTATGTTTAATATTACATGAATTGTTTCCTTCATTGTTTCTGTGGGAAGTTTTGTTTTTATACCTGACTGAATGAGTAATATTGTCATGCAGTAGGTGATTGGCAGACCATAGCTATGTTTGGGTCACTTTATGTAATTTTTAATAGAGGGCCATATAAAAATGCTTTTAGACACATATTATAAAGACGGGCCTGATCTGATAGCTTTCTTTCCATCTCTTTCTCCATTTCCACATCTCTCTTTTTGGTTTATCTGAAAGTTGGCCTATTTTAAAGCAGTCTGTTAAAGCAACAGTGGTTTTGAAACACTGTATTAAAACAGCTCATTTTAAAGAAACCACTCAAGAAATCATTAGCAGCTTATATAGAAAAGAAAATATGTATAAAGTATATTTTTATGGCTGAGATCTGACACTCACAACTGAGAGGAAATGTGGGGGTTTGGGGAGAAGTCTTTCTTCATTAGCAGCATGACCAGAGCACTTAAGGATTTCACTCCCACACATCCATTATTTCATCTATTGTCCTAATTTAATTTTCCATGATTTTCCTGACAGTGAAGGTTGGCAACTCTTAAGTACAGTACAAAAGGTTTGCAGCACTCGTATTAATAATTACACAAGCTGTTGAAGCTTTTTCCTGAAGGGTGCATTGTCAAAAAAATCAAATTTAAACAAAAGCGGAAGCTACAGATGTGAGTGAAGCTGGAATCCCTGAGTGCCTTTGTTGTTGTTGTTTTTATCCACGGAAAGAAGCCACCTCGTGAGGTCTACATGTTATTAAAGCATTCACACCATTTGGAACCTTTTGAGCTCTAAACAGGAAAACAAGATCTTTGGAGAACTGCCATCAAGTTGCTGCTGCTATTGTCACATACCAGGATCTTTCTGACAATATGAAATTAAGGATTTCTACATTCTTTCTTAGCCAAATCAATTAGTTTTCTAAAAATGCATTGGCTAGCTTTAGAATAGCTGATCCATATTATAGCCTCCTAAATGTGGATGAAAAGTGAACTCGAGTCCATTAACCTTCTACCTTTTCTTTAAGGATGCCATCAGTTTCTCTCATGTCATTCTTTGTTTTTACAGAAGTCAAATTCTCTACAGAAGTCAAATTCTCTGAAGCTGGCTTGTACCACTGAAGTCCATGTACTACCAGTTTTCCATCATGTGCATCAGACTCTCTGAGCAAAGAGGTCAATCATGGGTTATTATAAAGAGTCTTCAAATATCTGTGTCCATCAAATTTTGATAATAGACTAAAGGGATGTTGTCTCATTCATTTAGTATCAAACCTTCATAACTATATGAAGATGCTTTTGCGAAACATAATATACAAATATATTTAAAGGTGACATCTAACATACAATACAATAATACTATACAGATTTTTGAGATATATAAACCTAAGACCTTACCTTGCCCCAAGCCATTGAGCATATGCCAATGGATTGAAGGAGTTAGCTAGAACTATAAAAAGAGAACAGCTCATCTTTGGATTTTCATTTGATTTTTTGAGTCAACTAAGAAATAACAGATTCCCAAAATAGGCTACCTGTAGAGATATTTTTTTCTTAAAAATCTTCAACAACAAAGCCTGCTCTATGTCATTATTTGAAGAGCATAAATATAAGGAATGTTCTCCCCCATAGGAAGGAGTGGGAAGTCCTTATACTTGCTGATGATACCATGTCACGACTCTGCCAGAGACTCGGAGCAGGGTCCTAGCATTCATCAGCTACATCCATCTCTCCATCTACATTGAAGAGGAAGCATAAAGTGGAGAGATTTACTTTTTTGGAGCTCATGAGAATAGCTGCATTAAAACAGAGGTGATACAACAGACTCCACAGAAATACAAAGGATCATAAGAGACTACTACCAACAGCTATATGCCAATAAAATGGACAACTTGGAAGAAATGGACAAATTCTTAGAAAAGTATAACTTTCCAAAACTGAACCAGGAAGAAATAGAAGATCTTAACAGACCCATCACAAGCACGGAAATCGAAACTGTAATCAGAAATCTTCCAGCAAACAAAAGCCCAGGACCAGACGGCTTCACAGCGGAATTCTACCAAAAATTTAGAGAAGAGCTAACACCTATCCTACTCAAACTCTTCCAGAAAATTGCAGAAGATGGTAAACTTCCAAACTCATTCTATGAGGCCACCGTCACCCTAATTCCAAAACCAGAGAAAGATGTCACAAAAAAGGAAAACTACAGGCCAATATCGCTGATGAACATAGATGCAAAAATCCTTAATAAAATTCTAGCAAACAGAATCCAACATCATATTAAAAAGATCATACATCATGACCAAGTGGGCTTTATCCCAGGAATGCAAGGTTTTTTTAACATCCACAAATCAATCAATGTAATACACCACATTAACAAATTGAAAGAAAAAAACCATATGGTTATCTCAATAGATGCAGAAAAAGCCTTTGACAAAATTCAGCATCCATTTATGATAAAAACCCTCCAGAAAGCAGGAATAGAAGGAACATATCTCAACATAATAAAAGCTATATATGACAAACCCACAGCAAACATTATCCTCAATGGTGAAAAACTGAAAGCATTTCCCCTAAAGTCAGGAACAAGGCAAGGATGCCCACTTTCACCACTACTATTCAACATAGTTTTGGAAGTTTTGGCCACAGCAATCAGAGCGGAAAAAGAAATAAAAGGAATACAGATAGGAAAAGAAGAAGTAAAACTCTCACTGTTTGCAGATGACATGATCCTCTACATAGAAAACCCTAAAGACTCTATTAGAAAATTACTAGAGTTAATCAATGAATATAGTAAAGTTGCAGGATATAAAATTAACACACAGAAATCCCTTGCATTCCTATACTCCAATAATGAGAAAACAGAAAGAGAAATTAAGGAAACAATACCATTCACCATTGCAACAAAAAGAATAAAATACTTAGGAATATATCTACCTAAAGAAACAAAAGACTTATATATAGAAAACTATAAAACACTGATGAAAGAAATCAAAGAGGACACAAACAGATGGAGAAATATACCGTGTTCATGGATTGGAAGAATTAATATAGTGAAAATGAGTATACTACCCAAAGCAATCTATAGATTCAATGCAGTCCCTATCGAGCTACCAATGGTATTTTTCACAGAACTAGAACAAATCATCTCACAATTTGTATGGAAATATAAGAAACCTCGAATAGCCAAAGCAATCTTGAGAAAGAAGAATGGAACTGGAGGAATCAACCTGCCTGACTTCAGGCTCTACTACAAAGCCACAGTCATCAAGACAGTATGGTACTGGCACAAAGATAGAAATATAGATCAATGGAGCAAAATAGAAAGCCCAGAGATAAACCCACGCACCTATGGACACCTTATGTTCGACAAAGGAGGCAAGAATATACAATGGAGAAAAGACAATCTCTTCAACAAGTGGTGCTGGGAAAACTGGTCAACCACTTGTAAAAGAATGAAACTAGAACACTTCCTAACACCATACACAAAAATAAACTCAAAATGGATTAAAGATCTAAACGTAAGACCAGAAACTATAAAACTCCTAGAGGAAAACATAGGCAAAACACTCTCCGACATAAATCACAGCAGGATCCTCCGTGATCCACCTCCCAGAATATTGGAAATAAAAGCAAAAATAAACAAATGGGACCTAATTAAAATTAAATGCTTTTGCACAACAAAGGAAACTATAAGCAAGGTGAAAAGACAGCCTTCAGAATGGGAGAAAATAATAGCAAACGAAGCAACAGACAAACAATTAATCTCAAAAATATACAAGCAACTTCTGCAGCTGAATTCCAGAAAAATAAACCACCCAATCAAAAAATGGGCCAAAGAACTAAACAGACATTTCTCCGAAGAAGACATACAGATGGCTAACAAACACATGAAAAGATGCTCAACATCACTCATTATTAGAGAAATGCAAATCAAAACCACAATGAGATATCATTTCACACCAGTCAGAATGGCTGCTATCCAAAAGTCTACAAGCAATAAATGCTGGAGAGGGTGTGGAGAAAAGGGAACCCTCTTACACTGTTGGTGGGAATGCAAACTAGTACAGCCACTATGGAGAACAGTGTGGAGATTCCTTAAAAAACTGGGAATAGAACTGCCATATGACCCAGCAATCCCACTGCTGGGCATACACACCTAGGAAACCAGAATTGAAAGAGACACGTGTACCCCAATGTTCATCACAGCACTGTTTACAATAGCCAGGACATGGAAGCAACCTAGATGTCCATCAGCAGACGAATGGATAAGGAAGCTGTGGTACATATACACAATGGACTATTACTCAGCCATTAAAAAAATACATTTGAATCGGTTCTATTGAGATGGATGAAACTGGAGCCCATAAAACAGAGTGAAGTAAGCCAGAAAGAAAAACAACAATACAGTATACTAATGCATATATATGGAATTTGAAAGATGGTAACGATAACCCTATATGCGAGACAGAATAAGAGACACAGATTCATAGAACAATTTTATGGACTCTGAGGGAGAAGGTGAGGGTGGGACGTTCTGGGAGAATAGCGTTGAAACATGTATATTATCGTATGTGAAACAGAACACCATTCCATGTTCGATGCATGAGACAAGGGCTCAGGGCCGGGGCAATGGGATGACCCAGAGGGATGGGATGGGGAGGGAGGTGGGTGGGGGGTCCAGGAAGGGGAACACATGTAAACCCATGGCTGATTCATGTCAATTTATGGCAAAAACTCTTACAATATTGTGAAGTAATTAGCCCCCAACTAAAATAAATAAATTTATAAAAAAAAAAAACAAAAAACAGAGGTGATAACAAGAAATGTTTAGGCAGAAAGAATGCCCAAGGTAAGAGTTCAGTTTCCAAATAGACTGCATGTGAAACTGAATAAAGACTTAGATCCTTGTGTGGCTTTTAAGCAGCTGAGGATTGAGTGATGGTTGTGCCTTGGGTTCAGCTAAAGGCTGAGAAGAGGGTCCTTAACAGAGCCACCTGCTGGGGCAGTTGTAAGCCACAGTTACAAGAAGAACACAGCAGATTCTTTGAGTTTAGCACCATCAGAGGGTTGTGAAAAGGAGTCGGGGGATGTCATAGCAGAGTGTCAACTGTGTGGACTCAAAGGAGGGACTGCTTGGGTTCAAATCCAGCCATACCTCTCAGTAGCTGTGCTAGCATGTTACCTGACCTCACTAGACCTCCACTCCATTATTTATTTGAGATTATTAATAGAGCCTTCCCTTCAGGGCTGTTATTAAACTAAATCGGGAATAACTATAACACTTGAATAGTACCTGGGGCATGGTAAGTGCTGTGTGTGTGCTTGTTAAATAGTAGTGTCAGCGAGGGGTAATGGCAGAGCTTGCTGTGAGTTGTCACGGTGTGTTTGTCCTTCCAAGAGAACAATCAACCACAGAAGCTGCAGGCATTTCTGTGGATGCTTACAGGACAGAGATCAATGCTCAAAAAAGATGACATTAGCTTCCTTCACCACTAACTATCCAGAGGACATAACATGTGATAACATATAGACCAGAGATTACACCTCACAATGATTTTGCATCAACTTCTCACTATATCAAAATGCCAAACAGGAAAAATTAATAAGAAGTCTATTTGAAAGAAAAATCATGAAACACTGAGCATGCATCCTAATAAAAAAAGTAAAAATAAGTTTTTTCACCTTTTTGTACTCCACTAAGGGACATTTATTGGAGAAGGCAATGGCACCGCACTCCAGTACTCTTGCCTGGAAAATCCCATGGACGGATGAGCCTGGTAGGGTGCAGCCCATGTGGTCGTGAAGAGTCGGACACGACTGAGCGACTTCACTTTCACTTTTCACTTTCATGCATTGGAGAAGGAAATGGCAGTGTTCTTGCCTGGAGAATCCCAGGGATGGCGGAGCCTGGTGGGCTGCCGTCTATGGGGTGGCACAGAGTCGGACATGACTGAAGCGACTTAGTAGCAGCAGCAGCAGGGACATTTATGGGTAAAATCAGAGATGAGATTAATTGTAGGTGAAAAGATTTTTCTTTAATTATTTTATTCTTTCATTCAATTTTGGTACCTCTAATCATGTGTTAAATTTAGATGCTATAAAATATTTGTTTTGTTTTTGGTTTTGTTTTAGTCAACATATATTAAAAGTACAAGTACTTTCCTGAGTCACAGAAGTGCAAACATTTATTTTCCTTAACAAAGTATGATCTTGACTCTTGAAATGTTTGTGAATTACACTTCGGACCTACTGCTTCACCTCTGAGCCCCTTCTATCAAACAAGTTGACCTATATCCATTTCATGACTCTTCACTTTAATTTCAAACTGAATCTGGAATCTCCCACAGTAAGCATTTCAGAAACTATAAAGAAAGTAGGGGAGCATGAACAAAATTTAAATGACATATTTTTATGTACCTGCAAAGATTTTACAGTTTTAGAGAAATTGGAATAATTATAGTTACCTTTGATTTTCTGTATTTAGCTCTTTGATAACTTGAATTGATGAAATAGTTGATATATAAAGCTCCCTAGAATATATTATTAAAACTTACATAAAATATAGAATATTAATTTCGGTTTTACCGTCTCTGGAAGTTTTTAAATGTTTCTATTTTTAGAATCTTTAAGCATAGTTATAAATCTTTTAAAATCATTTCAATGAAATGTACTTTTATCTGCTTAAATATGAGAAAATTCATGTGAAACCTAAGAAATTTTATGTTAGTTTAATTTTTGTAAAATAATTAATTGTCATATTTATATTATTGACAATGACAATCATTATTTGGTTTGAAGTAACATACTAATTCACTATAGACACTCCAATAAGACCAGGATAGGATAATATGATTTAATTCCATAATGCATATGAATCTCCACTCATCTCAGTCAATAAGACAAAAATAAAATCTAGATAGAAACATTTTTCACAAAAGAGAGATATGACACTTAAAAAAATCTCTTGCTACAGTGTTTTATAATTTTCACAGCATTTGTACACACAACACATCTAAAAGTAAGGTTTTCTACCTCACTTTCTCCTAATATGGCAACTATTTGACATGGCTAAGCAGATAGGAGATCAAGGTAAAAACAGAGTAATTAAGCAATTTGTCCAAGGTCATCTTAACAGTTAATAGTGGAGATTGGAATAAAAACAAAGATCTTTGGCTAAATAAAAACAAAGATCATATAATTGGCTAAATGATAGTTAAACAGGAAAAGCACAATGAGAAAGACATTCCAGGGGTCTTAACCCCCATTTATGCAGCTGTGGCATTTGATAATGATGATCAGGAATGAATTAAAATGACAAAAACAGGCTGCAAGATCATATTTACCTGCTTAAAACATACCAGCTTTTCCCCTTTTTCATTGCAGCAGTAGCACGCATTCTCAGGAGATGTGGTCTTTTTGTTTAAGGGAATTTGTAGAAAGTATTATCAGAAAACACTCACATTCAAAGGGAACACTTAGACAGCTTCACATCCAGCATTTAACAGAATAGAAAACAGGACAATAAACATCCAGAAAGAGAACAAAAACCAAACAAACAAACAAACAAAAGTAGACACTGAAATCTATTTAATACTATTAAGAAGCTCTCTGGGCTTCCCAGGTGGCTCAGTGGTAAAGAATCCACCTGCCAATGCAAGAGACACAAGAGATGTGGGTTCCATTACTGGGTTGGGAAGATCCCTTGGAGAAAGGCATGGCAACCCACTCCAATATTCTTTCCCTGGAGAATCCCATGGACAGAGGAGCATGGCAGGCTACAATCCATGGAGTCACAAAGAGTCGGACATGACTGAGTGCGTGCACACACACACACGCCCATATACACAACCAAGAAGCTTTCTATATTAAAATACTCCTTTGGACCAAATCTAAGACCACCCCACAGTACACATGGTTTATAAGATCAGGGCAAAAGATCTGCAGGATCAAGAGACATGACCCCATAGAGACTGGGGCCCTCCTGTCGACCATGTTCTGAATACCTGGAATCCCAACTGACCCTGAGTCTGCCTTTCAGGCCTGTGGGACCTCCTTTCCAGGGTAGTTCTCCAGGGGGTAGACCTCTGAGGCCCAAGGGAGGGCCCAAAGAGATCTTTTTCAGGAAAGAGAGGATTGAACAGAACTTGAAATTCCTCATGTGAATGCTTGAGACCTTCTATCATGAAGGATGGAGTCAAATGTAGGATGAGATCTCTTTGACTTATCAGGTTCCAGCATGGAACTCCAAACACTATTAGAATTTCAATCTTTAATCTGGTCTTTCAGGTCATTATGAAGGTACATTTCCAAGGTAGAAGGATGTGTATATTGTACACAATGATTTTGTACCTTAATTTAAAGCTTTTAAATATTTAGACATGGGATATATAACCCTCCCTTAATATTTTTTACCCAGTCTCCAAAAATATCAGGGGTAGGTAGATCTTTGGGCTTGTAGTTACTGTACCTCTATCTACAGATTAATATAAATTCTTCCATTTTAATTTCTTGTTTCCCAGAGCTACCATTTGATTCCACTTTAATATTATCAATTTCCAATCCTATCATTTTATTATAGAATCCTGATTATTTCCCACTTGGCCTATGGCACCTGCTTAAAATATGATCTCCCCATCCTCATCTCATCTTTCTTCCAACCCAGGCTTCTACCTTGCTGCTAAATACATTTAATTAAAATGAATTTAGGGAAAAAAATCTGACAATAATATTCTATATCTAAAAATGGTATGATTCTCCCCTCATTGAAGGGCTATAGTCAAACTTTTGTGTGCTTAGTCACTCAGTCATGTTCGACTCTTTGTGACCCCATAAACTGTAGCCCACGAGACTCCTCTGTCCATGGGGATTCTACAGGCAAGAATACAGGAATTGGTTTCCTTGCCCTCCTCCAGGGGATCTTCCCAACCGAGGGATCGAACCCAGGTCTCCCGCATTGCAGGCAGATTCTTTACCAGCTGAGCTACCAAGGAAGTCCCATTCAAACTCTTTAATATAGGACAAAAAAAGCATATTTCAGTGTCTCAGATTTGCCCATTCTCTGTGATCGCTCAGCTTCCAAGCCTTTGCAGTATTGCTCCTTCTACCTGGAAACCGTTTTCTATTTTCTCAACCTGAATAACTCATATTCATTCTTCAAGATTCAGTTTGTGTCTCCTGTCCTCTGGGAAGCTTTCTGTTTGTAATTCAGAATGAGATAGGTGCCAAATCTTTCCACTCCTACCTGTGCATTTTTCCGTTAGCATTCAATACTGTTATTGATTTTCTTGTCTGTCAACTCTGGAGTCTAACCAATTTGAGATTAGAGGTACTGTTATTTCACTTTATTCATAAAATCATTCACAAACTTTGCTCAAATCGGCTCCAGTCCATATACTGTGCAAGTCACTAGCCATGTAATGATAAAATACACAATTCTGCCATTAAGGGTGCAACAAATACACATGGTTACAGTCACTAGACACTGTGATGTGGGCTTAGATGGCATTAACTGTAGGTTGTCATGGAAACTCAGAGACAGGTCACCCAATATTTTCTGCCTAGATGTTACCTGTATAGGGTGAGTATCTGGTAGGCCCAATGTCTGTTGTGTAACATGCATATAGGATACCCTTTGCAATCACTGCATTGGAACCATTCTAAGAACATAATAAATCTGGTGTGCTGTGAAGTGGACAGCATAAATTAGAGAAGCAAACAGGGGAGAGCCAGAGGAATGAAAGAAAAGATTCTGATCAGAATTAGGACAAAGTCAGTGTCCAGCCACTCTAAGCTGAGAAAGCATAGTCAGTAGAGTCAGAGTAGACACTGAAAAAAAAATGTATAAATCTATAAATCATTTATCTCAGCTTTTCAGAAATGAGGTGGAGTCTGTAGATGCTGCTGCAGCATCCATTTCTACTTAAAAAGCTTGAGTTTGTAAATGAACAATATATGTATAATACAATTCACAGGTCATATGAAAGTAAGTACTTCAACATTTTGGTTCATTGGAATAGAAGCTTATCCTTTCCTTACCTCTGGAATACAATGAAAAAAATGTACTAGAAAAAATAATCTAAAAATACATTAATATGAATAAATGTTGCTTTAACTCGTTATACATTGGAATAAATTGTTGTTGTTCAGTCACTCAGTCATGTCTGACTCTTTGCGACCCCGTGGACTGCAGCACACCAGGCCTCCATGTCCTTCACCATCTCTTGGAGCTTGCTTAAACTCGTCCATTGAGTCAGTAATGCCATCCAACCATTTTGTCCTCTGTCATCCCCTTCTCCTCCAACAGAGGAGCAAATTAGCAATTCCTAATGTCTGTCTACACACAGAGTTATGATAACTGTGTAGGACTGTTTAAAATTCATTCTATATGATAACTTCAGGTTTTCTTAACTATTTCTTAATTATGTTTGTAATATAATGCATCAATTTTAAAATATCAGTTATTGTCAACAGATGGAAGTTTACTAATTAAAACATAAATTTGCAGTCCATCTTTCTCTCTCTCTCCCTTTTTCTAAGGATAGACAATTAGTAAATAGAACCTTGTACTGAATGAAGCAAAAAATGTGGCCATACCTGTTTAAATGTGTCATGGTTAACACGGCCTCTTCCTTTTTTGAGCAAATTACAATTTGGGAGTACATACAACTAGCCCCTAGCAAATCTCTGAGTAAATATAATTGGATCTATAATAAATCATACCGCGAGGATAAGGCTTTGCCTACATGACTACTATTGATTTCAGTGATGTCATTTCCCAAAGCAATCTTAATAATAGTTATACTGGTGCATCATATGGAGTACACTAGATTTAATGAGTTACTTCAGGCCATACCTTGGGCCTAAGTCAAATGTTCTGTCGATGTAATTCACTAAAGACACACTGTATAATTTTTTTTCTTGTATTTAATCAATAAACCTTTCTGAATACATGTTGAAGGAAAAAAAAATCTTTGTTTGAGAATATGATTTGGGAAAGGATTATCAAGAGCCAGGCAATCCAGTTTAGCACACACAGTTAATGTATTTAATCAAGTGTTCCTTAAGCATTGCATAGGTAAATTTCTTCGATCAAAAACTGTCCTTGTATATTTCACAAAAAGTTGGTGATGGACAGGAAAGCCTGGCGTACTGCAGTCCATGGGGTCGCAAAGAGTCAGACACGACTGAGCAACTGAACTGAACTGAAAAAATGCTAACTAAATTATTAATATTTGAGCCATCATCTGCAATATTTTCTGAAGAATATGTTTCAAAATCTACATATTTTACTTTCAGTTGAAACTGATTCTTTTCATTTCTTTGGAGTGGAAACCTACACAGTCTGAGTTATTATTCCATTATTTTCTGCAATAGACAAATTGAACCTTGCTTTCTAATTGTGATTTGTACAGCTCTCTTCTGTGTGCTCACATTCAAATTTTATAACCTACTCTATTTTATAACCCACTGTATAATAGTTGAGTCCTAAATTAGTGTGTTTTCATAGCAAGATCCAACAATGGATTTAATATGGACTCTAAAATCTAGACAGATATTAACATTTTAGTTATATCTCAATGTCTGTATGTAAATGTATTTTATTGAAACAAAATAGTAAATTCTTGATAACATAAATCCCAAGAGTTTACCCTGGAAATTATAAACCTTAAAATGTCTTTGTCTTTAGTTGTGACATATTTTACAATGAGGACATTACTGTCTCAAAATTAAAGAATATAAACGAGTTATGAAACGTGTTCTTTCTCAAAATACTTACATTATAACAAACAATCAAATTGGAAATAGACATCAAGCAGAAGTCCTTTAAATGTTATAAAACATAACCCTCTAGTGCAATAATTGCCCTTACTGATTGTTATATGTAAGAATTATATTTCCAGCTTCATATGAAATGGATTTCTGCTTAGTACTACAAATATTTCTTTTTAATTTGAATCTTTCTTTATTTGCAGCTGTCATTCTTGTTTTCTTTATAGAAAATAAGAGAAAATTATAAGGCCATTATATTTCTATATCTGAATGTATTTTGGCTGAAATCACTGAATCAGTTATGAAAACAATTCTTACCAGTAGCTAAGCTAGAAGGTGAGTCACATAAAGAACTCAAATATGTAAAAATTTTCTGGTAGGCCTGAAGCTATTTTCTGCATAGATTACTAAAATTATTCTTCAGGATAAATATTTGTTCTTGCATTAATTGTAGTAGGTGTATTTTTCTACCTAGCCTCCCATATTTCTTCTTAATAGGTCTAGCTTAAATATTAAAAATGTTGAACTCAATTAACAACCAGGCAATAATTAAAATATAGAATTATATTTAATTTTTCTTGTAGTATTAAACATTCAGCAAGAGTAATAGATAGTATATAACTCATATGACATAAGATACACAAAATTAATGAAATGAATGTCTATTTGCATTTCCCAAGTGGTCCGGCCCAGCATTGTTGCTGGTTAGTAAAGGCAGTGGGCTCTTAGTAAAAGCTCACAGGCTCCTTCCTGCACATAATGTGGTGATTTGGGAGCATAACATCAAGTCAGTGGAATCACTGTCACAGCCCCCGGAATGGTTTCCTCTGTTATTTTTGATTTTGTACCCTATAATGCTGCTTGGATGATCTTCTACAATTTGAATCTGTTAATGTCAGCCTCTAGCTTAAAGTATCATTGGGTTGGTCTTGATAGTCTAATTTGAGAAATATACAAAAATCAGCTAGTCTGCCAATCCGTATCCTGCCTTTTACACATATTTGTTCATGTCTCTGATGCTTTGCCCATTCTGCTCCCCATTCCTAGAAAAACTATCTCCATCCTGCTTGGCTCTTGTGCATCCTTCAACACTTGACTCATGTGTCATCTTGTCTGGGAAGCCTGCCAGCCCTCACCCAGATAGAGTTAGTTGCCCATGCTCTGTGGGCACAGAAGCACCCACTGAGGTTTGAGATGTGAAAACAGTTTGCCAGAAGAAATCGTACAATATTCATAAGGTTCAAGACTGTCTTCATATTTCTGGGCATCTCAGTTCCTCAGAATAGCCCTTTCCCTGGGTAAGATGTTTCTTTCCTGATTTCAGTGGCTTTTGCTTCAGTCAAATCCCCTATAGAAAACATGAGCTGACCTCCAGAGTCAGTCTTGCTTGGCTGGTAGAAGAGGTGGGATTGAAGCTGGAATTAGCCAAGTCAATAAATCTCTTTTTCCTGAATGGGGAATGGTCATACGAAAAAAAGAAAAAGTAATTCTTTTATTATCTGTTTGTTGATTTTTCTGGCCTGTACCTCTAACCTATAAACTCAGGAGATTTGGGCTACTAAGTTTTCTGTTTTTTAGTGTTTTGAAGGGGGAAGAACAAATGTACATTTATAAAGTTTGCTGTAGTAACCTTTTGGTTTATCATATACTGTTCTTTTTATTTTCACTATAGACTCAAATCACCACCTGGTATCATTTTCTTTTCCCAATATAGTTTTGATCACATATCATTGTATTATATTTTTGTTATCAAATATATTACATTTATGTATGTTTCAGGCCTAATATTTATTACAAATATATGCATATTGTTTATACAACTGTTTGTAAAATCAGCTCAGGAAAGAAAGGAAAAACACACGTTTTGCTCTTTTATAAACACATGACTATCTTTACTGGTGCTGTTGTTTTGTGTTTGGGGTAGGTTTTCAGAAGTGACTTGCTGTCAGCTTGAAGAACTTCCTTTAGTACTTCTTGTAAAAGTGGATCTTCTGGGAAAAAAATCGTTCAGCTTTTACTTGTCAGGAAATCTCTTTGACTTGTGGTCTCTATTGCTTCTGATAAAGCAGAGCTGTTCCTTTTCTTTTTGGAAGCCTTTTAAGTGATGAATCATTTTTCTCTTGCTGTTTTCAAAGGTTGAAGTTTTTTGTTTGTTTGTTTGGTTTTGGGATTTCAGCATTTTTAATGTGATGTATTTGAGTATGGACTTATTCTTCTTTGAAGAAGAGCCATCTTGGCAACACTGACTCAGTGTGGATGGAACTCCTGAGAAGCTGGGGTAGGAGAAAGGAGGGGATCGGTCATGTTTCAGTAAGACTCTGCTGTTCTTACTGAGGCTTAGTAGATTTTCTCAAACAATGTTTCCTCATTTGCTGTATGCCCTCATAATACCTTCCAGAGACTTGAACTGGTGGCTATTTTTATAATTTTCACCAGTTATGGTTGTTTCACTGGAGAATAAATCCATGGGACTCCTTGTAAACACATGTCAGACATTGATATCCTGCCACTGTTTTATTTCTGAGAACAGTGGACACTATACATCTAGAGATACAAAAAGGAAGTAGACTCACAGAAAGAGGAAAAAATAAGAAACAGAGAGAAACATCTCTCTAGGGTCCCTATGACTTTCACATCTTGGGTTTAGTCTATGAAATTGAGCTGCCTTCTTGCTATTGTGTTCTGTGAGACACTGATAACCTCCTTAAAACACATCATCCTTCTTGTGCTGGGATTAATGTTATTTGTGGGCAGCTAAAGTTGCTCTATATAGTCAAAGTTACGATTTTCCCAGTAATCATGTATGGATGTGTGAGTTGGACCATAAGGAAGGCTGAGTGCTGAAGAATTGATGCTTTTGAACTGTGGGGTTGGAGAAGACTCTTGAGAGTCCCTTGGACTGCAAGAAGATCAAACCAATCAATCCTAAAGGGAATCAAACGTGAATATTCATTGGAAAGACTGATGTTGAAGCCAAAGCTCCAATACTTTGACCACCTGCTGCGAAGAGCCAACTCACTGAAAAAGACCCTGATTCTGGGAAAGATTGAGGGCGAGAGAAGGGGAACAGAGGATGAGATGGTTGGATGGCATCATCGACTCAATGAACATGAGTTGAAGCAAACTCTGTAGAGAGTAAACGACTGGGAAGCCTGGTGTGCTGCAGTCCATGGGGTCACAAAGAGTTGGATATGACTGAGCAACTGAACAACAACATAGGTGCTCTAGCCAAGTAAATAATTTGAGTTAAGCCATAGAAGTTTTAATACCCATATGGTAAAGGGCACAGATTCAAGGATGGCAGTGCCAACAGAGCTTTGCTTATGAAACTTTTATTTTTTAATTGGAGGAAAATTGCTTTATAATTTTGTGTTTGTTTCTGCTATAAAACAATGCAAATCAAGCCATATTTATACATATGGCTCCTTCCCCTCTCCTTATCCCACCTTTCTAGGTCATCACAGAGCGCCAGGCTGGGGTCGGTGTGTTATACAGCAACTTCTCTAAAACTCTTTTTATAACATTCTAAACTTTGCAAAGTTCCTTGTTACAAATAATTCTTTTGAGAATTGTTATTCAGTATGTGTGAGGCTTTCCAGGTGGTACTAATGGTAAAGAACCCACCTGGCAATGCAGGACACATAAGAAACACTGTTTTGATCCCTGGGTCAGAAAGAACCCTGGAGGAGGGCATAGCAACCCACTCCAGTATTCTTTACTGGAGAATCCCATGGACAGCGGAGCTTGGTGGGTTGCAGTCCACGTCGTTGCAAAAAGTTGGACATGACTGAAGTGACTTGGCACACATGTACTCACTAGGTGCATGACCTTAACAATCTTCTTGTCTCAATTTTCCCATCTGTAAAAGAGATATAATAATAGGATCAACCTAATAGAGTTGTCATGAGAGCTAAATGAATTAAAGGATATAAAGTATTTTAACAGCAGAAGTATTTGTCTTAAGTTCCTTTAGCAAAATTTTGGGGACAGTTTCCTTAACACTTGAAATAGTTAAAATAAAAACAATAACGTGACTGCATTAATACACTAATAATAGCTATTATTTTTAAATTTTAATCTTGGCAATTAAATTATTTAATAAACCTAACTTTACTTAGCTAAATTCAAGGTAGAGTCCTAATCTCCCATACTGTTTGGTATCCAACACTGAATCACATTTACAATTCTCAAGTCAATAACTTCTAAAAAAAAAATGCTAGCAAAATTTCACTTTTAATTACAAATAAAATTAAATAACTTTTTCCATATCGGTTTAACTGTGTTGAACCATATTTAGTTACATCCATTCAGTATTTACCAAATGATAGTTATTGGAAAAATATAGCTACATGGTCAAAACATGATCTATTATGGTAAAGAGGGACTGTAATTGACAAGAGAAAATGTCATTCTAGATGATGTCAGTGCACATCTATACTCTGGACAAATTATAGTTATTCTGAATATAGACAGTTTTAGAATCTGACAGTTATGCAGTTATATCAGTAAAGGACTTGACAGATTTTCTTGCTTCCATATTGAATTTTTTCAGTTACTAATCATAGAAATAAAAATGTGTCATGTGAGTAAAACATATAAAAGTAGAAGAAATCTTCACTGTTTATAGTATGCTAATACATAATTTTTCATAGAAAACCAAGTGTTTACCCATATGCCAGATTCAATGTGAAAGATTTTTAAAAATATTTTTAGTAATGAATAAGTTGTGGAAATGGTAGAGGTCTGGGTATAAATAGTAGCAAAATCCAATGGTTTCTTTGGGTAATTTTCATTTGCTGTTGTGATGATTTTCCTCATAATCTTGAAATGAATTTTTTTTTAAATTATTGAACATTGAAAAATAATGTTCTATTTGTTTTTATATTTTAGCACCAAAATACATGGAAAAATACTTAATACCAGCTCTGTGTTAATTTTAAAGAATGTAAAATACACTCAAATATGTTTAGAATATAATAGAATGGTTTTTGCTTACCTTGCCTACATATTATAATTATATGCATTATTAAGAGTACAGATTAAAGACAAAGTACCATATATACTTCATAAATTCAGAGGTATCAGGCTATCCAAATGAGCACCAAATCCTGATACCTATATGATGCAACTAAGTCATTTCCTTAATATATTTTGTGGCTTTATATCATTTATTTTCCCCCTCTGAGAATGAAGGAAACAGACTATAAATCAAGCAAATAACTTTTGCATGATAGATTATGAAAAACATTTGATCTTTTGATCTTGAAACCACACAGCCAAAATGCTTTTACTTCCTGGCATGAGTCCCAGATTCTAAATGTCATTCAAAGGAAACATTTTCTTGATACAGTGTTCGATAGTGAACATCATTTTCTAAATCTCTACTTTTTCTTTACTAGTGGATTTCTTTACAAGTTTTCTTACAAAAAGCATCAGAATATGTTACCAAAAAAAAAACAAAACATTAATTAAAGCATGATTTCCTCAGGACATCTCATCCATAAAAATAGCTAAGACATTGGAGAGAAAGAGAGAGAGTACTAAAATTAAACATGTAACAAAATCGCTCACTGTTAATTGCTCGCTATGCATACAGGTTTCTGCTCAGTCCCTGGACACAGCGTCAATCCACCATATCTGTGAACATCATGAATACTTGATAAACCCACAGCAGCAATACCAGAATAAAAACTGTGTTAATGTTTGCACAAGCAGAGCTGCCCAAGGATTTTAACTATCCCAGTACTGTAACACCAGAAAATAGAGCACAAGTCTCCTGTTCTTTATGATTTCTGAAATTTCCATTAACTTTTCACACTCTGAAAATGAAAAATTAAAGATATTAATTTGCATCTGTTCATTTATTGCTATTTTAAATATCATTTGTTCATACAGCAGTGGATAAAATTATAAGGATATGAAGTGAATAGTCATGCTAGTAACTAAATTTAATAAATATGTCTGTTCTGGGCATTGGGCCCATTTGTATATTACAAAATTAAAACATGCAATATGAAATAGTAAGTATAATTTGAGGAAGCCCACTAGTTCTTTAATACATAAAATTTTATATATTTAAAATATGTATATAGGGTTTCCTTGGTGGCTCAGATGGTAAAAAATCTGTCTGTGGTGCCAGAGACCCAGGTTCAGTCCTTGGGTTGGAAAGATCACCTGAAGATGGGAATGGCTACACACTCCAATATTCTGGCCTGGAGAATTCCACCAACAAACTAGCTTGATGGGGTATAACCATGGGGTCTCAAAGAGTTGGACATGACTGAGCAATTAATTATATTATTATAGTGGAATTATTTTTATACATATAATAATTCCTACTTTATTGAGAAATTCATGAACTTTGCCCATGTAAGATTATAAAATATTCAAAAACATTTAGAAAAACCTCAGTGAGAAAACTACATTTGTAAATCTTACATGTTTATTAATTTTTGATTAATACACATTTATTAATTTACTATTGGTTAAAATATGTATTTCTTTCTTTTTTTTTTACTTTTCATTTTATTGCAGTATAGCCCCGATTAACAATGTGATAATCTCAGGTGCACAGCAGAGCGACTTAGTAATATATGTACATATATCCATTCTCCCTCGAACTTGCCTCCCATCCAGCCTGCCATGTAATATTGGGCAGAGTTCCCTATGCTACACAGCAGGAACCTGATGGTTATCCATTTTAATATATCAGAGTGTACATGCCACTGAAATAAGAAATACAGAAAAAATATGTATTTCTTATGCTGTTTTGTAGAATAAGAACTTGGGAGACATGCAATCTAGTCTCAACCTTCTGTCTACCTGAGTAGCAAAATGAATTGCCTCTGTAGATCTCATTTTCTTGATTGGATAATTTAAAACTATGTCTCCTATGTATATAAGCAAATCTTTGTTGGTATCAAGAATACCACTCTAGTTACATCCTGCCTTTTGAGTTCAAGCTACAAGACCACATTCTCTGTTAAACTATCTTTGAATAGTGCTAAGCCCCTTCAGTCATGTCTGATTCTGTGCAACCCTATGGACTGTAGCCTGCCAGGCTCCTCTATCCATGGAATTCTCCAGGCAAGAATACTGGCTTGGATTGTCATGCCCTTCTCCAGGAGATCTTCCCAATCCGGGTTTCTAACATACATCTCTTATGTCTCCTGCATTGGCAGGTGGGTTCTTTACCACTAGCGCCACCTGGGAAGCCCTTCTTTGGCCATATAGCTACAGAATCTTGCACTGTCAAGGATTATTCTAGAACTGTAGCAACATTTGAGGCAGATAGACTTTATGATGATAAGACATGATAAGGTAGAAAACTTAAAATTCTTGTGACCCAGCTGAGAAAGCTAAAAGCTATAGAACAGGAAAACTCATAACTTGGTAGATGGTGCTTTTGGACTTTACTAGGAAAGATGGAAAATGCTGCTTGCTGGAGAAATTACAGTCTGTGAAGCTGGAATCAATCAATACCTCTTAGAGCAAAGAAATTTTGAGTTCACTTGCCATTCATAGACATCTGGGAAATCAGAAGCAGGTCACAGAGCAGGAAAGGAAAACCACAGACACTAAAATTAAGTGCAGAAGACTGAGGGGATTCTCAGAAATAATTAGTTGATTACACAAGGTCCTAGTGGAAGAGGTGAATTATTCAGCTAGTCAGAAATCACGGGGAGCTGAATTAATGGTCACTAAGACCTTAAAAGCGTGACCAAATTTTAAATCAGTTCTTTTAATCAGACAATTCTTTTAATCTTTGTTTCGGATTCTCTAGGTCTTCTCTGATCTTGTTCTTAAAATAACTACAGTCTGCATCAGTGAAAGTCCTGGCAGGACACAGAAACGAAACTGGAATTTTGAAGAGAAGCTTTCGAGAAGTGTGTGTGTGTGTGTATAACACACATGTACACACACACACACACACACACATCAGTAAACCTCCAGGAACTAGCAGCAGCAGAATGCCACCCATATTCCTGAAGGGACGAGAGAAAATTATGTTGTCAGAGCTAGTTCAAAGTCAGACCATGGTAATGAAACAATTTCACAGAAGCTTTTGCCCAACCTAGAGGGCTTAACCACTGTTGGAACAAACAGGGAGGAAATAGGGATGAAATATTCTGAACTTGGTCAAACCCTCAAATCTTTTATTCTGAGCCTCCCCCTCACCAAATACAATTGGAAGCCAGAGGGCAAGAGAGCCTGGGTGATGTAATTTGCAGAAATCAGTCTCTTAAAGGGATAAGCAGGGCAGAGGTTTTAAGGAATGAGAATATGTATGTGGCTGGAGTAGAAGATAAGAGGTGGGAATAAAGGTATCCAGTCCAACTAGAATATAATCTTTTGGAATCATTAAGTGTTGAGTCAGTAAACTTTTGGGTTGATATTTAAGAATGAAAGCTGTATACTGAAACTTCTACTCTTGTATTAACTTAATAAAATTTCAAAAAGGATAGGCTTAACCACATATTTTATTATAGACATAAAATATGAAATTTAATTCTTAGGAAATTGATAGTCTGAGATTAAATATATATAACATCCCAATTTAATTCTCAGATATGACATTGAGAATACAATACACCAAGAATTAAGTTATATTATACACAAATATATATATAGACACATACACACATACCTATATATGATTCTGTTTCTTCAACATATTCTGTTCTCAACGGGAAGTTACTTAGTGAAAACAGAGTTCATTGAAATTGACTCATAGGGTCAGAAGTCTTTGGATCTTGTATAAGGTCAAGTGCATTATTTAATGTAAGCATTAACACAGGACTAAAAGAGCTTCTAATATTAGATGAAATAGTTTCAAAGGGTCCAAAAGGTAGGGGCAAGCACTACTGATTCATTCTGCTAAAGATTGATGATGTTTGTAAAGCAAAAGAGATTTATTGACTTATTTATTGATTTGATTTATTGGTTTGGAATGATTTTTTACTCAAGAAGCATTCATGAATGTGCCACAAATACAATCAGAGAAATTGCAGCATCTGCAGCTTGGGGAAGAGTGAAACCCAGCAAGCAGCTGCGAGTGAAGAGGATTTAACGAAGAAGAATGATTTTTGCAGCAGAGATATATTACACAGCATAGCACTATTCTGAGTCAATAATGATGACTAACCAACACAGGATGAGAATTAGAGTAGCAAATGATGCCGGTAGAGTGAATACAGCAAGAGAGAATGAAAAGACACCATCCAATTATAGCTGTTTTCTCTTCCCCCAACTATGGAGTATTACGGAATAAAAATTGGTGAATGGGGAGGAACTCACACAAAATAAGCCAAATCAATAATGCATTTCAGTTTGAATAGGTGTCCAGATAATGGGCATTTATATTACAAATGAATAAACTAATTTATAGATAATATAAAATATTAAGGTCCCAATTGACAACTCAGGTAGAGCTGATTGCAAGAATTGATCGTAGCCAAAAAAGAAGCTGATTCTGGATAAATTATTCTAGAAAATGAGTTCATTGGAAAGATATTGGACAGGCCATAGGATCTCCAGAGATTCACAGAAAGAGGTTTGAAGGCCACATAGCTATAAACAATTTCCAAAGCATTAGGCAGGTCTGGTGAACTGAGAACATAACTGGCCTTATCTCTGGAAACTACATGATGCTTCATGAGGCAGAGTCACAGGAACTGCACCCAGTGACACAACCTCTGCCAAGATGGGCCTCTGAATTTAGCTGCTGTCACTCCAGACACCTATCATCAGAAAACACTTAGTTGCTCGCATTCTTCTTTAGGTCACTAGCTTCTGTTTCAGAGTCAATGTGCGATTGGCAGAACTTCAGATGTTTGTTCTTTAACTATAATGAATTGGGATGGTAAGCATCCAATATATTCTGGATATGCCTCTGAGAGGAAGCTTCATAGTAAGAAGATTCAAATACTGAATGGACAAAGAATCACAAATAGCCTATGAAGCAAATAAGCAAATATTGTTTAGTAGCTCAGTCATGTCTGACTCTTTATGACCCTTTGGACTGTAGCCGGCCAGGCTCCTCTGTCTACGGGGATTTTTCAGGCAAGATCATTATCATTCTATGGCTCTTCTTACAGTCAACTGTGTACAACTGAAAAGACTTACTATTGCAAATGGGATTTTTCTAAAGATTACACCCATGTTGATGGTTTATCTAAGTAACCTAATTAGCCATTGACTTTTGAACCATGTACTAACTGGAAAATAATAACAGTTGCTGCACTGTTTATCATTTCCTAATTTGATGATTCCTGCCTAGTCATATTCCATTCAATACATATGCCGCATAAACCAACTTTTGCAATTTCATTTAAAAAATTCTCACTCTCTAGGAACTACTTCTTTTTTCAACAGTAAACACACCCGTATCTGTCCGTAGTGCCTTATTTCTTGATCTACCATAGGACTACTCTCTAGTCAATAACATTTTTAAATGTACAGTGTTTATCTCTACTTCTTGTCCTTCAATGAGATGCTCTGAACACCTTAGAACTTGAATTCATCTCTCTTACTACTTCATTGAATATACTTTCAAGGCAGGTAACTAATAACTGTCATGTCGGTGAAAGCAGTGGCCTTTTTAAGGGCTTCTCCTTCACAGTTTTCATCATTTTGTTTGCACTGTCCAATTCATCTTGAACATTTTCTTTCCTTGGCTTCTAGATTACCTCATAGAACTTATGTTCTGTTTGCCTCCGTGCCTCTGTGGTCACTAATTTTGGCTCTATTTTCTCTGCTTACATTCTGAATGCAAATATCTTCCCAAATATGAACTCTTACCTTCTTCTTTACCATAGGCACCTTTGGTCATTCATTCCAGAGAGGAGTTTGTAGAGTCAATAACCGTCAAGTCTAAGTGTGTCAATCCTTCTTCCAAGCTCCTGCTCCATTTCTATAAGCACTGGAGAGCAATAATCTTAGAAATTATCAATTTCATCACATTTTCTCCCCAAACTGCTATTCCTACAGACTTAGTATCATAGGTATGTTAAGGTTTGAGAGAAGCCTAGTTGCAAGAAATCTGATAAAAATAGACATTTATTGAATCTTAATCTCAACTCACAGAATCAAGGATTCTGTAACTATTATGTATGTTAAATTTTCCGTGTATGCTAAACATTAGGCCTGGAAGAGAACACAGAGTGCTAACAATTAGAGAATGAGAAGTTTATTAGACCTACTGTCTATCAGCAAGCACAAAGCGTTTTATTATTTTTATAACTTGTATGTAAAAATATATATTTTATATTGTTAAAAATATAGTTTCCATTGTTCCTTTATTCAGTTTTTGTAATGAGTCAAGTGATGAAACTGATACTCTATCTTTAAAGAATTTGCAGTTACAAAAATATCAAAGTTTCCAACTGTGAGTATCACATCTGAGAGAATTTTCGCTGCTGGTCAGCATTTTATGATATTCAGTTTATTCTGATTCTAGTAAATCCCTCAGTGTTCTTCTAGTGATACTTCCTCTTCATCATTTGCTTATTCATTTAAGATATCACACACATATCACATACACACTGCTGCCATGAACCTTTCTACTGAACACTATGCAATCACTTGCTTCTCAATGAAGAACTGAACATAATACTCCATATGTACTAATTCTACTATAATGATCTGCCATCCTAGACATCTGCAGAATTTTCCAGGTTTTTGTAAGTTGGATCAGCTAAAGCATAACATTTCAGCCATGACAAATTTTGTCAAGCTAGAGCTGTCAAAAATAAGCCAAAGATAGTGGTCAAAGTCAAGTTCAATTAAGTTGTTGATCAATTGTAATAACTGCATAAACCAGTAAATAAAATTTGAATATACTATTTTGCAAAGCTTCTGGGATTAGTCATTGAGCTTCTTTCTCACAGCCCATTACTGAGATGAGCCATTTAAACTCATGAGAACAAATGTGCTATTTCACTCCCCCTTGTAGGATAAATTTTAGAAAGGCAAAGATTCTAAGTGTATTTTCTTAATAATGAATATGAGAATAGTGTCATTGTTACTGGTATCTCAGGGCTGATTGTCAGTCATTGATGAGTGGTCATGTTTAATTTATCAGGCAAAATGATTGCTAACAGGTATGTATAGGAATAGCTGTTATGAATTAGAATAATACTGTTAGAGTTCTATGTTGAGAAGTCCACATCCTCTAATAGATAAAAACATATGATTTCCAGAGGGATTCAAATACTAGTCATAGGTAAAGAAACTCAAACAGCAGAAAGATGATGCAGTGAATACACTTCCATCTCTTTCTTATTTAGTTTCCCAGGGATAAAAAAGGAACATTGGATTCTGTGTAGGTTTATTTTTCCCATGCAAAAGAAAACGTAACTTTTGCATTTAAAATTATGAGCAGAAGCTGGTGGCCAAATGAGCAATAGCCATGGGAAAAAATGTAAAGAAGGTATTTCTCTTTTCTATTAAGAATAAAATTAAGAATATTAAGAATAAAATTACTATTCTATTAAGAATAAAATTAAAAATTAAGAATAAATTAAGAATAAAATTTCTATTAAGAATAAAATTACTTTGAACATTAATAAGAACATTTTTGTTATCCATAAGTTTACAATAATCATGGTTTGATGTGAGCAATACAAAAAGGCAATATAAACCATATAAAATGCAAAATAAATATTCTTGTTCTACCCAGCCAAATTTCCAACTGTTTCCAGCCATAGCCACCAAAGTGACTTTACACTGTTTCTATTTTCATACTTTCTGTAGTTATTTCATAACTTCAAATAATGAGCATTTAGATCATCTAGATAAATACTAAACAATGGGCTGTCCTTTATCAAATACTAAGCATTTAGTCTCTTTTACTATTCAGGCATCTGGTCCCATCACTTCATGGGAAATATATGGGCAAACAGTGGAAACAGTGTCAGGCTTCATTTTTTGGGCTCCAAAATCACTGCTGATGGTGATTGCAGATGTGAAATTAAAAGACACTTACTCCTTGGAAGGAAGGTTATGACCAACCTAGATGGCATATTTAAAAGCAGAGACATTACTTTGTCAACAAAGGTCCATCTAGTCAAGGCTATGATTTTTCCAGTAGTCATGTATGGATATGAGAGCAGGACAGTGAAGAAAGCTAAGCGCCAAAGAATTGATGCTTTTGAACTGTGGTGTTGGAGAAGACTCTTGAGAGTCCCTTGGACTGCAAGGAGATCCAACCAGTCCATCCTAAAGGAGATCAGTCCTGGGTGTTCAATGGAAGGACTGATGTTGAAGCTGAAACTCCAATACTTTGGCCACCTCATGCGAAGAGTTGACTCATTGGAAAAGACCCTAATGCTGGGAAGGATTGGGGGCAGGAGGAGAAGGGGACGACAGAGGATGAGATGGTTGGATGGCATCACCAACTCGATGGACATGGGTTTGGGTAAACTCCAGGAGATGGTGATGGACAGGGAGGCCTGGCATGCTGCTATTCATGGGGTCACAAAGAATCAGACACGACTGAGCGACTGAACTGAACTGAAATGAACCATTCAGGCCTACTCATCATGTCCTTCTTCCAAATTTTACTCTTCTAATACTGAGTTTTAGGACTTTGAATATAATAAACCACCATTTCTTGATCCAACAACCTTAAACAGAACCTCTATTGAGGGTTAAACAAAGTGGAATGTGGAATTTCTTAACTCATTTACCATCAATTCACCGTTGTTTTTGTGTGAGTTGAGTGAGGTCAGCAGGAACAAGTTCTCCAAAGGTGTGTTAACATCCTAATCCCTAAAACCTGTGAGTAGTACTTTATATGATCAGAGGAGTTTATGCTGATTTATCTGGGTGGGTCTAATACAGCTATATGTGTATGCATGCTGAGTGGCTTCAGTTGTGTCCAACCCTCTGTGACCCTATGGACTGTAGCCCACCAGGCTCCTCTGTCCGTGGGATTATCCAGGCAAGAATACTGGAGTAGGTTGTCATGCCCTCCTCCAGGGGATCTTCCTGATCTAGAGTTTGAACCTGCATCTCTTATGTCTCCTGCATTGACAGGAGGGTTCTTCACCACTAACTCCAACTGGGAAGCCCAAATACAGGTATAAGTTTCCTTATGAAACAGAGGCAGGATTTATCAATAAGTTATACAGACACGCACAGAGAGAAGACTATGTGAAGATAGAAGCAAAGATCCTAGTGAGGCATTATAAGTCAAGGAATGCCAATGGCCACAAGAAACTAGAGGAAGTGAGGAAGGATTCTCCCCAGAGCCTCTAGAGGAAGTGTGACCTTCTCAATACCTTGGTTCAAGACTTCTGTCTGGCCTCTGTAACTGTGATAGAATATATATCTGTTGTTTTAAATTACATGTCCATTGCTTTAAATCTGTTGTTTAAGGCACAGGAAAATGTATTAATTTCCTGTAGTTGCTTATAATGAATTACAAGTAAGCTTTAATTTGTGGTAATCTGTTACAAGCAACAACAATGAGCTATACTTTGATTCTGTGCTGTCAAATACTGTGAACAGAGTTATTGAAAGAAAAATGCCAGTAAATGTAGGGTAACTGAAGAGTGTTAAAAAATCAATTCTTTTTTCTTTGATTTACCTCTCCAGTTACTCAAAAACACTTCATATTTTAATTTATTTTGTATTTGAATCATGACTTATTGTGTTTAGCTTTTTGTTTCTTGATTGCTTTCCTCTACATTCACTAAGTACTGCCATTTCCTCATTGATCATATAATTTGAATAATAAAATCCACATTATTGTTAAAGACATTCTTAGACTCCTTTGACTACCTATTCTGCATCTGATTGATTTTAAGACCACAATGCAGTTGTCATCCTGGGCGTTTTCTCTCTTTTCTTCACTTTTGGATTACTTTCATTGTTTCCTATCTCACATTTCCTTTATACTTTAGTCTGTTCTACATTTTCCGGTATTTATTAACAAATGACTTTTTAAAAATACTTTAGAATTCTATGTATCTATATTCTGCTCCCACCCGAGCAGTCAAATTTATTTTGGTTAAATTATAGACTCAAAATTATTTTGCTAGTAATTTAAAGACATTGTTCTATCAACTCCTAGGATTTAGAATTGATAAAAGTTTTGACACATACCACATATGATCATATTTTTTTTTCATATTCATGACCGAGTAATTAATGTCCTTTCTTTTTTTCTTATTTCCTGTCTCTAGAAGGTCTTCAGAGGTGGGTAAACAGGGGCTTTTTTTCTTTATTTTTTATTATTTTGAAATCTTGTAGGACTGCGTCTAGGCAAGCATCTTACTCTAATAATAATCTTCTCAGCCTTTGTCCATCCTTGGGGAATTTTCTTCTATTAATTTTTTCTCTTTCTTTGAAATTCCTACTAGATGTATGTGTGTGTGTGTGTGTCTGTGTGTGTGTGCTCAGTTGTGTCCAGTTCTTTGCAGCCCCATGGACTGTAGCCTACCAGGCTCTTCTGTCATGGAATTACGTGTAACTGAATCACTTTGTTGTACACCAGAAGCTAACACAACATTGTAAATCAGCTATACTTCAATAAAAAAAGAGAGAGAGATTTAAATTGTATCTCAGCCTACTTTTCAAAACTTAATGATAACATATGTTTATCCTTGTTTGTATCTCTACTTTGATATATGTAACAACTATTTGTTAAATATTATATGAGATGCAGTGCTAGTTTGAGACAAAGATTCTAAAATGACTTAGATAGAGATCTTAAATTCAAAGGATTAAAAGTATGTATGCTAGCTTGAACAAGATTGATTTTAACATAATTTTCAGTACTAAGTAAATTCAGATTATATTTTACTTTTTCTGCTATGCTAAGTACTTTTACGATTAAGGGTTTGAATGGTGGCCAGGATGGCTATATTTTGTCAATAATTTATATAGCTAATAATATTTTAAACAATGATGTTCAATTAGTATGAAATATCAGAAGGATATTAGGGAAGGGAAATGTTTCTTCAGTCTGTCAATATTCAGAAAAAATATATTTACTTAATATTCTGAGGAAAATCTATTTATCTGAGTAAATGTGCTAATTTCCTAGGTTTGCTATAATAAAATATCAATAAGTGTGTGTCTTAAAAACCTGGTGCTCTGTGACAACCTAGAAGAGTGGGATGGAGTAAGAAGTGGGAAGGAGGTTCAAGAGAGAGGGGAGATATGTATACCTATGGCCAATTCATGTTGACATATGGTAGAAACCAACACAATATTATAAAGCAATTATCCTCCAATTAAAAATAAATAAATTAAAAAAAAACCCCAAACCAGATATCTATTCCTTGCTTCTCTCCTAGCCTCTTGTGGTTTGCAGCAATCTTTGACTTTCCTTGTTTTATAGATGTGTTTCTCCAGTCTCTGCCTTCATTTTCACATAATACTTCCTTCCCCTGTATTTCTTCACATAGTCTTCCCTTTGTGCAGGTTTATCTTTGTGTCCAAATTTCCTTTTTTATAAGGACACCTGTCATATTGGCTTAGAGTTCACCCTAGTTACCTAAACTTGATTACCTTTGTAAAAATCCTATTTCCAAATAAAGTCAGATTCTGAGGTCCTGCAGATTAAGACTTCAACATGTTTTTTGGAGGATACTATTCAACTCATAACAGATGAATAAAGATTACTCAAAATTATAACCATATTGTAAGTCAAAAGTTCAGATAGAAATTAAATCAAATTACTCACTTTACTGAGAAGTCCTATATGCTATGGACTTTTAAACTCACAGAGAATTTTTAAACTCACAGAAAATTTGTTATGTAGATTTTAAAAAACAAATACTTTTACTAGCCTTAAAAATGTCCTATCATGTTGAATTCTTAGGACTTTTTGCATGTTTGATTTCCCTGGTGACATATAAAAACTTAAATAATTCAGAAATCTGTGTGTCTTTCATCTGCTCCAATACACTTTTGTATTCATTTTAAAGCATTATCCATCCCCTCCAATAAGTGTGGCTCTGCAAAGAAATAAGGGTACACATCACATTGGAATCTGTGTTTTTTTCTTAATTCCTTTTTTATGCCTTATTCTATCAGACTCTTCTAAACTCTGGGCAATAGTGGGGGACAGAGGAGCCTGGCATGCTACAGTCCATGGGGTCACAAAGAGTCAGACATGACTTAGCCACTAAACAACAACAAATATCTACAGACATATAGACATATAGTTTGTAGGGTATGTTTTTTTTAATTAAATGTGTTTTATTTTATAAGGCAGTGGATCACAGCCTTGGCTGCACTTAATAATCACTGGGAAAAATAAATGTTGAGAGGTTTGGTCAAAACTTCCTTTTAAATGAATAGTTAGACTGCTATCAGGAAGTAAATAGCCCTGACTTGATTGTGCCATTGGTTTTTAGTGTATTTTTAAAAAAATATCTTTCCAGATAGCTTGTGATACTTTGACATTCAACTACTTTAGAATGGCTTAATGATTCAGTAAGCTTAAGATATCCAGAAGAAAAATCAATGTGGTAATTTCATTCCAGGAAAATAACTGTTTCACAAATACATAGTGTACCATTAGAAGATATATTGCGTTTATATGAATTTTTCAAGTAATTTTTTCTAGTAAAAATAAGCACTCTTGATAGACTCTTATTCAGCCTATTGAATCCTCATTGTTCCACTTCAGAAATATAATGAAGTCTTTTATATATTATGACTCCTCTTTGTCTAGTACTCGTTATCATTATTCACTCTACCTGGAAGAAAAGCTATGATCAACCTAGACAGCATATTAAAAAGCTGAGACATTACTTTGCCAACAAAGGTCCATCTAGTCAAAGCTATGGTTTTTCCAGTAGTCATGTATGGATGTAAGAGTTAGATTATAAAGAAAGCTGAGCACCGAAGACAGAGAAGACTGGAGTGCTGCAGTCCACGGGGTCGCAAAGAGTCAGACACAACTGAACAACTGAACTGAACTGAACAGATCAGAATCAGTTCTGTATTTCCCTAAGTGGGTTAACAACACACACTCTAAAACATAGTAAAAAAGTTTTTCTCATTGAAATCAGATTGCTGATTTTAAAATACAGATCCAGTAAGATTATCCATTTGCTTACAAATTGTCAATGGCTTTCTATTCCTTTGAATGTAAAAATGGTTCCATAATACGGCAGATATGTATCCATGTTCACAATCTAGGTTAACACTAAGCAAAAAATATTTTGAATTATATTTTTGGTGTTTCCTCCATCCCCAGATTTTCTCTGTCCCCAGAGAGCTGCAAATGTCTTTATTTTTCATGGTCTGACTTTCATCATTATTCAAATTACCAATCCTCTACTCCATGGCCCCAAATGCTTCCTTCAGACTCTTTTGTCCAACTTCATAAGTAAAAACTTAATAATGATATTTTTGTCCTCACATATTAATGAATTTTTGAAAATGTCCACCAGGCTCTGACATTATTTTGGTCAAAATGACAAATCCTTAATGCAAAATTGGATATTGAAGAGTATTCCAGCAAAGAAGATTCGTTGGGTTCATGGAATTTTCTTTGTGAATGTGAAAACTTTCCATTCATGTGGTCAATCACTTATGGTCACATAAAATTTACCTTAAAGGAAATGTAGAAAATATTGAAAAAATATTTTTTGACAAGACAGTATTTTGCATAACAGTGAAAGATTATAACCAAAATTTTTGAAAAAATATTCAAATACTCAATGTCAAGAAACATATTGAAAGTAAAGATTGAAAATAATTTGATTAAAATTAATCCTATTTTAATTCCTGTTTATATAATTAATTAATAACACTTTAATTTTATTTAATGAAATTTTCATTTACAATATGTAACATTTGAAAATTTTATTGAATCTATTCAACCAAATATTCTTGAATGTATTTGAAAATTAAATGATCTTATTCCAGGATTAATGTGTATAGATCAATGTAAACTTATAAAATCAAAATAAAGTAAAGGTTTATAAATAAATGTGTTATGGTTTAAAATGCAGAGAAAAACATTCACAAGTACAACTGACATCTAGTTTTAATGTATTTCAGAAAGCTTTTCTTAAATGCACTAAATGAAAGCTTTCCAGTTTTTAATTAAGTCTGAAACAAAATTTCTCAAAAGTATGGCTAGAGGCTTTCTCTGAATATCATCCAATGCTGTGTACATAATTTTTATATTTTTAATTGCTTGGAAGGTAGATATATTACAAAGCATGCAATTAAGAGATAAAGATACTCATCTTCACTTGGCTGCTGAGAATGTTGTTTAGTCACTTTCCAAAGAAACATGAGCAGTTTGGGCAAAACATGAACATTTGTTGAAAGTTGACAATTATGGAATGTTATAACTTGTGTAAAATTGTGTAGTTTGTACATGGGGATATGAAATTGATTTGATGAAACTAGGCTGGAAACTGAATAAAAATATTTGCTTACTATACCAAGGACTATGCTATATTATCCTCAAGAGTAATAGTACTTAATTTTGTTGTATATAAGAATAAGTAAAATCACTATAAAATGTACATTCTCAGATTCTGATTTTTTTCCATTCGAGATTCTTTTTAGTAAGTCTAAGATAGCACAAAGAATTCATTGTTTTTAACAAATATTCCAGGCAATTCTGGTGATAAAGTCTTCTTTGAGAAATTCTACTCCAGGCCATGATGATCAGATAGATTGTCTTTAAAAATAAGGCTTGAAAACAGATTGAGCTTTTTCTATTTTATTCTGGGGGCAATGTAAGTGATATCTTAGTATATGCATGTGTAAAAGTGCTTACAATAATTTTTGCCAAAAAAACTCACATTTCCAAATAAAGAAATAATTCTATATATAGTACATGACTGAGAAAATATACAGAATCTATGGCCACATATACAAATAAATGATAAATGGCATAGTAGTGACAGTGAATTTATAAACAATTTGTGCTATTACTATCTCATATCAAGACATCTTAAAGAAATACAACTTTTTAATGGGGTGTCATTTTGTATAGCATTCTATGTCACAAAGAGTCGGACACGACTGAGCGGCTGAACTGAACTGAACTGATGTCTAAAGCATTTGCATTTACAATTGATATATAAGTGTTCACAAAAACTGAAATATTCATAAGGCAAGGAATAAGTTTTATGAAGAACTAGAAATCTGATGGATGATTTTGTAAAAATGAGCTGTCTGCATTAAAAAGTGACAAGTTTTATAACTGTTCATAATGGTGATATCTTACTAGCTATAAAGTAGTTGGTGATATATAAAATTTTGATGATAAAAAGATTTATCACACTTTATGGTATTATAAGAATCTATATTGCTGATTATTATTTTTATTCATATATTTTCTTTCCTTGTATTTTTATTCTACTATAAAAAGAATTGTGTATATTTAAAATTGTATTAAATTATTAAGCTTGAGGTTTTCTGCTTTCAACAAAAAGGAAATCCTAAAACATGGATTCCTATCACTTTCACCAGAGGTTTATTACAATCATCATGTTTTCTAATATAAAAAGTCTAAGATTTTAAAAATATTCACAGAATATAAATTTCTACAACATTTTATTATTTTGTTTAGATGAGAGATTGCTAATTTGGTGAAAATTTACATTACTTTCAATATTTTTCTTTCTGTATCTCCATATTATTTTCAAATATTAAAAGATGCTCTTTGTAAAATTGCCATATTTTTATATATTGTAATTCTAGATTTAAAGCTTTCCCTGGTGAATGCATGCTTTTATTTTCATATAGTGATCAATATATTCTATCCTCAGTAATTCTTATTCTTAGTTGATTAAGATATTCCATCCACTGAACCATTGGCCTTTATTCTTTTACCAAGAAAATAGATCCAAATAGAATAAAAGATAGCATTGTTTCATGATTTTTTGTGAAAGATTTCTTGTTTGTTTCTAAGATTGTGGCAAGATGATATTTTGAAATGAAGGTGTTAGATCCAGACTCTTGAAAGACTAACTATTTAAGTTTGATTCTGAAAATTTAATTTTAAATAGTAGTTAGAACATTGCTGAATCAAAATATATAGAATTTTCCCAATGAAACAAAGAGAGCTATATAGAGATTTAAGTAGAATTTTCCCTCCTCAAAGACTATAAGAGACAAAGTCAAAAGAAAAGATGGAGTATCTAATGGGAACATTTCCCTAACATAAAGAAAATAAGTATCTAAAATCTCCCTAAATTAAGGGTGGGGAAATGAGAGAGAAAACCCACCAGTAAAAAATTCAGAGCAGATGTGACCAACAGTCTGATTTCTCAGGGTAGAACAATAGGCAAGCATGTGTCATAGAAAATCTTTACTTAAGGATGATGTGTTAAAGAGTCCCTGAGTCCAGTCTAAAGTGTGAGAGGTCGAAAATGACAGCAGATCAAAAAGGACCTTGAGGTTCTTATCAGGGAGTACTTAGCACATGTGACCTTTTTAATGTGTTCCTGAAAGATACATTTGGTTCAAATATATAATAGCGAGCATCAGTGATTGGTGAGATGAAAAGTTGTGGCACTGTGGAGACCAGGAATGTTTCTTTATGTATGAATGCACATATATTTCTCATTTAAATCTTATGAGTTTGGAGAACACTATTCAAATCCTCAAATATAAGTATTAGTAGGTTTAACACTATAAAAAATATTCTAAAAACTACATCATGTACACCTTAAAAGTATAGCAGGTATCACTGAAAAAGCAGAATAAAAGTTATCTAAATTGCTTAACTTGTAAGCAACTTTATCGTCTTCCTCTTGCATGTTTTCATATATATGTGATTCACAGCTATAATATATATGTAATATTTTCAGATATATAAAATTTAGCAGTATGTATTGGGGCTTCCCTCATAGCTCAGTTTGTAAAGAATCTGCCTGCAATGCAGGAGACCCAGGTTCGATTCCTGGGTCGGGAAGATCCCCTGGAGAAGGAAATGGCAACCCACTCCAGTATTCTTCCTGGAGAATCCCATGGACAAGGGAACTTGGCAGGCTACAGTCCATGGGGTCGCAAGAGTCGGACATGACTTAGCGACTAAAGACAGAGAGAGATTGAACACCTGGTTGGGGATATTTTCAGAAAAGATTTAACAGAATTATCTATGAATCTCTTTTATCCTAAAGGAATATTGTTGTTGTTCAGTCACTAAGTCATATCTGACTCTTTGCAACCCCATTGAATGCAGCTTGCCAAGCTGCTCTGTCGTCCATTATTTTACAGGGTTTGCTCAAATTCATGTCCATTGAGTCAGTGATGCTATTTATCTCATCCTCTGTCACCCGCTTCTTCTTTTGCCTTCAATCTTTCCCGGCATCAGAGTCTTTTCCAAAATCAGCTCTTTGCATCATCTGGCAAAAGTCTTTGGACTTCAGCTTCAGCATCAGTCCTTCCAGTGAATATTCAGGGTTGTTTTCTTTAGGACTGACTGGTTTGATCTCCTTGCAGTCCAGGAAACTGTCAGTCTTCTCCAGCACCACAACTCAAGAGCATCAGTTCTTTGATTCTCAGCCTTCTTTATGGTTCAACTCTCATATCTGTACATGACTGTTGGAAAAACCATAGCTTTGACTTTATGAACTTTTGTTGGCAAATGATGTCTCTGCTTTCTAAAATGCTGTCTAGATTTGTCAGAGTTTTCCTTCCTAGGAGCACGCATCTTTTAATCTCATGGCTGCAGTCACTATCTGCTGTGATTTTGGAGCCCAAGAAAATAGAATCTATCACTGCTTCCACTTTTTCCCTTCTATTTGCATGAAGTGATGGGACCGGATGCCATGATTCTAATTTTTTGAAAGTGGAGTTTTAAGCCAGCATTTCCACTCTCCTCTTTCACCCTCATCAAGAGACTCTTTAGTTCCTCTTCACTTTCTACCATTGCAGTGGTATCATCTGCATATATTAGTTTGTTGATGTTTCTCCCAGCAACCTCGATTCCAGTTTGTGATTCATCCAGCTCAACATTTCATATGGTATACTCTGCATATAAGTTAAACAAACAGGGTGACAATATACAGCCTTGATGTACCCCTTTCCCAATTTGGAACTAGTCAGTTGCTCCATGTCCAGTTTTAATTGTTACTTCTTGACCTGTGTACACGTTTCTCAGGAGACAGGTTATGTGGTCTGGTATTCCTTTCTCTTTAAGAATTTCCCACTGTTTTTCATGATCAATACAGTCAAATGCTTGAGTATAGTCAAGGAAGCAGAAGCAGATGTTTTTCTGGAATTCTTTAGCATTCACTATGATCCTGTGAATGTTGGCAATTTGATCCCTGGTTCTTCTGCATTTTCTAAACCCAGCTTATATATCTGGAAGTTCTCAGTTCATGTACACTGAAGCCTAGCTTGAAGGATTTTGAGCATTACCATGCTAGCCTGTGAAATGAGTGCAATTGTATGGTATGTTGAAAATGATCTTTTGCATTGCCCTTTTTTGGGACTGGAATCAAAACTTACATTTTCCATTTCTGTGGCCATTGCTGAGTTTTCCAAATTTGATGGTATTTTGAGTGCAACACTTTAACAGCATCATCGTTTAGAATTTTAATAGCTCAGTTGGAATTCCATCACCTCCACTAGCTTTGTTTATAGTAATGCTTCCTAAGACTCACATGACTTGACATTTCAGGATGCCTGTCTCTAGGTAAGTGACCATGCCTTCATGGTTATGCAGTCATTAAGACTTTCCTTGTACAGTTCTTCCATGTATTCTTGCCACTTCATCTTAATCTCTTCTGCTTCTGTTAGGTCCATACAATTTCTGATTTTTATTGTTCCCTTGATGCCTCCATTTTCTAAAAGAGATCTCTAGTCTTTCCCATTCTATTGTTTCCCTCTATTTCTTTGCATTGTTCATTTAAGAAGGCCTTCTTATTTTTCCTTGCTAGTCCCTGGAAGTCTGTATTCAGTTGGGTATATCTTTCCATTTCTCCCTTGCTTTTTACTTCTTTTCTTTCCTCAGCTATTTGTGAAGCCTCCTCAGACAACCACTTTGCTTTCTTGAATTTCTTTTTCTTTGGGATGGTTTTGATCACTAATTCCTGTACAATATTAGGAACAAATATTTGCAGAGTTAAGGAAAATAAAGCAAAGTCATTGATGTGGTAAAAGGCTTTGTATATCCCCACACTGAAGAGGTTCAGGATGTCTCGAGCCAATGAGCATGGAGGAGCATAGTATGACTTAAGGTCAAAATGCCAGGTCAGGGCAAGATGATGTAGTTGGATGCAGACTGTGGGAAAGAATTTTATTTCTTCACAGGTGATACAGTGATAAAGAATCTGCTCCCATCTCTGGAGACACAGGTTCAATTCCTAGATCAGGAAGATCCCCTGGAGATGGAAATGGCAACCCACTCCAATATTCTTGCCTGGTAAATCCTTTGGAGAGAGAGCCAGGTGGGCTACAGTCCATGGGGTCACAAAAATATCTGACATTACTTAGGGACTAAACAACAATAACAAGAACAACAAAGAAACTGTATAAACATTAGAAAATGTAGCCAATAACCATATGATATGTGGGTTATTATATATATATATAATTCAAAGTGATTAGATCATATATTTTAAGGCAGTGAGGATGGAGATACAAGTTGAAGATTTAAACTGATTCATATGGACCATGGAATGCTTTGAATGTCTTGCTAAGAAATTTGACTGACAGGAAAGTAATGAAATATTTTACACTTTTGAATGATATCATCAAATGTATAACTGGGAAAAGTATTTTGGGTATAGGAAGACAAGAGATTTGAAAGAATGTAGCCATTTTGTTAATTTTTATTCATTCATTTATGTGACAGGTATTTATTGAGCACTGGTTTGGACACTGCAGATACAATTGTGAACCAATGAAATTCTCACCCAATAGAGTTCACATTCCAGTGGGAGATACAGAAAATAAACAAGTTTAAATGCAAATATAAAACCCTGCATAGTGTAAATGCAATGCTGAGCAATAAAATAGGCCAAATGTGGTGATGTCATTAAGTTAAAAAGCCTCTATTAGTAAGTTAACTTTGAACAGAAAGGTAAATCTGCTATGAGAGGGAGCTATGACATGATATATGGAAGAATAAACACACATTTCTCAAACAAATTGATCTTAGGACTCCTTTACTCTCTTAAAATTATAGAGGATCCCAAAGAACCTGTGTGTGAGGCATATCTATTTCTAGCCTATGCCTATGTCTATGTTTATGTGGGTGTGTGCTAAGTCATTTCAGTCGTGTTTGACTCTTTGTGACCCTATGAACTGTAGGGTTCCTCTGTACCACCAGGCTTCTCTGTTCATGGAATGATCCAGGCAAGAATATTGGAGTGGATTTCCATGACCTTCTCCAGGGGATCTTCCCAACCCAGGGGTTGAATCCGCATCTCTTATGTCTCTTGCATTGGCAGGCAGGTTCTTTACCACTCATGCCACTTGGGAAGCTCATCTATGTCTGCATCTGTATTTGTACCTATATGTATATTTGTATTATATATCTATATCAAATCACATTAAGAATTAAAATCAATATTATAAAGTATTAATTCATTTAAAATAACAGCAAAATGCATAACATTTTAACATAAATCATTACTGTATTTTCCAAAACCAAAAAAATCTTTATGACAAAGAGTTTTATTTTTTGCAAATTTCCTTAATTTCAGGCTAAGTAGATCCTATTTGGGTTCTCAAATTAGTTTCCACAACCAATATGTTTCAATGTGCTGTTTAGATTGAAGCATATGAAGAAAATATGGCCTCATGTAGATAAGCAATTGGAAAGATGAATAACATTTTCATAATAATTTTCAGATAACTATGAATATTTAAGATTTTTTGCTGTCAATACTACATCAAAACTGTACAAATAACAATTTCTTAAAAGTTTGCTTCAATGTGGAATTTGAAAACACATCAATGACCTTTTCATATTCTGTTCCAATAAAATCCATTTCTATATTTTGTTTGTTGAATGGGTATTATATCCATATGTAGTATTATAATGTCATGTACTGGTTATTTGGAAAATAATGGTTAACTGAATTATAGTGTTGGTAGATTTAATTATAAAATATCAAATAAAATTACATTTGTTATTCCCACCAACCTCATAATAAGCCTTTAAATAATGGGAAATTTGATGTCAAGAAAAAACTCTCCAAATTCCAAAAGCATGAGATAAATATGTTGAAATTTTTTCTTTAAAGTGATAGACGGATTCACTCAGTCCTTTGAGAAAGTAGCTGTCAAGTCCAAATACCCATAGTTTTACAGATGTTGTCCGAGCAAAATGGTATTCCATGGTGGTGTGGTAGGGGGATAGTTTAGCTCACAATTCAAGCAATTGCCCAAATTGTTTTCCTCGAGACAATCGTTTTACTTTGGTATGCATCAGAAATGCTTTGTGTGTGTTTCCTGTTTTATTATACAGAATATTAAAAAGATACCTACTCAAGAATCAATATTTAAGTAATTTCTACTGCTTCATCAAGAACCTTTTAAAGTGGAACTCAAATTTTGTTTTGGTGAAGATTGAATGACTTAGTATAATTTGTTGGTGCTGCCTTGATGCCTGTTAAAATGTTTACTCTTTAACCCCCTTTAGTGCAAGTATTAACATGACAGAAAAAGCAAAGAGCATTGTAATATTGTTATGGAATGTTTTGAAGAGACAGATTCTCTCAAGGTTTCTTGCAGAGGCACAAGGATTACTTAGTTCTTGAGAAGCACTGGCACACATTTGATACTGGATTGAGCAATTTGATATTGGATGAGGGATGAACAGCTATAACCCAGTTCTTATCAGCAAGTTTTAAAATGACATTGTATAGATAGAAGGGACATTCTGAAATTAGAACAGAGACCAGAGAAATGGCTATAGAAGGCTTACATATAGAGTTATAAATTTTCATTTATTAGTTATAAACTAATCATCTATCATATGCAGAGTTTCATTTCAAAAAGAGGCTAGTGCCCTAAAAGCTCTGGCTATGATAGGCATTCCAGCTAGTATCTGTTTTCCAGTGTCTGCATATCACCTGTAAGGTAGGATATCCAGTGACAGTAGTTTATAATACAATTAAGATATACATGTAAGAAAGCCTCACATTCCTGTCAGTTTGTTTTGGAGACTCTCTGGAATAGTTATTCTTACATATAGGGATCTAGGCAATACACAGAGATGATTTTAATTGTTATTACCTTGTCTCCTCATTCTTTACATTTCTTCACCACTTCTAAAGAGTTGAGTGGGCACAAATCAACTTCCTCTCTTAGGAGATTTTAGGAGTCATTGAAGTGGTCATATAAGTTTTATAGGATCCTGGTAGAAGCATAATATATTCTATCATACACCACAAATTGGCAATCTACATTGTTCACATAAATTTCAGGTAAACAATATCTGGAAAATTTCCTATCACTGAAATAAAATGCCCTCTATGGTTACACTGTCTATCAGATCTAGTCCCTTAAATGTATTTCTCACTTCCACTGTATAGTCATAAGGGATCTGATCTAGGTCATACCTGAATGGTCTAGCGGTTTTCCCCACTTTCTTCAATTTAAGTCTGAATTTGGCAATAAGGAGTTCACGATCTGAGCCACAGTCAGCTCCTGGTCTTGTTTTTGCTGAGTATAGAACTTCTCCATCTTTGGCTGCAAAGAATATAATCAATCTGATTTCGGTGTTGACCATCTGGTGGTGTCCCTGTGTAGAGTCTTCTTTTGTGTTGTTGGAAAAGGCTGTTTGCTATGACCAGTGTATTCTCTTGGCAGAACTCTATTAGCCTTTGCCCTGCTTCATTCTGTATTCCAAGGTCAAATTTGCCTGTTACTCCAGGTGTTTCTTGACTTCCTACTTTGGTATTCCAGTCCCCTATAATGAAAAGGACATCTTTTTGGGGTGTTAGTTCTAGAAGGTCTTGTAGGTCTTCATAGAACTGTTCAACTTCAGCTTCTTCAGCATTACTGATCGGGGCATGGACTTAGATTAGAGCGATTTTGAATGGCTTGCCTTGAAAACGAACAGAGATCTTTCTATCGTTTTTGAGATTGCAGCCAAGTACTGCATTTCGGACTCTTTTGTTGACTGTGATGGCTACTCTATTTCTTCTAAGGGATTCCTGCCCACAGTAGTAGATATAATGGTAATCTGAGTTAAATTCACCCATTCCAGTCCATTTTAGTTCGCTGATGCCTAGAATGTCAATGTTCACCCTTGCCATCTCCTGTTTGACCACTTTCAATTTGCCTTGATTCATGGACCTAACATTCCAGGTTCCTATGCAATATTGCTCTTTACAGCATCGGACCTTGCTTCTATCACCAGTCCCATCCACAACTGGGTGTTGTTTTTGCTTTGGCTCCATCCCTTCATTCTTTCTGGAGTTATTTCTCCACTGATCTCCAGTAGCATATTAGGCACCTACCGACCTGGGGAATTCACGACCTGGGAGGTTTGTGACATTGTACAGGAAACAGGAATCAAGACCATCCTCAAGAAAAAGAAATGCAGAAAAGCAAATGACTGCCTGATGAGACCTTACAAATAGCTGTGAAAAGAAGAGAAGTGAAAGCAAAGGAAAAAAGGAAAGATACACCCATTGGAATGCAGAGTTCCAAAGAATAGCAAGGAGAGATAAGAAAGCCTTCCATAGCGATCAATGAAAAGAAATAGAGGAAAACAATAGAATGGGAAAGACTAGAGATCTCTTCAAGAAAATTAGAGATATCAAAGGAACATTTCATGCAGATGGGCTCAGTAAAGCACAGAAATGGTATGGACCTAAAAGAAGCAGAAGATATTAAGAAGAGGTAGCAAGAATACACAGAAGAACTGTACAAAAAAGATCTTCACGACCCAGATAATCACGATGGTGTGATCACTCACACTCACCTAGAGCCAGACATCATGGAATGTGAAGTCAAGTGGACCTTAAAAAGCATCACTACGAACAAAGCTAGTGGAGGTGATAGAATTCCAGTTGAGCTATTTCAAATCTTGAAAGATGATGCTGTGAAAGTGCTGCACTCAATATGTAAACAAATTTGGAAAACTCAGCAGTGGCCATGGGACTGGAAAAGGTCAGTTTTCACTCCAATCCCTAAGAAAGGCCATGCCAAAGAATGATCAAACTACCGCACAATTGCACTCATCTCACATGCTAGTAAAGTAATGCTTAAAATTCTCCAAGCCAGGCTTCAGCAATACATGAACTGTGAACTTCCAGATATTCAAGCTGGTTTTAGAAAAGGCAGAGGAACCAGAGATCAAATTGCCAACATCCGCTGGATCATTGAAAAAGCAAGAGAGTTCCAGAAAAACATCTATTTCTGCTTTATTGACTATGCCAGAGCCTTTGACTGTGTGGATCACAATAAACTGTGGAGAATTCTGAAAAAAATGGGATTACCAGACCACCTGATCTGCCTCTTGAGAAATCTGTATGCAGTTCAGAAAGCAACAGTTAGAACTGGACATGGAACAACAGACTGTTTCCAAATAGGGAAAGGAGTACGTCAAGGCTGTCTATTGTCACCCTGCTTATTTAACTTATATGCAGAGTACATCATGAGAAATGCTGGGCTGGAGGAAGCACACGTTGGAATCAAGATTGCTGGGAGAAATATTAATAACCTCAGATTCGCAGATGATACCACACCACCTTATGGCAGAAAGTGAAGAAGAACTAAAGGGCCTCTTGATGAAAGTGAAAGAGGAGAGTGAAAAAGTTGGCTTAAAATTCAACATTCAGAAAACTAAGATCATGGCATCTGGTCCCATCACTTCATGTCAAATAGATGGGGAAACAGTGGCTGAGTTTTCTGGGGGGGGGCTCTAAAATCACTGCAGGTGGTGATTGCAGCCATGAAATTAAAAGACACTTACTCCTTGGAAGGAAAGTTATGACCATCCTGGACAGCATATTAAAAAGCAGAGACATTACTTTGTCCACAAAGGTCTGTCTAGTCAAGGCTATTGTTTTCCAATAGTCATGTATGGATGTGAGAGTTGGACTATAAAGAAAGCTGAGTGCCAAAGAATTGATCCTTTTGAACTGTGGTGTTGGAGAAGACTCTTGAGAGTCCGTTGGACTGCAGGGAGATCCAACCAGTCCATCCTAAAGAAGATCAGCTCTGGGTATTCATTGGAAGGACTGATGTTGAAGCTGAAACTCCAGTACTTGGCCACCTGATGCAAAGAGCTGACTCATTTGAAAAGACCCTGATGCTGGGAAAGATTGAGGGTAGGAGGAGAAGGGGACGACAGAGGATGAGATGGTTGGATGGCATTGCCGACTCAATGGACATGGCTTTGGGTATATTCCGGGAGTTGGTGATAGACAGGGAGGCCTGACGTGCTGCAGTTCATGGGGTCACAAAGAGTCGGACACGACTGAGCAACTGAACTGAACTGAACTATGGTTATTAGCAAATATTTCTACTGTTATGTGGATATCAATAACTTCATACTGCTTCCATAAACACCAATACCTAGGCTAGTACCAGTTCGAAAAGGAAGTTGAAATGTGGTAGGTGTATCCACAGACCTCCTCTAAACGGACCGGCTCTGTTCTTAGTACTAGTGAATTTGTCTTCTCCCCAAAGATATATGTTTAGCTGAAAGAGACAGGCTCCGTGGCCACAAAGAAAGCCCTCACACCTCTACAAGTTTACTAGATCAAATTGACATGTCCTACCATTGTCTGCATTGATTGTTAACTAATTACAATTTAAACAAGTTTACTTACATTAGATTCAGTGTGGAAACATTTTAAATGTGGCTAAAAGTTAAATTAACTCAAACTACCTAGTTTAAGTTCATGAAAAGCCAAGACTTCAACCATGTTACTTAAACTCTCATGAATACAATCACTGTATCTACTTCATAAAGTTGCTTTTGAGATTAAATGAATTACATATGGATAGAGGACATATTGCTCAAAGGTTCTCTAGTCACACTGCTCCCTTGATTTAAAAAAATAATAAGAAGAAGAATTTCCCCAGTAGCTCAGCAGGTAAAGAATCTGCCTGCAATGCAGGAGACAATGGAGCCATGGGTTCAATCTCTGGGTCAGAAAGATCCCCTAGAGGAGGAAATGACAACTCACTCCAGTATTCTTGCCTGAAAAATTCCATGGACAGAGTAGCCTAGTGGGCTACAGTCTAAAAGAATCACAAAGAGTCAGGTATGACTGAGCGATTAAACACAACAGAAGACAGTGCCTATCCCATAGTAACTGTTTAAAAGATTTATTTTATTATTGTTATTTATACTGAATAGTTTAAATGTTAGTCTTCTTTTGGTTATTTTGCAAATTTAATTGTAGCATGCCTACATTTATACTTTAATTTTGTATAGTAATTCATAATGAATATGAATTATCTACCCACATTATGTAAGTAGTGAGTTGTTTGGTTTTTTTTTTTCTAATTTAGCTTTTAGATTTTTGCCTTTGGCTGCAAATCCTATGGCAAAAATTGTTCCATTTCAATTTCAATTATCTACAGTCCAGAACTGGAAGCATCTTCCTCAAAGAATTGTGGAGAACAAAATATGTATAGCCTGGCCCCAAATTATAAATCTCCTTCCAAGACTATCATTAGCTGGAGGGATTGCTTTTCACAAATAATTAAATCAAGCTTTGGAAATGTATTGTTTAATCTCTTTTACAAGAATACAAGCCAAAGCCAAATAAAATAAAACCTTACAACCATCCTTTGGCTAGATCAAATTAGGGCTGAGAACCCTGCGAAATAGGAGTAATTCCTGGGCAGTGGGTATGTAGTTCATTATTTTCAAAAAATATGCAACTATACTTGAATAAGGATGAAATAAGATTTTAATAAAGCATTGGCAATTTTTGGAGCTTAAAGATAAAGGTTATCATTTCCCTTGTGTGTTGGACAGACATGTGTTTTTGGCAGCCAGGTTGAATTTTTGGCCAGGCTCTATTATAGCCCTCCTTATCTATGTTTCATACACAGAAATAGAAAAGAAAGAAAAATCCCAGTCTGCTGAGGCAGGAATAAATGCATTGTGCATCTGATATAGTTCATTCATCCACTGAAAAATATTCTAGCCATTCACCTTCTTGCAGTGAAAAAAGATGTATGTTCTGTTGTGAAATTAATTTCTACAAAAATTGCAAGATTCTTTTCACTAACAGACTGTTCTTTGTTAAGATGAATAGCAAAACGAAACAAACAAACACAAAAAAGCACAAGGAAAGAAGAGAAGGAATGTCTGTTAACAAAGTGATACATATATCCCAGAAAACAACTTGTTTCATGTGGTGAATATTATCTATGGATGAAATATTTTAAGCAAATTCAAAGAACATGGGATCTGAACACTAGAATATTTACAAGAATTCAAAAAGATCGATTTGGAGGTGAAGAAGGAATAAGAAGTTAATGTTGAAAGTATTTAAAACGTACATTGTCTTGTATATATGTATTTATGCATAGGCATTATACTATAATAATGTATGTGAATATTCTTTCCTTAATTTATTATATATTTTGACTGAATACTAATTATTTCCTCACAGTATAGTTATCATTTATAGAGAAAGTAGCCTTCAATTATGTTATTGATTAGAGATTGATGAAGATCATCAAAGAGAAAGAAATTCTTTCAAGTGACAGGAAATGGGAGAAAGTTTCTTACTAATGATAAGAGTTCTTAATGAGAATATTTAATTCATGTAACTCTATTCAAGATCTTTCTTATATTTTCATTTATTTATGGAGAGTTCTCAGTGTGACAGAGTGCTAAACACATCTGCAGAAAATTAGAGGCATAGTTAGGATGTAGGAGAACCAATATCATAATGAGAGAATGAATAAATTAAAAAGTCTTAAAGATAGAAGCTAAGTAAAGCACACACATACACACACACACACACTTCCATAACTATGACCTAGTTACATTTCTTTTTATAAAGATCAATATTTTGATGTCTTGGGTGACTATTTTGTGTGCTTAAATTCTAATTGACAATAGACTTTAATTATAATTATTAAAACTCTGGAAAATATATCTTTTCCTTTTCCTCAAAATGTGAATAATGGCTGGCTTAGTTTATACATTTATGGAAAAGTACTATTGGATTAAGAAAGTATTTTTTAAGTAAATATGCAAAGTTAGTACCTTCTAGCAAAATCATACCTGTATATTCTAGCTAAGTAAGTTACATTTACAAAATTAATTAAATCAAATATCTAGCCTCTTAGAGCATCTAAAATGTTTATCACAATAATTTTTAAAGGTAAAAAAATAAATATATCTTTATACATTATATTTTGTTATCTCTGACAAAAGAAATTTAAGTCAGATAAAGTATTTCTACAGGAGTTCCTTTCCAGTATTCTGTTATCAGTTAATTAATTATCCAGAGTCAAATTGTTCATTTATTTCTCCAGTATATATTTATTGTGCTGCTTACTAAGTAGTAATCAACATGCTGCATTCATAGTAAAAAACTAAGATTTTGCCTTTACCTCCAAAACACCCACAGTATGGAATAGGATTTATGGATTACCAATGACTTTTTGGAGTTCCATACATTTCTTTGCTCTTCCTTTAGCTACCTAGTTTCCTGATTGCTAATTTTTCTCCAGGAAGACCAAAGAGGGAAAGGTAAGTGTTGATGTACCAGAAAATGTAACACTTAAGGTGTATCAGATGCTATGTGTAAATAGTAATGTTATCCGCTGTTTACCTGTTCTTCCCCATTAAATGTTGAAAAGAAAGGGTAGGTAAGTAGAGGAGAAAGCACCTAACCACGTGAGGTTAAAGTAAATGACTTTAGTAGAAAGCAAAAGAAAACAAAAATAAAAACAAAAAAAGAGCAAACACAAGAACAACAAAAAATGTATTGGACAGAAGAAAAGGAATTGACCTAAACAAAAGAACATACACATGAATATGTAAAGATGAATAGATATATAATACATAACATGCAAATATATATATATAATTTAGAAAACAAGTAACTTATTTCTTTTTTAAAATAAAAAAAAATAATGAGTAACTTGTTTTATAAATATTGTCTGAATGTTGCAGGAAGGGGGACTCTTTCTTGGGCCTGAGAGTGGGCTCTTGTCTAACACTCAGCAATGAATTGCTAGAGGAAACGCTTGTGTTGACAAAGCAAGGGACTTAATTGAGAAGGGGAACCTGGGTCAAGAGCTGGAGAGTAAGGGAAACAGCAGGACTGCTCTGGCATGTGGCTCAAATTCTCGGGTTTTATGGTGCCTAGGCTAGTTTCTGGGTTGTCTCTAGCATGTCATTCTGACTTAGGGTTCTTTCTGGTGGCATATACATTGATCAGTTAAGATGAATTCCAGCGAGGAGGATTCTGGAAGGTTGGTAGGACATGTGGTGTCTCCTTTCGACTTTTTCTGAATTCTTCTGGTTGGTGGTAACTTGTTAGTTCTATGCTCCTTAAAATGACCTCCTGTTGTAAAATAACTCATGCAGATGGTTACCATGCTGCCTGGCTAGGGTGGGTGGTTTCAGTCAACGTTTTCCCTAACATGGAGACAAGAACATTTAGACTAATTTGAAGAGCTGGGTAAATGGAAAATGGAAATTAAGAAACAAAAATTCAGAATTGTTAGTGTACTAAACAAGGATGAAGTTTTCACACTTCAAAGTAGAATAGGAAGACAGAGTGAGAGCTAAAAAGAATTTTTGATTTACAGATAGTGGCTACACATATGCATTCTTTTCTGTTGAATGACATTCTATCATTCAATTTTTATAATTTGCTATTTTTAGTTTGCCCTCTAAATTAAGTAGATTACTATATGCTACATATTCTATCAAGAATCTGAATCTACTTATTATTAAATGATGATTTAAAATAACTAACAACAATATTTCAAAAGTACTGGCTTGGATATATGTTCTCAAATTCACTTTCTTTATAAAATGGAAAGGTATGGATTTCATATTTTGCATATCAGATTTTAAAAACACTTACAAACCACAATTTGGCCAACGAAATTCAGAACAAAAGGTAGTGGCAATAATTCTACATGGCACGCCCTGTTGAAAAGTAACTAGAACCATTAATGAATAAGAGTTACATAAAACCACAGAGTGAACCAGAAACATCAAATAATTCTTAGTAAAATACATTTTATAGATTTTAGAAATGCTTTTAAGAAAGATGTTCCAAGTTAGAGATAAAATATTTAATGCTTCTACATTGTGATGGACAGGTCCTGCTCAGTTCAGTTCAGTCCCTCAGTCATGTCCAACTCTTTGCAGCCCCATGGACTGCAGCACGCCAGGCTTCCCTGTCCATCACCAACTCCTGGAGCTTGCTCAAGCTCACATTCATCGAGTTGGTGATGACATCCAACCATCTCATCCTCTGTCATCCCCTTCTTCTCCTGCATTCAATCTTTCCCAGCCTCGGGGTCTTTTCAAATGAGTAAGTTCATCACATCAGGTGGCCAAAGTATTGGAGTTTCAGCTTCAGCATCCGTCCTTTCAATGAGCATTCAGGACTGGTTTCCTTTAGGATTGACTGGCTTGATCTTGCAGTCCAAGGGACTCTCAAGAGTCTTCTTCAACATCATGGTTCAAAAGCATCGATTCTTTTGTGCTCAGCTTTCTTTATGGTCCAACTCTCACATCCATACATGATTACTGGAAAAACCATAGCTTTGACTAGACAGACCTTTGTCAGTAAAGTAATGGCTCTCCTTTTTAATATGCTGTCTAGGTTGGTCATAGCTTTCCTACCAAGGAGCAAGCATCTTTTAATTTAATGGCTGCAGTCACTATCTGCAGTGATTTTGAAGCCCCAAAAAATAGTCTGTCACTGTTTCCATTGTTTTTCTACCTATTTGCCATGAAGTGATGGGACCAGATGCCATGAAGTGATGGGACCAGATGCCATGATCTTTGTTTTTTGAATTTTGAGTTTTAAGCCAGGTTTTTCACTCTCCTCTTTCACTTTCATCAAGAGGCTCTTTAGTTCCTCTTCACTTTTTGCCATTAGGGTGGTGTCATCTGCATATCTGAGGTTATTGATATTTCTCCAGGCAATCTTGTTTCCAGCTTGTGCTTCATCCAACCGGCAATTTTGCATGATGTATTTTGCACATAAGTTAAATAAACATGTTTCTACATTGTGATGTGGCTGGTCCTGTTAGCCTCTCAAAGGTCTAATTTCTCTTCCAAGGCACTCAGCTGGATTGCATATGCCAGTTTCCTTAGCATTTAAATGTGGCTCAGTGCCTGCATGTGTGCTCAGTTGTGCCCAACTCTTTGAGACGCCATGGACTGTAGCCCACCAGTCTCCTCTATCCATGAGATTTTCCAGGCAAGAATACTGGAATGGGTTGTCTTTTCCTCCTCCAGGACATCCTCCCACCCCAGGGATCAAACCATAGTCTGTGCCGAGTTCTCATGAATAGAATATGAGCACTGTGATGTGGATCATGTCCAAGACAGTGTTTCTGAAAAGTGTTTTATACTATAATCTTTGTACTCTTCTGGTGAGAGGTGGCCAAGTGATAATGAGGCCAGGGTGGTAGCAGAATCAAAGATGAAGTTGTCCGAATCTATGAATATTAAGTGGCAGAAAACTACCCACAAACCAAGGACAACTCCCTGCACGCTCTGTATCAAGAAGTCAAGTTCCATTATGGTTAAATCAATAAACACAGGGCTTACTGGTGCCAAAAGCTAAAATAATTCTAACATGGTGAGTCTATAACCTCATAGTTTAACTATTATTCTTTTTTTGGAAATTAGCTTATAATCAGGAAATCAAGAAAACCAAGTCATACACATTCTTATTGAATCTAATTCATATGTTCAAATGTTCCTCTATTACAAGGCGTGACAATCACATTGTGACACATATTAAATTGAAATGTAGGAAACTCCCACTTTTTGTAGACCAAATTAGTTGAACATAGGCAGTTTCATATGATCCAATATTATATTTGAGTTTATATAAAGTATATTTTGATATCAATATGGAAAGCACAAGCTAAATTTCAAATTCAACTTTTCATATTTTAGAATACAAACAAATACCAATTGGGAGTTCAACACTTTAAATTCCAGAACTCTTAACATAGGATTTTTTTTTTTCCTTGAAACAATTTACTGTGACTTTCAATTCAAAAATCACTGTATAAAAAAATGTGTTCATTGAATCTTAGTTTTCCTCTTAGAGCCATAATTTTTCCTAACTTCATAAACAATGCCTCATTGAGTCAAAATAGAATTTTCCTTCAATGATAACTCATATAATCCACAATATTGATAGACACTTTTGTCTCATTATAGAAACCCTTCCCTTTCCTTGATTCCCTCTCACCAAATTTGAATTAATATCCAACGATTACAAAGGAATGAATTCCTTTTCATACACATAGAATTTTCTCTTTGTTTCACTCAGTCATGATTTCATACCAACAACTTCAGACTCTACCCTAATTGGTTCTCTTATTTACAAGCACTATTTTTCCGAACCCATTCTTGCTTCTGACAATATCAAGTTATTATAATTATTTGATTTTTAAGATACCTGGATATACTTATGGATTATCATTCTGCCTTCTTTACAGATGGTAAAGTAGCTTGCAAGAAGAAAATACTCCTAATTATAAAAGATCATTGCTAAGGAAAGCTGTAGATTACAGCGATTAAAACACAGTCTAAGTACAATGAAATTTAGACTGCCTGAACTTGAATGCTGGTTATTTCTCTACATTGACATTTTGACCTTAGGCAGATTATTTAATCTTATAAAAATTATGCTAATATTTAAATGAACTAATTCTGATAAAGCACTTAGAACAGTGCTTTTCAAATAGCAAATACTTAGTAAGTCTGAGTTATCTTATTGTTATCATACCAGTATATATGCTTTGGCCAATTAAATACTATTTGATTGATTTGTAGAACTCTTGATCTCTTTTCTTAACTCCTATCAAGTCAAACAATATTTGTTTCAATTCATCCAAACATAACCTTTGACTTGATAAAGAAAGCTTTTAGTTAAAGATCTTTTTTTCTGGGGGGTATAAGTAGATTGAGTCAACAATCTAGCAGCCTCGTATTCTCAGAAGAGATGATGCTTAAACTTCAGTAAGGGAGTTTCAGGTTTGATAGTTTTGTGACCTGAAGGAACTCTTCTTCCTTATTCCATTAAGCCTTGCTAAAGTAAGCCCATCCTCTGTCAGGCACTAACCTGATTCTTAAACACTCGCAATAACATCCCTTCTCTTTACCTCCCCATACCCTCTTATCTTTCCAACTTCAGTTCACTTTTGTTTACATTCACGTACCTATTAAGGCATCTTTATATAGGTGATATAGTTAGCAATCTGTTTACTCTTTGCAACTTCATGCAAAGGTTAGGATGGCAGCTCTGAACAGGTATATATTTTCAATATATTTTGTAGACTGATTATTGACTTAAATGTTTTTCTCTCATTTTAAGGTCATTGTCTCATATTAGAAAGTTTTACATATAAATATTTTGGAACCTAAAAATATGTAACACAATATATATTTTAAATATATAACATATATTTAAAATATATATTTATATATACACATATGTGATGCTAACAAATTGACTTTTGAACTGTTTAAATTTTATTAAAAATCTATAGCTTTTTTCTTTTATTTCTGTACATTGTTATTGTGTAACAGTGTTGGAAGATAATTTAACTACTCATCCCTTCAGAATGACTTGTGGGTCCTTTGTAATAATATTCAGTATATGCATTGCATTTAAATAAAGCAGTCATAATTTTCATAATGCCAAAATGATATTAGACTTCCTTGAAGAGAAAAGGGAAATGTAGCTAAATCTTCTATTAAGTGGCTAAAATCTTATGGGTTAGAATTGGAGAAACCTGGTTTTGAATCCTAGAATACTCACTTACAAACCAGTGGCAAGTTCATTCAACTGGAAATTGGGGATACTAATACCAACCTTTTTGGCTTGTTAAGTGGATTACGTGAGATAAATTGGTTAAAAATGATAATAGCTAGCATTTTTATTACAGTCAAAGAAAAGTGCTCTCTTCCATATCAGCTTTAGGAACGCACTGTTCTCAGCTTCGCATTTCACTTTATTTCTGATGAATCGTTTCAATTGTTATATTGGCACCAGGGCTGTTTTCATTAGGACAGAGCCCCTTCCTTTTATATCAGGGCATCCCACTGTGGCTAGGTCATTATTTAACCATGACAAAAGTTTGAAAATTATTAGCATGTAGGACTCGGGCCACCACATTTTGCTTTAGCCATTACTAGTAGTTTGTTGATGCTAATATATGGCACCCTGCAGTGATTTTTTTCCCCTTTACTCTTTGACTTTTTCTTTTGTAACATTTCACATGTGGAGCTGGAGTGATTAATATTTTATGCCGTTGTTCTTATGTGCAGCATGATACTGCGGATTCCATTCAACTCTCCGGTAGCTCTGCTACCCCTGAAAGGTAACTAATAGCTCGAGCTGAGCCTCTCATGGCTCTGGGAGGTCTCCTGCGAAAATGAAACAGACAATATCTTGTCACATCATAAATTTATAAGGAGTTAATTAAAGGCTTTCCCTTGCATCTTAAACACATTCAGAGTCCCATATCACAAAGAATGATTCTTGTTTAATTACCAATGGCTTGTAAAAATTTGCTGCTCAAAGTGTATTTTAATGTCAGGCAGATTATTAGTACAAATGGAAAACTGTGCCTGGAAAATGTCCAAAGAATATAAACTTGTACCAAACTATGTGCATATATTTTTCTCCTAATTATTTGTGTAGAGACACATAGCATTTAATTTTAAAACTTTTGAAACTGTCATCATAAGTATCTATGACTTTATTTTAGCACATTAAAGTATAAGACTGAATATTCATTTATTATATGCTTTGTCATTTCTTAGTATATTCTATTAATTACCACTTTTGCCATTTTATGTTATTTTTAAAAAATAAGTGCGTGTTCTACAACTGTGCTGCTGGAGGATATTGTTCAGTTTTTAGAGACTTCCAAGAAATTCTGTGGGGGCATAGGTTTCAGTTCTGATATGGGACAGTGTCAATTATTATATATTTTATTAGGAAGGGAACATGATAAAAATCAGATTGTAACACAATTCATAAAACATTTTTTTAAAGGGGGTTTTAAAAGTGAGTTTAAATTAATCTGGAAGAAATTTACCCTAAAAGACACTTGGATGATCCCTGTTAGATAAATTATTTCCACTAATGTATAATGGATACTCCATTTAAATGCTCTTAACAGAAGCCCTGAAGCGGTTTATAGTGATCTCAATAGATAACGACTCTTCCACTGACAAGTAAATAATCAAAATTGTAATAAGGAACTATGAGGCATGGCAAAGTTATTAGGTAATATAAACAGACTTTTTTTGCAGCATCAGATCATTGATTTTTCAGATGCATATGTTTATTTGAGCAGGCCACTATTGGCAGTTGATAACTTACACAGAAGCTTGAGGGTAAAATATATCCCTAAGTTCATTTTGATTTTATTACTTAAATATACAATTTTTTTTCACTAAGGGTAAAATATAGAATCTAGAAAAATGTCTTTTTGTTACAAAGAGAGTCTTAAAAGATAGATAATATTGTTAGAAGTAATAAAGTTATTTTTGCTTGTTTTTTAACTAACCTAATCATAATATTTTTTCCACTTCTTGTTTTTAGTTAATACTAACGATAGGACAGTAAATTTTTTGACAATTTAGGCCCTTTTCAGCTTTTACTGAGCAAAATCTGTCTATATTTGGAGATAACAAACCTAGTACAACTCGCATTTTAATTACATTCATTTATATTGTGTTGGCCTAAAGTTTCATTTGGATTTTTCCATAAATGAACCTTTAACCAACCCAATATTTATGAGTTCTGTTCTCTCAATCTTCCTGGTGGCCGTGTATAGATATGTGACGTAGGCCCTCATACATCCACACTAGCCTGTTTTTCAGAAGAACAATGTAGGAGGGAAATGATGTACAGAAATTTTCTCCTAGAAATTCCGGGAGACTCTAAACGTTCAGACACAATGTTGTTGGTGGTAAATGAGTACAGGGAGATGCATAGCATCCATTTTAAGGAACATGATTACTGGTAACTTAGCTATAGCCATTCAGGTATGGTTTGAACATTGATTCTGGCTGTGTAAGTGTTGTGTTTGACTCTGTATCCTGCAGAGATTTAGTGAGCTATCAAATATTCTTTGATAAATTAACTTTTCTGTCATTCTCTTCAACTGGCAATTTTAGATTCTACCAGTGACCAAGAAGTTTTTATGGACATTTATGTTATACCTAAAAGTGGGGCAGTTAATAGGTTATGTAAAATGTCACTATTTTTGAAATGATTACACCCACACATCCTTATTAGTAATTAAATTTATTTCAATTAATCTGCATTTTTTAAATGTCAGAATTACTCTTTCTAAACCTCTTTGTTTATTTTTTACAAATTGTACTAGTACACCTTAACCTAGATTTATGATGACTAGTTGGAGGTTAATTTGGTCGACTGGTCTAGAGAAAGCCTGAGAGCAGAAGAAGTGTGATGTAAGGCGGGATTTTTTAATTAGTACATCAAAAACCCATTTCACTTCCTTCACATTTTGTTGAAGACTTAAAACTCACATCTACGTACTGTATATTTTTCTCTTCTAGGTTGCACTTACATATTTTGTTAATTGTGTTTATGTCCATTTTATATAGCTATTAGAATTCTCATGGAAAACTGATTATGTACAAGATGCAAAAGTGTGTGCTAAGGTATCTTAATCATTTAAACTTTATAATAATTTCATGAGATATGAGTATTACAGTTTGATAGAAGGGAACTCAGTGTATTTAATGACTTGTTGAGATATGAAAGGTGATAAACTTTGGAGCCTGGATTCAAATCCAGGCTTATTTGCCTGAAAATTCATGTTTATACCCACCATATCTTTTTCTGTAATGGTATACCATGATTTTATTACTCAGTTGGTTGCTAAAGGAGTTTTACAAATCTATTGGTGACAAATTCCTAAAGATCCCTAGATCTCATGTTCCCAAGTGATTGCCTCAAATGTTCAGACCATCAGAGTACTAGGTTAGGTCTAGAACCCATGATACTGTGCTAAAAGTAATCCAATAAAGTAAGACTTGGACTAAATATATGGACTAAATCTGGGTACCTACTTGTCTTTGGTCATCATTTGGTTCTATTATAGAGGACTTTAGAAATAAATTAATTAATTAATTCTGCATTTTAATATTTAGAGGAGAAAAACTAATAATCATATGCACATAAACCCAACATGGATAGTCCAATTCCTGAACTATTACTTAAATTTTAGATCTAAATTCCCATTGGACAAATTATAATGGACTGAATAATGGCCTCACCCCACTCCCCCACCAAAGTTATGTCCACATCTTAAAACCTAGAATCTATAAATATGACCTTGCTTGGAAAAAGTGTTTTTGTAGATGTGATTGAAGATCTAGAGATGACACACGCCTTGGATTATCAGGTCTGACCCTAAACCCAGTGACAAGCTTCCTTTTGAGAGACAAGCAGAAGAGAGACAAATGGAAGAGAAGGTCATGAAAAGATGTGGGCAGATATTGAAGCTAAGCAGCCACAAGCGAAGGAATACCTGAGCCACCAGAAGCCATGCAAAGGTGAAGCGATTCCCCCTTAAAACCTGTGGAGAAAGTGCAAACCCACCAACAACTTGATTTGGGACTTCTAGCCTCCAGAAGCATGAGAAAATTACTTTCTGTTATTTTAAGTCATTGAGTTTGTGGTAATTTGTTATGTCAGCCCTAGGAAATGAATACATTTGTCTTTTTACATTTTCTGCCACAATTTCAAATGCAGTATATATAAATGCACTTATCATTCTTTCTTGCACACTTTTTTTTAAATTGGGGTAGAGTTGCCTTACAATATTGTGTCAATTTCTGTGGTACAACGAAGCGAACCTGAAGCAGAGCTCTCATATCCTGTCATAATAGCAGAGCCCAAGAAGAAGCAGAAAGACTTTTCTTTTCTGCCAAGGACTCAACGTGAAAAGCCATGGACCGTTTCTTTACTACAGCCCTCCCGACTTCCTTTCCCCTCTACAAAAGTGTTCCCCTTCTTTCATCCCCTGGAAACCTTCACTTGCTCTCCATGGTTGCAGACCCCAAAGTGCAACCCTCTTCTCATCCCATCTTTGCTGGATAAACATCTTTCAGTCAGTTTGTTTCATATCAACATTATTATGTACTAATCATTATAAAAGATGGCAAGGACGCAGTATTGTAAGAGAAATAGAATCTCAGACCTCACAGAATATTCAGTCTAATATATGCCTTTAACCAATACTTACATAAATAGTAAGTCCTGATATTTTGAATCTGAGGAATAGGTTTCCCATTCTCAAGTCATCCTCATCGTCACCCACAGGATACTGACATCATGCTCTTCCATAGAGACTGGGCAAAGGAGAGCGTAGACAGAAGAAACTAAAAGTGAATGAATGAAATAAAGAGGAGCGGATATCTAGCGTAGAAAGCTTCTTTGAAGAATTTGGTGAGCAAAGAAAAAGGAGGGGAAAACACAGATTTGAGAAACTAAGTCCTACTTCACTTCGGACTTTCCTCAAAGAGAGAAACTTACAGGAGTTCTGAGGAACAGTCAAGTAATACATAGTCTGTGCATGTGTCAAATTGGTCTGTTAGCAAAACTTGACCTGAACTGACCTACATGTATTCATCTCTGTGTGTGTGTGTGTGTGTGTGTGTGGTATATGCTATATATATATGGGGTTCCCCAGGTGGAACAGTGGTAAAGAATCTGCCTGCCCATGCAGGAGATACAAGATATGTCAGTTCAATCTCTGGATCGGGAAGAACCCCTGGAGTAGAAATGGCAGCTGGCTCCAGTATTCTTTCCTGGAAAATTCCATGAACAGAGGAGCTGGGCGGGTTCAAGTCTATGGGGTCACAAGGAGTAGGACATGACTGAGTGACTGAATACATACACATATACAAATATATGTATACATGTGTATTTGTGCATTCATAATTTTCTTTTTAATTTCTTACCCAACGTGAATGTACATCTTGCTCATAAAAGTTAATATATTTTTATTATGGAGTAACTTTAAGACTGTGTTGGTGGTGCTACATAAAATATGCTATAAATGTGCTTTTATCTTTTTAAAATTTGGAAAGCCATACATTCCAAAGCTCATCTGGACTTGTGGCAGCTTAAAAAACATAATTAAATATTTTGGCCATTTTCCCCTTCAAAAGTTTGACAGTGTATAGCTCCACAGAAAACACAAAACAGCAGTTTGCAAATGAAGCTGTCATTAAACGTAGTACAGCTTCCTTTAGGACCAATGACACAGGAGGACATTGAATACTTCAGTATGTAATAAGAACCAAAGCAATAAATGCCTTAGGATCAATCTTTGAGAGCTGATATGCATCCTACTATTAACCCAAAATGATGGAAAAGGGAGGAACTCTGAGGTTCTGGGCCTCTCTGACCAAGTGGATTCATCGCTATTTAAATCAACAAAATTATTCACTCACAATGGAGGCAATAGTGAGGTACATTGAATAACTTGAATTCTGGATTGTGAAGACATTTCACAGAGTCTCCAAATGCAGGAATGATTAGACTATTATCCTTGGGCAGTTTTGTTTAATCAATATTGTGGCTGTGTAATTGTTAACAGTTCTCCCTTTTATCCACAAAAGCATCTTGACATATAATAATGTACATGTTTTAAGGGCTGAGGCATGTTACCCCAAAATTTGTATGTTGAAGCCCTGAGCTCAGTACATTAGAGTGTTTGGAGCTGGAAGCTTTATAAATGGATGAGTAATTAAAAATGAGAATATTATAATGATCCCATATGACTTGTGTCCTCATAAGAATAATTTTAGACACCCATAGACAACATGGATATGCCCGCCCCAAGGAAAAACCATGTGAGAACATATCTACAGCCATCTACAAGTCCAGAAGAGAGACCTCAGAAGAAATCAACCCTGCTGACACCTTAATCTTGGACTTATAGCCTCCAGAATTGTGAGAATATAAATGTTTGTTATTTACGCCACCCAGTCTGTGATATTTTGTTATGGCAACCCTAGCAAGCTAGTACTTGGGTTCACTTTACTATTCTCTCTCTCTCGTTGTTGTTTAGTTGCCAAGTCATGTTGAACTCTTCACAATCCCATGGACTTCAGCAGTCAGGCTTCCCTGTCCTTCACCATCTCCTGGAGTTTGCCCTAGATCATTTCCACTGAATTGGTGAAGCCATCCAAACATCTAATCCTCTGTCACCCTCTTCTCTTCCTGGCCTCAATCTTTCCTAGCATCAGAGTCTTTTCCAGTGAGCCAGTTTGCATCAGGTGGCCGAAGTATTAGTATATGCTTCAGCTTCAGCATCAGTCCTTCCAATGAATATTCAGGGTTGATTTCTCATTCTCTCTGCCTTTAATTAATTAACCTAGTTGAGAAATTAATGAGGCAGAACTAATATTTAGGAACCAATATGGACAGTGTGAAGCAGTGTATCTTTTCAGCATTTCAAAAAGAACAACAGAATAATATCAGATTTGTCAGAAACAATAATCATGGTATTTGTAGGATTTAATAAATCCCTTCTTTCTGTAGATAATAAAATCTCAGAAACATGCTGATACAGAGATTTACACTGGGGCACTGAGGTTAGAAAGGAGGGCTGGGCTATAGAGTTTTCTAATTTTACTTTTAAATAAATATAATAATACTGTTTAATAAAATGGTTCAAGGAAGAATTTATGTAATTTAGTCAGGGCCAGAGTAGGTGGCCAACCTCACATGATCTATTTACACTGACCTTTGTCTCCTAAACATACTTAAAATAAATTCAAAAGCAAGTGCATTGAACATGATAATCCCCCTTCTCGGTAGTTAAAGAAATGCTCCAAGGACCTTTCTGAAGAAACAGATGCAGTCTAAGGGGAGGTCATATGACCATTTTACAAAACTGTGACAGCTGCTTAAAGAGAGGATATAGTTTAAATTCCTTTGGGATTCTAAGCCACATTTCAATGCTCCTTAAAATAATTAACTCTTTAATGACTGGCATGTTATATTTATCAGGAATTTGATGAAAATCCATAATTTTTGCCTTGTTCATGGCTTTTCTATAATTTAACCAGAAAACAGAAAATAGAAAGCAGGGCTATCCTTTAAAAGAGCAGAAAGCCACAAGTACTCTTTGGCGTGATATTAAGTGTAGGACGAATTGTCCAATCAATTGTGTTTCTCCCGGTAGCACATCAGAAAGCCCACTTCTTGCTACTGGAAGAAAGAGTTTTAGCTAGATTTGAGTTAAGATTCTTTAATAAGACCTGATGAAATCTGTGAAACTGTAATAGAAAAATGTTGTTTTTTAGTTGCTAAGTCATGACTGACTTTTTGCAACCCCATGGACTTTAGCCTGCCAGGCTCCTCTGTTCATGGGATTTCCCAGGCAAGAATACAGAAGTGGGTTGCCATTTCCTTCTCCAGGGATAGAAAAACTGTACTTACACACAAACATACAAACTCTTCCATGAAATAGTACCAGTAGACCCAAAGATCTGCATTAAAGTTTTAACCTGTCAGATCTTAAAGACTTTCCACAAAGAGTAACTTACTATTACTTATAATATGTGCAATCATGTGAAGAGTAGCTCCACATGTGATTAGAGTTCCATAGCATAAAAAGAAATAGGTGATGTTCAGGAAAGCAAAACAACAGTGACACAGGAAACGGTTCCAGGAAATATATATGGAAAAAAAAAATACCAAAGGGAAAAAAAATAACTAGAATCATTCTGATTTATACATTTTTCTCAGGGGAGTCTGGGATTTCAGTTGTAAGGCTTACTTGTATATATTCACTTTTATAGGAAAAAAGATAGATATAAATAGAATGATATGTTCTATGGCTATTTACAGACAAAGACATAAGGATAGAAGGGTAGTAAGTGTTAGTCGCTCAGTCGTGCCCAGCTCTTTGGAACCCCATGGACTGAAGCCCACCAGGCTCCTCTGTCCATGAGTTTTTCCAATCAAGGATACTGGAGTGGGTTGCCATTTCCTTCCCAGGGGATCTTCTAAACCCAGGGGTTGAACTCGGGTCTCCTGCACTGCAGGCAGATTCTTTACCGACTGAGCTACAAGGGAAGCCCGTAGAAACATAGAGAGGTTGAAATATACAATAATTTATCCAGAAAAAGATGCTAACTATTTTAGCCTTTAAAGCATATGGAGATTGTTAAGGAATGATGTTTGTCTCCCCCAAAATTTATATGTTGAAGGCTCATTTCCCAATTTGACTGTATTTGGAGTGAGGACATTGGGAGATAATTAGATCATGAGAGCACAGCCCTTCTAAGTGAGATCCATGTTCTAATAAGAAGAGACACCTGAGAGATGATCTCTGTCTCAACCAAGTGAGGATAGAGCAAGAAGGTGACCATCTGCAAACCATGAAGAAGGGTCAGATGAGACATTTAATCTACTGGTATCTTGGTCTTAGACTTCCCAGCCTCCAGAACTTTGAGAAATAAATGTTCTTTAAAAAGTACCCTCCTCACCTTAGTCTACAGTACTTTTGTTATAGCAATCCTAAAGCAATAATAATAGTTACACATCACTTTTCTACTTTCAAATTGGTTGTTTAAACTTCATTCAGTTAATAGAATCTCCACAGAAAAAGTTTGACTTAATATTAGTCTGAGACTTTAAGAAAAGAGGTACTAGTGCATACTCTTCATTAAAACAATTTGACCTTTAGAAATTCAGAGAGTACTGGCATATTCACATTTATGAAGACAACTAATTTTGAAACCCTCAGTTATCTTTTGTTTTCAAATTCTAGAAAATTAAACTCAAAGTTAAATTTTGTTCAAGTGATACATACATATATAAATTGTATTGGTCATATAACCCAACAATCCCTCAGGTTTGATCTGACTCAGAGACTCATATACTTTCAGATGAATTTGGTTCCTCTGGTATAAATAGTTCAGTTCTATTCTTCTTCGTGCTGGCGCTTCCTTGCTAGACTGTAAGTGGTGACATGAAGTCTACTGTCTTAATCTGCTCTGGCTACTCTAACAAAATACCTTAGACTGAATCACTTAAACAGAAATTTATTTTCTCACCATTCTAGAGACTGGAAGTCCTAGATCAAGAGCCAGCATGTCAAGTTCTGGTAAGAGCTCTCTTCCTTGCCTTCAGACTGCTGCATTCTCTCTGTTCTCACATGGTGAAGAGAGAGTGCTCTGGTATCTCTTCCTCTTCAGATAAGGGTTTATTTAAGTAGGGCAGAACCCTTATGATAAACCCTTATTTATCACCTCCTAGGCTATATTTCCAAATACAGTCATAGTGGAGATGAGGACTTCAGTGTATGAGTTTGGGGGTGGGGCACAAACATTCAGTCCATAACACTCTGCTGCTGAGCTCTTCAAATTTATGTCTTTCTCACACACAAGTACATTCATCCCATTCTAACACCCCTAAAGTCTTAACAAATTCCAGCATCAGCTGTGAAGTCTAAGGTCCAAAGTCTCATATAAATATCATTTAATCAGACTGGGTGAAACTTGATATGCAATTTATCCTGAGGCAAAATTCTTCTCCAGCTGTGAGTCTGTGAAAGCAGACAAGTTATGTGCTTTTAAAATGCGATGATAGACAGGCAGAGGATACACATTCCTATTCCAAAAGGAAGAACTACGGGAAAACAAATAAGGGATGACAGATCTGACGCAACTCTGAAGCCTGGCAAGGCAAATTCCATTAGATCTTAAGACTCAAGAATAATTCTCTTTGGCCTGATGTTCTGTCCTCCAGGCTGGCTGCAGTGGTAGAGTCACTCCATGGTTCTGCAGGTAGCTGTCTCTTCAGCTCAGTGGAGTGGGGCTTCTTCAGTTTTTTGTGAGTGTCTGCCCTCTGAAACCAAGGAGAAAGCAAGCAGCCTTACTCCCTGGGCCTGTGGAGGGAGCGGCAGCCCTCATGATCTGTGAATTGTCTTAGGGGTTATTCTTCCCTTTCCTTGAAGGGTAACTCCTGTGAGCAGCCTTCTTTCATTCCACCTCATTTCTCATTTTCATTTAGTCTCTGATGGTGTTTCTGTTGCTACAGCCTCATTTCTCTTCTGGAACCTGCTGCATGGTGGCTGATTAAATTTGTCCTTCATATCCATACTACTTTCCTTCTCAGATGATTGTGGAGAAACACCCTAGTATTCGCTTAAGAACAAGCTTTCTCTCTCTCTGTAGTTTTTTTTTTTTTTTTTTTTTTTTTTTTTGCAGTGTGGATAGGCTGAGAATTTTCCAAATCTTCAACTTCTGGTATAATTTTACTAACTATTCCTTCTTCAATTCATGACTCTTCTTTCTCACTTTACTATATGCAGTCAGGAGGACCCAGATCACACCTTCAATATTTTGTGTAGAAATCTCCTTAGCTTCATTGTTTCTATTACCCCTTCTTACATATGGATATTTTTGCAAGTAAGTAAAATAGATGAGTTGAATATTTTTATATTATCTATCATTTTATATAGATTATCTGTGGTGGTTTAGTCGCTAAGTTGTGTCCAACTCTTGCAACCCCATGGACTATAGCCAGCCAGGCTCCTCTGTTCATGGAATTTTCCAGGAAAATGTCCAGTATCCCAAGAATACTGGAGTGTGTTGCCATTTCCTTCTCCAGGGGATCTTCCCAACCCAGGGATTGAACCCAGGTCTCCTGCACTGCAGGCAGATTCTTTACCAACTGAGCTACCAGAGGATATCTGTACATTAAATTAATTAGTTAATTATTTTATTTTAACTAATTAATTAGATAATTTAATTAGTCAATTTATTTACTGAAATTTGCTGAAATATTTTCCCTGAAAGAAAAAGTTTTGATGGATGAAATTGATACTTGTGTAATCAACTGTCTGCAACAAAAACTGTTGGTGCCCTCTCTCTATTGCTTCAGGTCTCTCCATAGTGGTACTCACCAGAGGACTTCCAGCTGCTGATATCTGCATCTCTTTTCTCTGGAGCTTATTTTCGTGGGGGGATCCCACCCTACATTGAATAATGTCAGCGCAATCTGCCTCCTCTTCCCCTCTATCTTTAGTAAACTCCTCTCCTCACCCCCTAGAGCCTCAACCAACTATTGAGAGAGTTGTTGTCAATTTCCTCCCTTTCAGGGTGTGGACTGTAACTCTGAGGCATCAGTTGTCCATGGGTTTCCAGAATTTGCCACTGAGTTCTAGCTACTTACTAGCAGATGTTGCTTAATATCACACACTTAGTTGACTACCTTTTGAATAATGTCCCAACCAAATCTTGGAAATGCAGAATATGACTTTACTTAGAAATTATTGCAGATTATACTATTTGTGGACATAGTCAAATATTTTAGAATCACAGTGGATTAGAGTGGGCCTTAAGTCCAATGACAGTGTTCTCACAAGAAGCAAAAAATACAGACACAGAGTGAAGAAAGCCCTGAGAAGAGGGTAGTAGAGAGTGAATGTGTGTTGAAACAAACTAAGGGATACCAGGAGCCATCAAAACCTGGAAAAGGCAAGAGATGACTTAACCCTAGAGCCTTTAGGGTGAGTATGGCCCCTACAACACTTTGAGTAAGAGGGTAAATATCTGTTATTTTAAGGGACTAAGTTTGTAGCAATTTGTCATAATAGACCTAAGAAATGAGTATTTTCCCTTTTCTGCCTCACTTTTGTACTCCTCTATGGAATTTTACTGGAAACATGTTTGAAATAAACTACTCATAATTAAATCATAGATTCAAGACCAAGTAACCCAAAATAAGATACTGAACAAATTTTTGTGATAAATACTGATTTTTATGAATTTCAATTTGTTCACCTCAAAATTTCCAGGAACTAGATGCATAATGGTAGGAACATCTTTTGCACGTCAGTACTCCCTGGCGTCTCTATGGTCCTTGGATGGTTTACAGAGTTATTATCCTTTGGACTATAGTCAACAGTTTGTAAATAGCTCTTCCCACACTCTCCCTCACATTTATGAAAGCCAGGAGTATCACAGAGATGGCAGTTATGCCTCAGTTTTTAGTTGGAGCACAAGCTTCAGTATTTCTTGAAGAGATCTTTTCAAGAAACTTAGAGATACCAAAGGAACATTTCATGTAAAATGGGCACAATAAAGGATAGTAAGGTATGAACCTAACAGAAGCAGAAAATAATAAGAAGAGGTGGCAAGAATACACAGAAGAACGACACAAAAAAAGATCTTCATGACCCAGATAACCACCCAGGTGTGATCACTGACCTAGAGCCACACATCCTGGAATGTGAAGTCAAGTGGGCTTAGGAAGCATCACTATGAACAAAGCTAGTGGAGGGGATGGAATTCCAGTTGAGCTATTTCAAATCATAAAAGATGATGCTGTGAAAGTGCTGCACTCAATATGCCAGCGAATTTGGAAAACTCAGCACTGGCCACAGGGCTGGAAAAGGTCAGTTTTCATTCTTATCCCAAAGAAAGGCAATGTCACAGAATATTCAAACTACCACACATTTACACTCATCTCACATGCTAGCAAAGTAATGCTCAAAATTCTCCAAGCCAGGCTTCAACAGTATGTGAACTGTGAGATTCCAGATGTTCAAGCTGGATTTAGAAAAGACAGAGGAACCAGAGATCAAATTGCCAACATCCACTGGATTATTGAGAAAGCAAGAGAGTTCCAGAAAAACATCTACTTCTGCTTTATTGACTACATCAAAGACTTTGACTGTGTAGATCACAACAGACTGTGGAAAATTCTGAAAGAGATGGGAAAATACCAGACCACCTGACCTGCCACCTGAGAAATCTGTATGCAGGTCAAGAAGCAACAGTTAGAACTGGACATGGAACAATAGACTGGTGCCAAATCAGGAAAGGAGTACATCAGGGCTGTATCTTGTAACCTGCTTATTTAACTTATATGCAGAGTACTTCATGTGAAATGCTGGACTGAATGAAGCACAAGCTAGAATCGAGATTTCTGGGAGAAAAAGCAGTAACCTCAGATACCCAGATGACACCACCCTTATGGAAGAAAGCAAAGAACTAAAGAGTCTCTTGTTGAAAGTGAAAGAGGAGAGTGAAAAAGTTGGCTTAAAGCTCAACATTCAGAAAACTAAGATCATGGTATCTGCTCCCATCACTTCATGGCAAATAGATGGGGAAACAATGGAAACAGTGACAAACTTTATTTTGGGGGGCTGCAAAATCACTGCAGATAGTGACTGCAGCCATGAAATGAAAAGATGTTTGCTCCTTGGAAGAAAAGCTATCACCAACCTAGACAGCATATTCATTACTTTGCCGACAAAGGTCCATCTAGTCAAAGCTATGATTTTTCCAGTAGTCATTTATGGATGTGAGAGTGGGGCTATAAAGAAAGCTAAGTGCTGAAGAATTAATGTTTTTGAACTGTGGTGTTGGAGAAGACTCTTGAGAGTCCCTTGGACTGCAAGGAGATCCAACAAATCGATCTAAATGAAGCCAGTCCTGAAAGCTCATTGGAAGGACTGATGTTGAAGCTGAAACTCCGATACTTTGTCCACCTAATGGGAAGAACTGACTCATTTGAAAAGACCCTGATGCTGTGAACGATTGAAGGCAGGAGGAGAAGGGGGCAAACGAGGATGAGATGGTTGGATGGCATCACTGATTCCATGGACATGAGTTTGAGCAGGCTCTGGGAGTTGGTGACGGACAGAGAAGACTGGCATGCCGTAGTCCATGCGGTCATAAACAGTTGGATATGACTGAGTGACTGAACTGAACAAGCTGCCTGAGCCAGGCTTGCTGCTCTCGGAGTTTGTTTTAGAATAATAATTATTGTTGACTTAATATCAATCCAGGAGAGAGACCCAGAGAATGCTATCCAGGGGTATACAGGAAGAAGAAATTTCTTTTCAGTCTGTGCTGTGAAATGCATTCTCCTAAGTGAGAGATACTTTTATTTTGTCATGTTTCTCCTATTTACAAGCAGCTGTAAAATATGTCAAAGTTTTCAAATACTTAAGACACAAAATCTAAAAGCAATTCATTTTCTTCCTTTTCAGTTGTGTATGTGCATTAAAATAAATGCTCGTTTACATTTTTAGTCATATTTTAGCTTTTAACAATAGCCATTCAAGTATATCTCTGGTGATAATTTGGAGAAAGCAGTGGCACCCCACTCCAGTACTCTTGCCTGGAAAATCCCATGGACGGAGGAGCCTGGTAGGCTACAGTCCAAGAGTCAGACACGACTGAGCGACTTCACTTTCACTTTTCACTTTCATGCATTGGAGAAGGAAATGGCAACTCACTCCAGTATTCTTGCCTGGAGAATCCCAGGGACGGGGGAGCCTGGTGGGCTGCCGTCTATGGGGTCGCACAGAGTCGGACACCACTGACGTGACTTAGCAGCTTAGCAGCTGGTGATAATTTTAATATTTTAGTATATTTTAGTAATACAGATAATAAAATGTATAGACTGAAAGATTTAGATGTACCAGAAATATAGTATCTAATTCAGGGCATTCAAAAAACTTAAAGAATAGGTGAACAAGGTTAAATGAGGGTTGGGTTTCATATTCTGATATCTCATGAAACTGTTATCACTGAATCTCAAATATTTCCATTTATTACTGGATATTTCCATCAAACATTAACCTTTTCAGTTGCTACCAACTGGCCTGCATTCAGTACACATTCAGCTACTAAAGGGAAATTCAGTAAAAAAAAAAAAAAAAAAGTAAACTAGCTCACAGATACCGTTTCATGTAAATCTAATTTTGGATAGAACATACTGGCTTCCTAAGATGAAGATAATTGATTTTTTAAACCAATAATTACAGCACTTCATGACTCAGATCCAGCTTTCTAGAAAAACTCACATATTCTCTTTGTTCCCTTGGAAATCATCAGCTGTCTAAGCCACCCACTGAGCTTTACCATGGCCTATGGAGTAATGATTCTTTCATGTTCTCATCCCTTGAATATGGAATATCCTATTTTTAAAATTTGAGGCCAGTGCTTCATCAGTTTCAAGTGAAAAAACCTATGGTTCTATGACAATTATATATATATATATATATATATATATATATATATATATATTTGTTCCTAGACCTACAGATTACATGTCTATCTTTTTGTAAAGCCATAGCTTAAATGTATATATGAAAGTTTAGCCAATTTTAATAGAAAATATACTCTTCTGTGTGTGATAAAGGTTCTTACAATTTTATGAGAGAATGACAAGTAAGAAACAAAAATACTCATTTATATTTTAATACCCAATAACCTTATTTTAAAGATAATAATTTCATAATCACCAGTCCAGGTTCGATACATGGGGCAGGGTGCTCAGGGCTGGTGCAATGGGATGACCCTGAGGGATGGGATAGAGAGGGAGGGTCAGGATGGGGAACACATGTACACCTATGGCTGATTCATGTGACTGTATGGCAAAAACCACCACAATATTGTAAAGTAATTAGCCTCCAATTAAAATTAAAAAAAGAAAAAGTAAATAAAGATACTAATTTCATGCAAACCTTATGGCACATTTATTAATATAACAATTAAGTTTCCTATGACTGTTTGATAAAATGTATCAAATTTGACAGTGTGTAGTATATAACATGTTTTCTAGTTAACTAAATTTCTTTTTACTTTTTTATTCCTAATTATTTCTTGTTTTAAGAATTAAATTATCCACTAGACAAGCGGGTTTCCCAGCTTCCCAGGTGGCACAGTTGTAAAGAATCTGCGTGCTGATGAAAGATATGCAAGACACGTGGGTTCCATCCCTGGGTCAGGAAAATCCCCTGGAATAGGAAATGGCAATCCACTTCAGTATTTTTTTTTTTAATAAATTTATTTATTTTAGTTGGGGGCTAATTACTTTACCATATTGTAGTAGTTTTTGCCATACATTGACATGAATCAGCCATGGGTTTACATGTGTTCCCCTTCCTGGACGCCCCTCCCACCTCCCTCCCCATCCCATCCCTCTGGGTCATCCCATTGCCCCAGCCCTGAGCATTTGTCTCATGCATCGAACATGGAATGGTGTTCTGTTTCACATATGATAATATACATGTTTCAATGCTATTCTCCCAGAACGTCCCACCCTCACCTTCTCCCTCAGAGTCCATAAGACTGTTCTATGCATCTGTGTCTCTTATTCTGTCTCACATATAGGGTTATCGTTACCATTTTTCAAATTCCATATATATGCATTAGTATACTGTATTGGTGTTTTTCTTTGTGGCTTACTTCACTCTGTGTTATGGGCTCCAGTTTCATCCATCTCAATAGAACCGATTCAAATGTATTTTTTTAATGGCTGAGTAATATTCCATTGTGTATATGTACCACAGCTTCCTTATCCATTCGTCTGCTGATGGACATCTAGGTTGCTTCCATGTCCTGGCTATTGTAAACAGTGCTGTGATGAACATTGGGGTACACGCGTCTCTTTCAATTCTGGTTTCCTAGGTGTGTATGCCCAGCAGTGGGATTGCTGGGTCATATGGCAGTTCTATTCCCAGTTTTTTAAGGAATCTCCACACTGTTCTCCATAGTGGCTGTACTAGTTTGCATTCCCACCAACAGTGTAAGAGGGTTCCCTTTTCTCCACACCCTCTCCAGAATTTATTGCTTGTAGACTTTTGGATAGCAGCCATTCTGACTGGTGTGAAGTGGTACCTCATTGTGGTTTTGATTTGCATTTCTCTAATAATGAGTGATGTTGAGCATCTTTTCATGTGTTTGTTAGCCATCTGTATGTCTTCTTTGGAGAAATGTCTGTTTAGTTCTTTGGCCCATTTTTTGATTGGGTTGTTTATTTTTCTGGAATTCAGCTGCAGGAGTTGCTTGTATATTTTTGAGATTAATTGTTTGTCTGTTGCTTCGTTTGCTATTATTTTCTCCCATTCTGAAGGCTGTCTTTTCACCTTGCTTATAGTTTCCTTTGTTGTGCAAAAGCTTTTAATTTTAATTAGGTCCCATTTGTTTATTTTTGCTTTTATTTCCAATATTCTGGGAGATAAACCCACGCACCTGTGGACACCTTATCTTCGACAAAGGAAGCAAGAATATACAATGGAGAAAAGACAATCTCTTTAACAAGTGGTGCTGGGAAAACTGGTCAACCACTTGTAAAAGAATGAAACTAGAACACTTCCTAACACCATACACAAAAATAAACTCAAAATGGATTAAAGATATAAATGTAAGACCAGAAACTATAAAACTCCTAGAGGAAAACATAGGCAAAACACTCTCCAACATAAATCACAGCAGGATCCTCCATGACCCACTTCCCAGAATATTGGAAATAAAAGCACTCCAGTGTTTTTGCCTGGAAAATTCCATGGACAGAGGAACCTGACGGGCCACAGTCCATCGTGTCACAGAGCTGGACACGACTGAGCACACATGCACGTCTCCTGACTCTCTTGCAATGGCAGGTGAATTCGTTACCACTGAGCCACTAGGGAATACCATAGTTGTTTCCTTATTTATATTTTATTTGTAGCAGAGCTGGAAATCTGCTGGTGAATTCCAGTGAGATTTGACTACATCAGATCTCAGAGTTTGGTATTGATTCTGGATAAGTTTTTGAATATTTTGAATGCTATCCCTAAATATTATAGTATAAATGTTAATTTTTCCCAGTTATAAGTGGAATGGTTCAAAGCTTTTCCATTATGTACAAATAAATATTTTACAAGTTTTACACAGATATCCTTTATTAGATTAAAAAGTTGCTTTTATTCCTCTTTCCCTAAGACTGTACACAATTAGTAGTTATTGAATGTATCAAATGTTTGCCTTCCCTGGTGGCTCAGAAGTAAAGAATCCACCTGTGATTCAGGAGACCCAGAAGACACAGGTTCAGTCCCTGAGTCAGGAAATACCTTGGAGAAGGAAATGGCAACCTACTTCAGTATTTTGCTGGAAAAATTCAATGGACAGCCTGGAGGACTGCAAGCCATAAGATTGCAAAGAGTCAGACATGACTGAATACACATCAAATGTTTGCATCAAAATACTTTCTTGTTTATTTATCTTTGTGACATCTTACAGGGATAGATTTTTCTGATGATAACCTATTTATTCCTGGGAAAACACTTTTTAATAATGATTTATCATTTAAATACAGAATTGGAAACATTTTAGCTAGTAGTTTAATTAGAAATTTGGCTTAATTTCCTAGGCAAATTGACCTGTGTCTTTCATATTTGCACTGCCTTTATCAGTTTCGGATCAAGATTATATCAGTCTCAAAAAATTCAATTAATAGTTTCATTAATGATAGAAATCATTATTATGCATATTGGGCATTTAGCACATAGTAGGTATTATCTATAAGCTTCACTTGTACAACTTCTGGAATTATAGCATAATTCAAAGCTTCTTAAAATATTACCCTTAAATTTATCTTCCTGTTTTCTTTCACCAGTTATATAGTGATCTATCATAATTACTATCATTGTCTTTTCATACAGAAGACCTAACATCAACTCACATTTATTGAGCACTGGTGGCTCAGATATAAAGAATCTGCCGGCAATGAGGGAGACCTGGGTTCCATCCCTGGTTGGGAAGAACCCCTGGAGAAGAAAAAGGCAACTCACTCCAGTACTCTTGCCTGGGAAATCTCATAGACAGAGGAGACTAGCAGGCAACAGTCCATGGGGTTGCAAAGAGTTGGACACAACTGAGTGCATACTCACTGAAATCATGTAAGGATTATACATTTGTGAATTCATTTGTTCCTCACAAAAACACTATAAAGTAAGGACTATTATTATTCTCAGTTTATGTGAGGAAACTGATGGATCTGTTCAAGATCACGGTTAAGTGGAACCAGGTTTTCAAGCTAGTAAAAGTGAGTGAAAGTCGCTCAGTTGTGTCCAACTCTTTGTGACCCCATAGACTATACGGTCCATGGAATTCTCCAGGCCAGAATACTGGAGTGGGTATCCTTTCTCTTTTCTGGGGGATCTTCCCAACCCAGGGATTGAATCCAGGTCTCCTGCATTGCAAGTGGATTCTTTACCAGCTGAACCACAAGCTAAGCCCAAGAATACTGGAGTGGGTAGCCTATCCCTTCTCCAGCAGATCTTCCAGACCCAGGAATCAAACCAGATCTCCTGCAGTGCAGGCAGATTCTTTACCAACTGAGCTATCAGGGAAACTCTTAAACATTGTGCTATATTGTTTTTCAAATGATGATGGTTTCTTTCAACTTATTGGAAAGAAGAAGTTTCTACTCCTAGCAAATTTGAAGAAACTCCAGCATAACAATATTAGTTTGTACTTTTATAAAAAGTAAAATTATTACCAGGGTAAGTGATTTAATGTCTCCCAAGATGTTGCTACAACAATTTCTAGCTGATGAAAGCACAGTTAGTATTTTGTCACAATAGCCAAATTGATTAATAATAGATGCTATCCAAAGAACGTTTTCTAGGCATTATGCTTTAGGTAAATTGTAGCTAGATAAATATGAATTGTAAATCGATACTACAAGGAATGATATAGGTCTATTTACTGTTTATACCTAAATATTAAAATATTTCTTTAATATTTGTTTGTAGATTTAAGAGGAGTCATTTAAAGTAATGATTCCAGTTGTTTAGCAGTAGTATTATGCTATTATAAAAGGTTTAAGTGAAAATGATGATGTTGTTACATTATTTTAAAGTACTTTTTCCACTCACAGTCCAACTCATTGAATTTATAGAATTGCTTGGTTTCATAATTCATATCAATAGAACCCAGAAAATAATTTTCAATAATGAAATAATTTAAATCTTAGGTGTAGTGTTTGTATACATTAAGGACAAGTCCAGACTGTTCTTTTGAAAACTGTTACTGGGTAAATTTGATCATGATGATTTATTAAACAGCACTGAAGAAATACATAGTGGGGTTATGACAATAAACAATTATTTGAAGCATTTCTATCTTATCAGTTTTTATTAACCACTATCTACTGCTGATTTATAAAATTCTTGATGACAGGCAGAATATTTATTGGCAATACGATGGCACTGCACTTTACCCTTTTAAATCTCCACTTACTGTAGGAGTGAGAAGAGGGTGGCAAAAATTAAGCAGGGCTTCGTAGGAAAAATAATATGATAATTTTTCCCTTACCTGAGATAGCAATTGGAAAAAAGAAAGAGCAAGAATACAATTTCTATGCTACTCACGTATCTTTTGGTATTAAATTAAATTACACTAATGTTTAAAATTTATGATCTGTATAGTTTTAATTAAAATACTATCAAGCCTTATGATATAAACACATTAACTCAATGTTAATATAAAGGACTAGCAGTCTCTCACATATACAATTCCAAGGGTGTGTCATTTTTTCCTTCTTTCAAATCATACTCAATTTAGCTAACTAAAAATATATGTATATTTTACATGTATATCTGGAAAATATTTAGAAAAAATAAAACTGTGTAACCTAGAAAAAATAAAACTACATATAATCCTTATAGACTTTTAGTGCTAATGAATTTAATACTAATGAACACTAATGAATATTAATACTAATATTCATGAATCAATGGTTTATTAATATTTATATTTTTAGATCCCCTGGAGGAGGGCATGACAATCCACTTCAGTATTCTTACCTGGATAATCCCCATGGTCCCCAGAGGAGCCTGGTGGGCTCAATCCATGGGGTTGCAAAGAGTCGGGCATGACTGAGAGACTAAGGACACATAATATTTAAAAATTCTTTATATATGCTTCTTCAATAAATAAATGTTTAAATCAATAGGTATATGTGATTGGTTGAATAGTGGCTCCCAAAGATGTTCACATTCTAATCTCTGTAAATGTCCTTTTTATGACAAAAGAGCCTTTGCATATATGACGGTTTTAAGGGTGTTACCCAGGTGAACCTGATAAAATTACAAAGATCCTCGTAAGAGGAGGCAGTCTCAGGGAAACAGTGAAAGTCGCTCAGTCATGTCTGACTCTTTGCAAACCCGTGAACTGTAGCCTGCCAGGCTCCTCTGTCCATGCAATTCTCCAGGCAAGAATACTGGAGTGGGTAGCCATTCCCTTCTCCAGGTATCTTCCTAACCCACGGATCGAACCCGCATCTCTCACATAGCAGGTGGATTCTTTGCCGTCTGAGCCACCAGGGGAGTCCAGAATACTGGAGTAGGTAGCGTATCCCTTCTCCAGGGGATATTTCCAAACCAGAAATTGAACTGGGTCTCTTGCATTGCAGGTGGATTCTTTACCAGCTGAACTACTAGAGGTTGACATAATGAAGGAAACAGAAAGAAATTGGAAAATACTAAGATGCTGACTTTGAGGAAGGAAAATGGAGCCAAGAGGAAAAGAATGCAAGGAATACAGTTCTAGATGCTAGAAAAGGCAAGGAAACTAATTATTTTTTAAAGCTTCCAGAGGGAGCATGATATAACCAACAACATGCTTTTGGCTCCTTAAAGCTCATTTCAGATTTCCAAGCTCCAGAACTTTAAGATTTATATTTTTATTGTTGTAAGCCACTAAACTGTGGTAATATGTTACCGCAGCAATAGGAAACTAACAAAGCATCCTACACAAAAAGGACGGTAAACCCATAATTACAATTTTATCGTAGTAACAACTAGTCTGCACTTCCCAGATGGCACAGTGAAAAAGAATTCGCCTGCCAATGCAGGAGATGTGGGTTTGATCCCTGGGTTGGGAAGATCCTTCCAAGACGAAAATGGCAACCCTCTCCAGTGTTCTTGCCTGGGAAATCCCATGGACAGAGGAGCCTGGCAGTTACAGTCCATGGGGTCGCAAAGTGTTAGACCGAACTGAGCAGCAACAACAGCTAGTCTACATTAGCTTGCAAATGCTTTTACTACTTTCTCACCTTCCATTGGTCCATCAGCTCTCAGCAACCTCACACTGACTCCTCTTCCTCAGTCTAGTTTTACCTGCTTCATAATAGTTGCCAGTTTCTGTGATAAATGTTTAAAATACTAACAACACATTTATGGACTTTCCTGGCAGTTCAGCAGTTAAGACTCTGTGCTTCCAATGCAGGGGATGCAGGTTTGATCGCTGATTGTGGAACTAAGATCCCACACGACAGATGGTGAGGTAATAAAAAATTAAAATAAATAACACATTTATTAAGATATGATCCCTGTTTTGCAAGACTAGCATGGAATTCTAATAGGAAAAATAAAACATAAAAAAATAGTATGAACTAGGGCTCTAGAGCTGTTCTATCCAGTGCAGTAACCACTAGCCAAAGGTGGCTACTGAGCACTTTAAATATGATTAGTTTCAGTCATGATGTACTTAACATAAGGATAAGATACATACCTGATATTGATACTGATCCAGGTTTGCTTGTTTGACATACAGCAAACCAACTGCTGAGATGCCAGTGTTTGCAACACAGAAAAGATTTATCCACAAAGCAGTCAAGCCATGAGATAAGAGAAAAAGTCTCAAATCCATCTCCCTGAAGTCCAAGGACTTGGGATATTTATGAAATAAAGAAACACAGTTGCCTGAGGTGTGGAAAGGGTGGGGAAGGCTAACTGGAGATGAGAAAAAGATGAAGTAATAGTCCTTCTCTGCAGGTGCAACTAAGCTAGTCTTCTTCATGAGATGTATGTTCAGAAAATGGCAGCCTAACATGTTCAGAGGGTGGATTTGGGGGCACTCTGAAGATAAAAGATCACCAATGGGACATTCACAGGTGCCCAGTTGGATGCTTGGTGGTCCAAATCAGTCTTAGACAGCTGGAGCTTGAACCCGTATACCAGATGATTCCAAGTTCCTGCGATTTCAATTAATTTCATTATTTGAAGCCAATGCTACACTTGAACAGTGTAAACCCATACTTGCCACAATCTCCATAACAATCTAGCAAGGTCAGTCAATGACCTTCATGGAAGATTTTCCATACTGTTTTTCTCTGAATCCTCAGTGGCTTGAAGAGTTGATGACCCACAAAAAGAAATCTAATATGTTGTACAAATAAATGAGAAGGTGGATGAAAAAATATATAAACTTTTGCTTTTGAAGGCTGTCAGTAAGGTATACTTGACATATCTTATGTTAAAATTGGTATTTTTGAAATTTGAGAAATATATTGATTTTAGGGTACTGTGTCATTTTACATTTTATGTGGCATTGCAAGGCTATTTTCCAATAGTGTCTAATACTCAATAGCTCTTCTCTGAAGTAATAATTATTCTGTAGAAGATATTGGTTGTATTCTTCTCTCCCTTTCTACGTCTCTGTCATGCTCTCAAATTTGGCTGCATTCAGGAGAAATCAAGCTCAACTCATTCAGGAAACAAAGAAAGTTCTTTCTAAACCATGTGATAAGGTTAAATGAAAGAGCTGCCTTCGGCAGACAAGAGATCTTTTCTGATGAATTAAATTATACAGTCCATTAGGGTAGGAAATATATATCATGACAATTTGATTTAACACATGGATCATGTATTTAGCCCTAGGACTGAATTATATCATCAATAGTTGCTTTTGGGTTGCTTCCACAAGTAAAATATTAATGTCCAAACCTCTGAATGACACCACCTTTTCATCTTTTTAGTCATGAAATGAACATTTATTGAGTGTACTATGTAGAAATAATGTCATAGAGAAGCTCGAATTTTAATAGAAAAGATTGACTTTTAAAATAATGAAAAGATTTGATAATATCTATGAGTCTACAATGCTTGTAGAATCCTATTAGTGTACAGAAGATGGGGGAAATAATTTTTTATTAGTACCTAGCCATGAATAATGTTGTTGGTTTCCTGAGATGACCCTTCAGGTTCAGTAATGAGTAGAGAAATAGACAATACCATATAGGCTTCTTTTCTCTGTTGTTAAGAATCTTTCTTGCTAAACCTGAATATAATATTAGATCTTTCTCAACATAATGATCCAGGCAGATGCTACTAATTAATCAGTGTTGATTTGTCCTCAAGATAAAAACTTTTCATCATTTTTGCTGATGTAGATAAAATTCTGATGAAACTAAAGTTTTACCAAAGAGTATTCTGCCAAGAACATATAGCACATCAACCTTAAGAACATCCAGTAAGAAAATCAGATTTACTTGCGATTATGAATTACATCCAACCATAAAAACATGCCCTGAAGATAAATTATATGTAAGTGTATGTGTATATATGTGTATATAGGTAGGTAGGTTTGCATATATGCATCTATGTCATGAATGATATGTATGTGTTTAAGCTTTTGGAATTTCTCAATTCATGTTTAAAAGGTATAATGTTGGAAAATTAATTTTTATATTCTAAGTACTTTGAATTATTAGATATAATGTGATTATGATAAATATATGCTGAATCTCACCAAACATGTATGAAAAACTAACAACTTCTAAATAAAGGGACATATTTCAGAAATATTTTATCAACATTTATAAAAATATAACAAGGATACATTATATAATTGAAAAAAAAACTTCTCCTAGGAAAGCCAAAATTAGAATTGAAGGTAGAGATATATACAACCTTATATTTAGAAAATGGAATTTAACATTCCAAACTCTGCTCTTGGATGTAACACTTTTTTTTTTCATGTATAACTCTCTCAATATGATCATTGCACATAAGGTGTTAAGAAAGCACAGCATCTCTTCATTCGAATAACTTCTTTGAGATCTCTTACTTGTTTTCCACATTGGATTGTACTTGATTAGCCTACAGCAATTTTTTTCTAATAATGAGTTTCATTCCATTGCCATTATTTTTATATCATTTTTGATTAACTCAACATGTGAACTATGAAACTGTTGTTCATAAGGTAAATATTAACTTCATTTATTTCCTATGACATTTTTACATGAGAAACAGAGCTGCTAACATAATTACAAGATGGTCCGAAGCTGTTAATTTCACAAAGTTCATTGTGATTTCATTGGAAGTCTGTGGATTATCATGGTTGACAATTAATTTACACAGTGTAAAGAGCGCTTCATTTCATTCACCAGAAATTAAAAAGATGTCTACATTACAGTTTTGTGGTTTTACAAAGACTCAGTTATCCTTTATTCCATACACAATGGCAGTGAAATTGGTTTCCAGATATGATGCCTTTCAAATACTCATTAAGAATAACAGAATTAGAAAGAAACTTCTGTCATAAAACATTTCCAATGTAAAATATTATAACTTAACAATATTATTTTCATCTTTTGAGTTACCTTTGAAAGAGTATTTTTCAGACAAATGCTGTCACAATTTATTGTGCATATTTTCACTGCTATATTATCCCTCACATCCTAAAAATACTACTATTTTGCTTTTAGTGGAACTCTCTCCACCTATTATTCAATAATCATCAAAACAATATTAAAAGATTGATGTATATATTTTTATTGCATAGTGAAATCATAATTTGTCTGTAACTTTCCTTTGATATTTCAAGTGATATATGTGAGCAAATATTTTTGCTGCCTTTATTCTTCACTGATACAATACCTCTTTTTTTTTTCCAAAGTGAGTCATGAACCATTAGCTTAAACTAACAATAACATCAAATCCCTGTGGTTCTAATTGTATGCATTTTTATTTTTCAATTTGGAGAGCTTTACAAAGCACACAATGTTCAACTTTTTATAATCTTCCACTCTTAAAATATTTTATTGTGGTCATAGCTTGCATGTTCCTTGAAAATTTTAGGTCCTTTAGGTTCCTTGAAAATTATAGGTCATGGTTTATGAATACAAAATATATTACATTTAAAAATCTATCACTATTTCTTTTTCTATAAAGAAACCCCTCACATACTTTCTGATAAATATGGATATTCAGTATTCTCAATGACAGCTATATAGATTGCCTTTTGTTCTTGTCCCATTTTTTTTCCAGCATTTCTTTCTAATGCTTATTGTTGATTCATTTAATTACTGATGGATAGTCAAGAGCTCACTATAATTTGACTCTCATTGGAAGTCAAAATAAAGGTTTATTTTTCAAGTAAGTATTATTAATCTAGTACCTTTGACCTTAGAACAATTGCCAAAAATTCTCCTCGGCCAAATTTTAATTAGGCAAATCTGAGCCCATTTTTCTGAATTGGCTTCATCGTTGAGGATGCCTTGGTCTACCTAGCCCAGTTGAGGCAAGAATCCTGTTGTTAAATCAGGTTTGTTGTTGTTGTTCAGTCATTAAGTTGTACCTGACTCTGAAACCCTATGGACTGCAGCACACCAGGATTTCCCATCCTTCACTATCTTCCTAAGTATGCTCAAATTCATGTCCATTGATCAGTAATGCCATCTAACCATCTCATCCTCTGCCACATCCTTCTCCTTTTGCCTTTAATCTTTCCCAGCATCAGGGTCTTTTCCAATGAGTTGCCTCTTTGCATCAGGTGACCAAAGTATTATAGCTTCAGCTTCAACATCAGTCCTTCCAATGAATATTTAGGGTTCATTTCCTTTAGGATTGACTGGTTTGATCTCCTTGAAGTCCAAAAGACTCTTCTCCAGCACCACAATTTGAAAGCATCTATTTTCAGCTCACAACTTTCTTTATGGTAAAACAACATATTGGACTATATGGATCTTCGTATGCAAAGTGATGTCTCTGCTTTTTTAATATGTCTAGGTTTGTCATAGCTTTTCTTTCAAGGGGCAAGCACCTTTGAATTTCACTGCAGTCACCATACGCAGTGACTTTAAAGCCCAAGAAAATAAAATCTGTCACTGTTCTCACTTTTTCTCCTATTTGCCATAATGTGATGGGGCCAGAAGCTATGATCTTAGTTTCTTGAATTTTGAGTTATAAGCCAGCTTTTTCACTCTCCTCTTTCATCCTCATCAAGAGACTACTTAGTTTCTCTTCACATTCTGCCATAAGAATGGTATCTTCTGCATATTTGAGGTTATTGATATTTCTCCTGGCAATCTTGAATCCAGCCTGTGATTCATCCAGTCCAGCATTTTGCATGATATAAACTACATACACGGAGAAGGCAATGGTACCCTGCTCCAGTACTCTTGCCTGGAAGCTCCCATGGACGGCAGAGCCTGGTAGGCTGCAGTCCATGGGGTCGCTACGAGTCGGACACAACTGAGCGACTTCACTTTCACTTTTCACTTTCATGCATTGGAGAAGGAAATGGCAACCCACTCCAGTGTTCTTGCCTGGAGAATCCCAGGGACGGCAGAGCCTGGTGGGCTGCTGTCTATGGGGGTCTCACAGAGTCGGACACGACTGAAGTGACTTAGCAGCAGTAGCAGCAAACTGCATACAAGTTAAATAAGGTGACAATATACCGGCTTATTGTACTCCTTTCCCAATTTTGAACCAGTCTATTGTCTCATGTCCAGTTCCAATTATGGCTTTTTGACCTCCACACAGTTTCTCAGGAGACAGGTAAGAGGGTTTGGTATTCCTATCTCTTTAAGAATTTTTTACAGTTTTTTATGAGCCACACAAAGGCGTTAGAGTGTCAATAGATACTTTTCTGAAATTTCCTTTCTTTCTCTATGATCCAACAAATGTTGGCAATTTGATCTCTTTTCTGAAATTTCCTTTCTTTCTCTATGATCCAACAAATGTTGGCAATTTGATCTCTGATTCCTCTGCCATTTCTAAACCCAGCTTGTATATCTGGAAGTTCTCAGTTTACATACTGCTAAGGCCTATCTTCAAGAATTTTGAGCATAACTTTCCTAGCATATGAAATGAGTGCAATTGTAGAGTAGCTTGAATAGTCTTTGGTGTTGCCCTTCTTTGGGATTAGAATGAAAACTGACTTTTGTAGTCCTGTGGTCACATCTGAGTTTTCTATATTTGTTGACATATTGAGTATAGCACTATAACTGCATCAACTTTTAGGATTTTAAATAGCTCGGTGGGAATCCTACCACCTCCACCAGCTTTGTTCACAGTAAACTTTTCTAAGGACCACTTAACTTCACACTCCAAGATGTCCTGATGTAGGTGTGTGACCACACCATCATGGTTATCCAGGTCATTAAGATCTTTTTTTCTATAGATCTTCTGTGTATGCTTGCCACCTCTTCTTAATTTCTTCTACTTCTCTTGGATTCTTTCTGTTTCTGTCCTTTATTATGCCCATCATTTCATGAAATATTCCCTTGATATCTTCAATTTTCTTGGAAAGATTTGTATATCTTTCCCTTTCTCACTTGCTTTTCACTTCTCTTCTTTTCTCAGCTGTTTGTAAAGCCTCCTCAGAGAACCACTTTGCCATCTTGCATTTATTTTTTCCTTGGGATGTTTTTGATCACTGTCTCCTATACAGTGTTAGGAACCTCTGTCCAGAGTTCTTCAGGAACTCTGCCTACCAGATCTAACCCCTTGAATCTATTCATTACTTCTACTGTATAATTACAAGGGATTTGATTTAGGTCATACCTGAATGTCCTACTGATTTTCCCTACTTTCTTCAATTTAAGCCTGAATTTGGAAATATAAGTTCATGAGCTGAGCCAAAGTCAGCTCCAGGTCTTCTTGTTGCTGACTGTTTAGAGCTTCTCCATTTCCGGCTGCAAAGAAGATGGTCGATCTGATTTCAATATTGACAGTCTGATGATGTCCATGTGTAGAGTCTCTTGGGCTGTTGGAAAAGCCTGGTTGCTAGAACCAGCTTGTCCTTTTGACAAAACTGTTAGCTTTTACTCTGCTTCATTTTGTACCCAAAGGCCAAACTTGCCTGTCACTCCACCTATCACTTGACTTCCTATTTTTGCATTCCAATCCCCTATGATGAAAAGGACATCTTTTTTGGTGTTAGTTCTAGAAGGTCTTGTAGGTCTACATAGAACCATTGAACTTCAGCTTTGTGGTTGGGGCATAGCCTTGGATTACTGTGATGTTGAATGGTTTGCCTTGGAAATGAACTGAGATCATTCTGTTGTTTTTGAGATTACACCCAAGCACTACATTTCGGACTCTTTTGTTGACTATGAGGGCTACTCCATTTCTTCTAAGGGATTCTTACCCACAGTCATAGATATAATGGTTATCTGTATTGAATTCTCCCATTCCTGTCCATTTTAGTTCACTGATTTCTAAGATGTCAGTGTTCATTCTTGCCATCTCCTACTTGACCATGCCCAGTTTACCTTGAACATGGACCTAACATTCAGGTTCCTATGCAATGCTGTTCTTTACACCACTAGACTTTACTTTTACCACAAAAAACATCCACTACTGAGCATTATTTTCCAGTTGCTTCATTCTTACTGGTCTGTGTGTGTGCATGTGTGTGTGTGTGTGTGTGTGTGTTAAGTCACTTTAGTCTTCTGGACTCTTTGCTACCTTATGGACTGTAGCTGATCAGGTTCCTCTCTCAATGGGAATTTCCAGGCAAGGATACTAGAGTGGGTTGCCATGCTCCCCTCCAGGGGATCTTCCAGACCCAAGCACAGAACCTGAGTCTTTTATGTCTCCTGCATTGGCAGGTGGGTTCTTTATCACTAACGTCTCCAAGATTTTAGTAATTGCCCTCCACTCTTCCCCAGTAGCACCTTCTGGACAGTTTCTTACCTGAGGGGGTCTCATCTTCCACTGTCATATCATTTTGCCTTTTCATACTGTCTATGGGGTTCTCTGGAGAAGGCAATGGCACCCCACTCCAGTACTCTTGCCTGGAAAATCCCATGAACAGAGGAGCCTGGTGGGCTGCAGTCCATGGGGTCACTGAGTCGGACATGACTGAGTGACTCCACTTTCACTTTTCACTTTCATGCCCTGGAGAAGGAAATGGCAACCCACTCCAGTACTCTTGCCTGGAGGATCCCAGGGACGGGGGAGCCTGGTGGGCTGCCGTCTATGGGGTCGCACAGAGTCGGACACGACTGACGCGACTTAGCAGCAGCAGCAGCATGGGGTTCTCTGGGGCTTCTTTGATGGCTCAGCTGTAAAGCATCCACCTTCAATCAGGAGCCACAGGAAACACAGATTCTATCTGTGGGTTGGGAAGATCCCCTGGAGGAGGGCATGGCAACCCACTCCAGTATTCTTGCCTGGAGAACTCATGGACAGTGGAGCCTGGTGGACTACAGTTCATGTGGTCACAAAGAGTAGGATTCAACTGAAGCAACTTGGCATGCACACATGGCATTCTCCAGGCAAGAATACTGGAGTGGGTTGTCATTTCCTCTTCCAGTGGGCCGCTGTTTTTTCAGAACTATTCACTCTGACCCATCCATCTTGGGTGGCCCTGCATGGCATTGCTCATAGCTTTATTGAGTTATGGAAGCCCTTTCACCATGACAAGGCTGTGATCCATGAAGGGGATTCCCAGATATTGATGCTTTAATTGGTAATCACATTAAGAAGGAGCTATAAATTGCTTAGTCTGTTTGACAATTTGTTCTTTAGTAATAATTCAATATTCAGGATACATAGATACACATAAAGGAATTTTGGGGACAGACTGCCTTTGTTAAAAAAAAAAAAAATCCATCTTCTCTTGTACCAATAGGAAGAGCACATTTCTGGTTGGATACACAAGATGTCAACAGTGAAGAATAAATCTGAAGAGTATGTTTTGTACACTAAACTATTTCCCACATGCGATATTAATTTTGACTTGCATTCAAATTAATGCAAGTAAGTAAACTTCGAATTTTTTTGACTCAAGTAAATTAGAACTGTCATACTGCTATTATTTACATCAAGATATATGACAGCTCTGTCATTAAGTTAAATATTACAAGGTTAGTGAGAAAATTCAAATTTGATTCCAATGTCCAAGCTGACTCAACATATGTAAACATAATTCTCTTAGGATTGAGAATCACAGTAGTATAAGCTTATTAAAATAGAAATTCATCAAAAAGCTTCTTTAAAAATAATCAGGATTTAATCATGATTATCATGATAAGGACAAAGTAAGATTAAGTCAAAATGATGCACCTGACAGACCTTTTGAACAAATCTAGCTACTATTTGTATTTTGGTATATAAATATATATATTTATATACAAATATACTATTTGGTATTTTAAGGTATCTAATGGGGCTTCCCCAGTGGCTCAGGAGTAAAGAATCCACCTGCAAGGCAGTAGTCGCAGGAGAAGTAGGTTCAGTCCCTGGGTCGGGAAGATCCCTGGAACAGGACATGACAAACCACTCCAGTATTCTTGCCTGGAGAATCCCATGGACAGAGGAGCCTGGTGGGCTACAGTCCACAGTGTTGCAAAGAATTGGACACAACTAAAGCGACTTAGCAACAACCAGCAAGGGTATCTTATATGCATAAGTATCCTCTTGCCTTGTATTATTATTTTTCAAGAAGTTGTCCAATGTTAGGAAGTTTAGTTCTTTGTAATCTCAAAGAATCTGTTCCTCAAATCTCACATTTTCTTCAATTTCATGATATTGAAATTTATGTCCTCTGTTTTCAATTTACTTTCATAAATGTCTGGAGCTAAACATATTTTAAATTTTCACTGTATTATCTTATAGGAAGTAGGTTTAGAAGGGTTTTAAAAAAATGAACTTTTCAGATTATGCACCTCTATATTGTTTTCACTATTATTAAAATATATATATTTTTACTATTTTTATAAAAGAAGTTGGAAATGTACCTCATGACACTAAATTACCACATAAATGAATTCTTACAAAATCTTGTTCGACTGAACATCATATCTTCCTATTTTTTCTTTTTTATTTCTCCCTTTCATACACTATTGCAGGGAAATATTGTAAGGTAATGAATTTCTGAAAATGATTTCGAGGTGAATGTGGTAGTTTACAGAATAAATAAACCTTATTCAGTGTATAGCTACTGAAAATAAGAATCAAAAGTAGAGTTCTATAATTCATCCAACCTGGAACAAAAACATATTAGACATCTTTACATCCTAATCCATGCTCAGCCTGTACCTCTTCAGTGTGAGTAAAACATCCTAATATTTTAAACTTATATCTTTCAATCTAACATAAGCAAAATACTTTTGACAAATGAAAAAAGAAACCAGAGCAATAGTAGATGACATTATAATTCTTTATACTATACACTTTTATAAAATCAATGATGAGGATGAAGTAAATAGAAGGTTTTGGAATCAAAGGAGAATTAAAAGCTCCAGCTATTGTTATAATCATTTTTAAAAATTATCTAATTTATAATAGGCCATTGTTTTCTGAAAATACAAATTAGTTTCATCATGAAATAAAAATAATACTTTGACACTTTTTCTGTTACATAAATAATGATATTTCAACTAGAACTAAAAGGCAGAACTTCAGTTCCATTTTTGTTAAATTGCCAAATATCAACTCAAGTGGTTTAACAAAAACATATCCTATATTTTCTTCTCAGGTTTGAACTATGTCATAAGCATAATATGATTTAAAATAATCAGTGGTAGGAAGTATAACTTTCTATCTAAACATATTCCATCTTAGTTTTCATTCCAATCCCAAAGAAGGGCAATGACAAAGAATAACCAATCTACCATACAGTTGCGCTCATTTCACGTGCTAGCAAGTTAATGCTCAAAATCCTGCAAGCTAGGCTTCAGTAGATTGTGAACTGAGAACTTTCAGATTTACAAAATGGATTTGAAAAGGCAGAGGAACCAGAGATCAAAATGCCAACATCCGTTGGACCACAGAAGAAACAAAGAAATTCCAGAAAACCATCTATTTCTGTTTCATTGGTTATGCAAAAAGCCTTTGACTGTGTGGAAAATTCAAAAAAACTGTGGAAAATTCTTAAAGAGATGGGAATAACAGATGACATTACTTGTCTCCTGAGAATCCTGTATGGGTCAAAAGTCATAGGACTGGACATGGAACAATGGACAGATTCAAAAATGACAAACCTGTATATTGTCACCCTGCTTATTTAACTTGTGTGCAGAGTACATCATGCAAAATATTGGGCTGGATGAATCACAAGTGGGATTCAATATTGCCAGGGGAAATATCAACAATCTCAGATATGCAGATGATACCATTTTTATGGCAGAAATTGAAGAGGTACTAAGGAGCCAAAAGAGTCCAAAAGGCAGTACTTGGATGCAATATCAAAAATGATAGAATGATCTCTGTTCGTTTCCAAGGCAAACCATTCAATATTGCAGTAATCCAAGCCTATGCCCCGACCAGTAACACCGAAGAAGCTGAAGTTGAATGGTTCTATGAAGACCTACAAGACCTTCTAGAACTAACACCCCAAAAAGATGTCCTTTTCATTATAGGGGACTGGAATGCAAAAGTAGGAAGTCAAGAAACACCTGGCGTAACAGGCAAATTTGGCTTTGGAGTACAGAAAGAAGCAGAGCAAAGGCTAATAGAGTTTTGCCAAGAGAACGCACTTGTCATAGCAAACACCCTATTCCAACAACACAAGAGAAGACTCTACACGTGGATATCACCAGATGGTCAACACTGAAATCATATTGATTATATTCTTTGCAGCCAAAGATGGAGAAGCTCTATACAGTCAGCAAAAACAAGACTGGGAGCAGACTGTGGCTCAGATCATGAACTGCTTATTGCCAAATTCAGACTTAAATTGAAGAAAGTAGGGAAAACCACTAGTCCATTCTGGTATGACCTAGCTCAAATCCCTTATGAGTATACAGTGGAAGTGACAAATAGATTTAAGGGACTAAATCTGATAGAGTGCCTGATGAACTATGGACAGAGGTTCGCGACATTGTACAGGAGACAGGGATCAAGACAATCCCCATGGAAAAGAAATGAAAAAAGCAAAATGGCTGTCTGAGAAGGCCTTACAAATAGCTGGGAAGACAAGAGAAGTGAAAAGCAAAGGAGAAAAGGAAACATATTCGCATCTGAATGCAGCATTCCAAAGAATAACAAGGAGAGATAAGAAAGCCTTCCTCAGTGATCAGTGCAAAGAAATAGAGGAAAACAACAGACTGGGAAAGACTAGAGATCTCTTCAAGAAAATTAGAGATACCAAAAGAACATTTCATGCAAAGATAGGCTTGATAAAGGACAGAAATGGTATGGACCTAAGAGAAGCGGAAGATATTAAGAAGAGGTGGCAAGAATACACGGAAGAACTGTACAAAAAAGATCTTCACGACCCAGATAATCACGATGGTGTGATCACTCACCTAGAGCCAGACATCCTGGAATGGGAAGTTAAGTGGGCCTTAGAAAGCATCACTATGAACAAAGCTAGTGGAGGTGATGGAATTCCAGTTGAGTTATTTCAAATCCTCAAAGGTGATGCTGTGAAAGTGCTACACTCGATATGCCAGCAAATCTGGAAAACTCAGCAGTGGCCACAGGACTGGAAAAGGTCAGTTTGCATTCCAATCCCAAAGAAAGGCAATGCCAAAGAATGTTCAAACTACCACACAATTGCACTCATCTCACATGTTAGTAAAGTAATGCTCAAAATTCTCCAAGCCAGGCTTCAGCAATACATGAACCGTGAACTTCCAGATGTTCAAGCTGGTTTTAGAAAAGGCAGAGGAACCAGAGATCAAATTACCAATATCCACTGGATCATGGAAAAAGCAAGAGAGTTCCAGAAAAACATCTATTTCTGCTTTACTGACTATGCCAAAGCCTTTGACTGTGTGGATCACAATAAACTGTGGACAATTCTGAAAGAGATGGGAATACCAGACCATCTGACCTGTCTCTTGAGAAACCTGTATGCAGGTTAGGAAGCAACAGTTAGAACTGGACATGGAACAACAGACTGGTTCCAAATAGGAAAAGGAGTATGTCAAGGCTGTATATTGTCACCCTGCTTATTTAACTTATATGCAGAGTACATCATGAGAAACGCTGGGCTGGAAGAAATACAAGCTGGAATCAAGATTGCCGGGAGAAATATCAATAACCTCAGATATGCGGATGACACCACTCTTATGGCAGAAAGTGAAGAAGAACTAAAGAGCCTCTTGATGAAGGTGAAAGAGGAGAGTGAAAAAGTTGGCTTAAAGCTCAACGTTCAGAAAACTAAGATCATGGCATCTGGTCCCATCACTTCATGGGAAATAGATGGGGAAACAGTGGAAACAGTGTCAGACTTTATTTTGGGGGGCTCCAAAATCACTGCTGATGGTTATTGCAGCCATGAAATTAAAAGACGCTTACTCCTTGGAAGGAAGGTTATGGCCAACCTAGATAGCATATTTAAAAGCAGAGACATTACTTTGCCAACAAAAGTACGTCTAGTCAAGGCTATGGTTTTTCCAGTGGTCATGTATGGATGGGAGAGTTGGACGATGAAGAAAGCTGAGCGCCGAAGAACTGATGCTTTTGAACTGTGGTGTTGGAGAAGACTCTTGAGAGTCCCTTGGACTGCAAGGAGATCCAATCAGTTCATCCTAAAAGAGATCAATCCTGGGTGTTCATTGGAAGGACTGATGTTGAAGCTGAAACTCCCATACTTTGGCCATCTCATGCGAAGAGTTGACTCATTGGAAAAGACCTTAATGCTGGGTAGGATTGGGGGCAGGAGGAGAAGGGGACGACAGAGGATGAGATGGTTGGATGGCATCACCCACTCGATGGACATGGGTTTGGGTAGACTCTGGGAGTTGGTGATGGACAGAGAGGCCTGGCATGCTGCAGTTCATGGGGTCGCAAAGAATCAGACACGACTGAGCGACTGAACTGAACTGAAGGAGCCTCTTGATGATGTTGAACGGGAAGAGTGAAAAAGCTAGCTTATAACTCAAAATTCAAAAAACTAAGATCATGGCATCTTGTTCCATCACTTCACCGCAAATAGAAGGAGAAAAAGTGGAAATAGCGACAGTTTTTATTTTCTTGGGCTCCAAAATCACTGTGCACGGTGACTACAGCAATGAAATTAAAAGATACTTGCTCCTTGGAAGAAAAGCTATGACCAACCTTGAACAGAAAGAAGAAAACCAGTCAATCCTAAAGGAAATCAACCCTGAATATTAGTTGGGAGGCAGTTACATAGCATCACTGATTCACTGGACATGAATTTGAGCAAACTCTGGGGCATAGTGAAGGATAGGGAAGCCTGGTACACTGCAGTTCATGGAGTTATGAAGAATCAGACATGACTTAATGACTGAACAACAACAACTATATAGTGAGCATAAATATGTTAAAGTTAATACTATTTATCTCAATATTTATTTATAAGGATTGTTTTTAAATTTGATAATCATTAATTAATTTAGATTATTTTTACTTTAGTATTTTATGAGGTTGATTCTCAACATTAACATTCTTCTTTTTTCCGGTTAATCTAGATAGTTTTGTTTACAATTATGGTTACGTTATTTTTATATTATGACATCATAATACTGTCACTTGTAAATAGGTCTTATAGGTGTCTCATTTCAATGAAAATTAATGTAATACATATGGACAGCTAAATTGTTAGTACGTATATGTCAATATATTTTGTTTTTTAATTCAATAAATAATACTTGTTAATCACAAGTAAATTAAGATTTGATTAACAACCTTGAAGTTTTGAAATGCAAAATTGTACAACTAGAAGATGTATATCCAATCTTTATGTAGAAAATATGCTTTATTCATGATTTAGCTGTTTGGGATATGGCAATTTAAAACTCCAGAGATACACTTTTTTTTGAGACAGAACTATAAATCTCAAGAGCAAAAAATCATAATTTTTTAATTAACTTTTATTATGTTTAGTGTGCTAATAAAAGTCAAAATGAACTTTAGTATAAGCTCTTTTTCATTCCCCTAGAAACTTGCTACAGCCAACTACTTGATTTACTTGTAAAATTGATCGTTTATGGCATAGCACACACTTTAGCTTTGTTTTATGTTAATTTCATACACTATAGCAAACTGGTATATAAATGTTTTCTGTTACTTTTCTGAGAAAATAGGAAACACTTCTTTGGAGTTAGGATTTTTTTTCCATCATTTTCTCTGAAGATTTCAAATCTCTAATTAAGCCAATTTTTTGTTTTGAAATCATTTATAATTTTTTGTAATGATTATTTTAGTTTTATTTAAAGTATGGTTGATTTATAAGACTGTGTTAATTTCAGATGTACAGAAAAGTGATTTTGCTTTAGAAGTATACGTGTCTATGTGTGTGTGTGTGTATTCTTTTCCTGGATTCTTTTCCATTATAGTTTATTACAAGATACTGAATATAGTTCCTTGTGCTATATAGGGCTTGTTTGCTTGTGCTTAGTCCCTCAGTCATGTCCAACTCTGTGACCCATGAACCTAACCTGCCAGGCTCCTCTGTCCAAGGGGACTCTCCAGGCAAGAATTTGGAGTGTGTTGCTATGCTCTCCTACAGGAGATCTTCCCAACCCAGGGAGTGAACCCAGGTCTCCCACATTGCAAGTGGATTCTTCACCATCTGAGTCATCAGGAAAGCCCAATACAGTAAGATTGTTGTTTATCTATGTTATGTATGGTAGTGTGTATCTGTTAATCCCATAATCTCAATTTATCCTTCTCTCCCTTGTCCTTTGATAACTATAAGTTTGTTTCCTATATCTGTGTGTCTATTTCTCTTTTTTAAATAAGTTCATTTGTACTATTTTTTAGATTACATATCAGATTTCAATTTTCAATTTTATCTTTTGATTTTCTTCCTCTTGTGGTACTTCTGTATTTTTCAATCACACTATCTCTTATATTGGCTTCATCTTTTTTGTCTCTTTTCAGTTTCACATTTTCTTACTTTGTTTGTCTTCACATGCCATTGCTGACATTTTTGCTGGTGTGTATTCCTCATCTGCATTCTTAAGTCTCTCAGTAATACCTATTTACTTCTGTTCTACTACATAGTAATAATGATGAATCCAAAAGACTTTATGAAAAGAGTTTTGAGAATAAATTCTTTCAAGTTAATTTCCCATGCATATTTATGTATGTCACTGTCCAATACTTGTACTTGATTAAAGGAGCTGTTGTCAAAACTCCCTAATTTCTATGGCAAGGTTGACTTGATATCATTTTATACTAGTGAAAGACAGTCTTTAGTAAACTCAAGTAGAAGCAGTGACAAATTTTATTTTCTTGGGCTCCAGAATCACTGCAGACAGTGACTGCAGCCGTGAGATTGAAAGACAATTTCTCCTTAGGAGAAAAGTCATGACAAACCTACACAGTTCAACTAGCCCACATTGTTTCTACCAAAGATTTCAGTTTTTCATTTGTAGAAATGAAATGTCACAAGGTTATTATGAAGACTACATGAAGTAATGTGTGCAATAAATTAAAGAAATAATTTAATTCAAAAAGAAAACAGCCAGCTGCTCAGCCTTATTAAGTATTGATAGATATTTCCTTTACAGGAAACTGCCTAGGACAACTTCTTTCTTAAAGGATTATTTATTTTGAATGTCAAAGGAATGAATGTAATTTTTGTTCCTTTCTGTGTTTTCATTCTTTTTTCCAAAGAGCCAAATATTTCATGTGCCTTGAGTGTAATTCATAGAGGAAAATTGTAGAGATGTAAAACACACAAATTGTGGCAGCCATAGAGATGTGCCCCTCAGATCTCCTGTCAAGACAATACATTGTGGGAGAGCTTGAGTTAGCTGATGACTTCCATTTTCTGCATCTTCTGGTTTCACTGAAAACAAGAAACTATGGTTTTTCCAGTAGTCATGTATGAATGTGAGTTGGACCACAAAGATGGCTGAGTGCCAAAGAATTGATGCTTTTGAACTGTAGTGTTGGAGAAGACTCTTGAGAGTACCTTGGACTGTAAAAAGATCAAGCCAGTCAATCCTAAAGGAAATCAACCCTGACTATTCACTGGAAGGACTGATGCTGAAGCTGAAGCTCCAATACTTTGGCCACCTGAAGAGTATCGCTGACTCATTGGAAAAGACCCTGATGCTGGGAAAGATAGAAGGCAGGAAGAGAAGGGGACGACAGAAGATGAGCCGGTTGGATGGTATCACTGACTCAATGGACATGAGTTTGAGTAAACTCTGAGAGATGGTGAAGGACAGGAAAGCCTGGCATCTGCAGTCCATGGGTTGCAAAGAGTCAGAAACAACTGAGCGACTGAACAACAACTGGTTTCACTGAAGTATCTAGGCTCCTGTAGGCCACGTTTTCTCCTTGCTGTTCTCAGTGGACTAGCGAGCAAATTGAAGGCAACGGACCTCTTTCCTGGTTGATTTCTGCCGCATGTGGACACCTTGAATGGGAAATCATTGCTATGGCCTGGCTAACACTTTCTAAGACCTGCCCTGAAGTGTGTATTTCCTCCCACCTATCTTCCTCTTTGACTTTACTCTTCTCTCAGGTGTCATCTAAACAAGGTGTTTGAAGACTTTCCCTTCCTATCCCAGCTCCTTCTCCTCTTTATCATTCATTGACATTTCCCTCACTATATTTTGCTCTTCTAATTCTCTCCTGGAATCTGCTTCCCAGAGGAGATGAGCTGAAACACCACTGATTTGAGGGTTTACTTTGATCCCTATTAAAGAATGTGCCCTGCCGTAATCATGTCTGTGTTACCAGAAATAAAATTACATACATATAAAATATTGCATTTGGTATTATTTAAATTTCAATATCATTAAGTGAGGATATAAGAAATCACCATATTTGCCTTGGAATGGAACCTTCATTGTTGTGTTTTTTTTCAAATGAGTATTATATATCCATGTATAATAATGTTCAATTTGAAAAACAAATCAGTTATTAGAATCATCAGAGAGCTCTAATAATCTCAAGTAAATTTAATAAATCATGGATTTTTAAATCTATCCCTTCTTGCCTGGAAGTCTTTTTCTGATAATACAGTATATATCACCATATAGTTTTATATAACATATATTGATTTTTTTAAATAGCTCTAAGGGGCCTACAAATTTGTCCTGTATACTCCCCTCATTTTATGTAAGATCCAATGAAGATTTTGAGAAACTAAGGTCAGAATCATTATCAGAACCAGAATTAAAATCCCTATCTCTTGATAGCATCTTTTCATCAAAATAGTATAGTATTTTTAATACTGCCTTTCTTTAAAAAAACATTTATTTATTCATTTATTTTTGGCTGTGCTGAGTCTGTGTTGCTTCTAGGGTTTTTCTCTAGTTGTGGTGCAAGAGTTTCTCTTTGTGGTGGGTTCTCTTGTTGTGGAGCACAGGCTCTAGGGTGTAGGCTCAGTACTTGTGGCACATGGGTTTAGTTGCTCTGCAGTATGTGGGATCTCCTCAGACCAGGGATCGAACCCATGTCCCCTGCATCGGCTGGTGGATTCTTTACCACTGAGCCACCAGGGAAGCCCACTTTTAACACTGCTTTGATCAGAACACTAGTTTAAGGGGTTGCACATGAAGCTTTACTCCTCTTTTAATCATTTCTCAAACAGAACTCCAAATGGTAGGCTGTCTCAGGGCACAAAAGGCTGAAAAGTTACACAAAGTAAATCCACAGGTATTAAGATTTCAGACAAAAGGAACTGAGGATTAAGAAAGATTTGCTAGTTATTGCAAAATGTCCTGATTTAGCTCAAAAGGGAATCCTTCACAAGTTGTAAAACTATGCCAGTGTCAATTATTAGATTAGATGTAAATGCTAAAATGTATATTTACTTCCATTCTTATTTAAAATAAGTGTTATTACTCTACATTAGTTGCTTTATGTTTTAAAGCATTACTTTAAGACATAATTCATTTCTTTTGCAAATTATTGATACAATCATGAGATTAACAGCTTTTTATTTGATTAATATCCACTCCTACCACAACACCTTGTTTTCTCATAGTTTATGCTAATACAAACTAATCTTTTAATCCTATGGAAAGTTACAAGTGTGGATTGGGTGGGGGAACAAAATCTTGTGTGCTCAATATATGTTAATGCCAGAGGGATAGAAAATGAGCTGTTCTATATGTAAATTTTATAAAAGCATGCAGAAAAACTTGTTGCTAAAATCTGCTCCAGATGAGAAGGATTTTCATTAATGATGAAAAAACATGGGTCATGGTCTCTGGGGATGCACGGAAGAATTTACAATGGCAGTCTTGAAGAGCAAAGCCTATTAGGCAGATGGTATCATGGAAGGAAAAATGGGGATCATGCTGAGAGGAAGGAAAAGTTCAGAGTCTCTTAGAATGATAAATACAATGGAAAGTACCCTCCTGGAAACAAGAATATAAAAAAATACATTTTCATAGCTAGAAAAAGAGCATTTGAATTACAGCAAAAAAGAAAAAAAAAAGATTAAAAAAAAGGCTAAAAGCCATGAAAGGTAAGTACATGAGACACATTTTACATATTTGAAAACTTAATTTATTGTTGTTCCATAAAAATATGAACTGAAATTTGGTCAGCATTTAAAATTTTGTTAGAACTGATTTACCCAGATCACATTTTTAAAATCCTATCAAAACCTTGGATATACTCTACATTTTATTTAAACTTTTGTCTAATCATGTAATCCTTACCTTTACTTTTCACCCATGTTTTCCAAATAAATTGTGTGAATATAGCAATAAGATTTTTTGAACTCCTAGTTTCTTCACAAGTAAAATTTTTGATGCAATGCATTACATTTTCCAAAATTAAAATTTTCAATATTTATTTTTCAGTTTTAAAGCAACTTGCTTATCTTAAAATTGTCAAATACTGAAACATACACACAATAAAGTAAAAATAATTTCAAGATGTATTGACCAGTTGTAAATATTGCCAGCAGTTTTGAGAAAATCTTTCAGATATCATTCTATGTTAAACATATATATAAGCAGATAATTAACAGAAATGGAACAAAATGTGTGCAGCATTATGTATTTTTTGTACCTAAAATGTTTCTCATGAAATCTTTTTATCTATAAATGTTTCTTTTGTGCAAAGTGTTATCATTTAGTGAATACTTACTATAGTCTAGACGTATAGCAATGTAAGCAGCATATAACAGGTGCTAAATGATGCTAAATGAGCTTCCCTGGTAGCTCACTTGGTAAAGAATCTGCCTGCAATGCAGGAGACTGGGCTTCGATCCCTGGGTCAGGAAGATCCCCTGGAGGAGGAAATGGCAACACACTTGAGTATTCTTGCTTGAGAAATTCGATGGACAGAGGAGCCTGGTGGACCACAGTCCATGGGGTCACAAAGAGTTGAACACAACTGAGCAATTAAGAAACCAAATATTGGTTGTTATTATTATTTCACTTAATCTTTACAAAGATTTTGTATCATTATATTACTTTATGAAATCATTTTAAGGTCATACAGTTATAATTTTCTTTGATGTCATAAGCTGTTCTTAACACTTGATTAATGAATGCAAGGTATTTATCCCAAAGTTATCTAATCAGTTCTCTATTTATGAACTTCTGGTTTATGTAGAATGACTCATAAAAGTTTCATTGTTTGTGTTGCTTTTACGTTTTTCTATCTATTCATAATAAACTCCTAGAATGAACTGTTAGCTCAAAGGCAATGCAGTGTTATTCAACAAATTTTGAGATATTGACAAATCCTTATCCAAATACTGTTCACCAAATCACAGTCATATTATTGCCTTCAATGTGAGGTAGTCAATATTATAAACTTCTTACAGTCAGATAAGTAAATGAAAGAGATCTTTCATTACATTATATATATTTTATATATTTTCATGAATGTGATCATTGACTATTTTTATTATTCTAATGTGAACGTTCTAGTCACTATTTTCAGCATTTTTCTATCAGGACATTGGCCTTTTTATTGATTTGAAAGAACATATATTGGAGATATTCAACTGTAATATGTGAATAAATAGCTTTTCTTGATGTATCATCTTATTTGCAACATTTTAATAAAATCAATAATATGCTGATATTTGTATTTTTATTTTGTTCAAAGTTACCAAATATATAAAAATTTATCAAATGTTTTAACAAAAAGCAAGAGCCTTGGTTCCTTTTAAAATAAAATTGTTTAATTTAGAAAGGTGGATTTATCTACAAATCATTTTTGTGCTTAATTTTTAATTTAATTTCACTGCAAATAGAAAAATTCTCTATCTGATTTCAATATTTTGAAATTTGCTGTGGCCAGTTTTAATAATCAATAAATTGTTAATTTTGACAACTATATACATTTAAAAATAAAGTGTATTCTGATATCACTGAGTACCAGGACTGCATTGAATACCAGGACCTGGGTTCGATCCCTGTATTGGGAAGATCCCCTGGAGAAGGGAAGGGCTACTCACGCTAATAATCTGGCCTGGAGAATTCCATGACTGTATCGTCCATGGTGTTGCAAAGAGTCGGACACAATTAAGTGACTTTCACTTTCACCAGGACTGCAACATTAAGCTTTAGGGGACAGTTTGAAAAAAAATAAAGAACAGAAAATCGAGAATAATCAGCGGAGAATCAAAGAAATATGGCCATAATCAAGAATGATGGTGGGACTATCTGTGTCACATGCTACTGACTGGAGAATGGAGTGATTATATTTGGATTTATCTTTATAAGGTCATTGGGAAATTTGACAGTAGAAGTTTTAAGAAGATGGTGATAAAATCATTACCTGAGTGTCTCTAACGCAGAAGGGGAAAGAAACGTTAGAGAAGAGATGGCTATGAGAAGGAAGATTCATGTTTCTGTTATTTTACTGGCCTGCCCAAGTCTGAATTCTGAAGCTTGGAAAATTTTTCATTTAGAAATATAGTTTATAGAAAGTCTTAGTTCTAGATCAAATTGAAGTAAGAATATCAAATGTGAATATACCATGATTGTCTTTTAATTTCCTTGTGATTACTATCAACTACTGCAGTAATCTAAAAGAAACTTACATAAAATAACTTCATCTATTTTTTCTTTATTACCTAATTACTTATTTTGATCCCACATCTTTGATTCTGAAGAATTATATTCTTAATTTACTTCCACAGAGCAAATGTAAGTTAGGAAATGACCCATAAAGGGAAAACAATGATAGCAACAATAAGAGAATAATCAAATAAACAAACAAAAACAAATAAAAATTGATTGTTTATGAAGCCCTTAACCATGATACATGTAAGAACATTCTATCAACATTGTGATTAAAGCACAATATTTCAGCCATGTAAGTTTTTACCTCTATATTTTTTATGTGGGATGTTTTAACTTTTAAAATATGAAACTGTAAATAAATATATTTTACAGTATATGATTCCTGAAAAAGAATAGGTGAATGTCTTTTAGGGTGCATGGAAAAATCAAAATAACACAGTAAAGATTTTCCCATTGAAGTGAGACTACAAGTGGGAATTTATACTAGGAAACTTCAAAGAATATATGCAAAGTACAATCATTTAAAAACACTATTCTTTCACAAATGTTTTGTACTTTTACCTTGTGCTTGTGTATTGTTTTTATTTAAAATTCAAAATGTTTTATTTTAAGTAGTTAGCATTTGTGGTCTGAAGTAGTTATTACAGCCAGCCTATATATAACAAAGGATAGTTGCGTGGCTCATACTGTATTTGAAGTACTGTAAAAAATTGTTCCACACACAAAAATCTTCCCAACTCTGTCATTATACACCATTAGCAAAATTCTTTTTAACGTCTGTTTCATTGAACTCTTGCAGGGGAGGGGGTTGTTTTGCTTTTCTGTTAACCTGTGTCATTTTAAATTTTCTTTGCATGGATACTGCAGTATGCCAGTAATCTCTTAGCACCAAAAAGTCACACTCTTTTAGCTTTGTTATCTGTAAAACAGGGACAGTAATTACATCTGTCCCTATAAGACTTTTTAAAATTAATTTACTTTCTAGAGAGATGCCTGGCATAAAATATGTTCAATACATGTTAGTATTGACTTCTCAAATATACTATTTATTAAAACATTGATATTTCAGGAGTGTTTAAGTAAGCCCAGACAATAATCTCATTAGTAGGTAACATTATTGTCCATATTTTACATAGTTATATGTAATTTACATGTAATTCACAGATCTAGAGAGATAAACTGAGATTTATAAGCTCAATCACCTACAGAGGTGTTAGATGGTGTAACCATTCTGCTAATTGTCTTTTAGTTAGTCTTCAACGTCCATGCATACTTCATCTCAAATTATCCATAATTTTCTGATGCAAGTACAAAGATTTTATAGAAGAACTCAGGAAGTTCAAAGAAAATATACTTTGAAATAACTGAAAGAATTTGTAATATGGGGATTGAGAAAATTTCACTGAATTTGTTAAGTGAAAAGTATTTATAATCACTAATGCAAATTTTTAGTAGAATACTTGAACAGAAGCCAAATATTTAGGAGTATCCAAAAAAATATTATGTGTTCAGTGAGCAGAAATAATGGGTATGCAATACACTTTGCTAATTCCCATTCTTCAGAGCATTTACTCTGGGTTAGGAATAAGTTTGTCTGTCAAAAACATATATGTACACACACACACACAACAATTAGGCTGTATTTAGATTTATAGAGGATATAGGTATACGAACATGAGAAAATATAGAACATTGATTATTTTATTCATAAAGTTTTCTAATAGCTCGTTATTTAAAAGAGCTTATTTTGTCTTTATTTTCACACGCAAAAAACAAAAAAACAAGTCTAGATGTGAATATTGGCTTTGTTGTATCTCGACTTAGAAAGCAGATATACAAACACTTTTGAGATCAAGAATTTAAAACACTAAAACTGCTGAGAAATCCCAAGGGAAATCAACCCTGAACACTCATTGGAAGGACTAATGGTGAACCTGAAGATCCAATACTTTGGCCACCTGATGCAAAGAGCCAACTTGTTGGAAAAGACCCTGATGCTGGGATAGATTGAGCGCAGGTGGGGAAGGGGGCAACAGAGGATGAGATGATTGAATGGTGTCACTGACTCAATAAATAGGAGTTTGATCAAATTCCAGGAGATAGTGAAGGACAGGGAAGCCTGGTGTGCTGCAGTCCATAGGGTCACAAACAATCAGACAGGACTGAGTGACTGAATATCAACTAAGAAATAATTTTAAACTTCCAAGTTTTATATTTTGCTGTTAAATATGTCTTTATAAATTGGAAAGTCCAGGTTAAATTTCAATTAATACTCTTTATCCCTTTAAAAGATACTTTAGTTGTTTCTAAGTTTGCTTCTAAGTTAAGTTAAATAAAATTTGATTTTATTTTGTCTTTTTTATTGATTTCAAGAGTCTGACTTGATAAGAGCTTAAGGAAAAATAGTCATTGTGCAGCATATATTACTCTGAGTGCAAAGTACATTTGCATACATTAATGTTCAACTGTGTAATTAAATATGCTAACATAGTAATTACCTGTTCTAATTATGACACATAATTAGGATAAGTTCATATAATTACGTAGTTACATGAAACATCTATGTGATAAAAAAAACTTACAGTATTATTGAAGATGAAATGGAGAATTAAATGATAAAGTGAATTAAATTTAGAGAAAATACCCCTGGCTCTCACAGTATTCTCTGGATTTCTCTTCCTTATTGATTATTGTTTGTACAGCTGAATTAATTCTTACTATTGTTTTAATAGTTACCAATGAAAGAATGGAGAAAATAAGTTCAATATATTGGATTAAGTAATTGAGGATTTAAGATTGAATTTTGCATTAAGGGTCTCATGATCTGAGCAACAATCGAGTTCAGGACTTGTTTTTGCTGACTGTATAGAGCTTCTCCATCTTCAGCTGCAAAGAAGAGAATCAATATGATTTTGATAGATTTTGATATTGACCATCTGGTAGGTCCATGTATAGGGTCTCTTGTGTTGTTGGAAGAGGTTGCTTGCTATGACCAGTGTGTTCTCTTGCCAAAACTCTATTAGCCTTTGCCTTGCTTCATTTTGTACTCCAAGGCCAAACTTGCCTGTTACTCCAGGTATTTCTTGTCTTCCTACGTTTGCATTCTAATCTTCTATGATAAAAAGGACATTGTTTTGGGGGTTAGTTCTCTAATGTAAAGAGCCGACTCATTGGAAAAGACCCCGATTCTGGGAAAGATTGAGAGCAAGAGAAGGGGACGACAGAGATGAGATTGTTGGATGGCATCACTGACTCAACGGAAAGGAGTTTGAGCAAACTCAGAGAGATAGTGAAGGAGAGGGAACCCTGGCGGGTTATGGTCCATGGGGTCACAAGGAGTTGGAGATGACTTAGCGACTACTAGAAGGTCCTGTAAGTATTCATAGAACCAGTCAGCTTCAGCTTCTTTGGCATTAGTGGTTGGGATACAGACTTGGATTACTGTGATGTTGAATGGTTTGCCTTGGAAATGAACTGAGATCATTCGGTCATTTTTGAGATTGCACCCAAGTACTGCATTTTGGACTCTTGTTGACTATGAGGGCTACTCCACTTCTTCTAAGGAATTCTTGTCCACAATAGTAGATATAATGTTCATCTGATTAAATTCTCCCATTCCCATCCAGTTTTGTTCACTGATACCTAAGATGTTGATATTCACTCTTGTCATCTCCTGCTTGACCACCTCCAAAATTTACCTTGATTCATGGACCTAATAGTCTATGTTCCTATGCAGTATGGTTGTATACAAGACCAAACTTTATTTTCACCACCAGACACATCCATTTCTGAGCATTGTTTCCCACCTTGGCTTAGTCTCTTCATTCTTTCTGATGCTATTAGTAATTGACCTCCATTCTTCACCAGTAGCATATTGAACACCTTTCAACCTGGGGGGCTCATCTTCCGGTGTCATCTTTTGCCTTTTCATACTGTTCATGGGGTTTACATGGTAAGAATACTGTAGTGATTTGCTATTCATTCCTCCAGTGGACCACATTTTGTCAGAACTCTTCACTATGACCTGTCTGTCTTGGGTGGCCCTACACTACATGGCTCATACATTCACTGAGTTACATAAGTTCCTTCAGCATGATAAGGCTGTGATCCATGAAAGTAGGGAAAACCACTGGGCCATTCAGCTATGACCTAAATCACATCCATTATAATTATACAGAGGATGTGACGAATAGAGGATTTCCCAGGAGGTGTTAGTGGTAAAGAACTTGTCTGCCAGTGTAGGAGACATAAGTGACATGGGTTCCTGACAAATAGATTCAAGGGATTAGATATTTTACACATATTGCCTGAAGAACTATGGATGGAGGCTAGTAACATTGTACAGGAAGCAGTGACCAAAATAATCCCAAAGAAAAAGAAATGCAAGAAGGCAAAGTGGTTGCCTGAGGAGGCTTTACAAATAGCTGAGGAAAGAAGAGAAACTAAAAGCTAGGGAGAAAGGGAAAGATATACCCAACTAAAGGCAGAGTTACAGAGACTAGCAAGGAGAAATAAGAAGGCTTTCTTAAATAAGCAATGCAAAGAAATAGAGGAAAACAATAGAATGGGAAACACTAGAGACTTCTTCAAGAAAATTGGAAATATCAAAGGAACATTTCATTCAAGGATGAGCACAATAAAGAACAGAAATGGTAAGGATCTAACAGAATCAGAAGAGTTTAAGAAGAAATGGAAGGAATACATGGAAAAAATGTACAAAAAAGTCTTAATAACTTGGATAATCTCAATGGGGTTGTCACTCACCACTCACCGAGAGCTAGATATCCAGGAGTGTGAAGTCAAGTGGGCCTTAGGAAGTGTTACTGTGAACAAAGCAAGTGGGTGGTGTTTGAACTCCAGCTGAGCTATCTAAAATACTAAAAGATGATGCTGTTAAAGAGCTACACTCAAATGTCAGCAAATTTGGGAAACTCAGTAGTGGCCACAGGACTGGAAAAGGTTAGTTTTTATTATAATCCCAAAGAAGGATAATACCAAAGAATGTTCAAAATACCATACAATTGCACTCATTTCACATGCTAGCAAGGTAATGCTCAAAATCCTTTAAGTTAGGCTTCAGTAGTATGTGAACCATGAAATTCGAGATTTACAAGCTGGGTTTCAAAGAGGCAGAAGAACCAGAGATCAAATTTCCAGCATCCATTGGATCATAGAGAAAGCAAGGAATTCCAGAAAAGCAGATACATCTGCTTCATTGACTGCACTCAAGTCTTTGTGTGAATCACAACAAACTGTGAAAAATTCTTAAAGAGGTAAGAATGTCATACTACCTTACTTGTCTCCTGAGAAACCTGTATGTGCATCAAGAAGCAACAGTTAGAACTAGACATGGAACAACTGACAAGTTCAAAATTGGGAAAGGGGTATGACAAAATCACATACTGTCATAATGCTTATTTAACTTATATGCAGATTGCATCATGCCAGATGCTGGGCTGGATGAATCACAAGCTAAATAAAGATTGCTGGGATAACTATCAACAACTTCAGATATGCAGATTTTACCACTCTAATGGCACTAAAGTAAAAAGAAACTAAAGAGCCTATTGATGAGGGTGAAAGAGGAGAGTGAAAAAACTGGCTTAAAACTCAACATTCAAAAAACTAAGATATTGGCATCCAGTCCCATCACTTCATGACAGATAGAAGGGGAAAAAATGGAAGCAGTGACAGATTTTCTTTTCTTGTACTTCTAAATCACTGCAGACAGTGACTCCAGCCACAAAATTAAAAGATGTTTGCTCTTTGAAAGAAAAGTTATGACAAACCTACACAGTATATTAAAAAGCAGAGACATCACTTTGCCAACACTGGTCTATGAAACCAAAGCTGTGTTTTTTCCAGTAGTCATATATGGATGTGAGAGATGGACCATGAAGAAGGCTGAGCACCAAGGTTTTGATGGTTTCAAATTGTGGTGCTGCAGAAAACTCTTGACAGTCCCCTCTACTGCAAGGAGATAAAACAGTAAACCCTAAAGGAAATCAACCCTGAATATTCATTGGAAAGACTGATGCTGAAGCTGAAGTTCCAATACTTTGGCCACCTGATGTGAAGAGCTAACTCTTTGGAAAAGAATGAAATGATGGGTAAAATTTAAGACAGAAAAGGTGGCAGTAGAGGATGAGATGGTTATACAGCATCACTAACTCAACGGACATGAGTTTAAACAAACTCTGGGAGATAGTGAAGGACAGGGAAGCCTCAGGTGATGCAGTCTATGGAATCTCAGAGAGCCAGACCCAATTTAGAATTTATGCGATTGTCCAAAACACTCAGAATAATGAGTTTGCTAATAGAAAGATACAAAGTTTCCTAGTGTTAACAGTTACCAACAAGAGTTATGATGTAACTGTTTCCAGAAACATTAAGATGGACCATTCTAAGATTAAAAGAATTATCTTTAATAGAATGTAGATTTCAGTGAAAGACTTTATTTTCTTGGGCTCCAAAATCACTGCAGACAGTGACTGCAGTCATGAAATTATGAGACACGTGCTCCTTACCAAAAAACAATAACAACAACAACAACAAAAACTATGACTAATCTAGACAGTCTATTAAAAAGCAGAGACATCACTTTGCCTACAAAGGTTCATATAGTCAATGCTATGGGTTTTCTAGTAGGCATGAATGGATGTGCAATTGGACGATAAAGAACACTGAGTCCCAAAGAATTGATGTTTTTGAACTGTGGTGTCAGAGAAGATTCTTGAAAGTCCTTTGGACAGCAAGGAAATCAAACCAGTCAATCCTAAAGGAAATCAGTCCTGAATATTCATTGGAAGGACTGATGCTGAAGCTGAAGCTCCAATATTTTGGCCACCTAATTCGAAGAGCTGACTCATTAGAAAAGACCCTGATGCTAGGAAAGAGAGAAGACAGGAGAAGGGGATGACAGAGGACACGATGTTTGGATGACATCACCAACTCAATGGACATGAGTTTGAGCAAGCTTTGGGATATGGTAAACGACAGGGAAGCCTGGTGTACTGCAGTCCATGGGGTCGCAAAGAGTTGGATATGACTGACCAATTGAACAACAAAAGATATCTAGAGTAAGTCAATTCACTTATTTATCTAGAAGTTTCTTTAGTAGAATATTACCCTGCTTACTGTTAGATTTTTATGGGCAATGCCTTCTGTGTGTGTGTGTTTTCTTTAATAACCATAGTGAGAAACTTGTAAAAAGTGTTTGCAACTTTCTTTGAGGTAAAATTATGGAAGCTATTGCTTAGAGTACATGCATGCATGCATGCTAAACCACTTCAGTCGTGTCTGACTCTTCGCAACCCCATGGACCATAGCTTTGCAGATTCCTCTGTCCATGGGGTTCTCCAGGTAAAAATACTAGGGTATCTTCCTGACTCAAGGATCAAAACCACATCTCTTTTCTCCTGTATTGACTGGTAGGTATTTTACCACTAGCTCCACCTGGGAATCCCACTTACAGTGACAATCAAACAATAATAATAATGAATATATATATATATAAATATATATATATATATAAAATAATCAGTTAATATAAACCTACAACCTGAACTATCACAATGTTGTAAATGATTATCCTTCAATAAAAAATAATTACATTTCAATAATTAGAAATATATAAACATATACATTTATATAAATTCATGTATAATTAGGTAATTTAATTAACTCATAAATACATGAAACCATGTAGAAATAACTCTTGGCCATATTGATGTGCTCATTCCTCTGTTAGAGTAGACTTAGAATTGTCTATCAGGGAAAAAGTACAGACTGATGTAAGATGCCGTCATATTAAGTTATCCTAAATGGCCTATTCCATATTTTTACAAGGATATCAACCATAGCTCCTGGAAGTTATACAGTGTGACTCTCTCCTTAATTGACACACAGGATGTTGCTACATCAAGTGCTTGTCAGAAAAGTATAACCCTTTGATAAATTACCCCCAAGCTTATCTGAATATTTATTGAGAATTGCCCAAAGGAGACCCATTCATTCTGTTCTCTAGGTAGCCTGCATTCCACATTTAATCAAATCCTGAGGAGGCAGCATATTTAAACCACATTGAGTTAACCTGTGATAGAATTGCTTTTATTGAACTGTACTTTTTTTATGCCTGTGACATTGACCTTCATTTTGAGCTGTAAAGACTCAACCTGGAAATGTCAGAGCAAAATAAAAGGAGAAAGTTCCTATGTCAGCTTGCACAGGATGCCAGTGCACAAACAGTTCTGGAGTGTATTGGGTTCAAGGGTCTGAAGAGAATGTAAGCAACAATTATCAGCATTAAAGTATCTTCTAGGTTTGGCAAAAGCCCACTGTGAGTATAATGTCCTCTGAACATTGCATAAAGGGTCTGAGCAGAATGTAAATAATAAAAAAAAAAAAATTAAGATCATTGCTTCATAAGAACTTGTTACATAGGCAAGGGGCCATAACACATAATAAATACATACATGTTAAGTCTCAATCCACAGTCAATTATAGGACCTTCAATCTTCCTACTGTCTTTCTTCATAGTTAGATGGTTTCTTGTTGAGTTCCTTGGAAATGTGGAACTTTTCACATTTTCAGCTTAACACCAGACTGAATTGCTCCTGCGTTTCTTGTTCCATCTTATATTGGTGATCTTTTATTTAATACGAGATTTATAAGTGATCTGCAAAAAGTTGCCAAGAATATGAGTGTAGTCTTAATTAACAATTCAGTGTTACATGCAAACATAAAGTTAGTTACTCTCATTTTTTAAAATATTCAGTGTGCTCTAAAATGTGATATTTTGCTCTACATTTTGTCTTCCAGTATTTCAAAGTGCAGATCTCACTCTTGAAATATTTTTTGCCATGTCCTCCTCAAACAAAATATGTTGCATAGGGTATAGGATTCATAAAGAGCCTTCAGATGTGCAAAAGCAGCAATAATATCCTGTGGCTATTAGGACTTGGCAAATTTGTGGAGTTAATGTTATTAACATTCTTTTGACATACTGTCAGTTCACAGCACTTGGTTTACCCAAAGCAGTTCATCTTATGTCAGTTTTGTGAAATAGTAATCAATAGTAATCATGCTAGAGTTTATGATCATGGAAAGTACTTTTGCTAATTTTGTAGTTATTAAAATAAGAATAAGTAATCAGCTAGTGTAATTCATATTATATCACAAATCTTTTAACCACTTATTCCATCTTCAAGCATGACCCAAACAGTAAAAAACATTGAACTTAGAACAGTGAATATTACCAATGCATCTGTTTGTTCTAATCAAAGAATCTTGACTTTATCTTATTCAAAATTCCTAATCATGTTATTCAGAAATCATAAGTATCCACAAATCAACAAATAATGTATATATACAGCAATCCAAGCAGCTATAAGCACTTTGTATATTAACTCATCTGAAAATGACAATAACATTCTAGATTCTATTCTTATCATCTGCATTGTACAGAAGAAATGGAGGAAATGAGAGATGAGGAATTGATTCAAAGCCACAAATTAACAAGTGGAAGCAGTAGAATTATAGCCTGGTATACGATATGAAATCTACACTATCTGAAGCTAGGTTTCCTGTGCTTAATCATCATGTCACTTGGTCATTGAACACTATTTCCAGAACACTTTATACATAAACATTTTTTCAAGTAAGGCAAATCTTTTTTAATTCTGGATTATAACAATTTCTATTTTACATATTTTAGTTCAAGCCCACCTGCAGAGGTACTGTGACTTTCTTTTCTGTGCATAGGAAGTTAGTTTTTGCCTTTCATAATTGATCATTCAAAGCAGAGAGGAGAAGGGGATGATAGAAGATGAGATGGTTGGATGGCATCACCAACTCAATGGACATGAGTTTGAGCAAGTTCTTGGAGTTGGTGACAGACAGGGAACCTGGTGTGCCTACAGTCCATGGGGTCGCAAAGAGTCAGACACAACTGAGCGACTGAACTGAACTGACTGAATTAATCACTCAGTAATAAGAGATAAACACATATGTTTAGTGTCCTCTGTCAACTAGTTTATCTTTAACCCATACAACATAATTTGTCTAGGCTTCTGTGATAAAGATTCAATGAAATCATGGCAATTTTGCATTTATTTTTATAAAATAGCCACAGCCACCCACTACTTTTCGAGAAGCTGAATTTCAGTTTTGCACAGAAGAGAAATTCTATTACTTGTTAATGAACACTCATTATCTATTTTGAATAGGGTTTCGGTGTCTGGTGCTTTTTAAAATATTCCTTCAGTTCAGTTCAGTTCAGTTCAGTCCAGTCGCTCAGTCATGTCTGACTGTTTACAACCCCATGAATCGCAGCATGCCAGGCCTCTCTGTCCATCACCAACTCCCGGAGTCCACCCAAACCCATGTCCATCGAGTCAGTTATGCCATCAAACCATCTCATCCTCTGTCGTTCCCTTCTCCTTCCGCCCCCAATCCTACCCAGCATTAGGGTCTTTTCCAATGAGTCAACCCTTCGCATGAGGTGGCCAAAGTATTGGAGTTTCAGCTTCAACATCAGTCCTCCCAATGAACACCCAGGATTGATCTCCTTTAGGATGGATTGATTGGATCTCCTTGCAGTCGAAGGGACTCTCAAGAGTCTTCTCCAACACCACAGTTCAAAAGCATCAATTCTTCGGCACTCAGTTTTCTTCACCATCCAACTCTCCCATCCATACATGACCACTGGAAAAACCATAGCCTTGACTAGACGGATTTTTGTTGGCAAAGTAATGTCTCTACTTTTAAAAGTGTTATCTAGGTTGGCCATAACCTTCCTTCCAAGGAGTAAGTGTCTTTTAACTTCATGGCTGCAGTCACCATCAGCAGTGATTTTGGAGCCCAAAAAAATGAAGTCTGACACTGTTTCCACTGTTTCCCCATCTATTTCCCATAAAGTGATGGGGCCAGATGCCATGATCTTAGTTTTCTGAACCTTAAGCCAACTTTTGCACTCTCCTCTTTCACCTTCATCAAGAGGCTCTTTAGTTCTTCCTCACTTTCTGCCATAAGGGTGGTGTCATTTGTATATCTGAGGTTATTGTTATTTCTCCCGGCAATCTTGATTCCAGCTTGTGCTTCCTCCAGCCCAGCGTTTCTCATGATGTACTCTGCATATAAGTTAAATAAGCAGGGTGACAATGTGCAGCCTTGACGTACTCCTTTTCCTATTTGGAACCAGTCTGTTGTTCCTTGTTCAGTTCTAACTGTTGCTTCCTGACCTGCATACAGGTTTCTCAAGAGACAGGTCAGATGGTCTGGTATTCCCATCTCTTTCAGAATTGTCCACAGTTTATTGTGATCCACACAGTCAAAGGCTTTGGCCTAGTCAATAAAGCAGAAATAGCTGTTTTTCTGGACCTCTCTTGCTTTTTCGATGATCCAGCGGATATTGGCAATTTGATCTCTGGTTCCTCTGCCTTTTTATATTATATAAAAATGTATATAATAAATATTTAATAAAATATATTATTTATTTATAATATATATAAAAAGATACAAGAGAACTGGTTTCTCAGTCTGCTTTCTGCCATGTGAGGAAACATCTAAAAGGTAACTGTCTGTACGTCAGCAAGAGAACTCTCACCAGATTGAATCTGCCAGCACTTTGATCTTGGACTTCTTGGCTTTAAGAACTGTAAGAAATAAATGTTTGCTATTTAAGTAACCTAGTCATCATATTTTTGTCATAGAAATTTGAATTAAGACAGTCATGCACCCTTTGATACTTGAGATTATAACTGTAAGCAATGGCTCTGCACAAAAGTGCAGATTAATAAAACCATGGATCTCTCAAGAAAGGAATCATCTCAATACTGGAATTTATGCACAGCTGAGCAGAAAAGGAGACTAAGCCTGAACTTTTAAAATTCTATAAACCTCCAAACCAATCCTGGACTGTTCACCAAAGAATTATGTTGTATGGCAGAGTAAGTTACTGACTATTTAAATATCATAATTACTCACAGCCCTAATTAATGCACAACTGATATGATAATCAGAGAAATTTACAAGCATATCTTGTTTTATTGAACTTTGCAGATATTGTAGTTTTTACAAATTGCATCAAGCAAGTTTATCAACACTAATTTCCCAACAGGTTTTGCTCACTTTGTGTCTCTGTGTCACATTTTGATAATTCTTGCCATATTTCAAATGTTTTCATGACTACTGTATTTGTTATGGTGATCTTCAATCAGTGATATTTGATGTTACTATTGCAAATATATTAAAACTCACTGAAGTTTCAGATAATATCTAGCATTTTAAACAATAAAGTTTAAATTAAGATGTATTCATTTTTTAGACAAAATGCTATTGTATGCTTAATAGATTACAGTATAGTGTAAATGTAACTTTTATATGCACTTGGAAACCAAAAAGTTCATGTGACTCAATTTATGGTAATTTTGCTTTATTGTGGTGGTCTGGAACCAAACCTATAATATCTCAAAGATGTGCTTGTATAAATGCCTATGTAAGTATTGTGTTACTTAACCTAAAAGGTCATATAGATCTCATAATAAGGTTTTATTAAAAAATATAGTATTTAACAATCTTAAATCATTACCAGAATGGAAACGTTTGAAAATGTAGAATACTTTGTATTCTTGATTAATAACATTTTTTTGTACTGTTATGGAGTTGGGAATTTTCAGTTTTAATAACTACTGAAATGGATATTAATTAATATTTCCTCTGGAGTAATATAGTTCAAAAATACACTGAACCATTTCATCATACATATTTATGACTTATTTAAATACAATTAAATTTTCTGTTTCTCCTGCAGCCAATGATTAATATTTCAGATACGTTTATCAAGTCATTTTTCAATATGTAAAACTCCCTGTATTAAACCTCAAGCCAAATAATTGAATAAACCAAAATTATTCCCTGTATTTCTCTTCAATACAACATTCTTCTGTACTCTACTGAGTACCAAAAAATAAATCCTTACCATATTTAATGCCTTAAAGAGCCATTTTTGTCATTTCAATTTAATTATCATTTCTTTCTCTTATTTTGGTGATAGAGAAATTAGTGAATGGAATGTGATGAAACTTAAATTTTGTTATTTTAATTCTTCCCAAATGAATTCAAATTTAAAACTTCCTAAATATATTCAGATTGTATTAATAATAATGACTTCAATCTTTTAAAGATCATGACTAATATTTTTGTACTAAACATATAGTAACATTTTTAGTGAGGATACCATCACTGTCAATGTCCTCTTTGCTTAAAAAACCATTTTTATATGAAAATGTCCTGAGTATATGAATAATAGCATGTCACTGGAAATCCACCATCCTGATGTGTAGCAGTGAATGAATGTATGCTATTAACATTAGAAGGGACTTTGAAAAAAATGAGATATAATTAATAATTCATATTGGCCTATTTCCTATAGTGATTTAATGTGAAGTGGGAGGTTTATAAACCTCTCAAGTCTTGTAAGGGCCAAGTCATCTTGGTTCATATTCCCTAAGGCCTAAAATCTATGGCTCTTGCAATTAACTGCTTAATAGGTAAAGAGTAACACATCAGATTCAAAATAAAAATTCATTACAAAATATTCAGTGAAAATCTGTTAATCAGATGCAAAGATGTAAAAATACAACTAAGAAAGTGCTTTCCCTAGCATTTTTGTAAAATATCTAAACAGTGGAATAATGTAGTATTGTGGACTAAATTCCATGAATCATGCTTTTGATAAATACATCTTTAAAGAATGAGTAATTTTTTGGTGCTAAAAAGTACATCCTTGAGTTTCAAGAAATCAAAGGTTCCTGAGAACAATAACAAAGTAAAACTGAGAAATCTTATTTAGTAAGGTAGTTCTAAGTTCTCACCTTGAAGATATATTTCAAAACTTAATGAATTTGACCTTAATTTTAATGACTGCACAGGATTACAGATGAAGGAAATAACATCAAGTGCTCACTCAGTATACAAAGTATAGTATCATAACATCCATAAAGGTAAGATCCTCAAATATTACACCTCAGTGCAAGACTGAATCAGCCTACAAAGCAGAAATAAGTAGTAATTAAACTTTCCTGTTTTGAGTCAGACATTAGGTAAATGAAGAAAAGTAGAAAAGAAATCTTGATCAAAAATCAAGATCTATAAGTCAGCTGTGGGTTCATGACAGTATTTAAATTTACAGTATTTACATTGAAAACACATGGATAATTTAATTTAGTCTCCAAGTGACACTGATGTTATACAATTAGTAAAAGATTGTGGAATATATTTCAGGAGGAAAACAACTTCACATTGACCTTAAACAATTAGTTCAATAAAGTCCCAAGGGACTTTATAGCCAAAATTCATACAGCATTCAATTAAAATCAAGCAACAAGGAAAAAAAACAAGGAAAGTGAGTTTGAAGGGAGAACAGGCATTAGAAATGAAAATGTGAAGAATTCAGATATTGACAATATGAGACATATTTTGTTTCCTGGTAGATCAGTTGGTTAAGAATCGGTCTGTAATGAGAGACTCCGATTCAAACCCTGGGTCAGAAAGATCTGCTGGAGAAGGGATAAGCTACCCACTCCAGTTTTCTTTGGCTTCCCCAGTGGCTCAGCTGCTAAAGAATCTGCCCTGCAATGTGAGAGACCTGGGTTTGGTCCCTGGGTTGAGAAGATCCCTGGAGAAGGGAAAGGCTACCCACTCCAGTATTCTGGCCTGGAGAATTCCATGGACTGTATAGTCCATGGGGTTGCAAAGAGTCGGATGTTACTTTCACTTTTGTTATAGTTAAAGGATTTTAAATAAAAGAGAATTTTGAAAATGTAATGAATCACTTGGAAAATCTATGAGAACAATTGTTAAAATATGTAACTTCGAAAAGAGCCCAATAGACCGTGTGTGTGTGTGTGTGTGTGTGTGAAAAATATATAGCAACAAAGTTAAAGATTTAGAGAATTAGATAAATAGCATATTAGATGCTACTGAAGAGGATGATCAGTTACCAGAATTTAAATTGAATTATTCAAATTGTCATTAAGATAACAAAATCACTTAAATATGAAAGAGGTAAAGCAATGTACATGATAATCACAACATATATCTGATTAGAGTTCCTGAAGGACCTCAACAATGAAAAATTAAACAATGTTCACAGAAGAGATGTTAAAAATCTTTTCAGAATTGTTAAGCAAAATCCCTATGAATTTCAGATTCAGAAAATCCAATGACTCTCAAGGTGGATAATAAAATAAACACACACCACAATACGTGGTAAAACATGACCAAACTCAAAGAAAAGATCTGGGGTAAGTGGACATTGGGGGAGATTGAGCACTGTGAAATCTGTTAAATTAGATGAATGCCATACAATGAGCTGAACAAAATGTGTCTTTGGATCCTGCAGTTGGACATGTCTATTATTTGCTGTTTAGTTGCTCAGTCACGTATGACTCTTTTGTGACCCCATAGACTGTAGCCTGCCAGGCTCCTCTGTCATTGGACTTCTCCAGGCAAGAATACTGGAGCGGGTTGCCATTTCCTTTTCCAGAGGATCTTCCCCACTCAGGGATCAAACCCATGTCTCCTGCATTGGCAGACAGATTCTTTACCACTGAGTCACCAGGGATATCATTCTGCATAATATTCCTGTATCTGGAGGATTTCTCATATTTTTTAAATATCATCTCAGTGTTAAAAAGATAAATTTCATTGCCATTAACTACAAATAAACAAATGCAATATAGGTGCTGCCAATCAGGTATACTCACGACTTATTATTTAGAAAAGAGAAATATGTGGAGAAAACATCCTGAAGATTTCATTTTATTTTTTGCTGAGGGGACAGTGGAGGCTTTTTCTGTGGCAGAAGAAATCGATGTCTTTCTAGGACCTGATGCACAGAACTGTTCAAGCTGCTATGTCAGTTTCCCCATTGTAGTTTGGGCTTTGTTCTGAGATCCTACTCCTCCAACCAGATTCTAGTTCACTTGGTGAGTCTGTAAACCAGCAAATACTATTTAGTAAATAAAATTTATCGTTAAACTTACAAGAATAGGTTTCAGTGTTTACTCATAAAAATACCACTTATTATAGAAATTGACTTTCACTGTGATTTCAGCTTTCAGACTCTAAGGAAATGAGAATCCAGGATATGTGAGCTGGCTTCTGTTAATTTAAAGAGCATCAGCTATCCCTCTAATACTGGTGTATGGGACTCTAGCAACCTATAGCATAGACTGACAGCATGACTGAAGACAACTCCATTTGAGCATTCTATAATGAACGCAAATTGAACGCATGTCCCTGGGAGATCTCATTGGCTTTTGACAAAAAAAAATCACAAAGTTGAAGACAAAAAAGAACTGGCTAATTGGCTCTTCTAAGTGTACTGAGAGCTTACAGTATGAAACTAAAGAATACTGTAATTTCAACTCAAAGAATATTATGAGAAATGGGTACTTTCTATAATTATGCAAAACAAAACAAAACTCTAAACATTTCTTCTAGTTTTAGGGCTAAAATAGCTACAAGTCACAAATAAATCAAACTGAAAATAAGTTTAATCCTTAATCTCACTGTATCTCTGATGTAACAGGACACTGTTATGGAGAGAGGGAGACCTTTAGAATTAAGGAAGGAACCCATGTCAGAATATGAAAGATGGAATTGATCAGTATCTTAAACATCTAAATCCCCACGTTGAGCTTTATTTCTATCATAAGTAGCCTTTTTTCCCCAGTCCCACAAGTTTTCTTCCTGCTGTACTAGAAAACCGTAAGACAGTCTTGCAAAGGAGAAACCAATTCTACTCATGCTCCACATGCAATGCCAGTCACTGTTCCTAAAAATAAATAGAGTAAGATTCCAGCATTTCCTCCTTGTGAAATACAGGGTTTCAATTCTGAGAGAAGGAGGCCCAAGTGCCAAAGAACTGCTACTTTTATATGAATCAAAATTCTGAAAATAGGTACAGATACAGATGGGATTGAAACAAAAGGAGAGGCATATATTTTATATGAGACTGAATTTATTATTCCAGATGAAAATATCAAATGTTCTGAATGTAATAGGCAAGATTTCAAAATTGTGAGTAGTTTCTAATTATTTCCTGGTAGGTTGACTAGAACCTGAATTGTATAGCTGCTGCTGCTGCTGCTGCTAAGTCACTTCAGTCGTCTCCGACTCTGTGCGACCCCATAGACGGCAGCCCACCAGGCTCCCCCATCCCTGGGATTCTCCAGGCAAGAACACTGGAGTGGGTTGCCATTTCCTTCTCCAATGCATGAAAGTGAAAAGTGAAAGTGAAGTCTCTCAGTCGTGTCCGACTCTTAGCGACCCTGTGGACTGAAGCCTGCCAGGCTCCTCCGTCCATGGGATTTTCCAGGCAAAAGAGTATTGGAGTGGGTGCCATTGCCTTCTCCGAATTGTATAGCAGATTGCAATAAATGAAATTCAGATACCAAAATTCCCTTGGTCTAATATGGAGACAGTAACCTAAGGATTTAGAGTGATAGGAACATTGAAGTAGAATCACCATAAATCATCTACTCATCTCCCTCTAATTGATGCTCTAGTAGGAGGCACAGAAATCACTCCATTAGATCGCACATTGCTGAAGAGGAATGCCAGTGTTGTAGGAAGTGGGGGCCTCCTTCAGGGCCACAAGAGTGGACTCCTGCGTAACATTAGGAAAAGAATTGTCTGAGGAGACACGTGCTGACAAAGCAAGAGCCTTTACTGGAAGAGAGCACCGGGGCAGAGAGCAGCAGGGTAATGGAACCCAGGGGAACTGCTCTGCCACATGGCTCATAGTCTCAGGTTTTATGTTGATGGGATTAGTTTCCGGGTTGTCTTTAGATAATCGTTCTGAATCAGAGTCCTTTCTGGTGGTGTACGCATTGCTCAACCAAGATGGATGCTGCTGCTGCTGCTGCTGCTAAGTCGCGTCAGTCGTGCCCGACTCTGTGCGACCCCATAGACGGCAGCCTACCAGGCTCTGCCATCCCTGGGATTATCCAGGCAAGAACACTGGGGTGGGTTGCCATTTCCTTCTCCAATGCATGAAAGTGAAAAGTGAAAGTGAAGTCGCTCAGTCGTGTCTGACTCTTCGAGACCCCAGGGACTGCAGTCCACCAGGTTCCTCCGTCCATGGGATTCCCCAGACAAAAGTACTGGAGTGGGTTGCCATTGCCTTCTCCGAAGATGGATGCTAGTGAGAGATATTCTGGGAGGTGGAAGGACACGTGGTGTCTCCTTTTGACCTTTCCCAAACTCTCCAGTTGGTGATGGCTTATTAGTTCCATGTTCCTTACCAGGACCTCTTGTCATAAAACAACTCGTGCAAATGATTACTAAAAAGCCTGGGCAGGGTGGGTGGTTTTAGTCAGTGTGCTTCCCCTAACCACCCCCTCCTGAGAGACTTCATACTCAAAATACTTCTTGGGAATCGGGGGTGGGGGGTGGTCCTCTTTCTTCTGTAACTTCTTCCTAATGTGCATGGACATACTCCTGTCTAGCAGAGCAGAAGTCTCTCTCTACCTGATCTAAGTTGAAGTGTTGCATATCTGAAACTAGCTTCTACCCTTGTAGTAACATCAATTTGGCTTGGAACTGCTGGAGTCTGCTGGAGATAAATTTTGTAAGGAGTTGGAGTATGCAGGGGCCAAATAGGAAGCCTAATAAGATAGTTATCACTGGACCCAGAAACAGCAGGCGCCAAGAAGGGAAAGAAGGAGAACTCCATACACCTCTGTTCAGTTCATTTCAGTTGCTCAGTCGTGTCCGACTCTTTGTGAACCCATGGACTGCAGTTCACTAGGTTTCCTTGTCCATCACCAACTCCTGGAGCTGACTCAAACTCATGTCCATTGAGTCAGTGATACCATCCAACCATCTTATCCTCTGTTGTCCACTTCTCCTCCTGCCTTCAATCTCTCTTAGCATCAGGGTCTTTTCCAATGAGTCAGTTATTCGCATCAAGTGACCAAAGTTTTGGAACTTCAGCTTCAATATTAATCAGTCCTTCCAATAAATATTCAGGACTGATTTCCTTTAGGATTGACTGGTTGGGTCTCCTTGCAGTCCAAGAGACTCTCAAGAGTCTTCTCCAACACCACAGTTCAAAAGCATCAATTCTTCAGCGTTCAGCTTTCTTTATAGGCAACCCTCACATCTGTACATGACTACTGGAAAAACTATAGGTTTGACTACATGGACCTTTGTTGGCAAAGTAATGTCTCTTCTTTTTAATATACTGTCTAGACTGGTCATAATTTTTCTTCCAAGGAGCAAGCATCCTTTAATTTCATGGCTGCAGTCACCATCTGCAGTGATTTCGGAGCCCAAAAAAATAAAGTTTCTCACCGTTTCCATTGTTTCCCTATTTATTTGCCGTGTGATCTTAGTTTTTTGAATGTTGAGCTTTAAGCCAACTTTTTCACTCTCCTCTTTCACTTTCATCAAGAGGCTCTTTAGTTCTTCTTTGCTTTCCGCCCTATGGGTGCTATCATCTTCATATCTGAGGCTATTGATATTTCTCCCAGCATTCTTTTTTTTTTTATATATGTTTTTTTTTTTTAATAAATTTATTTATTTTAGTTGGGGGCTAATTACTTTACAATATTGTAATAGTTTTTGCCATACATTGACATGAATCAGCCATGGGTTTACATGTGTTCCCCTTCCTGGACCCCCCCCCACCTCCCTCCCCATCCCATCCCTCTGGGTCATCCCATTGCCCCGGCCCTGAGCCCTTGTCCCAGCATTCTTGATTCCAGGTTGTGCTTCATCCAGCCTGGCATTTCACATGATGTACACTGCATATAAGTTAAATAAGCATGATGACAATATACAGCCTTTACGTACTCCATTCCCTATTTGGAACCAGTCTGTTGTTCCATGTTCAGTTCTAACTGTTGCTTCTTGACCTGCATACAGATTTCTCAGGAGGCAGGTAAAGTGATCTGGTATTCCCATCTCTTGAGAGCAGCTCCTGTCAAACAGCAGTCAGTCCTAATGCCAGGAAAAGAAGGGTAACTACTACCATATGACGTATCCTCTTGTGGGTATATACTGGTAAAGGCAAGGAGGTATTACTCCAGACCAGATCTACGTGGTAATGTGACAATACCCTAGGGAGCAAGTTCCTGATGAGAAAGGTGGCAGGGATAAATAAGCTTTTTTTCCCCACATATGAAGTAGGCACCATGACTGGTTTCACACTGGGCAGCAAAATGGGTTTGCCAAAGGGGAACAGAATTTCCATATGCCTTACAACTAGAACATGGCATAATGGAATGGGGCAGTCCTTTAGTAGCTGGGAGGAGACCGTCGCTCCACTTGGTGCAAAACCAGCAGCTGTGAGGGCATTTAGGGAGGGATTCAAGTGTTGTGAGGCATCCTGGGTTTTGTCCTCAAGGTAGAGAGTATTTTGTTTAGCCTCCCACCATAGGGTTAAGTTTTCAGGGGTGGGTACCCCTACAAGGGAATATCAGGGGTTAGAGTTGCTTGCCTGATTTAGAAACCAGGATGAACGGGTGTGGTTTTTTGGTTGTCCAGAACAGAATATGGGTTTTGAGACTGGTTAATAGCATCTGAGGATAGCCTCATGCTCAGGGATAGGTATAGCATGTCAGTTCTGCCAGAACCTCTAGTTCCCAGACTTTGGGCTAAGTCGTAATACTCTAGAGAAATTTCTAGATCCCAGCTTTCTCTATCAGTTCCGATGGTGAACGTTACCCCATATCATGAGTTGTTCAGTTTTCCCATGGACACCCTTGGTTAGGGAGTCACTTTTTAGACAGATAGGGAAGGTCACTTGGGGAATGTTAGTCAAGAGGGAAAATAAGGGCTTGGGTGGGATTGCAGATGTTATCATGGGAGTAAATATAGACAGCTGTTGCTGATACCAAGGCATGAAGTTTTTCTCCCTTTTCTCAAAAGGTCATGCCATGACCAGATGGGGTGCGCTGGGTTATAGCATGTAGCTGGGCTGGAAGGGTGGGCCACTGATACCCTGGGTTAGGTTGAACATACCTCCAACTTCTACTGTTAATGCAGATCCAGCAAGGGCTGGTTAGGTTGAGTCGAGAAGCAGTGAGGTTTGCAAGCATATATGCATCATTTAGGGAGAGATTAATAGCCGTACAGGGAGACATGATCAGGAAGAGGAGGAACATCACAGGATGCATTTTATTCATCTGAGGGAGATTTGATGGGGTTCCACCTGAACAAGAGTCTGAGGTCTTCAACAGGTTCACAGGAATAGTTGTCCTCTGGTTTTGGAGTCTCAGTCTTTGTCTCCCCCTCCTATAGGCCAAAGGGTTTTATTGTAGAATTGTGGACCCAGGCATATAGACCCTTCACTTTTACAGCAGTTGAGGTTACTAGGACAACCTGATATGGCCCTGTCCATTTCTCGGACAGCTGGCTTGGACTATCTTTTTATTGCCAGGTCTTTACTAATACTTGGTCCCCCAGCTCTACTTAGACATTTTTCAAGTCTTCCTGTGGTCTAGGGAGGATCTGTTCTCCATATCATCAGAGTTCTTGCTGAAACCTTCCTAGGTCAATTATATGTTTTAGGAGTGTATTGGCATCTTCATCAAAAAACAAATCAGAAGTTGAGAATGGATGTCCATACATCATTTCATAAGGGCTTAATAATAGTGGATGCTTGGGGGCTGCCTATACCCTCATGAGGGCTATGGGTAACATATGGATCCATTATGTTTTTCTTGACATAGTTTGGCCAGAGCCCTTTGAAGAGTCTGGTTGGCTCTCTCCACCTTTCTCGAGCCTTGAGGCCACCGGGATAAGTGGAGGTGGTGTTTGATTCCTAAGCATGTGGCCAGGCTCTGGGATATTGTGGCTGTAAATTAGGGCCCATTGTCGCTTTGGAGTGATCGAGGCAGCACAAACTTAGGCACTATCTCCTTCAGTGGAGCTTTACAGACTTCTGTAGCTCTCTCTGTCCTAGTAGGGAATGCTTCAATTCATTCTGTGAATGTGTCAATAAAGGCTAGCAAATAAGAGAATGCCTGGTTCTTTGGCATGGCTGTAAAATTCACCTACAAGTCCTCTCCTGGGTATGATTCCCAATCATACAGGTTTGGTTAGAGGTTTAGTTAGAGAAGGTGGACAGGTGTAGTTAGAGGAGGTGGCACGGGTGTGGTTTTGGTTTATTTCTTCGACAGGTGTTACAATTTTGTGTGACCTGTTGAACGACCGTAGCCAACTGGGGATGGTAGAGAACAGGCTTGAGCAAGGTTTCCAGATTATCTCTTCCAAAATGGGTACTTTTATGTAAGGAGTTAATAATTTTCCATACCTGAGAGCCAGGGAGTATTATTTGGGCCTGATCAGTCTGAAAGCACCCATGTGACCCAATCTCCCAGCCCCACTCAGCATATCAGGAATGTTCCTCTGGGGTATAATTTGGAATCATGTTTTCCTTGGGGAAAAGGGGGCAGATAGCAGTGATGGGGTAGCTTTCCTAGTGGCTCATTTTGCCTCCTGATCAGCTTTCCTATTTCCCTGGGTCTCCTTTTCTTGCTCCTTTTAGTGACACTTGCAGTGGATGACAGCTAACTTAGCAGAAAGCTTGACAGCCTCCAGGAGCCTGAGAATGAGCTCTTTGTGTTTATTAGGAGAGCTTTGAGCACTCAGCGTCCCTCTTTCCTTCCAAATTGCTGCATGGCGTGCAGGATGAGGAAAGCATACTTAAGACTCCAAATACACATTAATCCTCTTTCCTTCTCCTAATTCCAAAGCTCGTGTCAGGGCAAAAAGTTCAGCTTTCTGGGCTTAGATGTCTGGCGGAAGAGAATCACTTTCCCTAGTTTCTTCTAGGCTCACTACAGCATATCCTGCTTTCCTCTCTCCTTTTTATACAAAACTACTGCCATCTGTGTACCATGCTTTCTCTGGGTCAGATAAAGGTGTCTCTGATAGGCCTGGGTGAGAAGAGTATAACTCGTCTATGATTTCCATGCATTGGTGATTCAAAGGGGAAGTTGGGGGATCTGGTATTAAGGTGGCTGGATTTAAAGTCTGACAGACCCTCAACTTTATTTCTGGAGTGTCAAGGAGGAGGACTTGGTATTGGGGAATGCTTCCCCCCGTCATCCATCTATTCCCTTTAGTTTCCAAGACTGCTTCCACCTGGTGAGGTGTATACACTGTGGTGGGCTGACCCAGGGTCAGCTTAGATGCCTCTTTAACCATAAGAGTGGTGGCTGCTACTGCCCAGAGGCAAGTGGGCCTCCTTCTGGCCTCCTTGTCTAGTTTTTCTGAGAGGTAAGCCATGGGTTGTAATACAGGCCACATCATTTGCCCTAACATCCCAAGAGCAGTTCCTTTCAGAAACATACAGCCTGAAAGACTTTTTCAGTCAGGAGGCCTAAAGCTGGGGTTGTAGTGATAGACTCTTTTAGGGCATTAAAGGCAACCTTGCAGGTCTCATCTCAGTCAAGTGGCTCTTCCTCTTTCCCTCTTAACTTCTCATTATAGGGGTCAGGCCAGATTTCCGTAACCAGGAATCCAGGTCCTTCAAAACCCAGTCATTCCTAAAAATCCCCTAAGTTGTTTTTTCATTTGTGGGTACGGAATATCTAAGGTGAGGGATTTCCTCTGGGGGTTGAGCATTCTTTTTCCTCCTTAATTATAAATCCAAGGTATTTTACTTGGGTTAAACTAATCTGAGATTTTTGGGGGGATATTCAACAACACTTGTCATACAGGAAATTTAAAGTTTTAATAGTATCCATTTGAGAGCTGGTAAAATTTGGACTAGCAAGTCTTCCATATACTGTATTATATTACTGTTCGTTAAAGTTCATTCCCTTAGTTCTCTCCCCAGGGAAGTCCCAAAAATATGAGGGCTGTCCCTAAACCCTTGTGGTAGTTGACACTAGCAAAGTTCTATGGCCTCCCTTGTTCCCAGGTCCCACCAATCAAAAGCAAAGAGTTTTGGGGAATCAGGATGGAGAGGAATGCAAAAGAAAGCATCCTTAAGGTCCAAGACTGAGAAGTACTTAGCATTTCCCCGGAGTTGGGATAGGAGGGCATACAGGTTTGGGACTATGAGGTGGATGGGAACCACAGCTTCATTAACAGCTCTTAGATCCTGGACAAATCAATACAATCCATCTGGTTTTTTAACAGGCAAGACAGAAGTAGTGCAGGGAGACTCACAGGTGATTAGAATTCCAATATCTCAGTATTTGTTAACTAATGGTCTAAAACCCTCAAGAGCTTCTGGTTTTAAGGGATATTGTCTTTTCCAGGGGTAGGGAGCATTTGGCCTAAGAAGAGTCTTCACTGCTGGAAAATTAATGGTTAGGCAAGAGCTAGAGACATCCCACACCTAGAGATTGACCTCATCTAAGAAAGGGACAGACTCTTGTTTTTCTACATCTGGCTGCAAATATTCAGACACTAGGCAAAGCAAATTATTGGCTTCTAGCTTTCCCCAAGTCACTCTGGTCAGGAGGTGGCAAAGAAGGTCTCTCTCTAGTAGGGGAGCAGGGCAACGAGGGATGTGTAAGAAGGGGTGGGTTCCTTGCCAATTTCCTACCTTACAATGGAGGGGCTTAGTAAAATTTCAGCTTTGAGGTTTTCCATCTATCCCCATCACCATTTTAGTCAGAGAATCTAAAGGTCCTAATCAGAAAGGAGGGACAGAGAAGGCAGCCGCTGTGTCCAAAAGAAAGTTCACATCCTTACCTTCTATTTGTAGAGTCACCCAAGGGTTGAGAAAAGTGATCTGGATGTCACCATTTGCGAGGGTTTCTCGAGCTGCTGTCTATTATCAGTCTCAGTTGCCCAGGACTAACACAGAGGGATCTGGTGTAGGGGTCTCCATATGCCTTCCCTTAGGGAGATATGGGCACTCCCTTTTCCAATGCCCATTCTCTCTGCAGTAGGCACACTGGGCACATCTCAGCTGTGGTGGATTTCTAAGAGCCTTTTTTCTTCCTTGCTTTCCCTGTGACTTTCGCATAGTGGCAGGATGAATCAAGGCCAGGATTTTAGCCTGTTGTTGGGCCAAGGCTTGGGTCTGAGACCAGAAGTTCTCCTATCCTTTTGGGCTTCCTTTTGCTCCTTTTAGGCTTCCTCCTCCTGGTCCCTATTCAAAAACACCCTGTTTGCCTCCTCCCCCAAATTGGAGATTGGAGTCTCTGGTCCTTTTCCCAGTTTTTGCAATTTTCTCCTTATGTTTGGGACTGCCTGGGTTATGAAGGAATGGGCTAACAGGACTCTTCCTTCCATACAGTTTAGATCTGCCTGGGTAAAGTTTTTAAAGGCCTCTGTGAGTCTTCCCCAAAAAAGAGCTGGATTTTCGTTCTCTCCCTGTGTAACCTCTTTTATCTTGTTATAATTAATGACCTTTTGGACACACCAGGTCATTCCCTGTAGTAGGCAAGCAGTGAGGTGTCTTAAGGATTTCTTTCGTGCCCTTGTATTGGGATCCCAATCTGGTTCTGTAGAGGGGATTGCCTCTTCCACAGGGGCCAGATTGACATCCACCCGCTGTCTTTCATCAGCCACTTATCTAGCCTGATCTAGGATTCTAGCTTTTTCCTCATGATTACAACACCAGGTGAGGATGACCATTATATCCCTCCAGGTTAGGGAGATGTTAAAGCTAAGATGCTCAAATTCATCCCTAAATTTCTTGGGGTTCTCAGAATACAAACCCAATGGCTCTCTACAATGGGTAATGTCTTGCATAGGAAGAGGAATATAAATGTGCATAGTTCCCCCCTCCCCATATGGCACCTCTCTTAGGGGACAGATTTTGTCTGAGGATGACCTTTCCTTTTGTAGAGAGCAAAGCTTACTTTCTAATTGTAATCCCATAGGGGAAGGGACATATGGAGGCAGAGCCCAGGTGACTGTAGGAGACTTCCCTTCAGGTCCTGTGACTTCTGGGCCTAGCCTCCTGACTTCCAGGCTTGTCTGAACTTCCTTTCCCTGTGACCTTCTGCCCGAGCTGAGGAGGTCAAGAGAAGGTCAAGGGGATCTTCTGCTTCAGATCTTGCCAAAAGGACTTTGAAAGAGCATTTATCAAATTCTTCAAGCTTATGTTTTCTCTCTTTTTTGGGATCCTGGTAAAGGACCATAAAGGCCTGGACATAGGGAAGCTCCTTATATTTACCCTTGTGTTTGCAGTATTGACTGAGCTGTAAAATGGTGTTGAGTCCAGTTGACCCCAACTGGGGCCATTTTTTCCCTCCTTCCAGAGAGTAAGTAGGCCAGTATTGAGTACAGTATTTGATAATTTTTTTTTTCTTTTTTAGCCCTTCCAGTTGGTATCCCTCCCAGTGGGCCAAAAGACAACCCAGCAGGGTGTCTAAAGGGAAGCTAGGCTTATTTCCCATTTTAACAGTGGTATAGTTTATATCTCATTCCCAGGGCACCAGTACTAAAGTGGATGCCCCTATATCTGACTCTAGAGAGATTGTAAGCTCTCTCCTGGTCCCAAATTGCCTGATTGTATATGTGCCAAAGGAAATGTTCAGTAGTAAGCACAATAAATGGGGCTGTAGGACTCGTCCCAAAAGGGTATTAATTTTCACCAAAGACCAGGTGTGAATATACTGAACCCCATCAATCAGTTCTACTCGGAAGCATTCAGACAAATGCTTGATTAAATGACTGAATTTACAGAAACAGGGCACCTGATGGAGGGCTTCTAACGTGTGATTATCTCCCCGAGAACAGAAAGCACAAATGAAGAGGAGGAGAGAGCGTAGCCTCTCAGAAAATCTCTTACAAAGAGCCAGAACTTCAGGCCCAAGTATTGACAGACAGAGTAAACAAATACCTTGGGTCTTCAAAGAGAGGAAAAGAGGCCAGGTTGAAAGAGAAGGAATGGGGAGAGAAAAGACGTCTAAGAGTGAGGGAGAGAAAGAGAAAAAAAGGGATGGCCTTACAGATGTCTCCTGCCACCTGCAGATACTCAGGCATTATGGGACTTTACCCTGGCCTCCACAGGAGGACTGGAACTTGGCCCAACCAGAACCAAAATTTGAGTTCTCTGCCAAGAGGAGGTGATCAGTCTCCAATCCTCAACTCAGGCTGAGGACCTTTGATCAGATTCTTGTGTCCAGGACTGGGGAACAGGAAAAAATAGGATAGGATAGGAGGGATTGAAAAGAGGGGTGAGATAAAAGTAGTCAACAAAATCTCTTGTTCCTTACCTGATCAGTGCACTCTGGCCAGTTGTCCACATCAGGAGGAGACCAGGGACAAACGGGTCCCAGTTGCAGCTGCTGGGTCAGGTCGGTCAGCTGGTGAGCTGGTTCTGGAGTACCCCGAGTAGTTGTCAGCACTCATGAGAGCTGCAGATGTAAGCTGCAGTAAAAATGGGGATCCCTTCGTGGTTACCAGTTGTTGTAGAAAGTGGGGCCCCTTCCAGGGCCACAAGAGTGGGCTCTTGTCTAACACTTGGAAAAAGAATTGTCCGAGGAGACATGTGCTGACAAAGCAAGAGACTTTATTGGAAGAGGGCACCCGGGTGGAGAGCAGCAGGATAAGGGAACCCAGGAGAGCTGCTCTGCTACATGGCTCATGGTCACGGGTTTTATGTTGATGGGGTTAGTTTCCAGGTTGTCTTTGGCCAATCATTCTGGCCAAGAGTCCTTCCTGGTGGCGCACACATCACTTAGCCGAGATGGATGCTAGAGAGAGGGATTCTGGGAGGTGGACGGACGCGTGGTGTCTCCTTTTGACCTTTCCCGAACACTTCCGGTTGGTGGTGTCTTAGTTCCATGTTCCTTACCAGGCCCTCCTATCATAAAACAAATCATGCAAATGGTTACTAGAGAGCCTGGCCAGGGTGGGCGATTTCAATCAGTGTGCTTCCCCTAAACATCAGCAACATCAAAAAGATGCTAGTGTTCTTCTCTATGATTTAAGATGCTGGCGAAGATGCCCTTGGAAGAGATTATCAAATTTGAATTGGGATGGTTTTATGGGCTGTATTTTGTTCTCCTCAATCCAGATACTGAAGTCCTAACTCCCCAGTACCTCAAAATGTGATTGCACTTGGAAATGGAGACATCAGAAAGATAATTAAGGTAAATGAGCCTTATATGAATGGTCTCTATTCAATGTGACTAGTGTACTTATGAGAAGAGGAGAGGTGAATACAGACACTCACAGACCAAGGAATAACCATTTAAGAACACAGTGAAATTTCTACCTGCAAGAAAAGGAAGGAAGCCTCAGAAGAAATCAAACCTGCTTATACTTGATCTTGGACTTCTAGCCTCCACAATTATAAGAAAATCAATTTCAGTTACTTCAGCCATTGGTGAAGTCTGTGGTGATTTTGTTTTGCCAGGCATAGAAAACCAATACACTGGGTGTATGGATATTGGGCTGACATAAACCAAGTAATTTCACTTACCTGCCAGAGACAAGGGCAATATTTATTGTAACATTCACCAGGAACAGGGTGCGATCTGACTGGCTTGAATTTTTATAGTAGCAAGAATGTATACCAGAATCAGTCCTTAAGTTTAAAATATGCCAGATCTCATTGAAGTCTTACTGGATGTGTATAATTAACAACAACAACAAAAGTTATATCTGCAGAAAAAAAAGACTGAGTCTCAACATATACATGAAGAATCCTCATGTGATTTTAAACTTATGCCATCACATCACAGAGCCAAGGCCCCTTAATTAAAGATTAGAATGGGAGATATGGATAGAAGCATCCGTTTATTCATTTTTTAAACTTTTTATTTTATATTGAAGTGTACTTGATTAACAATATTGTGATGGTTTTAGGTGTAGAGCAAAGTGACTCAGTTATACATATACATGTATCTATTCTTTTTCAAATTATTTTCCCAGTTTGATTGTTACACAATATTGAGCAGAGTTCCTTGTGCTATACAATAGGTCCTTATTGGTTATCCATTTTAAACATAGCAGTGTGTACATGTGGATCCCAAACTCTTAAACTATTCCTCCCCACCTAACCCCAGTAACCATAAGCCCAGTCTCTAATAATAAACTTTGTACCTGTTTTTACAAAAAAAATAAATAAATAAAACACTTTAAAAAAAGACTGGGATGGGAAACTTAAAAATACTGTGACAAAAACCTAACATCGTGTGGTAATGTTTTCTTCATATTTTTTCCAAAGGTATATGTAACTATTTTATTACAGAATCTGTATTGTGGAAAGAGTAATAACTATACATTTCAATAATCATATTGATCAATTTAGCTCCTTACCCCCGAGTCATCCCAAAACACACTCAGATGTGTGAAAAAGTAAAAGTGTGATCATATGTCATATTCTCAGATTTGGGGATTACATCTCAGAACAATAATACACACTTCTCATCACCAAGCATGAAGGTGCTACCAGCCACAGAAACCAGGAGTTGACTTTGCTCGTGCCAGTCTAACCTTCCAGAAAGTGGTACATTCAGTCCCAATGCTTAACTGTTTTCATGGAAGACCAGTCAGCCAACTGGTGACAGGTTGAAAATGTAACATCCTTAAACCACTGAGGGGCAGCAATTTTATTTCATTTAAATTTTATTCTAGGTTTTATTTGACTTTCTTGAGTAGCTGTCTTTGCCAATAAAACAAACTGTGGAATTACTGAATACTCTACCCACTGTTAAACTTATAAAACATTGCTTCTGACCGTGTGCAGCAAAAGGATTAAGGCAATTAACCACAGCTACCAAACCTAATGAAATCTTTGGTATTACTGTCGAACTTATCCATGAGAATAATTAAAACCTTTATTTAGTTACAGTCCCAGACACTATCTTGCCAAGTTGGATTCCTATCTTACTGCATGTGTTATAGTCTTTGAACCAGAAAATGATGTATTGTCATGTGTCACTTATAGTCCAGATACACAGGCTTAGGAACTGAGAACATGGAATTGAAAGTCACATTTTTCACTAAAAAGTTTAATATCTCATTTCACATTTATTTGTTTATGTTTCTGTGACTTCAGGTTTGGGTGGTTTAGAGAAGGGAATCCGCAGTCTATAACCTGTGAGCCAAACCTGGTCCACCAACCTACTTTTGTAAATTTTATGGGTATATAACCAAACCTATTTGTTTCTGTGCTGTCTGTGGTTGACTTGGGGCAGTAACAGTAGAAATGCTAGTTGTAAAAGATATCATATGGTTTACCAATCATACAATATTTGCTATCTGGCCTGTTAAAGAAACAGTTTGCTTATCCATAGATTTCATGGTATCTAAGGTGGAAATGTATTGAAAGCATTTGCCAGGGAACTCACTGACTTCACTGAAATAAGAGTTGAAATATCATCTTCCACTTTGGGATGCATGATGCCACTGTTTGAAGTGGTTAAAAGTGAATTTCTAGTGTTGAATAAGGTAGTTATAAAGGCAAATATGTTTGCTGCTACATAATGAAGGAATAGAGTACACTTGGAAGTGTCTGGAAGACTAAGTGAACACCAACGGGAAGGACTAGCATGGATTTACATTCCTCAGGTATGGAGGTTTGTGTCACTCCATCAGATAACAAATAATCAACTTCAATCACCTTATGTGCTAGCTGTGAACAGAAGGGGTATAGACAAGATAGCGGAGGCTGCTGCTGCTAAGTCGCGTCAGTCGTGTCTGACTCTGTGCAATCCCATAGGTGGCAGCCCACCAGGCTCCTCCATCCCTGGGATTCTCCAGGCAAGAATACTGGAGTGGGTCCAGTGCATGAAAGTGAAAAGTGAAAGTGAAGTCGCTCAGTCGTGTCCGACTCTTCGCGACCCCAAGAGCCCCTACCAGGCTCCTCCGTCCATGGGGTTTCCCAGGCAAGAGTACTGGAGTGGGGTGCGATAGCGGAGGAATAGGCATTAAAAACAAATCGCAGTCATGTGACCAGTTATAAACTTAAGTACTGAATTATCTACTGCTGTACTTCTTCTGTGGTGTCACATATTTATACCTGAATCTTAGATACTATCTCTTTCCCTCAGTTCACTTCATTTTTTCTCTCATTTCACCCTCGATCTATCTTCAGTTTATTCTATGGACAAATTCTAAAACTTACACAAGTAAAACAACTATCTAAAATAGATATTAGATAGCTAATATTAGATACTCATTTAGATAGTAAATATTTTAGCTATTTTAGATATTTATTTTGATTGTGCAAGTTTTAACATTTGTCCATAGAATAAATTGAAGATAGAATTAGGATGGGATGAGACAAAAAATGAATATGACTCAGAAACCCCGAGAAATCAAAACCAACACTTAATTTTGAATTAGAAAATGAGGTTTGGGGTTGCCTTTGAAAAGTGAGTGATCAAAACCACTGCACTACGCAAAAATAGATGATATATTTTATGAAAAGTGAAAGTGTTAGTCACTTAGCCATGTCTGACTCTTCCCAACATCATGGACTATAGCCCACCAGGCTCCTCTGTCCATGGAATTCTCCAGGCAAGAATACTGGCATGGATTTCCACGCCCTTCTCCAGGAATGGAACTGGGGTATCCTGCATTGCAGGCAGATTCTTTACCTTCTAAGTCACCAGGGAAGCCTGATGTCTTTTATAGTTTATTATATGTAAATTTTACCACATAAAATAAAATGTGACTAGAGCACCCTATTTAAGACATATTCAACACGGTGAGCTGATAAGTCAACAGTATTTTATTTTCATATGTTTATACGTGTTATTTATAATACTTAAGGGAGATACATGTTTCATTGTTGTTATAGTTGTTATTATTGTTTGGAAGTATAAGTATGGAAGAAGACCATGAGATGGAATGTTGGACTTTAGTGGACAACTGCTATGACTGAAGTCCCCTCACATCCCTTGAACATCCTGCCATATGAAGGGTTTCCGACCCTGAATACAAGCTGATGCTATTTCTTTCCTACATCATTTGAAGATACGGCAAGCGTGCTCAGTGGCTGAGTCATGTCTGACTCTTTGTGACGCCATCATCTGTAGCCTCCCAGGCTCCTCTTTCCATGGGATTCTCCAGGCAAGAATACGGGAGTGGGTTGCCATTTCCTTCTCCAGGGGATCTTCTCTACCCAAGGATAGAAACTGTGTCTCTTGCCTCCTGCATTGGCAGGCATATTTTTTACCACTGGCACAGGCAGGTAACTGAGGAACTCAATCAAGTACACCCAAATAAAGTTTTGATCCAGAGCAGAGCACTGTGAGAAAGCAAGGGTCTCTTGGAATTTGTGATTTAGTGAGAACAGAGGAGCAGCAAGGACTGAATTTCTGCTCTGAGCTCTGGTGGCAGAGGGTTGCAGGCAACCTGAACACAAGGTGGAGCAATGTTATCGGGAGCATATCATACCCTTGAAGCATGACTCTGTCTTTATGGAATAGAGTTTTGAATTGCTTAATATTTCCTTAAAAACCCTTCAACCTAAACTAAATAGGGAGGGGTTTGCTTTGGGGATGTAAGAATCACAAATGAAATAATGCCCTCATTATATATTATTTGTGATGTGAGCAGTAGTGATCTGAACAGAACAATTATACAATAACAAATTACTTTCTCCATGACTTCTATTATATGTGTAATTATACTGATATTATTTATAAATGTTTTCAATGTATTTGAAATAAAGTGTGATTTCTATATTTTTGAAAAATTTTGATCCATCTCAGTAAAAGTGTTATGTTTTATTAATCACTAAACGTTTTATTTAGCAAGAGTTAGAAGTGGACATGGAACAACAGACTGGTTCCAAATAGGGAAAAGGGTACGTCAAGGCTGTATATTGTCACCCTGCTTATTTAACTTATATGCAGAGTACATCACGAAAAATGCTGGGCTGGATGAAGCACAAGCTGGAATCAAGATTGCTGGGAGAAATACCAGTAACCTCAGATATGCAGATTACCCCACCCCTATGGCAGAAAGTGAAAAACTAAAGAACCTCTTGATGAAAGTGAAAGAAGAAAGTGAAAAAGTTGGCTTAAAATTCAACATTCGGAAAACTAAGATCATGGCACCTTGTCCCATCACTTCATGACAAATAGATGGGGAAACAGTGGAAACAGTGACAGACTTTATTTTTTTGAGCTCCAAAATCACTGCAAATGGTGACTGCACCCATGAAATTAAAATATGCTTACTCCTTGGAAGAAAAGTTATGACCAACCTAAGACGGAATATTAAAAAGCAGAGACGTTATTTTTCCCACAAATGTCCGTCTAGTCAAAGCTATGGTTTTTCCAGTAGTCATGTATGGATGTGAGAGTAGGATTATAAAGAAAACTGAGCGCCGAAGAACTGATGCTTTTGAACTGTGGTGTTGGAGGAGACTCTTGAGAGTCCCTTGGACAGCAAGGAGATCCAACCAGTTTATCCTAAAGGAAATCAGTCCTGAATAATCATTGGAAGGACTGATGTTGAAGCTGAAACTCCAGTACTTTGGCCACCTGATGCGAAGAACTGACTCATTTGAACAGACCCTGATACTGGGAAAGGTTGAAGGTGGGAGGAGAAGGTGATGAGGATTAGATGGTTGGATGGCATCACCGACTCAATGGACATGAGTTTGAATATACTCTGGGAGTTGATGATGGGCAGGGAGGCCTGGTGTACTGCAGTCCATGGGGTCGCAAAGAGTTGGATATGACTGAACTACTGAACTGATTGACTGACTGACTGAACTGGAACATTTTATCTTCCTGTTATTTAATACAAATGCCATCAGTACCAGCATATTATTTCACTCACATTAGAATTATGGCTTCTAGTCACCAAAGCAGAAAATTGACAGATATAGGTAAAGTGTTCTCAAATTCATCCCACTGCCATCATATACCCCAAGGCATAGACTCAATTTATTTTACTTTGTAACAATATTATTTGTTTTAATTAAATTCTTATTATTTGCTCTGTTTAATGGGTGGATATCTGGTTGAAAATTAACAACCATCTTGTGTATGGCATTTTATTTTTATTTTACCTCCTGAGCATAAATCTAGCATTCTGATTTTTTGCAGTTCGTCCTAGTGAATTGTTAATTTTAAATATGGCTTGTAAATAACATTTTGAAAGTGCAAACATGGATACATAATATTTGTGGCAGTTCTCCAAGTTAATTAACTAATCAGCACACCAAATGTGGCAGTCTGGGCTTCCAGGTGACTCAGTGGTAAAGAATCCTCCTGCCAATGCAGGAGATGAGGGTTCGATACCTGGGTTGGAAAGCTCCCCTGGAGGAGGAATTGGCAACCCCATCCAGTATTCTTGCTGAGATAATCCCATGCACAGAGGAGCCTGGTGGGCTACAGTCCATGGGGTCACAGAGTGACTAAGTGACTAAGCACACATGTGTGCATATGTGTGTGTGAGTGTGTGTGTGTGTTGGGGAGAGAGAAAGATTGGGAAAATACCATATAAATACCAATCCTTTTCTTTACATTTAAAATTTCACAATGTTTATGACTGTGTAATGAATAGATAACATATTACAAGCTATGTTTTGCCTTTGAAATCTTTAATGCTTCTCTAGATCCTTATTACTGAAAGCTAACATAGTAAATTTAAATTAGCATGTTATTTGTATTTTATACAACTGTAAAGCTATCAATGATCTTTTATAATTAAGTACGTTACAGTATAAAATATTCAGCCAAAGATATAATCCAATTAGTCTTTAGTAGAAAAAAAACTATTTTAGGTTTGAAAAATATCATTTCAATACATTCTTATTCAGAATTATGGAAATACAATTTTATTTGTTAATATTTTAAAATACATCAGCTTAATTGCTTATAAATTTTAATGAAGTCATCCTGTTTTTAAGGACATTAGGAGTTGCTGATGTCGACCTCAAACACTTTTGGATAAAGTGGTTTTCAAATATACAAATTAAAGTAAGAAATTGCAATGATAGTTCATTCCATGAAAGGTAGGCATTTTTATCGATAAAACATTTATTCTACTATTTACAGTGTACATTTCCGTAAGCATCAAATAGACAGTATATGATATAAAATAGAAATTCACTACAAGAATAAAGCGGAGAAGGCAATGGCAACCCACCTGGAGAATCTCAGGGATGGGGGAGCCTTGTGGGCTGCCGTCTATGGGGTCGCACAGAGTAGGGCACGACTCAAGCGACTTAGCGGCAGCAGCAGCAGCATAAGAATAAAGACCATAAAACTGTAATAAAAAATAACTCCCCCCTCCTTTGCTAATGGAAACAGAAAGCAAACAAATTGAAATGCTAAAAGATGGTAGAAACGTCCTTCAGTTCTACTGCCCAGCCTGCCAATTAAACAGGGTTTAATAAATTAGGATAGGCAAAATGCTATTTCCCAAACATATACCTCTGTCATCAATATATCACAGTGTATGTCTGCAATTTCAATACAAACAAACAAAAAAGCAGAAGGGCAATCAAAAGTGATATAATGTACTTTCTAAAGTGTGGTGTGAACTCAGTCTTTCAGAAATGTAATTTTCAAGATAATAAATTTACTAGAGTCATTGATATATTGCTTTATCTTTTGTTCAAGCAGATAAAAACTAGAGATTATTTTGTTTAGTTTTCTCTGTAACACAGATAAATAAAGTTCATATATTCATTTTATTTTCAAAGTTTATTATATCATTTGTGTAAAGCTGCAAATGATAATAAGAATATAAGGCTTTCAGAGTTTAAAAATGACATTCCAGAATAAAATATTAATTTTCTGAACTTCAAAAAGTCTCAAGATAGACTATATTTACGTGTAGTTATATAAAAACAATGGTTGTAAGGTATAGAATAAGATACTTGGATATTCTGAACTTTATCAAGGATCAAATACAGTTTTTATGTATAATTTTACTATTTTCTTCTTGTACCTATATAAAAAAAAATATTTCTGTCTTTCTAGAATTCCTACTGCTCTAAATCTGCTGTTTACAAAAATCTGTAAATTCTCAATTATTTGCTTTTTCCCAGATTTATACAGAAGGATTCAGTATTTCACTAAGTGTAATATTATCAGAGGATTTTTGTAGTCACCCTTTACCAACTTAGGAACATTCTCTTTTATTCATAATGTGATAATGTTTATAATGAATGTACACTGAATTTTGCTAAAGGCATTTACTTCTGTATTAATATGTTTTCTTTCTTTACCATGTCAATACAGAGATTACATTTGAAATATTGAATAATTCTTGCATTTTCAGAATAATGCTACTTGGTTGTCAGGCATTATTATTTTTGCTTATTTATATATCATGAAATATATAATTAAGATATTATGTATATTGATAACATATTTTATTTGATAATATAGTATAGAGCAATTTACACGTATATTATGATAAATATTGGTCTCTTTTCTACTAATATCATTTGATTATTCGGTTCATTTCAATATCTCAGTTGTGTCCCACTCCTTGTGACCCAATGGACTGCAGCATGCCTGGCTTCCCTGTCTATCACCAGCTCCCAGAGCTTGCTCAAACTCATGTCCATTGACTAAGTGATGCCATCCAACCATCTCATCCTCTGTCGTCCCCTTCTCCTCCTGTCTTCAATCTTTCCCAGCATCATGGTCTTTTTCATCACGGTCTTTTGCCTCAGGTGGCCAACGTATTGGAGCTTCAGCTTCAGCATCAGTATTTTCAATAAATATTCAGGACTGATTTCCTTTAGGATTGACTGGTTTGATCTCCTTGCAGTCTAAAGGACTCTCAAGAGTCTTCTCAGAACGCCACAGTTCTAAAGCATCAGTTCTTCAGCACTCAGCTTTCTTTATGGTCCAACTCTCACATCCATACATGACTACTTGAAAAAACCATAGCTTTTACTAGACAGACCTTAATCAGCAAAGTAATGTCTCTGCTTTTTAATATGCTGTCTAAGTTGGTCATAACTTTTCTTCCAAGGAGCAAGATTATGGTATTAGATTAATGCTGACCTGCTAGTATGGGTTTTAAGTATTCCTTCCTCTTTAAATTTCAGAGTTTATAGAATATTTGTACATTTTTTCTTTAACATTGAATATTTTGAAGGCTATCCAATAATTTTGGATAAAATACAAGAAACTGTAGAGACAAATGTTACAAAAAATATCAAAAGCATTTTAGACACAATTTGAATTACATTACTTTTTTAACTCCCAAACATTCTTAGAATCTGATTGATGGAGGGTATCCAAGAAAGTGTTTATTGAAATGTTTCTTTTTTAACTCAAAATAAGCATTTCTATAAATGATTTGTAGTTTCTTTTTTATGTGTATATTTGTACATATGCATATATAGACACATGCATACATATGAACATATATGTCTTGCTTTTAACAAATTTTGTCAGTTGATCATTTTGAGTTAGCAGAACAACCCAGGCTGTTCAGATGCAATTATTAATTATGTATGTACTACAATCAAGTATAAATATGTTTCTGCTCCATAGTTTTCCAAAATTAGTAAGGGCATTGTGCTTTTACAGAAACAACAATGTTGTGCTCCATCAAAATCTTTGTCACATTATCACCACAGAAACAATTTTTCTTCAATATTGAACTTTCAACATAGTTTGTAAAAACATTTGTATCTGATATTTCACCTTCAAAAAATAAACTTCAAAACTCTAAATATTGATTTCATAAATTGAACCAAAGTAAAGGTCTCTTAATGGAATTCATCTAGCAGATTTTCTATTTGATGGGCATAATATAAAATCGGCAGAATATAATCATCACTAAATTCTTATGGAGATGAAATATTCAAATTTCACTTGACTGATTGTATGTGCCAAATTAATTTAGAAAAAGCCTGAAATTGAGCCATATTAACTTAGGAAAATATTTGTTCAAAATTAAAAGTCCCCTTTCACAGAGTAATATGTAAACGCCATTCTACAGATGTATAAGTCAAACAGGTCTACAGGCAATTTTTTTCCTAAATAGTCACTTGAATTTGAATAAACGCTGAAGTTTCTCTGGCATATGTGTTTCATATTGTTGCACATAACTTTAGATACCAACAGAGACTTGATAGTAGATGGTCAATGTCGGTAAATATTTTGTGCAAATTTATTTATTTATTTTTAATATGTGGGGGGAAAGGGACATGCTGCTGCTGCTGCTGCTAAGTCGCTTCAGTCGTGTCCGACTCTGTGCGACCCCGTAGACGGTAGCCCATCAGGCTCCGCCGTCCCTGGGATTCTCCAGGCAAGAATACTGGAGTGGATGAAAGGGACATAGTTCTTGATTAGTTCTTGATTTTTTGTTAAGTATAAAATTTATTGGGCTTCCCTGGTGGCTCAGTGATAAAGAATCTGCTGCCAATGCAAGTGATGTGGATTTGATCCCTGGGTTGGGAAGATCAACTGGGGGAAGGCGTGGCAACCCTCTCCAGTATTCTTGCCTGGGGAATCCTAGGGACAGTGGAGCCTGGTAGTCTACAGTCCATGGGTTTGCAAAATAGTCAGACGTGACTTAGTGACTAAACAACACCAACATCAGGGTAAACTATATTGGTATGTTGTGCTCATTGCTTCTGAAGGCTATACTAAAAAATTAAAAAATGATCCCAGTGAATAAAATTAATAAGTAGTTTAGAATCAACCCATGAAACAAATGACAAAACTATTATAATTAAAGAGATCATACTATTGTTATTTCCTATATACTGTAAGCCAGGACTATTTGGCCTCTTTTTTCCATACATATTTCACAAAAGTTTATTTTATAATGTAATTTGTCATCTCTCTTGGATTATATGCCTGATGGGGCCACAGGATACCTGGCTAGCATATAGAATGCCCAGCTTGGGTAATCGTATTGAATGTTTCTGTCACTAATAGATACCCAAGATACACAGATTCTAGTTATCCCAAGCACTGGTGTCAGAGTACACTTTATTTCATCAGTAAGTTCAGCACATGGGGTAAGTCTCCTAATCCATGGTGACTCAGCAATAAAGAATCTGCCTGCAATGTGGGAGATTTGGGTTTGATTCCTAGGCCAGGAAGGTCCTCTGAAGAAGGAAATGGCAACCTACTCCAGTATTTTTGCCTGGGAAATCCTATGGGCCGAGGATCCTTGCAGACTACAAACCACCAGAGTGTCTCAAGAGTCAGAAACACTTTAGTGACTAAACAAACAACAAACAGTGGTTGATAGATAAGTCAGCCTGACTAACGATTTTTGCTTTAAGCTCCATTTTGTACAAGTTTATTTTATATAGTTAAGTATAAGTCATGTAAAAGCTAGAGGTACTGTATATGGAATGACAGATAGTCAATTCATCCTCTGACGCTAAAACAGAGAAGGCATTATTGGTAATCATAGCTATTGCATGAAAAAATTGTAGAAAATTTGAAGCTTAATTATCACAGTAAATTTTTTAAGCATTTTCAAATGTTCCTAACAGTGTCTCAAGCATAACAGTGAAAAGTGCAGCCTCTAAAATTAGACTGAATTAAATTGAGCTATATTTTTTATTAACTATATGACATGGACAGTTATTTAAACATTCTGCCTCATATTTCTCTTGCAAATTCGGGCTAATAGTTCATATTAAGTATATTTATAGTGATGATTGAATGATATAATACAGGCAAAACACTTAAGGTAAGGATTAAATAAACTGTTATTTATTTCAGTAGTACTATAGTTACGTGATAATACAAATTTCAACAAACTAGGCATAGCTTCTATCTATTAATAATAAATTCAATCCAGTAAATAGAATTGCAACACTTAGAACCAGTGAACATTCCTATTTGCTCTGTTAATATAAGTGACATCATTTCTTAAGTGGTATTTATTTTTCTGAATCAGTGATTTATATGGAATTGGGAGATATATGTAACTTTTAACTTTGAAGCAAATAGGCAGTTAAGGTCAATACTTACAAAATTAATCCCTAAGATTTCAGTGAATACTACCTTGATTTTTAAAATTATTTAAATGAAAAGTGTACTTCATTTGTCTTTTACATATATGTGTGTATATATATATATATGTATATATATATATCTTTAATAATAGTAAAATGCAAAACTCTCATTTATCAATATAACATATTACTCTGAGTGTTTTAAAGTTATTCCTCCAACTAATCTTTTAAAAAATATAATATACATGGCCCTTTTTATTCTTATAAATAATTTGCAAAAAATTAGCATAAGAATGTGAGAAAATACAGTATGTCAGGAGCAACAATATGAAGACAATTTAATATTCATCCATTAGTTTAAGCATAGCAAAATTTTAACTGAAGCAAATTAGAGGACAATTTTGGTGATTTTTTTGGATCTTGTGAAATTATTATACTTCTCAACACAAATGGGTACAGGACAAATCTAATGGATGATGTAAATTTACTTTGATCATATTTATATGATACTATGGCTTATTACATCACACAGAACTGTATACTAAAAAAGTAAAACACCATGTGCAAAAATATCACAATTTTTAAATGCTCTGGAATATTAAAGGGCAAAGATGAGATGACTTCTTATTGATGGATTTCACCATAAGCAATACCTCCAAATAACTAAAATATTGAAATCAGTGGCTGACAAATGCTAAAGCAATGATTCTAGTCAAGATCATCTTTGAATCCTCTGCTTCGGCTAAATTTTATTTTGATTTTCCCTGTCCCATGCTGGCATCCATTATTTTGATTAATATTTTGTATCAAAATATTACTTCTCAATTTTTCAACTGCTTCAGTGTATATTTTGTTGTGACTTTTAGTTACTCAGCATTTATCAGTGCATGTTGTTCTATTTTTACTCCAGTTTCCCTTATATATTAGTAATCTATAGAAAATAGTTCCTTGGAAATGAGCTCTGCTAAGGCCTTCTGTAACATACTCTTTGTGAAACTACAACCTGCTAATAATAGCAATAATCCATGCAGTGGATTGGACAACTTTCAGCACTTCAGGACAAGATAAAATGTGAGCTTAATGTTTTGGTCATTTCTACTTCAATCTCTATTTTTTGGGTGTCCTCACTTCATTGGTTATTTCCTTTCTCTTCCTTAAAAATTGCACACAAAACTGTATACTCACTAGTAAACCAGGTTCACTAATCAACCAGGTTAATAAGGCCTTTTACTGACTACTTTTTGGAGTGTTTCTATTCAGGGGGTTTAGCCAAATAATTGTGCACTGATTAAGAACCTATGAGTAGAGTGGTAGTGAATAAAAGAATGGATAAGATGGAGCCATTGGCATTCACAATATCTGTCTACCAAGCAGGAATTTATATGCATAGCTATGGCACAAAAATGACCTATAGAAAATGGCACATGTCACTGGATAGATATGATAGGTATGTGCTGGAGTCCAGCTCCCGCAGCCGGGGAATCGCCCTGAAGGGACGAACGGGGTCGGCGAATGATGCAGCCTCTCACTCATTTGGAATGCATCAACGGGGTTGGCGGAGAAAATGATGCAGTCTCTCGCTCAAAGCACTGGGCTGCATGCTTATTTTAACCATCAGGTTTTCTTTTATACTTTTACAAAAGCATTAGGTCAGAGGTATGACATCTTCAGTTTCCCCTCACCCATATTTACTGTCTCCATAAATCATTGTTGTCCTTCAGAGTTCCCTCTTAAGTGTCCTTGTGATAACATTGTAACTCAAGCTTGTCTCTGGGCTGTATATCACATTCCTCAGTATATTTCTTATCTTTCTAAATCCTGCTTGAGCTCATTAACTCCTAAAAAGACTTCTTTAGCTATTAGTATCTCTAAAATTCCTAGTTTCTATAAGCTATAGTAAAATACTACAACATACCTTAAACTTTTAGCTTCTAACTATTCTTAATTATTCCTAACCCCTAAACTCAGCGAACTTGTTTTGCCATAAACATTTCCCTTACAGGCAGGTTTCAGATAACAATGTTTCCCATGGCCTCAAGCTGCAGCCTATGTGCTCATCCTGGAACATTCTTTGTAAAGATCCTTGAACAAATGTCAATAGTTAACTTTATGGATTATAAAATTCTTTCCAGCCAACTCAACCGGAGGAAAGAAAGGACAAGTCAGAATCACAAGACCTAACTCCTTCATCCCGGGACCATGACTGCGGGATGAGGAGAGGGGATTGGGGCCATGCCTCCATTTTGTCAGTAATGCCTATCGCAGCTCCCGACAGGTATGGGCATTATATCATCTTTGGATTAAAATCCAGCCTTAATTTCTGTCTCTTTTTATGGTAATTGACTTTCTAAATTCTAAATTGTACTTTATTCAGTTTAATTTCCCCATTTGGTTGTTTTCCTAATTGTTGAATTTTGATTAATTTTAATTAATTTTTTTGAAATTAATTTTGCCACTCTTTTCTCTGTTTATGCTGGTGCCTGGTGAGGCTGCTGATATAAAATATCTCCTAATATATACAGAACTTGGAGACAAGTAGTTTCGTTTAAATACTGTGTTCTCCCTTTGTAGACCCAGCATCCTTGAGTGCTATAGACCAGAGGTCTACCAAACTTTTTGGCACCAGAGGTGGGTTTCATGATGTTTCCTAACTGTGGTGCTGGAGAAGACTCTTAAGAGTCCTTTGGACTGCAAGGCGATCTAACCAGTCAATCTTAAAGGAAATCAGTCCTGAATATTCATTGGAAGAACTGATGCTGAAGCTGAAGTTGCAATACTTTGACCACCTGATGCCAAGAGCTGACTCACTGGAAAAGAGCCTGATGCGGGGAACAATTGAAGGCAGGAGGAGAAGGGGACGACAGAGGATGAGATGGTTAGATGGCATCACAGACTAAATGGACATGAGTTTGAGCAACCTCTGGGAGACGGTGAAGGACAGGGAAGCCTGGCATGCTGTAGTCCATGGGGTCACAAAGAGTCAGACATTACTGAGTGATTGAACAACAACAATACATTTCATGGAAGACAATTTTTCCATGGACTGAGAGGCAAGGGTGGGGATGACCTTGGGGTGACTGAAATGCAATAAGATTCATTTTCCTATGGAAATCTAATACCACCACTGATGGGACAGGAGGCAGAGCTCAGATGGTAATGCAAGCAATGGAGAGTAGCTGTAATACACATGAAGCTTCACTCTTTTGCCAGGCACTCATCTCCTGCTGTAGAGCCCTGGGGATGTTGGGGACCCCTGCTATACACCATTCAGGTTCTCAATACCGTGTGCATGCTAAGTCACTTCAGTTGTGTCCAACTCTTTGCAATCCTATGGACTATAGTCCATGAGGCTCCTCTGTCCATGGAATAATACAAGCTAAAATACTGGAGTGGGTTGCCATGACCTCCTCCAGGGGATCTTCCCAACCAGGTATCAAACCTGCATCTACTGTGGCTCCTGACTTGAAGGAAGATTTTTTACCCCTGAGCCACCAGGGAGCCCCTGGAGCAAAGTTAGTTTATCTTAGCACACTGGAAAGAAGTAAATGTTATTATAGTTAGTTGTGCTTACTATAATATATTGAGGAAATCTGTTCTGACAGCAGCCTGGAAAGAAAGAAAAAGGATGCTTTTAATGCTTCTCCAAATGAATATATTTAAGCATTCTTTTTAATTTTAAAGGCTTTATGCCATTGGATAAACAAAATCACAGTATCAAGACTAATGGTTGTTGACTTTGTTCTTCTAATTTTTGTTTATGTCTGTTTCTACAAATTTCTTGACACAGTTATGTTTAGTAGTCATAATTTACTTGGACTGTGGTGCAAGATGAATTTATATTATGTTTACTATTTGAAATATCAGAAAGTGAGCTCCTATACATAAATCTGTATCACTTAATATAAATTGAGATAATCTTGATTAGAATTGTTGATATAAATTATTCTTAGGGGTTTCCAACTTTATAGTAAATACGAGACTTAAGAAAAGGAAGGGCATATTCATCACTAAAGTTTGCAATAAATTTAGAAGCTGCTCTCTGAGTGATTATCCCTAGAGATTATTTTTTTCAAATTTAGGCAAATTATTTGAGAAAAAGTTTCTCCATTTTATCTAAATGACACTGCTAACAGTTAATTTAGCTGAAAATTAACTAATTAACAGTTTCCTTTACTGACATATGTGACTTTATCATTCTGATTTTTGTGAATACTTTTATTTTAGAGTTTTATCTTGGAGTTCTTCCAATTCTTTAAGCATAATTTAGTGCTAATTGATTTTACTCAGACAACTAGGAAGATGTGAGATATGAGATATGCACTACCAATATTTGCATATTGTGTGTGTTTGTGTGTTTTCTAGTATTTGAAATGAAAAGAAAATATAAAGAAAAATCTTCCAATTGCTTCAAGATCTCTGAAGTCACTTCTACAGACAACCACTCTAAACAGACTAAGACTGTAACAGGGAAGAACAAATCTGACACTATATTGGATTTGTCTCTTTTACTTTAAGATTACTTTGTATTCAAATGTTTTTCTATCAATTAATCACTAAAGATATGTTGCCTATAACTTAAGACATAATGGCCTGTCTATGGGAAACCTGCCTCCTATGTCTGAGTGCTAAACTAAAATACCTTTGTTAGGCTTACAGAAATATCTGACCAGGCTCTCGTGTGAGTGACTGTGGAAAAGAAGAAATTAGCACATATCCTCCAGAGTCTAACGGGATATTTGGAACAATTTAATGCCTTTTTTACTTTACCTCCTCACCTCTCTCTCTACTCTACAAATTACAGTAGCATACAAACCCCGGCAAGATGGTTCTTTGAAACATCAGTCCGCCATCTTCTCAGTCTTCTGGCTTTCTGAATAAAGTTGCTATTCTGTGTTCCAACAACTTCTCTCTCAATTTATTGGCCTGCCATGTAGTGAACAGTAGAATCTTGGACTGGGTAGTAATTCTATGTGGTCCTGAGATCCAAATCAGACAATGCATTCTGTTATTCTTGAGAGAATATGAAGCTATTTCACTCTTTCTAGATTTGTGTTGTTGTAATCCAGTCTTTTGATAACTCCATGAATGTAACTTATTTCTGATCATCTTTTCTGTTATGCTGTTATCATCTTGAATCATTCACATATTTCTGACTTTGTGTAAGAATAAAGGAAATGTTAGCATGGTTTAGGTGATATTCACAATATTACCACCTAAATTCACACTGGTAACAAGTTACTTAAATGTCTCCTAAGCAGGTAGTCTGGAGAAAATCTGTTAAAGTACATATTCTGCATAGGAAGACCAGACCAACTAACCAAGGGGGAACTTTCTAGAGGAAAAGCAGGAAAGAGCCTGAGAATCAGGCATATGTGGCTTTGCTCAATCACAAATACTTGTGTTCAGGTGGCAAGTAACTGAACTTCCATGTGAGGATCAAGTTTTTCAAGTGATGTATTACATTCATAATCCCAGAGTTTTTAAGAATTTATAAGATGCATAGATATAAGATAATCGCATTGTAAATATTAGTTTTCATCCTACAGTAAGTTCCCAAGTAGTGTTGATTTCCTAACTCTACAGCTGTCATTAACATGATGACCTAATAATGATGTTATTTTATAATGATAAAATGATATTTTTATAATAATATAATAATAACCAATTTAAGCACATATTAAAATATGTTTAATGTTTTTTCCATGAGTATCTATAATTGTAGTGGTAAGCTAACACTTTTTATTTTTCTGATGAGCATGATCATGACTTTTATAAAACTGAAAATATGCTCACATACCTTAGCAGCTAATTCATGCATTAATTGGGTATTAGTGTGTATCTATTCTCCGACAGCTGGAGTTACATTAAAACTTTAAATTAAATTTTTCTTTACACATTTTTTCATGGAAATTTTTTTAATTTAAAACAACAGAAGAAATGGCTAGTCAGTGTCACATTTCTTTATTTCAATGTCATGACTCTTTGCAGTATTTACTTATCCATGATATCAAAGCAAATAGAATAGGTATTCTATCTTTGACAGAATCGTACTTTCCTCAAAAATTTCCTCAAAAATTAGAAGATAGCCATTTATGGAGCAGCAGCTATATAAATAGCAATATTCCCTTTATCTCTGAAATACAAGGTTCCCATAAGGTAACATATATCCAACTTCTCAATGCTTATGAAGTCTCTTGATTTTTACTGTAATTCAGGATGTCACTAAGTATTAGTACTAATTAGAAGGGTTTTGAGTCATTCCATAAGATATTTTACGATTGATCCAGATTCTAATCTTGCTTCTTTGAATGATTATTCCATTGAGACTAGTTGCTAAATTAAAATCCTCTACTACTTTCTAATCATTTTGTTCTTCAGAATCATTATCAAGACTCTCAAATCTAAGGCTAATAATCATACAGATTTTTGCTGTCATTGTTATTGTTGCTTACAGATATAGTCTCATAAGCACTATGCACCTTTTTAAACTTTATGCTCAAATTACATTTTTTAAAAATAGATTTCCCAAGTCCCAACAATAATTCTTACTACTTATATAACAAGACATTATAACCAGAATTTTCATTTATGGATATCATATTTTATTACTTTAATATAATACATCTTCTAGATTTTCTGATGTTACCCAAATTACTGGTTGATGTATATTAAGACAAATTTCATATTGAGCTTAATCTGGTTGTAGAATGAAATAAAGTCTTATTTAAAGAAAAATTACACTTCATAATGCTATAGCCACCATAGATGGTGATTCTTCTGATGGATCTGGGAAAAAAAAAATGAAAACTGCCTAGAAATAATTCACTATTTTAGATGTCATTAAGAACATTTTTGATTAATGGGAAAAAGGTAAATTATTAATATTAACATGAGTTAGTTGATTCCAACCCTAGTGGATGATTTTGGGAGGTTGAAAACTTCCAGAAACAACTTCAGATATGCTGAAAATAGCAAGAGAACTAGATTTAGAAGTGGAGGCTGAAGATGTGACTGAATAGCTGTAATCCAATGATAAAACTTGAATGGATGAAGATTTGCTTCTTATGAATGAGCAAAGAAAGAGGATTCTTGAAATAGAATTTACTCCTGGTGAAGATCCTGTGAAGATGTCGAAATGACAACAAAAGATTTAGAAGATTACATCAAGTTTGCAAAGCTGAGGCAGAGTTTGTGAGAACTGATTCCAATTTTGAAAGAGGTTTATACGGTAGATAAAATGCTCTTACTGCAGAGAAATTTTTTCATGAGTGATAGAGTCAATCAATATAGCGAACTTCATAGTTGCCTTATTTTAAGAAATTACCACAGCCACCCCAACTTTTAGGAATCACCATCCTAATCAGCCAACAGCCATCAGCCTGGAGCCAAGATCTTCCTCCAGCAAAAAGATTATGACTCATTGAAAGGTCAGATGATCGTTAGCATTTTTTAGCAATAAAGTACTTTAAAATTAGAGTGTGTACATTATTTATTTTTTTAGACATAATGCTATTGCACACTTAATAAACTATAGTTTATTGTAAAGGTAACTCTTATACACAGTGAGAAACTGAAAAATTTTTTGACTTGCTCATTTGCTTTGTTGAGGTGGTCTGGAATCAGACCTTTGATATCTCCAAAGTGTGCCTGCACTTAACTCTGCTATTTCAGTGCAAAAATTGCTGTGGACAATAACCTAAACACAGGAGTGTGTAGTTTGGCTATGTTCAACTGAACTTCATTTATAAGGAAGGGTCCATGTTGGATTGCCTGTCCCAATACAGTGTAGCAATTTCAAGCTCACCAAATTTGGATTGAAACAATTTTCTAGTTGAAACTTTTGTGAACTGGACCCTTGATCAGCACTTATTCATATTCATCCCAATTGTATGATGAAATGAATCACTCTTCACAGTTACAATTTTAAGGAGCACAATTCTGAGTTCCTTTTACAATAGAGTTTTTTCAAACTTGGGGAATTTTTTTTAAAGGAATGCTACTTGTAAGGGGAAAAGATACAAATATGTCACATCAGAAAATAAATAAATATCTTCAAACAATCATTTTCTTAGATATTGATATTTTGTTATAGTATAGAACTTTATAGCCATGAAACATCAATCAATAAAAATAATTTATTATGCATATTATACACATATGTTTATATATATGTTTGGGCTTGTGTGCTCATGCTCATCATGTCTGACTATTTGTGACCTCATAGACTATAGCTTGCCAGGCTCCTTTGTCTAGGATTTTCCAGGCAAGAACATTGGAGAGTGTCACCATTTCCTACTCCAGGAGATCTTCCTCTCCCTGGGATGGAACAAGCATCTCCTTCCTGCATTGGCAGGTGGATTCTTTACCACTGAGCCACCTGGGAAGCCCGTTCATATGGAAGTATGCATATTACTCATACAGTTTCACACATATATAAGAACATATGTACTGATAATTTTCTAGGTACATATAGCGACTTGCTGGTTAATTTGGTGCCAGTGATACATTTATACTTCTATATACTTGTATGTTATTCTGAGTTTAATTCTGTTTCTGCTGAATATCTGGGGATATCATTCACATATGATATTTAAGTTTCTAAGACGGTTTTCTATTTGCCTGACACTGAAAGTATAAGCAAGAAATATGAACTCACTAAAGTTGTATTTTTCAGGATATCCCAAAGTAGATATAGTACACTGGCTCCAACTCTATGAAGCTCATATTGGATTTCAGTATGTGGCTTTGAAATCCCCAGCATAGTGCAATTTTCTGAATTATTCACTCATAATCACTCCAAGGGATTACATTTAAGCATGATGGGAAAGTGTCTTAAAGCAGGCAGCCATGAAGAGTGTTGTCCTGTAGTCGATATTGAGAATACATTAAGGATGATGATAACATAATGTTCATGACCCAAATGTGTTACCTGTTTGGAGATGATGGCAGAGATAATGATGATTTCAGATGTCTCAGATAAGCATTTAATCATCATTTTCTCCTCTTACTTGTTATTAGACAAATATACATTCAAAAGGAAGAATAATTCACTAAGTGGCATTGATTCTACATAATGCATGGTTAGAAATGCCAATCAAAAGCATGGCTATCAGTATGGAAATACTATAATAAGTAAATTATGTCTCTTAAACTAATAACAGAAGAATACTATGGCTATAACTGTTAATAAACAAGCTTTTCAAATGAAGGTGCATAATATTTTCAGAAGCTAAAAAGGTTCATAGAATTTTCAGAATGTAAAAGAGTTAAAAACAGATAAGTAAAACTGTATCTCAAATAACCTAAAATTTATAATTAAAATAGGCAAATATTGCAAATGCTTGGCAAAATGTAGAGTGTCATATGTTTAAGAAACATAAAGCAACTTTTTGGATTTCTAAGAATATTACATAAAGGAACAAAAATAGTCTAATGATAAGTAAGACAGGTGAATATTATAGCATTTGCATAATTTTAAAAACACTTGCTTTTGCAGTTTGTTCTCATTCGCAAATCCTGTCTACTCAAATCCACAAGGTACCCAGAATTTATTATCTAAGCATATGGCTGGATACAACTGCTTTTAAAGATCAAGAAATGTAAAAAAAACTTGAGGCTAAAGTGAGCTTGGAATGAATGGCACTTTCAAAAGTACTAGAACGTATTCATTGATCAAGACTAGTGGTAGAGAATTAAGCTTACACTGTCAGTTTCTATAAGAATTGGTATACTATCGTAAATTCCAGTTGTCATGTGTGCCTATTAGAAGGTTTTAAGTGAAAGTCATGAGAAACTCACTGGTGATGAATTCTTAGGAAGCAAATTTGGAAGTTGATAATTGGAAAGATTGAAGATAATTTTTGAGGATAGGTAAAAGAAGCTAATGGATTGATTGCAGAGTATGATGAGGAAAGCAGAAAGCAGAAATGAAACTGGTTAGGAAGAGACTGTAGGAAAGTGGAAACAGAAGCAATTCCAGTTCAAAATACCACTGAGACATCCAACAAGAAATTTCATAGCTGTGGAGAGTATAAGTCTGGAGTTTAGAGTAGACATCTCAAGTCAGGAAATGCAACTTATTCAGCATGGAACTGACAAAGCAAGAAAGGAGGATGGAAATCAGAGTTGTCTACCAATGAATACTGATGATGTATTAACAAAGCTAATATTATCTCTCTATTTTTGACAAATATACTTCAGTTTCTTTATGCTAAATCTCATGCTGCCTTTAATGAGAGCTAGAGGAGATGAAGGGAAACAACAGCTTTATCTAAGCAAATATTTTTGTACCTTTTTCAAATTTGCCACTTAACACACTTGATCATAGCTAAAATATTTATATGAATCAATTTAATTAAATAAAATGTTTGTTATTGATTTTAGAAAATTTTATTTGCTATTTGAAGAAAGTTGCTTCAGGAAAAAACAAAACTATTATTAGAAGTGCAATTTACAAGTAAGTTTAGGTAATTTTTCAGTATCATTTCTATTGGTTTTATTATATAAGTCTTAGATCATGTTTTTAACAATTAGTCAAGAAATGAAACCAAGATTCAAAATAAATAAACACATATATCTTAAAGGCTTTTTTTTCTCTAGGTTTAGAGTTAGCAGTTGCTTTTTTTCCTTGATTATTTTCTTCTATAGACGGCATTATATTTGAGAAAATTTATTTTATGCTCCATGAGTACAGAATTTATTAAATTTCTGGTTGGCTTTAGGCTGAAAGGTATCTTTGAGGTTACCTTGGGATTTTCCAGGCAAGAATACTGGAGTGGATTGCCATTTCCTTCTCCAGGAGATCCTCCCGATCCAGGGATTGAACCTGGAGCTCCTGCATTGTAGGCAGACACTTTACTGTCTGAGCCACCAGGGAAGTCCTTTGAGGTTAATGTAGGAAAATAATAAAATAAAATAAAAGGGGGTAATTTAATTTGAGGGAAAAGTATGTTCCCCAGAATTTCCAACATGAAACCACTTTTAAAGGAAACAAACAAACAAACAAACACCCATGATACCTACAAGGTAATGGTTTTCTTCATGCCCTACAGCCTCAGTTCTCTGAAAGAAAAGAAAAATGTACTTAAAAAAAAATCTCGTGTTCCACATTTGTAAGTTGTTCAAAAATACTTGTTTATTTGGCAAAGATTGTCACTTGGTAATAACTTGTTACAATAATTTGAATGTGTACACAAGTATATATCTATGAAAGCATATCTTAATTCAAAATTTTCATTTGATATGCCTTACCAGTCATTTCAATATAAAAAATTATATTTTTAATTGTAAAAGAAAGTACATATGAAAGATGCTAAAATTATCTTTGATAATTGACTGAAAGATTTGCTAAGAGCAGAGATACTCTGCTTATCATACAATTCTAAATTCAAATTGGTAAATGGTAATAAAATATATTAAAACTTCAAGTAACTGATATGGCATACTTAAAGTGTGTAGAATAGTATAGCCAATACACAGAACTCTTAAGACTCAATAACAAGAAAACACACAAATCAATTAAAATATGGGGGTAAAAAATCTGAACAGAAATTTTGTCAAGGAAGATATACAAATGGAAAATTAACATATGAAAATGTGCTCAATGTCACATGTCATTAGAAGAAGAAGAGAGAGGCATGCTCAACTATGTCCAACTGTGTGACCCCATGGACTGTAAACCACCAGACTTCTCTGTCCATGGAGTTTTCCAGGCAAGAATACTGGAGTGGGTTGCCTTTTCCTAATCCAGGGGATCTTCTCACCCCAAGAAACTGAACCCATATCTCTTGTGTCTCCTGCATTGGCAAGAAGGTTCTTCACCATTGTACCACTTGGAAAGCCATCATATATCATTAGAGGATTCAAAATCAAAACATAATGAGATACTAGTACACGTCTATTCAGTTCAGTTCAGTCGCTCAGTCGTGTCTGACTCTTTGCGACCCCATGAATTGCAGCACGCCAGGCCTCCCTGTCCATCAACAACTCCCGGAGTCCACCCAAACCCATGTCCATCGAGTTGGTGATGCCATCCAACCATCTCATCCTCTGTCATCCCCTTCTCCTCCTGCCCCCAAACCTACCCAGCATTAGAGTCTTTTCCAATGAGTCAACTCTTCGCATGAGGTGGCCAAAGTATTGGAGTTTCAGCTTCAACATCAGTCCTTCCAATGAACACCCAGGATTGATCTCTTTTAGGAAGGATTGCTTGGCTCTCCTTGCAGTCCAAGGGACTCTCAAGAGTCTTCTCCAACACCACAGTTCAAAAGCATCAATTCTTCAGCATTCAGCTTTCTTCACCGTCCAACTCTCACATTCATACATGACCACTGGAAAAGCCATAGCCTTGACTAGATGGACCTTTGTTGGCAAAGTAATGTCTCTGCTTTTCAATATGCTATCTAGGTTGGCCATAACCTTCCTTCCAAGGAGTAAGCATCTTTTAATTTTATGGCTGCAATCACCGTCAGCAGTGATTTTGGAGCCCAAAAAAAGAGTCTGACACTGTTTCCAGTTTCCCCATCTATTTCCCATGAAGTGATGGGACCAGATGCCATGATATTAGTTTTCTGAATGTTGAGCTTTAAGCCAACTTTTTCACTCTCCTCTTTCACTTTCATCAAGAGGGCTCTTTAGTTCTTCTTCACTTTCTGCCATAAGGGTGGTGTCATCCGCATATCTGAGGTTATTGATATTTCTCCCAGCAATCTTGATTTCAGCTTGTGTTTCTTCCAGCCTAGCGTTTTTCTCATGATGTACTCTGCATATAAGTTAAATAAGCAGGGTGACAATATACAGCCTTGACGTACTCCTTTTCCTATTTGGAACCAGTCTGTTGTTCCATGTCCAGTTCGAACTGTTGCTTCCTGACCTGCATACAGGTTTCTCAAGAGACAGGTCAGATGGTCTGGTATTCCCATCTCTTTTAGAATTTTCCAGTTTATTGTGATCCACACAGTCAAAGGCTTTGGCATAGTCAATAAAGCAGAAATAGATGTTTTTCTGGAACTCTCTTGCTTTTTCGATGATCCAGTGGATATTGGCAATTTGATCTCTGGTTCCTCTGCCTTTTCTAAAACCAGCTTGAACATCTGGAAGTTCACGGTTCACGTATTGCTGAAGCCTGGCTTGGAGAATTTTGAGCATTACTTTACTAGCATGTGAGATGAGTGCAATTGTGCGGTAGTTTGAGCATTCTTTAGCATTGCCTTTCTTTAGGATTGGAACGAAAACTGACCTTTTCCAGTCCTGTGGCCACTGCTGAGTTTTCCAGATTTGCTGGCATATCGAGTGCAGCACTTTCACAGCATCACCTTTGAGGATATGAAATAGCTCAACTGGAATTCTATCACCTCCACTAGCTTTGTTCGTAGTGATGCTTTCTAAGGCCCACTTGACTTCACATTCCAGGATGTCTGGCTCTTGGTGAGTGATCACTCCATCGTGATTATCTGGGTCATGAAGATCTTTTTTGTACAGTTCTTCTGTGTATTCTTGCCACCTCTTCTTAATATCTTCTGTTTCTGTTAGATCCATACCATTTCTGTCCTTTATCGAGCCTATGTTTGCATGAAATGTTCCTTTGGTACCTCTAATTTTCTTGAAGATATCTCTAGTTTTTCCCAATCTGTTGTTTTCCTCTATTTCTTTGCACTGATCACTGAGGAAGGCTTTCTTATCTCTCCTTGCTATTCTTTGGAACTCTGCATTCAGATGGGAATATCTTTCCTTTTCTCCTTTGCTTTTCGCTTCTCTTCTCTTCGCAGCTATCTGTAAGGCCTCCTCAGACAGCCATTTTGCTTTTTTGCATTTCTTTTCCATGGGGATTGTCTTGATCCCTGTCTGGTGTACAATGTCACACATCTATTAGAATGGCTAAAATCTCAAATACTGAAAACATCAAATCGTGACAAGGATATGGAGCAACAGGAACTCTCATTCATTGCTGATTGGAATGAAAAATGCTACAGACACTTTTGGAATACAGTCTGGCATTTTCTTTCAATGTTATCATGCTCTTACCATAATTTCCAGTAATCATGTTCCTTGTTATTTACCCAAAAGAATAGAAAACTCGCATCCACACCAAAACTTACACATGATGAATGTTTATAGCAGCTTTACTCATAACTGTCAAAACTGGGAAGCAATCAAGATGGTCTTCAGTGAATGAATGGATAAACAAACTGTGGTACATTTATACATCAGAATATTATTCAGCACTGGAAAGAAATGAGCCATTAAGGCACACAAGGACTTGGAAGAAGCTTAAATGCCTATTGCTTACTGAAACAAGGCAATCTGAAAATGCTAAATACTGCATGATTCCCATTGTATGACATTCTGAGAAAAGGAAAATCTATGGAGATGGTAAAAAGATAAATGGTTGCTAGGGGCTCATCACTTTTCCCTTTCATGCACTGGAGAAGGAAATGGCAACCCACTCCAGTATTCTTGCCTGGAGAATCCCAGGGACGGCGGAGCCTGGTGGGCTACCATCTATGGGGTCGCACAGAGTCGGACACAACTGAAGCAACGCAGCAGCAGGGGCTCAGGGAGAGAGGATAGATGGATAGATAGGTGGAACACAGGGGCTTGTATTAGGGCAGTAAAACTATTTATTCTGTAAGATACTGTAATGGTGGATATATATCACTCTGTTGTTTTTTAAAAAAAACATATGTTTTTTAAAAAAACATAACATTTTCACCATGAAAAGTAAACTCTAGTGCAAACTATATACTTATTTAATAATATTGATTCAATACTGGTTCATCAATTGTAAGAAATGTACAACACATGTGCAGGATGTTAGTAGGGGAGACTGGAGAGGGCGAGAGGAGCTTATGGGAATTTTCTGTACTTTCAATTTTCCTCTGAACCTAAAACTGCACTGGCTGATTCACCTTGTTGTATGACAGAAACCAGCACAATATTGTAAAGAAATTATCCTCCAATTAAAAAGAAAAAAGAAAAAAAATACAAAAAACAAAAAAATGCACTAAAAATATTAATTAAAAAAAAAAAGAAAAACAACAGAAACAAATTTAAGAAAAAAAATGAGAACTCTTACCTCTGCATCTTATTATTGCACATCTCTAGGAAATTTACATAATATATTGAAGTAATTAAAATATCCTAAATATTACAGGAGATAAAACACTTAAAATAATATATATACCTGGAGTCTGCTGCTAAGTCGCTTCAGTTGTGTCTGACTCTGTGCGACCCCATAGACGGCAGCCCACCAGGCTCCGCCGTCCCTGGGATTCTCCAGGCAAGAACACTGGAGTGGGTTGCCATTTCCTTCTCCAATGCATGAAAGTGAAAAGTGAAAGTGAAGTCGCTTAGTCGTGTCCGACTTGTAGTGACCCCATGGACTGCAGCCTGCCGAGTCTCTGTCCATGGGATTTTCCAGGCAAGAGTACTGGAGTGGGTTGCCATTGCCTTCTTCGTACCTGGAGTCTAGCAACTATAAATTTTAATAAATGCTATTTTTGTTGTTTATACTCCTGTGAGGGTTGCTATCTGAAAATCCACAATCAGAATTCAAATTCTGTAAGATCATAATTTAAATAGCTTGAGGAAAATTAGAGATATTAAAATATTAATTGGGCATTTCTTAACAGGTCATGGAAGCAATGACTGGAGTTGATAAGGCAAAAATAAATAAAAATGGAATACATTTTAGAGTAAGCAAATAGACATTATTGAACAAATAAATAATAAAATACAAGTTGATGAGCAAGGGCATGCTCCTGCTTCTCTCTAATTTATTTCACCATCTCCAGAAAAAAAGAATGCAATTAAATTGTTAACAATGGGAAAGTATATTTAAAAGCTTATTACAAATATGGATGCAGAGGTGGGGGAAAATATGTAAAAATAATGTAACGTTTGTAAGAGAGTCTGTGTCTGCAGTTCGGAAGTACAGAAGGCTCTTGCATGTGTACTTTCAAATCGATAGTCATTGAGAGCAAAGGGAAGATATGCCGAAAGAATGAGGACAAACATTATTTCAGTTTTCCACAATGGGAAGTAAGGGGATTCTAAAACTACGTACCACTTAGCCGAAATGCTAGACATGCAGTTTTGGCAAAATTCTAAAACAGATTGTATATCACACAGTTTGTGAACATTTCACAACTATATTGTTGATCACTAGGCTCCAAAACGAATTCACATGGTGAAAATCATATGAAAGTAATTGCTTTTCCATTTTCATCGTGGTATACATCAGGCCAGTGGACTAGGGGGACACAAATTTCATAACATCTTGAATTCGGCAAATAATTTGGCAAAGAATGATATCAAAATGTTTTGTGTGATTATCTAAAATGTTGCCGGGATGAAAATGCTATTACATGAATTTTTTTGCTGAATAAGTAATTCTTGGTATAAATTTGTGGATATATTTGTAAATTAGTGTCATATATCAGAAACAATCATGGAGCATTTTCTAAAAACATGTGCTCAGATCCAGAGCCTACTGCTGATATCCTAATTCAGGATGTCTGATTATGTCTCATTTCAGTTCAGTTCAGTCGCTCAGTCGTGTCCCACTCTTTGCGACCCCGTGAATTGCAGCACGCAAGGCCTCTCTGTCCATCACCAACCCCCAGAGTCCACCCAAACCCATGTCCATCGAGTCAGTGATGCCATCCAACCATCTCATCCTCTGTCATCCTCTTCTCTTCCTGCCCCCAATCCTACCCAGCATTAGGGTCTTTTCCAATGAGTCAACTCTTTGCATGAGGTGGCCAAAGTATTGGAGTTTCAGCTTCAATGTCAGTCCTTCCAATGAACACCCAGGACTGATCTCCCTTAGGATGGATTGATTGGCTCTCCTTGCAGTCCAAGGGACTCTCAAGAGTCTTCTTCAACACCACAGTTCAAAAGCATCAATTCTTCGGTGCTCAGCTTTCTTCACCGTCCAACTCTCACATCCATACATGATTATGCCTAGATTATTTTAAATGATAACTGAGAAAGGAATATAATTCAATTGATTTTTCCATTTTATCTGAAAAAATCAATACTATTTATAATTATTCTTTTAGTTCTGGGGCTGCAGCATTAATGTTTCTTAAAGGACTTTAATGTATTTTTATACTATAGCTATTCTATCTATAATTAAAGTCATGATATTATTTTCAGTTTTTAGTTTAAACCTGATTTCCAAGTGTTTATTTTCAAATGATATGCAGAGTAATCCTTTAAAAGATAAATATTACAGTATTATGAGTCCTCTCAAAACCCTTCAAGGACTTTGCCTTTCATATGGAATAAAAAAACCTTACCCACAAGCTTTAGTATAACTGAACACCTTTTCAGCTCTCAGATCTTAACTACTAATGACTTTCTCATTCACTCCACTCTAGCTAGACTGGCCTGTTTATTATTCTTCAAGTGGGACTGTCACCATATTGGTACCGTGGTATTTGGATTTCTTTCTACCCTAGATATTCTCATGGATTGTTCTATTCCTTAGTTATTTGATTTACTGACTATCTCCCATACAAGGATTTTTGTCTGTTTTGTTCAATGTTGTATCCACAGATACTTTATGATAGCTAACATATTAGGTGGAACATATATCAATAAGTGAATAGAAAAATAAAATGTCTTTGCTCTTATGTGCCCTAAAATACAATAAGTGTTTTTACCTGAACTTAATCAAGATGTTGATTACATAAATTTTTGATTGTAAGATTATATGAGACCACCATTCTATTTAATGTTTCCATATTTGTAAAAATGTATTTCTAAGAAATTTAACACTAAAGATACAAATACTTCCAAAGACTATATATCTTAGTCATGTGATTGCTTTATTTAAAATCCTGCCACTTTCTTTTCTAACTTACCTGTGTCTTTACTATTGATATATTTGAGAGCATATTGACACAGATTTAATTGATACTTTCTGAGAAACAACTGTAAAACCTGTAATAATATATGTTTTATGTCATAATGTTATCAGTCATATTTAACATTTTAAAGGTTTCCAAAAATCCAATCTATACTTTCAAATTGGCACTAAGGTGAATCGGTTTTAAAATCAAAGAAATAATTTTAATACAAAGTGGATCACACAGGTAAGTGTAAGGGTTAAAACTGTAAGAAATCTTGAAAGAAAGCATAGAGCAGGTCTTAGTGACTTGTGTTCATTAATTAAAAGCACAAGTGACAAAAATGTTAATTGGACTACTTTGAAACTTAAAAAAAAAATACATCAAATATGAAAAGATAACTCACAGAATGGGAGAAAATATTTTCAAATTATACATCTTATAAAAAAAACTTTTGCCCAGTGTACATTAAAGGCACACACATATACACATGCAACTCAAGAAGAAAAAATGAACCCAATTTAAAAATTAGAAAAGGATATTAGATATTTACTAAAGAAAGATATATGAATGGCCAGTGAGCACATGAAATGATACTTGAAATCACTAGTCATTAGGGAAATGCAAGTCAAAACAACAATGATACCACTTCACGTGCACTAAAATGAATAAAAAATAAAAATATAGCAAATGTTTTGGCAAGGAAACAGAGAAAACGGAACCCTTATTCTTTGCTGATGGAAATGTAAAATAATACAGCTGCTTTGTAAAACATTTTAACCATTCTTCAAAATGTTAAACTGTAAGACCAAGCAATTCCATTTCTAGACATATACCTCAATTTGATGAAAACATTCTTAAAAAAAAAATTGAGCACAAATATTTATAGCAGAACTATTAATGTTAATAAAAATGAAAACAATTCAAATATTTATTAACTAGTGAGTGGATAAAAATAAGATATATCCATATAATTAAATATAGGCTTCCTAGGAGGTGTTAGCAGTAAAGAATCTACCTGCCAATGCAGGAGACATGAGAGATGTGGGTATGAAAGATCCCCTGGAGAAGGAAATGGCAATCTACTCTCGAATTCTTGCCTAGAAAATCCCATGGGGAGAGAAGCCTAGTGAGCTGCAGTTCATGGGGTCACAAAGAGTCAGACACAATTGAGCACAGGACATATAATTAAATACAATTAGCATTAAAAATAGCATAATGGTACATGCTAAAACCCCTGGCATGATGCAGTCCATGGGGTCGCAAAGAGTCAGACACAACTGGGTGGCTGAACAACAACAACATATGCTACAACATGGATAAACCTTGAAAATATTATAGTAAATGAAAAAAGTCAGTAACCATTCTATTTCATGTTGCCATACTCATAAACACATATTTAATGATAAGAAATTTCTCAGTCACAAAATTCCACGCCATATGTTTCCACTTACATTTCCAAAATTGGCAAATTCAAAAAGATGAAAACTGAATTAGTAGTTCTAGGGGATGAAGAGGAAGGGAAGAGTGGAAAGTGGTTGCTAATGGGTAAGCTATAACATGAAAATGGAAGAAAAAAAAAATTGCACAATGCTGTGAAATATACCAAAAATAAATAAATAAATAAATTAAAAGGGCTGAATTATACACTGTAGAAGATGGATTTTATGATATGTGAATTGTATCTCAATAAAGCTGTTAAAAAATCCAATGAATGACATAGTGACTGTTGTTCAGCTGCTAAGTTATGTTCTATTCTTTGTGACCCCATGGACTGCAGCACACCAAGCTCCTCTGTCCTCCACTGTCTCCCAAAGTTTGCTCAAATGCATGCGCATTGAGTCAGTGATGATATCTAATATGTCACCCCCTTCTCCTCCTGCCCTCAATATTTCCCAGAGTCGGGATCTTTTCCAATGAGCTGGCTCTTAGCATCAAGTGGCTAAAGTATTGGAGTTAACAGCTTCAGCATCAGTCCATCCAATGAATAGAATAGTCAGGGTTGATTTCCTTCAAGATTGACTGGTTTGATCTCCTTGTAGTGACTGATTACCTAATATTCTTGTGCAAGGTGAAAATACTTAAAACCTTTGGAGAAGCTTCCATTTATTTTTGAGTAGGATTTTTTTGTAAGGATGATAATAAGAGATCATCTTTTTCTTGCTGATATAATTTCAGTGGAGTAATGGGTGGGATTAAAGGCTTTTACTTTCATTGCCTTCCTCTAAAAAGTGTGAGTCTTACTACATGATTCTAGTGAATTCTATATGCATAAACCATACTTTGCCTATGTGAAACTACACACTAAATACACCTTAATCAATCTTTGGTTGTTGTCTTCTCTCAAGTCTCAAAAGTTTGTGGTGTGGCTGGAGAGTGCTGTTGTTCTTGAGTCACTTGATAAAACCCATCATATATTTTTCTAAGCAATACAGCCTAATAGTTTTGGTGGAAGATGGAACACATAGACTAAAATAAGCACAATACATGAAGCATTAGAAATGCAGAAAATCAAAGGCTGTTATGTGGAGAAGATAGTACTGTGGTTAATAGTGTATTGATATTTTTAAGAATCTAGAGACAGAGAAGTATAGATGGGGAATCTGAGTCATGGGCATAGTAAATTCTATAATTGCTAATATACTACTAAGATACTAGCCACTAGAGCTATATTGCATGCTAAAATGCAATAAACAGTGTTCTTTTCACTTGAGGTTTCTAGTTCCCCTTATTTCCAAAAATTCTTCAAATTTAACTCTATAATCTGAGATAATGTAGCATATAGTTCGGTAAGCAGAAGGTGTATACATAGTAAGTTGTCTTTTTTCTTTCATTCTTTTTTCTTTAGGCTATACATGAATATCAAAATTCTTTTTTTTAATATATTTTAATAAAATCTACTCTCTTAAAGAAACTTTGAAAATATATTCTTTATTACCCCCACCCCAAAGCCACATACACTGTTTTAAAAGTTTTTTTATTCTTTGAATTTTTATTAAGCTTAATCAAATCTTGAGACAGCATTTTAAGTTTAATTATAACAAAATCTCTAGCTTCTTTTAAAAATCTCATTTAAGATCATTTTCTATTTTCATGTTAGATCTCTTTTTTTGGTCAAATGTAATTTCTGTTTTAATGATACTATTTATATAATTGACATTATCTTTATAAATTTATCCTTAAAGCAGAAAACTTATCATTTCTTCTTTCATTCTGGTTTTCCCCCAGAAACTGAAATAACATCTGAAATACAGGGAAACTAAAAAGATTTAATTATTGCTTTCACTAGATTAGATAAATACCAGAAATTTAGTTTGTGTTTGTGCTTTCCTCCTTAAATTTCGGTATTCCACCTCCTCCCCTCTATGGACACAAAATAAACTAAATGACTTATGGATGATTTTTGGCTACGGATGATTTTTGGCCTTATATAATTTCTCAGAGGTTTTTTTTTTTTTAATGCTTTAGCTGTGAAACATTTTCTTCAATTAAACCTTAACTGGAAGAATAACATAAAATAAATTGTCTGTAAAATAAATTAATAGTGAAAGTGAAGTTGTTCAGTCGTGTCTGACTCTTTGCATATAGTAAATAACATAAAAACTAATAGTAAATTAATAAAATTAATAGTAAATAACATAAAAAAATAGTCTGTAAAATAAATTAATACTTTGTTGTTCTACCTTAAATATCTGCCCACTCAGATAGTAATTCTTTTCTTTTCAAAGCAGTTCCTCAGCATTTTAGAATCCCTTTTAACACAAATCAAAAACCATAGTTTTATAATAACCTATAAATCATCCAGTCCTTAATATAGATCAGCAGCTCTCAAACAGGATGACCTTGAATTTACCCTGAGGGCATTTGATAATGTCTGGAGATAAGTTTGATTGTCAACAACCAGGGTGAAGTGTTGCTCTAGCATGTAGAAAGCAAAGGTCAGAGATGCTGCTGATAAATATTCAACAAACATAGGACAGTCTCCTACAATCATAAGTATCCAGCCTGGACCATTTAAAGTGCCATTGTTAGGAAACCCTTTTATGGAAATTTATTACAAATGAACATCCCAACTATATGACATTCTGAAAAAGGCAAAACTATGGAAACAGTAGGAAGATAAATGGTTTCCAGGGATTATGGGAAGGAGAAAGATGGAGAGACAGGCCACAGAAAATTTTTAGGCCAGTCAGACTATGATATTGCATTGGTGGATACATGTCATTATCCATTTGTTGAAATCCATGGAATGTACAATGTCAAGAGTGAAACTTCAGGTAAACTATGGATTTTAGATAATAATGATGTGTCACTATAGGTTCATTAATTGAAAAAAGTATGCCTCTCTGGTGAAGGGTATTGAACATGTGGAAGGCTGTGGGTGTGTGGAACAGAGAACATATGGATGTTCTTTATTTCCTACCTCATTTTGTTTGAATCTAAAACTTATCTAAAATGTAAAGTTTCTCTCTCTCTCTTTATATGCAAAGGATACAAATGAACAGCCAGAGGAAGAGAAATGGAGGGAGAGGTCCTGATGGGTATTCAGACAGGAGCTTCTGTCATAGCAGAGGATGCCACACTTCTGGAAGATGCCTGATCCCATGTTGTTTAGAGTATTTATGGAGGGTCCTTTGTTTAGGCATGACTATTAACTCAGTCTCTAGTGCCTTTCTCTTCATTGGAGGTCAAAGGAAGCTCATAATCCCATGGAATGTGTAGCCCACCAGGCTACTCTATTCATGGAATTTTCCAGACAAGAATATTCAAGTGGGTTGCCGTTTCCTCCAGCAGATCTACCCCACCCTGGGATTGGATCCATGGATGAATTCTTTACCACTGGTGCCATCTGGAGGTCTCTGTATACACACATATCTAAAAGGCACTATATTAGTTTCCTATGGCTGCTGTAACAAAATACCACAAACTCGGAAGCATAAAACAGAAATTTATTTTCACAAGGGTCTGGAGACCAGCTGAGTCTAGTTCAGGTCGGTCACTGAGTCGTGTCTGACTCTTTGAGACCCCATGGACTGCAACATGCCAGGCCTCCTTGTTCATTACCAACTCCCAGAGTTTACTCAAACTTATGTCCACTGAGTCGGTGATGCCATCTAACCATCTAATCTTCGTTGTCCCCTTCTCCTCCTGCCTTCAATCTTTCCCAGCATCAGGGTCTTTTCCAATGAGTCAGTTCTTCCCATCAGGTGGCCAAAGTATTGGAGGTTTAGCTTCAACATCAGTCCTTCCAATGAATATTCAGGACTAATTTCCTTTAGGATGGACTGGGTGGATCTCCTCGCAGTCCAAGGGACTCTCAAGAGTCTTCTCCAACACCACAGTTCAAAAGCATCAATTCTTAGGTGCTCAGCTTTCTTTATAGTCCAACTCTCGCATCCATACATGACTACTGGAAAAACCATAGCCTTGACTAGATGGATCTTTGTTGGCAAAGTAATGTCTCTCCTTTTTAATATGCTTTCTTGGTTGATCATAACTTTCCTTCCAATGAGCAAGCGTCTTTTAATTTTATGGCTGCAGTCACCATCTGCAGTGATTTTGGAGCTCAAAAAATAAAGTCTGTCACCATTTCCACTGTTTCCCCATCTATTTGAAATGAAGTGATGGGACGAGATGCCATGATCTTAGTTTTCTGAATCTTGAGCTTTAAGCCAACCTTTAGGCTCTTTAGTTCTTCTTCACTTTCTGCCATAAGGGTGGTGTCATCTGCATATCTGAGGTCATTGATATTTCTCCTGGCAATCTTGATTCCAGCTTGTGCTTCATCCAGCCCGGCATCTCACATGATATACTCTGCATATGATGTAAATAAGCAGGGTGACAATATACAGCCTTGACATACTCATTTCCCAATTTGAAATCTGTTGTTCCATGTCCGGTTCTAACTGTTGCTTCTTGACTGGCATACAGATTTCTCAGGAGGCAGGTCAGGTGGTCTGGTATTCCCATGTCTTTAAGAATTTTCCACAGTTACTTGTTATCCACACAATCAAAGACTTCAGTGTAGCCAATAAAGCAGAAGTAGATAACATTTCTGGAACTCTCCTGCTTTTCCGATGATACAATGGATGTTGGCGATTTGATCTCTGTTTCCTCTGCCTTTGTCTTCACACGAATGTCTCCTTACAAAGCCACTGGTCATAATGGGTTAATGACCCACCTTACTCCAATGTGACTTCACCTTAACAAATTACATTGGCAATGACCTTATTTCCAAAGAAGGTGCGTTCTGTGATATTAGGGGTTTGAGTGGAGGGGGCACAATTCAACCCATAGCAGTTGTCATGACTACATAGTTGTTTACTTTATGGCCTCTGTGTCATGTTTAGCAGCTCAGTCATGTCCAACTTTTTGTGACTCTTTGGACTGTAGCCCACCAGGCTCCTCTGTTCATGGGATTTCCCAGTCAAGAATACTAGAGTGGGTTGGCATTTCCTCTGATGCCACCTAAACCCAGTTTCTGCCCATCTGCTCTTCACCCATTCTACAGAGGCCATATGGGCCTCACTTTTGCTCTGTAAACATAGCAAAAATATTTCTACACCAGAGACTTTTCATTTGTGATTTCTTTTTCTTGGAGTACCCTTTCCTGGAAATAGTTATGTGCCCCATTTCTTCAGTTCATTCAGATATCAGCTCAGATACAATCGCCTGAGAAAGTCTTCTCTGGCCAAACATGCTGCCACGCTGTATCTTCTTTATTTCTCATCATAGTTTGTTTGATGTGTGATTTTATTTAACATATATCTCCATTCAAGAAGACAGGGGAATATTGTATCTCAAGAGAGTAGAATAGCTTGACACATGGTATGTACTTAAGGATTTACATTAAATGAGAGAAGGATAAAACTCTGAGGAGATAATTGATAAATACGTCTGTCACTCAGCAACCTAAGGTTATGACACCTGAGAATAACCTAAAAACCCTCATACTCATTGCCACTGTGCAGCTCTAGTGCTATTCTCTGTGTCTTCCTTAATTAATGACTGGTTTCTCTCTCATTAGACTGAAGTGTTTTCTTTCTTTTTATTATCTCCCTCTTGACTTTGTTCCTAAAGTTAGAGATTAGAGGAATAAAATCCCTTATATTTTCAAAGCTTTTTTTTTTTTCCAAATATTCTTTAACTGCTATTAGAAGCATATAATGATTTAATCTTGATTTTAGAGTAGAAAACTCTGGATAGTAAAATGTGTGTGTGTGTGTGTGTGGTGTTAAGTTGCTTCAGTTGTGTCCATTCTTTGCGATCCTATGGACTGTATGTAGCCTGCTGGGTTCCTCTGTCCAGGGGATTCTCTACGCAGGAATACAGGGATGGGTTGTCATTTCCTACTCCAGAGGATCTTCCCAACCCAGGGATCAAAACTGCTGTAATTACATCTCCTGCATTGGCAGGTGGGTTCTTTACCATTAGTGACACCTGGGAAGCCCAGTAAAATGTGTATATAGATGGAAAATATGTACTCTAATTCATAACATATAAAGAGTTTATATTCAAAATAATTTTACAGCATCTACAATTGTATAAATTAAAGAGAGAGACAGAGATTTGGTACAAGTGAAATTAGGTAAGTTAAATGTGAAGATGATTTGATGGCAGTCTGTTCCTGACAAGACGTCACGGCATAACCCTCATGTTAACATCCCTTGTGGTAGTTGTGTCTGTTCAGTGTTTTCCTTTCTTCACAATGATGCACTGTTTTGAAGTGAGACCAAGGTAGTTTATTCACCAAAGTTAACCTTATTTTATTAGACTACACGTGAATGTGTGCTCCTGGTTTATCATAATAGCCCTAGTCAAATATCTGGTTCATTTGATCAACCCTTTCATTTAATTGGCCCTTTGAGAGCAGTCTTCCCCATAGGCTATACTCTGAAATCCTTGGCAGGACCAGCTTGCAGCAAACACAATGCCACTCCCAAATTATATCTGCTGATAACCTACTGATGTTACCAAACAGAGCAGTCAGCCTACATAAATTCAATTATACAAAATTCCTATTTATTTATGAAATTGTAGATGCTTCACACTGCTTCTTGCCCCTCAGGACACATTGCTTTTCCTTTTTAATCACTAGCCCATAACAGTAGAGAACTTTTGTTCCTTTCCTCCTTACTATACAGCTATGAAGCCATGGGTTCAGAAAAAAACTTAGCAACTGAACAACAACAATAAAGCTTGTCACATAATTCCTTCCTATTAGACTCATAGGATTATGTTAACATTGTTCAAAAACATACAACTCTTTTGAGTAACCACATCCTCCTGAACAAATTGCAATGCTTTCTATAAAAGGGGAAGCCTATTCCACATTCCCTACTTATTATCATAGTTCTAAATCACTTTCTCAAGACTTTCATGTACTTCCTAACTCCTTCTTTCTAATCCCCTTAGACATATGACTTAATTGTGGTCTATAATTTATCCTTTGAAACTGAGCATCTTTCCTGTTCCTCTTGATGTGATCTTGGTGCCCTTCAGCAATGAACTTGGATAACTTCCTCAGCTATATAACCTCCAGCTGCCTGGTGCAAATACCCTTCTTGTTTCTGCAACTCCAAGGATACCTCTCTCCAGCATTCCTATGTATGGAAGAGATACCACTGACTTCAAGAGTTCAGAACTGGGCAGACCCAATAGGTATTGTGATTCACATACTTTCCATAGAAAAGAAGCCTTTCTCTCCCCTTCCTTCTATTTAATCCACATACAAACACAGATCCAGGCCTCTTGCTATTCATAAATATTCTTGTAATGCTCTGAACAAGACATTTCCATCTATAGGCCACGCACAACTACTTGTTTTCTCAATACTGAAGGGATTTAGCTCATCTGTCCATATGGTCGCAGCATCCTCCTGTGACTAGAGAGAGGCATTCATGAAACAGCTGTCCAGCTTTAAAAGCTCCTGCTTTGAAATAGAACAAACTGCACAATCTGGAAACAAACCCCAAGACTAGGTCTGTTTTAGGATTTCACTAATGAAGAGGAATAAATATGCTGAAAGAAGCCAACTGGATCTAAAGCTATGCTGTTTTTCTTAAATGTGCTTTTGAGTTTCATAAAAATGTCTCAGGTTTGAGAATTTCCTGTGTCAACATTTTAAGTCTTCAGAAAAGAAAATGATGATTTCAGTAACAGTCCTCAAAGAATCATAGCAACAATATTAGGAAGGAATTGAATTTGACCTGTTTGTCTTTAATCCTCAGTGTATAAGCAATGTCATAGAAATTTCTCATTTTGTATCATTCTCTGTCTGATGAATTATTTTTCTCGAAACAGCTACTTGAATCAAGGCATGGAGTGCTTCCATCTCCCTCTAGAATTTACTTTTTGCTTTTTTGCAGCACATCTCTATCCCTTTCTCAATTCATGGCTTCAAGTACCCACTTATCCACTTCCTATTACTATATATTTGCATTTTCTAGGGCTTACTATATATAGAATTATTCAGTAGGCATTTTTTAGATGTCTGGCTTTCTTTGTTCAGCACTATTTTTTTTTTTTTAAATTAATCCATGTTTCACCTACCAACAGTTTGCTCATTTTTGTTGCTGGGTACAGTGTTTAAATATCCCACGATTTGTTTAACCATTCACGTATTGTTGGGGGATTGGAATGTTTCCATTTTAGTAACATTACTGATAAAACTGATAAGAATTCCTGTACAAGTTGTTATGTAGACATCTATCTATATTTCCTTTGGGTAAACATCTAGGTATGGGTTTGCTAAGTTGTATGGTAAGAATTGGAGAAGAAAATGGCAACCCACTCCAGTATTCTTGCCTGGGAAATTCCATGGACAAAGGAGCCTGGTGGGCTACAGTCCAAGGGGTTGCAAGAGTTGGACACAATTTAGCAACTAAACCACCAGCGCCAGAGTAAGCATATGATTAAGTTGATGAGATGTACTGATTTGCAATCTTACTACAGGGTACGAGAATTCTAGTTGTTCCAAATTGTAATTAATATTCAAAAATTTAATATCTACAGTGCACAATGTTTGGTTAAATCTAAGAGACATATTAGATATTATATTTTTGAGTGCCTAGAGTTTTCTTCCTTTTATGAAAACATTCTTTAATGAGTGTTGTTCTGACAGGTGTTTAATTTAATGATAGTTCAGCATATTCCATAGATAGGTTTCTAAGCTTTATTGGCATGAGTATACAGTATCCTTTATTTTAGAAGTAGTTTAGCTTCAAGATAGGGCCTTCTGGAATGTTTCAGATCTTTAATGAGGTCACCTCACTCTTGCTGTATACTTTACGTTAGATAGAAGGAACTATGTCCCCTAAATATGCCTCTTTGACAAGTGAATTACTTTGAGCTGATTATTTTGAGCAACTGCAGACACAGGAGGGACTCTAAAAACAAAATTGTTGTTGTTCAATCACTAAGTCATGTCCGACTCTTTGCACCCCGTGAACTGCAACACACCAGGTTTACTTGTCCTTCACCGTCTCCTAGAATTTACTCAAATTCATGCCCATTGGGTTTGTGATGCCATCCAACCATTTCATCCTCTGTACCCTTTTCTCTTCCTGCCCTCAATCTTTTCCAGCATCAAGATATTTTCTAATGAGTCAGCTCTTTACATCAGGTGGCCAAAGTATTGGAGCTTCCGCTTCAGTGGATATTCAGGACTGATTTCCTTTAGGAATGAATGGTTTGATCTCCTTGCTGTCCAAGGGACTCTCAAGAGTCTTCTCCGGCATCACAATTTGAAAGCAACAATCCTTTGGGCTCAGTTTTCTTTACGGTCCAACTTTCACATCCACACATGACTACTGGAAAAACCATAGCTTTGACAAGTTGGACCTTTGTTGGCAAAGTAATGTCTTTGCTTTTAAATATTCTGTCTAGGTTTGTCATAGCTTTTCCTCCAAAGAACAATCATCTTTTAATTTCATGGCTGCAGTCACCATCCACAGTGAATTTTAGAGCCCAAGAAAGAAAATTCTGTCACTGCTTACACTTTTTCCCCATCTATTTGTCATGAAGTGATGGTACCAGATGCCATGATCTTAGTTTTTTGAATGTTGAGTTTTAAGCCAGTTTTTCAGTCTCCTCTTTCACCATCATCTTTTCAGAATTTATATTTTTGTAAAGAAAATGTACATGAGAAAGGGGATTTTTATCAGAAATAAGTTATTACTAGAGATCTTTTCTTTTTTTAACCTGAGAGACTTATCTGCAAAACAGGCAACATTTACTTACCAAACATTTCCTCTTCACGTTTTCCCATGAAATTCCTTCCTCCTTTTGAAGCCCCAGGTCCCTATCTCTTTCCTAAACTGAGGGAAGCCTCAATCATCTAGCAGCCTTTCATAACCTAGAAGAATATTATGGTGTGTTCCTAGATAGACTCTTCCCCCACATTCTCTGCCATAGCTACTCTCTGAAGTATATACATAATAATAATCTCATGCATAGTTACTGGGTTTTTCATGTGCTAAAAACTGTCTCCAATGGAAGAGATTCTCTATTTGATGATCATGAATACCATAGTCCCCAGACTTTCTGGCACCTTAAGCATCATCAATCAATGAGAGAATTGTGCAGGAGATGATCACATACTCTGGGATACCCCTGCCTAAACTTGCCCTTAAAAATGCTTTTGAAATTTTTCTGGGACTTCGGGGTTTTTTGGTCATGAATCATTTGTTCTCCTCACATGGCCTTGCAATAAACCTTTCTCTGTCCCAAACCCTGAAGTTTCAGTATCATTTGGCCTTACTGTGCCTGGGTCATACAAACTTGGATTCAGTAAATTGTGAGCCTCATAACATTGTAGGGCTGCCATAAGTACATGCACACATAATTAATTTGTTTTTCGCCTGTTAATCTGTCTCATATTATAAGGAGGTCTCTGCAAAGAACCTAAAGGGGCAGAAGGGAAATTATTTTTCCTCCTCTACACTTAATATGTGACCAAAATTGAAGAGATCATTAGGCACATTTCTGGAATTTTCCTCTGGGTCTCTTTCTCTATTCTGTTCTGTAAAGTTCATCTTCCTTCATGTTCTTGAATTCTGATACATCTTATCTAATATCTGTTAATGAGACATTCATCTTCTTTTGCATTCTATTCTGTCTCTAAGTTGAAGTGGAAATGTACCTTCAGACAAATAAGCAGCTCAGGAAATTATAGGCTTCAGCTAGTTTGCTTTTCTTTCCACTGTGACATCTGAGACCATCAACTATTGTTTTCCACTAAGCTGTGTAGTCATAGGTTGAGACTTCATGAGGCAAGCAAAGAAGAGACTCTGGAGAAATAATAATAATATGAAAAGAACAGCTATAGGGAGTACTTAGAGTTTTGAGACACCTGAGTTCCATTAAAGAGTAAAGTGACCCCATTGAACCCCTGGGACATTTAACAGTCTTTAGAATGCCCTACCTGAGAGCAGGGCTAAACTACTCCCAGAATAAAGATTATCTATATCTACACTAAAGGACTTATATATATGCAGAGTACATCATAAGAAATGCTGGGCTGGGTGAAGCACAAGCTGGAATCAGTATTGCCGGGAGAAATATCAATAACCTCAGATATGCAGATGACACCACCCTTATGGCAGAAAGTGAAGAAGAACTAAAGAGCCTCTTGATGAAAGTGAAAGAGGAGAGTGAAAAAGTTGGCTTAAAACTCAACATTCAGAAAACTAGTATCATGGCATCTTGTCCCATCACTTCATTTCAAATGGATGGGGAAACAATGGAAACAGTGGAAGACTTTATTTTTTTGTGCTCCAAAATCACTGCAGATGGTAACTGCCACCATGAAACTAAAAGACACTTGCTCCTTGGAAGAAAAGTTATGACCAACCTAGATAGCATATTAAAAAGCTGAGACATTACTTTGCCAACAAAGGTCCATCTAGTCAAGGCTATGGTTTTTCCAGTAGTCATGTATGGATGTGAGAGTAGGACTGTGAAGAAAGCTGAGCACTGAAGAATTGATGCTTTTGAACTGTGGTGTTGGAGAAGACTCTTGAGAGTCCCTTGGACAGCAAGGAGATCCAACCAGTCCATCCTAAAGGAGATCAGTCCTGGGTGTTCATTGGAAGGGCTCATGTTGAAGCTGAAACTCCAATATTTTGGCCACCTGATGCAAAGAGCTGACTCATTTGAAAAGACCCTTATGCTGGGAAAGATTGAAGGCAGGAGGAGAAGGGGACGACAGAGGATGAGATGGTTGGATAGCATCACCGACTCAATGGACATGTGTTTGAGTAAACTCTGGGAGTTGGTGATGGACAGGGAGGCATGGCGTGCTATGGTTCATGGGGTCACAAAGTGTTCGTTACTACTGAGTGACTGAACTGAACTGAACTGAACCCACTCATTCAAAAAAATTACTGAGACAGAATACTGCCTGAATTAGGTCTTCTCTAAACATTCATTTGATTCATGTGAGTATGACATATTCACTAAAAGATTTAGTTCCTTCAAGAGTGATCAGGCTGTCACTTCAGAAAACAAAGCATTTGCAAAATAACCTAATGTCCTCTTGTCTAAGCGTTCAAGTGCACATTTGAACACTGAAGAATTGAAAAGCACTCTCTTGGAATGCAGTTCTGCTCAAAAGAGCTTACTAGTCAGAGAAAGGAGCAAGACCTATCCTTCCGCAATTCAGCATTATGTTGATGCTCCAGCATCTCATCACCAATCCTGAAGAACGCAACTAACTCTGGAGTAAATAAAGGTTAATTCTGATGATGATAGATGGATCTCTCCTACGATGCCCACTGATTTACCTGGGCTCAAATTTCTGGAAAGAAATTGAAATTGAAAGCAATTGAAATTGAAAGCAGTTGAAAAGTAGAGCACCTTTATCCTGTATACCACTGTAAGGTCTCCAGATTTAAGAGGTACTGTTACCAATAATCTACTTGTTATCTCAAAGGTCACCTGTCTGGACTTCAAGGATGATTTGAGAGAAAGTGTAAGCCATATTTCTGCTCAACTCCAGTCTGAAGTTAGACGTCTGAGAAAGAATAACGTGCATATACATGGAATCCAAGTCTTAGAGGACATCAAGAAGGGTATTTTCAAATTAATTATTGTACAATCCAGATATTCAAATTAACATACAATCACTGCAGCTTTTCTAAATAAAACTGCTTAAAAATAGGGCTCAGTATTCAGACAGAGATTTTCAGACTTTTCCAAAACTAGATAGTCTATTGGTTTCTCCTGTTGGTCTTATTGGCAGGAAAATGAAAGAGAATTCTGGTGTTTCTTCCTGCTCCTATAAGGGCAGCAGTCCTATTGGATTAAGTCTTTACCCTTATGAACTCATTTAACCTAATTATCCCCTTAAAGGCCCCATCTCCAAATACAGTCACATTGGATGTTAGTGCTGTACATGTGAGCTTTGAGGAAACACTTCAATCCATATCAACTACTGTTACAGACATTTAAATAAATGAAATTCAGAACCAGAGCATTGAGTGAAAAAGTTGCAAAAATTATTAAAAAAAATTTCAAAAAGTTAAAAACCATACATTACCAAACTATCTATTTGGAGAATATTTTATATGTAATACATAGTATAATACATTTATTAAACTATAATGAAAGAAGGAAAATTATAAAATCAATATTTGCCAACCTTCACTGTAGTAAGAGGAAGATGCTACAGCTGAATGCACAAGAGATCTGCAATAAGGATAATATTCTATTGCTTACTGCTGCTGCTGCTGCTAAGTCGCTTCAGTCGTGTCCGACTCTGTGCGACCCCATAGACGGCAGCCCACCAGGCTCCGCCGTCTCTGGGATTCTCCAGCCAAGAATACTGGAGTGGGTTGCCATTTCCTTCTCCAGTGCATGAAAGGGAATAGTGGAAGTGAATTCTCTCAGTTGTGTCTGACTCTTAGCAACCCCATGGACTGCAGCCTACCAGGCTCCTCTGTTCATGGGGTTTTCCAGGCAAGAGTACTGGAGTGGGGTGCCATTGCCTTCTCCGTTCTATTGCTTAACTTGACTGTAAATATACGACAATTTATCTTATTATTCCTAGCAACTTGCATTTCAAATTCTACTTCTTATCCTAATGTTATAAGATATATTGTTAATTCAGATATGCTAAAACTGAAAAAAAAATCATGTTATTATTAATGAAACACAACATACCCCTTTATACTAGTGGTATTTTACTATTCAAATTATGAAATAACCTCTCTATCAAATTGATTTAGTATCATTAAACATATTTTTTATGAATTTAGTGTAGTTAAAAATAAATGATTTAGCTCCCTGTTGTTGAAAACAAGAGTATATTTTTCCTCAAAACCCATTTTTGTTTTCTATTATTCTTAAACCTGAACCAAATATATCTCAGTGTAATTTCACACTTAATATTCTATTGTTCTGTGTTCCCAATAGCGTGTTTTTCATAAAAGAATATTTTAATGTGCCTTAGATTTTTATGAGCATATGTGAATTTTCTTTTTGTTACTTTTAATTAGAGATTTGATTGTTTCCATTTCTGTTGGCCACCCACACCTCACTACTCTAGGTTTTTAAATTCCATGAGGAAATAGAGTGATGGCCTTTCAGTTTCTGTAATTGGAAGTTGCATCATTTGTCTGTGTCAAGCTCTCTGATTGATTGTAAAAAGCATTATGCTTATTTTGTTAATTAACTTTAATCCCCATACAGTCAGTTAAAAATATATTGAATAGCTCTTGGTAATCTACTAAAATATAAGGAATTTAAATGCCTGTCTCTATCCCAAACTCTGTTAAAATCATTTCAGCAGAAGAGGTTGTCAAATTTCCAAGTAAACATATCATTATGTAGCATTCATGCATTATGGATTTTTTTTTTTTTAGTTTTACATCTCATGCATTTTATTATCATTGTCTATTATCCAACTAGAGAGCACACCCACTTTATAAGTTCCACACAGTGTATTCATGTGAGAGCACACAGTTGAATTAAAAGTGCAATGCCAGAGTGCCAGAGGTAGGCATTTGTTTTTAAGTATTTTACAATTAATTTAGGGCAACAATGCTAATTTAAGCATTAAGATTCCTTTTTCAAATATGCTGAAAATGTAATTGCCTTGTACACAGGACAAATAATAGAAATGACTTGCCCAATTTATTACTCTACAAAAGAATTAGTGTGATGGCCAATTAAAGTATGCTTTCAAATATAGTTATTATATTGTTTACCATACAGAATTAACTCATGGAAGGTTAAAGGTGCTATTAAAAACATTAATTCCTTCTAAAAAAGACACAAAATTATCATAAAGCATAATCTATGATCATGAAAGCACACTTTAATGAAGTCTTGAAATAATTAGAGGAGTTATAATAATTTGCTACTAATAAAATAAGAAGTCTATTAGCACATTTTATTTTTCTTATTTTCAAAGGATCAAGTAATAAATTTAATAAAACTGGCTCTCTACAGTATATTTCATACAATGTGTATTAGGTATACATATATACTCTACTGACAGTAGTAACACTTCTGTTTCTTTTGTTAAAGATGGCTGTGTTTATTTCAAACCTATGAAGTAAAAAATGCCAATCAGTTCTAACAATAATACTGACTGTTTTTTGTCATTTTTCCACACAAAGTGGAGTTAAACACAAGCAAGCGAGGATATTAAAAACCAGAATAAATAAAGAGAAAAAAAAGCAATTCTCCCCCACCAATATGCTTCAGTTCACTTTACAATCTTTTGTTGGAACCCCAGAGAACAAAAAGATCTCTCCTTACGTGCTTCTATCAGTGTTCCTCAGAATCTTTTTATTTCTTGATATATTAACTGACACACTGTAGGAAAAAAAAAAATTGCTGTTATTATTGTGTTTGCTGCCCTAAACAAATATTAATACAATTAAATATAACAGCAAGACTCCTGCGATTTTTTTTTAATAGATGCTAATAATCTTTATGGATCTCTAAGAATGGAAAGTAGATTTCATTATAATGATTCTTTATTAAAAGAATAAGGAACCAGTTAACATTTCTAAGAATACTATACATCACAAAATATCTATACAATTTAGCTAATTTGGAGACAAAAAAATAATTGCTGGCTCTCAGATACCTAAACAGTGCATCCTTCTGAAGGCTCTGTGCTGTGCTGTGCTTAGTCCCTCAGGCATGTCTGACTCTTTGAAAGCCTAAGGACTGTAGCCAGCCAGGCTCCTTTGTCCATGGGGATTCTCCAAGTAACAATACCAGATGGAATGGGTTGTCATGCCCTCCTCCAGGGGATCTTCCCAATCCAGGGATCGAACTCAGGTCTCCCACATTGTAGGCAGATTCTTTACCTTCTGAGCCACAAGCCAAAACCCAAGAATACTGGGGTGGGTACCCTACCCCCACCCTACCCCTTCTCTAGGGGATCTTCCCCACTCAGGAATTGAACCGGGGTCTCCTGCATTGTAGGAGGATTCTTTACCAGCTGAGCTGCCGGGGAAGCCCCCATACAGACACAACCATATATTATTTAAACATCTCAGGATATCATTCAGAAAATCTCCATTCACTAAAATAGCAATAGATTCATAGAGATGATAATGATGAATAGTGATAAAACACGTATTTGAATTATGTCTTTGTCCCTTCACTCTTGAGAATTAGAAATATTGCAATTATTGCACATAATAATTTTCAAGTATTTTATCTTTAATTTTTTTTTAGATAGTTCGCAAATCGATTGGCTCAGGAAAGCAAGGTGAATCCTGGGAGGGCACTTATTTTGTATTTTGGTGTGATGAGTCAGCTATTGCAAGGTTGATAGACATATTTATAAGCAACTAAGAGGTCCTGAATGCTGGGTGATTATGATTAGCAATAGCTTAAGCAACATCAGAATTAATAATGGGTAAGACACATGCTAGTAAAGTAATGATCAAAATTCTCCAAGCCAGGCTTCAGTAATATGTGAACTTTGAACTTCCAGATGTTCAAGCTGGTTTTAGAAAAGACAGAGGAACCAGAGATCAAATTGCAAACATCCACTGGATCATGGAAAAAGCAAGAGAGTTCCAGAAAAACATTTATTTCTGCTTTATTGACTATGCCAAAGCCTTTAACTGTGTGGATCACAATAAACTGTGGAAAATTCTGTAAGTAATGGGAATACCAGACCACCTGACCTGCCTCTTGAAAAACCTGTATGCAAGTCAGGAAGCAACAGTTAGAACAGGACATGGAACAATAGACTGGTTCCAAATAGGAAAAAGAGTATGTCAAGGCTGTATATTGTCACCCTGCTTATTTAACTTATATGCAGAGTACATCATGAGAAATGCTGGGCTGGAAGAAGCACAAGCTGGAATCAAGATTGCAGGGAGAAATATCAATAACCTCAGATATGTAGATGACACCACCCTTATGGCAGAAAGTGAAGAAGAACTAAAGAGCCTCTTGACGAAAGTGAAAGAGGAGAGTGGCTTAAAGCTCAACATTCAGAAAACTAAGATCATGGCATCTGGTCCCGTCACTTCATGGCAAATAGATGGGGAAACAGTGGAAACAGTGGCTGACTTTATGTTTTTGGGCTCCAAAATCACTGCAGATGGTGACTACAGCCTTGAAATAAAAAAACTAAAAACAAAAAAAAACTTACTCCTTAGAAGGAAAGTTATGACCAATCTAGACAGCATATTAAAAAGCAGAGACATTACTTTGTCCACAAAGGTCCATCTAGTCAAGGCTATGGTTTTTCCAGTAGTCATGTATGGATGTGCGAGTTGGACTATAAAGAAAGCTGAGCACAGAAAATTTGATGCTTTTGGACTGTGGTGTTGGAGAAGATTCTTGAGAGTCCCTTGGACTGCAAGGAGATCCACCCAGTCCATCCTAAAGCAGATCAGTCCATCCTAAAGCAGAAGGACTGATGTTGAAGCTGAAACTCCAATACTTTGGCCATCTGATGCAAAGGGCTGAATCATTTGAAAAGACCCTGATGCTGGGAAAGATTGAGGGCAGGAGGACAAGGGAACAACAGAGGATGAGATGGTTGGATGGCATCACCGAATCAAAGGACATGAGTTTGGGTGAACTCTAGGAGTTGTTGATGGACAGGGAGGCCTGGCGTGCTGTGTTTCATGGGGTTGCAAAGAGTCAGACACGACTGAGTGACTGAACTGAACTGAAGGAATATTTTCATCTTTATTGTACAGTGAGAAATATTGTAAAATCAATGTATCACTCTGACAACAAGTGCCAACTTGTTAAAAATATACAAATTTGAGATGTGGATAATATTTTTCACAATATGTAACAAATGAGAGAAAGAAAGATTTCTGTTGAAACTCCATAGAGATATATCAAAACTTACCCTTGCCTCTGTACTATTTTTCTAGATTCCACATACATGTGCTAATATATGATATTTATTTTTCTCGTTTTGACTTACTTCACCCTGTATGACAGACTCTGGATTCATCCACATCTCTACAAATGACCCTATTTCGTTTCTTTCAGTGGCTGAGTATTATTTTATTGCACATATGTACCTATTTCCAGGGCAGAGATAGTGATGTGGGCATAGAGAATGGGTACGGGGACACTGTGGGGAGGGGGGAGAGTGGAGGGTGGGACAAATTGGGAGATCAGAAATTGGGAGATAATGTATACACCACCATATGTAAGATAGATCGCTAGTGGGAACCTGTTATAAAGCACAGGGAGCTCAGCTCGGTGCTCTGTGATGGCAGAGAGGGGTGGGATGGAGAGAGGCTCACAACGGAGGGGGTATATGTATACATATAGCTGATTCACTTCATTGTAGAACAGAAACTAACACGACACTGTGAAGCAATTATGTTCAAATAAAAAATAAGCATTAAAAAAAAAGCTACAAAAGACTTACCCACTCCCTTTATTTTATACTAAATTCTAGTATTGTTAAAAAATGTAGGCTGTTTGTGTAAATGTGGACTGTGAAAGTCACAATCTCTCAGTCATGTCCCACTCTAGATAAGCGTTATAATAGCTGTTTTAATTTAGATATACCCTGATCCTGTCCAAACTAAAAGTTTGCTTTGCTTTGAGACATATCTTGGTCTCCAGTTGCTGATTTATAGCACGGGATCAATAACATCTAACATTCTATAAACCAAACTATTGAAAGCCATCACCACTTTACAAAATTGACTCGAGGGAGACCAAAAGTAATTGTGGTAAGAAAGGCCGTTTTCAGTTCCCCATACCATTTGTCTGACGATATCACTCCGTTACTGGTTGTTGAGATAGAAATAATTATCATTAATAATTGATAATATCATTATATAATTTGCCAATAAATAATTTTGAAATATTTTCTTCTAAGTCTGTTTTATGAACCTGGACTACAAAATGTATACTCACTGGAATATTTTATTTTAGCGTGGCAAAAATTAGAGAAATTTATCTCATACTAAATTTACAGCCTGAATTTTTCTTTCCTATCCTTTGGCTATCCTTAATCTGTATTTCTTTCTTACTACTATTTCAGTGATAGTGAAGCATCTCTGACCTTTATTTCATATCCTAGCCTTAACTGCAATCTTTTATTTATTTATTTATTCTGCAGCTTACTTCAAAAATCTATGAATCTGTCTAAATGCTAAATGACAAATCATGTATCATGCTATTTGGACAAAGATACAAAGAAATTTAAGAAGTAGTAAAACATATGCCTACATTTTTGGAAAACAACTCTTGTTTTTCTGTATGCCATTAAGGAATTAATAGTGGTAAGCTATTTTATATTTAGCACTACCATTAATTTGAACGTACTCTTAGATGTGATTGATAATTTAAAATGTAAGCATTTAGTAATAGAGTTTTAGTAATTGTTGAATAGCTCATAAATCAATAATCAGTTATAGAGTAATTACTGTTGAGGAAATTGCTTTAATATTGGTGGTGGTGATTTAGTCACTAATTTATGTCCAACATTTGTGACCCCATAGACTGTAGCCCTTCAGGTTCCTCTGTCCATGGAATTTCTAATATTATGTAGGATTTCAAATATATTCAAGAGGTCCCTATCCTTAAAGAGCTCAGAGTTTGTTTTGAGGTATTTTACAAGGTAGTATTTGTTCTTATATGTTATTTTGCAACTAATTTATCCTTAATTGATTGCTTATAAAATTTTTCACTTCTAAACATACTTTGTTCAGTTGAGCCCAGTTGGGTCTGACTCTTTGTGAACCCATGAACTGCAGCACGCCAGGCTTCCCTGTTTATCACCAATCCCGGAGCTTACTCAAACTCATGTCCACTGAACTGGTGATGCCATCCAACAATCTCATCCTCTGTCATCCCATTCTCCTCCTGCCTTCAATCTTTCCCAACATCAGGGTTTTCAAATGAGTCAGTTCTTTGCATCAGGTGGCCAAAGTATTGGAGTTTCAGCTTCAGCATCAGTCTTTCCAATGAATATCCAGGACTGATTTCCTTTAGGATGGACTGGTTGAATCTCCTCGCTGTCCAAAGGACTCTCAAGAGTCTTCTCCAAGCCAGAGTTAAAAAGCATTAATTCTTAGGTGCTCAGCTTTCTTTATAGTCCAACTCTCACATCTATACATGACTACTGAAAAAGCCATAGCTTTGAATAGAAGGACCTTTGTTGGCAAAGTAATGTCTCAGCTTTTAAATATGCTATCTAGGTTGGTCATAACTTTTTTTCCAAGGAGCAAACGCCTTTTAATTTTATGGGTGCAGTCACCATCTGCAGTGATTTTGGAGCCCAAGAAAATAAAGTCTCTTGGTGTTTCCATTGTTTCCCCATCTATTTGAAATGAAGTAATAGGACCAGATTCATGATCTTGGTTTTCTGAATGTGGAATTTTAAGCCAGATTTTTCATTCTCCTCTTTCACTTTCATCAAGAGGCTCTTTAGTTCTTTGCTTTCTGCCATAAGTGTGGTATCATCTGCATATCTGAGGTTACCTGATATATTTAATATTTCTTACCTGATATTTCATATCTGATATTTCTTCCAGCAATCTTCATTCCAGCTTGTGCTTCATCCAGCTTGGCATTTTTCATGATGTACTCTTCATATAAGTAAAATAAGCAGGGTGACAATATACATTTTGATATACTCTTTTTCCAAATTGGTACCAGTCTGTTATCAATAACCTCAGATATGTAGATGACACCACCCTTATGGCAGAAAGTGAAGAAGAACTAAAGAGCCTCTTGATGAAAGTGAAAGAGGAGAGTGAAAGAGTTGGTAAAGCTCAACATTCAGAAAACTAAGATCATGGCATCCAGTCCAATCACTTTACGGCAAATAGATGGGGAAACAGTGGAAACAGTGGCTGACTTTATTTTTGGGGGGGCTCCAAAATCACAGCAGATGGTGATTGCAGCCATGAAGCTAAAAAAAGAAACAAAAACCCACTTACTCCTTGGAGGGAAAGTTATGACCAATCTAGACAGCATATTAAAAAGCAGAAACATTACTTTATCAACAAAGGTCCATCTAGTCAAGGCTATTGTTTTTCCAGTGGTCATGTATGGATGTGAGAGTTGGACTATAAAGAAAGCTGGGCGCAGAAGAATTGATGCCTTTGAACTGTGGTGTTGGAGAAGACTCTTGAGAGTCCCATGGACTGCAAGGAGATCCAACCAGTCCATCCTAAAGGAGATCAGTCCTGGGTGTTCATTGGAAGGACTGATGTTGAAGCTGAAACTCCAATACTTTGGCCATCTGATGCAAAGAGCTGACTCACTGGAAAAGACCCTGACGCTGGGGAAGATTGAGGGTGGGAGGAGAAGGGGATGATAGAGGATGAGATGGTTGAATGGCATCAACGGCTGAATGGACATGAGTTTGGGCGAACTCTGGGAGTTGGTGATGGACAGGGAGGCCTGGAGTGCCGCGATTCATTGGGTTGCAAAGAGTCAGACACGACTGAGCGACTGAACTGAACTGTTGTTCAATGTCCAGTTCTAACTGCTGTTTCTTGACCTGCATACAGATATCTCAGGAGGCAGGTCAGGTGATCTGGTATTCCCATCTCTTTAAGAATTTTCCACCGTTTCTTGTGATCCACAAAGTCAAAGGCTTTGGCATAGTCTATGAAGCAGAAGTATATGTTTTTCTGGAACTCTCTCGATTTTTTGATGATCCAATGAATGTTGGCAATTTGATGTCTGGTTCCTCTGTCTTTTCTTAATCCAGCTTGAATATCTGGAAGTTTATGGTTCACATACTGTTGAAGTCTGGCTTGGAGAATATTGAGCATTACTTTACTAGCGTGTGAGATGAGTGCTGTTGTGTGGTAGTTTGAACATTCTTTGGCATTGCCTTTCTTTTGGATTGTAATGAAAGCTGACCTTTTCCAGTCCCGTGGCCACTGCTGAGTTTTCCAAATTTGCTGGCATATTGAGTGCAGCACTGTCACAGCATCATCTTTTAGGATTTGAAAGAGCTTAACTGGAATTCCATCACCCCCACTAACTTTGTTTGTAGTGATAGTTGCTAAGGCCCACTTGACTTCAAATTCCAGAATGTCTGTCTCTAGGTGACTTATCACACCAGTGTGATTATCTGGGTCATGAAGATCTTTTTTGTATAGTTCTTCTGTGTAGTCTTTCCACCTCATCTTAATATCTTCTGCTTCTGTTAGGTCCATACCATCTCTGTCCTTTTTTGAGCCCATCTTTGCATGAAATATTCCCTTGGTATCTCTAATCTTCTTGAAGAGATTTCTAGTCTTTCCCATTCTCTTGTCTTCCTCTATTTGTTTGCACTGATCACTGAGGAAGGCTTTCTCATCTCTCCTTGCTTTTCTTTGGAACTCTGAATTCAAATGGGTATATCTTCCTTATCTCCTTTGCCTTTTGCTTTTCTTCTTTTCTCAGCTATTTGTAAGGCCTCCCCAGACCATCATTTTGCCTTTTTTGCATTTCTTTTTCTTGGTGATGGTCTTGATCACTGCCTCCTGTACAGTGTGACGAACCTCCATCCATAGTTTTTCAGGTACTCTGTCTATCAGATCTAATCCCTTGAATCTATTTGTCACTTCCACTGTATAATCATAAGGGATTTGAGTTAGGTCATACCTGAATGGTCTAGCTGTTTTCCCTACTTTCTTCAATTTAAGTCTGAATTAAGAACACTAATTCAGATTTTGTCATTATAGTCATTGTTCACTTATTCTGTGAAGGATTTCTACCAATTTCTATTATTCAGACAGTGAAATAGGTACTTATTTTTTATCTGCTTCCTTTTTCTCTTGGTAGAATAAATACTTAAACATGAATGTGAAGCTTGAAATAACAGATATTAAATTTAAATTTCATCATTAACATCAGTCCCCATTTCAGAAGATAAACTGTGCTTGTCTCCAAGATGATGACCAAAAAAAAAAAAATCTATTTTACTTAACAAAAAGCATGAGTATGCTTTTTTAGGAAATAAAAAGTCTCTATCAGTCGAGATAGTTGTACTCCTTTTTGTGTGGTTTCAAATTGAGTTACACTCTGTGCTTCTGGTGAGGCATGTGAGTGTTGGAAAGCATAATTAAAAATAAAAAACACCAAAGTAATACTTGTATGCATTTTCATTTCTCTTTAGGTAAACAATGAGAAAAATATAGTCAGATTTACTTTTTCAAATGTATCATACTCCTGTCACATCATTGGATAATCCTAGAATAACATCTAGGCAAAAGCTGGATACATTATACTTGTAATAAAAGGAAATGTGCCTTGAGAATAGCTGCTTTACTATATGTCACCTAATTTCAAATTAGCATAGCTTAAAATTTTCCTCTAATGATATACATACATTTGAAAGACTATATGGTTTTAAAATAGCCATCTATGAGACCCAGCCAGTTTAAGAAATAGAGCATAACATCTGTTGTATTTTTAATGCACACAGTACATCTTTTATCTTTCTAACCCTCCTTGATGACCCCCAATAAAATTATAAAGCTAAGTTAGTGTATTTTCCTTTAAAAAATAAACCATGTGTCTTTCTTTCTTGCCATATATTTATCTGTGACTTTATTATTTCTTCTGCAGTTTATGTTTATAATTTTCATTCAGGTAAATTCATTATCTGAACTTTCTTCATTGTTACATCATCACAGTATGTTATAGAATGGATATGGAGCAATTACTTTATCCATGCTACTATACATGGATTCCTGTGCTACTTTCAAATTGTTGCTGTTATTGAACAAGCTTGCTCAGGTGCACCAGTGCAAATATTTCTATGGCATATACACTGGAATAGAAATTTTTATATGTGTACTGAAATTTATTTAGTAACAGCACAAAGGGACCTCGACTGCTCAAAAGTTGAACACTGAAATTCATTTTTGTTCAGTCTCTCAGTCATTTCTGACTCTTTGCAACCCATTGCACTGTAGCACACCAGGCTTACCTGTCCATCACCACTCTCATAGCTTGCTCAAATGCATGTCCATTGAGTCATTGATGTCATCCAACTATCTCATCCTCTGTCATTCCCTTCTCCTCCTGCCCTCAATCTTTCCCAACATTCAGGGAGTCAGTTCTTCCCATCAGGTGACCAAAGTATTGGAGTTTCAGCTTCAGCATCAGCCCATCCAATGAATATTCAGGACTGATTTCCTTTAGGATTGACTGATTCGATCTCCTTGCAGTCCAAGGGGTCACAAGAGCCTTCTCCAACACCACAGTTCAGAAACATCAATTCTTTGGCTCACAGCTTTTTTTTATGTCCAACCCTCACATTCATACATGGCTATGCGAAACAATAGCTTTGATTCAGTTCAGTTCAGTTCAGTTCAGTCACTCACACATGTCTGACTTTTTGAGACCCCATGGCTGCAGCATGCCAGGCTTCCCTGTCCATCACCAACTCCCAGAGCTTACTCAAACTCATGTCCATCGAGTCGGTAATGCCATCCAAACATCTCATCCTCTGTCATCCCCTTCTCTTCCCACCTTCAATCTTTCCCAGCATCAGGGTCTTTTCAAATGAGTCAATTCTTCGCATTAGGTGGCCGAAGTATTGCAGTTTCAGCTTCAGCACCAGGTTGTATCTCCTTGCTGTCCAAGGGACTCTCGAGAGTCTTCTCCAATACCACAGTTCAAAAGCATCAGTTCTTTGGTACTCAGCATTCTTTGTAGTCCAGACCTCACATCCATACATGATTACTGGAAAAAACATAGCTTTGACTAGATGGACCTTTGTTGGCAAAGTAATGTCCCTGCCTTTTAATATGCTGTTTAGGTTGGTCATAGCTTTTCTTCCAAGGAGCAAGCACCTTTTAATTTCATGGGTGCAGTCACCATCTGCAGTGATTTTGGAGCCCAAGAAAAGTCTCTCACTATTTCCATTGTTTGCCCATCTATTTGCCATTAACTGTTGGGACACAGAAATTAGAGCAATGCTATGTCAGCCAAGCACAGGGAACTTGGCTTTCCTGAACAGGTATAGTGGCAGAGGGATTTTCAGACTCTGAATCATTGGTACCATCCCTTATAACCAATCTAGTATAATGCCTCCTGGTAGGCAGGCAGCATTGCAAGTGGGTTTCTACTGGAAGAGCCTCATAGCATATGGGAGTCTTTCTATAGACTTTGTGCTTGCTGATTCTTTAGAATCTAAGTCACATTTCCACTAGGAACAGAATTGCTGTGTCATAGGATATATGTGGTTTCAATTTTAATAGTTACTGCCTATGTGTTTTATTCAAAGCAGTGTACTAAGTTACATTCCTAGCAACAGCTTATTCCCAGCAACTGTTCCAAAACTTTGGCAATACTGGGAATTTTTAGACATTTTAACTTTTGTAAATTTAAAAGAATTAAGGTACAGCAAGTATTTTACATTTCCTGTTTTTTTTAATGAAATTGACCTGTGAAATATTTATCCTTGTTTTGTGGCCAGTTTTTTCCTTGTTTTTTTAAATTATACATTTTATGAATAGTTTGTATGTTCTGTATCTTACAGTTACAATATTGCATCTCCCAATGTGTGTGGGTTTTTTGTCCACTCCCTTTATGTTGTTTCTTAAAATTAAGGATGTCACAATTTGTCAAATTTATCACATTTGTTTAACTTTAAATTTTTGTACCTCACTGTAATGAGGTACAAAATATGTACCATCCAAGATCGGAAGATAAACTTCAGTGTTTTCTTCCAAAATATTTAAATTTTGCCTTATACAATGTATATGTGTGTGTGTGCGTGCATGCTCAGTCATGTCTGACTTTTTTGCAATCCCATGGACTGTAGCCTGCCAGGTTCCACTGTCCATGGAATTTTCCAGGCAGGAATACTGGAATGGGTTGTCATTTCCTACTCCAGTCTTACACAGTAATTTGCTAATGCATATGTAACTGATCCCCCCCCCTCATTGGATGTGTGTACTGATAATCCTTAAAAGACCTAAGGAGAGATCTAAAGAAAGTAGAATTTATTAGAATAAGGGCCAAAGGGACAGTATTAAGAAAGTGACTTTAAAGCTATTAGCCTATGCTACAAAGCCTAAGAAGAAGGGAGGATGGAAACTTGTTTTCTATGTCTCCATATGGATAAACAGTTTTTCCCACCACCTGCCCTTAGTGAATTTCCAATCCTCTCTCCACTTGTTAGCAATACCAGCTCTAGGAGGTGTCAGGATTTGTGGATTTCTTTCTGGGTTTCGTATTCAGTTTATTGTTAGATTTTTCAATCCAGCTGCTAATACCAAACAGCAGTAAAGCAGAAAGCCTTTGTTGTTCTAGGGTCATGTCTCCTTCTTGGAAACTGAATTCCAATGTTGGTTGTGTGATTCTTTTGAAAGCCTGACACTATTTAGAAAATGGAAAAGACTTGAGGGAAAAATATATCACATGCTAGTTCTGCTATGATCTTCATGTTTGTGTCCTCTACAAATTCACATGCAGAATTCTAACCTCTAAAGATGGTGATGTCAACTAAAAAAAAATGCGTGCAATCTAGAAGGTGAGAGTTAGGTTTTATTTGGTGGGTATTTTAGACTCAAGCCTGGGAAACAGTATCTCTGGTGACCCTGAGAGAGCTACTCCAAGGGGAGGAGCCAGGTTATATACAAATTTGTAGCAAGAGGGCAGGTAATCTGAATATTAAAAGATTAATCTTAATTAAGAAAAGCCAAACCTCTCACATGAAGAGATTTAGCAGTCTTCTGTGTATAGGAAGATGCAAGCATCTAGCCTTGCTGAAATCATTCCTTTCCTATTTATCTAGCTATCTGGGACCAATCCTGCCTTCTTTATTGTTCATATACTAATTCCTTGTTTACTGTAAGCGATGGTGAATGTGGCTGGTAGCCACTTCTCACACCCCCTAAGCTCCTCAGAGGTTACCAGGGAGGAAGTAACTGATGGCTCCCAAATAGCTGGCTTTGTTTCACCTCAGTCAGTTCAGCCACTCAGTCGTGTCCAACTTCTTGCAACTCCATGGACTGCAGCACGCCAGGCTTCCCTGTCCATCACCAACTCCTGGAACTTACTCAAACTCATGTCCATAGCGTCAGTGATGCCATCCAACCATCTCATCCTCTGTTGTCCCCTTCTCTTCCCACCTTCAATATTTCCCAGCATCAGGGTCTTTTCCAATAAGTTGGTTCTTTGCATCAGGTGGCCAAAATGTTGATATTTGCATTTGGAAAAGGCTTTTTTCCTATTAGAGCAGAAAATACTTCATTTCATGAAGATAGGGCTTTAGGGAGATGGTAAGGTCATGAAGGCTCCACCCACATGAACTGGACTATCAGCTGAATAAAAGAGGCTCCAGGGAGATCCCACTATGTAAGAACATAGAAAGCAGTTGGCAGTCTGCAACACGGAAGAGATCCTTCACTAGACTCTGACTAGGTTGATACTGTAATATCAGATTCCATCTTCTAGAAATGTGAGAAATAAATTTTTGTGGTTTATAAGAGACACCCAGTCTGCAGCATTTTGTTGTAATAGTTTTTATGGAGTCAGAGAAGCTAACTTCTCTTGGACTTCTGTCCCTCCAGGATCTTGGCCTCACAAATATTTGTTGTTTGGGTTGCTCTTGTTCCTGTTCAATTTTTGTATTTGTTCTCAGCAAAAGGAATGGTTCAAAACAAATTAGTCCTTAATTCCAACAGAAAGAACTGTCGGGGGAGTTTGTAATTTCCTCGGTTCTGACTCACTGCAGCAAAAATTTGAAGTGATGGACGGACCAGTGTTATAGCTCAGTTTTATTGGCAAACAAAGGAAAATACATCCTCAAGGCATGAGGGTGGGCTGACCCAAAAGATGCGAAGAGAAGAGAAGCCCTTGGCTCAATTTTGGCTCCTCTTTTTGCATGCTTTTTTCTCCTCCCCCGAGACTGCCCTATGTAAATTGGGCTAGCTAGGAGGGCTGTTTGTTTTACCTGAGGTCCTCAGTCTGATCCTGGGATCTTCCTTTGTTCTAATTCCATGGGCTTTTCCCTTCTTTGACTTTTAGCCATTGGCATTTTGGACTCCTTTTTCCTATTCTAACTACCTAACAGAACCAACCAGCATTCGTTTTTTGTTGTTGTTGTTGTTTTTTCTATTTTCACTTCAGTTACAATTTTTAATTCACTTTCTCAAATTCATCTTATGCATTTTGTAACCTGCTTTTCTTGTATATTTTTATAACTGAGCAGGAGCCTATGAGGCCTACATGGGACAGATCCCTCCCTCATACCTTCTGCTTTAGCTCCTCTTTTAAGTACCTAGATAATAGTATCAGATACACATTTCCTGAATTTTTTACAGATGCTAAACCCCACCAAAGAGAAGACATTAACTACTTGATGACCATGAGTAGTAGCCCCCAGACCTAATAACACCTATGGATTGATAATGTTAACCCCAGTGACATAGGCTTGTTGCTTCACCATCAACTGATCTGAGAATTGTGTATAAGCTGATCATATACACAGGGATACTGCTCCCTCATGTTTCCTTTAAAAATGCTTTGCTAAAATCCTTAATAGAGTTTGGTTGTTTGAGCACTAGTTATTCAGGACTCCTTGCTCGTCACCCTACAGTAAACTCAGCACTTTCCTTCACCACCACCAAATGTCTGCTGATTGGATTTACTGTATGCAAATGAGCAAACCCAAGTTTGGTTTCATAACATTTCAAAAATTTTATTCTTAATTACTTTAAATATATTATTTTTTTTTAAGATTCTGCATGTCATAATTCTGCATTATTTGTGGGTTTGATTGTGTAGGGTTTTACTTCTGCTTCAACTCTTAGCTTACTTTCTCAAATGTTTGGAATATTTTTATTATTATAATCATATTTTCCTTGAATTTTTCTCTGTAGATATTCTTGGTGGTTTGGATTAAAATTCTTCAGAGAGGAATTTTGTTTACTTTTGGCATGAACCTGGAAACACTGATGAAGGACCACTTTATACTTTATGCTTAGGTATTTTAAGATCATCAAATCATTGTAAATTTTGGGCTCTCTCATAACTAATTTTTCCCTGAGGGTAAGAGTTACCACATGCAAAAAAATAGAGGAAAGAAATAGAGGAAAACAATATGCAAAGAAATAGAGGAAAACAATAGAATGGGAAAGACTAGAGATCTTTTCAAGAAAATTAGAGATACCAAGGGAACATTTCATGCAAAGATGGACACAATAAAGGACAGAAAAGGTATGGACCTAACAGAAGCAGAAGATATTAAGAAGAGGTGGCAAGAATACACAGAAGAAGTAAAATCAGTCAGTCATGTCTGACTCTTTGCGACTCCATTGACTATAGCCTACCAGGCTTCTCCATCCATGGGATTTTCCAGGCAAGAATACTGGAAGAAAGAAGGAAGGAAGTCGCTCAGTCGTGTCCGACTCTTTGCGACCCCGTGGACTGTAGCTTACCAGGCTCCTCCGTCCATGGGATTCTCCAGGCAAGAATACTGGAGTGGTTTGCCATTTCCTTCTCCAAAGAATACTGGAGTGGGTTGCCATTTCCTTCTCCAGAAGAACTATACAAAAAAGATCTTCACGACCCAGATAATCACTATGGTGTGATCACTCACCTAGAGCCAGACATCTTGGAATGCAAAGTCAAGTGGGCCCTAGGAAGCATGACTATGAACAAAGCTAGTGGAGGTGATGGAATTCCAGTTGAGCTATTTCAAATCCTAAAAGATGATGCTGTGAAAGTGCTACACTCAGTATGCCAGCAAATTTGGAAAACTCAGCAGTGGTCACAGGACTGGAAAATATCTGTTTTTATTCCAATTCCAAAGAAAGGCAATGCCAAAAAATGCTCAAAAAGCAAAAGTGAAAGTTAAACCGCAGTGTGTCTGACTCTGCGATTCCATGGACTGCAGCCTGTCCCACTCCTCTGCCCATTGAATTCTCCAGGCAAACTACCACACAATTGCACTCATCTCACACACTAGAAAGAATACTGAAGTGGTTTGCCATTCCCTTCTCCAGTGGACCACATTTTGTCAGACTTCTCCACCATGACCTGTCTGTCTTGGGTGGCCCCACATGGCATGGCTTAGTTTCATTGAGTTAGACAAGGCTGTGGTTCATGTGATCAGATTGGCTAGTTGTCTGTGATTGTGGTTTCAGTCTGTCTGCCCTCTGATGTCCTCTCAGCAGCTACCGTCTTACTTGGGTTTCTCTTACCTTGGACATGGGGTATCTCTTCACGGTGGCTCCAGCAAAGCACAGCGGCTGCTCCTTACCTTGGATGTGGGGTAGCTCCTCTCAGCTGCTCCTGGGCCCTTGCAGCCACTGCTCCTGCACTGTTGGAGCCATCGCGCCTGTGGTTTCAAATAGGAAAAGGAGTACGTCAAGGCTGTATATTGTCACCATGCTTATTTAACTTATAGGCAGAGTACATCATGAGAAATGCTGGGCTGGATGAAGCACAAGCTGAAATCAAGATTGCTGGGAGAAATATCAATAACCTCAGATATGCAGATGACACCATGCTTATGGCAAAAAGTGAAGAAGAACTAAAGAGCCTGTTGATGAAAGTGGAAGAGGAGAGTGAAAAAGTTGGCTTAAAGTTCAACATTCAGAAAACTAAGATCATGGCATCTGATCCCATCACTTTATGGCAAATAGATGGGGAAACAGTGGAAACAGTGGCTGACTTTATTTTGGGGGGCTCCAAAATCACTGCAGATGGTAATTGCAGCCATGAAATTAAAAGACGCTTAATCCTTGGAAGGAAAGTTATGACCAACTTAGATAGCATATTAAAAAGCAGAGACGTTACTTTGCCAACAAATTTCCATCTAGTCAAAGCTCTGTTTTTTCCAGTAGTCATGTGTATGCATGTGATATCTGGACAATAAAGAAAGCTGAGCACAGAAGAATTGATGCCTTTGAACTGTGGTGTTGGAGAAGTCTCTTGAGAGTCCCTTGGACTGCAAGGAAATCCAACCTGTCCATCCTAAAGGAGATCAGTCCTGGGTGTTCATTGGAAGGACTGATGTTGAAGCTGAAACTCCAATACTTTGGCCACCTGATACGAAGAGCTGACTCATTTGAAAAGACCTTGGTGCTGGGAAAGATTGAAGGTGGGAAGAGAAGGGGACGTCAGAGGATGAGATGGTTGGATGGTATCACCGACTCAGTGTACATGAGTTTGAGTAAGCTCTGGGAGTTGGTGATAGACAGGGAAACCTGGCATGCTGCATACCATGTGGTTGCAGAGTCAGACACGACTGAGCGACTGAACTGAACTGAAGAATTACCATGAAATACTTTTTAAAAATTGCTTTTTCCTCAAACCCCTCTATATCAAAGCTCTAACAGAGTAAGTTTCCTCAGTGTCTTTTTCTACTGGGTGATTCTTCTGTCCTCTCCAGTTCAGGCTTAATATGTCACAGTTTTGGAGTCTGGCTTTCTTTAGTACTTTCAGATCCTGTTTTTCACCCTTCACGATCACTCCAAAACTGCCTCCCACTTCTGACATGTGACTCGTTAAAATCCATGCAATACGCCAGCAAGACCGGCAGTTAACTGAGGGCAAATTCCAACCTCATTGTTTCTTCATTCTGTAGACTTTAGGATTCTTTTTCTCTTTCTTTCTTTCTTTTTTTTTTGTTTCTATTGAATTTTCTTTCTTTTTTTTCTGGTCAGGATGTGATCTTTAATATGGTTTAAATCATATTTTAACCAAAAATGTTTGGTGTGCTAAATACATAGAGTTTTGTCAGAATCTAAAAAACAATTACAAACATTTCCATCATGACTTAGTTAAATACAACTCCATGTGAAGATTTAATTAAAGGAACTTTCTTTTGTAAAATATTTATAAACTTTTTGAAAAGATACATTATAACAATTCAAGAAAATGTTATAGCCTATTTCCACATAGGAATATAATCATTTGACTTTTTAGAAAAGCCTACAAATTATGGCTTCATGTTTTAGTTCTAAAGCAAAAACAAACAAATAAACAAAAAATCTAGCAAGCCTAATGACACAACATAAAGACACAGTGTTTTATTATTAGAGCATAATTATCATAAATTCTATATTTCAGAGGGTCAATAATGTTTTCTATATTAATATTAGGATACTTAAATTGAATTGCTGAAAGAAAGTTAGGGTTATAAGCTAATTTTGAGAATATTTCTATAGCCTCAGATAGGTCAGATGCTTTGAGCCTTGTCTGAATCTTTCTTGTGGCATTAACTCAAACAATTGCTAAGAAGATACATGTAACCAGACTGAAATTAAATAAAACTCAGATAAGGAGTATCTCTAGACTAATCACTTTTTTCTCGTTAGCAAGTTTGCACTTTCAATAACAAGTACCTGGCCTTGATGAGAATCAGCTGCGTTTGAGAATGGGAGCAAATCCTTTCCCTGGGTAAGGGGTACAGGATTAGCTATGTCTAAAAATGTCCAAGAGCCGTAGCATTCCTGAACTTAATGGCCTGTGCCAGGTCAGTCCCATATTTTTGACAGGGTACAACCCAGTGTAGAGGAATTTTGACATCAGAATTTGTATCTGGCAGTCATGAAATTGCTACTATAATATTGCTGTATGTGCCACGTTATTTCTTGCTCCAAATCATTCCTTGTTGTTCAGTTGCTCAGTCGTGTCTGACTCTTTTCCATGGACTGCCAACACACCAGGCTTTCCTGTCCTTCACCATCTCCCAGGGCTTGCTCAAATTCATGTCCATTGAGTCAGTGATGCCATCCAACTATCTCATCGTCTGTTGTTCCCTTCTCCTCCTCCCTTCAATCTTTCCTAGCATCAGGATCTTTTCTAATGAGTCAGTTTTTTGCATCAGGAGGCCAGAGTATTGGAGCTTCAGCTTCAGCATCAGTCCTTCTAATGAATATTCAGGACTGATTTCCTTTAGGATGGACTGGTTTGATCTTCTTGCAGTCCAAGAGTCTCTCAATAGTCTTCTCTAACACCACAGTTCAAAAGCATCAGTTCTTCAGTGTTCAGTCTTCTTTATGGTCCAACTCTCACATTCATACATGACTAACAGCTAAGTAAATGCAGTGCTAACTGAAGACTATCCTGTCTCATATGTAAGTCATCAGCCTGAAACCAAGACTACTGTTCCTACCAAAACAAAGTGGACAGAGGAAAAAATATCTCAGAGCCAGAGTTAAACTTTAAAAAACAAAAACAAAAAAACAGAGAATTTCCTAAGTTGAAGATTTTCCTATGTACAGATGAAAGATACATGAAATATATAATAACTTTTTAAAAAGTGTGATTAAAATGCTCAGTTTAATATTTTGGTTTATATGAGATTTACTAGATAAAGCATTCTTTAGGATATGTAAGAAATAGGAATATATTTGATTGCTCTATAGAGCTCAAACATAGATTACATTTATACATTCTCAAGAAATTAATTGGATTTGATAGCTTTTTTTCCACTGAGATTTCAGTGTCCACAATTATAAAGACTATTGTTCTAAAGGTTTACACCTAGGTAATTCATCTCAAACAAAACAGTTCTTACTGAAGCATTACATTCCGGAAGGTGTTTGTATATGCAATAGAAATCCTTAAAAAATATATTATTTAAAGGTTAAATTTCATATCATGGTTATTTTCTCCCTGTCAGTTATCTCACTACATTGTTGAAGAAAATTATTTTCACCTTTCTCCTGCTTCGAGTTTAGCCTAAGAATCTGTATAGTTTGGCATCTGATTTGATAGAGAATTGAGTTTGAAAAGTTCTATAAAAATCAAGCTAACAAAAGGAAAAGGGAAGTGCAAAAAAAAAGCTTCTGAAAATAGTTAAAATCAATAATTAAAACACATGATCTTTGTTCAAAACCTCTAGTATTTAAGGTACGTGAGAGAAGGGATTCATTTTCAAATCTATGTTTAAGTAAAATTATTATGTATGTATATTCATTCATTTCAATTATACACCATATACTTAGGGACGGAAACTCAGTGTCATATACTGATAATCCCTATGATCTTGATATGGCCTGCAGACAATTTATACATACATAATGTGATCAGTTTGAAAAAGAGTATATATAGGTTCCTGTGTTATCTGTACCTAGTAGAGTGTGTGTGTGTTCCTCTGTGTGTGTATTTTATTTGCATCATATCAGATATAATTCATCCCAGAGAAATGAAGATCTTACTGTAATGGATTCTTCTGGTTCAAAAGGTGTACAACCTTTTTAATATTATTATCTCAGAAGTATTCTAGCCATATCTGAAAAAAAAAAAAAAGAAATTCAAGGCAATCTTCTGAAAAAGTTTGAGGGGAAAACACATATTGATCAGTACTAAGTAGTAAAAATTTATTGCAATGTTGTCAGTTGCTTTATTCCAGATCAATACAAATCTCACCAAAAGCTTCTTAAACGCAATAAGAATCTGACAAGACCTTTTTGTCACAGATTAGTGTTAAAGCAATGAAAGAGCCCCTAAGGAAAATTGTCTTTCTGGCTGAAATGCCAGCTGTATTCTGTTTCTGAAGTGTTCTGTATGTGTTCGACATCTTTATTGATATTGTGGATGTCTAAAAAGAAAAAAAAAAAAGAGCCTAAAAATTTAGTGTGCAGAGTAATGCAAATGAGGATAAGCTGAGAATTTAGATTCACTGCTCCTATCAGAAACCTATGATTTGATGCATATTATATTGCTGAGCAGAATTAGATTATAGCAGCCCAAGCCCAATTAAATTCTGTAACGTTCTTAGACTATTCCATCAGGCTGATGCTAAATTAATTTAAAAAAAGGTAATGCAATATTTTCAATAAGATTTAAGAATAAGTTAGCAAAACATTTATTTTTCTTAAGAAGAAGAAAGGTTATAAACTGGATACAATGTAAATTTAGATTTTGCTCAACAAAGCATCTACATAGTAGAATAGTAGAATCTAATTTGGAACTGTAGAAGGAGTTCTCTGGAGCTTGAGACAAGGCTGAATTTCATGAATTCTGATAACACAAGAGTGTAGTCATCTTGGCAGTCTTATAATGTCAGTTTGCATAAGTAAACCCATTGAGGCTTGCTTATTTTGGTACATGTTACTCTTGGCACTAACAGTTATTTGTATAGAGAGAAAGCACATGCATCTTCCATGGTATTTATGTGAAAATAATTTTATGATAGGTATCAGTTTAACTGTGTAGAGATTTATCTTTTTCAAATAAAAGAAAAATCTGATTTTGGAAGCTGTACCTTTTACTTAACTCCATTATTTTAGCCCCCTTTCCCTAGGCAGATAAATGCAGGCATGCTTTTTTAGGCCTGCCAGTCTTGCTTTTTTATCTGTGTCTCTTCTCTAGATTCTTCCCTTTGTGATCTCAAACAATAGTCTTTGTTAGTGAACTTATGCAGCTCTATCTATTATAATTTCTAGTAATTGTTAGAATTAGTATGATTTTAAGCTTTATATTAGTATATATAAAATACCATGCTCAGTCACTAAGTTTTGTCTGACTCTTTGCAACCCCATGGACTGAAGCCCCCAGGTTCCTCTGTCAATAGGATTTTCTAGGCAAGGATACTGGAATGGGTTGCCATTTCCTTCTCCAATAAAACGCATGCTAATATATAATGTTGTTTTACAAACATAATATATAAAATATATGATAAAACCAAGGATGGTGATAATAATTATAAATACATATGTTTACAATAAATGTATATCATGCATGCATATACATATAAATTATATTATATAAATTATACATTAGATTGTATTACATAATATTAATATCAATGCCATTGTAAGCACAATGATACAGTTCTGAAAACTACTACATGATTTGAAATTAATTTTTCCCAATTGACTTAATGGATGTTGCTACTTTGCAAGAGATTCTAGAGTAAAAATTGACAAGGTACAGAGTGGAAATATATTTTGTAAACAACTTAACATAATTATTTATTTAGCTTAATAATTCTTAGCTTGAAGGAAAAATGTTCGAAGGCTTACCTTGAATATTATTTATTGGGATGTAGGACAACACAGTGAGAAGCAGTGGGGTTATTTAGATTATTACAAAGATCATAGCAGACCTATGTGTATAATCTGAAGGAGTTTATTGTGCCCTATTTCCCATTAGCGGGCTCTAATGTAAAGGTAAATAAGCATATTGTTAATGACACAAAGGAGCCTGTCCCTATATGGTGCTGTTGCCTGTATCACAGCTTTGAAACTCACTTGTATTTAAAGGTTTGAGAAATACTAGAGGGCAACAAATCATATAAGGAGTGTGGCCTTGGGAAAAAAAAGTATATCTGGCCTCAAACACAGGCTCTCTGTGTGACTAGCTCTGTGACCTTATGAAATTTATTTCTGTTCTTTGGCCTCGGGTCCCTGGTTGTTGAAAACAGGAACAGGTATGATATACCTTTCTGAGAAGGTTTCTGTTTCTGCCTGAGAGCCTCTTTGCAACAAGAGAAATAGTATCTTTACGAGAATCTTCCTTTAGCCACTATCGTAATAAACACATTGCCTTCTGTATTGTTTTAATGTCTTGACGCACTCCCACCCCGAAATTTTAGTTTTTCTCATCTTTCTTAACTACTAATTCTTAATCGTTAGACTTTGTAATCAGATCTTCTTGAGTTGATCTCCTGGATATAGGATGCATTCCACAGTGAAATCCAGTAGCTTCCAGAAACCTCCAGACAAGTTATGAAATTGAAATTCTTGCTGGAACAGAGCCACACCCTTTAGTTTACATCTGTCTTGTTTATGGCTGCTCTCACCTCAAACACAGAAAATCGTGACAGAGAATTTATGACCCTCAAAGCCAATCTGATCATTTAAAGAAAAAATTTGTGAATCTTTGGTCTAGACAATATGGTGACAATCTGGTTTTATAGTGAGTGATTTCAAATGGAGCATATCTTTATGTGTAGAGAGGAAGGAACTAAACAGCCCATTGCATCCTGCAATTACAGAGCCTCTGCTTTCGTAATAGTCATTAAAAATTATTAGGTAGACCGAGGTCAAAGGACTGGATTTAAAAGAAATAAAAGCTTTCAATTGAACAAATTAAGCACTAAATTCAAGTATCCCTTCCTTATTCTAAAATAGTCTTTAAGTCGTAACTATTACTATAACAAGGACACACAGAGCAAATATTGAACTGCATTTTAATTCCCATGAGAAATTGTGTCTACTTCCAAAATCATTCACAGATGATCTCCACCTTCAATTCCCAAAGACCTGGATTCCCACTTGGGTAGAAAAATCTTTAACCAATAGCCCTAGTTCCTTAAAATTTTTGTTTCTTACACTTAACATGTACTTAACTCTGAGAAAAGGGCAGGGAGCATGGGAAGAACTGGTTTCTATTCTTGTAAATATAACACCTTTTGTGACTATAAAACTAATGTAAGAATCATCAAATAGATACATTTATTCATTGAGAATATTATGCTCCTGTGGCTATGCATGTGAAATAAATCAAGCTGAGCAGTGCTTACTCTCCCTAAGGGCCTCCAATTGGGTTTAAATATATTTCTGCCTGAAGTCATATGGCTTAGAACCTCATTAAAATGTGTGGATTAGGATTCCTGAGCATTTTTGACAGTCTAGTGAATAGAAATGAAAAAGAGAGTTTCTGGATAATTTTTGTCACTGCTTTTTTTCAGATACTGACAATAGTGAAACAAGGATTATAGCTTATTTTAATTTCCAGTAAATTAAGTGTGGCTTCTGTAGATCATGCCTATGTCTAAGCATGTATGTTTTCTAACTGCTCACAAAAGATAAGATGAGTGTTGGAGATGGCAAGAGAACAAATTTATTTTATATTATTTTTATATTAAAACATTAAAAAAATCATTTTTGGGGGTTGACTTCCTTTCCTACAATACAGTTTTAATCTTTTTTTCCACTCTGCTTCCCTTTAGATGCATACTTCTTCTTTACTCCTTCTTGAGCATACAAAAGCAATCTTTTCAAATAAAAACTAACAAACTGCTACGAATAGTATTAGAAAAGGCTCCCATTGCTAAACATAAGACTGATTTGGGGAATTTGTGGATGATTATATGACACCTTGAATAGTAAGCTTTTTTTCTCAAAAGCCATGATTTTGGTTTTTGACTGCTATATACAGAAGACAATCAAAGTTTAGTCATCAAAACCTCAAAATCTTTATAATACACACAATTTTTATGGGTTAGGAATGCAAGCAGAGTATATTAGGTATTATTTGTTGCCTCCAAAACACCCTATTTGTCCTTAGCTTAAATGGATCATATATAGGCTTGATCATATCCTCTGGTCTAGGACTTCAGGTCTACCTATTCTCTGGGACCCTTGATTTTCCTCCACATGCTGCCTGCTAAGGCAGACATATTCGAGATGGGTTCTTCACTCATGTTATGGGGGCCAGGTTGGAATGTGTGGGACAGCTGGCGGTTCTCCAGCATCTCTCTTCCTATTCAGACCTCTCCACGTGGCTAACGTGGGATTCATCACAGAGTGGCATTCAAGAGAGACTTTTCCCATGACAGCTATCTTTTCTCTGAGTCCAAGAGGGACAGATAAACACTGTTTAAGACTTTTATTTTTTATTTTTTTAATTCAGTCTCTGAAGTCACTTCCACTGCATTCTGCTGATCAAGCAATGTGCCAAAACCAGTTGGAATTCAAGGAGTGTGAGAAGGATAAAATGCATAAACACAACACTCGTGCATAGAGGAATAGAAGTGATGATAGCTGGTAGTGGCCATGCCTTGCTATTTATTAGAGTGAGGAACTTCTGTAGTGACAACAGTATGAATCTAGCAATAAGAAAGAGGGAAAAGAACATAGGATTTAGCAGAAGGGAGATATAAACTGTGTTCACTGGCTGGGTGACTTGATGCACCTTACTTTGTCTCTATGATCCTTACTTCCTTAGTTGGGTGTATAAACCATGTAGCACTTAGTTAATGCTAACTGAATTGGAGATGCTATTATTTCTTTCCTAGGTTGGATGATTTTGCTCTCTTTTTACAAAACAGAATTAAGATAACCCATGTTACTGCCTTTTTCACTCAATAGTATTTTGTCTTTTTGCCCTTCTTCATTCAAGCCCAAGTAGAAATATTCTGAGAAGCTGGTTAGAAATATGAGTTCTTTTCTCTTAAAACAAATGTTTAAAAGAATGCTGTTCCTTATGGATTTGTACCCAGAAGTTTTTCTGTGTGTGGCTTAGAGGTGTTAAAACCAAATTATTGAAGAGTCCTTATGTTACTTGAATTACAGGAAGATTTGCAACTTTGGTCAATGAAAAGGCCTGGAGCACAATGCCGAGGGACATCTGCTGTGTGCTGTTATGCCACTGGTACATCATAAAACACAGAGTGGGGATCAGCCACACTAAAAAGGGAGCTCTCGGACACGACTGAGCGACTTCACTTTCACTTTTCACTTTCATGCATTGGAGAAGGAAATGGCAACCCACTCCAGTATTCTTGCCTGGAAAATCCCAGGGATGGGGGAGCCTGGTGGGCTGCCATCTATGGTGTCGCACAGAGTCGGACAGGACTGAAACGACTTAGCAGCAGCAGCAGCAGAATCCAGAACAAAACAGGTAACAGATTTTTCAGTCAGATAGTCAAACTAAAATATTATTATAACTGGCATCTGTGATAGAAAATAAACAAGATTTATATTCTCCATAGTTTTTTAATTACTCTGCATTCAGAAAAGTTTTTACTGTTAAATTTAGTACTCTTATCCAAAGATAGTGGTATCATTTCTTAAGACATCAGTATTAGATACTAAATCGTATTGTAACCTTACTATTTATCACTTCTTGTTTTATTATATTTGAAAAAAATTCCCTTGCAGGAATTAATATAGAAGTTTACATTTTATAACTAACTTGTAGATTATTTAATGTAGGATAGAGTGAATCACTTTAAAATTGACATTTTAAATTTTTTACTGTTTTTATTGAGATATAACTGACATACAACACTGTATTTGTTTCAGACATAAAGCACAATGATTTTAAAGATGTATACATTGAGAAATGATCACCGCAATATCTATTTGATATCTGTTGCTCAGTCACATCCAACTCTTTGTGACCCCAGGGACTATAGTTTCTACCAGGCTCCTCCATCCATGGGATTCTCCAGGCAGGAATAGTGAAGTGGTTAGCCGTACTCTTCTCCAGGGGATTTTCCTGATCCAGGGACTGAACCCAGGTCTCCTGCATTGCAAGTAGATTCTTTACCATCTGAGCCACCAGGGAAGCCCGTCTATGATCAAACATAGTTACAAAGTTTTTTCCTTGTGATGAGAACTTCTAAGATCTACTCTCTTAGCAACTTTCAAATATACAATAAAGATATACAAATATATAATATACAGTTACTTATTTCAAATAAATAATTTCTGAGAAGTATCTATTTTATGACTGGAAGTCAGTACATTTTGACCACCTTCACTAATTTTGCCTCCCCCAACCCCACTCAGTCCCCACTTCTGACAAGCACCAATCTATTAATTCACTTAGTAATGGATCATATATGATGGTTACTAGCTGTATTTTAGAAGGCTTAACTCTCTCCTTTATTTGTATTTTGCACATAGTGACCTCATAAAAAACCAGAGAAAATTTAAAGAAGGAATAATAACAATTAAAAACATGGGTATATTCTTTCAGCTCTGAATCATGCCATAAAATACAGATTCCCTAGACACTGCAGGACTTAACAGTGCAACTGAGCATTATTATTCAACCATGAGGAAAAGGACAACGAAAATTGGTTAATGCATAAACATGAAACAGTCCAGAAATTCTATTTATTTTACTGACCTGAAGAATAAAAAAATTAAGAGGCTTACTGAAGCTCCATGACAAAAGTGCCTTATCCAAGCTGCCCCTCATTAGGTAACCTAGCGGCATCCTTTGTAAATCTGGTTAACCCTCAGGATTATTTTACTCCTACTTACTCGGGAACTCATTTGGAATGCTACTGCTGTGGCTATAGCTGTCTTTTCCCATCCAAAAACTGGCATTGATGATAATTGCCTAGTCTTTACACTGCTTAGTTTTTCCAGGAGTCTTTGACATGCCACCTCCGTAATGTTTTCACCACCCATCATTTACAGGGACTACCTCAAAACTCACAAATAATTGGACCTAATTGAAAGTATACTCAAACCTTTACTGTATCAAAACAAGAGGCCAGAAACCAGTCGTGGCTCAATTATTGCAGAATGTCATAGCCACATTATTGTATCAAGAAAAAAAAAAAAGAAGAATTGACAAAAGGGAATGTGCTTTCAAAATATGTTTGTCTCCTTGAATTCGTCATAATAAGTTTCTCTTCTTTATTCCCAGTAATGAGGCCTTGTCTTCTCAGAGTAGCTGCTTACTAACTGCTACACTCAGTGTCCTTTATTATAACAACATTGCATTGAATCTTTCACAACTGGATAAAGTATTTCATCCTTTATTAGCTTCTTTCCTTCATAGACAAAGTACAGCCGCTAAAGATGTCATTCTTGTTCTTTGAAACAAGTAGATTAGTGCATTTTCTCATGGGGTTTGGCAAAGTCCTTCAACAGACGTGACTGGCAGAGGAAGAGCCTGAAGATGCTGGCCCCAGGGAATAGATTGCTGACTTGATAAATCTTTGGGTCATAAAAGGTCATCTCTTGATGTCTGGAAGAAAGATTGACTTACTAACAAATACCAGCAAGAAATCTTTCTGTAGTATAAAATACAAAGCAAGCAAACTAATACTAAATGACTATTTGTGTGCTAGCAACACCAATGGGCAAATGAACACAGTTAAGACATTTTCAATTTTCAATTTACTGTGAGTGATTTTTCAAATTATAAAGTCTGCAGAAAAACACATGCTGCTTGTATTTGTTTAGACTTTCAGTGAACTGTATGGGGAACAGTCAATTTTAAGCAGAAGTAATCCTAGCCACATCCTAAAAATGCTACTTTGGACTCTAGGAATAAAAATGATTTGAAACTTGCTTAATTTCTAGTAATAAAAATTAAAAAAGAAATTGCTGGAAATTAAAAATCACACAGACAGCTGAGGTTGAACTACTCATTATTAATTAATTCATAAACCTCACTGTAATATTTGGCTGCAGTGTTTTTAGCTTGAAAGAAAATAGTAAAAACTGAGATTAGAAAACAAAAACAAAACAAGGTGATCTAAACAGTTCAGCCCATTAGGACTACTCCACCATCCATGATTCCTAAATTTAGGAAACAGATTCTGCTTTGTTTTGTTTTTTTCCTTTTCTTGCTTTTTTATTTATTGTAAAATCAAGAAAGTGAAATATTCTAAGTATATGCTTACAATGATTTTACCATTAGGAAAAATGCCAGTGATATTGTCAGCGAATCATTTCCTTCTTTGTTTATATTTCTACCTGGATTTTTAACCACAGGTCATCTCACCCCTCAGCTCTCCTTAATGTCAGTGCCTTTTCCTCTATCCCTAGTGAATTAACCTCATGTAAGTCTTCAGCTTCGAAGCTGTGACCTAGGAAATTTCTTCGGTATTCCACATTGTGATAATTCTTTGTCTGAAAGAACAAAAGAGCATGAGTTAACCCTAAAAGAAGAGCCGTACTGAAAAAAGGAAGCAACTCCAAGCTACTAACCAAGGCAAGCCTCTATTATACCTCTATTTCACCTTTCCCAAAGTTTCATGTATGATGTCAATATCGTATATCTGCACATGCACACCGAGATTGCTAGATTGTGGTACCTAACAGTAAGAATTTCAATATAGGACTTTGTTTCTGTATTATTTAAACTCAATACCTGGATGTACCCTCAAGATTCAACTGATGTTTAAATATATATATTTAAACACCAAAAATATATATTTAAACTCCAATGTTATATTGTTGTTGTTCAGTTGCTAAGTCATATCAAACTCTTTGCAACTCCATGGACTGCCAGGCCCCTCTGTCCATGGGATTCCTAGACAAGGATACTGGAGTGGGTTGCCATTTCCTCCTCCAGGGAATATTTCAAACCCAGGAATCGAACTCATATCTCTTGCTTTGGCAGGCTAATTCTTTAGTGCTGAACCTCCAGGGAAGCCTCATATATATCACATACATTAATTCAGTAGCAATTTTTAAAATGAGGGAAATATTCTGTACATAAACAGATATTTGGAGGGCTGTGAATCATCCTAAAATTAGGGAAATATTGGGCAATATGGAATTTGCTGAGAGAAATAAAGTGAAAGGCTAAAATTGCATGAAGAACTTCTGAGATAAGGTAAAGATAATAGAAGGAGTAGCTATAGTTTTTGTTAGATCCTTTATATGCATCATCTCTAGTCCTTACACAGGGCTTCCATGGTGGCTCAATGGTAAAGAATCCACCTGCAATGCAGGGCATGCAGTTTCGATCCCTGGGTGAGGAAGATCCCTTGGAGAATGGCATAGCAACCCATTCAAGTATTCTTGCCCAGAGAATCCCCCGGACACAAGAGCCTGGACGGCTACAATCCGTGGATCGCATGGAGTCGGACACTACTGAAGCGACTTAGCATGCATTCAAGCTTGCTAGTCCTTACACAGCGATGTACACATTCTGACTACTTCTGCTTCACAGTTGGCATCCAGAGCTGTTTGATTACTTCCCTTAGGTCACAGATATTTTGAGAGGAGTAATGGGGCCTTCATTATATATCTTAAGACCAAATGCTTGATCAATCCAAAGGTAATAGAATCTTATATTTTTGAAATGATATAGAAAGTGTTAACAAGAGTATACAACTATAAAGAAAGAGGTCAAGATTTTCTTGACCTGAATGTGTGTGTGGGTTAGATCTTCAATGGGTCACAAGGACTGAGTGATACATAAGGAAAAGTTTTTTGGCAAAAGTGTTGTTTATAAATTACTGCCTGCGGGAGCGGGAGGAGCCTCAGAAGATGATTGTTTCTGTTAGGGCGAGTTTCTGAATTTGAGTTTAAAATAAAATTAACTTACAATATTCTGTTCTGTTTGGGATGATTAGTCACCGCATCTGGACAGTGAAAGAGGCTTCCACCCAAATATGACTTGAAATAACTGAATGAGACCAACATACAGAGAGAGCATTTTGGAAAACAACTCATGCAAGTATCTCATTTTACACAAAAGAAAATGAAGTTCCTGAGAATGGAAACAATCTTTGCCTGTCAGTCTATGTAGATGCTCACCAGGAAATCTCATACACTCCCTGTCACGTACTTTGTTCTTATTTGAGTCAAGCAGAACTTCTAGGTCTTTCTCCAAAGGCACACAGGCTATCCCCATCTGGTGGGAAACCCTTTCTCCATTTTGCTTCCTAGAAAATCCCATGTCACTCTTTTAGGCCAACAACAAAAGTACAGTGTATATTCTCAGGAAGATCAATTATTAAGTAAATAAATTAATCATATAAAAACGAGCCATTCCTCATATCATCCGTAGTTTCCTGATGGTAGTTGGACATAGGCATCTATAGCTCAATTCTGGGCATCTGTTGTGAAAATTAAAGGCAGAAACAATGACTCAGAGGAACTCAGTCAACAATATGGCTGAGAACTCCGAAAGGAGCAATGGACTCTTGCTTGGTGCATCAAATAAAGGACAATAAAAGATGGCTAGAGGAGCATGTCAATGGAAGCTCTAGCTGTGAGGTCAAGACAGTTTGCTGCGTTTTCTTAATTTCAACATGTTTATAGAAAGATCTTCCATTACATGAGATAACCTGATCATGTCTCTGCCTCTTGAATTTTGTGTATGGACAGCTGTAAATGATTATGTGACTGTACTTCCCTCATAGCTCAGTTGGTAAAGAATCTGCCTGCAATGCAGGAGACCCGGGTTTGATTTCTGGGTCAGGAAGATCCCCTGGAGAAGGAAATGGCAACCCACTCCAGTATTTTTGCCTGGAGAATTCCATGGACAGAGGAGCCTGGCAGGCTACAGTCCATGGGGTCGCAAGAGTCAGACATGACTTAGCGACTTAAATACTACTAGTATGTGTGAATGATTCATGAGAGAACAAAATTCATCCACAGAGTGGTCATTGTGGGAAATAGCAAAGCAGTAACTTCCTAGAAAACAACAATGCTTTATTATGATGATGATTTTTATATTCTTGTCTTTCACAGTTAAAATTAAAAAAAAAATTCATTAGAGAAAAATAAAATCAAATTTTTAAAATGTTCAAGTCAATTGTTAAAACCTCTTTTTTATGAGAAAGTAAGAAATCAATTATAATTTAGTTTGTCTACAACTTGTAAGCATATTTAGCAGCTTAGAAAAAAAAGTAAGCCTTTTAACATTTACGACTATTACATTTACCAAAAAAAAAGCGAAACAGAGAAAGTGAAAGTCACTCAGTCGTGTCCAACTCTTTGCGACCCATGGATTGTAACCTGCCCAGGCTCCTCTGGCCATGGAATTCTTCATGCAAGAATATTGGAGTGGGTTGCCATTTCCTCCTCCAGGGGATCTTCCTCACCCAGGAACTTAACTTGGGCCTCCCAAATTGCAGGCAAATTCTTTACCATCTGAGCCACCAGGGAACACTAAGGTGTCACAAATTGTTAAAAATATAAATGACCTCCATATTCCCACTTCTAATGAAAGTTCTTCATCTTCACTGAACACTACATCTAGTAGCATTTATTACCATTCCTTTATCTATAAAATAAAAATCCTTCTCTCAGCTGTTTTGAAGTTAGATGGGGTAACACAGATCAAGTGATTCGCAGATCTTGATAATTTTTATTTTACTTGTTTCACTCTAATGAAGCAAAAATTGTGACTAAAGAAGGTAAAATATTAAATTATCCTAAATTTATGAAGTAAGGTTGTAATGCCTCTTAGAATGATAAAAGGGAAAGTTTACATGGATCTAAATGAAATTTATTCTGTACATCAAGAAATAAAGATACTCTAATTTTCTATGTGTTCTTTAGCAAGGAAGGCTTTAAAATAAACAGCAAATTTGATTGCAAATAAAAATGGTGCGTGTTCCATTTCAACAAGTCAAATGGAAAATCAATGTATTTTATACAATAGAATGTGATTTATATAGTCATAATATGTATATTACTTAATACCACAATAAATTAGTAGAGAAATACACTAAATTTATTTCCTAACAAATTATAATTAGAAATGTAAATATCACAATTAATAATAGAAGGCACAGGCATTTTGTTACTTCATAAGTAGGAACTAATTTAAATATATTCATGCACTGTAAACTGTTGCTTGGTTTCTGCTCAGAGTAATTAGGCAACCATGAAATTAAAGGGAATAATTTGATTTCATTTCCCACCACATTATAATTCTTTTAGGGTTGGAACAGGAGAAATAACAGATAATAAGTGTTGTATTTTCTCTTTACATTGATTTACTATGATTTCTCAAATGCATTTTATTTTATAGTTAAACATACATGCCTAATTCCATCTACATATTACATTTCATTTTAAATATGGCTTTAAAATAAATAACAAATAGAATTTTCTATTATCTCTTGATTCCTGTTAATTATGTTTAAAGCACAATTTTTAAAGGGTGAAAAGAGAGTTTGCCTACCTACTTTACCTTTTTTATTTCTATGTTCAGTCCTCACCTTTCCAATGATAACTACCAAAGCCAACATAGTGAATCCTGACACAGGGCACCCGAGCTTCATCAGCAGCACTAACTTGGTTTTATTTCTATAGCATTTATCTTGTTAAAATATACTATATAACTTACTGCTTTTTGCTTTGGCTTTTAAAAAAAAGTCTGTCTCACTCATGGCAAGCTCCCGGACAACAAAGATCTTTGTCTTTTTGTGAATGTGTCTCAGCCTCCTTTTGACAGTGCTTATGGGCTTTCCTGGTGGCTCAGATGGTAAAGAATCTGCCCACAATGCCGGAGACCAGGGTTGGATCCCTGGGTGTGGAAAATCCCCTGGAGAAGGAAATGGCAATCCACTTCAACATTCTTGCTGGGAGAATTCCATGGACAGAGGAGCTTAGTGAGCTACACAGTCCATGGGGTCGCAGAGTCGGACATGACTGAGCGACAAACGCTTTCACTTTCATTTAATGAATAGATATCTTTGGTAATATTTTTACATTGAATCACGTTTTTGTTTATTTACTATGTTAAGGCAATCAAATATAGAACATTCAGAATGCTATTTTAAACGTAGGATGCATTTTAAAATTGTTTAGAAAAATGACTATGTAGTAATCTTATGATCTGTCAGTCAATTCTGGCCAAATTGAGAAGGGAAAATAATCACAGAGGTCAATATTAGAAGCACACATTTTCAATGTGATCAGTTTATTAATGGTGCAAATTTGAGATATGTCATAATGAGGAAAAAGTAAAATAGAATGCTTGGGAAATGCAGCATCATTAATTGGTTGATAATATTAACGAAAGGATAACTACCAATATTAAAAATATTTCATGTTAGGAAGGCCAGAGATTAGCTGTGAGTTTTCAAAACTATGTGTTTGGATGCTGCTGACATAAAATGGTGATTTTGGAAAGCTATATAATAATTTTTCCTTATACTTGCTCGTGCTAGTTGGCTGCGGAATTTCATATCATCAATAAGACAGAAATTTACAATAAACAGAACTGCTTCTGATTACTGTTCAGAAATGATAAGAGAGAGTTTGTCCTCTGTGTCGGGTGAGGGGGAGTTGGGGAAAGGATGGTGGATACTCGTGTGTGGGCATGCACGTGTGTGTGGGCGGGTACATACATATGTATCCTACAACTTGGTGAAGAGTTTATAGCCAACTTGTGAATCAATATAAAACCTTTAGAGGTGAAAATTGCCATTTTGATCTAAGGAAAAAGAAATCACTGAATTATAAGCATGGTCATAGGACCAGAAACAATGGGGTCAAAAGGAGTTGTTAACTGTGCACTCAGGAGTGGTGTCTGCAACGAGACCTATTATCACCTGAGAAGAAATTCAGAAAATGCTGGACAACATTCATGATTCTTAAGTATTTGTAAATTGTGTAGCTTTCCCATTTCTGCAGTTTCTTTTTTCTTTTTTTAATATCTTGTCATGTTTCCCATAATTATATGCAACAGCAGGCTTAAATGAAATGCCCTGTATGTTTGTCTTCAACAGCTCTAAGGAAGAAATACATTATAGAATAATCTTTCTACTTTCTAGCCAGCCTTGGGAGTAAATAAGCTTTCCAGTGGTAAATTAGAAGGAGGTAGCTGCCAAAAGCAGAGAAAATTGGTTGTAGTCCCTATGAGTAGTAACAGTAAAAGGAAAACTGGATAAGGTCTGAGAAAGGAACTTGCACTTAAATGCTTTAAATATCTACTTGTAGTTTGCCATCGTCTCTATCACTGCATATTACTCACAACAGGCCAATTCATACATTTCCTTCAATTGCTTGAAATGTATGTTTATAGACTCTGTTTTTAGCAGTGCAAACCCACTGTGGGACATACAACCAAAAATTTTAAGGAAGCAGGAAAACTAAGGTTCAGATTTGATTTCAGGACTGCAAAGGAATAAATGATTGCTTTGGACTTCTCTGGAATTATTATCAATCATCTGTTAACCAGAACCTCATCGCTCTATTTGGCATCATCCATTTTAGAGGAGAAAAATAAAACTAGTCTTGTTCAGAGAGCCTCCCTTTAGTTTCAAACTCTTCAAAGCAATTCACATTATTGTATCTGGTCAAATGTGGACTTAAATCAAATTTGAACATTTATTTCACCCCAGTATAGTTATTCTGGAACCCAAGGCACAACAGAATGATAAAACAAAGATGGGTAAGATTCTTATGGGTTAAAAAGATAAGCTTTGGCCCTGAACTCTTTTGACTGTCAATTGCCATTCAAGCCCCATAACTACCCTCCCACCCCTATTTTTCCGGGGATGCTGTGAATGATGGGCTTATTTTACTTGAGAGCCACTTAGAATTTTCTGTTGTGACCTTCTGGGGTTTCTCTTTATTCGGCCACCTGGAACCATTTATTACAACTGCTTTCACCTCTCTGACTCTTGAGTTCCCTTTGAAGTTTCACCTTTTGGTCTCTACCAATCTGGATCTCATTTTTCTTTTTTTTCCTGTAGTGACCATGGCTAGTGGCCTCTGCCAAGCAGAATGAAGGAGATTTTGCCTAGTGTACATCTCCTTAATTAGCCAGACTGGAGAATTTGCTCTTTCAGTTCCTCTCTCTTGAAAACCAAACAAGTCACAATAGGTTGGGTCAGCCCAGTGTGGTTACTTGACACTCCCAGCACTCACAACTGCCCAGTAGTCAAGAAGCATGATGCATCAGATGATACATGCTTATCTGAGCCTCTTCTGATGAAAATTTCTTTTTCTGCATAGAACAGGATGTGATCTGCAGAACTAGAGAGTAACTTTGTGAGAGCATAATATTTTATACATATATTAGTTTTATCCTAAGAGCCATCATGTGTATTTGTTGTAATCTGTATTTAAAATAACCTCAAGTAATGAGATATTTTAGAAACTTATAAAGGCAAAGAATAAAATAAAAAAAATCCTCTAGAATTGGCTTTAGGGTCAAAATTGTTTTAACCTGCTTCTAGTGCTTTCTAGGTAAGCATAATATCACACTGAGACAACACAGCAGAACCCTAGGTTCTGTAGGATTCACAATGAAATTGAAAGATTTCCTTGAAGACAAACTTAAGAGACAGTCGCCTTTGATGGCTGTGTTTACTCTGCTCCTAGACAAGTCAGAGCTGCCAGCTTGTGCCCTGTGATGGAGAGGACTAATGTTTTCCCAAAAGTTCTATGTGTTGTACATGCCTCAATAGCATCTCCCTACTATGATTTTGTCTGTATTCTAGGCTTCTCTTTTTTCCCAAGATATGAAATTTAGGTGTACTACAGAAGACTTTTAACTTGACTAATTACATACACAGACAAATAAGTTTAGAAAGCTTGTGTTCTAAATGATAGTCATATACATATTTATCTATGGCAGGAAACTATAGATGGCATTGTTTTCAGTTAAGGAGTTACTCTGGATTTAGAGGGAACAAACTTCTTAAATTCCACTGACTGGTGTAGCTCAGATGGTAAAGAATCTGCCTGCAATACAAGAGACTGGGATTTGACCCTGGCCAGGAAGATACTCTGGAGAGAATGGCAACCCACTCCTCTATTCTTGCCTGGGAAATCCCATGGACAGAGGAGCTTGGCGATCTACAGTCTGTGGGATTGCAAAGAGTCAGTCATGAATGAGTAACTAACAAAACTGCCACTACTACTCAAAGTCACAAATGTAAAAATACATGGAGAAACTTTGGACTGCACTTTAGCTGTTAGTTGTCCAATTGGTGCAGTCTAAATTTTCATTTGTATGACCTGAGGAGAATTGTAACCACATCAAGGCTACATCTTTAGTGTTGCTAGAGGCTCGTGGAATGTCTTTCCTCAATTTTACTTTCTTTATCCTCCTCTAATATTTCTGCATTTTATCAGGCAGAAAATGAAAAAAAATGCATTTAGATTACTGCTAGCTATTTTGAGAAGTTTATTACATATTGCTTTATGTTTTTATTTCTATACCTATCTCCGTCTTACAACTCCATTTCCTTTAAAGTTTTCTCTCTTTGCTGCTTGTTATTCTCCATTTTATTAGATGGTGCAGCATTGGATGCAGTTTCTTAATTTTAAAGTTGGCTTTTAATGGCTTTTTGCCGTTAGAAAATAAGTAAATGCTCTTGAGTTTTTTAAAAGAATTCTTTTTTTAATAAAATACTAATTAAGTTTTAATAGCTTAGCATATTGCATTGGTCATGCACTGTCTTGGTCAGATGTGAACAACATGGTGAAAACTGACTTTTGTTCTAAACTCGTCTCTATTAAAGAAATGCTATTTTCCTGGATTTTTTAAACCAGCCCTCACCCTCATTCATAAAAGAAAAATGCAAATAACAATTACACTAGGATATTATGCTAAACCTATCAATGTAGCCAAAATCCCCAAATTTAACAATATATTCTGTTGGTAAGGTGTGGGGTGCAGGGGTGGCGTGGAGGGGGTGGTATCTTCCTATATTTCTTGTGGCACTATAAGTTGGCTCATACCTTGAGGAGAAGAATTTGGCAAGTCTACCAATATAATCAATTCATATACCTTATGATAAGCAATTCCACTTCTGGGAATTTATCCTTCAGACACTCTTGGCACATATGCAGAAGACAAATACTCAAGGTCAGTTACTGGGGCATTGTCTTAATAGTAAAGAATTGGAAATAAACCAAACGTCTATTAGGTGAAGACTGTTTAAATTCTTTTAGTACGTCAATGCAAAATAATATTGGGCAGCCCTAAAGAAGAATGAGGAAGGATTCTATTCACTTATAGTGAAAATTATAATTTGACCTTATAAAATGAAAAAAAAGTAAGACATAGAAAAGTGTCAGGAAGCATTTAACAGGAGGCTTCCTGTGTGCTGTTTTGGTCTTGCATAAATCCTCTGTTCCTTATTAGCTCCTGAATGCAGGGGCAAGAGGAGCCACAGGCGGTTCCGGGAACAATAGGAATCTATGCATTACCTTCACTAGCCTTTCCATATGGTGAAAAGTAACCATATACAATTCTCTTCCCTTCTGATATGGAAAGTAGCTATTTACAACTTCCTCTCTTTGAGACAGATTCTAGCCTCATGTTTCCTGGATGAATTTTGATCCCTATCTCTGCTGAAAAAGCTATCTTGTAGGACAGTATATATATGCCCACAATATGTTTAATAAACACCTTTGTTCCACCAGAACATCGGTCCCCGTGTCTTTCTTCATCTCTCTCTCTCGCCCTCTCTCTCTCTCTCCTTCAGGCTGCTTCCACGGAGCACAGGTGTCCGCCGTGTCTATTACTTGCCTTGGCTTTCAAGACCTCTTCAAGAGGGCACCCTGGAGCCTACGTAGACAGTGCTAGCTCTTTGTCCTAGAGTTATACTGGCATACTGTGTAAACCAGGGAATATCAGCCTCTTTTCTTCCTTCTTTCTTTCACTTTCTTATTATCGACTCTGTACCACCAGGTTCCGGTCCATTAAAGGACCACAACAGAAAAGCATATTTAATATGTTCATTTTCTATAAAAAGGTAAAAAAAATAGCAATATATATTTGTTTATATTTGCATAAAAATAACTATAAACTCACACACAGAAGCTGTTATTTAATGACAGATGAATAGGATCTTTGGAGAAGGAAATGGCAACCCATTGCAGTGTTCTTGCCTGGAGAATCCCAGGGACGGTGGAGCTGGTGGGCTGCCGTCTTTGGGTCACACAGAGCTGGACATGACTGAAGCAACTTAGCAGCAGCAGCAGCAGAATAGGATCATAGAATATGAGTGACAAAAGAAGGAGTGAGATTCCCACTCTATTCCATTTAGTTCAAACATTTAAGTAGATTACTTATTATACACACAAACACACATATACACACATAGAAACACAACAGGTTGATACAAAATGAAGATGAAAATTTTTCAGAAAACCTGTGGTAAGTCACAGTACTACAATTGAGCATAGAATGCGGTCCTAAGGAAATTTCTGGTGTGATGGAAATATTTGTATCTTGATTGTGGTGATAGTTTCACAGGGGTATATATGTGTCAAAATTCACTGTTTGGTACACTTTAAATTGATGCAGGTTATTAAATGTAAATCATATCTCAAAAGATTCAGTTGAAAAAGCTTTATTATGGACCTCCAAAACTACTATAATTACTACTACTAATAATTGTTATTATCATATTGATATTTTATTATTATATAATATATATATTAATGATTATTATTATGAATTGTATAGAGACAACTCTATTATATAGACATCCCTTTTAGTAGCTACTTATACAAAAATGAAAGTATTTTTCCATATGCATAATGTTAGATCACATATGAAACCACTTAAAGTGGTCTGATTTTATCTATATTTATCAGCTCTTAGAAAGAAGGTCCACATGAGTATTCTATCCTTCCTAACCTGCTTCATTTTCTTCAAATGACTTATCATGACCTGACATATCACATACATCATTAAATATCTATCATCTACTTTACAGTTCAGTTCAGTCACTCAGTCGTGTCCGACTCTTTGTGATCCCATGGATTGCAGCACGTCAGGCCTCCCTGTCCATCACTAACTCCCAGAGTTTACTCAAACTCATGTCCTTTGAGTCAGTGATGCCATCCAACCATCTCATCCTCTGTCATCCCCTTCTCCTCCTGCCTTCAATCTTTCCCAGCATCAGGGTCTTTTCAAATGAATCAGCTCTCCCTTTGGAATAGAAGTTTTCTGAAGATGTGGACTTTACTTAGTTCACTGCTCTGTCCTTGGCACTTGATGTCTCTAGCATGTAGTAGGCACTCTGTAAATACTTGTTTACTTCTTAAGAAATGGATTAAAATAAGTTACAAATAAAACTCTTACAAAGTTGCCACATTGTAGAGTTAATTAACTCTCCAAATTAGCTCTGAACAGCCAAGGTTTCCTCTAGCATTGAGATGGATCATCTTGTCTTTGAGTTCCAGAAGAAGTGGTTAGCTAGCACATACAGGAGAAAGTACAGAAAATTCATTAGAATTACACTTTTAACAAAATGATATGCTTCCTGTATAATAAATGGAAGCTAAAGCTAGAAGGGATAACGACAGATTCACCTATTCCTTTTCAGGTCACTTCTGGGCATCAACTTTCTAAAGGCTCAGTTCAGTTCAGTTCAGTTGCTCAGTCGTGTCTGACTCTTTGTGACCCCATGAACCACAGCACACCAGGTCTCCCTGTCCATCACCAACTCCCAGAGTCCACCCAAACCCATGTCCACTGAGTCAGTGATGCCATCCAAACATCTCATCCTCTGTTGTCCCCTAGGTTTGATGGAAACCGGCAACAGTTTAACTTGCTCTATCTCTCTTGTCTGAAGTCTCTGTTTATTCAGTATGGTTTGTGTCTGTATGTGTGGTGTTTGGTGTGTTGCTTGTTTTACGCCTATCGTAAAAGTTAAATGCATTTGTTAAATATGCATTACATCTTAACTTAGATCTTAACTATTAACGAGTTCATGATCATCCTGCTTTTCGAATAGTTCAACTATTCATTTATGTGTTTATCAATATAATTTTATCAAGACCTACTAACAGCCTTAAAGAGATAGGAAAGTTCTTAGAGATCAGAATATCAGATCATCTCACCTGCTTCCTGAGAAACCTGTATGCAGGTCAAGAAGCAACAGCTAGAACCAGACTTGGAACAATGAACTGGTTCAAAATTGAGAAAGGAGTATGACAACGTTGTATATTGTCACCCTGCTTATTTAACTTATATGCAGAGTATACCATGTGAAATGCTGGTCTGGATGAATCACAAGCTGGAATCAAGATTGCCAGGAGAAATAACCTCAGATAGGCAGATAACACCACCCTAATGGCAGAAAGCTAAGAGACACTTAAGAGTCTCTTGAAGTTGAAAGAGGAGAATGAAAAAGCTGGCTTAAAACTCAACATTCAGAAAATTAAGATCATGGCATTTAGTCCCATCATGGCAAGGAAAATAGATGGGGAAACAGTGGAAACAGTGACAGACTGTATTCTCTTGGCTTCCAAAATCACTGCGGATGTTTACTGTAGCCATGAAATTAAAAGACGCTTGCTCCTTAAAGGAAGAGCTATGAAAAACCTAGACAGTATATAAAAAAGGAGAGACATCACTTTGTCTACAAAGGTCTGTATAGTCAAATCTATGGCTTTTCCAGTAGTCATGTACAGATGTGAGAGTTGGACCATAAAGAAGGCTGAGCACCAAAGAATCGATGCTTTCGAATTGTGATGGTGGAGAAGACTCTGGAGAGTCCCTTGACCAGCAAAGAGATCTAACCTGTCAATCCTAAAGGGAAAAAAAACCTGAATATTCATTAGAAGGATTGATGCTGAAGCTGAAGCTCCAATACTTTGGCCACCTGATGTGAAGACCTGGCTCACTGGAAAAGACCCTGGTGCTGGGAAAGATTGAGGGCAAGAAGAGAAGGGTACGATAGAGGATGAGATGGTTGAATGGCATCATCAATTCAATGGACATGAGTTTGAGCAAACTCCGGAAGATAATGAAGGACGGGGAAGCCTGACAGGGTCTAAAAGAGTTGGACACGACTGAGCAACTGAGCAACACAACTAAAAGCCTGGTACTGTTGTAGGCATAGGAAAATCAACAGGGAATAAAAAGCCTGGACTTGTCATCCAGAGTTCACATATTTTTCAGGAAGACAGGAAATATAGTACGTATAATCAAGAAATATTAAATGTGAAAATGATATCATACAATCTGTTATCTAGTTATTGTGTGGAATGTAGACTTTAAAAGGGGAGAATGAAAGCCACAGAGCCCTGTTAGATTTCTAAAGTCCTCAGGAGAGAAATGGCTTGATCTGCATGAGTTAGGGTATTAGAAATGGTAGGAAGTCATTGAATTTAGTGTGTATTTTGTAACCAGAGTGGATATTCTAATGAATTGGATGTGGGGAGTGAGGGGATAATAGAAGTCAAGAATGCCTCCTTTATTTTGCCCGAAGAAAGTAGTTTAATGATGGGGAAGGCAGTTGCTAATTCTGCTTTGGTTATAAATTTGATATGACTATTGGTACCAAATAAGGAATTCTGAGTGGAAAGCTGGAAAAAAAATGAAGTTTGATATTAACAGAGTGTCAGTGTTGGAGATAATAATGTGAAATTGATCAGCTAGTTAATAGTAATTATTCTATTAATATAGGATTTATAGATGGAATTGTAAAGCATGAGATAGTAAGATATCATCTAGAAAATAAATGAAGATCCAGAAAGTAGGTGGTGAGACATTTGAACCTTTGGTATTCCATTATATAAAGGTTTAGAAAGAAGAAGAGCCAGCAAAGGTCTCTGTGGAAGAAGAGCACCAAGACAGGGCATGTGGCTTAAAGTCACTTAAATATCTCCACCTCTATGTTCATTGCAAACCTATTCGCAATAGCCAAGAGTTTAAAAACAACCTAGTGCTAGTCATTCAGTCATGTCCAACTCTTTTGTGACCCTATGTTCTATAGACCACCAGACTCCTCTGTCCCTGGAATTCTCCAGGCAAGAGTACTGGAGTGGGGAGCCATTCCCTTCTCCAGGGGAGCTTTCTAACCCAGGGATCAAATCCAGGCCTTCTACATTGCAGGCAGATTCTTTGCCATCTGGGCACTAGGGAAGCCCCTGACTATTAATCAGCTATAGGAAAACAAAATTCTGCCATGTATTTGCAACATGGACCTTGAGGGCAGTATGCTATATAAAGTAAGTCAGAAAAAGACAGTTACTGAATGATTTCATTTCTATGTGGAATCTAAAAAAAAAAAAATACTATACAGATAGATAGCAGCTGGGTGATAGGGGAAATGAGAGATATTGATCAAAGTGTGTAAACTTCCAGTTATGAGTTGAATGAGTTTTGGGGACCTAGTGTACAACATGGTGGTTATAGTTAACAACACTCTATTAAATACTTGAAAGTTGCTAAGAAAGTGGATCTGCAATGTTCTCACCAGAAAAGTATAAAGAAAGTGAGTTTATGGATGTATTAGTTAACCTTACTATGGTAATCATTCCACTATATATAATGTGAATCAAATCATTACATTATACATCCTAAGCGAAAGTGAAAGTCGTTCAGTTGTGTCCGACTCTTTGCGACCCCATGGACTAATACAGTCCATGAAATTCCCCAGGCCAGAATAATGGAATAAGTACCCTTTCCCTTTTCCAGGGGATCTTCCCAACCCAGGGATCAAACCCAGGTCTCCTACATTGCAGGTGGATTCTTTACCAACTGAGCTATACATATTAAACTTAGTGTTAAATGTTAATTAAATCTCAATAAATCTGGGGTTAGAAGACAGGCAGGAAAAAACAAAACAAAATGAAAAAATCACCAGTGAGTATGTTGTTCTGGAAGCAAAACGAAGAAAATGCTTTAAAAAGGAGGAACTAATAATCTGTATTAAACTCTTCAGGAATTTGAACAATTTGAAAGTAAGAAATAACCATTGAATTAAACCAGATATTGGAGTCTGTAATCTTGATAAAAGTCTTTGTAGTCTTCTAGAATTTTGTGCCTAATTGGAATATACTGATGGATGGTGCTAGTTATAGAGAACCCACCTGTCAATGCAGGAGAAATAAGAAATGCAGTTTCGATCCTTGGGTGGGGAAGATCCTCTAGAGATGGAAATGGCAACCCACTTCAGTTTTCTTTCCTGGAGAATCCCATAGACAGAGGAGCCTGGAAAGCTACAATCATAGGGCTGAAAAGTCAGACAAAACTGAGGCGTCTTAGCACAAGAGACAGGGATTTGAGAGAGTCAATTCCTAGGGAGGTTGATTGTGGTTTTCAGTCTGTCTGCCACCATCAAAAAAAACTAACCAATCTGACCACATGGACCACAGCCTTGTCTAACTCAACGAACTATGAGCCATGCCGTGTAGGGCCACCCAGGACAGACGAGTCATGGTGTAGAGTTCTGACAAAATGTGGTCTACTGCAAAATGGAATGGTAAACCACTTCAGTATTCTTGCCTTGAGAACCCCATGAAGAGTACGAAAAGGCAAAAAGATACAACATTGAAAGATGAACTCCTCAGGTCGGTAGGTGCCCAATATGCTACTGGAGATCAGTGGAAAAATAACTCCAGAAAGAATGAAGAGATGGATTCAAAGCAAAAACAACACCTAGTTGTGGATATGACTGGTGATGGAATTAAAGTTCGATGCTGTAAGGAGTAATATTGCATAGGAACCTGGAATGTTAGGTCCATGAATCAAGGCAACCTGGAAGTTGTCAAACAGGAGATGACAAGCGTGAACATTGACATTTTAGGAATCAGTGAACTTGGACTGGGATGGGTGAATTTAACTCAGAAGACCATTATATCTAATACTGTGGGCAAGAATCCGTTAGAAGAAATGGAGTAGTCATCATAGTGAACAAAAGAGTCCAAAATGCAATACTTGGATACAATCTCAAAAATGACAGAATGATCTTCTGTTTGTTTTCAAGGCAAACCATTCAATATACAGTAATCCAAGTCTATGCCCCCACCAGTAATGCTGAAGAAGCTGAAGTCGAACGGTTCTATGAAGACCAATAAGACCTTTTAGAACTAACACCTAAAAAAGATGTCCTCTTCATTATAGGGGAATGGAATGCAAAAGTAGGAGTCAAAAAAATACCTGGAGTAACAGGCAAATTTGGCCTTGGGGTAGAAAATGAAGCAGGGCAAATGCTGACCGAGTTTTGCCAAGAGAACGCACTGGTCATATCAAACACCCTCTTCTAACAACACAAGAGAAGACTCTACACATGGACATCACCAGATGGCCAATACCGAAATCTGATTGATTATATTCTTTGCAGCCAAAGAGGGAGAACCTCTATACAGTCAGCAAAAACAAGACCAGAAGCTGACTGTGACTCAGATCATAAACTCCTTATTACCAAATTCAGGCTTAAATGGAAGAAAATAGGGAAAACCACTAGATCATTCAGGAATGACCTAAATCAAATCCCTTACAAGTATACAGTGGAAGGGATTAGAACTGATAGACACAGTACCTGAAGAACTATGGAAGGAGGCTCGTGACCTTGTACAGTAGTCAGTGACCAAGACTATCCGCAAGAAAAAGAAATGTGGAAAGGCAAAATGGCTGTCTGAGAAGACCTTACAAATAACTGAGAAAAGAAGAGAAGCTAAAGGCAAAGGAAAAAAGGAAAGATGTAATCATTTGAATGCAGAGTTCCAAAGAATAGCAAGGAGAGATAAGAAAGTATTCCTCAGGAGAGATAAGAAAGTATTCCTCAGTAATCAGTGCAAAGAAATAGAGGGAAACAATAGACTGGGAAAGCCTAGAGATCTCTTCAACAAAACTAGAGCTACCAAGGGAACATTTCATGCAAAGATGGTCTCAATAAAGGACAGAAATTGTATGGACCTAATAGAAGCAAAAGATATTAAGAAGAGGTAGCAAGAATACACAGAAGAACTATACAAAAAAGGTTTTCATTGCCCAGATAATCGCAATGGTGTGATCACTCACCTAGAGCCAGACATCCTGGAATGTGAATTCAAGTGAGCCTTAGTAGGAAGCATCACTATGAACAAAGCTAGTGGAGGTGATGGAATTCCAGTTGAGCTATTTCAAATCCTAAAAGATGATGCTGTGAAAGTGCTACACTCGATATGCCAGCAAATCTGGAAAACTCAGCAGTGGCCACAGGACTGGAAAAGGTCAGTTTTCATTCCAATCCCAAAGAAAGCCAATGCCGAAGAATGCTCAAACTACCACGCAGTTTCACTCTTCTCACATGCTAGCAAAATAATGCTCAAAATGTTCCAAGCCAGGTTTCAACAGTACATGAACCGTGAACGTCCAGATGTTCAAGCTGGTTTTAGAAAAGGAAGAGAGGAACCAAAGATCAAATTGCCAACATCCGTTGGATCATTGAAAAAGCAAGAGAGTTCCAGAAATACATCTACTTCTGCTTCATTGAATATGCCAAAGCCTTTGACTGTGTGGATCACAAAAAGCTGTGGAAAATTCTGAAAGAGATGGGAATACCAGACCACCTGACTTGCCCCTTGAGAAATGTGTATGCAGGTCAGGAAGCAACAGTTAGAACTGGACATGGAACAACAGACTGGTTCCTTATTGGGAAAGGAATATGTCAAGGCTGTACATAGTCACCCTGCTCATTTAAATTATTTGCAGAGTATCATGAGAAATGCTGGGCTATATGAAGCATCGCCAGCACGATGGACATGAGTTTGAGTAAACTCTGGAATTTTTGATGGACAGGGAGGCCTGGTGTGCTATAATCCATGGGGTCGCAAAAAGTCGGATACGACTGAGCGACTGAACTGAATTTCATCTCACCCGAGGCAGTATAAAATGTGAGGGATCATTTACCTCTCAGAGCTTCCTGGAACAGCTGGTGTCAGATTATGTGTGGGACTTTCTTGCTTTCTTTCCCTTTCCTTTTTTGCCTCCCAACTCTCTGCTTAGCTTCTCCAGGAGCACTTCTTAAACTTATCAGTTCAGTTCAGTCTTTCAGTCGTGTCCGACTCTTTGCAACCCCATGAATTGCAGCACTCCAGGCCTCCCAGTCCATCACGAACTCCCGGAGTCCATTCAAACCCATGTCCATTAAGTTGTTGATGTGATCGAACCATCTCATCCTCTGTCATCCCCTTCTCCTCCAGCCCTCAATCTTTCCCAGCATCAGGGTCTTTTCAAATGAGTCAGCTCTTCGCATCAGGTGGCCAAAGTATTGGAGTTTCAGCTTCAGCATCAGTCCTTCCAATGAATGTTCAGGACCGCTCTCCTTTAGGATGGACTGGTTGGATCTCCTTGCAGTCCAAGGGACTCTCAAGAGTCTTCTCCAACACCACAGTTCAAAAGCATCAATTCTTCGGCGCTCAGCTTTGTTTATAGTCCAAGTCTCACATCCATACATGACCACTGGAAACATATCACTTGCACCTAAATTCTCGACACAGGAAATTCTTCTTGGAGAAAAAACATCAATGCTTGATTTCAGCAATATATAATACCTTAGAATGAAAACTCAGTATATGGAAATGAATAAATTCTGTAATGCAATGGTGCTATGGTTTCATGAAATGTACAGAAGTGTTTTCTATTAGGATGCCATCTTGACCTATTTCTAATTTAATCCACACCACTTCTCTGTGTCAGAAATATAGATCTATTACAAGGAATAATTAAGAAAAGTAAGGAAATACTTTATATGCTAGTGAATTAATGAAAACTTGATTCTTCTTACTAGCATTTTCCAAAGTCAACTCAAAAGACCTATTCACAAGAACTATTATAAAATAATAATACAATAGCTAAATCATTTATGTTCATAATGCTAAAAAGCAATATGTTTTCTCTCTCCCAGTGTTCTCCCTAGAGTTATTAATTATGAAATCTATTAGCCTCACACACATAAATGTGTCAATGTTTTGAGAAGAATAATTAATACCAACAAGGAATTATAAAAAAATATACATTATTAAATTTCATAATATTTTAAATTTTATTGCTACAATTATTGATTTTAGTTTACCAGCATTGACATCTGTTAACATTGAAATTCCATAATACTGTTGTGACAATTTCTCACAATTTTAAGACTCTGAAGAAAAATTTTGTGACTGGTAAATTTTATACAAACTGTCTTCCAAAATTATTTCATGTATTTTTCTTATCCTGAAATCCATTATTTGCTATAAAAATTGGCCTACACCCCTATCATTATATCTTTCCTGATTATCAATAAACAAAACAAAACAAAACAAAACAAAAACTTTTCCTGTGTTTCATTAATTTTCTTTCCCAGGTTCTTGTCCATAAAAATTAGACTCTATCTCATTCTTTAAATGATAATGAATATTTGTACATGGCACATAAAGACTTTCTGAGGAACAATGAAAAATCTTTCTCTATATGTATTTCATGAATGGATCCTCAGGGACAGATGGTGACTGATTTCACAACCAGATATAATTGGACTGAACCACATTTTGTATATTTTTCACTTGAATAATACTATAGAGATAGCATGATATATTTTAAAATACTTTTGTTACATAATATTACCACCAAAGTTTTTTTTTTTTAAGTTTCCTTTCAGTTTTAAAATAAAATCCCTGCAAGTACTAAGAATAGAGCCATATGCATATATATTTGTTAAATGAACAAATGAATAAATAAGTCATTTCTGTAAATAAAACACAAATATCTTATTATTTGCCAACTGTGGTCAAAGATGCCTCTCTGCAGTAAGTTCTCAGATTTCAAATTAGTCTTTTATGATGAAGGGGAAACCCTGATGATTGAGACCAGATAAGGACCAACTGATAAGATCAGTTTAAGGTAATAATTAAAGAGGTGAGAATTGGGATATTATAAGGTGATTCCTACTGGGAAAATGTATTTTAACTAGTGTGAAATATATTCATATGTAAAAATATAATTTTTGGCTCAATTAAAAGAATATATCTTAAAATCCAATCAATTAAAATGTGGGAACTGTATTGGATTCTTAATTTTTATATTCTGTCTAAGTTATTGTTGGCAGCCATGAAAAATAGTGTGCATGAACCAATTTCCCAGGTTTCTTAGAAAAGATTGTCATTGCAGGGTATAATCTTGTTGCTAACTTAAAGGAAAAGAAAGCATGAAAGAACCATTTCCTGTATTATACATCAATGACAAAATATATCATAACTTACATATTGTGACAATATTTCATTTGTTGACTCTCTGCTTTGTTGATGTTGGGAAAGCGCTCCCTATGAGAACATGAGTGGTTTAAGGATTATTGCCTGTAAACCTCAAGATGAAACAGGAGTGATAATGGAAAAATTATATTCTGCTGGAAATCTCTGGAGGTTTTACTACATGAGGTATAATTGGAACTGCCTAGCAATCCAGTAATCCAATTTCCAAATCAAGTTTATTAGTCATAAAAAAATGGATACTTCAAATCCATCTTGGAGGGGTCTAAATCAATAACAACAGGAAGTAGGAATACAGAAAATCATCTTAATTTTGAAAGTTCCATTAGTAATAAATGCTTCTGAGGGAGAAGGAAAGACCATTCATATTCATTATTTGGATACTTTGACTTACAGATTTGACTTTTTAAGAACAAAGCATGATATTCTGTTGACATAAAATATTTTCTTAGATTTCTCTTACAGTTAAACTCCTTCAACTTCTAGATATAAAATTATTAGGGACAATCTAAGATGAGCTATGAACAGATACAATTCAAAATTTTCTGAGGCGGAGATATTCTCTGCAAATGTGTATTTAAATATAGCAAATAAATATAGCTTAATTATATTCTAAATATGAAAGAATCACTTGGAGCAAAAGGACATTAAGATTAATTTTTGATTTATATCAAATTAATATTCTACAAGATCTTCTTGAAAATATTTTATTATAAGCTATACAAAGATTTTCTTTTGCCAAATATATAATTTTATAAAATATAATTCACCTCAATTTACATACACACATATTTGTTTCATAATTTAAAATTACAATTAATTTTAAAATATATGTGTCTCTAATATGAAATAAATAGAAACAATAATCCATAAACAAACTCAGAATGTCTACAAAATCATGCAATTATTAACAAGAGTGGGCATTTGCTGTTTTGAGACGGAAGTTCAAGATCCAACAGTCCTAATTTAAAATAAACCTTTACATTCAGTGAATTTCTCTCTAAGCTTTGACTTTTCTCTGTATTGCCCTTCCCCCATGGCAGAGTGTGAAGTGGTTAGAAAAGAAATCATAATACCAATTCACAACTCCGGAACCCAACTGGGATCAGCTGTTAAAGATATTTCTGGTCAGAAATAAAGAAATAACCTTCTTCTGTGGGGCTTTTCAGCTTTGACAGCAGAAAATGTCTTCAATTTTGAAATCTGAGATGTCCAGAAAAATAATTTTCCTGCAATATTCTGACTCAAACATGTGGCTTTAGCAATAAAACATGGCATCATCATGATTTTGTCTTTTAGAATATGTATGTAATTTCCATGTATGCTTACTGAGTTTCAAGAATTAAAAAATGGAAAACACGGTGGTGTTCCCTTTAACAGTGCTATTTGTCCAAGAAATTTAGTTGTGTAGAGTATCCAAAATAGATTATTATTTTTTCTCATTTTTAAATTTAAATTATTCCCAAAGTGTGCAACATTCATTTTTTGTAAGGATTTTTTTCTGGAGAAGCAAAGAAGATAATAATCTCCAAATTTTCATAACTGTGTATTGCTTCTTGACTGAAAATGGCCCAGTAATTCTGAGAAATTATTTTACAACATAAAACTGATTGGATTAGAGTGTTAATGCAAATAGTATTAAATTTCTCCCAATTTTTGTCACCTACTTCAGAGAAAAAATTCTCTGGAAAACTTACAAAAGCAGTTCCTGTCCTGCTATACTCAGGGGTGACTCTGGCAGAAACAGGGACCCATCTAAAGAGGTTCCTTCTTTAGAGGGCCAGCCCCACATACTAGCATGTCTTCAACAGTCTCAACTGGGCCTTAAATTGGGAACCAGCTCCACACATCAGCACATGCAGAGTAGTTGTGGCTATAACTTTCAGTTAGTCAGGCCAACCCCAGCCACGGGTGCACTGCAACAGTTCCAAGCAGGCCTCATAGACAACCAGGGCAAAGACCAACCCCTCTACGAGGGTGTTGGAAGCAGTCACAACCAAGTCACACAGGCAGCGTGCCAGAGGTCAGACCTACTGGCCAGTGCACCCACAGTAATCATGGCTGGACCTCATAACCAGCCTTCCCAGGAATAACCCCACCCAGCAGGATGTCCAAGGCAACAATGGCCAAACCACCCCTGGTTCATTGCAGTATTATTTACAATAGCCAAGATAGGGAAGCACACTCTGCCCATTGATGGATGAGTGGATAAAGATGAGATACATATATCCAATGGAATACTTCTCAGCCAGAAAAACAAATGGAACTGTGCCATAAGTTACACCATGGTTGGCCCTAGAGTGTATAATTCTAAGTGAAATAAGTCAGACAGAGAAAGACAAATACTGTATGATTTCACTTACAGGTGGAATTTAAACAGAACAGATGAACAAACAAAACCAGAGACAGATTCATAGATACAGAGAAAAAACTGGTGGGTGAAATAGGTAGTATAGGGGATTAGGGAGAATAAGCTTCCAGCTGTAAAATAAATAAGTCATGAGGAAGTAATGTAGAATGTAGGGAATATCGTTAGTAATACTATAATAACTTCATATGGTGACAGCTGGTTAGTAAACTTGTGTTGATCAATTCATCCTGCATATAAATGTTAAATTGCTATGTTATGCACCTAAAACTAATATAATAGTGTATGTTAACTACTCAATTTAAAAAGAATTTACCAAACACTAGATTTAAACACATTCTATTCAATCCAGCTGTCCTGTTTGGTGTAATGTTTACAACTTCAGAAAAAAAAAAAAAATATATATATATTTCTCACTCTTGTCTCATTTTGTTGTGTCTTTTCCTTTTTTCACTTCCTTTTGTAAACAAACAAACAAAAAATCTATATAACAACAAATAAACCAAGAAAAAAATTCCTTTCATGCCGTCTATGGGCTTCCTCTTAACTACACCTGAATGGGCCCTGGCAGTATGTATGTATTCACACTCAGAATGCAGAGTTTTCCTGCCGCAGTCAATGGAGCAATAAATGTTGATCCAAATTGTGCTTATTAAATTGTATTTCATGGAATGAGAGCAGTCTTCTGGAAGCAAAGCATCTATGACCTGCACTGTGATGAGATGTGAATCTTCTACCTTGTGGATAGAGAAGAGTAAGAAGAATTTTACAGCAAAAAAAAAAGGAACAGATGTCATAGCAGTGAGAAACAACAACAATAAAACAAGCAAACAAGAAATAAAACAGAGAATATTGTCTGGTCCTTTCTCAACATTCCATTCCCAAGCTCTTGTTTCTTCTCCCAGCCTGGCTATAACCTGCCTTGAGTTTTGTTTTTTTTTAATACTCCTGTAGCAGAGTAAATGTTTTTTTTTATTTTCAGTTTGAAATATCCTCTATAAGCAGCCCAGATCCTCCCCTTTGCAGTGTCTTTCCATCCATGGAAATGAGGATAAAGAGGAGGCCTGGATTAATTCTTGACTCCCCAAATTATTAGATTGTGACTGTATAAAATGATCTACTTTCTGAGTCTTAGTTTCCTCTACTGGAACAAGTCTCTTAATACAGATTGCACAGGATTGGCCCAGGGGATAAATTTGGTGGTTTAGGTAAAGCACCTTGCACAGCTCCTAGCATGATTAATAAGTGTCCCTCTGCTTCCCTCTCCTTGTCTTACTGCATTCATCAAAATCTCAGGGCCTCAGTACAAAAGAGTAATTTTCTCTCTATTATATCCTATGCTTTTGTGGGGTTTTTGGTACTAGACGAGATAAGAGAGACAGATCATATATCATTTTTAAAAATCTAAAATATGAAGCTGGCAACTTCTAGCAACATTTTGCAAGTTGTGAACTTTAATGAAGCTGATTGCCCTCTGGCATCTCTGTCACTCAGTGTCTCATTCTTAGAAGTTCCATAGGCTCCTCTCTGTTATTTCTTCACATCTATGTTAGCATAAGAAATACTATCAGTTTCTTTGTCACAGAAAATATGGGAGCAAATTCCTGCTTCTATATTACTACTTATTAGCCAAATTTTCATGAGGTTTGGCTTTTCAGAAACAGTGGAAGGGGCTTACAAAAATGTATCCAAAGAAAAGGCAGAATACCGATGAGAAACAGAAACTTAGAAGTGGGAAAATGTGACTCAGAATAGAAGAAAAGGTTGGGAAAAGTATATATAGCGGATATTCTAACATGACATTTAGATAGTTGAAATTAGTCAGGTTGAGTTGAGATCCAAATTCAACTGACTTAGTCAGAAAAAAAAAAAGAATCATTGAGCTAATTAATTACACCATTGAGTTAAAACATATAATTCATATTAGAATGTTGGAAGATCCCAAATTTAAATGTTAATTTATGATTTAGTTTTTAGAGTAGATGACATCGAATCACTTTCACAACAATGGTTATGTTGAGAGATCAACTTCCTGTTAATGACCTCCTTAGTTTATGACAGATCAGCATATGGAATCTCAATGTACTTGAGAGTACCTTTACATCTTTATACCATCCGTGACAGTGAAGGCACAATTGCCTGCACTTACCACTTTCAGGATATCTTGTTACTTTCCACAGAGTTGTTATTGAGGCCAGTTTAGGTCGAGGTGATTCAGAGGGCACTGCAGCTAGTTGACAGCTGCCCAAGATAAGCCTCATAAATAAGTCCCCCCCCCCCCCCCAGTATTCTTGCCTGGAGAATCCCATGGACAGAGGAGCCTGACAGACAACTGTCTATGGGGTCTCAAGAATCGGACTCGACTGAGCGAGTAAGCACACACACTATGCAGCAAACTTGTCCAGCACTTTCCCAAAAGGAAGACATCATCTGTACTAGCTGGAACAGCAATCAAATCTATCCTCTGCTTCACAGAAATAATTGTATGGGAACATCCTCGAAAAGGTAGTAAAAGTAAAAGTCATTAGTGAATTTTTTTTTCAAAGATTTGAGAAAAGAAATCTCTCTCAAGAGTATGCACGCGTTATTAAGAGAGAACGAAGAGGAGTTAAACTAGAATGGGAGTTGAGCTTCAGGCAAGACTCACCAACAAAAATCAAATTTAATATTTTCTAGAGCTTACTGTATGGCAGGATTATTATCATAAATTAAGATGTTACTTGATACTTTGGCCACCTAATGTGAAAAACTGACTTATTTGAAAAGCCCCTGATGCTGGGAAAGACTGAAGGCAGGAGAAGGGGACAACAGAGGATGAGACGGTTGGATGGCATCACCGACTCAATGGACATGAGTTTGAGTAAACTCCAGGAGTTGGTGATGGACAGGGAAGCCTGGCGTGCTGCAGTCCACGGGGTCACAAAGAGTTGAACACGACTGAGCGACTGAACTGAACTGAACTGAACTGAAGATGTTACTGGCATGAACCTCAATGTATATATGGAAAAAAAGATGTAAAGTTTGAAGTTACTTGTTTAAAGCAGCACATCTCGTAAGTGGAACTTCAGTTGAACATATGCCTATATTAAGAATTTGTGACTATATAAAGTTAGACATTTCTCCAAAGAACTGTGGATTAACAACAGCCACATGAAAAAAAAAATGCTCAAAATAGCCAATTACTAGAAAAATGCAAATCAGAACTACCGTGAGATATCATCTTAGTCTGGTCAGAATGGCCATCATCAAAAAATCTACAAATAATAAATGCTGGAGAGGATGTGGAGAAAAGGGAATCTTTATTACGTTGTTGGTGGGATTGGTATAAATTTGTGCAGCCACTGTGGAAATCAGTATGAAAATTCTTTAAGAAACTAAAAATGGAGCTATCATATGATCCTGCAATCCCATTCCTGGGCATATATCTGGAGAAAACCATAATTCAAAAAGATACATGCACCCCAATGATCTTTTGCAGCACTGTTTACAATAGCCAAGACCTGGAAGCAACCTAAATATCCATAGACAGAGGAATGGATAAAGAAGATGTGGAATATTTATACACTGGATCATTATGCAGCCATAAGAAAGAATGAAATGTTGACATTTGTGACAACATGGATGGACCTAGAGATTATCATACTGAGTGAAGTAAGTCAGACAGAAAATGACAAATATATAATATTGCTTATATGTAGAATCTGAAAGAAAGATACAAATGAGCTTATTTCAAAACAGAAACAGGCTCACAAACATAGAAAACAAACTTATGGTTACCAAAGGAGAAGGGCAGGATAAATTAGGAGATGGGATTAACAAGTATACACTACATGTGTGGGTCCTAAATAACTTCAGTTTTGTCTGACTCTTTGTGACCCTATGGGCTATAGCCTGCCAGGCTCCCCTGTCCATGGGGCAGGCAAGAATACTAGAGTGAGTTGTTGTGCCCTCCTCCAGGGGATCTTCCCGACCCATGATCAAACCCACATGTCTTACGTCTCCTGCATTAGCAGGCAGGTTCTTTACCACTAGCGCCAACTGGAAAGCCCAACATATACACACTGCTGTATATAAAATATAACAAACAAGGACCTATTGCATAGCACAAGGGAACTGTACTCAATATTTCTAATAACCTATAAAGGCAAAGAACTTCAGAAAGAGTGTGTGTGTATATATATATATGCATATACACACATATATATATATATAAATTCTTTTTCATAGAAATCCTAGGTCTTCACCGATTGCTGTCAACATCTGAAAAAAGTTAATTTTTATAATTGCTCCAGTATCATAGATGATTGTTGTTTGAGATAATTCAGGCTCCTGTCTCTCATGCGTGACCAGAAGCAAAAGTTTCAGGTAACTGAGTTAAAATAAAAAGTAGATACAAAATTCTAATAAAGAAGGAAATTCTATAATCTGAATATAACAATGCAAAAGATAAAGGACGTTTATTTTTATCCCAGAGATACCAAAAGTGAATCAGGTAACATATGAAGAAATCTAGTTGTGGATATTGGGAAATTACACAGGGCAAGCTGTCCAACTTGATCCTTTGTCAACCACAGAACTAAGATTTCAGCAGACTTGCTTTTGCTTCTGCATTCACTTTGAAATCTTCCCCCTTCAATCTGTCATTCCCTTTGATACTCCCCATTTTGATTCACTCTATTATACACTTTGAGAACCCTGGAAATGTTCATTCTCTTTGAATCTCACTCTTATTCCAGTCATCCTTAAAATCTAGCTTCAAGTCTGCATCTTAAAAAAGTTAAATAAGTCTAGCACTAAAATACATTTCAAAATGTTTTACATATATAAAACTTGACTTATGAAAAAAATTTACAAATAAAATTTACTAAAGAAATTTGATGCCACATTGTTGAAATAAACCAACATTTAATTTTCTGTGTATTGTATTTGTAGATTCCCACTTTAATTTACAAGTAAATCAGAAAGTGAAATATATCAAAACTCTTTCACACTGCCTGTAAGAATTTCTGACATGCTTATATTATTTCTAAAAAAATAATTTTCAAAAAAGTCAATATTTATCTCACTCTGGTAATTTCTCTTTCATTACAATTGAGTTTTTAGATGGCAGTGTAATAGAGAAGGAATTTTGTATTCTATTACAAGTTAATCACTAAAGAGATGCTGCTTATAAGCTTAAATTATACATGGCCCATACCTGGAAAACTTGCCTCCCAAGTAATGAATATTAACCTAGAATATCTTCAATGAAGCTAATCAATATTAAATTTTATAAGTACATATTTTTATTTTTTATTCTTCTTCTTTTTTTTTTCAGTTCTACCAGTTTATTGCTACCAACCCATCTCCCTCCACCCTCATGCACGCATGCTCAGTCATATAACCCCATGGACTGCAGCCTGCCAGGCTCCTCTGTCCATGGACTTTTCCAGGCAAGAATACTGGAGTGGGTTGCCACTTCCTTCTGCATATTTTTCATTCTTAAATTTTCACTCTTATGATTTTAACTTTTACTTTTCCTTTAATAATGAATAATAATGGTATATATGAGGTTTTTGAGATTAAGTATTAAATGTTTTCCCTTTTGCTATTCTATAACATTATCTGTAATTTTTGTTGTTGTTATATAGTGAAGAAATTCAGTTTGGCTTCTCAGATCTGTTTACCTTTTTTGTATGCACTATGGAATATCAGTTATCACCTTGCATAATGAACAGGGAGTGATTCTGCTTGAATCCCTTGTGCCTTTTTGCCTAATCAATATGTGTATTAGTTTGCTAGAACTGCCATAACAAAATACTATGAACTACATGGTTCAAGCAAAACATTCTTTTTTTTTTCTTCAAAATTTTGAATCCTTAGGAGTCCGTGATTAAAGTACCCATATCTTTGGTTTCTCCTGAGGCCTTTTCCTTGGCTGTAAGATGGTCAGTTTCTCTCTGTGAGTTCAATGATCTTTCCTCTGTGCATCTGAATCCCTGGTGTTTCTTTATATGTTCAGATTTCTTCTTCTTAAAAAGACACAAGTCAGAAGACTAGAGTCTAGGCTAATGTCCAAATTTTAAGTTAATAACCTCTTTAAAGACCTTATCTCCTAATACAGTCATGATATGAGGTGTTCGGGGCTCGACATATGCATTTGGAAGGAGCATGATCCAGCTATAGCATTATTATGTAACATTTATATATAATAATGTGTGTGTTCATGTGTACGTACTTGTATATATTTATTTGGAAAATGCTATATAGGCTTTTTAAATTAAAGTATAATTGATTTGCAATATTATATTGCTTTAAGTTGTACAACGTAGTGATTCAATATTTTTTAAGATTATAATCCATTTAAAGTTATTAAAAAATATTGATTGCATTCCCTATGCTGTACAATATATCCTTGTAGGTTTTTAACTTTATTTTATAAATACTAGTTTGTACCTCTTATCTACCCTTATTTTGCTCCTTCTTCCTCTCCCCCCACTGGTGACCATTATATCTGTGTTCTTATTGTCTATATCATGTATGGAGACCAAAGCCAAACTAGCCTACTAAATTGGGGGATGAGAGGGGACTGGCAGAGGTGAGTCTAGCTGGTAGGCAGACAGAAGCCAGGTGACTAAGGTGTGCTAAAGCTATGCTTAGGAGCTTGGGTAGCATTTCATCAGTAATAGAAAATCATATGTGATTTTAAAGAAAGGTTTGTCAATATCTTGTCCATACTTTGGAAAGATTAATCAATAGCAAAATGGAAGACAGACAAGAAGGGATGAACCGGGGTCCAACTGGTAAGTGATTTAGTAAGCCAAGAAAAAAATGATAACATGCAGAAATAAATGGTGATAATAGAAATGGAAATGTTTTCTTATTTTTACTATTCTTTTATTTGAAAAACATTTTTACAATAATATAGCAAAAATGTATTATTTCAGATAATTAACCTTTAACTAGATTTAGTAGTCTTTAAATGTCCTAACAACATTATGCAAATTTATTAACAATGATGAATTTATTTATAATAAACTTATTTTAAAAATACAATACTTCATGTGGTTTACATTAAAATCCATAGATGTAATGAAGCCAATACCCTTAATACAAAAAGAAAATTTTAAAAATTAATAAGAAGAATAATACATATGTAGCCAACATAAAAGATATCCTTTGAGACACACACTATACTTTTTAAAATAAAATTTATTTAACTTGTCAGCATCCTTAAGTTATGTACTATCATGCCATCTTACAGATAATGATATTTCCAAAGGGTTTTAGACTCTTCATTTTGGAGCTGGCTGCTAGAATGAGTTTCCTAAGAAACGGTACATCTTTTATTTGTCTTTACACCACAAACATCTAGCAAAAACTGCCTGAAATGGTGGAAGAATAACAGCAAATCAGCTCTCAATTTCCTAATAGCTGGATTAAAGCATATTATGGAATTTTTACCTCTTTACCTTCTTTTGCTCTTTTCTTATATAAGGGAGGGTGACAAAACTAGTATGAAATGGCTCCTCATAGGGAAAAAATATACACAAAATATATATAACACTTTACAAAGGTTTTAGTCCTGTTCCGTAGAAGGTCATGCCTCATCAGCATCTGGCAAAGGACAAAGTCATAATTTTAATTAATTTTTTCAATCCATTGACTAACTCATTTTTTTAACTGCCAATCTTTTAGAACCTCTGTTCAAAATTGAGAAAAGATAATTTTCATCAGAAAAGTGTAATGAGGAGCATTTTTCTATTAAAATGAAATCTGATATGTGCTAAAAGCAATGAAAGCAAAGAGGACCTTGATTACAGAGAGGAACCCAGGAATGACTTTCCAGAAATGGTAACACTTAGGCTATAACTTTTTTTTTTTAAAGAATGAGAATAAGATTTATGTAAGTTAAGGGAAAGGAAAGACTATTTGTGAGTGTGGGGTGGGGCGGGGGGTGGGGCAGAAAAATGATTTCTTCAAAACCTTTTTCCCTTCAGAGAATTTTAAGTAGCTGATATGATTAGATCTCAGTGGGCATGAATTTAGGACTTAATAGGTTTTGAGACCAAAGTGAAAGTGAAAGTGAAGTCGCTCAGTCGTGTCCGACTCTTTGCGACCACAGGGACTGTAGCCTACCAGGCTTCTCTGTCCATGGGATTTTCCAGGCAAGAATACTGGAGTGGGTTGCTATTTCCTTCTCCAGGAGATCTTCCTGACCCAGGGATCGAACCTGAGTCTCCCTCATTGCAGGCAGACGCTTTACCCTCTGAGCCACCAGGGAAGCCCTTGAGACCAAAGAGATATACCAAAAACAAAATAAAAAACAAACCACCTCCCAAAACAAACAAACAAAAAAAACAACACATTTACCAGTATCCTTGTATGCGGTGCAAGGAGTTGGGATTTAATTTAAAATGTATGGGTTTTATTCAAGAAGTTCATAGATTTGGATTTTATAAAGATCACTATAGCGACGCAATGTAATATAGGATCATGTCATTGAAACAAAATATAAAGAGACAAGGAGACATGTCTTTTGCAATACAGGAGAGATTGATGAATTAATAAAATGGTAAGAGAATGGAAAAGACAGAACTTGAACTGGAGTGGAAGGAAAGGGAAGCAAGCAAAAGAGCACATTTATAAGTGGTCCTTCTTTAAGAGATGTTTAAACAAAAACATTTAGATAAAGAAAGATCAGAATAAGACAAAAAGATGTTGGAGAACTCAGAGGGGAAGTCAATCTCTTTGACATCAAAGAAATTAGTGAAAGGATGAAACGTTATTAGGCTAATTCCCCTGGTATTTTGCAGTCCATGGGGTCTCAAAGACTTGACATGACTTAGTGACTGAATAACAACTGGAAACTCAACTGGGCTCCTGTTGCAACTTGACCCGTTTCCATTCCTATGAACATTTCCATAATATTAGACTCTAACTATGATTCAGGGAGGTACAGGACAGTTTAGCTGTTTCAGCCACTGTTGTAAAGAAGAACAGAGAGAAATGTTCTAATTAATCTGAAATAATACATAAGCTGGAGTAAACCTATGTATTTGACCTTTTGTGTATCTTAGATTCACCAGTCCAAAGCAAACTATATTTGAATATTTTTGTGTCAAAAAACTGATTGATACTAAAAGGGAAATAGTGAATTCCAGCCCCTCGGGTACTTCGAAATTGCTATGGTTTTCATTTATTAGACTACATTCATGACTATCAAGATCAAATTTTGTAACTCATGCTCAAATCACTATAGAAGGTTAGAAACATATCAAAAAAGGCAGAGTGCTGTCTAGAACTGTACTCTAAGAAAATCACAGAGCACTTAGGAAAGAAGTAGGAATTCTTTCAAAGATCCCACGGTCTTACATAACAACTATATATATTTTTGTTTTGAGGTTTAAATATGTATCTTTATTGTGATGAAAATAGCTGTTTACATCACAGCACCAGACAACATGAATTAAAAAAAAAAAAAAGATGTCATTAGGAGTGTAGGTTCTGTGGAATTATTAATATGGAACCAGTTTACTTCTTCATTAACAATACAGAAAAGCCAGTTTCTATTAAGGAATAAAAGTAAATGCAAATATGTCATTTTGTAGAAATCTTTTCTTAATGAATTCTGCTACATTTCTAGCATTTCTGTGCAGTATCAGCTTCTTGACCTTTTCTTGTAGTATGTTATGTTATATCTGGGATATTTTGTTGTAATTACTCTTATACCATCTAATGAATGTCACTTTGTGACCCCATTCAAACTATTCAACCAGAAGCTGTCACTGGAATTTGCTTTATTCCTTACTATCTTCTCCAACAAAATATTACCTAAGTATTTCTAAGTAAATATTTGTGTGTGGGGGGCAGGGGGCAGGGAGACAAAGGACACTGCAATGCAAGGTAATAGTTCTCTCACCTCCAGTAGCAATGGATACAGTTTACATTCAACATTTCTGTTTCATTCAATGCTATTATCTCCCAACCTGCATCATTCATTGCCTTTCTATTGCTGCCATAATAAACCACTACAAACATATTGGCTTACAACTACATTCTGTTCTAGTTCCATATGAACAGTTGCGTGCTGTTCTAAACATTTTCTAAAATCAATCGTCAGCAAACTGCATGCATTTCTGGAATCTCTAGGGCAACTTGTGATTGTAGGATTGAGTCCTCCTTTTTTTGCTGGTTCTGAACTGAGGGATATTTCCAGGTTCTAGAAACTATAGGCATTCGTTGGATTGTGGCAAGCCACAATACAGTAAGTTCCCTACATATGAACAAGTTCTATTCCAAGAGTGTGTTCCCAAATCCAATCTGTTTGTAAGTCCAACATAGTTAGCCTGGTATTCAACAAATATAATCAGCTATATAATACTGGACTATAACAGGTTTATAATACTTTTCACTCAAATATACATAAAAAGCACAATAAAGAAAACATTTTAAATCTTATAGTTCAGTACCTTGAAAAGCATAGTAGTACAACAGCTTCACACAGGGGCTGGCATCTAGTGAAGAGGCAAGAAGAGTTACTGACTGGAGGAGGGAGAGGAGACAGGAGATGGTAGAGCTGAAGGATCATCAGCAATAGGAGGTGGAGGGCAAGTTGCCGTTTCACTCATGCCTGACACTGATGGCACAGGCTGCTTCCTTGCTCGAACCAGATGCACATTTGCATATTTAAAAGTTTCCAACTCAAAGGTTTGGATGTTGGGGATTTAGTGTACATGTAACTGGAGTCTTCCTCTCATGCCCTTTGCTGAGAAACTCTTCTACTTTTCCCTTCCTTACTATATAAAGTAAGATATTTTCAGGCATAACGTCAGTGGGTAAAGATCATGGGGATCAAAAACCTGCCTACTGCACATGAAAAACCTCAAGTCTAGTTACACATTCTGATTTTATCATCTATGAACACTTCTTTTATTTATGGACATACATACATGTACTGGGCTTCCCAGGTGCCTCAGTGGTAAAGAATCCACCTGCAAATGCAGGAGACATAAGAAACAAGGGCTCAGTCCCTGGGTATGGAAGACCCCCTGTAGGAGGGCATGGCAACCCACTCTAGTATTCTTGCCTGGAGAATCCCTCGGACAGAAGGAGCCTGATGGGCTACAGTCCATAGAGTCCCAAAGGTTTGGACACAACTAGAGCATTTAGCACACATGCAAACATGTAATATTAAATTTTCTTGTAATTATATTATGTTCCTCCAGTAAATCCATCTCTGAAAGTACTTTAACATACTTTTTTTTACTCAAAGCCATTCTTTTTCACAAAAACTTTTTGACCTCTAATTGGAATCAATACCTCTGTCTGCTAGAGTTCTCAGGGAGTAGGATGAATAAGACAAATTAGGAAAAAGGACTAAGATTTATTCTGTGTCTACAATATGCCAGGTGCTTTAAACACATTTGTTGCACACACCTAACCAATGAAGTTGGCATTATTAATCTTACTTAATAGGTGGAAAATGCCCCAGAGAGTGTTGTTCGTTTCTCTGTTACTGCATGGCTTATAAATGTAGGAGATAGGATATAACTGCTGATACAGTTGTCTGTAAAACATCTGTGATTTTTCTGCTGCCTAGTGAACTTTTCCCCTGTAGATAGCCCCTATCAGAGCTAATTGAATGCAAAGCCCTAGATGTCAATAGTCTCTCAAACTAAAATAATTTGAGCCACGATTCCACATACTGTGAGAAGTCCAGTGCTCAGGAAACTTTGGAACTGTGCTTTGCTAACTTCTCACGTAGTAACTCACTTTGGCACCAGCCCCCTAGCAGTCCTTGTTTAAATGTGAAGTCCTATGGGTGTTTTTTTTTTTTTTTTTTTTTAATGCAGGAGACACAGGAGACTTGGATTCCATCCCTGGGTCAGGAAGATCCCCTGGAGAAGGGAATGCCAACCCACTCCAGTATTCTTGCCTGGACAATTCCATGGACTGAGGAGCCTGGTGGGCTACACTCCACTGGGTCACAAAGAATTGGCCATGACTGAGTACATCAGCACATATGGGTGTGGTTAGGAAGTATCTCATATCTGCTCCTGGGTCTTACATAGAACCTAAGTCGTCTATAGAGTCATGCCTGTGTCTTGCCCATTGTCCTCCTATCCGGCAGCCTCGGCTCCCTCTCTTCGGTGCTTTTTTCAGAATTTTTCAAAGCATCAAGAATGCATGACTGTTGTGTTTAAAGTTTCTTTTCCTGAGGTTTGGGGGAAATAAACCTCAGGAAAAATATCTTAAACACAACAGTCATGCATTCCTGAGGCTTTGCAAAATTGGGAGAAATGGAGAGGTATTCCAAAAAGCATAGACAATGACTGAGAGCTAAACATGAGATATTATCATTCTTAAAGCTTCCTCAGTTGTCTCTGCCACCAGACTGCTCACTTGCTCTGTATCTCCTTGAACCCAATATGCTGTCAAGCATCTGACAATTGAAATCTTTCTCCCCAGATCCTTTCTCCCAACTCCAGTTCTCTCCTTTTCCCAGATCACCTATAAAGTCTTATATGTTACACCAGTCATGGGAAAAAGGAAATGTCTAATTTATTATTCATGCAGTACAATTTGGAGGTGTGTGCTATTAAAGTGTTTTCCAAATGGAAAGAGCTACCTCTAATACAAACTGTGTACCTCCTCCTCTGAATTAGGATAGTTTATTTGTTTGTTTTTTGCTAGGCCACGTGGCATGTGGGATCTTGTTTCCCCAACTAGGAATCAAACCCATTCCTCCTGCATTGAAAGTATGCAGACTTAACCACTGAATCACCAGGAAAGTCCCCAGGGTAGAATTTGGTAAATATTTTTTTCATATGTTCTCCTCATTAATGTAGTGTGTGGAGGGGGGTTGGGAGAATGCACATGCATTTCACCACTAAAATGTGAACCCTTCATTTTGGGGAGAACATCTCACTTTTCTTGTTCTTTTACACCCTGGCTGTCTAGCCAGTGCTTTGTATGTTGTGATTTTAAAATTATCAGCACGTGAAGCATTCCCTTAATAGCCTGTTCCCTAAATCACCTGGGAAAAGACAATGTTGTGTGCTTCGTGGTTTTCTAAATGATTCTAGGATTTGTACTGATTTAACCATGCCTCTTCTATCCAATTACTTGCTTTAACTGCAATGATTCTTGTTTTATTTGTTATATTTTGCTAATCCTTAATTAATATGCCATTATAATACAAAACCAAAGGTTTTCTTGAAAAATAAATTGGTCACAATAGGCCCTCAAATTTAAAATGGATTTCATTTATTGCACAGGAGTTTTATTTTTCTCTATGTAAAAGTAGCATATGCTCAAATACATATATTCTTGCAAAGAAAGTTCTGCTTCAATAAAAATCCCTGGACATATTTAGTCACAACACTTGAAGTGAAAAAAATACGTTATTTATTTTAAAGTTGCTATTTTTCTTCTGTTTTTTTTTTTTTTTTTAGTGTGTTCCTGAATGCCTTGGGAGAGGGTCTAACAAAAGAATAACATTAAAAAGCCTAAACAAAATTTATCCTTACTGTATTTTCAGTCTTAATGATTCTCAGAATTAAGGAGCAGTGTAACAGAAAGTCACTTAATTTTTTAATATTTTGTGAATATGCAGTTGACATGAAATATTTGCTAAAATCCTATGTAATCCCATTTAAAACCTTTGGACGAATAGATTTTAGGTAGAATTATTTTGGCCTGTGCAATTTGCCATGGTTATAATGCCTCTTCAAATACTAACAGAGATGGTGAGTAACTTAACTGATTGGAAAGCATTGCACATAGAATTTGTAAAGCGCAGTGTACTTATTCGACTCTGGAAAACTGCCAAAGCAGTGGGCAAGCAAACTGCCAAATATGTGCATGGGGCACCCATGAATGACAGCCTAAAGTGCATGTGAGGATGTGAAAACAGGTGGTCTGGGAGGTCTGGTATCAGCAAAGCATCTGGGCCCTGAAGTGCGACTGCATTATATTTTCTACTCCCAAAGGAAAACAATGCTAATCATGAGCACAGAGGCTGACATTGTTCAGAACCCTTTTGTTTTGCAACCTTTGCAATGTATTAGAATAAAAATAGAACCATGCTTTTAATATTTGAAACCTCTAAGTCTCAACTGTAATTGCTTTGATTCATATCTATTCTTACAGCACTGTCAGTAATCCTGGGTGCACATATGTTAATATAGACGCTCAGTTTGGCTCTTTTTCACTTTTGAGGATGCACATATGCTAAATGGATGGGAAGGCTTTCTTTCTTCATTTTCAGTTCCAGATCTGACCCCTAATAAATGTTACAAAATAAATACTAATTAAGGACATAATGCATTTTTCTTGATTTCTTTGTTTTTCACTTTTCAATTGAAGGAAGTGGGGCTCTGAAGCACCATCTCAAACTGGTATTTTCTGGATATTGAAAACTAAATTGCTTTAAGCTTTCTAGAAATAGTAAAACACTGTTTCAAAATATGTTTGGAGAGTATTTAAGTGTAAGTTTGGACCAAACTAGGCAAAGTTTAACTATGCTTTTAAAAGAAGAAAAAGAATGAGCAAACAATAAAAGCCACTGGAATGGGACATTTTTATTTGCTTAATAGAGAGGGCAAATTACTTTTTCACTATATTTCAGTGATTCTCATAACTGAGCAAACCTTATAACCATGAGGGGAGGGCTTAAAATGTGGATGTGTAATATCTACATGTTCATGAATAATCTGATTTAATTATTTGGGGGCAAGATCCATGCTTCAGTATTTTTAAAAGCTTACCCAAGTGACTCTAATGTCCATCCAGTGTAAAAACAACTGCTACATCTGAGGTTCTAATTGAAGCTACTTTAATTATTCAATCCCCCATCACATATCGTGTGTGTAATATACCTCTCTTCTTACTTCTCTGGATTCTGTGGTACTGTCTTTGTTTTCTCCTTTCTTGTTCAGTGTTCTGCTGAGTGGAAGGGAGATTTTATTTTAAAAAAATAAACACTGATTTTGAAACAATATTATTATCAATTGTTTTGTTTGATGCTCCAATTAGTGAAAAGTGTGTGTGTGGAAGAGGTAGAACCTCTTACCTAAGTCTCATTACCACTGTATTGTTATCTGATAAATTAAATCGAAATGCATAATCACCTTTCCTTTGGGTTCTATTTGTGAGTTGATTAGAAGTTTGTCACTTTTTAGCATAGCATTTCATAATCAGAAAATTGGTCAAAAATTCAGAAAAAGCTTTTGGTATAAGAAACTTCTGAGCCCCTTCTAGAAACAAACAACATAAGCAATTGTCACCATTGGTATTACTGCTAGATACTTAGGTGTACTATTGTAATTTACACATATTGAATTTTAATTTTAACTCAATGTGAACACATACTCTGTTATTTGATACTTTTATCAAAACAATCTCCATTAAAGTTGAAACAAGCATTTAAATACTAAGTGTATAGCCTCTAAATATTACTAAGAAACAACAAAGAAAAACATCAATTTCTAAATTGACTTCAGTTATTTTTCTGAAGATTATTATCATCTTCCCTCTTCCTTACCCATCCCTCATTATGTCCTTTCTTCTTTTTTCCCTTTCCCTCATCCTTCCTTTATTGTAGATATAATCCTTAAAAAAAGAAATGCAGTAAGGAAAGTGTATGAAACAAATCACTTTCACCTTCAGGAATCACTTTCCCAGTTTTCTGAGGTTTACGCTCAACTTTGTTTTATCATATCTGTGTCCTGATTCTTGTTGAAAGCCAAAGTGTTAGTCACTCAGTCGTGCCTGACTCTTTGCGACCACAAGGACTGTATTCTGCCAGTCTGTTCTGTCCATGGAATTCTCTAGGCAAGAATAGTGGAGTAGCTGCCATTCCCTTCTTGGAGAAGGATCTTCCTTACCCAGGGAAGGAACCCGTATCTCCTGCTTTGCAAACAGATTCTATACATTCTGATCCATCAGGGAAGCCCTTCCTGATTCTTGTTGGACTTGCATTATTCAGACCATTCTTGGGCTATGCATCATATCTGCTGTATCTTTAGAAATCAGGCTATATTCTCACTGCTTCAAAATATATTTGTATGACTGCCTTGGTGGTTTGTGAACTATTTGTTGTTTTTCTGTCCCTAAGTCATGTCCCACTCTCTGTGACTCCATGAACTGCAGAACACCAGGCTTCCCTGTCCTTCACTGTCTCCAAGAGTTTGCTCAAACTCATGTCTACTGAGTTGGTGATGCCATCCAAGCATTTCATCCTCTGTCATCCCCTTCTCCTACTGTCTTTAATCATTCCCAGCCACAGGGTCTTTTCCAATTTTTTGGCTCTTCTCATTAGGTGGCCAAAGTATTGGAGCTTCATCTTCAGCATCAGTCCTTCCTGTGAACACTCAGGGTTGATTTCCTTCAGGATTGACAGGTTTGATTTCCTTGCAGTCCAAGGGACTCTCAAGGGTCTTCTCAAGCACCACAGTTCAAAAGCATCAATTCTTTGGTGCTCAACCTTCTTTATGGTCCAACTCACACCCATACATGACCACTGGAAAAACCATACATTTGACTATATAGACCTTTGCTGGCAAAGTGATGTCTCTGCTTTTTAATACACTGTGTAGATTTGTCATAGCTTTTCTTCCAAGGAACAAGTGTCTTTTAATTACATGGCCACAATCACTACTGTCTGCAGTGATTTTGGAGCCCATGAAAATAAAGTCTGCCACTGTTTCCACTTTTTCCCCATCTACTTGCCATGAACTGATGGGACAGGATGTCAAGGTCTTATTTTTTAGATGTTGAGTTTTAAGCCAGCTTTTCTACTCTCCTCTTTCACTTTCATCAAGAGGCTCTTTAGGTCCCTTTTGTTTTCTGCCATTAGAGTGGTATCGTCTATATATCTGAGGTTGTTGATATTTCTCCTGGAAATCTTGATTCCAGCTTTGAGTCATCCAGCCTGGCATTTTGCATGATATTCTCTGAATATAGGTTAAATAAGCAGGGTGACAATATACAGCCTTGACTTACTCCTTAACCGATTTGGAACCAATCCGTTGTTCCACGTCGGGTTCTAACTGTTGCTTCTTGATCTGCATACAGGTTTCTCAGGAAGTAGATAAGGTAGTCTGGTATTTCCATCTCTGGGAATTTTCCACAGTTTGTTGTGATCCACACAGTCAAAGGCTTTAGCGTAGTGCATGAAGCAGACATTTTTCTGGAATTGTTTTTCTATGATCCAAGGATGTTGGTAATTTGATCTCTGGTTCCTCTGCCTTTTCTAAATTTATCTTGTACTTCTGTAAGTTTTTGGTTCACGTACTATTGAAGCTAAACTTGAAAGAATTTGAGCATTACTTTGCTAGTATGTGAAATGAGTGAAATTTTATGGTAGTTTGAACACTCTTTGGCATTGCCTTTCTTTGAGGTTGGAATGAAAACTGAAGATTTCTAGTCCGGTGGCCACTGCTGAGTTTTCCAAATTTCCTGACATAAAGGGTACAGGTCTTTAACAGGATCATCTTTTAGGATTTGAAATAGCTCAGCTGGAATTTCATCACTTCCACTAGCTTTGTTCATAATGATGCTTCCTAAGGCCCAATTGACTTTGCACTACAGGATGTCTGGCTCTAGGTGAGTGACCATGCCATCATGGTTACCTGTGTCATTAGGACCTTTTTTGTACAGTTCTTCTGTGTATCCTTTTCATCTCTTCTTAATCTCTTCTACTTCTATTAGGTCCTTCACATTTCTGTCCTTTATTGTGTCCATCTTTGCATGAAATGTTCCCTTGGTATCTCCGGTTTTGTTGAAGATATCTCTAGGCTTTCCCATTCTCTTGTTTTCCTTTATTTCTTTGCATTGTTCACTTAAGAACATTTTATTATCTCTCCTTTTTATTCTTTGGAACTCTGACTTCAGTTGGGCATATCTTTCCCCTTCTCCTTTGCCTTTCACTTCTCTTCTTTTCTCAGCTATTTGTAAAGCCTCCTAGACAACCACTTTGTTTTCTTGCATTTCTTTTTCTTTGAGATGGTTTCAGTCCCTGCCTTCTGTACGATGTTATGAACCTCCAACCATATTTCTTCAGGCACTCTGTCTATCAGATCTAATCCCTTGAATGCATTCATTACTTCCACTATTTAACCATAAGGGATTTGATTTAGGACATCCTTGAAAGGCTTAGTGGTTTTCCTATTTTATACAACTTAAGCCTGAATTTTGCAATAAGGAGTTCATAAACCACAGTCAACTCCAGGTCTTGTTTTTGCTAACTGCGTAGAGTTTCTCCAACTTTGACTGCAAAGAATATAATCAATCTGATTTTGGTATTGACCATTTGGTGATGTCCATGAGTAGAGTCATCTCTTGTGTTGTTGGAAGAGGGTGTTTGCTGTGACTAGTATTTTCTCTTGGCAAAACTCTGTTAGATTTTGCCCCACTTCATTTTGTACTCCAAGACCAAACTTGCTGTTACTCCAGGTATTTCTTGACTGCCTAGCTCTCTATTCAGGCCAAAATTTTGTAAAGTGTTAATAGTAAAACAAATAGCCTGTTATAAAATATATTCATCTTGGTCATTATACTTTATGACACCACAAAAATGTTTGCAGCAGTTAGGCAGAATATGAAAAACAACAAAGGAGAAGTTGAGGCTGATTCCAGTAGCTTTATTTAGCCATTATATAGCAAGATGTGATCTTCAACTTTGTAATTCCCAAACTGATATTATTAATTTATCCAAAGATGACAATTTCAGTGAGGTGACTCACATTTTCAGTTTACAAGAGACTGATATAATAAGAGAATATACAAAGATTATCTATAATAATCACATCTTATTGTTTATTATTCCTCAGTGAAATGACAGGACTATTTATTGACCACTGTAGCCTCAGTTCCTAGACCAATGCCTGATACACATTTAAGCATCCAATGAATAGTATAAGTATGAGTTTGTAAAATAAACATTTCATACTGTGTTATAAAGTCCTCTACTTAACTGTGTTATCCACCAGAGTTTAAATTTTGTGCTGGTAGGAAACATATTATTCACATGTATAATGCTCATTCTAACACAGTGCTTTCAGTAATTTTGTAAATGATTTTCTGCAGAAGTTAGAGTTTAAATTATAATGATAGAGATGATAATGTTGATGATGACAAGGTATCATGTAAGGATGATGACTGCATGCTGGGGAGAGAAGAGAAGTTTTAGATCATTTTAGAAAAAAAAAAAAATATGTTATTAAAGAAATGTGAAGAAATTACCTAGTGGTTCAGGTACTTTTTGACATTGCAGTCTTCATATTTAAGAAAGTTAATTTAATACCTTTGCATAAGTTTCTCCAGCAGCATTCAGCTTCTCAGTTGCACCCAAGGAACACACAAACACTCAGTTATAACCAGGGCTAGATTTTGCTAATGGGAAGGAGAGAGACAGAGTTGGGAAGCAAGAGAGAAAACAAGTGAACCAAATATAGAATGATTAGTGAGTGAGAAAGCTGAACTGAATTTATATCAAAGAATCTGAATTTTTGAGAGAGCAAATGAGAAGTTCAGCATTGAAATAATAATGAAAAAACAGCAAGTGTGTCTCTGTCATCTAAATACTGAGTTGTGTGAGTTGACTGTTTGTCAAACAATGTCCCAAAAAGTCTGTAAAAGAAAGTGGCTTCAAGAGATAGTCAAGTGTCCTTTGGGGCATCAAGATAGGAGCAAAATTTTTAAGAAATATTTGGAAACATGGAGTATTTTTTTTTTTTTAATAAAATCAGAGTTTCTAAGGGAATAGGAAAAAGATCTGGGAGAGAAGGAGGAAAAGAGAGAAAAATGAAATTATAGTAAGAGATGTACAGAAAGTACAGACATCAGAATCTTTTGATGGATGGACAAAATATTCTGTCAGATGGACAACCTGATGGTGACTGCAATGGGCAAGACTGTGAGGCACGTGGATTGTAGATCCACAATGAGCAGGAGTTTCAAAGTCTTGCTACCCCAAAATGAGATTCGTATGTCCTCCCTGTTTTCTTCGAAGTCACTGAAAAGTTGTTGACTAAAAGGGACTGATCATATATATTTGATCCTGGCACAAGAGAATTTGGTCTTGGATTTACCATCAGTGCTTATTATAACCCCTCTTATTGTTATCCATCTACAGGGTAAAGACAACTATGCTCCTGCCTTTGAGCTTTGTATATAAAAGGGAAGACACCATAAGCTAAATGTATTGTTCAGCTTAGGACAAACAGATATAAAAAGCCAAGGGCTAATCAGTTGGATTAGATGAGACTATCTTTGAGTAATAACAATCAAGTTGTATGAAGCTCCAAAACTTTTAAAAACATATATATACATAAATATATATATATTTGTTTATTTTTCATTTTTGTGCAAAAGTTATTTACATGCATTAATTATTTATGAGAACAATTTTTAAAACTTATTCTTCAACCTTTATCTTAATATTAATATTTGTCTAAATACTCTTTATTATTTTTCCCAGAACCATAGCTAAAATTAAAGCATTATCAGGCACAATAATCAGAGCATAACTAAAATCCATTTTAGCTATAAATGAGACTTCTCTGTGTTAAATTTCAATGCCATAGTAAAAAGGTTATAATCATTTATTATGTGGAATTAAGAACCAAATTTTACTAATGGTGCAATTTTCTTGCTAATTTATTCTTTACTTAATAGCACATAATTGTTTGAATAAAATTTAATGTCTCTTCAAAACAGAAAAGGCATTGTGAAGAGATACATTCAAATTCAACTAAAGTTTTTAAATTTTAATTATGAAGAAATTTGAGGCTAACATTAATGAGCTCTATACTTGCACCTTTTTACATATTTTTGAAATAGCAAGATGTGTGTAATGAATGGTCAGTTAGAATATTACCAAACTTACTAATCATAAAATACATCAATATAAAGTGATCAATTTGGCAAATAAATTGTAGTATGAAGCAACAAAAATGGGACAATATATCTCAAGATGATTCATTAGTCATGATAATTTAAAAATATTCAGTTCAGTCGCTCAGTTGTGTTCAACTCTTTGACACCCCATGGAAAACATTACTTGTGATTTATAAAATTGTTATAAACACTACGTAGAAATCATATGAATTAGTGAACGCTTAGCATCTATATAATAAAACCAACCTCCTTCCAAGAAAATATTGATTGCTTTTGATAGTACATGATAAAATCTGTATAAAGAAAATGTCTACTGTCATCAAATAATATAAAACTCTTAGAGGAAAACATAGGCAGGACACTCTTTGACATAAATCCAGTAATACTTTTCTAGATCTGTCTCCTAGAGTAACAAAAATAAAAACAAAAATAAACAACTAATTAAACTTAAAAGCTTTTGACAAGCAAAGGAAATTATAAACAAAACAAAAAGACAGTCTATGGGCTAGGAGAAAATATTAACTACTGATAAGGGATTAATTTCCAAAACATATAAACAGATCATAGACCTTAATATCAAAAATACAACCCAGCAAAAATTGGGCAGAAGACCTAAAATAGACATTCCTCCAGGGAAACCTACAGAGCCAAGAGGTACATGGAAAAATGCTCAACATTGATAATCATTAGAGAAATGCAAATCAAAACTACAACGAGGTATCACCTCATACCAGTCAGAATGGCCATCATTAAAAAGTCTACAAATAATAAATGCTGAAGAGGGTTTGGAGAAAGAAATATTACTCCACTGTTGGTGGAAATGTAAATTGGAGCAGCCACTATGGAGAGTAGTATGAAAATTCCTTGAAAAACTAAAAATATAGCTATCATGTGATCCTGCAATCCCACTCCTGGACATATCCAGAGAAAACTCTAACTCAAAAAGATACATGCACTCCTATATTCATAACAGCATTATTTACAGTAGCCAAGACAAGGAATCAGCCCAAGTGTTCACCAACAGACGAATGAATGAAGGTGATGTGGCGTATATATAAGGATGAAATAATGCCAATTACAACATGAATGGACCTAGAGATTAACATATTAAGTGAAGTAAGCCAAACAGAGAAAGCCAAATACCATATGATATCACATATGTTAAATCTAAAAAAAAGATGACGTAAATAAACTTATTTACAAAACAGAAAGAGACTCACAGATACAGAATACAAACTTATGGTTACCAAAGGGGGTAGTTGTGGGGGTGGTTAACTAGGAGTTTGAGATTAACATATGCATACTATTACATGTAAAATAAACAACAAAGACCTACTATATAGCCCAGGGAACTATATTCAACACCTTGTAATAACCTAAAATAGAAAAGAATCTGAAAAAAATATACATATTTGTATAATTAAATCACTCTGCTGCATACTTGAAACTAACATAGGGTTGTTAATTAACTCTACTTCAATTAAAAAAAAAGTGTCCATTGTCAAATGCACAAATTCAGCCTGCTGTTGAATGCTATTTAAACCCCTTTATTTCTTTTCTCTTTTTCGCATTGATTCATGTAGGTAATTATTGAGCACAAATTAGAAATTGTAATAAGTGTTGAAGAAAAAGTCAAGACTGAAATGAGAGATTATTACAGAAAGAATTAACCCAAATATGACACTCAGAAATGTTTTATTTGGAAAAGTGTATTATGTTAAATTCTGAAGGATATAGAATAATTGCCTAGAAAATGTGGGAATTGAAGATTCTGTATCTAGAGAAAATGTGCAAAAATTGATGTTAACCTGTAGATCCAAGCTCTGAAGAGAGTCAGGCTTTCATCAAATTGAAATTTTAAAATATGAACTAAATCTTGTAACATGTAAAAAAAATATTGCTAACCAATGACTGATTTTGGAAAAAGGTAATCTGATGATTAACAAATAATACAAAATCTATATTTAAATAGTTTCAAACTTTCTGATGTTTTTCAACTTTTCTAAATAAGACATAGATCACACATTTTATAGTTTAAGATTTTATTATAGAAAAAACACTTAGGCTGAAAGATTAAAGTGCTTCTCCTTCACTTCTGTTGCCTATTTTCTTGCACTGTGTACATATACATTCCAATATATGCACAAGTTATGTATCAGTAGTTCTATATAATTCATCAACTAATATGTACTGTGGGGAGATATACCACTTTCAAGGGCAAAGGAGAAACCCTAGCAAGACAGTAGGAGGGGCAAAATTGCATTTAGAATCAAACCCCATACCTGCCAGTGACGTTCAGAGGGGTCAAACAAACCTTGCGTGCACCCAGGACCCAGAGACCCCACAGAGACTGAGCCAGAACTCTGTTTGAATGTCTCCTGCGAAAGTATGGGTCAGCAGTGGACTGCCGCAGGGGCAGAGGCTCAGGGTGCAGTAGACCAGGGTATGGCATAAGCCCTCTCGGAGGAGGTCGCCATTAACCCCACCATAGAGCTGTCAGAATTTACACAGAACTGGGGAAAGACTCTTGGAGGGCACAAACAAATCTTTATGTGCACCAGGACCCAGGAGAACTGAGTAGTGACCCCAAAAGAGACTGACCCAGACTTGCCTGTGAGTGTCCAGGAGTCTCCAACAGAGGTGTGAGTCAGCGGTGGCCTGTTGCAGGGTTGGGAGCACTGAGTGCAGCAGTGCCTGCATGGGACCTTTGAAGGAGGTCACCATTATCTTCATTACCTCCACCAAAGTTTGGCCTCAGGTTAAATAACAGGGAGGGGACAAGCCCCGCCCATCAACAGAAACTTGGATTAAAGATTTACTGAGCATGGCCCTGAACAAGACTGGTTCCAAATCAGGAAAGGAGTATGTCAAGGCTGTATATTGTCACCCTGCTTATTTAACTTATGTGTAGAGGACATCATGAGAAACACTGGGCTGGATGAAACACAAGCCTGAATCAAGATTTCAGGAAGAAATATTAATAACCTCAGATATGCAGATGACACCACCCTTATGGCAGAAAGTGAAGAAGAACTAAAGAGCCTCTTGATGAAAGTGAAAGAGGAGTTAATTCACTCACATTTTGCTATTAGTGCAAAGAAATGGTGATTTTTTAAATGATCTCTAACAATTTGAATAAGTTAATTCAACTTTCCAAAGCACCTAACTTTAACCAAGTAACTATTCAGGGAAGACTGATTCCATATATCTGGCTGTGATTATTGCACTCAGAAATTTCTGATTCTAAAACTTTGAGGGACAAAAGTATCTTCCTCAGTTGAGTATTAAATCATTATAGAACCATTATTTTATATATATATATACTGAAGCATTCACACATTTCTTCCTACATAAAACTGTGTAAACATAAAAATAATTATTGTTTTTCCACATCAAATTAGTATTATTCTAAATGTTGTCCGTCTAGTCAAGGCTATGGTTTTTCCAGTGGTCATGTATGGATGTGAGAGTTGGACGGTGAAGAAAGCTGAGCGCCGAAGAATTGATGTTTTTGAACTGTGGTGTTGGAGAAGACTCTTGAGAGTCCCTCGGACTGCAAGGGCATCCAACCAGTCCATCCTAAAGGAGATCAGTCCTGGGTGTTCACTGGAAAGACTGATGTTGAAGCTGAAACTCCAATATTTTGGCCACCTCATGCGAAGAGTTGACTCATTGGAAAAGACCCTGATGCTGGGAAGGATTGGGGGCAGGAGGAGAAGGGGAAGACAGAGGATGAGATGGCTGGATGGCATCACCGAGTCAATGCACATGGGTTTGGGTGGACTCAGGGAGTTGGTGATAGACAGGAAGGCCTGGCGTGCTGCAATTCATGGGGTCGCAAAGAGTCAGACAAGACTGAGCGACTGATCTGAACTGAACTGAAATGTTGTCTATATAAGTTTAATGTAATGGACATATATAAAAATTTCACTCCAAAGAATAAAACTTTTCATTCAGTTTAAATGAAATAATAAAAATGGAAAATTAGCAAGTTTGCAAATTAGGTGCTAACTACTATTAATATTTTTGCACATAAAATTATGTGTCCTGACATAAGATATTTTAACAATAATTTATTACTCTGCTTTTCCTTTTCCCACATAAATTATATTGGAATGCTATATACTAAAATAAAAACTCTAAAGCTTCTGAGATGATATGGCTTGGCAACCTATTTTCACACGCTTAGATGCTAAGGAAATACTTTCTGTTTATGATAAGGACAGATCCAGCAGTACAGGGAGGCCAAAACAACTTTGATTTTCATGTTTTTTTGTAATAGCAAAAGACCCTTACCTCCTTAAGTTTTTGACATTCTAGACTTGAAGATGTCTTCATGTCTAGTATGTGAAAAACTAGCAAGTCCAATGTCATGAAACACTTTTTTCTAGTAGTCAATAAAATACATTAGGAACGGATGCCATTTTTATGAAAACAAACAAACAAACAAACAAAACGACACTGTAGAGACTAAATCTGGTTTGGAGGACATGCATAATAAGCTGATTGTGAATTTTATCATGGTAGGATGAATATCAAGAGTTTCACAGCTGAATTTTTATTTAATGTTTTCCATATTAACTCTGATATCGAACCTACTTCCAAAATAGACTTAAGGCAACTTTTAATAAATCACACAAATCCAACAAAACTGTGAAATCAGAAATATACAAAACAAAGAACATCCAAGAGCTGAAACCCCATATGTGGGTAGGTGAAGAGGAGGGAACAGAACACAGCTATGTCAAAAGAACATGCATTCAAACTTAAAATTCTTAGCTTCCTGGGAGTCAGTAGAGGAAGGAAGCAGAATAAATTTCAATGATATAAAAAAAAATTACTCACTAGGACGTTGGATTATTTACTGAACAGTATTTTATTAGCACTGTAAAACTAATATAAAATTTACTAGCTTTCTGTTAAGTGATCTTACATTCTGCCTATGGTCATCATGTCATCAAAATTATAGAGTTTTTGAAATCTTAGAAATAATGTTCTACTTAAGAATTAAAAATTTGAGAAAAACGAAATCCCAAACCAAAGTATCATAACCCATATGACTTTGACAAAAATGTTTTTTGGAATTTTGAGTGCTAGTCATATATCCCGTGTTATTCTAAACATTGACTTCTCATGAAAACATTAAGTACAATTACTATCCCATTTACTGGTATCTTATGTACCTGAAGAAAGCCTGGCCTGCCTGTAGTGATAAGCAATAAATGAAGTTTTCAAGAGACTGAGTAACCAAATGAGTGCCAAACAGTTGATCAATATTGAACTGAGATGTGAAAATAGGTCTTTGACTATAGAATCAATACTTTATGATATAATGTTACAAAGAAACCTCCATAGTTGTCAAGCTTCAGCTACTAAAGACTTTTGGTGACCGGAACCCATTGTAAGACATCAAAGTATTGATGTTATTTATTCCACATGTAGGATGTGGTTAACATTTAACCAAAAGTTCATTGTCCCTATAGTTTCTACAAATTATACTTAAATTTAAATACTTGTAGTCTATACAGTTTTGTGGTTATTCATTATTAGTTTAAATGTGGCTATTTAATTAGCTACTTTAATACCATATTCCTTTCATGTAAATTGATAAATTGACTGAATCTAAAATAAGTTATACTGATTCTCCTCCTGTATGTATATATTTGATTATTAAAAATGGCTTGGGAGTTGGTTTCAGATTTTCTCAAATTTGAAGGCACAAATTGTTCATTTATTCATTTATAATACTGACTTATTCCTCCATTCCAGGTAATTTAAACACCATTACATTCCAGATTCTATACAATATATTAGGGAAGTAGTGGTGAAAAAAAGATGTCATTCTGTTTTCCTGAGTGTTTACATTAGTGGAAGTAATGAACATGACAAAAAATATAATCAGTATAAAATTGCAAGTTGTAATAAATGTTGTGAAGAAAAGATAATGAATGCAAAGTAACCATTCAAAATAGCTGGTATGATAGCATTCAAGTTAGAGGTTATGTGTGAAAGCTCTAAAAAAATGAATACAGAGTGTATTAGGTAAGGATCTACAGTTAGTGTATTAGAGAACAAAGGGAAAATATATGTGTTACTGCTAGTTGATTCTAGAGGGGTAAGTAGGACTCAGATAGTACAAGCAACTTTAGACTATGTTAGTCTGTATCCTATAAAGTTAGTGTTTTTTCTGGACAGTGGTGAGACCAGACAACATATATAAGCAACACTTCTGGCTAGAGAGTGAAGAAAAGCATTGAAGTGGTGTTACTGTGGGAAACCAGTTAAGAGTTTGCAGCAGTAGTATTTGTGAGAGATGTAGTGGGTTGGACTTCAATGCCAATGTACAACATCAACCCTGGCTTCAGGATTGTGGACCTACCTGGTTGTTCTACATATTTTTGACTTACCACCACCCCCACAATTATACAAACCAATCTTTTGAAATTTCTACATTTATTTCTGTTTTATCTGTTTCTGTTTCTCTAGTGATATAAAATTATGAAACATAGATACTTGTTTTGGGAACTGATGAAAGACAGAAAAAAAAAAATACTGAACAGTAAGACAACATCCGGAGGGGAAGTGGAACTAAATGCTAACTGAAATGCTGAGGTAGAAAGGGAAAGAATGAATACACACAACACAGAAGGAATAACTGATAATTTTCTTGCTGCAAGAAGGTTGTGTGGGTTCAAGGATAAAGGGATGGTTGGATCTAGGGCACAGGAGGGATTATTGTCTCTTGTGAAAACTTAGATCTGGGTATTTTTCTGTTGAGATATAGTAATCAGTATCTGTGAGTATCTAGTCTTGTGGCTTCCTTGAAGCCTTGAGTGAGTCCAGGTAATGTGACGAAGCGGAAGTTACAGGTTTGAGAAGAAGAGAAAAAAATTTAAATAGAAATTTAGATGGGATTTCAATCCAGGCATGGCTATGTATGTCTATATCGCCTTCTTTTCTTCATGAAATTATTTAAAATAAACAAACAAAAGAAAAAACAACAATTGCCATAAAGGGATAAAATGAAATCTTACAAACTCATTTTCATGTGAAACTAGGAAGCAGATATAATCCATAGATTTTAAATAATGTGTCAATGTTACCATAATATCTAAAATTGGGCAAAAGCTAGGTGAGAAAATAAAGAAATGTGGGTAATGACAGTAAGAACCAGGGGAGTTTATGTCAGAAAATTCCAGGAAAAATACATTTCTAAATATTTATCTCTAGATGTCAACAAGAAATGGGAGAACAGCAGTAAGTGAGAAATGTGAAGAAAATGCTTCTGCTAGTGATCTAGTTCTGGATTTGGAGCTTCAGCAAGAAGATTGTCTCTCCCGCATCAGAGGTGAGTGCATCTTTGGTGTGTAGAAACTTCCCCTGCTGTGGAGTATCTAGACCACTTCCTATATATAGAAAACTAACAAAAGTGATTGGGCAATGTATATTGAACATACACAATGGTGAGTCAAACAATAATAAAAAATGACATGCTATTATTACAGAAATAATATAAGTAAAGTAAGAAGAAAAAGAATACTTTTTTCCTCTACCAAAAAACAAAGTGACCAGAAAAGAAAAAATCTACCACAGAGGAAACACAAATTTTAGCCATATGCTGTGCCCTGAATTAAAAAACAAACTTAGTAAACAAATCACATTGATGAACAAATACCATAACATAAGAGAAGAAAAAAGAATCAGAGGATCAGAAAGATGGAGGAATCAAATGGAAAATGGAAACACAGAGTTCAGGAAGGAAGCAGGAACAATTTACTATAGAAATGAAGACAAGCTTGGAAGAAGTACATGAAAAGACCCTGTTGATGTCACAGTAAGAGACGTGGAGGGTAAAAAAGAGAAAACAAACACAAGGAAGTGGAAATAAAACAGCTTTAAATGAGATAGGAGAATAAGTAATAGATACAGAAGACAGACAAAAAGATATATGTATAATAGAGTCATTGAAGACCAACCAAAATAATGGAACAGAATTTAATTTAAAAATATAATAATTAATCTGTACAATTACAAATAATTAAAATCTACATATAATGAAAGGAAACACTATTTAGCTTTAAAAAAGTATCTCTTTGAAGGGAGAAAATTGATTCAACTTGTACTCAGGTTTTTTTCCACAACCTTATTTAGTGTCAGAAGAATGTGGACCAAGATGTAGAAGAGATACACACAAATAAAGAGAATGTCATCTGGGACTTAATACTCAGCCAAATCTTTACCAAAAAGATCCAAACAAAGAAAAAAAACAAAGAAATCACTAAATATAACAGCACATTCTGTTAATGAGGCTTTAGAGAGATAGGCACTCACACTGATGGTTAAATTTTTTTTTTTTTAATAAATTTATTTATTTTAGTTGGGGGCTAATTACTTTACAGTATTGTAATAGTTTTTGCCATACATTGACATGAATCAGCCATGGGTTTACATGTGTTCCCCTTCCTGGACCCCCCACCCACCTCCCTCCCCATCCCATCCCTCTGGGTCATCCCATTGCCCCGGCCCTGAGCCCTTGTCTCATGCATCGAACATGGAATGGTGTTCTGTTTTACATATGATAATATACATGTTTCAATGCTATTCTCCCAGAACGTCCCACCCTCACCTTCTCCCTCAGAGTCCATAAAATTGTTCTATGCATCTGTGTCTCTTATTCTGTCTCGCATATAGGGTTATCGTTACCATCTTTCAAATTCCATATATATGCATTAGTATACTGTATTGTTGTTTTTCTTTCCGGCTTACTTCACTCTGTATAATGGGCTCCAGTTATTATTAACTGGTACAAACCTTAAGAATAGTTGATTGTTAACATTGATCAAATTTAAACATGTGTACACTTGACAGAGCAAGCTGACTTCTAGGAATTATTCTAATGACATACTTACATATATGTGAAATGCTTATATATATGTGAAATGATACATTTTTATTCAGCTTCCAGTATTACATTAAGATTAAAAACAACCTAAATTTGTAAATTATGTATATTCACATAGTGATAAAAGCATATGAGGAGATATTTCACATGTGGATATATAGATAGATCTCCAAAATATATTGCTAAATAAAAATTACAGAACTGTGTGAGTAATAAATGATACAGGTAAAAATAAAATGATGAAATGGGTATTTGTGTCTCCTTGTACATATATTAATAAATTCTAGAAGAAACATAAGAAACCACTAATGACAGTTATTTTGAGGGCAAGATGTGTGGAAAAATGGATAATGGGCAAGACATTAAGATTTTCACTATATACCTTTTTAGAAATTTAAGTGTTTTAATTCATTGGAGTTTATTACATACTCAAAAAGAAACTGAATAAATTTAATGAAAAAGATATAATAAATATAACAGGTGAACCACCTAAACACATATTCTTAAGCTCACAAATATCTTATTAAGAAGCTTTGGAAAAATCAACTTAGAAAAACACCACATTCATTGTATAGTCTTCAAAAATATTGGCCATATTCTGCACACACACACACAAAAAATCAAACTATGTTCTGTAATCCTACCCAGCTGGGTAGCTCTGAACATGTGACAAAGCAATGTCACTATAACTGCTTCAACTTAAATTGGAACATGCCCAATTTAATCCTATTGAATAATTAAAACAAAACAATAAAAATAACACCAACATCAAATCTTGCCACTAGCGTTAGCCATCATTTAAGATTAAAAATTTTTAAGGACCTGTTGAAATCATTGCTGTTGTGCAGCACTACTGTTCTATCTCTGTCATCATTGTAATACTGGTAACTTTTTTAGATGATATATGTCATCTAAAAACTACTGAATCTATTTTAGGGTAGGGTGGTTAGACATATTGCAAAAATTACACAAAGCACCTTATTGAGAAAAAGAGTTCTGTAAGTTAGACACATACAAAACTCACTGCAGAGCATATTCAAAATATGATAAAGGAAAAAATATTGAACTGTCATTTTCCAGATACATATAGTGGCTCTCATTCTTAAAATAATATATATTTAAAGTAGCAAAATGATAATATTCTGTGTCTATTTGTGTATTACAGAAGAGAGTACAGAAATACTAAATGGCCTCTCCAGTAATTTTTGTAGCTAGAAAAAAAAAAATGTTTTCTTTTATTTTATTGACCAGGAAATGTAATTAAATCTTATTTCTGGACACCCTTAAATGTAAAATTTCTGGTGAATTCTGCTGACATGCAGCCTTTATAGACAAAGTACAGTGTTTAACTTTGGGTAATACAATAACACACTCATAATGGATCCTGATTATTATTTCCAAATAGGAAATTAAAATGTAGGGAAAATCTAACAAAAAATCAAATTAATATTGCTAAACTAAAAACATGGTGATTAAATATCTTAAATGAGAATAATCTTACCTGCTTAATAAAACCTTTTATTCAATAACATAATATTTTCAAATAAATAAGATTTTCAAAATCCATTTGTGTTTATTTTTTAAAAATATAATTTTTTGGAATCACCAATGCTGTGCATCTGCTGTGCAATTGCCTAGTATTTTAAAATATCCTTTTGAAAGACTTTTGTAAAGTCAAATCATGAGTTTTGCTTTTTTTGATTTTTATTTCAAGTCTTTTAATTACCATCTAAAGTGAGTCTATATTCTTCATTCAAATACATGATAATTAACTGGGCTGAAATTATGTGCAATGTATAATAAGTTGCTGTCAGATGAAACCTCAAATTGTGAAGCACGGTACAAATTAAAGTAAATTATTTTCTTGAAATTCATGTATCTTCAGTTTACATTGACAATAATATAAAAACTAAAGCAGCCATTTAGACCAAAGGAAGCTGCAAAGCATATTATTGAGTATAAGCTATTAAATGAAGACTGAAAGAATATATGAATTTTTGCAGTACTCAAAAGCTTACAATTCTTTATGTGACTGCTCAAAAGTTCTGCTTTTAAATTAACAATTATTCTGTTTGTAAATGTTTGTGTGATATATATGTTTTCAGTGTTTTTGATATCTAATTGCACTGCTTGTTAATAGAAATGTATTTTACAAAATATGTTACACACTTTTATTTTCTTGAAATAGTAATCGTAGAAGTTGTATTAAATAATGCCTATTCTATTACAGTTGATGAATCCTAATATTCTACAAAGAGAAAAAAAGCACAATATATTAGAATATAGACACACATATAAGGATCACTCAAATACATAACTTGCATGTGCAATTGTAATATGGAAATTTTAATAGTCACAACCAAATTATTTTTGCATTTACTTGTACTACCCAAGACTTGTTTCCACATGCTTACCAGAGAAATACAAAAGGCATAAGTAAAATGCCTCTTTGGGAAGGAAGCAAATCTTAACCAATGAAATTTTTGAATGGCTTTTACTGTCCACGTTTATAAAATCTTTGTTTTTGCTGCTTTTGGAAAATAATACAAGTAAAACTATTAAGAATGAATGACACAATATCTAGTATCATTGCTTTTTATGGAAAGTCATCTAAAACAACAAAATACCCTATTACATCAAAATTCTCTTATGAAATGGTAGTGGGGTCATATCAAGCAGATGGTCACCACTCTGGTTTCTCACTTTATAACTTAGAGTGTCTATGCTGATTATTGACAAAAAAAAAAAAAAAAAATGAAAATGAAAAATTATTTTAGAAAAGATTCTGGCTCTAGGGCAATGAAATATAAGGCACAACTTGTCCATCATGATCATCTAAAAGTTTTCAATGACAAGAAATTTTGTCTCCCCCAGGGGGCTTTTGGTGATATCTGGAAACACTTTTTTATTGTCATGGCATGGGGTGGGACAAATTAACAAAGAATTACTCTTTCCTTGAAGAAATTTTCATCAGGCTTCTCTGAGCCTTCTTCTCAGCTAGGTTTCTACCTTCAAAGGATGGTCCCCCATGCCCTTGGCCTGACAAGTTCAGTTATCAAGGAATTCCACTGTGCAGTGCTTAGTCACTCAGTCATGCCTGACTCTTTGTGACTCCATGGACTGTAGCCAGCCAGGCGCCTCTGTCCATGGGGATTCTCCAGGCAAGAATACTGGAGTGAATTGCCATGCCCTTCTCCAGAGGATCTTCCCAACCCAGGGATTGAACCCAGGTCTCCTGCATTGCAGGCAGATTCTTTACCATCTGAGCCACCCAGAGAAGTCCATTAAGCCACTTTATTGAGAGCCTCAGCCTCCCAGCCCTTGATATTTGATCAGATTCCTCCTCTCCTACTCTTGATATTTAAATCCTTGGTCTGCTATTAGCAAGAAACTTATTAAGCCAGTTTAGCAAGAATTCCCTTATGTTTTGGTATCTAATCAGATTTCCTGTAGTAATTTTTGATCCGCTGACCCCCTTCGCAGGTAGTGCTAGTAGTAAAGAACCTGCCTGCCAACACAGAAGACATAAGAGATGGGGGTTCAATCCCTGCATCAGGAAGATACCCTGGAGAAGGGTATGGCAATCCACCTGTTTTCTTGTCTGGAGAATCCCATGGACAGAGGAGCCTGGCGGGCTACAGTCCATAACGTCCAACACAGTCGGACATGACTGAAACAACAGCACAAGGAGGATCCCCTCATTCAGCTCCTTGGCTACAAATCCTCAGCTGTCTAAGAACTGAGTTCAATCTTTCTCCTATGGCAACAATCTTGACCTCTATGGTAATACTCTTGAATGAAGTCCTCTTTGTGTGTGTGTGTGTGTTTAATGTGTCCTACGCAATGCTTTGTAAAAGTATTAGAATAATTTATCTTTAACAGGCATCTAGTAGTGGGTGGGGACCAGAAATACTGAAAGGCATTCTACAATGCACAAAACAACTTCAAAACAAGGAATTATTCAGCCAAAATATCAATAATATATTATGTGGTTGAGAAACCCTAGTCTAGAAAGAGATCAGAATGGCTGACAAACACGTGACCTCAGATGATCTCCTATACCTGTCTGCTGTAAAGAATTAAGTCAGCTTGAATGTAGATTGCACTTTCTTTTTAACCATCTGCTTGCAGTGGTATAGAGAAGGAAATGGCAACCCACTCCAATATTCTTGCCTAGAGAATCCCATGGAGAGAGGAGCCTGGTGGGCTGCTGTCCATGGGGTCGCACAGAGTCCTACACGACTGAAGCAACTTAGCGGCAGCAGCAGCAGTTGCAGTGGTAATTCATACTCAGTTCTAGAATTTGAGAAATTTGTAGGTAGGAAAGCGGCTGGACCTAGCTTAACATAGCTGTTTTTGCTTTGGGAATTAATGGATATGCCTTTCAATAAAATTGAAGAGAGAATTGAAATCTGACTGTTGGAAGAAAGTAGACTAGCAAGAAAATCCCTGCAGTTCTAGGCAAGGGCTCTACGTGGTCAGACTTAAATGAATGACACTTTGGAGCAGAAATAATAACCATGGACCATTCATATAACTCAAGACTGAATAAACCTTAGCACTGAAGAAACTCATAGAATGTTAATGTAATTCAAGCAAGGACTTCAAGAAAGAGTCAACTCTTGAACTTTCTGCTCTCAAGAGGGAATGTGTAAATAATTGGAAAATTAATCTAAGGAAATTGACAAGAATTAACAAAATATAACTTTATGTGTCAATTATTGTATCAAATGATATAGATATATTACAGAAACAAATAACAAACATAATAATAAAACAAAACATAATACTACAGAAACAAAAAAAGTAACAGTCACAGAACGTTTAGCCAAAGTGTATAGATTTAGAGATGAATAATATATGTAAAATATGATTTAGCTCACTTCTAGAACAATTAGTCCTCAAGAAAAAAAAAAGAGCAGCTACCACTGTTATCCTATTTTTCTTTTAAAGATGTTCAAGTGCCAGTTAGTTAGAAGAGAAAGGAAAGAAATACCAAATTACAAATACTGAATTGAGGAAAATGGAATGGAGATATTAATGTATAGAAACAGTGCAGATTGAGCTTAGCATAATGCTCATACAGATGGATCTAAATTTATAATTACAGTTATTGAAAATATCAGGTTGTTTATTTGAATGATTATGTGCATCACTGAGTGACAGCTATTTCAACTCTCACCAGTTTAATATCCTATTCTGTTTGGCTGTTTGTTGCTGCTATTGTTCGGTCCCTCAGTAGTGTCCAATTATTTGCGACTCCATGGACTGTAGCCCGTCAGGTTTCCCTGTCCTATACCATCTCCTTTAGTTTGCTCAAACTAATGTCCATTGAGTCGATGATGCCATCCAACCATCTCTTCTTCTATCGTCCCCTTCTCCTCCTGCCCTCAATCTTTCCCATTTAGAGTGTCTTTTCCAATGAGTCAGCTCTTTGCACCTGGTGGCCAAAATATTGGAGCTTTGGCTTCAGCATCAGTCCTTCCAATGAATATTCATGGTTAATTTCCTTTAGGATTGACTGGCTTGATCTCCTTTCTGTCACAAAGAAACTCTAAAGAATCTTCTCCAGAACCACATTTCAAAAGCATCAATCCTTCAGCACTCAGCTTTCTTTATGGTCCAGCTCTCATAGCCATACACGATTACTGGAAAAACCATAGTTTTGACTATATGGATCTTTGTTGGCAAAATGATGTCTCTGCTTTTTAATACAATGTCTAGGTTTGTCACAGCTTTTCTTCCAAGGAGCAAGTGTCTTTTAATTTCATGACTGCAGTCACCATCTGCAGTGATTTTGGAATCCAAGAAAATAAAATCTGTCACTGTTTCCATTGTTTTCCCATCTATTTGCCATGAATTGATGAGATCAAATGCCATAATCTTGGCTTTTTGAATGTTGAGTTTTAAGCTAGCTTTTTAACTCTCCTCTTTCACCTTCATCAAGAGGCTCTTTAGTTCCTCTCCACTTTTTACAACTGGGGTGGTATCATCTGCATATCTGGGGTTATTAATATCTCTCCTGGCATACTTGATTCTAGCTATGAGTCATCCAGACCAGCATTTTACTGATATACTCCACATATAAGTTAAATAAGCAGGGTGACAATATACACCCTTGACTTACTCCTTTCCCAATTTTGAACCAGTCTGTTGTTCCATGTCTGGTTCTAACTGCTGCTTTTTACCTGCATACAGGTTTTTGCAGGAGGCAAGTAAGCTGGTCTGGTATTCTCATCTCTTGAAGAATTTTCCAGTTTATTGCTACCACATAGTCAAAGGATTTAGCATAGTCAATGAAGCGGATGTTTTTCTGGAATTCTCTTTCTTTTTCTCTGATTCAGCAGATGTTGGCAATTTGATTTCTGGTTCCTCTGCCTTTCCAAACCCAGTTTGTTTATCTGGAAGTTCTTTTAGTTCATGTACTGCTGAAGCCTAACTTGAAGGATTTCAGGCATTACTTTGCTAGTGTGTGAAATGAATGCAATTGCATGGTAGTTCGAACATTCTTTGGCATTGTCCTTCTTTGGGATTGGAATGAAAACTGACCTTTTCCAGTCCTGGGGCTATTGGTGAGTTTTCCAAATTTGTTGGAGTATTGAGTTCAACACTTTTACAGCATCATCTTTTAAGATTTGAAATAGCTCAGCTGCAATTCCATCACCTCCACTAGCTTTGTTCATAGTAATTCTTCCTAAGGGTCACTTGACTTCACACTCCAGGATGTCTTACTCTAGGTGAGTGTTCACACCATCACGGTTATCCTGGTCATTAAGATCTTTTTTGAACAGTTTTTCTGTATATTCTTGCCACTTCGTGATCTATTCTGTTTCTGTTAAATCCTTACCATTTCTGTCCTTTATGGTGCCCACCCTTGCATTAAATGTCCCCTTGATACTTCTAATTTTCTTGAAGAGATCTCTAGTCTTTCCCATTCTATTGTTTTCCCGTATTTCTTTGCATTTTTCACTTAGGAAGCCTTTCTATCTTTCCTTGCTATTCTTTGGAACTCTCCATTCAAGCTCTGCATTCCCTTTCTCCTTTGCTTTTCACTTCTCTTCTTTTCTCAGCTATTTGTAAGGCCTCTTCACACAACCATTTTGCCTTCTTGCATTTAAATTTCTTTGGGATGGTTTTGGTCACCACTTCCTAAACAACGTTATGAACCTCCGTTCATAGTTTTTCAGGCACTCTGTCTATCGGATCTAATCCCTTGAATCTATTTGTCACTTCCACTGTGTAATCATAAGGGGTTTGATTTAGGTCATACCTGTATGGTTTAGTGGTTTCCCATTCTACATTTATGGCAAATTGAAATATTACAAGTCCCTGTTTACATAGTAGCCCTTGGTCACCTTCTCTCATTTGTTAAGATGTTATTTTTTAGACTGTCAAATGGAAGGAAATGTACAGATACCCCATATATTCCTCGACTCCACACATTTCCAACCTTCTACATTAGCAACATTCCCTACCAAGGTGATATCTTTGTTACAGCTGATGAACCTATATTGACAATTCATAATCTTTCAAAGCCCATAGCTTACATTACAGCTCACTCTTGATGTTGTACATTCTATAGGTCTGGATAAATATATAATGACATGTTTCCATCATTATGGTATTGTCCAGAGTATTTTAACTGTCTTAAAAATCCTCTATGCCCCACCTAATCATCCCTCCCCATCCCTTCAATCTCTGGAAACCACTGATCTTTTGACTTTCTCCACAGTATTGCCTATTCCAGAATGTCACAGAGCTGGAATCATATATTATGTAGCCTTTCAGATTGGCTTATTTCACTTAGTAAAATGCTTTTAAATTTTCTCTATGTCTTTTCATGGCTTAAGAGCTCATTTCTTTTTAGAGCTGAATAATATTCCATAGTCTGGATGTACCACAGTATATTCATCTCCCCCTTCTCATTTCACATGGTTTTTATCCCTTTCTAGAGCACCTTTTCCTAAGCCATTGCCTTTGGCAACTTCTCAAGATATAGTTAAGACCCTTACCCTATTATCACCATCTTCTATAAGTCTACCCTGACTACCCTATGTTTTTATGTCAGTAAAGCATCCTTTTTCTTTCTTTCTATAACTTCTCAAGCTCATTATGCTTATCATCCTGCTTTGTAATTGTTTACTTATCTGTGAGGACTTTCTCTTTTATTAATCTCACAGTTGTTGTTACAGTGTGTTATATTCTCAGGGGAAGTCAATAAGCATTCCTGACTGACTCTGCTTAAGAGCTCTAGGTAAAATAATTACCTTAACTAATTACAAACACACCCACACAAAGCAAAGAATTAAAGACAAGGAAAAAATAAAGGGAAACAAAGAAGGCTAAGGAAAACTTTTCTTTGATATTTACTGTGTGTCTTTGTAAAAGATCTTTAATTTTCTTTTTCATATTATGAAACATGGAATACTTTATAACAATCATTAAATATCATTATTTGTTAAATATAGGCTATTAACACAAATTTTAGCATGAAGCACACTCTACAATATGCAAGCATTTTGCAACTAGACTGCCTGGGTTAGCAGTCCTGAGTTTACTGCTTATTAAAAATTACTTTATTTGCCCAAGTTTCCTTTTCTAAAACCAAACCAAAAAAAAAAAAAAAAAAAAAGGAATAGTAACTCCATGGAGTATGGAGTGACTGTGTTAAACATTAAGTGAATTGTTAAATGCAGAGTGCTTGCAAATGTGTCCAACCAACGTTATGTTCAATAAGTGTTAGATATTATTTTATGATAAAACAACATATTTTAGATTAATGTATTTGCTTGCCAGTGTCCAAAATACAAGAATTGTTTGTGATATTGAATGTAATACTGACAACAAGTATTTATCTTTTCTGCTTTATTTTTAATTTAACTATAAAAACAACAGCAAAGAAAGCAAGTGCAAGTAGGTATGCAAGTATTTTTCATTTACCTGGTCATATTTACAATCTGCTTTTTTCCATGTTTTTTGTGAAGAACATTCTTTGTCTGTTGCTTTGCACTTTTTTTTTTTCCTTATCAGTGGAAAGGACTTAAAAAAATTAGAAGGGAAAAGGGTGAGGTTGGGTATTATTCCTCTATCTCCATTCGTGCCACACCATCAGAAATTAGCAAGTTCACTGAGCCGGCAGCTCCTGTTGGAAGGTTCTCCACTAGACAGAGAAACTTTCTTCAGTTCTAGCAATTTATCTTTTATTGCCCACTCAGTCCCTATATTAGTTTTCTTTTGCTACTGTGATAAACTACTGCAAATTTAGTGACTTCATATGACACAAATGTGCTATTTTTCAGTCTTGCAGATCCTAAATCTGACTGGGCTAAAATCAAGATGTCAACAGGGCTGCTTTCCTTTCTGGAGACTCTATAGAGAATCAATTTCCTTACCTTTCCCTACTCTTAAGGGAACAGAGAAGAACAAACCTGACTCCCTTTTGGGTCTATTGCTCTAGCTGTAACCTTTGTGTCCTGTTGCCTGTGTTTAGTCATCCTGGCTCTGCACTCTTGTAAGACCGTTGCCTATAGCTTGAAAGTGAAAGTGCCTGTTGCTTCAGTCATGTCCTACTCTTTGTGACCCCATGGACTGTAGAATGCCAGTCTCCTCTGTCCATGGGACTTCCTAGGCAAGAATACTTGAGTGGGTAGTCAAGTCCTTCTCCAGGGGGTATTCCCAACCCAGGGATTGAATCCAGGTCTCCTGCATGGCAGGCTGATTCTTTATTTTCTGAGCTACCAATGAAGCCCCCAAATATACACAGTACCTCATTCTCAAGGCTCTGCCTCCAAGGCTTGACCTTTAAAGGTATAACACTTTTCATTCATATACAGATAGAAAGTTCAAGAACAGAAAACATTTGTCTTAGTGGAGGTATATAAGAAGACTAAACAGATCTTGTGGACAGCTGCAAGATCAAAGGATTATGGTACCAATAAATTCGCAAAAACCAACCCTAATGCCTCCCTTTCTACATAAAAGAAGTCTGAATTCTAACTCAGGTAAGATGGTTCTTTGGGACACTAGTATGCTATCTTCTCTGCCTGCTTCTTTTCTGAATAAAGTCAGTATTCCTTGCCACAACACCATTTCTCTTGATTTATTGGCTTGTTATGTAGTGAACAGTATAAGCTTGGACTCAGTAGCACTAGAGGCTCATAGCCCTCTTCCTTCATCTGTCTGCAAAACCAGCATGTTCCATCTCTAGGAACTTTCTTCCGTGGTTACTTCTCCCTCTGACCATAGCCAGCAAAGTCTCTCTACTATTGAAAGCCTATGTGATTCGATTTGGCCTGCCTGGATAATACAAAATACGCATTCTCCTTTTAAAGTTCGGAAGTTAATCACATAGTCCCTTTTATCATATTAGACAAAATGTTCTGGGAATTAGGATGTGAACATCTTTCAGGACCTTTTTTCTGTTTACTTCAGTTCTGAGTGGTAGATCCCTACATGTTGCTAGCTCTGAGGTACTGCAACATTTTCTGCTATTTCTCTTAACCCTGCCTGCACATTTATGAATAGATTCTTTATAAACTGCCCATTTTGAGTGTGTGAGGATACTGACAGTCTCACAAAGATAAAAATATATTGAAAAGAGTTTATCCGTGAAAAATAGATTATACAAATCTTCACAGAAAGTGAAGGGATGTAAAATTGATAGCTGAATTAGTAGTATGTAGAAGAGCCTGGAGGGCTACAGTCCATGGGGTTGCAAAGAGTAGGACATGACTGAGTAACTAAGCATGCACACAGAAAGCAAAAGACTTAAGGAATTTTAGAATAAGATCATGTGAAATGAGCCAAACACTCTTAAGGAGCTTCTGAGAAAGTTAGAAAATATAGGAACCAATTGTCTAACCAGGATATAAGAATGGACTGGATCATTTGAACACAGGAGTGTTGAATAAACATCTGCACAATGTATTAAATATATTTTCGGGCAAAACAATGGAGAGATTGAATTTTCTAGAAATACTAAGTGGGCAAGATTCTGAATTCCTAACTACCTAGAAAAAGAGAGGGCTGTAGTAAAGGACTGGAACTTTTTCTTGTCAGGAAATAGACAGTTATTCAGTCAACCAACATCACCTTGCTCTTAAAACCCCAGCAGGTAGAGCTGTAATTTCTAGTTTTAGAGACTGTAGAATCCACTTGGAAGTAAAAATGTACCTTTGTTAAAGATCTACACATACTGACATTTTAGGTCTTCTCTGACAAAACAGCTTTCTCATTCTCACAATGGCCAGTCACCTACTGGGAATCAACTAGGTAATGAGCACCATCCTAGTATACAAAATGTCATTGGCCATGTTAGAGGATGGGTGGAGACCCTAACAATAATAGATGCTTTGAAGAAAGTCCATCTAGAGAACAACCCTTTAGAATTTTTTTAAATTCTAAATTATCTATAAAAATTTAAAACACACTATCATACAAAGCCAATGAAATTTCCCAGAAAAGTAGAGCAAATAGAAGCAAGGATTTAAAAAAAATACTTACAGGATCACCCACAATGGTCCTATAATTGCCTAATAACAATTTCAGAAGAAGAGGAAATGAAGGGGCACAGTGGGCTGGGGGGCTGAGGTTGAGGGGTCAGATATCCACTGCCTTTCCTATCTGTTGGCTTCCAGAGTGCATGCACTGGAATTAAGATCCATATGGCTTAGTGTTCATTGTGGAAGTAGCATCCATAGGCAGCAAGAGCTCTGCCTACTAGTTGCAGTGTTGTTAGTGATCGGGAACAACGTTGTTTAGTCTAAATGAACTCTTATTTCGTGTTCCTGCTGTATGTGGTTTCATTTTTTTTTTTTTTGTCTTCTCTCATCTCTGCCTTTCTTCTAATCTGTCTCAGCAGCCTGCACAGTGATGCAGTGAGCTTCCTTGGACCCTTCACATAAATTTCTGTTCTGCTTATGTTAGCTAGATTTGGTTTTTCTTCCTTGCAACTGAGATCAATGAATCATACAATTTACCACCCTTTTAGTACTATTTGACTTTTAGCTATGTGTGCAATAATTTTAGATGGAAAAAAGAAGAAAAATTACCCTGGAGAAGGGCTTTATTTATAACAAAATTCTGATAAGTTTGGGTTTAATTTTTCCAAGTAGAAATAACTTGCCTACTGTTTGTTTTGCCAAGGAAGGCATAGATTAGGTGGTAATAATTTCTGAAGAATCTATGCATTTGGGGGCTGGTATGAGGTCTAAGATATTAAGTAATTAACAGTTAGTATGCATTTATTAAACTAAGTAAATAAAAATAATTTTTCATTGTATTATAGAGCATCTTTAGTTTGTTTTCCTTATTGTTCTTTTAGGATATAAATCATTATTCTTTAAAAAAACACCCTGCCCCATCATTTCTTCCTGTTTGAGCTGAGAAAATTTGCCTCCACTTTGTTATTAGTCATGTGATTTTTTTTCCTAGAAATTCCTTGTATGAACAACAAACTCCTCTGTTCTGGGAAGGCATGGAAGGGCAGGAAGGAAATGTTTGAAGTGTTTAGATTTAAATATGTCTCTCAGTTTCTTTCTCTTGTACCCACTTTTTTTCCTCTATCCTTCCCTTCCTCCTGTCCTCTCTCCCTATCACTACATACAGACACACACACACACACACACACACACACACACACACACACACACACAACATTTCAGTGTAGTTCATTCTCATTGCTACCTAATGAAGACTTTTGTATAATATTGAACACTAACACTAATTTAGACTGTTATGCAATACATTTTATGCATCTAGAAAAGTATGTGAAAGTTTGAAACCCTGGTTTTCTAATAATCATGTGTGTGCCTATATGTGTGACTGTTTGAGACCCCATGGACTATAGCCCTCCAGGCTTCTCTGTACATGGGATTCTCCAGACAAGAATACTAGAGTGGGTTGCCAGGCCCTCCTCCAGGGGATCTACCCAGTCCAGGGATCGAACCCACATCTCTTGTGTCTCCTGCATTGGCAGGCAGATCCCTTACCACTGTGCCACCTGGGAAGCCCTCTAATAATCATATCTATTACTAAAATTTAAAAACAGTTTTTTCTACTTATATGGTTTTTGTAGAAATGTTTTTCTTATGAACTAATGCTCATTCTAGAATATGTTAATTACTGTGGGAAAATGAATGTAAAAATCAGATAGGTGTGTTATTCAAATTGTACTAGAAAATATCATATTTTGTTAAGTCCTAAACAAAGCTGCATAGCCTTTTTTTAATGTTTTGTGATTAGAACAAACATCTGAACTGTGTACGGCATTTTATGAGAGCATATTATAATCAATTTAATCCCATTATACTGGGTAAACAAATTAGCCCTAAAATTGCTGAAATTTATCATGGATTCCAATAAATGTTCATGCATTATTTGCTCTGCTTTCCTTAAACATGTGTTGCTAAGCCCATTTTCAGCTTCCACATAAGGATTAGCCTTTCCAATCACATTGAAAGCCAGATTGCTTAACTACAGCACAGAGTGTCATGCTACAGATAATCCATGCCCTTGATTAATGCTCTTATAATCAATTGCTGTCTGGAAGTGACTCCTTCCCATCACACTCTTCACAAAAAGAGCAGATGGTATTTAAAAGGTTATGGCGAGAGGGCATTACAGAGGTCAAATAGAACATCGATCAAGTGGGCAGAGAAATTGCCTTTTTCCTTCCTCTCCTAAGAATCCATAAAGGAATGTGGTATATGAATTATAGTTTGATCTATAGTTCAAGCACCAAGATATTTTCTTATTTCAAATTTCCATGTTATTTTGGGTAATGAACCTAGAAATTTGACTCCTTGTGTACCAATAAAACATTGTACAAATATGAGCAGTTCAGACAAATAATTCTTTGACTCAAGAAGTTTTTTTTTTTTCAAAAATTTTAATGCAGGCAGAAGGTTCCAATTTAATAGAAACTTTAATATAGAATAACTCTTGGATGAATTTTTGCAGAGGTAATGGCTTTATTTCTCAAAAATCACAGTAAATTTTTATTTCTATGTAAAATTAAATGTAGTGCTATGTGTATAGATTTTCTCTCTTCCTGTCCTTTCTCACACTAGTGACAGTTTATCATATATTTTGAAATGATCAGTTTTCTTCTTAATTGTTATGCTTAGTTCTAATGAGACAGAGTCATGGTAGGGAGGCTACATTTCCATGTCCAGATCACAAAGATTGAAATTAAGTAAGAAAATGTCAGCATAAGGCAAGGTTCTTCAAAAACTGAAATGTGTTATTTTAATAAATGAGTGCTTTCAGATACACAGATTTGGATGCCCTGATAATAAATAGGTCACTGCTACACAATGTAATTATATAAAGATATTCATTATATAAATAGAAAGAATATACAGCCTTGAACTTATGAAGGTAAAGAAAAACTTTTTGAAAAAAGGCTTTGTAGAAGGTTTATGATACTAGTTGTGTGTGTGCCTTTCTATTGTTCAAAGTGCTATTACATGGATTATCTAGGTAACATTAAATAAACTACCTACTCTAAGTGTTACATTGTCTTTGTTGTCAGGTAGTTTAGGTATATTTGAAGAGAAAATAAACTAGCATACAAAAAGTAAAATGACATTATTTGACTGTTATTCAATAATTTTCATAAGAGAATAGTTGGTTAAATATCAAATGAATCCTCTGTTCAGTTCAGTTCAGTTTCTCAGTCATATCCGACTCTTTGTGACCCCATGGACCTCAGCATGCCAGTCCTTCCGGTCCATCACCAACTCTCGGAGTTTACTCAAACTCATGTCCATTGAGTTGGTGATGCTATCCAACCATCTCATCCTCTGTCGTCCCCTTCTCCTCCCACCTTCAATCTTTCCCAGCATTAGGGTCTTTTCAAATGAGTCAGCTCTTGGCATCAGATGGCCAATATATTGGAGCCTCAGCATCAGCATCAGTCCTTCCAATGAATATTGAAGACTAATTTCCTTTAGGATGTACTGGTTGGATCTTCTTGCAGTCCAAGGGACTCTCAAGAGTCTTCTCCAATACCACAGTTCAAAAGCATCAATTCTTCAGCACTCAGCTTTATTTAATGAATCCTCAGGATGATGCTATTTGATGTCACTAGAGAAAGAGATGCCTGTGGTCTACACTGACCAAAATCAATCAGATTTCTGAAAAAAGTTTTACAAATGAATAGCATTTAGAAAGTCAATGAATCAGGAAAGGCATTGTAGAGAAGATAAGGTGGAGCAAAGACACAAAATGGAATATCCTTGGCCAGTTTAGGTCAGTAGAGCTGCAGTGAAAATTTCACACAGCAGACATGTTTGCAAGTCTATTGAAGCCAAATTGTAAAGAAGCTTAAATGCTCTGAGTAAATGTTTGAATGATATGACATATGCAAATGCTTTTTGTAGAGGGTGTTTTCCATCACCTAAGTGTAGTCTCCTACTTTGGGTTTATACTTCACTGTCCTGTCTACTGAGAAAGTGGACTACATCTCTACTGACCTAAATTATCCAAGGATATTCCATTTTGTGTCTTTGCTTCTTTCCTGTGTGATCCTTTGAACCATCTATATTATTCTGGTTTTCTTCATATGAATAATATATAAGAGGAAGTAAATAACCAACAGGATTAAAGTACAAAAACTTTAAATCTAAACAATAGAAAACAAAATAAAACAAAAACCTAGGCTGCTATCTGGCTCACATTAATTTCCTCCAAGGGCATGTCTGAGCCTGTTCCTCTTGGGCAGCTCTTCTCTCTTCAACCACAGTCTATCAGGGAAAATAAATGAGAGGTAGCAGACTGTGGCTCCGATCATGAACTGCTTATTGCCAAATTCAGACTTAAATTGAAGAAAGTAGGGAAAACCACTAGTCCATTCAGGTATGACCTAGATCAAATCCCTTATGAGTATACAGTGGAAGTGAGAAATAGATTTAAGGGACTAGACCTGATAGACAGAGTGCCTGATGAACTATGGACAGAGGTTCACGACATTGTACAGGAGACAGGGATCAAGAAAATCCCCATGGAAAAGAAATGTAAAAAAGCAAAATGGCTGTCAGAGGAGGCCTTACAGATAGCTGGGAAGAGAAGAGAAGTGAAAAGCAAAGGAGAAAAGGAAAGATATTCCCATCTGAATGCAGAGTTCCAAAGAATAGCAAGGAGAGATAAGAAAGCCTTCCTCAGCGATCAGTGCAAAGAAATAGAGGAAAACAACAGAATGGGAAAGACTAGAGATCTCATCAACAAAATTAGAGATACCAAAGGAACATTTCATGCAAAGATAGGCTCGATAAAGGACAGAAATGGTATGGACCTAACAGAAGCAGAAGATATTAAGAAGAGGTGGCAAGAATACACAGAAGAACTGTACAAAAAAGATCTTCACAACCCAGATAATCACGATAGTGTGATCACTCACCTAGAGCCAGACATCCTGGAATGGGAAGTCAAGTGGGCCTTAGAAAGCATCACTACGAACAAAGCTAGTGGAGGTGATGGAATTCCAGTTGAGCTATTTCAAATCCTGAAACATGATGCTGTGAAAGTGCACTCGATATGCCAGCAAATTTGGAAAACTCAGCAGTGACCACAGGACTGGAAGAGGTCAGTTTTCGTTCCAATCCCAAAGAAAAGCAATGCCAAAGAATGCTCAAAGTACCGCACAATTGCACTCATCTCACATGTTAGTAAAGTAATGCTCAAAATTCTCCAAGGCAGGCTTCAGCAATACGTGAACCGTGAACTTCCAGATGTTCAAGCTGGTTTTAGAAAAGGCAGAGGAACCAGAGATCAAATTGCCAATATCTGCTGGATCATCGAAAAAGCAAGAGAGTTCCAGAAAAACATCTATTTCTGCTTTATTGACTATGCCAAAGCCTTTGACTGTGTGGATCAAAATAAACTGGACAATTCTGAAAGAGATGGGAATACCAGACCATCTGACCTGTCTCTTGAGAAACCTGTATGCAGGTCAGGAAGCAACAGTTAGAACTGGACATGGAACAACAGACTGGTTCCCAATAGGAAAAGGAGTATGTCAAGCCTGTATATTGTCACCCTGCTTATTTAACTTATATGCAGAGTACATCATGAGAAACGCTGGGCTGGAAGAAACACAAGCTGGAATCAAGATTGCTGGGAGAAATATCAATAACCTCAGATATGCAGATGACACCACCCTTATGGCAGAAAGTGAAGAAGAACTAAAGAGCCTCTTGATGAAGGTGAAGGAGGAGAGTGAAAAAGTTGGCTTAAAGCTCAACGTTCAGAAAACTAAGATCATGGCATCTGGTCCCATCACTCCATGGGAAATAGATGGGGAAACAGTGGAAACAGTGTCAGACTTTACTTTTTTGGGCTCCAGAATCACTGCTGATGGTGACTGCAGCCATGAAATTAAAAGATGCTTACTCCTTGGAAGGAAGGTTATGGCCAACCTAGATAGCATGTTTAAAAGCAGAGACATTACTTTGCCAACAAAAGTCCGTCTAGTCAAGGCTATGGTTTTTCCAGTGGTCATGTATGGATGTGAGAGTTGGACGGTGAAGAAAGCTGAGCGCCGAAGAATTGATACTTTTGAACTGTGATGTTGGAGAAGACTCTTGAGAGTCCCTTGGACTGCAAGGAGATCTAATCAATCCATCCTAAAAGAGATCAATCCTGGGTGTTCTTTGGAAGGTCTGATGTTGAAGCTGAAACTCCAGTACTTTGGCCACCTCATGTGAACGGTTGACTCATTGGAAAAGACCTTAACGCTGGGTAGGATTGGGGGCGGGAGGAGAAGGGGACGACAGAGAATGAGATGGTTGGATGGCCTCACCGACTCGATGGACATGGGTTTGGGTAGACTCCGGGAGTTGGTGATGGACAGAGAGGCCTGGCGTGCTGCAATTCATGGGGTCGCAAAGAGTTGGACATGACTGAGTGACTGAACTGAACTGAACTGAACTGAACTATGATCTACTTCCCTGACCACAGTGATTGGTTTAAAGGTGTTCATATGACCAAGCTGAAATCGGTTGACCTCTTTCCCAGTGCTTTCTCCCCAAAAACTGAATCTGGAGTATAAAGACTTCTTACTTTCTCAGTAGACAGGTCTGTGAAGTATAAACTCAAATTAGGGGACTACCCTTTCTGAGATTCCCATCATTGTTTCAGAAAATGATGACAGCAAGTTTGCAGTTAATTATATTAGTAGCAGATAAATCCGTAGGGTTTGACATGCTAATGCCTTATTTTCTTTTATGTATAAACTCAGCCAAACATCTGACAAATATATATTCAGCAACTGCTACAGGAACAAGATGCTTTTGTATGTATGCCTGGGATGTAGAGAATCACATTTATCTCATGACTTAAAATTCAGTGTTTGCTGAAGTACTTGTATACATGATGGTTATTCCACATTCTCCCCACTGTGATAACATTTCTGGCTCTGTTAATATTCTCTATGATCACAGCATGCATTATAAAAAAGGATATTCCAATAAACACATAATTTTGTGTGAGATTATTTTGTGCCATACAAATGAGTATATTTACACATTACTGGGCATAAATATGAATCTCAATGTTAATAGATGATATCAGCTTTGAAAAAAGGAGCTGAGCCTTTGCACATTGCAGACAACTATATTTAAATCTTTCACCTGCATTAAAGTAATAGGCACAATTAATAGTCAATGTTGCAAAAATATCTTCATTGGGAAAAAGTAATCTCTGATCAAAGTCCTGCAAGGACATTTACCTGGCAGCCTTACCTTATGGTTTTTTAAATTCTTGTAGCCTTATTAAGGGTGGAATATTTATTAATAAATGTGAATTGTCACCATGATTTGTACCAGCTAGCTTTCATGGTAAACAAAAGCATATTAATTCTAAATAATTCATTAATTGCTAACTTTGCATTTTCCTTGATTTATTTCCAATTTGGTATACAAGTAAGTACATGTAATTTGTGATGGAGAAATGGCAACCAACTCCAGGATTCTTGCCTGGAAAATCCCATGGACAGAGGAGCCTAGTGGCCTATAGTCCACAGGGTCACAAAAAAGTTGGACAAGACTTAGTGACTAAACAAAAACAACAACAACAATTTATGATACTGGATGGTGGCTCATTTATGTATACTTACAATAACACTATAGACCTTGGCAACTCAATGGACCTGAGAGCTAGAGAATACAAGCAAATCCTTACATGATCCAGATCATAACAAGTGTAGAAAGATTGCCAACTCCTGAGAGCTCCCATGGTGTGAGTTGTGATGTCCCTGCACATTTCTCCTTTAATTAGAATAAACAAAATAGACACAATCTTCTTGTGTTGTGCACTACAGGAACAAAGAGCATTAAGTCCATCAGTGTGCTCCATAAAATAATTACAGCAATGATGCTTAAGGGAGAGTCGGGTATCAAGTGGATCAAAATTTTTATTCAAGATGTGCTTAAAGACAAACAAGTCATAAGAAGCAAAACAAAGCATCTTCATGTGTATTTGATACCAATACTATCTTCATAATAAATGCTTGGTATACTTTCAACTCTTTACTGAAATAGCAATATACAAAGTATAAATAAAATAATTGCTGTTAGTTGACCTGCAGTCATTTTTTCCTCTAGAAAGATTTGTGCTTAATTTTGTGGAGGGAAAAAATGGTCATGCTCAGAAGTTTGTGCTCATCTTTCATAGCTATCAGTAAAGGGAAATGATTCTGCTCAGGGAAAAAAAGTAATCCTAGACATTTATATTTATGATTTTATCAAAGTAATATGTATATATGGTGGTGGCTCAGATTTTAAAGAATCCTCTTGCAATGCAAGAGAGCCAGATTTGATTCCTGGATCTGGAAGATCCCCTGAAGAAGGGAATGGCTACCCACTCCAGTATTCTTGCCTGGGGTATTCCATAGACAAAGGAGCCTGGTGGGCTACAGTCCATGAGGTCACAAAGAGTCAGACATGACAAGCAACTTCACTTTCAATCATATATATAAATGAGTTATAAAGAAAGCAGAGGTATGAAACCATAATTCTATTTTCTTTAAGTCTAACATTCTAGTTTTTATTCTTGTTATTGATGACATCATAATTCTATAAAATTATGCTCAGTTCTATACTTCAGTTTCTAATTGATCTCCTGTAGACTATATACTTCAAAAGAATGAAAATGCAGTTTATTTATGCAAACTTTTCTTTGAATTACTCAAGGTGCTAGACATTTATTTTACTAATTTTGTTATTTTATGGTAGCTCCTATAACTAAATAAATCTTCTAGAGCCTCACTCTTATAATGAGGGAGTTAGTATTTGAAATTTGGTGTATCCCTTCAAATGCTGTGTCTTACTCCAGGGGGACTGGGGAAAGCAAATTGACCACACAAGAGAAAGGCACTCAATGAGGTGGGCTAATCTGAGGAGGAGGATTGACTACAGGTGAAATTGCAAAAGATCAAAAAATGAATTCAGATCTTGACCAAATTTTAAATAGTGTTATAAGAATTTTCTATTTTGTAGACAAGAGGGTGCTAGAGGCAAAAGATATCAGTTTAAAAATATTGCAATGATTTAGCACACAGGTGAAAAATTATGTCCCTGGCAGTGAGAGTAGTCAAGATTTATGAAAATTAAGTGAACATATCTTTACTTGGATTCAATAACTAGTTGAGTGTAAGATTGTGAAAAGTGGGAGTCAGTGAAAAGAATTGTATTTAGAATGACTCTGAAGTGTTTCCAATTCAAGCTTTGATTTTAACTTCTGATTTAAAGGAAACGGAATATGATTAAAACAAAAGGGAATATGATTGGGTGAGATTTAATTTTTTTTTTTCTTGTAAAGTTTTTTGCCACGTTGAGTAGTCTCCTTAGCCCAGGGAAAGGCTTTCTCTCCAAAGATCCAGAGAAGATGCTGAGACTTGAAATCTTGAACTCTTCTTCTCCCTTTTGTTGTAAATTCTGAGTCCCTACCTAACTCCTCTAAGAGCAAGCAGCTACTGAGGCTTCATGCTTTTGGAGGAAAGGGTATGAATAACAACTTAGCACCTGTAAGAAAAACTAGACTTGACAAAATGTGGAGAATTTTTCACACTTTGGACTGCACAAGGGTCCTGTGAGCAGCACTAGAAAGATTTAGGGCACAGATTGGAACATAGAAAACTGGGGAAAGATAGAATGTGAGGGATTATTTTTCTTTGATAAGAAGACAGTGCTACTTTGTTTGAACTTACTGGGTCTTCCTCATCCCCAGGAGACAGTGGAAAAGAATGGATAGATAGATTTATCATTGTCCTTAATATTGCTTCCTCCTAGTGCCCCAGTTCCACTAGATGTCCATAGGGAAGTGACACCTTTCACTGTGATACACTGAAAATCCACTAAAAAGACTGCTGTAGGTGATGAACCTGTTACCCATCTAATATTCAAAAGAATTAAGTGTGCAAACAGGGATCATTAGAAAAGAAAGGTACAAATAGAAATATTTGTAATAAGTTCTAATGAAACTGAACTGCTGAAGGAGACAGAAAAGAACTTGGGACCAAAAAAAATAGTAAGATATTTTGAGAAGATTTAAAAATCACCAAAAGCTGAATTTTTGACAAGACAAATAAAAATAAACCTGGTTGTGGACAAAAAAACCCAAAAAACAAAAAAGTAGCAAAAAATACACAGCATTGGGAATAAGAAAGGAAAACTGGTTGTAGAAATAGAAGAACATGAAAGAATTATGAGGAAACAACTTCTATAACAACTTCTGTAAATTTGTAACCAAGGAGGTTGAGAATAAGTTTACTTAATCAAGTGATTTCTCAATGGCAGGAAAATCTCAAGTGAGGAAGTATGTTATTTGATGGATATTCATCAAAGTCAAGCAGAGCTCAATGGGGGTATATATCGATGCAGAGAAGAGTAGATAAAATTAACTCTTCCAAGTGATTAACCACTTTTTATGGAAAATATGTTTTCAAGTTGCATACTAGCAATTCTAGTAATCTCATCCAAATACATGTTTTAATATTGTCTCTTCATATTTGACCTGACAGCCTCAAACATATCTTGTTTGCATTAGTGTGCACAGACTCTAGTTATAAAGCAGTCCTAATCTAACAATATTTTTTAATATGTACAGTATATAAACTATAAGTTAAATTATAATGTGATAAAGTTAAATATGTTATTATGAAACTAAAATTAGAGCTACCATATCATCCTGCAGTCACACTCTTGAGTATACATAGAAGATATGGGGCCAGCCATTTCTGCAGGCTTTCAGACTAACATTAAGCAAGTCAAGAGTTTCAGCCCTGCTCATCCACTTTAAATGTTTCTGTTTTGCTATGCTTGTGGCCCCTGGAGATGTTTATTTTGTTTTTAAAACTGACTTTAAAAAATTACCATCTGTATATACTATTCACTGTTTATATTTCTAGAGCAGAAGAATAATTTAAAGCACAAAATCCTAAAGCAAACTATCTTAGTCAGAAATCATAGCAGGTTTTTTGGAGGGGGTGGACATCAGGACCTCTCAACTCTGAAAAATGTTATTACAGCAAATGGAAGGCTAGCAAAATTTTTGCAATTTGTACAGGCATGTGTGTGTGTGTTCAGTCAGTAAGTCGTGTCCAACTCTTTGCAACCCCATGAACTGTAACCCACTAGGCCCCTCTGTCCATGGGATTCTCCAGGCAAGAATACTGGAGTGGGTTGCCATTTTCTCCTTCAGAGGATCTTCCCCACCCAGGGGTCGAATCTGTGTCTCCTATATCTCCTGCATCGGTAGGTGGATTCTTTATCACTGAGCTACCTGGGAAGCCCAATTTAGGTACAAAGTATACAGTAATTTGACATTAGAGGGGACTGAAACAGAAACATTGGTTCACATATCCAATATAAAAAATTATGTTACTCATTTGCCTGAGATTCAAAACCAGACATCCTGATTCCTTATTTTGTTCATCTTAATCCAGCATAATTACTGCGACATACAGTTGAAAACCTGGGGTGGGTGGGGGGAGTAAACGTTAAAGAGTAAGTGAAATTCTTTCTTCTAAACTCAATACAAAAGACTTGGAGAAAATTATTTGTCATTTAGCCAGATAAAGTTTCAGCATTCTAAATAGCAAATGTATTGCATGAAAGCTTTCCTGTAACTGTTTGGTGTGTGTGGTTCATGGAATTGCCATGAATAACAAAATGATATGCGCATTGATGACACTGCGTGGGGGATATAAGGGTGGAGTGTGTAGGGGGAGAAACAAGAAGAGAAGTTATCTCACTTTATATTAACAAAACAAAAATTTCTTTCTTCTTTTTTTTTTTTTACTTAGTTTTATACAATAGCGGGCATGATGGCCATATGTAGAACTGAGGAAAGAATACTGTCTCACTCTGAGAGCACAGATAAGGGTTAAGAGGGCCCAGGGTCGCATGTTACTGATTTGTTATGTGATCCTGGGCACAGCATTTCAATCCTCCATGTAAGTGTTTCCATAGGTTCCTATCTTGATAAGGAGATTTCCTCAACTTTGTGCCTCTATTCTTTTTATACCTCCTCACTTGGTATTCTTCACCCTTCCTTTGGCTTTTGGAGAAGAGCTGTTTCTAATGCTTTTAACCATTTCATTCTTCATGCTCTGCTTCAAGCTCAGAAAGATGTAACTGATAGCCTTGCAGAACAAACTTTTCCCAGGGAAATGAATGACTTTTTATGCTCACTGGAATTAACATTTGAAAAGTAGGAAAAAAATAGACAGAAGGGAAAAGAACCTGGATTCTTAGCCTATCTACCTAACAATGAGTTCCTTACCATAAACCATATGAGTTAATTGCATCCATAGGAACAATTTAATTTAATTTAATTGGAATGTGAACGGAGAGATATCTGAAGGCATCAAATTACACCTGGAAAGTAAAAAGTCATAATCTCTCCCATTATGTTAAATGAGGAAAAGGCCCATTTTAAGAATGGCTTGTGATGCCCTCAGCAAAATGACCCACATTTTATTTTTTAAATAGCCTACAATGTAAAACCGCTTATTCATTGTCAATGTCCTGTATACAGTTGAAATCTAGATTACTTTAAATATTTATATTAAGATGGAATTTTTCAAAATATATGTTTATTGCCTAAATTATTGGCATTTGATAGATAAAGGACAAAGATATTGGATAAAAATATGAATTATTGGCTATCTATAGTCATTTAAAGTGCTGCATTCAGAGTTCTTCCATATGCATTACCTGTTTTTACCCTGATAAATGTAAGTATTATCCTATCATTTTACCAACAAGAAAACATGAAGCACAGAACTTAAGTGCTTTTATTTATTTTAAAATTTTAGTTAATTAATTAATTTGCTTGCTTTACATTGGACCACCCATTTATTTTCTTTTTTTCCAAACTAATAACTAAACACTGGGAGAAAGGAGATGAAAAGTAGGTGCATAGTTCCTTAAAGTGTAAGTGGTTTTCTCTAATTCAATTAAAAATAAATGCATTACAATTCAGATCTCCCAATCTGCTTTCTGTTTTCAATTCCACAAGCCAATCAGAAAACATCTATGTTTCATAATCATCATTGTTATTTTATCATTATTACTAATCCATTCACTATCAACTAATGCTAACTTTATTTATTTCAAATATTTACAGTTGTGCTTTTGCTACTGTTTTCTTATCTGCTGGGAAGATATATTGCTGCTGCATACATATACACTCTCTTAAATTTATGGAAATAACTTACTTATTATCAAATAGCCATCAAATAATCATCATTTAACTAATGATTTTTGTTTATGGTAGTGATTTTCATCAGGAGGGCCTAACTGGATCATCTGCCTCTTCCACAACTGATTGTCTCTGGAATAAGCAGAGAGTAAATATGTAAATTTATCATCCCATCTCCCACCTCTATTGAGTACAATAAATTTAACTCTGACTTCATTCTGAGGGCCTAAAACATTTAGCATCCAAATTTAGGACTTATTACTTTCTATGTAATATGTATTACATGTATTACAATCTATGACCTCAATTTAGGACTCTTTGTTCAGTTCAGTTCAGTTCAGTCGCTCAGTCGTGTCCAACTCTTGGTGACCCCATGAACCACAGCACGCCAGGCCTGCCTGTCCATCACCAACAACCGGAGTTTAACCAAACTCATGGCCATCGAGTCAGTGCTACCATCCAGCCATCTCATCCTCTGTTGTCCCCTTCTCCTCCTGCCCCCAATCCTTCCCAGCATCAGGGTCTTTTCCAATGAGTCAACTCTTCACATGAGGTGGCCAAAGAATTGGAGTTTCAGCTTCAGCATCAGTCCTTCCAATGAACACCCAGGACTGATCTCCTTTAGGATGGACGGGTTGGATCTCCTTGTAGTCCAAGGGAATCTCAAGAGTCTTCTCCAACACCACAGTTCAAAACCATCAGTTCTTCGGTGCTCACCTTTCTTTATAGTCCAACTCTCACATCCATACATGACTACTGGAAAAACCATAGCCTTGATTGACAGACCTTTGTTGACAAAGTAATGTCTCTGCTTTTTAATATGCTATCTAGGTTGGTCATAGCTTCCCTTCTAAGGAGTAAGCATCTTTTAATTTCACAGCTGCAATCACCATCTGCAGTGATTTTGGGGCCCAGAAAAATAAAGTCAGCCACTGTTTCCACTGTTTGCCCATCTATTTCCCATGAAGTGATGGGACCAGATACCATAATCTTAGTTTCCTGAATGTTGAGCTTTAAGCCAACTTTTTGACTCTTCTTTTCACTTTCATCAAGAGGCTTTTTAGTTCTTCTTTGCTTTCTGCCATAAGGGTGGTGTCATCTGCATATCTCAGGTTATTGATATTTCTCCCAGCAATCTAGATTCCAGCTTGTGCTTCCTCCAGCCCAGCATTTCTCATGATGTACTCTGCATATAAGTTAAATAAGCAGGGTGACAAAATACAGCCTTGATGTACTCCTTTTACTATCTGGAACCAGTCTGTTGTTCCATGTCCAGTTCTAACTGTTGCTTCCTGACTGCAGATTTCTCAAGAGACAGGTCAGGTGGTCTGGTATTCTCATGTCTTTCAGAATTTTCCACAGTCTGTTGTGACCCACACAGTCAAAGGCTTTGGCATAGTCAATAAAGCAGAAATAGATGTTTTTCTGGAATTTTCTTGCTTTTTCGATGATACAGCGGACGTTGGCAATTTGAACTCTGGTTCCTCTGCCTTTTCTAAAACCAGCTTGAACATCTGGAAGTTCACGGTTCATGTATTACTGAAGCTTGGCTTGGAGAATTTTGAGCATTACTTCACTAGCGTGTGAGTTGAGGGCAATTGTGCGGTAGTTTGAGCATTCTTTGGCATTGCTTTTCTTTGAGATTGGGATGAAAACTGACCTTTTCCAGTCCTGTGGCCACTGCTGAGTTTTCCAGTTTTTCTGGCATATTGACTGCAGCACTTTGACAGCATCATGTTTCAGGATTTGAAATAGCTCAACTGGAATTCCATCACCTCCACTAGCTTTGTTCATAGTGATGCTTTCTAAGGCCCACTTGACTTCACATTCCAGGATGTCTGGTTCTAGGTGAGTGATCACACTATCGTGATTATCTGGGTTGTGAAGATATTTTTTGTACAGGTCTTCTGTGTATTCTTGCCACCTCTTCTTAATATCTTCTGCTTCTGTTAGGTCCATATCATTTCTGTCCTTTATTGATCCCATCTTTGCATGAAATGGTCCCTTGGTATCTCTAATTTTCTTGAAGAGATCTCTAGTCTTTCTCATTCTGTTGTTTTCCTCTATTTGTTTGCATTGATTGCTGAGGAAGCCTTTCTTATCTCTCCTTGCTATTCTTTAGAACTCTGCATTCAAATGGGTATATCTTTCCTTTTCTCCTTTACCTTTCACTTCTCTTCTTTACTCAGCTAATTGTAAGGCCTCCTCAGACAACCATTTTGCCTTTTTGCATTCCTTTTCCATGGGGATGGTCTTGATCCCTGTCTCCTGTGCAATGTCATGAACCTCTGTCCACAGTTCATCAGGCACTCTGTCTATCAGATCTAGTCTCTTAAATCTATTTCTCACTTGCACTGTATGATCATAAGGGATTTGATTTAGGTCATTCCTGAATGGTCTAATAGTTTTCCCTACTTTCCTCAATTTAAGTCTGAATTTGGCAATAAGCAGTTCATGATCTGAGCCACAGTCAGCTCCCAGTCTTGTTTTTGCTGACCTGATAGAGCTTTTCCATCTTTGGCTGCAAAGAATATAATCAATCTGATTTCGATATTGACCATCTGGTGATCTCCATTTGTAGAGTCTTCTTGTGTTGTTGGAAGAGGGTGTTTGCTATGACCAGTGCATTCTCTTGGCAGAACTCTATTAGCCTTTGCCCTGTTTCATTCTGTACTCCAAGGCCAAATTTGCCTGTTACGCCAGGTGTTTCTTGACTTCCTACTTTTGCATTCCAGTCCCCTATAATGAAAAGGACATCTTCTTTGGGTGTTAGCTCTAAAAGATCTTGTGGGTCTTCATAGAACAGTTAAGTTCAGCTTCTTCAGCGTTACTGGTCGGGGCATAGGCTTGGATTACCGTGATATTGAATGGTTTGCCTTGGAAATGAAGAGAGATCATTCTGTCCTTTCTGAGATTGCATCCAAGTACTGCATTTCAGACTCTTTTGTTGACCATGACGGCTACTCCATTCCTTCTAAGGGATTCCTGCCCACAGTAGTAGATATAATGGTCATCTGAGTTAAATTCACCCATTCCAGTCCATTTTAGTTCGCTGATTCCTAGAATGTCGGCGTTCACTCTTGCCATGTCCTATGTGACCACTTCCAATTTGCCTTGATTCACGGACCTAACATTCCAGGTTCCTATGCAATATTGCTCTTTACAGCATCAGACCTTTCTTCTATCACCAGTCACATCCACAACTGTGTATTGTTTTTGCTTTGGCTCCATCCCTTCATTGCTTTTGGAGTTATTGCTCCACTGATCTCTAGTAGCATATTGGGCACCTACTGACCTGGGGAGTTCCTCTTTCAGTATCCTATCATTTTGTCTTTTCATACTGTTCATGGGGTTCTCAAGGCAAGAATACTGAAGTGGCTTGCCATTCCCTTCTCCAGTGGACCACATTCTGTCAGACCTCTCCACCATGACCCCACCCTCTTGGGTAGCCCCACAAGTCATGCCTTAGTTTCATTGATTTAAACAAGGCTGTGGTCCGTGTGATCAGATTGGCTAGTTTTCTGTGATTATGGTTTCAGTATGTCTGCCCTTTGATGCCCTCTTGCAATACCTACTGTCTTACTTGGGTTTCTCTTACCTTGGACGTGTCATATCTCTTCACATCTGCTCCAGCAAAGCACAGCTGCTGCTCCTTACCTTGGACAAGGGCTATCTCCTCACTGTCGCCCCTCCTGACTTTGAACGTGGAGTAGCTCCACGTTCAGAAGCACAGTGGCTGCGATGGACTGTGCAGAAGCGAGGCCAAGAGGAGCTACCCCACACTCAAGGTCAGGGTCGGCGGCCGAGAGGAGCTATCCCACATCCGAGGTCAGGGGCTACGGCTAAGAGGAGCAACCTCACGTCCAAGGAGTGGCACCTGTGCTGGTGCAGGAGGGCTGAGGACTCTTTGTAATACTATATCAATATAAATAATATTGATATATTGAATATTGTAATATCAATAATATTAATTTTGTGTCCTCCACAATGTATTAGCAGTATATATTTACTAGTCAAGGCTATGGTTTTTCCAGTAGTCATGTATGGATGTGAGAGTTGGATGGTGAAGAAAGCTGAATAGTGAAGAATTGATGCTTTTGAACTGTGGTGTTGGAGAAGACTCTTGAGAGTCCCTTTGACTGCAAGGAGATCCAACCAGTCCACCCTAAAGGAGATCAGTCCTGGGCGTTCATTGGAAGGACTGATGTTGCAGCTGAAACTCCAATACTTTGGCCACCTCATGAGAAGTGTTGACTCATTGGAAAAGACCCTAATGCTGGGAAGGATTGGGGGCAGGAGGAGAAGGGGACGACAGAGGATGAGATGGCTGGATGGCCTCACCGACTCAATGGACATGGGTTTGGGTAGACTCCGGAAGTTGGTGATGGACAGGGAGGCCTGGCGTGCTGCGATTCACGCAAAGAGTTGGACACGACTGAGCGACTGAACTGAACTGAACTGAGATAAGCATTACCAAATATATACCAGCTGGATAGTGCAAGGCAATTATTCTCCAGGTTTTTTCAAACCTAGAGATATGTACTCCATCTTGATTCTGTGACTTAAGATAGGTCCTATGGCATAGCCTTCTCAGGAGCTAAAATGGACATTTGTTGTTCAGTCACTAAGTCATGTGCTACTCTTTGCAACCTCATGGACTGTAGCACACCGGACTTCCCTATCCTTCACTATCTCCCAGCTTCATTAGCACCACAGTTTGAAAGCATCAATTCTTTGGCACTGAGCCTTTTTTATGGTCCAACTCTCAAATCCATACATGACTACTGGAAAAACCATGACCATTTGGATCGTGTAAAGCAGTTCCTTTAATCATTTAATGATGAAGTGATGTAGAATAAATTTAAGTTAAAAGTATTTGTTCTAACCCAAGAGAGCTTGCATAAGGTTAGGATCCCCGCTCTACCATTTTCAACTGTGAAATTTCAGGCAATTTTTACCACATCTGATGCCCTTAGTATCATTAACTTTAAATGTAGATCCACTACGTGGGACATGTGATGATCAGGCTAGAAGGTGATCCTCTATGGTCCCCAACTCCAAGTGTTTATTCCTTTGTTTAATTTCCTCTCCTGAAGGGTTGGCAGAACCTGTGTACTGTTCCTACCAATAGCATATGGAAAAGGTAATGGGATGCCATTCCTATTATCACATTCTATCACATAAAGACAAAAGCTTGCTAGAATTTAAAATGAGAATGTTATGGAGGATAAAGAGACCTTAAGCCTTGTAATTGTCTATTATGGGCTTTATGTTTTGAAATGTTTCTTTATTATATGGTGGTGGTGGTGGTTTAGTTGCTAAATCGTGTTCTACTATTGTGATCCCATGTACTGTAACCTGCCAGGCTCCTCTGTCCATGGGATTCTCCAGGCAAGAATACTGGCATGGGTTGCCATTCCTTCTCCATGTCTTTATTATATGAGGATAATTAATTCTGAGAAGAGATTGATTCTGAGGAGAGATTCCAACAAGAGATTGGTTTTAAGGTATATATTTGAATCTCAATGGGAGATAAATTATGAATTTTGCCCATGTCACCTGGAGATTTTGCCCATATGGAAGATGGTTGCTGACTCAATAGGAGCCATAGGACTGAGTTGATGGCTGACCCTGCACAGGTTCAGTGAGGCAGCCCCTCTTCTCAAGGGAATTGTTTAAAGACTAGGCAGCTTCACCTGAAACAGCCTGAGATCAAAATCAGACCAAAATGTCAAATGAATACCTGCATACAGAACAGGGTTTAACCAAAAACAGCAAAATTTTGAACTATAGTCCAAGTAAAGTCTGAAGAGCTTCAGAGGCAAAGAGGGAGAGAGCTGGAATCCAGGGGAAAGAGGTTCCTTCAAACAACCAGGTTGATGAAAAAAGAAGTTAGCCACAATGTGCTCATAATATGCTTGTAGGAACTGTTATCTATTTGCTCATCAGACTTGGAACCTATCCGGGTCTTCTCTGGTTCCCCTATGAACGACCAAAATGTTGATTTAAAACAAAAGGAATATCAGATGTTTCTCCAGTAATGATGGGCTTATTGGGGATTAACAAAGAATACAATTCAGGTTTGCAACCATAGCAAACTGTATAGGAGTCTCTGCATGGCAAGGGAAAGGAGAACACTTTTACAGAGAGGGAAAGGAAATTGAGAGGGCTATAATAAACAAAAAGTCCATGACTTTTATTTAGCTTAGTCTTTTTGGGGGTGGGGGAGTGGGGAAGAGGAGTTTTTTTTTTCTTTTTGAGCTCAGTTAATATCCTAGAGCATGAGAGACGCCCCTTCTACTCTCTCCACTATATGTAATTGATTATTAAATGCTGTTTAAAGGATTTCCCTGTAGCACAAATGATAAAGAAACTGCCTGCAATGCAGGAGACCAGGGTTCGATCCCTGAGTTGGGAAGATCATCTGGAGAAGGGAACGGCAATCCACTCCAGTCTTCTTGCCTGGGGAATTCCATAGATAGAGAAGCCTGGTGAGCTATAGTCTGTGGGGGTTGCAAAGAGTCAGACACGACTGAGTGAGTAACACACACACATTAAATACTGTTTATTAATACTTTTCAAAGCCATCAGGGTGGTCTGCTGGCTCACTGGTTCTCTTCTCACATGTGAGAGGAGGGGAAGGTAAAGAAAACATCGGCAACAGTTTTTTGCCTCCAAAAGCACAGGATTTTGACCTAACTCTCCAGTGTGCTTCAAAAATGTTGTTAGAGAAAAACACAACACAACATTAAATAATATCTTTTCCTGCTTCTTTAATTTTGCTCAACCTTCTAGTTACTGTGTTATTCTTGTACAAAATTCATTACAAACTTATTTGGTAATTAATGTTTTAAGAGCAAGAATGCGTCTCTTCAGAACACATTGCCTCTATTTTATGTCACCGTTCCTCTTGAGGATGACTAGCCCTTTACCTTAAATTGTCCAAGTCCTTTCTCTCTATTATCTTCACCAAACTCCTCTTGGACATTATAAAATTATACAATATGTTGTGAATTTTATTTTGTGTGATATTATATATCCTTGTGGTCTAACCTTATCACTAATTATGGAATATGAAATCTTCAAATATAAAAGGAGAATCAAGAGTTTGGATTCACTAGCAAGTTGAAGATCTTTGAGGAACAGGGAGATGTTCTTACTCAGTGTTCAGAGTAAGTGCTTACAATAAGACTAGCATTGTACTGATTTATTTTTACCTTTTTTTAAAATAAAAAAGTAAAAATATAAATGAATTATATTCATGTATGTAATTGATATTTATTCAAAATAATCATGTTTTTTCTGTCTCTCGCTTTTGTCTTCCTCTCTCTCTCTCTCACACACACATATACACACTCCAGGCCTTCACAGAATTACATTGCTCACTGTCCTTGAAAAGATAGATGGATAACTTATAATCATAATTATCCGTACTCACTGGTGTAATGAAGAGAATTAGAAATGTGTACACAATAGCAGTGCAGGAGAGAGGAATCATAATTAGCAACTATTAATCTAATGGGGGAAAAAGAGACGGCTGGAATAATTAACACATGCCACACAGAGTGATCGTTTATGATAAGAATGACTAAAAAGACAGCAGCATTACTTAGCTTTCCCCACTGGCAAAGAAATCCAGAGAAAAACAAAATGAATCTTTAGTCCCAGACAGCAGTCATCGTGTTTACTGAGCTGTGGTAAGAGCAGTCTTTTTAGGAATCGATTTGGTAATTCTTCTTTAACCCCTACTTTTACTAATATAGAACCATATAATCTTGCCCTTTTTCATAAAATTTGGTCTACAACACTTAAAAGAAACACTCAAATTACATTTAAAATAACCTTTCGTTAAGAAAATACTTATCCTTTGGAAACAGCCATGCATTTTAGAAGCTCATATGTATTTGCTCTCTCTTTGGTTTCGGTTTACTTCTTAAGTATATATCCCATCAAAAATGTCACTATAGATAGTTTTAAATGATCCATAGACAAGGTATACAGTTCATCTGTATACAGTTCTCATCTCATCTCTACTCATGCTATGTGAGTAGCTATCTCTACTCACATAGCATACATACAGAGGCTCAGAAGAGCACAGAACAGATAAAGCTGAAAATATTTCATGCAGCTGAAATAATGATCATTTGCTTCTTTTCACATTCTCTCCACATAGAAATAAATAATTAGATTATAATGAAATTCAGGCCAGTTCTGAGTTGTGTTTATTTACAGTTTACTATTTTGAAAAAGAATTGAATGTATCATGAAAAATATGAGACAGGTTTGAGAAAAGCATTATTAAAATGCCTTTAAATTAATCCTACAAAGAAACAATTTGTATGTGATTAGATGAAAAATAGTCAAATATATCTTCAAAAGTCTCAGTTCAGTTCAGTTGAGTTACTCAGTTGTGTCCGACTCTTTGCGACCCCATGGACTGCAGCACACCAGGCCTCCCTGTCCATCACCAACTCCCGGAGTTTACTCAAACTCATCTCCATTGAGTCGGTGATGCCATCCAACCATCTTATCCTCTGTCATCCCCTTTTCCTCCTGCCTTCAATATTTCTCAGCATCAGGGTCTTTTCAAATGTGTCAGTTCTTCGCATCGTCACGTGGCCAAAGTATTGGAGTTTCTGCTTCAGCATCAATCCTTCCAATGACTATTCAGGATTTATTTCCTTTAGGATGGACTGGTTGGGTCTCCTTGCTGTCCAAAGGACTCTCAAGAGTCTTCTCCAACACCACTTCAGAAGTGTAAATTTTTCGGCACTCAGCTTTCTTTACAGTCCAACTCTCACATCCATACATGACTACTGGAAAAAATATAGCTTTGACTAGACGGACCTTTGATTGCAAAGCAATGTCTCTGCTTTTCAATAAGCTGTCTAGGTTGGTCATAACTTTTCTTCCATGGAGCAAGCGTCTTTTAATTTCATGGCTGAAATCACCATCTTCTAAATGTTTTCTATGGTTGTACTGAAATGCCTAATGGCCATCATGGACATTTCCTACTATGTCTTCACGCTCAGGCTGTCCCTAGCATTTTGTTTCCAAGAATCAGTTTATGAACACTGAAAACTAAGAATATTAAGTTAAAAAAAAAGTTGAATCTTGTTATCTGAAACAACTTTTAATTCTTATCTCTCCAGAAGCAGATACTACTACAGGGCTTTAAGAAACTGATTTTAGACAAGGAAGGTGGTAAGGAACAGAGAAAAAAAATATTAATACAACTAGAGGAGGGTCAGAAATAGTCATGAAAGTCACCGTTCTGAAATGCATGTTCATTAAAAGACTGAGACCTAATTGAAATATTTATAAAATGCTTCTTTTTTCGTCCTTATCACCATGTCATAGACCTTCAGTTAAAACAACAACAACAACAACAACAAACAAAGCAGTTGACTTCAACTGAAAGAGGTACAAGACACAGAATCTGCCTAAGAAGCAACCTAAGGAAGGGCATAGCCAAGGCAGGAGAAAAAAAAAAAAATACTAAACTAAAACTCTAGAGGAATTTGTAATCTCTGTCACCCATAAATACAGCAAACATTGAACACTGTATGGCTCCTAACTAGATTAACATAAAACTTCACTTTGAAGGCCTACTTACTTCAATGTTTACTATAAATTGACAGCTATAAAATATTCAGTTCAATAAAATTGTGTAAAATAATGTGTATCCAATAGCTGAATGCCATACAATAATGTATATCCAACAGCAGAATATATATTCTTATCAAATTCACCTGGGCTATTGACCAAGTTAGAATACATTCTGGGCCATAAAGCTAATCTTTGCAAATATAAATAATAAAATATCATATAAAATATATGTTGAGACCACAAAGAACTTAAATGAAAATATCAAAACTTTGCTATTGGAAATTGGAATATGTTCAAATCTTTGGAAAGTAAACAACACATTTTTAAATAGACTACTGATCAAAGAACTATCTAGAAAAGATTTTTAAATATTTTAAATAAAATTATAATCTTCTCTTCTGGCTCAGATGGTAAAGCGTATGCCTACAATGAGGGCGACCCGGGTTCAGTCCCTGGGCCAGGAATATCTCCTGGAGAAGGAAATAGCAACCCACTCCAGTATTCTTGCCTGGAAAATCCCATCGGTGGAGGAGCCTGGTAGGCTACAGTCCATGGGTTCTCAAACAGTCGGACATGACTGAGAGAGCTCACTTTGTCTCAAATACAATTAAAATGAAAAAATCCTTATCAATATTTGTGGGATTCAATGAAACCATTGTTAGAGAGAAACTCATGCTATTGAAGCATATATAGAAAGGAAGAATATTTTAAATAACCCAATTCTCCATCATAAGAAATTATGGAAAGATGATCATATTAAATCTAGAGTGAATAAAATTCAAAACAGGAAATCAATAGAGAAAAATGAGAACCCCAAAATTTGGTTCTTTGAAAAGATCAATAAAAATGACAAAACTGTACTCAGAATAATGTAAAAAATGAGAGAAAAGATACAAGTAGTCAATATTAGAAATAAATGAGGGATTTATTTAGTCACACAGTCGTGTCTGACTCTTTGTGCTCCCATGTACTGTAGCCTGCCTGGCTCCTCTATCCATGGAATTCTCCAAGCAAAAGTACCGGAGTGGGTTGCCATTTCCTTCTCCAGGGGATCTTCCCGACCCAGGGAACAAACCCAGGTCTACTACATTGTAGCCAGATTCTTTACCAACTGAGCCACTAGGGAAGCCCAAATGAGGGAAAATCACTGTAATCTAATGGACATTAAAAAGATAAAAAGGGACTACCATAAAGAATCCCATGCTCACAGATTTGATTACTTAGATGAAATGCACCAATTCCTTGAACACTACCGCTACTCACAAAGAGAAAATTAGAGAATGCAGCCATACATCTCTCATAGAAATTGAGTCTATAATCAATAACTTTCAAACACAGAAAACAACAAACCCAAATGATTACACTAGTGAATGCACCCAACAGTTATGATGAAATAGTACTAATTCTATATATTAATAATATCTTCCAGAAAATATAAATAGAAGGAATATTTTCCAACTGAGACTAACTTACACTAGTATCAAACCTGATAAAGACAGTGAAAGGAAAAAAAGGGGGAGGGGCTACAGACCAATATTTTTCATAAACTTACACACACAAAAAATCATTGATAAAATAGTAGAATATTGAATCCAGAAATATGTAAAGCAGGTTGTTACTGTTTAGTCACTAAGTCATGTCTGCCTCTGCTGCCCTTCTCCTCCTGACCTCAATCTTTCCCATCATTAGTTTTATTTATTTTTTTACTTCTTTTCTACTTCTTACACAAAAATAACCTAAAAATGAGTCATAAACTTGCATATAAAAATGCACAAATATAAAACTTTCAGAAGAAAACACATGAGAAAATGTATGACATTAAGTCTCATAATGATTCTAGATAGAGCACCAAAATCATGATCCTTGAAGGAAAAAAAAATTATTAAATTGTCCTTTGAATATTAAAATATTTTACTCTATGAAAGATACTGGCAAAAATGAAAAGTTATGAACCAGATTAAAATATTTTAAAATCACATATATTCTAAAGGATTTGTACTCAAAGAACTCTTACAAGTATTATATTCAAAGAACCCTTGCAAGTAAACACTAAGAAATCAATCACTACACTTAAAAACTGGGCAAAAGTCCTGAGTGGTTGCCTCAGCGAAGATATACAGATGAAAAGTATATGAAAAGATGCACAGAATCATCTGTTAGTGTGTGTGTGTGTACTTAATCACTCAGTCATCTAGTCCCTGACTCTTTGTGACCCCCATAGGTTTTAGCCCGCCAGGCTCCTCTGTCCATGGGACTTTTCAGGCAAGAATACTGGAGTGGGTTGCCATTCCCTTCTCCAGAGGATTTTCCTGACCCAGGAATCAAACCTGGATCTCCTGCATTGCAGGTGGATTCTTTACCATCTGAGCCATCAAGGAAGCCCTCATTTATCATTAAGAGAATGCACATTTAAAAAATGAGATTTCATTGCATAGTTGTTAAAATGGCTAAAATCCAAAAACAAAATAAAAATTACGAAATAAACTACCATATGGATCATTCTAGTCTCCCTTTGTTTGTATTCTCCTTCAATAGTGAGGAACCTGGCTTCCAACATATTCTATCCACTTAATTATATATTCAGTTCCAGTAATATATTTATAGTGATTTCAGAATTGATAGGCCATAACCACTGTGGAAGCAATTTTATCAACTAGATTACTGTGCTTTTGTACAGTTCTTCTTACTTTTAGTCTCCACTCATTTCTGAAGTTTCTAGGGTCAGATATCACTATTCTAGTATAATCAAGAGAAAAATACAACACAAGCTCAAATTGAGGGACAATCTATTAAGCACCTGATCAGTGTGTTTCAAAACCGTCAAGGTCCTTAAAAATAAGAAAAATGTGAGAAACTGTTACAGGCAAGAGGACCCATAGAAACAGGACAACTCAATGTAGTTTGATATGATGAATAAGATTCTAGAACAGAAGAAGCACATTAGGTAAAATGGGGATGGACTTTCCTGGTGGTCCAGTAGTTAAGGGGACAAGGGGACAAGGGTTCAATCCCCGGTCAGGAAACTAAGATACTGCATGTCTCAGAGCAACTATGCCCATGCAGCACAACTACTGAGCCCATGCACCACAAATAGGGAGTCCGTGCCCTGCAACAAAAGATCCCACATGGTACAACCATTACCTGAAACAGTCAAATAAATAAATATTAAAAAAATAAAGTTAATATTTAAAAAAGATAAAATGAGGACATATGTATAAACTGTGGACTTCAGTTAATAATAATGTTTCAATAATAATGTTTCAATATTTGTTCAGTAATTGTGACAACTTTATATTATTAATATATGCTGTTAGACAAAGTGAAAGTGTATATGAGGTGTGTGGTCATTTTCTATATTATATTTTCAATTTTCATGTAAATCTAAAACTATTGTAAATTCAGAAGTATATTTATAAAATATATGCAAATTATTTGGATAAGCACTTCACCTAGGAAGATGTAAGAAAGGCAGCTAAGTATCTGCAAATTTTCTCAATTTTTCTGTCATTAAAAAATGTATATACAATTAAAACCACAATTAAAAGCTACTATAGACATACTAGAATGAATAATTTCAAGAGATGAACATATCATCTAATAGAGAGGATGTGGAGGAGCCAAAGATGGTGGGATTTAAAATGACATGACTTTAAAAAGTAGTTTGGAAGTCTCTTAAAAGCTAATCATTCACTCTATGATCCAACACACTCTTAGGTATTCACTCTGACTCTGCTTTAGTACAATAGTGTGGAATAACCAGTTAATAATTCTCTCTTTCTCTCTCTGCTGCACTCTATACAACTTTAGCAGTTCAGCTAAAAAAAAAAGTATTATTCAATGTGAAATAATTTATGTTTGCTAAGAGGACATTGTGTTAATCCTCTTTTCAGATTTAAGCCTGTGATTCCTTCAGGAAGATGTAGATATTGGATATCAAGCTAGAAAAAATCTTAGAGATTACCAAGTAAACCTCTCTCACTTTATGCGTAGGGGCACTTACAAAAAAGCAAATAACCTGTCAATTCTTACATGGAGTGATGGTGTGAGAAGTCTGTCACTTTCTCTTCTTATACTTTGTAGAACAACATTGGAATACTATCATTTATTTATATATTCATCCCTACAAAATATATTCTTTTGATTTTCATGTTTTATGAAATTTTTACACATATTATCATGATATTTTTATTCATTTGCAGCTTTATTTTTCATCCATGTTGAAATGCATATTAGTAATTTATTTGAACTATTTGATAGTATCATGTGACTCATAACACATATGATATAAGCCAAATGACTTGGACTCTGATTTTATTTGAAGCTATTGCTCACAGAAGAGGCTAAAACTCTTATTTTCAGTGCAGCCAGGAAAAGAGAGTCACAAGCAGTAAGTAAACATTGATATTATGAAATGAGCTCATCATGGACACTGATGAAGTCATTTTTGATGGATATTTAGGATACCTCCAATTTTTTGCATCAGTTCAGTCGCTCAGTCGTGCCCGACTCTTTGCGACCCCATGAATTGCAGCACGCCAGGCCTCTCTGTCCATCATCAACTCCCGGAGTCTACCCAAACCCATGTCCATCGAGTCGGTGATGCCATCCAACCATCTCATCCTCTGCCATCCCCTTCTCCTCCCGCCCCCAATCCTACCCAACATTAGGGTCTTTTCCAATGAGTAAACTCTTCGCATGAGGTGGCCAAAGCATTGGAGTTTCAGCTTCAACATCAGACTTTCCAATGAACACCCAGGATTGATCTCTTTTAGGATGGATTGATTGCATCTCCTTGCAGTCCAAGGGACTCTCAAAGTCTTCTCCAACACCACAGTTCAAAAGCATCAATTCTTCGGCGCTCAGCTTTCTTCACCGTCCAACTCTCACATCCATCTATGACCACTGGAAAAACCATAGCCTTGACTAGGCAGACTTTTGTTGGCAAAGTAATGTCTCTGCTTTTAAATATGCTATCTAGGTTGGCCATAACCTTCCTTCCAAGGAGTAAGCGTCTTTTAATTTCATGGCTGCAATCACCATCAGCAGTGATTTTGGAGCCCAGAAAATAAAGTCTGACACTGTTTCCACTGTTTCCCCATCTATTTCCCATGAAGTGATGGGACCAGATGCCATGATCTTAGTTTTCTGAACGTTGAGCTTTAAGCCAACTTTTTCACTCTCCTCTTTCACTCTCATCAAGAGGCTCTTTAGTTCTTTTCCTTCTGCCATAAGGGTGGTGTCATCTGCATATCTGAGGTTATTGATATTTCTCCCGGCAATCTTGATTCCAGCTTGTGTTTCTTCCAGCCCAGCATTTCTCATGATGTACTTTGCATATAAGTTAAATAAGCAGGGTGACAATATACAGCCTTGACGTACTCCTTTTCCTATTGAGAACCAGTCTGTTGTTCCATGTCCAGTTCTAACTGTTGCTTCCTGACCTGCATACAGGTTTCTCAAGAGACAGGTCAGATGGTCTGGTATTCCCATCTCTTTCAGACTTGTCCACAGTTTATTGTGATCCACACAGTCAAAGGCTTTGGCATAGTCAATAAAGCAGAAATAGATGTTTTTCTGGAACTCTCTCGCTTTTTCGATGATTCAGCGGATATTGGCAATTTGATATCTGGTTCCTCTGCCTTTTCTAAAACCAGCTTGAACATCTGGAAGTTCATGGTTCACGTATTGCTGAAGCCTGGCTTGGAGAATTTTGAGCATTACTTTACTAGCTTGTGAGATGAGTGCAATTGTGCAGTAGTTTGAGCATTCTTTGGCATTGCCTTTCTTTGGGATTGGAATGAAAACTGACCTCTTCCAGTCCTGTAGCCACTGCTGAGTTTTCCAAATTTGCTGGCATATCGAGTGCAACACTTTCACAGCACCATGTTACAGGATTTGAAATAGCTCAACTGGAATTCCATCACCTCCACTAGCTTTGTTCGTAGTGATGCTTTCTAAGGCCCACTTGACTTCACATTCCAGGATGTCTGGCTCTAGGTGAGTGATCACACCATCGTGATTATCTGGGTCATGAAGATCTTTTTTGTACAGTTATTCTGTGTATTCTTGCCACCTCTTCTTAATATCTTCTGCTTCTGTTAGGTCCATACCATTTCTGTCCTTTATCGAGCCTATCTTTGCATGAAATGTTCCTTTGGTACCTCTAATTTTCTTGAAGAGATCTCTAGTCTTTCCCAATCTGTTGTTTTCCTCTATTTCTTTGCACTGATCGCTGAGGAAGGCTTTCTTATCTCTCCTTGCTATTCTTTGGAACTCTGCATTCAGATGGGAATATCTTTCCTTTTCTCCTTTGCTTTTCACTTCTCTTCTCCTCCCAGCTATCTGTAAGGCCTTCTCAGACAGCCATTTTGCTTTTTTGCATTTCTTTTCCATGGGGATTTTCTTGATCCCTGTCTCCTGTACAATGTCGCGAACCTCTGTCCATAATTCATCAGGCACTCTGTCTATCAGGTCTAGTCCCATAAATCTATTTGTCACTTCCACTGTATACTCATAAGGGATTTTATCTAGGTCATACCTGAATGGACTAGTGGTTTTCCCTACTTTCTTCAATTTAAGTCTGAATTTGGCAATAAGTAGTTCATGATCTGAGCCACAGTCTTCTCCTGGTCTTGTTTTTGCTGACTGTATAGAACTAGCTAATCTAATCACACGGACCACAGCCTTGTCTATCTCAATGAAAGTAAGCCATGCCGTGTGGAGCCACCCAAGACGGATGGGTCATGGTGGAGAAGTCTGACCGAATGTGGCCCACTGGAGAAGGGCATGGCAAACCACTTCAGTATTCTTGCCTTGAGAACCCCATGAACAGTATGAAAAGGCAAAAAGATAGGACACTGAAAGATGAACTCCCCAGGTCAGTAGGCGCCCAATATGCTGATGGAGATCAGTGGAGAAATAACTCCAGAAAGAATTATGGGATGGAGCCAAAGCAAAAACGATACCCAATTGTGATGTGACTGGTGATAGACGCAAAGTCCGATGCTGTAAAGAGCAATATTGCATAGGAACCTGGAATGTTAGGTCCATGAATCAAGGCAAATTGGAAGTGGTCAAACAGGAGATGGCAAGAGTGAATGTCGGCATTCTAGGAATCAGCGAACTAAGATGGACTGGAATGAGTGGATTTAAATCAGATGACCATTGTATCTACTACTGTGGGCAAGAATTCCTTAGAAGAAATGGAGTAGCCATCATGGTAAACAAGAGTCCAAAATGCAGTACTTGGATGCAATCTCAAAAACGATAGAATGATCTCTGTTCGTTTCCAAGGCAAACCGTTCAATATCACGGTAATCCAAGTCTGTGCCCCAACCAGTAACGCCGAAGAAGCTGAAGTTGAACAGTTCTATGAAGACCTACAAGACCTTCTAGAACTAACACCCAAAAAAGATGTCCTTTTCATTATAGGGGACTGGAATGCAAAAGTAGGAAGTCAAGAAACACCTGGCGTAACAGGCAAGTTTGGCCTTGGAGTACAGAATGAAGCAGGGCAAAGGCTAATAGAGTTTTGCCACGAGAACACACTGATAATAGCAAACACCCTATTCCAACAACACAAGAGAAGACTCTACACGTGGACATCACCAGATGGTCAACACCGAAATCAGATTGATTATATTCTTTGCAGCCAAAGATGGAGAAGCTCTATACAGTCAGCAAAAACAAGACCAGGAGCAGACTGTGGCTCAGATCATGAACTGCTTATTTTTTGCATATGCACTTCTAATACAGCCTTGATACACATCTCATTCACATATGCAGATTTTTCCATCTGAGAGAAATATTCTTAGAAATAAACATGTTTTTTTTTTCTCATAAATATGTGCATTTGTAACTGCTAAGTTCAAAATTGGCTTATAAATATATTTATTTTTCCAATTTAAACACACAATAGCAGTATATAGTATCAGATCTTGTGATTTTCCATATTGTTAAACTTTGGTATATCCTATACATCAAAATAAAAAGAATTTAAATATAACTATTGGACTTCCCTGGTGGTACAGTAGATAGGAATCCACCTGCCAATGCAGGGGACACAGGTTCAATTCCTGGTCTAGGTAGATTCCACAGGCTGCTGAGCAACTAAGCTCGTGCACATGGCTACCAAGCCTGCACTCTAGAGCTTCCAATCCACAACTGCTAAAGACCCTGGGCATAGAGCCTATACTCCACAACAATAGAAGCCACCACAAAAAGTGCCCACACCTCAAGGAAGAGTAGACCAACTTGCCGCAATTAGAGAAAGTCCTCGCAAAGCAGTGATGATCCAGTGCAGCCAAAAATAAATAACAAAAATTACAAAAAAAACAAATAAATATAACTATTGGTAAAACATTAGAACATGATATTCATAGAAGAAAAAACACAATGAATTTATGAAACCTCAAATATATTTTTCAGGAATATGAATATACAATGATGGTGAGATACTCTGTCACATCTAACTATATGTGAAAAATGCAAAATAATAAAATAATTTTAAATAGTCAGTTTTCAAGATTTTTGTAACTTAGGCAAATCAGCTGCAAACTACATTAAAACATTATGAATTTATATGTAAGGTTCCATCTGAATAAGTCCAAATCTTCTGATCTTTGACAACTAATATTTCTCTGTCTCAGCTTCTACCATTGAAAATGGGAATCTTAGTATACATCTAAAATTTTTTTTGAGAACTAAATTTTTACCAGTATGTAAAGAACTTGTCCAACAAAACAAAAAAGAAATGTTTGTCAAAATGTTTATTACTATCAAAGTGATTATTACTAAGAAATACCATATCAATTAATAAAGATGTGAATGTTAATCTTCTCTTCCAGCAATGGTAGTCCTCAAAAATATTCCTACTATAGTCTATCATAGAAATTTATCCAGGTAAAACTGGCAATGGGCTAGAATGCTTGGATGAACAAAAAGGGAAGAAAAAAAAATGATGCTGGCATAAATTCTTACAGTTATTCTAAAGAAGCACAATAGAGTAAATCATGTATAAATACTCTTTGAGTTGGAGCTCAGTGGCCATCTTGATGATCATTATTTAATAGAATGCTTCTGCATGTCATGAGAATCCATGCCTTAGTTTTAAAATACTCTTTCCAGGAGTGCTATGAATCTTTGAGAATATAATTAGATTTCATCATAAATAAAGCACAAAATCCATAAAGATTAAACAAAGACATGTATTTATTATGTATATAAAGTCATTAGGATATGCATAGATGGTTTCACAAAATTGATGATAGATAGATGAATACACTCATATGCACATATATCAATTAAAAGAGTCAAGTAGCTGCTGAGAAGGAATCATTATAATCACAATCTCAAGGCTAAGATCTATAAAATTATTACTGTACAAATTTCCATATGGTATGCTAAGGTTTTAAATGATGTTTATTTGACTTAAACATCATAAGAGTTCTGTGACAAAAATACTGTTGGTTTCCCTTGTTTGTGAGTGAGAAAACTGAGGCATACAGATATTAAATAATTTACTCGAGCCCATAAATAGTGAGAATAGAGCTGAGATTATAACCCTGCCCATTCAGCTTCCAAAGCCTGTGGTCTCAATAACATTTCATGTTTTAGTTATACTAACAAGAATGCTTAAGTCATCTGAAAGATATTCCAAGTAATATTAAAACCGAAGTTTGTCAATTTGGGGTTTGGCCATAATATTTAGATATATTGGTAAATTTGTCATTTTTTTTTACCAAATCAAATATCTTAAATTGGAAGGACCAGGAAGATTTCAACCCTCAAACAATTTTTAGATTTCAAAAAGAAGAAAGAGGGAAGGGAAATAGGGAGAGAGGAAGGAAGGAGGACAAAGAAAATGTCTAAATGTCTCAATGTCTATATGAACTACATGTACATATTCTGAACTTGTTCTTTGTTCGATAAACTAGGCTCAAAGATCAGACTTAGTTTGTTAACAATAGCCATTAAAACAGAATTGAGATTCATTTCAGTTAGAATTCTGCTGATGAATTAGATGTGTGAAAGTGCAGAATATGTAATAGTTTCTCTGGATACTGAGGCCTTATGAAGTAAACCAAGGAGATTGACTTATATTTTCAATTTTAATATTTGACTTATATTTTCAGTTCTAATATTCTATGATTTTGTTCACACATAACATGTCAGAGGTAGTGTGGAAAGGGATAAAGAGATTGACACAAGGACAGTTAAGAAAATAAATGGACTAGTGAAACCATAATTATTTTCATGACTACCACAGGGCATAATGAAGAATCACTGTGATTTTACTCTACAGAAATTTCAATGCTCTCTGCTGTGCTGAATGTTAAGGAAAAAAAAAAAATAAGTGCTAGTTTCTACATTTACAAATCTATACCAACTAATTAGCAATTAAATGGAAATTTTAATAAATGCTATGAATCAAGCCTAATTGTATATTCTGTCAGCTAGTGCTGATGTGAGAAATGCCAATCCATACTTTTCCTCCATTACTCTGAATAATTCAGAATAAAGTGGGTGTGAATTGCATAACACTTCCTCAGTATGTACTTAAAAAAAAATTCAAGAGAATTCACAACTTTTCTATTTACTATTAAAACATCAATCAATTTTACATTTAAATAGATGTGAATATGAAGCCAAGCAGTTTATAAAAGTATGTCTTATTCTGAATTATGTCACAGTAAAATGAATATACTTTCTGAGAAAAGAGAAATTAGTCTTCAAATATAACATGTTTATGTTTTTGCATCAGGCATCCTAGATTATAGTTCATGTGGTAGTAGTAGTAGTAATAATGATAATAATACTAAAATAATATAAAAATATACTTGGACATGATAGATTATCTACATGTATCCCATTTTGGTAATAGGAATCATGAGGATATCATTTGACAGGCAAATAATACAATGGCATTCTTTTATTTTTGGTTGCTAAATAATGTCCTATAGAAAAAGAATACTATTTTATCTAAAATAATGACATTACTAATATTCAATAATTATCTCTCTCTTTTTTTTTACAGTTCTAAGTAGTTTTTTAAGAATAAGGATTTCAAAAATAATAAAAGTTAGAGCATACTGCTTTATAAAACATGATAATGTAGGAAGTAATTTGGTTTAGTAAATAAGGTTTTGGCTTGGAATAAAAAGACAAAATTCAAATCAAAAACTATCCAGCTTTATGCATTTGAAACTTTGAGTAAGGCAAGTAAACACAGCCTTCATGACTTCATTGTTTAAGTCAGAATAACGATTTCTACTTTAAAAGTAACAGTAAAGATCCATTGAAATAACTTCTAAACAAGTTTTAGATTTTAAATCTCAAGAGAAAAGTTAGCAAGCTGATTCCAATAATCAATTGTGTAAAATAAGTTGAAGTTAATTTAACCAATTGGACATAAATGGTATGGACCCAATAGAAGTAGAAGATATTAAGAAGAGGTGGCAAGAATACACGGAAGAACTGTACAAAAAAGATCTTCACGACCCAGATAATCACGATGGTGTGATCACTCACCTAGAGCCAGACATCCTGGAATGGGAAGTCAAGTGGGCCTTAGAAAGCATCACTATGAACAAATCTAGTGAAGGTGATGGAATTTCAGTTGAGCTATTTCAAATCTTCAAAGGTGATGCGGTGAAAGTGCTGCACTCGATATGCCAGCAAATTTGGAAAACTCAGCAGTGGCTACAGGACTGGAAAAGGTCAGTTTTCATTCCAATCCCAAAGAAAGGCAATGCCAAAGAATGCTCAAAGTACCACACAATTGCACTCATCTCACATGCTAGTAAAGTAATGCTCAAAATTCTCCAAGGCAGGCTTCAGCAATACGTGAACCGTGAACTTCCAGATGTTCAAGCTGGTTTTAGAAAAGGCAGAGGAACCAGAGATCAAATTGCCAATATCCGCTGGATCATCGAAAAAGCAAGAGAGTTCCAGAAAAACATCTATTTCTGCTTTATTGACTATGCCAAAGCCTTTGACTGTGTGGATCACAATAAACTGTGGACAATTCTGAAAGAGATGGGAATACCAGACCATCTAACCTGTCTCTTGAGAAACCTGTATGCAGGTCAGGAAGCAACAGTTAGAACTGGACATGGAACAACAGACTGGTTCCCAATAGGAAAAGGAGTATGTCAAGCCTGTATATTGTCACCCTGCTTATTTAACTTATATGCAGAGTACATCATGAGAAACGCTGGGCTGGAAGAAACACAAGCTGGAATCAAGATTGCCGGGAGAAATATCAATAACCTCAGATATGCAGATGACACCACCCTTATGGCAGAAAGTGAAGAAGAACTAAAGAGCCTCTTGATGAGAGTGAAAGAGGAGAGTGAAAAAGTTGGCTTAAAGCTCAACGTTCAGAAAACTAAGATCATGGCATCTGGTCCCATCACTTCATGGGAAATAGATGGGGAAACAGTGGAAACAGTGTCAGACTTTATTTTCTGGGCTCCAAAATCACTGCTGATGGTGATTGCAGCCATGAAATTAAAAGACGCTTACTCCTTGGAAGGAAGGTTATGGCCAACCTAGATAGCATATTTAAAAGCAGAGACATTACTTTGCCAACAAAAGTCTGCCTAGTCAAGGCTATGGTTTTTCCAGTGGTCATATATGGATGTGAGAGTTGGATGGTGAAGAAAGCTGAGTGCCGCAGAACTGATGCTTTAGAACTGTAGTGTTGGAGAAGACTCTTGAGAGTCCCTTGGACTGCAAGGAGATCCAATCAATCCATCCTAAAGGAAATCAATCCTGGGTGTTCATTGGAAGGACTGATGTTGAACCTGAAACTACAATACTTTGGTCACCTCATGCGAAGAGTTGACTCATTGGAAAAGACCTTAATGCTGGGTAGGATTGGGGGCAGGAGGAGAAGGGGACGACAGAGGATGAGATGGTTGGATGGCATCACCAACTCGATGGACATGGTTTTAGGTGGACTCCGGAAGTTGGTGATGGACAGGGAGGCCTGGCGTGCTGAGATTCATGGGACCGCAAACAGTCGGACATGACTGAGTGACTGAACTGAACTGATATAACTTCTTGACTCAAAGAATCAAATAATACATATTAACATCATTTTAGATATTTCTATTGTAATTTCTATTGGGATTATTATTGTTTATAGGACACATTTATAAACACTTAGTGTAGTTGAGGAATTCTCTTTATCCAAGTCAAAGATACTTGTGCTTTAATGACAATTTTATATTAAAATTACATTTGATACACTCAGTATCTTAAAATCTTGAATTTCTTTATATAAATTTAATACTGTAAGTTACATAAGTTGCCCTCAGCAAATTTACAAAATAGAGTTCAAACTTTGCATTATCTTTTATTTGTTTTAATTCCCATATCCATACTAGATAACCATACTAGTGTTAGTTGCTCAGTCATGTCCAACTCTTTGAAATGTCATGGACTGTAGCCTGCCAGACTCCTTTATCCATGGAATTCTCCAGGCAAGAATAAAGGAGTTGGTTGCCATTATCTTCTCTAAGGATCTTCCTGACCCAGGGATCCAACCTGGGTGACCCACATTGCAGGCAGATTCTTGACTGTCTGAACCACCAAGGGAAGCCCATATCATATCTTTTAATGCAGAAGCATCCTGTAGTTTTGATGGTTTGTTCTTTTATTATCAAAGATTTAGTTTGTATCCTTAGCTCATGTTCGTATAAGAAGAACTGATAAGGGTACAATTTACCGTTCTACAGTAACATAAAGTTTTAGCATTGTTTCCTGAACCACTGAAGCTGCTACTGACCTAAAATAAATTGTCAGATATTTCTCCAGCAAAGATGGGTTTATTTGGTATCAACAGATAATTGTAATACAGGGTCTGCAACCATGGTAAGTCACATGTAAATCTTCAGCTTGGCAAGGGAACTCTTTTATAGAGAGAAAAAAAATATTTGAGAGGGCTGTAGTAAAGAAACTGTCCATGGCTTTTCATTGGTCGAGTCCTTACCAGCAAAGAGGAGGAGTCTTTCTTCTTCCTGTTGGACTCTGGTGTTATTGCAGGGTGTATGTGCTGCCCATCTTGTCTCTTAATTCTATTTAATTGAAGTTTCTGCTTATTAATTTTTACGCTACACTAATCACCTTATAACAGGGAATAATTAAGTAACATAAACTCTTAATAACACGTCTAGTTTATTTCTTCTATTAACATTACAGGGTCAGGGACAAATACAAAGAACAACAGCTTTGAAAAGGAATGGTATAGCCAGCTCAAAGACAGCTCCCACTGAACCTAACCTGCTGTTATTCAAACAGTTCCCTCCTACAGTGTATTGGAGTTGACCTGTGTGACCAGTATAATGCTGCTGCTAAGTCGCTTCAGTCGTGTCCGACTCTGCGCGACCCCATAGACGGCAGCCCACTAGGCTCCCCTGTCCCTGGGATTCTCCAGGCAAGAACACTGGAGTGGGTTGCCATTTCCTTCTCCAGTGCATGAAAGTGAAGTCGCTCAGTCGCGTCCGACTGTTAGCGACCCCATAGACTGCAGCCCACCAGGCTCCGTCGTCCACGGGATTTTCCAGGCAAGAGTACTGGAGTGGGGTGCCATTGCCTTCTCCGGACCAGTATAATAGAGCATAAGCAAAGGTGCGTACAGCTTCTGAAACTTGATTGTAAAAGATGTTGCTGGTTCTAGGATACTTCCTCATGGATCACAAGCTCTAAACAAAGCCAACTGCCTGTTTTTGAAGACATGCAAACAGCCCACTGAAGAAGTCTATGCTGAAAGACCCTGACATCCCCTTACAATAGCTAAGACCAACTTGGTAGCTAAGCTGCATGAGACAAGTTTGAAGGAGATCTTCAAGCTCCTCCAGTCAATCTTGAAGACGATGACAACATGGCTGACATCTGTCTGCAGTTTATGAAAGACCTGCAGCCAAAACTACTCTTCTCAGCAACTTCTGAATTCCTGACTCACGGAATCTGTGAAATAATAAATTTTAATTGTAGGAGAACCCACTAAATTTTGAGGTATTGAATATGCATCACCGATAACTAATAGAAATATTTTAAATCTTTATTTTTCATATACTATGAAGTAATCCTTTTATAAAATTCATGATTCTGCACTCGAAGATGTATTATTTCTCAGTTTCCCTAATATATTATATCTGAATATAAGATTTTCTTGAATTAACAAACATGAGGTACCACTTCTGGATTTATTAACATTTTCAATTATTTTTCATTTTCATTTGTGAAAATTAGATCGTTTTAATCAAAGTTTCCAAGGCCATGGCATTTTCGCTGATACTCCCATTTCATTTGCACATTTTAATACACCACATATTTCATTGATTGGCAATCTCATTACTTTTGACATTATAAAAATTTATCTATTAGACAGTAAGCAGAATTTAATGGCATTTCTATTAATGCCTTTGTTTTAGAGAAATTAAACTGGAAAGTATTTTTTAAAGATAAAGAAAATAAAAAAGAAAACTGAAAAGTAATACCAAGTTCAGTTCAGTTCAGTCACTCAGTCGTGCCCGACTCCTTGCGACCCCATGAACCGCAGCTTGTCAGGCCTCCCTGTCCATCACCAGCTCCCGGAGTCCACCCAAACCCATGTCCATCGAGTCGATGATGTCATCCAACCATCTCATCCTCTGTTGTCCCTTTCTCCTCCTGCCCCCAATTCTTCCCAGCATCAGGGTCTTTTCCAATGAGTCAGCTCTTCACATCAGGTGGCCAAAGTATTGTAGTTTCAGGTTCAACATCAGTCCTTCCAATGAACACCCAGGATTGATCTCTTTTAGGATGGATTGATTGGCTCTCCTTGCAGTCCAAGGGACTCTCAAAAGTCTTCTCCAACACCACAGTTCAAAAGCATCAATTCTTCGGTGCTCAGCTTTCTTTATAGTCCAACTCTCATATCCACACATGACCACTGGAAAAACCATAGCCTTGAAAGGTCTGCAAAAATCTTTCTAAAAGAAAGTGGCAACTTGACTCTTCCTGTGTTATTATTTAGTAATCATTAATGGACTTTCCCAGTAAATTCAGTAAAAATAGTGCTTTTTCTGGATTCAGTTTTGCTTGTAAAATTTTTATAAAATTTTTTTTTACTAACTAAAATTAGCAGATTTTTGGCACTATAGATTTTAAAACATAATAAAAAGAAATTAAATGTTCAATTATTTTTCAGAGATCATTAGGTACTCAATTAATATTTTCAAAAAAAAAAGGAAAATTTTACTTTTTCTCTAAATGAAATTTGCCACAAATAATATTCTCTTATTCTTTAATTTTGAATGAAGAATATTTGTTTCTCAGATAGAGTGCTGTACTAATATATAGATATTAAAATATATATTTTAGAAACTTTAAAAGTAAAATTAATTTTTGTACAAATGACAATAATTTAAAATAAAATCAGTTTTTATTCAACCTCATTCCAAAGAGGCAGATACAAGTTAAAACCACAATAAATGCTAATTTACACTTACTACACAGATGAAAATTAAAATATTTGTTATACTAAGTATGAGCAAAAATAAGGACCTCAGACTTTCAAGATGGCATTGTGGTAGATGAAATCAACTTGAAAATGATCTTAGACCATTCATGAAATTGAAGCAGCAATCTCATGCAATGTCCTTAGAGAAATTTTTGTTCAAAAATACATGGGACATGTCTCAAATCCATGGTAGCATTTATAATACAAAAACACTGGAATACCTCAAATGTCTATTGACAAGGATTAGAAAAAAAATAATGGAATACTCATACAATGAAATATTAAATAGCAATAAAAAGTAAGTTAGTGGGGTTTATGTAAATCAATGTGATTGATTTTCAAGAACAGGATGTTGAGTGAAAGAGCAAGTGGCAAATTGTCACATATAGCAATTTCATGTATAGAAGTTTTAAAAGCATACAATACTAAACATTTGTATTGTATGTTAGTTACAGGTTTTAAGCAGGGGAATGACAAACACAAACTTCAGGATAATTTTTTTCTGGTAAGGTGAATGAGTCTTTATGAGGAGACATAAACAAGATATTCCAAAGTTTCTGGTAATGTTTTATTTCTTCCTCTGTGTAGTATATTAGAGAAGGAAATGGGTATTCCTCCTATTATTTTATCATTTATATTTACATACTCATTTAAACAAATTATGTATGTATGTATGTGTGTATATGTGCATATACACTAAATATAATTCCATAAGTAAAAGCATATAGACATCAAAAATTAGAACCTATATTATTCTAGAATAAATCATACATACTGAGAACTACAATAGTGTATTAATATATGTTTAAAGCAATCCATCGGCTTCCCTGGTGGCTCAGATGGTAAAAGAACCTCTTTACAATGCAAGAGAGCCAGGTTGGATCCCTGGGTAAGGAAGATCCCCTGGAGAAAGAAATGGCAACACACTTCAGTACTCTTGCCTGGAAAATTCCATGGATGGAGGAACCTCGTAGGCTACAGTCCATGGGGTCGCAAAGAGTCAGACACAACTGAACGACTTGACTTTCACTTTAAAGCAATCCATTATAAAAATACATTAGAATATGTACAGATGAAAATAAATAGGAACCCTTTAAACTATAAATATGGATTGAATATGCCTTAAGAGAAAACAGATGTTGACAAGTAATTAAGAGAGGAAAAACTCAGTTTAAATTACTCTTGTAAAACACAGATGGGCATCCATACACAATCAGAGTGGCAACATAAGGAACAGAAATAGGAAAAATCAATACAATGTTAGGTTACATTTGATAACGGCTGGTGTGAGTTGCCTTATATGACTGCTTACAACAAGAGCCTAGTTGCTAGAAGGAAAGTAGAGTAGAGTAAGGAGGGGAAAATGATAAAAGGAAAAGAGGAAAAACATAAACCCACAAACTCATAAAGGTAGATAGAAATTCAATATATGAATGATAAAATAAAATGCATTCATTGTAAATTTTCACGTATATATTGCTAAAATTTAACTTATAACTATGCACTTAACATTTGTCAGGAAATAGAGGAAAAAAATATCTAACTGGGAAGTATTTAATCTCAGGATAAATGTTACATTACCACAATTGAATCTAAAGTCAAAATACTATCTGATTCACCAAAGTATATGCTGACCTTTTGTATTGGTAGAGCATGAAATTATTGTCCCATACATTTTTTTTTTTCATAATTCTTATTGCTCCCTTAGACAAGAACATACATGAGTATGACTGTAATAAAATGTTCAAGCAGGACATTTGTCTTTGCTTTAGGAGCATAAATCAAGAGCACTAAAAGAAGCTCTCTTAGGAGTCATGTACATTAAACAAGGCACCAATATTTTATGGTTAATATGCTATCGTAGTCACAGATCATAAAACACAACCACACTTATCAGTGGAGCTATGGCTATCTTCCCAAAACCTTGAAATATACAAATGGCATATGCGGGACTAGCTCTTCAATCAGATCACTTTAAATGAATCAAAGAATTTTAACTATTTAACTTAAAAATTAACCAAATATTCTAAGTATTTTTAAAATCATATAATCCTTTTATCTCTATATAATATGCTTCACTGTAGTGTTCAAATAGGCTTTCTGACTTGGCCATCATTTTGCTCCATGGAAGGAGCAGTGCCAAGGGCTGGATCACAGATTTTACTCAAAGCCCAGTGTTTCTTCTGCAAAGCATCCCTAAAGGAGCCCAGGGCCAAGATAAACAATCTTGTGAGCCTAGAGCAAAGTAATTACATGATACAGAACTGCACTGTAGCCATTTCGTTAAGCCGCTTGGGATAATGCTGAAGAAAAACAATTCAAAATTGAACTTTAATGATCTTCAGAATAGTGAGTTCCAATACATCAAGTCCTGCTTCCATCAAGCCTTGCCACTCTAGGCAGCTGCCTAAGGGGCTTCCTCTAAGACCTGTCCTTATTCTACTAAATATACCAGAAACACTGGAGAGATTTTCAAAAGATTTATATACACTCTACAATTTTAATATTTATGTCTGGAACATCTTTTGAAGGAGCTTATATTTCTGTCATTTCATGAAACAAGTAGTAAAAATTCCATTGTATTTCATCAGATTTCTGGAGGCTTTTTTTTTCCTTTTTAGACAACATCTTGGGCATGTTATTTTAACATTTTGAAGGAAGCCACCCACCTCTTTCCTCTTATCAAGAATATGGAAAATGTGTTGGCTAGTATGCAAAATGTTGACATGAAAAACAACTATGAAAATTTATTTCACTACTTATTCTCTTTCCATCACAGGTCTAATTAATTACCTGAAAAAAATTATTTTTTTCTAAGTTTGACTCTGCTTTTATCTGTATTGCTGTTGTTTAGTCACTAAGTCATGTCCAACTCTTTTGTGACCCCATGGACTATAGCCCGCCAGGCTCCTCTGTCCATGGGATTTCCCAGGCAAGAATACTGGGGTGGGTTGCCATTTCCTTCTCCAGGAGATCTTCCTGACCCAGGGATTGAACTTGTATCTCCTGCTTGGCAGGCGGATTCCTTACCACTGAGCCACCAAGAAAGTCCATTTTTATCTGTATACTATCTAGAAAGAGTTTTGATATTTGAGAATCAGATTTGGACTAGGAATAAATTTCTAACTAGCAAATTCTCTGAGGTTGGCACTCGTTTCTTTATTTCTTACTGTTTCCAGAACAAACATCTACTACTATTAGTTTCTGGCCTGGTTGGCCAGTCTTAACCTCTAAAATAATTCTTATCTGATTACTGCTTCAGTTTAGTCTTTCTTTTCAAATAATTTCTGTTTAATTTTAATATTTGAAATATATTTTGTCTCTTCCATCAATGTTTTCATTTTCACCTTAGCAGTTTTGTTAATCAAAATAATGTGCAATGTATAATCCTATGCTGCTGCCAAGTCGCTTCAGTCGTGTCTGACTCTGTGCGACCCTATACACGGCAGCCCACCAGGCTCCCCCGTCCATGGGATTCTCCAGGCAAGAATACTGGAGTGGATTGCCATTTCCTTCTCCAATGCACAAAAGTGAAAAGTGAAAGTGAAGTCACTCAGTCGTGTCTGACTCTTCGAGACCCCGTGGACTGCAGCCTACCAGGCTCCTCCGTCCATGGGATTTTCCAGGCAAGAGTACTGGAGCGGGGTGCCATTGCCTTCTCCGATGTATAATCCTATATCTTCATCTATTTTCAATCATTTTGATATATTCTGTAAATACAATCAGATGCAATGATATTAATATATAAAAAAGTTATGTATCTGTATAATCAGTCATGCCAATGAATATATAGAATATTTCCCTCATTCTAAAATGATATCTTATAGACCACTTTTCATTCAAGGCCTCACATCACCCCCTGCCTTGGGAAATGAATGACTACTACATATTACACTTGTTTATTTTCAGTCTGGTTATTTTTAGAAATTCATACAAATGGTAGGATACATTGTCTATTCTTTTGTACATAGCTTTTTTATCTCAGAATATTGGTGTTAAATTCATCCATGTTGTTGCATGATCAGTATTTCACTTTTCATTGGTGAATGACAGTACGTATACTGTCACTTGCTATCCATTCACCTGTTAATGGACATCTAGGTAGTTTCCAGTCTTGACTTATATGAATAAAGATGATATGACAATCTGTATACCATGATCTGTGTGGACATATACTTTAAATCAATCATACTTCAAAAGGTTTTAACAAGAACAACAACAACAACAACAAAAAAAAACCTTGTCCTCCTTGTCTTTTCTCTATATACAATTAAAACTACATATTCACCCATAGCCCTGTTTTAACCTGTTCCACAAATTTTAATATGTTATATTTTTATTTTTCTTTAGTTAAAAATACTTTCTCTTTCCCCTGTGATTTCTTCTGTTACTTGTGAGTTATTTAGAAAAGTGCTGATTAATTTTCAAAAGCTTGGGGTTTACATAGTTTTTTTATATCATTTTACAGAGTCTTTGCCTTAAGGTGGTTCAGCTTACAATTTTGCAGCTTTATGATGGTGCAAAAGTGATACATATTAGTAGAAAAAGAACTTTGATTTTTGGAGCTGGCTTTTCCCAAGCCAGCAAGCAATATGCAGTACAATAGTCTCTTGTGATGTTGGGCAGTGGTGGTAAGCCTCAGATTCCAAATAGCCACACAATCACAAAGGTAAGCAACTGATACACTTGAGGCTATTCTGCACCCATATGACCATTCTATTTTTCACTTTCAGTACTGTAGTCAATGAATTACATAACATATTCAATACTTTATTACAAATTAGGCTTTGTGTTGGGTAATTTTGCTCAGCTATAGGCTAATGTAAGTGTTTTGAGCATGTTTAAAGTAAACTAAGGCTAAGCCAAGATATTAAGTAAATTAAGTATCTCAATTGCATCTTCAGTTTATATTTATCAGAATGCAACCCTACCACAAGTCAAGGCAGATCTGTAACCTGTGAACTCAACCATATTAAGTGTTTTGAGACTTTTTTTAGAAATTCATTGAACAAATTTTTATTGAGCACCTACTATGTACACCAGACACTGACCCAGATGCTGGTGATACAGATACAGCAGAAGACAGACAAAAACCCCAGCCTTTACAGAGCTCCTGGAGCTTACATTCCTGTGAAATTAAGGAAAGAAAGCTAATATATGGAGAAAAGGAAAATTTATGAGCCAAAGAATAGTTCCTCTGAAGAGTAACAAAATGGATCCCTATTGTTGAAGTCAGAAAGAAACAATGAAGTCCCTATGGGGTCATCCAAAAACACAGGGCCCTGCTGAGCTCCCTGACCCAAGCCTGAGAAAGTAAGGACTCACAGTCTCCCCTTTATCACAATCTAAGGGTGGAGGTCAATGCACAGTGCTTCCCAGGAGGTCCACAAGGCCATTTAAGAATCTGTCTCCCAACCAGAGGAAAGCAATGGTTGTGTAAATTTGTTTCAGTCAAGACAATAGTCTCTCAAATATGAAATTCAATGGAGATGAACATAACTGCAGGCAATAAAAAAACAAAAAGAACCATGAAACAAAAATTGCTTACAGCATAATAATTAATGAGAACATAGAAAAGAATTTTGCCTAAGAAAATATGTAATCCTTAAATATTTAATTACTTTAATTACAAGTCAGCTTTTCCTGACACCTTACACATCTAATAATTTTGGTAAGATGACAGACTGTAAACGTTACAAGTTAACTCCTTCGGTTTAGTTATATCTTTTAAAGAGAATGAGGCTTTGTTTTAACATGCAGTTAATTGTTTATCAGTTTGACCACTTTGAAGCTTATTTTTACATATTTCAGTAGAAGGTCTAGACTGGTCCTCCCTTCAGGGATATTTCAGTTCCACTACTAACCTCTTGTCCCTTTGTGGTTTCTAACATATGACCTGTTTGGTTTCCAAAAGTTCTCCAATCTGTTTGGTTGGAGTTTGAATGTCTCCTTCTTTTGGGAAAACTCCAGATTTTGTTCATCTTACAACTTCCTTGTAATTATTTGGCTTTATTGAGATTCTCACTGTAGTTGAGCATTCAGCAAAGAATTTTATTTAAATAAAGTAAACAATTAAATTTTGGAGCTCTTTCTATAACTATCTTCTTCCTTTACTGAACTCCGTCCTACAACTTCCGGTTGCATCAAATCACCTCTCTGCCCTGCACACAATCTTTGTTCTTTCAACTTAGCAAGGTCTCTCAGTTCTTTAAGGTTTTCCTTCCCTGCTCTCTCCTCCAAATACTTTATCCATGTGTTATGTTAGTCTGGTCATCGGGCTCACAGTCGTGTTCTGCTATTGCTCAATATTTGAAAGCTATTGTTATATACACTTTGTTAACTTGCTCATTGTTTACGGTGAATTTTAAATATAGCCTTTTTTACTCCATTATATACTTTAAAAAAGTCTTCTTAGTCAGTTTGTGATATATTGAAACAGAAAAAATAGTAGGTGCATGTGTCTGTTAGTATGTAGAATTTGACAAAGGATCATCAGTCATCAAAACATGACAACAAATGCTTGTGTGCCTATATGCTTAGTCATGTCCAGCTGTTTGTGACCTCATGGACTGTAGCCCACCAGAGTCCTCTGTCCATAGGATTTTCCAGGCAAGAAAATGTCGTTTCCTCTTCCAGGGAATCTTGCCAGTCCAGGGATCAAACACATGTCTCTTGTGTCTCCTGCTTTGGCAGGTGGACTCTTTACCATTTTGCCACCTTGGAAGCCCAACAACAAATACTTAATATCAACACAATAAATTAAAACAAGTCTAGTTAAATGAGTGTCCGATGTAATACAGGTGCAAGGTAGGCATTTTTAATTTACTAATTTCCTGAAATCATCCTTATTGTGAATGTTAGGCTTCATGTTATTCAGAAAGTGAATCCTAAATAAGACAATTTCATGAATCTTTTCAATACAAAAATTAAAAATAAATCACTCAGAATTTTGAAATCACATTTTACTATATTTGGAAGTATATTATAATTTTTGTGGTACTGCTCATAGGATTAAAAATGAAAATCTATCACAAAATATGCCCTGTATTTCCTCATACAGACATGGAATATTAGATGTGATGATAAATTATAGATATGATTGAATGTGGAGCTGAATGATTAAACTTGCAACCAAAGAGCAAGCAGTCAATAAATACTGCTTGACTGATTTATAAGCAAGGTTGTAATCTTAAATGCATCCAAAAGTTAAGGGAAAAAAGCACACAATAAAAGTAAAAAACAAAATGCTAATAACATGTTACTATAAATCTCTTTACCTCAAAACAGCACCCTTTATTTCTTAGAACAGGTAAACCCAAAGATAGGTTTGTTTATCTCCATGATCAATAAACTCATTTTCCTAATATGCCAGTTAGGAAATATTGGAAAAATAGACCCTATCTGAAAATCTATTTATTTTCTATAGCTTTGTGATACTAAATCCTAAGTAAAAATACTGAAAAATCTTACTTAGAGTTTGAACTATAAGATGTGGATATTAGTAATTTACAAATTCTTTGACTTCAGAGCTATTCTGAAGAGAATTAAAAGACATATCGTACATTTTTGTCAGCTTTCATATACTTCCTTTTAACCTTCATCTCTCTAGAACTAAAATGTGTGTGTGATCAGTATTTTTCTTTTGTAACAAGGAACAATATTCCCACTTAAAATTTTTCCTCTTGTCTTCCAAAGAAGTAAATGTGCTTTCCGATCTCTTAAATTCTTTTTTTTTTTTTTCCTTTCTTTAAGCATGTGGAGTAAACCAATTTGTAGAATAAATTAATCTGGGATTGTTGCTTATATCAAAACAACAATAGGTTGCTTTGCAAAAATAGGTCTATATCAAAGACCTATTTCCTCTAACTATCCAACTCTTTTCCACAATGGGAGATCTCTCTATTTAATGGAAACTTTTATTGCAATGAGCTCATTTTGTTTTTAACTTGCAGGGGTTGAGAGTTAACCTAGATTTAATATGTTTATGCTACTAAGCAAAACAGATTTTATCATGACAGTTCAGCAAAGAATGTTTGGAGAAACAAAATCTTGTGGAATTCTAAAACCACTGCAATGGCCTTGTTCCAGGGGCACATTTCTTGTCTAGATCTCATTTTGTGATGTTAAGTTGGGTAAAGTAACTCACTTCCTGCTCAATGAAGAGCCTAGTTTAAAGAATTCTCTAACTTTTCTTTTGCTAGTATTCAACAAATTTAAACAAGATCCTCTAACCTTTGGAACAAGTTGTACATTAATAATAGCATAGTCAATCTATGCTCATAGAAGTTTCACAAAATGCCTATGAAAGATTTTAAAATATTGTAACAAAACATATTTTCCTCCCAACTCAGAGAAGTCGTTTTGCTAGTTAGGGCTATTTATTTGATGAAAAAAAAAATAAAAAAATAAACCTTAAAATTAGCAGAAACTAAGCTTATTTTCAGAAACTGCACCACTTATCTAGAATGTAGAATTTTTCCAGGAGAAAATTACATTTCAGTGATTTCTTGAATCATAGGTCTTGGCTCATTTCTGGCTTTTATAACTTTAGGTAACTTTCACTCAAAGGTCTTATACATTTCATTATGTCTTGACTGCTGAAACACAGGCTAATATATGATTTTTTAACAGGACTTGTCTTACAATAAGAGCAGATACATGAATTGGCCTAGTGGATGTCCCCAAATGCCTCAGAGAATTATATACCCAACTGAGAAAAATTCCAATCAATGGCAATATCTTGGGTGCAGTCAGATCTCACAATCTTGGATTATTGTACAGCTAAAAACTTCTGATTGTCAATTAAGCACAGGAGAGGATCTTCAAATTTCAATCAAGATCTAGAAAAATCTCAAAGCTTGGTCATTTCTTTTTTAAAGAAATCTAAATTTATCTCACAATTATAAGTTTAAGAGTAGAGGGAGAAGAGTTTTATGTAAACCTCTTAATAGATACCAGTGTCAGCAAAAATCAGTATATGTTTAATTGTGTGGCATTAATCTGCAGCCTATTAGGCTACAGTCCATGGGGTTGCAAAGAGTCGGACACGACTGAGCGACCTCACTAAGACAATCTGTATTTATCCTCAATAAATAAACTGAAGTTCCCTCCTGGATTCTTCAAGCACACTTGAAATTATAATGCTGCATACAGGTAAAATATAACACTGATATCAGGCACTTAAAGTACTCTTCATTCTTATAAGGCATATTTTCACTAAGGATATTCTGTGCCATATAAAATATCAGGTTAGGGGTCTTTCTTTTCAGGAACCTTTGAATGTAATGTGTGCTTGAGAAGCACTCCTTAGATGATATTGTCATGAAAGGAAGATCTTTATTTAGATGACTATATCTATCTTTATTCTTGGCATATGTACTTAAACATTTCTATGGCAAATCACATATTGTTTAGTTGTTAAGTCATATCCTACTCTTTTGTGACCCCATGTACTGTAGCCTGGCAGGCTTCTCTGTCCATGGGATTTCCCAGGCAAGAATACTGATGAGGTGAGGGTTGCCATTTCCTTCTCCAGGGGAACTTCCAAACCTGGAGATTTAATCCACATCTCCAGCATTGACAGGTGGATGCTTTACCCCTGAGCCACCAAGGAAACACCAATCACTTATTACAAAGCATAAAAAAAAAAAAAAGATAGTGTTTTAAGATTTCTCTTCCTAATAAATAGTGGCTTATTTCATGGCATGCTGAGTATGTTTCTACAAGAAAATTATTAATAAAATCTTTGAATTTTATATCACTCTAGCTTTTAGACTAACAAAGTATTTGAATGTGGTCTAGTCACTAATCTTTTTGGATCTTGCTTTTTTCATAGATAATGAATGAATGTTAAACTACAGGATTTCTCAAGGTTATTTTTGTTTATTAAATACATGAAAGAAGAACTTTTTTTCAGAAATACTTTTCAATCTACTGAATTAAAATAGATACAATATTTTTAATTCCTCATATTTTAAAAACTCTCATTGCTGCAAGAGAAATCGATATATGAGAACGTATTCAAACTTCTTATAAATGAGTATCATAATTAGGAAATATCTTCTGTGGATTTCTTAAGAAAAAATCTTAGTCAACCCTTCCCTCTAAAGCTACAGGTAAATATGATATATTTCAATGCATATCCTGGAAAACATTATGTTATTTTTGACAAAAATTGATTCTGGGCCACAAAATTAGCTTTTAGCTAATATTTTCCTGAAAGCAATTTCTGTAAATTCTTCTTCTAGGGTTACCAAGATAGTATAATATCTATTTTTCCTTGTATATAGTTAGAAATTCACAGAATTAAAGATCATAAAGATACAAAGAAGTTATGCCTTTCACTTCATTCTCCAAACTTAGACTTATCAGATTAGAACAGGAAGCAGAGAGATATCATCATACATGAAATACAAGAATGCCAGCTTGATTTTCAGGTTGATAAAAATACTCAATCGCTTCAGTCATGTCAACTGTTTGTGACACTATAGACTGTAGCCCATCAGGCTTGTCTGTAATGAGATTCTCCAGGCAAGCATAATGGAGTAGGTTGCCATGCTCTCCGCCATGGGATCTCCCTGACTTATGAATTGCACCCGTTTCTCCTCTGTCTCCTTCATTGGAGGCAGATTCTTTACCACTGAACCATCAGGGAAGCCTTCTGGTTGATACAGACTTCTCTGATTGAGAAGTTAGCTATTTGAGAACTATTTCTATCTTCTTGGGAACCTTGGAAACTTTCTATCTTCTCTTGTACTATAGGTTGGTATATTTGTCCTATAGATTATACTTCTAGATTAAAGATTGTTTTATTGTTTATTTCCATTTTTATAATTTCTAGTGAAATTTCTCTAGAATTCAAACAACATTTCATATTTCAGTACTCTAATAAGCCTTTATTCTCCTACTAAATAGGAATTATAAAGTGATGTTTCTTGACATAATATTTTAGCTATGTCAAATCAACCACATTTGAATTTCACATTGCAATTCACCAAATCTGATGAACAGATGGGAAGATTATTTAATCAAGGCAGTTAAGTCTAGTTTTACCTTATCCTTTAAAAAGTTATGAAGACCAAATAAGATAAATAGAGGTAAAAATCACTGACATTTTAATGACATTATGGATAATTTGTCAAGTAAGTCTTTAATTTTATTCTATAGAATCAATTATTCATTCATTCAGCATATTAAGGGCATGATCTACATACCAACTGGAAATGGATATTGTTTCTACATAGTAAGTAATTTTTTCCTCACTATAGGCAACAATTCCAAACAATTCCAAATTAGTTATTAACCTGCTAACATATGCTCAAATTACAATAATTTACTCCTGTTCTGAAAGACAAATTTTTTTGCCAATTAGACTATTTAAGATGCCTTTGATCACTATCTCTAATGTCCCTTCAGCAAAATATCCCATTGTCATTGGTATTTGGGTTGACACTATTATCTCATCATTAATTTGAGTAGAGTGAACATCCTCTGCATTTATAGATGTGGGAGCTATTTATTTACTGTTTTCACAATTCTTTTTTGTTTTGTAAATTCTATAGCTATTTCTGTGTTGAAATTCATACCTTTCTTTAACTTGTTAGTTGAACACTGATTAAGAAGGAAATAAGAGGGAATGGATCTAGACTCTTCTCAAATTTGAACACATTCAATAAAACCAATGCTTGCCTACTTTACTCAAATCCTATGGCTCTTAATTTGGGGAAATGCTATATGAAATCTGAATTCTCCATATACTTCTTTGTTAGTGACCATGGTTTTCCATATCAATTCTCATGCAGATAGGAGAAAACTGTCTATACAGCCTTTAAAATTATTCAGGCCAGAATACTGGAGTGAGTAGCCATTCCCTTCTCCAGAGAATCTTCCCAACCCAGGGATCAAACACAGGTCTCCTGCATTGCAGGTGGATTCTTTACCAGGTGAGCCATAAGGGAAGTCCAAATTTTAAAACATGTCTTATGTTTATTATTTTATATTTTTAGATTTCTGACAGGTATGTACATACCTTTGTGAACATTTTAAGGTGAACTAGGAGATGGTTTATTAGATAACTATCCTGCCACTTCGCCCATTTTATTGGAAGATTTTCAATATATACTTATGGTGTGGGTTGAACTTTGCTAAATGGAGTCACTGGACATAGAAATGATGGGTAATGCCATTTTAAAATATGCAGTGTGGCAATTCAGAATAAATAATATATCTGTTAAAGTCTTTGGTATAAATTATTTGAAAGAATTGTTTCCAAAGCATGGCTTTGTAAAGGAAAACTTTAGTAAATTAGGGATAGAGAAAAACAGTACTTTCTCTTGATAAACATTTAGAAATACTTTGGCACTAAAAATATAGTCATATTTTGTGTATGGTATAAATAATAATGTAATGTTGTGTCTATACAAAACTTTTATCCAGGGCAAACAAAGCAATTTGGGGCTTAGATTCATTATTTTGAAACATGGAGATGGGAGCTGCCCACCCTCCTTTCATTAGCATTTATATTGAGAACCCAACAGAATTTGGCTAACACAAGTGTTGAACAACAATTGCAAGATTCTTGGTTTCCATAGAGTCGTATGAGTGCATATCATGTTGTCTTGGAAACCAAGGTATCTATAAACACAATTGTATGCTGTTTAGAGTGTGAGAGCAGCTATGAACACTTTCTTAGATTATAAACTATGCAAACTGCAAGTTAATATTCATGTTACCATGGTAACAAGGATGGGTGTTCATTAAATAAGAAAAAATTATTTTAAAAATTGATTATTTGAAACCAGACTCATAACTACTGGTAAATCTATTTCCTTTTTCTTTGTTTCTATTTTTTTAGAATAGATATAAATATAAATAACAACTATGACCACATAGTACATATTCTATATATTTCACTTGTTCTCAGAGCATTCTATCTAAAATATTTGATGATTTGGTGTTCAATAAATAAATTTTCTGTACATTTATTAATTTACTTAATCATGTTTCTGGGTTAATTGAATTACTGGCTTAATAATTATTACTATCATACTATTAAAATTTATTAAAATAAAATAGCAAAAAAAGATTATTTGAACAAATAATAATTCTATTTGAACCACAATTGACATAAACTTAGTAGTGTTTTTATCTTTATAGTTATTTTACCTTCCTCCATGCTTTTATTATAGTCAAATCCAAATTATCCATGCTTTTATTAAGAGAAATGAGTTTTCTTGTTATAGAAACAAGAGTATTAAAGTAAATAAATTGCTAAAAACTGAAAAATTTAGATCAGTAGGTCCTTTAGATATATTTAATTCTTTGTCATTATAGCAACTGAATTTAAAAAATTATGCCTGCTGCCTATAAGATATATAAATGTAAAAGAATTAATGAGTAGAATATTCCAAACCATGTGTTTTTAGACAGATGAGTAATCTCCTTACTTATTCTTTCTCTTATTATAACAAGATACATGTATTTCTTATATCAGCATATTAGTTTTTTTAAATATCTGTATAAATAATTTTCAGTTTACATACATAATATATATACATATATAACATTAATCAAGTAACTAGTCCCCTATAGATGGGAAATTAGACTGTTTCTGTTATCCTATTACTAATTATATGAATATCTTTACATATATCTTTTTGGCTTACATCTTTATATTTTTCTGTAGGATGAATTCCAAGAAAGATTTTGTTTTTCATACAAAACTTAATAGAGATGATATTGCAAATTATCTTTGACAATGCTTTTGAACTGTGGTGCTGGAGAAGATTCTTGAGAGTTCTTTGGACATCAAGGAGATCAAACCAGTCAATCCTAAAGGAAATCAATCCTGAATATTCATTGGAAGGACTGATGCTAAAGCTGAAGCTCCAATACTTTGGCCACCTGATGGGAAAAGCTGACTCACTGGAAAAGACCCTGATGCTGGGAAAGATTGAGGACAGGAGAAGGGGGAGACAGAGCATGAGATGGTTGGATAGCATCACAAATTCAATGGACATGAGTTTGAGCAAACTCTGGGAGACAGTGAAAGACGAGGAAGCCTGGTGTGCTGCAGTATATGGGCACACCTGAGTGTGTGTCGGACACAACTGAGTGACTCAACAACAATAACAACTGAAAATAATCATGTGACTAGTGCGTAGTTTTCAAAAATACAGTATGCTCGTATAAAATTTATTATATATGTACTAATACTTACAGATGTAGGAAACATTTTAAAAATGTACCTCACATATGTATTATACACACTGAGAAGGTATTATTTAAGGTATATATATCTACACTGAAAAAACTTTCTGTCATTTTTTAATTCTTCAACTCAAGGAGGTTAAACTTGATATTAGCAATGAAAAAATCAGTAACAAATGAAATAAATACATTAGTCCTTATAAAAGAAGGAATAAAACTATCAATTATTATGAAATCCATGAGTGCAAGTTGTTGTTCAGTCGCTCAATCACATCCAACTCTTTGGAACCCCATGGACTGCAGCACACCAGGCTTCCCTGTCTTTCACCATCTCCTGAAGCTTGCTCAAACTCATGTCCATTGAGTCAGTGATGCCATCCAACCATCTCATCCTCTGTTATCCCCTTCTTCTCCTGCCCTCAATCTTTCCCACCATCAGGATCTTTTCCAGTGAGTCAGCTCTTTGAATCAGATGGCCAGAGTTTTGGAGCTTCAGCTTCAACATCAGTCAGTCCTTCCAATGAATATTCAGGTTTGATATCATTTAGGATTGACTGCTTTGATCTCCTTGCGGTCCAAGGGACTCTCAAGAGTTTTCTCCAACACCACAATTCAAAGCATCAACTCTTTGGTGCTCAGCCTTCATTATGACTGAACTCTCACACTCATCCATACATGACTACTGGAAAAGCCATAGCTTTGACTAGAGGGACGTTTGTCCGCAAAGCAATGTCTCTGCTTTTTAATATGCTGTCTAGGTTGGTCATAACTTTTCTTCCAAGGAGCAAGCGTCTTTTAATTTCATGGCTGCAGTTACCATCTGCAGTGATTTTAGAGCCCAAGAAATTAAAGTCTGTCGCTGTTTCCATTGTTTCCCTATCTATTTGCCATGAAGTGATGGATCCAGATGCCATGATCTTAGTTTTCTGAGTGCTGACTTTTAAGCCGACTTTTTCACTTTCATCAAGAGACTATTTAGTTTCTCTCCACTTTCTGCATAAGTGAGGTGTCAGCTGCATATCTGAGGTTATTGATATTTCTCCCAGCAATCTTGAGTCAGCTTGTGCTTCATCCAGCCCAACATTTCACATGATGTAGTCTGCATATAAGTTAAATAAGCAGGATGACAATATATAGCCTTGACCTACTCCTTTCCCAATTTTGGAATCAGTCCATTGTTGCATGTCCAGTTTTAACCATTGCTTTTGATTTTCATACAGATTTCTCAGGAGGCAGGTAAGGTGGTCTGGTATTCTCATCGTTTTAAGAATTTTCCACAGCTTGTTGTGATTCACACAGTCAAAGCTTTTAGCGTAGTCAATGAAGCAGAAGTAGAGTTTTTCTGGAATTCTCTTGCTTTTTCTATGATCCAGTGAATGCTGGCTATTTGATTTCTGGTTTCTCTGCATTTTCTAAATTCCACTTGAATGGTAGTTCTTGGTTCACGCACTGTTGAAGTCTAGTTCGGACAATTTTGAGCATTACTTTGCTATCATGTAAAATGAGTGCAATTGTCTGGTAGTTTGAACATTCTTTGGTATTGCCCTTGTTTAGTATTGGAATGAAAACTGACCTTTTCCAGTCCTGTGGCCACGCTGAGTTTTCCAAATTTGCTGGCATATTGAGTGCTTTTTTTTTTTTTTTTTTAGGCCACCAAAGGTCCATCTAGTCAAAGCTGTGGTTTTTCCAGTAGTTATGTATGGATGTGAGAGTAGAATTATAAAGAAAGCTGAGCGCCGAAGAATTGATGCTTTTGAAACATGGTGTTAGAGAAGACTCTTGAGAGTCCTTTGGACAGCAAGGAGATCCAACCAGTACATCCTAAAGAAATCAGTCCTGAATATTCATTGGAAGGACTGATGTTGAAGCTGAAACTCCAATACTTTGGCCACCTGATGCGAAGAACTGACTCATTAGAAAAGACCCTGATGCTGGGAAAGATTGAAGGCGGGAGAAGGGGAAGACAGAGGATGAGATGGTTGGATGGCATCACAGACTCAATGGGCATGAGTTTGAGTAAACTCCAGGAGTTGGCAATACACAGGGAAGCCTGGAGTGCTGCAGTCCATGGGGTTGTGGAGAGCTGGACACGACTGAGCCTGAACTGGACTGAGTGCATATTGAGTGCAGCACTTTAGCAGCATTATATTTTAGGATTTGAAACAACTCTACTAGAGTTCCATCACTTCCACTAGCTTTGTTTGTAGTGATGTTTCCAAAGGCCCACTTGACTTCCCACTCCAAGATCATGGTTATCTGGGTCATTAAGATCTCTTTTGCATAGTTGTTCTGTGTATTCTTGCCACCTCTTTTAATATCTTCTGCTTCTCCTTTATTGTGTCTATCTTTTCATGAAATATTCCCTTGGAATTTTTAATTTTTTTGAAGAGATCTCTAGTCTTTCCAATTCTATAGTTTCCTCTGTTTCTTTGCATTGTTCACTTTAGGAAGTCTTCCTTACTCTCCCTGATATTCTTTGGAACTCTGCATTCAGATTACTATATCTTTCCTTTTCTCCTTTGCCTTTCACTTCTCTTCTTTTCTCAGCCATATGTAAGGCCTCCTCAGACAACCATTTTGCCTTTCTGCTTTTCTTTTTCTTATGGCTGTTGTTTATCACCACCTCCTATACAATGTTATGATCTTCCATCCATAGTTCTTCAGGCACTCTGTCTATCAGATCTAATCCTTTGAATCTATTTGTCACTTCCACTGTATCCTCATAAAGGATTTGATTTATGTCATACCTGAATGGTCTAGTGGTTTTCCCTGCTTTCTTCAATTTAAGTCTGAATTTTGCAATAAGTAGTTCATGATCTGAGCCACAGTCAGCTCCCTGTCTTGTTTTTTGCTGACTGTATAGAGCTTCTCTCTATGAGTGCAAGAGAAATACTAAGCAGTGTCTGAATGCTGGATCACCACTCTCACTGAGTAGAGCGAAGGTCATTAGACTAACAAATGTAATCATGTTTCTGACATGCCTGTTTAACTGTCATCAAAAGTAGCCCGTTACACATCGTCAAGCAAGCTTTTATTTCTATACTGATTTGCACATGTCATTCTAACTCAATTCCTCTTTTGCTCGTAGTCTTAAGTCTTTTCACTGGAACCATGAATCTGCATTTACTATATTTCCAGTTTTTCTCAATTTCTTCTCTGAAAAAAATCCACCCTCCCTGGTATTAACTCACCTGAGGATACTGCTCCTTAATATGCAGAGTTATTAATTGGAAGCTCGTGTTTTCAATTATCTCTACTTACCTTCATTCTTAAAAGTTTAATAACATAACACTCTTTCTGTTTTTATCTCTATTATCTACCTATTTATTTTCCTTTCTCCTTAACACACTCCTTTCTCTTGTAAAATCTTGTTATCTGTAAAAGTTTTCAATAACACTTCTTCCTTCTATCACTGGTTACTCCTAGTGATCATGTAAAATTTTAACTTGAGCCTACTCTAACACATTAACTTAAACTTTGGACTATTAATATGCTATGCTCCTCCTTCAATGAGGCCAACTATCCCATAGAGCTAATCTCTATTCTGATTGAATCCAACTCCCTTCCCCACTTCTTGTTATTTCCTTCATAATTTTAGCAATATTACACTTTTGTGGTTTTCCCTAATAATCTCTTTTCTCATTCATCCTTCTTTTCTGTAAAATTAAATATGCCTCAGAGTTCTTTATTTTATTCTCTGTTGAATTCACCAAATCTCCTGACTTTATGTAACACCTATTAGCTTATTTCATCTCCTCTTCAGCTTATTTTCTCCTCTGTGTTTAAACCTCATGATAAGCTACAAATAAAAGACTACATGTCTAACCGGTATCTCATCCTTAATATGACCAAAACTGCATTCTTAATTTTCAATACTCTAATGAAACCTAGTATCTTCTTCAGTTTTTCTCACCTTACTTTATTTTTACTTACCTATTTTCTAAAACCAACAATCTAAATGTCATTCTTAATATCCTCTTTCTCAGTATTATATACACCCAATTATTCAACAAATATTGTTAGCTTCCCATTGATTTATGTTTCTATTCTCTCATTCTGTCACTAATGGCTCCACATAAATCATAGTAAACTGAAATACTGAAAAAAAATTCCCCAGTTAGTTATCTTGTTCTCCAATTTATTTTACCACAATAAATATCCAGAAAGACTTTTGTTACCTTCTATGATGAACATTTTATTATGAATACACTGACTGAAATTTTCTTCTAGAATATTCAGGTTTGTTCCCATTTCTGAGTTTCTGCACTTGCTTTTACTTGGCCTGAACCACAATATTTTTTACTCTTGGTACTTTTATATTTATTTTTACTTTCGCTTCTCGGCTGAAATGTTAGCAATTCTGAGTAGTATTTCTTTAATCAGTCATAAAATAACAATTACTCCCCTACTATATTTTAATGTTTTGTTTGTATTTGACTAAAATGTATCACAAGTAATATTGATATATGTTGTTTATTCATTTTACTTTTTTTTTTTACTTTCTCATGTTTGCTTGAAGCTTTTCAAAGAAATGATACTTTGTCTCTCATGTTTACCAAAACTTTCCTGAAATTTAGAAGACTGCCTGTAGACCAATACCAATACTCAAAATTTGTTGAATAAGCTAATAAAACATAATATTGAAGAAAGCAACATGTTTCTAAATTACCTGGTACAGTGTCTCAATATTTGATATTATATCTGGTCCAGAGTACTTTGAAATACCTGTGTAGCTCTACAAATCCCAACATTGCTGGTCCTACCAAAAAGTCTGCATTTTAGCCTTAAAATGTTATTCAGTAGACTTTTCATATACCTGCCTACATTTTCCCAAAATCTGAGATTAAGATTCTTTTGGAATGTCAACTGATAATCATATCCAGTTCTAAGCAAGCTTCCTTCTCCAGGTCTATGAATTGCTGTCCATACTCTTCTCCCTCATACATATACCTCTTACCATGAATAAATCTTCCATTGCTCACAACTTCAACTTCTGAATTAATCATTTGACATAGTCCTCCAAAATTTGACCACCTAGTATGATTGCCAAAGTCAATGACTTGACTATGACTTTGAGTATTAGTTTGCTTATGAATTTCTGACTATACTTGCCAAGGATAGAGTATATATATTGGTTAGTTTTCTGTGCTCACCTTGATATCTTTTTCTTCATCTGTCATATATGTCCAAGTCTTCATTTACATTCTGTGCTTCAGTTCACAAAATTATAAGCCAGTCAGTATTTAATATTTGCAGTATATATCAAAAAAGACCTGTTAATATCCAAACTATTTCATACTTAGGACACCTAGTTAGAGGTTATTTTAGTTTAAGCTTAATAAGTAGCGACCTACATAGTAAAGTTTCAGATGTGTAGAAAAGTGATTTGACTTCAAAAACATTTTTCTGTTGGCCTTTATATTGTTCAGATAAGACATAAAAGTGCTACCTAAGAAGGGAAAGCAATAAACCACCACCAGACATTAATCCTGGCTGGTTGGGAGCCAAAGGAGACCAAAGGCTTTTTGAAAGTATGCAGTATTCCTAATAAGGGAACCAAAGACTTGTCTTAATTCTAGTTCCAACTGACCTGAAATTATTTTTCATCCACTTTCATGAACACTACAATATGAGTAATGAACCATAATTTACATTAAATGTCTAGTATCTATGCTAGATACCTGTTTTATTGCTCATTTAAATCCTTATTATAGCAGAAATTTAGCAAATTATGCTATCCTTGTTTTTATCTTAAGTAAAACACCATTCTAGAATTTGAGTTATTGATTGAAGAAATATATATTTAAACTTTTTTAAACAAAGACCTTTTCCCTTGTGCATTTCAGATTCCAAAAATACCAGCTGGTGCTGCCATGTGTTATAAGATGCTGGCTATAGGCCTCGATAAAACATTTTTTTCAGGAATTTTTTTTTTTTTTTAGACACAATAAAGTGATCTTGTAATAGTGCGCTAGCCTCGTTAGACACTAGGGGAGAGGAGAAGAAATACTTGGAACAAACCCAGCTAATTAAGGCTAAGTAAAAGCTTTTAGTTTCAAAAAATCTACTCCAAGGAAAAAACTATAGCATTCTCTGAAAGCACAAACTGAAATCTTATTCTTATGTCTCTCAAATTCATATAACGACAATGTTATCATTGAGTTAGATGCTCATATGTGAGGTGTGTTTCTAATTTCAAATGTAATTGATTATTAAAAGTTCATGCTGACTCTATAGTCTGCAGATCCAAGGCAAGCATCTGTAGGGACCCATAAATTAACCATTTTCCCTTGTGTAGATCAAATGCTGTATCATTTGTTTTTGATGTTGCAATTGGAATACTTTAAAAATAACTCTATTTGCCATTGCTTCTCCTGTTACCTATCTATATGAGCAGAAAAGTAATTGCTTATATAATTTTATTTTTCTATTTTTTTCTGAATTCCTAGACACTTGAGGTTTTTTAAACAATGTAACATTTTGAAAACTAGAATTTTCAGGGATATTTTTCTTTTAAACTTTTTAAAAATATGGTGTTTCTAAATTAACAGCTATTTTATGTTTTGAGACTACATCAATTGAAAGATGAAATATTATGAGAAGGACTTGGTAAAACTAAATTTGATTTGAAAGTGAAAGTCGCTCAGTCGTGTCCAGCTCTTTATGACCCCACTGACTAGTCCATGGAATTCTCCAGGCCAGAATACTGGAGTTGGTAGCCTATCCCTTCTTCAGTGGATCTTCCTGACCCAGGAATTGAACCGGGGTCTCCTGCATTGCAGGTGGATTCTTTACCAGCTGAGCTATCAGGGAAAAAATTTTGATTTAGGTATACTGGCAGGCTACAGTCCATGGGGTCGCAAGGAGTCGGGCACAACTGAGCAACTAACACTAACACACTATAAATATAAAAGGTTAGTGAGTTTTAGCTCAATTTCTTTTCAGTTTTTCATTCTAAAATGGAAAAGTTCCTAGTATACATTTTTAATTGGTCTAAAGAGTATATTTTTGTGCACTTTAGTCACATTATTTCAATGTCTTAATTATCATAAAAATGTATATATGTGCATATATCTTGAGATATATTTTAATGTTTAATGTTTGTCATTTATTTCTTTATGGATTAATCAAAATTTATATTCCTTCAGATGCTTTATGGAAATCTTGCTTTAAATAGATGTCAGTGCTATGATTAATTTAGTCCATGATTAGCAATACACTATGATTAAGTAAATATTACATATCACATGATAAATATTTTCTTATTTTGACCATTTCTTTATTCAGTAAAGGATTTTAGATTTGTGGGTGGGGAGGGAAGTGATTTCACTTTTCCAAGTTATTTATTTTATTTTAAAATAAAAAATCTTTGCTGCAAGTAAGAAATCAAACAAACTAGGCTGAACAATGGGAATATCATTGCACGCTATATGTGGAAATCCAAGAATTTCAGAAAAGAATGAATCTTTCAGCTCAGAAGTTAATTTCAGGTTCTTTATTATTCTCTATTTCCTGTCTCTTCTAGTCTCTGCTTGTACTCACATTAAGGTTTGGTTTACTTCAAGCCACCAAGGAACGCTCACCACCAGTACTTCTAGATTCACATTATTTCAACATGTGAACCAAGAAAGAAAGAAAGAAACAAACAAACAAAAATACTCATTTATTTCTTCTTCTACCCATTTATCAATAAAAAGTACTCCTTTTACCATCAGATATTTTACCTAAAAGTTTTCTAGGTATATCCAGCTATGCTTCTGCATCTAAAAGGTTCACATATAGGAATGAACCTGGAGAAGGAAAGCCTTACTCACTCCAGTGTTCTGGCCTGGAGAATTCCATGGACCATATAGTCCATCGGGTCACAAAGAGTCGGACACAACTGAGAGACTTTCTCATAGGAATGAAGGAAAGGAGAACAGTTGTCAGTGTAACCACAGCTTGGAAACCTAGTATAACAATGAAGCAGTGAATATACATTGAAATAATTCAATAAATCTTATGGAGATGTCCTCTGATTGTAATACTGCAGAAGTCAGGAGATTCTGAAAAAGTCTAGGAAATCTGTTCTTTTTGAGTCATCATTATCTTTCTACTGATTATCCACTTGATGTGGTATGATGCCCATGTATCTAATAGTCCACAAATTTTCTAGGTTTCTGGCATTAGCTTCTGTTTGATATCCAAATTAAATAATTCAAGCCATAGTCTCAGCATAATTTTAGGAAGTTAATTGTTTTTCCCCTGAATTTTTAAAGATAAGCAGCATAATCACTAACTTTCCAGACATTGCTTGCTCTCCCCATCCCTAACTTCTCTGCACATTATTATCTCTACCCATTTCAGAACTACTTTCTTGCTCTTTAGATACTGACATGGTCACTGAAAATATGAAAATGAATGCATATAGACATATTTAAGGGCAGTAACATTAAACAATGTTAATACCTAGTAGGATCAAATAACGATAACAAAAAAACTTCATTTAAAGCTTTCAGCTAGTTGCTGAAATTATCACACACAAAAAAATCCACAATATCCCTTTTTGTCATTATACAAGAGCTTAGCCAATGCTTATTACTTACCTGATCACATACTAAATTGCTAAAGTCTGTGTCTCTCAGGTTCCTTCAAAATTCCTGCTTTCCTGATTTTCTCCAATGATAAATAAAAATCATTTAATTATAGAAATAGTTTTATTTCCTTCCTCATCAACCTTTTACAATACAGCACATCAAGACCTTAACTTAGAAAGACAAAAGACTCAATCATTTAATTTTCCCAAAGACACCTACAAAATAACTTTGTGTAGACTGTACACTCAAGAAATATTGATACAATGACTGTTAAGATTTTATTGAAGTAGGAGTGACACATAATAAACTGCCTATATTAAAACTGAATATATTAACAAGTTGGAGAAGGCAATGGCACCCCACTCCAGTACTCCTGCCTGGAAAATCCCATGGATGGAGGAGCCTAGTAGGCTGCAGCCCATGGGGTCGCGAAGGGTCGGACACGACTGAGCGACTTCACTTTCACTTTTCACTTTCATGCATTGGAGAAGGAAATGGCAACCCACTCCAGTGTTCTTGCCTGGAGAATCCCAGGGATGGCGGAGCCTGCTGGGCTGCCATCTATGGGGTCGCACAGAGTCGGACACGACTGAGGTGACTTAGTAGTAGCAGTTAGCATATTAAAAAGTAGTTGAAATGTTAAAGAGGTATATATGGATTATGTATCTAAGAATGTCATTTATGTAAAAATATACATATGTCAGATACTGATGTATTCACATTTTATCTTTATTTAAAATAAGATTCTAAATAATCCACATCAGTCATTTTAATAACATGGATTCATGTAATACTGGCTCTTTATGAATATCTGCTAGAATTTAACGAAGGAAAATGCTACATTGTTATAAAAGGCATGCTCACAGCTTTAACATAAAAAATAAATACTGGTACTTAGATTTGGTTCACCCATTGAGTTACAGACCTAGGAAGGGATTATATTATGTATATTATATTTTATGTAGTGCCTCAGACAGTCCTGTCACAATAAAGCTGTCACTCAAATGACCTTTGTTGCAATGTTGACTGCCTGAATTTCTTTCTGCGATAAAATAAATTGCTTTGTTTTGATGAAATTTAATGAAAAATGTGTTTCTACATTTGTAAAATCATAATAACAATGCATAATTTCTTAAGCAGGCCTCTGACTTAACAATACTAATGAGTATGAAGGCTGTAAAGTAAATCATTACTTTAATAAGTATTAAAGGGACTCAATATTGAATATATTGTTCAATGGGGGGGCAAATGAAAACATCTCTTATAAAAGAAAAAGCTTAATAATAACCCCAAGCATTATTGTATTTTAAAAGTAAATAGATATAAATTTGAAATTCTAAAGACGTTTATTTTTTTTTAGTTTTTAAAGTTTTCTAGATAATATATCTTCCTAAAACCTAAATATGAGTCTAATTAATTGGGGCAGGGAAGAAGTGTTATGAAATCAAGAGTATTTAGCATTGTATTTTGTTTAAGAAATATTTTCTATTCTAAAACCTATATATCTGATTATTAAATAATATATGTATATTACTTAATAGAAGCATTTTATCGTGTATTTTAAATTACATTCAAGCCTGTGCTGTTTTAGAAATATTATTAATACGTTAAAACACAGACATGGAATAGAGAAATTAAGCAAAGTTGTGGCTTTCACTTTATTCTTTCCCAATTTCATTGAAATATAATATATTGTACAAGTTTAAGGTGTACATCATAAAGAGTTGATATATTTATATATAGAAAAATGATTATTACAGTAAGTTTAATTAATATCATCTCACACAGTTATAATTTTTGGTTCCTTCTGATGAGAACTTTTATGATCTAACCTATTGGCATCTTTCAAATATACAATATAGTATTGTTGAGTATAATCATCTTGTATATTACATCCCAGAACTTATTTATCTTATATCTGAAAATATGTATCTTTTGACCAATTTTATCAAATTCCCACATCTCTCACCTCCTCCCAACCCCTCTATAATCATAAATCTGGTCACAGTTTTTATGAGTTTATGTTTGTATTTTTCTTAGATTCCACATATAAGTGAGATCATTTGATATTTGTATTTCTTTGACTTACTTAACTTAGCATAATGTCCTCCTGGTCCATCCACTTGTTACAAATAGCAGGAATTCCCTTTTGATGGGTGAATAGTATCCCAGTGTATTTTGTGTGTGTGTGTGTGTGTGTGTATAAGATGATACCAAGTGTTCATCGATTAGCAAATGGATAAAAAATGTGATATATATATTTTATACACACACATACATGTATAAAGCTAAAGAAACATGGTATACATATGTACATATGTGTATATGTGTATACACGTATGTGTGCTCAGTCACTGTGTCATGTCCAACTCTTTGTGACCTCATGGACTGTAGCCTACGAGGCTTTTTTGTCTATGGAATTTTTCAGGCAAGAGTACTGGAGTGGGTTGTCACTTCCTACTCAAGGGGATCTTCTGGACCCAGGGGTTGAATCTGCGTCTCCTGAATCTCCTGCATTGCCAAGAGGATTCTTTACCACTGAGCCGGCTGAACTTCCCATATACATGTGTATATCACTTTTAAATCTATTTATATATATCCATTGGTGGATACTTAGTATTTCCATGTCCTGGTTATTGTAAATAATGCTGCAGTGTATGTGTTAATTCAGTATCTCATCAGGATAATGATTTTGTTTTCTTCATATATACACCAAGAAGTGGAATTTCAGGATCATCAAATAGTCTTATTTTTAACGTTTTGAAGAATCTACACCCTGTCTCCAAAGTGGCAATACTAATTTACATTTCAAGTTAGTGTTCACTTTTCTCTATATCCTTACCAGCATTTGTTATCTCATCTTTTTGATGACAGCCATTCTCACAGATATGAGGTGATATCTTATGAGCTGATATCTTATTGCAGTTTTTACATACAATTTCCTGCTGGTTGGTGATGTTGAGAACATTTTCATGTACATGGCCATCAACTATCTTCTTTGGAAAAAATGTCTATTTGGGTATTTTGGCCATTTTTTAAGTGAATTCATTTTTTGTTGTGATTTTTTTTTCCTGTTCCTGAGTTGTATGAGTTTCTTATATATTTTGGGTATTAACATCTTATCAGATGTGTGGTTTGCAAATATTTTCTCACATTCTATAGGTTGCCTTTTCATTTTGTTTTTCATTGGCTATGCTATACAGAAGATTTTTAGTTTGCTGTAAACTCACTTATTTTTCATTTTGTTGCTTGTGCTTTCAGTGTTACATCTAAAAAAATCATTGCCAAGACTGAAATTTAAAAAAAAAGAAAAGAAAAAGTTACGTTTTCATCTAAGAATTTTATGGTTTAGATCTTACTTTTAAGTCCTTAATATATTTGGTCTAATTTTCATGAGTGCTATGAGATAGTGATCTAGTTTAATTTTTTTTTTTTTGCATGTGAATATTGGATTTTCCCAAAACCATTTACCGAAGAGACTGTCTTTTCTCCATTAAATATTCTTGAGTTTCTTGTCAAATATCATTTGACTTGGGTTTATTTCTGGGCTTTCTGTTCTGTTCCATTGGTCTAAATGTCTGTTTTTAAGCCAGTACCATACTGTTTTGGTCACTATGGCATCGTAATATGGTTTGAAATCAGCTTTACACTTCAAAAATAGTAACACAATTTCTTCTAAATTTAGGACACTTTTCTTAATAGAATCATAATCTTTGCACTTAAATCTTTTAAACCAAACACTAGTATATCAATTTATGAAGCAATATTGAATAACTTTAAATTGGAGAAAAATAAAATGATTGGTGTTTTCTCTCATATGTTTTCTTATTTTAATAGCAAAGGATCAAAAACTATTTGGTGCTCTGGACATGTACATTGGATAAAATTATCTAGCATGTTTTGTTTCTTGATAAAGTCATTCAACACAGGGTAAACATTGAGTATGAATTCCTCATAGTTAAGTTCCAGAGGTTGTATGATAAAAACAAACCAAGCACAGCAAAATTAAACACACACACACACACAATTTTGTGTGTATATATGTTTTTGTATGTATATATTTATACATTTAAAGGAAATCTATTTCTTTTTAGTTATGGCATTACAAATAAATGAATATAAGCAAATAAGTAGAAGAATAGTCTTAGGACTCAACTATAATGATTTTAAACTAAAATAAACTCCATCTAACTTTGAACAGATAAAACTTAATGTAGCACTTTCCTTTAGGCAATGTTATACAATAACTCTTTTTATCATGGAAAGATGTATCTGTACCTAAATTATTGTGTTTTCTTGTGAAAAATTTAGTGGTCATTTTATTCTTAATATCATAGTATATAATATATATGTAACATAATGTTATACATGTATGCACATATATACACGAACATATGTGTGTGTCTGTGTCTTTGTAAACTATTCATGAATGTTTTAGATGAATTTAAAATATTTTATTTTTCCTGATCATAGTTTAAGATAAAATATATTTATTATATGACAAATTTTCATTATGTAATAGATCTTTTAACCTTAAATAATCTTTAAGGATTGAGCTCTAGAAACTATAATGTGCATAAAGCTTTACTTTGAAAAACAAATGTAATTCTTAAAATCTAAAATAATGATAATTCCGTCAGTGCATGTGCTTGCACTAGCTTTGTAGGAAAGTGATCAAATTTGGAAAAGAAAAAAGAAGCAAAATAATAAAGAGAGAAAAAGCATATTAAAGAAATAATTATATCAAACAATGCTTGAATGCACTTGTAACATTAATAGATCAAAATTCTTAAACAATGTGTTCCATCATGTGAGGGCTTCCCTGGTGGCTCAGATGGTAAAGAATCTGTCTGCCAGTGCAAGAGATGTAAGAGACACTGGTTCGATCCCTGGATTTGGAAGATCCCCTGGAGAAGGAAATGGCAAGCCAATCTGGTATTCTTGCTTGGAGAATTCCATGGACAGAGTAGTCTGGCAGACAACAGTCCATGAGATCACAAAGAGTCAGAGAGGACTGAGCGACTAACATGTCACTTTTCACATTATGTGAAAATTTCATTGTTTTTAAGGAATTCAGTTGTTTTAAAAAACATATAAAATGGTATTCTTAGCTCACAGAATAAACAAGATGCAATAAAAACTTAGATACTAGAATTTGTATTATTCTCCTAATTTAATGGATATTGATTGAGTTATGTGATAGGGCACTTGAAATGTCCAGTTTAGGAGTTCAAATAACATACTAATAGCCTTATTAATTAAACCAGAAAACAGACTAAACATGGTAATAATAATTTCTAGTTAACTTTTTGATTAGAAATTTTCATTTTTTAATCATCAAATATCAAATATACAAGACTAGATCTGTGCTTTTTACCATGTAAAAGTTAAATCATGGCCTAAAAGGCTGTGTAAAATTAAGGGTGACATATAGATTGCATTTATAGCAGGGATGAGAATGTAATGCTTCAGATGTTACATTAGGGAGAAAAAAAAGGAATCCTTATAGACTTTTGTGATTCCAAGTAGCCAAATAAATCAGGATTGTGTGTTTATAAAGCTGAATTATAAGCATATCATGGAATAAATCTAGAGCGTCAGCTACAGTAATGAGTATATCCAAACTACATCAATATTTCATTTGCTAATAGTAATGTATAGCACAAGACAGTTCGTAATGTGTTTGCAGAAGCATTCAGGAAAGGAACTTGGGCATGCAGGCTTATTCTGCAGAGCAGAGCACATTGATTATGCTTAAAGATTGTGTATAATCTCTGTTTGAGCCTATAAATCTATGTGGAAAAATTGAAGAGCAGATTTTGATAAGATATTATTGGAATTAATAGAGTTACAAAATATATAGCCTACATGGAATCCTTGTGAAATAAAATCTATTTTTTCCCCATCCAAAAGGGAAGTGATGTTTTCTTTCATATGTTGTGTATCTTTTTCAAAAACACAATTTTAAATAATATAAAATATGTTTTAAAATCAATACATCTTTAGGAAATTTAGGAAAATCTTATTTTAAATAAAGCCTACTTATTTTGAGATTATATCACATAAATTTTTTTAACTTAGAGTAGATAACCCTTTCCACATTATGGAAATCAAGGCTGAACAAAATGATATACATTACTTATCATTATATATGTATGAATGTTCAAGAAACAGAATTTTTACTAATTTTATCAATGAAGAAACAGAATCAGGTTTTACAACTATAAGCCCAGTAACTTTCATTATATGCCAAATTTATCTTTCTTCAATGCAAAATGTTAGGATATTATTTGTTATAACAAAATTAATCAAGGGTAGCCCAACACAGTACATTATTTTTCTCATCTGCAAAATAAACATGCTATAATAAGTCATCTTCAATTTCTTTTTGCCAATTCTGAAATGCTATGAATTTATTAATACAGTTGTGGGAAAACTGGTACTCATACATTTCTGCTGCACATTCCAATCTTCTCCCTTATGGAGAAGAATTTGACAATACCTAACAAAACAACATATGTGTGTATTTTATGAATACAAAATTCCCCTTCTTAGATTTATGCTGAAAATACACCTCCAGTAATAAGCAAATAAATAAATGTATATATATATACATTCCAGCATTTCTTGTTTTTACAAGATACCAGAATCTGTGTAAATAGTCCATACATAGAAGGGTGATTAATAAACTGGTATATTTGCAAAATAGTCATGCAGTTGTAAAATGCAATGAAAAAAATCTTTAAGATCTGATGTAGAATGATTTTTAAGAAAATAGAAAAGAATATCTATATATACAAAGAAATAACATGTTTTGTGAAAAAGGAAGGGAAAATAAAATACATATATATTTACTTACTTCTGCATAAAGAGATAAACACAGAAAGGATGAACCAGAAACCAATAATACTAGTTACTCTTGTTGAGATGGAGGCATACAAAGTAGAAAGAATACACATTACAGGGACTGAGGACACTTCTATGAATATATTTTTAACACAATTCTGACTTTAAAAATTGTGTTACTCTTTCACATATCCTAAAAATAATAGACTTAAAAACCAAAAGGAATAGAGAAAATACACTAACATACAAATAAATGGAAATGCATAAATATAAGTAGGTTTCAAAAGAAGAGTATAACTATAAAAAAGGAGGAAAAAAGGCTAACAATCTTTGAACTATATGTTCTTAGGCTAAACACACATCGTGTACCTTACTGTTTTATTTTCCTTTTTTTATGTGGTAGACATTCTTAAAAGTATTTTCTGTGTATTCTATGGGGAATAAATGCGTTGATATCTTGTGAGATCCCGATTTGTTACTGTGTTAGTTAGAGAGCTCCTTGGGAGCTTCCCAGGGGACTCTGAAACTGGTCCTCCAGAATTAGGGAGAGGAGAGACTATAATAAAAGTTTGCTTATCCAGATTGTTGGTGGCAGATTTGGAATTGGCAGATGATCAATGGATACATAATAGCTAGCTATTGAAATAGAAGAGATGTTTATACATGTGTGTGAAAGAATGTATATACATTCGTTTATTTCCTAACCCTGTCCTTTGATGTAGCCAAGAAACCATGACCTATGGTAGCCCAGAACAGTGGATAGATTTTGGCTTCTATATGCAAGCTCCTACTAAAAGGAGTTAGAGATCCTTCATGAAATGCTGATTCCAGGACTAAATTTAGTAGGTCTATGGTAACACACTCCAATATTCTTGCCTGGAAAACCCCATGGACAGAGGACTCTGACGGGTTCCAGTCCATAGGGTCACGAAGAGTCGGACACAACTGAGCGACTAACACTAACACTATGGTAGAAAGACAACTGAAATATGTAAAAGGGATGGTAGAATTATAAAAACTGTCGTTTGACAATCGTAAATATAATAATTGACTTAGGTAAGGATCATCGATGGACCTTTAATGAGCATTTAAAAGATTTATGATTTTCAGTTAAACCTAGAAGAGCCTAGAATACTTTTATGTGCTAACGAGTTAGGAAATGTTTAAACAATGATGGAGATATTTCAGAAGAACTCAAAAATCAATAATGGAAAGAAGGACTGCATAATGTAGTCCATGAAGGAGTGGAAGGAAGGAGTGCATGAAGAAGTCCATAATGGAAAATTTCTGACAATTTAAGTATCATATAAATAACATAAGTAGGTAATTATAATACAGTGAACACAATAAGAATGCATGAATCCATTTGATAAAAATTAATTAATAAATGCAACAAATAGTTAAGGAGGAAAAGCTTGTCCATATTGTAGAAATGTATATTTCTGTACCAAAATGTACTGAAATATGTAGAAGGGATGATACAATTATAAAAATGGCTATTTGATAAGCATAAAAATAATAATTGACTTGGACAAGACTCATCAATGGATGCTTAATGAGTATTTGAAAGCTTTATGATTATTAGCAAATTGTAATAGTCTCAAAGTATAGCACCACAATATACTTATTGATTACAATGTGAGAAATGATAATTTCACAGTGGATGAAGCTGTAAGTCATCACCTTAACTGAGTGATTAGTATTAAAATCTACAGTACTAGGACAAATAGGTATTATGACTGATGTGATTAAAATGCACTGAGAGCAAAGCATAAGAGTGTTGAAAGCTTTAAAAAAGACACTGTGCCTTTAATGAAGAGAAATATCTTTTGCTGGCTTTGAAGAAATGAACTGCCACATTGTACAAGAACCTATGAGATGGTCATTATAATGAGAAATGCACAAGGACTCTAGTAACTGAAAGGGACCTCTAACTGATAGCAAGAAGTGATACTCTTAAATGCAGAGTATATCATAAGAAATGCAAGGCTGGATGAAGCTCAAGCTGGAATCAAGTTTGCTAGGAGAAATATCAATAACCTCAGATGTATAGATGACACCACCCTAATGGCAGAAAGTGAAGAGAAACAGAAGAACCTCTTGATGAAGGTGAAAGAAGAGAGTGAAAAAACTGGCTTAAATTTCAACATTCAAAAACCTAAGGTCATGGCATCCAGACCCATCATTTCATGTCAAATAGATGGGAAAAAAATGGAAATAGTGACAAACTTTATTTTCTTGGCCTCCAAAATCACTGCGGATGGTGACTACAGTCACAAAATTAAAGATGCCTGCTTCTTTGAGCAAAAGCTATAACAAACCTCAGTTCAGTTCAGTCGCTCAGTCATGTCCGACTCTTTGCGACCCCATGAATTGCAGCACGCCAGGCCTCTCTGTCCATCACCAACTCCCGGAGTCTACCCAAACCCATGTCCATCGAGTCGGTGAGGCCATCCAACCATCTCATCCTCTGTCGTCCTCTTCTCCTCCCACCACAAATCCTACCCAGCATTAGGGTCTTTTCCAATGAGTCAACTCTTCGCATGAGGTGGCCAAAGTATTGGAGCTTCAGCTTCAACATCAGACCTTCCAAAGAACACCCAGGATTGATCTCTTTTAGGATGGATTGATTGGATCTCCTTGCAGTCCAAGGGACTCTCAAGAGTCTTCTCCAACACCACAGTTCAAAAGCATCAATTCTGCGGCGCTCAGCTTTCTTCACCGTCCAAATCTCACATCCATACATGACCACTGGAAAAACCATAGCCTTGACTAGACGGACTTTTGTTGGCAAAGTAATGTCTCTGCTTTTAAACATGCTATCTAGGTTGGCCATAACCTTCCTTCCAAGGAGTAAGCGTCTTTTAATTTCATGGCTGCAGTCAGCATCAGCAGTGATTCTGGAGCCCAAAAGAGTAAAGTCTGACACTGTTTCCACTGTTTCTCCATCTATTTCCCATGGAGTGATGGGACCAGATGCCATGATCTTAGTTTTCTGAATGTTGAGCTTTAAGCCAACTTTTTCACTCTCCTCTTTCACCTTCATCAAGAGGTTCTTTAGTTCTTCTTCACTTTCTGCCATAAGGGTGGTGTCATCCGCATATCTGAGGTTATTGATATTTCTCCCGGCAATCTTGATTCCAGCTTGTGTTTCTTCCAGCCCAGCGTTTCTCATGATGTACTCTGCACATAAGTTAAATAAGCAGGGTGACAATATACAGCCTTGACGTACTCCTTTTCCTATTGGGAACCAGTCTGTTGTTCCATGTCCAGTTCTAACTGTTGCTTCCTGACCTGCATACAGGTTTCTCAAGAGACAGGTCAGATAGTCTGGTATTCCCATCTCTTTCAGAATTGTCCACAGTTTATTGTGATCCACACAGTCAAAGGCTTTGGCATAGTCAATAAAGCAGAAATAGATGTTTTTCTGGAACTCTCTCGCTTTTTCGATGATCCAGCGGATATTGGCAATTTGATCTCTGGTTCCTCTGCCTTTTCTAAAACCAGCTTGAACATCTGGAAGTTCACGGTTCACGTATTGCTGAAGCCTGGCTTGGAGAATTTTGAGCATTACTTTACTAGCATGTGAGATGAGTGCAATTGTGCGGTAGTTTGAGCATTCTTTGGCATTGCCTTTCTTTGGGATTGGAACGAAAACTGACCTTTTCCAGTCCTGTGGCCACTGCTGAATTTTCCAAATTTGCTGGCATATCGAGTGCAGCACTTTCACAGCATTACCTTTGAGGATTTGAAATAGCTCAACTGGAATTCCATCACCTCCACTAGCTTTGTTCGTAGTGATGCTTTCTAAGGCCCACTTGACTTCACATTCCAGGATGTCTGGCTCTAGGTGAGTGATCACACCATCGTGATTATCTGGGTCGTGAAGATCTTTTTTGTACAGTTCTTCTGTGTATTCTTGCCACCTCTTCTTAATATCTTCTGCTTCTGTTAGGTCCATACCATTTCTGTCCTTTATCGAGCCTATCTTTGCATGAAATGTTCCTTTGGTATCTCTAATTTTCTTGAAGAGGTCTCTAGTCTTTCCCAATCTGTTGTTTTCCTCTATTTGTTTGCACTGATCGCTGAGGAAGGCTTTCTTATCTCTCCTTGCTATTCTTTGGAACTCTGCATTCAGATGAGAATATCTTTCCTTTTCTCCTTTGCTTTTCGCTTCTCTTCTCTTCCCAGCTATCTGTAAGGCCTCCTCAGACAGCCATTTTGCTTTTTTGCATTTCTTTTCCATGGGGATTTTTTTGATCCCTGTCTCCTGTACAATATCACGAACCTCTGTCTATAGTTCATCAGGCACTCTATCTATCAGGTCTAGTCCCTTAAATCTATTTGTCACTTCCACTGTATAATCATAAGGGATTTGATCTAGGTCATACCTGAATGGTCTAGTGGTTTTCCCTACTTTCTTCAATTTAAGTCTGAATTTGGCAATAAGCAGTTCATGATCTGAGCCACAGTCTGCTCCTGGTCTTGTTTTTGCTGACTGCATAGAGCTTCTCCATCTTTGGCTGCAAAGAATATAATCAATCTGATTTTGGTGTTGACCATCTGGTGATGTCCACGTGTAGAGTCTTCTCTTGTGTTGTTGGAATAGGGTGTTTGCTATTATCAGTGTGTTCTCATGGCAAAACTCAATTAGCCTTTGCCCTGCTTCATTCTGTACTCCAAGGCCAAACTTGCCTGTTACGCCAGGTGTTTCTAGACTTCCTACTTTTGCATTCCAGTCCCCTATAATGAAAAGGACATCTTTTTTGGATGTTAGTTCTAGAAGGTCTTGTAGGTCTTCATAGAACCATTCAACTTCAGCTTCTTCGGCGTTACTGGTTGGGGCATAGACTTGGATTACCGTGATATTGAATGGTTTGCCTTGGATACGAACAGAGATCATTCTGTCGTTTTTGAGATTGCATCCAAGTACTGCATTTCGGACTCTTTTGTTGACCATGATGGCTACTCCATTTCTTCTAAGGGATTCTTGCCCACTGTAGTAGATATAATGGTCATCCGAGTTAAATTCACCCATTCCAGTCCATCTTAGTTCGCTGATTCCTAGAATGTCAACGTTCACTCTTGCCATCTCCTATTTGACCACTTCCAGTTTGCCTTGATTCATGGACCTAACATTCCAGGTTCCTATGCAATATTGCTCTTTACAGCATCGGACTTTGCGTCTATCACCAGTCACATCCACAGTTGTTATCGTTTTTGCTTTGGCTCTATCCCATCATTCTTTCTGGAGTTATTTCTCCACTGATCTCCATTAGCATATTGGGCACCTACTGACCTGGGGGGTCATCTTTCAGTGTCCTATCCTTTTGCCTTTTCATACTGTTCATGGGGTTCTCAAGGCAAGAATACTGAAGTGGTTTGCCATGCCCTTCTCCAGTGGACCACAATCTGTCAGACCTCTCCACTATGACCCATCCGTCTTGGGTGGCCCCACACGGCATGGCTTAGTTTCATTGAGATAGACAAGGCTGTGGTCCGTGTGATCAGATTAGCTAGTTTTCTGTAGTTTTAATTTTAGTGTGTCTGCCCTCTGATGCCCTCTCGCAACACTTACCGTCTTACTTGGGTTTGTCTTACCTTGGGCCTTGGGTAATTCCTCTTGCCGCCACCACCGCCGCCGCCGGCCCCAGCCCCCGGCCTGGCCTAGCCCCTCTCGGCTGCCGCCCCCGGCCCCCGGGCCGGCCTAGCCCCTCTTGGCCGCCACCCCCGGCCCCCGGCCCCCGGCCCCCGGCCCCCGGCCCCCGGCCCGGCCTAGCCCCTCTCGGCCGCCACCCCTGGCCCCCGGGGCCCCGGCCCAGCCTAGCCCCTGTCGACCGCCGCCCCCAGCTCCCGGGCCCCGGCCCCCTAGACCCTCTCGGCCGCCGCCCCCAGCTCCCGGCCCCCGGCCCGGCCTAGGCCCTGTCGGCCGCCGCCCCCGGCCCCCGGCGCGGCCTAGCCCCTGTCGGCTGCCGCCCCCGGCCCCCGGGCCCCGGCCCGGCCTAGCCCCTGTTGGCTGCCGCCCCCGGCCCCCGGCCCCCGGCCCCCGGCCCCCGGCCCGGCCTAGCCCCTGTCGGCTGCCGCCCCCGGCCCCCGGCCCCCGGCCCGGCCTAGCCCCTCTCAGCTGCCGCCCCGGCCACCGGCCCGGCCTAGCCCCTCTCGGTTGCCGCCCCCGGCTCCCGGCCCCCGGCCCCCGGCCCGGCCTAGCTCCTCCGCCTCGCTTCTGCGCCGAGCCGTCGCAGCCGCCTCGTTTCTGCGCCGAGCCGTCGCAGCCGCCTCGACTGAAGTCTGTCTTCTTTGCCAGGCACTTCAGGAGACACTCGGGCCAACTGTGCTCTTCTATGCGGGGTCCTCCTCGTCCATCGCCACATTGTCACTGGTATTCTGCTGCTGCTCCGCCTCTGGCCCCGCGGGGAGGATGCTTGTGACAGTGTGGAGCAGAGCTTCAATCTGCTCCTCTGTCAGCCGTTCCTCACTCTCCTCCACCATCAGCTGGATCTCAACAGCAGTCACAGGCCTGTGATTCAGCAGCTGAAGCTCTTCAGCTTTGGTCAACTTGTGGCTTTTCATTGCTGTGAGAAATTCTCTCACAATCTCAGGACTCTGGTGCCTGCATGGCGTTTTTGATATATATTTTAATGTTTCATATGTGATAGTATTCAAGTTCTGTTGCTCAGAACTGTGTTTATTCTTTCCACTCTCTTTACGCTGCTCTTTCAAATCAGTTAGTAACTGGAACACCTCATAGTTACTGAGCAGCGCAGCATTGGCATCCTTCCGTCTCCACCTCTTCGCCTCGAGTCACCAGCACACGCCGAGGTCCACGCCGCCCCGCCGCGGCTCCCGGTTCCGAGCCGAACGCCCTGAAGCCGGCTCCGCGCGCCGGGATAACAAACCTAGCAGCATATTAAAAAGCAGAGACATCACTTTGCCATCTAGTCATCTTGCCAAAGGTCCATGTAGTCAAAGCTATGGTTTTTCCAGTAGTAATGTATGGATATGAGAGCTGGAGTATAAAGAAGGCTGAGCACCAAGGAATTGATTCTTTTGAATTGTGGTGCTGGAGAAGACTCTTGACGAGTTTCTTAGACAGCAAGGCGGTCAATCCAGTCAATCCTAAAGGAAATTAACCTTGAGTATTCATTGGAAGGACTGATGCTGAAGCTGAAACTCCAATACCCATCATTTCATGTCAAATAGATGGGGAAAAAAAATGGAAATAGTGACAAACTTTATTTTCTTGGCCTCCAAAATCACTGCGGATGGTGACTGCAGCAGAAAAATTAAAGATGCTTGTAGAAGGTTCCTCAACTTTCTCTAATTCTTTTTTCATGATGAGATTAGTGCTATGAGTTACTGCTAGGAAGACCACAGAAGTAAAATAGCATTGTCATTACATCATAAAAACTATACATATTGTGAACATGATTTATGACTTCGATGTTGCTATTAATGTGATAATTAAATAAACAGATGACAGTTGATTGAAGCCAGATTCTCACTGTCGGAGTGGGAGTTTACAGATCAGCATGGAAAGAAGCTGGAATGATGCATGCGGTGATGGATTACAGACATAATAATAAACTCAAGTTTAGCTGAATATAAATACAGATGGTTACATACAGAAATATTTATAGATATGTGTATATATGCAGGTTTGTACAAACACATGTAATTTTTCTCTGTTAGCAGAGAAAGTTAAAAACAAACAAACAAATATCTCCTTGGCAAGGAGCACATCTGGTACCCAGATCTTGTTTACCTCTACCATTTTCCAATAAAAGCTACTAGGGCTTCCTGTAGAAATACCTGATTCTAAGACTAGGGTAGACAATATACAAGCTGAGCATATAGCATCTTGCAATGCGAGAAAGTAAGAAAATGCCCAAATACACATATACATACACACATCACGTACACACAGTGATAGGGAGTTATATAAAAGGAGTTCAGTTGCTAACTTGAATGAGTCCTCAGTGTTCAACCAAGGCTGAAATAATGGGAACTATCTTAAAACAGTATTATGATACTGAGAATAAAATAAACATATGTGCAGGGCAGCAAAGGAGACGCAGACATAAAGAACAGACTTTTGGACTCAGTGGGAGAAGGAGAGGGTGGGATGATTTGTGAGAAGAGCATTGAAACATATACATTACCATATGTAAAACAGATAGCCAGTGGGAATTTGATGTATGATGCAGGGAACCAAAAGTCGGTGCTCTGTGATAACCTGGAGGGGGGGGGAGGGAGGTGGTGGACAGTTTAGGAGGAAGGGGACACAAGCCTGCTTATGGCCAATTCATGTAGATGTATGGAAAAAACCATCACAATATTGTAAAGTAATTATCATCCAATTAAAATAAATGAATCTAAAAAGTAAATATCCATAAAACAGTACACATATTAACTAATGGGATACAAGATACAAATGTCTCATGCAGAACTATTCAAAATAATTTATGAAGACCTTCAGTCCTCAGGTAAAGAGAGTTTGACTCCCCTTCCCAAGTATGGACTGGACATAAGAATTTCCAAAATATATCATGTGGGAAGGGAGTGAGTGACTCCACAGTGAAGAAACTCGGTGATTGAGGACAACAAGAAGTCACAAATTCTTTGGTATTTTGAATTACTTACTCCAGCAACCTATAACAGTATCTGAAATCTATTCTGAATCTGATGTCAAACATGTCAGCATATGCAGTCACAGGATGAACTAGGACTTTAGAACTCAGAATGGGTGCCTAAATTGTACTTTAGCAACTATATTTTAAATGTACTGTCTTGCAAGACACACTTCGATATTTATGAATTGAGATAACCTAGAGATTTATAATATTTTAATTATTAAAACAAAAATTGGTAAAAATAATTCTGAATCAAGTGAAAGAATCTACATATAACTTGTTTCCTAGTATTATGTACATTTACCTTACTATTTTAATGCTATTTAACTTCAGTGTTTAATATACTGCCTTGTATCTATAGATGTTTTATAAGCAATTTTTGATTTGATTTGCTTACAATTTCATAGAACAAAAAAGAGTCCTATAAAGTGATTCTTCACTTTGGCATAATATTTTCTGCCCTTTAAAAGTGGAGATTTATGTATTTGACAATTGCATAATTTTACATGATACTACTGTTGATGAAAACCCAGTTGGTCTCTCAGAAAAAAATAAATGGAAAAGCTATCTTCTTTAGTAATTAAAAATCAAGAGAATAAGGATTTTAATAAGCCTCTTGGGAGACTTGTCTTTTGTATCTTTGATAAATACATGATTATAAGAATTAATTATATGAGTAGCAATAATTTCCCAGTAATGTGATCATTAAAAGGGCTCCCAACTGCAATATATCAGTATTAATTGGGGACGGATGATCACTTTACTGACATGCGCAAGTCATTATCCATATTTCAATACTTCATGAATACCTGAATATTCTTAATGAAGTGATTATTTTTTAAAAGATTTTCAGTGCAACCCTTAATAGGATTGTTTACTTTAAAACTAGGAAAAAGTAAAAAAAACAAAAGCATAGAATTAAGCATTGCTGATTAAGATTATTTGAGAAAAGCATTTTGGGAAAATAAGCCAAATATTAACTTTTCATTATTTTTGGGTGTATAATAACACTACAATTATGCTATGCATTACCAGTTTTGGTGTGTAAGCAATATCAAACAGCATTGTTGCCTGTGTCTTGAACCACTGATCCAAATTTTGGAACATAATCTGTTAATCTAAATTAATGTTAAAAATACAAAATAATATACACCTCAAATCCCTATAAGAATCTTGTATTTCCTAGTGATTATGACTTTTATATAATTTATTTAAGACCTGTGAGCGTCTTTGTCCACCTGTGAAATTCAAACTATAATATCTCTGGTATTTGAAGGAATTTCAAAGCAAATCAAGTTTGCTTATGTTTTCCTACTTCTATAATTAATTGTGCATTTTCTAACTTTTAATATGATACAACAATAATATTCTATTATTAGGCTTACCAAAATGTCAAAAGAAGTTTTTACTGCGGATTGAGTTCTGAAGGTTCAGTGAGTGCTTTCTTAACCCATAGATTATTTAATATTGAATATCTTAGTAGAAATCTAAATTTTGGACAGATTAGATTATGCTTCTTCCCTCCCAATAATGTTTTCTGCATTTTGGAAAGTTTATATCCTCTCCACTGTGTTCTTTTGTACCTCTATGTTCTGGTTCTTTTCTTTGCTCTCTACTTTTTATCTGAAATTTTTAAATATCAAAATTTTGCATGTTCTCTTAGTTACAGTATTCACTTCTATTTCAATTACCATACCCAGTCATCTTTTTTCCACATTCATTCATTCACAAATCTCAAAATGTTTTCCCTGTCTTGAGCTTCTGTCACTGTTTTAAATGTTAAGATTCTATCATCTCTTTTAATCTTTACAAAACTTGTGACTGACCAGTGCTATTGTTTTTCTCTAATTTCAGATAAGCAGAGATACAGAAATGTTAAGTAACTTGTTGAAAGTCACACAGGAAACTGATGGAGCCAGGGTTTTTGATCAAAGCACTAGGACTCCAGTTATTGTATTTGGTGTGTGTTTTCCATACCCTAAATTTAATGATTCCGTTCTTTTTCAATAAGTGTGCTTTTTTCTAGTCAGTAATCCATTTTCTCAAGATAGTACAATTGTTATTTTCTTCCTTTTTTATCCAAATTATTAAATTCTTTCACTTCTCATTCACACATGATTTTTATATCTAACCTCTCCATTCTCATCTTGACTGCTCTGATTTTGGACCTTATCATCTTTTATTTTGGCGATTGCAATAGCAGCCTAGTATACATCCTGTGGCTTGTTTGTTAGTTATTGAACAAATTAGGAACCCTTAAATCCAATCCTGAGTCTTCATTCTCAATTCCCATCTGCTTTGAAACAGGACCAGCTTTCATAATGGTCACAGATTTTTAAGTCTTCTGTCTGTGGAATTCTCTAGGCAAGAATACTGAAGTGCCTAACCGTTCCCTTTTCCAGGATATCTTCCCCAGCCAGGGATCAAACCTCAGTCTCCCGGGGTGCAGGCAGATTCTTTATCATCTGAGCCACCAGGGAAGCCCAAATAAACTGGAGTGGGGAGCCTATCCTGTCTCCAGGGGATCTTCCTGACCCAGGGACTGAATAGGGGTCTCCTTCATTGCAGGCAGATTCTTTACCAGCTAGCTACCAGGAAAGCCCTTCAAATTCTTACCCCAGCTTAACATTTCAGCTTACATCATGTCCTTAACACATCCCATGTGAAATTCTCCACATTCTGGAGACATTGTGGATGTTTTTTGTTCCTTGACCTGCATATTCAATTCTTCGAAAACTCATCTGCAAAACCTACCAAAAATAGTGTCTCTTTAATCAAGTTTGTTTCCAGTTTTCTCAAGCAGTCCATTTATCTATACTTTGCACTGAGTTTGTTCATGGTTTTTCATACTTTATCACAATGTTCTGCCCACATTCCCATTTTCTTCCTTGATAGTTAGAAGCTTAAGAGCAAAAATTCTGTTCATTTATTCACTCTATATATCATGTTTTCTGTCCCATTTCTGCCTTTGTATTTTTAATAACTGATATCATTTGACCCATGGAGAGTTACTACTCACCTCCTCCAGATGTCTCTTGTTTTGCGACACAACCGTTAAAACTTACAGTCATTTTTTTTTTTTAATTTCATCTCTTCACGTGATCTTCTGCCCTTGAGATTAAACCAGCAAGTACTGTGAAGGTAAGGACTTTATCTCACTGATTTTGATTCACTCTAAGGCCCTAGCATGTTGTTAGGTATTTAAGAGGCTCAGAATAATTATCTCTAAAATAATGTTTCTAAAAACAGCCAAAATCTGGTTTAACAGATTGTTGATGATCTTCATAATTTAGGCTCTGTTCAGTTCAGTCGCTCAGTCATGTCCAATTCTTTGCTACCGCATGGACTGCAGTGCAACAGGCCTCCCTGTCCATCACCAACTCCTGGAGCTTACTCAAACTCACGTCCATTGAGTCGGTGATGCCCTCCAGCCATCTCATCCTCTGTCGTCCCCTTCTCCTCCAGCCTTCAATCTTTTCCAGCATCAGGGTCTTTTCACATGAGTCAGCTCTTCGCATTAGGTGGCCAAAGTATTGGAATTTCAGCTTCAGCATCAGTCCTCCCAATGAATATTCAGGACTGATCTCCTTTAGGATGGACTGGCTGTATCTTCTTGCTGTCCAAAGGACTCTCAAGAGTCTTCTCCAACACCACAGTTCAAAAGCAACAATTCTTCTGTACTCAGGTTTCTTTATAGTCCAACTCTCACATCCATACATGACTACTGGAAAAACCATAACTTTAACTAGATGGACCTTTGTTGGCAAAGTAATGTCTCTGCTTTTTAACATGCTGTCTAGGTTGGACGTAACTTTTCTTCCAAGGAACAAGCATCTTTTAATTTCATGGCCGCAGTCACTATCTGCAGTGATTTTGGAGCCCCCCGAAATAAAGTCTGTCACTGTTTCCATTGTTTCTCCATCTATTTCCCATGAAGTGATCAGACCAGACGCCATGATCTTAGTTTTTTGATGTTGAGTTTTAAGCCAACTTTTTCACTCTTCTTTCAATTTCATCAAGAGTCTTGTTAGTTCTTCTTCACTTTCTGCCATAGGGTGGTGTCATTTGCATATCTGAGGTTATTGATATTTCTCCCAGCAATCTTGATTCCAGCTTAGCGTTTGTTATAAACCGTTCCACCACCCATGAGAATTCTAATTATTTTCCCTGATGAATCCTGTGTTTCAATCAAACTGCATTTTTATGTACAAGTTAACTTGTTAATAATCAAATACATATAAAACTGGTCATTAGAGTTGTCATTAATAAAAAATAGCTAGTGTTACCATATTGAGCTGAAATAATTCCTACTAAAAGAAGGCAAAAGAAGGATGAAGTATGTAATTGGTTTATGGTACCCTTTTAGAGGTAAATACATAATTTCCATTGATCATCATTTTACTTTAAATAGTACTTCTCCAATAACTTCTCAGACTCTAATGGTGCTGAAATTAGGGCAAGGCCATCAAGGAAATGCTAGTCAATGTTCATATTTTTAAATTAAATTGTTTCCCCAGGAAAAGCAATGGTTGTTATTGTCCAATTTCTAGTTTTTGTTGTTTTTTTTTTGCTTAAAATATATGTAACCTCAGGCAAAATGTGTGCATGTGTATGTGTGTGTTTAATACAAAAGCTTTTATTAGAAGAATTAATGCAAAAGGGGCATTCAAAACTTTTTGTTTCTACTAAGATTGTGATTAGCTAGTGAGGGACAGAAGAATGATCCAAAAAGGGACTAAATCCCTAAAAACCCTGGACTGAAGCGCAGAGGCAGTACCCACGGGATTACAGGTATGGGACACTAGAGGACTGAAACTAATATCAAAACAGTGGTATGACATTGAAAATCCTACTGTAATTTTTTAATGTATATTTAAAAATGTTTTAACAGAAAAATTGGGAAGATAGTAAAGAGATTCCTATAGGGCTCACACACAGTTCCCCCTATTATTGACAACTTATCTAATTGTGCCACATTCTTATAAATAATGAATCAATATTAGTACATTATGGGCTTCCTTTGTGCCTCAGCTGGTAAAGGATCTACCTGCAATGGGGGAGACTGATGTTCAATCCCTAGGTTGGGAAGATCCCCTGGACAAATGAAAGGTTACCCACTCTAGTATTCTGGAGAATTCCACGGACTGTAAAGTCCATGGGGTCGCAAAGAGTCAGACACGACTGAGCAACTTTCACTTCACTTTCATATGAATGCATAAAGTCTATTTTTTTTTTTCACATTTCCTTAGGTTTGACCTCAAGTCCTTTATCTGTTCCAGGATCTCATCTAGGATACCACATTACATGTAGAAATTGTATGTCCTTAGTCTTCTCTTTGCTATGACAAATTCTCAGATTTTCTTTGTTTTTGATGATCTTGACAATTTTGTGAGTTACTGATAAAGTTTTTGTCCCTCAGTTGGGACATTTGTGACTTTTGTTTTCTAATATTAGACTAGTATTACATATATTTTGGAGGAAGATTACAGAGATAAAGTACCCTTCACATCATATCTATACCATATACTATGGTATAGTATATCATATACAATATACCATATCATATACTGTATCATATACCATTAGTTCAGTTCAGTCACTCAGTCATGTCCGACTCTTTGTGACCCCGTGAACTACAGCACACCAGGCCTCCCTGTCCATCACCAACTCCTGGAGTCTACTCAAACCCATGTCCATTGAGTTGGTGATGCCATCCAACCATCTCATCCTCTGTCATCCCTTTCTTCTCCTGCCCTCAATCTTTCGCAGCATCAGGGTCTTTTCAAATGAGTCAGTTCTTTGCATCAGGTGGCCAAAGTATTGGAGTTTCAGCTTCAACATCAGTCCTTCCAACGAACACCCAGGACTGATCTCCTTTAGGATGGACTGGTTGGATCTTCTTGCAGTCCAAGGGACTCTCAAGAGTTTTCTCCAACACCACAATTCAAAAGCATCAATTCTTCAGCACTCAGCTTTCTTTATAGTCCAAATCTTACATCCATACATGACTACTGGAAATACTATAGCCTTGACTAGATGGACCTTTATTGATAAAGTATGTCTCTGCTTTTCAATTTGCTGTCTAGGTTGGTCATAACTTTCCTTCCAAGGAGTAAGCATCTTTTAATTTCATGGGTGCAATCACCATCTGCAGTGATTTTGGAGCCCCCAAAATAAAGTCAGCCACTGTTTCCACAATTTCCCCATTTATTTGCCATATCATATACCATATACTATATCAATATAAATAATTTGTTAATGAATTTGACCTTGATCTCCTGCTGAGTTAGGCAAGTGTTTGTCAGGCTGTTCCACTGTAAACTTATTCTTTTCATGTCTCCTTCACACACATACTTCAGACTCATTTTTAGAAGGAAACCATTATGTGCAGTTCACAATTAAGCCTGGGAGTTATGCTTCACTTCCTTGAGGGTAAAATATCCACGTAAAATATTTGAAACACTTTTTCATAAGAGATTTGTCTAGTAAACATCATTTATGTATACAAATCATTTATTTGTATCAGTATAGACTCATGAATATTTATTTCATACTTTGGGTGAAAATCTAAGTTATTTTATTTATTTTGTTGACCAAATTGGGTTGACCGTTAGGAGCTCTTTATCCAGCTCTTTTGTTCCTTGGACATATACCTATGATTGTGTGCATATTTGGTTTTGTTTTGTTTTGTTTTTAACTCTTCTTTACTTTTTGGCACTACTTGATATTCCAGAATTGTCTATTTTATATCTCAGTCTTATAGTTTATATTTTATGCAATTTTTTATAAAGTTCTGATTTCTTTATTGGAAAATAGTATTAGATACCACAAAATAAACATTGGTGTGCTCATTGTGACTAAGATCCCAGTAATTTAGATTACAGAGCAAGGAAATACATGTATGTATACTAACCCTTGTGTGTGTGTGTGTGTGTGTGTGTGTGTGTATGCTTATCTGTCTAATCTATCTAGATATTTCTGTAGGTAACTAACTGCATTTACATTAAGCTAAAAATAAGTCAATGTATGACTCAAATCTATTACCATGTGTATCATTGTAGTCTCCACCCCTTCTTCTATGTTTCTCTCAGTGAGAAACCCTACTTTAACCATCCATTCTGGTATACGTATAATGTACAAAAGTAGCAAAACTGTTAACTCACACTCCTGTGGGATACTACCTTATCAGCTAGAGTACAATGCTTAAGTGCAGTTTATTTTGATTTTGTCTCATAGACTCCATTCAGCATATTAATCTTTTGCCTATGTCTTGCTATACTGACTCATTAATTCCAGGAGTGTTGTTTTTCCTTCCTTTTATTCTTTTTTTTTTTTTTTAGTCTCTCTTTTTTTTTTTTGGCCTGGGGAGCTTCTCTTCTTCTAAAGAGAGTATATGATACGCAACAGTTTTGACTGTATTCCTTCGTCATTTTATGTGAAGTATGTTGGTATCATGAGACGGGCTAGAGGAGGGGACACATTCACAAGCTTATAGGCAAACCTCAGTTTTTAGTGAGTCTGTGTCCCTGAGCTGCGACCTTTGTTAGTGTTTCTTTTTTCACCTTCCTAGCTGAGAGAGGGAGGCTACAGGGGGTGGGAGAGGGAGAAATGCCCTTCCCTATGCTCTGAAGATGGTGATTGCAGCCAAGAAATTAAAAGACACTTGCTCCTTGGAAGAAAAGCTATGACCAACCTAGACAGCATATTAAAAAGCAGAGACATTACTTTGCCGACAAAGGTCCATATAGTCAAAGTTATGGTTTTTCCAGCAGTCATGTACGGGTGTGAGAGTTGGACTATAAATAAAACTAAGTGCGAAGAATTGATGTTTTTGAACTGTAGTGCTAGAGAAGACTCTTGAGAGTCCCTTGGAATGCAAGGAGATCAAACCAGTCCATCCTAAAGGAAATCAGTCCTGACTATTCATTGGAAGGACTGATGCTGAACCTGAAGCTCCGATACTTTGGCCACCTGTTGTGAAGAACTGACTCATTTGAGAAGATCCTGATGCTGGAAAAGATTGAAGGCGGGAAGAGAAGGGGAAGACAGAGGTTGAAATGGTTGGATGGCATCACCGACTCGATGGACGTGAGTTTGAACAAGCTCTGGGTGTTGGTGATGAACAGGGAAGCCTGGCATGCTGCAGTCCATGGGGTCACAAAGAGGCGGACACGACTGAGTGACTGAACCAAACTGAATGCTCTGATAGTATTTTCCCTTACAGAGTAAGACTTTGGTGATGAGAATTATCTGGGCATATTCCACGATGGTTTTGAGGTGGTGGGTTATCCTGTGATCACAGCTCTTTGATAGTTCAAGAAATTATATTGATTTGCAGTTTGTTCAATTTTTCTCTTGCTCAAAGGATGAAAGTGATAATTACAGAGCTCTTTACCCATTGAAGGTGAAACCAGAAATCTTAAATATTTTAGGTAAGAAAAAAACCTCAAAATGAAATTTGCTCCCTCAGCTTTAAGCTTTTTATTTTTCCTTTCAAAGATGTAATTATCAAGTAACAAATGCCTTCCAAGCATGTCTCCATTATTTTTGGAGCACTTTCAGCTTAATATCTCCCCAAGTCATGAACATTTGAAACTGCTGGCAGCATGTAGTTGGATGGATTTGGTACTCTTTACCGAAAAATGTCACTGAACAGTGTTAGAAATATATACCCTCTCTGAAAGATAATTTTGTTTAAACTTTTCATTATTGAAATTGCATTATGTTCTCTAGAAAAGCCATTCATTAAAACAGTCGCTGGTAGAATTTATTTTTCAAATGTGGAAATCCAGGATTGCAAGTCTTATTCTTGATTTTGTATAATCAATGCACAAATGCATAAATATAAATAAAAATGAAGTGGTACTTTTCAGAGAATAGATCTGAGAGAACTATGAGCATGACATCACCAATTGACATTTGCTTTATTTGAAGATAAAGTCTGCCTACATGACACTCAAAACTAACTAGGATTCATGAAGGATATTAAAAAAGATCGTCAACCACTTACACACTTAAAAAAAAAAATCTTACCAGCAAAAACATTCACAAAGCATTGCTGGAAGTCAAAGTAAGACTTATTTTTCAGAATATGGATAAAATCATATTTCAATTTTAATAGTGTATTATTTTTCTATTGCTATATAGTAGAATGCCACAGATTTAACAGTTTAAACCATGCACATTTATTATCTCACAGAGTCTGTGTATCAGAATTCAGAGCACATGTTGTCTGGTGTATTACAAGGTCTTATAGTGCTGCAATCAAAGTATCAGCTGGGCTATGCTGATTTCTGGAAATCAAGGTTCTCTTTAAAAATCACAGGTTGTTATTTTGGCTCCTTGTGGACTGAGGGTTGCTTATTCTTTTACTTACTGGTACTCTCAGTTCCTAGAGGTCACAAAAGTCCTGTGCCATAACTGCTCCTCCATAGGCTCTTTCAAAAGTGCTCAAAGTGTTGTGAGGATATACCCAATGAAGCCATGCCAATCTAGAATAATCTCCTTTTATATTTACTTAAAGTCAACTCATTTGAGATCTGAAGTGCATCTACAAATCCCTTCTCTTATGTGATGTAGCATAGTTATGAGTTAGAGATCCCATCAAATTCACAAGTTCTGCCCTCATTCAAGGGAAGGGATTACATAAGATGTGTACAACAAAGGCAAGAATCTTAGGGACCATTTTAAAATTCTGCTTCTGTAAGTAAGTTAGCATTATAGTTTTTGTTCAGTTTGCTTTTAATTATTTTTCTATCTTTAAAGCAAGCAAAAATAATGAGTATGGAATAGCTACTTCCTATGATTTCACTTTCATTATTACAAGTATCATCTTAAATAAAACTGGGGAGTAGTGTATGATAGGTTGTTACCGTTTATTTTTGTCTTCAAATTCAAAATATAAGCAGCATCCCGCACTTAGAATAAACAAGATACTCTATATAAAGTAGCAAAATACTATATGATACAAAGAATTTACTCCACTTTTCTTCCTCAAAAATCGTCCCATCCTCATCCTTACTGTCAATTGCAGGTAAGAGACTGGTGCTTGATAAATCTTGAATAGGCAAAGAATCTACTTCTTTTAATCCTACTCTTTCAGCAATCTTTTAACGTTAGATTCACTTCCTATAGGTACTTCTGCCTGATGTAATTCCAGAAAATGTCTCACTGATTTAAATATTTCTAACAACAAGACATTTTACTACATGCAGTGTAAAGTTATTGATAAAGTGAGGTGCAAGCCACAGTCACAGATCCTGAATCTGATATACAAAGAGCTGGTCAAATATTGCATCACATTTGCTGTCATTAAATTATTTTCAATAAAATATCTATTTTCAGCTCATAGATGTCATGCTGCTATTCAAGCTGCTTTGGCTGTCATTTATGTGCATTTTAAGAATAAAATAAAAATTTATTGTTTAGAGTCAGAATTAGCAAACTCTTTCTGAAAAGGATCAGGTATTAAATATCTTTGGCTTTGTGGCCACATTTGGTCTCTTTTGCATAGCCTTCTTTGTTTTTGTTGTTTTTAATTTTAACAAATGTTTTAAAATATAAAAATAATTGTTGGCTCTCAGTCTGAACAAAAACAGGCTCTAATGCACATTTCACCCCCTGGGTGTAGCTTACTGACCCCTGATTTGGAGGAATAAACTTATAAACTAAACATCTCACCTTTGCTTCTTAGCCCCCACAGTCTATGAGAACTTGTGTGTGTGTGTGTGTTCAGTCGTGTCCAACTCTTTGTAGCACCATGGACTGTAGCCCACCAGGTCCTCAGTCCATGAGATTTTTCAGGCAAGAATATTGAATTGGGTTGCCATTTTCCTCTTCCAGTGGGTCTTCTGACCCAGGGATCAAACTCTTGTCTCATGTGTGTTCTGTATTACAAATGCTGAAGAATTCTCCACCTGCTGCGCCACCAAGGAAGTTTTTCCCTGGTGGTTCAGTGGTAAAGAATCTACCTTCAGTGCAGGAGCCACAGGAGACACAGGTTCTATCCAAGGCCAGGAAGATCCCATGGAGGAGAACATGTAAACCCACTCCAGTAATCTTGCATGGAGAATTCCATGGACAGAGGAGCCTGGCAGGCTGCAGTCCATGAGGTCTCAAAGAGTCGGACATGACTGAAGTGATGCGGCACTGAATTCATTTCTAAAAAGAAATGCAACCATGGTTTCCAAACTTTTTCTTTTCTCTTTAAAAAAAACTTATGTATTTATGCATGTGTGTGTGTGTGTATGTATGTATGTATGCTTGTCTATATTTATTTATTTATATTTATTTAGACTCTGGTTTTGCACTGGAGTTAATATAATTTATACAGGACCTGAAACTCAACTCCTCTCCCATTCAAAGCAATTTGTCTAAAAAACTTATTTTGGATCATGAGTAAAGATAACATTATATTAAGGATAATCCTGAAACCACTTACTGTATATATTTTATATATATGCATAATTTAATAGATTATTTTTATAGGCAGAATTTTAAGATGGTCTTATGACTTTCAGCCTTCACTAAAAAGCCTGGGATTGTACCACGTTAGGACAAATGGAGATGATCTCAGTTCAGCTCAGTTCAGTTCAGTCGCTTAGTCGTGTCCGGCCGTTTGTGACCCCATGAATCGCAGCACACCAGGCCTCCCTGTCCATCACCAACTCCTGGAGTTTACCCAAACCCATGTCCATCGAGTCAGTGATGCCATCCAACCATCTCATCCTTTGTCGTCCCCTTTTCCTCCTGCCCCCAATCCTTTCCAGCATCAGGGTCTTTTCAATGAGTCAACTCTTCGCATGAGGTGGCCAAAGTATTGGAGTTTCAGCTTCAACATCAGTCCTTCCAATGAACATCCAGGACTGACCTCCTTTAGGATGGATGGGTTGGATCTCCTTGCAGTCCAAGAGAGTCTCAAGGGTCTTCTCCAGCCAGCTTTCTTCACAGTCCAACTCTCACATCCATACATAACCACTGGAAAAACCATAGCCTTGACCAGACGGACCTTTGTTGGAAAAGTAATGTCTCTGCTTTTTAATATGCTGTCTAGTGAGAGAGTCATTTCCTAGGCAGGTTGATAGGAAGTCTAGGGGTCCTCAAGGAGAGGGGGGTCTGGAATTCTCAAGCAGGAAGAAAGGGCAAACTATTTATTTTCCCTCTACATTCCTTAGGATTATATAACAATAATATGTCCTCCTTGAAGCCAGTCTCTGGGAAAAAAACCTTCTGGCTAATTCTGTTATCTTAAAATGTAAATTATGGGAGTAGGTCTAGTGAGGTCTTTACAACCTCCAGACATCCTTTTGATTCAGTGTAATAACTAATTAGAGAGTATATAATTCCATTGCTAACACTAGCAAGTGGGTACTCTTTCTGCCCCCTTCTGATGTCTATTTCAGAAGCTTTCTCTATTCCTTTTATACTTTAATAAACTCTATCACACAAAAGCTCTGAATGATCAAGCCTCGTCTCTGTCCCGATTGAATTCTTCTGGTCCGTAGTCCAAGAATCCCGGCGTCTTCTCGTGGGTTCAGCAACAACCTTTCACCTTGGGGGCTCATCCGGGATTCTTCAAGACAAGGTAAGGATGCTTGGAGCTCTAGTTCTTTGTTCTCCTAGCAAACACGTTTTCTGCTGTACTTTACTTACTCTATGGTGTGCTTGTGTGAATGAATGACAAGCCCTTCTTGAAGCAAGTGAGGAGCCCTGCTCTGTGGTTCCGCAGTGACCTCATATGGCTTATGGCAGAAACCTGTTGGGGGTTTATGCTGACCTGCCAATGCCAAGAGGCACCCAATGTCTCCTTTGGACCGACCAGAAATGAGCAAATCGTGGGGACCAAACTCTCCTTTCTCGGTCAAACTTTTTGGTCTCATTGACCATTTCATAACTCCTTGGAAATCAGAAGTACTAACCTAATCTGTCGGACCATAAACTTTCAACGGACTCATAATCTATGCTGTTACTGTGTGCTGTTACTTAGGTCCCAAACTTGGATTGGTAGTCAGGAAGCGCCTAGCCTCACTAGGAATCAAAAATTTGGAAGCTAGATGGAACTCTAGCTCCAGGAGCATCTCTGAGGTTAAAGGTTACTCAGATTGCAACTGAAATGTTTTTTTTTTCCCCCTTTGGTAGCGCTGGCTCTTAGTGGACCAGAGGAGACTCTTACACTGGTGTGGTGACACGTGGAAGGAACATCTCAGTTTTATGTTCGTATCGGTCTTATTGTGGTCAGGCATATACTCAGAGTCGTGCACAGACACTCAGGTGATGAACAGTGTCCCCAGCGGTCTTAGCCTGGGAGGCATTCTGGAAGGTTACTCTGATTGCACCCCAGGTGGCATCAGAGGAAAGCAAGGTTTTAAGGATGAAGAACTGGATGTCAGTTAGAGATGCCATCAGGTCTACCCCAGGTGCATCCCCACAACGTCTCGGTGGTAGAACCGGGAGGGACGAGTATGTCGCCTGCGTTGGTAGGGGACAGAGTAAGTACGACCAGGAAAGGAAAGCTTTGGTGTAAAGTCTGTCTACACCCTCATCTAGAGCAAGGAAGGACGCCTCCGGTAGAAAGATGGAGCTGGTCACTTTTTTTCTCTCTTACAGATGGGAGCTAATAATTCCAGCCTCACTCCTTTGAACTGTATCCTGAAAAACTGGGATAGATTTGATCCCCAGGGCTTAAAGAAGACACACTTGGTCTTCCTATGTGATACTGCATGGCCATGGTACCCACTGGAGGAAGGCGAACGGTGACCAGTTGGAGGGTCTCTTAAGTATAATACTGTTTTACAATTAGACTGGTTCTGTAGAAAACAAGGGAAATGGGTAGAAGTAACGTATGTATTGCCCTTTTTCTCTCTGTGAAATAGGCCAGACTTATGTCCTAAGTGTATAGATTTGGGTGTGACTCCTGTAGCTCCCTCCTGTCTTCCTACTTTGCTAGATGAGATGGAGGACAGGAGACACAGAGATAAAGAAAAGCAGGTTTCTCCAATCTATCCCTGGGATCATATGTGCAGAGCAGCCAGAGAGACTGAGGAAGAGTCACACAAGCTGTTGCCTCTCCATGAAGCACCCACCGGGAGAAGTAATCAGTCTATGAGAGTTAATAAGCCCTTTGCTTATCAAGAAATACAAATAATCAAGGAGGATCTGGGAGACTATTTAGAGAACCCAGAAAAATATATTAGAGCTTTTAAGGGTGTTACTCTGCTTTATGATCTTACATGGAAGGATGTGATGTATATCTTGGGCCAGACGCTGACTCCTGACTCAAAGAGTCGAGTTTTGGGGAAAGTGGTTGCTTGTGGAGATGAATGGCTTGGTAATGAATCAGTAGGGAAGAGGGAGGACGAGACAACTGCCCTCCCCACTGGGAATCAGGCGGTCCCAATTACAGAACCAGATTGGGACTACAACACAGCTAAAGGAAGATGGGATCAGAGTCATTTTGTCAGATATATTCTTGAAGGACTCAGGCACACATATGCTAAGCCTTTAAACTATGGCAAATTGGCAAGCATAGAACAGGAGGAGAAGGAAGCTCCTGGTGAATTCCTAGATAGACTAAGAGAAGCCCTTCACAGATTCACTGAGATTGATCCCTAAAGTGAAGAGGGAAAAGTGATCTTAAAAGATAGATTTCTCACTCAATTGGCTCCAGATATCCTCCATAAGCTATTAAAATGGGCGTATGGACCAAATCAGTCTTTAGACAATCTGTTACAACTGGCTCAGACAGTCTATTATGGTAGGGAATATGAGGAAAAGAAAGAAAGGCAGAAAAAGACAAAGGAACAGGCGGAAGCCTTCGCAATGGCTATGAAAACCGTTCTTAAACAGCCTGAAAAAAATGCCCAGAGGGACCTAGGTGAAAAGGGATGGGCTTGTTATTACTGTGGAAAGGAAGGGCACCTCAAGCAGGATTGCCCTCAGGCATCTAAGCCGCCACAGCTCCATGTCCGGTCTGCAAAGGACCACACTGGAAGAGAGACTGTCCCCAGAGGCGTAGGTTTCAGGGGTTGGACTGTCAAGACAATCAGGACTGAAGTGCCTGGGGGTCCCCACACAAGCTCCCATCCTAATTACACCTGAGGAACCCCGGGTATTAATAACTGTGTGTGGGGGGGCAATCCGTCGATTTCCTTTTAGATATTGGGGCAACTTACTTCGTGCTTACTGAAGCCCCTGGCCCACTTTCTTCCCAATCCGCTTCCATAATGAAACTGTCTGGACGAGCCAAAAGGTTTTACTTCAGCTGTTCTTTAAGCTATAACTGAGACTCTGTGCTATTTTCACACAAGTTTCTGATTGTGCCAGAGTCTCCCTCACCCCTTTTGGGGAGGGATATACTGAGAAAGGTCCATGCCTCTGTTTTCATGAATATGGAGCCCTCCCTTTCTCTCCCTTTAATTGCTGCTGCTGCTAAGTCGTTTCAGTCGTGTCCGACTCTGTGTGACACCATAGACGACAGCCCACCAGGCTCCCCCGTCCCTGGGATTCTCCAGGCAAGAACACTGGAGTGAGTTGCCATTTCCTTCTCCAATGCATGAAAGTGAAAAGTGAAAGGGAAGTCGCTCAGTCGTGTCCGACTCCTAGCGACCCCATGGACTGCAGCCTACCAGGCTCCTCCGTCCATGGGATTTAAATCCTAGAGTATGGGCTGATGGAAAATCTGTGGGTCGAGCAAAAAATGCTATTCCTGTAGTTGTCAAGCTCAAAGACCCACACTTATTTCCACATAAGAAGCAGTATCCACTGAAACCTGAGGTTAAGGAAGGGTTAAAACCCATCATTGAAAATGTAAAGGAGCAGGGACTATTAATTCCCTGTAACAGTCCATGCAACACTATTTTGGGTATAAAGAAATCAAATGGTAAATGGAGACTAGTTCAAGATTTACAAATAATAAATGAGGCTATAGTTCCTTTACACCCCATGGTGCCTAATCCTTAAACTCTATTGTCTGAAATTCCTGAACGAGCCAAATATTTCTCAGTAATTGATTTAAAAGATGCCTTCTATTCAGTGCCTTTGGCGGAGGAAAGTCAATTTCTATTTGCCTTTGAAGACCCTACACAGCCAGCTTCTTCGTTAACCTGGACAGTTTTGCCCCAGGGATTTCGTGACAGTCCTCATTTATTTGGACAAAGTTTGTCACGGGATCTACAAACTTTAATAGTTCCGAAGCGGTGGTGTTACAATATGTAGATGATATTTTGCTCTGTGCTGAGTTAGAGGAAGCTTGTTCACGAGCCTCAGAAGAATTCTTAAGCTTTCTGGCAGGCTGTGGTTACAAGGCATCAAGAGAAAAGGCTCAGCTTTGTCAACAATCTGTTAGATATCCGGGCCTAATCATATCAGAAGGGACTAGGGCCATAGGCCCCGAGAGAATTAAACCTATACTAAATCATCCCCTACCTATGACTTTAAGACAGTTGAGAGGATTTTTGGAAATCACAGGCTACTGTCGCATTTGGACTCCTGGTTATGGGGAACTTGCACGGCCTTTATATAAACTTATAGCTGAAACACAGCAGGCCCGACAAACCGAAAAACTGGCTTGGTCCCCAGATACTCAAAAGGATTTTAAGGTTCTTTAGACTGCTCTCCTGAAAGCTCCCGCTTTGAACTTGCCCACAGGGTCAGAATTTGTTTGTCACTGAAAGAAAAGGTATGGCCTTAGGAGTTTTGACACAACCCCGAGGGCCTCACCAGCAACCTATTGGTTATCTAAGCAGAGAATTAGATGTAATTTCACGTGGGTGGCCCCACTGCCTAAGAGTAATTGGGGCTTCGGCTTTATTAGCACCTGAAGCTTTAAAAATAATTAATGGATGGAACTTTACTGTACTGACTTCTCATGATGTGAGTGGAATCTTAAACTCTAAGGTTAATATTTGGATAACAGACAGTAGGCTTCTTAAATATCAGTCGTTATTATTAGAAAGACCAGTAACTAAGCTTAAAGTTTGTGGAAATTTAAATCCTGCCACTTTCCTTCCTGAAAAGGAAAATGAAACACCTGATCACGATTGTTCCCAATTTCTAACTTTAAACTATGTAGCTCGAGAAGATCTAATGGATAACTCCATTAGACAATCCTGACATGGAAATATTTACAGATGGCAATTTTTTTGTTTGGGATGGAAAGCATAAAGCAGGTCACACCTTGGTGACTGTTGAACCGGTTTCAGAAGCAAAATCTCTCCCCCAGGGAACCAGTGCTCAGTTAGCAGAGCTTGTGGCTCTGACCTGAGCTCTAGAGTTAAGTAAAGGGCAGCGAGTAAATATCTACACTGATTCTAAGTATGCTTATTTGACTTTACATGCTCATGCTGCAATATGGAAAGAAAGACAGTTTAAAACAGCAACAGGAGAACCTATTAAACATTTCAGAGAGATTGAGAGACTTTTAACTGGTATATATTGTCCTAAAGAGGTAGCTGTTATGCATTGCAGAGGACACAACAGGGATGGGAGTAAAGTAGCCGAAGGTAATCAGCTGGCTGGCTGTCAAGCCAGAAAAGTGGCACTTTAGGAACCCCTTCACTACACACGCCTTTGATAAGGACAGGTTCTGTAGAACAGGAAAAACCACAATATACTGAGGAAGAATTAGAAAGATATGAGAAAAGAGGAGCAAAGATTACTGATAAAGGATGGTTACAGTCCGACGATGGGCAATTAATAATTCCTGAAAATGCTCAATGGAAAATTCCTAAGGGTTTACACCGGAGTTTTCATTTGGGTGCAGAGAGTACTTACCAGATGGTTTCTCATTTGTTTGAAGGAAAAAAAAATGTAATGAAAACTTTAAAGAACATTATCAAAAGGTGTGAGGTTTGTCAGAAAAATAACCCAAAGACTGAAGAGCAGCAAAATCTGGATTACAATGAGGTGGAAAGTATCCTGGAGAGGACTGGGAAATTGATTTTACTCATATGCCAAAAGCTAATGGGTATTCTTGCTTATAAGTTTGGGTGGATACTTTTAGTGGATGGATTGAGGCTTTTCCCTGTGTAGTAAACAGTCTAAGGAGGTTATAAAGATTCTAATCCATGAAATTATTCCCAGGTTTTGGTTGCCACAGAGCCGTCAGAGTGATAGTGGCTTTGCCTTTAAAGCTGCTGTAACTCAGGGGGTGTCTAAAGCTCTAGGAATAGAGTATCACTTACACTGTTCCTGGAGACCCCAATCCTCAGGAAAGATTGAAAAAGCTAATGACATTATCAAAAGACATCTGTGCAAATTAACTTAAGTGATGCAGGACAATTGGATTAAAGTCCTACCCATAGCTTTAATTGCCTGGAGAATCTCAGGGACGGGGGAGCCTGGTGGGCTGCCGTCTATCGGACACGACTGAAGTGACTTAGCAGCAGCAGCAGCAACATAGCTTTAATGAGAGCTCGAACTGCCCCAAAAAAGGAGAGACTGTCCCCCTTTGAATGTGTTTATGGAAGGCCTTTCTTACACACAGATATTGTTATAGACCCTGAAGCCTTGGAATTAACTAGTTATGTTACCCAGCTCTCAGCTTTTCAACAGGCGTTAACAGAACTCTAGGAGACAACACCTGACCCAGCCTCTGAGTCCAGCAAGCCTCTATTTGAGCCAGGAACCGAGGTCTTCATAAAAACATTGGGATCTGGGGGCCCATTCCTTGAGCCCCTCTGGAAAGGCCCTTACCAGGTTATTCTTTCTTCTCCCACAGCTGTCAAAGTTCCAGGAATTGATTCGTGGGTACATCGCATTTGAGTTAAGAAGTGGTACCCTGACCAGAACTAAGTAACTTCATTTTATGTCTTTACTTTCTATGCTCTGACTTTGTACTTTTCAGATGGGCCTGATAATCAATGTGAGCCTACTTCTGTTGACTCCAAAAATCCTGAGTCTTCCGTTTGCTCCTCAAGACAATACCTTCCTGTCCTGGGCTCACTCCTACACAGTATTTCACAATCAGTCTAACTGCTGGGTCTGTGGAGCACTCCCCTCTTCATCAGTGGAAGGCTTCTCGTGGTGGACATCTCCACTTCAAGGAAAAGACTTTCTCCAAGTCTGCAAATATCTTCAACAACAATCGCATGTGATGCCTCTTCTTAAACTGATGACATCTAACAACCCTAAGATGAACTGGTGCAACACTTTGTACTTTATGGATATAATGTGACTTTTCATTATGATTTTAACTTGGTTTAATGACTATTTTGCCTTATGTCTGTAACTGTGTAATTGGATTTGTTTCTACTCCCATGAAGGCTTTTAAGTTACAAATGGTCGTCCAAGTTCCTACGAGTGCCACAGCCTCCTTCAACTATTACTTGGGGCCCCTGGATCAGAGACCCTCAATATGAGGGTTAGGAGAATATGTTGCCTCAACAGTTTAGGGACCACGCCCCTAAACAGCAGAAAGTAGTTATGGAACAAAAACGACACCCCTTTCCCTTGGCAACATAATTCTCCTAAAAGAAAAGGGGGGAATGAGAAAGTCATTTCCTAGGCAGGTTGATAGGAAGTCTAGGGGTCCCCAAGGAGAGAGGGGTTTGGAATTCTCAAGGAGGAAGAAAAGACAAATTATTTTTTTTTTTCCCTCTACATTCTTTAGGATTATATAACAATAATATGTTCTGCTTGAGGTCAGTCTCTGGAAAAAAACCTTCTGGCTAATTCTGTTATCTTAAAATGTAAATTATGGGAGTAGGTCTAGTGAGGTCTTTACAACCTCCAGACATCCTTTTGACTCAGTGTAATAACTAATTAGGACTTCCCTGGTGGCTCAGAGGTTAAAGCGTCTGCCTCCAATGCAGGAGACCCGGGTTTGATCCCTGGGTCGGGAAGATCCCCTGGAGAAGGAAATGGCAACCCACTCCAGTATTCTTGCCTGGAGAATCCCATGGACGGAGGAGCCTGGTAGGCTACAGTCCATGGGGTCGCAAAGAGTCGGACACGACTGAGCGACTTCGCTCACTCACTTACTCACTCAATAACTAATTAGAGAGTATATAATTCCATTGCTAACACTAGCAAGTGGGTACTCTTTCTGCCCCCTTCTGATGTCTATGTCAGAAGCTTTCTCTATCCCTTTTTATACTTCAATAAACTATATTGCACAAACGTTCTGAGCGATCAAACCTTGTCTCTGGCCCTGGATTGAATTCTTTTCCTCCAGAGGCTAAGAATCTTCTCGTGGGTTCAGCAATAACCTTTCACTAGGTTGGTCATAACTTTCCTTCCAAGGAATAAGCGTCTTTTAATTTCATGGCTGCAGTCACCATCTGAAGTGATTTTGCAGCCCCCAAAAATAGAGTCTGACACTGTTTCCATTGTTTCCCCATTCATTTCCCATGAAGTGATGGGACCAGATGCCATGATCTTAGTTTTCTGAACGTTGAACTTTAAGCCAACTTTTTCACTCCCCTCTTTCACTTTAATCAAGAGGCTTTTTAGTTGCTCTTCACTTTCTGCCATAAAGGTGGTGTCACCTGCATATCTGAGGTTATTGATATTTCTCCTGGCACTCTTGATTCCAGCTTGTGCTTCTTCCAGCCCAGCATTTTTCGTGATGTACTCTGCATATAAGTTAAATAAGCACAGTGACAATATACAGCCTTGATGTACTCCTTTTCCTATTTGGAACCAGTCTGTTGTTCCATGTCCAGTTCTAACTGTTGCTTCCTGACCTGCATACAGGTTTCTCAAGAGACAGGTCAGATGGTCTGGTATTCCCATCTCTTTCAGAATTGTCCACAGTTTATTGTGACCCACACAGTCAAAGGCTTTGGCATAGTAAATAAAGCAGAAATAGATGTTTTTCTGGAACTCTCTTGCTTTTTTGATGATCCAGAGGATGTTGGCAATTTGATCTCTAGTTCCTCTGCCTTTTCTAAAACCAGCTTGAACATCTGGAAGTTCACGGTTCACGTATTGCTGAAGCCTGGCTTGGAGAATTTTGAGCATTACTTTACTAGCGTGTGAGATGAGTTCAATTGTGCGGTAGTTTGAGCATTCTTTGGCAGTGCCTTTCTTTGAGATTGGAATGAAAATTGACCTTTTCCAGTTGTGGCCACTGCCTGGTTTTCTAAATTTGCTGGCATATTGAGTGCAGCACTTTCACAGCATAATCTTTCAGGATTTGAAATAGCTCATCTGGAATTCCATCACCTCCACTAGCTTTCTTCATAGTGATGCTTCCTAAGGCCACTTGACTTCACATTCCAGGATGTCTGGCTCTAGGTAAGTGATCACACCATCGTGATTATTTGGGTTGTGAAGCTCTTTTTTGTACAGTTCTTCTGTGTATTCTTGCCCCCTCTTCTTAATATCTTCTGCTTCTGTTAGGTCCATAGCATTTCTGTCCTTTATCGAGCCCATCTTTGCATGAAATGTTCCCTTGGTATCTCTAATTTTCTTGAAGAGATCTCCAGTCTTTCCCATTCTGTTGTTTTCCTCTATTTCTTTGCATTGATCGCTAAGGAAGACTTTCTTATCTCTCCTTGTTCTTCTTTGGAACTAGAGGGGTCTAATGTAAGCATTAGATCTTACAACAATATTTTTGTATCTTATGTGGTGGAGGAAAAATTTAGAGACACTTAATGTAAGAGAGATAGTCTGTTCTTGGCTCTGAATATGGAAAGGACAAGAGGTCAGCCTTTAAGAACTGAGAGTGATGTTTGTCTGGCTGTCAACAAGAAAACAGAGACTTCAGTAACACAGGAACCTAGATTCTCACACAGCCCAAATGACCTTGGAAGCCAGTGGTTCTCAGAGCCTTTAATAGGAAGCCACCAAACCAACACCTTGATTTCAACCTTGTGTGACCCTAAGCAGAACCCAGACAAGATGTCTCAGACTTCTGATTCATTGAACTGTGAGCTAAGAACTAGGTGCTCTTTTACTGGACAAGAATAGAAAACTTAGATAGCTATCATTTCTAACAAATAACTTGCAACCCGCTCTATCTGTGTCATTATCTAGACCCAACAATTATCAACCCAAAGAACTGCCTAACCTATCACATATTATTTTCAAACAAATGCCACATAATAGATACCTTCTGCTGCTGCTAAGTCTCTTCACTTGTGTGCAACTCTTTGCAGCCCCATGGATGGACTGTAGCCCACCAGGTTCCTCTGTCCATGGGATTCTCCAGGCAAGAATAATGGAGTGGGTTTGCTCTGCCCTTCTCCGGGGGAAGTTACCTACACAGGGATCAAATCCTCATCTGTTATGTCTCCTGGATTGGCAGGTGGGTTCTTTACCCCTAGCACCACCTGGGAAACTAAAATATTTCAAGATTTTTTTCTGTGATGGTTTATTCTGTGATAGGCCACATGGTATTCAGATATTTAGTTAAATATAATTTCAGGGTGTTTCTGAGTCAAATTAGCGTGTAAATCTATGAACTGAGTGAAGTAGGTTGTTATCTCCAATGTGAGCAGGCATCCTCTTGAGGGCCTGAAATGAACAAAAAGACCTCACAATGAAGCTAAGTGAGGCCTGGACATCTCCTGAGCATGGAGGCCCTTTTGTTCACCTGTTTCTTGTAGGCAAGACTCCAGCCTCCATGACCTGAGTTTCAAAGAGCAGATTTGAACAGTTGCAAATCAGCAGAGGAACAGCCAAGAAATCACCTGAGGCAAGATTAAAGGGACCAGGGAAGCCCATTCAGATTCTGAGACTGACCACATGAGATGGGATTAAAGGAGTGCATTAGTCAGAGTTCTCTAGTGACAGAACAAATAAATTTCAGAGATAGTAAATTTTTTCGATGCAAGACTCCCTTGATGATCATTTACTACAATGAGAGTGTAATAGATAACAAGCCCTTTTTGCAAATCATTAATGGATAATTCTAGGTCTCTCATTTGATCTGCATGAATTTTGGTTTTGTGATATTTCATTTTACAAAATGAAAGCATAGCTCAGAGCCCAAACCCTTATTTGTAGTTTTATTTATTTATTTTTTCCTCTCTGTTCTATTCAGGAAATGGCATTCTTTAATGCACACTTTTGGTATTTTAATGCTTAAATTGCTACAGTTCATGAGACACTAACATGCCATGATCATTTCACAATATACACACATATCATTATGTTGTACCTTTCAAACTTATTCAGTGTTATATGTCAATTATATCTCAATAAAACTAGAGCAAAATGAAAAAAAATATGCTTTTGCAGGACGAATATTTTCTGGTTCTAACAACATATATGTTTCCTACCAATGCAGGAGATGTGGATTCAATCCCTGGGTCAGGAAGGTCCCCTGGAGATGAACTTGGCAACCCACTTCAGTATGCTTTCCTGGGCAATCTCATGGGAAGAGGAGCCTGGTGGGCTAAAGTCCATGGAGTCTCCAAAGAGTGGGATGTGACTTAGCCCCATGCACTGTAGCCCTCCAGGTTCCTCTGTCCATGGGATTGCCCAGGCAAGCATACTGGAGTAGGTTGCCATTTCCTTCTCCGGGTGATCTTCCTGACACAGGGATCAAACCTGCATCTCCTGCATTGCAGGTGGATTGTTTACCACTGCGCCACTTGGGAAACCCCATAACAACAACATTAGTGACTAAACAACAACAACAAAGAAATATCAGAAGCGATTTTCTAGGTACCAACTCTTTTTTCAGCTATCTCCTGAAATGTGCTGTTTCTAGATACTGAAGGATGGAAATTGAAACCAGGGAAGAAAATGAATGGCACACTACTTTGCCCATCTCATTTTTTTCCCATCAAGTGTTTTAAGTACATTGCTTTAAAGACTTGTATGGAGTGAACAAGATAAAAATATCATTGCTCTTAAGATAACATCTATGAGAGGATTTTGTGGAAATGGGAAATTTATCAAACTAAACATATAAATAAATGTGCCAAAGTCAAATTGCAAGACTCAATTTCTCTAAAGGGAAAAATAAAAGCTTAGTGAAGGGCCAAAGACAATTTGTCTGACATAGTAACTAATGTGGTATGACCTGCAACATTAGACTGATTAGAGTCAAGCCTGTGTTTGCTATTCCAGGCACAAAAAAATCACAAGTGGAAAATTCCTAAGGCAGGAATGAGTTTAAAATGTTTGAACACAGAAAGAAAACATGTGGTTCAGACACAATGAACAAGATGAGAGCTGCTATAAGATATTCTGATGGAATTTCACAGGAACTTTTTAGATAGACCCCTGGGGTAGGATATAGCAGGGCTGTAGACTTGATTCCCAGCCCCACTTATAGACACTGAAATATTTTAGCAGAGGAAGGCCATAGATTTAGGCTGTGGCTTTAAATACATAACTATTCTGTAAACTATCCAATTCTCATCTCTAGTTCAGTTGCTTTCCTAAATTTGGGACTCACAAATACAAATGTGTAGCCACGCTTTCCAGTTTGAGGCCTATTAGATATCGCAAACCTAAATGTCCAAAATTCTTGGTCACCTCCATGTTTGCCTATATCCCCTCAAAATATTCTATTTCTTAAAGTCTTCCTCATCTCATTTTAATATGTGTAGGAAAAAGATTCACCTCTTTTTCCTCCTCTTCTGTCATTATTCCCAAGCAGGCCACTATCAGTTTAATTATGGTTATTGTAAAAGTCTCAGTAACCTGGTTCTCATCCTTGCAGTCACAGTGATCCTTTAAAAATATAAATTAGATCCAGTGATGGCTTTGCAAAAGATCTTTCAATGTTTTCATTGGAAGCATCAGATAAAATATAAAAGACTTACCATTGCCAACACAATCTTGCCCTGCATGCTCCTCTGATCACATCATCTTCTAGATCCCTTCTCTGTCACTTTGTCCCAGCCATATCCTTCCACTAGGTATATCACAAGCATGTGCCTTCCTTAAAGTTTTGCACTGTTCACTCCACCTGGTAGAATCTTTTCTCAGGTATCCCATGGCTCATTTCCTCATTCCTTCATGTAGCTGGTCAAATTCACTATATCTGAGAAGCCTTCCCTGACTTATAGGTATCTAACACCACCTTTCATGCTTTCATCATCACTCTTTATTTTCATTCTTGGCTTTATTTTTCTTCATGGCTCTTATCACAGCCCAACATATATATTTCTCTGTAATATCTCCCTCCAATACAATATAATCTTATTGAAATCAAGGTCCTTGTTTTCTTTGCTGCTGTGCAGTCACAACCTAAAAGCATCTCTTAAAACATAGCAGATGATCAGTACTTATTTGTTGATTGAATGTTGCCTTAAAAATTATAATCTGCCTACTATGAGAAGAATATTTCAAAGCCAAGAAATTAGATGCTGGGGATCTACTTGGAGAGATTTTAGAGGAGTAATCTTGAAAAGAAATGATGTTGATTAGGATTACAGTGATAATAGTATAGATGAAAAGATGAGAAGATATTTCTGAAATATGTTAGAGATAAAGAATATAGGAATTATTCCTGGAATTGAGGAGGAAAAGGAGAAGGAAACTGTAGCCCTTGGGCTCATGGTGGCACAATTTACTAACAGATAATAAGCTAAGCAATGGCACCCCACTCCAGTACTCTTGCCTGGAAAATCCCATGGACGGAGGAGCCTAGTAGGCTACAGTCCATGGGGTCGCTAAGAGACGGACACGACTGAGTGACTTCACTTTCACTTTACCCTTTCATGCACTGGAGAAGGAAATGGCAACCCACTCCAGTATTCTTGCCTGGAGAATCCCAGGGATGGCGGAGCCTGGTGGGCTGCCGTCTATGGGGTCGCACAGAGTCGGACACGACTGAAGCGACTTAGCAGCAGCAGCAGCAATAAGCTAAGGGTTGGGTGGAAGTAGAATCAAGACTTTGATTTGCCATTTATTTCAGATGCCTATTACATAGCACATTTAGCTATTTGAGTTTTGAGCTCAAGAAAAGATAAATTTGGGAGTCCTGATATAATATATTGCTGTCATTCTTCATTCCCTTCTTCCATATAATGTAGGGATGCCCAGAATGTTCATTCAGGTTTTTCTATAGCATCTTATGGAAAAACCCAAACAAGTGTTTTGACCAACCCAATAATATAGTAGATGTAATTTTAAATTACCCTTAAATACAATGACTTTGGACTTGATCATTGTACAGTCAATGGAACATTCAGAAAAGTGATATAGGTGGATTCTTGCCTGGCTAACTTTGTCAACTTGTACTTCTGCCATCTTCAAATAGAGGACAATGCCCTTAGCAGCTTTTGGTTCCAGGAGAATGAAAAGATACATGAAGCAAGCCTGAGCAATGCAGATGGAAGATGAATCTAATTGATCCCAGGAGAACTTCAGCTAACTGCACACTCCTGAGAGAAATAAATGCCTAGTGAATTTGCGGGTTGACTTTTCTGCAGAATTATTGCAATAAATATCTGACATACACCATAGCAGTTGGCTTGGAAATGGTAATGAAAATCAAAGTGTAAAATTAGGTCCTCTGGGCAGAGAGGAGACAGAAGAGGAGAGAGTCTAGAGCCAATAATAAGGTACTCAAGCATTTTGAGATTACATTCTGTGAGAAGGGAGCAGGAGGAGGTGGAGATTGGTTAGTCTTGTGTATGTGTATGTAGGAACCCAAGAAAAGAAGGAAGGATTAGTTAATTATTGAATAAGGCTAAAAGGTGAAATAATTGGTACTAAAATAATTATGTCTTATATTTAATAGCACTGAATACAGAGCAGCACCAATGAAGATATTCCAAAAAATAGCCATTGAGTTCTCTTGATAATATAGTTCTTTTGTCTTAGAGTTAAATAGATCATCAAACAAGAATAAAATGTCTGTCTTTTTTTTCACATTCTATAAATCTTATGATGTGAAGCACAGGCACTTGATATGCTGAAATCTGGAGAGTTTTCTTTTAATCTATCAATTTTAAACCATATCATTTTAATCAGCGACACATAAAAATTAGTGCTTCTATGGAATTAAGAAATATTTAGATAGTCAAATTGTGTTATGCTTATGGACCTAAATCTTTTTCTGTATCTCCATGAAGGTTTACTGAGAAGTGGGGGATATCTGACCTAATACTGTGGTTTTTAATTTAACAACCTCTTTCTCTTTGCAAATGTTTAACTTTGTCTAAAGGATATTTTTATTTTTCTTCACAGAAGGCATATGAATCATCTCACAATTTAAATTAATATGAAATTAAACATATTAATAAAGCTGTATTTTGTATCTCTGAAATGTGTTTTTCTCTAAAATTTTTCAGGGAGGATTTATACATTAATTGATTATTTCCACAATGTCGGTTACACACGATTTTAATTTTGATCAAATCATCTTAAAATCAAAAGTATTGAATTCATTCCTAGCATTGCATTTCTTAAGTATTAATTGATTACTGAGTTTCTATATTTCTTTTTGCCCTCTCCCAATCTACTTCCTTTTAGTTCCTTCTCCTTGGGCTTGCTCATCTTCTGCTATTCTCTTTACCTCCCCGCTTCCCTTCTCTCTCACACACACATTCACGCTTGTGCACACACACAGGGACAAACACTCCAAAAACTTCTATGCATGTCTTCTAACAAAGTGAAAATCAAAAGAATATTCATAGATTTTGGGGAAGTATCACTGAATATTTTATGTCACAATGTGGAGTTTCATCGCAAGACACTTTATTACTGAGAAGAGGCTGTTATTCTTTTTAAAAAAAGTTACTACGGAAAAATTTTCCTGACAATGAAATACTCTTTTTTCAAATCATATTCTGAAATAAATTTTTTAAAAAGTATTCTGGCAAACTTTCTTGATTTGCTCACGTGTGCAAGTAATTTTTTTTTTTTAAACTTATGGTAACTTGGTGTAGTGGAGGGGTAACTTAGAAGTATTTTGTGTTATAGGAAAGTATAATTTCTTCAACATCTGTTGGATATGTTCTGTTCTTTAGTTATGCTTTGAATTTTTAAATATTCAGTTTTAGAAATTATTCTCAGTCCGGAGACATATCACATAACTAGACTTTTCCATCGTTAATGGAAAAGGAGAGAAAATACAGAAAAATTGCATAATTTGATAACCTTTTTCTCTGAATTAGTTTTCTACTGACATATCTAAATCTTAAGTATATACTATAATTTTAATGATTAGACAGAAAGGACAATAATGAGGAGTATTTCAATTGATCAGCACAAGAATTTTTCATTTTCTTGATAATTATCTCACCAAACCATTCATTAATTGCTGTTTTATTGTTATTTTATTAAGATAAAGTAGTTTGCCCTGAAAGGGGTCTGGCCTACATCTATTCTTAACCCAATTTTTATGAATGGACACTGAGATTTAGGGACAATATAAATATCGTATAGTTGATCACTCATATGTATGCACTGACACACACATTACTATTAGATTCCAAAGCTCAATTTTATTCTACCATCTCATGGTTCTTTATTTAATGTTTTCTTGACTGTTTTCCTGGTGATGTTATTTATTCATTGAAGTCAACATCAGTTACACATTAGCTTTATTCCTAGTCTAAGTGGTCAGTTTGAACTTGACTCACTGGGAATAAAATATCTTTAGGACTGTAATTTATTGTATCAACATTAAACTTGTCTTGGTACCACTGGAGTCGTAAATGATGACCCACTCCAGTATTCTTGCCTGTGAAATTCCATGGACAGAGGAGCCTGGCAGCTACAGCCCATGGGGTCGCAAAGAGTCGGACTCGACTGAGCACATACACACCCACACACAGTCTTGAAGTGAAGTTGCTCAGTCATGTCCTACTCTTTGCTACCCCATGGACTGAAGCCTACCAGCCTCCTCCGTCCATGGAATTTTCCAGGCAAGAGTACTGGAGTGGGTTGCCATTTCCGTCTCCAGGGGCTTAGTACATGTTAAATCCTAACTGGGGTAACCAAGATTCAGTAACTGGAAACCTATACCAGATCTCTGAGTTCTTATTCCTTCCACTTTCATACCAAGTTTCCAGTCTCCCAGTAAGTCCCTCTTCCCTTTTCCTAAACTTCTCTCTCTGCTATTATAGGTGCTGGGGGGCTTCCCAAATGGTGCTAGTGGTAAAGAAAACGTCTGCCAATGAAGGAGACATAAGAGACAAGGGTTTGATCCTTGGGTTGTGTAAATTCCCTGAAGGAGGGCATGGCAACCCTCTCCAGTATTCTTGCCTGGAGAATCCCTATGGACAGAGGAGTCTGTCAGGCTATAGTCCATAGGGTTGCAAAGAATTGGACATGACTAAATTGACTTAGCACACACAAACATAGGTACTGGAGAAATAAGACTGGAAGTCCCTTGTATCTCTTTGCTATTAATTGTTGTGGGGATACACAAACTATCTGTCTCCTTAGCATTAGAATACTCATTCCACACTTAATAAATTTATAAGTCTTCTATTGCTATTGGAAATGAAGACACATTCCTGTAGGTCTCTCCAAGAATGATTAATTAACTGGCTCTCTAACTACAATTCAGGATATATCAACTGCCCTAAATTCCAAATCCTGGCTTGCTTTATTTGTCTTGTTTTTGCTGAGTGCCACTTATTTAATATTTTTTACAACAACTGTTATACTATGCAGTATCAGTCAGGCAGTTCAGTCTCTCAGTCGTGTCTGACTCTTTGAGACCACATGGACTGCAGCATGACAAGGCTCACAGTCCATCACCAATTCCCGGAGTTTACTCAAACTCATGTCCATTGAGTCAGTGATACCATCCAACCATCTCATCCTCTGCTGTCCCCTTCTCCTCCCACCTTCAATCTTACCTAACATCAGGGTCTTTTCAAATGAGTCAATTCTTCACATCAGGTGGCCAAAGTATTGGAGTTTCAGTTTCAGCATTGGTTCTTCAAATGAATATTCAGGACTGGTTTCCTTTAGGATGGACTGGTTGGATCTACTTACAGTCCAAGGGACTCTCAAGAGTCTTCTCCAACACCACAGTTCAAAAGCATCAATTCTTCCATGCTCAGCATTCTTTATAGTTCAACTCTCACATCCATGCATGACTACTGGAAAACCATAGCTTTAACTAGAAGGACCTTTGTTTGCAAAGTAATGTCTCTGCTTTTTAATATGCTGTCTAAGTTGGTCATAACTTTCCTTCCAAGGAGTAAATGTCTTTTAATTTCATGGCTGCATTCACCATCTGCAGTGATTTTGGAGCCCATGAAAATAAAGTCTGCCACTGTTTCCATTGTTTCCCCATCTATTTGCCATGAAGTGATGGGACCAGATGCCATGATCTTAGTTTTCTGAATGTTGACTTTAAGCCAACTTTTTCACTCTTCTCTTTCACTTTCACCAAGAAGCTCTTTAGTTCTTTGCTTTCTGCCATAAGGGTGGTGTCATCTGCATATCTGAAATATTGATATTTCTTCCGGCAATTTTGATTAAAACTTGTGCTTCATCCAGCCCAGCACTTCTCATGATGTTCTCTGCATATAAGTTAAATAAGCAGGGTGACTATGCAGCCTTGACATACTCCTTTCCTGACTTGGAACCAGTCTGTTGTTCCGTGTACAATTCTGACTGTTGCTTCCTGACCTGCATACAGATTTCTCAGGAGGCAGGTCAGGTGATCTGGTATTCCAATCTCTTGAAGAATTTTCCACAGATTGTTGTGATCCACACAGTCAAAGGCTTTGGCATGTTCAATGAAACAGAAGTATATGTATTTCTGGAACTCTCTTGCTTTTTCGATGATCCAGCAGATGTTGTCAATTTTATCTCTTGTTCCTTTGGCTTTTCTAAATACACCTTAAACATCTGGAAGTTCATGGTTCACATACTGTTGAAGCCTAGCTTGAAGAATTTTGAGCATTACTTTTCTAGTGTGTGAGACGAGTGCAATTGTGTGGTAGTTTGAGCATTCTTTGGCATTGTCTTTCTTTGGGATTGGAATGAAAACTGACCTTTTCCAGTCTTGTGGCCACTGCTGAGTTTTCCCGATTTCTGGCATATTGAACGCAACACTTTCACACATCATCTTTTTGAATTTGAAATAGCTCAACTGGAATTCTGTTACCCAAACTAGCTTTGCTCAGAATGATGCTTCCTAAGGTCTACTTGACTTCACATTCCAAGGTATCTGGCTCTAGGTGAGTGATCACACCATCGTGGTTATCTGGGTCATGAAGATCTTTTTTGTACAGTTCTTCTGTGTGTTCTTGCCACCTCTTCTTAATATCTTCTGCTTCTGTTAGGTCCATACACTGTCTGTGCTTTTTTGTGCCTATCTTTGCATGAAATGTTCCCTTGGTATCTTTAATTTTCTTGAAGAGATTTCTAGTCTTTCCCATTCTATTGTTTTCCTCTATTTCTTTGCACTGATCACTGAGGAAGTCTTTCTTATCTCTCCTTGCTATTCTTTGGAATAGCATTCAAATGGGTATATCTTTCATTTTCTCCTTTGCTTTTTGCTTCTCTTATTTTCACAGCTATTTGTTAGGCCTCCTCAGACAACCATTTTGCCTTTTTGCATTTCTTTTTCTTGAGGATGGTCTTGATCTCTGTCTCCTGTGCAATATCACAAGGCTCCATCCTAAATAAATACTGTAATATAAAACTGAATGAAATCACTACATTGCCCCATCCTCAAGCTATCTCTAATTATTAGCAAACACTCTGTCACATATTTAGCTATAGTAATAATGGGCATATTTAAATTTGAAAATATATAAAAAGTATTGGTATTCTTTAAAAATGAATGCACATATATTCTAAAAGTTTATTTGATATTTAATACATCAAGCAAAAAAAGCCTACTTCTTTGTTATTAGCACTGTCCACAGGAACACTCAAACATTTTTATATTAATTGAAATTAATGACCAATAACTCCTTTGCTCCTAAGGAAATTCTTTAGCATATTTTTTAATTTTCTCTGATGTTTTAGAGATTTTCAGTTGCATCTGTGGTTTCCCAGCACAAGTATATACATCAAGTATATACATATATCTATTTATCAAGTCCTGCTTTTTTAAAGGGTAATAAAAGTGTCAGATATAATATTTAAAGCAATTTTTGAGATAGTCAAGTTTTACTTTCTGTTCCATCTGCTGAGGTGGTTGTCTTCATTATTCAAGTATTCAATTCTATAAATTTTTAATGGGACAATTTCTCAGACTTGTTATAACAACCGGGAAGAAATTATTGAAATAACGCTTTCAAGTACGTGAATTTATCACTGTGAATTAATGTTTAATCATGGATTCCTATTTATTGAAGAAAAAAAATAATCTGACATTTCACATTTGTACATGTTAGATTATATGATCAAGACATTTAAAACAAAACCATGTGTTCAAATGTTTCAGAAAATACTACTCCAGACAATGTGTCTATCAAGTAATATGAAGGCAGATTGACTGCAAAAAGAAATTAAATACAAATAAGTTTTTAGTTGATTCTTGTTTCAACCTTTTTTCTAGTATGTTTATGTGACTTTTGCCTTTTTTATTTTGGAAAGCAGAATAAAACATTCCTGGGGGTTATAAACTTCTCTGGGGTAGAAGTATTCTAAGATATTTCTTCAAGTTCAAAATAATGTTTTTTTCAGTTTACTCAAAGATTTGTAGACGTAAGATTCTGATTTACAAAAAGAAAGAAAGAAAGAAAGAAACTCTGTCTCTTGACATTGACAATAACAGAAGCAAATAATATGGATTTTAATAATGAACTTTAGTAGCTAATTTTTTTTTAAATGCATCTTTCTTAAGTTAAAGGATGATTTACAGCTATGATTTAAATTTAATTCACTTTTATTTCTTTACACAGGGCTAACCACTTACAAAAAAGTAAAACACAGGTTCATGTTATTGAAGCAAAAAGTATAACAGCTACATTGAAGATATATGAAAGGTCTAGGTATTTGGAACATTAGATTATTTTCAAATCTCATATCTACCAACAATATCAGGAAAGCAAAGAAAATGACACAGATAAATAAGCCACATAATATATATATATAAAAGCTTGTATTCTTAATATATCTTTTCTGTGAAACCTGAAAAATAGTAAAATTGATGAAAGGTTTAAACTAAACAATATTTGTTTTTCTCACACTTTATTATATAGAAGCAATAAGATACTTGATAAAGTTGAAATTCAATTTCCTTGGGAAAAAGAAAACACACATACATTCTCCTTAAACTGTTTCCTTTCATGTGTGTGTGTCAGAGAAATAATATAAATCAATTCAAACCAGCAAAAATATACTATCGTCGCCAGAATTTGTGTTATCTGGATCTCATGTCTTGGAGGAAAGTCAAAAGCATTGAAGGAACAAAGGAGAGGGAAGAAAGGAAGAGAAAAAAAGAAAGAGACAGAGTAGCAAAAATGAAAGAAAATTCTAGGTAAAGTTAGCTTTGGTATGAAAAATAATTTATTCAAAAAGTTGATTTAACTCAGCAGTTTGGAGCCTGGGAAAAATTCCAGTCCTGGATGAAGATCAGCTTTATTAATTCAAGTGTTTGGTAATCATAGATTGCTAATCTGTTATCTGGTTTAAAGTGCATGAATGCAACAAGAATTTGCTTGTTAAATAGTAGTAAAGTAGAAGTAATAATCCTGGATCTAAGAGGCTTACAGTCTGGTTGCAGAGAAAAGTGAAAGTGAAGTGAAAGTTGCTCAGTCGTGTCTGACTCTTTGCAACCCCATGGACTGTATGGTGGTGGTGGTGGTGGTGGTGGTTTAGTCACTAAATCGTGTCCGACTCTTGCGACCCCATGGACTGTAGCCTGTCAGGCTCCTCTGTCCATGGGGATTCTCCAGGCAAGAACACTGGAGTGGGTTGCCATTTCCTTCTCCAGGGAATCTTCCCGACCCAGGAATCGAACCCAGGTCTCCTGCAACGCAGGCAGATTCTTTACCGACTGAGCTACAAGGGAAGCCCCCATGGACTGTATATTCCCTGGAATTGTCCAGGCCAGAATACTGGAGTGGGTAACATTTCCCTTCTTCAGGTAATCTTCCTAACCCAGGAATCGAACCCAGGTCTCCCGCATTGCAGGCAGATATTTTACCAGCTGAGCCACAAGGGAAGCCGAAGAACCCTGGAGTGGGTAGCCTATCCCTTCTCCAGCAGATCTTCCTGACCCAGGAATCAAACTGGGGTCTCCTGCATCACAGGCAGATGCTTTACCAACTGAGCTATGAGGGGAAACCTGCAGAGAAAACAAACATTAATTAAATCATATAGTACCTATATCATAAATTATCAAAGTGTCTAATTACATGAGATTTTCTGAGGTTCACATCAGGTGCTTAAGAAACTTAGATAATAGCAGGACCACTGTAGTCTTGGATGTTTGATATGTTAAATAATGGCTCCCAGAGGTATCCTGGTCCTAATTTCTGGAGTCTGTGAATCTTTCCTTATTTGGCAAAAGAGACTTTGTGGATGTGTTTAAATTAATGATCTTGGAATAGATAGATTATTCTGGATTACCTGAAATGGCTCTAAATGTGATCACAAGCATACTTTGAAGAAGGAAGTAGAAACTACCAAGTGTAGAGCCACAAAAAACTAACACATGGTGCATTTTGAACTCACTTTTCATGTATTTGTGAACAACTGTGCTGTGTTGCGCTTAGTCCCTCAATTGTATCTGAATCTTCCACCTCATGGACTGTAGCCCGCCAGACTCCTCTGTCCATGGGGATTCTCCAGGCAAGAATACTGGAGGGGTTGCCATGCCCTCCTTCCTGGGATCTTCCCGACTCAGAAACCAAACCCAGGTCTCCTGCTTTGCAGGCAGTTTCTTTACCAGCTGAGCTACCAAGGAAGCCCTTGTTAACAACTACATGCTAATAATTCTAGCACTGTTCCATCATTGTAGAGATGAAGTTATCTACAATCAGAAAGCTTATATTTTTTGTGAGGTATAAACTGTAACAAAGTAATCCTATCAATAAATAAGACAAATTCAGAAAGGATTATGCAAAAAAAAAAAAAGAAAGAATAAAATGAGAATACCTTTTAAGAGACTGAAAACCACTATTCATTGGAAGAAAACATTTTTCAAATCATACATTCAACAGAGGACTTATATGGCATATATCAAAACTGAAAGTGTTAGTCTCTCAGTCATGTCAAACTCTTTGTGACCCCATGGGCTGTAGCCCACCAGGCTTCTCTGTCCAGGAAATTTCCTAGGCAAGAATACAGGAGTAGTTGTCATTCCTTTCTCCAAGGGATCTTCCTGACCCAGGGATCGAACACAGGTCTTCCACATTGTGAGCAGATTCTTTACCATCTGAGCCACCAGGGAAGCCCCATGAAATACATGAAAATTTATCTCAAAACATTAGGAAACAAGCTGCCTAATTAAAAAAAAATATATATATATATATATAAAAAACACTTAAACAGACTCTTTACCAAAGAAGATATAAGATGTCAAGTGAGTGCATGGAAGATTTTCAACATTATCAATGTTTAAAGAAACAGAAAGTATAACGACAATGAGATATAGCTGGATACACATCAGAGTAGCTAAAATAAAAGCATCTGACAATACCAAATACCAGTAACTATGCAGAGCAAATTAAATCTCATACATTATTAGTTAGAATGCAAAATGATACAGCTACTCTGAAAAATTGTTTAGCAGTGTATTATAAATTTAAATATATGGCTGCTATATGATCCAGGTACCCCACATTTGGATATTTATGCTGGAAAAGTAAATAATTTTGTTAACACAAAAATGTGTACACAAATGTTTACAGTAATTCTATTCACATTTGACAATATCTGGAAAGAACTCAAGTATCCTTGAGAAGTTAAATGACATCCAAACCATAGCAATGGAACACTACTCATGAATAAAAAGGAATATATTAATACAAATCAAAATTTGGATGAATCTCAAAGGCTAAGGAAAGAAACTAACCTCAAAATATTACATACTACTTAATTCTATTATTTGAAATTCTTGTAGAGATCAAACTATAGTGATGGAGAACAGATCAGTGAATATCCTTGATCTGGAGTGGTTGGAGAATGTGACAATAAAGAATAAAACAGAATGAGGGAGTATTTAGAGGCTCTAAACAGATGGATTCTAGACATGTATGAGACCATATGCAGAGGGACTAAATTTCTTGTACTTAAATGAGAAGAACACAGTGCGGATAGGAAGGAAAGTGGCATTGGCAAGAGGTCAGCGAGAAATTAATTAAGGAAGCCTCACCAAACTGATATATTTTAAGTAACTAAAACAATATGTAGTTGAACTTTTCTCCACAAAAATAATCAAAGATCAAACTGAAAACGTTACACACATATGATTCTAAAATCGTGACATTCTGGGAAAAGTTACATTCTTGGCATGGTAAAATATGTATTCTCAGGGGTTGAGGTGCAGAGGGTTGAATAGGTGGAGTACAGAGGATCTTGATGGCAGTAAAAATATACCCTATGATACAATAATGATGACATATGTAATTGTAAATTTGTCCAAACCCACTGATTGTACAGAGTAGATGCTAATATACTCTATGGACTTTGGGTGATTATGATTTGTCAGTGTCCGTTCATCAATTGTTACAAATGTCATTCTGGTGAGAAATGTTGATAATAGAAAGGCTATGCAGGGGGTTTATGGGATACTTGTGCATTTTCTCCTCAATTTTGGTGTAAACATAAAACTGCTTTCCCCAAAATAAAGCGTTACAAATAAATAAATAACCTAAAACAAAACAAACGAGCAAAAATTTTAATATTCTCCCTGAAGGAAAATTCTTCACTCTGAACTGTTTCAACTCTTCTGCAAAGGTCATTGATTTAGTGAGAAGTTTATGGTACCTTGATAGCTTTTTTTCTTCCTTTCCTACTTCCCTCCCTCTTTCCTTTCATTTGATTCTATCTTTGTTTATCTTTTTTATTTTTAACTTATTTTTACCTCTTTCTGCCATGTCACCATAATCAAAATGCAAATACTTTAAAAGCAAGAGTACATCTAAAATTTACTTCCACTCTCATGAGTTAGAATAGAGTCTTCAGCATAATAGACACTTGGTGGATAACAGATTTTTCTTTACTTTCTCTAAACATTTTCCTATAATTTATATATTCTAGAAAGAAATGCGACATAAAATTTTCTTTAAGTTTTCTAACGTTTTAGAAAAGCAAATGTTTCTAATACATTTTGTATTTATCTCAGTAATGCTTTTTCCATTTCAACAGGAGTAAAAAAGTTTTTAAGAACTTTTTTTAAAAGTAATTCTATGGTAAAGTACTGAACAGTAGTAGATATATTTAGATTAAGAAATAGAAGGTTAAGAGGATAATTGATACCTGTTTTCAAGTATACTAAACTTGATTATAAGAATCATGTTGACCATGTTTTCCTAATATATAAAGGTTGTGACAAAGATAAAAGCATCATAATTTGTTGCAATCCTGCTAATTAGACATAGGGAAGAAAAAAATGTTTAAACATGATGATAATTAATTACTCAAACAAGCTATCATGGGGATAGTAGAATTCTAATCCTAGAAAATGAAAATAAAAACTATAATCCTAGATTATTTCTGTTAAAGCAAAAGTCTTGATCTCAGGCCATTTCCAAGGCAAACCATTCAACATTACAGTAACCCAAGTCTATGCCCCAGTCACTAATGCTGAAGAAGCTGAAGCTGAATGGTGCTATGAAAACATACAAGACCTTTTGGAACTAACATCGAAGAGATATATCTTTTTTCTCATAGGGGATTGGAATGCAAAAGTAGTATTCAGGAGATACCTGGAGTAACAGGCACGTTTGGCCTTAGAATATAAAATGAAGCAAGACAAAGGCTAACAGTTTTATTAAGAGAACACACTGGTCATAGCAGAAATATTAACAACCTCAGATATGCAGATGATGCCACTCTAATGGCAGAAAGTGAAGAGGAACTAAAAAGCCTCTTATTGAGGGTAAAAGAAGAGAGTGAAAAAGCTGACTTAAAACTCAATATTCAAAAAACAAAGATAATGACATCCAGTCCCATCACTTCATGGCAAATAGATGGGGGAAAACTGGAAACAGTTACAGACTTTATTTTCTTGGACTCCAAAATCACTGCAGACAGTGACTGCAGGCATGAAATTAAAAGATTCTTGCTCCTTGAGGAAAGCCATGACAAACCTAGACAGCATATTAAAAAGCAGATACATCACTTCACCAACAAAGATTCATATAGACAAAGCTATGGTTTCTCCCAAAGTCATGTATGGAAGTGTGAGTTGGACCATAAGGAAGGCTAAACACCAAAGAATTGGTGCTTTTGAACTGTGGTCTTGGAGAATCCCTTGGACTGCAAGATCAAACCATTCAATCCTTAAGGAAATCAACCCTGAATATTCATTGGAAGGAATGATGCTGAAGCTGAAGCTGCAATATTTTGGCCACCTGATGAGAACAGCCCACTCGTTGGAAAAGATCCTGATGCTGGGAAAGATGGAGGACAGGAAGAGAAGGGGAAAATAGACGATTAAATGATTGAATGGTATCACTGACTCAATAGATATGAGTTTGAGCAAACTCTGGGAGACAGTGAAGGACAGGGAATTCTGGAGCACAGCAGTCCATAGGGTTCCAAAGAGTCAGACACAACTTAGCGACTACACACAGGGTTATAGTCTCACTATCAAAGAAAAATATAACTCCCTTAAAAGTAGAAATCCTTTGTGAAACTAATCAAGTTCAGTTCAGTGGCTCAGTCGTGTCCGACTCTTTGCGACCCCATGAATCACAGCGTGCCAGGCCTCCCTGTCCATCACCAACTCCTGGAGTTTACCCAAACCCATGCCCATCGAGTCGGTGATGCCATCCAACCATCTCATCCTCTGTCGTCCCCTTCTCCTCCTGCCCCCAATCCTTCCCAGCATTAGGGTCTTTTTCAATGAGTCAACCCTTCGCATGAGGTGCACAAAGTATTGGAGTTTCAGCTTCAACATCAGTCCTTCCAATGAACACCCAGGACTGATCTCCTTTAGAATGGACTGGTTGGATCTCCTTGCAGTCCAAGGGACTTTCAAGAGTCTTCTCCAACACCACAGTTCAAAAGCATCAATTCTTTGGTGCTCAGCTTTCTTCACCGTCCAACTCTCACATCCATACATGACCACTGGAAAAACCATAGCCTTGACTAGACGGACTTTTGTTGGCAAAGTAATGTCTCTGCTTTTAAATATGCTATCTAGATTGGTCATAACCTTCCTTCCAAGGAGTAAGCGTCTTTTAATTTCATGGCTGCAATCACCATCAGCAGTGATTTTGGAGCCCAAAAAAATAAAGTCTGACACTGTTTCCCCTGTTTTCCCATCTATTTTCCATGAAGTGATGGGACCAGATGCCATGATCTTAGTTTTCTGAACGTTCAGCTTTAAGCCAACTTTTTCACTCTCCTCTTTCACCTTCATCAAGAGGCTCTTTAGTTCTTCTTCACTTTCTGCCATAAGGGTGGTGTCATCCGCATACCTGAGGTTATTGATATTTCTCCCGGCAATCTTGATTCCAGCTTGTGTTTCTTCCAGCACAGCGTTTCTCATGATGTACTCTGCATATAAGTTAAATAAGCAGGGTGATAATATACAACCTTGATGTACTCCTTTTCCTATTTGGAACCAGTCTGTTGTTCCATGTCTAGTTCTAACTGTTGCTTCCTGACCTGTATACAGGTTTCTCAAGAGACAGGTCAGATGGTCTGGTATTCCCATCTCTTTCAGAATTTTCCACAGTTTATTGTGATCCACACAGTCAAAGGCTTTGGCATAGTCAATAAAGCAGAAATAGATGTTTTTCTGGAACTCTCTTGCTTTTTCGATGAACCAGCGGATGTTGGCAATTTGATCTCTGGTTCCTCTGCCTTTTCTAAAACCAGCTTGAACATCTGGAATTTCATTGTTCACGTATTGCTGAAGCCTGACTTGGAGAATTTTGAGCATTACTTTACTAACATGTGAGATGAGTGCAATTGTACAGTAGTTTGAGCATTCTTCGGCATTGCCTTTGTTTGGGATTGGAATGAAAACTGTTGCTTGCCTTTAAAACTTCAGTCTATTAATATGTAAAATCATATTCAAATTATATTTATTAAGGTAGTTTTATTAATTATTTCTGAGTGCTTTCTAAGTAAATTGAAAGTACTAAAAAAATAAAGTGAGTTTATGTTAGTCTCTTTATCTTCTATGTATTTGAAATTTCCAATGAAACATTTTTAAATGCAAAGGAGCATATTTTATATGCTTTAATTTGTCTTAGAGTTTAGCATACAAATAGCCACAAAGAGGATCATTTCACTGTACTGCACGTTTTAAAGTCATGTCCATATTTTAAACATTGATCAACAGCAATTTACCAAAAACATCCAAAATCGTGGTAGGTTATGTAGGATATTCAAAAGAACTATAAAACAATGTCCTCTCTTAAAAAAGAAAGATAAAACATCACAGGATATCATAAATTATATGTAAAACTCATTTTGGAAGAACTTATTAGATGTAAAATTATATTTTAGATCTTCAGGGACGAATAGGTCAGCAGCAAGTGAACAGATTTGGGAGGCTTCACTGACTTATTTATAAAGTACTATTAAGGTTTCACCTGTTTTGGTTTCTTCTGTGTTAAGGTTTACCAACACAGAACCCTAGCATCTTATATAGAAGGTAAGTCTGAGCAGTGACAAACATTGCAACATGAAGAACAATGCAAAGGCATAGAGTAGACAAGAGTGTGCTGTGATTTCAGGATGTTCTTCTAAGTGCTGGAGAAAATTAAGAAATATGTTGGCTGGGTATAATAATACCTGATTTTAGAGGAGTTTATGAACTAGACACCATGTAGAGAATGGACTAGGAAAGGTTACCTCTGAGAAGGGAAAATTATGTTGGATCAGTTCTCCTTACATTGTTAAAGGTATTGAATAACTCTAACATTTAGATGCTTAAAATCTAGTTCAGAGTGACTGATATATTAACAGAATTGGCTGAAAACATTTCACTTTGGGGAGTGGAGGAGGGAGACAAAAAATATAATGTATTTTTATGATAACCTAAAAAGATTTTAGCATATGTAAAACAGTAGTTTAAAAGACTTGAGGTAATTCTATTTTTTATCAACTGAGTATTTTTATTAAAGATTGTTACCAAATTATAGTACAGAACTACTATTACTCACCAAATTCTTATTTATGGATTAATTTTTTATAGGAAACTCTCATAAATGAAATATTATCATACAACAGCCATTAACAATCTTTCAGAAATTTTATTTTTCTATATACCCACTTTAGTGTCTTTCTGAAAACTTTTTACATAACCTATAAAATATCCCAAAGGAAGTATGACATTGCCCTACTTCATCTCCAAGAGTTACGCCTAGTTTAAGACTTAAAATGTGCAAATAAAATCTATGGATAGATAAGAAAATTTCCCCCTGCTTGAAAATCACAGCCTGATCACAGCAAGATCCTCTTTGGCCCACTTCCTAGAGTAATGGAAATAAAAGAAAAATAAGCAAATGGGACTTAATTAAACTGAAAAGCTTTTGCACTGCAAAGGAAACAATAAGCAAGATTAAAAGACACTCCTCAGAATGGCAAAAATAATCGCAAACTAAACAACAGACAAAGGATTAATCTCCAGAATATATAAGCAGCTCATACACCACAACATCAGGAAAATAAGTAGCTCAGTCAAAAAGTGCGTGGAAGATTTAGACAGTTCTCCAAGAAAGACATACAGATGGCCAATAAACAAGTGAAAAGATGCGCAACATCACTAATTGCCGGAGTCCAGCTCCAGCAGGTCCAGGGATTCCCTCAGGATGGATGGCGTCGGCGATGCGAATGAGAAGACACAGCGAGTCTCGGTGTTTCCAAGTGTCTCCCCAGTGTCTTCCAACTTTATTATTTTTAAGACAGCTTTTATATTTTTTGTGGTACATAGAAACAAATGTAAAGTATAGAGTCATACCAATTCAGCTTAGTGGGCATACCAATTTAGCTTAATGGGCATATGAATTCAGCTTAATGGGCCTATCAATTCAGCTCAATAGGCCAGCAGTTTTGACCTTCATCGAAACTGTTTGCATGTTTTTAGTTATAAAAAGCCTCATTTTGTTTACATCATCTTCTGGCCTGGTGGCCTGCTAACACCTTGTGACTCTCCATTGATAAGGGTTGATCAGTCAGAGCACTTTTGTATCAGGCACAACAGGAAAGAATTCATCAATAGAAAGTTTCAAGGTAAAATCTGTTTTCAGTAATTTACTCTATGCCTTGAGCTTAACAGAAAAGAATGTAGTTCCATAAAGTCAAAGAACAGCAAGCTGAAGGTCAGCTCCAAGTAAGAATCATCAGTTAAATCAACAATTGTCTTATTATTTGTATTAAAGCTAAACTTTTATTTATATAAATTTTTAACTATTATGCTTTCATTATATAGGCTAAATACGTTAAGAGTAAAAACATAGTGAGTAAATATAGACTAAGTAACAGTTTCATAAAGCAATATTTCTTATATTTCCTAACAAGCCTTTTTTCCTGCGAAGGGTTTTGTGCCCATAGGGGCTTTCTGTGTGGAGGCTCTCAATGTTATTTTATTATTAAGGAACAGTTATGCACATTAGCTCCAAAGGCACAGGTACATTTATTAAACAAACCAATATGTTAGCAAAAGGAATTTAGATCAGCATACTCTATATCCCAGATAATTTTATTTAGGGTGCTACCGTTCAGAGGCCTTGTTGATTTGAGGTTTCAGAATGATCTATTTTAGAAGGAAATCGGGAAAGGCCTTTTGCTTAAGTCATAGAAAATAAGAAGAGGTTTTTTATAGTAAACATCAGAAAGATAGATATCTTTAAGGTGAGCGCTGAGGCAGCCTTCCGAGAATCCCTGAGGCCTGAGAAGCCGTGCTCAATCATTCCTCTTTCCCATGACTCTGTCATGGGTGGGATCTCGTGGGCTGGCTCCTGGCAACTAATTATTAGAGAAGCGCAAATCAAAACTACAATGATGTATCACCTCACACTAGTTAGAATGACCATCATTAAAAAATCTACAAACAATAAATGCTGGAGAGGACGTGGAGAAAAGGGAACACTGCTGCACTGTTGGTGGGAATGTAAACTGATACAGCCATTACAGAGAACAGTATGGAGATTCCTTAAAAAAGTAGGAATGAATCTACCATATGACTCAGCAACTCCATTACTGGGCATATACTCTGAGAAAACCACAATTTTAAAAGACACATGTACCCCAATATTCATAACAGCACTGTTCACAACAGCCAGGACATGGAAGTAACCTAGATGGCCATCAACAGATGAATGGATAAGAAGACACATCTTCTCTATATACTATGTACATATATACAAAGCAATATTACTCAGCCACAAAAAGAACGAATTTGAGTCAGTTCTAGAGAGGTAGATGAACCTAGAGCCTGCTATACAGAGTGAAGTAAGTCAGAAAGAGAAAAACAAATATAATATTAGCCTATTAATGTATATATATGGAATCTAGGAAAATGGTATTGATGAACCTATTTTCAGGGAAGGAATGGAGACACAGATGTAGAGAATAGACTTGCAGATGCAGCGGGGCAGGGAGAGAGTGGGACAAATGGAGCAGGTAGCATCAACATATATACACTCCTGCGTGTGAGGTGGACAGCTGGTGAGGAGTTGCTGTGTAGCACAAGAAGCCCAGTCTGGTGCTCTGTGATGACCTGGAAGGGCAAGATAGGGACCTGGGGAGAGAGGTTCAAGAGAGGGGACATATGTATAATTTTGGCCAATTTGCACTGTTGTATGGCAAAACCAACACAGTATTATAAAAATTTAAAAACTTTGAAAAAAATTAATTAATTAAATTTAAAAAAATCACAACCTGTTTGGTTAGAAACACAATGCTTGACTTCATCCATTGAAATGTAATGTTTCTTTATAAAATGCAAACATTTCCTGGATTGGTCATGTTCTGAGGCATCATTAATTTCTATCTCAATTGTCAGTAAAGATCTCAGCAGGTATTAATTAGCAGTCAAAACCAAAAAGTGATTCTGAAACAAATTCTAGGTTTATGAAAAAGTTCTTAGAGAAGAAAGCGGACTACAAAAAAGAATATCCTTGTTTATCAGAAGAATGAGAATCACCACATATTGTGCACTTCATAAATTTGATGAGAATATGCTATAGATTCAAATCTGATGTTGTTCTTCAGGCCTATAAAATATATTTTATTCTCTTATTCAGGTGGTTCTTAATCCAATTGTCATCATTATTCTAAAATTCTGCGTCAAAATATTCTGGACAGTGACATATTTTCTATTTTTGAGTCAGGGGTCAAAGTGTGGTACAGGGAAGGAGCCAGTTGAGCACACTACCCCTAGCCAGTAGGAAACCACTGTACCTTGGATTAAGTCAGCCTGTGGACTCATCTGAGGAGCAGGAGGCATGTACCTACTGAAAGAAGGGATAAATAAATACTAAACTTTCAAGACCTGGTAACTGTAAAACATTAGTTAATTTTCAGATTCCCAGATGTACAAATGAGGCATTAGTTCGATAAGGCAAAATCAAGATCTGAAGGAATGAAGAACTGGTTTGCAATAAGGCACACCAGGACCAACCTATCATTCCAAGAAGTAGCTTCTGAATAAGCTGAGGTCCCAGGGACCTGTTCGTAACAATAATTGTTGTTTGACTGGGGAGAAGAAGGGCAAGTGGGTTTTAAGACAAGAGGTAAGCCCAGCAGAAAGAATATCACTTTAAGAGAAAGAAGGCAAAAATCTTGTTTTTCTTTTTCTTTGTTTTTCTCATCAGCATTGTAACCTTAGGCAAGTTATTTCAGATTCACACAAACCTCAGTCGACAATCCCGGTGTATACGGCCAGGAGTATGTAGGGCACTGGGGGTGAACAAATGAGTAAGGCATTGGACATGATAATATGACACATGCCTGAAGGAAGCTGACTAAACTAGAGGGTATTGTAAGACCCCTTTATGTCATGTTGTTAAAGATGCAATAAAAAAATTCTTTATAAATGGTAGCTGTACCTTTGATTTGTTTTGTTTATGCTAAAAAGCCACCTCAATAAATTGGGCAAAAATGTATTTGCTAGCAGAGAATCTAAAGGAAATATATGTATATGTGTGTGCCCATTAAATTTTTTTCTATAGTTCTTACTTTTTTTAAAAATAATGTATTCACTTTTTTTTTTTTTTTTATAAATTTATTAATTTTAGTTGGGGGCTAATTACTTTACAATATTGTAATAGTTTTTGCCATACATTGACATGAATCAGCCATGGGTTTACATGTGTTCCCCTTCCCGGACCCCCCACCCACCTCCCTCCCCATCCCATCCTTCTGGATCATCCCATTGCCCCGGCCCTGAGCCCTTGTCACATGCATCGAACATGGAATGGTGCTCTGTTTCACATATGACAATACACATGTCTCAATGCCATTCTCCCAGAACGTCCCACCCTCACCATCTCCCTCAGAGTCCATATAATTGTTCCATGCATCTGTGTCTCTTATTCTGTCTCACATATAGGGTTATCGTTACCATCTTTCAAATTCCATATATATATGCATTAGTATACTGTATTGTTGTTTTTCTTTCTGGCTTACTTCACTCTGTATAATGGGCTCCAGTTTCATCCATCTCAGTAGAACCGATTCAAATGTATTTTTTTTAATGGCTGAGTAATATTCCATTGTGTATATGTACCACAGCTTCCTTATCCATTCGTCTGCTGATGGACATCTAGGTTGCTTCCATGTCCTGGCTATTGTAAACAGTGCTGCGATGAACATTGGGGTACACGCGTCTCTTTCAAAATAATGTATTCACTTTTATGACCTGGCCACATATCCAAGTCACTTTCTAATCACAACTAGTGTACACTATAGGAACTGAGAACCATTTTCTAGTTTGGATTTTGAGGCTTATTTCATTTTTTTTTTTTTGGTCAAAATGAGACATGCCTATGTTGGGCAAAGTTCACAGTATGACTTTTCCCCTTAGATTATAATTTAAAACTCTGCTTTTTATTTTATTAGGAGCAAAACCCTTGACAGTGGGCCTTCCTCTGCTTCCTATATGCAATCACCATCAAAATATATCATTTTTACTTTCTAAATATATTTTTCAAATCCATCTACTTCTCTTCAGGCTAAGAAATGATCATCCACAGCTTTGGCTTCCTTTCTAGTGTACTCACATCTGTTCCAAATCCTCCTAATCCATTCCTCAAACAATGTAAATGTGATCATCTCACACCAGTGCCTGAAGTTTTTCAGCAGCTTCCTTTTACCATTTTTAAATATACATGAATATTTACACACACACACACACACACACACACAAACACACACGCGCATACACACACTGGCCCACCATTTCTCTTCTGCTTATTTCTTCAATCCTTTCTCCTTCTATCAATATGGTCCACGGTCTTCTATCAGCTCCTCTGAAGGCATAATATTGCATTTCACTCAGAATCTTCTCCTAGGCTAATTTCCTCTTGACATGTTTTCCTTCCTGTTTAGTACAAAGCAAATTTCTCTACATTCTGTAAGATTTACTTTAAATGTCACTTCTTCAGAAACCTTCATTATCACCTCAACCTAGATTAGGTTTCTCTCTTTGCATATAGTTTAATCATTCTCTATACATTTAAGTTATATATATATCAAAAATTATAATTATGATACATTAATGAGCAAGTTAATAATGTAGTATCTATTTCCATAGAAGATACTTTCAAAATATTTTTTAAAAAACCCACTAGAGCTAGGACTTAGTGTTTTACACATCTCATTGGACAGAGAGAGATTTAATATTGTTTTATGTGTCACAGATGCCTAATTTTTAAAACGTTTCCAGGCTAGCCTTGGTTCTTGTTGTCTTTTGTAGGCATTTGCATGGATCTATTCCCTGAAGAAGAAAACAGAGCTTTCATGCTTCTGTCATAAAACCAGAGAGGAACCAGTTGCCTAAAATACTTTTTGTGCTGTCTCTTCCATTGGATATTATGTTCTATGAGTGCAAATACTATGCCTGATTACATTCCCAGACTGTGGTGCTATAGCTCACATATACAAATAACTCAACAAATGTTATACATTGATAAATAGAACTTATTATTCCAATACTAATTCTGCCTAAACTTTTTATCCTATTTCCATTCTTAAATTCACCTCAGTTAATCTTTCAATTACTTACATATATATTTACCATTCTTATTATAAATATATTTGCTTCAATGAATAACATATGCATGTATAGATTCAAAGTCACAAGGTTTATGTATCCAACAGTGTTTTACATTCCACAGTTCTAATATATTTTGAAACCGCTAACAGTTTTTAACTCAATAACTTCTAATTAGTTTTTTGAAAAACAAAAGAGGCATTAAAGGGTAATTGAATTTATCCAATTTAAGTATTTATGTCTCAAGAGAAAGAGCTGGAGGAAGTACTAAAGAAAAAATTGAATAAAAACATTAAGAGAAGAAGAATGACACCACCAATTTTTTCATTTGAAACATTTTTAGGCATAAATCTGTTTTCACACAATATGTTCAATAGTTCTCATTCCAAACTAAAGCATGTTAACTTTTAATCATACATAAAATGTCAACTCTTAGCCAAAGAACAGAAAAATTTCTTACAAAACTTACCCTGATAAATTAAAGCCTGATGTTAGCTCTGCCAAACCCTCTAACAGAATTACTTTAACAAATTTCAATATAACCAAAATGAAGAAATAACAGTTCAAAAAATTAGCAAAATATGCTTTAGAGTTTTCTCCCTTGTACCTCACTTGAAAAAAAGAAAATTGGGAGAGACAGTATCTCTAAAATGTATTGCTTTGCAAAACTAAAGCTTGTATTAACACTCAAAATATAGATGAAAGTAAAATATATTTTAAAATGTTATAAAATTCTTTCTTTCTCTTACTATGTCTTCTATTTTAACTAAGAATCTCATTAAAATTGAAATAACTTTGTTATCTATGCAACACAGTTAAACACTTACAATTTCTGAAGAGAGGCAAGACAATGTTGATTTTTTACTGAGAAACTTAGAAAAAGAGAGTAAGATATCTGGCTTATATTTAACATTTACTACTGATTCTTTTTAAAAAGCTACTCAAGCAAATAGGTTTGAAGAATGTTTAAAATGATCAGGTAAATTAATTAGAACCATAAAAATGATATTCAGGGAAAATAGTCATCAGAGCTGTTGCTATTATAAAGAGTAAATAAAGTTCAGTTTTCAAATTGATAATTATATCTGTCAATGATCTTGATTTGTGTGAGACATAAATACCACAGCCATCTTATCATTGTGGGTTTAACATCAATGCATGAGTGAACACCAGTGTTCTCTTTGACCAAATCGCTCTTTCTTATGTTCTTGAAAAGTACAGTTTTTGAATGTTGCTCAAGTATCTCTTTCTCTGTGAAGCCTTGTTTTTTGAACATCCTCACCTAAGGCTTCCCTGGTGGCTCAGTCAGTCAGGAGACCACCTGCAATGCAGGAGACCTGGAATCATCCCTGAAGCAGGAAGATACCCTGGAGAAGGAAATAGCAATCCACTCCAGTTTTCTTGCCCAGGAAATCCCATGGACAGAGGCCAGGGTAATTACATGGGGTAATAACAGTAAGACATGACTTAGTGACTAAACCACCACCACCAGCAGAAGTCTCCCTTTCTGTATGAAGCTTTGCCTTTTGAACATCCTCACCTAAATTCCTGCCCCAAATCACATGCTCATTTATGCAGAGTGAGCTGCCTTCCCAAATGAGTGGCCCAGAATGCTACTCTGTCAGTCCTTACATTTTGTTTGCATGAGCTCTTTTCTTCCACAAACTATCAAACTCAGGGTATTTGTTTTCTACATCTGTGGACTGGGATCTAGCTCAGCACCAGTTCTGAAGTGGCACTGCAGACATGTTGAACATTTAATCCATTATGTAGAATCTAGTTAGTGAAGAGTTGATATAATTAAGAAAATCTATATTTGTGTCCCATTTACAAAATGCACATTTGTGTCCTATGGACTATTTCTTTTAGAGTACATCATTAGTTCCACGTTGAATATAGGGAACAGATTATGTCATTTTGATGTGAGGGTGATTTTTTTTTTTTAATATCCGCAGGGATAACTTTAAACCAGGGCCAACAAGGCCCATGCATCAAAAAGGACAAGAAAACTAGTGCAATTGAAGTAAAATAATAAAAATGAATGAAAAATTCTGGTATGCTAATAGACAGTAGTGAACATGATAGCCAAATAACATTCATTTTTGCCATTCTAAAGAAGGCAGCCACTATTCACTTCCAGAAAATTGTTGCACAGAAAGAGTATATTTTTGCATATCTTGATTTTCTATTAGAAACTAGATCTTATATTGATTAATTTGCTTCTCACTCATGACATATTTATGGCAAATGTGCCTTATTTGTTTTTCTTATGCAACTTCCCAAACTTAGGCCATTACTAGCTTTTCTCTAAACTATGACCATAAGAATAACCTTTTTACCTATCTATTCTATTAATAAAATAAAAAGATGTAAATATCTTCAATCTCCAATATCTAACTTCTGTTGAACATCCTCTCAGTTACTACTGCCTATGAGAGAACTTCAATATGTCTCATTCTGAGGTTCTCAGGCCTAATACCAATCCTCTAATTCACAGACACACATTTTCTCATACTTTTTCTTGGAGCAAACAATCAACCAATCAATAAAAGCACTGTATTGTTTTAGAGACATAAATTACTTTTTTTTTCTTGCCTTTGAGGTTCTCTCTGTCCATGTCAGTCCCTCAGTCATGTCCAACTATTTGTGACCTAGTTTACTGTAGCCCACCAGGCTCCACTGTCCGTGGAATTCTGCAGGCAAGAATACTGGAAAAGGTTGCCATTTCCTGCTCTAGGGGATCTTCCTGACACACAGATTGAACCCAGGTATACTGCACTGTAGGCAGATTCTTTACTGTCTGAGCCACCAGGGAAGCCCTTAAGGTTCTTTGGTAGGCTGAATAATTAAATTGACAAAATCAGATTAACAGGAGAAAAACGAATTTCATACACATGGGAAAGTGAAAGAGTTAGTCTCTCAGTCATGTCCGATCTTTTCAACCCCATGGACTGTAACGGCCCACCAGGCTTCTCTGTCTATGAGATTTTCCAGGCAAGAATACTGGAGTGGGTAGCCATTCCTTTCTCCAGGGGATCTTCCTGACCCACGAAATAAATCCAAGTCTCTCACATTGCAGGGAGGTTCTTTACTGTCTGAGCCACCAGGGAAGCCCCTGTAAAAACACGAGACTGAAGGCAAACAGGCAGCTATGGACTGCGTGCCACCCTGAGCTACGGAATGGGAGAGGGACTTGGAGTTTGGAAGGGAAAGTGGGCAATTCAAGGACTAGAGGAGGATCAAATGTTTGCTAAGCAAACATTTTCCCAGCCATGCAGTTAATTCTTTCAGATAATAAAGTTACCTCTGGTAATAGTTCTCTCTCTGGGCTAGGCCTCCCATTGAAATTCTTTTAGTCAGCTAGGGTAGAGGTAGAAGTTTTCCTGATTCTGCTGGGCACTGATTGTCTTCAACTTGAAATAATTTACATGCCGAAGTGGTATGTTCTGGAGAGTTGAATTCTGCGTGCCCTCATTGTCTTTGCCTTTGAGGCTACAGAGCACTCTCTTAAATGCAATCTGCAAGAGGCCTTAAGGAATCTGTTTCTTGATTATCCTAAGATCTACATACTTGATTAAGTGAAGGTCTGATTTAACACAATTACCATTTGATTCACAAATTATGTTTCACATATGAAACATATTCATTCTAGAGACTAAAGGAGGAAATATATTTTATGTTTCTAGATTGTTTTGATTCAGAGATTCCATGTGTACCTTTAATAATTTTAAAAATTATTTCAAGTAATAATTTGTACTGAATAATTTCAAGAAGGCCCTGAGGAAGTAGAGAGCTTCTTGCTTTTTCTTATTATCTTCAATAAGATATCTCCAATTTAAATGAATTGCATACATTTAAAGTGAGACCTTGTATCCATGTTTTGTCCTTTATCCTTTGGTCTTTCATAATAATTGATAGAGAAATATTCTACAACAACTTTCGCATTGCCTTACTTATCATTTTTAACCCAGCACTCTGACAATTCACAGCATTTGTCTTTATAAAATCTTGATCTTAAAATTTTATTAACGCGAATAATTTCTATCAATTTTATCCAAAGCCACCTTATATTTTACTAAATGTTCTATTTATGAGAAGAAAAGTTTTCTCACTGTTCTTCTAACATGCCTTGCAGATGCTTATAACTTCATGCTTCTGTTTCCTAACCCTAGTGTGCTAGTTGCTCAGTCATGTACAACTCTTTGAGATTTCATGGATGGTAGCTTGCCAGGTTTCTCTGTCCATGGGATTCTCCAGGCAAGAATACTGGAGTGGATTGCCATTTTCTTTGCCAAGGGATCTTCCCAACCCAGGGATCAAACCCAAGTCTCTGGAATTGCAGGCGGATCCTTTACCATCTGAGCCACCAGGGAAGCCCCATTCCTAACCCTAATCTCTTTTTAATGTATATACTATGAACATGGATGCTCCTGAATCTCTTCCAGGTCATAGTAGTCCATTTTCTTGAACTCTTTGCATTATGTTGTATTCCACTGCTTGAAATTTTAGCCAATTTTCCCCCCAAATTACTGTAAGTTAGTAGCACAAGAGCAATTATTTTTCACTTATATGTATTATAATTAACATGTGTTCAGTCTTGTCTGACTCTTGTCCATGGACTGTAGCCTGCCAGGCTCCTCTATCCAGGGGATTTCCCCGACTAGAATACCGGAATGGGTTGCCATTTCTTCTCGAGAGGATCTTCCGGATTCAGTGGTTGAACCCATGTTTCCTGTGTCTCCTGCGTTGCAGGCAGATTCTTTATCGTCTGAGCCATCAGGGAAGCGCCATAGTACTTTGACTATTATAATTGGTCAAAATCGTATAGAAAAAGGTACCAATAAAACTAGGCTGCCTTTGTAACTTGGAACATAAAATTTAGTTAAGGTTTCTAGCAAACAAAACGGAAATGGAGAACAGTTGCTATCATGTTCTCGTTATCTAATAAAAGGAAGTAAGTGAACTCATAAGGAAAGGGAGAACACACTTTTTGGCTCTAAATGTAAAGAGAATTTCTCTAAATGTAAAGAGAAATTCATTATGTAAATGTTTTTTTCAAACAACATAATGGACATGCCTTTAATAGCAGTATAACAAAATATTGGACTGATTTTTCATTTACTCGTTTCTTATGTTTATCCACAATAAAAAAAATAAACATAATGCAGAATCAAATTCCTATGAGGGAATCTCTGAGATTAAAATTATATTACAGTATAGGTCTGAAGATCTCTTGCTATGAGAGAAAAAAAACAAATAAACAAACATTGAATTATTTTTATATTCCTGAAAGGATAAAACTATAGGTAGAATAGGATTGAAATGTTAGAAAGGTAGGCTTGGTAAATGATAGTTATTTTGATTTAATTATGGAGAAAAAAATCAAAAGACTGAAATGTGGGAGACACATGATTACACTTGTGCTTTAGAAAGATAATTCAGTTATTCATACCACCACTTCAAGTTGCATATGATTATCCTATTGAAATAATCACATAGATATATTTCAGAGACTTCTATAGATGCTATGCTTGACTTAAAAATTTAAAATTTGTGAGCATCAATTAGGAATTGATTACATTACGTGCTGTAAATATATATTAAGAAATACTCTATAGTACAGCAAAATAAAGAAGATTCATGTTCATGCGTACAGAAAGATCTAAAAAATTGCTAATTAAAGAAAACGATTCAGTCTAATATTTTTGCCCCCGAATATAGAATTATGGAAGCAGGTTCTTTCACACACTGAAAGAAAACTCTAGACTAACTTTTTCAATGCTTTTAACTCCTTGGGAATCTGAACTTACAGAATAATGAACTGACCCAAAATCTAAAGGGAGATGATGCCTGCAGAGAGAGAGAAGAGAGACAGAGCCCAGCAGAGCTGAGCATCTAAAATCTGACACACAAGGTAAAGACTGTGTGTGAGCAGGTGGAGAGTATGTAGTCTCCGATGTTGCAGAAAAGTGGGAGAATTCATTAACTTCTTGACAGCTTTCTCTACAAACCCTCTAAAGACACTAAAAATCTTGGAAAGAGCCCAGCACTCTTCACTGCGGTTCAGTGCAGACTTGCAAGGGAGACCAGCAGTCCTTGAGGAGAGGTGAAAAACTCCATTAAGAATTTTCTCCCACTCTACACTAAAGAGCAACCTATTCCACTATTCTTGCCTGAAAAATCCCATGCACGGAGAAACCTGGCGGGCTACAGTTTATGGAGTCTCAAAGAGCTGACACGACTGAGTGGCTAAAGACTCACACTACAGAGCAGAAACTTGAATGTGCGCGGAATTGGTAACTGGGGCTACTGCCTTAGGGCACTTGTGAAAACTCCATGCAGATAGGTGAAGGGATCAGGGGAGAAACAAAAAAAGAAAACACTCTTGAAAATTGTCAAGAACTTTCGAATTTAAAGTACCTTTTATTCAATTTAAAAAAAAAAAGAAAGAAAAAAACTTTAAAGAAAAGGAAGCAAACACACACCAAAAGCAGCTACTCCTAGGGAGGAGTATGAGTATACATTCTGCCCAGAACCAGTAAGACTAAGCGGTACAGACCTCCTGGAAAGTAGGTTGGCAGGCTCTCACGGGGGATTTTATGTGACAAATTCAACTCATTTCTACACATAAGGTTATTCTGGTTTTTCATTTCATTTTTAATGAGTTGTGGTTGTGTTCTTTTGTTTTTGAAAAAATTAGTTCATTTCCCTTGGTATACTTTTGATGTCTGCAGAGTCTGAGTAATAGTGCATCTTTTATTTCTCATTTTGCTAATTTGGGTCATATTTTTCCAATTTTGCTGGATGTTCATCTGTTTTATTAATTTTTTCTCCAAGAACCAGTTTTAGGTTTCCTTGATTTTCTCTATTGTTTCTTTCTTTTCAATTTATTTCTGTTCTCATCTTTATTATTTCCTTCATTCTGCATACTCAGATATATTTTATTTTTGTTTACTAGTTTTGTAAGGGGGAAGCTAAGATTATTGGTTTGAGACCTTTCTTCTTTTCTAATATAGGCACTTATTAGAAATTTTCCCTTAAGCATTGCTTTAGCTGCTTACCACAGATTTTGATGTTATAGTTTTAATTTCCTTCAAACTCAAGCATTAGTCACTCAATCATGTCTGACTCTTAGCAACCTCATGGACTGTAGCCCTCCAGGCTCCTCTGTTCCTGGGATTCTGCAGGCAAGAATACCAGAGTGGTTGCCTTTCCCTTCACCTCAAAATATTTTCTAATTATTCACAATGATCTATGTGACTCAAGAGGCAAGATGGGCCCCTCCAGGGTAAAGCAATAGGGTATTCATTCTCTATCGATTAAAACTCCAAAACAGAATAACAGGGCAGTAAAGGGAGGAGGCTTGACCCTTCACAGACCACATATTTCTAATTTCCAAAATCAAGAGAACTCCCCGACCACACAAATACAGAAAAGACTCCTTGGAGGCCAATGGGGGGTCATGTCAAGGGATATTCTAACCAGATGCCTTTTTGGTAGAATCCATCTTGGCTCAGAGATGTGTGAACACACATGGGAGGATCCTGAGATATACCAAATATGGACTGTGAACCAGCAAATCTTAATGATTGGCCAAAGGAAATCCAGAAGAAATGCCTTATAAAAGTAATTTAAACTACCAAGAGGGCGCAACTCAGTTACTCTCCCTCTGAGGCTGCCCATGTGTCTATCCACATGTACTGTGCTCTTTTCCTCCTAATAAATACTTTACTTGCTTCACTACTTTCTGTGTTTGTGGAAATTTTTTTTTTATTTTTTTCTGCAAAGCTGAAGGGCCAGGGTCCTTGTCACTGACCACTGGTCTAGCGGCTAGAATCTGGTGCTCTCACTGCCATGACCCAACTCAGTCTCTGGTTGAGAACCCAGGTCCTGCTCCATTGCAGGCTTAGGCCACCTGAAATTGTAAGAATTACATAGAAACTTGCAGTGTTTTCCCAAAATGTTTGGTAGATTTTCCTATTATCTTCTGTTAATTTCATTAAAGTCAAAGAATATCACTCTATGATTTAAATCTTTTAGAAATCTTTGGGTTGGGATTATGATGCAAAACATAGTTTATCTTGGTGAATATTCCACACACAATTGAAAATACAGTGTATTTTGCTGTTGTAAGAGGAAGTGTTTTATACATATTATATCCCTTTGGTTGATGGTGTTATATTCTATACTCTTGCTGATTTTCTGTCTGGTACTTATATATATGTTACTCTAAAAGGACCATAGTAGTCTCCATCTATAACTATGGATTTTTCTATTGGTCCCTTCGGTTCTGTGAGTTTTTCCATCTTATATTATTAAGCTGCTTTATTAGATAACTATACATATAGTATTGCTATATCTTCCTGATTCCTTTAGTGTGTTTTTATTTTTGTTGTCTTGTTTATTTTGTTATTTATTGATATAAATATAATCATTGCTTTCTTCTGATTAGCATTAACGTGGTTGAACCATTCTTATTCTTCTACAGTTAACCAACATATATCACTGTATTTGAAATGAATCTCCTGTATAATGAATGTATTGGAATTGTTTTACAACATAAAACAGTCTCTTTTACTTAACTGATGGATTTAAGTCATTAAATTCAATATAATTTTAACATGTTTTGATTTGATCTATTGTTTCATTATTTTCTGGTTGCTTTATATATATACATCTATATATATATATATATATATATATATATACACATTTCTATACTTTTCTTTTCCACATATCTTTTGAGTTATTTAAACATAACTTATTATTCCATTTTAATTCTTCTATTATCTTTTAAGTCTTTCTGTTTTTATATTTTTGGGGTTGCTGCAGATATTATAATATATACAATTAACTTTCGCATTTTGCTTAAAATTGATTGTATTAGCACACCAAGTAGCAATTTTACATTAGGAAGGTTCCATTGACTTCCCATTAGTATTGTAGTTGTCTCATATATATCTATATCCATATCTATCTAGATACCTAGCAAGCTATTGAAAATTCAATTGGATTGTGATTTTAATAGTCATATAGAATTAAATGACCCAAAAGCAGAAAAGTTTTTGTTATCAGTTCAGTTCAGTCACTCAGTCATATCTGGCTCTGTGCGACCCCATGAACTGCAGCCTGCCAGGCTTCCCTATGCAACACCAACACCAGGAGCTTGCTCAAACTCATGTCCATTGAGTTGGTGATACCTTCCAACCATTTCATCCTCTATCATCCCCTTCTCCTCCCACCTTCAGTCTTTCCCAACATCAGGATCTTTTCCAATGAGTCAGTTCTTTGCATCGGGTAGCCAAAGTATTGGAGTTTAAGCTTCAGCATCAGTCCTTCTAATGAATATTCAGGACTGATTTCCTTTAGGATGGACTGATTGGGTCTCCTTACAGTCCAAGGGACTCTTAAGAGTCTTCTCCAACACCACAGTTCATAAGCATCAATTCTTTGGCGCTCAGCATTCTTTGTGGTTCAACTCTCACATTCATACATGACTCCTGGAAAAACCATACCTTTGACTAGATGGACATTTGTTGGCAAAGTAATGTCTCTGATTTTTAATATGCTGTCCAGCTTGGTCATGGCTTTTCTTCTAAGGAGCAAGCATCTTTGAATGTCATGACTGCAATCAACATGTGCAGTGATTTTGCAGCCCTCAAAATAAAGTCTTTCACTGTTTCCATTGTTTCCCCATCTTTTTGCCATGAAGTGATGGGACCAGATGCCATGATCTTAGTTTTCTGAATGTTGACTTTTAAGCCAACTTTTTCACTCTTTTCTTTCACTTCATCAAGAGGCTCTTTAGTTCTTCTTCACTTTCTGCCATAAGAGTGGTGTCATCTGTGTATCTGAGGTTATTGATATTTCTCCCAGCAGTCTTGATTCTAACTTGTGTTTCATCCAGCCTGGCATTTTCCATGATGTACTCTGCATATAAGTTAAGTAATCAGGGTGACAATATAAACTTTGACATACCCCTTTCCTGATTGGGAGCCAGTCTGTTGTTCCATGTCTGGTTCTAACTGTTGCTTCTTGACCGGCATACAGATTTCTCAGGAAGCAGGTCAGGTGGTTTGGTATGCACATCTCTTTAAGAATTTTCCACAATTTGTTGTGATCCACACAGTCATATGCTTTGGTGTAGTCAATAAAAAGAAGTAGATGCTTCTCTGGAACCCTTTTGCTTTTTCGATGATCCAACGAATGTTGCCAATTTGATCTATGGTTCCTCTGTCTTTTCTGAATCCAGCTTGTACATCTGGAATTCCACGGTTCATGTGCTGTTGAAGCCTGGCTTGGAGAATTTTTAGCATTACTTTAGTAACGTGTGAGATGAGTGCAACTGTGCAGTACTTTGAACATTCTTTGGCATTGTCTTTCCTTGGGATTGGGATGAAAACTGACATTTTCTAGTCTTGTGGCCACTGCTGAGTTTTCCAAATTTGCTGGCATATTGTGTGCAACACTTTCATAGCATCATCTTTTAGGATTTGAAATAGCTCAATTGGAATTCCATCACCTCCACTAGCTTAAGGCCCATGTGACTTCACATTCCAGGATGTCTGGTTCTAGGTGAGTGATCACACTGTCATGGTTATCTAGGTCATGAAGATTTTTTTTCTCTTTTATAGTTCTTCTGTGTATTCTTACCACCTCTTCTTAATGTCTTCTGCTTCTGTTAGGCCCATACCATTTCTGTCCTTTATTGTGCCCATCTTTGCATGAAATGTCCCCTTGGTATCTCTAATTTTCTTGAAGATATCTCTAGTCTTTCCCATTCTCTTGTTTTCTCTATTTTTTTCATTGATCACTGAGGAAGGCTTTTGGTAATCTCTCCTTACTATTCTTTGGAACTCTTCATTCAAATGGTTATATCTTTCCTTTTCTCCTTTGCCTTTAGCTTCTCTTCTTTTCTCAGCTATTTGTAAGGCCTCCTCAGACAGCCATTTTGCCTTTTTGCATTTATTTTTTTTAGAGATGGTGTTGATCACTGCTTCCTTTACAATGTCATGAACTTCAGCCACTCTGTCTATCAGATCTAATCCCTTGAATCTATTTGTCACTTCCATTGTATAATTGCAAGGGATTTGATTCAAGTCATATGTACCTAAGGTATGTTTTTATTATACATATCTTGAAACTGCTGACAAAAAAAAAATGTAGTCACAACCTGAAAGTAGAGTGTTATTTTATTTCATGGGGATGTTTAATATTCCGAGCCTGGGAGCTAGCATCTCAGTAGCTCTGAGAAAATTGCTCCGAGGAGGTGGGAGGGGGAGTCATGCTCTATACAGATTTGCAACAAAGGGAGCAGGTAATCTGAACATCAAAGATCAGGTATCAAGTTGAGGAATTTAGAGTTCTATTTATGGGAAGAGGCAAGCCTCTGGGTTCATTGAATTCATTCCTATCATATGCACCTCTGCTATCTGGGGCCAATTCTTTTTCCCTGTACACCTTGCTTCTTGCATTCCTGGAAACTCTTCATTAATTATGGTGGGGTGGGGGTGGAGTGAGGGGGGATGAGGTGATGGGAGTGGCATCATCTCTGGATCACAGTTTTGGGAGATTTCATTCATATTTGGAGGCCAGGAATTGCTGATGGCTGTAACATTTTTTGTTTATTGATATGACAGGAGATACTCTCATTTCACAATATGATATCTCTGCTGTTACTCTTTATTTTTCATATTCTAAGTTTTCTTCTCATATAACTCTCTTCTGTATGGAAATCTTCTTTAGCAATTTTTACAGAATTGATACACTGACAATAACTTCTCTTATTTTTCCTTCATCTGAGCAAAACTTTACCCTCTCTTCTGAAAGATATTTGCATTGGATATAGAATTATGGGTTTGCACTTCTCTCAGCGGTTTAAGTCTTACATTTCCTTTTGGCCTCCATGTTTTCTAATAAGAAATCCACAGTTATTTATTGTTCCCCTATAAATAATGTCTGCTTTTTTTGCTAACTGCAAAAATAAAAAATCCTTTTTTTTTTTTTTTCATTTTTTTCTGTTATGAGATTCTGATCTTGCTTAAATCCTGTGGAAAAGTTGGCCTGGTTACATGTAAACTTCAAGTTTCTACCAGCTTCCCAAACGTTAGCACTTCAGTAGTCATCTTGTTCCCAGTGAATTTAAGTTTCTTGCCTCATCATGAAAGAATTCAGGGATAAGCAGGGAGGTTAATAAAGCAAAGTGAGAATTTACTTAAGGAAGAATACACTCTCATAGGGAGAGTGGGCAAACAGGTGAGGAGTTGGTGCTCTGGGCTTCTTTGGCAAGTCAGTTATGAAGGACATACAAACAAAGGGGTAGGATAGTCGCTGGGGAAGGAGGAGTTTGGGGTCCATCTTCCTGAGGAGAGGAGGGATTTTTGGCCTTACTTAGCTTAGATCAGAAGTGTCATGACTTAGGTGCATGATGAGTACATTTTATCTATAAGGCTAATTTTATGGTAAAGAGAGCACAATGAGCAACAGGTTATATTGGAACACAGGAGATTTCCACCTTTCCCTATGACTGCTTTCAGGACATTCTACTTCCAGGACACTCATCACTCAAAGGGTGTGGTTTCCTGTCAGTCTGGAGGTTCCTACTTTCCTTTGTTATGGACTCCTTCTGTTTATAGGATACCACCTGCCTGCTGTAACAATCTTGTTTTAAAGACTGTGAAGCGTTACACTACTCTGTCCTGCATTTGTCCTATATTTGGTTACAGTGGCCGGACTGTAACCAAGGTAATGGTCTGTCACAAGTTCAGTTGTCACAACATACAGAGGTCTTTTTGTGATGTTCTCACATGGTTGTGAGAGAGCAGATATTTTTCCTCCTCTTCTTTCGAATCCACATACAGTCATGCTATAGTTAGGGCTTCAACATATGAATTTTAAGGAGACGTGATTTAGCCCATAGCTATATATAGTCAGATTGTGCATGTTAGTCACTCAGTCCTGTTCGAATCCTTGTGACACTAGGGACTGTAGCCCGATAAATGTTGACTTGTTTGTTTGTTTGTTTTTCCTGGTCTCTTCATCTTTAAAATTTTTAGCAATTACTTGTTTGGTAGTTCTTTGATGACAATTTCCTGAAACCACTCGGCTAGTTTTTATTCATACCCCCTTTTCCCACTGTATTCTTCCTTAGAAAGAGACAAACATTTTTATACGTAACTGAGATATGTCAGAATATTAGTTGTTGGTTCTTTCTGGAAAGATGACAGACATTTAGAAAAGTTAAAGCAAAAGACTCCAGCTTTCTGGTTGCATTCTTGACAAGTAAAGTTCCAGAAGTAAAGAGCTTAGAAGTTATCACTCCTGGTTTTACAACAAGAAAACTGAAAAGAAATTACTTTTCTTGGACTCAGTAAAAAAATCTAGTGCTACTGGGCAAACTGCTACACTAAAATTTGGAGAGACAGACACATCAAGAGACGTAGGAACTGAGATTAAGGTTACCTAGAGCAGAATTCATTGAAGCCATAAACTTATAGGAACAAACTAATGATTATGATAAAATGGTAACTGGTGATTATGATAAAATGCTGAATACAGAATGGCATCAAAATACTTCTAGGAGCCCCATCAGATTCCGATGGTAAGAACCTGAGAAAGATTCTTTCTTGGCTCTGGCAAGGAAATGCAAAGCATAAGCCTTGTAAACTACGCTTAGTGCCTTCTCTATGCAAAACTCTATTTTCCAGGGCCAAAGTCAGCTAGAGCTTATCTCTTCTGGAAGAGGGAATTCCTCTGTGTCTAGCTCCTTCCAGCCTTCCTGTCTTGCCTAAGGAAAGAAAAACACACTACCATCAGGGATCACATGCTCAAGGAAATAGACTGGAAGTGCTGCAACCAGGAATTTCAGTGAGGGAAATAAAAGTATAGACTGGAGAGACACTTGCAAGGGTCAGAGACCACAAAGCACAGCCCACACACCTAACACCACATCAGTGGGGTTCTAGGATAACAATGGATTATGACAGGAAGAGTTGCATGACGAAGACGCATCTCTCTAGGAGGAGAAATGGCAAGACTACCACCAAGAGGAGACAAAAACAAGGAGATCTGAAGGATGTGAAACTTCTGGCATCTGTAGCTACATATAAAATTTCAAATCTGTCTAATGAATGAAATGGAAATATAAAATCCTCCTCAAATGTAATGATATCCTCATATATGTGTGTGCTAAGTCACTTCAGTTGTGTCTGATGCTTTGCAACCCTATGAACCTTTTCTCTTCATGGGATTCTCCAGGCAAGAATACTAGAGAAAGGTTGCCATGCCATCCTCCAAGGAATCTTTCTGACCCAAGTATTGAACCTGTATCTCTTATGTGTCCTGCCTCGGCAGGTGGGTTCTTTACCAGTAGCAACACCTGGGAAGCCCATCCTTATATATGATTCTTACTATATTCAGAATCGGGCTTCCCAGGGGGTGCCAGTAGTAAAAAAACAAAAAACAAAAAAAAATGCCTGCCAATGCAGGAGACACAGGAGATGTAGGCTTGATCCTTGAGTCAGGAAGATCAGCAGATGCGGGTTCAATCCCTGGGCCAGGAAGATCCCCTGGAGTAGAAAATGGCACCCCAATCCAGTATTCTTCCTGGGAGAACCCCATGAACAGAGGATCTTGGCAGGCTACACTCAGACAGGACTGAGGATCTGAGCACCATATTCAGAGCTAGAGTCTGCAGACAATTTCAATTCTGTTTCTACCTCTAATTTGTTTATATCACTGAGTACCTGCTCTCTAAATTGTGGTTTTTCAATTTACGCTTGAGGCAGGTGGATTCTTAGTTGTGAGGTCTTTTCCTGAAGACTGCATGCTTTCAGCAGACAGGGACATATGGACACTTAATTCCAATCAAACCCACTAGTCATTGTGAAACCAAATTTGTCCCTTCATTAATTTTTTATAATGCTCTTTGGAAGGAATATAGTGCTCAGATGCTCAGTCCTGTCTGACTGTAGCCTTCTAGGATTGTCTGTGGGGTTCTCCAAGGAAGAATACTGGAGTTGGGTGCCATTTCCTACTACAGGGGATCTTGCTGACCCAGGGATTCTTAAAGAGATGGAAATATCAGACCACCTGACCTGCCTCTTGAGAAATCTGTATTCAGGTCAAGAAGCAACAGCTAGAACTGGACGTGAAACAACAGACTTGTTCCAAATCGGGAAAGGAGTACGTCAAGGCTGTATATTGTCACCCTGCTTATTTAACTTATATGCAGAGTATATCATGAGAAATACCAGGCTGAATGAAGCACAAGCTGGAATCAAGATTGCAGGGAGAAATATCAATAACCTCAGATATCCAGATGACACCACACTTTTGTGAAGAAAAACCGAAGAGCCTCTTGATGAATTAAAAGAGGAGAGTTAAAAAATTGTCTTAAAACTCAACATTCAGAAAACTAAGATCATGGCATCTGGTCCCATCACTTCATGGCAAATAGAGGGGGAAACAATGGGAAATACTTTATTTTGAGGGGGCTCCAAAATCACTGCACATGGTGACTGCAGCCATAAAATTAAAAGATGCTTGTTCCTTGGGAGAAAAGCTATGACCAACCTAGACAGCATATTAAAAAGCAGAGACATTATTTTGCCGACAAATATCCATCTAGTCAAAGCTATGGTTTTTCCAGTAGTCATGTATGAATGTGAGAGTTGAATCATAAAGAATGCTGAGTGCCAATGAATTGATGTTTATGAACTGTGGCATTAGAGAAGACTCTTTTGAGAGTCCTTTGGACTGCAAGGAGATCCAACCAGTCAATCCTAAAGGAAATCGGTCCAGAATATTCATTGGAAAGACTGATGCTGATGCTGAAACTCCAATACTTTGGCCACCTGATGTAAAGAAGTGCCTCATTTGAAATGACCCTGACTCTGAGAAAGATTGAAGGTGAGAGGAGAAGGGGATGACAGAGGATGAGATGGTTGGATGGCATCACCCACTCAAGGTATATGAGTTTGAGTAGGCTCTGGGAGTTGATGATGGACAGGGAAGCCTGGCATGCTGCAGTCTATGGGGTTGCAGAGAGTCAAACACGACTGAGTGACTGAACTAAAGTTGGAAGGAAACCTTTCTTGAGTTGAAACACACTAATAGATAATGTATGATATCTATTTCTAAAATTAAGATATTATAATAGTTAAAACGGTGTTTTACACTCTGAACAAAATCAAACCTCGGTGATTTCATCACCAATAAGTTGTGTTTATATGAAAGAATGTCTTTCAATTACATTCTCATTTTTGAATGTATGGAAATATCTTTGCTTATGTCACTCAAAGCCAATTTTATCTGAATAATGAACAATTTGGAAATCACTAGCTTTTTTTTCTTTCTTTTGGCCAGCACTGATCAATCTACTTCTGATAACCATGTAGGCTATTTAGAAGAGAGAGAAATTATTATGTAGATTAGTGACAACTAATATTTCAAATATCTTAAGAAGAAAGAATGAGGTTACCAAGGTTAATTTGTACTAATTTGCACTTAGTAAATTACCAAAGAATAAATTATATTACCATAGTAAACATAATTGCCTTATCTCTATTAGTAGTCATTCAATAATAACTCTCTAAATTAGACATCATCATAAACTATTTAATTTTAACCATAAATCCTTAATAATTTTATATTATTTCTTTGAAAAGAATGCCATATTATAGTGACATATGTGTGTATATATGCATATGTAAAGTATTGACAGTATTCATTTTCTGAACCCTTAATTATCATGTACAAATCTTTTTATTTCTGCCATTTTAATACTGGTGAGGACTAGCAGTCAAGATTCTCTGAATATCTTCTAAGGCTTATATCTGGGTTCAAACGAGAGGAGCTCTCCTGTAAAGAATATTATAATATGTGGGTGTCCTCAGTCGCTCAGTCATATCCCACTCTTTGTGACCCCATGGTCTGTAGCCCACCAGGCTCCACTGACCATGGGGTTTCCCAGGCTAGAATACTGGAGTGGGTTGACATTTCCTTCTCCAGATATTTTGTCTTTGGTCAATTACTTTTATTGGCAGATTACTAAAATTTAGTGTTCATTCTTCATTTCACAAATATATATTGAAGGCCTATTATATACAAAGGATCCTGCTTTTAGAATTACTGAGAGAACATTGTGAACCAAACATACATGATATGAGTCTCACTGAGCATACTGTCTGGTGACAGACAATGATACATACAATGTTAACATGAATATCATTATACTGTCTGTTTTTCAGGTCTCTATGAGAGCACATAGGATATCAGAAAAAAAAAAAGCAAGTGAAAAAACAGAAAGACAGAATATAAAAGAGACTGGAAGGTATTTCCTAAGTCTGTGATGTTAAATGCAAGTGGCTGGGTAGTGAAAGATGAAGCTAGAGAGGAAATCAAATTCTAAACATGAAGTAGCCCTTAGTCTCTGCAGAAGAGTTTGCCCCTCACACTTTCAGAAAAGTAAGAAGTCACTGAAGACCTTTAAAAACAAACAAACAAACAAAAAAACAAGAAATATTTATTTGGCCTTGCAGTATGTGGGATCTTAATTCTTTGACCAAGGACCAATGCCCCCTCCATTGGAAGCGTGGAGTCTTAATCACTGGACCATCAAGGAAGTCCCTGAAGGAGTTAAGTTAGAGAAAGGACATGCCCCTTAGATTTAGATTTCTATGACTATAGAAAGAGTCCTTTGGATATAGTGCACAAAACTTTATAAGGAAAAAATCCATTACATGTTTCTCGCCTTATTAGAATATTAAATATATGGTTGCAACTATGCTGTTTTAATCTAGTAATATGTTATATACTGCTATATTCCCAAACTTTACATAGTAGAATATTTTGAATGCTATGTTTCCTTGACATGCTTTTCTATTCCCCCATCTCCTTTCCTTTTATAAAGGCAATTATCTTCCTTGTGCTTTATTGTGTATCCGTTTGAGAAAATCTTATGAAGAAAGGCTCAGTCATATAACCTTGAATGTCTTCATTTTCTGGTGACAAGGTTGAACCATTGCCATCATGAGTTTAGTCCCTCAGTTGTGTCCGACTCTTTGTTACCCCATGAACTGCAGCACACCAGGATTCCGTGTCCATCACCAACTCCTAGAGTTTGCTCAAACTCATGTCCATTGAGTTGGTGATGCCATCCAACCATCTCATCCTCTGTTGCCCCCTTCTGCTCCTGCCTCCAATCTTTCCTGGCATCAGGGTCTTTTCTAATGAGTCAGTTCTTCGCTTCAGGTGGCCAAAATATTGGAGCTTCAGCTTCAGCATCAGTTCTTCCAATGATTATTCAGGACTGATTTCCTTTAGGATTGACTAATTTGATCTCCTTGCTGTCCAAGGGACTCTCAAGAGTCTTCTCCAACACCATAGATCATTGTCATCATAGATCATTGTTAAATCAGATAAGGCTGGTTGACCACAAATCCTTGGCTACAATAACTGGAGCAGGGAAGAGAAGCTGACTCAATGTGGGTCAGGCAAACTCTCTCCCATACAACATTTAAACTCCTAATCTTAATGACTGAGGTACATATCTGAGATCATATTGTAACAAGAAAGAGTCAATTTTACATATGTTCCCCTTAAACCCATGGCTGATTCATGTCAATGTATGGCAAAAACTATTACAATATTGTAAAGTAATTAGACCCCAACTAAAATAAATAAATTTATAAAAAAAAAAAAAAAAAAAGAAAGACAGAGTCAATTTTGACTCCTCCATGCTATACCTGTTCCTTTGGCCACTTTTGTTAGTTATTATAATCACACATAATGCCCTGCTTCAGAGGGCACGGCAACCCATTCCAGTCTTCTTGCCTAGAGAATCCCCATGGACAGAGGAGCCTGGTGGGCTACAGTTCATGGGGTCACAAAGAGTCAGACACAAATAAGCAACTAAGCAGAGCACAGCACAGGGAACCCTGCCCCCTACTTGACTTTTAAGCTGAAGTGCCTTTGTTCAGATCCCTGCCCACCTGTAGCTGGCAAGAAAGAAGAAATGAACACATCCTCTTATCTGAAGCTTATCATTCTAGGAGATACTTGTAAGATTAAGTAGACTTGCTAACTTTGTTTCCTCACGTCCCCCATCTCTGATCCATAAAAGAACCTGGCACCCAGACCCCAACAAGATGGTTATTTTGAGACTTTGGCCCACCATCTTCTCAGTCAGCTGGCTTTCTGAATAAAGTCATATTCCTTTCCTCAACACCTCATCTCTTGGATTCATTGGCCTACCGTACAATGAGCAGAGCAAGCTTGGACTTGGTAACAATATGATTGGTAGAAATGAAGATGAATGTTCTTCAAATGTATTATATTGATGTCTTTGGGATAGTATATAATTATGATCTTCTTAGGACATGTTTGTCAACGCTTCCTTGGATTTTGTATGACACCAAGTCTCCTTAAAATAAACACATTTCCTTTGATCTGGTTTGATTTTATTTGCTTCTTAGAAGCAAAATGATACACTTTTTATGTTATCAAAATAACTATTTGATGAATTTAATGTCTGCTAGTATTAAAATGTATACACTCCTATACACTACTATATTTAAAATGGATAACCAACAAAGACCTATTGTATAGCACATGGAGCTCTGTTCAATGTTATGTTACGGCCTGGGTGAGAGAGGCATTGGGCGAGAATGGATACATGTATGTATATGGCTGAGTCTCTTTGCTGTTCACCTGAAACTATCACAACATTGTTAATTGGCTATACCCCAATAAAAATGCTTTTGGTGTTAAAAAAATAAAACAAAATAACTGTCTAGCACATTGGTATATCTTTATACAGGCAAAAATATTGTTTGTGACCAATCAATATTTTTTAACATATATCTGTTAGGTTTAGATGATTTCACCTCTATAAAGGCAGAAAATCCTAATTCACCAACTTTCAGAATTCAGGGAAAAGAATTATCGTATTACTAGAAGCTCCAAGATAAGATGCTAGTTAATTTAGTGGCTCAGTGACATTGCTAATGCTAAAAATCTACATCTCTCTTTCTATGTCTTCAGTCCTCAAACTATCAATTATATCTATGCATTGTTTCAACATTGTTACAATGTTATGAGCATCTCAACCTCCCACAATAATATCACATTTCTAGGACACATGAAACCACTTACAAATACCTGTATTTAAAGAGATAACTTAGAATTTAAGATAAAAATAGAATTTTGGAGAAAGAAGCATCTTTTAGATCATCAAATATAACACTCTCATTTAGAGACCTGAAACTGTATCTCCCACATTTTTACTTATATTAATGGCTCCCTGGTCAATAAATTCTTGTATACATAGGCAGGAAGTATGAAAGGGGATCAGCTAGAATTAACTTCAAGGAATGATAAGGTAAATTGTGCACTGAAAAATTTGTCCTCCGAGATACTGAGACATAGGTGGTGATTTTGTGCCATGGTGATGAGGAAGATAGTGGATTAGCTAAGGAAAGTGACAGATATATTTAGTCAGCTTGATACTTCCAATTTGCAGTTGGTACTATGTTGTTTTTATCCTTGATATATATTCATTTCCAGGTATGAGATGTCAGGAGAAGGCAATGGCACCCCACTCCAGTACTCTTGCCTGGAAAATCCCATGGATGGAGGAGCCTGGTAGGCTACAGTCCATGGGGTTGCTGAGAGTCGGACACGACTGAGCGACTTCACTTTCACTTTTCCCTTTCATGCACTGGAGAAGGAAATGGCAACCCACTCCAGTATTCTTGCCTGGAGAATCCTAGGGACGGTGGAGCCTGGTGGGCTGCCGTCTATGAGGTCGCACAGAGTCGGACACGACTGAAGCGACTTGGCAGCAGCAGCAGCATGAGATGTCAAATTCATGCAGAAGTATTCTCAGGCCTCTGGAAGCATGTTTCATTCAAGATTCAGACTGTTTGGGGATTGCACATGAAGACTTGATTCCTATTTGTAGAAAGTTTATGATAAAATTGGGGATACAGAACTAATACAAGTTATTGTAAAAAAAATGAGAATCAAACTAAGTGCTACAGAATTATTATATTTCAAATGAACCCTACAGTGTTTTAAAATTGAAAAGGTCACTTTAGAGATACAGGCTATACTGCCAATCACTTCATTTCAGCATTGATATTTCAAACTAAGTGATATTCCCTCCACCTCCATTTTACATACTGGGTTTCCACCAAAGATTACATTTGAAGAAAAAGAGACAGTCACAGAAATTTTGCAAAGAATTAGAAAGTCATGGAGAAGTGGTATTTGAAGTAGCACATGGAAAGTTTAGAAATGTAAATGTTATATTTCATTTTTCTACCGTTTTCTTCATGACACCAATGTAATATAAGATTATATATATAATGTATATACACAATATGTCAAAAAATAAGTGTATATATATACGTATGTATAAGTATACTTCATCATAAGCAGAAAACATCGTAAGTGGAACACCATAAGTAGAAAAACAATCTTGCTTTTATTTTTATATTAATGACAACAATGCCTTCATCATGATGGCAAATATCTTTCATGTTATGTTTTAAGCTTTTAAGAAGTTGAGTTTACACATATGTATCTTCTTTCTCTTTTTTTTTTATTATTCAAAGCTCCCTTTGATAGTTTCTTCTTTATACAAATTGAATGAATTATATATGCACATAAGATAAAATAAATTTTCCTTCAAGATTCTTTAGTTTTCAGCCATCTTCTCTGTTTGACCACAAGAAGGGTAATAAAATCAATTTTGTGAGGAATTTCAAAGCTGAAGTAGCCGATATAATATGCTCTCTGAGATCAATAGAAGCTACCCTTCACTTGTTCTCATTTTCTATTTCACTTTGTGCCTCTTGCCTATTGCTGAGCTGAATCCTAAGTGTCAATTTGGAAATCTGCTTTTCATTGTTGAGCATTCTGATGGAAAAGAAGTTAACACTGGGGAGAGAAATACCTTCTCCATTGAATGCAGATAGTCAGCTGATTGTCGTTAATACTCTGAATAATTTTTCTGAAATTATTGTTCTAAAATAGTATTTTATGGAACTAATTTCTTAAAAAAATGACTTTATTTTCTAGAGTAATTTTAGAATCATAGCAAAACTGAGGGGAAGGTACAGGGATTTCCCATGTACTCAAGCTCCCACATATGCATCGCCTTTCCCATTGTGAACAACCCTCATCAGAGTGTGGTACATCTGTTACAATGGGTGAACCTGCATTGAAAAATCATTATCATTCAAAGTGCATGGTTTACATTGTGGTTGACTGTTAGTGTTATGCATTCTATGGGTTTGGGAAAATGTGTAATGACAAGTATCCATTATTATAATATCACACAGAGTATTTTCACTGCCATAAACATCCTCTGTGCATCACCTACTCTTCTACCCCTCTCCCTGAATCCTGGTAACCGCTTACCTTTTGCTATCTCTGTAGCTTTGTCTTTCCTAGAATGTCATATGATTGGAATTATACACTATGTAGACTTTTCAGATTGTTTCTTTTTCTTTTTTTCACTAGTAACATGCATTTCAGGAACTTCCATGACTTTCCATGGCTTGATAAATTTCATAGCTCTAAAAATATTCCACTGTCTAGACGTACCACATTTTATATATCTATTCACCTACTGAAGAACATCTTAGCTGTTTCCAAGTTTTGGCAATTATAAAGTTGATATAAACATCATGTGCATGTTTTTGTGTGGACATAAGTTTTCAACTCCTTGGGTGAATACCAAGGACTGTCATAGCTGGAATTGTATGCTAAGAGTATGTATTGTTTTGTAAGTAACCACTAAAATGTTTTCCAGAATGGTTGTAACATTTTACATTCTTGCCAGCGGCACAGGAGAGAATATGTTACTCTACCATCTGGCTAGCATTTGGTGTTGTCAGTGTTCCAGATTTTGGCCAAGGATGGCTAGTGTGTAGTAGTACTTCATTGTTGCTTGAATTTGCATTTCCCTGATGAAATATAAAGTAAGCATTTTTTTCATATGCTTATTTGCCATCTGTGTATCTTCTTTCCTGACATATTTGTTAAGGCCTTTGGTTCATCTTTTTTTTTTTTTTTAATCATCTTGTTTGTTTTCTTACTGTTGATTTTTAAAAGTTCTTTGTATATTTTGGAGGACTGTTCTTTATCAGATATGTCTTTTATAAATATCTTCTCCAAATCTGTAGCTTGTTTTCTCATTATCTTGACATTGTTTTGCAGAGCATATGTTGTTAGTTTTAATTAAGCTAACTTATCAGAAGTTTTGCGGTTTTGTAGTTTTTAGATCTGTGATCCATTTCAAATTAATTGTGAAAGTGTAAACTCTGTGTCTAGATTTTTGGGTTTTTTTGCATGTGTTTCATTTTTTTTCAGTTGTTTCAGTTCCATTCGTTGAAAAGACTATTTTTGCTCCATTTTTCTTTTGCATTTGTCCTTTATCAAAGATCAGAATTCCTAGTTCTTTTTCTAGAGAGATTGTATTCAAAACCAAGGTATCTCAGGTCTGGGTATGTTCATTGCTACTGGGTTGTCAGGATTACCGGGAATACATACCTAGGAATATTCATATATATGTATATACATGTATGAATACACACACCATTCTTTCTTGAATTATTTCTGTATCTATACCTCTCTTTCTGAATCTATCTATACATGCTGCTGCTGCCGCTAAGTCGATTCAGTCGTGTCCGACTCTGTGCGACCCCATAGAGGGCAGACCACCAGGCCCCGCCGTCCCTGGGATTCTCCAGGCAAGAACACTGGAGTGGGTTGCCATTTCCTTCTCCAAAGCATGAAAGCGAAAAGTGAAAGTGAAATCGCTCAGTCGTGTCCGACTCTTCCAGACCCCATGGACTGCAGCCTACCAGACTCCTCCGTCCATGGGATTTTCCAGGCAAGAGTACTAGAGTGGGGTGCCATTGCCTTCTCTCTCTCTATATATACACATATATATGTGTATATATATATATGTGTGTATATATATATGCACACATGCATATTTTTTCCATACTGATGTTTCCAACTCTAATCTCATACCTCAGGTTTGATTTTAGCCTCTCCTTCTTGTTTATCTATAACTTCCCTCTCTGACAGTAACATGTTTAGCTTCCACCTTCTACCACCCATTAACTTGTTAGTTCATTCTCAGTATACCTCTAAAGCAGGTTCAGAATTGCTAACTCAAATCCCTGTGAGAAATTTATCAGTTAAACTACAGTGCTTTGTGCCAATCCTTTTGTCCTTACTTTTAAAATTTCCCACCAAAACACTGTCGTCGAAAGTTACCTAGGTCAAGTCCTTTTTCTTCCCCACTGGTTTGCAGCTTATTGCACGAACAACTTCATCCATCACAAAGCATTTTCTTTAATTATGAGAAAGCTTGCATCTGATTACTTCAAACAATAACACATTGGAAAAAAAAAACAAAAAAAACCCAGTATATTCACCAAGAGGGCTTCAATATCATTTCTCTGTTTTCCAGGTGAGAATGAAGTAATTTTCATCAAAGCACATAACTTCAAGCAGAACAGTTGGTACTATGTGGTTCGAGTAGTGACTAATTTTTACACCACAGAATCAGTGACAGTCACAGCCAAATATGGCTAAGCTACACATGTCCTGATTCAGTACGTATGCTCTTTTTCCTGCAGCATGTGATCTTCAGTCATCCACTTCTATTCTTCTATCATGGGGTTCCAAAATGCATTGGAAGAGTTAGTATCATATTCTAGGATTTTTATTCTATTGCACACAATATTACTTTCTTTAAGAAGTCCCTCAGTTGTCATTCAACATTGTGTCATACTGATGTACAATTGATTGATTATTACATAATGATATAATTATACCTATCTCTTTTCCTACTGTTACAATTTTCTTATTCCACAAATATCAGTAAATTATATATGAAGTGCAATGTTAGGTTATATTTGTTTTCTACTGCTGTGCAACAAATTACTACAAGTTTAGTAGCTTAAAAGAATACCTAAATTTCTTATAGCTTCTGTGAGGCAGGTCGTTTTCTCAGAGTTTCACAAGCCTACATGAAGTTGTCATTTGGCAGTTTTCTTATCTGGAGACTCAACAAGGGAAGAACCTACTTCCAAGCTCATACAGGGAGTTGGCTGAATTTATTTTCTTGTGGCTGTATGAAGGAGTGCCCTAATTTTTTATTGGTTGTTGACCTGAGTTCATTCTCATATCCCAGAGGCACCTCTATATTGTCTTACATCATAGCTCACCATAGGCAGCTTCCTTCTTCAAGACCAGCTAGAGGATCCCTTCCCCCATGCTGTTAAGATTGAGTCTCATAGATGTAAAATAATCATAAGACTGACATCCATACCTTTGCCATATTCTATTGTTAGGAAGAAACAATAAGCTCTGTTGCTAATTAATGTAACTCAGGCAAAATGTGACTCATGGGGGAAATCAAGTTAGGGTGTATCTACCTCATAGGTGTCACAGATATTAGGGTAAATATAAAACATACGTTTCCACTACTTGTAAGTTTTGTATCCTGTGTGGCAGCAGATAACAACAAAGAGGACATAAAAATAGTTACAGATATCTATGTATTATATAGTAGAAATAAACAGACTGTTAAGAAAGAGATTCATGTAGAGGAAAGCCTATTTAAGATGGATTAGTATGGAATGGTATTTGGAGGCCAGACAGCTCTCTAAAGACCAAGACCAAAAGGATGAAGAGCTAGCTATGAGAAGAATAAGGAAGTGGGGAGGGGCAGGCTGTTTCATACAGAGGAAACTGTGATCTTAGAAGTAGGGGGAAAAAAGTGACTTGCTTCAGAAGCTGCAATAGAAATGTGCAATTTAAGTATAATGAAAAAGGGGCATGAATATGTATAGACTCTTCATAGATTTTTAGGCCAAACAAGGAACTTATGTTTTATTTTAAGAGTAATGGGCATTAGTGCAAGGAAAAAGTGGTATGATTTGACTCATAATTGAATAATCTTACTCTTTTAAATAAATAAGAAATAGTTGGAGACTGGATGGAGGATGACCAATTAAAAGGTTATTGCTTTATCACAGGCTAAAAATGGATGAAGCTTGGCCAATAGTGGTGACAGAGGACAAAAGTGAGGTGAATGAGCCAAAATATATTCTTGCGGTAGAATATATGGATTTGGTTTTCATATTGAGATTGTGATACAACTAAATTAAATGTTGAATGCACACAGACCTCAGAAGAAATATCAATCATATTTAAAGCCATGAGAAAAGTTAATATTACTTGGTGAATTTTTTCATGTGATGAAATATGTCTAGTATCCTAATAATAAATGCTTAGTGGATTAAGAGGATACAGCAGTGGAATATGAATAACAATGACTAGTGGAAGAGAAAAAAGCAAAAGAAAATATGGAATCATGAAAGGCAAAGAGAAGGTCAGTTTTCCTTCTGAAGAAAGGAACCACCTGTAGCTGCTTCAGCTGGAAGCTGCATAATGTGAGGACAGACAGTACATGGTATGAAAATTATTAATAATGCTGACAAGAGCAGAACTGGAAGTGGAAGATTGATATCAATGCACTAATATAAGCAGAAAGTAGATTGAATTTGATTGACAAGTGAATTGGACATGAAGATTGCATATGATGCTTTACTATGAAAAAAAAGCAAAGAATAGAAATGAAGTTAAAGAGAAATAATGAATATTAAAGGTTTTCTCATGAAATAAAATATGTAGAGTACTTCATATTGTGTCTTAGCCATATTAGTGGCTAAAAAAATGTGAGGTCCTTTATTGTCTTTAATGGATATTTGTATAAACTGCTTATAACAAAGGAACTAGAATGTTTTTTTCCCTTCAGTGGAAGATTTTAGTAGAAAAATGTCTAGATTGAATGCTACTTGAAACAAACCTCTTCTACCCACTTACTTTACTTTTCTCCCTGTGTCATGCTAGCATAAAACCACAAGCCTAATCATTGCAATATTACAGTACTTTAACAATTCCAAAACTGCACAAGTTTTTGAGAACTGACAAAGAGATGATACAAAAAGATATTTTCCAGTGATAACTTCCTTGATATCTTACCTCTCTCTTTTACCTATTTTATTGTACTTTCTTTATTCACTCATGCAGTTTGGAGAGCCATCCCACTAAGCCCAAGTTAAATCTTAACTTGCACTAAATCTAATCCTGGAAAAATCAATTAAATTCTCTGGACCTCAGTGTACTTATATGAAAAACGTAGGGTGTGATCTGATTTTTTTTAAGTTCTTTTCAACTTTTCAAAGGCTATGATTTTACTGTTTGAACTGTCTCCTCTGGAAGAAATAAAATAAGAAAATAGAAGGATGATAAACCTATTCTTATTATACCTATTTTCATTGCTTCTATGATATTATTTATATAAGAAGAAATCATTTTAAAAATTGTAATTCCACCAAAAGACTAAAACCAATTGCATTTTATATTGAACGTTGAGGTTCTGCATTGTTTTCGTATGTGAGACAGACTAGATTTTTCTTAGCCTACCACTTACTCAAAATCTACATATTTTCAGTTCTAGATTTAACAAAGACATACTGATTGAAATTGACAGAACATGGTAAAACAAGGCCAGCAGTATTGTAAGAAGGCAAGCTGAATAAATTTGATCAGAATTTTGTTTCTTTTCCAATGAAATCAATATTTCATTCATCACTATCATTTTAATTATCATTAGTCTCTCTTGCTCTAATAGGCAAATTATTTTAAATTCTATTAACACAATGGGCATTCAATTATCTTAACAGATAAATGTTTAAATAGATATGTAAAAAGATAGAAGAATGTATATATACAAACACAAGATCTGAGATCATCAAGTTAATACAGCATCTACTGCATTTAGTTAGGTTTCTTACAAATTATTATGATTCATGTACACATTCAATGAAGGGAATTTATTAGGCTGGTGAAAAAGTAATAGCAGTTTTAGACCCTGAATTTTAAATCATTATACCTAGAATGAAACACATCTTTATTAATCATGACAGGAATGATTACGATCAACACTATTTTGTCAACAAAAAATAAGTTTGTTTATTCCTGTAGCATAAAAATACTCTTGGAAAGTATTTTCTACTTCTAGCTAGTTGTGGAAGCATTTTCCCTGCAAAAAGTTATCGAGATGCTTGAAGAAGTGGTAGTTAGTTGCCAGAGGTGAAGTGAATATGGTAGATGAGGCAAAACTTTTTGCCCAATTTGTTCAACTTTTGAAGCATTCGTTGTCTGACGTCTTGCTGGGCATTGTCACAGAGAAACATTGGGCCCTTTCTGTTGACCGATGCTGGCTGCAGGCGATGCAGTTTTCAGTGCATCTCATAAATTTTTATGAGCCCCAAAAATAAATTAGTGGGGAATAAAAGTCATCTCAATGGGCAGAATTTTGAACTCAGAATGTAACTATCCACTTTGTTAACGTGGAGATGGCTAGTGCTAGTGATATATAGGAGCTTCTCTGGTGGCTCAGATATTTGGCAAAGAATCTCTCTGCAATGCAGGAGACCTGGGTTAGATCCCTGGGTCAGGAAGATCCCCTGGAGAAGGAAATAGCAACCCACTCCAATATTCTTGCCTGGAGAATCCCATGGACAGGGGAGTCTGGCAGACTACAAAAGAGTCGGACATGACTGAGCAACAAACACTTTCACTAACACTTTCAGAGACATATAATGAGAAATATCCAACAATTGTGCCAGCAGTCAAGGACAAAGAAAAAGAATACTGGACAACTGATGACAAAAGTGCTTGATAAAGAGGAATGTGGGTGGGCCCTTGGAAGGGGTCCCTAGTTGAGGCTTTGTGTACCGTATAAATACTCTTCATAGGATTTTCCTAAAGAGAAAGGTGTTTATAATCATATGGACATCTTACCCAATTACCACCTAGTCTCCTTCATCCAGACTGCAGTGTTTGGTCAAAGTACTCATATGAAGATCAGTCAGAGTGGCATAGGTAAAGGTTATGCCTATGACATAGTCCCTCAGCACAATTCATTTGCTTTCAGAGGTGTTAAGTACTCAAAGAGAAAATAGCAGAAGCCTTTGAAAGTGAAAGTCGCTCAGTCATGTCTGACTCTTTGGAACTCCATGGACTATGCAGTCCATGTAATTCTCCAGGCCAAAATACTGGAGTGTGTAACCTTTCCCTTCTGCAGGGGATCTTCCCAACCCAGGGATGAAACCCAGGTCTCTCACATCACAGGCAGATTCTTTACCAGCTGAGCCACCAGGGAAGCCCAAGAGTTCTGGAGTGGATAGCCTATCCCTTCTCCATTGGGTCCTCCTGATCCAGGAATCGAACCGGGGTTTCCTGCATTGCAGGTGGATTCTTTACCAACTGAGCTATCAGGAAAGCCCAGCAGAAGACTTTACTGAACCATTAATATGACACTATTATTTGGGCAAATAGTTGGCAGGCTGATTACAGGGGAACATCTTAATCAAAAAGAAGGCATCAGTGTATTCTCAATTTAATAAACTAACTCAGGGTATGAATTTTCTATTTTCTCATGGAATGTCTTTTTCTTCTTCACCCTCATTGAATTACTTGAATTCTTTATCCATGACCACAGTAAGGTAAACCACATTTTTCCATATCAATAATTCATTTTATAACAACAAAGTAATCAAAAAAGTAAAGCCAATGGAATTTTTTGAATCTTACCATGTGCCTCACTAGCCCAAAGCAGTTGGCTTGATAAAACAATGAAATCACCTACTGGAAGTTTTTTTATTTATTACAGTTAGGGCACTGGTTTATAGGAAATGTTCTTATTTCATGCTGTTTCACCTAAGCCAGAATATATTGGTCCAGAAGAGAACAGGATTCAGTGGAACTGTTGTTTTTTTTTTTTTCTCTCATATCAAATTTCCACAAGTTTGTGTTTTAAACAGTTGTTTGCTTGAACTGCAAATAAAGACTGCCACCTGGCCACTTAAGTCTTTTCATACTACTGAGACATGAGGTGAAGAAGATAATTCATGGCATAATTGATCCTGATTATAATGGAAAATCAGGGTGTTACTACTTAAGATAACAAGGAAGCCCATGTGTAATTCACAGAATTTTCTGAGGGTTTCTCTTAAAATTTTAAGTTCAGTAGCAAATATCAAAGAAAGCCTATCACAACTGGATGGAGGTAAGGTCATTAAGTTTTCAAATTCTTTACTCCACCAGGAGAAGAATGTCAGCTAGTTGAATTACTGACCAATGAAAAAGGTACATGGAGAGATTAGTGGCAAGTGGATTTGTGCATATCAGGTAAAGTCTCATGTTAAGTTACAGAAACAAGCATTTATGTATACATGTTTTTTTTCCCTTGATCGCTAATTTTTGATTTCTACCCAGCCATTTTTCCCTATTTCCTTTCCCCTATTATTTTCTACCGAGAACACTGATTGTGTTTAAATTTGGCATGCCATGTCTAGGTTTTAGATTTTCTAAGTAATAATTCTCATACTTTAATAAAATCCAAAACAAATTCATAATAGGAAAAAGTCCCCATGAACACCTCTATACCTTTGTGCCAGTTTTTTTCAAGGACAATCTGATCTCAACCTACCTCAATTTATTCCCCTTTGCACTGATCCCATGATGTTTTATAAATTTATCTCTAAGACCGACAAATCAGTCCTGAATATTCATTGGAAGGACTGATGCTGAAGTTGAAACTCCAATACTTTGGCCACCTGATGTGAAGAACTGACTCATTTGAAAAGACCCTGATGCTGGGAAAGATTGAAGGCAGGAGGAGAAGGGGATGACAGAGGATGAGATGGTGGATGGTATCACAGACTCAAGGGAGATGAGTTTGAGTAAACTCTGGGTGTTGGTGATGGACAGGGAGGCCTGGCGTGCTGCAGTCCGTGGGGTCGCAAAGAGTCGGACAGGACTGAGCAACTGAACTGACTGACTGACAATGATTTGACAATTGGAATTTAATTACTCTACTCTACCAAAATTAAACAAAAAAGCTTCTGCTATTTTACTATTACCTATCAGATACAACTCTCTATTGCTTATCATAGTTGAAATGTTGTGCTCAGCTTGGCTCCAATCTCCCTTTCTAGCTTTATTCCCATCACATGTCTTCTCACTGTTTATGGTAACATCATAGAACTACTGTTTATCATCCCAACACACCATGCACTGTCATTTTCTGGCCCAAGCTCACAATCTCTCACTCCTTGCACCGCCGAATATCACTAAGTCCATCTTTTCACTCATGAAATCCATGATATGAACTCCAGATCAGCTGTTATCTCTCAAAGGGAAATTATCTGAGCCCTTCAACAGAATAAAAAAAACACTCCTTCCTTTGTTCTCCCATAGCACATTTATTTCTATAGAGCACTAATTATAAAAAGTTAGGGGCTGAGAAGATGAATGCACATCTGCACCAGGGATTCACCTTCATTCACTATTATATTCTCATCACTTGACATATATGTAACATAGGCTGGCTGAATTAGTGAACTAATGTATGATTTTATGGAGTATCATAACATTGTTGGTAGTCTAAGTATAGATAAATACTACACAGTAAAGTTAGTGATTAAGGGTGGTGAGACCTTTTGCAAATTACATAATCTAAATTATCCTCAATTTTCCTAACTGTAAAATGAGTTTAATAACTGAATGCAATTTATCGATTTCTAGTGAGGATGAAGTGAGAAAATCTGCACACACTTCTGAGCAATGATCTTTCTATATCTAGTAATTTCTCAGTAAATATCAGCTAGAAAGCTAATTGGGCTTCCCTGGTAGCTCAGTGGGTAAAGAACCTGCCTGCAGTGCAGGAGACCTGGGCTCTATCTCTGGGTCAGGAAGATCCCCTGGAGAAGGAAATGGTAAACCACTGCAGTATCCTTGCCTGGAAAATCCCACACAGATAGGAGCCTGGCAGGCTGCAGTCCATGGGGTCGCAAAGAGTTGAGCATGACTGAGCGACTAACACATACACACATAAAGGTAACTGCATATATCCTGGAGCCACCTGTCTAGATGAAAGCCCCACTTTGTCCTTTACTAGCTGAATAACCCTGGACAAGTCACTTACTCCCAGATCTTTCTCTATAGTAAAGTGTAAGAGCATCAATTTCATCAAGTTTTTGTGACATTAACACACACACAAGACACTTAGAGAGTGCCTGAAAACAATAGATGTTAAGTGATTAGCTCTTATGACACTACCTAGAACAGATTAAGAAATAAGGTATAGTGTAATCCACTACCATAACCTGCCTAAAAATTTTTTAGGGTTAGGTGATGGTACATTTTCTAATTTGAACTAAACATTGACAATTGAAAGTATGTGTTTATTTCATGAATAACCCCCATTATGCTAATTAGATTTTAAAGTTTAAAATGTAATCAACTTGGAATCTATTAATATTTCATTAGAACTCAAATTGAAGAAAAACATGTAGTTAACACTCATAAGTATCAATCAGAACATTTCCCTCAAAGTGATGCTTGTAGAGTAGAAATTCACACAAACCAAATTCTCTGATCATAATGTTGATTATACATTGAATTTTCTGCAGATAGTGCATTAGTTACACTTGTTATGAAGGCAGTCAGCCCTTATTTATTCAAGATCCCAAACAACAAAAAAGGTAGAACTGACAGAGTATTTTCCAAATACCTCAATCAGTAATAATACAACCATTCTAAGCCATCTTTAATATATATCTATCAATTCTGTTAACTTGACCTCTCTCTTTCTAGAAGATTTGAATAAAGCCTTTTGAGGGCACACTCCCTAAGGCAGGTGAATTTGTTACATGAAAAATGATCTAATATTGCCACAGCTAAAGCATAAGTCTCAGTTATCATGTCTAAAAAGCAAGCAAATAATAAAAGAAATAAGAACAAGAGAGAGAAAGGTTGCTTCAGAGATGGAGTTCACATGTCCAATAGCTCACATATTCCTCCATGATTCTTCTCCAGGGTTAGTTCTATACTTGGATTTATGATAAGGAATCCAATATTCTAAAGTTGGCTTAAAGCTCAACATTCAGAAAACTAAGATCATGGCATCTGGTCCCATCACTTCACGGCAGATAGATGGGGAAACAGTGGAAACAGTGGCTGACTTTATTTTTCTGGGCTCCAAAATCACTGCAGATGGTGATTGCAGGCATGAAATTAAAAGACGCTTACTCCTTGAAAGGAAAGTTATGACCGACCTAGACAGTATATTAAAAAGCAGAGACATTACTTTGCCAACAAAGGTCCGTCTAGTTAAGGCTATGGTTTTTCCAGTGGTCATGTATGGATGTGAGAGTTGGACTATAAAGAAAGCTGAGTGCTGAAGAATTGATGCTTTTGAACTGTGGTGCTGGAGAAGACTCTTGAGAGTCCCTTGGACTGCAAGGATATCCAACCAGTCCATCCTAAAGGAGATCAGACCAGGGTGTTCATTGGAAGGACTGATATTGAAGCTGAAGCTCCAATACTTTGTCTACCTGATGTGAAGAACTGACTCATTGGAAAAGACCCTGATGCTGGGAAAGATTGAGGGCAGGAGGAGAAGGGGACGACAGAGGATGAGATGGCTGGATGGCATCACCAACTCGATGGACATGGGTTTGGGTGGACTCAGGGATTTGGTGATGGACAGGGAGTCCTGGCGTGCTGCGGTTCATGGGGTCGCAAAGAGTCAGACACGACTGAGCGACTAAACTGAACTGAAATGAACATAGCAGCACTAAATGAGCGTTATCACTGTGGATGGTTGTTGAGAATTCAAAAGAGTTGTCACTCACTGAAGCCCCTGAATAGTAAAGAGTACACTCAAGAGTAAATGCATTAAGGCTCATTATTAAACATTTAGCTAATATCGTTTATTAACACAATAGTGCAAAGACTAACGCAAAGGTATCCTCCTGATAACGTTAATTAAGTCATCCTCCTGAAGAGGGGATAGCCTCCACTTTAAATGTGAGAAAACTGTGAGATTATTAAGGCAAGTGATACATATAATACCATTCAGGGGATATAATTAGTGGCATCTGAATCATAACTGGGGCTTCCCCAGTGGCTCAGCGGTAAGGAATCTTTCTGCAATGCAGGAGCTCCAGGAGACACAGGTTCGATCCCTGGGTCAGGAAGATCCTGTTTAGAAGGGCATGGCAACCCACTCCAGTATTCTTGCCTGGAGAATTCCATGGACAGAGGGGCCTGGTGGGCTACAGTCAATGGGGTCGCAAAGCATCGGACAAGACTGAAGCGACTTAGCAGGCAAAAACGCAGGAGCCAGAACTGCTAATACTTCTTATGTGTTGTTGTTCAGTGGCTAAGTCATGTCTGACTCTGAGACCCTGTGCACTGCAGCATGCCAGACTCCTCTGTACTTCACTATCTCGAGGAGTTTTCTCAAATTTGTATTCATTGAGCCAGTGATGCTATCTAACCATCTCACTTCCGCTGCCTCCTTATCCTTTTGCCTTCAACATTTCCCAGCAACAGGATGTTTTCCAATGAGTCAGTTCTTCACATCAGGTGGCCAAAGTATTGGGACTTCAGCTTCCACATCTGTCCTTCCAATGAATATCCAGGGTTGATTTCCTTTAGGATTGACTGGTTTGATCTCTTTGCAGTCCAAGGGACTCTCAAGAGTCTTCTCTAGCACCACAATTCAAAATCATAAATTCTTCAGGGCTCAGCCTGCTTTATGGTCCAACTCTCACATCTGTACATGAACAATGGAAAAACTAGAGTTTTTATAATACAGCCCTTTGATGGTGAAGTGATGTCTCTGCTTTTTAATACACAGTCTAGGTTTGTCATTGGTTTTCTTCCAAGGAGCAAGTATCTTTTAATTTCATGGCTGCAGTCACTGTCTAGTGATTTTGGAGCCCAAGAAAATAAAATATGTCACTGTTTGCACTTTATCTCTTCTATGTGATGCAGTGATGGGACCAGATGCAATGCTCTTCATTTTTTAAATGTTGAGTTTCAAGCCAGCTTTTTCACTCTCCTCTTTTACCCTCATCAAGAGGCTCTTTACTTCTTCTTCTCTTTCCACCGTTAGAGTGGTATCATCTGCACAACTGAGATTGTTGATATTTCCCCTAGAAATCTTGATTCCAGCTTGTGAGTCATCCATCCCTGCATTTCACATGATCTACTCTGCACAGAAGTTAAATAAGCAGTGTGACAATACACAGCCTTATTTTACTCCTTTCCCAATTTGGAACAAGCCAGTTGTTCTATGTCCCATGCTAACATTGTTTCTTTACCTGTGTACAGGTTTCTCAGGAGACAGGTAATGTCATCTGGTATTCCTATAGCTTCAACAATTTTTCACAATTTGTTGTGATCCACACAGTCAAAGGCTTTAATATAGTCAATGAAGCAGATGTTTTTCTAGACCTCCCTTGCTTTCTCCATGATCCAATTAATATTGATAATTGGATCTCTGGCTCCTCTGCCTCTTGGAAAACTCAGCCTGTGCTTCAGCCTCTGGAAGTTCTCAATTGATGCAGTGCTGAAGCTTAGCTTGAAGGATTTGTAGCATAACCGTACCAACATTTGAAATGAATGCAGTTGCACAGTAATATGAACACTCTTTGGCATTGTCCTTTTTGGGGATTGGAATAAATCTGACCCTTTTCAGTCCTGTTGCCACTGTTGAGTTTTCCAGATTGGCTGACATATTGAGTGCAGCACTTTCACAGCATCATCTTTTAAGATATGAAATAGCTCAGCTGTAATTTCATCACCTCTACTAGCTTTGTTCTTAGTTATGCTTCCTTAGGATCTTTTGACTTTACACTCCAGGATGTCCAGCTCTAGGTGAGTGGCCACACCATCATGGTTATTTGGATCATGAAGACCTTTTCTGTATGGTTCTTCTGTGTATTCTTGCCACCTTTTCTTAGTCTTTGCTGCTTCTGTTAGGTTGTTACCTTTCTATCCTTTATCATGTCTGTGCTTACATGAAATGTTCCCTTGATATCTCCAATTTTCTTGAAGAGATCTCTAGTCTTTCCCATTCTATTGTTTTCCTCTATTTCTCTGCATTGCTCATTTAAGAAGGCCTACTTATCTCTCCTTGCTCTTCTCCTGAGCTCTGCATTCAGTTGGGTATATCTTTTCCTTTTTCCCTTGCCTTTCACTTCTCCTCTTTCCTCGGCTTAGAAAGATTCCTCAGACAATCATTTTGTTTTTTTGCATCTTTTTCTTGGGGATGGTTTTGATCACTGCCTCCTGTACAGTGTTATAAACTTCTGTCCATGATACTTCAGGCACTCTGTCTACCAGACCTAGTCCCTTGAATCTACTTGTCACCTCCACTGTATAATCATAAGGGATTTGATTTAGGTCAAATCGGAACGGCTTAGTGGTTTTCCCTACTTTCTTCAATTTAAGCTCCTTTGCAATAAGGAGCTCATGATCTGAGCCAGTCAAGGTCTTGTTTTTGCTGACTATATAGAACTTCTCCATCTTTGGCTGCAAAGAACATAATCAACCTGATTTCAGTATTGATCATCTGGTAAAGTCCATCTATAGAATTGCCTTTTCGGTTGTTGGAAAAGGATGTATGTTATGACAAGTGTGTTCTCTTGACAAAACTCTGTTAACTTTTGCCCTGCTTTGTTTTGTACTCCAGGCCCAATCCTGCCTATTATTCTCGTGTTGTTGCTATTGTTTAGTTGCTAAGTTCTGTCCAACTCTTCTGTGACCCTGTGGACTATAGCCTGCTATGCTCTTTTATCCATGGGATTTTCCAGTCAAGAATATGTGACAAGCGCCCATTGGGAGCAATCATTATGAAACAAATAGGCCATTTTTTTTCAAGATAGGTCCTAAACAATCAAAATTACTTGCTCATTTCTACTGCTCTTTTACTTTCTATATTTAAAATATATACATATATATATTATATTAAAATTTATGCTTTCTAGTGTGACAGTTAAGAATCTTTACATCTCAATTAGAAGGAATGTCAGCAAGATGTTACATCTGTTGCTGGGAGGCCTGTGAAAGCCATGCATAATTAAAGCTCCTAAGATCAACAGGGTGTTTTACACTCTATAAACCAATTTTATATTCAATTTTATTTTCCAATGTGAATGTACATTTTAATATTTAGCTATAACTCCCCTGTTTCTAGTATGTCCACTTTCAATATGTGAAAAGTGAAGTCCAGCAGCATTAGTAACAGCTGAAATGACAGAAAATGCATCACTTCTGACCCTGGAGGAGTGTTCTAGCTGAGTACCAAGGTATCTGAGGACATACTGTAATTCACCCTTAGGGTCATTTTCCCTTGTAGTTTCACAGCATGCAGCCTCTGCTTCAAATGAGGGAGGTGACTTATGTGTGGCATGGGTGGGAGGAATAGGAGGAAAGAAAATGGCATTTCTGTCTTCAAATCTGGCTTGATCTCCAATAGTTCAGCAGCCCTGTCAAAAGCAACCTATAGCTTTGGAACAGGAAGGAGATGATGCAAGAAATAAGTCAACTGAAAAAGTCTCTATCAGCTGATCATCCTCCTTTCTTTTTACTAAATTATCTGTTCTCTTCATTTTTGAACACTCTCTAGATCATGAGCTTTTGTGGTGTACATATAGAAATATTTCATAACAATTGATACCAAAAATTATTGGGAATAATACAATTGCTTCATAAAAGGTTTTATTTTTTAAAATTTTTACTTTGAAACAACTATAGACTCACAGTTATTCCTAATTACAACTTCATCTTCTCTGTGTGTCTTTCCACTGGTTCCTCTCACCAAGTCCCCTAGAGACTTCTGGTTTAATGCTGCCTCATTTGAATTGATTTTTAGTCAAATACACTCTTAAAATTTTCAATATGCTTCTGTTTATCTTTCAACACTCCTCTCACACACATGAAAGACTATTTTTCCAACATTTATTTGTAAATTATCTTTAATTTACAATGGATATTTTTCAGGTGGCATTTTGCAGGTTCATCTGTCAAAGCATATTTATTATTAAAAGATAGTGACTCCTAAGTGATTCACCAACCAAACAGTGGATGAACACTGTTGCCAAACAAGTAATTAAGCAGAAAAATCACAAGTCAACAAAAAGAAAGTAACAATAATAAATGAATGCTGACAATCCAAAGAGAGCATAATTAAACAAAATGACTTTGGTGAAGTTTCTGAAAATTTTCTTATATACCTTCAAATGATACAGATATTGGACATCCTGGATTTAACCATACTTCATTTTTCTTTTCATTTTTCATATTTGATACAATATATTGTATTATTTATACAATATGTGTCATAATTAAGGATATTTTAGCTCAGTTTTTATCATGAAGGAAAAGTTTAAGAAGGAATGATTTGACTGAGATGAATAGAAATGGGAGGAATATGTGATGAATGTAAAGATATGTGCTGGGGGTTTCCCTGGTGGCTAAGTGGTAAGAATCCACTAGATGATACAGGAGATATGGGTTCAATCCCTGGAGGAGGAAATGACAACCCACTCTAGTATACTTGCCTGGGAAATCCCATAGACAGAGGAGATTGGTGGACTACAGTCCTTGGAGTCACAAAGAGTCAGACACAATTTAGTGACTAACAAACAATATCCAGTGGGAGAAATGAGGACTCATGTAAAACTGTTGTAACTAGAAATTTTAATAAAAAGTGAGAATTAATTTAATCTACTTCACTTTGTGTGTATTCACTATAAAAATATGCATTCAAATGAACATCTAAAAAAATTCCAAGAGGACTTTACAGAACAATTACCAGAAGCCATTGTAGACTCAAGGTAGCAGCTGCAGAGACTTCAACAATAGGAGTCCCTGTGCAGTACTGTCCAATCAGTTGTGAGCATGAGGAAGAGTGTGCTGTATCCATCTGAACACATCTTCTTAGGACTTTCACCCTGAGGGATTCTCTGGGGAAGGGTAGTGACCATAGAGTGAGCTATACAAGTTAATGGGCTGTGTTAGAGAGGATTGCAGGCAATTGGCAAATCTTTTTTCATTTTCATCCTGGACACAGAGCTCAGCTATATTTTCCTGCCTCCTCGGCAGTGAGGTAGGAATCTGTGATAAAATTTAGAGCAATGGAACTTGCTCTGTAGAAATATTTGCCATTTCTGCTACCGATGCCTCAAACATCCTGTATGGTCATCGTTAATTTCTCTCCTCTCCATCTGTTAACAGGATGATGCCAGGAAAATTTTAAAGCTGCATCTTGAAGATGGCATGAAAAGAGTTTTAATTCCTGAATCATTACTTGGGTTAAAGCCAGTGGGCCTCAGGGAGTGAAAAATAAACTTTTACTGTACAAAGTTCCTGAAATATGGAAGATTAGTGTAGCATGTAGTATTAGTTACTCTGACACTTATGTAATGGCATATATAGCACAGTTTTTTTTTTCCAAACTTAAATTGCAATACAAATTGTATTACATTCTATGTACAATAAAATACCAATGTACATCAATTTAATGTGCCTAATTTGCCTTAGATTTAGGATGACTTTTCTCTCTGGAACCCAGTAGATTTAATGCTTTTAATCAATGAGAAAGAAATACTAGAGGACCAAACTTTAGAACTCTTACCAAGAGTTTCCCTGGTTCTCATATCACATCTGATTCTTACAGGTTCTGTATACAGCCCTCTATCTGAACCTGGAAACTTATGTACTCTCCTTGACTGGGATCTAATTTCCACAATTCAAGGAACAAGGGTTGCCACAACTGAGCCCCCGTGTTATATCATGTTTGACTGCTTAAGGCCAGATACAGAAGGTTTCCTTTTATTATTATTATTAATTTTTCTTGACAGGCCAAACAATAGAGATGATGGAGAAATTACCCCAAAGCTTAATTCTCTTATACCTCGGAACAGGTATGTCAAAATATCTAGTTTAAGAAATCCTGATCTAATACGACAAGAGTCCTAAAAAAATCAAGAAGACATCTGTTTGGATGCTTAACCTGATACAGTTTTTTCCTCCTTATGAGTTTTTATTTAGGTTTTAACTATACTTTATTGTGACACAATTCACATTCCATAGGATTCTTCAACTTTAAGATACAATTCAAAGATATTTAGTGAATTTAGAGTTGTGCAACCATCATTATAATCCAGTTGCAGAAAATTTCATTACCCCAATAAAATCTCTAATGACCATTTAGCAGATATACATTTGATCTTACAACATCATTCATCTCCTTACTACAACTTGGATTATGATGATTTGGCAAAAAAAAAAAAAAGGGAAAAATATCATCAATTCACATGAAAGTTTTGAAAAGATTTGTCTGCTATGTTTTACTGCAGACCTTTTATTGTCTGTTTGATTTGCTTTGTTTTCCATTTGTTTTGTTATACTGAACAGCACTCACATAGAGATAAGTTTTATTTCGGACATATTTACTTCCTTGGATCATGTATCTTAGTTTAGTTTCTCTCAAGACAGAGGTTGATTTAAGGACTTTGTTACAAATACCTTCTTTGAATGATAACCCTTCAAAAAGTGAAGTGAAAGTGGAAATGAGGGAAAGTTAGTGAAGGACATGTTTAGCTGGTCAGTCTTGTGGGACCCTCTGAGAAATCTGTACAACGTGTCTCAGGGTGATCCCCTTGAAGGATGAAAAGTAGTGTCTAGTCACTTCTTGGTTGAAGGTTGTCCAATGGAGGGAGTTCATGTATGCACCAAGGCTGTCCTTCATCTATTTGAGCTGGCTTTCATGGCTTCTGAGAAAAGCCATGAGACAGAAAAGTGAAAGATACAGAAGATATATGAGGTGAAATGTAAGCTGTATATTCAATAGAGCAGTGTCACATACACATTTCAAGGAGTCATTAAAGGCATCATCATCTTTAGAGTCTTTGCAAAGCATCATTGCTGAGATATTTAATGCTGAGTTCTTGAATGGCATTTCTAGATTCATGGCATCCCCTGCTGTGTTTTTTTCCACCCTTTGATCCTATTTTCTTAAAATTCATTCCAATTTTTACTGATACACATTCTGTAACATTCTGCAAAATATTTTCTCTAATATTGTTACTGTTGTTCAGATGCTAAGTCGTGTCTGACTCTGAAACCCCATGGATGCAGCATGTTAGGCTACTCTCTCCTCCACTATCTTCCAGAATTTGCTCAAATTCATGTCCATTGAATCAGCGATGCTGTCGAACCATCTCATCCTCTGCTTCCCCCTTCACTTTTGCCTTCAATCATTCCCAGAATCAGGGACTTTTCCAGTGAGTTAGCTCTTTTATCTTCTAATATTAAGGACCATAGTTTCCTGTTGAGCTATGCTGAACCCTGACCAAAGTTATTTTTTAGAGGTCATGAGGGGAGATACAGGTGACTTTGAGAAGACATCATATTGTCTTGCAAGATATCCAAATCAGTTGAAATCTTCACATGAGCTCCAAGAAAGCAGAGCCTTATATTGTTTAAAAGAGTGAAGGAGTTGCCTTTTCCAGTCTGGAGGATTCAGGGTATTTCTCCTGTAAGCTGCCAACTCAGCTCTTGGCATCTCACTCCTTCCCTATCTAGTCCTCAGAAGTAGGGTCTTGTCATATCAGGTGAGTTATCCAGTTATAGTATCCTGCTCAAAGGGCCTATTTTCTAGGGCCACTGATAGTAGACACTGTTTTTATTTGGGTTTCCCTAAAAAAAAAATACCTGAGACAAGGACTTCTGACCAAGTGGTTGCTTTGCGAAAATATTCCTGGAAGCAAAAGTGAGGGGTTTGAAGGATGAAAGAAGGTAAGATGAAAAACCAATAAATGCTGAGTCTTTGATTTGGTTACTGCTCTTGGAACTCATCCCAAGAAACACCCTGAAGTACCTTGTCCCTGTATTGACTTTCTGAAAGGCCAGAGGCTGTGGCATTCTCTCTTTGTGGAACGTGGAACACTGACTCCTGTTCCCCATTTGTAGATTATAACTTCTTGGAAATTCGATAATCATGGGATTCTGTCTCCTGTGTTGTGCAGCTCATGGCTTTATAAAAAGCTCATCAGAACAGCAAGAAATGAGAGAGGAGGAGTGGAGTTAGGATGTGAGAAATTGGGAGGGAAGTTGGTGGAGTGCCTACATATTTTGAAAACCCATACAGGAAATAGGGAAATGTGGTATGGCCACATCTGCTAAAATATGAATTTGGGAAAAGGTGATGTTGGACAGATCTTATTTAGAAGTTTCCTAAAGTTCCCTACCTCTTTGGAAAGAGGTAGATACAGCAATCATTGCTTAGAAGTGGTGCCTGACACTAACTGAAAGCAATGGAGACAGAATGTAACTGAAGACCATTTGCTTCCTTCCCTTCACTGGAAAGAAAGTTGTACAGAACAGAGGTTGCTTTGTGGAAGAATACCTTGAATTCATTGGATTAATTTTGGGCCATTTGGTGGAAACAGCTGCAAAGAGAAACCAAGTTTTATCTTTGAAAAACATAAAAACTACATTCCTTATACTCTGACGGATTGATAGTCATATCTACTTCATAGCAGTGAGTCCTTCTGAAATTTTAAAGAATCCTCTTACGTACATAACAGCAATGCTGCCTGTTTAAAAGCCCAGTACTGGAATTAAATGCACGTCCCCTGGAAATAAAGACTATCATGCTGTAAAAAAAGGTGATGTGCAGAGATGAGGTGCCCTCTCAGAAATCATTTTAAGTATACAAGTAGACTGCGAGGAGCCCTCATAAACGGGATTTGTGTCCTTAAAAAGAGGCCTCAATAAAACTTCTCCCCCATCCCTTTCTACCATAGAGGGAGAAGATAGCCCTCTATGAACCAGGAAGCAGTTTCTCACCAAATAACAAATCTGTCAATAACTTGATCTTGGATTTACCAGCCTCCGTAACTATGAGAAATAAATTTCTGTTTTTCATAAGCAACTCAGTCTATGGTATCGTGTTACAACAATTGGTGCTGGTAAGTGGAGAGGTGCTACTAGAGCAAACATCTAGAAATATCTCGTTTTGAAAGTGGATAATGGGTAGAGGCACTAAGAGTTTTGAGGTGCATGCTAGAAAAAGATCAGATTGCCATGGATGGACATTTGGAGGCAACTCTGGTAAGGACTAAGAAAGTTAAGAGGAGAACAACAAGGAAAGCCTCAGTCTTCTTAGAGAAAATCTAAGTAATTATGAGCAGAATGTCATAAAGCAGAGATTTTAAAAATCACTTTTTCTTTAAAAAAGAAGACAGTAAAAATTTTTATTAAATATGATTTGCTTATTTTATTCTGTCATAGAAAGTATTGTCCATATTATCAAATGTTGCAGAAAACTTGAGCAAGATAAAAGTTAAAAAAAAATATAGAAATTCCATTCAATCCAGGGAGAGTATGTAAACCCGGGACAGTCACAAGTGAGCTGAACCTTGAACTGCTTCTTGTCCAGTTTCTCTGCAAAGCCTCACTGAGATCATCAACATTTTAATACAGCAAGCTAAGAAATATGCTGGTCACTCATTTTATAAAGCTAATCCATGTATCAAGTTTAAAATTGCTGGGTTTAATGGAAAGGATGTGACAGTTCCATCCCCACCTACTAACTGTAGAGAAGGTGATAATAACACCTATTTTACAGGCTGTCAGAAGATTAGAGACAACTCATGCGGTATGCTGGTGCTATGTCTGACACACATGAAAGTTAAAAAGAAAAAAAAAAGACTCTATGACTTTTATCACTAGAAAATTACATCCTGGTCCTCAATAGTTTAGTTTCCAAAGAATGTTTTCATTAAGCAATGTTTTATCAAGGATTTCATCTAGCACATAATAGAAATGATATTTCCTCCCCATGGAGAGTATCATCCATTTAGATGAAAATATATAAAAGTGTAATTGCAAGTGTCCGAAATAGGAGGTGCCAAGAACTACAAGTGCTTATAAAGAGAAGCACTAGTATTTAGCATAGTCTCTTGAAAACGCTGGGTACACATTGCTATGTTCTTTGGAGTGAATAAATAAGCAATTCTGCCCATAGACAATTTATTTGCCATAGTCGTTAATAACAGAAGAAAATCATTGTGACTATCAAAATAAGTAAATATTAGTAGTCAAAAGGAAAAAGGAAGGAATCCCTGAAGCAGCTACAGATTTGTCAGTAGGTCTTTTGCTTGGGTTTTCTCTACATTCTCTTTTTCATGTTTAGGTATCCTAACATTATATTCACAAAATTAAATATTTTAAACATATCAAAGTAGGATTGAGCAGAGCATTCAGGGAAAAAAATTAAATAAATTAATCATAAATGGTCACTGCACTATGATTAGATGATCAGGAAGACTAAATAACCTAAGAAAAAAATGCTTATTTGAGGGTTAAGTTCAAAACCCACTTTAAATGATATATATAAAGTACACTTATATTAAAAAACAGTATGAACTGTTCTGAAAATTAAATTTGGTTAATCTGCTCAACTCTTCAGAGTCCCTTGGACTGCAAGGAGATCAAAACAGTCAATCCTAAAGGAGATCAACCCTGAATATTCATTGGAAAGACTGATGCTGAAGATCCAGTACTTTGACAACCTGATACGAAGAGCTGACTCACTGGAAAGGACCCTGATGCTGGGAAAGATTGAAGGCAGGAGGAGAAGGGGACGACAGGGGATGAGATGGTTGGATGGCATCACCAGCTTGATGGACATGAGTTTCAGCAAGTTTTGAGAGATGGTAAAGGACAGGGAAGCCCGGCTTGCTGCAGTCCCCGGGGTTGCAAACAGTCAGACACAATTGAGTAATTGAACAACAACAAATCTGCTCAATAATTTTAAAATAAAGTTTGTATTACCTTCCCAATATTCTTAAATGCAAAAAGAAAACTTAGTCTCTTCTAAAATCTGCCACTGTTCTTTCTCACAATTCCTTTCTTCTTCTTTAAAAAAATAAAATAGGATTTTTTTCAGAAAATAAATAATCATCACAACAGAAGCAAGCCTAAGGTGTTAGGATATTTAATGTTTCTATTCAGCTTTTATTTTTCCTTCACCAGATATGAACAGTTCAGATGAGTTAAGAGCTGATTTTCAAAAAGAAATCTTTAATGCAACTGCTACTTTCCCAAAATACACATTAGTCCATCTAGATTTAAAGAAAAAAAAAATCAAGCATTTTTTTAAAAAGTCATTTTTATAATTTTCAGAGACCAATGTACCAAACAATAAACTAAACACATAGCAACTGTGAGGCAGAAAAATGTCCACCATTGAAAACTCTATTCTTATTTACTACATAAAAAATAACTACCCATTTTCCTTATCCAAGGCAATATATAGGGATCTGTTAGTGGCAGATTCTAGTGTATTTTCTGTATATATAAACTTCTATTATCTTCAGAAAGAGGTACTCTGTTAAGAATTTCTTTTTCATCCTGAAAAATACTTGTGAGGCATAACAAAGAAAACTTTCAAAGGACGCAATATTTAAATATAAAATTTAGTTTTTAAATAAAAACATGTACCTTATGTTTTGCATCCTCAACAATAGTTATTCCAGAATGATAAAATTTCCTGTCATTATCATCATCATCATTTTCCCTTTTGACACCTGGTATTTCTTAGAAATTTTTCATAAGTTTCTGTTATCCTTTTAGCATCCTTTCCTTTGTTTTTGTTGAGAGGCTTTCATGTTTTTCTCTTATATATGTGTATGCAATGCTAATCTAAGAAAATAACTTACATGTAATTTATATTATAGTCTTTGAATACAACTGAAATAGCTAATTGCACATATGTATATAATAAGTATAAAATACTAAGATAAAAGTATTAATTAAAAATGCTACTTATGAATTTTTCTACTTATCTTGCGTGTTACCAAAATGTTGCTTTTGCCTTAATTAAAGCAGAATTTGAAAATGAACAGACATTTTCCAATATTTTGTTTGTGACAGTTTCTTGGGTTGACAGCTCATATTAAGAGAATTTCTTCAAAACTTGTATTCAGTCCAGATTATCTACATAACTTTACAGAACGGTTAAAAACTACAAATTTGGTTAAGGATTAGAGGTCTAATTTTCAAAGGAAATTTTAAATGAAATTATTTGACAATTTTTTTTTCTCCTCAAATAGTTTGATTATCTGCAATATTCAGTACATATGAATTACTTACATTTGCAGGTTTTGAGCTGCATTATAATAAGCCTTCATTTTAATAAACATTAATATTATCAATGTTTACTTAACTATTTCAGTAAATGTTTCATTATGTTTGATTGCAGCTCCATAAAATAATCTCTACTAATGTATCAAGATAATAATTATTTTAATTAAGCAATTAATTTTGGTTTATTTTATTAATAGAGAGCATCATTGGTAGGAGAGAATGTCTAATAAGATTTCAGGAATGAAAAATATGTTGGAAATATTTTTGGAACGGCAATTCAAATATGTAGTTGATGTTTAATTGTGAAGAATAGTTCTGAGACTATTCCCAGATGCCATATTCATAGTAATAAAGCTTCTCATTATGTATCTGTCATCTATTCTCTAGCTCACAGCCTAGAAGATAGATATTATAAAAAGGATATATAGTCTAGATATTAAATATGGTGTAGATTTTGCTGTTGATACAGCAGTCTGCTTAAATGAAAGAGTTAAAGTTAATGATTATGATTTAGCAAGGGTAATTGTTCTTTATTGAAAAGTACTATACCATAATATGCATTGTTCTTTTTGTGAACCAGTTTTATGATTATAAGTAAGAGCTAAAGGGTATATAGCTGTGTATTCCATCTTTTGTCACGGCATGTTGTAAAAGAGGAATAGCAATCACAAATGAAAACCATGTCCCTTATGTTTTTGAAGGAGCTAATGGCACCCTTTGGAGTTGCTAATTGGCAAAAATCTGCAACCACAGGCTTTTGAGGTACGGTTACCATGGCAAATTTGCTTTGTAGTTGGCACTTGTGAATATTTGACTTAATTTTTTTCCAAGTTTAGGGACTGGATGAAAAACATTGTCATTCTTTCACAGACAAGTCATTTTTAAGAAATCTGAAAAATGATTGTCATCACAGTAGTTTTGGGCATTTATAGAAAGGATAAGTGAGCTTATCACAAAACACTTCTTCTAATGTTTGCTAGTTATTTTCTATTTATATTCTTCCTGGAATATATGTAGTCCATAAAAAGATGAGTGGAAAATATTTAAAGACATTCTGTATAATTGTATAAGGTGCGACTATAGGTGATTCAAATTTCCTTTGTAGTAAAAATGCTAAATATCTAGTCCAGAAATAGTGTTTAAAAATTAGAGTCAGTGTTTAATTATTGTGTGATTTATGCATAAAGGTAAATATTAAAATTTTCATCCTTATTAAGTTAAGATTGCTTAGATTTACATTTCAGCAGTAGAATACTAGTTAATTTCCTTCTTTAAACATGTCTTTTTATAGGGTATATTACATGAAGTATGTGATAAAGTGTTCAAATCAGATAGATTCATATGTTTGAATAAGAAATCTACATTTATTTCTATAAAGTAACATATATTTAAAAATAGGAGATTTAAGAAAATATCAAGTAAAGAAAAAATTTAAGAGTGAACAAAATGCTATAATGCAGTAATTCTAATGCATTCATAGAAAGTCAGAACAGTAAGTATATATCTGTATATTCTATTTTCTCCTTTGCATGCCTAGTACCATTTTTCTGTTGTTTCTTGATACCAACACCAAAACAATGATTTTAAATTTTATACTAAGGTGTATAAATGAATCAGATTAAAGGGATAGACAAATGTGAAAATACATTATTAAACAGAAGGCCATATCTGTATTAAGAAAAAGAAATATACGTTGGTGTAAAAAGGTTTCAGATTTTAAGATACTTTGTATCCCTAGAGACATGCAGATTGTCTGATAATCATCCATTTCCACAAAATCTGAAATATTCATATAAATGGAATCAGTTCAGTTCAGTCACTCAGTCATGTCCGAATGTTTGCGACCCCATGGAATGCCGCACGCCAGGCTTCCCTATCCATCACCGACCGCTGGAACTTGCTTAAACTCATGTCCATTGAGTCGCTGATGCCATCCAACCATCTCATTTTCTGTTGTCCCCTTCTCCTCCTGCCTTCAATCTTTCCCAACATAAGGGTCTTTTCCACTGAGTCATTTCTTCGCATCAGGTGGCCAAAGTACTAGAGCTTCAGCTTTAGCATCAGTCCTTCCAATGAGTATTCAAGACTGATTTCCTTTAGGATAGACTGGATGGATCTCCTTGCAGTCCAAGGGACTCTCAAGAGTCTTCTCCAACACCACAGTTCAAAAGCATCAATGCTTCGGCTCTCAGCTTCCTTTATGGTCTAAGTCTCACATCCATTCATGACTACTTGAAAAACTACAGCTTTGACTAGATGGACCTCTGTCAGCAAAGTAATGTCTCTGCTTTTTCATATGCTGTCTAGGTTTGTCATAGCTTTTCTTCCAAGGAACAAGCGTCTTTTAATTTCATGGCTGCAGTCAACAACTGCAGTGATTTTGGAGCCCAAGAAAATTAAGTCTGTCACTGTTTCCATTGTTTCCCCATCTATTTGCCATGAAGTGATCGGACCGGTTGCCATAATCTTAGCTTTAAATGTTGAGTTTTAGATGGCTTTTTCACTCTCCTTTTTTACTTTTATCAAGAGGCTCTTTAGTTCCTCTTCGTTTTCTATTTTCTTAGCATTTTTTTTTTTTTTAGTTCAGTTCAATTCAGTTCAGTTCAGTCATTCAGTCATGTCCGACTCTGCGACCCCATGAACCACAGCATGCCAGGCCTCCCTGTCCATCATCAACTCCTGGAGTCCACTCAAACCCATGTCCACTGAGTCGGTGATGCCATCTAGCCATCTCATCCTCTGTTGTCCCCTTCTTCTCCTGCCCTCAATCTTTCCCAGCATCAGGGTCTTTTCCAATGAGTCAGCTCTTAGCATCAGGTGGCCAAAATACTGGAGTTTCAGCTTCAACATCAGTCCTTCCAATGAACACCCAGGATTGATCTCCTTTAGGATAGACTGGTTGGATCTGCTTGCAGTCCAAGGGACTCTCACGAGTCTTCTCCAACACTACAGCTCAAAAGCATCAATTCTTCGGCGCTCAGCTTTCTTTATAGTCCAACTCTCACATCCATATGTGACTACTGGAAAAGCCATAGCCTTGAATAGATGGACCTTTGTTGGCAAAGTAATGTCTCTGCTTTTCAACATGCTGTCTAGGATGGTCATAAATTTCCTTCCAAGGAGTTAGAGTCTTTTAATTTCATGGCTGCAGTCACCACCTGCAGTGATTTTGGAGTCCAGAAAAATAAAGTCAGCCACTGTTTCCACTGTTTCCCCATCCATTTGCCATGAAGTGATGGGACTGGATGCCATGATCTTAGTTTTCTGAATGTTGAGTTTTAAGCCAACTTTTTCACTCTCTGCTTTCACTTTCATCAAGAGGCTGTTTAGTTCTTCACTTTCTGCCATAAGGGTGGTGTCATCTGCATATCTGATGTTACTGATATTTCTCCTGGCAATCTTGATTTTTAGCTTGTGCTTCTTAGTTTAGTTTCTTTAAAACAGACTAGAACTGAGGAAATACAATCTGATATTCATTATTGAAGTTAACTTTTTAAAAAGCATAAATGATTTTATTTCCTCTAATTTTTTAATTTTTTCTTAATTTCATACACTCAGTGACTGAAATTATATTGTTATTTTTAAAATAGCATTTATTATTGTTCATTTTTCATTTTTTATGAAATTTTAAAAACAGTTGATTAAAGAAAGTAATAATTATTGTTGTATTAGAATTTCTGATTGGTGAATTATTTTTATAAACTTCTTGAAGTTATATTACAAATAAGTGGAAAAAGTAAATTAGAAAAACTGTAAAAGGATTAGATTTTCAGAATTATACTTTGAAAACAATCAAAATAATAATATAAGCAGTTTGTAGCATTACCTTAAATGTCTTGAGAAACTGACAGGGAGTCCTGAGTAAAAATAGTAATGATCGTGAGTTTGTACACTTCATGAAAATGTGAACAATTTGTTACTTGTATTTTATCCTTTCGGGTATAGTCTAGTGTCTTCCTATTAGGTCTTCAGTAAATCTATTTAAAATTAGGCTTTTTCTTTTTTTTCAATAGCTTGGGTAATAATTTATGGTTTACTTTTAAAAGAAAGAACTCTTAAAATATTTTTAGAGTATTTAAAGTTATATATCTATGAGGGTGTATTAAAAAGCAGAAACATCACTTTGTCAAGATATGTCCATGGACAAAACTCTAGTTTTTTAATATTCATGTATGAATGTGGGAGTTAGATCATAAAGAAAACTGAGCACTGAAGAATTGGTGCTTTTGAACTGTGGTGCTAGAGAAGACACTTGAGAGCCCCTTGGACAGCAAGGAGATCAAACCAGTCCATTCTAAAGGAGATCAGTCCTGAATATTCATTGGAAGGACTGATGCTAAAGCTCTAATACTTTGGCCACCTGATGCAAAGAGTTGATTCATTGGAAAAGACCCTGATGCTGGGTAAAATTAAGGGTAGGAGGAGAAGGGGATGACATCACCAACTTAAGGACATGAGTTTGAGCAAACTCCAGGAAATAGTGAAGGACTGATGCTGAAGCTGAAGCTCCAATACTTTAGCCACGTGATGAGAACTGATTCATTGGGAAAGATCCTGATGCTGGGAAAGATTGAAGGCAGGAGAAGTGGACAAAATGATTGGATGGCATCACCGACTCAATGGACATGAGTTTGAGCAAACTCCAGGGAACAGTGAAGGACAGCAAAGCCTGACATGCTGAAGTTCATGGGGTTGTAAAAGTGTCAAACACGATTTAGCGACTGAACAATAACAGCCTGCGAGGGTATTGCTGAGAAATCAGTTCCTCCTTGAATGACTTCATAATATTTAAGAAAATAAATGAGATTGAATCTGGGAGATGTCCTTTCTGAAAATGATAAACTAGATATTTGCTTATTCTGCAATACCTTTGAGGCTTAGGTTTTTCATCCATAAGTTGAGAGAATACATTATACTTACAATACTGGATTGTTGTGAGGGTTAAATACGTTAAGAAGTCTAAAGAGGCTAAAGTTTAAATCTAGCTGAAAGCCAAATTTCAAAATGTTTGGCAAAGTCAAGGAACTATTAATTAATTTACTGGACAATATTTTTTTTCAAAATAAAATGAAATTATGTTTTACTTGAACAGTTCCAGAACATTCTATAAATTTATGGTTCAGAGAATTTAGAAGTGCAGCTTTTAAGAATTTAGCTGTTTCTAAGTTTTTTGAAAAGTAAGTTTTAACAAAACTTTTACTATCAACCACATTTTTCTATATGAACTATATTAACAGTATAGGCTCAAGGAATGTTATAGCAAAAATGAGACTAAGTAACATGTACTATAGCCCTGTGGTTTGCATTGAAGTTTACATTGATTTTTGATGTGTGATTCATTTAATTTTTACCACGGCAATCATGGATTAAAAACAATACAAATTAGAATTCTGAGTCCTCAACTTTTGTGTTTCTTGGGGTATGTGGGTGTCTTTAGGTATCTTGCTGAAGTCCTTTGACTATAGATAAATTAAGAACAATAAATTTTCTATGTGTACACTAACATGTATTATTTATATTAAATATCTGCAAGATAAATACAAACATTCACTTAATGGCAATTATATGTCTATTAATGAGTTTATTCCTGCTGCACCCTGGGGATGAGGAACCAACATTCTCTTGCTGGGTCTTGCTTCTGTTCCGCACGGTACTGCCTCTCCATCAATTCTTCTGGGCCTACAGACCTACAGGGTAGGCTCTCAAGGAGTTTGCATAGTCAGTAATAAACTTGGAGAGACGTTTTCATAGAAATATCATCTAAAAGGAGCCCAAGGCAGTGATATTCTCAGTGAATATATGTGCAAGTTTTATATTCTTAAGCAACAGAGGTTTAGATAATAATGTAGGCTTTTCTTCTAAAGAAATCTTCTCCTAAAGATTATTGTGGTGGATGTCAAAGTTAGATGTCCATAATAATACTATTGAGAGATCAGCTCCTTACTTCAGGTTCTTTTATAACATTGAGCATATGAGATTGAGATTGAGTTTGGGGGCCAGTTTCCTGAAAATAAATCTTTCTCTTTAGAGTCTAGGCATGTGTCCAATGCATTTTACTCAGAAGCTTTAGCACTCCCTGAAGAAAAATGTACTAAGGGCTTAATTTATGAACTAAGGTAATCATTCCTGGATCCCCAGCTAGTTCAGTGGTAAAGAATCCACCCACCAATACAGGAGACATGGCAGGAGCAGGGGGTTTGATCCTTGGGTTGGGAAGATCCCCTAGAGAAGGAAATGGCAATCCACTCCAGTACTCTTGCCTGGGAAATTCCATGGTCAGGAGTCTGGTGGGCTACAGTCCATAGCGTCACAAAAGAGTCAGAAACAACTAAGTCAGTGACTAAGCAACAGCAACAAAATCATTCCTCATGTTTTCTCAATTTAGAATAAATGGATTTTATAATAGACAACCTCCCAGTCCTTTGCCAAATGACTTCTTTAGGGTATGTTTCACAGAATATGTCCAGCAACGTCTGCCTCTGAGCTTGATTTCACTTTCAGGGGCGACTTCAGTTTCCATAAGATATACTAGTGTTTGGGCCCATGACACAAATTTAACTTATATGTCTAGGCTTGTTTAAATTCACTTATATTCAAACTGGAAGTCAGATAATAAATGGCTTAATGATACATCAAAACCATCTTTCTACCTCATGATTTTGTGTTTACATGGAATAGAGCATTATTTTTATATTTATCATTTATTTGTAAGGGAAATATATGAATTTGACACATTTACTTTGTCAACGTGAGTGAATCTATAGCAGAATATAGGCCAAAGACCCTCACCTTTCTAGATGACTGAACTGCAACTTTAAGCCACTAATAGCAATGGATCAAGTTGAATTTAGTGTTCAAGAAACTGAAAGCCACAAAACCACATCAAGTGCTATTGATTTTCCTTAAGTGCTGAAGCTTTTAAAGGAATCTTACAAAGAAATGTATTGTATAGGACTACGTGCCATCAGTTTTGCTGAATTTTGAAAGTTGGATACAATTTGGGAAAACTAAACAAATGAGGGGAATTTGGGGGTTAATAAAAGTCAAGTTTCCAGAGAATTGTTTGGTGGGAAAATGTGAAAGCAGCATGACCATTCCGCCTTACTGCAGGGGAATGGGAGAAGCCAGAGATTCTATTAGATGCTGTCATCAGGGATAACAGGAAAAAGTCTAAGATAACACATGAGCAGTCATGCTTCACTACTCTGCAAACACAGGGGATGTGGCTGGTTCACCTATCATGTTCATGTGCTCCAGAACAGCATCAGACATGTGCATGACAAAAGCATCACACACAAGGCTCTGCATTTACAAATACTATCACCATGCTAAATGATCAGTTTCAACTTGCTATTATATAAGCTCCCTTTTTCCTGACAATTTACTCTATACATATCACCTAATACATTTCATGGAATATACATGTCCAAGGCCAATAAACAAATCATCTAAATGTAAATTCAAGATGCTTAAACTGTGATCTGATGATGCCTAAGGTTAAAATGTATTTTACTTCAAGAATTCAAACTCAAGAAAACATTCACAGGAATCAAAATGAGTTGTGTCACTGCCTTTCATTTGGCTTATATATATGTTTACAGTGCAAAGTTACAAAATAATGATGGACCCTAACACTAAAGCAGATAAGCCTAGAATAAAAGCATAACTAATTTTTCCTGGGCAAGGAGGAAATAGGAAATTTATCATTGAACCTCTTCCTCTATTTAATTTTTGTGCATAGTAGATGATAACTGGAGACCTATTCTGATCTTCTAACTTCTCATTTATAAACTGTTGATATTGAAATACTTTTTGAATTTAAAAATTCAGATTTTTGCACCTTTTTCATAAAATAAATTTTGCTTGATTTTTCTCCTTGACTTGATTAAGCAAATTTACAGATATTGCATTTTTATTTTAAATTAAAGGTTTGTGAAACTCTGCTTTGAACAAGTCTGTCTGCACTATTTTTCCAATAGAATTTGCTCACTTCATGTCTCTGTGTCACATTTTGGTAATTTTTGGAATACTGCAAACTTTTTCATAATTAGCATATTTGTTATGGTGCTCTGTAATCTGTGATCTTGGATGTCATTATTGCAACAAGATTATGACTTGACAAAGGCTTGGATGATGGTTAGCATTTTTTAGCAATAAAGCACTTTTTCACTAAGGTATATACATTACTTTTTTAGACATAATGCTATTGTAAAGTTAGTAAATTAAGGCCTAGTATAAACTGACCTTTATATGTAGTGGGAAACCATTACATAAAATTTATGTGACTCACTTGAATGCAGAGGTGTGGCACCAAACCCACAATATCTCGGAGATATGCCATGGTTTCAGATCTGTGATAAACTCTCTGTAACATGTAAATTAAGAACTTTAGTTAATGTTTTATTATTCCTTAACAGGAAGTAGGGGGACTTGGAGAGGAAAATAGAACACATTTTCACCTTCTTACATTACTGATCTTAAGATATCAAGATTCTTAATATCTGACCACATTATCTGCAGGCATTTTTAGACTTAAGTCTTAGACATCTTTATAAATACTGCCGGAGTCCCGCTCCAGCTGGTCCAGGGGTCCCCAAAGGATGAATGGCGTCGGCGAAAAGAAAAGAAAGGAGACAGAAAGCTTTTGATGGCCCAAAGACCATAATCTTTATTGCTTTAGTCTCTATTTATACAGCACATGATCTTCTACGTAATGATTCTTACAATATTTTTCCATTCAGATCAACATCCCCTGATTCTAAGATGTGTTAAAAGTTTTTTCCTAGTCTATTGTCACATTTTGGTTACATGTTTACCCCGAAACCTATTTTTATTTTACTAAAACATTATCTATAAATCATATTATTCCATCTACTTATTCTGTACAGCCTGCTACTACAGTGAGTACAGCGTCTTGCTTCAGTGAATAAAAACTATACCAGTGGCTAAGGGCAAAGTTTTTCATAGTACAGCCATTGTCAGTGGTGGCTTGTTTACCATCTACCCACATACCACATGACTATTTCTGGCAAGGGGAAGTCTTTTGCAGTTTACCTAGAAACTATTTACAATACAATTTATATATTTCTTTTCCGTTTATGCTTAGATTCTGAGGGGAAAAGGCAATTGGCTTAGTTTCTGTAATTTTCCCTGATACATGACCCAAGTTTTCCAGTCATCAATAACAATCTCCTCATGAGGCCAGGTCACAATAGGCTTAGGGCTTGTTTTCCAAGTGATCATGGCCTTATTCCCCGGCTGAATGTTAGGGACCTACCAGTCAGGGGCCTCAGTAAGTGTAATGATTTTTGGAATGTTTCTCTGGGGCAAGGGATCATTTTTCTTTCTCCTGTACTCTCATGACCTCATCATGGAAGCCCCTACAACTCCAGCCATCAAAGAATGAAACAGAGTTAGCCACAACAAAAGCATAGAAACAGGAAGGAGTGAAGGTTCCAATCCAGGAGAGAAACCGCTTTGCAGTTTCTTTTTAAGTGGTGCCGTGACTTTGTCGTCCGGCAGTAGTTCCAGAACGGCTCCCAACAAAATACTGTTATCATATACATGCAATACTTCAGGTAGAGCTCTAGTTTAAAATATATTCATTGTTTCTGTGAAACTCAAATTTAACTGTATTTTTTATTTGCTAAAACTGATTACCTTTATATTAGTTTCATAGATCTACTGCCTTAGTCCATTCAGGCTGCTAAAACAAAATACCATAGCCTGGGTAGCTTATAGAGAAAAGAAATTTATTTGCCACAGTTTTGGAGTTTGGAAAGTAAATGTTAAGTTGCCAACATGGTTGAGCTCTGTGCCTGTTGAGGGAACATGCTTCTTGGTTCATGGATGGCTATCTATTTGCTGTAACCTCACTTGACAGATGTGACCAGGGAGCTTTCTCAGGCCACTTTTATAAGATCATTAATCCCATTCATGAAGGATCAGTCCTCATTACTTAATCCTTTCTGAAAGGCTCCGTATCCTAATACCCTCACCGTGGGGATTAAGTCTCAGCATATGAATTTTGGGGGGACACACAATTTAGACAATAGCAGCTACCATAACAAAGTACCACAAACTAGATAATTAAGTAAAACAGCAGAAACATATGAGAATTCCAGAGTCTGAAAATCTAGACTCAGAAGTCTGAAATCAAGGTGTAGAGAGGGTCATTCTCCCTCTGAAAACTGCAGTGTTGCCCTTCTTGGCTACTGGGGTTTGCTGGGTATCTTCAACATTTCTTGGCTTGCAGCTGCAACATTACAGTTTCTTCTATGACACAACGTGACGTTCTCCCTTTGTGTGTCTGCCTCTGTATATCTTCTTTTCTTATAAGCATACTACCCTCTTCCAGTATGACTCTGTCTTATATAATTACATCTTAAATGGCCCTATTCCAAGTACAATTGAACAACACAAGTATGAAAAGTGAAGATCCACTTACATGCAGATTCATTTCACTAAATACGTACTACAGTACTACACTCTCCACAATTGGTTGAACCACTGGATGTGGAAACAGATACAGACAGCTGACTGTAAAGTTATGTGTGGATTTTTGGCTGCACAGAGGGTAGGTGCCCTCAGTTCCACATTTTTCAAGTGTTAACTATAAGGTCACGTTATGATGTACTGAGAATTAGTACCTCAACATATATTTTCGGGGATACAATTCAATCCAGGTAACACTCTTTATAAAGTTATTTCTCTTTATAGAATAGAATGTGGCTAGTTATTTGGAATTAAGCAACAACAATCATCTGTTAGAAACAGCTCAGTCTCCACCTGTATACCAAGATGGTAAATATGAAGGAGTTACAGTGCTTCTGAATAGTAAATTGACTCATGTGTTTTATTCAAAGTAATCAACATTACTTTTAAGGGATTCATTAACACTAGTTAGTATTTTTTAAATAAGGAAACACTTAATAAGTAAAGAAGTAAACATTTCTATTTTACCAATCCAAAGCTAAAAAGATTGAGTGGTTTCATTGGTTTCTACATCATTTTGTTAGGATTAACTTTCATTTATTAAACAGTTATTGAGAGCTATATTTCAGGTATTGTGCTAAATAAAAAGGATGATGATATGAACACTATCTCTTACTTCTAGTCTGATGGGCAAAATAAATGGATAAATAGCAAAAACATAATAAATCAAATGTCATCACATATATATCAATACATCATAAGAGGATCAACAGAAAAAAAAAGTCCTGTCTTTCAGTGCGCCCCTCTTACAGCAGCTTCCATCAAATTTGACTTCTGAGACTCAGTTCTAAGTAAATAACTGAAAATATAGAAAATGTAAAAACAATAAATAAGCTTATTGCTGAGAATAAGCAATTCTTATCACGGAGAAACAATCTGAAATAAGCGTATGCTTTAGTAAATATAAGACACTTACTTGCTTTACTTTGCATATCAAAACATAAAATCATGGGTAAATTTGGATAATGACAGGACTACAGTTTTGTTTTTACCTGAAAATCATGAATAATATGTTTCTTTTTATTTACTTTTCCAAAATTTCTATAGCATTTTGTTATATGTCACATGGTTAGAAAAAAATATGTTCAGTTAGAAATTTTACAGGTATAAAAATTTTATAACCAAAAAATTGCAAAAATGCAGTTTCTGTATAAACATTTGTTGTAAATAGTATATTTGAATTAAAGTACTAAAGCCTTCAAGAAATAATACTGTATTTATAATATTTCATGTTGCTTTGGAACCAGTTATTTTGGATATTCTAGCAGTACATTTAATGAAACAAAATGTATCCTAAATAAAGATGATCTTTCCTTGCAGAGAGCAGGAATAGCATATATCAGTGCAAAGCAATTCACTAATGGAATTTTCCCATTATAAATGGGAAAAACTTAAACTATTTCTAAATCATCTTTGCATTAACTAAATAGCATTTAGATTTTTCCACTCAATATTCCTTTCATTATGAATATAACTAAAGAGAGAAAGGTGAACTGTGATGCCAACATGATAAATGTTTAAGGTTAATATGTCACTTTGTGTATTTATCCCTATCATTCTTGATCTTTTGTATATGATTCACTGTGCCAATGTCTGTCTGTCTTGAAATACCATTATTCTCAACCTCTTTATAATGCAGTTGACAGGAGCATAGCATTTTTTTAACACCAAGAATACTTAATAGTATCCCTTTGTGTGATACTATTAAAATATGCTAACCAAGGTAAATTTGAAGAAGAATACAAAGACACTTTGAAAGGTTATAATCTATGATGATTCACAGCTTTAGAGTTGGTTTAATTGAATTAATTGTTGCTTAGAAGAAGAATCTGAGGAATAAAGAACACAATGACTGAACGTTTTCATGGAAAAAAATTGACCTTTTCAATATTAGTGCCTTGATTCATAGAGTATTCTTTCTCCCACAACAAAAGAATCTTACAAGGAAAAGGTAGAAGTGATATTTGAAAATAAAGAAAAATCTCTGAAGAAATGGAAACTCCCACATATAATAGGAATCAGAAAGAATTACTAGCATATGAATCTGTGTGCAATAAAAATTTTAATGTATATGTACATCTTTAAAATTAAGATTACATTATATTGTATTCTTTTTTCTTAATTTATACTAATTAATTTATAATAAGATGATCAGAGAAGGGCTTTATTCAATGATATCACTGGTCTAAAAAAGAAATTAATTTTTTCCTTTCCTTCTGTTTTGTAATTCAAAGTAACTGTTTTATGAATTTATATTTTTAACTCAGTTACCTTAATCTATATCTTCATTAAACACATTCCATATGTAATCATAAGACAGAAATTAAACCACACACCACATGAATGTTGACAAGAAGACATTCAGAAGAAAGATTTATTCTAGCTTAATGGAGCAGGGAAGGCTACACAAAAGAGGTGACAGTCAAGTTGAGTGGAATAGCTTGTAATTTCAAAAACACACCGCGCATTTTTATAACTCTTAAACTTGACAATGGCTATTTGATCCTGAAATTCCTAACTTCCAGTGTCTTGTATTCTAGTCAAATCTCTACTTCTAATTCACAACCTCAGCTGTCATCTTCTCTGTGAAGGTTTTTCTAACCTTTTCAAATCAAATTAGGAATTCATCCTTCGAATGTTTCCTTACCAATTACCCACAGTAGCTCCTAAACAGAATTTACTATATGTGTGGTAATATTTTATGCTTGAATCATTTATGACAGAATGAATTCTTTTTGTCAGGGTTAATATTCTTTGATATTATATTGTTAGTGATGTATAGTTGTTATTCAAATAAAACTGGAGGTTAAAAAAAAAAGAAAATTCATGTAAAGATATTACCTTAAGATTTAACAAGTTACTTTATCCTGTTTTTGCTTTAAGTTTACAATGCTGTTCATCATATGGGTGAGAATCTTTATTCTGAAAAAATGTATTTTAACCATTTATGTTACATAAAGTAATCTGATTTGACAATAGTAAAAGGGTAATTTAAAACAAAGCACATTTGACCCAAATCAGTAGACCTCTTAGTTGTGAAAATAGGAGAGTGTGAAGAGATAACAGTGGAAGTTTGGGACTAACATGTCCACACTGCTGTCTTTAAAATAAATAACCCAAAGAACCTATTGTATTAAAAAAAAAAAATCATTAGGGACAAGAGAATGATATAGATGAAATGAGATTGGCAATGTGTTGATAATTCTTGAAGCTAACTGATGGACTCATGCGAATTTATTGTACTACTACTCCCACTTTTGCATAGGTTTGAAATTTTCAAAAATAAAAAAGTTTTCAATTTTTTTTAAAAAAAGAGAAAAAAAAAGAAGGATCTCAAATGCCAGTATGGATTCTAATGCATCTTGAATACAAACTGACAGGTAAACTTTAGTTTAGAATTGAAAACGAATTGTAACTGGAAATGAGCAATTAAAATTCACCTGGCATTTGGCATTTGCAATTAATTCTGATTTTGTTACTAAATAATAGCATCAAAAATAATAATTGCAAAGAGCAAAAAGTTCCTATACGTAATAATTCTTAACAGTAGATGTTATTAAAAGCAGGCAGGTACTAAGATATCTGTAAAGATTATTATTTATATTGATCAGTTGATTTTTTTCTTAGCATTAGAGGAAGCAGTCCCATATTTTGATATAATTATGCTATTAATCAATATTTTGATCCCAAACTTATCATCCTCATGAAGACCATTTGTGTTTTGCTAGCAAGAAGGAATATAAAAATGTCAGTGATAAGAAGAAATAAGATACTCCATAAATTAAAGAAAAAGTACACAAAATGTCAGAAAGGAGAGAAAAATAAAGGAAAAAAAACCTCTCATATTATAGATCAAATGCAGACAGAGGTTAGAATTCTCAGCATCTCAAGATTCTAGAGATCATACATCTAGATGCTCTTCTATCTGTTCTTCAGGCATAAAGGAATTAAAAACAATAAAATGTATTGACGTTGGTTTTGGGGAGGAGGCACTAGAAACTTTGAAAATAAATTCATTTCATAGTTCAAGCTTTCAGTATAAGTCAGCTTTTACTTTGGGCTTCGCTGGTGGCTCAGTGGTAAAGAATCTGTCTACAGTACACAGGAGATGTGGGTTCAATCCTTTCAATCTGGAAGATCTCCTGGAGGAGAAAATGGCACTCCACTATCCTTGCCTGGAAAGTCCCATGGACAGAGGAGCCTGGTGGGCTACAGTCCATAGAATCACAAAGAGTTGGATACAACTGAGTGACTGAGCACACACAGTACAATTTTTACCTTACAGTTTATTAGAATGGTCTGATTAGTGGATTTTAACAATAAATTTATCTTCAATACATTTAAGTCCAGGTATTGGAGTCTGTAAAAATAAAGATATTTTCTACATAAGTTTTTTCTGCTATATTTTTCAAATTTTAGCTGCAGAATTTCTGATCAATTTTTAATATTTTTCTCTATAAGTTTATTGAGCACCTAGTCCATTTCAAATGTGCTGTGCCAGATGGTATGGATAGCAAAACCACATACCCAATTTCCATAGAAATTCCACAACTTACTGAGTAAGAGATATGCATAGCCTCAATTACTGCATATTGTGATAACTGTAAGTCAGAGTATCTTTTTCTTTCTTGACTAAGTACTAACTACCTAGAAACTAATCCAGCAGTTGGGGAAATATGAACACTCCAATCAGTAAATGCCTAATTTTCACCATGCAGTATATATTTATCAAAGATGGGCACTGATTTTAATAGCCCTTAGAAGACTTGTTTTTAACAAAATAAGCTTTCTTTTATAATACAGGCACATCTGTATTAGAGGTACTTTGGGCCCCAGACCACTGCAAAAAGTAAATATTGCAATAGAGTCACACAATTTTTTTGGTTTCCCAGTGCATATAAGTGAAGTGAAGTCACTCAGTAGTGTCCGACTCTTTGAGACCCCATGGACTGTTGCCCACTCAGGCTCCTCAGTCCATGGAATTTTCCAGGCAAGAGTACTGGAGTGGGTTGCCATTCTCCAGGGATCTTCCCGACCCAGGGATTGAGCCCGGGTCTCCCGCATTGCGGGCAGACGCTTTACAGTCTGAGCCACCAGGGAAGCCCAGTGCATATAAAGTTATGTCTATATTATCCTGTAATTTATTAAAAGTACAATAACATTCTGTTTAAAAAAACAATGTAATACCTTAATTAAAAAAATACTTTATTGTTAAAGAAATAGTAACAATCATTTGAGCTTTCAGTGAGTCATAATAGTTTTCAATAGCAACATCCAAGGTCATTGACCATAGACCACCATAACAAATATAACAATAATACAAGTTTGAAATAAAGCGATAATAACCAAAATGTGGCAGAGACAAATGCTATTGGAAAAAATGGCACTAATAGACTTGCTTGATGTAGTTGCCATAAGCCTCCAATTTGTAAAAATCTCAGTATCTGTGAAGAGCAATAAAATGAAGCATAATAAAACAGGGTTCTGATTTTGTTTTAATGGAAAGCATTTTATTCTCTGTGGAAGAGAAGAAAGTTTTCCTTTTATTCTTCCTTTTACTATTTTTCTATATTCTTTCTTTCTGTTTCCCATTATTGTGTGTATCCCACCTTAGCTGATATGCTAAAACTTAAGACTTAGTTCATCTAATGAAAAACATTAATATTCAACATTTAAGTCGTAGTAGGATAGAAACTTATATGCAGAGTACATCATGAGAAACGCTGGGCTGGAAGAAACACAAGCTGGAATCAAGATTGCCGGGAGAAATATCAATAACCTCAGATACGCGGATGACACCACCCTTATGGCAGAGAGTGAAGAAGAACTAAAGAGCCTCTTGATGAAGGTGAAGGAGGAGAGTGAAAAAGTTGGCTTAAAGCTCAACGTTCAGAAAACTAAGATCATGGCATCTGGTCCCATCACTCCATGGGAAATAGATGGGGAAACAGTGTCAGACTTTATTTTTTTGGGCTCCAGAATCACTGCTGATGGTGACTGCAGCCATGAAATTAAAAGACGCTTACTCCTTGGAAGGAAGGTTATGGCCAACCTAGATGGCATGTTTAAAAGCAGAGACATTACTTTGCCAACAAAAGTCCGTCTAGTCAAGGCTATGGTTTTTCCAGTGGTCATGTATGGATGTGAGAGTTGGACGGTGAAGAAGGCTGAGCGCCGAAGAATTGATGCTTTTGAGCTGTGGTGTTGGAGAAGACTCTTGAGAGTCCCTTGGACTGCAGGGAGATCCAATCAATCCATTCTAAAAGAGATCAATCCTGGGTGTTCATTGGAAGGTCTGATGTTGAAGCTGAAACTCCAATACTTTGGCCACCTCATGAGAAGGGTTGACTCATTGGAAAAGACCCTAATGCTGGGTAGGATTGGGGGCGGGAGGAGAAGGGGACAACGGAGGATGAGATGGTTGGATGGCATCACCGACTCGATGAACATGGGTTTGGGTAGACTCCGGGAGTTGGTGATGGACAGGGAGGCCTGGCGTGCTGCAATTCATGGGGTCGCAGAGAGTCGGACACGACTGAGCGACTGAACTGAACTGAACTGAGGATAGAAAATTTAGTTTGTAGAAACATCATTGTAATTAAGATTATGATGAAAAAAATCCCAGAGATTTTAGTAACATTTTTTTTTTTATATCAGTGTATGTTATTTAGTCGCTCAGTCTTGTCTAACTCTTTTGTTACCCCATGTACTATAGCCTCGCAGGCTCCTCTGTCCATGGGATTTTCCAGGCAAGAATACTGGAGTGGGTTGCCATTTCCTTCTTCAGGGAATCTTCTTGATCCAGAGATTGAAACTGTGTCTGCTGCGGATCCTTTACCATTGAGCCACCAAAGAAGCCTGCTATCAGTGTATAATTGTGTGCAAAGCAAATCTCTGTGTAATAACTGGGAGCAATTTTTAATGGATCATTGCCTTGAGCCTTTTGTTTCTTAAAAAATATCAGTTTCAATGAAATATCAAAACCCCTAAAGCAACGTTTTTCTATTTCTTTCTCTTTAACAAATTTTCACAATTCACTGCCTGAAGTGATAACTTTTACCTGTAGAGTCATCCTCATTTTCATTTTAATCATAGATCTCTCACATCTTTTTGGCCAAATAAGAACAGGGTAAATCAGTCAAAGAATTTAAATAACAGACAAAATAACCTATCTTGTTTTTGAATTATAATTCTACGAGTCATTTGTGGAAGGTATTATGAATCACTAGTTCCCAAGTTTATTTTCTATAGTATTAAAAATTCTGGGTGAATTCTGCCTATCACATATTTTAGTCAGTAACTAGGCCCAAACTCACAATTTTTACTTAATAAAAACACTCATTCTATGTTCAGTTTATGTTGTTAAGCTATTTAATTACTTGGCAGTTACTATTAAAATGGTAAGGTAATCTTCAAAATTCAAAGATCATTATGAAAATTTTCACTTGTAAGCTTCATAAGGAGTCATTCTTTAACATATTTTAAAATACAGTTTTAACTTCTCAATTAAAAACATGAATCTTTTGAATAATGCAATGATTTTATTAAAAAGTTACCCTAAGTACTAGCAATTTAAACTGCCCTAAGAACATTTAGTTCTAGGTTCTCATGATACTTTTATTTCTGCAAATAAGACTTCAGGAAAGAATTATTATTTTAGATTTTTGAATACGCATGTATTTCAATAGGATGAATATATGACTAAGGAAATAAAGTAGATATGAAAAATGAAGGCTGTCTAAAAGCTCTTCTCCCTCAAAGGAATCAATATACCTTTGTTTGATGTCTCATTTAATACAAATCCAAAGGCTTTTCTTAGATTACATGTGAGAACAAATTAATTAATGTACTTTAGACTTTACAAGTTAAAATCAAAGTTTCTGAATTTTATGATATAACTTTTAATATTTTAGCTATTAAAATTAATACTGCTTTCTATGTTATCTTTCATATGTTACAAAATATGTGATTTCCTTCTATACTCAGACATTTTGCAGTATCAGTACTTGAAGTTTTATATAATGAAAATCTTTTTACAAATATATCTGCTACAATATGACTATATTTATACACTGGGATAAGTGATTAAACATTTCTAGTAAAAAGTTGAAACAATATCTTCAAATTAACTTGTCGAACTTCACTTCAATGATTCAAATTGAATACACATTTCCCTCACAGTATATATATATATTTTTATCTGAAGTCCATGGGTTTTACCTCTCAGATGTTCCAGGATATTCTAAAATCGTTAATATTTATTTAGGATAACACTCTGGGAGTTGGTGATGGACAGGGAGGTCTAGCGTGCTGCGATTCATGGGGTCGCAAAGACTCGGACACGACTGAGCGACTGAACTGAACTGAATTTCATCCTAATCAAAAACCCTCATGAAACGTGTCTGCTGCTGCTAAGTCGCTTCAGTCGTGTCCGACTCCGTGCGACCCCATAGACGGTAACCCATCAGGCTCCCCCGTCCCTGGAATTCTCCAGGCAAGAATAATGAAGTGGATTGCCATTTCCTTCTCCAATGCATGAAAGTGAAAAGTGAAAATGAAGTCGTTCAGTCACATCCGACTCTTCGCGACCCCATGGACCGCAGCCTACCAGGCTCCTCCGTCCATGGGATTTTCCAGGCAAGAGTACTGGAGTGGGGTGCCATTGCCTTCTCTGAAACGTGTCTAAAGGAGGTACAACTGGGAAAAAATGAGAAAGCGATATTTCATGTTAAAGCTACAAAACAATCAATAATACACTCAAATATACTCATTGTACTAATGTTTAATATCAAACATATGCTTATATTAAAATATAAAGTTCAGAGAAGTTGAGTGTCAATGTTTTGTAAAATATGCTATGATATATGGTAAATAATACAAAATAGCATGAATATCTTAAAAAAACAAATATATAGGAGATATATAAATAGTTAATAAAGCAGTGTTCACATGTGATATTTTATTAAGCTCAAATACTGCATGGTAGTATTTGTTTTCTATTATTTTTGCCACTAATCCTTTTCTAGACACAAAGTCACTAAAAATCAGAGGGATTAATAACAAGCCTAAAGTCAGCAAACTATTGTTAATAGTATAATGTAATGAAGACAGAGAATTTTAATAAAGCACATATAGCTTTAAGTCTCTATTTACTACCTACAAAATAAATTCCAGAAACAGAAGGGTCTTAGTTGATTTTGTCCATTGGTGATAAGCATATGCCTTGAGCAGCCCAAACTCTAGGGAAGTACTAAGAAGACAGATGTTGAATGACTGTACCTGTGTTGGTTGGGCATGTTAATTGCTTTCTCTTTGTATTGAAGTTATTAATGACTCCTACTGCATTGACTTGTAAGAATTAAGTAAGGCAATACAAGAAATGCATCTAGAAACCGCTCTGTTAGTGGAGTTTGAAAGAAATTGATACATTGGTTCTGGGTATGTATTTTGATAGGAAATCCATGCTCTCATCTAAAGGCATTACTAAAAAATAAATTTATGTCCCAGGATAGGTCAGAATAAGGTAATACATTTAAGCAGATTTTTTACTGGCAACCTTCAAATTATAAGAGAAAATGCCTTTTTTGCTTATGATATTTGATGGATCCTTTTGAAATTGATGAATATTAATGAGTTAACTAAGTGAAGGGAATTGTTAACTTTTTACCATCATTAATTCTCCTCCTTTTACAGTTTCTTGTGTCCACGTTAAAAATGTAAAAAGAAAACTGGTGACATTAGTTCTAAGAATATATTTTAGTTAAACAAAAATCCTACTTGCTATTTTAGTATTTACTCAGCAAAATATCATCATGACATTTGATGGTGTTTTTTTTTTTTTGTATCTTAAATTTTCATCAAGAAATAAGTCATCTGTATTCAGATTTCATAAAATCTAGATGAAAAATTAGATTCACCTATTCAGTATGTTCCAAACATACTTAAAAGGTTTTCAATAGTTAAATAGAGCATCAGTCTTAAATTTAAACCAAGTTACTTAAAATTAAATATAGTTAAATTGTACCACTCATATTTCAAGTGCCCTATCATAACATGTGGCTTGTGGTTATTATACTGCAAAGTATAGATATTAATAGAGAACAAGACAATTAGAAAACAGATGTTTAAAAATCATACTTTGAATGAATATAAGGTTTTTAAAAAGATGTCACTTAATATCAATAAAACAATTCTATTAAGATGTTACTTAATAGAAATAGAATTTCTCTATTCATATTTTTCATGTAAGCTATTTATGCTAATATTTTCTAAAGAGTAGCAATTTTGCCTCATCTGATTTATTCAGCCCAAAGCTTTGACTCCTTCTCCAAATTATACAAAGGAATATTTTTGATGATGATGTATAACTCGTGCTTCCCCTAAGCTAGTCCATTGTATTTATTTTAATAGATGAGTACAACATTTTTCATGTGTGTGAGTGTATTAGGAGGTACTTATTATTAGGGCTCCAAAAATGAAAAACTGAAAGATGTTAAAACATTATATAGCCACTACATTGTGAAATCAACATATTGCACAAGAAAAGGTAGATTCATGTTTGATAACATCTTTTGTATTCAAAATTAAAGCTTATCTGTCTCTGTCATAATTTAGTAGCAAATGCTATAATAATTGATGGACATGGAAAAGTAAGCACATTTTTTAACCTGCCAAAAAGAAAAATGATGAAAGTTAATCTAGGAAGCACAACTAATTCACATTAATTATTTTAGACTTTGCCATTATTGATTATTATGTTTATGGGTATCTGTGAATCTAGCATTCAATTTCAAGTGTCAAATTTGATGCTGAGCCAAGTTTGATCTCATTTTTTCTGTCTTTGCATGATAACATCTTAAGCAAATTTGTTCTATTTTGACATCATAAAAACATATGATAAATTTTGAAACTTGAGTGAGTAGAATATATAGTTGTTGTTGCTTGACAAGTGGAGGTTAGAATTGTAACAGAGATGATTGTTCATTTACTTACAAATTTCCTCATTCTTAGGCAAGTGAGCATTCTAAAGGCAATATAACTACTCACAAATTAGTGTATAGTCTGACATTTCTTAAGTAATTCAAAATGGAATTCTGGAGTTAGTAACTTTCAGTAGGATCCAATTATATACTTTTCACTTTTTATAAAAGTATAAGTGAGAATTTAAAGAGCAGTATGACTCCTAGGTAGAACAAAAAGTAGGGTGAAAACTATTACTTTTTAAAAGTACAATAACAAATATATTTATTCCAAAAATTATAATAGTTTGACACCCAGTGTGATTACTTTAGATGCTTGAAATGAAACATACCCTTCATTTAATCCCTATATTTAATATTTCCCCCTGCCTTCCTGAATAGACTAAAAACCCCTAAAACCCCTAAAAACATAACACTGTCTATAATCAGAATCCATATTCTTTTTTTTTTTTTTTTAAGGCTAAACAGTATCCTTTGGAACTGGTAAATTAATTAAACAAGGAAGCCATTAAGCTGAAGTGGTTTTAAGACCTTAGCAGCCTATGTAAGCAAATCCAAACCTAAGCCTATAAATGCTTCAAGGTAAATAAACAAAAATTTAAGGACAATGAATCACAAACATCTGGCTAGACTTTCTCAAAAAAGGCAACTACTTGAGATACAACTAATCAATATCCCTTGCTTTGGCTCCTCATCTTCTCTACAAAGGCCTTGCCCCTAGCTCCTATCAGTGGAGCTTACTTCTATTCACTTCTGGTTTGGTGCTACCCTATGGGAATTGATTTTTGCTCAAGTAAACTTTTAAATCTTTAAATATACTCTCATTTATCTTTGAACAGGACTGAGATATTTTGAAAAAGATAATAATGTATTCATTCAATCTCCAACAGGTACTTCATAAATATTTGTCAAGTGAATGAAAAAAATGAATTGAATTAAGTTGATTATCTGTAAATGTAAAATGTCTTTATTCAATAAGATTTTAATGATATAAAAAGCAAAAGATAATTTAGTAAAATATTTGCAATATGTATTACAGGAATTTATTTTTTAAATCTGAGGATGTTTGCAAATTAATAAGAAAAAAATCAACAATTCAATTGACAAAAAATAACAAGAATATGGACAAAGACAATTTATGAATTATAACAGATAATAAATGTTTTCATCTTTATCAGTAATCAAAAGAAAAGAGAAAGTAAAAGAAAGCAATTTGCATACAGTTTCATTTAGTATATTGTGTAATAGGAAAAACAGCAGTTTTCTTGTATCTTTTGCAATCTATGAGTTCTTTCCTCTCCAGCCAAAGACAATTCTGCTCTCTTTCTTATCTCTATAGATTAAATCATGTTTTCTATAATTAAAACATTATACCATACAGTATATTTTCTTTGACTTTCTGACTTCTTTTACTCAGCATAATAATTTTGAGGTTTTTTTTTTTCTTTTTACTTAATACATTCACTTTTCTTATAGAGTATACTGGTATATTTGTGCATATTATATGCAATGCTCATGTTCAAAACATTATTTGATATTACTATATTATATATATATATATAAACACACAAACATAACACACTCATGAACATGAAAGTGAAAGTCTCTCAATGGTGTCCGACTCTTTGCAACTCCATGGACTGTAGTCTGCCACGCTCCTCTGTCCATGGAATTTTCCAGGCCAGAATACTGGAGTAGGTAGCCGTTTCCTTCTCCAGGGGACCTTTCCAACCCAGAGAATGAACTTGGGTCTCAAGAATCTCCTGGCAGATTCTTCACCATCTGAATCACCAGGGAAGCCCATATATATATATATATATATATATATATATATATATGTATATCTAAATTTATGTTCTTAGAGATCTGTTAGTACTATTCACCAGAGAAGGCAATGGCACCCCACTCCAGTACTCTTGCTTGGAAAATCCCATGGACGGAGGAGCCTGGTAGGCTGCAGTCCATGGGGTCGGGAAGAGTTGGACACGACTGAGCGACTTCACTTTCACATTTCACTTTCATGCATTGGAGAAGGAAATGGCAACCCACTCCAGTGTTCTTGCCTGGAGAATCCCAGGGACAAGGGAGCCTGGTAGGCTGCCGTCTATGGGGTTGCACAGAGTCAGACATGACTGAAGCGACTTAGCAGCAGCAGCAGCAGCAGCAGTACCATTCACTGTGCTAATTCCAGTGGCTAATGTAGGTTTTGGCATAGTAGACAATAAATACGTGTTAATAAAAATGTCATCAATGTTTTATATACAAAGCTTTGTATCTATATATTATGACTTCCTTAAGATAAATTTCAAAATATAGAATTATAGATTTCAAATGGCAGGGCCATCTCTCCATTAATAGGTGAATGAATAAACAATATGTGGTATACTCACTCATGAGGACTTTTCCATAAAGATTGGAGTTAAAGTAAATAAGTAACATAATATCCTTCAATTAAAAAATAAATAAAAAATAAGGAACATGATAGAAGAGTTTAAGATATTTTGAGTTTGCTTTGAAGAATTTATGTATGAGATACTTGCAAGAGATTATCACCCACTACCTGTTATCTATCTATCTATCTGTCATCTACTCATTTATTTTTGCTCCAAGAACCAGGAATATGCAATTATATATGTATGCTTAAAACACCAAAAGATATACAACAGCATGTTACCCATGATTATTCTGTTTATTTTACAGTGATAGATAGTAATTGTGCTTTATTGCTTTCTATTTTACTGTTTTAGGTCTTTTAAATTTTCTACAGCAAAAATCAGCTATCTTTATGATAGAAGAATGCTGGCCATATAAATTTAGTTTACTCAAGTATATGGTTGTATTTATTTCCTTGAAAATTGAAAGTGTGACCAGTAATTATTTGAGTTCAATTGGGACTAAAACATCTGGACAGGCTATTCACAAGATAAGGGATATAAATGGTCAATAAACAAGAAAAATGTTCAGTCTCTCTAATAATCTAAGAGGAACAAAATTAGATGAAATAACAATGAACTACCATTTTAATTATAAAGTTGATAAAAATAAAATAAATGCAACTTTTTGTTATGATTGTTATTTCTGTGATTTTTATAAGACATAATTATCATTATTGTTCTTATGTGGTCATAAAAACAAAAATCATTTGCTAAAAATGTTGATATCGTTTAATAGAAAAAGGGAACAAAATGTTTGTATGTATAAGAATATTATGAGTGGCAATCTCTGATTGATGAGAACAGTGATTTTGTCATTTTCTTAGCATGTTTTTATTATTTTTTGTCAAGTTTTTAAAGAACATATGTTGTGCTGAGATAGAAAACAAAATCTTATCACTTATTTTAGCAGCTATTTCCCTTTCATATTGCACACATGAAAGCCTTCTTTAATGTATTATTCTAAGACTACTGCTGTTTTGTATCATGGCTTCATGTCACCAAAAAACTGACTCCATTACAGATTATTTTCTATTATGTAGCAATATTTTTCCATGTCACAGATACTGTTAGACAGTCTACAATCTGACCATGAAATATTTCATCTCCTATGTACTGATCTGAATATCAAAATCTCTTTTTGATTTTGTAGTTTCTTCCAAGTTACCAATCTACTATCTCTCAATTTTGTCATCTATAAAATGAGGCCAATTTTGACACTATTTGTGCAGCAAACTGAATGCAAAAAACAAACAAACCTTGTACTAGTTTTAGCTATAGCACTTACTGAATATTTACTAAATATCAGAAATAGGGTTAAAGACTTTGTAAGGATTGCATGCATGCCAAGTTGCTTAAGTCGTGTCCAACTCTTTGCAAACTTTGGACTGTAGCCCACCAGACTTCTCTGTCCATGGGATTCTCCAGGCATGAATATTAAAGTGAGTTGTCGTGATCTCCTCCAGGGAATCTTCCCAACCCCAGAGAGTGAACCCACATCTCTTACCTCTTCTGCATTGGTAGGCAGGCCCTTTATCCCTAGCGCCACCTGGGAAGCCTTTATAAAGATGATTTCATTGAATTCTAACCACAAATATTTTAGCAAGGAGGTGCATTTTGCAGATGAAAATACTGTTATATTAAAAAGTTTTATATTTTCCCAATTTAAAAGAACCATCAAAAGATAAAATCAGTATTTAATGCTACACAGTGCAATTTGAGTTATTTTGTTTTAACCCCTCCATACTAAGTCACTTCAGTCATATCTGACTCTTTGTGACCCTTTGGACTCAAGCCCTCTAGGCTCCTCTGCCCATGAGTTTCTCTAGACCAGGGTCTTAGAGTGTGTTGCCATGCTCTACTCCAGAGGATCTTCCTGACCCAGGGATCAAACCCAGATCTCCCTCATAGCAGGCAGATTCCTTACCATGTGAGCCCCCAGGGAAGCCCCACTACACTACAGCTTTAACAAAGGTATGATTCTCAATTTGTAATATGCATACAGTCAGCCTAGTAGTCAATTCTTGTGCGTCTTTTACCTCTTGGTTTGGAGTTTTTATTTCTTTATTCAATCCATTATTAAATTATAGTTGAATTGATGTAAAAATAACATTACTGGTACTTTTACATAGAAAACGGAGGAGGCAATGGCACCCCACTCCAGTACTCTTGCCTGGAAAATCCCATGGACGGAGGAGCCCGGTAGGCTATATAGTCCATGGGGTCGCTAAGAGTCAGACACGACTGAGCGACTTCACTTTAACTTTTCCCTTTCAAGCACTGGAGAAGGAAATGGCAACCCACTCCAGTATTCTTGCCTGGAGAATCCTAGGGATGGTGGAGCCTCGTGGGCTGCCGTCTATAGGGTCGCACAGAATCGGACACGACTGAAGCGACTTAGCAGCAATAGCAGCAGTTACATAGAAAATAATAGTCACTCTTACGGAAATTCTCCTTCATCTTTTGATGGAAAATAATTCAAAATGGACACTCACAAATGTTACAGGCCTTAATAAACAATCAAAATATAATTTCACTGAGTTTAACTGAGCATCTGGCTTTGCTTGCTGTTATAAATATTTTGCATTTTTTCCTTTAATAGTTTTGATAGTAATTTTGTGTGCCAATTGGCTAGACAGTGTTACTTAGTATTTTGGTCAAACACTAGTCTAGATGTTTCCTGGCTAGACAATGTTACTTAGTATTTTGGTCAAACACTAGTCTGGATGTTTCCGTGAAGCTATTTTGTAGATGGATTAACATTTATAGTCAAACATTTTCAAGACATTTTCTTCCCCTTGAGAAGCATTGTTTAAAAATTAAATTTAAAAAGACCATAAAACAATGTTTCTTATGATACCTTAGTTATTTTCTAGAGCTTTTAATGCACAGATAAAGTTTTTAAAAACATGATTGTTATGTGCTAAATGAAGTGATCTTGTTATAAAAAACAAATGATAGAGAAAAATACAAATAGTAGGAATATAAACTGGTGTAGCCACTATGGAGAACAGTATGGAATTTCCTTAAAAACTAAACAGAATTACCATATGACTTGGCAATCCTAATTCTGGACATATATCTAGAGAAAACTGTAAATTTGAAAAGATACATATACCCCTGTTCACTGCAGCAATATTTGCAATAGCCAATATGTGGAAGCAGCTTAAATGTCCATTGACAGATGAATGGATAAAAATGATGTGGTGCATATTTACAATGGAATATTACTCAGCCATAAAAAGCAGGAAATGATGTCATTTGAAGCAACATGGATGGACCTAGAGATTATCATACTAAGTGAGGCAAGCCAGACAAAGACAAATATGATATGATATTGCTTGTATATAGAATCTACAAAAAATGATACAAATGAAGTTATTTACAAAACAGAAAATAATAAACCCACAGCATTGAAAAAAACTTATGGTTACCAAAGGGGAAAGGGAGAGTAGGGACAGCTAGTAATTTTGTGTTAACATATATACAAGACTATACATAAAATAGATAACCAACAAGGATGTACTATATATATATAACTGAATCACTGTTCTATATGCCTTAAACTAGCACAACGTTGTAAATCAACTGCAATTAAAAAAAAAAAACCAAATGAGAATTAGCTGTTCCTTTCCAGAAAGACCCTCTATGTGCGTACTTTGACCTACAGACATGTAAGAGATGACTATGTTTTTGTGGCTTGAGAAGATATAAATTCGGTAAAAGTTTGCAGTTACATTGTCAGAAAAAAATAAGTAAATAACTGCTGAGAACCATAAATAAGCAATCTGTTGTTTTGGTCGAAGTGTTCATTTCAATGAAAGAGAAGTATTTGAGAGTAGCATCTTTTGAAATAAAAATCTCTGTTGATGAGGGTATAGATTCACTGGCTTCCACAGAAATGTTGGAATGTCCATTTAGAATACAAATGCATTTCCTAAACTTCATTTTATAAAATGACATTTTCTCATGCTCTAGAACTTTAGCTATATATTAAAGGCCTATTTTCTAAACCCTAAATGACTAGTATATATTATCCAATATTATTTTGCTAAAGTCAATATTGCAAAAAAATTTAAAATGAGCTAGAAAGAAACCTGTATTTTTAAAACATCATAAAACAAACTGACCAAACCATCACTGTACACATTCCAACAATTATTTATTTCTAGTTAAGATGTTTCTCTTAATATATCACAAATACACAAACTTCTCTAGAGGGCATCCATTTAATTCTACATGATTCTATAGTTATGTCAGTTCACCTCCAAGATTTTCAGTTGATAAATATTTTAAGGGACATATTTAATCCATAATGACATTGTTAAAAATTAATAACATGATATATGCTCAGTATTATTTCATTAAATAAATGCATGAGTAAATGTATTTTTTTCTATAATTTTTTCAACTACCTCAACAGTCATGACTTAATGGTTACCATTAGTAATCATGTCACTCTCTTTTTACTCACTGCTCTTGAAATGGATCCCTTTGTAGTTATTTTGACTTATTTTCCTGATGCTTGGGAAATAACCCTTGTTACACTCACATTTCATGAATTAGTGCATATATGTGAAGACAACTTTATTGTCAAAAGTTACATTCTGGATTATAACTCTTTAATCTGTTCAGTAAACTCTTACAACCTTTCTATTTTATCTCTGAAATGTCTCCAATTCATTTGTCTTTCTCCATCTTCATAGCATCACTTAAATTTAAAATCTGACATTTCTGGGGTACGTTCCTCCTTCATTTCCCCACCTCTGGAATATATAATTTTCTACCTTTTCCCCCAAACTAAAAGCTATCTTTTTATACAAATATATTGCTAGAATTGTGAATACTCAGCACATGCACAAACATACATATGAATACACATGCACATGCCACATTCAGTATTTTGTTGAGCAAGATTTGTGGTCCAAAATAACAGAAGAGAATCCCTCCTCCCAGTAATGAGTTGTTTCCAATAAGAAAGATGAAGAAGAAACTGACCAAAGAATGCTCAATCTATTCCCTTAAATAGCAAAATCAGATGCCATTTAAAATATTCCAGGTAAGAAAGGGGCAGAGAGAAAACAATCACCTGAAACTATTTGATATCATCTCCTACATAAAAATAAAATCAGGCTTAAGGAGAAGAGATTCCCTTCACACCAGTCAGTTATTTTCTTTTGGAAATATTTAGTTTGCTGTCAAATAGCATTGAGGTGATGCCAACTATCTATAATAATAATTTTATTCCTTCATAACCTCATTAATTGAACTAAATCAAAGGCCTCTTTGCACCCAAGACTAAAAATTCAGCCATTTGTTCATTACTCAATACAAACTCTCCTTTAATCAAATCTTTAAGGAGAAATCAAATGTCATTGCAAGTGCTAGTCCAATAATGTTAATTTTTGAAAGAATTAAAGTCCAAAATAAAAATATTTGGCCATGTGTCAATTGTATTCCAAATTAATTACATTGTAAAATGCATCTTCATTTATTCACTTATAATTTTGAGTCTGAGCCAGAGGAGCTCTTGGTGTATGAGTAGAGTAGGGTCTTTCTGCAGTTAAAGATAGAGAATAACATGAAGAGCAATCATTTCTCAGAATCTCAGAAAATGCATTATCTCAATACCAAATCCCCAGTGAATCTCACTATTACAGATTAAAATGAGTTACTCAGACACACAACATAAAACGTAGATCTTCATACCCTCATTTAGGAAACAATCTTCAGATTCTAGAGTACATATCTCACAAAACATTATGTCCTCAGAACTCAGTTTTAACCATAATCCAGCTCTAACCTTAATTGCTGCACTATCTTTTTACTTATCTAGAACCCATGAGTTAACCTGTTTACATAAAACTTAATTGGGGGAAATATTTCAGCAGATTGTTTATTGTGCATTTTTTGTGGGGTGGGGGAAGGAAGGTGTCTCCTTATTTTTAAAGCTTTTTCTAAGAATATCGTATTGGACAGGACGTACTACTGATTTTTTCAAAATTAAAAAATGTGTAATGCTAGAAGTCTTGATCACCTACTCTGTATTAAAATCTTTATATGGTCTTTTTTGAGTTCTTGAATTTTGCATTTCAATGAATCTTGCCTGGTGAATCTGACAACCATGTCTCATGTGCTGACTGACATTTTACGTCCAGTGCCACAGTTTATTGATAGTATTTTATAATTTTACATATACATCGTGATTTATGAGAGTGCCTATGTCCACATTGCTTTCCTATTAGAGAGTCTCATCACACTTTGTATTTAAAAAACTAATTGACTGACACAATCATTTCAAATTTGTATTCCTTTTATGAGTAATATTAAAGATCTTTTATATATTGAAGCACAATTTGTATTTCTGCTTTCCATGAAATGTCTGTTCATGGGTTTTGTATAATTATTATCAGATTTTTTTTTCCAAATTTTATGAGCACTTTCAGTTATGGAACTCAGCCCTTTGTGATTTCAATTGCAACTACATTTGCCTCTGTTTCCATTTACTTCATTGTTGGTATTGTCCTTACTATTACCAAAGAGATTCTAAAAATATTTTACGATATCATTTACATACAGTTAAATTAGTACTTTTTAGTGAAAAAAAATATATAAATGTTGATAAATGCATACAAACATGTAACTACCACAATTAAGGTCAGTTCAGTTCAGTTCATTTCAGTCGCTCAGTCGTGTCTGACTCTTTGCAACCCCATGGACTGCAGCACGCCAGGCCTCCCTGTCCATCACCAACTCCCGGAGTTTACCCAAACTCATGTTCATTGAGTCGGTGATGCCATCCAACCATCTCATCCTCTGTCATCCCCTTCTCCTCCTGCCTTCAATCTTTCCCAGCACCAGGGTCTTTTCAAAGGAGTCAGTTCTTCGTATGAGGTGGCCAAAGTATTGGAGTTTCAGCTTCAACATCAGTCCTTCCAATGAATATTCAGGATTGATTTCCTTTAGGATGGACTGGTTGGATCTCCTTGCAGTCCGAGGGACTCTCAAGTGTCTTCTCCAACACCACAGTTCAAAAGCATCAACTCTTCGGCTCTCAGCTTTGTTTATAGTCCAGCTCTCACATCCATATGTGACTATTGGAAAAACCATAGAAAAACTAGACGGACCTTTGTTGGCAAAGTAATGTCTCTGCTTTTTAATATGCTGTCTAGGTCAGTCATAATTTTTCTTCCAAGGAGTAAGTGTTTGTTAATTTCATATCTGCAGTTACCATCTGCAGTGGTTTTGGAGCCCCCCCCCCCCAAGTAAAGTCTGTCACTGTTTCCCCATCTATTTGCCATGAAGTGATGGGACCGGATGCCATGATCTTAGTTTTCTGAATGTTGAGCTTTAAGCCAACTTTTTCACTCTCCTCTTTCACTTTCATCAAGAGGCTCTTTAGGTCTTCTTTGCTTTCTGCCACAAAAGTGGTGTCTTCTGCATATCTGATGTTATTGATATTTCTCCCAGCATCTTGATTCCAGTTTGTGCTTCAATCAAGGTAGAAGACTTTCATTATCCCTTGCATGGGCAGTTTAAGGTATCTCATTCATTTGAGGTAGGGTTTCACTTTGGAATATTATTTTATGATTTTAAAATTACTAAGGTCAAAGTATCCTCTCTAAATTCTAAAATCTGGATCAAATTCCACATCTTGGTCTGTCTCACTAAATTTTGTTATTCTCCTCAAATAGCACCTTTCTTCTTTGTTTCTCCTATTTTTAACCCATGAAGTAGAAAATATGTTATTTTGGGGGAATATCACCTTTCAGCGGTCTTTATACCCAGTGGTGATATGCTGTCACTATCACGCCTACAACTCTGTCTTAGTCTTTAACTCTGAAATCTATCACAAATATGACCTTTGTGGCAATAAAGGGGATTGAAAAAGATATTGAACTCTCATATCTCTTTCCTTCCTATTTCACATGCACATTCTCTTCAATCCTGCCTTATTAGCTTTCACTTGTGAAAGGTGAGTCAGGAAAAATGCCTCCCTTCATGCAGCATTTGAGTGACGTGACTCTTTCTTTTTCTTGATTGACCAATCAAGAAAATCATTTATATATGCATTAAGTGAATTTATTTAGAAATTTTGAAACCAAGTTCATGAACTGTTAAGGTTTTCCCAGTTGTCCCAGTGAAAGCTTGTCTTCTAGAACTATTATCTGCTAGTAGGCCCACTTACCCAATATTGTGAGACAAATGTGGAAGCCGAGAGTAGAAGAGCCACAGCAAGGTGTTCAGTTGCAAATGACATTGTAAAGAATGCAAGTATTAGAGGAGGAGCAGTTTGAATTGTCAGGATCCAGAAGTAAGTCTGTTGAAAATTACAATAGAAGTGTCAGGTTGTCAATAAAAATAGTGTTTATGGGTTTTAGAACATATTTAAAATCTAATTTATGATGATTATTTCTCATCCCAAATTAATCATTTCCCCATGTAATTAACTGTGTATGTTAAATGTTGTATTCAACTTCTTAAAGGAAGGGCCCCAAAATATAATCCTTGTGCTCCCCATATCTGGATATCCTCTTGCTATGATCTGAATGTTTGTGTCCTGCCAAAACTCATATGTGGAAATCATAATCCCCATGGTGATGATATTAGAAGAAAGGGTGTTAGGGAGGTGATTAAGTCATCAAGGTGAAGCCATCATGATTGGGATTACAGTTCTCATAAAAGAAGCCCCATAGATATCTCGTGCACATTCTGCCTTGTGAAAACATAAGCGAGAAGAGAGAAGTCTATGAACCAGCAAGTGAGCCTTCTGTCAGTACATTGATCTTAGACTCCCAGCCACCAGGGCTGTAAGAAATAATTGTGTTGTTTATAAGCCACCCAATCTATGGCATTTTGTTATAGCAGCCCACATGGATTAAGATATTAATTGCTCTAATATCAACATCTGTTCAAATTTCCACCTGCCAGGAAGAAAGTCAGAGCCTGTTTTTATTCTCTTGAGCACTTCCTTTGTCATGATTGTTTAGACAATTCTTTCCATGCTGCTTTGTGGGCTGTAATACAAACGTTAACATCTTATGCATCTTACTTGTGCACTGTGCTCTTCTAGGCTAATGTCATTGTCTTAATTAGATCAATGCCATTTTCATCACCATTCTACAGATCAGAAAACAGAGAATAGAGAGCTCAGTCACATCTAGGTCAAGTTTGCATGGTTAGTTGAGGTCTAGTGTCTTTGTGCTTAATAAATGCATTATCCTGAAAATTTGTATTTAATCTCAAATATAAGAACTATGATTTCAAGTTGTCAATTTACTATTTTATGCCCTTTGCATTTGAACTATGTATCTAAAATGCCCTTTCTTCTTTCTCTCTTATTCTTTTATCAGCATCTTCTCAAAAATACAAGAATAATGTATATAGAAATATTCTATTTCATAATGTCTTATCAAAACTTTGTCCTGTAAGTACCTCATGTATCACTTAACATAATGGAAGACATTAGAAAGAGAAAAGATCTTAGCATGTGCATAAACTTAAAGAATATGATAACATGTATGAATTCAGATTTTAAAGCACTTAGCGGGTCAGGATATCCACTAGGAAATAAATATTTTATTCTAACAACAGAATGGATTCAGGGGATTTGGTTCCTTCACATTTCTTGTCAGAAAATAATGAGATGCAATGTTTCATAAATTATAAAACAAGCGCTGGTTTGAGAATGACAAGAGTTTTATAATGCTTTTGTGGTACGTATGAAGTCATGAATAGCCCTTTGCCATCACTTGTTAAACAAAACTGAGGTGCAGTCAGATCAGATTAGTGCACAGTAAGCTGCAATTGAAACTCTTTTATATTGTCTTCTGTCTGGCTAGACAATATCCAATCCAGTATATTTTAATAATGCCAAGTACAAGGTTAATATATTTAATCCATATTAGAATCATCTCTTGTTGAGTCTACATATTCTCTGATCCATTAAGATCTAAATTAACATTGAAAATGCAATGTAAAATGAAACTATAAAGAAATGTTGATGTCTTTTCTTTCCAAAACTGCATGTTTAAAGCAGTTCTCTGAAAAGGGTCTATATAGTATATTTCAGGCTTGATATTACTCATAAAGTCAGTACCCAATGTCTTATTTGGCTAGATGAAAGAAATGAGTCAGTTATAATAATTTACTTTTGTATAACTGTATGAAGCTTGTAAACTACTTCATATATTAGGAGTAGAAAATGGCTACCCACTCCAATATTCTTGCCTGGGAAATCCCATGGAAGAGGAGCCTGGCAGGCTGCAGCCCATAGGGTCGCACAGAGTCGGATACAACTGAGGACTGACCTTGCACAGATATTTGATGTTGCTATACCTAGATTTGTTATCTTTTTAATAACATTTTATAGTTGAGGAAAATTAAATTTAAAGATGTTAAAACTATGCCTATGTATTACATCTAGTTTGTGATAGAATTTCTCTTTCTGTCGCTGTCTCTCTAGTTTCACTTCAGGTACTTTTGCTGTCATCACAAAGACTTGCTTTTTAGTTAACCTTCTAGCTTGTAAACATTTCCAAAATATTGTGGTCATGGATATTTTTAAAAAGTTTTTAATTGTGAAGTGGATGAGATACTAATGTTTATTCTCTTGTATTTCTTATACTTTATAAGGTATTTGGGGGGATTATTCTTTTAATGATATAAGTAAAGATTTATAACATTTATCTGTGTCATTTGTCATACCTCAATAATTCACTGGATATGAGCTCATGTGAAAATTGTTGTATAAATTCAAGTGAATTTTCCCTCTGATTTGGTACAATGCATGCCATATAATCACTGTGATATATTTGAATACAACTTTTGTGGGAATCTCTGATATAGTTTCACCTTTTATTTCTGGATATACTTTTAGCTTTGAAATATTATTTTTTTTACTTTTATGGTGGCTTCATTTCTTTGCTTAGTGTTAATGATAATAGTCCATTTAAGCTTAACACTTTTATCACCCATACTATCAAAAATAGAAGGGCAGCGTTTATCTAAATTATATGAGTTCAAAAAAATCAACTTAGTTTATATATGTATATAAACATATATACTGCATATTATATTATTGGGCTTCCCTGGTGGCTCAGATGGTAAAGAATCTGCCTGCAATGTGGAAGACCCAAGTTCAATCCCTGGGTTAGGAAGATCTCCTGGAGAAGGAAGATTTCCTGGAGAAGGAAATGGTAACCCACTCCAATATTCTTGTCTGGAGAACTCCATGGACAGAAGATCTTGGTGGACTCTAGTCCACATGGTTGCATTATGTTATTAACATGCATATATTCAATAAAAGTAATGCTCATTCATTGTAATGAATGAAAGTCATACACCAATTCTTCACTTGTAAATGCTCAACATAAAGTAGGCAATTCTCGCTTTCTCTGGTGTTGCAATAATCGTAAAGACCAGGTAGGCTGAAAGCATGAAAAGTCATTTTAATAGGAAAAAAATATGATTATTTCATGACCTTTAAAAATTCCACTCAGAACATTAAAACTCATTGTTAATTATAAAAAATGGACTAAAAATAGCAAAACTAGTATTTATTCAATACACTGTTATTTTAAAACTTTAGTGGTATTGAGAAGCCTTTTATTTTTTGCAAGAAAAAGCTCATCAAGAGTAGTTTGAACAATGTTTGCCTTCACTACTTGATATGTAGTAGACACGGAGTGAGGAAGTTTCTTAAGTCTCGGCCAATTATCATACTCTTTCTAAATTTGGGTCAGCTTCCAGCTTTGACTTTTGCATTTCAATGTTGTGCAGTATCTCTGTAAGTGCCTTTAATGTGAAGGGTTTTTTGTTGTTGTTTGTTTGTTTTCTAGTCATCTCCTCTAGAATAGCTTTATCCTTTTCTTCAAACTACTTTCTTTGTTGATGTCTATAAGTTTGCCTTCAGTAAGATTCTCTGTATCCATAGTTGGAATTCCCCGAATGACAGCAGCGTCGACAGCCCAAAGTTTAGTTATTTCTTCTGTAATCCCATTTACATGTGACTCAAATTTTCCTACCAGAGCCATCATTGTTTGTTTCTTTGTGCTCTTTTATTTTTGTTGGCCAGTGTCCTCTCTTGACTATTCAGTTTTATATAATATCATGTGAGTTTATTGCTGAGAGACAAGAAAGCAACACAACTGAATGCTTTATGTTTGTGTGTAAACTAAGTAACAGATGTGCAGACTTTGAAAGAAGTGACACGTCTGTCATAACTGTTTTGACATAATGACTTTTGGACTGAATAGCTCACAGCAAAATTTGTTCTTCATGGAATTACACACAGTTAATATACTATGGTAACAGACATTTGGATATTTTGTTGGGAGACTGGAGTTATTTAAACCACTAAACCATGATAATAGAGATCTGAATGTATCAAGATCATGAAAAGTGAGGTCTGCCTGTATTACAGTTTTGACATATCCTGCTGTATTTGTGCTCTACCCAAATGAACTTTTGATACTGCATATATTCTCTTAACAGATACCCCAAAGCATACGTTATGCCAAATTTCCTTCTGGAAAGGCATCTCTATTTATAAATAACCGTATGAGTATGAGTATGAAAGAGCCTCTCAAATTCCCCAAATTATCCATTTGTTAGACAAGTGGTATCTAGTTTAATTATATGAGAAAAAAAAAGTTCAAATCTACTGATAAACACAATCTATAAATTATTTAATTGGTCAAGGAAAAAACATGTTCTTATACTCAGTCTCATCTTCTGAAGGTGCCACTAACATCTGTGAGGAATAAAAATTACTTCTTATCCTGGATATATTTCCAATATATATTCTTCTTCTATACAAAGGTGTAAAAAATTAATAATAGAAAGTTCTACTAAACAGATTTGGGAGATTAGAAGGGAGGATCTCAAACCTGAGGCTTGGTAGAGCCCAACAGGAAGAACAAGAGAATGCACTTGCTGTAGAAAACACATTCTTCCAATAATACAAGAGACGACTCTACACATGGACATCACCGGACGGTCAATACAGAAATCAGATTGATTATATCCTTTGCAGCCAAAGATGGAGAAGCTTTATACAATCAGAAAAAAAAAAAAAAATAATTACCTGGAGCTGACTGTGGCTCAGATCATCAGCTCCTTATTGCAAAATTCAAGCTTAAATTGAAGAAAGTAGGAAAAACCACTAAGTCATGCAGGGATGACCTAAATCAAATATGATTATACAGTGGAAATGACAAATAGACTCAAGAAATTAGGTCTGATAGAGTGCCTGAAGAAATATGGACACAGGTTTGTAACATTCTACAGGAGACAGTGATCAAAACCATACCCAAGGAAAAGTAAAGCAAGAAGGCAAAATGGTTGTCTGAGGAGGCCTAACAAATAGCTGAGAAAAGAAGAGAAATGAAAGGAAAAGAGGAAAATAAACCAAACTGAACGCAGAGTTTCAGAGACTGGCAAGGAGACATAAGAAAGCCTTCCTAAGTTGTCAATGCAAAGAAGTAGAGAATAGAATAGAAACAGAAAAAAAAAAAAATAGAATGAGAAAGAGATCACTTCAAGAAAACTGGAGATACCCAGGGAATATTTCATGCAAAGATGAGCACAATAAAGGAAAGAAATATAGGGACCTAAGAGAAGCAAAAGAGATTTAGAAGAGGTGGCAAGAATACACAGAAAAATTATTTAAAATGAAAAAGGTTTTTAATGATCTGGATAACCATGATGGTGTGATCACTCACCTAGGGCCAAATATCCTGGAGTGTGAGGTCAAGTCGGGCTTAGGCAGCATCACTACGAACAAAGCTAGTGGAGGTGATAGAAATCCAGTTGAGCTACTTCAAATCTTAAAAGAGGATGCTATGAAAGTGCTTGCATTCAATATGCCAGCAAACTTGGAAAACTCAGCAGTGGCCACAGGACTGGAAAAGGTCAGTTTTCACTCCAAGCCCAAAGAAAGGCAATGCCAAAGAATGTGAAAATTATCACATAATTGTGCTTATTTCACATTCTAGCAAGGTAATGCTCAAATCCTTCAAGATAAGCTTCAATAGGATGTGAACTGAGAGTTTCCAGATGTACAAGCTGGATTTAGAAAAGCCAGAGGAACCAGAAATCAAATTGCCAACATCTGTTGGATCATAAAAAAAACAAGAGAATTCCAGAAAAACATCTACTTCTGCTTCATTGATTACACTAAAGCCTTTGTGTGGATGGCAACAAACTGTGACAAATTCTTCAAGAGATGGGAATACCAGACCACCTTACCTTCCTCATGAGAAATCTACATGCAGGTCAAGAAGAAACAGTTAGAAGAAGATATGGAACAAGGGCCTGGTTCAAAATTGGAAACAGAGTGTGTAAAGGTTATATGTTGTCACCCTGTTTATTTAACTTATACAGAGAGTACATCATGAAAAATGCAAGATGGATGGAGCACAAGCTTGAATCAAGATTGCCGGGAGAAATATCAATAAACTCAGATGTGCAGATGATGTCATCCTCATGGCAGAAAGTGAAGAGGAACTAAAGAGCCTCTTGATGAAAGTGAAAGAGAGTGAAAAAGCTGGCTTAAAAATCAACATTCAAAAACTAAGATCTTGGCATCTGGTCCCATCACTTCATGGCAAATAGATGGGGAAACAATAGAAACAGTGGCAGACTTTATTTTCTTGGGCCCCCAAATCACTGTAGCTGGTGACTACAGCCATGAAATTAAAAGATACTTACCCCTTGGAAGAAAAGCTATGAGAAACTTAGACAGCACATTAAAAACCAGAGACATTACTTTGCCAACAATGTCCGTTTAGTCAAACTATGATTTTTCCTGTAGTCAGGTGTGAATGTGAGAGTTGGACCATAAAGAATGCTGAGCACCGAAGAATTGATGCTTATGAACTGTGGTTCATAAGAGAAGACTCTTTACAGTCCCATGGACTGCAAGGAGATCCAATCAGTCCATCTTAAAGGAAATCAGTGCTGAATATTCATTAGAAGGACTGTTGTTGAAACTGAATCTCCAATACTTTGGCCACCTGATGTGAAGAGTAGATTCACTGGAAAAGACCCTGATGCTGAGAAAGATTGAAGGCAGGAGGATAAGGGGATAACAGAGAAGGAGATGGCTGAATGGCATCACTGACTCAATGGGCTTGAGTTTGAGCAAACGCAGGGAAATGGTGAAGGACAAGGAAGTCTGGTGTGCTGCACTCCTTGGGTTTGCAAAGAGTCGGACACAAGTGAGCAACTGAAAAACAACAAAACCCCACATCTGAGTTCATTGTGACTCATTGGTTTATTGTCAGTCTGAAGTTTGAAGGTGTGCATTTTCTTTTGTTGTTGTGGATCCAAGTTCATCCCCTGTTTGTGTTTGAAGCTTTCCAAGTTTTATTCAGAACCTATTTTAACATTTTATATTTTGGGTTAAGGCCTTGTTTTGTATATGAGTCTCGATTGGCATTTAGCCCTGATTTTGATATCAGACTGTTTCAATTGAAGCTGTTTGATACCTTCAACTCATTCCTTTTGGAATATAGGTTATTTTTCTGAAATGGTGCTGGTTTTTCAACCTATGACTTGTTCCTTCATAAAGGGCTATTCTCTGGACTGGTCTGGCTCTGCTAGGATCATGCTCTCTCCTCAGAATAGGCTGGGGTTAGCTTCCAAACTGTTTGAACTGAGCTGTTTGCATCGTAAACTGCTAGAGTTCTGTTTACTCTAGAGAAAAACCTCTGAGAAATAGAATCCCAGTTATCTAAATATTTTGTGAGCACACCTGACCTATGGTTCTTCCTGCTGCTCATTTCTAACTAAATGAACTGACTTGACCAAAGAAAATTTAGAATATCCATCACCATTATGGGGAACCTTTGAAATCCCCAGACTTAATTTTCTTAAAGCCAAATTGGACAACAATAACTCAAAAAATTGCAGAATGAAGTGGAATGCTTATTTCAATTGATAATTTGCAGCTTCCCAGTGTTAGTTAGTGTTAGTTGCTCAGTCATGTCCAACTGTTTGTGACCCCATGGATTGTAGTCTGCCAGGATTCTCTGTCTATGAAATTCTCCAGGCAAGAATACTGGATGGGTAGCTGTTCGACGCAGGGATTGAACCCCCATTTCCTCCATTGCAGGCAGATTCTTTACTGTCTGAGTTACCAGGGAAACTGGTTTCCCCATGTTGCAACAAAGGATAAAAGAAAGATAAAAGGGTCTTCCTCAGCTTGTCTCCAGCTCCACCTCTGGCACCATATTATCTCTCTGCCTTGCTTCTCCTGGATGGACAGACTCTATGCCACTTGCGCTCTTCCTCCCTCTCTTCTAGGACCTCTCTGACTCCTTTACACCTTCCATCTCCCCCTACTAGTCACCTAGCCAAACGTCCTCTTTACTCAGAAACCCCCCCTACTCCCTTTTCCTCTGAACTTCTCAGAACCTGTCCCTTTAAAATCAAGCTTTCTGAGAATCCAGAGACAAAACTGTTAATTTTGTACATTTCCGGGACTAATGCTGCACTTCAAGCCATAGTCAAGTATTTTCCCAAAATAACCAAAGATCCTCTCAGATTGACTGAATAATATTTCATATAGTTATTCAAACTCATCAACCTGGTTTCCCTGACTTCTATCAGCTAGTTTATATGATTGCCAGTGAAGAATGGACCCAGCATTGGATGAAAGCTACCAACTGGAAAAATCCTCAAAGGTCTCTAGAATTACAGCTGGGAGACTAGGCTGCTAATTTATTAGATGATCAGTCTCAGGAAATGACTAGGTGTCTTCCTTGAACAATTCCTAAGGCTTTTTCAAAGTCTGTTAATTGAAATGAAATTTAAGTTTGCATGCATATACCTGATAAACTTATTCATGAAGTGAAAAGTGAAAGTGTTAGTTCCTCAGTCAAGTCTGACTCTTAGCGACCCCATGACTGTAGCCCATCAGGCTCCTCTGTCCATGGAATTCTGCAGGCTAGAATACTGGAGTGGGTAGCTATTCCCTTCTACAGGGGATCTTCCCAACCCTGGGACTGAACCCAGGTCTCCTGCTTTGCAGGCAGATATTTTACCATCTGAGCCACCTGGTAAGCCCCGAATTTCTTCATAACTGTTATAATTGGCTTCAAATTGTTTTTAAATACAATTCTGGTCTTCATTCAGTTATTGATTCCTCTCAGTTCAGTTAATTTCAATCGCTCAGTCATGTCCAGCTGTAGCCCATGGACTGCAGCACGCCAGGCTTCCTGTCCATCACCAATTCCAGGAGCTTTCTCAAATACATATCCATCAAGTTGGTGATGCCATGCAAGCATCTCATGCTCTGTCATCCCCTTCTCCTCCTGCCTTCACTCTTTCCCAGCATTGGAGTCTGTTCCATTGAGTCAGTTTTTGCGACAGGTGTCCAAAGTATTGGAGCTTCAGCTTCAGCATCAGTCCTTCCAATGAATATTCAGGACTGATTTCCTTTAGGATGGACTGGCTTGATCTCCTTGCAGTCCAAGGGATTCTCAAGCATCTACTCCAACACAACAGTTCAAAAGCATCGATTCTTCGGTGCTCAGCTTTCTTTACGGTTTAACTCTCACATCCATACATGACTACTGGAAAAACTATAGCTTGACTGGATGGACCTTTGTCGGCAAAGTAATGCCTCTGCTTTTTAATATGCTGTCTAGGTTGGTCATAGCTTTTCTTCCAAGGAGCAAGGATCCTTTAAATTCATGCTTGCAGTCAACATCTGCAGTGATTTTGGAGCCCAAGAAAAAAAAACTCTCTCACTGTTTCCATTGTTTTCCCATCTATTTTCCATGAAGTGATGGGACCAGATGCTATGATCTTTGTTTTTTGAATGTTGAGTTTTAAGTCAGCTTTTTCACTCTTTTCTTTCACTTTGATCAAGAAGCTCTTTAGCTCTTCTTCACTTTCTGCCATAAGTGTGGAGTCATCTGCATATCTGAGGTTATTGATATTTCTCCTAGAAATCTTTATTGATTCCAGCTTGGACTTCATCCTGCCTGGCATTTCTCATGATGTACTCTGCATTTAAGTTAAATACACAGGGTGACAATATACAACCTTGATGTACTCCTTTCCCTATTTGGAACCAGTCCATTGTTTCATGTCCAGTTCTAACTGTTGCTTCTTGACTCGCATACAGATTTCTCATGAGGCAGCAAAGATAGTCTGGTATCCCCATCCCTTGAAGAATTTTTCAATTTGTTGTGATCCACACAGTCAAAGGCTTTAGATAGTCAATGAAGCAGGAGTAGATGTTTTTCTGGAATTCTCTTGCTTTTTCTGTGATCCAACAGATGTTGGCAATTTGATCATTGGTTCCTCTGCCTATTCTAAACCCAGCTTGAACATCTGGAGGTTCTTAGTACACATACTATTGAAACCTAACTTGGAGAATTTTGAGCAATACTTTGCTAGTGTGTGAGATGCGTGCACTTGCGTAATAGTTTGAGCATTCTTTGCCATTGCCTTTCTTTGGGTTTGGAATGACTATTGACCATTTCTAGTCCTATAGCCACTGCTGAGTTTTCCAAATTTGCTGGCAAATTGAGTGCAACACTTTAGCAGCAGCATCTTTTAGGATTTGAAATAGCTCAACTGGAATTCCATCGCCTCCACTAGCCTTGTTTGTAACATTGCTTCCCAAGGCCTGCTTGACTTCATATTCCAGGATGTCTGGCTCTAGATGAGTGATCACAGGATCGTGTGATCCACTCAGGTAGCTTATAATTTGATTTGTATTAATGAGCTGAACTAGGATCTTTTTTTTCTAGTAATAAGGACTAGAATGAAATGAGAAAATATGTTCATTCTCAGATTTAGTTAATCTTGCAAACCAGTTTCTTCAACTCTAGACGTGCCATTTCAGTGAAAGGCTGCAAAAATTCATTCAGCACCAGAAAATAAAGGCTTTTCAATAAAACCCTCCTAGGTTCTATTATTATTAATATTTCAAAGAGTTATGATGTTTGATAATAGATTATTTTAAATTGAAGCACTTTAGAGCCTTTCAGCCCTCTAACCAGCCTTTCCAACATCTTCCCAATTCTCAATGTTGTGCTCTGAGGAGCTATAAGGGCTTTTCCCAATACTCCTTAATCATCTTGGAGAAAAATTTCTCCATATTGGGTTGAATATCTTCCAGTTCTATTTGAAAACACAGCTGCATTCTTGATACTCAGCTCCACTACTATAAAACAGCCCCTGTCTCAGAGTACTAAAACAATTCAATTGTGGGATCTCTAATGAACTCAGGGGTTCCTGATCTGAACATATTTCCTTTTGTTCAGGCCTTTTTGAGAAATACACATTCTTTTCTCTTTAGTTCTTTTGCCCCTACCCATTAGGCTGAGACTTCTTACAGAAGTATCATATTGAAAGTTATTTGTCCCAAAAAAGAAAAATGATTCTAGCAATTGAGAGTAGTCATAAAAAAGCCTACCAGGTAAATTAAAAATCACCAGTTGAAATATTTTATTTATTCCATCCCTAATAGTTCTAGAGCTATGAAAACAGTGATTTTTTTTTTTTTCCTACATTGAATCTGCTACCATTTTCTTTATGGGCAAAATCTTCAACTGATATTGGCAAAATTCACAGTGCACTTGCCATCAAGATACAAATAGAACCCTCAAATCTTCATCTCAGAATGAATTAATACTCTATAAGAAACCCCTCAAGGCACAAAATCCCATAATAGAAGATTTCAGGACCTAAGGATTATCCCTTGTACTAGCCCCTGTAACACTCTCATTTTACTGGCAAGGAAACCTAACAGCCAAAAGTAGAGGTCTATACAGAACCTCTGAGAAATAAACAAGGTTATCCCTGGATACCCTGTTGTTACCAAACATTATTTGTAACATTCATTCTCTCCAAAATTCTTTACCATAATTGGTTACTAAGAATACAATGTATTCTTTAGTATTCCAGTTGATGAAGGGAGACAATACATTTTGTCTTCACTTGGTAAGAAAAATGATTCATCTGGAAAGTAATGCCTCAGGATTTTACTGAGAGTCTTCTTTCTCACAAATCTTAAAGGCTGATCTGGTTGATATAAAGTTCCCTGGAGGTTCTACTTCATTGTAATATGCATGGAAATCATTTGCTTTTTTGCTCTCCTTCTGAAGCCTCTACACAGGAGAACAGCATCTACTTGCTAAAGTTTTTAGTATTAAAGAAATTTTAAAAATCCAAAGAAAAATAACAATTTGCCCAAAACCAGGTTTGATATTTAGGGCATCTGATATCAGAATGGCTACACCTAGATCTGGATAGATTTTTTTAGTGTCTCACATTTCTCAAAATCCAAAACTAAACATAAACTTGGGCTTGTGAGTTATTGCCAAAATTAGATTCAAAATTTCTCTCTTATGGCCAAACTTTCATATGTTGTACTCAACAACAACAATGCTACCCAATTTTATGGGGGAAAAAAAAAAGCCTCAATGACATAAGATTCAAGGCTTTAAAGGAGAGCTTGATGAACTGACCTTACCCTGGGCATCCCAATTATCAGATTTCCTTTCTGTATATGAAGAGGCAGGGAATGCCTTTAAAGTACTCACACACAAAACTGGGCCCACCATCAAACCTTAGGATATAATAGCTAGCAACTGGATCCTGTGGCTTGGGGATACACTGCCTGCCTTAGAGCGGTTATAGCCACTGCTGTTAAGGCCACTGAAAAAATCCTTGTGGGATCCTCTTTGTTTATTTTTTTACCTTATTCAGTTGAAACGCCCCTGAATTCTTATTACATCAACATTTCTTAGTCTCCAAACCTATCAACATTTCTTAGTCAGTCCCCAAACATACTATGAAGTTCCTTTGTTAACTTTTCATACATAATTCTTTTATATTATAATAAACTTAACCCACTACTCTTCATCGCTGACAAAGTCCCTCACGACAGCTTGACAGTGATAAACCACCTCCTGACTTCTTCTGATGATCTACAGGAATCCCATTGAGTAACACTGAATTCTCATGGTTCACTAACAGTTTGTATTTAAAAGGTGACAATGGCAAATGTTGTGCTGGGCATGCTTTTACAAACCCTTTTGATGTTGTTGAGGCAGCATCTTTACTTATGGCTACTTCGGCCTAAAAGGCTAAACTATATGTTCTTACAGCACTTTAACTAAGGACAAAACTGCCAGTATTTATCCTGATAGTAGATAACCTTTTGAGTAGCTGACAATTTTGAAATGTTGTGGAGGTAACATGTCTTTCTTACTTCCAGTGGAAATAAAATTTAATATGGCCTTACTATTCAGGAATTATTAAACTCGATAAGTTAACTTTCCACTTTAGCTATTATTAATATTCCTGGGAATATTAGATGATTATTATCATTCTAAACATGACTACTTGGAAGCTAAGAAAAATCACCTTGCTGATATATCCATAGGAATGTTGCTCTTGCAGGGACCAACAACAGCCAAACTAGTGTTATGGTCCAAAGGGATAGTTTCCCCAATGATAATTTTGAAAAACTGGCTAGAGAAAGACACAGTTGGCCTCAGAAAATAAAAATAAACCAAACATTCAGCAATTATTTGTTTGTAAATAGACAAATCTCTGATTTGAACCAAATGAAAACTTCAGTCCTACTGGAAACTATGAATTATCATTCTTTACCACTATATATGCATAAACCTTTGCCCTACTGACCGAATCATGCTTTCATGAATCAGTAGTGGTGGGGAGACATTAAGAAGGCCACAAAATGTACCCATCTCACTTGTCCCACTTGTCTGAAGTACAACCCAAGGAAGCCTGTTAGTACTGCTTCTGGACATTTCAGTTCAGTTCAGTTCAGTCGCTCAGTCGTGTCTGACTCTTTGCGACCCCATGAATTGCAGCACGCCAGGCCTCCCTGTCCATCACCAACTCCCAGAGTTTACCCAAACCCATGTCCATCGAATTAGTGATGCCATCCAACCATCTCATCCTCTGTCATCCCCTGGACATTTACAATCACCTAATGGACCATTCGAGGTCTGGCAAATGCATTTCGTACCACTACTTCCATCTCATGAATATAAATATATTTTAGTTATAGTCTGTATGTTTTCACCTTGGACTGAAGCCTTCATTGGCAAAGAGGCTATTGTTTCTTCTGTGACTAACATCCTTTTAGAAAAGATTATCCCTACCTAGAGAATTCCTCTTAAACTTCATAGTGATCAAGGAACCCATTTTACCGTCCAGGAGCTTCAACATATCTGAACTCTTCGGCTAGTTTTATAACACTTTCAGTGTACTTACCACCCTCAATCCTCTGGTTTTGTGGAACACACTTAAGGGCATTTTAAACACTCAGCTGTAAATATTTATAGAGTTTCTCCAAACACCTTAACCAAAAGCATTGTCAGTGGTTCTTCTAAATCTCAGATTCACTCTTTTGGAAAACATAAACACACCCTTTGAGATAATCACAGGATGTCTGATGAACATGGCGCCTGCTTCTTTTGACTCTCAACTGATAAAAGGAGAAATACTCCAATACTACAGAGGCAAAATTTCTTCCATAAAAATGGCCATGCTTCTGTACAGCGATCTATTCAGAGTGTGCCCTTGGGAAATGAAGACTTTAAGTATCACCCCCTGGCAACCTGGAGATTCAGTCTATTGGAAAAGACATCTTCAGAACTACTCTTGCTGGAGATATGTGTATCAGAAACTGCTAAACAACCCTTGTACTGTCAGCCTCTAAGGAATAGAGTTGGATTCATGTGATGCACCTAGAGAAAGTACCTTTACTCTACATCATCTTGTGACCCAAAAGTAAAGATTTCCTGGAGATGAAGCAGAAGACATCTAATGAGACAGCTTTCCCAAGATATCTGGACCAGGCCTGTTGTGAGTTTGTCAAATATTTGATGATAGCATAACCCTTTGGATGATCTGCAAATGTCTACACTCTGAATAAAATATGGTCTTAAGATTTTAAAAAATGCCTGAGAATTCTCCTACCCACCCCTCCTTGTTACTTGAATGAGATTTTAATAACTTTCTAAACTGTGCAGTTTTCCTCTTGCATGAGATACTACAGTCAAGTAAAATCCTTCCTAATACTGAGGAGAAAAGTGTTGGTGAAACTAGAAAACCAGACTTTTGATCAGTGATGCTGGCAGAGAAAGATATTGATCTATTAAGAAAAGTGTAAAAAAAAAAAAGATACTAATATACAAGGCACATTAAATAGAGTTGGGAGATCAAAAGGGGCAATCCTCACACCCAGTGACCACAGCAGAGTGCAATGAGAAAGCCAAGATCCATCTTTTTTCTTAGCAATAAATCAGCCAATGAAAAGCATGAACACTTTGTCTACTACATCTCTCCCAACTTCCGTTTCCTCGCTATAAAATCTTCCTTCTTTTGCCATGTGGGGACTTGAAGATCGGTTGTCATAGTTGCAGACTCTGTAATTGAAATTCTCTGCTGATCGCGAATAAATCCTTTTTCCTGGAATACTACCTGACACTTCATTTGTTTTAGGTCAACAAGGGTGACAAGAAAAGTTTTCCTCTGGAAGACATGTATATTAGAACAATTTAAGTGGATGATTTAAAAATGGCAAAAGGTTGTATACTGATAGCTGCCATTTAAAGGGTACCAATGCAAGAAGTATACTGTGTGTGTGCTCAGTCATTCAATCATGTCCAGCTTTTTGGGACCCCATGGACTGTAGCCCACCAGGCTCCTCTGTCCATTTCCCAGGCAAGAACACTGGAGTGGATGACCCTTTCCTCCTTCATGGGATCTTCCCAACCCAGGCATTTAACCCGCATCTCCTGAATTGGCAGGCACATTATTTACCTTTGAGCCACCTGAGAAGCAGGTTCAGTTCAGTTCAGTCACTCAGTCATGTCCAACTCTTTGCAATCCCATGGACTGAAGCACGCCAGATCTCCCTGTCCATCACCAACTCCCAGAGTTTACTCAAACCCATGTCCATTGAGTTGGTGATGCCATCCAACCATCTCATCCTCTGTCATCCCCTTTTCCTCTCACCTTCAATCTTTCCCAGTATCAGGGTCTTTTCCAATGAGTCAACTCTTCACATGAGGTGGCCAAAGTATTGGAGTTTCAGCTTCAACATCAGTCCTTCCAATGAACACCCAGGACTGATCTCCTTTAGGATGGACTGGTTGGATCTCCTTGCAATCCAAGGGACTCTCAAGAATTTTCTCCAACACCTCAGTTCAAAAACATCAATTCTTCAGCACTCAGTTTTCTTCATAGTCCAATTCTCACATCCACACATGACTACAGGAAAAACCATAGCTTTGCCTAGACTGACCTTTGTTGGCAAAGTAATGTCTCTGCTTTTTAATATGCCCTCTAGGGTGCTCATAACTTTCCTTCCAAGGGGTAAGCATCTTTTAATTTCATGCCTGCAGTCACCATTTGCAGTGATTTTGGAGACCAAAAAAATAAAGTCTGCCACTGTTTCCACTGTTTCCCCATCTATTTGCTATGAAGTGATGGGACCAGATGCCATGATCTTAATTTTCTTTTTTGTTTATTTATTTATTTTTAATTTTAATTGGAAGCTAATTACTTTATAATATTGTGGTGGTTTTTGCCATATATTTACATGAATCAGCCATTGGTGTAAATGTTGAGTTCTAAGCCAATTTTTTCACTCTCTTGTTTCACTTTCATCAAAAGGTTCTTTAGTTCTTCTTCACGTTTTGCCAAAATGGTGGTGTCATCTGCATATCTGAGATTACTGATATTTCTCCTGGCAATCTTGATTCCAGCTTGTGCTTCATCCAGTCCACCATTTCTCATAATGTACTCTGCATATAAGGTAAATAAGCAGGGTGACAATATACAGCCTTGACGTACTCCTTTCCTGGTTTGGAAACAGTCTGTTGATCCATGTCCAGTTCTAACTGTTGCTTCCTGACCTGCATGCAGATTTCTCAAGAGGCAGGTCAGGTGGTCTGGTAGTCCCATCTCTTTAAGAATTTTCCACAGTTTGTTGTGATCCACACAGTCAAAGTCTTGGCATCACCAGATGGTCAAAACTGAAATCAGATTGATTTTATTATTTGCAGCCAAAGAGGGAGAAGCTATATACAGTCAGCAAAAACAAGACCAGGAGCTGACTGTGGCTCAGACCATGAACTCCTTATTGCCAAATTCAGACTAAAATTGAAGAATGTAGGGAAAACCACTATAATATTCAGGTATGACCTAATGAAATCCCTTATGATTATACAGTGGAAGTGACAAATTGATTCAAGGCATTAGATCTGATAGACAGAGTGCCTAAAGAACTATGGATGGAGGTTCGTGACATTGTACAGGAGACAGGGATCAAGACCATCCCCATGTAAAAGAAATACAAAAAAAGCAAAATGGCTGTCTGGGGAGGCCTTACAAATAGCTGTGAAAAGAAGAGAAGTGAAAAGCAAAGAGAATAGGAAAGATATAACCATCTGAATGCAGAGTTCCAAAGAATAACAAGGAGAAATAAGAAAGCCCCCCTCAGCGATCAATGCAAAGAAATAGAGGAAAACAATAGAATGGGAAAGACTAGAGATCTCTTCAAGAAAATTAGAGATACAAAGAGAACATTTCATGCAAAAATGGGCTCAATAAAGGACAGAAATAGTATGGACCTAGCAGAAGCAAAAGATATTAAGAAGAGATGGCAAGAATACACAGAAGAATGATACAAAAAATATCTTCACGACCCATATAATCATGATGGTGTGATCACTCACCTAGAGCCAGACATCCTGGAATGCAAAGTCAAGTGTCCTTAGGAAGCACCACTACGAACAAAGCTAGTGGAGGTGATGGAATTCCAGTTGAGTTATTTCAAATCCTAAAAGATGATACTATGAAAGTGCTGCACTCAATATGCCAGCAAATTTGGAAAACTCAGCAGTGCCACAGAACTGGAAAAGGTCAGTTTTCATTCCAATCCCAAAGAAAGACAATGCCAAAGAATGCTCAAACCACTGCCCAATTGCACTCATCTCACATGCTAGTAAAGTAATGCTCAAAATTTTCCAAGTCAGGCTTCAACAGTATGTGGACGGTGAACTTCCAGAGGTTCAAGCTGGATTTAGAAAAGGCAGAGGAAACAGAGAAGCTGGTTGCAAGTGTTTTATTCACTATAACTTATGTAATGTTTACAAGAGTTCTCTGAATTAGAAGCATCAGTATTCTTCTTCTAAATTTGAAAAAGCCGAGGCACAGAATCATTAAACAATGTGACTGAGGTCCTTACAGTACGAAGTCTGAGAGTTGTTTTCTTTTTTTTTTTTTGAACCATGGCTTCTTGATTCCAGAGAGTGAGTACTGTGGTATCTTGTCATTAAGTTATGTATCCTGACAGTTTCACTTTATTCTATTCTACCAAATCTATTCTATTAAAAAATCACTAGTACTGAACACAAAAGTTAGGGTATTTAGTCTAGATTTCCATCAGAGGAAAGTAAGCTATTAAAAATAAATTATTGCAAGCCTACTGATATGAATGTAAAATTGAAACATTGCTCTCCTTTTTAATCATCTTACGTATTTTACTCTTCCTCCAATATGTGTTGTCTAATGTATTTGACATTCATATATTAAAATGTATAATATTTCCACTCAAGCAAAAGTTAGCAAATTGTTGAACAGTTTGATTTTAAGCAATTCTGAATATGTCTATAAATTTGCCATATAGGTAGATTTCTCTTCACTGTTTAATAACATTGTTTAGTAGCTTTTGATTTAATCATTTTTCTGTTTAAATATTCCAGTTATTTAGAAATCTTCTGAACCACTTTGAAAGGAAGTAAATGCATAGTGATTTTAGTTGAATAGTCAAATGTATTCATATATTTAAAGCATTTGGATATCAACCCCCTTATCAGTTATTAAAGCAAAGTGTGTATATAGACTAAAATTATCTAGAAAAAAATTAAGCTTGATTTATCACTTTCAATATATTAAGTGGTAGACATAAAGTTAGCTAAAATGTAGGAAGTGTAGGTAAGGAAAATACTATAAATCAGGAGAACAGACTATAACTGAAGAGCACATTCAAAATGTTGATGAAATTGGAGTGTCGTGGGATAACATAGTGAATATTCATTCACCCAAGAAAAACTCATCTAATCTTCATCTAATAATTCAGCATTCTAATTACATGGTTAGATTTGAATTAATATGTTTACCAAGGATCTGGATTTTAATTTTACTTAACCCCATCATAATTTGATTCAAAATATGAATGATTTTATTCTTCTGCTGAATACTTGGCACTTTTTGCGTTTACACAAATGAAAGCTTAGGTATTGAAATTGACTTTGAATTTTATACCAAACCTAGTCTCTTTGCATTGATATTGCATTGTTCCATATATATATATATATATATATATATATGTGTGTGTGTGTATATAAATATATATTCATAATAGAAAATATTTTTGAATTTTTGTATAAAACAGAGGTGAGACATTAGCATTATTCTTTAAAAGCTGCACATTTTTGTGATATATTAGGCTTTTTAAGTCTATGGATGGAAAAAAGCCTATGAGAAAGACCTCAGAAGGAATCAATTTTGCTGACACTTTTACATCATACATATAGTTTCCAGAATCATGTGAAGTCTTTGTTGTTTAAGCCACCAAATCTGTGGAATTTTGTTACAGGATCCCTAGGAAACAAATACAAGTAGCAACAAATCAAATAAGATGTAACTGCTTATTTTCCACATTTATTGTGTTTTAATTTTTGCTCCTTTTTCTCACAAGAATTGCTAGACTAATCCCTATGTTTCATGATGCCATTTATTAACTAAACTAAAAATTATGGTAAAAATAGATTGCTAGTAGCAAGGATGGTCACAATGAGTTGATAAAATCCTGAGAGTTGAAATGTTCAGAACCCAATACTTCTGAATCAAGACCAGTAAAATTGTATCTGTAATACTGCAATTATAATTGATTAAACATGTTTGACATTGTTTGCTTTTCGCGTTAGAAATGTGCCATTGTGAAAAGCCCACATTCACAGAATTTTTAAAAACATATTATTCTGAAAGTCATAAGAAAATAGCCCATTGTAGGGAAATTCTTCAGGATATATTTGATATTTATTATCTTCAAGTTAAAATGCAACTTGACTATCATACTTATCAGATGCTGCTGCTGCTACTGCTATGTTGCTTCAGTCGTGTCCGACTCTGTGCGACCCCATAGACGACAGCCCACCAGGCTCCGCCATCCCTGGGATTCTCCAGGCAAGAATACTGGAGTGGGTTGCCATTTCCTTTTCCAGTGCATGAAAGGGAAAAGTGAAAGTGAAGTGGCTCAGTCGTGTCCGACTCTTAGCGACCTCATGGACTGTACCCTACCAGGCTCCTCCATCCATGGGATTTTCCAGACAAGAGTACTGGAGTGGGGTGCCGTTGCCTTCTCCACTTATCAGATGATAGAAACATAAATATTTACTAACTGAAAGAAACAAGCAGTTTTACTATTCAAAGTGACTGAGGATTCCACTGTTAACATTCATGGAAAAGAACATAATAGTGAATGGGAAGTTTTTACTGTATTTTGGATTCTCATTTACCAATTGTGCTGCAACTTTTTCTATTAAGCGTCAAATAAAATTATGAGGATCTAGAGGATCAGGGAAGGGCATGGCAACCCACTCCAGTATTCTTGCCTAGAGAATTTCATGGACAGAAGAGCCTGGTGTGCTACAGTCCGTGGGGTTGCAAAGAGTCAGACATGACTGGATGACTATGCTTTCACTTTCTTTCAGAGGATTAGTCAGGATAAATCAGGGTCAGAGAGTGAAAGAGGATGTGTGTTTGAATATGAAGATGATTGAATGCATTATTGTGGTAGGATCACTTAGGACTAATTTTCCCTAAACTGTCAAAACACCGAGGAAACCCTTTAAGGTTTTAGGGAGCAGCATTGAGGAGGTGGCAGCACAAGAGTCAGTGAGTAGAACAAAAGTATGATTGGGAGTCTGGCAAAGATTGGGTTATTAGATTGCTTTTCAGCCAACTATTCCATAGAAACAGGTAGTAATTAAGAAAACTTAAGAGGGAAAGATCATAAGAATAAACATCTGTAAAAGAAATAAAGCACAAAAATAACACTACTGCACGGTCTACTAAAAAAGCATCTCACAGTAGAAGTAGGCTTTCCAGCAGAATAGAGGAGCAACTATGATTCAACAATGAAAGTGAACTAGAACCCCCAAAATGCCACTTGGAGACAGTTTTCTATTAGTTCAGTTAACGATTTAAAGATGCCATTCAGTTTTTCATGGAATGGTGGAAATATTCTTAAATATAACCAATAATCATTATTCAACTTTGCTAGAAACATGTGTGCTTAAAATCTTACAGAAAATATGTCAACCTCTGTCTCTGACCTTGAAGAAAATGCTGCTGGTGGCAGGGAGCAAGTTAGAGAGTTTCCACTTTATTAAAACCACTATGACTCTATTGTGCCATCCATTTTAGTAGAGCCAGCCTGTTTATATAGATATACACTAGAAAATGTTTCCTTTGCAATTAAGAAAAAATATCAATCCCCTACAATGATTTTCACAACTGCTATGGCATTTTAATCCTGGATTCCCTTTCAGATAAACTGCCTATCTTGTCACAGCCTGGTTTACACTGAGCCACCATAACATGTTTATACAGGTAACATAATTGCATCCTGAACTCAGCTGTCAACTGATTACATTTTCATTCATAACCTATCTCCAGTGCTGTGCTCATTATTTTAGTTTAAAAGGCTTTGGATAAATGAAACCTCCATTTACTTACATGAAATTAGATCTGAGTTTTGCATTCTAAGCTACATTAACCCATTCTTAAACCTACTCAAAACTGATACATGAAATCATTTAAAACTCATTGAGAGTCAATACAGGGAAAAATATTTAAATAAAGTTTTAAGACTTTTGAGATATTACATGGTAATAACATTTTTAAGATGTTGCATCTATTCCTTTGTTTATAAGGAAAAAATCTTTTTCGTTACTAGCAACAAATATCAGCAAATTCTGTACCTGTCACAACCTATTTCTTATCTTTCCTCAGGGTCACATGTCTTCAAGTGACTTAACGACTTAACAGGATTTGGTTATTTTGGGTTAAAAATGCCATTATTAAGATAATGCTATATAATATTTAAATTGAAAGACATTCCAAGAAATAAAACTAACCTGATTTTCATTCCCTCACACCAGTTCAGTTCAGTTCAGTTCAGTCGCTCAGTCGTGTCTGACTCTTTGCGACCCCATGAACAGCAGCTCGCCAGGCCTCCCTGTCCATCACCAACTCCCGGAGTCGACCCAAACCCATGTCCATCGAGTCGGTGATGCCATCCAACCATCTCATACTCTGTCGTCCCCTTCTCTTCCTGCCCTCAGTCTTTCCCATCATCAGGGTCTTTTCCAGTCCCTTACATAGTGTTCATATAAAATGTGTATTTATAGTGTTCATATAAAATGTGTATTTACCTGTGCTATTTGGGGTTCTAGGGGAAAAAAAAATGTCATTTGTCACTTTGGCTTGTAAATATATATTAAGGTCAGCATTTTCAGCTGACCTTAATTGCTTGACTAAATTTCAACATATATAATTACTATTTGCCTATGCAAATCACTCCTTTAATTAAAATTGCATAACAGGGGCCCATTTTGATAATCTAAATTATGCTAATTTTTTAAGTCATTAAATTTCATCAGGGATTGTCCAGGCTTCTGGTCCTAAAATTTCATGAATTTATTTCTAAATCATGTAATTGATTAATTGAGACACAGCCATTTGCTTCAGCAGCTTTGTACAAATGATCCTATGAAAATGTGAAAGCACGTCATTTTACAATCCAGTAGTTCAGACAAGTTGTATCTAGTATTCATATTCCTCTTCTCACCAAAATTATGACACTTTTGCTTTCTAAATGCCTATGTTGTTGAATTATATAGCTATGTACTATTTATTTAATCAGATAACTAATTGCTTTTAATTACATTAGAATAAGGCTAAATTCTAAGACATTAGCAATCTAATCTTCCCAAATTATTGTTGTAGAAGAATACCTGAATTAATGCTGAATATAATGTACTTGAAACTCAAATATAGCAAAACTTGTGACAAGTCTGAAATACACAGCAGAAGGAGAAAGTATAGAGATTTATATGTTGTGGCTTTATATAAATGCTTTATAATGAGAAAGTTATCTCACAAAAACAATGGCAAAATTTCTTTAAAAATTCTCTTTCATGCTTTTTCTTTCCGATGTTTTGTACCACATAGCATCAATTAAAGTCCCTCTACCACTCTCTGGGGCTCTACTATCCCTTTACTCTATACTGCGGTATGTTTTTCATTTTTTCTGTGTTTTCTCATTCACATCTACCTACAGTCTACTGCCCTGCCACTATTTCTGTTGCCCTTTCAGTTCATTTCAGTTCAGTAGCTCAATCGTGTCCGACTCTTTGTGACCCCATGAATCGCAGCACGCCAGGCCTCTCTGTCCATCACCAACTCCCAGAGTTTACTGAAACTCATGTCCATCGAGTCAGTGATGCCATCCAGCCATCTAATCCTCTGTCATCCCCTTCTCCTCTTGCCCCCAATCCTTCCCAGCATCAGGGTCTTTTCCAATGAGTCAACTCTTCTCATGAGGTGGCCAAAGTATTGGAGTTTCAGCTTCAACATCGGTCCTTCCAGTGAACACCCAGGACTGATCTCCTTTAGGATGGACTGATTGGATCTCCTTTCAGTCCAAGGGACTCTCAAGAGTCTTCTCCAACACCATAGTCCAAAAGCATCAATTCTTCGGTACTCAGCTTTCTTCACAGTCCACCTCTCACATCCATACATGACTACTGGAAAAACCATAGCATGACTCAATGGACTTTTGTTGGCAAAGTAATGTCTCTGCTTTTTAATATGCTCTCTAGGTTGGTCATAACTTTCCTTCCAAGGAGTAAGTGGCCCTTTACTGGTATCCTAAATATCTTGTTGGTATCGTTAGCATCCCTTGTTCTCCTATCATCCTTACTGCTCACAGAGAAATCTTTCAGGTTGTCACATTCCTATTATAAAACTGAGAGTGGCATGTATTCTTTCATTTTCTCCATTTTAAAAATTTTGTATTTTTCAAGAATATGAGGGCTTGAGATTATTTACACTTACCGAGTGGAGAAAGCCAGTAGAATTAGAGCAATTGAAAACACAATTGAGAAAGGTGATAATCAGAAGATTCCAGAAGAAAAGGAAGGAGAAATGATCCTGAACTTTGATGAGAAATTAGCTTCAGGCAGGGGAGAATGTGTAACATAGACGCTCATATAAAGAAAGGGGGAATGCCCAGATAAGATGTCTTGATCTTCTTAGGGAAACAGATAAGCAGATAATCTCTTAGGAGTGAAGAAAATAGTAGTAGGCTTTTGTTGACTTGCAAAGAATAAAACCAACCACTGAAAGTATATGACAGGTATGAGTGCATGCTAAAGTCACTTCAGTCATGTCCAAATCTGTGTGACCCTATGGACTGTAGCCTGCCAGGCTCCTCTGTCCATGGGATTCTCCAGGCAAGAATGCTGGAGTGGATTGCCATGCCCTTCTCCAGGTGATCTTCCTGATCAAGGGATCAAACCCACATCTCCTGTACCTCCTGCATTGACAGGCAGATATTGCTTGGGTTGTAAAAATCACAAATCCTCAGTTCATTCAGGAAAAGGAAACCACTATTGTTGGTTTCACATCTCACATTTTATCTCATTGTACTTCATCAAGGAATTGAAATCATTCACAACTTCAGGGTCAAAAGCACCCAGGAAACAGCCTGTCCAGAGAAGAGATTTCACTTGAAGGTTAACATTGATTTTTGAACAACACTTTAAGGTAATTCAAATTTCAGTAAGTCCTCTCCCTCAGTTGCTAGTTCAGTTTCTCTAGCTTCCTACAGAATCCTTTTATTAGTAAGAGTTCAGAAGAGAAACAGGTCTGTATAGCCAAAGCTATGGTTTTTCCAGTAGTCATGTATGGATATGAGAGTTGGACCATAAAGAAAGTTGAGCACTAAAGAATTAATGCTTTTGAAGTATGGTGTTGGAGAAGACTCTTGAGAGTCCCTTGGACTACAAGGAGATTAAACCAGTCAATCCTGAAGGAAATCAGTCCTGAGAAATTCATTGGAAGGACTGACACTGAAGCTGAAGCTCCAATATTTTGGCCACCTGATGCGAAGAGCTGACTCATTAGAAAAGACCCTGATGCTGGGCAAGATTTAAGGTAAGAGGAGCATGGGATGACAGAGGATGAGATGGTTGGATGGCATCACCAACTTGATGGACATGAGTTTGAGCAAGCTCTGGGAGTTGGTGATGGACAGGGAGGCCTGGCGTGCTGCATCCCATGGGGTCACAAAGAGTCAGACAGGACTGAGTGACTGAACTGTGCTGAACAAAAGAGAAACAGAACTAATAGGATGCATGTCATTATATATATATATATACATATATATTAGTTGACAAGTTGACATGTATATATATGACTCTGACAAATACAGAGATTCTATAGAAATCTTGATTTTTATACATGCAGAGATTTATTAAGGGAATTGGCTCAAATAATTGTGATCGCCCATCTGCAAGCTGGAGAAACAGGAAAACCAGTGGTGTTATTCAGCCCAGGTCTGATGGCCTGCAAATGAGTGGGTATGGTAATAATCCAAGCCTGAGTCTGAAAGCCTGAGAACCTAAAGAGATGAATTCCAAGGCCAGAAGAAGATGGATGTCTCAGTTTAAGCAGAGAGGGAATTTGCTCTTCTTCCACATTTTGTATTCAGGCCCTTAATGAATTAAATAACACCCAGTCATGTTTTTGAGACTGAACTTTACTCAGTGTAGTGATTCAAATGCTAATCTCTTTCAGAGAAAACCTCACAGACATACCCAGAAACAATGATTTACCAGTTATCTGGACATCCCATTAGTCCTGTCAAATTGACACATAAAATTAACCATCAAAATTCCTAACAAACGTCTCTGGTAGAACTCCATTTGGCATTTCTATCTTCACCTTGGCAGTCTAAGTCCTCTCTCCAGGTGCTTCTTTCCAACTCGATGGTGGTACCCATGCATAAAAGCCTTTAGGCAACAAAGCTTTCAGTAAACTAATCCCAAAGAATTATGATGATCTGTCTTCCTTTATAGCTCAGTCGGTAAAGAATCTGCCTGCAATGCAGGAGACCTAGGTTTGATTCCTGGGTCGGGAAGATCCCCTGGAGAAGGAAATGGCAATCCACTCCAGTATTCTTGCCTGGAAAATCCCATGGAGAGAGGAGCCTGGTAGGCTACAGTCCACGGGTTGCAAGAGTCAGACATGACTTAGCAACTAAACCACCACTGGTATTGGTAACTGAACAGATTACTTTTCATGGCTCCAGCAAAGAAACATAACAACCTGTTTTCTTGTAGTTAGATCAAGAGATACAGGTTGATAATGGCACTGTGCTCTTTTCAATATCACTGCTCCACTTCCATGTCTATGGCTTTCCTGATGACCCAAGCTCCTTATACATGGCTATTTCTTGCCTGAAAATAACTTTCCAGGAAGCACATCAGAGTTAATGCAGATATATAAATGTCTGGTAAGTCTACTCTACTATGTTCTAGACATTCATAGAAATGTGATTTCTATGTGATGTCATATAAAAAAAAACCAAAGACACGTGACATATAGGCAGTCCATTCCTTTGCTCCCCTAAACCTCTTAAATTCAGGCTAGTAACATCCTCATATTTATACTCACTATTCTGGTTTTCAGTCTCTTGCTAGACTTGAATCAAAAAGAAACATTACAGTCATCAGTCTGCAAAAAGAAAGATATTGGTTGATGAGCTGAAGCCTTCAGGGAATTCTGTAAAAAGAAAAATCCAAGCATGAGGAGGGGAGAATGGTACTCTGTGTATTCAAGGGGCTTAAAATTCAGTAGAGAAGTTAATTTCAACTTGATTACTTATTTTCCACCCTTCAAAGAAAAATGAACAAAAGTGTAGAAAATCAAACAGGAAGCTGTTCTCACAGGGGAAGTGAGAATGTGTATTTTGTGTTGCTTTTGTATTCCTTTATTTGGCAAAGAAGCAATTAAGCAGGTGAGAGACAACCCCATGGAAACACAGAGAGGAAATCTGTCTAAAACATCTGTTTAAAAATTCTGAAGTCTGAAGATTAGAGATTGATAAAGAGAAATATTCTCTGTAATCAGTTTAACACCTGCTCATTGAATCCCCTAATGCTCTGTACTGAGCAGCGTTTTCCAACTCATGGACAACTCTGTCAATCAGGAAATCACTTAAATGAGGCCTTTTGTGGCAAAAGCAACAGCAATAAAAACTGCAGGGACCACAGAACCTTGAATATTGAAGATGTAAAATAGAAGAAAAATAATGCCTTTTGTTTACGTTTTTCTGCAGTCCTTGCTTGTGTCCCTCATCTTACTAATTTATTTTCAATAGAAAAGGTAGATTGCATTCTTCTGTTGAGACTCTTCTTTTCGCTTTCTTTCTTGATATTTTACTAACATATATTCTTAAGTTTATAAGTAGAAACTGGATTTCCCTGGTGGCTCACATGGTAAAAATTATGTCTGCAACACTGGAGACCTCGGTTCAATCCCTGGGTCAGGAAAATCTACTGGAGAAAGGAATTGCTATTCACTCCAGTATTCTTGCCTGGAGAATCCCATGGACAGAGGAGACTGATGGGCTACGGTCCATAGGGTCACAAAGAGTTGGGCATGACTGAGAGACTAACATTTTCATTTCTTCACTGTAAAAGTACTGTCTTCTTCATGTCATGATCAATGTCTACTCTTTTATCTGTTATTCTGGTCTGGTGAGTTATGGTATCATTGCTATTTGAAACAAAATAGTGTGAGAGGAAAAATATTCAGCTATAAAGTTGATTTATGGTTAAAAACCAGTATATGAATTTTAAAGACAACTTATAAATTAAAATTTCCAGAAATCAAAATTTGTTTTTTTCTGGACAAATTGTTAATAAAATTGATATTCATGTGACAGTTTTACTTATTTATAGTTTCAATTTTAACATAAATGACTGCTGAAATTTCAGCTTTCTGATGACTTCTGCTTTTGCCTAAAGATAAATATGAAATTATGTATAAATATTTTTCTAACTTTTTAACTGCTTTGACTATTTTAATTCTATTCAAATAAAGATTTGCTTGTTTGGTTTCTCAGATATTGTTAACAAATGGTAACCAGGCAACAATACAGAAACAGAATGTCTTATTAAACTTTAAAATTTTAATAAAATTAAACTTGTATTTCATTTTGGAATATATAAATAATTTTTTACCATTTTTTCTTACTAAAATATGTATTTCCATTGGAAGATTCTAAATTGATAATATTTGCCCTGTATGTTTCAGATATTCAAAGAGAATAATAGAAAAAAGTTTACTTTTTGCATGAATTATTTCAAGTTGTCACAGTTGTTATAGTTGGTTAGACTACAAAAGATTATTGTCTTAAATTTGGACTTTAAGTAAACATAATTTTAGAAATGTTTCTGAGATTTGTAGAAATAGTCTCAAATAATGCCTCTAAGACAGCACTCCCAGTATTAGAAGGGATTAAATTCCCTGTAACTATTTGAGTCCTTAAGCAAAATAAATTCGGTTGTGAAACAACTGTCAGCTGACACAACAAGTACTGAATTTGATGTCAGAAACACTATGTCCCAGTCATGGCACTACCATTTCATGTCTCTAAATCCTACTTTATCAGCAGCGGAAGTGAAGAATTAAACTGAAGTTGAATTTACATCATGTCAATATCGTATATATTCATTTCCCTCAGTTTCTCCTGCCAGACCACATCCTCTGATGTGTGCTCAACACAGGCCCACAGATAACACACAGAGTATCATGTTGGTCTATTCAACCATAGAGAAATCAGAATCCCGGTATATCAAAAACTCTCAGAGTTTTAAAAATTGATTGATCTAGAATGAGAATAAACGGTACTGACCTATGCCTAAAGTTGATGGTGACTGACAGTTTTACAATATTGCTGGCTGGCATCCCAGTTCAAGCTGATGTGAACACTGGACTGCCATTTGACCTCTGTTTCCTCTCCATCCTGACCTACACTCCAGGAGCTTTGCTAGGGCCAGCTTCCTGCATTCATGTTGTCAGTTTCTAGACACACCATTTATCGAGTTATGATATAAAAAGACTCCTGATGTAGTTAAGGAGGGAAAGTTGGACAGCATGGACTCCTATGGAACTTTCCATTTATTGACATTGCAATTGGTAGCCAGTTAATCAAAACTATGGCATGCCCTGATTGTTCCTATTATGTGTGTTTTACCTTACATGAGAAAACCTCATGAAGTGTAAGATACTGTGGAAAGAAAAGCGGGAGGTGAGGGAACTTTTTTCCCCATTCTGTTTGTTGGTTGCTTCATGTGTTTGGAACTGATAGTGACTTATCTTCTAGGTAAAATCTTAATTTATTACAAGTTTTTTAAATGATACAACTTTGCATATGTATAGACTCTTCACTTTTAGAATATCCCTACTCCTTATTTACATATTTTGAAGTAGGTATTACCTAGTCATTTGAAGCTCAGCAAAATGAAGCAAGTAGCCCTTTGTTACAATGCTAGTTAGTGGCAAAGCTGACATTACAGAACGTATCCTTTTATCTACAAAACTTATGTTGTTGTTTTCTGCTATTTTCTTTTCGTTTTGCTTGAAAAATATCTTTATTTCTCCAGTCAACTGTAGCTAAAGTAATCTGCTACACATTAACCCCTGTCCCTTTTTTAATGGTAGCTCTATGCTTCTTGGGAACTCTTCCTGGATACTGATTTAGCAGCTGGCTTTTATCATTATTTGAAAGCCTATAACTTGTTTCTTTCTGATCCTTGCTCATTTTTGTAAGACCAGATCCTGCCTTAAGTAGTCTTTCAGGAGACAGAGAAGAGAGAGCCAGTGCTGAAACTCGGGGCCCCTAGAGTTGTTCTCATGCATGGTAAATAGTAGGTGCTCAATAAGTATTTGATGAGCCAGTGAGAGATGGACCTAACAAGAATTGTTGCTTTATGAATAAAAATATTTATAGGGCACAATCAAACTTGTTTTCTTTATATTTACCCTTTGACAGATTAGGTCTGTCAACTGTAGAACATGACAAAACAAATACATTGTGGGACTGGGCAAGAAGCCCCATAATGTCTCTCTATATATTTAATCAATCAGATTTAATTTGGGGCATCTGAGGTCTTTTCTTGGGTTACAAATTCCTTTAAGATGGTTCAACCTATAATTCATTTATATTTGTGTCAGCAGCCTTAACAAGTGAATGCAAAAGATGAGATCAACTTCAGTAGATGTGGAAAGGGAACAGGAAAGGAAAGGCAAGAAGAATGAGTATGTCATCTTGTTTCTTTCCATTTCTTTCACTCCATCATGATTAGCCTACGTGACAGATTTTCCTTCTCCAATGAATCTATGAATGCTATCTTCAGAATTTCATAAACAAGTATTGTTAAGCTCTTAACTAATCATATAATATTATCCCTAAAACATATGTAGGATAAATAATGTCATATAGACTAATACTTTTTATAAAGGGGGCAAGCATTACTATCATGGTAGTGTTTATAAAGCTTTAGTTACACATGGGAAAATAATTGCAGGATGATATATCTTGTGAGGAATAAACCAAGACAGGCCTATCTGGTTCAGACTCTGAACTAAATGCTAGACTCTCTGTAACAGTTGGTCTTAATTTATTTCTTTGGATAGATATCTTTCTAAATATGTAGAAAAATCTTTATTTTTATAACTGACTAAACAGGAGAATTAATGTCATCAGTCGGCACTTATAAGACATTCTAAAATCATTTCTTCATTCATTCACAATTACATAACCAACATTAATAAGATGTCACAGATGCACTTTAGTCTTCACAGACATGTACTTGTAGCCAAGAAATACAGATAATGTTATTCCACTCTAACGGTGTATGCCACAGAAATTGCCAATTCAGAGTTTCATTCATCTCACAATGAACAAAATTCCAAGTTAGATTAACATGGCAATTTGGTAGCATGCATATGATTCTTCTTCCATTAGACTTCTGAGAAACTCTGCATGTATTTCCAGTAGAGCAACCTGCAAATTTGAAGTTCTCATTTAAGATTCCCTTCCTAAACAGGGAGAACAAGTCTTAGGACCTCTGCATGATAGACTGAACAGTAACATCTCAGTAGAGTGATAGTGATTACTCCTTATTCTAAAACATGGGGGATATTTCTAGTGAATCACAGAGGTGCTCTGGCTCATGGGTAGTTTTCCAAATGGTTATTCTCAACTCCATTTTGTTTAGCTAGTTATTTAAGTGACTTAATACCACTTTCCAGAAGCCAGGGGAGAGTCAAAAGAAGTGGAAATTTTCTTTTTTTCATTAATAGAAACAACTCAACACAGTAAAAAGGCAGAAAGGGAACAATTCCTAGGGAGACTATTAGCAAATGTGTAACAGTTTAACTGTAATTTTGAGGTGTCCGTGTATGTATTTGTGTGTGTAAATACTTTTAAAATGTGAAATAAGAATTGGTGCAGAACTGTGAGGGACTCAGCTAAAAAGAAACATCAGTGACATTTCTAAACACTGAATCTCAGTAGGCTCCATATCATGATTCTTTATTTCAGTTCACTGATTCCTTTATTGTGCTGCACATTTTATAATTACTGCTCACTTCTCTCTGGTATGCCTCCCCCACTAGATTTTAGATCTCTTTGTCAGAGATTTGTTGTGTTCACTGTTGACCACCTAGAGCTCAACAAAGTTCTAGCTGAAAATAATGTTTGTTAAGTGAGCAAAGTAGCAAAGATATTGAATTTAAAATTTCACAGCATTTCCCACTCCCCCCCCCATTCTTTATGCTTGCTCTGTTTCAATTGAAGTTTCAGAAAACTTAAAGAAAGAAACAAAACAAAACAAAAAACCCTTGTAGCACTTATGTGTGTAGGAAAAATGTTACAGCTAGAGCTGAAAAGCCATTGTTTAAGGAGTGTGTATTTGTGCATTCTTTCATTAAGTACTCACAAATGTACCAGTCTCAATGCTAGATTCCAGGTAGAGAAATATGCCCTTGCCAGAAAATGGCTTATAACCAACTGGGGAGATTGACATCTAAACAAACAACATCGATATAACATGGCTCTCTGTTGTATGAGAAAGAACAGGGAAAGACTCTCAGGATGAGATAGACATGTTTTCACAGAGATGACCTTTAGTTTTGGTCGTTAATGTTGAACAAACTTTTTACTAGTGAAAAGAAAGAGAAAACATGCTCTAGAAAAAGAGACAACGAAAGGGCATAGCATGGTCACAAATGCCAAGCAATTTACTGCAGCATTTCTTGAACATGCAGGGCAGATGGGGATGAAAAGAGAAAAGAAGAGAAAATGCTTGGTCCTCAATTATATTTTAGATGGTAATCTACTGTTTTCCATCTTCACCAAGATTATGATTAATAGAAATGATTTGAGTGGAAGCAAGTGAAGCTTGGATTAAGATTTGAAAGGAGATTTTAGACTTCCATCATTGCTAATCTTAAAGAGTAGGACAGACAATCAACCTCTTTCTATAGTTTAGATCAGCTTGATAATAGAGAAATAGACTATATACTACTTCAAGGTCTTTTATAGCACCTTATGAAAAAAAAAAAAAAACCTGTAATTTATTGCGTGAAATTCAAAGCTTAAGACTATAGTTCTGGAAATGTGAAATTCAAAAAGTTGAATCCTCATTCCAATTGCTTTTCTCTAGTTTACATTTATAGAAGCTTGTGAGTTACTGACTGGAACCCAAAGATAAAACCTTATTTGAAATGGGTATAAATATTCACACATCTCATTTATCACTTTTTACTTCATAAGTAAAAATCCTGAATTTTCAGAGACAAGTACTATTGTTTCAGTAATGCTATAAAAGATGTTCTGCTGCCAATTCTGTATATATTTGGAAACTTCAGACAAATCTCTAGATAATGGATCATGCGCATATATAATCCACTTTTTTCAAATTTGGGGATAAATAAAGACCATCCCAAGACAATTTAAATATTTACAATTTACTAAGTTGGATAAAAATGATAAGAGGAAAATATGATATTCAATCAGTTCAGTTCAGCTCAGTCTCTCAGTCATGTCTGACTCTTTGCGACCCCATGGACTGCAGCACGCCAGGCCTCCCTGTCCATCACCAACTCCCAGACTTTACTCAAACTCATGTCCATTGAGTCGGTGATGCCATCCAGCCATCTCATCCTCTATGATCCCCTTCTCCTCCTGCCTTCAATCTTTCCCAGCATCAGAGTCTTTTCAAATGAATCAGTTCTTCGCATCAGGTGGCCAAAGTACTGGAGTTTCAGCTTCAACATCTGTCCTTCCAATGCCTATTCAAATAAGACTGATTTCCTTTAGGATGGACTGGTTGGATCTACTTGCAGTCCAAGGGACTCTAAAGAGTTTTCTCCAACACCACAGTTCAAAAGCATCAATTCTTCAGCATTCAGCTTTCTTTATAGTCCAACTCTCACATCCAAACATGACTACTGGAAAAACCATAGCTTTGACTAGACTGACATTTATTGGTAAAATAATGTTTCTGCTTTTTAATAAGCTGTCTAGTTTGGTCATAACTTTTCTTCCAAGGAGCAAGTGTCTTTTTAATTTCATGGCTGCAGTCACCAACTGCAGTGTTTGGAGCCCAAAAAAATTAAGTCAGCCACTGTTTCCCCATCTATTTGCCATGAAGTGATGGGACCAGATGCCATGATCTTAGTTTTCTGAATGCTGAGTTTAAAGCCGACTTTTTTACTCTCTTATTTCACTTTCATCAAGAGACTCTTTAGTTCTTCTTTGCTTTCTGCCATAAGGGTGGTGTCATCTGCATATCTGAGGTTATTGATATTTCTCCCAGAAATCTTGATTCCATCTTGTGCTTCATCCAGTCCAGCATTTCTCATGATGTATTCTGCATACAAGTTAAATAAGCAGGGTGACAATATACAGCCTTGACGAACTCCTTTCCTGATTTGGAACCAGTCTGTTGTTCCATGTCCAGTTCTAGCTGTTGTTTCTTGACCTGCATACAGATTTCTTAGGAGGCAGGTCAGGTGGTATTCCCATCTCTTGTAGAATTTTCCACAATTTGTTGTGATCCACACAGTCAAAGGCTTTGGCATAGTCAATAAAGCAGAAGTAGATTTTTTTGGGAACCCTCTTGCTTTTTCAATGATCCAACGGATGTTGGCAATTTGATCTCCAGTTCCTCTGCCTTTTCTAAATCCAGCTTGAACATCTGTAAATTCATGGTTCATGTACTGCTGAAGCCTGGCTTGGAAAATTTTGAGCATTACTTTGCTCAGTAGCACAAGGCTAGATCTTAACTTTATAGAAATAAGTGGAGGCAACACAGAGAGGAACTGGGGCCTGCAGGGCTTTTCAATTGCTGCAATTCAGAGTGATGAGCTTCTTCCCTTTTTTTTCACTGGTGAGATTAAACATACCCCTGTATGGACTTTTCAGTTAGACCGAAATAGTGAGTTGCCCTGACCTTATAAACTTCTAGAAATGGCCCAGTTAGTTACTCAAATAATTATTCTGTCTTAAATGTCCCCATTTTGTTTATTACCTTTTCCCATTCATTTTCCTCTATACTTTACCTGGGCTTTTCGGGTGGCTCAGTGGTAAAGAATCAGCCTGACAAAGCAGGAGATGTAGGAGATGTGGGTTTGGTCCCTGGGTTGCAAAGATCCCTGGAGGAGGAAATGGGAACCCACTCCAGTATAATTGCCTGGGAAATCCCATGGACAGAGGAGGCTGTCAGGGTACAATCCATTGAGGTCACAAAGAGTCAGACACAATTGAGCAACTGAGCACACATACATACTTTGTCCACTCTATTATTCCTTTTATTACTTATATCATTTCTTTTTCCTTCTCTACTAGCTATTACCCAACAGCTTAAAAAGTGAGTCTTATTTTTGCTAGGAGCTTCATATCTGTTTAGACAAAAACACACAAGTTGCATACACACAGCATATGTTCACACACGTCTCCCTTTGTAAACATTCTACCCTCCTCATGTCTCTCAATTCCTCAAAGTCAAGCTTCTCAAGACACTCACTCTCATTATTTCCCGATGATCCATGGCCTCCCTAAACTTCACCCCAATTTCTGTAATTACTTAACATTCAAAGGAAAACAGTGACCCACAAACTGAAAATCAATGCAGTGCTTGTCTCTGTAGCACTTTGCTAATGTCACCCCAATGCACACCTTTCCTTCACTTATACATTTCTGTGGGCTTCTAGCAAGCTCCCTGACCAGAGGTGGGAAGCCATCTCCACTGGTACCCTTCCTCCATGCATTTAAGAAAAGGTGGCATAAAAGCAAGGCTTTATCTTTGTTAGTTCCTCCAAACTCTTCCCCTTCCTTCAGAGACTATGCCTAATGTAGGCTTAGGTGGTTCAAGCCCAAATTTCTATAAGTCTGTGGTCATCTTACAAACATTTCTGAGCAAAATTTAACCAAAATAACATCATGACAGAATCAATCATGACAGCAGTCATGTTCTTGCTTATTTTCTCTGTGATGACTCAACTACTCAACCAAAAGACCCACCAACAGAAATTTGAAAGGCAGAAAAACTCTGAAAGGCAGAGCTCCACGGACCTCTGGGATGACAACATATTACCTGTAGTTTACCCCAGGCCAACTGCACCCTCTCCTATTCAACTGTTGAAACAGAGGACGAAACATGCATCAGTTTACCTGCCCTGAGGTGAAATGTAAGGAGTAAACACATAAACAAAATCAAGAACCTAAACAAGATTATCAATTGGCTTCCAGAGAGAAAACATGTACTCTGAAGTGTGGATGACAAGGAAGACTAACATCCAAAAGGAACTTTTTGTAACATTTCTCTCATGTCTCTAAAACAAATACCTATTTTTGAAAAACTTGATTTTAAGGAGATTCTTTCTAAATGATATTCTAGAAATATGAAGTCTACAGTTGTATCAACTTACTATTATAGAGACAGTAAAAAGCTAGAGTATAGTCTTTCTTGTGACCCATGTCACTGTTCAAGCAAAGAGTTGTGCAGGTGGCTAACACAATAGAGAAGATAAGGTATTTTTCTATTACGTCTTTGTGAAGGATGAGGGTGTTATTTCATTTTTACTGAAAAGTACCATAAGACAGTTACAAATGAAACATATAAAATATTTATCAGACATTGAAAAAAAAAGTCTATGCCACTTTTGTCATTGACTCTTTAATGTCTCAAAATAATTAGGTTCCAGTAACGAATATCACTTCTGATAATAAAAATAAATATCAATGCTCTAATCAACATGTACTATTATAAAATCTTTAAAATAGATGGATGAAACTGGAGCCCATTATACAGAGTGAAGTAAGCCAGAAAGAAAAACACCAATACAGTATACTAATGCATATATATGGAATTTGAAAGATGGTAACGATAACCCTATATGCGAGACAGAATAAGAGACACAGATGCATAGAACAGTCTTATGGACTCTGAGGGAGAAGGTGAGGGTGCGACATTCTGGGAGAATAGCATTGAAACATGTATATTATCATATATGAAACAGAACACCATTCCATGTTCGATGCATGAGACAAATGCTCAGGGCCGGGGCAATGGGATGACCCAGAGGGATGGGATGGGGAGGGATGTGGGTGGGGGGTCCAGGAAGGGGAACACATGTAAACCCATGGCTGATCCATGTCAATGTATGGCAAAAACTACTACAATATTGTAAAGTAATTAGCCCCCAACTAAAATAAATAAATTTATTAAAAAAAAAATCTCATTTTTGTATGTTTGTTCTAAAATTTTCTAGGTGTTTTAAACCAAGTAAAGGATCACACTACTTGTAAAACAAAGTATTGTTTTAAACATTATGAATATTGCAATTATAATAATATTATAAAACAAAAAGACTACACAGAACATTTTTCTTTTTCTTAGAAAGCGGTATAGATTGTAGTAAAATAGTGTACAGCTATTTATAACCATTTTTATTTGTCAAATTAAACTAGTATCACTATAGATACTCTTGAGTCTCAATTAGAATAATAAAAATCTTCAATATTATCTCAAGGGAAAATTTATTTTGAAAGTAATACATTTAAAAATAATTCTCAAAATTACTTGTATACCATATTATTTAGACAAAATACACATGTTGCTTAACTAGATTTTATTTGCATGTCCCTTTAATATATGCTTATTAATGAACCCTGGTATTCACTTTGCATGAAAAAATTGGGTAATAAAAATATGAGATCTCTTTCTAAATCCATATAATCAGGGAACACTGCTATCAATTCAAACTGAGCATGTATGACCTAGGGTAATACAAGTATCAAGTGATGCTTAATGCATATAGTCATAAAAGGCTTGAAATTAAGTAAAGTGGTAAAAGGTGTGTGTCCATTTACCCCAACTTTATGCACTCCGATTTTGATTTGATTCACTAGTCCACATGTTTCCACTGATACAGAATTCTGTTAATGGTAAAACATTTTAGTAAAAGTATACATTTGCTTCCTGTTAGTAAATAGTGACAATTATTCAATTGTAGCTCAGTTGTTTATTAATATGAACTTGATCTAGTTGTATGGCTTTTGACAAACTATGTGAAAAAGATTTATCATTTAGTATGAAGTCACCGACAACTAATCTCAGCATTCTGTTGCAAGTAATATGCATTCATTCTAGTTTCAGTTCAGTTCAGTCACTCAATCATGCCTGACTCTTTGTGAGTCAGCAGCATGAACCGCAGCACACCAGGCCTCCCTGTCCATCACCAACTCCTGGAGTCCACCCAAACCCATGTCCATTGAGTCGGTGATGCCATCTAACCATTTTATCCTCTGTCATCTCCTTCTCCTCTGGCCCTCAATCTTTCCCAGCATCAGGATCTTTTCAAATGAGTTAGCTCTTCGCATGAGGTGGCCAAAGTATTGGAGTTTCAGCTTCAACATCAGTCCTTCCAGGAGACACCCAGGACTGACCTCCTTTGGGATGGACTGATTGATCTCTCCTTGCAGTCCAAGGGACTCTCAAGAGTCTTCTCTAACACCACAGCTCAATTCTTTGGCACTCAGCTTTCTTTATAGTCCAGCTCTCACATCCATACATGACCACTGGAAAAACCATAGCCTTGACTAGATGGACTTTTGTTGGCAAAGTAATGTCTCTGCTTTTTAATATGCTGTCTAGGTTGGTCATAATTTTCCTTTCAAGGAGTAAATGTTTTTTAATTTCATTGCTGCAACCACCATCTGCAGTGATTTTGGAGCTCAGAAAAATAAAATCAGCCACTGTTTCCCCATCTATTTGCCATGAAGTGATGGGACCAGATGACATGATCTTAGTTTTCTGAATGTTGAGCTTTAAGCATTCTAGTTTATTCTCTGCTAAAAATAAATATAGCTCTTAAAAAGCATTCACATTTACACTTGAAAAGTATGGACGTTATTTGCTACTTTAATTTGGTCCAATGTTGGCTTCATTTATATTAATAATATCTATTTCTAAAGCTGCAATATTTGCTAATAAGCAAAAAAATAAGACGAAATAAAATAAGATAAAACCTTTTGCCTTTTAAAATATAGGCAAATAGTAAAATGTAAGGTTATAACTCTACTGACTTCTTGAGGGAATATTAAAACATAGGCTCTATGGTCCATTTTCATCATAGAAGACAAAGTGAGGAAAGCTCAAATTTGGCAATTCTGATTCCAGTGCTTTTTTAGGGGGGAAGTACTGGCATCAAAGGACTTGAAACCTCAGTTCCTATAAATTCACTAGCAATTTTCAATAATTTTAAATGTACCATGGGACTATCTAAGTTTAATTTGACTCCTCATGTTTTATTTACAATTGTAAATTAATCATTTGCAATTCTCATTTATTAAAGAAAATTTAGATTGAGGGTTAGTTTTCTATCTAAATATATTGTTTAAGTGAGTCATTTTGCCCTAGGCAAGGAGCAAGATCTGAATTGTGTTTTACAATTATTCGTTTGGTTGTTCGAGCAAAATTCAAATAAAATGGTAGAGACTGAGAACAGAGATCAGTTAAAAGAGGTAGTTAGTAGAGATAAGGAAGACTATAATACATGGGGGAATCAAACCGCTAGGTAAAAGATAAATTAAAATGAGAGTACACATGTAGCATAAATACAGGACAAGACATAGAAAAATAATTTATGGATAAGATACAGCTTAGTTTTGCTTTGATATTTGGTTTGGTGTGAATTGTGAATGTCTTAAAAGACTCAGAAGAACAAAGAAGCATTTTAAAGATATTTTTGGTGTGCTGCTGCTAAGTCGCTTCAGTCGTGTCCAACTCTGTGCGACCCCATAGACGGCAGCCCACCAGGCTCCCGCATCCCTGGGATTCTCCAGGCAAGAATACTGGAGTGGGTTGTCATTTCCTTCTCCAAGGCATGAAAGTGAAGTCCCTCAGTCGTGTCCGACTCCTAGCTACCCCATGGACTGTAGCCTACCAGGCTCCTCTGTCCAAGGGATTCTCCAGGCAAGAGTACCGGAGTGGGTTGCCATTGCCATTAAAAAATGCTATCCATTTAATACTAGAGATTTTAATACAAAATATTAATAACTGAAAATAAATATTTTCAATGTTTTCTTTCCATACTAAGAGGAAATGAAAGGAACCACATAATTTGAGCTCTTGCATTTTTAGTCTATTTTTCTACTTTCTACTTTTTGCACATTAAAAAATTATAATTTCAGATATAAACTGTGCTAGGCTTGGCTGTGCTTAGTCGCTCAGTCATGTACGACCCTTTATGACCCCATGGACTGCAGTCTGCCATGCTCCTCTGTCCACAGGATTCTCTAGGCAAAAATATTGGAGTAGGTTGCTATTTCCTTCTCTGGGGGATCTTCCTGACCCAGGGATCAAACTCAATCCCCTGCTTGGAAGGCAGATTCTTTACCACTGAGCCCCCAGGGAAGCTGCAGGACATTATGCTAAGTAAAATCATCCGGAAATGAATATACAAATACTGTAGAGTTTTACTTATACATGGAATATAAAATAGTTCAACTCAGGAGCAGAGAGTGCAATGGTGATTGTCAAGAGGTGGAGAGAGGGGAAAATAGGAAGGGTCGTCAAAGGGTACACAGTTTTAGTTATGCAAGATAAATAAATTCTGGGGATTTCTTCTACAGCATAGTGTCTATAACTAACAATACTTTACTATATACTTAATATTTTCTAAGAGGGTAGATATTACATTAATTGTTTTTTACCACAAAATAATAATAAAGAGGGTTGGAGAAAACTTTGGGAAGTGATGAATAATGCATAAGAACCTAATGCTGGTTATGATTTAACAAATATATACTTATCCAAATTCACTGAGTTGCATATGTTAAATATGTACAGCTTTTTGCATTTCAAATAAATAAATGAATGCTATTAATTAAGGTACTAGATTAATAGAAACTTTATTAGGGCTTTATGTGAGTTGTAGTTGAAGAGATTAGAGATAAATGATTTTAGGCTAGCATACAGGGATCTTCAAGTTTCCTGAAAGATAGATGAAATACATTTTTTTTTTCAAAATGTTCTATTCCTGGGCACACTCCATTTATCTTAATTTTCTCTAATATAGCTGAGGCTCAATGTAGAATACACAATAATCACATATCCTTATATGTAATTGCTATAGGTATTTTGTGATTAACAGGAGGATGCATCACAGCTGTGGAGATGCTAGTGAGGTGTTGTTATTTGAAAGGATATCTTTCATTTTATAATAAAGGAGGAACTAAAAATCTCAAACATCTCTAGTAACACGGAAAATGTTGGCATTGCTGTTAAATTAGAGAATACCTTATTAGGTTCGGTTTTATTCATATGATAAGACTTCAAAGCTTTTCAGGTTTTCTTGTAAAATAATTGGTCTTAAATACACTTTGTACAGCTGTCAGTACTCATTAACCTTGACCATCTAGTACTGGGCCCTGACAGTCATGTTCTTGGTTCTGTATGATCTCCTACCCTGAACCTGGTCCTCATGACAACAAGCAGTTACAGTAGTGGTTTCTAGGAGTATTTCTGGAAGTGGTTCTTATTCTTACATCTTTAGCAATAATTCAACTTAAAATAGGAGAGACTGAACCACCTACATATGTGAAATAAAATTCAAATGGAATAAATCCTCAACTCTAGGAGAAGTCTCTTGAAGACCGCATGGAATTAGAGAATGTGTGACAGAGGGGAAATCAGAGTGTAAAGAAGGATTCTTAACTGATTGTAATTATCATCTTACTTTTGCAAGATTTTACAAAAATAAATGACCATGAGAGTACATTGCTGGAACTTCTCCCTGGGTCTAGAAAGGGGCCAGCAGAAGTGAAATTAATCTTCATTAGTACCATAATATATGTACCTCTGAGCCCCAGCTGATCTTAGCTGCTCTGTGAAGCAGACAGAAATAAAGAACTCATGGAGAAAATGATGGCTGAAAGAGGCAAATCTGGGCTTAAAGAAGAAAGCTTTAAGAAATGCAGTCAGTGACGGGGAGGGCAGAGTCTAAGCATGAGTATCACAGTTTAGGCATTTCAATGTGTGCTCCTTTGCAAAATCACTTGAGTGACCATAGCATTGGAATTAGTGGAAATCATTTCACTTTACAGATACTGATTGAGTGCCCATTATGTTCAGTGCAGTGACTATTTTTACTCAATCTATACAATAGGTTAGGATAATGAGATTACACATTACATAGATTATAAAAACGAAGGCCTTTGTTATGAGAGCAATAAAACATAAATTAGGTATGACAGAGTTGATTTAATGGAGGAAATTATTTTATCTATCCGAGGGGATTGACTTTCAAGTAATATATAAACTTTGAGTGGTCTTGAAAATTAATAGGTTTAAGAGAAGAAAATCCAATGAGGATAAGAGCACCAACATGAGTAAATTTGTTTTGCAAGTTAAAATTCACAAGGATATATACAGCCTAGCATGCAAGATTTTTGACAATTTTGACTTCCATCCACACTGGTATCATTCAAACACAAGGCTCACTTTCAGACTCCAGTGTCTTTCAACTTCAGTTCTGTTTGCCAGGACACCCCAGTCCATTCACCTATGTATGGGTATCTCCTATTCATGCCTCATATCCCATCTTAGAGCTGCTTTCCTGTGACCTTCTTCCGCCTTGTCTATAACATAATAAATTACTCTTCCTTATGCATTTCAATGGGATTCTCTAGTGGCTCAGTTGGCAAATAATCTGCCTGCAATGCAGCAGATCCGGGTTCAATCCTTGGGTCAGGAACAACCCCTGGAGAAGGAAATAGCAACTCACTCCAGTACTCTTGCCTGGACAATTCAGGAGCCGGGCAGTTCGTCATATTTTGCATGTCATATTTTATTACAGTGATAGTTTGTGCCAAATTTTGCCTGCTAAACCAAAGTTGTTGAAGTTTTCTATATGCTTAGTATAGTGCTTTAAGTCCAGAGGTAGTTGATAAATGTTAAATGAATTAATGAAGAGAAATGTAAAATATAAAATGGTTCTGCCAACATCTTCTATCCTTGCTGTTGTATTTGTGAGAAAAATAGTTAAACTGATTCTGTTTATATTTTACTAAAAAGAAACAAAACGATACAAACTTACTTAAAAGAGAAAAACAAATACTGAGGATAATTTTACGTGTATGTAAAAATATATACAGATACACCCATGCATACATATATACATAATTTATACATGTATATATATATTTAAAGCCCTAAAGAAAACATGCATCAGAACCATATTTCCCATAAACTAAGAGGATAAAAATGTATAAATCTGTTTCAATTGCTAAATACTACTGTTCCATCCCTATTAGTTGACTTGCATTTTTGATACCATTATAAAAAGAATAGGAAAGTAACAATGAGTTTTAATAGAGTATACCTAAATATGCGTGACATTGTACAGGAGACAGGGATCAAGAAAATCCCCATGGAAAAGAAATGCAAAAAAGCAAAATGGCTGTCTGAGGAGGCCTTACAGATAGCTGGGAAGAGAAGAGAAGTGAAAAGCAAAGGAGAAAAGGAAAGATATTCTCATCTGAATGCAGAGTTCCAAAGAATAGCAAGGAGAGATAAGAAAGCCTACCTCAGCGATCAGTGCAAACAAATAGAGGAAAACAACAGATTGGGAAAGACTAGAGACCTCTTCAAGAAAATTAGAAATACCAAAGGAACATTTCATGCAAAGATAGGCTCGAAAAAGGACAGAAATGGTATGGACCTAACAAAAGCAGAAGATATTAAGAAGAGGTGGCAAGAATACACAGAAGAACTGTACAAAAAAGATCTTCACGACCCAGATAATCACGATGGTGTGATCACTCACCTAGAGCCAGACATCCTGGAATGTGAAGTCAAGTGGGCCTTAGAAAGCATCACTACGAACAAAGCTAGTGGAGGTGATGGAATTCCAGTTGAGCTATTTCAAATCCTCAAAGATGATGCTGTGAAAGTGCTGCACTCGATATGCCAGCAAATTTGGAAAACTCAGCAGTGGCTACAGGACTGGAAAAGGTCAGTTTTCATTCCAACCCCAAAGAAAGGCAATGCCAAAGAATGCTCAAACTATCGCACAATTGCACTCATCTCACATGCTAGTAAAGTAATGCTCAAAATTCTCCAAGGCAGGCTTCAGCAATACGTGAACCGTGAACTTCCAGATGTTCAAGCTGGTTTTAGAAAAGGCAGAGGAACCAGAGATCAAATTGCCAATATCCGCTGGATCATCGAAAAAGCAAGAGAGTTCCAGAAAAACATCTATTTCTGCTTTATTGACTATGCCAAAGCCTTTGATTGTGTGGATCACAATAAACTGTGGAAAATTCTGAAAGAGATGGGAATACCAGACCATCTGACCTGTCTCTTGAGAAACCTGTATGCAGGTCAGGAAGCAACAGTTAGAACTGGACATGGAACAACAGACTGGTTCCCAATAGGAAAAGGAGTATGTCAAGGCTGTATATTGTCACCCTACTTATTTAACTTATATGCAGAGTACATCATGAGAAATGCTGGGCTGGAAGAAACACAAGCTGGAATCAAGATTGCTGGGAGAAATATCAATAACCCCAGATATGCGGATGACACCACCCTTATGGCAGAAAGTGAAGAAGAACTAAAGAGCCTCTTGATGAAGGTGAAGGAGGAGAGTGAAAAAGTTGGCTTAAAGCTCAACGTTCAGAAAACTAAGATCATGGCATCTGGTCCCATCACTCCATGGGAAATAGATGGGGAAACAGTGGAAACAGTGTCAGACTTTACTTTTTTGGGCTCCAGAATCACTGCTGATGGTGACTGCAGCCATGAAATTAAAAGACGCTTACTCCTTGGAAGGAAGGTTATGGCCAACCTAGATAGCATGTTTAAAAGCAGAGACATTACTTTGCCAACAAAAGTCCGTCTAGTCAAAGCTATGGTTTTTCCAGTGGTCATGTATGGATGTGAGAGTTGGACGGTGAAGAAAGCTGAGCACCGCAGAATTGATGCTTTTGAACTGTGGTGTTGGAGAAGACTCTTGAGAGTCCCTTGGACTGCAAGGAGATCCAATCAATCCATCCTAAAAGAGATCAATCCTGGGTGTTCATTGGAAGGTCTGATGTTGAAGCTGAAGCTCCAATACTTTGGCCACCTCATGCGAAGGGTTGACTCCTTGGAAAAGACCCTAATGCTGGGTAGGATTGGGGGCGGGAGGAGAAGGGGACGACAGAGGATGAGATGGTTGGATGGCATCACCGACTCGATGAACATGGGTTTGGGTAGACTCCGGGAGTTGGTGATGGACAGAGAGGCCTGGCGTGCTGCAATTCATGGGGTCGCAGAGAGTTGGACACGACTGAGCGACTGAACTGAACTGAACTAAATATGCCTGCTCAAACAGTTCTGTCTCAGTCTCAGTGGTGTCTCTGGGTCCTGATGTGCACAAGGTTTCTTTGAGCCCTCTGAGTGTCTCTGAAGGGAATGCGGTTTGATTCTAAACATGGATTCGCCCCTCCTACCAGCTTGCTGGGGCTTTTACTTTGCCCTTGGGGGTGGAGAAGCCCTCCTACAGCCTCTCCAGCGCCACACAGCTGCAGCCCCAGCGCCCAACATCTTCCTCTGGTTTCCCTAACCTTGGAAGTAGGGTATACACTCAAGTGCCATGCAACCGCCACCCCAGCACCTCACGGGGGTGTTGTCCCCTAGCCTCCATGGCCTGTGGTGTCCCTGGGCCGAGTAGTGCCCTCAGTCCCTGAGGGGGTGAAGCTGGGCACAGCGGGTTGCATGTGAGGGCTGTGGGGATGCCGATACAGGACGGGAGAGCATTTTTTCCGGCTGGCTGTGGCTCTGGGTGTTGGCAGTGGTGGGTGTGAGCCCCGCGAGGGGCACCCCAAGGGGCTCTGGGAGGCCAGTTGGAGTCCTGGGTGCCAGACGACCGCCCCTGTGCTGGAGGCCTCTGGCGGGATTTGATGGAATTTGGAGTACAGAATAAAGCAAGGCACAGGCTAATAGAGTTTTGCCAAGAGAATGCACTGGTCATAGCAAACACCCTCTTCCAACAACACAAGATGAGTCTCTACATAGGGACATCCCCAGATGGTCAACACTGAAATCAGATTGATTATATTCTTCGCAGCCAAAGATGGAGAAGCTCTAAACAGTCAGCAACAACAAGACCTGGAGCTGGCTGTGGCTCAGATCATGAACTCCTCATTGCTAAATTCAGACTATAAAGAAAGCTGAGTGCCGAAGAATTGGTGCTTTTGAACTGTGATGTTGGAGAAGACTCTTGAGAGTCCCTTGGACTGCAGGGAGATCCAACCAGTCCACCCTAAAGGAGATCAGTCCTGGGTGTTCACTGGAAGGACTGATGTTGAAGCTGAAACTCCAATACTTTGGCCATCTCATGCGAAGAGCTGACTCATTGGAAAAGACCTTGACACTGGGGAAGATTGAGGGCAGGAGGAGAAGGGGACGACAGAGGATGAGATGGTTGGATGGCATCACTGACTCAATGGACATGAGTTTGAGTAAAGTCTGGGAGTTGGTGATTGACAGGGAGGCCTGGCGTGCTGTGCCCCATGGGGTCGTAAAGAGTGAGACAGAACTGAGTGACTGAACTTAACTGAAATATGCATGCTGATCGCTCTCCCTTCCATAGTCTATAATAATTTAAGGAGGTAAAAACTTAATTGCTAAGATATGGTCAACTACAGTAAGTGATGCATTGATAAGTTCTAAATAAGGATGATAAAGCAAGCTGTACTGAATTCTACGCTCCTCCCCCAACAACAAAAAAAATTATTTCCATATTACTGGAACTACTGGGCCTTGATGTTGAACTCTTACAAAAGTGAGTGCAAAGTGGAAAATGCAAATTAAGTATCAGCTATAGTGCTCTATCCATGGCGTGCTTCAGTCCATGGGGTCGCAAAGAGTCAGACACAACTGAGGGACTGAACTGAATTGAACTGATAGTGCACTGAGTTCCTTCTCCTGAAAACTGGAGTAGACATAATTTTTTTTGCAATCTATACAAGAAACAACAGAAAATCGTTTAGTGGTCACATAGAAAGATTTTCAAATATCCAGCAGGCTGATGTTGGATTTCTTAATGTTATTACATTATTTGAAGTGATTTTCCTGGTAACTCAGTTGGTAAAGAAGAATCTGCCTGCAATGCAGGAGACTAAGGCTCGATTTCTCAGTTGGGAAGATCCCCTGGAGTGGGAAATGGCAACCCACTTCAGTATTCTTGCCTGGAGAATTCCTTGGACAGAGGAGCCTGGAGGGCTACAGTCCATGGGGTCACAAGAGTCAGACACAACTGAGTGAGTAAACCACCAGTTCATTATTTTATTCTTGATAATTCAAATTCAACTTTAAAACTTTATGCTATACTAATAATATAATGGAACGTGCATTATAATTAATACATAAGATACTCTAAGTTATTATTGCAAGTGGACATTCTCAGAATAAATGCAAATGTTCACAGAAACTTTTTATACTTACTACGAAGAGGCAACATAAATTTTGTGAATAAATTCTTTCACATTGCTTAAGTAACATCTTGAACCCTTAGCTTAGCAACTTTATTTCTAAACTTTCCCCACTTTTTCTGTGTACAACTGGGGGATGTCACATTATTTAGTCTTAATATTTTCGTTGAAGATTTGCTTCCCACCTGAGTAAATCTATGCTGTTTTTATAGCTTCTAGTGCCCTTGTGGGGGGGGGTGGGGGGGTGGAGGGGGCTGAATGTCAGTGCTCTGAGAGCCATAATCACTCATCTCTACCTCCGAGGAACTAGCTTTTTTAGGGCACTACTCACACCGACAGTGTGCCAGGGCAGGGCAATGGAAAAGTCTTGTTCCAACACTTTCATCAGCACTGAAATCCACTATGCTTATGCCTTTAGTTTCAAATGTATCAATGCTTATGTCAGACTCACAAGTTCACTCATTAAACCAGCTTCCATACCACGAATTTCTATGATGTAGTTCAAAAAAAAAAAAGAAGCCTAAAATCAAAACCAGCAGAAATACCATGTCCTTTCACTGTTCTTGTCTCCACTATCTTTGTTCTCAGACTTTGGTACACACACACACACACACACACACACACACACACACACACACTTGCACGCACACACACACACAAAGTTTCAAGTAGATAAAAATGTTACCACCTAAAAACATTTTAAAAATCATATCTTGAAAGATGGTAACAATAACCCTATATGCGAGACAGAATAAGAGACACAGATGCATAGAACAATTTTATGGACTCTGAGGGAGAAGGTGAGGGTGGGACGTTCTGGGAGAATAGCATTGAAACATGTATATTATCATATGTGAAACAGAACACCATTTCATGTTCGATGCATGAGACAAGGGCTCAGGGCCGGGGCAATGGGATGACCCAGAGGGATGGGATGGGGAGAGAGGTGGGTGGGGGGTCCAGGAGGGGGAACACATGTAAACCCATGGCTGATTCATGTCAATGTATGGCAAAAACTATTACAATATTGTAAAGTAATTAGTCCCCAACTAAAATAAATAAATTTATAAAAAAAAAATTAATAGAAGTTAAAAAAAAAAAATCATATCTTCTTTTTTCAATCCAAACAAAAATTGTATTACCTGCCAACACACCCAAATATTATTTGGAAAATTTGTCTATCTGCCAATTCAGTAAACAGCTAGACTTTGGATAATATAATTATATATTTCTCATGTTGAATATTGAGCACCAAAAGATAAAACTGTGTTATAATTTTTATATATTGTTTTTTTGTAACATTATTATTTTATTTTTTCATAACTCAGCAGAAAAAACAATTTTAAGTGAATGGATAGTTCCAAGAGATGATAAACTCAACATTTACACATGTCCCTATTTAAAATAACTGCTACATGGGGTTTGCTAAAGAATCAAATGAGTTAATAGTCACAATGTGCCTATAACAGTGTCTGACCATAATTCATGTTGTATATATGATAGACACAGCAATAGTCTGATTTGTGTTGGTGAAAATGTGCCTGAAGGTAAATAGGTAAAAGAAAAAAATAAAACAAAACACTGTAGTTACCAGCCTGATTTGTTTTATCTCTAGTTATTCTTTAATATCACTCCTCCTGTCTAAGTTCTTTGAACTTGCTCCATCAGACTCCCTCCCATAGTTCAGATTCAGACTTTCAATGACTGCATCATGATAATATATAAAATATTGTTTATGCAGCTACAGTCACCCAGTTGCTTCTTTCATTTCCTCATCTTCTTATTCCAATTATGACATTTTGCCTCTGTTTTTAATATATATATATAATTATCATTTCATGTGGTAGATGACAAACATTTGTTGCTGTTTTTCTGTTTTTTTTGGTTTTTCAAAACACCTCACTTCCTCTCTAGCCTCTGACTTTAAGGAGGTAATATGAGTTATAGCCAAAGAATTTTTAAGCAAACTTATACCTAAAAATAAAAACTTTGAACAATTTAAATTGTTATAGTGGTTGCACTAGTTTACAATTCTGTAAACAATACATGAGAGTTCTAGATGATCTTCATCTTCTACATGGACAAATTGATTTCATATTTTTAAGTTTTGATTTTCATTTTTTAAATCACACTATTGCATGTTACCTATTATTGCTGAGAGTTTGGAGCAGATGTGGAACCTCAAAAATATTAACATGAACAAAAACCAAGTCTGGAATAAATGCAGGTTAAAAAGAGTTATTTTTATATTGAATAATATTTACTAATAACATGTACAACTTCTCCCATTCCTGTTTTTGAGTATGTTGTCTCACAATTGGAAAAAATAATAAATCATCATTTTCCCTTTCTTCATGTGACTATTTTCAAATCTGAGAAATCATTGCTTTTTTTTATTCAAAAGCAAATTGATTTTTCAAACTGGATGATCAGAATTCTCTGTGTTAGATATTTGCATATACACATAACAATACATACCAAAGATTCATATACTCATATTTGAGCTATGCAAAAGCTGGCTCAGAACTTTTTACATGATGAGTACTCAAATGATGTAGTTTTGGCATAGAATGTGAGTGAAAACAACAGGTAAATAAACCAAATATGGAAAACTGAGCTTGAAAACTGAAGTTTATTTAATTAACAAATACTTGAGAAAGGTCTTGAACAACTTACATAGTTCCTCTCAATTGACTTGCAAACCTTTCTGGTTTTTCTACTGAAACATCTTGCTTCTTCAAAATGTATAGTATATATCAAGATATATTGGGTTTTATAGCTATAAATTTAATTTTATACAGTCACATGTAAATACAAATATAAATATGTGATTTTAATGTATTTTGTTTTCTCTCACAGAAAGTTACACTAAAACAAGTCATAATAAATCCAAACCATTCCCTACTTGGTTTTAATATGAAGTAAAAATTGCATCACATAAACAGAATTATTACACAGTAGATCCCACCAAGCTACCTGCAAACTTGCAACTAAAGTCATTGATGCTACCCAGGGATATTTAGTTCCTATGAATGGTCCTAATTTATCTCCAACACAACATGTTTAACAGGCCTCAAAGTCTTAATGCACTCATCACCTGAGCTGCTTTGTTTAATTTAGAAATAACGATTTCTTCTTCTGAGTCAAAAAGAAATTCTCTAAATTTGATTTCAAGAAATTTTATAATTTTTATCAGCTTGAAAGTGCAATAGGATGCAGGAAAGGAAAAATAGAATTCTGTGCATATGTCCTTGTATGCATGAAAATAAAACTACACTAGAAACAGTTATATCAAGCCAATTCCTTCCTAAGGCAATGATTTCATTTGTAAAAGGACAGAAAAAGAGTGAGAGTAATTACAATATTCTGTGACACAATTTAATAACAAAAAGAACACAGCATCAACAGTGATGAAAATAACCATCATTTCATTTATAGTTAAATGACATAGAGAAATGTATTAGTAAACTCTTCTTCCCAAATATTCATTAGTAATTTTCCTTATTGTTTTCCTAGTTGACTTAAGTCCCCTGATGGTCATTGTTTGATATATGCGAATCTTTATTTAATAGACTGCCAATATATGAGAGCATTTTAAATGTAGTTTCTTTTATGTCCATGAAAATACTAGAAAGGTGAAACATTAACTTGTATTATTCCCCCCCCCCAAAAAAATCCAATGAAACATCAATGAAAAACAGCCTCTCATACAGTCTTGGAATAAAACAAAGCAAAATTAAAACAGGGTTTTAATACTGAATGGCCAGGTTGAATTCTTGAAAGTCTAAAGTCACATTTCCATTACAAACGTAAGTACTATATCAGTCTTTTTCCATGTGGTAAAAGTGCCAGGCCCACAATATATAATCAGTACACTGAAAAGTTTTAGATATCTTCCCGCTGGCAACCAGTTTTACATTTCCCAGAGATGCCAAATCTGATTCTCTTGCAGCGTGAAAGGAATATTTTTTCCTCTATAACTTTTACATGTGTGAGCATGTCAGAAAGCTTTACTGTTAAAATATATTTACCTAATTCATAGACTATAATGTGTACACCATAAAAAGTGAAGCTGAAATTCAGGGTATTATAAATCACCTATAAATGGAAAGATTTAGCTTGTGACATTGTGTAGCCCAGATGTACTTTGCTTGCAATGGTCGATGAAGCCTATACTTTTTTAGAACTACTTAAGAGTTAAAACACATTCAGTTGTGAAACTTTTGAAAGTAAGCCCAATTAAGGGGCATGACAATGGCCACAATATTAAATTCAATAAAAACATTCTTATATTTTATATATAGGGTTCTACTTTGTCAAGCAGAGTAAGATGCCCCAGGGAAGAACTCTAAATATGTCTACCCACTGCACCTGGGTATCAGAGTCACCAAGCAAAGCAGAACATAGTCAAGCACTGCAAGGAACAATACTTTGCTTAAATCAAGGAGTAAAAGCAAGATAAGCTTCAATAGCGTGTGTGAGTCCCCCCACGACCAGTGAGTCCTTCCCAGTAAATGGTAGAGGGTGATTTGTATACGGGCAGCCTTCTTGTTGGGCAATGGAAACCTGTCCACTCCCTGTGGAGGATAGATATAACAATGGAGTTGGCCAAGTGCCATGTGACACACATGCTCCAAGCAGAGACAAAGAGCAGTCACTGATCTTGAATCAGGGAAAGATATTCCCACACAACCCCACATAGGCTGTGTGGGCTCTTTATCTCTTGCTAAGGAAGTGCTCCAGGCCCAAAGTCCAGGCATATGGAACTAAGTGGGGCTGAGAGAATGCATTCAACAGATTATCTTTTCCAGTGTATTTTGTGCTAAAATTTTAAGATATCCACAACATTCCAATTGTCATCATATTAACTAATTTCATGTTTCCTATTTCTTTGGCAGAATGTGTATAAAATTATCTGGATTTGATATTATTCACATAAACAGGAGTAGATTTTAAAATTTGCTGACTCAAATACATTAAAAATTTAGGATATATTTATGTTTCTTGGTTATGCTTTCCTAAAAGTATTGCATTTTATATGATCTTCCAAATTACTGGAAAAAAGTTTCCCATTATTTTCCTTTGTATTAAAATTTCTGATACATATATATATATATATATATCTCAACTGTGTTTACTTTTCATTTTTAATATATTATTTTTCTTTCTGTATGTTGTTACTGATGAAATCATTCAGAATTTGATTTTCCTTGGTACTCATCAAAGATTTAACTTTGAATGTTTCTGACTTATTTGGAATATTCTATTTCATTAATCTTTGTTGTTATATTTATACATTTCTTTTCTCTAGATAATGGGAAATGGCTATGCAGTTTTTAAAAACATAAAGGAATTTTGTATTAGAAATGTCTTTTCCTAGATTGGTATTTGAGGCTTTATATTTCTTTAAAATCTCTATTGATCTGTAACTCACAAATGAACAATATAGCATTTTCATTATTGTTCAATTCTAAATGTGTTCTACCTTGCTTCATAATTTCTTTACCTATAAATACTTTAATTATGACTCTTCTACTTTAAAATTTTAATAAAAATGATGTTGTTTGTGCTCAGTCGCTCAGTCATGTCCTACGGTTTGCAACCCAAAGGACTGCAGCACCTCAGTCTTCCCTACCCTTCACTGTCGCCTGGAGCTTGCTCAAACTCACATCCATCAAGTCGGTGATGCCATCCAACCATCTCGACCTCTGTCATCCCCTTCTCCTCCTTCCTGCAGTCTTTCCTATCTTCAGGTCTTTTCTAATGCATCAGTTCTTTGCATCAGATGGCCCAAGTATTGGAGCTTCAGCTACAGCATCAGTCCTTCCAATGAATATTCAGGATTGATTTCCTTTAGATTGACTGATTTGATCTTTGTGCAGTCCAAGGGACTCTCAAGTGTCTTCTCCAGAACCACAGTTCAAAAGCATCAGTTCTTCAGTTCTCATATTTCTTTATGGTCTAGCTCTCATATCCATACATGACTACTGGAAAAACAATAGCTTTGACTATATGGACCTTTGTTGGTAAAGTAATGTCTCTGCTTTTTAATATGCTGTCTAGGTTGCTCATAGCTTGTCTTCCAAGGAGCAAGTGTCCTTTAAATTCTTGGCTGCAGTCACCATCTGCAGTGATTTTGGAGCCCAAGAAAATAGTCTGTCACAGTATTCCCATCTATTTGCATGAGTGATGGGACCAGATGCCACGATCTTCATTTTTTGAATGTTGAGTTTTAAGCCAGCTTTTTCACTTTCCTCTTTCATCGTCGTCAAGAGGTTCTTCAGTCTCTCTTTGCTTTCTGTCATAAGAGTGGTGTCATCTGCCTATCTGAGGTTAATGTTAATGATATTTCTCCTGGCAATCTTGACTCCAGAATATGTTTCATCCAGCTCGGCATTTCACATAATGTACACTGCATAGAAGTTAAATAAGCAGGGTGACAATATACAGCCTTGACGTACTCCTTTACCAATTTGGAAGCAGTCCATTGTTCCATGTCATGTTCTAACTGTTGCTTCTTGACCTGCATAGAGATTTCTCAGGAGGCAGGTAAGGTGTTCTGGTAATCTCATCTCTTGAAGAATTTCCACAGTTTTTTTGTGATCCACACAGTCAAAGGCTTTAGCATAGTCAATTAAGCAAAAGTAGATGTTCTCCTGGAATTCTATTGCTTTTTCTATGATCCAATGGATGTTGGCAATTTGATTTCTGGTTCCTCTGCCTTTTCTAAATGCAGCTTGAACATCTGGAAGTTCTGGTTTAGGTACTGTTGAAACCTAGCTTGGAGAATTTTGAGCATTACTTTGCTAAAATGTGAAATGAGTGCAATTGTGTGGTAGTTTGAACATTCTTTGACATTGCCTTTCTGTGGGATTGGAATGAAAACTGACCTTTTCCAGTCCTGTGGCCATTGCTGAGTTTTCCAAATTTGTTGGCATATTGAGTGCAGCATTTTAACAGCATCTTCTTTTACAATTTGAAATACCTCAGCTGAAATAAAAGTGGTATTCATTGAAACTTATCTTGAAACTGATTTATAAATTATTACATTAAAGATGGAGCTTATGTCCTGTATATATAGTTCATATATGCTTGATGAGAATAGCTTTGTATATGGTCATTTTTTTTATTTTCCTCTTGCCTGAAAATAAAATGTATTTTATATTTGTTACACACAACTTTACATTTATCTGTGAAGTTTCTAGGTAAAATTTTCTATATTTTTGCTAATTAAAAATTAGCAATTTTTCTATATTAAAATTTTCTATATTATTGCTAATTTTTTTACTTTTCACCAGTAAGTGTTGAAGTTGGGAGATATAGTAACAATTGAAATTAAGAGTGAGTCCTCCAATTTTGTCCTTCCTTATGAGTGTTTTGCTATTCCAAGCACCTTGTATTTCCGTGTGAATTTTAGAATAATCTTGTCAATATCCTTGAGCCTAGAGTCAGGAAAATGGTTTAGGCTCAAGGGGGAAGTTGTGCTCTCTAGGAAACTTGTAGTTTAGCTGTCTAGCCTGGTGAATCTTGATAAGTTACCCATGTTAAAGGAGCATGTTGGAGAATCCATCGAGAACTCTGAGAGGTGGCTTGTATGTAGTTCTGTTAAATATTCTAGGGCACTCCTAATCTAGGAAAACTTTGTGCTACATTCTCAGGTTGTAAGTCACTGGATTCTGAAAATAATGTAAGTTTAAATTCCAAAACAGTACAGGGATAAGCCTTGATTATATATTTTCAGGGAAGACTTGTTTTCTGCTTAAAGCCCGTACAAAGACAAACAAGTTTCTTGGCCATGTTCTTCTGATGACTTCTATTTTTAACTCCATTCCTTCCCTAAGGATTTGACTTCAAAGGCCTCCACATTAGATAGTGTGTCATTTTCAATATTTTCCATGGTGGTACCATCTTGTTTTTGGCCCTTACAATCCCATCTTCTTGTTTCCTCGTATTAGCAAAAGTCTCCAGGACAGCAATACTTTCAGCATTAGAAGGAAAGAGAGAGGAACAAGAGACACAAGAAAAGAGAGGGAGGAAGTGGATCCTTTGAGCCTTAGATTTGAGCTCAAAGATTTGATGGTTAACTAACTAATATGAAGAGCTTCCCTGGTGTCTTAGATGGTAAAGAATCTGCCAGCAGTGCAGGAGACCTGTGTTCGATGCCTGGGTTGGGAAGATACCCTGGAGAAGGAAATGACAACCCACTCCAGTATTCTTGCCTGGGAAATCCTATGCACAGAGGAGCCTGATGGGCTAGAGTCCAAGGGGTCACAAAGATTCAGACATGACTGAGTGACTACACACTTAACCAATGTGAAAAGAAAAGAAAAGAAAGAAAGAAAAAAAAAACCTCTAGAGAAAATTATAATGTGTTGAATCAGCATCCCTCTATATCTTGTTAACCAAGTGTTTGAGGTAGCAATCTTTATTTAAATCCCTAAGAGAAAAATTAACAAGCGTTTATTCACTTTAACTTCTTTTATTCAGAAAGAAAACATATCATGAGACCAATTATAATAAAAATGTCATATAGTGGAAGAACTATGGCATATTTTAAGAATAAAATTTGCTTGAAATTTGCTATAAATAGCTATTCTAGTCTCAAATATATTGAGGTAGTCAGAAGATATTCATTTATATTTCACTGAAAAGGCAAAAAGATAGGACATTGAAAGATGAATTCCCTAGGTCAGTAAGTGCCGAATATGCTACTGGAGATCAGTGGAGAAATAACTCCAGAAAGAATGATGGGATGGAGCCAAAGCAAAAATGATATCCAGCTGTGGATGTGACTGGTGATAGAAGCAAAGTCTGATGCTGTAAAGAGCAATATTGCATAGGAACCTGGAATGTTAGGTCCATGAATCAAGGCAAATTGGAAGTGGTCAAACAGGAGATGGCAAGAGTGAACGTTGACATTCTAGGAATCAGCGAACTAAGATGGACTGGAATGGGTGAATTTAACTCAGATGACCATTATATCTACTACTGTGGGCAAGAATCCCTTAGAAGAAATGGAGTAGCCATCATGGTCAACAAAAAGTCCAAAATGCAGTACTTGGATGCAATCTCAAAAACGATAGAATGATCTCTATTCGTTTCCAAGGCAAACCGTTCAATATCACGGTAATCCAAGTCTGTGCCCCAACCAGTAACGCTGAAGAAGCTGAAGTTGAACAGTTCTATGAAGACCTACAAGACCTTCTAGAACTAACACCCAAGAAAGATGTCCTTTTCATTATAGGGGACTGGAATGCAAAAGTAGGAAGTCAAGAAACACCTGGCGTAACAGGCAAGTTTGGCCTTGGAGTACAGAATGAAGCAGGGCAAAGGCTAGTAGAGTTTTGCCAAGAGAACGCACGTCATAGCAAACACCCTCTTCCAACAACACAAAAGACTCTACACGTGGACATCACCAGATGGTCAACACTGAAATCAGATTGATTATATTCTTTGCAACCAAAGATGGAGAAGCTCTATACAGTCAGCAAAAACAAGACCGGGAGCAGACTGTGGCTCAGATCATGAACTGCTTATTGCCAGATTCAGACTTAAATTGAAGAAAGTAGAGAAAACCACTAGTCCATTCAGATATGACCTAGATCAAATCCCTTATGAGTATACAGTGGAAGTGACAAATAGATTTTAAGGGACTAGATCTGATAGACAGAGTGTCTGAGGAATTATGGACAGAGGTTCATGACATTGTACAGGTTACAGGGATCAAGACATCCCCATGGAAAACAAATGCAAAAAAGCAAAATGTTTGTCTGAGGAGGCCTTACATATGGCTGAGAAGAGAAAAGCAAAGGAGAAAAGAAAAGATATTCCCATCTGAATGCAGAGTTCCAAAGAATAGCAAGGAGAGATAAGAAAGCCTTCCTCAGCAATCAATGCAAAGAAATAGAGGAAAACAATAGATTGGGAAAGACTAGAGATCTCTTCAAGAAAAATAGAGATACCAAGGGAACATTTCATGCAAAGATGGGCTCGATAAAGGACAGAAATGGTAGGGACCTAACAGAAGCAGAAGATGTTAAGAAGAGGTGGCAAGAATACACAGAAGAACTGTACAAAAAAGATCTTCACGACCCAGATAATCATGATGGTGTGATCACTGACCTAGAGCCAGACATCCTGGAATGGGAAGTCAAGTGGGCCTTAGAAAGCATCACTACGAACAAAGCTAGTGGAGGTGATGGAATTCCAGTTGAGCTATTGCAAATCCTCAAAGATGATGCTGTGAAAGTGCTGCACTCAATATGCCAGCAAATTTGGAAAACTCAGCAGTGGCCACAGGACTGGAAAAGGTCAGTTTTCATTCCAATCCCAAAGAAAGGCAATGCCAAAGAATGCTCAAACTACCGCACAATTGCTCTCATCTCACACGCTAGTAAAGTAATGCTCAAAATTCTCCAAGCCAGGCTTCAGCAATACGTGAACCGTGAACTTCCAGATGTTCAAGCTGGTTTTAGAAAAGGCAGAGGAACCAGAGATCAAATTGCCAATATCCGCTGGATCATCGAAAAAGCTAGAGAGTTCCAGAAAAACATCTATTTCTGCTTTATTGACTATACCAAAGCCTTTGACTGTGTGGATCACAATAAACTGTGGAAAATTCTGAAAGAGATGGGAATACCAGACCATCTGACCTGTCTCTTGAGAAACCTGTATGCAGGTCAGGAAGCAACAGTTAGAACTGGACATGGAACAACAGACTGGTTCCAAATAGGAAAAGGAGTACGTCAAGGCTGTATATTGTCACCCTGCTTATTTAACTTATATGCAGAGTACGTCATGAGAAACGCTGGGCTCAAGAAACACAAGCTGGAATCAAGATTGCCGGGAGAAATATCAATAACCTCAGATATGCAGATGACACCACCCTTATGGCAGAAAGTGAAGAAGAACTAAAGAGCCTCTTGATGAAGGTGAAAGAGGAGAGTCAAAAAGTTGGATTAAGGCTCAACGTTCAGAAAACTAAGATCATGGTATCTGGTCCCATCACTTCATGGGAAATAGATGGGGAAACATTGGAAACAGTGTCAGACTTTATTTTTCTGGGCTCCAAAATCACTGCTGATGGTGATTGCAGCCATGAAATTAAAAGACGCTTACTCCTTGGAAGGAAGGTTATGGCCAACCTAGATAGCACGTTTAAAAGCAGAGACATTACTTTGCCAACAAAAGTCCATCTAGTCAAGGCTATGGTTTTTCCAGTGATGATGTATGGATGTGAGAGTTGGACGGTGAAGAAAGCTGAGTGCCGAAGAACTGATGCTTTTGAACTGTGGTGTTGGAGAAGACTCTTGAGAGTCCCTTGGACTGCAAGGAGATCCAATCAATCCATCCTAAAGGAGCTCAATCCTGGGTGTTCATCGGAAGGACTGATGTTGAAGCTGAAACTCCTATACTTTGGCCACCTCATGTGAAGAGTTGACTCATTGGAAAAGACCCTAATGGTGGGTAGGATTGGGGGCAGAACGAGAAGGGGATGACAGAGGATGAGATGGTTGGATGGCATCACTGACTCAATGGACATGGGTTTGGGTAGAATCTGGGAGTTGGTGATGGACAGAGAGGCCTGGCGTGCTGCAATTCATGGGGTCGCAAAGAGTCAGACACGAATGAGCGACTGAACTGAACTGAACTGAAGTAACTGAGGGGCTTCCCAGGTGGCTCAGTGGTAAATACTATTCCTGGCAATGCAGAAGGTGGAAGACATCGGGTTTTGATCCCTGGGTCAGGAAGATCCCCTCAAGTAGGAAATAGCAACCCAATCCAGTATTCTTGCCTGGAAAATTCTATGGACAGAGGATCCTTGTGGGCAACAGTCCATAGGGTTGCAAAGGGTCAGGCATGACTGAGTGACTGAGCTTGCACACACAAAGTTGCTGAAGCAATAGCATTGTAACTTTAGCTTACTATTCCAATATCAATAAAGATTTAACTAACTAAAAATATGCCTCATAACACACCCCTGCCAAGAAAAACAATGCAATAGTAGTAAAATAAATGTTGATACTATCTTCTAATTAGGAACGTTACTGCATAATTTTGCTTTTAACAAAGGGTAATTGAATGAAAAATATTTATATTCTCTGAAATCATAAATATTTAGCATTCACATAAGAGCTAATGTTGCAAAAGCAATTAATAAAAAAGATTATTATAAGAGCAAATAAATAGCTATTAATGAGCTTCCTTTCCTGTCATATTTCTTTTATTTCCACACTCTATCAGTGGTATCAATATTGCCAGTGAGATAGATCTTGTAGTTCATATAATTTCTGCACACAGAAACACAATACTCTGCAGAAAAGTCAGTACTAATTTTTAATACATTTCCTAATGTGAAATTACCTCAGGGAAATTTCATATCAGTTGACAGAATATTCAAGGCCCTAGCAGAGGGAATGCCTGAATCTATATATGCTAAATGCACCATAAAATGCAATCTTGGAATTATGTTTTGCTTAGAAAGGCACCATGAGCATTTTAGTTTCACTTTATCTTATTTTAAATTATGGGTTCTGTCTATATGATGCCTATAACCATTATTTCCTGCCAGCTGAGGCAAGAATAAGATTTTCCATTTTAATAATCTTCTATTTTGCTTCTCATTGTGGGCAGTAACAGTGAATATAATTATAATTTATAAAAAATAAAAAGTATTAATATGGTAAAAACAAAAGAAATAATGACTGTGAGGATCAAAACACTCACTGTGCTAGCTGAAATCATGATATAAAAGTGAGTGTTGGATTAACATCACTAAACATGGTGGGGTTAGGAAATCTAGGGTTCTGTCCTTCTACAGACACGACTGCTGCTGCTAAGTCGCTTCAGTCGTGTCCGACTCTGTGCGACCCTATAGACGGCAGCCCACCAGGCTCCGCCGTCCCTAGGATTCTCTAGGCAAGAATACTGGAGTGGGTTGCCATTTCCTTCTCCAGTGCATGAAAGGGAAAAGTGAAAGTGAAGTCGCTCAGTCGTGTCCAACTCTTAGCGACCCCATGGACTGTAGCCTACCAGGCTCCTCTGTCCATGGGATTTTCCAGGCAAGAGTACTGGAGTGGGGTGCCATTGCCTTCTCCGACAGACACGACTAAAAACCTATTAAAAAGTCTCAGAATCATTTGCAGACTCTGTAATCTAGTCAGAAAGCACAAGAAGCAGGGGAAGGCTTAAGGAAAATAGAAACTGCTGCAATGTGAGGGAAGAGCTCTATGGGATTTAAAGATGCCGCTACCATATCCCTTTACCCAGATGGAAGCAGCCATGAAGCCAGAACCTGCACTCCTGGGCATGCTGTGAGTGCCAGAGGTAGCACAACAGACTGTATACAAAGGATTGTGTGGGTTCCTTGTCTGCAGGATCCCTGAAGGATGGGCAAAAAGGCTTACTTTGATTTGCCCAACATGAAACATTCCCAAATAGGTAAACTGAATAGATCTATAACTATTCAGGAAACATAATTCCTAATTTTACCCTGTCAAAAAAAAAAAAAAAAATCACCATGCCTGTGTGGTTTTTTTAGAGAATTTTCAGTTCAGTTCAGTTCAGTCGCTCAGTCATGTCCGACTTTTTGCGACCCCATGAACCGCAGCACGCCAGGCCTTCCTGTCCATCACCAAGTGCCGGAGTCTACCCAAACCCATGTCCATTGAGTCTGTGATGCCATCCAACCATCTCATCCTCTGTTGTCCCCTTCTCCTCCTGCCCTCAATCTTTCCCAGCATCAGGGTCTTTTCAAATGAGTCAGCTCTTCGTGTCAGGTGGCCAAAGTATTGGAGTTTCCAAATATTAAACAAGAACTGACATCAATTCTACATGATCTCTTAACGGAAAATAAGAGAACTATTTCCTACTTTTTTAAAGCTAATATTACCTTGATAACAAAACCAAAGATCAAACCAAATTAGAAAGCAAACTACTATAGTATAGACAAGTATCTCTTACTAATATAAATGCAAAAAATAAAAAAAAGAAATCTTTAGCAAAACAGAATTCTGCAATATATAAAATATATAAATGTGTGCTCAGTTGTGTCCCACTCTTTGTAACTCCAAAGACTATAGCCTTCCAGGCTCCTCTGACCCAGGGATTGAACCAGTGATTCAGGTGTCATGCATTGTCAGTCAGATTCTTTACCCACTGAGCCACTTGGGAAGCCCATATATGCATTATATATAATTATACTATGACGATTAAGTTTATTCTAGAGATGCAAGTCTTTTTGATTATTTAAAAAATCAATGTAATCCACCATTTTAATAAGCTAAAGGAAAAAAAAATCACAATTATGTCAATTGATGCTGAAAAAAAATCATGAAAATCTAACACTTATTTGAGACAAAAACCTTCAGAAAAACAGGAATAGAGGGGAATTTCTTCAACTTGATAGAGTATCTACAAATAACCCACAAATAACATTATACAGTTGACCCTTGAACAACATGGATTTGAACTTTGTGGGTCCATTTACACACATATTTTTTTCAATAAATATGTCTTACAGTGCCATGTGATTTGTGGTTGGTTGCATCAGCACATGGGGGACCATGTGTAAATTTATCTGAGATTTTTGACAGTAGTGGTTGCTGACTCTAACCACTGTTTTGTTCAGGGATAAACTGTATTTGGGGCTTTCCTTGTGACTCAGCTGGTAAAGAATCTGCTTGCAATGCAGGAGATCTGGGTTCGATCCCTAGGTTGGGAAGATCCCCTGGAGAAGGGAAAGGTTATTCACTTCAGTATTCTGGCCTGGAAAATTCCATAGACTGCATAATCCATGGGGTCGCAAAGAGTCGGACACAACTTAGCGACTTTCACTTTCACCAAACTGTATTTAATAATAAAAGACAATTCTTTCCCCCAAACATTTTTTTAATAAAATATTTTAATTTGTTTTTGATTTGACTCTAATTCATGGTGCACCAAAAAAGATCACGGTGCATGGAAGAACTTACTGAATTTATGTTTCAAAGGGAGAGTTAACTTAAATCTGCTTCATCCTCTATTCCTGGACCACAGACTTATCTGATGGTTATTTTCCTTTCACAGAATTTATAAGAAACACACTTAGCAACTGGCAGAATTACTGCATCTATTCCTTGACCCCAGAAATGGCGGGAAAGAACAAATTAAAATCCAAATAAAAGCCTCCTTCAACTAAGATAATAAACAAAAGCAATTCTGTATTCATGGAGGTGATTGCAGAGTTTGGTACCCTCAGGAAATTTTTGAAAATTGTAGGAGTGATCAATATCACTAAATATCTATTGAATATGATTTTGCTATCACAAAACACAGGTAGGTTGTAGAGAAAATCTGTTTATTGACAATCTATCTGATATCATCAAAATGTCTTAATCTGGTGATGTCAATCTTGCCTGCAGTTATGGAGGTGGTGACTTGCCTAGTGGTTCAGATGGTAAACTGTCTGCCTCCAATGCAGGAGAGCTGGGTTCAATCCCTGAGTCTGGAAGATCTCCTGGAGAAGGAAATGGCAACTCACTCCAGTATTCTTGTCTGGAAAATCCCATGGACGGAGGAGCCTGGTAGGCTACAGTCCATGGAGTTGCAAGGAGTCGGACACGACTGAGCGACTGAACTGAACTGAACTGATATTTACCATAGCAAATAAAAGCAGACTTTGGAACCTGAAATGCAGCTGTTTGTCCATGTTTTCTCCTTATCACTATTAGCAAAGAAAGTCAGAATCAGTTTGTTTTTATATAGAAAGGACAATAGGAAGCCTTGATATATGTGCCTCAAGGGTATGTCATGTCTGCTTCCTTAGATAATACAGTCCAAAGGGATCTTGAATATCATGATATTCCACAGAAAATGATGCAAGTGTACTTCATTGATGAGAGTATGCTAATTCCTAGTAAGTAGGAAGTAGAAAACACTTTTAACTGCCCTAGTAAAATACCTATCTGACAGAGGATCAGAGATAATCTCCTGGAAACTACAGCAGCTTGACACATTAATTAAGTTGCCAAGGCCCCAGTGGTTTGGAGTGTGTTGCAATATTACTTCTAAAGTAAGAGACAAGTTGATGAATCTTTCGCTGCCCACCATGAAAAAGAGGCTCTTTTTGGATTTTGATGGCAATATATATCACATTTGGAATAACCTGTAAGGCTGTCAGCTTGAAAAGGTGTAATGAGAAGGAAAAGGTACTTTTTCATTTGTTTCAGCTTGAGTGCTAGTTATTTTACACACGTGCTATTCAATACAATGGCCCAATATTTTCCAGACATATCTTTTTGCTGACAAGAATGTTCTATTAGCTGCTGTCAAGCCCCCAAAATGAGAATCCAGTTCAAATATCTAGAATGCTATATTCATGCCATGGTCACTACTATTAAAAAAAAAACAAACACAACAACTATTTTTTTTGTTGCTGGAAAACCAGTTCTCAACTCACTCCTAAGTTCTTGGAAGGACTATGTGACTGAAAGACACCAAATGGGTACCCCAAGTGGGAATTATTGATCCAACAAACCATGAAATTAGACAAGAATGCCATTGATCATTCTAGATGTAAAATGGTATGTATGAGACCAAACCAAAGCTTGTTCCCAGAGGCACCAGTAAATTGCACAAAAAGGTATAAAATGCTTATGGAACCTGCCCCTGTTACCTCAGTGCCTCTTCCCTAGCTCAATCTCATCACACCGTGTAGCTGTGTGTCACCATATACCAAAAGCAAAAGTTTCTTTTAGAGAGCCCTTCTTGTAGAGCTACCTTTCTGCTTTCATACACAAGTTCTTCTCATTGCTCCATAAGGCCAAAGTGTAGTTGTCCTTCACGGCCCCCAGCCCTGAGGTATGGTACTATTGCTTTTAGTTCTTTACCTTCTGCCCACATTTGTTAAGTATTAAATATCTTTTAGAATGTTAACTTTAAATGTTGAAACTATTCTTTCCATGATCAGCTGGGCAAAAAAGAAATATTGAATATTTTCCCTTTACTTATAAAGAGCGATAAAAGAATTTTACTGGAAGTGCTAGTCACTGCAACCATAGAAGAAAATAAACAAAACTTAAAAAAAAAAAAAGATTGGCAAGAATGAAATGATGTCATTTGCAGCAGCATGAATGGACCTAGAGATTATCATACTAAATGAAGAAAGTTAGAAGGAGAAAGACAAATACTATATGAGATCACTTACATGTGGAATCTAAAATACAACACAAATGAACATGTATACAAAACAGACATAGAAAAGAGACTTAAGATTGCCAAGGGGGGTGGAGAGAAAGAAGGGTTGGGCATTTGGGATTAGCGGATGATAATATATATAGGATGTGAGTTGGACTATAAAGAAAGCTGAGTGCCGCAGAATTGATGCTTTTGAACTGTGGTGTTGGAGAAGACTCTTGAGAGTCCCTTGTACTGCAAGGAGATCCAACCAGTCCATCCTAAAGGAAATCAGTCCTGAATATTCATTGGAAGAACTGATGCTGAATCTGAAACTCCAGTACTTTAGCCATCTGATGGGAAGAACTAACTCATTCGAAAAGACCCTGATGCTGGGAAAGATTGAAAGTAGGAGGAGAAGGGGATGACAGAGGATGAGATGGTTGGATGGCATCACCAACTCAATGGACATGAGTTTGAGTAAACTCTAGGAGTTGGTGATGGACAGGGAGGCCTGTTGTGCTGCAGTCCATGGGGTCACAAAGAGTCGGACACAACTGAGTGACTGGACTGAACTGAACTGAACTGAATATATATAGGATGGATAAATATCAGGGTAGTACTGTACAGCACAGAAGCTATATTCAATATCTTGTGATAAACTATAATGGAAAAGAATATGAGTAAGAAGTTATGTATGTATACCTGAATCATTTTGCTATACAACAGATTAATACATTATAAATCAAATATATATCAATAAAATTTAAAAAATAAGAAAACAGAAATAAAAAAATAAAACTTGTGGAATATTAGTGGCATAAAAACACATTTAGAAAATGGATTCAAAGATAATGCATTGTGCCTTAGGAATTGCTTTCCAATTAACACTAATACTTAGTGTAGTGTTAAAAAGAAAATCAAACACAAAAGAGCATTTATCAACTATAAAGTAAGTTGCACTCCTGCCAGACTACTGATATCTGTCTTGATTCCCAAAATAAACTGCTGTTGAGAATAAAAAAAATAATAGAAGAGATTGGCAAGGAGAAAAAAATAAAGTGACATTATTATAGATATATGACTGAATATTTATTACACAGTGCAAAAGAAAAGAACATACAAATCCTTACTGGAATCATTCAATTCACTTAGCAAATACAAAGACAATGTTTGTAAATCAGTTGTGTAACTACAGGCTTTGAATAAGTGGAAAATTAAAAGTAGTTAATTTACTATAACATTAAAAATATCAGGTAAATATGAATGAATCTAATAAGTCACCCAAGATTTTCACGGATTAAAATAATATATTATTGATCTGCATTGAAGAAAACCTATAAAAGTAAAGGATAAATTATATTCATTAATTGCAACATCAACTACTGTAGAAATGTCAGTTGCTCCCAAATGGATATTTATATTTAGTGCATTCCATTCAGAAACACCAAGATTTCAAGGTTTCTTGTAGACCGGAAAAAGCTTTCCTACACTCTATGTGAAAACACAAAGTCCAAGAAACACCAAGATACATTTGATGATGCACAAATTATAGGATTTTTGATTTACTGTATGTTTCATAAAACTTCAAGTGGAGTCTAAATTACAAAAATATTAAACCACTATGATGTATGTGTGTGCTTAGTCACTCAGTCATGTCCTACTCTTTGCGACCCCTTGAACTGTAGCCTTCCAGGTTCCTCTGTTCATGGGGATTCTCCAGGCAAGAATGCTATAGTGGGTTGCCATGCCCTCCTGCAGGGGATCTTCCCAATCTAGGGACTGAATCCAGGTCTCCCACATTGCAGGTGGATTCTTTACTGTCTGAGCCACACAGCAAGCGCAAAGGAAGGCAGACACCAAGTGTAACTCTAATGCCGTGACTCTGATACTAATATAATATTGTAAACTATGCTTCAATAATAAGTAAATAAGTAAAATATTTCATGTCAAGCTAAATTAACAAAACCAGATTGATCTTGGTGTAAATATGGTAGAATATATTAATATATCCATATATCAGTGTTTCTATCTATATCTGTATGATATATTTGCAGATAAATATACAAGTTATACAAACACACACAGGCATATTTTACATACACTTGCTTTATGAAAAATGATACTGCTAGTGAGTGGAATGGGACTATTTAATATACTGCACTGAAGTATCTGATTAACCAGAGAGAAAATAATCCCTAACTTACAAAAATCTATTTCAAGTGGATTATAGTTGTAATTGTGAATAGCATAATGATAAAATTTGTTGAATGTAACAGAAAAATATCTTCACTGGCAAATAGGAAATAAATATTTTCTTAAATAAAACATAATGAGAGAAAAGCCATGAAGTAATGGAAGCAATTTGCACCATACATAATTTTACCTAGGATAAAAATATTAAAAATTATGGATAAATGTATTGATGATACTTAAGGGAACTGTAACTAGAGTGATAGCAAACTTAACAATAACAAAAACAATGGAAACAAGAGAATAATGGCAGAATATCTTCCATGAAAAGAAAAGTAAGAAATAGTAACCTGAACTTCTATAAGCAGTGAAAATATCCATCAAGAATAAATGTGAAATAATTGCATTTTTAAATAATGGCAAAAACAAAATTTGTTAAAGTGGTTCTGTTCCAAAAAAATTACTAACGGTTATTCTTCAGATAGAGTAAAGCTAACACGAGGAGGAATTTCAGTAATGCAGTAAAAAATGAAGGACAATAAAAATACTAAAAATATGCTTAAATTTAAATTATGTTTTCATAGATAAATTAATGTCTTCTTCATTAGTTCATAGTTTATCAAAATACATGATGATAATGATCACAAATCAATAGAAGAATACCTGGAGTTGAAATGTTCAAAAAATTTTGCATTATCATGAAAAAATAAAGTAACTAATTATCCAGATAAAATGTTCTAGATTAAGCACTAAAATTGTAAAACACTGCAAAAATATATTGAGAAAAAAAGAAATATCCCACTATAAATATTCAGTTCAGTTCAGTTGCTCAGTCGTGTCTGACTCTTTGCAACCCCATGAATTGCAGCACGCCAGGCCTCTCTGTCCATCACCAACTCCCGGAGTCTACCCAAACCCATGTCCATCGAGTCAATGATGCCATCCAACCATCTCATCCTCTGTCATCCCCTTCTCCTCCTGCCCCCAATCCTACCCAGCATTAGGGTCTTTTCCAATGAGTCAACTCTTCACATGAGGTGGCCAAAGTATTGGAATTTCAGCTTCAACATCAGTCCTTCCAATGAACACCCAAGATTGATCTCTTTTAGGATGGATTGATTGGATCTCCTTGCAGTCCAAGGGACTCTCAAGAGTCTTCTCCAACACCACAGTTCAAAAGCATCAGTTCTTCGGCACTCAGCTTTCTTCACCGTCCAACTCTCACATCCATACATCATCACTGGAAAAACCATAGCCTTGACTAGATGGACTTTTGTTGGCAAAGTAATGTCTCTGCTTTTAAATATGCTATCTAGGATGGTCATAACCTTCCTTCCAAGGAGTAAGCGTCTTTTAATTTCATGGCTGAAATCACCATCAGCAGTGATTTTGGAGCCCCCCAAAATAAAGTCTGACAGTGTTTCCACTGTTTCCCCATCTATTTCCCATGAAGTGATGGGACCAGATGCCATGATCTTAGTTTTCTGAATGTTGAGTTTTAAGCCAACTTTTTCACTCTCCTCTTTCACTTTCATCAAGAGGCTCTTTAGTTCTTCTTCACTTTCTGCCATAAGGGTGGTGTCATCTGCATATCTGAGGTTATTGATATTTCTCCCGGCACTCTTGATTCCAGCTTGTGTTTCTTCCAGCCCAGCGTTTCTCATGATGTACTCTGCATATAAGTTAAATAAGCAGGGTGACAATATACAGCCTTGACGTACTCCTTTTCCTATTTGGAACCAGTGTGTTGTTCCATGTCCACTTTTAACTGTTGTTTCCTGACCTGCATACAGGTACATAGTTAAATGAAGAAGATTAAATAGTAGAGTATAAAAAATAACATACAACAGGTAGGGTTGATATGGAAAGCAAAGAGGGTGATAGAAAATTTAAACCAAATATGTTTATAAACTGACCAAATGGTCTAAATAAAAGACAAATATATTGAGGCAGGAATTTTTAAAAATCTTGTATAGATTCATTACACAAGATACATGTAAACTATAAAGATATTCTAAAATAAACAGAAGGAAATATTTTCTCTGTAAACCCTAAGCCAAAAAGGAGGTGCACAACTATATTAATGCCAGATGAGGTTAACTTGGAGAGGGAAGTGCTATTAGAGTTGCAAACAAAACTTTCAGAATAATGAAACAACTCAACAGAAAACCATAGCAATTAAAACACTAGTATGAAACAAATAACAGTCTCCCACTAATATAGTAAGAAGGCAAGCTACAATGTGAAAAAAGATATTTGCAACAGATACATTCAACTAAGGCTCATCCCAAATATATAAACAACTCCTACAAAAGACCAGCGATGCAAAAATAAAGTTGGCAAAATACTTGAGAAGATATTCACAAAATGAATGAGGCTGACGTATTCAGCCTCATTGCTAATTGGGAAAATGGAAATCAAAACTACAGTAGAACACCTCTATGCCACTATTGGGCTTCTGTGGTGGCTCAGACAGTAAAGAACCTACCTGCAGTGCCAGAGACTCAGTGTCGATCCTTAGGTCGGGCAGATCCCCAGGAGAAAGGAATGGCTACCCACTCCAGCATTCTTGTCTGGAGAATCCCATGGACAGAGGAGCCTAGCGAGCTACAGTCCATGGGGTCACAAAGAGTTGGCTACAACTGAGCGACTAACCCTTTGAATTTTTCATGCCTCTACTAGAAGAGCTAATGAAGAAATCTAAGTACACAGTGTTGTGAGGATGTAGTGGAAGAGGAACACTGACACTGTGGATATGAGTGTAAAGTCCTAAAAGCATAGTTCTTAATCTTAAACTTTTAAAATTTAATTAACTAAATGTTTGTCTTAATATCTTTTCATTCATTACCCTGACTAATATGAAAATTAGTAGACATAGGAAGATTAGTATATAGATTCTTTTACCCCTTCCTTTTAACCATCTGACTTTAAGCATTATCTACTAAAGAAGTCACTACACATGTGCTAGGACCCAGAAATCCCTCTAAAAGATTTAGAGCCAAGAAAAATGTACACATTTTTACTGAGAGGCATGTATAAGAATACTCAGAGCAGCTCCATTCTTAATAGCTTGACTATGAATCTGGAAACTATCCAAGTGTGGATAAGATTAGAACAGATAAATAAAGCATGGAATGGTCATACAATAAAAGACTGTACAATAAAGAAAAGAACTCATCTATATGCAACCTGATGAGAGAGAAATCTCGATGGCCTTGAGAACTGATTTCCTTCCCACTTTTTGTAGCTTAATAGAGAGTAGACTTAACTGGACTTAGATACAGAGGGAGGTTGATTTCAACATTCTTGATTCTGACACTGTTCCTTCCAATGGACCATTGGGATGTAGACCCTGCCTCACTGCATGTTCAGTGGCTGGTGATGTTTCTGGCCCCTAGGACTTATCCATATATGTATATTCCATTTTACTTAGAGAAGCTTGTTAATAGAGAAATTCCCTATTCCATTTTAGAATAACCTATAAAAATACGAGGTAGTGTGAGGGCACCTTTCTCATTCTCTCCTGCAGTACCTTGGTGGCACACCCAACTTGCTGGCTGATCCCAACTCCTCTCTGCTCAAATTTTGGCTACAGAGCATACAGAACATGTGTCTTATGCCTGTGTGGCCAAAAATGAGCTCACCAGACTGCATGTGCTCTAATGCCTATCTGATTGTAAGCTTTCCTCCCAATAAATCAGTATCTGATATCTGTACTGTACATGACATGATTCACTTGCCTAACAACTTGGATACATCTCATAAATATAATGTTGAACAAAAAGTCGCTCACAGAAATACAAAACTTGGGTGATGCTGTTTACATGTTTCAAAATAAGGAAAGCTGAAAAAGTGCATTTGACCTTACGATATTGGTGCTTTTAGGCCAGAAGGAGGGAGTGGTGATTTTTACTGAGCATCAAGGGCGTTTTGGGGAGCAAAAAACATCTTATTTCTTGATCTGTGGGGGTAATGTGTGGTTAATAGGTGATAATTATTCAAAAGTGTATTTATGTTCTGTGCATTTAACATTCCCATCAAATGAAGCTGTTTCAAGTTGATACATTAAACCATACAGTGTTAAGTACATTTAACATATTAGCCATGATGCAGAAACAGTTTTGCCTGTTCCTAATATTGCCTGCTCTCCTCTACTTCGCCTGTTTCCCAGTTAATTTGGAGACTTGTAAGTGGAACTAGCATGTGTTACTTCTGGGCTCTTAAGAGCCAGTGTCTTCTTCTGTCTTTCTCTTCGGCTGCTGTAGTGTCCCTGGAGGCCACACATTACAGATGGTATCACTGGCAGATGGGAGGTGGCTTCTCAAATCCCATCAATCTTCATGTATGTGAGAAATGAATCTGTGTGGAACTATGCAGCTGAAAATTTGTTGAAGAAACTAAAAGCAATTATCCAAATACAAAATGTCAACTCTATGAACAATAAACAAATCAATAAACTTTGGTGGTAAAATGGAAAGGGAGAAAAAGGATATATACTAATTTTTCTTCCTGTTCAGGGTAATAGCAAAACATATTGAAGAGAGAAAATTTTGTATGGTTAAGTTTCAAAAATTGCCATTGGATCAATTTTATCAGTCTCTAAATTATTACAAGAAACATCTGAAAACAAAGCAAAGATAGATCTTTGTGTGTGCATAGATTGTACTTGGAAGATATACAAGAACATGGTAACATTGGCTGTCTCCAGAGACAAAAATATGTGAATATATTTTACATATAAGTCCTAAGATAGAATTAAATTTACAAAACAGTACAGCTGATCTCAATGAAAATAAAACATTCTATTCAGATGTGAACTTTCCATTTAAGAAATCATCCACAGTTTCTATTAGATGCCTCATTAAATGTGTCTATCCTTCTTATCTGAGCTTCCCTGGTGGCTGACCTTCCCAGGTGGCTCAGATGGTAAGCAATCTCCCTGAAGTTCAGGAGACCCAGGTTCATTCCCTGGGTCAGAATGATCCCCTGGAGAAGGAAATGGCAACCCACTCCAGTTTTCTTGCCTGGAGAATTCCATGATCAGAGGAGCCTGGTGGGCTACAGTCCATGGGATCACAGAGAATCGGACACGACTGACTGACTAACACTTTCAATACTTCTTATCTATTACTAATAATATTTATTCTTCTTGAAAATATCAGTGACATTCAATTCAGTCACTCAGTGATGTCTGACTCTTTGCGATCCCATGGAATGCAGCACACCAGGCATCCGGGTCCATCACCAACTCCTGGAGCTTGCTCAAACTCATGTCCATCAAGTCAGTGATGCCATCCAACCATCTAATCTTCTGTTGTTCCCTTCTCCTCCTGTCTTCAATCTTTCCCAGCATCAGGGTCTTTTCCAATGAGTCAGTTCTTTGCATCAGATGACCAAAGTATTGGAGTTTCAGTTTCAGCATCAGTACTTTCAGTGAATATTCAGGACTGGTTTTCTTTAGGATTGACTAGTTTGGTCTCCTTGCTGTCCAAGGGGCTCTCAAGAGTCTTCTCCAACACCACAGTTCAAAAGCATCAATTCTCCGGCTCTCGGCTTTCTTTATTCTCCAGCTCTCAGATCCTTACAGGACTACTGGAAAAACCATAGCTTTGTCTAGATGGACATTTGTCATCAAAGTAATGTCTCTGCTTTTTAATATGCTGTCTAGGTTGGTCATAGCTTTTCTTCCAAGGAGCAAGCATCTTTTAATTTCATGGTATATATATATATATATATATATATATATATATATATATACCATGGTGTGTATGTGTGTGTGTGTGTATATATATATATATATATATACACATATATTTTTTTTAATTTCAGTGATATATATATAAACAAACAGAATATGATTCATTTTGAAAAGATGTATATCTGGTCTCAGCAAACAACAATTAGATTTACCAAACACTCAATATTTAGTAGGTAAGAGCATTCTATAAAAACTAGACTTAGTTCTTTTCTTTCCTTCTTCATAGGTCATTATGCTTCAAGTAGGTAAATCCTAAAGATCTATGGGAATTTTAAAATGCAAGAGAGTATTCCTTCTCTTTTTGAATCTTATTTTCTCTCCAGGTAAATTTTAGTGATTTTTTTAATTCTGAAAGTAAATAGGTAAATGCAATTTGGACAGAGAATTTTATATATAATAATGCTTTTGATCCAACATTGATGACAAGATAAAACACATTCATTATTTTTTTTCTCTATCTGACCATGGATTATCAATTCAAAACAGTACTCTCAAATTCTTTCCCTGAAAGGGACCCAAAGCTGCATTTTATATGAAGATGTTTTGCCTACCATGAAAACAACCTTGACACATCGATGATATGCTCTGCATTATGCCAGATTCTTATATTATCTAGTTAGGAATACTTATCGCCATATAATTTTATGTGGTCCTATCAATGTTTTCTATAGATAACTCCTCATGGGATAATAATAACTGCCCCACTCATAGATTGAAGGCGCACTTTTAGAGACATACCTTCAAATGTATCTTTTAGAGGTTGAAGACAGCATCATAGTTCTAACATTGTGAAAGTTGGAGAACATATTGTCTTTTTGTGACTTAACAAAGACTTTTGACCCTAGAAAAAGTTAAATCCAAGTCACATTATGATCAGGTGATTTAGTTTAAACTCACATGAAAGCTATTTCATCCCTTGCATCATTCTGGCTGCCCTTTTCTGACCATTTTCAACTCCATTACATCTGTCTGATGATATGATATTATTTAGTAGTTTGATGGAAGGGTTTATTGATTCCAGCCAATGCTCTCTACTACATATAAATAGGTTTGAAAAGTGAGAAGGTTTAAATTCGGTAATGAAAGAGAAACCTCTTTCATGACATCCATAAGATTTTCTTCATGTTTCATCAGACGGGCTGTCAAAGAGAGTCACACGCAGGAAACTCAATACTTGAGCAAGAAAATGCACAGACAATAAACCCCATGAGTGTAGCTCCAGAAATTATATATATTTTAGAGAGGAAAAAGCTAATAAGAAGTGAGCACTTGAACATGAATGCTTTCATATACATATAGTCTTTTCCCTAGAAGCTGAGCACAGGCAAAAGGGTTTTACACAGATAGCTTACTTGGAAAGAGGTCCAAAGGAGCAAGAGTGGCAAACATGTGGAAACAAACAAAAAAAAAGGCAAGATAAAAGGATGTGTTATCCAATTTGCAGCTGCTACAGGGGACTGGTGCTTGATGTGACTTAACAGTGTGAGAAGATTTGTAAAATGTGCTTCAGAGGAGTTGCCTTGGGAAGCGCTTATCTCTTGCCTTTAATTCCCCCACTGAATAAAGATGGCCCATTGAATTTAATCCTCCAGCCATTGTTGTTGTATATACAAGAGTGTTGAGTTGGTTCCCTTGGCATCCTGCACCACAGAGTCATAGGAGATCTGGAGCTGGAAGGAAGATTTATTCTGCATTAGACAAGACCTGTCTCTGTGCTAAATTGGTTAAAGCCTGCTTGGCACTGATTTTCTGCAACAGTAGCTTGAACAAGAGAATTTTACAAACAATACCATATGTGTCTGACAGAGTTTTCTATTGTAAAGTTAAATACAGATTTTAATGTTTATCAACACTTGATCCTGATTATATGAAGAGTCCTCCTTATACTTGATAATCTGTGGTTGATCCATAAAGAACTATAGAAGATTTTCTTGCTTACACTATTGTTAAATGTCTGTAATACAAACTGGGGCTTCCCTGGTGACTCAGATGTAAAGAATCTGCCTGCAGTGCAGGAGACGGAGACCTGGGTTCAATCCCTGGATCGAGACGTTCTCCTGGAGAAGGGAATGGCTATTACTAAGAGTGAATGAATTAATTAACCAAATTAATTTGATAAAATTTTATATTTAGGAAAGTACTAGTAATTAGGTATTTTCCTGAATACCTGGGGTACCTCAGTTATAATTTTGGCCATGGACTCATAACAACACATAAACTCTGATGAGATATTTAGAAAAAGTTTGACAAGATAATATAAGGCATTGTAGCAGCTATTACCCTGCCTGCCACACAACATAAGAGGGAAATGGCAACCCTCTCTGGTACTCTTGCCTGGAGAGTCCCATGGATAGAGGAGCCTGGTAGATGTAGTCCATGGGGTCGCAAAGAGTCAGACACAACTGAGCGACTTCACTTCACTCACTTCACTCACTTCATGCTTTATCACTGGAGAAGGAAATGGCAACCCACTCCAATATTCTTGCCTGGAGAATCCCATGGACAGAGGGGCCTGGCGGGCCATGGTCCATGGGGTTGCAGAGTCAGACACGACTGAAGTGACTGAGCACACACGAGCAGCTATTACTAGTACCTGATAACCACTGAATGGCATAGATCGGAAATTTTCATTATCACCTTAAGTAAATATATGAAGACTCATTATGCTATCTGAAAGGGATAGCATATTAAACTAAAATCATCCTAATAACTCTGCTTAAAAGAATGGAGCATATAAATGATATAATTATATAACATGACTCAATAAAATGGGATAATGAAGTGTTAAACTGTGATTAGAGGAAGAACATCAGTGCATTTGCTATTATTAAACAATCTCCCATACCTACTCTCTGAGTTTCTCTGGCCTGTATCCCCTGGGAACACTTGATAGATGTAATATTAATTTCAGGTGCTATGTTGAGTGAATGAACTAATTAATGTATAAATATAAAAGTGAATATATTTAGGAGTGTTAACCTAATAGACTTCACAGATTGCTAAATCAAAGAAAGCATTGCTTAATCCCACACTTTTCAAACTTGAACTTTCATACCAATCACCTGTAAATCTTGTATTAAGTATTTTGAAGATTATTGCACACTTTCTGCCTTTGTGCCTTAAATTAATTGATATTTGAAATTTTCATCTATTTTCTTAAAGTGGATACTACATAGCAACTTCAAGATACGATTTTTACATACACACTGGAATCTCAGGGTTTGAATTAGAGCAACCCTGTGTTTAAAGATTTAGTCTTTGCCCTGACAAAGTCCCCCATACATTTCTCATATCCTTTCACTACATTTCCTATATTATGTGGTCCCTCCTGACTCCATCACAAACCTCAAATTCTTTTGTGTGCTTTACAAGCCACAGTAGGACATTATAACCTTGATTCTTCTGCACTTATAATTAGATCTGACTCCACTTTCCTTTATTGACATATTTACTGTTTCATATTCTTATTCATCTTGTCTTAAAACAGTGAAACCTTAAATGTGCTTCTTGAAAAGATATTACATCTGAAAAGAAGAACTGAAAATGATCAATATCTTTGCTCATGCTAATATGCACTATTCTTTTCTTTTACTTTCACTTGTATACTCCAGCAGTTTAGTAAAGCCTTTACTAAAATGAGTGAATATAATAAAGTAGTTATTTATGATTGTAAAATTACCCTATAATTGTCTTAATTAAATTTTGAATCAAATCAATAATCTGATAATTACTAAATTATGGCACTTTCATACTGTAAGTTTTAGTAAATACAACTATAAAAAATTAAGTGCCCTAAAACTGTAAAAAAATAATGTCCCTTCAGATTTAAAAAATTACAATAACTAAATTATTTTCTAATTAAAAATTGTCACAGTGGCAAGCTTTGGTTTGAATTTCATTGTTTAAACTATCAAAACAAACACCCTAACAGGTAAAAAAGAAAAAGAGCAAACCTGCAAAGAGAAATGTACTAAATCTTCCATGTATTATGATAAATGTCATTATAAAAGAACTACATTTTCAAACAAAATTTGCCATTTTTCAGTGTAGATGGTTTTGAAGAAAAATTAGCTATCATACTAAAATGTATGAAATGAAAGTAATGAAATCACAGTATTTTGGGGAATTAATAAGTAGGGCTTCCAAAACTGTTCTAGATACATGTTAGAGATGAAATATAAATTTTCATGTTAGGACTGCTGCAACATTAAAAGGAAAATTACCCCTTTCTTGCCTTTTGTTACTTGAGATCAAATTGTTGACTCGGTGTCTGATCACACTTGTGGCTTCATGCCAGTTTAGCAATATTGCAAACCTGAGTCTATCAGCTCGAGGTAGTATTGCTGGCAAGAGTCTCTACAGCACTTAATTTAATTAGATGAGGCTCCATTGTTAAAACTGCTGAACACAGTATTTTTGACTGAGCCAAGGAAGAATCTAATTTATTAGACCTTTGGATCTGTGCTGTAGAAGTGTTATTGTGGTGTCTCACAGCAACTGCAATGTTTTGAATATAAATTCTGACTCCCAAGGAAAGCAGTATTTCAGGGATCTCTCCTGTCTTTATTGTTGATGTGCTAGGCGTTTTTCTTTGGAGCTGTGCACTCTGTTATGATCTTGGTTATTGTTGGCTTGCAAGTTAGAATACAGTTTCCCATTATTATTCCACAAAGAAATTTGGTGCCGTGATATGACTAGTGAGTGAGGATTAAGGGGAAGGGAACCTACATTTTATTTCATCTTTGTTTTACTATGTGATTGAACCTGCCATTTCATTACAGCAGGCTTAGAGAGAAGAAAAAGGACAGACATTTCTCTAGAAACAAAGCTATTATAAAACTTATAAAATAAATTCTGTAAGGAGCTTTGAGATATAGAGAAAACTGAATTAATTTTTATTGAGCAACTGCTGCACGCTTGCTATGAAATGGCAAACAGTCAAAGAAAAAACAAATAACAGCAATTTAAAAACTTGTCTTTGTCTCAAAAGAGATTCTACCAAAAGAGACAGATTAAAAACAATAAGCATGATATGAATATGAAAGTGAAAGTGAAAGTGGCTCAGTCGTGTCCAACTCTTTGCGACCCCATGGACTATATTGTCCATGGGATTTCTCCAGGCCGGAATACTGAAGTGGGTAGCCTTTCCCTTCTCCAGGGGATCTTCCCAACCCAGGGATCAAATCCAGGTCTCTCACATTGCAGGCGGATTCTTTATCAACTGAGCTATCAGGGAAGCCCCCATGTTTTGTAAAAGAAATTTAAAATAATTTGTGAATTATATTCAACTTTGGCCTAAGAAGCAACATTCAAACTTTAGGCTAAATACAAAGACAAACAAAATTGTGAACATAGTTTATAATCTTTTTAGGAAGAAGCATACTTTAGACTCTTCCTTTAAATAGAATTGAAAGTATTTGACTCTGAAAATTGATGTTCTGTACAAAAGACAGTGGAAACGCAATGCTAAAGTTCTAGGGATTAGGGAAGAATATTCACTGACGATGCAAAACCATTGGATTTACATATACCAAGAAGACACTTATCGATTGCATTGTCTGTGATTTAAGCAGTGTCCTAGGTCCTAAAAATACCACACAAAATGACAGATTTAGTCTCTATCCTACATCCCCAATGGGATTTACAATCTAGAAGTGACATTGACATACACAAAAATAATATCAGGTATTACATTACAAAGGATACTATGGTGCCATAAAAGATATAATGGAGAGATCTAACCTTGGCCAATGAGCCCAATGTAGGTTTCCCTGAGGAAATTATGTTTCAGCTGTTATCTGATAGGAGGATAGAAGTTAGCCAAGGGAGCTTTAAGGTGACTAAGTTATTACTGAAATGTATATGGCTTTCTATTTTTTTCACCTGGAACAGCTCTGTTCTTCATCAAGGAAATATGGAGTAATTATAATGACAAATAAATGTTAATCTAAGACTAAATGTCTGTATAGATTCAAATATTTTAGATTACTTTGAAAGAAAAAAAAAGGAGCATAGTGAAATTTTATATTAAATGTTCATACTTTTTGCATAGACTTCTATTATAGAATAAAAGTAGTTAAAACACTCAAATATTTTAAAAAATAAAATGGAGAGAAACTTGTCACTAACAAAATGCATTTGATATTAAGAATAGAATTTTTATCCAATTCTATTTTTTTTATTTTCATCATCATTATTAAAACAAAAATCCCTTATGACTTTTATTCATCTGGGAAACCTAGAGAAGGAAATGGCAACCCTCTTCGGTATTCTTGCCTGGAAAATTCCAAGGACAGAGGAGACTGGCAGGCTACAGTCCATGGAGTCACAAAGAATCAGTCGCTACTGAGTGACTGAGCACAGCTGGGAAAAAATAGAGGCCTTTACTTTTAGCATATTGGAATTCTTCCTTATGAAGGAGCTGCTGGATGGAAAGGTGATCCACAGTCAGGTTAGAAAAAAAGTGAAGAGCAAAAATTACTGAGGGCCTTTAACACCAGTGCTTTCAAATTTCAATGAACATCTGAGTCACCTTGGGATTTTGTCATTATTGTTGTTGTTTAGTCACTAAGTCATATCTGATTCTTTTGCAATTCCATGGACTCTAGCCCACCAGGTTCTTCTGTCCATGGGGTTTCCCAGGCAAGAATACTAAAGTGGTTGCCATTTCCTTCTCCAAGGGATCTTCCTGACCCAGGGATTGAACCCATGCCTCCTGCTTGGCAGGTGGACTAGAGTCCACCACTGAGCCACCTGGGAAGCCTGGATTTTGTCATATGTCAAAAATAATTCAGTATTACCAGGGTGTCACCTGATAATCTATATGTGAAGATTATTTTATTTGATAATCTTAGCTGAAGACATGTTTTTTTTTCTTAAAAAATATTATTTGAGTAATAGAATCTTAGGGTTCTTTAAGAATTTTAGACTTCATTTTAGAACAATGGGAAAGAATCAAGACATTCTAAGGAGGGTAGTGACATGGTGGGTCTTGCCAGGTAGTGCTAGTGATAAAGAACCCACCTGCCAATGTAGGAGATATGAGAGATGCAGGTTTGATTCCTGGATCGGGAGGATCTCCTGGAGGAAAGAATGGTAACTCACTCCAGTATTCCTGCCTGGAGAATCCCATGGACAGAGGAGCCTGGTGAGCTACGGAATAGGGTTGCAGAGTCAGACATGATTGAAGCAGTTTAACACACACAAGTGACATGATGTGATTTCTATTTTTAAATGATCATGCTATGAAGAGACATGGAGGAAACTTTAGTGCATATTGCAAAGTGAAAGAGCCAATCTGAATAGGCAGGCTATATACTGCATGATCCCAATTATATGATGTTTTGGTAAAGGTAACACTATGAAGAGATTAAAGAGACCAGTGGGTGCCAGGGGTCTAAGGGGGAAAATGGAAAGATGAAGCAGTGGCGTGGAGGACTTTTAGGGCAGTGAAACTATTCTGCATGTCCTGTAATGGTGAAATCATGTTCTTATATATTTGTCAAAATCAATAGACCATACAGCACAAAGAGTAAACTCTACTATAAACCATAACCTTTTTATTATAGAATAAAATACTTAAAACATTTAAGTGCTTTAAAAAATAAAGCTCAAAGTAACTTTCCACTATGAAAATTTATATAAGCTGAAGAATAGTACTTTTATCTAATTACTATTTTGTTATCTTCATCATTATTATTAAAATAAAAATAATATGCATCAATATTATTTTATCAGTTGTAGTCAATATGTAACATTAATGCAAGATGTTAATAATAGAGGGAACTGTACATGCCAGCTGGATAAGGGTTATATGTGGACTTTCTCAATTTTTTGAGCCTAAAATTAAAGTCTATTAATTAATAAAAAATATTTCTCTTGCTACAGTGTGACAAAATTTTAGAATTAAAAAAAAATTATGCTATGAAGAAACTGATTTTACTTCACAATTATTTCCCAATATCAAATCAGTATAATATTATTATAAAACTATTACCATATATGGAACATCAAGTATTCATTCCCTCAATTTCTACATTAGTATGAAAATAAAATACAAAGTAAACATGAGAATCAAATGGAACAGTTAAAAAGAATACTTATACACCCCAAAATATCGATCTATATTTTATCCATTTTGTACATTGTACCTTCAGTGTGTGGTTCATATTGTTTCAGTGAGAGGTGATGATGGCTCAGAATGTTGGGATGGGAAAGCAAATAGGGAAAGATATACCTATTAATGATAATTCACAAAACAGTATCTTAGGACTTGATAATTCACAGGACATGAACAGCCAAGAGAATGAAATGTTCAGGATCGCTTACAAGTATTTGGACAAATGATTGAGTAGAGGTGGTTTTACTGATACAGAGATTAGAAGAAAATAATAGGTTATTGCAAAGACAGTACTACAAACAATCGATCACAGATACCTGCTGTTCTAAGAGTGAAAACAAAACAGTGGTAATAGGTGCAGAAACATGCAGAAATAATAAAGAAAGAAATCAAGATGTAATTATTGATAAATTGTGTTGACTATAGCTGGAAAGAGATGATTATCTTGTTTTAATAAATATAATTTAAGTTATTAATTTCAGAGGTGAATGAACCTTGGCTGCTAGTAAGTTTCAACATATAAACATAGAACTTTTTATCAAGATAAAAGGTATAAAAATAGTTAAAGGAAGAGGCTACCAAAGAACTGAAAGACCAGAATGTTGGGTAAATCACATATGAGGATGATGAAATCATACTGATGGATTGAAGGAGTGATCATGAAAATTAAAAATGAGTCAGGAGCTGATTTCTTAAATGAGGGGAATATGGGTAGCTCAGTATACTGAAAGAATGGAGCAAGACTTCTCACACCATAAGAAAGAAATGTTTCGTATTCAAGTTCTGTGAGTCTTAAGTCAGTAGGATTTTAAAAAATACAGTAGAGTTTCAATGGTGGGGGACTGGCAATCAGCAACAAAGACCCTGACAAGTATGGGGTGAGAGACTACGGAAGCTTCGCTCCACAGAACACTTTATATGTATAGAAGAGTTTGCCAACCATGGAAGAAGAGTTCCAGAGGAGGAGTCCCAGTGGCTTGGAACAGCAAAAAGAGAAAGGATTTTAATTAAAAGACAGGGAGAACAAAGAGGTAAATGCACAATAGGAAATGAAAGTTAGCTCTACTTTGGACAAACACAAAAAATAGACTTCTACTTTTGTCAGATACAGGGGAATACAGGGTGGAAAGGCATGGAAAATGTCACCCCACTAACTTCAGGAGACTACAGGTTGGAAATCAAACAAAGGAAATGCTCTGCAGATACACAGGCACAGAAAGAGAATTCCAGTAGCATCTTGTCACTGACTCACAATAGGTCAGTCTATTTGGATGTTAGTGGATACAGAGTCTCTGTTGCAAATGTTTATGAGTCAGTGGGATTGCACAGGTCAGTAGTAAGTACATTTTTTAATAGATTACCTCTATTCTAAATTCATAGCAAGAATATTAAAAAATGGGAGTAATTGGAGTTTTCAGTTATGCTCATTTTATGGATAATTAGCAATTAATAGAGTTTGAAAATGAATAATCAGCTATGAAGATTATATTTTATTACAGTATCATAACATTTATTTGGAAGTTGAGAGTAGAAGGTTTACATGTAAAATGTTTCTTTTTCTTTTAGGTGACTGGAAAATTACAATAAAAGTTTCTTCCATTATGTGGAGTAGTGGTTCAGAATATCTTTAGAGCAATGAGAATGCTTTTTGAGCCATTCTCATGGTGAGCCCTAGGTCATTTAAAATTTATGCTACACACTAACAGGAAAGTTATCAGAATCCTGGGCTGTGTGAAAATTGAGAACATTCATTGATCAATGATGTATGAACTGAATCTACAACTTGTTTATTTGGCTTCACCTGCACTTCACTGACACTCCGATTCATATTCTGTATGTCAGATACACACTTGAAAATAAACCATTTTGATACTCTAATAATATCTAATATGTGCAGTAGCCTAAATCTTACCTCAATCTTATCCAAGGATCAAAATCACCTGAGTAGTTTTATTTGGAACATGTTCATTAAAACCCTGTGAGAATTTTCTTGCGGTTTACCCTTCTAGTAAAACAACTATCACAAATTCTGGGCATGTTTGAAATAAAGATACAGACGGATACCTGGTTATTCAACTCAGAGAAATAAATATACAGACATAGTTGCTTATTCAATTCAGAGAACTTTGCCATAAATATGAAATTGCATAAAATGTGTGAATTTTTTTAAGAAGCAGGCCAAAGGTATTAAGACTATTTTATTAGAAAAATCTAGAAAATGTACTAGGCTTTATTTATTATGATCTGTTTAGGCAATTATCTTTTTGTCATGTTCTGTTTGAATTTAATGCTTCTTACTATTGCAGTAAGCGTGATTGCTTTCTGGGCAAATTTTGTCTCTTTTATTGCATGTATTTGGACTTTCTTAGTCAACACTGGTGTTGAAAAGTCCTCCTGCCAGTACAGGAGACTCAGGGGATATGGGTTTGATCCCTGGGTCAGGAAGATCCCATGGAGAAGGAAATGGCAGCCTACTCCAGGATTCTTGTCTGGGAAATTCCATGGACAGAGGAGCCTGATGGACTATAGTCCACAGGTCACAATGAGTCAGACACAGTTGAGCACTCATGCACACGCACACACACACACATTATATGTTATATGTATTATATCTCTTTGTCAATAAATCAATAGCTTATATCTGACTAGAGTGGCTGCTTCTCTTATTTTAGTGTATCAGGTTTTCATAAGGTTCATACTTTTTTACCCTATGACACTTATTTTTGTTACTAAGAAGTTAAACTTTATTTTACTAGTGTATCTTACTCTCAAATTTTCTTTTGGTACCTAATTCTTCCAAAGAATGAATGCCCTACCCTTTCATCTTGAGCTGTTGAAACACTGGGCTTCAATATGATTTGTCTATTTTGCAAAGTATCCTATAATCTCCAGTGGAGTTCAATTCAAAATTCTGCTGCTTATAGCCTAGGGCTTGGATGATTGCACTCTTCAAAAGGCTGACAGTATTTGAACCACTAACTGCAATTTGACCTTGGTTATTTGCTTAATTATATTCTGTATGTCTATATTTCTTCTTCTAAAACATCATGATGTTAATAAAAGTGCCTGCCTCCTTGGGTTGTTATAATGATTAAGAGTTAATAGCTGTGTTTGCAAAATGAAGAACCTACCTAAGTATGTGTTCATTATGTGATTGTTTGTTTTAGTTTGGCATTTTTGCTAATGATGTTTATAAACAGCCCAACACGCTTTTCCACTTTCATCCCACTGTGGACTTATTTCCTCATGTAGAACTCATCTTATGTTCCATAATTATAAATCCATTAATTTTTTTTTTCTGCACTGCCTTTGTCTGTCACTCTTTTAAAATTGCTGTTTGCTTGCATGAGTTACTTATTAAAGATATTTATTTATAAAATATTTCCCATACAGTTGTTTCAAAGACAAAATAGATAATATATGGTAAGAAACACACCAGAGTGCTGAGCAGTCAGTAATGATCAATAATGCTTAGCTCAACACCCCATCTATTATGCCTATTTGAATGATAAGTCTCTGCTTGTTGTTGTTGTTCAGTCACTCAGCCAAGTCTGACTCTTTCGACCCCATGTACTGCAGCACGCCAGGCTTCCTTGTCCTTCACCAGCTCCCAGAGATTGCTCAAATTCATGTCCATAGAGTCAATGATGCCATCCAACCATCTCATCCTCTCCAGCCTTCAATCTTTCCCAGCATCATGGTCTTTTCTAATGAGTCTGCTCTTAATGTCAGGTAGCCAAAGTATTGGAGTTTCAGCTTCAGTATCAATCCTTGAGGACTGATTTCCTTTAGGATAGACTGCTTTGATCTCCTCGCAGACCAAAGGACTCTCAAGAATATTTCCCAACACCACATTTTAAAAGCATCAAATCTTTGGTGCTCAGTTTTCATTATGGTCCAACTCTCACATCCATACATGACTCCTTGAAAAACCATAGCTTTCACTATAAGTACCTTTGTCAGGAAAGTAATGTCTCTGCTTTTTAATATGCTGTCTAGGTTTGTCATAACTTTTCTTTGAAAGAGCAAGGATCTTTTAATTTCATGGCTGCAGTCACCATCTGCAGTAATTTTGGTGCCCCCCAAAATAAAATCTGTCACTGTTCCCATTGATTCCCCATCTATTCGCTGTGAAGTGATGAGACCATATGTCAGGATCTTCGTTTTTCTAATACTGAGTTTTAAGCCAGCTTTTTCACTCTCCTCTTTTGCCTTCATCAAGAGGCTCTTTAGTTCCTCTTCACTTCTGCCATAAGGATGGTGTCATCTGCATATCTGAGGTTATTGATATTTCTCCCAGCAATCTTGATTCCACCTAGTGCTTCATCCAGCCTGGCATTTCACATGATGTACTCTGCATATAAGTTAAGCAGGGTGACAATATGCAGCCTCGACATACTCTTTTCCCAATTTGGAACCAGTCTGTTGTTCCAGTTCTAACTGGTGCTTCTTGACCTGCATACAGTTTTCTCAGGAGGCAGGTAAGGTGGTCTGATATTCCCATCTCTTTAAGAATTTTCCAGTTCATTGTGATCCACAGAGTCGAAGAATTTAGGGTAGTCAGTGAAGCAGAAGTAGATGTTTTTTCTGGAATTCTTTTGCTTTTTCTATGATCCAACAGATGTTGGCAATTTAATCTCTGGTTCCGCTGCCTTTTCTAAACACAGCTTGAACATCTGGAAGTTCCCAGTTCATGTACTGGTGAAGCCTAGCGTGGAGAATTTTGAACATTTCTTTGCTAGTGTGTGAGATGAGTGCAATTGTGTGGTAATTTGAACATTCTTTGGTATTGCCTTTCTTTGAGATTGGAATGAAAACTGACTTTTCCAGTCCTTTGGCCACTGCTGAGTTTTCCAAATTTGCTTGCATACTGAGTGCAGCAATTTCACAGCATCATCTTTAAGGATTTGAAATAGCTCAGCTGGAATTCCATCACCTCCATTAGTTTTGTTCATAGTGATATGTCCTAAGGCCCACTTGACTTTGCACTCCAGGATGTCTGGCTCTAGATGAGTGATCACACCAACAGGGTTATCTGGTTATCTGTGTCAAAAAGATCATTTTTGTATAGTTCACCTGTGTATTACTGATACTTCATCTTAACATCTTCTGCTTCTGTTAAGTCCATTTCTGTCCTTTATTGTACCCATCTTTACATGAAGTGTTCACTTGGTATCTGTGATTTTCTTGAAGAGATCTCTAGTCATTCCCATTCAATTGCTTTCCTATATTTCTTTGCATTGATCACTTAGGAAGGCTTTCTTATTTCTCCTTGCTGGTCTTTGGAACTCTGCATTCAGACGAGTATATCTTTCCTTTTCTCCTTTGCCTTTCACTTTTCTTTTCTCAGCTGTTTGTAAGACCTTCTCAGACAACCATTTTGGCCTTTTGCGTTTCATTTTCTTGGGCACAGTTTTGATCACCACTTCTTGTACAATGTTATCGTGAACCTCTATCCATAGTTCTTCAGGCACTTTGTCTATCAGATCGAATGCCTTGAATCTATTTGTCACATCCATTGTATAATCATAAGGGATTTGATTTAGGTCATACACTTTCTTCAATTTAAGTCTGAATTTGGCAATAAAGAGTTCACGTTCTGAGCCACAGTCAGCTCCTGGTCTTGTTTTTGCTGACTATATAGAGCTTCTCCATCTTTGGCTGCAAAGAATATAATCAGTCTGATTTTGGTATTGACCATCTCGTGATGTCCATGTGTACAGTCTTCTCTTGTGTTGTTGGAACAGGGTGTTTTCTATGACCAGTGTGTTATCTCGGCAAAATTCTGTTAGCCTTTTCTGCTTCATTACCTTTCTGGTAATCCAAGGCCAAACTTGCCTGTTACTCCAGATACCTCTTGACTTCCTATTTTTGTATTCCAAATCCTGTGATGAAAAGGACATCTCTATTTTGTGTTTGTTCTAGAAGGTCTTGTAGGTCTTCATAGAACTGTTCAACTTCAGCTTCTTCAGCGTTAGTGGTAGAGACATAGACTTGGATTACTGTGATACTGAATGGTTTGCCTTGGAAATGAACTGAGATCATTCTGCCATTTTTGAGACTGCAACCAAGTACTGCATTTCTGACTCTTTTGTTGACTATTAGGGCTATTCCATTTCTTCTAAGGGATTCTTGCCCACAGGAGTAGATATAATGGTCATCTGAATTAAATTCGCTTATTCCAGTCCACCATTTTGGGCTTCCTTGGTGGCTCAGATGATACAGAATCTGTCTGCAATGTGGGAGACCTGGGTTCCATCCCTGGGTTGGGAAGACCTCCTGGAGAAGGGAATGGAGACCCACTTCAGTATTCTTGCCTGGAGAATTCTACGGACAGAGGAGCCTGACAGGCTACAGTCCATTGGGTCCCAAAGAGTCAGACACGACTGAGTGACTTCACTCACTACTCATTCCCATCCATTTTAGTTCACTAATTGTCAACATGTAGATGTTCACTCTTATCATCTCCTTTTTATTCACTTTCAATTTGCCTTGATTCATGGACCTAATATTCCAGGTTCCTATGCAATATTGTTCTTTACAGCATCGGACCTTACTTTCACCACCGGAGACAGCCACACTTGTGCATTGTTTCCAATTTGGCTCAGCCTCTTTATTCCTTTTGGAGCTATTTCTCCACTCTTCTCCAGTAGCATATTGGGCACCTACAGACCTGGGGAGTTCGTCTTTAAGTGTCATATTTTTTTTTTTTTGTCTTTTCATGCCGTTCATGGGTTTCTCAAGGCAAAAATGCCAAAGTGGTTTGCCATTCCCTTGTCCAGTGGACCATGTTTTGTCAGAACTCTCCACCATGACTCATAGTTTCACTGAGTTAAACAAGGCTGTGATCCATTTGATCAGTTTGATTAGTTTTTTGTGATTGTGTTTTTCATTCTGTCTGCCCTCTGATGAATGAGGAAAAGAGACTTTTGTAAGCTTCCTAATGGGAGGAACTCATTTCAGTTCAGTCACTCAGTTGTGTCTGACTTTGTGACCCCATGCACTGCAGCACAACAGGGTTCCCTGTCTATCACCAACTCCCGGAGCTTGATCAAACTCATGTCCATAGAGTCAGCAATGCCATCCAACCATTTCATCCTCTGACATTCCTTTCTCCTCATACTTTCAATCTTTTCCAGCATCAGGGCCTTTTCCAATGAGTCAGCTCTTTGGATCAGGTGGCCAAAATATTGGCACTTCAGCTTCAGCATCAGTCCTAACAATGAGTATTCAGGACTGATTTCCTTTAAGATTGACTGGTTAGATCTGCTTGCTGTCCTAGAGCCTGTCAAGAGACAGAACTCTTCTCAAACACCACAATTCAAAAGCATCAATTCTTTGGTACTCAGTTTTCTTTATGTTTCAACTCTCACATCCATACATACCACTGGAAAAACCATAGCTTTGACTATACTGACCTTTGTCCCTAAAGTAATATCTTTGATTTTTAATAGATGGAAGAAACTGGGTCTTGCTCTGGTGGGCAGGACCATGCTCAGTAATCCTTTAATCTAATTTTCTGCTGATTGGTGGCACTGGGTTCCCTCCCTGTAGTTTGGCCTGAGGCCAAAATATGGTAGAGGTAATGGTGGTAATGGCAACTTCCTTCAAGGTATTATAACAGCTCCCAGGACTGCTGTATTCAGTGTTCCTGACCCCACCATGGGCCACTGTGGAGCCACCTCTCTGCCAGAGACTCCTGTACACTCACAGGGAAATCTGGCTCAGTCTCTTGTGGGGTCACTGCTCCTTTCTCTTGGGTCCTGGTTTGGCACAAGGTTTTGTTTGTGCCTCCAAGAGTCTGTTTCCTCAGTGCTGTAGAAATTCTGTAATCAATTCCCACTGCCTTCAAAGTCAAATTCCCTGGGGGTTCTCAGCCCCTTTGTCAGAGTCCCAGGTTGAGAAATCTGTTGTGGGTCCTAGAACTTTTGCAACAGTGCAAGAACTTCTTTTGCACAGTGTAAGAACACCTGATGCGAAGAACTGACTCATTTGAAAAGACCCTGATGCTGGGAAAGATTGAAGGCGGGAGGAGAAGGGGACAACAGAGGATGAGACTGTTGGATGGCATCACTGACTCAATAGACATGAGTTTGAGTAAACTCCAGGAGTTGATGATGGACAGAGAGGCCTTGCATGCTGCATTCCATGGGGTCACAAAGAGTCGGACACAACTGAGCGACTGAACTGAAGAACTTCTTTGGTATAATTTTTCTCCAGTTTGTGGGTTGTCTGCTTGGTGGCTCTACGGTGGGGCTAATGGCAACCTCCTCCAAGAGGACTTATACCACACACTCCTCCTCCCAGGTCTGCTGCAGCCACAATCCCTGTCCCCATGGCAGGCTACTGCTGAGCCTTGCCTCTGCAGGAGACACTTAACTCTCAAAGGCGGGTCTGGCTCAGTCTCCTGTGGGGGTCACTGCTCCTTTCCCTGAGTCCTGATGTACACAAGGTTTTTTTTGCATCCTCTGTCTCTGGTGGGTATGACGTTTGATTCTAAATGTGATTTCACCCCTCCTACTGTCTTGTTGGGGCTTCTCCTTTGCTCTTGGACATGGGGTATCTTTTTTTAGTGGGATCCAACTTTCTTCTGTAGATGGTTGTTCAGCAGTGAGTTGCAATTTTGGTGTTCTCACGGGAGAAGATGAGCACATGTCCTTCTATTCCATAACGTTCAGGATTTACTAACCCAACTACTAGCCCTACTGCAAACCAAGATTTGTTTATGACATTTATGTAATAGTGATTTAGAGCTAACAAACTTTAGGGTAGTAAGATCTCTTTGCACCTACAACCATGTTTGACACCAAATATGTAGTCTTTTTCTCACCAAGCAGTTCTCCAACTCTCTTCATACACCAACTGTGTGTCCTATAAAGCCAATCCAATCCTGATGCTAACTACCAAGAGTCAGAGCAGATTCCACAGGTTAAGGGCTCAATCCCACAAGACCATCTGCACTTCAGGTGTCAGTCACAAGTCTCAGGTCTCTCATTTCTTCTGACCTATTGGCTATTAAGCAGGTAGTGCCAAAACTCCTTCATCACGGTTTGCTAGAAAGGCTCACTGATCTCAAGGAAAATTTACTTCCTACTATCCCATGTCTCAGTGGTAAAGAATCCACTGCCAATGCAGGAGATGTAGGAGACACATGCTCTATCCCTGGGTCGAGATGATCCCCTGGAGAAGGAAATGGCAACCCACTCCAGTATTATTGCCTGTGAAATCCCATAGACAGAGAAGTCTGGCAGAATACAGCCCATGGGGTCTCAAAGAGTCAGACATGACTGAGCATGCACACACACACATACACACCAGTTTATTATAAACGATACTATAAAGCACACAAATGAATGTCCAGAGGAAGCAGTATGAAGGGAGATGTTTGGTAGGGTATTGAGATAGGAGCTTCCATTTCAGTAAAAGATGCCACTTCTGGAAGCTACTTGAACCCATGTTGTTTAGAGTATTGAGATTCCATTGTGTAGGCATGACTGACTATTAGCTCAGTCTCCAGTGCCGCTTTCTTCATTGAGGTCAGAGAGTGGGGCTAAAAGTTCCAATTATCTACTCACTTGGGTGGTTTCTCCTTCAACCATCCCAAAGCTATTCAGGGGTCCTTCAAGAGTCATTTTATTAGATATGCTCAGGAAAGTTTGAAAGGGGCTTATTGCAAATAACAAGATGCTCCCCTCTTCCTTATTACTTAAGACTACAAGTGTTTTAGGAGATCTTTGCCAGGAATCAGGGACATGATGAAGGCCAAATATGTATTTCCTACTATATCACAGCATTATAATGTTGATCAAGAAACACAGATTTGGAAAGAGTTTATTTGGAGTCTTGGAAATTGTGATTTTGGAGACACAGATTCAGATAAACCCAAAGAGTATTCCAAGGAAGAGAGGAGTCAACAGTTTACAAAGACAAAAATTACAAGGTTGTTAAAAGTTGCCTGGCAAGAATTATGATTGACCTGATTCAATAAAAGACATGTTTGTCCTAATGGGATATATTGTGAGTTATTTTAGGGCAATGATCTGATAAGTATCTTGAGTTTCTGGAACACTGAGCAGATATTCTGGCTGCTTGAATTAAGACAATAAGTGGTCAAAGTTCAGATTCCACCAGACTGAGAAGTACATAAGTAACACTTTCTCAGTGGCCTAGCAGCTCCATTTTAGAAAGCTCTCTTACCAATACTGACTGTTTTTATTTTTTATTTTTTCATAATAGGCAGCACTTTGAGTAACTACCTCATCTCTTAAACATGACAAACATATTATTTTTGTTTTGACTATCTTAGGGATCAGTTTTCCACGAGCTAGTTCTCAGTAAATTTGACCATTAGCTGTATCTGAAAAAAATGAAATGAATTGGGAGTGGAGAAAAAGGTAATTTTAAAATCTTATATAGTTGAAAACATTAAGAGAGCAAATTAAAAAAAAAAATAACTGCAGTGATAGTAGGTAGCAAGGAAATGTTGCTGTCCTATAGAAAAAGAAAAGAAATCTTTACAATTTTTCCAGTAAAAGAAATACATTTTACAGAGACTGTATTGGATCTAAATGGAAACCTCTATGGACAAAACACTCAATAAAATGTATTCCTCACCTCCAATTGGAATATGAATATGTCTTTCCCTTTTTTCTTTAGTCTCTGTGTAGCAACTTAAATTTTCCATAAACTCTGTATGTACGATATACATGCCAGAAAATAGATGTGTGTAATAAATGTAAGATTCTAAATCCTGTCTGAATTCTACTCAAGCGTCATGACCTGGTTTTAGGGTATTTTAGAAAATGCAATAATTTTGAGAAATTCACTAGTATTTTTTGCCATATTTTGATTGTGTATTACCAGCCACATATTTAGAATAGGGTCTAGGAGAGAATTTGCTGCTGCTACTTAGTGGCTAAAAGCATGAAGTATCATACTAGTAGTTGAGAAAATTGCAACATAATATATAAGGGACAAAATTTCAGTTAGAAAAAAAAAGCCCCAGGTGGATAATTACGTCAAACATTAGTATAAAATTATTTAAATTTTAGCTGCGTGAATTAGCAAACATAACATATTTTGTGATTGTAGGTGAGATACTGATTAATATAGAAAGTGAAAGTGAAAGTTAAAGTCACTCAGTTGTGTCTGACCCTTTGTGACCCCCTTGGAATTCTCCAGGCCAGAATACTGGAGTAGATAGTCATTCCCTTCTCTAGCAGATCTTCCCAACTCAGAGATTGAACCCAGGTCTCCAGCATTGCAGGCAGGTTCTTTACCAGCTAAGCCACCAAAGAAGCCTGATTAATATATACATCAAATAAAAAGCAGTAAAAATTGTTATTTATTAGATATGCCACTTATTTCATATGAAACTATCCACTTAAAATCTTATGGATCCATAGAAATCTATTATTGTGTTTTCTGCCTTTACATACTGACTTACCTTCATGGGTTATACATTTACTAATACAAATATTGAATACATTTACTCCTTCAATAAATACTTGTTAAGTAACTCACCAAGAGTCTAGAATTGCTTCTGTTCTATATATAACATGCTACTTGCCTTGCAAGGGTTAGCTAACACTGCTCCTACATAAAGAAATAGCTTTATGCTTGAAAGTAACTAAAACAGCATATGCAAAATTTCAAGATGAGATTTATGCTGTGTAGTATCCCACATAATCTCATCCTCAAGGCAATTAAAATAGGATGGATAGTTTTTAAAAGATTAACTGTGTATGTCAGTCTTAGAAAATGCTAGAGGACTGTTATCAGAAGCATTAATTACTTAGAAAATACTAGAGGACTGTTGTCAGTCTTAGAAAATAGTAGAGGACTGTTGTCATGAGCACATTTTTCAGAAATTTATTATGAGTGGAAAATGAGTGTTTTACAGCTTATAAATGTTAACTGCATCATAGATCCTGAAGTGATTTGTTTTTATCTTTCATCTTAGTATATGAAAATATCAGCAAAGCTTATCCATGTCTAGCGGAGTCCATGAGATTCAAAATTTCCAGTTACTAACTGACTCAATCAGTGCAATATTTATTATTAAATAACTGAAATTGATTGGTAATACTAGATCAAAATTATGATGTGGTTCATGCTGCAATAAACCTGAAATAATTAGAAATACAAAAACTTGTTATCCCTTCATATAGCAAGCATTTATTTAGCACTTCCTATAATGTAGGGATTTTAATATACAACTAGATGCTGAATATAAAAAATAATCCATGTCTCCAAGACTGAACAAAGGCTAAGGAAATAATCTGAAGCCATCCAAAAGGATTAAAGAATCAATTCTCACCTTAAACTCCAAATTTTATTGTTATTTCCTATAATCCATAATTTCATTCTCTTATTGCTTAATGCATCTGTTATTAGTAAACCATCTCCCATACCCCTCCTTTTTCTCTCATGCTCTGTCCCATATCCCTTTAAAATAGCTATTAAATGTGACACTAATTTCAGATGATTTATTGAGTGAATTCACTTATTAATACATAAGATAAAAGTGAATGTGTTCGGTATGTCATCCTAATGGACTTCATCATCTACTGAATCAAAGGTAATATTGCATAATTCTGTGCCTTCCAAACTTTAACATGTATATCAATCACCTGCAGAATTTGTTAAAAATGAGTAATCTGTTTTAGTAAATCTGGGTGGGGCCAAGATTCTGCATTTCTAATTCAACATTCAGTTGTTTTCAATGTCAACCAGTATTCTCCTCTAACTAGCAAGATCCTTCTGAACACTCTCCCCAAAGCCTTATGAATCTTGAGATCCTTTTGGACTCTTGGGCCCAGTTCCAATGTGCCAATGTGTGTGTTGGCAGGAGGGAGTTCAGGGTTTTTTTCCACACCATGTAGCAGTTTTTGAGATTCTATCTGGGTGCCCTACAATTCATCTCAATTCTGACACTATTTACCTGGAGACAGCATCAGACATCACGGGTTAAGGGTTCAGTCCTACAACACTGCCCTCCATCCTCACTTCAGATACCGATCACAAGCCCTGTGCTTCTAACCAAATTGTTATAAATCAGAGGTTCCCAGGACCCCTCTTTTGGTTTGATTAAACTGCTGGAGAAGTTTACAGAAATCAGAGAAACATTTGACTCACTAAGTTACCAATGTATTATTGACAGATATAAATCATGAACAGCCAATGGAACAGATGTATAAGGCAAGGTACAGGGAAAGGGCACTGAGCTTTGATGTCTTCTCCAGGCTTGTCACAGTCCCTGCAACAACTCCACATGTTCATCAACACAGAAGCTTTCCTTTAGGGAAAAAGAAAACCCGTAAAACTCATTCTTTTAGGATTTTATGTAAGCTTCATGCAATAGGCATAGTTGATTAATTCATTAACCATTAGTGACAGTCAACCTGTGGGCTCCTCTCCCTTTCCCAGAAGTTGGGGGTGGGACTTAAGTTCCAAGCCTCTAATCACATGGTTGGCTCCAGGGGCAATCAGCCCAGTCTTTAGGTGCTTTTCAAAAGTCACCTTATTAATATCATACATAAATAAATAAATAAAAGACAACTCTATCACTCTCATCTCTTAAGAAATTCCAAGAGTTTTTGGGCACTCTATGCCAGAAATGAGAATGAAGACCATATATAAATACTTTTATAAATCACAGTATCATAGGAGGTACCTAGCTTGGCTGGAGGCAAGGTACTCTTCCAAGCCTTATGTGAGTTCTCTAATTCTTCTGGTGCTCATATCTCCAGCCTTGGTTAGATATTCACATTCATTTTTGAGTCAGTACTCAATACCAGAGTACTGTGTTGAAAAGGACCCTCTGCAAACTCTAGAGTTCCTTTTCTACCCAGCCCTCCCCTTGCCAGTATTCTCATTTGCAAACTCCAGCCACTTTTGTCTCCCCAAACATGCAGCACTGTCTTCCAGGTCAGACACTCTACCTTGATTTGGTCTCGCTACATCATAGACTGGGGCTTCCCTGGGGGCTCAGCTGGTAAAGAGATTGCCTGCAACACAAGAGACCTGGTTTTGATCCCTGGATCAGGAAGATCCCCTGGAAAAGGAAATGGCAACTCACTCCCATATTCTTGCCTGGATAACTCCATGCACAGAGGAGCCTGATGGGCTACAGTCCATGAGGTTGCCGTGAGTCAGTCACAACTTAACAACTAAACCACCACATCACAGCCTAAACATTTTCCCAAAACTAGAATCTAGGGGAAACGGAGCGCTTACTTCATTTGTTTTCATCATTCAGGAATCACTGTCCTTCAATGCCTTTTGTCTACTATTTTACAAAGTGATTTGGTTTGAGGATATTTCTAGCAGAGCAGTGCCTGTTACTCCATGTTGGTCAGAAGCTGACATCCCAGTAATCCTTAAAATAATTTTTAAAAGTTTTAGATACTTTATTAAAAAGTTTTATTGTAAAATAGTATTAAAAATATACACTGACTTCTGACTATTGCCTTATGAACTTGTATATACCCACTAACTACACTAAGAAAAAAATCCCTTGAAATAGTGCTAATATTCTCAGGTCTAATTTACTAGTCATATCCTACAACATATGAGAGTGCAAACAAAAATATTACATTGAAAAAAAAATTTTACCTTTGTATATTTTAACAAACCCTAGCAGATACCAATGTTTGGCATCAATTGCCAAAAGACATATTAAAGTCTATAAGCTAAATTATATATTATGTATATATGAATTTATATGTCTCCTAAGCATGGATTTATTACCTAAATAAAATATACACACATATATTATATTTAGATCTAATTTATACCTTGGTTGGATAATGTCTAACAATCTTTACATTAAGATTTATTACATATATTGAATGCCATAGTTTAATAACTGTTCCCTTTGACCCAGAGGGATGGGATGGGGAGGGAGGTCAGAGCGGGATTCAGGATGGGGAACACATGTACACTCATGGCAGATTCATGTCAATGTATAGCAAAACCATTACAATATTGTAAAGTAATTAGCCTCCAGTTAAATAAATAAATTTTTATTAAAAAATATAAAATGTATTTAAAAAATAAACTTAATGAGATTAAAACATCATCTAATATTTAATGTGCAAAATCAGGCAGAGTCTACAAATAAGTAAAACATTTTATCAACTGAATTTTTGCTACTATCAGAATGTTAGATTTTATTGGTTCTTTTTAAAAATTTTATCTTGCGGTAATGTCAGGGCACTCTATGTGAGCATACACTCATCATTGGTTAAACTTGTTATAGATAATCATGTTTACTTCACTTTATCTTTGCAGAATAATCACATTATGATCTTTTCAAGGGCTTATCACCTTGAGTGCATTCTGAAACTATGTTTTGGATATTCATCGTGAGATTGTACAGCAATGTTCTTCCCTAAAATTAAGGTCGGACAAAATGATGTTATTTTAAAACAACAAAATCATATATGTTGTATTATAAATGTGGTACACATATTATATGTTTAGTGTTTATTAATGATTTTAGATTATTGGGGCATAGAATAAGGTATTAAAACCTTAATTTCCTTTCCAAAATACCAGCATTAGAAAATTTCAGAAAGATGTTTAAAGTTAGACATACAACTTTTTAATTCATTCATTTATAGCTCAGTCTGATTTACCTTGGGCTTCTCTGATGGCTCAGTGGTAAAGAATCCACTTGCAATGCAGGAGATGTGGATATGACCCCTGGGACAGGAAGATTCCCCTGGAGAAGGAAATGGCAACCCGCTTCAGTATTCTTGGCTAGAAAATCACATGGACAGAGGAACCTGGTGGACTATGGCCCAAGAGGTTGCAGGAGTCTGAAACAACTGAGTGACTAAATCACCACCAACAACACCACCACAACCATTTACCCCACCTATGCTTATAGCTTCTTTGTACAATGCAAACTATAAAGCCTATTTTGCAGTGGGGGATGTTTTGTAAATCAGTTATTCAGTGCTAGCAAAGCACTTAATATAATACATGGTGATAATTCATTTCCTTCTAACTTTGAGGCTCCTGAGAGTAAAGAGGTGAGGGAAACAGAGCACTAATGAACACTTTATTGAAAAGTTTCAAAGATAGAAACTTCTTTATATTTATTTTAAGGCAACTTTTTCAATACCATTTTTAAATTGACATCTTATTTTACACACTTGAAAAGTTGTAAAGTATAAATGTTGATTAATCAGACAAGTTGATTTGGGTTAATATGCTAATGAATGAAAATGTCTATTGTAGCTTGTATTTATCTCAGATTGCATATTTGCATTTTAACTAGCACTTTGAAAGTATTAGCTCATAGGTATTGTAGAAAAACTAGACAGGTTCACAAAGAATAAAGTTGAGACAATAATCTTTCCAACATACCCCCTACATAGATGTTTGTACTCCATAAATGACTGTTTGTCAGCTTCATTTAATAATCTCATCCACCAACAGATATTTAAAACTTCTCTCCTCATTCAGAAAAGCACTTGATATTTTCAGTATTAACACAAAATATGAAATACAAAAAATAGCAAGATAGAAACTCCCTAAGTAAAGAGTGTGGTATGAGCCTGATACCTCTCCAGTTCTCAAGCATGAAGTGTAGAGCATTTCTCTTAAAGGGTTGATTTATTACTGACAGGCTTGTCTGTCCCTTATACAACATTTCTATTTTATGGTTACTCACAATACATTAATTATAATAAGGTAGACACTGATATTTTACTTTCATTGCCAAATTTAATGACATAAAACTGTCTCATTCAGAAGTATTAAAACCTTTAGGAAATCTTGCTCTCCAACATTATGTATCTTCAAATTTGCTGTTGTGTACGTATTCAGTATACTGTTTGTTTAGGCCAAATGTATAATACCAACAGTTGAGATTTCAGAGAATAAAACATGTTATTCCTTACCTAACCAAACATGTTGTCAACTTTAAAGAATAAAGATTATCTACAAGGAACACTTATAAATTACAGTTAATAAAGAGTAGTTAGTATGGTCTATATCTCATTGCTTTAAATCATATTTTACTCCCCTTTTAATATTATTGAAAGGTTAGAAAATTTAAGAAGTACAAGGATAACAATGATTATATTTAGCTTATATCTGTTATAGAAGATAATAGGTAGAGGGATGGAAAGACAGACAGACAGATAATAGATATGTTTTGAAATAACTAACCTATAGTCTCCAACAACATATTGCTTGTTTGACATTTCACTTTATTGCTTAAAAAAATGTATTTATCCAATCCCCTATTTCTTAACTTGAATTTGTATTCAAATTTTTTCCTTTTATATAAATGCTATGAGTTCATTCTTCTGAATATTTGATCCATCTTTAATAATTTATTTGGGATGAATTTTAAGAAGTGTAGTCACTCTAGTATGCACAGCATTTAAAACTATTGGTTGATATTATTTGATTTACATATGCTAAATAATTGTTTGCTATTTTGGTCAGCTGTTATGCCAAGAGATGAAAGTATAAATGTAACTAAATTATATGCACACAAATAGGTGATGCTTTAATTCATTGAACTTATAGCCTAGTGTGTGATGCAGATATATATTAAAAAGCTAATATTTAATTACAGATTGGTATTTGTTTAGAGGACCATGAGGCCAAATGTCAAAGCAACTTGAATTTCTTAGGAAGCCTATTTTGGAGAAATAACAGTTACATTTTCAGATTTCAAGTTAAATAGGATTTTTCAGATTTCAAGTTAAATAGGAGTTAGCATGGTGATGAAGTGAAGTGAAGGAATGGATAGTGGCCTGTTATCAGAGGGAATAGCATGGACAAATGCAGGAACCTAGAAGGAAAAAAACGTTCTCTTATAAATAAGAGAAAACAGAGACTGATAATTGAAACATAGCAAACAGAAAGAGTTGAGAGGAGGCTGAACAAGTAGACCAATATTGATGTTAATGAAAAGTGAAAAACACAAACCTAAGAACTTTTTTCCCCCACCCTGGGCAATAGATAGATTCACTTTCTCATTTTCTCTCCTAAAGAGAGTTATGTGCGAGAGCTATATAGGGCTAGATACATAATAACTTCCCATTCCTTTCTTTTCCAACATGTTAGGCAGAAACATTTGAAAAAGAAGATAGTCTTGAACACCTAGCATTTAACAAAATTAGCCTTCAAGCATATAAAGGAGGTCGAAAAAAATCTGTACGTAGTTTAAGCTCTAATTTCAGAGCTCCGTTAGAAAATTTCTCCAGCTAACACCTTTACAGGCACTCATAAAAGATATCCACAAATCTTAAGTTTGCTCCAATCTGACCTTCTCTCACTCAAGTCACAGCTCGTTTTGCTTCACAAGTTAAAAAAAGGGGGGGGAGGAATCTCAAGAAAGAGGCCAACTTCCCCTAAGAGAATGGAAGAAATAAAATTACCATGCTTTCCATAGTTTTAACTAACCATCTGAAATCTAAATTTCATCATTCATCATTACGCAGACTTTTGTCTCTGTTGCTTCTTTTATATTTCTTATTATATTCAAAATTCCATCCCTTTTTACTCCTATAGCTTCTTTCACTGACTCTGCTAAACTTCATGATATGTCTTCCAGTAAAATTGTATTCTAATCCACTGCTGGCCTGTGAGAATATTGCTTTCTCTGAAGTCCTTTAAAGTGTTCAGTTCAGTTCAGTGGCTCAGTCATGTCCGACTCTTTGCGACCCCATGAACCATAGCACGCCAGGCCTCCCTGTCCAACACCAACTCCCGGAGTCCACCCAAACCCATGTGACTCAAATGGGTGACGCCATCGAACCATTTCGTCCTTGGTTGCCCCCCTCTACTCCCATCCTCAATCTTTCCCAGAATCAGGGTCTTTTTAAATGAGTCAGCTCTTCCCATCAAGTGGTCAAAGTATTGGAGTTTCACCTTCAACACCAGTTCTTCCAATGAACACTGAGGACCGATCTTCCATAGGATGGACTGGTTGGATCTCTGTGCAGTGCAGTTCAAGGGACTCTCAAGAGTCTTCTCCAACACCAAACTTCAAAAGCATCAATTCTTCGGCGCTCAGCTTTCTTCACCGTCCAACTCTCACGTCCATACATGACCACTGGAAAAACCACAGCCTTGACTAGACGGACCTTTGTTGACAAAGTAACGTCTCTGCTTTTTAATATGCTGTCAAGATTGGTCATAACTTTCCTTCCAAGGAGTAAGCGTCTTTTAGTTGCATGGCTGCAATCACCATCTGCAGTGATTTTGGAGCCCCCAAAAATAAAGTCTTACACTATTTCCACTGTTTCCCCATCTATCTGCCATGAAGTGATGGGACCAGCTGCCATGATTTTAGTTTTCTGAATGTTGAGCTTCAAGCCAACTTTTTCACTCTCCTCTTTTCGCTTTCATCAAGAGGCTCTTTAGTTCTTCTTCACTTTCTGCCATAAGAGTGGTGTCATCTGCATATCTGAGGTTATTGATATTTCTCCTGGCAATCTTGATTCCAGCTTGTGCTTCCTCCAGTCCAGCGTTTCTCATGTTGTACTCTGCATATAAGTTAAATAAACTGGGTGACAATATACAGCCTTGACATACTCTTTTTCCTATTTGGAACCAGTCTGTTGTTCCATGTCAAGTTCTAACTGTTGCTTCCTGACCTGCATACAGGTTTCTCAAGAGACAGGTCAGATGGTCTGGTATTCCCATCTCTTTCAGAATTGTCCACAGTTTATTGTGATCCACACAGTCAAAGGCTTTGGCATAGTCAATAAAGCAGAAATAGATATTTTTCTGGAACTCTCTTGCTTTATTGATGATATAGCAGATGATGGCAATTTGATCTCTGGTTCTTCTGCATTTTCTAAAACCAGCTTGAACATCTAGAAGTTCACGTTTCACATATTTTGAAGCCTGGCTTGGAGAATTTTGAGCATTACTTTACTAGCATGTAAGATGAGTGCAATTGTGAGGTAGTTTGAGCATTCATTGGCATCGCCTTTCTTTGGGATTGGAATGAAAACTGACCTTTTCCAGTCCTGTGGCCACTGCTGAGTTTTCCAAATCCGCTGACATATTGAGTGCAGCACTTTCACAGCATCATATTTCAGTATTTGAAATAGCTCAACTGGAATTCCATCATTTCCACTAGCATTGTTCGTAGTGATGCTTCCTAAGGCCCGCTTGACTTCCCATTCCAGGATGTCTGGCTCTAGGTCAGTGATCACACTATCATGATTATCTGAGTCGTGAAGATCTTTTTTTGTATAGTTCTTCTGTGTATTCTTGCCACCTCTTCTTAATATTTTCTGCTTCTGTTCAGTTCAGTTCAGTCGCTCAGTCGTGTCCGACTCTTTCCGACCCCATGAATTGCAGCACGCCAGGTCTCTCTGTCCATCACCAGCTGCCGGAGTCTACACAAACCCATATCCATCAAGTCAGTGATGCCATCCAACCATCTCATCCTCTGTTGTCCCCTTCTCCTCCTGCCCCAATCCTACGCAGCATTAGGGTCTTTTCCAATGAGTCAACTCTTCTCATGAGCTGGCCAAAGTATTGGAGTTTCAGCTTCAACATCAGTCCTTCCAATGTACACCCAAGATTGATCTCCTTTAGGATGGATTGATTGGATCTCGTTTCCATACAATTTCTGTCCTTTATTGAGGTCATCTTTGCATGAAATGTTCCCTTGGTATCTTTAATTTTCTTGAAGAGAGCTCTAGTATTTTCCATTCTATTATTTTCCTCTATTTCTTTGCATTGATCGCTGAGGAAGGCTTTCTTATCTCTCCTTGCTATTCTTTGGAACTCTGCATTCAAATGGGTATATTTTTCCTTTTCTCCTTTGCTTTTGGCTTCTCTTCTTTTCACAGCTATTTGTAGGCCTCCTCAGACAGCCATTTTGCTTTTTTGCATTTCTTTTTCTTGGGGATGGTCTTGATCCCTGTCTCCTGTACAATGTCACAAACCTCCATCCATAGTTCCTCAGGCTCTCTGTCTATCAGATCTAGTCCCTTAAGTCTATTTCTCACTTCCACTGTATATTCATAAGGAATTTGATTTAGGTCTTACCTGAATGGTCTAGTGGTTTTCCCCACTTTCTTCAATTTCACTCTGAATTTGGCAATAAGGAGTTCATGATCTGAGCCACAACAAGCTCCCGGTGTTGTTTTTGCTGACTGTATAGAGCTTCTCCATCTTTGGCTGCAAAGAATATAATCAATCTGATTTCAGTGTTGACCATCTGGTGATGTCCACATGTAGAGTCTTCTCTTGTGTTGTTGGAAGAGGGTGTTTGCTATTACCAGTGTGTTCTCTTGGCAGAACTCTATTAGCCTTTGTCCTGCTTTATTCTGTACTTCAAGGCCAAATTTTCCTGTTACTCCAGGTGTTTCTTGACGTCCTAGTTTTACTTTCCAGTACCCTATAATGAAAACGATATGTTTTTTCAGATGTTAGTTCTAGAAGGTCTTGTATGTCTACATAGACCCGTTCAACTTCAGCTTCTTAAGTGTTGGCACTGGAAAGTGTCAGCAACTTCAAAGTGTATTCTTCAATGCTTCATTACAACTCATCCTCCTGATTGCATTTTCAAGACTATTATTTCTATTATCTATCTAAGAAACCAGTCTCCTTTAATTTTTTCAGTCAATCCAACTACTCTCTATCATTCATGTTGAAGAAAACTCTTAAAGTCTCATTTCCAGTTGATTCACTAATGAATGTATAATATAGCTCTTCTTCACCACCAGTATCATCATTATTGACAGAACCATCTGGTTTGCACAATAAAAAAACGTTTAAAATCCCATGTTAGTTATTTTAGTAAATTAACAAAATCAACAAACGTCCAGATTGTTACTGTATTCCCAATCTGATATCCACAGACTGTTGTCTTGCACTGAGTCTAAGGATTGAGACCAGAAAAGAGTGTTACAGGTGATGAGAATTGACTTAAAAAATTAATCAAAATAAGAAATGGACAATTTGTTCAATCGAAATTTGATTGAAGACTAGGATGAATAATATGAAAACAGAAATACAGATTCAGCAAGCTGATAGAAAAATATAATGTTATTTAGCAAGCTGGTAGAAAATGTTATTATGATGAACATTTTATTCAAATAATGAAGATAAGCCTAATTATATTCTGTGGTAAAGAGTTCAGTGGGAAAACAAAAACATTTTTTTCTAGTTCTTATAAAAGAAATAGAGGGTGAAATAAGGATAGTAGTGTGAGGTTTCAAGAATATGATCAACTTAATGTTTGAATTTATGTTCCAAATGAAGTCAGAAAAGTAACTGCAATGTTTTATACAGCCACTTCTCCATTTATAAATATTTAATATTGATTTGTTTTCTATTGCTGGAACTCTATCTTATTTTTTTTTCCCCTTATGGCTTCTAAAGACATTGAAGAATGGACTTAAAGTATTAAAATGATATGGAGAGGATAAAGAGGAATATGTGCCATACACAAAAGTTTAGACACAACTTTTCCTTTTTTAAATACAGAAATATCTTTATTACCTATTTTTATTGTTTAAATAGATTATTTATTATTATTTTATTTAAACATATGATTTGTCTTAAAGGAATTACCAAAGAACTAAAAGATTGACTCAAGTTAGATTTTGAAATGTGTATAATGGTTTTGATTATACAAAAAAAAAGAATATTAAGAATAAACAAGATATGAAATCATACAGCTAAACTAAGGAAAGGAAAAGAGTTTGTAGAATATTTTGCTTATGGATGAAGTAACAAGGACCTGATGATGGCTATTGGAAGTGCTAAGGGAGAAGGAATGTGATAGAAAAAGCCTATGTTCTATTGTCAATAAAACATTGAAAACAAAACCAAAATAGAAATACAATTTGAAGGAAATATTTTGACCTCTGACAAAGAAAATGATGACATTTGAAATGCAAACAAGATTACAGATAATTTATACAATTTGGAAAGTATAATATTCTGCAAAAGGGTGACTCTCATTTATCCACACAATACAATGGTCTATTTTCTTCAAATTTAGTCAAGCAGGAATATCAGAAGGTCTTGAAATATTTTGGAAATCATTAAACATGGGTTGAAAGACATAGATTTACTTTTTCCTTGCATTTTGCTCTTTGGTGCATCTGTTATCTTATGGGAAAACTGTAGAAAAGATGGACAATAAACAATACTATATTATTCTTTAAGCTTTACTTTAGTAGGAGAATAAATAAAATTGGAATGAGTGGAGAAACAGCATAGCTATTTAACATTCTGTGAACTGCTCATATGTGTTAAATTATTTAGTATTTAATGAAATGTGCATGTTAATAACATAAGGTTATGAGACTCTTTATTGGGCTTACTGCACCCAGGATGTTATTTTTACAGAATAAATATTTCATAATTTTGCTGAAACTTATTTTTTGCAAAAGCATTGATTTATACTACCAAAAATCCAATAAGTCCAGGTATGCATTCATAATTTTATCCTGTTAAACAAAAATATCAGAAGTGCTGCTTATACAGAGATAAACTTGTTTTATATTTATGTGTGAATTAAGTAATGGAAATTATTTACTTTTTGAAGTTAATTCTGTTAAATCATGTTAGCTTCGTTTGGCAAATATACAAAAATGATACTGAAAATGAATTATAAAAAATTATATTTTGAAATAGAGTAGTAAATAGCAATTCACATGATGGTAACAAGACTCGTGAAAACTCACTGTATAGTGATCTAAAGGTTATTTAGACAAATTGCTTTAAAATGAAGTTTTATGTTATCATGTCTTCATTTTCATAGGAAATCAGAATTTTAATTTTAAACAGGTACATTTCCTGCATTTTGTCAATAAAGTTAATGCAACATATCAATGGGGAAAGTAAGCCACCATGATATGCCAACTGGAAATTGCAATCAGAGAATATTAAAGACATAGCTTGAAATGTACTAACCACCTCACTGCAGAGAGAAGAAAAGGGAAAGGCAATGACCAGTCTCATTAATGTTAAAAACAAAACAAAACAAAAAAACCTTCTAGTTGGGAGGATAAAAGCAAGCAAAAATATAGAAGTCAAAAAATAGTACAGATATATGAGATAGTAAGAAGTTTATGGTCATCACCGAAATCAGATTGATTGCATTCTTTGCAGCCAAAGATGGAGAAGCTCTATACAGTCAGCAAAAACAAGACCGGGAGCTGATTGTGGCTCAGATCATGAACTCCGTATTGCCAAATTCAGACTTAAATTGAAGAAAGTAGGGAAAACCACTAGACCATTCAGGTATGACCTAAATCAAATCCCCTATGATTATACAGTGGAAGTGAGAAATAGATTTAAGGGACTAGATCTGATAGACAGAGTGCCTGAGGAACTATGGACGGAGGTTTGTGACATTGTACAGCAGACAGGGATCAAGACCATCCCCATGGAAACAAATGCAAAAGAGCAGAATGTTCATCAGGCACTCTGTCTATCAGATCTAGCCCCTTAAATCTATTTCTGCGCAGTGGAGCTTAGGAATCATCACTAAGAACAAAGCTAGTGGAGGTGACGGAATTCCAGTTGAGCTATTGCAAATACTGAAAGATGATGCTGTGAAAGTGCTACACTCAATATGCCAGCAAATTTGGAAAACTCAGCAGTGGCCACAGAACAGGAAAAGGTCAGTTTTCATTCCAATCCCAAAGAAAGGCAATGTCAATGAATGCTCAAACTACCACACAACTGCACTCATCTCACACACTGGTAAAGTAACCCTTAAAATTCTCCAAGCCAGGCTTCAGCCATGCGTGAACCATGAACTTCAGGCTGTTCAAGCAGGTTTTAGAGAAGTTAGAGGAACCAGAGTTCAAATTGCCAACATCCGTTGGATCATCGAAAAAGCAAGAGAGTTCCAGGAAAAACATCTATTTCGGCTTTATTGACTATGCCAAAGCCTTTGACTGTGTGGATCACAACAGACTACGGAAAATCCTGAAAGAAATGGAAATACCAGACCACCTGATCTGCCTCTTGAGAAACCTGTATGCCGGTCAGGAAGCAACAGTTAGAACTGGACATGGAACACTAGATTGGTTCCAAATAGGAAAAGAAGTAGGTCAAGGCTGTATATAGTCACCTTGCTCATTTAACTTCTATGCAGAGTACATCATGAGAAACGCTAGGCTAGAGGAAGCACAGGTTGGAATCAAGATTGCCAGGAGAAATATCAATCACCTCAGATATGCAGATGACACCACCCTTATGACAGAAAGTGAAGAAGAACTAAAGAGCCTCTTGATGAAAGTGAAAGAGGAGAGTGAAAAAGTTGGCTTAAAGCTCAACATTCAGAAAACTAAGATCATGGCATTCGGTCCCATCACTTCATGGGAAATAGATGGGGAAACAGTGGAGACAGTGTCAGACTTTATTTTTGGGGGCTCCAAAATCACTGCAGATGGTGATTGCACGCATGAAATTAAAAGACGCTTACTTCTTGGAAGGAAAGTTATGACCAACCTGGATAGCATATTAAAAAGCAGAGACATTACTTTGCCAACAAAGGTCCGTCTAGTCAAGGCTATGGTTTTTCCAGTAGTCATGTATGAATGTGAGAGTTGGACTGTGAAGAACGCTGAGCACAGAAGAATTGATGCTTTTGAGTGTGATGTTGGAGAAGACTCTTGAGAGTCCCTTGGACTGCAAGGAGATCCAATCAGTCCATCCTAAAGGAGATCAGTCCTGGATGTTCATTGGAAGGACTGATGTTGAAGCTGAAACTCTAATACTTTGGCCACCTCATGCGAAGAGTTGACTCATTGGAAAAGACCCTGATGCTGGGAAGGATTGGGGGCAGGAGGAGAAGGGGACGACAGAGGATGAGATGGCTGGATGGCATCACCGACTCGATGGACATGTGTTTTGGTAAACTCCGGGAACTGGATGGACAGGGAGGCCTGGCATGCAGCGATTCATGGGGTCGCAAAGAGTCGGACACGGCTGAATGACTGAATAGAAATATATTTCAAAATAATAGTTAACATGTATAGTAAAATTAGTTTAAACCTGTAAATGGATATTAATTACTTCTCAGCTTAGCACAGTCTCCCTGGAGAAGGAAATGGCAACCCACTCCACTAATCTTGCCAGAAGAATTCCATGGACAGAGGAGCCTGGCAGGCTACAGTCTATGGGGTTGCAAAGAGTCAGGCATGACTGAGCAACTATCACTAGCACAATCTACTTCCGTAGTAGCCTCTCATTATTTTTAGAATGAATTCTTCTGTGATTTACCCAAGTTGTCTAAAAGGGAGTGATAGCCTCCTTTTATGAGCTCTGTCATCACATTTTCAGTCTTCTAGTCAAAGTGATTGATTAATTGATGATATACACATTATCCTAATCGGGCCAACTAAAAGTGACTCCCTAGAGTTTTCCAAACTAAAGACAGTGTAAGAAAGGGTGTTTATACTATTTATATTGCCAAAAAGCTGTAAAAATATCACCCTCAAACGGCTAGAGACTTTTACATTGCTGAGAATATTCTCTGGGAGAAAAAATATTTCTATGAGAAACACTTATGGGTGTCTAGAGTCTCAACACTTCAGAGTTGATTTTTTATACAATTCTAACATTCTTGGGCTAGCCCAGGAATTTTCTCATTAACTTCCTTAGAGTTTAAGTTTGTATTAGCATAAGTAAGATTATATGTTATTAGTGAAGACCTAATACTCACTGCATAGAATTTTGTACCTCACAGAAAATTTATTAAGCTATTTGTTATATGTTATATTTATATTAAAATTGTTTTTGGAAATGTTTTGTTATATGTGAGTTCTATGCTCATTATCCATTTTATTATGATGTAATTTTTCAGTTTCGACGCTCAGGCATGTCCGATTCTTTGCAACCCTATGGACTGCAGCACACCAGGCCTCCCTGTCCATCACAAACTTCCAGAGATTACTCAAACTCATGTCCATTGAATCGGTGATGCCATACAACCATCTCATCCTCTGTCATCCCCTTCTCCTCCCACTTTCAATCTTTCACAGCATCAGAGTCTTTTCACATGAGTCAGTACTTCGCATCAGGTGGCTAAAGTACTGGAGTTTCAGCTTCAATATCAGTCCTTCCAATGAATATTCAGGACTGATTTCCTTTAGAATGGACTGAGTGGATCTCCTTGCAGTCCAAGGGAATCTCAAGAGTCTTCTCCAACACCACAGCTCAGATCAAAAGCATCAGTTCTTCGGCACTCAGCTTTCTTTGTAGTCCAAATCTCACATCCATACATGACTACTGGGAAAACCATAGCCTTGACCAGATGGATCGTTGTTGGGAATGTAATGTCTCTGCTTTTTAATATACTGTATAGGTTGGTCATAACTTTTCTTCCCAGGAGTAAGCGTCTTCTAATTTCATGGCTGCAGTCACCATCTGCAGTGATTTTGGAGCTCCCAAAATTAAAGTATGCCACTGTTTCTCCAACTATCTGCCATGAAGCATTGGGACCGGAACCCATGATCTTTGTTTTCTGAATGTTGAGCTTTAAGCCAACTTTTTCACTCCTCTTTCACTTGCATCAAGAGGCTCTTTAGTTCTTTTTCACTTTCTGCCATAAGGGTGGTGCCATTTGAATATCTGAGGTTATTGATATTTCTCCCGGCAATCTTGATTCCAGTTTGTGCTTCATCCATCCCAGTGTTTCTCGTGATGTACTCTACATATAAGTTAAATAAGCTAGGTGACAATATACAGCCTTGACATACTCCTTTTACTATTTGGAACCAGTCTGTTGTTCCATGTCCAGTTCTAACTGTTGCTTCCTGACCAGCATACAGATTTCTCAAGAGGAAGGTCAGGTGGTCTGGTATTCCCATCTCTTTCAGAATTTTCCACAGATTATTGTGATCCACACAGTCAAAGGCTTTGGCATAGTCAATAAAGCAGAAATATATGTTTTTCTGGAACTCTCTTGCTTTTTCGATGATCCAGTGGATGTTGGCAATTTGCTCTCTGGTTCCTCTGCTTTTGTTAATGCCAACTTGAACATCTGGAAGTTCACTGTTCACGTATGGATGAAGCCTGTCTTGGAGAATGTTGAGCATTACTTTACTAGTGTGTGAGATGAGAACAATTGTGTGGTAGTTTGAGAATTCTTTGGCATTGCCTTTCTTTGGGATTGGAATGAAAACTGACCTTTTCCAGTCCTGTGGCCATTGCTGAGTTTTCCAAATTTGCTGGCATATTGAGTGCAGCACTTTCACAGCATCATCTTTTAGGATTTGCAATAGCTCAACTGGAATTCCATCACCTCCACTAGCTTTGTTCCTAGTGATGCTTCCTAAGCTCCACTGCACAGCACTGGAGCAGCGAGTGGCCAAGAGGAGATACCCCATATGCAGGATCAGGAACAGGGGCTGCACTTCACTGGAATGGCCATGTGGATATGCCCCACGTCGAAGTTCAGGGAAACCCTAGTAAGACAGTAGGCTCTGGAGTGGCTGTAAGGAGATATCTCACGTCCAAGGACAAAGGAGAAGCCCCAGCAAGATGGTAGGTGGGGCGAATTCATGTTTAGAATAAAGCCCCATTCCTGCCAGAGACGCTCAGAGGGCTCAAACAAATCTTGTGTGCCCCAGGACCCAGGGACCCCACAGAGACTGAGACAAAGTTGTGTTTGAGCGTCTCCTGTGGATGTATGGGTCGGCAGTGGTCACTGCAAGGAGAGGGGCTCTGGGTGCAGCAGATTTGGTTATTGCATAAACCCTCTTGAAGGAAGTCATCATTAATCCCACAATAGAGCTGCCAGAACTTACACAGGACTGGAAAATAAATTCTTGGAGGGCACGACAGAAACTTGTGCACCAGGATCCAGGAGAAATGAGCAGTGATCACACAAGAGACTGTCCTGGACTTGTCTATGGGTGTCTGTGAGTCTCTGGCTGAGGCATGGGTCTGTGGGGGCCTGCTGCAGTGTTGAGGACACTTAGTGTAGCAGTACATGCATGAGATCTTTTGCGGGAGGTCACCATTATCTTCATTATCTCCACCGTAGTTTGGCCCCAGGTAAATAGCAGGGAGGGAACATAGCTCCACCCATCAATAGAAATTTGGACTAAAGATTTACTAAGAATGGCCCTGCCCATCAGAATAAGACCCAGTTTCCCCCTCAGGCAGTCTCTCCCATCAGAAAGCTTCCATAAGCCTCTTATCCATCTCCATCAGAGGGCAGACAGTATGAAAACCACTATCACAGAAAACTAACCAATGTAATCACATGGACCACAGCCTTGTCTAACTCGATGAAACTACGAGCCATGCCCTGTAGGGCCATCCAAGACAGACAGGTCATGGTGGAAAGTTCTGACAAAATGTGGTCCACTGGAGAAAGTAATGGCAAACCACTTCAGTATCCTTGCCTTGAGAAACCCAGGAACAGTATGAAAAGGCAAAAAGATAGGACACTGAAAGATGAACTCCCCAGGTAGGTGCCCAATATGCTACTGGAGATCAGTGGAGAAACAACTCCAGAAAGAATGAAGAGATGGAGCCAAAGGAAAAACAACACCCAGTTATGGGTGTGACTGGTGATAGAAACAAGGTCTGGTACTGTAAGAGCAATATTGCATAGGAACCTGGAATGTTAGGTCCATGAATCAAGGCAAATTAGAAGTGGTCAAACAGGAGATGGCAAGAGTGAATGTCGACGTTTTAGGAATCAGCAAACTAAAATGGACTGGAATGGGTGCATTTAACTCATATGACCATTATATCTACTATTGTGGGCAAGAATCCCTTAGAAGAAATGGAGTAGCCATCATAGTCAACAAAAGAGTCTGAAATGCAGTACACGGATGCAATCTCAAAAATGACAGAATGAACTCTGTTCGTTTCCAAGGCAAACCATTCAATATCATGGTAATCCAAGTCTATGGCCTGACCAGTAATGCTGAAGAAGCTGAAGTTGAACGGTTCTATGAAGACCTAGAAGACCTTCTAAAACAAATACCCCAAAAAAGATGTCCTTTTCATTATAGAGGACTGAAATGCAAATGTAGAAAGTCAAGAAACACCTGGATGAAACACATGAATGAATGAATGATTTCTTAATTCTATCTTCTGGAGATAATGATTATAAGAAGGAGAAAGAAGAGGGGGAGGAAGAGAAGCAGGAGGAGGATAAATGTGAAAATTTTTCAGAGTGTGATACATAAATGATATATGATAAAATATTTTTGGGGGGAAACATTATATATAAAGTTGTATGTATTGTTTTTCCTTAGCATTATAATGTGAAACTTAAGAGTTCAAGAATAAGAATTGTTGTAAGTTAATTATATTTTCTTTATATAAAATTTAAAATAAAAAAATCTGAAGATTTTAAGTTTGATAACCTCTTTGAAATAGGATTATAACCCTTGATGACCTCTCTGAAATATGTTCTTAGATTCTGTGAATTTGGAACCCATTACTCATCAATTATTTTCTTACTTAACTTCTCAATTTCTTCCTTAGGTTAAATTAAACAGGATTCACATTAATAACTATCACTACACAGAAGAATTATATAAGAAAGATCTTCATGACCCCAATAACCATGATGGTGTGATCACTCACCCAGAGCCAGACATCCAGGAATGTGAAGTCATGTGGGCATTAGGAAGAATCACTACAAACAAAGCTAGTTGAGGTGATGGAATTTCAGTAGAGATAATTCAAATCCTAAAAAAATGATGCTGGGCAAGTGCTGCACTCAATATGCCAGTAAATTTGGAAAGCTCAGCAGTGTCACAGGACTGGAAAAGGTCAGTTTTCATTCCAATCCCAAGGAAAGGCTATGCCAAAGAGTGCTCAAACTACCACACAATTGTCCTCAACTCACATGCTAGCAAAGTAACACTCAAAATTCTCCAAGCCGAGTTTCAACAGGACATGAACCATGAACTTCCAGATGTCAAGCTGGATTTAGAAAAGGTAGAGGAACCAGACATCAAATTGCCAACATCCGCTGTATAATCGAAAAAGCAAGAGAGTTCCAGAAAAACAAAACAAAACAAAACATCTACTTCTACTTTATTGACTATGTCAAAGTCTTTGGCTATGTGGATCACGACAAACTGTGGAAAATTCTTAAAGATATGGGAATACCAGATCACCTTACCTGCCTCCTGAGAAATCTGTATGCAGGTCAAGAAATACAAGTTAGAACTGGACATGGAACAACAGAATGGTTCCAAATTGGAAAAGGAGTATGTCTAGGCTGTATATTGTCACCCAGCTTATTTAACTTATATGCGGAGTACATCATGTGAAATGTTGGACTGGATGAAGCACAAGCTGGAATCAAGATTGCCGAGAGAAATATCAATAACCTCATATACCAACATGATACCACCATTATGACAGAAAGTGAAGAGGAAATGAAGAGCCTCTTGGTGAAAGTAAAAGAGGAGAGTGAAGAAGCTGGCTTAAAACTCAACATTCAGAAAACTGAGATCATGGCATCTGGTCCCATCACTTTATAGCAAATAGAGGGGGAAACAATGGAAACAGTGACAGGCATTTTTGGGGGGCTCCAAAATCACCTCAGCTGGAGACTGCAGGCATTAAAGTAAAAAACGCTTGCTCCTTGGAAGAAAAACTTTGACAAACCTACACAGCATATTAAAAAGCAGAGACATTACTTTGCCAACAAAGATCCATCTAGTCAAAACTATGGTTTTTCCAGTAGTCATGTACGGATGTGAGAGTTGGACTATAAAGAAAGCTGTGCGCTGAAGAATTGATGCTTTTGATCCATGGTGTTGGAGAGGACTCTTGAGAGTCCCTTGGACAGCAAGGAAATCAAACCAGTCAATCCTAAAGGAAATCCGTCCTAAAGATTCATTGGAAAGCTTGATGCTGAAGCTGAAACTCCAATACTTTGGCCACCTGATGCAAAGAACTGACTCATTTAAAAAAGACCCTGATGCTGGGAAAGATTGACAGCAGGAGGACCAGAGGACAACAGAGGGTGAGATAGTTGGATGGCACCACCCACTCAATGGATATGAGTGTGAGTAAACTTCTGGAGTTGGTGATGGACAGGGAACTTGGCATGCTGTAGTCCTTGGCATCGCAAAGATCAGACACTACTGAGTGACTGAACTGACTGTCTATGAAGCATTACACATGCATACACACACACACACACACACACACACACACACTCAGAGACATAACATAAATGTTAGATAGCCAGCTAGAAACATTAGCAAAACTAGTATTTCTAGGGAGACACACTTATAATACCGTATTTTTGTAATTGAAGTCAAAATATACATTATTTTAGTGCATATGTTGCTTGATAATTTTGAACTTAAGTGATTCTATATTATCCAATTCTTCTACAGAAACAGGAGATTTTCACGTTTTTTTCAAAGTGTGAATAATATACCCATTTGAATGCAGAGTCCCAAAGATATACCCATTTGAATGCAGTGTTCCACAGAATAGCAAGGAAAGATAAGAAAGCCTTACTCAGTGATCAGTGCAAAGAAATAGAGGAAAACAATAGAATGGGAAAGACTAGAGATCTCTTCAAGAAAATTAGAGATACCAAGGAAATATTTCATGCAAAGATGGGCTCGATAAAGGACAGAAATGATATGGACTTAACAGAAGCAGAAGATATTAAGAAGAGGTGGCAAGAAAACACAGCTGCTGCTGCTGCTAAGTCGTTTCAGTCGTGTCCGACTCTGTGAGACCCCATGGACGGCAGCCCACCAGGCTCTGCCATCCCTGGGATTCTCCAGACAAGAATACTGGAGTGGGTTGCCATTTCCTTCTCCAGTGCATGAAAGGGAAAAGTGGAAGTGAAGTCGCGTCCGACTCTTAGCGACCCCATGGACTGTAGCCTAACAGGCTCCTCTGTCCATGGGATTTTCCAGGCAAGAGTACTGGAGTAGGGTGCCATTGCCTTCTCCCAAGAATACACAGAAGCCTATACAAAAAAGATCTTCACGATTCAGATAATCATGATGGTGTGATCACTCATCTAGAGCCAGACATCCTGGAATGTGAAGTCAAGTGACCTTAGGAAGCATCACTATGAACAAAGCTAGTGGAGGTGATGGAATTCCAGTTGATCTATTTCAAATCTTAAAAGATGATGCTGTGAAAGTGCTGCACTCAATATGCCAGCAAATTTGGAAAACTCAGCAGTGTCACAGTGTCAGACTTTAATTTTTTAGGCTCCAAAATCACTGCAGATGGTAACTGCAGCCATGAAATTAAAAGACAGTTACTCCTTGGAGGAAAAGTTATGACTAACAGAGAGAGCATATTAAGAAACAGAGACATTACTTCGCCAATAATGATCCATCTAGTCAAGGCTTTGGTTTTTCCAGTAGTCATGTATGGATGTGAGAGTTGGACTATAAAGAAAGCTGACTGCTGAAGGATTGATACTTTTGAACTGTGGAGTTAGAGAAGACTCTTGAGAGTCCCTTGGACTGCAAGGAGATCCACCCAGTCCATCCTAAAGGAAATCATTCTTGGTGTTCATTGGAAGGACTGATATTGAAGCTGAAACTCCAATACTTTGGCCACCTGATGCGAAGAATTGACTCATTTGAAAAAACCCTCATGTTGAGAAAGATTGAAGGTGGGAGAAGAAGTGGAGGACGGAGGATGAGATGGTTGGATGGCATCATCGACTCAATGGACATGAATTTGAGTAAACTCCAGGAGTTGGTGATGGACAGGGACGCCTGGTGTGCTGCCCTCCATGGGATTGCAAAGAGTCGGACACAACTGTCCAAATGAACTGAACTGAACTAAACAGTGTTAGTATTGTATGTACATTCAAATAATAGTGATTAAGTTGATACAATCTAAGTAAATTAAAATCTATGAAGGTATATCTCAAGGAAAAAATAAAGCTCTATTTTAATTCAAAGAAATAATTTGTTCTTTCCCTCTACCTCTGATTTCAATTCAGTTTGGTTTATTTCTCTCATTCTCCCACTTCTCCATAACCCCTAAACTATTTCTCTATGAAAATAAAATAATCAAGTTTATTGTTTTCTCATTACTTCTGATTCAATAGCAATACTTTTCCCCTAAATCACTTTTTCATTAACAGTCTAGTTAATTATTTGACTTAGAATCCAAATAATTGCAGCAATGATCAACTTTATTGTGTTTGGTTAAGAAACACAATGAAGACTGCTTTCTTACTTTCTCTTCCTCAATTTCATGCATTGCTAATCTCTTTCTATTGACAACATTGTCCTGCTGTAGCATGACTTATTTCCCAAGAGATTCAAACAAGAATATAGAAAATTATAAGTCTAGATCATAAAACCGTATTGAGTCAAGACTTAGAGACAGCAAATGATATTTGATTATGGCTGAGGAATTAAAAACTTTTGAGATGGATCTTTAAAAAGGAAAGTGTTAAAGGAAGAGCTACATAAACCTGTGTAGATATGTGACTATCAATTTTTAGACTACTTATACTACGTTATGCTATAACTTAGTGCAGGCTTATATAACATTTTATTTAACATTTTAGTTATCTTCTATTATCTGTCTTGTCTTCAGTGTTTTTCCATCCTCCCAATTATTCTCCATAGTGTTAATGAATTAACCTAAAATTAATACATAACATAAGCAAACAAAAACGTGTTCTCTCTCTTTACTGCTCAAATAAAAATACCACCGTCACCAGCAGCCAACAAATAAAGAATAAACACAAAAAAATAGTCTCAGCTCCTTGGTCTAGTTTTCAAATACCTATAAATTTTCTCTCAAACTTATTGATACTTTTCAGCCAGCTTCAGTGCCACTCCCCAAAACAAAAACCACTGTCCTACAAATTTCATCATTCTATTCAAAGCAGCGATTTGTTTTCCTGCCTTTTAAATCATCATCTACACTGAAAACTTTATATTTATTTAAAGGCAATCTCTAACATCAACAACTTATTGTTGCCTCCTTTTATTAATTAATATGTCCTTGATTACTATTGTGTCCTCCTTCTTAAAATACCCAGATTTCACAACGTATCTTCTGATATTTCTGTCTCATCAGTTGATAATGAATATGCACATCTTCATTCTGAACTCAAAGATACTTGCCTTCTGAAGTTACCTGATAAAATTATATACTTAGAGATAATTCCTGTCATGCACACATACTAAGTTATAAAACCTTATGAATGCCAGTCATCGCTTATTCTAGGAATCACACTAGGCTTTGAGATTAAAAAAAAATTAGATAATTGTCCCTTGAAAACAGCGTGAGATGCAAGCAAAAACAAGTCAATTTATAATAATTTGAAAAGAATGAACTGGTATATATACTGGTGATATATATAGATATTGGTATGAGCAGTCTAAAGAGAAATTGGTTAAACTGTTTCAAAAGCCTTGAAAATATATATATAATGTGATTCAGTAATTATACATTTTTACATTTTGGAGATAATCAAAGTTGATTACAAATAAAGTATTCTTGAACCCGAGTGAAGTCAAAGTCGCTCAGTCATGTCTGACTTTCTGTGACCCCATGGATTATACAGTCCATGGAATTCTCCAGGCCGAATACTGGAGAGTGGGTATCCTTTCCCTTCTCCAGGGGATCTTCCCAGCCTAGGAATTGAACCCAGGTCTCCCACATTGCAGGTGGATTCTTTACCAGTTGAGTCACAAGGAAAGCCCAAGGACCCTGGAGTGGGTCGCCTATCCCTTCTCCAGTGTATCTTCCCAATCCAGGAATAGAACCAGGATCCCCTATGTTGCAGGCAGATTCTTTACCAACTGAGCTATCAGGGAAGCCCAAAGTATTAGCATAGTTTATATTGAAGAATCTTTCTAGGTAGTAAGCTGGAACAATTGTAAAGTTTAACCCTATTTGTTCCCTATCTTCTAAGTATTACCATTCTTAGTTACCCAAACTTTAATATCTTGAATATCTTTGTTTCTTACAGTTTATCTCTCTTTGATAGTCATTTCAAATAGTAGGGTAACTCTGTTCACTGTTTCTATATCTTGACAAGGAATAAACTCATCTGTTACATCTATTATATTCATTTTTCTTCTGTACATAATCATTCTTTTTATTTTTGTTGACTTAAGAGTTCTCTTTATCTTAGGTTTTCCATAGTCTTACTTTGATGTGTCTTGGTATATTTTTTTAACTATCTCTGTAGACCAAGTTGCTCTCTGAGTACCTGTTCCTCCTCAGGTCAAATCAGGCCAGGACAGTGATGGTCATTCCCAGAAGCAGACAGGTGCTGGCAGACTTCATCTCTATTCCCAGCTGATTACTACTCTGTATTTATGCTGGGCCTGGGGCACAAATGCGCCCTACTTAGCACTTCTGTTCCAGTCTCAGAACTCAGCAGGCCCTGTGTGCCTGTACCAATGAGAGGGCTGTCCTAGGCTGCCTCTCCTGCTCTCAGTCTTTCTTATAGGCACTTGATGGAGGCCCATTCAGACAGTAAAGAATCTGCCTTTAATGCAAGAGACCTGGGTTCAATCCCTGGGTTCTGAAGATCCCCTGGAGAAAGGAATGGCAACCCATTCCAGTATTCTGACCTGGAGAATTCCATGGACAGAGGAGCCTAGCAGGCTACAGTCCATGGGATTGCAAAGAGTTGGACAAAACTGAACGACTTTCACTTAACCTCACTTAGTAACTGAGGACTCCTGTATCTAGGGTTTCTATCAGTTCAAGACTCTCATGTTAGTCCACACTTAGCCTCTAAAAATTCACTTCATATTCAGGTGTTTTCTTCTTACGTATTTTTATGACTTGCTACCTCCTTCTTCAATGGTCTGATGAAGTTCAAACAGCTGATATGTTTCCACTGTCCTCAGAGTGGCTCATCATCACTGTTTGGAATTCAGTTTACCTGCTGCCTTGAGATCTCAGTGTTTCTCATGTGTTCAAAACTTATGATTTTGTATATTTCCCAGATTTGTGTCATTGTTAGTTAGGATGAGAGTGACCTTGTTGTGTAGTTTTCTGCATTCTAAGCTAAAGCTGAAGTCATACATATCTAGGATCTATTGACTAAAGCATGGAGAATGTAACTTTCACATTATTGAGTGCTGGGTATTGTTGTTCTCCTTTAAAAAGTAAAGGAGTTGTTTTAGTCAGGCAGTTACCAGACTCCTCAATTATCTGGATCCTTTGGAAGCTCATCGTACGTTCTGTTACTAGGAATTAAAAACAGACTGAATCCAGGAATAATTCAAGTTTACTGAGTATGATCTGTATCATGTTAAATGCACCAGGTGTTCAGGGAGGATTCTCTACCCTGACTAGTCATTACTAGAATAACTCTCAGCCTAGTACGAGCTGTGAAAATTGTTCAACTTGTATCTCTAAAGTCATTCTTTGCCATCCTATTGGGGCATTATCCTACTTATCTGGAATTCAGTATTGGACAATAGATCCAAGGAGAAATTCATCTAGTTTTTAGATATTTCCTTTCTGCGTATTCCTAAGGTAAAGAATCTGCCTGCAATGCAGGAGACCCTGGTTCAATTCCTGGATTGGGAAGATCCCCTGGAGAAGGAAATGACAACCCACTGCAGAATTCTTGCCTGGAGAATTCCATGGAGTGAGGAGCCTGGCAGGCTGTACAGTCCATGGGGTTGCAAAGAGTTGGACACGTCTGAGTGATTTTCACTTTCACTTTCTGCGTACTTTCCTCCTCTTGGTTATTCTGTCTGTGAAATTATAGGTGTAACTGCTTTCTCGGTCTCTGTCTTCTCAGTTCAGTGAGGCTGCTATTCTGTACTGTTACTTAGAAAATACCTCCTGATAGGAAGCCAATGAAATTGTAGGGCTCAACAGAGATCATAAGTGGATCCATTTTTCTAAAGGATTGTAGTCATGTGCTGCCTATTGTTTGAAGGCTGGAATAAGTTGAGTTTTTAAAAGTGTACTTTTTCCAGTTTTATAGTTGCTCATAGAGGGACATAAGCATGGTGCCAGTAACTCCACCATGTCCACAAGTAGAAAATTGCTAAACATTATGCATAAAATCTTCCTTCTCTGTTGAAATTTTCTTAAGAGAATGTGTAAATGTTTTGAGAGCCTACTTGACCTTGTGGGTCAAAACTAGACTTCAAAATTAGTCTCATGTATTCTGGTGAAGTGACTATTACATATTCTTCAGTTTAATGTGAATCTCCTCAAATTCAGTAAAAGCATGAATTGGCAAATGAATATTATGTTATATAGAATTTTATTTCAGAAACATTTAATATTTTCTGATTAAATTTAGATTCATAAATGCTGCCCCTTTATTTTCTAAAGGTTATATGTTATACAACTCTTTATTATCTATAACTTTTGATGTTTTTTGTCTGTATAGAAATGCAAAATTATTTTGGTATTTGTATTTCAGGATCAGCCTACACAGATGAATATATTTTCTTTATAAGGCTATATAGCAATTATTTTTGCATGAAAATATAATGGCATGAAGCCACTCATCACTTAAAAAGTAAAGTCTGGCTTATGCAAGAAAGGCACTTACTATATTAAAGTGTCCTTTAAGGCACTACTTAATCAAAAAATTGAACATATGGTGAAACAAATCTTTAGCACTTTAATTTAATTGTTACCAAAAATACTATATTAACTGCTGATCCTTTGAGAAATATAGAACAAGAGAAAATATTGCTCTCCATGATAGCACTGGCAACTTCCTATTGAGTGGGAAAAGGCAGTATGCACACTTATCAAACAAGCGTTAATTTATTGGATCATTTAGTAAAAGGCAATAGTTATTTGAAGAGAGTGGTACTTTATCCATTTCAATTTGAAGCAAACCATAGTATGATAAATTAAAAAAATATATATTAAAAAATAGGCTATTGATATCTAGTAAAAAAAATAAAGTTCCATATTTTAGAGTATAGCTATTAAGTATATGAAATCAGTGTATTTCTTGGTAAATCAGATTAGTATAGCATGACCCTATGATAGCATAATGACTGAAATGCACACTTTGACTCTGAAGACAAGTTTGTTTAAAGGTTTCATTAGTGCCAATATGGATGTGAATGTCCTTTTTATTTAATGCAAGTGGATACTTTTTACAAATTTTATTATTTTCTTCATATCATAAACTAAACACAAGTGACCACGAGTAGCATATTATAAATTCCTACACATTATTTAGCATTTCTTCACACAGTAACCTGAGTAAAATTTTGAACAGTACAGAACTTTATGCAAGATGTGATTTTTTTCATCTAGGTTTTGCTACATAACACAATATTTATATTAAAATGCTACACAATGGAATATTACTCAGCCATTAAAAAAAATACATTTGAACCGGTTCTACTGAGATGGATGAAACTGGAGCCCATTATACAGAGTGAAGTAAGCCAGAAAGAAAAACAACAATACAGTATACTAATGCATATATATGGAATCTGATAGATGGTAACGATAACCCTATATGCGAGACAGAATAAGAGACACAGATGCATGGAACAATTTTATGGACTCTGAGGGAGAAGGTGAGGGTGGGACGTTCTGGGAGAATGGCATTGAGACATGTGTATTGTCATATGTGAAACAGAGCACCATTCCATGTTCGATGCATGTGACAAGGGCTCAGGGCCGGGGCAATGGGATGATCCAGAAGGATGAGAGGGGGAGGGAGGTGGGTGGGGGGTCCGGGAAGGGGAACACATGTAAACCCATGGCTGATTCTTGTCAATGTATGGCAAAAACTATTACAATATTGTAAAGTAATTAGCCCCCAACTAAAATAAATAAATTTATAAAAAAATAAAAATAAAAAATAAAATGCTATTGTTAACATAACTTTAGAAAGGAACAAAGAAGAAAAGAATTGGACAATGGCAGTGCAATTTCTTGATTAGCAATTTTGACAGCTATCTACTGCCAGCTGTCAGTAAAACCCTTACATACATGCTCAGTTGCTCATGTCTGACTCTTTGTGACCCCGTGGACTGAAGCCCACCAGGCTCCTCTGTCCATGGAATTTTTCAGGCAAGAATACTTGAGTGGGTTACCATTTCCTCCTCCAGGGGATCTTCCTGACCTAGGGATCAAACCCAGTTCTCCTGCCTCTTCTGTTTGGCAGGTGGGTTCTTTACTACTAAGCCACCTGAGAATCCTTACATTGCCTACATATTAGTCTCAGGTTATCAATTATAATGTTTGCCTCACCTATCACTGGCATCATGTAATTATATATGACTAATGCATAGGAACATAGGGTCACAATTTGTTTTTTACTAAAATAATTAGCCCATTCTATGAGAATGTTCCTTGGAGAAGGAAATGGCAACCCACTCTAGTGTTCTTGCCTAGAGAATCCTGTGGACAGAGGAGCCTGGTGGGCTGCTGTTCATAGGGTCGCACAAAATCAAACACGACTGAAGTGACTTAGCATGCAGGCATGCATTGGAGGAGGAAATGGCAACCCACTCCAGTATTCTTGCCTGGAGAATCCCAGGGACAGAGGAACCTGGTGGGCCGCGGTCTATGGGGTCACACAGAGTCGGACACGACTGAAGCAACTTAGCAGCAGCAGCAGCATGAGAATGCTCCTAGTTTTGCAACCTAGTATCTCCATCAAAAATATTTGGATTACATATATTTTTTTTTATTTTAAAGTTCACCTAAAGATAGCAATCAGACTGATCAAAGAAAACTCAATAGGAATTTTCTTTTTCAAATTCATGCATTTTATTATTTGAATCTAGTCTTAGAGCTTTGTACCCAAGAAACAACTTTGAAAACAAAACTTCAATGAATATTAGACACAGCCAGTAAATTAAAGCTAGACTAAATCAAATCATTAGATTTTTTTTTCTTTTTGCCTATTTTCGTAAGTATTATTTACAAATGAATGGATAGAGTTAATAACTGAGAGTGTATTTACTTAATGCTTACAACAAAGTTTTGTTAAATTAACAACCCACAGTTAATGAACAATTTTAATGTGTTAAACTTAACATTCAATACACCATTTATTGGTCTCAGCCTATTGAAAATATGTTATCATTATTATTAATATTATTGTTAATATTTTAATGATTAAGAGATAAAAGCTTAGAGAAGTTTAACTTGAAAATTACACAGGTAGTTAGTGACAAAATCTAAGTCTGTCTGACAGCAAAGACTTGTTCTTAATTTTCATACTGTATTACCTTTGATTGTTCCACATTGTCACTGTTTTGTTAAATAACAGTATACAATGTTAAGTGACCCAGAGTAGATGCTCTATTCTGAATATAATATTAGTTGCTTTACTCTCTGTTATTTCACCTGTTGGATTCATATACTTTAAAGAGACATGTGTACCCCAATGTTCATTGCAGCACTGTTTATAATAGCCAGACATGGAAGCAACCTAGATGTCCATCAGCAGACAAATGGATAAGGAAGCTGTGGTACATATACACAATGGAATATTACTCACCCATTAAAAAGAACACACTCGAATCAGTTCTAATGAGGTGGATGAAACTGGAGCCTATTATACAGAGTGAAGTAAGCCAGAAAGTAAAACACCAATACCCTATACTAATGCATATATATGGAATTTAGTAAATCGGTAAATATAACACTGTATGCGAGACAGCAAAAGAGACACAGTTGTATAGAACTGTATTTTGGACGCTATGGGAGAGGGTGAGGGTGGGATGATATAGGAGAATGGCATTGAAGCATGTAAATTATCATTTGTGAAACGAATTGCCAGTCCAGGTTCAATGCACGATACAGGGTGCTCGGGGCTGGTGCACCGGGATGACCCAGAGGGATGGGATGGGGAAGGAGGTGGGAGGGGGTGTTCGGGAAGGGGAACACATGTACACCCATGGCAGATTCATGTCAATGTATGTCAAAACCAATACAAAATTGTAAAGTAAAAAATAGATAAATAAATACATTTAAATTAAAAAAAATAAATTATAAGTTCAGTTCCTACAGTTAAAAAAAAAAAAGGGTCATGTCTGCTCTTGGATGCGTGTGTGTGTGTGTGTGTGTGTGTGTGTGTTTATTCATTCAGTCATTTCCAACTCTTTGTGACCCCATGGACTGTAGCCCGCCAGGCACCTCTGTCCATGGGATTTCCCAGGCAAGAATACTGGAGTGGGTAGCCATTCCTTCTCCAGAGGATCTTCCCGACACAGGGATCAACTTTGGTCTCCTGCCTTGCAAGCAAATTCTTTAGCACCTGAGCCACCAGGGAAGTCTCTGCTCTTGGATAGGTATAATATAAGTAACTTACATGGACAAAAATTACCAACTAAGGATGTATCATCACACTTGGTTAGTTCAAGATCTGCTGAAAATTAAGATTTGTTTTAAAACAAAACATTGATTTTCTACCAATATAATTTTGAGATGAAGTGTAAAAATAAGACATAACTGATTTTCACTTATGTGGTAGTTCTCTTATGGAATAGTATGTAAGGTACATTGTAGATTTTTTCTAGCTGTTTATGTTGTATACCCTTGACATATTATTTCTATTTTTCAGTTTCTTTGTTTTAATTAGAGGATAGTATTATATCCTTTCTATGCATCATGTACTGGTAATAACTAATTAGAAAAAATAATCTGCTTAAAATCTCATTGGGTAAAACCTTTTGAATTTATTAATTATCAATTCCAAAAATTGTATTCTGATTGATGAAACATATTATGTTTTATTCTGACATTGTTGTGAAATTATAATTTATGGATTGGGCACATTACTGTGGCAATTTTAGTATCTTTTCTAAGTGTCCTTTTTTTCTCTTTACCATATGTATAAACTAGACTTTCATTTGATTTCACTGTTCATATTTTATTCTCTTTTAAACTGCCTTACTTACATAAATCATTCTCCTTAGATTGGATATTAGTAATTTCCTACAAGACAAGAACAATTTGATGAGCAATTCAATTTTATTGTTGCAAGGTTAAATAAAAGGCTAAATAAAAGTTTTAGTAGTCTGCCTGAACTAATTTAAATGACCTCATTTCAAGTGGGTACAAATCAAGACTCTTCTATGCTACTAAGTAACAAAATTCCAATGCTTAATATTTGTTCAGAAAATATGAATATTAATTGCTGTTTTTTTTTAAGCTCTTGCAGTCAAATGTGTATCTGTTATCCTTTGTAACTCTACCTATTGATGTTTTGTACATTGTCATGCTTTAATGAAAAATATAAAAATTCTATACACACAGCTACAACAACATTATAGAAAGGTAAAAGTATAGAATATATTTACAAAAATTGCAGAAATAAGAGGAAAACTTGGTAACAATGATTATAAGTTTGGAAAAAAAATATAATAGACTCAAACCCAAATCACTTTTTAATAGTTTTATGACAATATGCAATTATAAATACATTTTATAGCAAATTCTTGGGTATTCCCTGGTGGTCCAGGTTAGGACTTAGAACTCTCAATTTCAAGAGTCATGGTTCAATCACTGGTTGGGGAACTAAGATCCCACAAGCCACATGGTACGACCAAATAATAAATAAATAAAACAGTTATTTAAAAAAATAAGAAAAAAAATGAATTGTTCATCTGTTAAATAGGTAGAATAATAGTTAGCATATAGGCTTTGTTTAGCAAGAAACATCTGCTTGCACCCCCAAAGAAGAAATCCCATCACATACAGGAAAACAAAAGGGCATGACGATGTCTGCTACCAAGAGCAGCAGTCCCAGGATATCAACCTACTGCAAGTGTCAGAGTTGTTAAGAAAGACATAAATGCAGACATGGGAAAAGAATGACACTTTCCTGAGACAGTGTTAGAGACAAAATAAGAGACAGAGTAAGATCAGCTTCAAGAGTGCGTGTCAGTAATCCATGGTCAATGGATCTCACCCAGCAACTGACACAGGGAAATAGTCTGCATGTAGCCATCATGTGCTGGAGGCAAAGGAGGTATTCCCTCCTCCCTGGGAACAGATATAGGAGTAGACTTGGCCAGGTGGCATGTGATGAACCCACCTAAAGCAGAACAAAGTATAGATCAAACCCAGAACTGGAAAATATTCTTTCAAACAAGGATATGTGACTTCTACAGTCTGTGAAATCTCCTTACCTCCTTATAAAGAAATGTTCTAGGCATAAGACGAGTTCTCACAAGGGTGGGCAGACTGTGCAAGTTTGCCTTTCTGATAGGCTTAATTTGAATATTTAATAAAATAATGTATAAGGTATTTAAAACCTGTTAATAAATAGATAAACACATCATAACTCTTGAGCTAGAACAAAGAGGATGACAGAATAAAAGGACATGCAAGAATAGAAGGACATTCTCCTGCGAGAACACCAAAATTGCAACTAACTGCAAAACAATGTTGGAATCCACCAAAAAAGATACTCCATGTCCAAGGGCAAAGGAGAAGCCACAACAAGACAGTAGCAGGGATGTAATCACTTTTCAAAGCAAACCCCATACCCACCAGAGATGTTCGGAGCGTACAAACAAAACCTTGTGTGCATCAGGACCCAGAGAAAGGAGCATTGACCTCCACAAGAGACTGAGCCAGACCAGCCTTTGAGACTTTGAGTGTCTCCTGAAGAGGCACAGGTCAGTAGTGGCCTGCAGCAGGGACAGGGACTCTGCAGCAGCAGTCCTGGGAGGCATAGCATGTGGCATAAGTCTTCCTGAAGCAGATTGTCATCAACCTCACAATAGAGCTGCCAAGAAGGCAATCCATAAACTGGAGAACAATTATACCAAAGAAGTTCCCACACTGTTGCAAAGTTGTAAGGCCCACAACAGATTTCCCAACCTGGGGAATGAAACCCCCCAGGGAATGTGACCAGTGAAAAAGCTGGCTTAAGACTCAACATTCAGAAAACTGAGATAATGGCATGCAGTCCCATCACTTCATGCAAATGGATAGGGAAACAATGGAAACAGTGACAGACTTTATTTTCTTGGGCTCCAAAATCACTGTGGAGGGTGACCACAGCTATGAAACTAACAAATGCTTGCACCTTGGAAGAAAAGCTGTGACAAACCTAGACAGTGTATTAAAAAGCAGAGACATTACTTTGACCACAAAGGTCTGTATAGGAAAAGTTATGGTTTTTCAAGTAGTCATGTACTGATGTGAGAGTTGGACCATAAAGAAAGCAGAGCACCAAAAAACGGATGACTTTTTGAACTGTGGTGTTGCAAAAGACTCTTGAGAGCCCCTTGGATTGCAGCAGAAAAAACAAGTCAATCCTAAAGAAAATCAATTTTGACTATTCATTGGAAGGACTGATGCTGAAGCTGAAGCTCCACCTGATACGAGGAGCCAAATCGTTGGAAAAGAAACTAATGTTGGGAAAGACTGAAGGCAAGAGGAGAAGGAGAAGACAAGAATGAGATGGTTGGCTGGCATCACTGACTCGATCAGTATTAATTTGAGCAAACTCCAGGAGATGGTGAAGGACAGGGAAGCCTGGCATGGTGCAATCCACGGGGTTCCAAAGAGTCAGACACGACAGAGTTTTGCCTAGAGAATGCATCGGTCATAGCAAATACCCTCTTCCAACAATACAAGAAACAATTCTACACATGGACATCATCAGATAGTCAATACCAAAATAAGATTGATTATATTCTTTCCAGTCAAAGACTGAGAGCTCTATACAGTCAGCAAAAACAAGACTGGGAGCTGACTGTGATTCAGATCATGAACTCCTCATTGCCAAATTCAGACTTAAATTGGAGAAAGTAGGGAAACCCACTGGACCCTCAGGTATGACCTAAATCAAATATTTTATTATTATATAGTGAAAGTGACAAATAAATTCAAGGAATTAGATATGATAGACAGAGTGCCTGAAGAACTATGGACAGAGGTTTGTTACATTGTACAGGAGGCTGTAATCAAAATCATCCCCAAGAAAAAGAAATGCAAAACATCAAAATGGTTGCCTGAGCAATAATTACAAATAGCTGAGAAAAAAGAAGTGAAAAGCAAAGGAGAAAAAGAAAGATATATCCACCTGAATACAGAGTTCCAAAGAACGTAAGAAAAGATAAGGAAGCCTTCTTAAGTGATGAATGCAAAGAAATAGAGGAAAACAATAGAATGGGAAAGACTAGATATTTCTTAGAGAAAATTAGATATAACAAGGGAATATTTCATGCAAAGATGAGCACAATAAAGGATGGAAGCAGTATGGACATAACAGAAGCAGAAGATATTAAGGAGAGGTGGCAAGAATACACAGAACTATACCAAAAAAAAAAAAGATATTCATGGCTCAGATAATCAGGATGGTGTGATGACTCACCTGGAGCCAGACACCCTGGAATGTGAAGTCAAGTGGGCCTTAGAAAACATCACTATGAACAAAGCTAGTGGAGATGATGAATTCCAGCTGAGCTATTTCAAATTCTAAAAGATGAGGCTGTGAAAGTGCTACAATCAGTATGTCAGCAAACCTGGAAAACTCAACAGTGGCCACAGGACTGAAAAAGGTCAGCTTTCATTACAATCCAAAAGAAAGGCAATGCCAAAGAATTGTCAGACTACCACACAACAGCACTCATCTCACACGTTAGCAAAGTAATGCTCTAAATTTGCCACCCTAGTATTAAACAGTATGTGAACTGGGAGCTTCCAGATGTCCAAGCTGGATTTAGAAAAGGCAAAGGAACAAGAGATCAAGTTGCCAACAACTGTTGGATCATAGGAAAAGCAAGAGAATTACAGAAAAACAACTACTTCTTCTTCATTGACAATGTTAAAGCCTTTGGCTGTATATCATGAAAAACTGGAAAATTCTTAAAGAGATGGGAATACTAGACCATCTTACCTGCCTCCTGAGAAATCTGTATGCAGGTCAAAAAGCAACAGTTAGAAACAGACATGAAACAATGGACCTGTTCCAAATTGAGAAAAGGAGTACATCAAGGCTGTATATTGTCACCTTGTTTATTTAACTTATATGCAAAGTACATCATGTGAAATGTCAGGCTGAATGAAGCACAAGCTGGGAAAAATGTTAATAATCTCAGATATGCAGATGACACCACCCTTATGGCAGAAAGTGAAGAGAAACTGAAGAGCCTCTTGATGAAAGTGAAAAAGCTGGCTTAAAAATCAACATTCAAAAAACTCTGGTAGATGGTGAGGGACAGGGAATCCTGGTGGATTGCTATGCAGTCATAGAAGAGAATAGAGTTCTGGCATTTGCAAAAACATGGCATAATATACTCCTCATTCATCCATGTTTTTGCAAATGCCAGGACTCTTATTTTTTATGGCTGAATAGCATTCCATTATATAAACACTACGTTTTCTTTATCCATTCCTCCATCAGTGGGCAATTAAGCACTTCCATTTATTCAGTTCAGTTCAGTTGAGTTCAGTGGCTAAGTTGTGTCCTACTATTTGCAACACCACAGACTGTAGCATATCAGGCTTCTTTGTCCATCACCAACTCCTGGAGCTTGCTCAAACTCATGTCCATTGAGTCGGTGATGCCATCCAACTATCTCATTCTCTGTCATCCCCTTCTCCTCCTGTTTTCAATCTTTCCCAGCATCAGGTCTTTTCCAGTGAGTCAGTTCTTTGCATCAGGTGGCCAAAATATTGGAGCTCCAATCTCAGCATCAGTAATTTCAATGAATATTCAGGACTGGTATCCTTTAGGATTGGCTGGTTTGATCTCCTTGCAGTCCAAGGGACTCTCAAGAGTCTTCTCCAACACCACAGTCCAAAAGCATCACTTCTACAGCACTCAGCTTTCTTTATGGTCTAACTCTCACATCGATACATGATTCCTGGAAAAATCATAGCTTTGACTAGATGGATTTTGTTGGCAGAGTAATGTCTCTGCTTTTGAATATGCTGTCTAGGTTTGTGATAGTTTTTCTTCCAAGGAGAAATCTTCTTTTAATTTCATGGCTGCAGTTACCATCTGCATTAATTTTGGAGCCCGAGAAAATAAAGTCTGTCACTGTTTCCCCATCTATTTGCCATGAAGTGATGGGGCTGAATATCATGATCTCAGTTTTTTTAATGTTGCATTTTAAGCCAGCTTTTCACTCTCCTCTTTCACTTTCATCAAGAGGCTCTTTAGTTCTCCTTCACTTTCTGCCATAAGGGTGGTGTCATCTGCACATCTGAGGTTATTGATATTTTTATTCTTATCTTTAACAAATATCTAATCAAATATTTATAAATATATTGTCTATTTTTATTGTGGTTCAAATATTTAACTTGAGATCTATTTTCTTAAAATTTTGAATGTACAAACCAGTATTGCTACTTTCACATCAATCCATGGGGTCACAAAGAGTCAGACACAACTTAGTGACATAAAAACAATATTTACCTTTCTGTGTCATATCCATTGAGTCAGTGATGCCATCCTTGTAGCTGCTTTTTAAATGCTTTATCAATATTAAATTGTAAGGTAATTTTATGTCATTGGATATAACAAGAATTATAAGTAACCATTCAAATGAAAACTGGATATAAGCAATATTCATGGGTTAATTAAACTGCATTATGTAGGAAAAAAAGGAAAAATAATATTTAAAATCTAATTAAAAACATTGTATCTAGATATTAATAGGTAAGATAAAAAGTATAATAAATGATATTTTTTTAAAAAGCTATTCAAAACAAATGATTTTGTTTGCAGTTGACAGTGATAGAACGGTCAGTATTTCATTATAATTTCTGCTTGTACATTTGTCTTTGTTGGTAAAATGAGGACTGTCAGAGATTCAGAGGTGCATTGTCATAGCAAACCTAATGTGACTTTATCTTTGTTCTGAGGAGTGTTTTATAAGATGAAATATTAAATATATAGAACACATGTAGATCTTCCTTGTTAGTAACATGGACTTTGTAATTCTCTGTTTGCTTTTTTTAATCCTTTCTCAGACACAATCTGAGAAAAGGGAGCTATAGTCTCAGGAATAAAGTCAGGGAAGACTTCTTTTAATCCTCATAGCAGTGATTATCTTGATACTTTAATTAGAGTTGTGAGTTATGGACTATCATTAGAACAGAGAGATACAGCTATTTACCAGTCCACAAATATAATATTATAAAATATTATATGACACATTCAAATTGTTTACATTTTTTTTACTCCCCAAATAGGCAAAAGCTAAAAGAATTCATTAACACCAAACAAAAAAATGTTAAGAGGCATCTTTAAGCTGAAAAAGGGTGGCACTTGTTAGTAATAAATTTGTCAAAGTAAAAATACCACTGGATAAGGTCAATATATAATAAAAGCAGTGGATCAATCACTTAAAAAGCAAGCATAAAAGTTAATATATAAAAGTAGTAAAATTACAATAATAAGTTAAGGGATATATAAAATAAAACAACGTAAACTGTATCATTAAAAGTACGGAATATGGGAGGGTAGAAAGATGGGACTTAGAAATATGTTCAGATCTAAATTGTTATCAATTAAAGCAAGCTACTATTTACATAGGACAGTACTAGTGAACCTCATTGTAACAAGTAATCATTTATTTTAAACACACAAAAGAAAATGAGAAATTAATCTAAACATAACAATAAAGAAAACTATCAAAACACAAAGGAAGAGAGAAACAGAACTACAAAAACAGAGAACAACTAATGAAACAAATATTAACATTAAAATATCAACTGGAAATATTAATAGTTAAAAAGAAAAATAATATTGAAGAGACTTTCTAGACTTATTTCTTCATGTGAATAGGAAGTCTTCAATCTCACACACACAAAAAAAACTCTCCTACATAATTAGCATTTTTCTAAATGTAATAGCATCATTTGGTTTATGATAGCCATATACTATTATGGCTACCACTGTGTTCAGGGGAAAACAACAACAAAACTAACTGTTTCTGATGGCCCACAATTATCTTGAAGATATGGCTATTTGTGTTGCTTTTCACCGTTCCTGTCTTTGCTACTTATTTTTCAGCCACTATGTCTTCATTCTTGTTTTCCAGACATGCCAAGGCAATTCTTTATTCTGGGCTTCTGAACATGTCTGCATTCTGAAAGTTCAGTTCAGTCACTCAGTCATGTCTGAGTCTTTGCGACCCCATGGACTGCAGCATGCCAGGCCTCCCTGTCCATCATCAACCCCTGGAGTCTACTCAAATTCATGTCCGTTGAGTTGCTGATGTCATCCAGCCATCTCATCCTCTGTCATCCCCTTCTCCTCCCACGTTCAATTTTTCCCAGCATCAGGATCTTTTCAAATGAGTCAGCTCTTGGCATCAGGAGGACAAAGTTTTGGAGTTTCAGCTTCAACATCAGTTCTTCCAATGAATATTCAGGACTGATTTCCTTTAGGACGGACTAACTCTTTGCAGTCCAAGGAACTCTCAAGGGTATTCTCCAACACCACGGTTCAAAACTATCAATTTTTCGGTGCTCAGTGTTCTTTATAGTCCAAATCTCACATCTGACTTCCCTGGTGGCTCAGACAGTAAAGCCTCTGCTTACAGTGTGGAAGACCCAGGTTCAATCCCTAGGTCAGGAAGATATCCTGGAGAAGGAAATGGCAACCCATTCCAATGTTCTTGCCTGGAAAATCCCATGGACAGAAGAACCCGGTAGACTATAGTCCATAGGGTCGCAAAAGAGTCGGACACAACTGAGCGACTTCACTTAACTTCACCTTCTCACATCTATACATGACTACTGGAAAAACCATAGCCTTGACTAGATGGACCTTTGTTGGCAAAGTAATATCTCTGTTTTTTAATATGCTGTCTAGCTTGGTCATAACTTTTCTTCCAAGGAGCAAATGTCTTTTAATTTCATGACTGAAGTCACTGTCTGCAGTGATTTTGGAGCCAAAAAAATTAAAATCTGTCACTGTTTCCACTGTTTTCCCATCTATTTGCAATGAAGTGATGGGACTAGATGCCATGATCTTAGTTTTTGAATATTGAGCTAAGCCAACTTTTTCACTCTCCTCTTTCACTTTCATCAGGAGGCTCTTTAGTTCTTCTTTGCTTTCTGCCATAAGTGTGGTGTCATCTGCATATCTGTGGTTATTGATATTTCTCCCAGAAATCTTGATTCCAGCTTTTGCTACATCCAGCATTTCTCATGGTGTACTCTGCATGTAAGTTAAATAAACAGGGTGACAATATACAGCCTTGATGTACTCCTTTCCCTATTTGGAACCAGTTTGCTGCTCCATATCCAATTCTAACTGTTGTTTTCTGAACTGCAAACAGATTTCTCAAGAGGCAGATCAGGTTGTCTGGTATTCCCATGTCTTTCAGAATTTTCCACAGTTTGTGGTGATCCACATAGTCAAAGGCTTTGGCACAGTCAATAAAGTAAAAATAGATTTTTTTTTTTTTAACTCTCTTGCTTTTTCGATAATCCAGTGGATGTTGGCAATTTGATCTCTGGTTCCTCTGCCTTTTCTAAAACCAGCCTAAACATCTGGAAGTTCACAGTTCATGTGCTGTTGAAGACTGGCATGGAGAATTTTGCGTATTACTTTACTAGCATGTGAGATGAGTGCAATTGTGCTGTAGTTTAAGCATTCTTTGGCATTGCCGTTCTTTGGAATTGGAATGAAAACTGACTTTTTCCAGTCCTGTGGCCACTGCTGAGTTATCCAGATTTGCTGGCATATTGAGTGCAACACTTTCAAAGCATCATCTTTCAAGATTTGAAATAGCTCGACTGGAATTCCATCACCTCCACTAGCTTTGTTCATAGTGATGCTTCCTAAGGCCTACTTGACTTCACATTCCAGGATGTCTAACTCCAGGTGAGTGATCACACCTTTGTGATTATCTGGGTGGTGAAGATCTTTTTTGTATAGTTATTCTGTGTATTCTTGCCACCTCTTCTTAACATCTCCTGATTTTTTTAGGTCCATACCACTTCTGTCCTTGATTGAGCCCATCTTTGCATGAAATATTCCCTTGGTATCTCTAATTTTCTTGAAGAACTCTCTAGACTTTCCCATTCTATTGTTTTTCTCTATTTCTTTGCACTGATCACTGAAGAAAGCTGTCTTATCGCTCCCTTGCTGTTCTTGGGAACTCTGCATTCAAGTAGGTATATCTTCCTTTTCTCCTTTGCTTTTGGCTTCTCTTCTTTTCACAGCTATTTGTAAGGCCTCCTCAGACAGCCATTTTGCTTTTTTGCGTTTCTTTTACATGGGAATGGTCTTGATCCCTGTCTCCTGTACAATGTTATGAACCTCTGTCCATAGTTCAGCAGGCACTCTGTCTATCAGATCTAGTCCCTTAAATCTATTTCTCACTTCCACTGTATAATCGTGAGGGATTTGATTTAGGTCATACCTGAATGGTCTAGTGGTTTTCCCTACTTTCTTCAATTTAAGTCTGAATTTGGCAATAAGGAGTTTAGGATTGGAGCCACAGTCAGATCCCAGTCTTGTTTTTGCTGACTGTATAGAGCTTCTCCATCTTTGGCTGCAAAGAATATAATCAATCTGATTTTGGTGTTGACCATCTGGTGACGTCCATGTGTAGAGTCTTCTCTTGTGTTGTTGGAAGAAGGTGTTTGCTATGACCAGTGTGTTCTCTTGGCAAAACTCTGCTAGCCTTTTCCCTGCTTCATTCTGTGTTCCAAGGCCAAATTTGACTGTTACACCAGGTGATTATTATCTTCCTACATTTGCATTCTAGTCCCCTATAATGAAAAGGACATCTTTGTTTGGTGTTATTTCTAGAAGGTCTTGTAGGTCTTCATAGAACCGTTCAACTTCAGCTTCTTCAGCATTTCTGGTCAGGCCATAGACTTGTATTACCATGATATTGAATGGTTTGCCTTGGAAATGAACAGAGATCATTCTGTCGTTTTTGAGATTGCATCCAAGCACTGCATTTCAGACTCTTTTGTTCACTATGATGGCTACTCCAATTTCTTCTAAGGGATTCTTACCCACAGTAATAGATATAATGGTCATCTGAGTTAAATTCTCCCATCCCAGTGCATTTTAGCTCGCTGATTCCTAGAATGTTGATGTTCGCTCTTGCCATCTCCTGTTTGACCACTTCCAATTTGCCTTGATTCATGGACCTAACATTCCAGGTTGCTATACAATACTGCTCTTTACAACATTGGACCTTGCTTCTATCACCAGTCACATTCACAACTGAGTGTTGTTTCTGCTTTGGTTCTGTTTCTTCATTCTTTCTGGAGATATTTCTCCACTAATCTCCAGCAGCATTTTGAGCACCTACCGACCTGGAGAGTTCATCTTCCAATGTCCCATCTTTTTGCCTTATCATCCTGTTCAAGGCAAAAATACTGAAGTGGTTTGCCATTCCTTTCTCCAGTGGACCACATTTTGTCAGAACTCTCCACCATGATTGGTCAGTCTCAGGTGGCCCTACACTGCATGACTTATAGCTTCATTGAGTCCAACAAGGCTGTGTCCATGTGATCAGATTGGTTAGTTTTCTGTGACTGTGGTTTTCAGTCTATCTGCCCTCTGATGGAGAAGGATAAGAGGCTTATGGAAGCTTCCTGATGAGAGAGACTAACTGAGGGGGGAACTGGGTCTTATTCTGATAGGCAGGGCCATGCTCAGTAAATCTTTGATCCAATTTTCTGTTGATGGGTGGAGCTGTGTTCCCTCCCTGCTATTTATATGGGGCCAAACGATGGTGGAAGTAGTGAAGATAATGGTGACCTCTGTCAAAAGATCCCATGCATGTACTGCTACAGACTGTGCTCCCAACCCTCTAGCAGGCCACCACTGACCCACACCTATGCTAGAGACTCCTGGACACTCCCGGGCAAGTCTGATTCAGTCTCTTGTGAGGTCACTGCTCCTTTCTCCTGAGTCCTGGTGCACACAAGGCTCTGTTTGTGCCCTCCAGGAGTCTATTTCCTAGTCCTGTGTAAGTACTGGCAGCTCTATGGTGGGGTTAATGGAGACCTCCTCCAAGAAGGCTTATGCCATACCCAAGTCTGCTGCACTCAGAGCCCCTGCCCCTGCAGCAGTCCACTGCTGACCTGTACCTCCACAGGAGATACTCAAACACAGTTCTGTCTCAGTCTCTGTGGGGCCCTTCGGTCCTGGTGCACACAAGGTTTATTTGAGCCCTCTCAGCATCTGTGGCTGAAATGCGGTTTGATTCTAAACGTGAATTTGCCCCTCCTACCATTTTGCAAGGGCTTCTCCTTTGCCCTTGGGCCGTGGGGTATCTCCTCACAGCCACTTCAGCACCATGAAGCCGCCGCTCGAGCGCCTACTGTCTTGCTGGTGTTTCTCTGACCTTGGACGTGGAGTATCTCCTCATGGCCACTCCAGGGAAGTGCAGCTGGCACTCCTGACCTTGGATGTGGGGAAAGCCCACTCTGGAAAGCCCCCCACCTCCTCAAGTTTCTAGTACAACTGATCTACTATTATCTTTCAGATTTGGGTTTAGATGTTTCCGTCTTAAGGACTTTCTGACAACACTATCAAAACTGACTTCTTTCCATTACTGTGAATGCACTTTATATTTTATTCATATGGTTTAACATCATCTGTAGCTGATGTTGTTATTGTTCAGTAGCCAAAGTTGTATCCAACTCTTGAAACCTCATGGAATACAGCATGCCAGGCTCCTCTGTCCTCTACTATCTCCTGAGTTTGCTCAAATTTGTGTCCATTGAGTCAGTGATGCTATCTAATCATCTCATCCTCTTCTATCTCTGTCTCCTTTTGCCTCCATTCTTTCCCAGCATCAGGGTCTTTTCCAATGAGTCAGCTCTTCCCACTAGGTGGACAAAGTATTGGAGCTTCAGCTTCAACATCAGGCCTTCCAATAAATATTCAGGGTTGATTTCATTTAGGATTGACAGGTTTTATCTCCTTACAGTCCAAGAGACTCTCAAGAGTCTTCTCCAGCATCACAATTTGAAAGCATCAGTTCTTTGGTGCTCAACCTTCTCTATGGTCCAACCTCATATCCATACATGATTACTGGAAAAACCATAGCTTTGACTATACAGACCTTTGTCAACAAAGTGATGTCTCTGCTTTTTAATATACTGTCTAGGTTTGTCATAGCTTTTCTTCCAAGGAGCGAGTGTCTTCTATTTTCATGGCTTTTGTCATCATCCACAGTGATTCAAGAGCCCAATAAAATAAAATCTGTCATTCCTTCTACTTTTTCCCAGTCCATTTGACATGAAGTGGTAGGACCAGATACCATGATCATTTTTTGAATGTTGAGTTTTAAGCCGTTTTTTTCACTCTCCTCTTTCACCTTTATCAAGAAGTTCTTTAGTTCCTCTTCACTTTCTTCCATTAGAGGGGTATCATTTTCGTATCTGAGGTTGTTGATATTTCTCCTGGCCATCTTGATTCCAGCTTGTAATTCATCCAGCCTGGCATTTCACATGATGTACTCTGCATTGAAGTTAAACAAGCAGGGTGATGATATAAATCCTTGCCTACTCCTTTCCCAATTTGGAATCAGTCAGTTCCATGTTAAGATTTTAACTGTGGCTTCTTGACCAGCATAGAGGTTTCTCAGGAGACAGGTAACTATTAATATCTAAGTTTTTACTTACATTTATGTTCATTATATGTCATTTCCATAAAAGCATAAGCTTCACGATGTTTGTCATTAATTCCAGCTTTTAAATGAATGCCTAGCCCATGGAAGAGAGTTTTATACCATTAATTTTGTGTTGAATTTTGTTCTTCTCATATTTTGTAGTTGGTAGCTCAGCATTGAATGGCATCGTGTATACAAAACAAAAACAAAAACAAAAACAAAAACACCTTTTTTGGTAGTATTTCTAATCCAGGAAGAGATGATTAAAATATGCTCAATCAAAAGTTGTTTCCTCTGACTATCAAGCCTATATTTCTATCTAATAAGGTAGATTTGACTTCAGTGTGGGTTTTACCCTATTTAATAAATGCTAGCTGACCTAAGTTTATTGATTTTCTTATAACCTAAATATGCTCCAAACTCTAAATTGCATTATTCAAGCAATTCTAAATAATACATGTTGCTTTGCAAAAGAGAGAAGAAAATTCTACAAATTAGTTACACTGTGCCCAGAAAAGTGATTTCTTTTTAAAATATTCTGTTGACTATACTATCAGTGGTTTAATCAGAAGTTGATTCATGGAATTGCCTTCACAGATAAATATACCGAATTATTTGCTCAGAATAAACTATAATATTTCTTTATTTAGGGGTTACATTTTTAAAAAGCAAAATTTACCAAAGAGAGTGAATTAAGTCTTTTGGCTTCCTGTACTCAGATTCTTTAGCTGAACTTCCTAAAGTGACAAGAGTTTTATCCTTCCTTTATGCTTAACACCCTAGATGAATCTGTCTGCCATCTCTTTTAATTTAAGTTGGCAACATTGAGGATTCCTAACAATATCTCTGACTCTTGAGAAACAATGTATATAGCAGACCATCAATTAGTTGTTTGAAGTGAAGGGATATGGCAGGAGGAATACCACACCTCTCTGCTCCATTGCACAGTATTCCCACACCACAATGTCCATTTATATTTCTAACGAGTACCAAAGAGCTAATACCCTTGAGAAACATCATAAGTTAGCAAGTTTGATTGATGTACATTAGGCAGTCAATGACTTGTTCTATCTGGAGTATTTCCCTTTGTGCATGAAGAGAAGATGGTCAAAATATGTATCAGGCCTGAATCAAATTAAAGCCCAGAAGATTTCATTACAATGCTGCTTTTTGTTTCATACATAAATTTACATAAAATTGAATTACTTAAGATTTCATATCTGTTTCAATTTTCCTTCCATTTTAGACATTCTCAAATGAAAAGTGGTTTCGTAGAACACTGCATTAATTGTTTCTGGAGAGTAACACGATCAACTTGGCTATTTTCTAATTTAAGTTCAGGAGATACTATCATTCCTTGTGAATTTTTCCTGGTTATAAATTTATAAATTATTCACATTCATAGTCACTAAAAGAAACATGAAGAGTGAGTATTATCAAGAGGCAGCAAAATGATGACTGGGAGGCCTGCCCTTTTCTTTATATTTCTAGTGATCTTTTGACCTTCAATGAAGGGAATTTCCCTTCCATAGAATCATCCCATAAGAATTAATAACTATGACATTGAGCACTAAAGTAGGTATTTTAAAGTCACCTTTTGTGTTGTATTTTGTTTTGACACAACTAAGCATTGAGAGTATTCATAATGTTAGTACTTTGATACATTAGGAAAAAGTCAACTTATTAGAGATATTTAAAAATGTGTGATTTAATTTTTAAACATATTTATAGAATGCTGAATTAACTCAACTTAATGATCTCCATCATAAAATTCTAGAGATGTGATAGGTCTAGGCAAAGTGGTTGCCACTCTTAAAATATAGTTTTACTTCCTAATTAAATAATTCTTATATAGATAATTGTAGCTTTGTCTTAAATGATGACCTACTACACTAATCACCTATGGATGTAGTTGAAATTTACACAAATCCCTGTTGGGGGTGTTGCTGTGTAAGGAATTCACTATTTTGTCTCTGGCCCATTTGCTATTCTTTTCCATCTCATTTGGTCAATTTCTACTCAATATTAGGAACTAACTGTCAAAAGTTCTCAGATATATCATCAATTAATTGTTGCTCTTTTTCCCATATGATAATCCTTAAATTCATTAATACCACTTTGGCATCCAGTTTTCCTGTTTGTTTTGCGATAAATCCTCTCCAACAAATACATTAGTCAGACATTTATTTTCTTTCCCCTATAATGATAATGAGTTTCTGAATCTTTCATTTTGATGTTTAGAGACCTCTCACATACCTTTTGATGAAATGGATACATGCCTTTTCTGTTGAAACAGAACCTAAGGGAGAAAATGTACTTTATTAGTAGTAGTATTCAGAAAGTTTAGTCTTATGTGCTGCTAGCTTATTATCTGTCCCATTCCATTCTGTTCTTCAGCTGAACTGAATAAAAGATGTGCAGAAAAATGAATCTTAAAAAGTGAAATAAGTTATCTTTGTAAGCTAATGGAATTCAGTTCACACTTTACTACAAACTCTAGAAGATAGTCTAGGGCCAAATTTCAACCTGCTAAAATATATTTCTCAAATATATTAAAAATTGTAAATAACATTTAATTTAATAGGAATTCCTCACCAGTTATTTCTCACCTAGGTAAGGCAGCTATCCCAGTTAATAAGGTGGGGGAAGCAAGAGTAAAATATAATGAACAAATAAAAAAGCTGAGTAACCTATATTTGAGGTTTACAGAGCCTGATGCTGAAAGTCATGACTCTTGAACCCTAGCACCTTCTTCCTCACTGACTAGACAGATCACCTTAAAATGATTCAGTAGAGCCCTCTGTTTCAATATTCTCAAATAGTGTGTCTTTCTTCCCTTCCAGATTTTGATGAACTCTAAAGTAGGTTTAGTGTCACATTTATCTTTGTAGCCCTGAGGCTTAACATGGTGCCTTGCTCTTCACATGCTAATAGAAAGAATGTAACAAGGAGGAAAGAAAGATGCATGAAAGGAGGCAGGGAGGGAGAAAGGACTGGAAGAAACAGATAGGCACAATGGCCTACCTATATCTCAAAATGATTGTGAAGAGAAGATGATAAATTGAATGTGACATGCCTTAAAAAAGAAAATATTTTAGTAGAAGTCAATATTTATTAATGTTTGCTCTAAGTCAGACTGTTTAAAATATGTATAAACTATTTAATTCTCACAGTACCCCTATGAAGTTGTATTATAACCTCCATTTTACAAGTGAGGAAATGGAGTCCCAGGTAAGAAAATTAAACTTCCTCAGGTTACAGAAGAGCTGTGAAGTGCCAGAGCTAAGATTTAACAAGTCTGTCAAACACATTATCTTAATATTTTCTGTAAAAATTATGACTGTTGTTTGATTTGATTCTGAGAAAATTATACCCAATTTATTTCAACTGAAACTAACTCATTACAATGAGAAGAAATCAAATTTATTTCTATTTTCCCTTCAAGCTTTCTGTGATTAAACAAGAAACAAAAAGGGCTAAAAATGTGAGAAACAGAGAGAGAGGGAAGGAGTGGGAGAAGAAGGGGGAGAGAAAGATTTCCTGCCTTTGGAGCCCAAAGTCATGAACTGTTTATGGTTTCAAAGATTTTTTTTGATGATCACAATCATGTTTTTCTAGAGTGTTGCTTAAATTAACTCACTTGAAAGTAGGTAGATTTTGGAGAGAGCATTTTCAGTGCAACAAAAGAATGGTTTCAGGATACTCTAAAGAAACTAAAAATACAACAACAATGTTAGATAGTTTAGCTCTCTTATTTACCTATTTTAGGCCATAGTATTAAACATGATTGTGTAGATTGTTAAGGTATAGGACAAAAGTATGTGCTTAGGGACTAGAGATCCTTCCTTTTCCCTGTGGATGGATCAGATATGAATGTGGGCTATATAGAGAATAGAGAAAAAAGCTATAGCTAGATTTTGTCCATCACATTTTAATTTCCAAGTGAAAAATTTCACCTTATGGATTGTCTGCTTTCTATATTACATGCAAATATTTGCTCTGTGGTAGATCATTACCAGTTCAATCAAAGTATGAATAAGGGTATGTATTGTAGAGACACTGTATAGACACAAAGTTTAAAAAAGTGACTCCAAATAGAATTAAAGCTGCTTTTGTGTCTTGCTCAATTTAATTCCCTTTTCTTTAGCCCCAAGATGGACAATTAAGATTTCAGTTTCTATTGTTAAAAATAGATTGCCTATCTTCACAAAATATAAGGTTTAGTTTTGATTTTTAAAAGATTTATAAGATTTTATTGAATTAAATGTTAGCCTTTTCCAATTATTTTTCTCCATTCATTATTGTGGGTAAATTACATCTTTTTTTGTTTTTGTTTTTTCTTTTTTTAAAAAGTATGATCAAAATTCTCCCATTAAATAATTACTTAAATCTATCAATAAAAACTTGGTCTACCATCTAAATTCAAAACTTAACATAGTTTTCTAATGCTAAACTTTTAGGGAGATCTCCGAGTGGAAGACAGTTTGGATAAACTAGTATTTATTACTAGCACCTTAAAAAAAGTTAAACTCTTTGGCCTGTATCTCACATATTGAGTGAAATAAACTTGTTTTCTCAACCTCAAAATATTAAATCAGAAATCACTGTAAGAGCTTAACAAAGACCAAATTGGGAAAGGAGTGTGTCAAGGCTTTATATTGTCACCGTGATTACTTAACTTATATACAAAATACATCATGCAAAATGCCGGGCTGGATGAAGCACAAGCCGGAATCAAGATTGCCGGGAAAAATAGCAATAACCTCAGATATGCAGGATGACATCGCCCTTACAGCAGAAAGCAAAGGAAAACTAAAGAGCCTCTTGATGAAAATGAAGAGTGATGAAAGAGAGTGAAAAAGCCGGCTTAAAAGAACACCAATACAGTATACTAACATATATATATGGTATTTAGTTAATCGGTAAAGATAACCCTATATGCCAGACATCAAAAGAGACACAGATAAATAGAACAGTATTATGGACTCTATGGGAGAGGGCGAGGGCGGGATGATATGGGAGAATGGCACTGAAGCATGTAAATTATCATATGTGAAACGAATCGCCAGTCCAGGTTCCATGCATGATATAGGGCGCTCGGGGCTGGTGCACCGGGATGACCCGGAGGGATGGGATGGGGAGGGAGGTGGGAGGGGGGTTCTGGAAGGGGAAAACATGTACACTCATGGTGGATTCATGTCAATGTATGGCAAAACAAATACAATATTGTAAAATTAAAAAATAGATAAATAAGCTAATTAAAAAAAAAAAAACTCAACATTCAAAAAACTAAGATCTTGGGATCTGGTCCTATCAGTTCAGTTCAGTTCAGTAGCTCAGTCGTGTCTGACTCTTTGCAACCTCAAGGACTGCAGCACACCAGGCTTCATTGTCCATCACAACTCCCAAAGGTTGCTCAAACTTATGTCCCTAGAGTTGGTTATGCCATCCAACCACCTCATCCTCTGCCGTCCTTTGTCCTCCTGCCTTCAATCTTTCCCAGCATTAGGTCTTTTCCAATGAGTCATTTCTTTGCATTAGATGGCCAAAATATGGGAATTTCAGCTTCAGCATCAGTCCTTGCAATGAATATTCAGGACTGACTTCGTTTAGGATTGACTGGTTTGATCTCTTTGCAGTCCAAAGGACTCTCAAGAATCTTCTCCAACACCACAGTTCAAAAGCATCAATTCTTTGGCACTCAGCTTTCTTTATAGTCTGACCTTCACACCCATACTTGACTACTGGAAAAACCATAGCTTTGACTAGACGGACCTTTGTTGGTAAAGTAATGTCTCCGCTTTTTAATAGGCTGTCTAGGTTGGCCATAGCTTTTCTTCCAAGGAGCAATCAAATTTTTACTTCATGACAAACAGGTGGAGAAACAATGGAAAAACTGACAGACTTTATTTTCTTGGGCTCCAAAATTATTGCAGATCGTGACTGCAGCCATGGAATTAAAAGATGCTTGCTCCTTGGAAGAAAAACTGTAACAAATCTAGACAGTGTATTAAGAAGCAGACATATTACTTTGCCAATAAATGCCCATGTAATTCAAAGCTATGTTTTTTCCAGTAGTCATGTATGGATGTGAGAGTCAGACCATAAAGAAGGCTGAGGGCCAAAGAATTGATGCTTTTGATCTGTGGTGTTGGAGAAGACTCTTGAGAGTCCCTTGGACTGCAAGGTGATCAAACCAGTCAATCTTAAAGGAAATCAGTCCTGAATCTTCATTGGAAAGACTGAAGCTGAAGCTCCAATAATTTGCCTACCTGATGTGAATAACTGACTCACTGGAAAAGACCTTGCTTGATGCTGGGAAAGACTGAAGGCAGGAGGAGAAGGTGACGACAGTGGATGAGATGGTTGGATGGCATCACTGATTCGGGCATGAATTTGAGCTAGCTCTGGGAGTTGGTGATGGACAGGGAAGCCTGATGTGCTGCATTTCACGGGGTTTCAAAGAGTCGGACATGACTGAGGGACTGAACTGAACTGAACATGGGCTGGATTTGGGGGCAGTCACACCCCTGAGATGACTTGATGAAGAGTGCAGTGAACACTGCTAAGAGACTGATAAGTGACTATGATAGCCAAGTTACCAATCAAGATTCTCTGTTTTGAAAATGATAGACACATTGTTAAAAGAGAAAAGTCGCCATTAACTCAGTTAAAGATATAGTTTTAATCAAAATAAGAAATAGCCATATGTACTTTCATGAAAATACAAAACCAGCTAGTGTTATATTAGGAAATGTATACCCCTTAACAACTGAGTGATCTTGGGAAAATTATACATTCTCTTAGAGCCTCAATTTCTCTTATTTGTAAAATCAGAATTACTGTAGTACTTATATTGAGAGAGATGATTAAATTCAAGCATGAAAATGTTTAGCTCAATGCTTAAATTATAAAATACAAACAATAAATGCTCATTCATATCAGTATCTCAGTTTGGGAAGAACTGTGACCCATCTTCTTTGGGTAGAGAAATAATATCTTGCTTTCTTACATTGTTAATTTTCCTTAAAGTAATCCAAACAGAGTATGATATAGCTATGTCTCTTCTATGTTGTCTTAAAAAGACATCTTAATAGAAGGTAAAATATTAAAAATAAACAGGATTTTCTCTTTCAGCAAATAATAAAAGCACACAGATAAACGTGTCTTTCAAAATAAACACATGCACACACAGGCACCGAAACACACACCTCTGAAGTGTGATCACATTCTTCCATACAAAAGAGATTCCATTTACTCTTAAATTTATTTCATTAAAAGAATATGACCTGTTCCTTTTCGTTGAAATAGCACTAAATAAAAACAAATGAATATATATATATATATATACCAAACATTGTAGATTCTTCAATAATTGGGGCTCATATTTTCTTAAAAAAATAACAAAATAAAGAATAAATTAAAATAAATACTAAATAATCAACCAAGGAAACATTTAAAAACAATTCACTTTTTAATAGAGTACAACTCCCAAAGAATTTAAATTGGAAATACCACAAAGCTTCACATATTTAGTTGTTGCTTATATTGATAATAGTTATCTTTGCATGTGTGATTTAGAACAAATAATATCCAAGAAATTCAACTTGTTACAGAAGGTTAGTTTCTTAGGTCTTTCTTCTACATTTTATTTATTGAACAATCTCCCTACTGGGAATTTTCTCTAAATTATTATCCCGTTTATGAACAATATCTCTCAATATTCAGAGAGAAATTCATTGAAATAATTTTCTGTCTTCCATGTCTGAGCTCAGTTGCCTTGAATAATGGACACTTGTAGCAACGCAACCTGCAATTATGCCAATAAAAGAAACATTTCCTATAATTATATTAACAGATATGTCTATTTTAAGGGTGCCTTTTTAAATATTCATAATGTGATGATATGTACATGTGTGAATGTGTAAAGATATATATATATATACACTTTCTGAATAAATATTACTTTAGAAAAAATAAAAAAGAATGTTATTAAACAGCTCAAAAATATATTTATATTTTAAAATAAGGGCCATCTCAATAAGAGGTCATCTCTCTTACATTTTTTACTGCGTATATACTGTCATGGCAACTCTTTATTATGTGTTTTCTTTTCTACCAAACTCTAGTACATTGAGGAGAGATATTGTGCTCTATCCAATGCTTGTGTTTGGTAAAGCGTAGCTGATAGACTTGTGCCTAAGTTAAAAAGTGTGTGTGAGTCACTCAGTTGTGCCCAGCTCTTTGTGATTCCATGGACTGTAGCCCACCAGGCTCCTCTACCCATGGGGATTCTCCAGGCAAGAATACTGGAATGTGCTGCCATTCCCTTCTCCAGGAGATCTTCCCAACCCAGGGATAGAACCGGGGTCTTCTGCATTACAGGAAGATTCTTTACCCATCTAAGTCACCAGGGAAACTGGTGTCTAAGTTATGTGCCTATTTATTTTTACTCAAGTGCAATTAAAATAATTTGGGAGAGCTTCAAAGTAAAGCCATAAAAACAGATTTAGTATAGAGAGATTTTTTGTTTTAATTTAGGAAAGGAAAAAAATCAGACCAGAAAATATGTTAGAAAGCATTCATGAAAGTGCTCCTCTAAAATAGATAATGTGTTAATAAATATTTTTGAGAGTTTGAAGATGCTTTTGTTATGTTGATTATTCCATAATAATTTAGAAGCATATTGGTAAATGTACATCACATAAACTTTTCAAAAATATTCTACTTATAATTGATTATAGTTGCTTATATCTTTAATAAGTTATTCACAGGTCATGCAGTGGTAAAGAATCCACCTGACAATTCAGGAGGCACAAGAGACACAGGTTCAATCCCTGAGTCAGGAAGACCCCTGGAATAGGAAATGGCAACTCACTTCAGAATTCCTACCTGGAGGATTCCATGGACAGAAGAGTCTAGTGGGCTACAGTCCATGGGATCACAAATAGTCAGACACGAAGGAGCAATTGGGCACACACACACTAAAGTAAAATACTAATAATTTATTTTCTGACAGTAATTAAATGGAGTGGTGGAAGGTGATTAGTATTCTCAGTTTTCTGCTGAGCATACTTGATACAGAGCAAATGTTGCATGATTTTGACAAGTTATTGGTTAATGTATTCTTTAGAGTTACACTTTTCTCAATTAATCTATTTTTTTTTTTCAAGCTAATGTAATGGCATGGCTATTTTCAGCATTGCAGTGGTCATTTTGAAATGAAGATGTAGTAAGTTATATCCCTGTTCTGGCAAAAACCCTCCCACAAGTCCCCAGTTCACTCAGGGTCACTTCTGTGACCTACCTCTCCTCCCTTCACTTCCTGGGCCTCAATCAATGGTCTCCTTTCTCATCTATGAATATGTTAATCATGTTTCCAATTCGTAGCTTTTACAATTTTTTCCCTATGCTTTCAATTTTTCTCCTTAATATATTTGAATCTTTCATTAATTCATCCAGTCTCCGAATTATTTCTTATCTGAAATAGTACCCCAGTGTACACCTACTATTTCATGCCGTTATGCAGCTTTATTCTTCTTTATTCATAGCATTTATTACTACTAATATATTATACATTGACTTGTTTATGTTCTGTTTGCCCCAGTTAAATGTCAACTCCAGAAGGACATGGATTTATTTCTCAGCTATATTTGCAGCACCTAAGAAAGTTCCTGGCACAAAATAAGTGCAAAATAAATATTTGCTGAATGGATTGAATGAATAAATAAATGAGAATGTAGTCATTAAGAACTTCCCAGAGTTGATACTTTAAAGAGAATACAAATCTCTGGATATCAGGCAGAGAGAAGATGAGATACTGATAAATTTTGCCCATTTAATATTTTAATCAAGACAGATAATAAAAATTGTACTAGTTAATATATGCTTCTAGGAATCTGATAATAGAGGCACAAGTTATTTCACAATTAGATGATAATTACACAAAAGTTCTTTATCAAGTACATTAAATTTTTTAAATATATTGTATAATTTCTGAGTCTTGATTTTTCCTCCTCATTAAAAAAAATAAGAAACCGGATTATATACTTTTTATATGAATATCATTCTAATATCAAATGGAACTTCTTTCTTCCTGTATAAGTGAGTGTAAAATGAATTTTCTAATCATTACTGAAAGCTAGAGAAGTGATCCTCTGCCAAATATGTCATATTTGGTAGAATATGATTAGGAAATATTTTGGTTGAAAAAACCAAAGAGAGTATGCTGACCAATAATCATTAATTTCATACTTGAAAAATTAAGGGAAAAGGGAGAAAGAGAAGATTATTTTTATAACTTTCTCTTTCTGTCCTTCTCTCCCTATCTCTGTCTATGTCTCTGTCCCTGTAACTTTTTGCCTCTCTCTCTCTTTCATGCATGAGCACACATTCAGACTCATCAACATACCTTAAATTTGAGGGAGGGCCACTGAAATCAATAGACAAACTCTGTTGAAACCTGTAGACAGCAGAAAACTGAAACGTTATCTAATGAGTAGACAGGCTTACAAGAGTGAAGGATGACCTGATGAGAGGAGGCAAACAGGAGTAAGAGAGATAGCATGTCCCCCAAAACTGGTTTGAAAAGAGAGTCTCTGTTTATTGGATTGACATATTAAAGCCGCCAAAATTAGGTTGTGCCAGAATAAAAGTGAAATCTCGTGCCCCTCATATCTACTTACAACTTTATCTCTGTCTATATGTGGGAGACCTGGGTTCAATCCCTGGGTTGGGAAGATCTGGAGAAGGAAATGGCAACCCACTCCAGTACTCTTGCTTGGGAAATCCCATGGACAGAGGAGCCTGGTAGGGCTACAGTCCATGTGTTCGCAAAGAGTCAGACACGACTGAGTGCCTTCACATATAAATAATCGTGTCTCTAGGAGGCTGAAAATCACAATGAATGTAATCTCCTTGCTGTTGCTTTTTCTCTCATACTGAATAAAATGTGGAAGATTTCCAAAATCATTGAATTACATGGCTTCTACTATGGAATAAAGAACTCTGCCTAGAAGTTTGAGCATGCAGAGACAACATACAGACAGGTTTAATATTAGAAATAATTAATAATAATGTATTGCACAGTTAGTATTGACCAGAAATTGCTTTAAGCACTTTAGTTATTGATAAATATGTTCATCTTCAAAAATGTTGATTAATTAAATTAACATTTTAAGTGCCAAAGTTAATGAATTGAAGTTTGTCTCTCTTTTTCATTTACACACATAAATATGGATGCATGTGAACAGATGTAGACAGAGTTACAAGTATATAGAGAGATACTTGTTTTATTGGCAAGAAATTATGACAAAGAAAATCATGTGACACACAATAAATTATGCTTAAAATCATATTTAAAATGCTAATTAAAAAAGAAAAGCATAATTTTGTAAAGTATATGAACAGATAATCCAATCCCTTCTTCCAAAAACTAATCCATGTTACAGCAAAAGACAAAGACTTGAGGCAGATTTTGTACTGTACATATGAAAAAATTAATGCAAAACAAGTTTTGTAGGTGGTCCATTGTCAAAGGAAAGAAATATAATTCATATGCAATCAGTTTGGCTCCACTTAAAACAACTCTAAATAAAAAGAAAAGAATCACAAAGCTATATTCAAAACAAATACCCCCAAGTCCTCAACACAAAATAACTGCTATAGAAAATTACAAAGTAATACAAAGAATGTTAAAAATCCTATCAATGAAATTTTAAAGGCTATTTAATTGTTGGAAAATTACAATCGATACCAGAAAGAATCCTTAGAGGTGAAAACTGTAATTTTTGTATTATACTATCACAATAGCAACAATAGCAAAACTAGAGCCAAATTCTAAAAGTAAGATTCTGAAACAAATCCTGAGAAAATATGAGAAACTAGGAGGATAGATATAATATATGAATATATAATGAGGAAAATAAAATTGCCTGTGGAAAAGTTGAAATATTCAATGTTTATATTTAATAAAAAATAAATTTCTAACAACTGAAGAAGCTTCACTACTTCAAGATAACAGGGCTCACAGAATCCCAATCAGCTCTAATAAAAAGAAAGAAATAAGTAAATGCCAGTGTATAGAAAAGCTGTGATATGTGAGACCACCTTGGAAGTCAAAGAAAATCAGACAACTATTCAACAGTGTAAATCCAAGTTATCATACCTGCATTTTGTAGCATAAAATCTAAAAGAAAATAAAGTAGTATGCCCATGTTTGTGAAAGAAAAGGTTATGATAATATAATGTTCTGAGTAGCCTTTTAAAGTAAAAACTCTTATATGTTAAGCCGAAGAAGAAATATTTTCTGAGTCGACATTTTGAATATTTTGCCTTATAACCCTCATTAAATTGACTTTATTAAAGGAACTGCACAGGAAAAAGAAGAATCAAGATATATATGTCAAGAATAGATGTAAAATATGTTCAAATTTGAGACTAACAATACAACACACAGGTAGTATAAACGAAAAAGGGGCTAAAGTCTAATAAAATTTCTTCTTGTACATTGTTGGGAGATAATAAGAAGTCTCTTTATTATTTTATTATCTTTAAAACATGCCTATGGTTATAGATATACCTACAAATACAGGTATTTAGACATATATGCACAGATATTTAGTTTAATAGGTAGCCAAAAATAATGCAGAAAAATTGTGCCTTATTCTAAAACATGGGATAAGATTTAAAACAAAGAAATATGCTAACAATAAAGAAAAACTTATAATTATAACAAATATGGAAAATTCCCAAAATGATAATACTTCAAGTTACAGAAAAAGGTGATTTTTAAAAATTTCATGTTTGAGATTATTATCTTGTTAGAAAATATCAATAATGGTAATCCAAAGAAAATAATAGACTAAATTCATTTATGAATATAAATAAAAAATAATTATAAATATCTGCAAAATTATTTACCATTATAAAATAAAAACATATGAGTTTCAAGTAAAGTTTATTCTAAGAATATGTATTATGGTACCTATTAATAATAATATGCATAATTATATGATTTACTGGAGAGATAGCTTAAGGAATAAAAATGGATGCAGATCATAACAATATGATGCTTAATTGTATTTGATATAATCAAGGATATGTTTCTGAGAAAAGCCAAATTAAACCGGTAAATTAAGTTTAAAGTGGTAAATTAAGAGGTCTTAGAACTTAGATCAAATTTATCTGAAGCCAACAGTGTGAATAAACTAAACTAAACCTGACTTTTCAAACTCAAAACCTGTAAGTCAAGCAGGGAAATAAAATATATAAATCAGTCATTTTACAGATAAGGTTTGTAGAGGAATAAGAGTTTACATTACACATAAATAATAGGTTTATCAACTAAAGAGAATATTTATTTTATTTTACTTCATTTAAACATATGGTGACCAAAAGATGCCTGTGGGGTTGGGGAGGGCACTATTATTTATTTCAACTATACATTTCTCTGTTCTCTAGAATGTCTATTAGTAGTGTTAGATTCCCTAGCTGAATATGTCATGATTTTTGGTTTTTATTTTAAAATGCATTTCCTTTTATATTCTGGGAAATTTCCTCTGTTTTGTCTTATAGCTCTTCTCTTGAGTTTTGTTTTGTTTTTTTATTTCTAGAAATCAAATTTTTACCTTTCAGTAACCTATTTTTACAAACTTCTCTCTGTCTCTTTTATCGATTGCATTCACATTACTTAGGGTGCTTTTGGTCCAAAGATTTAAACCCTCCTTTCTAAACTCAAATTCACATATGTGATAACTAAGTGAAAGCCTGTAATCAAATATAAACTAAGAGGCTTGTTTCTAACTGCTCTATCCATAAACTACTATTAATTTTTCTACGCTGAATCCCAGACATCATTCAGTTCAGTTCAGAAGCTCAGTCGTGGCCAACACTTTGTGACCCCATGGACTGCAACACACCAGGTTTCCCTATCCTCCCAGAGCTTACTAAAACTCATGTCCATCGAGTCGATGATGCCATCCAACCATCTCATCCTCTGTCGTCCCTTTCTCCTCCTGCCTTCAATTGCTCCCAGCATCACAGTCCTTTCCAATGAGTCAGCTTCCCCTTCAGTCAGTCTCTCCCATCAGGAAGCTTCCATAAGCCCTTTATCCTTATCCATCAGAGGGCAGACAGAATGAAAACCATAATCACAGAAAACTAATCAAACTGATCATATAGAACACAGCCTTGTCTAACTCAATGAAACTATGAGCCATGTCATGTTAGGGCCGCCCAAGACAGATGGATGATGGTGGATAGTTCTGACAATACGTGGCCCACTGGAGAAGGGAATGGCAAAACCACTATAGTATTCTTGCTTTGAGAACCCCATGAACTGTATGCTGCTGCTGCTAAGTTGCTTCAGTCATGTCCGACTCTGTGCGACCCCATAGACAGCAGCCCAACAGGCTCTGCTGTCCCTGGGATTCTCCAGACAAGAATACTGGAGTGGGTTGCTGTTTTCTTCTCCAGTGCATGAAAGGGAAAAGTGAAAGTGAAGTCGCTCAGTCGTCCGACTCTTAGCGACCCCGTGGACTATAGCCTACCAGGCTCCTCCGTCCATGGGATTTTCCAGGCAAGAGTACTGGAGTGGGGTGCCATTGCCTTCTCTGATGAACTGTATGACCAGACATTATAAGAGGAACTTATTCCTCTTCATGGTCCAAGCCTCTCAAGGAACATGCAACCCTTCACTGATCTCTGCTTCCAGCTGTATCCTATCCACTCCTCTTCACAGTCCTTCCATTTCTGCCTGGGTACTAGAAATCCAATAGGCACCAGCAATCTGACATTTCATCTGTAAGGTAGATAAACATTGACAATTCTTTCCAGGGAATTCAGTTCAAGACTGTACAGTTTGATTCTTTTTTGAGGTGGTTGGTTTTAGTTTTGATGGCATATTACTGAATATTCTTTTCTACCTGATAAAAGGACTGGATTCTTGACACAAATTCCAGTGCTCTCTAAACAAGAGAAATTTCCAAATGACAGATCTCCATTACCCTTTCTAAAATAAGGACTGAAGCAAAAAAGAAAGGGGTGAGGGGAAAATATCAGGAGAAGGAGACGATCCTTGAACAATACAGAAGGACATTTGGGAACTTAAATGGATTTAAGTCTTTGTCTAGTGGAGACCAGCACAGAAAAAAGGAAGCAGGCACTCAGAGCCAGCAGTGACCAGGAGAAATACAACCAACCCTCTCAATGTCATCAAGATTCCAGAAAGAACAAAAGGGAGAGCAGTTTTCTTATAGTTTGTAAAATGGGGTTTCACCAATTTTAAGTGAACTTCAACAGATGGGGTTATTCAAGATGATGACTGTGCTAATACTAATAAACATTGCTCTTCATTCTCCCAACTCTCAAATATAATCAGAAACCTAATCTTGTTTCTGAAATTCTGTGTTTCTTCTCTCATAGATACATAGGGTGTTTTTTTGCAATGCCAAATCTCACAACCAAACATAAAAATAAAACAGCAAACAAAAATAAAAAAAAAAGAAAAACCCTTCACTAATTTAATTGGTAGAGCTGTATAACATGCACACAGAAAAGCTATAAAGCAATGGGCAAATACTGCTCTTTTTCTTCACATCCTCTGCTGACATTGAGCCCCAGAATAGCCCTGGAAAGATAGGCCTTACTGACCAGCCAGATGTACCCACTGATAATCAGAATTATATTACTTCTCAATCTCTAAAATATCATTCAGATCCATCCACCTGAATGGAAAGAGGGAATACACCACTGGCAAGGCTCAAACACTTCCATGGTCACCATATGCACCCAGTCTCTGTACCCTTTCTCAGTAACCCTATCCATGATTCCAGCTTTTTTCCCTCTTATGTCATCACTAAACTGAAGCTTTGTGATTACAAATCATTGACACCTGAGGACAAATTTCCTACATACCCGAGTTTCAGTTACTTACGTGTATATTGTGGATTTTGTGTGACATACTCTTAGAATGGGTTGCTCAGGTAGCACTAGTGGTAAAGAACCCACCTGCCAATCCAGGAGACAAAAGAGACTTGGATTTGATTCCTGGGTCAGGAAGATCCCCTGGAGGAGGGCATTACAATCCACTCCGGTATTCTTGCCAAGAGAATCCACAGACAGAGGAGCCTGGCAGGCTTCAGTATATAGGTCACCAAGAGTCAGACATGACTGAAGTGACTTAGCCTACGCATGCTCTTAGAATACTCTTCAAAATGCAAATGTGAGTACCACTATACGGTGATAAGAAACTCCCTAGGATTTTTCTCATTTATGAATAATAATTGTAACAATATTCATGTATTAAGTTCTTGCCCCATGGTGGCTCAGATGGTAAAGCATCTGCCTGCAGTGCGGGAGACCCGGGTTCGATCCCTGAGTCAGGAAGGTCTCCTGGAGAAGGAATGGCAACCGACTCCAGTATTCTTGCCAGGAGAATCTCATAGACAGAGGAGCTTAGCAGGCTACAGTCCACGGGGTCACAAAGAGTTGGATACGACTGAACGACTAACAAGTTCTTACTATATTATTGACATCCTCTTAAAAACTTTACATAAGTTATTACATTTAACATTCTTCCTACTGTGTGGTAAGTATCATTTTACAAATAAGAATTTAAAGTTCAGAGAGTTAAAATAGTTTTCTAAGTGAAAGTGAAAGCCACTCAGTCGTGTCTGACCCTTTGCAACCCCATGGACTATACAGTCCATGGATTTCTCCAGGCCAGAATATTGGAATGAGTAGCCTTTTCCTTCTCCAGGGAATCTTCCCAACCCAGGGATTGAACCCAGGTCTCCCACATTGCAGCCGGCTTCTTTACCAGCTGAGCCACAAGGGAAGCCCAGAATAGCCTCAAGCTAATAAATTGGAAATCTTTCCTTTAAGTCTTCTTCTGTTTGGCCCTAACAAACAAACAAACAAACAAATGGCTATTAACCATTAAGGAAAGTGACTTGCTTGTCTCTACTCATGAAGGGCATATGTAGTATTATTCTCAATAGGAAAGTAGACAGGATAGTATTATCTGTTTCTTCTTGGAGTATTCCTCTCTCTGGCAACATATAAATCTGATCATCAATGGGCTCTAGTTAACATATAAAATGGTTCTATGTTATCTTCAGGATTAATATATTTCTTACCACTGTGGTCAGGATTCAGGAAGATCTCGCCCTGGGTTCACTGCTACACATTCCACCATCACCCTTTACTTCTCTTTCTCTGTGGTGTATTATTAATACTTGCATGGCTTAAACAGATTATAATGTGTACTCTTACTTTAGTGCTATTCCTTTTCCTGCAGTGAGCTACAGCCTTGTGAGCACTGTAATTCTGGGTCTTGTGATTCTTTAGCAAATGTACAAACAGTTCTCCAGCATTTATAGAAGGGAAACTGCTGGATCGTGGGACATAGAATCTTTATTTTTGGTAAATAGTTCTTAACTAATCTCCACTCTACTGTAACTTTCATAAGCTGTGTATAAGAGTTCTCATTTCTCTAGATATTTTTAGACATCAAGACATGTGCCAATGTAATAGATAGGTAAAATCACACCTAATTGTTACTTAATTTTTGCTCTCTTGATTGCTATTGTGTTGGATCATCACTGCATAGATTTATAGTCCATTTGTCTTTTACTCGGAATTTGCTGAAATAGTCTCCCAAGTTTCTGCATGTCTTACTCATTCTCATCTGTCAGGTATTAGCACAAATGACATTGTTTTAGAAAAACCACCTCTTAGATGTGACTTTATGGTGGCTTTCCTTCTCTTTTCCCTAAAACCAACTACAACACTGATGACAACCCAAACTGTCTTGTGTATTTTTCACTTATTGCCTTCTGTTTTCCAAATCTCATATCAATGTACTCCACATGGGCATGTATCCTCTCTTTTCATGCTGTATTCCAGTGTCAAAAAGGACCTCATATGTTACTATATGTGTTAAATGAGTCCTTGTTTAATGAATGAATGGAATAATTAATCAATCACTCATAAAACAATTACATCCAATTGTAGAACATTTTCACCAGAATGTAATTTCCAGGAAAAGAAAGACTGTTCTATTCATTGCTGATTTAAAACAGTGCCTGGAAGACAGTAGGTATTCAATACAAATCTACAGAATTGAGTTATATTTTGGTTGCACAGAATTTGCTTTTGGTTAGCTACTGATTTTTATCCATAAAACATATAGTCAGAATTGCTAAAGAAAATAGAAATAGAAATAGCATTACTACTTTCAAATTAAGTAAGGTAGTTATATCACTAATTTCCACACAGATAGACATATAAACTTCATTTCAGCAAAATGTAATTTGAGAGCTAATCGAAACCATGGTGAAGTTTTATCTAAACAAGAAAACATTAAGAAAAAATAATAATAAATATGAATACACTAGTTCTGTTTTAGTGGACAATTGAGCATAATTATGAAGAATCATGTCTAGAGCCTTCCTAGGCAATATAAAATTGCTTTGTTATTTTGGCAAGTACATAAAACAGTTCATTAATGAGTTGATACTTTGCAGGTAGCAATTATTGCCTTAGGTAAATGTTTAAATGTTTGCTTTCCTTATGCATCATGAGGGGGAAAGGTCTCCCAGTAAGTAAAAGAGATAAAGAGATAATGATGTTTACATAAAGATTATAAAAAGCCATATTTCTTTGAAAAACTGATTGAAATCCTAGCTAAAGATCAAAACCATACTCTACAAAGCACATCTAAATAATGTGTGATCAGACGATGGAGGAGTTGTAATGCTACCAAATCTCTACCTGTAGTTTAGCTTTTCCAAATATTACTCATTCTTATTTATTTTTTGAACAGTTACTTCATAACAATGAAGACTGATTATATTACCTCCTTAGGCATGAAAGAGGAAGAGATCAATCTTTCATCACTACTTGTTTATGTTGGCTTGAGTGTATAAATACTAGTTTCTTATTGTCTGGCTAGGTTCAAGATCTGTCAAGCTGTGCACTTCTGCATAAACCAACCACTTGGCTACAGCTACCGCAGGCGCAAGTGGTCCTACTACAGAGGACCTTTTGCAGAATTGGAAAATAAACTTCATGGGACAAATGAAGTTACACTGCTTGATTGACCTGGACTGGGAAGCTGACTCCACTCTGTTCTTCCCTATGCATGTTGCATTCTCCTCCCAGGACAGCAGAGCAGCCTAAGAATGTCCTCAAGGTAATACTAGAACACAATGTTGCAAATGGAAACCTTCACAGATAAATCTCCTTCAAACTTGTATTTCTGCATCAGTCTCTCCAGCAAAGCACATATATGTCCAAACCCAAAGGCAAGAGGGAAAGAAGGTACTCTCTTCACGGAGAAAGGAAACGGTAATTTATTAGTCAAAATAAGTGGAAACAGACCAGAAAAAGATGGAAAAACCCGGGCCATCAGTGCTTTGACTGTTCCTTTCTATGACTTTCTCCAGTGGTGCTATTTTATAATGCTAACACAGAGTAGTTCAACAGCATACTTCAGAGAGTTTAGGTCTCTTCACTGTTGGACGCATGGGTCTTGATACCGGCATTAGCGTTATACCCACTGCTGTCGCCTGAGTGTTTGGGTTCTCCCCAAATTTATATGTCGAAATCCTGATGTCTAATATGATAGTATTAGAAAGTAGGGTCTTCCGGAAGGGGTTAGGTCATGAGGGTTAAGCCTTCATGAATGGGATTAGTGTCCTCATAAAAGAAGCACCACAGAACCCCCAGCCCCTTCCAATATCTGAGGCAACTACAAGAAGTCTGCTACTGAGAAAAGTGCCCTCACCCAGTCATGAAGGCACCCTGACCTTGAATTTCTAGCATTCAAAACTGTTAGAAATAAATTTATTTTGCTTAAAAGCTATACAATCTGTCCTATTTTGTTATAGCAGCCAGAACAGACCAAGACCACTTACATAAGAAATATAGCAGATTAGAGAGAAATAAGCTTTTTTCAATTTCAATTGCCTAAACTTCAGTGGTTGTAAATCCCCTTTTCAATCATATGATTAAGCTCATATAGCTACTAAGTGGTTGACAAAAATGTATTAATGCAAATATTATCATTAGTACAAAGGAGTTTTAGATTAAACATTAAATCATTATACAATTGATTTAATAAGCTGCTTTATAGAAAAATGTGATGTTAATCTTCTCTATATTGAAGTTGAGTACTTGTATAGAATTTTGTAGTCTTATTTACTTGTAGGTAAGTGTGTGGCAGGATGCTCTGAGAAATACACAGCTTACTGTATCTACATTTATATAACAACCTCTAAATGGTTAAATTCTCTTTGTAGACTGAAATCCTCTTTGAAACACACATTTCAGAGCTAAGATCTCTGGTTCAAGAAGTATGACATATGCTTACTCCTATGTGATGTTGTGATCAATATTGACACCAGCCTAACACTTGGAAACAAAATGAAAGAAACATCTGACTTTAACTAGCATAATATTTAATGCAATTGTGGAAAAAATATTTCTCCAAAGAATAAGTGTCCTTGAATTGAAATTTTAAATAATGTTGTTAGATCAGAAGATTTAGTCATAAAACCTGCATACCCGGTTTCTATTTAATCCGTATTCAAACTTTTCCTGTATATCTAATTTCAAGCTAGTTAAGACATATTCAAACCTGTGAAAACATTGGATAAATGGTTAAAATTAGATGAATTTCACATAAAATTTACACTTAATTAGAAACATCATCCACATATGGTTGATGTCATCAAAATATTAATAGTCACACCTGGGAGATATGTATGCTGGAGAATTTTACAAGCATTCTCTCTTCTTAAAATCCACTTATATGCACAGGCAAGTATTCTAAGACATAAAAATATGATGATACTGTGCCCATTTCCCCAAAGAGGGTTTCAATAATGCTTTTTAGCCATTACAGATTTGTGTTACATATTTGTATTAGGGCTATCCAGAGAAAAATCAATAGGGCATGTGCACCTGTGTATCTGTATGTGTGTGTATATATCTCTATCTCATATATGTTCATATATATACTTATTTATAGAGTATGTGTGAGAGAGAGAGGAATAGAAATTTATTTTAAGTAATAGGCTTACATATCTGTGATGATTGTAGAGGTGTGCAAGTCCAAAATTTACAGGACTGGCTGGCAGGCTGGAGACCTAGAAAATAACAGAGCTTGCAGCTTGGGTTTAAAGACAGTCTGCTGACAGAATTCCCTCTTCCTTGAAAGAAATCAGTCCTTTCTTCTTTTAAACCCTCAGCTGATTGGATAAGGCTCATCTATGGTATGGAGGATAATCTGATTTACTCAAAATCTACTGATTTAAATGTAATGTCACCTAAATTACTTCAGAGATACATTTACACCAATGTTTGACCACATATCTGAGTACTAAGGCCTACCCAATTTACACATAAAGTTAAACATTACAACGCTTTAAAAGTGAGGTTTCAAAGTGAGATTTGAATTAATTTTGCTTTCTTCATTAGCCTTTTGACTAATCCTTTATATTCATTTAATTCAAAATTAAATGAGTAATAGAGAGATTCAATCGGGAAAATGAGATGTCTGGAATAAATATTACTGTTATTATTATTATCACTAATTTTAATAATTGCTTGCTACATACTGCTGGTATATAAGCACAGATTTCCAGATGATGTATTCAATGGCTTCCAGTGTCCTAATATTCCAAAAGCTTGAGCCTAATAAATATCATTAGTAAAGCAATTCTAATCAAATCTTAGTGAACTCTTATGAGCTCTAATACAGTCTTCAAAAATCTACAGGAAAGCAAACAAAAGTTAATCATTGTAAATGTTAAAAGCTTGCTGTGAATACAAAATGAAGGGTGCTTATTCAATACATGGATGAGTGTATGGCAAAAAATAAACTCATAGTAAACGACACTGTAATTTTTATTACTATTTTATCTATTTGTAGAGAAGGCAATTAATAGAATAAAGATAAGAATCTGATCAATCCGTATAAGGCCCTGTTTTTATCCAAACATTACCATTGTTCGGACATTACCAATGTCCTTAGCCATTGTTTAAAATACCTTTACACCTTTCAAGGGCTTGAATGGAGGACTCACTAATATAATATCAAAATGTTTAAAATAAATGAACAAAGCAACAACATCACCAAAATGAGCCTGATATTCCTTTCAGGGAAAGAAATTAACTTCTGAACAATGTGTCCCAAATTCAATGGATGAATTACAATTATATATGTCTTGTCATAATAGAGACTTATTCATAATAATACAGCCACGTATAAGTCTAGCTTGTCAGTGTGATATGCCATCAAAGGGGAAAAAATAACTACTTAGGAAGAAATTGGTTAAGGAGCTCTTTAGGTTGACCTTTCGCTGATAAGTTGATGACGTTCTCATTAGCAGCAACCCTGCTGTTTGCCCTCAATAAAAGATAACATCCTGCTGTTAACACAATTTCCATTTTTATGATTTAATGACACAATTATATTAAAGATACTTTTTCAAATGGATTAGGCTTTAAGTGAAGATAAAATGTTTTTTATAAATTTTTATTCTGCTTTCCGGCAAATGGAATAATATTTTTTCACATTGTTTGATTATACAGAATAGATCTGATTAAAAGTTTGCCAATATTCAACTGACATTTTCATAACATGCTTATTACTAAAAGAAGGATTTCCCTGGTGGCTCAGATGGTAAAGAGTCTGCCTGAGATGCAGGAGACCCGGGTTTTGTCCCTGGGTCAGGAAGATCCCCTGGGGAAGGAAAAGGCAACCCACTACAGTATTCTTGCCTGGAAAATCCCATGGACAGAGGGGCCTGGTGAGCTACAGTCCATGGGGTCACAAAAAATTGGACACAGCTGAACAACTAACACTTTCCTAGACTAAATGTGAGTTCTCCCATTACTAAAAAGAACAAAAAGTGAAAGTCGTTCAGTTGTGTCTGACTCTTTGTGACCCCAAGGACTATAGAGTCCATGGAATTCTCCAGGCCAGAATACTGGAGTGGGTAGCATTCCCTTTTCCAGGGGATCTTCACAACCCAAGGATCAAACCTAAGTCTCCCACAATACAGATGGATTCTTTACCAGCTGAGCCACCATTGAAGCCCAAAGAAAAAGGACAATTTGTCACTAAATTCTCTATGATACATATTTTAACATTATTTGTTTCAAGTATAGCTAGCATTATTTCCCACAGAAGCACCAATTTAATTTCTTTCTGCTATTAAATATACAGTACCTCATTTTTTTTTTTTTTTTGAAACTCAGGTGATTATTTTGTAACTAAATTAAATTGCAGTGATTGCAGGAGTCTGGCCTTGAGATATCATTTTTGAAGGGAAGCATCCTATCATTGTGGGAAAAGGAAAGACCATGAAATCTTGCAGCCCTATGGTTAAATTTTGGCTTCACCAGTTATTAGATATGTGTGGCCTTTAGCAAGCTACATTCTACCCTAGAACAATAATAATTGTCTCATTGAATTAAGTAATGAATGGAAAATTAGATAATAAATATAAAGCACATGACTCATAGTAACTATTGCCAGAGCATAGACTCTTTAACTTGGGACATTTTTTAATGAATAAAAGCTCCAAGGAAGGAGTTTCTTTCATTATTGAGGCTTAGACCCTGACTTGTGAATATTAAAGAATGTGAAAATTATGAAACATAATTTATTTTCTGTGGCAAGTACTCATTTATTTTTATTATGACCCAAATGTTTGTCTACAAAATACTATCAAGAGACTTCTTAATTTTATTGGTAAATATGTTTGTGAGAAAAAAACTCTTTTTTTAAGAAAATGCATAAAGACAACATATAAACATTGATTGCATGTTTAAGAGCATCAGACACCTTCTAAGTGATTCGAAAATAAAGTGGATGTCTTTCCTCCTTTGTCGAAGATAAGGTGTCCATATGTGCGTGGGTTTATCTCTGGGCTTTCTATTTTGTTCCATTGATCTATATTTCTATCTTTGTGCCAGTACCATACTGTCTTGATGACTGTGGCTTTGTAGTAGAGCCTGAAGTCAGGCAGGTTGATTCCTCCAGTTCCATTCTTCTTCCTCAAGATTGCTTTGGCTATTCGAGGTTTCTTATATTTCCATACAAATTGTGAGATGATTTGTTCTAGTTCTGTGAAAAATACCATTGGTAGCTTGATAGGGATTGCATTGAATCTGTAGATTGCTTTGGGTAGAATACTCATTTTCACTATATTAATTCTTCCAATCCATGAACACGGTATATTTCTCCATCTGTTTGTGTCCTCTTTGATTTCTTTCATCAGTGTTTTATAGTTTTCTATATATAAGTCTTTTGTTTCTTTAGGTAGATATATTCCTAAGTATTTTATTCTTTTTGATGCAATGGTGAATGGTATTGTTTCCTTAATTTCTCTTTCTGTTTTCTCATTATTGGAGTATAGGAATGCAAGGGATTTCTGTGTGTAACTCAAAATGGATTAAAGATCTAAACGTAAGACCAGAAACAATAAAACTCCTAGAGGAAAACATAGGCAAAACACTCTCCGACATAAATCACAGCAGGATCCTCCATGACCCACCTCCCAGAATATTGGAAATAAAAGCAAAAATAAACAAATGGGACCTAATTAAAATTAAAAGCTTTTGCACAACAAAGGAAACTATAAACAAGGTGAAAAGACAGCCTTCAGAATGGGAGAAAATAATAGCAAATGAAGCAACAGACAAACAATTAATATCAAAAATATACAAGCAACTTCTGCAGCTGAATTCCCGAAAAATAAATGACCCAATCAAAAAATGGGCCAAAGAACTAAACAGACATTTCTCCAAAGAAGACATACAGATGGCTAACAAACACATGAAAAGATGCTCAACATCACTCATTATTAGAGAAATGCAAATCAAAACCACAATGAGGTATCATTTCACACCAGTCAGAATGGCTGCTATCCAAAAGTCTACAAGCAATAAATGCTGGAGAGGGTGTGGAGAAAAGGGAACCCTCTTACACTGTTGGTGGGAATGCAAACTAGTACAGCCACTATGGAGAACAGTGTGGAGATTCCTTAAAAAACTGGGAATAGAACTGCCATATGACCCAGCAATCCCACTGCTGGGCATATACACCGAGGAAACCAGAATTGAAAGAGACACGTGTACCCCAATGTTCATCGCAGCACTGTTTACAATAGCCAGGACATGGAAGCAACCTAGATGTCCATCAGCAGACGAATGGATAAGGAAGCTGTGGTACATATACACAATGGAATATTACTCAGCCATTAAAAAAAAATACATTTGAATCGGTTCTACTGAGATGGATGAAACTGGAGCCCATTATACAGAGTGAAGTAAGCCAGAAAGAAAAACAACAATACAGTATACTAATGCATATATATGGAATTTGAAAGATGGTAACGATAACCCTATATGCGAGACAGAATAAGAGACACAGATGCATGGAACAATTTTATGGACTCTGAGGGAGAAGGTGAGGGTGGGACGTTCTGGGAGAATAGCATTGAAACATGTATATTATCATATGTGAAACAGAACACCATTCCATGTTCGATGCATGTGACAAGGGCTCAGGGCCGGGGCAATGGGAGGATCCAGAAGGATGGGATGGGGAGGGAGGTGGGTGGGGGGTCCAGGAAGGGGAACACATGTAAACCCATGGCTGATTCATGTCAATGTATGGCAAAAACTATTACAATATTGTAAAGTAATTAGCCCCCAACTAAAATAAATAAATTTATAAAAAAAAAAAAAAAAAAAAAACTTCCAACAAACAAAAAAAAAAAAAATAAAGTGGATGTCTTTATTGGCCTGCCTTCCCACACACATAGAAGCATGTGTATGCATACACACACACTTGTACCCCAAATTACATTGTCTCAAGTCTCTTGAGTTTACTGTGTTCATTCTTTGTTTTGAGAGTACTAACTCCAGCATATCAGTGTAGACATGAAGATTGGAAACACTATATTGACATGTGACAGAATATATAGGAAATCTGGGCAAGAGTAGATGATCAGCAATAACATCTAAAATACAATCTTGGTATCAAATGGAAAAAGACCTGACTGTAAAGCTTCTCTTACAAATCCACCATAAGTAAAGATAAAAGTCTCAACTAATGTATAGATTATAATAGTATCTAACATTTTTAAAGCCAGTTAAAACACTTGGAAGAATAGTCTTGCCTTAACCACAGGCAATCAGACTCATACTTCAGGCGCCAGATAGCTGTTGAATACTTTAGTTGCAATAACAACACAATACAATAACATCCAGAAGGGAACAGGAAATTCATTATTATAAAAAAGACTGCACTTTGTTGAGAGATCAATAGGTAATTTTGTCTATTGACCTTTTCTCTTCTCTTTGCCCCCAGGTTCATAAAGAGAAATAGTTATATGCTAAGGCAGTATCTTCAAAATTTTATTATTGCTGATCCCTCAATTCAGGCCTATATTTAGCCATTCATCATATTATAACTAATGTATCTAAATATACATTTTTCTAAATTCTCTGAATCATAAGAAGAAAATAAAGCCATCTTTAGGACTTCTTTTACTTTGTCAATTCTGATTTAACAGAATCACATTCTTAAGATTATGAAGACTGACTTTATCAGCAAAGAAGTGAACACTGATATATTTTGATTTAAAATATATTCGGAAATTCTGATAAATTTCAAAATTTAAAAGGCCACAGCTAATTTTTTTTCTTATAAGTTTATGCATGATGTATGTACAGTCTAAAATACCTGTGTGACATCTGCAATACCACTTTTCTTATTAGACACAACTTTATTTAAATATCTATTTGAGGCCTTGAAAACACAGTGACTCAATCTTGGGATAAAACCAAAAACACATAATAATAAGGCAATGTATGATCAAGGAGAGCAGGATGGTGTCTGAGGAAGGCACTTTCCAGAAGAGTGTAAGAGGAAGGGATGAATGCAGCAGGATGATGGTCTGAGGAGGGCACTTTCAAGAAGAGTGTAAAAGGAAGGAATGAATGCAGCAGATGATCTGAACCCACTTCACAGTTTAGCCAAAGATAGGCTGAGGGAGGCAGCACAAGGTTGATTTTGAAGTTATTGTTTTTTTTTTTTTTGATTACTGAATCAAACATCATTGGGGGAAACTTCTTCAAAGGACTATAAAAATTAATTTAAGAATAAATAAATGCTATGTGAAATCATTATTTAATGCTGTTTCAGAAAATTACATTCTACCAGGAAAAGGTGAAAATAATTCTTATTTTTTTTAGATTCAAAATAAATGGAAATGGCATACTAGATAAGAAACACAAAGTTAATGCCTTAAGAAACTTTGTATTAATTCAGGCTACAAGAGACATGAAATTGGAGAAGGAAATGGCAACCCACTCCAGTGTTCTTGCCTGGAGAATCCCAGGGACGGCGGAGCCTGGTGGGATGTCGTCCATGGGGTCGCACAGAGTCGGATACGACTGAAGCGACTTAGCAGCAGCAGCAGCAGCAGCAGAGACATGCAATAACCTTGTGTGGTGAAAAAATTCTTTCAAAACATAGTACTTCTCAAAAAGTAGTTTTCAGGTGTTGATTGCCCTTTATTTCAACAGAATTGATTTTTATTTAAATAAATAGTCCTTCAAGTAATTATCTGTTGCTGCTGCTGCTGCTAAGTCGCTTCAGTCATGTTGGACTCTGTGCGACCCCATACACGGCAGCCCACCAGGCTCCGCCGTCCCTGGGATTCTCCAGGCAAGAACACTGGAGTGGGTCTCCATTTCCTTCTCCAATGCATGAAAGTGAAAAGTGAAAGTGAAGTTGCTCAGTCGTGTTGGACTCTTCGCGACCCCATGGACTGCAGCCTACCAGGCTGCTCCGTCCATGAGATTTTCCAGGTAAGAGTACCGGAGTGGGTTGTCATTGCCTTCTCCGAATTATCTGCTAGATTTCCATTGTTAATATAAAAATATTAAGAATCTACTTTAGAATAGAAGTTATTATAGAACACTTGGATAAACAATAGAAATCTTGGACAATTAAATTAAAATATATATTTGGGATTATTTTTTTCTACCATTACCAAATTAAGATAATTAAGATAATCTAAGACTATTATATCTCTCCATAATGGGAAGATTACCAACATTTCTCCTCTCAACTTCATCCTTCCAGTCTCCATATTACAGCAGCTCTATTCTAGCCAATACCAGCTGACAGATTGGGGTCCCCTTCTCCATCCAGAACCTACTCTTTGGGTGGAATATCTATCCCAGAAAGACAAGAACCTTGGACACCAATCACCTTTGTGACAACTTGCTCAAAGGGCATGAGCTGCATAACGAAAAGTAGAGAAGACCAGGGACTATTGCCCCCGCCCAGTCAACTATGCATAAAGGAGGGTTGCTACTCTGAAAGAAGTGGGTTACTGTCTCTGCCCCCAGCTTCAGAGTAGGAACTCAAAAGATTATGCCAGGAAGAAAGCAAACTCATTGCTTTCTACAAAAGAAGTGAATTTATGTGTAAGGAAACCACTAGAAAACTGAGCTTTAAAGTGCCGTTGAAAACAAGGGAGATTTTTCTGGTAATTTTTGGGAGTTGTTACCTCTGATAGCAACAAGCTAAATCATTGACCAATGAGAAGTTAAAAAGAGAGAACTAGGGGAAGAAGCAGATAAAAGCCTTAACTGTGTTAAAACAAGCCTTTAAACTAGATTCAAAGTCTACTCCACAGCGGTCTGATTTAACTGGATCAGACTGTGGAGCAATTTATGCCCAGGATGTTGACAAAAACACTGTAAGTATTCATTGGGCAAATGGCAGAGGCTAACAGCTGGGCAAAGTACCAACAGAGGTAGATGAATTAGAACTTAACAGAAATATCAGGGAAAGAGGGAGTCAAAGAGAGCCCTTTTAAACTACTCTTATCTCAGGATGACTGTGCGTCTGCCCATTTTTGCACTCTCTAAGGAAAGAAATCAGAGGCTATACATTGCGGGGAAAACAAATTTCACCTAAATAGTCCAGTCACATCACTTAAAAATACATAAAAGACAATAACAACAAGCCCACGCAACAAACTCACAACCTAAAGTTGCTATATAATCTACAATGTATATTTTTCAACGACGTACTATGAGACATTCAAAGAAACAGAAAAGTGTATCCCACACAGCAAGAAAAACAGGCAACGGAAACTTCCCTTGAGAGGAGAATTGTGTCAACTTAGCAGACAAAGACTTAAAATAGCTATTGTAAGTATATTCAAAGAACCAGAAAAACTATGTTCCAAGAAGTAAGGAAAGTTATGATGACAATGTTTCCTTGAATCAAGAACCCCAATAAAGAGATTAACATTGTAACAAAGCTACATGGACATTCCTGAGTTGAAAAGTACTCTGTGGGAAAGCGTGAGGGTGGGATGATTTGGGAGAATGGCATTGAAACATGTATATTATCATATGTGAAACGGATCCCCAGCCCAGGTATGATGCATGAGACAGGGTGCTGGGGGCTGGTGCACTGAGATGAACCAGAGGGATGGGATGGGGAGGCAGGTGGGAGGGGGGTTTAGGATGGGGAACATATGTACACCCGTGGCTGATTCATGTCAATGTATGGCAAAACTACTACGATATTGTAGAGTAATTTAGCCTCCAATTAAAATGAATAAATTTATTAAAAAAAATAATAATAATTCACTACAGCAGCTCACCAGTAGTTGTGAGCTGGCAGAAGAAAGAATCACCAAGCTTGAAGACGTTGATAGTGATTATACAATCTGAAAGACACAGAGGAAAAAGAGAATAAAGAAAAATTAGCAAAACTTCAGAGAAATGTAAAACAGTTTTAGGTACGCAAACATACTCCTAAAGAGTGGCAGAGAAGAAGAGAAAGGTATAGAAAGAAATATGTGAACAAGTAATGGCTGAAAATGTCACAAATATGATTGAAAATGTTGCTATATACAACTGAGATGCTCAAACAATTACAAACAGCATAAATGCAAAGAGGTCCTGTGGATCCAGCTATAGGATAAACAAAATATTGAAAGACAAAGAGAAAATCTTAAAAATAGGAAGAGAAAAACAATTTGTCATACAAGGGGACTAAAATAAGATTAAAAATTGGCTTCTCATCAGAAATACTGGAGGTGTTTCTGCAAAGAGAAGACATTTCAAAGTGCTGATAGGAAAAAACAAAATTAACAACAACAAAAAAATCTGTTGCTAGCAGAATTTACAAGAAATGCAAAAGAATACCAGACAGTAATTTTAAATCCACATAACAATCCACAAAAATAGTGAATACCAGTAAAGGTAATTATTTAGATAATTATAAAGGACATTGACATTGCATATTTCTTTTCATTTCTCCTTCTGATTTAAAAAACATTTGTATTAAAATAATAGAATATTACTCAGCCATATAAAGGAATCCATTTGAGTCAGTGGTTTTGAGGTGGATGAATGTAGAGCCTATTACATAGAGTGAAGTAAGTCAGAAAGAGAAAAATAAATATTGTGTATTAACACATATATAGACTCTAGAAAACGTGCTGATGAACCTGTTTGTAGTTGTGCAATGGAGACTCAGGCATAGAGAACAGACTTATGGCCATGGAGGGGTGGGTAGGAAGGAGAGGGTGGGATAATAGAGACAGTAGCATGGAAACATATACACTAACATATGTAAAATAGATAGCCAGTGGGAACTTGTTGCATACCTCAGGGAACTCAGACTGGGGATCTGTGGTATCCTAGAGGGATGGGATGGGATGAGAGGTGGGAGAGAGGCTCTAGAGGAAGAGGCCATATGTGTGTACCTTTGACTGATCCGTGTTGATGTATGACAGAAACAAATACAATATTGTAGTTATCCTTTAATTAAAAATAAGCTAATTATTGGGAAGAAAGCAATTGTGTAAAATAATAGGTATATAATCATATTATTAGGCCTATGATATATAGAAATGTAAAATAGTTGATAGTAGTACAAAAGATATGGGTGGGAACCCAGCTGTTTTGGAATAAGGAAATGACACCAACAGATAGCTTGAACCCATGGGAACAAATGAGAACCAGGAATTGTAAATAAGAAAATATATTAAAAATTATAAATATATACTGGTTCTCCCTTCTTTCAGTGTTTTTAAAAGACATGAAATTATATAAATTATACACATGTATTATACTTACCTAATTTTAACCATGTATTTTGGGGTGTTAATATATATGGGTATAATACACAGAATATTAAGAGCACAAAATGGGGAAGAGGAAACAGATATTTACAGAAGTAATATTGCTATAGCTCACTGGAATTATTAGCATAAATATGAAGTAGATTCTGATAACTAACGTGTTCATATTCTATAGAGCAACCATTAAGAACATTTTGTTAAAATACTTTAAAAGACATTAAAGGAATCCGGATGTTACAATAGATAAACAGAGGTGAGTCAGAAAAGACTATATATTGTATGACTTCATTAACACAAAATGTATAGATTAGGTGGATCTATTATTACAGAAAGTAGATTTGTTTTGCATAGGTCTTATGGGAATGGACTTGAAGAATATAAGACACTATTATGTGATATGAATTCCCTTCTGGGGTAAATCCAGTGTTCTAAAATTGTGGTAATTGTTGCACAACTCTGAAAATATATAGCTGTTGAATTATAACCCCATGGTGTGAATTATCTTTCACTAACACTATTAAAAAAGAAATACAATTAACATTTGTGTGTTCATAAGTCTTGCATTTTGTAACTTTCTCAAGTCTTGCTAATACTGACTTCTGGAATGCAGAAACATAAAAAAGACCATTTGAGCTACATTCAAGAAACATACACAGTATAAAAACAAAACATGACCTCCAATGACATACTAAGATATATTGGGTTTCAGCACTTGTAATATTTTTTTTTTTTTACTTTTTATAATACTTAAGAGAATTAGCTTTCCAAATAGTATTTAACTTATTTATTCAAGATTAGGGAAATAAACATACATTAAATAATGAACAACACCAATCTTTGACTAAACGTAAAATTTTCTAGCAGCTGCAGGAAAGTATACAAGTGCATACTTATTAAAATTCTTCTACTGAGCCCATTTTTATTTGGGTGAAAGAACAGAAAACAAAAGTTGTCTAAATTTCTAGACACCTCTCTTAAATTCTGCTGTGGTTGAAGTAATCTGGAGAAGCAGTTTACCAACTGTTAACAAATGGAGCTCTCACAAGCTAGCTGCAAATCATCTGTATATAGAGCTCTTTATGTTTCCTTTGGGGCTAACAAAGTTGAATACTATTGAGAGGTCAAGCAGAAATGAGTAGTCCCAGACAAAGAGAGTTGGGAACAGTGTCAAATGCTTTTGACCACAGTGTAAGAAATAAAGAAGTGAGAAGTCGTTAAATGCCTGCATGTAATCCCCTTATGGGACTACTTTTAGGGGCAAAAATAAATAAATGACTTTATGTATAAGGCTATTTGTCCCAGGTAATATAAAGCTCTTAAAATAATCCATTCTCCTATATATCAACTTTAAGAGTCCATTATTCTTCATGTGGGATTTCAATGGATTCTGCATATTCCTTTTGTCATTTGTCAATATATTTATATAAATACAAATGAATCATAATAAAGGGGATTCTAACAGTGCCAATGACTTGAATGTTATATGTCTTCCAAAGAAGTTAGTTTTTTCTAGCTGAGAATTTCACATAGATTCTGCTGAGGATGGATTAGAAATGATCACTGGGAGCCAACTGAATATCATGGTTTCTTTTGTTTAAATAATTAATGATATGTCAAATGCATGTTTTTCTCCTTCCAAAGTTTCTTATCACTTACACCTCTACATCATAGACATAGATGGAGAAAACCATGTTTAAAATTTTGGTATGTATCCATATACAGTCAGTGATTTAACTCAGTAGGATCCATGTAAAATTTCTAACCTACAGAAATGAAGAGAATAAATTTATGCTGCTTTTAACTATATCTATGGAAATTTGTTAAAATAACAATATGCAAGTGCAAGATTCTTTTCTTCTACTAAGTTCAAGTGTGACATCTCAACTGAGGAGCTGCTTTGGAGAGATGGTGCTCACTGCCTGAGTCTCCAAGATAAAGGAGTGTGTTATCTAGAACGGATCTCACATGTAATCCAAAGAGTAGAAGATGGTGGTCATGACAACTAAATTTGCATTTCAACTTTTAACAAATAAGCTTTATCAATTTTAGTTTTCTTAATGCCTTTTAGATTTTAAATTTTCATTTCTGTCCAATTTAGTTCACTTGTGAGGAAAGATTTAAACAGCTGCAATAAGCAAATTCCTAACATTGAAAACATTTTGGTAGCTCTAAATGCTTAGGAAAACCTCCTCTTAAAATTTATCAGAAAAGATCATGACATGTTAAACATCACTGGACCTCCAACAAGCAAGGTAAGAAATAATTTCTTCAGATTTCATCAGATTCTCTGGGTCTAGTATCTAAACAAAGGTTTTAAGCCTGTCAAGAAGGAAAAATGTACTGGAAAGTATTTTGTTGACCGTATTGGTATAAGTTCTCCAGAAGAAAAGAATCATTAGGATGAATATATATCTAGATATAGGAAGAGATCCATTTTAAAGAACTGGGTCATGCAACTGTGGATTCCTGACAAATTCAGAATTTGACAGGAGGGGCTTATAGATTGGAAACTCAAGGAAGAGTTGTAGTTGAGTCTAACCACGGTCTTGCTGGATAATCCCCTCTTGCTCAGCAAAGTTCATTTTTTTTTGTTCTATTCAGTCCTTCAGCTAACTAGGTGAGATCCATGCACATTACAGAAAGTAATCTCTATTATTCAAAGTCCAACAATTTGAATATAAATCTCATCTAAAATTACCCTCACAGAAATATCCAGAACAATGTTTGACCAAATATCGAGACACTGTGGCCCAGACAGGTGGACACTGGCGCCATCACAATGACAAAGAATTACTTTACTGGTGGCTCAGGAACAAAGAAGTTAACAACTGTGGCTTATCAAATAGCCCTGACTGTCATCTAAGTGACAGTACAATATTATCTATTGATTTTTATTTAATTTAGAAGTTCTCTTAGAGCATACTTATTTTGGAATTTGTAAAGACACTTTAAAAAAGGAAATAAAATTATATATCCAGATTTGCATAACCTGAAGATCACTGCATTGTTCTAAGACACATGATCTGAAGCATCGCTTTCAATAAAATTTGTACTTTTGCCCTTTACTAGTTAGATTGCTTTCCATGGTTTTAATTCTTTTTTGCAGTGCATTGTCCTTCTTAGGAGCAGTTGAAAGTGTACCAATTAATTACTTTTCTTTTCATTCTAGTTCACAATGAGTTTTTTTTTTTTTATATTTCTTTTCATAACCCCATGCTAATTTTCCACTTCAGTGAATGTAACGCAAAATAAATCAGTCTCTTTCAAATAGGTAAAAAGTTAACCCAGTATTTCTTTTCCCATTAAAAGACACAACAGCTCTCTTAACTATCTTAATTCTTATATATTACAAATTTAAATTTAAATTTCAGCCAGTAACAAAGGTTAACACTCCTCTATCATTCCTGTTTATTTTAGACCACTCTGTTATTTTAGTGATTGCATTATTTTAAATAAAGTTATTAAATGCTATTTCACTGCAGCTTGAAAATGACAAGATAAAGGTAACGGCTTAAAGGACCAGTTATTGCCACCAAGGGCTTAACAGAGGTCAATTTTCTGATGTGGTCACCATATAATACAGTGTACCTCCCTCCTCCGCTGACTATATAGCAAATATAAAAACTTGATATTGACCAGATCCAGAAATGTTATTTGTTCTCTCACTCATTCAAAACATTGAAAATAGTGTCAGTTTGAATACTAAAGGAAAATATATACTTTCTTATAATCAGATTGCTTATGTTTGATACTAAATGCTTCTATTTCCTGAGATCAATAGACTTTGGAGCCAGGATTTTCCTTCACAATGTTGATTTGTAAACATAGAATCAGACTGTGTTGAAAGACCTTTCATACAGATGGGGGTTAAACCTGCAGAGCTACTTATGTACTACCAGAGAGTATAAACTTCGTGATTGTCAGAACATGTGTCTGCCAGATTCCAAATCTTTCTTCCCTGTGTAGAATTAGATGTCATGTCCACACTTTTGTTCTTTGTCTTACTTCCTTTTTTTTGGAGCTGGGTGGAGAAGGGATCCAAGCTGATCACCCCTTCCCTGCAAAGGTAGTCCTTCCTCAGACTGGGTTTGATACAGTAGGCTAAGCAAGAATTACATAAAATGAAAAAAGGAATAATCTATACAAGAAATCCAAATATAATTAAAATACCATATTTCAATAAAATTGAGAGCTATAGTATTGACCAAAGACATTACTAGTGATAAGTTTAGAAGATTTGGAGAGCAATTTTATATTATTTAAATCTAATGATCTATAAATAATAAGAATCTGATGCATTGGTAACTATAACAAGTTTAGAAATGTTTATCTATAGAAGAGAGTAATTTTCACACAAATTCTATGTAAGTGATGGCTCACTGTGTTTTTCTACTCTTTAATATTACTATATTGCTATTATAGAATACAGGGCCAGTGTAGGCCAGTTAGCAAATTGAGCAGAGATAGAGACGCAGTAAGAAGTAAGTGCAGTGATGACAAATCATTTCCGTGGTGCTCAGATGGTAAAGAGTCTGCCTGTAATGCTGGAGACCCAGGGTTCAACCCCTTGGTCAGGAATATCCCCTGGAGAAGGGAATGGCAACCCACTCCAGTATTCTTGCTTGGAGAATGCCATGGACTGGCGGTCTATAGTCCATGGGGTCACAGTGAGTTGGACTCGACTGAGCGACTAACAATTTCACTTTCTACAAAGGAAACCCCAAGGCAGGATCTATCCTTAACAGTGACTGTAGAATACTATATGTGCAAAATAGAAAATAAGAATTACTGATACTTTTAAATGCTTATTGATTTAGTATAATAAATTTTGATAATTATGTGAATTAAAATATATTAATACAATTATATAAATGTTTTTATAAACTAGTTTTAAAAATAATTCAAATTGTCTGTTATATAATCATAGTTGATAAGTGTTCATAATAGGCATAGATCATAGACAGTCTAGTTTCAAAAATATATTGGGTGATCACACAAGGTTTATATATCCAATAGTTACAAAAAGTTTAGTAGAGTCAGGATGCTGAGCAGAAAATCAAGAATATTATCCAAAGGAAGTACAGACTGCAGGAATTGTTTTAGGTTATATTGTCTCAGGAAAAAAATTGTGCTGAAGTTCTAACCCCTGGTGCTTAAGAATGACTTTATTTGGAAATAGGATCATTATCAATGGAATTACGTAAGATAAGGTCATAATGTAGAAGTGTGTGCATGCTAAGATGCTTCTGCTACTGCTGCTGCTAAGTCGCTTCAGTCGTGTCCGACTCTTGGCGACCCCATGGACTGCAGCCTACCAGGCTCCTCCATCCATGGGATTTTCCAGGCAAGAGTACTGGACTGGGGTGCCATTGCCTACTCCGATGCTTCAGTGTGTTCAATTCTTTCAGACCCTATGGACTGTAGCCCACCAGCTCCTCTGTCCATGGAATTCTCCAGGCAAGAATACTAGAGTGTATCTCCATGCCCTCCTTCTAGGGAACCTCCCAACCCAAGGATCAAACCTGAGTCGTTCATCTGCTTCATTGGCAAGCAGGTTCTTTACCACTTCCCTGGTCGCTCAGATCGTAAAGCGTCTGCCTGCAATGTGGGAGACCCGGGTTCGATCCCTGGGTTGGGAAGATCCCCTGGAGAAGGAAATGGCAACCCACTCCAGTACTCTTGCCTGGAAAATTCCATGGACAGAAGAGCCTGGTAGGCTACAGTTCATGGGGTTGCAAAGAGTCGGACAAGACTGAGCGACTTCACTTTCTTTTTTTTTCTTTCTTTACCACTAGCGCCACCTGGGAAGCCCCATAATGTAGTAGGGTGGTCTTCTAATCCAACAGGACAGTGCCCTTATTAAAAAGGTGACCAAATGGCCACATGGAAACAGAGACACACAATGAGAACTCCATGTGACAACAAGTGAAGCTGAAGTCAAGGAATGCAAATATCACCAGCCAAGCACCAGAAACAAGGAAGATACAAGGAAGGATTTTCCTTAGAGGTGTTAAAGGAAGGATGGACCTATGGACACTAGGATTTCAGACCTCCAAACTCTGGAACTGTGAGTCAATGCATTTACATTGTTTTAAGGCATTCAGTTTGTGGTACTTGGTTTTGACAGGTGTAGGAAATTAATACTGAATCTAAAATGCTTTCTCCAGGGAGTGATTAGTTATTCATGAGAAAGTCTAGGTAAGTGAAGATTTTATCGCCATCCTGAAGAATGGTTTCCCTCCAAGCCCTAATCTATCTCCTGAAGGCAGAAGTGGTCTAGCAAAAATGTAGTGTTACCTGATGTGATATTCCTACTGGGATGAGAGAAAGAACAAGGCTAAGGAAATTCTGTTGTATGTATAGTGAGAGAGAGAAAGGGAGAAATTTACATATATGTATAACATCTCTCTCTTTCTGTGTGTGTGTGTGTAGATCCTTAGAACCTTCAGGCCCCAATCATGCAATGAGATTATAAGCATGTAGGTAAAGAACACATCTTGCCAATCGACATCCAATAATCTTACAAATGACTCCAAACACAGTTGCCATTCTTCTGGAGCCATCTGAGAGACCAAAAGTATAAAGCATCTAGATGAGTGAATGAGCCATCAGCAACATGAGTGATAACAAATTTTTGTTTTGAGCCACCAAGTTTTGAGGGTGGTTTGTTACATAGCAATAAATAATCAAAGAAGAAACTGATTTGTGAAACTGGATTGCTGCTATAAAAATGTTTTAAATGAAAACATGAGATTTCCTTGGGAGCAAGCAGCAGGCAGATATTAGACGGGCCTTAGGGAAATTGCTAATGAATACTGGAATGACGGGTAGGAATTTGATCTGAAGCTTGTTTTAAGAAAACAAATGCTTTTTTAGTTGGAAAAATTTATGATATTCAGTTCAGTTCAGTCGCTCAGTCATCTCCAACTCTTTGCAATCCCATGAACCGCAGCATACCAGGCCTCCCTGTCCATCACCAACTCCCAGAGTTTACCCAAACTCATGTCCATTGAGTCGGTGATGCCATCTAACCATCTCATCCTCTGTCGTCCCCTTCGCCTCCTGCCCTCAATCTTTCCCAGCATTAAGGTCTTTTCAAAAAAGTCAGCTCTTCACAATAGGTGGCCAAAATATTGGTTTCAGCTTCATCAGTCCTTCCAATGAACATCCAGGACTGATCTCCTTTAGGATGAACTGGTTGGATATCTTTGCAGTCCAAGGGACTCTCAAGAGTCTTCTCCAACACCACAGTTCAAAAGCATCAATTCTTCAGTGCTCAGCTTTCTTCACCATCCAACTCTCACATCCATACATGACTACTGGAAAAACTATAGCCTTGAGTAGACAGACCTTTATTGACAAAGTAATGTGTCTGCTTTTTAATATGCTGTCTATGTTGGTCATAACTTTCCTTCCAAGGAGTAAGTGTCTTTTAATTTCATGGCTGCAATCACCACCTGCAGTGATTTTCAAGCCCATTCACATGCGTGGTAATGTAGAAATGGAACTCTTCTTTTTTTTTTTTTTTTTTTTTACTGAATTTGTGAATTTGGCTAAGGATTTTCCAGGCAGAACCTTATAATGGTCCACTAATTTATTATTTGGCTGTAAATGATAATGTACAAAAAGAGAAAAAAAGTAAAGAATGCATTGTTCAGTCTCAAAGTAGAATCGAGAAGAAACTTTCTGAGGCAGGATTTGCTGTGTTCAAAAGTAAGATACTTTCTCACCTCTGTCTCTCCCAGGGAAGTACTCTGAAAGTAAGAAAGTTCTTTAAGGCAGTGAATGAATTTAGGGCACAGGTCGTGTTTTCAAGAGTAAGGCTCTGATACCACTGATAAGCCCTCAAAAACATGTAATTCTGTGGCTCATAAACCCTCCTAATTACATAATATCGCCCAAGACCCCAAAGGATATTGCCCTCTTGTACTCTGACCCTCAACCCAAGGTACTGGAAGAGGTCTCTGGGGATGACTTGCTTACTATTGTGAGTTATAAATTTAAGCCCAAAGATTTAAAAATAATTTTACCTACTTTGGACTAAAAGGGAGAGACTTTAAAGTGTAAAGAGACATTCAAAACTCAGGTCTTCAACTTTTATGGGCAAGAAAACTACTCAGGTAAAAGGAAAGAAGTGGGGCTGCCCTGGTGGCTCAATGGTAAAGGATCTTCCTGACAGTGCAGGAGATACGGGTTTGATCCCTGACCCAGGAAAATCCCACATGCCATGTAGCAACTAATCCTGAGCGCTACAGCTATTGAGTCTGTTTCTAGAGCCCAGGAGCCACAACTAGTGAACCCATGTACTGCAACTACTGAAGCTTGGGTGCCCTAGAGCCTGTGCTTGGCAAGAAGAAAAGTCCCTGCAGTGAGAAGTGTACCACAACTAAAGAAATGCTTGTGCAGCAATGAAGACCTTGCACAGTCAAAAATAAATAATTAAATAAATTATTAAAAAAAAAAAGTAAAGAGAAAAAAGCAAGTGAGGGAGGGAAGAAGGGAGAAATAAAAAAAGAAGAGAGAGAGAAAGGAAGGAAAGAAGGAAGAAACAGGGAGGAAAGAGGAGAGGACCTTTTACTATGTGAAATGAAATAGGACTCAGAAAGGAGAGCCCAGAGCTCAGGGGGCAGAGTCAAGATACAAAGAATCCATCCTCACAGAGCAGGACTGGGCTCTAATCAAGGAACTGGTGACATGTGACTGACTGTATTCCAGAAATGTTCTGTGCCTATGACTGTCCACATGACCTGAGCTCTCCTGAGTCTGGAATAGGCATGTCAACTGCAATCATCCTATAGCTCTCCTCTTTGTATGTCAGATACAAGAAAGACAGATACCGTGTCCTTTGGGTTCAGAGTCTTCAGATCAACAGGAATAATAATCCAGATTTAAATCCAAGGAACTGCACCCAAAGATTTTTATTTTCATCTGGAGTTGATTTAAAATGACAAGATCTTGAAACTAAAAACTGAATTTGATATCATAATGTAGTGAAATTGTGGGCATTTTAGGAGGGGTGAGTGTATTTTGAATTTGTGAGAAATGGAAATAGCACATGTCCAGAGGCTGGATTAAGACAGACAGAAATTTCTGGTTCCTCTCCCCACCAAGAGCTGAATCTCATCTTGACCTGTGACTGCTTAACTAGTAGAATGTGTCAAAGTGATGTATCATCTCCAGTTCTAGTACTTAAAGGAAGAGAAACACATGTTCTAGGGTAGACAACTGTTGGGTAAGATGTCCTACTAACCTGAGAACAGTGTCCTGTGAGAGACGAAGATCATCTCATGGAGTAGCCTTGGGGAGAAGGAGAGAGATCCAGCTAGACCTCAGCTCTATCATACAGCACAGCGGTGTTATTCTGTTATCACAGCTGTAACACATTCCCCCAAAGAGTGTCTTTAAGCAATGCAATTTATTATCTTACCATTTTAGAGGTCAAAAGTAAACATTAGTTACAGCAAGCTAACATCAAAATATCAGTAGGGCTGGTTCCTTTTGGAGTCTCTGAGGGCAGAATCTGTTTTCTTGCCTTTCAGAGCATCAAAAGGCTACCTACAATCCCTGGTTCCTGGCCACTTCCTCACAATGACATCACTTCAATCTCTACTTCTTTGTCTCATCTTTTCTTTCTCTGATTTCCTTGCCTCTCTCGTAAGGACCCTTATGATTACATCAAGTCCTTTGGGGTCATCCAGAATATTCTCTTCCATCTCAAGTCCCTTAGATTAATCACAAGTGAAAAGCCCTTTTATCACATATCCACATGTGTGAGGGATAATTATAATATAGACTTTTTTTTGTTAGTGGAGAGGAGTGCTATTCTGTGTATTATATACTACCTGAAGGGTAGTATAAGTATGTAGATATGTTAGTACATAAGCTACCTTGTCTATCCAACTAAGTGAGCCTTCAGATAACTGCAACTTTAGCCACCATCTGACAACAATGACACTACAGATCATAAGAAATACATGAGCTGACTCCAGGCAATCCACAATCAATCCAATGAAAGATTAAAGTTTGGGGTATTTTTTATACAGCAATGCTGCTGCTGCTGCTGCTGCTAAGTCACTTCAGTCGTGTCCAACTCTTAGTGACCCCATGGACTGCAGCCCACCAAGCTCCTCCGTCCATAGGATTTTCCAGGCAAGAGTACTGGAGTGGGTTGCCATTGCCTTCTCCGTTATACAGCAATAGGCAACCATAATTCTACATTTGAGAACAGAATTTTTTCACTAGGTATCAAGGAAGAAAAATAAGGCCATATACTGGGCCCTAGTTGGATTGATAGTGGAAAGCAGTATTCCTGTGAAATTCTCTAAACTGGGGCTTAATACAGTCATTCCCAGACACTATGATAAATCTCTGATGATTATGTAAGGAGAATTTTGGATGAGGCGAAAAAAAGCAGCAATTCATTAAAAAAAAAAAAAAAAAAAAAAAACTGTTAACATATATTCTAAGGATTATTGTTGTTATGCCAAAAATAAAATACTATTGATGTCAATATAGTTCAGTTCAGTCACTCAGTCATGTCTGACTCTTTGTGACCCCATGGACTACAGCACACCAGGCTTCCCTGTCCATCACCAACTCCCAGAGCTTGCTCAAGCTTACGTCCATCAAGCTGATGATGCCATCCAACCATCTCATTCTCTGTCATTCCCTTCTCCTCCTGCCTTCAATCTTTCCCAGCATTGGGGTCTTTTCTAATGAGTCAGTTTTTTGCATCAAGGAATGAATATAAAGCATTACCACGTCTACCTAAATAAGTAAACTATAGATGTCTTCTTTGCCTATATTGAATTATTCCTTCTGAGTGGGAAAGTAACAAAGATGCAGAATATGGAATTTAGGAAACATTATAGATTACCTGGCAGACCACTAACTGTGCTTCACTTGCTATACTTTTCTGCTTTACTTTGTTTATTCACAGTACCAACTGAACATTGTCAAACTTCCACTATGTGTGAAAGAGATTATTCTGAATTTGGTCATGGAACTGCTATAGCTATTGATTTTCCACAAAGAGTTTAGAGATGATATCCTAAATCTCAATGGCAAAGATGTCTGAGGACCTAAACATAGTTTTCATAGTCCAAACATTTGTTCATTTGAGGCAATTCTATGAATTAAACATGAATTGAGAATTTCCACATATTTCAGGTAAAATACTGTTTTCAAAGAGTAAATCATATATATTTAGAGGAAAATATAGCTATGGAGACCTAGAAAATACACAGAAAAAATAGTGCTGAAATTATAACTATCTTATATAGTCTGCATTGTTTTATAATGAAACTAGATCTGTTTCATTATAAAATTAAAAATAAAAAGAACTTGTGGGTTGTTGTAAAAATGTGACATTTTCTTTACATATTCTTTTCTACCTAAGAATTATAAGTAATTTGATAATCCATATGAGCATTGACACCCCTAAACTTCTTCATGCTCTATGACTATCTGGAAGATAATTGTCTATTTAACACCAAAAACTGAAGAAAAAAGGCAGACTTGAATTTTCACATAGGAAGAACATAAACAATATATCTACTGATATATTAAAAAATCCAAATAATAAATATGAAAAAATAATTACTCTTTCATACTTTCATAATGCCTTTATTGTTATTTTTGAGGAAATAATTTATAAGACCTTATAAGAAGATCATTTACTCAGATAATATATTCTTTATTCCAGTTGACTTTCTAATGATTACAGCCATTTTCTTATTTCATAAGTCTGTAGGGATCTTGAAAGATCACTATCTTCATGCAGTTAATGATTTATTTATGTCAGCATTTGTTAAACAAATATTTATTTCCCACCTACAGTGCTTATAGCATGGTGTTATGTAATGACAGCAAAACAAAAATGAATCAGACATGGACTTGATCCCAAAGGAAGAGAACATTAGATGTTCTTAAAAATACCCACAAACATAGATAAAATGAATTATATATACGAAATCCTACTAGATTTAGAAGGGAAAAATTCTTCATAATGGGAGATGATTGGAGGAGAGATGGATTAATTTAGTTTAAAAATCCTATTTGATGTGAATCTGTCCAATAAAAATATTTGTCCACAGCTTATAATTTTTCTCAAGTAATATTTAGGCTTGGAAGGGAATTTGGCAAGAACATTCACACAAAATTCCCTCCACTGAGTTATCATAATGCAGCTGATGTACAAATTAAAAAATAATATGCTGTATAATTTACAAATAAAAGCCTATAATTGAAGGAGTGAACAAATAGAGGTCACCTGATAATAACTAAATAAAGAAAAATTACTGAAGATGGTGAAGAAAGTAGCAGACAGTCTCAATACAAGTGGCATGTATGGTACTGACATATTAGCTTTTGATAGATTTGGGAGAACACACCTGTGTTTTCTCTGTATCTTATTAACAGATAATAAATTAAACAAAACTTTAGCCTTAATTATGGAACCTTTATAAGTGGTGTTTTTTTATTATTATTATCTTTAGAATAGTTTAAAATTGTATTGTAGTATCAAGGCAAGCATTCTTTAGCCAAAAATATCTCACTACTTCATTCCTAAAGTTTTCCTTTAACATTTTTAATAGGGTTATTTAAGGTACATTTATATACAGATAGGGAAATGATTTTTACTCTGCTTTTTCAAAAGTATAGTGAAATATATATTACTCCAAATTGATAATTCTCCCCCCATGCCAACCTACCTAAGTTGATTTGAAATGAAAGGTAAAAGAAATATAAATGACTTCTTTTTCAGAACCTTAAAGAGGTGCAGCTGTTCTAGCTAGAGTAAATTATTATAAATTATTAGTGCCAATCAAAGATGTGATTTCCATCTCCTGATTAAATCTATACAAACGGTCTTCAAACACACAGCTCAGCTGCCACCAAGTGACATATCAATCAAGAAAGACAATACAAGTGAGTGATTGGACTGCAGGCAAAACACAATGGTTTGTGGGTGGCATTTCCTCTCTCATTCAAAGCCCTGTTATTAATCAGAAAATGGGAATGACCATTTCTTGCATGTTGCATTTACTTTTATTGAAACATTAAAATGTTTCAATATGATCATTCTATACCCTACAAACATTGAAACAACAAAGAAAAAGGCTTCAATGACTTTTAAATATGTTTACTTAAGAAAAAATATTATAGGCTTACTGTAAAGCATTCAATAAGTGCGGGTGGGTCAAAATTGCTTTAAAGCAAACAAACCAAAAAAAAAAAAAGGAAGAAAAAAACCCTGCCCAAAACCAAAAACTTAGATCACTTAATTAAACAACAAAAAATGTCAAGCTTCTTTTCACATTTTCTAGACCAGTTTACACCTTTAAGTTGGTTGTCATGTCCAATGGGACTTGATTTCCATCACTAAAGTCAAAAGACTTCAGGCAACAAGACAAATGAAATTTGAAAAATGCTGGCAGGAATGAATTCATAGCTCAAAGAAAAAACTGATTTTAGCAAGTTAAGCAACTATTGGTTCGATCCTTATTTGTAAATATTTTTGAGAAGTCATTACCCCTCAAATATATTTAAGTTTAACAGCATTTATACTTGAAAAGTTTTTGAATATATATTATGTAAAAAATTCAACCAGTTTTAGTATAGTGAATTTTATATCCATTATTGATACATCCATTGTATAATCTCAATATTTAAAAACTTTATTTTAAAACAGAATATTTTATATCTCATTTTGAGAATGACTTAAAACTACCCTCAGAAAAACATTGCCAATATAACAGTATGTAAAACACTTTAAAAATAATTACCAAATGGAAAATTTCCATTCAAATTCATGATTACAAACTACTATTGCTTTTTAAAAAGATAGATACTTTGTGATTTTTTTATGCATAACATACTAAGAGGTCTTAAGCAATATTTATAAAATTGCTTATCACATATATGAAATAAAAATCATGCTACTACTGGAACTAGCTAAGAATTATATTAAGTATTTACTTATATTTACTCATAATAATAACACTTCAAGATAAATCATTTCTCACTTCATACATGAGAAGCCTGTGGTACAATTATTTACAAAGTCATACAGGTAACTAGTTACTACAGTAATTTTTCAAATTACCCATGAATCCATTTTAAACATTGGAAGAGTTCATTGTGATTTATGTAGAAATATGAGAACAAGCAATAAATGGAAATACTTCGGGTTCAGGAAATGCAATTACATTTTTCCTGAGAGTCAGAAAATGCCAACAATACCTTCATAGTATTTTGTGGTCTAAATGGCAAACCACTCCAGTACTCTTGCCTGGAAAACCCCATGGACGGAGGAGCCTGGTAGGCTACAGTCCATGGGGTTGCAAAGAGTTGGACATGACTGAGCGACTTCACTTTCTTTTCTTTCACTTTCTCCACCTACATTTTTTTTTAAATTGGTCTGCAAGATGATCACAGTGAGAATAAGCCAATCCATCCACCACTGACCTATACAACTATTTTCACTTTTTTTATTGTGTTCTGTATATAATAGAGAACACATGTTTAAAGTATCACCAGTTCACCATCCTTCAGTATCATTATTTTGGTACCTCTCTGAAACTACTACATTTTTTTCTTCCAGAGCAACCACTAGGAAGTAGCACTAATGTGAACTTTCAGGTTTTATAGGCCTAGAATACATATAAATTTTTAATAATGTGAGTATGCCCTGTGTTTTGCACATAAATTTTGAAAAGGTGGTTGTGGGTTTTCCACAAAATTACTGCCTTACTAATCAACATTTTAATTTATTTAAATTTTATTTTAAACTCCAAATGATTTAACATTTATTTTTATATAAAATGTCCTCACTACTAACTCTACTAGAGACTTATACTAGAGTATAATCTTAGTACTTAGTATGGAAGATGAATCTTAACCTCAGTTCAGTTCAGTCGCTCAGTCGTTACTGACTCTTTGTGACCCCATGGACTGCAGCATGCCAGGCCTCCCTGTCCATCACCGACTCCCAGAGTTTACCCAAACTCATGTCCGTCGAGTTGGTGATGCTATCCAACCATCTCATCCTCTGTCGCCCCCTTCTCCTCCTGCCCTCAATCTTTCCCAACATCAGGGTCTTTTCAAATGAGTCAGCTCTTCGCATCAGGTGGCCAAAGTATTGGAGTTTCAGCTTCAACATCAGTCCTTCCAGTGAATGCTTAGGACTGATCCTCCTTAGGATGGACTGATTGGATCTCCTTGCAGTCCAAGGGACTCTCAAGAGTCTTCTCCAACACCACAGTTCAAAAGCATCAATTCTTTGGTGCTCAGCTTTCTTCACCGTCCAAATCTCACATCCATACATGACTACTGGAAAAACCATAGCCTTGACTAGATGGACCTTTGTTGGCAAAGTAATGTCTCTGCTTTTTAATAGGCTCTTTAGGTTGGTCATAACATTCCTTCCAAGGAGTAGGCATCTTTTAATTTCATGGCTCCAATCACCAGCTGTAGTGATTTCGGAGCTCCCCAAAAATAAAGTCTGCCACTGTTTACACTGTTTCTCCATCTATTTGCCATGAAGTGACGGGACCGGATCTCATGATCTTAGTTTTCTGAATGTTGAATCTTAACCTACAGATTTTTTTTTAATTTCACCATGCCCAACCTATCGCAATAGTAGACACAGAATAGCACCAAATATTAGCTTATTATTAAAGTACCAATTAGTCTTAAAAGAAATCTTGTAGCCAAAAGAGGTTTACCCTCTGTACCCGTTCCTTTGTATCAGCATTTTTCCGTGTCTTGGGTTAAATAACTTTGGAGATCTAATGGGTTTTTATATGCATCATTTATCTTGTATGTGTGTTGTATGTTCAGTTGTTCAGTCATACCTGACTCTTTGTGACCCCATGGACTGGAGCCCGTCAGGCTCCTCTGCCCATGGGATTTTCCAGGCAAGAATACTGAAGTGGGTTGCCGTTTCCCACTCCAGGGAAGTTTTGTGACTCAGAGATCGAACCCATATGTCCTCCACTGGCATGCAGATTTTTTTACGACTGTGTGATCATTTATTATACAGAAAAATACTTTTACTCAATATTTTGTTTCAAAAAATAAGCATTAAAAGACATCACTCAGGATCTAAATTAGGCTACTATAGTGGTTGTATGGTTATGAAATATTCCCTTCCTTTTCTTATAAGATAATTACATGCATCATCTCATTGATGTCAAACTTGGTCACAAAATACAGTCTGTAGTAAGATGCCAATTCTGGGCAGAAACTTTCACATCTGTTGCTTAGTTCCTGCAAGTTCTCCTTTCTCTGAGCTATGATGTATACAATGGCCCAGACAGGGGCTATTTCTTTAGTTTTAGCCTCCAAATAGAGATGAGCCATAGCAGAACCACTGCTTGTGATCCAGGAGACACAAATCTTTTTTTGTTGGAAGCCCTCAAGTTTTTGTGGCTGTTTGGGGCCATCACCCTAGCATAAACTGACAGATAGAGTCAAAAGAAACATTTTATTTGAAAGTTGTTATTTTCCATAGTTGCATGAATTTTACATTATATTAATAACAAAATAGCATTTGGTTACATTAATCAACACAGCAATACATATTTGAGTGCCTACTACATATTAATACAAGCAACTGGAATAAATATTTAAATTATACAAAATCTGTAAACAAACTGGGTTGCATACAGGACCTAACATTATGGTTTATGTGATAAAGAAGGAACATGAATTATAAGAAATTCTACAGGCAATTCATGATTCTTGTCAAGTGAGTTCAGAAAAGGGAGAGTCCTCATGCATTGTAGAGTAAGCAAGTATTACTGAACAATGTGGAAAGTTGTGCATGTGGGCTGCGTTGTTTCAGTCATGTCCAACTCTTTGCAATCCTCTGGACTGTAGCCTGCCAGGCTCTGCTGTCCATGGGATTCTCCAGGCAAGAAAACTGGGTTGGTTTGCAATACCCTCCTCCAGGAGAGCTTCCCAACCCAGAGATTGAACCCAGGTCTTTTATATCTCCTGCATGGGCAGGTTGGTTCTTTACCACTATCGCCACCTGGGGTTAAATTTTAGAGGGGAGCCTGGATAGCAAAGTGAAGGATTCCCTGTTAGCTCAGCTGGTAAAGAATCTGCCTGCAATGCAGGAGACCCAGGTTCCATTCCTAGGTCAGGAAGACGCGCTGGAGAATGGATAGGCTACCAAATCCAATATTCTGGGCTTCCCTTGTAGCTCAGCTGGTAAAGAATCCATCTGCAATGTGGGAGACTTGGGTCCCATCCCTGGGTCAACAAAAGTGAAGAAAGGCACAGATACAAGCAAAAGGTATGATCAGAATTAAACTTAGGGTTTCTTTGTACCTATAGTAGAATATAAGACTGAAAACTTGATCTTTTGGATCTTTGTTTCCCTATATGTTCTACCACAGAACACTTTTCAACAAAATAAATGTGCCCCATAATTATGGTTCTACACTCAAATTTGGGTAGGAAATCTCCTAAGGAAACAATGACCACTTTTTTTTTTTTTTTATAAATTTATTTATTTTAGTTGGGGGCTAATTACTTTACAATATTGTAATAGTTTTTGCCATACATTGACATGAATCAGCCATGGGTTTACATGTGTTCCCCTTCCTGGACCCCCCACCCACCTCCCTCCCCATCCCATCCCTCTGGGTCATCCCATTGCCTCGGCCCTGAGCCCTTATCTCATGCATCGAACATGGAATGGTGTTCTGTTTCACATATGATAATATACATGTTTCAATGCTATTCTCCCAGAATGTCCCACCCTCACCTTCTCCCTCAGAGTCCATAAAATTGTTCTATGCATCTGTGTCTCTTATTCTGTCTCGCATATAGGGTTATCGTTACCATCTTTCAAATTCCATATATATGCATTAGTATACTGTATTGTTGTTTTTCTTTCTGGCTTACTTCACTCCGTATAATGGGCTCCAGTTTCATCCATCTCAGTGGCCACAATGACCACTTTTATTCACACTGAGTTTCTTGAAGAATTCAGTGCACTGATACACACTGTCAATCTCCACTATGAGATAAAATTTACAGTTTTTCCTAAAATTAAATGGCCACAAAACAACTCCTTTACATCATGTCTTTATTAATATTTGAAACACACTACTTGAAATTCAACTCAGGAAATTATTGTGTCATAGCTGTCAATACCATACAAAGTAAGGGCAATTAAATGCTTAATTCTCTACAGTATTGGATTGCATATTTTTCAAGTACGAGTAGTCTTTAAATAACAAGTTTCATGAGCCTCCATAAAAGAGTAACTGTACTAGGTGGGTGATTTAAAGTATTCACAGGTGAGTTGAAATTCCTGGCTTCAAATTCCAATTTCCTATTTACTTACAAGGCATGTGAGTCTGTACAAATTATTTAACTTATTTTAATTTCATCTTCTCAGTTGCAAATTGAAGATAGCAATTCTGTATCTCATTCTTGTCTGTGTATTTGTATGTCAAGGTGTCCATGTGTTTGAATGGGTGTATGTGTGGTTATGCAAGGGTGTTTGAGAGAGGAATAAATTGAATTAGTCTATGGAAAGCTGACTGGCACAAAATTGAAAAAAATACTAGTGTGGGTTACTGAAAAATATGTGAAGTCTCTCATACTAAAAATTGACTAGTATTTGAAATTTATATTTAATTAACAGTGTCACACACATTTGGAGAATAGTAGTGCCTATTTGTATAACTCTGTATTTAGTGTAGCCTCCATTTGTGGTGTATACATGGATTTACAATTCCTTGTAACACACTGTAGAGTGGCTGTTCTAGAAGCCACAGAATTACTGAAGACTTTCGAAGAGAGGAATGACAGAAAGAAAGGTGTATTTAAGAAGATAAATTTTGTGGAAAGAATGTAGAAAGGAACCAAGCTATAAGAGAAAGTTGGCAAAAAGATCAGTGAAAAGACTATACTGTTCCTCAGGCGTTGTTGAGCATGTAAGCATTATTTCACTACAAAGTCAATAAGTGATTTTGAGGCAAGAATTTTATCATATGCTTTAAATAAAATGCTCAAATAGCTTCAGCATAATGGAATAAATCAAATGAAAGACAACTCTACAAAGGAACACAAATAGAGAGATAAAAATTATGAAGTGTATGATTCTTGATACCTGAAACTAATGCTAAAACTATTTTTCACTGCCACCATGAAGTCCTGTTGCTGCTGGAGTCCTGTGATCATGGGTGGCCTGTATTGGGCCAATGACATAATTCTGACATGGAGTGAAAGATGAGGAGAGGTGAATAAGTCCAAGACTAGCACATGTTCCTGACTAATCACTTGTATAAATTTCAATCCAAGTCATTGAAGTACTGTTTATATTTAAATAACAATTAAAATACAGGGTATGTACACCATGGTGTGTGGTGGTTTAGTCGCTAAGTCGTATCTGATCTGGCAACCCCATGGACTATATAGCCCACCAGGGTCCTCTGTCCACAGGATTTCTGAGACAAGAATACTGGAGTGGGTTACCATTTCCTTCTCCAGGAGACCTTCCTGACTCAGGGATAGAACCTGGGTCTCCTGCATTGCAGGCAGATTATCTACTGAGCCATCATACACGCAAGCCTATGTATACCATACCTGCATTTATTTAGTATTTTCACAAAGCATCTTCTAAAGCAGATGACTTGGTACAATGCCAGTTTTCATCTGGGAATAAAGAAAAGTCTATGGTTGACTTGTATGGATTTTTGCAGAATTAAGGAATGGAATCAGAGAATACATAGAAATTCAAAGGAATTCATAGTAAACAAAATTTAGATATATAATGTAGAAATTTTAACAACCTCTCAGAGAAGAGACAAAATAACGTTTATTGTAGTATTGCTAAATCCCAGGTTTGTTACTTATTAGATAGAGCAGTCTATTTTAATTGCATTTTATTAAGATAATTTAAATTCCAGGGTATTCTCTGCTGAAAAAAGAAGGAAAATTAAGAATAGCACTAAGGAAGAGAAGTCCTTTGTATTTGCAGACACTTGTTGAACTAATAATCATAAATTTTAAATTAAAGAATTAAATTTAAATTATAAAATATTTGGAAGAATTGCAATTTTATCCTAAATTCTTGTTATGAAAAATAAATACATCTGCTGCCCATATGTTATTTTAGTGCATTCAACTTTATTTGATAACATGTTTTCAATTATTTCTATTATATCAAAATAACAGTCTTTGCTAACAATGCATCTCACTGAAGTTAAATATAGCATTTGTTTTAGGAACTCGTGTGTATGAGCCATGAATTTTCTTGAGTTACTTCAAGTTGGAGGGCATAATGCACCTACAGAGGAACCAAAATATCACCACATTATATTTCAGAATGAAAGAAATTCTAGTAGCTAGAACTAGGCCTTGTTGAAAATGAAGATGGTCTGGAATACAATACAAAGCAAAACTGGAGGCCCATTTTCAATAAGGTCTCTTCAACATTCATGCATCAATATTAATGGTGCTATTTTATGAACAATTTTTCATAAATTTATTCTTCCTCATCAGCCTTTTCCCTATATTGGTCCACATCATATTATCAAGTGTATTCTCAAATATTCAGTTACTTTTGTTTAGCCACTAGGTTGTGTCTGAGTCTTTGCAACCCCATGGACTGTAGTCTGAAAGGCTCCTCTGTCCACGGGGTTTTCCAAGCAAGAATAATGGAGTGGGTTGCCATTTCCTTCTCCACAGGATCTTCCTAACCCAGGGATTTACCCCACATCTCCTGCATTGACAGGCATTGGAAGGTGGATTCTTTAGTATTAAGCCACCAGAGAAGCCCTATAATACATAAATATTGTTTAGAACTAAGTGGGTTTGTAGAATAACATGTGAACACATGATTCTATCAACTAGTTGTGATAGAACAAAATTCCTTAAATTGAATTATAGTTATTGCATATTCCATAACTGACATGCCATGTATATGGTTTCAGGAAGGTAATAAAAAGACAATCTGTTCCTTATTATACAATACTATATTTCTAATACTCCCTGACAATTTGATGTATTTCATTAGAAAATTTTTATTTCCACTAGAAATATACTTGTTAAAAACTAGCATAACATTTTCTTTAATGTTACTTTTTTATTACAAAAAAAACCCGAGACAAATTATTTCATTAAGAAATTTCAGCACAACTAATAAAGTGAATATTTCAGAATTTTAAACCTTAGTGTAGTAACAAAAAGTATACACTCCATCATCCATATCTGACTTCACATTCTCTCCAGTAAAGAAAGAAAGAACAGATGGTTTTTTCTTTGGTTTTAGCACTAGAAACAGGAAAAGCTCTCAGAATATTTAATGTAGTTTCTTTAATTCTAGGCATAAAGAAATAAGGTAGTCTAATGCTTTTAAACTAGTAAGAACCTGCAAACATTAAAAAAAGAAAAAAGAACTCACTTGAATTCTTTCTAATATTAAATTCATGCACAAAATCTAAATGAACATAATCATCAACTAAAGAACAGCAATGGTAAGGCAGCAACTGCACTCCTGGGTATATACCCAGAGATAATCATATTTCAAAAAGATACATCCATCCCAGTGTTCATTGCAGCACTATTTACAACAGCTAGGACATGGAAGTAACCTAAATGTACATCAATAGAGGAATGGATAAAAAGGATGAGGTACATATATACAATGAAATATTATTCAGCCATAAACAGGAATAAAATTGTGTCGTTTGCAGACACATGGATGAACCTAGAGACTGCCAGAGTGAAATAAGTCAAAAAGAGAAAAATAAATATCATATATTAAAACATACATGTGGAATCTAGAAAAATTATCAAGACAATCATATTTGCCAAACAGAAATAGGGACACAGATGTAGAGAACAAATGGGTGCATATATTTTGGAGAAGAAGTGAAATGAATCGGGAGGTTGGGATTGACATAGAAACACTACTATTTATAAAATAGATAACTAATGAGAACCTACTGTATAGCACAGGGAACCTGGTGTTCTGTGGTGACCTAAAGCAACTATAAGTGTAAAGCAACTAGATGGCAATAATAATATATATATATAACAAGAGAGAGATGGTAATGGTAGAAAGCAATGGAGTCCATTAAATGCTATTTTTATATATATTTTTAATAACAATCACTCAAAAATAGTTGTTTATCACGTATTTTGTTCCAGACACTGAGTCAAGCATTTGGTGTATGTTATCCTTTTCAAGTCTCAGAACAATTTTTGAGGTTGTTAGTTACCTAATTTCACAGATGAGGAAACTAAGACTCAGGCATGTCTCACTTGCTAATGTCATGAACTAGTTGGTATGTGAAGCCGAGGTTCAAAGTGGAACCCATTGCCAAAGCTAGTTAGCTCTCCATCATTATTTATTATTCTTGAGAAAAATTGGTAGACATAGTGAGGAGTTTATAAACTTAAGTCTTTGTCCTACCTTGTAAGAATTCAATATGTGCTGAAGAAGTAAGAAAGGGCAACAAACTAGAATCTCTCACATGACAAACTGTATACTCTGAATATGAGGACTAGAGATAGATGTTTAATGTGGTTTAGGGCAGTTTAATAAATGTAACAGTTGTTTCTTTTCATTTTCTTTTGCCTAAGTCTACACATCAAATAAAAATGTTCCTGGCTTTCAGGAAGCACTGTTTATAAATCTTATTGATAAGAATTAATTGAATTTAATTGCCTAATAAAAAGAAACAGATAATCCTAGCAGCTGTAAGATAATCCTACGGACATTTACTTTTTATTGAGAAATCTCTCTGTTCCATCTTGGACTCCACACACATATAAACTATATGGTGCATCACATATAATGCTGGTGGTTTAGTTCCTAAGTTGTGTCTGACTCTTGTGACCCCATGGTCTGTAGCCTTCCAGGCTCTTCTGTCCATGGGATTCTCCAGGCAAGAATACTGGAGTGGGTTTCCATTTCCTTCTCCAGGGGATCTTCCCAACCCAGGAATTGAACCTGGGTCACCTGCATTGCAGGCAGATTCTTTACTGTCTGAGCTAGGAGGGAAGCTCTTCATATATAATAAGCATGCAATAATCCTCATAGTATGGATTCTGGGAATTGAGGGGAGACCAAAAGAGGAGAAAACTCCATTGTCAATCATTCTTTAAAAACAAAGAATGAAAGATTAGATTGTGGTACTTAACTCCTGTGCTTTTCAGAGCCTTTTAAAAGATGCACAATGATATTTTCCAATATCATATAAATGCTTTTCTTATGAGAAATTAGAGAAAAATGGGCCTGTGGGCTTAAAAAAGTATGGTAAGGATATTAGTATGTTAGGTTATACTGTTGTTGCCCAATATTCTATGTGTGTGTTGCTTGTTTTGATTTCTTTGTCTTCCACTGAGCTATGTGGAATTACAATTGGTTCTTGTGGACACAGGATCTAGAGCTTTATAGAGCAAGTCATACACTCATCACCAGTCCCCACACAAGACAATAGGGTATTGCAGCGGCAAGCAAGAGGTTCCTAGAAGAGGATGGCTTGAGATTAAAGTTAGTTTTGCAATTTCAACGACCAATTCCATTAAGGAGTTCTCCTTTCACTGACAAATTTAGGAACACTCTTGTCAAGGAAGGTAGAAATGTTTTTACTTTTAAAAATGACCAGTGTTAACAAAAAAAAAAAAAATGACCAGTGTTTTCTGGAAGATGAGAGTTTCACAAAATTAATTTTTTTGGATATGGTTTTATCAAAGTCAGTTTGAAATTTTCATTAATGCAAGAGACACATTATGTAATATTTTCAGTGTTGTAGTGTTAGGTAGTTAGAATAGTAAAAAATAGTATAGAATGGCAGTGGCTAAAAGACAAAGAAGAGAAAAAAGTCCACAAAAATAGAACAAAGGAAGGTCCAAGGACCAGAGTGAGAACCTCAAGTAAAACAAACAGCCCTCCTGGCTAGCCCAATTTACATAGGGCAGGCTCAGGGGAGTAGAAAAAACATAAAAAGAGGAGCCAAAATTGAGCCAGGGGCTTCTCTTCTCTTTGCGTCTTTTGGGTCCACCTGCCCTCATGCCTCAAGAATGTATTTTCCTTTGTTTGCCAGATAAAACTGAGCTGTGACACAGAACTGTAACACTAATCCATCCGTCGCTTCAAACTTTTGCTGCCGTGAGACAGAACCAAAGAAATTACAAACTCCCCCAATATCTATGGTGCCGTGATTCAGATTTAACCTGGCTGAAACAACCTCAGCTTGGCCCCCATGAGGCAGAGGCCAAGCATAGCAGAAGCCCAACTCAGCAAAAGCTCTGGCAGTGGGAGCTGAACACGAAGAAAACCAATGCAATGGAAGTGACAAGAAGCCCAGCGTGCTGGAACCTGGGACAGAAAAAAAAAAAAAAAACCTCAGAAGAAAGCTCACGCAGTTCAGTCCCAGATTCCAGAAGACCTCCAGTTGAGGTAGGAAGTCCTCACCTCTATGGCTGGAAGGACATATGGCTAACAAAATCTTAATTCTTTTACAATCTCTCATTTCTTGTTCCTTGAACCCCCCATGAACAGGCGAGCTGCAGTAGTGCAATTGAGGGACTCTGGCAGGGGTTACTTAGTGCTGTTGCCCAAGCGGGTGGGAGTTCTTCTGTCCTTAATCTTCTTTGTGCCAAGGATCAGGCCAATGAAAACTGTGAGCACAGGTCAGGTATTTAGCAGATTTTCCAGCAAGTTATGAAAGGGATTCCTCGGCACATTTTTTCCACTACTTTTTCCTCCTGTCCTTCAGGTCCTCTCTCCTGGGACTTGAGCCTGGCCAAAATCCATGGTGCCTGGCTTCAGGACCTAATGAAGTTCAGACTCTTGATGTCTCACTGCAAAAATCTAGTGAGAGACACAGTGATCCGTAAGAGGTGGATTTGTTTGGATTCAGAGAGAAGCACAAATCAAGAGTGTGGGCCATCACAGAGGGGAATGGCCACGGAATTCACATTGTGGTTAGTTTTCGAGGGCTGGGTGATATCATACGTTAATGAGTGGGAGGACCATTTCAACAATTGGGGAACCACCCAATCCTCTGTCTTTTGACAGTGCCTTGGAACTATATTGGCACCTCTGGGTGTATCATTTAGCTTGCAGATTGAGGATCAATGTTTAGTTGAATTTGACTTGTCATCTTGGACCCATTTGATTTTAATTGGTTTATGCTATGCCCTTGGGCTGTGTCTTTCTTTCAAAAGTTATGTCCTGCTCCCTTCCCTCCTGTTTTATGCTCTTCTCCTGAGCCCTGTCTAGGCCCACAATGTTGCGTTTACAATCTTCTTGAGGGACAACCAGAAAATAACTGGCCCTTGGAGAGGGGGGAATGCTGTATAATATCTAGTCCCTCTAGATATTCAGGCCTTCATCTTCCATGTTTCCTACAACATGGGCCACTGCAGCATCTCTCAGTGAACCTGCTAGGACGGGTGACAGAAACACAATGCCTGCTAGAAGTCCATCTGTTGGTGGCATCCCTTCAAGAGCAATTGGGCTTCCAGGGATAGTGTTTGCCACTTTGAGAGTTAGCTCTGCAGGCCATTTGGGCCCAAACCCTTGCCACCCTTCTTCAAAAGTTACAAACAGAGCCCCACATCAAATCTCCACTTCACTTTTATGGAACATCTGGTTTGTTGCCTCTTATCAACTTGTTCTTAAGCCACTTACTAACTCCTACAACCAGGACCCTGCCCCTTATAGGCAATACTGCTCCACCTCACTTATTATTAAAACACTCTTAATGCTCCTAACAGGAGCAGATAACCCACTCCTTTGTCATTACTTCTGTTATTACCTAGAGTGGGTCTATGACAATGAAATGTTTACCATTGGAGACACCCTAGGAAGTGAAAGACTAGAGGAGTAAATCAATGACTTACATTCCCTCAGTGCAATAAGAGGATAAAGCTTATGGCTGTTTCCCCAGGTTTCCAGTCTTAGGGCACAGACTTGGATTGCTTTACATCATGATATCTATTCCTATCCTCTGGTAGACAAACCAGAAAAGAGTTAAGATTACAATCCCTTAATCCTACCCAGCACTAGTCATGCTGGAGACCTTGCAGGCACCCAACTCCAGCCCCAGGGTCCCAGGAAGTTGACCTGCCTCAACCTGACTAGGGATCTGGCCCTTGAAAGCTTGTCACGCCTCAACCTGTTTGGGGATCTGCCAGTCCAGGAGTCCCAGGAGGTTGACATGCCTTGACCTGCCCAGTGACCCAATTCTCAGGAGGCCGACCTGACTCGACCTGCCCAGGAACTTGATCTCCAGGAGGCTGTCACACATCAGCCTGCCTGGGAATCTGCACTCTGACCCAGGGACGCCTGGCTCTCAGGTTGCAACAGTACTAGGTAGGATAAGCTTCAAACAGACTCAATCCTAAGGAAGTCCCCCTATGGAAATAGAAGGAGGCCTATTAGTTTGTTTTTTTTTTCCTTTTTTCTTTTCCTCCCTGTCATCACTGTCTTTCAGATGGGAAATAACCAATCCACTTCCCTACAGAGGCTCTTGAGATGCATCCTTGATAACTGGAAGCTATTCAATCTTTAAAATTATTTTGTGCCACTGCGTGGCTACCATATCCTCTGGGGGCAAGGGACACTGGCCTAAGGATGGGAGTTTAAATTACAGTACCATCCTACAGCTAGACTTATTCTGAAAAAGACAAGGGAAATGGACAGAGATCCCCTATGTCCAAATTTTCTTCCGACTAAGAGATATGAAGGAACTTTGTCTTAAGCATGGAATTGTTGTAGGCCCTAAAAGTGAGCCTACTAGGCAAATGGTGTTAGGCACAGAAAAACAAGAGAAGGAAGCCCCCCGTGAAGGCTCACCTCCCATGGCTCCCGAGTTGCCTGGTGCTCCTTCCTTGTATTCAAACATGTCCCCCTATCTGGGAGCATCCTCTCCACAAAATGTAATTCGAGTATGTCCCTTAGTTGAAACCGGAGGAGAATTCAGACCAACCCGGGTCCATAAGCCCTTCTCCCTCTTAAAACTAATACAGATCAAACAAGACCTGGGAAGCTATCCAGATGACCCAGGCAAATATATAGATACATTCCAACACATTACCTTGGCCTTTGACTTGACATGGAAGGACATCATAGTCATATTCAACCAAACTTTATCTGACACTGAGCATGCCAAGGTCTTAAAGGAAGCCCAAAGGTATGCTGTGGGGCTTCACATGTCAAGCAATAAATACCCAGTAGGGAAAACTGTGGTCTCTTCCTCAGATCCTAATTGGAATTACAATGACCCTGAGCACATCTGGGAAAGGGATAATTTTCTGATCTGCGTAAAGGCAGGACTAAAAGCATCCCATATTGTTCAGGTCTCAGCGGTAACTCAGGAGCCCAACACGAACCCCATTGCCTTTCTGAAAAGGCTAAAAGAGGCCCTCCAAAAGTTTACCAATCTGGACTTAAACTCTTATGAGTGACATGTTATTTTAAAAGACAAATTCCTGCCCAATGTGCATCAGACATCAGGATAAAGTTACAACAGCTACAGCAGCAGGACCCTGTTGCCTCTTTAGATGAGATGGTCCAGACACCCACCAATACCTTTTATCAAAGAGAATAGAAGAGGGAAGCCAAGACCCAGGAAAAGGAGAAAAGGAAAGAGACAAAGCATGCCCAGACGCTGGCTGCCCTGCAGGAAAGCCCTGTGGCAAACCCTGAGTCCTTGAAGGACAAGGCATGAGACAAATGCCTAATCTGTAGACAGGCAGGGCATTGGGCAAAGACTGTCCCAATAGTGACAAGTCTCTTAAAATGGTTTGCTAAAAATGCTATCAGTTGGGACGTTGTGTGGCACTCTGTCCTCAGGATCCAAGAGCCTCAAGGTCAAGTGCCAAGCCTTCCCTCATGATAGTTCAACATGACTGAAGCAGCCCGCTCCAGCCAGCCCACCTGTCACAGATAACCATCACGGGGCTGGAGCCAAGGATGCAATTGGATGTGGCAGGTAGGTCCGAGAATTTCTTGATTGACACAGGAGCTATCTACTCTATCCTGACCTCCTACTCCGGAGCCTTCTTCTCCCAAACCTGTGCCATTTTGGGTGCTACAGTTACAAAAAGATTCACCTGAGCACTTCTTTGTTGCTGGGATGGACAAATATTTTCCCACCAGTTTCTGGTGATCCCTGAGTGTCCTATTCCCTTATTAGGAAGAGATATACTCACTAAACTGGGAACTACTCTTGTGTTGGGAAGCTTTTCAGCCCCTAGAGCCCTACAGCTTCTGGTTACTACTGAAGAACCCATTACACCTCCTCCAATAGGGAAGGACCAAAAACTATGGGAGGACAAAGTTAACCCCCAGGTGTGGGACCAGGGGACTCCTGGATGAGCCCACCAAGCTGAAATGGTTGTCATTGTCCTCCAAGATCCCACTCGGTTTCAAAACCAGAAAAAATACTCCCTCAGAAGAGAAGCTCAGGAAGGATACAGCCTCTAATAAATAAATTCCCTGCCTGTGGGCTATTGGTCCCCAACAACTTGCCATGTAACATCCTGATCCTCCCTGTAAAGAAAAAGGACAGGACCTGGTGAATGGTTCAAGATCTCCAGATCATAAATGAATCTGTAGTCCCCCTCTATCCCACAGTACCCAATCCCTATGTAATCTTGGGAGAAATCCCGCCCAGTGCCAAGTGGTTTACAGTTCTGGATCTCAAAGATGCATTCTTTTGCATACAACTAGCTAAAGAATCCCATTATCTTTTTGACTTTGAGGGGGAGGCTCCAGAAGAAAAACACCAACAGATGACTTGGACAGTATTACCTCAGGGGTTCAGAGATAGCCCCCACTTATTTGGGCAGGCTCTTAGCTGGGATCTCCTAGATCTGGACCTGAGACCTAATGGGAAAATATTACAATACACAGATGACATACTAATCTGCTCTCCAGAAGAGAAAAATACCCAACAACATGCAATTCAGGTTCTAAACTTTTTGGCAGAGAGTGGGTATAAAGTCTCCCATGTTAAGGCACAGATGGTCGAGACAGAGGTCACTTACCTGGGAGTTCAGATTACACAAGGGTCCAAGAGGCTGTCCTCTGATCAAGTACAAGGAATCCTCCAGTTGCCTTCCCCCACGACTCGAAAACAAATGCAAGCTCTCCTGGGGCTAAATGGGTATTGCAGACTCTGGATACTCAACTACAGTCTAATTTCCCAGCCCTTATATGAAAGCTTGAAGGGACAGGATGATTCAATCCCACTGATGTGGGGACCTCCTCAAAAGAAGGCAGAGGCTACACTAAAATAAGCTTTAACTCAAGTACCTGACTTGAGGTTGCCAGAGCCAGAAAAAGCATTCCAACTTTATGTCCATGAAAAGGAAGGAATAGCTTTGGGAGTGTTGACTCAAAGGTTGGAACCTGAGCCTCAGCCTGTAGTTTACTTATCCTAGAGGCTTGACCCAATCACCCAAGACTGGCCTCCCTGCCTTCGAAATCTTGCAGTTATTTCAATCCTGATAGAAGATGCTTTAAAACTCTCTTTATGGGACAAGCTAACTATTTTTACCAGCGACCAACTGAAAAAACTCCAAAATGGGTGAGGCCATTAATGGATGTCTGATCAAAGAATCCTCAGATATCAAGTAGTGCTGATAGAAAATCCAGGTCTGACTATATCTGCTTGTGAGGTTCTTAACCCTGCCAACATTCTGCCTACCCCAGAGGGCTCTCTCCCCTTTCACTCTTGCCTAAAAGTCTTGGACCAGTAGACAAAAACCTGAGAGGGATTGTCAGAAGATCCTCCCAATCCTGAAGAAAATGGGTACACTGACGGAAGCAGCTTTCTCTTGGATGGAAAAAGAAAAGCCAGATAAGCAGTAGTCTCCAATTTTGAGACCACAGAGGCTAAACCTTTGTCACCAGGTACTTCAGCCCAGTTAGGTGAGCTCATAGCCCTGACTCGAGCTTTAGAGCTGGGAAAAGGAAAAAGAGTAGCCATTTACACTGACTCCAAGTATACCTTTCTGGTGCTACATGCACATGCTGCTATTTGGAAAAAGGCCACTTGACCACCTGTGCATCCCCATTCAAATATGGTGATAAAATCCTTAGACTCTTGGAGGCAGTATATCTGCCCACCGAGGTGGGCAGAGAGATAATTTGGCTGAGGAGGGGATAAAAAAAACAGGTCCATGAAATCATTCCGAGTTTTGGTCTGCCTAGGTCATTACAAAGTGACAATGGGACATCATTGACTTCTAAGGTCACCCAAGGGGTCTCTAAATCATTGGGCATTACACATTATCTCCATTGTGCCTGGAGGCCTCAGTCTTTAGGAAAAGTAGAAAGAGCCAATCAATTCTTAAAATCAGCAATAAAAAAGACAGAAGACCTCCCTGGGATAGAAGGAGGCTTTACCAATAGTTCTCCTCTGCACCTGTATTGCCTCTAAGGAACAGGTTGGTCTTAGTCCATATGAGATACTATATGGGAAACATTTTGTTTATGTCAACAACCTCTTCCTAGATCCAGAGGCTCAGACTCTCCAGTATTATATCATGACCATTGGACGATTCTAACAGAATATACACATGTTGGGTGTCAACCAGGACCCAAAAGATTCTAAAGAGTCACCACTATATGCTCCAGGGGCTCAAGTCCTAATTAAGTCTGGAATGATGCATCCCCAAAGGCTTAACTCCAGCCCACATGGAAGGGCCCCTACCTTGTAATACTTTCTACCCCCACAGTAGTCAAGGTACCAGAACACAACGCCTGGATACACTACTCACAAGTCAAGCCATGGAAGAAAACAGAAGAGAACACTCAATACACCTGCGAGCCCCTGGGAGATCTCAGATACCTATTCAGGACTACAAGCGAGTGCCATTCTACTGAATGCCCCAAAAATCTAAATTCTGGGGATAAGATTTCTCAGGATAACTCTAAAGAGCCAACACAGCTTGAAAGGGGTTGTACTCCAAAACGGACAGGAGATAGAGCTCCTGATCCCTGAACAAGGAGGGGCTTGAGCTATCTTGAATGAGACGTGTTGTTTCTGGGTAAATACCTTTAGCTAAATTAAAAAAGTCTCATAATCCTCAAGAAAAACATTCAGATCTTACTGTATCTCAAAGAATGAAATGGAGAATTCTCAGGGTAGCTACAATCTCTTTTGGGGGGATCCTTCTCCTGGTGAGGGGAAATAATGTGATGCACTGGAGAAGGGAATGGCAAACCACTTCAGTATTCTTGCTTTGAGAACCCCATGCACAGTATGGAAAGGCAAAAAGATAGGACACTGAAAGATAAACTCCCCAGGTCGGTAGGTGCCCAATATGCTACTGGAGATCAGTGGAGAAATAACTCCAGAAAGAATGATGGGATGGAGCCAAAACAAAAACAATACCCAGTTGTGGATGTGACTGGTGATAGAAGCAAAGTCCTATGTTGTAAAGAGCAATATTGCATGGGAACCTGGAATGTTAGGTCCATGAATCAAGGCAAATTGGAAGTGGTCAAACAGGAGATGGCAAGAGTGAACGTCAACATTTTAGGAATCAGCGAACTAAGATGGACTGGAATGGATGAATTTAACTCAGATGACCATTATATCTTCTACTGTGGGCAAGAATCCCTTAGAAGAAATGGAGTAGCCATCATGGTCAACAAAAGATTCCAAAATGCAGTACTTGGATGCAATCTCAAAAACGACAGAATGATCTCTGTTTGTTTCCAAAGCAAACCATTCAAAATCACGGTAATCCAAGTCTATGCCCAAACCAGGAACACTGAAGAAGCTGAACTTGAACGGTTCTATGAAGACCTACAAGACCTTTTAGAACTAACACCCAAAAAAGATGTCCTTTTCATTATAGAGGACTGGAATGCAAAAGTTGGAAGTCAGGAAACACCTGAAGTAACAGGCAAATTTGGCCTTGAAGTACAGAATGAAGCAGGGCAAAGGCTAATAGAGTTTTGCCAAGAGAACGCACTGGTCATAGCAAACACCCTCTTCCAGCAACACAAGGGAAGACTCTACACATGGACATCACCAGATGGTCAATACTGAAATCAGATTGATTTTATTTTTTGCAGCAAAAACAAGACTGGGAGTGGACTGTGGCTCAGATCATGAACTCCTTATTGCCAAATTTAGACTTAAATTGAAGAAAGTAGGGAAAACCACTAGACCATTCAGGTAAAACCTAAATCAAATCATTTATGATTATAGAGTGGAAGTGACAAAAAGATTTAAGGGACTAGATCTGATAGACAATGCCTGATGAACTATGGACCGAGGTTCGTGACATTGTACAGGAGACAGGGATCAAGATCATCCCCATGGAAAAGAAGAGCAGAAAAGCAAAATGGCTGTCTGAGGAGGCCTTATAAATAGCTGTGAAAAGAAAAGAAGCAAAAAGCAAAGGAGAAAAGGAAAGATATTCCCATCTGAACGCAGAGTTCCAAAGAAGAGCAAGGAGAGATAAGAAAGTCTTCCTCAGCGATCAATGCAAAGAAATAGAGAAAAACAACAGAATGGGAAAGACTAGAGAACTCTTCAAGAAAATTAGAGATACCAAGGGAACAATTTCATGCAAAGATAGGCTCAATAAAGGACAGAAATTGTATGGACCTAACAGAAGCAGAAGGTATTAAGAAGAGGTGGCAAGAATACACAGAAGAACAGTACAAAAAACATCTTCAAGACCCAGATAATCATGATGGTGTGATCACTCACCTAGAGCCAGACATCCGGGAATGTGAAGTCAAGGGGGCCTTAGAAAGCATCACTACGAACAAAGCTAGTGGAGGTGATGGAATTCCAGTTGAGCTATTTCAAATCCTGAAAGATGATGCTGTGAAAGTGCTACACTCAATATGCTAGCAAATCTGGAAAACTCAGCAGTGACCACAGGACTGGAAAAAGTCAGTTTTCATTCCAATCCCAAAGAAAGGCAATGCCAAAGAATGCTCAAACTACCGCACAATTGCTCTCATCTCACACGCTAGTAAAGTAATGCTCAAAATTCTCCAAGTCAGACCTCAGCAATACGTGAACCATGAACTTCCAGTTGTTCAAGCTCGTTTTAGAAAAGGCAGAGGAATCAGAGATCAAATGGCCAACATCTGCTGGATCACCGAAAATGCAAGAGAGTTCCAGAGAAACATCTATTTCGGCTTTATTGACTATGTCAAAGCCTTTGACTGTGTAGATAACAATAAACTGTGGAAAATTCTGAAAGAGATGGGAATACCAGATCATATGACCTTTCTCTTGAGAAACCTGTATGCCGGTCAGGAAGCAACAGTTAGATGGACATGGAACAACGGACTGGTTCCAAATAGGAAAAGGAGTACGTCAAGGTTGTATATTGTCACCCTGCTTATTTAACTTATATGCAGAGTACATCATGAGAAATGCTGAGCTGGAAGAAACACAAGCTGGAATCAAGATTGCCGGGAGAAATATCAATAACCTCAGACATGCGGATGACAACACCCTTATGACAAAAAGTGAAGAACTAAAGAGCCTCTTGATGAAAGTGAAAGAGGATAGTGAAAAGGTTGGCTTAAAGCTCAACATTCAGAAAACTAAGATGATGGCATCTGGTCCCATCACTTCATGGGAAATAGACGGGGAAACAGTGGAAACAGTGTCAGACTTTATGTTTTGGGGCTGCAAAATCACTGCTGATGGTGATTGCAGCCATGAAATTAAAAGACGCTTATTCCTTGGAAGGAAGGTTATGACCAACCTAGACAGCATATTAAAAGCAGAGACATTACTTTGCCAACAAAGGTCCATCTAGTCAAAGCTATGGTTTTTCCAGTGATCATGTATGGATGTGAGAGTTGGACAGTGAAGAAAGCTGAGCGCTGAAGAATTGATGCTTTTGAACTATTGTGTTGGAGAAGACTCTTGAGAGTCCCTTGGCCTGCAAGGAGATCCACCCTGTCCGTCCTAAAGGAGATCAGTCCTGGGTGTTCATTGGAAGGACTGATGTTGAAGCTGAAACTCCAATGCTTTGGCCACCTCATGAGAAGAGTTGACTCATTGGAAAAGACCCTGATGCTGGGAAGGATTGGACGCAGAAAGAGAAGGGGACGACAGAGGATGAGATGGCTGAATGGCATCACCGACTCAATGGACATGGGTTTGGGTAGACTCCGGGAGTTAATGATGGACAGGGAGGCCTGGCGTGCTGCAGTTCATGGGGTCACAAAGAGTCGGACACGACTGAGTGACTAAACTGAACTGAATGCCCCTACTAATCTTTATTGTCAACATATTGATGCTGCTTATGATTGCTTCATGTATTATCAATTGTCTAACCAGTTTTGTCTCTGCCCAGGTCAACAACATGCAGTGCCAGTTCAACAAGGACATATAAAACTACTGCCGAACATGGAAAATATCACTCACCCTTAGATGGACATCACTTTAGGAATTCTGAAGCTTAAGACTAGCAAGAGGGGAGGCCCAATGCCCTTCACCGTCCCAGTTCAGCAAGAGGTAGCCAGAGAAACCTCAAACCCATATTCCCAAAAATTGGGCCTCCCGTCTCTTGAGGGGGAAGTATTAGGTTGTTAGAATAGGAAAAAGGAGTCCAGAATAGCAGCGGCTAAAAGACAAAGAAGGAAAAAGTCCATGTAAATAGAACAAAGGAACATCTAAGGACCAGAGTGAGAACCTCTCGTAAAACAAACAGCCCTCCTGGCTAGCCCAGTTTATGTAGGGCAGGCTCAGGGGGAAGAGAAAAAAAAAAAAATATATATATATATATATAGGAGCCAAAATTGAGCCAGGGGGTTCTCTTCTCTTGGTATCTTTTGGGCCAACCCACCTCACACCTCAAGGCTTCATTTTCCTTTGTTTGCCAAAAAAAAAATTAGCTGTAACATGGAGCTGTAACTCTGATCCATCTGTCATTTCAAATTTTTGCTGCAGTGAGACAGAACCAAGGAAACTACAAACTCCCCCAACAGGAGTATAATAAAATAAATCATTTATATTTATTTAGGAAAAATTTATTATCATTGCATGACTGCTTCTTTAAAAGATACTTTAAAGTATGTTTTAGAAGCCTAGGTATAGTAACTTTGCACACATACCTTATTTTTTAAATCAAATTTTAGATGAAGTTATCTAAAATGAATGTGTGGCTCATCCAATGTTACTCTAAAGTTGAGAAATATCAAAGAAAATATATTTACTCAATGGCGGTGGGAGTAGGGGGCGGGGATCTTCCTAAACTTCTTTGTATTGATATCACAGTAAGATGCATATGGAGCTCTTGCTCTATGGATTTCACTTCTAGGTTTCGTTATGTAGATTTAGATTTGCTCTGCAGCATCAGCTGGAGGCTTTGCTTTTGCAGATACCTAAACTAGACACTCTTGACTTTAGAAGTAGTTATTGACTTTCTGTATCCTAGGCAGTTTCATATTGATCCTGAGGCAACTCAATTACCCAAACCTGGAAGAGGCAATGAATTTGAATAGTGTTCATGGTTTCTTTTATACATCTTTTTTCCTTTGTAGTGAAGGGCAAAATGAATCAACATGGGGATACTCTGGTTCTTTTCTTGAAGGTAACAGAAAAATATCTTAAAGAATCTTTAAGATAAAGCATTCACTAGTCCAGTGTGGAGATTATTTATGAATACTTATTCTAAATAACTTTTATAGTATAAGTGATTAAAGCATTTTCCTTTTTTAAAAGAATTCTAGATGACTTCAGTGTTAAACTTCAAATAGTTGAGATTTTAAGGAGAAACCAAAGTCTCTTTTTTCCAATATTAATAGTAAGAAAAATGTTATATCCAGAGGAGAGGTGAGATATATTGCAGGACAATTGAATTACTTTTTATTGAGCCAGGACTAGGTGATTTCTTTTTTTTAATGTGAAACTATAGCATTTCAGAGCTCTAAAGACATTAGAGAGAGAACTTTCTAATAAAAAGTGACTTGGTGGTGACTCCACTAGATACTATCAATGTGATGGCTGGTAAATTACTTGACACTATGATTTAAGTAACTCCAGGGCTCCTGGAATCAGTGTTGATAATTGCCACATCATCTCATATGGATTGTTATGAAGAATAAATTAGATAATATGCACAATTGCCTTATCTCAATGCCCGATCATACATGTTATTTACATGTTCAACTCCAGTATTTAACAGGTAAGCGAGGCACAGGAATGTTGTATTACTTAACGAAGGTAACAAAGCTAACAAACAGCAAAATGGATTAGAAATACTACTTCTAGCATTTTGAAATTTATCATTATAAATTGACTTATGCTTAGTTCTCATATTCATGTATCTAGATAGTTTTCAAGTTAAGCACCATGCATATTTATTGAGCCTCTCTTCTGTTCAAAGCATTGACTTAAACCCCGTGGAAGATGTATTCATAAATCAGCACTTAAGAAGCTGATCATGAAGGTTATCATTTAATAGAAAAAAAAAAGAATATAAGATGAGGATTGTAAAACAGTTACAACATTCTGTAAGAGGAAAGATCACTTCCAGTTAAAGGCAGTTGAAAAAGATTCCCTACATAAACTGTTATTGAGATGTATTTTAAAAATAGGTTTATCATCTTCTTGACAAAAGCTTCTTATAACTTGTTGGGCTATTTGCACTTCCTTCTAAGAACAGGTTATGCTTACACTGCTGTGCTTTCACTCATTGTATCCCTTATGCCTTTCTCTTGTTGCTATAAATATTTTATTTCATGCTACAGATACAATTGCTCAAGAGTCTCAGTGTTTAAAACCTACCATCACATCATGTTTTAAAAACAACCTAGTAATAAAAATTATGTGGTTTCAGAAGTTTTCCTGGTCTTTTGTTCGATTACACTTATTTTTGTACCATTATCATAAAATCCACATACAGGAAACAACCTTTCGTTTATCTCTGATTATTGGGGTATATATATATATATATATATATATATATATATATATATATATTAGTCTTTGTATATGAGCAACTCCATATTTCATTCAAAATAATTTAAAAAATAAGGTTTGTTATAATGTCTATTTTACTTTTTTGTGTTGTTTTCTTTAAGTATAGTTAATTTGAAATGCTCTGTTAGTTTCAAATGTATAGCAAAGTGATTCATTGACACACACACACACACGCACACATATATATATACACATTCTTTTTTAGATTTTTTTTCCTGTATAGGTTATTACAAGATATTGAGTATAGTTCCCTGTGCTATACCGTAAGTCCTTGCTGGTTATCTGTTTTATATATACTGCTGCTGCTGCTAAGTCGCTTCAGTCGTGTCCGACTCTGTGCGACCCCATAAACGGCAGCCCACCAGGCTCCGCAGTCCCTGGGGTTCTCCAGGCAAGAACAATGGAGTGGATTGCCATTTCCTTCTCCAGTGCATGAAAGGGAAAAGTGAAGTCGTTCAGTCGTGTCCAACTCTTAGCAACCCCGTGGACTGTAGCCTACCAGGCTCCTCCGTCCATGGGATTTTCCAAGCAAGAGTACTGGAGTCGGGTGCCATTGCCTTCTCTGTTATATATGCTAGTGTGTATATATTAATCCCAAACTTCTAATTTATTTCCTTTTAATTGCTCTTTATAGCTTGACTCAGCTTTAACACTCTGTCCTACTCTCCATACCTGGTCTTACACATCTCAGGAATCCTTTCAGCCCTTCGGGGTTCTCAAAACACTGAATGGTCATCACATGTTCCTTATACTAGAAAATGAGCTGTTGAAAGGCTGAATCTGAGTCCTTTACCTCTGACATGCAATATATATATATATAAATGAAGCAATCAAATGGAGCTCTTTCAGAAGATAGATAATTTACCCTCTATAGCTGGAGTCCAAAAGAGATTTTTAAAAATCAAGAATAAATGAGAAAATAATTTATATATTATTTTAAGAAAGGACATAGAAAAATATATAGAGTAGGGATTCTCCTGCAGTAGGGGAAAAATGAAGGCCAAAAAATATGAAGAACTCTAAGGTGTTAGTAAGAAATATATTAAAATAGCTTGCTTGCTTTAATTTTCTCATTTAATCATAACATTCTCGTTTGTTCAACATACTCAGGTGAATAGCAATATTGCTTGAGTGTGTTTTACAAATATTAAAGCAAAAACTAAGTAATAGTTATGAAGAGAAAAATTTTTAAAAATAAAACTCACTTTAAAAGGAAATAGCTAAAGAAGCTTTCGATAAAAGCTACAATGCCCTCTGGTGTGCATACATTTTAAAGCCAATCTAATGCATAATTTTCATATATATTTTCTAAGCACTAATTGCTAAAAACATTCCATTAGTAAGTGCAACTATTCATGCCATATTTAATCCCAAAAGATCCTAAATACTCATATAAAGATACTTAATGAATTTTTTAAATATAAATGCAAATCAGCTTAGTCTTTTTTGTTTGTGAATAAGGGTAGAAATTTCTGACTAAAATGTCGAAGCCTTAAATTCTCCATGAGCTTGTCTGCAACTCATCACAGGATTATGAATAACCATGACTGAAGAACTATGCAGATTTCCTAATAGAAAAGCCATGAATATTTTAACACCCAGGGGTTCAAATTATAATAAAGGGATAGCACCTGTCACTGGAGGCCAACTACAAGATCACCTTTGCAATCCCTGGAGCAATTAAATCGCCAACAAGTTAGCCTTTTTCTGGCAATCTCCAAAGACACCAACATACCTATATATCTCAGAGGGCCACAGGTAGGACAATTGTCTTCAATTACACTTATTCATTTTGAAGTACTATTTTTCAAATATCAAAGCTTTTTTTTCCCCCAAAGATGCTAAGGGTGATTTCCTGTATTTTATTACATTGTTAGAAGAGAGATTACATGGCCCCTTCTAATATCACTGATAAGCTATGACCTTCCTATTTCAATAAAATATCACTCTATATAGTATGTATGCAGATGTAATTTCAGCATTACTGTTTTTGTAAAAATACTTCAATTCATCTTATGATAAACATTTACAGGAAAAATACAGAGAAAGCTTATACTGGATGCTTTAGAGGAAATTTGCAGAGAATTTACTGATTATGTTTGTGCATCTGATAAATGGCGGTCATGCTTCCAGCCCCATTCTGAGGGATTACTCCTGCAGAGTCGCCTGTGTCTTCAACACCAACATGCCACTGTCCTGACCACAACTTCTAACTCTAGGGATACAGGGGATAGAGGAGCTCCCTGTAATGGAGACTGGTACCTGGCCTCTCACCCACTCACAGTAGTAAATGAAATAATGGGGAAAACAAAGGACAAAGATATAAGAATCCAGAAGTCATCAGAAACCCTCAGGTGGAAGGAAAAGCAGTGAAACAAGAACACCCATAGTTTAAACACCTCAAGGAAGAGCTCTGTAGTGAAGAGGGAAAGTCCCTTCTCAGCCTGTGAGTCCAGGCTGGGTGGCAATGCAGACAGTTTTCTCTTTGGCTTGTGTGCATGCTCAGTCAGCTTGCTATTCTCAATAAACTTACATTAACTGAAGTTACCCTAGCAACTACCCTCCTTTGTAGCCTAAAATGCCTCGTTAAAGCACTTCACTGTACTCTAGTGATTTCAGTATTTGCACATCATATGTTTAATAGTGTTGTTTAAAGATGATCCATTACAAGGCAGGAGAAAAAAAATAAAAAGAATTAAAATATAAGTAAATGAGTTCTTTGGAAGCATACAATTAAAGACTATTTCACAGCATTCGATTGACTATTTCACAGCATTCGATACTGAGAAATTAAGTTTTAAAACCTACATTGCTGGTAAATTTACTGAATAAATGCTGGAAGACAAGCAATTGGGAATTAATGATATTCCACACAAAAATTTAAGTTCTTCTTATAACCAGTCTCTATATTAGCTACTGGAAATTGAAATATTACATAATGATAGTCTACATTAAAAATACACATATTAGTAGAACACAGTGTAGAAAGAAGTATGTAAATGTAAAAATCATTAGTGAATACAACAAAGTCAGAGCAGAAAAAGATCTTGAGGTCAAATTTGAAAAACTAAAGCTGTGGATGAAGAGGCATAAGAGGAATATAAGAAGATGCCTTTCAAATAACCTGAGAAAGCAGTCTGCCCATTTCCCATATACAAGAAGGAAAATAAATAATTATATATATATACCTATATATATATAGGTAGTGAGGGTGGCTCAGATGGTAGAGAATCTGCCTGCAATGCAGGAAACCCAGGTTCAAACCCTGGGTCAGGAAGATCCCCTGGAGAAGGGAATGGCAACCCACTCCAGTATTCTTGCCTGGAGAATTCCACTGACAGAGGAGTCTGGCAGGCTACGGTCCATTGGGTTGCAAAGAGCTGGACATGACTGAGCAAAACATACACACGTATATATATTTAATTTCTGCCAAATCTATATAGACATTTACCTCCCTAAAATGCAGACCAATAGGCACAAATTCCTCTGGTTATTACCTTGTTGGCTATTACCTTGTTAACTATTACCGTACAAGATATTTATACTGCACTAACATTAAAGAATTGCCAAATCTTAAGAAAATTAGCATAAGATGAAGAAAAAGATCTAGAAAGAAATTACCAATAAAAAAAGAGTTGACTAATAAGTATTTTAAATTAACATTAACTCCACTCATTTAATTGTAATTTGATGTTCAAGGCACTTCATTAATGGTCAATTGCTAAAATGTAATGAATGTTTTCACGTGCTATCATTTTTGCATTTTATATAGCAACTCTATGTTTTAAAAATAGAAGTGTAACTTTTTATACTAAGTTGTGAGAAGCTAGAGACTTTAAATAATTGCTCTGCTTAAAAAAATGATCATTTAAAAGGAGAATAAAGCTTTTACTTAGAAAAAGAAACCCATATGTGCAGGTGTGTGTGCTTGTGCGACAATAAAAGTTTCACATTCACTCACTGTTTAGTAGGAAATTGAAGATTTTGTCACCTAGAAATGATAGTTTCATTGAAAATGTTTAGCCATTATGTTTGTAAAACTTAAAGACATGCCTTGTCATGTATATTACCAATATTCCAGTCAGAATGAGGAGTGTACTTATATGTATATAAATTATATTGGTTTCAAAAAAGGCTATTTAGTGTAGAATTTCTTAACTTTGTAGGCCATTATAAATTCCTGGGTTTCCCCTGTGGCCCAGTGGTAAAGAATGCCCCTGCAGGAGACCTGGGTTCAATCACTGAGTTGGACAAATCTACTGGAGAAGGAAATGGCAACCTACTCCAATATTCTTGCCTGGTAAGTTCCCCGGTGACACAGACAGTAAAGTGTCTGCCTACAATGTGGGAGACCTGGGTTCAATCCCTGAGTCAGGAAGATCTGGAAAAGAAAATGGCAACCCACTCCAGTATTCTTGCTTGGAAAATCCCATGGACGGGGGAGCCCAGTGGGCTACAGTCCATGGGGTTGCAAAGAGTCGGACACAACTGAACAACTTCACTTTCAAGTTACATGGACAGAGGAGCTTGACAGGCTATGGTCCATGGGCCGCAAAAGAGTCAGACATGACTGAGCGACTAAGCACACAAACATAGTTTGTCCACTCTATTACTCTCTTTATCACTTATATCATTTTTTCTAGGTTTGCTCTTGCATGCACAAATAGTCTTTGCAAACATTCTGTGTGTGTGTGTGTGTGCTCAGTCGCATCCAACTCTTTGCAGCCCCATAGACTGTAGCCTGCCAGGCTCCTCTGCCTGTGGATTTGCCAGGCAAGAATACTGGAGTATGGTGCCATTTCCTTCTCCAGGGGATCTTCCTGATCAGGGAATCACACCAGTGTCTCTTGAGTCTCCTGCATTGGCAGGCAGATTCTTTATGATAGTCCAACCTGGGAAGCCCCATAAATTCCCAGGGTTTCTACAAAAATGTCTTACTTCTGGGCTCTACTTCATATATATTGAACAATTATTTCTGAGGAAATTATTATGATTCTGTATTTATAATAGTTTCCCCAGGTAAGTCGTAAGCTCAGATAAGTTTAGGAAACTTTTTCTAAGAAACAGAAACACATAATGTTTTGTTTCTTTGATTGCTAATAATTAGAAAGGTCTTAGATTTGAAGGGGACTGTATATTAAAGCATTGTTTCTTAAATTGGCCTGCTCATTAAGAATCACCTGGTAACTTTTTAAAGCAGATTTGGAGACTTTTGCAGATGTATCTGCTTAAGAAACTTTAGGAATCTTCATTTTTTAAAAGTTCCCCAGATTAAAATTTTGTTAGCATTGCCTGATGATCTTCATGCCAAGGTTCTTTCGGAGAGCTAAAGAAAAAAAAATGCTCTTGTACACAAAGAACTAAATTTGCATTGCTTAGAAACCTAACAGTTTTTTATTTTAATCTCTTTTTTTTTTTACTACCTAATATGCTTTATCGTTGTGTTTTTAATCTGTTTTCTACTCCATACTGCTGTCAAAGTTATTTTTACAAAATACTAAGCACTTTGACTCATTCCCTTCTTAATAAATGTGTAGCCCAGAGTGTACACAAAGAAGCCCAAAACCTCAGTTTTGGCTCACTGATGTGTTCATGCTTCCTTTCTTTCATTAAAGTCATTAAATATCTACAATGTGCCAGTCACAGTTCTGGGGTCTACATGTTGACTGGCAAACAAAAAGACCAAGTCTGTGTCATCACGGTGTTTTCTTTCTAGAGGCAAGAGACAGAAATTCAGATAAAGAATGCCAATACATGTTGATACAAAAATAGAGCACTATCTCTATGATTCACTGAATAGCAGTAGTCAACTCAATAATCGGCATAGCACCTGAAGTCCTTTGCACTTTAGGAAGTCTTTATATAGGTAATATTGGGGGTATATTAACTTCTGAAATCGAATGTAAAACTTTCTCCATGTATGCATGTTCAAAAATTTTTGAGGAGAATGTCCACTGTTATTATCAAATTGATCAGAGGGGTTACTGATCCCCCAAAAGTTTAACAATTGTAGAAGACTTGACTTACAAATTCAAAATAGTTCAGGTCTTAGTCAGAGGTTGTATTAGTTGTACTGTTATTATCAATAGCTGCTATAACAAATTGCCTAAAATCAGTGGCTTAAGACCACACAAATTTATTCTCCTATAGTTATAGAGGCCACAAGTCTGAATTCTGTTTGGGCAAAAGTCAAATGTCACTTGGGCCATTCCTTCTCCAGGCTCCAGAAGAAATTGTTTTGTACTTTTTCTAGCTTCTAGAGACCTTCTTCATTCCTTGGCTTGTGGCTCCTTCCTCCAGCTTCAAAGCACATCACTTAAACTGTTTGTTTCTGTCATCATTTCTCATATCTGATCTTCTGCTTCTACCTTATAAGGATCTGTGTTAATACATTAAGGGCATGCCTGAAAAATTCCAGGGTAATTTTTCTTATCTCAAAATTTTTAACAACTATTTCTTCAATGTCTTTTATGTTTGCTTTTTTTTTTTTTTACCATGTAAGTAACATGTTAATTCTGCAGATTAGGATGTAAACATTTCAGGGGGTGGAGGGCAATGGAAATATTTATGAATGGTTGTTGAGTTACTTGTAATCACTGACATCATAAATTCTAGGTTGTCTTCTCCTTCTTGCAATGCTTATAACTGTAAAGTCATCCAGTCCCTTCCTACTCAGGAGGTTATATAGCACAATATAGTTTACATTAAGAATTGGCAAATTTTTCCCTAAAGTAACTATTTTAGGTTTTATGTTGTAGCTATGCAACTCTGCTACTATATGAGAAAAGCAGCTCTAGGCAATATGGTAATGAATGAGGAGGGATATGTTTGAATAAAACTATTTACAAAACCAGGCCTAGAGGGGATTTGGTCCATAGTCCAGGCTTGGACCCTGGTTTAGATAAGAGAAACCTAAAGAATATATGAAGCATCTATTTTATGTGAGGTTGTTTGGTAATAAGTTTGGAGCATATTGAATAACCTGGTGTTTGAACACAGACTTAAGTTCAAGCATCATTTCTCTCATGTATGCTGCTGCTGCTAAGTCGCTTCAGTCGTGTCCGACTCCGTGCGACCCCATAGACGGCAGCCCACCAGGCTCCGCCGTCCCTGGGATTCTCCAGGCAAGAACACTGGAGTGGGTTGCCATTTCCTTCTCCAATGCATGAAAGTGAAAAGTAAAAGTGAAGCTGCTCAGGCGGGTCCGACTCTTCGCGACCCCATGGACTGCAGCCTACCAGGCTCCTCTGTCCATGGGATTTTCCAGGCAAGAGTACTGGAGTGGGTTGCCATAAGCATTATAAAATTAGAGAACTTTATCTAAACAACTACTTATGTGCAATAGACATATTTACTTAATAGGGTTATTTTTAAGACGATATCTTATACTTGAAGGTCATGGCCCTGAACTAGACATGTATTGAGCACCCAATAAATATTATTTTATATTATGTCCAGGCATAGATTATGGGATATTGACATTATTTCACTTGACTATAGAGAGATGTCTATGTTGCTGCTGCTGCTAAGTCACTTCAGTCGTGTCCAACTCTGAGCGACCCCATAGACGGCAGCCCACCAGGCTCCTCTGTCCCTGGGATTCTCCAGGCAAGAATACTGGAGTGGGTTGCCATTTCCTTCTCCAATGCATGCATGCATGTTCAGTTGCTCCAGTCATGTCCGACTCTGCGAGACCTTATGAACAGCAGCCCACCAGACTCCTCTGTCCACGGGATTCTCTAAGCTGGACTGCGTTGCCATTTCCTTCTCCAGAGATGCCTATAAACTTAATCAATAACAAATAGAATAAGTGTATATTATTTTTATCATGGGTATTTACTCATATTTTCCAAATCCACAGTTAGTATTTAGATATATATTTGAGATTTTAAATGAGTTTAAAACACTGATTAATGATTATAGAAAATAAAATTTAAAACTAGACTTATTTACTTATTCCTATTATAGCTGTAAAAATAATTCATATTTCTGATTTAAGAATAATTCAAGTTGAAATTGCATATTGTGCTTCCCTGGTGGCTCAGACAGTAAAGGATCTCCCTGCAACGCAGACCTAGGTTTGATCCCTGCGTTGGGGAGATCACCCGAAGAAGGAAATGGCAACCCATTCCAGTACTCTTGCCTGAAGAATCCCATGGACAGGGGAGCCTGTTGGGCTACAGTCCATGGGGTCACAAAGAGTTGAACATGACTGAGCGACTAAACTTAAAGTCCATATTAAAACCCCCAAATTTACACTTACATAATATTTTCACTGCTCAAAAAGTACCACTGACGTGATAGCTGGACTTGCTGCTGCTGCTGCTAAGTCACTTCAGTCGTGTCCAACTTTGTGCGACTCCATAGACGGCAGCCTACCAGCTTCCGTCGTCCCTGGGATTCTCCAGGCAAGAACACTGGAGTGGATTGCCATTTCCTTCTTCAATGCATGAAAGTGAAAAGTGAAAGTGAAGTTGCTCAGTCGTGTCCGACTCTTCACGACCCCGTGGACTGCAGCCTACTAGGCTCCCCCGTCCATGGGATTTTCCAGGCAAGAGTACTGGAGTGGGTTGCCATTGCCTTCTCTGTAGATGGACTTGGCAATCAACTAAAAGTCAAATTATCTCTATATTTATGATTATAAAACCTTCACAGGTACTTTTCATGGAGGATTCTATTTGAACTTGACAATGTTGATTGGTGATTTGGCATTTTAATACACACTCTTTTCTAATTGAAAAATCACATTTTCCTTGTTTAAATTACAGCATCATTCATGTGAAAGTCCATTTCATATTTCACAGACTTGGAAATGACAATCCACTCTGCTATTCTTGCCAGGCTCCTCTGTTCCCTGGAAGAGAGGAGCCTGGCAGGCTACAATCCATGGGGTCACAAAGAACGGGATGAAACCGAGACTGAGCACAAATTAACTATAATATTGACAAGGCCCAACTGATTTTCTAAGTTTATAATATGTATAAGCTAGGGAGAAAACATTCACTTTCATAATGATAATATATGAAATTACTTTGACCAAGCACTTCTTCAACATTTCCTGTAGAGAACTATTACAAATGTTGTTACTGTTTTGATGCTTATTATGCAATAATCATAAAAGTCAAATCCAACTATATTGAATTTATTTATATTAAGCATTTTTTTAAACATAAAAATTCTTATAAAAAATCTGGTTTGGAATATAAATGATGTGGATATTTTTATTTATTTATTTTCTTCAATTGCTAGATTAGAGAGCTACATTTTTTCTTTTACTTCAGAGAACTTTACATACTATTGATAATAATTCTTCATTTTAAAACATTGAGAAATTATTTACTAGAACTTAAATCCAGTTGATAAAAATATATATATTTCCAACTGTCTTATGTAAAAGTACTTGTTTCAGATATTAATCCTGACATATCACTGATAATGCTGAATAATGACTGATACATTTAACTAAAAGCTTTAATTAATTTTGTGTGTCATTTATTTTAATGTTATTAGCAATCATTAGTTCTAAACATGTAAAAACTCCTAAAGTATACTCCTCTCACACACTAGTAAAGTAAAGCTCAAAATTCTCCAAGCCAGGCTTCAACAATACGTGAACCGTGAACTTCCAGATGTTCAAGCTGGTTTTAGAAAAGGCAGAGGAACCAGAGATCAAATTGCCAACATTTGCTGGATCATCGAAAAAGCAAGAGAGTTCCAGAAAAACATCTATTTCTGCTCTATTGACTATGCCAAAGCCTTTGACTGTGTGGATCACAATAAACTGTGGAAAATTCTGAAAGAGATGGGAATACCAGACCATCTGACCTGTCTCTTGAGAAACTGTATGTAGGTCAGGAAGCAACAGTTAGAACTGGACATGGAACAACAGACTGGTTCCAAATAAGAAAAGGAGTACGTCAAGGCTGTATATTGTCACCCTGCTTATTTAATTTATATGCAGAGTACATCATGAGAAACGCTGGGTTGGAGGAAGCACAAGCTGGAATCAAGATTGCCGGGGGAAATATCAATCACCTCAGATATGCAGATGACAACACCCTTATGGCAGAAAGTGAAGAACTAAAGAGCCTCTTGATGAAAGTGAAAGAGGAGAGTGAAAAAGTTGGCTTAAAGCTCAACGTTCAGAAAACTAAGATCATGGCATCTGGTTCCATCACTTCATGGCAAATAGATGAGGAAACAGTGGAAACAGTGTCAGACTTTATTTTTTTGGGCTCCAAAATCACTGCAGATGGTATTGCAGCCATGAAATTTAAAGATGCTTACTCCTTGGAAGGAAGGTTATGACCAACCTAGATAGCTTATTTAAAAGCAGAGACATTACTTTGCCAACAAAGGTCCATCTAGTCAAGGCTATGGTTTTTCCAGTGATCATGTATGGATGTGAGAGTTGGACGGTGAAGAAAGCTGAGCACCACAGAATTGATGCTTTTGAATTGTAGTGTTGGAGAAGACTCTTGAGAGTCCCTTGAACTACAAGGAGATCCAATCAGTCCATCCTAAGGGAGATCAGTCCTGGGTGTTCATTGGAAGGACTGATGTTGAAGCTGAAACTCCAATACTTTGGCCACCTCACGTGAAGAGTTGACTCACTGGAAAAGACCCTGATGCTGGGAAGGATTGAGGGCAGGAGGAGAAGGGGTCGACAGAGGATGAGATGGTTGGATGGCATCACCGCCTCGATGGACATGGGTTTGGGTAGACTCCTGGGGTTGGTGATGAACAGGGAGGCCTGGCGTGCTGCAATTCATGGGATCGCAGGGAGTCGGACACGACTGAGTGACTGAACTGAACTGAACTGATTGATATTTTATCAATATTTGATGCTTTGGGTACCAAAGAATTGAGTAAGCACTGATCCTTTCCCTCAAGTAAAAAAGATTGTAACAACATAGAGAAAACAGTTAAATTATATAATATTTTTCATTTATTGTTCATCTACACCAGGTGCTAGAAACACAAAAATGAGAAAACAATATCTATCCATGGCAGAGTTAGATTCTTAGTAAGGAATGATTACCAATACTTAGAAAGTGTAGAGTTTTATGAAGATGTTTCAGGACAGTTGCATAACCTTTCTCTCATAACCATGAGAATTGAAATATGGAAACATATATATATAAAATAAAACATTATATACTATTAATATATATTGTGGTATATATAAACATGAAAGAACAATGAAAGAACTGTTGAGAGATTTCTGGATTATTTCATGAATGACATGGCATTTGAATTCTGACTTAGTGGATAGACAGTATTCTTACAAACCAAAGTAAAAGAAAGAGATCTTCTAAAAAGAAGAGACAGATTAATCAAAGAAAGGAAAGTGACGGGAAACGTGAGTCATGCTTGGGGAAAGGTAAATGGTTCAACTTTTTTGAGTCAAGTCTCAGGTTATATGATATGGAGTTAGGATAGAGCTGATTAAAGGTGCCTCCTTAAAGAATCAGTGCTTCATTCAATGTGGAAGAGCAATTCTTAAAATTTCTGGAACAGAGATATGATATAGAAAGTGCTTCAGTTCAGTTCAATTCAGTCGCTCAGTTGTATCCGACTCTTTGCAACCCCATGAATCGCAGCACGCCAGGCCTCCCTGTCCATCACCAACTCCCGGAGTTTACCCAAACTCATGTCCATTGAGTCAGTGATGCCATCCAACCACCTCATCCTCTGCTGTCCCCTTCTCCTCCTGCCCTTAACCTTTCACCCAGCATCAGGGTCTTTTCAAATGAGTCAGGTCTTCGCATCAGGTGGCCAAAGTATTGGAGTTTCAGCTTCCACATCAGCCCTTCCAATGAACACCCTGACTGATATCCCTTAGGATGGTCTGGTTGGATCTCCTTGCAGTCTAAGGGACTCTCAAAAGTCTTCTCCAACACCACAGTTCATAAGCATCAGTTCTTCAGCACTCAGCTGTCTTTGTAGTCCAACTCTCACATCCATATATGACTACTGGAAAAACCATAGCCTGAACTAGACAGACCTTTGTTGGCAAAGTAATGTCTCTTTTTTAATATGCTGTCTAGGTTGGTCATAACTTTTCTTCCAAGGAGTAAGAATCTTTTAATTTCATGGCTGCAGTCACCATCTGCAGTGATTTTGGAGCCCAAAAAAATGAAGTCAGCCACTGTTTCCACTGTTCCCTATCTATCCACCATGAAGTGATGGGACCATATGCCATGATCTTAGTTTTCTGAATTTTGAGCTTTAAGCCAACTTTTTCACTCTCCTCTTTCACTTTCATCAAGAGGCTCTTTAGTTCTTCTTCCCTTTCTGCCATAAGGGTGTTGTCATCTGCATATCTGAGGTTATTGATATTTCTCCTGGCAATCTTGATTACAGCTTGTGCTTCATCTAGCCCAGCATTTCTCATGATGTACTCTGCATATAAGTTAAATAAGCACGGTGACAATATACAATGAGAAGTTAGTGCCTAGCAATACCATATCATTTATTGGGTACTGGTGAAAATAGTAGTAGAGTATTTGATGCCAAATTAATTGAATGGGAGAAGCAAAAGAAACAATAAATTGAATGTGATTGAGGTTTCTATTCTGCAATTGAGCTATTAATAGAAACTGAAAAACCTGGATGAGAAGGAGGGTGATAAGGCATAGAGTTACCATAGAATTAAAAATCTGCACCTATTCTTCAAATATCTTGCATTGTTAGTTCTTATCATTTATCACCTATCTTGACTGCACTTTGCTATTTTTTCCAAACTAAGTTATTTTACTCAATGACACAACTGTTTTTATTAAAACCTTCTGGTATTTTGTCCCACTTTTGCTACCATAAACAGCAGTTGGCTTGCTTCTGTCCCCACAGGTTTCCTTGTCATTCATCGCCCTCTGCTCTATTGATTGAATGCCTTTTTGTGAATTTACATTCAATCCAACACCTCCTTTTCTAAAAGGTAGACCTAGACAAAAGATGCTGTTTCTGGGGCCAATTAGATTGTGGCACAGTAGATGCTTTGTTCAAAATCTATAATGATTGCAATAACTGGATCGATTATGTAGCCATCTGCATTGATTGGTAAGACTGCTGACAATTCAAATTGAATGTCATTTTGCATTGAAACCATTGCAAAACCCTCGATGATAAAAACAAACTTTATTTTAAATAGAAGGCAAAAGAAAAATAAAAAACTCATCAGGGAAGAAAAAGTATAGCAACTATGAATAAGAAAAATAGTACCATTATCTTACCAACATCACTATGACCAGTACACATGACTAAGTCTATGGTCCTGTTTAAGGAATTTGAATATAATATGCTTAAAATGAGAATTTTTAAAATATGAGGATAAAAGTTAATAATAATGAAAGGTATTTAGAAACATAGAGCTCTACAGAAAATGTAGGGTGAAATATATAGATATGACTTGTTAATTATGCAACATAAAATGTTTAACATTGAAGAAAATACTGCAGTTGTGTTTCTTTTTTTGCTTACAAATATGAAGCTAATGTTCTATTTAAAAACATGTATAAATATATATATCAATTTTAATATCTAAAAAATAATATTTCTCTATGATACTGTTAAGTTCAAAACTAAATTTTCAGAAAGCTTGGGTTCATATCATGGTCCCTTCTATTGTTTATGATGAAATATTAATACATGTATCAAATAATACTTTGGTTCATTAAGTTTAACAAGTAAAAAGTGTTTTGTGAGCAGGAGGACTAGAGCGATGGTATTCATTTATATTCAAAATATGTTAACTTTTTCACTATTCAAAAAATAATATCTACTTCTGGAAGTAGCAATGTGAGCTCAAATATGCATGGTTATGCCTTACAAGTTTCCATCAACATCTTTAAAATAACAAGGCAGGTCAATCAACAATAGAAATTATTTTCTTTGATTTTATTAACCCATCTCTATTTATGAAGGTAAATGATTCAAATACTAAATCTTTCATTTAATTTAAAAATTTTTCCAGTGTTTTGATTGACTTATCAGCAACATTTCAGCCATATATAGATGGAATAAATTAGCTACATATTTAAATTTTCTGCATGTCTCAGATTTCAGGGTCAAAAAATTCTATGTTTGAAAACTATCCAAAGTCATTTAGTGATCAATATTTTAATTTTAAGAAAATGAAAACCACAAATACTATTATAATACTGTAATCATAACTGAGAAATAGAAGACACATCATTCTAAGCTTATAGAGTTTATTAAATTCAAAAAAATTGAAACAGCATACCAAAACTTAGTGGAAATGAGTAAAATAAAATTTTAGTATACAATGTTAACTATTTAATTACTGATTTCTACTTAAATCAGTGCATATTTTCTTTTCTCTGTTTTTCTTAATAGAACTAAATTTAGTGAGCAATTTAAAAATTAAAACTTATACCCTTATGGGTGATTCTTATTGATATTTGGTAGAAACAAACACAATAAGATAAAGCAATTATCCTTCAATTAAAAATAAATAAACAAAAACTAAAAAATGTATATCCTAAGGAAATTTTCAATTGAGACTAACTTCAGTAGAGATCTTTGTATTAATTTAATTTATTAAAAATAAAATTTTTCTAGTTTAAATATATTATTTATTTTCTTTTACTTAATATTTAGATATTAAAGGTAAAACACATTCAAGCATTTATATTTCCAGTATCAGATGATGTGTGTTAGTTTCTCAGTCATGTCCAACTCTTTGTGATGCCATGGACTGTAGTCCACCAGGCTCCTCTGTCCATGGAATTCTCCAGGCAAGAATACTGGAGTGGGTTGCCATGCCCTCCTCCAGGAAATCTTCCCAACCCAGGGATTGAACCCATGTCTCATACATCTCCTGCATTGGCAGGTGGGTTCTTTACCAATAGCTCCACCTGGAAAGACTTACTATCATCTTTCTATCAACAGTAATTTATCTATTGATGATTAATTTTCTGTATGTATATTTATGTATCTATAGATGCTTTTATCATAATATTTATCTCCTATGTATGATTATTGATAACAATCTTTGTAATTACATAGCATAGCTGACTGACAGACTTGCTTAATTAAAGTTAATTTAATTTCCTGCTATCTCTGAAAAGAAAGAGAAAACGAATGTGCTTTTATCACCCAAAACAGAAACTGAAATGAGAAATATTTGAGATGGAATTATTCACCAAAGAAATTAAAGTTTTATAAATTAAAAACAAGAAAATAGCTTAAAACATATGTAAAAATTCTATCTATTATCTAACTATCTTGCTATCATCTCAATTAAAATTGAGCAAGTCTGTCATTCAGTTATGCTACGTAATACAAAGATTGTTAGCAATCAATCATACACAAGAGACAAATATTGTGACAATAAAATCAGCTATAGATACATAAATATACATACAGATAGATGATCATTGATAGACAAATTATTGATGGTAGAAAGATGATAGCAAGACAGCCAGATAGATAATAGATAGGTTTTTTACATAGGTTTTAAACTATTAACTTGTTTATAATTTATGAGAGTTTAATTTTCTGTAGTAATTAACCCCACCTCAAATATTTTTCACTTCAGTTTCTGCTTTGAGAGATAAAAGCACATTCTTTTTTTTTTCTAAATAAACTGACAAAGCAGTACAGGATTATGGAAAAATGTACACAGGGAATTAGTTTAGGTTTTCTTCATAGCAGGAAATTGGTGCCCTCTGCTGTCTATTTGTAGATTATTTCAGTCTGTATTCTGCTATTTCTGAAAATATTAAAACTGTAAAAATTCAGCATTGTATCATGAAATGGAATGATATTATATACATGCCATATATATATATTTATATATATAACATATAAATTTTAATCTATATAATTGACAATATTTTTTCAATATTGACAGTACATATGAATGTTAGAAGGACAAACGGAGGAGTTGGATGGATAGATTGTCAATCGTCTACTGGAATTTAGACAATAGTAAGCAAAAGAAAAAAAAGCACAAAACTTTTAAATGAATGAAAAATCAAAGCAGTGAGTTTTAAATAAGCATTAAAGTAACTTTTAAAATAATCCTTAATTTTTACTCTTATCAGCACTTACATATTACATGGCGCAAAGAGTAATTTTTGAATTAGTAATTCATCAAAATAAGAAAAGAAATATTATCAGATCAGATTATAATTGACCTTTTAATATTTTAAAAATATTTTTCTTAATTCTTTCTGCACCTTTACAAAAGTTTACAAAAATGTTTTAAATAAAACAAATGTGACTATTATACAATAAGTTGTAAACATAATGAAAACATTTTCCTCATCGTCTAATTTCAGCTTTCACAGTTTACTCCCAGGTTTTCTACATCCTTCAAATTACAGCATAAATTAAGAAATATAATGTCACTAAGGGCTTCCTTGGTGGCTCAGTGGTAAAGAATTCACTTGCAATGCAGGAGATGCATATTTGAACCCTAGGTTGAGAAGATACCCTGGAGAAGTGAATGGCATCCACTCCAGTATTCTCTGTCCCATGGACTTAGCACTAAATTTAGCGACTAAACAAAAAATGTCACTAAAAGCTCACATTTACAGAAAAAAAAATACAGAAGATATTTGCACACATTTAAAATAATTTTCTAATTATAACTTTTTAATATATTAACATATTGATTCAATAGCTATTATCTATCTCTAAGCCAATTAACTCAGCTAAATTGTAGTTTAAAACCATGAGATAAGTAAGTATATTGGTTTCAATGAGCAGTTATTACGATCATATAGTTTACTTATACTACTGAAAAGTCACCAGCCATTATATGTAAAAGATCAGAATATATTTTTAAATAAGTTTTATTCCAAAATTTTAATTATTTTTCCCCTAAATTACCCTTGTGTGTGCTTAGTTGTTCAGTTGTGTCCGACTCTTTGTGACCCCATGAACTGTAGCCCACCAGGCTTCTCTGTCCATGGAGAATCTCCAGCAAGAATACTGTGCCGGGAGCCAGCACACGAGATCCCACCCGTGACAAGGTCATGAGGAGAAGACCTGATGAGCAAGGCAACTCAGGCCTTAGGGATTTCGATAAGCTGCCTCGGTGCTCACCTTAAAGATGATATCTTTCTGATGCTTGCTATAATAGACTGCTCCCTAATTTCTGTTACTTAGGCAGAAGGCCTTCCCTAATCCTTTCCTAACCAGGTCAATTTAAAACTCTAATCAACATGCCCCCCCGAACAGCAGCACTCTATAAGATTATCCATAAAAGGGAGTATTTTAATCTAAACTCCTCTTGTTAACATCTTAGTTTGCTTGATAAATGTGCCTGTGCCTTTAGAGCTAATGTGCATGACTGCTCCTCAACAATAAACAGCATTGAGAGCCTGTATGCACAAAAGGTCCCAATGGGCACAGAACCCTTCGAGGGGGAAAAAGCCTATTGGAAAACATAAGAAATATTACTTTATAAAACTGTTATTCGGTATATATTTACTTGCTATGTTTTTGCTATAGTTGTTAATTTAGCTGGTGATTTTTGTTAAAGAACTGACTTTTGTGCTACATTGTTTCAGCTTGCTGTACCATGACTTATGGGACCCCATTCTTTTCTGTTAAGCTCAAGGCAAAAATATATTACAAAAAACAGATTTTACTTTAAACCTTTGAGTTAATGAATCCTTTCTTTGTCATAACCCACTGTGCCTGTATTCTTTAAAAAACAAGTGTTTTGGCTAATCAACCCTTATCACCAAAGAGTCATAAAGATGTTAGCAGGCCTCCAGGCCAGAAGATAATGTAAACAACTTAAGACCTTTGTAAATAAGATATATACAAAAATATCCTGGATTCAATAAGGGTCAAAAAACAGCCGACCTGTTAAGCTGATTTGACATGACTCTACAACTCAAGATATAAAAGCTCCCTTTGAAAAACAAAGCTCAGACGCAGATGCTGCTTCACACCTGCCTAGTCTCACTGTGTCTTCTCTTCTCTTCGCCGACGCCATCCATCCTGAGGGAACCCCTGGACCAGCTGGAGCAGGACTCTGGCGATACTGGAGTCAGTTGTTCATGCCCCCCTCCAGGGTATCTTCCCAATCCAGGGACTGAACCCAGGTCTCCCACATTGCAGGTGGATACCCTTACTCCACGCCAAAACTCAATAAAGACATATATTATTAAATACATATGGGTATTTACATACGCATACTTGCATGTATAAATAGACAGATAGACACGTTGTGCAGGAGTTTGAACATTCCTTGGCATTGCCTTTCTTTGGGATTGAAAAGAAAATTGACCTTTTCTAGTCCTGTGGCCACTGCTGAGTTTCCCAAATTTGCTGGTGTGTTTAGTGCAGCACTTTCACAACATCAGCTTCTAGGATTTGAAATAGCTCAGCTGGAATTCCAACACCTGCACTGCTGCTGCTGCTAAGGCCCACTTGATTTCACATCTCAAGATGTCTGGCTCTAGGTAAGTGATCATCACATCCTGGTTATCTGGGTCATTAAGATCTTTTTTGTGTATTTCTTCTGTGTATTCTTGCCACCTCACTGGACATGGGAAAACAGACTGGTTCCAAATTGGGAAAGGAGTATATCAGGCTGTATATTGTCACCCTGTTTATTTAATTTATATGCAGAATACATCATGAGAAATGCTGGGCTGGATGAAGCAAAAGCTGGAATCAAGATTTCTGGGAGAAATATCAATAACCTCAGATATGCAGATGACACCACTCTTATGGCAGAAAATAAAGAGGAACTAAAGAACCTCTTGATAAAAAGTGAAAGAGGAGAGTGGAAAAGCTGGCTTAAAAATCAACGTTCAAAAAATGAAGATCAAGTCCCATCACTTCATGGTAAATAGATGGGGAAACAATGGAAACAGTGACAGACTTTATTTTCTTCTGCTCCAAAATCACTGCAGATGGTGTCTGCAGCCATGAAATTTAAAGACGCTTGCTCCTTGGAAGAAAAGCTATAACAAACCTAGACAGCATATTACAGAGACATTACTTTGCCAAGAAAGATCCGTCTAGTCAAAGCTATGGTTTTTTGTAGTAGTCATGTATGGATGTGACGATAAAGAAGTCTGAGCACCGAGGAATTGGTACTTTTTAACCGTGGTGTTGGAGAAGACACTTGACAGCCCTTTGTACTGCAAGGAGATCAAACCAGTCAATCCTAAAGGAAATCCGTCCTGAATATTGATTGGAAGGACTGATGCTGAAGCTGAAACTCCAGTACTATTGCCACCTGTTGCGAAGAGCCTAATCATTTAGATAAGACCCTGATCCTGGGAAAGATTGAAGGCGGGAGGAGAAGGGGATGACAGAGGATGAGATGGTTGGATGGCATCACCAACTCAACGGACATGAGTTTGAGCAAGCTCCATTAGCTAGTGAATGACAGGGAAGCCTGGAGTGCTGTAGTCCATTGGATAGCAAAGAGTTGGACACAACTGAACGACTGAACAACAACGACAAGACAGACAGATAGACAGATATACAGGCAGACAGACTGACATCAGTTTAAAAGGACACTGAACAAATCCTTGTCAAGTATTCCTAAAAATCATTATAGGTGACTGCCTCAATATCTCGTGATGCTACCAAACCCAGAATTGTCCAAACCATATTTATTTTCCTATCTCAACACAAAGCCTATATATATACAGCCTATACATATATATATATATATATAAGCTAATACAAAGTCTATATTTATGTGTGTATATACATATATATATATATATTTAGAGAGAGAGAGATAGAAATTATTCTTGAATATAACTTCTGACAATTTTATATCCATTATCTTATAAAAACCTACAAGGAAGTGTAATCTTCAAAAACATTGAGTCACTATGCTCTAGCACAATATTTAAATAAACTATATACTTCAATTTAAAAAGGAAATCAGAAATTCAAAACAAGATAATATATTAGCTTAGTACTAATCCATAGAATTAAATAATATGTATCTTCTTCCACTGTTACATGTATGTACAATTTAGAAAGAAATATTCTCTTCCCACTACTGATCAAAAATATTTTGCCACATTTTTTAATTATTAAACATAACATATATTTTTGATCATTTATTCACTTTTGAGGTGTTTTTCTAAAACATTTTTCTCCATCTGTGAAGAAACTATGTTCGAATATAACCATGCCTCTCTTCTTTTTTAAAATGTCCAAAGAAAAATGTCCTCAATATCACTGCCCATTTATTTTGATGTATCTTGAGGTATATTAGACACACTATCCTGAAAGTAAAGAATTCATATAAAACTTATAGACACTGAATTAAGTTCCTTTTTAAATTCATCACACACCTTCTATTGGTTCTTATTTATACTTTGTTGCTTGAACATTAATCATAAAAAAGCAGAAAAAGAGAGAATTATATTGTCCATTTCAAACAAATTATTTCATTAAAACAAAGCAAGGATTGTTCAAGGAAATACTGTCTTAATGTAGCAACTCATGCATGTAATCATTACTTTCTATGAAAGTAGGAGCCTGATGTAGAATACGATTTAAATTGCCATTCTTTCACATATTTTCTTAAAAAATCAATATATAATGGCTTAAAGTACATTAGATTTCACATAGAAAAGGAATAAGAATTTTTGCTTAATATGTCTGCTCGAGAATCTCATACATGCACTATTATTTCTGAATATGATTGGCATAACTTATAGTCTTCCCTCTCAAGTCTTATCTTTAACCTGTCTTCTGACCATCAACAGTCTTGTGTTAGTGTCTGGTGGTCAAAATACTACCTATGAATCACTATCACTCAAAAAGCATAATTATGTAATCGCAATAAGAGAGAGGCAATAGCATTGGGAAGCAGAAGGTATCTCTTTAGGTGTTATACAAATGCAGAATGACCCACCTCCCAGAATATTGGAAATAAAAGCAAAAATAAACAAATGGGACCTAATTAAAATTAAAAGCTTTTGCACAACAAAGGAAACTATAAACAAGGTGAAAAGACAGCCTTCAGAATGGGAGAAAATAATAGCAAATGAAGCAACAGACAAACAATTAATCTCAAAAATATACAAGCAACTTCTGCAGCTGAATTCCCGAAAAATAAACGACCCAATCAAAAAATGGGCCAAAGAACTAAACAGACATTTCTCCAAAGAAGACATACAGATGGCTAACAAACACATGAAAAGATGCTCAACATCACTCATTATTAGAGAAATGCAAATCAAAACCACAATGAGGTATCATTTCACACCAGTCAGAATGGCTGCTATCCAAAAGTCTACAAGCAATAAATGCTGGAGAGGGTGTGGAGAAAAGGGAACCCTCTTACACTGTTGGTGGGAATGCAAACTAGTACAGCCACTATGGAGAACAGTGTGGAGATTCCTTAAAAAACTGGGAATAGAACTGCCATATGACCCAGCAATCCCACTGCTGGGCATATACATCGAGGAAACCAGAATTGAAAGAGACGCGTGTACCCCAATGTTCATCGCAGCACTGTTTACAATAGCCAGGACATGGAAGCAACCTAGATGTCCATCAGCAGACGAATGGATAAGGAAGCTGTGGTACATATACACAATGGAATATTACTCAGCCATTAAAAAAAATACATTTGAATCAGTTCTACTGAGATGGATGAAACTGGAGCCCATTATACAGAGTGAAGTAAGCCAGAAAGAAAAACAACAATACAGTATACTAATGCATATATATGGAATTTGAAAGATGGTAACGATAACCCTATATGCGAGACAGAATAAGAGACACAGATGCATGGAACAATTTTATGGACTCTGAGGGAGAAGGTGAGGGTGGGACGTTCTGGGAGAATAGCATTGAAACATGTATATTATCATATGTGAAACAGAACACCATTCCATGTTCGATGCATGAGACAAGGGCTCAGGGCCGGGGCAATGGGATGACCCAGGGGGATGGGATTGGGAGGGAGGTGGGTGGGGGGTCCAGGAAGGGGAACACATGTAAACCCATGGCTGATTCATGTCAATGTATGGCAAAAACTATTACAATATTGTAAAGTAATTAGCCCCCAACTAAAATAAATAAATTTATTAAAAAAAAAAAAACATTAAAAAAAAAAATCTGTTTCAGAGGCTTTCGGAATGTTTGTCCTCACAGAATAAATGGAGAATACAAAAAAAAAAAACAAAAAACAAATGCAGAATGAAAAGAAAGGACCTTCTGAGTAACTGTTAATACAAACCGCCTCAGTGCAGCATCCCAGTGCTCTGGCCCTATCTCCTTATTCACTCCCTCCACTCTTATCTGCATTCTCAGTGCCCTGAAATTAACTAGCTGTCCTCAGAAAGTTTACCACAGATCCCATGTTTGGAGAATTATGGTAAATTGTATATACAATTTTGACATTCATAGCAATATGGTTACATGGTTAAGAGTCAGACTATCTGCTTTAGAATCTCTATTTCTAATTTTTACTAGTTATAACTATGGACCTTTATTTAAACTTCACCAAGCCTCAGTTTTCATCTTTGCACATTTAGGACTTGCTCTGTGATTCAGTGAAGTATTTTATGTAAAGCTCCAGACACAATAAAACACTCAATATGTATTAGCTATCATTAGTTATTGTTCTTATTATCTTTTCAGTTGACAACTTAATAGGAAAATAATAGTTACTTTGATTGAGGATATTATTTAAATTGCAAATATGTGGTAGAATATAAGAACTTTCTGAAATATCAGATGTGAGAAACTTGAAAGTGGAAGAAGACCAGAACATTTTCCAAATTTATTGATGGGTTTGATGTTGATAACATTCAAGGAAATAGTTGAAGTAGGCTTCTGTTTTGGGATGGAAGCAAACTGAATGTGGTTGGTTTGGACTATTTTGGGTTTGACAGCACCATGAGACATTAAGATAGTCATCAGTGATGAATATCTGGAATACTTGATTTGTGCAGGTGTCCTTTTAAGTTGATAGTAAGAGAATTCTTCATGGTATGTAAATTGCTTTCTTCTTTTACATAGACAATTTTTTTTTTATTTGAATTTCCTCACCTCTTCCTCCAAACTTATTTTTTTCATGAATTTTAAGTGGTTATGTTAAAGAAAATACCCTATTCTACTTAAGTCCCTTGCATTTGATCAGGGACTTTTTTATAGGGAATTCTAGAGTCCTTCAGGTTTAAACACTTACAACTGTTCTCATCTGATACTGTATAACTATACTGTTCTATGACTAGGATGTTGAGAAGTGAAACATCACTTCTTCATTATATGTCACAATTTGTCCTCAAGGCTCTGAAGTATTACTGTTTGAACCCAGAAACAAAATCTTCTGTGAATACAGAAACTTTTTCAGGTTCTAACAAAAATGTTCAGCACATTAGGTCTTAAAACACTTACTCATTCATTATATAATGAAAACACTACAATGTTTCTGGATCTCTGACATGCTCTGGTTAAACAATGCTGAACAAAACACAATGTCAACACTCCCTGCTGATATAGAATTAGCCCTTGAAAGGCAAAACCAATGTTAAATAATAATGCTGAAATTAATGTATTTATTCCCTCAGTTTACTCAAAAGATGCTTATTTATTCATCTCATCCAGTACATATTTATTTGGTTCCTGTTCCAGATACTGCTATAGAGATGTAAATAAAACAAAATCCCTACTTATGTGGAGTTCAAATTCTATTATGAAAGACAATAACACAGGAAGCTCAGCTCTGTGCTCTGTGATGACCTTGATGGGTGGGATGAAGGAGAGAGGAAGGGAGCTCCCAGAGGGAGCTATATGTGCATACATATGGGCATACATACAACTGCATCACTTAGTTGTATAGCAGAAACTAATGCAACACTTTAAAGAAAGTATACTCCAATAAACAAAAGGCAATAACAATAACCAAATTAACAAATAAAGTATTTTGAATGAAAAACAAAGAGTATTTTGAAAGAAAAGAGAATAACAAGGAGCATTTACTCAGTGGGGAAAGAAGTCAGTCTATTTTTTCCATTAACATTCAGACCATCAATTCTTCCTAAGCATTATTTTATTCCTGTGACTATATTTAAAAAAAAACATAGAAATTCAATATCATTTGATGCTATGGGGAATTGGGTGGGCTTAACACAATAGACATTTGAGTGCAACACAACTAGATATATGTGTGTGTTAGTCACTCAGTCATGTCTGACTTTATAACCCCATGGATTGTAGCCCATCAGGCTCCTCTGTCCATGGAATTCTTCAGGCAAGAATACTGGAATGGGTTGCTGTTATCTTAATAATTTCAAAAATTAAGGTTCTTTTAAAATCCATTCTTCACTTTCATATGTAAAACAGAATGAGAAATTGAGCTCTTTCATAAGACATATTTTCAGATTACTTCCTTTATTTTTAATACTTTGTCACATTTTCCTTAATTTACTAGTAATATCTCCAGAATTTTAATTTATCCATCATGTGGTTTTAAAATAAAATCTGCCTTAAGTAATAATGATACTATTTCTATATCACATTTTCTTTCTATAAATAAATATGATTCTGACAATAAACACATAATGGCCAACTCTATCCCTGATATTTAGTAGGTTTTGGAAGTACAAAGGAAATCATATTTTGTCCATACCCTTCATTATGCCAAAGTGTAGTGTAGGAAAATGTTTTCCAAAGCACTGCCTGTAAGGTCATGGAGGTGCATCATGCATCCTTCTCAGCAGGAAAACCTTCTATTAAGTGTGTAAGTTGGCATATAACCTCCCACTGTCTGTTACAACTTTAGGTTCACTACAGTATTCACGCTAAAGCCAAAGTTTCTAACAGATGCCCCTAGCCAATGAATAAGCCGGGGGGGTTATTCCTACTGAATTTTGGAATCATCTAATGGGAAATATTTGTTATGGGGCTACCTATGGGCCTGAAAAGAAATCTCTCAGGAATATACTGCAGAGTGAGTTTACTCAAAAATTCCTTCTTTCCTTCCTTCTTCCCTTTCCCCATACATCACTTTCTGAAGGTCTTCTTTGCCTAATTATTTGTTAGATCCCCTTTATTTTTGAAGATATATCCCCAAGAAATTGTGTACATATCTAACACCATCTTGGTGTCTGTTTATTGAAAGACCCAAACTGAGGAACTAGTGTTTAATGTAGTGCATGAGTGCATCCTCAGTCATGGCCAACTATTTACAACTCCATGGACTGTAACCCACCAGGCCTCTCTGTCCATGGATTTCCCAGGCAAGAATATTGGAGTGTGTTGTCATTTCCTCCTCTAGGAGACCTCCCCAACTCAAGGATAGGACCCATGTCTATCGTGTCTCCTGCACTAGCAGGTGGATATTTACCAATGAGCCACCTGGAAAGCCCCTGCTTAATGTAGTAAAATTAACTAATTCATGCAGTAAAAAGGTATAGTCGATATAAGAAGCTATGAAAGTTATATTGAAAATGTGGCATTACTGAAACTCCAAAAAATATTGAAAGTGAAAGAAAGGTATAATATGATATGGGAAGACAGGACATTTGAAATTTTTACTTTATTTTATGGATTTGGTAAAAGCTCACCAACTGCATTAGCATATCTGGTTCCAACTTTGGGGTTCACCACATATTCCTGGGCGTTATTTATTAACCCCCTAATTTTTTAAAGTTTGTATGGGCATTTAACATAATGTATGTGGCACCCCACTCCAGTACTCTTGCCTGGGAAACCCCATGGACGGAGGAGCCTGGTAGGCTACAGCCCATGGGGTCGCGAAGAGTCAGACACGACTGAGCGACTTCACTTTCACTTTTCCCTTTCATGCACTGGAGAAGGAAATGGCAACCTACTCCAGTATTCTTGCCTGGAGAATCCCAGGGACGAGGGAGCCTGGTGGGCTGCCGTCTATGGGGTCGCACAGAGTCGGACACGACTAAAGCGACTTAGCAGCAGCAGCAGCAGCAGCAGCAGCATGCAGAGTATATCATGCGAAATGCCAGGCTTGGTGAGGCACAAGCTGGAATCAAGATTGCTGGGAGAAATATCAATAACCTAAGATACGCAGATGACACTACCTTATAGCAGAAAGTGAAGAAGAACTAAAGAGCCTCTTGATGAAAGTGAAAGAGGAGAGTGAAAAAATTGGCTTAAAACTCAACATTAAAAAAACTAAGATCGTGGCATCTGATCCCATCTCTTCACGGAAAATAGATGAGGAAACAATGCAAACAGTGGCAGACTTTAATTTGGGGGGCTCCAAAATCACTGCAGATGGTGACTGCACCCATGAAATTAAAAGACACTTGCTCCTCGGAGGAAAAGCTATGACCAACCTGGACAGCATATTAAAAAGCAGAGATATTACTTTACCGAAAAAGGTCTATCCAGTCAAAGCTATTGTTTTTCCACTAGTCATGTATGGATGTGAGAGTTGGACTATAAAGAAAGCTGAACTCCAAATAATTGATGCTTTTGAACTGTGGTGTTGGAGAAGACTCTTGAGAGTCCCTTGGAGTGCAAGGAAATCCAACCAGTCAATTCTAAAGGAAATCAGTACTGAATATTCGTTGGAAGGACTGATGTTGAAGCTGAAGCTCCGATACTTTGGCTACTTGATGCAAAGAACTGACTCATTGGAAAACACCCTGATGCTGGGAAAGATTGAAGGTGGGAGGAGAAAGGGATGACAGAGGATGAGATGGTTTGATGGCATCACCGACTCAATGGACATGAGTTTGAGTAAGCTCTGGGAGTTGGTGATGGACAGGGAAGCCTGACATGCTGCAGTCCATGGGCTTGCAAAGAGTTGGACATGACTGAGAGACTGAACTGAACTGAACTGAAGAGTAATCTACAAATCATACAGTGCATGAAAATCATGTTGTTTAAAAATCAGAACACAATTATTGTTAGCATTACAAAATATCACACTGCTTTAGGGACAAAATTTTTGACAAAATACCTTTTGACATGAGGATTCATTGAGTAAGGCTGGATTAGTTGTACTAAAAGAGGGATGGAGGGGGAAAAATGCATTAGATTCTGATGGTGACTGCTTAAAAATACTTGACAATAACAGAAAAATTGTGAAGAGGGAATGGATATACATTAGGGGGAAGTTACAAGGGACATAGGAGTTTATTTTGGATGAAACATGGCATTCATAAACAGGTTGCCACATCTCTGGAAAACTACTGATACTAAATATTTGCCTCATTGTATTTAATGACTAAAACTGCAAGGAGAAATTGTATAAATTTTGCAGAGCATTTACAAATAATGTTCCTTGTAAATAATTATGTTTCTAAGGTAGTTTATTTTCTGTATTTCTTTCAGTCAACACTCTTTGCGATATGCTCCTTCATGACTTGAAAGAAAGTTTTCTTAGCTAACTGCAGAAAAGAAATATTATGCTATAGCCGATATAAGAGAACAGTGTAATACACTAGTGTTTCCCATAAAAATTAATTTGAACTTTGAAACGTAAATTAAAAATTTAAATAACTTCCTTAATATTTATGATTCTAATTATTATGAGGTTATATTCAATGTATTTAATTGACTGTAGGTTCAATATTATTGCTTATAATCTCTCTTTTATATAATTTTCCATTCCTATTTTTATTTCTGCTTAACATTAAACTAAACATTAGTGATAAATTTATTCCAATAAAATTGTCATTTTATCATGATTTTTAGTTTTCTGGAAAGTATCTTTAAGAATCTAGTCAGGACAAATCTCTATTCTTGCTGTACCAGAGTTAAATATTCAAAATCTGCCCCCCACTTTCTGTAATAATAGAAGCTGAAGAAACTGGCAGACTGTTTTTCTTTACTTCAACAAAATAAGGTTTATTGTTACAGTAATTAAGCAAGGAGATGGGGTGAAAAGCAGCAATAATATAAAACCTGGTATAGATTGTCAATTTAAAAAATGATTTGCAAATTACAAAGTCTTTTATTATCAAATGTATCCACCCTACCTCCTGTGACATGCTGTTAGAAAGCAGTTGGCTTTGACTGTTTGCCCTGTTGGTGTCATTCCCTGGGTGTGTGGGGGGGGAGTTTTCCATAATTAAAACCCAAAATACAATTTTCCTCAAAGAATTCTTTTTGAAAATAAACATATATTGAAAGAATTGCATGAGAACATGATGCGAAGAGTCGACTCATTGGAAAAGAACCTGATGCTGTGAAGACAGACATGAGTTTAAGCAAACTCTGGGAGATAGTGAAGGACAGGGAAGCTGGACATGCTGCAGTTCATGGGGTCGCAAAGAGTCGGACATGACTGAGCGGCTAAACAACAACAAATTCAAGATGTAACAATGAGACTGAAGTGTTCAACAGAGAGGAAGAATTTGAGAATGAGAACCATAATTAAGGACCTTTAAATTTGCATATTCTGAAAGATCAGCTCAAAATGTTATTACTTGCAGAATTCTGATTGCCTAGTCTTGGCATCACTGCTGTCATTTGTACACAAATGGCCTAGGAAAATGGTATAACCAATTGCCCATATGACTCTTGTCCGTACTGGTCTCCACTAGTCAGACCACTGGTGTTATTGAGATAATGACCCCCTGCATGATCAGCTGCTGCCTGGCAAAACTTACCTAATGTTTTTAATTTCACAAATCAAGTCAAGCAATGCAGAAAGAAAATAAAAAATATTATTTAAAAGACAATTTAAGGAGGGTGGGATGTATGATAGGATTGAAGAGTCCTAGTGATCCCTTCTGGGCCCAAGTTTTGCTGAATATTTGTATCCTTATGTCTATATCTATTTATCTATACACAGATGCTCATAAACATCTACTGCACCTTTCTGAGCATCAGTTTCTACAAAGTAAAAAGTGTATTGTAATTACTTTCTAGCCCACATCCTGTATGAGGTCATATTAGCTAAAATGTATAACAATACTATTCAAAATTAATGTTTTATCTTTGGAGACATTTGCTTCAAGTTCTACAAAAAAGAAATTATCAATAATTGTGGATATACTGTAGGCATATTTTCTCGTTAAGAATAGGAAAAAAATGATTTCTCATACCACATTTTTAGTGCATTTTTTCGTTCATGTCTTCATTCTTTACTAAATAATTAGTGAGTGATTTCAGTGCTTTGGCCAATGTGATCGGTCCTGGATACAGAAAAAGTCTGTGTCCCCCTGGAATTTACACTCTACTGGCAGAGAGAGACAATAAGTAGTCACTAGTGTTGGGAGAAAGACTAGAGATCTCTTCAAGAAAATTAGAGATACCAAGGGAACATTTCATGCAAAGATAGGCTCAATAAAGGACAGAAATGGCAGGGACCTAAAAGAAGCAGAAGATATTAAGAAGAGGTGGCAAGAATACACAGAAGAACTGTACAAAAAAGATCTTCATGACCCAGATAATCACGATGGTGTGATCACTCACCTAGAGCCAGACATCCTGGAATGTGAAGTCAAGTGAGCCTTAGGAAGCATCACTACGAACAAAGCTAGTGGAGGTGATGGAATTCCAGTTGAACTATTTCAAATCCTGAAAGATGGCACTGTGAAAGTGCTATACTCAATATGCCAGCAAATCTGGAAAACTCAGCAGTGGCCACAGGACTGGAAAAGGTCAGTTTTCATTCCAATTGCAAAGAAAGGCAATGCCAAAGAATGCTCAAACTACTACACAATTGCACGCATCTCTGCTGCTGCTGCTGCAGCTGCTAAGTCGCTTCAGTCGTGTCCGACTCTGTGCGACCCCATAGACGGCAGCCCACCAAGCTCCCCCATCCCTGGGATTCTCCAGGCAAGAACACTGGAGTGGGTTGCCATTTCCTTCTCCAATGCATGAAGGTGAAAAGTGAAAGTGAAGTCTCTCAGTCGTGTCCGACTCTTCGCGACCCCATGGACTGCAGCCTACCAGGCGCCTCCATCCATGGGATTTTCCAGACAAGAGTACTGGAGTGGGTTGCCATTCCCTTCTCCAAGTAGGGGCAATAGCCAATTCCAAATTTCCCATTGCCATAAGAAGGATCCCCCAAAGAGACTGTAGCCACCCCAAGAACTCTCCAGCACGTTCTTGAGGTCCAGTAGGATCTAGAATGTTTTTCTTGAGGACTATGAGACTTTTTAAACTTAGCTGAAGGTATTCACCCAGAAACAACACGTCTCGTTCAAGGTGGCTCAAGTCCTTCCTTGTTCAGGGATCAGGAGATCTATCTCCTGTCCATTTTGGGGTGCAACCCCTTCCAAGCTGTGTTGGCTCTTTAGAGATACCCTGAGAAATCTTATGCCCAGAAACTTAATTTTGGGGGTGTTCATCAGAATGGCACTCATTTGTAGTCCTGAATAGGTATCTGAGATCTCCCAGGGGTTCGCAGGTGTGTTGAGTGTCCTCTTCTGTTTTCTTCCATGACTTGATTCGTGAGTAGTGAATCCAGGAGTCATGTCCTGGTACCTCGACTGCTGTGGGAGTAGAAAGTATTACAGGGTAGGAGCCCTTCCATGTGGGCTTGGAGTTCAGCCTTTGGGGACCCATCTTTCCAGACTTTAGTTAGGACTTGAGCCCCTGGAGCATATAGTGGTAACTCTTTAGAATCTTTTGGGTCCTGGTTAACACCCAACAAGCGTATATCCTATTGGAATTGCCCAATGATCATGATATAAGACTGGAGGGTCTGAGCCTCTGGATCTTGGAAGAGGTCATTGACATAAACAAAATGTCTCCCATATAGCATCTCATATGGACCAAGACCAACCTGTTCCTTAGGGGTAATATGGGTGCAGAGGAGAGCTATTGGTAAAGCCTCCTTCTATCCCAGGGAGGTCTTCTGGGTTATCTTTTTTATTGCTGATTTTAAGAATTGGTTGGCTCTTTCTACCTTTCCTAAAGACTGAGGCCTCCAGGCACAATGGAGATAATGTGTAACTCCTGATGCTTTAGAGACCCCTCGGGTGACCTTAGAAGTAGATGATGTCCCATTGTCACTTTGTAATGACCTGAGAAAACAAAATCTTGGAATTATTTCATGGAGCAGTTTTCTTTTCTTTTCTTTTTTTTTTTACCACCTCCTCAGCCTTCTCGAAGAGTCAGACACGACTGAGCGGCTTCACTTTCACTTTTCACTTTCTTGCATTGGAGAAGGAAATGGCAACCCACTCCAGTGTTCTTGCCTGGAGAATCCCAGGGACAGCGGAGCCTGGTGGGCTGCCGTCTATGGGGTCGCACAGAGTCGGACACAACTGAAGCGACTTAGCAGCAGCAGCAGCAGCAGCAGCCTTCTCAGTCCAAGTGGGAAAGCCTTCAATCCATCCTGTGAATGTATCCATCATGACTAATCGGCATTTATACCCTTGAGAAAGTGGCATCTGGGTGAAGTCCATCTGCCAGCCCTCTCCTGGGTAGGTCCCACATTGTTGGATGGGCTGGGACAGCTGGTGTCTTCAAGCTCCTTGGGGGCTGTTTAATGGGCAACTGGAACAAGAGAAAACCACTTGCCTTAGAGTCGTTTGAAAGCCTGTTCATCTGAAGGACCTTTCTAGTAATCTTTGAAGGGCCTTCTCCCATAAATGAGTGGTGGCATGTAAGGAGTTAACCAACTTTCACTGAGGTTCCCAGACAGAAAAAGGAGTCCCTCCTTTTGGAACCACCCCATATGATCTTCTTGAAAGCCTTCACTCTTAGCTTTAAGAATCTCACCTTCAGTATATGAAAGAGTTCCTGGCAAATTAGTCTGTCGAACTAAGGTGGCAAACCCTATTAAGTCCTTATTCTGTAATGCTGTTCTCTTAGCTGCCTGATAGGCTGCTTGGTTCCCTCGTGCCACTTCTGTGCTCCCTTTTTGGTGTCCTTTACAGTGGGAGACTGAAACCTCAGTGGGCAGATGAACTGCCTCTAAGAGTCTAAGGATTTTATCACCATATTTGATTGGCGATGCGTGGGTGGTCAAGTGGTCTCTTTCTTTCCAAATAGCAGCATGTGCATGTAGCACCAGAAAGGTATACTTGGAGTCAGTGTAAATGGCTACTCTTTTTCCTTTTCCCAGCTCTAAAGCTTGAGTCAGGTCTATGAGCTCACCTAATTAGGCTGAAGTACTTGGTTGCAAAGGTTTAGCCTCTATGGTCTCAAAATTGGAGACTACTGCTTATCTGGCTCTTCTTTTTCCATCCAAGACAAAGCTGCTTCCGTCAGTGTACCAGATTTCCTCAGGATCAGTCAGGCGATCTTTTGACAGCCCCTCTCGGGGTTTTGTCCAATGATCGAAAGTTTTTAGGCAAGAGTGAAAGGGAAGAGAGCCCTCCGGGGTAGGCAGGGGAGTGGCAGGGTTAAGAACCTCACAAGCGGATATAGTCAGGCCTGGATTTTCCATCACCACTACTTGATAAGGGCATATAGAGAGAAATACAAGGTTTAAATGAATGGAATGAAGTGCAATTGTTTTTTTCTTGAAAATGTTGAATAAAAGCAATTAAAACATCTATATAATGCTTTTATTTTATTAAACAAATAAACTATCAAAAATTTGAAACAGATAACAACAGTTGGGTATAAGTGAATTTAAACGTCAGGTGATTAAAATAATGACCTCTTAAGAGATACAAAGTTGCTATTAAATGATTCCTTTTTCCTTTAATAAATAATAGAAACACTGAATTTTAAAATATTAGAGAAATAAGAGTTTTCTAAAGAAAAAATAAATAAATAAAATGAGCTTGGAATTAAAAAAAAAAAAGAAAATGTTGGTATTTCAATGTTATCAAATAATAAATTAGATCTGATTTAAGGATAAACAAATAATAAAGATTTCCTTTCACAGTGCAACTTGGCATAAACAGCATACACATTGCACTAAAGAAACTTTATCAGTTGAACTCCTATTTCTTTTCATATAAATAAATTTTGTACTTGGGACAAAATTTGGGGAATTGGTAAATAAAAAAATAATTTAATATTAATATTTTTCTGAAACTGTGAATTACAGTGTGAGACTGTGTGTATGTATATACCACTCACACACACACATAATGTAGAGTTGCAAATAATCTGTATTCATTCAAATCACTATGCTGACTTTCTTCAATAAACTGCATGGCTGAGTTTCCAATAATTCTGTGAGGAATAGGCAGTTCTAATGCAATGCTTTCATAATTGACTATTGCTATGCTCAGTTTCACCTGATGAAGAAGTCTATTAGAACAATTTTAAACCCTTCAAAGCATTCATTGACCTTTGTTATTATTATTATTATTATTATTATTATTGTGGTCTCTTAGATTAACTGCGTAAGGATCAGAATACATTGCATCGATGTATAAAGTCAAAGCTTTAATTGTTTTCAGAAACTTTTCTTGTAACAGCATCTCAATAAATTAAGTGGGTCACATGAATTCTTAAGAGAATTTTCACTATTAAATGACAAAAAGCATATAGGTCTATGCCCTAGGACACAGTTGTAGAATTTAGATAAACTTCAGCCTCACTTTCGAACATTCTTGCATGAAAGAGAAGATCAGGAAAAACACTTCTGTTTTGATATGGTCTTAATCTTGAATTCCATGGTTGGTTTAAATTGATGTTTATTGTTGTTCAAAAAGTACCAAACAGAGAAACAATAATAGCACTGCTATTTTGTTACCCTGCTTATTTAACTTATATGCAGAATACATCATGCGAAATGCCGGGCTGGATGAAGCACAAGCTGGAATCAAGATTGCCAGGAGAAATATCAATATCCTCAGATATGCAGATGACACTACACTTATGACAGAAAGTGAAGAAGAACTAAAGGGCCTCTTGATGAAAGTGAACGGGGAGAGTGAAAAAGTTGACTTAAAACTCAACATTCAGAAAACTAAGATCATGGCATCTAGTCCCATCACTTCATGGCAAATAGATGGGGAAACAATGGAAATAGTGATAGACTTTATTTTGGGGGGCTCCTAAATCACTGCAGATGGTGACTGCAGCCATGAAATTAAAAGACACTTGTTCCTTGGAAGAAAAGTTATGACCAACCTAGACAGCATATTAAAAAGCAGAGACGTTACTTTGCCAACAAAGTCCATCTAGTCAAAGCTATGGTTTTTCCAGTAGTCATGTATGAATCTTTCCAGCATGTGAGAGTTAGACTATAAACAAAGCTGAGCACCGAAGAATTGATGCTTTTGAACTGTTGTGTTGGAGAAGACTCTTGAGAGTCCCTTGGACTGCAAGGAGATTCAACCAGTACTTCCTAAAGGAGATCAACCCTGAATTGTCATTGGAAGGACTGGTGCTGAAGCAGAAACTCCAATACTTCGGCCACCTGATGTGAAGAACTGACTCATTTGAAAACACCCTGATGCTGGGAAAGATGGAAAGCAGGAGGAGACGGGGATGACAGAAGATGAGATGGTTGGATGGCATCACCAACACAACAGACATGAATTTGAGTAGGCTCCAGGAGTTGGTGGATGATAGGGAAGCATGGTGTGCTGCAGTCCATAGGGTCACAAAGAGTCAGACACTACTGAGCAACTGAACCGACTGACTCACTAATAACACCACTGAAATATATCACTGTTTTTTCTGATACTCTGAAGAGTTATGTTAAATAATAATTGTTAACTATAAGTTTTAAATGAATACTTTGACTTTTGTACAAAAAAATAATTAAGTTAACATCATATTGAAATTGTTTTTAGCACTTCTACCTAAGCATTTGCGTTGAATGCCACCAAAATTTTCACATTGATATACTTTCTTCTATATTTTCTGAAGGAGATGTCTGAAGGGTCAGTTGAGTTGAGTCTGTGTTCCAAAGTGAGTAGATCTTAAAAGACTTATGTAAAACAATCTTGGCTTTGCTTCGAAATATTTAGACCTTCCACTTTTGTGCAGAAAATATAATTAAACATTATCTTTTTGTTATTAACATCACATAATATTCAAAAGCTAATTCAAGCATTGATTAAAAATAACAGTGTGTGTATGTTCAGTCACTCAGTCGTGTCCTACTCTTTGTGGCCCCATGTATTGTAGCCTGCCAGTTCCTCTGTCCATGGGATTTTTTGAGCCAAGAATACTAGAGTCGGTTGCCATTTCTTACTCCGGAGAATCTTTCTGACCCCAGGATTGAACCCATGTCTCTGGACACTCATTCATTAGCATGCAGATTCTTTACCACTAGCACCATCTAGGAAGCCCAATTAGAACTGTGGTATTATCGATTGTGAGGCTTCCCTGGTGGTGCAGTAGTACGGAATCTGCCTGCAATGCAGGAGATGCAGGTTTGATCCCTGGGTCAGGAAGATCCCCTGGAGAAGGAAATGGCAACCCACTCAAGTATTCCTGCCTGGGAAATCCCTTGGACAGAGGAGCCTGACAGGCTACAGTCCATGGGGTGGTAAAGAGTTGGACACAACTTAGCAACTAAGCAACAACATTATCTATTTCATTTGTTAGAAACAGTACATTGTCAAGATGCCAGTGGACTCAATATTCTTGTTAATGACAATCCTTTCTCCCCACCCTAATGGTAGCCACTCTTCCAGCTTTGTGAATATCACTGGTTGTTTTTTATTTGTTTGTTTCTTAATTAGCAACCATATTTCTATTTCTAAATAGTAGCATGCAATATGGTTTGTTTTGGGAACTCTATATAAATGAATATATATGGATACGCTGGGGGGAGTTGTTCTGTTTAATACTAAGTTTTTCTGATATCATATTTTGTTTTATATAATTAGTGTATTCATATTCATTATGAATAGTATTTGAAACTTTAATTGCATAGAAAAATAATAACTTGGTCAGTCTTATGACTACTACGCATTCAATTTTACTTTCAAAAATCTGTTTGGAATTCTATACTACCTACCATATAATAATAGAAATTTATTAAGCAAGGGATGGAAATTCCCTGATAACTCAGTCAGTAAAGAATCTGCCTGCAGTGCAGGAGCCCCAGGTTCAATCCTTGGTTGGGGAAGATCCCCCGGAGAAGGAAATGACAACCCATTCCAGTATTCTTGCCTGGAAAAATCCCATGGAGAGAGGAGCCTGGCGGGCTACCGTCCATGGGGTCGCAAGAGTCCAACATGACTTAGAAACTAAACCACCACCACAACTAGGGGATGGAAAGCTGAAAAATACCAGAAAGAAGACCAAATTTATAGTTAATAACTGTGAAAAGCATATATTTCCCATAGATCTGGGAAAACAAACCAGATGATGTTGTGATATCCGAATTGGGAAGGTTGAAGAGGGACCCTGGAGGGTTAGAAATCAACTTTCCAGGAGGGTTGTGGCTGTCTCTGGAGCTTGGAGGTAGGGCTCACAGAGCGGGACCAGGCATCTCTCCATGTGGCAGTACTGTAGAACTGCTGCTGCTGCCTCTGGGGACTCTAGGGAACTTGTTCCGCTAGAGTAGAAAGAAGCTAGACACTGGGACAGACTATTGCTCTCAGGGAGAAGGGTTTTGCTCAGTTAATGAGAGCAGGAACAGAAAACACAAGGGAGAAGCAAGTTTTCTTCGACTCTTTCAGCTTTTCAATCTCACTCTATGCCCTCTACTGGCAGAATATAATAGGGAATTCCCTGGTAGCTCAGTTGGTAGAGAATCTGCCTACAGTGCAGGAGACCCAGGCTCAATCCTTGGGTTGGGAAAATTCCTGAGAAAAGGAAATGGCAGCACACAGAGTTCCAGAAAACATCTATTTCTGCTTTATTGACAATGTCAAAGCTTTGACTGTGTGGATCACAATAAGCTGTTGAAAATTCTGAAGGAGATGGGCATACCAGACCACCTGACCTGCCTCTTGAGAAACCTATGTGCAGGTCAGGAAGCAACAGTTAGAACTGGACATGGCACAACAGACTATTTTCAAATAGGAAAAGGAGTACATCAAGGCTGTATATTGTCACCTCGCTTATTTAACTTATATGCAGAGCACATCATGAGAAATGCTGGGCTGAATGAAGGACAAGCTGGAATCAAGATTGCTGGGAGAAATATCAATCATCTCAGATATGCAGATGACACTACCCTTATGGCAGAAAGTGAAAAACTAAAGAGCCTCTTGATGAAAGTGAAAGAGGAGAGTGAAAATGTTGGCTTAAAGCTCAACATTCAGAAAAATAAGATCATGGCATCTGATCCCATCAGTTCAGTTCAGTTCAGTCGTTCATTCGTGTCCGACTCCCTGCAACCCCATGAATCGCAGCACACCAGGCCTCCCTGTCCATCACCAACTCCCGAAGTTTACCCAAACTCGTGTCCATCGAGTCAGTGATGCCATCCAACCATCTCATCCTCTGTCATTCCCTTCTCCTCCTGCGTCCAATCCTTCCCAGCATCAGGGTCTTTTCAAATGACTCAACTCTTCGCACGAGGTGGCCAAAGTATTGGAGTTTCAGCTTCAACATCAGTCATTCCAAAGAACACCCAGGACTGATCTCCTTTAGGATGGACTGGTTGGATCTCCTTGCAGCCCAAGGGACTCTCAAAAGTCTTCTCCAGCATCACAGTTCAAAAGCATCAATTCCTCGGCGCTCAGCTTTCTTCACAGTCCAACTCTCACATCCATACATGACCACTGGAAAAACCATAGCCTTGACTAGATGGACTTTTCTTGGCAAAGTAATGTCTCTGTTTTTTAATATGCTGTCTAAGTTGGTCATAACTTTCCTTCCAAGGAGTAAGCGTCTTTTAAGTTCATGGCTGCAATCACCATCTGCAGTGATTTTAGAGCCCCACAAAATAAAGTCTGACACTATTTCCATCGTTTCCCCATCCATTTCCCATGAAGTGATGGGACCAGATGCCATGATCTTAGTTCTGAATGTTGAGCTTTAGGCCAACTTTTTCACTCTCCTCTCTCACTTTCATCAAGAGGCTTTTTAGTTCCTCTTCACTTTCTACCATAAGGGTGATGTCATCGGCATATCTGAGGTTATTGATATTTCTCCCCACAATTTTGATTCCAGCTTGTGCTTCTTCTAACCCAGCATTTCTCATGATGTGCTCTGCATATAAGTTAAATAAGCAGGGTGACAATATACAGCCTTGACATACTCCTTTTCCTATTTGGAACCAGTCTGTTGTTCCATGTCCAGTTCTAACTGTTGCTCCCAACATGCATACAGGTTTCTCAAGAGGCAGGTCAGGTGGTCTGCTATGCCCATCTATTTCAGAATTTTCCACAGTTTATTGTGATCCACGCAGTCAAAGGCTTTGGCATAGTCAATAATGCAAAAATAGATGTTTTTCTGAAACTTGCTTGCTTTTTCGATGATCGAGCGGAGGTAGGCAATTTGATCTCTGGTTCCTCTGCTTTTTCTAAAACCAGTTTGAACATCTGGAAGTTCGTGGTTCACATATTGCTGAAGCCTGGCTTGCAGAACTTTGAGCATTACTTTACTAGCGTGTGAGATGAGTGCAGTTGTGCAGTAGTTTCAGCCTTCTTTGGCATTGCCTTTCTTTGGGATTGGAATGAAAACTGACCTTTTCCAGTCCTGTGGCCACTGCTGAGTTTTCCCAATTTACTGGCATATGGAGTGTAGCACTTTCACAGCATCATCTTTGAGGATTTGAAATAGCTCAACTGGAATTTCATCACCTCCACTAGCTTTGTTCTTAGTGATGCTTTCTAAGGCCCACTTGACTTCACATTCCAGGATGTCTGGCTCTAGGTGAGTGATCACACCATCGTGAGTATCTGAGTTGTGAAGACCTTTTTTGTACAGTTCTTCTGTGTTCTTGCCACCTCTTCTTAATATCTTCTGCTTCTATTAGGTCCCTACCATTTCTGTCCTTTATTGAGTCCATCTTTGCATGAAATGTTTCCCTGCTATCTCTAATTTTCTTGAAGAGATCTTTAGTCTTTCCCATTCTGTTGTTTTCCTCTATTTCTTTGCATTGTTCACTGAGGAAGGCTTTCTTATCTCTCCTTGCTATTTGGAACTCTGCATTCAAATGGTCAGGGGTGGTGGCTGAGAGTGCCAGGCTGCATTGGTACAGGAGCGGCCTAGAAGAGTTATCTCAAGTCCGAGGTCAGGGGCGGCATCCATGAGGAGCTACCCCATGTCCAGTCCCATCACTTCATGGCAAGTAGATGGGGAAACAGTGGCAACAGTGGCTGACTTTATCTTGGGGGTCTCAAAAATCACCGCAGATTGTGATTGCAGCCATGAAATTGAAAGACATTTACTCCTTGGAAGGAAAGTTATGACCAACCTAGACAGCATATTGAAAAGCAGAGACATTACTTTGTCAACAAAGGTCCATCTAGTCAAGGCTATGGTTTTTCCAGTGGTCATGTATGGATGTGAAATTTGGACTATAAAGAGGGCTGAGAGCCAAAGAATTGATGCTTTTGAACTGTGGTGTTGGAGAAGACCCTTGAGAGTCCGTTAGACTGCAAGGAGATCCAACCAGTCCATCCTAAGGTAAATTGCTCCTTGGTGTTCACTGGAAGGACTGATATTAAAGCTGAAACTCCAGTATTTTGGCCACCCGATGTGAAGAGCTGACTCCTTTGAAAAGACTCTGATGCTGGGAAAGATTGAAAGCAGGAGGAGAAGGGGACGACAGAGGATGAGATGGTTGGATGGCATCACTGACTCAATGGACATGAGTTTGGGTAAACTCCGGGGATTGGTGATGGACAGAGAGGCCTGGCGTGCTGCAGTTCTTGGGATCTTAAAAAGTCGGACACAACTGAGCGACTGAAGTGAACTGAACTGAACTGATATTGTGCTTTATAAATTCTTTGTGACTAATGAAGAGTAAATTTTATATAAAGTAAATATTATATAAAGTAAATTTTATATACCTTAATTCATATGAAAATCAATGTATTTGAATAAGCAAACCTCATATATGGAGTTTTTGAGATCTTGTGAAATAGTAATAAATAATTCCACCTTCTCTATCTAGTTGGTGTCCTAGAGAGAGTAAAATATTTTTTTTTTCCCCAGAAGATGCTTCCAGATGTCTCTTTGCTTATGTGGACAATCTTTCCCTGGAATTTTCTCTTATACTTCTCTGAAAAGAAACTTTTAAATTTTTGAAGATAAGCTTAGCAGTTGTCATAGCATTCCCACATGAAAGACGTACCAGAACTTCTTGTAAAGTTAGCAGTTACAAGCCATCCTGTGCAGAGCTGTTTACTGAGAAGGAGATGAGCCAGTTTTAATAGGGTCCAAGAAGCTGTCTCCAAGGAATGACTGAGATCCTTTCCTTGTTATTACTGCAAACTGTTGAGTTAAGATGGTTCCGAGGAATCAGTGTTAGAAAGAAAGATTCAAAAAATTCCAAAATGGATCATACCAAGAAAGATTGTCTGTATTGACTTTAGACACAATTCCAAGATTAGAGGTTTATAGGGAAGAGCTAATTCTAGCCCACATGTGAGTTGAGGTGGAAACATTTCAACATCCTTGTATGCTGTCTTTGAATTTGTGGTTTGGGAATACATGCTGAGCATGAGTGTGTAAATTAAGACTTCCAGTATTGGGTACCCTGAGGCCTGAGCAAGGATGAAGCAGAGAGAGAGTGAGTCTGAATTTGTGAATGACCTGTTTTCAAGAGCAGAAAATGAGAGCAATATAAATGGTTTTCTTGTTCTTTAGTAAAAATAAGGATTCCATATGCTAATAAAAGTTTACTCTCCCTCCCTATCTAGAAATTAGAAACTGGACTAACACTATTGTCAAAGGAAGTTCCAGTATTTTGCAACAATTTTAGATTGTGAGGATTCTTAAGATTATATGGTAAGGACCAGATGATTAATAGGAAACACAAGAGAGAGAATTACATTTGAATTTCAATCTAATAAAATATGTCCTAACAGCTAGTATACATGTGTGTCTCATACTAATTTTGGCATGACAAGTTTTGCTGGTTGTGGTTACCTAAGAAATAAAGAATTTCTTTATTTTCCAAGAATGTGAGTAGATACATGAAAGTTAAAAGTTTGGCAAAGAATCAAATATCTAGTTAGGAGCAGACACGCACTGAAAAAAAAAAAAAAAAAAAGCTGATGTCATCTACAATTTATTCCAGAACAGTCACTCAAGACTCAATATATTCAGTAGAAGCACATAGTTTAAAACTGCCATTCAGTGCCATCACTCTTCAACAACAACAACAAAAAAAAGAGGGATGATGTAATATCAACTTAGTATTTTATGTGCATTAAAGTGAGGGCAAACATCTCATTTATCTTCTGATATTACAAATGTTTAGTACATAGAAAGTAATCAATAAAGATTTGTGGAAGGAAGGAAGGAAAAGAAGAGAAAAGAAAAGAAAGGCAAGTTGCATGTTTATCACTATCACTTCAGGATCAATTCACAAACCGAAAAAAAAAAAAAGTGTAACTAAGAATTGCTCCCTGAGTTTACACCTAACTAGGAGCATTAAATCCCTACGCTAAATACTTGTGTGCACCCAATGTCATTTTAGAACTACTTACCACCTTTATTACACATTGAGTAGCTGAAGAAATTGTACCAAAGGCATATATCATAGAAGAAAAGCTAATGTACTTCATTATATGAGAATTGAAAATTTTGTTCATAAAATTTGAAATACCATGGAATAAAATTAAAGAGGTAAATAACGAATTGAATAACAATAATTGTGAGAAACACAACAGATAACAAGGAAAAGCCTTCATATATAAAAAACTTTTTCAATGAATTCAGAGATAAAGGAAACAAAGGAAGAAGAGTGTGTGGTAAATAGATATGGATAACAGGTAAAATTTCAGGACTGGTAAAGACAGCCACGATATGCTATGTTAAAAAAGAGATTATTAAACAGTACATACAACACTATAAACATATATAGACTCACAATGGTCTCTGGAAATATTAAATGTCAAGACTGGATAAGTAAACGTAAAAGGCTGTTATATTTTACGATGATGATTATTATCTCTTTCTCTTTCCACCTTTCCACCTCCTCTCTTAGTAAGTCTTTCTTTGCTGGTAAAAAAAAAAAAAAGTAACAACAAGGAAACCTTAGGGAAGAAAAATAACTGAACAATGAAGGACATTTAGAATGCAGCCAATTATTAGAATCTAATTCATACTTATAACTCAAAGAATGGAATAGACATAAAGAAGGAGAGCTATATATTAGAGAAACATCTTGCTGTATAACAACAGAGTATCAAATAAAACTGGATTCAAAATATATTTTTGTGCTGCCTAACTGTATAGACATTAATATGTCATCTATAGGTCCTCTTATCAAGTGTCACTATAGTCTCTAAGCTACGGCATTTGTGTGTGGTGGGAGGGGGAGAGTTGAGGGGAAGAGATGGTTTAGTCGATATTTGTGCTTTTTTTCTGTTCTTTACATTTATTGTGCTAAATTGAAGTTGTTTTGTTTTTATTTTTTTTTAAATTATACTTGTTCTGATCTCTGTTATCTATAAGAATTTCACTATATGGCAGTAAAATCTAACCACTATTTCCTTGATAACTTAATTAGTCTTCACCTTTTCTGTTACTGTTATTTGTTGTTTGAAAAAGTCTTTTCAGATTAAAAAGTAGAAAAATAGTTGTGAAATAGTCTCAGGTTTTCATTTTCTACATTTCCCCCTAGTACAAATGAAATGTATTCTCCTTCATGGTAAGAAACTAGATTGTCCCTGGTTTAAACAGAGAAATTATTTCCCAGAAGCAACTTTAAGTTAATCTTAGTAACTTCAAAATGTCATCTAGTAAAGAAGAAAATAGGGCTTCTCTGATGGCTCAGTGGTAGAATTTACCTGCAATGCAGGAGATGCAGGTTCTATCCTGGGGTCAGGAAGGTCCCCTGGAGAAGAAAATGGCAACCCATTTCAGTATTCTTGCCTGGGAAATCCCATGGAGAAAGGAGTCTGGTTGACTACAGTCCATGGGGTTGCAAAGGAGTTGGATACAACTTAGTGACTAAACAGCAATAACAAAGCAGAAAATAATGTATATCTCTTAAGGTAAAAGGATTAAATAAGATAATGTATGTAGTGTACACATCCACTTGCCTGGTACATAGTGCTGTTCAGTTAATTGCTGTCATATATGAATGACTTTAATAATTTTATAGTAATCAATTCATTGTCCTTGAGGATTAACAAAATGTGCTATATTTAAATTTATATTTTGGGGAAGATAATAGACTGTTTTAGTCTGTTATTCCTTAGCTAAGATAATGCCTAAACTCCTCAAAGAAAACTAATCATGTGGTCTTTTACTGAAAGAATCCTAAGGTTCCTTTGGATTTCAGGTTCTACAATTTCATAATTATTTTGAATCACCAAGACTTTGATATATTCTGAGATATTTTTAATGATTTTATATATATGTATATGTATATGTATAATGATCCAAGGTTTCACCGGTGACTCAGCAGTCAAGGAACCTCCTGCAATGCAGGAGATGCAGGACACACATCTCTGGGCTGAGAAGATCCCCTGAGGGAGGGCGTGGCAATCCACTCCAGTACTCTCGCCTGGAGAATCCCAGGGACAGAGGAGTCTGGTGGGCTACAGTTCATGGGGTCCCAAAGAGTGAGACATGACTAAAGTGACTGACTGTGCATGCATATTGATCCAAAATGCACCATCTATATATGGCTAGTCTGTGTAACTTAACTATTCACAACCATTTGTAAATGGCTGGTACACAAATGCATTCTGTAATAAACACCAATGAGGTAAATCTTTTCAGTGATATTCCTGTTGATGTTAAATTAAAAGAGGCAAAACACTAATAAATGAGTTTCATTTTTCTGGATAATACATGGTCTCAAATCATCAGTTGACTTCAGTCACTCAGTCGTGTCTGACTCTTTGCGACCCTATGGACTGCAGCACGCCAGGCCTCCCTGTCCATCACCAACTCCCAGAGTTTACTCAGACTCATGTCCATTGAGTCGGTGATGCCATCCAAACATTTCATTCTCTGTTGTCCCCTTCACCTGCCTTCAATCTTTCCCAGCATCAGGGTCTTTTCTAATGAGTCAGTTCTTCAAATCAGGTGGCCAAAGTACTGGAGTTTCATCTTCAGCATCAGTCCTTCCAATGAGTATTCAGGACGGATGTCCTTTAGGATGGACTGGTTGGATCTCCTTGCAGTCCAAGGGACTCTCAAGAGTCTTCTCCGACACCACAGTTCAAAAGCATCAATTCTTTGGCATTCAGCTTTCTTTATAGTCCAACTCTCACATCCATACATGATTACTGGAAAAACCATAGCTCAAATTGTAAAACCTAATAAATTCTCTTAACTATACTTAGACTTTATAGCATTCACATTTCACCTTATTTTATTCAATAGAATTTCTGCTAAATTCTATTTATAGCTTGAAATAAGAGTCTCTTGATATTTCATCCTGAGATAAAGAGAGCCACAAATTCTTTGCCTTTTTCTTCCCCCAGGAAGAAAATGACCTTCTTCCCTTCTTTGAATTTGGACAACATGTAACTGTTGTGTTCAGTGGTGTGATAAAAGAGACACTACATCTGCTTGGGGCTAGACTTCGTAAGGACTGCAAGATTCTGCAGTGATATCTTGGAACCCTAATCTGTGGTGTATAAAATAAAATGCAGAGACATGATGATGGCACTGAAAGGGAAAAGTGCCTTGTTCAGTCCAATCTTGCAGCCATGTCCAACAAAGTGTTAAGTAAATATGTGAGGGAAGATACCGGCATGGAAATTGATTGTTCATTCTCAAACACTCCAGTTTATGATACATAAATTAGACACAAACTTTCTAGCCAAGCCTTCTCTGGCTTTCTATCTCAAAAATGATGATCACCTGTGTTCAAACCCATAGACTGTGCAACAGCAATAGTGAACCCTGAAGCAAACCATGAACTTTGTGTGGCTATGATGTGTCAACATGGGTTCATCAATTCAACAAATGTACCCTCTCTAATGGGAGAAGTTGATAAAGGGAGGAAGCTGTGCATGCGTGGAAGCAGAGGGTATATGAATATACTCAAGCAGTATATGTCTCTTCTTTTCAATTCTTCTGTGAATCCAAAGCTGTGCTAAAAATTAAGCCTTAATTTAAAAAATTAGGAGAAAAATAAAACTTTTCCAAAACCAAATATCTAAAATTTGCATGATATAAAGACAGTTTATTCTTGTTAAAATTTGTTAAGGAATTACATTTTGAGAAGAAAAATTAAGTAGGAATATGGTTTTGAAATAAAGGGAATTTTTGAATATTTGAAGCCTTTTTAAATCTGAAATCTGAAATGCACAGATTACTTTGAACACCCAGAATATTATTCTTATAATAATGTAATAAAAAAATTAGATGTATAAAATTACATATAATGAGCTTATCTAGTTTGCTTGTATATATGTACTCATACAACTGGTAAGTCAAATCAAAAATATAAATTGTTATCAAATAAACCTATAAAATATATAACCTTGGAAGTAATACCAGTGTTGTAGTTCCCAAGCTGTGTGTGGACTATAGCTTGAGAAACTCTGTTTCAACTAATTCATTTGGTTTACAAGGTTAAATTATTGTTATTATGTAATCTTTTTCCAATATGCAGAATCTAAGCTTTTATAATGCTAATTATAAATTAACATGAAAACTGAAATGCTTCCAGGCAGTGAACTATATATATTGGACAAAATGTCTCATCAAAATATTTCTTTTATCCTCTTGTCACTGATAAGGTAGCTGTAGTTGCTAAAGGCAGATGTTTTATTACCATACTACAGTGAATGTAAATGGACTGTCAAAAAGCAGAGTTTGAGAAAGTAGTCCATAGGGAAGTGACTGTACTTGAGGGTAAAAGTCAGCATAGATCCATAGATGTCTGACCACTTTGACAAGAATGGGGTGGGTTTGGTGACAGAGAAACAATGAAAAAATGCAGTTTATTAATCTGAAAGGCTGTTACTACCCTGGCAAGTAAATTAATATCTCTGGGTAGTTGAATTTCACATGAATATCTACCTGAAAAATTGTATTTTCAAAGCATTGGAAAATTCAAAGTCTAAAAATTTTGTATTAAAAATTACCATTCTATTATTTTGTTAGGATACATTCTCCTAATGAGTAATGAAGTAGAACTGTTTTCATCAAGTCTTTTCAATCTTAAATAATGCAAAGATCATAATATAAGTTTAACTATATTATCAATATGACTAAGGATCATAATCATACAATCTCTTGATTTGAGTACATTCCTAATGAACTTCTTTCTAATGTGACAAGATACATTTGACAAAAATAATTTGACTAAAGATTTTTTTTAAAGTGTTTTATTTTGTTTTTTGCTGAAGAAATGATTTAATTTGCTTTCGCCACATATGACACAGATACTAAATTAGTAACATAAATTATCAATATGAGTCTTGTAAATTAAAGTTTTTTTTTTTTTTAAAGAAGTCATATTCTAAGTACCTTGACAAATATATCTTTCCCTTCGGTTTTCTTGGGAACAACTAACAAAACACATTTAACCACAAATTATTCCTGCAAGCATTATGTAACAATTCATATGATTAAGCAAGCTGCAGCAACGAGATATGTATTCTAATAAGATGTTTAGATTATATTCCCATTGCATACTTGCAAGTGTTTGCCAGAGTAAATTAAGCTGGAAAGTTATCATTTTCTTGTTACTGATAGAGTTCATCTATATTCACTTGTGTTTCCTTTTTAATATACATTTTACTATCAAATTCCTTCAATCTCCTTCCTTCCTTCGGACTAACCTTCTCTTACTCTCTCTCATTATGATGGTCTTAGAGAGCAAAGCGTATCTTATTAACCCTTACAAGGGTGCTGAGCAAGATAATTAATTTTGATATTTTTGTTCCCAAATGTTAATCCCATTTTAATAAACATAAACTGAACGCTGTATTTTATTTTCTTTAAATGATTAAATAGGTCCTATTCCTCCAACTTGTCCAGTTAACATCTGACATCAAGAGCACCTAATTTTGTATGAAACTTTATAGGCATAAAGAAAAATAAGAAAATTGGGCAAAGTTCTGTATATATAATATAGTTATAATTATCACATTGGTTTCCAATTATTCACTTCTGTATCACATATCTCCAATGAAAAGAACATGTATTATTCATGTTTGGTATCACCAAGGCAAATCTCAGTGTCTGCTACAATGGGAGTTCTGTAAAAATCATGGCTGAATAAATGGGTGGGTGGGTGGGTTGCTGGATGGATAGATTGTTGAGTGAACAGCATAATGCATTAACTCCACTTGAAAAGAAAATTATGATGGAAAGCTAGATTCCAGATATAAAAATGCTATATAACTGTATATATTGTTAAGAGAAATAAAGTGTCATAATACTTAGCATAAATTTGGCCCACTTTTTTTCAGCATAAACAGAACTAATTATATATAAGAAGGCACATGAAATAATTCTGAGAGACAATCTAGAATAAAATCTTTAAATCCTTTGATGTCATCTCTCAAAAAGCAGCACTTAGACATGCATACAATTATGCAAGTCAATCATTTACATAGAGAAACAAAAAAGCACCCTGCAGAGGCAGAAATTTACAAGAATCAACAATTAATCTTATTTCATCTATTCAAACATCTTAGATTTTGAAATATAAGTTATCACACTACACAATATCCTTTGGAATTTACAGTGATGACACTAAGGAAAAGGAACCATTATTCTCCCCCATTCAAAGCTACTGAAAGGAAGAGCAAAAATCACAGAGTTAAATATAGTTTTAAAGGGTTGTCACAACAATGCATTTCACCTGACTGCTCAGCATTCTTTCCATATGCCATGTTGTGTGGCCCTCCTGTTCACATTCACCTATGTTTTGTTCATCCTCACACTATGACACTCAGGTAGAACTGCATTCTATCCTTATAAATGCTCATGAAAGATGAAGCTAGCATTCACTCCATGTGTGACTTCTCCAGATTTTATCAGTAAAGTGTCTACCTGGTCAAGTTGTTTAATTTACATTCAAAGAGAACACCTAGTCCTACTTTTATGCCAAAAGGCACCTTAAATTACCACTGTTAACTTCCATACCTCAAAATTGACTCTCAACCCTCACAAATAGTTTATTCATTTTCTTCACACAGTTATTCTCTCCAGAAGTTGCACAAAGCTCTACAAAGCTTGGCTGGAGTATCAGTTACTGAGAAAGACTGAGGGATCCTTTGTCAATTATCCACAGACAAAACAATTTCATCATTCTCTCTCAGCTGTAAATTGTGATGCAACTTGATTCATAGGAGGGCTCACACAAACTAATCTGACATTGACATTTATTGAAGAAATATTTAATGTACTGGACACTGTACAAGGCACACAGAACAAAACAGTAAACAGAAAAGACAATGCGTTTGCTTCCTGGAGCTTACATTATTGAGACTGAGTGAAGGTCAGATAGAGAGCTAAATTAATATACAAAGAAAATATCAAAAAGTGAGCAATATGTGGAAGACAGAAACAAGAGAGTAGAATATCTTTCAGAGACAATACTGTGGTCTAGATAACATAATATTTGCATGCTCTATTACTAAAGGAAAGACCATTCTCAGACATGTTCAACCTTTAGTAATATATTTCACTTGGAGAAACAGTGTCCAGCACAGAGAAGATGGGGAAAAAAATGTTTGCTTGTAAGAAAAAACCCAATGTCACTGCCAGAATCTGAGTATTCTGGACCATAGAAATAGAGAAAATATCTGTCTAATGAAATAAAGAAGAGTCAACAGCAAAGAACATAGCCAACAAACCTCTGAGGAATCACAAATATTCATATCATGAAAGAATATTCATGCTGAAAAATGGAAGAGGAGAAAAGGAAGTTACAACTTCAGAAAAAGAAGAAAAGACCTTCCAATGCAGAAAGAGTAATATGAGGACCCTAAGTGAATTAGTGAATAAGCTCTAGTTATTGTGTTCATTACTTTGCCAACAGAGGTCCATCCAGTCAAGGTGATGGTTTTTCCAGTAGTCATGTATGGATGTGAGAATTGGACTATAAAGAAAGCTGAGCACCGAAGAATTGATGCTTTTGAACTGTAGTGTTGGAGAAGACTCTTGAGAGTCCCTTGGACTACAAGGAGATTCAACCAGTCCAACCTAAAGAAAATCAGCTCTGAGTATTCATTGGAAGGACTGATGCTGAAGCTGAAACTCCAATAGTTTGGCTACCTGATGCAAAGACCTGACTTACTGGAAAAGACCTTGATGCTGGGAAAGACTGAAGGTGGGAGGAAAAGGGGATGACAGAGGATGAGATGTTTAGATGGCATCACCGACTCAATGGACATGAGTTTGATATGACCTAAATCAAATCCCTTATGATTATACAGTGGAAGTGACAAATAGACTTAAGGGACTAGATCTGATAGACAGAGTGCCTGATGAACTGTGGACGAAGGTCCATGACATTGTACAGCAGACAGGGAACAATACCATCCCCAAAGAAGAGAAATGCAAAAAAGCAAAATGGCTGCCTGAGGAGGCCTTACAAATAGCTGTGAAAAGAAGAGAAGTGAAAAGCAAAGGAGAAAAGGAAAGATATTTCCATTTGAATGCAGAATTCCAAAAAATAGCAAGGAGAGCTAAGAAAGCCTTCCTCAGTGGTCAATGCAAAGAAATAGAGGAAAACAACAGATTGGGAAAGACTAGAGTTCTCTTCAAGAAAATTAGAGATACCAAGGGAACATTTCATGCAAATATGGGCTCAATAAAGGATATAAATGGTATGGACCTAACAGAAGCAGAAGATATTAAGAAGATATGGCAAGTATACACAGAAGAACTGTACAAAAAAGGTATTCACAAGTCAGATAATCACGATGGTGTGCTCACTCACTTACAGCTAGACATCCTGGAATGTGAAGTTAACTGGATCTTAGAAAGCATCATTACGAACAAAGATAGTGAAGATGATGGAATTCCAGTTGAGCTATTTCAAATCCTGAAAGATGATGCTGTGAAGATGCTGCACTCAATATGCCAGAAAATTTGGAAAACTCAGCGGTGGCCACAGGACTGGAAAAGGTCAGTTTTCATCCCAATCCCAAAGAAAGGCAATGCCAAAGAATGCTCAGACTACCGCACAATTGCACTCATCTCACATGCTAGTAAAGCAATGCTCAAAATTCTCCAAGCCAGGCTTTAGCAATACATGAACCGTGAACTTCCAGATATTCAAGCTGGTTTTAGAAAAAGCAGAGGAACCAGACGTCAAATTTCCAACATCCGCTGGATCATCGAAAAAGCAAGAGAGTTCCAGAAAAACATCTATTTCTGCTTTATTGACTATGCCAAAGCCTTTGACTGTGTGGATCACAATAAACTATGGAAAATTCTGAAAGAGATGGGAATACCAGACCACCTGATCTGCCTCTTAAGAAACCTCGATACAGATCAGGAAGCAACAGTTAGAACTGGACATGGAACAACAGACTGGTTCCAAATAGGAAAAGGAGTACACCAAGGCTGTATATTGTCACCCTGCTTATTTAACTTATATGCAGAGTACATCATGAGAAACACTGGGCTGGAAGAAGCACAAGCTGGAATCGAGATTCCTGGGAGAAATATTAATAACCTCAGATATGCAGATGAAACCACCCTTATGGGAGAAAGTGAAGAACTAAAAAGCCTCTTGATGAAAGTGAGAGAGGAGAGTGAAAAAGTTGGCTTAAAGCTCAACATTCAGAAAACTAAGATCATGGAATCTGGTCCCATCACTTCATGGCAAATAGATGGAGAAACAGTGGAAACAGTATTAGACTTTATTTTTTTGGGCTCCCAAATCACTGCAGATGGCGATTGCAGCCATGAAATTAAAAGACGCTTACTCCTTGGAAGGAAAGTTATGACCAACCTAGATAGCATATTAAAAAGCAGAGACATTATTTTGCCAACAAAGGTCCGTCTAGTCAAGGCTATGGTTTTTCCAGAAGTCATGTATGGATGTGAGAGTTGGACGGTGAAGAAATCTGAGCGCCGAAGAATTGTTGCTTTTGAACTGTGGTGTTGGAGAAGACTTGGACTGCAAGGAGATCCAGCCAGTCCATCGTAAGGGAGATCATCCCTGGGTGTTCACTGGAAGGACTGATGTCGAAGCTGAAGCTCCAATAATTTGGCCAACTCATGCAAAGTGTTGACTCATTGGAAAAGACCATGATGCTGGAAGGATTGGGGGCAGGAAGAGAAGGGAATGACAGAGGATGAGATTGCTGGATGGCATGACCGACTCGAAGGACATGAGCTGGGGTAAACTCCGGGAGTTGGTGATGTCACGGAGGCCTGGCATGCTGCGATTCATGGGGTCCCAAAGAGTCGGACACGACCGAGCGACTGAACTGAACTGAATTGAAATGGGAATAAATTCAGTGGATTCTAGGAACATAAAGCCCAGTGTATCTACAGTTTGATGCTTAAGAATGCAGTGGTATTAAAAGAGGAAAGACAGTTACAAAATTTCCAGAAACACCCAGGTAAAGAGGTGAAAATTTATTTTACAATGACAGAAATCTACTGGATAATTTTAAGTAAGGTTGTGGCAACCGTTCCGTTCTTTAGTCATGTCCAACTCTTGGTGATTCCATGGACTACAGCACATCAGGCTTCACTGTCCATCACCAACTCCCGGAGCTTGTGCAAGCTCATGTCCATTAAGTTGGTGATGCCATCCCACCATCTCATCCTCTGTCATCCCCTTCTACTTCTGCCTTCAATCTTTCCCAGCATCAGGGTATTTTCCAATGAGACAGTTCTCCATCTCAGGTGGCCAAAGTATTGGAACTTCAGCTTCGGCATCAGTCCTTCCAATGAATATTCAGGACTGATTTCCTTAAGGATGGACTGGTTTGATCTCCTTGCAGTGCAAGGCACTCTCAAGAGTCTTCTCCAATACTACAGTTCAAAAGCATCAATTCTTCAGCACTCAGCCTTCTTTATGGTCCAACTCACACATCCATACATGACTGCTGGTAAAATCATAGCTTTAACTAGACAGACTTTGTTGGTAGAGTAGTGTCTCTGCTTTTTAATATGCTGTCTAGGTTTTTCATAGCCTTTCTTCCAAGGAGCAAGCGTCTTTTATTCTCATTCTATTTAGGCTGCCATAAATCAGCTACTTCACTCTCAGTCTTAAATATTTTTCCTTTGACCCAGACAATTGCCCCAATGTAGGGATCAGATCCTTGCTTCAGTTCCCCCATCCACCAAGGGCAGGTCAGGTCCTACTAACACTCCTGTTTTTCCCACTAATTCCTTCATCCTACTGAGTTTTGTGTGGTCTTATATATCCTTTTCCAATGGTCAGGTACTCCTGTCTGCTCTTGGTTGGTGTTCTGCAAGCACTTCTGTGTCTGAAGGTGTATTCCTAATGTATCCATGGAGGGAGGTGTAGTTCACATCCACCTACACCTGCACCATCTTGTTCTCTTCTGCAAGTGTCTTTTAATTTCATGGCTGCAGTCACCATCCGCAGTGATTTTGGAGCCCCCCAAAATAAAGTCTCTCACTGTTTCCATTGTTTTCCCATCTATTTTCCATGAAGTGATGGGACCGGATGCCACGATCTTAGTTTTTTGAATGCTGAGTTTTTAGCCAACTTTTTCACTCTCCTCTTTCACTTTTATCAAGAGGCATGTTAGTTCCTCTTCACTTTCTGCCATTGTTCCATCTTTGGTTCTAACTGGTGCTTTTTGACCTGCATACAAGCTTCTCAGGAGGCAGGTAAGATGGTCTGGTATCCCCATTTCTTGAAGAATTTTCCAGTTTGTTGTGATCCACACAGTCAGAAGTTTTGGGGTAATCAATAAAACAGAAGCACATGTTTTTCTGGAATTTCCTCGCTTTTGGTACGATCTAGTGGATTTTGGCTATTAGGTCTCAGATTCCTCTGCCTTTTCTAAACTTAGCTTGAACATCTAGAAGTTCTCAGTTCATGTACTGTTGAAGCCTAGCTTGGAGAATTTTCATCATTACTTTGCTAACATGTGAGATGAGTGCAATTGTGCAGTAGTGTGAACATTCTTTGGCAATGCCTTTATTTGGGATTGGAATGAAAACTGACCTTTTTTAGTCCTGTGGCCACTGCTGAGTTTTCCAATTTTGCTGGTATATTTAGTGCAGCACTTTCACAGCATCATTTTTTTTTAGAATTTGAAATAGCTCAACTGGAATCCCATCACCTCCACTAGCTTTGTTCCTAGAGATGCTTCCTTAGCCCCACTTCATTTCACATTCCAGGATGTCTAGCTCTAGGTAGTGATCACACCATCATTGTGACATAGCTTGTCATAATATTTTAAAATAGTAAAGATCATTTAGGTTTCTATACACAGTTGTACCAGCATGAGACAGAAGAATGAAAGCAAGAAGAAGAGTTAGGACACTGCTGTGGAAGATCAAGTAAAAAATGATTATGGCTTATGGCAGGGGAATGAAAAAGAATGAATACATTGTGGAAACACTATTATAACATGTGATAAGTTAGTTATATATGTGTGGTTGGAAAGGGTCATGGATAACTCTCAAATATTTGGCTCTCACAACTGATAATATGGTTGTTAAACATTTTCTGAAACAAGGAGGCCTGAGGGTAGAGAATACTTTGTTCATGTTAAGTTTAACTTGTGCATTAGACATTAAAGGTGTGGCATAAACCAAGTTGAATATATGACATTAAACTCAGTAAAAGGTAAGGGTTGGAAAAAATTTAAACTTCATGTAAATGAAATGAATGGTTATTACCTCAACTATCAGTTGAGGTAATCACTAAGGGCGATGTATAGACAGAAAAAAAGAGGTCTCTGGGATGGTTCATAAGGCAATATAATGTTTGGCTAATTACACAATTTTCTTATTGAAGATGTAAGGGATTACTAAAAACTTAAATGGTTAAAACAAAACAAATTTATTTTCTTAAAACTTTGGGTATCAGAAGCCTAAAATGTATCAGAAAGTTTTCTGGAGTCTTTAGAAAAGAACTTATTTCCTTGCTTTTTTTCTTCCAGAATCTGTTCATATTCCTTGATGCTTGACTGTACAAAACTCCTACCTCCACTTACATTATCACATCACCTTTTCTGATCCCCTGCCTCCCTCTTCATCTCATAAGATTCCTTTTGGTTACATTGGGCTCACATGGAAAAACCAGAGTTATCTCCCCACCTTGAGATCCTTAATTTGATCACATGTGCAAAGTGCATTTTACCATATAAGTTATTCACAGATTCTGGAAACAGTGTGGATTCAGCTACATGGATTATGACTTCAGAGTCCACATACTAGCTTTTTAATGATATCAGTAACCCTTGGAATTACTGTGGAGAGAGGTGTAACCTGGGGAAGAAATTGTGCTAGGATCCAGCAGTAAATTTATGGGATTTTTAAGTTGAAAAGAATATTAAATATCACTTAGTTCTCCCAATTATTATACAGATGAGAAAAACAATACTAGGAATAATTAAATGGGGTCAGGTCTCAATAATTAGTGGTAAAACTAGAACTTAAATCCAGGTCACTTTACATGCAGTTTATAACACTCCCTTCACCATAATACATACTGGTGTTTAATAAACTTGTTTTGGATTGTAGACTATCATTTGCCAGACTGCTTGAGTTTGAATTTTGGTTCCATTGATTATAAGATATCTGACCCTGGTTATCTCTGTTCCTACTTTTTACATTTGCAAAACCAAGACAATAATAGCCTAGGAGTAGCAGAGACATTACTTTGCCAATAAAGGTCTGTACAGTGAAAGCTATGGATTTTCCAGTAGTCATGGGCCAATATGAGAGTTGGACCATAAAGAAGGCTGAGGGCTGAAGAACTGATGATTTTGAGCTGTGGTATTGGAGAAGACTTTTGAGAGTGTCTTGAACTGCAAGGAGATCAAAACAGTCTATTCTAAAGGAAATCAATCCTAAATATTCATTGGAGGGATTGATGCTCAGGCTGAAGCTCCAATACTTCGGCCACCTGATGTGAACAGTCAACTCATTGGAAAAGACTCTGATTCTGGGAAAGATTGAGGGGACAACAGGATGAGATGGTTGGATGGCATCACCAACTCAACAGACATGAGTTTGAGCAAGCTCTGGGAAATAGTGAAGGACAAGTTTGCTGCAGTCCATGGAGTCTCAAAGAATCAGACATGACTGAGCGGCTGACCAACAAGTATCTAATATAGGATTTCTTACATGGATTTCAATATATAAAACTATGGAAGATGCTGGGGAAATGAAGGATCAGAAAGGGGATTATGAATGTCCAAGCAGGAGTTACCATTCAGTCAGTCTGGAAAGATATCCAGCAGTGGAAGTGAAGCTGGGAATTAGATTTGGTGAAGAGGTCTTTGGGAAGCTATGGTGCCTACATGCTTTTTGCATCAGTGGATCTGCAACCAAGGCCCTGTGGGTGAGCCTAGAATCGCTGGCTGATGGACAACTGATCCAATAGTTGGGAAGACAGCTTCTCAGCTGAGTGGAAGGCAGCAAGGATATTCTAAAGTCCATTGGTAAATTCTGTCATATCTTGGCAAGAAAGGGTCTCTTAAAAGTGTAATTCACTTCACTTCTGCATTTCAAATCTCTCACAAGTTTCTATAGTGGCCAATTTTAACTCGGAACTATATTAATAAAGGGCTTCCCAGGTGGTCCAGTTGTAAGGAACCCATCTACCAATGAAGAAGATGTAAGAGACATGAGTTCAATCTCTGGGTTGGGAAGCTCCCCTGAGAAGGAAATTGCAACTCACACCAGTATTTCTGCCTGGAAAATCCCAGGGACAGAGGAGCCTGGCTGGCTGCAGTGCATGGGGTCACAGAGAGTCAGTCATAACTGAGTACCACCACTATATTAAGAAAGGAAATTCTTGGAAATATATTCCCCAGCTTAAACAAATCGATGCAGTTAATATGCACTTAGTTTTATTGGCACACACAAAATTATTATTTTTTTTTACAAGTGAGAGTCTAATAAATTCAATGCAAAAATCCAATACTTAAAAATTGATCCAAAATTGTCAATTGATGACATTCTTTAAAATTCAAAAGACCATTTAGAAATAAATTATATAAAAGGCTATGTATATATATGATGATATGAAAAGTTTCACTGTTGAAAATTAGAAGAGAAATCTTATTTATATAAAACCTGCATTGTTTAAGAAATGTTTCCTACTTTTGGATGATGTGTACTGATGTGTAACTATACGTTTTTTGTTTGATTTCTGTTCTAAACAAAGCACATTTTTTTCCAACAGGTTAAATATTTTTGAAACTTCAGTTACCAGAGATACAGAAATGCTCATTTATGCTCAGTTTCATGATCCAACATTCTCTATAATTTCTTTAAAGATTAATCATTGATTTGCAATTTACCTCTGTAAATAAAGAATGAAACTGTGTTGCTGTAATTTTTACTCAAGGATCGATTTTTTATCTAAAGTACTTTGATTTTTCTACAAAATAAAGAATAATATATGAATGTCATTAGATCCAGTTTTAATGGTCTTATTGTTTTCTTCTGATCTTTTCTACTCATAGATCTAGAATTCATTCCAAAAGTTTATCAAAACTTTAAGGAAAATAGTTATCTAATCTTGTACCAAATTTAGAATATTGTGAATGAAAATTATTACTTTGGAATTTCAAAATTAGATAGCTGTTTAGACTCTGAAACCTAGGGAAGCTATTTTTCATATATATCATTGATTTTTAGTATAACTTTCCAATTTTATAAGTTTGGAGCATGTTCCAACGTGGATCATCTTTGCTCAGAAGAAAAGATCATTTCTAAAATTCTCTTTATACAAAATAACTGTATATACAAAGTATATATTTATCTTCTCCTGGTGAATTATATTTTCATAACTGAAATAAAGATTCTTTTACAAATCTTAAAACTGAAAATTAGAATGTTCAAATCTCATTTTGAAGTGTAAATCCTGGTATGAAACTATAAAACAGAAGGGTTGCCAACAAGTATAGTATCTTTTATACTGTGTCAAGTATATTTTTGTGAAATTGGATATTTTTAAATAAATGCTTTACCTCTGTCATAATTACATTGTTCTTTCAGCTTGTGTGTGTATACCCAGTTGCTCAGTCACATCCGACTCTGCAACCCCATACAGAAACATATTTCTTCTACAGATATTTTTACGTGCAGTTTCAGACTCCATTTATCAGTATTCATGTATTTTTAGGAGACATATTCACAGCTAACTGAGCAACCAAGTATGCTCCTCTATTTCCTGGACTCATTTGAAGTATTAAGAATTGTTAAAGAATTTTAATATAATGAAATACCAATTAGTGTAACTATTAACTGTGAAATTGCCTGCATTTAGCTGATAATACTATGGTTCCACAAACATGAATCTTAAAATGTATCACTTGGGTACTTATGGAAAGAGATGGGAAAAGAGAGAGGGAATAAAATCATAGTTAAGTAAAAATTAAGAGCATACTTAAATGTTCTTCATTGCAAGAATAATCCATAAGATCCAAATTCAAATTATTTTCTAACAGCTTTTCCCTTTGAAAATTTTGTTATAGAATATAAAGAAAGGGAACTAAGTATTCTCAATTGCAATCTGGGGTATTTTATTTTGCATTTCTCTCTACCATAATATTTCATTTTACTTCTCTTCATAATATATGACTTAGTCTGGAGGTATTTTCTATGTAGAAATATAGAAACCAAAGATTGGAGAGTATCTTTAAAATCATCTGGGAGAACATCCATGCTATCTGAAGTGAATATCCTCAGAATAGCATTGCTACCAGTGGATATCTAGTATATTTGAGTACTTCAGGGACAGGAAGCTCACTGGTTACAGAAAAACACTTTTCTCTCTTTGATCAGGTAAATCATTAGAAATTCTCCATTATTCAGAATCTGAGTTAGTTTTCTCTATATCCATTGCAGATATATAGGGCAAGTCAATTCTTCTTCGTAGCTACTTGTAGCAGCAATGAAATAATATGTGTGTATGTATTTCTCATAAGCTAGTCCCAATAGCACCTCCTCATTAGTATAGTGGTTAGTATCCCTACCAGTCATGTGGGAGACCGGGGTTCAATTCCCCAGTGGGGAGGTTGGCAATCTTTTAGGGTTTTCTAGGTGGTGCTAGTGGTAAAGAACCTGCCTACCAATGCAGGAGACTTAAGAGACATGGGTTCAATCCCTGTGTCAGGAATATCCCTTGGAGGAGGGCACAGCAATCCACTCCAGTATTCTTGCCTGGAGATTATCATGGGCAGAGGAGCCTGGCAGGCTACAGTCCATGGGGTTACCAAGAGTGGGGCACAACTGAAGCGACTTAGCATTCATGCAGTCCCAATATGCAAACATGGCTTCCTGTAATCTCATCTAGTCCTTTTTGTTTTGTTTTGTTATGCTCATCACTTTTTTATTTTATTTTATTTTTTCTTGGAATTTCTCTTTTTTTAAATTTATTTATTTTAATTGGAGGCTAATTACTTTACAATATTGTAGTGGTTTTTGCCATATATTGACATGAATCAACCATGTGTTTACATGTGTTCCCCATCCTGAACCCCCCTCCCACCTTCCTCCACATCCCATCCCTCTGGGTCATCCCAGTGCACCAGCCCTGAGCACCCTGTCTCATGCATCGAACCTGGACTGGCGATCTGTAATAGAAAGTTCCAAACAAAATTTCAACTAGTCTTATTCATCATCTAGTTAGACAGATTTGCAATAGGAATTTTCTAATAATTGAACTGCATCACTGACTCAATGGACGTGAGTTTGAGCAAACTCAGGGAAACAGTGAAGGACAGGGAAGCTTGGCATGCTGCACTTCATGGGGTCACAAAGAGTTGGACACGATTTAGTGACTGAACAACAACAGAAATGCAATATCAATTGTCTGTTAGGAAATATGAAAGGATAGAGCATTCTGCCTTTTCAAATGCTATATCCACCAAACTACACCAGTAGAAAATGAATAAATACAACATTTAAAAGGTAGAACTGAGTTAGAGAACTGTAAGTAGGACGAATTCATGAATTCATTTATGCCTTTGGCAAAAATACATTCCTCTTTGAGTCAGTTTGAAGCTGTTTGCACAGTAGGGTATTTCACCTACTAATGATATCGCAGCTGGCACGTGCATGGCATCAATGTTTATCAGCATCTTCAATGTCAGTTATTTTTAAGAAGCTCTCTTCCAGGACTCTGAATAAATTATCTATCAAGTGCAGCAGCGCATGACAACACCCACATTACAATTTGCAGTCTTGCGCAAGCTCTCATTATTTGGTGTAAATGAAATCCCAAGTCATTAAACTTTTTAAAAAATGAAGCCACCTTGTATTAAAAATAAGAGCAACTGAAAGACCTGCTAGGTCATTCTTTCAGTCTATTATATGCATAGTAATGAACCAAGAAATAGGTTCAATCCTTCAGCAATTGTTTACTTTCCTTTGAAAGACAAAAGTTTCTGTCAAACATCACAGAAAAAGTTCAAGCAGGCTAGTTTCATCTATTCCACTGGGAATATGCTTAGAAAATTGGCCTAGAGAAAAGACAACACAAGCAATGATGATAAGAAATAACATACTCTGAAATTTACAAAGTTATCAGTCAACGAAAAGTGTATGGTGTCTGCAGAATAACTATGAGTGATTCATATGTCTATTTGTCAGAAAGTTTTTTTTTCCCCTCATATGCTGTAAGATTCATCAAAAAAAAAAAAAAAAAAAAACGAGAGAGAGAGAGAGAGAGATGGAAAGAACTTTTCTTTAATCTGGCTATATGGGTCTTATCAATTTCAGGCAAGATGGCAATACTTTCTTGACAATGAGTTTAAACATATCTCAGTCTCTCCTGCTATGTTTACTATGAATTTTGATGATGCTTTATATGAATCTCAAAGCTATTGATATTGTTATGCTTTTAATCCATAAAGTAATGTTTATCACTCATCAAATCACATTTAATCGCAAACCAATACGTGATAAATGTTATCTACCACAGCTTGTTTTGTTGTTGTTCTTCCTATGCAGTAAACATACAATGATACAGTGTAACATATTAATAATGTGGATGTTGAGGAAAAACATAAACACTCACTTACAAACTAACGAAGCTTAGGCATGATTCCACCCTGCGTTACCAATAGGTTTTAGACCCCCCCCTAAAATTTAACCCCCTTGTTATACCTGAATCTGTAGAATTGTTTTAAAAAAGAAAGAGAAAGAAGGAAAAGGCTCTAACAGTTTTAGCCAGAAAAGTCTAAATGCAATTAAACATTTGATCAATGTGGCCGTTTCCTATTATTGTCAAGTTCCACATAAGCAAACACTCATTTTTTTTTCTTCTCCAGTGTATTTTCCTCACTTGACATGTTCCTAGTGTGGCAGATTGACTGTTATTTAGTCCCTAAGTCGTGTCCAACTCTTTGCAACCCCAAAGACTGTAGTCCACAAAGCTCTTCTGTCCATAGGATTTCCCAGGCAAAAATATTGGAGTGGGTTACCATTTCCCTCTCCAGGGGATTTTCCTAACCTGGGGATCAAATCCATGGCTCCTGCATTGGTGTGCTGATCTTTTACCACTGAGTCACCAGGGAAGCCCCAATAAAATTTAGCATGACAGATACTCAGCAATATTTGTTAAATGAATGAATAAATAACTGAAAGTAAAGATCAAATCCAATTTTAGTCTTATTAATTTCAAATGACCCTACTTTGGCAGGGGTTGCTTTGAAAATGTGCTTCACAAATAAATACAAAGTTTTATAAAATTGGTATTCCAAATGATGATAAATTTATTAGAAAAATTCTAGCACTGAAAGAAATTTGAGCTGACTCTTAAAAACCAAGTTCAAATGGCATGATTTTGCTGATGAGGACATAAGTGATAGAGATAAGCTAAAGGATTTTCTTATGGACACAGATCTAGTTCCCAGCCAAGCTGGAAGAAATGAAAGTGCTGTTTTCATTATCTTGTGCTCTTTATAGTTCTCTGTGGAGTCTCTGTCATTCCATAACTCCCACAATTCCAGCACCATCTTCAGTCATCACTATTATCTTCATTAACAAAAGTTTACTCAGCTAAGAAAGTGACTAGAGACCTTAACTAATACCCTTGTATATATAGTTAGATTTTAATCAAATGGTCTCAACAGGAAGAAGTGGAAAAGACAATGTGAGAGGACTTATTCAATGAATGATTAGAATCATGAATATAAAAATACATGGTTGGGTCTAGTAGCTCTGGACCCTCCGCTCCTTGAAGCTGCCTTATCTGTCTTCCTTGATGTCTACAACATTATAATCTCCTAGAAATTTTTTCTAGTTTTCTGTTGTCCCCTCAGAATTATTTACTGTATTATCTTTTCCTTTCTTTATATCCAATCAATAGAATAAATCATAAAGAATGAACTCTCAGTTTTCTTTTCCATGTTGCACCTGGGAAATACCATCTAATAACTTATCTTCAGCTCTCCCAGTTCTGTGAATTACTTCCATTTTTATATGCCTAACCCTATATTTTTCCATGCTACTGCTGCATATCCCATTGGAATGTTTATTAGCAATATTCTGAAAAGCTATTCTATCTTTCTTACTCATTATGTCTACTCTCTATTTCCTCTCTCTCTCTCGTGCACACACACACACACTGCTAACCATCAGCAAAGACCTCCATTATTGTGTCATTTGACCACCACACCTACCCACTGCTAATTCCTAACAATATACACAATATCTTTCCTCTCCATTTGTATGATTACTGACTTAATTTAGAAATTCATTAACGTGTCCTTCAGTTACTGGACTATATTAAAAATACAGTCTTTCTGTAATGTCTCTTGCCTCTAGAGTATTTTATATACCAGTCTTTTTGAAGAACATATTACTTCTTTGCTAAACACCCTCCCCAGCCAGAAGCAAATACTAATTTACCGTCTGTATCTATAGATCTGCATATTCTAGATATTTCATTTGAATGAAATCTTACACCATGTGGTCATTGTGACTGGCTCTTTTGATTTGGCATAATGGATGCAAGTTTCATTCATGTTGTATGTTGTAGCATGTATCTGTACTTCAACATCTTTTTATTATTTAATAAATATTTCTTTGTATGGAGATACTCCATTTTTATACCTATAAATCACTTAATGGACACAAAATTCCATTTTGATTAGGGGTCCTGATAGAAAGTGATAGTGAGGAAATTACTTATAAATCTTTGAAGGTTGGTATTTTCAATGTGACTATTTACTCTCAAATTTAATATAAACCTCTTAACAGGTTTTAGCATCAAGACAAGAAGAACAGAACAGGTGCACCAGTTTCAGATTGAGTTGCTGGTAGTTACTGAAATAATTTTGCATTTTTGAAGAGACATGGAAGCTGACTAGTTTCTGAAGAGTGAAGAAACAGCAGAGATTTAGTGTAAGAAGGTGTTGATTATTCATTTCTCCCCTTTTACAAATAAGATAGTTGTTAATAGCCCAGCTCTTAAAAAAAAAAATTTATACCTTGACCAAAATAATGAGCAACACCAAGAGCAATCTCTTTCATAAAGGACTACATTCAGTTCTTAGTAGTAGGCTGAGTCATATGAAATTGCCATTTTTATAGATGGAGAACTATTGCCTAATGTATAGTCAGGTCTACTAGAAATGACTGAAATCAATTGGTGAGAAGAAATATTTTCCTTGTGGTGAATTTATAATAAAATGAAAGAAATATAAAAGTATTATTGTTAAAATAAACAAATACCACAACAAATCATATTCAAACTATTTAGTGTCTTTTTTTCATATTTCTTTCTAAGAGTGTTTCATACTTGCCCATTCTTTTTGAATTTACACACACAACTCCTTTTATGTGGGAATTCAACCTTCAGAGCACTAAATTCAAAGGTCCTGACTACATAAACCAAAGTTAGTTTTTTAGTAGGCTGGCTGTTAATTTATGACTTGGCTCCAAAAGATAGCCTTGGGTAAACGTATTCAACAAGAATATTCAATAACAGCAGATGAAATATAGGGGAAGTGCATTGAGGGAAAAACAGGCAAGAAAAAGTAACTCATACCAAATCAACTGCAATTTCTCTACTATTGTTCAGTCTCCCAGTCATGTCCAGTTCTCTTTGACCCCATGGACTGCAGCATGCCAGGGCTCCCTGTCCCTCACCATCTCCTGGAGTTTGCCCAAGTTCATGTTCATTGCATTGGTGATGCTGTCCAGCCATCTCATCCTCTGATGCCCTCTTCTCCTTCTGCCCTCAATCTTTCCCAGCACCAGGGACTTTTCCAATGAGTTCTGTCATCTGTTCGCATCAGATGACCAAAATACTGGAGCTTCAGCTTCAGCAGCAGTCCTTCCAATGAACATTCAGTGTTGATCTCCTTTAAGATTGACTGGATTTATTCCCTTGCTAACCGAGGGACTTTCAGTAGTTTTCTCCAGCACCACAGTTCAAAGGCATCAATTCTTTGGTGTTCTGCCTTCTTTATGGTCCAGCTCTCACTACCGTATGTGACTGGGAAAACCATAGTCTTGACTATACGGACTTTTGTCAGCAGAGTCTCTGCTTTTCAACACACTGTTTAGGTTTGTCATTGCCTTCCTGCCAGGAAGCAATTGTCCTCTAAATTTCATAGCTGCAATCAACATTTGCAGTGATTTTGGATCCCAAGAAAAGGAAATCTGTCACTACTTCCACTTTTCCCTCTTGTATTTGCCATGAAGTAATGGGGTCGGATGCCATGACCTTAGGTTTTTTTGTTTTTGTTTTTTGATATTTAATCTTAAGCTGGTTCTTTCACTTTCCTCCTTCACTCTCATCAAGAGGCTTTTCAGTTCCTCTTCACTCTCTACCATTAGAGTGGTATCATCTTCATATCTGAGGTTATTGATATTTCTCCCACCTATCTTGATTCTGGCTTTTAATTCATCCAACCTGGTGTTTCTCATGATGTGCTCATCATACAGTTGAGACAAACAGGGTGACAGCAGACAGTATTGTCTGTCATACTCTTCTCTCGATCTTGAACCAATCTGTTCTTTCATACAGGGTTCTAATTTGCAGTTTCTCTACTACACAACCTTACTTTCTCCTTCTAAATTCTCATAACAAATGTATGCATCCAAAAATAAACTTATGTTTTATTTTTCTATATATTATATTATGTTACATAGCTATATTTTATATTAATATATATATTAATACATAGATTGATGGTGGCAAATATAGGCAATGTAAGCTAAACACCATGAGGTCAGGATGTTATTTGGGATGTTATCAGAAATTAAGTAGATATATGTATATTATAGGAGTTGTAATTCTCATCTGATAAGAATGCATAGACAAAGGGCTTCCAGATATTAATATAGAGATTTGGGTGCATACCCTTCATTTACAAAAACAAAGAAATTTTTTAAGTTCTATTTGCAATGATAAGAAAACTTATCTTTAAAGTGAAAAGTGAAAGTTAGTCACTCAATTATGTCCCACTCTGTGATACCATGGACTGTAATCCACCAGGCTGCTCTGTCCATGGGGATTCACCAGGAAAGTAAACTGGATTGGATTGCCATGCCCTTCTCCAGGGGATCTTTCCAACCCAGGATTGAACCAAGGTCTCCTGCATTGCAGGAAGATTCTTTACCATTTGAGCTACCCGGCAAGATTGAATTATAGACAAAAAAGATTCATTATATTTATTAAGTGCAAACAATTTAATAACTACTTTTTGTTTAGAGAATCATTGTGCTCTTTCTAATAGCTCTAAAGTGCCAGGAGAGTTTCAATGTAATGGTTGTTACGTGTATGGGCGGGGTGGGAAGGGATGTAAAGTGATATTGATTTAGAAATAGATTTATTGTTTTTAATGTTCTACTGTAGCATGTAAACCTTCTGTATAATTTACAACCAAAAGTATAAGTATCACATTATAAAGTAACTGGTGCTTTTCAAGTTAGTATGCCTTAGTGCTCACTTTACAAACATGAAATACAAAAATAATGTATGTATTCTTTACCTTTTTTTCTCATGTTTAGAATCAGTCTTCTTGTCAGCAGATGTAAAATGGATTACTATATAAACATATTAAAAGGTGGACCTACAGCTTAAAAGCATGAACAAAGGGGACGGATGTTAAATAATTTCTAAAAAAATATTAATTTCAGAAAATCTTAAAAATCCCAACAAAGTAAAAAAAGACATTTAGATGATTCATCTGAAATCTATCAGACAGGAATAAATATGGTTAATATTTTGATATGTACTTTTAAAATATTTTCTATGTATACGTAGAATTCGTGAGTACATACATACTTGCATGCATACACATGTATATGCACATTAAACATCATGGGTTACAGAGTACCATTTGCTTTGTAAATATTTTTTATCAACAATATTTTACCATTTATACCTGTGCCCATAATAAATTTTGATATATGTAGCTATCATTTAGGATATTTTTAAATAACTGCCTAACAAGGAATACAAATAACAAAGGTTTGATCTTTGTCAAATTTTCTCACTTTCCTCTTTATTCATCATTATGAAGTGAGATTCTGAAGTTAAAAAGGCAAAAATGGACTACAAACAAAATGATCTCTCCCTCTCTCTTGCTGTATCTGTATATGTATTTCCTTTCCTGAGTCAACTATGATAAAGTTTGTAAATACCTCAGTATCTTTATCTAGCGCTGTACTATGTTCTAAATAGTCCTACTCATTTGTAAGTTAATTTCTTTGTAGTTACAGTAAAGAAGTGATTCGTAGTGAAGATCACATAAATTTTTGTAATTCCAGATTCAAAGAGGACATTTGTTTTCTCTGTGTGTGCTAAGTCACTTCAGTCATTTGCGATAGTTTGGACTGTAGCCTACCAGGCTCATCTGTCCATGGGATTCTCCCGGCCAAGAATAATGGAGTGGGTGGCCATGCCCTACTCTAAGGGATCTTCCCAACCCAGAAATAGAACTTGTGTCATATAACACATGCACTGCCAGGTGGGTTCTTTACCTTAGTGCCACCTGGGAAGCCTCCAGCTACATAAAAACATAGACACCAAAGCCTTACAAGAGACAAAATTTTTCTTTTCATTCACATGATTCACTTAAAATTGACTGTGTCATCCTTAACTAGAATTAACTAGTTCAGATGCTATTGAATTTTTGACATGACTAAAAGAAAAATGCTTTTAGACCCATAAAGGTTTATTCTTAGCAAAGGGTAGTAAAAAGGAAAGGAAAAATTACATTGATACCTCTTTTTATATTTCAGGACTTAATTTCTCAAGGACACAGCAAAATAAGAAGGTAAAATAAAATTTGAACAAATTACTTTGGCCAAAATATATCTACAATATATGCATAGAGTTTGGGGTTAATTAGTAGTCAGTACTAAGTTAAAAAAAAAACAATAAACAACTATTTGGAAAGTAAAAATTACTGAGTGGCCTCTGTACAAAGTTCAGAGAGCAACCTATGGAAAGTTTATCTCTATGAGTGACTAAATTCATAATCACCTGTGAAATCATCAAGAATGACTAGATTTAAAACGTTAAGATGTTACATTAGTAAATATGGTCAGAGAACTGGTGCTTTATAATCTCATAAGTCAATAAAAAGGAAAATGATTCAGATAATATGTATTTGACTTTTGGAAATGAATGTCACTACTGCTCTGAATGATCTCTTCAATTATAATAAAGAAGAACCAAAGGTGAAGATGACTCATAAGCATTAGAAAAGTATCTGCTCTACCTTAACTCCTGTGTATCATCTGTATTTACCTTAATGCTTAATAGGAAAGATTGGTCATTGCCTACATAATGGCAAAGTCTTTAATAAAGCTAATTTGCATTCTCTCTGCATAATGGAAAGGTCTTTAATAAAGCTAATTTGAATTCTCTCTAAACTCATTAGAAGGTTTAAGAGCTTCCACCAGCGATGAAAAAGCATACAATTTTTAAAAAGTATATAATAGATATATGGATGATAAAATACAAATAAAACAAGTAATTTTGCTGTATTAATTATTTTAAAATCAAATCACATTTTATCTGCAATGTTTATCACTAGGAAATTGAGTCCCCTTTATTTAAATAGTAATTTTTAGATTAAAGTGACACATTAAAACAATCAATGAAATACTGTTGATAGGGGAAATTAAAATTCCAAACAAATTTTTTTGAAGCAGGCAACCCTAGAGAAAACAATACTAAGGCTGGTTAATTATCAGTGTGAATCCTAGTAAAGTGTACAGACATGACTTTTTCAGTTTAGCTAGATACCATAAAATAGTTTTCAGCATCACTGTGAAAGATTTAGTTAGTGTGTGACTGTGCTTCAGGCTGAAAATACTGATGAGACTATCCCCAGATATTTATATAATCTATTGTTTGTGCACTAATCTATGAAATTTCATAATGAGCTTGCATTTTCAACCATATTGACTTCTTGTATCTTTTCTTTTTTTTTTTAATCTTGAAAGTACATCAAGCCTGAAATCCACATCAGATGAAAGGAAAGTTGGTGTTAAGGTATTCAAATACATCCTGAGGGATGAAAATATATATCATGAAAATTATTCCCATTTCCTCTGAAGAATATTCTCCCAGAAACATTTAAAAAATCATGCTGGTTTCTTTTCTTGAAATGATCTGAACGATTGAAAACATCAATAGAGGGCACTAACAGGCTGCTCTGGAAAGCCTTTCATTTCATTGCTTGTGACAATGAAACCAAGCTGAGAAAGCAGTGCCTTTTAGCTGCATAAAGTTGCAGTTGCTGTGGTGGAAAGAACAAAAAGTCTACACTGTCCTTGAGCCAAAAGATAATTTCACAAACCTAATCCTTTAGTGATTCACTTCTCTATATCAGATATTATCATCCACCTCTATGTGTTCCCTTTCTAATATACCTAACTTTGTCTGTGGCTCTTTCAAATGAAATGTATTTCTAGTTTTAGACCTCATTAATGATAACTAAAGAGCTTCCCAGGTGGTGCAGAGGTAAAGAATCCACCTGCCAATATAGGAGATGCAAGAGACATAGGTTCAATCCCTGTTTCAGGAAGATCCCCTGGAGGAAGAAATGGCAAGCTGCCCTGGTATTTTTGCCTGAAGAATTCCACGAACAGAGGAGCCTGGTGGGCTACAGTCCTCGGGGTTGCAAAGAGTCAGACACAACTTGGCACATATGCACTGATAACTAAACTTACCCTAGGAAAATATTTAGTCATGCAGTCAGTGCTTGGTGATCTATATTGATGGAGCTATATCAGGATATTCCCAAATAAGAATTATTTACAAATACTTATTGGTCTTGACATCCTACCTTTATGTTTTGCTTTTAATGTCATTTTTTATATTAAACTAATGATGATTATAGAAGGAAATCTATGGCGACATCTAAAATTTAAAACAAGCAGTAGTAATGGTGATCTAGAGTGGTTATTTAAACTCTTTGGAACCATAAAACATGAGTGAGTTTAGGAACACCTAATGTTCTCCAGAATTTCTGGAAATTAATGAAGATCTTTCTGATTTTAAGGGAGCTGAGAAGTGCAACTCAGTCAACTATGTGTCCAAAAGCAAGAGAAATGGAACATTTATGAACAGAGTTGGTAAGCACTACGAGGACTTTCCTGGTGGCTCAGATGATAAAGAACCTGCCTACAACATGGGAGACCCAGGTTCGATTCCTGGGTTGGGAAGATCTCCTGGAGAAGGGACTGGCAACCCACTCCAGTATTCTTGCCTGGAAAAATTCCACGGGGTCGGAGAGAATCAGACAAGACTGAGCAACTAACACAAGAAAACAAATTTCATCAGCTAGCCATCTTAGTGGATATAAACTAGCATTATATTGTGGTATTCATGTATGTTTTCCTGATAATGGTATTGAGCACCTTTGTATATTTTGTCACTTGTAAATATTTTTATTGGGGAAATGTCCATTCAGATTCACTGTTCTTTTTTGAGTTGGATTATTTGTTTTTAATTCATTGAATCGAGATGTCCTTTATACACTCCAGTTGCAAATATTTTCTTCCATTCTGTGGTTTATCTTATCACTTTCTTATTAACATTCTTTAGAGCACAAAGGTTTTAAAATAATCTCTCCTTTCCTTGGTAGTTATTCTGTTTATTGTCTACAAGTAACTTGATGCATATAAAATGCTGTATTAGGTTCCCGGGGCTGCCATAATAAGGTACCATAAATTAGGTGACTTAAGCAACAGAAATTTATTGTTTCACAGTTTTGGAGACTGGAGGTTCAAAATCAAGATGTCTGCAGGGTTAGTTCCTTCTATGATGAAAAATCTATTCCATGCCTCTCACCTAGCTTCTGCTGGCCCCGTGGTAATATTTAGTGCTTTTTGGCTTGTAGGAGCATGTAGGATCACTTAGATCCCTTCCTTCATTTTCACACAGCATGCTCTGTGTGTATATGTGTGTGTGTGTGTCCACTCTCCCTTCACCTAAATGTAACTAATTATATCAGCAACAACCCTAATTTCAAGTAAGGACACTTAGCTGCTTTGGGTTAGGACTTTTAACATATGGGTTTTTGAGGGACACAGTTAATTCAACCCACGGCAGATATATTTTCAAATAGATACTTAATTGTACTCACATAGACTTTACTTAGTAAAATCTTGAAATTTACATAACTATTTGCAAGATTGTGTTCATACACTGTATCCTTTACTTTTCTTATAACCATTTGGTGTGACCATCAGTATTTATAGCTTATTTCCATTTTGTAAGTAAAGCACCACTTCCCTGGGGGCTCCCTGGTAGCTCAGTTGGTAAGGAATCCACCTTCAATGCAGGAGACCCTGGTTTGATCGGTTGGGAAGGTCCACTGGAGAAGGGATAGGCTACCCACCTCATTATTCTTTGGCTCCCTTGTGGCTCAACTGGTAAAGAATCTGCCTACAATGTGGGAGACTTGTGTTAGATCCCTGGGTTGGGAAGATCTCCTGGAGAAGCAAAAGGCTACCCACTCCAGTATTTTGGCCTGGAGAATTCCATGGACTCTATAGTCCATGGGGTTGCAAAGAGTCGGACACGACTGAGCAACTTTCACTTTCCCTGGTGGATCAGATGATGAATAAAGCAACTGATGTTTATAGAGAGATTTCTGATTTGCTCTAGTTTACTAAGTTTCATGTAACAAAAACACAGGGGTACAATCTCCCATTCTACATCCTCTCCAGGATCTTTCAAATCCTAGAGTGACGCTTATGACTACATTTATCTATTTAAAAGAAAGGTAATACAAGTAAAATCACTATATATACATATGTGCATATATATATATATGAATTTGTGAGAAATAAACCTTATAGATAAAATGACATACATTTCTATTCAAGAAGCCTAATGCCTATTTGCTTTGAGTTGTACTCAGCTAGACAACCTGGGACATACAGAACAAATAAAAAGCATTATCTATGCTTTCAATATATGTATTGTCCATCAGGGAAGTTAAAAATAATATAGAAAATAATGAATAAGAAAGCAAGGTCAGAGAAACTATGATGAATTGTTCAACTGTGTGATTCAGACAGTGGTTAAAGGAGAGAAAAATCTGGGTAGATTGAATATGCTGGAATGCCTTTCTTATTATAATTGAACTTGAATTAGGGCTGATATAAGGGGATGGAGCCTGATGTCATAGAAAGGAGGAGGCATTCCAGTTGAGAGCAAAAACATGACCGAAACTAACAAACTGGAATTGTGAATACTTTCTCTGAGGAAGTGTGACAATTTGAATTACAGGTGATGAAGGAAAAAAAGAACTGCAGACTTGATAATTAAAAAATGAACTTTGCAATTCTCATTACATTACTTATATTTATTGATTAATAAGTGACTGCACCAAGTAGGTTTAAGATTCTATACTAATTCCAGCACTTTCATCCAGAAAAAAGAGAACCACTCTCAAAAACAAGATCAAGTTTTTACTTCATGATATTAAGAAATATTAGAGCATATTCAAAATAATGAATTGGAAACACTAATAATTTAAATGATTCTTTAGTCTACATACTGAGAAGGTATGTAGTGTGGACCAAGAAAGAGCAAAATTCCTCTCCAAGGAAAGTCAACTCTAACCTGGTGGGTCAGTACTTTAACCTCACAGCCTACTCAATCCATCTCTATTTTTCTGGAACTACCAACAAGGGTGCCAAATGTGATCCATGCACTTGTCCACTAGAAACTGAATGGGAGCCATCAACTCATTTCACACAGGTCAGCAAACAGCAATCAAAGGCTAATGGCTTTCTGTCACCACCAGCCCAGGCTAGGTGCAAAGGTCAACCTGGATGTCAGAGGCTCTGCATCCCATCACTATACCAGGAACTGTCTAGTGCCCCTTTAAAAGGCAATTTACTTGGGGCAAAATTGAAAGTACCACCTGATTTGCTGTTTTCTCAGTGCTTCTTTCAAAAATACTGAAAAGTTTCTAAACAGAACTGATGAGCTGGGCTCTTTGTAAAATGTTTGGCAAGTTTGAGGGATCATGAAAGAACTAATAGAGAAAAGTCAAGTCACACAATGGCAAGAGGTGAATCAACATTCAATCCATGACAAAGACTCAGGCTAAAATGTTTTTATAATTGTTAAGTGTAAAATATAGCCACACAAAAGTGTTTCCAAGAAAAGCATTTTTTTTTGTCGCAAAGTAACCATTAGCTGACATTAGTGATTAGAGGTAGATTGGTTGAAAATTATTACTTTTCTGGCTACATCATTAAAAAATTGAAATTATACGGAGTGGTTGACTTAATACTTGACTCTAGAAATGATTTTTTTTTTTTCCAGAAACCGTTTGACTCAAACTGTTACATAAACAAGTTCTACATGTCTTATCATAGACTTTAGGATCACTTTGTCTTAAAATTAATGCAAAAACTGTCAACAAATGCAAAAATCAAAAATTGAAGTGAATATACTCTAAAATTAATGAAGATTAAACTTCAGGCATTCTCCCTCAAAACATAGGTCATATCTAAAGCTCTAGTAACTTTTTGTTGATACATTTTGTTATTTTTCTCTTAAAGAAAATCTTTCAAATTACGTAAACTTAGGCTACATAACTAGGGTACATCCCTATCGGCTGATTAATCCTGTCATGAATCTATAAAAACCTACAAACACTATGTCTAACTGTGCATTCTCAGTCTACACTAAAACCACTAGAAACAATATTTGAACATATACTTCTCTGTGAGCCTCTTGGGGGAGACACAGCCCAAATAGTGATTGCAACATTTTCTCATATTATTTCACAGCAAAACTACTCAGAGATCCACACACAAACACAAGTACAAATGCAAATGCAAAGACAAAGGCAGAGTGAAAACACACAGTAAGATCTGGAAAATGCTAAACAATTCCATTTAGGAAGGAACTGAACATATCTCATTCACTACGATGTTTAACTGCATTTAGTAAGATATAAAACTATAGTTAGTTAGAAATTACATGACTTTCAATAAAAAATGTACCAGCTTGTCAGCACTGTTTTGAGGTGTGAACTAATTAATAGAATTCATGCTTTACAAGACACTATGTAATTTATTCTATAATTTATATTCAATAAAAATCATCATAATTTATCATAGCCATTGACTTTTTACATAAATTATGTATATACGTATGCATACTATATTATTCAAAGACATATATATACACATATATGCATATGTGTGTGTGTGTGTGTGTGTGTGTGTGTGTGTGTGTGTGTATATATATATATATGGCTTCCCTGGTGGCTTTAGAAGATAAAGAATCTGCCTGTAATACAGGAGACCCATGTTTGAACCCTGGGTTGGGGTGATTCCCTGGAGAAGGAAACCCGCTGGCAACCCACTCCAATATTCTTGCCAGGAAAATCCCATAGACAGAGGAGATTGGTGGGGCTAGAGTCCATGGGGTCTCAAAAAGTTGGACATGGCTGAGCACCTAACAGATACACACACACACACACACACACACACACACACACACACACACATATGTAAGTTAGAACCAAACAGGGAACAGACTGGTTCAAAATTGGGAAAGGAGTTCGTCAAGGCTGTATACTGACACACTGCTTATTTAACTTACATACACAGTGCATCATGCAAAATGCTGGGCTGGATGAAGCTCATGCTGGAATCAAGATTGCCAGGATAAATATTAACAATCTCAGATATGCAGATTACACAATCCTAATGGCAGAAAGTGAAGAGGAACTAAAAAGCCTCTTGATAAAGGTAAAAGAGGAGAGTTAAAAAGCTGGCTTAAAATTCAACATTCAAAAAGCATCATGGCATCTGGTCCCATCACTTCATGGCAAACAGGAAAACAATGGAAACAGTGACACACCTTATTTTCTTGGGCTCCAAAATCAATATGGTTGGTGACTGCATCCATGAAATTAAAAGACGCTTGCTCCTTGGAAGAAAAGCTATGACAAACCTAGACAGCATATTAAAAAGTAGAGACATCACTTTGCTGACAAATGTTCATATAGTCAAAGTTATGATTTTTCCACTAGTCATGTATGGATGTGAGAGGTGGATTGTAATGAAGGCTGAACACTGAAGAACTGATGCCTTCAAACTGTGGTGCTGGAGAAGATTCCTGAGAGTCCCTTGGACTGCAAGGAAATCAAACCAGTCAATCTTAAAGGAAATCAACCCTGAATATTCATTGGAAGAACTGATGCTGAAGCTCTGATACTTTGGCCACCTGAAGCAAAGAGCCAACTCATTGGAAACGATCCTGATGCTAGGAAAGATTGAAGGAAGGAGGAGAATGAGATGACAGAGGATGAGATGGTTGGATGGCATCGCCCATTCAATGGACAAGAGTTTGAGCAAATGTGGGGAAATAGTGAGGGACAGGGAAGCCTGGCATGCTGCCATCCATGGGGTTGCAAAGAGTTGGACACAAATGAGCAACTGAATAACAACATATGTATATACATACACACATGCATACATATGTGTGTGTGTATATATATATGTGTGTGTGTGTGCATATATATACATATAAAACTAGGAATGCATCTGTCATGTTTTCAACACAGCACAGAAATCTGCTTCTAGAATTATCTTTAAACTATGTACCTATGAAAAATAACTTGAGTCATCAAAGTTTAGGAATATCTTGAGTTATGCTGTTTTAACAGGTACTGTTCAGATTCTAAAATAACTTGCCTTGAAAGCTAGTTTTTTGCTAATGCTTTTAAATAGATTTTATTTAGACTTAGAGAAAAGTTCAAAAACATATAGGAAGTTCTCGTATACCCTTTATCCAGCTTTCCTTAATGTTAATATCATATACAATAATAGTACATTTAGCAAAAGCAGGAAATTAACAGAGGTCAATACTACTAACTAAACTACAGAGCTTATTTTAATTTCACTCATTTTTTTCCCCCAGTGTCTTTTCAGGATCCAATCCAGGTTCCCACACTGTACTTCATTTCTGTTTCCTTAGTCTCCTCCAATCTGTGACAATTCTTCAGTCATTCCTAGTCTTTCAATCTGAAGCTTTTAATAGGAATTCCATTTTGTTTTCTCAAACAAGAAGATAGACATCAATTTCCACTATTGCCACAATGATGTTATTACTATGCCAAACACTCACTTAAATGTGAAATTATGATTCATTTTGTGAAAATAAAACTACACAAATATTTAGGGTCATGAAAGGAAGAATAATTTGAATCTATACATTGCTCACATATAATCATAAGTTTTTTGCATTCTTTCACTAGCATAATATCTGTTAGAAATATGTGTTATTTAATCTAATTTTATAAGTGATGAAATTGTGTCTCAGAAAAGATAGTTTCTCCAAATCACTTAACTGATGAGCAGAAAACCAGAACTTTAAAATAGTTTTTGTATTACAATTTATATGCTCTAGATAATCTCCCGTGCATGCCAACTAGGTACAATTAGGTTTTTGTAGACTGTAACACCTAACTCCTAAAGCATCTACATCCTTTTTTGCTGTCTTGCACAGCTTCAGCTGCTCACTCACAATAAAATATGACACAATTGAATAGAACTGTTGGTTGCCAAGTCCTAGGGTGATCAATAGATTGTCAAGTTTGTACTTAATTTTTTTTTTTATTTTTCTATTAGGCAGTGTCAAATACTACATATACACAAATAATAAGTCTTCCTAACATCTTTTACACGAATTTCAATGAACCAAAAAGTCCCTTTCCAAACACCAGTACTAAATTTCCCCCTTCACATTGCCTCCTAGTTTTGAAAGGAATTACATTCAGAGAGGTCTATACACATACCTTTCCCCAGACTTCCTTGTCACCAAATTACTATGCCATCTGAGCTGTGCATCACGGACTGGGTGTTTTCTTTCTCAATAAGCCATAAATTTGTGTACACACACCAGCACTTAATCATCAAAGAGAAGAGGTATATACGTGGCTGACTGGTGTATATAGGCCCAAGCAGGCCCTGAGGGTACAAATAAGTTACATGAAGAGTGGTCCAAATACCTAAGGTTCCTACCCCTGCCACACTACCTTTTTCTCAGTCTGTATCTAAGACTTCATGTGGAGCTTCCTGCAATCAGCACACGGAAGAAAAAAGAACTCGGGCCTGGTTTCAAGATGGTTCTGCATAATATATAGGCACCTCCCCAAATGGACAGCTATAGCATTGAAGCCCGTTTCTGGACATCCCTGAAGGACAGTGGTGAAGGGAAATCCTTCTTGTGGGCAGTACATTGAGCAATTCACTTGGTTGATAAGTTCACAAGAAAGTAGAAATGGAGAAACGGCTAGATATGCGATTTTATACCAGTATATGGGCAATGGCCGGTGTTTTGGCTGGATGGTCAAAGACTTAGAAGAATACAACTGGAAAATAGGTGACATGGCAATCTGAGGAAGAGGTATGTGGATAGACCTCTCTGAATAGGCAACAAATGTAAAGATATTTGTGCACCATGCGGATGCCTACCAGACGGTGATTGTGTGAATGCCTACCAGAGGTTTTTTTTTTTTTTTTAATAATTCTATGCCTACAACCTGTTCTGTGTATACCAGAGTGCTTTTTCCCCAGATGTCCTAGTAACCACCTAAAAAGCTCATGAACAAAGTGGCCAGAATGGCAAGGACAGAAGTTACATAGGGGCTTCCCTGGTAGCTCAGCTGGTAAAGAAGCCACTTGCAATGCAGGAGGCCCCAGTTCAATTCCTGGGTCAGGAAGGTCCACTGGAGAAGGGATAGGCTAACCACCTCAGTATTCTTGGCCTTCCCTGGTGACTCAGGTGGTCAAGAACCTGCCTGCAATGCAGGAGACCTGGGTTCAACTCCTGGGTTGGGAAGATCCCCTGGAGGATGGTATGGCAACCAACACCAGTATTCTTTCCTGGAGAATGCCCAGGGGCAGAGGAGCCTGGTGAGCAATAGTGCATGGGGTCTTAAACAGTTGGACATGACTGAGTGACTAAGCACAGCCAGCACACAGCAGTATGGACTTCCTCTCATTTAAGCAGGCTGCCTATAGTCAGTGCCCACTCTGCCAGCTGAAGAGGCCAACACTGAGTTCCAGAATATGGTACCATTCCCTGGGGGCGATCATCCAGCCACTTTCTGGCAAGTTGATTACACTGGACTGTTTACATCATGGCATCGTGGAAGGATCAATGTTTTATCCTTACTCGAAGAGTCACTTACCCTGGACGCAGATTTGTCTTTCCTGCACACAGTGCTTCTGTCAAAAATACCATCTGTGGACTTAAAGACAATGTTTTGTCCACAATTAGAGTATTCCACTGAATTCCTTCTGATCGAAAACTTACTTCTTAGCATCTTCCCATTGTCCTGAGAAAGCTGGCTAGATAGAACAATAGCGTGACCTTTTGATGACCCAGTTATCACACCAGCTATGTGGCAATACCTTACAGGGCTGGACAAGTTTCTCCAGAAGACTGTATATGCTATGAATCAGTATCTGACACATATTGCTGTTTCTTGCATAGCCAGAACTAATGGGTCAAGAAGTGGAAATGAGAATGGTGACACTCACTAACCCCCTAGTAATTCACTGGCAAAACATGTGCTTTTTGTTCCCATGACCTCGTGTTCTATTAGCCTAGAAGTCGTTGTTCCAAAGGAAGGAGTACTTCTGCCAGAGGACACAACAATGATTCTACTAAACTGGAAGTTAGGACTGCCACCTGGCCACTCTCAACTCTTTCTGTCACTCAAACAATAGACAAAGAAGAGTTACTGTACTTAGTGGGGTGATTGATCTTGGCTACCAAGAGAAGGTCAGACTCTTCCTGCAATGGAGGTATGGATGCGTATGTCTGGAATACAGGAGATCACTTTGTGCTTGTGTGCTTATGCTTAGTCACTCAGTAGTGTCTGACTTTTTGCGACCCCATGGATTATAGCCCACCAGGCTCCTCTGTCCATGGGCATTCTCCAGGCAAGAATACTGGAGTGGGTTGTCATTTGCTTCTCCAGGGGACCTTCCCAACCTAGGGATCAAACCCAGGTCTCCTGTGTTGCAGGTGGATTCTTTACCATCTGAACCACCAGAGAAGCCCCTTGAGAGATCACTTTGGGTTTCTCTTAGTATTACCATGCCTTTTGATTGAGTTCAATGGAAACTTACAACAACCAAATCCAGGCAGGACTCCTGAACTCTTCAGGAATGAAGTTTTGTGTCACCCAATGTGGCAAAGAAACATAACCTAGCTGAAGACAAGCGGAATATAGAATGAGTAGTGGAAGGAGGTAGTGATAAGCAATAGTTACTAGTTACAAAAGCAAATAGTATAATTTTTAGGAGTGTTCTTCCTTATTTTGTTGTGAATATGTTTGCATGTGTGTGTATAGCAAATATCTTTGTTTTCTTCTCTTTTGTTTCATCATGTAACCTAAGATGTATTGATTTATCATTATAGTATTTAAATATTATTAACTTTATATCATAGTATTTAAGGTATGGAATATCAAGAAGAAGAATGAACCAAACTCAAAGGCTTTACCTCCTCTTCTGGAGAAGGGGTTACTGGGTTTCTGGTTACATGCAAGTGAAGTGAAAGTGAAGGTCGCTCAGTCATGTCCGACTCTTTGTGACCCCATGGACTATACAGTCCATGGAATTCTCCAGGCCAGAATACTGAAGTGGGTAGCCTTTCCCTTCTCCAGGAGATCTTCCCAACCTAGGGATCAAACCGAGGTCTCCTGCATTGCAGGCGGATTCTTTACCAGCTGAGCCACAAGGGTTACATGCAGGATAGTTGCATAATAGTAGGTGGAATTCTGATGGTGTTACTGTTTTTATTTGGAGATTAAGTATGGTTAAGAAGATATACATGGGCTCTATGTCGATAAGAATTGGACTTGTGTTTGAAAGGAATATTTTGACATGAGTTTTATAGGCCCTCATCATTCACACTATAGCATATAAAAATAAATCATACACACACACACACACACACACACAGCTAATTCTTGACATGAGTTTGAACCTGGCAGGAGGATTTTTTCAATAAATATCACAGTACTACACAATTGGCCATTGGTTGAATCTGCAGAGGTGGGATCATAGATTTGGAGGACCAACTGGTTATGATAATTGAGCACTGGTGGAGTTTGGTATCCACAATAGGTCCTGCGACCAATGCCTTTTGGATACTGAGGAATGACTTTGTATTCTTCACATCAATTATAAACATATATGTGTGTGTGTGCGCGCGCGCACGCACATACAATTGGATTTGTTTCTCTGGAGAAGTCTGACTAATGCAAATGACTATTGAGAAGGAGGTCTCTTATTGAGAAGGAGACCAAGGAGAAGGTGGTCTCCTGAAAGCCAAGGAGAGAGACCTCAGAAGAAAACAAATCTACTGACCCCTTGATGTTGACTTCTGGCCTCCAGAATTGTGAGAAAATAAATGTGTTAAATCTGTATTATTTCTTTATGGCAACCCTAGTGCCCTAGTAAAATAAAATACAGGCTTTCACTATCATAAAAATGACAAAAAATTCAGACCTAAGTTGAAACACAAAATATGTGGAAGAATGTAGAGTGAGAAAGAAATAACTTTCCCAGTCAATGGTAGGTCCCTTCTTTTCTTCCAATCTTCTAATTTCCCAAGCATTATAAGAGAGCTTTTTGAGTTAAGTGGACCTAGTGTATATTCACACTTGAGATTATTTCCCCAAAGGGATTGAATTTATGAATACCACACCACAATGAAGAGAATGTCTAAATAAGGCTATTCCTGATTGTTTCACACATCACATGTATCATACTAGATTTATATTGCACATAACAAATTGCCACCAATTTAATGACTTCAAACAATGTTCATCTGTGATCTCAGTGTTTCTGTAGGTCAGAGGTCCAAGGACTGGTTAATTGTGTCTTCAGATAAAGATCTACTAATGCTGAAATCAATGAGTTGCTCAGGTTTGCACTTTCATCTAGAGCTTGGAATCCTCTTCCAAACCCATTCAGACTACTGGTAAAATTCAGTTTCTTATGTTTGTAGGACTGAGACACTGTTTTCATGCTAGATAATGGCCAAAGGTTACTCTAAGCAATTAGAGTCCTTCTTCAGGTCCTTGACACATTGGCCCCTTCATCTTCAGGGTGAGCAATGTAGAATGTTTCTACTATAGTATTTGACTTTAGGAAGGCCCCAGTCTCTTTGACAAGCTTACCTGGTGATGTTAATAAAACCAGATAGTCTCTCTTTTCCAATATATTAAAATATGCTTGCTCTAGACAGTATATAAAAAACCAGAGGCATCACTTTGCCAACAAAGATCCAGATAGTTGAAGCTATAGTTTTTCCAATAATCATGTGCAGATGGGTGAGTTGGACCGTAAAGAAGGCTGAGGGCCAAAGAATTGATGCTTTTGAACTGTAGTACATGAGAAGATACTTGAGAGTCCTTTGGATGGCAAGGAGATCAAACCAGTCAATCCTAAAGGAAATAAACTGTGAATATCCATTGGAAGAACTGATACTGAAGTGGAAGTTCCAGTACTTTGACCAACTGTGATGCTGACTCATAGAAAAAGATCTGGATGCTGGGAAAGATTGAGGGCAAGAGGAGAAAGGCATGACAAAGGATAAAATGGTTGGATGGCATTATTGAATTCATGGACATGAATTTGATAAAACTCAGGTAGATAGTGAAGGACAGAGAAGTCTGGGACCGAGCAACTGAACAACAAACAAACGAACGAAACCTCTCTTTTAACTGACTCAAAGTCAACTTATTAGAAGTCTAATCACAATAGTGATATTTCATCATATTTACAAGGGGAGAGGATTTTAAAAGGCATATACATCAGATGTTGAAAATCTTTGGGGCCATCTTAGGCTTCTGTTTACCATGCACGTAATGTGGATAAAACATATCCTAATGGTTAAAAATATGAATTTTAGAGCTGGACATCCTGAGTTCAAACCCAATTATATTACAAATTAACTAAGTAATCTTGTGCACCCCCCTGTAGCTCAGATGTGAAGAATCTGCCTGCAATGCAGGAGACCAGGTTCAATCCCTGGATCAGGAAGATCCCCTGGAGAAGGGAATGGCAACCCACGCCAGTATTCTTGCCTGGAGAATTTCATGGACAGACCATGCAGTTGCAAAGAGCTGGACACAACTAAGCAAATTTCACTCATCATCGCAATCTTGTGCAAGTTACTTAAATTCCATGTGCTGTTGTTTTGCTGTTGTTTTGCTCCTATGTAATATACATGATTTATAAGTGTCCCTGTTCTGCAGGTTGTTGTGAGGATTCAAATGTATATATAGAAAGAGGAAGTGAAAAGAGAGCTTGGAAATGTGTGTGCACACAGAAAGAACTGTATGCATTTTAGGAGTTTTATTATTAGAATAAAAATGTGTTGAACCAAAGTGAGAAATCATATTTTATTAAACTGTGCTGCCCTGCTCTTACTTAACTCCAGAACTCTTTCACAACTCCCTACTCACCAATTTCTTCTCCAGTGCTGTGACTGCCCTACCTAACTGCCAATTAAGATTTTCTAATATATTTGCTAAGTTTAATAATTGTTTCTCAAGTTATGTCTGGAATTATTTACATTATGATGGGTAATGTTTTTTCCTTTTTTTTTTTAGTGTTTTTTTTTAATGAATTTACCTATTTTTTTTAACTTTACAATATTGTATTTGTTTTGCCATACATTGACTAGTAGTCATGTATGGATGTGAGAGTTGGACCGTAAAGAGGGCTGAGGGGGGAAGAATTGATGTTTTCAAAGTATGATACTGGAGAAGATTCTTGAGAGTCCCTTGGACTGCAAGATCAAACCAGTCAATCCTAAGGGAAACCAACCCTAAATATTCATTGGAAGGACTGATGCTGAAGCTGAAGCTCTAATATTTGGCCACCTTATGCAAAGAACCAACTCATTGGAAAAGACTGTGATTCTGGGAAAGATTGAAGGCAAAAGGAGAAGGAGACAGTAGAGGATAAGATGGTTGGATGGCATCATTGACTCCATGGACATAAATTTGAGCAAACTTCAGGAGATAATGAAGGACAGGGAGCCTGGTGTGCTGCAGTCCATTGGGTTGGAAGGAGTCAGATACCACTTAGCAACTGAACAACAATAACAAAGGGCAGAAGATGGCAGTTAAAAGCCAAAAAAACTACAACAATCAAAAAGAATAAGCCTTTCATGTTCTAATCTGATAACTGATCTGGACAATATTTTGAAAGAGTTTTTCATTCAAGTATCAATAATAGTGCTTGAGTCCATATTATTCACAGTAAAAGTTAGGAGATATGGTTTCTTAACATAATTTGATATGCATTATCAAAACATGACATTAGGAGTGCAAACATGCTGTTGGAAATGAAGAAATTGGATATCAAAGCATTTAGTTTCTCAAGTCAGTTCCCCATGTAACTTCTCTGTGAAACTGTGAAAATCTGTAAACTACTACTGAATTCTTCACAGCAATTCAAAAACAACAAAATAATGAACAATTATCAAAGACTCTTTCAGTTATAAATTCTCTATTTTATGAGTAAAATATAATATCAATATTGGCTTCATTGGTTAAATTTATAAGAAATAGTAATTAGTTTTTTTTTTTTTCATTTTCAATCCATAAACTCACAAAATCCAGAGCAAACTCCTTTTATGAAGGATAATCATCTCATTGGAGTTTATTTTTTTCCTTTTTAAAATTTTATTTTTTGCAATTTTAAAGGTTACTTTGTTCAGTTATTTAAAATTTTTGGCCATATTTCCCATGTTGTACAATAAATACATCCTTATGGTCTGTCTCACACCCAGTATCTTACATATTCTTTATCCATTCATCTGTTGATGGATCTGTTTAAAATGGCTTTCATATCCATTATCTCATTTCATCTTACACACACTACAGTATTCTTGCCTGGAGAATCCCCATGGACAGAGGAGCCCGGCAGGCTGCCGTCCATGGGTCACAAAATGTCAGACATGACTGAGTGACTAATCACAGCATAGCAGATACACCACAAACACACACAGAATGTGGTGAATAGAACTGGTATTAGCCCTATTAAGCGGTCCAAGGTGTCACAAAGTGTCAGAGATGACTGAGCGACTGAACTGAAGTATTATCTTTACTTTGTAGATGGAATAAGGATGATTCAGATAAGTAACTTGCAAAAAGACACAGTTAAAAGTGTTAGTGCCATGACTAAAATTTAAATTTCAGTGTCTGCTTTTTTCAGCACACCATAACACTATTTTCATGTGATTTTCACTTTAAGGGGACATAGTCAAATACTTCTATCCTTTAATCTTTAAAGAAAATAAGACAAAAATCATAACATAGTTGTTATGAGGCACAAATGGCAAAATATTGCACACTGTGCTTTCCATTTAAGTGATTTTTAAAATCATAGATCTGGCAGTCAACAAGTAGATATAGTGTTTCCAAGACAATAGATTAACAATGTACAATGCTAGGTTAAGAAAATATTTCTATGTCTCATTAAGCATTTGTACTTGGGGTATATCAATGAAAAAACAAAGCAAAACTATTATCATTTCTTTTCATTTTTGTCTAAATAATATTGGAAGTCTTGTGCAGTCACCTAATATGCAAGATATCTTATGAAAATAGGTATCTAAAATCAGAAGACATTCTACAATGAGATAAAATTCTTAAAAATTAAATAAATAAACAGTGATAGGGTCCAACATTTGAATAAATTTGAAAAACCATTTTAAAGTAGATAATTGAGCTTTTTACTCCATTCAACTGTTTTCTTATATCTTCCTTGATGGGAGTTAATTCAAAAAATCTGCCTGAGTATATTTCAATCTTGAGCTTATAAAAATTTACCAGACATAGAGATGATTCAAGAGAATATCTTTAAGAACTAAAATATATTGTTTGCAGAGAAGAATTATATTTACCTGTGGCACACATAAAAGGTAAATTTTATCAATCTTGTCAGCCAATTCAGGTTAATGCAGAACCAAATATAAATTGTTTTCTTTTTGTCCAAATGTAAGGCTTACTTTAATTAAAGATGAAAGTGAAAAATAATGAAAATTTGGAACCTTAAGTGTTGCTACCTAACATTTTCAAAGTGTGAGTAAATATAGTTATTTGATAAACATGAAAAGTACATTTTAAGGACTGGTTTACTGAGATATTGATTACAATTTAATAATTTCTCAAAAATTTTGGTTTTATACTAACTTGCAATAACTCTAATGATCTCAGCCTTTGTGCTGTAAACTCTTTACTTTTTCCTTTAAGAAATATGAAATAGCTAAGTTTCAGAGGTGCCTCTATATTGATACTGAGGCTAATATAAAAGTAATAGCCTATAGGTATAATTAGTTGATTGATAAGTTAATTGAGCAGCATCTCCTTTTGTATCACTCCTAATTATCACATTATTCATATATGAGAGAGAATTTACAACACCATTGCTAACTAGGTTTAACATGGTGATTGAACCCATGGTATTTTATGCTATTTCTTATAATCTATGATTATTTATTATATTATATGGGACATCTTCTAAGATAATCTTATGATTTTATTTACAAAAGTTCAAAAAGAGACACATATATTTACAGTGTAGTAAAATCGCCAAACTATAACTTCAGTACTAAATATTATATTTACAGTGTAGTAAAATTGCCAAACTATAACTTCAGTATTAACTACATGAATTATGAGGAACATTTCTAAACACAGAAGGAAAAAAAAAAACTGAGAATTTATCAAGCTTTCCCACTGATTACTTATGTGATTTGGGACAAATAATTTAACTTCTGTGTTCTTTCATCTCCATCTGTTAATTTATATTCCATGAAGCATTTTTATGTCTTAGATATTTTCAAGGTAAAGTAATGTTATAAAGGGAAAAAAAGAAGTGTCATCTGGAAAATGAGGATAATGATATAGTAATTGTCAGTTAAACAGTTTGAATTTTTTGGAAGAAAAATATGAAGCAATTTGAAGCATTATTATTTAATGAAAGCAGCTATTCTGTTACTCACATTCACATGAACATAACGGTATAAATTATAAATGAATCTTTCTACTTTGGAAAGAAAACGGGAGGTAGAAAATTGTCATTCAGAAACAACTTGATATGTGAAAAGTAAAGAACCTAGCATTATCTACTGGTTTAATAGCAGATCAACCTAAGGGTGAAATATCTTTATTCCAATAATAAGAACAAAGTTGTTATACTAATCTTTTTGGCCTACTGCTATATTTTCACTGTTAATGTAAATGTTAATGCAAAATACTTCATCCATATTTTGGTTGTCTCTTGTCTTGAAATAGCTCAGCTTTCTTTGCATTTTCACTTAGGTTTTATTGTCTCTCCTTGCTATTCTTTGGAACTCTGCATTCAGATGGTATATTTTTCCTTTTCTCCTTTGCCTTTCTCTTCTCTTCTTTTATCAGCTATTTGTAAGGCCTCCTCAGACAACCATTTTGCCTTTTGCGTTTCTTTTTGATGGGGATGGTTTTGATGACAACCTCTTGTACAATGTTATGAGTCTATGTCCAAGTTTTTCAGGCACTCTGTCAGATCTAATCTCTTAAATCTATTTTTCACTTCCACTGTGCAATTGTAAGGGATTTGATTTAGGTCATACCTGAATGGCCTAGTGGCTTTCCTTACTATCTTCAAGTCTGTATTTTGCAAAAAAGAGTTCATGATCTGAGCCACAGTCATCTCCTGATCTTGTTTCCACTGACTGTTTATTCTTCTCCATCTTTGGCTTCAAAGAATAAAATCAATCTGGTTTTGGTATTGACCATCTGGTAATGTCCATGTGTAGAGTCATCTCTTGTGTTGTTGGAAGAGGGTTTTTGCTATGATCAGTGTCTTCTCTTAGCAAAACTGTTAGCCTTTTCCCTTTTGTATTCCAAGGCCAAACTTGCCTGATACTCCAGGTATCTCTTGACTTCCTACTTTTGCATTTCAATCCCCTATAATGAAAAGGACTTTTTTTTCTTTCTTTTTTTTCTTTTCTGAAGTTAATTCTTAAAGAAGTTGTGGGTCTTCATAGAATGGTCAACTTCAGCTTCTTCAGCATTAGTGGTTAGGGCATAGACTTGGATTACTGTGGTACTGAACGGTTTATCTTTTAAATGAACAGAGATCACTCTGTCATTTTTGAGATTGCACCCAATTACCGCGTTTCAGAATCTTTTCCTGACTATGAAGGCTACTCCATTTCTTCTAAGGGATTCTCGCCCACAGTAGTAGACATAATGGTCATCTGAATTAAATTCACCCATTCTGGTCCATTTTAGTTCACTGATTCCTAAAATGTTGATGTTCACTCTTGCCATCTCCTGTTTGATCACTTCCAATTTACCTTGATTCATGGACCTAACATTCCAGGTCCCTATGCAATATTGTTCTTTACAGCATCAGACTTTTCTTTCACCATTATACACATCCACAACTGGGCACTGTTTCCACTTTGGCTCAGTCTCTTCATTCTTTCTGGAGCTATTTCTCCACTCTTCTGTAGTAGTATATTCGGTGCTTACTGACCTGGGGAGTTCATCTTTCAGTGTCATAACTTTTTGCCTTTTCATACTGTTCATGGGACTCTCAAGGCAAGAATACTGAAGTGGTTTTCCATTCACTTCTCCAGTGGACCACGTTTTATCAGAACTCTCCACCATAACCTGTCCACTTTGCCTGGCCCCATACGTCATGTTCACTGAATTAGACAAGCTTGTGGTCCATGTGATCAGCTTGACTAGTTTTCTGTGACTGTGGTTTTCAGTCTGTGTGCCCTCTGTGTTTTCAGTCTGTGTGCCTGTGAAGGATAAGAGGCTTATAGAAGCTTCCTCATGCGAGAGATTGACTGAGGCAGAAACTGGATCTTGTCCTGAGCATGTGGGAAAGGCCATGCTCGGTAAATCTTTAATCCAATTTTCTGCTGATGGCTGGGGCTGTGCTCCCTCCCTGTAGTTTGGCCTGAGGCCAAACTATAGTAAGGGTAATGGCTCTAATGATGACCACCTCAAAAGGTATTGTGCCAGCATGCTGAGGCTCCCAGGACTATTGTAGTGAGTGCCCCAGACTCCATGGTAGACCACTATTGACCCCCACCCCCACCAAAGACTCCTGGACACTCACAGGCAAGTCTGGCTCAGTCTCTTTTGGGGTCACTGCTCCTTTCTCCTGGGTTCTGCTGTGCACAAAATTTTGTTTTTTCCCCAGTTCTGTGGAAGTTGTTTAATCAAATCCCACTGGTCTTCAAAGTCATATTCACTGGGGGTTCTCAGTCCTTTTGCCAGCTCCTCAGGTTGGGAAATCTTTTGTGGGTCCTAGAAATTTTGCAACAGTGTGAGAACTTCTTTGGTTTAATTGTTCTCCAATTTGTGGGTTGTCTGCTTGGTGGCTCTCTAGTGCAGCTAATGCCAACCTCCTCCAAGAGGATATATGCCATACACCATGCCTTCCAGGTCTGCTGCAGCCAGAGCCCCTGTCGACGAGGCAGGTCACTACTGACCCATGCCACTGCAGGAGTCACTCAAACACTCAAAGACATATCTGGCTCAGTCTCTTGTGGGGTGTCACTGCCCCTTTCCCTCTGTCCTGGTGCACACAAGGTATTGTTTGCACCCTCCGAGTATCTCTGGTGGGCCTGAAATTTTATTTTAAATGTGATTGCATCGCTCCTACCATCTTATTGGGGCTTCTCCTTTGCCCTTGGATGTGAGGTATGTTTTTTGGTGGGACCCAACATTCTCCTGTTGATGGTGTTCAACAGCTGGTTGTGATTTTGGTGTTTTCATAGGAGAAGATGAGCTCACATCCTTCTAGTCTGCCATCTTAAGTCAAGTCTTTGAGAAATGTTAATGGATTGTAAGAATTAAAATAATATATGCATTTTATTCATTCTTTTAAATAAAGAATTTCTATATGTAAAGAAAGATGTATATTTTTAAGAAATCAAGTTAGGCTCAATGAGTCATTTGCGATGGACACATGACATTAGTCATCCTCTTGAAAATTGATGTAATAAAATGTTTAGGTGAAAATAAGTGAAATAAAATATCCCATGCATTTTTTTAATCCATCTCAATTTTCCTAGAGAAGGTAGTAGTTATATTATCTATAAATTACTCATAAGGAGAACAGCATATTCTTAGCTGTCCAGGTATTCAGAGTAAAACATAACGTTTTTAGTTTTAAAATTGTTTAGAGCATGTTCCACAATGGGGTAAAAAATCAAAGCAACATACAAGAAATTTAAATAATCTTTATTATATTTGCATATTTATCTTCTGTTTTAGATAGAAATTGTAAATATAATTCCATTTCATACAAAAAGTTGGATAAGGAAATTTTTAATATTTTAAACTATATAAAATTTTATACTATTTCAATATGTTTTTAAATGAGATTTTATTCTGAAATAATTAAAATGACACCATCTGTGCATCTGTAAATCAATAACCATCAAATCAAAGGTGCCACCATTAAATGGTAATCTAAGTCTATCATGGGGACTGTGAATAAGTTTGACCCAATCTTGTATTACAAGAGTTCAAGATGTTACAATTTGTAAAGCTTCTCATTAAACAGAGTGAAAAAATACAAATGCAAATAATACAGCCTAAAGCTTTAATGACGACTGTCAAAGAGATATTTTATTAGAATCCTGCTTCAAATTCCATTTAGAATGGTAGATTGTAAACACAGCATGAAAGAACTATATTGAAAATAACATATATTGAAGATCAGCCAAGATGGTAGAGTAAAAGGATATAGAACTTAGTTATCCCCCATGAACACATCAAAATTACATTTACATGTGAAACAATTATCACTGAAAACTAACTGGAAACTCCAATACAGCCAAGGCTGTAGGAAAGATACACAAGTAATTGGGTAAGAAGGGAAGAAGAGCAGTCAGGTCAGGACCTGTGTGTTTGGGAGAGGACTAGGGGAAAAGGGAGAATGAGTAAAAAGACACCACCCTGGGGAGTAAGCAGTGAGAGCCACACAGTGAACTCCACAATCATGGTGTCCAACTCAGGGGAGATGAACCTTCTTGGTTAGCCCCTGAGGCAGGGCAGAGAGAGGTCTGCTCTAGCAGTTGCTGGGTTTGCCATGACTGCCTTAATGAGTGACCTAACCCAAGCTGAATTACAACTCTGGCTCTGCTCACTCCACATCACATCGTGACACTGCATGAGGTGGCCACAATCTGAGAGAAGATTTGATCTTGGGATGCAGAGCTGGTCCAATCTCAGGGTGAAGTCTGAATGGGGTTGCAGTGGGTATTCTTGGCGCTTACTCAAACAAGACCCCACCACTCCACCACAGGTCCTGCAAATATGTACGAAGGGTCCATGTGTGCCCTGTTGGCTCTACAGTGTGCCTCCACAAAGGGATGGGGGTGGTGGAGGCTGGGGGCAGTGATGGACTGTGAGAGACAAAGGGCACCTGACCTGAGGCTGCATCAAAGCAGAGCAAGGGAAATAAACGTGGGCACTTGCACAGGCAGTGTGTCAGAGAGAGCTCAGAACTCTGTCTATGGTCAACAGGAACAGAGTCAACACAGGTCCTACTTGCTTCAGGACTCCTCCTCTCTGTTGTAAGAGTCCCAGTTCAGGGAAAGGGGAAAACATATATTTCAAGGAAACAGAGAACCCCAAGCCCAAGCCCAGAGATTCTGCTCTAGCAACTTGCCTAGACCCTATCCCCAGTAGGGTGCTGATGGTCACTGAATGGATAGGAAGTCTTGCCTCACAAGTACCTTCTGTTCTAATTGTTCCATCTTCAGCCTCACTCCTTACAAGGTGATATTTGCTGACACATCCTGAGGAAAGATTTAACTTGCATCCATGTGAAACCCAGCTCTCCCACCAAAAGTATTGGGCACACCCAGTCTGTACAGGAACTCCCATATAGGTTCACCATGTCAAAACTGTAAACTGAAGGTAATTATTTCATCTAACTTTAGAGAGGTGGAGAAAATTAAGCAAAATGAAAAGACATAAATATTAACATGGAAGTAAACAATTAACTGGATAAATAATTCAAAGCATTGATTATAAAAATGGTAAGTACATGAGTGAAACGAATTGATCCACACAATGATAATTTTAATAAAATTTAGAAAATATTTTAAAAGGATCCAATCAGAAATAAAGAATTAAATAGCTGAAATAAACACACAAGAAGGAATGAAAAGTACACTAAGTGATAGAGAAGAACATATAAAATATCTGTAAAACAGAAAAATGGAAGCTGTCCAATCAGAACAACAAAAAGAAAAGTTAATTAAAAAACATGAAAACAGTATAAGAGACCTCCGGGATAACATTAAGTATACCAGCATTTGCGTTATAGGAGTGCCAGATGGAGAAAAGAGAGAAATGGTTCACAAATTTATTTGAGGAAATCATGGCTGAAAACCACCCAAACTTGAAGAGGGAAACAAGTCTCCAAGTATAGGAAGTATACAAGGTCGCAAATAAGGTGAATCCAAACAGATCCAAAATAAGAGATATAATAATTAAAATGGCAAAAGTTAAAGATAAAGAGAAAACTTTAAAGACAGCAAGAGAAAAAAAAAAGTCACATTAAAGCAAATACCCATAAGGCCATCAACTGATTTCTTTGCAAAAAAATTGCAGGCCAGATTGGAGTCACACAATATATTCAAAGTATACTAAAAGGGAAAAAACAGCAACCTAAAATAATCTACCCAGAAAGTTTATTAATTAGAACCATAGGTGAAATAAAGAACCTCTCAGATAAGTAACAACTGAAAGAGCTCATCAGCACCAAAATAAATGTTAAAGGGTTTTCTCTAAGAGGAAAAAGAAGGAGCAGTAGGAAAGGGCTAATCCAACTAGGAAAGGCAAATATACATAAAGAACTGAGGGTCAAATCACTTAAATAAGCCAGTAATAAAAGATTTGTAAAAGCAACTGTAGTCACAATACAAAATTAAATAATACACATGAAAATGTAAAATACGACATCAAAAACACAAAATGTGGAGGAGGGGAGTAAAAAGTGTAGATCTCTTAGGTCTACGTTTAAACAGTTTAAACAATTATCAGTTCAAAACAAGTAGTTATAGATCAACATATATGAAATCCATGGTTACCACAAATCAAAACCAATAATACACAAAAACTTAAAAGAAAGGAAGACACATATACTACTAAAGAGATTTACCACACCACAAGGGAAGAAACAAAAAGAAGAAATGGAAAGAGAAGAACCACAAAAACAACTGGAAAGTAAGTAATAAAATGGTAATATGTACACACCTATGAATTATTACTTTAACTGTCAATGGACTAAATGCTCCAATTAATAGATATGGTGTGGCTTATTTGACCAAAAAAAAAAAAACCTTCTGTACCCTGCTCATAAGAGACCTAAAGACACACACAAACTGAAAGTGAAGGGAAGGAAAAATATTTCAAACAAACAAAAAACAGTAAAGTGTGCATAATAATACTCATATCAAGTATAACAGATTTTAAGACAAAGTTTATAATAAATGACAAAGAAGGGCATGATTCAGTGATAATGGAATCAATAAAAGATAATATTATGCTTATTAACATATACGCAAATATAGGAGTACTTGTGTAAATACTAACAGAGATAAAGGGGAAATCTGATGATAATACAATAATAGTAGGAGACTTTAACATCAACAATAGACAGATCATCCAGACAGAAAATCACTATGGCAAGAGTGGACTCAAATGACTAAATTGACTAGTTACACTTAATAGGACATTTCATTCCAAAACAGTGGAATACACACACACACACACACACACACACACACACATATATATAAATACAAATGGAATATTCTCCAGGGGAGACCACATGCTAGACCAAGAAAAAAACAAATCTCAACAAATTTTAGAGCATAGAAATTATATGAAATATTTTTTCCATCCATACTGGTATGAAACTAAAAATCAACAACAGAAAGAAAAATGGGAAAGGAATAGATACATGGAGACTCAACAATGTACTACTAAAAATCCAGTGGTTCTATGAAGATATCAAAGAGAAAATCAGAAAATACTTTGAGACTAACGAAAGGCAAACACAACATTCCAAAATCTATGAGATGATCCAAAAGCGATTGTAGGAAGAAGGTTTACAGTGATATGGACCTTCCTTAAGAAACTAGAAAAATCTCAAGTAAACAACCTAATTTAAAACCTAAAAGAATCAGAAAAAGAACAAGCAAAGTCCAATGTCAGCAAAAGGAAAAAAATCATAAAGATCAGAGAGGAAATAGTAACCAAATAAACAATAGAAAAGATCAATGAAACAAAGACTTTTTCAGTAAGATAAACAAAATTGATAAAACTCCATCTAGGCTCACAAAAAAAGAGGAATGATCTAATTAAACAAAATAAGAAAACAAAGAGTTGAAATAACCAACATTACAAATATACAAAAAAACAAAATAAATCATAAAAAATACTACAAACAATAACTATGCCAACAAAATGGACAACCCAGAAGAAATGAGCAAATTTCCATAAACATACAACTTTCCACAAGTGAGTCAAGTAAAAAAGAAACAAAAAAATTGAATAAATCAACCACTACTAATGAAATTGAATTTGTAATAAAATAGTCCCAGCAAACAAAAGTTCAGAACCAGATTTCACAGAGAAATTCTACTAAATACATTAAGAGTTAATACCTATACTTCTCAAACCATTTCAAAAACTTGAAGAAGAGGAACAATCTTGAATTCATTCAATGAGGTCACCAATACCAATACCAAAATAAGACAAAAACACCACAAAGAAAATTTTTAAGAAAATTATAGGACAATATATTTGATAAACATAGATGCAAAAAATCCTCAACAAAACATTAGCAAACTAAATCCAACAATATATATAAAAGGAGACTTCCCTGGTGGCACAGTAGATAAGAACCCACCTACCAGTGCAGGAGACATGAGCTCAATCCCTGGTCTGGGAAGATTCCACATGCTGCAAAGCAACTAAGCTCATGTGCCACAGGTATTTAGCCCATGTTTTAAAGCCCACAAGCTGCAGCTACTGAGCCTATGTAGCTAAACCACTGAAACCCACAAGCTCTAGGGTTTGCGAGTTGCCACTATTGAGCCTGTGTGCCACAACTAATGAAAACTGCACACCCTAGAGCCCGCGTGTTACAACTACTGAAGCCCGCACATCTAGAGCCTGTGCTCCGCAACAAGAGAAGCCAATGTGATGAGAAGCCTGTGCACTACAACTAAAGAAAGGCTGCGCAAAGAATGGAGACCTAGTGCAGGGAAAAATAAAAAATAAATAAGTAAACATGTGTGTGTGTGTGTGTGTGTGTGTATAAAGGGCCACATACTATGATAAAATTGGATTTATTCCAGGAACACAAGGGTGGCTTAACATTTGGAAAGGAAATCAATCCATGTAATACACTAGATTAATCAAATGAAAAATAAAAATCACACAATCATCTCAATAGACATACATAAAGCATATGAAAATATTCAGTCACAATAAAAACCCTCATCAGCATGGGTATAGAGTGGAAATATCTCAACACAAAAGGCCATTTATGACAAGCCTACAGCTAACATCGTACTCAACCCTGAAAAGTTGAAAGCCTTTCCTCTAAATCCAGGAAGGACACAAAGATGCCCACTCACCATTTCTATTTAACATAGCATTGTAAGTCCTAGCCACAGCGATCAGAGAAGAAAAAGAAATTAAAAAGCATCCAAATTGGAAGGGAAGAAGTAAAACTGTCACTATTTGCAGATGACATGATACTTTATATAGAAAATCTTAGTCTACACCAAAAATCTATTACAACTAATAAATTAATTCAGTATAAGCTGTAAGATACAACTTTCAGAAATTTCTTGCTTTTCTATATAACAATAATGAAATATCAGAAAGAAATATTTTTAAAACTCATTTAAAATAACATCAAAAAGAATAAAATAGGAATAAACATATCTTAGGTAAAAGATCTATACTCTGAAAAACATAAAACATTGATCAAGGAAATTGAAGATGATACTAAGAAATTGAAAGATATCTCATGTTTTTGGATTGAAAGGATTGACATTGTTAAAATAGCCATACTTCCAAAACAATCTACAGATTTTATGCATTCCCTATCAAAATACCCATTTATTTTTAACAGAACCAGAACAAACAGTCCTAAAATATATATGGAACCCTAAAAGATCCCAAACTGCCAAAACAATCTTGAGAGAAAAGGAAAAAAAGCTGGAGGTATCAGTCTCCAAGAATTCAGATTATGCTACAAAGTTACAGTAGTCAAAACAGAAAATTATTGGCACAAAAACAGAGATAGATCAATGGACAGAATAAGTTGTCCCAAAATAAACTCATGCACCTATTGTCACTCTGCGACAGAGGAGGAAAAAATATACATGGGAGAAAAGACAGTCTCTTCAACAAATGGTTCCTGGAAAACAGGACAGCTACATTAAAATACTAAGAATAGACTATTTCCTCGTACCATGTACAAAAAATAAGCTCAAAATGGATTAAAGACCCAAATGTAAGACCTGAAACCATAAAACTCCTAGAAGATAATTTAGACAGAACACTCTCTGACATAAACCATAGCAATTTTTTGGATCTGTCTCCTAAGACAAAACAAATAAAAGCAAAAATTTAAAAATGAGATGTAATTAAAAGCTTTTGCACAGCCAAGAAAGTAACTAACAAATGAAAAGTCAGCCTGTGTAGTAGCAGAAAATATTTGCAAACACTATTTCCCACTGTCTTATTCACTTTCTCATTTTCTTATTCCTGATAGAATGTATCAGGAAGTTAGACTTCTCCTTTATCAAAATCTGATCTAATGTATGATCAGGGCCACTAATGTAGTTTTATTTCAGTAATTATGGCTTTTATCACTCTATTTTTCACTGATACAAGATTGTTGCCTCTTAGTTCTAGGTTCATGGGTGTAGCGTAATCCTAAGTTTTATCTCAATATAAATGAGAAATTAGGGTAAATCTATACAGAAAAAAAAAGTTTATCTTTTTATTCCAGATGGGCTTTTACTTTTGAAGTGTAGTGCTTTCATAAAGCTGGAGATATTCACTGATTTTTATATGGTACTCTATATTTGCCTTTTAATGGCTTAAAACAAACAAAAAAAGATCTGGTTTTTGATGGGCATTATAGGTAATGTAATAAACTCATCATGTCCAGAGGAAAACAGAATATAGTACAGACCGGCCAGATATTCACATGCAGTGCATTGATCCTAAAATCTTCTACTGACAAAAAAAGAAATGGGGCCAGGATTGGCCAAAGAGTTGGATACCAAGAACCCTAGGCAATCTCTATAAAATTCTTCACTTTCAGGCATATTTTTTCCTTTCCGAGTTGGTAGAATCACATACACTAAAAGCAAGTCTTGGCAGTTCTGTTCTATTCCCTTTTGTTGTAAACTCATCCAGAAACAAGACCCATAAGGACCCCATAGCTATGAGAAGAAGTCCAGAATTCATGTTTACATGAAACATTATAAGACATGCTTCTGCCTAATAGGAGTTCTGCTTCCACCCAGGATGCAGAAACCTGGAAAGAGCATTGCTCCCATCCTAATAACAAAAGAAAAATAGCTTGAAATCCACAGAAAGACAGGGATTTGTGAAGAGAGACAGGATATGAGAATTGACACACATATGACAGAATAAGGGAGAAGTGGTTCTGGGTAGCGTAGAAGAAGGTAAGAAGAATTTAAGTTTAATAAATTGCTAATGTCTAAGTGTAGTTTAAGAGTACAGAAAACAATAGAAGCCACAGACTCAGGAGAAGGTTATACTCATCCTCATGTTCTTCTCTTCCAAACTCCCCAATTGTACATGAGAAAGATTGGACACAGGGTGGGAAATGAGGAAAGCATCAGTGGTAGTGAAGGTTTAGAAAAAGTGGGGGGACTCCTTATTGGAAAATCAAAAAGACCCACCCAGGCAATTCTACCTTAAGTAGGTGGTAAATGTAACTCAGCTCCTCAAGGACATAGATAGAGGTGCACTAGGAAAGGGCATTTACTACCTGTGAGTCCAGACAATGAAAGGAATTTTTGTTGGTAGGAGAGGAGAAGAAAACTCTTTTTGTGACAAAAGCCACCAAAGATACAAAGCACAGTTTGACCGTGGGCAGAATCACTGAGAAAGTTATCTTCAGAATGCAGAAATGACCTAAATTTGATGTTGGACCAGGATGAGAGAGAAAATGTTTCCACCTACAGCCCATATATGTGCACGTGCATACACATACACACACACACACACACACACACACACACACCAGTACTAAATAACAAACAACAGAGTCAACTACTGAGGGAGGGGCAAGGGTACAGGGAGAAATCTCATCTGAATCATAGACACACATGGAAGACAGAAAGTTGAGGGTGAAGCAGAGCTATTGAGAAAGACAGTTTGCCAACCAGCTTTTACCTTTAAATCACTTCTGTTAACATAACTGGTTCTTTTTTATCAAAGCTGAAAGTAAAATTTATTAGAGAAAGAACAGTTTTTTAAAGAAATGATCCTAGAATAAGATATTTAAAAGTAAAATGAATGAATGAAAGGATAAATGAAAGATATATGTTTAAAACTTCAAAGACAAGCTTTCAGCTGAGAGGAAACATTTGCAAGCAGGTATCTGATAAAGAACTTGTATTCATGGTATATGAAGAGTGCTGAAACCAATAAGAAAACAAATGAGGCAACTAAAATGGGCATAACATTTCAAGACATTTTCATAGAGATATGATGGCAAATAAGATATACAAAAAAGCTATACGTAATTAGTCATTGTGAAAATACAAATCAAGCTACAATAAAATTCTACTGCACATATAATGATAACCAAATGAGAAAACAAAAGCCAACCAAACAAAAAATTCCAAGTGCAGAAAATTATGTGCACTAGCTAGAACTCTCCTAAGATATTGATAGAAATGCAAAATGGAACAGGCAGTGTGGACTAGAGTTAGGCAGTTTATTACCAAAGGAAAATATTCACTTACTATAGAATCATATAATCTACACTTTAGTGTTACTATAAAAGATACATGAACAATGATTTGCACGCAAAACAGTGCACACAAACGTTTATAGATGCTATATTCATTACCGTCAAAAGTGGTAATAACACAAATGCTCTTCACATGATGAATGGATATACCAATTAGCACATGTCTATACAATGGAATACTATTCAACAATAAGAAAAAATAAATTATTTATAAAAATAATAACTTTTTCAATGCATTATGTTAAGTGAAAGAAGATGATCTGAAAAGGCTCCATTCAGATTTACTCCCTTTATATTCCATTCTGGAAAAAGTAAACAAATTAGTGTCTGTCAAGATTGGGGGTAAGGAGAATGGTTGATTACAAAGGGGTGAGAGAAAACTTTTTTTCAATAATGGAAATATTCTATGTAATTATGGTTTCATAGACCTAAAATGTCAAAACTCATAGAAGTGTATGCCTAAAGGGGCAAATTTTCTGATTGTTGATGAAACCTTAATAATCTGACTTAAAACAAGTGTTCAAGATAAGCACAATTGTTTCTTTGCAAAAGTTAAATGAAGGACAATATTTCAAGCATTTCTATTAATACTAAATGGAAAATATATTTATAAAATATGATACATTTCATAGTAACAGAATTTCAAGTCTAACAAGTTGAGATCAAGAATATATATTTTTCTAAGGCAGAAATCTGAGTACTCTATGGTAGATCACACATCTCATGCCTAAAGAATGCAAGTCATAACAAAGATTAAATTTAATAATGATAATATTCAATGGAAATGAGCCACTTATAGTCTATTAATATTCAGTGAAAGAAAAGGACATATACCAACTCTTCCATAGTAAACCTTTAACAATTATTCTTTTCATAAAATGACATTGAAGAAATAAACCCAAATCATAGGTTTAGATCCTATCAGTTTCATTCTTTTTTTTTAGTTTATTTTCTATTTTTTTAACTTTACAATATTGTATTTGTTTTGCCATACATTGACATGAATCCACCATGGGTGTACCTGTTTTCCCCTTCTAGAACCCCCCTTCCACCTCCCTCCCCATCCCATCCCTCCAGGTCATCCCGGTGCATTCTGAATTAGAATACTTCAATATAGATCACATCAAAGCTAATGATCAATGGCTAAATATTGTTCATAGATCCCTTCTCACACGAGAACATATTACTGCCAAAAGTTAACTTTAGTGGAACAATTAACATTAAACATAAATGCAACCATGTCAACAAATGGACCTTGCCCAACTACCTAGTATTAGCAAGTTTTGCAGTTTTTTAATAACAATTGAATTTTTTTCAATGTGGATTAATTTTTTCATGAACCTCACCAAGTTTCTAATAGTCCTACTGAAATTAAGTATCTGTTAAGAAGTCTGATGTCAATTCTGAGTATATTTTATATCTTTGAGCAAGTATGCCTTTGCATAGCAATAATAATGTTTTTTAAAATGTATTATAAAGTCCTGTAGAATAATCATGCCATAAATCTCACTTTATTTTTCCAATTCAATTAGTGAAAAATAGTAAAATAAAGCATGAATGCAAATCTAGTCATCTAAACAATTGTTTCTTTGGAATGTTTGATTGATTTATCTTTTTCTAAGGGAAAGGATAGTTTGCTGCTGCTGCTGCTGCTGCTGCTAAGTCGCTTCAGTCGTGTCCAACTCTGTGCGACCCCATAGACGGCAGCCCACCAGGCTCCTCCGTCCCTGGGATTCTCCAGGCAAAAATACTGGAGTGGGTTGCCATTTCCTTCTCCAGTGCATGAAAGGGAAAAGTGAAAGTGAAGTCGCTCAGTCGTGTCCAACTCCTAGCGACCCCGTGGGCTGCAGCCTACCCGGCTCCTCCGTCCATGGGATTTTCCAGGCAAGAGTACTGGAGTGGGGTGCCTAAAAAATCTTCTGGTTACCTTAATATTTCCTCATAGTACTGTGAAATAAAGTACAAGGAACAAAATTACTTCTCCAGTAGGTAGTGATTTGTAGTGCTATTATGTTTTTTTGCATCACTATTTTCAGTATTATAGTAAAGTTATATTTTAGCTATGCTTATGGGTTTCTCAGGTGGCTCAGATGGTAAAGAATCCTCCTGCAGTGCAGGAGATCCAGATTTCATCCCTGGGTCAGGAAGATCCCCTGGAGAAGGGAACGGCTACCTACTCCAGTATTCTTGCCTGGAGAATCCCATGGACAGGAGTCCAGCGGGCTACAGTCCATGAGGTCCAAAAGATATGCACATGAAGGAACGACTAAGCACACACACACACATGGGTCTCCCTAGCAGCTCAGTGGTAAAGAATTCGCCTCTCAGTGCAGGAGATATGGGTTCCATCCTTGGGTTGGGAAGATGCCCTAGGGAAAGGCACGGAAACCCACTCTAGTATTCTTACTGGGAAAATATTATGGACAGAGAAGCTTGATGGACAATGGTCCATGGGGTCCCAAAGAGTCAGACATGACTGAAGTGACTGAGCATGCATGCACACATGAGATATTAATGGATCATCTAACACCAACAGCACTTATTCATGGTTGTCTTAAAAAATAAGTTTGTTATATGAAGAGAACTTCTAACCAAAGAGTTTAGAAATACGAGATGTGAGTTTTGTTTGTGTCAGCCTACAATCTCTGCAACACAAAACATACGCTCTCCAATGTTTTTATATCTTCATTGATAAGTTAAGAAGTTAGAAAATATCAGAAATCACAAATAACTTTTTGATGAATCTTTTTCTGCAGTTTGTCAAGGAATAGTTTTACTTTTTCTATGAAATTAAATGCAAAATACAATATTTTTACATCTAAAGCCACTGTTTAAAAAAATTACAAACTATAAACCAGATCCCAAAAAGTTGTTTACTCACAATGTTTTATAAGAACGTTATAGAACATTAATATTATAGAACATCCTAAATCATCCTTTCCTAGATATTTAGAGTTTTCACTTAGTTCTTGTAATCCTGTGTTTTCTAAGTGATTTTCTGATAATTTTTCAAAAAAGTTATTCTGCTTAGGTCATTTCCCTTTTATAGTGTGTTTTTATTGTTCCAAGATTAAAAACAGCACAGGCTGGGAGATATGTTACAGTTTTCCAAAGATGAAATTTTAGTGTACATTCAGTTTTAATTATTGATTTGATAATTATTAATTTTAAAGTTTGTTTGCTTTCTTATTCTTCAGATTATCTTCTAAAATTTGAAAAATATGAAATAGATCTTTTTGTTTTAATAGCTGTAATTATTTCAATTCAGAATAAGGAATCAAAAAAGTATAATGTGATGAGAAGAAATTATATTTTCTTGGTAGAAGGTAGAGAAACCAGGAATTTCTCCAAAGTGGTTCTGTGTATCTTAGATGCCTATCCCATCGCAGTTATGAGTTAAACTGATTGTTGGAGAGTATATTATTTGAGCGCCAAAGAATTGATGCTTTTGAACTGTGGTGTTGGAGAAGACTCTTGAGAGTCCCTTGGACTGCAAGGAGATCCAACCAGTCCATCCTAAAGGAGCTCAGTCCTGGGTGTTCATTGGAAGGACTGATGCTGAAGCTGAAACTTCAATACTTTGGCCACCTGATATGAAGAGCTGACTCATTGGAAAAGACCCTGATGCTGGGAAAGATTGAGGGCAGGAGGAAAAGGGGACGACAGAGGACGAGATGGCTGGATGGCATCACAGACTCAATGCACATGGGTTTGGGTGGACTCAGGGAGTTGGTGATGGACAGGGAGCCCTGGTGTGCTGCGGTTCATGGGGTCGCAAAGAGTCGGACGTGACTGAGCGACTGAACTGAATTGAATTGAACTGATAGAAAGTAGAGAAACCAGGAATTTCTCCAAAGTGGTTCTGTGTATCTTAGATGCCTATCCCATTGCAGTTATGAGTTAAACTGATTATTGAAGAGTATATTTGAGTAAAGAGGAAACTAGATTGGAAAAGGCACTGAAAGAATCATCAAAGGGTAAAATTGAGGCTCTAAATTATTTTCCTTTTCTTCCTGCCTTCAACTGAAAATTTGATCCCTAATTCATTTCTCTTGATAATTTAAATGCAAAGTGGTTTGAGCAGCAAGCTTCTCCTAACTTTGACCATTTCTTGGGATAGACTTATTAGGGTTTAAATTTTATAAGATATGAAAATCTTACACCAGAAATCAGTTAGGATATCAGGCCTCTACAGTGTAGTATAAAATTGAGAGTAAATTTGCCTTTCCTGGAAATGTTGGATTTTGCATCTTTTAAGTTTTTGAGGCATAAGAATATTGCTGCTCAATTAAACACCTTAGGCTTGAGTACACAGGATGGGGAGGATTTAGGTAAGAGAACATCTCAGACACTCTAAATTGATGCTGTGGAAGCTGTCTGTGCTCTACCCATGCCAATCATATTTATTTTAATTGACACGTTTGTTGAATCCTGATTAAACAAAACTTTTCTGTAACTGCTTCAAACAGCATGAGTCAGAATTCTGTATAAATCATTTGTCACCCTTCCTCTACTACTGCCCAACAAGAACCCCACCCCCTGAGTTTTGTGTAACATCTTTCAGCTGAAAGGACATTTACAGAAAAATACGTACATGCCATAAATTTCAGCAAACACCAAGAAACAATCTGCCTTCATAATTTAGTGTGCAGGCGAGGGAAAAAACAGACCCTCCTGTGAATTATTGTTCCCTGTAGTCATAATGTACCTTGTTTCATGGTCATAAACCAATATGAAAAGTGGCACTGTGATGGATTCAGTAGTTATACCATATGCCAAGATATTTTCTTGAAAATACCTTCCCTTAAGTATCTAACAAAACAGGTAGCTCATCATGGCTGATTCTTATGCAAGTCTAAAATAGTTTCTGCATACTTGAAAAGGCCCTGAAGGATAATAAAAACATAATAGGTTGTTAGCATTATTCCAATAATTAAATGCTCAGGAAGTAGATGGTGGCACTTGTAGGCTCCTAGTACTTGATTCGTAGTCACATAATCATATACTGCCGAGGATATCTGCCCATTATATTAGGTCAGGATGCTAACATACCAGCTGTGGTAAAAACTCCAGTGTGTCAAGATGCTCAGCATTTAGGAGGTGATGCTATTCTGTAACGACAATAATATTTTCAAACTAATTCAATGTTTGAGAAAAATATCTCCTTTTGTTTTCACAATGTTACTGTAATAATGACAAATAAGTGAAAAAAAAAAATCAAAGCAAGAATCTGTGCATTAGGGTGGACAATTAACCTCTTACAATTTTTCAATAATGATTTAACAAAATAAATTCGTTTGAAATGGACGATACAATTATTTTCAAGGCTTACTTTAAAACACATAGATGAATATGGTTAAACATGGGAAAATGGCAACCCACTCCAGTATTCTTGCCTGGGAAATCCCATGGAGAGAGGAGCCTGGTGGGCTAAAGTCCATGGGGTTGCAAAGAGTTAAACACAACTTAGCAACTAAACAACATATACCCCAAATAATCAGTAGACATTCTAAACTTACAAAAAATTCTCAACTGAATTTTCATTGTATCTCTTTTATCTAGTACTCTATCTCCACAGAAAGAATATAGCTAAATATATTTTAGAAGAGAATATTTCAAGAAAATGAATGATTAAATGAAAAAAAGTATTTTTTCTTAGCATTAAAGTTACTTTAAAAATTATATTCCAATTATTTCAAGCCCTTCATTAAGTTAATGCAATCTGTCATTTCTACTTTTTTCTCATCTCATCTTTTTCTCTTTCATCTTCTTTTTTCCTGTGTGTTCTTTTATTTTCCACACTCTGTCCTAGCAACTAATGTTGGACAAGAAAGGGTCAAAGACTAGATTTTACAATTTATTAAAAGAAAATTATGCCATAATTTGAAAAAAAAAGTAATTAGAAGAAAATTAAGTTTCATAAAGGAAAAAAAGGACTGTGTGACTATAAAATTAGTCTAGTTAATTGAGAGCAATCCGGCATAGGTTTGATCTTTGTAGGAAAAAAAAGGAATAAAAAGTAGGAAATAACTTTATTATGAATATTGTGAATATTTCAAAGAGAAATAGTTTTCTCTTTGAAAAACATACATAAAAGACAATCTAAATTGTCATAATTTGAATGTTTTATTTTGTTTTTACTTTCACAGGAGTTAAGAAGATGTAGGCTACACATTAAGTACTTGATAGATTTTTTAATTGATAAGCATAATAGTCAATAATTTTCTAAAAATAAAGACTGCCTATGTTAGCTCACAGTTGTACTGTAACATGCCATTAAACCATGCTAAAATGGTACATAACTAAATGTTCACTGTGAATAGAATATTTGGGCATAAAGTTTGATCTAAACTTGTTTGTCTCTTGGTTGCTTGATCTTGGGGAATTCATTCATGCCCTGAGGTTTTCTCATATTGTACATAGTAAACCAATCATTTAATAAAATTACATTTATTTTTCTTTTTTGGAGAAACTTGGGCAGGTGTGAGATTCTTGGCAATTTTCCATAAGGTGATTGTGGAAATAAAATTTGGTCAAGAAGTAAGCATAAATTGTAACTTGGAGAACATAGTACCAAGAATCTTGGCTAGTCAATCCCAAGACAATTAAAATGACACATAAACATAACAAACTTGTGAAGTATTTCTATCCTGTGCTATGTCATGATACGGTGGGCATGTTGGGTACTTCATAAAATTTTTACTGGACATTGAGGAAGCTGCTTTTGTCTGCAGCACACCCTCAGGAATCAAAATGGGAAAGAAGAAGATGTACTAGGATGTGCTGACTATCAATGGCTTGGGGTTTTAAAAAGACGGCCAAGTAACCTTACTCATAGGAAACACGGACTGTATCTTGTATGTGAAGTCTGTCAATAGATAAACTGAAATATCTGTCCCTCTTAAGACAGTAGGAGAGGATTCTTTTTTGTTTAGAGCTTGAAAATGTTGAAGAATTCTCCCTCTAATAGTAAGACTATAAATTAATATGTTCTAGAGTAGAAAATAAATTAGTTTTGTTGAAAAATGACATGACGTGTGTGATGACTCACGGCCCCATGAATAGAAACTATTCATTTGGGGCTTATCAAGAAGCAAAGCTGAAATCTGGCCATAAAACCTCTTCAATAGTGTTTTAGTCATTTTTAGATGATTAAGACTCTCTTCATATTATAGTAGTATATTATTCTGACAACAGTATATTAGTTGGACCACACTGAACCTAAGTGCTAAAGTTTAATTTTGCATGTTTTCAAGTTAGCTAACAATTTCGAGGATTCAACAACTATCTTCATTTAATCCTTACATAATTACAATTTCTTGTTCATAGACTGTGAAATTTCTTCATCTTAAAATTATCCTTTCATTGAGATTCATCTGAATGCAGAGTGCCAAAGAATAGCAAGGAGAAATAAGAAAGCCTTCCTAAATGAACAACACAAAGAAAGAGAGGAAAACAATAGAATGGAAAAGACTGGAAGTCTCTTCAAGGAAAGTAGAGATACCAAGGGAACATTTCACACAAAGATGGGCACAATAAAGGACAGAAGTGGTACGGGCATAACAGAAGCAGAAGATATTAAGAAGAGGTGGCAAGAATACACAGAAGATATATACAAAAAAAGATCTTCATGACCCAGATAACCACGATGGTGTGATCACTCACTGAAAGCCAGACATCCTGGAGTGAGAAGTCAAGTGAGCTAGTGGAGTGACAGAATTCCAGTTAAGTTATTTCAAATCCTAAAAGATGATGTTGTCAAAGTGTTGCACTCAATATGCCAGCAAATTTGGAAAACTCAGCAGTGGCCACAGGAGTGGAAAAGGTCAGTTTTCATTCCAATCCCAAAGAAGGGAAATGCTGAAGTATGCTCAAACTATTGAAAAATTACCAGCAAACTCCCACATATGCTAGCAAGGTAATGCTCAAAAACCTCCAAGTTAGGCTTCAGCAGTATGTGAACTGAGAACTTAGAGGTACAAGCTGGATTTAGAAAAGAAAGAGGAACCAGAGATCCAATTGCCAACATCCTCTGGATTAGAGAATAAACAAGAGAATTCCAGAAAAATATCTACTTCTGCTTCATTGACTACACTAAAGCCTTTGACTGTATGAATCACAATAAACTGTGGAAAATTCTGAACAAAATGGGAATACCAGACCACCTTACCTGCCTCCTGAGAAACCTGTATGCAGGTCAAGAAGCAAAATATGGAACTAGACATGGAACAATGGACTGGTTCCAAATTGGGAAAGGAGTATGTCAAGGCTGTGCTGTATATTGTCACTCTGCTTATTTAAATTATATGCAGAGTACATCATGTGAAATGCTGGTCTGGATGAAGCACAAGCTCGAATCAAGATTCCTGGGAGAAATATTAATAACCTCAGATATGCAGACGACACCACTCTTATGGTAGAAAGTGAACAGGAACTAAAGATCTTCTTGATGAAGGAGAAAATGGAGAAGGAAAATGCTGGCTTAAAACTCAACATTCAAAAATGAAGATCATGACATATGGTCCCACCATTTCATAGCAAATAGATGGGGAAACAACAGAAACAGTGACAGATATTTTCTTGGGCCCCAAAATCACTGAAAATGGTGACTGTAGCCATAAAATTAAAAGGTGCTTGCTCCTTGGAAGAAAAGCAATGCAAACCTAGACAGCATATTAAGATGGCATAAGTAAAGTAGAGATATTACTTTGTGGACAGATGTCCATATAGTCAAAGCTATGGTTTTTCCACTAGTCATTATTGGAAGTGAGAGTTGGACCATAAAGAAAGCTAAGCACCAAAGAATTGATGTTTTCAAACAGTAGTGCTGGAGAAGATTCTTGAGAGTTCCTTGGACTGCAAGGTTATCAAACCACTCAATCCTAAAGGAAATCAGTCCTGAATATCCATTGGAAGGTTTGAAGCTGAACCTGAAGCTCCAATACTTCGGCCACCTGATGCGAAGAGCCAACTCATTGGATCCTGATGCTAGGAAAGATTGAAGGTAGCAGAAAGGAATGACAGAGGATGAGATGGTTGGATGGCATTACTGACTCAATGGACATAAGTTTGAGTAAGTGCCAGGAAATGGTGAAGGACAGGGAAACCTGGCTTCCTGCAGTCCATGGTGTCACAAAGACTTGGACATGACTGAGGGACTGAACAACAACGAATTATGGCTTTACTAGGAGACCATCAAATATTTTAATTTCTCCAATATGCTTTAAAAGTCCCAGTGAGCATCATATTTTAACCTAGTATAACATAATACATTGTGTTAATAAGAGCCTGAGTATAATATAATAAGCAGGTAATGGTAATACAGGTTGTACCATGCAACTGTGTATTGAATTAAGATATTGACTTTAGTATGATTTTCCCTTTTAATCCATTTTAATTCTAGGAATATTTGTTGTATGTCTTAGTTGTAAAAATGGTTATTGCAGTAACATGCTGCAAAATGCTAAGCCACTAATATAAGCAAGATGTGTTGTGTTTCCTCAGTCATGTCTGACTCTTTGTGACCCCATGGACTGCAGCCTCCCAAATTCCTCTGTCCATGGACTTTCTCAGCAAGAATACTGAAACTAGTTGCCATTTCCTACTCCAGAGGATCTTCCCAACCTGGGGATTGAACTCCGGTCTCTTGCATCTCCTGCAAGGACAGGCAAATTCTTTAGCACTATGCCACCTGGGAGGTCTGGAGCAAAATAGTTCAGATTTATGACATACATATTTCATAAGGAATCAATATATCATCACAATTTGTGTGCTGTAAAATACTGAGGCCACTATATGTCATTTAGGATGGTCTCAAAGTAGTATTGCCATCTGTTTACTAATATAAAACTGAAATTAGTAAGTTACTTGAGAAAGTTCTTTAAGGTCAATCTGAAGTCTGACTACTCCAAAACCTTGGGATAATTAAAAGAATAAAATATTTTGCACTATGCATAAATTATCCAGCACATTATGGTCGATCAATAAATATTGATATTATCTTTTTTTCTTCCACCTTTATTGAGATATAACTGGCATGCTGCCATTCTTATATATGTACACATTAAAAATTTAAATAAGAATATGAGACTATATTAAGGGCAAAATTAGGAGGATCTTTTCAAAGTTTCCAAGATTAACAACTTTTATCCTTCTTATTTTGAATAACTATTATCAGAAAAAAAGACTAATACAACTTCATTAAGACTCAATTGAGCTATGATTTTATGGACAATGTATAACAGAGCTGTAATTATGAGATTAAACAATATTTTATATAATTAAATATCTTCAACATTTACTATTACACGTATGACTAGATATGAATAATGATGGAAAATGGACTTTAATTTTAGTTCTGTCATCATTCAAAGATAAACTGCATTCCTAATATATTAATATATTAGTATGTCCTTAAGAATAATGCACTGTATTAAAAAAAAAAGTAACAGTAGATAGATATATTAAATAGTAAGACATTCAGAGAATTCTCTCATCTAAGCTTTTTTCTCCCAAACATTATTGATTTTGGCCCAGAGATAAACTCAGTCACTGTGAGTGATAAACTATCACCTAGTCCCATTGACTTTTTTCCTCTTTTTGCTGTAGTTTTTGTCAGGTCAATGAATTATCCTTGACTTATACTTTGTTCTCTAAGGCATAAATCAAGATTTTTTTTTTAAATGTTGGATCCTCACAAGCTTGGAGAAATAAAGTCAAATATAGCCTGAAAAGAATATCTCTACTTTTGTTTATTTGAAATGTCTTACTCTGATTCATAGAATGTCAACATAACTGCTATTTATTAATGATTAGAAGCGGCTTGTTTTCATAAATTTTGAATTTGTTAATGAACAGAGAGAAAAGAGGTTTTTTTTCTCTATTCATGTTTACTTCAATGGCCATAACATACTGATAAAAATAACTTCTGTAAATGTAATTAGTTGAGATCAAATTATATAGCCACACTGTTGTCAATAAGCAAAAACTCCTAATAAATTTTTAGCTTTTTCCAGTGTGTGCATGTGTGCTCAGTTACATCTGACTCTTTCTGACCTCGTGGACTGTAGCCCACCAGACTCCTCTGTCCATGGAATTTTCCAGGCAAGAATACTGGAGTGGGTCGCCATTTCCTCCTCCAGGGGTTCTTCTGGACCCAGGGATTGAAACTGCATCTCCTGTGGCTCCTGCATTGGCATTCAGATTCTTCACCACTGAACCACCTGGGAATCCCTAGATGTGTGTACACCTGTTTGTCCATCTACCATCATTATCAGAATCATCTATTGATTAATCTTATGTTTAAAATAATTCCTTTAAATTTAGGAAGTAGATACTATTATAACTCTATTTCATAAAGATAAAAGCTGAGGCATGATGAGGCTATGTAGTTGCCCATGTTAAAATATTTAGTATGTAGTAAGACAAAATCTGAATGCAGGACATCTTGTTTAGCGTCTATAGGCTTTTAAATAATATATTATATATACAGTTTCTTTAATTTAATAGCAGACCTAAATATATATGATGGTTATTAAATATTCTATTTAAAATTTAAAAGTACTGATATTTAGGTTTACCTGTCTCAGATTAGCATTCTATTAAAAGACATCCAAAATTAAAAAAAAAAAAAACACTGAAAATAAAATTTTGGGGGCTCCAAAATCACTGCAGATGGTGCTTGCAGCTATGAAATTAAAAGACTCCTTCTCCTTGGAAGAAAAGCTATGACCAACCTAGACAGCATATTAAAAAGCAGAGACATTGTTTTACCAACAAAGGTCCATCTAGTCAAAGCTATGGCTTTTCCAGTAATCATGTATGGATGTGAGAGTTGGACTATAAAGAAAGCTGAGCACCGAAGAACTGATGCTTTTGAACTGTGGTGTTGGAGAAGACTCGTGAGAGTCCCTTGGACTGCAAGGAGATCCATCCAGTCAATTCTAAAGGAAATCAGTCCTGAATATTCACTGGAAGGACTGATGCTGAAGCTGAAATTCCAATACTTTGGCCACCTGATGTGAAGAACTGACTCATTGGAAAAGACCCTGATGCTGGGAAAGATTGAAGGCAGGAGGAGAAGGGGATGACAGAGGATGAATTGGTTGGATAGCGTCACCAACTCAATGGACATGAGTTTGAATATACTGCGGGATTTAGTGATGGACAGGGAGGCCTGGCGTGCTGCAGTCCATGGGGTCACAAACAGTCAGACACGACTGAGCAACTGAACTAAAAAATAAAATAAGTGATTTGATCCAAAACAAAGAATATACAATTTTGAAGAACTTAAGCTGATTATTCTAACAGGTACTACAATAGCTTTAGGGTAATTAGATAGCTAGTAAAGCATTTAACTTTTCTGTAATGCTATAGTTTTGGCCCACTCTCTGACCCAGTAAACCACACAAGTTCATTCACATTTTTTCATTGTCATTACACTAGCAAGCAGGGATTCTGTTTTATAGTCAATATGCTTTCAATTTGTTTTACTTGATATGTACCTCATTTTGACAACATTTGATGAATCTGCAAAACTCTGGGATACAGAATCTTACAGTTGAACTGTAATATAGATGGTAAATGATTCACTCTCTTCTGTACATAAGAATTTCTTTTACAGATTCTTTCTCTAAATTAAAATTTGCATCTATCCTTTTGAGGTTCCCTGGTGGCTCAGTGGTAAAGAATCTGCCTGCCAAGATGCAAGAAACACAGGTTCGATCCCTGGCTTGGGAAGATCTCCTGGAGAAGGGAAAGGCTACCCACTCCAGCATTCTTGCCTAGGTACTTGTATAGACAGAGGAGCCTGGTGGGCTACAGTCCAGAGGGTTGCTTGGTAACAGTCCAGAGGGTTGCATGGATGGTAAGTGATTCACACTCTTCTGTACATAAGAATTTCTTTTACAGATTCGTTCTTTAAATTAAAATTTTCATCTATCCTTTTACTTGCATCAACTGCTAGCATCACTTTAGTTTAAAGCTACATGTGCTTATATACTGCTACACAGCAATGATATCCCAATATTCCTGTCATCATTTTTGTGCCTTTGTTGCATTAGTTTCAACATCCAGGCTAGCTTCTTTCTTCCTTTCTGCCTAAAAAAAAATCTTCCAAGATCTAGTTTTAAGTTAAGTACAGACATATCTATAAAATCTTTATTATCCTTTTCCATGACATTCTCCCTACTCTGAATTAATTGTCAGGATGAACCTTGCTATCAAACAGTTTAAAATCCTCTGATGATTCAAAGAAAGAAAACTTCTGAAGATGACTAATGACATCATTCAGGGGCCAAGTGGGTGATATAAACTTTAAGTGCCTGTCTGAGGTAAGAGAGATCACCAAGGACTGGCACAGGATTTGTGTTTATTGAAAAATGGTAACACATCCACAAAGGGGAATACTGAAGATTTTAGGGATAAGATCAGGAAATAATAACTTGGAAATAGATATAAATGTGACAAAAAATCTACTATTATTCATCTGCAGACAATTTGTGAGAAAATATACGTGAGCTCTATATTAAAGTTCATGCAGCTAAATTATTTTTCCCGAATAACCAGGGTTGCAAAGATTTATCCCAATATAATTTCAAAGAGAAGATAACAGTCCATGATTTAAAAAAAAAAATTAGATGCAATTTAAATCATTGCTAACCTGCAATAGGAGACTCTTATAATGGCAGAAACTTTGGTTGCATTACAAGAATATTGAAAACAGAGCTAGATAGTGGATATTTGTCTGGATATCCCCAGCATAATTCAAAAGAGAAATAAAGTGACTCTGCATGGTTTGTCCCAGGTATTCCGACAGGAAATTCTCTAGAGGGGAGAAGGGAAATTCATTACAGTACTATAGCATGATAGAAATATTTCTTAAAGAACATTAAATTTCCTTTGTTCCCATTCAGTGCTCTCCAGATAACAATCTGATCTATCATTTATTTTTCTGAGGAGATATTCTAAACCCCACTACAACAGGGTATTTTATGATCCACTCCAACTAATTGGGCGATATCACTCACTGCACACTAAAAAGCAGGCATCATGCTTCATTAATCAGTCTCTTGTGAAAATGATTAATTTTATCTGCCCCCATTTTGATAATACCTCAGAGTAAGGTAATAAAACAAAGACCTTAAAAATGGAACACCTAGAATATGTATACCCTCACAGCATTCTGAAAAATTATGACTTAAGCATAATAATTTTTATCTTAAATAAACTATTTGAAATAATCTAACCCCCAAATGTATGTACCATCAAATAATCAGAATGAATTTAAAAGGAAGATTTTTCAGTGGTTTTCACATTAGTTTTCACTAATGCAAAAATTAAAATTAATTATTAATAGAGAATAGACTGTTTTAGGTATGTTACAGGTTTTACATTTTTTAAATTATTTATAATGGTATTTTGACCTTGGTCCTCTTTAGTCAGCCATATAATCATATGTATAAGTGTTAAAGATGAACAGAACTGAAAATACAATAGGAGTTTTGAAATCTAGTTTTTGAATAATTGTATCTAAAATTAACTATTCAATTATAATTCATAAATTTATTCTAAGAGGTGAAAAAAAATAAAAAACAATTGAATAGATCTTGGGGTCTGTACTTCACCAATAATCTAACAAAGGAACAAGCTTAACTGTAGCTAATTGTTAAGTTTTCAAAATAAGTAGCACCTAAATTAAATATCCCGAATCTTCCTTTCTATAAAGGATGTGGTCTGCTAAAATTACCCATTTGGCATATCATCTCAGTAATTTCAAATATATTCATAAACACTGAAATTCTTATTTGGCTAATGAAAGTGATTTGTCAGTCAGTTAGGATAATGATTACTGGCTTTCTCATTCCTTCAAATTTTATTTTCATATTTAGAGGAATTCTTAACAATAAATAAAAGTTATATAGATGGCAAGTTAATATTGCTAATAATTCTACTCTCCTCTATTGTTCATCACTTTGTTTATTTGCATAAAAACAGAGCTTCTGATATTTAAAAATTCATCTGCATGAAATGTCTCAGCACCCAAAGTCACAAGCTCCTCATTACGAAGTACAACCAACTGTAGGATCATACAACATAATGCAAAGGACCCCAGAGATAATACATGCTACTCTTTACACAGATGAGGACAGCTGAACTTCAGAAAATAAAATACAAGATAACTTTGTATTTTTAACAAAGGCAGAATTCTGCTCAACTCTTCTTGAATTCCAAAATATTATTTGTATTACATTACAAAACGTGTTGCCAAGGTATTTAAAGGGCTTCCCTAATAGCTCAGTTGGTAAAGAACCCGCCTGCAATCTAGTAGACCCCAGTTTGATCACTGGGTCAGGAAGATCTGCTGGAGAACGGATAGGCTACTCACTCCAGTATTCTTGGCCTCCCACTGTGGCTCAGCTGGTCGAGAATCCGCCTGCAATGCAGGAGACCTGGGTTTTGATCCTTGGGTTAGGAAGATCCCCTGGAGAAGGAAAAGGCTACCCACTCCAGTATTCTAGCCTGGAGAATTCCATGGACTGTATAATCCATGGGGTCACAAAGAGTCGGACACGACTGAGTGACGTTTACTTTCACTTTCAAGATATCTAAAGGACTTATTTTTAGATATCAGGATACAAAATCTTCCTTTGATCATGATGCTTATTGATGACATTTTGAATGTTTTTCATTTTCTCTTATACTATTTTGATCAACCGTTCAATGGATGATAGCTTTAGTTAAGGAATGGTTAGTCTATACTAATCATTCCTATTTTAATAATCCCATTTAATGCAAAATGGAAGAAAAAAACTGTAAAGTTTATGCTAATCTTTTCCTATATTAATAACAGTATTTAATGCTAAATGGACAAAATAATCTTTAGAGAAATGTACGAGCAGTTTTATTTCTAGGTATTGAGTTTTGGAAAGTTTCTTACAGAATACAAATAGCACAATAAATACTTATCTAATTTTAAATATTATAATTGGATTTTATTTTATATTAATAGACTTTTTATTAATAGCAAAAGTTTAGGTTTTCAAAAAATGAGGGGAGACTACAAAGGGTTCCCTCCCTTTTCCTACCCTTTCACCACAAATTGTGTAGTGCACAATTTCACCTATTATTAACATCTTTCAAGAGGGAGAGGATATATGTATACACATAGTTGTTCACTTCATTGTACAGCAGAAACTATCACAATGTTGTAAAGCAATTACACTCCAAATAAGTAGTTTATTTGCCAGTCAAAAATAATCTTTTCTTTTACTAACTCTTCATCAGTATTTCAACATGTTCAAAATCTCCCATCTTAAACATCATTCCCATCATCTGACATACTACTTTATGAAAAGAAAAACATAGTTAATATTATATAATTTTCTAAGTGCTCTGAATATAATGAAAATTGATACTCTTTGCTTTTCGTTTATTATTTTATCATTTTTAGAGTCAGTAAACTGATACTTTCTAAGTCTTTGTTTCTACCCTTAAGTCTCTCCTGAGCTACAAAACTACAAACCCAAAGACTAACTGGACATCTTGATTTATTTCCCCCAACACCCAGTTCTTCTTCTAATGGGTTTCCCTTGAAAAATTCCCTACCTTGGTAAATACAATTTACCCCACAGTGAAAATTAGAAATGTGCCTGTATTATCTGACTTCTTATTTCCCAGCACTTACCCTCAATCATCACCAGGCCCTGTTGCTTCCTTAATATCCTCTTTTCAGTCTTCTGAATTCTCTTCTTACTCATGTTCATGGTTATGGTCCAAAACACCATGATTTATCACCTGGTTTTTGACAACATTCTCCTAAGAGTTGTCTTCACTCAACTGACATCTATAATTTATAGAGCAGCCAGAGTGATGTTTCTAAATCACACAACTGATGGGACTGGCTGAAAATCTTAACACACTTCAAAGGCTCATTGCCTTCAGGAAAAATACAAATCTCTTGGTGTAGCACAGAATGCTTTCCCTAACCATAAACTTAATTTTTTATTCCATGACTCCAAAATTTCTGGCTGGCCTCTGAAATCTAGTTTGAGATTCTTCTTATTCTTTCTCTTTTGCTTTTGTCAAACAGAAGCAGAGGACTGATGGAGTCTCCAGAACACTAAAGAATGACTGAAACACATTATAGAAAGAACCTATCTCTGTGAAATGGGGAATCGTCAATTATCTGAAGTGGACAATAATATGAGAAAAGTAAATTATTTTTTGTGTTTAGTCAATGAGATATGGTATTCATTTATTAAAACGATTGATCTACCACAACTGATATATTTGAAGAAATATCATTACAAGAATAATATCCTCAATAGATGGTTGATTAAAACAATGGGTTAAATGAATAGGATATTTTCTTGGCACAAAGTTTAATTCCATGAATATTCTTAAAATGTAGTACAAGATAGAAATAGATGAAAACTATAAAATAAATACTACTGGTGATAGAAAATTCCAGATGTAGTAACTTGCATGTCAATTTGTTTCCAGAATGATATGAGAGAAATGGAGAAGAAAACAATCACTGGAGACTTTTTAAGAAAAAAACGTTCCCCAGCTTAAGACACAGAATTTCAAACTTAAATTGCTTATTAAATAGCAAGCAGAATAAATTAAAGAGACCATAACTAGATTTGTCCTTGGGAAACATCAAAGTTCCAAAGACAAATGAATCCTAGATGCTTACAAAAGTGAGAGAAAAAGCTTTTGTTTTCTTTTTTTTAAAGTTCACTTATTGACTAGTAGTCACACTTTCACCAGATTTCTTACCAGTAATACTGAATACAACAACAGCAATTGTCTTCAAAAGTATGCGGGAAAATAGGAAAATAATGCTCACTCGATGAACATTATCAGCCAAACTGCAAACTGTTAGGACAGAAGAAAATGTTGTAGACAGATAAGATCACAAAGAGTTTATTTTTGTTCACATGCTCTTTTGAAAGATACTATGGCGTATATTTCAGGAAAATAAAAGTGAAAAGCAAGGAAGAGACCTTGCTATACAAAGAGGGTGGTGTGGAGCAAGGAAGGACTCATTGTGGCAGGCAGATGATTAATAAACAGAGTTAAAACAAGGTAAATTGCCTTAGAGATTAGGGGCAAAAAAATATAAATTCCATGAGAACAAATTTCAGAGTTGCCTGTTTCACACAGTTTTCATACTTTTGGTAGATCTACTGTTTGTCTTGAATAAGGAAAGAGCACATTTTGAGGAACAAGAAACTTAAGCTTCGTCTTTGAACCTCCTCTACGTCAATAAGCACTGGATTTGATCCAAAAGAAAAAGATAAATCTCTTTACAGTACAGCTTATGAAGTGTCTATATATAATGATAGAATCCATTTGTCAAGAGTACATTAAATTTTAAAACATTTTAATCTAGAAACAATGAGATTGCAAGTTATGAAAGTTTTAAACAAACTTGTACTTTAAATATGTTCCTACTTTGTCTTAAGACAAAATTTGTTTACAGAATGAACATAAAATATGTAGTTTTTGCTGACATCTTTTTAATGTTTTAGTATAAAGCCCTATATAGCCCTGATTAAAATTTATAAGATGAAAGGTAGCAGGTAAAATTTATAAGAGAAAATGAAAGGATATATCATTAAAATACAATAATTATCACTAAAATAGCATCCTGATTACTAAATACAAAGTTAATAACAACTTTAACTCATTAGGTTTAACTGGCATTACTTTGTTTTGGTCCTAAAACAGAAGCTTTTTACTTATTTATTTGTTTCATCTGATCTTAAATACATATAGAAGTAAAGATGTTATCTTGTGTCCATGAAATACCCGGAAAATGAATAAACTGATTTTTTTTTTCACATTCAAATATGAAGAAGACCAATTTTTTCTTTCTTTCTTTACATTCTGGAGTGATATGAATTCAGGCAATGGAAACAAGTTCTATGTGTGAACATAAATGTTGCGGTCTCTATCATTGTGCTTTGACTTCCACGATACCAAAAAAAAAAACAAAACATGATAGGAACTAGCAAAACGCTTTCTGATGATGGTGATGAGGAGGAAGATGCAGCTGTTTGACTAATGTACCCATACATTCTCTTAGTGGCAAGTTCTGAAAGAAGATAAGTTGCTAGAGTATAGCCTAACATGGTATTGATCAGCTACAGAGAATAAAGGGCAATGAAAACAAGAAGCTAATGGAGTAGCAAAGGAAGAGAAATTCTATTCCGACAAACAGATAAAGCCTCAAGTTATAATAGAGAAGTCGAATATAAACAATGTTGCAAGCTCTAAATACAAAAGAGAGTTGAGATACTAATCATGCCAGTTCCTCTTTTCATATTTCATATTCAAATAATGTCTACATTTAAATGTCTACATTTAAAGGAAAAAGTATCACCACAGGAAGGGACATAGGGTGCTACTTCTGTACCGCATACTACTATCGGACCTGAGCATGTATTGGTGGCTGGGAGAGAAATGCTATTATGATTCTATCAAACTTCCCTCTTAGTGAAACAAGCCAAAATGGTGGGTGTCTCGTGGACACGATTTTTGTTCATTTTCTCGGAAATTTGCCACAAGGACTCAATATTACCCTACTGTGTAATGTACTTTATGTTCCTTTTAGCTCACTTTTTGAGTTTATTCTCAGCCTCTAACTGGTGGCAACTTCTTGGACCTTCAGAGTATTAAGAATAAAATGTAAAACAGTGTAACATGTATCAGAGAAAATAGTTAAAGAGAAAGAAGACTGTTGGATTGACAAATAAGCCCTAGAAAATCAATTGCAGTATAATGCATATTTGGAAGGTGGAAATGAGGGTGAAGGCAGACTGGGCCAGGCTGTATCAAAAAGAGGAAGAAGAAAATGAAAAAAAAGGATATCTGATTTTACGTAATTTTATGCTGAATGTTTTCTACTCATTTTTTGAAGTTGGAATTAAATAGGCTATGACTATTACTAATTAACAATTCACAAGCTACTGAACACCTAACACATTCTGTGTTCATTGACGCTCATGACTATCTTATGGGGAAGATACAACTGTTATCTTCATTTTACAGATGAGGAAATTAAAATTGAAAACTAAAGCATCTACCAGATGACCACAGACTTAGTAAATGGTAACTTTGCTGCAGATCTGTGTTGTTAATTAGTAAAATCGATTACACCTCAAAATTAGGAAGTGGTGTTATAGTATAGGGGTTAAGTATTTTGGTCATAGTTTGCAGCAGTAGAATTACACTTCAAATAATGGGAAAAGAAAGGGATTATATGAATTTTCTGTTTAGTTTTAAAGGTTCATCTAATGTGGGGATTTTGAATACCATTGATCACATTATTGTGTGAATTTTCATTTTTCAACAAAATACTGTATTTTAATCAGGTACTACAAGAAAGGTTAGGAAAAATACTTGGCAAGTGTAAAAATGGCACAATTTAGAGAAAATATAGAGTTCAAGCCACAGGGGTTGGAAAGTAAAATCCTTTCTTATCTCCAATTGCATTAGTTTTATAGGGCCACTATAATAAAGTACCACAAATTAGATGAGTTTGAACAATAGAAACTTATTTTATGATATTTCTGGAGGCTAGAAGTCAGAAATCAAAGTGTCCGCAGAGGCGAACTCTTTCTGAAATCTAAAGGAAAAGATTCCTTCCTTGCCTCTTCTAGCTTCTAGAGGCCTAAACATTCCTTGATTTGTAGCAATATTACTCCAACCTTATCTGGCATTCTCTGTTTTTCCTCAAGATCTCTCTGTGCACATCTGACTCTGTGTCAACTATCACTTTTCTTATAAGGACACCAGTTGTATCCAATTAAAGCCCACCTTGATGACTTCATTTTAACCTTAATGACCTCTGTAAGACCCATTTCCAAATAAGATCTTTAGTGGGGACAGTTCAACTGATAACAACAATATTTCCATTCAAAAGAAGATTCTCAATAATAGCCTAGAGAATCACTAAAAGTATTAAGATATATCAAGTTGGTGTATAGATCAAAACAAAGGCAGGCTGTTCTGCCTTAACTAAAACCTCTTAGTGAACTATGACTACTATTAGTAGTAGTGAACTATTAGACCTCCTTGGATGGTAAGAACTACTTATAGAAAGATTAAAAGCATGGTTCTCACTCCTAACAGATCAAAATATTAATGGTTAAGCATGTTTTTAAAAGAGTTATCAAGTGGTTTTTGGATTAAAACAAAGTGCCTTGAAGATTTTTAAGTTTTTGAAAGAACTCTATTGGCAAAATCAAAGTCAGCCTAGAATAAAGCAGAATGAAATTAAAATAAGGACTCTAGCACCCAAATTTTTACATAACAAGAAGTGTGTTGAGAAAGCTGCTTAATAGCCAAAAAGGAAACATTATTCAAAAATATTTTCAAATACAACCAAGCAGGCTAATTAAAGAAAGTTCCAGAAAACCGAGTAATAGTCTGTGAAGAAAAGTGAACTAGGGAACCACTACTAAAAAATCTAAAGAAAAGTATGTTTTTTAAAATCCAAGGTAGAGAGATCTGATAACATTTTCTCACTGAGATTTTGGACTTGCCATGAATCAGTGACTGCTATGTTTCTTGATAGATAGATATAACTTGCTTCTTTATATCATAGGTTTTCATTTTTAAATTAAATACTTTAAATCATGTACATCATGTAAATCATGAAATACCGGATTTCAGGTTGATGTATTTGGATGAGACTTCTAGCATTTATGGAATAGGGTCAATGAACTTTGCAAGTGACAGGGAAGTAAATATGGAAAATAGGACAATGAAGTAGATGATATCATTCTGAAAAAAATTCACTTCCTTTCCTTAATATTGCCTGGAGGCAAAATACATTCCCCCCATCAAGCCCCAGACCTGGGCTTCCCAAGCACAGTGGTAAAGTATCCCCCTGCCAATGCAGGAGACATAGGAGACGCATTTTCCATTCCAGGATCAGGAATATCCCTGGAGTAGGAAAAGACAACCTACTTCAATATTCTTGCCTGGAAAATTCTATGGACAGAGGAGTTTGTTGGGCTACTCCCAACACAGGCTCACAAAGGGTGAGCGGCTGAGCACACAAACACACACACACACACACACACACACACACACACCTGCAGCCATCACCCCTCAATTTGGGGCTTGCTCATGTGATTTACCTTGCCAAGTAGGACACAGAAGAGGCTTCCGTATCTTATTGGAGTTCTGTTTGCTGTCTTGTACTTTGGGGGTGGCAGAGGATGAGATGGTTAAATAGCATCACCCACTCAATGGACATGAATTTAAGCAAACTCCAGGAGAGACTGAAGGACAAGGAAGCCTGGCATGCTGTAGTCCATAGGGTCACAAAGAGGTGGACGCAACTTACAGACTGAACAACTTCTCCCATTGCCACAAAAAAGCCTTCCTTGAGTAGCTGCTGCTCTTTTGTCCTTAATTTTCCAATTGAACACTCTTGAAGCAAACCTGGAGAAGGCATCGGCAACCCACTCCAGTACTCTTGCCTGGAAAATCCCATGGACGGAGGAGCCTGGTGGGCTGCCGCCTATGGGGTCGCTAAGAGTCGGACACGACTGAGCGTCTTCACTTTCCCTTTCATGCATTGGAGAAGGAAATGGCAACCCACTCCAGTGTTCTTGCCTGGAGAATCCCAGGGACGGGGGAGCCTGGTGGCTGCCGTCTATGGGGTCGCACAGACTCGGACACGACTGCAGCGACTTAGCAGCAGCAGCAGAAGCAAACCCGAGCCTGGCCATGCAGTAGCCCGGAAGAGCCAAAACCAGTCATACGCACTTCCTGAAGTTGAATTGCCCTGTGAACATCAACCTCTATCAGCTGAGCCCCAACCAGCTATGACAACTGCAAACCAGCCCAGATGAGGTCAGAGAAACTGCACTTGTGGACTGAATTCTATGGTTGCTTGTTACTCAGCTTTATGTGGCAATATCTAACCAATGCTTTCTCAGCCGCAAAGAAATATGATAGTGAAGTATATACCTACTCTGCTATATTAAGTACTCAAGAACCATTCTTTTTTCTTTCTCTTTTATTTATATAACTGTTTTGCTATTACATATTTTTTAAATTCACACGAATGAGTTAACATTTGTGATTTTTTTCGTTTTCCTTGTTTTCTTTTAAATCAACTAATGATTCCTCACCTAAAATAAGATCCCCAGTCATTAATTATTATTATATTACCTTCTCCTATATTTATTTTAAAATATTATGATGTCACTCTGTAAAATGAATGCATTGAGGGTATGATGATCCTTTTTTCTTATGCACCTATACTTGAATTTTAATCAGTTAATTAATTTCTTCTAACATTCCTTTTCATGTCATCCTATTAATGGTCATAAGTTACAAATAATAAAAGTGCCAATGTGTCTTTTGCATGGAAATCTTCTGAATTATTTCTTATACAGATGCTAGGCAACACCAGAGCTTCTCTCTTTCACTGTGTAAAAGGAAGGATGCTAGAAATATTTAGGTATATTTAAATTTCTCTAAATTTTAATTAGCTCAAACACGTTTTAAGAGCTATCCTATTTTTCAAATATGCAATAATATAGGAAGTCTGTTAAGTCAGAAATTTAGGATTACTCTGTCCTAGCTTAATTTTATAAGATCAAATTTTCTTAATATAAATGGATTTTGCTAGTTGTTTACATGTTCTTGGATGAATAGAGTCATATATTTTGTGTATCTATATGCAAATTTTCACACAGTAACCACTAACAATTTGACTTAAGTATTTCATTGCTGACTTAAATAACCTTTTCTAAATTTGAGGCCTATAGCTTACCATTTTTTCAGGTCAAACTGAAAGGCCCTAGAGGTTTGTCAATGCCTTCACAGTCTACAATAATTCCTTAAACTCAGGATCACTTCAGTTCAGTTCAGTCACTCAGTCATGTCTGACTCTTTGTGACCCCATGGACTGCAGCACGCCAGGCTTCTCTGTCCATCACCAACTCCTAGAGCTTGCTCAAACTCATGTCCATCAAGTCGATGATGCCATCCAACCATCTCATCCTCTGTCGTCCCCTTCTCCTCCTGCCTTCAATCTTTCCCAGCATCAGGGTCTTTTCCAATGAGTCAGTTCTTTGAATCAGGTGGCCAAAGTATTGGAATTTCAGCTTTAGCATTTGTCCTTCCAATGGATATTCAGGACTGGTTTCTTTTAGGATTGACTGGTTTGATCTCCTTGCAGTCCAAGGGACTCTCAAGTCTTCTCCAACACCACAGTTCAAAAGCATCAATTCTTCGGGGCTCAGTATTTTTTATGATCCAACTTTCACATCCATACATGACTACTGGAAAAACCATAGATTTGACTAGACGGACCTTTTTCAGCAAGATAGTGACTCTGCTTTTTAATATGCCGTCTAGGTTTGTCATAGCTTTTCTTCCAAGGAGCAAGCGTCTTTTAATTTCATGACAGCAGTCACCATCTGCAGTGATTTTGGAATCCGAGAAAATAAATCTCTCTCTGTTTCTATTGTTTCCCCATCTATTTGCCATGAAGTGATGGGACCAGATGCCATGATCTTAGTTTTATAAATGGCAAAAAAATTCAGGATAAGTATTACTTTAGTTCTTAAGAAATACAGATAAATCCACATACTTCTGTATTATATACAATGAAGAATTCAACTTTTTTCTATTCTAATAATTTTCGGTTCTGTAATAAATTTACTCAAGTATTAATGGTCAGTTTCCACCCATTTATCAGAGTGGGGAAGTTTGGTCTTTGGGGAGAAAACCTAGAGCCTCAGATAAACAGTATATAGAATTCTCAGATTATTTCACCATGAAATAACTTTCTGCAGTAAGTGCTAATTCAAAGAACTTCTGAATATAAAATTGATAGAAAAATGTTAATTTTGCTTGTTTATCTTGAGAAGTTTTGAGTACTATTATTGGCATTTTGTATTACAGCAGTATCACATATTATCTTCATCACTGTTCTGTCGGGGCTAGTTGTAATACAGATATCCGACTCTAGTTGGAGCCATAAAATATCTACAAGTTAGTTTGTAAATAGTTTCAGCTATGAAGTAGAGTGTTCTGAGTCAGAATCACAATATGTTTTAGTATAAAACAGAATGCTCAATACTGTGGGACTAGGTATATAGCGGGCTGGTGTGATGCTTAATTTTATGTGTTAATTTGACATAGATCATGGTGCCCCAGGGAAGGCAATGGCAACCCACTCCAGTGTTTTTGCCTGGAGAATCCCAGGGACGGTGGAGTCTGGTGGGCTGCCATCTATGGGGTCGCACAGAGTCAGAGGACACGTCTGAAGTGACTTAGCAGCAGCAGCAGCAGCAGCGTGGTGCCCAGTTGTTGGGTCAAACAACAGTCTAGATTTTGCTATGAAGGTATTGTTTCTGTGTGATTAACATTTAAATCAAGAGCCATTGAGTCAAGTAGCTTACTCTTCATCGTGTGGGTGGGACTTGTCCAACTGATTGAAAGCCTTAAGAGCAAAGACTGAGGTTTACCCTATGAGGAAGGTATTTGAACATAACTGGAACAGAGAAACATTCCCTAGGTTTCCTATCTGCCTGCTGTGCCCAGAAGAATTAGGAATCAAAATCACAACTTCAGCTCTTGAATTTCCAGGCTGCTGGCTTGCCCTGGTTTTGGACTTGACAGTCTTCACAATCTGTGAAATAATTCCTCAAGATAAATGTTTCTTTCTGTCTCTCTCTCTCTCTCTATATATATAATACCTATATGTAGATATTAATATAGTAATAATTCCTTAAAATAAGTCTTTCTCTCTAAATATATATATATATATATATAATCTCTCTCTACGTATATATATATATATATATAATATCTCAGCATGCATTATATATATGTGTATATATAGTTATAGATATGTATAGATAGATAGATAGATAGATAGATAGATATCCTATTGGTTCTGTTTCTTTGGAGAACCCTGACTAGTAAAGCCAGTAACCAGGACAGACTGCATTTTAATAATGTAACAGGAGAGTTTGGCTCTAAAAATACTCACATATATAAGTCATTACAGAGTTTCTAAGTAAACTCAGAGCAGTGAGTGCCACAGTCTGTTCAATCTCACTCTATCCTTTCCCCCTAAGCTATATGATTATGTGCTCTTACCATTATATACCAATTTAGTTAGAACTCTTTATCATTTTAGCATTATTATCTTCTGCATTTAAGCTTTTGAATCTAGTAGGTTATCAAATGATTTCAATTGCTCTTACTAAATTTACACAACTAAAGTTTGTGTAAATTTACACAATCAGGGACAATGCAACTAGTGGCGATATAGTCAAAGAAATAGCCAACTGTTCCACAGGATTTTAGCAGTGGAAAACACTGATGCTGTTACCACACTCTATTTTGTAGCTACGGTTCTTTAAGTAGATGTTTGCAGAGGAACCTAGAGGAAATAGAGACTTCTGTCATTATGCTCACAAGATGTCTCAGTCTCCCAGCAGCCATATTTTACTGCTCCTTTCTATATCCAAATCTCAGGAGGGGCCCAGTGCAGCCAAGCTTCAAGGTAATTTGGAAAATGTACTTCTTGCTTTTTACTTATTTCTTTTTTATTTTAAAAATATCTATCTTCCTTTTTTATGTTAAAAATATCTATTGATATTTTATTGATATCTAGAAGAAAGGAAACTAGAAGACTGTAGAGCAGGTGTTGAGTTAGAGAAACCACCAGAGTGGGCTTTGTTTGGCTTCTTGACTTGAACTTGCACAAACATTTTCATATTTACACTTAAGAATGAATGCTAACAATAGTATAATCCTAGCTAATACAAAGTATGAATATTTTCTAGACTGTCCATCAATTTTGGCTTGCATGGTATTTTCTATAGATATTTTCTCATGGTTATATTGAGGTTCTGTAATTTTATAAAAATAACCCAGAGATAATGTGCTCTTCTCAATGAATCAGATCAAAGGGTGCTTTCTATTCAGATGTCTCATTATGAGCTATTTTAACCTTAATTGTGTGGTTAAGGCACCCTCTGCTAGGTTTCTCCACTGTCAAGTAATTTTCTCTTTGTAATTAATCAATGTTTTGAGGAAGATATATCTTTTTTAAATACATAAATATCCTATTTCTTCTTAAATTTTTACTCACTGAGTTTTAGCACACATCAGCAGGTTTTCCTGTAGTAATTATTACTGTGTTGTCATCCTTTATTTTTTACCATTGTAGTTGGCAGTACTAAATGACCCAAAGGATTGAGGGTTAAGGACATATCCCTACTTGCACGTATTTTGTGGCATAATTTGTATCTTCCTTTGTAACTAAAATTAGTCACATCATCCAAGTAAAAATAAAACTTCTTTTCTACTGATATGGCGATATGAGAAGTCCAAAAAGTCATATGCATACAGTCCAATAAAACTATTGCTGTACTTCTTGGTAGAAAGATGCTTTTTGCTTCTGAGAACTTAAATCATAAGATCATATAGTTCTGGGATGGCAAACATTTGCTGGTAACTCATCTGGAATAGCTCCCAGACTATATATTTTGTTAATGAGAGAAAGAGCATCATATATTGGCCACTAATTCAAAGCATGTTCTGTATGCTGTAGGTAGGCGCACAACCCTGCAGGACATGGGGTTACAGATGATGCCATAACTGAGGTTTCATAGGCCATTCCACTACTTTGTAAGGGCAACTGCTTCTGATAATGTGGCACATGCAGTAATGATGGAACACAAAAATGTCAGACCAAAGATACCAATATTAAGTTGAATACAAAACTGATGACTGTAGCACTGAATAATCTACTGATAATGCTGTTGATGCTGCTGCTGATGCACAGCAGTCTTTTGGATGATTTGAAAGTCCACTGTCATCAACTCATTACACCTGATATACCACAAGGCTTTTGCCACATTGGTGACTAGATATTTCTTGAGCACATCCAGAACCAGTATTTCTGGTATCATATCTACATATCCATGAGCTCACTGAGCAAAAACTGGGGAGTCTAGGGAAAGAGGCAGATTATATTGTCAGCTGATTCAAATGCCATTTGGAGGGAGCATTTTCATTTTACACAAATATTCTCAAGGCCTGGTTCCACTGTGAGAGGTACATCCTTGTATTTTTAGATATATTTGTCACTTTGTCCCTGAACTTTCTATCTTTTCTTTAAAAATCCTGTTAATATAGCAAAACAGTTAATCACTGCTTATTAGTCAGCGTAGATTGTAATTCTTGCCTGTGTCCCTTTAAGTCAATATAGATTCTGTGTACGGTTCCCAGTTCTATTCAGGAAGAGTTTTACTTATTTACAGTCCATCTAGGTCACCATAAAACAGTGCTATTTTAGCTCACATCAGCATATTAGTTCTTAAAACAATCTGTAAACCACTCTTGATTTTTTCTCATTCATCCATTGTGCAAAAATAACTGCCATGATAAGAATTCAGATGCTAGTGCATCAAGCATATTCACATTAAGAATCGACATGTTAATACAACTTAACTGTGATTTTTCAGCCTTCTTGAACCAGGATATATTTGCTGCTGGTCATGCCTGCTTCATGGGTTGGTAGTAAGAAAACACCCACTTCCAGAAGAACAGCTCAAATTAAATGGCTACTTTATATTGCATGTTTAAGTGTCTCTGTCAGGACCCAATACCAAACCTTGACCTCCATCTCAGAAGTAGAATAATCATTTACCAAGGAAGGCATAGCTTGGTGATAAAAAAATGTCATGGGAATGTAACATACAGAAAGGTGACTATAGTTAATAATACTGTGTTATATATTTGGAAGATGCTAAGAGAGTAAATCTTATAAGTTTTCATCACAAGCAACAAAAAAAGTTTGTAAGTATGTATGGTGACAAATATTAACCTGACTTGTTATGGTGATCATTTCTCAATATATATAAATATTGAAACATTATGTTGTACACCTGAAACTAATACAATGTTATGTGCAAACTAAAACTCATTTAAAGATAAAAAGAATAAAGCATGACTTCATCTCAAACTCAAATTGCCCACTTTGTAACTACTCTATGTAGGTTTCCACATGAGCTATAGAGCACAATTGTTTCTATTCAGTTGCTAAGCCATGTTAGACTCTGCAACCCCATAAACTGCATTACCCCAGGCTTCTCTGTCCTTAACTATCTCCCTGAGTTTGCTCAAACTCATATCCATTGAGACAGTGATACCATCCAACCATCTCATCCTCTGTAGCCTTCTTCTCTTGCCCTCAATCATTCCCAGCATCAGAGTTTTTTCCAATGAGTCAGCCTTTTGCATCTGGTGGCCAAAGTATTAGAGTTTCAGCTTCAGCACCAGTCCTTCCAAGGAATATTCAGGTTGATTTCCTTTAGGATTGGCTGCTTTGATCTCCTTGCTGTCCAAGGGACTCTCAAGAGTCTTCTTTAGGACTACAATTCAAAAGCATCAGTTCTTTGCCACTTAATGTTCTTAATGTCCCAACTCTCACATCTGTTCATGACTACTGGAAAAAACATAGCTTTGACTATATGGACCTTTGTTGGCAAAGTGACGTCTCTGCTTTTGAATATGCTGTTTAGGTTTGACATAGTTTTCCTTCCAAGGAGCAAGCATCTTAAATTTCACGGCTGCAATAACCATCAGTAGTGATTTTGGAGTCCAAGAAAACAACATCTATTACTGCTTCTACTTTTTCCCCTTCTATTGGTCATAAAGTGATGGGACGGGATGCCATGATCTCAGTTTTTAGACTGTTGAGTTTTGAGCCAGTTTTTTCACTCTCTTCTTTCACCCTCATCAAGAGGCTCTTTAGTTCCTCTTTCACTTTCTGCCATTAGAGTGGTGTTATCTGCATAGTTGAGGTTGTTGATATTTCTCCTGGAAATCTTCATTACAGCTTGTGAGTCATCCAGCCCAGCATTTCTCACGATACACTCTGCATACAAGTTAAATAAGCAGGGCGACAATATGAATTCTTGTCATACTCGTTTCTCAATTTTGAACCAGTCCATCATTCCATGTCCAGTTCTAACAGTTGCTTCTTGTTCTGCATACAGGTTTCTTGGGAAACAGGTAAGGTGGCCTGCTATTCCCATCTCCTTAAGAATTTTCCACAGTTTGTTGTTAATCACACATTCAAAGGCTTTGGCATAGTTAATGAAGCAGAAGCAGAAAAAAATTCACAAAATTTTTTTAACTTCCTTGCCTTTTCTGTGATCCAGTGGATGTTTGCAATTTGGTTTCTGGCTCCTCTGCCTTTTCTAAATCCAGCTTGTACATTTGGAAGTCCTCGGTCCACATGCTGCTGCAAGATTTTGAGCATAATCTTGCTAGCATGTGAAATGAGTGCAATTGAAATGTAATTTGAATGTTCTTTGGCATTGCCTTTCTTTGGGATTGGAATGAAACCTGACCTTTTCCAGGCCTGTGGCCACTGTTGAGTTTTCCAAATTTGCTGGCATACTGACTGTAGCACTTTAACAGCACTATCTTTTAGCACAATAAGATACTCATATATGGGCTTGCCAGGTGGTGTTAGTGGTAAACTAATCCAAGCAAGAACACTAGAATGGGTTGCCGTTCCTCCTCCAGGGAATCTTCCCAACCCAGGGATTGAAACTGTGTCTCCTGTACTCCTGCATTGTGGTCACATTCTTTACCCATTGAGCCATCGGGAAGCCTTTTACTAACCATAGGTAAGATAAATGTTATAGCTATAAAAGGCCCCAAACTGCTTCTGTCCTTGGAGCTCTCAACCCAGGGATTCCGCAATTTACCGTTAACCTACATCACCTGACAAATAAACCTCCTCTAAACTTCCTCCCGTGGAGGTCCCTTCTGGGGACCTATATCTCTTTTAGATTGTGACCTCTAGCTGCTATCTCTGGAAGGTCTCTTTTCAGGGCTTCCACTTTCATAGACCCCTGTCCACCACCATCTAATAAAGCTTACTGTGTGTTGCTGCCTCTTGTGATCCTCTATCTTTTTCCAGAGCAATTCTGAATTCTCTAATTTACCAGATGCTCTCAAAATTTAGCAAACTTCCAATCATGTGGCTATCAATATACTTAACTTAGAAGCTTTTGAGGCCATTTTATTCATTATCAGCATCTTCAAAAACTCATGGGAAAGAGAATAGTCTCTAAGCACTGAGAAACAGTAGGAAGGAAATAAATCTAAGTTATGAACAGGCAAGGGCAACAGGCAAACTCTATGTCTCCTCCCACCATGAAGAGAAGTCACTTAGTGTTTGAACCATCAGAAATATTGGTGGTAATAAGAACTCGGTGTGTGTGGAAGAGAGAAACCACATACAGAATTCAGATAATTGCAATTCTGGGAGGAGTAAAGCAGGAGAACTTTAGTGCAGGACAGGGGCAGCAGAGATAACCACCAATAACACTGGGAAAAATAATGTGTCCTAAAGTGCTCCCTGTGTTGTTAATTATAATACTTCTACAAAACCAAATGTGATTTCTATCTGTGCCAGTATCATTTTTTTCCAAAGCTGTTGGCTCTATGATTCCTGTCCTGAGATTCTCCGCTGAAATAGTGAAAAAAACAAAAATACAAACACTTTTGTTCTTTTCTCTAAAGTACTGAAATGAAAGAGAGAGAGAGAGAGAGAGAGAGAGAGAAAAGGAAGATGAAATGTTGATTATATGGTAGGCTGAGATGAGAGCAGAGAAAGGATGATTTTTATGAGCTCATGTTCTTGCAACCCTATTCATCAGTTTGAAATTCAAACACTTGTCAAATAGGACAAGTTCTGCATGGTTATAACTTGGAAGCAGTATAGCTATTGATTTTTATATTTAGATTCTTTTTTTTATTCCTAGGAATACACTGAGTTTTGTAAAATTTACTGCAATTTCAGTGGGAAGAAAATGACAGTAAATACAAGAACATAACTCAAGAAAAATGCTCAAAAAGTATTTTTCAGAGAACTGTCTATACACACAGGACAAGCACATGTGTCATATTTTCCAATAGAGAGCTGATTATAATGCTTTGACTTTTTTTTGAGATGATTCACTGTATGTCCTAATTTTTCCTCAGAAAAATTTTTCATGCAACTGAAATAGGAAACCTACTAAACTGTATCCATGTATTTTTATTCAGTGAGTGAATCTGACACAATATTTAATTATCAGGTTATATAATCTCAAACATTATATTTGTAATAGGTTATGATGAGGCTAAAAATAAGCAATGTCAAAATTTATTACAGTCATAAAGACACAAATTGAACATTAGTTGAAAACATAAATCAAAGGAATACTATGCCTACAAAGTTATTATAACTTACTATTATAAAAATAATATAATTCAAATTAGTTTAGAAATTAGTTACATAAAATAGCTTAGGTCTGAGTAATATTAATCACACCAGCAAGTAAATTAAGACATGAAATTGTTAAAGTCAGCTCTGTCTTTTCAAGCTTAAGAGTTTTTTCTATTTTTGTTACAGTCTAACTTTGTTTACCAAGGAAGTTTGAGGAAATATGAAGACTGATCATTAGATTACATGTGTATACACATTTTGTTCTCTTTAGTCTTCTGTGCATAGGCACTAAAGCCAAATTTCCAAATGCTATCTTAACTCATCCTAATACTGCATTTAGGGCTTCCCTGGTGGCTAAATGGTAAAGAATTTGCCTGTAATGCATGAGACACTGGTTAGATCCCTGCATCAAGAAGATCCTCTGAAGAAGGGAATGACTACCCACTCCAGTTGCCTGGAGAATTCCATGGAAAAAGGAGCCTGGTGGGCTATAGTTCATAAGGTCGCAAGGAGTCAGAAATGGCTGAGTGACTAACACTTTAATTTTCAATACTGTATTTGAGAGTTATTCTTTTTTTTTTTTTTTGCTAGTTATTTTATAGTCGATACAAGGAAACTGACCTAGCAACTTACTTTTAGTGACTAGTGTATAAAAACAGTGGCAGGATGTTACTCCAAGATTATCTTATAAAAATGTTCTGCCTTTCATTCTGCTCACTGTGCTTGATCTCTTCTTTGCTCTCTTGAATAAAAACCAGTTGCTAAAGACATTTGCTGCCTTATAGAGAGACCAATGTGGCAAAAAAAAAAAAAAAGAAGAAGAAGGAAAGGAGCCAACTAAGGTGTTCTCTGTTCAAAGATTAGTGAAAAACTGAAGTATTCAATTCAGTGACAATTCAGCAAGCCATGAGAGTGACCTTGGAAGTGGACACTTCCTCAATCAAGCTTTTAAGATGACCACAGCACCGATCACCACCTTGATTGCATTCTTATGTGAGACCCTGAGTCAGAAGACCCAGCTAAGCCATATTCAGATTCCTGACTTACAGAAACTGTTAGAAAAAAAATAAATGTTTGCTGCCCTAAGGCATGACATTATGGGGTAATTGATTATATAGCAATAAAAATTTAATCCATATGGTTTCCAAGATGACTGTATATGGGTTACAAAAGAGAAAAAAATCAAAAATGAAAAATAACCTCAGTGACTACAAAATGTGAATGCTAGTGATAGACATGATGCATTTGGGAACAAAAGCACCTTGGCCCTAAGAGCCAAATAAAATTTGCTTTTGGTAGATTAAGGAAAGAGTAGAGCATTCAAATATTAGGAAATGTAGGGTTAGGAATGAGGTCACAGCTGAAAATAGATATTTAAGAGAGGTTTATATACTTATAAATATATAGCAGCTTAAAACTTTTCTCATTCAATACATCAATTAAAATATGAAAAAAGATGCCCAATAAGCTGTTTTCTATGAAAAATATCATCCTGTTAATTGAAGACTTAAGATTGGGGCTTCTGACTTGATTCAACAGATAAAGCATTATTTATTTGTTTATTTGTTTCTTTATTTCACTATCATCAAACATATCAAAAAGGAACTATTAGATTATGTGGCTAAATGCTGTTTTCATAATTTTCTATACCTTAATAGTTTGAGAGGACATTTTCACTATATGTACAAATATATCTTATATTTGACTAAAATTAGACAAGTTAAAACACTAGAGATCAGTGTGTGTGGCTGAAAAATGGGAGTTTGAATGAGTGACATGGAAATCAAAACTATGTTTCTACATTTGAGAACAAAATTTTTCTTAGATTAAGTCTAGCAATAAGGTCTAACAAATTAAATTCTAAAATGTTGCATGTTTATATATGATTTGTCATAATCACCCTTATTTTTTCATAATTAGTACAACACTACTCAGATCTGATAAAGTCAACTTCAAAATCCTGATTTCCCCATTCCAACCTGAATAGGCTGTTGAGTTTGGGAAATTTACTAATTTACTAATATTTTCTAATATTTCTTAAGCATGTTTGTTTATTTGTAAAACAAATATAATATATTCTAATAAAACAAATGTAATATATTCTAATACTTATATATCATGTACTACCTATCTAGTTCAATGAAGAAATGCAAATAAAATCCTTAGCACAAACATTATATATAATTAACACTTAATCAATATCAAATATTATGATTTTTTCTCTCCAAATTTTGTTCCTCAAAGTGCTTATCTTTTGAGGAGATGTCAATTAGAAACTAAATGAGAAAAAAAATAAACAACCCAATTGAAGAAATGGGCAGTAAACCTGAATAGACATTTTTCCAAAGAAGACATGCAGATAGCCAACAGGAATATGAAAATATGCTCAACAATGCTAATTACCAGAGAAATGCAAATCAAAACCACAATGAGATATCACCTCACACCTGTCAGAATGATCATCATCAAAAAATAAATGTTGGCTAGGATGTGGAGAAAAGGAAACTGTCCAGAAAACATCTACTTTTGCTTCATTGACTACACCAAAGCCTTTGACTGTGTGGATCACAGCAAACTGTAGAAAATTCTGAAAGAGATGGGAATACAAGACCATCTTACCTGTTGCCTGAGGAAACCTGTATATAGCACAAGAAGCAACAGTTAGAACTGGACATGGAACAACAGACTGGTTCAAAATTGAGAAAGACGTATGACAAAGCCATATATTGTCACCCTGCTTATTTAACTTTTATGCAGAGAACATCACGTGAAATGCCAGGCTGGATGAACAACAAGCTGGAATCAAGATTGCCAGGAGAAATATCAGTAACTTCAGATATGCATATGCTGCTGCTGCTACTGCTGCTAAGTCGCTTCAGTCGTGTCCGACTCTGTGCTACCCCATAGACGGCATATGCTTATGACACCACCCTAAAGGCAGAAAGTGAAGAGGAACTAAAGAGTCTCTTGAGGAAGGTGAAAGAATAGAATGAAAAAGCTGGCTTAAAATTCAGCAATCCAAAAACTAAGATCATGGCACCCAGTCCCATGACTTCATGAAAAATAGATGGAAAAATGGAAACAATGACAGACTTTATTTTCTTGGGCTCCAAAATCACTGCTGACAGTGACTGCAGCTATGAAGTTAAAAGATGCTTGCTCCTTGGAAGAAAAACTATTACAAACCTATATAGGATATTAAAAAGCAGAGACATCACCTTGCTGACAAAGATTCATATAGTCAAAGCTGTGGCTTTTCCAGTAGTCATGCGTGGATGTGAGAGTTGGATCATAAAGAAGCCTGAGTGTCAAAGAAATGATCCTCTCAAAGTCTGTTGCTGGAGAAGACTGACTATTCAGAGTCCCATGGACAGCAAGGAGATCAAACCAGTCAGTCCGAAAGGAAATCAATGCTGAATACTCACTGGAAGGACTGATGCTGAAACTGAAACTCCAATACTTTGGCCACCTGATGTGAAGAGCCAATTCATCAGAAAAGATCCTGATAGTGGGAAAGATTGAGGGCAGAAGAAGAAAAAGGCAATGAAGAATGGGAGGGTTGGATGGCATCATTGACTCAATGGACATGAGTATAAGCAAACTCTGGGAGATAGTGAAGGACAGGAAGCCTGGCATACTGCTATCCATGGGGTTGCAAGGAGTCAGACATGACTGAGTGACTGAACAACAGTATACTATTGGTGGGAAGGTAAATTGGTGCAACAACTTTTGAAGCAATTTGGAGGTGCCTCATATGACTAAAAATAGAGTCATGATATGATGCAACATTTCCACTAGTGGGTATATTTTGAAGAAAAGGAAAATACTAATTCAAAAAGATATATACACCACAATGATCATAGCAACATTATTTACAATAGACAAGATATGGAAGCAACCTTAGTGTCCATCAACAGATGAATGAATAAAGAATATATTGTGTACATTAAATATCGCAAAGCATAAAATTCAGTAATTTTATTGGTTGTATATTTCAATACGTCTGTCTTTACTATGTGAAAATATGGTAGTTTGATTTTATTATTTCTTAAGTATGAGAAACTTCTCTATGTTAATTATTTTAAATAAGCAAATGTATTAAATCTCATTGCTGATAGTGTCATAAATATAGAAATTAAAAAAAAATAATCTCAGACATGTCTTGATAACTTTGGAACAACTAAAAATGTCATAATAAAACTAGATAAAAAGATTATTTCATGGAAAAGAATCTCAGCCCACAAAGATTAACAGTAGTTAAATTGGAAGGAAAATGGAGCTGCCAAGAATAACTCAGTTAACACTGACATTCTAAGCAAAAGTATTTAAAGTATTTCAAACTTTTGTTCATATATGATGGGGAGGTTAAAAATAAAGAGATGCTCAAATAAAGCTCACAACTGTGATTTACATATAAAAATGCAATGGGTTTCAAAGTTAATACCATCCATACAATTAATTCAGAAACTAGATAAAACCGTATGAATTAAATGAAGCTTTTCTAAGCAATAAAACTTGCTTGTAACTAATCACTGAGTTGAAAGAGATATTTGAAAATTCCTAAGAGAAATCCTAGGGTTTATTTTTAGAATGGTATTAATCGACGTGTTTCATTTATTTTCTTCAAACTGACACTTTGTACAAAGTTTTCATGAAGTCTAAGAAAAGTTAATTTAAATAGTTGCATTAAATAAGAAGACAGACAACAGCCATGTGAGCTGCTTGGTAAGGAACTTGGGGTTCTGGCAACATAACATGACAATGTAATGGAACCAAATATAGAAGCGCACATAAATGACTGGATAAAAAACAGCTCGATTAATACAGTCTCCAGGCAATGCTAGAATGAACTTTATTAGTAGAAATATTCTAGTCCCCTAAACTTAAAATCATAGAAAGGATCAAGGAGTTCATCTTCATTTTATAAATAAACTAAGAATAACTTAGGAGGTCAGGAAAATTCCCTAAGATCTTTAATAATTAACGCAAAGTTCAAATCTTATCTCAAGGCTTCAAATTTCTAGTCTAATGTTCTTTTCACCTTGGTCATCTCATTTTTCAAAGATGTAGTATCTGAAGTGTGGCTTTTTAGAAATCACTAAACTCTTTAAAACATGTTTTCTTGTGATAGTCTAAAGTTCATACCAGTGATTTCATCAAGCTACTAATTATTTCCTTAATTAAGTACAAAAATAATCATTACCTTTATAATTCATGGAGGGATATGAATTAACATTTTATCTATAAAGAATAAATTAATATGAATTAAAATTATATTATTTATACCTGATATCTGCTTCCCTGGTGGCTCAGATGGTAAAGAATTCACCTGCAATGTGGGAGACCTGGATTTGATCTCCTGGGTTGGGAAAATCCCCTGGAGAAAGGAATGGTAACCCACTCCAGTATTCTTTCCTGGAGAATTCTATGAACAGAGGAGCTTGGTAGGCTACAGTCCATGGGGTCATACAGAGTTGAACATGACTGAGCAACTAACACTTTCACTTTCATATCTGATGTTTAGAATAAGTATGGCAGTTCAACTATGCTAGAAACTTCTTTGCACTAAAGTAAGAAATGTTTATATTTTTCACTGCACTTGTCTTAAAATATCAGGGACCAAAGAATATCTTTTAAACTGTACACACGTAGGCATTCTCTGATTAAGTAAAGGAGGTAAACAGATAAAGCCATGAAAATACCATCTTGTCTTCCTTATTCTCATAGGAAATTAGATGAACTCAAAAGACTATCTCATTTGTTAAAATCCCATCACCCTTCTCTACTCTGGTTGTTTTCAAACTTTAGTTGTATCGGAATCATCTTGTTAAAGGAAAATTGCTGACCTCACACCCAATGTTTCAGATTTAGTAAATATGAGATGGGACCTGAGGATTAATATTTTAATCAGGCTTCTTGATGATGCTGATGCTGCTCATCTGATAACACACTTCAAGAATCACTGCTTCACTCCACCTAGTTTATGTGTATTTTCATTTAAGCAGTTACACATAATTATGTAAAATTAATCATTAATGTCGTTGTCAACATATGTTTCTTTTTTAGGCTATTTTTTCTATTTAATAAATTGAGGAAAAAACTTGACCTGGATTTATATTCATATCCACACTCCCCCATTATTAAAAAACACAGTGTGCTTCAACCTATTCAAACAGTTATTATGAGATCCCAATTCCATATGATTTTAACCTGTATTTCTCACTTTAATATGAGGCCATTTCTTCCCTTTTAAATGTATCTCTAATTGGGAAATAATAGTGCTTTTGCTTTATAACAATTATTTTTATGTATTTAATGATTTATATTGAATAGATAATTGAGTATCTCTTCAAAATTTTGCCCATGAACAAACACTGATTGCAGGTCTTGATAGAAGAGAACAAAATAGTGAGTTGTGAAATACAGCCTGCAGGGTGCTGTGGGATCTATTAAATCACCTTGGTTTTTCTTCTACAGCCTGAATTACCAGCTCATTTATTTGTTCTTCCTTCAACTTCTCAGAGATTTCACCTGTTAAATTGCTCTCCCTTTGATCCTACTCTGCTTTTCACAATCGAATTGAAATGTGGAACCAAAAAATGGACTCACAGAGAGTGAAATATTTTTTCAGTTTGTACATTCACTAAAACAGTTGAAAGTGTGTGTGTATGTGTGTGTGTGTGGCTTCTTCTCAACTCTTATGAGGGCAATGAATTTTTTTCTGATATAACTCATCCTCAAAAGAACTCCTGATTTATTTTTAGATCAAGTCATTAAGAATTTAATATTATTTAATGGCCTTCCAAATATGGAATTGTTGGAAAACAAAATCAAATCCTTGTAGACATGACAAAATTCTTACAAGGATAGTACTGAAATTTACTGGCAGTAAATTTCATGGTAAATATAGTGCCATAGACATTTCTGAGTTCCTTTGTCTCCAAAAAGCAAGACATTTGCTATTTGTTGAATTATGAAACTCACAGGACAATCCCTAAAGTCAATTGTGATTATTATCAATATGTACAGTGTTTGGAGTTTATTTTAAAAGCATCATTCTTAGTGAACCACTTTTAGAACTTAGGTTAACCTTGTGTTCTGTAAAATGTTGAAATACAAGGCTTCTAGGCACTAAAGATCACAAAGAACTTGCTGTGGGGTTATTTGAATGAAAGCTCTTATTCTTAAATTCAAAACTATGAATATGTAAATAGCGTACATTTCTTTTGCAAGACTCCTAGAAATTAGAGTTGCCAGGAACATTGGAATCTATTCTGCAATATCTGGAAAGGTAACCTCCAGGCCATGAAAATCTTAAGAAGTACCATTGCTTATCTACATTTTTTTACCCATTTGCAAATGGGCTTGTCTGCTACCAGAATTTTAAGAACTTTGTTACTGATTTTTTTAAATTTATATTTTGCATTATAAATTACAAATAAAAGTGAATCAGTGTAATCCCATTATAAAGTTAATAAAATTATTTATCCTAGGGTTATTTTTATCATTAACATAATAATGTATCTTAAAAAAGAAGTGAATATTTGCTATGCACTATAGCAAAAATGAAATATTCTGCCAAGGCTTATAGAGAAGCATTAGCCAATGCAAATAATCCATGAACAAGACAATCTTTTACACATTACCAATCACCTAACTGGCTCCTCTTCTTTCTTGAATGTGTTTCGTGTTATCCAGCTTAATAGAAAGAGGAAGGAAAGGGGGAAAAACTTCTCTTTGCTTTTACTATAGTAAACCAGTACAAATAATTACCAAAAGTGTGGTTTTTGCTCTAATCTTACATATCACAAGTTTGATTTTGTTCCTGGCTCTGAGGTTTTGTCCCACTTTAATGAAAGAATACTTCTCTGCACCCAGAACAAAGCTCATAGTGTGCATTTATGATCAAAATAGCAGGCTCATACAGTATTTATTTATGTCTGATACGTTACTTTACATTTAAAAATAATTGGCAACTATTTGCAATAGAATGGCATGTTGAAAATGAACAACTTTAACATGACTAACATCTATTTTTTTCTCCAATTCTGTTAGCTTATGGTGAACAATGTCAGAGTAGTGATCTCTGAAGAAGATTTAGCTTCGGGACCAGGGACCAAACTTGATCACTTAAGAAATTTTGTGTAGCAGAGTCTTGTTAAAGTGAAAGAGGACAGAGGAAGCTCTCTTACATAGACATCAGAAGGGGGATGGTGAGTGCCCCCACTGGCTAGTCTTATCAAGGCCTTATATACTTTTACCAGAGCCACTCCCCCAACATATATCTTAAAATAACAAGATTTTAGAACTAACAATAGAAAGATCTTACCAGACTCACTCCCACAACAAACCTCTTAAAATAACAAGATTATTCAGAAGTTTCTTGTTAAGGAGAAACCTGTCCTTGAACAAGATACATTGTTATATTGACTAAGACAAAGCAATGTAGAAAAAAAAACCTTTGTCCTTTTTTCCTCCTTGAGAGCCGCAGACCACTTTCTCCTCCTGGGGGACCTGGACTTCATATCAACCTACCTAAGAATTGACTTTCAATTCCTGACCACTTTAGAGATTTGAACACAATGATTTAAAAGAATCATTTTTTTGTAAAGTAGACTTCCTTCATGCCAAGAAAGTAGTATATTTCAATAACATAAAGGCTTACATAATTGTTCTCTTTGCATTAATTATAGATTTTTAAGAGTTTTGTTTTACACTTTTGGTTTAGGTTGTATTGTCTACTTTGTAGGAGGTAGTGGACAAATACAGTGAATATTTCAAAAGATTAAAAAAGGAGGAAGTATAAATATGTCTCAACCCCAGTTTCCCAGATTTTCATCTCAGCAATAGTTTTATTTTCAACTTCTTATTGTCCATTTAGAAATAAGTTATGCAAATAAAATAAGTATTAAAAAAATTTCAAGTGGATTTCCTGTCATACCAAGTAAGGAAGTATATTTTAATAGCATATAGATTTCCATAATTACTTGTTCTCTCTAAACATGGGTTTTGACTCTTTGCTTAATTTGAAATATATTCCACAATATATTTTTTAAATATGCTGCTGCTGCTGCTAAGTCGCTTCAGTCGTGTCCAACTCTGTGCGACCCTGTAGACGGCAGCCCACCAGGCTCCTCCGTCCATGGGATTCTCCAGACAAGAGTACTGGAGTGGGCTGCCATTGCCTTCTCTGATTTTTTAAATCTACTTTCTTATATATTAACAAAATTTTTAAGATATTTATTGTAATAAATAAATGTATTCTAAAATATTTCACCAACTTTTATATTTTTCTAATTTTTTAATCTCTCATTATTTTATTAAGCAGTTCCAACACATAATTTTTAAAAATTGTTTTAAGAGTGAGTGCACAATAAAAACTACACCTGAATTTTTGCATATACCATAATTTTTATTTAGTAATCACTGATTGATTCTCAGATTCATGAAAAGTCACCATGGTCCAGTTGTAAAGTATAATTAATTTAACATAACCTGTACTGTACTCTTCAGTTCAGTTCAGTTCAGTTCAGTCTCTCAGTTGTGTCGGACTCTTTGCGACCCAAGGACTACAGCATGCCAGGCCTCACTGTCCATAACCAGCTCCCAGAGTTTACTCAAACTCATGTCCATTGAGTCAGTGATGCCATTCAACCATCTCATCCTCTTTTGACCCCTTCTCCTCCTGCCTTCAATCTTTGCCAGTGTCAGGGTCTTTTCAAGTAAGTCAATTATTCGCATCAGGTGGCCAAAGTATTGGAGTTTCAGCATAGTAATCTATTTTCCTATTTCTTAAACATTTAGTAAGTTAGGATTTGGAGGAGGGATTGAGACTAAAAATATCAACTGTCACTTTGCCCTAAACCTTGCAAAAGAAGTATTAATTAAATTATGTTTCATAAAATCATACATAATCCTGATATTTAATAATGATGAATTAAACATATCATCTATGAAATTTTCAGTTAATTTACTAATTTTACCTGTGTGCTGTGCTTAGTCCCTCAGTCATGTCCAACTCTTTGTGACCCCAAGAAATGTAGCCTGTGTAGGTGCTGTTAAAGTACTGCACTCAGTATGCCAATAAATTTGGAAAACTCAGTGTGTACGCAGGACTGGAAAAGGTCCATTTTCATTCCAATCCCTAAGAAGGGTAATGCCAGAAAATGTTCAAACTACCATACAATTCTGCTGATTTCACAAGCTAGTAAGGTAATGCTCAAAATCCTTCAAGCTAGGCTTCACCAGTATGTGAACTGAGAATTTTTAGATGTATAATCTGGACTTAGAAAAGGCATAAGAACCAGAAATCAAATTGCCAACATCCACTGGATCATAGAAAAACCAAGAGAACTCCAGAAAAACATCTGCTGCATTGCCTATACTAAAGCATTTTACTACGTGTATCACAAAAACCTGTGGAAAATTCTTAAAAACGAGAATAGCCGAGCACTTTATCTGCCTCATGTGAAACCTTATGCAGGTCAAGAAACAACAGTTAGAACAGTTAGGACACGGAACAATGGACTGATTCAAAATTGGGAAAGGAGTACACCAAGACTATATATTGTCACCCTACTTATTTAACTTCTATGCCGAGTACATCATGTGAAATGACAGGCTGGATGAAGCACAAGCTGGAATCAAGATTGCCAGGAGAAATATCAAAAACTCTCATATATGCAGATGACACCAATTTAATGGCAGAAAGTGAAGAGGAACTAAAGAGCCTCTTGATGAAGATGAGTAAAAAAGCTGGCTTAAAGCTCAGCATTCAAAAAACTAAGATCATGTCATCAGGTCCCATCTCTTCATGGAAAATAGGTGGGGGAAAAAATGGAAACAGTGGCAGACTTTATTTTCTTGGGCTCCAAAATCACTGTGAACGCTGACTGCATCTATGAAATTAAAAGATGCTTATTCCTTGGAAGAATAGCTATGACAAACCTAGTGTATTAAAAAGCAAGGAGGTCAAACTAGTCAATCCTAAATGAAATCAACTCTGAATATTCATTGGAAGGACTGATGCTGAAGCTGAAACTCCAATAATTTGGCTACCTGATGGGAAGAGCTGACTCATTTGAAAAGACCCTGATGCTAGGAAAGATTGAAGGCAGGAGGAAAAGGGGACAACAAAGTATGAGATGATTGGATGGCATCACTGACTTAATGGACATGAGTTTGAGCCAACTCTGGGAGATGGTGAAGGACATAGAAATCTGGCATGTGGTAATTCATTGGATCCCAAAGATTCAGACAAGACTTATCAACTGAACAACGACAACATCTATCTATCTATCTATCTATCTATCTCTCTATCTGTCTATCTATATTCCTCCTTGAACATCTGGAAGTTCACGGTTCACGTATTGCTGAAGCCTGGCTTGGAAAATTTTGAGCATTACTTTACTAGCATGTGAGATGAATGCAATTGTGCAGTAGTTTGAGCATTCTTTGGCATTGTCTTTCTTTGGGGTTGGAACGAAAACTGACCTTTTCCAGTCCTGTAGCCACTGTTGAGTTTTCCAAACTTGCTGGCATATCGAGTGCAGCACTTTCACAGCATCATCTTTCAGAATTTGAAATAGTTCAACTGGAATTCCATCACCTCCACCAGCTTTGTTCGTAGTGATGATGCTTTCTAAGCCCCACTCATGGGAAATAGATGGGGAAACAGTGGAAACAGTGTCAGACTTTATTTTTTGGGGCTCCAAAATCACTGCAGATGGTGATTGCAGCCATGAAATTAAAAGACGCTTACTCCTTGGAAGGAAGGTTATGGTCAACCTAGATAGCATATTGAAAAGCAGAGACATTACTTTGCCAACAAAAGTCCATCTAGTCAAGGCTATGGTTTTTCCAGTGGTCATGTATGGATGTGAGAGTTGGACGGTGAAGAAAGCTGAGTGCCGCAGAATTGATGCTTTTGAACTGTGGTGTTGGAGAAGACTCTTGAGAGTCCCTTGGACTGCAAGGAGATCCAATCGATCCATCCTAAAGGAGATCAATCCTGAGTGTTCATTGGAAGGACTGATGTTGAAGCCGAAACTCCAATACTTTGACCACTTCATGCGAAGAGTTGACTCATTGGAAAAGACCCTAATGCTGGATAGGACTGGGGGCAGGAGGAGAAGGGGACGACAGAGGATGAGATGGTTGGATGGCATCACTGACTCGATGGACATGGGTTTGGGTAGACTCCGGGAGTTGGTGATGGACAGGGAGGCCTGGTGTGCTGCAATTCATGGGGTCGCAAAGAGTCGGACACGACTGAGCACCTGAACTGATATACCTGCTGCTGCTGCTGCCAAGTTGCTTCAGTCGTGTCTGACTCTATGTGACCCCATAGACAACAGCCCACCAGGCTCCTCCGTCCCTGGGATTCTCCAGGCAAGAATACTGGAGTGGGTTGCCATTTCCTTCTCCAACGCATGCATGCATGCTAAGTCACTTCAGTCTTGTCCAACTCTATGCAACCCTATGGACAGCAGCCCACCAGGCTCCTCTGGCCACAGGATTCTCTAGGCAAGAATACTGGAGTGGGTTGCCATTTCCTTCTCCATATATATATACCTGAAGGAATCTCAAATACAGGTATTTCAGTTGTATAGAATTGAGTTGCTTGTACTGCATTCACTGTATCTTATTATCAACATGCTACTCATTGTGGTTCTCATGTTTCTCTTTAAACTCATGTTCTGATGGTATTCCTCTTCCTGACATGGATACCCACTCTCATAGATTTATTGAATTTATGTCTAAGTGATATATGTGTATACATAAATGTATAACATACTATATGGAGGTTATTTCGGAGAAGGCCATGGCAACCCATTCCAGTACTCTTGCCTGGAAAATCCCATGGACAGAGGACCCTGGTAAGCTGCAGTCCATGGGGTCACTAAGAGTCCGGCGCGACTGAGCAGCTTCACTTTCACTTTTCACTTTCATGCATTGAAGAAAGAAATGGCAACCCACTCCAGTGTTCTTGCCTGGAGAATCCTAGGGACAGGGGAGTCTGGTGGGCTGCCATCTAGGGGGTCGCACAGAGTCGGACACGACTAAAGCGACTTAACAGCAGCAGCAGCACGGAGGTTATTTATATAAAATTTAATGTTTTGTCATTTCTGGTTCAATATATTTTAGAACAAGTTTTCCCGAATATAGTTTATTCCTTCTTTAGAATTGCTAAAAAATTAATTGTATCTATATAACATGTTTTACTTTTACATTCCATTACTGACGGCACACTAAGATATATTCAAAACATTACGATCATAAGTAATGTGTAGCCAAAGCTTCCTGTGTGGAGTCTACATTCAATGGTCTAACTGTGACCTCACCTACAGATGTCACTTAAAGACTCTATTCCATATTAAGATAAAAGTAAGTAAATACATTCTTCCTATTTTCTTCTTTAGGAGAAGCAAGGGAAGCTCGCTCAGTACAGGGATTGTGGGGAGTTAACACCCAGGAATTAGCCTTAACAGGTGAACTGAATAAGTGACTAGACTGTAACCTGAATAGGCCAACTCTGCAATATACTATCAATGTTTCCTCAGTTGAGCACCAATGCATTTCAGTTCTGTTCATCCACAAATATGGGTAGCTCCATAAAACACACTTGATATTTTTCTTCCTTCTCTGTCACTGACATAGTAATTAGTCATGTAGCTAGAAAGTCTGGTGGGATTTTAGTGATCAAGATGGAAGCAGAGACTCAAATGTGCTTGCATGATTTTTCTTTACCTCTTATGCTCCTAAGATACACCCAGAAAGAACATGCCTCAAGGCAGCAATGGTTTTTGAGCTTGAGCTCCAGAATGATATGTGGAATTAACATAACCCTGACTAGAACTCAGAGACCAACCAAGTCCAGTCAAGCTCAGTCTAGTTCAAAAAAGTCCCTACAGATATGCGAACAAAAATAAATGTTTAGTGTGCCTGTGAGATTTTTGAGATAATTTTTACAAAGAAAAGTTTAGTAACATAATTAATTTTGCTAATGAAAATCCATGCCAAAGAAAAAGAAATGGAAGAAGACAAAATGGTGTGTGAGGAGGCTTTACAAACAGCTGAGTAGAGAAGCAAAAAGCAAGAGGTAAAGGGAAAGATATACCCAACTGAATGCACAGTTCCAGACCATAGAAGGAGCAATAAGAAGAACTTCTTAAATGAACAATGCAAAGAAATACAAGAAACTAACAGAATGGGGAAGATTAGAGATCTCTTCAAGAAAAGTGGAGATACCATGGGAATATTTCTTGCAAGGACAGGCATGATACATGAGAGAAGTGGCAGGAACCTAACAGAAGCAGAAGAGATTAAGAGGAGGTGGCAAGAATATACAGAAGAACTATACAAAGGACCTTCATGACCCAGATAACCAGGATGGTGTGATCATTCACCTAGAGCCAGACATCCTGGAGTGTGAAGTCAAGTGGGCCTTAGTAAGCATCACTAAGAACAAAGCTAGTGGATGTGACGAAATTTCAGCTGAGCTATTTCAAATCCTAAATTAAGATGATGCTGTTAATGTGATACACTCGACATGCCAGCAAATTTGGAGAACTCAGCAGTGGCCACAGGACTGGAAAAGGTCAGTTTTTATTCCAGTCCCAAAAGGGTAATGCCAAAGAATGTTCAAACTACATTACAATTATACATTTGGGCTCATTTCATATGCTAATAAGGTTCTGCTCAAAGTCCTTCAAGCTAGGCTTCAAGCTAGGCAGTATGTGAACAAAAAACTTCTAGATGTAAAGGTGGGTTTAGAAAAGGCAGAGTGACCAGAAATCAAATTGCCAACATTTGTTGTATAATAAAAAAGGGAATTCCGAAAGAAAACATCTATTTCTACTTCATTGACCACACAAATACCTTTGACTGTGTGGATGATAACAAATTATGGAAAATTCTTAAGGAGATGGGAATACTAGTCACCTTACTTGTCTCCTGAGAAACCTGTTTTGTTCAAGAAGCAACAGTTAGAACTGGACATGGAACAAATTTGGTTCAAAATTGGGAAAGGAATAACAAGATTGTAAATTGACACTCTGCTTATTTAACATATGATTAAGAAAGTCAGTTTTGTGCTCAGGACATTTGAAAATTTTATATTTTATAATCTTTTAGGATTTTTAATATTTAGACAATATCTAGGGAATCTAATATTCAATTATTAAATTAGGTACCCCTTTCAATACTTCCTTTGTAATCCTATAATAATAGTGAGAGTAAGCAAAGATTAAGAAAAGTTGCTAAAAAGAGGTTTTGAAATTTCATGTTTTCATTGTTGATTAACACTCTTTTTAAAATCACATGAATTGTTCCATAATGGAGAAGTTTTTTACATTATCATTTTGGATCTTCATAGTCAAACAAGGAAAAGCATATGTTACTATGAACAATGGTATTTTGAAAACATATAGAAATTAATAAAATTTCTGTGCTTTAGTACCATATTCTACATGATATAATATGGACTTCTCATTTACCTAATAACTGTTGGCATATAAAGTATAAAGTTTGACAACTCTAAGTACTTCAGAAATGTATGTGCCCTTTTGAACATGATTTCTGAGATTCCTCATTTATAAAATGAATTCAATGTTTTATTTACTATGCCAGGTTATGGTGAATATTAAATAATATGGAACTTACAGTGAAAGACAAAAGTGCAAAATGCTTAAAAGTATAGACTTCAAGCCACACTGTGAGATATACATATTAGCTTCACCACTTTTCAGCAGTGTGACCTGAATAATTTACTTAATTTCCTTTTTCTTTCTCAATTTTTATAAACAGCTTGATAATAATAGTACCTACCTCATAGAGTTGCCATAATGATTGTATTAATATATTTAAAACTCCTAGATTAATACATGGGAAATGAGCACTCTATAATTTTGCCACTATATATAACACATTTATGTATTATATAATTATGTAAAATATATGTATAATTATTTAATTATTATATTATTTTATAATTATTTAGATCTGTGTGCCAATTGTCTGGCATAGAGTAAGCAATCAGCACATTACTATGTTTTTCTTGAGATTGCATTTACAAACTTCAATATTTCAATCTTCGTGTCTTTGTTGAGAGCATTTGAGGGTAAAAGAGATATGAATTAACTCATGAAATTGTATTGAGTAGTGTTTACTAGTATACTCTACATTATTTTGCCAAGAATGGTGACCTTTGGGGTACCAAGTGCCTTGAGAGCAGTATTTTAATAAATTATACTTTATTGATGGAGAAGGAAGTGACAACCCACTCCAGTATTCTTGTCTGGAAAATTCCATGCACAAAGGAGCCTGGTGGGCTATAGTCCATGGGGTTGCAAAAGAGTCAGATATGACTTGGCAACTAAACAACAATAACAGCAAATACTTACTGAATATGAAGATGGGCATTTTATATAGTTAGCTTTAAAGAAATGGTAACCCTGAGGAAATATGTATTTATGATGATTCCTATATGAAGAATAAAAATTAGCTGGACAAAATATGATGGGTAGCTCTTCCTAGTGGAAAGGACAACATGTATAATGGATATAGGGGCAGAATAGGGAGTCTACAGAGACTTGGCTGACATTTTAAAACTCCATTCAGACTTACTTTTAAAAATTTAAATAAAGTGAAAATGCTATATTGGAACTGAGACTAATAATGTAGGGATACATATTTCCCCAATTATTATAAAACTCAATGCAATTCCACCCACTAAACAAGCAGAATTTTTGAAAGATTCTGAGAAAATAATTCTAAATTAATAAGCAATTATAAATGCCCATGGATCAATAAAAACTATTTTTGTAAAAAATATACCATAAGGTGGGGTTGAGGGAATGAAGTCCGCTTCATGAGATATTTAAGATATTTATGCTGCAAAGCTGCAGCAATAAAATTCTATAGTGTTGGCACAGAGACAGTGAGACTTTTGGACATAACAAAGAGCCCAGAAAAAGAAGTATTTTGGAACTTTGATATATCTATGTCTGTGATGTCACATAGCAATGGAAAAGAATTGATAAAGAAAAGTAAAACTAACAGTCTATCTCCAATTACATGAAACAAAAGTCCATACTACTTTGACTATGAAATTAAAACAATAAAATCAATAGAAAAAATATATAAGAATACCTTTTACTAAAAGATCGAGAAAGATACTCAATAAGATCCTCAAAATCCCAAAGTAAATTATAAATGTATATACTATATTATGTATATTTATATATCTAAATGAACTAGATCAAATTAATTTCTCATTACTGAAACATACTGATAAAATTAACAGAAGCAATCATTGCAGTATTGAAAACAAAACAACAACACAAAAGAATACATAATACATAAATGAATTACTTCAAAGGAGACCAAATGAAAACTATCAGAAAATGAATAATTATTTTTATAAGTGAAAATTCAAATAGCTAACAATATATAGAAAGATATATAATCTTAGGAATTGGCAGATATATATTAGCACAAATTTAAGTCTCAGATATCACCTTACACCTAACAAATTGACAAATATTAGAATATTGCATATCAATTATCTATGGTATGTAAAATTGTTTTTGTGGTTGTTAAGTGTCTAAGTTGTGACTGATTTTTTATGACCCCATGAACTGCAACTCACCATGCTCCCCTATCCTTCACAGTCTCATGGAAATTGCTCAAACTCATGTCCATTGAGTCAGTGATACCATCCAACCATCTCATTCCCTCAGAGAAAGTCGTCTAAATCCAAAGTCTTTAGCTCATGTCTGTTCTGAAGTATGGGAATTTAGGGTAGAATAATAGCATTAAGAATTGCATAAAAATTTAATGAATTGTTAGGTTTTTTCAGCAAGGATTTGCTTTGAGGTAAAGATATGTAGTCTTACATATTGCCACAAAATAATTATTAAAACATTCTTTGAAGTTCAGATGTTTGTAATTCCAGAAACTATACTTTGACATGATATAAAACAACTTAAGTCATTTTAAGAACCTGCTGTAAAGTCTAAGATCACAAAGAGTTCTCAATTTTAAATATATTTTTCATTCATAGGCAAAAAAGTACAACTTTACAACTTTTTCATCTCATTTATAGTCATTCTAACTCTTAATGCAGAAAAGCACATGGGATATTAATGGCAGAAAAGAGCACAACAGCCTAGTTTTAGTTTACTAAGTGATATCAGAAGATAAAGCAACAGCTAAGAGAATAACATCATATTCATGTTAACAAGAAAAAGTAGTAAACGATCTTTATCCTAAAAAGAGGATTTTCTATGATATATGAGTTATATCTTTACTATTCTCGACTGAATATTTGTATTCTCAACAGAAGTTCATTTTATTCCTAAGTGTAATCTTTACATTTTATTTTCTCCACATGTTTTACTATAAAAGTTTACAAACATGCAGAAAACTTAAAATAATCACTCAGTATATATACCATATACCCACCACCTCTTCAATAATTAGATTTTGATATGTTTCCTTTATGATCCACCTATCATTCTTTAAATTATGATATATATATATATATCATTATTCAATCATCATTTTTTGATGTACTTCACATACTTTATTTCCATGTACTTTAAAATGTATACATAAAATTGTAATGTTTCTGGGAGCAAAATTTACATGCAGTAATATGCACAAAAATTAAATGCACCTAAGTACAACTTTAAAGCACCTTAGTCTTTCTTGTTTCTGTCTGCTCTAAGTTTTACATCCTCATCCTACACCAGATGTCCCTGTTTCACTATAATTCATGTATTCTAAATGACAGAAATCACAGAGAATCCTGTTGTTTCCCCAGCCCTTAGCCAATATGATGCTTATTCTTATCGGAATACTAATATGTCATTTAGGTTTGTATGAGGCTGTTCTCTGTCACATTCTTACAAGAATATTGAACCAAAGCAGCCAGACATCATCATTTAGTTGGAACAGAGGAAAATAGATACAACACAAAAATGCCAAAGCGTAATATAATTAATCCCTAAATGAAAGGTCATTTATAATTTGGGTAAACAAAGTGACATTGCTAAAATTAATAACTGGGACTTCTTACATAGGATCTATTTTCCTGACAAAAGGTAGCCTATCTCTACTTGAGTTGTATTAAAATGTGCTATTAAAGACAACTTTGTTAGCCTAAAGGCATGGCACACTGCTAATGTGAAATGTTGCCTTAGGTTTACAAATGATAACACTCGACTATAACAGGTTCCCCTATAAAATCAATTACCTCTTCTCTAAATAAATTTTAATGGCTTTATAAATAATTTAAACTAATGGGTATATAGTACCTGGATATTTCCAGCAACCTCAAGAATGGTTTTGTCATTGAAGTCTTATGTCTTCATTAAAAGGCATTTTTCATAGAGTTAAAAAAAATGTTAAAACAGTGTCTAAAATTTAAATACCTGCAAAACATGGCACTTCTTTCATTATCTAGATAATCCCATATTCAGACAATGTTAACAGAAGTTAGAGCCAAACCACCCCATCACAATTCTTTCTGTGTTTAGGGGAGCTCACAATATATGAAAAATATCTCTATCACACCATATGGAAAAAATGTGTTCTAAGATATCAGAATGACTCAAACTCTTAATGAATATGAAACACCATTAGGTGAAACTGTAGTTTGCTTATGTGTATAATATGAGCTGAATAATAATGTAAGTATGATGATCCAACTCTTATATGTTATCAACAGTTAAAAGATGCCAAGAAGCTAGACAAGGGCCATTTACAAATGAAGTACTAAACTTAACAGTTTATCAGTTAATTTCAAAAGGGGATATTCCCAGTATTTAGAAGTTAAATATTTGGTATTTTATGAATTCTGATTCTCCATAACCATTTTTCTTTGCAATCTTTTACTTTTCAGTTGTATCAAAATGAGAGCAGTTTAGAAACATGAATTAAATAGTCTAGACCATGAGACTGAGTTCCAGTGTTCAGGTTTACATGTTCATGGTAGTCAGCCCAGAATTCTAAGTATGCAGTTTCTTTCACCATTGTAATCTATTGAATGTAATAAACTTTAAAATTCATTATTTTACTCCAGCTGTGAAGCTCCCACATTTCAAAACTATTAAAGTCAAACAATCTTCATCTTGTCTAATAATACCAAAATATGTGGAACAAAATGGTGCCAAATAAAGTAATACAAAGAGAAGAAGTGAAGTATTAGTCGCTCAGTTGTGTCAAAGAGAAGAGGATGACAATTGTTCATACTACTGTTGTTGTTTAGTCGCTAAGTCATGTCTGACTTTGCGACAATATGGACTATAGCCTGCCAGGCTCCTCTGCCCATGGCATTTGCTAGGCAAGAAAACTGGAGTGGGTTGCCATTTCATTCTCCAGGGGATCTTCCCGATCCAGAGTTTGAACCTGTGTCTCCTGGTTGGCAGGCAGATTCTTTACCACTGAACCACTGAACCACCTAGGAAGCCCAATTGTTCATATACCCATAGATTTATTCCAATTTGGAACAATAATGTATTCAAAAGTAGGCTACAATAATAAAACTTCTTTTTCAGTTACATGATGGTTAAGTCATGAGATCCCCAGGTTCCATTTAGTAGCAGTACACTTCTTTGGATTCCCTGGTGGCTCAGGTGGTAAAGAATCCACCTATCAATGCAGGAGACTCAGGAGATGCAGGTTCGGACCTTGGGTCAAGAAGATTCCCTAGAAGAGGAAATGGCAACCCACTCCAGTATTCTTATCTGGGAAATTCCATGGACAGAGGAGCCTGGTGGGTTGTAGTCCAGGGGGTCACAAGGAGTCCGGCACACACAATTCTCCCCAGCAGTCAGATTCTGTTTTTAGCTTTGGCATCTCCACCTTCCCCAGTACTCCTTTTGACATGTGGGAATACAGCTGCAAATGCCTCTGGATCCTTGTCTGCCCAACCCTGCCTGTAAGTAAGCTACCCACAACAAACTTCATAACTGTGTTTTATGGAGGTACCTGCTTTGTTTTTGATTTAAAATTACTTCTCAGTTCAAAGGATATCATTCAATATCTCCTCATTATTCAATGCCTTCCAACATTAGTCAAACTGCTGTGAAACCAACTGAATAGGTCTACATCCTGGATCCATTAGGCAGCAAGTTAGCCAAGAGCAATGAGAGGTGGCTCAATTGGCCAAACGTCCAGTGGCTGCCTAATCCCACAAAGTTATTTACCAACCCCACCCCAAATACAGTACACCATCAGTACTCAAGAATGGTCAGGGGACTGGAAAAATCTCCCACTGGCTGACTGGTGGGACGTTCCCTACTCTAACACATGTGCACAGCTTACATTATCATTTACTTAGGTAACCTCTGGCAGCCATTGGGCTCATTAAATGTTCATACATATTCCCCATATACATACATCTAATTATAACAGACTGAACTATGGGAAGTACACACACATTAGAGCCTTTTGTTATATAACCTGCAGCTGTCAGTCAAGACCATCAATCAACAATCTCTTGGATTATGCAAATAACCTTGCCTTAAAAACTCTGTACCCCAGCCCTCTGGGGCCATTGCCTTCCTTGCTCGGTCCCACCTCTCCTTTGAGGTGCTCCCTCTGTTCTCTTTTTCCTTATCTTCAATAAACTCTCTGAGGCAAGACTTCAGATTCTTCTTTGCATCTTTACCAAGAACCGAGGCCCACGGGAGGAAATGTCTCCAGACTCCTCCACTAGTAGATCTACTTTTTGCCGTCAGGTAATATTAAAGAATGTCTGTATTTTTGCATCTGTAAAAAAAATTACAATCGTAGGACTTATCTCACAGAGCCATTGTGAGAGGTAAATAAAATTTGTGTTTCAAATACTTAGGAGAGAGTTAGGTCTATAGCATGTACTAGCTCTTTAAGGCAGAAAATGCACATGAGCTTTGTTCTTTAGATCTTGATATAATGGACATGACTGCATGTAATTTTACATCTTTCTTTTCCTTTCTTCTAAACTTGCAAGAGAATGTGTTTCTGTTGGGGGCTCTTGGTGGGTGATTTTCTTTAAACTAGGCCTGAGTTCAGAAGAGTATGTATAGCTCTTCTAGGTCCTAGATTCCTGAAACACCCCCTACCCTGAGGCTTCAGGAATAACTATAAGAGGCCTGTGTATGGATTTACCTATTAATGAAGTTGACAAACATATTTATTCATTCAAAATCAGTCATTCAGCACTTCATCCTCTAGGAGCTTGTATTCTAAGGAGAGCCAGGGACAAAGCAAATATTAGAAAATAATATGATCTTGCTATTAATGCAATGAAAGTCTTTGCTGGTATCGAAACACATCACAAAGTCCCCAGATGAATCATAGGCAGTCAGGGTTAAGGGAGGTGCTAGAGCATGAACAGCTGTTATCTAAGTGGAACGTGAAGAAACGAGAAGATAGTAGGCAGAGGAACAGCATATTCAAAGACAAATGGTTTAATATAACTAGAAAATTAAGTGCAAGACTGAAAATAATTGATGAGGATACTATATGAAGAGAGATAGCAACTGATACTTAGTTACAGACAGAGATGGACAAGAGAGGCTGTTAGCATGTGATCTAGCATGAAGGGGAGAATCTGGTATGAATAGTCAAGACTACATATTTTGATATAAAAACAAGAGTTGCCAAAGTTGTTTTGCTTTGTCTTGAGCACTCACTCTGGAAAGTTGATAAAACAGGAACTAGGAACTAACTCAGAAACTTAAAAGTTAAGCATCTAAATAGAGTCTACCCAACAAAATGCCTCACCATGAGTATTGACTACCAAAAGGAAAAAAAGAAAGAGAGAGAGAGAAATACTCAAGCTGCATTGTTGAATGTAGTAGAAAAACAGTATAAAATTGTAAGAGGAATAAGCATGGGTCAGATCTTTGTGGCCAAGCTAATAAGTTAGACAACATCCTTAAAGCAATTTGAGATATTTCAGGCTTTTAAACAAAGTTTGAGTCATTTGCCTTAAAAAAAAAAAAAAAAAAAGTCTGTCTGAAAGCAATATGCAAAACCTACAGGAGGTATCAAGGCCAGTTTTATTTTATTTTATTTTTGTCATGATTCTGGTGAGGAATGATTAGAGACTGAGCTAAACTACATAGCATTGATACATTTTTAGAGATAGTAAAAGAATTGACATTTACACTACTTGAACTCAGTGTCTCCCTCTGCCCTAAACTGGATACATGATCACTGACACTGATATTCATGCATGCACTTTTATTTTGTAATATCTATCTTAAAAGAAAAAAGAAATTTGACTGATCCTTGAGTCAAAAGGAAAGATGACTATAGAGGATAACATGATTTCAATGTCCCCAAATATGACTCATTGAGAGCTGACTCATTGGAAAAGACCCTGATACTGGGAAAAAATGAAGATAAAAGGAGAACAGGGTTCATAAGATGGGATGGTTATATAGCATCACTGACTCAATGGACATGAATTTGAGCAAACTCTGGGAAATAGTGAAGGACAGGGGAGCCTGGCGTTTTGCAGTCCATGGGGTGCAAAGAGTCAGACATGACTTAGAGACTGAATATCAATAACAAATACTGAACTGTATTCATGACCAGAATCTTCTAATGCTCACACATTAATGATTTCAGATGTAACTTCTTTGAAGTCCAGGTGAATAAGAATGGAGTGAGAGCCCTACTGTGTCTGCACCTCCGGCCCGGACCGATCCCTGAAGGCTGATGATTGTATAAAGGGTCTACAATAGTTTTAATGAGCACTAAATATCAACAAATGGAATTGAAAAGAGAGGAAGAAGACTGATTCCTCCTTGCAGCTGCAGTACACAGATTATTAATTAAAATTAGAATATTTCTTATCAAAGGAATAAAAACATAAAGATCTAAAATCAACACAAAGACTGATTATAATACAAAAGTAGTTCCTTCCTTTCTATTTCTACCCTTTCAATTCTGCCTTCAAGAGGATATCACCATTCACTTCTTCAGGTATTTCATTAAGCATTAATTCTATGTTTCTAACAATATGCTAATATTGTTATTTAATAATTTATCAATTTTAAAAATATTATACGTGCTTCTTTATGAAGGATTAAAGTTTCTTATTTAATTTCCTACTGCCTCCCCAGACTCTTAATTTATTTATCTTGATGAATGAATCGCAATGTTTACATTTTTTTGCATTTAAAAAAAATAATGTTCACTGCAGAGCCAAAAAACTTACTGCAATTACATTTTCTCACATGTGCTACTTTTCACGTTCTATAAAAAAAAAATCAACTTGTTTTTCTTAGATTATTTGCTATCAGAAAGCCATATTTGTATAAGTGCTCACTCATATCATGTATTCCTTTACCTTTTCTCCTTTATATTTATTTTCATGAAAAAACAATAATAGTCACTGGTTAGAAGCATAAATCATGCCTGAAAAAAAAAGACTATATTTAAGTACTCTATCTCCCAACTGGAAACAAAACTGAGTCTTCAGTAGACCGTTAATAGTGGAATTCAATGTGTTGAGCTCATACAGAGCTTACATTTTTGCTGCTATGTCCACATTGATCAAGCACTAGGTAGATGGGAAATGAGATTTATCAGCATTTACAAAATGTATTATCTTGACAAATGCTTATTCAGAGCCTCCTATTAAGCAGATGCCCTTTGTTAAGTAGTCACCTATAACACAGATATTTGTGTGTTTCAGCCCATCCTAAAATACCCATCTATAGACTTCTTCCTCCTATTCTTTCCACATTTCTACTCATCAGCCCCAAACATCAACAACATTAGTCTCAACTTTTTTTTTTAATCCTTGACCTTATTTAGCCAAGAAGCAATTCCTAAATAAAGTACCATGACCACTTTTTATCCTGTACCTCACTGAACACAGCACTGTATGGAAAGAAGTCACCAATAAAGAATCTAGAACTATTTGTAATGCCACTTGACCCTCCTTCTAGAGATTTTAAAGAAACTCTTATGCTATTGAGAAGGCAAGTAATGAAATTAAGTATTAGTTCTATGAGCTAATAATATGGCCCCAACTCCAAGGTGAAGAATCACAGCTTATACTTAGGCTTGAGACCAACTTAAAACTTCAGAGAAGGAAGATCAAGGTGATCAAGTCTTGGATTAAAGATGCTTCCATAGAAATTTTTCAAATCATGCCTAAATATCAAGCTACTTAATTTAACGTTTATCATCTGCTCTAAGTCATCATAAAAAATTAGTTATTTGCAGGTTTGTATAAAGTAAAAAAGATTCTGGAAAAGGTAATGACTGTAGCCAATAAAAGGAGCATTGAGAACAGTGAAGTTCATATGGAAAATAGGTTTAAAGGACTCATGTACGGTTTTCATATAAAATATAATTCTCAAAAACAAATGAGTTTAATTTGAAAAATTAATGAGTTAAATTTTAAAATGTCTGCTGGGTTTATAATTGCAAGTTGCTTAAAAGAGAGAGTTGAATCTAAACTTAATGTTTTGAATTCATAGAATAAAACACAAAATAAGAAGTTTGATTTATGTAAAGTTTTCACTGGTTATTAATTATTTAAAGAAATAAAAGACAATATTATAGTGAAGCTAAGCAGAAAAAAAAAATGTAGGTAATCTTCAGTATTGAGAATAAACAAAGAGACATTTTACAACTTGGTCCAGAGTAAATAGTGGAAGAAGTAACCACCATCAAGCTAAACTGAGATGCTGTTTGTATTCAGAGTCCAACCTGATAAGGTCAGGGTCCAGATGGTTTACCCAGGAAAAAAAGACAATGTTATAAAAATTAGGCCATCAGGGTCTTTGATTGTTTTATTGAGCTACACTGAGATGACGTGAAGGAGAAGTGTTTTTCTCAGTAAGCCTTGGCCTCTGGAATCGCATTTGTTGTTTGGTAAGAATGGCTTAACACAGTTACATGCTGAGCTGCTAGTAAATTCAGCAAATGAAGACTTCTGTCTCAGTGAGGGCCTTGCCACCACGTTTGAAAAACAACTGTCGCAAAGCTAACAAGGGACTTTGGCAATATAACAAATAGAAAGGGCCAGAATTTACAATACTGAGTGTCTCTTCAATTTCCTTCCAGAATGTTTTTATACAATTACATTATTCTTACAGTTGGTCCCTAATGGACGAAAGAAGATGCCTCAAAGAGTGTTTACCTTTTAATAAGACAGATGAAAGAAAGTCCCTTTGGGCTGAAAAGCATCCACCCATAGCCAGGCCATCTTTTTGATTTTGGTGTTCTTGAGTTTCCCCTGGGCCATTATTAGGACCATCAGCGAATGTTTTCAGTATTACAGGGATGAACACAGATTAAAAGAGATCTACTTTGTAGACACAACTGAGAAGTTGTAAGAACTTTCTGTGAAGAAATATTGCCTAATAATTTTTCCCTGCCCAGTTTATAATAGGAAATCCAATCAGGTTTGGGAAAAGATCGTGGAAATGAAAATATTTTAGAGGCAACCTAAATTGCAGAAAGCCTAAGGTCCCAGTTAATAACAAGAGATATTCAGAATACTGTCATAAATGCTCCTGTTGATGGAGAATGCATCATATTGACTTGACATAATTAGCCTGACTCATCTAGAGCCAGACTGTTGTTTATTAACTCACAGCAGTTTGTAGCCTCTGAGATTCATAAAGGTATATCTCAGGGAAACATTAAATGCCCTCAACCCCTGAGTCAACCCTTATTTACATAGATAACCAGGTATTTAAAAAAATATTCACCCATATATTAGTTCATTACTATTTTGAGATGTAATCAGATCAGATACATAGATTTCCAATAAGTTTGAAATGTCACACTATCACCTTATGTGTGCCTTGCTCTTTGTAAAATTTTTTATTGTTTTTATGTCTGGCATTTTCACAAATTTAAAGTTAGACTACCTTATTATTTCACTAGCTGCAGATACAGAAAAATCAGAACTTGGGATGTGTAAAGTATAGAAACAATGCCAGCTAAACTAAGCATAGGCCAACATGAGGCCCAGAGCCTGAAAGACACTGGCCCTTACCAATAAGTAGACACTGATAAAAAAAGAATTGTGAGCTGAATTAAAAAGTGGACTTTGAAATGGGATGAGATGATGTGTAAAAACAAAATTCTACAAACATTGGCAGGAATGATACTCAGAATATGATGGGACTACACACACACACACACACACACACACACACACAGAGGCATAAAGATAAGTATATGAGGAAATGTATGTATGAATTAATTTGATTGTGGTAATCATATATATATATGCATATATATGTACACACACACAGTTGACTCTTGAACAGCTCAGGGTTTGGAGCAGACTCGGTGCAGTTGAAAATCTATATGTAAATTTACAGACTACCATATCTATAGTTTCACATCATCAGATTCAATCAATACTGGTTCTGTGGGCTGTGTATGTATTTATTAACAAAAAAAATCCTCCTGTAAGTGGACCCACACATTTTAAACCTGGGTTGTTCAACAGTTAACTGTATGTCAAGCCATCTTAAATACATACAGTTTTTATTTGTCAATGATACCTCAGTAAACTTGGAGAAAAAATACATGATGAGATCAATTTATCAGAACAGTCACTTTCAGAGTTGGTGCTGTGTATAGTGCTGAAGCAGAGTCCTGCAGGGAAGGGCAAGGGTGGTACTGGGTCTCATAGGACTCAGGGAAGCGCCTTCATTCAGGAAAGAGATTTTCCAACATTTAAAAACTGTTAAAGCCACACCAGTTAAATGGCAGCTATGTCAGCACCATCTTGAGCTGGCTCTCTTAAGCTGAGGTTGTACACACATCCTCAGCACTACCATGTGACTGTGAGAGTCGCAGTACCAACAGACTAAGGCATTCAAGGATATTCCTGGGAGTCAACCCCACACCACACCTCTGAAGCATTTAGACTTTCATTTTTCTCATCCCTCCATACTGAAACAATCACCAGATCATAGTCATCTGTTTACCTTCTAGGTGATAGATAAATCTGTCCACCTATTTTGCCTTAGTCATCTCTCTACAACTAATCTGACAGAAGCCTTTATCCTATAAAAACTTTGCACTACTAATATAGTTGCCTAATTGTTTTTCCCTCAGACTCTTATTTTTTTCTCCACTTTCAAAAGGAATATTTAACAAACGTTTTCTAGCACAATGAGCCCAAAAGAGGTTTATAATTTAATGAAAGATTTAATTCAAGAACATCACCATTTCAGTGGAATGTCAAACTTGATATACTTAAAATTATCAGTACTGAGTGTTAAATTTTTCAGTTAACTTTAAACAAAGTCTACTTGGATGTGCCTTACAGGATATTAAATAAAAGAGACATAACTAGCATGGAAAATGTGTTTCTTTGATTGCAGGCACAGCTCCTCTGTTTCACAGTTTTAAAAAAGACTGTATTGACACTGTGCACATTACAATGCGGTTAGAAAAATACAATTGAAGATACTTTAGCAAAATATGCTTATGACGTAAGCAAACTTCGGTTTTTGTGTTGAAAAATACTGAAGTTGAAAATTCCAAAAACAAATTCTAATTTCTACATGCAATGGGTTTTACTAATAATCATAATTATATAAGCCGGGTTCCTGAGTACATTTTATATTCAAGATACCAATCTATGCATTTTATATGAATTTTTTTCATTCAATTTTTGCAAAAACCCCTTGAAATAGGTATTATTATTGCTATATTGTTTTAGCAATAAGTAAATGAGAGATTAATTCATTTACCCAAATTCAAGTTCTAGGAAATGGTGTGTTTAGATTTGAAAATCAGGCATGTGGAACACATTGTCTTTTCTAAATGTTTAAAGTATGTTTGTCCCTTTCTTAAAATTGTTTCAGTTAAGTTGATGACCAAGATTAATTCCATTGCCCAAACACATTTTACTTAAAATATTAGTATCTTTATATATATATCTCCTTGGTTACCTATGCAGTTACTTTTGAAAGGCTATGGTATCTTCCTGTAAAATATCCACCAGTTCTGTCATCTCCAAGCTGCCCAAATCTAACCTGTGAACTGCTATAGGACAAATCTGAATACATTAACTGGTTTAGTTGTAAGAGTTGTCTAAGATGTCAAGGCCCTTCTTGACATCTTAGAAAATCTAGTCAGCTACCATTGGAGGCCTGTCCTGACCTCACAGAGTTAGATTTGTATGCTGGTTGGAAGCAAAACCTACACTTGGTCAAACCAATCTATGCACTGTTCTCAAACCACCTCTATTTTACTAGTGCATTTCTGCTTCCTATAATAATTTTTTCATTTCTGTTTATTGCAATAATTCCATTTTACCAGATCTTACATTTTCTATTGTGTCTTCACAATCCACTCAGAATAAACTTTTCAAATCTTTTTCCGCAATCCAATACTATTCATATTTTTGATATCTATTTTTTACCATGAAGAATTATGCAAATACATTGTCCTTGATTAACATGTGATTTTCTGTTCTGTTCCTCTAGATAAAAAAACAAATATTAACTATCTTATCCATCCCCTCATGATTTAATTTGAATGTTTATAATAATATGACTTCTTAAATGTCTGTTTTTCAAATATGAAAATATTTGCTTTATCTTTTAGACCATTATTGTTTTCAACTCTGTCCTTCCTTCATCATGTAGATAACTACTTTCTTAAGCACTTTTGAAAAAATTTGTTCCAGATGACACCAATGGTAAAGAACCTGTCTGACAATATGGGAGACAGGTGTGGGTTTGTTCCCAGGGTCAGGAAGATCCCCTGAAGGAGGGCATGGCAACCCACTCCAGTATTCTTGCCTGGAGAATCCCACTGACAGAGGAGTCCAGTGAGCTACAGTCCATAAGGTCGCAAAGAGTCAGACATGATTGAAGGGACTTAACACACACACAAGAATAATTGGTGAAGTGGTATCAATAAGCATGGACCAAATTCTTTTTTTTTTTTTAATAAATTTATTTATTTTAGGTGGGGGCTAATTACTTTACAATATTGTAGTGGTTTTTGCCATACATTGACATGGGATCAAATTCTTAGAATAATTGGTAGCAATCTGTGCTGCAACTGTATGCTTCAGATGGTGGATCCAAGTGGAGAAATGGCACTAAAAAGAGACAGTCAAGGTAGAATAAAGCTTTATACACTACACTATATTTGATAGGTTTTTGATTTATTTGTTCACAAAATGATGGTACAATTCTCTTTTTTTCAGTATTTTACTAAGTGTTATATTTCTACAAGTTTGTCTTATAAAAGCATATCTGTTTTACCTATATACAGGTCAATCCTCCTGAGAATGTCAATATAATAGAGAATTTTAGTGCTCAATATTATTGACAATCAGGGACAGTGCTGAAGACAATGTTTCTTTAGTGAAGAAAGTGAAAGGAATCAAAACTGGTTGATATTTTTCCCACAATGATGAAATTTCCTTTCTTTGCATAGTTGTTCACCTTTGTGCTCTGATTTCCTTGGCTACTGTCAAAACCAGAATCATTGGGCAGATAATTGTCAGTGTTGCCAAACACTCAATCATATATCTTGAATTCTCATTTTTATCCCTGTTTTATAAGGATGATGGAAGACATAATACAAAAGAAAAAAAAATTATACCTAAGAGAGATTGTCTTTTAAATCAGTCATTAGTCTTTCCTAAAGTAATTTTTGCTCAATTACTCCTTTTATATTTGTTCAAAACTGTTCAAAATTAGCAACAGGAATTACCTATAGCAAGCACTACAACAAGGTCACTTTCTGTTCCAGATGAATAATTTCAGAAATATTCAAGTGCATTCTTTCCTGTGTCTCCTAACGTTTTGGCAAGTGGACCATAAAAAATTGGATGTCCTTTTTGGTCTAATAGTTACATGTCTCCCATATTCCCTAGGTACACTTTCCAGATTTTCTTTTTTTTTCCTCCCTAGAGGAAACTTGGTTGTCTGAGTTAGGCTTTAGTTAAGAATAAATATTCATATTAAAATAAATGTATCTCTTGTATGATACTTATCAAATGATAAGATTCTCTGAAATGTGGTAAATTTAATTAAGTAAAAGCTGACAGAATTAAAGGATTAGAAAGTTTAATAATAATAGAGATGTTAGTATAACACTTTTGATAATAAATAGAAAAAGTAGGCAGAAGGTCAATAAGAAAATAGAACACTTGAACAATATTAGAAAACAAATAGATCCAACAGGTACATATAAAATATTCCATCCAACAATAGCAGAATACATGTTCTCTTCATGTGTCTATGAATACTTTCCAGGAAACACACACACACACACGTACGCTAGTATATAAAGCAAACCTAAAGGTATTAAAAAGGATTGAAATATTTCAAATTATATTTTCTGACCACAATGAAAGGAAGTTAGAAATTAACAGTAGAGGATGATTTGGAACAGTCTTGAATACGTGGAAATTAAATATAACATCTTAATAGTTAATAGCTCAAGAATATATCACAGGTAAATTTTAAAATACCATGAGATATATGAAAAAAAAATCATAAGAAGAAACTAGGGTTCTGCTTAAAGAGAAATTTATAACTACAAATACCATTACTAAAAAGAGTTTTCAAATAAGTAATCTAACCTTAATTTTAAGACTGAAAAAATAAGAGCAAATTAAACCAAAGCAAGCATAAAAAGCAAATAATAAAGATTAAAATGAAAATTAAAAAAAATAGAGGTCGGGAAAAACAATAGAGCATATTGATGAAATCCAAAATTGGCTCTTCAATAAGAACAATAGAACTGAAAAAAACTTTAGTTAGACTAACAAAGAAAAAGAAGAGAACAAATTCAAATTATCAATCTCAGGAATCAAATAGGAGGTACTACTACTGTCCTTGAGCTTCCCTGGTGATTCAGATGGTAAAGAATCTTCCTGCAATGCAGGAGACCTGGATTCAAACCCTGGGTTGGGAAGATTCCCTGGAGGAGGGCATGGCAACCCATTCCAGTATTATTGCCTGGAGAATCCACAAGGACAGAAGAGCCTGGAGAGCTACAGTTCATGGGGTCACATAATTGTTGGTATAACTGAGTGTTGATAGTCTTGACCTCAAAATGTTGTGAGGACTGAGTAAGATGATTTAATTTAGTATTTATTTTATTATCTATTTCATGATATTTACTCACTGTTAAATAATATTTTTAAAATGTTGAAATAAAAATCCAAGACAAAATATTTATTTTATGCTCTTATAAATGTAGTTTAATACTAACTCTTTGCTTTTATATGAATTTCTTTTTAAAGTTATTATTATTATGACTGTTGAGTGTCAATACAGTTACATTCTTTTAGAAAATGTCTTATTTTGGGTAAGTTAACAGTGTATATATTTCAGAATTATTAATATTTGGTATTTTGTTTTTGTTGCTTACATGGATATTCTTTACATTGGCAACACTATAAATTTAAGAGACACTTCCTTTGTATAAAACAACAAACTTAAAAAATTTTTATTTCTCAGTATGGACTCTCTCCTATGGAGATCCTTTCTCAACCTTTGGCACCAAGGGAGTGGAATCTTTTCTCTGGTGACAGCGTTGAGGGCCCAAGTGGTTGTGTTGATCCACATCTCTTTGCAAGGAAGAGTGATGATCCTTTCCAACCCCAGAAGCCTGTTACTCTATTCTTTCATCAGTAGAACCAGAAAACTCTCTCTGATAAAGCCCTGTCGGTATGTATACTGACTTTTCTCACACCCTTCTTTTTCGCAGGATGACATATATTTTTTTCTCCCATTAACTACATTTTGTGGCTACATTAAATTAGGAATGACAACTCACTCCAGTATTCTTGCCTGGAAAATCCCATTGACAGAGGAGCCTGGTGGGCTACAGTCCATGAAATCGCAAAGAGTCAGACACGACTGTGTGACTAACACTACTACTACTATGGTTACATTAAATTAGACGGTGATTCTATAGTTTCAGGCAAATTGATATCAGGTAGCCCTCATTCAGTCTTTGAAAACCTCCTCAGTACCCTATTTTATGCATACATGCTCAGATGCTCAGCTGTGTCCACCTCTTTGCTACCCTCTAGCTCCTCTGGAGCCCACCAGACTCCTCTGTTCATGGAATTGTCCAGGCAAGAAAACTGGAGCAGGTTGCCATTTCCTCTTCCAGGGGATCTCCTGAACCAGGGTTCAAACCCATGTCTCATGCATCTCCTGCACTGGCAGGTGGAATATTAACCACTGAGCCACCTGGGAAGTCCCCTGGGAAACCACCCTATTTTATTTATCACTTTAATTTCCAGAGGCTTGTGATCACTGACTGAATATATGTTTTCAGGATTACACTGTCCCAACTCATTCTGTCCCATACCCTGCTGAAGCTATATGCTGTGTATATATTTTATTTTCAATTCCTGTACTGCTTATGTTCACTTTCTTCCCAATCCTTATTCTTATTCTTCTGAAGAATATTTTGGGTGTGTTTTTCCATTACCACTTTTTTCTTTGCCTTACTAATTTGGATACAGTAAATTTGGAATTTAATTCTTCTGATTTTCCATGGCAGACTTCAACAACTTCCAGTATTATTTAAACTCTGTCTTTTCTAAACATTTAAGACTTTCATATAAAATGCTAATCTAGCTTTCAGAGAGCACATCAACAGCATTCTGGAAGAAAAGCACATGAATTCAATCTGTCAATATCCTTTCCAGACTTTTGTTGTTTAAAATGAATTATTTTATTCAATTAAAAATAACAACAGCAAAAAAATCTCCTTTAGGTTTAAGCAAGTTGGAATTGATTTCTGTGTTTTGCAACCAAAAGATATCCATTTGTTTTCCTGTAACAGAATAAATTTTCAACAGGCACCACTATCATAACTTTCACAGTGTCTATCATTTTCTTACTCTGGAGAATTAAAGCAGCTACTGAGTAATATGAAATTAATATTGAGAAGCATGTCCTTTTTTCTTTAGATAATGGCCAACAGTAACAACTTCCCAAACACATGAATAATGCTAATTTGCTGAAAGGGCTTCACTGGTGTCTCAGATGGTAAAGAATCTGCCTGCCAATGCAGGAGATGCATGTTTGATTCTTGGGTGGGGAAGATCCCCTTTAGAAGGAAATGGCAAACTATTCCAGTATTCTTGCCTGGGTAATCCCACGGACAGAGGGGAGCCTGGTGGGCTATAGTCCATGGGGTTGCAAAAGAGTAAGACACAACTTAGCAACTAAACGATAACAATTTGCTTAAACTCTAAAACAGCAAACCTTGTACATCAATTTCTTCTTGAGTTTTTATATACATACATACATACATACATTTGTCCTAAAGTTGCCATTAGAAGTCAAAATTGCTTGTAAAGTAATCTCAGCCCAGATGATGTGTGCCTGGCATGGGAAATGGGATCTTAAAAGTTCTCCCTCACTATTTTTTTTTAATGTTCTCTGCACTAGTCACAATTAGGAAAGCTACAGTGGCTTCCACTTATTGCCTGACTGTTTCAGAATTACACTGTACATGAATGATGATGTCCTTCCTATTACCTTTTTATGGACCATGCAACCAAGTCCAAAAGAGAGCAAGAAACATATGAAAGCATCTTGCTTACAACTGGATAATTCAAAAGATCTGGTAGTGTTCATAACTGGTTAGATCTCCTAGTAACTGAGAATGTTGTTCTCTCTGTGATACAGAAAGAGAGTGAGAGATGTGAATACTCTAATTAAAAAGAAAAAAAAAAGTGTAGGCATGCTGTCAGGCTAGAAGGGATTTTAATATACAAACAGTAACTGCATGTGTTTGACATGCACAGTGACAGTTTGAAAGGCTTTTTACATTCACCACATTTTCATTAAAATTGAGCATGTAAAACTAGACATTCTATTACCAGATCATAAAACCAATATATCCTTGGTTGTTTCTTGAAACGAGATTTTCACAAATTTGCAACTGTAAGAATGTAACCTCAGGAAAGGTTCTGAGAAGCCAATCAAAAGTTAATACAACAATGTGCTCAAGGTAAAGATTTTACTAAAAAAGAAAAAGTTGTCTTGTTCCCCAAACAGCATTATTCAGTAGAAATAAAATGCTAAGTTTGCATGAAGGTAGGCAAAAATCATATATATTCTGAATATCTATCAATTTAAACATGCATTAAAATTTCAGTTTACAATAATGCCAATATATAGAAGAAATTTATTTCTTAATCTGTTTTTAGGAGAAAGAAAAATCAATTTAAAAGTAAGAAAAATAAATTTTAGAATAAACTTAAAGTAGGTTACATTCTGAGTTTGTATCTGTAATTTTGATTCTTATTACTGCTTTAATGTTGGCATTATTCTTTCATTCAATCAATAAAATGATGGTTTCTGACATAGGGTATTTCTGTAGATTTCTTTAACAAAAGTTGATATTTTAAAAACTTTTAGTTTAAACAGTTATCTTCACAATAATTATTCCTAGTGGTTCATTTTTAACTGAAAATGAAATGAAGGCCACATGAAGGATAAGAAGCTAACATAAAGGCATTTTGCACTCATTATCTAAGATTATGCTTTTGACATTTGGTTTGATGGCAAAGGAAGTTACTTCCATTGTAACTATAGAAACAGATTTACTATACAGTACATTACTATATGATATACTCTGGATTGCAACCGTTTCTATCTGCTTGTGAGTACTGATAAGGAATATTTGGTGTGTTATAATGAACACTAATTACACCAACTATTTACCAACAGATTTCAGATGGTATCATCCTGTTTGGACAGTCAGATTTGCATAGTAATTTCAACCCTCCTACACTTCTGAAAGTATTAACTCTTACTGATTTCATAGCAAATATTGAATAATAACCTATGCTGACCCAGTGGCTGAACTAATTACTATATAGAAATTAATCGAAATAATAGCCAATAGAGTTGAGTTACAAGAGCTGGAGAAGACCTATAAAATATAGAAATTGGATGAGTAAAATGAAGTTAAGGGAATGGTGTGTAACCAAGCGAGAAATCAGACAACTCTAAATCCTAAAATAAGGCAAAGGAAGCACAGCGATGGCCCAACAGTTTTTGGGCATGGCCAAAGGACTGGAAAATGTTATGAAGGGGCCACTATGCTGAACACCAGTGTAGATTTTAAAAGCCCATTATTCAGACAACACATAAAGTTATTATAGGCTTCTACAAGGTAAATACTTCAGGTGGTGGTATCCTAACATTTTTTTTAAAATTTTTGAGATCTTAAAAATGATTTGAAGTCACTACTGGATATAGCATAGGTTCTTGGCATGGGAGAAGAAGAGGTTAGAATAGTGGCATTGATATAGGAGAACAAAGTAAAATGAAAATTTTACTTAAAGATTTTCACTTAAATCAGGAATGATAAATATGGAACACAAGAAACCTCTAACCCCAACCCTCTAACTATGGAAATCTTTAGTTGACCAGAGCTTTTTTTTTTTTCCCATCAAACTAGGATGCTTTTCAACCCATAGCCCTTGATCCACTTTTGTGGCTCAGCATGGGTCAAAATGAGTTGAAATCTAGTTAAGTGACTAAACATTCAACAGATAACAAGAAAGAGAAAAACAAAAAACTAGACCAAAAAACCTGGCTTAAATCAATAGTACAGTATTATTATACATTAGCAGGCCAAATATAGGACTGAATAGTACAGAACTACCAAAATAACAGTTTTGTTAATGCCAAGCCTTGTGTATGTTGGCAACAGATGCATGTGCTAAGTTGCTTCAGTCATCTCTGACTCTGTGCAATCCTATGGATTGTAAACTGCCAGGCTTCTCAGTCCATGAGTTTCTCCAGGCAAGAATACTGGAGTGGGTTACCATGCCCTCCTCCAGGGGATCTTCCTGACCCAGGGATTTTGATAATGCCAAGCCTTGTGTATGGTGGCAAGAGATGCCCAGATATGCCCAAATATCCTGGTGTTTAAATAACAGAGGATCATTTGGCCTTCTTTGGTGGCTCAGACTGTAAAGAATCTGCCTGAAATGCAGGAAACCTGGGTTCAATCCCCGGGTAGGGAAGATCCTCTGGAGAAGGAAATGGCAACCCACACTGATATCCTTGCTTGGAGAATTCCATGGACAGAGGAGCATGGTGGGGTACAGTTCATGGGTTCGCAAAGAATCAGGCATGAGTAAGCAACTAACACTGACATATGTTTACATCCATGTAGTATGCTAGAGTTTCCTCTTGTTCTGGGTTCTAAGATCTTAAAAATGTTGTTCTGGATCCTAAGATTTTAAAAATATCTGGTCTATTTTACTCACTGATCTCCAAGTTAATGCTAGGAACAGTCTTAAAAAGACCTTTTACGAATGACACAATGGAGATCAAATGGAAATCCTCAAAAGTAAACAAACTGTATCTATCAAAACTTGAGAATTTATCATTGTTAATAGAATCAATACTCTGTACTTAATGACTCATATTTATCCCAAGTCTTAAAGATGCTGCTTGCTCTGCATATAAAACTTTACCCAGCTTCCACCTCTCCCAAGTATGTGATTCCTACAGCATTCAATTTAAAACTATACTTCCCCCACAGAACTCTTTCCTGTTTGTCCAAGTAGCATTGCTTTGGTGGTTTACTCACAAGGTTGTGTCTGACTCTTGCAACCCCATGGACTGTAGCCTGCCAGGCTCCTCTGTCCAAGGGATTCTCCAGTAAGAATTTTGGAGTGGGTTGCCATTTCCTTCTCCAGAGGATCTTCCTGACACAGGGGCCAAATCTGGGTCTCCTTCATTGCAGACAGATTCTTTAATGACTGAGCCATGAGGGAAGCCCAAGTAGCATTAGGTGCCAATTATCCAGGAACCTCTAGAATTCTGAAAATGTTATTTTGATAGCATGTTTCATGTGTTCTGAGTTTAGTTGGTGTATTTATTTGCTTACCACAATGGGCCCTGAGATCCTTAAGCATATAACATATTTCTATGAGATACTTTTAATTATAACTGGTAATATATAACAAACAAAACTCATGCACACCAGGACCCAGACCCCACAGAGACTGAGACAGAACTGTGTTTGAGTGTCTCCTGTGGAGGTATGGGTCAGCAGTGGACTGCTCAAAGGTCAGCAGCTCTGGGGCAGCAGATCTGTGTATGGCACAAGCCCTCTTGGAGGAAGTTGCCATTAACCCCACCATAGAGCCACCAGAACTTACACAGGACTGGGGAAACAGAATCTTGGAGGGCACAAACACAACCTTGTGCATACCAGGACCCAGGAGAAATGAGCAGTGACCCCACAAGAGACTGACCCAGACTTGCCCATGAGTGTCCAAGAGTCTCTGGCAGAGGTGTGAGTTGACAGTGGCCTGCTGGCAGGGTCGGGGGCACTGAGTGCAGCAGTGCATGCATGAGATCTTTTGAAGGAGGAGATAAACAGAAGCAGAAGATATTAAGAAAAGGTGACAAGAATATACAGCAGAACTCTACAAAAAGATGCCCATGGCCCGTGATAATCACAATGGTGTGATCACTCACCTAGAGTCAGACATCCTGGAATGCGAAGTCAAGTGGGTCTTAGGAAGCATCAGTATACACAAAGCTAGTGGAGGTGATGGAATTCCAGCTAAGCTATTTCATGGTGACTGCAGCCATGACATTAAAAGATGCTTGCTCCATGGAAGAAAAGCTATGGCCAAACTAGATAGCATATTAAAAAGCAGAGTCATTACTTTGCCAACACAGGATCGTCTAGTTAAAGCTATGGTTTTTCCAGTAGTCATGTACGGATGTGAGAGTTGGACTATAGAGAAAGCTGAGTGCTGAAGAAGTTATGCTTTTGAACTGTGTTGTTGGAGAAAATTCTTGAGAGTCCCCTGGACTACAAGGAGATCCAACCAGCATATCCTAAAGGAGATCAGTCCTGAATATTCATTGGAAGGACTGATGCTGAAGTTGAAACTCCAATACTTTGGCCACCTGATGGGAAGAACTGACTCATTTGAAAAGACCATGATGCTGGGAAAGATTGAAGACGGAAAGAAAACTGGATGACAGATGATGTGATGGTTGGATGACATCACTGACTTGATGAACATGAGTTTTAGCAAGCTCCAGGAGTTGGTGAAAAGTTCCCTTGGTATCTCCAATTTTCTTGAAGAGATCTCTAGTCTTTCCCATTCTGTTGTTTTCCTCTATTTCTTTGCACTGATCGCTGAGGAAGGCTTTCTTATCTCTCCTTGCTATTCTTTGGAACTCTGCATTCAGATGGGAATATTTTTCCTTTACACGTTAGCTTTTCACTTCTCTTCTTTTCACAGCTACTTGTAAGGCCTCCTCAGACAGCCATTTTGCTTTTTTGCATTTCTTTCCCATGGGGATGGTCTTGATCCCTGTCTCCTGTACAATGTCATGAACCTCTGTCCGTAGTTCATCAGGCACTACGTCTATCAGATAAATGGTATGGACCTAACAGAAGCAGAAGATATTAAGAAGAGGTGGCAAGAATACACAGAAGAACTGTACAAAAAAGATCTTCATGATCCAGATAATCACAGTGGTGTGATCACTCACCTAGAGCCAGACATCCTGGAATGTGAAGTCAAGTGGGCCTTAGAAAGCATCACTATTAACAAAGCTGGTGGAGGTGATGGAATTCCAGTTGAGCTATTTCAAATCCTGAAAGATGATGCTGTGAAAGTGCTACACTCTGGAAAACTCAGCAAATCTGGAAAACTCAGCAGTGGCCACAGGAATGGAAAAGGTCAGTTTTCGTTCCAAACCCAAAGAAAGGCAATGCCAAAGAATGCTCGAACTACTGCACAATTGCACTCGTCTCACACGCTAGTAAAATAATGCTCAAAATTCTCCAAGCCAGGCTTCAGCAATATGTGAACCGTGAAATTCCAGATGTTCAAGCTGGTTTTAGAAAAGGCAGAGGAACCAGAGGTCAAATTGCTAACATCTGCTGGATCATCAAAAAAGCAAGAGAGTTCCAGAAAAACATCTATTTCTGCTTTATTGACTATGCCAAAGCCTTTGACTGTGTGGATCACAATAAACTGTGGACAATTCTGAAAGAGATGGGAATACCAGACCATCTGACCTGTCTCTTGAAAAACCTGTACTCAGGTCAGGAAGCAACAGTTAGAAGTGGACATGGAACAACAGACTGGTTCCAAATAGGAAAAGGAGTACGTCAAGGCTGTATATTGTCACCCTGCTTATTTAACTTATATGCAGAGTCCACCATGAGAAACGCTCGGCTGGAAGAAACACAAGCTGGAATCAAGATTGCTTGGAGAAATATCAATCACCTCAGATATGCAGATGACACCACCCATATGGCAGAAAGTGAAGAAGAACTAAAGAGCCTCTTGATGAAAGTGAAAGAGATGAGTGAAAAAGTTGGCTTAAAGCTCAACATTCAAAAAACTAAGATCATGGCATCTGGTCCCATCACTTCATGGGAAATAGATGGGGAAACAGTGGAAACAGTGTCAGACTTTATTTTTTGGGGCTCCAAAATCACTGCAGATGGTGATTGCAGCCATGAAATTAAAATCACTTACTCCTTGGAAGGAAGGTTATGACCAACCTAGATAGCATATTTAAAAGCAGAGAAATTACTCTGCCAACCAAGGTCTGTCTAGTCAAGGCTATGTTTTTTCCAGTGGTCATGTATGGATGTGAGAGTTGGACGGTGAAGAAAGCTGATCCAACCAGTCCATCCTAAAGGAGATCAGTCCTGGGTGTTCATTGGAAGGACTGATGTTGAAGCTGAAACTCCAATACTTTGGCCACCTCATGCGATGAGTTGACTCACTGGAAAAGACCCTAATGCTGGGAAGGATTGAGGGCAGAAGGAGAAGGGGATGACAGAGGATGAGATGTTTGGATGGCATCACTGACTCGATGGATATGGGTTTGGGTACATTCATGGAGTTGGTGATGGACAGGGAGGCCTGGCATGCTGCGATTCATGGGGTCACAAACAGTGGGACACGACTGAGCGACTGAACTGAACTGTACTGACTGAGGAGTTGGTGATGAACAGTGAAGCTTGGTATGCTGCAGTCCATGGGGTCACAAAGTGTTGGACACGACTGAGTGACTGAACTATACTGAATATATAACAAACGTAGGCAAAAGGTGTCAAGAAATGAGAGCTGAGAGATAGAAAGTGGTAGGTAATAAACAGAAATCTCAGACATACTAAGCACACAGCAGATCACCTGACTCCCCAAGTCATACTAATACTGTTCCTCCTTCATATTTTCTTAGCCCCTGAAATGACACGCTCTTTCATTCATTTGCCTAGATCTGGATTATTATAAGTAGGAGTCTGTCTCTATATTTGATGCTTGAATGCTGATCATTTTTTTTTTCCTTTTCCATTGTGTCCCACTTCTGAGCAACCTGATAAGAAACCCCAACTGTTCCCTCTTTGGCACAAGCAAGAGATTTGCATTACATGTGAGACTTCTTTCTCCAGCCCCATGCCTGTGTGTGTCTTGGTTGCTCAGTCATGTCCTACTACCTGTGATCCAATTGATTGTAGCCCACTAGGCTCCTCTGTCCAGGGGATTTTCCAGGCAAGAATATTGGAGTAGGTAGACATTCCTTTCTCCAGGGGATCTTCCTGACTCAGGAATCAAACTTGGTCTCTCACATCACAGGCAGATTCTTTACTCTTTGAGCCACCAGGGAAGACCAACAAGAGCCTAACTGCAATAAAATCCTAAGCCAGTCTCTTTTCTTGGAGTTCTCAAGCCATGTTGGACTTGCTTGAGAGGCCCACCCTACTCTCGCTAGTGACCTCAATTACATGAGTAACGAAACTTTTCCTATTTTCTAAGTGTGTATCTGGCATCACCAGTTGGGACAATTTTGAGTGGTGGTCCTTCCTGCTTTAGAGATTGGTGGTGGTTTAATTGCTAAGTCGTGTCTGACTCTCGCGATCCTACGACCAGTAGCCTGCCGGGCTCCTCTGTCCATGGGATTCTCCAGGCAAGAATACTGGAGTGGGTTGCCATTCCCTTCTCCAGGGGATCTTCCCGACCCTTGGATCGAATGCAGGTCTCCTGGATTGCAGGCAGATTCATTACCGGCTGAGCTACCAGGGAAGCTTTAGAGATTGACTACAATGATTTTACGAATTGTCTTTAATCCCTTTTTTATTCATATACCTACTTAAATCCTTTATCCACATCTATCCACTATACCTTCAAATTTATATCCCTAATCTGTCCCCTTTTTACAGTCTCTCAAGTTCAACCCATCATTATAACTCATGGACCGTTTATCACAGTTCTTCCAATCTTGCCTCTCAGGAGTTCATTTGTCACACAGTCATCACAGCAATGTTTAAAATAGATATCTGTTGGACTTTCAAAACATTTAGAATAAAATCCTAATGATTTTATCCTGAATGAATTAAACCCTGCCCTCTGATCTGACCTCAATCTTCTCCTACCCTCCACCTTCCACAAGATTTGCTTCAGACCCAACTGTTCTTACTGCTCCTCACACACCCATCTTATTCTCCCCTCAGGAGCTTTACAGAGGCTTCCTTGATCACCAGTGTTCAAATAAGGGTTCTCTAGACAAAGATAAACAAGTATATATATTTTGTGTACCCATAGTAGGTTGTGCAATTTGCTTTACTTAGTACACTGATTCAAATGCTAATCTCTTCTGAAAACACCTTCATATAGACTCAGAATAAAGTTTAATCACATATTTCATCACTTGTGACCCAGTCAGGTTTGACACATAAAATTAGCCATCATGTAACTGTTATCTAAACTATTCATCACCAATTTCTATCACATTCCATCCTTTATCCTGCTTTATTGTTTATCTCATTTATTAGTTCATTTAAATTGTTTACATTTTTTTTTTACCTTGTTAAATATATTTCCTAGGAGAATATATACTTCCAAGGGGCACAGACTTCATCAGTCTTCAGCACTGGAATAGATCCAGTACCCTGAACAGTGCCTAGTTCATAGTATGCACTTAATAGAATATTTCTTGATTTAATGAATAAATTAACAAATGTATTATTTTATCTCTAAGCACCTCTATGTATCACACATGCTCATATACAAATAAACACACAAGGAAAAATAAAAGTAGGTAATGAGACTGAACAAAAGAGGAAACAACCTGAATCAAACCTAAAAACGTAAAAATTGCAGCCAGCAAGCTTTAGAGAACAGTATCAAACCAGTGTATAGATAACTGCACAACTTCAGCCTCAGCGGATTCATAGAAAGTCTTCCCTTGATCATCAGTGCTAAGAAAAAAAAGTTTCAGGATAACACACTGGATTGTGCTTATGTTTTTGCTCTAGTCTCTGCATAACTGAGATGCTAACTTACTGCACAGAATTTTCTTCAGTTCTATCTTATATGCAAATAACCCATTTATGAAAATTATTTTTTTATTTTCATTTAGTATTCATATATTTATTCACACAAAGAAACCTCTGACATTCTTGCACCTCCCCACTAACCCTAAGAAATTGGATGAAGTCTAACCTAAGAATATAGGCATTGATTGTGTCAGGCTAGTCACCTATGGTAGACTCCTTATGCTCCTGGAAGGAGAAAGAAAACTTAGGGGAATATGCAGGAGAAAGGTTAGGACTCTGGAAAGGAGCTTTACTAGATTGTTTCTAGGAAGTAAGAAGTGAGCAGGCATCAAATGCATAGTAGAAAAGAAGGAAGCTGATCTGTTAAGTGAGGGTTAATGTTTAAGTCAGAGTGAAGCCATGTAATCAAAGTAGATTGCATAAACAGAGAAAGGTTTCTAGTCAACACAAACCCTTGAATACTTGCACAATACAAGATTGGTAATGTTATGATTCTCATGTATGTTTCTTCTAGTTTTGTACTTAGAAACTTCACTTAGAAAACTCTGGCCACAATCAACAGTGCTACTTGGCAGGTTTCTTTCACAACCACAGCAAAAGAATAAATTAATTTTATTTTATTCAAAACTTGAATCAATAATTTTTAATGTCTTATACATGATTATTATATTCTAGCCTAAGAGAAAGAGAGAAAGATCTCTATAGTAAATTTTAATGAAGTTATAATGGCTGTATAGACTGTACTGCTTCCCACAAATTTATCTTCAGATGGATATAAAGTCAGCCAAAGCTTAAGGATGCAACTGTCATAAGAGAGCTTAAAAAAAGTGAAGAAAGCTAAAAGAAGTAGTTCTTTTTGTTGCCATTGTTCCCACGGACAAGATTCAAGAAAACAAAGAAATCCAAGCCAGGCACTGATTGCCATCTAAGCATTCAATTAAAATTGTGCACCATGGTATGAAGTTATCAACAAAGCCGCTGATGAGAATAAATGCTTAGCTTCAACCACCTGCTCCTTTGTTGGGGAGGGGGCACATCCTCAATCAATAAGTTGTTTGCTTTGATCCATGGCCTGTTTTCCTGAGTTATCTCAGGAATCAAGCCAGGCTTCAACTTCAACTCACTTCCTGTTTAAGTCTCTGATATTCTAGTATATTTCATTTTAACCTGTTTATGTTGGTTGACTTAGAAAGTATTTCCTCCAGTATTATAATATTAAAATATTTATTAAAGATATTCTAATAAATATAAATGTAATAATCAGTAATCTTCAGTTACACTCAATATGTTAACTCTTTAATCCTTCATTTTATAAATAATTTATTCTTCACACAGTTAAACATCAAAATATAGAAATTTAACCTAAGTTTGAAGAGTTTAGTTTCGTATCTTGTATCTCAATGTATGTGTTAACATTTCATTAAATATGTATTTATTAAACTTTGAACCTGGATATATAGTTCATTTTATTTTTGGAAAGTATCTGCCGTATAAAGGAGTTGACAAAGTTCATTTACATAATCAAACCATTCAACCAAATCGGAAGTAATTTATCTCAGAATAATTCATTTATTGAGTCTAATAAATAGGTTAATAAGTATCCTGTGAAAACTTTCCGTTTCTAAATTTTAGTTTTAAAACATAAAAAATGCCAACCTGCTCAGAATATCTTGGCAAATCTCTCTGACTTTACTTCAGACGATCTTGGATTTAGGAACAGTGCATTCCTGATTGTGCTTTCGGTTATTCATCTGGAGTGTTGCATAACTGACATGACACACAGTAATAAAATGCCAGTGAGAAGAATGCCTTTCCTCTGCCAAACAGAAGCATGGCCATGAAGGAGAGGTGGAGATCAACAGCTAGTAGATGATTCAGTTTTGGAAAAGTCTACCTGTGGAACTGAGAATCTGGAGTTTGCTATCCACACCTCTGCTAACATCTGGAAAGTCTGACTTTTCTTTAATGTGAAGACTATGACTTAAAATCTTTTACCTTCTTGTTTTCCACAATCTGTTAAAATTTATTATCATTATTTAGAAACAATGACTTGCAGAATGCCTGGAGAGAGGCTGTGTTATCTACATATTTTTTTATTAAAGCGGGGATGAAAGCAAATTTTGAAAATTACATTTACATGTCTGAATTTAATGTCATAGAAAATGTGACTGCTTTCCCTTGTGGCTCAGATGGTAAAGAGTCTGTTCACAGAGGGAGAGATCAGGGTTCTATCCCTGGGTTGGGAAGATCCCCTGAAGAAAATGGCAACCCACTTCAGTATTCTTGCCTGGAAAATCCAATAGACAGATTAGCCTGGCTGGCTACAGTCCATGGGGTTGCCAAGAGCTGGATACAACTGAGTGACAAACACACACAAAATGTGACCAAATTGTTAAATAGTTGATTTATGGGGCCCAGGATAACAGTTGTACAGCCACATCATATTGACCTTAACTTTGATTCCTTACATCTGGGTAAATGATACCAGTGCAAACCTCTCAGTCCAAGATTCACTTTAAGCTGGCAGGGCCTTTCTTCATGTGCCGACAACACTTCATTTTCACCCCTGAGACTCCTCCTACACAGCGGACCCTTATAGCAGCAGGTACAGTTCAGTTCAGTTCAGTCGCTTAGTCGTGTCCAACTCTTTGCAACCCTATGGACTGCAGCATGCCAGGCCTCCCTGTCCATCACCAACTCGCAGAGTTTACTCAAACTCATGTCCATTGAGTCGGTGATGCCATCCAGCCATCTCATCCTCTGTCATCCCCTTCTCCTCCTGCTCCCAATCCTTCCCAGCATTGGGGTCTTTTCCAGTGAGTCAACTCTTCACATGAGGTGGCCAAGGTATTGGAGTTTCAGCTTCAACATCAGTCCTTTCAATGAACACCCAGGACTGATCTCTTTTAGGATGGACTGGTTGGATCTCCTTGCAGTCCAAGGGACTCTCAAGAGTCTTCTCCAACACTACAATTCAAGCATCAATTCTTCAGTGCTCAGCTTTCTTCACCATCCAACTCTCACATCCATACATGACCACTGGAAAAACCATAGCCTTGACTAGATGGACCTTTGTTGGCAAAGTAATGTCTCTGCTTTTTAATATGTTATCTAGTTTGGTCATAACTTTCCTTCCAGGAGCAAGCATCTTTTAATTTCATGGCTGCAAGTACCATCTGCAGTGATTTTGGAGCCCCCCACCTCACAAAAAAAAAAAAAAAAAATCTGACACTGTTTTCCCATCTATTTGCCATGAAATGATGGGGCCAGATGCCATGATCTTAGTTTTCTGAACGTTGAGCTTTAAGTCAACTTTTTCACTCTCCTATTTCACTTTCATCAAGAGGCTTTTTAGTTCCTCTTCACTTTCTGCCATAAGGATGGTGTCATCTGCATATCTGAGGTTATTGATATTTCTCCTGGCAATCTTGATTTCAGCTTGTGCTTCTTCTAGTCCAGCATTTCTCATGATGTACTCTGCATATAAGTTAAATAAGCAGGGTGACAATATACAGCCTTGATGTACTCCTTTTCCTATTTGGAAAGAGGAACTCCCCAGGTTGGTAGGTGCCCAATATGCTACTGGAGAAATAACTCCAGAAAGAATGAAGGGATGGAGCCGAAGCAAAAACAATACCCAGTTGTGGATGTGACTGGTGATAGAAGCAAGGTCTGATACTGTAAAGAGCAATATTGCATAGGAACCTGGAATGTTAGGTCCATGAATCAAGGCAAATCGGAAGTGGTCAAACAGGAGATGTCAAGAGTGAATGTGGACATTCTAGGAATCAGCAAACTAAGATGGACTTGAATGGGTGAATTTAACTCAGATGACCATTGTATCTACTACTGTGGGCAGGAATCCCATAGAAGAAATGGAGTAGCCATCATGGTCAACAAAGGAGTCCGAAATGCAGTACTTGGATGCAATCTCAGAAAGGACAGAATGATCTCTGTTCATTTCCAAAGCAAACCATTCAATATCATGGTAATCCAAGCCTATGCCTCAATCAGTAACACTGAAGAACCTCAAGTTGAATGGTTCTATGAAGACTTACAAGACCTTTTAGAACTAACACCCAAAAAAGATGTCTTTTTCATTATAGGGGACTGGAATGCAAAAGTAGGAAGTCAAGAAACACCTGGCGTAACAGGCAAATTTGGCCTTGGAATACAGAATGAAGCAGGGCAAAGGCTAATAGAGTTCTGCCAAGAGAAAGCACTGGTCATAGCAAACACCCTCTTCCAACAACACAAGAGCAGACTCTACACATGGACATCACCAGATGGCCAACACTACAATCAGATTGATTATATTCTTTGCAGCTAAAGATGGAGAAGCTCTATACAGTCAGCAAAAACAAGACTGGGAGCTGACTGTGGCTCAGATCATGAACTCCTTATTGCCAAACTCAGACTTAAATTGAAGAAAGTAGGGAAAACCACTAGACCATTCAGGTATGACCTGAATTGAATCCCTTATGATGATTATACAGTGGAAGTGAGAAATAGATTTAAGGGACTAGATCTGATAGACAGAGTGCTTGATGAACTATGGATGGAGATTTGTGACACTGTACAGCAGACAGGGATCAAGACCATCCCCATGGAGAAGAAAAGCGAAAAAGCAAAATGGCTCTCTGAGAAGGCCTTAGAAATAGCTGTAAGAAGTGAAAAGCGATGGAGAAAAGGAAGGATATTCCCATTTGAATGCAGAGTTCCAAAGAATAGCAGCAGGAGGGCCTCTAAAACATGGGGAAGGAGTCATTCAGGGGCAATTCTCAACCTATAGAAAACAAGAGCTGATGGGAGAGGCAAATAGTATTTCGAGGCATTCTGTGTGCTTCTCAGAACATCCCAGCTAAAACAAGACTTGCATGACGATTACCTGAATAATTTGCCTTTGTATGGAATTCTTTTCCTTCTCCATCTCACTCTATTCTCTCCAACTCTTATTCTCTTCTAGGAACATAATAAACTAATTTCACCCAACTCCCTGTTTTAAGATGTTCATTCAGAGGAACACAGCTCTGGTATTATTAATAGCAGTAATCCTACAACAGATGCTCAGGATTCTAGAACTGTTTTACTCATTGATTAAACAGTAAAGAAAGACTTCCCAGATGGTGAGGAGCAAGATTAGGATAACTCTTTTGCAATCATTAAAGCACTCTCTATAATGGATTTGGGATAAAGTACAGGTGGATTTGTCAACAAAGGTCTGTCCAGTCAAGGCTATGGTTTTTCCAGCAGTCATGTATGGATGTGAGAGGTGGACTGTGAAGAAAGCTGAGCACTGAAGAATTGATGCTTTTGAACTGTGGTGTTGGAAAAGACTCTTGAGAGTCATTTGGACTACAAGGAGATCCAACCAGTCCATCCTAAAGGAGATCAGTCCTGTGTGTTCATTGGAAGGACTAATGTTGAAGCTGAAACTCCAATACTTTGGCCACCTCATGTGAAGAGTTGACTCATTGGAAAAGACCCTGATGCTGGGAAGGATTGGGAACAGGAGGAGAAGGGGACGACAGAGGATGAGATGGCTGGATGGCATCACCCACACGATGGACATGAGTTTGAGTAAACTCCGGGAGTTGGTGATGGACAGGGAGGCCTGATGTGCTGCAATTCATGGGGTCTCAAAGAGTCGGACACGACTGAGTGACTGAACTGAATTGACAGGTGGATTAAGCACTTGAAAATGTTTGATTTGCTTCCTTCTGTAACTTCTTTGGTAACTTCATTCATTGCTTTGTTAACTATTAACTGCTTTGTTAATTTCTTTTTGAAGTCAAGAATAAAGAGAAATGACAAGTTCAGTTCAACCAAGTACCAACTTAGGAAATGCTGTGAAATCCAGGATTTCTGCATGGCAGTGTTTAAAAAAGGCCATTTTCTCAATGATCTGGGTTAGACTGGGACATAGCAGTTCACTTTTGTGTCTGAAAATGGATTGCTGCTGCTTTACAATCTTACTCAGGAATATTCTGAGTTATGAGTGGTGTATACACATATTATATATATACATATATATAATTTGTTGTATATATATAATATATGCATATAGTATAGAGGAAGGATTATCCCACTGTATACATACCTGCCTTGTCAGTAACGAATGGTTTGAATGGTTGAGGTCTTGGGAGATATGCTAAAAGGAGATCAGACAAGAGAAATATGAATGACATAGGAAAGTCATGTGTATTTTTGTATCTCATGTTAACGCCCATGGAAGATCATTCACTGCACAAGAAACACTTAACCAGCAGGGGGACTAGAGACTCTTTTCTTTAAAGAAAGAATCATTACATCTCATCCTTACCACTGCTTGTGTGATAAGCTATTAAAAAAGTGAATCGATTGTAGAAGGGATAAAGTACATGCTTTGGTTCAACAGCTTGGGGTACGTCTAATCAAAGCTTACCCCAGAACTGATGCTGCTGAATATTCAATCTGTCACAATAAATATCAATTGATAGGTCACCTGTCCTTGTTATTAAACAAATACATAAAAATATGTAACAATAGGAAAGGTGGAAATTTGTGTTACATGAAAAAGCAACAGGATATGCAGATAAGGTCTGAGGGAGATGGATGTCTTTTTATGTGTATGAAAAAGAGTTGCTTATCAGAAAAGGTGAGATTAGAGCAGAGATCTAGAAGAAAAGAGAGGGAAAATAATATGAATATCTGGGGAAAAAAACATTTCAGGAAGTGAGAAATTCAAGTTCAGTTCTTGGTGCGGAAGCAGGCCCAGTGTTATGGATTAATAACTGGAGGCCAGTGTAGCTCGAGTATCTTAATAAGGAGGAGAGTTTTGAGATATAAGTTCTAAAACAAACAGGGAGGGGGATGAGTTTAGGACCATTTATAAAATCCTAAGCTCATGAGTATTATTATGAGTGAGATGAGAAGCCACTAGAGATTTTGAGATTCTGAGGAGGGTAAAGTGAAAGTGAAAGTCGCTCAGTCGTGCCCAACTCTGCGACCCCATGGACTGTAGTCCATGGAATTCTCCAGGCCAGAATACTGGAGTGGGTAGTCTTTCCCTTCTCCAGGAAATCTTCCTAACCCAGGGATCGACCTGAGGTCTTCCGCAATGCAGGCAGATTCTTTACCAACTGAGCTACAAGGGAGCCCATGAGGAGGGTCATCTTGACCTAAATGACAATTTAAAAGGATCTCTCTGCCAGGAATGCCTCCTCTGTGGGTTAATATTAATAACACACACACATTATAGGAAGCTACTCTAAGACTTCGACACATGATCATGACTTAGACTATGTTACTATAGGGAAAGGTGGAAAAGAAGTGGTCAGCTCTGGATATGAACGTGTAAAGGAACACTCATGCACACATTTATAAAGGTTTACCAAATTAGAAGGCAGATTAGGAAGGATAAATGTAAAAGACTTTTTTAATTCTCAAATGTCTTGCTTATTAATGTCAAAGATATTAATTAGAATACAACTTTTTATCTGAATATTTAATTAGTAACCTAATTTGGACTAAGTACACATTCACATAAATATACATAAACACATGCATATGTAAAAATACATATCTCTTGATTAAACTCACAATTCTTTTCCTTCTATCTTTTGATTAAACATAAATATTAGGGTAAATGTGATTTGTGACTTGGATCTTTTTTTTTTTCACCGTATGTCTCAGATATTTCCTAAAATCTTACACCTTTAAATTAAGAATATTTATTCTATGTTTGTCTTGAATGCATATGTACTTTTGAGTAATTGAGTTTTTTATATTGGCAGTCTTTTAATATTCAAAAGGAAATATGAAAAAGGAGACTTTTTAAACCTTACAAGTTTCTGCTTAAAAAACAGGCAATCTTACTATGACTTTTGGGAGAGATTGCTTTTATGTCATGATTTCAACTGATGCGCTTTCAGATAGCCTGCAACCTGGATACATCAACATGATGTGTGAGATGCCACAGCTGAAATGTGATTCATTTCCATGTAGACACACTGTCTTCAACTTTTCCAATAAAGTTTATTGAAAAGTGCTTTTGTTAAAGAGATCAACTTTCTTCTCTCAATAATCTTATTTCTATTCCTTTGATGTTAATATTTGTAACCCTTTGCACTAGTTTTCTGTTAGTATTTTAAATTGGAGCTTGAAATGACTTCTCTAAAGATAAGAGTCCAGGCACCAGGGATGTTGACCCCCATTCACCCTAGGGAGTTCAAAGGGAGTTCTTGCCTCCCAGAGTTTTTCTACTGAGATCTGCATATTCCTGGCCTCTAAAACCTCCTGGAGACTTATGTCATTCCGAGCTCTCCCTGGTGGTTTGTTCTAGCCCTCTCCTGCTGCAGTTGCCACTTATATATTTTCTGTCACTTTATGGTTTAGCAGACGGAGAAATTAAAATATAATGAATTTTAGAGTTGAACTCAACACAGTAATGATGTTTCACATAAATGCTCCTTCCACCAAAAAACAATATGCGTACTTGGCTCAATGGTTCTGCAGTTAAAACACGGAAGAGAAAGCCGATTGTTGATTCTGTGTGTGTTACCTCGAGATACCCAAATAATGTTTTTCAAGCCACTACCTACTTTCTTCTATCTGTGTATTCATACATGTATATGTATATATGTGGTGGATGTATTTTTATACAGGATTAATTAGGATGCCTTTTTGGATAAGGTGAAATTAGAGCAGGGACCTAAAGAAAAACAAGGAACAAAAATATATATATCTAGAAAAAGAACATTTCAGGAAGTGGGCAATTCAAAGTTCTTCAGGTTAATATGGGCTCGGTGTGAAGGAATAACAGCCAGGAGTTCAGTGTGGCTGGAATATCTGAATAAAGAAGAGATTATTCAGATCAGAGGTCCAAAACAGAGCAGGCTAGGTCAACATAAGACCATTTATAATATTCTAAGTTTATACATGTGTATTCATATATGTATGAACTATTTCATATGTATTCATAATTATTTGAGTGATGCCTTAGCTCAATGTTCATACTATTCACATACACACACAGGGTATGTGTATGGGGTTATATGTAACACTGAGAGAAAAGACAACTTTGATTAGCAAATCTATGACTCTGGTTACCTATTTTGTCATGGAAAAAAATATTTTTTTAGATGGGAAGACATAATAGATTGCATCCAAATCTGATATTCACTTTATACATGAGAAAAACAAATCCCAAAGAGGTGAAGTGACCTATCCCTAGACAGATAATTAGTCATGGCAGAACAAGGATTAGAACTCAGATCCTCTGGCTTTCATTTAAACATCTTTCATCTACAAAACCATAGTTATTAATTGACTGGGATATAAAGACTAGCAAGAAAATGATTTGGCTCTGAAATTTGTAAAATTTACAGGAATAATTAATAAAAACATCTACAATTTATTATTATGAAAAACTATGCAGCATGCAACATATTTGTAAATTCTTGAATTATGAACAGAACTGAACCTCTTAATAGCATCATCAAAACTAAACTAGTAAATCATATGTATTTATATTCCAGCTGTTGAAACAAGCTTTACTTGAGAGGAATAGCCCAGTTTTCCACAGGGGCAGATAGGATGTTTGAAGTCAATATACTGCCTCAAGCTAAGATCATAATTGCTGTGCAGACTTCAAGACTTTTCTCAAACTTCAGCAACAGCAATGTGAATCATTGCCTGGATAAATAATGATTATTGACTATAAACCTTCACTCCCCCAAGTCAAGGTGTTTCTCCAGATAAAACATAATAAAAGCTTTTGTTCAGGAAACTATGGTAAAATCAGGGGAGTATGAAGAATCTGGACAACTACAGTGGAGTTAACCTAAGAGGAAACAGAAATACCTGGGCTCTACTGAGTCACCATAGCAATCATCAAGAGGCTGACAAATCTCAGGAATCAAGCAAGAATCATTCACAAAGGACAGAGGTCCTACTGAAGACAGTGGGGAAAATAGGATCATCTGCCTTGGAGTGCCATAGGAAAGAAGCATAAAATTAAAGGAACACTCCAAACACACTCGGGGTAAGATTTGAAAAAGGAAGGTGAAAAATAGTCCTTTGGAATGTATTCAAAATTCACACAGAACAAATTGTCTCAGCCATATGCATTCCGTCTATCTGAATTCCTTTATTTTAGTTTAAAGTAGGTACTTATTTCAGAACTTCAATATGACTGAAAGATAATGTAAAGTAATGTAAGGATCTTTCAGCTTTATGTAAACACATTGTCCTTTTCTTCCATAATAGCTGAAGAATTGTCCATTTGTTTCCTCGGGAAATATGTGAATCTGGTACCTTATTCTTACATGTATTCTTTTTTTTATTTATTCTTTTTTTTAAAATTAGTTATATTGTATTTGTTTTGCTATACATTGACATGAATCCACCATGGGTGTACATGTTTTCCCCTTCCAGAAACCCCCTTCCACCTCCCTCCCCATCCCATCCCTCGGAAGGGCCTAATGTTTGAAATGAATGTACTGCTAAATTCCTGCATATTTTGTATTAGATGACTTTGAAACATAAGAATCAACTCTAAAATTCTTAATCCATTCTATTTTCATCCTTTAAATCTTGGAGGATTGTGATGGAAACAGATATTAAAATTGTCTTTCAGATATATATGTCATAAGATAGTTGCACAACTCACCTTTCAGTGAAAATATTGCAAATATATTTGCACACACTCTGTTTCCACAGTCAAATGGCCAGCCTGAAAATCACTGAAATCATTAAAATTTGTGTTATATTTTCTTAAACTATTTAGTGATCATATCCAAATTTATGCATACTGGTCTAAATGGAAAACTCAGCTTGTAATAACAGCTCCCTTGGTGGCTCAGACTATAAAGAGTCTGCCTGCAATGTGGGAGACCTGGGTTTGATCCATGGGTCAGGAAAATCCCCTGGAGAAGGAAATGTCAATCCACTCCAGTATTCTTACCTGGAAAATCCCATGGATAGAGGAGCCTGGCAAGCTACAGTCCATGGAGTTGCAAAGAGTCAGACATGACTGAGCAACTAACACACACACACAGACTCCTTCATCCATATCCTGGTTTTCCTCATGAATTAGACACAAGTACTCAGTGTAAGATCATTCAGACTCTGATCTGATATGAGTAAATTTTCTAGCTGCCATGAAACTGTTGAAAACCTCCTGAGGTTTTCTTTTAAAATATTTTGTGTTATCTTTTTAAAAGCTTTACTTTGGTTGAAAAAATAAACTTTTTAAAAAACTAGCATATGAGTTTTTAAAATTATGTTAACAATTCTAAACCCAGAGTAAGTGTGCATTGTGTTACTTAATAAGAATGAAACTTTAGGCCAACATACTTTTCTTAGAAAAGTATTTTCATTAATCATAATCCGTTAATTAGCAAGCATCTCAATTATTGATGGGAAAGAGTTCTTCCAAGATGACTGGGCAATTTTGTCCTTGAAGCTAGAGAGTTTTAATGGTTAGATTCATTGGATAGAGAACTAGAATATTCTGGTTTCTGAGTTACCACATCAAAGTAGTGAAAACACAAGCATTAAGTGAGTAAAAATAAAGTTCACAAATGTTAACAGGAAGCATTTCCTTGGCTCAAGACTTCCTGCTAAATTGGAACTTGAGCCTAGAGAATTCTAAGATTTCTTGGGAGGCGATTCATCAATTAACCTGTGCTCATTGGCAGAGTCTTATTGAAATCCTGTTGGCATGCCAACCACCTCTACTCCCAAGCTTATGTTCTAGCACACTGTTAATCTTTCCTCCTGGGCATCCTAGGAACACCTGCCAAACTCCTTGACCAATAATGCTTAATGTGGAGGGTGCTAATGTCTGCCATGTTTAATGCTGCAGCCAAAGTTGCTGGCAATAGCTCCTGTTGCTGCAAAAGTTGTTGGCACCAATACCATGGCTGCTTTGTGCTCTCAAAGTCCCAAGGAGATGTTTGCGCTTTAACTCAGTTGTTAATTACAGGTCTTTAAGACACAAACCTGAAGGGGATCGGAGAAAGAATCTCTGAATGACTTAGTTCTGATTTAGAATTGTTTCTCTTGTTCTGGTCTTTGACCAGCAACCAATTTTTCAACCTATCATCATATTTTCACCAGAAGTTCTACATTTCCTTCTCTAGAAATGTCTAAATGTGTGAGAAAGTTAAACTCAAGCAAAAATGTCAGCTCTAGGGAAGAAAAAAACTAAAAGAACTACTAAAGAAACCTCAGAAGAGAAGAAGTACAGAAGAACTACAGAAGAAATCTCAACTTCTAGTGACTGGAAGTAGCTATGGAAAGAAAAATAGTCCAGATTAATAAAGATATTTGCAGCTAAGCAATTTCACTTCAGTAGCCTATGAAACTATAAGAAATCTGTACAAAATGTTCTGGGCATCTTATCTAGGAGAAATAGTTTAACTTATCAAAAAAATTGAACTCAAAGTTTGGATTAAAATTAAAATTTATTTAATACTGTATTGAAAATAACTATTAGTTAAAAATAAAATACTAAATTTATTTCCTCATCAGTCACAAACATTAGTCGTCAACCTGAGACTTTATTATGTTAAAGTTCTGTTTTTAACTTCAAATTTTTCTATGTGGAAAATTCTAAATTCCTGATGTATATGAGTATCACTGAAAAATACTGTTACTTGAAACTAAATCCTAAGGATTCTTGTGACTGCAGATGGAAAATGTCACCTGCCACATCAGTAAACAAAAGATGCTGCAGTCAAGGAAGTTATCAGCCACTGCAGCTAACCCCAACTGTGCATCCTGAGGGGATTCAGGATGGAGAAAAACAGAATCCTGGAAATAGAACTGCCATATAACCCAGCAATCCCACTGCTGGGCATACACATGAAGAAAATCAGAGTTGAAAGAGACATGTGTACCCCAATGTTCATTGCAACACTGTTTATAATAGCCAGGACATGGAGGCAACTTAGATGTCCATCAGCAGACGAATGGATAAGAAAGCTGTGGTACATATACACAATGGAATATTATCAGCCATTAAAAAAGAATACATCTGAATCAGTTCTAATGAGGTGGATGAAACTGGAGCCTATTATACAGAGTGAAGTAAGCCAGAAAGAAAAACACCAATACAGTATACTAACACATATATATGGAATTTAAAAAGATAGTAACGATAACCCTATATGCGAGACAGCAAAAGAGACACAGATGTATAGAACAGTCTTTTGGACTCTGTGGGAGAAGGCGAGGGTGGGATGATCTGAGAGAATAGCACTGGAACATGTATATTATCATATGTGAAACAGATCGCCAGTCCAGGTTTGATGCATGACACAGGGTTCTCCGGGCTGGTGCACTGGGATGACCCAGAGGGATGGGATGTGGAGAGAGGTGGGAGGGGGGGTTCAGGATGGGAACACATGTACACCCATGGCTGATTAATGTCAATGTATGGAAAAAAACCACTACAATATTGTAAAGTAATTAGCCTCCAATTAAAAGAAATAATTTTTTTTTAAAGAATTAAAAAAAAAATGGAACATTGGCCCTAGATATTTAAGGTGCATATCAAAGGAATTATTTCAAATGGGCTCAGATTCTTTTATCTTCCCAAACATAGAAAAGTGCTGAATTCATTAACTTCAGATGTCTGTTTTTTCCTTTAATTAGCAGTAATATTTTGATATTCTATTTCCTGTTTTGTTGTTGTTAATGTTTGCTTGTTCTGAAAAGCTACTATATATCCTGGCTCTTCCCTTACCTATTCTGAGCAGTCCTTCAGAGCTAAGAAGAGGTCTTCAGCCTAAATTCTCTCTGAGCCCCCTAAATAATGTTTAATTCTTAACTTTCAGATTGAGCGTTTTGTTGTTATTGTTGTTTTTGTTTTTGTTTTTTGGCAGTCAACAGGATACAAAATATAAGAAACTTTGAGTTTCCCACTATCTCATTCAACCTGCTTATGGAATATTTACCCTGACACTAGAAGAGAACTGGAGACATTTCCATGATTACTTTAGTAGATTATTTTTTTTTTTTGTAACTAAAAGTTCTATGCCAACTGAAATCATAAACACAGCCTTAATAATTAAAATTTTGCTGTTGTTTAGTCACTAAGGTGTGTCTGACTCCTTTGAGACCCCATGGACTGTAACCTATCAGGCTTCTCTGTCCATGGGATTTCCCAGGCAAGAATACTGGAGTGGGTTGCTATTTCCTTCTCCAGGCAATCTTCCCAACCTAGGGATTGAGCCCATGTCTCCTGGGTCTCCTGCATTGGCAGGCAAATTGTTTACCACTGGGTCACCTGGGAAGTCCATAATAATTAAAATACTGCTGACTCAAAAAAAAAATGCACAACGTGAGAATTGCAAGTTAAGTTTTATATGGGGCAAAATGAGGACTGCATCCCAGGAGACAGCACTTCAGATAGCTCTGAAAAACTGCTCTAAAGAGGCAGAGGAGAAGGTCAATAGATATGTGATTTTTCTTGAAGGGGAAATACTTGCACTCAGTACTTGCACATATTTTTCCAGAAGGTTTCTGCTGGTCTCCTGATGCTTGCTAGTCATGAGGAAAAGCCATCACCATGGAGGATTTTGGTACTTTTCTAGATATGAGGAGATACAAGAATTGGGTTCATAAAGTTGGCTTCTGAATATATCTTTCAGGAGGGCTTCCCTGGTAGCTCAGTTGGTAAAGAATCCACCTGCAATCCAGGAGATCATGGCTCAGTTTCTGGGTTGGGAAGATCGCTTGGAGAAGGGATAGGCCACTCATACCAATACTCTTGGGCTTCCCTGGTGATTCAGACAGTAAAGAATCTGCCTGCACTGCGGGAGATCTGAGTTCGATCCCTGGGTTGGGAACATCCCCTGGAGGATGACATGGCAACCCACTCCAGTATGGGAAATCCATACTGGATTCAGAAATCTATCCTGGAGTTGGAAATCCACTCCAACCCACTCTTACCTGGGAAACCCCTTGGACAAAGGAGCCTGCGAGCTACAGTCCATGGGGTCGCAAAGAGTCAGACATGACTGAACAACTGAGCATACAGCACAGATATATGGATATACAAGAACTAGGTTCATAAAATTGGCTCCTGAAATTATCTATTTGAAGTCACCAATCTCCCCCTTCCCCAGCACAGAGTGACTCACTTGTGCTCTCCACCCTGAACTCCTTTTGGGGGTGTTGAAGGTCAGCAGCTGCAGCAGCACATGATTTAAGTGCCCATGGCAAGTCCCAATTTGTAGTTGAAAATACCAGCCCCAGCAATTAATTAATTCATGAATTTAAAGTGTGGATTCTCACCTCAGTGATCTGAGGCCTGCAACAGCCAGGTAGTTGCCCTAGGAAAAGGGGTCATTTGGGGCTGCTTCTAGTTTTCTCACTCGGATGTTTCTTTCATCTTAATTAGCTTTGGTCCAGGATCAATTTCATTAATCTTTAAAACAGATTTTTTTTTTGTAATTTTTGTATATCATTTGCACAATTTATTGATTTCCATTCATAATTTATTATTTCCTCCTTTCTACTTATTTTAAGCTTAATTTGATCTTTCATTTCTAGCACCTTAATTTGAAATCTTAAATCCTTAGTTTCTAGTATTAGTATTTTAACTTGAAAGATTTAAAGCTAAAACATATCTTTTTTTTCTAAACATTGATCTAGATGTATGGATAAACATATAGCTAAATACATTTGTATAGATAGATATAATTTCTAATGCTATATTTATCAGTCATTTTGAATTGTTTTCTAATTTGCTTTATTATTTCTTATTGGAGCTATGGATTATTTAGAATGAACTTAATTTCCATACAATTTAAAAGCTTTAGCTACCTTTTGTATTGCTTTGAATTTAATTCAGGTATGGTCAAAGAATATATTCTGTATGGTTTAAATCCTTTAAAATGTCTAAATAGATTTGTTTTAGGGTCTTTCATACTGTCTATCTCATTTAGTTTTCCATTTATGTTAGAAAAGGCAAGTTTATTTGCATAAGCTGAGTATGGTGTTACATAGCTATATATAGATGGACAGTTAGGTCAAGCAGTTGATAATATCAGAATTTTTACAGTTTTATTCATATATGTCTCCTTATTTAGTTCCTGTAACAAGAGTGCTTAAAACTTAATTTTGCAAGCAGCTTTTTGCAGGAGGCCCCTTTGTATTGTTAAAACCTTAAACCAGGCACCTTTTACTCCACTCATCTCCAGCCCTAGCACAGCTTTCAAATGTTTTGACCACACAATACCATGCCTAATGTGTTGATTCTTCCCATAGATCAAAGAAGAATAAATGAAGAATAAGTAATTAACACGTAACCAGATCTCTTCCATAGTTTCCCCTTTAGTTATCTCATAAACAAACTGTGTGAACAAGATAGTACGTAAAGAACAAATCACAAGAATTGCAAAAGCCTACAAACAGGTCTGCACCCAGTGAGGGGTACTGGTAACTCTGAACCCCTGTCTCAATGATTAACTGAGATTTCTCCCACTTTTTCACTTTAAAAACTTTCTTGGCTGAGCAGAATCTTTGGAGGTGGTTTTTGGAGAACACTGAATCTACCATCTCCCCAGATTGTCAGTACTCATTAAAAACAATTTTCCTTTCTATCAACATTTCTTTTTCTCTTGTATTGATTTTTCCAGTGGCAAGCAGGTGGGCCAGAGTTAGGTAACAATTTTACTTCTAATTTTGTTCCATTAGTTCTGCCAATATTTTCTTTACATACATTTAATCTATGATATCAGTGAATAACAGACTGAAGAAATATTGATGAAAGTGAAAGAGGAGAGTGAAAAAGTTGGCTTGAAACTCAACATTTAAAAAAATGAAGATCAATGGCTGAGTAATATTCCATTGTGTATATGTACCACAGCTTCCTTATCCATTCATCTGCTGATGGGCATCTAGGCTGCTTCCATGTCCCAGACATCAAAAGAGACACAGATAAATAGAACAGTGTTATGGACTCTATGGGAGAGGGTGAGGGCAGGATGATATGGGAGAATGGCACTGAAGCATGTAAATTATCATATGTGAAACGAATCGCTAGTCCAGGTTCAATGCATGATACAGGGTGCTTGGGGCTGGAGCACTGGGATGACCTGGAGGGATGGGATGGGGAGGGAGGTGGAACGGGGATTCTGGAAGGGGAAAACATGTACACCCATGGTGGATTCATGTCAATGTATGGCAAAACAAATACAATATTGTAAAGTTAAAAAATAGAAAATAAACTAATTAAAAAAAAAAAACAAACGAAGATCATGGCATCAAATCTCATCACTTCATGGCAAATAGATGGGGAAACAATGGAAACAGTGTCAGACTTTATTTTGGGGCGGCTCCAAAATCACTGCAGATGGTGATTGCAGCCATGAAATTAAAAGACTCTTGCTCCGTGGAAGGAAAGCTATGAAAAAACTAGACAGTATATTAAAAAACAGAGATATTACTTTGCCAACAAAGGTCTGTCTAGTCAAAGCTATGGTTTTTCCTGTAGTCATGTATGGATATGCTGCTAAGTTGCTTCAGTCGTGTCCGACCTGTGCGACCCCATAGACGGCAGCCCACCAGGCTCCGCCGGTCCTGGGATTCTCCAGGCAAGAATACTGGAGTGGGTTGCCATTTCCTTCTCCAGTGCATGAAAGGGAAAAGTGAAAGTGAAGTCGCTCAGTCGTGTCCGACTCTTAGCGACCCCATGGACTGTAGCCTACCAGGCTTCTCCGTCCATGGGATTTTCCAGGCAAGAGTACTGGAGTGGGGTGCCATTGCCTTCTCCGGTATGGATATGAGAGTTGGACTAAAAAGAAAGCTGAGTGCCAAAGAATTGATGCTTTTGAACTGTGGTGTTGAAGTAGACTTGAGAGTCCCTTGGACTGAGAAGAGATCCTTTAAGTGCATCCTAAAGGAAATTAGTCCTGAATATTAACTGGAAGGATGGATGCTGAAGCTGAAAGTCCAATACTTTGACCACCTGATGCAAAGAACTGACTCACTGGAAAAGACCCTGATGCTGGAAAAGATTAAAGGCAAGAGGAGAAGGGGATGACAGAGGAGGAGATTGTTGGATGACATCACTGACTCTATGGGCATGAGTTTGAGCCATCTCCAGGAGTCGGTGATGGACAGGGAAGCTTGGTGTGCTGCCGTCCATGGAGTTGAAAAGAGTCGGACACAACTGAGTGACTGCACTGAACTAACTGATCAGTGAATAAACATTAAGGGTTATTATATTAATATTTTCTGAATGAATTGATACTTTATCTTTGTGAAGTTTCATTCTTTTACCCTGCTAACTTTGTCTTGAAATCTACTTTACCTGATGTTCACATAGAAGCATTCTTAGGAATAGTACTTCCGAAAGATATTTTCCATCCTTATCATTTTATTCTACATGTAATTTTATATTTAAAGCCTTTCTCTAATAATAAGCACATAGATTGGGCTTGCTTTTTAATCCAACCATACAATCTCTGTGGAGTGTTTAGTCAATTTACATTTCCATATTTATTATTGTATTTAGGATTAAGTTAATCATCTTGTTATTTTTTACCATTTGAGCCATCTGGTTTTTGTTTTATTGTTCCATTTTTCCTGCATTATACTTGATTAATCAAGCAATTTTTTAGTTTTTCATTAAGTCTACCAGATCTTCAGCTTCAATTATTTGTTTTATTTATCTAACTCTTTCCACTGTTTGGTCCTATTTTTGTCATGTATTTAACTTTTACATAAATTACAAGCAACCTGGTACATGTTATTATTTAATCATTAAGTAGACAATTTTTTATCGTAGAAAAAAATCATGTTTTGACATATTTTTACCCTTTCTGAAAATCTTAATTCCTTCCTGTAGACCTTTCAAGCTGTGATTGTTCTCTTCAGTATGAAAAAAATCTCTTTTACATTACTTGTAATGAGAGGGTACTGGTAACAAATGATCTAAGTTTTATTTAAACTAAAACTGTCTTGATTTAACCTGTATTTATATATTAAAAAAAAGAAAATTAGAAGAAAATGAAGTTCCAAATTGGTGATTTTCCTCTTAGATCTTTAAAGATGCCATTTCAGTATTTTCTAATGCAAGATATCTAAGAAGATATTCACATCTATTTCCCCTGTATATATTATATATTTTTATTCTTGATTCCATGAGGGTTTATGGTTCATTTGTTTCCCAATATTTTCACTATAGTGAGCTTAATTTATAGTTTTCTAGCTATTTCTAATGCTTGGGCTCTACTGAGCTTCCTGGAAACCAGTGGGTTAGTCTGAATTCAAATTTAAAATATTTTTGGCTTATTTCAGAATACACACATACATACATGCTAATTATGTTATTGAATGATCTGAATACCTGCTTCTATTGATTTTCTATTGATTCCAATGGTTCCAATTTCTTTGCTCCCTTGAATATTTTTTATGTTTTTATATTATATTCCATACATTGTGTCAAATAACAGTAGCAAATAAATCACAATCATTACGTCTAACAAGTAAAATTTCTTTCCTCTCCTCTACTGGGGACAGTAATGGTCACTCAGATTGCTCTAAGAATGAAACTGAACTGATTCTTGGCCTTCAGCTATAATTGTGTTCAATTTATCCATGAGCAACATCCAATTATCGGTGCTATCATCAGTTTTAGAATGTCACTATTTGAGTTAGAGAAGAGTCATTGCCTGGAGTTCTCGTGACTTGGCAGATGTTTACTCATATATACAAAGTCTTTCCATTTATGACAGGTCTGCTTCTCTGCCTAACTTTGCCCAGGCTAAAAACCCACATAAACTGTAAAAGCTGCCCAGAGCTCATTGTCTATTTATAAGGACTCTTTTTTGTCTGAAATTCAGGTTATTGAAATTCCCTGGCATGTACCATTCTTTATTAACTCTGTAGAAAAATACAATTTTAAATATTCCATATTTTTCTTATTATTACCAAGGTATTAATCATCTTTCAAGACTTTCTCCATCTTATCTAGAAGTAGAAATCCTTCTTTGGCATCTCTATTATTTCTCTTGTTTGATAACTGAAGTTTCTGGTTCTTTCCAACATTTCAGTGAAGAAAACATGATATGATGAACAGAAATTTCTATAAGGCTGATAATATCACAAAATAGCTATGCTTTCTGGTCTCAAGATACATATTTTTTTTTTTTAAATCTTCATTTTAGGCCAATCACACTGTAACTCCTATATAGAACTAATGTTTCTTCAACGTTCAGATGAAGCAGAACTTTTGGGCTTTTAATTACAACTGGTCTTGTTCATAACTTTAAATTTTTAGAGATTTGGCCATAAATTAATATTATTTTAGTTAATCCCAAATTTACCGGTCCTGCTCCATATTACCCTGTATGCATTGATGCTAATCAACTAGTTGGGGTTTTTTTCTTGTTGTTGTTGTTGTTGTTTTGTTTGTTTAGTCACTAAACATGGCTCCTCTCTCCATGGGATTTCCCAGGAAGAATATTGCAGCGAGTTGCCATTTTCTTCTCCAGGGACTCTTTTGACCCAGGGATTGAACCCAGGTCTCCTGCACTGCAGGTGGATTCTTAACTATTGAGCCAGTTGAGAAGCCCAATCAACAAATACACAACATATACTCTATTTATGGAAAAATATATTATTTTACCTCTCTTTACCTATTCTTCCATTCTTTGAGTTTAAGTATGCTTTAAAAATCTTTATGGTAAAATTAGTATAATTTGTAACTTTGTAGGATGATGCTATTACTGGAAAAAGGAGGTTTTAGCATTTGAAAATATTTCTGCCTTGTTTCTTTGCTGACTTAGCTACATGGAATGTGGAAGAATTTGGAGCATGGAACTATTTGACAAACTATTTGACAAATAATGAAAAACTTTTCTTTCTAATACTTGACTGTATAAACTATATATTCTGTTTAACACATACCACAGATAAAAACAAGTAAATAGCCTACATAAAAAGTAAATAAATGTATTTATGATCCAGTAAAAAGTTAAGAACCTGTGAAGACCAAACACGTTCACCATATGTATGCCTTGAAACTTGGCATTAGATTAAGCAGAAGAAATATTCACAGTCAATTTATAAACATAAATTCACATGATTTGTGTGTGTTAAGAATCCCAAGCTACAATATAAATGCAAAACTCTTTTACAATCATAGTCTTAGGATTATTTCCACAGAAATAATTTCAAAAATCATGAGCATACAGTTTCAAATCAAAACAAACAAAAAAATACACATACACATTTACAATAGATCATTAATGAGATCCAGAAACATGAAATGAAAACAAAATCAGATGAATAAATATTGTAGGTATCTGAACTACTAGATTTAGTATATATAATAAATATGTGTAAAATACTTTAAAATAAATGAGGTTAAAATAATTAGTGGGTTTCCCAAGTGGCACTAGAGGTAAAGAATCTGCCTGCAATGCAGGAGACACAGCAAATGTGAATTTCATCCCTGGGTCTGGAATATTCCCTGGAGGAGGGCATGGAAACCCACCCCAGTATTCTTGCCTGTAGAATCTCATGGACAGAGGAGCCTGGAGGGCTATCACCCATAGTATCACAAAGAGACGAACATGACTGAAGTGACTTAGCATGCACATAAAATGATTAGTAACAGGCAAGAAACTTAAAAAATAAATGGTTACATCAAAGTGAGACAAAGCATGTATCTGAAGAAGTTACTCGGAATTTAATATTAAAAGATAAATAAATGAGAAATGCAGAAGATTTAAAGTATATTTCCAGAAGTAGTGAAGAGAGAAGAAATATGAAGGATCCAATATTTCAGGTACTTGAAAAAATCAGAAACAGAAACTAGGGAAAATTCAACCCATGCAAGGAAAGAAACACACTGGATCATGTTAATATATTAATTCAGTTTCCACCGTAAGGGAGCTACTTAGCCTAAGGCATACAGAAAACAAAGTTTAATAAGAAAGACGTAGTCTTATTGATGAGGGAGATCAGAAGTCAGAATTTCAGCCTGCCAAAAACTAAAAAGGAGCTTATGTTCAATCAAAGTAGGAACCAAAGAGTAAGATCTTTCAAATTTACGTGCACACTACGTTCAGTTTGAACTAAGAATAAAGCGAGAGTTCCACTCAGGGGGAAAAAAAAAGGATAAATGATTTTAAAGTTGTGAAATGAGTTAAGCAGCTACTTAACACTGAGAATCCAGATTTTAGAGTTCAATTCTTGAGACGTTAAAGGAGTTTGACTTAATAATTCCATTAAACTCTGGATACAGCCACAATTTAGCAATAAGAACCATATTCTAAGACTTAAGTTTTCGCCCTAGAAATATGAGCAAAGTTGAAATCTATCCACTCTAGGAAAATTTAAAACCAAGCTTCTGCAAGGTCAAGGTTAGCTTTAAGTAATTTAATGCAATTCAACATTCTACAGACAGTTAATAGAATCCAGAATTGCAGGATATATCATCTGTAATGTCCAATACACAGCAAAAAGATACTAGATATTTTTTAAAAAGTAAAATAATAATGTATAGTTAAAAAAAATCAGTAGAAACAGACTAACAGATAATCCAGATGGTATAATTAACACACACAGACTTTAAAGTGATTATAATAAATAAAGAATCTCCAGGAAAAATGAAAAACAAAATGGGTTGAGGACTTGGGGAAATTAGAGGAAGATACAAAGTCTCTTAAATCAAAAGAAAATTCTAAAACTAACAACTGCACCATCTAAAATTAACATTAATTGTATGGGACTATCAGTATTGCCAACAATAGAAGAAAAAATAAGTGAATTTGGAGATAAGTTAATATTAATTATCCCAAACTCAATTGATTAAAAGTAAACAAAGCTCGGTGATCTGTGGGTATCAAGTGGGCAATCATATATGAAATTAGGATTCCAGAAGGAAATGAGAGACAAAAGTGAGGTTGAAAAATCCAGAGATATTGGATGAAATTTTCCAAATTGGATTAAAAATATCAAACTGGTCCAAGAATCTCAGCAAACTTTAAACAGAATAAACATAGTGAAAACCAGACAAAGATATGTCACAGTTGGACTACCAAACGTTAATTATAAAGAGAAAAATCTTAACAATGTCAAATAAAAGGAGAATTATAAACTAGTAAATAACAATGATAGTTGAAGTTTTGATCATACACAGTGGTACACATATAGTAAGACAATTTGAAATTTTAAAATGAAATTTTTAAACATGATCAGCACATGAGATGGTTGGATGGCATCACCGACTCAATGGACGTGAGTTTGAGTAAGCTCCGGGAGTTGGTGATGGGCCTGGCGTGCTGCAGTGCAAGGGTTCGCAAAGATCAGACATGACTGAACTGAAACATGATATTCTATTATAACTACACTAAAAGTTAATTTAAAAGCAAATTCCAGAACTAGGAATATAAATGATCATTGCTAGGATATCTCTGTAACAACTAACACAGTTGGTCTTCCATATTCGTGGTTTCCGAATCTGCATCTGCAACTAACTGTGGTCTGAAAATATCCAGAAAAAGACAGTTCTAAAGAGTCAAACTTGAATTTGATGCACACTGGCAACTATTTATGTAACATTTATATCACATTATGTAAGTAATCAAGAGATGATCTAAAGTATGCAGAAGGATGTGGGTAGGTTGTATGCAAATTTAATGCCATTTTATATAATGAACTTAAGCATATACAGATTTTGGCGTCCATGGGCTTATCCCAGGACCAATTCCCTTGCAGATACTGAGGGAATCCTATACTTTATTGGCAGGTTAAGGTCATGTTTAGAATTTAAACCTTTCAACATAACATATAATGGAAAGCTAATTCACACTACTTTATATGCTTTGTAATATAAAATATTATGAAATATATATATATGTTATGAAATATATATATGTATATAAAAGATACAGTTTGGTTAGGTGAAGTTTAATTTTAAAGTATAATATCCCTATTAAACTAGAAAGGCATGATCTTGGTTTTAAGTATTATCTAATCTATAAAGCAGTTATCATTGGACAAATTATGCAGGTAATTGGAATGACTTTAGATACAATAAGAATACTCAATATTTCCATCCTTATTTGGTAGATGAAATGGTAATATGCCCATTAAATTTTTATAATATGCTAAACTTAAAATTGCAAAGGCTTTATAATGGGAAATGATGCTATTTAAAACTCAATAAGTGGTCCATTATAAATTAGGATAATTATGGAATTCATAAAGGTATAAGTCAGAATATATGCTTTCTCTTGATCTCAAGCAAATAATTTTTTGTGGTGAGACATAAATACCTCAACATAATTGGAAGTGCCATCTGTGCATATAAAAAAATGAAATAATAGTGAGTATTAACCAACAAAAAATGTAAACTATTACCAATATACACTGGTCTTTTTTATTCAGATATCTTTTCAGAATCATATTTTGTCAAATAAAAATATACATAATGTATATGTGGAAACAACAATGCAAAATATTAAATATTCAAAATGTGACTACACATTCATTAAAAAATTTAATGGAACTAAGACTATTTAATACTGCATAAATATCTTAAATATTCCAAGAATCACTTTCAACTTTACATGGCTATTTTGAAAAACAGAAAATTATTCAATAGAGGTTTGGGTTACACACAGTAAGTAACATTCTGGTAATAATAGATGTAGAAATTGTTGCCCTGAATACTTAACATCCTTCATGTGACACAGTCCTAAGTAAATTTAAATAGATTAGCTTATTTAATTACTAGAATATTGCTATAAAACATACGATACCATTTTTTTTTCATTTAATAGATGAGAAGATGTAATTAGAGAAAGGTTATGAATCTTGCCCAAGATCACAGTGAGTAAGTGGCAGACTGAATCTAGACACAGGCAGGGAACCATTGTGGAGTGCAAATACAATGCTTGATTTTTCCTCCAATTATAACAACATTTACCTGAGTGCATTATACTTTTGAGCTTCCCCGGAGGCAGTAGTGGTAAAGAATCCATCTTCCAAAGCAGGAGACTTAAGAGACATGGGTTTGATCCCTGGGTTGGAAAGATCCCCTGGAGGAGGACCTGAAAAACCACTCCAGCATTCTTGCCTGGAGAATCTGGGGACAGAGGAGCCTGGTGGGCTACAATCCATAGGGTCGCAAAGAGTTGGATGTGATTAGTAGCGGCAGCATTATACTTTAATCTTTTAAAAAAACAATGAATTGAATTACGTTCTCTCACACGCTTCTCAAATGCTTATGATTACACTGAAAAATATGAAGCATAGTTCAACTTAGAATAATTTAGTAAATGTTTTCTCTGCCCAAGGAAATGTGTGATTTGATCTAGTATTTTTTCTTCATCTTGTGTTACCCTTCTATCTTATATATCAGAAGGTAAACAAAACCCAAATAGAAGTATTGAATAGGACAGCTTTTGTTTAGAGCCTGTAGAGTCTTTATAACGTCATTCCCACTTTTTTGCATAAGTAGTGCATTCCTGAGGAAATACTTGTTAAGCATAGGTTAAAAACAAAAGTTCCAGGAAGTTTGAAAACATTACAAATTTTTAAAGTAAAACAATTTGGATTTCGGTCTACATAAGTGTTATCTACTTTACATGTGAGATAATCACAAGCTTAACATAAGGCAGCATACAAAATTATTTTTAGAGCTCAGTCCTTGTCTTAGTCAGTATGGGCTGCTATGATAGAATATCATAGACTGTGTGACATAAATAAAATGTCTTTCTCATCACTGTTCTGAAGAACAGTGGAACTGGGAACTCCAACATCAAGGTACTGCCAGACATGGTGTGTGATGAGAACATACCTCCAGGTTTGAGCATGGCTTTCTTTTAGCTGTATCTTCACATGGCCAAGAGAAAAAGCATCGGTCATGTCTCTTAACAGGATACAAATTTTGCTCACCAGAGTTCCATCTTCATGATCTACAACTGACCCTTGAACAGCTAAGGGGTTAGGGGTTTTGACCCTTTCCGCGTTGGAAAAGCTGAGTATAGCTTTACAGCAGGCCTTCCATATGGTTCTGCATCCTCAGACTCAACCAATCACACATGTGTAGCACCGTATGTATTTATTTTTAAAACAAACAAAAAAAAGACTTGTATTTTTGTTGTTGTTGTTGTTTATTTACAACTGCTGAGTTGTCCAAGGTCAGCTACAATTATCTCCTAAAGGTTCTGCCTCCTAATACCATGACATTGGAGATTAGGATATCAACATATGAATACGAGTGTTAGTTGCTCAGTCATATCCAACTCTTTGCGACACTATGGACTGTAGCTTGCCAGGCCCTTCTGTCCGAGGAATTCTCCAGGCAAGAATACTGGAGTGGATAGCCATCCCCTTCTCCAGGGGATCATCCTGACCCAGAGACTGAACCTGAGTCTCTGCATTGAGGGCAGATTCTTTACTGTCTTAGCCACTAGGGAAGCCCAGTGAATAGGGGAGGCATAAACATTCTTTTGGTAACCGATCTGTAACTAATCCCTAATTCATCCAATATTGAATATGAGTATGGGCAATTTTCTAATTCTATATCCTGTTTTTTTCATGTATAAATTGGGAATGACACTAATATATGCTTGATAGTTTTCTTGGGAAGATAAAGAAAAATAGATGTAATTCTTTGGCAAATAATGAAGAATAATAGAACATTTCATTATTATTTTACAAACATTATGGTCAGAAATCAATATAGACATTAAAATATTCTTTATATGCAAATAAATTTTGTGGCTAGTGGGACTGAGATATTTACCATGAAGGAAATTAATTTCTTGACATTTATATCATAAGAAAGGAGGATGGCAGTCTATAAATTTTGTTTTCCTCAATAGTTCCGAACTTACAAGTTTTGTTAATTTTCTTCACAATGAATGAGTTAGAAGCACATGGAGTCATTTAGGTAGGGGTTTATTTGCTTATCCTGTGGCAGATTGAAAATGGCTTTGAGCTATGTCCACTCAGGCAAACTTCATCTTCTAATAATTGCACAAATAACTCTACTGAGCTGAAGAAACTGATGGCCAATATAATCTTTTCTAATAGTCTGTGCCCATGTGATTATTCAAAGGCATTACTCAACAGTTCAACTGCTAATGTACAAATCAGAAGATACAAAGGTATAACCTACCATACATATGTCTATTCAAACATCAAGCAAATGAGAGTTCAGATCACTCTGTAAGAAAATATACAAGAGATTTTATGCTTGCTGTATCATTGTAGTCTTATCATTTGGCATTTCCTTGGATGTAGAGGCCACACTTTGTCTTTATTTTGACTACATTTTAGCAGCACTGTAAGTGTCTTCTCAGTTAAAGAATGAATAAATTAATGTACACTTTTCCCAGTGGATATTTTGAAGTTTTGGGTTTTGTTTTGTTTTGTTTTAATTTTAAATGAAAAAAAAAAACCAAACAGGATAATGTGCAGGAATATAAAGTAATATCTATTATATATATTCTGATTTAACTCTAATTCTAGATTTTCTGAGAGAAAGAGTTTTATTTCTGAATTTAAATAGAAATAACCAATTCACAATATTTCTTCAAGGGACTTAAGATTAGTTTGAAAGTAATTGCTTAACATAATTTCATACTTGATATAACTTACATTCTCCTAAGAAGCTCCCTGGCTCCTTTTGTTGTTATTTAAGTATTGACCCTCACCTTATTACACTGATTCTTTCATGATCATTGCTTGTGTTTAACAGATCTCATAGAAAGTAGGAAGAGTCCAGTTTTATGCTGAAAAAAAAATAGTGGATTAAGTAACTCCACATTCAAGGAATACAACTAGTTAACAACCTTGATCTCCTACCCACAATAGTGTAGTGTCCATTTGTCAGAATTACTAGGGGAATTCAATTCTTTACTCTCAAAAAGGTGACTGACAAAACATCAGGCACTTAATGTGGAGATGAAAACAAGTAAGAGAGGGAAAGGAGAATGAGAGTAGAGAATAAAGCAGTATCTTATGTTTGTATGTTAGGAAAACAAAAGAAGGTTACAATACATGTCTATCGGACCCAACTGTTCCTAAGTATTTATTTCCTTAAAATTTTTGTCTTTTCCACTTATTGTCACATTTTTGATGAATGTGTGTAGCTTTATAAATAAGTAAAATTCAGTGCATGAGCTCTCAACATAAAATAGTGAGCAAATGCATTCAAATCTTGTCCTTGCTCATGAAGCCTTCAAACTCAGAGGTTACATTTGCCAGAAAAAAGAGGAACAGACTGTAATTGCTTTTCAACAATGAAATAAAATGTTTCCTCTCTAGGACATTTCAGTTCTGTGTGTTGGTGCACAGTGGGCAGAGGTGACACCATTGTTAAGCTGCTAACTACTGTTAGAAAAGGTTTCCTAGGCTTAAAAGTATAATAAGTCAGTCAAAAAACATTATTTGTGGTGAGTTACCACTAGTATTAAAGTTGATGTGTCTCCTAGGTTTAATGTTGCATTAACTTCATCTCACGTTAACTGCAAAGTCATTACTGAATTATGGGTCCACAATATCCTCTTTTTTGCCAGCATTTATTTGTAAGATTCTTCTGATTGCATCAAATTTCCTGTGCTGCCTTCCAATAATGACACGTTTCAGCTGTGAGAACTTATTAGGAAATATATGATGCTTGCAGTTTTGCAGAAGTTGATTCCCCCCTGTGGAATAATCTCTATTCTAATTTGACTGTAAAATTCCCATAAATTATTTCAATCTCATTTTAGACCAGGACATATTTCATTGATTGGTAATAGCCTTAAATTACTTTATATTGTGATTGTAATGTTTTCTTGTCAAATAGCAGGAAACAGTAAATTATAGAGTAATTTAACAGGTGGAAATATACAGAAGCAAGGATTGTTAGAAACAAAGATAAACCATTAGAACAAATTGTAGTCTGCACATACCTAATCAGTTCTTTCATGTCTATGCATTAAGAAATCAGTTCTTTCTTCCACAAAGTTTAATTGATTTGGAATTCTGAACTAGTATGCAAAATAAAACCTATGTGTTTGGGAACCATGGAATCATAAAATTAGAACGCAACACAATATACTTGATGGCATTTATTTGGGGATGAGAATGCTTTCATTTTAATGCCACAAATGCTATATTGAAGGACCAGTACTAATCTGTAAACCAGTAAATATCCCTTGGCCTTAAATAATTTTTTTCCACCACACACACAGTCAAGATAACATCATCACTCTTGATAAAAAGAAGTGGATTGTACACAAGGAATATAATTGTGCTGAGAACACTGTAAGCATAGGGCTTTTGTGGAATTTCTGTGCACTTCAGATGGAAGCCCTAAGGGATTTCTAGTTGGCTCTAATCACAAGTGAAAATTTATGAAAATCAGTTTTCTTTCATGGAAAGGCTGAATCTGCAAAACCTTCCAGGCATCTGAGTGGCACTGTTATTTAATCTAGCGTGAGTACTCTATTTCTAAATCTAAATGAGATCCGCTTTAATGTCCTTAGAAGATACTCTGACTTTTCCAGAATCCAGGGACATACAAGAAAACATAGTTTTAGAGATTTTCCACAACTATTTAGTCATGGACTTGTATTTTGAAAATTTTTAAATTATTAAAATTTACTAAATCGATGGAATTAAATTGGCAATAGTTGGTTCCTATACAACCAAATCAATGAAGAAATGTAAAAATTCAAAACAATATGCCAAATACTAAAGTATACAAAAGTATGTTTCATTTCAGAAAATGTTGAATGCTTGTATAAATGAAAATACGTGAATGTGTATGTGTGACTGTATTTGTGCTTTCTATATTTAAGTAAAATCTAAACTCTTCACTTAAATTTACCATTATATTTTGACCACTAGAATAGTATATATTGGCATTAAGTTCAATTAAAATAAATGCACGTTTATACAACTTTATGAGCCAAAAAGGCCTCGATTCCATTCCCAGTTCTAGTAAATACTCTTTGCATAGTTTATTTATGGAATCTTTTCTACATAAATATAAAATGGACAGGATAGTACCTAATTTGAATTATCTTTTGGAGATTAAATACAATGTTTAAAGATGTCTTAAATTTGTCCTGAAACAAATAAATAATGCCATAGATTGTTTAGCATAGGCAGGATGCTCAATAAATTTTAACTAAATTTTAAATTTGATTTCACTGAATCCAAGCTATCAACTTGTAAGACACACTTTATATTCCATTTTTTAAAAGCAAGTAAATACTGATTTTAATATATAAAAGTAGTTCAACATGGCATATGTTTTGAACTAATTAACTTCTACTTGCTTTGAAATGCCTCCCCTCTATTCTGAGGTACTGGAAATTTCTTACTAATTCATTTATTTCATTTCAATAACAAAATATGCACAGTTTCAAGTTCTTGTATCTCCCTCTTTTGGGTGTCATAAATCACTCTGTAATTGACTTGTTTCATTAATAAAATGTATCATCTTCTATTATTTTCCATGACTGTATGCATTCTCAAAAACTTTTTGTTTCAATGCAGATTCAGTGAATAGACTCTTTTCATTTTTTAAATAATTCTTTGAATAATTTTAATGGAAATTACACTCAACATCACAAATGCCAAAAATGCATGCAAGCCAATAGCATTGGCTACAGTATGAACTCTCTGACCAAACTGATGCCTGCATAGATGGTATTTAAGTCATGAGTATCTTCTGGTCAATAGAAAATATACAATATTGTTAATGGTAAGTTGCAATTCAGTTCTGAAGACAATAAAATGTTAAGTATATTGCATCTTAGAATGAATGACATATAGGATTATTACTCACAGGACATTTAACACCTGTTGAGTTTGTATTATATTCCAAATATTCTTCTTAGAACTCTGCATGGCCCTAAGGGTAGACAAAAGAAAGATACAGATACTGTGACCTAGAGAGATCAATTAAAATGTTGTCATGGCTGTAGCAACACATTCTAATCTCTTTTTGAGCTCAAGCGTACCTCCGACTCAGTATATCTCCCAGTGGACTTACCACTGATTTCTATAATTGAGTCTCACTGTTGGTTCTGACTATGGATCTTTTAATGAAAGAACTTTTAAATAGGATAATTTATTTTAGTTTAGTGTGAATAGTTTCTCCCATATAGCTGATGTGATGAAATACCCCCTTGAGAAGAAGCAATCTAGCTCTTAAAATATCTAATCAAAACCGGGTAGATATAGAACAGTTAGAGCTTCCATTAATCCAGCTATTCAAAAAATACTAACAGTCTTAAAAGTGAAGTCTTAAAACAAAAGTCTTATTGTTTGACATTAATAGACAATAGATCAGAAGGGACATGTTATAGATTATGAGATGTAATTTACTTAAGGAAAGGTCTGAGTCATATGGAAGTGGTATGAAGTCTATAAAGTTTGTGCTAATGAAATATTACAGAAGAGAACAAAAAATTTATGGAAACCTAATGAAATGCTATGTTGATGACAACAACAACAAAAAGATATAAATGAAGGGATAAATAACTATGGGAATATCAAAGAGAGGTATTAGATGAAAATAATTACCAAACTGAAATAATTGTGAATGATCAAAACAATGAAAAAGTAGTTTCTTCTTTTAAGTAGTACAGTGATTTGAGTGTTATTTGTATGGCATTATATTTCTCTTTCCATAAGAATATTTCATATCAAAATTTAAAAGTTATTATATATTTATCCATTTCTATAACCATGCATGGGACAAGTCACATGTTTGAGAGAACACATTTTGAATAAGTGAAATAGAGAGCAAGTGTATATCTATCTTTCAGGATTTTACATTGGGACTTCTCATCTGTAATACCTGAGAGGACCATATAATCAACTAGCAGTTTTCTGAAAACTCCTGTAGAAATAAATATATGTCCTAGAAATAACTCTTTCTCTTTTTTCAAAGGCAAGTTTCAAAATATCAAGTTAGAAGTCTTGACCTGTACCTTTTACCAATGTCAGACAAATACCATCATTTTTATGTGCTGTGATCAGTAATTTATTTTCTGACTGCAAAAGTTGGGAGTGTTCATAATTAAAAATTGGAAAATATTGATGTTGTAAGGAGGAGAAATTTCTAGTTTTGCCTCTGGGTATGGGATTACAATGAGCTATTGACATGAAACAAATCATTAAGCAGCATCATGAAAGATATAACCTTGAGCACTTCCCTTAAAGTCTGAGATTTTTCTCTTTTAAAATTACACTGACTTGAGGGACTGGTTTCCCAGGATACAAAAAGACCTTAATCCACTAGACCACTAGAACATTTATTCCTACACTTCTATGTGTCCAGTAGGTATTTCTCCAATTGGCTAGCCCACAATATCCATAGAACATAGATATATTTCATTCTGTTATTACCTCTGTAACTGAAATAAGCAAAGCTACTTTTGGTTTTCCATATTTAGCAGCCAAACTAAACTTTAAAAGCCCTTCAGGAGAATTTTGCCAACTACTTTCCCTTCAAGCCCTAACAATCACATCATCTACTTGATTCATAAATTTTATCTCTTCACTGAGAGTCTGTCCCTGATGCTTCAGCACTTTTATTGCCTTGAAAAGATAGGTTACCTCTCAGAGCCATCATGAGAGCATAGCTTGAATATTTTTTTTTAACAAAATTAATATCACAAAATAATTTGAACTTCAGTGAGTTATAGCAAAACTCCAAATGTCTTTTATAGTGTATTTTCTCATTTTTGCTTCCATTTTGACTTAGAAGTTTACTTGGTGTATTTTAATGATTGAGTTCTGGCTGAGAGATTTAATTCTCTGATTTTGAGGTAGGAGATAGATGGGCCCCTGGGCTGAACACCTGGTATATGTCCAGTGTAGTAAAATTCAAGCTTTGTTGTCACTCAGACACTGCAAGGACAAAGCTAGTGGAAAAAGCTGAGCCTTGCTAAAGAGATAGGAGTAGGAAATGGCAACCCACTCCAGTATTCTTGTCTAGAGAATCTCATGGACAGAGGAGCCTGGTGGGCTGCTGTCCATAGTGTTACACAGAGTCGGACACAGCTGAAGTGACTTAGTATGCATGCATGCATTGGAGAAGGAAATGGCAACCCATTCCAGTTTTCTTGCCTGGAGAATCCCGGGCACAGAGGAGGCTGGTGGGCTGCCATCCATGGGGTCACACAGAGTCAGACACAACTGAAGCTACTTCGCAGCAGCAGCAGCTAAAGAGATAAGGTCCTGAGGTCAAGGAAGACTTCTCTACCTGCACACATGCAGGAAGGCTTCTTGAGGGTCAAAAAGGGAGAGGGCCCCACTGCATAATAGTTGTAGACATGCACCCATAGACCTCTATAGTGGGATCCATCATAAAAAAAATTGCACATACATCTATGGGAGCATCCAAGAATCAGTCAGGTGTGGAGAAAGAAACAAGATAATTGACCAAATGTAAATAAAGTCCCAGATGGACTGTCCTATAAAAGTAATGTAAATCATTTCTTCACTGCACCCCTCATTATTTAGGACACCCACACTCCTCTTGGGGTGTGGCTCTCTGCCTAGTTTCTGACTTACTGCACTCTTCCTCATTAGAGAGGAGGTTCATACCTTTCTCTCTGGTGGGTATCTCTGCCCTGCTTCTGCCTTAAATAATCAACCTGTTTTTCTGCGTGCTCTCCCATATATTATGCTGTATCTCTAATAATAAACTTTGTACCTGCTTTTATAGTTTTTCCTCCTGGAAATATTCTTGCTTTCAAATGGAGGAAAGAGCCAGGACACTTTGCTTCTAGCCTTGAGGCCCTGGTGATTTAGTGGCTAGGATTCTTGGCTTTCATCCGGGTTACCCAGGATCAGTTTCTGGGCAAAAAAAGCTAAGATCTGTCTTCATGACTACTCATTGCTTTTCTTCCAAGATCAGTTTGACACAGAATAAAGTTCTTACCCTAACCAAGTATCAGTGTAGGAGTTAATTTAGCAGATTTGACTTAATGATCGCATATAAAAAGTCAACCTGTAGCCCGAAATGTAAATTTTGACATATATTTTAAACTTTTTTGGCATAGAAAATTGATGTGTGAGAATATAGAAACCAGAGTTTCCAGGAGAACTAGAAAAGACAAATCTATTTCGGGGGAAATGATGAATTTAAATACATTTGCCCAAATAAATACTTTTGAATGATGGCAAGAAACATAAAATGTTGCACTACTTTAAAAATAACCCATAAATTTGTAGACTAAGTAATAAACACCTAGAAAAAACTTCAGTTAAATATGTAGGTGTATTGAATGAATGACACTGGTCATCAGAATATTTCAAAATTTTCTTAGAAATCATGTATTTAAACACTTGAAAGTGAAAGTGAAAGTCACTCAGTTGTGTCCGACTCAGTACAACCTCATGAACTCTACAGTCCATGGAATTCTCCAGGCCTGAATACTGGAGTGCGTAGCCGTTCCCTTCCCATTCCCTTCTCCAGGGATTTTCCCAACCCAGGGATCAAACCCAGGTCTCCCACATTGCAGGTGGATTCGTTACCAGCTGAGCCACAAGGGAAGCCCAAGAATACTAGAATGGGTAGCCTATCTTTTCTCCAGCAGATCTTCCCAATCCAGGAATTGAACCGGGGTCTCCTGCATTGCAAGTGGATTCTTTACCAACTGAGCTATGAGGGACGCCCATTTAAACACTTGGAAAATGCCAAAAACATTGTTCATATTCCTTACAAATAGATTTTGAGTAAATTTAACAGATAAGGATTTCATTTATACTTTCCTGAAGGAAACAATTAAAGAGTTTAGAGATTTATAAAACTTTAAATGGAAAATTTATTTCAAATCATTACATGTGTCAGCAATTGCTCAAGAATCTAATATGCATTTTAAAATTCTCATTATATGGAATAGGAAAGGGATTGCTGATTATCCAAAGTCTTTTAAAAAATCTTTTCTTTCAGTGGTGTAGTTACATCCAGTACACTTGGTCTGACACATTTCTATTCTTCCCTTGACTTTCTTGCTTTAGTGAAACCTGATTCTCTCTGAGGACACTGGTTTCTCTTTGCTCTTAGTCTTGACAGATATTTCTCCCACAGCCTCTATACCATTGTACTAGCTTTTCATTCAAACCATCTCCCTTCCTTCTCTCTAAAAACCTTCAGCTCCAATCTAACATAATCAACCTCCTCACATCAGTTCAGTTCAGTTCAGTTGCTCAGTCGTCTGACTGTTTGTGATTCCATAGACTGCAGAGTGCCAGGCCTCCCTGTCCATCAACAACTCCCAGAGCTTGCTCAAACTAATGTCCATCGAATCGGTGATGCCATCCAACTGTCTCATCCTCTGTTGTCCCCTTCGCCTCCTGCCCTCAATCTTTCCCAGCATCAGGGTCCTGTCTAATGAGTCAGTTCTTCGATTCAGGTGGCCAAACTATTAGAGCTTCAGCTTCAGCAACAGTCCCTCCTATGAATATTCAGGACTGAGTTCCTTTAGGATTGACTGATTGGATCTCCTTGCTGTCCAAGGCACACTCAAGAGTCTTCTCAAACACCACAGTTCAAAAACATCAATTTTTCGGCACTCAGCCTTCTTTATGGTCCAGCTCTCACATCCATACATGACTACTGGGGGGAAAAATAGCTTTGACTCGGAGGTCCTTTGTTTGCAAAGTAATGTCTCTGCTTTTTAATATGCTCTATAGGTTGGTCATAGCTTTTCTTCCAAGGAGCAAGAGTCTTTTAATTTCATGGCTGTAGTCACTATTTGCAGTGATTTGGGATACCAAGAAAATAAAGTCTGTCACTGTTTACATTGTTTTCCCATCCATTTGCGATGAAGTGATTGGACTGGGTGCCATGATCTTAGTTTTTTGAATGTTGAGTTTTAAGCAAGCATTTTCATTCTCCTCTTTCACTGTCATCAAGGGGCTCTTCAGCTTCTCTTCACTTTCTGATATAAGGGTGATGTCATCTATATATCTAAAGTTATTGATATTTCTCCTGGCAATGTTGATTCCAGCTAGTGCTTCATCCAGCCCAGCATTTCGCATGATGTACTCTGCCTCGAAAAGTAAATAAGCAGGGTGACAATATACCACACAGCCTTGATCTACTCCTTTCCTAATGTGGAACCAGTCCATTGTTCCATGTCAGTTTCTAACTGTTGCTTCTTGACCTGCATACAGATTTCTCGGAGGCAGGTGAGATGGTCTGGCATTCCCATCTCATCAAGAATTTTCCACAATTTGCTGTGATCCACACATTCAAAGGCTTTGGCATAGTCAATAAAGCAGATGTTTTTCTGGAATTCTCTTGCATTGCCTATGATCCAACGGATGTTGGCAATTTGATCTCTGGTTCCTCTGCCTTTTCTAAATCCAGCTTGAACATCTGGGAGTTCTCAGTTCATGGACTGTTAAAGCCTGGTTTGGAGAATTTGGAACATTACTTTGCAAGCGTGTGGGATGACTGTATGGTAATTTGAACATTCTTGGGCATTGTTTTCTTTGGGATTGGAATGAAAACTGACTTTTTCCAGTCCTGTTGCCACTGCTGAGTTTTCCAAATTTGCTGGTATATTGAGTGCAGCACTTTCACAGCACCATTTTTTTAGGACTTGAAATAGCTCAGCTGGAATTCCATCACTTCCACTAGCTTTGTTCGTAGTGTTGCTTCCTAAGGCCCACTTGACTTCAGACTCCAGGATATCTGGCTCTAGGTGAATGATTACACCATTGTGATTATCTGGGTCATGAAGACCTTTTTTGTATAGTTCTTCTGTGTATCCTTGCCACCTCTTCTTAATATCTTCTGATTCTGTTAGGTCCATACCGTTTCTGTCCTTTATTGTGCCCATCTTTGCATGGAATATTCCCTTGATATCTCTAATGTTCTTTAAGAGATCTCCAGACTTTCCCATTCTATTGTTTTCCTCCATTTTTTTTTTTTTTTTTGTATTGATCACTTAGGAAGGCTTTCTCATCTCTCCTTGCTATTCTTTGGATCTCTGCATTCAGATGGGTATATTTTTCCTCTTCTCCTTTGCCTTTAGCTTCTCTTCTTTTCTCAACTATTTGTAAGGCCTCCTCAGACAGCCATTTTGTCTTTTTTGCATTTCTGTTTCTTGGACATGGTCTTGATCACTGCCTCCTATACAATGTCACAAATCTTCATCCATAGTTCTTCAGGCACTCTGTCCATCAGATCTAATCCCTTGAATCTGTCTGTCACTTCCACTGTATAATTGTAAGGGATTTGATTTAGGTCATACCTGAATAGTCTAGTGTTTTCCCTACTTTCTTCAATTTTAGTCTGATTTTGGCAATAAGGAGTTCGTGATCTGAGCCTGGTATCTGTGAACCTACTCCCAGTTCTCAATTACGTAAATTCCTGACATTCCATTGTCTTTCTTGGTGCTTCAAATAAACAAACAGATGACGCCTTCCATACTTTAACTTCTCAATTCCTTCAAATTTGTTCCTTCATTTACTTATTTTTTAACCCTTCCTCAGCTTCTGCTCCCCAAGGTCATATCCTAGAACTCCTCATTAATGATAACCACACCTGTTTCAAAAAGCGAATTCCACACATCTCAGAGACCATCAGCTTCCAATCTTTCAAGACAATTCATTTGAACCTGTTTCCAGCACTTTTCATTCAAGCTAAGCACATTAATTAATTTTTCAACCATTCCTCTTCCCTCTTTGTACTGTTTCTGGACTTCACAGGTGGCACTAGAGGTAAAGAACCCACCTGTCAATGAAGGAGATGCAAGAGACATGGGTTTGATCCCTGGTCAAAAAAATCCCATGGAGAAGGGCATAGCAACCCACTCCAGTATTTTTGCCTGAAGAATACCATGGACAGAGGAGCCTGATGAGCCACAGTGCATAGGATCACAAAGAGTTGGACACGACTGAAGGGGCTTATCACACACACACTTATACTGAACTAAGCTGAATTTGGATGGCATCACTGACTCGATGGACTTGAATTTGAGCAAGCTTTGGGAGTTGGTGATGGGCAGGGAAGCCTGGCATGCTGCAAACCATGGGGTCACAAAGAGTTGGACATGAGTGAGTGACTGAACTGAACTGAAGTTGAATTTAATACTAATCATTATAATCATTCCCTTATACATACCCTAAATTCTTTTTCCTCTTGGCTATTCTCAGTTGACAAAGCCACATCCAAATAATTTAATGCTTGAACTACTCCACATCTATACCTAGGCAGATGAATATGGCTGCAACCACATAAGTGACTTCACTTTACATTTATCAGTTAACCCTTAAATAAATCATAGTTCTGCCATCCATTCACGCTAAATATCTCTCTCAGGCATTCCTTTCATTTTCTATGATGTGCATGCATGGGGGCTCATTTGCTTCAGTCCTGTCTGACTCTTTGCCACCCTGTGGACCATAGCCTACCAGGTTCTTTTGTCAATGGGATTTTCCAGGCAAGAATACTGGAGTGGGTTGCCATGCCCTCTTCCAGGGGATATTCCTGACCCAGGGATCAAATCTGTGTTTCATGTCTCCTGAATTGACAGGAGGGTTCTTTACCACTAGCACCACCTGGGAAGCCCAATTTTCTATGACAACAGTTACTAAATGTTTTCGTAAAGGTTCAGATAATAAATATTTTTGGCTTTCAGGCCATACATATTCTTTTGCAACTACTCAATCCTGCCATTGTAGCTTGACAGACTCAAACGCAATACATAAAGAAACGGGTGAGGCTACATTTTAGTAAAAATTGAACTGGACAGTTGTCTAAGGAGCATAGATTTCCAACTCCTGCACCAAAGAGACAATGTCACAGCATATCTTCTCTCTCTCCTCAAACCTGCAACACCTGCTCTACCTTCTCACTCAGTGAAAGGTTTTGCCTTTAATCTCACTGAGAAAATGGAAGCAATCAGAAGCGAACTTCCATAAAACACCATCATTATGATAGCTTACAGTGAACCGTGTCGAATTTGTGATTTCCAAAGAAAAAGATTTAACTTCAGAACCAGGGACCAGGCTTGATCACTCAAGAGCTTTTGTATCAGTTCAGTTCAGTCACTCAGTCATGTCTGACTCTTTGCGACCCCATGAACTGCAGCACGCCAGGCCTCCGTGTCCATCACCAACTCCTGGAGTTTACACAAACTCACGTCCATTGAGTCGGTGATGCCATCTAACCATCTCATCCTCTGTCATCCCCTCGTCTTCCTGCCTTCAATCTTTCCCAACATCAGGGTCTTTTCAAATGAGTCAGCTCTTCGTATCAGGTGGCCAAAGCTTCAACATCAGTCCTTTCAATGAACACCCAGGACTGATCTGCTTTAGGATGGACTGGTTGGATCTCCTTGCAGTCCAAGTGACTCTCAAGAGTCTTCTCCAACACCACAGTTCAAAAGCAGCAATTCTTCTGCACTCAACCCTCTTTATAGTCCAACTCTCACATCCATACATGACCATTGGAAAAACCATAGCCTTGACTACATGGACCTTTGTTGGCAAAGTAATGTTTCTTCTTTTTAATATGCTGTCTAGGTTGGTCATAACTTTCCTTCCAAGGAGTAAGTGTCTTTTAATTTCACAGCTGCAGTTACCATCTGCAGTGATTTTAGAGCCCCCAAAACTAAAGTCTGACACTGTTTCCCCATCTATTTCCCATGAAGTGATGGGATCAGATGCCATGATCTTAGTTTTCTGAACGTTGAGCTTTAAGCCAACTTTTTCACTCGCCTCTTTCACTTTCATCAAGAGGCTCTTTAGTTTTTCTTCACTTTCTGCCATAAGGGTGGTGTCATCTCCATATCTGAGGTTATTGATATTTCTCCCGGCAATCTTGATTCCAGCTTGTGCTTCCTCCAGCCCAGTGTTTCTCATGATGTACTCTGCATATAAGTTAAATAAGCAGAGTGACAATATACAGCCTTGACCCACTCCTTTTCCTATTTGGAACCAGTCTGTTGTTCCATGTTCAGTTCTAACTGTTGCTTCCTGACCTGCATACAGGTTTCTTAAGAGGCAGGTCAGGTGGTCTGGTATTCCCATCTCTTTCAGAATTTTCCACAGTTCATTGTGATGCACACAGTCAAAGGTTTTGGCATAGTCAATAAGGCAGAAATAGATGTTTTTCTGGAACTCTCTTGCTTTTTTGTTGATCCAGTGGATGTTGGCAATTTGATCTCTGGTTCCTCTGCTTTTTCTAAAACCAGCTTGAACATCTGGAAGTTCACGGTGCACATATTGCTGAAGCCTGGCTTGGAGAATTTTGAGCATTACTTTACTAGCTTGTGTATAACAGAGTTTTATTAAAGTATAAAAAGGGGCAGAGAAAGTTTCTGACATAGACATTAGAAGGGGGACAGAGAGTACCCCCCTAGATCTTACTAGACCCACTCCCATAATTTACATTTTAAGATAACAGGATTAGCCAGAAGGTTTTCAGGAAAGAGAAACTGTCTTCAAGCATGATACATTGTTGTTATATAATCCTTATTACAAATTAAACTGAGTTGTTTGTTGTGTAATCATCAGTTCTAGGCTTAAAGAAAAAAACATTTTATGTGAGTAAGACTAAGGAATGTAGGGGAAAAAAAACGTTTGTCCTTTTCTCCTCCTTGAGAATCCCAGACCCCTTTCTCCTCCTTGGGGACCCCAGACTTCTTATCAACCTGCCTAGGCATTGACTCTCTCAGTTACATCTATTTATTTTTCAACATGTTCTTCCTTATACTCTTTATTTTACAACAGGTGAACTATCTTTGTTCCTTTATAAAGTCAGCTCCTTCACTTATTGGGAATATTTTATTCTCTCTCTAATTCCTAAAGACATATCTCAAGGAATTCCTTATTCTCTCTGATAGTATCTGTTATTCTTTGTGATTACTCTTTGTTATTACTTATCTTATTTTAAAAAATAATAATCTGTACATGTTGTCTCTAATTTCTTTTATACATTCCAATCAGGTGTTTGCCCCACTAGACTACTTAATTGTTCTTGTCAGTGACATTGTTAGGTTTCATATTGTTAAATCCATTGCTCTGTTATTGTCTTCATTTTACTCAATCTGTCAATAGCTGTTCACATAATTTACCATCCAAATGGAGACTTTTTTGAAAGTGTAAAGTAGCACCATAATCACTTGTACAAAGACACAAACATAAACCAAGAATGGCTTGGAAAAACAAATACATCTTCAACAGCCTTTCACAGAGTTAGTTAATCTTTCCTGCTTGATATACTTTCTACACAGCTTCCAGAATAACACCTCTCCCTGGCCTGCTCCTACTTGACTCCTCACTTAGTTTTCAACTCGTGTAGTTGATACCATCTTATCTTCCTTATCTCAGGCTTGAATTTTTGCTGCCACTTGGCAAACTTCTCGGCCAACTTTCCTATCTACACTCCTTCCCTTGTTGATCTTACTCATCATGTACTTCAATGCCATTATTGACAAAAATTCAATTAACTATGAAGTTAAGAAGGAAAAAAAGAAGGAAAGTTTGAGCCAAACTGAGCACTATAACCTGGAAGCAGATTCTCAGAAAACTTTAAGAACTATTCTGTTAGAAATCAAAGGTGCAGTCATATACATTTTTGAGACAAACAATCTTACATCAAAATGAGATGCTGATGTTTTTCATAAAGTTCACCAAGGATACATAGTCTAGGTAAGAACATGCAAAGTGAACATCAAGCAACCATGACCCATTACACAACTGAGAAAGAACATTATTATATTAAGTTACACTGCTCACATCAGAAGAATGGGGGAAAAAATATCTTTATGGTTGAGCAGGCACTCCCATCTTTGAGGAGCACTGGTTAACATAGTGTTTTATGTGTAATTTTTCCTGTCCTTCCATAAAATCTAAGTTTAATTTCACCACCATGGATATGCCAGTCATTCACAAATTCATAGTGAATATTTCTCATGGCCACAAAGTCACCTTTATCTGAGCCACCATTATTATTTCCCTGGATAACTGGTCTCAACTATTTTCAAATGAGCACACAGTGATCCTTTTAAAAGAGAAATGTGGTCATGCCACTCTACTTCTTTGATCCACCCTTCAAGCAAAGTAGAACTTGACTCTCCTCATATCGCATCCTTTCCCCAACTGTATATTCCTCTTCAGCCACAGTAGTCATTTTTTTCTGTTACTTAATAATGATAGATATGCTCTAACATTAGTGATTTGATTTAGACTATTTTACCATCCTTCAATGGACTTCCTAAACATATCCCTATGGACTCTGATCACCTCCTTCAGGTCTTTGGTCAGTCAGCTTTTTGTTAATGAGGCCTACTTGGATAACTTATTTTAAAAATGTACCTGCATTTTGTCACACACATCTTAGTTCTGCTTTTTTTTTTTCCCCCCTCTTCAAAACAACTGCTTTTTTAAAATTATTATTATTTCTTTTTGTGGACTTTTTCTACTAGAATGTAAGTACCACTAATGCATCAAATATCAGTAGCATTTTTTTTTCTTATTTAGTATATACCAAACACATATTTCCCAGTAGTCAGAAACTTAGTAATTATTTATTTTAAAAAATGGATGCTTAACCTAAGGAATGTCTTACCTTCATTATTTATATAACATATAAAGTATTTTATGAATCTAGTTCATCTTAGGTAAATCTAGGAAGAGATTTTTTCACTTAAAGAAAAATGAAATTCATATTCTTAGTTTTGTAAAATATCTATTCTGGTTTTAGATAAGAATATTTTTAACTCACAAACAGAACTTACACTACAAACGAGTCTTGACCTTTGAAACAATTGCCATGGAAGGCCAAATATTTCACTTTAGCTATCCTGCCATATTTGGAAATCATTTTTAAAATACCTGCTTTTGGAACCAATTTATAAAGCATATGAAGAAAAACACCATCATAACTATATATTCACATTTGTTTCTTTTGAACAAATTGCACTATCCTGTTTGATAACTAATCTTATTCTCTATGTTTAAAATGAAATCTGGTTTTCACCTAATTTAAAATCTTCTCTCAAGGCATAATTATTTGCACCATTTAGGATGTTCAAAAGAATGAGCCAGAGATTTGGAAGGCAATTCAAAAAATACCTCTCTAGAAATAGCAACATCATTTAAATGCCTTTTTAGAAGAAACAGTCATTTGAATAGTTGAATTTTAGAATGTTTTGTTAAAATATCAGTAGCACCACTGCATAGATATACTTTGTGTCCTCCATTGACATCCAGACCCAAGGCTCTTTAAAAGTATTAACTAAGACAACAGCAAGAAAATCAGCATAAAATTTCTTAATAATAATAACATTTAAGATAATATCACCAACACCAAAAAAACAATAAAAGATGAATTTGCTTTTTCCTTTTTTACATTTAAATATTATATATATACCCACACTTTTGTCTTTTTCTAACCCTTCTCATCTACTAACATTCTGAAAATATCAGTTTCTAAAATGTTTAATGTATTGACATTTCTTTTAAGTGTATATGGTACTCTCCATACATGCTATTAATCCTTTTCCCATTTATGATAAATCTACTAATTATGTATATTTTAAGGATATACACTTCAGACAAATTTATGACAAATTTTAACTACAAAAAGACCAGTATTTAAATTGGAAATTATAAAGAGTAACAATATTTGGGGAAATATCTGAATTATAACATATTTACAAAAATTCAACTTGTTAATATAATTTCCCTTAAGCTATTGTGTTTCCACTTCTTAGGTCCATTTTACTTAGCCACTTTTTGTTGGACATGAGAAGTTCATATTCACCTTTTGGTTTATCAGGTATTAAAAAATAAAACTAAAAGAAATGTAATACTATCAATATTCTCTAATTTATTTATACTTGCCTCACTTAAGATTGTCATCTATTTCCATTTTATAGTATAGTTTAAATATATTCAATTTAATATAAAAACATAAGGTTGTGATATAATACACTCATTTTCATTTAGCATCATCTTGTTAATTCTTTCCTAGATCACAGTTCAGTTAAAACCTTATGTTTAAGATAAATATAGCCACTTAAATTAAAACAATATATTAAGATAAATAACTCACTTTTTATAACTGTTCTTTCAAATGGCATTTTTCCAAGAAATAAAGCAAATAATCCTAAAATTCATATGAAACCACAAAAGACCCTAAATAGCTAAAGCCAACTTGAAAAAGGACTTCCCTGGTGGCTCAGATGGTAAAGTGTATGCCTACAAAGTGGTTTTTGTTTTTTCAAGTTTTGAAAACGCAGAACAAAGCTGGAATCATCATACTTCTTAATTTCAAACTATATTGTAGTGCTATAGTAATCAAAACAGTATGGTATCATCATAAAAACAGACATACAAATTAATAGGACAGAACTGAGAGTACTGAAATAAGCCCACACATATATGGTCAATTAATTTACAACATAGAAACCAAGAATACATAATGGGGGAAATAACAGTCTTTCAATAAATATTGTTAGCAAAAGTGGACAGCCACATGCAAACAATAAAACCAGATCACTATTTTAGACCATATACAAAAATTATTTAAAAATACTAAAGACTTGAACATAAAGCCTAAAACTATAAAACTCCTAGGGAATAAAAAAACATAGAAAGTTCTTTGCCATTGGTGTTGGTGATGGTTTTTTTTTTTTAATTTGACACCAAAAGTAGAGGCATTCAAAGAGAAAGTAAACAAATGAAACGGCAACAAACTAAAAATCTTCAAAGTAAACAAAACCACTGACAAAATGAAAATACAACCTACCAAATGGGGGAAAATATTTGCAAACCATACATCAGATAATGAATTCATATCCAAAATATATAAAAAATGCATACAATTCGATTGCCAAAAAAATTGATTAAAAATGGGCAGAAGAGTTGAATAGACATTTATTTCTAAGAGACATACAGACAGCCAATAGGTACATGGAAAGTTGAAAAAAAATCATTAAACCTTTAGGGACATGGAAATAAAAAAACACAATGAGAGATCACCTCACACCTGTTAGAATGACTATTTTGAAAAAGATGAGAAATAACACACTGTTGAAGAAGTGGGGAATGGGGAAACCTTGTGCATTGATAGCTTATTGTGAACAATATCTGATCTGTGATCTCCAAATAAGATTTAGCTTCAGGCTGAGAGACCAGGCTTAATCACTCAGAGCTTTTGTGTGTCCGAAGATTTATTATAGTAAAAAAGGACAGAGAAATAGACATCATAAGGGGGATGGAGAGTGCTCCCCTAGCTAGTCTTATCAAGGCCTGTGTGTTAATTTTATATCCTGCAACTTTACTATATTCATTGATCAACTCTAGTAATTTTCTAGTAGAGTCTTTAGGGTTTTCTATGTAGAGGATCATGTCATCTGCAAACAGTGAGAGTTTTACTTCTTCTTTTCCTATCTGGATTCCTTTTATTTCTTTTTCAGCTCTGATTGCTGTGGCCAAAACTTCCAAAACTATGTTGAATAGTAGTGGTGAAAGTGGGCATCCTTGCCTTGTTCCTGACTTTAGGGGAAATGCTTTCAATTTTTCACCATTGAGGATAATGTTTGCTGTGGGTTTGTCATATATAGCTTTTATTATGTTGAGATATGTTCCTTCTATTCCTGCTTTCTGGAGGGTTTTAATCATAAATGGATGCTGAATTTTGTCAAAGGCTTTTTCTGCATCTATTGAGATAACCATATGGTTTTTTTCTTTCAATTTGTTAATGTGGTGTATTACATTGATTGATTTGCGGATGTTAAAAAAACCTTGCATTCCTGGGATAAAGCCCACTTGGTCATGATGTATGATCTTTTTAATATGATGTTGGATTCTGTTTGCTAGAATTTTATTAAGGATTTTTGCATCTATGTTCATCAGTGATATTGGCCTGTAGTTTTCCTTTTTTGTGACATCTTTGTCTGGTTTTGGAATTAGGGTGATGGTGGCCTCATAGAATGAGTTTGGAAGTTTACCATCTTCTGCAATTTTCTGGAAGAGTTTGAGTAGGATAGGTGTTAGCTCTTCTCTAAATTTTTGGTAGAATTCCGCTGTGAAGCCGTCTGGTCCTGGGCTTTTGTTTGCTGGAAGATTTCTGATTACAGTTTCGATTTCCGTGCTTGTGATGGGTCTGTTAAGATCTTCTATTTCTTCATGGTTCAGTTTTGGAAAGTTATACTTTTCTAAGAATTTGTCCATTTCTTCCAAGTTGTCCCTTTTATTGGCATATAGCTGTTGGTAGTAGTCTCTTATGATCCTTTGTATTTCTGTGGAGTCTGTTGTGATCTCTCCATTTTCATTTCTAATTTTGTTGATCTGATTCTTCTCCCTTTGTTTCTTGATGAGTCTGGCTAATGGCTTATCAATTTTGTTTATCTTCTCGAAAAACCAGCTTTTAGTTTTGTTCATTTTTGCTATGGTCTCTTTTGTTTCTTTTGCATTTATTTCTGCCCTAATTTTTAAGATTTCTTTCCTTCTACTGACCCTGGGGTTTTTCATTTCTTCCTTCTCTAGTTGCTTTAGGTGTAGAGTTAGTTGATTTATTTGATTTTTTTCTTGTTTCTTGAGGTACGCCTGTATTGCTATGGACCATCCCCTTAGTATTGCTTTTACAGTGTCCCATAGGTTTTGGGTTGTTGTGTTTTCATTTTCATTCGTTTCTATGCATAATTTGATTTCTTTTTTGATTTCTTCTGTGATTTGTTGGTTATTCAGAAGCGTGTTGTTTAGCCTCCATATGTTGGAATTTTTAATAGATTTTTTCCTGTAATTGAGGTCTAATCTTACTGCATTGTGGTCAGAGAAGATGGCTGGGATGATTTCAATTTTTTTGAATTTACCAAGGCTAGATTTATGGCCCAGGATGTGATCTATCCTGGAGAAAGTTCCACGTGCACTTGAGAAAAAGGTAAAATTGATTGTTTTGGGGTGGAAACTCCTGTAAATATCAATTAAATCTAATTTGTCTATTGTATCATTTAAAGTTTGTGTTTCCTTGTTAATTTTCTGTTTAGTTGATCTATCCATATGCGTGAGTGGAGTATTAAAGTCTCCCACTATTATTGTGTTATTGTTAATTTCCCCTTTCATACTTGTTAGTATTTGCCTTATATATTGTGGTGCTCCTATGTTGGGTGCATATATATTTATGATTGTTACGTCTTCTTCTTGAATTGATCCTTTGATCTTTATGTAGTGTCCTTCTTTGTCCCTTTTCACATCCTTTATTTTAAAGTCTATTTTATCTGAAATGAGTATTGCGACTCCTGCTTTCTTTTGGTCTCTGTTTGCATGGAATATGTTTTTCCATCCTTTCACTTTCAGCCTGTGTGTGTCTCTAGTTTTGAGGTGGGTCTCTTGTAGACAGCATATATAGGGGTCTTGTTTTTGTATCCATTCAGCAACCCTTTGTCTTTTGGTTGGGGCATTCAACCCATTTACATTTAAGGTAATTATTGATAAGTATGATCCCGTTGCCATTTACTTTGTTGTTTTGAGTTCGTGTTGAAACATCCTTTCTGTGTTTCCTGTTTAGAGAAGATCCTTTAGCATTTGCTGGAGAGCTGGTTTGGTGGTGCTGAATTCCCTCAGCTCTTGCTTGTCTGTAAAGCTTTTGAATTCTCCTTCATATCTGAATGAGATCCTTGCTGGGTACAGTAATCTGGGTTGTAGATTATTCTCTTTCATTACTTTAAGTATGTCCTGCCATTCCCTTCTAGCCTGAAGGGTTTCTATTGAAAGATCAGCTGTTATCCTTATGGGGATCCCCTTGTGTGTTATTTGTTGTTTTTCCCTTGCTGCTTTTAATATTTGTTCTTTGTGTTTGATCTTTGTTAATTTGATTAATATGTGTCTTGGGGTGTTTCGCCTTGGGTTTATCCTGTTTGGAACTCTCTGGGTTTCTTGGACTTCTGTGACTATTTCTTTCCTCAATTTAGGGAAATTCTCAACTATTATCTCCTCGAGTATTTTTTCATGGCCTTTCCTTTTATCTTCTTCTTCTGGGACTCCTATGATTCGAATGTTGGGGCGTTTCATATTGTCCCAGAGGTCCCGGAGGTTTTCCTCATTTCTTTTGATTCTTTTTTCTTTTTTCCTCTCTGCTTCATTTATTTCCATCATTCTATCTTCTACCTCACTTATCCTATCTTCTGCCTCCGTTATTCTACTGTTGGTTCCCTCCAGAGTGTCTTTTATCTCCTTTATTTCATTATTCATTCTATATTGACTCCTTTTTATTTCTTCTAAGTCCTTGATAAACATTTCTTGCATCTTCTCAATCCTTGTCTCCAGGCTATTTATCTGTAACTCCATTTTGCTTTCAAGATTTTGGATCATTTTTATTATCCTTATTCTAAATTCTTTTTCAGATAGATTCCCTATCTCCTCCTCTTTTGTTTGGCTTTGTGGGCATTTCTCATTTTCCTTTACTTGCTGTGTATTTCTCTGCCTTTTCATCTTGTTTAGATTGCTGTGTTAGGCGTGGCCCTTCTGTATTCTGGTAGTATGAAGTTCCTCTTTGTTGTGGAGGTTCCTCACTGCGGTTGGGGTTGGACAGGTGGCTTGTCAAGGCTTCCTGGTTGGGGGAGCTTGTGTCGGTGTTCTGGTGGGTGGAGCTGGATTTCTGCTCTCTAGAGTGTAATGGAGTGACCAGTATTAATTTTTGAGATGTCTATGGATTTGGTGTGCCTCTGGGCAGCCTGTATATTGATGCTCAGGTCTATGTTCCTGCGTTGCTGGAGAATTTGCGTGGTATGTCTTGCTCTGGAACTTATTGTCTCTTGGGTGGAGCTTGGTTTCAGTGAATTTATGGAGGCTATTGGATGGTCTCTTATTAATTAATGTTTCCCCTGGCTTTCAGTCTTATTCTTGCAGTAGCCTCAAGACTTCTCCTTCCATACAGCCTCAATAATAAAACTTTTAGGTTAATGGTGAAAAGATTCTCCACAGTGAGGGATACCCAGAAAGGTTCACTGAGTTACATGGAGAGATGAGGGGGGGGGGGGTTGAGGTGACCAGGAGGGGAAGAGGGGAATTCAAATGTGGAGAGAGCAATCTAGCCAGTAAGCACTTCCCTCTGTGCTTTCCACAGTTTGGAACCCTCAGAGTGATTCACAGAGATACATAGAGAGGGGGGAGGAAGGTAACAGAGGTGAGCATGAGTAGAAAGGGAGGAATTAAGAGGGGAGAGAGAGATCTGGGCAGTATCCTGTTCCTGAAGTGTTCTCCGGTACCCAGAACACCCTCAGAGATTCACAGAATTGGGTTGAGAAGAGAAGGAGGAGGGTGGGAGATAGAGGTTCCCTGAGGGAGAAGAAAGAGCATCAATAGGGGGAGAGAGTGATCAGGCCAGTGATCACACTCCTGAGTAAAAATGGGTCCTAAAGATTGGGTTCTTAAATGTACAAAATTGATATCAAATATGTAAAACAAAGATTAAAAATCTAGAGTAGAGGTTAACTCTTATAAAACTTACAATCTAAAAAAAAAAAAAAAAGAAAAAAAGGAAACAGTGTAAAAAGAAAAAAAACAGTAAAACAGTAAAAAAAAAGAAACAGTAAAAAAATGTAGAACAGGAAAAAAACATTAAAAAAAAGAAAACACAAAAGGTATAAGATATATGTATGTAGTTTGCTTCAAAAATAGGGTTTTTTTTTTTTTGCAAGTTAATAGTGGGTTATGAAAATGAAAGTTAAAGGTGTAATAGAGGACTTGAAGAAAAAGGAAAGAAGAGAAAAAAAAATTTTTTTTTTAATTAAAAAAAAAAATTATAGTAAAAAATATATATATCCCGGACTTTCTCTGGAGCTGTTGTGAGCAGTGTGGGATCTGCTCAGTTTTAGATAGATCCTTATTCCTGCTTATACTTTCCAAGATCTATAGGTCCTTTTCAATGCAGTCGGTATTAACTACAGGGATCTTAATCTGTTGGCCTGTCCCTTCCAAAGCGCTTCCCTCTGTTTATTTGGCTTCTGTTTGGAGATCTCTTCAGTATCTAATTTCTGCCCTGCAACAAAGCGGTGGAGGTGATCTCTTTAGGTTCGCTTGTTCAATCGTGCTGTGGGGAGGAAGGAACACTGCAAATCTGGCGTGTGTGTGGTAAGCTCGCAGTGTCTCGGCCGCACTGGGTTCGCCCCCGCTCACGGCGTGTGTGCTTTCCCCGTCTACCCTGCTCAGGCTTCAGGTTACTCGGCCGGGGAGCGGGCCCTGAGCTGCGTGCACTTCCCAGGTCTAAGCCGCTCAGGTTCAGGCTCCCAGTTACTCCACAAAGGCGCAGACTCGGTTTCGCCCGCGGCTTGTGCCGTTCCCGGTCGGAGCTGCCCAGGCGGCCAGGAGTTTGGCGAGGGCGCTCTCCCCTGTTGGGGCGGTGCGGCTTATCACCTCCCTGGTCCCCGCCTCGGTTTACGGGCGCGCCCGGCTCCGGTGTGCTTTGTGTCGGTTCTGGGGAGCTGGTCTCTGGCTGCGACCCTCCCGGCGGCTGTCGACCCTCTGGGATCTCAGGCAGTCTTTGCTTAGAAACTGGGAGCCTGTTTGCAGTTTGGTAGCGGGTGCCCTCTCTGGGGCCGAGTTTGCCCCTTTCCGGCTCTGGCGGGCCCCGCCTGCCCGCTGTGTCCGGCGGGGGATGGGGCGGTCCGCAGCCGGCTAGCTCTCCTCTGGTATCGCTCAGTCCTTTGTTCTGTGAGCGGGCCGGCAGTGCCTTAGAGTTGGGCTTTTCGCGGGATAGTTCTCTCTCTCTCGCTGTCCCACAGTTTAGGTTACTATCTCACGTTAGCTCCCTCAGATTGCCCTCGGGGCACTCGGGCCCGGTCCTTACCCTAGGCAATGCCGCCCGCTCCTCTCCGTTCAGCCCCCACTTGCTGGTGGCGGATGATGCGAGCGTCTGGGGTTCTTTGCTGGGAGTTGCTTTAGGCACGTAATCTGTGGATTTTATTTATTTTTTCCCTCCCAGTTACGTTGCCCTCCTAGATAAAAAATCCTCCCCCACACCCGCCGGTGAGAGGGTTTCCTGGTGCTTGGAAATTCCTCCTCTTTTAAGACTCCCTCCCCGGGACGGGTCTCCGTCCCTAACTCTTTTGTCTCTCTTTTTATCTTTTATAATTTCTCCTACCTCTTTTGAAGATAATGCGCAGTTTTTGTGGAAGCCTGACGTCCTCAGCCAGCCTTCAGAAGTAGTTTTGTGAAGTTTGGTCAGCGTTCAGATGTTCTTTCGATAAATTTGTGGAGGAGAGAGTGGTCTCCCCGTCCTATTCCTCCGCCATCTTAGCCCCGCCTCCCTTATCAAGGCCTTATATACCTTTTCAGTTGGTTACTAACAATAGATGGGCGCAATAAAGGACAGAAACAGTATGGACCTAACAGAAGCAGAAGATATTAAGAAGAAGTGCCAAGATTACACAGAAGAACTATACAAAAAGGATCTCAGTGATCCAGATAACCATGATGGTGTGCTCACTCACCTAGAACCAGACATCTTGGAATATGAAGTCCAATAGGCCTTAGGAAGCATCACTAAGAACAAAGCTAGTGGAGGTGATGGAATTCCAGCTGAGCTATTTCAATTCCTAAAGATGATGCTGTCAAAGTGCTACACTCAATATGTCAGCAAATTTGGAAAACTTTAGCAGTGGACACAGGACTGCAAAAGGTCAATTTTCATTGTAATCCCAAAGAAAGGTAATGTCAAAGAATGCTCAAACTACCGTACAATTGCACTCATCTCACACCCTTTCAAAGTAGTGCTCAAAATTCTCCAAGAGAGTTTTCAACAGTACATGAACCAAGAACTTCCAGATGATCATGCTGGATTTAGAAAAGGCAGAGGAACCGGAGATCAAATTGCCAACATCCTTTGGATCAGAGAAAAAGCAAGAGAGTCCTAGGAAAATATGTATTTTTGCTTTATTGACTATGCCAAAGCCTTTGACTGTATGAATCACAACAAACTGTGGAAAATATTTAAAGAGATGGGACTACCAGACCACCTCACCTGCCTCCTGAGAAATCTGTGTGCAAGTCAAGAAACAATAGTTAGAACTGGACAGGAACAATAGACTGGTTCCAAATTGGAAAAGAGTATGTCAAGGCTGCATGTTGTCACCCTGCTGATTTAACTTACATGAAGAGTACAGCATGAGAAACTCTGGACTGGGTGAAGCACAAGCTGGAATCAAGATTGCCAGGAGAAATATCAATCACCTCATATATGCAGATGACACCACCCTTATGGAAGAAAGTGAAGAGGAACTAAAGAGACTCTTGATGAAGTGAAAGAGGAGAGTGAAAAAACTGGCTTAAAACTCAACATTCAAAAAATAAAGATCATGGTATCTGGTCCTATCACCTCATAGCAAATGGAGGTGGAAACAATGGAAACAGTGAGAGATTTTATTTTTTTGGCCCCCAAATCACTGCAGATGGTGACTGCAGGCAGCATCCATAAAATTTAAAAGATGCTTGCTCCTCGGAAGAAAATCTATAACCAACCTAGATAGTATATTAAAAAACAGAGACATTACTTTGCCGACAAAGATCCATCCAGTCAAAGCTGTGGTTTTTCCATTAGTCAAGTATGGATGTGAGAGTTGGACCATAAAGAAAGCTGAGGGTCGAAGAATTGATGCTTTTGAACTGTGGTGTTGGCAAAGACTCTTGAGAGTGGATTGCAAGGACATCAAACCAGTCAATCCTAAAGAAATCAGTCCTGAATATTCATTGGAGGGACTAATGCTGAAGCTGAAACTCCAATACTTTGGCCACCTGATGTGAAGAACTGACTCATTTGAAAAGACCCTGATGCTGGGAAAGATTGAAGATGGGGGAGAAGGGGATGACAGGGCATGAGATGGTTGGATGGCATCACCAACTTGATGGACATGAATTTGAGAAATCTCTGTGAGTTGGTGATGGACAGGGAGGCCTGGCGTGCTGCAGACCATGGGGTCACAAAGAGTCAGACACAACTGAGCTACTGAACTGAACTGAACTAACAATAGAAAGGTCTTAACAGACCCACTCCTACCTAAGATAACAGGATTAGTCAGATGATTCTTGTTAAGGAGAAACTTGTCCTTGAGCATGATACATTGTTGTTATATAATTATTAGTACAGAACTTAAGGAAAAACATGCCCTTTAGCAAGATGAGTTGTTCTGTTTTGCAATCATTAGCTCTGGGCTTAAAGAAAAATGTCTTATGTGTCTAAGATGAAGGAATGTAGAGGAAAAAAAAAAAAATGTCCCTTTCTCCTTCTTGAGAGCCCTGCACTGTTTCTTCCTTGAGGCCTGAACTCTTATCAACAAATCTAAGAATTATCTCTTTCAGCACTATTGTTGCAAATATAATTTGGTGCAGACACTATGGAAACCAACATGGTGATTTCTCAAAAAGTTAAAAAAATAGAGTTACCCTAGGGAAATAGATGGGGAAACAGTGGAAACAGTGTCAGACTTTATTTTTTGGGGCTCCAAAATCACTGCTGATGGTGATTGCAGCCATGAAATTAAAAGACACTTACTCCTTGGAAGGAAGGTTATGACCAACCTAGATAACATATTTAAAAGCAGAGGCATTACTTTGGCAACAAAGGTCCATCTAGTCAAGGCTATGGTTATTCCAGTGGTCATGGGTGGATGTGAGAGTTGGACTATAAAGTAAGCTGAGTGCCAAAGAATTGATGCTTTTGAACTGTGGTGTTGGAGAAGACTCTTGAGAGTCCCTTGGACTGCAAGGAGATTCAACCAGTCCATCCTAAAGGAGATCAGTCCTGGGTGTATCTTGAAGACATTATGCTAAGTAAAGTAAGTTAGAAAAAGGCAAGTACCATATGATCTCAATTTCATGAGAAATTTCAAAGCAAAAAAACCCAAAAAATCTTAACTCATAGGTTCAGAGAGCAGATGGGTGATTACCAGAGGCAGGGGGTGGGTTAAATGGGTAGAAGTAGTCAAAAGGTACAAACTTCAAATTGTAAAATAAATAAGTCCTGGGGATGTAAAGTAAAATGTAGTGACCATAGTTAATATTGCTGTATTATATATTTGAAAATTACTAAGAGAGTGAAGTTCTCACCACAAGAAAAGAATTCTAGGATGTTAACTGTTAACTAGATTTATTATGATGATCATTTGGTAATACATACATATATTGAATCATCATGTTGTACACCTGAAACTAATATAACATTACATGTCAGTTATACCACAACTGAAATAAATTATATTTCACTCAGGTTGATCACTACATATATTGTTTATTTAATTATTCCTTTCAAGAAAAAAAAAACTAAAATTATTGCTAGAATTAATAAAAGAGCTATTATTTTATCAGTATTCATGACCTCTATAGATAAAATCTGATTTGAAGAAATTTAGAGCAAGTTTGTTTACATGGCCCCAAAACCAAGGAAAACATGAAGTATGAAAAATTTATAATCCCCATGGTGTTATCTTTTATTTCCCAAATCAATTTAAGCTGAAATTAAAGACTTTGACTTAATTTATTAATTTACTTAAAGACAGAGGACTGAGTCGTATTTTTTCAAGGTCTCTTATATAACTACAAGGAACAGAAAAATATCAATATTCACTGATTTGAGAGACCATGTCATTTAACTTTTTATTTTGTACAATAATGACTTTGCAAACAAATAAATTACACAGTATACCTAGATAAAAGAAACTTTAGCTCTTTACATCCTTACCTATTTCATGACATGGAAACTGATGGGAATTACTGCTAATCTGGAATATGACTGTTGCAGTTCTTCGAATGCAGAGTCAGGATTTCCCTTTAGGAGGGAAGATAATGAACACACCAATTGGAGAGCTGATGCTCAGGCACTTATTCACAAATTGGTATTAAGAGCAATCAAATTCTAAAATGAACATTACAAAGAAAGAAGTTAATATAATTGGTGCAGTCTCTAATCTGATCCTCTGGAGAAGGAAATGGTAACCCTCTCCAATATTCTTGCCTGGAGAATGCCATGGACAGAGGAGCCAGGCAGGCTACAGTCCATGGGGTCGTAAAGAGTTGGACATGACTGAGAGACTATTTTTTTTTTTTAAACTTATACCAACATCTTACTCTGTTTCAAGTACTGTGTTAGGTGTAAGGATAAATCTGTGAATAATTCAGACATGGAATTAATGGAATTATCACACAAAAGACAACTGACTAATCTATCTAGGACCTTGGATTAGAAGCTTCACTGAAAATAATTGAGGGCTATATGTGCTGTTCTAAGTTGCTTCAGTCATGTGTGAGCCCATGGACTGTAGCCCACTAGGCTCCTCTGTCCATGGGTCTTTCTGGGCAAGAATAATGGAGTGGGTTACCATGCCTTCCTCCAGGGGATCTTCCAGATCCAGGAATCGAACCCACGTCTTCTGCACTGGCAGGCAGGTTCTATACCACTAGCACCACCTGGGAAGCCCAATTGAGGGCTAAAATCTAAGTTTATTTAATTGATAGTCTTATTGCCTAGAAATTTCTAAGGCCATAAGGAATGTCTCTCATTTATAACAGGTTTACTTCCTATGAGCCTATCAAGTAATTCTCATTCCCACAAAAATATCCCTGAAATGGAAATCCAGAGAGTGTCCCTTTTATTTGGTAATAGTTTAGTTTGCTTAAGTGTATTTTTGTTGTATTTTTATGTGTTCTTTACGATTGAAGATAAGAGAGTTGAGAGAGAAAGATAAAGCTTTGGGACTGAGGATGGTGAAAGCTTTATTTAAAGTGGGTGAACTGTTGAGGATTCCTCAACAACACAGGAGCTGTTAGAACAGCTGTTGATTTGTGGAAGAATGAAGCACTTTCTGTTGCACAACTTGTGAATGGGTTTTCCTTGGTTTTTTTTTTTTTTTTTTTAATTTTTTTCCAGAAAGTTGTTTTCATATAGCATAACTGGGAGACTCTTGTTTCGAACTCAACCAAGAATTCCCTGGAATATATCTCCCATTTCCTACCTTTAGTTATCAATTCTCATTTCTCAAGAAGATTTTGAAATGTCCATGGGTAAACTGTCAGAAAGTCTAGGTAGTCTTGAATGTTTGTAAATTTTAATGACTTTTATTTTTTAGAACATCTGTAGTTTTATAATTGAATAGACAATAATAGCAGAGAAAATTTCCAGACGTCCTGTATCTCTCACCATACATAATTTCTCTTATAACATCTTACATTAGTGCAACACATGTGAGGCTTCTCCAGTGTCTCAGCTGTAAAGAATCCGCCTGCAATGCAGGAGCCACAGGAGACACAGGTTGGATCCCTGGGTCAGGAAGGTCCCTTGGAGGAGAGCATGGAAACCCACTCCAATATCCTTGCCTGAGAGAATCTCAGAGAAGCTTGGTGGGCTACAGTTCATAGGGCTCCAAAGAGTTGGACATGACTAAAGCAACTGAGCATGCACCCACACAACACATGTTACAGGTGATAAACCAATACTGTGACATCTATTATTAAATCACAATACATAATTGACATTAGGGTTCTTTGTTGTACAAGTCGGTGGGGTTTAACAAATGATTAATACTATGTATATATCCCATACAAAATCACTTTGCCACCCTAAAATTGCCCTGTGCTCCATCTATTTATTCCTCCAATCTTCTCCTTGACCTTTGGCAACCCTTTTATTTGCACTGTCTTTATACTTTTGCCTTTTCCAGAATATCATATAATTGGAGTAACACAACTTATAGTCCTTTCAGGCTGGTTTCTTTGACTTCTCAATATACATTTAAGGTTTCTTCAGAGTGTGTGTGTGTGTGTAGCTTGATAGCTCTCTCTCTCTTTTTTTAAGTGTTTAATAATACTGCATTGCATGGAAGCACTGCCGTTTGTTTTTCCATTTATCCACTGAAGGAAAACATTCTTGCTTTCCATTTATTTAAAACACTTTTATAAACATTCATGTGAAGGCATTTGTGCAAACATAAGCTTTCAACTCATTTAAGTAACCTAGAAGGTCTACTGCTGGATCTTACGGTAAGCCTACATTTAATTCAGCTTTGAAAAAAACTACCAAACTGTCTGTCCATATAACTGTAGCATTTTGTATTCTTACCAGCAATGAATAAGTGTTTCTGATGTTCCACATGCTGCTCAGCATTTGGTGCTGTCAGTGTTTTATGTTTTAACCTAAAATCTAATAATTTGGCATTTTCCTAATGATTATGATGTGGAGCATCTTCTTCATGTTTATTTGTCATCTGTGTATCTTTTTTGGTGAGTTGTCTTAGTTGTACATTTTTTGAAACCTCTATGATGTGAATGTATGTGTGTGTGTATGCTCAGTTACTCAGACATGTCTGACTCTTTGAGACCTCACGGATGGTAGCTCACCAGGAACTTCTATCCATGGAATTTTCCAGGCAAGAATACTGGAGCAGCTTGCCATTTCTTATTCCAGGAGATCTTCACAACCCAGGAATCAAACTCACATCCCTTGGCCCTCCTGCATTGGCAGGTGGATTCTTTATCACTAGAGCCACCTGAGAAGCCCTTTATTATGTGAATGGTATATAAAAATTACCCTTGCTGTCCCCCTCCACAAGTAGCAGTGAGCTTTTGAAACACTGGACCGTCTCTGGGAGGGGATGTATTTTTCAGTTCAAAAGAAGTGAAGTAGTTATCTGGAGAACACAGGGAAGATTATAGCTGACAAATTTCTCCTCTCTGCTTTCTCTTCCTCTTCTGCACTACACTAAATTGCTTAGCCTCTTCACAGTTAGGTGTAATATATAACTGATGATGGGTAGATATACTCTCAGACCATCCCAGGCCTAGACCATAAGAAACATTCGCTAATGATTCCGTTCTTCCTACTTCTGCTGCCTGGGCATTGATTAACTTTGAAGTTAAATGTTGAAGATGACATTTCCACTAGCCTGGGATTCTAAATGACCATGCACATCACCATGAGCACAATGACCATAACCCATCACATACAGAGTAATCTGTTAGCAAGAGGCAAACTTGCATTGCCTTGATAACTGAGATCGAAGGATACCGAGATAAAGTTGCTTAAAGACAAATCTATTCTCAAATGTGAAAAGTTTTCTCATTTATTTGCATGTCTAAATTTTATTTGATAGTTTTGAGATTCAATATCAATAAATTATGAACAGAAAAACAAAACAGTGCAAATAAATTGCTAACTGGGTGAGTCAAACACTTGTATATCAACTGAAATCACTATATTCCTTAATAGCTTGATAAAATTGGCTAAAGTTTCCATCTTCTTCTTGTGAATAACTGTATAGCATTCTAAGATTTCTTCAGAATCTAAGGGTCTTATGCCACTTTGGTGACTTCCAAGCTCATTGATAACCTTCCATTCATGCTTCTGTTAACTTACTTCAATGCAATAATCATCTTTCTCTTCTTTTTTTTTGTGGACAGAAGCAAAAGCATCATGTAACCTATTTATATAATACATATACAGGCATTCCCACATACATACATACATATATTAAACTGCCACACGCACAACACACATACACACACTTGCACACAAATACATACTCTCTCTCACTCAAGGTTTCCATATGTATACTAGAATTCACTGAAAGTTTCACAAGATAATCATAACACAGAAAAACTGGCAACTTAAATTTGAATTAGAAAACTCTATATATCTTAAAGTTAATTCAGCCACCCTTTAATGTTGCTATTTCAGTTGTTAAGTTGTGTCTGACTCTTTGCAACCCCATGCACTGCAGCACACCAGGCTTCCCTGACCTTCACTATCTCCCTGAGTTTGCTCAGATTCATCTCCATTGAGTCACTGATGCTATATAACCATCTCCTCCTCTTCTGCCCCTTACTCCTTTCTGCCTTCAGTCTTTCCTGGCATCAGGGTCTTTTTCCAATGAATCAACTCTCTGCATCAGGTGGTCAAAGTATTAGAGCTTCAGCTTCAGCACCAGTTCTTTCAATTAATATTCAGTGTTGATTTCCTTTAGAATCAACTGGTTTGATCTCCTTGTAGTCCAAGGGACTCTCAAGACTCTTTTCCAGCACCACAGTTTGAAAACATCAATTCTTTGGTGCTCAGCCTTCTTTATGGCCCAACTTTCACATCTGTACATGACTACTGGAAAAAACCAAAGCTTTGAGTATACAGACCTTTGTCGGCAAAGTGATGTCTCTGCTTTTTAATACACTGTCTAGGTTTGTCATAACTTTCCTTCCAACAAGTAAGCATCTTTTAATTTTGTGGCTGCAGTTACCATCCACAGTGATTTTGTAGTCCAAGAAAATAAATCTGTCACTGCCACTGCTTCCAATTTTTCCCTTCCTACTTGCCATGAAGTGATGGGACTGGATGCTATGATATTAGCTTTTTGAATGTTGAGTTTTAAGCCAGCTTCTTGGGCTCTTTAGTTCCTCTTCACTTTCTGCCATTAGAGTGGTATCATCTGCATATCTGAGATTGTTGATATTTCTCCTGGCAGTCTTGATTCCAGCTTGTGATTCATCCAGTCTAGCATTTTGCATAATGTCCTCTGCATATAGGATAATAAGCAGGGTGGCAATAAACAGCCCTGTCGTACTCCTTTCTCAACTTTGAAACTATTAGTTGTCCCATGTCCAGTTCTAACAATTGCTTCTTGACTGGCATACAGGCTTCTCAGGAGACAGGTAAGGTGGTCTGGTATTCCCATCTCTTTAAGCATTTTTCACAGTTTCTTATGATTTTCTCTTCATTGTTCTTAGCACAATAAAGTTGAACTCATCCTCTCTCCACCTTTTGATTCTTTTCTATGTCCTCCTGTTATACCCTCTTTTCCCAGACTCTAGCTTTCTATACACTCATGAGCTATTCATATCACTTTATCTTCTTAAACAAGACTTCTTTTTTTTTCTGTATTGGTGCCAAAATAAATGAGTTTATATTACAACACCTCTAAGAACAATTATAAGAAATTAACCTTCAATGCCCGTTGCTCCCATTGAAATAGCACACTAATACTTGGTTCATTCTTTCTTTTGAATACTAATGCAAAACAAAATTGCATAATAAATGTGATATTTATTTTAAAATTTTATTCTTGACTTCTGAAAATTAGGCTTATAAAACTGCTGAATTTCTATTTGAATATTTGAAAGTGTCACCTATAAACAACAATAGTTATTAGAATAATTGATGAAAAGTCATTCTTTCATTTTGTTGTAAAAGCACACCTAAAAAGCAATGAAATTTAGTCAACCAGGCACATCTTACAAGTGTTCTTATCAGGAATTGTCTGTTTCCTTATTTTTAAGGTGTATCTCTTCTAAGCAGCTTATGTATGACTTATTTGTGTATATAATTTGAAAGTTTCCTTATGATTTGAGCAATTAGTCCATTTTTTTAGGGTCAGGAAGATCTTCTGAAGGAGGAAATGGCAATCCATTCCAGTATTCTTGCCTGGAGAATCTCAGGGACAGAGGAGCCTGCAGGCCACAGTCCATGGGATCACAAAGAATTGGACACAACTGAGTGTCTAACACTTTCATATTTGTTTTCACTTTCCATTTGTGTTAGTTATGTTAAATTTTACATCCTACATTTTGCTAGATGTTTCCTATTAAATCTATCTGTATTATGTTTTTTCCTCCTCTGCCTTTTCTTTGCTTTGTCTTCTTGAAGATAGATCAAGTAATTTGTTGCAATTTATATCTCTTTGCATGCCTATCAACTAAGTCAAATGCCCTACAACATTTTTCAAACATTTGTAGTTGATGCCACAGTCTCTTGAGAGCTTTTTTTCCTTTTTACCAGATAAAGAGTTGGATCTGATCACCTAACTCCGATTAAGGATTGGCGGGTTCATAACTTACAATTTTGTCAAGGCTGTGTTTACTTCATTTGCCCATAAAATGCATTACTCCAGGGTTTTGAGCTGACAAACTAAAATGTTCTCTTGGGTCTTAAATTCTGTCTTCTCATCCTGAAACAGGCAAAATCCCCACTACATTCTTTAGTGCATTTTTTGCCTATTTTTAAAATGTTCCTACTTTCACAACTTTTCAACTCAGTAAGTGTTTTGGGGGAAAGACTAGCTTGTATGAAGCTCCGTTCTCACAGCCCACCCAGAATTCTCTCCAGTATATTGGCATTCAAGGTTCTAACTTGTCTCACTGCTGCTGCTACTGCTACTAAGTCTCTTCAGTCGTGTCCGACTCTGTGAGACCCCATAGACGGCAGCCCAGCAGGCTCCCCCATCCCTGGGATTCTCCAGGCAAGAACACTGGAGTGGGTTGCCATTTCCTTCTCCAATGCATGAAAGTGAAAAGTGAAAGTGAAGTCGTTCAGTTGTGTCCGACTCTTAGCAACCCCATGGACTGCAGCCTACCAGGCTTCTCCATCCATGGGATTTTCCAGGCAAGGGTACTGGAGTGGGGTGCCATTGCCTTCTCCGAACTTGTCTCACTATTTCTATGAAATTTCTATAATATCATAAATATTAATCTTTTCAAGTCCATCCCTTCATCTTTTCAACTTCCCAAGGTGTAGGTTGCTATTTGCCTTGGGTCACTGGATACTTTCCTAGTATTAGCACTAAAAGCCCCAGATCCTGGAAAATTCTTTATATTTATGCAACCTTCTAGGAAGCAAATATTTGGCTAATAATAATGAATACATTTTATTTGGATTTTAATCATATCATTGAGATGGAACTAAATGCACACCAAAATATCCACAGAGTAACTAACATCAAACCCTGAGTTGTTCAGAATATGTTTCAAGTATCAAGAAATCAAGCTTGAGAGAAAAGCCAAATGGAGTAGCACAGTGAAGGGAAGGGGGAGATGGAGTAGAAATTGATCACAGTTCATTGATAAAAATGAATATACTCAATGGTTGAAACAACTTAAATAACAAATGAAGTTTGCTTGGTTTGGAAATTACATAAACATAGGTGTTGTCTTTATTTCCTAGGGCTGCCATGATAAGGTACCATAGACTGAGTGGCTTAAAAGACAGACATTTATTGTCTCACAATTCTGGAGACTGGAAGTCCAAGATCAAGATATCAAGTGAGGCTGGTTCCTTAGACAACTGTGAGAGAAGAACGTTTTCCTGGGTTCTGTTTTTGGTTTGCAGATGGCTTTGTTCACCTCGTGTTCTTAACATCATCTTCCCTCTAGCCGTGTCTGTCTCTGTGTCTTAATTTCCTCCTTTCAAGGACATGATCATATTGGATTAGGGCACATCCTAGTAACCTCATTTTAAGTTAACTAATTGCATCTGCAATGACATTATTTCCAAATAAATTTACATTTTGAGTTATTGTAGGTTACGACTTATACATATGAATTTGAGGGGAGTTCAACCCACTCCAGTATTCCTGGGCTTCCCTGGTGGCTCAGCTGGTTAAGAATCTGCCTGCAAAGTGGGAGACCTGGATTCAGTCCCTGGGTTGAGAAGATCCCCTGGAGAAGGAAACAGCTACCCACTCCAGCATTCTGGCCTGGAAAATTCCATAGACTGTATTGTCCATGGAGGTCACAAAGAGTTGGACACAACTGAGTGACTTTCACTTTTGCTTTCAATTCAACCCGTAAGAGATGACAATTTCATATGTCACCTGTAAGGAAGACTAAGGATAATAATGGGCTAGGAAAAAGCCTGAGAGATGAACTGCAATAAATGTCCCTTATCAGATACAGGTGTGGATCACCCATGTGCTTAGTTTTGAATCGTCCCCAAAGTTGTAAATTTGTAAACTGTTATTTAACTAGAATATTTTGGGGGACTGAAAACAAGAAGACTTCCAAATACAAACCCGTTTGTCTAAAATCTGTATATCATACCAAGATACGAGCCATAGGGAGCTGATTGACAAAAAGGGCTCTCTCGTTCCAGATCATAAGAAAGTGTGTTTATATAACTGCCTGCCTCTTGACATTGTAGTTGCTATTTTAAATTAATAAATGTTGAAGTTATTAAAATATTCATTTAACTTTGAAAGTTTCTAATTATAGTTCACAGTGATTATATTAAATTTCTAGTAAGTTTTAAAATGGTTTAAAAAGCTGTGATATATTATATGAAGTGGAAAAGATTGTATGAAACTGTTATTTGAAAAATGTTCAATTTGACATTGATTCCCTAATTTCTCAGCTTAAGAAAGCCTGAAATTACTTAATATGTAAAAAAGGTTTCTACGCCATTATTTTCAAGCTAATTAATTCAAAATTGCTTTAAGTTTATACCCTACCCTTCAATTTGCTAATATAGGAAATAACTTTTTCTAACAAAAAAATTGTAAAATCTCCTTTAGCTTGCTAAAAGCAGTTTTAAAATAAAAAATTAACAGTAAAAAATGTGACAGCTATTTATATTTTATATACAAAGAAATTATTTCCATTTTCATGAAGAGGGAAGACATTTCTGTAACTTTATTTTTTTTTCCTTTAGAAGCATCCCTGTTTAGATTTTACTAAATGTTACTATCCACTTGTTTTTGGAAAATATAATATCACTTGACCTTCCAGACATATTTAAGTCTCTTAAGCTGAAATCCATAACAGTTCATCTCTGTACTAACTGCTAAATTTGCTACCACACCATATGTCTGCCATACAATTTGCATCTGAATTGGGAAATGTAAATGATGTTTTAATGATTTCACTTACTAAAGAATAAAGTAGATGGCAAAAAAGAAGAACAACATGCATTCAATAGTCGTCTCATTTGTGATAGTCTTTCAATCATTACATTTTGCCAAGGAAAGACTATATTCTCTACAGCTCTTAATGAATAATCTTTGAAAATAAATATTGGGTTTAGAAAGAATTAGAAGTTATGCCATAATACTCTTATGAGAGATCAGCTGTAAAGCCATGTTAAATTGAGCAGACTATCTATTTTCACTAAGATGAATATTATGATTAGATAATAACTGAAATTTCATTTGATGCCCCACATATAAAAAATTGACACTTCTTCAAGGTGCTTTTCAAAAATGAAACACAATTTATTAGTACTTCAAATACTGTAGACTTACCAAAAAAAAAAAAATCCAACACATTCCACAAAGAAACTAAAAAGCAACCCAGAATATGTCATGTTTCTATTAAATGACAAATATTCTTGAGATAATCAAATGTTGATAATTCAGTTTTTTGTTTTCTAAATAAGTACTGAAAATCTATGTAATTTTATACCTTATTTAAAAATATAATATATATAAATAGATAGCAATATATAGTGATTCATATGTTAAAACTCTATTTGAAATGAAAAGATATTGAAAACAAAGATATATGCCATAGTTCATAAAGATATTACAACTACTTAAACAAAAATATTCTTTAGGTTAGTATAAGACTTACCCAGATAGTAGAGCAATAATAGAAATATATGAAAGAAATAACCAAGAAATAACAAAGAGAAAATTAAAAAAATATATATGTTTTCTTAATTAAGATGATAAACTATAAATTATGTAGACTATAAGGCAAAAAACGTGGGGAATAGAAATGAAAAGTATAAATTTACTCTAAAATAACATGCTTTCTCATTCTTATAGCTAATACTTGGTTTTCCTTCTCAATGAAACAACCACTAGAAAAGGTTCAGAAGGCAGTTGATATGAATACATGATGTCACAGCTTACTATGACATTTATTTTCACCAGATAAAATAGAAAAAGTAAAACAGTTATGTTTATCTGTAACTTATTGCTGTTTAGTTGCTAAGTCGTCTCTCTTTTTCAACCCCATGGACTGTAACCTGCCAGGTTCCTCTGTCTGTGGCATTTTCTAGGGAAGAATACTGAAGTGGGTTGCCATTTCTTGTCCAGGGGATCTTCCTGACCCAGGGACTGAACCTGCATCTTGGGCATTGCCAAACAGATTCTATACCACTGAGTCACCAGGGAATGCCTTATCTTTAAGATGTGTTAATAAATAGCTGGATATCTTGAAATATCCAGCTTTAACTGAATTTTAAATTAGTGTCACAGTATCTTCAACTGTGCATTTGCAAAGAGACAGACTTAGAGTCATATAACTTTACACTTAAAATGTACTGTGGCAATATTCTAAACCAGCCCTTCCTTATGTGATGGTGGAAACTGAAGTATACCAAGGTTATAAGGCATGACCATAGTTTCACAGGACAGACTAGGGTCAAAACCTACATCATGTGACTGATGAGTCAAGAAGTTACCTCTCTCTAAAAATGTAAGTTCAGCTCAGTCGTTCAGTCATGTCCGACTCTTTGTGACCCCATGAACCACAGCACACCAGTCTTCCCTGTCCATCACTAACTCCCAAAGCTTACTCAAACTCATGTCCATCGAGTTGGTGATGCCATCCAACCATCTCATCCACCATCATCCCCTTCTCCTCCAAACTTCAGTCTTTCCCAGTATCAGGGTCTTTTCAAATGGGTCAGTTCTTCACATCAGGTGGCCAAAGTATTGGAGTTTCAGCTTTGGTATCAATCCTTCCAATGAATATTCTGGACTGATTTCCTTTAGGATGGACTGGTTTTATCTCCTTGTAGTCCAGGGGACTCTCAAGAGTCTTCTCCAACAGCAGAGTTCAAAAGCATAAATTCTTCAGCACTCAGCTTTCTTTATAGTCCAACACTCCATCCATACATGACTACTGGAAAAACCATAGCCGTGACTAGAGAGACCATTGTTGGCAAAGTGATGTCCCTGCTTTTTAATATGCTGTCTAGGTTGGTCATTGCTTTTCTTCCAAGAAACAAGCGTCTTTTAATTTCATGGCTGGAGTCACTATCTGCAGTCATTTTGGAGCCCCCCAAAATAAAGTCTAGCACTGTTTCAATTGTTTTCCCATCTATTTGCCATGAAGTGATGGGACTGGATGTCGTGATCTGACTAAATGTGGTCCACGGGAGAAGGGAATGGCAAACCACTTCACTATTCTTGTCTTGATAACCCCAAGAACAGTATGAAAAGGAAAAAAAGATAGAACAATGAAAAATGAACTCTGAAAGTTGGTAGGTGCCCAGTATGCTACTGGAGATCAGTGAAGAAATAACTCAAGAAAGAATGAAAAGCTGGAGCCAACGCAAAAACAACAGCCAGTTGTGGATGTGACTAGTGATGGAAATAAAAAATGATGCTGTAAAGAGCAATATTGCATAGGAACCTGGAATGTTAGGTCAATGAATCAAGGTGAACTGGAAGTGATCAAACAGGAGATGGCAAGAGTGAACAACACTTTAGGAATCAGTGAACTAAATGGACTGGAATGGGTGAATTTAACTCAGATGACCATTACTTATACTATTGTGGGCAAGAATCCCTTAGAAGAAATGGAGCAGCCATCATAGTCAAGAAGAGTCTGAAATGCAGTACTTGGATGCAATCTCAAAAATGACAGAATGATCTCTGTTCATTTCCAAGGCAAATCATTCAATATTACAGAAATCCAACTCTCTACCCAGACCAGTAGTGCTGAAGAAGCTGAAGTTGAATGGTTCTATGAACACCTACAAGACTTTCTAGAACTAACACTTAAAAAAGATGTCCTTTTCATTATAGGGGACTGGAATGAAAAAGCAGAAAGTTAAGAGATATCTGCAGTAACAGGCAAATTTGGCCTTGGAGTACAAAATGAAGCAGGTCAAAGGTTAACACACTTTCTGCAAGAGAATGCACCGGTCATAGCAAACATTCTCATCCAACAACACAAGAGAAAACTCTGCACATGGATATCACCAGGTGATCAATACTGAAATCAGATTGATTATATTGTTTCCAGCCAAAGATGGAGAAGCTCTATAGAGTCAACGAAAACAAGACTGGGAGCTGACTCTCCTCAGACCATGAACTCTTATTGACAAATTCAGACTGAAATTGAATAAAGTAGGGAAACCCACTAGACTATTCAGGTATGACCTAAATCAAATCCCTCACGATTATACAGTGGAAGTGACAAAAAAATTCAAGGTATTAGATCTGATAGAGTGCCTGAAGAAGTATGGATGGAGGTTCCTGACATTGCACAGGAGGCAGTGATCGAGACCATCCCCAACAAAGAGAAATACAAAGAGGCAAAATGGTTGTCTTAGGAGGACTTACAAATAGCTGAGAAAAGAAGAGAAGGTAAAGGCAAAGGAGAAAAGGAAAGATATATCCATCTGAATGCAGAGTTCCAGAGAATAGCAATGAGAGATAAGAAAGCCTTCCTCAGTGATCAATACAAAGAAATAGATGAAAAAAAATAGAATGGAAAAAAATTAGAGATCTCTCCAAGAAAATGATACCAGGGAATATTTCATGCAAAGATGGGCACAATTAAGGACAGAAATGGTACGGACCTAACGGAAGCAGAAGGTATTAAGAAGAGGTGACAAGAAAACACAGAAGAGCTATTAAAAAAAAAAATTCTTTACGACCCAGATAAACACAATGGTATGATCACTCACCTAGAGCCAGACAACCTGGAATGCTAAGCCAAGTGAGCTTTAAGAAGCATCACCTTGAACAAAGCTATGGAGGTGATGGAATTCCAGTTGAGCTATTTCAAATCCTAAAAGATGATGCTGTGAAAGCATTATACTCAATATGACAGCAAATATGGCAAACTCAACAGTGGCCACAGGACTAGAAAAGACAAATTTTCTTTCCATTCCCAAAGAAAGGTAATGTCAAAGAACGCTTAAACTACGGCACAATTGCACTCATCTCACACGCTAGCAATAGCAACCCACTCCAGTACTCTTGCCTGGAAAATCCCATGGACAGAGGAGCCTGGGGTCGCGAAGAGTTGGAAGGACTGAGCAACTTCACTTTCACCTTTCACTTTCATGTATTGGAGAAGGAAATGGCAACCCACTCCAGTATTCTTGCCTGGAGAATCCCAGGGACAGGGGAGCCTAGTGGGCTGCTGTCTATGGGGTCTCACAGAGACGGACACGACTCACAAAACTTAGCAGCAGCAGCAGCACACGCTAGCAAAGTTATGCTCAAAATTCTCCAAGCCAGGTTTCAACCATACATGAACCATTAACTTCCAGATGTTCAAGCTGGATTTAGAAAAGGCAGAGGAACCAGAGATCAAATTGCCAACATCCATTCGATCATAGAAAAAGCGAGAGAGTTCCAGAAAAACATCTACTTCTGCTTTATTGACTATGCCAAAGACTTTGACTATGTGGATCACAACAAACTATGGAAAATTCTTAAAGAGATGGGAATACCAGACCACTTGACCTTCCTCCTGAGAAATCTGTATGTAGCTCAGGAAGCAAAAGTTAGAACTGGAGATGGAACAACAGACTGGTTCCAAATCGGGAAAGGAGTTTGTCAAGGCTGCTTATTTTCACCCTGCTTATTTAACTTATATGCAGAGTACATCATGAGAAATGCTGGGTTGGATGAAGCACAAGCTGGCATCAAGATTGCCAGGAGAAATATCAATAACCTCAGATAAAAAGATGACACCACATTTATGGAAGAAAGCGAAGAACTAAAAAGCCTCTTGGTAAAAGTGAAAGAGGAGAGTGAAAAAGTTGGCTTAAAACTCAACATTCTAGAAACTAACATCATGGTACCCTGTCCCATCACTTCATGGCAAATAGATGTGGAAATAATGGAAACATGTAAAGCTCACTGGAAAAGGAGTTGCCATGTGTGTATCACCAAGAACAGGATGTAATGCTGTGAACGAAAATTAATAGCAAATAAGTGGTTTAATTTCCTAACAAGTAAATTTAAAAATTTTTGATAAAATGTATCTCTACCTACCAATTTTCCTGTTCTTTTACTATATTTCTTTCATCTCTCTGTCTCCCTGACTCACTCCCTTTCTCTCACTTTACAATTAAATTTTCCTTTTTCTTCCCTTCCTTCCTGTCTTTCTTCAATCCTTCCTTTGGCTTTCAATAACAGATTCTACCCTTCACTACCTCACCTCTGTTTAGGCTTAGGATATAGATTAGTTCAGTTCAGTTCAGTCGCTCAGTCATATCCGACTCTTTGCAACCCTATGAACTACAGCACACCAGGCTTCCCTGGCCATCACCAACTCCTGGAGCTTACTCAAGCCCATGTCCATCGAGTCGGTGATGCCATCCAACCATCTCAACCTCTCTTATCCTCTTCTCCTCCTGCCCTCAATCTTTCCCAGCATCAGGGTCTTGTCCAATGAGTCAGTTCTTCTCATCAGGTGGCCAAAGTATTGGAGTTTCAGCATCAGCATCAGTCCTCCCAATGAATATTCTGGACTGATTTCCTTTAGGATGGACTGGTTTTATCTTCTTGCAGTCCAAGGAACTCTCAAGATTCTTCTCCAACAACAGAGTTCAAAAACCTCAATTATTCAGTGCTCATCTTTCTTTATAGTCCAACGTTCACAGCCATAAATAACTATGGAAAACCCACAGCCTTGACTAGAGGGACATTTGTTAGCAAAGTAATGTCTCTGCTTTTTAATATGCTGTCTAATTTGGTCATAGCTTTTCCTTCAAGGAGCAAGCATCTCTTAATTTCATGGCTACAGTCACCATCTGCAGTGATTTTGGAGCCCCCCCAAATAAAATCTCTCACTGCTTCCCTTGCTTCACCATATATTTGTCATGAGGTGATGGGACCAGATACCATGATATTAGTTTTCTGAATGTTGAGCTTTAAGCCAACTTTTTCACTCTCCTCTTTCACTTTCATCAAGAGGCTCTTTAGTTCTTCTTTGTTTTCTACCATAAGGGTGGTATCATCTGCATATCTGAAATTATTGATATTTCTCCTGGAAATCTTGATTCCAGCTTGTGCTTCATCCGGCCTCACATTTCTCATGATGTACTCTGCATATAAGGGAAATAAGCATGGTGACAATATACAACCTTGAAGTACTCCTTTCCTGATTTGGAACCAGTCTGTTGTTCCATGTCCAGTTCTAACTGTTGTTTTTTGACCTGCATACAGATTTCTCAGGAGGCAGATCAGGTGGTCTGGTGTTCCCATCTCTTGAAGAATTTTCCACAGTTTGTTATGATCCACACATTCAAAGGCTTTGGCATAGTCAAGAAAGCAGAAATAGATGTTTTTCTGGAGCTCTCTCACTTTTTCTATGATCCAATGAATGCTGGCAATTTGATCTCTGTGGTCTCTGCCTTTTCTAAATTCAGCTTGAACATCTGGAAGTCCATGGTTCACATACTGTTGAAGCCTGGCTTGAAGAATTTTGAGCATTAATTGGCTAGCGTGTGAAATGGGTGCAATTTTGCAGTGCTTTGAGCATTCTTTGGCATTGCTTTCTTTGGGGTTGGAATGAAAACTGACCTTTTCAAGTCCTGTGGGCACTGCTGAGTTTTCTAAATTTGCTGGCATATTGAGTCAAGCACTTTCACAGCATCATCTTTTAGGACTTGAAATAGCTCAACTGGAATTCCATCACCTTCACTAGCTCTGTTCATAGTGATGCTTCCTTAGGTCCACTTGACTTCACGTTCCAGGATGTCTGGCTCTAGTTGAGTGATCACACCATCGTGGTTATCTGAGTCATTATTATCTTTTTTGTGTAGTTTTTCTGTGTATTCTTGCTACCTCTTCTTAATATCTTCCACTTCTGTTAGGTCCATACAGTTTCTGTCCCTTTTTGTGCCCATCTTTGCATGAAATTTTCCCCTGGTATCACTAATTTTCTTGAGAAATTATCTCTAGTCTTTCCCATTCTATTGTTTTCCTCTGTTTCTTTGCACTGATCACTGAGGAAGGCTTTCTTATCTCTGCTTGTTATTCTTTGGAACTCTTCATTCAAATGGGTATATCTTTCCTTTTCTCCTTTGCCTTTGACTTCTCTTCTTTTCTCAGCTATTTGTTAAGCCTCCTCAAAGAACCATTTTGCCTTTTTGTATTTCTTTTTGTTGGGGTTGCTCTTGATCACTGCCTCCAGTGCAATGTCAGGAACATCTGTCCATAGTTCTTCAGGCACTTTGTCTATCAGATCTAATCCTTTGAATCGATTTGTCACTTCCACTGTATAACCATAAAGGGTTTGATTAAGGTCATACCTGAGTGGTCTAGTGGTTTTCCCTACTTTCCTCAATTTAAGTGTGAATTTGGCAATAAGGAGTTTATGATCTGAGCCACAGTCAGCTTTCGGTCTTGTTTTGCTAACTGTATAGAGCTTCTCCATCTTTGGCTGGAAAGAATATAATCAATCTGATTTTGCTATTGACCATCTAGTGATGTCCATGTATAGAGTCTTCTCTTGTGTTGTTGCAAGAGGATGTTTGCTAGGATTAGATACAAAGCTAAAGACTATATTTCTTGGACACTATAGCAATAAAATGCAGCTTTATGACTCCCATGAATCCATAAGTATACGGCTGGTAACATTGTATATAATTTCCTCACTATCGCATTTTTGTCAGAGATTTTTGCCTGATGTTTGTTTTTTCTCTTCCTTCCTGGCTGGAAAAGTCTGCAGTCTGGAACCAAATCATGACCTGCAATTTAGTATCCCTTCTATAAGTGAATTTTTTGTAGGGTAGTATATGAATAATATAGTTTTCAAGCTTGTGATAAACATTCAAAATTTGTTCCATTTTTTTTTAGTCATTGGCTGAATCTAATAAAGTCATTTAAAAGATACAGAAATTTAAAATGTGTTAAAGAGAGTTTATATCCAACTACTTTGTTCAGGGTCTTCCATATGCATTGCTAACAGGAATACATAGTTAGAGTTGAATACATAGTAGAGTTTGTCAAAATGCCCACATGAGTTAAAGCCAATTTTGCATTGATATATTGTTAATTTTCATAAATATTTTAATTTAGATAATATCTTTTAAAATATATGTGCATATTTACTGACATTGTTTTGGAAAACAGAATATATGATAGATCAACCTACAGATTTTTACCTAGTGAAGAGTGGAATCCATGTATTTGATGAGAAGAATGAAAGGATACATAAAACCAGATACAGTCCCAGGTCATCAATAGACCAATACAATCATGGATCCCTACATAACTTTAAGAAGGATACAAAAAAAAATCTTTCTTGGCTTAATATATCTTAATTACCATTGTAAACAAAATATATGAATTAATTAATGCATTTATTTTCATAATATGCTATAATAGTATTTTATTATCATTAATTTGTGGATAAGGATATTAATGCCCACAGTATGAACCCAGTGAATATTAACATTGCAAGCAGATTCTTTACTGTCTGAGCCACTAGGGAAGCTCAGTAAATATTACCACTGGGACTTAAACTTCAAGTCATCTACTCTTAGCTGCGATCTTGAAAAGCCTCCCGTATTATTGCAGGGTATCTGAGACACTGGTAATCATGTGTCTGAAGTTGGAAAATTAAGAGAGAACACTGAGACTGGCTGTTGGTACACTCAGCAGCCAGCCTCAGGTTTCCAAACTGAACAACTGGTCTTCCAGTATGGATAGGTCACTCTGAGGGTCCCATCTCAGTGACTTCCAAAGTTAGAGGGTCTTACTGAGACAACAGGCTGCAAAATCAGTCCCAGTTGAAAAAGTGATTCAAACAGCAAGAAAGAGAGCAGAGATGCATATGTAAGCAATGCAAGTTAAACACAATCAACACATTTGCTAAAATACCTTAAACTAATTGAAAGATATTTGAGGGAAGTAGCCCAGTGTCGCATAGATACAGGCTAGATGCTAAATCAGCATCACAGGAACCTTGCTCTGTGCCTGCTCATTCTCCATATGAGGCCTGAATCACTAAGCTTAGACACTCTTATCCGTGGGCATGCTCGTCCTGCTGAGATTTAAAATAGAAAGAAAAGCACTCAGAAAATATTCCAGCTTAATCAGTAATACTTGGGAAAGCTAGCCAACATGCATACCCATCATCCATCTGGGCAAAAGGCTTTACAGCTTTTAGACATTAAATGACTCACTCTGCAAAGCTCTTTCCAGACTAATGGTGACTCTAATTTCTCTATTAGATGGACCAGAGTATTAGGGAGGCAAATCTTTACTATTATGCTCCCAGAGAATGAACTCCCCCAAAGCATCGATGAGTATAATAGCTGACAAAACCTTGAAAGTGCAAGGTTAAAACTGTGTTTATCTGCACCATGCCATCTGTATCCCCTAACAGCTTGAACAGGAAGGATTTGTTCCTTAAGCATTATTAGTTTTGCTAAAAATTGTCCTTGTTTTGAGCTACCCTCAGGAAATAAATGGCACTGTAGAAATGAGGCTGCACTTATTATAACCTAACCTATGGACCACTTTTTCAAAAGTAATTTGATCATTTGACATCATATACCTCCCAACGAGAATAAATAGAAATAATGTTTTTTTCTTCTTTTCAAGTTCAATGTGCCCTTTATGTCAGCTTTCCTTTAGTGTTCTTTTTCATTCAGTTTATATCATGATTGGTTTATATTAAATAAACCTCTTCTCAAAATATTCCTGAACTTACTTGTCAAATTTAATATTTTATGATTTTATTAACATAAACATGTTATGTGTTGTGTGTTATGTGTTAGAAGTCACAATACAAGTTTTCTCTTGAGAAGTACTTACTAATTTGAAAAGGGTTGAGGGAACTTCTGGGTGCTGATAAAATTCTACTTTTTAGTGTTGGTGATGATCATGCAGTAATGTTTCTCTATGTAAAAATTCACCAAGCCCTACACTTAGCATATGCTACCTTTCCTCTGTAAATATTATATTTCAATAAAATCCATGGAATTCCCTCAGCCAGAATACTGAAGTGGATAGCCTTTCCCTTCTCCAGGGGATCTTCTTAACCCAGGGATTGAACCCAGGTCTCCCGCATTGCAGGGAATTCTTTACCAGCTAATCCATAAGGGAAGCCTAAGAATCCTGGAGTGAGTAGCTTATTCCTTCTCCAGTGGATCTTCCCAACCGAGGTCTTCTGCACTGCAGGCAGATTCTTTACCAACTGAATTATCAGGGAAGCCCAAAATCTACCAAAAAGATAGTCTTTTAAACAAAATTTAATAATACTAAGAACATAAGTTCAATAAAAGTTAATAGAATTTGGCAAGAGGTACATTTTCTGAGAAGGCATAAATAGTACATTACATCTAAGATTTGCTTTTAAAGAAATTACAACGCACTACACCATCCTAGTTATCTCCAGCTAAATTAATAAGCTAGGATAAGCAAAATGTTTGAAGCTATATTTTTTACTTCTCAAAATAAGCTGTCATAATGTGCTCTGAATGCTGTGCTTACACCCTGGCAGCTATACTTATACTAAATATGGAGCAAAAACAAGTTTTACATATTCCATGGATGTATATGAGAAAAGTTAAAGTAATACTACTGCAAAACATATCCAGGCTGGTTATGGAGCATCCTACTGTGATCACAGTTCATTTATGATGCATGATATAAAAAATTTAGTTTTCAACTTTTAACAACATGAGACAGTCTGAAAGGCATACTCTCAAAGTGCCTTTACCTTGACTAGGAAAGAGACTGCTCTCAACCTTACAGTGGTTTTTGAAAAGCAATACATTCTTTCTTTATTAAGTACAAGAGTGGCAGTATTAAAAATGAATTAAATTTCCCCAATTATCTAGTCTACTGTTTCATTAATATGACAGATTACCTGGGGTGCTTGTTAAAAATGCATAAGTTTCTGGGACCTGTCATGTACTTCAATACACAGTATATTGAAGAAATAAGAAAGAAACCATAGAATACCTAAGAACAATTTTAGACATTATGTTAATCAGGAAAGTTAAAGGAAAACTGGTTTAGATGTTCAAGTGTTCTAAATTTCTCTTATCTATTCACTGGGAGGAAGAAAATTCCCCAAATAAAGAATTTGTCAAAGATATTTTAAAGGTGAATAAGTCTCCTGGCAGTGCAAAATATTTGATAGCCTCTGAACATATTTGCATAATTGTTAACAAAGTGATCTTCTTAAGATTGGCTAGTATCAAGAGTAATTCATGAGGAGAGTGTATTAGTTATAAAATATACATTGAATAAATAATTTTTGCTATTGAAGTAATGGGTACAAGTGAAAGCCTAGCATAAATATAATTAAAAGTTCCAAATTAGCTTCCTTGTCATTTAAGGAATAATTAAAATTTATAACCACCTTAATCTGCTGCAAAATGCTTGAGATGAAGTAAATAACTAATTATAGAAGCCAGACTTGAGGAATTAAACTAGAGAGGAGTGTTGAAGTTCCAGTTTCCTTGTGTTTCATACTGTGGTAATCATTAGTGTTTGCTAATATTCTAGTCTTCATTATCCTCCCAGACACATGGTAGAATTGCACTCTGTAGCCCAATAATAGCATGAAGGAAGAGACCTTCCTCACCTTCTCTCATGTGCTGATTCATGCTATAAATAAGTGAAAGATAAATCTTTTTCTAATTAGCAGAGATTTTTTTATGTTCATTATTACTGCAGAATAAATTGGTCTAGGCTTAGTCATACACATAAACAAAGGAAAGCAATTCATCTATTGTTTATAAGTGAAGGACCAGAGGTCTAATAGGTACGTTATACCAAGTTATAAATGTAATTTAACAATGACCTAAAAACCGTCTTTTGGACGGTTGGTTGTTCTGTTTTGTTTGTTTAAGACAGGACATGCCAAAATATGTTTGTAAATTGGAGTGCAAGTTCCAAAAGAAAGCAGAAAATCAAATACAGAGGGCAATGTTTAGAGTGAAATTCATGAGAAAGTAATGGATGGGTATTTAATACTGGTAGTGCTATTTATTGGGTTTCCCAGGTGGCTCAATGGTAAAGAATCTGCCTGCTAATGCAGGAGACACAGGGGATGTGGTCTTGATCCCTGGGTTGGGAAGATCCCCAGGAGGAGGAAATGGCAACCTACTCGAGTATTCTTGCTTGCAAAATTCCATGGACAGAGAAGACTGGCAGGCTACAGTCCATGGGATCACAAAGAGACACGACTGAGTACACATGCACAGTGAAATTTGTTATTAATATAGATGGAAAGCCAAGGTTTATGAAAACAAATGCACATAAACTGGTAGTTCTTGCGGTAGGAAGATAAGGAAAGCATTGTAATGTTTGCGTCTTTACTTTTAAATAGAGGAGAATAATATGTGAGTTTAGAGAAGGATGTTAGGAAAGGAAACACAGGAGGTCTAAGAAGAGAGAAGGCAAGAAACTTTATGTTTTCATCAACTTTATGTTCTAGAGCTTTCAAATAGGTGTTTTCTCTTTTCTTCAAGTAATTGGGATAAATTATTAAAACATTTTGAATAGAAGTAATAAAGTAGAAAGATACTGGAATTTCAATCCAAGGCTCTTACTAAATGCATGAATTTGGGAAAACTATATAACCATTTGAATCCCAACTTTTCCATCTATTAAACATGAATTGTTTTTCATCCTACATTCATCATGAAAGTTAATCAAGATTGGATATAAACATCGATAGTCTTTCATGACACCTCAAAATTTGTGTAATAAAATCCCATATTCCTTCATGAAAATCAGACTTATGTGAGTAGTTTTGAACAATGTGAGTCATTGATTTTTATAAAATTATTCTTATTGGTTTAAAAGTGCAGTGTGGAATCCTGGGAATCTGCAGACGTAACAATGAAAGTGACAGTGTTTATTCTGGTGGCAGTATCTCCTCAGATTCTTGAATTGGAAGTAAGCAAAGGAAATGGTTCCCTTTCTCTGTCTCTCTGAATTTTGATTCATATTCCCACTTTCCTCCCACTAGTTATTTGTTTTTCCTTTTATTCTTCTTCTGCTGAATATTCTGTGAGTTTGCTCCTTTTAGAAGAGCAGTGGAGTGGATGAGTGGACATATAATTAGTAGAAACATGTTATTTTCATTTGCTTCCTCAAGCTCCAGCTCTCAGTGGCTCCCTATGGATGCTGAAGTAGCAAGAGACATCACAGCTAGTTACCTGGAAACATTTGATAGGTTTCAACACTATGTGAGGGCACTACACTTAAGGCCTCAGAGAAATGAGGAAAGAATCAAAGCACCAATGAGATTGTAAAGACCTGTGAAAGAAGAAATTGACCCAAATTCTTCATTTTCTTGCTCTTCAGCACAATTCCCTGTTTTCTACTCTGTTCAAAGTCCTATCAACTTGAGTAATGAGGCTAAAAACCAACACAAGATTAATTGCTCTAAGCCAAGTGAGTTATAGGCTGGGAGCAGCATTAGATGGATTAACCACCAAACTTTATAATAGGTGGCATAGAGCAGTGAGGGAAGAATAGAAAGTAATGTACACATAAGGAAACTTATACAAATCTCATTTTTAGGTAATATAAAAAAAGAATATAAATATCCACAAGTACATACAAAATATATAACATTTTTGTCTGGTAGATAAACTTAGGTTTGGAAAAGATCTGGGATCACAGAATTTACTAAATGTCAGTGCAAGTACTCAGACCCAAATTTTCTACCTTACTTTAGCTCGGATAATTGTCTTGCTGAAAGTGAAAGTCACTCAGTCATGTCTGACTCTTTGTGATCCCAAAGTCCATGGAATTCTCCAGAGCAGAATACTGGAGTGGGTGGCCTTTCCCTTCTCCAGGGTATCTTCCCAACCCAGGGATAGAACCCAGGTCTCCCGCATTGCAAGTGGATTCTTTACTGGCTGAACCACCAGGGAAGCCCAAGAATACTGGTGTGGGTAGCCTATCCCTTCTCCAGTGGATCTTCCTGACCCAGAAATTAAACCAGGGTCTCCTGCATTGCAGGTGGATTCTTTACCAGCTGAAATACCAGGGAAGCCTGTCTTGCTAAAATCTCACTAATCAAATTCTGAGTGAGTCATAGGAGAAGTTCTGGGATGAATTAGAAACTGTTTTACTTTCATATGTAAGTTTTACATAAGAAAATTTAATAAATATTTCATAAAATTTGTGGGAAAATGTTAATAAATTAATAAGAATTATATAAATTATCAAAATAATTATCAGGAGATAATTTACAATGTAGTTAACACTTTATGGACAAATGATCTTTGTAAACAACTCCATGTTGAGCTAATTTGCCTATAAGAAGTTGTATGCATGTTTCAGTTTGTTTAACTATCCCTTAATTTTCTATAAACATAACTATTTAACTCTGTGCATTTCTCACATCCTCTTTTCCCCCACCCGAAACAAAAGAAAATTCTTCAAAGCATCCAAAGTCTTTCGACTTATTGATTGTTGCACACCATGACACAGAGCAAAAGGTGAATTACGCCCACACTGTAAAATTTTCAATTAATGCTCCACCAAGCTAATAAATCAAAGCCTCTAGATACAGAACATTGGAAGCTATGAGATTATAATGTTGCATTTGCTCTATAGGTTCTTTGTCTCAAGTCTCAACAAAAGTTGTATAGGAAATTAAAGTAATTGTGACATAATTGTTTACTTCAGTAAATAAATTTACCACCACCAGTTCTTTATGCCAAGAACTTCAAAACTCAATTGGAAAAATTATCTGATCATAAAATGGCCAGTAATGACATTTTTTGAATGTTCAGCAATAATAATTGCCATACTTCTGTTGATTTTATCTCATACACATCTAGCAAAATTACTCGTTATTAATCAAAATTTTAACTTACTTTTAATTGAGATATGTGACATAATATGTCAATTCAATTCAGGTATAACATAAACATAATGATTTGATATTATCATACTTTGGAAAATGATCATAAGTCAAGTTCAACCTATTATCTTACATAGCTCAAAAAAATTGCATTTCCTATAATAAGAACTAATATCTACTCCCTTCTTTCAACTGTCAAATATGCAATACAGTATTAATAACTAGAGTCACCATGTTGTACTTTACAATCGCATGACTAATTTATTTTATAACTGAAAGTTTGTGCTTTTTGACTCTTTTCATCCTCAGTTCAGTTCAGTTGCTCAGGTGTGCCCAACTCTTTGCCACCCCATGGACTTCAGAAATCCAGGCTTCCCTGTTCATCACTAGCTCCTGGAGCCTACTCAAACTCATGCCCATTGCATCTCTGATGCCATCAACAATCTCATCCTGTCATCCCCTTCTCCTCCCACCTTCAATCTTTCCCAGCATCAGGGTCTTTTCAAATGAGCCGGTTCTTCCCATCAGGTGGCCAAAGTAATGGAGTTTCAGCTTCAGCATCAGTCCTCCCAATGAATATTCAGGACTGATTTCCCTCAGGATAAACCGGTTGGATCTCCTTGCTGTTCAAAGGACTCTCAAGAGTCTTCTCCAACACCACAGTTCAAAAGCATCGATTCTTCAGCACTCAGCTTTCTTCATAGTCCAACTCTCACATCCATTCATGACCACTGAAAAAACATAGCTTTCACTGATGGACATTTTGATACAGTAATGTCTCTGCTTTTTAATATGCTGTCTGTTTGGCCATAGTTTTCTTTCAAGGAGTAAGTGTCTTTTAATTTTATGGCTGCAGTCACCATCTGCAGTGATTTTGGAGCCCCCAAAAATAACATCTGTCACTGTTTACATTGTTTCCCTATCTATTTGCCATGAAGAGATCGGACAGGATGCCATGATCCTAGTTTTCTGAATGTTGAGTTTTACGTTAGCATTTTCACTCTCCTCTTTCACTTTCATCAAGAGGCTCTTTAGTTCTTCTTCACTTTCTGCCATAAGGGTGGTGTCATCTGCATATCTGAGGTTATTGATATTTCTCCTGGCAATCTTGATTCCAGTTTGTGCTTCATGCAGCCTGGCATTTTGCATGATGTACTCTGCATATAAGTCAAATAAGCAAGGTGACAATATTCCTCCTTGACAAACTCCTTTCCCATTTGGAACCAGTCTGTTTTTCCATCTCCAGTTATAACTGTTGCTTCTTGACCTGCATACAAGTTTCTCAGGAGACAGGAGGTGTGGTATTCCCATCTTTTAAGAATTTTCCACAGTTTGCTATGATTCATACAGCCAAAGGCTTTGGCATAGTCAGTAAAGCAGAAGTAGATGTTTCTCTGGAACTCTCTCACTTTTTTGATGATCTAATTGCTGTTGGCAATTTGATCTCTGGTTCCTCTGCCTTTTCTAAATCCAGCTTGAACATCTGGAAGTTCATGGTTCACGTGTTATTGAACCCTGGCTTGGAGAATTTTGAGCATTATTTTGCTAACATGTTAGATGAGTGCAATTTTGCCACAGTTTGAGCATTCTTTGGCATTGCCTTTCTTGGGGATTGCAATGAAAACTGACCTTTTCCAGTCCTGTGGGCACTGCTGAGTTTTCCAGATTTGCTGACATATTGAGTGCAGTACTTTCACAGCATCATCTTTTAGGATTTGAAATGGCTCAACTGGAATTCCATCACCTCCACTAGCTTTGTTCGTAGTGATGCTTCCTAAGGCCCACTTGACTTCACATTCCAGGATGTCTGGCTCTAGGTGAGTGATGACACCATCATGGTTATCAGGGTCATGAAGACCTTTTTTGTATAGTACTGTGTATTCTTGCCACCTCTTCTTAATATCTTCAGCTTCTGTTAGGTCCATGCCATTTCTATCCTTAATTGTGCCCATCTTTGCATGAAATGTTCCCTTGGTATCTCTAATTTTCTTGAAGGGATCTCTAGTCTTTCCCATTCTATTGTTTTCCTCTATTTCTTTGTACTCATCACTGAGGAAGGCTTTCTTATGTCTCATTGCTACTCTTTGGAATTCCACATTCCAATGGGTATGTGTTTCCTTTTCTTTTTTGCCTTTCACTTCTCTTCTTTTCTCATGTATTTATAAGGCCTTCTCAGACAACCGTTTTGTCTTTTTGCATTTCTTTTTCTTGGGGATGGTCTTGATGGCTGCCTCCTGTACAATGTCATGAACCTCCATCCATAAGTCTTCAGGCACTGTCTATCAGATCTAATCCCTTGAATCTGTTTGTCACTTCCACTGCATAATTGTAACAGATTTGATTTAGGTCATATCTGAGTGGTGTAGTGTTTTTTCCTGCTTTCTTCAATTTAAGTATGAATTTGGCAATAAGGAGTTCATGATCTGAGCCACAGTCAGCTCCAGCTCCTGTTTTGCTAACTGTATAGACCTTCTCAATCTTTGGCTGCAGAGAATAAAATCAATCTGATTTCGGTATTGATCATCTGGTGATGTCCATTTGTAGAGTTCTCTTTTGTTGTTAAAAGTGGATGTTTGTTATGACCAGTGAGTTCTCTTGTCTAACTGTGTCAGCCTTTGACCTGCCTCGTTTTGTACTCCGTGGCACTTGTTTTTTCAGGATATCACATATAGTGCTTATATACTCCATTGTATGCAGGCAAAATTCTAAATATTTTTACCAATACTCAGTTATTTATTCCCAAGTCTTATTTCAGATCCCTCAAGTATCAGTCACTATGATAGGATGAGATATGAAAGCCATTTATGATGGGAAACATCCTGTGTAGAAAAAAGGTAAGGAAGCAGGAGTTTGTTAGAGGAGCCTTCAGACTTAAACACAGCTATGGCATCTGGAAAGGAGAGGGGAAAGGAAGGATAATGGGGCAGAGATAGAGTCTCAGACTGTAGCACATGCTGGGAAGGTTCCACAAGGTCGATGGTAGCACCTGAACCAAAGTAATGAGTAAGTGAAACCCCTAGTCCTTCAGGAGAGGGGAGGTACCAGGATCCCTGCCATGGTCAGTCATGGACTGGAAGCATCCTGGGAGAAGGATGGCTTCTATGCAAATACACTGATGGATCCAGAGGGTGGCATCTGGGGAAAACAGTCAACGTCGCTACTCCTTGCAGCCAGTTTTAATGAAGAGAATCTGAGAACTGTAATTCCATGCCTTTCACTACTCACAACAACACTGTGAGTTATGCATTACAATTGTCCCAGTCTAATTATAAGAAAACATAGAAATAAAGGCTGAAGCATCCAAGTTCATATCTCAGTGCCCAATCAATGTATATAAATTTTCTTAATTTGTTATGTGATTTCTTCATACATTATCTTACAAAATTACACATGCTACATATCTCTTTTGGCTAATTAAATGATTTAAAACATCACCAGATAATTCTACTACTATATATGTTAGCAGAATATTTGATCTCCATTAGTCTGTTTTTAAATCACCCTCAGTAGAAATTGCACTAAAAAACAAGAGATTGGGAAGGTTAAAAATAGATGGAAAAAAAAATGGATGGAAATACTAGAAACTGCCTGCAATAGTAAATAAAAATTCTAAAGAAACTCAGATGCTGTCTTCTTGGAAGAAAAGCTACGACAAACCTAGACAGCATATTAAAATGCAGAGACATCACTTTGCTGACAAAGTTCTATATAGTCAAAGCTATGGTTTTACCAGAAGTCACGTACGGACATGAGAGCTGGATCATAAAGAAAGCTGAGCGCCGAAGAATTGATGCTTTCAAACTATGGTGCCGGATAAGACTCTTGAGAGTCCACTGGACAGGAAGGAGATCAAACCAGTCAATCCTAAAGGAAATCAACCCTGAATATTCATTGGAAGGACTGATGCTGAAGCTGAGGCTACAATACTTTGGCCACCTGATGTGAAAAGCTGACCTGTTGGGAAAGACCCTGGTGCCAGGAAAGGTTGAGGGCAGGAAAAGAAGGGGGCAACAGAGGATGAGATGGTTGGAAGCCCTCATGGACTCAATGGATATGAGTTTGAGCAAACTCTGGGAGAAAGTGAAGGACAGAAGCCTGGAGTGCTGCATGCAGTCCATGGGGTCACAGAGAGTTGGATATGACTTAGTGACTGAACAACAACAACAACAAAAGATCAGATAGAGTAAGACTCACTTTTTCATTAATTTTCATCTATCCTTTTATATCAAAGTAATATTGAAAACATTGGGTAAGGAAGAACTTAGACTCTATGATGATAATACAAGCTTGCTAAAATAAACAAATTGAATCATCTCCCAAGGCCAACACCCTATGATCGAAATGTTAATTTTATGTTGTTAAATTTAACACCCTCAAAATCTGTATGTACTGTTTACAACAGGAAAATATAACCAACATGCTAAGCCACGTAACAGGCACTAATCTCTCTTTGAACATTTGTCTTAGCTCTCTAGATTTCCAGTTCCACATCAATCCACAAGGGGATAGATTCTATCAGAAATGCGAAGAAAGGATCATCAGCCGCCTGAGACACTAATAAAAAAAAATAAGTAACAGGTTTTCTGGTGCAAATGCAGAGAATCAGATTAAATAAAACAGAGTGAAGTCAGGGAATATTCTCAAACAGCATTACAATAGGTTAGGTTTGGGAGTTGCTGAATTACACGATCTGTAGTTATAAAACTATTCTTAAAAACTCTCTACTTAATTTATGTTCACATTAAAAATTTCCTTTATATAAATGTTTATATTTGATTAAATTTATCACATTTTTATCTATACCATGAGATAAAGGAGAATACCCAAAAATACTGCAATAAATTTTTAGCCAAATATCATTAATGCCTAATGTAAATTAGAAACAAACATAAACCATCTGCTTAGTAGGATAATTAATTTTTTGGATCAAAATTTAATTATATGTATGTGATATATATATATATGTATATAAACACATATATACATATATATATATATGGTCTAAAATGGTATGTTAATTATCAATAGAAACACTTGTCATCTATTAAGGATGGAATTTCAAATAATGACTCCAATGTAAAAATTTTGTCAAATGGGTAGTCCTTGCGCATTTTGAAGACCAGCCTTCTATAATATACCCTAAAATTGCAGTTGAATGATGTTTTTAATTTGTTTCTCTATTTTCATGTATCAGCAGTACATTACCAGTTAATGTTACAATTACTCACTGTGCTTATCTGTAAACAAAATTCAAAACACATGATGTGAATATAATGCACTGCCAGAACAAACAGAAAATGCCTATTCTTGCTCCTATCACACCTTATGTCAACATGCTCATTCATAATAATAAAAAGACACCTTCCAGTACATAATTTGATTAAACCTTACTAGAACAACTAACACTTCCTATTTTTGTATAACATTTAAAACACTCCAAAATCTTATAAGATGATCTACATAGCAGTGAAGTGCAACATGGCAGCATTTTTTAACATTCATAAAGAGGAGTTATTTTCTTGTCTCTGCTGCTGTCTCCAAGTGATATTGCAGGTGTGCAGCAAAAATAGAAAATAAAAGGTAATATTTTTGTTACTAACTTATACAATTACTGCTTAAAGCCTCCTCAGTAGACAGCTTCATTCAGTTTAGTTCAATTCAGTTCAGTTCAGTTAAGTCGTTCAGTCTTGCCCAGCTCTTTGTGACCCCATGAACCGCTGCACGCCAGGCCTCCCTGTCCATCACCAACTTCCGGAGTTTACCCAAACTTGTGTCCATTGAGTCAGTGATGCCATCCAACCATCTTATCCTTTGTTGTCCCCTTCTCCTCCTGCCCTCAATCTTTCCCAGCATCAGGGTCTTTTCAAATAAGTCAGTCCTTCACATCAGGTGGTTAAAGTATTGGAGTTTCAGCTTCAACATCGGTCTTTCCAATGAACACCCAGGACTGATCTCCTTTAGGATGGACTGGTTGGATTTCCTTGCAGTCCAAGAGACTCTCAAGAGTCTTCTTCAACACCACAGTTCAAAAGCATCAATTCTTCGGTGCTCAGCTTTCTTTATAGTCCAACTCTCACATCCATTCATGACTACTGGGAAAACCATTAGCCGTGACTAGACAGACCTTTGTTGGCAAAGTAATGTCACTGTTTTTTAATATGCTATCTAGGTTGGTCATAACTTTTCTTCCAAGGAGTAAGCGTCTTTTAATCTCATGGCTGCAATCAGCATCTGCAGTGATTTTGAAGGCCAAAAAAATAAAGTCAGCCACTTCTTCCCCCATCTATTTGCCATGAAGTGATAGGGCCGGATGCCATGATCTTCATTTTCTGTATGTTGAGCTTTAAGCCAACTTTTTCACTCTCCTCTTTCACTTTCATCAAGAGGCTCTTTAGTTCTTCTTCACTTTCTACCATAAGGGTGGTTTCCTCTGCATATCTGAGGTTATTGATATTTCTCCTGGCAATCTTTATTCCAGCTTGTGCTTCTTCCAGCCCTGCATTTCTCATGACGTACTCTGCATAGAAGTTAAATAAACAGGGTGACAATATACAGCCTTGATGTACTCCTTTCCCGATTTGGAACCAGTCTGTTGTTCCATGTCCAGTTCTAACTGTTACTTCCTGACCTGCATACAGGTTTCTCAAGAGGCAGGTCAGGTGGTCTGGTATTCCCATCTCTTTCAGAATTTTCCACAGTTTATTGTGATCCACAGAGTCAAAGGCTTTGGCATAGTCAATAAAGCAAAAATAGATGTTTTTCTGGAATGCTCTTGCTTTTTCGATGATCCAGCGGATATTGGATGTCTGGTTCCTCTGTCTTTTCTAAAACCAGCTTGAACATCTGGAAGTTCATAGTTCACGTATTGCTGAAGCCTTGCTTGGATAATTTTGAGCATTACTTTACTAGCATGTGAGATGAGTGTAATTGTGCAGTAGTTTGAGCATTCTTTGGCATTGCCTTTCTTTGGGGTTGGAATGAAAACGGACCTTTTCCAGTCCTGTGGCCAATGCTGAGTTTTCCAAATTTGCTGACATATCAATTGCAGCACTTTCACAGCATCATCATTGAAGTATACCAAATAACTTAATCCTGCTTCCCAATGCTACCACCACCAGCTACTCCCCAAACATATATGGTTCATATTATTTTAATCCAGAGTTTATCACTTCTTATGAAAGGTCATTAGAAACACTAGTATCGTGCTAATTATCCACTAATTAGCTAATTGCCTTACTCAGTTCTGAAATCAGAAAAAACTCTTGAGTGAATTGAAGATGAAAGATACACATGAAGAAGCAAGTTATGTCAGCCTTCTAGGGATTGTAAGGGAAATGTATTTTAAATACATTTGAATTTGCATTATGTAATTAAAAGAGCAACTCGTAATCTTTGCAATAAATCAAGCAATACCAATGTTCTAAAGAAAGACATGTTTTATCGTCACCCCACTTCTTTGTCATCTTAACCCTATTCCAGTTCCATCCCTCTGGAGTAATCAGTATTAACTATTGTGTGTGTACTCTGTCACACCTTTTTTTTTCCATGGTTTTTTTTTTAAGTATTAGAGTGTAACTGATTTGCTGACATACCTTTCTTAATGTTCTTTAGCGATGTAGAGATTTTTGAAGTTTATATATGCATTTTAATAAAAATTACATAGTATCAAGTAACTTGCCTTTTTCATGTAACCTATTCTGTCTCTGTTTCTCTTTCTTTTTTTTTTTTTTCTTTAATTTTCCTATGACTCTGTGCATGGAAGGGGTATTAAATAGTGTTCCACCAGGAAGATGGGAAGTAATCTAGATTTTCTAGCACCAAGGAAGTAGCGTGCATGCTAAATTGATTCAGTCATGTTGGACTCTTTGTGACCCTATGAACTGTAACCCGGCAGGCCCCTCTGTCCAGGGGAATCTTCCTGACCCAGGGATCAAACATGAGTCTCATGTCTGTTGCATTGGCAGGCGAGTTCTTTACCACTAGCGCCACCTGGAAAGCCCCCCGAAAGGTAGGAAACCAGTTAAATAAAAACTGCTCTTGGCTTTCAGGATACCTAAAGTGCAGGATTTGGGAGCAGTTCACACAGAATTCACTGCAAGCCCTGTGCTCTTGTTGCAGTGAAAAGGAAAAGAAAAAAAGCGGCATATAGTTTTTTTTTTTCTCTCTTCTTTTCCTTTCCTGAGAACAAAGCAAGTAAAGAGAACAGTGAGCAAGCCTAAACATTCCTAGCTATTTTTTAATTTTAACTGCTCCTAACTCTGCATGCCTGTAACTAAGTTTACTTTTCTGCCCCCTAACTCTACAGGAGCTAAAATTCACACCTATTTCCCTTTGACTCTATGCTAAGTACAGCCTGAATCTGGTGTTTACCCTTACAACACTCTTCCCCTTACAGTTCTTTTTTACATGTTAGAAAGAAGGCCACAGAGTCATTTAAATGTCAGACTCAATTACTGGGTTACTGACTCCAGCTGATGACTATCTTTGAAACAATACGAAAGGGAGAAATCAAGATCCTAATACTTCTGTCCTTCATCACCAGCTCTTAACTGTGAGCCCTCATCTTACATAAGCTCCTAGACTCCTCATGGAGTGGGAAGGACACAGTTCTTGAGACCTGAGCCTACTAGGTTCTCATCTTGCTTGGCTGAGCTTCTGGCTGAGAATTAAAGCTACCAAATTCCAAACTCTGTATTTTTTATTTGACTTTGGTGGGCAGAGAAAGCCAAGATTTTGCCCAGCAATACTCTCTGTTCTTCCATCTGGCAATTGCCACCTATTTCTAAAAGATGTGCAATAGCCTTTCATTGGTACCATCTAACCCAGATGTCTACTGTCATGTGAGTCTGGGAAATCTAGATCAGAGTATCATCCTTGAAATACATAGGAGAGTATGGAAGCAGAGTAATGTTGAAATAACAACAAACAATCCAGTAAAATTGTAAAACCATTGAAATTTGAATAGCTATACGTTTCTTTATATCATAAATGATCAAATATTGATTAAGGACAAGATTTATGTTGGATTTTTTTTTTCTCTCTTTGTACTGCACTCTGGTTCTCTCTTTTAATGCATGATCTTCATTTAATATTTCAGTTTTTGAAATTTTACAATTATAAACTTCTGTGCTCATATTTTTCTTTGGATTCAGCTCAGTTCAGTCACTCAGTAGGGTCCAACTCTTTGCAACCCCACGGATTGCAGCACACCAGGCTTCCATGCTTCCCTGTCCATCACCAACTCCTGGAGCACATTCAACTCATGCATATCAAGTCAGTAATGCCATCCATCCATCTCATCCTCTGTTGTCCCCTGCTCCTCCCTCCTTCAACCTTTCCCAGCATAGGGTCTTTTCCAATGAGTCAGTTCTTCGCATTACCTGGCAAAAGTATTGCAGTTTCAGCTTCAGCATCAGTCCTTCCATTGAATATTCAGGACTGATTTCCTTCAGGATAGAGTGATTGGATCTCCTTGCTGTCCAAGGGACTCTCAAGAGTCTTCTCCAACACCACAGTCAAAACCATCAATTCTTCAACACTCAGTTTTCTCTTATACCCATACATGACTACTGGAAAAACCATAGCTGTGACTAGACAGACCATTGTTAGTAAAGTAATGTCTCTGCTTTTTAATATGCTTTCTAGTTTGATCATAACTTTTCTTCCAAATAGCAAGTGTCTTTTAATTTCATATCTGCAGTCACCATCTGCAGTGATTTTGGAGCCCCCCAAAAATAAAGTCTGTCATGGTTTCCATTGTTTCCCCATTTATTTTCCATGAAGTGATGGGACCAGATGCCATGATCTTAGTTTTCTGAATGTTGAGCTTTAAGCCAACTTTTTCACTCTCTTCTTCCATTTTCATCAAGAGGCTCTTTAGTTCTTCTTCACTTTCTGCCATAAGGATGGTGACAACAGCATATCTGAGGTTATTGATATTTCTCCCGGCAATCTTGATTCCAGCCTGTGCTTCATCCAGCCCTGCATTTCACATGATGTATTCTGCATATAAGTTAAATAAGCAGGGTGACAATATACAACCTTGATGTATTCTTTTCCCAATTTGGAACCAGTCTGTTGTTTGATGGCCAGTTCTAACTGTTGCTTCTTGACCTGCAGACAGATTTCTCAGGAGGCAGGTCAGGTGGTTTGGTATTCCCATCTCTTTAAGAATTTCCCACAGTTTATTGTGATCTACACATTCTAAGGCTTTGGCACAGTCAATAAACAAGAAGTAGATGTTTTTCTGTAACTCTCTAACTTTGTCAATGATCAAAAAGATGTTGGATATTTTATATCTGCTTCCTCTGCCTTTTCTAATCCAGGTTGAACATCTGGAAGTTCTCAGTTCACATATTGTTGAAGCCTGGTTTAGAGAATTTTGAGCATAACTTTGCTAGAATGTGAAATGAGTTCAATTGTGTGGTAGTTTGAACATTCTTTGGCATTGCCTTTCTTTGGGATTGGAATGAAAACTGACCTTTTCCAGTCCTGTGGCCACTGCTGAGTTTTCCAAATTTGCTGGCATACTGAGTGGAGCACTTTCAGCATCATCTTTTAGGATTTGAAATAGCTCAACTGGAATTCCATCACCTCACTGGCTTTGTTCATAATGATGCTTCCTCAGGCCCACTTGACTTCGCATACCAGGATGTCTGGCTCTGGGTGAGAGATCACTCCATCGTGGTTATCTGGGTCATGAAGATTTTTTTTGTATAATTCTTCCGTGTATTCTTGCCACCTCTTCTTAATATCTTCTGCTTCTGTTAGGTCCATAACATGTCTGTCCTTTATAGTGCCTATCTTTGCATGAAATGTTTCCTTGGTATCTCTAATTTTCTTGAAGGGATCTCTAGTCTTTCCCATTCTATTGTTTTCCTCTATTTCTTCACACTGATCACTGAGGAAGGCTTTCTTCTCTCTCCTTGCTATTCTTTGGAATTCTCATTCAAATGGATACATATTTCCTTTTCTCCTTTGCCTTTGCTTCTCTTCTTTTCATATATGATTGTAAGGCCTCCTCAGACAACCATTTTGCCTTTTTGCATTTCTTTTTCTTGTGGATGGTCTTGATCACTGCTTCCTGTACAATGTCATGAACCTCCTTCCATAGTTGTTCAGGCACTCTGTCTATCAAATCTAGTCCCTTGAATCTATTTGTCACTTCCACTGTATGATTGTAAGGGACTTGATTTAGATCGTACCTGAGTGGTCTGGTGGTTTTCCCAACTTTCCTCAATTTAAGGCTGAATTTGGCAATAAGGAGTTCATGATCTGAGCCACAGTCAGCTCCCAGTCTTGTTTTTGCTGACTTTATACAGCTTCTCCATCTTTGGCTGCAAAGAATATAATCAATCTGATTTCGGTATTGACCATTTGGTGATGTCCATGTGTACAGTCTTCTCTTGTGTTGTTGGAAGACGGTTTTTGCTATGACCAGTGTGTTCTCTTTTTCAAAACTCTATTAGCCATTGCCCTGCTTCATTTTGTGCCCCAAGGCCAAATTTGCCCATTACTCTAAGTATCTCTTGACTTCCAACTTTTGCATTTAGTCCTATAATGAAAAGGACATCTTTTTTGGGTGTTAGTTCTAGAAGGTCTTATAGGTCTTCATAGAACCGTTCAACTTCAGCTTCTTCAGCATTACTGGTTGGGGCATAGACCTGAATTACTGTGATATTGCATGGTTTGCCTGGAAACAACCAGAGATCATTCTGTCATTTTTGAGATTGTATCCAAATACTGCATTTCGGACTCTTTTGTTGACTAAAATGGCTACTCCATTTTTTCTAAGAGATTCTTGCCCACAGTAGTAGATATAATGGTCACCTGAGTTAAATTTACTCATTGCAGTCCATTTTAGTTCACTGATTCCTAAAATGTCAATGTTCATTCTTGCTATCTCCTGTTTGACCACTTCCAATCTACCCTGATTCATGGACCTAACATTCCAGGTTCCTATGCAGTTTCTCTTACAGCATCGGACTTTACTTCCATCACCAGTCACATCCACAACTGGGTGTTGTTTTTGCTTTGACTCCGTCTCTGTTTCGATTATATATTTTAATTCATTGGCTAAAGCACTAAGTGGGCCATGAAATCTGAAAACTAGTGTTTTCTCAAAGTTAATAAGTCTCCTTACATACTTTTATTGGATAATTTCCCAACAATATTTCTATATGGCTTTCAGAAGCTCCTCTACTTGAGTATATGCCTTACTAAATTTATGTATCTATTTTTTTTAATTTTCTCTTGTTTTCCATTTGTTTTCTCACCTTTTATCTTCTAGACTTTCTAAAATTTGCAATTTTTAATAACCTTGAAATGTTCCAAAATTTTTTACTTAAGAAAAATCGCTGATTTATAGCACTATTTCCCCCACAGATAGTGAAATATCTTTTGTTAGATTTTTGCAGACATTGAGTATACATGCGTTAAAATTCTCCTTTTCTCCTAAGTTTTCTCAAACTGTTTTATCTGTCCTTTATGTGGAAGGATTGATTGGAATCTATGTTGATCTGACCATCATTCTTTACTTAGTAGTGAGGTACTAGAAAACACTGAACTGTGTGAGAAGTGTAGATGGACAGGTATCATTTTGCAGTGACAGGAACTAAATTTTCTCATTGGAGGATACCAAATTGTGTTCTGACTACTAAGGCAGGCACTTCCCAAAGAAAGATGTTCAAAATCCTATGTATGGGCTATTTTCCTGTTACATTTTCATTAATTATCTAGGAATATTAATCTTCAGTACACTTTTTAAACAATTTCTGAGTCTATTTTTCTCTTAGATTTTTTTTATGGCAAAATTACACCTAGTCTTTTCATTTTTGTGTACCAAATGTTCTTCACTAGTCAACTTGAAAAAAAAAAAATCATAACCTAAAAGTTGAAAGTTGTGTTTTACTTGGTGGGAATTTTTAGGATTTCAAACCCAGGAGACAGTATCTCACGTGGCCCTGAGAGAACTTCTCTGAGGAGGTGGAGGAGGAAGTTATGTTATATAGAAGTATGCAACAAAGGGCAGGTAGTCTGAACATCAAAATATTTTTGTGAATTAAAGAAAACCAGATATCTCAAGTTAAGGAATTTAGCACTTCTCTATGTATGGGAAGATGCAAGAGTCTTGCTCACTAAAAGCATTCTTTTCATATGCATCTCAGTTATCTGGGGCCATCATCCTTTGTTTTTCCTCAGTGTTCACCTTAGGGAGTGGCTGCAGCCTAACGGCTACTGGATATTGTTCTCCTTCCTGGTTGCCCTGGAAGGATGAAATTGCTAATGACTGTGACATCCTTCTTTATTAATATTGCAGGAAATACTCCATGTTTCACATTCATGACTTTTGACTCTTTTCACCTAACAACTTGTCCTTTCTGAATATGAACAAAGGTTCTTTAGCACTTTTGAAATATTTACTATTTTATTTTTAAAGCATAAATATTTGCTCCATTTATAAGGATTTTTTTTCCTTTCAATTAATGGCCAATTATGCTACTAATAATTACTAAGTTAACCATAATTTTACACACATTTAAAATGCCAACTTAGTCACAAATTGAGTTCACATAAATACTGTATTACATTTTAGTAATTTTAGTAATTACTGCACAATTTGGTAATTTTAGCTGCTGCTACTGCTAAGTCGCTTCAGTCGTGTCCGACTCTGTGTGACTCTATAGACGGCAGCCCACCAGGCTCCCCCATCCCTGGAATTCTCCAGGCAAGAACACTGGAGTGGGTTGCCATTTCCTTCTCCAAAAAAGTGAAAATTTTTAATAGTAACATTATAGGACCTGTTACTGTCAGATAAGAAAAATCTTGCTTCATTTTCTTTCTTTTGAAAATTTTCACATTCTATCATTGGATAATAGAATTATCTCCCCAATCTAAATTTCTTCTGAAATAAAGCAGAATTTTCAGGGCAAAATTCTGAGGACAAAATGCTAAATATTTATACAGTAATATTTTCTAACTTAAAAACTTGTAAAAATGTCTCCACTACGATATGAATTTAATATCTGATCAAAGAGTATCTTTCTCCCTGTTTATATTGTTGTTAAACTGGAAAACCTTAGCTATTTTAAAACTAATGTCATTTTTTAGCTAATAAACATATGATACTATTTACAGAAAAGTCATTAATTGCTAGGTAGTATGATAACCACTTCATATGTATTATTTTGTTTAAATCTCACAGCTCGTGAAGTAAGCATTTTTTTTTTATACATTTGTCATATCAGCAAAATCTATCTGCTATCTCTTATGTTTCCTCTCCTTGAACTATAACTTCTACTATTTGCACTTGGAAGGTTGTCTTCTGCTCACCGTTTTATTCATTTGTTTTATTTGCAGTTTGGTTTGTTTGGTAAGAAATATCTGCCATTTGCTTATCTGAAACCCAAGTTCTGTCCTCTTAAATTTAATTTTTGTTTCCTGAGAATACACTTTCCTCAATCTCAATACTGAACTGAGCTTAGGCAACAGGGAAGCAGCAAGGAGACTATGGCATTCCAGTCAGTGGCCACTGCACTACCAATCTTTCTTTTGTTAGTTGTATCACATTCAGTGCTATTAACAGTAACTAGAAATAGCAGTGGCATCAGCAAAACATGCTTCTCCAGAGGTAGCAGACTCTGTCATCGAAGATGTCTAGTCTTTCTGTTCTGCCACCTTCAGTGACTGGCTTATACTCAGAGCAGCTTCATTGTCCAGAAACACTTAAAATGTTCCAGCCATCATGTTCAAATTCCAGTAGGGTATTGGATGAATGAAGAAAAGTTAAGAACTCCTTTCTCATAAGTTTCTACTACTAATTCTTCCTTAAGTATCTTTGATCAGAATATAGTTGCACTGCTATAATTACTTGCAAGGAGTCTGTGAAGTGTTTGTGCTGTTTGTGTGTGCACACATTCATGTTTGAAGATACTTCATAGCACCATAATATAGATTTCTGTTTCTATGTAACTTTAGTCCTTCCACAGTCCACTCTTTTGGCAAACTAGCTATCAAAGGAGGCATTGATTCCCAAATACTGAAAGATTCAGCCTTTTTACAAAAGTATCAGACTCAAAATTTCACCAAGTTACCAAACAATCTCAAAGCCCTGGATGTTTGCTTCTTGTGTGTTTGTCTCACGCAGGATAGTAGATAACATCTCACAGTCCACTGGTCTGAAACTAATATTAAATGAATCCTCTGTTTGCAATAATAATTTAAGCACAGTGGTAGGGATGAAATAATAATTCTGAATAAAAATTCCCATTTAGAAGACATATGCAGAAATTACTAGTGCATAACTTTTACCAAATACAACTGTACAGCCACAATATAAACTCCTGCTCTGAGGCAGGCTCTGTCTCTCCTCTCTGGGAGCCCTACCTTGTCAATATTCACTTGTCTACAATTAAGCTGGACAGTGGATAGGATATCCAGTATCCCTAATATACATATAGTTTGAACAACTTGCTTTGTGATGGTGTAGCTTCAAAGACCTTGACTTTTTTTTTTTTTAGTTTCTTCCAGTCACTGGCTACAGTAGGACAGGAATGAAGTTTCTTTTACAAAGAAAACAATAACAGTAAAATATGAATACTCTCATTCACAACCAGAATAGATTTAAAAATTTCCCTTACAAAGTAACATCAGTGGTTATAATTTAAGGTATATGCCACCCTGGTGAGACATCTGGTACCTTGATGAGAGATTTCGAATATTTTGGAACACTTAATTTTTAAAGACCTAAGTAAATATAATGATGAAAGCATGAAATAAATGTCACAAAATCTAAGTCTGTCTCTACATCTATATTTACTAGATATTTGGCTTTGAACATGAAACAGGTATTCCTTAACTTAGTTTTGCCTTCTTTAAAATGTTATTAGCTCCACAAGAAACAAATGAGATAATATGAATGAAAAGTGTTTTGTGGACTATAAATAGCCCATTATATCAGGTATTATTGCTATGACAGCAATCACTGAAGAGCACCCACTATAATAGAAAATTTTCTTTATATAAAATATGTCATAAAAGAAAAAAATTATATAATGTGCTGAGCATACTCTCAAGTATTGTATATTGCTCAAGGGACATTTCTGTGAGAACTTGGCATTGCTATTCTCTCAGTGTCAAATGCATCATTGTGGCTGCATTATACAACATCATTATTTGTGGCATATTTCACAAATTTCACATATAGTGAATATATATAATTTTCCTTTTTGAAGCAAAAATAGAAAATACTGGTTTTTTAGAATTGAAAGAGATGTAATTTATTGTAGAAATAAATTCTTATCAAGGGTTGTGTGTCCTTGTTTCAACAAGCCTTTAGATCCCAGCTCAAATATATTCCTTAATGGCTGATAAGCTGTATAAAGAGATACTGAACACTGGGAAAAACATGGGGCTATTCAGAATGTGCAAATATAGCTATCCCAGTCTTGCTTCCTATTGTGTAGATGGATGTTTCCCTAGTGCTTCTGGAAAGAGTCCATAATATTCTTCCATGTACACACATCTAGGACTCCAGCCCAGGGCAATCTTTTCATTATCAAGAATCAGTGTCAAAACACTGACATCAGTTTAGGAAAATGAAGACAGCAAATTAAAATTTAACTACTTGGACAGAAAATGTCAGATTGACTACATAGATACTGCCTTTGTGTAGAGGTAATTATTTCGAAAAAGAGTGAATGACTCATTTTGATATAAGCCAGACAAATATTTTCAACTTAATTTTCAGTGGTTTGTCTATTTCAACATCATATATACATGGGGACTTGTGGCATGTATATATGTGTATCATATATATTCATACACATACATGTTTGCATATATAACATATTAGTTGTATGAATTACATATTATATTTATCTATAATTACTATACAGTGAAAAATCCCTCACATTCTCACCCCCATCTAACCTACAAATACACAAAAATAATGATTATTACTGTTTTTTATCTTTATCTTTTGATGTCTATATTTACACAAGTGACAAAAATATATATGCCTAAACCCCCTTATTTCATAAGAAATGGCACACTATCACACTCTTCTGTACCTTGACTTTAATAATAGGTAGTATATTCATATCAATACATACATACCTCATTTTTTATACAAGTACATGAATTCTATTTTATGATAATCTGTAATTTAACTGACCCCTTCTGATAGACAATAACATACTAAATATAATGTAATGTTTAAAAATCACTTCAATGGAAACTTTCAGTGTGTTATTTCCTAGAGTGCAAGTAGACATGTTGGTCAACCTAGACAACCTAGAAAAACTTGATTTCTTCCAAAACAACGTAGAAGAAATGGACAAATTCTTAGACACATATAACCTCACAACACTGAATTAGGAAGAATTAGAAAATCTAAGTGAACAAATATGGATTAAGGAGATTAAATCAGTAATCAGTAGCCTCTTGACAAAGCGCCCAGGACCAGATAGCATCACTGTGAATTTTACCAAATATATATATTTTTTAATTACTATCAATTCTTCACAAATTCTAAAAAAAAAACAAAGAAAACAACTGAAAAAGAGGGAATTCTCTCAAACTTATTTCATAAGACCAGCATTATTTTGATAACAAAAGCAAATAAGGTCAGCATGAGAAAAGAAACTTACCAGCCAATATCTTAATATAAATGCAAAAATTCTCAACAAATATATTAACAAACAGAATTCAACAACACATTAAAAGGATAATACCATATTGTCAAGCGGGATTTTATTTGGGAAGCAAAGATATTTCAGTACACTCAAATCAATAAATGTGATACATCACACTAACATAGTGAAAGATAAAAATCACAACAGATGCAGAAAAAGTATTTTACAAAATTCAGTCTCCATACATGATGAAAAATCTCAACAAATTAAGTATAGAAGAAATGTACTTCAACATAATAAATACCATATATGACAAGCCCACAACTAACATCATGTACATGAACTCTCAGTCATGTCTGACTCTATGACCCTAGGGACTGTACCCCACCAGGTGTCTCCGCCCATGGAATTTTCCAGCTAAGAACACTGGAGTGGGTTTCCATTTCCTTCTCTGGGGGATCTTCCCAACCCAGGTTCAAATCACTTCTCTTGCATCTCCTGCACTGGCAGGCAGGTTCTTTACCAATTGAGCCACCCACTCAATGGTTAAAGATTGAAAACTCTTCCTTTACGATTAGGAACAAGACAATGGTGCCTTCTCACATCACTCCTATTCAACAGAGTATTAAAAGTCTTAGCTAGAGCAATCAGGCAGGTAAAAGAAATAAAAGTCATCACAATTCAAAAAGAATTAAAATTTCCTCTATTTGGAAATGACATAATTTTATATACAGAAATTCGTAAAGACTGTATCAATAAACTATTAGATCTTAATCAACAAATCCAGTAAAACTGCAGGATAAAAAACCAATACTCCATAATGAGTTTTATTTCTATACACTAACAATTATCTGAAAAAAGTAAAGAAAATATTTTTATTACAATAGCATTAAAACAATTAAATTCTTAGTAGCAAATTTAACCAAGGATGCAAAAGATCTCTACACTGAAAGCTTTAAGACATTGAGTAATGGAAATACACCCTATGTTTATAGGTTGTTGGAGAAGAAAACGGCAACCCACTCCAGTATTCTTGCCTGGAAAATCCTATGGATGGAGGAACCTGGCAGGCAATAGTACATGGGGTCACAAAGAATTGGACATGACTGAGTGACTTCACTTCTACTTTACAGGTTGGAAGAATTAATACTGTTAAAATACCCATACTACCCAGAGCTATCTATAGATTCAATGCAATATTGAGAATCCAATTGCATTTTTACAGAAAAAAAAAAAAAAAACTGCTAAGATATGCATAGAACCACAAAAGACTCCAAATTGAAAAAGCAATCTTGAGAAAAGAAGAACAAAGCTGGAGGCATCATATATCTTGATTTCAAACTGTATTACAAAGCCATAGTATTCAAAACACTGTGATACTACCTTAAAAACAGACACATACCAATGGAACAGGATAGAGACCCAGAAATAAATGCATAAGTATATGGTCAACTATTATTTCACAGGCAAAGCAAGAATAGTCAAAGAAGAAAAGGCAGTTTCTTCAATAAATGGTGCTAGGGAAATTGGAGAGTCACATGCAAAATAATGAAATTAAGCCCCTATCTTACACTACTCACAAAAATTAACTTGAAGTGGTTTGTTTAAAGACTTAAATGTAAGACTTGAAGCCATAAAACTCCTGGAAGAAAATTGAGAAAAAAAAACTTGGGACATGGGACTTGAAAATTTTTTTGGGGGGATATGACATCTAAAGCAGAAGCAACAAAATCAATAATAAATAAGTGAGACTACATCAAACTTAAAAGCTACTACACAGGAAAAGAAATGATCAACAAAATGAAAAGATGGTTTACAAAATAGGAGAAAATATTTTCAAACCACAAAACTGACAATGAATTAAAATCCAAAAAATATGTATAAGGAAGCCATACAACTCAATAGCAAACAAACAAAAAATTAATCAAAATTTTAAAATGGGCAAAGTGCCAAGAGAGATATTTTTCCAGTGAAGACATACAACTGACCAACAGGTACACAGAAAATTGTTCAACCTCATTAACAAGTAGGGAAGTGAAAATGAAAACCTCAATGAAATATTACCTCACATATGTTAGAATGTGCTATGCTAGTTCACCCCAGTCATGTCCAACTCTTTGCAGCCCTGTAGACTGTAGCTCACCAGGCTTCTCTGTCCATGGAATTCTCCAGGCAAGATAACTGGAGTGGGTTGCCATTTCCTTCTCCAGGGGATCCTCCCAATCCAGGAACTGAACTTGCATCTCGTGTCTCCGGCAGTGGCAGATGGGTTCTTTATCACTAGCACCACCAGGGATCGCTCTATTAGAATGACTGTTAGCAAAGAGACAAGAGAACAAAACCTGGCTAGGATGTGGAGAACAGGAAACCTCTATGTACTTTTGATGGGAATGTTGTACAATCACTATTGAAAACAGTATGAAGTTTCCTTAAAAATTAAAAATTGAAGTACCATAAGGTTCAGAAATTCCACTTCTGGGTATGTCTGAAGGAAACAAAAATCACACTCCAAAGAGATATTCACTCCCATGTTCATTATGACAATATAGAAAATAAGACAGACAATACATGGGAACAACCTAAATATCCACTGATGCATGAATAGATTAAAAAAAAAAAAGATGTGAAATATTGTTTGGCCACCTGATGTGAAGAACTGATTCATTTGAAAAGACCCTAATGCTGGGAAAGAATGAAGGCAGGAGGAAGGGGACGACAGAGGATGAGGTGGTTGGATGGCATCACCAATTTGATGGACATGAGTTTGAGCAGGCTTTGGGAGTTGGTGATGGACAGGGAAGACTGGCGTGCTGCAGTCCATGGGGTCTCAAAGGATCAGACATGACTGAGTGACTGAACTAAACTGATATTGTTGTTTACTTGCTAAGTTGTGTCTGACTCTTGTGACCCCATGGACTGTAGCCCACCAGGCTCCTCAGTTCTTTGGATTTTCCAGGCAAGAATACTGGAGTGGATTGCTATTTCCTTTTCCAGAGTATCTTCCCAACCCAAGAATCTAACCCACACCTCCTGTGTTAGCAGGCAGATGCTTTACCACTGAACCATGAGACAAGTCCATGTGATGTATTAGTCAGCCATTAAAAAGAAGAAAATACTACCATTTGTGACAACAGGGATAGATCTTGAGGGCATGTTTTGCTAAAAGTTTTAAATTTTGTTTCAGGTTCAAAGGACTTGTTAACAAAAGAAATTACCATTACATACAAATAAACAATTTCAATATTTAATTAGAGATTTATCTAACTTGCTTTCAATTTAATATGAATCATTAAAAATACAGAGAAATAGAACAGGATATACATCACCAAATTGGGTTTTGACCCATATCCAGACTTAAACAGCTCTGGGAATCCCATGTCACAGCAAATCCAGAGTTCTAATAGGGCAAATGTCCCAGACAGCAGGTCCACTCCATGGGTGAGACTTCAAAGTTTCCATTTGGGGGGTTCTCTCTTATAATCCCTGAACACAAACTGATATCATCACCAATCTGTATCATCAGTCTGTGACTAAATTGCTGCTCTGGTATCATATTAATACTGTTTGCTTTATCTTGTAAGTGTTGATATTCTCAAGCCCAGGAGACTGGTCAGATCTCTGGGGCTCAGCAGAATTCCAAGACTCACCCGCAATCTTATCTATGATGCAGCCCAGCTGGCTGGTAACAGTTGGTGCTCGTGCAGGCAGGCACACAGCCAGGGTGGCATCTAGGCAGAAGCAAGGTGAGAAGCTTACTCTGCTTTGTCTACTGAAGCCTGGACAAGACTTCAATTTTAATTTCCCTAAAGGGTGTTATGGTAAGTGAAATCAATTAAAGTTGAATACCGTATAATATCACCTACATGGAATATATATTAATGTTATATATAAATCTCAGAATCTTTCTGCAATGCAGGAGACTTGGGTTCTATCCCTGGGTCAGGAAGATCCCCTGAGAAGGGCATGGCAACCCACTCCAGTATTCTTGCCTGGAGAATTTCATAGACAGAGGAGCCTGGAAGGCTACAGTTCATGGGGTTGCAGAGTCAGACACGACTGAGCAACTAACGCTTTCACAAACCTCATAAAAACGAATATCAGATTTGTGGTTGCCAGAGGTGGAGGATAGTGAAAGTGAAGTCACTCAGTCGTGTCGGGAGGAAAATGAGTAAAGGTGGTCAAAGGTACAAACTTAGAGTCATAAGATAAGTTGTGGATATGTTATTTACATATATTACAACATGGATATGTTATTTACAACACAATGACTAGAATTCACGATACTGTATTGCATATTTGAAAGTTGCTAAGAGAGCAAATCTTAAAAGTCCTCATCACTAAAAAGAAGCATAAATATGTGAGATTATGTATATTAAGTAAACTCATCACGGTAAGCATTTCATAATGCATGCAATGCCATGGACTGCAGCCTGTGAGCTTCCTCTGTCTATAGGATTCTCCAGGCAAGAATACTGGAGTGGGTGGCCATTCCCTTCTCTAGGGGATCTTCCCCACCCAGGGACAGAACCTGGATCTCCTGCATTGCAGGCAGATTCTTTATCATCTGACTCACCAGGGAAGCCCCCTTCACAATACATATGTATATCAACTCATCATGTTGTACATTTACAACTAGCACAATATTATATGTCAATTATATCTCAATAAAACTAGAGAAAAATAAATTTAAATTAATATATACCTATTCTCCATCTTGAGATTTTTCACAATATATAGTTAAAATTTTTATGATTACAAATGAAATATTTTTCTAAGATTTTATGTAAAGAGGTACCACAGAAATGGGGCTTCTCAGGTGGCATGGTGGTAAAGAATCCACTTCCCAATGCAGGAGATGCAAAAGATGTGGATTCAGTCCCTGGGTTGGGAAAATCCCCTAGAGAAAGAAATGGCAACCTGATTCCATATTCTTGCCTGAAGAATTCCAAGGACAGAGGAGGCTGGTGGGCTACTATCCGTGGGGTTGCAAAGAGTTGGACATGACTAAATGAGCATACACAAACACACCACAGAAATACCCTAGATGTTTCCATTTTTATGCTGCTCTTCTATATAACCATAATATTCTCATAAAAATTTATGGAAACTACAGCAGAAACTAACACAACATTGCAAGGCTCCATCTCCAAATATCATAACACTGAGTACTAGATTTTAACCACTGAATTTTAGAGGAACACAAACTTTCAGTCTACAGCAAAATAACAATTAAAATGCCACTAAATTAGCTGGTTTTAATACTTGAAATACAGTCTTCTATTTTCTATTCATTAAATAATTGTTGATATGTCATAGACATATATTCACACTTATTTAAGCATAAATAGATGAGTAGACACAAACAGAGATGCAAAAGACTATATCCAATGTCATTGAACAGTTTACAGAATTCTAGGAAAATCTGAATATAACCAGATCTCCAAAAGTATAGATTTTTTAACCGTATAAAAAGAAGCGCTCATTTTTAAGTTCTTAAAATTTGCATATTCCTTGACTTAGGATTATTATTCTAAAGAGAAAAAAGTCAGATTAGTTTAGGTTTTGATTTGCTTATCAATTCTCACCCTCATGTACACTGTGCTATTAGAAATTAAATAATTAGGAAAGAGCATACCCACCAAGAAAAAGTGCTCTTATCACCAAAAGGAAAGCAAGTGTTGCTGTTGATTGTTAAGGTCATATATTCGGAAAGCCTTTCAAAATTGTAAATTGTTTTAATTAATAATTTTATTTATATATGTGTATATATATATTCATATTATAAGCATATTACAAACATGTGATTATCATTTTGTTTCATTTCTCAAAACATTAGATGTTGCATAATAATTTTACCAAAAATAACAAACAATAAAAACATTTGTCAACCTTTCACTAGTAAGAAGTGATTTCTTTCATACTCTTCAGTTATGTGAGAAAATTACAAGATTAATATACTCACCTTCTTTTGGCACTAAGGACATGTTTGTGCTATCTTTTAAAAATTTTCACAGTAATATACTTCATCTTATTAAATTTTTTTTAACATCTTAATGTTTTCTAATATAATTCAACGTTCACTTAAAGCTCATTTCAACAAAATATGTAAAACATCAATAGCCAAATGGGCACAATAACATTTGTTTTTAGAAAACAAGATGATAGGACAGTGTAAATTTATTGGAATAATATATGTACCCCAAATGTCAGTGTAGATATATATTAAAGCGTGATTTTTATAATAAGGTTATTGAATAAAAATCAGAGTGCCTTCTTATCAAATAATTGACCCTCTGATACATGGCTCTGTGTAGAAATCCTTGCTAAAAGGTTAATGGCTATAGACACAATACAAACTATTTCATCATAATTTAATTCACCATTCTGAATATGGTATGAGATGCTGAGGTAAAATGGAGCAGAGACTATATTAAAAGCCTAAATTTTTAATTAGCTTTATATAAAATAAATCATTAAAGATATTAACTGCAGGGTTAAGAACTATATTGGAAGTATAGCTTTAATTGTTCTAATTAAAAAACCTTTCAGTTGCAATTATATCCTTAATAGAAAGTAAGTTTAATTTTATAGAGTAGCACAAGGAGCTAAAATTAGAACTCTGGTTTTACAAACCCACAGCACAGTCAATTCACATATATCTTACCAGTAACTTTGGTTTCCATATACCTACACCATTATTACTAAGGGGCTTTTATTGGAAAAATTAAACAACGTCATGAACACAAAACTCATTTGCACAAGAACAAAAAAAAATTGAGAAGAGATAAATATCAAGCTTTACATTATGTGGTAAACATTTTTGTGAAAGAATTAAATTGTAATTTATTTCAATATGGGGCTCATATATGCAAAGACTTAATCCTCCAATGAAATTTCTGTGACTTAAATCTTATTTGTTGGCATTCTTGGCAGAAAGTGATCGGGGACCCTGCATAGCAGTGGTGAGAAATCCAATTCAAACTAGCTGAAGCCAAAGGCAAAGGGCTGTCTGTCATGAAACAAAGCCTGAAATGTATTTTAGCCTCAGAAATACAGAACCAGGTTCTTGGATGCCACTGCTGTCTCACTTTCTCATCTTTCATTCCCTCTGTTTAGCTCTAGACCTGCTTTCTCTAACTTGAAAGAAAACATGGCTTTTAGCAATTTTTGAGCTTTAGATTTGGTACTCTGAATAACCTGCAATAAGAATAACATGCTCCAACTTTAGAAATCTCATGGAAACTATTGACTGCCCAGTCTAAAACTGATGCCCACCCACCCTTTGGACAGTCAACCATCTAGGGTTCAGGTGAGGTGGGAGGCATCTAACTCTGCTAGGGAAAAAGTTACAAGATTCTCAAACAGGTAATCCCCATGATAATCATGTGATTGAGAAGGAAGTAATTGCTAAAGAGAGGGGATCACAATATCAAGAAATATAACAATTAAAAGAAAATTTTAAAAAATTCGAATTAATCTATTATAGTGAGCAGTGGCTGCACGGCCTTGGAGCAGCTGAGAGGAGATACCCCACGTCCAAGGTAAAAGAAACCCCACTAAGATGGTAGGTGCTGAGTGAGGGCAAGAGGGCAAACAGACTGAAATCACAATCACAGAAAAATAAACAATATAACCACATGGACCACAGCCTTCTCTAGCTCAATGAAACTAAGCCATGCCATGTACGGCCACTCAAGATGGATGGGTCATGGTGGAGAGTTCTGACAAAATGAGGTCCACTGAAGAAGGGAATGGCAAGCCACTTCAGTATTCTTGCCTTGAGAACCCCATGAACAGTATGAAAAGGCAAAAGGATAGGACACTGAAAAATGAACTCCCGAGGTTGGTAGGTGCTCAATATGCTACTGGAGATCAGTGGAGAAATAATTCCAAAAAGTAAGAAGAGATGGAGCCAAAACAAAAACAACACCCAGCTGTGGATGTGACTGGTAATAGAAGCAAGGTCTGATACTGTAAAGAGCAATATTACATAGGAACCTGGAATGTTGTGTCCATGAATCAAGGCAAATTGGAAGTGGTCAAACAGGAGATGGCAAAAGTGAACGTCAACATTCTGGGAATCTAAATTTAGTTTTAACAAACTAAAACGGACTGGAATGGGTGAATTTAACTCAGGTGACCATTACATCTAATACTGTGGGCAAGAATCCCTTAGAAGAAATGGAGTGGCCATCATAGTCAACAAAAGAGTCCAAATGCAGTACTTGGATGCAATCTCAAAAACAACAGGATGATCTCTGTTCATTTCCAAGGCAAACCATTCAATATCATGGTAATCCAAGTCTATGCCCCAACCAGTAATGCTGAAGAAGCTGAAGTTGAATGGTTCTATGAAGACCTACAAGGCCTTTTAGAGGTAAAACCCAACAAAGATGTCCTTTTCATTATAGGGCACTCGAATGCAAAAGTAGGAAGTCAAGAAACACCTGGAGCAACAGGTGAATTTGGCCTTGGAGAACAGAATGAAGCAGGTCAAAGGCTGATAGAGTTTTGCCAAGAGGACGCACTAGTCATAGCATACAGCCTTTTCCAACAACACGAGAGAAGAATATACACATGGACATAACCAGATGGCCAACACTGCAATCAGATTGATTATATTCTTTGCAGCCAAAGATGGAGACGCTCTATACAGTCAGCAAAAATTAGACAAGGAGCTGACTGTGGTTCAGATCATGAACTCATTATTGTCAAATTCAGATATAAATTAAAGAAAGTGTGGAAAGCCATTAGACCATTCAAGTATGACCTAATCAAATCCCTTATGATTATACAGTGGAAGTGAGAAACAGATTTAAGGGACTAGACCTGGTAGACAGAGTGCCTGATGAACTATAGATGGAGGTTTGTGACATTGAGCAGGAGACAGGGATCAAAATCATCCCCAAGAAAAAGAAATGCAAAAAGCAAAACGGCTGTCTGAGGAGGCCTTACAAATAGCTGTGAAAAGAAGAGAAGTGAAAAGCAAAGGATAAAAGGAAAGATATACCCATTTGAATGCAGAATTCCAAAGAATAGCAAGAAGAGAGAAAAAAAGAAAAGAGAAAAAAAAAAAAAAAGCCTTTCTCAGCGATCAATGCAAAGAAATAGAGGAAAACAACAGAATGGGAAAGACTAGAGATCTCTTCAAGAAAATTAGAGATACCAAGGGAACATTTCATGTAAAAATGGGCTCAATAAAGGACAGAAATGGTATGGACCTAACAGAAGCAGAAAATATTAAGAAGAGGCGGCAAGAACACACAGAAGAACTGTACAAAAAAGATATTCAAGACCCAGATAATCACGATGGTGTGATCACTCTCCTAGACCCAGACATCTTGGAATGTGAGGTCTACTCTGACGTAGGAAGCATCACTACCAACAAAGCTAGTGGAGGTGATGGAATTCCAGTTGAGCCATTCCATATCCTAAAAGATGATGCTGTGAAAATGCTGCACTAAATATGCCAGCAAACTTGGAAAACTCAGCAGTGACCACAAGACTGGAAAAGGTCAGTTTTCATTCCATTCCCAAAGAAAAGCAGTGCCAAGGAATGTTCAAGCTACTGCACAATTGCACTCATCTCACAGGCTAGTAAAGCAAAGCTCAAAATTCTCCAAGCAAAGCTTCAGCAATATATGAACGGTGAACTTCCAGATGTTCAAGCTGGGTATAGAAAAGGCAGAGGAGTCAGAGATCAAAGTGGCAACATCCATTGGATCATCGAAAAAGCAAAAGAGTTCCAGAAAAACATCTATTTCTGCTTTATTGACTATGCCAAAGCTTTTGACTGTGTGGATCACAATGAACTGTGGAAAATTCTGAAAGAGATGGAAATACCAGATCATCTGACCTGCCTCTTGAGAAACCTGCATGCAAATCAGGAAGCAACAGTTAGAACTGGACATGCAACAACAGACTGGTTCCAAATTAGAAAAGCAGTGTGACAAGGCTGTGTATTGTCACCCTGCTTATTTAACTTATAAGCAGAGTACATCATGAGAAACGCTAGGCTGGATGAAGCACAAGCTGGAATCAAGATTGTTTGGAGAAATATCAATAACCTCAGATATGCAGATGTCACCACCCTAATGGCAGAAAGTGAAGAGCCTAAAGAGCCTCTTGATGAAATTGAAAGAGGAGAGTGAAAAAGTTGGCTTAAAGCTCAACATTCAGAAAACTAAGATAATGGCATCTGGTCCCATCATTTCATGGCACATAGATGGGGAAACGGTGGAAACAGTTTCAAACTTTATTTTTGGGGCTCCAAAATCACTGCAGATGGTGATTGCAGCCATGAAATTCAAAGACACTTACACCTTGAAAGGAAAGTTATGACCAACCTAGATAGCATATTAAAAAGCAGAGACATTACTTTGCCAACTAAGGTCCGTCTAGTCAAGGCTATGGTTTTTCCAGTGGTCATGTATGGATGTGAGAGTTGGACTATAAAGAAAGCTTAGCACCGAAGAATTGATGCCTTTGAACTGTGGTGTTGGAAGACTCTTGAAAGTCCCTTTGACTGCAAGGAGATCCAACCAGTCCATCCTAAAGGAAATCAGTCCTGAATGTTCATCAGAAGGACTGATATTGAAGCTGAAATTTCAATACTTTGGCCACATGATGTGAAGAACTGAGTTATTTGAAAAGATTCTGAAGCTGGGAAAGATTGAAGGCAGGAGGAGAAGGAGATGACAGAGGATGAGGTAGTTAGATTGCATCATCAACTTTATGGACATGAGTTTGGGTAAACTTCGGGAGTTGGTGATGGACAGGGAGGCCTGGTATGCTGCAGTCCATGGAGTTGCAAAGAGTCGGACATGACTGATCAACTGAAATGAACTGAACTGAACTGATAGTTGCCCACTGAAAGGTTTTTTCTCTGGGCTCAGTTTGAATAATTCCCATGAGACAGAAGTTATTATTTTGGTAATTATTTCTGGCAAAATGAAACCAACTTGAGTCTCAATTTCAAGTTTACCTAATGTTCTATGTGTGATTTTTTTGCAAAAAGCTTAACTTACATAATCTCAATTTCCTCACTATAGTAGCAGTTTATTGTACTTTCCTCATAGCAGTGCTATAATAATTAAGCAGTATATTGTGGCAGAATACCAAATCCTTATTAGGACAAAGATTCTAAAAATATTAGTTCCTTTCCTGTCAAAAATCTTTTCATATTCTGCTACACATTCCCTTGATCTTTGGTTCACTCTCCTATTTCTGTCTTGGAGATCGATACCAACTACATCAAACTTCTCTTCTTCATACAAAATACTTCAAATATTTGAGGATGCTTAATATGCTCTCTTTAGATGTGCTTGGTATTTTTGAAGTGAATGCAAACTTTAATCTGCATGTACAATTTTATCTTGCTATATTTGACCTCTGTCTGTCAGGATTTTAACTACGGATTCTGGTATACAGAATACTGACTATCAATCTTAGCTTTGTGTATTTGACAACCATAACTTATATGTCTTTATCATATTCATTAGTAATAAATATTTAAAAGTGTAGAACAGAACAGACTCTGATCTTCTCACTATAGAAATTTATCAAGGTTGACATCAATCAACATACTTTAAATAAATATATTTAATAATCTACAGATCCTTCCATTTGCTTTATAGTCTGGCTCACATCTTTCCATCTTATCCAAAAGTTGTAATGAAAGTCTTTATCAGTGCTTTTCTGCACCTGAGATTTATATAAGAGTTTATGTAATGTCAGTAAATCTAACCGTGTAAATGCAGGCAAGTCTCTTATTATTTCAGGATTTCAATCTTAAAAAGATTAACAATGTATTATTCCCTAATATTCAGAATTATAGTGAATATCACACAATATATTTGTTTCCTAATATTCAGAACTATAGTGAATATCACACAATATATATATGAAAGTGCGTTTCTATCAAGCATAAAAAGAACGATAAAGCAGTATTACTGTCATGCAAATTTCATTTATCTTATATGAAAAGTCTACCAAAAAGTAAATAAAGTTAGTTTGTCCCAACCTGTACTCACTAAGCCCATGTTGTTTCCTACTAATCACTCCTCGCTGGTCTCAAACTCTGTTTAATTCCCTCTGAATTATGTAGAGGATTGATAATACTAAATACTGGATTTTAGCATTGTTTCCTGAAAACAATGTTATAAGTAACACTAGCTTCACAAATTAGTCTTTAGAGGACTAATTATATATATAGTTTCAGTATTTTTACCTTTGATGTATAGTAAGATCCCCTAGACTCCGGGAGTTGGTGATGGACAGAGAGGCCTGGCGTACTGCAATTCATGGGGTCGCAAAGAGTCGGACACGACTGAGCGACTGAACTGAACTGAACTGAAGATCCCCTATGGGTTTGTGAGCTCAGTCATGCCTGACTGTTTGCGATCCCATGGACTGTAGCCTACCACACTCCTCTGTCCATGAAATTCTCCAGGCAAGAATACTGGAATGGGTTGCCATTTCCTTATCCAGGCATCTTTCCAACCCAGGGATTGAACCTGCATCTTTTGCATCTCCTGCATTGGCAGGTGGGTTCTTTACCACTAGTGCCACCAGGAAAACACAAGATACCCTGAGGAATTTTAAAAATTCTAATGATCAAGCATTGAATGTAAAATAATTAAATCACAGTCTCCATGGAGATTATTTTTAAAGCTCTCAAGATTGGTTCTAATAGTCAGACTTGAGAACTACTGACACCACCATTTCCTAGGATTCTAATACTAGAATGGCACAATGAAATGTTCATCCTGTTTTCCACAGCCAAAGGGAAATTGATAAAATAGGAAATGTCTGTCTTTAACTTCAAATCACGCTTTTTCCATATTCTTTCCTCCCTCCCTCCGATGCTACACTCTCCAGGTAACCAATTTTTATGGCTCTTCACTGCAAGACTTTTGCAATTTCTACAGATAATGCTTTTTTTTTTCCCCCAGAAAAACCTTTTTATTTGTCCTCCTCCGCATTCAAAATGCTCCTCCTCTCTCAACTCCCAATATATGTGCTTCTGAATGTAGCTTGTCTGTGAATTGTTTGTTGCCTAACCCATGTCTCATTTAAGGTAAGGTGCTTGGGTCATGAGAATGTAAATCTACCTTGTCATTAAGCACATCATTTAGTTCACCTGTCATTCTTTTCTTAACAAATTTCTCCATGAAGGAAGATCGACACTGATTTACATCCTTGTACAAGTTTATTACCACATTGCAGAAGAGTAATAGTTTCTAGACTGCTTTAGGTCCACAGGCCATGATGCTATAGCACTATTAATGATTACCCCCTTCAAGCATGGTCTATAGCACAGAAGCATCAGCATCACTTGGAAGTATGTTAAAACTGCAGAATCTCAGGCCTCACCTGAGTCAGAATCTGAATTTTAATAAGATCTCCAGGAGATTCATATGCACAATAAATTTTGAGAAGCAGTGATCTATAGTATACATTTAAAAGAAAACAAGCAGAAGGAAAAATCTACACATGCACTGCTGGTTGACATGCTGACAGAGAAATTACATTGCTCAAATGAAGTAAAGTGATGGAATAATATTAGAAAGTATGAACAGAATACCATTTTTATACATGAAGAATCCCAACTCTTCTATTATGTGACACTAGGCTAGAAATTTAACTGCTATGAGTCTCATTTTCTTGTCATAAAATGAAGTTAATATTACTTATATCAGGCTTTTTATGAAACTTAGTTCTAATGTATATAAAGCACTTAGTAAAGGCTCAAGGCATCACAGATAGTAAATCTAGAGCTTTTTATAATATTGAAAAGTTATTCAATTTGGAAGGTGGGCCCTGGGCCAAGGCAATCATTTGATTTAGCATCCTAAGGTTATAATGTCACTTAAAAACACTGAGTTGATGGTCAGGAGATGTGGATTCTAGCAAATAAATTTATAGTTATTTGCCCTTGAAAAGTTTTGAATGTTATAGTTGAACAATAGTTTACCTCTTTAATTGCATCAGCAATTCATTTCCATATCTTAAGCGGCATTTTGATCATGAAGAATTGAAATTATTTAAAATAGCTCTAAACTGGTAATGGTGTATTAGCTGACCTCTTAACTTGGGTCTACTCTTTGCATGTGAATATTATCATTTATGATAGGAATGACTTAGCAAATTATTGGATGTATTGTTTTACTTTCTGTTAATAATCCACATTTTATTTAAAGTAATAGGCCATTCCACCATCTGAAAAAGAATTTTGACCTTAAATTCCATGATCAGTGTCTTTAAAGACTTTTTTTTTAATTGATGTACAGCACATTGCTAGCTTGACTTTTTTTTTTAATAAATTTATTTATTTTAGTTGGGGGCTAATTACTTTACAATATAGCAACCCTATATGCTAGCTTGACTTTTTATGGAACTTTCACACCAGGTTAGTGGCTCTTATATTTATAAAACAGAAGATGTATCTTTTCCTAAGTTCTGCATCCATTCTCTCTGAGAAGAGACATCTACCTAATGGATTACCTTGATGCTGTGGGAGGGGAAAAAGTCATTTTCCCTCTGCTCTTCTGAGTTCTTGCCTGTGAACCCTGTAATAAAAGGCAAATTGCTTGTGTCCTAAGTTGCTTCAGTCATGTGTGACGCTTTGCGACCCTATGGATGTAGCCCACCAGGCTCTCCTCTGTCCATGGGATTCTCCAGGCAAGAATACTGTAGTGGGTTGCCATGCTCTCCTCTAGGGGATCTTCCCAACCCAGGGGTCGAACCCACGAATCTTACATCTCCTGTGTTAGCAGGCAGGTTCTTTACTACTAGCACCATCTGAGAAGCCCAAAAGATAACAAGAGACAAATTAACAGAAGTGTATTAACATGTATGCTTCATATACAAGGGAAATACTCTGGAGGAAAAAGAGTCACTCTCTGAGGTAGCCTAGGCCATTAGCTTTAATACCATTTACAACTAAAGACAAAAGAAGGAAAGATGTGGAGAGGTCAGTTATGGGGAGGTTACCAGGAAAAGTAAGATTTTTCTAATAAGGTAAGGGTTAGGTTTGGTACAAAGATTTAAGTTGGGGCTTCTTCATTGCTAAGATGTTCTTATGATTTAGAGCTGCCCTTTTTTTTTTTTTTTTTTTTAATTTATTTTTTATTTTATAAGTTTATTTATTTTAGTTGGGGGCTAATTACTTTACAATATTGTAATAGTTTTTTGCCATACATTGACATGAATCAGCCATGGGTTTACATGTGTTCCCCCTCCTGGACCCCCCACCCACCTCCCTCCCCATCCCATCCTTCTGGATTATCCCATTGCCCCTTTTCCTGCACAAGCAACTGCCAGTAGCTCAGATGGTCAATAATATGCCTGCAATGTGGGAGACCTGGATTTGATCCCTGGGTCAGGAAGATCCCTTGGAGGAGGGCATAGCAACCCACTCCAGTATTCTTGCTTGGAGAATTCCATGGACAGAGGAGCCTGGTGGGCTACGTACAGTTCATGAGGTCACAAGAGTCCCATGTGACTAACAATTTTACTTTCTTCCTGAGCAGAGAGGGAGATGCTTTGTAAATGGAGGTCCCTTTATAGTTGGAATCTTCCTCACAAAAAGTAACTCCCACTGTCTTTTCAGAGTTTCTCCTACATCTGCTATTCCTCAAAATAATCAGTTCAAAATCATCCTTATTCCAAAGATACATATTTGGGGGTGGTACATCCTGTTATGCTTCTTGGCTGTTTTTCCTGTTTTACCCACAACACTGTCTGCAGATTCTCTTCTACCCTCTATGAATTAGCAGCTCTCATAAACTAAAAGCAATGACAGGGCTACATTTTTTTTAGACTCTAAGAATAATGGGGACTGTGTCAAATGACAAATTAAGATTAATATCTGAATTATGCTGGAGATACTTATTTTACTATATTTTGTAACATCTCTTCCTCCAAAGATAATTGAAAACATAACTAATCAAAATAACATCATACTCTACATTTTAAACCTTTTGAGAAGGTGAGGAGACTTGGTCATCCTGACTACCTTCACTTTCTTGAGAACTACGGGGAAAATACTATATTTCTCTTGTTTTCTCCTTTGATTCGTGACTTTAATATGGATTATACATGCATCATGCCTAATGATTAATTAGCATGAAGCCAAATTTTCTCCACTTTTTAAAATATTTTCTTGTGGCAGAGAGACAGGCTTTCTTGTACATATACCCAGTGGACCTGGTAACTATTACATCAGGTAAATGGTTTCCAGGCAAATAGACAGTAGTCACAATATAGCATATAGCTGCCAGCCACTGGAAATCTTTTTGAATTATCTATAGTTTTGAAATCTCAAACTAATCTCAGATTTGTTGTGAATTCCTTTAAAAATCTCCTTGTTAAATTTTTTAGTCGAATAATTCTTTAAAAAACAAACCTAGAAATGCTATTTAAATCACGCCTGTGTGTACTTAACCTGAGTAGAAAGAGACCTAAATAGGATTTTATTTAAGCTTTCATTTTTCAAATTTTAACTAGGAGCTAAGTGTAATTTGAAACTGGGATGTACTAGTTTTACTCCAAAGAAGTATAATTATTCAAATTATCTGCATTAAAAGTGTAAATCTCTTAAAGCAAAGCTTTACTTAATTTAAAAGAGAGAGTGCTACAGAGGAGAAAATCGTACAGTAGTCTCTTTGTGTGTTCATTGTACAAAACAAGTTTTGCTTCTAGAACATTGACACTCAAATTTTCTTCTTAAATGTCTATGACTAGCTAGATGTTAGAGATTTTTTGTTCCTATGAGGGAAATGGATGACATAATTCTTTGATAAAGATGGAGTGGGTTAAGGAAGTGATAGATATAGGACAAAAAATAGTGTTTATTTGCAGGCTTTAGCTTCTAAGATATGTTTTATTATAATTTACAAACAGAAACATTTGTCTTGAACAGTCAATTTTTTCATGCTGAGACATGTTAAATGGAATAGCATTATTACTCAATAACACCACTTAATATGTATCAATAATTCAAGTAGCCCACTCCAGAGATTGGCTATGCAAACTATTTGCCACAACAGGCAAGAGAAATAGCAGAGGAGACAAAAGGAAATACACCCTGTAGCTGTTCACTGAAGCAAATTAGTTTTGTATTTATTTATGCCAAAATGAAATGTAAATCTCCAAAATGTCATATGGAATTTTTGTTCTCATTCCATTGTAACAGATCTCAGAATATTTGAAAATGAAGTCAGAACTAAATCTGACTTAACCTGTTTTAACCAAAACACCTAAGTAATATTAATATTATATTTATCCTCAAAAACAATTCCAGGAAGTCTTTGTGACTCTAAGAATATTGAAAGGTCAAACATACACACATGCACATAAACACTGGACTGTAAATCATGCTCATATACTGGACTGTAAGTCATGCTCTTCCCTTCCTTTTCTGTAATTTTGTTCCGCAGGAACAGTCATTAGCCGATAGCTTAGCCTCATCCCATTTGGTACCAACAGGTGGTCACAAGCCATGTGAAAAATATATTATATTGTTAGGTTAAATTCACCCAAATTTTAAGTTTGAAATTTTTTTCACAATATTTACTTGTGATTCTTAAGAGGAGGATGTAGGTTCTTATAATTCTTGAGAGCAGGATATTTTTTATATCCCAGAAAATAGTAAAAAAGAAAAAGAAAGAAAGAAAGTGAAGTCGCTCAGTCATGTCTGACTCTTTGTGACCCCATGGACTGTAGCTTACCAGGCTCCTCCATCCATGGAATTTTCCAGGCAAGAATACTGGAGTGGGTTGACATTTCCTTCTCCAGGGGATCTTCCCCACCCAAGGATCGAACCTGGGTCTTCTGCATTGCGGGCAGACGTTTTACCATCTGAGCCACCAGGGAAGCCCCAAAGCTTTTTCTTTTTTCCATGGGAATGTTGTTATCAAAGATTCTACTAAAAGTACTGGAGCTATTAAACAGATTTAAACAGTGCTATATATTTAATGGGACTCATTTCTGCAGCATCTTTTAGCCACAGTCTTTCCAAATTCTCCAAAAATATGTGTGAAAATTTCTGTGTTCCCTTAAACTACCTCAGCATCAGTTTATAGTATTTATTACCTTAAATTTAAAAATAATATATGACTTCTTCATAGAATTAAAAAAGCTTCTATTATATTTATATAATATAATATGAAGTATCGAAAGCTAGATGTACTTTACATTTAGGTCCAACTTTTATAATCAACTCTCCTCACTCCTAAAGGAGACATATAAAGAGGAATTGGTTATATCTGGTACCTCAGCATAGACTCAATATTGTTATTAATACATTAAACCCTTAATCCTTGCACTTCCCTGGTGGTTCATTGGTAAAGAATCCACTTGCCAATGCAGGAGATGTGGGTTTGATTCCTGGATTAGGAAGATGCCCCGGAGAAGTAAATGGCAACCCACTTCAGTGTTCTTGCCTGGCAAGTCCCATGGACAGAGGAGCCTGGCGGGCTACAGTCCATGGGGTCGCAAAGAGTCAGATATGACTTAGTGACTTACATAACACCAACCATTAATCCTTACAGGTTGAACTTGCATTTGCATCCTGCCTTGCCCAGGTCGAGTGAGTTTGAGTGAGTTATTCCCTCACATTTTACCAAAGTTCTATCATACATCCTTTCTTAGTTGTTCTTTCAATTGTTACTGTTGATTAGATACAATGAGTTAGATACTGTCCACCTTCATTCCCCCAAACTCAGGTCTATCCAGAAGCCCAGAATATGAACTTACATGGAAATAGGATCTTTGCAGATGTAATTACTCAACATGAGGTCATACTGAATTAGAGGGGGTCCTAAATCCAATTGTTGTATCTTTATAGGAAGAAGATGAACACGTAGGTATATGAAAGAGAGGAAGGCCATGAGATGATGATGGCAGAAAGTGGAGTGATAAAGCTACAAGCCAAAGAATGTCAAGGATAGCTGGCAATCACCAGAAGAAAGGTGTGGTACAGATTCTCCTCGTAGATAACTACAGAAAGACGAGTCGTGCCTATAGTTTAATTAGAGATCTTTGGCTTTGTGAGCTGTGAGAGAATACATTTATATTGTTTTCAGCCAGCCAGTTTGTGGTAATTTATTATCTCATTCCTAGAAAACCAATACATTAAGCTATTTTCATTATAGCTCCTACGCTTAAATTTATTAATCCCCAGATTTATGTGTGACTAGGATTTCTATTGCTGATTCTACTAAAGGCAGAGAACTTCTTCTGAAAATAGTGAGGCTCAAGTCTCAGCGTCCCCACAGTTTCACATATCAAGAGTTCCTTCCAAGGCCCTATATTAGTATAGTAAATACTCTGTTAAAATGAATGTATTTTCATCAAAGCAGGTCTACAAATAGTTTAAGCATCAAGTACCATAAAACCTTTGTTAACTCTTGGCAAAGAGGTTCCTGGGCACTTAGTAGAAGGTCAATAGTTGATTGTTGAATGAATGAATATTAAATAAATGAATAAATATCACATATATATGATATTCTTTAAACTCGACAAGCTAAAAAGTGAAATTTAAAACTAAAATTACGATCTTTGGATATTCTTAATTCTCATCGGCATCATCCTTCTTTTCTAAAAAAACAAAACAAAACAAAGTGCAGGGAGGAGTATCCAGAAGTAGGAATTAGGACAAGAATAACTTAAGAAACCAAAATAATAAAGGGACCGATCAGTAGGGAAAACTAAATTCAAGGTAAGTATGGATGATAAAATATATCCTAAATGACTTTATCTTAAACCATATTTAAAAATGTTTACAAAGTCATTTTAAAATATTTAAAATACTTCATCAGTTACCTGATTTTTAACACAGAATAAAATACAATTTTTTAACATTTATTTGTTTGAAATTCATGTCATCTAGTTTTTCTCATTAATGTTAAAACTACCAGAACAATGTGTCAACCAATATACCATATATAGCCAATTCTCATTATTTGCAGTAGTTATGTTAGATAAAGATTCCATGAACACCAATTCAGCAAATACCAAACCATTGCTTCTGAGGGGAATGTAGGGTTAGATTCCTAAAAGTCTCTGACCATGAGTTTTTTTGCCAAGTGGTAAATATATAATCTGGACATCTTATTTAATATATATCATTGATTCATTAACATTGAACTCATGTCCAACAACACCATTACTCATGCCTCAAAGATGCTTACTTAAAACATATTTTTCCCCCATAAGGCATATCATAGTCCTCTTCTGCCATGGGACACTAAACCTCACTTAAAAACTATTCTTGGGGACCATTTCAAAGAGTGAAATTACCAGTGAAAGAACAACACAATTTTTTAAAATGTTGCTTCTAAATATACCACAACAATGACACTCACTTACATTATGAGATCAGACAGGAGAAGGCAAGGCATTACTTTGTCCAAGCTGGGAATGTTCAGTTTGTTGTTGTTCAGTCACTCAGTTGTGTCTGATTCTTTGCAACTCCATGGACTGCAGCATGCCAGGCTTCCCTGTCTTTCACCATGTCCTGGAGTTTGCTTAAACTCTTGTCCACTGAGTCAGTGATGCCATCCAACCATCTCATCCTCCGTCATCTCCTTCTCCTCCTGTTCACTTCGGACAACTCAACTTTTTCAGTATTCTAAGATGTCCATCATAGAACTGTGAAAGTGCCTCAAGTATTGCTTTTGGGGTTGTAAATAAACTTTAGGGGTAGGTAAATTTTCAAATACAAAATCTGTGAATAATGAGAACCAACTATATTATGATTTTGCAATGAGTGATACTTCTCTTTGTTTTCATATTCTGTGATAATTTCTGTTATCACCCTCCTATTTTCCCTCTTATTTTTGTCAACTTTTATTACCTATCTACTACCAGAGTTTTTTGCTATGCTTCTTGTCGTTATTTTTAATATCAAGGTCCAATGCTGCATTTCCTAATGCCCACCATAAAATTCAGCATGGGTAGTCTATTAACATTTTGATTTTGTCTTACTATTTTCTTTGTAAGGGCTGCAACTTCTCCTTACTCACTATTCTAGTCAATGACAGTATGATAGTTAATTTTATCTGTTAACCTGTCTGAGACAATGTGTGCCCAGACATTTGGTCTGAGACTGTGGGAGGTTTTGAATGAGACTAACATCTGAATAAATAGACCGAATAAAGCAGATTGTCCTCTCTAATGCAGATGAGCTCTACCGAATTCAGGCTAATTCAAAGTCTGAATAGCATAAAAAGACTAAGAGGGAATTGGCCTGCCTGACTGCTGAACTGTAATATCAGTCTTCTCCTGCCCTTGGACTGGAATTTATATCATCAGAAAATCTGACTTTTTCAGATTTGGTCTCCTGGGTTTCCAGCTTGTTAACTGCAAATCCTGGAACTGCTCAGCCTCCGCAATCATATGAGACAACTCCTTAAAATAAATCTATCTACCTGCTATCTATGTCTAGATCATTTATATCTATGTCTCCTATTGGCTCTGTTTCCCTGGAGAAAGCTAACAGAGGGATGACTATCCTTCAGTTCAGTTCAGTTCAGTCTCTCAGTCATGTCCAACTCGTTGTGACCCCATGGACTGCAGCACGCCAGGCTTCCCTGTCCATCACCAACTCCCAGAGCTTGCTCAAACCCATGTCCATTGAGTTGGTGATGCCATCCAGCCATCTCATCCTCTGTCGTCCCCTTCTCCTCCTGCCTTCAATCTTTCCCAGCATCAGGGTCTTTTCCAATGAGTCACTTCATCGCGTCAGGTGGCCAAAGTATTGGTGCTTCAGCTTCAGCATCAGTCCTTCCAAAGAAAATTCAGGACTGATTTCCTTTAGGGTTGACTGTTTTGATCTCCTTGCAGTACTATTTTTGAATTTAGCTTTGCTTAGTCTCTTGCTTCTCTCTCTCAGAGCTAAATTTGTAAACCCCTCTCATTTGTCTCTTTCTTTAAATGTACCCTGACTATGATGACAGTTCTCTAACTAGACGCTGATTTAGATATCCTGAACAGTGCATTATAAATACAAATTTATTTAAAATATAAGCCTATATAACAACAATGTATATAAGTACATACCCTAACAGTACTATATGTAAGAAAGTTACACATTCTGTGGTACTTATCATCATTTTATAAAAGTTCAACTAATAGAAAACCAAAAAGAGTAAGCAAAATAAAACAAGTCTCCATTGTAAATGTGAAGATTCAGTTATATATTTAATGATGCATAATATTTAAATAACAGGAAAGGATGAGATGGCACCATTGGTAGTGAGAGTATGTGCATAGTCCCAACGTAATAATGTCAGGAGTATCTTCAGCAAGAAACCTGCCAGAATGAAGTGAAGTTAGTTTGGCATAATGATTAATTTTAGCATGTAAAAAAGCAGAAATATAGGTATTTAAAGATGCATAATATCTAAATAACAGGAAAGGATGAGAAGGCACCATTGGTAGTGAGAATATGTGCATAGTCCCAGAGTAGTAATGTCAGGAGTATATTCAGCAACCTGCCAGAATAAAGTGAAGCTGGTTTGGAATAATGATTGATTTTAATGTGTAAAAAGCAGAAATGGCCAGTTTATGAATGTACATGGAATTCAAACAGGAGGAATGATACTATGAATTCAGAAATAGTGTGCTATAACTGGTTATCTAATAAAAGTACTATGTAGTAATGATCTAGCAGGAGTATGCAAGATTGCTTGGAGTGAAGAAAAACCTGAAGAAGAGCTTGGAATGAATTAGTTCAGCACATGCAGTACTGAGTCCCTAGTGATAAAATCTGGATTAGCTGCAGAAAGTTGGAAAAAGAGGAGGGAAAAATATAAAGGTGTTATTAATATAATTTTATTTTTGTTGCTTGGATGTCATCTGGAAGCAACTAAAATAAAATTATATTACTAGCACCTTTATATTTTCCCTTCTCCATTTCCAAATTTCTACTGCTAATCCAGACTTTATCACTTGGGACTCAGTACTTCCAAATGACAGATGGGCTTCCCTGATGGCACAGCAGGTAAAGAATCTGCCTAAAGTGCAGGAGACACAGGAGATGTGGGTTTGATCCTTGGGTCAGGAAGATCCCCCAGAGGAGGAATGGCAACCCACTCCAGTATTCTTGTCTGAAAAATCCCATGGACAGAGGAGCCTGGAGGGCTATAGTCCAAAGGATTGCTAAGAGTCGGACATGACTGATCAACTAAGCACATAGATGACATACGTTACAACAAAATTTTTCTCTTTTAAAAAGTCAGAAACTACCCAAGAACAATAGTTCTCAACAGGGACTGCAGATGCCTTCAAAATCAGACTCTGAGAATACCTCAGAAATTTTTGGATACCATAATGTCTGGAGAGTGTTATTGGTATGTAGAAAACTGAAGTAAGCATCTTAATTTTCCTTCATTGCTAGTGGAGTCACATAAAACAGACACGCTACACCCAAAGTATCAAGTGTCGCTGCTGAAATGCCCTGAGAGAAAGTGGTCTTAATCAGAAATCTTTGACAATTTAAAAATATTCTGCACTTTGCTTCGCACTGTTTTATTTACATAGCACACTTTTCCCAAATCTGTCCACCAATCTAAGTCCTGAACCTCTAGTAAGACACAGGTGAGCCCAGCTCAAATGGCACCGTCTTGGAGAAGTCTCCCCAACCTCCAATCAGTGTTGACAGCTTCTTTGCTGGGCTCTGACAGGCCCTGCTAATCTTTTAAAACATACGTATGTCTTTTAAAACATATGTCCTGGAATGAGAAGCCAAGTAGACCTTAGGAAGCATCAATAGGGTCAAAGCTAGTGGAGGTGATGGAATTTCAGTTGATCTATTTCAAATCCTAAAGAATGATGCTGTGAAAGTGCTGCACTCAATCTGCCAGCAAATTTGGGAAACTCAGCAGTGGCCACAGGACTGGAAAAGGTCAGTTTTCATTCCAAACCCAAAGAGAGGCAGTGCCAAAGAATGTTCAAACTACCACACAATTGCACTTATCTCATATGCTAGCAGGGTAATGCTCAATATTCTCCAAGCCAGGCTTCAACAGTGTGTGAACTGAGAACTTCCAATGTTCAATCTGTATTTAGAAAAGGCAGAGGAACCAGAGGTCAAATTGCCAACATCTGTTGAATCATCGAAAAAGCAAGAGAGTTTCAGAAAAACATCTATTTCTGCTTTACTGACTACCCCCAAAGACTTTGACTGTGCCGATCACAACAAACTGTGGCAAATTCTTAAAGAGATAGGTGTACCAGACCCCCTTACCTGCCTCCTGAGAAATCTGTATGCAGGTCAAGAAGCAACAGTTAGAACTGCACATGGAACAACAGACTGGTTTCAAATTGGGAAAGGAGTACATCAAGGCTATATATTGTTACCATGCTTATTTAACTTATATGCAGAGTACATCATGAGAAATGCTGGGCTGGAGGAAGCACAAGCTGGAATCAAGATTGCCAGGAGAAATATCAATAACCTCAGATACACAGATGACACCACTCTTAGGGCAGAAAACAAAGAGGAACTGAAAAGCCTCTTGATGAAAGTGAAAGAGGAGAGTGAAAAAACTGGCTTAAAACTCAACATTCAAGAAACTAAGATCATGGCATCTGGTCCCAAAACTTCATGGCAAACACATGGGGAAATAATGGAAACAGTGAGAGATTTTATTTGGGGGGGAGGGTCTCCAAAATCACTGCAGATAGTGACTGCATCCATGAAAATAAAAGACTCCTGCTCCTTGGAAGAAAAGAAATGACCAACCTAGACAGCATATTACAGAGACATTACTTTGCCAAGAAAGTTCCGTCTAGTCAAAGCTATAGTTTTTCCAGTAGTCATATAAGGATGTGAGAGTTGGACTATAAAGAAAGCTGAGCTCAAAAGAATTGATGCTTTTGAACTGTGGTGTTGGAAAAGACACTTGAGAGTCCCTTGACCTGCAAGATCAAACCAGTCAATCATAAAGGAAATCAGTCCTGAGTATTTTTTGGAAGGATGAATGCTGAAGCTGAAACTCCAATACTTTGGCCTCTCCAATACTTTGGCCTCCTGATGTGAAGAACTGACTGATAGGAAAAAACCCTGATATTGGGAAAGATTGAAGGCAGGAGGTGAAGGGGACAACAGAGGATGGATGGTTGGATGGCATCACCGACTCAATGGACATGAGTTTGAGCAATCTCCAGGATTGCTGATGGACAGGGAAGCCTGTCATGATGCAGCCCATGGGACTGTAAAGAGTCGGATACGACTGAGTGACTGAACTTCACTGAACGGATGCTATATTTACAATAGCTAGGGCAGGGAAGCAATCTAGATGTCCACTGACAGATGAATAGATAAAGAAGATGAGGTGCATAACACAATGGAATATTACTAAGCCTTATAGCACAGATTTGACTCAATTCTAATATGGTGGATGAACCCAGAGCCTATTATACAGAATGAAGTAAGTCCGAAGGAGAAAAACAAATAGCAACAAAATATTTATGATTAAATAATAATATTTAATAATAATATTTATTATTAACCAATAATAAATAATAAAATATTCAGTTCAGTTCAGTCGCTCAGTCGTGTCCGACTCCTTGTGACCCCATGAACTGCAGCACGCCAGGCCTTCCTGTCCATCAACAACTCCCTGAGTACACCCAAACCCACGTCCATTGAGTCAGTGATGCCATCCAGCCATCTCATCCTCTGTCGTCCCCTTCTCCTCCTGCCCTCAATCTTTTCCAGCATCAGGGTCTCTTCAAATGAGTCAGCTCTTCGCATCAGGTGGCCAAAGTACTGGAGTTTCAGCTTCAACATCAGTCCTTCCAATGAACACTCGGGGCTGATCTCCTTTAGGATGGACTGGTTGGATCTCCTTGCAGTCCAAGGGACTCTCAAGAGTCTTCTCCAACACCACAGTTCAAAAGCATCAATTCTTTGGTGCTCAGCTTTCTTTATAGTCCAATTCTCACATCCATACATGACATGGAAAAACCATAGCCTTGACTGGATGGACCTTTGTTGGCAAAGTAATGTCTTTGCTTTTTAATATGCTATCTAGGTTGGTCATAACTTTTCTTCCAAGGAGTAAGCATCTTTTAATTTCATGGCTGTAGTCACCATCTGCAGTGATTTTGGAGCCCAGAAAAATAAAATCTGACACTGTTTCCACCGTTTCCCCATCTATCTGTCATGAAGTGATGGGACCAGATGCCATGGTCTTAGTTTTCTGAATGTTGAGCTTTAAGCCAACTTTTTCACTCTCCTCTTTCACTTTCATCAAGAGGCTCTTTAGTACTTCTTCACTTTCTGCCATAGGGTGGTGTCATCTCCATATCTGAGGTTATTGATATTTCTCCAGCAATCTTGATTCCAGTTTGTGCTTCTTCCAGCCCAGCATTTCTCATGATGTACTCTGCATATAAGTTAAATAAGCAGGGTGACAATATACAGCCTTGATGTACTCCTTTTCCTCTTTGGAACCCGTCTTTTCTTCCATGGCCAGTTCTCACTGTTGCTTCCTGACCGGCATACAGGTTTCTCAAGAGGCAGGTCAGGTGGTCTGATATTCCCATCTCTTTCAGAATTTTCCACAGTTTATTGTGATCCACACAGTCAAAGGCTTTGACATAGTCAATAAAGCAGAAATAGATGTTTTTCTGGTACTCTCTTGCTTTTTTGATGATCCATCGGATGTTGGCAATTTGATCTCTGGTTCCTCTGCCTTTTCTAAAACCAGCTTGAACATCTGGAAGTTCACCGTTCATGTCATGCTGAGGCCTGGCTTGGAGAATTTTGAACATTACTTTACAAGCGTGTGAGATGAGTGCAATTGTGCGATAGTTTGAGCATTCTTTGGCATTGCATTTCTTTGGGATTGGAATGAAAACTGACCTTTTCCAGTCCTGTGGGCACTGCTGAGTTTTCCATATTTGCTGGCATATTGAGTGCGGCACTTTCACAGCATCATCTTTCAGGATTTGAAATAGCTCAACTGAAATTCCATCACCTCCACTAGCTTTGTTCATAGTGATGCTTCCTAAGGCCCACTTGACTTCACATTCCAGGATGTCTGGCTCTAGGTGAGTGATCACACCATCGTGATTATCTGAGTCGTGAATATCTTTTTTGTACAGTTCTTCTGTGTATTCTTGCCACCTCTTCTTAATATCTTCTGCTTCTCTTAGGTCCGTACCATTTCTGTCCTTTATTGAGCTCATCTTTGCATGATATGTTCCTTTGGTATCTCTAATTTTCTTGAAGAGATATCTAGTCTTTCCCATTCTATTGGTTTCCTTTATTTCTTTGGATTGATCGCTGAGGAAGGCTTTCTTATCTCTCCTTGCTATTCTTTGGAACTCTGCATTCAAATGGGTATATCTTTCCTCTCTCCTATAACCTATGTTTACATACACTAAACAGTATTTGTTAATATTACCTCCACAGTCTTATAGAATCTATGGCCAAAAGAACCTTGATATCTTCTACTTTATTTCTGAGATGAATCACTAGTTTCAGTTTTGATTCATCCAATGAGTGGGAGATCCCAACTTTATAATGCAAACATCATCAATGAAGAGGAGATCATGGAAAATTCTTACATATGTTGATGCATAATCTGTGTTCTTATAACTTTCAACGTCAGGACAATACTGAGTAAGCATCCTCTTTTTTCATTTGACAACTCCTCACACATTTGAATACATATATTTACTTTTCCCCAGTCCTCTTATTTCTCAGTTAATGTTATCTCATTCACTCAATTATTCCTATTAAATAAAATTCAGATTATATAATATTTTCCTTCCTTTTCATGGATGCTTTCTGTTTTGACTATGTCATTTCTCCTTAAAATGTATTACCTTGAATTGAAATCAATTTGCAAAATGCTGCTCTGGCTAGCTTAATATATAGTAAAAACATTCCTAATCGTGACTAGAATCAACATAGTTCTTAATAGGGTCTAAGTCTATGCTGTATTTTAAAGACTCTTGAGGTAATATTGAACTGTGGTTAGTTAGAACCTAAAGATCATTTACACACAAATCACTGCAAACACTGAGCTTTACTAAGATGACAATGTGGAGAACTAAGCAATCCATCTACTATTTGCTTTTCTGCATATTTCATTATTAATCAGTACAGACCAAGTAACTATAAGTTATTCAGTAGTATTATTTTGAAGATTCTTAGCAGAGTATTTTACAAAAACAGTTTAATCTAAGTTGACTAAAATAATTATCATACACATATAGTAATCTTACAAATGGCTAGTGGATTGCCTTTCCATTTTTAGCTGAACTGTGTAGTTCTGCTTAATACATTAAACAAATCAATAAATTAATATGATTGTAAACTCCAATTTCATATTATATCATATTCTAAAAGCTATATTTTCAGTAACATCTAATTTATATGTTTCTGACTATAAAGTTTAAATATGTTTCTTTTGAAAAATTTGGAATATAACCAAAGGCATAAATGATTTAAAACATTTTCAACAGTAAAAGAGGGCAATTAGTAAGGTTTGTACACATATACCAAGGAAAAAACATACAATATACACAATTCTGAAAACTGTCCTTCTCCATAGCTCATTAAATTCATTCTACTTTACTTCAGGCCGCTTTTAAATGTACTTCATCCTCAATAGCACTCTTTCTAGCTCTAACTAGTTCACACTGAAGACCTAACTGCCCAGAGCTTATCTCATAACAATTTCCCTTTCTGTCCTGGATTTGTATATCTTTGTAAAGGAGCCTAGTTATATCTCCACTACTATGTTACAAAGCCCTATTATTATTCTGATTTTGCCTGTTCCATATTTTCAAGACAACCAATAACTTGAGAAGCACATACACATGCTTGTTTGGCCTCAAGGGCATCTCTGACATGAAACAGTCTAGTAACCACTACAAAACAGAAACCTCCTTTCCTCCTAAAATGTGGCTCCCTTGTTTTATCAAGCTTAATAATCAAATGTCTATTGCATTAACCAGGGACATTCTCTAAGAAATACAGAACTGGAATTGATTTTTACTTCTCTCTCTCATGCATTAAAACTCAGATACCAAAGTCTTTAGCTTCCACAGCTTAATCTGCACATTAACACAACTTCAGTGATGATTATCCATTATACCATTAATTCTTAAAATGGGATTGAAACCCTTTGAGAATTCATTCTCCCTCAAATCAAGTCCACATCCCCATTCTTTTAAATATGTCTCCCCCTCTCTAGATTTTGAGAACCATCAATGCCATCCCTTTCAAGTTTTTCTTCTACATGGAAGGGTCACCTATGTTAAATTTCTAAATTTGAGTGATATTCATTATGTTATTTTTTTCCTTAAGGGACTATGTGGCACATCTTAGATATTTATATTCTAGCCTGGAATAACTAGGAAAGAAACTAGCTGTGAGGATAAATTGTCCTTTGGAAAAGAGTAGAAGGAAAGATTTTTTCTCTCCAAGAATAAAAATTTGAGTTTATAATTTAAAAAATGATACTAATTTAATAAATATGAATAATTGGGGCAGTGTTTTTAGTGTACAAATGGTCAGGAAAAAATGGAAAGGCTTGGAAATAGGACAAAAATATTACTGAGATTTCTTTAAGAGAATGCTGGATATTGTCTAATGGACTCTCTGCGGTTGTCTGATGCTGTAGAATGTGTACCTTTGAATATCTTTGACTAACCTACTTTATAGGGACTTCCTTGCTGGTCCAGAGGCTAAGACTCTATACACCCAAGGCAGAGGGCCCAGGTTCTACCCCTGGTCAGAGAACCAGATCCCAGATGCCATAACTGCTTGTATGCTGCAACTAAAAAGACCCCACATCCCGCAACTAAGACCTGGCACAGCTACTAATAAATAAATAAATACTTAAAAAAAAACTATCTTAGAATTCTGAAGGGATAGAAATTAACTTTAATTTTAGTAGAAAACTAAAAGCAATACAAATGTTTCTTGATTATAGCAATGAAATAGTTCTCATTTATCCTGATGCAAAAGAAGTTTAACTGATAGAGGATTTAAATGTCTGTGATCCAAGTCTTTATTTTACTGATTTTAAACTCTTACTAGTTTCCTAAGTAATTGGTGAGTTAGAAAATATTTGATATGTTTATTTTATATTTATATGAGATAACAGTTTAGTTTATTGAAAACCCTACTTTAACAAAATTATTACAAAAATTACATGTGTGGAAAATAAAATAAGAAAGGTTCTGTTCTGCCTCTAGTTATAAAAAAAAAATTTCCAGATCTTGTTATACTATAAGCAACCTAAACCAGTTATAAACACATGTTTGAGAAGTTGTGGTCTTAACAAAGCAAGTTGTGTGTGTGTGTGTGTGTGTGTGTGTGTGTGTATAATTATAAATGATCCTCTGTGATGGAAGTAAAATTGCATTTTTGTATAATACTTCACCTTTTAAATACCTTTTCACCCAATTTTCTTTTGTTCAATTCTGTTGCCTCAGTCTTCACTACTTTAGTGGAATAAGTCAGAGAGTGGAAGATAAACAGTGTTTATCTCACTTATATGTAGAAGGTAAAAAAAGTCAAACTCAAAGAAGCAGAGAGTAGAATAGCGGTTGTAGCAGCTGAGAGGTGGGGGGGGCGGGAAGGAAGTTAGCTGTTTGTCAAAGGATACATACTTCCAGTTATAAAATGAATACTTTCCAGGGAGCTAATGTACAGCATGATGATTACTGTTAACTATATTATATTTTATATTTGAATTTGCTGAGAGTAGATATTAGATATTCTACTACACACACATGAAAAATGAGGGTAATTATGTGATGTGATGAATGTGTTAATTAACCTATTGTGGTAATTGTTTCACAATACATATGTGTATCAAATCATCACCAAGTTGTACACCTTATGCTTGCACAATGTTATATGTCAGTTATATCTCAATAAACCTGGGGATGGAATAAGCAATACACTCCTGGTATGTGGCTAGCAATAGCTTCTGGACAAAGTAAATATTAACAGGTAGAGGTTAATGGGACAGTTCTTCAGACTCACCTGAGAAGAGAAATATCACTAAAATACACTGGTTCCTTTCTAGACAAGATGGAGTTATGAGATCTTAAGGGGAAGCCTAAGGTTTTATTGAGACTTGTAAATATGGACTTTATTCTTTGAACTCTTTTGTTTCCATAAACTTCTAAGGCTTGAAGGACAATCTTTGGGATGATGACAAAGGCCTGGGGATACTGTATATTAAATGTACAATGCCTTGCAGAGGGAGGAGTTTCATAGACTCTTTTGTTTTAAGTAAAAGAGCTTTAATTAAAGACATTCTCTAATTATTAATAATTTTTCCCTAAAGTTTTTCTTTTCCACTATCAAAATTTTCATTATTCATAACAGATTAAGTTAAAATTAATATATAAATTGCTTTGTTGAGCTTTTTACTTTCTCTTTCTCTCTTATATTTGAGCTGCATGAACAAACTTTTATAAGTAAAAATTTCCAGTCATAAGATAAATAAAAACTAAGGATATAATGTACAATATGATAAATATAATAACACTGCTATATGTTATATATGAAAGCTGTTAAGAGAGTCAATCCAAATGGTTGTTCTCATCACACAAAATAATTTTTATCTATTTTTTTAAATATTTGTATCTTTATAAGATGATTTATTGTGATAATCATTTCATGATGTATATAAGTCAAATCATTGTGCTGTACACCTTAAACTTGAACAGTGTCCCAACTGTATCTCAATAAAATGGGAAGAAAATTATTTTTAAATGCATTATGTGACAAAAGGGGGAAAATAAAATAAAAGGAAGTTTTTGTATCTATACTATTTTCCTTTAAAAAATCATTCTTTGTCCCCTTTTGGGCAAAATATATTTGTGAATTCAGAATAATAAAAGATATTCATAATTTATGATCAAATTATTCATGTATCCACTCAATATATTTTACTAAGCTTCATTCTATAACAGACATTTTTGCTCCACCTGTGAGGCAGGGCCAAGGTGAGGAGGAGATGAGAAAAGCATGTAGTCTAGACTTCAAGACCTTACCATTTAGTGGTAATGACAGATACATATACTCATAACTATTTTTCAAATTAAACTGTGGTTGGTACATTAAGAGAATTAAAAACAGAGTACTATAAGACCACAAAGATGGAATAAACTAATTCCAACCAGGATAATATGTAAAGATTTCAGGGAATAAGAGGAGCGGTTTATAAGAGCTGTGATGATAGGTAGGAATTTGCTGAGCAGAGCTGTAGAGGAAGATGGATGAGCAGGCACTAGGCAGGGAGAAACACAGTACAGAGGCAGAGCCAAAAGAATACAAGGGAAGGGTTAGAAGAGGAAGAAATTGGGGATGACTGGAGGGTTGCACAGACACATATATAATAAGAGGAGGGATGCAGTGTGCAGTGTGATACATAGCTGCTGCATACACTTCACGCCAAAATAAGAAATACTGATGATATAAGTGCATGGTGAGGAGCCACTAATATGTTTGCCATTGTGAGGTGGTATGGCTGAGACTCACAGATGCATATGTAAGAAGTTTGTAATGATTATATTATTCCGACAAAAATGAATGATTATATTAATAACTCAAAGCTAGTAAGTGACAAAACTGATAGTAAAACCCAAATCTTGACTTTACATTGATTCGTGTCTAAAATTATAAAAGTTTTCTTAAATATCAGGCATTTTATTTGGGTTTGTATTTTCAACTTCCAAAACAGGTCAAGAAAAGCTTACATGGAATAAAAGCCAAGATCATTTAAAAATATATCGCTTTAGAATTATTCCCTGCAGTAGCTATTTGAAATGTTTACAAATAATGCATTATTATTGTAATAGAAATGTCAATGATAGTGACAGATACACTCAGAAAAAATAATCAAATTCACTTTTTGAGAGAGATATTCAAGAAAACTCATTTTTTTCAATTATTTTTCCAGTTTTATTGAGATATAATTGACAAACAGTGCCATATAAGTTTAAGGTAGTTACTTGGTTTACATATATCATGAAATGATTACCACAATTAGTTTCATTAACATTCATCATTTCATATAGATTTAAAACAAAGAGAGAAAGGCAAAAAAAAAAATTCCCATGTGATGAGAAATCTTAGGATCTACTCTCTTAACGACTTTCATATGTGGCATGTAGCCATGCAAGTCATCATGCTGTACATTATATCCCTAATACCTATTCTTTTTATAACTGGAAATTTATAAGTTTTGAGAAAAGTCACTTTTTAAAGTATGAAACTTAGTATCCAAAATAAGATTATGAAAGTGTCTTCAAACTTCCAGCATGTATTTATTTTATATTTTCTGTATTTTGAAAATACTAATTTAGAATTTTATCTTTTAATACGCAAATAAACATTCCAGGTTCGATATATGAGACAAATGCTCAGGGCTGGGGCAATGGGATGACCCAGAGGGATGGGATGGGAAGGGAGGTGGGAGGGGGGCTCAGGATGTGGAACACATGTAAACCCAGGGCTGACTCATGTCAATGTATGGCAAAAACCACTACAATATTGTAAAGTAATTAGCCCCCAACTAAAATAAATAAATTTATTTAAAAAATAAGAAAACATTTAGAGTTTTATCTTTTAATATGCAAATAAACATACCCTTGGTCAAATTACATAATACATAAATATATTTTATATACAGAACATCTTAAAGCATATGTTTTAATTTTAAATTTTATGCTGAAGTGAGAAAATTGCCAAAAATGCATCCCTTAAAGTTTCTTAAATATTTCCATTTTTACACACAGCCCATATCACACCTAGATTTTTAAAATAATAATAATAATAATAAAACCCTCAAGCTAGAATTCATGGCCATTTATGTCATGCTAGAAAGGCAAGTGAACTCCAGATTTGAACCATGGAGATTTCTCCCCTACTACGAAATGGCCAGTATATGAAGTCTGCGCTTATATTTTTTTATGATGTTATTTGACCCCTACATGGGTACTTTCATTATTTGACAATAATATTCCATTTGCAAAACTATCCCCAGCCACTTGAAAGTGCTCGGCATGCAGGGACATCTTTGGTATTTTGTGTTGGTTTTACAGAGGGCCTTGTAGTGACCAGACTGGTACCTTCCATTTTTCCCTTGTAACAGTTGGGTTACTGATCTCACAAATCATATTTTAGTTGGAAATGAAGGGTGCACCGCTGCCAGCATTTTGTTAGAAATAATGACACACTTTACTACCTGTAAGTGCTGACCGAGTGCTTCTGCCTTTTCTTCCCAAGGTAACTGTAACACAGATTGATGAAAGATTCTGCAGGACGACAAAGGTTAAAGATGCAGACCCGGAGCGAGAAGCCAGTACTGACACTGATGGAGTGGAGTGCAATGAGAAGGCCCACATTATTGTCCTATCCACTGATAACCAATGTAATATGAAAACTGACTACAGAAGAAAGGAACAAATTAAATCCATTAATCAAGCATATCTCTGCTAAACAGTTGTTCTAAAAAGATGAACAAATGAAAAATTTACTGTTTGTTTTCATGCTTGCAAGGATTGAGGAAGAAAATTAATTATAAAGTACTGGCCACGCTATTCGTTAAGTTTTTTCTTGAGGAAACATTTATTGCTTTGTCAAAGGACAAATGAACCTCATTAGGGAGATTAGTTTCAGTTGGTAGTTTTGCATTAGGACAAACTAATAATACACACTTCAAAAGATACCCTAAGTGAAATTATGAAAATGGAAAATCCATTTTTTTTTTTTACTTCTTAATTTATGAACTGTTTGAAAATGACCAATCTATTACCTATCACAGAACTAGAAGGAAATCAGACATAGCCCCACTTTTCAACCAAGTGCCTGAAGGAGATTTCCATGTGGGACTTGCAAGTGTTGTGATGATGAACTTATGTGTTCAGGGGTTATAACTCGACCATGGCATTTTACTCTTATGTTGAAACATGTCAAGCAGAGCGCCATGCCAAAAGCAATTTTTGATAAGCTCCTTTGAAATCTTTTTCTTTTCAAAATGTTTTAAGTGCACTGAACAAATAGCAAGCTGCACCCTGGTATTTTGAATTTCCCCTTCTATCTGCACAGTGCGGGGCAGGAAAAAGAAAATCCTGCTCGCCTATCAATCCTGTCTGGCCAGTGGACTGAGGCTCCTGGGTCAGCCACAGTGTTGTGGTTCAGTTTCAGTGTTCATTTAATCCCTGGCCTTTCTTGTGCAGGCTGCTAACAAGGGGTCCAATTACTGCACTGTGTGAAGGGGGTGCTCGACTGCAGACACCTGTCTTCCAAAACCTGGAGCAAAAATAGACTCATTCCATTGATTGTATAAATCAGCTGTGAAATAATAATGACTTTCTTGGCTTCAACTGACCTGGGCAGGATTCAGACAGCTGACCCAGAAAGGAAAGCTGCACATATCCCATTACTGATCCTGTGAGGCATTGAAGACATCCCATCTGATTCTGACTTGCTTTTATTTACAGAAGGCTTGCTTTTGTTTATGGGAATGCAAGCCAAATGGACATTTTCTTACTGTTTTTGTTTTTCTTTGGTTTGTTGGTTTAACTTCTCTAATTTAACAGTAGCTTAGGGGCATGCCTGCTGAATGAAACAGGTCAAAATGACATCCAAGTTCACGGCTTCAACCTCGAAGCTCTGTTATTGAGGGATGATAGAGGTCGAGGTTTAAAATAGTTTTCTTAATATAAAACGAAAGGTTTTCCTTTCCACGGATTATCTCATGATATCAAAAAAAGTTTCAGCATTTATTTTAAAGATCATGTGAATCTATAACCGTAGTTCCCACGGCCTACCCTGTTGGCTTTTGGTGAGTGAAGAGCTTTAAGAATTAAATAATAGTTTTCTTTTTTCCATAAGTATGCCACATTGAATGGAGTATCAAGGTTGTATAGACCTTGAAGTTTACACAATATAGGAAACCCTTTGGGCTTCCCAGGTGGTGCTCAATTCAGTCGCTCAGTCGTGTCCAACTCTTTGCGACCCCATCAATCACAGCAAGCCAGGCCTCCCTGTCCATCACCAACTCCCGGAGTTTACCCAAACTCATGTTCATCGAGTCAGTGATGCCATCCAGCCATCTCATCCTCTGTCGTCCCCTTCTCCTCCTGCCCCCAATCCTTCCCATCATCAGGGTCTTTTCCAATGAGTCAACTCCTCGCATGCCCAATATGCTACTGGAGATCAGTGGACAAATAACTCCAGAAAGAATGATGGGATGGAGCCAAAGCAAAAACAATCCCTAGTTGTGGATGTGACTGGTGATAGAAGGAAGATTCGATGCTGTAAAGAGCAATATTGCATAGGAACCTGGAATGTTAGGTCCATGAATCAAGGCAAATTGGAAGTGGTCAAACAGGAGATGGCAAGAGTGAATGTCGACATTCCAGGAACCAGCGAACAATAATGGACTGGAACAGGTGAATTTAACTCAGATGACCATTATATCTACTACTGTGGGCAGGAATCCCTTAGAAAAAATGGAATAGCCATCATGGTCAACAAAAGAGTCCAAAATGCAGTACTTGGATGCAATCTCAAAAACAACAGAATGATCTCTCTTTGTTTCCAAGGCAAACCATTTAATATCACGGTAATCCAAGCCTATGCCCCAACCAGTAACACTGAAGAAGCTGAAGTTGAATGGTTCTATGAAGACCTACAAGACATTCTAGAACTAACATCCAAAAAAGATGTCCTTTTCATTATAGTGGACTGAAATACAAAACTAAGAAGTCAATAAACACCTGGAATAACAGGCAAATTTGGCCTTGAGGTACAGAATGAAGCAGGGCAAAGGCTAATAGAGTTCTGCCAAAAGAACACACTGCTTATAGCAAACACCCTCTTCCAACAACACAAGAGAAGACTCTACACATGGACATCACCAGATGGTCAACACCAACATCAGACTGATTATATTCTTTGCAGCCAAAGATGGAGAAGCTCTATACAGTCAGCAAAAACAAGACAGGGAGTGGACTGTGGCTCAGATCATGAACTCCTTATTGCCAAATTCAGACTTAAATTGAAGAAATACGGAAAACCACTAGACCATTCAGGCATGACCTAAATCAAATCCCTTATGTTTATACAGTGGAAGTGACAAATTGATTTAAAGGACTAGATCTGATAGACAGAGTGCCTGATGAACTATGGACAGAGGTTCGTGACATTGTACAGGAGACAGGGATCAAGACCATCCTCACGGAAAAGAAATGCAAAAAAGCAAAATGGCTGTCTGAGGAGGCCTTACAAGTAGCTGTGAAAAGAAGAGAAGTGAAAAGCAAAGGAGAAAAGGAAAGATATACCCATTTGAATGCAGAGTTCCAAAGAATAGCAAGGAGAGATAAGAAAAGCATAACAAGGAGAGATAAGAAAGCCTTCCTCAGCAATCAATGCAAAGAAATAGAGGAAAACAACAGAATAGGAAAGACTTGAGATCTCTTCAACAAATTAGAGATACTAAGGGAACAGGTGGTGCTAGTGGTAAAGAATTTACCTGACAATGCAGGAGACACAAGAGATACCGCTTCAATCTCTGGGTCAGGAAGATCCTGGGGAGGAGGACATAGCAATCCACTCCAGTATTCTTGACTGGAGAATTCCACAGACAGAGGAGCTTGGCAGGTTACAGTCCATGGGGTCGCAGAGTTGGACATGACTGAAGCGACTTAGCATGCCTACACGTGAACATTTACAGAAAAACAATACAAATATGCAAATACAAAACCAAATGTATTTGGCTTTCCCAGAAGCAAACTCTGGGAAGAGAACATGTGTACTGTTGACTCACACGGGAAGTGACCTCACAAGCCTAGTGAGGAAGTGAGGCAATGATATGGAGAAAACCAATAAAAGAACATAAAAAAATAGTCACCACTTTGAGCAATTGGTGTCAGCCCTTTGAGAGACATTTTAGATCACACCTCAGAATGTCAGGCTGAAGGGCAGATGAACTGGGACTATCCCACTCTTACTCTGCATTGCCTGAGGGTTGTTCCTGATGCAATCCCTGGACATTTCTGCCCTTCTCTATGCTTGTGCACATCCATATGCTGTGCATACTCCTGTAGCTAGAGAAAGTCCTAAGGAGGGGAAGGGCAACCAGAGAAGAGCACAGAACCATCTAGCAGAGCCCAGCTCAGTCCCTGAGTAAGCTTGGGGCAGGAAGTACCAGAAGTGCACTGACAACTTCTTCTACGTTGGGGATGAAAGTGGATATTCAATTAAAAGATAAACTTCAGAAAATTACAAATTAGGGTGACAACCGTGGTCACCGCGGAGCTACCCAACATGTAAGTAAACATGACAGAGGGGAACTCAGAGTGAAGTAAGAGTATTAAATGATTTGTACTAAGCTATCTTATTGTTGCAACAGAATAAGAATCTATTGTAATAAAATCACATGAACACATTGCAAGGGCCTTTCCCAGCACCTCAAAAAATACAACATGAGTGAGGGCCCCTGAAACTAGAACTTTAATTTACTTTTATTATAAATTACCTATGGTTACTATTATTGAATTTTTCTTATATTTTTCATATGTGAAGTTCAGAAATTAAGTTGGGCATCACCTATCAAAGCATTTCTGAATAACAACAAAAGTAACCAAAAATTAGTAAAATAATTCAAAATACATATTTTAATACATGAACATATTTGTGACAATTAATAAAATATGATGCATGTGTAAAAATTATTCAACATAAGATATTCACTAATAAAAAATAGTCTTATTGTCTTCTTGAAAACTATAAGTATGTGGCAAAAATTTCTTTAAACTCAACTATCATTTAGCAAACAGCTACAAGATACTGTAAAACTTCACTAATTTCCTAAAGGTAAGCAAGTATAGGAAGATAAACCTTTTTTCCCATAACAATCAACAATCAAGGAAAGGAAGAAAAACATTTTTTATGGATAATTGAAGCTACAAATATAATGTGTAAATGCAACAAAATATTGTCAAATAGTATTATTCCTCTCAAATAGTATTTTATGAGTAAGTAATCCTAGTGTCCACAAAAAAATAATTTCCTTAATTAAATAATTTTGAGAATTGATGATTGGCATATTTCCATCTTAAAGACATCCACATTATCATAGAAAAACCTCTAGAAGGCTTATGAGAAGAAAAGCCTGTTAAAGTATGTTTAACCCAACATTTTACAAACCAATTTGTACAGAGAAAAATTCTTTCAGAACATCAAAATTTGGTGAACCGTAAAGTCATAAAAGTTGCATTAGAAAATTAATTTGCACTGAAAGAGGAGAACAAGTATAATAAAGACAGTACAATTTGAAGTGGGAACTATAAGATGGGGGAAATTTGCACATAGAGGAATGTCAATGGAAACCACTATAGGTATAGGAAGTATCAGGTTAGAAAAGGCAAGTCATATCAGAATACAGCAATGAAAGTAGATATGCATGTGGGAGGCTTTTCTAGCAAAGGTAAAATCTCATCAAGGTTGGGCAAGTGTTTCTGAAATTTTAGTTTGAGGTCAGAGACTAAGATACCTGGATTTTGTTCTGGAGGACATGTGCAGACACTGAAACTTTTTGAGTAGAACTATGTGATCAGAGCAGCAACTTAAAATCAGGGGAAAGATAAAAGTAGGAAGCAAGTAACATACTCCATACTCAAGAGAGGATTTACAGTATGTCTTGAGAAATACGACCAAGTACACAGCTCCAACCAGAGTTCCTGACTGCCCCTTTACTTAAGGCCACAGTTCACAGCGTGATACTTAAGGCCCTCACATATGGCCTTCCCAGGTGGCACTAATGGTAAAGAACCTGCTTGTCCATGCAGGAGAAAAAATAGATGTGAGTTCAATCCCTGGGACACAAAGATCCCCTGAAGAAGGGCATGGCAACCCACCCCAGTCTTCTTGCCTGGAGACTCCCATGGAAAGAGCAGTCTGTTCATGAGCCATGCTGTGTAGGGCCACCCAAGATGGATAGGGCATGGTGGAGAGTTTTGACAAAACGTGGTCCCCTGGAGAAGGGAACGGCAAAACACTTCAGCATTCTTGCCTTGAGAACCCCATGAAGAGTATGAAAAGGCAAAATGGTATGACAATGAGAGATTAACTCCCCAGGTTGGTAGGTGCCCAAGAGGCTACTGGAGAAGAGTGAAGAAGTAACTCCAGAAAGAATGAAGAGACGGAGCCAAAGCAAAAACAATGCCCAGTTGTGGATGTGACTGGTGATAAAGAACAGTATTGGAAGGAACCTGGAATGATAGGTATGTGAATCAAGGTAAACTGGAAGTGGCCAAACAGGAGATGCCAAGAGTGAACATCGACATTTTAGGAATCAGTGAACGAAAATGGACCAGAATGGGCAAATTTAATTCAAATGACTATTATATGTACTGCTGAGGGCAAGAATCCCTCAGAAGAAATAGAGTAGCCCTCATAGATAGCAAAAGAGTCCAAAATGCAGTACTTGAGTGCAATCTCAAAAACAACAAAATGATCTCTGTCCATTTCCAAGGCAAACCATTCAGTATCACAATAATCCATGTCTATGACCCAAACACTAATGCTGAAGAAGTTGAAGTTGAACGGTTCTATGATGACTTACAAAACCTTCTAGAACAAACACCCAAAAAAGATGTCCTTTTCATCAAAAGAGACTGGAATGCAAAAGTAGGACGTCAAAAGATACCTGAAGCAACAGGAAAGTTTGCCCTTTGAATACAAAATGAAGCAGGGCAAAGACTAACAGAGCTTTGTCAAGGGAATGCACTAGTCATAGCAAACACCCGCTTCCAATAAAGCAAGAGGCAACTCTACACACTGACATCACCAGATGGCTGAAAACAAAATCAGATTGATCATGTTCTTTGTAGCTGAAGATAGAGTTCTATACAGTCAACAAAAACAAGACCGGGAGCTGACTGTGGCTCAGATCATGAACTCCTTACTGCCAAACTCAGAGTTAAATTGAAGAAAGAAGAGAAAACCACTAGGCCATTCAGGTATGACTTAAATCAAATCCCCTATGATTATACAGCAGAATGACAGATTCAAGGGATTAGATCAGATAGACAGAGTGCCTGAAGAACTGTGGATGAAGGTTTGTGATATTGTACAGGAGGCAGTGATCAAGACTATCTCCAAGAAAAGCAAAAAGGCAAAATCATTGTCTGAGGAGGCCTTACAAATAGCTGAGGCCTTAAAAATAGCTGAGAAAAGAAGAGAAGCCAAAGGCAAAGAAGAAAAGGAAAGATATATCTACCTGAATGCAGAGTTCCAAAGAATAGCAAAGAGAGATAAGAAAGCTTTCCTCAGTGATCAATGTAAAGAAATAGAGGAAAATAATAGAATGGGAAAGATCTCTTCAAGAAAATTAGAGATACCAAGGGAACATTTCATGCAAAGAGGGGCACAATAAAGGACAGAAGTGGTATGGACCTAACAGAAGCAGAAGATATTAAGAAGAGGTGGCAAGGTCACACAGACGAACCATACAAAAAAGATCTTAATGACCCAGATAACCATGATACTGTGATCATTCACCTACAACAAAACATCTGGAATGTGAAGTCAAGTGGGCCTTAAGAATCATCATTATGAACAAAGTTAGTGGAAGTGATGGAATTCCAGTCAAGCTATTTCAAATCCTAAAAGATGATACTGTGAAAGTGCTGTACTCAGTATGCCAGCAAATTTGGAAAACTCAGCAGTGGCCACAGGACTGGAAAAGGTCAGTTTTCACTTCAATCTCAAAGAAAGGCAATGCCAAAGAATGTTCAAGTACTGCACAATTGCACTCATCTCACTCTAGCAAAAATACTTAAAATTCTCCAAGCAAGGCGTCAATAGTATATGAACAGAGATCTTCCAGATGTACAAGTTGGATTTAGAAAAGGCAGAGGAGCCAAAGGTCAAATTGCCAGCATCTGCTGGATCATAGAAAAAGCAAAAGAGTTCCAGGAAAACATCTCATCTATTTTGGCTTCATTGACTATGCCAAAAACTTTTACTGCATGGATCACAACAAACTGTGGAAATTTCTTCAAGAAATGGGAATACCAGATCACCTTATCTGCCTCCTGAGGAATTTGTATGCAGGACAATAAGCAAGAGTTAGAACCGGACATGGAACAGCAGCCTGGTTCCAAATAGGGAAAGGAGTACATCAAGGCGGTATATTTGTCACCCTGCTAATTTAACTTATATGCAGAGTACATCACTCGAGATGCTAGATTGGATGAAGCATAAACTGGAATCAAGATTGCCGGGAGAAATATATGCAGATATGCAGATCACACCACCCTTAGGGCAGAAAGCAAAGAGTACCTTTTGAGGACCTTATCAAGAGCCTCTTGATAAAAGTGAAAGAGGAGAGTGGAAAAGCTGGCTTAAAACTCAACATTCAAAAAACTAAGATAATGGCCTGCAGTCCCATCACTTCATGGCAAATAGATGGGGAAACAATGAAACAGTGAAAGATTTAATTTTGGGGGGCTCCAAAATCACTCCAGATGTTACTGCAACCATGAAATTAAAAGACTCTTGCTCCTTGGAAGAAAAGCTATGACCAACCTAGACAAAATATTAAAACGTAGAGATATTACTTTGCCAACAAAGGTCCGTCTAGGGAAAGCTGTGGTTTTTCCAATAGTCATGTATGGATGGGAGACTATAAACAAAGCTGAGCACAAAAGAATTGATACTTTTGAACTGTGGTGTTAGAGAAGGCTCATGAGAGTCCCTTGGGCTTTAAGGAGATCAAACCAGTCAATCCTAAAGGCAATCAGTCCTGAATATTCATTGGAAGGACTGACACTAAAGCTCCAGTAATTTGGCCACCTGATGGGAAGAACTGACTCATTAGAAAAGACTCTGATGTTGGGAAAGATTGAAGGCAGGAGGAGAAGGTGACAACAGTGGATGAGATGGTTGGATGGCATCACCAACTCGATGAACGTGAGTCTGACCAATGTCCGCCAGTTAGTGATGGGCAGGGATGCCTGGCTTGCTGCAGTCCATGCGGTCACAAAGAGTTGGACACAACTGAGCAACTGAACTGACTACTCTTTCCAGCCAGATCTTACATGCTCCCTTTCTTACTATCTAATGATGATGGTGAAAGAGGAGAGTGAAAAAGCTGACTTAAAACTCAACATTCAAAAAACTATTATTATGGTATCTGGTCCCATCATTTCATGGCAAATAGATGGGGAAAAAATGGAAACAGTGACAACCTTTATTTTCTTGCCCTCCAAAATCACTGCAGATCATGACTTCAGTCATGAAATTAAAATATGCTTGCTAATTGGAACAAAAGCTATGATAAACCTAGATAGTGCATTAAAAAGCAGAGACATCACTTTGCCAACAAATGTCCATATAGTCAAAGTTATGCTTTTTCTTGTAGTCCTGTATGGATGTGAGAATTGGACCATAAAGAAAGCTGAATGCAGAATAATTGATGCTTTCACACTGTGGTGCTGGAGAAGACTCTTGAGAGTCCTTTGGACAGCAAGGAGATCAAACCAGTCAAACCTAAAGGAAATCAGCTCTGCATATGCATTGGAAGGACTGATGCTCAAGCTCCAATAATTTGCCCACCTGATGGGAACTGCCAACTCACTCTAAAAGACCCTGATGCTGGGAAAGATTGAAGGCAGTACAAGAAGGGGCGACAGAGAATGAGATGGTTGGAAGGCATCGTCAACTCAATGGACTTGAGTTTGAGCAAACTATGGGAGATGTGAAGGATAGGGAAGCCTGATGTGCTGCAGTCCATGCAGTTTCAAATAGTCAGGCCCGACTGAGTGAATGAACAACAATATCCCAACCTAGCTGAACTATTTGCTCTTTAAGTAGCTGGGTCTACACATTAGAAAGAAAATTGGGCATACATATGTGATATGGAAGTAATCCACAAGAAATGTAAATCATTTATGTTAAATAACTCTCCCCCCAAAATTACCCACAAAACACATGTATTACTTTGATTCTTAGTCATAGTCAATCATTGTTATTTTAATAGACTGTTTCAGGTCCTATCTCAATAATCAGCCTTATGAATTTGACTTGCCATATAACCGTTAGCTGTGTGTCTCTGAAAAGTATTTACCTCATCATTCACATCTTCCTCATTTCTTAAAAAGAAGGTTATGACAGAACTTACCTCTAGGGTTTCCATAAAGTTTAACATGCTTAGTGCCAACTTTAGCATATTCTAAGCATCCAGTGATATTAATAAGTATGACCTAAGCACCACTACTTTATCTTGAAAAAGATGCTATTGATACACAAATTCCTCACAGGGGTATTATAAATCTCAGATGATCTACTCTATGTGGAAGTGTTGTTTACACCATTAAGGAGCTAATTACGTAGAAAATATTAAGTCCTATTAGAGAAGTTTTTACTTCCATTTATAGTAATTCAATGAATCAAATTATTTCCTCTTCTACGCTGATCAGTCAGTATTGTTTGGCATGGAAATCAGATTTCCACCTCTAGGTTTTGTTGAAGGATCCTTCTTTAATGGAAGGATATTGGAGTAACTCTGAGTTGAAGGAAAATCTGCAGAAACAACAGCTCCTCTGATGGATATTAATAAACAGATATTTAATCCAACAAAAATTCTCATCATCTTTTTCATCTCATCTCTACTTCTTACTGTGGGTCAACTTTATTCTTTAAGATTTTTCCTTTGGAGACACGAAAGCCAGTAGCTCTGAGAATAACTGTTTATAACTTCAGAACTCAAGAGAAGGAAATTTCCCTGCCAACTACACTGAGAAAACTCAATTTTAATTGTGTCTTGGATCACATTCCTATTCTTCTGCCAGTCCATTTACTCAGTAAATATTATGTAAAAACTTATTTTGCAGGTCATGATCTCAATCTAAGTATATAGGAGTGAACAAGACAAACTCTCTCCTTGTTTATTTTAAATTACAATGGAAGAGCTAGAGAACCGGTATAAAAAAAAATTAATAAAATGAATTTAAGTAGAAGTGAAGTGAAATACTTAGTAGAGAATAGTGTGACACAAAGAAGAGGTATTTAGATAGCAAGGAGAATGGGAGTATTGTGATAGGTCAATATAGTCAGAATTTCTTTAAGAGAATGGTTTGGGAAAATAAAGTTGGAATGAAGAAGAAAGAATTCTCTCAAAGGAAAAGGGTGCAGTTATCTCCCAGCTTGTTATTCCCAAAGACATGATACTAAGCAAAACCAAGATATCCATTAACTTCTCTTCTATTTTTTGCTACTCTGGGTGATTTTAAACTTTGGAAAGTAAGTGATAAGCACCAAGGGTCACATAGATGGCCTCTTAGCCAATTTATCTACAGATTACATTTATGGAAGATGTTGCTTAAGCATTTGGTCACTTCAGTCATTTATAGAACCATCCTAAATCTTCCAAACCTTTTATTCAGGAAGTAACAAAATTATTAAGCAATAATTCTGAGAAATCATTGAAAATTGTGAAAAAAAGCATTTGTTGTTGTTTAGTTGTTAAGTCATGTCTAATTCTTTTGCGACCCCATGGACTCTAGACCTCCAGGCTCCTCTCTCCATGGGATTTCCCAGGCAGGAATACTGGAGTGGGTTGTCATTTCCTTCTCCAAGAGATCTTTCTGACCAAGGGATCAAATCCACATCTCTTGTATTGGTAGGTGGATTCTTTACCACTGAGCCATGAGAGAAGCCCATAAAAAGTATACTTCCTAAAATTACTATATGACGATATGTATGTTTAACTTTATCTATTGTACCGCTAAAAATTTAAAAATTGATCCTTGACATAGTGGTTGAAAGAATGAATAAATAACCAAACATTTTCAAATATTCAAATTTCAGTATTACTATTTATTTTGTACAAACTTTTTGAAAGTACTAATAACCTAATTTTCCACTTTATTTTTATGGGTTTTGTTTTTCTTTTGATGGAGTCACAAAAGTCTGAAGATGATAGGAGAATATAGAGAGACAGTGAATTATTCTCTCATCTGTACTGCCTCTGTTCCTTGTATACAATCTTTACACATTTTTTACATTATTTTAATGTACTTGTTTACAATTCTGTCTCTCCTATGGGCCTGGACATTTATTAGGGATAGTTCTATTTATAATTCACTTCATCTCTAATTCTGAATATAATATCTAACATAGCAACATGGCTTAATTAATATGTATAAATAAATTAATGAATCCATTTCAACAATATCAACATTGAATGACTTTTTCACCTCACTGGTTGGAGATTATTGGGATAAAATTGATGTTATGAACATTCATTAGGTATTTGATATGCATTGTTCAAATCTACTAACCCATGCAATAAACAAAAGGCAAATATAATTTTTCCAATTTTAAGTAGGCGAGGAAGAGAACAATAGGAATGTCCTCAACTCTTCCTGTTCCATAGGAGTCTTGGAAAAAATCTTTCTCTCTTTGTGGCCTCAATTAAAACATTTTTTGCCTTAGAAAACTAGAATGGATGATGCAAACTGATGCTTACTCATTTCACTTCCAATCAGAATGTTGAAAGAGTCATAAAATTGTTTCCCTTCATCAGGGGTGCAATGTTGCAAACCCAGGAATGGCCATGCAAACCCAGCTCAACCTTTCCAGCAATTTAATTGGATGCTATTAGGTGCTGTCTCTGTGGAGCATTTCCCATAAGAAAAGGATTCTGTTCTGCGACCTCCAATGTAGTGAAAATTATTTGGCTCAATTTCATCTTTTCCAGAAGAACAGATCCAAGGAGAAATTATAAAAGAAACATAATAGCATTTTTACTCCTTTCTGCTGGAGGGGTTTGCAGTGTTACTGCTTTAAAAGTTACTATTTGCAAAAGCCAATTTTCTTCAAGAGGCCGTTGGCACTCGAATCAGCAGCACAATAAACTTGCCAGAGTCAGACTGTGTTTTTAATGATGAAAAAAGTCGCTGCAATTTTATAAAGCAGAATGACTTGTTTTGTGATATTATTTATTTTACCATGTAATATATGTTAGAATGGAGAGGAAATGGGTGTTATTGGTTTAAGTTCAATGCTTATTTCACAAATTGGTGAACCCAAAAGCAGTTACTCTTATTATATTTTCAGAACAGGCAGCATCATACAAGTTGACTATCCAGATATCTGGGCCTGACAGCCTGAATTCACACCACAGCTCTGTCCCTTACAACTGTATAAAATTATGTAACTTTTCTGAACTTCTTTTCTTTTCTATGAAATAAGAATAATACATGTGTATCCTTATATAAACATACATTTAATATATTTTATAATATGTATGTGTGTGTGTGTGTGAGAGTGTGTGTGTATGTGTGTGTGTAGTGGAGAAGGAAATGGCAACTCACTCCAGCATTTTTGCCTGGGAAATCCCATGGACAGAGGAACCTGGCAGGCTATAATTCATAGGATCACAAAAAAGTTGAATATTGCTTAGTGACTAAACAACAACAACAGTATGTGTGTATATGTGTGCGATACATCTATTCCAATCATATATTCAGGAATTGGTAAATATCTACTATATGGATCTGCAGAACCACTGGAACCACTGGACTTTAGCTATTATTGGACCTTGATGAACTGAATTAATCAGTTTGTCCCCATCCTCCATGTAAGCCTATTCTAAGAGGGAAGCCATAATGACACCTCAGGTCATTATAGTCTCAGGTATTCAGGCATCGACGTCAACTTCAACCCTGTATGCAGTAATCCTGCTAGGAATATCTAAACATTTTCCTTTCTTCAGTGAACTATCACCAAACACTCCCCTCCATGGCTGCCACAATTGCTAATCAACTTGTTTACGAACTAGTTCTTTACCTTTACCAGCAGTAACTGCTTATTAAGGCTTGTTGAAAATGTGCTTCATCTTTTATTTTGCCTCAACTTTAGAATCATGTCTACCTCTACCTACTCCTTACTTTATTTCCTTTCTTGATTGAAAGGTTGGGTATATTTCTGGTTTCTCTCTCCTAAAATCTCTCCCCCATGTTGCTTCTCAACATGGTTTAAGTTTCACCATCTTGACTTTCTCACTGACACAGTAATTCTCCTCTGTTCATGGTTCTAGTCCAACTAAACATTTCCAGAAAGAGTGTATCACATAGCAACAGAGCTAAAATGCCCAATTTATCCTCTTCAAACTCTAAAACCCCCCTTTTTGCTGAGCTTATAATTAATAGTATTCCTCTGTGAAGACAAAAAATGTTTTACTTCTTAATTTTCCAAGCCAATTGCGAACCTATGTTTACATTTGGTTTTATAAAAATATGGTCATCTATGTTTTTGTTTTCTCACTAGCATCCTGTAAATAAGTTTTTAGATTACCAACACCATCCACTTTTCTTTTTTGCTCTGGTTGCCAAAACAGAAACCGACTAAAAATTCAGAATACTGTGAGGAATCAGAATAATATGTGACACTTTTTTTTTTTAATCTTTTATTTATTTATTTTTTAATTAGTTTGTTTATCTATTTTTTAACTTTACAATATTGTATTTGTTTTGCCATACATTGACATGAATCTGCCATGAGTGTACATGTTTTCCCCCTCCAGAACCCCCCTCCCATCTCCCTCCACATCCCATCCCTCTGGGTCATCCCAGTGCACCAGCCCCCAGCACCCTGTATCATGCATCGAACCTGGACTGGCGATTCGTTTCACACATGATAATTTACATGCTTCAGTGTCATTCTCCCATATCCTCCCGCCCTCACCCTCTCCCACTGAGTCCACAATACTGTTTTATTTATCTGTGTCTCTTTTGATGTCTCGCATACAGGGTTATCTTTGCCGATTAACTAAATACCATATATATATATGTGTGTTAGTATACTGTATTGGTGTTTTTCTTTCTGGCTTACTTCACTCTGTATAATAGGCTCCAGTTTCATCCACCTCATTAGAACTGATTCAAATGTATTCTTTTTAATGGCTGAGTAATATTCCATTGTGTATATGTACCACAGCTTCCTTATCCATTCGTCTGCTGGTGGGCATCTAGGCTGCTTCTATGTCCTGACTATTATAAACAGTGCTGCGATGAACATTGGGGTACACGTGTCTCTTTCGATTCTGGTTTCCTCATTGTGTATGCCCAGCAGTGGGATTGCTGGGTCATATGGCAGTTTCATTTCCAGTGACACTTAATTCTAACTGAATACTCATTCTGTTCAAGTATTTTAGGCCCTAGACTGTTCCACTGGGGAAAGTTTCATATCCTTGTGATTTTCTAAATCTTTGTAGAGGACAAAATAGTCACACAACTTATAGATCTAGCATTCTAATATCTTCCTTTTAAATTGAATGCTTTATCATAATGAAATGTCTCTCTTTGAACCTAGTTATGAGTTAGGGTGGGGATCTATCTTGGTAAGTCTCATCCAGTAAGATCATGTTCTGACATTGCTTTCTTTCTGGGGCTTTTAATTGAGAGCTTATAAGTCTTTGTCATCTATCAGTGCAAGACTTCAGAATATTGTGTTTTCCTCTTCATTTTAATTTTTAGCTCAGCTCTATAACATTTCACCCCACACAACTTTAAAATTTAGTTATCTATTCCTCAGTATTATTATTAATTTTGACCAGGGCTTTTCTTAGGTTTTCCTGGCTCTACATAGCCCCAAGGGCATCCCAGGTGGCACTAGTGGTAAGGAATCCACCTGCCAATGCAGGAGATATGAGGTGTTGGTTTGATCCCTGGGTCAGGAAGATCACCTGAAAGTGGATATGGCAACCCAATCCAGTGTTCTTGCCTGGAGAATTCCATGGAGAGAGAAGACTGGTGGGCTACAATTCATAGGGTCAATCCAAAGATCAGACATGACTGAAGCAACTTAGCACAAGTGCATGCAAATATAGCCCCAAAGAAATGTGAACAGGTGAAAAGGAGCTCAAAATCCCCAATGTCAATTCGTCATTTTCCTTAAGGCTGTCTTATCCAGCCTCTCTGGTTTCCACATTCCTTTTCCCAGGTGAGTGCTAGACCTTTTGCTCCTAAGCATGCCAGACAATGGACCATTTTACCTGCCTTTTGGATTCAGAAAATGTCTAGCAGGGAAAACTAACCATAGGTCCAAGACCTCCAAAACTCCAATTTTGTAATTTTAGCCACTCATGACATCACTGAAGCTTTTGGTTATTTTGTTTGTGACTCAGCAGAAACCCCTGGCCTGGCCCATGCTCGAATCTGCCACCTATGCTCAGCACCAGAAAATGATTACAGGGAAAAATAATGGCTGCCAATTGTCAGCTCATATGTGAACAATTCTCCCTTCTTTGGAGTTTTCCTTCATTTTAGTCCTCATTGCTTCCATAGCTCTTGGGTGCTTTAAAAATACAGTATTTGGAACTTATTCATATTTCTCTAGTTGTTGTCAGAAGGAGCAGTGTCCTGCCAAGACCAACTACACCTAACTCAAAAGCAAGAGTTTTATTTTGTTTTAATGTTCGATTTGTCCATCTTGGCCTCTAGTTTTCTGCTCTACAAATTGAAATTTCTATCATCTGATCCTACTTAATACCATCTCCAATACCTCTGAAAAAATATTTTCTTTCTCAGAAGGATTACCTTGAGTTTTCGTGTTTCAAATATAGAATCGGTCACTCTTGGTTCCTAAAAACCCTGGTTCTTTTAGTAACAAATAGCATCAGAGCATTGGTGGTCAAAAACTTGGGTCTGAGGTTGTATTTCAGATTGTTTCATGTGCAAGCTGAGAAAATGCTCCTGGAAACCAAGTAGTTACTTTTAAAAAGTCCCTGTTAAAAACTGAACAATTTAATGTATTTTCCAGCTTGATTACAAATATTACTATAGTAACTTTATTGATCTATGTTCCCCCTCCTAATACAACTTGATATAATATCATTACGATATGATAATATACCATGTAATATATATTATAAATCTCCATTTTTATTCCTTTTAGCTCTTGAGTTAAGTTTCCAGAGATTGGGCATAGAGTAGAAGGAAGGCAGTATAATACTGTTGTCAGGATTACTTTAATGAAAAAAATACTTCCGGCCTTTCTCTAAAAACAATACAGACTAATAAATTCACGAGCCTAGGAGGCATATATTTTGTCACAAATAATTAAGGACAAGGAAAAGTATAACATGAATTAAAATAACATTATGATTTTGCTTTTCGTTTTCCTAAACTTCACCTTCTTTCTGAGACATTAACATCATTAATCATGTTTTTAATAATTGTTCTTATCTGAAAGGGTAATAGGCATTCTTATTTTCTCAAGTGAGTCAGATAGTTATAGCCTAGACTAGGTGCCTAGATTAAGCTTCCCAAATGTCAAGTAGAACTATCAAGAGCCATCTTCCTAGGTTTTTACATTTCAAGAGAATGAAGTACAGACCTGAGAGACAGCACTAGGTCATAAAAGCCAGAGACAGCAGGCATTTATCTGGTCCTTGGGAAGATTTATTTATATTCAAGAAAGTCAGTGTGTGAGAATACAAGATCCTTTCCATAAAAAGAGCAAACTGTTTTCCTTCTTTTAGGAAATATATGCATGCATATGTATATACATATGTGTATGTGTATATGTTTATATGTGTGCTGTGCTGTGCTCAGTCATTTCTGACTTTTTACGACCCCATGGACTGTAGCCTGCCAGGCTCTTCTGTCAATGTGGATTTTCAGGCAAGAATACTGGAGTGGGTTGTCATGCCCTCCTCCAGGGGATCTTCCCAACCCAGGGATCAAACCCAGGTCTCCTGCATTGTACATGGATTCTTTACCATCTGAGCCACCAGGGAAACACAAGAATACTGGAGTGGGTAGCCTATCTCTTCTCCAGGGGAACTTCCTGACCCAGGAATTGATCGAGAGTCTCCTTCATTGCACGTGGATTCTTTACCAGCTGAACTACCCAGGAAGCCTGTTCGTATTTGTATCTATGTACATAAACTGAGAAAATCCATTGGTTTTGTCCCTCACCAATGAAGTGTCTGGCTCTTGTACAGGAGAGTTTTCCAGTTGGCTTGATCAAGTCACTGAAGGAGTAAGATCTGGAGCATGGAGGGCTGAAGCACTGGGGTAATTAATTAGAAATCTGTATCTGATTCAGAGCACACTCAGGATAAAATGAATACAGAAAAGTAGCTCTTTTAGTAACTAACATATTTTATGTATAATTCAAAATTTGCATTATATTAGGTACCCACAGTATCAGAACATGCAGAGAGTCATGACCTATGGTCCACTGCACCTATTCTGATGCAACTATTCCAATGCAAGTTTTCTCCATTGACCATCACCCTAAACCCTCAGCTCAGAAACTCAATTTTGGAATTTCTGTTGCCATTGGACTTATATATCTATGTATATATTCGATTTACATGATGTATACACATTATATACATGTATATATTTATTAATAATCTGCACAGTGTTATCTAGTTAGCATCTTTAATTTGAAATAAAAATATATATATATATTTTATGACGTTTCATTTTTTTCCCAAAGGTTTGTGCAAGGACACAATGCTACTATGCTTTACTTTCTTCCCAGTTCATATGCTACCAAAATTCTAGCCAGAAGTCAACTCAAACTATTATAATGTTTGTAGCTCTGAAGCAAAATAATTTTATAATAATTGCATAAGCATTTTGTGAAACTTCATCTTATTTTCTAAATTAAAAATGTCACCTTCCTCTAAAGAAAATTATATTGGGAGTAGGAAAGTCAATCAACACATTAGTTGTAATGCCTAGAGGCCATTTCAATTTACTACATACAGTAACACTGGAAATGAAGACCCGTATGTTTAGCAGTTTCTCAGGCATGGATAGGTAAAACACTTATTTTTTCTTTGTAGCCTAGTATTACATATACATTTATGTATCTGTAGGGAAAGAGAAATTATCCAAGATGGCGGTGGTCAGGCTCTCTCTTCCCATGCCCTCTTGCTCTCACCCCACGTTTTGTAAATAATGATTATGTAACAGCTGAGATCACTTTTAGCACTGTGCACGCCTGTCATGGGTGCTCACTTGGCCATGGGCTACTTTTGTTCTGTAAGTAGGCGTGTATAAGCTCCACCTGAAAAAGCCCTTGCAGCTTTGTTAGGGCTACATCATGGCTGCAGCAAGGCTGCGTTATGGCTGCGTCATGGCTCATTTGCTGGGTCAACCACAAGAGGAGAGAATACAGCCTATCTGCTGCTGCTACAGCTCCTGTGCCAGCCCAGTGAGAATAAACATGTCTGTAGTTGCTATGGTTCTTATAGTTTTCACCCAGCTTCCCTGCTTTTGTCTTGCCTACCCTGGGTCCAGCAAACAGTGTGAGAAATGAGACAATAGCTATATAATAAAATCAGAGGTTTCTTTTTGTATACTTCATAGAATTTTTACTGTCAGTTGAAGGAGATCAGCACATTCAACCCCAAAATATTCTGCTCTGGTATTAATATATTGATTACTTGAGTTGAAGCTACCTGAAAAAATAGCAAATACAGGGAGAAACTTTCTCTGAGCTTCCCTTATCTACCTAAAGAAGGATCCTCGAAAAGGACATCAATTGTCATAAATTCCCTTCCAGGGAGTTTCAGCAACCAAGTAAGATTGACTCTTCTAACAGTAGAGGAGATTAGAAGTCAACAGGCAAACTTTATCAAAAACTATCAAACTCCCATTTCTTCCAAGGATCTATCCATCTCTGGAAGTTACTTACACTTTCCTAAGTTCCCTACATCCCTCTTCTCTTTTCCTATTAAGATGGTGTATATGCTCTCAAGTCTCATTGCCTTTGGGTTTCACTTTTTCCTCTTATATTAAAAACTTAGTAAATTTATCTACCTTTTATCTGCCTGTTGCCAGTTTATTTTATGGACCCTTACTATGGAACTTAGAAGGGTAGAATGAAAGTATTTTTATCCTCTAGTTTTATTTTCATGCACAAAAGTGTCCAATAACTTCTCCATGGTGCATGACATAAAGCTTTTAGGCTCTCCTTAAACTGGTTTTAATCTCATTTTCTACCATTCTAACCCGTATTTTCAACAAAGGAATTCTCAGATCCGCTTTGATTTTGATACCATTTGTCACCTAAACGTACCACAGGAATTGCTATATCCATATTTTCCAAGTTTATCTAATCAATCACAGCTTTCTCCATTTTTTTTTAACATTAATCTCCTTGTTTTAGAAACAAATTAAAGTGAAAGTTGAGTTTTTCAAGTCCAATACTCACTTCCCTTCTCTCTTGAGGTTGAACCTCTATTTTCCTCAGGGAATCAAATATTCTCTACTCTCACTACTGTCCCATCCTGCAGGTAACACCAGGTTCTGTTCTTTCCAATCAGTAGGTCCCACCCTTTAGACCACACTTCAATAACGGTCATATTACTTAAATCAGTCAGAGACAGACAGACCTGAGATTTTAGCTGGGACAACCTGGAGAAAGTGTGGATTTTAGTTATTTGTTGATTTTTGACTGTGCCTGAGAGTTCTGTGGACCTATACCTGAGGCTGCAAGGGATGAAACATGGAAAGACTCAGGTTGGAACAAGTTTGAAGAGGTATGCAAAGAACAGAGCCAGAGAGAGAAAAGAAAAGGGAAGAGAAGATGAGGGAAAGGACATTTGGCTCTTAAACACACAGTGAGAGCCCTAGAAAGTAACCTTGCTTAAAGCAATTTCCTTTCTTAAATATTTCCCACTTCATTACCAGTCAGGAGAATTATTATAGTCCACATCTCTTTGCCCTAATAGAGCAAAGGAGTTTAGGAGAAACAATTTCTGAGTGATATACATGCTTATCAAATTTATAACACATTAAATACAATATATATCTTATCTTTATAAAATTGCAATTTTGTTTTTAGAGACTGATTTAAAACATATCTATATTATCTAGATTATCTATATAATCTTATTATATATCTATACAATAATTCATTACCATCATTACCTCTAACGTAGGTTGGCCTCAGGCCAAACAACAGAGAGGGAACAGAGCCCAATCCATCAACAGAAAACTGGATTAAAGATTTACTGAGCATGCCCCACCCCTCCATCAGAACAAGACTCAGACTCCCCCACAGTCAACCACTCTCATCAGGAAGCTTCCACAAGCCTCTTATCCTTATCCATCAGAGGGCCAGAATGAAAACCACAACCACGGAAAAGTAACTAAACTGATCATATGGATCACAGGCTTTTCTAACTCAATGAAACTATGAACTATACCATATAGGGCTACCCAAGTCGGACGGGTCATGGTGGAGAGTTCTGACAAAACGTGATCCACTAGAGAAGGTACTGGCAAAACACTTCAATATCCTTGCCTTGAGAACTCCATGAACAGTATGAAAAGGCAAAAAGATATAACACTGAAAGATGAACTCCCCAGGTCAGTAGGTGCCCAATATGCTACTAGAGAAGAGTGGAGAAATAAATCCAGAAAGAACGAAGAGATGGAAAGAAAGCAAAAACAATGCCCAGTTGTGGATGTAACTGGTGATGGAAGTAAGATTCAACACTAAAGAACAATGTTGCCTAGGAACCTGGAATGTTAGGTCCATGAATCAAGGTAAATTGGAAGTGGTCAAACAAGATGATAAGAGTGAACATAGGTGTTTTAGGAATCAGTGAAATAAAATGGATTGGAATGGGCAACTTTAATTCAGATGGCCATTATATCTGCGTCCCATATAGCATAGTGGTAAAAGAATTTGCCTGCCAATGCAGGAGACATGAGTTCAATCCCTGGATCAGGAAGATACCATGGAGTAGGAAATGGAAACGCACTCCAATATTCTTGCCTGGGAAATTCCATGCACTGAAGATCCTGGAGGGCTACAGTCCACGGGGTCACAAAGAGTCAGAAAAGACTGAGCGTGCACACACATGACCATTATAACTACTACTGTGAGAAAAATCCTCAGAAGAAATGAAGTAGTCCTCATATCAATAAGAGTCTGAAATGCAGTACTTGGGTGCAATCTCAAAAATGATATAATGATCTCTGTTCATTTCCAAGGGAAACTATTCAGTATCACAGTGATCAAAGTCTATGCCTCAACCACTAATGCTGAAGAAGCTGAAGTTGAACAGTTCTATGAAGACCTACAAAACCTTCTAGAACTAACACCCAAAAAGGATGTCCTTCTCATCATAGGGGACTGGAATGCAAAAGTAGGAAGTCAAGAGATACTTAGAGTAACAGGCAAGTTTGGCCTTAGAGTACATAATGAAGCAGGGCAAAGGCTAACAGAGCTTTGCCAAGAGACTGCACGGGTTATAGCAAAAATCTTCTTCCAACAACACAAGAGACAACTGTACACATGGACATCATCAGATGGTGAATACTGATATGTGATTGATTATATTGTTTGCAGCTGAAAATGCAGAAGCTCTATACAGTCAGCAAAAAGAAGACTGGGAGCTGACTGTGGCTCAAATCATGAACTCCAAACTGAAAAATTCAGACTTAAATTGAAAAAAGGGAAAACCACTAGACCATTCAGGTATGATCTAAATCAAATCCCTTATGATTATACAGTGTAAGTGACAAACAGATTCAAAAGTTTAGATTTGATAGAGTGCCTGAAGAAATATGGATGGAGGTTTGTGACACTGTACAAGAAGCAGTGATCAAGACCATCCCCAAGAAAAAAGTAATGCAGAAAGGCAAAATGGTTATCTGAGGAGGCCTTACGAATAGCTAAGAAAAGAAGAGAAGCTAAAGCAAAGGAGAAAAGGAAAGAACGCAGAGTTCCAAAGAATAGCAAGAAGAGATTAAAAAAAGGCTTCCTCAGTGATCAATGTAAAGAAATGGAGGAAAACAATGGAATGGGAAAGACTAGAGATCACTTCAAGTAAATTAGAGATACCAAGGGAATGTTTCACGCAAAGATGGGCACAATAAAGGTCAGATACTGTATGCACCTAACAGAAGATATTAAGAAGAGATGGCAAGAATACACAGAAGAACTATATAAAAAAGATCTTCATGACCCAGATAACCATGATGGTGTGATCACTCACCTAGAAACAGACATCCTGGAATGCAAACTCAAGTGGGCCATAGGAAGCATCACTATGAACAAAGCTAGAGCAAGTAATGGATTCCAGTTGAGCTATTTCAAATCCTAAAAGATGATGCTGTGAAAGTGCTGCACTCAATAGACAGCAAATTTGGAAAACTCGGCAGGGGCCACAGGGCTGGAAAAGGTCAGTTTTCATTTCAATCCCAAAGCAAGACAATGCCAAAGAATGTTCAAACTACCTCAAATTGCACTCATCTCATACACTAGCAAATGTTCAAATTTTTCCAAGCCAGGCTCAAACAGTGTCTCAATCAAGAACTTCCAAATGTTCAAGCTGGATTTGGAAAAGGCAGAGGAACCAGAGATCAAATTGCCAACATCCGTTGGATCATCAAAAAAGCAAGAGAGGCCAAAAAACACATCTACTTCTTCTTTATTGACTACACCAAGGACTTTGTGTTGACTTTGACTGTGTTGATCACAACAAACTGTGGAAAATTCTGAAAGAGATGGGAATACCAGACCACTTTTCATGCATCCTGAGAAATGTGTATAGACATTAAGTAGCAAGAGTTAGAACCAGACATGGAACAATGGACTGGTTCCAAATTGGGATAGGAGTACTTTAAGGCTGTGTATTGTCACTCACCTTATTTAACTTAAGTGCAGAGTATGTCATGTATGATGCTGGCCTGGATGAATCACAAGCTGGAATCAAGATTGCTGGGGAAAATATCAACAAACTCAGGTATGCACATGACACCACCCTTATGGTAGAAAGTGAAGAGGAACTAAAGAGCCTCTTGATGAAAGTGAAAGAGGAGAGTGAAAAACCTGGCTTAAAACTCAACATTCAAAAAACTAAGATCATGGTATGCAGTCCCATCACTTCATGGTTAATTGATGGGGGAAAGAATGGAAACAGTGAGAGACTATTTTGGGGGGCTCCAAATCACTGCAGATGTTACTGCAGCCATGAAATTAAAAGTCATTTGCTCCTTGGAAGAAAAGCTATGACAAACCTAGACAGCATATTAAAAGCAGAGATATTACATTGCCAACAAAGTTCTGTCTAGTCAAAGCTACGGTTATTTCAGTAGTCTTGTATAGATGTGAGAGTTGGACTATAAAGAAGGCTGAACACTTAAGAATTGATGCTTTTGAAATGTGGTGTTGGAGAAAACCTTTGAGAGTCCCTTGGACTGCAAGGAAATCAAACCAGTCCATCCTAAAGGAAATTAGTCCTGAAGACTCATTGGAAGGATGGATGCTGAAGTTGAAACTCCAAAACTTTGGCCACCTCATGCAAAGAACTGACTCTTTGGTAAAGACCCTGATGCTGAGCAAGATTGAAGACATGAGGAGAAGGGGATGACAGAGGATGAGATGGTTGGATGGCATCACCAACTCCATGGGCATGAGTTTGAGCAAGCTCTGGGAGTTGGTAACGAAAAAGGAAGCCATGCGTGCTGCAGTCCATGGGGTCGCAAAGAGTTTGACATGACTGAGTGACTGGACTTATATAAAAATCTAATGAAATATTTGTGAAGGAAGCAGACATTATTTTCCTTTTCTCTCATAGTTCAAATGTTCTAATATAAAATTACATTGATGTATTTCAAAACAGTATATCATGTACTAATTATGGAATTTAGTAAATCGGTAAAGATAACCCTGTATGTGAGACAGCAAAAGATACACAGATGTATAGAACTGTATTTTGGACTCTATGGGAGAGGGCGAGGGCAGGATGATATGGGAGAATGGCACTGAAGCATGTAAATTATCATATGTGAAATGAATCGCCAGTCCAGGTTCGATGCATGATACAGGGTGCTTGGGGCTGGTGCACCGGGATGACTCAGAGGGATGAGATGGGGAGGGCGGTGGGAGGGGGGTTCTGGAAGGGGAACACATGTACACTCATGGTGGATTCATGTCAATGTATGGCAAAACCAACACAATATTTTAAAGTAAAAAAAGATAAATAAATAAATTTTAAAAAATTAGCTCAAGTTAATTAGAGGATGATTTTATTTTCTTCAGGTCACATTACTTATCTATTCTTCTTCAAAGTTATACTAAACACCACAATAATAGATAACAATATCTGGGACAATATCCTTAAAGGAAATTAGTTTATGTTGCACATTATTGAGTAATCAAATATGTCCTTAAAGATGAAAAAAAAAAAGAAAATTTTTCTATAAATAATACAATAAAATATATTTTCCTACATTTTAATTTTTTTTCTTAAGATAATTCAGCCATGAAAATGATAGAAGAACGCAGACACCTAATTGCCATTTCTTTTTTTTTTTTTTTTTTTTTGGCCTTGCTATGCAGCATGCAGGATCTTAGTTCCCCAATCAGAGATCAAAGCATGTCCCCTGCAGTGGATGCACCAAGTCTTAATGACTGAACCCCTAGGGAAGTCCCCTAATTGCCATTTTAATGTTAGTTCTGTTCTCATTATTTCTTAAATTAACTCTGAAAGATTTTAATCTATTTCTCATTCATTCACCACCACACTTTATATAAAAAACAAATAAAAATCAGATTATGTTGCTAATGGAAAGTACTATTCATATACATTTATATTACATGTATATATATTATTCATTACATTTGATTGTCACTTCCATAGCTCATGTTAGGTTTATCAAATCCATAACTGATTATTAACTTCAATATTAGTAGTGACTGTGCCACAGGTATGATTATCTGAGTTATCATCTAAACAAAGCCTTTTCCAAATCTCTGTCAAATAATTGCTAAATCATGAGAGTTTCTGTGGTCCACATAATACCAGTTAGAACAAAAAGACAAATTATCCAATTAAAAAATGACTCATTTTACTTTCATTATTCAGTACATATAAACATTGATGTAGGTGTACAGATAGTGACAGACAGTAAAATAGTTTATAGGTGTCATTATAAATATTTTATATTCTAACAATAGACTTTTCCCAATACATTAATTTCATTTTTCTGTAACAAAGGCAATATTTTCATTGCCTCCAAAATAAGAGAGATGAGAAAATAAAACCAGCAACAAGCCTAGACAGGACTAAGCTTGAATAATGAAGTATTCTGGAAAGGATGCATTTTCTTAGCAGACTATTCTGTTCACTAAAATATTACTTCAATTGTGAGTTAGGTCCCATGAGGTTGAATCACCTCTCTATAACAATATCAGGAAAGGAGTTATTTTAGTTATTAGCCATTTATACAAACAGCTGAAACACTAACATATGATTAACTTACATTATATCATAAAAACACATATAGTTTATTTCACAATTAAAGCACAAATATATATACATTTATATATAGGCCAAATATCTACAGGTAACTTATCTTTAAACTATGTTAACTATGCAAAGTGTATTCTCATCACTATGAGAAGAACTGACCTCCTTGATGTCTGTCACCAAGGAGGACTGAAGGCCATACACATCCATCCATATGAGCTTGGAAACTTTGAAAAAGGGAGAGACTTAACTTCTATGGCTTTGTAAGAAAATCTCTATCCTATTTGGTCTCACAGGGGACGAAAAGTGTTTATCTGGGTAGATTCACAGTGGGGAAGAGAAGATAATCTGACCTTGTAAGTGGAGGCATTTTGACCAATTTTTTGCTGCTATAATTGAAAAATCTATCAACTAAAAATAATGATGTTACTGAGAGTTAATATAAAGGTTTAACATATTATGTAAAGATATTTACTATATTAATGATATGTCATTCAGTGAATTGATGCTTTTGAACTGTGGTGTTGGAGAAGACTCTTGAGAGTCCCTTGGACTGCAAGGAGATACAACCAGTCCATCCTAAAGGAAATCAGTTCTAAATACTCATTGGAAGGACTGATGATGAAGCTGAAACTCCAAAACTTTGGCCACCTGATGTGAAGAACTGACTCATTGGAAAAGACCCTGATGCTGGGTCTTTGAAGGCAGGAGGAGAAGGGGACAACAGTGGATGAGATGGTGGGATGGCATCACCAACTTGATGGACATGAGTTTGAGAAAGCTTCAGGAGTTGGTGATGGACAGGGAAGCCTGGTGTGCTGCAGTCCATAGGGTTGCAAAGAGTTGGACACGACTGAGAGACTGAACTGAACTGATTCAGTGAATATTGTCTATGTTCCTATATCAGCAATTGTATGTCTTAATGCCTCATACCCAGTAGGCAATTAACAAGTGATTCATTGAACTGACTTTAAGTGGAGTGAAATGAAGCATTATATTTCATAAGTTTTTTTTTATCTAATGGAGCTCTTAATGTACAGATTGAGCAGGAACTACCAGAAATTAAACATACTTTCAACATAGTAAATATATGTTGAAGTTCCACGTAAGGGAAACTCAACAAACTGCAAATATTTAAATACAAAGGGAAATTATTATCAAGGAACGGATAGAGAAATGGTTCTAGAAGTATATTTGTGACTCTTTGGGACAGTGAAGTTGAGGAATGGAAGGAAATATAAACGATACATCCTTTACCTCCAAATATCTAATATTCAGTTTTCTACCAATAGCCACAATCTGGAATGTGTTCTATGATCTGAAAACCACTGATTTGGAATATATAGTAGACTATACTTAAACATCACAGATGGCTGGGTTCAGAGTACTTCAGAAGATCTCCACAGTACTCACAAGCAGATTGCATGAAACAATCTGGAGAAAGTAGGCTCTGCATAAGGAAACATATACAAATATTGACCTTTCCCTAAAATATTTGATTTGCTGGAACTAAGATTTTCAGAAATCTCATATATGAAATGGGGCGGGGGAGATGAAAGTATACAATAATTAATGGGATATAAGACAAACAAATGTTAATATCTGCTAGATGATATGGAAATAGAATATTTTGTTTTCTCAAATATTGAGTCATCTTAATCACAGATACTTTTAATTAGTCATGATAATAAAGACCTAAGCTTGGTCTACATGTCATTTTAGTAGTATAATTACAGGAAATAATAAGTTTTGCCTAAATTCTCCAAGCATTTAGGGGAAAATAAAAACTAAAGAATTTGCCTTTTTTTGGCCTACTGAAGGATCATGAATTACTGATACAATTTAAGTAAAAGTAGAACTTCTTCTAAAATTATTCACAGTTCCTCAGTCTTTTGTTGTTGTTGCTATTGTTGTAAAGTATCAACTCTTATGATTCTAAAACTTTTCAAGTTCAGCTTGTTTGCCTCTAGGGGGAAGAAAAAAGTCTCTTTGAGGCTTTTAGCACTGGCATTGGTTAGACTCAGGAGATAATTAGGTCTACAAATGTTAAACAATGAAATCGCTCTTCTCAAATGGTTAGAGCCAATCTTGGGAAAAGGTTTAGGTCAGTTGTTAATTTAACCAGAGCAGATAGCTCATCTCTAATGTGTTAGAGCATTAGTATGCTCCTAAAGTTAAATCTTGGGTATAATAATTGGGAAGAGATTTAAAGGGGCAATGCTATGGAGTGCACTGTGAACTTTTCAGGTTTCTATTCACCCTAAAGCTCTCTGGGATGTTCTTAGAGTATAAATAAATTTTCTAGCTATGTTACATTGACCAAACACAATAAAAATTAAAGATTTATTAAATCAATTGTAGCATAAGATTCTTCATCTTAATAAGCAATAAAACTAAGTTTAACTACTAAACGTTTTCTGTTTGGAACAAGAATTCTCAGCCTGCATACATTTTTGTTAAATATTAAAAATTAGATATAAGAGGCTATCAAAATGGCAGAGTGGGAGGATGCCCAGCTTCCCTCCAAGTACTGATATATCCAAACCACATCTACATGTAGAGCAATTCTCATGAAAACAATTGGAGAAGGATAGAAAGACTCTTATGCAATCAAGCTGTAAGAAAATTACTTGCAGAGTTGGGTGGGAAGGGAAAAGAAGCAATTTGTTGGGGACCTGACCCCTAGGACAAGATAGAGAAGAGGAAGGGAATTACAAGGCTCAGAGATTCTCCCAAGGGAGGGGATCAAACCACATATTGGGCTCCCCAGACCTGGGGTCCAACACGGGGAGGATGAATTGTCTTAGCTGGTTTGAAAACTAGTGGGACTAACAGCAGGAATTTAAGTATAGACCTGCCCATGAAGACTACACACACACTTTCCTACTGCTGAAACAAGGTGGAGGAACAAGACTGAAATCGCCCAGACTCTGGCCAGTTTCCCTTGAGCACCCCAGCATGCATTCCAGTATGAGTGAGCGCCTGCTCTGACCCATTTTGCTCAGAGATACAGCTGGAGTTTCATAGAGAAAAATAAAATAAGAAGAGAGAAGAATCTGTTTCAGACAAAAGGACAAAATAAAAAAAATCATGAAAAGAACAACTAATGAAATAAAAATGAATAATTTATCAGATAAAGAGCTCAGTCATTAGCAATAAGAATGGTAAGTGAAAAACAGAAAAGAATAAATGAACACAGTAAGAATTTTAACAAGGAACTACAAAATATACAATTTATCAGTCAGAATTGAACAGAATAACTGAAATAAAAAACACACTAGAAGGAACAAACATCAAACTAGGTGATACAGAAGAACACATGAACAATTTGGAAGATAAAATAATGAAAAGCACCAAATCAAAACAGGCTAAATAAATGCTCAACATAGCTAATCATCAGGGAAATACAAATCAAAATCATAATGAGCTATCTCCTCACACTTGTCAGAATAACTATCAATGAAAAGTCTACAAATAATAAATGTTGGCTAGGGTTCTCCAAAGGGTAATTTAAATCAATGCAGTCACTATGAAAAATAGTATGAACATTTCTCACAAAACTAAAAATAAAACTATCATGTGCTGTGTATTCTAAGTAGCTTCAATTGTGCCTCACTTTTTGTGACCCTATGGACTGTAGCCCACCAGGCTCCTCTGTCCATGGGATTCCCCAGGCAAGAATACTGGAGTGGGTTTCCATGCCCTCCTCCAGGGGAATCTTCCCAATCCAGGAATATGACCAAGCAATTCCACTTTTGGTTGTATATCTGAAAAAAACAAAAATAATAGTTTGAAAAGATACATGCAACCCAATGTTTATAGAAACATTATTTACAATTGCCAAGATAGGGAAGTAACCTAAGCATCCATCATCAGTTGAATGGATAAAGACGATATAGTATATATATACGCAGTGGGCTACTATTCACCCACAAACAGGATAAAATTTTATAATTTGTAATATTGTGGATGGACTTATAAGGTATTAAGCTAAGTAAGAGAAAGGAAAATACTGTTAGATATCACTTATATGAGGAACCTAAAAATATATAACACACCAGTGAATATAAGGAAAAGAAACAGACTCACAAATATAGACAATAAACTAGTGGTTACAGTGGAGAGAAGGAAAGAGGGAGGCAAAATATAGGGATAGGAAATTAAGAAGTACAACCTGTTATGTATAAAATAAGCTATATGGATATAATATTCAACACAGGGACATAGATAATATTTTATAATAACTATAACCTTTAAAAATTGGAATTATTACATTATATACTTGTAATGTTTATAATATTGCATTTTAACTATACCTTAACTTAAACATGAGAACAGCTTAAGAGATGTGTAGCACAAGATCTAATGTATCAACAGTCACACTACAGAGGTCCCAGAAGGTGGTGAGAGAGAAAAAAGGATCAAAAATGTAGCTGATAAAATGATGGCTGAAAACTTCCCGAACCTAAAGAAGGAAACAGAATTCAGGTACAGGAAGCACAGAATACCAAAGAAATAGAAAACCAAAGAGACATGTACCAAGACATAATTAACATGGCAAAATTTAAAGATAATGAGGTGATTTTAAAGACAGAGAAAAACAAAAAGTTACAAAGAAAGGAACACACATAAGGCTATTAGCTGGTGTTTCTGCACAAACTTTGCAGGCCAGAAGGGAAAGGCATGATATACTTAAAGTATTGAAATGGAAAAACCTGCCACCTATGGTACTCTACCCAGCAAGATTATCATTCAGAATTGAAGGATATAATGAGGAGAACATAAGGGCAATATTCTAGACTACAAGGACCCATCAGTGAACAACCTAGCCTTCACAAATCGCTTTCTAGATGTTGTGCAGTGCAGTAGAACTTCTGAGATAATAGAAATGCTCCATGTGGAAAAGGCTGAAAGAGAAGGGAATTCCAGACCACCTTACCTGCCTCCTGAGAAATCTATCTGCAAATAAAGAAGCAACAGTTAGAACCAAACATGGAACAATGGACTGGTTCCAGATGGGGAAAGAAGTGTGTCAAGGATGTATATAGTCGCCCTACTTATTTAACTTATATGCAGAGTACTACATGCAAAATACCAGGCTGGATGAAGTATAAGTGGAATCAAGATTGCCGCAAGAAATGTCAATAAACTCAGATACGCAGATGACAACACCCTTATGGCAGAAAGCAAAGAAGAGCTAAAGAACCTCGTGATGAAAGTGAAAGAGGAGAGTGCAAAAGCTGGCTTAAAACTCAACTGTCAAAAAACTAACATCATGGCATCCAGTTCCATCACTTCATGGCAAATAGATAGGGAAATAATGGAAACAACGACAGACTTTATTTTGGGGGGATCCAAAATCACTACAGATGGTGACTGCAGCCATGAAATTAAAAGACACTTGCTTCTTGGAAGAAAAGCTATGACCAACTTACACAGCATATTAAATAACAGAGACATTACTTTGACAACAAATATCCGTCTAGTCAAAGCTATGGTTTTTCCAGTAGTCACGTATGAATAAGAGGGTTGGGCTATAAAGAAAGCTGAGAGCCGAAGAATTGTTGCTTTTGAACTGTGGTGTTGGAGAAGACTCTTGAGAGTCCCTTGGACTGCAAGGAGATCAAATCAGTCAATTCTAAAGGAAATCAGTCCTGAATAATCACTGGAAGGATGGATGCTGAAGCTGAAGCTCCAATACTTTGGCCACCTAATGCGAACAACTGACTCATTGGTAAAGACCCTGATGGTGGGAAAGATTGAAGGCAGGAGGAGAGGGGACAACAGAGAATGAGAGGGTGGGATGGCATCATCGACTCTTTGGACGTGAGTTTGAGCAAGCTCCTGGAGTTGGTGTTGGACAGGGAAGCCAGGTGTGCTGCAGTCCATGGGGTCACAAAGAGTTGGACATGACTGAGCAACTGAAGTGAACTGATATGCACACTTCCAGTATAGCAGTTAGTCACTAGGCATATGTGGCTACTGAGAACTTAAAATGTGTTCAGTGTAAGGACTACATTTCTAATTTGATTTAATTGCATTTAAATCACCATATGTGATCAGTACCTTCTGTATTCCACAGCATGATCCTATAGTGTTTTTATGTGTGTTTGCAGGAGTGGTGTGGACATGAGAGAGTTGTCTAAACATGGCATAAGTGATGAAAATGAGCTAGGAAGGAAGAGGTCAGAAGAGACTTCTTCCTTCAGATTCTTTAGTCTCTTTAAAGGCTTAAAGTCTGGTTAAAGTGACTGAAAACCGCAAGATATATGACTCATTGAAATACATAATTAAGCTGCAAAATGATCTTTTTACTGATAGGTAATCATATTCATGTCACAATTAAAGCCTGAACACCACTTAATGTCCACATAGGGAAGAGTAATTATAAAAGTCATTAATTAGGGTCTATTTACTGTTCCATTGTCAAAACTAATTGCCTGGAGTAAGATGTTCTCCCTTGATTAATAAGATTATGAATGCAAGGGCAAATCTGTGGAGGCTACAGTGTGCTTCCCAGGTGAAATACTCAAGTTTCTGGTAACCATTAGCTCCAGGTTACAACCAAACGGTGTGCTCTGGTTGCTAGGTGTACTCGGTTGATCTTAGTGTTAGTTCAGTTCAGTTCAGTTCAGTTGCTCAGTTGTGTCCAACTCTTTGTAACCCCATGGACGGCAGCATGCCAGGCCTCCCTGTTCAATACCAACTCCCGGAGCTTTGTCAAACTCATGTCCATTGAGTCGGTGATGCCATCAAGCCATCTCATCCTCTGTTGTCCTCTTATCCTCCTGCTCTCAATCTTTCCCAGCATCAGGGTCTTTTCAAATGAGTCAGCTCTTCGCATCAAGTGGCCAAAGTATTGGAATTTCAGCTTCAACAACAGTCCTTCCAATGAACACCCAGGACTGATCTCCTTAAGGATGGACAGGTTGGATCTCCTTGCAGTCCAAGGGACTCTCAAGAGTCTTCTCCAACACCACAGTTCAAAAGCATCAATTCTTCAGTGCTCAGCTTTCTTTATAGTCCAATTCTCACATCCATACCTGACTACTGGAAAACTATAGCCTTGACTAGATGGACCTTAGTTGGCAAAGGAATGTCTCTGCTTTTTAATATGCTGTCTAGGTTGGTCATAACTTTTCTTCCAAGGAGTGTTTTTTTATTTCATGGCTGCAGTCACCATCTGCAGTGATTTTGGAGCCCCCCAAAATAAAGTCTGACACTGTTTCCACTGTTTCTCCATCTATTTGCCATGAAGTGATGGGACTGGATGCCATGTTCTTTGTTTTCTGAATGTTGAGCTTTAAGCCAACTTTTTCACTCTCCTCTTTCACTTTCATCAAAAGGTTCTTTAGTTCTTCTTCACTTTCTGCCACAAGGGTGGTGTCATCTGCATATCTGAGGTTACTGATATTTCTCCAGCAATCTTGATTCCAGCTTGTGCTTCATCCAGCCCAGCATTTCTCATGATGTACTCTGCATATAAGTTAAATAAGCATTGAGACAATATACAGCCTTGATGTACTCCTTTTCCTATTTGGAACCAGTGTTATATCAGTGAGAGTTAATTGAGTTTTGGGCATCCAATAGATGATCCACCCAAATACCACACTTTCCCTAAAGATGAAACTCTTTTAAAAAAGAACCTTCTGTTGTGTAAGTATTGATTAAATATGCAACAAGGAATAGTAATGAAAAATAGAATGTCCCCTTTACTGATAGGCAATCATATTGCCTATGTGATGGGCTATGAATGTTCTCTTTACTATTTGACAATTATATTCACCTTAATTCAACTATAGTTTTTGTTTGGTTTGCTTTCTGTAGAATTTCAGTTCAGTTCAGTTCAGTCACTCAGTCGTGTCCAAGTCTTTGCAATCCCATAGACTGCAGCACACCAGGCTTCCCTGTCCATCACCAGCTCCTGGAGTTTGCTCAAACTCATGTCCATCAAGTCGGTGATGCCACCCTATCCTCTCATTCTCTGTCGTCCCCTTCTCTGCCCGCCTTCAATCTTTCCCAGCATCAGGGTATTTACCAATGAGTCAGTTCTTTGCTTCAGGTGGCCAAACTATTGGAGTTTCAGCTTCAGCATGCATTCTTCCAATGAATATTCAGGACTGATTCCCTTTAGTATTGACTGATTTGATCTCCTTGCAGTCCAAGGGACTCTCAAGAGTCCTCCAACACCACAGTTCAAAAGCATCAATTCTTCGGTTCTCAGCTTTCTTTATAGTCCAACTCTCACATCCATACATGACTACTGGAAAAACCATAGCTTCTACTAGATGGACATTTGTCAGCAAAGTACTGCCTCTGCTTTTTAATGTGCTGTCTAGGTTGGTCATAGTTTTTCTTCCAAGAAGCAAGCATCTTTTAATTTTATGACTTCGGTCACCATCTGCAGTGATTTTGGAGTCCAAGAAAATAAATCTGTAGAATCTAGGATGCACCTATTTCCCTGGGGCCTTGGGTACTGAGGAGGTGTCCGAACAGCAGCATAGTTCAGCAATAAAGCAGAATGCTCTTCAGACCGTCTAGTTGATTCACATATCCTTCTTCTATGTTTCCAAAGCTTATTCATTCCTCTCTTTAACACTTTACGCAAATTCCTTCTTGCATTATAACATTTTTGATTCCTCTTTGTTTCATGTAGCAACTTGAAGATTAAACAGGTATCAAAAACTGCAAATATTTCCCAATCCAGGAATTCAATACAAGCTCATTGAATAAGTGGGTGAATAATAAATAAATAAAGCCCATGAAGAGACAAAAGCACATTTGAATGTTGTATTTCTATAATAAAAATGGAAGCTTAGCTACTAACTTCATACAATTTTGTTTTCATCAACTTATTACCAAATCCCTCAACAGAAAAATAAACAGAGTCCCAATTGAACAATTTGAAATGGCATTCCCCTGATATTGGCAAGTACTATTATTCAATATTTATTTCTAACTCTTTACTATTTTTCAGCAGTTTGTAACAGTGGGTGTGAAAATATAGGCAGGGGGAGGTTATAACCCATATTTGAGAATAATTTATTAAACTATTATTCATTCAGTGTCCTGCAGTGATAAAATTGGAAAGCATTATATATAATAAATAAGATGGAAAGAAATATATATTTGCTTATAATGCATAAGTTGCTTTCAATAATATACATGTACATGTATATATATTTTTTGATGGTTCTTGCTGAGAAAAAGGGAGACCAAACTGAGATGATGAGAATTTTCTACATTCCCTGTATTACATTTAAAAAAAAAAATATTTCAGAAGAGAATTTTCTACATTCCCTGTATTACATTTTTAAAAAATCATTTCAGGACCACAAAAGTCACAAAAACAGAATTGGATATGTAAGAAATTGGCTGGGAGTAACCTGGGGAGAATAAGGCTTCTGAGTGAAAGCTGAGGTGAATCCCGAATCTACAGTATCTGGAGGCTGTCAGCTGAGGACACTCCACAGTAGTTTCTGCATGAAGGATATATGAGCAATGCCCTCCCACAGCTACAACAAACTTCAGCCACCCTAACAAGATGAGAGTGGAATTGCCATTCTGAAGTATTTCCACTTACAATACTTCAGCAACTCATTATAAAATCCCATGTTAGATTGTTTGAGATAAAAGGGACTTAAGAAACATAACAAAAGGTAATGTGTCATTCTTACTTGCATGCTGTCCTTGAGGGGGAAAACAGTTTAAAATAAAAGAGCTATTAAAAATATTTGGAGGACAATTGGTAATATCTCAATATGAACTTGATAGTAGATGACTTTAGGGAAATATTTTTAACTTTTTATGAGTTAATAGCATCATGGTTATACAGAGAATGCTCATATTACAGAAGGGTACTATAATATTTGAGGGTAAAATACCATATCATTATTTATAAACATATCAGAAAATACGTAGTAAAATAAGTCCAAATGTTAACAGTTGTTAGATATGTTGTGAGCATATGTATGTTTATTTAATTATATATTTTTTCTATTGTAATCTATGTTTGGATATTACCATAGTAAAAATATTAAAGAAAAATACAAACAAATGTCTTTCTTTTAAAACATTTCAACCAAAAGAAGAGCCACAATGAATAATGAAACAAAATTTTACTACTTCTCAGTCTTAGTGAACTTAGAATAAAGGTATTGTTAAAGATATTATTTCATCTTTATACCAGTGAAGATATTGGTAAAGATATTGGATGAAAACATTTTAATTTTATTTTCTGATAGAAATTTATTTTATTGGAACAACTTTTAGAATCACATTGTACAATGAGACGTACTTCTAACATGCATGGCTCAGACACCAAGGGACCCACTTTTCTCCAACAATTTTTACAGATAAAGGAATATTTAATGTGAAAACTATTTTTAAATGCTGATTTGTTTTAATTAGGAAATTTTTAAGGAATAAACAACATGCACTGGTATATGAGTAATCAACAGATTATCAGGTCTTATATCTCCCACGTCAAGAACTACAGCTTTCACTTTCTGTGGCTACCTCTCTAGTTTCAGCATTATCCTCCTTAACATGAAAAGTCAGAACATGAGATTAAGGTAGACAATCTATAAAGTTTACAATATATTAAATAATGAGAGAATCACTTTGGTACATAAAGATTTTTTTAAAAAGAGCTCTCAGAAGGATGTACTTTTTGCCAAAATTATTGTTATTATAAACAATGATTTTATACAAAAAGATTTTAGTGTGTATGACACTAATTATCAACACTTAATTCATCCAAATCAATCATTTCAGTGAAAGGTCTGAATTTATGCACACAATAGAGATCACTGAAGAGTAATGATTTAGTTAGGAAAAGATGAATGCACCATCTGCATTTCCCCAGGCATAGAGCCATCTCTGTGTGCCAAGAAATTCAATACTTTTAGATTTGGACTTGTTCAAGTTGATGGCATTTTTTATTGTTATTTCCAAGTTATTGCATCAAACCCATGTTTAAGGATGGTAGGTCCATGTTACAAAAACAACAGTTCAAATGTAAATCTCCATCCTTACCTTCTCTAATTCTGATTCCACTACTTTAATACAGGTTTATTTTCTATTCCTTTTGGGGCCATAACAATTGTGGTAATGTTTCATGTACCTTAATTTGTTATACAATGTTCCTTGTGTGAAAGATATGTTCTAACATCCTCTCACTGTCAAGTCACTTCTCGTCCACTCTCTCTTCTAACCAAGACTGTCTTCTCTTTTCAGAGAATGTTTGCACATTAGATTTTCCTACATACTTGAACAATTCAGAAGTTATAGAAGTCAAGGAGAATAAAGCTCTTATAATAATATATGTGAGGGTGACACATGTTTGGGTCACAAAGCATTTCCCAACAAGCCTGTAGAGTGATGGTAAGAGATAGGAACAGACAACTAACATCCTCTGTGAAATTGAGGAAGTCTGTCCACAGGAGCTAAAGATGAATATATCAGATTGTACAGCAAAGAAGCACACTTTGAGAAAATAAAATGGCTTTTTGTTCTTTGTGGTAAAGTAAGATAGAACGTGCTGTGTATAGGGAAAGGCATATGATTTATTATTGTTGAATTATAAGGTTTGTTGAAGAGAGTTCCTGTCTGAGGAAATTAACTCAGACATATGACAAGTATCCACTAATAGAGAACATTTTACTATGTAGAGTATAACTGTATTTTAAGTTACATGTGAGAAAATACAATAAATAAATTTAAGCAGAAAATTTATATGATTTAAATTTGAATTTAGAAGGAATATTCTTTCTCAATAGTAAGAGATGAATAGTCAAGAGTTAGTTTAGAATCTATAAAGACAGAATTACCTAGTTTTGAGATGAATAAAACCTACAAGAATATGATTCATTGCATTTTTCTCCAGTGTCTCTGTTAAACAGAAATGCATAGATTATATAATTGTGTGTGCCCCAATAAGAGAGAATATCCACAACAAAGACCCAATATGAGGTAAATAAAAGAGTCTAAAAGATAAAAAGAAAAATGTGGGGTAAAGAAATTTAGATATCAGGTCCTATATATTAAGGGGAAGGCCTCATAGATTTCTAGTTGAGATTGATCTTTTTTAAGGCTACATCTTGATAAAATGCCCAAACTGCAAGTATAAAGAGAATGTATTATAAATCTACAAACAGAAAGGATCTGCTATGTGCAGAGAAAACCATTTCAACTTACACATCTCATCTGAGAAAATAAATTGAAATGACCCTAATAAAACTGCAAAATAAATAACCACAGTGATGTTAATAGAGACAAAGAAAACTTCAAAGTTAAATTCAATAAGGGCATAAGTACTGAAATATCTTTGCAATGGAAAAAAATCAGATGGCAATAAAAATGTTAATGCTAGTTTAGAACAAAAATGCAAAATCTAGGAGAGAAAAATTTAGAAAAACAAGAAGGAAAGTGTCCAATATTCTTACCGGGTAGAAAAGAGGTAAAACTAGTAGAGGGCTTGAAGCATGAAAATATTATAAAGGTCTTAAAATGTCTTATGGGCTTCCCTTACAGCTCAGTTGGAAAAGAATCTGCCTGCAATTTAGGAGATCTGGATTCGATTCCTGGGTCAGGAAGATACCCTGGAGAAGGAAATGGCAACCCACTACAGTATTCTTTCCTGGAGAATCTCATGGGCAGAGGAGCCTGGTGGGCTACAGTCCATGGGGTCACAAGAGTTGGACAAGACTCAATGACTAAACCACTAAAGGTCTTATAAAGCAAATGAAGGAAATGAGAAAAAAGCATATTGCTGGGCCAAATGAAATTTGAAATTTAATTTTTGTATATGAGTAAGTATTTATATGTTTGATTATAAATACTAGCAAGAAGGCATTAACAATGAGAAAAAAGTGAGAAAAATTCCCAAATTAACATGGGGAAATAAAAAGAATAGTTACAACATTATTAGAACATTCAAGACAAGGAAAATAAAAACAACGAAAGTAAAACGAGCCTTAGATATTAATTTAAGTGGAAGGAATGATATCAAATATACAGGTTATGTTCCTGAATTCTCCATTCAAAGTAGAAAATTGTTACACTGAGATTTTATTTAAAACTTGAAATAAATGGTTGGTTATTAATTAACAAAATAAGCATGTATTATAATATTAATACCAAACCAGGTAGACTTTAACATCAAATAACAAAAGAATACAGAATATACAATAATAATAAAAGCATATAAACAGATGTATATGTGCGTGTACACACATGGAGAATGGGAAATATAAGGTAAAATCTCTTGCACAAATAATTTTGAAGCTAGAAATAATAAAATCTAACCAAAACAAAAAGAAATTACAAAAAACAAAAAACTGCAATACATTTCCCAAATTGGATAGAACTAATTATTAGGTTGGTGCAAATGTAATTACAGTTGGACCATGAACTTTAAATCACTATAACTCGGCTCAAACACATTTTTATTAATCAAAATAGGAACCATTACAATTACATAGCAAAACATATTTTTGCCAATGAGAAATAACTTTATCAGTTCAGTTGTTCAGTCATGTCTGACTCTGCAACACAAAGGACTGCAGCATGCCTGGCTTCCCTGTCCATCACCAACTCCTGAAGCTTGCTCAAACTCATGTCCATCGAGTCAGTGATGCCATCCAACCTTCTCAGCCTCTGTTGTCCCCTTCTTCTCCTGCCTTCAATCTTTCCCAGCATCAGGGTCTTTTTCAATGAGTCAATTATTCGCATCAGGCGGCCAAAGTATTGGAGTTTCACTTTCAGCATCAGTCCTTCCAATAAATATTCAAGACTGATTTCCTTTAGGATTGACTGGTTTGATTTCCTTGATGTCCAAGGGACTCTCAAGAGTTTTCTCCAACACCACAGTTCAAAAGCATCAATTCTTCGGTGTTCAGCTTTCTTTATAGTCCAACTCTCACATCCATACAAGACTACTGAAAAAACCATAGCTTTGACTAGATGGACCTTTGTCGGCTAAGTAATATCTCTGCTTTTTAATATGTTCTCTAGGTTGGTCACAGATTTTCTTCTAAGGACCAAGGGTCTTTTAATTTCATGGCTCCACTCACCATCTGCAGTGATTTTGGAGCCCGCCAAAATAAAGTCTCTCACTGTTTCCCTTCTTTCCCCATCTATTTGCTATGAAATGATGGGATCAGATGCCATGATTTTAGTTTTTTGAATGTTGCGTTTTAAGCCAGCTTTTTCACTCTTCTCTTTCACTTTCATCAAGAGGCTCTTTAGTTCCTCTTTGCTTTCTGCCGTAAGGGTGGTGTCATCTGCCTATCTGCTGCTGCTAAGTCGCTTCAGTCATGTCCGACTCTGAAGTTATTGATATTTCTCTTGGCAATCTTGATTCCAGCTTGTGCTTCATCCAGCCTGGCATTTCACATAATGTATCCTTCATATAAGTTAAATAAGCAGAGTGACAATATATAGTCTTGATGTACTCCTTTCCCAATTTGGTACCAGTCCGTTGTTCCATCCAGTTCTAACTGTTGCTTCTTGACCTGCACACGGATTTCTCAGGAGGCAGGTAAGCTGGTCTGGTATTCCCATCTCTTGAAGAATTTTACAAAGTTTGTTTATTCCTGTAGCATGAAAATCTACAAGAGCTTCGAGATTTGAAGAATGGTTGGAATGCATTTTCTGTGTCTTTATGTTTGTGGAAGCATTTTTACACAAAAAGTTGCGAAGATGCTTGAAGAAGTGTTAGTCAGTTGGTGAGAGGTCAGATGAATATGGTGGATGAGGCAAAATTTTGTAGCCCAATTCGTTCAACTTTTGAGAGTTCCTTGTGTGACATGCAGTCGGGCGTTGTCATGAAGAAGAATTGGGCCCTTTCTGTTTACCAATGCCAGCTGCAAGCATTACAGTTTTCAGTGCATATCATTGATATGATGAGAATAATTCTCAGAGGTAATGGTTTTGAAGGAATTCAGAAAGCTATAGAGGATCAGACTGCCAGCAGACCACCAAACAGTGACCATGACCTTTTTTTGGTGCAAGTTTTGCTTTGAGAAGTGCTTTGGAGTTTTTTCTCAACCCAACCACTGAGCTGATCATTGCCAGTTGTCATATAAAATTCACTTTTAGTCACATATCACAATCCAATCGAGAAATGGTTCACTGTTGTTGCACAGAATAAAAGAAGACCACATTTCAAAATGAGGATTTTTTTTTTATTTTCAGTCAGCTCATGAGGCATCCACTTATCAAGCTTTTTCACCTTTCCAATTTGTTTCAATGCTGAATGACTGTGGAATGGTCAACGCTGAGTTATTCAGCAACTTCCCCAGCAGCTGTAAGAGGATTAGGTTTGATGATTGTTCTCGATTGGTTGTTGTCAACTTTTGATGGCCAGCCACTATGTTCCCCATTTTCAAGGCTCTTGTCTCCTTTGCAAAACTTGTTGAACCACCACTGCACTCTATTTTCCTGGGTCAAATGCATTGTTGAGGTTGTGAATTGTCTCTGCTGCTTTACGACCCATTTTGCACTTGAATAAGAAAATCACTCAAATTTCCTTTTTATATAATATCATTTGCATGGTCTAAAATAAATATAAAATAAACAGCAAGTAATAAATGTCTAATAGGATTGAAGATATAGGCCCAAATAAGATTGAAGGCAGAGGGAGAAAACAGCATCAGAGGATGAGATGGCTGGATGACATCACCGGTGTAATGCACATGAACTTGAACAAATTTCAGGAGATGGTGAGAGACAGGGAGGCCTAGTGTGCTGCAGTCCATGGGGTCACAAAGAGTCAGACATGACTGGGAGGCTGAACAATAACAACAACAATGTTCTTTGTGCTCAGTTGTGTCTGACGTTTTGTGAGCCAATGGACTATAGCCCTCTAGGCTTCTCTACCCATGGATTTTCCAGGAAAGAATACGGGAGTGGGTTGCCATTTCCTTCTCCAGGGGGATCTTCCCGATCCAGGGATCAAACCCCTGTCTTCTGTGTCTCCTAAGTTGGAAGGTGAATTCTTTACTACTGAGCCACTCAGGAAGCCCCAGAAAGTAATGTTATTAGCAAAAAAGTAAATAAATCAATAAACCAAGAAATGTGCATTAAAATGATGTATAATATATCCACAGTTATGTAGAATGTATTCCAATATCAAATGGCAAATTTCAACAATGCAAAAACTACAATTACTTTTGCACCAACCTAGTACATTAAAAAAATAATGTCAAAAATGAAAGAAGATGTAATCAAATCCTTGATTTAAAATGTATATGAAACTTTATATCTCTCAGCCAAAGAATATACATACTTTTTGAATTACCACAGAACATTTAAAAAATAAATATTGTTTTCTAACCATTCAAATTCATCCAGTTAAATAAATGATTTTTTACAGACAATATCTTCTGAGACCGTTTCAATAAAATGACTAAATAGTTCAAATTCACTGAATATCAGAAATTAAGACACAACCATTAAATTGTTCTTAAATCAAAGGCAACATAAAAATGGAAATTATAAATTATCAAGGAATCAATATAAAAGAGAATATCTCATATTAAAAGTTGTGGAGAAAAGCATAGACTGTGAATAATTTAAGTTTTATCATCATTAAATGCACTCTACTAATGAAGAAAAACTGTGAGCCAGATATTAATATTAAGGAATTTTGAAAATATATTAAGGAGGTAAAACTAAAATTCATGAAACACATCTCTAAATATTAAAATGGAAAAAATAAATCTATAATAAATTACTATAAAATCATCCATCAAATAGGTAAATCTCTTAAGAAAATGACTGAGGGAAAAAAAAAAAATACCACCTCTTCCCTCATATTCTCAAGAAGGCTGAAGGCAGATTGGCCTCTGTGGACTTTCCTTCACAGTGATATATTACCCAAGATGCTGATTCCAACATTTGAGCCCTGGATCAAGTTTCATCTCCTGCTCTATCCACTACTGGACTATTCAATTATATAATCCAATTAATTCCTTTTTATGAGTTGAGTTTTCTGTTACTTACAGCACCAAAGATCACATCTGTAGTCAGATGGTAATGTTTGAGAGTACACAGACTGCAAAATATACCTTACTATTTCCCTATTGTGATACATGTTTCTTTATCAAAGGTTTATACAATGGGGCATAAAACTCCTGAAAACTCTGCTTATGAAATATTTGCATGAGTTTCATGATAATTAATACAAATCTATAGTTTTCAAGACTAAATAAAAATGTAACTTACAAAATTTTAAAAAGCAAAAATTATGCAAGTCTAAAAAAGAATATGGATATACAAATTACTGAAAAATTAGAAGCTTCATAAGAGTAATAAACAGCCAGTTTAGACCAGATATTTGCACACATAACAGTCAAAGAATATTTACCAAAATATGACTTACTCAATTTGATATAAAGTAGAAATTTTGAATTTAGTTTCTATGAAATGCAATTTTAAAAGTGATTTAAAATCTGTTCTTTAAATGCAACAAGTAAATGATTTCACAAAGAAGTTCTAAAACAATTTTAAGTGAAAAACAGACATTATTTAAATTTTTCTAGAGCATCAAGATTGATGAATCACCTTCCTAAGTAATTTTATAGAACTTAGTTTTAACAGTCAGTTCAGTTCAATTCAGTCGCTCAGTCATGTCTGACTCTTTGTGACCCCATGAACCGCAGCACGCCAGGCCTCCCTGTCCATCATCAACTCCTGGAGTTTACCCAAACCCATGTCCATTGAGTCGTTGATACCATCCAACCATTCCATCCTCTGTGGTCCCCTTCTCCTCCTGCCCTCAATCCTTCTCAGCAACAGGGTCTCTTCAAATGAGTCAGCTCTTCACATCAGGTGGCCAAAGTCTCGGAGTTTCAGCTTCAACATCAGTACTTCCAATGAACACCCAGGACTGATCTTCTTAGGGATGGACTGATTGGATCTCCTTGCAGTCCAAGGGACTCTCAAGAGTCTTCTCCAACATCACAGTTCAAAAGCACCAATTCTTCAGCGTTCAGCTTTCTTTATAGTCCAACTCTCACATCCATACATGACCACTGGAAAAATCATACCCTTGACTAGACGGACCTTCGTGGACAAAGTAATGTTTTTGCTTTTTAATATGCTGTCTAGGTTGGTCATAACTTTCCTTCCAAGGAGTAAGTGTCTTTTAATGTCATGGCTGCAGTAACCATCTGCAATGATTTTAGAGCCCAGAAAAATAAAGTCAGCCACTGTTTCCACTATTTCCCCATCTATTTGCCATGAAGTGATGGGACCAGATGCCATGATCTTAGTTTTCTGAATGTTGAGCCTTAAGCCAATTTTTTCACTCTCCTCTTTCACTTTCATCAAGAGGCTCTTTAGTTCTTCTTCACTTTCTGCCGTAAGGGTGGTGTCATCTGTGTATCTGAGGTGATTGATATTTCTCCAAGCAATCTTGTACTTCCTCCAACCCAGTGTTTCTCATGATGTACTCTGCATATAAGTTAAATAAGCAGGGTGACAATATACAGCCTTGACGTACTCCTTTTCCTATTTGGAACCAGTGTGTTGTTCCATGTCCAGTTCTTATTGTTGCTCCCTGACCTGCACACAGGTTTCTCAAGAGGCAGATCAGGTGGTCTGGTTCCCATCTCCTTCAGAATTTTCCACAGTTTATTGTGATCCACAAGGTCAAAGGCTTCAAAACTGGTGTAAATTAATAATACAGATATAACTCACTTATGAATGTAGATGTTAATATTCTAAATAAAAGAATAATAAATGGAATCTAACCATATATTTTAAAATGTCATATTGTTTTAACCATAATAAATACATATATCACCGGAGTGAAAAAGTGGTGCATTATTTATATATATATATATATACATTCAAAAGAATCAATTGATATATAGAAATAAAAATATAATATGCAATTACATAAAAGTAATCCAAGAAGAAGCGGACATGGGCAATGATAAAAGTTAATGAAAAACAATGTCAAAAAATCTTTCTAAACTTGATGAAAACTAAATCTACAGATCCATGAACCCTAACAAACTCCAAGAGGAAGAAACTAAATGAAATTAAATCACATGATTTAATTTCATGTGATGAAATTAAATCACATCACAATCATCATAGTCAAATTGTGGCAAATAATAACTTTAAAAATATTTTAAAGATAGAAAAAAAGAAATGCATTTTCTACAAAGAAACAAAGATAAGAATGGTGGTAGATTTTTGTCAAAACCACGCAGGCCAGAGGACAAGAGTTTCATTTTTAAGGGCTCTAAGTCATGTTTTTAAAAGTCATTTAAAAGTTGTGAATCTGGAATTCTCTACTCAGCAAAAACATTCTCCAACAAATGAGATAAAGATAGATTTATTCAAACAAAGAAATTCTTAAGAGAAATAACTTTGTAGTGTTTTTCAACTTAATAGAATATGAAAAGACATGGACTGGGTAAATTTGCAACAAAAGGATACAAGTAAAGGCAAGGATATGATAGAAAAAGAAAAAATCAAATAGAATCATGTTTATAACAAAAGAATGTAAAAAAACCCAAATTTTGTAGAAAAATTAAGCCACATGTGAGATAATAAAGTGCTAAAATGCTACTGCAGGGACTAAATTTCATACAATGAGTAAAAAGACTTTAATTTTTTCCACAATTTAGATTGAAATACATAATGTGAACATATTGACAATTATAATTATTCTTTTAGCCAATCTCTTTCAAGCTAATCATTTTTTTACCTCAGATTCCCTGTTATTCAATCAAAATGACCACTTGATATATCCACCTCATACTGACAGTATTCCTGCATAAGTTGTTGTTACTGTTGTTTAATCGCTAAGTTGTGTCCAAGGCTTGTGACCCCATGGATTGAAGGCCATCAGATTCTTCTGTCCCAGACAAGAATACTGGAGTGGGTTACCATTTCCTTCTCCAGGGGATCTTCCTGACCCAGAGATCAAATCCATGTCTCCTGCTTTACAGGTGGATTCTTAACCACTGAGCCACTCAGAGAACCCAAAATATTTTCTGCATTTCAATCCCTTCTATCCCTACCTCTAAAGGCCACTCTTATTTCAGTTGTTGTTTAGCCACTAAGTCCTGTCTGGCTCTTGCAACTCCATGGACTGTATCCTGTGAGGCTCCTTTAGTCTGTGGGATTTCCCAGGCTAAAATACTGGAATGGGTTGCCATTTACTTCAGAGAATCTTCCCAACCCAGGGATCAAACTCATGTCTTCTGCATCTCCTGAATTAGCAGATGGATCCTTTCCCCGTGAGCCACCAATAATAGATGATTACAGTCTGAAAATGGTAACTTCTTCCTTTATACTTTATAGTTGATACTTTTTGGATTACATGGAAGTATGATTGTTATGATCCTATTCTATATTCTTTGTAATGAATTGAAGGAAGGAAAAAAGAGAAAATTATATTTAAACTGTATAGAATTACCACCATCACCACTACTTTCTAACATTGTATTTAAATTCTAGAGAATATAGTGACAAGAAAAATACGGCAATTAAAATAAATATTAGAAAATAGAGAGACATAACTATTACACATTGTAACTAGTAAAATGATGTGGGAAAATTCAAGAGACAGAATCATAACTGGATATGAAAACAGTATATAGAAGTCAATGACTTTTTCTGTTCCTGCAGTAATCAACTACAGACAGAAATGGAAAAAATATCATTTAACTTATAAGATCTACAAAAGCTATAAAATTCAAAGGAAGAAAATTAGGAAGAAATTCACAGAGCCAATAATGAAGAAAACTATAAAATCTTAATGAAGAGAATAAGTCTGAATGCAGAAAGATTTCCCATAACCTGTGTGGAAAGCATAAGTATCAAAAAAAAAAAGTCAGTTTTCTTACAATTCATATAAAATTAATGTAATTCTAATTAAATTGTATATTTTGTTGTGGAAATGAATAAAATAATCCTAAAAACTATATAGAAAATAAGCTCCTTAAAATAGCCAGAAAACTTATGAGAAGATAAGAACAAGACCTTGACTTTTCATATACTCAATATTAGAACAATAAAACACTATAATCAAATCAATATGATATTATTATGGAATTAGACAAATACATCAGGGTATTAGAATTCAGGGGAAAAAAGTGTGTGTGTGTGTGTGTGTGTCTGTGTTAGTATCAATTCCAGTATGCCAGTTAAATGTGAAAAAATACATTTCTTCAGTTACTATCTTGATACAATCATCTTTATCTCTTCTAAATAAAAATAAATAAATTTCAAATAAATTAGCAACAAGAATATGAAAATCATTATAACAAATATCATTAAAAATCTAGAAGACTGCTTGCACAATTTAGGGATAAAGAAAAATTTTTAACAGAAACAGGATATCAACTTCTGTAAAAAAGTAGACCACTTTGATTATACGGGCTTCTCCCAGTAGCTCAGATGGTAAAGAATCTGTATACAATGCAGGATTTGATCCAATTCAATTCCTGGGTCAGGAAGATCCCCTGGAGAAGGGAATGGCAACTAACTTCAGTATTCTTGCCTGAAGAGTCTCATGGACAGAGGAGTCTGGCAGGCTATACTCTATGGGTCACAAAAAGTTGGACACAACTGAGCAACTAACACTTTATGTATATATTAAAGAACAGCGTATATAATTTTGTCAGTATAAGTAAACAACAGTCAATTTTCCCAACTCCAAATGAACAATATAAACTACCAGCAAAACATTTGGGCTAGCAGATCTGACTCTGATACATGCCTCTGCAGGAAAAATATAGACAATTCAATCTTGTATATGGCTCCTAACAATAAATAATCAGTATTTCACAAGAGCTAAGGTGCATCTCTGGAACATCCCTGTAGAATCATCTTAATGTCCTTGTGCCATTTGTTGAGGAACTCATATGTCCCACTTTCTCACAGAAGATTTATATGCCTGTACGTAGTGTGTGCGTATAAATAGAGACTGTAGGGAGAGGTGTTTTGAAATTGCAGTGGAAGTTAAATTCTTCCCTATAAATACAATTTTTTTTCTTTGTATCTTTGGAGAGGCATCTTATGTGACAGCTGAAAATTATTTCTGAACTCATATATAAAGGTCGTCACTAGAGAGATATCTGATGGGACACCCAGGGCAGTTGACAAGCTTATCCACTCTGCTGTCAAAACCAAAACCCTTTAAGGGATTGGCACACTTTGATGCTTCTTGCTACCTAGGAAGATGGGATTTAAGTTTAGTGGGAAAGAAGTATATCTACAGTGTTGGTCATCTCAGTTGATTAAAAGTGTAGCATAGTGGCATGACCAGTAAACCTTCTCTGTGGCTTTGGCTCAGCCATTTAGCTTCCTCATACCTTATTTCCTCTCCTCTATAATGAGAGATTTGTAACATCAATATTTTACTGACTTCTGGTTAAAAAAGAAAAAAACAAGCTGAGTCCCTCGGATGTTAGTGGCAGCAACAAGCCACATCAGTTTAGAATGTTGCTGATCAAATGAGAACCAAGGCACTAAACACTATGTGAAGTCATGTGTTAGATAAATCAGTTTAAATGGTTTAATTGCAAAACCTGTTTCACTGAAGACAATTATGTTTTTATTTTTTTGCTCAGAGCTTTGAGACTTCACAAAATATAATTTAAGAAATAATATGCTAAATGATATATAATGTCCCTTCTAGGCATTGATATATATCACTTATTAAATAATCATTCAAACTGAATAGGAATGTTCTATCACCATCATTTTTTCATTAGAAATGTGACACAATTTTTCTCATTTATCAAAGTTCTGAAATAATATAGACAAAAGAAGAGAGCACTTTCTCTCTTATAGCAAAGGAAAATAATGGTTTTCCCCTGAAACTATTTTCTTTTACTTATTTACTCACTAATTCTTAACATTTTTTGTATATCAACACATTTCCTAGTATAACATATTAAGTATTTAGTATATTCCATTAAGTAGTGATATATATATACTTTTTCAAAATGTATATAAATGATCTGTTTGAATCTGTTACTGAGAACTATAGAACTAGAGTAATGTTCCTCATCCATGCAACTAAAAATAACAGATTTTTTAAAAATATAAATGACTCCAAAGCAGAGCTCACAGGTATCCTGAATATGTAAGAATTCAAAATCAATTATTTCTCTGCCCTCTTGAAATATGCCTGAGCCCAGAAGATAATGCCATAAAAGGAATCTACTTAGTTTATACCAACTTTAAAATAACCGAGCTGTGGCAAAGCATGATCAGACAGCTGCCTGCAGCCACAGCCTTACGCTCAGTTTATGTTTAATGAATGATTTTGGTTACATAATGAGAATCACCCAGCTCCCCCAGACCTATACTGTCTTGAGCAGCTTCCAAGTCTTTGAGAGTTTAAGCAGAGAAATAGTGAGAGGCAGCAGAAATAAATGATTCCTGGTAATTGCCACCTTCAGCACCAAACAAAAGTGTTGGGTAGGCATCGCTGAGCGGACTCAACCCTGCAGAACGGATGCTCACCCAGACTCGGAGACACAGAGCACCTCTCCAGTTACACGTTTTCCTTCTGTTTTCTGCTCTGTTAAATCTTTATTTAAATGTAGAGATCTGACTGGAACATCAGAGAATTGCTTTTCATGGAGTGCATATCCAATTATTATGACAATAGTCAGCGAAGAAAAATTAATTTCATATGAAAAGTGACAAAGCTCAAACAAAATGTGACCTTGAATACAGATGTATTTATACTGGGGAAAGAAATGCCCTTTTTACTCAGTCACTCAGACACTAGCTTAGTAACACAGGGAATGTGCTTTCCCAAAAATTTAAGTTTCAAGTATTTAAAGTATTGGGGTACTTTATTTTTCGTGTCAAATCTGAAAAATTTCCTGAAAATATGGCAAATTTTTAGGCTTCCCTAATAGCTCAGTTGGTAGAGAATCTGCCTGCAATGCAGGAGACACCAGTTCAATTCCTGGATCAGGAAGATCCACTGGAGAAAGGATAGGCTACCCAATTCAGTATTCTTGGGCTTCCCTTGTGACTCAGCTGGTAAAGAATCTGCCTGTAATGCAGAAGACCTGGGTTCATTCCCTGGGTTGGGAAGACCCCCTGGAGAAGGGAATGGCTACCCACTCCAGTATTCTGGCCTAGAGAACACCACGGACTGCATAGTCCATGGGGACACAAAGAGTTGGACATGACTGAGCAACTTTCATCCATGGCAAATTTTAAAGGTGCTACTAAATTCCCTGGCCATCCTGGATATCTCGCATGCCATTTAAAATCTCTTTAATTACAAAATAAATGGTATCATAATAAGGCAAATATGAGCACAGCTTGTTCTATGAATAAGAGGAAGAAAAGCTGGAGGAAGTGTAAAGGAGTGAAGAGGGGGGCAAGATCATATGAAGTACTGTTATCAATATTCAGAGGTTTGTTTTTTATTCTACTGGCATTAAGCCACTGTAAGACTTATGAACAAAATATAATCTTGATTCATCAAGTGAAGACATAACTTTGTTTGCAATCTGGAAAATGGATGTTAGAGCAACATGAGGTGATAATATTTTGCATTAGTATAAAAATATTGGAAATAAAGAAATTCAGAATATATTGTAGTCATTCTGAGAGATTTGCCCTTGGATTGGTTATTAGAGAGTGAGAAGTCGGTTCTTTCAATCAGTTATGATACCTTAGACCACCCCCTGTTAGATTTAGAGATGGTGTGGTGTTGAAGGGGATTATTGGGCTGACAGAGACAATGATAACACTCCCAGTTCTCTAACATTCCTGGTTGTGAATACCTCTTACCTCTCCACCCCCCTATACAATGGCCTTCATGTTTCCTTCCTACTTGAGAATGCTATGAATGCTCCACACTGCAATCTATGTTACTGCTCATTGTTTTCGTGAAACTCCTTTCTCTGTCTTAATTGCACTACACTATGCTATGAAATTCCAGTTGAGCTATTTCAAATCCTAAAAGATGATGCTGTGAAAGTGCTGCACTCAATATGCCAGCAAATTTGGAAAACTCAGCAGTGGCCACAGGACTGGAAAAGGTCAGTTTTCATTCCAATCCCTAAGAAAGGCAATGCCAAAGAATGCTCAAACTACCGCAAAATTGCACTCATCTCACACGCTAGTAAAGTAATGCTCAAAATTCTCCCAAGCCATGCTTCAACAATACATGAACCATGAACTTCCGGATGTTTAACCTGGATTCAGAAAAGGCAGAGGAACTAGAGATCAAATTGTTAATATCCGCTGGATCATCAAAAAAGCAAGAGAGTTCCAGAAAAAATCTATTTCTGCTTTATTGACTTTGCCAAAGCCTTTGACTGTGTGGATCACAATAAACTGTGGAAAATTCTGAAAGAGATGGGAATACCAGACCACCTGACCTGCCTCTTGAGAAATCTGTATGCAGGTCAGGAAGCAACAGTTAGAACTGGACATGGAACAACAGACTGGTTCCAAGTAGGAAAAGGAGTATATCAAGGCTGTATATTGTCACCATGCTTACTTAACTTATATGCAGAATTAATCATGAGAAACACTGGATTGGGGGAAGCACAAGGTGGAATCAAGATTGCAGGGAGAAATATCAATAACCTCAGATATGCAGATGACACCACCCTTATGGCAGAAAGTGAAGAAGAATTAAAGAGCCTCTTGATGAAAGTGAAAGAGGAGAGTGAAAAAGTTGGCTTAAGGCTCAACATTCAGAAAACTAAGATCATGGCATCTGGTCCCATCACTTCATGGCAAATAGGTGGGGAAACAGTGGAAACAGTGGCTGATTTTATTTTTCTGGGCTCCAAAATCACTGCAGATGGTGATTGCAGCCATGATATTAAAAGACGCTTACTCCTTGGAAGGAAAGTTATGTCCAACCTAGACAGCATATTAAAAACAGAGATATTACTTTGCCAACAAATGTCTGTCTAGTTAGTCAAGGCTATAATTTTTCCAATAGTCATATATGGATGTGAGAATTGGACTATAAAGCAAGCTGAGCACCGAAGAATTGATACTTTTGAACTGTGGTGTTGGAGAAGACTCTTGAGAGTCTCTTGTACTGCAAGGAGATCCAATCAGCCCATCCTAAAGGAAATTAGTCCTGAATATTCATTGGAAGGACTGATGTTGAAGCTGAAACTCCAATGCCTTGGCCACCTGATGCAAAGAGCTGACTCTTTAGAAAAGATGCTGTTGCTGGGAAAGATTGAAGGCAGGAGAAGGGGACAATAGAGGATGAAATGGTTGGATGGCATAATCAACTCAATGCACATGAATTCCAGTTAACTTCAGGAGTTGGTGATGGACAGGGAGGCCTGGTGTGCTGCAGTCCACGGGGTTGCAAAGAGTTGGACACAACTGAGCGACTGAACTGAACTGATGCTTGTTTCTGTTGAATGTCAATTCTATTTGTTTTTCCATAACTTCATCAATTTATTAAATTTAAATGAATCCAGTCTTATGCTCCCAGGGTGTTAACCTTCCCTTTTGTTCCTTTTTGTTCTCATGTGTACTCCTAATGAGGTAAATTTTTTTCACTATCATTTAGTTTCTGGATTCTTCTTTCAGTATTGAGGTCAACTATAGGTTCACTTTTCCCTCATTGACAATCATACTTTTAAAATCCCTTGCTTCCTATTGGTTTTGTCTATAAAATGGCTTTAACTTTTAAGATGAAAAAAGTTATAATTACAAAAGATACATTATATTCAATATTCCACACAAAATTCTATATCCAACACCCTGGATTCAGGATAGAATTAATCAAACTTTACTGCAGAAACATGAGGCTTCATACTGTAAATTCTGCCCATACGTACGCATATTTCACATTGTGTTTAAATCTTATAGAGGTAGGGAGTAAATTTACAAATATGCAATTTCTAGTTCTACAGTAGCCAGCATAGGTGGGAGGACTCAAAATTCACATATATAAAATATTTATTAAAATCATATATATAACCATTATATATTAAATATGTAGCTAAAGTATATATTATTGAAGTGTATTTCACCATATCATTTCTCATGGAAATGATTATCAGTTGATTTGACTATTTCCTCTTTGTCTGCTTTTACTGAATGCCCTTTTTTGATAAATGCAGAAGTAAAGACAAAAAAAAGCATTAAAATGTCTATTTATTTGCAGTAGACATAGTGTATTTATTTTCATTTATCTCCTTTTCATACAATACAAATATATGCATAGTCAATATTAGGAATATAATCTAATGCATAATGTCCTTCACTTATGCTAAATACGTGACCTTTAAATAATAAGTATTTTAATCCTGCAAACTCCAATCTGCAGAGAATAAATGTCTAATTACATGGGGAAAATAATTAAAAATAAGACTGACCTTTCTCTATGATTGCATATTGTATGTTTTTAATTAGAAAAAGTTAATATAAACCTGTGAACACTGATAATCATTTTAAAATATCAGTGCATGTCCAACCTAATATGGTGTATTTTTCTGGATCAATGACTGCTTTCTATTCATTAATGCTAATATATCAAACTTTGTAAGAATGTGACATTTTATAGCAATGAGCAATTCTTTTATTTGTCATTATAAAATTAAACATGGAAGATACAGCTTTGAATGTTAAAAGAAATCTATTAATCCACCTAAAAATATACTAACAGCATGAAGTAACACGGTACAGAATATAGTTTTTCTAATCATTCTGAGACATTATATGAAAGTTTACTGCCAAGCTTCTTCAAAAGCCCTCAGCTAATCTGAGTCCTAAATAGCATATTTTTGAACTAGTTTGTGTATCCATGTGCTTGTCCTTAAGTATATAACTTGACTGATATATGGTCAAGTAATCATATCATAATCAATTACTAATGATGCATAGTAATATCATTATGCAAGTATATATTGAATCATATTGAACAATTTAATTGCATGCAACTTTTATTTCAAAAAAGAAAAGAAAACATAAAAAGAAACATTTTGCCTTAATAGAAAATGTACATTATTTAAAATAGCAAATATAAATCCTTCCAATGTAAAACTTAATTTTATATATTTCTTTTATGTAAATAAAATAATATAATAAGCACATCAAATATACTTCAATAAAATAAATGATAAATATATATTATGTGACTAAAATCAGATTTTCTAATAATTATCTTTCACATGACTAAAAATAATGATTGTTCATATCTTTCCAACTTTGAGTCAATAAGTTTATTTCCTTTTCCTTATGTATCTAGGATTAAAAACCTTAGAACTTATCAGTGCAATAAAACAGGATATCGATAGTATATTTTAACATGACTATAATAAGCTACAAGCAGAGGAAATGTCTGAAAACTCTAAGAATGAAATTTAAATTATTTTTATTAGATCTTTGATATGTCATGAATTGCTAATATTGGGAATATGCTCAAAATAACAGTATGTCAGTTATTGTACCTACACTTCAAAGGTACTTTGGTACAATTCCTACAATAGAAATTTTCTTATATACACAATAATAAATGTCTCAATTTTGTGACAGTTTTTATAAATTATTTAGCTATATAAAACTATGCTGTCACTCTCAAAATACCAACATATGAAACATTCTTTTAGTCAAGTGAAGATTTCATTATTAAAGACCTTGAAATAAATACTTGAAGAATGTATTTTTAAAAGCAGGCATTTGACAAGCAGTTAATTGGTCCTAGAGAGTGTAATGGTTGTCTTTATGAAAAGTCAGTCATGTTAAAAAGGAATGTCATCAAAAGTTGACAGCAGTGATCATATAAAAGAAACAATTATGGAAGAAATTATTTTGGGTGACATAATTATATGTGTCCTTCTATGCTCATCATTATTTGAGTCACTTTTTCGAAAATAAAACTGTTATTCCATCAAATATTAAAGAAAAACTACTGGAAAGTTTTCATGGTATATATTTTAAACTCTTATCACTTATTAAAATGATAGCAGTAACAGTTGTTGTATCTTCCTCAATAATGTTGGATATGCTAATTAGAAAAGCATTTGCATAATTTTAGTAAAGTATTAAGAAAAACTGGAAAGTCAAAACGTTGATGGAATATTCTACATTGTACTGTCCAACATGACAGTCGCTTTCAAGACTATTGAGATTTAAGGTAAAATATTAAAATTAAATAACATTAAAATTGAGCCCCTTGGTTGCACTACCAACATTCAAAGTGATCAATAACCACATGTTGCTACAGTCTACAGCAAAAGTTCCCAACCTCCGGATCTAATGCCTGATGATCTGAGGTGGACCTGATGTAATAACTATAGAAATAAAGTACACAGTAAGTGTAATGCAGTTTGAATCATCCTGAAACCATCCCCTCCCACTCCAGTCCATGGAAAAACCAGCCTCTGGTGCCAAAAAGGTTGGGGGCCGCTGGTCTACAGCATTGAACAGAGCAGATATAAAGCAGATCTATCAATGTAGGATATTTCCATTGGATAGCATCAAGTAAGACTTTCCACATATCTTGAATTTTCAAGTAAAAGTCAATTTGCTTCCATATTTTCCCTATGAACTTCAATACACAAAATGAGATGAAATGAAATAACATGACGTCTTCTTAAAGGTGAAAGAGTTAAGAGGTATTCACTTTCAATGTAATGCCTTTTCAGAAGGCCAGAAGACAAGAAAGCAATGCTAACCCTAAAATATCAGTGATTTCTAAGTTTTTCACAGTAAAGATGTAATCATCTATATCAAAAGACTGACATTCATACTACCAATTAATAACACTAACTCAATGATAGATTTAATCTTATGTGTTTGAAATGTAGGGATGCATTTATAAAGAACTATTGGAAAGTATCAAAATCGCAGCTTACGGTTGAACCATCATCAACAGGAGGATGCTGGAATCCACCAAAAAGCTACCCCACATCCAAAGACAAAGAAGAAGCTGCAGTGAGATGGTAGGAGAGGCACAATCATTATAAAATCAAATCCCATACCTGCCAGGTGGGTGACTCACAAACTGGAGAACAATGATACCAAAGAAGTTCTCCCACTGTTGTGAAGGTTCTGAACCCCACGTCAGGCTTCCCAACCTGGGATCTGACAAAGGGATGAGGAATCCCCAGGGAATCTGACCTTGAAGGCCAATGGGATTTGATTATAGGATTACTGGAGAACTGGGGGGAACAGAGACTCCACTCTTGGAGAGCACAAACAAAACCTTGTGCACACCAAGACCCAGAGGAAAGGAACAGTGACTCCACAGGAGACAGAACCAAAACTGCCTGCTAGTAGTGTTGGAGGGTCTCCTGTGGAGGCATGGATTAGCAGGGGCTCCGCACAGGGATGGGGGCACTGGCAGCAGCAGCCTGGAAAAGTCCCACTTGGTGTAAGCCCTCTTGGAATTTGCCATTAACCTTACCATTGAGCCCATAGATCCCAGGGTTGGGTCACCTCAGGCCAAACAACCAACATGGAAGGAGTGCAACCCCATGCATCAGCAGACAATTGGATTAAAGATTTACTGAGCAAAGCCCTGCCCACCAGAGCAAGACCGAGTTTTTCCAACCACCAGTCCTTCCCATCAGAAAGCTTACAGAAGCCTCTTAGCCTCGTCTATCAGAGGGCAGACAGAAGCAAGAAGAAGCACATTCTCACAGTAGCTAAAACAAAAACCATGTTACAGAAAGTTCATTAGGATGAAAAATCAGAAAGCTATGTCCCAGATGAAGGGACAAGTTAAAACCCCAGAAAAACAACTAAATGAAGTGGAGATAGGCCTTCCAGGAAAAGAATTCAGAATAATGATAGTGAAGATGATCCAGGATCTTGGTAAAACAATAGGGAATGTGCAAGAAATGTTTACCAAAGAACTAGAAAAACTAAAGAACAAACAAACAGAGATGAATACTGCACTAGAAGGAATCAACAGCAGAATAACTGAGGAAGAAGAACAGATAAATGACCTGGAGGACAGAATGGTGGAAATCACTGCCACAGAACAGAGTATAGACAAAGAATGAGAAGAAATGAAGATGACTAAGAGACCTTTGGGGCAACATTAAATGCACCAACATTTCCATTATAGGGGTCCCAAAAGGAAAAGAGAAAGAGAAAGAATCCCGGAAAATATTTGAAGAGATAATAGCTGAAAACTTCCCTAACATGGGGAGGGAAATAGTCAACCAAGTCCAGGAGGCACAGAGAATCCCAGGCAGGATAAACCCAAGGAAGAACATGCCTAGACACATCGTAATCAAACTGACAAAAATTCAAGACAAAGATTAAATATTAGAGGCAACAAGGGAAAAACAACAAATAACATACAAGGGAAGTCCCATCAGGTTTTCAGCTGATTTCTCTACAGAAACTCTACAAGCCAGAAGGGAATAACATGATATATTAAACGTGATGAAAGGGAAGAACTTACAACCAAGAATGCTCTACCCAGAAAGACTCTCATTCAGATTTGATGGAGAAATCAAAAGTTTTCCAGACAAGCAAAAGTTAAGAGAATTTAGCACCACCAAACAAGCTTTACAACAAATGCTAAAGGAACTTCTCTCAACGGGAATACAAGAGAAGGAAAACTCCTACAGAAAATAAATCCAAAACAATTAAGAAAATAGTAGTAGGATCATATATATCAATAATTACCTTAAATATAATTAGACTAAATGCACCAAGCAAAAGACATAGACTGGCTGAGTGGATGAAAACATGTACCTGTATGCAATTCCACTTGCCACATCACTCTACTTGACCCCCCAAAATTTTATGTAATTATTTTATATTGTTAGGCACATCATGTTCTCATTATGGCTTGCAATTGTAACAATCTTTCATTTTTTGCCTGCTATTGATTGCAACAACTAAATTTTTGTGTGTGAAAAGTGAATAAAACCTTTTACTTTTGTGATTATGATGTAATTATTAGTCACTTAATAACATTGTATCATGATTGGTCAACAGAAAAATAATAGAATTCCATAAAACCAAAACTACCATATAATAAACTATGGAAAATTCTGAAAGAGATGGGAATACCAGACCATCTGACCTGTCTCTTGAGAAACCTTTATGCAGGTCAGGAAGCAACAGTTAGAACTGGACACGGAACAACAGACTGGTTCCAAATGGGAAAAGTAATACGTCAAGCTGTATATTGTCACCCTGCTTATTTAACTTATATGCAGAGTACATCATGAGAAACCCTGGGCTGGAAGAAACACAAGCTGGAATCAAGATTGCCCAGAGAAATATCAATAACCTCAGATATGCAGATGACACCATCCTTATGGCAGAAAGTGAAGAACTAAAGAGTGTCTTAATGAAAGTTTAAGAGGAGAGTGAAAAAGTTGGCTTAAAGCTCAATGTTCAGAAAACTAAGATCACGGCTTCTGGTCCCATAGGAAATAGATGGGGAAACAGTGGAAACAGTGTCAGACTTTATTTTTGGAGGCTCCAAAATCACTGCAGATGGTGATTGCAGCCATGAAATTAAAAGACGCTTACTCCTTGGAAGGAAGGTTATGACCAACCTAGATAGCATATTTAAAAGCAGAGACATTACTTTGCCAACAAAGGTCCATCTAGTCAAGGCTATGGTTTTTCCAGTAGTCATGTATTGATGTGAGAATTGGATGGTGAAGAAAGCTGAGTGCCAAAGAATTGATGCTTTTGAACTGTGGTGTTGGAGAAGACTCTTGAGAGTCCCTTGGACTGCAAGGAGTTCCAACCAGTCCATCCTAAAGGAGATCAGTCCTGGGTGTACATTAAAAGGACTGATGTTGAAGCTGAAACTCCAATACTTTGGCCACCTCATGCGAAGAGTTGACTCACTGGAAAAGACCCTAATGCTGGGAAGGATTGGACGCAGGAGGAGAAAGGGACGACAGAGGGTGAGATGGTTGGATGGCATCACCAACTTGATGAACATGGGTTTGGGTAACTCCGGGAGTTGGTGACGGACAGGGAGGCCGGGCGTGCTGCGATTCATGGGGTCGCAAAGAGTCGGACACGACTGAGCGACTGAACTAACTAAATAACTAACCATATAATAGAAAACCTGTGCTTGCGTGCTCAGTCTCTTCATTCATGTCCAACTCTATGGACTATAGCCTGCCACTATCCTCTGTCCATCGGCTTCTCCAGGCAAGAATCAATGAATTTTCCAGGCAAGAATTCTTCATGTCCTCCTTTAGGGGATCTCCCAGCCCAGGGATTGAACCTGTGTCTCTTACATCCCCTGCATAAACATGCAGTTTCTTTCCACTTTTTAAAATCCAGAGGCATATCAGAGTTGTCTTGGAATTTTTTGAAAAATATTGCTTTTCGTTCTCCAGAGCTCCAGGTAGGTTTCTAATGAGCAACTGTGTTTAAAAACAACCGGATTATAGATGATATTTTACTTTTATCTAGTTTGTTTCACTTTTTCTATTTCATATTCAGTGCTCCCATTTCATTTAGTTAATGTTTTCCAATTTCTCCTTCCCGTCTTTTTTTTTTTTGATGTTTTTCTCAAGTCTCTGTCAAGCATAGTAGAAAAGCTTTTATAAACATATATAAATAATATGTATAATATATATACTTTAGAAAACATGAATATTTGCCTAACTGGAAAATTTATGACATTTTTTTCCACTTGTTTGACTTACTATGAATAGAGTGCTAGATTGCTAATTTAAAAAATGGATATGCAACAAGCAACAAAGGTTTACTGTATCACACAGGAAACTGTAGTTAATATCATGTAACAATCTATAATGACAAATAATTTCAAAACTAATATGTTTGTATATGTGTAACTTCATCAGCTTGCTGTTCACCTGAAACATTGTAAGTCAACTATACTTCAATCAAATATATATATTAAGAAACAAAAGAATTATTAATAGAAGTTCTCTAACTAATGTATTTTACTAGGAGAGACATGGAACAGCAATCACAAAGTTTCAGTGATGAAATGAATGCTTCTACAGACAAATGCAATTAAAATCTGCTCCTGTATTTCTTTACCCTTAGATCAAAACTGCTGTTTAAACACTCTACATCAATCCTGACAACACTGTATATCAAAATTCTATATACAGTAGGCCAAAACTTCTAGAGAGCACCACTGTCTAGAGCTGGCCAATCAATTAACAAATATATAAGCTCTGAACTTTCAGGATTAGGAGAAAAGATAATGTGCTTAACGTTGACCCTTTAAGCACTTTGACACACTATGACAACTCTAAACCACTCATGCCACTAACCTATTACCATATTCAAGATATTGGAAGTAGTTGAAGCCTCTTATGCATATATGCCCAATATAACATGTGAATTCAACACATATAATTTTGTTCATCAAAAGAATATCAAAAAAATACTTATCTCATTATAGTTTCATATTTTTAAATATATAAATCATGTGGGTTTTTTGTGGAGATGTAGCTCCTTTTTACGGGGTTGTGATGATAAAACAGATGCTGAATGCTTTCGATCAAAAGTTTTAGAAAATTATTTATTAATGTATATAGTGAGAGTGACAGCTCAGCCATGTCCGACTCTTTGTGACTCCATAGACTATAGCTTGCCAGGCTCCTCTATCCATGGATTCCCCAGGCAAGAATACTGGAGTGGCTCATAAAACTATGTTCTATTAGAAATCATCAACTGTTTGCAATTAGCTGTTGTTATGCCTGAAAAATTGAAGTCCATGGTGTCCATGGCGTTTTTCTTCAGTTCATCCTTTGTCAGTTACCAAGTTAATAATTTTTAAACAACCTTTCATATTAATTCTTTTTCTTCTCATAGTGCTTCCATCCCATTGATGTCCTCATCTTCTATGGCCTCAATTTCTGTGACAACTCAGCATATCCCCAGTTGTCCCTTTTTTCCCTTAACTGCTGTCATACCATTAATCTGCTCAGTAGCTTCCAATGGTGGGGGGGGGGGCGGGAAACAGAATGGCTCCGTGAGGCCAGTAAGATCTACCAGAACTATCCAACCCTGTTACTGATGCAATATATCTCTCATTCAAATTTTCCACCATAGTAACAGTGATCATCTTGGGATTCTCCAATTACACTAGGCTTAAAATGGGCCCTGAGCCTTTTCACATGATATTATATTGACTTGAGATTTTGCTTCTCTTCCCCCATTCCAAAAATTATTTATAAAAAAAAGACTAAGATCTACTTTCTTCTTAAACCAACTATAGTGCTATTTACATGGTAGCCTTTCTAAACAAGTATCTTTAACCTTTGGACCAAAGATCTAAGATGAGGGACTGACTAAGTAAGAGGAATTGCAAATTCATAAGTAAATTAAGCACCACCTGTAGACTGTGGAAATAAACCTCATGCAAAAAGTATATAAGATTATTATAAATAATAATACATAAATAATTTATGTATATATATGGATATAACTTCTGCACAACATAGTCACTTTTACTTAATATTCACAATGCAAAACTGTGCTCTTGCATCTCATCACTTAGAGGTCTTTCATCTAGCTTTTCAAATTGCGAAAATGTAAATTATACTACTATTTAATGTTTTGTGTTAGTTAAATTTTTATTTTTAAAATCAGCCCAGTGATTCTGGGATAAAATATTCATGAATCATTTTTTTCTTCTATAAATAAAATTTCATTAATTTTGAGGTTGTATGCTTTGGGCAAGATGTGAGGAATTTCTTTTTGGCTTCATATATTGATAGCCCTTAGTTTTTCCATGAAAAATATTTTCTAGGAGAAAAAAATAGTTGAAAAGAAACTTGGACATATAAGATTACATAAAACTTTACTAGCCTAAAAAACAGATTATGAAACTATACTCAATATGACTGAGGCAATACATGCCAATATTTGTACTATTTTCAAGTTGATATACTACTGTACATTTACACCTATCCATTATTCTTTTTTTTATTTTAAATCAAATAAATGGTTTTATATTTAATTGATCTTACCAAGGCCTGCATGTGCTCTGAGAACCAAAACAAATCACAAAGACATAAACCACTCCAAATCCTTTTGAGTGACAAAATTTTACTATTACTGCTTTGTTTTTTTAAATATGTTGGGGGCACTTAGATTTGTGAAAGTGACAACTGGTAACAGCTGAAATGTTTTATGTGGAGAAGAGTTTACAATATATTAGCATTTTAACAAGGAAAAGTTAAAGATATAATAACAGATTTCTCTGTCTTCACTATGCTGTTCTTATTTGCCACAAGTTACCAAAACCAATACCCTATTCAATTCTACATGACTGAAGCGTCTTTAAAATTCAGATTGTTGACAAAACAACAATAAACACAATATAAATAGATCAGTTTGGTATAAGTTAAAAAAAAAAAAAGCCTCAATTTTAGCCAAAGTTAAAATCTACACTTAGTTTCAGACACTGGATGCTGGGAAAGATTAAGAGCGGGAGGAGAAGTGAGCAGAAGAAGATGAGATGGTTAGATAACATCATTGACTCAATGGACACAAGTCTGATCAAACTCCAAGAAATAGAGAAGGTCAGGGAAGTCTGGCATGCAGCAGTCCATGTGGTTACAGAGTCAAACACGATTTAGTGATTGAAAAACAACTGATCAAAATATAAATTTGGTCCAAAAGAACTAAGAATATTGCTAGTTAGTTTTCAAAATAAATATTTTTATTTAATGATGATTTTAAAAACCTTTCTCTAAGAGTTTTTTCCCCCATGCAAAACATAAAATTTTTCTGCCAACTTGTCATCAGTATACAAACATAGGCAAAGAAATCAATGACAATATTAACTTGAATGTAAAATAAAGTTAACCTGACTTGTTTAAAAAACAAAAGAATATTTTCACTCACTTTCTTCTTCTAAAGAGATTTTAGTAAAACACTTATGTAGTGACTTAGCAATTATAAGGTGACAAGTGAAAAATTGAGAAAAGAGGACATCATTAATTCCTATACATGAATGATAATTTAGCAGGAGGTAAAGATTACAGGAAAATGCTGACAAACTGCAAATGACTTTGATTGATTTTTTTTTTCTTCCAAGTATTTGTCTGGCTAACAGAATGTTAAACATGGAATTATTTGCTTTAAAACATAATGTTGAAAAAAAACCCAAGACGGATGGGTCATGGTGGAGAGGTCTGACAGAATGTGGTCCACTGTAAAAGGGCAAGGCAAAGCACTTCAGTATTCTTGCCTTGAGAACCCCATGAACAGTATGAAAAGGCAAAAAGATAGGACACTGAAAGATGAACTCCCCAGGTCGGTAGGTGCCCAATATGCTCCTGGAGCTCAGTGGACAAATAACTCCAGAAAGAATGATGGGATGGAGCCAAAGCAAAAACTATACCCAGGTGTGGATGTGACTGGTGATAGAAGCAAAGTCCGATGCTCTAAAGAGCAATATTGCATAGGAACCTGGAATGTTAGGTCCATGTTTCAAGGTAAATTGGAAGCGGTCAAACAGGAAATGGCAAGAGTGAACGTCGACATTCTAGGAATCAGCGAACTAAGATGGAATGGAATGGGTGAATTTAACTCAGAGGACCATTATATCTACTACCGTGGGCAGGAATCCCTTAGAAAAAATGGAGTAGCCATCATGGTCAACAAAAGAGTCCGAAATGCAGTACTTGGATGTAATCTCAAAAACGACAGAATGATCTCTGTTTCCAAAGCAAACCATTCAATATCACGGTAATCCAAGTCTATGCCCCAACCAGTAAGGCTGAAGAAGCTGAAGTTGAACGGTTCTATGACGCCTACAAGACCTTTTAGAACTAACACCCAAAAAAGATGTCCTTTTCATTATAGGGGACTGGAATGCAAAAGTAGGAAGTCAGGAAACATCTGGAGTAACAGGCAAATTTAGCCTTGGAGTACAGAATGAAGCAGGGCAAAGGCTAATAGAGTTTTGCCAAGAGAATGCACTGGTCATAGCAAACACCCTCTTCCAACAACACAAGAGAAGACTCTACACATGGACATCACCAGATGGTCAACATTGAAATGAGATTGATTATATTCTTTGCAGCCAAAGATGGAGAAGCTCTATACAGTCAGCAAAAACAAGACTGGGAGCAGACTATGGCTCAGATCATGAAATCATTATTGCCAAATTCAGACTTAAATTGAAGAAAGTAGGGAAAACCACTAGACCATTCAGGTATGACCTAAATCAAAGCCCTTATGATTATACAGTGGAAGTGAGAAATAGATTTAAGGGACTAGATCTGATAGACGGAGTGCCTGATGAACTATGGACAGGGGTTCGTTACATTGTACAGGAGACAGGGATCAAGACCATCTCCATGGAAAGAAATGCAAAAAAGCAAAATGGCTGTCTGAGGAGGTCTTACAAACAGCTGGGAAAAGAAGAGAAGCAAAAAGCAAAGGAGAAAAGGAAAGATATTCCCAACTGAATGCAGAGTTCCAAAGAATAGCAAGGAGAGATAAGAAAGCCTTCCTCAGTGATCAGTGCAAAAAATAGAGGAAAACAACAGACTGGGAAAGACTAGAGATGTCTTTAAGAAAATTAGAGATACCAAGGGAACATTTCATGCAAAGATGGACTCGATAAAGGACAGAAATGGCAGGGACCTAACAGAAGCAGAAGACATTAAGAAGAGGTGGCAAGAATACACAGAAGAACTGTACAAAAAGATCTTCATGACACAGATAATCATGATAGTGTGATCACTCACCTAGAGACAGACATCCTTGAGTGGGAAGTTAAGTGGGCCTTAGAAAGCATCACTACGAACAAAGCTAGGGGAGGTGATGGAATTCCAGTTGAACTATTGCAAATCCTGAAAGATAATGCTGTGAAAGTGCTGCACTCGATATGTCAGCAAATTTGGAAAACTCAGCAGTGGCCACAGGACTGGAAAAGGTCAGTTTTCATTCCAATTCCAAAGAAATGCAACGCCAAAGAATGCTCAAACTACCGCACAATTGCACTCATCTCACATGCTAGTAAAGTAATGCTCAAAATTTTCCAAGCCAGGCTTCAGTATTACGTGAATCGGGAACTTCCAGATGTTCAAGCTGGTTTTAGAAAAGGCAGAGGAATCAGAGATCAAATTGCCAACATTCAATAGACCATCGAAAAAGCAAGAGAGTTCCAGAAAAACATCTATTTCTGCTTTATTAACTATGCCAAAGCCTTTGACTGTGTGGATCACCATAAACTGGAAAATTCTGAAAGAGATGGAAATACCAGACCACCTGACCTGCCTCTTGAGAAACCTGTATGCAGGTCAGGAAACAACAATTAGAACTGGACATGAAACAACAAACTGGTTCCAAATAGGAAAAGGAGTACATCAAGTCTGTATATTGTCACCCTGCTTATTTAATTTCTATGCAGAGTACATCATGAGAAACGCTGCGCTGGAAGAAACACAAGCTGGAATCAAGATTGCAGGGAGAAATATCAATAACCTCAGATATGTAGATGACACCACCCTTATGGCAGAAAGTGAAGAAGAACTAAAGAGCCTCTTGATGAAAATGAAAGAGGAGAGTGAAAAAGTTGGCTTAAAGATCAACATTCAGAAAACTAAGATCATGGCATCTAGTCCCATTACTTCATGGGAAATAGATGGGGAAACAGTGGAAACATTATCAGACTTTATTTTTGGGGGCTCCAAAATCACTGCTGATGGTGATTGCAGCCATGAAATTAAAAGAAACTTACTCCTTGGAAGGAAGGTTTTGACCAACCTAGATAGCATATTCATAAGCAGAGATGTTACTTTGCCAACAAAGGTCCATCTAGTCAAGGCTATGGTTTTTCCAGTGGTCATGTATGGGTGCGAGAGTTGGACGGTGAAGAAAGCTGAGCGCCGAAGAATTGATGCTTTTGAACTGTTGTGTTGGAGAAGAATCTTGAGAGTCCCTTGGACTGCAAGAAGATCCAACCAGTCCGTCCTAAAGGAGATCAGTCCTGGGTGTTCATTGGAAGGACTGATGCTGAAGCTGAAACTCCAATACTTTGGCCACCTCATGCGAAGAGTTGACTCATTGGAAAAGACCCTAATGTTGGGAAGGATTGGTGGCAGGAGGAGAAGGGGACGACAGAGGATGAGATGGTTGGATGGCATCACCGACTCAATGGACATGGGTTTCGATAAACTCTGGGTGTTGGTGACGGACAGGGAGGCCTGGCTTCCTGCGATTCAGGGGGTCGCAAAGAGTCGGACACGACTGAGTGACTGAACTGAAGGTTGAACACCACTAGTGGATATATACCCTGCTGCTGCTAAGTCACTTCAATCGTGTCCGACTCTGTGCGACCCCATAGACGGCAGCCCACCAGGCTCCCCCATCCCTGAGATTCTCCAGGTAAGAATACTGGAGTGGGTTGCCATTTCCTTCTCCAATGCATGAAAGCGAAAAGTGAAAGTGAAGTCACTCAGTCGTGTCCGACTCTTAGCGACCCCATGGACTGCAGCCTACCAGGCTCCTCCGTCCATGGGATTTTATACCCTGAGAAAACCACAATTCTAAAAGATACATGTACCCCATTTTTCATTGCAACAATATTTACCATAGCCAGGACATGGAAGCAACCTAGGTATCCATTGACAGGGGAATGGATAGAGAAGTTGTGGTACATTTATACAATACAATATTACTCAGCCATAAAAAGAAAAAAATACTGAGCCAGTTAGTTATATCATGCCAAGTAGATGAACCTAGAGCTTCTTATACAGAATGAAGTAAGTCAGAAAGAGAAAAACAAACATCATATATTAATGCATGTATATGGAATCTTAAAAAAAAAAAAATGAACCTACTACAGAATGGACTTGTGGACACAGTAGTGTAAGGTGAGAGTGAGACTAATTGAGAAAGTGGCATTGACAGATATACATTATCATATATATAATAGATAGCTAGTGGGAAGTTGCTAAATAACAGAAGGAGTCCAGCCTCACACCCTGTGATGACCTAGATGGATGGGATGGGGTTAGGGAAGTGAGACTCAGAAGGGAAAGGATATACATGTTTGATATGATTGATTCACACTATTGTACTACAGAAACCAAGACAAAATTGTAAAGCAGTTTTTTATCAATTAAAAAAATAAAAGATAAAAAAGATCATTAAAAAATATGTTGAAAAGATTTTCTAATATTTGTTCATTTATCTTTTCCTTGAGTCTCAAGGTAATAGTGATTAATTGTGACATCTAGACAGATTTAAGTTTAATTTAATGTTTCACTCTTTCCTCAATGTCTGAACTTACACACCATACTTCTATTTCTTCCTCAGTGAAAGTCTAAAGTAAAGCTTTCTGGTCAGCCAGGAAATGTGGTACATTGGAAAGAAAAAGAAATGTGAGTTGATAGAGGAGCATTAGAAAAATAAATGTTCTGCCATCTTCAATGTCTAACTATCAATGTTGCCTAAATACTACCTCCCAGTCTTCTGAAAGAAAAGATCATGCAAAATCAAGTGTGTAACCTACATGTGTCAATCACATATCACTTTTGCTCATATTCTTTTGGTTAAAGATTGACTATATGAACACATCTAACTGTGAGGAAGGTGAGATGCTGTTTGTCTCTGTGGCTAGGAAGAGGATAAAACAGGTTTATTGAATAGCTGGAAGTTTCTGCCTCCTCCCTACCACATGGAGCTACACTGCAGATTGAATGACATAATATAAAGTTCAGTACTCACCATGTAGGGTTAAAACAATATTTGCTATTACTGTTAATGTCAGCATTACATCAGATGACGACGATGTGTGAAGGATTTCCTAACAGCTTTAGAAATTTTAGTGTGATACATCTCTCATACAGTTTGGGGTGAATTGTAAAAATGAAGAACTATAATTTATGTAGTAAAATACCCCATTAGAAGATGATTTTTTTGGGGGGACTTCAATATGAAGAAAACCAAGAATGTTGTGTTGGGCTGTGTTGAACATTATTTCTTTGTAAATGAATGTTGTAGAAATGAGGACTTTGGTTGATCCAACATTGACTTTCTTCATCACTGCAGCATTTCTCTGACTAGCAACGTGACGATGTAACAAATGAGAGTTTCTCATTTAATAATAAAAAAATTGTGTAATGTTTTGCAAAAAAAAAAAAAAAAACAATATTTGCTATTACTGTTAATGTCAGCATTACTATTCTGAACTTCATTTTTCATTATAGAACTTTAGGGCTGTGAAAGAGACTGTAAATTGGTTAAATATTTACTCTTTCCCAGAGAGAGTCTGAAAATTTCACTTTAACTCTCTGATAAAACTTTTGTATTTTGATGTAATCAAAAAAGAATGAATTTTGGAGTTACATTAACTACCGACTAAACTTCTACTTTCTCACTTAATATCTGTGTAACTACAGATTAACAGATAGTTATTGAATATTTACAAAGAATTCACCTTGTACTGTACTCTAAGAAGATAGATAAAATTTAAATTTTGTTGGATAAATATTAAATAGTGACAATATTTTTACATGATCCCAATTATAGTGAAAAAATTCAGACAGTGAATATGGTCAATGGGGCTATATAGTAATCTATATGGTAGAATTGTTACTGTGCTCGCCCAGAAAATAAATGATAAGGACTTAAAATGTGGCTAAAAAAAAAAAAGAAGAAAAAGAAAGAAAACACATTGGACCAAACTTTTACATGTGGAATAACAGTATCTGATTAATAATTAGAGTTTTGAGTACTGAAGAAAATTCAAAGATATTTTCAAGATTTATCACGTAAATGAGACACAATGCTACTTGAGCAGAAAACACAGAAGAAAAAGTAGAGTTAGTTTGAAAGGTAATAATTTAATTCCCAAGTGTGCAAATTTGAGTTCCCTGTATGAATTACACTGAAAATGTTAGTTATCTGGAAAGCAGAACATGTATAATTAGAGATAAAGACTTCAGAATAATTCAGTTCAGTTCAGTTGCTCAGTCATGTCCAACTCTTTGCAACCCCATGGACTTCAGCACACTGGGCTTCCCTGTCCATCACCAACTCCTGGAGCTTGCTGAAACTCATGTTCATCAAGTCATTGATGCCATCCAACCATCTCATCCTCTGTCATCCCCTTCTCCTCCTGCCTTCAATCTTTCCCAGCACCAGGGTCTTTTCCAGTTAAGTCAGTTCTTCGCATCAGGTGGCCAAAGTATTGGAGCTTCAGCTTCAGCATCAGAATAATTAACAAATATGAATTACTAGATGAAATTTAATCAGAATAAAAGCAAAGAAAGGAACTCTAGGAAATGATGAGGAGGAACTCGTTTGAGGAAAGAGAAGTGAGAGAGCAGTGATTACACAGAATCAAAGGTTTAGACACAAAAAGGAGAAAACAATCAACAAAATTCTCAGCTACATTTTTAATATATATATTTTTTTATTTTGTCACTGCTACTGCTAAGTCATTTCAGTCGTGTCTGACTCTGTGCAACCCCATAGACGGCAGCCCACCAGGCTCCACCATCCCTGGGATTCTCCAGGCAAGAACACTGGAGTGGGTTGCCATTTCCTTCTCCAATGCGTGAAAGTGAAAAGTGAAAGTGAAGTCGCTCAGTCATGTCCGACTCCTAGTGACCCCATGGACTGCAGCCTACCAGGCTCCTCCATCCATGGGATTTTCCAGGCAAGAGTACTGGAGTGGGGTGCCATTGCCTTCTCCTATTTTTTCAGATATTTGGAAATGCCAGTTTGCATGAGGACCAAGTCAACTAAAGGTCCAGATTTCAGTTCAGTTCAGTTTAGTTCAGTTGCTCAGTCATGTCTGACTCTTTGCGACCCCATAGACTGCCACACGCCAGGCCTCCCTGTCCATGTTAGTTAAGATTGTATTTAGTTAAGAAATAAAAGAAGTGAGAGAAAATGGATACTGTAACTGCAAACAAATCATTCAGAATCTTTCTTGAGGTAATGTAACAAGAAGATAGCCAGTGATTTTTATTTTTAGGATAGAGGACACCTCAATATGTTTGAAAATTGAGATGAAGGAAGTCAGTGGGAAGGAGATTTATATTATTAATAGGAAAAAAAGACAATGTGAAAAGCATAAGCTTTGAGAAGCTGAAATACTGCTTCTACTAAGAGTAGGTGAAGTTAAGAACATTCCTTGGTGAATGAAAGGTAAAATAAGGAAACCATGGTTCTCTGTTTCTCATTGAATAATAAAGAAAAAATATGTGTGGATGGTAAAGAGAGTGAATGTCAAGGTACCTATTTTACGTATACATTGATTCAAAAAGTATTCTTCGAATGCAAAGTTCTAAACACCAAAATAGGTGCTGGAAACAAAACTGGGGCTGGCAAAGCAAGGCCAAGATCCACAGAATTCCTTTCCTAAGGTATAAGTGATGAGTTTGTATGCTGAAGGTGAGAATCTTTTGAAAGTCAGAAAGGTATAAGGGTAGAATGGTGGAAAAGAATGGAGCAATAATAGAATGAGAGAACCAGAGGATTTGGACCATTCCAACTGGTCCCTTGTGAGATTAGAGGGAAACAAAAAGCCTCAGGTTGAAATGTTACATGGGAACCCATGCTGTAGGGACAAAAACATTTACCACTATATTCATGGAGGTAGATATAAGTTAAGGAATTTAAGAAATTTTCTTCAGAGTTGGAACAAATGCTGTAATTAGTTTTAATGATAATATTAGGTCACTTGGAGTCAGAAGATAACCAAAAAGGATTTTGTTGTTGTTCAGTCACTCAATGGTGTCTGACTCTTTGTGACCCCCATTGACTGCAGCAGGACAGGCTTTCCTGTCCTTCACCATCTCCCAGAGCTTGCTCAAACTCATGCTCATTGAGTTGGTGATACCACCTCATCAACCATCTCATCTTCTGTCCCCTTTTTCTTCTGCCTTCTATCTTTTCCAGCATCAGGGTCTTTTCCAATGAGTTGGCTTCTCACATCAGGTGGTCAAAGTATGAAAAGGTAAAAACAAAAAAGATATGGGGGGAAATTAGACCACATTTGAATTGAACCACCATATGGATCTTGGCCTTGCTTTGCCAGCCCCAGTTTTGTTTCCAGCACCTATTTTGGTGTTTGGAACTTCACATTCAAAGAATAACTTTTGAATCAATGAATAAGCAAAACAGGTGGTCCTTTCTATTTTCTATTTAGCATCTGGATATTAAGGTGTGATATTGCCATTAATTCCACTCCCAGTGCTGTTTTGGCCCATTGATCAGTTTTGAGCTGCAGTAGCAAGACATGTGCACAATATTGCCACCGGCATAGCGACGGAGCCATAAGTGTAGTAGAAAGGTCAAGATTTCCCTATCCATTAGTCCTTATCTTATCAGAGCTGTGATTATCAGCCCAAGGTTAGGTTTTTGTAGGCCCAAGTTCACCCAGAATATTCTGCAGGTCACACATCTCAAGGAGACTCTTGAAAATTAAGAAGTGATGTTCATATTATAAAATAAAAAAAAAAAGGAAGAAAGATAGGATGATAAGAAGGGGAAAGTAAAGGAAGCAAGGAGGATGGATGTACAATGCAATTCTTTATCTTGGTATACATGTTATTAAATTTAAAAACACTACCACACAATAATAACAACATTGTGTTAGTTTCCTAGGGCTGTTGTAATGAATTTTCACAAACCATGTGGATTAAAACAGAAAGTTAATTCTCAAATTCCTGGAGTCCAGACTTCCAAAATCTATGTGTCATCAGGGCCATGATCTTTCTGAAGGCCCTAGAAAAGTATCTTTCTTTGCCTCTTCCTAGCTTTTGGTGCTTATCTATAATTGTATAGCTATAGCATGCCAATATCTGCCTCTCTTCAGGTGACCATTTTCCTTCTCCATGACTCTATGTCTCTGTCTCCTGGTGTCCCTCCTCTTCATCTCATAAGGACACTAGTCACTGAATGCTGGACCAGCCCTGATCCAATATGACCCCATCTTAACTTGATGGCATAGACACAGATTCTATTTCCAAATAAGATCACATTCGCAGGAACCATGATATAGGACTTGGACATAGCTTTTCAGGGGACATAATTACTGCTGATACAATAAAGTTTAGTCGCTCAGTCGTGTCCGACTCTTTGTGACTCCATGAACTGTAGCCTACCAGGCTCCTCTGTCCATGGGATTTTCCAGGTAGTAGTACTGGAGTGGGTTGCCATTTCCTTCTCCAGAGTATCTTCCCAACCCAGGGATCGAACCCGGTCTCCCGCATTGTAGGTAGACGCTTTATCATCTGCGCCACGAGGGAAGTCATCAATAAACATTAACCAAAGGAAAAATTGTTCTATCTTAAAGTATTTCAAGTTCTGAAATAACTAAACTATCATTTCTTCCTAGTCTTTTCTCAATAACTTAATATTTCATCCATAAATTGAGGACAAATAGTTTCTACCTTCTCAGATTACTGTGAGGATTAAGTTTATTAAAGATGACTAGTGCTTAGAATAGGGCCTGGCTATAGTACCACTTTATAGGTCTGGGATGGGCAGCCTTGAAACACCTGCTACCCCCCACAACAATGATCCTGCCAAGCTTCACCCTGAAGAAATGAAAAGATTAGTTAAATCTCATTGTTCACACAGTATGGGAAGGAGCCAATCTATTAGAGAGACAGCACTAATTAAAGTATTTTTATCATGTTTCCCCTATTGTTTCTGCAACTTACTCTATAATTGGACAATTTACTCTATTAGACAATGACCTTGGGCATTGTGGTTGGTTTTAGCAGCCCGTTCTCGTCAATTTCTAACAGAAACAGGTGAACTCTCTTAATTGGTATGCCTGGGGAGAAATATAAACATGTCAAATGAATAAGCATCAGGTAATAGGCAGTGTTGGATGACATTCACTTTCTCCTCTGCCAACTACCTTTCAGGTAAGTTGGTAACAAAGCAGGACAACTCTTCCTTTTGTCTACAGAGGCAAGATTAGCTCATTTAGAAGGTATAATAGGGAAGGAAGACAGCATAAAATGAGCATGATAGGCCAGCAGCATCAATTCTCACCTAGCAAGTGCTATTAATAGACAAACCAAGGTTGTAGAAAACAATAGATGCCACTTTATGTTTTAGTCTCATATGTCAGTCAAAAGTCTCTTTATTCATATATAATTATTACAGAAATAAATGCACTGAATCTCTACCCAGTCATCAGCCCAGTTAATTGATGGTTATTTTGCAAAGACTCAAGTTGGAAAAACATTATTATATGCTCAAGTTAGACTATTACCTTAACCTGTGCTGTGTTTTTCTTTGTTGTTGTTTAAAAAAAAATAATGATTCATCCACTAATTTATGATGCTAAAGATCTATCTAACCAAACAGTGAATCTCAAAATTATGAATAATCCCCTTTTCTAACAAAGCTTCACTGTGTAGAAAGAATTGATCAGGGAGCTGTAATAAACAGAGTGGATTTTAGTCCCATGTCATTTGATGTGAGTTTGACAATGTGCCATATAATCCATTGATAGCAGCCAGATATTTGAATCCTTTATTTTCACACAGGATCTAGGGAGGTAGTGAGGGAAAAGGAGACAAAAGAATTAGTCCTAATATTTTAGCTAAGAAAAGAGAAGGTTGATATGTTCTATCCTGTCTTGCTCTAATAATATACACACATATATATGTATGTACATTAAAAATAATTTAAAATTTTCTAATTTTTTGTTAAGATAGCATTTTAATCAAAGACATTTAGATGAGTGTTCCTCAAACCTCTTGGCTTATTAGCAACACCTGGAGTCACTTTAAAACCTTCTCAAATCTAAACTGGACCTAGAACAATTAAGTTAGAGCTTGATAGATAGAAGTTGGGATTGCTAGTCTTCCTGGAAGTATTCTTCCTGAAGTAGCTGTGAACCACTGACTGTTATGGCTAGAGTTTCATATTTTAGGTGCTTCCTTTTGTTAGGTGCTTCATCTTCCAAATCTCTTCCTTATTATTTCCCCAGTTTGTAGAAATCACTACTCGACGTTAATGAGGTTCTTACAATGAGAAAGCACATTTGCTTCTTTATTTGCCCTTTCCTTTCCTTTGGAATTTCTAGTCTCTGGTTGTGTGGATATTAACTTCCTGACCTTTCTAAGGCACAACCACATTAGGTTAGTTCTATGATAGCATCAATAACAAAAGTGCCTATTAAGGATCCTATTTCTATGTAATTGTCTAGACAACAACAAAAATCTATTTAATGCTCTTTAGAATTCCTGATAATTTAAATATAACCATAACACATTAGCTTTAAAAAAGCTTCAGTCTATATTCACATTAGGAGCAGCTCAGGTTTTCTAATCATAACTGTACCAATTTTTCCTAAAGTATATCCCTTTTAGTTGCTTAAATAGCCCTTTAGGTGTCAGATTGCTGCTCTAAAAGTCAGATGACTGCGTATCTTTTAAGAATTGTGAGCAGTTTGGTAATATCATAAGGCCCAGAACAACTCAGCAACCTCAAACTCCAGAGAATTGTGTATTAGTCTGTTTCTAAAAGGACAATGGCCTGAGATGTAGTGTGCATTATAACTAAAATGAACTTCTACAGCAGTGTAATATCAATATTTATACATTTATTTCCATACCAAAATGGAAAAAAAAAAAAAACCTATGTTTGTAGCCAACAGCAACATGTATATTTCTCACATTATTGTTTCCAAGATGTCCCAAACAATGCTATTTTCAAGAAAGCATTCATTTGCAAATCTGGCAGGCTTTGTTATCTATTTCTAAGATATTCTTCAACCTTCAGAGCTGGAAGGCCGGTACATTTATTATGACATTATCTGTCTGATGAGTATTGTGAAAAAAAAATAAATAAATGAATATGCACATTACAATTTAAAATAAAGTAGTATAAACTTTAAAGGGATTTACTAATAGTTTAACCATCCATACTACAATACAAATTTACAATGAAGTGAAGACCACACCTATAGGTAACTTCATTTTGTGGCACTTCCCCAGATCTAAGAGTTTATTTGATTTTTCTCATGTATTACATTTTTTATATTAGAGTTATAGAATCAATTGTACAGGTGACCCCACAGACCAGTTGTTAAATTTATGAGTAGCTATTTAGGATCAACAATCATAAAGTCTATTTTATTCTATTCTGTTTCTCATTAGTGCATATGTTTTGTCATGGAGGGGTTTTTGTTTGTTATTTCAGGATTGCCTAACCCATCTGAGAGAGCAATTTAAATGGTCTATCATTGTATACACTATCAACTTCCAATCAAGGCCTTCCATGGCCAACACAACTTTGCTTCCAGGCAAAAGAAAAAAACAGCAACAACAAATGGTTACCTTTTATCATTGGTAAATTACCTGGCAGAGGTCATTCACACACTGACTAAAAGAGTGGGTGATTTCCATCTCAACTCACCACAGAAGGCAGTATTCGAACAGGATTTAGTTGTGAACACAGGAAGAAAACGCCAGCAAAAACTAAAAACTTCTGGATATTTAACTCAACTGAGTTTCTTATTATGAAGCCTGTCCTGCCTGTCAGCCAATAAATATGTATTAGATACCCACAACTTCCCCAAAGTAATTAAAAATTAAACAGATTTCTTCATCTCCTGGGCCTACAGTTCACCATAAAATCATAATCATCAAAATTCATTCTTACTCACTTGGTTCTCTGATATATTCAACTCAGTCTCATGAATATTTATAACACGCTGCTTTCTACTGTCAGAAAGTTTACAGTCTTGTATGAAGGATAACGCAAGCACATATAACTAGCTACCCAAGTAAGCCAAGTGCCATGAGACAAGCATGAATGAAGAACTATGGTTCAAAGTACAGGCAGTGATTCTCTTTACCAGAAGCCCATATGCCAAAATAACTACCAATAAGCAGAATTTTAAAATGTAATTGAGGATATGTAAATACACAGAGAATGCCTACAAGATGGTGAGATGACCTCATTTACGCCGACAATGACATAAAACATATCCTTCTTTGGGTCATAAAGGATAACTGACACCAGACTAGCCCTCCTCTAAACAATACAAAGTTGAATAGAATAGATAAGTTAAACAGTGTTTTAAGGTACGAGACTGCAGGCACCAAAGAACTGAGGGAAGGAAAACGGCTAACAGGAGTTATACTCTCGCTTCATATTTCTGTCTGGAAGCACTTTGTACACCAAGCACGAGGTACAGGGTAAGGAAGTGCAAACAGAGAAAGGTAGTCTCACTGAGTTGAGAAGACAGATAAGAGGTAGCTATACAGAAAATGAACTCCACAAATTTCCCCTTGCATCAGCATCAGAATACTTAACTATGTGAAACAGTTCATGATGACTAGAAATGTTTGATTTCTTCCTAGATGTATGGATTACATAACTATGTTAAAACTCACCAAATTCTATCCTTGAGATTGATGCATTTTACTTTCTGTAAAATATGTCTCAATTTAAAAAAAAAATACAGTGACAAGACTTGGCTCATCTTTTAATGAGAGCAATCTTGTTGCTTTGCTCAAATTTAATCTTGTAGGGACAGATGGAAGCAGGGAGAAGAGGTAAAAGCCTATTGTGGTAAGCCGATGAGAAATCACTTGACCTGGACCAAGTTGTTATCAGTGGATTGATTGTTACAGTTCCAAATATATTTTGAATCTAAAACTGTAGATTTACTAATGAATTGGAAAGGGTGAGAAACAAAAGAAAGAAGTCAAGAATGGCTCCAAGTTTTGGCCTGAGCAAATAAAACAAAGGATAAAACAAACACGTACTGATAGAGGGACGAATATAGGTGAACCACATTGAAGTGAAAAAATCAGGAATTCAGTTTTAAATGTGTTATAAATGTTGGGTGAAATCACCAGCATATAGGTAGAAAAGAAAACCATTCACGGTGATCCCTGGAATACCCTCACAATAAAAAGCCATGAAGCTGAGAAGAAGCCAGGAAAAAAAAAATAGGATGAAGAGGTGAGTGAAGCATGATAAAATTCAGGAGAATGGGATGTCCTGGTAGCTGTGTTAATTATATCTTTTGTTGTCCAGAGGTCAACTTCTCCCTATCAACTAGATCCTTAGTCTTTAGAATACATTTCAAACTCTTCTAGTAAAACAAAACAAACACCACCATCAAACCCATTCTCTACAGCTATAAACCTACTTATTTTGTTGACAAAGTCAAAGTTTTAGAAAGAGTCGTCTCTTCTTCCACTTTTTCCATTCACGCTTCAACTCTTTCCAAATGAGGTTCAATTCCTCATGCTTTGAGGAAGGATCTCACTAATATCAGCAATAAAATATCTCACTAATGTCACCAAAAGTTCTAAATCCAAATTTTAGATTTCCCCCTAGATCTGATCTTCACCTCTCCTGGAAATTTGATATCTTCCACTATAATTTTCAAGAATCACACCCTTCTGTTTTTTCCTCTCCCTTTATGCCTTCTCCTTCTTAGACATTTTAGCCTCATCTAGCCTTTGAGTGGGGCTTCCCTGGTGGCTCAGAGGTTAAAGCATCTGCCTACAATGCGGGAGACCTGGGTTCGATCCCTGGGCTGGGAAGATCCCCTGGAGAAGGAAATGGCAACCCACTCCAGTATTCTTCCCTGGAAAATTGCATGGACAGTGGAGCCTGGTGGGCTACACTCCACGGGGTAGCAAAGAGTCGGACACAACTGAGCAACTTCACTAAGCTAAGCCTTTAAGTGTTGAAATTTCTCAACACTCAGTTATGGGCTCTTTAACCAATCTTTAAATTTAATCCTTAAGCAATCTCTTTAGTGACAGATGGCATAACAGAAGATTAAAAATATGAATGTATTTTCTAACTTGCCTGGGTTCAAATCTTAGCTCTGACATTTACTAGCTTTGCAATTATTAAAAGACCTTAACTTCTTTTTGTCTCAGTTTTCCCATTTATTTTAAACAGGAAAATTTTCAGTGCTCTTGCCTGGAAAATTCCATGGGCAGAGGAGCAGAGTCCAACACAAATGAGTGACTGAACATACACACACATAAATGTACTTATCTCACAGACATAATGATGTCACTAGGGTAAAATAAGTCCATATTTGTAAGCCACTAATACAAATAAGCCTTACTTTAACTACCCTATGTAAGCAGGTAGTTCCTATTTGTTTTTCAGGGGCCTAGACTTTCTCTCTAAATTATAAACCTACATATACAAGTTTTACTTTTTAATTGTGATTTCGATTTCTCAAAGGTATCTCAAACTCAATATGATCAAAACAGAATTTATGATCTATTCCCCAAAGCCTGTGTTCTTTCAGGTTTCCCCATTCCAGAGAATGACATTACAGCTCAGAAAACTAGGCAATAATCTTAATGTTATCCTTTCCCTCACCACAACCTTCATATTTGTATTCAGTGCTTCCTCATGTATTGATTATAGTATTCACATATTACTTGCATCTATCTCCTTTTCAAAAAGTTTTGCACCCACTAGCCTATTCTATTCTACCTTTGTATCTACTTTCATTTCCTAAAAAACATTTTTTTTCAGTCTTAAAAAATCCTTAATTAAGATTTAAAAAGCAGAAATTAGAGTTAAACAAAGAACAAACCCATAAATATTCTCTTATTAAAAATCACCTGAACTCCTCAGCAATTCCCAGACTCTCCCTTCTACAAATTATCAGGAAATATATGAGCTGGAGCCCAACATTCAAGGGCTAATAGAATGATTTTCTTTTGTCTGACAAATATCTAGAAACAATTCAAGACCCAACTACCTTTACCATTCCCCAGGCCAGAATATTGAAACAAACCCAATAACTTCTTATTTTGAGACTATGCATCTATTGTTTCTTCAATTCTCCTTGCTACAGCCAGAACAATTTTCAGTTTATGTTCCCCAAGCTCAGCATAAAAGACTTCCTTAATTGAAAGTGATTCAGGGAAAAGATCCAAATTCCTAACATTGCTTATCAAGCCCCCATGGCTGATTTCTTCATGGTCTTATCACTACGAATATCTTAATTTTTAGTACATCTTTTCCTTTCAGTAAGTTCTTTTGAAAAACACAAGCTTCCTTCTGCAACAGAGGATTTGCTCAGGCTCTTTTCTCCTTATTCCGCTTATTTAATTCTTACTCTGCACTCAGAGTTCAGTTCAGTAATCATTTCTTAAAGATTTTCCTGTCTCCAGGTGTGGTAAAATCTGTTAATTCACCCAGATTTATCAATATATGCTTTTTCTTACTCTATGTATCATGAGATAATTTTACATTTTTGAATAATAACTTGATTAATGAAAAATTCCATGAGTATAAAAATAGTGTCTAGATTTGCTTATCATTGCAAGCCCAGTATTGTTAAAATTGATCCCTGAACTGTAGGTGGGGTAGGGGCACTGATCCTCCGCATAGTCAAAAATCTGTGCATAAATTTTTAACTCCCAGAAATTTGATTACTGATAGCCTACCTTTGACCAAATTTTACAGGTAACATAAATAGTTGATCTGAGCGCCGAAGAATTGATGCTTTTGAACTGTGGTGTTGGAGAAGACTCTTGAGAGTCCCTTAGACTGCAAGGAGATCTAATCAATCCATCCTAAAGGACATCAGTCCTGGGTGTTCATTGGAAGGACTGATGTTGAAGCTGAAACTCCAATACTTTGGCCACCTCATGCAAAGAGTTGATTCATTGGAAAAGACCCTAATGCTGGGTAGGATTGGGGGCAGGAGGAGAAGGGGATGGCAGAGGATGAGATGGTTGGATGGCATCACTGACTCAATGGACATGGGTTTGGGTAAACTCTGGGAGTTGGTGATGGACAGGGAGGCCTGGAGTGCTGCAATTCATGGGGTCGCAAAGAGTTGGACACGACTGAGCGACTGAACTGAACTGAAATGAACACATACTTTGTATGTTATATATCTGTTATTTTACAAGAAAGTAAACTAAATGAAATGACAACCCACTCCAGTATTCTTGCCTGGAAAATCCCATGAACAGACAAACCTGGTGGGCTACAGTCCATGGAGTCAGAGTCAGACACAACTGAAGCAACTTAGCATACACACATTCATGATGATATTTACTACTTATTAAGTGGAAGTGGATCATCATAAAAGTCTTCATCCTCATTATTTTTGCCTTGAATAGACCAAGGAGGAGAAAAAGGAGGAGTTGGTCTTGCTGTATCAGGGGTGGCAGAGGCAGAGAAGGTGGAAGAAAGGGGGAGACAAGAGAGATAGGCATATTTGGTGTCCCTGGTAGCTCAGCTGATAAATAATCTGCCTGCAATGTAGGAGACCTGGGTTTGATCCCTGGGTTGGGAAGATCCCCTGGAGAAGGGAACAACTAGCCAGACCAGGATTCTGGCCTGGAGAATTCCATGGACTGTTTAGTCCATGGTGTCATAAAGAGCTGGACATGACTGAGTGACTTTCACTTTACAGAAATATATCATAATTTCTGTCTGACAGTTTTACTTTTTCATTTCTTTAAAAATGTTCCTAAAGGGTACCAATCTGCCTTCCACCACTTGCTTTTGTTTCACTGCCAGTATCATAGAAGGCTCCATTTCACAAAAGAAGTCAAAATCAGTCTTCAATAACTGGAACCCTTCTGTCAGATTGTCTAATGTTGGCTTGATTTCTGGTGCTGCTTCTTCAACATCCTCATCATCTGGCACTGGTTCAGAAACACTCAACTTCATCAAATCATCTTCTGTTAACTCCTCTGGTGTAGTGTCTGTTAACTCTTGATTTTCTCCAAGATTCACATTCTGAAACCCTTTACTCCCCACCTTTCTGCCATATCCACCGTCTCTTTCATGATTTCCTTGATTAGCTCTGTTGTGAATCCTATGAAGTCATGTACAACCTCTGGACACAGTTTCTCCAGTTCAGTTCAGTTCAATTCAGTCGCTCAGTCGTGTCTGACTCTTTGCGACCCCATGAACCGCAGCACGCCAGGCCTCCCTGTCCATCACCAACTCCCGGAGTCTACCCAAACCCTTGTCCATTGAGTCGTTGATACCATCCAACCATTCCATCCTCTGTGGTCCCCTTCTCCTCCTGCCCCCAATCCTTCCCAGCATTAGGGTCTTTTCCAATGAATCAACTCTTCCCATGAGGTGGCCAAAGTATTGGAATTTCAGCCTCAACATCAATCCTTCCAATGAACAGCCAGGACTGATGTCCTTTAGGATGGACTGGTTGGATCTCCTTGCAGTCCAAGGGACTCTCAAGAGTCTTGTCCAACACCACAGTTCAAAAGCATCAATTCTGCGGCGCTCAGCTTTCTTCACCGTCCAACTCTCACATCCATACATGACTACTGGAAAAACCATAGCTTTGACTAGATGGACCTTTGTTGGCAAAGTAATGTCTCTGCTTTTAAATATGCTATCTAGGTTGGTCATAATCTTCCTTCCAAGGAGTAAGTGTCTTTTAATTTCATGGCTGCAATCACCATCAGCAGTGATTTTGGAGCCCCAAAAAATAAAGTCTGACACTGTTTCCACTGTTTCCCCATCTATTTGCCATGAAGTGATGGGACTAGATGCCATGATCTTAGTTTTCTGAATGTTGAGCTTTAAGCCAACTTTTTCACTCTCCTCTTTTACTTTGTTGCAGATTTGATGGATTTCACATTTTTTTTTTTTATAACAATGATGGCATCTTCAATAGTATAATCCTTCCAGATTCCCGTGATTTTCTCTATCAAGGTTCTCTTTCATAGCTTGACAATCCTTTCTGTGGAGTAAAGTGTGTAATGAGCCTCAGAGGTATTTATGACCCCTTGATCTAGAGTCTGAAATTAGACATGTTGCTTTCAGGGCCATGTAGACCACTTTGATGCCTTTGTTATTAAAATTCATGAGGTTCTGGGTGGCCAGGGGCATTGTCCATTATCAAAAGAATCTTAAAAGGCAGTCTGTTACTGATAAGCTTCTTCTTGACTTCTGGGAAAGGATCAATGGAAACAATCCACAAAAAGGTTCTTGTTGTCCAGGTCTTCTTGCTGTACAACTGAAGGGCTGGCAGCCAGTGTTTATTTTTTCTCTTTGAGGCTTGGGAATTAACAGCTTTGTAGATAAGGACAGTCAAGATCATAAATCTGACTGTATTTGCACAAGACATTGAGTTGGCCTAACCCATTCTGCATTAACTCGTGGTGCTCACTTCTCTTCCTTACTAATAAATATCCTCTGTGGCATTTTTTTTTTTTTTTTCAGAACAGGGCACTTTTGTCTGCATTAAAATCTTGTTCAGTCAAATATCTTTTCTCCTCAATGATTCTCTTCATGGTACTTGGGAACTCATCTGTTCCCTCTTGGTTGTCAAAAGCTGCTTCTCCTCTTATCATGACATTTTTAAGATAAACTTCTTCCTAATATTATCAAACCATCCTTTGCTGGCATTCATTTCTCCAGCTTTAGACCCTTCACTTCCTTTTAATTTTAGTTGTCATATAATATAAGGACTGTGTGTGTGTGTGCAGCTCAGTCATGTCCAATTCTTTGCAACCCCATGGACTGTATGGACTGTAGCCCACCGGGCTCCTCTGTTTATAGAATTTTCCAGGCAAGAATTAGTGGAGTGGGTTGCCATTTCCTTCTCCAGAGGATCTTCCCAACTCAGAGATCAAACTTGCATCTCTTGCTTCTCTGGCATTGGCAGGCAGGTTCTTTACATTGGCACCACCTGGGAAGCCTATATAAAGACTTTATTTTTTCTCAAATCATATTAGAGTCTATATTGTATGACTTTCTTAAAACAAGCCTAAGCCCACATAAAAGCTACATTTTCAATGTAAGATAATAAGGTATATCACCAGAAGCTCAAGGTTTCTGTGCCTATCAGTAGAGCTCCACTGATGGCTTCACAAATTCCCTTTTCTTTTTTACAGTCATACTTACACTGGATTCATTTATCTTGAGATGGCTGGCAATCACAGCTGCAGACCTCAATTTCTGGTATGTATCAAATAACTCAACTTTTTCTTGTAATGTTACAATGTTACTTTTCTTGTAACATCTGTATCTTGGGAGCACTTGCAGTATCACTGGTGGCATTCTGGATGGATCCCATGGTGTTATTCAAGGTTTATAGTTTTGCATTAAACACAATACAAATATGAAAGAAAAAGAAGAGGTCACTTTTTACCACAATACACAATTTACTGGAGAGACAAACAACTCACACAGAGATGACTAGTGTCACATGGAGTTTTAAGAGGATACTTGTGACCCTTCAACTCAACACAATAGGAACAGAAAATGGCTATGAAATTATTATAGTAGGTACAGCATATACTACAGTTAATTTTATGCAGTTATGACTTACTATTGCATATTTATGTTTGTTCATATTTCTCTTTACTTAGAATGAAGTCATTATAGTCTGTGTTTGTGTAGGTGAGTTTTGATAAATTATTATTATTATTATTATTTTTGCCTGCATTCTATAGCATGTTGGATCTTAGTTCCCTGACCAGTGATCAAACCCATGCTCCCTCCAGTCAAAATGCAGAGTTGTAACCACATCATCTCCAAGGATGTTCCAAATTTTAACTATTTATAATAGATTTGTGTAATTTTACGGTAGCAAATGACAAAAAAAGACTAGCATATACATATTTTTATGCATTCATGGCATAACTAATCTTTTCTAAATTTTCTTTTATACTTCTAGGCTACATAGTTCATCTGTAAGTTCTTTTAAATTACCTCAAATCTCTAAAAAAAAATTTCTAACATACTTACTGAAAAACATCCACATATAAGTGGGCCCATGTATTTCAAACCTATGTTGTTCAAGGATCAACTGTAGTACGAAAATGTGTGCTGTGCTAAGTAGATTCAGTAATGTCCGACTATGTGTGACCCTACGGACTGTAGCCCACCAGGTTCCTCTGTCCATGGGATTCTCCAGGCAAGAGTACTGGAGTGGATTGCCATTCCCTTCTCCAGGGGATCTTCCCAACCCAGGATCTAACTGGTGTCTCTTATGTCTAACCTGCATTGGCAGGTGAGTTCTGTCGACTAAAAAAAGATATACAACTTGAGAGTTGTGAGTTAAGTTTTATTGGAGGCAAAATGAGGACTGCAGGCCAGGAGGCAGCATCTCAGATATCTCTGAGAGACTGCTCCAAAGCGGCAATGGGGGAAAGTTGATATATAAGGTTTTGGTGAAGAGGGAGTTCAATACCATGAAACACTAATTTACAAAAGGTTTTTTGCTAGTCATGAGGGTCTGATGTCACCATGAAGGGATTTAATGCTTCTCTAGATATGAGGAGATGCAAGGATTGAGATCAGAAAATCTGTTCCTAAAAACATCCAACTATCTAAAGACCTGTCCCACTAGATTCCCTGGAGCACAGACCGTCTCACTCCACCCTGAACTCCCTCAGGGATTGTTGAAGGTCAACAGTTATAGCAGCATGGGGTTCAATCTCCATAGAGGCAGATGGCAAATGCCTTTGTTGTTCAGGCATTGGCAATGCTCTTGGTAAGTGCCAATTTGTAGTTGACAGTTCTTTACCACCCGGGACAAGTATGAAAATAGCCAATGCATATTTACTGAATGCATAATGGCTCTGCCATACTTACTAGTAGGAAAAACAATAAAAAAAAATTCCAAAAACATGTGAAAAAAATAAAGCAACTAAGTATAATGAACCATCAGCCCAAGCATAGAGTTAAAATATGTGTCCAGTCATAGGCCATGGAGCATTATGGAAGAACAACAAACATCATCGTTGCAGAAAACAAGTATTATTTCAGATGCCGTCTTGGGAAAGGCAAAGAGCAGAGCTGTATGTTTGATCATCTAAAGATGTGAAACATGGTGCCTGCAATCTTTTCTTTATAAGAACCAAAAAATCATATTAACTCATGAAAGATTAGGACGAGAAAAATCAGCCAGACATCAGGACCAGTCACATAGGAGCCAATTAAGAACACATGATGGAATATGTCCAGGCTTTAGACTGTTTCACTCCAGTGAGCAGCCTGATATGCAGACACCTGTGGGATGTTAAATATTTTTCCTACAGACTCTACATATGGGCAAGGAGCTTAACAGGAAGCAGACAACAGGAGGTGGGGCAGTCCTTTATCTGTCTCAGAGATGATAATGTCTCTCCCAGCATGGAGCTGATTAGATGGAGATGCTGAGCAGGAGAAAATATGGTAAATTAGGTAGCATGCCACCTCTCTGCTGAGTCAGCAATTCCACTTCTGACTCCATTTCGTAGTTAAAAGGGCACAAAATAGACAGAGTTGATAGTAGGTCAAATTTATGGAATACCAATTCTTTCTTCACTCTAAATATCATCCTTGTTAAATGACTGGTAAATCTGAAATGTCTAGTATAGGGCTAATGAGTAAATATTTTTATAGAAACATTTAAACTAATTTTCAAAACTTTCAAAAATAATGCTGTCTAGATGAGTAAGAAGATGGTTAACTATCACAGATTAGCTTATTTAATGTTAATAAATAAGACAACAGGTCCAAAACAAACTTACTTAGGCTAAGTCCTGGTCACCAAGCAGAGATTTAACTATAGTTTTGCTTCTCTGATAGCTCAGTTGGTAAAGAATCCACCTGCAATGCAGGAGACCTCACTTCAATTCCTGGGTTGGGAAGATCTGCTGGAGAAGGGGTAGGCTGCCCACTCCTGTCTTCTTGAGCTTCCCTGGTGGCTTAGCTGGTAAAGAATCCACCCAATGTGGGAGACCTGGGTTTGATCCCTGGGTTAGGAAGATCCCCTGAAAAAGGGAAAGGCTACCCACTCCAGTATTCTGGCCTAGAGAATTCCATGGACTATATGTCCATGGGTCGCAAAGAGTCGGACAGGACTGAGCGACTTTCACTTTCACTTTCTTTGGCTCCCCCAGAAATGGGATCTTAAACCAGTCAATCAGGATTTCCTGATTAGCACTAGTTAGGTAAAATGCTTGATAAACCCCTACTGTCTCCTAAAGGAAAGTAACCTTGCTATAACAAATCCCCTTCATTGCCTAGTATAGCTCCTTTATTCCCATTTCCTTCTGCTTGTAAAGCCTTTCATTTTGTACAATTCCTCATAGCTCACTTTTATTTACTAGACTGGACAATGCCTGATTCAAATCAATTCTTGCTTAAATAATCTCAACATTTTAATATGCCTCGGTTCATCTTTTAACAATAATGAAGGCCATTTGATTGCATGAGTCCCTGAGAATGGTATTTGAACTTCGGTGGTAGGCATATGGAGAAAATACTTAACACTAGAATCATACTGCTTTACCATATAAAGTCAAAGCAAAGAGAGATATAGTGAGTTAAAGACATCTTGCATAGAGAACAAGTGAGGTTTAGTTACAATTAATCAACTAGACACATTTCTTAATAATCATAGGAAATGGTAAAGTAACTACCATGGATCACCTTGTTCATACTGAACTTTCCCAAATGGAGACTTCTACTCATGTTGTTTACTTATTAAGTCTGAGCTGCTGGAAGAAACCCTATTGTTTCCATGATTTTTTCTCACTGCCAGATTACTCTGGGTCCATCTGAAGTTCCTTGTGCTCCGGAAATAATCCATTTGATACAATTGGTTCTCAGAATCTCTCGGCTGAATGATTATAATCCACCTACATATTTTTCCTAAATTGAAATTAGGGTTTTATCTCTGCTAAGCAGTCTCTATAATCTTCGCTTCAAGAAAAATGATTTCCCAGAAATCCTCATTTGTCATCTACCTCAATCAGGTGCAGCTGTGCCCCTTTGCTCACAAATTAAAGGATCTGCCTCAATGCTTTGTTATAGTGCTTCCACATAGGACTTCCTGTTACACATGTTGGTATATGCCATTTGAGTTCATGTTTATAGCTTTTACAGTGTGGTATAAGGCGGCTCAACATTCTGTTCTTGTGTGATCTTGTGTATTTCATGTGTCTAAGTGAGACCTTTGTGACCATTCATGATTCAGGAACAGACTGTCCCCTAATGAATAGGATGGAACTGGAACACATCTGTTCACATTCACTGACAGATTAGTTTGACAAATACCCATTAGATCAGCCAACAGCTTGCTCAGTTACTCCTATTTACTTTAATTTATTTAGCAAAAGACCCTGATCTATCAAGTTAAATGCCTTGATCATTCATCAGTTCACAGATAGTGAAGTGTCCCAGACTACAACCAGATTATCAATCTGTGAAAGGTGAACATTTGGGTAACTCATTTAACTGAGCAAGGTCTAAAGGCTCTAATATTTTAAGTTATTGGAGGCCATGGCTGAGCTATAATCTTCTCCTTGTCAAATATTGCAAACTTATAAGCAGGCATTTATTTCCATGCACTAACTGAGCTCTAAACAAATGTATTTTCCCCTGCAGTTCATTCCTGATTAGATATTTTTCAGATCTTCACTCTGTTATTACATTGAATATACTTTGGTTTGTGCATGGAAATTATATTGTTTTGACAGCTCTATTACTTTCCTGGTTAGCTCCCAGCAATTTATCTTACAGTACATGAGGAATTTATTTTTTTAATTGGCTCTGCTCTCCTTTATGAAGGCATTTATGAGTTACTATTGCAGCTCAACATTTTAATGTTTTCCACCAGTTTGGGTATCTTACAAACAGTAGTGTTTCTGAAGGGCCTCTCAAGAGTTTTGAAACAGGATTAAAAAGAAAAAGCTAACAAATGTAGCTGTACCTTTAATAGTTGCCTTTCTATCAACCTTAACTATACATACAGGATACAGTGATATTTGCGCTCAAAGGTAAAAACAAAACACAAAAATTCTAACCAGAAATAAGACATTTTAAATCCCTTTTGATTTTGTTAGAAACTGACAAAAGAGTTGTTATTAAAGAAGCAGAATGTTAGTTTTCTGTTGCTGATATTACCACAAGAGCCTGCACAACTGGTTGTTTGCTTAGCACATAAGACCAAAGCTTAACAATCCAGCACTTAACTTTTATCTCAGAATGCTTAACTCAGGTAACTGGAAATGAACTAGCTTTTGACCATTGAACCAAAATTTAAAAGTTATTACTAAATAATTACACAGATAGGGTTGTTTTTAGGCCTTAGTTTTCAAGGATCTTAACACAGATGTGTAGCTTTGTCAATTAAAGCATGTATTTTTTAATCTAAATCCATATAATAAGAATCTGTGAAATGTTTTGCAATTATTATATAGGTAATTCAAGCATTTATTTATTAACTACCATTTTGTTTCAAAATAGCTTAAAGTGAAAGTGTTAGGCACTCATTCCTGTCTGACCCTTTGTGACCCCACGCCCTGTAGCTCACCAAGCACCTCTGTCCATGGGATTCTCCAGGCAAGAATATGGGAGTGGGTAGCCATTCCCTTCTCCATTGGATCTTCCTGACCCAGAGATTCAACCTGGATCTCCTGCACTCCACACAGATTCTTTACCATCTTAGCCACCAGAGGTAAACCAAATAGGTACCCTGTTAGATTTGGATACAAGTTAGTAATACATATAATTTCATCCCCAAATTCTTGCAACACAGGCAAATGCAATGTGCTAGACATGTATATATTTACTCATTCAGCAAATATATAATAAGTACTTTCTAAGTGCAAAAATACTGTGCTAGGAATTTTATAAAATTCAAAGATGACTTTAATATCTTCAGCATTGTCTATTTACATGTACATTAAAAATGCAATATGTAGTAGAAAACTATAAACAAGTCACTGATGGTTTTAAGTACTGATGGTTTTTAAGTAAGTAAGTAAGATGGTTTTAAGTAAGTACTTTGAAATCTCACTGGAAAGAAAGAAAGAGAACTTCCAAAAAGTAGCTGTTGAAATTAGATCTGAGGAATGAGGAGAAAGGCAATTCATGAGGAAGAAATAGCCTGATAAATAGACACATTGTATATGACCTCTATTTTATAACCAGGTGGCCACAAAGAAGCTGAAGAATAAAATATATCAATGTATGGCAGTATGAGGTACAAAGTAACTCTCACTATTTATACATTAGAATCACAAGCCTTGAACTCAATCTCAGATCAAATAAAGCAGATTCCTTGGTGATGAGATCTGGGTTAGGCATCTTCTTAAAAAACTTACCTTGGTGATCCAATATAAAAGCATTAGTTGATCCAATGTTCAATCCATGCAGTCACCAAGTACATCCATGGTAGCAGACAGCATCAACTGGCCATGAAATGAAGTAACTACAGGTCCATACATATAAGGGTATTCTTCCCATTGAATCTTGTTGGACTCACAATAGTCACCCTTGTCTCTGGAAATTTAACTTTGCTCTTGAAACAACTCATCTTCTTTCCTTTACTGCTGTTATATGGTTAAACTTTATTTTTCCCTCATGTACTAAAAACTTTATCCCCAAGATAATGACCATCTTCATCCTTGATACTACCATAATTCTAACAAATGCCAGGACAGCTTTGCTGCTAAATTCCTTGAGTTGTTGTTGTTGTTGTTTTGTTTTTTAAATCTCCAGTCCCCTTTTCCTGCATTTGGTCTGATGGTCACCTCTTGAACTTTGCCATCACCACTTGCTGTTCCTCTAGAGCCATTAATTCAATAATTCTAGTTTCTGGTAAAAACCTTCTGGAATTTCTGCCCACTTTGTCAAGTTCATCTGCAATAATTCTTTAAATTCATCACTCCATAAATCCAGTAATGCTTCCATTTTCAGCTACCCATCATCTCATTTCTACTTTTACTACAACTCCAACTAAGGTATCATGATACATCATTACAATTCAGTTCAGTTCAGTCGCTCAGTCGTGTCCGACTATTTGCAACCCCGTGAATTGCAGCACGCCAGGCCTCTCTGTCCATCATCAACTCCCGGAGTCTACCCAAACCCATGTCCATCGAGTAAGCGATGCCATCCAACCATCTCATCCTCTGTCATCCCCTTCTCCTCTTGCCCCCAATCCTACCCAGCATTAGGGTCTTTTCCAATGAGTCAACCCTTCACATGAGGTGCCCAAAGTATTGGAGTTTCAGCTTCAACATCATACCTTCCAGTGAACACCCAGGATTGATCTCTTTTAGGATGGACTGATTGTATCTCCTTGCTGTCCAAGGGACTCTCAAGAGTCTTCTCCAACACCACAGTTCAAAAGCATCAATTCTGCGGCACTCAGCTTTCTTCACTGTCCAACTCTCACATCCATACATGACCACTGGAAAAACCATAGCCTTGACTAGATGGACTTTTGTTGGCAAAGTAATGTCTCTGCTTTTAAATATGCTATCTAGGTTGGTCATAACCCTCCTTCCAAGGAGTAAGCGTCTTTTAATTTCATGGCTGCAATCACCATCAGCAGTGATTTTGGAGCCCCCCAAAATAAAGTCTGACACTGTTTCCACTGTTTCCCCATCTATTTGCCATGAAGTGATGGGACCAGATGCCATGATCTTAGTTTTCTGAACGTTGAGCTTTAAGCCAACTTTTTCACTCTCCTCTTTCATTTTCATCAAGAGGCTCTTTAGTTCTTCTTCACTTTCTGCCATAAGGGTGGTGACATCTGCATATCTGAGGTTATTAATATTTCTCCCGGCAGTCTTGATTCCAGCTTGTGTTTCTTCCAGCCCAGCGTTTCTCATGATGTACTCTGCATATAAGTTATATATATATATCAGTCCTTCATATAAGAAGGACTAATGTTGAAGCTGAAACTCCAATACTTTGGCCACCTCATGAGAAGAGTTGACTAATTGGAAAAGACCCTAATGCTAGGTAGGATTGGGGGCAAGAGGAGAAGGGGATGACAGAGGATGAGATGGTTGGATGACATCGCTTACTCGATGGACATGGGTTTGGGTAGACTCTGGGAGTTGGTGATGGACAGAGAGGCCTGGCGTGCTGCAATTCATGGGGTGGCAATGAGTCGGACACGACTGAGTGACTGAACTGAACTGAGTAGAATACATATGTTTAATTTGTCTCATTACTGCTTTGGCACTGTCAAAAACTTTTGGCCAGACATTATCAGGAGTTGCACAGTTCTGGGGTGTGATTCATCAACATGGAGCTCAGTTCAGTTCAGTTCAGTTGATCAGTCGTGTCTGACTCTTTGTGATTCAATGGGCTGCAGCACTCCAGGCTTCCCTGTCCATCACCAACTCCTGGAGCCTACTGGCAGGAATTTAAATGAAAGATGATTAGGACCAAAGATTTCTAAGTAGCATCAGGGAGCTTGCTACTATTTCTCTCTTCATGGAGACAGTGTAATTATTGCTATGAAACATATTTTGAAGCTGTATTTGCATATCAAACATAATTTTATCACTTATGCTCTTTTGAGAAGGCTTCCCTGCAAGGTCATAGCCTTGGCAGAGCCAACGAGTCTCTAGAACAAGATCCAGATCCTTAACATCTGCCACCTTTCCTTAAGCAGTCATCTTCATTAAGGTCGCTGTATTCCACACCACAACCCTCACTGCTACTGCTGTGCTCTTTGTTGCTCCTTGATTTTTTTATTGTGTTTCCTTAACTTGAAAATCCCTTGGTTCTCAACCATATTGTATGATTATTTAAATTTAACACTAATCATATTATAATTTAATTAATAACTATTCATAGCCTGTCTCCTCCCTGGAATATGTGTTATACTTCTCTATCTAGTGCTTCACCTTCAGTTGCAACATGAAAGAATCCTTGTTATAGTAGAGTATCTCAAAATGGGTTTACCTTCATTTTATATGAACACTTTCTAAGTTAGCCTGGACCCTCATATTTATATAATGTTCCTGTGAAAAATAGGGTATAAAGCTGTCTGCTATTCTGCAGGGCCTATGATTCCTAGTTAGCTATTCCCCTAGGAAAATGTAATAATTATTAATTATTAATAATGGTGCCCAGAGAGCCTGATTCTCAGTATAAACTTTGGTATGCACATCTTCCATAATTACGTCTAATCATCCACTTAAGTAAATAGTAAAACCATAAAAACATGAACTTTTATTTCCTTAGAGTCCTATGGAATAGAATATCTCCAGATTAATTCTTGGTCTTTCACATTGCAACTATCACCTTGCTCCTTTTCAGAATCAACCTCATCTATTTAGGCTTTATCATTATGGTAATTTGAAAATTTTCCTCCCCAAAATATCCACATCAAATCCCTGAAATTTCTGAATGTTACTTTACTTGAAAGAAGAGTCTTTGCAGATGTGATTAAGTAAAGAATTTTGAGATAAAGTAATCTTTCATAATGCAGATAGGGCTTAAATCCAATGACAAGTGCCATAAATGAGAAAGGCAAAGGAAGATTTAGACAGAAGAGGAGAAGAACAAAGAGGAGAAAGTACAAAGAGTAGAAGATGTGAGGAACAAAAAAAAGAAAAAAAGGCAAGACTGGAGTAATCAGCTAAAAGGAATGCCGACAGACACCAGAAGCCTGAAGAGGCAAGGAGTGGAATCTCCCCTGAAGCCTCTGAAGGGACATGGACTTGCCAGTTCCTTTAAATTTAACATTTGGCCTGCAGAACTATGAAGGAATAGAGTTTTGTTGTGTTTGAGTGATAATATCTGTGATAACTTATTACAGCAGCCATGGGAAACTTATACACTGCTGAAAGATACAACCCACGCCCTACTAATCCACATACATTGCCATTGACACTTTCCTGTTTTGTTCTTCAACACAGCACTAATCGTATCCAAAAATACCATTTATATGACTCATTTATTTTGCTCATCTTCTTTCAAGTTAGAATGTAATCATGTTGTCGGTAAGCATTTTCCTTAAGGAGCTTCAAGGGTTAAATAATAATAAAGCCAAATGTACCAAAAGACATACTATATTCCCAAGTAATAAAAGTAAAACATAATTATTATATTTGGTTTGCTGTGATTTAAAAGTGAGGTACTACACATTCATTTTTAGCCCTAATCCTATCAGAATTCCATCTTTAAAATAACATAATGTCAGTAAGGAAAAAGAAAATGGAATAAAAGGGAGATTGTTCATTTGGTTAGAGGAGTAGCTAGTTATATAGGAGAACAGAATCTAAAAGTGGTATTTAGAATCCATAAGGTAGTCAATTTATCATTGTCAAAATTGATACTTGCATGTAACAAAAAGGAGCATAAGTTCTCCCTGCTTTTAACTGGGAAACATTTCCAAATGAATCAAAATACCATACAATATATCAGTGAGTATATTATACAACATTAAAGACAGCAGGTTTGAAGGAATTTTATTGATCAATAATAGAAATATACTCTATTTCTAGAAACCATTAAATTAAATAATATAAAATATTTGCAATGTAAAATAAAGACATTTAGAAGAATACTTGGCATACCAAAGTTTTATGCATCAATCTGAAAAAGGTCTTATTAATGCTCACAACTAGAGATATAATTGATGAAAGTGAGAGAGGAGAGTGAAAAAGTTGGCTTAAAGCTCAACATTCAGAAAATTAAGATCATGGCATCTGGTCCCATCACTTCATGGCAAATAGATGGGGAAACAGTGGAAACAGTGTCAGACTTTAGTTTTCTGGGCTCCAAAATCACTGCAGATTGTGATTGCAGCCATGAAATTAAAAGACGTTTACTCCTTGGAAGGTAAGTTATGACCAACCTAGATAGCATATTAAAAAGCAGAGACATTACTTTGCCAACAAAGATCCCTCTAGTCAAGGCTATGGTTTTTCCGGTGGTCGTGTATGGATGTGAGAGTTGGATGGTGAAGAAAGCTGAGCAGCGAAGAATTGATGCTTTTGAGCTTTGGTGTTGGAGAAGACTCTTGAGGGTCCTTTGGACAGCAAGGAGATCCAACCAGTCCATCCTAAAGATCAATCCTGGGTGTTCATTGGAAGGACTGATGTTGAAGCTGAAACTCCAATACTTTGGCCACCTCATGTGAAGAGCTGACTCATTGGAAAAGACCCGAATGCTGGGAAGAATTGGGGGCAGGAGGAGAACAGAATGACAGAGGATGAGATGGCTGGATGGCATCTCCGACTCGATGGACATGAGTTTGGGTAAACTCTGGGAGTTGGTGATGGACAGGGAGGCGTGCTGCCATTCATGGGGTTGCAAAGAGTCAGACACGACTCAGCAACTGAACTGAACTGACTGAGAGATACAATGTAAAACATTTTTTCCAGTTAATCAAATAAATTTAATTTATTTGACATTGGAAATAAAAGCAGGAGAATTTAAGAAATGGCAGCAGGGTATATATATTGGAGAATAATATCAATAGCTAAAAGTAGTTTTTCATTGTTTACTTTATAGTAACATAAACATATCAGCTATACAAGAGAACCAATTAAAACATAAAATATAGTATTCTATAATTTGTTTTTCTGTTTGTTCAAAAATAAGTGTAATGTTCAATATTATATTTAAATTATCAATTATATATTTATTTATGTTATAAATAAATATAAGTTATATAAATTATATAATTTGTAAAATATAATTTATATTTAAATTATCAATAAAATATAAATATTTAAAAATAGAATCTCTCTACACATACACACACATTCATCTGCAGTTAAATAACATTCAAAACACTGCTTTACAAAATGTGTATGTCTGCAACCAAAACAAAGTCAAGATTAAGATTTTAATTTAAATGGAAAATATGTAAATGAAATATTAAAACAAACTTACAGCACAGATAAAATTCATTAAAAATAATTTGATAAAACACTTTTCCCCAAAGACAAAAGAATAAGAGCATCTATTTATTTCACTCATTATTAACTCTAGAAACTTTTGAAACTTTAAGTAGGAGTAAGTATGAAGTATAATAATATACATACACACATATTCCTTTCCATCTGATAATAAGGTCACTTGAAAGATTTTTGTTATTTTAATACATTTCTGACTTTAGAGTTTTAAATCTAGGACAGTTGAATAGAAAGTAATATAATATCATCTGCTACTTTTAAAGAATAATAATGTAAATGGAATTCTTGGTAAACTCCAAATTATCATGTTAAAATCCAACTTCAGTCTTATCTTTTATTACAAAGGAAATGTAGATTTATATTTCAAGATTCACTAAAGCCAGCAGACTATTTTTAGACTTTCTAATCAAAACTGATACATTGATAAAACACATCCCGTCACAAAATGAGTTAATGCTACAACTTCTCCAATTTCAGATATTTGATTTCATGAATATGTATGATTCATCAAAACTTCAAAATGTACATTTCAAGGCATTTACCTGAACCTCTACAGGAATTGATGACAAAAGGATATACAATAATACTGATCTTTCTTGAGACATTTGAATCTATTATAACATGGTAACAGTTCAGGGAATAAATCAGATCTTATGAATAACAAAATGACCTACTACTATTAAGAATTGGATGGTTACACCAAAATTTCATTAATGTAATAGACTTTGGTTGGCTTTGATATTAAAACATGTAAATACAATATGTTGTTACCTTATAATATTTAATTGTAGCCAATGTTATTGACCTAAAAAGTCTTAAGTAATATTTATGCAACCCAAATGCCTTCAGCTGGGGCTTTCCTTCTAAAATATATAGTATATTGATGTACCTACCATATATCTCCACTTAGATGCTTGCTGAATTTCAAAAGTCAACATAAATGAAACCATGTCCCATACAGCCCCATTCTGATCTTTATTCAGTGTTATTCATCAATATTTATGGATCACATACTATTTACTTGGTATTATTCTAGGAACTTGTGATACATCAGTGAACAAAGCAAATGAAAATCCCTGATTTGTTGGAATTTACATTCTAGAGATAAATGCAATGCCCCAAACATTGGAATATGAATCACGATTTTGCTACTCTATCACCCTAACACATTATCAAAAAACAAGTTCTTTATAAGCTACCATTAAACAATTCTCTCAAATTCATCCAGTACTTTGTATCTGATACCACCCAAGTCTAATCTAGGATATTTCTCTCCACAGCTAACACATCTCTTCTAACATTTCTTTTTGCCAGCTTCCTTCCCTCCTTTCATTCATTTTACACATATCAAGGTAAACATGTTGCTTACCTGCGTAAAATTCTTCACTGTAATGGGAATCCCACTGCTGTCTGAAGAAGTGGGCAGTACATTTTTGCTCCTGTGGAAACAACAAGGGGAAAGATCAACGGATTAAAAATTCTACATTAATATGGAATATCAAAGAGTTGTGCATTCAAGAAACTCTTGAAGAACTGAATGCAAGGAAGAATGAGATATTCCTCAATGAACAGAGAATAACATGGTAGCTTTCATATCAAAGATAAGTACCTCGTCTGGACACCAACCCAGATCAGGAGGAATCAGATGAACTTTATCAATACTGTTGTCAGGTATAATAGACTGGAAAGTGAAACAGTATCAAATGTAAGCTTAATCATTATTAAAGTCAATGTTTCTTCCATTCACTCTTTCACTCCCACCTATTTGGTGAGAGAAAGGCATTTGAGGAAGTTCCGTAAAAAAGAAAATTTACACAACCCATGTAACATCTGGGGCTTGGATTCCAGAGTACTGCTTTAGTTTAGTGGTGAACCCAAAGTATCCAAAACAGTGGTCCTACAGTATTACTAGCTCAAATTCTGACATCAGAACAATCAGAGCCACAGTTATGGCAACATAAGAGATCTGGCACTGTTTCGTCAACCTAAATCTAATTAAAGGTGTGGCTGAACCCCAGGTGAAATTAATTCTTGGAAGAAACTGAAAAATTCAGTCTAATGCCAGAGGAGAGAAATGGCTTACACTTTTAGGACTGAGGGTGTTGCGATAATATTTTGCTTCTGGAGTCACTGTTTAGTTATTTGTTCTAAGTTATAATGTGCAGAATACAATTTTTAAAAGGATATGCAAAGAAGTATGAAATTGTATTCACAATTTCCAAAACTCTAATAGAACTAGACCTATAGTGAGCCATTCATTGGTCATAGAAAAACATTACTATAGTCATACATATGTTTAAGAAGATACATAATACAATGAGTGAAGAAATTGCAAAAGACAAATGAGACTTCTAAGGAGAATGAAAAATAAATTCTAGCACCAAAAGAAAAAAACTTCTGAATCATCAAATATGTTCGATTGGCACTTCAGAGGAATGCATAAATATGCAGATAGTGCTAAGAAAAAAAAATTAGATAATTAGTTATCTAGTTTTCAGTCTTAAGGGAGAGAAAAACATGAACAAGTTAAAATAAAAGTAAATAAAATAGAATTAAAACTGGAACACAATGAAATAACAGTCAAGCAATGGAGAAAACAAAAATAAAATGGAAAGGCTGATTTTTAAAAGGTTTAAAAACTACTAAACTCATAGGAAGACTGGTGAAGTATAAAAAAGAGAAAACAGAAAGCATCAATAACTAAACATCAGAAACTACCAACATCATGGGCACATTGCTACAGATCTTATATACCAAAATAGAGTAATGAGAGAATGTTATCAACAACTTTAAGTCAATAGATTTAATAACTTGGATAAAATGGACTAATTCTTATAAAAATAAAATTAACGAACAAACAAACAAACAAACAAAATGATGGCACTAAGAAGCCCTTTTGAGGAACAATATGTCAGGAATGGCAGCCAAGCTCTGATTGCAGTCCTTTTTCAGAGGCAGAAGGACTCACACACAGCAGACCATGCTTGGAAAAGGGACAGTTTTCAGGAACCATATCCTCTTCTCATCAAAATGCTGGCTTATGAAGTTTGTGCAGATATAAAGTCTAAGTGAAAATAAATGACTGTCCTTTGCTGTTATATGATATAATCTGTGCAGAACACTTTATTTCTGTGAACATCACAACTGAGAAACATTCCAGCTACAAAAATTTGTTTTAATTGCTTAAACCTTATTAAACAGAGTGTTTAAGAATATGAAAGAAATATTAATAATCTTTTGACTGTTTAAGAAGTTAAATATATAATTAAAAAACCTCTCCCCAAAGAAAGCTGCAAACTCAGATGACTTTAATGCTAAATTTTATCCAACATTTAAGAAAAAAAATGTAAACTATTCATAACTGTCTTGTGAGGGCAAAACTTAACAAATATAACAACTTTACAAATATAATACAATAAAATATGGCAGAATGTCAGTAAGATGAAACAACAGGAAGTTCCATGAACTATGTTCCATGAACATAGTTCCTTAAGCAAAAGTAATTTTGCAGCAATTCACAGACAGAAGTGTTTTGCGGTGCTTTGGGATCGAGGAAGGAGATTGTGAAATCCAGGTGGAGCCCATGACCGGTAAGGTGGTATTGAGGAGGCAGGTCTATGTCAATGTGATAGACTAACTGATCACGTCACCCAACAGACCCAGAAATAGCTCTGCCCCACTGTTGGCTACAGATCTATTTGGCCTTGGTCCTGTCACCAGCATCATTGTTTGAAGGATCTGGCAAGAGTCATTCCCACCTGGGCCCCTGGTCACAGTTCCTCTGTGAACCCTGAAACAGAGATTATTTCCAGCACCTCTCAGCTATGATCCAAGATCAATCCTACCCACCCAAGGAATTGAACAGTGACCTATCAAAGCCTTTCCAGGGACTTAGAAGGAGTCACACCTCTCCACGTTTGAGATAACAGACCATCATACAAGATAACAGACCATCATCCGAGATCCTGAAGCAAACTCTCATCTCAGTGCCAGCCCAACAGACCAAGATCCTGAAGGCAGTTTTATTATTCACCAGTTCAGTTCAGTCACTGAGTCGTGTCCGGCTCTTTGCAACCCTGTGTACTGGAGCACGCCAGGCCTCCCTGTCCATCACCAACTCCCAGAGCTGACTCAAACTCATGTCCATTGAGTCAGTGATGCCATCCAACCATCTCATCATCTGTCGTCCCCTTCTCCTCCCACCTTCAATCTTTTCCAGCATCAGGGTCTCTTCCAGTGAGTCAGTTCTCCGCATCAGGTGGCCAAAGTATTGGAGGTCCAGCTTCAGCATCAGTCCTTCCAGTGAATATTCAGAACTGATTTCCTTTAGGATGGATTGCTTGGATTTCCTTGCAGTCCAAGGGACCCTCAAGAGTCTTCTCCAACACCACAGTTCAAAAGCATCAATTCTTCAGGGCTCAGCTTTCTTTATAGTCCAACTCTCACATCCATACATGACTACTGGAAAAACCATAGCTTTGACTAGAGAGAACTTTGTTGACAAAGTAATGTCTCTGCTCTTTAATAAGCTATCTAGGTTGGTCATAGCTTTTCTTCCAAGGAGCAAGTGTCATTTAATTTCATGACTGCAGTCACCATCTGCAGTGATTTTGGAGCCCCCAAAAATAAAGTCTGTCTGTTTCTACTGTTTTCCCATCTATTTGCCATGAAGTGATGGGACCAGATGCCATGATCTTTATTTTCTGAATGTTGAGTTTTAAGGCAACTTTTTCACTCTCCTATTTCACTTTCATCAAGAGGCTCATTAGTTCTTCTTCGCTTTCTGCCATAAGGGTGGTGTCATCTGCATATCTGAGGTTATTGATATTTCTCCCGGCAATCTTGAGTCTAGCTTTTGCTTCATCCAGCCCAACATTTCTCATGATGTACTCTGCATATAAGTTAAATGAGCAGGGTGACAATATACAGCCTTGATGTACTCATTTCCCTATTTGGAACCAGTCTGTTGCTCCACGTCCACTTCTAACGGGCCAGACAAAATCCACACCCACCTTAGGCCTTAGTAACAGGCCATCCAATTATGGACTGCACTGCAGACTCTGCAGCAGTCATGTGTCTGGACTCCAAAGTTTATAGCAATAGACACCTACATTAAAAAAAAGAAAGGTAAAAACTAAGCAACCTGATTTGGCATGTAAAGGAATCAGTAAAGGAAGAACAAACTAAGTTTAGTTATAACTTCTGTTTGGTACCTTCTGATATTTTCTATCTCTTTTTGAAGTTCTCACTGTGTTCACCCATTCATCTCTCAAGATCAGTGAGCATTTTTATGACCACAACTTTTAACTCTTTATCAGGTAGGTTGCTTGTTTGTTATAATCTTTGTTTCATAATGGTCTTTTTTCTGATTTGCTTCATTTTTCCTTTGGAACATATTTCCCTGTCTTTTCATTTTACCTGTCTGTGTTTTTTATATGTATTGGGCAAAATGCCTACCTTCCTCAATCCTGAAAGGATGGTCTAGTGTAGAAACTGTTCCATGTGGCCCAGAAGTGCAGTCTCCTACGGCCACCAAAACCAGGCACTCTATGAGCATCTTTCATGGGGACTGTGAGTTCCCAATAGCTGCTGTGCATGTGTGTTGAGGGGAGAGTATAAGGCTCATATTGTTCACCCATCCCAGCTACAGTTCAGTCTCTGTGCAAACTGGGTGGGGCTCAAGGTGCTTGTCCTGCCCAGATGCAACTCAGCGGCTGCACTAGGAGAATGGAGCTTGGGGAGCTCTCCTAGCCTGGTTGCAGCTCGGAGGCTACTATGCAGGGTAGGCTAGTAGGCAGAGCATTCACCCAGCCCTGTTACTCCACCCTCCAGTGCTAGCAAACTAGAGAGGGGGCACCAAAAATGGTGCCTGTCAGTTCCATCACTAGCGAGGTAGGATTTGAGATTGCACTAGTGGTGTCCACAAGCTCTCCTATCCCTAGATAAAGACCCTGCAGATTTCTGCCTCTAGAAAATTATTTAAACTTGGTTAAGTAGGTCTTCTTCACTTACAGTCTAGGTGCTTTTAAATTTGTTGCTTTTGCATTGGACCTCATGGCAAATAGGTTTGCTCTTGAGCCCTTTAAGCAAGTTTTGTTCCCTACATTTCTGTAATTCTCCTGACTTTAATCCCTGTTGATTTTCAAAGGAAGAGGTTTTCAGAGTTGTCACACAGTGCCAGTCCCAAGAGTCAGGGTGCCTGGTGTGGGGTACAATCCCTTCGCTTTTCATGGGAGAGTTCTGTATTTTAGGGGCTTTTCCCAATTGTGTGGTCACCACATCTGAAGTGGGGTACTGGGCAAAGAGTGTCTCTGCCTCTCCTATCCTGTATGTGTTTCTCTTCTCTTTTGTCAGGGAAGCACTGTTTGAGCCCAAACTAGAAAATAAAATGGAAAATACAGCATCAGTCTCATTATTAACAAAATGATTACATATTTGGGAATCAATTCACTCAAAAGATGTATAAGAACTTTATGGAAAAAATTTATATGTTCTATTAAAAGACACAAAATAGGATTTAAATATGTGGGAAAATGTTCTATGCATATATGGAAGCATATAACTTTCTTTCCAAATATACAAATTCAATACTACTCTAATTCAAGTTGGAATATGTCTTTAAAACTCAGTAAACTAATTCTAATATTCATATTGAATATAAGTGTTCACATATGCATTAGGCAATTTTGATAAAAACAAAGATATGTGACTCATCCAACCAGTTAGAATATACGGTAAAGAAGTTTAACCCAAAGCATGATATAGTGCCAGTAAGAAATTGATAAATAAACAAATGGGATAAATAGATGATGTGTATACGGATACTTGATACTCAGTAAGATGCCAGCACAATCAAAGTAATGAATATTATTAAAATGTCCATACTATCCAAAGTCAACTATAGATTCAAATAAGTACCTATTAAAATTTCACTGAAATTTCTCACAGACATAGGAAAATAAATACTAAAATTGGTATAGAACCACAACAGACTCCAAACAGCCAACAGTTCTTCTCCTGAGAGAAGAACAAAGCCAGAGACATCAAACATTCAGCTTTCAAACTGTATTATAAACCTATAGTAACAAAAAGAGAATGATACTGGCATTAAAAACAGATACATAGACCAATCAGTTCAGTTCAGTCGCTCAGTCGTGTCCGACTCTTTGCGACCCCATGAATTGCACCACGCCAGGCCTCTCTGTCCATCACCAACTCCCGGAGTCTACCCAAACCCATGTTCATCGAGTCGGTGATGCCAACCAACCATCTCATCCTCTGTCGTCCCCTTCTCCTCCCGCCCCCAATCCTACCCAGCATCAGGGTCTTTTCCAATGAGTCAACCCTTCGCATGAGGTGGCCAAAGTATTGGAGCTTCAGCTTCAACATCAGTCCTTCCAATGAACACCCAGGATTGCTCTCTTTTAGGATGGATTGATTGGATCTCCTTGCAGTCCAAGGGACTCTCAAGAGTCTTCTCCAACACCACAGTTCAAAAGCATCAATTCTGCGGCACTCAGTTTTCTTCACCGTCCAACTCTCACATCCATACATGACCACTGGAAAAACCATAGCCTTGACTAGATGGACTTTTGTTGGCAAAGTAATGTCTCTGCTTTTAAATATGCTATCTAGGTTGGCCATAACCTTCCTTCCAAGGAGTAAGCGTCTTTTAATTTCATGGCTGCAGTCACCATCAGCAGTGATTCTGGAGCCCAAAAAAGTAAAGTCTGACACTGTTTCCACTGTTTCCCCATCTATTTCCCATGGAGTGATGGGACCAGATGCCATGATCTTAGTTTTCTGAACGTTGAGCTTTAAGCCAACTTTTTCAGTCTCCTCCTTCACCTTCATCAAGAGGCTCTTTAGTTCTTCTTCACTCTCTGCCATAAGGGTGGTGTCATCCGCATATCTGAGGTTATTGATATTTCTCCCGGCAATTTTGATTCCAGCTTGTGTTTCCTCCAGCCCAGCATTTCTCATGATGTACTCTGCATATAAGTTAAATGAGCAGGGTGACAATATACAGCCTTGACGTACTCCTTTTCCTATTTGGAACCAGTCTGTTGTTCCATGTCCAGTTCTAACTGTTGCTTCCTGACCTGCATACAGGTTTCTCAAGAGACAGGTCAGATGGTCTGGTATTCCCATCTCTTTCAGAATTTTCCACAGTTTATTGTGATCCACACAGTCAAAGGCTTTGGCATAGTCAATAAAGCAGAAATAGATGTTTTTCTGGAACTCTCTTGCTTTTTCGATGATCCAGCGGATATTGGCAATTTGATCTCTGGTTCCTCTGCCTTTTCTAAAACCAGCTTGAACATCTGGAAGTTCACGGTTCACGTATTGCTGAAGCCAATATTCATTGGAAAGACTGATGCTGAAGCTGAAGTTCCAATATTTTGGGCACATGATGTGAGGGGCCAACTCATTGGAAAAAGACCCTGATGTTGGGAAAGGTTGAGGGCAAGAGGAGAAGGGGATGACAGAGGATGAGAGGTTGGATAGTATCACTGATTCAATGCATATGAATTTGAGCAAACTCCAGGAGACAGTGTAGGACAGGGAAGCCTGGTGTGCTCTAGTTCATGGCATCACAAAGAGTCAGACATGACTTAGCCACTGAACAACAATGCATACATATATATTATAAATATTATATATATATAAATTAGAGGGGGTGAGGAAATACATGTAGTCAAGCATACTTATTGGTAAAGGACTAATGCTAATCATGAACAAAACAAACAAACAAAAAAACAGATATCTTAAGGTTAAAGATTTTAGTGCTTATCTATGTATGGGAAGATTCAAGTATCTTAGGTCATTGAAATTCTTCCTTACATAAAATCTTAACTATCCAGGCTCCCATATATCTAAAGCACAGAATGCTCATCCTGAGCTCCTTTTGGATGTATCTGTAGGTCAGTAACTGCAGTGGCTACTGGTTTGAATCTTATAGAACTATTTGGTTGGTGCAAACATAATTGGGGTTTTGGATTGAATTTTAAACCACTATCATGAGGCTCAAACACATCTTTATTAACCAACATAGGACCTATTATAATCAACACACTTTGCCAACAAGGAATATAGCATAAAAATCTGTGCTTTGGGATTCAACGGTCTCCTGGAAAGCATTTTCTGCATCCTGCTGGTTGTGGAACTGCTTTCCACCCAAAAAGTTGTTGAGATGCTTGGAAAAGTGGTAGTCACTTGGTGAGGGAGGTCAGGTGAAAATGGAAGATGAGGAAAAATCCTGTGGCCCAATTGGTTCAACTTTGGAAGCTTTGGTTGTGCAATGTGTGGTTGGGCATTGTTGTGGAGAACGACTGGGCTCTTTCTGTTGACCAATACTGACTTCAGATGTTGCAGTTTTTGGTGCATCTCATCAGTTTGCTGAGCATACTTCTCAAACGTAATGGTTTCACCAGGATTCAGAAAGCTGTAGTGGATCAGACAGGCAGCAGACCACAAAAGAGTGACCATGACCTTTTTCTTTCTTTTTTTTTTTTGGTGCAAGTTTGGCTTTGGGAAGTGATTTGAAGTTTCTTCTTGGTCCAATCAATGAGCTGGTCACCACTGGCAGTCATATAAAATCCACTTTTCATCACACATCACAATCTGATTGAGAAATGATTCATTGCTGTTGCACAAAATAAGAGAAGACAACACTTCAAAATACCAATTTTTTTTTGATTTGCAGTCAGTTCATGAGGTACCCACTTATCAAGCTTCTCACCTTTCCAATTTGTTTCAAATGCCAATGACCATAGAATGGTCAACATTGAATTCTCCAGCAACTTTTTATGTAGCTGTAAGAGGATCAGCTTCAATGATGGCTCCCAATAGTCATTGTCAATTTCTGATGACTGGCCACCATGCTCCTCATTGTCAAGGTTCTCATCTCCTTTGCAAAACTTCTTGAACCACCACTGCACTGTATGTTCATTGGTTCCCAGGTCAAATATGCTGTTGATGTTGTAAGTTGTCTCCACTGTTTTATGACCCATTTTGAACCGGAATAAGAAAATAGTTTGAATTTGCTTTTTGTCTAATATCATTTCCATAGTCTAAAATAAACATAAAATAAACAGCAAATAATGATTCATTAGCAAAAAACATAAAGTGAGAAATTCACATTAAAATGATATATAGCATAACCATATTTACTGTATTCCAATATCAAATTTCAGCAACAAAAACTGAATGTGGTGGATGCAAAAACCGTGATTACTTTTGCACCAACTTAATACCACAGTGGGCAACGTTGTTTATTTACATATACATATGTATGCCAAATCATCATGTTGTTTATATTTATATGTTATATGCCAATTGTATCTCAATAAGGTGGGGGAAGATAATATCATAAATTCATGGAGAAAAACATTTTTCATGATATTACAAGGAAAAATATCTTACTATATAGAGAAAATTAAATTTAGATTTCTACTTTACACAATAGATAGACCAATTAAAGGCCAAATCAAAGGCTCAATTATAGAAAAGTAAATCTAAAGTTAAATTATCAATTGAAGAAGATATCTGTGATCTAGGTGTATGGTAATAAATAATTTAAAAATCCAAAAAGCAAAAAAAATAATGAACTAAAAAAATGGATTTGATATCATAAAAATTAAGAAAAATTTAATAGGCAAGGTAGATTAGAAGAATATATTTGCAATATCTAAAATTGATAAATGATTTATAAAGAATATATGTGTGCACTGTGTATTTAGAAAAATATATTCTTGGTCATTTTGGTGGCCAAATATATATGTCTCATCCACAGTTCTTGGTTCACAGTTTCCAAAATCCTTGGAATTCCCTGAGTGATAAGAGCAATGGACTATTCGGTTTCTTGTCCTCAATTCCTGTAAAGGTTTTAGATAAGGTGATTTCAGGGTACCACCCAAGGATAGGGGACTGCTTGCCAGGAGAACCATATGATTAGAGGGTTGGAACTTTCAGTCCCACTCCCTTAATTCTGGGAAGGGAAAATGGGCTGGAGATTGAATCAGTTGTCATTGGCCAATGATTCAGTCTATCATGAATATGTAATGAAGCCTCCACAAAAAACCTAAAGGACAGATTTCTATCCCTTTTAGAGAGCTTCCATACTGGGGAAGCAGAATGCATGTATGCTACTAGGCCAGACTCTTGCTCCACAAGAATAGAAGCCCCTTGTTCTGGACCTCACTCTTCATCTGTCTATTGATAGGTATTGATATTTTTGATGTATTTTATAATAAATCAATAATCTAGTGAGTAAATAGGTTTTCCTAAGTTCTACGAGTCATTCTAACAAGTTAATTGAATCTGATGAGGGGATGATTGTATACGCAGAAAGAGGGGTCCCTAGACAAAGAGACTCAGGCATTGCTTTCTTGACATAGGAGAAGTCATATTTGGTAAATCATTTTGTGATCTAAGCCTGGCCACCATGCTTGCCCTTGTACAGGTCTCAGTAATTAATGATCTTAAGAGAACAAAGAATTCAAGAACAAAAGAAAAACAAGAAACAATATTTCCTCCTCATGGGATATACATAATAATTTTATACATATCTTTGACTTCTCCAGGTACTAAGACACCCCACTTAGATGAAAGATAGTAACTAGATGTTGAGATCCCAGACTGGAACCTGCAGAATGATGAAGCTGATCTTTTTCTGACCCTCATGATCTCAATCAACTAAAGCTTGGACTCTATGTCAATCTTTCCACATATTCTATGCTAAATTCTCCTCTGCTCGAGCCCCCTCATGAATATTCATTTACTGCCTAAATCTCTTCATGAATATGTATGTATGTTGAACTTACTGCTTTCCCAATTTCGCTGTTCAGAGAGATATTAGTTTGGGGAAGATACTGGGCGTTCTCCCTACTTGCCACAAGTAATAAGTCCTTCCTCCTCCTATTCTTTGACTTCGCTGTATCTTCTGCCTCAACACTCACCAAGCAGCAAACTCAGTTTTCAGATAACAGTGGGAATCTCTGATTTACCACCAGTTGGTCAGAAGTACAGACAGAAACTTGGACTTGTGATTGGCATCCTGAGTTTGAGGAGGTAGTGGGAATTTCCAATTTGTAGGTTGTTGGTCAGAAACATAGGTAACCTGGGCTTGTCACTGGTGTCATAAGTGGAGAGTGATTCTATAGGAGTGTACTACAGAATCTGCTTCTATATTTAGATAGATTGCATCAGAAGGGAGTTGAATTCTTGGGTACACTATCGGCATTTGGGCTTCCCCAGTGACTCAGCGGTAAAGAATCTTGACTGTGATGCAGAAGCCACAGGAGATGTGAGTGTGATCCCTGGGTCAGGAAGATCCCCTGGAGAAAGGCATGGCAATCCATTCCAGTATTCTTGCCTGGAGAATTCCATGGACAGAGGAGCCTGGCAGGGGTTGCAAAGAGTCGGACATGACTGAAATGACTTAGCATGCATGCACTCTACCGGCATCTGAGAATTTCTTGTCGGTGTGGGGAAGCCTTCACTTATACTTTGCAACCGGGTCCAGACAATTTTGGAATAAGTAACTGAAAATCCCTGAGAAAAAGACAGAAACCTTGATAGAAAAACAAAATATTTGAAAAAGCAATTCACGGAAGAATATAAACATCCAACAAATATATGTAGGGTTGTTCAACTTTAGTATTAATCAAATTACTGTAATTTTTAATAACAAGACATAACTTTATATCCATCAGAATGTTTAAAATCTGAACATAGGATCATTCCAATCACAGGCAAGAATGTTGGGTAGACAGGAACTTCCACGCCGTGCTGGCAGTGTATACTGCAACAGCCACTCTGAAATGCCATCTGGTAATATTTAGCAAAATTATGTATGCATGTTTCCTATGACACAGGAATCTCAGTCTCAGTTTATATTCCAGAAAATTCTTGCACAAATCAGTATGTCGATATTTATAGAAAACTCATCATAGCATATTTTTATGCTAATAGAAAACACAGGCATCCTAGGTGTCCGTCATCAAGGACTTGGTCAGTAAGATGTGATGGATATGGACCATAAGGCAGCAGTAGGATGCAGTGAGCCAATGTGCATATAGTAATATGCACAGTAGCCTATCAGAGCATTGCCCAAAGTGAGAAACTGACCAAGGGCACCTCAAACACAGATACACATGTGCACATACACACAAATACACACAAAAGAGTAGCTATCTATTGAATTATTTAAATGAGTTGGGATGATATGATTTTAGACCAGATATGTATGTTTAACTGGCTCCCCAGGTGGTGCTAGTGGTAAAGAACTCACCTGCCAATGCAGGAGACATGAGATGCGAGTTTGATCTCTGGGTTGGGAAGATCCCCTGGAGGAGAGCATAGCAACCCACTCCAGTATTCTTGCCTAGGAAATCCCACGGACAGAAGATCCAGGTGGGCTACAGTCCATGGGGTCGCAAGAGTTGGAAACCACTTAGCAATTAAGATGACAACAACAACTGTGTGTTTGTATGAAACATATACTTTTAACAGGCATAGTTTAGTTTATGATCTGCCTTGTTTCAAGCTGCTATAGCACAGTACTATATAATAGCAGGTTTGGAAACAATGGGAATTTATTTCTCAGTTTGAAGGCAAGATGTCAAAAATCATGGTGCTAGCATGGTAAGGTTCTGGTGAAAGTCCTCTCTCAGATTATCAACTGCCAACTTCTCTTTGTGTTTTCACATGGTGAAAAGAGGGTGAGAGAACTCTCTGGGTAATTCCATTCATGAAGGCTCCACCCTCAAGACCTCCTAAAGACCCAGCTCCAGAGTAAGATTTCAATATATGAATTTGAAGGGGACACAAACATTCATTCTTATTGCATCGTGATAATGTATGTTTTAAAATTTTCATCCCCATGATTCAATTATAAAATGTCGGTATTTAAATTTTCTGATATTCAAAGTACTTAGAAAGAGAAGCTTAGAATATTTCCTTAGTTACAGCTATAGTGATGCAATGGTTCTGATCCTTATTTTGTGAAAAATGCTGAAAAAATTCATAGAACTGCTTAGTAGTCAAGTGGTGACAGTATCAATTATCCTTATATGATTTAAACACTTTTCTGAGCTTTCTGCAAATTTGCAGATTAAAGCTGGAGTCAGAAGAGTGTTCTGAGAACACATAAGGGACCGGAAAATGAATTTTGCCCTTAAATTTTTTGATGGAAAAGAAAAGAAAATTTAATCAGCCATTTTACATTTACATTATTGATTACCAGTGGATTTTAACTGTCACAGGTAAATGTCAGGAACGCTAATTACATTATTTCAAAATGTATGTGAAAATCAACAGCAGAGTTTACTGAATATTAAAATGCAAAGTTAGAAGAAAGGAGTTTTATTCTTTTAAGTCTTTTCTTTCCTCATAAGGCTGCTTTCTTTTCCTATATCTTTCATATCCGTAGGATGATGGGATCAAACTGTGCACGGCTCAGAATATAGATTGGTGCTGGGATGTTCTGTAAGTTTAAGTATGCAGACAGTGTGATTCTTATCCCTGATATACCAAGAGTCTGCATAGCCACATGGAAAGATTAATTACGGCTCACATCAATTTTGGCCTCTAGATGTCATGTAAAGAACATAACATTGGAGAGGAAGCTGCAGAATTTTGATTATGAACATCTGAAAAACTCTATAGGTGGGAGTGGGAGAAAAAAAGGGGGGCTCATATTATTTTACAAGGAATACATTCTTACATTATTTTACTAGGCAAAGGCAGAAAATCACATACTGGAAATGTTGTTGTTAGGAAATGCTCACTTCACTCCAATTAGTTCACTTTTAGGATTAAAGGAGATGAGGACTTCGAAGAGGTCTGTTTCTATGACTAGTCTCTAGGACTGATACTGTTGAGGGATTCAGAATATTCAAGAAAATGCAGCAATTAATATCCTATCTTATGTATAAGAGGAAAATCAGAAACAAGAACTAAGACTTTTGGACATTTTAATGATCTTCCCTTGAAAATAGAATAAATGGGAGAGAAGCAGATTTGAATGAATCTTAATTATTATATATATTTAATTACTGTGTTCTCATGTGAGACCAGATAAATGATATAGGCTTCAATTTTTGTGTAAGCTGTTTCACAGCAGGAAAATAAACTGTGCTTCAGCCTGCTTTGCAAAACCGAGCAAAAAGGGAACTTAGATGAATCACAGAAAAAATTCATCACAAAAATCATATAACATGGATTAGAAAAGGAGACAATATCCATTCGTCCCTATGTTTCTTACAATCTTCAGTTAATTCATCACAGTGTGGCTCCCTGGATATTAAGGACAATGGGAAATGTCCACAAGCCCTTTTCTTATTTCTATTTGGAGCTCTAGAATGCAGTGGGTTGCAAACAACAAGCCATTTAAATGCCTCCCAAGCTGTGAGTAGGCAAGCTTGCTGCAAGATGAGCAAGGAAACACAAAGCAGACAGACGGTGAGGATAGGGAAATCATGCAGAAGAACTAAAAGGAAGGAAGAGGAGCAGAATATAAGAAAATGAGAGTCTGCTTAAACCAATATACGGTAATAAGCTCAGACACTGGAAAAACTTCACAGTCGAAAGTGAAACAGCACATCTGATTTCAGAAGCAGAGCAGTGGAATAATGAATAGTGTTGAACCTTTTGGTCCTTAAAACTAGGTTCAGATTTATCCCCAGGAAAACTCCAGTGATTGAAAAAGTGCTGGATTGCCCGTGAGTTGCTAAAGTTGGATTTCTTCTTTTTCCATTGAGCTGCCAAAATAGAAATATAACTGAGAGTAATTGCAGGACTTGGTCTCATAGTTACAGGTCTTATTTGTGCATCTGAGTTAAGCAATCTTTAACCAAATAAAGTTTTCACTGAATGCACGAGATATTATTATTATTATTTATAAAGTTAAATTATATCTTTGCTCTGACAGAAAAGCCACAGTATTTTCAAATCATTGTAATATTAATCTCAAGCATTTTTTAAGCTTAGGCCACACAATCTTGATTATCTCTTTCACTGCTCGGTATTTAGAAGCTTCTCTACAGTAGAAATGGTACTAAAAGAGACTACTAGACCCAAATCCTAGAATTATTAGCCACTGAAACCTGTATGCCTGTAGTTCAAAGGCAAGTAGAGGGAAGTTTCTCTTTGTAAACGGCACCTGTTACCCAGCTCATGGCCAAAATTCTTCTCAACATATCAGCCAAGTGTAAAGGAAAGCAAGAACACAAAGGAGAAAACTCACAATAGCATACACCATAATTCTTTGTCAGTCTATTTCTAGAATCTGTAGGAATTTGCACTAACCAAGAGTTTGTACAAACTGACTTTGTATATATGTATCTGTGGTCTGTACAGATTCAGTCTCCAAGAGTCTTGCTTGATTAGGAGTAGAAGGAGGATGCTGTCTACATTTCTTATGTCATAATATCAGAAACTCAACTGCCAAGTAAAGGATCCCAATGAATTGGGGTTGAACACATGACCCACATCTCATAAAATATTTTTGTGTTTTATCAAGACTCCTCCACTTATATGTCCCTCAACTGTCTCTGTCTGACCACCATCATCTGCATTAAATTACTGGGTCCATTCTCATTCTGTCCTTTGTTCTTGTTTACTATTCACCACAAGAAGCACAGAATTACCATGTAAACTTCATGCCAAGTCTCCTATCCCAAGCACTGAGAATCACTGAGAAACAAAATAAAACTAAGTAGGAAAAAGAGAGACAGGCCCACACAGAGAGAAGAGAAGGGAGCGTTTCTTGAAAGTAAGCAGACAGAAAGTCAAGAAATGCATTTGAAGTCTTTGGAGTTCAAAGGACAGAGGGACAGAGGAAATGTTTGAGGAACAGAATAACAAGAAAGACCCAGGATCAATAAATCAAAATAGACTCTCTTTTCCCATCTTCATGTTCTATTTCAATCTGCACTTGCTTGGGGATAAAAAAGCCATTTTTCTGTTCTCAATTTTGTGTTCAGTAGAGTATGTAAGTATGCTTCTTAACTCTTATAAATAATAGTGCATGCACTGCATACATAGGACAGAAGTGGCTTAATGGAATAAAAGTGAAACTGTCCAGCTTTTTTTTTAATCAATAATTTTGTTTTTCCAAGTTTTATGTCATAAGCCTGTCTAGAGAGACTGTGTAATATCTAATGATAACTATATATATATGTATATATACACTCTATATCATTGCAAACAGTAATTTTTCTCATTGTATAATGAATAACCAACATAAATCATTTATCACTCTTAGAATTGTCAAATGCTACAAAAATGTTCTTCTTTCTAAATACTTAAAGCCAAGAATTGTAGTCTCTAACAATACAATTCATACAATAGCACTATAACGTGTTGCCCAATAAGAAAATAATTACTGATTTATTTTTTCTTAACTAAGAAATGAGAGCAAAAGAAGACTTTCATTATGTTAAGCCTAGCTATTAGAAAAAGAACTTTTTTCCCTTAACAATAGATTAGTCAGTCAAGCATACAATACTTTATAGCCATTCCTTCAATTCTTATACCAAATGAGTTCAAGAAATTATTGCAACACAGGCCCAGAAAGGACTCCAAATGACAAGTTCCTTACCCTTCACAGTTGATAAATTCCAAACAACTAAATTAGGACTCATCTTTCCTCCTTATTTCCTCCCTGGGTAGGTTCATAACAATAATTTTTACCTAATAGGCATTGTTATTCTGAGTTTATCATCATTATACATGATTATGTGCAACCATACTCAATGTTTTTCTTTAAGTATTAACAGACTCAAGAAGATTTCTTCTAAAGACATCTTTACTCATCTGTCTAAAAAATATTTTCTAGACCTTGTGAATAGCTCAACATACCCCACTGAGCACAAAATTAAGTACAGAGAACAGAAAATGGCTTATTTATCCCCAAGCAAGTGCAGATTGAAATAGAACATGAAGATGAGAAAAGACAGTCTATTTTGATTTATTGATCCTAGGTCTTTCTTGTTATTCTATTCCTCAAACACTTCCTCACTCTGTCCTTTAAACACCAAGGACTTCAGATGCCTCTCTTGACTTTCTATCTGCTTACTTTTAAGAAATACTCCTCTCTCATTCTCTCCCCTTTCCTTTCATTCTCTCTCTCTGTCTCTCTTTCTCCTTCCCCTTTCTACTTAGTTTGTTTGTTTGTTTGTTGTTTGTTTTAGGGGGCAGACTGTGACTTGCTTGCTTATTTTTAGTATTTTTTTTTCCTCAGTGGTTCATGGTGCTTAGGATGGGAGACTTGGCATGAGGCTTTACATGATGATTCGATATTCTTTGCAGTGATAAGCAAGAAGTTTATGATGTTTAATGAAGTTTATGATGTTTAATGAAGTTTATGTTCTCTTAAGTCTTTGTTCTTTGTTCTTGTGTGATAAACAAGACTGAAGGACAGAATGAGAATGGACCCAACAGTCTGAAGCAGGTATTGATGGTGAGCTAGAGAGAGTTGAGGGGCATATAAGTGGAGAAGTCTTCATAAAAGCATAAAAATAGCCTCTAAGGAGATGTGGGCCAATTTCCTAATTCATTGAGAACTTTTGCTCAGGACTTGAGTAAATGACCGTGTCATCCTTTCCACTACTCAGGCCCAAATCAAGGTACTACAAAATCTCAACCACTTCTCTGGTTATTTTACCTTCACCTCCCCCGATGTGCCCCCCACCCCCTGACATACACAGTTACCAGCTAGATCAGCTTTCATAAACTTAGAAAGAAATAGTAATCTCGCATGGCCATCTCATTTCTAGAACAGAACAATGTTCTTAATTTTACTGTTATTTTTTCACAATCAGATAAGTCCCATATTTCTTGGACTTCCTGTCATATATGTCAGTTTTCATTTGCTGGATCTTGGCTGGACATGTTTGTTATAAGTAAAGAACATGCATTCTTGGGTACATATCATTAAAAAGGAAAATTTTCCTACATCAAAATTAGTATCTTTGGTGGATTTCTCTTCTAGAAGGGTAACTCTAGCTTCTCTAATATATAAACTCCCAAATCTTACTGGCTTAATGTAAGGTAGTTTACTTTTCATGTAACTTTGTAGAACACAGATCTTCAAATGGTGATTCAGGGATCCCCAAGTCTTTCTATTTGGGGAATACATATTCCCAGAGGACAGAAGTGATCCCCAAGACCCTTTCAGGAGATCAATGAGGTGAAACTAACTTGATAATAATACTAAAACTTTTTCTGTCTTTTTTATTCTTATGCCACAAGTGAACAGCTGCATTTTCTCTAACAATATGATATGCAATAACACAGTCACCTAAATGGAGAATTAAGAAATATTAAAGAGATTTCAAAATGTGAAACAATGCCATTTTTAGCACTATATCTTAATTTTGGAAAACAAAGTTGTTTTTTTTTTTAATGCTTGATTGTTTATTTAATGGGTGTTTGTTTTATGGTAACTCTTTAAAAAATTACTCAATTTTCATTTTTAATACAGTAAATATCGATGGATATAATCCATTTGTATGAAAGCTCTTGAGATCTTCATTACTTTTTAAGATTGTAATGGGACCTTAAGATCAAAGATGTTGAGAACTGCTACAGGAAGCCATCACATATTTTCCTTTCAGGTGTGATTGGGGAAAGAGTGAGGAAGACACAACCGTATCTTAAGCTCCTTGGCCCAAAAGTGGGAAGGACTGATTCTGTTCCTATCCATTTTTGAGTACCAGCATCTGGCCCAGGAGTAAAAGAACAGAGGCTCTGAGAAACACAGTCTGTGTCTGTCGGCCTCCTCAGAGCTACAGTTCTGTGTTCTGGGAAGGGGAACACAAGTCTTTGGTGGACAGATAAATGTCTTTTCTACAATTTTGAACAGTAACAGCAATTATTCTCTTGGAAAGTTATTTATTAATAAATTATGTGGCAGAACTTGCTTTGGTTGACTTTCCACCATTCCTTGTTGCTATAATTCTTATAAAGTAGATTAATCATTCTTAATTTGTTAATATAACTCTCTTCCCAGAGCATGATAAGCAAGTGCAACAAATGTAAACATTGATTAATGAGTAAAAGTTAATAAGGGCATAACATAATTGAATATATCAGACTGCACAAGGGTCATCATGGAAAGTTGCACAGTTTGTACATTGCAAAACCTTAACAGCTGCAGATCTCCTTGAGAGCTGAATTCCAGCCAGCTCCTCTTAACAAACCACTCACCTGGCACTTGCTTATTTTTCCCATGAAAGCGATGTTTTCTTTAGTTCAAAAAGTCTGAATTCACTTGGCAGCGTGTTTTTTAATAATTTACACAAAAATGCCATATAGATCATTAGCAATCCTGTCTACTCTATGGAGACAAACATTTAGTATGTTTTCATTGTCATATTTTCAGCACTTTGATTAGTTTCTGATGTATAATAAAAACTCAATAGATATTTGTTGAATAAATACACAAGAGCATTGAACCATAGATCAATATGTAACAAGAAAGATCCTTATAATAGCATAGTTTTGCACTCTGTCCTTGACTCTGAGCCATCAACATTTTTATTAATACCCTGGATATAAAAAGAAAAATTATGCTGATTAAATTTTCAGATGACCCAAATCTGAGAGGATTAGTTATTGCAATGGATGACATTATCAAGGTTCAAAAATAAAAATGGCAGGGCAAATGATGGACCCAAACTAATACAAATCAATTTAACCAAAATAAGTATCCTGCAAGTAAGCTTGAAGAATCAATTTTATAATTATATGCTTAGAAAAGCTTGACAAAAAGCAGTTTATATGAAAAAATGACTAAAAGTTTGTGTTGACTAACATTATGAAAGGAATCAACAGTATGATTTAGTGCTTAAATAATACATGATTAATGAAAATCAGGTATTTAAACATAAATAGATTAAACACAATAGATTTAAACACAATAGATGAACCAAACCCAGGGTTTGCCATTCAACATATTGTGTTCTATCAATTTGGGATGTCATATTTTAAAAGCTTGTTTTAACAGAGGTAAAGTTTGTCCTAAGAAATGCTTGACCTGCAAGGAGAATGAGATGGAAAATCATCTAGGACTTACTTGATATTTAAATTCAGATATTTGAAGCATATTCCTGTCTTCCAAAAGGAATCTGACCTTACACTGAAGTTCTCCAGATAGCAGGACCAGAATTTATATTGGGAAGGTGTAAGGAAGTATATAACATCTCAACACAAGAAAAAGTGTGCAACAGTTTAAACTCCTGAAGAAAAGCAGGCTATATTTAAACTATTAATGCTTTCTTCTCTTGATAATATTCAAAAAGATCCCAAACAATAGTGCCACATCTCTGAAGAACTCTCTCTTTTATCAGAGAACATAGATCCGTTCAAAGATTCCATTTTTGGTCAAGATTCAATGCTGCACTGTAATTCTAATTCTAATTTGAAGGAGTATCAATAATAAGTAGGAGAAAAAGAAACAGTATTTTTATCTATCTGTTGCTCTAGAAAAATGTTTATGAATTAGTTAATTGAGCACTACCCCGCAACCCAGGCTTGTAATCTCATCTAAATGTCAGGAGTTACAAGCACATACATGGTTGCCTTCCTTGATTTCTCTCTCACTCTCTCTCTCTCCTCAGATATTCAAATTCTTCTATCAGCTGTTCAGGGGGGCTCATGGAATACCCATAAAATAATCCTTTACCTTATTTTCCACTCCCCATCAATTCTAAAATCAATCTCAACAAATTGTTAGCAAATTCATGATGTCATTTTGTCTACAGAGAGGTCTTTGTATCAACAGGGATATCAAAAGACCCATTTTTTGACTCTTTACCCAATAGCAATACTTGTTATCTTGCACAGAGAACTTCCAAACAAAACATGTTTCCTTGTTTTAGTCTGTCATTTTTAATCATGACCCTGCCCTGGAAACAATTTGAAAACTTAGTATATGGCAATTGAACTCAATTTATCATATTTGCTTTCTACTCTAAAAGCTATTTTGTTATTGTTTTTGTTATTGTTTTTGCTTTTTTTACTCAGAATGAACATATTGTTTTTCCTAAGATATAAGATAGCACAATGAAATGATGGAGAGGAGAGTGGATTGAAAATATTCAATTCATATAGCTATATGCCTGCATGCATATACTATTATCAAACTTGCTGAACATACTACCAACAGCACAAAGTCTATTTTCTTTTCAAATTTTGTAGAACACAATGAAAAATAGCAACTGTTATAGAACACTGAATCCAAAGAAACTTTTCAATGGCACAAAGCATAACTGCAGAACAGAACTATTCTCGTGTTCCAAATACCAAGTCAAAGTAAGAAGCCCCCAGTTGAATCAACTATTTCATTCAGAGAGAGGTAAGTAATACATATTAGGCAGTAAATGTATGTGATGGCTAAGGATAATCTGAGCCAATACATTCATCCAATATAGATCCTTTTGAAACAAAATATGAATCATAAAATTAGCCTCACAATGAATTATAGCCACCAAGTGAAAATACCCACTGCTAGTTTTGACATTGTTACATGAAGAATTTGAAACAGAAAATGTGAGAAAGAGATGAAAGAAGAGTTCTAAAGTACAGTAGGTTGAGAGTATTTAGGGGTAGTTTACTAATTTATACTTATCAACCATAAACCATCCTATAGCATCTTTCTCTCTTTTATGTAATACTGTAATATTAATACTAGCAGGTAGATTTACACTAGGTATGACATTGCAAAAACACTGTGACTCTAAGCCCTACAAACTTTAGCATATAGAGTATTTGGTTAATTTCTTTTACTTTTCAAATAAGAGATTCTAAAAAGTGTATACTACATATATATTTATAACTCACAAAATATTTGCAAAAATTTATACTGTCCTAAAGGCACTGGATGTTTTACTCAGATCATGGGTTAGAAGTTGACAGAGGTCATTCATATAATAAGTCAGGGCTAAAGCTAAATATGTTGATCTTAAATAGGCTTAAGACATTTATTTAAAGCAAAGCAAAATGTAAAATCTTGTTTCACCTAAAATAATGAAATTGAAATAGATTTTTCTGAAGTGGACAGAAATATACCTGCCTAAAGTGATATGTTATAAAAAAAAAATTTAATAACACCTACTGAAATTGCAGATACATTTGATCCTTGACTCAACAATCCCATCTCTAGGGATGTATCCCAAAGATATACTAGTAATAATAGGAAGCACAATATGTGCCATATTATGTATTGAAGGACCTTTTTATATTAGCAAAATAGTGGCAATAACCCAAATATCTATGATTATGGGACTTGTTTAGTACATGATGGTATGCTCCACAAAGGGGACACTCTGTTAATATAAAAGGAAATATCTATTTCTATATATTGCTGTAGTGTAATGTCTTAGATTTATCATTAGTTGAAAAAAATGAAGAAAAAAGTGAGCATATTATATCACAATTTAGCTAAGAAAGAAGAGGATGCAAATATATCTTTTTGACAAAAAATGACAAAATGAAAAACTACAATTAAAAAAAAGTTTATCTCTAGGTAAAGTATAGGTCGAGGATACAGGATAAAGGGCAAAGAGGTAGGAACTAAAGATCTTTGAATCCACTTTTTTTTTATATATGTAAAAAAGAAATCCTGACAAATAAAAAGAGTATGACTAACAAATAACAATAAACAAATAAAACTGTGCAATTTGTTGGTGGAATAATCACCTTGTGCACCCATGCATGCTTGTTTGTGCCTGACCTAGAGACGAGCTATTTCAAGAGTCTTTAACTTAGTCCTTTAACTTAAAAAAAGTTACACTGATTTCCATAAACATACTGTTGGTGAAATTTGTGATCGTCAATGGAGATTTTTGAGTATTTTGTGAGATTAAGCAGATGAGCGATTATCTGATATCCTCATTCTATCATTACTATTAATGTTGGGAATTGCTATTCTCTGTGTGGCAGAAAAGAGATTTAAATTAAAACGTTAGAACTGGTTAAATATAAATTCAGTAATTTTGAATTGCAATTGAAAGAATCAGCTAAACTCATGATATATTTTACCTTTAAAAAGTAATCCTACTTGCACTCACTGATAAGGCCTAAAATTAATGACCCATAGTTGCATATAACTAAGTAAAAAGGGCTCCCTGGAAAAATGTCCATTCCAGGTATGGAACTGAATACATACAAGATGAGCCTAGGGGCTTATAACTCTTAGCAAGGAAGATATCAAAGTCTATTCCAGTCATACCAAAAAGAGTCACAAGTCAGTTTGACTGGGTTCCACTGACCAAAGAAATAATAAGAAAAATAATCTCTGTAATGGATGAAGCACTTTAAGTTTATTTAAAGTAACAAATTAATAATTGTACTAAAAAAGAAAAATTCCTACTTTGTCACCACTGAAGACACTAAAAATGGTAAAAGGAGCAAAATAAATATTATTCTGCCTTTTCTATGTAAATTTCACCTAACAGTAACCAAATGTGGATGAGTATTTGTCTTTCTAAAAGTAATCTATGTAATAAATTAAAAATAATTTAAAAATCAAATCTTTCTGTTGCCCCTGAAATATTAATGGATAAAGACATTAATTATTAATGGCCAGTGAATTACACAAAGAGAAAACAAAATTGTATGGTTCCTAATGAAAGCACATATCACCACCAAAGAAGATTTAACAAATACATTACACCTGAATTTGATCAAGCTCTTAGATTCAACTACTAATGAACATAATATACAGAGGGTAGACAAATATACTAAATGATACCATGAAGATTCAGTCAGCTAAATCCAGACTGTAGGCATATGAAGAAAAATTACACTGTTTCTAACACACAAGTGTCAAAGAGGAAGAGAAAGGTGGAGAGGAAAACTTTATATTAAATGAAGTTAATGAGATATTTCAAATCAAACATACTGTGAAAACCTTACCTGATATTGAGTAAACCAAACAATAAATTATATTTATGAGAAAATTGAAAATAGGACACTGATTGCTATTTTATGAATTAAAGAAATGTATTGTCATATTCAGGTGTGATAATGGTAATGCATTTTTTAGGAGTTCTTAAATTTAGAGATATATATTGAAATACAGGTGAGATGTTATAATGTTGGGATTATTTCAATACAAAACAGGTCAGATTCCCCCAAAATAGACCTGAAAACAGCATTCATAGGGCCATTTTGTTAAGCTGGTATACCCGCTGCCACCCATAGACAGAAGACGAGAGTAGGGGTGAACAGATGGTGTTTCATGGAATGTCCTGCAGAAGGTAGCTTTAACATGATCCTACAGTGGAATTGAGTACCAATTAAACCTTTGAAATTTACAAATTCTATGCTTCCATGCCCCACATCTGTCAGTAATTATTCAAGAGCCATGCAGGGACTAGTAAATTCCCAGGCATTACTGCCCTGGAGATGAGAATGAGGAGGTAGAAGTAAACACACAAGGAACTTAAGAACTGACCAACTTTGCATGTTACATGGACTATGTGAAACAAGATTGGTTTAGTTTATAACTGGAGTCTGGGTAACGGATGGTAGATACATGTCTATTATGCTATGTTCTTTAGAATTCAACACCCCTCCAAAGGTTTAAAGGTGAAATTTTTAGGTAAATAAACTGATTTCAAAGTATTCTCTCTGTGTTCCTTGGTTTATGGCACATAACTTCAATCTCTGCCTCCCTCTTCACATGGCCTTCTTCTCTGTGTCTCTCTCTGCATCTGCATAACTTAAATCTCTCCCTTCTCATGCTTATATGAAAAGAGCAGTCATTGGATTTAAGCTAGTTAGTGTTAGTCACTCAGTTGTGTCTGACTCTTTACAACCCCATGGACTGTAGCCTACCAGGATCCTCTGTCCATGGGATTTGCCAGGCAAAAATACTGGAGTGGGTTGTCATTTCCTTCTCCAGGGGAGCTTCTTAACCTAGGGATCAAACTCAGGTCTCCTGAACTGCAGGCAGATTCTTTGCTGTCTGAGCCACCAGGGAAACCCAAGGGACTTAAAGCCCATCTCAAATCAAGATTATCTAATTTCAAGATCCTTATTTTAATTATATTTGCAAAGACTCTATTTCTAAATAAGGCTCTACTTACAGATATCAGGGGTTAAGAATTGAATGTATCTTTTTGGAGGGAGAGTTTCCACTAAACCCATCACAGAGTGTGTAAGAGAACGGGAGTGACTCAAATGAACCTGGCATTAAAAAGGATGGGGCAGAGTCTTCAGGCTTTGTTCTCTCTCCTCTAGTTCCAGGGCAATGGCATCCATTATATAGTAGCTAACTACCTTTTGATCACTTGCTGCTTTGTCTGTTTATCATTAGCTGTCAAACTTACTTTGGGGAAGCCCCCTCATAGGCTAAAAGAAAGTTTCCTAATCAACTTCTTCTGGAATCCAAAAAGAAAAAAGAAAAAGGATGGGATAGAGGCTGCACTCTAACTTAATCCAGTGTCTCCTACTTGGACATAAGCTTAAAGAGGAGAAAATGGGAGTGCTCTTTGAACTTCTTAACTCTCTTTGTTCCCTCTCTTCTTACTGGTCATTCTCAGTGGTGTGGAAATTTCTGGCACATAATTTATTTCTCTGGTATCTTATTCTTTAACTAGAAAATAGAAAACTATAGACACAGTATAGTCTCTTCACACTAAAAGAGCTCTTAGAACTAAGTCAACCAGGCTAACATTCAATATATTAAAGAAGTCGATAAGAAAATTTAGAAAATCCTTTTCCAAACTAATTTGCCTGGTTTAAAAGCCTGCTATATCTTGCTGCCAGATCCATTTAGGGAATATAAAATGATAAAGATTTTTTGGATATATCTCCTTGTTGATTCCTGTTGCATTACTAATTACTTCCCATCCCTACCCCCAACTACCCTAACCCCACTGGCCCCAGGAAGATGAATATGGTAAAAATTATGATGAAAAATCTTATATTCAATATTTTACTCTATCAAATAATAAAAGATATGGAATGAGAACGGCTACCAGAAGACAATAATTAGTAAGAAAACCACAGAAACAAAAACGAAGTCGAGCAAAAAGGACTCATCCTGAATCTTTGTGAAACCAGCAAATTTCGTCTCCTCAACCCTCTCCCAAGACCTCTCCTTCCTGTTTTCTCCTCCTCCTGTTCCCGTTGGTGGGCCATGGCATGATTTCCTCCATCAGCACTCCAGCAGGACACCACTCTCTCAAAATCTTTCCTCCTGAGAGGCCCCACCAGCTTCCCACACCCTAACATTTCACCAGATGTTCAATGCTGATGTTGCTGCTCTTGTTTGGGACCCTGTCCCTCTGCTGCCTCTCCACCCCCGCATACACAGCAAGCAGCTGATTTTCTTTAACTCCAATTTTTTTTGATAGTATTATCTCAAAACCTCAATGTGTCTGAAGCTTAAAAGAGCATCAGTTATCAAACTCATGGCAAATTGGCTGGAGAAATCTGAAACGCACACACAGAGGAGTCCTTTACATGCCTTTCCCCAACTGAAGAAAAAAAAAGTTTTACTAGTGTAGGTGGGACAAAGGAAGGGTGGCAAAGTCTTTCTCAAACTCTGTGTGTGCCCGAACCACTTTACAGTTCATGTTCCGCTTTCATCAGAACTGTACACAGCCTCAAGACCTAACCTTGGCTTCCAGCACGCAATGCTCACTGCACCTTATTCTGCAAAATCAGTGAATGCTCAGGTGCACAAATGCACAGTAGCTGACTTTACAAAATGGGTAGAAATGGAACTCTGGGGCCACAGCTTGCCCTTTGTCTAAAGCTCGATAAGATTCATATTACTTTTTTCTTTAAGATTACAAAAGTGTGATATTAGTTCCCTTGCCTATAATACATCTTCTGGATTTACAAAAATCAGTGGCAGAAGTAGCTTAGGGCTAGTGGGTGTTAGGGGAGGGAAAGGGTCCATATCCTTTGATTTCTTATTAATTTCTTCCTTTATAGACTGTATGTGCATCTTACATGAACGTTATATGAAAATCATCCACTCATGATCCAAAAATGACTTAAATGAGTTTGAACTGAAAACAGTAGATTGCAGAAATGGGGAAAAAAAAAAAAATCCAGCCAATAATAGAATTCTATTGGTTGGCCAAAATGTTCATTCATTTTCGCCAACTCAATATTTTTTGGCTAGCATATCTACCAAAGTAGTCTGCAGTGAATAAATAAACTTTCTTCAGATTAATGGGGAGATAATCTTTCTGTTTAGTCAGACTCAGATTCTAAATTGTCCTTTTTTCCCCTAAGGTTGCTTGTTGTTTATTTCTCACTTGGGAAAATATAGTTTCTGCTGAGGCTGGTTACTTAAATGCTCTGTTCTGAGTTTAATTTTAATCATGTGGCATTTTTTTCTTTGAAAATGCAACAAAATTCTGATTTAAATCTTTTTAAAATATCCTTTTACTACTATTCAAATTTAATTATTGTAAGAACAGTACCACTATATTAAAATATAATCACCTTACACCTTTTGGCTTCATGACAATGTTCATAAAGTGCTTAATATTCATGTAACATGCTACTTCATCCTGTAATATCACTATATTTATGGAAAGAAATTGTAATCCTCTTTACTGGCTCAGGTTAATTCCAATAAAATATTAAATCCATTTTCTAATCTAAATGAGTTCATTAGGAGAGGCATGGTACTGAGAATACCAAACTCTCTACAGAGTTCAGCTTCATTACATTTCCGCACTGTGCGTTTCCAGACCTGTTGTACTACATTTATGAGGATTTATCTGTACTGTTCCAAAAACATTCATCCTAATTCAACTCCTTCTGTGCATGCTAATCATGAATATGTTAAGTGGAAATACTAAGCTTGTAGCCAATCTCATCCCCAGATGGGTTCAAGTTATGATTACAGAAGCAAATTTGCCATAAGCACTCTTAGATCAGTGCCAGTGAGGAGGAAATGAAGGTTTGAAGCTATGCTAAAAAAAGAGAGACAGAGAGAGAAGAAAAGAAGATAGCTTGAGACAAAGTAAGAATGTCACAGACGTTAGAGAAACAGAAAAAGAAAAAAAGGGGGGGGATTGTATTTCCAGATTGTTGTGTCTGAGGGAGAGCTTCAAGAATACATAAATAGATCTGTCCAAAGAAATTTAAAATAAATACAGGGATTAAATCATTAGTTTTAACCTCTTGGAGTCTCCAAAAATCCATAATCTGAAGTTGAACTCCACATTATTCAGCTCATTACATCTAGCAAAGCTTTACTCCATTAAGCTCTCCATTTGAAAGAAATAATGGACTTTTTAGGAAGGGAAGATGAGACCAAACAGGCATGTTCGGGTAGTGAATAATTATACAGCACCCAGCTGTTTGCCCATGGAGTGCTTTGACCTGTTTTTCACTATACCTAGCAGCTATTTTCTTTCCTTGCAGGTAAAACAAACAAACAAACAAATAGATAATTTGGATTACATATCACATGAAATTAACCCATTAAGAATATTTCAATCACCTCCAATATGTTAGCATTGGCAGTAGCCTCTGAGTAAAATCACTTTAATCTACATTTCAGATGCTTAGTTAATTTAAAAAAAAAAGCATTCTGAAACAGATATATGGTAGATAGCCACCTATTTTTGGTAAAAAATAAGATGGAGATGAGCAAGAAGCATGTTATTTTTGAGTGCTAGTTATTAAAGCTTGATATAGGTCCTGGTTAATCTGTACATGTCTACGATAATTTGTCAGACTAAAGGGGAATCCAGCAGCCACTGGTTGTCACTGTTGCACCACGAAACAGCAATGCAGGCACTAGTCTTTCAAAAGGCTGCCTTTAAAAAACAAAGTTTGAAATAGTGTCTTTGACTGTTTGGTTTAGCACTAAAGCAGAGCACCGAAACCCATACCAAGACCCCCATGGATTTCAGACTAGTATTAGGCATTTTAATGTGGAAGTTTGGTCAAAAAAATAGTAGGTGAATTACATTAGATGTAAAATAAAGATCTAATTATATACTTAATTTTTTTTTGTATTTAAATAGCCATGAGAGATACCTGTTATATCTGTTAATTACAGCACATCTTCTTTCTGATTTTTAAACTAAATATTATGCTAATGTCCAATGTACATAATTGATCACTTCAAGGCTTAGATACATTATTCAAATGAAGTGCTTTCTAATGACTGCGCTTATAACATTTTTAACCAGTAAATGAGTAGGTAGCCTTGACATAATCTTCCCTTTTTTCCCAAATATGATTAAAACTGGCAAGACAAGAAATCAATGGAATCCTGAATATAAAATCCCAAAAATATTCTGCTGTGTTTGAAATTAATTAAGTACTGTGATGTGGGAGGCTCAAATCGATAAACATCAATGATGGTACTGTTAAAGGTGGGAAGAGTTGGCAAGAATTCCTGGTTATAAGATGATTATCTACTCAATGAAATTAAAGGTTAAAATTAGACCAACTGCGCTTTGGGAAAATGCAGAGGCAGGTCTTGAGAGTCAAGAACAAAGACTGTGTTCCCAAATACAATCTTTCAAATTTGAAAAAATATACTTTTAAACAACTGAGAGGATATCACTTCAATTTCAGTTTTAATAAAACAAGATACTTTCTGAACTGTGTTAAGAGTGAAAAAAAACTGGGCACTAATGTTTTCCAATTATCACAGTCAGAGTTGACCCAGAGAGAGGAAGCTGAAAGTATCAATGGTGATTTTTACTCATCATTTGCACATAATTTGCTGGACTGTGGGGTTACTTTCATATAATTTCTCAAGATAAAGTACTTTTGTTTTTCAAGGTCATTCTTTGTTCTTTTATTTATTCTCTTTATTCCTTTCCTTCTTTTTTCTTTCTTTCATTCTTGCTTTTTTCCCTTAACCTCAGGCAGAAGTTAAAATCCAGAAGCAAAGAGGCAGAAGTTATAATCCAGAGCAAATGAAAAGAAGAAATAACTCATGCTACCAATATTGCTAATAGATATAAATATTTGTTTGTCCCATCTTAACTTTAGTTTCCTCATGAAATATAGTTAAAGATATAAACAGACCATATCAATCACACCTCTTACATTTTCTTAAATCTTAAACTTTTATTAAGATTAAGTATTTTAAATACATTGACTTTTTTGTCTTAACATGACAAATAGGAATCATTTCCTTCCCTTGCAAGAGGCAATCACAGTAGCAGAAATGATTTTACAAGAAAATTATTTATATCCAAAAGCTAAAACTATGAAAAGAAAATCTATCAACAGTGGTATCTAGAGCCTATCAACACCCTTCTCACAGTGTCTTCTTTAAATCAAGTATTTTTAATGTGAAAAGAAGAAAAGCCACATGATCAGTAGGAAAATGACAATCCATGGCCTTTATACAAGGCCTACAGCTTCAGAATCTCTCTGCAGAGTCTTTAAATACATATTTTAAGCAAACTTCCTACATAATTGGGAACATTAAACTTTGAGAGTCACTCTTTCTGTCTCATTAAAGAAGAGAAAACATATTATGACATTATAAATTTTATAATTAAACCATTTTCATGATCAATAGAATCAAGAACAAAGGTTATAATATAATTTAGATGAACAGCCCTGAAGAGAAGGTAGCATTTTTATTACAAATAATCTAATAATTGTATATATTTATAAAGGTATATTTTATAAACTACACAAAATACAAACACTAATTAAAGAAAGAAATCTCTTGAAAATATATGCAATGAAAGGGATTCCATGAAATATACACTAGGTAGCCAAAAAGTAAAAAAAAACCCTCATTTATTCTATCTTGTCTCAGTTCCTGTATCATTGTCTTCCTGAATTTAAAACCAATTTTCGCTGGGTATCCTCAGATGGTTTGAGGAAAGTTTTTGGTGTTCAAGTTCTTCGCACCTCTATACTCAACTCTATTCATGTAATAATTACAGAGTAATCATTTGGTGAATCAAAAAGATAGCACACACTGTATACCTTACACCCCTAAGACCATGTGCTCAGTCGTTTCAGTCATGTCTGATTCTTTGTGACCCTATAGATTGTACCCATCAATCTCCTCTTGTCCCTGGGATTCTCCAGGCAAGAATACTGGAATGGATTGCTGTGCCCTTCTCCAAAGGATCTTCCCAAGTCAGGAATTGAACACATGTCTCCTGTGTCTCCTGCATTGCAGGAGGATTCTTTACCCACTGAGCCACCTGAGAAGCCCCCACTAAGACCATACATATCCTCTTTAATCATTTAAGGTAAAGCAAATTTTTATAAATTAAATAAATTTGATTTGATGCTTAAAATATATTATTTAATATCCAACTATGCTCTAATGTTTCATGCCTCTTATGTTCTCTGAAAGGAGTGCAATGAATGTATAAACAGCTCTAACCAAAAGAGAAGGAAAATAAAAGATTAGGAAGGAGGCAGGCATCCAAAGTGTAAATACTACCAGCCTGATATTTAAGATTGTGACAATTCCTAGTTTCCCCTTCTTCCTTTTAGAGCCAGAACTCACATCCAGGTCTTGTCAGGGCACAGACCTCCCAGCTAGAGACTACACTTCCCAAATGCCTTGGCCATGTGACCAAGTTGTCTCCAAAGAAATAAGAAGTTGCACATATCCCTACCATAAAAGGAGATCTCATTCCCCTTAGTTTCTTATTTCTTTCTCTAGAAGTTAAAATGCTACCATGGTGGTGATCCAGCCTCAATGTTGATTGACTACAATACCCTACGGAAGGCAGACTAAGGAAACTGAAGGAATCTCAATTTGTACTTTAAACAGGTGAGAAGAAAGTAAAGTTTTAGAGAGTCTGAGGTGCTACATTTTTAGCCCTCTGTGATAGCCTTTAGGGGCTTCCCAGGTGGTACTAATGGTAAAGAACTTACCTGCTAAAGCAGGAGATATAAGAGATGCAGATTTGATCCCTGGGTTGGGAAGATCCCCTGGAGGAGGGCATGGCAACCCACTCCAGTATTCTTGACTGGAGAATGCCATGGACAGAGGAGCCTGGCAGGCTACAGTCCAGAGGGTCACACAGAGTCGGACACGACTGAATTGACTTAGCACTTAGCCTGAAATGGAGCTAGGTCAACCATACCAAAAAAATAGTGTTGTATCATGTTCACTCAGTTTTCTCCATCATGAGTTCACTGATTATGCGGTTGACCAGCAGAATTTAAGGAAAATTTAACTTGTACAGTACGTGGAACTCCAGAATAAGGCATCACAGGAAGACAGTCAAAACTTTGGGAGAGAGTTGATATAAATGTTATTATTACTGATGAAGAATATTTGGAAATATGGAGTATACTTTAGTATCGAGGGAGAGTAAAATATTTAATACTCTAAAATGGAAAAAAATAAAAACTTACCTCTTGTCATACCTACAGATAAATGTCATACCCAGAAAGTACCTAGTTGTGAGAAATACAAATTATTTAAGTAATTCCTTAACAAAACTACTAGAGAGCAAGTCAAGTAGGAATAAAATCGAAAGTTAAAATCTCCAGTTTAAAGCAATTTAAAGCATAATTCAGCTTCCCATTTTAACTCATTTAATATAATGTTTTAAGACAGACATTTATCTTTTAAAAAAGCTACATTACTATTTCAGTATCTGAAATACTTATTTCTTAAAACAGATTTTAAACTACACGTAATAATATTGTGATTTTTAATTTTAAAATGGACCATCCAAAGTAGATATTTTAAGTCTCTGATTTGTGTATGCCATTTCTCCCTTCCCATGGACCGAGTCACAACTTTAAAGTATGAAACAAGCTGCCACCTCTTAACCTTTGTAAAATATGTGCTCTTTTGAGAAACTAATACACAGAAATAAGCACAAGAGGATAGAGAAATGTTCAGCAGGGATTTTATAAAGAAAGAGGTAGCTAAAGTAAAAGTATAGAAGAGGTTGCATTTCTGTTCATAGTCTACACTGACTCCATGCACTTCCCTCACTTCCATGTGCACCACTGACTCCTAAGCGAGGGTATGCCCTTCCAGGAAGGCTAGACCAGCCAGTCGCTGATTTGCCTCTGGTAGATGCCAATCACTCATATTCTCAGGATTCTCCTGGAATATTTGTCAAACCCTCAGCTTCGGAACTAAGTTATTTTCCTCGGAAATTCTGGGAGGGTTTATATGCCACATTATGCCAACACCTTAGTCTCTTTACCCTTAGTCAAAGCGTCTGAGTCTTATGTTCCCCAAAATTATCTCTGTGCAGTAAAAGTGCCTGAGCTGTATGTCCCAAGAAACTGTCTTTACTCAGTAAAAATGCCAGAGCTATTTTCCAAGAAATGGTTGCTTGCTTTTTAAGATGGTCTTTAGCAAACTAGATCAACTATTACACAAAAGGGAAGAGTGATAGCCACTTCTTTCTCTCTTCATGTATAGATGATATATATCTATACTAAGCAGAGTTTGTGATGACGATGTCACCTATCAGTTATTACCCATACAATGGTTACTCAATTTTTTCCATTCTATGCTTTGTGTAAGTGCAGAAATAAAAAATCACTGAATATTTGAATTCTTCTTTCTCTTAGGTTGCTATAGAACAGAAAAAAGAAAAAACAACAAGACTCATCATCCTTATCTGAACACTGCCAAATAGACAGACTTGAAATGTCTAAGATTTTCATCCTTCTTGGAAATGGTTTTCAGCTTAAAGGCATTTGACCTGGAGTGAGGTTATATTTCAGTCAGCCTACTGAATGGTATCTAGAGAGGCCCGTCAGCAGAAGCTTAGCAGAAAAATGTGAGTGAAAGTTCAAGTGCCTGGTAGCTGAGAAGCTGGAGGAGGGCAAATCGCCTTGAATATCAAAGCTAAAATTTTGTCAAAATGGCAAAAGTCATTTCTAAAAAGAGGCATCCCAGGAAGGCATTAATTGAGGAAGCTCATATAATAGTTGGCCTATTTGACAAAGGGCATCTTAAAAAGCTTTGAAATAGTTCCTGGAGACATATAAGACCTAGACATTTTTATTAGGGGTAAAAGGATAAGATGCATGGACAGTAGGTGTTGATATGTAACTAACCTCTCCCAATATCCCTGATGAAAGTAACTCAGTTCAGAAGCCAAGAGTTCAATAAAGATTATAGCATAATACTGACATAGCTGAGAAAAAGTCTAAGGAATCTTATTCTAGGATGTATAACAGGATGCTTATGAGCAATAATCAATTATGAATTGACTGTAGAGCTGACTGTTTCAGTCTGAGCATTTTAAAGACAATATTTTCTAATATGTGTAGAAATGATTAGGGGAGAGAAAAAGTTTAAAACTCATAAACTAGGTAGGGCCGGGTTAATCACGACAGATGTTGGTGCCTGGGTCACTCTTCTCTGTATTTAGGGATGATGGTGCAGAAATCATCAATGCCTGATGTTATGAAATGTTTTTTTTCTTCTCCCTCAAAGTGAGCAACCTGATCTGTGATGGCTGCACATAAGCATTGTCTGCTGGGCACTGACAGCAATTTTCAGTCTATTTCTGTAAATTGAGCTTTACAATGTCCTTTGAATGCTTCCCTCTAGATTACAGGGGCTCCAATGCTGTTCAGTATACAGGAATCCCCTTTGCCTTTAGCTGCCTTCCAATACAATCGAGCCTAGATAAATTGAGTAGCGCACCTCATTTTTATCAGTTGGGTGTAACATTGTCAGCAGAGCAAGTGGGAGTGCTTTTCCAGTTTAGCGGAAGATGGAGGAAATAGTCAAAAGGTGGGTTGGCTACCTGACTTGAAGTTTAGAATAGTTAGATATTCAAACTGACCAACTGTGTGGCCCAGAGTTTCTTTCTTGATTCTTAAAGATCTTTGTAGGAGATTTATCGGAAGTAAGTGAGCAGGTGCTCCCACTCTTTTTGCAAGCTGGTTCTTATACTGACTGAACAGCAGCAAACTGTTATGGTCTTAAGAGCAGTATTAGGGTCCCGTTGTCTTTCTGCTATCATTCCATGCTGTCATTATGGTGCACATTAATGTCCTGGCTGATGCTCTCAAGAATATCAACAATGCCAAAATTATAGGCAAATGCCAGGTGCTTATTAGGCCATGCTCCAAAGTCATCATCAGCTTTCTGTGATAATGAAGCATGGTTACATTGAAAAGTGAAAGTGAAAGGCACTCAGTCATTTCCGACTATTTGCTATCCTGGAATTCTGGCCTGGAATTCTCCAGGTCAGAATACTGGAGTGGGTAGCCATTCTCTTTTCCAGGGGATCTTCCCAACCCAGGGATCAAACCCAAGTCTCCCACATTGCAGGCAGATTCTTTACCAGCTGAGCCACAATTGGTCAATTTGAAATCATCAGTGACCACAGGGCTGGGAAAATTGTTGTGAACCCCACAGGCAGTCTAAATAAATGTGGAGGGATCAGCCTCAGATTTGACGTGCACCTCGGTGATCTAGAAAAATGACAGAGTAGCCTGCTCCTGTCAGTTTGGTTTCATTGTTCTGACAATCTCGGCCGGCATCAGGGACCATGAGGAAGCAAGACAACACACAGGAGGGAAAATATTTAGATTCTTTTTCTAAGGATGTAATTTTGTTTTTTTTGTTGTTGTTGTTGTAGCCCAGTCATGCCCAACTCTTTGTGACCCCCATGGACTGCAGCACGCCAGGCCTCCCTATCCCTCACTATCTCCCAGAATTTGCCCTAGTTCATGTTCATTACATCGGTGATGCCGACCAGCCATCTCATCCTCTAACGCCCTCTTCTCCTTCTGCCCTCATCTAAGGGATGTAATACATACATGCAAATAAAATGCCTCAGAAAGGAAAAAAAAAAAAAGAATAGTGTGAGGAGGTGGCATGCATCAGGAAATTCCATGTAGGTGGCATGAATTCTATCGCATCCCAGCATCCATACGTTTAGTTAGGAACCACAGCCCAAGCCTCCCTTCTCTGACACAATGATTATTGTTCTCTCATTGTGACTTCACATGCATGAAATTACTGATTACCAACTCTGGGTAACAACAAAAACTGGTTATGTGTGACCACTGATAAGAGCAAATCTCCACGTCCCATTACAAATGCACAGCAAGATATACTCATACAGCCATGCGTCTATATATGTTTTTCCTTCAGACTTGTTCACACAATGGGCTTGAGGTCGATCCCAAAGATGATCACAGACAGAGAGTATACATTATAATTAAAAAGTTTCAAGCAATGGAAAGCATTGGAAATGGCATGTCCATTTTGTTGATGATTTCCTCTCTACCTTCTACTCTGGGACTCTTTCCATTTCTCTGTTAATAGAAAGGGAAAGCAGTTCACTATCCTGTTTGCAACAAGATATTGCAATCCTATTTCAACTTATAAGTACTACCAAGGATATGAACTCAAAAATTGAATATCCATTTATTGTAAAAATATAGCTAAATTGGGGAGACAACACTATGAGTCGAAAAACCTCACTGCAATGACAAATAAGCAGCAAGGAAACCAATGGTCCTGAGTCCATCAGCAATCTATAAATACACATGATTCTATGCACACTGTTTAGATAGGTCAAAACCTTTTGTGTATTTTTTATTCCACCCCAGCTGGCTTTCCATGCCTCCTTCAGAGGAATCTAAATGACACTTTCTCACAGGGAGTCCCAAAACACCACCTATCTCCATGTTCCAACTTGGCTCACACATCATCTGCAGGGAGCCAGTCATATGGTCCACCATGTTGCCACCATCACAGTCCTTCCTTGAACATAATCCTAAAGCCAGTTATTTTTCCTCATGTGTGTGAGTGTGTCCAGTCGTGCCTATTTGTGACCCTATGGACTTGTCTCTCCGTGGAATTTTCCAGACAAGAATACTGGAGTGGGTTGCCATTTCCTTCTCCAATATTTCCTCTAATTGTACATAAAATATATGACCATGACAAAATCCATGTTTGAACTAGGTTTTAGCTTTGTGCTTTATTATAGACATTAGTTGATAATAAATCAGGTTCTTTTTTTTAATCACTGCTCTTAAGTTTAGTTAGATTTTATATTTTTCCAACGTCTGTTTTCCTTCAATCATCTCTCTTTAGTCACTAAGTTGTGTCCAACTCTTGCGACCTCATGGACTGTAGCACACCAAGATCCTCTGACCATGGGATTCTCCAGGCAAGAACACTGGAGTGGGTTGCCATTTCATTTTCCAGGGCCTCCAATCATGAATCTTATTTATTTTGAAGTAACATTTGTACTTGATTACATTAATAGTTATCACTGTTGATTTTATTACTCATTTTACTTCCTAAACCTCTTCTTTATTGAAGTATAGTTTATTTACAAGGTTGTGCTAATTGCTGCTGTATAGCAAAGTGATTCAGTTATACATATATATATATATATATGTATACATGTTTTTATAACTATTTTCAATACCTATGACCAACCCAAATCTCTTCAATATAAAACATGAGACCCCTTCTGCCAGCTATACCTCTATGGGCCCAAAGGTATCTTTAATACCACTCACATCTGAATGTAAAATGCTTCTAAATAAAAAGTTCTGTTTGAAGAGTTCAAGGATATGACTGAAAATTTCCAATAATGTGGATTAAAATAAGCCAAAGCCTCAGTAGTCATAAGCTCCACTTATCTACTTCCAAGCAGAGCATTTAACCACTTTCCAACAATTAACATGCTCCAAACCCTTCTAGTCCAAGTTTGCCTTGCGTATGTTCAGTCTCTCAGTTGTGTCCGACTCTTTGCGGCGCCATGGACTGTAGCCCACCAGGCTCCTCTGTCCATGGGATTTCCCAGGCAAGAATACTGGAATGGGTTGCTTTTTCCTACACCAGGGAATCGTCCCAATCCAGGGATTGAACCCAAGCCTCTTGAGCCTCCTGCATTAGCAGGCAGGTTCTTTACCACTAGTGCCAGATGTTACTTAAATGTTTAGAGCCTAAAGTGGATGCCAATAATAAGGATCTCCAATGGCACATTTGGAAAAGACTTAAGAACTTACAGTGCTATTCTTAAGATTTACTCATCTTGTTACTAAGAATATACCAATATTTGATTCAATAGTTCCCCTGTTTAAGTGTGACCTAATACTATGAAGTGCAAAGAAAGTTTCTATCAATGAAAGCAGATGCTCTATCTGTGTTTCTCATGTTTGACACTATGCAAAACTTAAGCTATTGTTTCTCATGTCAGACCTCAATGATGATTGGAAAAATACAAAAATAACACCGGAGTTATTTCATTTGTTCTCAATTCCTGCCTCCTGCCATGCTTTTCTTACCTACATGAAATGATTATCACTTATAAAGTGCTTACTATGGGCCAGTTAAGCCCATTTAATTCTCATAAAGGCTCTAGGGTGTAGGTAACCTTATGACTGCCATCCCGTGTTAGAAAACTGAGTCCTAGAGAGTCAAGAACTTTGACCTAGATTGCACAGGTAGTAAGTGGAGTGGCACTCAAGTCCAAGTTCAGAGACACACTATGCATTACTGCAGATCACTGACTCACCATTTTGGTGCTTGACTGCTTCTTAACCACACCTTGAGACAGAACCTAGGAGGGAGATGGGGGAGGGGTGAAATTTGAGAAAATCTGGAATTAATTTAATCCTAACCCTGGAATTCCCGGGCATGGTTTTTCAGTCCTGATGCTAGAACTTCTGTCTGACTTCTAACAGCTCTCTAGCTGCCTTCATTTTTCCATAGCCCACCCTATTTTTGGAACCTCGAACATCCACTTATCTCTTGTCAAATCCCCAGGTGAATGAGACTCCTCATGATCTCAATCTGATCCTAAAGTCTTTCTTCGAGATGCATGAAGTTTCCTAAGATTATGATAGAGCCATTGAAATAAAAATAAAGATAAACATCACAAAGTATCTCATAGAATTAGAAAAGATTATTTTCCCCAAATTCCCCTCTGAACATTTCAAATTTCTCACTGCCCTTAAAACTGTGGATTCTGCGCTTGTCAGTGTGGGTGGAGGCCTATATTTCAATTCTTCCTCTTACACTTTTGGATGTTTGGATTTAAATCTTATGCACCATTCCACTCATACCTCCAGCTTTTCCATGCTAGCTTTTTTTTTAAACCCACTGTAGAAAAGGTGTTGCTTTCCCAAGGTGCTAAATGTGCATTAAAAAAAACCACTCTGTTTTTTAATACTATTTTGTGTTTTTGACAATAACAGCTGTTTTTAATGAGTCTTTTTCAAATACAATTAGTCCTATTTTTTTTTATTCTCCTTCCTTAATTCTCTTAATGGTTTGCTAGAAGAAGACAGAGAGAAATTTCTACATTCTTTTATTTCCTGTCTTATTTGAAAGGAAAGGATAAAAGAAAACATAATTCCATTGCTCCCATTTTTCCCTCACTTATGGAAGATTTAAGGTTCAACTATACATGTAGGAAAAATCCAATAATTCTTGTTTTCTTCCATTCAGACACAACCAGCTTTCTCATTTCCCAACAAATATTTAATCATGATGCTATTTCCTTGTGTATATTAAAATAGTTGTTCATAATTTTTTCCAGTCTCTTTCCCTTTTATGTTCCCCTATATTTGAGGCTTCATTCTTTCACAGCAAATTCTGCATTGAGTATAATACTTAGAAAATTATAATTGCTCTCTAAATATTTATTGAATGAATATATGAATTAAATGTTCTCTTTATTAATACTATATTGACATAGTAAAATATTTAAAACCAAAATAAAATAAAAAGTGTCACTCAATTAAAAAAAGAATACATTTTAAGTTTTAAAAAGAGAGAAAAACGTAACTAAATATCCATACGCATAAAAATCAACTCTTTCCCAAAGTTAAAATTCTTCTTCCTACGTTACAAAGAATCAACAGATTCTCATGTGGATAACCTTTTAATCACTATAGCTTTCAAGTTTCATTTTTTAATACAATGGCCTAGGAATAAAATACCAAAGAGTTCTGATTCAAGTGTTGGAATAGGTAAAAACTCAAACTGTAGAAAAAAATTTATATATAAAGTGTAAATGCAACCTTGAATAATCTCTAGGCTGCCAGTTTTAAATCAAAATGTATCACATGTTACCTTTGGGGAGAGTTCTTGATTTTATATCACAGGATCCCCAAGGGCAGGGGTAGGAGCTAAGTAAATACATGTTGAATTGACTTTCAGCACTTTGAGAAAAGTAACTTTTGAGAATTGATGTTTCACTTCTCACTCAATTTTTCTCAGCCTTTCCCAACAGAGAGAACATTATTTTTAATATTTGCTTCACATTTTCCAAGATTTTCCTGGAAATTTTAACATTTTATGATGGTTTGGTTACTACTTCTACTTTGTACCAAGTTTAATGATAGAAAAAAGTGAAAAGAAATAAAATACAACAAACAAGGGAAAAGAATGGAAAGAAATATTTGGAAATGTTGAAAAACCAAAAAAAAAAGGTAGCAAGGAATTTTCTTACATAAGAATGTGAGTATTTATTTGTGGAAACACATACACACACACACATACATGCAAACACACCCATACCTACTCATATAACCTTACATCTAGAATTTGTATGTTATTACAAAATGAAATATGCAATACTTCAGGGATTTTCACTAGGTTAGTTTCATAATATTTAAGTTGTAGAAATTATTGCTTTGGGGATTTCAGAATGCAAGAAATATGTAATCAATATTTAAAAAATTATTTTCCAGATAAATATTTTCTCTTGAGATTACAAACTACTTGAAATATGCTTATTTTTCTAATACAAAATGCAGACACCTGTCTGGCTTTATTAGAAATAAATGTTTAAAAAGCTATTTGTTATCATAATATACATAGTATATTTATATCCCCATAAAATTTATTTCAATTTTACAAGAATAATAAAATGGGAGATAAAGAGCTGTCGAATGTTGGAAATATTTTACATTTTATTAATGTGTTATAAATATGTCATATTTATCATTTATCACAGATAATATTAGACTGACAATTTTCATTTTCATATGTTCTGTGAGTGTTCTTTTTTATTATTCCTTTTATTTTTATTCTTAATTATTTTTCTTTTTTTAATGTTTTTATTATTAAATATGTTTTTTTCCTATTTTAGTGTACTTTTCTGTTACATTTGAAATCAGATCCCATTGTTTTTTTTTCCATCATTCAGTCATGTCTAAATCTTTGCAACCCCAAGGACCACAGCACAGCAGGCTTCCCTGTCCTTCACCATCTCCCTAAGCTTGCTCAAGCTCATGTCCATTGAGTCAGTGATGCCATCCAACTACTTTGTCCCCTGTCATTCCCTTCTCCTCCTGCCTTCAATCTTTCCCAGTATCAGGGTCTTTTCTAATGAATCAGCTCTTCCCATCAAGTAGCCAAAGTATTGAAGCTTCAGCTTCAGCATCCGTCCTTCCAATGAATACTCAGGGTTGATTTCCTTTAAGATTGACTTGTTTGATTTCCTTGCAATCCAAGGGAATGTCAAGAGTCTTCTCCAACACCACAGTTCAAAAGCATCAATTCTTTGGCACTCTGCCTTTTTTATGGTCCAACTCTCACATTCATACATGACTACTGGAAAAACCACAGCTTTGACTAAATGGACAATGTCTCCGCTTTTTAATACGCTGTCTAGGTTTGTCATAGCATTTCTTCCAAGGAGCAAGCATCTTTTAATTTCATGGCTGCAGTCACCATCTGCAGTGATTTTGGAGCCCAAGAAAATAAAGTCTGTCAGTGTTCTATTGTTTCCCCACTGATTTTCCATGAAGTGATGGGACTGGATGCCATGATTCTTTACTGAATGAGCCACCAGGAAAGCTGTTGAAATGGCCCTCAGATCCCATAGTTTTGTTTTATTTTGTGTGTGTGTTAAAATAAAGACATGTGATGGTCTCAAAGACTTGTCAAACTTGTTCTGTTAAGGCTGATATGCAGCACAATTTACTTTTTTAATGTCAGTTTAGTCACCTTGGAATTTGAAAAGTTTCAAAAATCGTCATATCTGTCCAGATTTTTCTTCTGATAAGTGCCATGGTAAAGATAATGGACTGTTATCCCTTGGTAAGCAAGCTGGGTATGTAAGACTTCTTTAAGAAAAACAGAATTAACACACTCAAGACATCAGTAAATAAGCTGAAAACCATTATTATTAAGTGAGAATACACAGGTAAATTATTCCTAGGCATCCATTAGCATGTGGGAAATATGACCTCCTTTTATATCCTTCATTGTAATAAATAAAGGCATAGATGATTTAAGTAATTAGAGACAGAGAAATTCCATCAGGGTAAAAAGATTAATACATTAAGTGAATACTAAACAAAATAAATATCAAATTCCTTACATACTGAGAAACTATACTGATTAGGTGATTATATTCTGTTGACAGTGAAATGTTCTGTGATCGGCGTTAGGGATTTTTTTAATAGCTCAAAAAGCTAAATATCATAGTTTTTAACGTTATGTCTAAGATAGACTTTTCTACTCTAAAAATATTTTTTCCAGCATCTTTCAATCAAAACAAAAGCCCAGCTGCTTATTCATGTGCTGTTCAGAAGTCTAAGTAGGTAATTAACCATTTTCTACTTTAGCTCCTCACCAAGATCTGAATTATCTGTGAGTCTAAACATCATTTTTTTTCACTTCCACTGCTTAACAAAGAAAATCATGATCTAAATATGTAGTGTAGTGATTACCCGTTAATGAAAACTGAAATGTGCTTTTTTGTTTATCCTATTGCTTCCCTTTCCCCAGCTGTAGAAGTTTCTGGTAGTTTAGTTGGTTTACTGGGGAGTTATTAGTAACACCAGCAGTTACTAGATAACAAATGCCCAAAACAACAACAAATCTTCCTCAGCTACAGCAAGTGACAGGAAACTGTTAAATTTCAGATCTACAAAAAGACTTATTGGCATGCACAATTTATTTTTAATCAGCCAGAGAGATGCCAAAGTTCATAGTTATGAACATCACCTCTCATCTGCAAGAACAAAACACACCTATCTATATAGACCCAGGATGCAAGCAAATGCTGTTTTAATTTGGATTTAGTTATTTGATATTTATCAAGTCCGCACTGTGCAGAATGCTCACATGATCTCTGCCCTATTTGAGATAGTATTTCTTCATAATTTTGATATGTAAATATCAATTCATAAATTTCAAAATCACACATTAGATGATGCATAACTCAAACCATTACAGCAGGCTTTTCTTCAAGAACTCAATAATAGTCATTTTTACAAGTTCTAGAGGATTTACACAGGAATGCATCTGAACAAGTAACTAAATGGAAGGTTGTTAAAAATGTGGCTGGGAAGACAGTAGAAACCCAAGCCTTACTCAAGTGATCAGAGAATTACCCAAAATTTAGATTATACAAAAATCAGATCTATAGATAGCCAAAGGAGTGCAAGGTTGGACTGTGATTGATAATTAGGGAAGTAAGTGGTCAAAACGATGCTCACAAAAACAGATAAGTTGGGACAACAAGATGGTGTTTGTATTTATCTTTCCCACAAAGTAGGAGAAACACATTAGAAAGGGGAAATGAACATTTAGATAATTTAAAAGGCATTTTTAAAATGATTGTGAATGTTCCACTAGACTTTATTCTATATGGATGAGAGATTCCTTCCTAATACTCATTTCCATTTTGTTTTAATTTCAAATATATTCATTTAGCTGTTCCAAAGCATCCTGACACTGAGGAAGGCATCCATAGATTAGTAGGGGGAAATATTCTTGGAGCTGGAAAGATTCTCATAGATTGATATGGGATAAGCCTGATTCATATATTGGTCTTTGTGCATTATATGGACTGTAAATCAGTCCCTGGCAGTACAATATTAGCTTTAAATAAATTATAAGACAATTGTTTCAGAAGCTTCAAAGCTAGTGATCAAATATTAAATGCAGAACAATGAGCACATGAGTCAAGACACGTTTATGAAGTTAGCTGGCCTCCCTAGATCACATTGGCATTATCTTCTCAACCATCATGACCCACTGGGGGCAGGAAACATGTCTTATTACAGTTGTTGTCACTAGCACTCAGTAAGTGGCAGTCACACAGTAGGTGCAAAGTTCTGTGCTATGACATGCTTGCATGCATATCTCTTTAAGCTCTTTCCCCCTTAATGTGACACATACATAATCATTGCATCATTAGCTTCTCAAACCTTTAGCTTTGATCTAAATTTGGTTCTCTTAACAAGTATTTTATGACAGGTACTGTTCTAGAGTTTGGAGTACATGTTGAACCAAACATTCTTATCTTTGTGGAATTTGCTTGATTTCTAGCATTTAGGACTCTGTCTTCTATCTCTGATAACCCTCTTGTTGTCTTCCTCAGTTTCTCATTTCTTGGAATTTCAACCTCTCTTTTTCTTTCTATTTTTGTTGGCATGAGTATCTTGATTTATTTAATATTCATGTACCATAATATGTATTATATATAAAGTTTTATATGTAACACATATCAAATATATATAAATCAGTATAACTTATCAATATGCTGTATATTGAAAATTGTATATGCATTTAACTTTATATATAATATACATATATATATTTGTTAGATAAACATGAAATAGTTATATATACATATATGCCACATATATACTTTTATATATATATGTGTGTGTAAACTTCAAATTCCCAGTTACATTATAGTAATTTTCAGGACAGTAAATATATCTTAACTTAAAATCCAACGATGTGTTTTGAACTAAGCAAAACTCTAGGTGTTCTTAACACAGATGCTATGTGCATGCAACATCTACTAAGGTCTTGAGTTAGTTTTTCTCCCATAAAAGGCTTTGACATGGAGAGAAGTCTACAGGAGGTATATTGGGGGTTGTTCTCAGCACAATACCTATGAGGAAATAAAGGAATACAATTGGAGAGATGCAATAATTGAATTTTCTCTGCAACTGTAATGGAGGTACCAAACTCAGCAAGCTGTGAAACCAAGATGGTCCTTTAGAGGACAATTGTCCCTAGTTAAAGAAAGGGAGCTGGGGTCAAGCTTCCATTTTTGATGAGGATTGAATGTGGATTGGTGATGGACTCACTGTGAGCTGTCTGTTGGCAACCCCAATGGCAGCTAAGAAACGCATGCCTTGGTGCTGAAGTAGACGATCTGAGCAGTGAACCATATCATTCTCTGCTCTCCATCCTAGGGCTTCTTGGATCCCTTTGCTTCATTTTAGAAATTTGGAGTGCCTGAAAACATCTCCAGGATTCCAGATAATATCTTTTCCTGTGAAATTCAGGCAAGGAAGTTTTGTAGAAAAACCACAGTCCCATTGTCATAGCTAATCTCAGGGCCATTTCCCTCTGTTAGCACCTCTGCAAGTGGAGACTGGTATTCCATTTCTTCATTACCAAGGACTCTAGGCACCATGCCTTTCTTTGATCATAACTGAAGCACTTTTCATTTACTGTCAAAATTAAGTAAGGAGTGCCAATAGATTTCTTGTAGATCACTTGGGAGCATATATCATAAATATTCTTCCCTTCTCCTACTATGTAATGGCAGTTCTAACTCCTACACAGGTCAAGGTCAATTATTCCTGTGAGCATGCTGGATTTCTTTCCTTGTCTGTTGGTTTCTTGCTACAGGAGTCAGAAATGACTCAGTTTAAGCTTAAACTGAAATGGGACTTGTACTGTGTCCCCTGTCAGAAGCATTCTATTTCTGAGACTTAGTCTCTATACTCATAGAGCTTAGCATTGCAGAAATGAAAACAAAAACAAAAACCTAAATTCTCCAAGTGGGCTATTGGCAGTGGTAATGAGACCATTTTTACTTCTATCCCTTGGTTCCTTTACCCAATGTTCTCCTTTCTGAACACCCAGTTTTTGTATACAGTGCCCTGAAAACTGGCACCCCATCCTCTCCAGATAACATCTTTAAACTGGCAACTTAGCTATATGTCCACAGTCCTACACTATTCTGCCAAACAAGCAGCCCCTGAGTGATGTGGTATGTGATAGGAGCAGTGGGAGCCGTTTCATGTCTATGAACCAAGTTGCTTGATCTTTCCTGATATTATCCTGAATTTTTGTTCACGGATTAAACAACTGTAAGTCTATGGATAAACTGGCCAAGATTGCATCAGGACCAGCTACATAATTTGCTGAGCCCACGCAAAATGAACAGATTGAGTATTTTGTTCAAAAATTGTTTAATAATTGTAGATGCAACCAGAATAACATTAAACCAAGCATGGGACCCTTTTGACCTTGGGTCCTATATAGTAACACAAGCCACGTGCCAATGGAATTAGGCATAGGTTACAAGAATTGTAAGTCCATTAGGAAGCATGTGTTGATTCCAGGAAAAACACATCATTGCTCTTTTCAGGGAGGAAGGGGATAAATGTAATTAATTTGTTACCCAAGTAGCTGGTTACAAAGTATGGTGCCATAGTGACTCAGCATTTTTCTTTTTCTAGGAGATCAGATATCATAAAGCCAGATTCACCTTGGTGTGTGAATCCTATGTTGTCAGGCCCATGCATAGCTTATATCCTTGTCACCATGGCTACTCTATTCATGGCTACTCTATTCAGAATTGGGTTGGTCAATGTTTGAGGCTGCCAGAGAGCAACAGGTTGAGTCATTTTTGTATTTGATTATAGAGAGCCTTTTACATATTGAATAATCTCTGGTGAGAGTTAACATACCATACAAAAACATTAATACAGTCCATAGGTTTATCTACATGCCTCTTCCTCAGAACTTGTTGTCTCCTACTGTCTTCTTTCATCATGGAGCCCCTGAACAACTAACCAAGCTATTCACCATGGCCCCTGACTTTGCTGTTGTTCAGTCGAAAAGTCGCGTCAACTCTTTATGAACCCATAGACTGCAGCATTCCAGACTCCTCTGTCCTTCATTATCTCCCAGAGTTTGCTCAAACTCATATCCATTGAATTGGTGATGCTATCTAACCATCTTGTCCTCTTGCTGCCTCCTTCTCCTTTTGCCTTCTATCTTTCCCAGCAGCAGAGTCTATTTCAATGAGTCAGCTTTTCACATCAGGTAACCAAAGTATCGGAGCTTCAGCTTCAGCATCAGTCCTTCCAATGAATATTCAGGGATGATGTCCTTTAGGATTGACTGGTTGTATCTCCTTGCATTCCAAGGGCCTCTCAAGAGTCTTCTCCAACATCACAGTCCAAAAGCATCAATTCTGCAGTGCTGAGCTTTCTTTATGGTCCAACTCTCACATCCATACATGACTACCAGAAAAACCACAGCTTCAACTAAATGGACCTTTGTAGGCAAAGTGATGTCTCTCCTTCTTAATATAGTATCTAGATTTGTCATAGCTTTTCTTCCAAGGAGCAAATATCTTTTAATTTCATGGCTGCAATCACTGTCCACAGTGATTTTGGAGCCCGAGAAAATAAAGTTTTTCACTGTTTCCATTTTTTCCCCATCTATTTGCCATGAAGTGATGGGATAGGATGTCATGATCTTAGCTTTTTGAATACTGATTTTTAAGCCAGTATTTTCACTCTCCTCTTTCACCTTCATCAAGAGGATCTTTAGTTCCTCTTTGTTTTCTGCCATTAGAGTGGTATCATCTGTGTATCTGAGCTTGTTGATATTTCTCCTGGCCCCTGACTTAGTATATATTTTATCTTAAACAATTTCTCTTTCCATTTGCAATATATTATCAGGTGCACTGAACAAAGCTCTGCTCACTGAGAGAATCTATCACGTAACCAGTCTTTAAGGTCATCCCCGATTTGAGCTCTCATGCAAAATCAGCCCACTTTTAGTGCAGGAAATATTACATGCACCATAGCCCAAATCCACTGCAGACCACTTTTCTGAATCTGTCTCAAACTAGCTACTTTCCATGTTACTCAGTGAATGGATAGAGAAATATTTCTAAGTATATACTCTGCTGCTGCTGCTGCTGCTAAGTCGCTTCAGTCGTGTCCGACTCTGTGCGACCCCATAGACAGCAGCCCACCAGGCTCTGCTGTCCCTGGGATTCTCCAGGCAAGAATACTGGAGTGGGTTGCCATTTCCTTCTCCAGTGCACTGCTCCCTAAATCATTGTAGGCTTCCCCCCCGACTTTATACAATATCTCTATGCCTTCAACATACTTGCAAACACTTGCTTATCTATCTAATTACATGATATAATCTACAGAGCAGAATATAGTGATGTCTGATGGTCCAAACCACCCTATGACTAGAAGAACGTATGTAGACTTGGGGATAGATGGCAAATACATCCTCTTCTCTGCTACATATGAATGTGAACTACATCTGTTTCTCCATACTCATGAGAATAGGAAAAAAATCATTTATCAAATCATTGGCCACATCCCAAGTACTTTGAATCCATGTTAATATGCTCTAGCTAAGATATGGCATGATGCATAAACCAATATTGTTTGGATTTTCAGAACTTCACTGTCATCCTTCATTATCTTGTTTTTGATATTGGCCAGACTGGAAAATAAAAAGGAGGTAGAATGGGAATCACTATAGCTCTATTGCTTTTTTTTTTTTTTTAATTTTCACTAATATTTCCTGTTTATTCACTTACCATATTGGCTGTAGATTTAGTATGAAAGATTTTCACTTGACTTTCCCTACTATATCAGCTCTTATACTATAAGCAAAGAAATACGCCAGGGTTTTTCCGACCACCAAATGTGTCCTTTCCAAACTCAGAATTAAGGAAAGGGCTCCTGAGAGGTTTGTGAACACAACTGAGCCATTTATCACCTGACTTCACTTATCACATGATTGTTGTATGTCCTCTGAAAAGGAAATTCTAATGTGGTCCATGAATGAGAAAAATGACCAAAAAATAATAGTAAGACGGAGTTTCTATAAATATATACATATGAGGTCATTAGTAAAGAATCTGCTTGCAATGCAGGAATCCTCCTGCAATGAAGGAGATACAGGTTCAATTCCTGGGTCCAGAAGATCCCCTGGAGAAAGAAATAGAAACCCTCTTCAGTATCCTTGCCTGGGAAATCCCATGGACAGAGTAGCCTGACAGGCTATAATCCATGAGGTCACAAGAGTCAGACATAACTTAGCAACTAAACCACCAACCAGTGACAATACAGTAACACTGTCCCTTCTATTAAGAATTCCCTATGAAGTATCCTCAGAGAAGGCAGTGGCAACCCACTCCAGTACTCTTGCCTGGAAAATCCCATGGATGGAGGAGCCTGGTAGGCTGCAGTCCATGGGGTCACAAAGAGTCGGACATGACTGAGAGACTTCCCTTTCACTTTTCACTTTCCTACATTGGAGAAGGAAATGGCAACCCACTCCAGTGTTCTTGCCTGGAGAACCCCAGGGACAGGGGAGCCTGGTGGGCTGCTGTCTATGGGGTCGCACAGAGTTGGACACAACTGAAGCGACTTAGCAGCAGCAGCAGCATGAAGTATCCTGGTACTTGGGATATCATATGGATGTTTGATAATAATCTATTTTATCAATGAACTTATCTGTTTTATCAATAAACTAATCTATTTTAAAACAAATAAAAAAATAAGTTAAAAATTAGAAACTTTGCTTTGTAAATCATTTCTAATTTTATATTTCAAAACCCCAAGAGACCAATTGGGAAAGTTTACTCATATAGAAATGAAAGTTTAATAATCACTTTACATTCAATGGATGTTCAGATTATTGGAGGTAAGAGAAAGATAAGAATCAGGAAAGACTTAATAGATATTCTAGAGAGGGAGAGGCTTAGAAATCAAGAGGTAAAGAGTAGCTAATATTTCACTCATTTACCCTTAACTAATTCCTATTTCATTGCTACCTGTTAGTTAATACTACCCCTAGCCTAAATTTGCCATCACACTCATCTAATCACTCTGCATTACATCCATGTTCCTTTTTCTGAAGATATGTTATGGAAAACATATGAATCTGAATTCATGTTTGTTTTTTCTTTTCCTTTTTGTTAACTCATTTTTTATATTTATTGTCTGGTACTTGTTTCTTGAGTGTCACAGGGGGTGCTAGTGATAAAGAATCCAGCTGCCAATGCAGAAGGCTCAGGTTCAATCCCTGATCTGAGAAAGCAGAAACTACTTTGCAGACAAAGGTCCATTTAATCAAAGCTACAGTTTTTTCTAGTAGTTATGTACGAATGTGAGAGTTGGACCATAAAGAAGACAGAGCACTGAAGAATTGATGCTTTTGAATTGTGGTGTTAGAGAAGATTCTTGAGATTCCCTTGGACAAAAAGATCAAGCTAGTCAATCATAAAGGATATCAACCCTAATATTCCTTGAAAGGACTGATGCTGAAGCGAAAACTCCAATACTTTGGCCATCTGATGCGAAGCCGACTCACTGGAAAAGACCCAGATGCTAAGAAAGATCGAAAGCAGGAGGGGAAGGGAACAACAGACTATGAGATGGCTGGATGGCATCACTGACTCAATGGACATGAGTTTGAGCAAGCTCCAGGAGATGGTGAAGGACAGGAAAACCTGGCATGCTGCAGTCCATGGAGTTGCAAAGAGTCAGACACAGCTGAGCGACTGAAAAACATGTTTTTAGTTCCAGTGCTCCAAACACTGCTGGGTACTTTATAGGCTTTCAGTAAATAATGATTGACCAAATGAATGAGTGCATAGTCCAGAATCTGAGAGCAAAATGGTGAACAAACCTTGGTCCTGACCTTTGCAGAATAATCCTTTAGTATAGAAGACGATGATGTTACAAGACAATCATAACATAATAATACCAGACAAATGCAATATAATTGGAGTAAGTACAGGGAGTTCCAAAGATCTACTGCTGCAAAATTAGACTCTCTGAATGGAGCAGCACCTAATCTAAGACTGAGAAGTTGAGTAGGAGTTAAAGAGGCTACCTATAGGGTACAAATGTGTTGTGGTAAGATGGGAGAGACCATTCAGACAAAGCATTACAGCTGAAGCAAAGACCTGGAGTTGGGAGAGAGATGGGCATATGGCATTTGGCTCAGTCCAATTCCCTAGATGTATTTATATTTTCTATATTTCATAGGCTTTAACTTCCAATGCTTTATAATGCTAAAAACAAGACACTCAAAATAATATATATGATGTATGTTTGACATTAGGCATTTGTAACAGACACATTCATCTTCACAAAAGTTAAAAAAATAATCCTAATTGACCAAGTTTTGATTCTATAAGGTACTATATTACACTTTATCATACCTTCCACTAGTGTTTATAATGATAAATAGGTTGTCATACTAATTCATCAAAGCAACATTTCATGAAACCATATGAAAACTAATGCTATGATAATGTGTGTCTATTACATGCTACCTTGAGGGGAAAATCCATAAGTAGTAATTTTATGCTATGAAGACATTTCCTATTATAAAATGGCAGAGACTGAAAGTTAAAATCTTTACAAGTTTACAGGCAGGATGAATTATTTTCCTGAGGCAGTTGTATGTCTACAATCTATTAGTTTAAGAATAACTTGGAGAATCATTGTGGATGCACTTATTTACCACTTTTTGAGCAGATGAAAATATGTTATTTCATACTTATAAATTAATACCTGACATTTTTCTTGATAAATATATTTTTATATATGATTAATACTTATATTAATTATATTATCATAATAATATGCATAGATAATTACTAATATTAATATATATAATAATTCTGGAAAAAATAACAGATGATTTGTTAGAGATTTATCTCTTGACTTGTGAGACCTTAAAAGACAATGCAAGAAAAGTCATTATTTGGCTATAAAGTAATTTTGGTATTCTGAGGTTACTGTTTTTACCTATTTATTATGAGATCTACTGTCCATAGAGAAAAACTCAATAGTTCTATCATTATTTGGTCTGAGTCTTTAGCAACTTTATGAAAGAAATAATTTTAAGGTTAAAAATACAGAAAGAGTATAATGTCCTTTTACTGTTTTGTTTTGTTTTTTCCATGTGGCGTATAAATCTTAAAAGGAAGAGAAAAAATACTGCAACACTGGTGATATGAACAGCACTGAACAATGTTGTTTTGTATGCAATGATGATGCATAACAGAAGAAGCCAAAATGAGTCAGACAAGAGTGTATTAAGTCCATTTTCCTCGTTTTGATTCAGAGGTTTTTTGCTAAAAATCACAAGCCAGTCTTAGTGGCAAGCTTTAGAAAACTTGCACAGCTCTGATAAGAAAGGACATCGCTCATAAATATTCATTAAAAATTACCTTTTCTGGATCATGAATTTTTCAAGCAGACACTGATTTGACCTCTACAAGGAACAAAATCCAGCCTATAGTGGAGTGTATCCTATTTCTGACAAAAAAAAAAAAGGTGAAAAATTGGTTTTCCCAGCTAAGCAGCTACTTTGTACACTGTGTGAGGTCCGAGGTCAGTTACCTTTGTGCTTCACACACTTGAGCATTAATATTCATTCAAATTACAATCTTTAAATTCTAAAGTCCTGTTCATACTTCTCCAAAAAACTGATTGTAAGGCAGGCCAGGGTTTGCATTTTAACTAATTTTTAAAGTAACTTCATCTAACTTCTCCGTTGCTAAAAAATGTATGAATTCAGTAATTTCCTTTAGAAAAAAGTCACATCTGCCTGTTTTGAATTTATATGCCCTCACTAAGGATAAAAGCCACATTTTTCCTGGTAATTATCTGCAGAGTGGGTGAATGGATAGAACCATCTACATTTATGTCTATCAGAGAGCTATTGTTGGTGTTTCATCTTCATATAGCTCTTCACAGTTCATACATACAAAAGGAGCTTTGCATTATTTGGGGGTATGTTTTTTGCTTTCATTGTTATGCCTACAATATCTCAGTGGGGTAGTCAGCATTACCACCTTCATTGTTTAAATAGAGTAACTGATAAGCAGAGTATGAATTATGATAGCTTATACTGTGCAAACTTAGCATCTAAATCATAATGTTTTCCTAGAACCTTGCCTTCAGTGCTTGTTTTAGTTTAAATTCTAGGACCTGTATTTGGGTTACTTGAAAAAGTGACAAAATAGTGACCAAAATAATACTTCAAACACTATACAGTTCAAGCTATATATTTTTCTTATGGAGCTACACAGCATTAAAATTTTCTTATTACAGGTGGATTTCAATCCCAGCTTGTTCGTTTTCTGGAGTTGTGACCTTGGATATATTTTAACCTTTCTATTCTTTGCCTTTCCCTTTGAAAATTGAGATGGGGAGTATTGGTTTGGAGGATTTACAAGACATCTTAATTTATACCTGACAGTCAAAATAGTTACTGTTTAGTATAAAATTAACTTGACTTGAGCATAATGTGACTTAGCACAAAGAAGTAATAGATTTTGTATTGGATATAGTCTCTAGGAGAAATGAAAACATGTTAAATTGGAAATTTCCACCCCATTCCACCCCACAAGTCCCAAAACAGAATAGAAAGTATTGTCAAAAAGGTGGTTGGGTTAGAGTCTCCACTAACTTTGATTTCTTTATTTTTTTATTTATAATTCAACTCATATTATCTTCTTAGTTAGCTGCTCATCTGACTTGCACAGGGCTCTTCTTTTGAGGGTGAAACCTGTGTATTACTTCAATGATCTTGGATATTTAATGTCAGATGTTAATGCTGCATCTTGTTGACCCTTATCTCCCAAAGTGTTTTATATGGTTGTTCTTAGACACAGGTATGCTCAGCCTATCTTCTCTAGTTTTGATGGTTCATCGCCCCAACTCCACTCCTCTCATGTCAGAGTGTGGAACAAGAAACAGAATTTATGCAAGGGAGGCTGAGGACCAGTCCGTAGCTCATCCATTTCTCCTCCTATCATTCAAGGATGTTCATACACTAGGGCTGCCAGGATTAATAAAAGAAAATACACCGTATCCAATTATTTTTGAATTTAGATAAACAATGAATTTTTTTGCATAAGTATGCCCCATGCAACTTAGAATAAAAGTTACTTATTTTAGCTGAAAATCAAATTTAACTGGGTGTCCTATATTTTATCTGTAAACCCTCTAGAGTAACCCAAATCCATTCAAAGAATCTCTTGCATGAAGAAAATAATTGCTTTTAACCTTTTGCCCATTATCCTCTTCAGTCATGCAGAATGGCAGAAGTCCCCAGAGTAGTATATGCTTCCTTTTTATACTTCCAAATTATGCCATCAATGTAAATCACCAGATAAATCTGTCATGCTTTTGTTTCTACTGTGGAGTCACATGTTACTAGAGTATTAGGCTCTATATTTCCCAGCTAAGACAGAATTCCTTAATAGTCAAAAATATGCTTAAAGAGTTATTAGTATGTCACATTGGTGGTTCTTATACATTCTCTCAGCAAATCAACTATGGTCTGTTTTTCTTCCAGTATTGGAGACATTGCTATTACGGGATTGTTGTTATTGTTCTCGTGTCTTTTGTTGCTGCTGAGCATCAAATTCAGTAGAAGGCTTGATGTTGGAGGCTTATTGTTTAAGAAATGTCATTAATCTTTAGCTTGTGATAGTCATCAAAAAATTGTAATGTAATTTTTAGAATAAACTTAACCTGTTGCCAGAAATATTTTATTTTGCTTCCTATTTCTATGAAAAGACATTATAGAAAGTAAGAAAAGGAAGAAGAAAGGAAGGGAGAGAAGAAAGGAAAGAGAGAACTTTCAGAAGTCTAAGGTTCAGGGCTATCATTCTTTTTCAGATAGTATCTGATAACATAAAATGTTAATTCATGTAGAAATAATTCTGATAATATAAATGCTAATTCATGTAGAAACATCTTGAAACAAGAATCATTCAATCACAAAAATATGTAATATCTACTTAATGAATATTAACATATGGTATCGTAAAAGCAAGAGGACAAAACTGTAGTGCACAAAATTTGGATGAGGAAAAAGATTTCTGTATTACAACTATTTAAGCATTTTCTCCATCAGACAAACAGAACAGACCATGAGAATCCAAACATGCATTTACTTTTGCAACATGACAGCTCATGTTGGAAAATGATTACCCCAGCTCTGAAATGAGTGCTCAGCTCAGGAACATCTGGCTACATCCTTCTGCAAGGACCATAACAGTGACAATTTCTAAAAATGCTAGACGTCTATTTTTAATATTAAAAGCAATATTTATCATATTACACTTATATTAACTTCTTGTTTTTACATGACACTTAAGTTAGTTTCTGATAGATATAGTTCTACATATGCAGAACAGGGTATCAAGCCGATGTGTTTGGAGAGAGAGGCACAGTCATAAGAGGAGACTTTTTATTATGTTTTACATCTGACTGTTTATGCATGACAGTACATTTAAGTTGGGTTTCGGTAAGCCAGTTGCCAGAGATTCAAAGCCTGGCACACTCTCTTTACAAAATAAAGGATGTACAGTCATCTACAACAGCTTACAATTTATTCTTTATGAGCAACAGAATTGCTTTTTGCCCATTTCAGACATAACCCTAAATGTACCCAGCACAGCAAGAGAGAGCATGGGAAGCAAAGAGAGCTTAATATTCCAGCCTAGCTCACTGGAAACAACCACCACAAGAAAACTAAAATGACAGAGCAGCGTCTGTAGAGCAACATGATTTGTCTGCTTTAAATGGAGAATAATGGTTTTAAGTTTAGAGCAGAACTAAAAGGCTCAATTACTATTCATGGATTCTGAATTGTTCTACTTTGGAAACTCCTTTAGCATGAAATGTTCATCAAAATCAATGCATGAAACTATAGGGAAAAAACACACCTAGTTTCCCCTATGAATAAAGGACTTCCCCAATTTCGATTACTGGGAAAATACTGCCACAATTCACACAAATATATCTTAGGTGGTAGGGCAAAATGTTTTAAAATAATAACTTTTGGATGGATGTTGAGAGATAGAGAAATATATATCTATAAGATGATAAGACATGATTATATTTTTACTCTCACAACTAACACTAATAAAAGCATGCTATTCCTCATATAGAAGGCTTTCCTACTGTTGTTTAGTCGCTAAATCATGTCTGACTCTTTGCAGTCTCGTGGACTCTAGCCTGCCAGGCTTTTCTGTCCTTGGGATATCTGAGGCAAGAATACTGGAGTTGCCATTTCCTTCTCCAGGGGATCTTCCTGATCGAACCCATGTCTCCTGCTTGGCAGGCAGATTCTTTAACACTGAGCCACCAGGAAAGCTCTTTACTACTGAGCTATTATCAATTTTTTAATCTTTAACAACTGTATCAAAAATTGTCAAAACTATATGAACGTACCTTTTACTAAAACTTAGAACTGTTGCCATTAGAATTTAGTAGAAATTCTGAAGATCACAATATAATAATAAATTGACAAATATATCACTCCTTTAACTCTGCTTAAATCCCCAAATAAGAAACTGCTGATTAGCTTTACACTATAGAACAATACAGCTATAAAGGAAATATTCAGTAGTGGAACAGTTGATAAGCCTTTGGTAATCAAAGCTGAAGAATTTTTGTTTGCTTTATTTTTTCTATATATTTATTTCTCCCAGTATCATCATGGTTTTCTAAGATTATACAAACAAAAAGTAGATGACCTGCTTCTCCAATCCTATGCATAGCACAACAACAAAAATATCTATTAGGGCATGAAACATATCAATTTTGATTGTTTTTCTCCCACATATTTTCTTAAGAGAATGGCATTGTCTGAGAAATATTGGTAATAAAACTAAGAAATAAATAGTATCCCTTATGTACTGACTTGTGTAGGAAAATATTTGCTTTTATATGGACATGGGCAAAATTTTCAGGTGGACTATTATGGATTATAATTGCATTTCACTTACCATATTAAAAAATGTCAAATCCTAAAACCAAGCAAAACACTATCTACTTTTTTTTTGTCATTATGTAAGAGAATGGTAAAGTCCTAAAGGCAATTTGAAAGCCTTAGTTAACCAACTCCTTCTGTTTGCATATTCAATCCCTCAATGTAACATATGCATAATTTTATCATCATTGTGTGCCATCTGGAGTATACTGATTGAACTGCAGTTTGAAAATGAGGGTTAAGAGATAATTTGGTTGCATACATTTAGAACTGAAATGTCTCTCATGGAGCAGAACACAGTTATTTAAAAACAGAACTATGACTAAAAGATGAAAATATATTCCATAAACTCAAGAAAACTAAGGAAGACAATTAAATGCTTATGCTTTTTCATTTCAAGACTTTTAAAGATTTTGATAACAATGGTTTTCTAAGGGAACTGTGGTAAAAGAAAATTGTACCTACCTCTTCTTGTAATAATTGTAAATAGTCTTTCAAGTCACTTTACACATTTTCTTTAATTTATCTGGGAAAATTAAACAGATTATCAACAAACCATATCAGCTGAAAGATTGATGTGCAAGCAGTTCAGTTTATTTCTTAACTATAATATCACTTAATGTTAGGTTAGGTAGAAAACTAGCAGAAATTCATCAAATTTGAGCATCCTAGCTAAGAGCAATTGCTCTGAAAGCACATGAGAGCCATACTGAAAACTGACAACAGTGCCAATCCAAAATTTTCACCTCCAGTTACCATGTCATATCAAGTGAAACACTTTATAAAACCCATTTTAAAATGGAATTAATTACCTCATATAAGAATAATAACATGGCTTCACTCTTCCAAAACTTTTTTTCATGTTTTATCCTTTTTTGAATTATTCTGAATCATTTGAATTATTATTATACCTTAAAATTTTTCATATTTTCTAATACAACTAAATGGTTGTGCCATCATATTGTGATGGATGAACATACTATATGACATTGTTGAAAGCAGACCCATCAAGAAGGAAATGACATGACTTAGACTTGCTAAAAAAATCATTGATTTTCAAAATTTTAGGTGCTTTAAGGCCATTAGCCTTCCTATATAATACATGTAAATCTTTCTTGCTTAAAATAATAACCTTCCTAAAATCACAGATTCCCAAATTTATATAAAAAAGAACCCCTGTTACCAAGTGACTCCTTCCCTAGGTACTGCTTTCCTGCTCCAAGAGGGACTTTTGAGAAGTTTCTAAAGCTTATTACTTCAGAATTTGAAAGTCCTCTCTCTCCTCAATCCCTCCCATGATATTAATAGTTTCCCGGAATATGGTTTTACTGTTACAATTCATTCACTCAGCTCACAGAGCAGATACGGAGGCGTGAGCATGAATACTTGAACTGCGAGTTGAAGAATACTGTGAATACACATTATTAAACAAACATGGCACTCCTAGACACTGAGAGAGACAGTTCACAACTGAATTTCCCCTTTATTTATCCAGAAGAGCGGAGAGGAGCAAGCATCTAATCTATTACTACTCTGTCACAGAACATGACATTCTAATTCAGTCAGTGGGGACTCACAATAAACTCGAAATCACATTGAGTGCCTCCCTGGTATGACAATTGATTACATCTCTTAACCTTTCTGCATCTGTGGTACCATCTGGACCATTTAGTGCTTACATTTTCTGCACGCAAAGATCAGGTACCAGCTTATACAGACCTAAGTACATTCTCAATTCTTTTACTGTAAGTCTGTAACAATAATAATAAGAAAACAATAGCCAGCATCATCTTCATTTCACAAAAGATGAAATTCCAAAGAAAAGTAAACACACACCCAATAACTAATAGTTTATAGAGTAACTAATGTAGGATTATCAATTCAAAAAGCTATCCATTCACTGTTGCGAAATTTGTCCAGGCACAGAAGACAAAGGACATCTTATAAGGAACTACTAGGTGACAAAGGATTTACAGACATGATATTTCATTTTATTATAAGTAGTGAGCACTAGTGTCCTATATTAGTATAAAGTTAAAACTCTGAAATGTTAAGTAATTTGATTAAGACTACACAAACATTTAATTTTGGAGTTAAGATTCAAACCCAGTTCTACTCCCAAAGCCATTGTTCTTCATTCTACATCATTAAATGTAATCCAGTTTAATATATATTAATCCTTTTGACAAATATTCATTAAATACTATACAATGTGTTGACTTCTGTGAGGTGTTGAAAAAAAATAACAGATACCTCTATTATATATAAAGAATTGTGCTAAGAAAAGGATAAATTCTGTTCAAAGCAAGAGTTTGGTATAGACTTTCTCATTTGAGGACATATTATACTTTGTTGGGTTTTCCTGCACATTATAGAATATTTAGAAGCATTTCTGCAATCTACCCAGCACACACTTGGAGCACCCATTTCCACAGTCAATATAAATATCTCCAGACATTGCCAAATGCCTACTACAGGCCAACTCTGCCCCCACCACTCCCATTGAGAATCATTGGTTTAGAATAAGGTGAATGGACAAGTTCTTGTAAAACATTAAAATTGTAAACTCCTGGGGAACAAATTCTGTCCTAAGACTTTATGAAGCAGTTAATTTTGTAGCTCTTCTCACAATTCAAAATTAGAAAAATTGTGATCAATAAATGAATGAATGAATGAAAAATGACAGCAAAAGCCACAAACAAAGTATTTCTGTTACAGTGGGAAACTAACACTGGTGCAAGCATCAGTGAACTAAAAATAAGTAGAGAAGATCTGGGTTTGTTTTCCTCTTTTAGACTTCCTGCACTAGTTCCCAGACAGAGGAAAAACAAAGAATACACGCAGAAAACTGTTACCCAAATTGGCATATACTTCTGCCATCACAGTGCCAAGCCCTCTCCTCTTTCATTGGCCTTATCCAGGTAGTTTGTATCTCGGCAGTCATACTCTCATGTGCCACCACGAGCTGTGAAGTATGGCAGGAATCCAAAAATAATTGCTTTTCCCCCTAAAATAGGCTTTCATAACATCACTCTTATATGCTTGCATTTCTAAGTATTTTCTTAATCAAAAAAAAAAAAAGATTTATGGGAACACATGGGGAAAACTCAGAACTCATGATCTCTGAAATGAAAGCCCTTCATGAGTGATGGTTTTTTGCCATCCTGACCTGCATTTAACTAGTGTGGCAATTACAAATGATTTCTATGCTTCAGCTTATGAGTGTGTTAGTAACTTCTATTTCCTCTTTAAATTTACCCATAGGTAAAATTTTAATTTGGAAAGATGTAAGGATAGATGGAGAAAAATGAACAGTATAATACATCTGTATTGCACATGAGTAAGAATAAGATGAGAAACCATTTTCTGAATATTGATCTAATAAGAATGCAGATGATGAAATCAAAGGACAGATCAAATATAGGACAACAAGCAACATCCACATGAACCATGTAGGAAAATAAGTACTTGGTATGGGTATGTGCTATAAATATGAGCAATCTGTTTTATGGTAATAACAGGCATTGCTGAGCTTTATATTGTGTCAGGAATTGAATACCATGTTAGTTAATTCATTAAGCAACTTTTAAAGATAAAGAAAATGAGAACTAGGAATTGTACTGCCGCGGCTTCACTGAGGACAGGGGGTCTTTAGAAGCACAGGGGGGCCTTGGAAGCTCCCCCTCTAACTTCTGTTACATTTCCCAGATCTCAGAATCAGTGTTCAGGTACCAGTGAGTGTTTCCTGAATAGCATATCGGTGAGACCCACATCGGATACTTAACTTCAGTCTGAGAAGACATTTGATTAAGAATGGTCTCGAACTATTACCTACAAGCAGGATAATGATGGCAGAAGGTTACTGAGACTAAGCCAACTTGGAGCATGATCAAATCATGCCCAACCTAACAGACAAATGAATCATAATCTCCCAAACAGGAGCATAGTGAAAAGGTTCTGTTGGCAATTCGAGAAGCATGAGAATATGCTGGGAGCTCCTGTCCGTGTACCTGTTGGCTACCATTGCAGCCAGACTTCTTTGGTCTCTCAAATTGACGGCAGAAGAGTATATAAAGTCTACTTTCAAACCGTTTCCCACTTGTCAAGCATATTTCTAAGTCACTTTCTCATTTGTCATCTTTATTCATAGCAAGATGTCCATTTGTGGCAATTCATTGCTTTTCAGCATGAAAAGAGAACACCACTGCTTAAATATGGGGAAAGCTCCATTTTCAACAGTTGAAGTAAACGACAGCATTTTTAAACTCATCAGTGGAGAAAAGGAGGTTTGCAAATCGTCACTTTCCTGCTGTTTCTACGAAGTGCATTACCTAAAGATTATGAATTCCAAAGATTATGGAAACCATGAGACTTTATCAGCAGATACAAAGAAAAAATGAACCATCTCTTTCAAAAATTGTGTTCAGAAGCCTCAACAAATCACCAATGAATTACAGTCATTTATGAAATCCCATGTTGTCCTGTCTGGTTAACAGGCCAATGCAGGACCCCAAGTACAATCAACTATTTCAAGGACACAGCACCTGTGTGCAGGGGGGAGTGACTGCTTTGTTCTTCCTTAGCCCCCAGTACTGTAATTGCACTGCTGGCTGGCATAGGAAAGAAGCAGGTTCATTTGGCCCCTGTCTCTTCTAGTCAAATAAAGGGCTTCCTTTCAAACAAGTGACAAGTCTAGTCTAGGCAGCACATTTATATCACTGTTGCAAGTGTACAGCTCACAGAAAAGGAAACAGGATATTATTTCCTAGGCAAAATGCTGTGCTCTTTGTTTTTATTCTGAGGAAAAGACCACATGAAGTAAACAAAAGGGAAATTGTGGAGATTAAAAGAAATGTAGAAGCAAAACAGAACATGTGATTGACACCTACATGCAGGATCTGCAGCTAGCTGCGACTCTGAATAGGCTCCAGGTCTCAGAAGGGCTTTTTATTTACATATACTTCTGAGAGGATGAGAACTATTCCATAATGATCTTTGTTTTTACTTCCACCAAGTACCTTCTTTCTTGAAAGCATGTAGAAGAGAGAAAGAAGAAACCAAAGAAGAAAGAAAATGGGAAAAAGCATTCTGCCTGTTTCTCTTTTCTTGTTTTGGCTTATTGGTAACTAAGTAAATTATAGATACCCTAATACAGAGACAGAGATTTTGAACTATCGCTTTTTTGTCCTTATACTAAATCTTCGGTTCTTAGTTGAAGACTTCTGCTCCTTTTTTCCTTGCCTTTAAATGTTTGTGCTCAGCCATTTCTATTTTCATCACATACATTCCCTAGGCAATTTATTCACATTCAAAGATTCAACCACTATCCATTTACACCAAGAGTCTGCAAATTTTTTTAGGAAAGGAGACAGGAAATATTGACTGTGGGGGCCACACAGATTTTGTCACCATAGAGATATCTGTACTCAATGCTGCAACACAAAAGGAAAGATGCCAAAGACAATACGTAAATAAATAACTGTGAGTGTGTTTCAATAAAATTTTATTTACAGAAACACTTGGTAGAATGGATTTGGTCTGTGGGCTAGTTTGTTGATTCCTGATCTGTACTAATAACTCGTTAAACTCTTTCTCAGTCTAGAAACTTCCATTCATTTACTTTCTTTCTAACTGCTATGATCTGAATGTTTGTGTCCTTCCGAATTCCTGTTGACACTACGATGCCCAATGTGATCATATCACCTTTGGGAGGTGATTAGGTCATGAGAGCAGAGCCCTCATGAATGAAATCAGTTCTTTCATAAATGAGCTCCAAGTGAGCGCCTTTGCCTCTTTAACCAAGTGCAGACAAAACGATAAACCTGCAACCTGGAGAAGAGGATACCAAGTGAGGATAAAACAAGGAGTTTGTAACCTGACCATGCTTCCATTTCCAGAACCGTGAGAAATAAATTTCTGCTGTATAAAAACTGCTTCATCTATGGTATTTTGCTACAGTGATCCAGACTTACACACTTCTTAATAGTCATCTCTTCCTTGATATTTCACTGATGCGTCAAACGTCTTTCACTATTTTCCCCACTAAATTCTGCTTCCAGGTTTTATATTTCAAGGTCTGACATCACTATCACTTCCATCACCATCCTGGTGACTTGAAAATTCTCATTGATTAATCTGTCTCTTTCTCACCCTCCTTTGGACACTTTTGTCAAATTTGCTACCTAAATATATCCTAAACCTCTCTCCTACATAAGCACATCACTGCTTTAATGTCCTAAAGTAGTATCTTTCCTTTCAGGTTCGCCTTCTTTGAAGCTGCTAGAGGTGTACTCTTCCTAAGCTATAATCATATTCTCCCCCTGGAGTCCAGCTCTGGCAGCCAGGGAATTGCCCTGAAGGGATGAACGGGGTTGGCGAATGATGCAGCCTCTCGCTCAAAGCACTGGGCTGCATGTTTATTTTAAGCATCAGGTTTTCTTTTATACTTTGACAAAAGCATTAGGTCAAAGGTATGACATCTTCAGTTTCCCCTCACCCATATTTACTGTCTTCATAAATCATTGTTGTCCTTCAGAGTTTCTCTTTAAGTGTCCTTGTGATAACATTGTAACTCAAGTTTGTCTCTGGGCTGTATATCACATTCCTCAGTTTATTCCTTATCTCTTTAAATCCTGTTATCCCCTAGTAACTTAAGCTCATCATCTCCTAAAAAGGCTTTTAGCTATTAGTATCTCTAAAATACCTAGTTTCCATCAGTTCAGTTCAGTCGCTCAGTCGTGTCCGACTCTCTGTGACCCCATGAATCGTAGCACGCCAGGCCTCTCTGTCCATCACCAACTCCCGGAGTCTACCCAAACCCATGTTCATCGAGTCGGTGATGCCATCCAACCATCTCATCCTCTGTCGTCCCCTTCTCCTCCCGCCCCCAATCCTACCCAGCATCAGGGTCTTTTCCAATGAGTCAACCCTTCGCATGAGGTGGCCAAAGTATTGGAGCTTCAGCTTCAACATCAGACCTTCCAATGAACACCTAGGATTGATCTCCTTTAGGATGGATTGATTGGATCTCCTTGCAGTCCAAGGGACTCTCAAGAGTCTTCTCCAACACCACAGTTCAAAAGCATCAATTCTGCGGCGCTCAGCTTTCTTCACCGTCCAACTCTCACATCCATACATGACCACTGGAAAAACCATAGCCTTGACTAGACGGACTTTTGTTGGCAAAGTAATGTCTCTGCTTTTAAACATGCTATCTAGGTTGGCCATAACCTTCCTTCCAAGGAGCAAGCGTCTTTTAATTTCATGGCTGCAGTCACCATCAGCAGTGATTCTGGAGCCCAAAAAAGTAAAGTCTGACACTGTTTCCACTGTTTCCCCATCTATTTCCCATGGAGTGATGGGACCAGATGCCATGATCTTAGTTTTCTGAACGTTGAGCTTTAAGCCAACTTTTTCACTCTCCTCCTTCACCTTCATCAAGAGGCTCTTTAGTTCTTCTTCACTTTCTGCCATAAGGGTGGTGTCATCCGCATATCTGAGGTTATTGATATTTCTCCCGGCAATCTTGATTCCAGCTTGTGTTTCTTCCAGCCCAGCGTTTCTCATGATGTACTCTGCATATAAGTTAAATAAGCAGGGTGACAATATACAGCCTTGACGTACTCCTTTTCCTATTTGGAACCAGTCTGTTGTTCCATGTCCAGTTCTAACTGTTGCTTCCTGACCTGCATACAGGTTTCTCAAGAGACAGGTCAGATGGTCTGGTATTCCCATCTCTTGAAGAATTTTCCACAGTTTATTGTGATCCACACAGTCAAAGGCTTTGGCATAGTCAATAAAGCAGAAATAGATGTTTTTCTGGAACTCTCTTGCTTTTTCGATGATCCAGCGGATATTGGCAATTTGATCTCTGGTTCCTCTGCCCTTTCTAAAACCAGCTTGAACATCTGGAAGTTCACGGTTCACATATTGCTGAAACCTGGCTTGGAGAATTTTGAGCATTACTTTACTAGCATGTGAGATGAGTGCAATTGTGCGGTAGTTTGAGCATTCTTTGGCATTGCCTTTCTTTGGGATTGGAACAAAAACTGACCTTTTCCAGTCCTGTGGCCACTGCTGAGTTTTCCAAATTTGCTGGCATATCGAGTGCAGCACTTTCACAGCATCACCTTTGAGGATTTGAAATAGCTCAACTGGAATTCCATCACCTCCACTAGCTTTGTTCATAGTGATGCTTTCTAAGGCCCACTTGACTTCACATTCCAGGATGTCTGGCTCTAGGTGAGTGATCACACCATCGTGATTATCTGTGTCGTGAAGATCTTTTTTGTACAGTTCTTCTGTGTATTCTTGCCACCTCTTCTTAATATCTTCTGCTTCTGTTAGGTCCATACCATTTCTGTCCTTTATCGAGCCTATCTTTGCATGAAATGTTCCTTTGGTATCTCTAATTTTCTTGAAGAGGTCTCTAGTCTTTCCCAATCTGTTGTTTTCCTCTATTTGTTTGCACTGATCGCTGAGGAAGGCTTTCTTATCTCTCCCTGCCATTCTTTGGAACTCTGCATTCAGATGAGAATATCTTTCCTTTTCTCCTTTGCTTTTCGCTTCTCTTCTCTTCCCAGCTATCTGTAAGGCCTCCTCAGACAGCCATTTTGCTTTTTTGCATTTCTTTTCCATGGGGATTTTCTTGATCCCTGTCTCCTGTACAATGTCACGAACCTCTGTCCATAGTTCATTAGGCACTCTGTCACTAGTTTCAGGCACTAGTTTCCATAAGCTATAGTAAAATATGCCAACACTACAACATACCTTAAACTTTTAGCTTCTAACTATTCTTAATTATTCCTATCCCCTAAACTCAGCAAACTTCTTTTGCCATAAACATTCCCCTTACAGGAAGGTTTCAGATAACAATGTTTCTTATGGTCTCAAGCTGCAGCCTATGTGCTCATCCTGGAACATTCTTTGTAAAGATCCTTGAACAAATGTCAATAGTTAACTTTATGGATTATAACATTCTTTCCAGCCAACTCAACCGGAGGAAGGAAAGGACAAGTCAGAATCACAAGACCTAACTCCTTCATCCCGGGACCGTGCCTGTGGGATGAGGAGAGGGGGATGGGGCCGTGCCTCCATTTTGTCAGTAATGCCTATCACGGCTCCCGACATATCGCTGTTCCTCAAGCCTGAAACATCAATCTTAAACTGGATTACATGCCTAATCTCAGACCTCATTAATTAGAGATTCCAAGAATAATAACTAATTATTTCAAATGATAATTCCTCAGAAAGACTGACACTGGTAACTCTGGCACTATCCTACCTTTATATTAAATCCATATTCTTTGATATATCTCTCTGCTGCTGCTGCTGCTAAGTCGCTTCAGTCGTGTCCAACTCTGTGCGACACCATAGATGGCAGCCCACCAGGCTCCGCCGTCCCTGGGATTCTCCAGGCAAGAATACTGGAGTGGGTTGTCATTTCCTTCTCCAGCGCATGAAAGGGAAAAGTGAAAGTGAAGTCGCTCAGTCGTGTCCGACTCTTAGCGACCCCATGGACCACAGCCTACCAGGCTTCTCCGTCCGTGGGATTTTCCAGGCAAGAGTACTGGAGTGGGGTGCCATTGCCTTCTCTGGATATATCTCCCTAAACCTTCATAAATTAGACCGAGATTGTATCTTAAACTTCACGTGTTTTCCTCAACCCCTTATGTATATACAAATGTTATTGATGATCCACTGCATCTCTTTACCTTTGTGGGGCATACTGCCTCCAGATGTGCTGTCACTCCAAGAGCCAATGCCTGGAACTCTTTGTCAGAGCAATACCCTCAGGCTACTGGGACTGCTTTGCCTGCTCACAGAAGTAGCAGAGACTTAGGTCCCCTCTGGAGCAGCCCCTGGGTAATAATTGAAGGAGGGAGAGGATACACACACACATACACACACACACACACTCTCACACATATCAACTCCTTGTTCACTGATTGGGGAATAGAGAGAATTTAGTCACTCACACCTGTAGGACTCTTTGAGACCCCATGGACTGTAGCCTGCTAAGCTCCTCTGTCCATGGAACTTTCCAGGCAAGGATACTGGAGTGGATTCCCTGATTGGGGTGACTCTTAAAATATATCCTAGGCTGTATTTAAGACTGTCTAGTGGGACTGAGCCAAATCTACTTCTATGATGGTTAATTGTATGTATCAACCTCAGTAGGGAACAATACCCAGATATATTGTCATACTGTTGTATGAAGGTATTTTTAAGATGAGATTAACATTTAAATCAGTAGATTTTGAGAAAAGCAGATTATCCTCCATAAAACAGTTGAGTCTCATCAGACTAATCAGAGGCCTTAACAGAAAACAGCATGAGGTCCCTGATAAAAGAGAATTCTGCCTCCAGACTGTCTTCAGGCTCAAACTGAAGCATCAGTTCCTCCCTGGGTCTCTAGCCTACTAGCTGATTCTACAGTTTGGACTTTCCAAGCCTCCACAATCTTGTGAGTCAATTGCTTATATCTCTTTCTTTGTTGCACTTCATATGTGTTATGTTCTTTTGGTTACTCAGATGATAAAGAATCTGACTGCAATGCAGGAGACCATGGTTCAATCCCTGGGTTGGAAAGATCCCCTGGAGAAGGGAATGACTACCCACTCCAGTATTCTTGCCTGGAAAATTCCATAGACAGAGGAGACTGGTGGGCTACAGTCCATGGGGTCACAAATAGTCAGACATGACTAAGTGCCTAACAATTGGTAACTGAACACAGTAATAGTAACTACATAAATGGTTAAATATTAGGATCAAAATTGAAGACCCCAGAGAGACGGTGCATTATTTGCTCAAGATTAGAGAGTTCTTCAGAATCTTTTAGAATTTTTCATTTCAAATCATATATTTGGAACATTAATCTTGGTTCAAGTTTATTAGCAAAGTAAATTGCTTCTGCACTATACATACAGTAAACATGAGGCTAGAGTTGCAATACTTTTTCACTGTAAATGAATCACCTAAAATGCTTGGAGAAATTTTTTACCTTGGGTTTTAGAAAGCTGAACTTTAACAAGTTGTTTCAATAGTTTGTTAAAAAAAAATGGTGCATATTTTGTCTTAGTATAGTTAAATGACAAGAGAGAAGCCTGAACTTCATCAATTTCTTATTTATTTGTCAATGTTTATGAGCTCAAATATTTTTTCCATTGGCAAAACATATCAAGGGGAAACTCTTCACCATCAAATATTATGGAATTTTAATGATGCTCATTTTGTTCTCACTTGGTCGAAGGGGCAAAGGAACTCACTTGGGCTCTTTTGTAAGGGCAAACATCTGTGAGCATATTTGCTACATGATAAATGGTTTTGGACAGGTCTATGTGTCTTATAAACATTTTGGATAGGATTGAATATCTGCTGACTAGTCAGATGATGTTAAGGTAGTGATGGTGCCAAATTATGAAAGAATAAACGAAGGGGGAAGAAATGTTTTTGTCAATATATCAAACTTTTGCTATTAACACACTGAATGGCCTTGAGAAAGTCAACCCAACACCCCAACACTTCAGGCTTCAATTTATTTCTGAAATGCAAAGCTGGGCTTGATCATTTCTTGCTATTTATTTATTATTGCTATTCTTTCTATTTCTTCTTACTCAACTCATTTGGATTGTTCTACCATGTTACATGCTCTAAGATGTTAGAGTAACATCTCTCTTACCTAAAATCACTTTGAAATAAACAGCAAGATGTCAAATATTTTAGATAGTGTACACTTTTTATTCATTTAAAATATTTGAAATTTTATAACATAAATTATTAAATGTATAGATCAAATTACTCTACTCTTTTAAAATAATGTTAAACAAACTTTTTAAATGTCATATCTTTACTTAAAATCATCATTTTAAAGCAGGCAAGATGCTTAGGAATCCGGGTCTAACACTGCTAGTCTCAATTAGCCCATCCTGGTCAGACTTAATGGTTCCTCCACAGTCTTTCTCTTTCTCTCTTATCTCTCACTTTGTGATTTCCTTTTTGACAGTCATAACATAATCATGTTTCTAATATCTCATCCACTGGGACCTAACTTAAAGAGAACGCAAGTAACTAAGCAAAAAAGTAACCATATACATAGACATAACCACATACATAGACTCAAGACCACTCTCAGTATGACTCTATAAACTTTTCCACCTTATTTCATGCTTACATTTTAGTCTGTTTTTATTTACTATTGATTTTTTCTAAAATGTTCAATATTTCTCTATTAATTTAATTCTATCTGCTAAAGAGAAAATGGACTAGTGCTGACTTTTCACAAATTAGCTAATACACTTTGGACAGTGTCTTGGAAAACTGCCTTGGGAGACTGAGTAATAGTTTAGGCTAATGAAGTCTATGTCTTTTTGTGATAAACAAAATAATCTTTCATATATATGACACCATGAAGGTAAATTTAAACACTGCATGTATGCCCATATACTTACTCACAATTCATTGACAGTTACTGTATAAAAATGTTCTTAATGAAACATCCAACTGATTCATTTTTATCTGTCTTTCAGGTCTTGTCCAAGGATTTTGTGAATCACATACTATAATATGCTTGCTTTTATTTGATAATTTAGTTCTTATTAAATTTGAGTAGATTGTTTTATTCATACCACATTGACCAACCAAAATAAGCATATTTCTAAACAATAGTACACATTTAAGTTGCATTTTATAATGCCTAAAATAAAATTTTACATTCATTTTTTATTTCTTAAAAGTTAAATATATATATATATGTATGTGTATATATACATATATACACATACATATATATATATATATATCTTCTATTCTTACTGAGAAGAAATCATACTCCCATACAAGATTTATATATGAATGTCCTTAGCAACTCCTTTTGTAATAACCAAAAATGAGAGAATAAACCAAATGTCCATAATCAGGTATATAAGTAAACAGACTATGGCATAGCCAAGCAATGGAATACAACTTAGCTATAAAAGGAAATGAACTGGTATAAAAAATATGATGTGGGTGAAACTCAAAATAGTTATACTGAGTTTAAAAGTCAGACAAAAATGTGTGTGTACTGTATGATTCCCTTCCTGGAAAACTAGAAAATGAAAACTAACCTAGTGACAGAAAATAAAATATGGTGATAGAAAGCAGATCAGCTGCAGCTGGGGTATAGCTAAGTGCGACAAAATGGAATATCTACGAAAGAGTACAAGATAAATTCGGTGGCTATATTGTATGTTCAGTTTCATGATTATAGTGATGATTTTACAGTTATATACTTATTTTCAAATTTATCAAGCTGTATACTTTAAGTATGTCCAATTTATTGTATGTCAATTATACCTCAATAAAAGCTGTTACAACTTTCTTGTTTTATTTCAATCCCACTATCATCCTGTGAAGTAGTATTTTTCTGTTTTAATATTATTGAAACTGCTATTTATAAAAGTTATATTATTTTTCCATGATTATGCTTTAAGTATCTATCATATAAGGATTTCAATATTTTAATAGTTTGTTAATATTTTATCTCTGTTGGAGATTCCTTCCATATCCATATATTTCCTATAGAAGAGCATGGTGGATTTAGCACAATCTTTATCATACTCAAGAATCTTCATTACTAACTCTGAATAAGTGTCTTATACTGTAATAGGGGTGGGGCAGGCATATAGCCATGGGCACGAGGTCATTGCCCAGTGACAAGTATGGGGAGACCAGTAGCACAGGCTCCTAGCAAGGTGGTTAGAGGTTCTACTTGGCTAAATGTGGGTCAGGTGGGTAGTGGTCCTTGCAGTGGAGAGTGCAATGAGAGGAGGGGTCATGATGTTCTCCCTGGGGCCTCCTAGGCTTTCCAGCCTTGGGCCAGCAGGTGATCTGGGGGGCCTAGGGAACAGTCTGGGGGCTGTGTCCTGCAGGGTTCCAGAGAAACTCTCCACTACCCCCACCTCACAACCTAGTGTTGGGGGCAGTGTGCCTGAGTTCATTCTGTGTGACCCAGCACACTGTCCCTCCATTCAGGTGGCTTGAAGGACTCCATTGGCTTCTAGGTCCCTGGTTCCCTCAGTAATGACAGCTGGTCAGAGACTGGGGACCTAGCCCTGAGGGAGTGGCCAGCTAAGATCTGCCTCTTCAGCCTGTCTGGGCACTGGCAAGAGGACCCAGACTGGGTGATGGACAAATGCTCCCAGACAGGGTTCAGTTCAGCTCAGTTCAGTCACTGAGTTGTGTCCAACTCATTGCGACCCCATGAATCGCAGCATGCCAGGCCTCCCTGTTCATCACCAGCTCCCAGAGTTTACTCAAACTCATGTCCATTGAGTCAGTGATGCCATCCAGCCATCTCATCCTCTGTCGTCCCCTTCTCCTCCTGTCCCCAATCCTTCCCAGCATTAGGGTCTTTTCCAATGAGTCAACTCTTCTCATGAGGTGGCCAAAGTATTGGAGTTTCAGCTTCAACATCAGTCCTTCCAATGTACACCCAGGACTGATCTCCTTTAGGATGGACTGGTTGGATCTCCTTGCAGTCCAAGGGACTCTCAAGAGTCTTCTCCAGCACCACAGTTCAAAAGCATCAATTCTTCGGCACTCAGCTCTCTTCACAGTCCAAATCTCATATCCTACATGACCACTGGAAAAACCATAGCCTTGACTAGATGGACCTTTGTTGGCAAAGTAATGTCTCTGCTTTTATGTTATGACCATCTAGGTTGGTCATAACTTTCCTTCCAAGGAGTATACGTCTTTTAATTTCATGGCTGCAGTCACCATCTGCAGTGATTTTGGAGCCCAGAAAATAAAGTCTGACACTGTTTCTACTGTTTTCCTATCTATTTCCCATGAAATGAACCCAGACAGGGTAATTGGCCCCAAAAGGGGCCTCTTCCTCTTAGCCTGAACCTGGGCCTTGGGAGGTGAAATAATTGGATTGAAGACAGAAGGAAGAGAAAACTTAGAGATAAAAGAGGTAAACAGGAAAGAATGAAAGGAAATATGGAAGAAGTGAGTAAAAATAAATGAACAAAATTCAAACCAACTGAAACGAATGTAAGTGAACATACCCTTTTAGTATGTCGTACTAGCTAAGGATACTTTTATAAAATGCTTCCATGGAATGCGGATGCAGAAAGTTATCTATGATATTGAGAATGTTTGTATTTTCCTTGGAGACCTTCGAGCTCAAGTGAGAAGAGGTCCCATGAGAAAGCTTTTGATGATCAAATATACTTCATCTCGGGACTTTCTTTAAAGGGCAAATGCAGGTGACCAAGAGACAGTGTCTGAAAAGTGATTGAAAGAGCCAAGAGAATTGTTTTTAAAATTTGTCATCAAAGAAAAAGAGCAATTAACTTCTCTTTTTCTATACTAAAATTTATAATACAACCATAATAAATAAAATCATGTCATACAAGTGTGTGTGCGCACACACACACACACACACATTCCAAGACTGAACAGTGTAGAAAATAGTAAGAAAGGAATGAGACAGACAGAAATACATAAAAGAACACAAAACTAGTGGTGATGCACAAATGCACTGAGAGAGAATGGATTGATTACTAAATAGTATTGGAAAATAAGACAAATATTAGGGAGAAATCCAATGAAATATTAATTATACCAGTGATTTTCAAATTTTGGCATTTACAGAACATGGTCAATGACTGCTTGAATATACTGACCTGCAAATTTTAGTAACTTTAAAAAACATAGTTTTAATTTTTAATTATAAAAAAATTCAAATTTATATTATTCTGTCAGTGATAGGAATGACACTAGAAGCTTATTCTATTTCTGGATCAAAGCAAATATATTGCCAAAGATGATTTCATCCAATGAATTCATTTCCTTACTTTATTTCAACTACAGTAGAGTTTCTGAGAGTTGTAAGTTTCTGAGAAAAAGATCAAGTGTTTTCTATTGTGGCAAATTTCTCCATATATTTATACCAAATATGAACACCACATGTAGGAAAATCTTTTCTACTGAAGATTCCTTTTCATACACAAACGAGACTAAGAGAACACTTGTTGGGTATATTTAGAAATCACATCCAAGTATCATATTCTCAGGTGGAAAGTTTAAAAGTTTCAAACTGAAAGAGAGTGACAAATAATTCTGAATCAACTATTTGGCTACATTTGATTCTGGAAAATATTACTTCAAGAAATATGTCAAAAACACTAATTTGTTTTACTGAGTAGCGGATAATATGATCAAGAGATGGGAAAGAATAGAAGTTCTAACCAAAAGCTGCTCTAAGTTTTGGAGTCATCAAGGCTTCCTACAACCAAGCTTAACACTGTAGTTTTTAAAGCTACAAAGTAAGCAGACAGAGCTATTTAAGAAAAGGGGTCTATTTAGTATTTAAGTGGGTCATTGAACTCTTAGAAATAGCCCTTTGTGCCTTATCATTCTTTACTGCAAAAGGTAAAAGAGAAGAGTGTCTTTGATAATCACAGTTGTCTAAGATTTAATCTCTCCAGACATCATTCATATATATTTAAAAAGAAAATAAATAACGCTACCCATGACCCATTCCTATACTTTATCAAGGAGACAGAGAATTCCTCAAAATTCTAAGTATATGTAAGTGGAGACATAAATAATCTAACCGATAAGCCATTTCCAGACCTACCTGAGCCAAAAGTTAGGAAAGATTGTACATAAGAAATAAAAGGGGAGAAGGGAACTGGCAGAGATAGAACATGGATAAAATTATCTATAGAAAGAGAAATTTCCACTCAGTGGAGAAGAACAGAAAACATTTATGAGATCTTTTGGACATGAGAAAATTCTGGTCAAAGCTTCAAGAGCTTCCCAAATGAAATCTGAATCTGCTCCCACTCCACAGTGGGCAAAGAGAGACCAGAGAAAGAGGCAGGTACTCCAGAATGGTAGGTGGCAGTCATAAAAAATGGAGTAACCTTGCAGAGAATGCTGATCTTGAATGGCAAGAATATAAGTAGATCCCTGCACATATCTGTGGCTTCTTAAAAGTCTATATGGAAGCTATAATTGGGTTCAGTCACATATTCTATTCAAATGGTCTCAACAACATCTTACTCTCTCTTAATACTATGTCCTTGCAATAGCTCCTAGTGTGTGAATGATGGGTAGAACATACAATCTGAGGGTAAGAAAGGGGTAAGTAACCTCCAATTTCCCAAGTCCAGCTCAAGGATCAACTGGTGGTCATACCCTTTCAATATACTCCTCCAACAGAAAATGTACCTAACAATTAACAATCAAACTATTGACAGGGAAATAATTTAGTAATATATATTAGTGAAAATATTTAATGCTACTAATGCTTACAAATCAAATAAAAAAATGGAGGAAAAACAGTAAAATGTGTTTTCAGAGAATAAGAATTAGAAATGTATGCTCAATATAAAAATAGTCAATATCATTAGCTGGATAAGAAATATATATGTGTATTTCTTACCCACAGTGAGCTATTATCCACATCTGTCAAAATGGCTGTCATCAAAAAGACCATAAATAACAAATATTGGTGAGGATGTGAATAAAAGGGAATGCTTGTACACTGCTAGTGGGGTGTAAATTAGGGCAGTCATTGTGCAAAACAGCACATAGCCTTCTCAAAATACTAAAAAGAGAACTACTATATGATCTAGCAAGTCTACACCCAGGTACATATTTAAAGAAAATGAAAACACTAATTGGAAAAGATGCATGACCCCAATGTTCATGGCAGCATCATTTGCAATAGTGAAAATATGGAAGCAACTTAAGTGTTCATCAAAAAAATGATTAAGAAATAGTACCTAAGTGATACATATATATAATGGAATGCTACTATAGCAAAACAGAAACAGACACAGATATGGAAAACAAACTAGGGATTATCAGTGGGGATATGGATGAGAAAGGAGCAAGATAGGGGTAGGGGATTGAGAAGTACAAAATACAATGTATAAAATAAATAACCTATAAGGATATATAGTACAACACAGTGAATATACTGAATATTTCATAGACGCTTTAAATTGAGTATGTGTGTTAATCTCACTCAGTCGTGTCTGACTCTTTGTGACCCTATGGACTGTATAGCCTGCTAGGCTTCCCTGTCCATGGAATTGTCCAGGCAAGAATACTGAAGTGAGCTGGAATTCCCTTCTCCAGGGGATCTTCCTGACCAGGGATTGAACCCTGGTCTCTGGCACTGCAGGCAGATTCTTTACTTTCTGAGCCCCAGGGAAGCCCATTAACAATTTTGAATCTCTATCTTGTACACCTGAAAGTAATGAAATCCTATCAATCAACTATTCCCCAATGTAAAAAAGAAGTACATATGTAATAAGAAATTTTAATTTTTAATTATTAAAGTGACAAAGATTAAAGAGATAATACTACATTGATGGTATTGAGTTTATAAAGACTATCAGAAAATATAATACATCTTATGCTATATAGCTTTAAATATTTATTATTTTGGTCTGAGTAATTCTACTTGTTAGACATATAGGCTATGGAAAAAAATAAGGAATTTCCTTAGAGATGTTTGGTTGGAAGTTAGTTACCATAATGATACAATAGGAAAAATTGGAAATATATAAGAAAAGAAGTTTGTTGTTCAGTTGCTCATTCATGTCTGACTTTTTGTGACCCCATGGACTGCAGCACTCCAGGCTTCCCTATCCTTCACTGTCTCCGGGAGTTTAACTCATATCCATTGAGTCAATGATACCATCCAACCATCTCATTCTCTGTCTCCCCCTTCTTCTCCTGCCCTCAATCTTTCCTAAAATCAGGGTCTTTTCCAATGAGTTGGCTTTTCCCATCATGTGGCCAAAGTATTGGAGCTTCAGCATCAGTCCTTTCAATGAATATTCATAGTTGACTGACTTTAGGATTGACTGTTTGATCTCCTTGCTGTCCAAGGGACTCTCAAGAGTCTTCTCCAGCATTACAGTTCAAAAGCATCAGTTCTTCTGAGATCAGCCTTCTTTATGGCCCAAATCTCACATCCATAAATGACTACTGGAAAGATCACAGATTTAAATATACAGAACTTTTTCAGCAAAGTGATGTCTCTGCTTTTTAATATGTTGTCCAGGTTTGTCTTAGCTTTTCTCCAAGGAGCAAGTATCTTTTTATTTCATGGCTGCAGTCACTGTCTGCAGTAATTCTGAAGCCCAAGAAAATAATGTCTGTCACTGTTTCCATTTTTTGCCCATCTGTTTGCCATGAAATGATGGGACCAATGCCATGAACTTAGTTTTTTGAATGTTGAGTTTGAAGCCAGCTTTTTCACTGTCTCTTTCCCCCTCATCAGGAGGCTTTTTAGTTCATCTTTTCTTTCTGCCCTTATGTTGTTTTTCAGTCACTCAGTCATGTCCAACACTTTGCAAACTGCAGCACGCCAGGCTTTGCTGTCCTTCACCACCTCTTGGAGTCTACTCAAACTCATATCCATTGAGTTGGAGATGCCATCCAACAATTCCAACCTCTGTCATCCCTTTCTCCTCCTGCCTTCAACCTTTCCCAGCATCAAGGTCTTTTCCAGTGAATCAGCCCTTTGTATCAAGTGGACAAAGTATCAGAGCCTCAGCTTCAGCATCAGTCCTTCCAATGAATATTTAGGGTTGATTTCTTTTTAGGATTAACTGGTTTGATCTCCTTGCTGTCCAAGGGATTCTCAAGAGTCTTCTCTGGTACACATTTAGAAGGCATCAATTCTTCAGTGCTCAGACTAGACTTTTTTTTTACTGCTATTAGGGTGATGTCATCTGCATATCTGAAGTTATTGATATTTCTCCCAGCAATATTTATTCCAGCTTGAGCTTCATCCATACTGGAATTTCATATGATGTACTCTGCATATAGGTTAAATAAGCAGGGTTACAATATGCAGCCTTGAGGTACCCCTTTCCCAATTTTGAACTAGTCCATTGTTCCCTGTCTGGTTCTAACTGTTACTTCTTGACCTGCATACAAGTTTTGCAGGAGGCAGGTAAGGTTATGTGGTATTTCGCATCTCTAAGAATTTTCCACATTTTGTTGTACACACAGCCAAAGGCTTTAGCATAACCAATGAAGCAGAAGTAGATGCTTTTCTGGAATTCCCTTGCTTTTTCTATGATCCAATGCGTGTTGGCAGTTTGATCTCTGATCCAGCTTGTACACTTCTACATCTGGACATTCTCAATTCACATACTGTTGAAGCCTAGCTTGAAGGATTTTGAGCATTACCTTGCTAGCATGTGAAATGAATACAATTGTTTGGTAGTTGAAACATTCTTTGGCATTGCCCTTCTTTGGAATTGGAATGAAAGCTGACCTTTTCCAGGCCTGTGGCCAATGCTGAGTTTTCCAAATTTGCTGGCATATTGAGTACAGCACTTTAAACAGCACCATCTTTTAGGATTTAAAATAGGTCAGCTGGAATTCCATCACCTCCTAGCTTTGTTCATAGTAAATTCTTCCTGAGGCCCACTTTACTTCAAGGAAAGAAAAAAATTGCTAAATTTAATGATAAACTTTGATATAGAGATTTAAATGGTATTTTAAAGAATCTTTTACTTCTATCAGAAAATCCTGCTACTGCTACTGCTAAGTCACCTCAGTCGTGTCCGACTCTGTGCAACCCCATAGGTGGCAGCCCATCAGGCTCCGCCGTCCCTGGGGTTCTCCAGGCAAGAACACTGGAGTGAGTGGCCATTTCCTTCTCCAATGCATGAAAGCGAAAAGTCAAAGTGAAGTCGCTCAGTCGGGTCCAACTCTTAGCGACCCCATGGACTGCAGCCTTCCAGGCTCCTCCATCCATGGGATTTTCCAGGCAAGAGTACTGGAGTGGGGTGCCATGGCCTTCTCCATCAGAAAACACTAACCGTGTGCTAAGTGAAATGAAAGTGAAAGTCACTGGGATGACCCAGAGGGATGGGATGGGGAGGGAGGTGGGAGGGGGGTTCAGGATGGGGAACACATGTAAACCCATGGCTGATTCATGTCAGTGTATGGCAAAAACCACTACAATATTGTAAAGTAATTAGCCCCCAACTAAAATAAATTAATTAAAAAAAAAGAAAGAAAGAAAGTGAAAGTCACTCAATTGTGCTCAACTCTTTGCAATCCATGGACTGTAGCCTGCCATGCTTGTCTTTCATGGTTTCTCCAGACCAGAATACTGGAGGGGGTAGTCAGTTCCCTTCTCCAGGGGATCTTCCCAACCCAGGGATTGAACCCAGGTCTCCTGCCTTGCAGGTGGATTCTTTACCATCTGAGTAAACAAATATGGTATTAAAATAATAGCAATTTATTAATCTACTCTTGTTGCTTTGTCCCATTTGCAGAAAATAATCTTATTTTAAACAAATTAGAAAACAGTGAGACTCTTTTCTTCATGGAGAAACCATTATTTGACTGTAAAATTACCAAAGGTACATTTAGCATGGAGTTTTTCACTTCAAATTCACAAATTACATTGTTTGTACTATGGTGGAAATAACTGATTTGTTGAAATGATTGAAGATTCATTTTTAATAAATGTGAGAAATAAATTACAACATATTTATAATTTTGAAGTCTCTTAAATTAATCCTCCTTGGAGTTTTGTGAATGAAACTCAATTCCTCTAACTTTGGTAAGTGAATAAATGCTTCAGTAATTTGACAGAAGAGGACAGTTCAGTTCAGTTCAGTCGCTCAGTCGTGTCTGACTCTTTGTGACCCCATGAACCACAGCACGACAGCAGATTTACTAAGATATTATTTTACCAAGGTATTTAGAAAACATTTGTTCAACAACACGTGTTTTGAGAGAGAATTTTCTTCAGTCCTATCATTAGAAGAAGCAATTACATTATTTAGTCACTTAAGAAAATTTGTGAATGTTAGATGTGATTTGATCATGACAGAATCTTTGTGATTTCATGCCACATTGGACTTTCTCCTTTCCATTGCATCAAGAATATCATTTCACATTGATGGAAACTGGACAGAGATCATTACAGGTCACTTTTCAATAGGGCAAGTTGAAATCTAATTGACCTTTTATTGGATCTCATCTATAAATTACTTTACTATAAATGGCAAATTCCCAAGCAATCTCTTGGAACAATCATTTAAATGGAAATATCTCAGGGATCAAATTCACCCAGCATAGCATTTCTGTTTATTTAACTTCATTGTTCATTACCATAGTTAAAAACTCATTACAACATCATATTTTGATATACTTCAGATAGTAAGTCTAGTAAGGAATACTAATTTTATGGAAAACGGAAACTTTTGAATTGTATTTCAGAGAAAACCACTGTCAAATTGTAAACATCCAAAAAGTACTAACAAGAATAAAATTAACAGCTTTGTGGCCAAGATGGCACAGCAAGAAGAGTCTAAATTCATCTCCTCTCATAAGCACGTTTGCTCCTTGTGAGAAAAGTTATGACAAATGTAGATAGTCTATTAAAAAACAGAGACATCACTTTACTGACAAAGGTCCACATATTCAAAGCTATGATTTTTTCAGTAGTCATGTACAATTGTGAAATTTGGACCAAAAAGGAGGCTGAGCACCAAAGAATTAATGCTTTTGAACTGTGATGTCAAAGAAGACTCTTGAGAGTCCCTTAGACAGCAAGGAGATCAAACCAGTCAATCCTAAAGGAAATCAGTCACGAATATTGTGAAAAAGTTGACTTAAAGCTCAACATTCAGAAAACTAAGATCATGGCATCCAGTCCCATCACTTCATGGCAAATAGATGGGGAAATAGTGGAAACAGTGGCTGACTTTATTTTTCTGGGCTCCAAAATCACTGCAGATGGTGATTGCAGCCATGAAATTAAAAGATGCTTACTCCTTGGAAGGAAAGTTATGACCAACCTAGATAGCATATTAAAAAGCAGAGACATCACTTTGTCAATAAAGGTCCATCTAGTCAAGGGTATGGTTTTTCCAGTGGTCATGTATAGATGTGAGAGCTGGAATATAAAGAAAGCTAAGTGCTGAAGAATGGATGCTTTTGAACTGTGGTGTTGGAGAAGACTCTTGAGAGTCCCTTGGACTGCAAGGAGATCCAACCAGTCCATCCTAAAGGAAATCAGTTCTGGGTGTTCATTGGAAGGACTGATGTTGAAGCTGAAACTCCAATACTTTGGCCACCTCATGCAAAGAGCTGACTCATTTGAAGGGACGCTGATGCTGGGAAAGATTGAGGGCAGGAGGAGAAGGGGATGACAGAGGATGAGATGGTTTGATGGCATCACCGACTCAATGGACATGGGTTTGGGTGGACTCCGGGAGTTGGTGATGGACAGGGAGGCCTGGCATGCTGCGGTTCATGGGGTCGCAAAGAGTTGGACACGGCTGAGCCACTGAACTGGTACTGATTCATTGGAAAGACTGATGCTGAAGCTCCAATAATTTGGCCACCTGATGCAAAGAGCTGACTTATTGGGAAAGACCCTGATGCTGGGAAAGATTGAGGTCAAGAAGAGAAGGGGATGACAAAGGATGAGATGGTTGGATGGCATCACCAATTCAATGGACAAATTTGAGCAAACTTTAGGAGATAGTGAAGGACAAGAAAATCTGGCATACTGCAGTTCATGGGGTCACAAAGAGGCAGATACAACTTAGCAAATGAGCAACTAAGAAACTATTGATGAGAAAAACTGGAAAGCTAGTAGAAAAGATCTTCTACAATTAATGATATAAAGAGAGAACAACAGTGAGGCAAATATGAGAGGCAGAAGCACAGTACAGTCAAGACTCATACTCCTGGGTGGGTGATCACCAAACGGGAAGACAATTATAACTGCAGAGATTCTCCCCATGTAGCAAGGGGAGAACCCCATGTTCAAGCCTCACATCAGGCTCCCCACCAAGGATTCCTACACTGGGAAAATGTGCCCACTAATATTTGGCTTTGAACATCAGTTGAGCTTATTTACAGGAGAGCTGGAAGGCCATAGGAGACAGAGATTCAATTGTTAATGGGTGTACAGAAAATCTCACCCATTCCAAGACCCAGACCCAGAAGTAATAATTTGAAAGGAGCTTGGATCAGACCCACATGATGATCTTGGAGATCCTGCCAGAGAGGTAGAAGGCAGCCGAGCCTCACTTTTGGGAAATGGATAGTTTTTATTTGAAGCTTGTTTTACTACATGGACACTGTTGTTTGGAAGCACTATTTTGGAACTTTCTCTATAGTGTATTTGTAGCAGGACCCAACCCCATATACCAGCCTGTTAGCACCCATACTGAAACATCTCTGGCCAAAAAATAAGCCAGGCAGAAATACAGCCGCACTGACCAGCAGATCTGCTGATACAAGACACTCTGAGACCATAGCTCAGAATGAGACTCCACCCTGCCTAAAGGGCTTTCCTGGTGGCTGGGATGGTAAAGAATCTACCTGCAATGTGGGAGACCTGGGTTTGATCCCTGGGTTGGGAAGATCCTCTGGAGGAGGGCATGGCAACCCATTCCAGTATTCTTTCCTGGAGAATCTCCATGGACAGAGGAGCCTGGTGGGCTGCAGTCTGGCCTACAGTTCATGGGGTCACAAAGAGTCAGACACAACTGAGCAACTAAGCACACTCTGCCTACAGAGGTCCTAGGGTGCATCCCCACACATCAGTGCACCAGTCTTGGCCCCAGGACCCCCAAGGCCCTGCAGACCCAAGGGCTTGAGTCTGTTCACAGCAGGCCAACACCAGAATGAGAACATACCAGACCTCACAGCCAACTATGTCAAGAGCTGGTGTCTTCCACCTGTAAGCCAGGACTAGTCACAGAACGCAATGGATCACAGAGCCACCTACCAGCATGCAAACAACAGCCTGAGACCTACCCAGACCCCAACTGCAGTCGCTTGGATCCCTGAAGACAGTAATCTCATGCCCCAGCCTTACCCACCAGTGGCTGATAGCCTATATACAACACAGGATATGGCAACAAACTGGACTAGAAGGCAGCCCACCGTATCAGACCATCCACAGTAATCAGGCACCAAAACAGAATGATGTGCACAGCCTGAATAAGGAGCAACCTTAGAGCAAATACCTCTGGTAACCTGAAAGGAACTTATGGCTGAGAATCATAGGTTGTGTCCTACAAAAGGACATTTCTCCATTGTTCGGAAACATGACAAACCTACCAAATGCATAGAAATAAAAACAGCAAATCAGACAAAATGATGCAACAGAGAAATAAATACAAAATGAAGGAACAAGGTAAAACCCCAGAAGAACTAATTGAAATGGAAATTGGCATGATTTTAAGAGACTAGAAATCAACTATTGAAAAAGAAATACTACCAAAATACAAACACATGGAGGTTAAACAATATGCAACTAAAAACCCAATGGTTAACTGAAGAAGTCAGAGAGGAAACAAAAAAAATCAGAAGACAAATGAAAATGAAAAGACAATGATCCAAAATCTAAGAGATGAAACAAAAGCAATTTCTAAGAGCAAAGTTTATAGCAATAAAAAGCCTAACTTAGGAACAAGAACAATCAACCAACACTAATAAATAAACAACCTGAAGTACCATTTAAAGGAAGTAGAAAAAAAGTACAAGCAAAACATAAGTAGAAGAAAAGAAATCATAAAGATTAGAGAAGAAATAACTAAAATTGAAACTAAAAAAAAATAGAAAATATTAATGAAACTGAATTGGTTCACGGAAAATTGATAAATGTTTAGCCAAACTGATCAAGAAAAATAGAGGACCCAAATCAATAAAATTTCATTTTTCAGAAATGAAAAATAAGTTAAAATCAGCAACACAGAAATACAAAGGACCTTAAAAGTTTACTGGCAATTATATGACAACAAAATGGAAAAGCTAAATGAAATGGACAAATTCCTAGTAGTGTATAATCCCTCAAAACTGAACCACAAAGAAAGAAAATATGAACAGGTGCATTTTCAGTAATTATCAGGGAGTCTTTATGTTGGCAGAAGTTTATATTTATTTTTTAAAGAACTAGTAGCAAGACAGATTTTAATTTTCACTTCTACTTAAGAAATAGTGTGCTTGTGATAAAGTACTTTTAAAATAACTAATGCAAAAAAATTCGGCTTTACAAGTTATTGCTGAAGTATCAATAGGAATATAAAGAACTTTTTAACTTAACAGAAGAGACTAAGGAAATACTAAGCAATAACCAAATACAGGTATAAGAAAGATTTAGATTTTATGGCAAGGACAGAAATACTATAATATCTAGGATTTTTTCACCTTTTAATCAATATTTGTATACTACTGACCTATAGTTTTACTCTTCAGATATTAGATGATTTTTGAGTGAGAAATAAGAAAGATCATATCAGTCACATATTTTGATTAGTTACTTTCAATACAGATTGGAGATAGGAGAGTAACAGAGACCAAATTTTTCTGTTTGCTAAGGGAATTTCCTAAAAACTAATGCTAAGTCAATGAGCATAGGTATATAGATAGATATATAGATAGATAAAGAGGAAGATAGATAGAGAGGAAGATAATGTACTTCAATTTTTTAAAAAATACGTTGTTCAGAGAACACTCTTCTGGGTTGATAAGTTCGATTATATGGGAGCTCTGTGCCTCCCATTGCCTTTCAGCTATTTTACAACTCTATAAGTTATAAATAACTGATAGCAATGTAAAATAATTCTTGTCTACAGACAGGCAAATAAATTCTGTTAGGCAAAGGTTCAATTGATTTTCCTCCCTCACAGTGGAAAAAGTCAGTTCTCTGTCATTTGCTCATTCATTTCAATATTCCTGATTTATAAATATGTCTGTTCTTTGCGGTTTGCCTTGAACCAACTGTTACATCTCCTTGATTCACTTGTTAATAATTAGTTCAACAAAACCCTTAGCCTGTGTTTATTTTTTAACTGTGTGAAAAGAGATTTTACCTTTTTAAAAATAATTATCAATTACAGAGAAAGAAAGAAAGAGGGGGGGATGAATTTAGATTTACTTAACTATCTCTTCGTTAATTTTCTCAAAAACTGATATCTGAAAAGAAGTCAATGTGAAAAAACAGAGTTTCACTTCTTATTTTTGTCCTGGCATTTCAACTCCATTATCTTCTTCCAAATACTAAAAGATATCCATATTTTGGTACTAAACACAGCAGAGATTGACAGAGAAAGAGAAGAGACAAGGACATACAATAGAATGGTAAATTATTCCATCTCCTTTCTTCTTAACTGTTTCTGTAACCTAGTTTTCATGCCATATTTTTCTGCCTCTATTCATGATTCTTATATGATAACAGTATTTATCAACATTTTGGACTAAAATTATGGAAAGAAAGGAACAGATTAGCTAAATATTTGTTTACTTTTGTAATAGATAATTCTCAGTGAAATTCTTCAATTAACCCCAATCTGAGCTTCAGATCACTGATGTCTGATTCACTGTGACTGATTCATGCTGATATTCGGTAGAAACCAATACAATACTGTAAAGCAATTGTCCTTCAATTAAAAATAAATAATTTTTAAAAAAATTACTAGGTGATCTCTAAGTTCACTTCCATTTTAAAATCTCCATGACATAGAATTACCGAGCAAAGGCCAGTGTGTAAAAGCCACATATTATATAATCATTTAATATCATATCTGTTATATTTCACTGTTTTAATTATTTTACAGTTTCTTATAAGAAAATTTACCCAACAGGTCAATTTTTAAAAGCATAAGACCTATTATTTCTGTACTTCCCACCAAGTTTGTTTCATTCTCATGCCATCATCTTTTCCCATCTACACCAATCAACAGTGAGTAGAGTATCACAAGATCTCAATGTATATTTTTTCCAACCTTGTAGCCTAAACTGCATGGCCAGCACCCTTTAAACCAGAGTTACCCTTTAAAATATACATGTTTAAAGTTAGAAAATGTCACTTCTGTGTTTAAACCTCTTCACAGATATCCCATTTCACCCAGAATAAAAGATAATGTGTTTATTATATGACTAGAACATGATCTACCAGGCCATAGAAACTAGGCCACCAGTTGGTACTATTTTCCCCCTCATTGGTTCTCCTTGAACATTGTTGTTTTGAGTACCCTGCATTGGCTGCTCCCCTAGAAATACACATGGCTAATCTCTTCATTTCCTTTAAAGCTTTACTCAATCTTCACCTAATTCCTAACAACTTACTTTAAATTTTAACTTCCTCTGCACCCCTACCAAATTCCCAGTTTCTCCATAGCACTCATCACCTTATAAAGTATTTTACAGTATACTTTTTTTGAGTTGCTTATTGTCTACTACATCCCACTACAATCTAAGCTACACAAAGGAAAGGGATTTTTGTCAATTTAGTTCACTAATGTATCTCAAACACTTGAAGAGTGCCTAGCAAAAGATAGATGGTCACAACATTTGTTGAATAAATTGAAAAAGCAAAATAAATTATGGAATTGACAAATCATCCTCATCTACTTTTACTATGTCCCAAATAAAGTATTTAACTGTGTCCAATTTAATACAGCTATAGATGATAGCAAGAAAAAAAAATGTACACAGGAGGTGTTATGAATTGAACAGTTGTCTCTATCCAATTCATATATTGAAATCCTAACTGTCAATGTGATGGTATTAAGAGATAAGGCTTTTGGGAAGTAATTAGGTCATGAGAGTGGATCAGTGTTATGATATAAGGAGACCCCAGGAAGATCCCTCATCCCTTCCACCGTGTAAGAACACAGGGAATAGATAGCTGTCTAGAAAACAGATCTTCTCTGGTGGCTCAGACAGTAATGGATCTGCCTGCAGTGTAGGAGACCCAGGTTTGATCCCTGGCTTGGGAAGATCCTCTGGAGAAGGAAATGGCTAAACATTCCAACATTCTTGCCTGGAGAACCCCATGGACAGAGGAGCCTGGAGGTCTCAAGTCCATATGGTTGCAAAGAGTCAGAGATGACTGAGTGACTAACACTTTCACTTTTCACTTTAGGAAACAGAAGATAAATTCTTACCAGACACCTAATCTGCCAGCACCTTGATCTTAAACTTTCCAGTGCCCTGAACTGTGAGAAATATATGTGTTTTGTTTATAAGCTGTCTGGTTTATGGCATTCTGTTAAGGCAGTGCAAATGAACTAAGACAGCAGGTAATTTCAATTTTTTAAAAGCATCCCTAAATCATCAACATACACGTTAGAATCAACTTATTCAATAAAAGTATTTTAAAAACACAAAATGTCTTTGTGCAATACTTGTGTTAGACACTGAAGACAACAAAAAAAGACATGTTCCTGTCCTCAAAGAGTCTAAACTTTTTGATCAAACAGGTAAGTCAAAAAATATTAAAGAGGACATGAAGAAACAAATAAAAATTAAGAAAAGATTGAAGTTGATTCCATCAAGCCTTTAGATTCTGAATGGACTGTTGATGCTGTAGAGTGGGCCTCTTTTAAACTCCATTGGCAGTAAACATTTTCATTCCCAATAAGTATGGGGGCAGAAGAGCACGTTATATGGAAGAAATTTTATTAGCCCTAATATCTCAGGGAAATGTTTCACAGTGTTTTATTGTTAAGAATAGCCCTTGTTCAGAACTTAGAAATCCCTTTACTATAAAAAGCAATTATTTATCTTGTATAATGGAGTGCTGATATCTTATATTCACCTTTACCTTCTCCAGTCACCAGTTAACGTGTGTCTCCAGTTACTTGCCTCCTTTTCCATTTTCACTTTAAATAGCATTTATGAAGATCTTGCTTTACAAAACTTTCTGCATAACTCTTTGTTTCCTCAATCATTTACAGTTAACTCTCTCAGTTTTTATCAAAGGAAAACTCCTTGAGCTCTTCCAGAAATTTAAAGCAGTTATTCCACTAACATTTTTAAAGCACTTGTGCTGCTTTCACTGTTATAATGGGTACTGTTATGACTTCTAGATTATGTTAATAGGGAAACTCTCCAAAACTGAACACTCACAAAGCTCACCATTGTTCCACCTGCAGCAACCCATGCATTTACTCATGGCAGTAAATTCAATCACATTACTTCAGTTATGGCAGATTTATACTCACTTGCTATCAGTCAGTACATTGACTTTAAAATTTGGCTCAGAGTTTTTCATTACCTCTGTGGAACTTCCCTTTCACTCCTATCAGAACTGGCCTCCATTTATACATACCTTCATTCCTTACTTTCTAATAATAAATCTCAAATTCATCAACCCCCTTGTCAGGTCTCTCATCCTTGGGCAACAGAGCATTCACCTGTTATGCCCCCAAGCTATGGAATTCCCTGAATAGAACACTCCTCTCCAAATCCCCTGAGCTTTATAAATCCCTTTTTGAGTCTCACTTATTAAAATTTGCTTTTAATATTTGATCTGCCACTGACACATGCTGTAGGCTTGGCAGTTATAAATATATATATAAGGAGATGAAAAGAGTTTTTATTTTCCTCACTATTTGTGAAAAGAACTAAAACGGCCTCTCCTTCTCTGCTGGTGTTTTGTACTTTTCATAATTTTTTTCCTTTCTTCCTTTCATTATTAGCAGAACAATCACCCTTTGGCCCCTGGCTTTGGTCATTAGCCAGGGTTTAGAGTTAAAGATTTTGTGTACTATGAGATTATAAATAAACTGGTGGCAAAATTGTTAATTATCTGGCACCCTAGTGCTTGGTATAGATTATTTTAGGAGACAACATAGGCTTTGGAGAAAAAGAACTCTTTCCTTGTATTAGATTGGTACAAATGTAATTGTGCTTTTGGACTGAATTTTAAATCATTATTGCCAATCTGAATGCAGTATAATGTTGGAATATATTCTTAAGTAAATATAAAATATTTAATATTTGATATTAAATATATATTCTTAACATATTTGAGAATATATTCCAATATCAAACTGCAAAATTCAATAATGCAAAATCGCAATTACTTTTGCACCAACTATTAGCTAACTTCCTCCATTGCCTGTCCTACATAGCAGCTTTCTCTTGTATTTTTAATTCATAAACATTCAGACTTAATGTCACTCTTGTCAAAAGAAAAGCACATTTAGCGGCATTAAAAAGGACATACGATTTTTGTACTGTGATGGTGATATAAACGATAACATCAGACTCTGTGGGTATAGATAGCCCTATTCCAAAGCAGTCTGTTCCCGGGATCTGCTCATATTAAAAGAATATTGTTTATATTTGCATTTTCCTTGACACATAGCCCAGAACTATTCATACAGTGGGCATTTAAAAAATGTTTGTAGAACATTGGGTCAATTATTTTTATCTCAGTTCTGTAATTTTTATTTCCATCTCTGTTTGAAAAGGATCCATTTTCTGTCTGTTTCCCTACTCATTAGAGTACACAGTTTTTCAGTCACACTTGTCCCTTCTACAGCTGTTGATCAGCCTATTGATTAGGAGCCAGAGGCTAGCTGACAGCAAGGAAAGGGCATTATATTCTGGCACAATTTCCCTCTAAGTGCTTAATGTTCTTTAAACCCCTCATTCAATTAAATGGCACAAGCTATTACACACAAGTGCCCCAACATGGAAAATTACAAGCTCATATCTGAGAGATACAGAGAAAGGAAGGCAAAGAGTAAGTTAATAGGACATTGTCTGTATGTTTGGTAAATCCCGTGGAGTTTAGGGCTCAAGGTTAATATCAGAGTGCCAGGCTATGGAATTTAAACAGCAGGTAGATTTCAATAGCACAGAATATGAGAGAGAACAGAGTATAGCTTGATATATTATTCTGTTACTTGAAATGGGTACTGTGTAAAATTCAGCATTTTCTCTGAAACATTTTGAAGATGATTTAGGCCATTGAAAATAATGGCATAGTTAAAACTTTTTTAAAATTTGAAGTAACGTTACTAAAGTAGGTGACCTGCTTGAATGTCACTAACAGGTGGAATTTTAAGAGTTCTGATATGCTTACAGACAGAAAAAAGAAAGCAATCCTTTTTCTTTGTGGGAAGGATGACAGAATTAATCTCATAAACTGTAAAACTTAATATATGAAGATTATTAGTTGTTATTCATGTAGGAAGACACTGAAGTTTGCTTGAGAATGAATCCTATGTAGCTTCTGCTAGCTATTGGGAGTCCTTTCACTGGGATAGCACATGGCTGGTAAAATACAACGAAGGCTTGTTTTAGCCACTATTCATTCCTATCTCCAATGCCTTTGTGTTTCCACCAGAGTACAATAGTACCTGACCACCTGATAAATGCTCTTACAATGGTTATGAAAACATAGGCAGAATAGAGAGAATCAGTTTAATCATCTATTCTGGACAATTTTGAAGTTTATAACTATGATACAACCTTTAACTTACATAACAATGGCTCACATTTAAAGCAAAATCAATAAATGACTACTACAGCTTTGCCTGGTCTCAATTTTCAAACAAACTAGCTTTAGGAGATAGGTAAATGTACTTTCTTCATTTTACAATAAGAAACTTAAAATGAGACATTAAGCAGTTTGACTGATATGACATGCGGTTAGGAAACAGAGATACTATAGGAAATCATATAATATGATAAGAGAAGTTTTAGCCACAAAGTCAACTATCAGTCTAAAACATATCATAGTATTTGTTTTATTCTGAAATAAAGGATCTGCTGTTTTTAAAAATTTGGAATCAATAAACTCGAAGAAGAAAATTCAAATCACCTGTAATCTCATTACAAAGAAAACTGTTGTAAATATTTTGGAGGATATATATTCCAAATTGTCTTGGATAATTTATAATGGATATATATATAATGGATAATTTATATCTTGCTTATAACTAGCTTTTTTCAGCTACCAACTTTTCCACTAAAATAAAATTTCTATGACATATATTACAAGCATAGATACACCTTCTATGTACCATAATTTACCCAATAAATCAGATAATTTTAAATGTCTCCAATTGCATTTTTTGTGGTGGTTAAAACATTTTTATGAGTATCTTTATTGTTAAATGTTTAGATTCATGCTTAGAAGCATACTTGGTTATTACTCTATAAAATTATACCAATTTATACTAACAATACATAACAGTACTCATTTATGCCCACACTAAGCAAAAGTGTCATCTTTTATTCCAGTTTTACTGAGATATAATTGACATACAGTATTGTATAAGTTTGGGCTTTCCTGATGGCTCAGACAGTAAAGAAACTGCTTGCATTGCAGGAGACCCAGGTACGATCCCTGGGTTGGGAAGATCCCCTGGAGAAAGTAATGGCAACCCACTCAAGGACTCTTGCCTGGAAAATCCTAAGGACAGAGGAGCCTGGCAAGCTACAGTTCATGGGGTGGCAAAGAGCCGGACATGACTGAGAGATACACACTGTATAAGTTTAAGGTGTATTAGCATAATAATTTGACTTTGATACATCACTGAAATATTTACCACAATAAGTTTAGTAAACATCTATCATCTCACATAGACACAAAATAAGAAAAAAATATAATTTTTCCTTGTCATGAAAACTCAGGATTTACTCTATTAACAACTTTCATGTATAACATATAGCAGTATTCATCATATTGGTCATACATTATATCTGTAGAACTTATATGTCTTACAACTGTAAGTATGTACATTTTAACCACCTTCATCAAATTCCATCTTCCCGAACATTCCACCACTGGCAACCTCAAATATTGATGCAAACTCTTTTTCTATGAGCATATTTCTCATTTGTTTGAATTATAATTGACCTACCTTGCTATGTTAGTTCCCGTATTCTATGTGTGCAACATAATGATTAGATATTTCTGTTCATGAAAAAATGATTAATATGGTAAATATAGTTATCATCTGTCATTACACAGACATTGCATTATTATTAATCATATTCCCTACACTGTACATTTCAGCCTCCCTTCTGGCACCCACCTGTTTGTTCTTTACATCTAAGATTCTGCTTCTATATTGTTACATCTGTTTATTTGTTGTTTTTAAGATTCCACATAGAAATGATATTATACAGTATTTGTTTTCCTGTGTCTGGCTTATCTCACTTAGCATAATGCTGTCCAAGTCCATCCATATTGTATTCATCAGTTTATAGACACTTATGCTGCTTCTATGTCTTGGCTATTCTAAATAATGCTGCAGTGATCATAGGGGTGCATATATCTTTTGGAATTACTCTTTTGGCTTTCTTTGGAAAAATACACAGGAAAGGAATTGCTGGATCACATGATAGTTCTACTCTTAATTATTAAAAAAAAACCCCAAATTTCCAAACTGTTTTCCATCATAACTGCACCAGTTTATATTCCCATCAAAATGCAAGAGTTCCCTTTTTTCCACATCCTTACCAACATTTGTTATCTGTTATCTTTTTGATAATAGCCATTATGATATGTGTGAAATGACATCACATTGTGGTTTCAATTTTCATTCCTCTGATGTTTAGAGATATTGAACATCTTTTCATGTGCTCCTGGCCATCTGTATGTCTTCTTCAGAAAAATGTCTATTCAGGCCCTCTGTCCATTTTTTAATCAGATTGTTTGTTCTTTGGATGTTGAATCATATGAGTTCTCATATATTTTACATATGAATCCCTTATCAAATTTATCATTTGCAATACCTTCCCCTATTTGGTAGGCTCTCTTTTTCATTTTGTTGATAATTTTCTTTACTATGTGAAAGCTTTTTGTTTTGATGTAGTGCATTTGTTTATTTTTGCTTTTGATTCCCTTGCCTGAGGATACATATCCAAAAATTATTGCTAGGATCAGTTTCAAAGAATATATAACCTGTGTTTTCTTTTACAAGTTTTATGGTTTCAGGTCCTACATTTAAGTCTCTAATTCTATTTTGAATTTATTTTTGTATATGATGTGACAAAGTCCAATTTGATTTTTCTGTATATAAGCTGTTTAGTTTTCCCAAAACCATTTACTGGAGATGCTTGTCTTTTTCCAATTGTATATTCTTGCCTCCGTTGTAAATTAATTGATCACATGACTATGGGTTCATTTCTGAACTCTCTATTGTGTTTCATCAATTTACATGCCCATTTTTGTGCTAGTTACATATCGTTTTGATTAACGTAGCTTTATGGTACAGTTTAAAAACAGAAAGTGTGATATCTCTATCTCTGCTCTTCTTTCTCAAGATTGTCTTGTCTATTTGGATCTTTTGTGGTTCTACACATATTTAAAGGTTAATTGTCCTAGTTCTGTGAGAATACTATCAGAATTTTTATAGGGATTGAATTCAATATGCAGATTGTCTTAGGTAGTATGGTCATTTTAACAATATTATTTATTCTAATTCATGAACATAATATATCTTTCCATCATTTATGTCATCTTCAATTCCCTTCATAAGTGTCCATAGTTTTCTAAGTACAAGACTTTTACTTCTTTATATTTATTCCTAGGAAATTTATTCTTTTTGATCAAACTTTAAATGGGATTGTTTTCAGAATTTCTCATTTTGATAGTTTGCTGTTAGTGTATATAGATGCAGCAGATTTCTTTGTGTTAATTTTGTGTCCTTCAATTTTCCTGAATTCATTTACTAGCTCTAATAGTTTTTTTAGTATCTTCTTCAAGCTTTTCTGTATATACTATCATGCTACCTACAAACAGTGAGAATTTTGTGTCTTCCTTTCCAATTTGGATTCATTTTTCTTACATTTTGTTGTCTGACTGCTGTGGCTAGAACTTCTAATACTATATTGAATAAAAGTGGCAAGAGTGAACATCCTTGTTTTGTTTCTAATCTTAGACAAAATACTTTCAGTTTTTCAACTTTGAATATAATGTTAGCTATGGACTAGTCATATATGACCTTTACTATATTCAAGTATTTTCCCTCTATAATCACTTGTTGAATTTTTACCTAAATATATGTTGAACTTTTTCAAAATATTTTTCTGTATCTGTTGTGATGATTTTTATTTTTCAATGTGTTATGTGATGCATCATTTGACAGATTCAGATACTGATCCATCTTCACATCCCAAGTATAATTTTCATCTGATCATGGTATAGGGTTCTTTTATTGTATTATTCAATTTGGTTTTCTAACATATGGTTGAGGGTTTTTTTCATATATGGTCATCAGTAATATTGGTCTGTAATTTTCCCTTTTTGTATTGTCCTTGTCTGGTTTTGATATCAGGAAGATCCTGGCCTGGTAGAGTTAGTTTGGAAGAGCTCATTTTTCTTCAGTTTTTGGAATAGTTTGAGAAGGATAGGTGTCAATTCTTCTTTAAATATTTGGTAGAACTCACCTTGTGAAGCTGTCTGGTCCAAGATTTTAATTGTTGGAATTTTTTTTTTTAGCAATTAAGTGAGCTGCTCTAGGACCCAGCCCAGCCTATCAATGGGATGGTTTCAGCCCCCAGAATCCCTAAAGCCCCACAACCAGATGAGCTGGGACCCAGCCCCACATACCAGTGGGCCAGCAACAGTGCCAGGACACCTGGGACCTACAACAAGCTGCCACAGAAACTGATCCCACTCACTAGGGAGACAGCACTAGATTTAGGTCTACAATCATGTGGGAACCCAGACCCCAACCACCAGCAGCTGGAAGCCTCCATACTAAACAGGGCCTGCCAGCCAACTAGGACCAGCCCAGCCTACCAACACACGCACAGTATTTGGCCCCACCACAAGAGAAGGACACACATTGTCCACATATGGGCCAGAGCATATAGCTCTGGCGACGACTGGGTAGTATGCTGCTGGGTCCCATAAGGCATCTCCTAAACAAGGCCTCTTCTCCAAGATCAGGAAATGCAACAAACTACCTAATATGTACAAATAAACACAGAGAATTAGACAAAATCAGGCAGCAAAGGAATATGTTCCAAATGAAGGAACAGGATAAAGCCTCAGAAGAAGAACTAAGTAAATGAAGATAAGCAATATACCAATAAAGAGTTCCAGATAATGATTATAAAGATGCTCAGTTAATTCCAGAGATGATCTGATGAACACAGTGAGAAGTTAAACAACAACTATAAAGCTATTAGGAGGATTAACAAACAAAAGTAGCAAAATCATCTATATCCTCAATACACAAAAGAATGTAAAATATGATCTCAAAAACTGTAATCATAGAGGAGGAGAGTGAAAATGCATGGTTGTAAAAGTTCAATGATTAAGAGATCATTGAAAAAGAATGGACATATATATAACTGACTTACTTTGCTGTACACCTGAAACTAACATAACATTGTCAATCAATTATTCTCCAATAAAAATAAATAAATATTATTTCAAGAAATTAAAGAATAAGAAATTAAAAGATCAACAAATCAAATAATCATAGATTTAGATACATAGTTTTCTATATATAAACCTTAAGGCAACCACAAACCAAAGTCTATAATAGATATACACACACAAAAGAGAAAGGAATTACAACATAACACAAAAGATATTAATCAAATCACAAGGTAAGAGAGCAAAAGAAGAAGAAAAAGTTTTAAAAGAACGATAAAAATAACCAGAAAGCAATTAACAAAATGGTAATAAGTACAACCTCAGTAATGTAAATGAACTAAACATAAATTTAAACATAAATGAACTCATGCTCCAATAAAAAGACGTAGAGTGGCTCTTGCTTGTGCTCAGTCCCTCAGTCATGTCCAACTCTTTGCAACCCTATGGACCCACCAGGCTCCTCTGTCCATGGAATTTTCCAGGCAAGAATACTAGAGAGGGTTCTCATTTCCTCTTTCAAGGGATCTTCCTGACCCAGAGATTGAACCCACCCCTGTATCTTGTGCATTGGCAGGGGGATTCTTTACCACTGAGCCACCTGAGAAGCCTCATGGAGTGGCTAGATCAATTTAAAACATAAGACTACATACATGTAAGCTACAGAATTCAAAAGGTAACTTCAATTTCGGAATTTTTTGAAGTATTTTTTTTTAATAAACAAAACCAATGATAGTTGGGTCTATTGTTTGGGTAATTATACTTTAGTACTTTTTAAAAAGTGCTTTAGCATGATTAAATAATGTAAAACCTATCCTGGAGACATGGTTAGGAATAATCTATGCAGGATATAGAAAATATAGGAAACATTTTATTAAAGCCACTGTGCTACTACTACCTCTAAAGCTGGGTGGATTACTGGCAGCATGGAGTAAAGAAACTAGACAAATGTAATCAGACCCACTTTGAGAAAATCAATTGACTATGGAACTCAAAGTTTTGAGACATTTCTAAAGTAGTAAAATTTTAATTGACATTAAAGGTACAAATATATATTCACTTAAAAGACATCTTCTAGCATATCCTGTTTGTTTGCTTTTTTAATATAAAACTTTTATAACAGAAGCAGCTATTTAAGTGATTAGCTTAACAATGTAGTACTGGAAACAGCTCCGCAAGAGGTTCATACTGTCTTTTAGAGAATATACTCACTTTGGCTCTCCCAGAAAATGCAGCTCCATAGTAAATGACATTTGTTCATTAGAAATGATGTATTTCTCTCATTATCCACTTCAGAAGTGGTACAGATATTATAAAGTTTTGCCAAGGTTAAACACCATACTATCAGAGTTGTTCCAGGAAAGGCAAAAAGACAAAGAGAATGCTCATTTTCAAGGGCCCCTTATTTTGCAGCCACTTGAGAAATATAATACCTTCTGCACCAAAAAGTTTTTCCCACCTGCTAAGGTTGTGAGACAGAGATTAGTCAGCTAGCTTAGATTTCACAAGACAAGTCTGGAGTAAATAAGCCATTCTATTTAGCTTTGAAAAAAAAAAAATCTATTGGAAGTGACAGAGTGGTTGATGAATAGAGATTATTTTGAAATGTACTGCAAAAACTGGCCTTACTACAGGACTCTTTTTAAAGGACTTGCTTCCGTTTTGTTGCTAGAATGGGGAAAATTGTGCAATTTTCCCATAACCACTTGATTCTTTTCCTCCATTATGGAGACGGAATTTTGCGAGGAGAGAACTACCCCAGTGTGAGCTAAAGCAAGGAACGAAAAAGCAGTTGATCCTCAGGAAAAACAGTGCATTCTTCACTCTTTCACTCATAAAAGGAATCTACGGTTCCATTCCTGACTTAAGAAGATGGAATTTACAGATGTGGCAAATGCATGCCTGAAGATTAAGCGCTTAGATCTCTGCCCTAGAGAGAGATTTACATTTCACTGATTACTTCAGGGAGAACAGCTAATTCACCAAGACTACCCATATTCCTTTTCTTTAGGGTAGAATGATGATAATCAAACTGGCAGTAAAATTTAAAAATTTTATATAATATTAGTACATACCAGGACCCATTCTAAAAACTTAATACATATTAACACATTTAATTCCCATAAAAGCCTATAAAGCAATGCAGGTATTAGAGGTGCTGACTCTCCATGCAGTTGAAAAATCTATGTACAACTCTTGACTCCTCCCCCAAATTTACTCCTTATAGCCTACTGTTGACTAGTAGGTTACCAATAATAAAAACAGTTAACCAACACACATTTTATATGTTTTATACATTATAGTCTTACGATAAAGAAAACTAGATAAAATACAATGGTATTAAAATCATAAGGAACAGAAAATACATTCACAGTACTGTACTGTATTTAGTAATACCATAAGCTTACATTATCTGTTTGCAAGATAAATTGTCAGTCAATGCCAACATCAATATTGATGGCTGTACAGCTCTGTGAATATACTAAAACTCATTGAACCATACACTTAAATGTGTATAATCTGTGAAGTGAAGTATTAGTTACTCAGTGATATCAGACTCTTTGTGACCCCATGAGCTATAGCTGGCCAAGCTTCTCTGTCTAGGAAATTCTCCAGGCAAGAATATTGGAGTGGGTTGCCATTTCCTTCTCCAGGGGAGACTAGGATCAAAGACCAGGGATTGAACTCAGGTCTCCTGCACTGCAGGCAGATTCCTTACCAACTGTGCTGCCAGGGAAGCCTACCTATAAACTACACATCTAGGAAAATTTTATGGTATGTAAATTATATCTCAATAAAACTTTTAGGTCAGCACTTTCATCCTAAGTACTCTACAAGAAAAGGTAATGCTATTGTTCCCCAATAATGATGACAATATTCTTGAAAAATCTCATCACACACAAAATCAAAGGGAAAAAATTTTATATTTAATTGGAGTAAAGAAAGTTACAAAGGGCTTGCCTGGTAGCTCAGTGGTAAAAAAAATCCTCCACCAATGCAGGAGACATGGGTTTGATCCCTGATCTGGATAGATCCCACATACCTCTGAGCAACTAAACCCATGCACCACAACTATTGAGCCTGCACTCTAGAGCCTGGGAGTCACACTTACTGAAGTCCATACACCCTAGAGCCAGTGCTCCACAGCAAGAGAAGCCACCAAAATGAGAAGCCCATGCACCACAACTAGAGTAGCCCCTGCTCGTTGTAAATAGAGAAAAACCTGCCCAGTAATGAAACCAAATAAATAGATAAAATTAATTTAAAAACAGAAAGTTTCAGAGAAGAATGTATGACTATGATGCAAAGATCTCATTACTATTTTATATTGCATGTATTAATAAATTGGAAAGTATGCCCAAAACAGAAAAATGTGGTGCTTGTGTGCATGAAAGAAAATGTCAATGCCTTCATCTAGCCTATTTTGGGAGAAGGCAATGGCAACCCATTCCAGTACTCTTGCCTGGAAAATCCCATGGACGAAGGAGCCTGGTAGGCTGCAGTCCATGGGGTCGCTAAGAGTCGGACACGACTGAGCAACTTCACTTTCACTTTTCACTTTCATGCATTGGAGAAGGAAATGGCAACCCACTCCAGTGTTCTTGCCTGGAATATCCTAGGGACGGCAGAGCCTGGTGGGCTGCCGTCTATGGGGTCGCACAGAGTCGGACATGACTAAAGCGATTTAGCAGCAGAAGCAGCAGCAGCAGCAGCAACAGCCTATTTTGAGAAACATTAATAACAGATACTTTATCATTAATTTGTATTTACCTTTTTCTTAGCAATATCCTTCACCCAATTTCTACATGAATTTATAAATATATTTTGTAGAGCCTTAGATACTATGAAAATCAAAACATCTTTCCTGTGTGTGGTCCTTCTTTTAATTGTTCCAGCTCAGGTAGCCAGTTAGTGATCCAAAATTCTAAAAGTTTAAGGACAGGGGTGATTGAACAAAACCACCATAACATTGAAAGGATAGCCATATGACTAATACAACGATTAAAAGGTAATATAAACAATCCTTTCTTAACAAATTCATTTATGTCATATCATAGCAGTGAAAGTTTCTTCTTTAGCATTTTTGCCAACCACAGAATCATGATTTCGAGGATGTGGAGAGTCCTGAGTCTTCCTTCATCTTACTTTTTGAAACAATCCACTGCCCTCCTTCTCTGATTTATTGTGTGAAACCAGTACTTCCTGCATTATTAGGAACTTAATATTAGAGAACTTAAGGATTTTACTCTTCAAGAAGATTTTATTTTAATCTTTGTTTAACTAGAATTCCAAAGGAATCTGCCTCCCCAGAAATTTTAATATTAAGCAACTTTTTGTATATTGTGCCAACTCCTATATCCCCCTGGCATGTTCCTTAATAATTCCCTTAACTTAAGTTAGGTTCACATCTAAGGCATCCAACAAATGATAAATTATCTCCCATTCTGTTTTTCCAGGATTTTACTACTTAGTTCAGTAAATCATTCAAGAATCAAAAATCTTTATGATTATTTTACAACTAAATTAGCCCCAACTAAAAGAAATCCAATGAAGATACTAAGGGGTTTTAAAAGACCAGAAAGATGAAAGTGAAGAACATGGCAGATGTTCCATAGCACTAACATAGACAGAAGAAACTAGAACTCCATCTTAAGGGAGCAAGAATAGCATAGCACTTAGGTACACAGAGGGCTTCCATGGTGGCTCAGATGGCAAAGAATCTGCCTGCAATGCAGGAGACCTGAGTTCAGTCCCTGGGTTGGGGAGATCCCCTGGAGAAACAAATGGCAAGCCACTCCAGTATTCTTGCCTGGAGAATCCAATGGACAGAGGATCCTGGTGGGCTACAGTCTATGGGGTCACATAGAATTGGACATGACTGAGTCACTAACACTAGGAGCATAGACCTGGGATCCAGAATTTCTCCAATTTGTTTCATGCTTCTGCTACTAATGAGTTTTATCATCTTGGAGAAATTAGTTATCCTTACTGTGTGGATAGAGGAGCCTGGTAGGCTGCAGTCCATGGGGTCACTGAGTCGGACACGACTGAGCGACTTCATTTTCACTTTTCACTCTCATGTATTGGAGAAGGAAATGGCAACCCACTCCAGTGTTCTTGCCTGGAGAATCCCAGGAACGGCGGAACCTGGTGGGCTGCCGTCTATGGGGTCGCACAGAGTCGGACACGACTGAAGCGACTTAGCAGCAGCAGCACTGTGCCTCAGTTTCTCCATCTGTCAAATAGACATACATAGAATACTCATACTATGTTTAGTCGCTCAGTTGTATCTGACTCTTTGTGACCCCATGGACTGTAGCCTGACAGGCTCCTCTGTCCATGGAGATTCTTCAGGCAAGAATACTGGAGTGTGTTGCCATGCCCTCCTCCAGAGAATCTTCCCAACCCAGGGATTGAACCCAGGTCTCTCACATTGCAGGTGAATTCTTTACCATCTGAGCCACCAGAGAAGCTCTACGAGTACCTATACCATAAGATATTTGTGAGCGTTAAGGGGGTAAACACACATACAACATTTCAAATATTGTCTGAGATAAGTGTTGAATATTACTGTCTTATAGATCATTGATTTTCAATCCAGGAAGGAAGGCACATGTTTGAATCCCCTGGCAAGGTATCTACTTATTCCATTTACCCTTTTCCACTCCCAAGGACTATACTGTGTGCTAGGGAGTCTCAAATATTTTAATCAGGGAAGTGACATGATATCTGCTCATTACAAAAATCTCTCTGGGGGCACTATACAGGGAGAGAAGAAAGAAAGATCTCGAAGCCCTCTGCAGATGTTCAGATAATGATCTGAAAGCCCTAGGAACAGAAAAGGACAAAATGACTACAAGATATGTTTACCAAAGTAAAAGTGATAGAGCCTAATCACCTGGTGAGTGTAGGATGCCATCCATGTTTCTACTTTAGGGTGTGGAATGGACAGAGCTAGCATGTCTAAGAAGGAATTAGAATAAAAAGCACTAGTCTTCTTCACAACTAGTAAACTAGTAAATCACTCAGCAGTACACTTATTAGGAGTAACTGCAAAGCGGACTCAACAAGAGTCTATTTATTACTTTTGTCTCTCTAAAGAAAATTTGCATCTCTTCTTTACAGCACCCAAAATCTACCAGTTGCTCCTCTTTTCCAATATCATAAGTATCTTCCCTGTGCCTCTTATTAATACCAAAACCTTGGCATCAGTAATTCTACTGGCAACAGACTCCTAAGGATGTTGACATAGTGTTTAAGTCATTCAGCTAGTAGTTAATACCTCTGAGTTAACATTCTTAACTGCTCTTTAAAACTGAAATTTAAAAGAGAGAACATAATGGAAGATGACACTGGGAATATGCACTCAGCCTGCACATCCAGACCCACTTTGTCCATGAGAGCAGGCTTTGATGGAGAAGTCATCTTGCACAAACCAAATGGTCAGTCCTCTTCAAGCGTAAAGATATGATCCCATAAAGATATTACAGGATGAGAGAAGAATCACAAGTAAGTCAGCAAAACTGGGAAAACTAGGTCATCTCAGGGCTTGACTTGAGGAAGAGTCAAGAAACAATGTATTTCCATAGTTCATGTGTCAACCCACAATGTGCTAGAACAATTCGTATAGCAGGGTAACAAGATCTGAAATTCCAAATCAGTCCAGGGGGCACTGGTGCCTAGAAATTGTACATGATTCTTGGAGAAAATTGATGTAATGTGCCATATTGATGGAAGAGCCAACAAGGTTTTTATTTTAATGATAGAGCTGAATTCTGAAATTAAGCACAGCAGGTAGGAAATGGATCTAGCACAGATGTCAAAAGCTATCATTGGCTTTTTGTGATAAAACACTTTCTCCCCTCCTAAAGCCCAGGCCAGTGGTCTATGTAGGTCACTGATGTTGAACACAGAGAAAAAAAATTACAAGTGTGAGTGTTTTTCTGAGGAAAATTTGAAAAATTACTGATATTCAAAGATCCTTTTATTTTAGTATATCTTTCATGACCACATAATAATAGCAGAGGTATCATATTTTCCAGTGATTACATTATTGCATCATAGGTAAAATATAAAAAACAAACAGTTGAAATAAGCACCAGATAAAAGAAAACAAATAAATGGTGCCAGAATTCTATCCAGAACCTGACCATTCAGCAAGCTTTGAATAGCAACGAATACAGCCCTGCTGCTGCTGCTGCTAGGTCGCTTCAATCGTGTCCGACTCTGTGCAACCCCATAGACGGCAGCCCACCAGGCTCTGCTGTCCCTGGGATTCTCCAGGCAAGAATACTGGAGTGGGTTGCCATTTCCTCCTCCAGTGCATGAAAGGGAAAAGTGAAAGTGAAGTCACTCAGTCGTGTCCGACTCTTAGCGACCCCATGGACTGTAGCCTACCAGGCTCCTTCGTCCATGGGATTTTCCAGGCAAGAGTACTGGAGTGGGATGCCATTGCTTTCTCCAGAATATAGCCCTACTTTGGGGCTAATTCTTATTTTCACACAATTTAGATAATCTTTCCTCTGATACATAAGTTTTTTCTCCAAAAATGGCTTTTTCTTTCCCATTTTCCAGCTTTCTACATATGAAGGTCTAGAACAATTTTGTAGGTGATTTTTTAACTGATTTCTTATTGCTCACCTTAGTCACTGCAATCTATATTGAACACACAATGGCAAATTTTTCTGTCATTTATCATTATTTCTAAAGAGAATATCAACAAAGAATAAGTTTGATCTTTTAATCAAAATCATTTTCAATCACAGAAAATCCATGAACCATTTCTATTTTTAATAAACACACCTGATTCTTTATTACTAATGAAAGCATTTACCTATGAGGTATAATTCAAAGGACACCAGTAAGCCTTTTTGCACCCAAGTCTTCCAAATCATCAGTAAAACACTAAGCCATTTCACAACTAAATGTTGGGTACATTAAGTCCTTACATGGGCTCCTCCTTTAAACGCAATCTGTTAAATATAAATAACTCTGGGAAAGGCAATGTTTCAAGGTAATTATTTTTTCATAGTTTTAATAAGTCATTGAAACTGCTCTTTGGAATAAATCTTATATAGAAGCTCAATGAAATCATAAACAAAATGAAAAGACAACCTACAGAATTAGAGAAAACACAAATGATGTGACTGTCAAGAGCTTAATTTCCAAAATATACAGATAGCTCATACAACTTGACAACAACAACAACAACAAAACAGTTGAAAATTTGGCACAAGACCTAAACAGACATTTCTCCAAAGAAGAAACACAGGTGGCCAATAGGCACACAAAAAGATGCTCAGCACTGCTAATCATTGCTATTGCTGCTGCTAAGTCGCTTCAGTCATGTCCCACTCTGTGCGACCCCATAGATGGCAGCCCACAAGGCTTCCCCATCCCTGGGATTCTCCAGGCAAGAACACTGGAGTGGGAATCATTAGGGAAATGCAAATAAAAACTATACTGAGGCACCAATAAAGGACCATCATTAAAAAGTCTAAAAATTGCAAATGCTGGAGAGGTTATGGAGAAAAGAGAACCTTCCTACAATATTGGTGGGAATATAAGTTGGTGCAGCCACTGTAGAACACAGTACACAGGTTCTTCAGAAAACTAAAAATAGAATTACTATATGATCCAGCAATCTCACTCCTGGGCATATAACCAGACAAAACAGTAATTCAAAAAGATATGTGCACCCCTCTGTTCATAGCAGCACATTCACAATAATCCAGACATGGAAACAACCTAAATGTCCAGAGAAAAGATGAATGGATGAAGAAGATGTGGTACATATATACAATGGACTACTACTCAGCCATAACAAAGATCATAATGTCATTTGCAACATCATGGATGTAACTTGAGATTATTACACTAAGTGAAGTTAGCCAAAAAGAGAAAGAAAAATATTATAGGATGTTACTTATATATGGAATTTAAAATATGACACAAGTGAACATATCTATGAAACAGAAACAGAATCGTGGACGTAGAGAACAGATTGGTGTTTGCCAAGGGGGAGAGGGATGGGGAGGGAAGTAGTGGGAGATTGGGTTTACCAGATGCAAACTGGTATATACAGAATGTATAAACCACAAGATCCCACTGTATATAGCACAGGGAGCTATATTTAATATCCTATGATAAACCATAATGGAAAAGAATATGAAAAAGAATGTGTACATTTATTATATATATATAGCTGAATCATTTTGCTGTACAATAATAATTAACACAACACTGTAATTCAATTACACTACAATAAAATAGTAAAAAAAAAACACCTCAGTGTATAAATAAGGTGAAGCAAATGGGATTAGAACCTTGTCCATATCTCTTTCCTCAAATCTACATGTCCCCTGAGGTACCTCCATGAAATTTCAATGATTCTGGACAACAAAATTGAATACTCTTAAAATTAAGAAAGGAGTATGTCAAGGCTATATATTGCCATCCTCTTTATTTAACTTATATGCAGAATATGTCATGCAAAATGCCAGGTTGGATGACTCACAAGCTGGAATAAAGAGTGCTGGGAGAAATATCAACAATCTAAGATATGCAGATGATATCACTTTAATGGCAGAAAGAAAAGAAAAGAGTCTCTTGATGAAGGTGAAAGAGGAGGGTGAAAAAGCTGGCTTAAAACTCAACATTCAAAACACTAAAATCGTGGAATCTGGTCCATCATTTCATGACAAATAGATAGGGAAAAAGTAAAAACAGTGACAGATTTTCTTGGGCTCAAAAATCAATGTGGATAGTGACTCCAGTCACACAATTAAAAGACCCTGCTCCTTGGAAGAAAAGCTATGACAAACCTAGCCAGCATATTAAAAAGCAGAGACAGCCCCTTGATGACAAAGGTCCATATAATCAAAGCTATGGTGTTTCCAGTAATTATGTATAGATGTGAGAGCTGGACCGTAAAGAAGGCTGGAAGCTGAAGAACTGATGCTTTTGAACTGTGGTACTGGAGAAGACTCTTGAGAGTCTCTTGGACAGCAAGATCAAACCAGTAGATCTTAAATGAAATCAACCCTAAATATTCATTAGTAGGACTGATGCTGAAGCTGCAGCTCCAATACTTTGCCACCTAATGCAAAGAGCTGACTCATTTGAAAAGAACATGATGCTGGGAAAGATTGAAAGCAGGAGGAGAAGGGGATGACAGAGGATGAGATGATTGGATGGCATCACTGACACAATGAACATGAATTTGAACAAACTCCAGGAGACACAGAAAGACAGGGAAGCCTGGTGTGCTGCCACTGGTGGGGATGCAAAAGTCGAACATGACTTAGTGATTGCACAACAGCAACAATGGGAAAAAAAGCACTTTGAGGGATACCAAAAACTATCTCAAAATGGATCATAGATTTAAATGTAAAACTTAAAATTATAAAGCTTCTAGAAGAAAACAGAACATTTTTTTAATCTTTTAGGAAAAGAGTTTTAAACATAACATTGAAAGCTCCTTTCATTAAAAAAATAATAATTTATTGGACTCACTCAAAATGCAGAACTAAAGGGCTTCCTTTATAGCTCAGTTGGTAAAGAATCTGCCTGAAATGCAGGAGGCCTGGGTTCGATCCCCGTGTTGGGAAATCCCCTGAAGAAGGGAATGGCAACCCACTCCAGTGTTCTTGCCCGGAGAATCCCATGGACAGAGGATCCTGGTGGGCTACAGTCTATGAGGTCACAAGAGTCTGACACAACTTAGTGACTAAACCACCACCATCAAAAATACTTTTAAAAGAATAAAATACTAATTGCAGCCTGGTTGAAATATTTGCAAATCATATATCAGATAAAGGATCTACATCCAGAACAGATAATTCTCAAAAATCAATAATAACAAAACAAAAATTGGGCAATATACTTTAATAAACACTTCATCAAAATGCAAGAATAGTGACTAAGCAGATTTGACAGCAGTTCAATGTGTTTGGTCATTAGGCATTTAATATAAATTAAATCAATGAGATACCTTTAGGTGCATGCATCCTAAGTTGCTTCAGTCATGTCCAAGTCTTTGCAATACACTGGACTGCAGCCCACCAGGCTCCTCTGTCCATGGGATTCTCCAGGCCAGAATACTGGAGTGGGTTGCTGTGCCCTCCTCCAGGGGATCTTCCCAACCCATGGACTGAACCAATGTCTCTTATGTCTCCTGCATTGGCAGGCAGGTTCTTCACCACTAGCATCATCTGGGAAGCCTGAGATACCTTTGCACAAATGTCTAAAAAGACTAACTAATTAGATTAATTGAAAATGTGGAGCAACAAAAAATCTCATATTCTACTGGTGGGTATGAAAAATGGCAAAACTACTTTCAAAACCACTATGGCTATTTCATTTTTTTAAGCTAAATGTATGACTCCTTATTGGAGGAGATCCAACCAGTCCATCCTAGAGGAAATCAGTCCTGGGTGTTCATTGGAAGGACTGATGTTGAAGCTGAAACTCCAATATTTTGGCCACCTGATGCAAAGAGCTGACTCATTTGAAAAGACCCTAATGTTGGGAAAAATTGAAGACAGGAGGAGAAGTGGACGACAGAGGATGAGATGGTTGGATGGCATCACCGGTTCAATAGACATGAGTTTGAGTAATCTCCGGAGTTGGTGATGGACAGGGAGGCCTGGCGTGCTGCGGTTCATGGAGTTGCAAAGAGTCAGACGCGACTGAGCGACTGAACTGAACTGATTGGATCCCTAAATGACAACCCACTTAATATTATTCTTGCCTCAAAAATTCCATGAACAGAGAAGCCTGCCAGGCTACAATCCATGGGGTCACAAAAGAGTCGGACTCGATTGAGCACCTGAGTACGCATGCACAAATTATCCACTCATTCAAATCTTAGACATTCACCCAAAAGAAATAAAAACATATGGCATAAAGTCACAATTATGCAAGATACAGTTCCAGAGATCACCTGTATAACATTGTCCTTATAGTTGTATTATATTATACACAAATATTTGTCATGAGGGTTCATATCATGCTAAACATTCATACCACAACTATATCTATCTATCTATCTATCTATATCTATCTGTATCTATCTATCTATATTTAAAGTTCACAATTTGTTTATTAGCTGCTTTATATTTGAATAACATATTGTAAACAACTATCAGGTAAATGGCTAAATAAACTACTATTTCATACACTAGAATATTACTTTGAAGTATAAAGAAATAAACTATTAATTCACATAATATTATCAATAAATCCAAGATAATCAGATTGAATGAAGCCATAAAAATAAATACATACCATATGATCCCATTACTATAACATTCTATAAATTGAAAGAAAAACTGAAAAAAAAAAAAAACTGATCAAGGGCTGCCTGGGTTAGAGGGGAAAAAGCAGAAGGAAGTGTACAAAAAGGGATCTTTTGGGGTGATAGATATGTTAATAATCTCGACTGAGATGATGGATTCATGAGTATATATGTATGTCAAACTTAGCACCTTATGTTTTCAAAATGTGTGCAACTTACTGTATTGGGTTGGTGCAAGCATAGCTGTGCTTCCCTTGTGTCTCAGCTGGTAAAGTATCCGCCTGCAATGTGGGAGACCTGAGTTTGATCCCTGGGTTGGGAAGATCCCCTGGAGAAGGGAACGGCTACCCACCTAGAGTATTCTGGCTTGGAGAATTCCATGGACTCTATGGTCCATGGGGTTGCAAAGAGTTGGACACAACTGAGTGACTTTCACTTTCACTTTCAAACATATCTGTAGTTTCAGAACATGAATCTTAAATCATTATAACTAGGATCAAACACGTTTATTAATCAAAATAGGAACCATTATAATCAACACATTTTTGCCAACAAGAAATAAGTTGGTTTATTCCTGCAGCATAAAAATCCATGCTTTGGGATTCAACAAACCCTTGGAAAGCATTTTCTGCCTCCTGCTGGTTGTGGAAGCATTTTCCCTGCAAAGAGTTGTCGAGATGCTTGAAGAAGTGGTAATCATTTGGTGAAGGGTCAAGTGAATATGGCGGAATAGACAAAACTTGGTAGCACAATTCATTCAACATTTGAAGTGTTGATTGTGAGACCTCCAGTCAGGCATTGTCATGAAGAAGAATTGGGTTCTTTCTGTTGACCAATGCCAACTGCAGGCATTCCAGGTTTTGGTGCATCTAAATGATTTGCTGAGCATACTCCTCAGGTGTAATGGTTTCACCAGTATTCAAAAAGCTGTAGTTATTCAGATGGGCAGAAGACTAACAAGCAGTGACCATGACTTTTTTTTTTTTTTGGGGGTGCAAGTTTGGCTTTGGGAAGTGCTTTGGAGCATCTTCTGGCTCCAATCACTGAGCTGGTCATCACTGGTTGTCATATAAAACCCACCTTTCATCACAATCTGATCAAGAAAAAGTTTGTTGTTGTTGCAAAGAGAGAAGATAACACTATAGAATGATGGTTTTTTTGATTTGCGGTCAGCTCATGTGGCATCACTTATTGAGCTTTTTCACCTTTCCAATTTGCTTCAAATGTCAAATGCCCATAGTGTGATTGACTTTGAGTTCTTTAGCAACTTCTCATTTAGTTGTAAGAAGATCAGCTTAGATGATGGCTCTCAGTTGGTCATTGTCAACTTCTGATGACCAGCCACTATGTTCTTCATCTTCAAGTCTCTCGTCTCCTTTGCAAATCTTCTTGAATCACCACTTCATTGTAAGTTCAGCAGCAGTTTCTGGGCCAAATGCATTGCTGATGTGTGTTGTCTCCACAGATTTATGACTCATCTTGAACTCGAATAAGAAAATTACTCAAGTTTGTTTTTGTCTAGCGTCATTTCCAAAGTTTAAAATAAATATAAAATACAGAGCAAGTAATAAGTCATGAACAAAAAAATAAAGTAAGAATGGTGCATTAAAATAATGTGTAACATAACCACATTTATTTAAGAAAGTATTCCAATATAAAACAGCAAAGTTCAACAATGCAAAACTGCAATTATTTTTGCACCTACCTAATATGTCTCTTAAAACTCAATAAAGCTGTTAGAAACGAGTTCTGAATGTCGCAAAAATATAAAATATAAAGAAGAAAATTTAAAGTAAAAGGAAGAATTATATATTATGGGGGTAAGTGTTGAGAATTATGTGACTACATAGAGGTGACCTGCACCCTTTCTTGTGGGGTCATGGAAGAATATTTTAGCTAGGTCGAGTATGAACATTCTAGGCTGAGAAAGTAACATGTTCTCATAGAGAAGAGTCTCCAGTTGAACTAATAGAGCAAAGCTAGCAAATTATGGCAAAGAAACGGTGATCAAAAACTTAAGTGTTATCCTGCCCATTACCCTTCTCTGACATGCCACAACCCAATTTCTAGAACACCTAGTTGCCCATGAGGCAAAAATATAATCTCTAGTGATTTGATAAAAAATAACAAGCTCCATAGAAAAGAGGAAATGCTCATTGGCTGTACAGACACAAATCCATTGACAAAAACTATTTCACCCCGTCATCAACCTTGCTTTTGCACTATTTTTATACTAATCTCTTTTGAAAAGGGAAAATGGAACAGGGTGGAGTAAATAGAGGAAAATAATAGAATGGGAAAGACTAAAGATCTCTTTAAGAAAATTAGAGATACAGAGGGAATATTTCATGCAAAGATGGGCACAATAAAGGACAGAAATGGTAGGGACCTAACAGAAGCAGAAGATATTAAGAAGAGGTAGCAAGAACACACAGAAGAACTGTACAAAAAAGATCTTCATGGTCCAGATAATCACAATGGTGTAATCACTCACCTAGAGGCAGACATACTGGAATGTGAAGTCCAGAGGGCCTTAGGAAGCAGCACTACAAATAAAGCTAGTGGAGGTGATGGAATTTCAGTAGAGCTATTCCAAACCCTAAAAGATGATGCTATGAAAGTGCTGCACTCAATATGCTGGCAAATTTGGAAAACTCAGCAGTGGCCACAGGACTGGAAAAGGTCAGTTTTCATTCCAATCCTAAAGAAGGGCAATGCCAAAGAATGTTCAAACTGCTGCACAATTGCATTCACCCCACATGCTAGTAAAGTAATGCTCAAAATCTTCCAAGCCAGGCTTCAATAGTACATGAACCATGAACTTCCAGATGTTTAAGCTGGATTTAGAAAAAGTAGAGGAACCAGAGATCAAATTGCCAACATCTGCTGGATCATCAAAAAAGTGAGAGAGTTCCAGAAAAACATCTACTTCTGCTTTATTGACTATGTCAAGGCCTTTGACTGTGTGGATCACAATAAACTGTGGGAAATTACTATAGAGATGGGAATACCAGACCATCTGACCTGCCTCCTGAGAAATCTGTATGCAAGTCAAGTAGCAACTTAGAATTCAACTTGGAACAACAGACTGGTTTCAAATCAGGAAAGGAGTACGTCAAGGCTGTATACTGTCACCCTGCTTATTTAACTTATATGCAAAATACATCATGAGAAATGCTGGACTGGATGAAGCACAAGCTGTAATCAAGATTGCCAGGAGAAATATCAATAACCTCAGATATTCAGATGACACCACTCTTATGGCAGAAAGCAAAGAAGAACTAAAGAGCTTCTTGATGAAAGTGAAAGAGGAGAGTGAAAGAGATGGCTTAAAACTCAACATTCAGGAAACTAAGATCATGGCATCCTGTCCCATCACTTCATGGCAAACAGATGGAAAAATAATGGAAACAGTGAGAGACTTTATTTTTGGGGGCTCCAAAATCACTGCAGATAGTGACTGCAGCCATGAAATTAAAAGACCCTTGCTCATTGGAAGGAAAGTTATGACCAACCTAGACAGCATATTAAAAATGAGAGACATTACTTTGCCAACAAAGGTCCATCTAGTCAAAGCTTTGGTTTTTCTAGTAGTCATGTATAGATGTGAGAGTTGGACTATAAAGAAAGCTGAGTGCTGAAGAATTGATGCATTTGAACTGTGGTGTTGGAAAAGACTCTTGAGAGTCCCTTGGACAGCAAGGAGATCAAACCAGTCCATCCTAAAGGAAATCAGTCCTGAATATTCACTGGAAGGACTGATGCTGAAGCTGAAGCTCCAGTAATTTGGCCACCTGATGCGAAGAATGGACTCATTGGAAAAGACCCTGATGCTGGGAAAGATTGAAGGTGGGAGGAGAAGGGGACAACAGAGAATGAGATGGTTGGATGCCATCCCTGACTCGATGGACATGAGTTTGAGTAATCTTTGGGAGTTGGTGGTGGACAGGGAAGCCTGGCATGCTGCAGTCCATGGAGTTGCAAAGAGTTGGAGACGACTGAGCGACTGAACTGAACTGGGGTAGAAAATACCTGAACCAGGGTGAGCTTTCTAACAGAGGCCACTATGGTGCTGGGACACCAGAAAGTGCCCCCAGTATTGTGTGGGGTGCACAAAAATTCAGCATAGGGGCTTCTGTTTGGTGTTTGTGAGTCTTCTCCAGATAGAGAATCTTGCAAATGATAGATTGCAAGCAAAGAAGATTGCTGAGATCATGGATGAACAAACTTTATCTAATTTGATGTATCTATCAGTTAAAAAAATTATTACCCCCAAATCTATTTAGTTTTTTTTAATAAATTACATAAATGCAACGCTGTCAGAATATGTTGTATTATTTAAACCCAACACAAAGGTGCCAATGAACAATGATAAAATGTATAAATATATATACTATATACACATAAACTATATAAAGCTGTATAGCCATGTAAATTCTGATCTTTTCTTCTGGGGTCAGCCTGTCTGTGGCAAATATGCCTCATTTTGGACAACCTGGCTCTAGATTAGTTTGTGCCAAATTGAGATCACCTGACTTTGCCAGAAATACCAGAAGTGCTGATTGAGGCCTCAGCCCTGGACTTCAGGAATAATATTTTATTCCTGCCTTTAAAAATGAAACCATTTCCAATTCGTGTGATTTTTATTCATAAATAAAAAGGAGGGGTAGTGAAGGTGGGGGAAGGAATCTTTGTTCGAGATTCCAAATGCAGCTTGAACTCTGTTTTTAAAAATTCAGATGGCAACCAAATTGAGCCTCTTGGGAACAGAGATGATCAGGTGAGAACTCAACTTCTTAGAGAAAGTTAACCGGCTCTCCAGAATGTCATACTGGATTACTAGGAGATGAGGAGAAACAGATGGGTCTTACCAAATGTGAAGCCCAAGTGAAATACACGATGGCAGTTACCAAAATCATAATGCGTTTCACTGTTACTGCCCACAAATCCTTGTACATATGCAAACACCCATTGCTAACTCTTTAGAAGAGCAAATATTTGCAAAGCGAGACTTATGCAAACTAGAAACTAATTACCAATGTTTGTTTCCAGCCAATTTTTGCAAATTAAAATTCTAGCCCAGCCAAGAAAGTGTCTTTTAAAATAAGCTGGATTATCAATATTTATAAGTGATTAATCATTAGAAATGATATTACATATTTAAACCGTGGCCTGTCTAACTTTTTTCCCATTGTATGAAATGTATATTCTTTATGAGATAGTCTAGCAAAATAGCCGCCAATTTCTTTAACTCTATAAAAATCCTTAACTCTAATAAATCAACATGTATTTAAATATTTTACATGTGCCAAAAATATAAAATATGGGTTCTTTTATTTAAGTCTATATCACCAGGGCAATTTTCATCAATTGATGCCATATAATTACCATTTGTTACCACTAGAATAATGTATAATCCCTAACTTTCTGTTTTCAGAGCATGTGGTTGGTAGTACAGATATGGTTGAAGATAAAATCCATGGCAGAATAGTTGGAGATAATTCTATGCTCTTTTATGAAACGGATTTTACAGTAGTGAATAAAGGTAAAGGAAAGGGGAAAATGTAGGAGATGCTAAGCAAATAATTATCCATTTCACTTATTAAGTGTCCTAGTTTGCATTTAAGGAAGGAAAGTAGAATTTATTGATTGCCATCATATGCCTAATACTATCAAATTAGTTCACATTTTCTAATTTAGTCTTTAAAACAATACATGACAGAAAGCATAAAACGATGATGAGGTAAGGAGAGGGGAGGTCTGAAGTTTGTTCAAGATCACAAAGATGCCCTCCATGCCAGTGTTTGAAATCTCTCTTTTAATTTAAAACAGGTCATTTCTCCCTTTCTTCTTTTGCCATCATATAAAATTTAAGCTTTAACATTTCTTTATATCAATGTCCAACCCTAAAATTTCAAAAATGCTTCTTCAGCTTTAAAGAAACTAATTAGAACCTGTTAGAGAGTCTAAGAAAACATAAGAATGCTATATGCAAATAATGAAATCTGAAGAATTTATTTCAACCTTCAAGAAAAACCAGACTGCTTTCTGCATAAAGTTTGTTCAACATAAAGTAGATGCTATTTTAAAAGTTTAATGCAGACCATGGTAGAGAAGAAGCCCATTGCCAAGTCCTTCACGGCTCACCATAAATGTGAACAGCAAAGTGCTATCCATTTTAAAATCAATCAAGGTGATGCAATGCTTAAAATGCAATTGATTTTGGCTAATTTGCAAGTAGAAAGGTTTAGAACTTGAATAATTTCTTTTCCACTTTAGCTGGTTCAACAGCCTAGTCAATGTGTTGCCTAATTATTAGCCTTGTTTATCTATTTATTTACTTTAGATAATTCCTGAGTGAGATGACTTTTGATTTATTTTCATCTGCCCTTGTAGAGATGAAAGAGACCACAAACCAAAATTAAAAAAAAAAAAAAACTCATCAGGGTGAGCAACATGACAAAAAACCTCAAATGCAAGAACTACAATTTCCAAGCTGTGTGTTTAGAATTTAAACAAAACAAAAAAAAAAACCCTGAAAACAATTAAGACTCCATTTCAGCCTCCTATTACTGATTAGGCTGAAAAACAAAGAGAAGAAATAGGAAGAAAATCACTGCAAATTCCATTAGGGACAGATTAGAAGGATGTTAAATTACTCTTTTGTCTGCCTTCTCTGGTCAGGCAGTCTGAAAAGCTTATTACCTTTCTAAGGAACCAACATGTCACCTCAGTGTCCTTTTAAATAGCATTCATAACCTTTAAAAATAGCTTTTATAAACACATTGTTGTATTTGAGTGATATGATAAGGAGCCTGCATGCCCTCAGCATGTGGGAGCCCTTTTGCACATTTCCCCAAAATGAACCCTGCAATAGGGAAAGAAGAAACATTCTAAAATCTGACAAAAATAATCAACTGGGAAAAATATTTCCATACACTCAAGCAAAGTATGTTGCATCCTATATATGCATACCTGTGTGTGTAGATATGAATAATAATATAATTTTATAAATAAGACTATATGCATACATGCACGTTGATAAACATTTGCAGATTCCAATAACTACGTCAGTTAGGCAAGTGAGAACTCTGTACAACATTTTGGGCAGAACAAGTAGTTCAAAATATCCGCTGTTTTCCCAAATATCTAATTAATTGGGTGTCTTTTTTTCCTAAATTGCACATTATGCAAAGTAATTTCCCTACATTCCTTTGATAAAAATTATTGGTTTACCTGAATACAGTTAATTTAAAATCTTCTTGGATCAGGGAGTTTGCAACTTACTTTTAAGATTTTACTGAATATTCACATAATTATTAAAATGTTTTTGTTTAATTGTACTTAGTGCTATTATAGCTAAAGTTATAGCTGCATTTAAATGTTTTTCTTACACAAATTTAAAAACCTGGTTAATAGTTCATAATTTACATGCTGAAAAACAGTCTGTTAAACAGAAATAGCAACACAATACAAGCTATTTTGTGACTCAGTTCTTGATTGCAGACAGCTGAGATTCAATAGCTGAAGGGGGAATTAAGGACACCATACAGACGTCTGTAATAATTCCTCTACTTTTTTCCTCTCAGCTTGAATGCTGCATCAGTGAGTCTATTTCTTGTCTCTATAATTATAAACAGGACAACAGCATTGATACATATCTTGATCATAAAAAACTTATTCATTCACTAAAAGACTAATGAACATGCCAGCAGAGTTATCTGGCCTAGAAACCTTGTTTATTATGATTGCTGGGACCCTGGTTCTGACATTTACAGAAGACTCACTGCAACTGATCATGATAATATCAAAGTTATCTTGGTGATATGGATCACTCTCACTGTGAGGGCAGATGAAGGGAATATCAGAATCAGTGGAGCCTTCTCCATAGCCTGGATTTCTCTGAGATAAACCCTGGTTACAAATAAATGCACTAACACACATATGCCCATACATCTATTCATACATTTATGCAGATGTAATTCTTCGAGATGAATCGAGTAATTATACCTCAATACAGTGGCCCATTTCTGTAGCGCTAAGCTATGTTTTCTGAAAGATAAATAGCAGACTAAATGGCATAGTCTGCAACATAGCTGAATTCACAGTAGACTAAGGAATTACAGGATTACCCTGGGCCTTAAAACATTTACCAGTCATCCAAATACATGTAAGTACCCCCAATACCACACACCTGTCAACACATGAAGGTACACTGCCAACACTCCAGCTTTGTCCACAGCAATCACCTTGGCACACCAAATCATATTCTATCAGTTTCCATTCTGATCAACACTGCACACTATTGATTTGTGACTCAGGACTCTCAAGCTGGCATATGATTAGGTCATTTTAGCATTCCAGACAAGGTTAAGTTTTCTTTGTCCATCTGGCTTTCAATGCCCAGAGCAATCTCCTTTTCCGAGGATCCCAACCCCATTCTAAGCCCCTTACTCTTGAAGAGAACACAGATAACAGGTATTTCATGTAATTTTCGGGTTCAACCACAAACAAAAATTCTGAGGCTTCTATGAGACCCTCTTAGTTCCTCTTGTGGTATGTCTTCCAGTTTGTTCCATGTCCTTGTTCTCTTCACTAACCTTTTCCAAGCTCTCATTGAGCACGTTGTGTTATTTATTCAGTCGTGTCCAACTCTTTGTGACCCCATGGACTGTAGCCTGCCAGGCTCCTCTGTCCATGGAATTCTCAAGGCAAGAATACTGGAATGGATTGTCATTTCCTTCTCCATGGAATATTCCTGACCCAGGGATCGAACCTGGGTCTCCTGCACTGCAGGCAGATTCTTTACCATCTCCAATGGGGGATTGAGTACAGTAGTAGAATTTGAATTCCCTGCACTTAAAGTCTAACCTGTGTAGGACACACAGAAGCATGCACTCAAAGCCTCATATCTGCAAAAGTTATACTGACTAGTTCATTTGTAAAACCTAGATGTAAAACGATAACTGAATTGTAATCATGCAATCATATTATGCCATTTTGTCATGTTCCGATAGTGCCAACACCCTGCCCAGTTGAAGATTTTCCATCAACACCATCAGCCACAGTTAATGGAATACCTGGTAAGGAATTAGAAGTCAATCCCCAATAGTAGACAGAGTTTGAGCCTACTTTAGCACTTGGACAACTTAGGGTATGGACTAGATGAATTTCTAGACTATGTAAACAATCAGATGGAACAGAACTTAACTAGGCTTCATTCTTCTCGCACTCAAGCATTAGGTGATGGCATCTATTGACCCAAATAGAAATACCTGCTATGAATATCATGATGTCTCAGAATTTCAACAAAGTTGACCTATAGTGTACCAGTATCAAAAAACAATCCCATTGGACAGCATACAACCTTACTTCCACTGACTGGTCAGTGTCTCTAACCATAGAATTTCCTGACTTTATTATAAATTGTATTACTGATATTCCACCAATACTGATGACCAAAGCCACATGGCCCATTCATTCTTTATTCAAGGGTCAGCAATACAGCAACAAACAAAGCAGAACATATTTCCTCTCATAGAATTGCACATGTATTGATAAGGAAGACATTAAGATAAAATTTTAGAAAATAAAATAAATATATAAGATCATGCAGGCTTCCCAGGTGGTACTAGTGGTAAAGAACCCACTTGCTAATGTGGGAGGCATAAGAGACACAGGTTTGATCCCTGGGTAAGGAAGATCCTCTGGAGAAGGGCAGGGCAACTCACTCTAGTAGTCTTGCCTGGAGAATCCCATGGACAGAGGAGCCTGGAAGGCTATAGTCCATAGGATTGCAAAGAGTTGGACAGGACTGAAGGAACTTAGCATGCATAAGATCATGTGGTGATGAATGTTATGAAGAAATATAAAGTTGGATAGAAAGAGGACATGGGCACACTATTTTAATTTACTCCCTGGAGCTGTGACATTTGAGCTCAGGCTTGAGTGAAATGAGGGTTGCAAATATCTAGAAAGTTATTCCAAAATGAGAAGTCTGCAAGGACAAAGGCCCAGAGATGTTTGGGCCATATGGGATCAGTGCTATTAGAAATTACTCTCATTTCTGGGTCCTTATTCCACTTAGACAAATCCCAAAAAACTGGTTTGAACAAAATTTCCTAGAAAACCTTTTTCTAAAAAAAAAATTGTATTTCTGTCTTTAACAATATCATTCTCTTAGTTTAGTTCTTCAAAACATCTTGCCCAACTCCATTTCAAGGATTCATAAATAGACTCCAAAATCCCCAGGGTCTCTTCAATCCATTCCATCCTATTGCTGCCAAAATTATCTTAGAAAAACAAAGATGATGTTTGTTGAAAAACAGGACTCTCCTTCCAGAACTCAATGTGATTTGAGTCAAACCTTTGAAACCCTCTTCAATTTGGCACTTGCCTCCCTTTACAGGTTAACTTAGCAAAGTGCATTTTAGTATGTTAGTTGTCTTAGCTGTGACTAATCTTTCCAAGAATATCCATCTCTGTGTGCTTCCAAGTTAATGTTTGCCACAAGAGAAATTTGTGTATGATTTGAATGGCAGTCATTGCTCTCCAAAGATCACTGCAGGAGTGTTGGGTTCCAGCTTGTTCTTCCTGCCCTATGTGTAGTTCCTTCTGACAAACCTTTCTGCTGATGGAACCTCAGATTCCTTGCCATCTGCAGAGGCAACAGATCTCAGAAGCTCTCCTTCCTCTTCCCACTCTATCAGCTGGAAGGACCAGTCTTTCCAGACCACTCTACAAGTTTTATTTGTCCTCTGACATTAAGAATTCCTGGGCCTGACTTTTCTTTGATTTTCTACAACCCACTTTTTTTTTTTTTAACCCTTGCTTCCCGAGTGTCTTGGATTATTTAAGGTCTTATTCCTATAATAGGGTTTCCTTGGTGGCTCAGATGGTGAAGAATATGCCTGCAATGCAGGCAACCCAGGTTTGATGTCTGGGTTGGGAAGATCCCTTGGAGAAGGAAATGGTAACCCACTCCAGTATTCTTGCCTGGAGAATTCCATGGACAAAGGAGCCTGGTGGGCTACAGTCCATGAGGTCACAAAGAGTCGGACATGACTGAGTGACTAACACTTACTTATTCCTATAATAAATCCCTTATTCCACAAAACCCATAGTGATTTTGCCTCCTTTTGAACTGACTCACTCTCTCTCACACACACACATTTACTTACCAAGCATTTTTATGTGTAACTCTATTAAATAAATAATAACATAATAAATAAAATAAATGATAAAATACTCCACTGTAATTGAGGAAGAAATAACTTTACTATCTTTTGACTCCTTTACTCCTCTTTCTTGAAAGTGTGGAAATTGGTGGACACGAGAAAATTCCAATTCTAATACCACATCCCTACTGCGCAAATATAGTCTGTTCTGCTCCCTCATGTATGTTTCTCTAACATCAGTTCCCTTATATATAATCCATACTTAGGAAAACATGGAGGTTTGTATGTACCTTTTTCTAGGAAAAGGGGGCCAGAGAAGAATCAGAATTTTCATCAGCAAAGGAAAACACACTCAGTTCAGCTGCTTCACTGGTAGAAGCCCTTTTAGCTCTACTTTCAGAAAAGTAAAACTAAGTACCTGCATGTGGGGCTCTTTCCCTGGAGAAGCAGCCTGCCAGCTTTGCACAGCTCTCGGCTCCTGGCATGTCTTTCTTCTTCCCGTGACCCCTAAATGGCAGCCCTTCTGGCCCAGAGCTTAAGTTGGTCAGCATCATCTTAGCGCCCACAGGCCAGCATTTCCAATCTACTGTTCTGGTGGTTTTTTTAAAAAAAGTTATCCCCTGAGGCCAACTCTGAGCTGCCTGCCTCTGCTGTTTGTGTTATATTTCCAGATACCAATTAATATTTTAGTTAGTGCTCCAGTTAAAAAGTTAAGTCAGCTTTTCATCTCTGCCCAAATCTTTTTTCCAATACATTGTTATTTTCAGCATGAAATTTTGCAGAACAAAATTATCCAAGAATATGTATGTTGAGTATGGTAGAAATACCCATATATGTTGTATAAGTTGTATATGCAATTATCTCTGTATATGATCTCTATCACATACTAATATTGATATGTACTAAACTGATTAATGAATGTGTATGTATATTTATGTGTATTATATGTAGTTCATATGTTCATGTATATCTTGAATATTGATTTAAAAACTTTCAATGTTTAAGAAACTTTGCTTTTATTTATGGAAACAATATTAAGTTATAGTGACAAAATTCATGATTTCTTAAAGCTTTTTGTTTGTGAAAAAAGAAAGAAATGATTAAAAAATCAAATGTAATTTCATTCGCATGCTAGTAGAAGTTCAAGACTTTTTGAAAAGCTGCCATTAGGGAGCCTAATTTGGTCTAATGACCAAGAAGATTCTCTGAAGACAGTGATGCTTACCATAAATCTGAAAGATGAAAAAGTATTCAAAAGATAAATAATATATGTGAAGGTGATGAGATAAGAAAAAAAAAAGGTGAAAAAAATCTGAACTCTGAAAGAAATCAGGCTTCCCTGGTGGGTCAGATAGCAAAGAATTCGTCTTCAGTGCGGGAGATCTGGATTCAATCCCTGGGTTAGAAAGTGCCCCTGGAGAAGGAAGTGGCTAACCACTTCAGTATTCTTGCTTGGAGAATTCTATGGACAAAGGAGTCTGGTGGGTTACAGCCCATGGGATCACAAAGAGTCAGACACAACTGAGCAACTACCACTGAAAGAAATCAGAATTTGAAGCACTGAGTTTAAGGTGAAACATTCTCAGAGACAGGGTGAGAAGACATGAGGAGGACAAAGGCCCTAAACAGTCTTACTAGCTACCCATACCTGAGGGATCTTAAGGATGAGATTATTTGAATCAGATTTGTGTTTCAAAAAGATCATTCTAGCTTCACAGTAGGTGAATCACAGATACAGAATACAATAAACTATAGTAAATAAGATGGAATGCTATTGAAGGAATTAAAAAAATATATACATCCTACTCAAAAGCAGCAGAAATAGGGGTTACCTCTTAGATGGTAAAATGAATAGGCCTTGCAAATTAATTGATTGTTGTTAGCAGTTAAGGAGTTAAAGCCAGCAATAGAATCATCAAGTACCCTAAGTATTTTTGTCAGAGTAATTGGAAAGGTGAAGCAATTTAATAAAATAGGAAATAATAGAAAAGGAATAAAAAGAGGGAGAAAGGAAAAGATGAATTCAAGTCCTAGGTATACTCTGTAAGAAGATAAAAAGGAGATCTGACCTGCAAATATGTATTTAGGTATCATTAGTATAGTGATGGTTACTAAATCTTGAGAGTAGATGTAATTGCCCTGAATGCATAGAGTGAGACAAGAAGAAATCCTACATTGAGTTTCCAATAATTAGGATGTAACTTTAGGGAAAAGAGGCTACAAAGAAAACTAAAAGAGTGTGACATCGTGAAAGATGAGTAAAGTATTTCAAAAGGAAAAGCTGTTAATGTGGTCAAGAAAATTATGTATATACAGAATCCATTGTGTGTAGATTCACAGTCTACATTAGCACACTGGTGATTTTAATGAGATCACTTTAATTGGAGGGGTGTGGTAGAAGCCACAATAAGGACTCTAAGGATTAAGCAGAAAGCCAAAACTTGCCTCAGGGATAGATGGCAACAGTGCAAGGGAGGCCTAGAATACAATGAAGATTTTACAGACATTTACAATGTTTGTGTATGCACATGCCTATGCTAGCTTTGCCACTCATGACATATCTTCTAAAATGAGTAATATTAAGCTATTGGTACGTCAAGTCTTCTCTCCCAAGTTCCTTTCCTTCTGTGATTTGAGACCTCAACAGCCTCTGAAACTATTTTCTCTGCTCCAGTGCTTCCTGGATTTGCCCAAAGGCAACTCCTTCCAAGCCTATTTCCTAAATTGCCTCTTGTACCATTGGTGTTGCCTTTCCAAGGATATCTACAGAAATTCTTGAGACTTTTGTTGTCTCTTTTTTGCCTTTTCTACTGCTAGCAGGACTATCATAAGGAAAAATCTTTTAGTGGCCCCAACACATAAAGAGAGCTTTCAAGTTTGTCATTCAGTTCAGTTCAGTGGCTCAGTCATGTCTGACTCTGCAACCATATGGACTGCAGCACGTCAGGCCTCCTGTCCATCGCCAACTCCCAGAGTTTACTCAAACTCATGTCCATTGAGTCGAGGATGCCATCCAACCATCTCATCCTCGGTCGTTTCCTTCTCCACCTGCCTTCAATCCTTCCCAGCAGGGTCTTTTCAAATGAGTCAGTTCTTCACACCAGGTGGCCAAAGTATTGGAGTTTCTGCTTCAACAACAGTCCTTCCGATGAATATTCAGGACTGATTTCCTTTAGAGTGGACTGTTGGAGCTCCTTGCAGTCCAAGGGACTCTCAAGAGTCTTCTCCAACACTACAGTTCAAAAGCATCAATTCTTCGGTGCTCAGCTTTCTTTATAGTCCAAAAAAAGCATCAATTCTTCGGTGCTCAGCTTTCTTTATAGTCCAACTCTCACAGCCATACCTGACTACTGGAAAAACCATAGCTTTGACTAGATGGACATTTATTGGCAAACTAATGTCTCTGCTTTTTAATATGCTATCTAGGTTGGTAATAACTTTTCTACCAAGGAGCAAAGGTCTTTTAATTTCATGGCTGCAGTCACCATCTACAGTAATTTTGGAGCCCAAGAAAATAAAGTCTGTCACTGTTTCCCCATCTATTTGCCATGAAGTGATGGGACCAGATGCCATGATCTTAGTTTTCTGAATGTTGAGTTTTAAGCCAAATTTTTCACTCTCCTCTTTCACTTTCATCAAGAGGCACTATAGTTGTTCTTCACTTTTTGCCATAAGGTTTGTGTCATCTGTATATCTGAGGTGATTGGTATTTCTCCTGGCAATTTTCATTCCAGCTTATGCTTCATCTAGCCCAGTGTTTTTCATGATGTACTCTGCATATAAGTTAAATAAGCTCGGTGACAATATACAGCCTTGATGTACTCCTTTCCCTATTTGGAACCAGTCATTGTTCCAAGTCCAGTTCTAACCGTTGCTTCTTGGCTTGCATACAGATTTCTCAAGAGACAGGTCAAGTGGTCTAATAACACCAATCTCTTTAAGAATTTTCCAGAGTTTGTTGTGGTCCACACAGTCAAAGGATTTGGCATAGTCAAAAAGCAGAAGTTGACGTATTTCTGGAACTCTGTTGCTTTTTCAATGATTTGATAGAGGTTGACAATTTGATCTATGGTTCCTCTCCTTTTCTAAATCCAGCTTGAACATCTGGAAGTTCTCGGTTCATGTATTGCTGAAGCCTGGCTTGGAGAATTTTAAGCATTCTTTTACTAGTGTGTGAGACGAGTGCAATAGTGTGGTAGTGCGAGCATTTTTGGCATTGCCTTTCTTTGGGATTGGAATGAAAACTGAGTTTTTCCAGTCCTGTGGGCACTGCTGAGTTTTCCAAATTTGCTGGCATATTGACTGCAGCACTTTCACAGCATCATCTTTCAGGATTTGAAATAGCTCAACTGGAATTCCATCACCTCCACTAGCTTTGTTTGTAGTGCTGCTTCTTAAGGCCCATTGGACTTTGCATTCCAGGATGTCTGGCTCTAGGTTGATGATCACACCATCATGATTCTCTGGGTCGTGAAGATCTTTTTTGTATAGTTCTGTGTATTCTTGCCACCTCTTCTTAATACCTTCTGCTTCTGTTAGGTTAATACCATTTCTGTCCTTTATTGTGCCCATCTTTGCATGAAATGTTCCCTTGGTATCTCTAATTTTCTTGAAGAGATCTCTAGACTTTCCTATTCTATTGTTTTCTTCTATTTCTTTGCCTTGATCACTGAGGAAGGCTTTCTTGCCTCTCTTTTCTAGTCTTTGAAATTCTGCATTTAAATGGGTATTATCTTTCCTTTTCTCCTTTGCCTTTTGCTTCTCTTCTATTCACAGCTATTTGTAAGGCCTCCTCAGATGGCCATTTTGCTTTTTTGCATTTCTTTTTCTTGGGGATGGTCTTGATCCCTGCCTCCTGTACAATGTCATGAACCTATGTCCATAGTTCTTCAGGCACTCTGTCTATCAGATCTAATCCCTTGAATCTATTTGTCACTTCCACTGTATAATCGTAAGGGATTTGATTTAGTTCATAGCTGAATAGTCTAGTGGTTTTCCCTGCTTTCTTCAACTGAAGTCTGAATTTGGCAGTAAGGAGTTCAAGTTCTGTGCCACAGTCAGCTCCCGGTCTTGTTTTTGCTGACTGTAGAGAGCTTCTCCATCTTTGGCTACAAAGAATATAACCAATCTGATTTCGGTGTTGACCATCTGATGATGTCCCTGTGTAGAGTCTTCTCTTGTGTTGTTGAAAGAGGGTGTTTGCTATGACCAGTGCATTCTCTTGGCAGAACTCTATTAGCCTTTGCCCTGCTTCATTCTGTACTCCAAGGCCAAATTTGCCTGTTACTCCAGGTAGTTCTTGACTTCCTACTTTTGCATTCCAGTCTCCTATAATGAAAAGGACATCTTTTTTGGGTGTTATTTCTAGAAGGTCTTGTAGGTCTTCATAGAACTGTTCAAAGTTTGTTATAGAAGCTTCTATTTTGAAACTTGAAACGTTTGATGTGTATTACCAGGTGTTACGTTGAAAATCACTGGTGCATAGAAAACATGAGCTTGAATTGCAGTACATGATTTCACAATCTCAGAATTCTTCTATCTTATGATGAGCTCTGTTGTTCTATAGAGAAACCTACCCCATCAAACCCACCCTAACTTAAGAGAGCCATTTGTCTCATCCTCACTGCTTAAAACCTCTTGACTCTTACCCCCATAATGCCTAGTGGGTTGGTGGCACCTGTGTGCACAAGGGAGGCATGGAAATTAAGTATCATTATCCTGACTAATTCCTGCTCATTCCTGCCCTAACAGATGAAAGACATGCTGTTGATATTTTCACCCAAGTTTAACCGCCCTTGAATCTTGAAATCTGCTTTAAAAAATAGTAAACATCACTTGAAAAAGAGCAACAGAAAATGTGCCCTGTATTTCTAAACATCTCTTCATAGCAAAAAATAATCATCAAAGAGAAACCGTCAAGGTTAAAAGCAGCACTGAAAAGTGATTCACTTGGTAAACAAGAGTAGGTGTAATTATCAGAAAAGCAAACTTTGCTAAGGGGATAACTGTCAGAGCTCTTGCAGTAAAAGGTCTCTTTACCATTTTAATCCGACAGGCTGAGAGTTCCCTAGAGGAAACTATTCTCAATAAAATCACAAATGTAACTACAGTATCCTTTTAAACTTTCATTTCAGCCATGGCTTCCAAAACAAGCTTAATATTTATAATTCAAATGACATTGGTAGATTGACTGATAATATGGATTACAAAAATCTTTTAGCACTGTATTTTTATATCCTGAACCAAATACTCTATCAGCAGTGACACTTAAAAGAGTTTTGTTTATTTGCTTATTAGAATCCAAACAAGCCTGTCCCCTGAAAGAAACCAAAGTCAAATTCAGTTTGAGAAGCAATTACACATTCAGAAACTTTTAAAATAAGATAGATAAGCAGTAAAGATTTACTGTATAGCACAGGGAATTGTAACTAATACCATATAATAACCAATAATGATATATAATCTGCCAAAACAAAACTGAATCACTATGTTGTTGTACACCTAAAACTAACACAATATTGCAAATTAACTATATTTCAACAAATAAATTAACTTAATTAAATTAAAGTACACTTTCCAGAGATTCCAGATGACTCTCAACTCTGTTTCATAACAAAACTTTATAGCATATGTGCGTGCGTGCTAAGTCATTTCAGTATTGTCTGACTCGTTGCGACCCCATGGACTGTAACCTGCCAGGCTCCTCTGTCCATGGTATTTTCCAGGCAAGAATAGTGGAATGGGTTCCCATGGCCTCCTCATAGTATACGTGTGTCATTGCTGAACAACCTTGTGGGTTTTCAAACAACCTCCTTGTTTTAAAAAGTATACAAATAACTTGTTCCAGGTCATACAACATAGTGACTCAAACTGTGATCTCTTAACACTCAGGCCACTGTTTTTTGTTTGTTTGTTTTCATCTTGGGTCATTTTGCTGAATAAAACCTTCTGTGATGACTGTAATAATCTACCTTTGCACTATCCCATACATATTCACAGGCCAGATATGGTTACTCAGTACCCAAAATTGACTAGTGTGGCTACTAAAATTTGAATCACTAATGCTATTTAGGAAATGACAACCCACTCTAGTATTCTTGCCTGGAGAATTCCATGGACAGAGGAACATGGTGGGCTGCAGTTCATAGGGTCACAAAGGGTCGGACATGACTGAAACGACTTAGCACGCAAAGATATTTAATCTTCATTAATTTAAATTTGAGTAGCCATATATGGCTAGAAGCTACCTTAGGTGTGTTTATGCATGTGCTAAATTGCTTCAGCTGTGTCCAACTCTTTGCAACCCCATGGACTGTGTAGCCCTCCAGACTCCTCTGTTCGTGTGATTCCCCAGGCAAGAATACTGGAATCGGATGCCATTCCCTTCTCCAGGATATTTTCCCAACCCAGGAATCAAACCCATGTCTCTTATGTCTCCTGCATTGGCAGGTGGTTTCTTTACCACTAGCGCCACCTGGAAAAGCCCCGAAGAGCAAGCAGAAACCAGCTCACTAAGAAATGTCCAGGGTACTCTCCGTCTCCACCAGCTCCTAGCTAAACTACATAGGAAGAGAAAGGTTATGAGATTTGTTGTCTCTTTGAAGTAAGGGCGGTGATGTGTATGTCCTTCTATTTCTCACATTCCAACACCTGGTTTTATACAGAGTAGGCAAAAAAAAAATTTTAATCTGTTGATGCTTTAAATATTCATTTGCGTTAACAAATGCTAGGGGCAGAAAAGAACAGCTTAAAATCTGTTCACAAAAATTAGCCTACTTGCACCTTCCTGCAATTAGAGAAACCCATTCCTTCCTTAAAGTAGACTGAACTTCTTCCAGGAGAGGGCCGCTACATATACACAGTTATCTAATCAAGGCTCAACTTAAATGGGATACACTGTAGTGACGTTCAACCCAGAGGGTAGGACAACACAATGCAATTACCCCTGAGCACTTTATGGTCTCCAGTGTCTACATCATAGCAAGTGTGTCTCCTCTTTATAATGCAAAACTATTCACCTCTGCCCAGAGAGGAAACTTGGTAAGATCAATTCACCTTTTTAAATGGAAAAAATAATTGAAAAGAGCATTGATTTTACTTTTCAGATGGCCATTTAAATGGCAAATGTAAGCTTTCTTTGATTAACAACAGGCAGGAAATTGGTAGAAATGTTAGAAACAGAATGAATCATAGGGCAACCTTCAATTATTACTTCTTTCTGTGATAAACACTTTAATTTTTCCAAACTCTTATGTGATTCTCCTGTGAAGGCCCCTGAAACACAAATAAAATTAACTGTTGCTGCAGCATAATAGTCTTCTCTAGGTTCTTTTATTTGTTTGTTCATTTGATTTGTTTCTAGAAAGCAGGGCTATTGGCACTATTTGTGATCAAGTTAAGTACCTTTTCCCAGGGCATGTATTTTCTTTCCTGTCTTTCTTTTACTTTCTCTTTTTTTAATGAATAAAAGCATTCTTAAAGATATAAGGAAATGGATGGCTTAGAACAACTACCATCAGTCAAAAACTCTTGTTGAATATATCTCAAGGGAGCTACTTTACAAATCCTGCAATCCATGTCGAATTCCATTGACTTTTTAAGAGGCCTAGAGGTCTTTTGACAGGGTCTCAGAATTGTTTCATCTTCTTAAGCTGTCCTCTTTGAAGCAAACAGTTTTGATGCTCTGAAAACCAGCATTTGTATCTATTGCTCCCAGTCCCCAAGGATCATAATTTCTTTGAACTAAAGAATCAGTGATGCTAACTAGGTGGTTTATTTAAAGACAATTTTGTTGTTTCTATGTAATTTTAGTGCCATATCAGGAATTCCTCTTTAAATCAAAAGGCCATTTAACTTTATATAAATATTAAGGCTTTTTTTTTACCAATTCTATTCTTCTAAAGTACTGGAAAGTAGTTCATTTTTAGCTGAAATCTGTCTTTAACAGTCGAACTCTGTGCTATACACAATCAGCAATGGACTTTGAATAATTTTATTATTGCCAAGGAAACATATCCTCATACACCTAAGGTAAGAGAATTGTGTGGCCATTGTAAATATTTATAATAGACATTATCTTGGGATACTGAGCAATAATTTAATTAATAAATTATGAATGGAAAAATATAGGTTTGTAACTATTATCTTCTGTGTTTCTAGGTTACACTGTTGCTAGTTGCAACAGCAATGAACTTCACCATGTTGCATTTGGAGATGATCCTAAATCACTGTGGCAATTACTGAGATTTTTTTTGAGTCTGTAGTCAGCAGTACCATAATTTTCACTTAATAGGCTTAAGAAATGGCCTGTCATTCATCCTTCAGAGCCTTCAACTGAATGATATAAGCCCAAGATACCATCCTTTAGATCTCAGGAACAGCCATGAAGAGAATATATATATACACCAAGATTTGGGGGATTCTAAGCTTATGCTTAGCACAGTTTCTAAAAAGGACTAACCCTACTGAGCTTTCTAAATCCCCAAGGCCCAATTATATTTCTTTGCTTCAGCATCACTTTTCAGATGTTTTCACCACTGCTGGTGAACACAGATAACATTTGGGGTCACTGATGAGGTAATTTTTGAAAAGCAGGTTATTAAATATTAAGTTAATTGTGATTTATTAGTGATTACAATTGTTTCAGGAAGAGGTTAGTATTGTTCACACAATCATGTAATCTCAGAATTGACAGTTCCTCAGATATAAAATAGTCTAAACCATTTGTTAAAGTTTAATCTTCTTTCCATACTGAATTCATCAACTATTTTAAGACAGCTATCATACCTACCCCTAGAGTTTTGTCTCCTCCAAGCCAAATAACCTCAGCTTCTTTCTGCTGTTCCTAACATTCAGTTCTTCCCCCTCCTTTCTGCTCTAACCTCAGTCCCTTCTCAAAGCTAATAGAACCTTCAGACACAATAGATTTTAGAGTCAGGCATAGCACACTTGATTCATATTGAGCTTACAATCAAATTGAAAATCCTGAGTTTTTTGGCATGTGGTTCCACTATAGTTTCTTCTATCTTATTCTATTCAGTAAGACTTTTTGACTATAGAGCAGTTTTCATAGTTATCATAAAATTCAGGTAGACTGTTGTTTCGTTTAGATGTTATCTTTTTGTATCTTGATTTGACTACATAATTTCAGAAGAATATTTAATGTGTATTAAAGTGACAAAAACAAATGCAAGAAGTGAGATAAAATTATGGGGAAGGGGAAAGGAAAAAAAAGTCCAACTACCTTCCCTTACCCTTCTTTTCTCTGTAGGTTAATATAGATTTATGGATCACAATAAATAAAGTTATGTGGTCAGAAGCTCTATTATGTAATGACATATTCAAGCTAAAGTTTCTACTGACTATTGATATACATAATGTATATATTTATATATATTTAATGTACATATTTCCCAAAGATTGTGTCTAATTGAGATGATTACATATTCAAAGTCACTAAATACACCTGTTAAAATAATACATATATTAAGCAATTGAAGTGCATAAAAATTATTTTCCAATTTAATGTTATGAAAAGCATATAACTATTTTAACTGATGTGCGTTTTTAATAAAAATGTAGCCATGATTTTGGACATGAATTTGAGCTAACTCCAGGAGATAGTGGAGGAGGATGGAGGAGCCTGGTGTGCTGTAGTCCATAGGATCTCAAAGAGTTAGACACAACTTAGCGATTGAACAACAAAACAAAGCAAAAGTAAAAAAGGCAAGCATTAAGATAATGCTTATGGTTGAATTTATATTGTAGATATTTCAAAGTCAGAGAAATTTTAATGTAATTTTATTGAATAGTACTTTACCTATTAATATCTAAAGATAATCTTTTAAGCTTTAAATCCAAAGTTAGTTCATTTCTTAAACACATGTTTCACTTTATTATTTGTTATCAGAAGCTTTAATCATCATTGGTTAATTTACTTACCCACTAACTCAAAAGTATGCTGATATGTCACTGAAATTCCAGTGGATAAATGACTTTGATTTCTCTATGGAAATGTGATCTGAGGAATAGGTCCAAATTTTGCAAATTAACATATGTTTTGAGGGTGTGTATAATGTTTTGTCAAACAGCAACACTTCTTTTGAAAAGCCAATGATAGCTGCTCTTTCTACTCATTTCAAATCTGCTCTATTCAAGTTTATATAATTTATGCAATGCTATTTGCAATATCCAGCTGCCTGTAGTTCCATATACTTAAGCAATATAAGGAAATTTTCAGCAACATTTTCACTTTTAGAAGTGCTACATTGCACATAAAGACCTTATTTTTCAAAGTATTATAAATTACTAAACAGCCCTCCTATTTGGGTTGCATTTGGAAGCAAGTAATATTCTTAATGCATAAACTATTTTCAGATACAATCTTTTATAATGCTTACACTTGAAAATAAGCAGGCTTAAGCAAAACAATTCCTTCTAATCATTTTAAGTGATGTGATAAAGCATTTTATATGAGGTGGTAGTTCATTTGAAAGCAAAGGGTTTGCAAATCATGTAGTTAGGCTTACATGCACAAATAGTGTAGAAAAAGATGTGGTCATACAGAGCTGAGTAAGTTGGTACAAATCTAATCTGTCCTCTCTTTTCAGGGGCCAGTTAGAATCTGCTATATTGCTAGCAAAGTCTACAAAATCAAAAATATCCTATGTCGTTCAACTCTTTCCTATTCAGTGCATGTGTGTGCTCAGTCACTCAGTCATGTCCAACTCTTATGACCCCATGGACTGTAGCCAGAAAGGCTCCTCTGTCCCTGGGATTTTCCAGGCAAAAATATTGGAGTGGGTTGCCATTTTCTTCTTCTTTTCCTATTCAATGGGTCATAATGATTTCTGTATTTTTTTAGAGCTAGAATTGCCAAAAACAAACACCTCTGAGAATCCTGGAATTGTTCATCATCAGTCAATGTACATGTAAGTATATCCATGAAGTATTTTTAAAGTGAAGATTAAAAATTTATGAATATTATATCTATATTAGTTTGGACTGCTTTTACAAAATACCATAGACTGGGTCACTTATAAATGACAGAAATCCATTCCTCATAGTAATGGAGGCTAAAGGTCCTAGATCAGATGGCTAGCATGGTCAGGTTCTGATGAGGACCACTTCCACGGTGCTGACTTTCAACTTTTCCTTGTGTTCTCACATAATGAAAAGCATGAGGTAGCACTCTGGGGCTTCTTCTATAAGAGCACTAATCTCTTTTATGATGGTTGCATCCCCATAATTAATCACTTCCCAAAACCGCTATCTCCTACTTCCCTCACATTGGGATTAAATTTTTAACATGAATTTTGGAAGGACACAAACCTTCTGTCCATAATGATATCTAAGCCAAAGGTTATTGTTATACAAACCACAAAGTTCTAACTAGAAACACTGCAGCTCTACTCATGTAAAGTTTTCCTTTATATTTTTCCTTCTAACCCTCCTCACCCCTCACCCTACCCACAGAGTACTGCCCAGGTTTAAGCATAACAGCTAAGATTTATTGAGTACTTCCTGTATGCCAAGCATGGTGCTGAATCTGTATGTGCATTAATTCATTGGATGTGTAGAATTTTCCAAGGATTTGGGTAGTTTCTAAATATGGTCATATCACATTGAGACCCAGACTGAACCCCTTTAAAGGCTTCAACAATATGTTATATGTCCAGACCCAGATGTTTGAACTTTGGCATCTAGCACCCAGTGTCACAAGACCACATGCCTAGTTCTTATTATCAAAATTTATAATTTGCATTATTGGTTATCTTGCAGAACACAAGTCAATCTGTAGATTAAGTAATGACTTCAATCAGAATAGTTTTAGTTCAGGTTACAAAACAACATCTTATTGTACTTCCAAAAATATATACGTGTATATATGTGTAATTAAATGTGATTGTTTTTGATTTGGGAGACTCATAAATGATTCTTGGGCCTCATAAAAATAAAAAAATTTAATTTTCTATATTTTCTATAGTCCCTAGTTAGTCACACATTGCAATAAAAAATAAATAAAAGTATAACTGAACTCAGTAATGTAATAAGAATAACCCTTACAACATATCAGTAATGAAGGCACTAAAGCTAAATAACAAAGTTCTGTCTTTTCTTTGCCTACATTTCTATAGTAGCTGATAAATTTTTGTGAAATGTTAAATTGCAACATAAAAGATTTCCCTTCTATGTGTTCTTATGCATAGAAATGCAGAGAGGAATTACAGCTTATGTGATGTGTTATGAAAAATAAAACAATTTTTGACTACAGAAGAATTACCTGTCATGTAACATGACACTCAGGCTGCACAGCAACAATAAAACTGTCTTTAAATAAACTATCCAGGTAGCATCATTGATTCTTCAAGTCCCTAGAGACCAAGAGCAGTAGATATAAGTATTGGTGTTCAAAGCTTCTAAAGTATTTGCTTCAGGAATGACAGCTTCTACAGATGAAACAATTCTGAGTTCCTGCCAAAGACTCTTGACATCTTAGGAAGTCAGAGAATATTTGACATGCATGGTAGGGTTTTTTGAAAAGTGATAAATGAACTTTTTGCTAGATTTCTCCTGAGAGGATGTGGACTCAGCAGCTGGAATACGAGATCAGAGTCCTATACTGAAAAGAGGACTCGGTCATAGAGGGTATGAGACAGAGCGAAACTAGACTCCTTGGCAATGCACAGGATTGGGACCCAGAAACATTAGAGCCAGTAATGACTGCCAAGGGACAAGGCACTAAAGGAACATTCTAAAGACAGGTCATCAAAATCCTTTGTTATTTCTTAAAAATTACACAAACCTTAGACTTGGGAAGTGTTTCTCATTTCAAAGTGAACACTTTATAGCCCAGAGGAGTTCTTCATTTGTTATTGTATTCAGTTGAATCATCATTTTCTCTTATTTAAGTAGCATTTGTTGTTTGTGAAATACCTTTTTGTCAGTATTAGAGCATTAACAAGAGAGGAGTGTCAACATCCCTAACAGATGAAATCCCTCCTGAGACAATCTTCACAAGGTCTTGATCTACCAGTCTCAGGTCAGTTCCTGAATACAGACTACAGATCTTTTTCCACCCCATGTTAGTCTGGAAAATGCACTTAATATACCTAACCTATCTAACAAGGGCTTCCCTAGTAGCTCAGATGGTAAAGAATCTGCCTGCAACACAGGGGACATAGGTTCCATCCCTGGGTTTAGAAGATCCCCTGGAGGGTGCTTGTCAACCCACTCCAGTATTCTTGCCTGGAGAATTTCATGGAGAGAGGAGCCTGGTGGGTTGTAGTTCATGGGGTCGCAAAGAGTCAGAGATGACTGAGCAACTAACATTCTTCCATTGTAAGGGATCACACTGGAACCTATTTAACATCATAGCCTAGCCTAGCCTACCTTAAACGTGTTTAGAACATTTAGCCTACTGTTGGCCAGAATCATCTAACACCAAGACTGTTCTATAAAAAACAACTGGGTTGACTATCTCATGCAATTTATTGAATTCTGTACTGGAAGTAAAACACGCATGATTGTAAGTGTATCTATTGGTTGTCTACCTCGTGATCAGCTGGCAGACTGGGAGCTAAGACCCACTGCTGCTACCCAACATCATAAAAGAATATTGTACTACATATCACTGGCCAGAAAAAGATCAAAACCCAAAATCTGAAGTACACTTTCAGCAGAATGTATATTGCTTTTGCACCTCTATAAAGTGAAAAATCATAAGGCAGGGGACCAGATGTATAGATCCAGGCACAAACATTTGGAAACAGTGAAACAATCACTCTGTCTCCCACAGTTCTGAATATCCAATAATAGAAACCTCACTGGTTTGTGTGTGCTGTGCTCATTGTGTCTGATTCTTTGGGACCCTGTGGACTGTAGCCCACCAGGCTCCTTTGTCCATGGGATTCTCCAGGCAAGAATATTGGACTGGGCTGTCATTTCCTCCTCCAGGGCTTCTTCTCAACCCACGATCGAACCTGAGTCTCTTGCGACTCCTGCATTGCAGGTGGATTGTTTACCACTAGCACTACCTGGGAAGCTTAGCATTGGCTTAGCTTGAGCCATATGCTTGCCCCAGCCCAGTCACTAGGGATGATGGATGCTGTATGAAAGAGGCAAACATATAAAATCGCTGGGGTCCTACCATGGGTGGATGAACAAAATAAGGAGTCCACCACAACCTCAGAACAGACCAAAGAAAGCAGTCAGCCCTATTGCCCTCATCTTATATTTCAGGCAATTGAAGCCCTAATTTGTCCAAGGGCACAGAGGTATTAAATGGAATCAAAACAATTGCCTCTGATTCCACATCCCAGGTCTGTCAACTTTACCATCTGTTAAGTGATATATTGTTTCATCTTCAAATATTTTTAACTGAATTGAAGAATTAGCCTTCAAAATTCAAATATAGATGAAACTGATGATTATTTTAGAGAGATATATTTCATTCATTGAATTTATGAAGTTTATATTCTCTTAGCAGAATTTAAGTTGTGTAAAATGCAGATTTCTCCCTTAAGCTCCATATTGTGAACTGTCACATTATATGTGAGGATAGCTCATTTTCAAAATGCACTGATACTCTATCTTTGGGGCAATGTTAAAATATGAGTGATAAACTAGATATTCTTTCTTCTTTATTCCTAGGACACTAGCAAAGGAAAAACAGTAGGGAGCCCCCATTACTCTCTCCTTTCTATTTATTATTGGAAGTCAGTGGCTTTGCTTTCATTAAATTTATGTTCAGTTCTATGGGAAAAATTTGTCATTAGTTACTGGAGACAGAAATAACAGTACTAGTGGAAGTCACCTTGATAATTCCAGTTAAACTCATTTACTTTCGAAACAACTGTTATTTTATAAAATCCCATGGAAATTTTTTCAGGATTGTGATAGTTTTTCAATAGAATTTACATAGAAAAAAATACAACTTAAAAATACATAAATAAAGTATTTGTTTTGCTTTGCTAGATGTCAGATGGAAAATATCAGAATATTTTTAACATACTGGTTATAATACTGATCCTAGCATATGTACAAAATTTCTAATTTACAGATTTCTAAATGTGTTCTTATATAATTTTCATGTTGTGCCATTAATTAAGGAATGAAAGCATAGTACACCTATAACAAAACAAACTATCTCTTGGTAAATCTAGCATACACTACACAAAAGTATAAGTATTAACCAGTCCTTTGCAGAGTGTATGAGTCAGTATTCTGTCTAATAAAGAATTAAAGGTAAAGAGGTACAACAGGGACTTCCCTGGTGGTCCAGTGGTTAACACTTTGCCTTCCAACACAGGGGAAGTGGGTTCAATCCCAGGTCTGGAGGCTAAGATCCTACATGCATCCTGGCCAAAAAAAAAAAAAAAAAAATCAAAACATAAAACAGAAACATTACTGTGGACTTCTAAAAAACAGGTATAACAGAAGCTCCTTTAGTCTGATTTCCTTTTTGGGAAAGTCATTCTACATTCTGGAAGCACCCCAGATTGCCCCTAATCCATGGCCAGTGAAGCAAATATCCTCCATGTCACCTTTCTCTCTTGTCTTCTCTTTCAAGTATTCTTATGTCATCAGCGTCTAGTACTTTGGACCTTTCTGTCATTTGCAGTCAATACCTTTTGATCCTGTCCATATGAATTCTGCGCTAGATGGAAACAGAAAGAGGCTGCAGAGTAAGGGCTAGAAGAGAATAAGAGTGTCAAAAACCTATGGGGTGGGTTTAGACATGACAAGAGCATATCCACAAGTTATTTCACACTATTATGACACATCTTAGACTTTCTCTTTGTTCTACTTCATCTCCGACCTAATTTTTGAAACACTTCCTCATGTACAAAATCAGATGAGGGATAGCACCTCAAACTAGTCATTCTGCTAAATGAAATGTCTGCTCCCCAGTGTTCAAAAACAAGATGGGCAGTTTTTGCATAGAAATTCACACCCCTGATATTTGCCCCCACTCCCACCTCACTTTCTCCCTGGTGCTTTCTGTCTGGAACTTGTTCTTCCCCTCTGAGACCGTTACAACTCAGCATAGTCAACTAGCTGTACATAGTTAAACACACACATACCCCAACCACCAAGTATTCAGACATCTGTGAATATTAGCTTTGTACAGCTGAGAAAAATTATCTACACAGTCTATGTTATTTAATCAACTTAATGTCTCTAGGCAAATTTTATATTCCCATGTTGTAATGGGTGAGAGATCCTGCATAAAAATACAAAATGAACTCTTCTAAGAACTCAAAGAATTTAGAACTGGAAGACAATCAGAACTGGTTTAACCATCTCCTTTTATATATATAAACTGAGGCTGTGCGAGGTGAAGTGATTAGTCCTATATCTCCCAACCCTGTAATATGTGTTGAAGGTTAGGAGATTTGATTACAAGCTCAAAGTGAGTCAAAAGCAAATTTTAAAAATAGACTTCGTGACATACAAGGATTTACTGTATAAACTACATTCAATATCTTATAATGAACTATAATGGAAAAGAATCAGAAAAAAAGAGTGCCAGTGCTAAGTCACTTCAGTTATGTTCAACTCTTTGCAGCCCTATGGACTATAGCCCACCAGGCAACTCTGTCCATGGGATTCTTCAGGCAAGAAAACTGGAGTGTGTTTCCCTGCCCTCTGCAGGGGATCTTCCCAACCCAGGGATAAACCTGTGTCTCTTACATCTCCTGCATTGGCAGGCAGGTTCTTTACCTCTAGTGCCACCTGGGAAAGGGCTCAGAAAAATAAAAGAGTATATATATATATATATATATATATATATATATGTGTGTGTGTGTGTATATGTGTATACACACACACACACACACACATATAAATATATAAAACTAATCAGTTTGCTGTACACCTAAACCGACACAATAATGTAAGTCAACGGTGCATGTGTGCTAAGTCATTTCAGTCATGTCCAACTGTTTGTGACCCTATGGACTGTAGCACACCACTCTCCTCTGTCCATGGGATTCTCCAGGCAAGAATACTGGAGTGGGTTGCTGTGCCCTCCTCCAGGGGATCTTCCCAACCCAGGGACGAAAGCTGCAGTTCTGACATTTCCTGAATTGGCAGGCACGTTCATTACCACTAGTGCCACCTGGGAAGCCCAAGTCAACTATATTTCAATTTTATAAAATCATAGACGGCATGAATTAACAAAAGTTCTCTTATTACATCTTAGGTAGGTATATATGAACCTGGAAGGGTAACAACAAGAACAGAGTGAGGGTGGGATATGTTGGGATCTATATTTCAATATCTCACTTTACTAGAAATCTTTGAAGTATTTAAATGAATTTCAGATCCTTCCCTTCCTCTCTCACTTGGCAGAGAAAGAGTTGGGTATAAAATTATTCCATCATTCCAACTTAGACTTACCTACCTGAGGTATCTCCCTGGCCATGATGAGGTTATTCAAAGTAGTCATTTGCCTGCAAGCCTCTGAAGGAGAATAGTGCCTGTTGGAGATGGTAAGCAATGAGTGGTTTAAAAACTTTTTTAAAAAAAAGCAAATATATGCACATATACTTGGTTATTGACATATAAGAAATCTGTTTAAAAATGGATTTCTCTAGAGACTTGAATTGGTTGATAGTGTTGGAAGGTTACTTATTTTTATATTGTGCTCTTTGACTTTTTACCACAGTCAATGAATTACTTTGAACCAAGAAATAAGTGGGGTACCTCTGGAAGATAAAGGGCAACAGTACTGACTGCTTTAGTCTTCACCAACTGATATGATTCCCAAGCAAGCAATTCTTAATATTTATCTTTTGGTCAAAGCAGATTTTTAAAAAAAATTAAAACCTATTAAAAGAAAAAGATTCTTCTCAACCACAGACACAAATTATGTCCTGAAAGATTATAGCCACTGGACACTACCTGGGTATAACAATTAAAAAGTTTCATCCCTACATATGCTAAGAGCTGGATTATCCAGTTCTAGTTCTAAATCACAAAACGTGATGTCTTCCACAATATTGGGTCAGAGGAATCATCTGAGACCTTAAGAACTGTAAACCTTGCTTGTGTTTCATCGCTCATTTGTGTCCGACTCCTTGCAACCCCATGGACTGTAGCCTGCCAGGCTCCTCTGTGCATAGGGATTCTCCAGGCAAGAATACTGGAGTGGGTTGCCATGCCCTTCTCCAGGGTATCTTCCCAGCACAGGGATTGAACCCAGGTCTTCCCTCTACTCTTCCCTCTCCCCTCACTCTTCCCCTTCTCTGTCCATCTCTCTCTATGTATCTACATCTGTATCATATACACATGCTTCTTTAGTGAGAGTTTTATCCTCCCAAGATCGTATATCTAATTCTATAGGAAAAGTCTTTAAACAAGATTTAAAAAAAAACTCACTTCTCACTTCTCCACACCATGGTTTACAGTTCTGAATTTTCTTCCCATGGAACACCTTCTCCCATCTGTAGCATGGTAGGGTTGGGGATGGCTTTAGGGTTAAATAATTCACAACTTCCACACCGCACACCCAAGACCTCAACCTTTTTCCTCTCCTAAGTAGCCTGAGCATACTTGCCAGAGATGGTATTAGAGATCAGAGATTAACATCAAAGCAACATGGCTTTGGTACCTTTGTGCTAAGCTAAGGTTGATAATATATTCTGTAATTAGAGACTACAAGGGCTCTTTCCCAGCGATCCCTCACAGAATTTATCACTGTTTTGTTGTCGCTAAGTTGTGTCCCTTGTGGGCTTCCCTCTTTGCTCAGCTGGTAAAGAATGCATTGGCAAGATCCCCTGGAGAAGGGAAAGGCTACCCACTCCATTATTCTGGCCTGGAGAATTCCATGGACTGTATAGTCCATGGGGTTGCAAAGAGTTGGACACGACTGAGCAACTTTCACCTTCACTTTCTTTCACGTTCACTTTCAAGTCATGTCCAACTCTTCCATCCCATGGACTGAAGCACGCTAGGCTCCCCTGTCCTCCACTATCTCACGGAGTTTGCTCAAACTCATTTCCACCAAGTTGGTGATACTATCTAACCATCTCATCCTCTGGTAAGGACACTAAATGGTTGTTAGCACTCCACACCCCAAAGTATCTTTCCTTTCATTATTTTTGCTCATATTCAACTTCACTGATGTTAGAACTAAAATATCTTCAAGTGTGTTATATCTTACCTGGCCAATGAATAAGCTCATATTAGTGAAGTGTGCATGTGTATGTGTGTGCTCAGTCGTGTCTGACTCTTGACGACCCCAGGTATTGTAGCCTACCAGGCTCCTCTGCCCATGGAATTGTCCAGGCAAGAATACTGGAGCAGGTAGCCATTTCCTACTCCAGGGGATCTTCCTGACCTGAGGATCAAAACCATGTCTCTTGTATCTCCTGCATTAGCAGGTGAATTTGTTAACACCGTACCACTTGGGAAGCCCTTGTATTAGTGAAGAGCACAACATTAAAGTTTCAGAAGCCACCTTGTGTGTTACCCACAAGCCCCATACACATATGCATGTGTTCACACACACACACACACACACACACACACACACACAACTACAAGCTAGCATCAGTGCATTAAAAAAAAAAAAAATGCCCCCTGGACTCTGGAAAAGTCATTACAGTCAATTCATTTTTTTTTTTTTGATACAGAGGCATGAGTTTTTTCTACCTCACTCTAAATGCTTCTAAGAAACAGCAGCTCTGCCCTTCCTTAGTGTCTGTGGTAGCAGGATAAGTCTCCAGAAGTACTTTGAAGTCTTAGGATCACTTTAATCACATGGCTCTTGCTGTTCTTGATATTTCCAATAAAAGAAAAATCCTAATAAGAATGTTTATGTGCTGATTCCCAAGTAACTATGCTTCATCTATAGGTCAAATTCTATTATGACAGAAACTACTTAAATAAAATTTTCCATGTAACAAAAATACCCTGCTGATTACCCTTTATTTCAGAAAATATTTCATCAAAATTATAGTATAAGACCGCAGCCAGGCTTATGTAGAATTTACTGTAATGGGCTCTGATTTATCGTGAGTCTGTAAATACTCTCATTCACGTAAGCTATTCATAGGCAATCCTCTGTTTTTTTGCATTGATTGTTTCTCTATCAGGGATAGATGACATCAAAATTATTATTCTCTTTGTGCAGTTCAGAAGCACATAAAATTCATTGTTTTTAATCAAGTCATTTCACTTTCCAATTCACAGACTCTTATTTGCTGTGAGTCCTGTTAGTCATTAGTATAAATTAGGATGGGTCTACATTTGTAATGATCCATGCCTTATTAACCTCCTCCCTTTATCAAGCACTGTGATTTAAGAGATATCAGTTCAGCCTACACAGTCTGCAAAATTAACATTAATCACTCTGGAAATAATCATGAAAGGAAGCATTTTAACAACATAGAAATCCTGAGCCATATAGGACTGTCAGTCATTTAAAACTTATGGAAACATTAAAGAGTCGAGACCCATATGCAAATATGTGTGCATCTGACCAGGAATATACAACTTCACTTGTATTGGATTTAGTTACTCCATATACACTGAATTCTAAGCATGTAAAGTAAAGGTCTGGTAATAGGTTTTAAATGGAGGTAGCATGGCTTAATGGACTAAGCTCTAAGACTTAATGGAATCAACGAGTGAATTTTAAAACCTGCTCTACCACTAAAAGGTTATATAAACTTTAGGAGTCATTTAAATTTTTAGTACTTTCAGGTTCATTACTTCCAGTCAGTAACATCTGAAATACTGACTGCCAAAATATACCTTGTTATTAGCTAAAAATTTACCAGTAGATGTTTCTGTCTTTATATGTGTCCATTTACTTATATTTTCATATCGATAGTTTCTCTGTGAACTGAACTGTGTCTACATGCTTAAAGGACATAACTGTTAAATGATAGTTTACTTTCTACTTCTATTGCCTTCCACATAGGATCTTTGTAAATCTGTGGTTGTTGATAAGTAATAATAACCTGCTTTTTTTCACTTAGACAATGGTAAAAAGTAAATCACTTAGATATTTACACTGAAAATAATACAAAAAAGTAGATGTGGTCTGTCTCTTCAAGATGATTCTGTTTTGACATTCAGTCAGTCACATTTCCTGGTGTACTAATAATAATAATAGGGAGATCACTGAGAAATGAACATAATCCTTACACAAGTTCTAATCATCCTTTCTCTAGATAGCCATTTTTATTCATTTTTATTCATATGATTCCTCACACTCTTTGTCCCTTGGATTTATGCTAATTTAAGTCATTTAAGCCAGTGCTCCAACCAGTAGGTCTCCTAGACCAAACTAATAAAAAGTAAAAAGCATACAGTGTGAATACAAACATCATAAATAAGACACCTCCTTCTTTGTTTATTTATAAGTAATTCTCCAAAATAGTCATCCAGTACAGTTCTAGCATCTCTTCTTACATTGTGACTGTCTCCTGGAGTATGCCATTCCAATGGAGTGGTTAGGCTCTGGTTTAAACAATTTCTCTGCTATTCACTCCATCATTTATTCTGCTAGTCTGATGATAAAGAGGTGACAAGAACAGGAGGAAATCCTCATCTATATGGGGAAATAGACACATGATCAAATTACTTTCAAAGATCCAGGTGCTTTAAATGCTTTGCAAGGGTCATCACAGTTTATCCTCATAACAACCCTATTGGGAAAGACACTTTGCAGATAAGGAAACAGGCAGAGAATAAGTTATTTGTCTAAAATTATATGCTAGAAAATGGACTACCATGGATTTAATCACGTTTAATTCAGTCAAAAGTAAGATTGGGGAACCCAAATTGAAGCCTGCGGATTGGAACAATGATGCTGGGACTGTAATAAACCACATTTATTCTCAGAGAATCAAGTCTTTGCATTTCAAATGCCTCCTTAGTTCTGATGTAGGTCTAAATCAGTCTTCTACAAAACTCATCTTGCCAGGGCAGTATTATCTTTTGGATCAATTCTCTATCAATGTAAACAAAGCCATATCCTATGTAGAGGGAGAAGATTTGAGGAAAAACAAGGAGAAGATGCCTAACATTTATTGTGTGCTTATCTTCAGAAGGCATTAGGGAGCTATGTCAGCAAACACTTAAAACAACTAACGTATAGGAATTGTCAGTTCCATTTTATTGATGAAGAATCTAAATCAAGGGGTTAATTAACTCCTAAAGATTATTTCGGCTGTAGTCCAAGACTAGATGTTTAAAACTTGAAAATATTCATGATTTTTTTTATCACATAAATAAAAACCCTGGACCCAACATCATGTCTTTCCATTTCCACCCCCAACATACAGAGTTAAAGCTTTTGTTCATTTTAGACTCAAGTTTCGTTTCACTTTATAAGTTCAATAGAATTGTTCTGAGGGAAAACTTTCACTGCTTAAGATGTAGTGTCTCAAATCTCTAGTTATAAAACAGACTAAAATGAGGGTTAGGGATCAAAAAGAGTTCATTTGACCATATAATCCCTGTTATCTATTAAAACAGATTACATAAACTGCACTCAATAAGACAAAGCTTTACCATTATTTGATTTGCAGTAACACACGTTCACCCTTCAAAACACAAAAAGATGGCATAGGCTTTGGCAGAATTATGTGCAGATACCATAGCTAATCCCTTGAAAGAAATCCAAACTGATCACAAAGTCTTTTAGAAGACCATAACAAAAAAGAAAAGAAAAAAACAGCAATGTCAAGGGAGATAAAAAATACACAGGCTGATCAAATTAGTCTTGGAATCCAGTACTTAGTTGATAAAACAGTTTTATTGTAGAGACTCTCAGGAAATAAATGAATAGCAAGGGTTAATATAAATGTAACCCCTATTAACAGAAAAGAACACTTCCAGCCCTCAAGGTGGTGGATGTTTCAACTGTATTTGAATAAGGCTGCCCTTCTAAGTCCATGCCCTTAATAACACTGTACAATTTTCCTATGTTCTTCCAGTGCTTAATGAGAACAAACTGGGAAATGGCTTTGTAACTGCCAACTCCTTGAATTTCAGAGTAACATCAGCCTTAGACCAGACAGCTGGAAATGAAACCTTAACTGAGTTTTGCACTGATGACCATGAATCAGAGACACTGTCTTTGGCAGAGTGGCAAGTGTAAGCATCACCTTGAGTGCCCTGGTATCAACATCCTAAAAATACAAGAACTCCTTTGCTTTGTTAAAGCTGGCTAACCAAAAGGCTGGCTGAAATCTCATTTTTATCTGGCCCATAAGCAGAAATTCCTCAAATCCCAAACAATCTTTATGTAAAGTTAGAAAAACCAGTCAGGCCCTAGAAACTGGGCAAATCCATAATCTATGCATAAAGTCAAAGGTGGCAAGATAAGCCCCACTTGAGATCAAAATCAGAAATCATGCAATCTGTAGCCTAAAACATCCTTATACATTCCATAGAGATGCAGGAATGTTGGCAGAGCAGGTACATCAAACAAGAGTTGATGTATGTGCCAAAGGGTCCACGTAACAATATGGGACAATGCCCTTGGGATATATTGAGGCAATATAGATTGTGGCAACTGGTGATTTAACACGTCCTTGCCTTTTTGTTCTGATAAAGCTACTTTCTGGTAAACATCACTCAACATATTTTCAAGGGAAGGGCACCAGGCTCCTCATTGCAGAGAACTTCCCAGGATAATTGTTTTTGTTCTGTTGCTAACTTGTGTCCAACTCTTTGCAACCCCATGGACTGCCACACACATGGCTTCCCTGTTCTTCACTACCTCCCAGAGGTTGCTCAAGCTTATGTCCATTGAGTCATCCAACTATCTCATCCTCTGTTGCCCCCTTCTCCTCCTGCCCTCAATCTTTCCCAACACCAGGGTCTTTTCCAATGATTTGGCTCCTCACATCAGGTGGCCAAGGTATTTGAATTTCAGCTTCAGCATAGGTCCTTCCAGTTAATGTTCAAGGTTGATTTCCTTTAGGATTGACTGGTTTGACCTTCTTGCTGTCCCAGGATAATTATAATATCACAAAAAAATAAGTTGTCCTTTCTTTCTAAGGATAATGGTATCATACACAACATGTGTGGCTAAAAGCATACTGAACTAGGATAGCAGACATCTAAGAGTCATACTTGAACCCACAACAAATTAACAAATTTCATCATCAGTAACTGGCATCAGTGATGTTAAATGGTTGCATTCATGTAACTTTCAGGAAACAAAACATAACAAAAAATAAGCACACATATGCACAGAAGCACACGCAAATCATATATATATATGTTATACATATATCTTACATACATATACATACATACATACACACATATATTAATATATGGGAATTGTTACTTTGAGGAAGTAAAGATGAAGGGGTCTTCTCTCACATACCACTCTAGAGTTAGTCTCTAAAACCCCTCTAAAGACCCTAAGTTAGCTAAAAGCTATTTGAAGTTGCCGAGATTGTTTTCAAAAGTGTTACCGTAAGACTGGGTTTTTTAACAATAAGAAACCAACCATTTCTTTACAGTTGACTTTGATATCCCAACTATACTGTGTTTCAGCAGTATTTTCTGGAAAATCGTGTGGGAAAATCTCTGAACTCCTTAAGATATTTTAATTTAATTCCATTACTTTCAGGTTTGTTAGAGTAATTAAAATCTCTCTGATTTATAAGAGAAAAATGAGTAGAAACACATACTAATTGAGACATAAATCTGAGTAGGAGTGAATTAGATGCAGGACTCAATCTTTATGAAAAGGAGAAGAATTAAGAGAAAGTACTAAAATAGGCTTTAAAAGAAAAGAATAAAGTACTTGTTGATAATGTCAACACTTCTAAGAGAAGCAAAATCAATTCTATCCCTCCCTTGGGAAAGTCACCTCAGGTTGGGGAGGCTACTTGTAGCATTTCATAAGTGAATCAATGAGATTCTAGCAAGGATAAATCCCTTCACCTGATATTGGAGACCTGTATCTCACCTGTGCAAATAGACTGACTCAGAGAGTTACATAAAAGGTTGTATACACATGAGAATGACTATGGGGTTCTCTATTCTCAAATCACTCAAGAATATGAAGAAGTTATCACAAAGTTCATTGCAGAAAGTTAAAAAGAAAATATTCCCTTTGCAATATTGGGGACTGCAAAGGGAAGAGTTATGAAAGATCCACTGCCTATTATATACAAAGAAGAGAAATCATGTGGCTGACCTAAGAGTGTGAGACCCAAGAAATATTATCTACAAAACAACATAACAGTAAACATAGTAATAGGATAAACCCGGACCATCTGAGAAGAGTAAGTAACTACATTGTAATGGGCGATTTATGAAATTAGAGAAGGCAGAGATGCCAATTTGGAATAATTTCCTTAGCAGAAGGTAAATAATCCCCAAAGAGATATGTCAATTATACACTTGGTTCTGTCAGATTTGGGGCAAACTGAAATGGAGTAAACAATATTTTCAAATGACTTCAGCTAACTTGCAACCTTTGCCTAGGTGTTGATCTTCTCATTAAACTAGCAAAGTCTTTTTTTTCAACTGAGTGCCCAGAGGAACTATTTTTGGTATGTGAAAATCTGACTAAAAAGAAGTACCATTCAATACTCAAGATGCATACCTTATAATTACCAGTACATTAATTTATCCTCATCACTGTCATTTCCACTTTGTGTGTGAGCAAACTAAGAAATGAAGGTGTTAGTTCACTTGTTTAATACAGCATATGTATCTGTTCAGTTCAGTCACTCAGTCGTGTCCAACGCTTTGCGACCCCATGAACCGCAGCACGCCAGGCCTCCCTGTCCATCACCAACTCCCGGAGTTTACCCAAACTCATGTCCATTGAGTCTGTGATGCCATCCAGCCATCTCATCCTCTGTAGTCCCCTTCTCCTCCTGCCCCCAATCCTTCCAGGATCAGGGTCTTTTCCAATGAGTCAACTCTTCCCATGAGGTGGCCAAAGTATTGGAGTTTCAGCTTCAACATCAGTCCTTCCAATGTACACCCAGGACTGATCTCCTTTAGGATGGACTGGTTGGATCTCCTTGCAGTCCAAGAGACTCTCTAGAGTCTTCTCTAACACCAGAGTTCAAAAGCATCAATTCTTTCGCACTCAGCTTTCTTCACAGACCAACTCTCAAATCCATACATGACTACTGGAAAAACCATAGTCTTGACTAGATGGACCTTTGTTGGCAAAGTAATGTCTCTGTTTTTTAATATGCTATCTAGGTTGGTCATAACTTTCCTTACAAGGAGCAAGCGTCTTTTAATTTCATGGCTGCAGTCACCATCTGCAGTGATTTTAGAGCCGACCAAAATAAAGTCCACCACTGTTCCCACTGTTTCCCCATCTATTTCCCATGAAGTGATGGAACTGGATGCCATGATGTTAGTTTTCTGAATGTTGAGCTTCAAGCCAACTTTTTCACTCTCCTCTTTCACTTTCACAAAGAGGCTCTTTAGTTCTTCTTCACTTTCTGCCATAAGGGTGGTGTCGTCTGCATATCTAAGGTTATTGACATTTCTCCTAGCAATCTTGATTCCAGCTTGTGCTTCATCCAACCCAGCGTTTCTCATGATGTACTCTGTATATAAGTTAAATAAGCAGGGTGACAATATACAGCCTTGACGTACTCCTTTTCCTATTTGGAACCAGTCTGTTGTTCCATGTCCAGTGCTAACTGTTGCTTCGTGATCAGCATACAGGTTTCTCAAGAGGCAGGTCAGGTGGTCTGGTATTCTCATCTCTTTCAGAATTTTCAAGTTTATTGTGATCCACACAGTCAAAGAGTTTGGCATAGTCAATAAAGCAGAAATAGATGTTTTTCTGGAACTCTCTTGTTTTTTTGATGATCGTGCAGATGTTGGCAATTTGATCTCTGGTTCCTCTGCCTTTCCTAAATGCAGCTTGAACATCTGGAAGTTCACAGTTCACGTATTGCTGAAGCCTGGCTTTGAGAATTTTGCGCATTCTTTTACTAGTGTGTGAGACGAGTACAATTGTGCAGTAGTTCAAGCATTCTTTGGCATTGCTTTTCTTTGGGATTGGAATGAAAACTGACCTTTTTCAGTCCTGTGGCCACTGCTGAGTTTTCCAAATTTGCTGGCATATCGAGTGCAGCACTTTCACAGCATCATCTTTCAGGATTTTTAATAGCTAAACTGGAATTCCATCACCTCCACTAGCTTTTTTTGTAGTGATGCGTTCTAAGGTCCACTTGACTTCACATTCCAGGATGTCTGGCTCTAGGTCAGTGATCACATCATCGTGATTATCTGAGTCATGAAGATCTTTTTTGTACAGTTCTTCTGTGTATTCTTGCCACCTCTTCTTAATATCTTCTGCCTCTGTTAGGTCCATACCATTTCTGTCCTTTATCGAGCCCATCTTTGCATGAAATGTTCCCTTGGTATCTCTAATTTTCTTGAAGAGGTCTCTATTCTTTCCTGTTCTGTTGTTTCCCCCTATTTCTTGGCATTGATCACTGAAGAAGGCTTTCTTATCTCTCCTTGCTATTGTTTGGAACTCTGCATTCAAATGGGAATATCTTTCCTTTTCTCCTTTGCTTTTCGCTTCTCTTCTGTTCACAGCTATTTGTAAGGCCTCCTCAGACAGCCATTTTGCTTTTTTGCATTTCTTTTTCTTGGGGATGGTCTTGTTCCCTGTCTCCTATACAATGTCACAAACCTCCGTCCACAGTTCATCAGGCATTCTGTCTATCAGATCTATTCCCTTAAATCTATTTGTCATTTCCACTTATAATCATAAGGGATTTGATTTAGATCATACCTGAATGGTCTAGTGATTTTCCCTACTTTCTTCAATTTAAGTCTGAATTTGGCAATGAGGAATTCATGATCTGAGCCACAGTCTGCTCCCGGTCTTGTTTTTGCTGACTGTATAAAGCTTCTCCATCTTTGGCTGCAAAGAATATAATCAGTCTGATTTTGGTGTTGACCATCTGGTGATGTCCATGTGTAGAGTCTTCTCTTGTGTTGTTGGAAGAGGGTATTTGCTATGACCAGTGCTAGTATTATGTTGACAACTTTGCATCTATATTCATCAGGGATATTGGTCTGTAGTTTAATTTTCTGGTAGTATCCTTAGCCTGACTTTAGTAACAGGATTATGCTGGACTCATAAAATTTGGGAGTGTCCCTTCCTCTTCAATACTTTGGAGGGGTTAGATAGGTTTGGAGTTAACTCTTTTTCAAACATTTGGTGCAATTTAACCTAGAAAATATTTGTTCTTGTGCTTTTCTTTGTTAAGATGTTTTTGATAATTGATTTAATCTTCCTATTCATTGTTCTGTCTGTATAGATTTATTATTTCTTCATGATTTGGACTTGGTAAATTATGTGTTTTGAAATGTATCAATTTCTTCTCAGTTATCCAATTTTTTGACATAAAACTTTTCAGAGTAGTCTCTTTTGATTCTTTATATGTCTGTGGTTTCATTTGTAATGTTTATTCTTTCATTTCTTATTTTATTTCAATTTTTTCTTCCTTTTTCCTTACTTAGCTAAAGTCTTTCAACAGTGTTTATTTTTTCCAAAAACCAAGTCTTAGTTTCATTGATCTTTTTTTGGTTTCTATTTCATTTATTTACTCTCTGATCTTATTTCCTTCCATCTGCTAACTTTGAGCTTGGTGTTTTCTTCTTTTTTCTAGTTCCTTGAGGTATAAGGACTTCCCTGGTGGCTTTAGATTTTTTTTTCTTTTAATGTTGGTGTTTATTGCTATAAGCTTTCCTTTAGAACTGCTTTTATAGCATCCTATAAGTTTTGGAATGTTGTGTTTCCAATTTGGAGGGATTTTTTGTCTTGTTGTAAGGTATTTTTTAAAAGTTCCATTTTGACTTTTTCTTTAACTCACTAGTTGTTCAAGAGAAGAAGGCTCTTTCATAATCCAGGTATTAACAATTCCTGATTCAGGGCAGATGCAGAAAATGTTAACAGATATGAAATATAGGGAGCACATGAAATCATTAGGACTTTGTAACCATTTGCCATGGGTAAGAGGGATAGGGCTTCCTTCATATCTCCCTTGGTAAAGGATCCACCTGCAGTGCAGAAGACTCCAGTTCAATTCCTGGGTTGGTAAGATCTGCTGGAGAAGGAATAGGATACCCACTCTGATATTCTTAAACTTCCCTTGTGGCTAAGCTGGTAAAGAATCTCCCCACAATGCAGGAGACCTGGCTTTGATTCCTGGGTTGGGAAGATCCCCTGGAGAAGGGAAAGGCTACCAACTCCAGTATTTTGGCCTGGAGAATTCCATGGACTATATAGTCCATGAGATCCCAAAGAGTCAGACACGACTGAGCAACTTTCACTTTCAAGAGGGATAAGCCAAATATGGTTACTAAGAATATTGTTTCTCTTACTAAGAAGAAGAGTAAACTACATATTGAAAGAACACAAGGAGGGTTTAGATAGAGTATGGAAAAGATGGTGCATTCAGATTTTAAGCGTATGAGTTTGATAAGCCTTACTGGTCTGACAGAAGGCTTGCTGTTATTTTGTCAGCCTGTAAAACTGATCAGGGAATTCAGGGTGTTGAGATGGCTGACCATGCTGATTAGATATTTCTTTTGACCCCAACAGGGCACTTTAAAATGGTAAGAGAAAAACATGATGAATAACTACATTAAATGACTGTTGTGTTCTTCAAGACCTCTCTACTCTGCATGTTCAGAACTGTGGTCTCTCCCTTTGCTGTTCAGCTAACAGAACTTTTGTTTAGCTCACAGCCCCTAATAGCTTTTCCCTTCCAGGCCTCTTAGAATCTTGAAATGTGCCTGACAGTTCAGAGTTCATTCAAAAATTGAATGTGTCCTGTGCTTGTTTCGCGACTAGTCTCTGTGATAACTTGCTCTGAAAACTCTAAGTACCTCAGCTGCCTAAATTGAACTATGTTTTCTCCCTTCCAGAGAGACTACTGACTTCTACTTGGGCTCCCTTTCCTGGACCAAAGTTTAAAAGTACCTTCAGGCAAAAGCAGAGTAAAGTGGAGCTTATTTTCTGAATTCCTTTCCTCTTAAGGATTACAGTCTTATGAGAAATCTTGTCCAATATCTAAAACAGTTCCTTACTATGTTTTGTACAATTTTGTAGTTCTTTAAGAAAGAAGGTAAATCTGTTGTTTGGTCATTTTCAGAGTCCTACATTATAAAAAATTGCTTTCATCTTTTTCCCTCCATTTTATTTTTTAAATTATAAAAATATTATAACACACTTAGAGGAGACTAGGAAAATACAAAACAAAGTTACATTTAATTGTAAACATTACAATTCTTTTTTAAGTAGATAAATTAAGGTTTTTAGTTGGAGTTTAAATATCAAAGTTTAAATCAAAATTTAATAGAATGACTATGCATAGAAGCAAAAGGATATAGTAGACTTGAAAAGCACTATGAGCCAATTCAATAGAATTAAGATTTATACAATTTTCACACAATAGGAAGATACAAAATATATTCAAGTTCTCATAGACTATAAACTAGGAAACACTGGAACAGTCATTTCAGA